>NC_063159.1:20281781-25720802 GCF_020921035.1 Rhodamnia argentea
AAATCAGTTCGCGTGGCAAATTTTTTAAATAAATCCAGTCCGCATGGACTTCTAGACATAAAAATATGCTAATTATTTTCTAAAAAAGCTTAAATTTAATTTACAAAATAATCTAAAAAACTAAAAAAAAAAAGCTCTCGCCATTGCAAGTCCTTTTTATTTTTTTATTTTCTCAATATATTTTTTTTAAGTTTTAGCTTTTTAATTGCTGACTAGATTCTCTAACGAGTCATGTAGGCTTAAGTTATTAATAAAAAAATGTCACATGGGAGCGAAGGTAATCTGTGCGTGCAATCTTTCCTCTTGCTTTTCTTTTTTTTGAATGACCCCTCTTTTCAATCGGTCAAGTAGACCGAAGTTGGCATTCGAATAATCGTCTTTCACAAAAATGGCACTTAAGTGATCCGAAATTTTTTTTTTTTATACTAAAGTGAGTGCTGTACACAAACTTTGACACTTTTTGTGTCATTTTGCCCTTAATCGTAGAAAGTTGATAATTACTTTAATTAAGGTTGCTTTTCTCTAAAATGAGTTAATAAACTTAATGAGTTGGTAAATAAGGAAAATAAAACTTATTAACTCATCAAAATTGTTAAATTATAAAAAAAAACCAAATAAAGGGTAAGCAACTCTAACAAGAGTTGTTTAACGAAAAATAATGGTACCCTAATGAGAGAAATACGCCGGTAACAAAAGTTCGTAAATTCATCTAAAAGTTGAAGGGATTGGTAAGAAAGTAAACCATGACAAAAGTTCATAAATTAAAAAAAAAAAAAAACAGTTGAACGTCGACAAGTAAATCAAATAAGAGTTGGTAACTCAAAACTAGTAGGTAATATAACAAGAAAAAAGTTCATTGGTCTCTCAAATAAAATTGGTAAATTCATGTATGAGTCAGTAAGTTTAATCGGTTGATCAGGATTATTAGTCAAATTGGGTAAAGAATAAGAGTATTAACGAGAGTTATCTAGAAATTTTTTGGTAATTTCATAAAAGTGTTAGTAAGTAAACATCAAGTTTTTCAAAAACTGATGTATAGTTAATATTTTGACGCTAAATATGTTTCTTTGGAAATGGAACGGTAGAACAATTCCGAAGTCTGATGAAGCCTCAGGAGCCTTGCCTTTATTTTTCCCTCTTTCTCCGTCAAGGATATGTCCTTCGCCAACATGAATATGAAATGGAAGAAGATGAAACGAATGTGCGGCTTCAAAACTATGTGCTCCAACGTGCGCAACAGAAGCCTGAAAGGCTCCTGTTCATGATCAACATGATCTGTCGTCTTCCAAGGTGACAAAGATCACTGAGAAAAACGCAACGACTCATCATGTTGGGACTCCACGTGAATCCAGTCCTAAAACGAATATCCCTGTGGCAACTTTTCCAAATTGAGTTTCTACTGAGCCAAAGCACTACCGTTCCTGCTTCGGCTCAGCACCGAAAAAAGGCGACTCCGAAACAACGATGAGCACGATAGCTCGAACAAAACAAAGGGCGAAAAAGAAGTGGGAGGGTGCGAGTGGGGAGATGTCGGCATCCTCCGCTTTCGTGGTAGAAGCGATCCTATGCCAGCATGTCCCGAGAGTTGAAAAGAATTTGGAGACAGTGATTCATGGAAGAGAAGAAATACAGAAGCAAAGCAGAGTGATGTGCTCGTACCATAGCAGTACTGCTACAGTCGAGCGCACACCAGTACGGCCGAAGTTGCTCCAAATATTGACAAACATGGAACAGCAAGGGACACGAACTAGTCTTTCCTTCTTTAGTGGCGTGGTTCAGGGAACGTAGTTTGCGGTGGGCTCTTTTGCTTTTGTGACATGACCTTCATGCCACCAATCTGTTGTTTGTGGTTCATACTTCTCATTCATAAAAAAGTATGGGATCTCGCTCCCCGGTGAGCGGGCGAGGGTCTAGAGAAACCACCCCGATGGGATCTCACGGGGACTTTTATAGTTTGAGCCCATATTGAATAGCTTTTGTTGCTTTAAATATATATTTTTTGTTTGTAATTGAATGATGTAACAAAGAAGTGTGATGTGCTAATTATAATGGAATTATCTATTAGATATAACCCTAATTTAAGGATGAACCAGGATAAACCTTTGCGTCTTGATTTCTATTTCTTGCTACTCTTTATTTTTGTTGTGATTGTGTGCTGGATCCTTACATAACCTATGTATTTTTTTTCCTTTTTCTTTTGTGAATTTGGCTATTATTATGGCTCAGTTTCATTGCTCCCATTGTTTACGAATTTCCATTTACCGACGTTTTCATTCCATGGGAGAGCTCATTGGTGGAGTAATTAAAATATTAAATCATGCCTTCGGTCAACATCTTAAGTTTTTTGAACAGTTGACGGTGGTCTCACAAATCTTACATGGTATCAAAGCAAGAGGTCTTAAGTTTAAATTTTTTAAGGCCTCATTTGTCTCATTAATTAAACATGTCTACACTCAGCACCGGGTAAAAGACCGGACTAAACATGCAGAGAAGTAATAGAATAATTAAAATATTAAACCACTAGACTAAACATGTAGGGAAATGATAGAATAATTAAAATATTAAATTATGCTTTCATCTAACAGCTTAAGCTTTTAAAACAATTCTTACACTCATATTGTAACTCTGCATGAGAGGGATGGATGAAGAAAGTTGGGACGTTCAATGGAAGAAACAAATTTTTTCGAATTTTTCCCCATTCTCTTAGGGTTCCTCTCTTTCCCCATTCTCATTTGTGTTCTTTCAAACTTTTGGTATTGTTGTTATCTCTATATGGTGATAGTATTGAGAACGCTGAATCTAGGCGAGCATCGCCTTTTGAAAAAGGGGAGAAGTGTCAAAAAAGTCCTAAACCTATTTCATTAGTGCCAATTTTGTCCTAAACATTTTGCTTTGGTGTCAATTCTGTCCTAAATCTTTTATCGGTGCCAATTCGGTCTTAAATCTTTTTCATTAGTGCCAATTTAGTCCTAATTTTTTTGTATTTATCTTGATTGAGTCAATTCGGTCAATTTTGGCTCGAAATCAATTGACATGGACGTCAATTGTCCTACGTGGCATGGCTAACGTTAACTTATACATTTTTTACTATTATTCTAATATTTTTAATAATTTTTTACGGTTTTTTTGTTTTTTAAAAAAATTATTTTTAAAAATATCAAAAAAATAGTAAACAATATCTATGTCGGCATTAGCCGTGTCGGGTAGGACAATTAACATGCACGCCATTGATTTCCAGCCAAAATTGGCCGAATTGACTCAATAGGCATAAATACAAAAAATTTAGAACTAAATTGGCACTAATGCAAAAGGTTTAGGATTGAATTGACACTAATAAAAGATTTAGGACTGAATTGACACCAAAGCAAAATGTTTAGGACTAAATTGGTACAAAAAATGTTTAGGACTAAATTGGCACAATATAATCGATTTAGGACTTTTTTTTGACACTTTTCCTTTGAAAAAGTCATATTTCGATTTATACATAAATCTGAGATTTATAAGGCGTTATTTGTGCTCTTTCAACTTTTTGGTATTGTTGTCACCTCTATATGATGATAGTGTTGGGGACGCCGAACCTAAGTGGACACAGTCTTTTAATAAAGTCGTAGCTACTAGAGAAGGGAATCTTGGTGTGTGCCCATCTATGATGAGAATGTGAATTTCAGTGATTGGCCGCCGATTGTGCTATAATGCTATGACAAATTTGTTCCTGTAAAATGAGTCAATCTTTGCAAGCTATATTAAGTTGATTTATTTTTCAGATTTGCATTGGACTGTAACTCTTTGTAATTGGTTTTATCTCGAAGTTATGTATTTGTCTTTCATGTGAAAAAAAATAAATAGAAGAAACGAATTCAAAGGAATAATGATAGAGGATAGGGAGGGAAAGAAGAAAACCCTAATACTTCCTTTTGAAATCATCTTTGGAAGTGAACAGCACCCACCATTCACTTGCGTCCGTTGGTATTGCCCACTGCCTTTTTCTATGCTCCCGTTTGCACTCATGTACGTGTACGATATGTTTTATCCAATTTCACAACAGTGTTTTGTCAGCTTGGCCTGGATTGGATTTGCCTATGAGCTAATATATGGCTCCAAGAAAAATCAGAACAGAAGTTCATTGGAAACATCGAGGGTACACAAAATAAGTTATGGCGGCGGCGGCGGCGGCGTTCACGTGGTTAATTAAGGTGAAAGTTTAGCGTACCTATCATCGATCTGATATAAATGTCGTCTTTTACAGTCAGCTAAATTGATATACTTAACCAAACATTTCTGTTTGAATATATCTTGGAGAATACATGCTAGGAAAAGTGACGGAGGTGTGATTGAGTGGCTGAAACACCCACTGTATTTGAGCCATTTTGTAGGACCTAAGAGAAAATGGCCCAAAACCTAAGTCCCACCCATGTAAAATTCAGAAAACCGATCGATCGACCTACCAGCGTCAAGTTCAGTGAACCGAAATTCGAAAAGCATTATTAATTTCTCATGGGAATATCGCCTGTGCAAAGTGCTCTTTTGTGTCGATGCATCATGGGAACAGTGTGGTTGACTTGTGTGTGTGACTAAAAGAAGAAGAAAAGATAAACTAGAAATTGCAAATTTGCATCTAAAATTGGTGGGAGGAAGCGGCATCACCACAGCTCTTACGCGTTACTTTCTGTGTTCATATAAAAGAAAACCCTTGCCATCGCCAACTCCAATTGAACATCGAGAGATCGAGAGAGAGAGAGAGAGAGAGAGAGATTGCATTTGCACAAGCCAATAAGCCATGGCTCACAAGGCCTTCCCTGCTTTCCTCCTCGTTTCCCTCCTGATCATGACTACTCTCTCTTCAGGTAAAAAAGTCAAGACCCATTTTAATCAGTAGGTTCACAGTTGTATTATTTCGAGCTTGCAACATGTTTATCCACGACAGCGCCGGTCGTGCCACGTAAGGCGACCGAAATCCATGTCCGTAATATTTGGCCAAAATTGGGCTGGACAGATTACATTGTCAAATCGTCATAAGGTTTATGATTAACTTAATCAAATTGAAAGGTTCGGGATCAAATGGTACTAATGCAATAGATTTAAGACTTTTTTTAGATATTTTTCCCGTTTTCTCTGAACGTCTATCAAGTTCACTCTTTTTGCTCCCTTTCTTCTTTTCTCTCAAATTCAGGGAGGTCAGAACTGGATGACAAGAACTCCGGCCCTTCACTTCCTAAGGTAAAGGACGTACAAGCATATTCTTGTAGCTGAGGACAAATATAGAAAGAGAACATGAGTTGCATCTGCCTCCTATCTACCACCCCATTAGGCCATTACCGCTTCAAGTAGTGGAAAAAGTTTCTGCACTTCAGCATCTGGACATAACACATTAAAATATTTATAGTGTGGCGTGCGGTTCACGTCGATCTTCATATGACAAGTGTTATGAATTCTCTCATTTCCCAGTGAAGGGAAAAGGTAACGTTCAAAGACATTTCTCGTTAGTCGGTACTACGCAGAGAAAAAAGAAAAGAAAAGAAAAAAAATGATGTGATGCTTATACCTCCGGATCAGATCATGCATGCATGCATGCCTTTGTCAAAAGTGGGAATTTGATTACACATACTGGGAATTCATTAGGTTCAGCTAATAACAAGCATATCTCTCTCTCTCTCTCTCTCTCTCTCTAAAGGATGGGGTTGTTGCTGGGATGAATGGAAGGAAGGTGATGGGGCTGGAGGCGATGCTGGATTATGACGACGTCTGCGCCAACACCAGGCACGATCCGAGGAAGAAACCCGGTTGCAAGAATCGTTAACCCTCATCATCAATATCACCCCCTTTATCCACATCAACTTCCTTCTCTCTCTCTCTCTCTCTCTCTCTCTCTCTCTCTCTCTCTCTCTCTCTCTCTCTCTCTCTCTCTCTCTCTCTCTCTCTCTCTCTCTATATATATATTACACAGATCAGGAGCAATTAATAAGTTCCGCAAACGAGCGCAACCCTCGTGTTTAGTTGCCACCGTTGAGTTTGAAACGTTGAACAGACTACCGGTGAAGATGAATGAGTAGAGTAGTCTTGTGTATTGCAAAGTCATGCTACAATAAACGACCCCGACAAGTAATAATTTGGGTGTGCGATGACATACCCCAGTATGTCGTACGTTGCCTCTTTGCATGTAATATTTGTTCTATGTATGAAGGTTCAATAAATGTTGATTTTGATTGCTTGGCCGATACCCCTCTCTCTCTCTCTCTCTCTCTCTCTCTCTCTCTCTCTCTCTCTCTCAATTTATCTTTAGTCCGTCAAAATTCACCCTAATACAGAAAGCTCACAGTTCACGAAATATGTTCGTAAATGTATAGACCAAACTCTATGCATACATAAAAGACATACTTAACAAGATGACATGGTGAACAAGAGTGACAAATTTAAGAACATTAGCAAATGGTGGCGGTGATGGTGATTGGAAAAAAAAAAGGAAAAGGGCAAAAGGATAACGGGAAAAAGAAAAAAAAGGAAAAATAAGAATGTTTGCAAAAAATATAAAAATATAATTAAAAACTGTCCACTTTAACGCAGCCAATGTCATGTAGGACGACCGGCGATTTTCGGCCGATAGGAATAAATCGGCGAAAGATGAAAAGATTTAGGCTAAATCGACAAAAGTGCAAAAGATTTATAACTATTTTGATAATTTTTCCCAACTCAGAATGTCCCGCGTCATGAGCAAAAGATGTGTGGCGTAGTTTTCTTCGTAATGTTTTGTCCTTGACATACGAGGTCATCATGGCTTTAGATAGTTATGGAAGGCGGTGAGAAGTACAGAATCTTATATGCCTGCACCTTAAACTAATACTTGTCGACGCCGTCGTTATGATTAATTTGTTGACATTTACTTGAGCATTGTCGAAGTGATAAAACCGCTACGCCATGTGAATTTGACAGGGGTGACGATCTCGAGAGTTGCTGACAAACGATAATTTTTGTTTCCCTGGATAATCTCCATCTCATGTAATCAAGCTCTTATTCCAGGTCTGGTTGCATATAACTTTACGAGACTCTTAATATAGTACCTTGCATAGCTTGTCTACGGAGTTTTAGTGGCGATCTCACCTTCATGTAATATCCCTCACCTATCAATTTAAAATTTTGGGTTGAACATTCGTCGATTCCATTAGCTTCAATTTCCGGGCAGAAAGGAAAAAAAAAAAAAAATGGTCGATAACAATTTAGCTGAAGAGTTCCTGTCAAAGCATAACCTAACTCCAGCTTCTCCAAAGTGCAAGCTGGGAACTGTAGGATAGGATGGACCATATGAATACACCTTCAACACATTGGAAATTGCTTGAAGAATTTTGTATTGTATCAATCTAAGATGCGCTATCTAGCAGGTTTAAGTGAGGCTATCTACAATAATATCACGGGAAAAGAGCAAAAATGGAAGGCTCTGTGTTTGATTATATACATGTGGGGAATTGATCGTGCTCCAATTTCTTCAAGAAAGCAGGGAAGACATCCAAATTCCAAGAGACACGAGACCAATGGTAGCAAAGGCTTGGCTCACTTCATAAACTACATTCGGTCGCTGCATTGGTAAAGTTTGCCAGTCTGTGTGCCTACACAGATTTATCAACAAGAAGGTTAAAAAGGACATGCAAAAATAGAAACTGCAACAGATTTCATTATTTGGATTCGAGTCTGATAGCTCAGGTAGTTGAGAACCGATTCGATTTTAATCAACAAGACATGATTTTTCTTGCAGTCCGGTGAGAATCTAATCCAATCCATTCAATTAAGTAAATAAGTACTAAAATCATGCAGATCAAAGATGCGCGTACCCCAAATCAGCAATCACAATGGTGATATTATCTTGGGAACGCCGGTCCTGCAAATGCACGCATTATTGAGTTAGTGGCTCTCCCTTGGAGATCATTCCTAGGAGATGGAATAGTTCACACTGCAAGGTACAATTACCAGAGCTGCTTCTGCAAGTGCTTCAGAAGCCAGCTGCATTAATGAAAAGAAAGGAACTTAGAGAAAGACCAGAATCGAGCGAGTTTGAAGGACGCATCTTAGGCGCAAGTCAGTTTTTGAAAGGAAGCGACGGGCTAGCTATCAAGTGATTCAGTGAGAAAGCAACTATCATGCATGACAGGGAAAGGAGATGATCAGTATGTTGATATAATATACTGAAGAGTCTAAGGCTGATTCGTCATTGAATCAGCATAAGTTGATTACCTGAACATCTCCATGTTGCCGAAGATGGTTTCTGACAAATTCAACGGCATCTGAGCTGAAAAAAATATTGGCGACAACCAGAAAGTTATATTACCTCCTAACTTAGGAAGAAAGAGAAAAGGAAAAAAAGAAGTTTATTGTATTACTGTACTTAATCAACAAGTAAAGAGCAATACCTACTCATGTAGTCCCATAAGCCATCAGATGCTAGCAGTATGAACTCCGCATCAGAACCAAGAGCCACCTGGTATATGTCTGGAGACGCAATGACCAAGTCCCCATTGAACTGAATGCTGTACAGAATTAAGTGTGTCCGTTGTCAAAGTTATGAAATCTGAACTGCTAGCAACTTGGAAAACTAATTCCAGTCCAAGTATACATGTTTTCCCAAAAAAAAAAGGTTATCCATGCACACCTGCTGCAAGCTTACAAACTACCAAAAGGGTTATTGCATATTTAACAAACCGTGCCCATTAATTGTTCATCAAAATGAATGGGCAATTGTCACATAGTAAGTTTATGAAGGTGCTAATCACCCTTAAGTCACTGGGGCAAATGGCACACTAGATTGGTGGAGAGCATCAGAACACATTTTCATCCTAAAAGCATCTCTCAGTGAAATGAACCAACCAACTCCCTTCAACTGTGACGCGATAACAAACTTCAAGATCAATTTTTTCGATATGCCGTTTGTTTGGTTAGAGGATCTATAGAGTGATTTCACCAAAAGACAGTTCGTTTGAAATTTTGTACCCCAAGCATTCCGCCTCTCTTCAGCATCAGCAGGAGGAGCAAACAATAATGAACAGTTATGTGGTTACTTACCGAGAAATAAATTTCTCCGACCATCTTCCTTCCTCAACTCCCTTCTGCAGCATCCTTCTCAAGTACCAAAAAGTAAAAACGTCAAGAGGTATGATAAGAGGTCGTTATTTAGGATATTGCAAACAAACAATATCAACAAAAAGATGATAGTTGCAGAAACGGACTCGTTCTTTTTTGTCTTGTAACGTATGTCACCAAAAGCTCGAGAGACAGAGATGTCGCCACAAATCCTTCCATTACTAACCTATGGTCACCGTACAAAAGAGTCATCCACATATTGCATAGTAACTATGATCACAGAGAAAAATGCAAATTCTAGGACTGGATTGAAAGTCATCCATGGCTCATGTGAGATTCACGATGCTTCAAAGTACTAGCTAGAGAATCATGTGCAGTATTACTTAATTAAGAACTCATAACCAGAGATGCAATACTATGACAAACCTAGAGAATCAAAGCTGCTTACCACTACGTAGGTACTTTCTGAGTTCAAGATCCTACTCTAATTATTGGACCCAGAAAAGACAAAGCAAAAGGGGGAAAAGAAAACACACCCATCCACCTGCTTCTCTGATTCTTCTGATTTCTTTAAGAGAAACTATGCTGCTTCCATATGGTCGATGGGGATGTGTTAAAACTTCCGGTTTTCCAGAACGGGAGAGGACCTGCAGCAGAAGTTCAGAGGGATCACTGTCGTTGATGCAATCAAGCAAATAAAGAATGACATCATAATTAAATGCTTCTGTGCTGGATATCTTTATAGGGAGCAATGTAAAGTTCGTTCAAGAAATTTGCTATAATAGAAGCAACTGCAACCGTGCATTATCCAACACAATACATATTTCACTTTGGCTTGATACATGTTTTGGAATACAACAACTACTTTAATTCTGAATTCCATGAATCTGGAGATATTATGACCTATTATATATTCACGGAAAGGATACGTACCACACATGAGTCCCCAACATGGGCAACAAAGACCTTATCACTCCCAAGGAATATAGCAGTAGCTGTTGAACCCGATTCATCTTCTCCTCCTATCGTATCAAGCCTTTCCCAAAATGAAAGATCATACAAACCTTCAATGCCACAACTTGAGGATACTTTATGGGGCTTATTCTCGTTGGTTGTCAACTAAAACTGAACTGAGTTTTATTGACTAAACTGCACCAAATTTTCTTGACTGGCACAAACAAAGCTTACCAATTCACTAATTTCGCATCTGCATTTGCAAATGCCTCCAGCAGTGCCTCTTGGATGGACTTGATGTTTTGTTTACTCAGGACCAAACCACCTTGTAGTGACATGACACAATCTTTGAACAGTTCATCCCTGTACTCAGAGCATCAAATTCAACCTAAGGATTAAATTGAAAGCCTATATATCTCTGCAGACAAATTAAAACTCAGACCGACAACGTGGCCAATTCTAGATTATTCAGACTAAATGTGAACAGAGTTATGGCAATTTGACGGACAACATCAACATAGCTTCAAACTTGTCCAGAAGAGCAGTGTTGATCTTATTTACGTGCCTTAGATGAACTAAGCGAATGGAGTGAATTGTGCGTGTGCTTTTCACTCCCCTGAAGCTCGGAAAGAAACAACAATTGAGAGCTAGCTCTAGCACCAATTCCCGACAACACATTCCCGCAACCAGAAAATCACGAGGAGGAGTAAATAGCATTTCCTTAAACGGAGGAACTAGAATTGCATTGGAACTCATGATCGTCGGGACCAACTGGAGTTTTATAAGCATGGGAAGCGTATATTACCAGGAAAATACAGACTAAAAATACAATGGTATACTATCTTAACCTGAGGAACTTGGCGGAAGAGAAACCTCCGTGGCCATCGAAGACGGCCGCGAACGAGAAGCCGTCGAGGCCATCGGGCCTCACGACGACATCGTCCTCCATCTCCTCCCGAGGCCCCTGCACGCTCGTGTACCCCCACCGGACACCGGACACTTCCGCCAGCGAGGACGGCGCGTCGATCGCGATGGCGGAGCAGCACCGGCTCTTCGGCCTGGTGGCGACGGCGCTGGCCTTGGTCGGGGACTTGGAGGCCGAGTCGCAGGTGAGCTTGGTCGAGAGGAACCGCCGTAGCTGCGGACTCAGCAGCGCCATGGATCGACTGAGTTCGAGCAGCGAGATTTTTCCTGGTTCCGGCGAAATTTTTCAGAGCGAAGTAGGGAGAGATTCTTCGCTCGTGGTGGTGGGGGGTTTTGGAGAGATAAGAGGAGAATGCTTGGCCACTAACTGAAATTTTTGTAACTGATTTGCAGCGACGGAGGAGATTCTCGTGCACCGGTGGAAAGTGCCAATTGGACGGCTTGTTTCTGAGGATGCCATTCGGCTGTCACTTCGATTCACATGCCCGCCTTGTCACTTTAGTCGTCTTCTCGCAAGGTGCTGGAAGGTCTGGCCAGTGGCCACGTGGAAGCAAAAATTTCTAAACATCCTAAATTTATTACACTCTTATCAATTTAATTTTAAATATTTAAATTTTATCAATTAAATCCTAAACATATCATGTTTTGCCAATTTAGTTCCTTCAGTCATTTTCAATCGAAAATTGCTCATGTGAAAATCGATCCTCCTACGTGACACGAGATGAACAATTTTTAATAATACATTTTTCAAATTTTTCATTTCCTTTTTATTTTCTCCCTGTTCTTTCCTTCTTATGTTCAAAGGGCAGGGCCGGCCGAAAAGAAAAAGAAAAAAGTTTATAAAAAAGATAAAATAAAAAAATATTATTAAAAATTATTTATGTCAGCTCTAATCGAGCCACGTAATACGATCGACGTTCATGTCGGCAATTTTTAGCCAAAATTGATTGCATGAATTTAATTAAAAAAATGTAAAAATTTAAAACTCAATTGACAAAATTTAAAAATTTAGGACTAAATTAGGAAAAACACAATAGATTTACGCCTTTTGGACAATTTTCCCCCACTTAGAATATTGCGGGCTGTGCTAACCCACGTGTCGAACTCGAGCATGTTGGCCCAAGCCCTACTTTTTGATAAAATGAATTAAATCTTTTTCGATAGAATAAAGATTTCAACAAAAGAATAGGCAAATTTGAATTTAGAAATTGCAATATGCAATAAAAAAAAAATCCACCTAATCAAAGTCAAACACGTATAACCCAACCAAAAAAAAAATTATATAACGATTAAGCAAAAGCATGTTCGCCTGGCCTCGACCCGAACCCCGCGATCAGCTCGGTCCGGTCCGACCCTCGAAAGAAGAAAACGGAAGAACGAGAAAACCGAACCGTACAGGGTTTATCAGAAACTTATCAGTCCAACCCACCAACACCTCGAGCGCCGTAGATTCGACTCTGCAAATTTTTCGTCCGCCAGAATGGAGTTCCTCCGTTCTGCAACTGGAATGGCGACGTCTTCGCTTCTACCTCCCCTCTGTCCCAACGCCTACAGGTAAATCTTCTTCTCTCGACGAGGACTTGGTCACCGCTTCGAGGTGTATGGTTGGTTATCGGATGTCTCGGGAGCTGAATTCCTCTGCTCGAAACCATGATTTTCCAGGACGAGCCTGCCATTTCCGATGGCCTCCACGCTCTCTGTTGCTCGTCTCCGGCGGCGGACATTCAGGGGCAGGGTTGTCGCGGGTCCAATTAGAGTCGTTGCTAGTTCCAGCGTGACGACTAGGGATCAAGGTGGTGGAAGAACGGCCGACTTCGGGAGGTAGGTCTATGTCCTCATCCTCGGGTTTGATAGTGTGTTGATTGTTTGAAATTCGGCGGTTAGAAAATGTTCCGACTCCGAGAGTGCATGGTTTGGGGGGTGCCTGAGGTATGATGAGTGCGGTCGATGTTCAATGTGTGGAAATTGGCAGGTCGGAAACCTCGGCGGATTCCTTGAGAGGCGTGCATGAGTTTGAGAGAGAGTTGCAAGAGTTATTCGATGAAGTGAAAGATATGATTGCCGTAGGGAAGCATGAAGATGCCGTAAGCCTACTTCAAGCGAATTTCGAAGCTGTAAAGGGAGAGATAGATTCAGGTTCTAGAAGCATAGAAGAAGCTGCTGTTCTGGACGTTGTAGCCTTGGGGTACATGCGCATTGGAGACTTCAAAATGGTTGAGACCATACTGGAGATGGTAATCTTTTTCGTTTCTTTTTTTCAGATAATTGCTGAGTTGCAGGGTAATGAACCAGCCCCTGGGGTGCGGGGTTGATTTGGTGGAACTTTAGAATGAATTCGAGATAGAGTATTTATAGTTTCTTTCGTGATATAACGGGGAAAAGGTGGTGCCTATGTATGAAATAATTTGTCAGGTGCCTTTCTTAAGAGAGATAAATCAACAAATGCATATTTATCTTTCTGTTGTATCTTCTTGCCTGTGTTGTTCTGGAGGTTGACTGCGCCATCGTATGAGGGAGATCCAACGACTTACTGCCTGGCTAATTCCCATTTGAAATGATGATGTTGTAATGATTCACCTAGATCCACGTGTTGGATGCTAAAGCACATCAATCGCTATTGTATGAGGCTGTGATTCTTCTCTCATCTGTTGTTGCATTTCATGAATAACCAGATGGATGAAGTTGTTGGCCGTATATATGCCGATGGAAGTCTTCTTGGATCGGTACTTATGCATATGGGGAGTATGTATTCAAGCTTGGGGAAGTTTGAGAAATCAACAGTCATGTACAGAAGGTCTATCAGCATTACTGAACAGCTATATGGTACATGCGATGTGCAATGTTCAATCTTAAACTCTGTGGGGTTGCCTGGATCTAGTTTAAAGACCAATGTGATAGCTCTGTTGGTTGGACTTGCATGGATGGTCATGTCGCTGACTTGACCATGTTGGACTAAGCAGCTAACAGGGTGGCCATTATGTAGACTGCAGTTGCATGAACTAGTTGTTATAATCACATTTTTGGCAGATTGTCAATTTTATCTGTTCATCTTGGGCTAGCTATATTGAGGTGAAGCGATTTCAATGCCATTTCACATTTTTTAAGTAAGCAGATACTCCTTTTTATTGTTTGGGATGTTGGTATTAAAGTCAACATTTAGATATTTTAGTTTTATATGCATTAAAATAAAATTTCAGATTAGTTTGGTTATTGTTATGACATGTGTAATGGACATGTTAGATTGTACTGTTCAATCTATTATACACTATATATCATTTTATGCTTGGAAGATGTTTTTCAACTATGTTTATTATTCATCGACCCAAAAAAAAATATATGTTTATTATTCCAATAGCGCTTCTTAAGCTACTTTACGATTTTATGAGGTGATCTTCCAATATGATTTTAAGCACCCTAGCAGTCCTAGAGGAAAAAAAATGATTTTGGCTACCCTGATTATCTTCTGTCAATACAAAAACATGAGACTTGTGATGAATGCACGGTGCTGTTACACTCACTTTTTTGCTATTTTGTAATGCCAATTCTCTAATCTTTCTCACACTTTGGAGTCAACTTAGAGCAGCAATGCTAGATGTCAGCCGTTGTTCTTCACTTATTTTCTCTTTGTTGAATTGCAGGTGAAACTAGTACTTTTCTTGTCATGCCATTACTGGGAATGGCAAAGGCTCTGGGCTCTATCCAAAGAACAGCTAAAGCTACAGGGATATACTGTCGTGCAATTAACATTCTAGAACTGAGTAGAGGCCCTGAAAGCGAAGATTTGGTAGTTCCCTTATCTGGTCTTGGCAATCTTCTGATAATGGAAGGGAAGGTTGACGAGGCAGAGAGCCCTTTTGTTAGGTTTGCACTGAACTCTACTCGCTGATGTGTACTACTTATTAAGCAGTAATGAACCCTGTGATATATGTTTACCTTGCCTTGCTTGATGTTTCTGTTAGAATTCTAAGCATATATAAAACCTTATATGGAGACAAAGATGGAAGAGTTGGAATGGCATTATCTTCCCTAGCCCATGTGAAGTGTGCAAAAGGTAATTTCTTACTCGCTCCTACTCTCAATATGGATCTCCCTCTTACTCCCACTGTAATATTTTTCTTTGCTTTTAAGACACTAGGCTTTTAATAGTTGAAACTTAGTGTAGATCAGTCTGGTTGATGAGAGGGCCATGCTTTGAGAAAAATGAAAGCAATTATAGTGGGTGTTACAATAAAGTCCTTTTCGGAGATAAGCTTTCCTGCACATAGAAGGCGAGTTTTGTTCTGTGCATTACTATCCTATTTCTCACTAACTTGTCTAGTAAATATTTTCCTGAGCTAATGTTAAGTTGCATATTTACAGGAGATGTTAATGAAGCTATTAACTTATACAAAAAAGCCCTTCAGATCATCAAGGATTCAAATTCTATGGCTTTGGATGATCCCATGATGGAGAAGATGAGAATAGACCTGGCCGAATTACTTCATGTTACCGGAAGGTATACATTTACTACTGTATCTGGCCGAATTACTTTATGCTGTCATTGTTTTGTAATCTGTCGTCATTAGATGCATATTCAGTGTACTCGTTCGTAACTCTTGGTTTTGACCTTCAGCTGAAGTTATCTTTGTCATACTTATTATAATGCTAAGGGTATTACGGGAGATGTTTATTGGGTGCTCCCAGAATAAAAGAGCTTTCCCGTCATTCTTCCATCTACCCTTTGCTGTTGAGAAAAGCATGTAGATGACTTTCAAGGGAGTACTCTCCCGACATGCTGACTGAGCACATGACTTTGACCTTTTTAAGGGGCAGGGTCAATGTACAGGAGATGTTCATAAGTCTTTCATTAATCTTTTCTGGTGAATGGTCTAATCTTGTGGCCTGTCAAGGGGGCAAGTTGAGGGTTTAATTGGCCCTATAGTTGTCGGGGCTCTATTGTCTTTTGTCATTTAATCGGTACTTTGTGGTTTTTAATTTGGTATTCTTTATAATGTAAATGGGTTAGTACCCTCGTGGTATTTATTCAAATAACCACGTAGAAAACATTGCCAATCTGACAGTTATCTGAGTGTATAATAATTGACATGCATTTCAGAATCACAGCCAGACGTAGTTCACTTTTTCATTTGATTCAATGTGGCACTTGCAGGGGTAATGAAGGGAGACAGCTGTTGGAGGAGTGCTTGTTAATTTCTGAGAAATCTAAAGGAAAGGATCATCCGGATTCTGTTAGACACCTTCTAAATCTTGCAACCTCCTATTCTCGCTCAAAAAACTTTGTGGAGGCAGAGCGCTTGCTACGAACTGGTTTAGATAAAATGATGCGGACCTTGAGGCCTGATGATCCCTCCATTAGCTTTCCCATGCTTCATCTTGCAGTGACTCTATACTGTTTGAAAAGGGATGAAGAAGCTGAGGAACTTGCCAAGGATGCTTTGCTGATTCGCGAGGAAGCATTTGGAGAAGATTCTTTACCAGTTGGTAAACTCTAGATTTTTCTGTCTTCATTAAGATCATCTCTATGCATCGTCTCAGTCTTCAAAGGAAAATTATTTTGTGGAGTTATATTATGCAATGCTAATCTTTTCACAAATGGACTGGGTTGAAAACATTGGGAATTCCCTGTTCTATTGCAGGCTTGCAGCTTATCTTCTTCCCCTCTGATTTGTCATGCAGGGGAGGCTCTTGACTGTTTAATTTCGATTCAGACTCGCATGGGAAAGGATGATGACAAGTTATTGGCACTTCTCCAGAGAGTTCTAAAAATCCAAGAGAAAGAGATAGGTTGTGAGAGTGAAGAAGTCACAGTAACCCTGAAAAAGATTGTGTTCTATATGGAAAAATTAGGAAAAAAGGATGAAAAAGTTCAGCTGCAGAAAAGATTGTCTGTACTCAAGATGAAATACAAGCAAATGATACATTATTAGTTTCTTGGGACATCTGCATCCATCTCCTTCTGGGTGATTTGGTATGCACAAGTAGCCCAAAAGATTGGCCTCTTATTGGTTGAAAATCAAGAGAATACCTCTACATGATCCTGACGTCGTGTATCAGGAACTCGTGGTTTAGCTAGATGCCCTTATCCTGCCTTGTCACATAGGAATTTTCAAGCCTTAGTTGTTGAGCTTAAACCTACCTACTCAAGCAACTTGTTGGAAGACTCATTCAATTACCAACGGCTGTGACTGGGATGCGCATTATGAGGATGGCAGTGTTGTTACACAGACAGGAGCCAATTCATCCAACCATTGGTCATTGAGGTAGCACTTGATTCCTTTCTTGATCTTCTCAATTTACTTTAAATTCCTTTCTTGATCTGTTTTAATTACCGCTTTCATATCATCTATGATCACAGCAGTGAATAGGCTATAAAGGAAGAGTCCTGCCTTGTTAACGTTTCTCTTTTCAAAATCAGGAAAAAAAAAAAAATTTCTCTGAGCATTTTTGTGCGAAATCGGTCAGCGACTATTTACTGAGTACCTGTATCAACAAAAATGTCCAGCGGAGGCTGCTGAATTGGCAGCCGGCAGTTCTATAACTTAAATTTATCATGGTCATTTTTAAATTTATGAGCTGCAGTATTCATGTGTCAAGTTGCCTGAACTGTTGTGATGGCTGTGACACCGAGTTCTGATGGCCAGTACTGTAATAGTATGGTTTTTACAGTGATTTCATGTTGTGCTCAGATTGTCATGCTTTCGGAGTTACTGGCATTCTGAAGAAACTATAATTTCAATACCGACATTTAGTTTCGGATGATTTGGTCATGGATGGAAGAATGTTTGACACATGTAATCAATAGAAAGAACTTCTGCTAGTCCTAGTTGTTAGCTCCCTGTATATTTTGCTAAAACATCTCTCTGCCTCTTTGATACCTTTTCCGAAGTAAGGCGATGTTAGCAGCAGGGGTTGCTTGGCAACAAGTAGCTCACCATGGCAATGTCCTAAAAATACATCCCTACATACAACGCCACCACCTTCCTCATAATCATTACTGATGATGCAACGTCAGACTTGGCGGACCTGCAACTCGATAGTTGGTGGCAGGGTGTGGGGTCCCTATGGTTACAACCAATGGAGGGAATAGCAGAACCTGAAGACCCAGACCATGCAAAGTCTTTGCTCAGGCCGAGCATTCCTACCTTGCCTCGAGCGCTAGGGAATTTCCCAAAGGATGGGTGGGCGGTGAGGAAGGAAATGAAAAAGAATCCCTTCTCATACATGCAAACAAAAAAAAAAAAAAAAAGGGCGGGTGCTACATTGGTCGCTCGTCTCATCCTTTTCAGTTTTAAAAAGAAAATTGCTAGTGATACAATTACCTTTGACTGATACTAATTATAGTGTCAATAACAGTTGATATCAACTTCACCTGTTCTTCGTACAGAGAACCTCTTGTTCTCATTCCTTGACATAAACGGGCTGAAGTAGATACTTGTGCAACCAGACTCAGGGAACCAGAAGGAATCACGTGGTCACAGCTACAAGGCATGGAGGCTAAATGTCATTTTCTCTGTCCTACATAGGACTGCCATGTGGAGCCAGTATCAACTGCATTGGTAAGTGGTTATAATCTCCACTCTATTTGGTCAAAGGATGGTGTTGTGCTCTTTCCAAGTTGCTGTCCGTGGACCGTGCCAATGTATAGAAAAGCCTGACTGTCCTGGATGATAGTCTGCAGCTGACACTGAAAGGAAAAGAGTGGGAGAGAGTTCCATTGCTCGGACAAAGGTCGTCCTTCCTCCTTATTGATGCCATTCAAAACGTTTTGCCTCCTGTGAAGAAGCCGCATTCTGCTGAACTCCGATGCAATTAGGGGGAGCCAGGAGGAATGACTTATTTAAGTGTGGTTAATATGAGTTGTGAGTTGGAATACCGAGGATCTTCTGACTTTTGCTCGTCATATCAGATACTCTCTACCGGGAGAATCTCTTGTTCGTTTTAAATTCTTATCGATGATTGGTTGCCTCCTTTCTGTGTCCTTTTTTCCTCCCCGAAAATACTGCTTGGAGGATGTGCCCGGTGCCCAGAGGTGCAATATTTGGACACGGACTTGAAATTCTGCCCGCCGATTCTCCTCTCCAAGGTTATATGCAAGAGTTGTCAGATAAAAATTCTTGCGACATGAGGATTTTCATTCACTTGCTTTGTATGACAACCTGGGCATCATGCCCGCAGATCAAATTGTTCGATTCCTAAGACCAGTGGGTTGATCGTGTGGCTGTGCTTCAACAACACATCGAATGCCAAACCCATGTCAATGCCAGCTATCAAACAGCGATGGTGGATCTTGGGGCTTTTCGTATGCCTGTAGCGGCTATCAAAATACTCTTCAGCTACCGAGCTTGCTTCCTTGCGGTCGATCCTTGTGAAGTAGGTTGGTTGGTTGTGGAAGAGTTTTTGCGCTCCTGTTGCCACGTTCTCGATGACGATGACGATGATGAGGAAGGCCACGAAGACGACCTAGTCTTTGGGCTGGTTTGTTGTTTTCCCCTTTATTTCCCTCATGCCTTTCAGTTTGATTCCAGATATGGTCAGAATCCGATGTCAACTTCGACCAGCCAAAAGCCTACCAGGCTCTGTTCTCCACTCATTTATTTGTAGATACACACACAAACACACAGAGATCAACATTATCTAAACACGCAGCTTGGTTTCTTCTCCATGCTTTTGTCGTCGGTTGATTTTATAAATCAAAATCTGCTAAGAGTGGTGGACTTTCTCTAATGTAAACGTGTCTACGTGCAAGTTGGCTATGCGGGGAAACATCGCAACCGTCGATTTTGGCAGAACGATTGGATTTGACTCGAGTGTTGCCGCTCATTATCACACCCAATCAGGACTTTCAACTAAAGAAATGGTCCGAACGACATGGGGAAGAAACAGTTGACGGGTACTTCTACGGTCCCATTGCCACATACAAGAACATACCCAACGTACTACCGAAATCCCTGTACTTTCCAAATATCAAGTGATGAAGTGTGGTTAAGAAAAAGATAATACTAATGACGCTTGAATTTGAAAGTTTTTGCTATTGGGTTCGTGCTAAACCGACGGCGGGCAGCGCTTAGACCTCGTCGCTCGTTACCTTTATTGAGAAAAACCACCCAGATTAATAACTTAGGGAAATAAAGATGTTTCCTCATTAAAAGCGTAATGATTAGAGAGGTCCATCTATGGCTGAGGAGTGTGCGTGTAATCAATGATATTGTGTACACGAGTAAAATGAAGAGCTTTGGAAATAACGCACATGATATTCGTTTTTGCCTCTTGTCCTGATCCCGAGGAGCCCCGGCGAATTTTTTATCTTTGGGCCCCCCGCCGACCATCCTACGTGGCGAAGCCCCGCTGCTTATCCGCCACGTCCGCAGCCGCAACCGTGACCCTTTAAATAAAGTCTCTCTCTCGCTCGTTCGTCCATTCTTAGTTCTCAGTTTGCGCGCACACAACCAACACTGTGCCTCCTCCTCCTCCTCCTCCTTCAGTCGTTCTCTGCATTCTCTTCATTCTCTCTCAGTCGGTCGACCTCGCTCACGCGGAGGAACACAATGCCGCTCTGCCCCGTGGACGACAGTGGGATGGAAATCTTCTACAGGACCTACGGCCGCGGCCCTGTCAAAGTCCTCCTCATCATAGGTCTCCCTCCAGCCCAAGGAAAAAAAAAAAGAAAAGTTTGCTTCTTTGGAATTACGAAAATGGTGTTCTTCTTTCGCTTTTTGGGCAGATTCTGTTTTTCACCCTGATGTGACGTTGTCGGTGATGGAAACGAGCAGGATTGGCTGGGACGCACGGTTCTTGGGGCCCCCAGGTTGGAGGATTGGCGGGCACCGTCCAGCCCAACGACGAGGTTCTCGGGGCAGCCCTCGACGGAGGAGCTGGCGCTGGTGATAACGGGGTCGAGGTATGCGCGTTCGACAACCGCGGCGCGGGTCGGAGCTCCGTACCCACCGACAAGTCGGAGTACACGTAAGTCCAATCGAGGCATGCCGTGCTTTCTGATTGTTTCAGTGTTTGCTTCGTAAGAAGATATGAGTTTCTTGAATGGGGAGTATACTGTTCGGAGAATGGTTGCCAGTTGGTGCAAGCAAAAATGTAACTTCAGCTTTCCTTGGACTAATCTTGAACAATGGATGCCTTTCCTGTTCTTTTAGTTTGATGATAATTTGGTGCTGTTCCAACAATTTTTTAACGAGAATTGACTTTGACTCTCAATCTGATTTCTGGAGCAGAACAAAGATTATGGCGAAAGATGCGATTGATTTACTCGATCACCTGGGTTGGGAAAGAGCCCATGTCATTGGCCATTCAATGGGTGAGCTTTTAATGACCCAAATTTCATGGATGCCTTTTTCGGCTCTGCGGTTCATGAGATTTGGAAACAACCATTTTGATTGCATTTTCTGGATGCCTGGATTTGTCTGGCCATTTAATAATGCACTAACCACATCCATGACATGTCCACCTGTGAGTCTGGATCGGGTTCCTGTTTGTTTCCGGGTACCTAAATACCCTCTCTGGCTGTCGAAACAGGAGCTATGATCGCTTGCAAGTTGGCTGCCATGGTGCCCGGCAGAGTTTTATCTTTAGGATTGCTTAATGTGACTGGTGGAGGTGTTGAATGTTTCCCAAAGGTATTGCATCCTTTTCAGTATGCGATGGTCCTTCCTTTGAATAGAGATTGACATTTTTCTCCTTGCAAACTGAAAGGGGGGAAAAAGTTCTTCCAGTTCTTTCATTTTATCATTATCAGATCTATTTTTTCGAGTGGGTGTTCACTGTTCGGTACTTTACAGACAGGTGGTTCTTTAATCGCTTGCTGAGCTTGTTCCCTGCTCCTATCCTTTGCCTTAGCCACACGAACAAAAGGAAATGGATTTTTTTTACTGCCATACTGCTTAGACGGAGCGGTTATGATCTTTTACTGGCTGGTCACTTGCGCATTTTAATCCATGCAAGGAATGTTACCTATTAATGTTTGCGCTTGGTAGCTGAAGTTGCTTTCACAGTTTGCATCTCTCAAATGTCCCAGCTACAGCTACCACACAAAAACATTCAGATGGAAAAATCTTCGAAAGATCTCTCATTGATTAGCTACAGGAGTCCTTTTCCTTGTGAAGATGAGAAGTGATTTAGAGGCATAGGACTTAGCCTTGGATATTGCGTGGGGACAACGATTTTTTGAAATAGAGATACTAAGGAAGATCAATAACTAGCGAGAGCCTTTCTGCGTCGTGGTTGCAGCTGTTTGCCTTTTAACGGTGAAACTGCTTATTGTTCACTTGAATGCATTCATATTCTGTACGTTGACATCACCATATGATGAAAGATTGTTATGGGGGAGTGGAAGCTGTTTTCCTCAAGAAAATCGGTTTCATTATTACTTTCCCAAAGAAATTCTCTTACTTGTACTAAGTAACTAGTTGTGCTATTTACCATGTGAATTAAAGTAGTTTGGGATGATGCAATTGCTTTGTCACTTAAAACAAGAAAAAAATGTTGAACCCAGTTCTGATATTGCACTTGAACCACTATTTGAGTGGTCTAACAGCGATCTTTTGATTCCCGTAGATTGACAGGCGAACCATTTCAATTGCGATCCGCTTTCTTAGGGCTAAAACACCGGAACAAAGGGCTGACGTTGATTTGGATACCCACTACTCAAAGGTAGGCAGTTGTTATCATCATTGTAAAATCCACTTCATCGTCCTTCCATCCCTGTCAAAGGAGAGTTACTTGCTCTTTCTCCATCCTAAAGAAATGAGGATTTCAGCAGAATGATAAATGGTTCCGAGATAGCGTGAATCAAGGACTCCCAAGTAAATTTGATTGTGTTCTTATGATTGGAGTTTTCTTTTGGGACATGGAAGTGCATTAATGTTCTAGGCTTCCATGGACAGGAGGGGGAGAGAGGGAGAGAGAGAGAGAGAGGGAAGGAGGGAGGGAGGGGGAGAGAGAGCAATCCACGGGGTGATATTGTTGGTCTATTTTTCGCTCTTATGGAAGCGTAATGTATTATGTGCAGGAATATCTCGAGGAATATGTTGGATCTAGCACCCGGAGGGCAGTACTCCACCAAGTAAGAAATCTTGAAATATCTCAAGTTTCTTTGGTCTAGCGTTAACATAATGGAGCAAACTCTACATGGTCTTAGTGACTCTGTTATTTAGAGGTTTCTTGAGGGTTCTTAAAGGTTTAGTAAGTGTTTACATCTACAAGTGTGTTCCAGGTTTAAATGCATAACAATGCTTTATAAACAAGTGCCAAACTATCAATGAGTTTTCCTACCCGTAGGATTTCCAGTGACGCATTTGCTTTGTTGGTCAGACTTAAAATGGACCTACCTCTGAATAACCATGGTGAAATATGGTATTTTATCTTGGCAACTTTTTTTCACTTATGACTATTCACCTTGCTTGGAGTTCACTGAAACTGAATGAACTTAATAAGAGATTACTTCGCTGAAAATTGCCATTTTGTGTCGAAGTCAATAATTGGTTTTTGACTAGTTTATAATGGCAGTCTAACGGTGGTAACTTGACTGAGGACTAGATCCTATCACTTGCAGGAATATGTAAAAAGTATTACAACAACTGGACTGCAGTCAAACTATGGCTTTCAGGGTCAGATTAATGCTTGCCGGAAGCACAGAATGACAAGAACAGAGATAGAATTAATCCGTTCTGCTGGATTTCCTGTATCAATCATTCATGGAAGGTATATGACTAACCTTATGCACTGACATTAAAAATGATAGTGGCAGTTCAACAGGAAATTTGTAAGAACATTGAATCAGAAAGTGGCAGTAGGTTAAAGAAATAGGAATTCAATGGGAAAATGCCTCTATGTTGATATTTAACTCTCCTCAGTCAATCAATACGTAACTTGATTATGGCTCCCCCAGCAGTATCCCCGTAATGATGGAGGGGCATGAGCACCTTTGGGGGTTTTCCAACATCAATCATTTGCTTTCATCGCATTTTCACGAGGGGCCAACCAAGATACATAGATGAATTGACAGAATCAGTTATCACTGTCAAGAAGTATGAGTTCCTGATTTAGTGGAATGGTTTGAGTAGCGTTCTCCCAGCTCTAAATTTCTTCAGATACTTACAAATGCTTGCCGCAAACAGTGTAATTCTACTTCAGCGATGATTAAGATTACTCTGTCATATTTGATTGCAGTCAGTGTCATTTGGTAGAATGTTGGCGATTTTGCTGTATGTTCACCTTGTTGTATGCAGGCATGACGTTGTTGCTCAAATATGTCATGCAAGGAGTCTGGCAGAGAAATTGAAGCCTGTTGCTAGGATGATAGAGCTTGATGGAGGGCACCTAGTGAGTCATGAGAGGATTAAAGAGGTACTTTATTTGGAACAAGAATTGGAAAGCTAGATACTTTATTTTTAGTGGATAGTTTTTCTGGCACAATTACATGCTTGCTCCAGGATAATTTATAACGGGCAAGTAGGATTTCTGGGTGCAGTGGACAAACACGTGAATAAGTTGGATAAAACTATTCTGTTGTGTTAACAATTAATGAAATGGACATACTTCAATTACTTCAATTTACTTGTTATGTATATGAACTGAGATCAAAGGAATTTGTAAAGTTTGTTAAGACTAGAGAGGTTTTTAGATGTGGCTCTAGAACATATTATTGCAGTCCAGAGTTTCTCAAAAATGAGGAATCACATCAAACCGTTTCCTTATTTTGGTCACACAAGTTGATTTAATCACCTGGGCTTGATTGTTGAACTGCAAAAGATTGATTGAAGCTAGGCTTATGTTCAGGTTAATGAAGTTCTTCTCGAGCTGATCAAGGCATCAGAAATGAAGGTTGTCCACCATTTTTGGACTGCCTTGCCTAACAAAAGCTCTGGTGATTATTTCCATGCTCGCAATCATTTCCCGGGCTCATTTATTCACTCTCTGATGCATTTGTGCATGTTGGATGCACGTGCAGTCATGTGTGTATGTAAATGGGTGTCATACACTCATGTGACCTGTGTGCAGGCAAATGCTCATCATGAAAGAGACCATATGGGCCAAGCCTAGCCCACATTCATGGCATTGATCTTATCTAAACAGAACTGAGACTTGCACTGCAATATCTCTTAGGTTAAATGCTTGTATTCGTTTCTGAAGAACTGCAAGTGCTGATATCTACTGATCCTTTTACAGGATTGCCGGAGACAAGTATGTCTGTTGCAAGAACACATGCTGAGGGAGAATTACTTACGTGTCTTGCTGATGGCATTATCGAAAGGATAAATTTCTTCCTTTGGCACTTTTTTGGTTGGTTAATAATGGGATTTGAGTCTGGAAGAAAGGCAATGGAATTCCTAAAGCCTATCAAGGTCCAACCTGCCCTCACATATTCACATATCTAATAGTGCGCAGGCAGGACCCTCAGTTGGTAAAGTCATTTCTGTCTCCAATTCAAGACCAGGCTTCGTTGAATTTTTAGGTACTGGAAAATGAATATTGACTGTTTATTTGCTCCGTTTACATTGCAGAGTTTCTTTCACCAGAGTTAGAGTGGCTCCTGTGACATGATCCTCTACTGAAAATAGAAGAATTTGACTGCGCAATAAGACTTGACAGAAGTGTCAAGACCGTCCAGAGAGGAAGCCAACTTTTAAGGCAGATTGCTCTAGGATAGGCAAAAGAGGGAGACAACTATGAGAATTGAGAACCCCTTCCTTTCAACACTGAAGGGTATTTCATTGGAGTATCAGCAAAATTTGTAACTATTTGACTAGGAAAAACCATGTTTCTTGATTTCCTTAATGAATATATCCAATGAAGTTTCTCAGCCTGTCTTGTGTGGAAGTGCTCCCAATGACCTAGACCTTGAGTTTATTGCATGTGTGTGACTAGTAACATGAAAGTGCTTGATCATTCATGCCAATAGTACTGATAAAAAAGAAGAGATTCCAAGTGAGTTCTCAAGTAATCTATAAAAAAGAAAACAGCATATCTCTCAAAAGATTTCCGGGCTTGATTTCTTTGTCATTTAACTATTAAGAGCTTATTTCTAATTTTTGAGGCCATGTTCATGCCACTACAAGCAATATCACCAGAACATAAGAAGTCTACCTTATGATCAGAACACAACCGTGGGAGACAGGAGTTTCTGTAAAAAGAAACTCAGTGAGCTTGTGCAGAGGGAGGGAGGGAGGGAGACTTACCTGATCGATACTCTCTGAGAGGAGAGAGCCTCTGTGAAGAGATTTGCAGTTGCAGGATGACGAGAATGAAGAAAATGGGAAGAAGGTAAGCAAAGAGTCTATAATAAGATGCCATATGCCATGGAATATTTTCTTGGACAAGGAAACATTCCTGTTTTACCTCTGGAATATGCCAATATGCCTCAGCTTTTTTTCAGCTTCACAAGTTAAGTCGAGCATCGCCTTTCTACTTCCTTTTGTGCTGTCCCTTTTGAGGATACCAAGTAATTTCTCTCAAGAATCGTTTCATATGAAACTTAAATACCATAAAAATGTTCTGTAGCAACCTGATGTTTCAGAGAGAAGGCCCCAGATGGAAGATCAAAGTGACAATTACCCATATTAAGTTTTGGGACGAGTTGCTTTTATAAGCTGACATATATCCTCGGGTTGAGAACATATCCAGTCATATGGAATTTCTGTTGCGATTGGAACTATGCATAATCCTATACAATGTCCTGTAACTACATACATATATTACAGAAGGTAAAAAGAAAGGGGAAATGTGAGAAGAAATGGTGGATTGATCCCTCTTAACACAGTTCACCTAAAACTCATCTCTGTTTCATCTTTATGGGTTATCTCCTGAGATGTGTTATCCCATCACAAGCTAAGGTTCCTTCAAGGTCTCCGATGATACGAGCTATTCGGACTTCCAGGCCTCTTTGGACTTCTTGAAACAGAGTCCTCACGCCATCGGCAAACCGCTTCACGTCAAAGGTTGCATATTTCGCGAGTTCTTCAGCTGCTCCGACGAATCCGACGGCTATCTTCAATTGTATCTCTGTCAATTTTTGTCCTGTCACGACCACGTACCGTTGAAGCTGAAACGTTTCCTCGAGAAAATTCTCCAGTGTTTTAGTCCTTCCCCTTGATTTCGTAGCACTGCAATCCACGAGAGTCGAATCCAGATTGTTCTCATGCTGAAAATTCAGATTAGGATCAGATTACAGCTAATGTCATTCTAAAATAAGCACAGAAAGGAGGAAAAAGAGAAAGCACTGTAGAGATTTTAAGGAGAGGACTATAGAAATCCTCCCTCTTTTCCTATTCGGCTTGCAAGTCTTGTGAGAGACATCTATTGCCAGATAAAGACAGGAATTGGAATCCCTTCGCTAGATAAAGATAGGCACTGGAATCCCTTCGCTAGATAAAGATAAATGTCAATATCAAACTTGCTGCTGCTGATGCTAAACAATTCATTTATTGCCCGGCAATAAAACAACCATCCAATGGGAAAATGAATCAACATATTTCGATAGATCACTCAGGCTTCCCCCTATGATATTTCTTTCTGTTAGTACCAAGTCCATAAGTTATAGTGCATTATGTGTAGGAGAAGTTTACCATTCGCTTGCACAGATCATCGGCTTTTTCTTGGAGTGACTGATACCGGCCGACTTGTTTCGTCAACAAAGAAACCAGAGACAGGAAATTTTCTATGCCAATGGGTCCATCATCTTTGCTTTCGACATTTTCGCTCCTTTCTTGCTTTCCCATCAACTTCTCAAGCATGAGAAGTTGCTGCTTCAGCCTCTTGATCTTGCACGAGACTCCAAGAGCTTGAAGATCCATTTTCCAGGAAGAACTTTTCGTCTTGCTTGAAATCCGGCTCAAAGACGGTAAATTTTGGAGAGTGCCCAAATCTGTGGGAGTTCCACTTTCTTCTCTCTTAGGAACACAATCACCACAGTCCTCCTGTTCTTCAGAAACTTTCTGAGGAGATTGGACCTTTGTCACTTCGGCCGGCTGACAAACTAATGCAGTTTCAACTATTACTTCTGCATCTTCATCTTGAGAAGCTTTCACTGCCGATGTATCTCCTTTTTTTTCCTTATGCCCCAGTCTTCTCTTAACGATCTTAACTTCAGACCAAATAGTATCTTCAACTAGCTCGGGATCATGGATAGACGGATCATTTAAAGGCCTCTGGAAATTGATATGATTTGATTGTGAACCGAGTTGCTCTTTAAAAGCACCGAGCTCATCCTCTCGTGCAAACAACAGGGCTTCCAACTTCGTATTAGTGTTTCTGAGTTGAGATATGTCTCTATTCAAACCCTCAACATGAGACCGCAGTCGCTTGGACTCAATTTCCAAGCTCAGCATTCGCCAACGAAAAGCTTCCAATTTCTCATCTTTGAGCCTCATCTGTTCCACGAAGGCATTTAGCTCAAGGTGATGCCTTTCCTCAGCTAGAGTTGCATATTTCTCTGCTTCCGAATGAACCCAGTGTTCCAACCGCTTAACATCAGCTGTGATAGCTTCGAGGAACAGGACAGATAAACAATTAGGAAATCAAAGGAGAGGCAGAAAAAAGTAGACAGAAATCATACTAGCCAAGAATTTCATGATGAGCTATATGTCATTCGTGTTTCAAGAATTAGCAAGAGGAATTCACAGAAAGCCAGGAAAGAGACTATAGCGTCTACCTAGTGCCTCAGTTTGTTCTTGAGAATAGCTGTCATACTCAGGAGCGCATGCCTCCATCTCCCCAGAAAAATCGGGATTCTCGTATTCAAGAAGACTATTTGCCTGCAACCTGGCCTTCCCAATGAGAGATGATCCCATCGTACCGGAATTCAGTTTTCTTGCTCCGTATATACCCTCGAGTTTTAGATTGACTTGGTTAGCCAACATACTTCTCAACGAGTGTCCCCCGTGTTTGGACACGGATACGGACCTCAATCTTTCTGTCTCTAGTTCTGCCTGTTTCCTCTTAGATTTTGACAACTTAATCTCCTTCAAAAGCATCTGCTTCTCCGCCGTCTCCAACTTGGACTTCCTCAGCATTGCAGACAGAATATCGTCCTTCTGTTCCATGTCCTTTTGCATCTTCACAATCTCCACGGACAATTTTTGGACCATCAATTCAGACTCCTCCTTCTGTTCTAAAACCAACTCGAGCTCTTGCTTTGTGGTCTCCACTTGCCTGAGGGCCCTACCCATCTCGGCCTCGATCTGCCGTTGGTTCGACACGAGCTCGATGAATGCAGTTTTGTGCTTCCAAATTTCTGAGGCATGCTCTTTAGCCTCTCGCTTTGCTTTCTCCCTCATTTCTTCCGCAGAATTCTCGGCCTTCTTGAACCTTTCTTCCACTTCCTTTCTCTTCAGTCCCTCTTCCTGCAATTCTTTATCCTTTGACAGGACCAGAAGCTCCATTTCCTTTAGTCTTTCATTCAACCCAGAAATTTCTTCATCCTTCTTTTTCCTAATGACCCTCACCTCATTCGAGAGTGCTCTGATCTGTTGCTGAAGCTTCTTCCTTTCATTAAACCATTTTTGCTCTTGTGCCGCAAAAATACAGACTACTTTCTCATTGGCTTTTGCGTCTTCATGTCTAATTCTCTTCAATTCGTCTCTCTCTCGCTCAGCCATCTCTAGCTTGGCTAAGAGCGCGCCTTTCCCCTCATCAGTTCCCTTTTTCTGAGCTTTCCACACGAGCAACCCCAGCAACTGAGCGCTTCCGTGGAGTATCGTGTTCCATACCTCAGACCATTTGTCGTCGTCCGTCTCCCGACCAGGCAAGAGTCTCAGGGCGAAGAACGCGCACGACACACCAAAGTACATTGGATACCAGTCATTGACCTTTTCTTCGCATAAGAACAAGGACGACAAACAAGAATCAGGAATCTTTCTCTCATCCATTTGTCAAGAGCATGAACGTCCTGCTTCTCCCTTGAGAAACATGAAGAGAGAGCCAAAAGTCAAAAGTCCATTAGGAAGAAGCATTATTTCAAGCAGTCGCTAGGGACAATAGAACAACAATTCACTCATTTGTACATGATTACTAGATACCCAATGTGTTCAAATGCAGACACAAACAACAAAAATCAGACAAAAGAATTCTAACGAAGGAAAACCAACGCAAGAACAGAGCACAAATGAGGCAAGCGAAAAGGGACAAAGAGAGAGCTCACGAGGGCAACAGATTCAAGGCTTCAATTGAAACCCAATTCAGAAGGACTCGTCAGGATAGATCTCAAGCATCAGCTGGACCAAAAAACTGCAGAAAAGTTGTGCTGCGAAAATGAATTATAAATGAGCATGAGAATAACAAAAGCATGAGGGGCGAGTGGAATTAACACGTGCGAGAGACTGCAAAATCCCGCTCTCAAAAAGGCGCTTTAAGCAAGAAGAAAACATGAAAGAAGTAACAGAAAGCGTTGTTCCCTGGTTTTCAGTGAGAAAACTGACCCACCTCCAATACAATTCGTCTGCCCTTTCTCATCTTTCACTTCGCGAGTCACGACTGCAACAGCAGGAAGCAAAAGGCACTTAAGATTCCTGCCAGTTTGTCAACGTTACCGATCAGAAAGAAAGGGCTGATCCAGAAAAAGAAACAAAGAGAGAAGAAAAATTTGTACTTTCTTATCAAAACAGTCCAAGAAAATTTGTATTTTTCCAGGGTGGGATTACCCAAGTAAAGTAAACACAGATAGGTTGAGAACAAAAGCGCTCTCTTTCCCCTATAAAATAATGATCTCGAACATGCTGCAACACTAAACATCGGTGAGCAGATTCCACTCTCTAGTCATCTTTTTCTGGATTTTCGGCTTAAAACGGCACAAGAAGAGATATTTTTTTTGGCAGAATTGAAAAAGAAATGTCTTTGGTTACCAGCAAGACTTGTGGATTCAGGAAAACATCATCTGCGGATGATGTCAAGTGAAATCAATCGCATAAAGAACCTATGACAAGACCTCGGACCACATTATCAGCAACATTATGCAGGTGAGACCAGCATCAAATTGCAAAATCTTTTCTTCTAGCAATCTAGACAAATTCAGAGACACCCCCATCATGGGAAAAGAATTCGTAGGCGACCCCCTCTGTTTAATGCTAAGCAACTACCCACCACTACCTCCTCAATCACCACAAAAAAAACCAAAAAAAAACAGCATTTAACACGGGAGAATCATCGGATGTAAAACAATCGAAACAGTATAAATCACGGTTTCGCCTTATTTCATCTTCCTCTCTCACGGGGTCCTGTCATCCGATAGCGAGAGCGCGCCCTCGAATGAAATCGGGTCAATTCATAACAGGCCCTGCGGAAACCAATCCCCATTATTGATGAACAGGACGATCGAAAAGGAAAGACAGGAACTTCGAAGGAGGGCCCCTCCACGTTCGCAAGGCAGACGAATTTGTCATGTGACTAAGTTGCTTAAGGTCCCATTCAACTGAGGCCATATTTTTCCGAGGGTATCATGAAATGCAAATTGGTTTTTAAGGATGTGGGGAAGGAAAGGCACGGCAGAAGGTCACTGTCAGTGGATTGTCAAGATGGGACCGGACGGGACCGTGCCTCTTTTCTTTTGGTCCTCAAGTTGCTTCCTTTCCTTCCCTGGGGAGGCCCTGTAAAGCTGGGGCTTGCTCCAGAAAGTTGGTACATGAAGCATATAAATTATTTTGCTTAATATCACCAAAAAAACAAGAACACAGGAGAGAGAGAGAGAGAGAGAGAGAGAGAGAGATTTTGTCCTACTAAGTTCGGTCTGCAATAGATTCCATCACTGTTTTTTTTTTTTTTTTTTTGAAGTTGTCCAAGATCTGCCCTTGAAATCTGGGCATATCGTTCCGCTGGCTTCATCATTTAATTACACTTTAGAAAAATGGTCTTCAACAGTCTTTAAGCTGCTGAAGCAATCTCCCCACTCCTGCATATTTTCAGGAAAAATAAATTTGATAAGGAAGGAAAAGGTTTAAACACCAACATCACCTTAATCCCAATCTAGTTGGGGTCGGTGATCGATGAACCAAAGCAAGACCGAATGAGAAAAAATAAATAATTATACAAAAATAAATATTATAAAAAAAAAAAAAAACTGTGCTGGGGTGTTATGATCCTGTGTGGGATACCCCATGTTCGAAGTTTGTATTGATCGGACTCAATGATGGTTAATCGCGGAATTATGCAAAAAAGCATCACTAACATTCAATTAATCAAGATGATAGACGGGAAAATTGTCAAAAAAAAGTCATCAAGTTATTGCACTTTTGCCGATTTAGTCCTAAACCTTTTCACGATTTGTCAATTGAGTCCATCTTGCTAAATTTAAGCCGAAAATCGCCGACATGGATAACTTTTAATAATATTTTAATATGTTTTGAAGTTTTCCTTTTCTTTTGTTTTTTTGTTGTTTACGTCTCTGGTTAGCGCGGGCTTAGCAACCCTCACCTGGTCTAGGCAAGGGTCAACATGGCGCCATCGCTGACCACGAGCAAGGGTTTGCAGCCCTCGCTAGCTAGAGATGTAAACAAAAAACATAGAAACAAAACAAAACAAAAGAAAAATATTAAAATATAAACGCCGATCGTGCCACGTAGGACGGTCAACGTCAAATTCACGTCAGCGATTTTCAGCCTAAATTAGCAGGATGATCATAAATAGCAAGATGTGAAAAGGTTTATGATTCAATTGGTATAATTTAAATGTTTATGACTGATTTTTCTTTTATTTGGTCGGAATTAGGACCGAATTAATGAAGTGCAATAGATTGATGACTTTTTGGATAAGTTCCTTATGAAGAAACAATATCATGCGTGACTTGATCGGCTTTTACATTTTGAATTTTACTTGGCAATTTCCACATTTTTTTATTTAAAATATATGATTTATTTATTTTTTTGGTCGAAAGAAACATTCATTAAGCAGAATAATACTACAGAGTCTGGTGCATAGAATGAATTTATTATTCTTCATCAATCCATCGTGGAGCAATCTTTGCATCAAAACCGGTCGGAGTTCTATGTCACGCGAAGGTTGTTCATCGGAAAGGACAAGGCATGAAACCGAAAGCCGCGAGCCATGGGTTCGAAACTCGTGCCGTGGATTGTTGGGGTCATTACACGTGTTCGATCGGATTGCCCGAGATTGTTCGAACGCCCCGATCCAGCTCCAGTTGCGTACCGGGGGAATCCTCTCGCCACGCACGTCAACGTGCTTCTTTCGGGAGAAACGAAGGCGTTGTTCGTGATGTAATAAAGACGTTGGTGGTCCACTTCGAAACACAAATGTTCTGTTCTAATTTTTTTTTTTTTGACGTATCATGAACGTCATGGATTGGACCCAAACAGCGAATAAAGAAAAGAAAAGAAAAGCTGTCGGTTCGAGCGGCACGTCAAAATCTACCGATGGCCGTGCTGGTCCTTTCCGATTGTTTCGACAAATTTTTCGCCTCTGTCCGAACTTGGGACTCTCCACCGACTCTGGGCTTTGATCTGGGCCTAATCGAAACGAAACTTCTAGGCCCACCGAGAATTTTCTCATCGCTTCTCTTAATTTGATCTTATTTATAACAATTTTCATCTTTCCCTTGTGTTCCGACTTCATATAATCTCCAGGGCGTTCTGATTTCTGTCCGGGCAAAACCCGATTTCGATTTCCAATTCGATTTGCATAGGATCACCGGAAATCCGCGGAGCTGAATTTCGAGTTTCTATCACGCCCTTTCAATTCGCGCGGAACCGTCGGGTAGTTTTTCGAATTGCTCGCCATGGGGGAATTGAAAATGGAGGACATGCCCTTGCCGTCTCTGTTCGAGCAGTCTCGCAGGATTCACCTCGCCGCCACGGAGTCCGCCGTTGACCAGGTGAGCCGAATCTCCGGTGGGACGGAGCTCTTTTTTTGTTTTATTTTTTTACCCTGGGTCTCTGTCGTTTTCGCGAGCTCTTTTTCTTAGGAATGCGCGCTGACGTTTGTTTAGGATACTGTGAGGAGAGGAATCGAGGCTTTGCGGAAGTGCGAGGACATGATAAGTAAGCTGGGATTGTTCTCGGCTAACGAGACCAAGGATGATATCAGCACTTCTAATCTCAAGTATATTTTGGTGAGCAATGGCTTTCTAGCTTTTTCTGTTTGATTTCGTGTGGGTATGATGCCTACAGAAGTAATGATCCTAAATCATGCTATAAAGAAGTAAACTTGAGATTTTTGCTTACCAATTGGCGTATAAGCATGATGGAGCTGTCGATGAACATGGTATATTCACATTTTCTTAGGGACAAGCACCAATTTTTGCAAATATGATTGTCACGTATCATGGTTAGGAGCTGTTTATACATTCATCCACGTGCTGAGTTACCGCAGAGGGTGGTGGCTGTTCTGTTGTTTTGGGCCACAAGTGAAAATGTTTTAAGTGAGATTTTCATTGTATTCCTCTTCGCAGGTTCCTTTTTATCTGGCTGAGTTGACAGAAAAGGTTGCCGCTGACGATAGGGTACACATTCTTAAAGCCTCTCAGGAGAAACTAAAGGTTTGTATTGTGGTTTAATTTTACTTCTTCGTGGAGGAACTTTTGAGAATGGGACATGCAGACTGTAAGGAGGGGACATTTGCTACGTTTGCTACTTTATTTTGGAGTTTCTTACTGGAGCAGTGGAACACCATGAGGATGAACTGTGGGTGCCATGTCTTGCAGGAATTTCTGTCTTTTTGTGAAGCAATGGAACTTTTACCCGAGGAAGAGTTGGAGACATCTGTGCAAGGAGGTTCGAATCAAATGGTAGATCGAAGAGCTAGAAAGGTACCGGCGTCTAGTCTTTCTCTGCTATTATTTTCAAGAAGCACTACTTGGCTCCTCCAAATGGGGGTGAGATTGGATAAAATTTTCGGACATTTGATTGATCTGAGTGTTTCTCTGGTGCTGAATGATTTTAGGATACTTTATACATTTGAAAGTGATAACTATAGTCAGAGAGAAGTATGAGGTGCTTTTGGTGTATCGTACCTTGGCCACTGGATTACACTGTGCATCAGTCTAAAATAATTTACAGCAAGATCGACAAGCTAGATTTTGGAGGAGTAGTTCTGCAATCTTGTCTTGGTTATATTGTGTTGGAAGTTTGGTTCATTTGGCAGATTTTCTTTAGTTCATCGTTGTTGCATGCTATGCACAGTAGCAGCTTGGAGTAGTTGGTTTGTTTAAGGTTGTACTTGTTCCATAAATAATGGAAGCAATCGGGAGGCAAGGACGAATGGTGCTGTTGGTGAAACCAAGTTTGTTAGGATCGGGACCTAAGTAGGACCTTGTGGAGGTCTTTGAGGATTGGAATTTTAAGTAGGATTGGATCGAGGATCGTATGATCCTAGAAAATTGATAAAGTGATGGTTCATTGTTGTTGTATGCTATGCACAATAGCAGCTGGGAGTAGTTAGTTTGGTTAAGATTGTGCTTGGTACATCGAAGCAATTGGGAGGCAAGGATGAATGGTGCTTTTGGTGAAACCAAGTTTGTCAGGATCGCGATCCTAAGTACGATCTTTGGAGGATGGAAATTCTAAGTAGGATCTGCTAAAGGATTGTAAGATCCTAAAAATTTTATAAATTGAGACCTGAAATGTTATTTTGACATTGTTTAATCCAATCGCATACTCTCTCTTTTGATTAAAAAGAGAGAGTAAAGCCCAAGCAAGGTCAAGTTCTTTGCCTTCTCCAATCTTCATATCCAACTTACGTATTGAAAAAATTAACAAAACAATTTAACCAAATGAATTTAACGCAAGTTATTTATAGAACACCCAATGAGAGCTATTACTTTTGTATTCAGCTAGGAAAGAGGGGGGAAAAAAGATTCCCAAAAATGACTCATCCCTAAATTCCTCATCCTTGGGCTTGTCATCTTCCCCTCACATTGGAGTCCTCTTTAATTAAATTCATCCTAAATGGACATCGTTCAAACTCTTGAATAAAGAAACAATCAATAATCTAATTCAGCAAAAATTAGTAAAGCAAGTTCAACAAAAGAAAACAGAGAAAAACTTCAGAATATATGTAGATTAGAGCCAGGCACAGCTAACAGAGAAATAGAAAATTGAAAACTGAAAGAATGAAGAAAGCTTTAAAATCAGAATGCATCTCCGACCAGCACATAAAGGAGAAGTTCGAAGGTTGGGAAGAGTCAATTATTCAAAAAGTTAAAAGAATAGAGAAGAAAGCTTCCAGAAAAATGGTTCGATTATGATGTGTGTTGAAGTTCGAAGATTGATGAGTGTGTCCTGGAGAAGTCGGTGGTAGGCAGGAATGTTCAATCTATACAGAGTCAATTGGAACCAGCAGTAGATTCGTCAGCCCGATTTTGCTAATGAGCCAAGTAATATGTTCCCAAGGAAGAGTGGGTCTTCGACTCTTGGGCTAGTAGCAAGGCCCAAAATTCTGTTTCCTTTTGCTGAAAGAATGAACACTCTCTCTTGACAAGGATCATTAGGATAGTTGGTAGAATGGCGATCCTACACAATCCCATGATCTTGGATCCTACCCATTTGCAAATGTTGCTGCGATCCGGACGCAATTCTAACAACCATGGGTGAAACAGAAAATGACCAATTTATAACCAACACCTCTTCTTTTTTTTGGCAGATAGCACGTTTTAAACGTCAAAAAGCTGCTGAATCAAAGTTGCTTGAGATCAAGGAATGGAAAGAGCGGCGTGGGAGGTCATCCAAAGCAGCTGGCTTATCTACCCCTGTGGAGGCAGGAGAAGAAGAAATGGTCGATGACGACAGCGAGGAAGAGCGTGAGGTTGGTTCTACATGGCAGTTAGATTTTCCCTTTGTGAGCAAGAGTTAAGCATGCATAGATGCACTTGCTCAGGATATGTCCTCCACAGATTATTAACACATTAGGTAGTTTGCATTGCTGCCTAAGATGTCTGTGTCTATGCATATGTTGGTTTGTCTTTGAGATAGTAGCTTCTCAAGCTATCTTCTAGAAATCTAGTCACATGACTGCTGAAAGTTTTCCTTATTGCACTTAATAATTTCAATACTTTCAAATAAAAAATGAGGCTAATCATCATGTTGGATTCTGAATATTCGTGTTTGAAAGTCCATCATGAATCTGATGGTCAAATTTCCTGATCTTGGCATTGCAAATGAAAAGGCAAGTAGTTTCTACCATAGATTTTTTTCTTTTCTTTGATGATTCTGAGATTGGTTATTTAACCTTTAACATGTGATTGCCTCTCTTCTTTTATCTTTCCACGGGGTGGTACTTAATATTTTTATTCTAAATGTTCTTTCTCTCGCAGGCTTGGCTTACCACAATCTCTCTAGCAATATGTAAGGTTAGCTTTGTCCAATTGGTCATGTTTGGTTATTAGATACTCTTTCTTTGGTTGTTTACTGCTTATGCATTGTGTGATGACTATGCTCTTGCCATGGACATTGCAGACACTGGATTTACTAGAAATGCTGAAGAAAGAGGAAGAAATGCTTTCTGCTATCAAAGAGAAACAGTCAAAGGTATATTTTTGGAGATCCTGCAACCTAAAGAGTATTTGCACAAATTGAAATGCTGTATGTTGCTGGTTTCGTCCCCAGAAAAATCAGAACTTCCTATCATACACGAATGGGGTGCTGCTATGCTGTTTTATCTAGTAGTTCTTCTGTCTTAGTCATAGTTGCCGGACTTTCATATAGGAAATTGATTTTTTGGGTGGATCATTTGATGTACTTCTTGCTAGCATTTATTTTTTATTAGTGGTGAAGAACCCATGCCCCTGTCCTTTTGTTTCCTTGGTTAGCGTGTGCTGATTGAACATGTGATAGCTGAGGACACTACCATGCCTGCTGGTCCTTTTGGGATGGATATTTTGTTCTCCATTCATTTGGATCTTCTCCATACATGTTTTTTTAAAGCTGAGGACCAGGCTGAGCTGCATAATTAAGCAAACTGGACCACAACATTGGTTGCTGTAGTTCTCCAAGTTGTGGGCATAATATGTTTTGTGCATTAGACGGAAATAAAGAAGTGGTTTATGATCACAGGAAGGGGAAAAGGAGTTCTCCCGTGCTATTCTGGATGAGCGCACAAATACGGCTGAAGCTTGGCACCGTAATGCTGCAGATCGTGCACGATATACTAAACCGGCGCAACCTATTACATGTGCTACTTTTGCACAAGATGTTTTGGAAGGTAGGGCAAACGTTTCAGATGCTCATGAACATAAACACCAACCCCTGATATTTGGACCTGCTAGCCTCATAAATGGGAGTCTGACCAGCGAGAGAGATAGAATGGCAGCACAAGTGTTCCAACCTGGTTACAGGTATGCTCCGCCATCTATCCCATGCTGTTTTTAAATGAAACTAACGAGGATTTTTGGATGTTATCTTAGTTCTTGGAAATTGGCACTTTCTTTTCTGTCTATAATCCTCATACTGCATAAGTGCGGGGTGTTTTCCTCTGAAATAAATCATTTTGTTTGCATGCATCAGGATGCCAACCATGAGCATAGAGGAAGCTGGCTTGAAGGAGATGCAGATGATGCAGAAGTTTCAAGAGAGAAATGCCAAACTCATGGAAGAGGCTAATTCCGCATGGTACAAGGAGAAGAAACAGCCCGGGCCAGTTGAAGATGAGGACGAAGACGATGACGCTGCCCAAGAGAAGGCGAGAGCCTGGGATGACTGGAAAGACGACAATCCTCGAGGGGCAGGAAATAAGAAACTCACACCTTGTGGGTGAATGGGGATCCGTTCTACGTTTCCTCTCTTGCTGTTGGAAGCTTCACCCGCATGTCTGAACAATCTTCTTTGTGTCGTTACCTTTTCTTTGGTAAGTTTTGCACACAGAGAGAAACATCTTTGTAAATTATCACGGTTTTGGATAAGATTTAAGAGTAATTTTCTGGGTACCATGATTTTGGTATGAACTTATTTCAAATATTGTCAAACCTTCACTCTCTAAAGCTAGTATGTTTCCTGCATCGATTTAACACGTTTCTCCGTGGACAACACAGCCTGTTTCATTCTAGAGGACCATAACGGAGGGGTTGGGAAAGCAAAGACACTTTGCCTTTTTATTTTAACAGGAAAATCTCATAACGTCAACCAATAAACTTTTACATTACCGTAAATTTGAAGTCTATGGACAGATAAATAAATAGGAATTTCTTCGCTCGTTATCATAATTATTCAGCTTGATACCCAGAGCCAGAGGTGCAAGAACGCCACAAAATCAACCAAAATCATGTCTCCATGTGCGCCCAACAACAGGTAGCGTCCAGCCATCAGTGCCCATATGCTCAGCGCTGTAGCCCGCGATTCTCCTAGCCTGGCCAGGCTGTCCCTTAACTTTAACGACTGGGCTTCTCGGTGCTTGGTAGGCCATCGTCCCTCCGCCGGAGCTCGAGGAGTCACAGCCCGTTTCTGGGCTCTGCCCTTTCTTAGTTGAAGGGTTCCACTGAGGCCCTAATGGACTCCGCTGCATACCCGGACCTTGACCCCTCACCTTGGCCTTGGCAGACTGAGTCGGGACCATGTAGCTTGGGACGTTGTTCGAGCTCGACTGGCGTTGATGCCGGGCCGAGGAGGGGCTACTAGCATCACCAGGTTCCCTACCGACAAAGCGCAAGTTCATGTTCTCCGGCATCACCATGTCCATTTCCACTGTCTTCTCGGACAAGTCGTCGGTGACAGTCGTGGTGTTGGTGATGGTGGGGAGTGCCATGTAAGGGTGGTCCGGCATCCCCGTTTGCTGGACGTGGTACGGCTGTGCTGCCATCCAACGCTCGAGCCAGTTCCATCCCCATTGTGCCTGCTCCCTTTCTTTAGCATAAAGTCCTCCGTCGTTGTCGCTTGGTTCCGGTTGCATTAGTTGTTGTTGCTGCGGGCAAAAAGGACGAAGAAGTTTGCTAATAAACATATTTGGATTACTATGAAAACAGCCATTAAGCATAGATTTGAGAGCCATATGGCTACTACCAACCTGATAGCTTATGGCATAAGCAAGAGCTCGCTCCTTCTTCATCACACCTTCACTTTTCCTGGAAGAATTCTCCTTGATCTTCTCCGAACTCCCGCGCCTGCCGTCCTGGTTGTCCAGTGACATCTCGCGGTACTTGCTCTTCATGACGGGGCTATGATAAGGTTTCCGGCCTGCCTCCAACGGCGCTCGCCTTTTACCATCGCTGCCATCAGCAGCCACGTCGTGAACGGGGGTGCCGGAGGAGAGCTGAAGCCGCGAGGCCCGGACCCTGGCCTGGACTCGGACCAAGGCTTGCATGCACCGCATGGTCATCTGGGCTTGCTTGCGCACGTTGTGGCCTCTCACTAGCGCCTGTAGTCTCACCAACCCCTTCAACGCTCGCAACGCGCGCCGTGCCTAAATTACAATCCCACATCCGTCCACATCCTTAAATCAATCATGTTTCATCACTTTGATTTCCCCGTTTGGGAGAGACACATGCGTAAAAATTAATCTTACTAGGTAGCCTCTATAACAGGACTGAACGAGTGTCGCGGCTCTCTCTTCCCTCGAATGCCGCCCGTAGCCAGCCAACCTAACCACCTTCGCCGCCGCCTGAGCTGCCGCAATGGCAGCTTCCGCGGCCGCGGCGGTTGCCACCGCCACAGCCATCGCGTGATTCCTATCCTCGGTCAGGGGGGTTGAGCCTGCACTCCCTTCGTTGGTGACGTCCGGTGAGCTCTCTGTCGGGAAATGCTCGACCGACACCACCTCCGGTGCATCGTTCCGCCATTTCTCGGCACCTCCATCTTTCTGCAAATCGAAAAATCAACATCACATACAACTATGTGGATCGCGTCTTCAATATAGTTAATTACCTTCCAAAGAATTCAAGATTCATGGGGGAGTTGATGGTGATCTAACGTGAAGAAGCACATGAAAGATGGAAAAAAGCTGATTTTTGATGGGGTTGGCTTTTGGTGGTGCGACAACAACGCTTCATGTCAGGGGGACCATCGGAGGTCTCAGTGCCCCCATGACCTCAAAGGACAATGTCATGGTAGGTGATATGGTTAATGCTGCTTCTGCAAGATAGCCATTGATGATCTGAACCCTTTAAAGGACAAAAAAAAAAAAAAGGACGCCCGCCCAAAAAAAAATCTTTCTAGCATCAATATTAAGTGAATTACGAGCTAATCGATCCGATTATTAAACGTTAATATAGTTTATAACAGGGATACGCACTGTTTCGAATGATACTACGTTTCTGTTTTAGATCAGCAGCCTGCTTCCAACATCCGAACAGTTTCATAGTCCGTAAAACTGCCTGGAGCTGTAGAATTCATTCTTCTTAAACTGTTCTGCGGAAGAATTATGTGGCAAGAATATGTTTAAAAAACGTCAACTTACACCACAAGATTGTAAGAGAGTGATAGAAGTTCCTTTACTTCCGCATTTTGGAATTTCGGGTTACAGCTCAAGGCTGGTTTCGAAAACGAAAGCACAACCAATGATAATTCGAGCGCGAAACGGAGATTCTATGGTTTTCCTAGCTTTGCTTGTCAATTGTGATAATTGAAGAAACAGAGCACGTCTAGTCATTAATGGAGGAAAATTCAAATTACCCTTTTCGCCGGCAACTCCTTTGGAGGAGAAGATCTGAAGACCTTCTTCACGGACGAGAACCAGCTGCTTCCTTTCTTTCCCATCTCCTGCACCAGAAAGATCAGTTCTTTGTTTTTCTGTTATTTAGAGGGATAATTATCTCAGAACCATTACTGCATGAACCAAAATTTGTGCGAGGGCACACAAAATCTGGTTATAATCAAGAAGCACTGCATGAAGAACCCCGCGAGACTGAACAACCCCATCAAGAAAACCAGACCAAATTTGCTCAAAAAGCTCAGAAAGGGACAAACTTGCGATAATCCCTTCTCGAATCCGACCAAACCGAAACATCTCTGCAACACCCTCAGGCAGATGGGAAATTTACACGTTCCTGTCGATGAAGAAGAAGATCGAGATGAAGAATGAGACATGCCGTACCTGAGAGACTGAGTGGCTTGATGCATTCCAGCGCGATCTCGCTCATTTTACGTGCATTCTGATCCCAGAAACGCATGCGAGGCGAGAGATGTTCATGGTAGATGTCTAGTGAAGCAGAGAGAGAGAGAGAGACGAAGAAGAGGAAGAAGAAGAAGGAGGAGGAGGAGGAAGGTATGTGAGAGCAGTAACTGCCGTCCCGCGCGCTCGCCGTCAGTATTTATCGGAGTCACGAGCGAGTGCGCGCACACCTGGACAGTCGAGGTACGAGGCCCAATGGGCCGCCGACACGTCATCACCCCACCTTCCCTTTTTTTCTTTTTTTTTTTGTGCTTTGAATCGTCTTGAAAAAACAAAACAATAAAATTGACCAAAAAAAAAGGAGAAAAATCCGACGGAGGTTGCACTTTGAATGCGGACACACCAGTTGCACTTTGGGTACAATTATTCTCCTTCACGCTAATTATGTTTTAGTAATTGATTATATACATGTTATGTTAACAGTCTGTTTTCTCGACCACATTATATAGATAACAATTAATTGAAAATTATTATGTGGTACATTCTTTTAAGAATTTGTGACTCACAATATACTGTTATTCTCACGGTCACCCAAAAACCGTTATGCTAGAAAAGTCCTCATTTTTTCTAGGTTTTATCTTTATTTTAGGAGGAACGGGACAAGAAATACCGTGTTTTTTTGTCTTGAATAATGCATATTTGATTGTTTTTTTTAATTCCTAAATCCTTTTCCTGGTCAATTGTACTAGCTAGACTATGTTAAGTAACTGAGGAGAGAAATTTGCTCCTACGGTTACTCCCCCATTGCAAGCCATTTTCTCTATGATTTGATCTAATAAGAGGGAGAAAAAAAAGGGGAAAATAAAGATAACATTTATTTGGAAACTTAAAATGTAATTATGTGAAAGCAGATGCACGATTAATATAATTTCTTTGTTTATGTTGAAGCTGCCAATATTGAATTATAAGCATAATACTTCTTCTTTTTATTAGCAAGGCTTGCTAATGTGATCTTGACTCACGTCATTAGATTGAGTATGAGTGGAGTATAAGACATCTTACTTTCATTAGCCTCGTACGTGTGAATCCATGAGCGTTATTGTATTGTAAAATACGAGAGGTAAATGGACAATGCTAAGCAATGTCAACAACATATTTAACTAATTCCAAAAATCTACCATTTTTCTAAGTTTTTTTTTATATCATTATATTCTTTACCTCTAAAAAAAAAAAAAGGAAAAATTTTAAATAAAGGCATGAAGTGCCCTCATATTCTCAAATAAGGAACTAAAATGGACCATGTTTTAAATATAGGCATGAAGTGGCCATATCGATCTCAAATAAGAGCTTGAAGTGGCCATGGTAATTTGAAATAAGGGCATGATGTCGGCCGGCTAAATATTCCGGCCAATTAAGGGCATTTTCGTCCAAAGACAATTTTAATTATAAATTATTTTTGTTTTTTCCTTTTTTTTTATTTTTGTGTTTTTTTTTTTTCTTTATTGCTACTAGCGAGGGCTCGACCACCCTCATCGGCGATTGGGCGAGGGCCCGCAAGCCCTCACCTGCCGCTAGTTATGGCCGGCTTTGCCCAAGGCTCGTCTTTGGTGGGCAAGGGTGGGCCTCGCCTAGCCCTCAATTGGCATCACCGATGGGGCACCGATGAAAAGAAATGAAAAAAGAAGAAGTAAAACATGAAAATGCCCTTAACCAGCTTGAAGATTAGGCCTTTGTTTAAGACTAGCATAGCCACTTCAGGCTCTTATTAGAAATAATGTCCCCTTCAGGTCCTTATTTGAGAAAATGAGAGTACTTGGGGCCTTTATTCGAAACTTTCCAAAAAAATAATTTCCTAATCACGTATTTACAGGAATTTCCTTTTTACTTGTTCTTTTCCAAAAGCCCATTCAGAAACCACTGCCACTTTTTTTTTTTTTTTCACATTTTCATGAAAAATAGCTTCTAATTTGTTCACCAATAAAAAGAAAGCCTTCTTGAATTCATCTCGCTGAGCTGTGAAGCTTGAATATAGATCCTCGCCCCCCCACCCAAACGGTTGCAACCTCTCGTGTATGGTTGAGGCTCTTAAAAGTGAAAATGAAGAGATTTATAAGTAAGTTAGCTGATGGTGCAATTGCTTCCATTTAAAGGGAAACAAACAATAATAACTGAAGCCAAAAAGAGAGGGGGGAGGGTTGTATTCACAAGGAAGGAGAAGAGTCTCGGTTTTGCAACTCACCCCTCTCTTGATTGGATGGAGAGAGTTGGGTGACACTCACCCCTCATCCAAAACCATTTATTCGATTTTACTCCCTATGTTAATTTGCCTTAAAGATCCACAGTTGCAACCATATAGATTGGTCCTATCCTAATCATGTGGACGAATCGTGCGTCTAATTTGTTTTCTTCTCATTTTCATTGGAGTTCTAATAGTGGATTGAAGTGACATTAATTCCTTTTGCCCCGACACCTTGCCCACCTTGGATGAAATCCAGCGTCGAGCATGTTTCCATGCTTTTTAAATCGGTAGCCGATGATTGCAGCTCCGATCCCTGCCTCAAGAGACCTAAATTTAAGGGAGGAGGGCATGGCAATGGGTTGATGTCCTAGTTCCTTTTCGAGTAGCCCGGTTCATTGGAGCCGTGTCGTTAAATTGTAAGAATAGAAGTTGAAAAGAAAAGAAAAGAAAAAATAAGAATGAGGCGACACCTCTAGAAGTTTTGAAAAGCTCATTAGACCTATTTGATATTGTGGGGCATAGGCATTTTCTGCCCTTATTATTAAGAAGAATTAAGGAGCAGTGGTCGACCACCTAAAATTGGAAAGCTCAACTACCAATCGTAATTTGCTTAATGATTGGACTAACCTTGACCAAGCCCCCCAAAAAAATCCCAAAATCCCTTTAAATTTTTTCGCCTAAAACATAATGGTCTTTCCAGGCCTGCATTATGATCTACACCTTTTGGACAAATGGGCCTTCCAATGAGGCGAGGCCCTGACCCAAGGAAGTTATCCGACCCGGGAATGGCAACAAGTGGAGATTTGGAAAAAAAGAAAGAAAGGCAATCACTCAAGTTTTCTTCCTCTTTTCCTATCTTCCACTTAAATTAAAATAATAATAATAATTAAATGCGCGTGAGTAATAATTATATTAGGTAAATATCTCTAATCTTGTAAATTAGTAAATTGTCAAGGAAGCGAGTCGATGTAAGTATAGTGCGTGAAGTACGAGATTTAAGGTTGTTTTGATTCTCTATTTCTTTTTTATTAGGTTTTTTTTTTCTCTTTGGGAGCTAAGATTTGGAAGTTCCTCTCTTTCGTTCGGAGGAAATTTCTATCCCGACCTAATTTAGATTCATGGGTTTTTTGTGTGTATGTTTTTCGGATTTCACTTTTCTCGAGTTTCGTTGGTGAACAAAACTAGTTTCAAAGCATATAAAATTAGCTTCGTGAAGGTTTTGCCCTCACATATTTCGGATCTTCGCTAGTTCAAACTTTTTATTATGCTCAATAATGGCGTTGAGGACGCCAAACCTAGGTACGCACCATCGAAATACAAAATGGTAGCAACAAATGGAGATCCTGGCAAGTATTCATCATTAAAGATGGATTCAGTGATTGACCGCCGATTTTGGTGCGAAGAAATCATAGATGTGTTTTTTGAGCGTGTGACCTATAACCTTATTCTGATGATTATTCTTGTTATGAGGAGCTTGTTTTGTTGTGAAGTTGTTTGAGATTTGTCTTGGTTTATAATTGAACTGTAATATTTATCTTTTGTATTACAATGAAGCAAGTGAAATATTATTTATTTTGACAAAAAAGTTGTATGGTGAATTTTGTACATTCGAAGATGTGGCAATTTCACCTAACTTAAGAAACAAATGTAAAATTATGACCAAAATGTCTCCTCTATCACACTTTTGCGTCTGTCATGTCACTGTGTTGTCCTACCGGATAGTTATTATAAAAGAAGCAGGCAAAGAGTGTAAAGGAGACGAAAAATATTTGGACCGTCCGATCAGAGACCCCGTTGGCAACATCGACGGCCATCCACATCTCTCTGTCAGCGCACAGGAAGAGAGAGAAGGAGGTCAGTTTAGGAGAGATGCAAAGGAGCCAACGAAGAAAGGAACCTCCTTCCCTCTCGAGCAGAGAGAGAGAGATCGTTTGGTGCTTTGGCGTCCGTCCATCCATCGTCTCCCTTCTTCTCCATCGTTTTCCTGCCTTTCCCCTTCCGCTGGATTTTTTCCCGGAAAATAATAGCAATTACAGAACGAGAAGGGAGTAGTCGAAGAAGAAGAAGAAGAAGAAGAAGAAGAAGAAGAGGAAGAAGAACAGCCAAGACGAGTCGATTCTGAATCTGCTTGAGATTGGTAAAAGGAAAAGAGTAGGTGGGTTTTCGTGCATTTTGCCGTCGTGGGTGTTCCTCTTTTTTTCCCTTTCTTGTCCTTTATGAATGGATTTGGACAACATTGAGTGCGTATCGATTGTGGATGGCGGGGACGAGAGCGAGATCCACAACCACCCCCACCACCACCACCACCACCTCCACCAGAACAATCTCCACCCGCCGCCGTTCTCGTCGCCGAAGCCTCTCAATGCCGCCAGCCCGCCTCCGAACGGCATTCTGGGCCCCACCGCCATCACCCCGGCCACGAGCGTCCACGAGTTGCTCGAGTGCCCCGTGTGCACCAATTCCATGTACCCGCCCATTCATCAGGTTCGATTACGTGGTTCCTGATAGCCTTGCGTTTTGAATGTCTCTTCGTAGTCGATGTCATTGCAGTGTTCTTGGTTTCTAGGGTGATGGTGTTGGTAAGCAATGCGATTTAGGTGGCGGTTTCGGATTTGTTGGATTTCAGAGAATCTGGGTTGCTTCACATTTGTCTCAGAGTAGATCGGGGTGTGATCATGCCAAGTATGGCGATTCAGAGAATTCCCCGTTTTACTACAAGCAGATCTAGGTCTAAATCATGCGATACTGATGGCAAGCATAGAATGTGATTGCTGTGTAGGGGTACATAATGGTGCCCAGGGCTAATTGGTGCTTCTTGATTTGGCTTTTGTAGAAAAGTTTTAGGTCTCCTTATCTCAACTTTGGAAAGGAATCACTCGGAATTCTTTCCAGTTGGGTTGCAAGTGTGTCAGATGCCTTGGAGAGAATTGTAGTGGAATAGGTCTCTGTATACCTCTGAGATTTTGGTAGGGTTGAAGTGCCGTCTCATCATGTAAATTGACTGCTCTGAACTCGTACGTTCCCTTCCAGTTGGAACAGAGTTAATATACCTCAATGTTGCCAGTTGTATTGTCCTAATTCAACCTTCATTTTTAGGTTTGTCACTTAGTCATCACGGCCTGGATATTGTAGTTCGTACCTCCATATTGTCACATGCATCTATAAGAGGCGCAGGAGATAAGGTCGAATATTAATTCATGACTGAAGGGCTTAAATTGAACACAAGGCTTTGAAGAACAATCTGAGAAAATCACTTGTCTGGCTCTGGTGGTTTTATCAAGTATCTCATTCGTGCCATCCCTAAATTTGGGATTTTACAACTGCTTGGTTATAAAAGTTTTGAAGGTTTGAAGAGGCATTGATTAGATTAGACATATCATGTCGGCATGACACACAACTCGTGCTTTTATATATTCTCCCATCATAGGGTTTTTTAACTTCCATTCTTCAAAATTCTATAGAAACTGAGTCCTTGGGAGGCTTCTTTCTCCTACCTTTTGACCATGTCGTTTATTTTGTTTGATCGGGCCACGAGATATGTCATGAACTTTAGGTCTGTGTATATGGGGAAGTGAACCGCTGAAGTTTGCACCAGTCAAGGCTTTTGTGTGCAAAGGTACCATTGCAAAGCATTGAGAGTTTAGTGCATCAGTTGTAGATTGCGCAATTGCATGAAGAAACCTCACCCAAAGTCAAACAAACGTACAGAGAAACTTTGCTAAATTTTAGTTGTCATTGCCAGGTTCATTGGTGCATTGGCTGTTTTGATAAAGACTGGGGGACCGTTCCCACTAACCTACATTTAACGTTAGTGACATTTTGGTTGTTTAGTGTAGGTTAGTTGGTTGCATCTCCTAGACTTTGAATTTTGATCTGGAAAACTGTTTTTTTTCTCTTTTGGCAGTGCCATAATGGACATACTTTGTGCTCAACCTGTAAAACGAGGGTGCATAACCGTTGCCCTACCTGTAGACAAGAGCTCGGTGATATTAGGTGTTTAGCATTGGAGAAGGTGGCAGAGTCACTCGAGCTCCCCTGCAAGTATTATTCATTGGGATGCCCAGGGATATTTCCATACTACAGCAAACTCAAGCATGAGGCATTGTGCAATTTTAGGCCTTACAACTGCCCTTATGCTGGATCAGAGTGTTCTGTCGTTGGCGATATCCCATTTTTGGTCTCACATCTGAGGGATGATCACAAGGTGGACATGCACACAGGATCCACATTTAATCATCGTTATGTAAAATCCAATCCTCGGGAAGTAGAAAATGCTACATGGATGCTAACTGTGAGTTTCTGCTTTGCCCTCTGATCTTGTGCTGCTAGGCTATACTATCCCGTTTCTTTTACTTATGGAGGAGTAGCCTTCTTTCTTAATAACTGTGGAGTAAATGACTTGTCGTGTGGTTTTTGCCTAGTTAATAAAGCTATAGTTTTATCGTCAGTGTGGTTTCGCATGGTTGTGAAAGCTATGTTGTAGAAGAACTCTCCTTGTGTGTCATGAATATGGGGGTATGGCAAGCTTATTTGCATCTTTTATCTGAAGAATGTTGTTGAAGCCTTTAAGTAAACTGTACATTCGTTCAATAGATGATTGCCTGAGTATTCATTCTCCGGGAGACTTTGCATCATTTCTCCAATAGTGTTGTTGGAATGTTTTACTCAAGGATGTACATTGCATTGCTATTTATCTGGTAAAAAATTCTCATCTTTTGTCAGGTATTTCATTGTTTTGGTCAATACTTCTGCCTCCATTTCGAGGCCTTCCAGCTTGGCATGGCCCCTGTTTACATGGCATTTCTCCGTTTCATGGGCGACGAGACTGAGGCTCGGAATTACAGCTACAGCCTAGAGGTTGGAGCGAATGGCCGGAAACTCATATGGGAGGGGACCCCACGAAGCGTCCGCGATAGCCACCGGAAGGTCAGGGATAGTCACGATGGCCTTATAATCCAACGGAACATGGCGCTTTTCTTCTCGGGTGGGGATAGGAAGGAGCTGAAACTAAGAGTGACGGGGCGAATATGGAAGGAGCAACAAAATCCAGAGACTGGAGTTTGCATACCGAATTTGTGTAGCTAAGGCCAAAGTGATTTTCGATGCAATTTTCCGAATTAGGATTGGGAAAACTGCATTCCTTGTCGTACCTGTGAAAATTTTCTGTTTATTGCAATGGTCATTGAAGTTTTGAGAAGTCTCTGAGGTCTCTCCTGCTGTTAACTGGATGATAAGCATCTTGATCATCATCGTGTGACTAATAACATTTGGCTCTAGAGTTGTGCTCCACATATTCCAAATTGAAGTCATCAGGAATTCTCTCTTCTCTATGTGATTTGCTGACTTGAAGGTATAGACTTGTTTGTTCGTCCAAAAAGTTCGGCCGGAAATACGTTAATCCAAATTGGGAAAGTACTTCGTTGTGGACTTCGCGAGCTAGTCGAGTTAATGAAGTGGTGTAGACTCTGAGCTTCAAAAAGCTTGAGATCTCACATTTAAATTTTGGGAAAATCACCAAAAAAATTATAAATCTATTGCAATTATGCTATATCAATTTTAAATTTTTGCATTTACCTTAATTCAGTCAATTCGATCAATTTTGGCTCGAAATCGTTGATCTAGTCGTCGGTTGTCCTACGTGGCGCGATCTGCACCGACATAAACACTTTTTAATAATAATTTAATAATTTTCAAATTTATTTATTTGTTCTTTTCTTTATGTATCTCTTTTTTGTTTTTTTCCTACCCTTCCCTTCGCTTTTTCTCCATATGATCGCCGCACCTTGACAACCGGTCAGAGTTGAGGGTCGGCGAGGTCGACCACGCCGTCACTGGGCGAGATCAGCCTCGCCCAGCCATGGCAAGGCTCGACCCCCCCCAAATTTAGCTTTAATTCTTCACTTTTCAGAGCTAGCGAGAGGGGACCCACCTCAACATTCTGTGAATCAAGCTGAAAATGAATACAATGGGGACTCGTCTTGTTCCAAATTGTACGAGTGCTCCAGTCAAAAGCAATGTTCCAAAAAAAAACCAAAAAGAACAGACAGCCTTATTTGACCCTGCATAGGCCCATCCATCTATTGGAAGCCAGCCTTTTTCAGAACTTACGGGAAAGCTGGCATGGCCCTTCTCTTTTGCGTGACAGCTTAGGAAAGTGCAAATACAGAATAGAAAGGGGATGGGAAGGAGTGCTGGGTACACAAAAAAAAAGAGACAATAATTCCCAAAGTCAGGACAAAACAACTGATTGTTTTGAGGTCGTGCCATGAGAAAGCAACCCGCTTTACAAATCTTTCGACACTGTCGTTCATAAGTTTGGTCAGATGTTGGAAGACGGGCGTTATGTATTGCTCAAGAAGATGGGCATAATGTATTGCTCAAGAGTCGGTTTCGAATGCGATCTACTATTTAGTGATAAATACACCGAAAGTTTTAAAATTCGTTACGAAAATATAATTTAATCTTAAGACTTTCGGAAAGTATAATCAAACTTTAAAACTTATCATAAAAGTGTAATTGGGTCCTAAAATTTCTAAAAGATGTAATCAAATCTTAAAACTTGTCACAAAAGTATAATTAAATCTTAAAAAGCTTTTCAAAATTGTAATCAACAAAAAAAAATTTTGATTTCGTCAATTTGTTAAGTTTAAAGACTCAATTACACATTTTGATGAGTTTTTTTGGACATAATTATAATTTTTAAAAATTTGAGATTTTACTATACTTTCGTGATAAATGACAAATCTTAGATGTCCCAATTTTTACCGATAAAGGTTGTTGGTTGTCTAGTCACATCCCGGAAACAGATGAACCCGTGCAAAGCACAAGGCAGAGAGGGAAGAGAGAGGTGACAAGTTGGAGCGGTTCCACACTAAACAAATGAAAGGAGACTGTAAAGTGCAAAGCTTTTCCACTCCTCGACAAAACCTTTTCATGGTGAAAGATATTTCGTAAGATTGAGGATTATGCGCACACCCTACATTGGTCAGATTTTTGTCTGCTTTGCTTAGATACTTTACAAGGGTACCCATTTCATGCGATGAAAAATCTTTCAAAATTTGGATGAATCGATAAATGAATCGACAAAGGTTGCGAAGGTCCATTGTTGCTTTCGAACGGGAAAGTAAGGAATTTGAAAGTACGAAAACCGGAGATAATCGCGGGCGGCCATGTAAATTGCAGGAATGTAAAAATAATGATAAATTTGCAGAAGAACGTTGACAACTGTGATTAATTGGGGGGGTCCTTATAATGCATATACTTTGGTATTTATAATCCTCTATCGACGGTTAAATATAAAGGTTACTTAATATCAATAGTGATATAACTTCCTAATCATATCGGTAGTTACAAAAAGTTATACAATCTCCTATTAGCTAGGACACTTATCTACAATAAGTCATGAAAAAAAAATCCTAAATTAGTAACAATAGACAATAGACATAACCACCCAGCAGTTATATTGCCGATAAACATGAAGGCTCTTGTGTGATAACTTTTACAATGTTGTCAATGACTTCCTAGCTTAGTTGTTGATTCCCTTTAATTAGTTGTTTAGTATTCTATTCATTGTTGACCAAACTCTATTTTCATTGAATAATTTGATACTTCTCATAATAATAAAAAAATTGGTTATTTTTTAGTATCAACATATATCCCTTTTTAAAAGAATTGAATGATTCATGGACCACCTGATTATTTTAAATTAAATAATCAAGAGTCATCATATGCTCCCTTGTCATCGGCAGATTTGAAGGTTTTCCTACCGAATTGATTCATGCATTTGTCTTTATAACAATACCATTAATTATTCCACGACCCCATGAATGATGCAAGTTGCAATATTCTTTGTTTACAAAATCTTCCTCACTCTAGACTACTTGGCCTTCCGTTAATCTCATGAGGCCATCTTTTAAGAGTAAATTGAAGATTTTGTCCTACTGATTAATGTCAAATGAGTAAGCTTGAATATCTTAAGCCCTAGCCATTTTTGTTCTTCTATTTTGGCACGCTTTAAGGATCAATATACATAAGGCTTGTCGAGCATCATTTTTGCCACATTTATTTCAATGTTTTCATTCGAGTCAGATTCGTAATTTGACTCATAATATTCCATTAGAGCCACGTTTTGTGCAAAGTATTCATGAAGTCCCTTAATGATGTCTTTTAATAATCGCTCTACTTAGACTCTCTCGTTGCCAATTGAATAAACCGGTAAAGCCTTGGCCTTCAATTCTTTGTTGCAGGTTAAGTTTTAATCCATTTGATAACCAAATTAGTGAGCTCTTTATCTAAGAACGAAGTGAGGCCTTTAACTTTCGGTCTTTTTAAATCGAGCAATAAACTTATCGATAAAGGTTGATAAGGGTCCTTTATTGATTTTGGACGAAAAATAAATGATAAGAAATTCAAAGGGACAGGAATCGGAGACAATTGTTGCCAGCCATATAAATTGCAGGAAACTAAAGACAAAGGTATATTTTCAAAACAACATTGAGTTGAGTTTTGAGATTGATTTGGGGTCTTACAATGAATACATTTGGGTATTTTATAAACCTCTACTAACATTTACATACAAAGGCTATTAAAGTTAGACAAGGGAAATGAACACTACAGTCATAATTTTCGTACAATGCTAAATTGAGCGCCATAACTTTTTCTTTTTCTTTTTAATCACTTGTGTCTATAACTTATGTATTGTGTTCACTTAAATGCCATAATTTTTTTTTTTCTAATCACTTTAGTGCCATACAACTTTCAATCAATTATTTGAGTGACATAACTTTTTTTATAAACGTTCACCGCAAGGGACATGCTAGATTGAATTTTCAGCATTTGGATAAACGTTTTTAAAACATAATGGCACTCTAGTGAACGTTTTTTAGGAGTAATGACATTCAAGTGATTGAAAAAAAAATTATTGCACTCAAGTAAATGCAAGACGAAAACAGTGGCACCGGTGTTGTTCTTATCACGTTGAATAAAGAAACAAATTCCTAATCATATAGGGTAGTCACCAGAAGTTACACGATCTCCTATTATCTAGCACACTTATCCAAAACAATCACAAAAAAAACTTAAATTGTTGACAATAGCCATTACCATTCTACAGTAATAACTTTATGTCGATTGCGCTATCCATGGCTTTGTCAATCAACTTTTTAAACCTTGATGAAGACTCTCGTCAATAGCTTTCATCATAACTTCCGTGGCGACCTGTCAATTCCCATCAAAGTCGATTGTTCTCTTCGTCGTTGACCTAACTCTACTCATATCGATTAAGTCTGATACTTGTCCATAATAACAATAAAAAATTGATTATTTTTTGGCTTCAACGGTGCCCTTTTATTTTGGAGACATGAATAATTGAAGCGACGTATCGTAAAAGACTCATGGATGTGTTTCAAATGATACATGAAGAGCGATTAGTGACTTCAGGCAATCTTCTTTGGCCCAAGCCAATGAGCGGGAATGGGAGCATTTAAAGCTAGCTCGTAGGCCTAACATCTTTAAAAAAAAAAAATCCTTAACTTTAACTACAGTTTCTTTTTTATCCTAATTTTTTTCGTCTCATTAAAATAATCCAAACTTTTAGTCCGATCTCAATTCTATCCTAAATATTTTTTTTATCTCATAAAAAATCACTAACTTTATGTCCAGCCTTACTTCTATCTGGGAACTTTTTGTCTTGCAAAACATCATTGACTTTCACTTGACTTCCACATTCGCTTCCATTAATCCTCCGTTCAAAATCACCTTCAATAATGTGGTATTTCCACATCATTGCTCGAGTTTTTCCAAATTTCATATCTAAAAAGACGTCTTTTGGAGATAAATTTTCATGTCATCCCAAACGACATTTTATTGAATTTGAAATTTGTTAAAAACCAAAGCAATTAGGATGGACTTTTTTCAATTGCTCTTGTTCTTAAGAGAAACTTCATTCCATCTCGTTCGGAGATATTCAATTATGCACTCAATCTTCAATCTCTAGTGATAGGAGAGCCCGCGCTCGAGACATTTGGCTTGAGACACTCGAGCGGCTCGCACTCTAGACTTTTCTATCTCTCGGTTGTCAAGTGAAATTTTGGACGGATGGTTAATAGGAGCAGACTTAGAGCTCAAGTAAAAGATGATGGTTTTTTATGAGACAAACAAAAATCTATGGTAGAATTAAGACTAGATATAAAGTTTTAGGTTTTTTAGGAGACAAATAAATTGTGGGTAAAATACCTTACCAAAAAATAAATAAATAAATAAATTGTGGGTAAAATGGGGGAAAAGTGTAAAAAAAAAAGTCCTAAACTTATTGCATTTGTGTCAATTCAGCTTAAACTTTTTATATTTATGTTAATTGAGTACATTCGGCCAATTTTAATCGAAAATCGCTGATGTCATGTGCGGTACGGTTGATGCTGATACGAACTTTTTTTTCTATTCTTTTATTTTTTTTTTAATATTCTTTTTATTGAGAGCTAGTGAGAGCCGTCGATCGACCTCTGTTGGCCTCGCTGCCATTTGGCGACCCCTGCCGGATCCAGGCAATTTCTACTGTTCTATCCTCTGCCTTCTTCAATTCCACATGCCAACCTTTCCCAGCTGATCTGTCCTTCTTTCCGTCTTTCCTTTCAATTTCTTGTCCGTTCCTTGGCACGCGTTCCGAGGAATCTGCCAGATAGTGTCGAGAAAGTTTTTTTTTTTGTTTGATTTTGTTTTTGGAAAATAGATTTCAAGTTAATCCCATTTGAAAGAAAACCGCAATAAATGCCTAAGTACACTGTATGTGAGGATTTGGCATGAACATTTTTTTTTTTGGGAGAAAAAAAAGTTTCAGGTTTTTTGGAAATATGTAAACAAAATCTTTCGTAAAAGATTTTAATTGTCAATCGTAATGCTATCTCTAGGTTTTTAATTTATTCAATATAGTCCGTGAAATGTTAATGCTAAATGTTCAGTCTAATCTTGGGATTGTATGGAAATGTTCAACATTAATTCAAGTCAATAAAATCTGCTAATTTGGCTTCCGATTCATCAATTTTGACTATTAGATGATAAAAAAAAATTATAAGTAAATTATCCAAGCAAGATGGACATGTTGACTTGTCAATTCTAAAAATCCAACTCAGCATATAACAATCCATGTAATCGATTCGATTTGCCGTTTGAGCAAACGGAAGAACTGTATCGAATATTTACCAATAAAAAAAAAAGACATTATCCCATGTCAATTATGCTTGTCACAACTAATTTCAGTCAAATTTCAGGAAAATCAATTCTTTTTTATTTAGGTATTTTTGTCATTGTACTTTCTCCTTAAAATAACAGACCTATGGAGTGAAATAATTTGCGGGTTTATTAAGAAAATTCATTAGTTTTCGTCAGGGCAAGTAAGTTCTGGGTTGGGGTGGTGGGACAAATTTCATCCATTTTACCTCGCCCGAGATCCTGAATGTTAATTTGGGACATGTGCATTATAAGTTCTAAAAATTGTCAGGAAAGTACAATTGAATCCTAACTAAGACTTTCAAAAAATGCAATCAAGTCATTCGGTTGATTTCATCAAATTTGGCTGACAATAAATGTCCACATTTTCTTTTTTATGAGGATTACTATCACGAAAAATTTCAAACTAGTACACTTGTGAGAAATTTACCCCAAACTATTTTTTTATCACAAAAAATCCTAAATTGGGACATTTGTGATAAGTTTATCCCAAATTATTTTTTTACCATGACAAATTTTAAACTGGTACACTTGTGACAAATCTATCCAAAACTATTTTTGGACCACAAAAAATTGCAAAATGGTATATATGTGGCAAATTTATCCCAAACTATTTTTTTAACTACTAAAACCTCAAACTAGCGCACTTGTGATAAATTTATCCTAAACTAAATATTTGACACAAAAAAAAATCCTAAACTGGTACATTGATGACAAATTTACCCTCCGTTAGTTTCCATTAAATTGAGTTAATATCACGAAAAATCTCCAAAATTGATACACCTACAACAAACTATAGGTAAAAATCTTAATCTGGTGTGCCAATCGATCGTTACGTGTCATCCAACTCAGCAATTTGACAGTAAAATTTAACGAAAATTAACGAAGGGAAAATTTATCATAAGTATACTAGTTTGGATTTTTCGTGGTCAAAAAAATAGTTTGGGATAAATTTATCACAAGGGTACCAATTTGACATTTTTCATAATCAATTTTTTTTTTTGGATATATCAATTTGGAATTTTTCGCAATATTAACCATTTCCATAATTTTCTCTCTCCTACTTCGCGTCTTACGTGGCACTTAAGTTAACTAAGAACTAAAATGAAACCCCAAAATAGTGTATCCAAATTATAAGAGAGCCCATAGAAGCCGCAATTGCGTCCTTCTCTATACAAGTTCCCGAACGAGGTTTTTGAAGAGAACTTCGTTGTTGTTTTGTATCAAGCCCTAATTTATTCACACAAAGTCTTATTTAAATTAGGTTCTTTTGTCGAATTATATAAATTTGGTTTAAAAAGTCCAAAAGTTTTCCCAAAATAAAAAGACAAACTAAACAAAAAAAAAAAAAAATACAGGCAAGAGAGTCTTTGTGTGTGTGTTTTTTTATATAGCTTTTAGCCTTTCTTTTCGTTTAGTTTGTCTTTTTGCTTTTGGAAAAACTTTTAGACTTTTTTCAAACTAGTATAGCTAAGATTTTGGGTTAAAAAAATAGGATTTGTACTAGAATGACGTCGTTTTAGTACTTTAGTTAATTTTAACGCCACATACAATGCCACGGAGGAGAGAGAAAGTAATAAAGAATATACCGCACCGGCATCTTGCATTTTCACGAGCGAGATTTTTCAATCATATTTGTTTTTTTAAACAAAACAAAAAGTGACCGAAATCCGAGTACCATAACCTAGATTCCAAAAAACTTGAAACTAGGAGCTCAGTCCCCTTTTCTAGATCGGAAACTAGCCCGCCAAAAATCGATCGGGGCATCATCATACGATACTAATTTCGTTACTATTTAGAGAATTTCGTTTAGAAATTTTATTATAAACTAATTTGGTTCCAAATTCCTATTTTACTTTCCCTTTTTGGTTACGTGGTTTGCTGTGTGACATTTTTCCGTCCTTTTTTCTGCATTCCTCCCTTTTTTTTTTTTTTTTTGGGTCGAAATTCCTTTTTTCTTCATTAGAAAAAATAAAAAGAACAAGAAAAACCATGAACTCGTACGTAAGGGCAACCGGGCAACTTGTGGGTTTCGCTATCACAATCCGCGTCCACTTGTACCCTAGTCCAACCACACTGCAAGTACGAGGATCCCGTTGCTTGGACTTTTCCTTGGCCCCGTCGATCATAAATAAATACACTAAATTTAATCTGTTAAATTACTTTATTAAATAACGCAATAAGCTTAGGATAAAATTAAAATGTTTAGGGCTGCGTTGACTAAAGTGCAATAGGTCTAAGACTTTTTGAACAATTTTTTTCCCCGTCTAAAAATCTCAGCTGATTTCTTCAAAATTCTCAACATCACATCCGTGTCTTCATCAACATAATCAGCTTTTATAGAGAACAACAACAGCCTTCTGATGTTGATGATCTTGAAAAAAAAATCAATGGCGATTTTTGGACTCGGTGTTTGGAATTAGAGTGAAAGTTGAGGAATTTTTTAGATAAAGATTGGACCTAAAGTTGGGGTCTTTTGGAGAACTAACCCGATCTTAAAGCGAGGGTAATATGGAAAGGTTTTAGTGTATTTTTCGGATTATGTAAGTCGTCAATTAATTGGGACATTTCATTTCATGAAGAAAATAAAATACTGCATGCGACCGTAAAGTGTTGACCGTGAGTTGTTGACACGTCGGACTCAAGAGGGGAACGTCTCAAACTTCCCTCTCCCGTCTCTATAAGATACGCCATCGATCCTCATCCCCCTCCAGTTCTTCATCGAGAGCTCTGACCTTTCTTCATTGAAGCTCGAGCGAGGGAAGCTTCCTCTCACGATCTTTTTACGTAGATCCACAGAGACAAGGGTGAAGCGCAGAACAACCCACCTGGGATTTGTACAGAGAAGCCCCGGAAGCTCGGAACCGCGCCCTCGGGTCGGGTGAGTTGGCCTGTTCCTCACGAGCTTTCTTTCTTCTGGGACTCGTGGGCGATCGTCGTTGTGTTTACCGATTCGATGGCCCTTTTTCCCTGTTCTTCGACTGTTCGATATCGATCGCCCGTTGTATTACATACGCCTTGTTTCTTTCGTGGTACAAGATGATCACTCGGATCATCTCAGGGTCCAAACTAATGGGGGGGGGCTCTGAACAGGACTTCTGCAAATTCTCTTATCTTGCTCCTCGTTGTAACATTTAAAAAGAGGGGAAGAATAGCAATTTCTGGTTTCTAAATGTTCTTACCGGTGATATCCGACACTTGTCTAGGAGGACATTGCATTTCTGCATTTTCTTTTTCCTTTCTCGGTTTCCAGATCTTACCGCACTGGTTTTCATTTCTAGCAACAATTTTCCTTTTTTCTTTTCTATGCTGAGGGTTCCGACGTCTTACATTGACCTGACTAAAAGCACAAACTAACGATTTGTATGGTCTAATGTGCCTCGCTTGGTCCCTTCAGAGATACGACAACGTTTCTTAATCTGTCATATGTTTTTCGGGAAATCGGCTCACTTTCTGTCGGCTATTGAATGTGAAAAATTTTCTGGACTTGATCAATTTTCTATGACGTCTATATAATAATCTGGGTACTTTTCTGCATCGCCGAGAAGAGCGAGTCTTGTGAATTTATTCTTTGTGCGCTTGTGTTGTTCTGTGTTGATATTTTTATTTAATTAGTTGAACCCTTTTGGTTGTAGAACTACTTTAGGAGTTAATTAGGGGAGGTCCAATCTCCCACCCGTCGTTTTATTTATGCTCTGGATACCATAGACTCACTCTTAAAATATATTAACTAAGACATTGATATGATGTTTAATGGTCCCATGGGACTTGTCGTCGAAAGAATATATTCCTTAATTCCGCTTAAAGTTCATAATTTCTGCAGATGATTCGAATCTATCATTTTGGCTATGGTATATGCTAGTGCTACTAAAGATGGGGACAGATGACGCCCATCACTTGAAAAGTTGCTGTAATAGCCTTAGTCTCGTGTTCATGCTAAAAAAATTACTTGATGTTTAGATGGGTATACGTTTTTCCTATTATCCAGATACTGTGCTCTCTTACTTTGCTGCATTCGTGTAACATGTCCCCTTGAGCCGATTACTTATAACTGGCGCCCCAGCCGGTTGCTTGAGTTTAATTCTCTGAGTTTGAAATTATCTGTATCTGTCGCAATTACCTTGCATGAGGAGTTTGGGTTTAGGCTTTGTTGCGGTTTCGCAATCAACCTAATAAATTGCGGAGGCATGTGATAGCTTTCTTTCTTTTTCCATTGTTTACGGCACACTGTTTCATCTTTTCATGCCTAGATATGTACATCCATGACTCTGCTGTGGATGTGATTTTAGGTTCTCTGTCTTGCTTGGTCAATGTCTTATTGTGGACGGTCCTTATTTCTCCTTTGCTTATCAGGAGTACGGAGTTTCTCTAAAGATTGATATGAAAGGCTGGATTTTAAGCTCTGTCATACTTCCTTTCCGGGAAACAGACTAAATATTTGGATATTGGAATTCGCAGGCTTCCTTTGTCCAGTCCTACAGCACGGTTGTCATACTTTTGATGGAAAGATAGTACATGGGCTGCTTTTGCTCAAAAAGTGTTAAGCAGACGCCTGGGTACGAGGAGCCTATTGTTCTGGCTGCTGAGACCCCTTGTGAGTACGCATCTATGTCGTAGAGTTAAATGGCCACAGCGGCTTGATATTGAATATGCATATTCATTTTGAACATTAATTCTAGCTAGGATACAACCTGAGTTGAATTTTATCCATCTCAATTCTCAAAGTATCTTCAAAGTGGAACATAATCTCGGTATGGATGGATGAGGGAGACTTCTTCTGATCACTGGACTTATATATATGTTAAGTACAGAGTTCGAGATTCAAGTGTTGGCCTGCTCAACTATTTTTAATCAATGAATGGCAGTTTCTTTCTGCCTCATGGTATGGTCTTGTATTAGGAAACTTGGTGGTCTTTAATAGTGCATGTATATGGAGGTGGTGATTTTTATTGTTCTTTAAATGTAACAGCCCACTTTTAGGGATTCTACTCCTAAGGAAATATTAGCTTTAACCAGCATTCTTTTGGCTAAAGATATTATTAGTTCTTTTACTCATTTTATCCTCTTAGGAGTCAGTATATAATAAAGAAATATTTTTTTTTTCGTTTATTCTTATATCAGTGTGTTCATAAGGTTGATGGCTTTATGTGACTTTGATTTTATGTTCTCCAGTTACCGTAAGCGAAGTGGAGGCGTTATATGAGCTCTTTAAGAAACTAAGCAGCTCAATTATTGATGACGGGCTTATTCACAAGGTGTGTGCTTTTGTATTTGAACTTAGGAGTTATATAAATGTTGGTTGTAGTACCTATCTCGTTAATAGGCCCATTCAATCATTTCGCGATCAAAGCTCTCACATTCATGCTTGGTAGAACTGGATGATGGATTTTATTTATCGCAAACTTTTGCAGGAAGAGTTCAATCTTGCTCTTTTCAGGAACAGAAATAAGAGGAATCTCTTCGCTGACAGGGTCTGTATGCTGTCTCATTTATTTTCTTTTATTATTCTTTGGACTTAGGTTTGTATTTTGTTGACAATGAAAATGATGTATCCCCTGATATGAGCACAAAATAAATGAATAGATCGTTAAAAATCTCATTTGCTGCATTTGAATTGAGAGCTTTGACCAAAAAGGAAAAAAAATTAGCGAACTGTTTTGAGAAACAGTAGTTTGAAGTCGCTGCAATTTCAACTTGCTCTTGGCTTCCTGCTTTTTATTTGTCAGACCTGGGGGTATGTATGTGACATACATGTTCTATCTCTATCTAAATACATATGCATTGTTGATGTCTTCCAGATTTTTGACCTATTTGATGTGAAACAAAATGGTGTCATTGAGTTTGGGGAATTTGTCAGATCTCTGGGCGTCTTTCACCCGGATGCACCAATAGAAGACAAAACTGCATGTAAGAAAAGTCGCATTTTCCCTTGATTCTACTTTTAAATCTTATAGCTTCTTCATTTTACCAAGTTAAATGAACGTGCTTTGTCTAATTTCTGAGGATCTTTCTATCAGTTGCTTTCAGACTGTACGACTTGAGGCACACTGGATACATTGAGCAAGAAGAGGTGAGTGCTTCCTATAATTCCAGTACGGACAATCGTGTTCCTTTAGTTCCTTTTGATTTTGTTTCGTTTAAGGAGACTAAACCTGCCTGAATAGGTTTCTCCACTATACATGCCGATCTGTATGAGCCTTCTGATGCCCCCACTTAGAAATGAGTATCTTCTATTTTACATCTCTCTGCTTATATAATTTGTGGTTGGCCTGGACAGTTGAAGGAGATGGTATTGGCACTTCTACACGAGTCAGATCTTGTTCTTTCAGAGGATGTTGTTGAAACAATTGTGGATAAGGTGCTCACATTTCTTACATTCTGTTTCCCTTCAAACAGAGAGAGGTCAAATGAAAGATTCTTGGTGATTTTTTTATTCTTTTCAACAGACCTTCAGCGAAGCAGATGCGAAAGGTGATGGGAAGATCGACCAGGAAGAATGGGAGGAGTTTGTGTCCAAGAACCCTTCGCTGATCAGGAACATGACGCTACCGTATTTGAAGTCCGTGCTTATAGACTACATTGCACACTTAACTAAATCTATATGAAATGCTTGACTTTTGCATCTTTCTGCTCAACCCTGTCATCATAATGCGCGAATTAGCACGAGGCACAAACTCACTCTCAAATTCCTATTCATCCTAAGCACTTCCTTGTTCATGGCGGGGTCCCATTCATGCCCACTAACCACTTCACTCACCTTGGGGTGTTCGAGATTTTGGGGTTGAGCAGTTGCGCAGTAGTTGGCATAATCCTTAGCGAGACATTCATTGAATAGTTTTGCTTCTTTTCGCAGGGACATTACACTGGCATTCCCGAGTTTTGTGCTTAGTTCCGAGGTAGAAGATTCAGAGGTGTAACCTTCAGATAATGCCCGCATGGTGAAGTTAATCCATTAACCGCCATGAATGAATGCAAGCAACATCGAACGACATCCGTCATCGGCACAAAGAGAGCATCCAACATGATGCGAACCAGCACGGTAACTGGGTCATCCATCAATCAGCCTGTGCTGATGTGCTTAGCCTCTTGCGGATGAGGGTGAGCTCTCCGGAGAAGCTATACATAGGATGTGAGGGTGATAAGTGAATCCTGTCATTTAAATGCAGCTTTCTTGCCTTGTAATTTTAACGAGCTTAATGGGGAAGTTGCAAATATCTCACTAATGTCGCAGTTAAACATATTCATACATTGGAAAGTATCTATCTACCTCACTCATTTGCTAGTAGTTCTTCTCTTGTGATCGTAAATTCTCAAATCTTTTGATTATTATAACTTGCACATGACTAGGAAGTAAATCTAAAACCAATTTAGCAAGCATTTGAAGTGCTTTTTCCTCACCAGCCTCATTCAAGAAAGAAGAGCATATCCTTATCAGTAATCAATGATTCTCCCTAGCCATTAATATGTAGCTGTGAAGAAATTTAACCTACACAACACATTACCAACTTGTAGTGACTTTCCATATCAATCAGTCAGTTTCAAGCTTTGTGGGGTCTGTCAAAATCTTTCCAGAAGAATAGCTTGAACTAATTGGTATTTATTGATTTTATAACGGAAGGATGTGTTCATGGGTTCGTCTCAGTAGTTAGCAAACTCTATACTTCCTGAAGTAAAAATCATTCCAAAGTTGAAATTGCCGACACCAGCTACAACGAGCATTCTGCAGTCAGATACGGAAGTCGGGTTTGAGTCCGTTCGAGTTTAATGTTTCGTCGGTGATAGCTCGACTTGACATGATTCGATTGGAAACCTGTCCAATGTCGGGGTTTGACCGATGTTCCTCATCATCAGAAACAGAGTAGGGACCAGTTGGGTTGGGTGACTGTAAGGAATGAGCTGAAACCTGCAAAAACCATGCCAAACGAAAAAAAAAAGAAAAAGGCGCAACACGACTATTTGCTTTCCTCTCTACGCCTATTGAATATTCCGGATGCTGCTTCTGATTTCCTCTTTCAGTGCTCCAAAATCTTGTTCTGCAAACACGTGGAAAGCCTCGAATTCGGGGGGGACCTTGGGGGAATTTGATAATGAACTTACGGTGATTTTTTTTTCCCCTGGTCCACGAATCATATGCGATGACAATTCGAGGTTAGTCTCACTGTAAGGAGCCTTATTGAAGGATGTCGAAGGCTCCCAATTTCGGTGAAGTAATGAAAACCAAATAGAAACGGCAAGCCAGCGGCTTCGATTTGTATAGAAATGACATGGCTCGGCCTCGCACATATATCAAACAGTTCAAAATTAATCGTGGCTGGTAAACAGAAGCAAGATATCTATCTGATAAGTAGTGTTGACTCTTGGGCTAGATCTGTTTCATCAGCTGGTCGCTTTTCATTCCAACAGGATAAGAAAAATTTCAGTCATAAGCATACGTCCGTAACTCTTAGGACCACGAGAACCATCCAATCTTATCCAGAGTGGCTGGGAAAGATCAGTGACCCACTTTGACTTGAGCCATGAAGAAAGTAAAAATGTCGGTGACTTTCCCCCATGTCCCGGGACGCCCATGAATTCAATGCAATTGCGCTCCCTGGTCAGATGCAGATCGTGTTAAAAACACAAACAGGTGGTGGGTCATCGAGAGAGAAGAAAAAAAAAAAGTGGGCTCACTTCACAGGCATTCATTTCTTCCATCGCCACCGACGCTCCCGCCTTGCGGACCTCTCGTGTCCGAGGCAAAAAGAGCGGTCACAACCCGACAAAATTCATCCGACGCACAAGTCAAACTTGGTAGCGCGAGTGCTTTCTCTCTCCAGCTCGATCTTGCCCACGAAAATTTCTCGAACGTGTCGGCTTTTCTTGTTCATGATGTAGATGCGGAGGAAACACGTTGCGGATCCAACGAGGGGTAGCCCCAGGATCGTTCGTTCGTTTGTTAGTCCCGCAGGGTTCTTGAATGGAATTGAACGACTAAACATGGCAACGAGAAATGGGCAGCGACGTTATAGAATTCTTATTAGTATAGCTTACAAAAAATACCCAAGAAAAAAGGAAAATTTTCAAAACTATACCCATCACATCACAGGGAAGAGAGAACCCACAATGGCTTTTAAAATTTTTTTTTTTTTAGACGGTCAGTCCGGCCAAGAACGCCACCCCGGTGGACGGCAACCAGGAGGATCCGAATATGAACTGCCCGACCGTGAATTTGCCGGCCTCCACTGGGGACGTGATGACCCGGTACCCGGTCCAGTTGACCCGCTGCCCGACCGACCCGCCAGGCCCGTAGTTCATGTACTCGCCGTAGTAGAGCGTGTCGAGCGCGAACGTGGCGTTCCACTCGAGCCAGCCCCGCGGGTGGACGTGGCTGCCGATGTAGGACATCATGTACACGGTCCTCGAGTAGAGCTTCCACGGCCGGCCGAGGTACGAGAGGAAGCTCCCGTTCGAGGCGACGAGGTCGGGCGCGGCCAGGATCCGGCACGCGTGGATCGAGATGCCGGTGTTCTGGTTGGGGTCCTTGCGGTTCTGGGCCGTGATGGTGTTCTTCTGCATGGGCATGGGCCGGCGGGCGTAGAGGCTGCAGTTCTGGAACACGACGGCCGCGTTCCCGAAGATGAAGTCCACGGTCCCGTACACGTCGCACTCCCGGAAGAACTGCCGGTTCGAGTGGACGTAGAGGGTGTCCTGGTACCCGATGATGTTGCACCTGTAGACCACCGCGTGATCGGCTCCGACCCGGAGGGCCACGGCCTGGTGCTTGGCGGGCCCGGCCGAGTTCTCGAACGTGATGTCCCGAGCGATGAACCCGGCTCCCGAGGCAGCTGCAGGGGGGGGGAGCATATCAAGCACCATCGTTAAGCAACACGCGAGAAGTTAACGACCTGCTGTTCAAGTCATTCGATTCATCTATATCTTCATCATTCCTAGCCGACTGGACAGTTTGCATCTAAGTGAAGACAAGATCGAGTGTCATTCGTAAGGAATCATGATCATGTCCCCACCTGCAAGAAGATGGAGTCTCCTTTCTCACGTTCTTTTTCTCCACAGCTGCAGGTTTGAATTTGGGTCCACTCCCAGGAAAAAAATTTTAAAAAAAAAAAGGAAAGAAAGAAGAAGGACTTGCAATGATGACATTGAAGAAGATAAGGTGGTGCAGTACATGGAAGATGGGGTGTGTCCTCTTCCAGCTGGAATCTGAAACCCACGGGTCGAAATCGATTTCTCAATTTCTAAAACTTGGAATCGGACTGTGAGTGCTGTGCAACGAGGCATTGCTGCACAGTTCTCGTCTTGGCAGGGGTGAATCTTCAGCTTTCACGGGAAATTTCTTGGGTGCGGACAAACAGCAAACGACAGTCCCACGTGCGTTTTTACTCGCATTTTCTCCAACACTACACGAACTCTGTACTTGTCTTCTTTCCTCTCTGTTGTTACTGTTACCTCTTTTTTTTTTTTGTTAATAAACCCGCGGGTGGCTTATGAAAGTCCGATGAAAATGCAGGGACCGAAACGAAAAAAAGGGGAGGATTGTTTTTTCTTACCGAAGGACGCGGTGTGGAAGGTCGTCATGTTGTCGAAGACGCTCTTGCTGCCGGAAATGACGGTCTTGCCCTTCCCGTCCCCTACGAACATCAGGTTCGTCTTCTTCCTCCCGACCTTCAGATTATCTTCCTCGTACCTGGATTTTTTCAGATCATATTAACGAGACGGAAATGGAGATTAGAGGAACCCGGAGAACTTGAATAACCAACGACCATCATTAAAGCAAAGGGAAAGGACGAATGGACAAGCCAGGGCGAGAATTGAATAAACGAGTAAGTTCTTGAGAACTTGTCACGTTGGGAACATCGGGGACCGGACCAAACAGGCCGATTTCAGGATCGATTTGGGAACTGGGCCTAACTTTGGGTAAATATAAACATAACTTCCGAAAAATATAGTGTCGCGATTGAGTCGACGAATTTTTTGTGCTTCCGGGTTCGAAATCTAAACTCCGGCATATCTATCTTTTCATTAAAAACTAAGTAAAAAGAGACTAGCAATGGTTCACGAGGGGGCGGGTTAGGATCCTTAGGAACACCCTACATGACCGGAACATTTATCATAAAGACAGTTTGGAAGGAGATGACATACCTTGCTTGGAAGATAGAAAAAAAATAATAACTGTATAATAATAATAATAATGAATTTCTGAGAAAGTATATTAGTTCCTGACGTGTAAAATAATGAATTTCTGAAAAGTAGTGCGTCATTTTAATATTTACATGCCTATGTAAGTGGGAAGGCTAAAAAGCAACCAAAAAAAAAAAGGCTTATTTTTTTACCTCCCAGCTCGCACGTAAATGATGAACCGGCGGGTACCGTATTCCGGCGCCTTCTTGATGGCCTCCGAGATCGTCGTGCACGTCCCGTTCCCGTCTTTCGACACCGTCACGTCCGCCTGTATCGCCGTCACCGGCATTTGCAGCAACCTCCTCTCCTTCTTCCCCAGCCACCACGGCATCTCGTCCCCGTCGGAGTTTCCCATCAACCTCCTCCTCCTCCTGTTCTGTATCGGCACGCCGTCGAAGTCCTCGCCGGACGTCGCCGAGAATATAGCCAGGCAGTTGCTCACCAGCTCCGACAGGTCCCTCAGCCTCGCCGACATCAGCTCCTTCACTCCCCCGGACACGTCGGCGAGACCCTCCGTGCACGTGTCCTGGTTGGTCATCGCCGCGCTCAGCCACGTCACCACGTCCTACGCGCAAAAGCACTGTCAGGTTCTGACCCCCGATGGAATTGACAAGCTAAAACGCAAGCTCATGGCCTTACCTGAGCCGACCCGGACGAGGACTTGGCACCGCGGGGGTTGACGTAGTAGAGGGAGCGGCGGAGGGCGTCGACGGAGTCATCGAGGAGCTCGAGGCAGTCGTCGAACGCCGACCTCACGCGCGGCTCCATCGGGAGGTGACCTATGGTCGACGATACGTAGAGGGCCCTGCTGAACCGCTGCAGCGTGACGTTGAAGGAAATGTGGACGAGGTCCTGGTCGCTCGCGGCCTTGGCGGCGGGGAACGCCGCAAGCGCGTCGAGGCAGAGGGCCGGGTACCGTGTCAGGCCGCAAGTGCGGGAGATGGCGCTCGTGGGGGTGAGGTTTGGGCCGGACCGGCCGCCCGGGCGGAGCTTGAGGAGGAGGACGGTAGCGGAGGCGGCGGCGGAGAGGAGGAGGGCGAGGGAGAGGATGGCGAGGAGGACAAGGCGGAGGGTGCTGTTGCGGCTGCTGGAGGAGTCGGGGTCCACGTGGCGGTCGGAACCGCCGGGGTCGGAGGGTCGGAGCCTGCCGTAGTTCATTTGCTGCGGGGAGACAGTGCGGCGGTGGTGTTGGTTGTTGTGGGGGGGAGGGGTGGGGGGGGGGTGGGGAGAGGGCAGAGAGGGGGAGGGAGAAGATGGTGGGTTCTTTTCTGATATGTTATGTGTTGGTCTAGGGGGGAGTGGGGAGTGAGAGGACGGAGGTTGCTCTTATATGGTGGAGTGAAGTGGTGGCGGTGGTCGAGATGGCGGCGGCGGCGGCGGTGGTGGAGGAGGAGGAGGAGGAGGAGAGGAGGGTGGTGGGTAAGGTGTCTGTGTCGGGATGCATGAGCTGTCTCCTACTCTCTTAACTATTGCTCTCTGCTCACTGCCACTTTGTAGCCACTGAGTTGAGCTCTAGGCCAGTAAAGGTCTGCAATTTGGGCCTTTTACACTATTCATTTATCAATAGTGAGAACATAGAAAATTTTTGTCCTATAAAGAGAAAAACACTATTTACTTATCAATTATTCTTTACTATTTTCCTCCCTCGAGAGTACAGGAAATATTTCATATATCATTAAGTAAAACCATGACCGCAATAAGCCAGTCATTTAGGGGAACTAGCATAATGAATTACTGTCTAAGTTTTTCGGGGAACGAAGTCGAACTCACAAGCTTGACTTTAAACCGAAAGCATGAAACACTGCTCCTACTTAATCAACTCCGAAATTGCATGCATCACAATTAGAAGCTGCTAGCTTGACAGTATGATAGTATTGTCGGTTATTTCTGATCGCACGATCTCCCAAATAATGAGTTCTTTATACAAAACACGCGATAATGAAGTATGGATCTATTATTGAGATTGTAAAGTCTCTAACGGTATAATCGTAAAAGCGCTTCCCATCATAATTTATGATGCAATCAAAATCATTTAAGACATGTTTGTTTCCATTTGTATAAAAGTAAAACGGTACCTTTCGTTTTCTTGCCAAAATTCAAACTCTCACTCCGACCTCCTTAATTAGGTTTTTGGAAATGCAAGGTACCCCATTTGAAGTAAAACAGTTCCTCACAAATGCGTGCCTTTCCAATATTCTAAACCTCTCGAAAAGGGTAATTCTAAATTTTTAGTCACTCTGTTGGACAGGACCCTTTAACAAAGCGCGAGATTTGAATTACACAAAAGCAAAAAGCATAAGTCAATTCGGATAGACCCTCAAATCTTTCGTACGAAACTTTTGTGATTAACTCAACCTAAATGGGCTCGGGTCTAAACAATTGTCACCCTAGAAGTAAGCATGATTCCGGGCTTCAAAGCATGTAGAATAGGATTCAGATTTCAAAAATCGAAAAAACTTGTTTGAACAGATAGAGCCTAGGTTCTAGGTAAGTGAAATATGTAATTTATAACAATTTTTTTTTTCCTTAGTACATATGTTCGCGCAATCTTGCGGTATTCCACGACATCTAATATTGTGTATGTAATTTGAAATCACTAGTCTAAGCTTTTCTTTCCATTTTCGGCAATATTTATGATCGAGATTTTTACTTTGTTAATGTTTTATATGAATTAATACATATAAGTACAAGTAGTTGTCAGTGTATTGTAATAATAAATATTGATAATTAAAGGTGATGATTCAATTTAATTAAGAATATAGGTGGCGCCTGGATAGGCTCTGAAATTTGCTCATTGTTTTTAATCGCTTAGGGTAAAGACTTGAGGAGCGGTATGATCAATTACGAGGATGGGACGCCGGTTTCATAAAGGACGACGCGACGTCGGACTTGCGGAACGCGCAACAGGTTCTCGACCTCACATCCGGTTTTAGTACAGCGACGAGCAAAATCCATGTGCACATTCGAAAAGTTTGAACGATGCGGACAACGATGTCCCTCGGTCCCTTCCCCGACCGTACATCGTGCTCGCCTGCGAAAGTCGCAATTATCCGTTGACCGGATTAGATTAATTATTTGCCGTTCGGTCACCACGGGCACGGACCTCCCAAAATATACAAATTTACGTAAAACAATGTGCAAGAGATAGTTTATGTTGTCGACTTCGTTGTAATAGTCGGATTCCAGGACTTGGAATTTTGGAATTGGACAAGTTCTCCCCCTCCTATCATTATTGTAGATCCCATGGGAATATTTATTTCCCCTCATTTTCCTTCGAAACGGCATGAACTTCGAGGGTAAAATGGTCATTTCAGCTTCAGCTGCCGAGCATACCCCGTATGCTTGGTACGAGAATGTACGTGAACATTCAAATCTGATCAAATATAGGTTCCGTTTATTTCACAAGTGACCGTATCACTTAGGAAAATGAGACAACCGAAATTGTTTTCACAATCGACGGAAAATATTTCCCTACCAAAATTTAGATGCAGCTTGTTGGAAAGTAATTTCGTCTTTGAAAAATCGAAAGTCATATTTCAAGATATGACTAGGTATCGACGCTTGGACCGGATTCTCTGTACTTGGGGCATGGGAAACTTGACACTTGTTCCCGGGCTGTCGGCATTGGGGTAAAAGAAACGTTAATAAATGCATTTTTGTATGTATGTATGTATGTATACGTATTCTAAACAATTTCCAAAGAGAGAGAGAGAGAGAGATGTGTATGACTTTGCTGACGATACATATACAGTACAAATTGAATTGTCAATGCGCCCGCCTGTCTCAATCGAAACGAGTAACGAGGTGACGGGGTCCAAAAGAAACATTTCGAGCAAAGTCATGTGCTTGTTGTCACTAGAAGATTTTGCAAAGAATGTAAACAACATATGAAGCAAGAAGCATCCGGACACCATCTCACATTAGGTCCTCCAAAAGCTTTTATTATTCTCCCCATAATAGCATCAAATCCGAAGAAAAAGAAGAAGAACAACAATCATCATCATCATCATCATCTTCTACATATGTCATTAGCGAATCGCTTTCTCGTCCGCGGATGCATCGATCCTTTCCGGTCTCGTCGACTAGTCTTTATCGGCGATGCCCGTTCAGTGCCTTTCGAAAGGGGGGATGCCGAAAAAGGCACACTAAAGACGACCACCCAAACGACATAACAGCCAAAACCCACTTCCCACGTCTTGGATCGAATCACCTTCTCGATCGAGACGATTCGTCGAGCTTGCTCTCCAAGGGGATCCAAAGCTCCGCGTTACTCGCTGAGGCTTTATGATTTAAAATTCCCCGATTTCGATTCATCCCGTCGCTTTTCATGAGCATCGGGCGACAGCACATGAGTCGCCGACAGCGGTACACAGCACGGTGAGAGCGAAGCGTCCCCCACAGCCTCCCTCCTCCCATCATAATGATCCGCCGAACAGAGAAGACAGCAGAAAAAGAAATGAAAAAGAAGACAGGACAGGAATTAACGTGGGCAATGGGCACTCGAAGTCGCTTGAATCTACTAGTACTGTCCAACCCCACGAGCGTCGCTATTTCTGAACGGATGAAATCGGTGGATGATCTCACCTTTATTGACCACTTGCCGCGCTTTATGGTTTTTATAATTGACGGCCTTTCAGCACCGACACCTTTTGACGACGGAACAGCTACGTTGTTCGAGCTACTGTACGCTGATTTACGTCCTCTAATTCGTTGCGCTTTAATTAGGGGTTATTTTCGACCAAAAATACATTAGGGATGAGCGGTTTTTTCGCCCGTAAAAGAAAAAAAAAAAAAAGGCATGAGCAGTTTCAGATTCTATCTAGATTAACCTACCCGTCGGAATCGATTTCTTTATTTTTGAAACTTGGAACATATCCCGCCATAGGTTCTAGAGTCGATTTTAGGGTCTGTTCAGGTTGCACACTTGTATTCTTAATTGAACAATTGCATTAAACCATCACATTTAATGATTATCCTTTGTTGCTACAATCTACTGACCATATCTTATGTTTAAACACACAAAAAATTGAAACATTAAACAAAGTAAAAAACTCAATCACGGATATCGCTAGAAATGGAAGTTCGGACTAGCAGTTTTATATTATCCTTTTATCGCCAGATGTAATGGAATACCATATGATTGCGCAAAAATATAGAACAAGAAAAACACAAAAACTTATTCTAAATTCCAGTTTGGAATCTGGAACCTATCGGCCAAAATCGATTCCCTATTTTTTGAATTTGAAACCTACCTTATACATGCCGGAATCTGGAATCGAATCGATTCCTACGGACCTAGTTCTTCGATTCCCGATTCTACCCTAAAAACATGCTAATCTATAACCTTAATTGCTATTGTTCTTTGATTGACGAGAGTGTAATAATTCCTTCACTTAAGATATTTTTTCAGAGCATAGATTCATATTTCTTTCCCCAGAGGAGGGAGGGGGGCTTTCAATCTTCATAGTACAAATCTCCATTTCTAGGGATCGCTCGACTCCCATAAATCTAAAAGAACAATGTTAAGATTGTCAAAATTCGGTTTGCGAATTTAATTCACGAAGCGACTATGGAGGCTCTTATTCCACTTCGTTTGAACAAATGATTATAGTTTACTCCATCATTCAATCGATCATTCTTCTAAACGAGTCTCGATATCCCTAGCGTGACTGTCGGAACACTTAAAACTCAAAAGGGAAGAAACATCGAGGGATCACACAAATCCAACCCAAAGCCGAGGGAGACCAAATGGCGTGCAAAAAGGAATGACACTGGCTCTGATACCACGTTAGAAAATTCAATCCAAAAGTTTAAAGCGATAGGTGGAGGGAGATCGCATAAATATAAAGGGCATACAGGATCCGTTCACAATCGTTATGGGGCAACAACTTCAACACACTTCATCCATTCCAATTCATACTGGCCTTGAACAAGCTAGACATTAGTGAACTTGAAGAGAAAGTTTTCTTTCTTGTTTTTGGGCCAATGTGGATCGACAAGCTTTTGCGCGTCCCGGGACATGACATGCTTTGTGGACGCAACAAACTCAAAACGAAGGGGCAAGTTGACAAAGGATGATGGCGAGGTGGCGAGCTCGTCGGGGAACCGATGAATTGAGGCCACGAACCGATGCAACAAGGCACGTGAAGATCTTTCCGGGTGGTGGTGGAGGGGGTGGGCACACCGGGCCATGCCCCTACACGAGATCACATGATCTTGTTGAGCAACTTATATCGTCATAATTTCTCAGCTCTTTAATGTCTCGTAGTCTCAACCAACTAGAAATTATTCAAAAGGAACATGAAATTAGACGGTGGTTTATTTAGCCTATCCCCGAAAATGTAGACATTGATGGGGAAAGCTTGTGCTCACTCCAACCAGATAATCATTTTCGCGACTCGTATTTATATACCCAATCGAGCTTCATGATGATCCTGTTAGGTGCCGCGGTTCGTCTACCGATCATCCAATTACCACATGATTGGTCCCATCTTACCCACGAAAACAAGAAGAAGAACCAGACCATGATTGGTTTGGTTGGAGTGGATAGGCATTGGGGCTAGTTGGGGGAGGGCCACTACTCTGTAAGAACTAGATCGGTTTGATTAAGCCATTGGTATGAGCTTCACAAGCATCCTATTCCGGATATAATGCTTTCTTCTTCATCACTCGTTCGGTTTGGGGGAGGGCCACTACTCTGTAAGAACTAGATCGGTTTGATTAAGCCATTGGTATGAGCTTCACAAGCATCCTATTCCGGATATAATGCTTTCTTCTTCATCACTCGTTTTCTACTTGGAAAAAGTTGGGAACTTTAGAAGTTAGAGAAGCACCCATCTCGTGGGATTGCAATTATTCAATGTGGGCTCTTGCCTTTAGGACAATTTGAAAAGAAAGCAATCGCAAACATGTAGATATGATGAAAAGGGGCGCCTTAACAAAGCATTGATCTTGACGTTTACATCTTAGAGTGCCCACTAATCCCACTTAGCGTCACATGATCACTAAACATGTTCCGGTCGCATCCGAAGTATGCCCATGATTTGGGAATTCAGTCATAAATCTATTGTACGGATGTTAATCCAATCCCAAACTTTTCAATTTTATCAATTTTGTCATAAGCCTTTTGTACGAAATTCCAGCGCGGAAAACTCTGGCCGTCAGAGTCTGACGTGGCGGTGTGCCACGTTGGGCTGCCGGTAAAGATTGGATCATCACGTCAAAAATTGCCGGTGAAAATTGACTAGAAAGGCTGCATGAGAATTTCGCGCAAAAGTTTAGGATTAAATTGACAGAATTGAATAATTCAGTACTAAATTGACATTCGTATATTAAGTTCAGAGCTGATTGGATAACTTCACCAATGATACGTGTGTCATTTTTTTAGTACTCAGTGATATGAGACCCCAGTTTTCCACTAGCAATGCTAGCCGTTGGACCTCCAACCCCATCATTGTACATAATTCACACAGTCATGGTGCATTAAAGGCCAATGCTCCCTGTCGACATACTTTTCTCCCTAATCTGCACTGTATGCAGGTCGATAGCTATTGGCCAAAATATGATTAGAGGCCTACATTTATCTTTTCATGTGACTTGAGAGTCTTCGATATGCCCCTCCACTTGCAGTCAACATTGAAAGCAAAATTCAATAGGGGGATGCAAGCCACAATGATGAGGATGTCGTGTTCTAGTTGAAAGCATAAGTCAAGTACTCAGACATCATTCATCGTGTCCTAGTGCCAACGACATACAGGTGAGTACGGCGTCGATTTTAAATAGTCATTTATTTAGGGTTCCTACCGTATCCCAATGTTATTCTCTTGAAAAAGAAGAAGGAAACTCCTATTTACCTAAATTCGTAATCTTTCGTTTTCCATGAGATCATGATATCAAGGTGTTGCGCCAAACTTTTCGTACTACGGACACTACACTGGGTTGGAAACCGGGCACGTGAACAGGTTTTTTGAGCTCAAGGGACTATGAATGAGAGGTGGTGGAAGGTTATCGCTCAAGCATTAGACAAGAGAAGCAGCTTTTCAATCCAATCAGCCGAATTTGTCAATGGACCCTGGACGGGTGGGTGCGTTTACATAAACATAATCGGCAAATCATTAGTTCCAATAGCTTAATAGCCACACAAACTATGTGTAATTTTTGGAGAAAAAGGGACTTTCCTCAATCTAATTTCCCTCAAAAATGAGGGAAAAAAAGAACATTGGACGGTTATAATTTTTTGGCGTTTCCAATAATTAGTAGACAAATTGGAAGATCATGATATCGACATTGTCTTGTGTCTTTTTGCCACTCCGGTCGGGCCCTACATGGCCAAGACTTGGCGCCAACACCGTAATATCATGAGTCGGTTCAACCGTTCAAGCGTCGCGTAAATCAAATTCCGTTCACTGTGAGTAGTCCTGTCGTGCTCCGGTCACTTCAATAGACGCTGGTACAGCGCGTATTCCTTTGGTAGCCGCTTTTTGAGGCCCACAAGCAGATTCTTTGCCAAGCTTTTGGGCTCGGATTATGCTTTTTAGGGTCCAACGGGCCTCTGTTTCCAGCTAAATTGCTCAAGCCCATTTACCCAGGAACGCCGAATTTGACCCGAGGCCTAAAAGCTCCTCAAGGGTCTACTATTCTCCTACGCTTTTGCCGTGGTTGATCCGGCGGGATATGGCTTTCAAAAACACTGTTGAGAAGTTTTCTCTTGGCCACCTGGGGGCGTAAGTGATTCCTGAAGCCAAGTGGGCTACCGCGATACTGGCAGTAATGAACGGGTAATCCTGGACGGGTTTATTGGAAGTCGATTTACGTGAAACTTGGTGAATCTTTTCATCTTTTGACATACTGATGTGTGATCTTTATTTGAGCTACATGAAATGAGATCACAGTTTAGCAAATGATAGTAACTTAGGCTGAATCCGTGATCAGAGGAAGATTACTGAACAATGAGTACTATTATTACAAAGGAATCTAGGCACAGAGGTCAACCATTCACAGCCTCCCAAACGGGGTATGATCTGGCGTCTTTCCAGAGCTTTTGTTGTTGCAGGCATTGGGCTTCATTGCTTCCGATGAGGAAATGTGCAGCACCGACCGACATTTGGTACGATAATACCACACATTAGCTGCCCTGACTGAATGCAAGAGATGCTCCACCGCTCCCAAAGCAGACTTGAAGCGGGAGCACCTGTGGAGTGTACTTGAGATACACATCACAACTAGCTTGGAATCACCTATTGAAGTGGCCGGCGTGCGCATCATTCCTCTGAGGGTGACGGCATAAGCTGGGCCATTTCTTGCCCGATCAGGAAGCACGGACATGCATTAAGGCTATCTTTAGCAGTCAATCCGCTCGAGATGTGATGGCCCTGAATGGCTAAACTCATCCATCTCCGAAGTATTACAGCCAACGCCCTTGAGAGAAGGTACTGTTTCTGCTTCCTTCTGCTGCAATGCCGCTTCTTCCTCCCTCATTCCCTGTATTTATGGAGGCCACAGGAGCTCATGACCGTCGAAGAGTGAGAACTCCGTAATTTGCACAAAACTAAGAAAGATTTGTAAGTCAATCACAAATTGCAAACAAGAAAGACTTGCGGTCAGTGTGCACTCCACAAATCAGCCATGTGATGCGTGGTGAACTTGAGTATCAAGAAGGAAAGCCGAATTCAAAAGTCAACCAACACTAATTTCTTGGACAAGTCGAAGTTCTCGAGTAATCGAGTGTACTGTATGTCATTGTGAGCTCACAAGATCCAAACCTTAATGAAACCTTAATGAAGATATCCCAACTAATTTGATTACCTTTGGACTTTAGGTGAATCAAAGTGGGGAGCTCATGCAAGTCTCGCTCGAGCGTATATTGCTTCAGATGTATTCGCACCTCTTGCAGAGCCGTGTTTTGCCAATATAATACTGAATATTGCTTCGTGTCGAGAGAATTTCATTCTGTGTATTGTTTGTTAGTACCCTTTTTCTCTGCTTCACGGTGCGGATTGATCCATGAACCGAAACCATGCAGTATTGCCAGGATGTCATAGGAACTGCAGTTGTTCTGATCGAATTCTACGGTCCATCCTTTCTGCACCAAGAGCATCTTGAGTTTCACAGTAAGATCCCTGTACTCCCAAATTAATCATCCATTTGAGCAACTTCAGTTGAAGTCAATTTGTGATATAAAGCCACAACTTTCAGTCAAATGAATTCCCCTTTTTTCCCTTCTCATGCCACTTTGCAGAAGGTCTTCAAGTTAGATATGATCCTTTCACCAGATAGAAACGTTCCCTACTCTGGAGTGGCAGAAGGCAAGTTGGGGGTCCACTTATAGAGTAACCAGCTTGCAATTCCGATACGACATTCACCGCGAAGGACCAAAAAAGGGAGCCGATCAAGCCTACCCTGACTGATCAATTGCAGCTATTATTACGCCGTCTCCATAAGTTAGGAATGGCTAAGACCAGCTACTACTTTGGAGCTAGGATACCTATGCAGCAGTAGTAACTAAATATACCCTTAATGCAGTAACAATAGCGATACATTAATAAGCTCATTAATTTGATTAATGCGAACTAGGTGAGCACAACACTACTGGAAGCTCCACCTCTATATAAGTTAGTGCACAGTAATCATTTTGCCGGAAAAAAAGGGCGATTGCTTGCCCCACTTAAAAGCAAGACAACGAACTCAGAGGAATCAGGGATGATGAGAAAGAGAAAAGCCAATGTTGATCTTTCGCCCATTGAGATAGAGCAAGAGATGGGGAAGGAGGCGGGCAAATAGGGAGCGGACGAGCCGTTGAGTCGGAAAGCTCGTCTATTTCACGCACCTGGATTGAGCTGTTGCATCATATCGATGTTGGTTAGTCGAACAAAGCTGAACGTGGATGCCATCAAAGCCGGTCTAGAGCACCCGCCGTATCCTCACTTCTCCGACGTCCTGGTAAATTATTTAACAGATAAGACGTGATGGTTATGACGGTGATAGATTTTTTTTTTTTCAGAACCGTCTGTGAATCTAAAAGAATCACGAATGAAGTTTTCTTTATGTTCATGTATCAATTTAAGTACCGTCGCCTTGTCGAACTTGGGTTTTTTCCTGACGTTAATGTGTGGGGCAGAAGTCCTAAACTATTTGATAAGAGAGGATTCTAAGATTTGTTTGCTCATCATATCACTTTTTAGTTAGCACAATCAAACAAGCATTGTCTCTCTGCTTGTATAGACACGTTGAAACATGATGATCAATGTCAACATGAAAGAGAACTGTTGAATTAGGTCATGGATGACGAAAAGCGAGGGGAGATGAAATGGCGGAAAACCAAGATCGATGTGGATAACCACGTGATCGTCCCGCGTATAGACTGTGACAACGTCGAATCTCCGGACAAGTTCGTGGAGGACTACGTTGCGAACCTCACAATGAACCCCATGGACCTGTCCAAGCCACTTTGGGAGCTCCAACTCCTCAACCTATCGACCTCCGATGCCGAGGCAGTCATCATCCTCTGCACTCATCACTCCATCGGCGACGGCGCATCCCTCATGTCCTATCTCTTCGCCAGCTCTCACCAGAAACCATCTCTGCCTCATAAGTCTTCACTTAAGGACAAGAAAGAAATCTAGAACGTCGGTTTTCGCAAGAGGATGGGGTCTCAGCGACGGTTCCTCAACATGTGTACCAGTTTATGATTTTTTGTAGTCAAAAAATTGTTCAAGGTAAATTTGTCACATGTGTACCGGTTTGGGATTTATTGTGGTAAAAAATAGTTTGGGGTAAATTTGTCGGAGATATTCCAGTTCGGGATTTTTTTTTTTATAAAAAAATAATTTGAGGTAAATTTATCATAAGTATATCGGTTTGGGATTTTTCATGATATTAATCCTAATTTTTAATACACTACTTTTTTATTCTATGTACAATTACAATCTAAATATCAAGACATTTCTTAAAAGGTATACTTCTTAAGTGTATTGTGGCGCACGTTAGAGAAGACCCTTAGCTATTAGTTGTGATTTATTTCTTTCAAATAATAAGAGAATGTGAAAAGATAAAAACTTCTATTTTAGGAACTAGTTTGAAAGTTAAAAGGATATATCACATTTTAAAAATATACCGATATCTTCTAACTAATAATTCTTCTTTTAGGAGGAACAACAATAGTAGAATGAAACGAGTTTTGGGCTTAATAAACTTACTAGTCTTCAGGCAAACGTGTTCATGATTAGTTTTCAGTTCTTATGTAACATAACAAATAGATAAGAAAATTCGTAAATTCAATTGGAGGGTGATTAAATGAGGGAAGCATTCTAAACTATGTGAAGTTAGTTATTGCACTGTAAGAACAATTGAGGAATTTTTTTTTATCGGAAAAAAAAAACCATTTATTAATCGGGATAATGCTCGCGAGGTATATATAGAAGGCTTTCAAGCCTAGCAAATTTCAAATAACTGCAGAAAAAAGCAAGTACCGGAAAGCAACTATCAAAGTACATTTTGCAGCTAGAAGCAAACTCTCATCTTTCAAGAACAAATCTTTCACCGTAAACATTGGGCGGATCGCCAAATTCAGTGATGAGTACAAGTCGAGAACTCCCGCACCATTTGCAACGGCTTTCTTCCTAGTTATATCGCGAATATTTTAGATAAACCTCTTAAAGAATTAGAGGGACTAGTATACTACGATGTGTGGTTTGATTGAAATTCTGATTTTACTGATTCGAAATGAGAAGCTGTCATCCCGATCAATCGAATTGGGATGCCGGTAAGCATCCGGGTTCGACGTCCTCATCACCTAGACCGAAAGAACACGGATCAAATACCTGAAAGGAACTCCCGGATCTATACCTAGATCTAATTCGAGAGAATAAAATCCCCAAAATCTAGGCTAAATTTAAAATGGGAGAGGACAACGGCCTAACCTCAAAGAGTTTATGGTGCCACATCACAAAATGGATTTTAACAAGTGCATTTTCTTAGTGTAAAGTGGATAGTTAACTCCTCGAAAGCTTTTTGACAAAAAAAAAAAAAAAATTCCTTTGAAGCTGAAATTGCCTAACAATTGGAGTAACAGGTGCATAATGGTTAAATAGGAAATCTAAAAGTGAGACAAAATCTAATTTTGACTAGAGCTCTTTAATATATAGATTGATATAAAATGTGTAATATAGGATTATGGTACCGTACGCTAAATAAGGGCATGTCCGTAAACAGAATCAAAATGTATTTCTTATTATCTCGACAAAATGTAAACTATTATCCAAATTTCAGAAAATTATAAAAATAAAGAATATATCAATTACGTGTCAACACTTGATTGTTACGCAAATTTTATGATTTTTGGATTAGAAAAAAAAGTGGCGTAAGTGTGTGAGCGGCTAGATTCAAATTAAACAAAAAAGTAAAAAGTAAAAACCGATCCAAACAAGCCTAGATAATCGAATGATAATTTTTTTTTAAAATGAACATACATTTATATACTACGATTAACCATATGTTTTTAAAACCAAGCTTGTGCGATGATAATGTGGACGTAGATTAGAACTAGAGGGCGCAAGTTGATGTAATTGCAATATTTTGGAAACTTAGGCGGCGCTTCGTAATTTCAATAAAGTTGGAGGACTTGACAGCAAAACCACAACCTTCTGGAGTTCTCCACGAAGACGAGCGATTCAACGAAGGTCGTCAAAACCCCTTCAATTTCTTCGCCCAAACCCTTTAAAAACCCCCAGAAATCATACCACTCTCACTCTAACACGCCGAGCCGAGTGTGGCGATCCGATTCGCAGAGTGCGCGAAGGGCAATCTCGATTCGATTTCTCCAGAGCTCACCGTCCATGGCGATCATCTCCGACTATCAGGAGGAAGAAGAGAAGCGACCGGAGGCGAAGCCCTCGGCCTCATCCTCCTCTTCTTCCGCGGCGGAGTTCAGCGCGAGATTCGATCCGTCCAGCCCGCTGGGGTTCATCGAGAAGGTCTTCGAGTTCGTCGCCGAGCGTAGCGATTTCCTCGCGAAGGAGACGGCGGAGAAGGACGTCGCGGCGGTGGTGAGGGCTGTGGGGGAGAAGCAGAAGCAGAAGCTGAAGCAGGTTGAGAGGGAGAAGGAGAGGGAGAGGGAGAGTGCGGCGGCAGCTGCTGCTGCTGCGGCGGCTAAGAAGGTAGATGAAGAGAAGAAGGTGCAGGAGGTGGAGATGAAGGATGCAGAGGAAGAAAAGGAGAAGAAGAGCGGAGCTACAGGTAAGAGCCTTTATTTTTCTTGTGATTGTCGTAATTTGTTGCTTGCTACGTACGAAAGCGATGAATGCCTGTCGAGACGCTACTGCAGTTGAGATGTCTGGGAGATTAGATGAGAAGTACAATGGTAGGAAGATTTGTATGGTGATCGCTCTTGATGTGGCTCTTTTCTTCCGCTCCAGTAAGGCTGTGATGCTTCTGTGATGTTTTTGTGGTCATCGTCATCTATTTAGCTCGTATGTTTTCTCTGGTTGGTTATTCAATGGTGATGGGCAGGGAAACTGTTTCATTCTATTATGCTATTGGTTTTGTGCTCCTTTGTTCAGCAATCTGAACTCTCCCAAATAATTACATTTCTCTCGTGGAGATCTCTCCTATAATCTGTTTAAGCGTGCATTGGCTTAGTCAAGTACTCTAGTGATGGAATGTTTGCTGTAAGCTTCTAGCTTTTGGTTTTGGAGATGTCTTCTTATTGCAGTGTTTGGTTCTTGCAAGTTGTCTGGTGTGCTTATGCTTGGTTGTGTCTCCCTTTTTCGTTGGAATTAGCAAAAGAGGCTAATTTGCCAGTGTTATCTTGTTTTTCTTGTCATTCAAGCTGGAAAGCTATGAGATCTGATTATGGGTCAATTGTAATCATAGAATGTCTCATTGTTTTGTGGCACTTAGCCATTGGTTAATTCCCTTCAGCCTTTGGGGTTTAGCAAACTGTGGGAAGAAAAAATTAGGGCTCATAAATTAAAATTGTCAAAGACCAATTTAAAAGTGATAACTTGACCACCTCACCATCATCGTGTGATGTGGACCAATAGTTATGACTTTGGCAATCCCCATCCCCAAAATGTGAACTGAGCCTGATTTTAGCTCTTGCATTGAGTACGATTCAAATAGCTTTAGCTGAGATGACCAGTTAGGTTACCCAGTGTGCTTTGGAAAGGGCAGCTCTATAAGGGACTGTCTTGTTATGATTCCTTTTACGAGGCGGATGCATATGTTTAAAAGATATATTGTATAAAATATGCCATGTTGCTGCCGTAGCTGCTCTGACATTGTTTCTGGTTGAACAGTGCCAAACAAAGGCAATGGCCTTGATCTTGAGAATTATTCCTGGACTCAGACTCTGCAGGAGGTTACCATCCATGTTCCAGTTCCTAAGGGTACCAAAGGAAGGTTTGTGGTATGTGACATAAAGAAAAACCACTTGAAAGTTGGACTCAAGGGTCAACCTCCCGTCATAGAAGTGAGTGTGCTACTTTGAGTTTATTTAATCTGCTTGCTTTATTTAGGTATGTCTTTTGACCATGTCTGATTACTTGCAGGGGGAGCTTTTCCAGACTGTCAAGCCTGATGATTGTTACTGGAGTTTAGGTATGTAGTGGATTGAGTCAAGAATATCACAGGCTACGTGAATTCAAACACAAACAAGAATGATATGCCTCCTGTTGTTAAGTGAATAAATAATATGGTTATGCCTATGTCGCGTGATCATCTTAACGTTTGAATCTACAGAGGACCAGAGTGCGATCTCCATTCTCCTGACCAAGCACAATCAAATGGAGTGGTGGAAATCTTTGGTGAAAGGGGATCCTGAAATCGATACTCAGAAGGTAGAACCAGAGAATAGCAAATTGTCTGACCTGGACCCAGAAACTCGACAGACAGTTGAAAAGATGATGGTAAGTAGCTCTCTTTCTTGAGCTCCTCCAGGGTATTAACATAATAAACACACATTGCATGTATTACGTTGTAGATGAGCACAATGCTGGTGGCCTTGGAGTGTTTGTCTTGCAAATGCAGTACTGACATTTTGCTTTTAACTTATCAGTTTGATCAGAGACAGAAGGCAATGGGTCTTCCTACCAGTGATGAGATGCAGAAACAGGATATTCTAAAGAAGTTCATGGCAGAGGTGCGCATTGGTCGCTTTTCTTATAATTCATCGATCTTGTATGTGTAAATTAACATTGCTAATTCCGTGTCTCTGGCAAACTCTCTTGCAGCATCCAGAGATGGACTTCTCAAGAGCAAAGATTGCATGAGGGGGGGTGTTCAACTGCTGCTTCTGTAGCTTGAATTATACTATGATCAAAGATGCGTGGCTTCTAACTTCTCAAATCTGGAAGCATTTGGATGTTTACTTTGGGCACAGATGGCCGAGCTTGTTCAGTTATTTTGGTGGTTTTGACTAGGGTTTGTGGTTTGTGGTTTACAATTTTCTTTCTTCCTGATGACTGCTGAAAGAAGTTGCTACTGTGAAAACACTAATGAAGAATCAGTCTCGGTTGAGCACAATCTAGACATAATTTCAACATGGTCCTCACAAACAGGGCATATATAAGGTGGTCTAGCAGTGTCTAGCCGAAATTCGTATCCTCGCTGCTGCCATGACTTAAGGATCGTTCAGTGCCCTCCTAGGGCAGATTGTTCAGAACGAATGCAATTACAGTTTTCAAATAGCTCTCCCTGCATATCATAGCAAGTAATGGCTGGTCTGTCTTACGGCAATCCTGTAATATTTTGTTCTGTCCGGCTAACGAGCGTCCTGGAGCATGTTAGCGGAGGAGATATCATAATGCACTAGTTGTCACACTTTGAAGTTTAAGCTGTGTAAATCATATAATAGAAAGGATTTTACATGTTTCGATCGGAGTCTACTTACCAAATACAAGCAAGGCCAAGCTGTTGATAGGACGCACTCTGGAATTTGCCCGGCATTCTTTTACCTTTTTTTTTTTTTTTTTTTTTTTTGTGAAAAAAGGAGTAAATTCTGGACGTTAGATTAAGCCCGCCTTTTCAATTCAGTCCAGATTTACTTAGCCAAGGCAAAAGTTGGAAAAAAGAATTTGTTTTCAGTTCCCCAGAATATTCCGTTTATTCTAATTGAAATTCCTTCAGGAGTCCCAGTGGTTAAATGATGATCGCGCATAAGCAGTCGAATATCCCTTGCTCTTGGACCGACTATAGTATAAGCAGTATTGATACGTGACATGACATGACATATCGGCATTTTTTTTTCTAACTGGCTATATGACTTAAGTATATATGTTTTTGATAGATTTATATTTTGACTCTTAATACATTGAAAATGCATAAAATTGATCTCGCGAGCGTCGAAATGACGCGTTGAGATGTGGACTCGCGTGTCGTTGGCGTGTCTTGAGCGCCAATCACATGTTGGTCACACGTTAGTGAGTGTTAGAGTGCCCGACACGCGTCCGACACGACACGTAGGCCTTCGGAGAGTGTCGGTGCTTCCTAGCCATAATTATGGTCATGACGTAGTGTCGATATTCTATGCATTGTGCCCCCAATCCTTGAATCCAGCACAGACCCATGTTCTTGACCATATGTTTCCCGTCCGAATCACTTTAATGGAATCAAAGTCCGTCAAATAAAGTAACTAAGCATAGATACTTCACAATCAACAGCTAAAATCATCACTAAGAACCATTTACTTTACGTGTACTTTTGAAAAGTAGCATTAAATACAGAATGATGGAAGAAAAAAAATCAAGCAAAGCCGGCTACGGCACTTGTTTAGGGTAGAAACAATACCAAATTTTACTCGACCCCCTCATTCTGCCGATTATTCGATTCACATGTTATTCGACCCAAAGAAGCATGACTATGAACGATTGGGGGGTTGGGGGGGAAATGCGTGCGCTTTGTCTTTTCAGTTTTTAGGTAAAGCCATGGCGGCCCCCCACAAACCAGAATTCGTCACTTTCGGGAGAGTGTTCGACTCGGTTTTTGCATCAATTGGAATCTGAGAATATTATCTTCTTTTTCACTCACTCTCTCTCTCTCTCTCGCGCTAAAACATGCTTTGGAACACAAGACGACGGACCCTCCCATTACTGTAATTCGGCTTTTCTTGAGGGTCCGTCTCCGTTTATTCGAAGGAAAAACGTTGCTGGAAAAATTATTTTTCGACATTTTGGATGGCGGAAAACTAATTGATGTACGGAAAAAAAAGGTTTTTAATAGACTGAAAATAATAAATTTGGATAAAACGACTTCCCTTCTGGCAAAAGAGGAAACCGCCTTCCCGATAAACGGTGTAAAGTACATTTAAAAGAAGAACCCTCAAATTATCAGAGGGAGAAGATTACGTCTTCTATACACCAAGCCCGAAACACTCGATCTGGCTCGCTTTTTGTTCCTTCCGAAGTTACCCCTGAAGAAATGGAATTAAGAATATACAATTCGAGCACCTCCCTTCCTCCAATCAAAGCATGAACTGCTATCCTCGCTCATTTCCCTTCCGCTCAAAATAGCTGCTTCTTCCATTCTCGAGGCAACTCTCAAGGTAGCAAGTCTTCCTTTTTTTTTTTTTTTTTTTTGTCCGCAACTTTGATCGAACCATGGAGCAAAGTGGGAACACTAGAGGTGGTCACGCGCCGTGAACTGCCAGTTCCGGTTCGTGGCCACTATGGAACCGGAACCGGGGTGGGGCCCGGGGGAGAGGGAGGGAGGGAAAGAGCTGGTTTGGAACTCGTCCCCGAACCGCTAGTTCCGGGCCAGTTTCTAATTTTTTAAAATCGGAATCGGCCTATGAGGGATCGGGTCGGGCCGGTTCCGGTTCGGAACCGTCGGTCCCGATCAACAGACCAGTTCCGATTCTTCCACGGGCTGGTTTCGAGCTTAAATCGGTCCGTGGCCATGTCTAGGGAACCTTTTAGCCAAAAGAGAAAGACACGAATAGGGACAGAAAAAGAGGTCTACCCATTCTCTTCTCTAGGCAAAGCAAATGGAGCCTTCTGCATAGAAAGGGAGAGACGGAAGGATGATTTGATGATTGATTGATCGGGGTACGTTCCTCCTCCGCCACTAAAAGCTCAGTCGCCCACTCCTGATTTGGACCTTTTTCCGAAACCTCGGCATCTCTCCCTTGGTCGTTTCCATTCCACCCCGCCCCCCCCAAAGGGAAATGAACTTTGGGAACAAAAAGAACCGTGCGCTAGTAATGTTTTCCCGTTGGAAAATAGCACGTTCGCGATTCAATAATCGACGCTAGCCGGAACGTAGAGCGCCGACATCTCTCCGAAGAGACGATATAGAGGGGAGATCGCTCTAAGAAAAGGCCGAGTACCGGAGGAAGACAAGAGCCCCGAAAGAACATGATGATTGCTAGAGGTGAGCAAGACGGACCGATCAAATCGGGAACCGATCGCCTGGATTGGTTCTCGGTTCCCGGTTCTGTAAAATTGAAACTGGTGAGTTTCGATCCGGTTCCCGATTCTAAGGGGAACTGGATCCAACCGATTATTTTTTATTAATTTCTTATTTCTTAAATGTAAATCAAATAGTACATAGGTCGCTTCTTTTTATTTTTTTTTATTGAAAACCTAATTTTAACTAGTATATTAAAATTAAAATCCGTATTGCTCACTTCTATTGGACTGTTAGGAAACTAGACCAACTTGGATGATTTGGTTCATGGTCATAGAAACTAGGAATTGGTCTGGTTTCGATTCCTGGATGGGATTGGACCGAACTAAGAATCGATTACGTCTAACTATCACAGTCCATACGCATGTTTTACGGCAATGATCGCAGAAGCCGCTAATGTTTTCCGTCATCGGATGCTAATTAGTCTATTAAATGTAGGACGTCTAATCCTACGGCAAAGAACCAAAGTGCCTTCGACATTAATGTCCAGAGAAAATGGCAGGAGCTCTTCCACGAGTTTGATGAGAGCGGGTCGGTTCCATTCCATTCCATTCCATTCCTTTGGTCGGCTTAAGAAGTTCCAACCCTTCTTGGTGGCCGCCAAGTGTCGTGACTCTGGCTAAGCCATCTGGAATGCAATTAATGCCTCCTCGTTATATGGACATGGGAAAATTGAACTCGTTCATCTACACAGAGATAGAAAATTATATTCAACTAGAGGCTGATTTCGCCAGTCTCCCAACGAGGAGGCGGGCTAGAAATCTCGAGAATTATTTTATGTCATTATGAGGCCGACCCTAGAGCCTCTCGATTCCTTCAAAAAAAAATTTCGTTTTTACGAAATCTTAGCTTACAACTTTTCGTTAAATCACGTAAGGACATGTCTAGATCCACGTAAAGATAGAAAATTGCACGCATTTTATGAAAATGAAAGAACCTATGGAGCTTTCCCTTATTACAAGTTTAGTCTTGTCCCATGAGCCATCCCAAACGTGTATATTTATCCTCCTCATACTTGCCCAAAAGGGATTTGGATCACCTAATATTGGGATTTTCGTGACATTACTCAAATCAGGCCGTTCAAATGAAAATGGACGGCCTGATTTGAGTCACGTCATGTGTTGAAAGGGATGAAAAAAATATAAGCGGGAATTTTTTTGGGGTTTGAAAAATTTTGAATCCCAAACGTGTCTCAAATCGGTCTATCAATTTTCATTTGGACGGCCCGATTTGAGTAATGTCACTCATGTCACGGAAATCCCAATATTAAGCTATCCCGACCTGCCCAAAAGAAGAATTATTTGCTTTTTCCTCTTTTCTTTGGCATTGTTTCTACTTACACAAACGTCTCATTTACGTTTGAAATTCGATTTGAACTTTTCTTCGTTCGCTTTACAACCCAACTGGCCAAATGTTCCTCCCATGGCTTCTCTTTTTTGCAGTATTTGAAAAGATCTAGATGTTGACAAAACTAGTTCTTGATCGAAATATTCCGGAGTGGCTTTCCCCATTTTCTTTGTGGTTTCCCCGATTTCAATATGTTTCTAACAATGTCATGGACAACCCTAAAGTGACATTAAAGCAAAGATGCCACACGTAAAAGCAACCAACTAAAATGTGGCCATTCTCAATAAGATTACAAAAGGACCTTTTGTCTAGAGCTCTTCTTCAGAATGCCCAGTACACGAACGACGCGTGTCGAAAACCGATGGCAATAAAAGAAAAGAATGAGATCGGGGCGACCGACATGGAGGCTCGATTTCTTTCATAAAAAACGAGTAATTTGAAAAATATCTTCCTAAAAATAATAAATATTGTTTAGATATAAATTTTTGTCGATAATGCAAACATGTTTCATCCACTAATTATTTCCAGCGGGATAAGAAATCAATTTTTTTTAATTTTTTTTCAAATCATTAATTTTTCGAGAAATAAATGGTGCCGAAAAGTCTTTCTTTTTAAGGTATTGTTTAGCCCCAGCCGAAAAGCCATAACTCCATGCATTAGATTTAGGATGGAACACCCGTTACAGTGAAGAAAATACACTATGAACTCAATCTTTACAATTACAACGGTGTACACGTTCGTCAAACTGGCCATACGCCTGCAACAAGAGAAGAATCTCTTGCGGCTCGATGGTGTGAACTGTACTTCCCGTCTCCATTTTTGCTGATCATCATTACTTGTCAGACTTAAATTTTGTTCTTTTGCCTTGTGACTTTTGAGATGGAGAAAAGGACAAACGACATGAGGTCGACACGCCTTAAAAAATAATGTGACATTGGCGCTTGAATCCAAACTGCAAATTGTGGAGGAACAGCTCACTCCACCTCTAATGGGAATTTGAATAATCTCCTTTCTTTTTTGGTCAATGTGGAAAGCAGAATCATTCTCTCTTTCTTTCATCTCACCTCTCGTTTTGTTTAGTGTTTTCTTTTGCCCCTTTTCTGCGGCGATCTCTTGAGCAAGAAGACCAGTTGGCGGGCTTTGCATGGCGGTGCTTCAAGCATTCCAAGTCCAAGCTCTTGTGAATTGAGTGTGAAGACTGAAGCAAGCGGCTGGGGCTTGTTAGATGGTGTCTTGATTCGGCTGTGGTAGCTTTAACTCCTCCTGGAATTCTGACATGTTCATGTTGATGTTGATGCTCTTATGCCAACACAAAAGAGAAAATGTCAGATAATGAGACAGAAAAAGGAAGGAGGAAGTACAGAAATTTGACTGACCCGAATAGTCATTGCACCCAACACGTCCCTCTCAGCCCTCACTATCTCGCTGATGCATCCATCTGCGGAGCAAGTTGCAATAAAATATCAGGAAGTCCAGAGGTGAACTGTGAAGCAAATGTTCAATGTCAAAACAAAAGAGAAAGTGCTTGATAAGAGAGAGAGAGAGAGAGAGAGAGAGAGAGAGACAAGGAGGGGGGACAGTTGCATTATTAAAACTGTTCGTCCCTTTTCCCCTGTTTTGTCCACATCCTATAAAAACCCTTATTTTAGACAATCCCCAAGCACCCCCATCATGAACCCATCAAAGTCTCTACTCATCATGGCGTATTTATAAGAGGCTGGTCTATCGTGTAGTTGCCGTCCACTCGCTCTGACAGTTCCCACAGCACATCAAGAAGAAGAAGAAGAAGAAGAAGGCACTCCTTGATTGTTCGAATTGTGTTCTTGTTTCTGTAGTGTGCGACGGGAGAGGGAGATAGCGAGCGAGAGGGAGAATGTATGCAGAGACTGGATTGTTGTTCCCTTGCTTCCAGAATTTCTACCCAGAAGTTCAGCAGCTTGAAGAGTTCTATAGAGCTCAGAAATCAACTTCTTCTCTGGTACTAATCTCTCTTCGTCTCTCTCTTTCTCTCACCATGTATATGAATGTCTATGAACATGAATTTCTTGATGTTCTGGCCCACTACTAGTGATTGGGTTAGATGGGTTTCTCATTCCTGTCCTCAAGAATCTGTTTCCATTGCTAGTGCCATCTTGCCATAAGAGGTAGTGGTAGGGGGATTGAGGGACGAGAAGGTGTCTTCAGGTGACCTAATGATTGTTCTTGATCCATATCTCTAATTTTTAAACGTGAATTTGTCAGAGGAGCTTTGGTCGAAGAAGAAAACAGAGGAGATAGGTTGCTTTGCATGATTTTTTGATGATTTCTGGACGCAAAGCAAAGAAGAACCCCAGTTAATTACTCCTGTATTCCTTCACATACTTAGCCCTAAACTGGAGACCAAGAAAGTAATAGGCTAAGTTGATGATTGCAAGCATAAAAAGGATACCTTGCTGGATATCCGTGGTGAACAGATTTAGTTAATTGGACTGTTGAACTCAAAGAAATGGGAGGAAGGCAACTCCTTGGTCCTTCTGATTTCAGTGGCACATAACATGACTATGGGAAGCGAATTTGAGCAGAGAATTTGAAGCGCGTTCACACTTTTTATTTCCGAATAGATGCTTCCTATAACTTATCTCAAATTGTTTTTATTTTCTGGTTGAGTGATTTCTGAATTTACACTTGTGCGCTCTTTCTTGTCCATTAAAGACAGTTGATTTATGTTTGCAGCAAGGAACGTTTAATGAAATTTAGGGATGTTGAAATCTTTCTAGTTTCTGTTAATTGCTTAGATGACCGAACAAATCAATATTGAGGTCCGTAACACGATTAGACTGGTGTATGGGGATATGCAGCATGTGGGGATCCTGTATAAGAATATGGGTTACAGGTGAGATCTACGAGTAATTGGCTCGCATATACCACGTTGTGGCTGCATGACAACTCCTAGTTTAATACTACAGTTTCACTTGCTTATATGGTAGTTCAGTCTCTGCTAATTCCTGACTACTTGTGAGTTGTTAGCCTTCTATTACTTTGCGTGTGCTTTGTTGTTGCTGCATACAGATTCCCATTTACGCTCTAATCTTAACTTATTTCTTTTCCTGACTCAATCTGTACCAGTCGTTTCTCATTCATCTGTAGTTCTTTCTGAGAAGTCCTTGTCTGTGAATTGTCAATCTGCTTGCATAATTCCTCTGATTTCCATTTTCTCTGAATTCTATTCTGATTTTATTCTTTTCGATGCCCCTCACAGGGTAACGTGGTTCAGGGCTCCACCATATCAGAATATGACCTCGGTGGGGCAGGGGATCTATTCAAAGCTCCAGAGCCAATAATTGAGGTGCCAATTGCAAGGCTTGATCCCATGACCGCAGCCATCTCAATGATGTCTGGCCCGGAAGATGTCATTTCCTCTCAAGGCGTCAAAGCCAGTGATATCGTATCACTTCAGGGCGAGCCACTCTTGAGTGAGGTTTTCTATGAGTGTAAGAAGGATCTCTTAGCAAAAGGTGCAATCGGTGCCTCAATTGCAAATTTCATGGAAATGAAAGTTCCTCTGATGAGTATTGATGAGAACCAATCCCAAGAGAACAATTTGCCTCCCCAGGTACCATTCCCCAAGTGTGTTAGCTCGGGAAGTCTGAGTTCCATGGGAATCATTAGTGGACTGAGGCCAAGTTTCCTCGATTTCGCCGAGGTGGACTTTAGAGATGGAACGGCATGTGGAATGCGGAGGGCATTTAGTGAAGGAGATATAAAGGTCAAGTTCGATTGTTTTGTAGTATTTATGAGCTTTTCTCAGTGGAATACCCACATCTATTCCTCAGTTATTGAAGTACTATGTGACTATTTCACATTATACAATTTTGATTATGCATTACGATTTGGGGTTACTCGAAAACGTTTGCTCTCATCATAACAACTAGCATTTCTAATTTAATAAAGAGAATAGACATCGAATGCTTTAAATAGTTTGAGATTCTTACTTCTTAGTAAAGGTGGGTTGGCTTCACTCTTCCTGTCAACTGGTGTATCATCTTACTAAAAGCATAGAGATCAGTGTCTATTTTCGGGCCTTTTGTTTGTGTGGACAGGTGGACATCATACCTAGCAACAAAGATAGTTCTCAGTTTATCGTTGTTGCTGACATTATTCATGGAGATCCTAATTCCTTTCCTCAGCATAGTTAACCTCCAGTTCAGTGAAATCAAGTCGATATAAATGTCTGTGTTTTAATTTTTATGTCATCGCATCTCTGTAGCTTAAGCTGCCAAATCTTATCAGTTATCTACCAGTATGACTGCATTTTATGTGATGCATTATCCAATTCTAAAAGCTGCGAAAATGTCAACTTTCATAGATGCTAAAACCATACGAAGCCTTGTCATTGACACTTGTGATTTTGATGACAGACCCTTGATGGTGGTAATGTGGGATTCCAATCTCCACTTCAGCAGCCAATACTTAACAGCAACAACACCTCCGAAGGACGCTGGGAAAAGCTTTCTAGATACAGAAACAAGAAGAGCAAGAGGAACTTTGGCAGGAAGATCAAGGTAATGTGTTGTTCGCAAGACTCATTTCCAAGCAATCTAATGCCTTTTCATGTCTAAGAAAAAGGTGAAGACGTCATTTCATTTTGCGTGATACTTGTCCTCATCATTATCTGCTTTTCTGGATAACATGTTGGAGACAAAATCCGCATCATCTTAGTGTTATGTGACTAGGCACTGTAGTGCATTTGTTTATTCCGAACCTTTCAGGCGATTGGGTCACCGATCACATAATGTTATTTTACAGTATGCTTGCAGAAAGGCTCTCGCTGATAATCAACCAAGGTTCCGAGGAAGATTTGCGAAGATGGAAGAGTCAGACACTTCAAAAGGCAATAACTGTTAACAAGTCGGACTTAGAAGTCGCGACAATCTAAGATAGACAGATGAAATAACAGATCAAGATCAGTGGCCACCCTCTCAGAGGCTGACTCGGTCGAGACTTGAAATGACTACTGGAGGATTTTAGGTTTAATTTCTTATCGATTGTCGTCACTTGTTAGTAGACTTAAATGGCCAAGTTAGATTTGTACATGGTGAGTGTTGAATAAAAGGTAAAGCCGAGAAGAATGTATTCGACATGTTTGATAATGTTAATAAGAGCAGTGTTATTTGGTTTCGTTGGATTCATCTGTAGCTGATCGTGTTGGTGCTCTATGCTCCAAGCTTTTAGAGGGTTCGGCGATCTAAGTTTTCTGAAGTTCATCTGCATTAGCAAAATCGTGTCACATTGCTGTGCTTTCAATTGAATGCATGTCCCTCCTGATATGGCCATAAGTTCCTTGAATGGTCAGCCAAAAGGTAATTTGATAGAATGTCTTTGAGGCATATTGCAGCTGAATTCATGAAAGCAATAAGAAGAAGTCGGATATGTCTCGACACTGTAATTGTGATCAACCCAGTGCGGCGCTTAAACCTTCATAGTGTCGAAGCGGGAATAAAAATTGGAATTCATCGCTAACTTTTTCACTCTGTTCCCAGATTAAGGAATGTCAGAACAGTACATTAGCAAGTTCTAGGAACAAAAACAGGGGAAGGTGAGTTTTAGATTTCAATGTACTAGTATTGTCTGGTCAGGTATTGCACTCCCCGTTCCAAGAAAAAGAGAGAATCGTTGAAAGAATCAGATGCGCGAAATCTGACAGTGATAAAGCGATTTAAGTTTTCGCCTTTTTTTAAGTTTGATTCCTCCTCGACCATTATTTCGAAAGTCAAACCACGAGCAACCCATGACTCAAAATCTTCCAGGAGGCATGACTGGTTTGTCTAGAAAGGAGCAGTTCCAAAGTCGGTTCGGAACCAAACCGTTGGAATCGGTTCTTCAATTTGTGAAACCTGGAACGTACCATTCATATCCTGAAACCCCAAAATCCACTTATATTCTTAATTGGACGATTGAAGTGAAGTACCTTTAATAACCTCAATTTGTTGCTACAATTCATAACACATGAAACATTAATAAATTAAAAGTCTTAATAATGAATATTATCGGAAATGAAAGGTCGGACTAACGATTCCAAATTACACACTCATCGTTGAAAGTCATAAAATATCGCAGGACCTCGCGAAGACATAAAAAAAACACAAAGAGTTAATAAAGATTCCAGGCCCGTCGAAATCAATTCTTCAACTTTTGAAACTTGAAACCTATTAGGCATGTTCTAAAACTTGGAAGCAGGCCCACCCCAGGGTTTGCCATTGCCTTCACTAGCAACGTGATTCGGTTTAGTACACTCAAAAGCCAATCCAGCCATTACCTTCCTGCAAGTCAGAGAAAAGAAAGGATCAGTGAATGAATACTGATCATGAGATTGACAGGGGACGTAATTCCCCCTCCTCTCTCTCTTCGCAGCTCCCTCTCTCTCTCTCTTTCTCTCTCTATGTGGTGGTTGTCCTACTCGTCTTTGGCTCCTCAACTGTTTGCCTGGTTGCTAACAGGATCGAATCGGCACTCCAATGCTCACGTTATTTGGTTGACAGCTACAGCTTTGAGCGCAGGGCGTCCTCCGACAACACAAGCCGAACCCGTTCCAATAGCCACCCAATGTCACTCGCCGTGTGTTCAACAGGAGAGCACGGAGGGCCGGCTTACAATCGCCACACGGCCGGAACAGTTTCAGGGGCATCCTGACGTAGGAGGACACGCCGTCACCGTCCTCTGTGCTCGCAGCCGCAGACACATATTGCCTCGTATCAAGAAGCAAGTTCTCTCTCGTGCCATGATCTTTCCTCTTGATAGCTCCGAACTTCACATACCGTTCCTGTAACATAAGATGACCAGTTCTGTAGTGCGAGTAGGTGGTGGATGAAGTACTATATATATATATATAGATATACACGCGCGCGCACTCGCACTCAAGTTTTGACCTTGACCCCTCCTCCTCTCTTGGGGTGAAACGTGCGAGACTTTGCTTCTTATAAATCAAAAGCGACCAATGATTAACCACGGAAACTCCTCGTCTCCCACCCGACACGGTTCGAGGATCCCCATGATCGGCCGACCTCAAAATCGATCTCACCGTACGGAGGCTCGTGATCTGGTCTCCAACATCCCCAATAAGAACTCTTGCTTTCGACAGCCGTGCTCTCGTCTTCTTCCAAGGTCTTGTCATGGCCAAACCCTCATGAAGCACCCGCTTCTCTCTCTCTCTCTTCCGTGTATCTATGATCCTAGTACATGACCCCCAATAACAAAAGAGGACGAAACGTTAAGCTCCGTTAAAATCGGCCGCAAATGACTAACTTTTCATAAATTTCGGCTTGTCGCTTAGAGTGGACGATGCCATTGAAGCAAAAGATCCAAGCTTCGACTCTGAGAGCACCCCTTTTCCCAAATGAAATTCAATAATTTATTAAAGAAGAAGAAGAAGAAGAAGAAGAAGAAGAAGAAGAAGAGGAGACGACCCATCTCGCGACTTAATCCGTTTGCTGAGGAAAAATCACACAAATTCAGTAAACTCGTCTACAAAAATCATGTACAGCGGGAGGAAAAAGATCGACTGATTCCGTCTAGTTATCTCGTCCGGAGTTCGGAATCTTCGAATTACATGCGAAACAATTTTTTCGGAATAATGAAGGATTCTCTAGTAGTCGCTTCGTCTAATCGAAACTCAGAAAACCTCCCCTGTTCAAGTTCGACCCTCCACGAAAGTGGGAAGAGGATAGCGTGTGACTCGACACGAGCCATTAATGAAGAAGAAAGACGCCAACGTGCCCCCCAATACCATTTCGGGAAAAAGCGAGAGGAAAAATATCTGTGGACCCACCAACGAACCCAACCGCCAAAACAGACGAAGAGCAACCTCGTAGGTTCGTAATATGAAGAGCCCGACCGCGGTGACCAGACGTTGCAGCACCACCACCACCTCCACCACCCGCCGCCGGGAAACGCCGCATCCTCTTGGAGAAGACCCAAAATCAACGCGCCCACGAAGCCCCGAAAGAGAGAACGCGAATAATGTGATGGACCCATCGAACAAAATCTGTCCTACCCTTCGTGGATTCGGGGGTTATCCACGGAACATTTCGGAATTTTTTCGAAATCCTTGGGACAGAACATCGCACGGTACGCACTCGTTTCGCATGATCATAGTACGCGGACAGAACGGCGGGAAAAAAAAAAAAAGATGACACGATCGCTCACGAACGAGAAGGACGAACCAAGCGCCCCCCGGAGATTTGCACGACTCCTTCGGAACTTCTGCTCGAACATCGTCACCAAATTCGAACCCCCGACAATTTTCAGTCACCAACCTTTGACCTCTGCTAAAAGAAGAGAAGAAGAGAGAGAGAGAGAGAGGGAGGGAGGAGAAATTTGAGATCTTGAAGGCTGGCAATGATGAAAGAACCAGTGAATTCGAGAGCAGCAAATTTGGATCGATCGTGCAAATATTTGCCTGGGGACTTAGAAAAAAGGAATTGCTCTAAGCAAATCTCGCGTGATTCGCAAGTTAAGCTCGAGCTGAACCCGTCGACTCTTCACCAACATTATGCATTATATACTCTCTCTCTCTCTCTCTCACTCGCACAAGATAACGCCGTCGCGCTCTCTCTCTCTCTTCTGTGTCAGCTCACTTTCTCTCTCTAGAATTCGCTTCTTGAAAAGAAATCCGCAAGAAACTGCTATTTCCAACAAAGACACGCCCTTTTCTCACTCCGATTCTCGAAGATTTCTCTTATATTTATCTGTTTCCCGAGCCAACAAAATCAATTTTTATCCTGCGCACACACCTTCCTCTCTCTCTCTCTCTCTCTCTCTCTACTCTGAAGAAGCAGTTGGAATTGGAGCAGCTCCGTCTCGCAGATCCCTTATTTGCTTCTCGACCCTCTTCTTCTCAATCTTGTCTCTCTTCGAATTCTCCTGTTCCATCTCTCTCTTCCCTTTTCGTTTCTCGCGAATCGCACCGGGGCGGCTCCGGATTCCCCTGTTATTTAAGTTCTTCCCAGTACGTCCGATTAGGGTTTGCGGGTTGGCTCGGGGACTTTGGTATCGATGCGGGAATCGAGCGCGAGCATGGCGCTTTGAGAATTGCCGTGGGTTCCGATCGCTTTCGTGACCGAAGAGATGATAATCAAGCGCAAATTGAAATCGCGAATGCCGAGGTTGAAGCGGAGGAAACCTGGAGACCCGGCGGCGGCTGAGCACAATGGCGATGGCGAGGCCGGGGCGCGGAAGAAGAGTAAATTGGGCAATGGTTACTACCCGTTGAATCTTCTAGGCGAGGTGGCCGCAGGCGTAATCCCCGGTGTTCTCGGCGAGAAGCAATTCGCAGCCTCGTGGTGCACGGAATTGTCTTGTTCCTCGGAAGAGATCGAGTTGGAATCCCAGGCTCAAGATTCAGGGAGGGCGGCGAGCCGGGCCGAGGAGATTTCGCGGCCGCCTCTGGTGAGGACCTCCAGGGGAAGAGTCCAGGTATTGCCTTCTCGGTTCAATGACTCTGTTATTGATAACTGGAGGAAAGAGAGTACTACTAAGGTTGGATTGTTAGACAGTGACGTCGACGAGTATGAGATCGTCCAATGTAAAAAGCCGAAATTCAGTACTAAAGCGGCTAGAACTTTGAGTAATGGCTTGAAAAATAGGAGAAAGGAGGATGCAATTGGTGTCAGGTATATCGGATGTGGTACATTGTGTGAAGAAGTTGAGGAAGAAAAAGTTGGACATGGGAATATCGACATAAAGAAGTATTCAAGCTCCCGCAGTTCGCTGACGTCTATACAGGACCATCTGGGTGAGTACAACAGGTACGCTATAGAGGAGACTGACAAAAAGAAGAACTCAGTGGAATGGCGTGAGGAAAGGAAAGATGGATTGTATGGGCCTGAAGACTTCTATTCCAGCGATATTGTGTGGGCGAAATCTGGGGAATTTGAGCCTTTTTGGCCTGCCATTGTCATTGATCCAATGACACAAGCTCCAGAACTGGTCTTAAGAGCTTGTATAGCTGACGCAGCTTGTGTGATGTTCTTTGGTTATGCAGGAAGTGAGGATCATAGGGTATGCGCAGGAAGTACTTTCTATACTTGTGCTAATTTCTATTTACTCAAAAATATACATTTAACTGTTTTGAAAATAATTGGCATCTTGTTCTGAATGTTTGAGTGTTTATAATCAGGATTTCGCGTGGGTGAGACGAGGGAGAATTTTCCCATTTATGGACTTTGTGGACAGGTCTCTGCTCGGTGCTTCATTTCACTCAGATATTGGAACTTTAGTGTAAGGTTCAATTGTCCTGAGCTCAAAGTGTGCTTTTTGCAGGTTTCAGGAGCAGCCTGAGTTGAAGGACTGCAAACCTAGCGACTTCCAAATTGCAATGGAGGAGGCATTTTTAGCAGAAAATGGTTTTACAGAAAAGTTGATACATGACATTAATTTGGCTGCTGGAAATACGACCGATGCTGATTTTGTTTATAGAGGGATTGAGGAGGCTACTGGTTCAAATCAAGATCAAGAGTTTAACTCTCTTAACTTGGTGGGTTGCTTTAATGTGCCTCTTTCTGTACATACATAATTTCTACTCATGATGGTATATTATTAACATAAATCTATTACCCATCTCTTCAAATTCATGTTTGGTGCTAATGGCGCTCAAGTCTAGTTCATAGTTATATGATCTCTGCATTTTCCTGGGTTTAGTTCTCATGGAATCAGTTGGCCGCCAGAGGTTCTTCTTTGCATGACAATGGAGTTAGGATAGATTTCTTTTCTTTCTTTCTTTTTTCCTGGGTGGACCGGGAAAAGGAAGAAGAGGGTGTGTGTGTTGGGGTTGTGGGGTTGGTTGCAAACCTTGAGGGTGGGGAGTCGTCCATGCCTACCTTCCTTTTACCTTGGTCAGTAGGATGATTGGGATAAATATATGTGATGATGTTCATGATCGTCCTTATGTGGTTGAACTTCCTCTTGCAGGATGTATCTGGGACAAAGAAAGAGCCACGGTGCTGCGAAGGCTGTGGATCTATCCTTCCAGTGAGAATGACAAAGAAAGATAAAGTTCCAACTCCTGGAGGGCAATCACTGTGCAGATTGTGTTCTAGGGTCTGTAAAATCCATTTTTTCTGTAATGGCATTTGACTTGTTATTTCATATGATAGGTGGCACTGAGGGGGATGCAAACCCATATACAGCATTTAAGACATATAAGATGCTGAAATTAAACCTGAACATTTTCTATTTGCAGATGATAAAATCAAATCATTACTGCGGCATATGCAAGAAGATTTGGAATCATTCGGACAGCGGAAGTTGGGTAAGGAGAGCTGACCTTTTTAGGGATTTTATCTGATATACCGCCTTTTTTCTGTAAATCCTTCTTATAGTGAAATCGTTAATATTTTCGTGGCAATAGGTACGTTGTGATGGCTGTAAAGTTTGGATTCATGCGGTGTGTGACAAAATCTCAAGTAACCGTTTTAAGGTACAGTTACTATCATATACATCAGTTCTGTTTTCCATTGGCAAATGGTCCAACCTCTGACTATTCCTTTGTATTTTACTATTTTTGAAGGAGATGGGTGGCACTGATTATTATTGCCCTGCCTGTAGAGCGAAGTTCAATTTTGAATTGTCTGATTCCGAAAGGGGCCAACATAATATAAAGTAATTGCACTCTCTCTCTGCCAGCTGTCCTTATTCAGAAATAAACCTTCTCACTTTTGGAAATTCTTTGCCTGTTACTGAGAGAACACTAGATGTACTGCTTTTATTTATGGAGCATTGTAACTTTGTCTAGTTCTTGCTTGCTAAATAGTTGTTCAACCATTTGATGCAGGACGAACAAGGGTAGTGGTCAGTTGGTGCTGCCTAACAAAGTTACAGTCATTTGTGCTGGTGTTGAGGGCGTCTACTTTCCAAGCCTTCATTTGTAAGTTTAACTTACAGTGTCCTGCATCACTGCATATCCTTTCCATGTTCTCTGTCTTTCTGCATTCATGTGACAGTCCGAAATTGGCTCTGTTACAATCCTTAGAAATACACCAATTGGTTAATTCGATGAATTTCTTTTTAATTTCTTCTCCTTATTATCTCAGAGTTATTTGCAAGTGTGGGCTTTGTGGAACAAAGAAACAGGCACTTAGTGACTGGGAACGGCATACAAATTCCAAGTTGAGGAATTGGAGAACCAGCATAAGGGTGAAAGGTTCCATGTTACCTCTGGAGAAATGGGTTTGTGCTTAAGCCAAATTTTTGCTTTATACTCATCACTTTCATGACGTGTCAAACAAAAAGGTGCTGGTTTTTTTGGGGTTTTTTTTTTTTTAAGTATTAGTCATTATCATGCAATAATTTTAATTACTAGACCATCATTTGGACAGCAGTTGAGACATACCTTTGTAGTAGCTAGTGGTGTCTGTTCTAAAATGTAACTCAAGGAGGAAATCTTCTTGTAGCAATGCATTGGGGTGAGGTACTTTTAGTACTTTCTCTAGAAGTGCAGAATTCTGTGTCATTGGCCATTTCATACAATTGAGAAGGAGCCTTTTCCTTGCCTGAACCATCCATACCTTGGCGAAAGCAATGTCTGAATACAAGTGCACATACAACCACTAATTTAGAAATGAGTAAGTGGCCGGCACCTTCAAAGTAAAATATTATGTTGAATCTACTGCAATAATGGAGATAAGTTAGCAGTGGCAAGATATGAGCCTGAGGGAAGGAAACGGCCATATAGTTGGTGTTTCAACAAAATATAATCTTCCACTAGTTTTTGTTTCTTGCCATTTTCAATGCAGTTTTTCCCTCCTTTCGCTGATCCTTGCTAAAACTTGAGTTGAAAGACAAGCAAAAGCCACGAAAATGAGGGGCAAAAGCACCTTTCATAATTTGTGCCCTTGTGCAGACTTTTGAAGAAGTGTAACTTTTGTTGTTGACTCACTTTAGTTTCTTTTGATTGGTTTGTAAAGCCAAGTCTCTGGGTTCCTTTATAGGTAATTTCCCTATCTCTAACTGAGATGGACCATCTCTAAATCAATCTACATCTGGGGTAGTCTCAACCTTTTGAGAGAGATTTGACATTCTTGTTGGTTGCTTCCTCTTATGGATCTTGATCATCTTTCTTAGGCTGTTACCTTTTCTTGTGTTTCTGTTAGATGATGCGCCTGTGTACGGTTTTGAAAAGCTGAACAGAGATCTATTGAGTCTGAATTTTGAAACCTTACTATAACTTTTTCTTCCATGATTGGTAATAGCATGGCCAGTTACTTGAGAGATGTATATTGATATCCTTTTTGGATTTGCAGATGCTGCAATTGGCTGAATTCCATGAAAAAACTCTAGTTTCTGGGAAGCCACCTAAACGACCTCCTATGAAAGAAAGGAAGCAGAAGCTGCTCACATTTTTACAAGGTTTGCTTACGCTTATACCATATACTCTTCTGATTGAAAGAGCCAATTCTTACTTGCCAATCTTCATTGCTGAGACAGAGAGGTATGAACCAGTGTATGCTAAATGGACGACTGAGCGATGTGCTGTCTGTAGATGGGTTGAAGATTGGGATTACAACAAAATTATTATCTGCAACAGGTAATCATCGTGAAAATTGTGGTTAAATAAGTACCACCTCAATCATAACAAGCCACCTCCTATTAAGATTATACTGTAGGATTACGGGAGGAGCAGAGCATCTTGTACCCACCTTATATATTGCACGTATCTAGGTTCTGACAAAAGTACCTTTGCAGGAGATATTATTCTGGTACTTTTTTTCAAGAGACCTAAGGATTAGCATATTATTTTGGTCCCCTGACCTGTTAATACGTGTTATGATTTTCTTTTTCTTGCTTTACTTGTTTTTGGCACCTAGGTTATTCTGGAATCATAATCATGTCACTGTGTACTTATTAGATGTCAAATAGCGGTTCATCAAGAGTGCTATGGGGCAAGAAATGTGCGAGATTTAACATCATGGGTATGCAAAGCTTGTGAAACACCTGACATCAAGAGGGAATGCTGTCTTTGTCCTGTAAAAGGTACTTCGTTAGTGCTTTTTATCTTTGTGGTATATGATTTTTTTGGAAAGTGCTGTGATGTACCTTATCTGGAACTAGTCTGGAGAGGACTATTGAATTATCATCTGCACATATGAAAATCCCGTTATATATTTATTTTGTCAAATATCCGGCGCTTTCTAAGTCGGACATCATTTTGGAAACAGTTTCCTATTTAGCACTTTTGGGTCTCTGCACCTGTGCTAATTCAATTCAATTCAGGTCTGAAAGTCTTTTGGTTGTATGTGGTTGGGACGAACTTGCTCAGTAGGTTTGGTTCCTGTCTCTTCATATTTATTTGAGCTTGATGGCTGAACCTTCTCTCTAGGTGGTGCACTGAAGCCAACTGATGTGGAGCCATTATGGGTTCATGTTACATGTGCGTGGTTTCGACCTGAAGTTGCCTTTGCAAGTGATGAGAAGATGGAGCCTGCCATTGGGATCTTAAGCATTCCATCAAATTCTTTTGTTAAGGTTAGAGCCTGTCTCAGAAATTGAATTCCCAGTTTTACCTTTTCTTTTACAAATTCAGCCTAGTTTGGCATGTACGCAAAAAGACATTTAGTAATGTGAAGCTTTTAATATCCGTGGCATAATGTTCCAAATTTAATATTTGCCTCCATGATAAATTTGTGAGGTATATTACATATTTTATGATTTAGAGTATGTTATTTTTTGGCTATATTTCACTTGAATATGTTGCTGATGGTTAATGTTTGAATCAAACCTCAGATATGCGTTATTTGTAAGCAAATTCATGGTTCCTGTACGCAATGCTGCAAATGCTCAACATATTACCATGCAATGTGTGCATCAAGGGCAGGGTATCGGATGGAGGTGAGTCATCACAACCTTCAGAACTTGGGTAGTTGTCTAGTTTACTATATTTATTTGACTAAAGTCAAATACTGTTGCTTGACGGTATAACCGGAGCCAACAGAGTTAGTAGGTACTTTTGGGTTAGTAGTGAGTAACATATCTGTCTGGTTTATTTTAGAAAAGAGATTGGGAACATGGATGTCTCTTCTTTAAGTATATTTGTTTTTTGGTCTTTCAGTTGCATAGCTTGGAGAAAAATGGGAAACAGATTACAAGGATGATCTCTTATTGCGCTTATCACCGGTATGGACTCACTTCTGTGTTCTCACAATAATGACGGACACGCTTGACTCCACTGTTCACCCCCCAGATATTATTCCTTGTTCTCTCTTTCTCATTGTTTTTTCCTAATTATAGGTTATTTACCTCCTTGAATTGATAGACTGAATATCTTGCCGAATATTTAAGCCCTCTACATAGTGTCCTTTCCTCCATGAATGGCTTCTCTTGAATAAGCCTTCTTCATTCTCTCACAAGTTCAGTCACCGTCCCAGCCGTAGATCACTGTACATGTCTGTGCATTTTGTATTCGATTCACGACTGCGAGAGTATGTTCTCTTTCCTTGGAGAAGGAAAGCTTTAGCACCTCCCTTCTTCTCCAGTTATGAGAATATGTTCTCCTAGCCATATCTACCCAGAGAAACTTGAACCAAACTCATGGCTATACAATTCTTTTCAACAAGTTGCCTGGATGACCAAGCACTGCCCATATCTTCGCAACTCATTATCACTGTTGGTTTAGACTAAATGATTTTTTCTTTTGGTTCAGGGCCCCAAATCCGGATACTGTTCTCATCATACAAACTCCTGCAGGGGTTTTTTCCGCTAAAAGCCTCATACAAAACAAAAGGAGGGGTGGTTCAAGGCTCATCTCATCTAGACCAGTGCTTGAAGATGTTCCAACAGCAGAAATCAGTGAATTGGATCCACTCTCTGCTGCAAGATGCCGGGTCTTTAGAAGATTGAAAAATAACCGGAAGGTTCAATCTCACAACTTTCTCGATCTACCTGATTGTTTTGTTGCTTGCATAACATGACAAGGCTAGTCTTGTACTTATCTTCCTTTGACTTTTCATCTTGCTAGAGATCTGAGGAAGAAGCTATTCCTCACAGAGTCAAAGGATCTTGCCATCATTCTCTAGGCATAATTGACAGTTTGAACAAATTTAGAGTAAATCCTTGTCCTTTTCTAGTTGCTTTTGTGTTTTTAATATGCAAATCAAAAGTTGAGACATGTGCAGCCCCTGATTAAAATTTGCTGTCATTTCATCTACAGGAAATAGACGAGCCCAATACATTCTCATCATTCCGTGAAAGACTACACCACTTGCAGGCAAATGCTCGTCATTTCACGTTCTTTTGCTGTTTTGTCCTTTTGTTTTTCCCTGCTTTCTACTTCCTCATTTGTGGTACTGATGTGATTACAGAGAACTGAACATGATCGAGCTTGCTTTGGTAGATCTGGAATACATGGGTGGGGACTATTTGCGAGGAGGAATATCCAAGAAGGAGAGATGGTAAATGCCATGTCCTTGGCCTTTTTATGTGCGCTTTGTGTGGGTGGATCTGGGGCATTGAGCATATGTTCATATGGCATGGCGATAATAAATTCGCTTGAGACATTGTGTTGTAACGAGGAATGCCCGTGTATTTTCTTGGTGCACTGTCTTTCTCATATTTTTGAGCTGACAACCTGGGGCCGATGTCTGGTGCATTCTCTTTTGACCTGTTTGATCTGGAAAATGCAGAGGGAAAAATGGGAGATTTGCATCCAGTAATTGTTGGATTCATCATGTGATACAGATACTTCCATTCACGTATTGTAAATATCGTGTTGTTCTCTGCAGGTTATCGAATATCGAGGGGAGCAGGTGAGGCGTAGCGTTGCAGATCTTAGGGAGGCAAAGTACCGACTGGAAGGGAAGGACTGTTATGTAAGTTTTTAAGCATTGGAGTGAGGAGCTCTTCATAATTCCGTCCGTTTTCTCATGGATATATGCTGTTTTCAATTAATTTCCTGTTTCTTCCTCAAGAAATTGATTGTGAGCTAATCCTGATTGCAGTTATTTAAGATCAGCGAAGAAGTAGTGGTGGATGCTACTGAAAAAGGAAATATAGCGCGTCTCATCAACCATTCGGTAAGTTTCTTCAAGTACGGGCCCTCATCTCTGTAATTCAGATGTATGACTCTTTTCATGATCTCTTGGTTTCTCTGCCACGCAGTGTATGCCCAATTGCTATGCACGAATCATGAGTGTAGGCCACGACGAGAGCAGAATAGTTCTTATTGCGAAGACCAACGTGTCAGCCGGGGATGAACTAACGTATCTCTCTCTCTCTCTCTCTCTCTCTCTCTCTCTCTCTAGATATCCACACATATACTGTGCATATCTGAATTATCTGTGGCGTTTTTGGTAGGTATGATTACTTATTCGATCCGGATGAGCCAGACGAATTCAAAGTCCCCTGCTTATGCAAAGCTCCAAACTGCCGGCAATTCATGAATTAGGTTTTTGCATTGCACAGTCAATTTGTTTCTCCACAAGGAGGCAAACTAACCCATCTTGCGAAACGAGTGACTTCTAGGTTTCAGAGTTATGATTGTAATTCTTGCGAAAAGGAGTAGCTCAGAATCAAATCTGGTTCTTTTTTGACGATTGGTTTTTTTCTTTTCCGGCTCAATAAGAAGTAGCTGATTAGTCGGGATGTTTGGCTTCTCGAGTTTGTGTATATTTTGGTCATACTCATTTCATAGTCCCTAATCAAATGCTAACCAAATTTTCTTATGTGCTTGTGTGTACGAATGTCCAACCGAAAATTGCAGGAAATATGAGATATTTTTTGTTTCGTCTATTATCCCAATTTCGACAGATGCGGCGTAGATTTGTGAGAGTTCAAGAGAGCAATAGAAGTTGATCGTAGCAGAGCTTTTCCAGGGCTATATCTGCATGTGTGGGTGTTAGAATTTGCTCACACTCTGCATCAGTTGTCTGCTAATAACCACATGTAAACTATCGAATGCCAAACGAAAAACATGTAAATCGAGTGAGGTGTGGCATCCGCTGTATCTAATTCGAAGATCGAAGACAGTTCTAGCTACTCGGATATGGAACTATTAAGGGTGGAAGTTCGGAAAACTCTTGCAGGCTTTCGGTGGATGCGGTGGGGCACGTCTACCTGATCTACAAGGCCCGGAACATGAAATTATGTCGCAAAATGTTCAACTTCTATGTGACATGATCACCCATTAAAAGAGGAAAATCATTGATGCCAGCTTAAAAATGCAGAACTCTGCACAGTTGGGGATGCCGTAAACGTCCCTCCCAACAAAAACTCAGTACCATTTTGAACCTGAAAATTCTCGAGAAACAAAAAACATGGTGCTAAACATGTTGTCGAATGCCAGCTCCATCTTTTTTTTTCGGTCGAAAAATGCCAGCTCCATTTACTCTTGACAAGAATCGATTGAAATCGGTGGAAGTTCTTAGGGGACACACAGACTAGTCCTGGTTCTGGGCAGTATTCTTCCTTCCTCTGAAGTTAACCGACGTCATCTTTAAAGTCGCTGCAACCCATTGCATCTCGACCGCCGTCTTCTGTCGGTCTTGCCGAGCATCAGACTCGACGCGAAACAACGATAGTTGAATTCTATTGAGTACATCTAGCCCGCTTTCCTCTGCTGCGGCTCTCCAGCCAGTCCTTAGGACATACAACCATGGTTTCGGTTCCTTTGTACCGTCTTTACTGTCTTCGTTGTCATGCGCTGTTTTTGCTTTCTTCGCCCTCTTCCCCCCTGTCGTCTTCACCATCCTTGTTATGTGTCGGTTCGGCTCCGCTGTCTTCGTCTCCGCTATCTGTTATTGTCTAGCAATATCACCTAGAAGGAGGTGAATAGGCGATTCTGAACAAAAACAAATTTAATGCGGAATTGAATCAGTTTTAATAAACTACTGATAAAAAACAGTAAGAACACGTGCAGAGATAATCTAAACAAAAAACTAAAAGGTTAGGAAAGAGAAGATTGCACGCAACATTTATAGTGGTTCGGCTTGTTAGGCCTACGTCCACTCTCCCACGATGACAGCTGAGTGGCTGAATTCCACTAGAAAGAATTCAAGGAGGTTACAAGAGACGATGCTCTCAATCGCTCTTATAAAAACCTCATCAAGAAAGTAACTTTAAGCTCTTTAAAAGACACGAATTTCAATCTAAAACACTCAAGCCTTTTGGATTGTATGTTCTCACTTCTACTCTTTCTGCTAGCTTCACTTGCCCTTCTCATCGACTGCTCATTCATCAACGCCACCTTTCCCTCTACTGCTCGTGATTTTTTCTTCTCTTTCTTGGCTTTTTCCCTCTGCGACTTCTTCTCCTTTCTATAATTTTTCCTAGCGACCTTGGACACCTCCAACAATGCCCAGAATAGGAAGCAGCCATCAGGGACTCCTTCGTTCTTACCGTTGTTGAAATATTCCGGCCTAACTCCTGAATCCATCGCGAAAGTCGCCATGATAACGATATTTTACTCTCTCTCAATAATAATATCCTAAACTAGAGCCGTCTCTCAATGTGTGGATATTTATGCAAGAGGGGATGAAGATTGAACATAGAATAGAGATGAACTGATCAGAAAGAAAGAATATAATTACTTGGAGAGAGTCATGAAGAGGTTTAGAAGCTGAAAAAAGAAAGAACACGAGGGCGACTTCCCATGAAGAGGTTGTCTTCGGTGGCTTTCCGTGTTTCCTACTTTGTTCTCCAGTTGAGCTACACTTCTGATCGACACAGATTCACGTTCAGACGACCCATGAGAGAGAGAGAGAGAGAGAGAGAGAGAGAAGGCGTGTAATACGGAAGTTTCCTGATTAATACGAGTTCTTGAAGCAGTACCGTTCTAAAGTGCTTCTTTACTTTTCAAATCTCCCGTCTAATTTGACTTTAATTTATTTGGAATGTAAAAAACTTTTCAAAAACCAAAGCTAATAAATTATATATTTGCATATTATTTTCCGGTTCTGATTATATTCCAAATCCGAAAGGAAATTGGCTTGGACTCAAGCCGGATCAAGCAAGAACCCTCGTATCTAACCTGATCTTATAACTTATCGATACCAATTAGCTATATGGGCGAGATGCTAACAAGGGAAACGAAGTTGTTTAATGTTGTGTTTGCTAGGCGGAAAATTATTGGAAAAAGGAAAATGTTTTTAAGTTAAATAACTGGTTTTTATTTTCAAAACTAGTCTCTCTGCTATTATGGTATTTTATTCCTAATATAATATAATAAGATGATAACAAAATCCTCGATATCACTATTATTATTATTATTATTATTATTATTATTATTATTATTCGGTCAGATAAGATATCGCTAATTTATGGAGAATAATTTTTAAGCTTTCTTATTATCAAGATAAAGCCACTGAAGAAAAGATGCCAACAAAATAGTAAGTGCAGATAATTAATAAACTTAATCTTGTCATTGCTCACAAAACACCACATGAGAATAATTCTCCATTCTACGTAAGAGTTCATGTGGAAAAAGGACCTTGGAAAAACGATTTCTTACTTTTAGGATACACCTCAACTTTAACCACGGTGGTTATCCTTGTCGGGTAAAATCTTTTCTGCTTGTTATCCACTTTCAACGAAGTAAATAAGTGAAAGTCTGAAATATCGCATTTTCATGAAAACAAACACAAACAAAGTTTTTTTTTCTAAAAAAAAAAACATGCTCTCTCATTTTAGGAACAATAATCAATTTATTCGTTGGGGTCATTATTTCATTGAAAAACATTTTTTTTAAAAAGCGAATTAAGATGTGATGATTTCAAAAAAATGGATTGAGCCAATTAGTAGTAGAAAGGGAAAATTGATGCCAAAGCATTCCTTGAAGGCGTCGAAGGCCATCAATAACTTCTTATATTTTCAAGAGTAGTTGAATGATGTTTAGATTTCCGGGGCCTTTATTAATTGTGATTTGTATTCCCTAAAGAGTGAAAGTTCTAGCTCCTAGGAATTTATTATGTTTTCTATTTTCCATGAGTATTTTGTCTTTCATAAGAATTTTATATTTCATCGATGAGTCTCATTAGTCAAGCTTGAAGGGTTGTTCCATGCTCACCTATATGAGGATACTACGATGAATCATAACGGGGACTTGATTTGATTGATGAATTAATTTGAGCCTTTGGCATGTTAACAAGAAGGAATTTCTTGTTTCTATACTTTTATCCCTTAGATGGATTCCTACGGGTGGCGAGTATCTTATCCCGTAGTTCCTCACTTGTGTTATCTCATACTTCTCTACGCTTTCCCCCGGCGTAAAAAATGTCATAAATAGTTCCTAACTTTTGGCTTAATATCCAACATCATCTTTAAATTTTTAATTCGTTCAATGAGGTCCATTATAATGTTCAGTCTAGTACTTAAACTTTCAAGTTGTCTTATCTCTATTCTCTTAACCTTCTATTAAGAAAAAAAAAATCAAAAGTTCTCATAATTACACTATTGCGTGGATTTTACGGTATCATTTCATTTCAATCAATTTTCTTAATCAACAAAACAAAAATAAGCTATATTTTTCTTTTTTTAAAACTTTTTGGTCTTTATAGATATTTGGGAAAATGGTCAACAAAGTCCTAAACCTTTGCACTTTTGTCAATTTAATCCTAAATCTTTTAAGTTTGTCAATTCAGTCCTAAACCTTTTCACATTTTGCCAATTCAGCCCTATTGATCGAAAATTATCGACATAGACATCAACCGCCTTACGTGGCACCACCGGCGTTGACGAGGACAATTATAATAATTTTTATGATTTTTTAAATTTTTTCTTTCGATTTTTTTTTTGTTTATCTAACCCGAAAAAACGACGGCCCCACCGGCCCCAAGGTGACATATGTCAGAGGCTGGGGACCTCCGTCCAATCCTAGGCTAGGGCTGCAAAGCCCTCGCAATCGAGGGCGAAGGGTTGCAGCTCTTGCCCTTGCGGCCTTCATCTGACCTTGTTGTGGCCGGATTTGGCCACACCGGGGCCGTTATGTCCTCGAGGGCTTCAACCAATGGCTATATCTTGAAAAAACAAGGGTTGCGACGCCCTCGTTGTGGACTGCAGCTGAGAAGGCTTCGCAGTCTCACCTAAGGTTCGATGGGCCTTAGCTAGTGGCCGGCAAGGCTGCCGACCTTTGAAACTAGAAGAAAAAAGAAAAGAAAAGAAAAGAGAAACAGTTAATAAAATTTAAAATTTTATTCAAAATTATCCATGTCAACATCGACGATATCACATAGGATGATTGTTGTCCATTTCAGCGATTTCTGGCCAATAAGACTGAATTGGCAAAAGGTGAAATGTTTTAGACTGAATTAACAAATTAAAAAGGTTTAGGACTAAATTAGCAAAAGTGCGAAAGGTTTAGGACCTTTTTTTATAATTTTCCCTAGATATTTAGATAGTTCTATTTAAGTATACTTTAGTTATGATTGTAAAGGTAGAAACCCATTTAAAACTATATCTAGTTGATATTCCTGCTATTTTATTATGAGAAGTCTATTAATAAATAAATGTCGTTATCAAATATTCTTATTAGGAACAATTGCTTTTAATATAAAAGGAATTGAATTCAATATAGCGCTAAATAAGATCATATTTTCACTATTATAGAGAATTATGAAGACTAAAAAGGTTTTAAAAAGGTCACAAAAGGATAGCATTTTTTGTTGATTTGGGAAACAGGGAAAGTACCCTAAAAATTGTAAACTTATTATTTTGTATTAATTCAGTCCAAAACTATTCAATTTCATCAATTGAGTTGTAAACCTTTCAGTGATTTGCCAATGTAGTTAATTCGGTTAATTTTAATTGAAAATCACTAACATGGACAATAGCCATCTTACATGGCACGACCAGTATTGAAGAGAACAAGTTTTACAATTATTTAATTTTTTCTCTTTTTTTTTTTTTTTTTTTTTTACAACTTTGGGCCGGAGAGATCACTTGCCTACCATCACCGGCCACAAGCAAGGACCAGCGACCCTCGCCTGGCCGGCAAGGGGGTTGGGCCCTACCTGGATGTAGGCAATGGTCAGCCGGTGAACAGTAGAAAAAAAAAGGGAAAGAAATAAAAAACAAAAAAGAAGTAAAAAAAATTCAGAAACACTTTTAACGATTGTGAATGTTAACGTCGGTCATATTACGTAGAACGGCCGACATCCAAGTTAGCGATTTTCAGCCAAAAATAACGGGATGGACTACATTGACAAATCTTCAAAAAAAGTCACTCAATTAGCGTAATCGAAAGGTTCGGGATTGAATGGGCATAAATGTAATATGTTTATAACTTTTTCTTACATTTTCCTTTAGAAATAGATTGATGAAAAGATGCATAGAATGTGGGCAACAGCCCAAAAACTTATTTGACTATGTTATGATAGATTGAGAGATTAGATTATATAAATTGAAAGTTGGGAGATTAGATTGAATATTTAAGAATAGTGTAAGAATCACATTGAATAAATTAAAAATGTAAAATAACATTACATATTGAGCTAAAATTTATGAACTATTTGTGTCATTTCTCATATGAAATGTAATATCTGCAAAATTTGTTATATCACGCTAGCTGGCACTGCCCATTGTCAATTCATGTTAGACTCTACACCCATAAATATGAATTTAACTCCATGTAAAGCCTCTTTCATCCTCTTCCCAATAACAACATAAATAAAATAACAAGGAAAAAAAAAACCTTTTTGATCCTGCAAGTTAGACTAACTCATTATATTTCAATAATGATCTGCCGAGTCCCAAAATCACATGAACTGCGAAACGTTCTTTGCATGTCTTCTCTTTTCCCTAAATTCTGAGAGAGCTTCACCGTGGCCACACCTCTTCTGGTCTTCTCCTGATCTCCGTCCATTGTCCTCGCCTCCTTCAGATGCCGAGCTTCCTCCTTCGCCTAACAATATTTCTGCTATCCGCTTCCTCATACTGTCGTCATTCGTATCTTATCCTTCTCAGGAGTTCCTATCTCGAACATCTTCTTCCTAACCGAGTTCGTCGGCAGCTCGCCTCCTCTCGGTGCGATACTGCTCGAGGTTTCAATTGAAGATGCGCGGTTTTCTCGTCCACGAGTCGATCCTTCTCCCTGGTGCTTGTGCTTCGCGGCTCTGCCTACCAACCCGAGCATCTCGTTCAGTGGGAGAAGGTCCATGGAGCAGCCCTAGGAATCTTCGGAACGTAGTGGCCTCTTGTACTCATCCATTGTTAAACCTACCTCTCTTCTCAATACGAGAGGATGAAGAAGAAAGGAATTCACACCAGCATGTCTTCTCGATTTTCTCGCTTTCTTTTGATGCATTATGTAAGTGTGATGCGCCCACATAACCTTCAGTGCGAATTATGAAAGTTGTATATTTTTTGGAACTAATTATATAGTTTACCATTTATATGTACCATGCAGCCCAGCCAAGCATGCGTTTTTTGAATATGGAATTTCCTTTTTCAGGCCTCCATGGATTTAATACTATACATTTCAAATTGCACCTTCATAGAAATTATAAACGGTTTTAAAGATACGCTTAAAATCTTTTCGATGAATATGATGACAATGTATTGTTGATGGTAATACATTTGAAGCTATACAGGGCTCCTAGTATATATGTTGAATACAGGAGAAGCCACTGCATATTCATCATTGCTCCCCATCATATATGGTATACTTTAATTTACTGAATATTCTATGGAACACAAGTGTAACCCAATCGAGTACTGTAAGGATCTCCCATGAGATACTTCCTCCCAAATATGATCCTGAGTATGTAGAAAGCCACACATCTGCCGAGTCTATGATTTGATGATTCCACAAAATTGGCCATTATCAAAGTCTAATCTCTAAAAGCTTTACCAGAAAAAAGCCGGAACGAAGTAACCATACATCATGTGTATTGATCAGATGAGTAAAGCGATAATAAGGTATCGGCCACAAATAAGAAAGAATTCCATTCTTTCCTATTACTAAACTTGGCAACTCTTTTTCATCGAAAAGAAAACAAGTTCAGTACTACACTGATAGATAAATCTTTAGGATTAATCTCGAGACCGCACTTAATCAATCAGAGTTGACTCCCGAACTCTCTCTTGCTTGTTTTTCAGGCAGCACGATCAAGGCCAAGCGTAGCTCGCCGCGAGCCAAGTCTGAGTCGACCCGAAACGACCAAATCTGGACCTCGTCGTGAAGCTTGAGCTTATTATCCCTTACAAACTGGGGCCAGCCGGTCCTTAAGATGTACATATATGATGATCTCGGCCCTTCGCTACCATCCATTCCTCCTAATTCGCCCTTCTTCTTTAACGATCTGGCCTCCTCCTTGCCGCCACTGGTGTCATCTGCTCCGCCTGTGCGTGTCTCCAGTGGCTCTCTCTCCTCGCCACCGGCGGCTCTTTGACCTTTGGGTTTTTTGTGCATTATCCACAGTCTCAACTTGAGAACCTTCTCTTCTAGGTCGTCTTCTAGAGAACGGTAGCAAAGCACCCTCACATCTTTATCAACAGACGCTTCCAACAACTTCTTCTCGTCCTCCCTCAAGAATTCGGAGTCGATGATCTGATTCATGGGGATCGACACGCGACAAAGCCCGCCGCTCACGTCCGATTGGGTCAAGTGCTTCTGTATGACCAATCGCACCTCTTTGCCGGCCAAAACCCTAGTGATATGATCCTTCAACTCTCGAGGCATGTCGGGTCGGTCCTCGCTGCCCTTCGCGCGCTCCTTATTATCTTTGTTTTCGCTTTTCTTCTTAGGACGCTGCCCCTTATTTCTCGAGGACGACGCCGACAATGACCCTTCGGCGTACTCTATCCCAGAGCATGCACGTGCGTTGGAGTTCCACTCTGGATCGTCATCCTTCATCAAGCCCTTCTTATTCACTTTCTTATTGCTTTTCTCTCTGCAACTCCACTTCTTTCTAGACAATGACACTCCGGCGAAACCTAACCCCTCGGCTTCTTCTAACTCCGAGCATGTGCGCGTCTCCAAGTTCCACTCATGATCACCATCCCCGTTCGACCACTTGCTCGCTCCCTCATCGGCTTTCTTGCTACAACGCTGCTTCTTCCGTGACTCCGACAGCAACATTCCCATGAAACCCGGTTCCTCGGCGTGTTCTAGTTCGGTGAGTGCACCCATCTCCAATTCCCAGTGAGGATCGTCTCCATGTTTACGTTTCCCAGTACTCTTTCTGCTAGCTTCGCTAGCACTTCTCACCGACTCCTCATTCTTCAACGCCGTCTTTCCCTCTACTGCTCGTGATTCTTTCTTCTCTTTCTTGGCCTTTTCCCTCTGCAGCTTCTTCTCCTTTCTATAATTTTTCCTGGCGACCTTGGACACCTCCAACAATGCCCAGAATCGGAAGCAGCCATCAGGGACTCCTTCGTTCTTAACGTTGTTGAAATCCTCCGGCCTAACTCCTGAATCCATCGCTAATTTCCCAGAACTGTCGAAAGTCGCCATGATAACGAGTGTTTTGGTGATGTGTGGAAAAAGCTTTTCAATGTTTTAGATCTTATTTTCAAAAATATTCTCTAGCATTCTATTCGTAATATAATATACGAAGATGATGACAAAATCTTTGTCTAAGATATCACTATTTTCCTTTTTTGGGTCAGATAAGATAATCACTAATTTATGGAGAATAATTTTTAAGCTTTTCTTATTATCAAGACAGAGCCACCAAAGAAAAGATGCCAACAAACTAGTAAGTGCAGATAATTAACAAACTTAATCTTGTCATTGATCATAAAACACCACACGAGAATAATTCTACATTCTATGTAAGAGTTCACGTGGAAAAAGGAGCTTGGTAAAACGATTTCTTATTTTTAGGATACACCTCAACTACGGTGGTTTTCCTTGACCGGTAAAATCTTTTCTGCTTATTATCCACTTTCAGCGAACTAAATAAGTGAAAATCTCAAATATCATTTCATGCAAATCGTTTTCATGAAAGCAAACACAATCTAAGTTCTTTCTCCTTCTTTTAAAAAAAAAAAACACACGCTCACTTAATTTTGGAATAATAATCATTCTATTCGTTGAGGTCATTACTTCATTGATAATTTTTTTTTTCAAAAACTAATTAAGATGCGACGACTTCGATAAGATGGATTGACCCAGTTAGTTAACAAAAGAGGACATGTCACAAATAGTTCCTAACTTTTGGCTTAATGTCCAACGTCATCTTTAAACTTTTAATTCGCTTAATGAGGTCCTTGACATATTCCAATGTTCAATCTAGTGCCCAAATTTTCAAGTTGTTCAATACATTCTCTTAACTTTCTATTAAAAAGCAGTCAAAAGTTCTCATAATTACACTATTGCGCGGATTTTACAATATTTTTTCATTTCAATAATTTTCGTTAATCAAAAAACAAACATGCTATATTTTTCCCCTTTTAAAATTTTTGGTCTTCATAGAGATTTGGAAAAATTATCAAAAAAGTCCTAAACATTTCAGACTTATATTAATTCAGTCCTAAATCTTTTAAGTTCGCCGATTCGGTCCTCAACTTTTTCACCTTTCGTTAATTCAGTCATATTAATCGAAAATCGCTAATGTGGATGCCGACCGTCCGACGTGACACCACGGGCGCCGACATAGACCATTTCTTAATAATTCTTTAATAATTTTTTCAAAATTTTTAACTTTTTTCTTTCCTTTTTTTTTGTTTCTCGGAATTCGGAAATCGGACGTTCCGCCGACCCCCGGGCGAGAGTCTTTGGGGCCTGACGACCCTTGTCGGACCACGGGTAAGGACCGCGAAGCCTTCGCAGCCGAGGGTGAGGGGTTGTGGCTCTCGCCCAAGAGGGCAACGGCGAGGGTGTTGTGGCCTTCGTCCGCCCTCGTTGTTGTCGGATTTGGCCAAGCGAGGTGGGCCTTGGCCAATGGCCATCGGCCTTTGAAACTAGAAGAGTAAAAAAGGAAAGAAAAAAAGTAAAAAAATTGAAAAATTTATTCAAAAATGTCAATGTCGGCGGTACCTCGTAGGATGGTAGGAGTCGGCGTCAGCGATTTTTGGCTAATAGAACTGAAGTGACAAAAAGTGAAGAGGTTTAAAATTGAATCGGCAAACTTAAAAGGTTTAGAACTGAATTAGCAAAAATGCTAAAGGTTTAGGACTTTTTTTACAAGAGTAAAAAAGGAAAGAAAAAAAGTAAAAAAAATTGAAAAATTTATTCAAAAATGTCAATGTCAATGTCAATGTCGGCGATACCTCGTAGGATGGCAGAAGTCAACGTCAGCGATTTTTGGCTAATAGAACTCAAGTGACAAAAAGTGAAGAGGTTTAAGATTGAATCGGCAAACTTAAAAGGTTTAGAACTGGATTAGCAAAAATGCTAAAGGTTTAGGACTTTTTTGACAATTTTCCTTGATTTAGATAGTTCTATTTAAGTACACTGTAGTTATGATCATTATAATTGTAAAGGTACAAACCCATTTAAAGTTGTATCAAGTTGATATTCCTACTATTTTAGTTTTTTCAATTTACAGATTTAACAAAATTAATTTAAGAAAACACGTAACACAATAAATTAAAACTATCATCCAATAATTTGTGAACAATATTTAGCATAATACACATATGAGAAGTCTGTTGACAAATAAATATCGTTATCAAATATTCTTATTAGGAACAATTGATTTTGACATAAAAGGAATTTGAGTTCAATATAGCTCTAAATAAGATCATATTTTCACTATTATAGAGAATTATAAAGACTAAAATGGTTTTAAAAAGGTCATAAAAGGATAGCATTTTTTGTTGATTTGGGAAATAGGAAAGTACCAAAAAAGTTTTAAACATATTGTATTGTATCAATTCAGTCCTAAACTTTCCAATTGTTCCAATTCGGTTGCAAACCTTTTGGCGATTTGCCAATGTAGTTCATCCGGTAAGTTTTGATCGGAAATCGCTAACGTGGACAACAAGCGTGCTACGTAGCACGACCGATATTGACATGGATAAATTTTACAATTATTTAATATAGATCTTTTTCTTTCTTTCTTTTATTTTTACAACTTTGGGCTGGCAAGATCGCTTGCCTACAATCGCTAGCCACCATCGCCTAGTTTGGGCAGTGGCCGGTGAGGGCGTCAAGGCCCTCCTAGACCAAGCGAGGGCATAGCGACCCTCGCCGGCCAACGAGCAAGGGGGTTGGACCTAGCCTAGATCTAGGCGAGGGCCCGAGCCCGAGCCCTCGCTAATGGCGGGCGATGGTCAGCCGGTGAACAGTTGGAAAAAAAGAAAGAAACAGACAACAAAGAAGTAATAAAAGTTCAGAAAAACTTTTAAGGATTGTGCATGTCAGTGCCGGTCATATTGCATAAGACGGTCGATGTTCAAGTTAGTGATTGTCAGCCAAAATTATTCAGATGGACTACATTGGCAAATCATCAAAAGGCTTAGGACTCAATTAGCCTAATTGAAATGTTTAAGACTAGATGGACACAAGTATAATAGGTTTATAACTTTTTTGATATTGTTCCTTTGCAAAATAGATTGATGATTAAGATGCATAGATTGTGGGTACTATCATAATTTAAGAAAAAAAAACTTGTGAATAGTGCCGAAAAAATTATTCGACTTTGTTATGATAGATTGAGAGATTAGATTATATAAATAGAAAATTGGGGGGATTAGATTGAATATTTGGGAATAGTTTAAAAATCACATTGAACAAATTCAAAATCTAAAAATAATATTGCATGTTGGGCCAAAATTTTAATTATTTGTGTCATTTCTCTTATCAAACATAATATCTGCAAAACTTGTTATATCGCTCCAGCTGGCATCGCTTATTTCCAATTCATGTCGGACTCTACAACCATAAATATAAATTTAACTCCATGTAAAACCTCTTTCATCCTCTGCCCAATAACAGCATAAATAAAATAACAAGGGCAAAAAATACCCTCTTTGATCCTGCAAGTTAGACAAACTCATTATATTTCAATCATGATCTGTCGAGTCCCAAAATCACATGAACTGCGAAATATTCTTTTCATGTCTTCTCTTTTTCCTAAATTCTAAGAGAGCTTCGCACTATCATTTTCAAACATGTGATGCTCACCTTATATGTAATTGGTCTTGCCAAAAAGAAACTTCATATGTTTTTTAAAATACGCAAAACTCCACTTACATAGATAAATTACATTTCAGACCAAGTACGAAGTGAAAAAAAAAAACACGAATTTTGGCCCTTAGTTACCTCGGCTCTAGTGTGCCGATGCTCTCACTTCCCTTGGAGACCTTGGCGAGGGGAGCCCTCGCCTGGTGCTCGCCCTAGCACAGGCAAGGCCAACTTGCCCCGCCATCTCCTGTGGCCGATGTCCGGCACCCGACAAAGGGAAGAAAGTAAAAATATATATTCTAAAAAAAATGAGAAAAATATTAAAATATTACAAACAATTTACATGCTATCGCCGGCTGTGCCACGAAGGATGACCGCTGTCCATGTCAGTAGTTTTCAGTCAAAATTGATCGAATCAATTGGCAAATTTTGAAAAAGTTTATGACTTCATTGGTAAAATTGAACAGTTTAAGACTGAATTAGCAAAAATGCAATAAATTTAGGACTTTTTGGACAATTTTCCCGTTCACCTATTATTCAAATTTCGACGAATGCCGAGATTTCATAAAAGTTGAAGAGAGCCGTAGAAGTTGATGATAGCAGAGCTTTTCTTGGGCTTTATCTGCATGCATGCATGCATGGGTGTTAGAATTTGACCAAACTCTGCAACAGGTGTCTGCTAATAACCGCATGTACTAATGCCAAGTGAAAACGGTGTAAATCGAGTGAGGTGTCGCGTCGGTTGTATCTAATTTGAAGATTGAAGACAGTTCGAGCTACTCAGTTATCAAAATATTAAGGGTGGAAGAGTCAGTGATTTAATGGGTCATAGAGGAAAAGCTCTTGAGTATCGATTCATCAAAATTCTACATCAAGAATGATGGATCCCAAATCAGGTGGGTAAATACCTCTACTTTAATATTGCGATTCATATATCTAAACATAATAATCTTAAGCCACTGCTTAAGGTAATAATCGCACCTTATAGCCCTCTTCAGCTTCTTCATCCAGCCACCCGGATTTCCTCTTCGACCAGCCACCGCCACCACCGCCGCTGCCAGCGTGGCCGCATCTCTTCTCATCTTCTCCTGATCTCGGTTCCTTGTCCTCGCCTCCTTCAGATGCCGAGCTTCCTCCTTCGCCTAACAATATTTCTGCTATCCGCTTCCTCATATTGTCGTCATTCGTATCTTATCCTTCTCGGGAGTTCCTTTCTCGAACATCTTCTTCCCTAACCGAGTTCGTCGGCGGTTCGCCTCCTCTCGGTGCGATACTGCTCGAGGTTTCAATTGAAGATGCGCGGTTTTCTCGTCCTCGTGTCGATCCTTCTCCCTGGTGCTTGTGCTTCGCGGCTCTGCCTACCAACCCGAGCATCTCGTTGAGTGGGAGAAGGTCCCTGGAGCAGCCCTAGGAATCTTCGGAACGTAGTGGCCTCTTGTACTCATCCATTGTTAAACCTACCTCTCTTCTCAATACGAGAGGATGAAGAAGAAAGGAATTCACACCATCATGTCTTCTCGATTTTCTCGCTTTCTTTTGATGCATTATGTAAGTGTGATGCGCCCACATAACCTTCAGTGCGAATTATGAAAGTTGTTTATTTTCTGGAGCTAATTACATAGTTTATTTGTTGCGAAACTATATATTCTTACGAGGACTAACAATATATCATTTTTAGCAGTTGATGGGATTACCATGACTATTTTCCTTTCGTATGTACCATGCAGTCCAGCCAAGCATGACTTTTTCAATATGGAATTTCCTATTTCGGGCCTCCATGGACTTTATAATATACATTTCAAGTTGCGCCTTGATAGATATTATAAACGATTTTAAAGATACACCTTAAAATATTTTCGATGATGATAATATATTGTTTTCGAGGATGGTAATTCATTTCAATCTGTACATCGCTCCTCGTATATACATACGTTGAATATAGTAGAAGCCACTACATATTCATCATTGTTCCTTTTAACTAAGTGAATATTTTATGGAACACAAGTTTAACCCAATCAAGTATAAAGCCACCCATGGGCCTAATCTACAATATGATGTTTCCACAAAATTAGCCATTATCAAAGTCTAATCTCTAAAAGATTTACCAGGAAAAAGACGGAACGAAGTAAACTATATATCATGTGCATTGATCAGATGAGTAAAATAATAATAAGGTTTCAACAAAAAAAAAGAAAGAAATTCAGTCTTTCCTTTCACTTAACTTAGTGACTCTTCACCACTGAAAAGAAAACAAGTTCAGTGCCACACTAATAGACAAATCCTGATGGCTAATTTGGAGACCATGCGTTATCAATCAGAGTTGACTCCCGAACTCTCCCTTGCTTGTTTTCCAGGCTGTACAATCAAGGCCAAGCGTAACTCGTCGTGAGCCAAGTCCGAGTCGACCCGAAACGACCAAATCTGGACGAGGTCGTGAAGCTTGAGCTTATTATCCCTTACAAACTGGGCCCAGCCGGACCTCAAGATATACATATACGACGGTCTCGGCCCTTCGCCACCATGCATTCCTTCTAATCTGCCCTTCTTCTTCAACGATCTGGCCTCCTCCTCGCCGCCACTGATGTCGTATGCTCCACGTAAGCGTGTCTCCAGAGGCTCTCTCTCCTCGCCACTAGCGACCCTTTGACCTTTGGGTTTTTTGTTCATCACCCAGAGTCTCAACTTGAGAACCTTCTCTCCTAAATCGTCTTCTGGGGAACGGTAGCAAAGCATCCTCACATCTTTATCAACGGACGCTTCCAACAACAACTTCTCGTCCTCCCTCAAGAATTCAGAGTCGATGATCTGACTCTTGGGAATCGACACGCGACAAAGCCCGCCGCTCACGTCCGATTGGGTCAAGCGCTTCTGTATGACCAATCGCACCTCTTTGCCACTCAAAACCCGAGTGATATGATCCTTCAACTCTTGAGGCATGTCGGGCCGGTCCTCGCTGCCCTCCGCGCGCTTCTTATTCACTTGGATTTCGCTTTTCTTCCTCGAGGACGATGGCGACAATGATGCCGACTTTCCTGCGAAACCCAACTCCTCGGTGTCCTCCATCCTGGACAATGCACGTGTGCCGGAGTTCCACTCAGGATCGTCATCCTTCATCGAGCACTTCTTATTCACTTTCTTGTTGCTTCTCTCCCTGCAACTCCACTTCTTTCTCGACAATGACGCTCGGGCGAAACCCAAGCCCTCGGCTTCTTCTAATTCAAAACATGCGCACGTCTCCAAGTTCCACTCATGATCACCACCCTCGTTCGAGCACTTGTTCGCTTCCTCATCGGCTTTCTTGCTACAACGTTTCTTCTTTCTTGACGCCGACAGCAACATCCCCGAGAAACCCGGTTCCTCGGCGTCTTCTAGTTCAGTGAGTGCACCCGTCTCCAATTCCCAGTCAGGATCGTCACCATGTTTCCGTTTCCCAGTGCCCTTCCTGCCAGCTTCGCTAGAAGTTTTGATCGATTCCTCATTCATCAAGGCCGTCTTTCCCTCTACTGCTTGTGATCTTTTCTTCTCTTTCTTGGCTCTTTCCCTCTGCAACTTCTTCTCTTTTCTGTAATTTTTCCTAGCGACCTTGGATACCTCCAACAATGCCCAGAATCGGAACCATTCATCAGGGACCCCTCCCTTCTTGACGCTGTTGAAATCCTCCGGCCTAACTCCAGAATCCATCGTCAATTTCCGAGAACTCTCGAAATTCACCATGATAACGATCTTTCCTCTCTCTTTCTCTCAATAATAATACTCCCAAAATAGAGGCGTCTCTCAATGTGCGGATACTTATAGAAGACGTATCAGATTTCAGGGAGTAGGGCAGTTTAACCCTAGCCCAATTAGGAAATTCAGCTTGGACTCAGGCCAAGAGGATCAACAAAGTACCCTAGTTCTTAATCTTATAACTCATTCATACCAACACGATTAGGTGAATTAGGAAAAGTGTAGAGACTTAGGCTATGTGGGCAAGACGCTAAAAAAGGAAACAAGTTGGGCCAGTTTCGTGTAACTAAAGGAAATAAAGTCGTTTAATGTTGTGTTTGCATGTTTTTAAGGTAAATAATTAGTTTTTTTAGTTGTTTGGTGATGTGTGAAAAAAAAAAAAACTTTCCAATTTTTAGATGTTATTTTCAAAACGATTCTCTCCGTTATATAATATTTTGCTCCCAATAAAAGTACTAAGATGATAACAAAATCGTTGTCTAAGATATTGCAAACTTATAAAGCATAAATTTCAAGCCTTCTACTATCACGATAAAACCACTAAACAAAGAATGCCGAAAAAAAAATTAGTAAATGCAAATAATTAACAAACTTAATCTCTCATTGCTCATAAAGCATCACATGAGGATGATTCTCCATTCTATGTAACAATTCATGTGGAAAACGAGCTTGGAAAAACAAACAAATCTGAAGTTTCTGTTTTTCTCTCTCGAAAAACATATACTATCTCATTTGATGAATAATAATTTATTTATTCATTAAGGTCATTATTGTGACATCCTGAATTAACTCATTGAGATATTGTTCGCTTTGGCCTGTCCCGTACCGATTTTCATGACTTTGTCCTTTGACGTACGGGAACTCTCCCACCCAAGCACGCTTAACTTTAGACCTTACGTCAAAAGGCGCCTATGTGAGTTAATTCCAGTTTTCACGTATATATTCCAAAATCACTCCCTCTCATTCGGTGCACGATCTGATTTATTCCTACCCCTTTCAAAATCAGAAGTATGTCGGGAACCGCTTCTTGACCGGGCTCTCTAGCCCCGGCAACTACTCCTCGCCCTTGTTCGACCGGGTCGTTACGGGCCCACCAACTTTCGCTTGGCTCGTCCCCGAACCACACACCTACTGGAGGGGGTCCTGCTCTAATACCATATTTTGACATCCTGAATTAACTTACTAAGGTATTATTCACTTTGGCCCGCCCCATACTCGAACCACACACGTATTGGAGGAGCTCCCACTCTGATACCATATTGTGACATTCTGGATTAACTCACCGAGGTATTGTTCGCTTTGGCCCGTCCCATATCAAGTCTCACAGTTTGTTCCTTTCGCGTACAAGTGGGCAACTTCCCAAGAGGCTATTTATCATGAGAGTGCTCTCACCTCAGCACAGTTAACTTTAGAGTTTTCAAAGCTACATTTTGTCACTACGTCAAAAGACGCATCCATGAGTTAAATCCAGTTTTCACACATATATGTGTGTGTGTTTCAAAATTGATCTCCCCCTCTTCGGTGCATAGTCCGGTTCATTCCTACTCCCTTAATCATCCTAGAAGTTTGCTAGGAGCTACTCCTTGTTCAGGCTCTGTAGCCCCAGCTACCACTCCCTATCCTAACCTGGTCGTTACAATTCTTCCAGAACTACATCTGCATGCATGGGTGTTAGGATTTGCTCAAGCTCTGCATCAGTTTTCTACTCATAACCACATGTATCTTACCGAATGCCAAATGAAAAACATGTCAATCGAGTGAGGTGTGGTGGCCGATGTATCTAATTTGAAGATCGAAGCCGTTCGAGCTACTCGGATATTGAACTGCAAGGGAAGCATTTCCCTTCGAAAAACTCTTGCCTGCTTCCGGTGGATGAGCAATTATGTCGCAAAATTTTCAACTTCTATATGACATGGTCACCCAAGAAGGGAAATCTCATTGACGCCAGCTAGAAAAAGCAACAACTCAGTACGATTATGAGCCTGAAAATACTCGAGAAACAAAAAACATGGTACTCAACATGTTGTCAAATGCCAACTCAATTAATACTCTTGACAAAAATCTATTGAAATCAGCGGAAGTTCTAGGGGCACACAAACTAGTCCTGGTTCTGAGCGGTATTGCTTCCTTCCTCTGAAGTTGAACAACCGACGTCGTCTTCGAAGTTGCTGCAACCCGTTGCATCTCGACCGCCGTCTTCTCTCGGTAGTCTGATCAAAGCGAAGTGCAGCTGATCTTGCTGAGCATCAGAATCGGCACGAAACGACCAAAGTTGAATCCTATCGAGTACATCTAACCTGCTTTCCTCAGCTGCGGCTCTCCAGCCAGTCCTGAAGACATACATTAACCATGGTTCCGGTTCCTTTGTACCGTCTTTACCTTGCTCATCTGTTGACTTCGCTTTCTTAGTTTCTGTCTTACTGTCTTCATTGTCATGCGCTGTTTTCGCTTTCTTCGCCCTCTCCCCCCTGTTGTCTTGACCATCCTTGTTATGCGCCAGCGTCGTCTCCGCTTTCTTCGTGTTGCTTTCGCCCTTCTTTCGCTTCCCCCAGGTTGTAAAGATCAGATTCTTCTCCGACAGGTTCGGAAAGATCGCCCGGACGGGTATTTCCTTCCTCTCATCCAGCTTCCTCCTCTCTCCCTCCCTGAGGAAACCCATTCCTGTGAATTGGCCCTTGGGGAGCGAGAGGCGGCAAGTATGCCTTTTCATGTCCGACGGTCGTATCACTTTCTGCATGATCAGTGTGACCTCCTTCCCACCCAACCCATTGATCTTGTCCTTGAACTCTCGAGGCATGTCTGGTGGTGGGTTGGGAAGAAGTGGCAAGTCTTTCTTGCAGAATTTCCTCCTCCGGTTTCTGTGGCTGCTGGCCTCTCCGGCTTCTTTGTCCAGCCACCCGGATTTCCTCTTCGACCCGCCGGCGCCTCCACTGCCGCCGTGGCCGTACCTCTCCTGGTCTTCTCCTGATTTCCGTTCCTCGTCCTCGCCTCCTTCGGATGCCGAGCTTCCTCCTTCGCCCGAGTGTATTTCTGCTATCCGCCTCCTCAAACTGTCGCCATTCGGATTACATCCTTCTTGGGAGTTCCTTTCTTGAACGTCGTCTTCCCTAACTACGCTCTTTCCCGCTCTTCGACAAGGAGCGTCTATGGGCTGTTTATCGCGCCCCTCGTTCGCCGGCAGCTCTCCTCCTCTCAACGCGATACTGCTCGAGGCTTCAAGGGACGATCCTTCTCCCCAGTGCTTATCCTTCTCAGCTCTGCCTTGTGGGAGATGGTCCATGGAACATCCCTCGGAATCTTCGGAACGTAGCGGCCTCTTGCCCTCATCCATTGTGAAACTTCTCAATACGAAAGGATGAAGAAGAAAGGAATTCCCGCCACGATCTCTTCTTGACTTTTTCTCACTTTCTTTCGGTGAATAATGTAAATGAGATGCACCCATATAATCATCAGTGCGACCTTTTGTATATACCAGTGGAGAAACCAAGTACGAAACCAGGAGTCCAACTCTGTTACAAGAAGAAAGAAAGATGACTCAACGGAAAGCACCTGTAAGATTAACGAATCTGTTAACAACCAGCAGGGTTCGAGAACTATACCAAATATACGAAATTTGTATGTTTCTGGAACCAATTATATAGTTTTATTTCCGGTGAAATCGTACATTTTTTATGAGGACTAACAATATATCATTATTTTAGAATATGGAATTTTCTTTTTCGGGCCACCATAGACTTTGTACTACACATTTCAAGTTGTGCATTGATAAACATTATAACGATTTTAAAGATATGCTCAAAATGTATTTGCGGACGATAATTTATTATTTGTGAGGATGGTAATACGTGTCGAGTTACTCGATGCTCCTAGTATTTATTTTGAATATAGTCGAAGCGACTCCATTTACCCTTATTAAACGAGCTATTCACCCATTCCCGCCTCCATAAATTTCGTTAGCTGAGAGGTTTATGGGGGAAGAAAACTGACCTTGACACCCTCACGCATGTTACTTTTGTTTGTATTTATTATTTTTGGAGAAAATATTAGGTGCTCCTAGAGTGCCACGTCATTTCTAAGTCAGGCCATACAAAATTTGACACGTGTCATGCAAGGGTCCACTTTTCAGATTATTCGCACCTCCTCTTTTCACTCAATTTTTTTCCCTAAACACCCCTCACCCCGATCACGCTTCTCTCGCTTTCTCCGTTTCTCTCTCTAGAATCCACCAGAAAAAAAAGAAAGGACACCCCTCAACCGAAGCCGAGTAGCAGCTAAAGCGACCTGGCGCCCGTCTGCAGCCGATGGCGACGGAGCCGCGGGCTGAGCTGCCGAGATCACGGGCGGCGAAGATACGGCGGCGGCGACGACGACAGGGCGGAGGCAGGGGTCAATGTCTGGTTGAGGGGGAGGGGGATGCGGGCGGCGGCGGCGGATGAACAAGAGAGATCTCGCGGCGGGCTGAGAGTAACTTCTGAACAAATTGATGAAACAAAAAAAAAAAAAAATCCAAAAATGCACCGTCCCGATTCACCGATCTAAACGGGAAAATCAAGCGACCTAGTGGGGGAGGTTGAGAATGAGGAGCAATTTTCCGCACCCCGGCCCGCCGTACTCTGCCACCGCGGGCGCCGAAGGCCGCGACGGCTGGCGGCGGGGGGAGGCCTCATCGAGGGAGGTGCCCTGGCTGGGGCTCCGGGAGGAGGAGATCAACTCGGCGGAGGAGGGGAAGTTGGTCTTGGCATTGGCGCCGCGGAACTCGAGGGCGGCGGCGTTGTAGGCACGCGCGGCTTCCTCAGCGGCGTCGAAGGTGCCGAGCTACACCCGGGTCTTCTTGTCGAGGTCCCGGATCTCGGCGGCGTAGCGGGCCCAGGGCCTCTTCTGGACGCCGCGGTAGCGGATTCCGTTAGGGTTTGGGACGGACAAAGAGAGAAGCGCTGGGGGGACTGTCCGTTTCGTTTTCCCCGTCTCGGAGCCATGGCGTTTCTTTCTTTATTGTCTTTTCTGGCTGTTTCTTTTGCAAGAAGAGATAAGAGAAAGAAACGGAGAAAGAGAGAGAAGAGCGATGGGGGATGAGGGGTGTTTTGGGAAAAAAAAGTGAGTGAAAAGAGGAGCTGTGAATAATCTGAAAAGTGGGCCCTGTATGACACATGTCAAATTTTGTATGATCTGATAGAGATGACGTGGCACTCTAGGAGCACCCAATAGTTTCTCATTATTTTTGGGGTCAGACACACATGTCTGTTAACTTTAACCAACTGAACATTCTAAGGAACACAAGTTAAACACAAGTAGCCACCCATCTGTAAATGATGTTTCCGCAAAATTAGCCATTGTCAAAGCCCAATCTCGAAAAACTGTGTCACCCAAAAGACAGAACGAACCAATAATATATAATGTGTATTGATTAGACGAGTAAAATAAAGAATAAGGTCTCTGCCAAGAATAAGGAAGAATTCCGTTCTTTCCTTTTACTAAAACTTAATAACTGTTTATTATCGAAAAGAAAACAAGTTCAGTGCCACTAATAGATAAATCCTTATGACTGAATTGGAGGCCGTCTTGAATCAATCGGGTGGCGGATCCCTAACTCTCTCTTGCTTGTTTTCCGGGTAGTACGGTCAAGGCCAGGTGTAATTCATCGCTAGCCAAGTCCGAGTCGACCCGAAAAGACCAAATCTGGATGTGGTCGTGCAGCTTGAGCTTATTATCCCTTACGAATTGAGGCCAGCCGGTCCTCAAGATGTACATATGCGATGGTCTCGGCCCTTCGTCACCATCCATTCCTCTTAATTCGCCTTTCTTCTTCTTCAATAGTCTGGCCTCCTCCTCGCCACCACCGGTGTCGTCTGCTCCGCCTGCACGTGTCGCCAGAGGCTCTCTCTCCTTGCCACCGACCGTCCTTTGACCTTTGGGCTTTTTGTTCATCACCCACAGTCCCAACTTGAGAACCTTCTCTCCTAGCTTCTTTACTGGGGAACGGTAGCACAGCACCCTCACATCTTTGTCAACAGACGCTTCCAACAACTTCTTCTCGTCCTCCCTCAAGAATTCAGAGTCGATTATTTGATTCTTGGGGATCGACACGCGACAAAGCCCGCCGCTCACGTCCGATTGGGTCAAGCGCTTCTGTATGACCAATCGCACCTCTTTGCCGACCAAAACCCTAGTGATATGATCCTTCAACTCTTGAGGCATGTCGGGTCGGTCCTCGCTGCACTTCGCGCGCTTCTTATTCACTTTCTTATTGCTTTTCTCTCTGCAACTCCACTTCTTTCTCGACAATGATGCTCCGGCGAAACCCAACCCCTCGGCTTCTTCTAATTCCGAGCATGTGCGCGTCTCCAAGTTCCACTCATGGTCACCATCCTCTGCGTCTTCTAGTTCGGTGAGTGCACACATCTCCAATTTCCACTCAGGATCATCACCATATTTACGTTTCCCAGTACTCTTCATCGATTCTTCATTCATCAACCGCGTCTTTCCTGATATTTTCTTCTCTTTCTTGGCCTTGTCCCTCTGCAACTTCTTCTCCTTTCTATAAATTTTCCTAGCGACCTTGGATACCTCCAACAATGCCCAGAATCGCAACCATTCATCAGGGACTCCTTCGTTCTTGGCTCTGTTGAAATCCTCCGGCCTAACCCCTGAATCCATCGCCAATTTCCCTGAACTCTCGAAAGTCCCCATGATTTTGATCTTTCCTCTCTCTCTCTCTCAATAATATCCTAAAATAGAAGATGTAGCAGATTTCAGGGGGTAGGGTAGTTTAAACCCTAGCAAAATTGTGAAAGTAATAATGTAGTTCGATTCTGATTAAAGAGGGAAATATTCGAAACCCGAACGGAGTTTGGCTTTGACTCAAAGCCAAGACCCGAGTTTTTAATCTTATAACTTAGTCATACCAACCCGATTAGGTGAATTAGGAAAAGTGTGCAATTAGCTATGTGGGCAAGATGCCAAAAAAGGAAACAAGTTGGGCAAGTTTGGCGTAACTAAAGTAAATAAAGTTGTTTAATGTTGAGTTTGCATGTTTTTTAAGGTAAATAATTAGTTTTTAGCTGTTTGGTGATGTATGGAAAATGCTTTTCGATCTCTCATTGCTCATAAAATATCAAATGGGAATGATTCGGAAAATTATCAAAAAAGTCATAAACTTATTGCAATTGTACTAATTCAGTTCTAAATCTTCTTTTTTTTTTTTTTGTTGCCAATTCAGTGCTATACCTTTCTACATTTGTTCTAATTTTAATCGATCCGGCCAATTTTGACCAACCGACGCTGAAGTGGCATTGTTGAAGCTGACCTGTACATTTTTAAATAATATACTAATAACTTTTTAAAATTTTATGATGTTTTGCTTTTTTCTCTTATTTTCATTGCGGCCCTCACTTGACTACGACAACCTCGCCCGAGGCCAATGACGACTATAACGCCCTCGCCTAGCCAAATTTGGGCGAGATTGTCCCAGCCCTAATTGTTGGGGGAAAAAGCTACATAAAATAGAAAAAAAATTATAAAATATTCAAAAAAAATTATTAAAAATATAATTAAAACAGTCCATGTCAGCATCGGCTGGTCAAAATTTGTCGAATAGACTGAATGGGAACAAATCCAAAAGCTTTAGGATTGAAGTGAAAAAAATAATAATTTAGGACTGAAGTGGCACGATTATAATAAGTTTGAAACTTTTTTGGTAATTCTTCCAAATGATTCTCCATTCTATTTAAGAATTCATGTGGAAAGGGAGCTTGGAAAAAACAATTTCTTACTTTAAGGATAGACCTCAACTTTAACTACAGTGGTTCTCCTTCACTGTAAAATCTTTTCTGCAGATTATTCACTTTCAACGAACTAAACAATCGAAAGTCCGAAAAATCATTTCCATGAAAACAAACACATTCTATTTTTTCTTTTTTTTTTCCCCGAAAAAGCACATACTATCTCATTTGAGGAATAATAATCAATTTATAATTGAGGCCGTTACTTTATTTTTTTAAAAAGCTAATTAAGATATGAAGGCTTCGTGGAAATATAACGGGACAATTAGTTCAAACAATGAAAAACGACACAAATAGTCCCTAAATTTTGGCCTAAAGTGCAATGCCATCTTTTAAACATTTAATTTGTTCAATGAGCTTGAATAATCTATGTGTTCACTCTAGTGACTAAATTCTCAATTTATACAATATATGAAAATATTCAAAAGTTCTCATAATTACACTATTGCCGACAGACCATCACCGAACATACGTGCAAGCCCCTTACCTGATGGTCGACAAGGGGCTCGCAGCCTCGCCTAGTCTAGGCGAGGGCATCACGGCCCTAGCTAGCCATTAAGCGAGGTGATCGGCTCTCGCCTGGATTTGGGCGAGAGTTTGACACCCTTGCTTGTGACCGGTAGCCTCACCGGTCCATAGTTGGGAAAAAAGAATGCAAAGAAAGCAATAAGGAAATACAAATTCAAAATTAAAAAAAATTGAAAAAACTAAGAAAAATTGTCCACGTTAGGGTCAATCATGCCACGTGAAAGGGCCGACGTCCATGTCAGCAATTTCCAGCCAAAATTATCTAGATGGACTACACCGGCAATGGTCAAAAGATTAAGGACTCAATTAGCGCAATTTAATGGTTTATGACTAAATTGGTACAGGCGCAATAAGTTATGAATATTTTGGTACTTCTCCGTTAGGAAATAGATTGAAATGAAATGACATAGAATCTGGGCAATAATATAATCATGAGAACTTGTGAATTGTACCGAAGAATAAATTTGACTTTGTTACGAAAGATTAAGAGATCAAATTATATAATTGACAGTTTAGCGACTAGATTAAACATTCAGGAATAGTTCAAGGATCGCAGAACTAATTAAAATTCTAAAGATGACATTACAAATTTGAGCCAAAATTTAGGTACTAATTATGTCATTTTTCATAGAAGACATGATATCTGCAAAACTCGTTATATGGCGCTAGCTGGCAGTGCTTATTGCACCTGTGCTATGAAGGTTTTGTTTTTATTTTTTTTTAAATATCAGTATGAACAAATCATATATCGATAAAAACCCAAAGTACAGAACTTAACGGAAACCACAACGCGACTTGCATCGAGTTCTGGGAAGGTTTTGCTATTTTGTATATTGCTTACCTTAATTAATTCTGAAGTAATAGAAAACAGTCTTCTTTCATATATATCCTATTGTTTCGATCCACCTCTGATTATATTTACTATCTTTTTCCGTTAGGATTTTAATCTCAATTTCACGATCGGACCATAAAATATTCGAAACATTTCACATGTCAGAAAACTCACGTTATCAATAAGGCTAAAGTGTCCGACCAACTAAAAAAAAAGAGGCTAAAGTGGGTCCAGCTAGATGTGGCCAAATGGAACCGGCCAGTTGACCGAGCCCACGGTTCCGACCCGTTAAAAAAAAAGGGGGGGGGAAGAGCCGTTGGGCTCCAATTGGCCGTTGCTTAGACCAAAAAAAAATTTTGATTTTTTTTTAAAAGTTAAATAACCCTTCCTTTCTCTAAAAATATCTATCATCCCCCTTTCATTTTTCTCACAATTCCTCTCAACAATTCTCTCAAATTCTCTCAATCAGCTCAATTCTCTCAATCTCACCTCAATTCTCTCAATCGGATTTCCGATCAATTTTCTCAAAAATGGCAAGTAAAAGCAAAAATACTAGAAATGCCAAAATGGCGATGGGAGATTCCGAGTATCCTATTTCTGGATATGATCCTCGTGAGTATACATATTGGGAAGACGACGATGATAATATCAACGTTGTTCCCATTCCGAACGTCGAGCACGTCCCAACACAAGAAAGTCTTCATCTTCCTACTGGTGTTGAAGAAATGTCGACGGTAAATGAGCCGAAACGGAAGGGCCGAAAGAGTACATAAGTCGCTTCGATAAGATATATGATGAAAGCGAAGGTAAGTATAATATAAATTGTAAATATTGTTTGCAAACATATAAATTTACCAAAAGAGACGGCTACGAAACATTCCGTTGGCAATCATCTTCCTACTGGTGTTGAAGAAATGTCGACGGTAAATAAGCCGAAATGGAAGGGTCGAAAGAGTACATAAGTCGCTTCGATAAGGTATATGATGAAAGCGAAGGTAAGTATAATATAAATTGTAAATATTGTTTGCAAACATATAAATTTACCAAAAGAGACGGCTACGAAACATTCCGTTGGCATCCGACGAAAAAAATCCAACGCAAGCGGGTATTGATGCTAGGCAACAACAAATTTTCGAGTACGCCAATTCTAATACTCATACTTTATTCCGTTACACCGATGCACTTTATAAACAAACATTAGCTGAATATGTTGCCATTGATCATGCTCCATTTACTACTTGTGAAATTTTTAATTTAAAATATTTTATAAATAATATATTGGTTCCGCAAGCACCAACTATTCCAAAAACTACTCTTAAACGTGAACTTTTGCATCTTTATAACAAAACAAAAAAAAATCTCTAGCAAAATTTTTTACGGAATTCAATGGACATGTGCATTTAGGCAGCGATATTTGGAGTGATCCTTGGTAAATTCATTCTTATATGGGTGTCACATGTTATTGGATAGGTGACGATCGAACCATTCAAAAAAGACTTATTGCATTTCGAGTTTTTGATGAAAAGCATTCGGCTCATAATATTTATAGAATAATTATGCAAGTTTTAAAATAATATAATTTGATAAATAAAGTATTTTCAATTCGTTTTGATAATATCGCCGCAAATACCGCTTCCATTCTCGAATTAGAAAATATTTGTAAACCCTCTTTTGAATGACAATTTTTTAACATTAAATGTGTTTACCATGTTTTAAAATTATGGGTACAAGATGGTTTACGAACTCTTGAGACTTCTCTCGCCCCAATAAAGGGTGTAATTAAATTTTTATGGAGTTGTGTCCATTTTATGAAAGCATAGAAAAATTTTGTAAACAACATGGGAGAAGGGCAAAAAGGTTTCCAAAAGATATTCCGAGACGTTGGAATTCTATCTACAAGTTACTTCATCAAATTTTTTATTACAAAGATTTGTTATGTGTGTTTATTTTGCAAAATATTACCGAAATTACTTTACTTCCGTAACATTGGGACGTTTGCAAAAAAAATTTAGAATTTTTGAAAATTTTTAATTATGCTACTAATACTTTATCTGGTATTTATTATCCTATTACGCATTTATTTTTAATAGAGTGTGTTAATATTGGTGGTGTTTTTAGCGAATATGAAAAAGATACTGAATTAGCTCGGACTATTTTAGTAATACGAGAAAAATGGTTGCATTATTATTTCAAAATTCATCTTGTCTATTTAGTTGGTATTGTTTTTTATCCACGTATTAAATTAGATAGTTTAGTAAATTATCTGAATGTGTATTATTATGATTATTTACATTTGGAAGATGCAATAGATATTTCAAATATACAAGGAGCGGTTAAAGAATCTATAGTAGTATTATATGGAGAATTTTGTAGTAGATATGGTTTAAGTGATTGTAGATATTTAGAATCTATTACCTCACGAAGCGAAGCTGGTGGTTCACTTAATAGATGGTACAATATGCTCAAGAGTAGACAAAAAAATAAAAATGGGCAACAGATAGTAATTATGAATTAAAAAAATATTTAATCACTCAATTTGAGTTTCGTAATGCCAAATACAGTACAAATTTCCAAATCCTAGAGTGGTGGAAGAGTTACTCAATCGATTACCCAATTCCCGCCCTCATCGCTCGCGAGATATAAGCAACCACTTCTTCAACAATTGCAGTTGAACAAGCATTTAGCTTTGGAGGATTAGTTTTGGACTCTCGCCGTTCAATTTTTGTGTCGACGATTGGATGAAGGCTAGATTTCGACAACAAGAATTGGATCAAGAACACGAATTCTTTAGTGAGGATTGTGGAGATACCACCGCCACGGGTACCACAACAAGTAGCGAAGTTTAATGACGAGGTAAGTTGGGGTTATCAAAGATCAAAGAACTACATGTGCTTTAATTCTTCCGTCCCAAGAAGATATGTATGCTCTTAATGATAATTTATTAAATTCGAGCCCATTCCTCCTATCTTTTTTTCCTCAAATTTTATTACAATGTACAATTTGATTATAATTTACAATTTATAATTTATTATGTTTATTTTATTATTTATTATTTTAAAAATTAAATTTAAAAAACGGAATCGGAACCGGCCAGGACCCGGCGGTTCCACCTTTTCTAGGAACTAGAACCGGCCACGTCTAGGTCCAGCTATCTATAATAGTTAATAGAAGTCTAATTTTCATTAATAATGGCATTAGACAGCGTAGATTAATTTTTTTCAGTCGCTCCTAATTATAAAAGAAAAAAATCAGAAAAAAAAAGGGAAAGAAAATACCTTGTTCGTAGAAATGGGTCTTTGTGGAACAGCTCGGTAAATTGCCGCATCGGCTCAAAACTTGTCAAAGTCCACAAATTGCACATTCGACGTACCCAAGTTAGACGATTATGTAGCTTAGAAGAACACTCGTTTACTTGAATGAAACTTTAAAGCTCCACCCCATATATTGCCGTGCTCGAACCCTTCAAATTGACCAATGAAGGATCGAACCCCGACTTGAACAGTGGCCGGACCGAATCCAAGAACCTACTCCTTTCGAAATGGACCAAGATGATCGATGAAATCCTAATGACATCAAACAAAGACAACCGTGCACAAAGACTCCCAAAGTTTAAGAGCCAAGGGATTGATTATGTTCATGCAAGTGTCTGGAGGCAACAATGTAATGCATTCAGGCTGTCAGAGATGCCGCCATTGCAAAATAGTTTTTCCTCAAACAGTACGAACGTAAAAATAGAGTGACCATCTTTTTTCTTCATGGTCAGTTTCTCAAAAAGCGCATGTGAAAACTCTACTATCCCCAAATAAGCAATTGAAATTATCTTCATTAGGATTATATCTCAGATATGCAAAAACTAAGCAGTGGACGGGCAAAACTAAAGACGAGAGAGCAGGTAAAGAAGAAGGTCAAGAGAAAAACATATGCAATATGCCGAAACTCTCCTCTCTAGGGGGGGCCCAGAGACAAGATTTCTTTTATTTCCTTGCTGAAAGAGGAGGGAAACATGATAAGGAGAAGGCAGATAACTTTGGAAACTAAAGCACATACAAATGCATGGATATAGAAAAAGTCTAATGTGTACTTTCAGGAGAATGATGTATCCGACTCAAATTTAGCAGCTGAGACTCATTTGACCCGGGCATTGATGCCTCGTGGGTACTGGAAGGACCATCAACAACTAAAGAATCGCCTACTTTATTACCAAAATGCCCGCTTTCCTCAGAAACATGATCACTTGCAGTCTTGACCACCAACTCTCTGCCACTGTCTTCGATGGGCAAAACAGCAGCAGCTTGTGAACCATGATCACTCGATAAAATGTGATCTGCACGTGCATCATCCAGATTCACCGACATGTGCATCAAATCTCCCTTCTCCCCAGGAGATAATCCTATTGGATTTTCCCCACAATACCCCTGACCCTTTTGGACCAGTCCTGATTTTTTTGAAGAAACAAGGATAGGTTCTGGAAAATCCTTTCTAGAAATCGCAACCAAGTCCCCAATCTTCTCCTCCGCCGCAGCGCTCAAAATTGCTTTTACTTCCATTTGATCAGCAGCCGAAGTTGGTGATTGTATCCTTTCATCAACTGTACGAGCTGGCTCCTCCTTCTCAACCTCATGGCAGACTCGGTCTTGCTCTTTTACCTTATTCAGGGTTGTTGACAATACAAAATCAAGCAATCCCCCTTTAGACATGGCAATATCCCTAGTTTCTAGCCTCTCCTTTTTGTACAGGTCCATTGCTTTCTGCAAGATAAAACAATTTCAGCACTCACGAATCACGACTGCACAAATCCTATCATATTCAATTTATTGAATAAAAGTAATGAATGGCAAGTAATTTCTTGAATAAAAGTAATTTATTGAATAAGCAGCTCCATGTACGAACAACCAGCACTACAACAAATGAATACGTGCATATGTAAACAAGCAATTCACAACTTCATCCACCTTACTCACCTGAAAAACAGTATCATCTATAGCAGGAAACAGCGAACTGCTCAATGAACCATCTGTCGCCTTCGGCTCCAATCTCGGGCGACTCTATTGCACAAAAACCAAAAATAACTAAGAGAGTGCCATATGAGATGTGTGTATGCACTTGCATGTGCGCTAGAGAGCTTTTACCTTAAGAATGACACGTGTTATAGGGTCTTCATCAGCCGTAGAATTTAGTTCCCCGTCCAATAAGTTCATGCAGCACTGATAAACCTCTGAATGAACAAGCTCTGCTGAGATGTCAAGCTTAGAAAGATAGGACCTGCTAATATTCATGCGCTTATTGCTTTCTGATAACTTGGAAGAATCGGGTTTGTTTTCACCAGCTCTCTCTGTAGAAGACTTGGAGGCTTCTTTTTCAGAAGAAGCAACACTGGCCTTGATTTCAGCAGTTTTTGCCTGAACAACCTCTTGGCTATCCTCATTATTGGGCTTTTGCGTTCCTTGCCCGGCAGAACCTTCATTCACAGGAAAGAGCACTGGAATGGACTCTTTGTGGGATGTGGATGGCAAGTCCACGTTAGCACCACCGGAATGCCCTTTCCACATGTCTGCACTAGTTTCCCATCCTCGACTATTCACCGGATGCCTACTATGATCCCAATCAGGTCCGGCATAAATTGGAGGTTCGTTCCTCAAAGCACCACCGTTCACATCCCATCCATGCAAGCGAGGAGGGCCAGATGCATCAATCATATTTGGCCATCCAAGTGGGCGCATGTGGCCAGGAAATCTGTCAGTATCAGCCATCGGATAAGGTATACCAGACTGATTAATATCCATTGGAGGTCTAACACCAAATAATGGAGGAGAAGGAAAATGCGGCATCAATCCTTGGAAGTTTCCATGAGGTGGTCCATGTTGGAAAGGCATGAAACCATTTGGTACCGGAGAAGACCAATTTGGAACACTTCTCCAATTATTCACGGGTCCTCTCCCCAAGTTCAGATCCCCACTTCGCTTGTAACGGGCATTTAGGTTATTCCTACCGTCTTCTTCCAATCCCATGAAGGTAGGGCTTTCCAGTCCAGCCCTGAAAGGAGGTGGAGGTATTGAAGAACTCCTCTGACCAGGTCTATTGTAAAAAGATGAATCAGCTTGAGGAGACTCATCTAATATTGGTTTGTCTGAAGGTATATCCCGAGTGAATCTCCCCTCACCGACAGACACATCTCTAGCATCAGCGGAAGCACGGCTGCTTCGTCCTTGTTCTTCCACATCAAGACTTCTCCTAACACCAGTTCTATGCATGTGTCTACGCTCTAGACCGGGTGATGAAGGAGATCTTTCCACAAAGCCCACGGGTGATTGCTTGGAGCTTGAAGATCTTTCACCTGACAACTCCACATAGTGACCATCATCCATTTTACTTGGCTTTTCCAGAGATCTGTATTTTGAACCTCTCTCTGTTGCTTTCAGCCGACTCTCCATTGGCAGATCCCTGTACTTCAGGTCATCTTGCCTAACATGCCTGAATTTAACAAAAAATAACATGTCGCTGTCAAAATCAACAAAATCAGATAAAAAAAGTAGCCGAAGTGCATAAAAAGATAAAGTAATTTGACACACAAACTTCTAAACCAAGTTGATAGCAAACAAGTTGCTTTAGTACCTATGTTCATCAGTGCCACCATGTGAACTTGAAGTCGGAGAGGCTCGGCGTCTACTGCTGTTCACAGTGATTTCGGCATGGGCTTGACGAGATTGAGATCCAACCCTACCATCTGCCTCGAGTTTGCTTCCACTCAAAGTTCTCTTTTCTGAATCAGAATTATGAGCTTTACTACCTCGAAGTTTACCATCACTATAATCATCATGATCATCTGGAGATCTTTTCCTTCCTCTGCGATCTTTGAACTTAATACTCCTATCATCATGATGAGCAAGCTCAACCTCCCATTCACGGTCACGGTCACGGTCACGGTCACGGTCTCGGTCTCGGTCTCGGTCATGATCATGCTCCCAGTCACGATCCCTCTCCTTATCCCGAGCAGGATTACGATCACGTTCACCACTACGAATCCGATCTCGATTTCGGTATCCATCCTGATCATGCTCCCTGTCCCTGTCCCTGTCATGGTCATGGTCACGGGCAGAATCAATGTCATGCTCGCGGAGTCCATCATGGGCCTTAGATTTCTTCTGTCGAGCCTCAGTATTATCTCGATCATCCTTCGAGTACTTATCATTGGATTTGCTTCCAGTGCGATCTTTTGCAGGAAACTCATCTTTCTTCTTTTCGACACGGTTCTTGCTGTCCCTGTCAACCTCTTCCCGGCACCGATCCCTGTACCTATCATCCCTCTGCTTTTCATCTTTCCGCCTCACATCCTTCACAGCATCCTCCACAGAAGAAGCATGCCTGTTCTTTCCATCACCAATGTCATCTTGATACTTGCTCCAATCAGCAGAATCATCTCTCCTCCTCTTACTTCGTCCTTCAAGGAGGTTTTCCGATAATGAGTCAGGATTATGCACTGCCGCCTCTGCTTTTGACTCTGAAAGTAAGATAACAATAAGCTTAATCTTTTCGTGGTACTATATCAGAGAATCACCCTGCTTAACACAACTAAATGATTAAATAACCTGTCAAGAAAGAGAATAAAAGTGAAGGATGGAACACAACATTTCACTAAAAGACATGCATGGAATATGATGCAAGCTATCCAGTTGACAAGACACAACAGATGTCGCCACGAACCAAAAAATAGCTACTTCGTCGACAATTATGCTTGGTCTTAGAAACTGCATATTGCCTGTGCGAAAGACTGGGATGGGAAACACCTAAAAGAATATTGAAAATTTTACGAAGTACAAAGAAATGGGAGATCGCGCTAAAAGAAATTCCATCCTCCCTTCACCAATGATTAACTCACCCTTGTTTATACCTAATGAATACTAATTACAATAGTTAATAGCAATTGTATGGTGTCTCAGAAGTACTAGTAAATAGCAAAAGCAAAACTGCATCCTTGACACCAAATAAAGGCTTAAAAAATCTAAGTTACAGTCACAAGAGAATCAGACAAACAATAAATTGCTTGAAATCTAGCATCCAATCCACATAGTGTATGGCTTCACGGAAGTACCGGTAAATGGCAAAATCATAACTGCATGCTTGACACCAAAATGCTTAAAAATATCAAAGTCACTGTCACTAGAGAGTCAGACATAAAAATGAATTGCTTGAAATCTAGCATCCAAGACACATAGACTAATGCACAACATTTAAAAGATCATGGCAAATTCAGTCAGACCTCAAAAGCAAATATATGTAAAATCGAAAAAGGACAGGGAGGAGTAGGAGATCCAAGCTCTACAAATCCAAAATAAAGCAGATGAGGCCTGATCATGAATGCAAGTGTAATCTTACAAGAAATTGTCTATTTGGATCAGGTATCATCATGAGTAGATCATTAGTGATCCAGAAGGTTAATGTCCCATTACAAATGCTCAAGAGATATTCTAAAAATTCAAGGAAAAGACTTTTAATACCATACTGCATATAAACCACACACAAAAGGTAATAAAAGAGCCACAAGACCATAAAACAATTAGGGAACTTTATCATACACAAAACAAGTTATATATGCCTTCAGGGTTTGGCATTCTAAACCATCAAGATGATGCCCCATATGAGCCGGACATTCGACAATGAGCCTTTACACTATGCACCCAAGCAATTTTTGCTACAATTAACCTTGGGCAACATTCACATCAACTAGATTCAACAAGCAAGAGATCAGAAGAACCACTCAAAGCAGCAAGGTCATGAAAGGAAGAAGCAAAATTATTAGATATGATGACAAATTTCAGAATCTAAATCACAAATTCAATCCTCTAACAAGATCGTAAATTTATATCAATAAGATTACGAAAACAAGGCGCGGAGAAAGTAAACAGGACTCCCAGAGAGAGAGAGAGAGAGGGAGAGAGGGAGAGGGGGGCAGGGAGGGAGGACCTCTCCGGAGGGAGGGAGGACCTCTCCGACGCCGCTTAGAAATTATGAAATTCTTCATATCCTGATTCTTTCTCTACGCCCACTGTATCATCAAGGGAATATAATTCCCAGACGCCTCCAACGTCAAAGGTACTTATTCTCCTTGGAAGTTGCCCCCTTAGGTAAACAAATCCAACTTCCCCGACAAAATGTATGACAACCAACCTTGAATCAAATAAAGTAAAAATACAGCTTCTTACCCAACATACACTTTACTAAAAAGACGCTCAACTTTCCTCAATTGTGCTCCAATGTAAGTACAGTGGTGGAGCATTAACCAGTCACTTGAGCACGAAAAAGGAAATTCAAGCAATTTATTTCGGCAAGTATATCACGTTCCAATCAAATTTGCCTAAGTGGGATTTTTTTTTTTTTTTTTTTTTGGGGGGTCGCAACCTAAGTGGGATGTTACACGCCAGCAATCCAATCCTTTCAGCCATTAAGAGTAAAATATCTAATCTAACAACCTGAATAGCAAAGTTGTTGCAGAATTGACTTCAGAGGAAGTCGAATCCAAAGACTTAGATTGTCTTCGCTTTCCAATTTCCAGTCAACTTAATCTAAAGAAAATAATTAACGCTATTCATGATTTGAGCATCACACCGAATCTATTGCACTGTCATGGATGTTGGGCCATGGGATTTCTACAATCAGGAAGCGCCAAAAAATGTGTAATCAACATCCTCTCCGACTCAAGAAGACAAAGAAGCAGCAGACAATGACTGCAACACCAAACTTACAAATCCAAGCCACAAGCCATTACAGAAGAAGTACCACTACAAGAACCAGCCAGAACGGCTTTTCTAAAGACAATTTTTCATTGCGATCCCCAAGTCAAAATTTCCCCCACAAAATGTAAAGAGACTGTTCCGCTATAATTATTCAGGTAGAACTTAAATACCACAGACAAGTGCATGTCACACAAAGGGACCTGTTGTATTCACTGTGCAAAATAGCTTTTAAGATAAAATATGTTAAAATAAAAGTAATTTCTGTTTTTTCCGGAGGAAGAGGAATGTTGGACGGATCAGATCAAGATAAATTATATTGAAGCAGGTCTATTAGTAGCACTAGATTCGGGCTAGAGCACTAGCAGCAGAGTAACCTTGAGATAGCAAAAGGAATTATCAGAGACTTAAGCTTTGAGCAGTCACTTGACAAGAAGACTCATCCTGGCCATCAGACGTCCTTGTCTACACATTTTGTTTTTTCCTTACTTTCTCCTGATTCTTCAATATATAGAAAAAGAATGTCTTGTGGAAAAGGAGCAACGTCAAAGAACAAATATGCAAGCAAAATCCCTCAAATAATATAAAGCTCAGATTAATTGATTATTACAAGCATTCTTCAGGTCCGTTCCTAAATTCCTTCCCAGAGAGGCTGAACGCACAGCTGCTTCTATAAACAACCAACACAAGTATTCCTAAAATCTTCGATACTGCACTCTCAAATAACATTCAATATGGTGTTGACATCAACTATCAAAGCCTCCAAAAAGCAGTATCTACACCCCAAAAGGCATAGATAGAAGCCCTTAAGCCAGTAACAAACTGTTTATACATCAAATATGGGCCGTCACAAAATTCAGATTGCAAGGGCACCAGCATCTGGGGGCGTTTTGCATTTTTAGCAACTAGCATCTGGGGACCTAGACAAGCAAACCAAAGCACCTCTACAATCCAAGGCTTTTTAAATAAGAACTTTTCACTTAGAAATTCAACTATTCACCAGCTCCCAAAAACACTTCTACACATTAACACCAAGCAAATCAGCACAAGATTCAACCATCATATATTTTTAACAAAATGAATCTCAGCATATATTTGACAAATGCTCGTTATGATCCCTACATTTTGGCCAAACAAAGACTTACTAATTTACAAGGAATAAGTTACCTTACCAGTAGTAATTTCACGCTTAGAGCTCCTTCCTTCTTCGTTATCACCCAATTTTTCTCCTTTGGCTTCTCTCCCTCTCCTTTCGCTCTCTCTCCCCTCCTTCCGACTCGTTTCCCTGTGCTTCTCGCTCTTTCCACCACTCCTCTTCATCTCCTCAATCTCATCGTCCCTTCGCCTACTCTTCGATTCACTCGACCCCTTGGCCTTCTTCGAGCTGTCACCACCTCTTTCATCCGCTTCACCGCCACCATTCCACCTATCACTCACTCCATCGACCGCCTTATCCTTCCGCTTCTTCGAAGAACTATACTCATCCAAGTACTCTCCATTGCCGGAACCATAAAGCTCCTTACCATCCTTCGAATCAACCTTCCGCTTCTCACTCGGGCCCGAGTCCTTCAGAACCCTAGCATTGCCCTCCTCGTTCGCCTTCCGCTCCTTCAAGCTCGACTCGTCCTCCGAGTCGGAGTAATCCCTCGCGTCCCTCGAGCTGTGCTTGCTCGACTTGTGGCGCGAACTCCTCGGCATCTGGCAATCAATATAAACCCTAACCCTAACCGTAAATCCTCGAACAACACCCGGACACAACACTTAAGATCCGGCCCCCACCAAAAAAAAAACCCTACTTCCCCAAATCGCTCCAACAAAACTTCGGCCGGAACTGTATAATTAACTATATCGAACGTGCTGGACTAAATTATGCAAGTCGAATCGCGGACGGAGCAAAAAACCACGGAATCAAAATCGTGTAGTGGGAGTTAGGAGATCGAGACCTCGAGCAAATGAGAGGACTTGATGAGAACGAAAACCTAACCGGAAGGACGGAGACGACGACCGGAGACGGACAGATCGCCGGAGACTGGGGATAATGGAGGAAGAAATTACAAGAAAACCATCGCGAGGGAGTTTTGCTCGGTGGTTTTAGGGATTGAGGTCGAAGCAGCATGGGCCAGAGAGAGAGAGAGAGGGTGCGTGTGTTCTGAGACACGAGAGGGTTGAAGAGAGGCGTGGTATTTTTGTGATTTTGGCGTTTTTCTTGGGGATATTGGGAGTTCGACGGAAATTTTTACATATTTCCTTTTTTTAATTTTAATTTTAATTTGAATAATAAATAAATATAGAAAGAAAAAGGGGAATGGAGACCTAGAAAGACTTTTTGTTGGGGGGGCGGCGAGTTTGAGCCGTCGCGACGGGCGATCGCGGCTCGAGGCTTCGACGGTGGTGATTTGAGATTGCTGCCAAGGTGGAACTTCCAGTTATATTTCGACACGTGGCCAGCATGCTGACGTAGGCCAAAGCGGGGTTGTGTCTTAGGACTGGGAGAGATTCGTTGGGTGTGGGTGTTGTTCTTGTGTCGTGTCATAGATTTTGAAACCCCAGAGAGACAGCTGTTCATGAGCCAAGTCTTAGACACAACTTGGATAAAAAAAACAACAAAGAATCAATCCTGGCTCCTAGAAAGTAAAAAGCGTGTAGGTCAACACTTCTTCTTCGGAAATCAACTTTTAATCAAAGTTAATTTTTTCACTTTTACCGAGAAGTAGAAATTAATTTTTCTACTTATACTTCAGAAATTGAATTCTGATTAGAGAAATTCATTTGGTAATGGTTAAAAATTTATACTTCTAAAATGGTATTAACACAAAATTTTCAATAAAAAATTATTGTCGACGGTCCAAAAATTTCTACTTCATTTTTAAACTATTTTAAATTTCAGTAAAAATAAATTATCGTTTATCTTTTACTTCGGCGACCAGAAACGGCAACTCGGACACGGCGCTGATAGGCGTGGCGGTGGGTGGGGCAGTGGTGGTCGATGATTGTCGGTGGGGGACGAAGGATGGCGACAACCGACGGTGGGTGGTAGTTGCGGAGGGGGGTTGCCGGCGAAGGTTGGCAGTGATTGGAGGAGGTTGGTGGTAGTTGGTGGTGGTCGCGAGCGATGATGGGCGGAGGTCGGCGGTAGTTAGCAGCAAGGGGTGATTATGGGTGGCAGCAACGGAGATCTACGGCGGGGGGCGGCGGGCAATGGTGGACGGTTAGCGGTGGTTGCGGACGGTGATGGGCGATGGCCAGCAGAGGAGCAACCCGCGGAGGTTGGGCGTGGGCGGCCCCGGTGGTGGTTGGTGGCGGCGATTAGTGACGGAGGGCGATAGTCACAGGTGGTGGTGGGCGGCGGTGGTGGTGGTCAGCGGTGAGCAACGACGAAGATTGGTAGGGGATAGAGGTGAGCGTGGTCGAAAAGAGAATGATGGCATAATAAAAAAAGGGTAAGGCAAAACATACTTCTTGAGTTGAGAAGTAATTTTTTTTTTTTTCACTTCTTAAATTGAAGGGAAAACAATTTTCAAAGTAAAAATTCACTTTGGGAGTAAAAATTTATTTCAAAAATAAATAAAAAAAATCAAACGGATTTCTGTTTTAGAAGTTATGTTACCAAACTGATTTATGTTTCACTTTTTAAAAGTGTTACCATGCGCACCCAAAATAAATAATGGTTAAGCTTAAAAAAGAAAGCATTAGTTCAGGGGCAAGTGTGATTTATCTTTTGTGTATATGCAAAATCATCCAAAAGTGAATGATTCGAAATATATTTTCCTTACAAATGACTATTTACATTTGAAAACTTTTAGATATAATTTTTTTTTAAGAATAAACATGTTTTTCATTAACTAATTATTTTAAGCAATAAAACGATCATTTTCGGGAAAGTTTTTTCTAAATCGTTCATTTTCGGAGAAATAAACGAAGCCTAAAAGGCGAAAGACACGAAAGTGCGAAACCTTTTCAGATGGTAAAATTTGTAGCAATTCAATCTAATCACATCCGATCTTTATTAATGTTGACAATTTTAATTAATTTTTTTGTCAAAGATAATTGTAATTAATTAACGATCCGATAAATGAAACAAAAATGGGCACATCACACACACGCACACATAATCTTCTTTTTGTCGCTGAACAATTAGAAGGCCATTTATTTCGATGATTTGTCATAGCTAACTCATTGTAAACTTGGCTGTCGTGACAATATGGCGAGGTCTTATGTCGAGCAATCTTGTCCGGGCAAGGTAAATATTGTTTGTCATACATCATCGTGCAAGTTTTGTCCGCATCATATGAACCCATTAGATTGTATAAATCTCTTGTGAGACCATTGATATTGAACGGTTTTGAGATGAAATTGGCTCATATGACTATAACTAACGACCTTCCCTATCGTGCCCGCCAAATGCCTGAGCCTGGGAACCGAGGCGAGGAGCTGCAGGGTCCCCCCGAAGCTCGGCTTTGTAACGTGCTATTCTCACTCATGATCCAAGTTCAGAATGCCGGATCTATTTAGGTGGACTGAATTGCTCATCGGGCTCGTTCTAAATACGAAATGTTTGTTGTATCAATGGCCATTCGTGGACTTTTTAGGGGCGGTAGAGTTCATGAAGTTACTGCCTTGATGGAGAGGGTGGCATATCTCCAGTTACCCTTGTTAGAAGAACAAAATTGGGAAGAACGAAGTCAGACTTCGAGATGCGAATCCGCTGTTTTTTGAGAAATTGTTTGCTTGCTCAATCTAATGGTCATTGGGGCAAAAATCTTTCAATAAAGGCTGCATTTTAAGGGAAAAAACAATTGAAAAGTGAAAATTATTAAACCTGAAATCATAATGAAACATTATATTTAAACAGATACGACCCTGTATTTCCTCTAAAACATTGCATCCTTTTGAAATTATATTGCGAATAGACTACTTCAAAAATACGCAAATCTTCATGTTTGAAAACTATAAATTCGAATATCAGAAAAATGATCGTTGATTAATGTCAATCACAGTCCACGAGCATGCAAAGTGCTAAGTGCATCAAAATCACGCACTCACACGCCGGTAGTGTAACGTCTAATTTACTTATCTTTCGATCTTCAAGTGTAAGGCTAGAAGCCTTCCAATTATGTATTGGTCTGCACACTCGTATCTTTTCGTTCTCGTTGTCGGACAAGACACCTCTTTGCTTATTTTACAAATAAACTACCATCAATCCGTACGTATAATATGATGGTCTTTGCTGTGGCGAGGATAATGATGCCAAAATGAGCGACCCTGCAAGAAATGGTAACGAGCTCTAGTATGTACGCGTAGTTTTCTTTCCAGACCACGCTGTTCGCATTTGGCCTATGGTCTGTCGATTGACTGGAGAAGATTTGGGACTGGTTCCTCCCGAGGGAATTGCATCATTTGGTCATGGACCCTTGTTTTTTTGGTCGTGGACTTAGTTAGGTGATGTCGTTTCAATTCCTTATCTTGTGTGTCATAAAGGTATGAAGCAAGAAAAAGCTCTTCTACTTATCTGCATCTGGATTTGTTGCTGACGTAGGCTGTGTTTGGTTAGACTTTTGGAGAAAGCCTTTGGAAAAACTTGAGTTAAAGGGATTTTTTGAAATGCAAGTCGTGTTTTTACAAAAATTCACTATAAAATACCTTCGGATAAAATAGCATTTTGAAAAATTATTTTTTAAAAGAATCCTCTTTTTTAATTAAAAAAAGGGAAAAAGCTCAAACCCTTTGCCGACTCTAGCGAGGGTTGCGGCCGCCGTCCGAGGTTGCACGACCTCGGGCGGCCCCCTGATAAGAATGTGTGACCCTCGGCGATGGCTACCCGAGGTCGCTCAACTTGGCTGGCCCGTTTCCAGGTTCTTATGGACCGCGCTCACATAAAAGAAAATGAGCAGTTAAAATGCGGATGAAATCGGTAAATCGATATATAGGTGAGGATAGTTTTGGAAGAATTCTTTTTTTTTACTAACCCTATGTAAGCGTGCAGTTAAAACTCGTTATCCTTGCTTTTGTCGGGGAAGCGCTGTGCATCGTGACCTTTTCAAAAGAGAGAATCAGCAATGCCCATCGGATGTGTCGATCCTCTTTTAAGTCCCAAACCCCTTTTGGATGCAAAGGTCCAAGAAATTCCGATGAAGGGCAAAAGCGAATGAAAATGGATTTAAGATGAATGCGCTTCCGTCCGTGTACTTTGAAAATTGCATGATTTCGGTTCGGCTGTTATGAATCTGTACCATTATTTCGAGGGCAATTTAAGTACTCTCATATTGCTATTTAGGCTTCGTTTGTTTCGCAAAAAATAACTTTCCAAAAAATATTTTTCAGATTTTTCGACATTCGGGAGGCAAAAAATAAGTTAGCCCCGAAAAACATTTTCTCCTTATGAAAAAAATCCTTCAAAAGTGGAAAACTTTTCCTCACCTTTCCTTCCTCTTATCTTTCGCATCTTCTTTCTTTTTAACTATTTTTTACTTTCTTTTTATTTTTTAATTAATTTTTTCCAAAATTCAATTTTTTTTCATTTTTTCAAATAAAAATTGTTTTTGAGTTTTTAGCTAGTTTTAATTACTTTCATAAATTCTCTCTCTCTCTCTCTCTCTCTCTCTTCTTCAATTTATTGCTCAGCCGGTGGCTAGCCACAGGTGAGGCTTGACCCCTCACCATAGGCCGATGAACTATGAGGCTGGGACGAGGCCAAGCCTCGCCTGAACAATAAATTAAAGAAGAAAAAAAATTAAGAAAATCATTAAAAATAAAATATTTAAAAATAATTAAAATTTTAATTTTAATTCCAAAAAATATTTAAAAAAATTATAATTATTTAATATATTTTTTTAGGAAAATCAATTCCTAGACAAAAGACGAAAATAGTTTTCTAGTTTGTTTTTAAGTCTCAATCAAACATCGGAAAATGTAGTCATTTTTCTGAAAATAACTTTCTAGAAAATATTTTTCAAAATCATTACATTTTCCGTGAAGCAAACAAAGTCTTAAATTTAAGTTCGATTTTTGTACTTCCTTTCGACAAAAAGATACAATTGATGATATGATAATTGCTCGACAAGGATGTTGTTGTGTAGCGAACCCATAGTTTACTCGTCATTTGAAATGTGCAATTTTGAAAAACGTCCGAAAGAACATGAATTGATATGGAGTTGTTTTTATTGCAAAAGTAATGTAAGCATGGCTTTAATCAAGTTCAATATATTAAGATTCTCTGTCTATAATTAACTCTAAAACTAAAGCTCAAACCCGTTTCATGATTTACGGATCACCCGATGAGATTTTCACCGCCACCTGCGCACTCGACGAGCCGATCCATAGAATCACCAATTATTCAATGGCAACAATTTAAAGAGAAAATTTTGGTAAAAATAAATACCGGGGCGGGTCGGATATTAAAAGTCGGGTGCGAATCGAATCGGCTGTGAGTGGCGGAAATGGATCGGGCAAAGAATTATTGATCCGACCAAAAAAAAAAAAAGCGGACCAATTTTCATCGGCCGATCGCGGCGGAATCGCAGACAAGAGACCGAACGAGGACCCTGGGGCCCGGGGTGGGGGCAGCGATGACGTGGCGCGTCACGTGGAAAAACGGCGTGGAGCCTCAGGCATTTAGGAGAGAGAGAGAGATATTTGGAGAGGCAGACGGTAGACGCGAGCCGAGCCTGTGGCGACTACGCTCGTACCGTACCCTCCCACGCAACTCTCACGCTCTTCTTTCTCCCTCTTCATGTACTCTCTCTTTCCTCCTTTCCCTCCAACTCTCCCTGCGACCTTTCCAGTCCCCCGCCTCTCTCTCTCGGCTCGACGATCTCGATCGTGCCATCTTCTCCGGTGAGTTCTCTCCTGGAATGTTCCCCGGAATCGTTTTGCTTCGTCGGCGAAGATTCCGTTACCGCCGTTTCTCGTCGATTTTTTTGCCGACTTCCGGTGAAATAAACCGACGCAGAATCAGTTCGCGATTCCCATCACTAGTCGAGCTCACGTTGTTGCCGCTTCGTTGCCTGATCGACGTTCGTTTAGCTTCGTTAGAATGCTTCTGAGCCTCCTGCTAGTTTGAATATGGAGGACTTCGGTAGTTGATTTTCCTTTTCAGCTGTTAAATGGTCGAACATAGAAGTTGATAGACGTGGATCACAGATTTAAAAGCGTGCTAGGTTCCGCTAATTGCTACGATCGTGGTTAAGCCCTCTATATATATTCGCAATTTCGGCGAGCAAGAAATTTCTGCTGAAGGATGACTTCCTTTATGGTGTTTTCTATTTTAGGTAATCAGCCCATGGCATTATGCGGCACCAATATGTCTTGGGGTATGGAAAGCATAGAAGCAATGCGTTTGAGAGGAAACTCGTCGACTTTTCTTGTTAGACCTTCATCTGCATGTTTTGGTGGACCTTCATTGTGTACGCTGCCCGGGCGACGTCGGAAAATATTCTTCTCTTTGTTGAGGAGATCTTCGACCCCTGTGGAATCAAAAGGTGTTGCTGAGAGTCCTTGTTCAATGTCTGTGGATGAAGAATTGGATCATGTGAAAAGATTTAAGATGTCTGACTTTAAGGTTCTTGATTCTGTCAGCATTGGCCTTGGAGGACGGGTATGAACTATTTCGTATGTCTCGGTACATTAAATGTTTGTTTAATAATCTTGGTTAGGTCTGTCCTAAGTACTCGAAGGTTTATCCAGGCAGATGAGGTGGTCTTTGAAGCCATAGTAAATGATCCCAAGAGGTGAGGCGCCTTTGTTTTGTCCAGACGGAGGGAGTTTGTTTCAGTCTATTTAGAAAAAATGATGAATTAATGCCTGTCACATGGGATTGATTGCAGCCCTCTGTATAATACAAGTGTTGTTCTTCGACGACTCATCTCTTCTCAAGCTAAACGCCGTGGGAAACGAGCAATCCAGGTTGGTGAACTGATATTTGAACCCTATAAACCGTTTAGCATATGATAACTCACACTGAACTTCCCAGTGGGATCTGATGGTAGGTACTGAAGAAGTTGGTTCGTCGTAAAATCATGTACTATTCTTATTCAATGCAAGTTCATGGTTTCATCTCATCTCACAGTAGTCGTGGCTTACTCACGCTGGTCCATGGGGTAAGCTTATCTGTCATTGAACCACCTATGCTGCTAAATTGCATGGCAATATATACCTGAATTTACCATTGGATTTTTACATTTTAACATTTGTGCTGGACAAACTTTGCCTTAAAATTCCATCCCCTTGAGGAACTATGCCAGTTCCAAATCAGAGAATCATCTGCTCTCTATCTATTCTCAATTGATAGGGCTCAGTATATGCTGAATTTCAAACACCACAGAGATAAATTCGAGGCATTTCTTCTTCTTCCAGTATCATGGCAGTTTTTCGCTGAGACATTGGCTTCAACAAGCTGACTGGCTTCCAACACTAGAGGCCACTCTTGCATTGGATGAGGAGTCTGTTAAAAGGGTAGGAGATGATACAGTTGGAGGACCAGCAGTCACCCGGAAATTGAGGCTTATTCGCATATTAATGAGGGATCTTTTGATTGGTGTATGTCCAATTACTTCTAACGATTCTGCTATCCAATGCTTAATTAGCCTGGGGGTGATGAATGTCTACTACATATATGTCAGGTGAATTACTTGCATAGTCATGGCCTAGCTCATACAGAGTTGCGACTTGAGAATGTGCACGTTAGCCCGGTGGATGGACACATCAAAGTAAGCACAGACTTATCTGTCCAAATCTGGCTCTGTTTCTTTCTATTTGAGGTTCTCTTTTCTGATAGATAGAGAGATGGAATCTCACTGCAAGTCAATTGGAGTCATTCTTCAGTAAGAGATCATACGTGCTCTAACTTTCTGCTAAGATTATGGGTTCCTGCAAGCATTTGGATGCTATAAGTTTCTCAAAACCACGCAAGGAATGTTGTAGTCGAATATGACTTCTTAAGTCATCTTGCATCCAATGCAATCCTCCTTGTGCTGTAGCTTTAACACATGACTGCCTAGATTTGATTGCTATGCAGGAACATGGTCAATGATGATGTCGTGCAAATATTGTGTTCTGAGTTCTTATTATGTGATCGTCAGAGAATTTTATTGGTGAAGAATGGGGTCACCTCACTTTCTGATTGTGTCTGCTATAACTATGTCAATGTGCCTGAAATTTGGTCAGGTGTATAGTTTTGGGTAGTGTAAAGCTTATATTGTATCATTGTCAGGTTGGCATACTGGGAAATGCTGCGGACTTTTATGAGGAGGGCCCGATTATTTCAACAGCGGATAGCAGCCTGGATAGACGGCAGATGATGATTGCTTTTGACATGAGGTGTGGGTGGAAGAAAGCAACTAAACTTTATCACATTTTCCTGTTAAATTCGTAGGAGATGCTGAGAAGCTGATACTGTTGTATGTGAATTGCATAGGTGTGTTGGGTTCATGATGGCAAAAATGGTGTTGCGGGAACTCATGGATCCATTAATCTTTGCAAAATTCAAATCATTCTTTGCAAAGGTATTGTAAATAGAATCTCTTCTAGTTTCGTTCATTTTTTGGATTAACGATCTCTTGATGTTTCCTTTTATCTTCGGTATAATTTGCATTGAATCATGCATCCTGCCTTTAATTTTACGCAACTGGCTTATACAAAATCATAGTCTGATTTATTCCAACTCAAGATATTGATGCTCTGTAATTTAGCAGCAGAGTGATGAGTCGCTCAATAATTGATTTGGAAGCAATGACAGAATATATAGAAAAGTTCGCAGCACTTTAGCTTTTTCTGCGCCTCATAGTGCACAAGTGCAGTTTCGTAGATGTTCTGATCATGTCAAGCAGAAGAAAGTCAAGTTAACTTCCTCACCTATATTTTTTCACCAAAAGACACCACGTCACCAGTATGCTTGGCAAAAAAGAACCTTAAAAGAAAAGGAGAAACCTACCTTACAAACTATTGAAAGGAAACACAGTTATTTGGCTGAAAATCCTAGAACAAATTCACCTACATGATCTTATAATAATGAGCAGATCCACCAGCATGGTGAATTTGTTCATTTTCAAACTTGTTCAACTGCTGATAATTCCCTTTTTTTGACTGGTACAGGGCAATGACCCCTCATGTCTGCGTGAATTTTTGCTGCAAGTCCTAGACAGGAACACGTCATCTGGTAATTGCGGACTTCAAGTAGGTCTCTGGAATTTAAAGGGTTTCTTTCACTTATTCTTGTAGGTTCAAACTATTAATCTACCTTCTCCTGTCTAGATGCTTGATCGGAATTGGGGTGCAGGTTGGAATCTCTTGTCTCTATTGCTTGCAACCAAACGATCCAGTAGAATTAGGTAATATATCTTCAGTTCTTGTAAGGAAAATTCTGTGGAATCATTGACAGATTTTTTGCAATCCGCGTTTTACGACGTTTATGTGAAACTTCTCTAAATGAATATGTGGGGGGTCTTGTTAACGACTGCCCAGATGACACATAACACGAGAAAGACAATGTATTGGAAACTGCACAGTTGTCTTTACTGGCTACTTAACAAGTGCCCTAGTGGGGGGACACTTTGATGAATTTCCTATGTGAACAACTTGCCAAGTGTAAAATGCCTCATGCCTTGAACTGCTCTCGTCTCATAGTTAGCTTGTTGATGTGGTAGGACCCTGGAGGAAAATCTCGCCAATGATAAATTTACCTTGTCTCCCCCATAGTTGTTTAGATGAACTCATTTAAATAAATGCTGCATGTGACATGCTATTTACTTCACGACTCTCTTTGTGATCTATGCCAGTTGTTTGGAGGCCCTGAGACACCCATTTCTGTGTGGACCAAGATGGCGAGTGATGCCATCAATGAATATAATCAGATGGGGTCTTGGTTCGACTGCTGTAAGAATTACAGAGGAATATATCTATGGTCAGCACCAGGTAATTAAAATTCTTTTACCTTTCAATCTTAGTTCCATGCTTATTGTCATCTCTTATTTTTTCCTGGGTCCTTGTTCTCATCTTATTCATCGTGGGCAAAATTTTCGTTGCCCAAGGCTTAGGCAATAATCAGAGAATTTCATTTATGCTGATCTAAAGTGAATGGACAACTTCAATCTGAACAGTAGTGAGTAAAAAAGCCTTGTTGGAAAGAAAAGGTAGCATGTTTGATTTTCCAAAAGCCGGTGATACTGAAGTTGCACTAACTTCTACTTTTCCTTTACTTTGTTTAGCGCGGGAGGCTGGCCCACTTTATCGAATTAATGGAGATGCTGAATCCTCATACAAAGCCAAAGGTAACTCTGCTCTACTTTCCTCCTTCGGTTTCCTTGTAAATGCTTAGCATCAAGCTTTAGCTTTATGTCTGTTTAACCACAAAAATATCACTTTATTTCGTCTGAAGAGACGAATGCTCAAAGCAATTGTAACCTACAAATACTCGGCAACAGACTTTGGTAGTCGAAAATCCATTAGTCTTTACACTGCTTTAGTTATTGATAAGTTAAGACCACTAGATAATCCACGTAAAAGTGACCAATGTCCTCTCACTCCCAAGCCAAATATTCAGCGTCTAAAAGTCATGTCTTCTTTTACTGGACCTACCTGTACCTGGTAACTGGCTTCTATGGAGAAAACAAGTTCAGTGAAATGACATCAATTAATGTTTAAATAAATCCCTTCCCTGGGGCTCCTGCAGTAATCCTAGCTTTCTTGTTGTTTTCCCTTTTTGTGTCTTAATTTAACTGAAGCTCATTCTTTAATGTTGTTCAACAATGAGCAGAATTGGTTGGAATTACTGCCCGGAAAATGGCGTCTTGTGTATTACACTGGAAGGCATATAGGACTGACTCTCCGCCAACCTCCTATCCGGGTGCTTATAGGAAATGCGCACCTTATCGTCTCAAGACCGTCCGAGTTGAGCACTAATTTTTCAATGACATCTGAGATTAGCTTTTCAGCCCTGATCGGCCGAGATTGGCCCCACAACAAGAGCGGTGTAGCTGGACAGTTGCACGTGAACTCTGTTTTCAATTTAAAAGCCGGTAGACAGCTCTATCTGAAGGAGGAAAATAGCAAGGGCTATTTTTCACTCGCTCAGTCGATCGACCGTGATGCTTTGTTCCAGAAACTTGCCAGTGGAAGATGGGGAAAAGCTATTCCTTATAAGGAGTTCCCTTCGAGCCTTCCCGTGGCCACGTTCGTCTCTGACGACATTGAGCTCTTGCTCAACCTCGGTCGACCATTGAATCAGGATGTTGATAGTGCCAAGAAAGTACTCCAAGAAGTCAGGACCCAAATCCCTCCCGAAATGTTTGATCTGTCGAAACTCGTGTGTGGTACATATGTTGACTCCAGGCTTCTAGTGCTTCGGAGCGTCAATGGATCGGCCTTGCTGTTCACGAGATCTTGCGTGGATGAAAATCCAAGCTGACGAGGTTTTCTTCTTTCTGGCCCGTCTGTAACAGTTCAGCGCATAGAATGGTACTGCATTCTTCCGGTTCTCTGTGCCACACGACATATACATTCCCTGACATGAGATATGCTCGTTACATGACCGGTTAAACGAGCTGCCCTTCTCAAGATGCCTGAGATCCTGTGATTTGACATTGCCTACCCCCGAAACGTTTTTCATCATGTCCGAGCTTGGATGGGTTGTATGACACCCATACTTGCAAGGCAATTCATGCAGAAGATTGAACCTTCTCCAGAATTTCCTCTCGGGCGCCAAATTTACAGTAGATACTTTACCTTCCCCTTATAACTCTACGTAGATATTGATACATACAGCTATTTTTCTATCACAAACCTCACTCCAACATTCTCAAGTAGCATTTCGGGCTATAGTCGCATATCTCTCTTTCTCCATTTGTGGGTGTGGGGATAAAAAGAAGCAATCAACCCGCGACACCGTAATTAAAGCAGATGGGATAAAGGAAGTTTAGCATTACACGGTGGCACTTATAATAGAACAGGAGCAAAGCCCCTTATACAAAAATGGTCTCGAGTGCTATCAAAACCCGAAAAACTAAAAGCAAAGGATTTTTCGAATATGGTTTAGTTGCAGCTGTCCCTCCAAACCACATGGGAATCATATTCCATCCTCTACAATTACAAGAAACTAGAAACTGGAAGGCTACTGGGATATGGGTGGCCTTAAATGAGACCCTGGCGCTGAAGATCGGCATAAGTCTTCTTGTTATAGATGTTGCCTTCCTTGTCTTCGTATTCTTCCTCCAGATCCGGGCGCCACTTGTTCACTCCTGACCTCTCCTGTATTCTCTCCCAGAGTTCTTGTGCTTCCTGCGCCATAGTGGAAGCTCCATTCAGTCATTTTTGGGTGTATCAAACTTGTGGATTTTTAAAGATCCCAGGTCACGCATCTTCAAAAACCAGGCCAAAAAGCCAAAAGGAAATGTGGATTTCTATGGTGCCGGTGTGGCCAATCTTGCTCACCCTCGTTTAGGCCTCATGAGAAGCAAATAGGCAGATGATGCGCATTTAATCCAGTTTATTCATAGTTAAGGCATTCTCTGACACTAAAAACCAACTGCTTAACAGCTTTTATTGAACGAAAATGGGATCAACGTCAGTACGTAACTAGAGTTCTTTCTTTACTGGAACAGAAAACCGCTAAGTTAATCCTTATCACCAGCAAATGATTTCTATGGACTTAATAGTTTTCTGGTTAGAAACCAAGATATTTCTGCAATAAGTTCAGTCAAAGACAAGTTTGAAGGAAGGGTTTTACCTGGATGGATGTAATCTCATTGAAGTTCTTTGTATTTGGAATACCAAGACAGCGCATGCCATGCTGATGGCGCCATTCCTTAAAATGCCGCTCAAAAGCCCTCCGCCCCCAGTAACTGTGGTTGCCACATATCTCGCATTTGAATTCCTGAGAAATAATATTGGTCAGACACAACCTCAATAGAGAAAATACATTGTGGCTTCTGGATTTCATTCCTCCTCTCATTTATAACCTGCCGTACTTGTGCAAAATCACAAGCCACCATCTCAACGGAGCAGGCAAGGGTTATCTTATCTTGCCCAGGTAGAAAGGATAGAGGAGTGCCTCTAATTCATAAAAGCCAGTAGATTGTGGGAATCAGTATGCACCAGGCGAAAATTGGAGAAATTAAGGACTGTACAACATCTGCCATTTTAAGTGTAACTCCAGAAAGGTATCAAAAGCAGACGGAGAAGAGATAAAAATAAGATGAGAGGTATGGATTATCACATTCAAAATCAAGGCATACCTGACCAAGACCATGAAGCTTATAGAGCCAATAAGGTATAGGTTTCCCATCCCAACCCATTGGCAATTTGAGGGGGTTGTATATCTGTTGCTCATCATCATCACTTTCAGTGTCAGCTTGTGTCTCTTCCTGCACACATTCCCAATTCATCAAGCTATAGTAAACAATGACTAGAATAGACCAAAGCCAAAGTAAATTATCTACTTCAAACAACTCCTGATCAAAATCACAAAATGTGGATAACCCCTCCCTAAAAATGAAATTAGAGACTTCCAAGAACATGCTCCGTTCTGAGCACACAGCACATGTTTCTAAGATATAGGCCCCTATACAAGCACAGGTACACATAAAATAACCAGCTTCAAGTGAGAAAACCTTGATCAAGTTTAGGACGGTAATGACTAATATGGCCACAGCAAGGCATCACACACAGGGCTAACATTTAACTTACAGTATTTGTTCCCAAGGTCTTCATAGTACTGCAATATCTATTATAAACTGCAGATAATGAACAATTTCCAAAGTCTAAAAAGAGGTATGTTTAAGCACCTCCTCACGTTCTGCTTCCATTTCCTCGTATGTCAGAGCCTGCTTTTTCTCAACATTTTCTTTTGTTCGAGTAATTACCTGCAGAATCCAAAGAGCATCAACTCAGAAAAGTTTAAGCACCTCCTCACATGCGTGCATAAGTTGAGCACTTACTCTGAGGGACCAAAGTAACATAAGAAATGTGTGCCATCCGCACACATGTAATCACAAATCAAACTGAGCTTATCTCTTTACATAAATAAGTTGCAGGATATTTCTCAATATTAATGGGTGGGAAAACTTCAAAGGTACATCACTGACCTCCTCAAGCAGCGAGCAGAGTTTTTTCAGTTTAACCCCCATCAAAGCAATATCTTTCCCATTGTCCGTCTGTTGGATAGCCATACCTACACCATTCTGCTCTGACCCACGAGAACCTTTTGCAAAATGCTTTTTGTCCAGCTTATCAAGAAGTGTATGCTGCACAAATTGAATAAAGAACATTAGAATAATAATGACGACATAAAATATTTGAAACTCAAACAGACGCATGCTAGGAATAAATATTGTAGCTTAGATATAACCCACCACTTATTAAGATTAGCATATATCATACTAGTGACTGCATGCAAACCAATCATGAAGGTAGAGTTACCGCAAAGAAAAAACATTAATGACCAACATGACAATAGCCATGATCTGTCCTCAATATACGGGGTGGCCTACAATTGAAAGCTTTTGCCAACCCTCAATTCACACAGAAGCAGGATTTTTTTTTTCAAAATCAGTACTAAAGTCTCTGAAGAAACTGTCAGTGAATTCTCTTGTGAATTTCATTCTTCTTGATCAGAATTAAAACAATTTTTGCTATTCGAATCAGTTTTTTTTTTTTTTTTTTTGGTTTTCAGTTAAAATCATTACAGCATGGCTTCTGCTTTTGTTTTTCTTTTGGTCTGTGTGAGTAGTTAAGAAAGAAAGGATCACCTAAAAAGCAAAAGTAGTTATTACACAAAAACTCCACCCATGAAATGAAGGATTGAGGATTAAGAACATTAAAAGCATACACAAGCACACTTGATGCACCCATATAAACCTAAATTTATGTATCTTGCTGCACATAAGCACCTTACCTTTGTAAGGAAGAGTCTCTCGGCACGCTGCTGAATTGTGCCGCCTGATTTTAATCCTAAAGCTGTCAATGCCTGCCAAATCACAATTAACCATCAAATACTCTGAAGTAAAGTTTGAATTTATCAGCCAAAAGAAAAACAGCATAAAAGCTTTCCCAGTCCAATGTACACAATGTCGCAATGGAAAAATAAAAAGAGCTGCTCAAGTTCTAAACATGTGAACATTTCCAATACTATCCATAAGAAAAGGCCAGATCAACAGTCAGGAGCTACAAGAATTTCACGATTTCAAATTAATCTAAGCCAACAAGACAGACAAATAGCTCCAACAAGGAACTATCTAGCTCAGAGCACAGTTAGGATGACAGACCCCTGGGCCTGGGTTCTGTACTTGCCTTTATCCAAATTGGGAATACAACTTGCCTTCAGCCCAGGCTGAGGGTCACCTATCAAAAGAAAAATAAACAAATAAATAGATAGACAGGTTTGACTACCACATTGCAATTTATATAGATTACTCTGTTTCAAGTGTTAAAAGAATGACCATTTATGTCCAGCTATCAAAAGAAGCCGTCACTTCAGACAATTCCCAACAACATTATAAGTTATATGATAGAGATTATAGCAGTCGCAGGCAATCCTAACCTCGAAGTAAAAAAAATTCAAATTTTTCTTTTTGGTAAATGAACTTTCAAGTTGACTACCATTAGAAATTACGGCAAGAACAAACACACATCTGTTTACAAAGCAATAAACTAGCAATTCACCATAGCTATTAATAACACAGGATGGAATGGGAAAATGTCATTGCCCAAATCACACATCTTGCACAAGGTGCTAGCCCTAACCAACCAAACTACCCCAAAGCCACAAACGACAGTTATGCCTTTTACCACCGAGATTGTGACTCTGATAAACCACAACCGAGCAAATGAACTGTTTATGGCATCAAGATAACAATCTAGAGAAATAAAATCATAAACACGACCAATCACAAAAAGGCAGTAGCAATTATAACCAAGAGATTGGTAAGAATTTATATTACCTCCTTCAACTTCTCAGGACCAACTTCCATCAGTTCCTCTATAGAGCTATAATAGTCCAGGTCAATCACCGTATTCTGCAGTGCACCATGTCCATTTTCTTGACCCCCATTCTCCCACCCTTCAACTTTGTTCTCTGCCCATTCTTCTTCAAAATCGCCCTCAACCTGCCAAATTGCATCAATTACTTAAATTTAACAAGCAAATAAAAAAAACACCCACAATTTTGTAAGGATGGCCTAATTATGGTTGATAAATTGCCATTACCACTACATTTTGACACCGCATGGTTAATAATTTCATTTGAAAACAGCGCAACCGTAGATATTAACCTAAAGGTTCACACATGAAATCTAAATTGAAACTGCAGCACATTTTGTTCCGTTGACAGAACTCCCAAAATATAGGTAATAAACTACCATAGACTCACAAAACGAAATTTAGCATAGAAAGAATCAAACCTTTGCAAATATCCTATCCAGATCTTGCAGAGGCTCTGTTCGCTGAAAGAAATATACAAGGTATTCCAGAAGGTTTTCCAGATATTCTTTATACTGCCTGCGCCAGCCATACAAGAAAGATAGGCATCAACTACAACATGAGATCAAAAGAACTACTAGATCTCCTACCAAATTTTGAATTAAAAAGATAATCGAAATTTACCTTGTTAATTTCAATTTCCTAGAAATCCTCTCTGGTTGAGAGAAAACATCAAGATAAGCAGAGTACTCAATGGGCTCTCCGAATTTGCAGTTGATGTACTGATGGTACAATTCATGCATGTCCAAATATCGGCCAAAAGCTTCCTGAAGCGAGAAGAAATATGTTAGTTGAAGAGAAGTTCATAGCCACAATCCTGCACCTTAAAACAAATGCAGGAAAATTTCAGTTTGAGAAAAATTTCCTTCGTATACATGAAACCAAAACCTGTCTTCCAATTTAATATCCATTTAAAAAAAAAAAAAGCGCCGAGAAAACCAAAAGTATTGCGAACTGAAATTAATTAGGAGACATAATCTAGACGTCCAATTTGCTAAAGGATCATACAAGCTCTCCATCAACTTGCAAGAGAGAGAAAATAATGGAAAGGAAAAGAGGATGAAACATATCAGGAGATTTTATTTGGTTTTTGCTAGACAAGAGCTCCATTCTAGACGAAGAGAGAGGACGAACTTTAAAAAAAAAAAAAGGCAAATTTGAAAACACTGGAGGCGATAAAGCATACATTCCATCCGACTAAAACTAAAAGACAACATGGCACAGTAACTCATAACTAAAACAAGCATTGCTATAGAGAAGGCAAAGACACACCTCCCCACTGAACTCAATTTGAGGTTCCTCCTTCAGAAGCTCCTCATACTCCTCATTGGCATCGACAACACGAGCAGCTGGGTGCTTTCTATGGTACTCACGTATCTGAAATAGATGATGAAGCTCAATTGTTAGCTTAGAAATTACCGCCGAAAGGCACCTAGACAAAGCAGACCACAATCCCTCGCGAAAGCTATTCCAAAACCTTCAGAAATTTATAATCACAGAAATTTAACTGAGAAAATTTCGCTTTTCGCGAATTACAAAGCCAAATTTATGGATCCATATTAAGTTAAATATGCAAATACTCAAGGGAACAGATTTACCTCTTTCAGCCTATCATAAAAAGCACTAAAGACGTTCGTTCCTGTGGCAGTCTGGCCTCCCAAAGCCGCAATCTCATCTTTCCTAGCATTGTCCTTATCTTCGTATACCTCAATCTAAAACAAAAATTGCAGAAGAGAAACATTGAGCATGAAGTGAGCTTATGCACCCGCTTAAAATCATAATATAGATTCGCATATACACAATTTGACCAAAATACTCTCACTTCCTGAGTTAACATTGCATATATATACGCACATCAAAACCAGAATTAGCAGACGAGAAGCGCACTGGGCAATAGCACAAGAAACTTTCTCGCGGCCAATCGAGAACTCACGAGTTTCTCTGTGGTGGCGACGATAGTGTCGATCATGTGGCCAACGCGGTGGCTCTGGAAGAGCCGGTCCTTGTTGCTCGGCGGCTCGTTCTGGAGATCTTTGACGATGAGACGCTCGAGCCGCTCCACCTCCTCGTGGGCCGCGCGCGTCACCTCCAGCAACGTCGACGACATCCTCTTAGGCCTCGGTTGAGCTGATGCAGCAGAATCGCGCGCTCTCTCCCGATTGGGATTTTGGGGGTTTAGGGTTTCAAACAATGGCGTAAGGCGAGGACTCGCTGGGGTCGGTGCAAGGATATGGAAGGACGTCAAGACAAAACGACGATATAAACGCGGTCGTTTCGCCCCATCTGTAATTCTGCAGTTTTCTAGAATTGTTCACACGCAAAAAAGAAAAATTATTCTGAAACAGATCGCTTCTATTGTTTGCAAAATAAATTTCATCATTTATAAAAAAAAAATTAAAATTGAATTATTATCGATAATTTTAATATTTTCGTTAAATACCGAGCCACAGGATTCATTTATTTTTTGTGAAATAACCGGAGCCAAAGAGTAAGTTCCTTCAATCATCCGTGAGATAAAAAACAATGTGAGAAAAATTCCTTCAAAATGGTAATTTTCAACTCGTAAGGTCCTTCGACCAAAAAAAGAAAAAAACTGGTAAGGTCCCTGTCAATAGGCATGCGGCCCTGCTGATAAAGGAATTAGGGGTGAAAAAAATAGTATCATAGGTGCGGGATTTGACTCCCGCGTACCGTAAAAAAGTAATTGTACAACTTCTTAAGAACTTTTGCTATTTTTCAACCAATAAAAAATGAGATTGGTTATTGCACTATAAGTGTAATTAAATTATTTTACCCATTGCACTTTCTTGATAGAAAGTTAATAATCAATTTCCCGATTTTACCATTTTATCCTTTTTCTCCGGTCAATTTTACCTTTTGTTACTACTTGCTTAACAATTAGAGCAAATAAGTTTGTAAGGGTGAGAAATCCAAAGGAGGGATAAATGATACTTTTGATTTCTTTTTTGGTCGGAAATGATACTTTTAATCCAAACATACAAATAATGCTTATGCTTATTTATCTAGGCCGCATTATTCTCTGATTAGATTCTTTTGAAATACTTTTATAGTAAAAAAAATAAAAATATTATACTTCAGAAAATTGTGAAATAGTTCTAGATATTATTGCGTTTATTTTTTTGAAGGATTTCAAGAGATTAATAATGAATAAAAATGAACTTACGAAATCGAAAGAAAACAAAAGCCCCCCAAAGGGCGCACGTAATCTAAATTAAAGAAGCATCGTGCACAACACATAGGTAATGGAAGAAATTCGAGATTGACAAACTCGGGTAATAGAGATACGTATGAATCTACTCATAGGCACAACACGTTATTAGCTCTAGGCGTAATTATCATCTCTATAAAAAGCGTTGTAGTAAATTTGCTTTTGATGATTAAATTTGTAATTCATTGATTTTGATTGGCCTTAAATTTCTTTTGGTAGATGAGTTTTCTAGAAGCTAATCAAAAAACAAGTTTTTGGAGGAAGTTTCCTATTGCAAATTCTTGACACGAAGATTAAAATTCTCCCTTTTTTGGCAAAGTTCATTTCATTTCATCATTCACTCACTTCTTACCATTTTCATTTTGCAAAGTCTCTGCCTTTGCTCTTTCTGCGCGCACGAACCCTCTTTTACTAAAAGAAACTTCGGGCTCTGCTAGTGCTAAGGAGCTTTCGCTTATGCGAAGTGCCAGTCTGAAGCCGCAAGCTCCGAGCTTCCAGCGCGATGTGGAAGCTGAACCAGTCATTGTTCGGCGGAGAAGAAGAGGGCCGAGATGATTTCTTAGCTGAAGATTCAGATGGGATCTGTTCTCTCTCTCCTATGCAGGTCAAGCTCCCTCTTTTCTTCCTTTTTCCGACCGATTCTACGCAAATCCATGTCTTGTCTGATCGTCCCGTTGATGCTGTTCCTGGGTTTTCTCTTTTTCCGGGGTGGGGGTTGAGCAGAGAGTCTACGCTTTCGCTGCGTGTCTTCTTGTCGGCCTCGTATGTATGTTCCTGGTAAGATCACGCACCACCATCTCCGTGGATTCAATTCAACTGCTCATCGTTGGGTATCGAAATTTATGTCCATTTTTGCCGCAATGCTTGCTGCTTTTCTGCCTTGTGATGATCCGCCGAATGATCATGTTGAACGTTGCGCCGTTATCTTTTGCTAGTTCGATAAATGAAAAATTGAGAGCGAGAGTGTTTGTTTGGGAACCATTCATGGCGATGGATGAGTTCCAAATGTATTCTTTTTCCGCCTTTGGAATTTTTCCCATTGACTGAAACGTGGAACTGCAATACTAAGATTTTATTTCCTTTGACTTCTCTTCTCGCAGTCATTGATTGTGTTTGCGAAGCCTATCAAATTCGCAGTTGTTTTCACCTGTGGCAACCTTTTATCCGTCGGCAGGTAAGTGAAACTGGTCACTGGGCAAAAAATGATGTCTTAGCTCCATATGCCTATTTCTAATAATTGGAATGTTGCTTTCACGCATCAAAATTATGTCCGATTTTCATTCGTTAATTTTGTCTGAGTCAGTTTATGTGAAAAAACTCACTTTTACCCACTGTCTGGTGCCCACCTGAGACCTGTTCCAGTCGTTCATCATTCCAAGGGATAGAGCGAGGTTGCCTCTTGTAATCTGTTAGTTCCATAAATTGTTTCTCTTTTCTTGGAAATGCAAGAGTTAAGAGTCTCCTCTTCAATAATTGTTTTCCCATGTCACCACTTTAGATAAAGAGCAAATGTTACTGCTGTTGTTGCTCGTGCATGTGGTCATGATGATCTACATATCTCAGGGAATTGCCCCTAGACTAAGTTTTAGTTCCAGATTCTGAATCTTTGTTCGTGTTTGGCAGCACAGCCTTCCTTATTGGAGCTGCACAACAAATGAGGATGATGTTTGACTCAACTCGAGTCTTCGCAACTTCCATTTACCTTGGATGTGTCATTTTAGCTCTCATCTGTGCTCTTTGGGTAAGTTTTTATCCTGTTAAGGTGTTTTTATCACAGCAAACATAATGCAGGAGACACTGAAATGAATTCTTTCAGCTTCATAGTTTTCCTTACTCTACTTTTACTCCTATGGATTTAATCCTCCTAGTGGAGTATTTTCTTATGTGACTCTCTGCTTTGGATATTTTTCCTTCCTCTGATGCGTCATCTATCTTGCTATGCGGTATGTTTAATGTAGTTTTCCATGTAATTTGCTCGGGTCTTGATTGAGTTGAAACTTTTCTAAAGCTCAACATTCCTATGTTGAATATTTCGATTATATAGTTGGAAATAGAGTTTGATATCAGAGCACTTCTCACAAAGCCTGCTGTCTATCCTTCCCGCCACTGCCCTTCAACATACAAGATTGGCTCTGCTCATGAGGACTTTCGTGGATAATCGAAACCAATCACTTCTGTATGGTCCTGTAGCCTTCAGCGTCTAGTGATCTCGTCCATTTAGTCTCTGACGGTGCCCTTGACTGATTTATATTCTAGCATGTGCAATATTCTCTATGGACGTCCAGGCTATATATCATGTTAAGATGGAGGCAGTTAGTCACATTCTCATAAAAATGTCCTTATTTTTACATTATCCTAATTGGCAGATACATAATAAGGTTTTGACCATTATAGCAATCATTTGTGAGATCTGCGCCCTTATCTGGTAAGTCTGTTGTTTTCTTTGTCTATTTGCTTGCTATCTGCCTTGGCATTTCTCTTGTCTTGATTCTTTTGGATCATGACTGAGTTACTAGTGATGAAAGAACATTATGTTTGCTGTTTCCTGTGTAATTTGTATCATTTTTTAGCTCAGTAAAGGCTAAAAGCAATTACTTCGTTTGCTTTATTTCAGGTACAGTTTAAGCTACATTCCTTTTGCCCGAAGAATGGTTTCTGATTTGATGGTTAGGCTTTGTGACACTGAGTTGTAGCGGAAGTTCCTTCGCTATTGGTTTATTATTTTATGCCTAGGAGTTTCTGATGTGTGGTCATTTGGCCTGCTTTTCCTGAGCCTGTTATTGATGACCAGCAAATTCTCATATTCATTTCTTCATTGAACTGTTTGCTTTGGTTTCTTGAATCTATTTTACAATTGGGTTTGGGTCTCAAAAACTTTTGTAAGCTCTTTGTTATCCAATTTTGTTGAGCCAAGGGCTGGTAAGGATTATAATACAAGTGAGCGAAGAACAAGTATATTCCAGATACAATATCTGTCTGCTCCGTGTCGAATTGATCGGGTTGGAGATAAGAAACCACTCTACAAGGTATATTGTCCATAATGATTGCAAAATGAGATTCTTGCATGGAATTCGTGTTTTCTACCCCTCGGTTTGATCCGTCGCGAGTCGTTTTAGTTAAGGAAGACGATGAATACCGATAAACATCCTTGTTCGAGGACAAGGGCCCAGAAAATAGAGATGGTGGCCTTTGGCAAGATCAAATTACGGGAAGCCAGAGCCCTGTTAGCCTGTGCTGAGAAAACAATGAGTCCAACTTACAGGAACTGTTTGTCTGATGAACATTCTCAGGATAGCATCTCGTGAAATGAAGACAATACAGAAACGGGAAGCCTAAAATGTTTGGCTTACTAAAATAATGTGCAAATACAAGGTTTGAGCCTTGAAGCACTAGTCATTCGATGTTGTCTGGGCTTGTGGTGGGCTTGACCCTTGTGATCCACCATGTTTCAACACCTCTAATTCAAATTGATTTGAGAGATGAGGACTCAATGACAATGTTGCAAAGCCTCTTCATGTTGAACAAAAGACCATTCCTGCAGTTTTGCTTTTAAAATTTCTCGTGGGTACTTTCTGGTGTGGACTAGTGAGCATGCAGATTGCTGGGCCAAATCATCCCCAAAGTCCAAAGCAACCTCCAACCAAATAGGTTTCATAGTGAAATCTCGTGTTGACGTGAGATTCAATTATCGGCCGCCTGTTGTACTTTGATGCTATGACAGACCCGTCTTTGTGGAATGATCGAGGCTATACCAAACTGATTTATCTTTCATATCTACTTGTTTTGTTTGATTCGCATCTTTATTTTGAAGTTACGTATCTCTTTTTCAAGTGAAATGAAAATTTTCCTTCCGACCGAAAACAAAACGAAAAAAAAAAAAAGCAAAGTCTCGACCAAAATCTCAGCCACAATCGACCCCCTTTTTTTATCTACTCGAAACTTCTTTGCTACAAGCAGATCCTTTCAGATTCTGCAGATCTTCATCGTGCCAACTACCTCCACCCAAGAATCTCTCCAACCGCATGCAGATGGTGGAGGACTTCCTCACAGGACGCATATAAGTAGGAGCGCTTATAGTAAAGCCGGTGTTAGGTGATTGAGAAGGCATGCTCTGTGGCTCGCTGCCCTCTCCTACAGCACAGAAGTGGCCCCCCTGTTTGACATGAGTTCACCACCAACAACCCATGTGAAGTTGATACACACCTACCTCTGTCTAGTCCTTACTCTCTCCTTTTTCACCTACTTCGTCATCATCATACCACAATGCTCCTCGGCCACCAACCATAACACCCTTGCTTCCTAAGGTTTGATTGAGTTGTCACTGCCAATTTCATCTACTCTCTCAGACTGTTCCGATTTCCGGTCGTATCCACTCGGGACCGCCACCGCGATCCGCGCTGTCATCGCAACTTTGTTCCCCAGATTCTCTTTCGTCGCCTTCGCTTTTTGCCGGTCAAAGAGGGTCGACGGCTCATTAAATTCGCACGGGACACAATTCTCCAGCATCGTGAGTTATGGGACGGAAGACAGCATAATGAAATAATATGGTTGAAGCTTTGCTTTTTCTTAAAGGCGAAGGCTATCATTGGGCATGTAATAACCACGTGAATCTGGTGCTGAGGGTGAAAAAAGGGAAGAAATGGTGGTTCTGGGTACTTTCCACAATGACTACATAAAGACGATGCTGATGCAGCAACCTCCACCACAAAAGATTCAACTGGGTACGGGTCTTCTCTTGCAAATGATTTTTGCCTTTTGAAAGGCACTACAAAGCTGTTGGGCCCCTGTCGTTCTGGTTTCAAGGAAGCATCCATCGCTCAAAGCTATTATAGAAATTGAGTTCACACACACACGACACAGCTTTACCAGATCTCTCCCTTGCTTTTCGTCACCTCAACCGGGTCAGGTCAGATCCATGAAGAAAACTGAAAAGAGGGCTTGTTTTGGAATGTCTCAATCACTCTAGGATGCATGTAACATCACCAAAACACCAAATGGTCCTTCTTTTTTTTATAATTACATGGTCTTTTTGCTTTCTTCATAACAATTATGTGGAAAGTTAAAAATACCATAAGCTTTGGTTGGGACTAACAATAGCTAGAGAGCTTCCTATCAAGTGAAAGGGAACTGAAACTTCGTGGAAACGGGGAAGATTGTTCGAAAAGTTCTAAACCTATTGCACGGCGGTCAATTCAGTTCTAAATCTTTTAATTGTGTCAAATTTTTTTATTGAAATTATATCAATTCAGTCATAAACCTTTTGATTATGCCAATTTAATCTTAAATCTTTTAATAATTTACCAAACTAGTCCTACACCTCTTTAGGAATTGCCAATTTGATCCTTCCAGCCAATCACTCGGGTAATAGATTCGGGACTAAAATGGCAAAATTTCCAAAGATGTATGATTAAATTGGCAAATTATCAAAAGGTTTATGATTAAATTGACACACTTAAAAAGTTTAGGACCGAATACGTATAAGTATAATAAGTTTAGGACTTTTTTGATAATTTCTCCGATAAAGACGTGCCTGCCATGGGGATGGAATCATCATCTCCGACAATGTCGTTTCTCTTCAACATAGGCCAGTGAAGGAACCAATTCTCGTTACCGACACAAACCAGGAAACCAAATTTCCAAACTACCCACGTGTGCGTATCATCAACTACCACCGAGCAGCACTAGATTCGCACGTCACCCAAATCTGCACCAGAAGATTAGCTATCCCCCACCACGATCAAGCTGCTCACTTTTGATCATTAGGGACTGAATATTACGTGGCGCTTGGCCACACTTAATCTACCCTTGTCAACGGAGATAGTGAGAAGGAAGCTGCATAGGCGGACGCAAAAAAGTTGGAAATGCTTCTGAGTGCGCATTGATTAGGGCAGGACTTCTTTTGCCCAAGCAGCATCAATAAAGTTGCACCCCTTTTCTCAGCATGGTGGATCACGAGCCACGAGACTTTTTTACTGCTCTTGGCGGCTTAGCACTAGACCCGTCAAAATGGGTCGTTAATTTATTTCTTAGCTCATATGTTATGAGTTGAATTGTTAATGAATTGGCTTATTAAATAGAACATGAGTGTTAAAATAGGTCGTAAATAGATTTACAATTTACTTAGAACTAGCCCATATCTATGGCTCTCTCTCAATTCTCTCTCGCCTCCACTTGATTTCACACTCACTTACTCTGTATTTTCACCTAAAATTAGTTATGAGTTTTCATAAATTAGATCAAATATAGAAGTGTCTTATGAATATGAGTCAACTCGAGTATAGGTCATTGGATTTATATCGCAATAAATAGGTTTATTTGGGACGGACAATTTATGACCCGACTCGGCACACACATTTGACAACCCCGTCAACCACTGCTTTTGATGAAAGATCATTAGCGGACAATGCAGAATCAGTTACATGACACAAAATGTGCTCATTGGTCACTTGAATGATCCAATGAAGTGATGTTCGGAACCGACCTTTTGGCAGATTACTATGTCTGGATGTTTCTGGTAAACGTGGAACATGCATTCACGAAGCCAAACACGAGTATGCACACACATGAGATGCACCTTTTGCTCAAGAGAAGATTATTTTGAAGGGCTATCGTGCAACAAGTACTCTGCCTTTCAACACTCCGTATAGAATTCGACAAGAGGAGCATTAGATTTGTCAAAATAATTTCATGAAATTTGTGCACCTGGAAATGAAAAGAGAACTATATCGTCCGAAAGAATGCGTGCAATGACCTTTTGTTTTTGGCCAAAATCGATCTAGGTTCCGTAGCCCATTTATCACGTGTTCCATTAGTGTTCTTGCAAACGGAATTCGTCAATACAATGGAGTTAAATGAATTTTGGAGGTCACATTCCTCGCTCTACATTTCTAATAACAAAGTTTCTAAAAGGATTTAATTTTGTGATATTAATGTATTTCGGGAGATCACTAAAAGGAAATCCAAGTTTGAACTTGTTAATGTGTTTAGTTGAACCGTATTCGCTCAAAAACTTCATAAAAAAAAAATAAATCTTGCATTAACTATGATATATTAGCAGCTCTAGATTACAACTATACCTCTAATGGTAAAAGCTTCTTTAACCACAATTCACATGTGCATTTAAATAATTTCTCTCTCAGATTGAGCTCCAATGTTATAGGCAAGTGCCCCCTAGTTAGGTACCTTCTACATCGGTATATTTTTTAATTTCCATCTTGTTGCATGCGAGGATCGCAACAGCCATGGCGCCATCTTCATCACCGGTCCTTTTCGCTATACCAAACCATCGAGGCCATCCTTAACACCGTTTTGCCATATCACGACGCCCACCTTCACCCTTATTATCTTCTGCCAATTTGAAGGTTGCTCGAAAATTGCATTGCGTGGGAGAGTCTTTCCTCGAGACGTTCAGCAAACATAGACCCACATTGGGAGCCAAGCAATCAATCAAAAATTCTAATATCACTTGTTGGGAAACACGATAGAAGCTCGAAACCTTTAGCTAGTGACGAGCACATATGTAGTTTGATCCTTATTAACTCAAAAATTGAAGCGAATGAATTATGAATTAATCAATATCTATTAACTACTCTACATTACGTTATATATTCGATTTGAATCTCTTTTGACACAACTCGTGCGCAGTTCTCAATTATTCAATTTCTCTCTTTTTCTTTTATCACAACTCAATTATTGAATCCTTTTTTTTTTTTTTTCTTCCCCTCTTTTTGCTGATGGGAGAATCTAGATGGCAATGATTGAGAGGCATGTTGACAGATGACACCTCTCTATTCAAGCAAAGTGCACACATGAGGCAGGTCTCATCCTGCAGATATACCATGTAAACTCGCCAATTTTTGGTTTGTGTCATGTAATTGGCATCCTATCCTACGTCTAATTGAAGGATTTTCCACAGAAGAGAAGAGTGATTTTACAAAAGCACGTCATTTGGCTAATTCGTGCCACATGGAAAACGGAAAAGATTAGGAAATCTCTTCCAAATCCCAATCTGCACTCAATTCTTACACGGGGTTTTAACTAATCTCGAGAGAGTTCACGACCGCTCTGCAGGCTCGAACTCGAAACGACTTAGGTGACCAAACTCTTGTAGGTCTACCAAGCCACGAGTTTTACTATGCTTGACTTTACTTCTCATTTGCTAATTATCTAATCGGATACCCATTAAAAGTAATCATGATCTCCACAAATAGGACAGTGGACTGGCTGGCTCTTGAGTGACTGGCCCTTGACCTTTAGAATCTTTGAAGGAGTACAATTGCAAAGCACATGGCCAAGGAATGGCCTCCTTTCACCAATCAAACGGCCAATTCCTCCTTTTCTTTATTCCAATCTTGACCAGTTGTCTCCACCTCCCCAAATTAAATAAATCAAGCCATTCCCTTAAATATATATATTACAAAAAAAAAAAAAACCAACCTGCCATTCTGGGTCCCCCTAATAATTAATGGATTATTTTGGGTTACTTGAATAATTTGGATAAGAGTTAGGTTTGCACAAACCATCTTAATTGCTTGTGACATAGGCATCTGGATCCGAAAAGTGCAATCCTGAAATAAATGAGTTATGGAACGCACGGTCTTATGTGCACTCAGAAATCTCAGTAAAATAAATTCTTTTGCTGGCTTTTTCTTTTTGTCCGGCTTTTACTGGCTGACGTAGAAATGTGTTATTTAGTAACTTTAAGAAGCTAATGCATGTCTCTGCTTGTTTTAATAACAGATCGATACATCGAGTCGAAACTTCTCGTATCGCTTCGTCGGTCGAAACTCGGTAAAATTAGATTATCGGGTGTAACATCTTCGTGTTGAATTGATATTTATACAGGTTGGTTTGGATGGGATGCGTCATAAAATCCTAAATTATAATGTCAATTTGATTTTTTTATTATACTTTTTCTTAAAATTTTGGCGAAAACCAATTTGGCATGGTTGAGTATCCAATTTTGCCGACCATGACGACTCCACATGAATTGCAGGCCTCAGACACGTTTGTTTATATTTATGTGATTCTATTGTCTTCCAAAAAAAAAAAATAATAATAATAAAATCTATTTTTATTTTATTTTACTGACGTAATTTATATTAATATTCTGATCGACCTGCTTCAAGAAGCCGCATCCATCTCTCCCTCTCTCCTTTCGGATCGATTTTCACGGCGTCACACACAAAGACAAAAAAGCACTTGACTAGCCGGGTCGGGTCTCGTCACGTAGCTTAAGGTTAAAAAAAGAAAAGAAAATTGAAATATTAAATTATCATGACATTTTAAGCTCGTATTGATTTGCACATGAAGTTTTGATGGAAGCTTCAAGTTGCATCTAACTTCTGATTTTGTTTTAGGAATTTTGTTACTCCCACCATTTCAAATTCACCTACGATAAATCAAAATTGCTCGAAAGTGTAACACCTCGACCCCACTTGCCAGGACCGGCTTGAGCCGTGACCCCGTCGAGCTCGACTTGACACCAAGGAAGATCTAGTGGTTGAGACTTGTCCGACTCGACATTGTGGGTAAGAGAGACAGATCCGTGGAGGACTCAGCCTAGATCGATGGAAGCGCGGCGTGTGGTCAGAATCAATGACGGGAGGCTTCCATGGAGATAGAGGGCAGGGGTCGGCGAAAGACAAAGTAAGGGCAAAAAAGAAAGACGAAGGAAGGGAACAGTTTATAGTTTGGATGAGTTAAAGGGAAAATTTGAATTTTTTTTCTAGATTTTGAATTGATTTTTTTTTTTTGGTCATAAGATTTTGAATTGCTTTAAATCTTCGCTTTGATTCTATTTAGGAAGTAACTAAATACCTAGAAAAAAGATAGATTTGTAGTAACAAATTAAACTACACAAATCATAACAGAAAAAGATCTGAGCCATTTGAGAAGATCTATTCAACAACATTTAACCCACATTATTTCAAAATCCGCAGAATTTCGCACGCGCACACATCACCTGAAAAAGAAAGAAAAAAAGAAAAGAAAAACCAACAATTATGGTGATAGCAAAACACAATAATTAAATGTTACTAGTTATAGGATCCGGATCGCCTAACATTGGGATTTTCGTGACATGCGTGATATTATTCAAATCAGGCCATCCAAATGAAAATGATCGGCCTGATTTAAGCCATGTTTGAGATTCAAAAATCTCAAAATTTTTCAAATCTCAAAAAAATCTCGGCCCACATTTTTTCCCTTCCTTTCAACACACAGCGTGCCTCAAATCAAACTATCCATTTTCATTTGGACGACCTAATTTGAGTAATGTCACACATGTCATGTAAATCTCAATATTAGGCGATCCAAATCCATTAGTTGTAAGCACGCGAGATCCATTGTCGAAACGAGGCAATCCAACGGCACAAAACGCGACAAAAAATCACACCAATCTTTTATTGCGAAAAAACAAAAGGTCGAATTAATAAATGCCCGTGCTTGGCAGGCGTGCATTGAATCCTCGAGCTCTATACGATGTTAAAAAAACAAAAAAAATGTCGAGAGATTCCTATTAAAAATGCTTGGCGTCGACGAAGAGATTCTAACTCCCCTCTAAGATGTCGGCTTTTAATGAGCAAAGCGAGAAGCGGAGCTAACAAAAAAGAGGTTGGTCTTCCCATTATTCAAGTTGTCCTAGATTTCAATCTTTGGTCCTCGGACTACAACCTACGTTCGCGCGCAACGACCAAATAAGCCGCGAGTCAAAACCTCAGGATACGAAAATTGCTTATACTTGAGGCTATCGAGAATTGAATATTTTGATAGTATTCTAACAATTCGAAGAGCTAAAGTACCCGATATCGCTCATAGATGGGTTAACGTTTTCCTCCACTCGGACTTCCTGCCATAGGATCGGGGCAAGGTATTACATCACCGTTCGTCAAATTCCGCATGTCTTTCTAATCAGGCTTGCTTGTAAATGTGATCTTCGTCCAATAATTTCTCTCGTTTTTCTATTTTTCCCGCATCGGCTGGCACGAATTTATTTCTATTCCGACAAATCAGTTTTTGTTAATGATATCTTTTCTTTTGTCGATTGGTCCACCATAGATTATCAATCAGTTTGAAATTTCTGTACATGCATCTTCCCCTTTTTCTCTATTTATTTATTTATCCTCTTTTATTTTTATATATATTTTTTTCAATAATCAAGTAGCTAGATTTTCCACGAAATTGTCCGTGAGGCCAACCGAAAAATAGGTAGAATGTCATCGTCGTCAAATATACAATAATAAACAAGAAAAAAAAAACTGAAAAAGTCCACGACAAATAAAAAAATGAAAAAAAAATTGGTAAGGAAAATTCTGGGAAAATAAGGAACTTGCAGAAGTACCTTTTAGCCTTCGAAATTACGTGACGCGTCGCCTCACCTTCATGTAGATCGATTGGTCGTGGAATAAAATAGAAAAACAGAGGAAAAGGGCGAATTCCACTCTCTAAGATTAGGACAACTAATCATAGAGTAATGACCAAGATTAGGACAACTAATCAAAAAGCAATGACACGAATTTGATCATCCCTTTGTAGGCTAAGCGAAAGTGCCTTCCTCCAACTATGCTGTGGTTCTCTCCACAAGCATTGACCCGTTAGTCTCGTTGTTTTTCAAGGGACATCTCTCCCTATCTCGTCACGCGATTCAGGTAGAATGGGACAATAAAGTTAGATCGCGACTAGTATAATAAATTTACGAGAACTTGTTGACACTGATCAATATTCGATGCCTCTTGATAAGGACGTGTGCGGAAAAAGCGACGGTTTCTTATCCGGGTACATCACTAAATTAAGCCATGTGCGAAACAAGACGTGCTAGAAAATCCAACTCAAAAGCTTAAGCTTAAACTTATAGATGGAGGGAGATCACATGAATATAAAGAGCATACAAGGCTCATTCACAACCGATTTAGGACGACAACAACAACAACTACTTCAACACCTCCTCTCACGTGCAAGTCGGATTACGAGGCACGTGAAAATTGACTAATGAGGGGTGGGCCCACATACGCGGAAAGGAATAACACTGGTTTTGATATCATGTTATATTTTATGAAACCACAGCCACCTGTTCTAAAAACTTAAACTGTTAGATGAAAGCGTGGTGTAATATTTAATTACTCTAACACTCTCCCTCACGCTTAGTCTAGTCTTTTGACCAAACCGACTGTGGAAATATTTTTATTGAGGAGGCAAATAGGGGCTTGGAAAGATTTGAACCGGGGATCTCTTGCTACGATACTATATTAGAAAGAAACCGTTCAGTACGAATATGTCGGGTGAAGTAAGATGGTGGGCAAAGAAACCGTTCTTTTTGGTAGAGAAGTTCATTCTACTCGATCGGCGTGAAAATTAGGTTTCGAAATCGACCCCATGGAATCGATTTTTGTGATGGAAAACGAATGATATGGTCAAGGGAGTGGAGAGAGATTCCGGGATTGTTGCTGTATAAGAACCTGAGGAATCACTCGGATGCTCTTGCTTTTCAAGAAAATCGGATTCGCCTCAAATGACAGATCGAAAAGTCTTTGTTCATGACTGTGATATTCCATCTTTTCGTGGTGTCGTGATACTTTCCGAGGAAATGCTGGTCTACATCAGATCTTCCTTTGTTCTAGGAAACCCAAAGCTTAATTTCAACGCCATAAGAATGTACCGTGAGATATCTCATTCTCGGCAGGATGCCTAACCAGAATTTGCATTCGGGTGGACAGAGTATATTATATCAAATCACACGTTCATCTAATAACTTATTACTGATTTTCTGTATAAATACGCGTCGATTTTGCTAAATTTTTACGTGACATCGACGGGATCCGATGATCAACTCCGGTCACTTTCGATTTTCATATTTCAATCTTAGTTCCAACACGAGCCTATATGCGAGGAGAATTAAACCAGCCAACTGTTTGGATTTCGTAGTTAGAGGTGGGGTACATGCCGTACTCATTCGAGATCTGAACGAAGTAAATGATCTTGCGTTATGCCTTTCTCTTACGGCGAAAACTCAATAATTGTTTCGCCCCTCACATGTTAATCAAATTACTTACTTTCGTCGTAATTCAATTAATTACTACAATCTTAGGTGGCGAAGAGTCGACATCGCCTAGCTTCTAAGTATGGTTAACGAGGGTCTCCGGCACCATTAACAAGGTCATTTTCAACTATATTTAAAGGCTTAATTTCCTCCACGTCGACATTTTTTTTTTTTTTTTTTGGGGTGGTGGGGGTGTTTGTTTAGGTGGCAGCTTGGACCCAACAGAAACTTGACAAAAGGTGGAGCAACACATGGACCTTAAGATATAGCCAAGCTATTGTCCTACTTCCAGCAGTCATTTCATGGGCCCAATTTTTTTTTTTGGATAATATTATATTTTTCCTCATTTTATAGTTTTATTTATTTATTTTTTGGGCCAGAACAGATTCTTTCCATCCTATATTTATATTTTATTACCATGTTGTACATTGCCATGCCCATTGAACATGACTGTCACGAGGCCGCCCCTGCTGTCGTTTAACTCATATTAATCAGTGACACGAAATAATGGGGGCTTAATAGGAGAGAAAGCAAGAAGAAAGTGGCCAGCAAAATAGGGGATAGACATAAAATAAGGTGTGGAACTTTCAAGGAAAAAAATCATGTCGTAGCACGATTAATTTGAATATAATGATGGCTTGCCATGATGCCATATGCAGCAGCAATGAGTACTATATTTTCAACGATATAAGAACGGTTCAACTTAACTGTTGTAGCTGTGAACTTTTGTATGTGAAAGTCGACGTAGTGCTTCCGGTCAATTGCCTCTGGGATTTACTAACATGACATTCGGGAATGGCACATCCCATATGAGTCATCACGTTATCAATTTTCTGTGATGATCGACCGAATGACTATATTGAAAATTTACATAAATGTTTAGGATTATATTGATAAAATTAAAAAAATTTCAGGACGAGAGATTGACATCATAATAAATTGAGGACTGTTTCAATGAGAGGAAATTTTTTATCATCTCTTTATTATTATTATTTTTGCCGATTATTTCCTGTGAGAAGATAAAACTCTCTTTTTTGGGTCAAGTGAGAGGAGGAACCAAAGCTGACTGGTCGTTTTAGCAGCTGTAGAGGACATGCAAGCCATTGAATCTTGGTCCATACGCAGTACGGCCACACCGACATCACAGATTCACAAGCACAAAACAGAGGAAGCACTTCATTGCATGGTGTGCAACCGGACCGGGTTTGTCCGAAATCCGGATAAGACCACTCAAAAAATAAGTCCGGGAACCGGTTCCCATCCAAATTTGTCTGGGAACCGATTCTAAACCCGAGTCGGCTCTCGGTTCCATGTACCTAGGGACCGGGTCAATTTTGGAACTGATTTTTGTCAACTATTAAAAAAAAAACCTTAATTTTGCTTGCCTCGCCTCCTTTTATTTTTGGTGAATTATAATTTCTATTGCTCATATTAGGGATTGTTTCTTTTGGTGGATAATGAGTTTTATTCTTCGTCTTTTACTTTGAATCGTTTCATTACTACTCATATTATTTTATTGAAAAAAATAAAATTAAAAGAAAAAAAGAAAAATAGGTTCTTGGATAGACTTTGAAATCTATCCGAAAAACAGAGTGGGTTCCGAAATAGGTTCCAAGACAAACAAAGTAGGTTCTAGGTTCCAGAAATTTGAAACCAATAATAGCAAATCGGTCTTAGGGTCTAAGTTCGGAACCTATCCACTCAATCAATGCTCACTCCTGCTTTGTTGTTGTCGAGCAGGGAGGAAAATGTCCGGTCGTAGCTGAAAACAGGGTCTCGTCGGGGCTATGGGTCTCGGTCGTTCTCTCCCCGTGCCTATCGGGGGACCGCTTACTATGTTTTCAGTACTGTTCTTGTTTATTAGTGTTTTTTTTTTTGTGTGGATGTCTTGAAAATCAACGCAGTAGACGAATAACAGTACTCGGGAAAACGATAGCGACACTACGCGACATCACTTATCCGATCAAATTTACCTTTTTCGGTACCGTTGCAAAAAAGAAAGTGAAGAAAAAAAAAATGCTTAGCTAGTACGTCGTGAACGTATTGCGTTCCGTATTGTTTTCATTTCGACTTTTATTTCGATTGCATGCGTTTGTTCGCACTCCCGTGTTGTCGGAATCCCCAAATGGGGATTTTCCTGAAAAGTTTGTCTTGGGCCATTTGCTAAAGCTACCAAAATAGGAAACGCCACAATATTTAACAGGCTCAATACTAAAAAAAAACCCCATAATTTTGACATTTATTTCAATTATATCCAAATCCTTTTTTGTCTCATAAAAAAATCTCAAACTTTTACTTTTATCCTAATTCTATCCATAACTTTTACTTTTGTTCCAATTATACCGACCTAGTACTAAAAAAACCTCCACTTTAGCATATATCCCAATTATATCCAAAACTTTTTTTTTATTTCATAAAAAACTTCCAACTTTTACTTTTTTTCTTAATTCTACCATCGATAACTTTCCGTCCATAATCAACATTGATTTATCCTATGTAACATTTTGACTTGGCTAATGAATTACATCTCGGCAAAGTTGACAGAAAAAAATTCCCCGCTTCTTTTATGTTATTTGCTTTCCCTATATGTTGTCGAGAGATACAGAGTTACTCAAGACGGCACGTTTCAAATTCTCTTCGGCTAGAAGGCTAGACGTGGAGGTATTTGCCCGAAGAACGACTAGACGTGGAGATATTTGGACGGATGATCTCAAATCTCGCCATCCTTGAAACCCGCTGTTTCCAAATTTCAAAGATTCATTGGTAAGTTGAGCGATAAAATTCAAGCGACGTAGGATTAAAAAACGGTGATTATGTACGAAATATTGGTGGTGGTAGAATTGAGATAAAAGTAAAAGTTAAGGTTTTTTATGAGACAAAAAAAAATTGGATATAATTGGGACATATACTAAACTTGAGAGTTTTTTTTTTTGGGTATTAGGCTGGTAAAATTGCGACAAAAGTAAAAGTTGGAGTTTTTTACGAGATAAAAAATAGTTTTGAATATAATTGAGACAAATGCTAAAGTTGAATTTTTTTTTTTGGTATTAGGCCATGTTCAATTGGTATCCTTTTAATAAACACAATTAACACTTTCAAAGTTAAATATTTTTTCTATTAATTATGTTTGATTATCTCGAAGGGTATTGCAAACATAATAATTTTTAGATGATTGTGAAAATAACGGCATGTTGTGGACCACAAATTAAATGAACTTTTTAATAATTTTTTTAAAAATATTTTGTGGCCCAGAATAGGAAAGGCCATCAATAATCATACGCTAGTAGGTCCCTCGAAAAAAAACAACACCCGTTGTATCGCGATCCATCAAGCGACACGGTGCCTATCCGGGCTAATTATGGAAGTCATTGTCCATGTTGAATTATTACCAGTACGACGAATTATTATCTTCAAAGGACAACCCCACACAAAAAAAGAAGAAGAAGAAGAAGAGGCAATTGATGAGACGAGTGATGCTGGTTTCTTGTTTTTTTGCTCTCGAGAGAACGAAAGATTGGACACGAGCCGGTCGAGCCATCCAACTCCTACGGGGAAAAACCCCGAAGCGACGACCCTCTTGTTCTTTTGCGCTCGATGTATATACTTCGTGGGGACAAGACTCGACCCCGCGCAAAACGACGTCTTTCCGCGCCCGTTTTCGTGTCGTCTCTTTCTACGGGGGCTGGGGCTCAATTATGAAGTCATAGATGGAGTGGGAAATGTCCGATTTGCACTTTGACTTTGACCCCGCATGGGGAGTTTTTGGGGGCCCACGGTCTCGAGTCTGGGGAAGACCCTTTTTTTTTTTTTTGTTTTTTCTGTGATCTGGATGGGGATGACTGAACGAGCAGGTTTTTTAACCGCGGGAAGGGCCAGAAAGGTGGATTACCTAACCCAGCGGGGTAGGTGTCGACCAACGAATTCGAGCCTTCTTCTTTCCCTAGGTCACCGACAGTGAGTTTAGCAGTGCCTTTCTAACGGGGCTATCCTAGCCGCTTCGCTCCCCGGAGGAAAATGTCAGCGTCCTGCCTCCGTGCTTGTTGACTTTCTGACAACTGCGTGCCCTTATGACTGAACATATTCATGGCCTAGGCTACAACTTTATATAACTAATTTTTTGCAAATTTTGGGGCTTAATCTAAGTCACCCACCAAGTAAATTTTCAAAAGCTAATTGGTAATTTAATGCCGAAGAGCTCTGATCCATTCGTCTTCCCACGTCGAAAATCATACTTAAGTCGGGTCCGTTGATGTAAGTTGAGTCCTAACTACAACTCGATCCATTTTAATCACCTCTCGCATGTTCGAGAATGACATCATCGAAAAAAAACATCTCATCTAACCATTACAATTTCCAAATTTTAAATTACCCATCATCTTGAAAAATTTACGATAATTCCGTCGGAATTGCGGCACGAATCACAGGCATGCAAACTTCCGTTATCGGATCTCGAAAATCAATACCCATCATCTTGAAAAGTTTACTGTAGTTTTGTCGGAACGGCAACGTGAATCACACGCATGTAAACCTCAGTGATTGAACCACGAAAATCGATAACCCCATCATCTCGAAAAGCTTATTTATGGTAGTTTCGTCAGAGTAGCAAAGTGAATCACAGGCGCACAAACTCCAGTAATCGAATTACGAAAATCGATTACAGCAGTTCCGTGATGGCGTGAATCACGGGCAAGCAAACTTCGTTAATTGAATCAAGAGAGAACCGGCCAACAGATGAAGGGAATAAAAAAAGCCTAACCTCACGCCAGTCAATCCGTCGTCTTTGACCACAGATTTAGCAAGAATCCATGGGCAAGTCCGCCAGAACTTTCTTCAAAAAGGCCAAAACCGCCACATCCAACCACATCTGTTCCCCGAATCGACCAAAACAAGGAGACTCCTGCGTGGCGAAAGACTGTCCAAATTCAATGTTTCGTCGGAATTCCGACTTTTATAAAAATCAGCGAAAAATTGTCTCTCTTACCGCTGGCCGCATAAACGCGCCGGCACCCAAGACATCACGTCCTCAGGTGGCCGCGTAAGGGCGATAATTATAAAGATTAATCCGCATCATTAGTGCCCCCTAATACCGTCATCCGCTCCGTCACCAAAAAAGTTTGTCAACTCCTAAATTCTAATCACGCATGGACGGCGCGGCGTTTTTTTACCATAATGCTCCTGGCGTGCGGCGATATATGTATTCTTTTGGGGCGGGGCGGGGCGGGGCGTGGCGGCGCGGGGCGGCATGATTTTCTTAAGTTTTTGTTGCCAACAAGTGTGAAGTTATGGGATGTTTAATTCGATCGGGGGAGCGGGATTGGGTTGGCAAAAGTCCATGGCTCGTTGTTTCGTTTGCTGGAAAAAAAAGTCGACGAGGATGACGAGCAAGCGTTGATGGGCGATGTTGTAAGAGATTCAGGTGGCATTTTTGGTGGGGTTTGTTTCGGAGGTAGGTGAAGGGTCGAGGCAATAGTGATGCTTCGTCGAATTGATTATGGGTGCGATCCTTTTTCGAATACTTGTTTTTCACTACATGATAAAACGAATGATCACATCTCATCCGATTGTAAAAAATTTCGAGCGAAGATTTTGTCGACAGAAATATGGTCATATCGATTTCACATGCGGGACACCCGTGCGTTTTAACGAGATATTGGATGGAATGTTAACGAAAGTGGATTTGGGGCGGGAGTACCGAGTGGGGATTTCTTATAAAACAAAAGTTAATTTTGAGAAAATGAATTGTGATCACCACTTTATTTTATTTTTTAAAAAATCGGATGATTACATCTCAACCAATATTAAAAGATTTTGAGTGAAGATTTTCTTGACTGAAATATGATTACATTAATTTCATAAGAGTTAGACCCAAGAAAAAAAATATCATACGAGGGACGTATGTGCATTTTAACGGTATATCTTGGATGGAATGTTGACGGAAGTCGATTTTGGTTAGGGGTAGTGAATGCGAATTTCTTGTAAAACCAAAGTTAATTATGGGTGAATGGGCGGCGATCACCCCTTTAAAATTTTCAATGGGATCGACCCGTAAAAAGAAGTATTATCGGATAAGTCATCTAACGTGGTATGGATAATATTGAATTTTTTTGGGGAAATTTCTTTTAGAAGTTAAGACCAAAAAAAAAAAGGAGTCAGAGTTATCGAATGGTCAAATTGGGCAATTTTTTTTTTCTTCCTATCCTTCTTAAAAAAAAAAAAAAAACCAGGGTTGTACCCGGTCGGACCAAGGAAACAACCCAAGCCCCAAATTAGGCACCCTTAATTACTGCTGTACATATATGTCCGGTTAATTAACATAACCCAATTAATGTAATGAGGATGAGGCACCTTAACTACATTAATTAGGAGATCCCACAGATGAATAAATGGCAAAACGAATCATGTCCCTCGGTGGTCATTACCAAGAAAAAGCGGACGCTTAGGGGATAGTGAATTAATTAATTAATTAATTGCCTAAGTTAAGCTAAGCCCAGTAGTCTTAGATGGAAACAAAGCTTAATCTGTCTCCAAAATTCTGAATTTTTCCTTTTGTCTTCTATTTTTTTTTTTCCCTGAATTTGGACTTTTACCGGAAAGAGAGGTCACGCGGTGGCTCGGCGCCGAGCCTAATCCCAAATCGGGGACTTCTAATTAGGCCTCGGACAGTGAAAGCCGAGGCTTTGAATTTTCCCAACCGGGCGCCACCCCCCAAAAAAAAAAAAAAAAAAATGAAAAAAGAAAAGTCCACGTTTTGCTTTATTTATTATCCTTTTTTTTTTGTGTGGATTTGCTTGTGAATTATCGGGCGATGGCCCAAAGAAAAAAAGGGAAAAAATCAAAACGAGAAAACCAAAGGGCCCAGTCAGAGCCAGCCACGAGCGGCTGTAGCGTGCCGCCTCTGCACACGTGGCGAAGCCGCGAGTCCTGAGCTGTCATTTCGCCCCGGACAAGGAAAACAGGGAAATGCTGAGGTGGACTGGGTAGAAATTTTCCCCAGTGGGCCCCCCACCCACCAGCCTCTCGCTCTATCTGCATTCTGAGGATGTTTTTTTCTTTTTCTTTTTGTCCATTTCTCCTTCGAAAAAACCGGGGTCGTTTTTTTTTTTCTAAATCCTTTTTCACTTGGGAAAAGAGAGAGCTTCTTCTATAAATTGACTGCTCTCGCCATGCCTATCCCTCCCCACAAAAGATAGAGCGGCCCTCTGTCATCGCTCCTCCTGCTCCGCCTCCTTTAATCCCTTTGATCATCTTCATTCTCTCTCTCTCCTCCTCGAATCATTAATCAAGTCTTTTTCTGCAGCTCTCTCTGTCTCTGTCTGTCTGTCTGTCTCTCTCTGTGGGCGTGTCTGCGTTCTGTGGGTGATATATATTTAGCGCTGGTGCAGAGAGAATCGGTGGTTAACCCACATTTTTATTTTTGCCTCGGAGAATCTCTGGTCTCGAAGAATCCGCTTGGCCAACGAGAGCCCCATGAATGGCTTGTAATTCGTGAATTCTTATAGTGGGGGTGTTGTTTTTTTAATTTCGTTTTTTTTATAATTACGAGCATTGTTGTGTCGAGACAGCTCTCTCGTACTTGAACCCCGGAATCGTGATACCTGGGGGGGCTCTTTTCTTTTCCTGCGGAGTCCAAATCCGCCCGTCCTTTCGTTTTCGCTTGTTGGGCATTTTGGCGTGCAAACGGAGGCTCTAGGTGGGGTTGGGTGAAAGAAGCGGACTTGGAGTGAGTTTGAATCAGCCGTCGTTCGGCATACGCATCGATAGATCTGTTGAGGGATTTGGTTTTTTTTTTTGCTCGAGCGGAAGTGGGTTTTGTCGTCGGTTTGCCATCGGATCCTTCCCTGATCTCGCTTGGATTTGATTTTAGTCCCATCGGCTTAAACACCCTTCTTTCGTCGGAAAAGAAAGTCGTCATCTTTATCTCTCATCCATAGCGTGAAGCTAATCGAATCCAAGCCTCTTCGTTGTTTCGGTAATGTCGTCCGCTTCGTCGAGTTCGCTCCTTCAGCCGACAACGCGAGCTCATGCTCTGCCCACGTCGCTCGCCAAGCTGTCCATTACGCCGCAGTTGAGCGTGTCTCGTTCCAGGAGCAGAGCGAAGGCGAGTCGGTGCTCTGTTTCCAAGAAGTCAACGGGCGTTCAGGAGAAGAGTTTCTTCGGGCCCCGGCTTCAGGAAACCAGATCCGAGAGGCTCCGCGCCTTGGCGTCTGATGGGTCCAGTAGGCTATCGAAGCTCCGGCTCCTTGTTCGGTCCGCATTGTCCGCGGTCCCAGAGAAGCCTCTTGGTCTCTATGACCCAAAGTTCGATAAGGACTCTTGCGGCGTCGGTTTTGTTGCCGAGTTGTCTGGCGAAAGCAGCCGCAAGACGGTGAGCGAATTTGGCCATTCATTTTGTGCACGCTTTAATTCATACACAACCATGTCTGATTTGGCGCTACTTCTTTGATTGGCGTTCATGTTAAATTTTTTGTAAGCGCATTTTCCACGGGCTTGGTTCCCAGTTTTCTTGAAGGAATTATCTCCTCGTGTGTGATCTGATTAGTTTTGTGGGGGCGTAGATGTTAATTTGGGTTACGATGGGTGCATAAATGGTCTTGTGTTTTCGTCTGTAGGTGACAGATGCTTTGGAAATGCTGATTCGTATGTCGCACCGCGGTGCTTGTGGTTGCGAAACTAATACTGGTGATGGAGCTGGACTTCTTGTCGCGCTGCCGCATGAGTTCTACCAGCAAGTATGTCCTGTTACTTTGCATTTACCCCTTTCGTTGTGGATCATATGAAAATAAATACAAACAAAGAAAACCTTTCGCTGGTGATGATTAAAGTAATTCCATGTTCCTGCAAAAATAAAATAAAAGAGAAATTCTTTGTTTGTAGTTTTATGCTGGTTTTTTGTTTCTCTGGCCTGCAATTTTTGTTCGAGGTATCGAACATTTTTTGCGGTTTTACTGTTGTTTGAGGGTCTTTCTGGTTCTTTCCTCGTACATTGATCATTGCTGGATTGCCTTCCCTCAGGTTGTCAGGGAGAATGGATTCAAATTGCCGCCTCCAGGCGAGTATGCTGTTGGCATGTTGTTTCTGCCAACATCTGAGACTCGAAGGGAACAAAGTAAAAGAGTATTCCAAAAGGTAATCTCGAGACCGTGTGTCTCTCTCTCTCTCTCTCTCTCTCTCTCTCTGTGTGCCTCCAATGGTCACTAAGCTAATCCACACACCGAAATTGCATGATGTGTTAACTCTAGTTGCTTTGTTTGCATCTTTCGCTCTGTCTTCAAGTCTGATGTAGTTGTGTCGGTGTTTTATCTCATGAAGGTTGCGGAGTCTCTTGGGCACATGGTCATAGGTTGGAGATCTGTGCCAACTGATAATTCAGGGCTGGGCAAGTCGGCTTTGGAGACGGAACCTGTAATTGAACAAGTATTCCTCACGCCTAGTTCCAGGTCAAAAGTCGATTTGGAGCGACAGGTACTTGCTTTTTATCTCAATTTATTATCTCTTGAGTGAGAGCTGGGAGTCCAAGATTTTTTTTCCTTCGTCCTTCATGGTGATGGGTTCCTTTCAGAGGGAATCCCTTGGTCTCTTGGCCATTGGGTTGGTTATGCTCTATTCGGGTTTTTGAAAAGAGTCAATGCTGTATGTAGAACAGGAAAGGAGAAGCTTTTATGTGCTAATTGGTTATATTCACTTTTTTTCTTTGCTTAATCTTCAGCCATCTGTAGACAGTGAAGTATTTCTATGTCTAGGGATCTTGCTGTCCATCTTAGATTATTGTTTTGCAGAAAATTAACTTTGGCTTTCCCTTTTCTATCAACTAAAGCACTTGTTCCATTTTTTGCTAGATGTACATACTCAGGAGGGTCTCAATGGTTGCTATTCGAGCGGCCTTGAACCTCCAACATGGCGGCGCTAGAGACTTCTACATATGTTCACTTTCCTCAAGGTTTGTTCGTTTACGATATTGAATCGTGTCTCATTGGTTCAGCACTTTTCCCCACTTGATATCCCCTCCATTTGTTTATCCAAATTTGCAGAACTATTGTCTACAAGGGTCAGCTGAAACCTGTTCAGTTGAAAGATTACTATTATGCAGATCTTGGCGATGAAAGGTTCACGAGCTACATGGCCCTGGTAAATATATTAACCTTTTACTTTCTTCTCTCTCCACTGACTCCATACTTTAACAAACAGCACGGAACAAGTGACTGACGGGATGCAAGGTTGAGGAATGACTTCTGAAGCCTTGAGGTTTGAATGATCCCTTAAGTTCTTCAACTCCCTTGATACTGTATACACTGGGTGAGTTGGTAAGAAACCTCGTTGTCAAGTAAATCATGTTTACTGAAACCTGGTGCAGAGCTGTAGGTTCAGTCTTTAAGGATGAGATGACCTATTTAGTGGAGGGAGAGGAAAGTGTGTTCAGTCAGACCGCCCTAGGTTCCCAGTAATCTTATACTCATCCGCGTCACAGTTCCACGTTTGTGGACTTCGTTTCAGATTTCCCCTCTTGACTAATGCAAGTGCAGGGTGGAATGACTGTATTGGCTGTTTTATTGGTGCAGATACACTCCCGCTTCTCGACAAACACATTCCCAAGCTGGGATCGTGCACAACCAATGCGAATCTTAGGTCATAATGGGGAGATTAATACACTTAGAGGCAACGTGAACTGGTAATTTGTGGCAATGAGCTTGTTGTGCTTTTGTTGGCTATTGTCTTCTTGGCTTCCTACATGGAATATCCTGGAGTAACAGCCAAAAGGGATAAAATCTTTAAATGTGCTAGTACTTTTTGGAAAATTTCTGCTTTTTTCTCTTTTGATATATAAAATCTCCACATCTAGTTTAAGAAGAAGGGAATGCCAAATTCTGGTATCAATCTACAGGTTCTGCTTCACTAGGTTGATGGAAATTTACCTTGTTAGCTCTATAAACGATAGGGTTGTGGTCAACTGTAAGAAATAGAATAATCTTATACCTGCAATGGGACTATGATGTCGGGTGGACGGTCTTTGTATTTTTCTTCACAGACCTTTTTTGTTATCTCTGTTGCCTTATCTTTTTGTATTGACACTGTGTGACACTCTTTTTGTTCTTAGGATGAAAGCACGTGAGGGTCTCTTAAAATGCAAGGAGCTTGGTCTATCAAAGAATGAGTTGAAGAAGCTTCTACCAATTGTTGATGCCAGTTCATCTGATTCAGGTGGAAATTTATTCTGTTTTATTGTAGGTGCTCGCTGCTAGTGGGACCACGTACTTGCGTGGTTCCTTTATCTTTACAGACATAAACTCGGAAGATTCATGGTCTAACTTAGGATAACTCCCTCTTTTAGGAGCTTTTGATGGTGTTCTTGAGCTTCTAGTTCGAGCTGGCAGAAGTCTTCCTGAAGCTGTGATGATGATGATCCCTGAAGCATGGCAAAATGACAAGAACATAGATCCTCAAAGAAAGGCTTTGTATGAATACTTCTCAGCTCTTATGGAGCCATGGGATGGGCCAGCTCTCATTTCATGTAATATTCTGTTGCATTACAGTACCATTTGAAGCATATTCTTGTGCTATACACTTATCCGCAGAATCACTTGCAGTTACTGATGGCCGCTACCTTGGAGCAACATTGGATCGCAATGGCCTACGACCTGGTCGTTTCTACATCACTCATAGTGGAAGAGTAATAATGGCAAGTGAAGTTGGTGTAGTCGACATCCCTCCTGAAGACGTGTCAAGGAAAGGAAGGCTGAACCCTGGGATGATGCTTTTGGTGGATTTTGAGAAGCATATTGTTGTAGATGATGAAGCCTTGAAGCAACAATATTCTATGGCAAGGCCTTATGGAGAATGGCTTAGAAGGCAAAAGATTGAACTCAAGGACATAGTTGACTCCGTTCCTGAATCTAAAAGGATTGCTCCAGCCATTGCTGGGGTGGTGGCAGTAAGTGTCTGAATTTGACTCATTTCCTTACTTTATTTTTGTGTGGGATTCTTATCTTTTTTAATGTCCATCAGGCATCTGCTGACGATGACAATATGGAAAAAATGGGAATTCATGGTTTACTGGCCCCTTTGAAAGCTTTTGGGTACGTGATCTCTCTTATATGAGATACTGAACATTCTCTTTGGTCTTTTTTCTTGTTTTGAAGCTTTCACTTTTGCAGTTACACTGTTGAAGCTTTAGAAATGTTGCTGCTTCCCATGGCAAAAGACGGTACGGAGGCCCTTGGATCCATGGGAAATGATACGCCTTTGGCTGTCATGTCTGATAGAGAAAAGCTCACGTTTGAGTATTTCAAGCAAATGTTTGCTCAAGTGACAAACCCTCCTATTGATCCTATCAGAGAGAAGATAGTTACTTCGATGGAATGCATGATTGGTCCAGAAGGCGATCTTACAGAGACCACTGAGCAACAGTGCCATCGCCTCTCTCTGAAAGGTCCTCTGCTGTCTATTCAAGAAATGGAAGCTGTCAAAAAGATGAATTACAGAGGTTGGCAAAGCAAAATCATAGACATAACTTACTCCAAGAAACGTGGTAGAAAGGGACTGGAGGAAACCCTGGATAGGATCTGTGCAGAAGCAAGTAAAGCTATCAAGGAGGGCTATACAACTCTTGTATTATCTGATAGAGGTATTTTATTGTAAAACTGGATCTAATTTCTCTTGAAGGAACTTGTATATGGGATGGAGTTTAACCACTTTTTCTTCCAATGCAGCCTTCTCCCCAGAGCGTGTTGCTGTAAGCTCTCTCTTGGCTGTTGGTGCTGTTCATCACCACCTTGTAGAAAAGCTTGAGCGCACTCAAGTGGGGTTGGTTATTGAATCTGCAGAGCCACGTGAGGTGCACCATTTCTGTACACTGGTTGGGTTTGGTGCCGATGCTATATGCCCATATCTGGCAATAGAGGCAATTTGGAGATTGCAGGTTGATGGAAAAATTCCACCCAAAGCAAACGGTGAATTTTTTTCGAAGGACGAGCTGGTTAAGAAGTATTTCAAGGCAAGCAACTATGGAATGATGAAGGTTCTTGCAAAAATGGGGATTTCAACTTTGGCCTCCTATAAGGGTGCTCAGATTTTTGAAGCTTTGGGTCTTTCATCAGAAGTTGTTGAGAAGTGCTTTGCTGGAACACCAAGCAGGGTGGAGGGTGCAACATTTGAGATGCTTGCCCAAGATGCACTCGATTTGCATGAGTTGGCATTTCCTAAGCGTGTCTTCCCCCCGGGTAGTGCAGAAGCTGTTGCGCTGCCTAACCCTGGGGATTACCACTGGAGGAAAGGTGGTGAGATTCACCTGAATGACCCTCTTGCTATGGCAAAGTTGCAAGAAGCTGCCAGGAGTAATAGTGTGGCTGCATACAAGGAGTACTCAAGGCGCATCCAGGAATTGAACAAAAGCTGCAATTTGCGTGGGCTCTTGAAATTTAAGGAAGCAGCAGTCAAAGTCCCTCTGGATAAAGTTGAACCGGCTAGTGAGATTGTTAAGCGGTTCTGCACTGGTGCTATGAGCTATGGATCAATTTCACTTGAGGCACATACCGCACTGGCCATGGCAATGAACAGAATTGGGGGCAAGTCAAACACAGGTATTATTTAATTTAATCTCCCCTATATACAATTTGAACTACTTTGTCTCTTAGATGTGCGAAGCAGAACATATCTAAACTTATTAAGATGGAAATTCGTTGTACCATATCGTGGGTGAAGCTTCTGTTTGGGTTTCGCTGCATGTACTTTGATTTAGGATTATTTTACGTCATCCATCTCTGACTGCTGCAGTTTTTTACGTGTGAAGAGTTTTGCTCCTCATAATTGGGTTCGTATCTCCTTTATGTTTTCTGTTGAAGGTGAGGGAGGAGAGCAACCGTCTCGCATGGAGCCTCTTCCAGATGGCTCTATGAATCCAAAGAGGAGTGCCATCAAGCAGGTTGCTAGTGGGAGATTTGGGGTTTCAAGTTACTACCTTACTAATGCTGATGAGTTGCAGATAAAAATGGCTCAGGTATAGGTTGGTTCTATCCTGAAAGCTGCAGAATCCTCTTCTATGATTGCCTTCGATTTTCATACAGTTGGCCCTGTGCTCCCGTTGGAACAGAGCTTCCCTTTGTTTATTCATTTATGTTCATGGCAGATGATGCTGTGTCAGCAAAGCACCATGCGGTGTCTTTGCTTTAATTGATATCCACATGTGGAATTTGGTGAGGTTAACATGTGCTAAAAATACTTCATTTGAATTGGGTTTATTCGATTTTGACTTCAGTTGTGTTCTAATGTAGGGGGCCAAGCCTGGTGAGGGAGGTGAGCTCCCTGGCCACAAGGTAATAGGAGATATTGCGGTGACCAGGAATTCTACTGCCGGAGTTGGACTGATAAGTCCACCTCCACATCATGATATCTATTCAATTGAAGACCTTGCCCAATTAATTCATGATCTTAAGGTAAACTTGTACATCTTTCCTTCTCTGTTGTCCAGTGCCCAGTTCCTGGCTTGTGCAAACTAATCAGTCCTCGTCTTTGTTTGCTATTCTAGAATTCCAATCCTGCAGCTCGAATCAGTGTGAAGCTTGTGTCGGAAGCTGGAGTTGGAGTAATAGCAAGTGGTGTAGTGAAAGGGCATGCCGACCATGTTTTGATCTCGGGGCATGATGGAGGAACGGGGGCCTCTCGATGGACAGGTATTAAAAATGCAGGGCTTCCATGGGAACTTGGTTTGGCTGAGACACATCAAACCCTGGTTGCAAATGACCTCCGTGGCCGGACAGTTCTTCAGACCGATGGCCAATTAAAGACTGGAAGAGATGTTGCCATGGCGGCACTCCTTGGTGCTGAGGAATTTGGGTTTAGCACTGCTCCCCTCATAACACTTGGCTGCATCATGATGAGAAAGTGCCACAAGAACACCTGCCCTGTTGGCATTGCTACTCAAGATCCTGTTCTACGTGAGAAATTTGCTGGAGAACCTGAACATGTCATTAACTTCTTCTTCATGTTGGCTGAGGAAGTTAGGGAAATCATGTCTCAGCTGGGATTTCGGACGATGGACGAGATGGTTGGTCGTTCTGATATGCTTGAAGTCGACAGAGAAGTAACCAAGAACAATGAAAAGCTGGAGAATATTGACCTCTCCTTACTTCTTAGACCTGCAGCTGAGTTAAGGCCCGATGCTGCTCAGTATTGTGTCCAGAAGCAGGACCATGGCTTGGACATGGCTTTGGACCAGGAACTCATTTCCCTGTCCAAAGCTGCTTTGGAAAAAAGTCTCCCTGTCTATATTGAAATGCCTATTTGCAATGTGAATCGTGCTGTTGGAACAATGCTCAGCCATGAGGTAACTAAACGCTATCGCATGGCCGGCCTACCTGCAGATACCATCCATATTAAACTCTCTGGAAGTGCTGGCCAGAGTCTTGGAGCTTTTCTCTGCCCTGGTGTCACACTGGAGCTTGAAGGTGACAGTAATGACTATGTTGGCAAAGGATTATCAGGTGGAAAAATTGTAGTCTATCCTCCAAAGGGAAGTGAATTTGATCCGAAAGAGAATATTGTCATTGGAAATGTGGCTCTTTATGGGGCCACAAGTGGGGAGGCATACTTCAATGGAATGGCTGCGGAAAGATTCTGTGTGCGCAATTCTGGGGCAAGAGCTGTAGTAGAAGGGGTTGGTGACCACGGATGCGAGTACATGACTGGTGGGACAGTAGTTGTGCTTGGAAAAACAGGCAGAAACTTTGCTGCTGGTATGAGTGGTGGCATTGCATATGTTCTAGATGTGGATGGTAAATTCCAGTCACGTTGCAATCTTGAGTTGGTAGATCTTGATAAAGTTGAGGAAGAGGAGGATATTATGACCCTCAGAATGATGATTCAGCAACACCAGCGTCGCACAACCAGCCAACTGGCTAAAGAGGCGTTAGCAGACTTCGAGAGTCTTCTGCCTAAGTTTATCAAGGTAATCCCCAGGGATTACAAGCGTGTTCTTGCGGACATGAAAGCAGGAAAAGCTTCCCAACATGCTCAGAAAAATATGGAGGAAGAGGAGCAAGATGAGGGAGAGTTGATGGGGAGAAATGCTTTCGAAGAGCTTAAGAAGATGGCAGCTGCATCAACCAATGCCAAAGCCAGTCAGGTATGTATCTGATAAATGAGATTTGTTTAGGAACCCCTAGTGCTCCCTTCAAACATTATGACTTGATTTTAGTGCTTGATGTCAATCCTCGACACCAAAAGAAGAATAAAAGATAAGCCCGTCCATGTCCTCAATTCTTGTCTTTATTGATCATTCATGTGTGACACTAAGCCTCTGTTATACCTAAATAAAATCTTTCAACGTGGGACTAGAATACCCCAACTTGTTGTGGTAATTGTATGACAGTGTTAAAAATTTGGAAGATCTGATATTGGAATTAAGTTTTTTCTCCTGAGTTTGTGCTCTGCTTATTGATTCTGTGTTTGCCTGTCTGCGTGCTGGCACAAATGTGTCATAGACAGCTGATATCTCGATGCACATGACATGAATATCTCGTTCTAGGGTTCATGACTTTTAAATAAATTTTCAAAGTTGAAATTTTGCCTCTTGCCTTCCTTTAAGGCAGTTTGTGCAAAGTTTTGTTGCTTTCGTTTTGTGGCGAGTTTTTACCTTTTCTTTATGTGCTTTATGTGGGAGCTGACTGATATCAAGGATTCTGCTGGTAACCGTTCTTTGATGAGGTGTCTGACTTTGACTTTTGGTTTTTATAGACGGTAGAATCTGTTGAGGCTCCCAAGAGGCCTACACAAGTTCCTGATGCTATTAAGCATGGAGGTTTTATTGCTTATGAGCGCGAAGGCGTTCATTATAGGGACCCTAATGTTCGGATGAACGATTGGAAGGAAGTCATGGAGGAGTCCCAAGCAGGTCCCCTCTTAAAAACTCAGTCTGCCCGTTGCATGGACTGTGGCACTCCTTTCTGCCATCAGGTAAGAGTTGTCTGACAATACTTTTTTTTTTTTTTGTTATAATTGTGTGCTTGTGTATGTATGCCTCTAGATGAATTTTATTGTATATCTGTTCATGTGGCTTTAATATGCAGGAAAATTCTGGATGCCCTCTGGGAAACAAAATACCCGAGTTCAATGAGCTAGTTTACCAAAATAGGTGGCGTGAAGCTCTAGATCGACTGTTGGAAACAAATAATTTCCCTGAGTTTACCGGCCGTGTGTGTCCTGCACCTTGTGAAGGCTCTTGTGTTCTTGGTATCATTGAGAATCCTGTTTCCATCAAGAATATTGAATGCTCGATCATAGACAAGGCCTTCGAGGAGGGGTGGATGGTGCCCCGGCCACCCCAGAAGAGAACAGGGTATGCTGTCTCTTATTCAACAACATTAACCGGTCAATTTAATCTGTGCGCTGCTTACTACGTGCTTGGAGAATATGATCGGCAGGCCTCCTGGCTTGAAAGTCTCTGCAAGGCTGTTTATTATATTGCCTAGAGATGTTTCTTTTCTCCTTGGTTGTTCAAGTTAAATCCTTTTTCTGTTTCTTCAGTCATAATGCTTAAGAATTAGCCTGTATTCCAAACAAGTCGTTTGGTTTAATCTGATTAGATTTTAGGGCTGGTTGTGACGAAAGATGTTGCCCCTTGTAAAGTTAATATTATCGATTTCTTTATGCTCTCAGGAAAAAAGTCGCGATTGTGGGAAGTGGACCGGCTGGTTTGGCTGCTGCTGACCAGCTGAACAGGTTGGGCCATTTGGTGACAGTGTATGAGCGTGCCGATCGAATTGGGGGCCTAATGATGTATGGTGTGCCAAACATGAAGGCTGACAAATTGGATGTAGTTCAACGGCGAGTTAACTTGATGGCTCAGGAAGGGGTCAATTTTGTGGTGAATGCCAATGTTGGGAAGGATTCATTATACTCTCTTGATAGGCTCCAAAAGGAAAATGATGCTATTGTTTTAGCTGTTGGCGCCACAAAACCAAGGTAAGTTGATGGTGACTTAACTTTGGGGACATGGAGGAGTTTTTGCACTATGTTCTGTTTGATGAAAAAAGCAACATATATGCTTATGGGGGTCATTTTTCCCTTGTTCAGGGACCTTCCTGTACCGGGACGCGAATTGTCAGGAGTCCATTTTGCCATGGAGTTCCTTCATGCAAACACAAAAAGCTTGCTTGACAGCAATCTTGAGGATGGTGACTACATTTCTGCAAAGGGAAAGAAGGTAGTGGTCATTGGTGGAGGTGACACAGGCACAGATTGCATAGGAACGTCCATCAGGCATGGCTGCAGTAGCGTTGTAAACTTGGAGCTGCTTTCTAAGCCACCAGAGAGTAGGGCTCCTGGCAACCCTTGGCCGCAGGTACAAATATCGCATAAGTTACTTTTTCTCTTGACAATCAAAGGATTTCTCTTGCTTACTGCATTATCGTTTATTTTATAGCATGTGCATTGTCAAACTTGCTCACAGTTCTTTTCCTCTGTCCAATGCTGTTTTCAGTGGCCTCGTATCTTCCGTGTCGATTATGGCCACCAGGAGGCAGCGGCTAAGTTTGGGAAAGACCCCAGGTCTTACGAAGTGCTAACTAAGCGGTTTATTGGTGATGAAAATGGGGTCGTCAGAGGGCTTGAAGTAGTGCGTGTTAGGTGGGAGAAGGATGCGAATGGGAAGTTTCAGTTCAAAGAAATCGAGGGATCTGAGGAAACAATTGAGGCTGATCTGGTTTTACTAGCCATGGGATTCCTTGGTCCAGAATCGGTTAGTATTTGAATCATTCTCTCATATTTCTTGAGTAGTTTTGAACTGAGTTTAGCGTGAGGAGGACAAATTTGCTTGTAAATTAGTTGATTGTCTTTCAGTGGTAACAGTATAACTTGGTTGTACAGTGTTTGCGCTAAAGTAAATTTGATTAGTGTATGGGGCCTTTAGAGAGTCGCTATTTTCAATTGGAAACCTCATATAATATGGAAATGAAGGTGAGCCGGTTAAATATTTGAAGAACCTGAAGATACCTTTAACTCGTACTTGAGGTCAGGTGCAAAATTTCTGTACAGTTGGTTGACAGCATTTTGTGCATGTTGTTTTTGCTGTTTTGCCCTTTCCAGACAATTGCAGACAAGTTAGGTCTAGAGAGAGACGGGAGGTCAAACTTCAAGGCTGATTATGGCCGGTTCGCAACCAATGCGGACGGAGTGTTTGCTGCCGGGGATTGTCGACGCGGTCAGTCTCTGGTGGTGTGGGCCATATCCGAGGGAAGGCAAGCTGCTGCGCAGGTCGATAGATACCTCACAACGGAAGAGGGGGAGGATCTCACTGCCAACCCCGAGAGCCAAGAGGACTCTACCTCACAGCAGCAAGACGTCCACAAGCAGCAAGAAGGGAGCGGCAAATTCACTGTGATGACATAAGAGATGCACAGATTCTGATGGTTTGTGCGCGGTAGGGGGCGAAAGGTAAAAGCGAGCCTTGCCGTGGATATGCAGAGGAGAGCCTCTGCCCAGCTCATGCTGTAGAATCCAAGATGCAAATATAAAAACCGAGGGAGGAAATGAGGAAGTTGGAGATCGGCGGAGGCTCAATGTGCTATTGTGATGCTGGCCGAGGCTTCATCTTCATATGTTGGAAGAAGCTTTTTCTCTACTTCTCTGGTTGGGGGGGAAGGGGCTAATCTTTTAGTCTTTGTTTGGGGTTAGGTTTTGAAAGTTTCTTGATTGTTACAAAGGAATAATGTACAGTTTTTGTGGTCTGATGGACAAGGTTTTATATAGTGGGGAGATGCTTCTTATTTCATTTGAGCCAGTCGGTGCACTTTGCTATTCATTTTCTTTCCATGAACCAGTAACCTCTTCATTCGAGACGTTGCCGTGTGTGGATTCCTTTGTGTAACAATTGATGGAACTTAACGTGAGTCCCATGTCTTATAGATGAGAGTAATTCGATTCGATCTTCGACCCCGGTAACTGTGCATATCAAGAATTCGACCGCTGGACGAGGTTTATATGTCATGCTACTGTCGCGTGGAGGACGACACGACACGAAACGAAATTTGAACTTCAGGGTTTGAGGATATGATATCAGGGCTGATCTCAACCGGTGCACGCAATGTGCTTTATCCAGTTCCAACCAAATGAACCATTTGGGTACCGTCGTAGCGAAATTTAATTGCTATTCCAGAGGTCACAATGGACCGACACGTGGACAGCCTGCAGTCCCCGAGAGAGAGAGAGAGAAACGACGAGTCGTTGCATGCGCGTTCTTTCTTCGAGTCCCATCGTTTTGGCATTTTCCCTTCCCAGAGAAGCCCCTGTTTGGCTTCACTTGAGCTCTTCACCCCTCCTGGATCGCGCGATGGCCATCAATCTGAGTCGTCAATTCGCCTCTCTTGTGGGTCTCTCGGCTCCGAAGCTAGCCCTTGCCAGCGCCGGATCTGAGTCGCTGGCCCGATCCGTCGTCGGCTCGGCTGTCAGGCGGCTCGGCTCGTCGATCGAGCAACCCCGAGGAAACCCTAGCGGAGAGCTGCGGGGAGAAGCGCCGAAGGAGATTCGGCCTCAGCAAGAAGAGGAAGAACCCCGAGAGGAAGGAGGAGGAGAGGAAGATGACGAAGAGGAGGACGGGCAGGTGAACAAAGAGACGGGCGAGATCGGTGGCCCCAGGGGCCCCGAACCGACCCGCTACGGCGATTGGGAGCGCAACGGTCGCTGCTACGATTTCTGAGACCTCCCTGTTTTTCCGGTAGCGTGAGTGATGTGTTCCGTCGCTACTGTGTTGTTTTTTTGGCTTTTTCCCCCGTTTTGTGATCGTGGATTTGTGTTGTGATTTCGTGCGAAACCCCTAGAATCGCATTCGTGGCTTTGAATGGGATTTTGTCCCCGAGATCTCTTATCTGGTTCGCCACCGATTCCTTTCGAGATTTTCGCATGGTCGAATGTCCGCCATTAAACATTTAAGTCCAAAGTTGCGTTTCTGTCGGGGATTTTTTGCTTCTCCTCCTTCCCCGTTGCGCATCTGAAAGAGGAATAGGTAAAGGACAATAAGGTATGCTAAACGCCAACAAACCATCAAAGAAGTAAAAGACACTGCTTGTTCTTACTGCTTTGTTGAACAGAAGCCCAAAGTCTCCTATATTCTCTCTCTTCATTCCCATCTCATAACAGCATGTCATGACTTTGTGTACAATCTTTCATGGGTCTGACCAGCGAAAAAGGCCCACCAAATAAAAAAAAAAAAGATCTTTTTCTACGCCATTGCAGCCGCCACAGCTACCCCGACTCGAATTGTGAGAACGGGTCGTCTGTGAAAGCGCTGGCTGCACCACTTTTGAATAGCTCTGTGTCTTTAATCGATGATGGCCAAATTTGAACGGGTCCCATTCGCCATTTTTTCGTTTTGTTTTTTTCCTTCTTTTTCTGGTCGAAAGTCCCCGTTCGCGATTTGGACCGGCCATCTTGTGTCCCATCTAAACCGGTCAAACTTCTCCCGTAATATAGGACTCGGTGCGCTTGCGAGGGTCTTCCTCTCCTCTGTGACTGACCCTTCTGGCCTCATCTCTCTCTCTCTCTATCTCTCTGAGTTTTGTATTTGCCTGCCCTTTAATGGGTCGGAACATTCGGACATTGACCGTTGGGACTGGAACGAAGTTAATCGAAACAGGGCACGGTTCAGAACCGGGCCATTTCTACCTCTAATCCCCTCCTCTGAGGGCAGTACAGAAAGATGATCCTTTTCCTTTTCCTCAAGTCTTTTCGAGCGTCGTCGACGGGTCGTGTTAAAGAGTGAACCGATACGTGTCGGGAGGCATGTCAGTGCTCGTGGTGCTCATCTCTTGCGTCAATACCGTCGTATGGTTAAACGGATGGAAAAGAGAAATCTATCTGCAAATCATCCTCCATCACTCGTTTTTTGCAAATCAATGGTTTTACTTGTGGAGCTGTGATCCATACTCTCTATCAACAATAAAACATGGAGTGTCTCGCTCCCTGGTGAGCTAGCACGGGCTGGGGGAGCCGTTGCTCCCTTGATGCCGGATAATTTTTATAAATTGAGTTCATGTTTTATTGATAGTTTGGATTTATACCCGTGAATAATTTTACTATATGTATTCTTTTTTACTTGTAGTTGAATAATGCGATAAAAAGATGATGGATGCCAATTATAGTGAAATCTTTTATTGAATGTAATCCTAATTTAAAGGCGAATTGGGATAAATCTTATGTCTCGATTTTTTTCTCATATTTATTCTTCAGTCGTGGTGGTTGTGCACCGAGCCCTACCATCGCTGTATCAATTGCTTTTTTGGTGAAGAAGTGCATCCAGAGAAGTATGCCCAAGGAAAAGTCTGACGGAAATGCACGAGGCGAATCAAAAGTCAGCACATGCTGCATTTTTCGATCCGATTGGACCGGCTAAAAGATCATGTCTTCAACGAGTGGCGATTAGATTAACGTTAAACAAATCAAACCGAAAGAACGTCGTGCAATCCAACTCGTTCCTGCGTGTCCGTACATGCGTGAGGAAGACTGCCATCAACTTGATGTTAGAATATAAAAGTTAATCCAGCCAATAGTGGGACGATTTTCAATACGATAAGTTGCCTGAGGTACGTCAGCTCTGAAAAGAACGACAAAATGACGATGGAGCTCTTTAACCTGCTGCTATTAATTAAAACGCTAAGTCCTTAATCTAATATCTTCCCACTGTCGTTCTTATTTGAAGCGTTCCAAGTCGTCGTTCGCCATTCCAATGCCATCTAAAGCTAATACAGTCTCATTTGTCTATCGGGAAAAAAAAAAAAAAACACGAACCGTCGACTGTCGTTATCGTTGCTTGCATTGAAACTTACGTGTTGAAATGCGCCAAAAAAAGAAAAAAAAAAAAGAAGCTTCATAGGCTTTTTTGCCCTCTTTCTATTAAAATGGGCGTCGTCGGCTCAACTAATCTCCCTCCATGGGCACGAATAGCACGTAATGAAAGTTTCAAGAGTCATGCTACGTATTACGACGACCGTATACGGGCATGTTAAACGAGCGAGTGGTGTTCAACGTTCGGCTAGAATCGCGCCGTGAATTAGCTAGTTTCCCCGAGCAGTTTGTCTTCTCGTTTGTTTGTTTGGTTTTTTTTTTTTTTTTCAAGGTATCTATGCAGTGGCTCGTCGAGTAAAGATCAGAGAAGGCGACTTCAAGCCCCATGATTTTGCGATGACCCTATCCGTTCAACGATTTGATTTGAGCCCATGAACAAAGACTTTCTTCATCCAATAATTACTTAATTTTTGTGCATCGACCATGACTGATTCTTCAATCGAATAGTACCACTTCACACGATCCATACCCGACATCATGTGGTGGAGCCTCCTCCCATTGACCATTGGCGCCCTTTATAGAAATTTTCATGAACTGCCCTTCCTCCATGAAAATCTGTGACAGATATATAAGACCTCTCCATCACTTCCTAGAGGGAAAAAGAAAAAGAAAAAAAATACAAACTCCAGTAGCTATCCGGCTTTGTTTACCTCCTTTCTGAAGCTTTCACTACTCCAAGTGCAATGAAAATCCTCACGCCCTTTGTGACCTTGTTGTTCTTATTATGCACAGAAGCGAGCGGGGAGACCTGCGCCCCCGCCTTCTGTAGCCGTGAGGAGCCCGTGATCCGTTTCCCCTTCCGGATCGGATCCCACCAGCGTGAATCTTGCGGGTACCCGGGATTTGACCTGTCGTGCGACGGGATGAACCAAACCATACTCGAGTTGCCCAACTCAGGCAAGTTCACCGTCCTAGGCATAGACTATGCTGAGCAAGAGATATGGGTGAATGACCCTGAGGCTTGCCTCCCCAAGAGGCTGCTCTCCCTCAACCTCTCCGGCTCACCCTTCGCCGGGGTCTATTCCCAGGACTTCACCTTCTTCAACTGCTCCTCCAGCTACTTCAAGTACCGCCTGAACCCGATTGCCTGCCTCAGCGGCTCCAACTACACGGTCTTCGCGACCTCCTCACCGCGCATCGTGACCGCCCTCTCCCCCTCATGCGCGCTCGTGAAGACCGTGACCGTCCCTGTCGAATGGCCGTTCGACGAGCAGGTCATCTCGTCAGACCTCAGCGTGGATCTCCGGCTACAGTGGGGGGCGCCACAGTGCGGACGGTGCGTGTTGCGGGGCGGGAGGTGCGGGCTCAGGGGCAACTCCACCACTGAGATTGAGTGCACCAATATTCGCCAGCGTGGTAAGAAGGATCTTTCTGTTCAGTAGTCTACACAAACTTCCTTTCTTTATTTTTTTGTCTATCTTGCATATATCATCCTGGTCATCCGAGCACAAGTAATACAGCAAATTTCTAACATGTTAGAACTCTTTGGAATTAGGGGAAGAATAAGAACGAAATAACCTCGTTCCAACAAAAAACTAGCTACATGGAAGAATTCAGCTCTGTGTAGTGAAGAGGCCTGATCAGGTTCTTTGATTTTCAGTCTCTCCAATCTCTGTCGGCTGGGGATAAAGTACTTGTATATTAGATTAATTTCGTTTCTTTTCTACGATCAACTACAATGGATTATCTCAGGCCTTGCGGAAACTACACAAAACGTGAATTCCGGGGGGTTAAGGAAGCAGATGTTGGGTCCATCTTGTCATTTTCTCGATGATCCTGCAATTTAATAGAAGGAGGATTAGAATTGATCAGGATAGTATAGAATTTATGATGGATAAACTCGAGACTGCTTCTTGTCCAGGTCAGGGGAGAGTAAAAAGATTTTTCGACAGTGCCAATTGGGCCAATCATGCATTGCATGCCACCTTCCAAATAAGATAGCCAGCAATGATTGATGAAATAGGTTGAAGAATTCTTCCCAAGAATTACTTTAAAATGAAATGCTCAGATGCTTAAAGAAAAAAAATTCTGTTTTTTTTTTGTTTCCCTAAACCCGGCACCATACTAGTAAGTAACTCTACACAAACAGGCAGAGTCTTTGATCTGATTCATGAAAGTCGATAGAGCCATCGAGTTAAATTTACGGGATAAAGTAGCGAAAAAGTCGATGCCATAGTAATATGTTGACAACAGTAGCAGCCCTTTTTAAAATCTTAAGAGTATCTTTTAGAACCCATTGAGAAATAAAAGCCCTCGCTACTATTCAAGATCATCAGCCAAGAAACGATTACGGATACTGCCGATATGTCAACATTCAAATTACGTAATGAGTGTTAATCATCGATACGCGAATTAACAAATGGTGGGGGGTTGGGATTATAATGATATTGATAAGGAAAGGCAGCATCAACGGTGGTGCTTCCTTAATCGCAGTCAACGCAGCTTACCTAAAATTTGGCTTTGAAGCCATCGTCTTTTCTGATACTTTCGTAATTACAAATTGGTCAACATTTCCATGCTTTTGTTTTCTTCTTGGTCTCGTGAGGGTGTGAATGGAATGGAGTCAACTCTTGATCAGGATAAGTGTTGACTGAAGTGAAATAGAAAGAGCCAAAAAGTGGGACCAATCAAAAGATGCGAAATCCCTCTTGGCTTTTGCTTTTCAAGCTCTGTTTTCTCCCCCCTCTCGCCGTGATTCTAGGTTTCAGCTTTTGGTTGACTTTGACTTTGGCTCGATTGATTTTGGTTCAGACCAAACTTCTGGTCATTGGTACAGAAACAGCTCGGCCGACCAATCAGTGCACTTGATTTGAAATAGGGTTGTCAATTTAATATCCTTCTGGCTTTATAGCATATGTGGCATTCTAGATGTAATGGGCTTACATGCTTTCAGGGATTCCGAGGGGCGCCCGCTACGCGATCATTGTCGGGGTCGGGATCCCGGCGATCCTGTTCCTCCTGGGCTTGCTTTGCTTCCTCTGTGGCAGGGTGAAGTCCTGCGCGAGAGGACGCCGCCCCGCAGTCGTCGGGGAATTTGCCACGGCAGTCGCGCCGCAATCCGCCCTTGTTTCGGGCCTCGACGGGGTGGTCATTGAGTCTTACCCTAAAATTGTTCTGGGAGAGAGCAAGCGGCTCCCGAAGCCCGATGACAGCACTTGCTCGATTTGCCTGTCGGAGTATCAGCCCAAAGAGACCCTCAAGACCATACCGCAATGCAACCATTGCTTCCATGCGAATTGCATCGACGAGTGGCTTCGTCTGAATGCTACTTGCCCAGTTTGCCGGAACTCGCCGCCCCAGTCTTGACAGCATGTTTCATGTCGTGTTCCTCTTTCTCTGGTGCTTGAATTTTGTGTATGAAAACTATAAGCCACTTGACAGTTAAAAGAGGCGGTCTGTTTTTAGCTAAAAGAGCTCAAGGATGTTGGCTCGAATCAAAAGGAATGTTGAAGAGTTCAACCAAATGTACAAGGATGAGATGAATGTCTTGTAGTTGTTCGGTTACAGCACATGTCAGTAACCAAATTCATCAGCTGAGTTGCCACTCTTTGGTAAGAATTCCCTCTGTCAATGAAGCCCTCGTTCCACCCGAATTCACGGATGCAGTCTCCTTCAAGAAGCTTCGAACCGATGTCCTTTCAAATCTTTATTGAGTCGGCCTCGAGAACACATAACTTTTAGCGTTTGCGCCAATACGTTGTCTTCAACTGATTATCCATTTTAGAACTTATCATCCACATGAGAGGGGTCAATTTTTCCTACTAGCGGTAACTCTCGTCCCTACTTAAATTGCTGAAGCTAGATATTTTCCCACTCCCCAAGCAGACAAAAAGTACAATCCTTGTCATAAAACCAACTGCTGCTGTGCTGTGTTTCCCGGAATTGAGGACTTGAAATGCACAACAGAACGAACTGCATTTGCGCCGGGCAATCAAATCCAAGTACTTACTAAATTACAAACTTCCAGTAAGTACATAAATTCTTGTATTGCATGATAGCTAGCCTCGTTAGAAATATAGGAGGAAAGGAATTTCTCTATACATATTGGATCTGATACAACATGTAAGTAGTGGGAGCGCATCGAAGGTTTTCAGGCTATTTCGCGGTTGAGAAAGTTCCTACATTTAACGTATGGCTTCTTGATCACAGCTCTACTTACCGTCACACTGTTTCACATCCATTTCGGTCGAGGATAGATTAGATGACATACTGCGAACTAAGGGAAGGGCCGAGAGCAAGATATTGTGCGGCTTGATGCCGAAATGGAGTGTCCTGTGGTCACTGCCCTGATGAAGATACTCTGTGCCTTTGGCCACTCCAAGAGCGATGTCGTGGAGCCTCTCCCAACTGTGAACTAAGGGAAGGGTCGAGAGGGTCGTCGCCTGGAAATATGTGTTAGATATATTGTATATATTAGGATCAGGATTTTCTCTTTAGTGTATGTATTTACGTTTATACCCTTCCATGTATGTGTTATATGACGGACATTTACTGTAGATTCTTGTGTTGTTGTGATGACTTGAAAACTCTCACCTGCTTAAGAGTGGATTAATATTTAGTAGACTCGAATTATTGGATAAGTTTTGGGAGATTTTTATTCGGACTCAAGGGTATTTTTGAGGATTTATTATTAGCTCGATAATATTTTTAGGGACACGATATGTTGGATTTAGGTCATGTCGGGTCAAATATGTGCGAAATTAGGACAACCGGAGGTAGAATTGGGACAAGCCGCCCGTGTACATCCAGGGAGTCGCGTGTCACGCACGCGATCGACCAGAGACGGACACGTGGCATGCCCTTGTGATACGTGTCACAATTAGCCGACACGTGTCATGATGTGTTTTGAGTGCAAGCTATTGACTCATCCTAAGTTGCTAACTCACTTAAGCCGACCGGCCTTCGTTTGCTTTCCCTATATAAACCTCGAGAGTTAGTTTATTCGACATAAGATCATCAGAACGTCGTCACTCTGCTTCCGTAATCCTCCGAGCCACTTGACCGTTGCGCTGTCCGTATGCCTCCTTGGCCGTACACCGCCTTAGCCATGGCCATGCCGTTCGGTGCCCTAGTTTTGGAACCGGCCACCCACTTGTTCGTCTATCCGTTCATCTGTTGATTGTTGTTTTTGAACCCTATTCTTCTCGATTTATCGAGACAACTAGATTTCTAGTTCTTATTACTATAACGTTTATGGTTTTGCTATTGTGGGCATTATTTTCCTATATGTTTTGGCTGTGATAACTTTGATTTGGATATTCTGAAATCCTATCCTTGAGTGTCCTAAATTCTGGTTCGATAGATCTCGAATCATGATATTGATGACTTTGATTTAGTTTATTCTTGGATTCTGATTGATTCTATCATTGGATTTTGGTTTGATTTGGAGATTCTATCTTTTCGATACTTTGGATTCCGTCGTAATAACTTTGATTGCAATTCTGCTATTCTATAGCTGGTTTAGTCATTTGGCCTCGGAATCCTACTTGCGGAGGAGCTTCGACTTACTCCCGTGAATTAACCATTTTTGAGATGAGCAAGTCGACAAGGAAAAACGTTATGGGAAGTGAAGATCATGGACAGAGATGAGGCCGGTGGATTCGGAGTAGATTACCTTCCTTTATAAATCATGCCGTAGTCATTTGAGCTTTCATAAAGAACTGATTGAAAGATATATAAATGAATTCAGTATTTAGTGATCTCATTGTTTGAAATGTGTATCCGGTTAGTGAAACCATGAAAGGTCATACCTCCTTGTAGGCGTGCTTGCCGTTTGGCTGTTTTGTATTTCATGCACTTGTGCCCGTATGCTCGACCCGCTTGATTTTCTATTTTAGAGCTTTCGCATGCGCTAGTTACTCTGAAAGATTAATTAAAGAAGATCGCGAGTATAGCAACACCTTCAGGTGTGGCGGTATGAGACGTTACGATTATATAGGATTGTACGAGTGGTTAGGCGATTGATAGGGGTAGTAGACATCGAGGATTGTATACAATGCAATATTTCCAATTTCCCTCACCTTAACCTGTTCTCACCATCTTCTACCTTGATTGTTGGCACCAGCGTTTAGGTCATATATATGCTTCTTGTTTGTCTTTTCTATTTCAATAGAGTGTACTTGGGCCTGTTTTATCTATTGTTATGCGTTCTTGTACTAGTTCTCTTTTAACTAAACAATCTGCACCTTCTTTTCATGTTAATTCTTCTGTTTCCACTACATGTTTTGATTTAGTACATTCGGATGTTTGGGATCCTGCCCTCCAACTTTATAAAAGTGGATTCAAGTATTATGTATCGTTTATTGATGATTATTCTTGTTATACCTTGGTTTATTTCATACGTTCTCGTAATAAATTTCTCTCTATCTATAAAAACTTTATAGCCATGCTTTCTACTCAATTCTCTAAAACTATTAAAGTTTTTCGTTTTGATTCGGATGGGGATTATTTTTCTACAGCTTTTCATTCTTTCTTAACTTCTTAGGAAACCTTACCTCAGTTGTCTTGTGTTAGTGTTCCCGCTCAAAATGGTTTTGCTGAGCAAAAACATCATCATATTCTGGATACTAATCGTGCTCTCATGTTGTCCAATTCCGTTCCCACTAAATTTTGGGCCGAAGCGCTTTCTACCGCTGTCTATCTCATAAATCGACTCCATTATTTTGTCTTCTCCAAAGCCATCCCTCACCAAAGTCTTTTCTCGAAACCACTCACTTATTACCAACTTCATGTTTTTGGCTATACGTGTTATGTACTTCTTACACTTCATGAATGTACCAAACTCTCTATAAAGTTAGTTCGGTGTGCTTTATTGGGCTAGAACACGGAACATAAAGATTACAGGTGCTATGATCTTTCTTTACGGAGTATTCGTATGTCTCGTAGTGTTTAGTTCTTTGAGCACATACCGTTCTTTTCTGCCTCTTCTACTTCTTCACAATCCACTCCATCTAGTTTTATGGATTTTCCTCTTGATTCATCTTTTTGTTCCTCCTATTATATCTTCTTCGTCTTACCCAGTGTCATCACCTTCTCCTATTATGCCTCGTCCTTCGTCCACTTCACCTGCCACTCCGAAGCCTCTTGACGATTCTCGCCCACCTTCCCCTCGGCGGAATCCTCCGTGAGATCGCCGTCCTCCGGCTAGGTATGTGGCGGCTATGAGTTGCTATAATGAGTTTGGTTCCTTTATGGTTGTTGTCCACATGTTGCGGGAACCATCACGTTATCGTATGGCCATGCAACATGCCGAGTGGCGTGATGCTATGTCTAAAGAGTTGTCTGCTCTTGAGCGCATTGGTACGTGGGATCTTGTACCTAGGGAAATCCTTGATATCTTATCGCCGGGTCTACAAAATCAAGACTTACTCTGATGATAGTATTGAGCGTTATAAAGTGCGTCTCGTAGTACATTGTTTTAATTAGAAATATAGGATTGATTATAAGGACACCTTTGCTCCTATTGCCAAAATGACTTCCGTTCGCACTCTTCTTGTAGTAGCCTCTATTCGTAATTGGCCTCTTTTTTAACTTGATGTGAATAATGCTTTTCTTAATGGGGCACTTCATGAGGAACTTTATATGCAGCCACCTCCTGGTCTTGCTCATTCTCCTAGTCGGGTTTGCCATCTTTGTCGAGCCCTTTATGATCTTAAACAAGCTCCTCGAGCTTCGTTCGAGCGCTTTGCGGATGTTGTTAGGTCGAGTTGATTTTGTTCGAGTGAGAATGATCATGCTATGTTCACTCATACTTCTCTTGCTGGTTGTACTATTTTGCTATTCTATATTGATGATATGATTATTATTGGGGATGACTCTGCTCATATTGCTTATACTAACAAATATCTTCACCGTCGGTTTGCTATGAAGGATATGAGTTTTTTACGTTATTTTCTCGGTATTGAGGTTGCTTGCAGTCAACGTGGTATTCTTCTCTCCCACCAAAAGTACATCGCTAGCATTCTTGCTCGTGCTAAGTTATCTGATACTTGTATTGCGACTACTCTCGTTGAACTTCATTTAAAACTTCGTCCGGATGTTGGTGAGCCTCCGTCTGATGTTCCTCGCTACCGGGCTCTTATTGGCAATCTTGTCTATGTTATGACCACTCGTCCTAATATCGCTTATGCTGTTCATTTTGTCGATCAGTTTGTAGCAACTCATTTTACATATCATTATCTTGTTGTGCTCCGGATTCTTCGATATCTTCGTGGTACTCTGTCACGCTCAATTTTTCTCTCATCAACTTCCTCACTTGCTATTTGTGCTTACTTTGATATTGACCAAGTAGCGGATATTACCGACCACAAGTCCATTATAAGATTTTGTATTTTTCTGGGTGATACTTTGATTTCTTGGCATGCCAAGAAGCAGTGTATCGTGTCTCGATCTTATACTGAATCCGAGTATCGTGCTATAGTTGATACTACAATGGAGATTATTTGGCTTCCTTGTCTCCTTGTTGATCTTGGCTTGGCCTCCTCTACTCCCATTCCTCTTCATTGTGACAGCAAGAGTGCTATTCACATTGCTACAAATTCAGTCTTTCATAAGTGTACCAAGCACATCGACATTGATTGTCACATCACACGTCATCAGCTCCAAGTACGCATCATTTCTCTTCCCTTTATGGCCTCTGCAGCCCAGCTTGCCAACGTATTCACCAAATCTCTTACATCATAATAATTTGCTGCTATTTTTTCCAAACTCTTGTTGGTTGACCCACCTTAGGTGTTAGATGTATTATATTGATTAGGACCAGAGTTTTTCTTTTAGTGTATATATTTACGTTTATACCCTTCTTTGTATGTATATTTATATCGGTCTTGTGCTAACTGTAAATGAATTATTCCATTATCTATTTCTCTAAATCAATTGATAGGAGCTTCTCTAGAGACTCGATCGGCATGAACTCTTACACCAAGGCTCTTTGGAACCCGCCACCGCAGAAACCAATCATCCGAACCACATTGACGTGGTGAATCTTTCCCATAGTGCTTACTTCGTTGATGAACTCCTCTCTGTTTCTGGATGAATTGTCCAGCATCTTCACGGTGACGAAGATCTCGCTCGAGAGCTTCCCTTTGTAGACCGTTTCGTAAGCCCCCTGGCCTAGTTTCTCCTCCAAGTCGTTGGTTATCCTCTTGATGTCGTTGTAGAAGTAGCGGGTCGGCTTGAGGGCCTCATAGTCATGCAAGAAGCTCTCGATCTTGAGTCGGAATGCTTTCTCTCTTCTTCTTTCGTTGAGGACATAGCCGACTCCAATCAATCCAATAAGAAAGAAAAACGAGCCCAAGACTCCTCCCGCAATCTCTCTTCTTATTCTTTCCGCAGAATCATAAGTTCTATCGGCGTTAGTTAACACCATGAGTGACCTTCGTTTCAGGGCATCAGATAATTTCTATGAAAGTGTAATAACAGAGAGTCAAGCAAAGTCTCATGAAACGTAAAGAGTTTCAGACCCGGTAACCGCATGCGCCTTCAACTAGGATTAAAGCAATACCTATGTGCCCACTAAGAGGCACGGTGCAGCTAATGCCGCTCTCGTTCCGTTGACCCCACAACTCTGCATTCGTGCAGTTCCCGCAGTCCAGTTTGCCCCACACCAAAAGATTCTTGCTCATCATGTTATCGATTGGCATCGGAAGCAAGTCGAAGTTCTCTTGCAGAACATTAGTAGCAATTCTCCGATGTAGGAGTTGGATTCAACACCGTAGACTTCGTACGACCCGGGCTGGCTCTGGCAATCCACCCGGGCCATGCTGGTCCTCTTGGCCGACAGGCACTAGAACATGGTATAGTTATGGTTGGAGGGTGGGTACCCACACGGGTCGTTGTAGACCCTTTGGAAGGAGAAGCGAGGGAGGTTAAGGTTCGCCAGCAGCAAAGGGGAAGCACCCGTTGGGGTCCTGCACGAGGACGGACCGGTTAGCATAGTGGATGGACTTGATGAAGAGCGGCTGTGGGGGTGATGGGGAGTGAGAGCAGAGTGTTTCCAACCCCTTCGCAGGACAACTTGAAATCCGGATGATAGCCGCAGTCGGCGGCCTTCGAGCAGGAATGGGAATTGGACCTGCGGCCCGTGGTGGGAGCACCCTTTGGGGCAGCAGCGGTTTGAGGTCAACGGTGCCATCGGCGAAGCTGAGGAATCGAATGTATGGGCCTTTATTTGTATCGATGTTCCCTCTCTGCATTTTTGGCTCTTCGATCACCCGTCAAACGGGCGGGGCGGGTCGGGTTAGGTCGGATTTTAAATGGTTTCACACAAATAGACTCATTTAAGTCGTTTATGACCCATTTATTGCAATGCAAATAGTGACTTATAGTTGATGTGACGCATACTCGACCTGTATTCCTAAAACACTTTCGTATTTAGTTCAATTTAGGAAAACTCATACTCAAACCGAAGTGAGAGTGCGGAGCGAGCGAGCGCGATATTGAGTGAGAACGAGGAGCGAGCGAGTGCGAGATTGAATGAGGGCGAGAGAGAATGATAAAGAGTCATATACAGATGGGTTGGGTTAAATAAATTGACTCATTTACGACCTCTTTAATATGCATACTATGTTGAACTCATTTATTGAGTATAACTAACTCATATAACAACTCAATTGATCACATACGGGGTAAGAAATAAATTTATGACCCATTTTGATAGGTCTAAATTTCAACCCATAATAAAAAGGGTTACTCACACCCAACCCTCCTTTTTCTAAGCAGTGTCCGAGATTGGAACATGGGTACTTTTTCTTTTCATGACATTGTCGATGTTTGTTTTCCTCGAAAAATTAGGGAAAAAAATAGACACAAAGAGAAACGAAAAGGAAAAAAGAATTGTGGATGTCTGAGAATGGTTTCCAAATGGAATATGCTCATGTATTAATTTTTTTATCTACTGTAAAATTGACAGCATATTGTGAGTCATAAAAAAAATGAATAATAAATAACTAAAAATTGTTGCGGGCCTATTCTTTCAAGAATTTGTGGCCCACAATTCTCATAGTCACAAAAAAACTGTCATGTTAACAAAAGCCTTTTTCAAATCCTCTCAGCTATGTGTTCCTCTTCCGGCGAAAGACCAGTTTTATTCAGGTCTAATTCCTTCAAAAAAAAGAATATCTCGATTTTAGGTCTAGTCTTAATTCTATATCGAACTTTTTTTTTTTTTTTTTTGGGTTTCATAGAAAATCCCCAACTTTTGGTCTAGTCTCAAATCTGTCCCCGCGTCCAAAAATTTTCATTGAGTTCGACGATATTATCAGCATTTGGATGGTGCTATTGTTCCTTACAAGAAGAAGGTGTTGATGAAAACGCCCATTCAGATAATGAACTTCTGGTAATTTTTGGACATGTGGGCGGGCTTGAAGGGAATTACGCTTTATTATCCACGGACCGCCCTAAAGACTTGGAGCCTTTGACGGGCATCTTTGCTCCCCCTTGGCCCCACGGGCTCCCATCGTGCGTTGACTTCTTTGACCCATTGACTTACCCTCTAATCTTCGGTCAACAAGTCAAACTTCCAACCGTTCAACTCCTTTCCGTTCAGCGTTCACCTCGACCCAGCGTTGTTTCTTCGTGCCTAACATGCGTTTGTTTCGTAATAAATAAATAATTTAATATACGGCCATTTATAACAATAAATAAATAAATAAATTTTATTGTTCATAAAAATATTTAAGTATATATTTTTGTCGATAATATAAATATTCTCGATTGAATAATAATTTCAAACAACACATACGATCTAATCCGCTCTCAAGTTGGGGTTTTTCACTGTCCAATCCCTTCCCGTGTTACGTGCTAAATTTTCCTTCCAGTTATTATGTTATTGCGTCGTCTGGAAATAAGATTCCATGCTAAAATTAAAGTGAAACATCATTGGAATTTTAAATATAGATGTGTGTGTGTCGTGTGTGTCTACATATATACAAACTACTGTAAAGAAGGCATGTGTAGTACTTTTATGGTTTTGGCATTAGATCTAGCGCACATTGCGCGCATCAGGCGCATTGAACTACGTAAATTTTGACGACTGTTTTGTTGTAATTACACAAGCGCCACTAGATTAATGGAATATTACGATACCGCCATAGGCGGCAAGATTTCTATATACTAACAATGCCCAAAATGCCTTTAGGACACAAAATTTTGATTAAACCTATTTATGAGAATAAGGTTTATCCATATGGCCATTGATATTTACTTTCAATTACATTCTTGGTCTCTTTGAGACGCAATTTACTAGCTACTCTTGGACCTATTTTAAACCAAGTATTGTCATAAAAAAATAGCCACTTATTACTTCGGAAAAAAATAGTATATGTGCCAAAAGTTGTGTAAGGAGATCACTTTGGTGCCAAAAATTGTGTACGGAGATCGGTTGAGTACCAATTTTTTTTTAAAAACGATCATTTGAGTGCCAACTCCTATATGCATTGCCGGAAATTCGACGTGGCATTATTTCACTAATATTTAAAGGCGACGTGGCTTGCAGAAGGTCCAGTTAGCAATAAAAAAAAATAAAAATTGAAAAAATATTAAAAATAGAAAATACAAACTTAATTACTTTACAAAAATAAAAAAATAAAAATTGGAAAAAAAATATTAAAAGACAAAAAAATACCAACTTAATTGTTTACAAAAATAAAAAATATACAAATTCAAAAAAAAGGACTTGTTCAATAAGGTCCTAAAATTTGTCATGAAAGTGGAGTTGAATCCTAAAACTTACAAAAAGTGTAATCAAATCCTAAAATTTGTCAAATTGGTGTAAACGAATTCTTCTGTCGACTCCAAAAAATGATTATGTTTTTCAATATTTTCTATCTCCTACGTGGAAATGACGTGGCTAAGATGACCTCGGCTTGGTTCAAATTCGATTGGTAATACAAGTTTCATTGAAATTAAATTTAAAAAAGCAAAATTAACAAAAAAATTTAAATACAAATTTTATTTAAAATAAATTGAAAAAAATAGCTTAAAATTTTAACAAAAATATCAAACAAATAAAAGTAAAAGGTAAACGCAGAAGGCGAGGGATGCGCCGTAGCAGCCAAACCGAGGCTCGGCGACCCCTACCAGCCGCAGGCAATGGCCTACGGGATTGGGCGAGGGTCGCCGGCCTCACCCAGGTTTGGCCGAGGGCCACCACTAGCGGCTGACCCCCGCTAGTGATTTTGTGTGTATGAAACTAGAAGCCACTTTGGCGGTTCAGAAGAGTATTTTTCTTTCATTTTTTTCAGCTGACAGAGCTCAAGAGTGTCAGGAAAAACCAGGCAAACTAGTTTTCTTTGGCTTGAATCGAAAGGCAATGATGATGAGTTCAATCAAATGTACGCGGACGAGATATATATCTTCTGCTGTTTACTCAAACGACACAACCTTAAACCAAATTCGTCAGCTGAGTTGCCACTCTTTGGTAAGAACTCCCTCTGTCAATGAAGCCCCTGTGCCAACCTAATTCACAGATGCAATCTCTTTCAAGAAAGCTTCAAACCGATGTCATTTCGAGTTCCTGATTGAATCGACCTCGAGAACACATCCCTTTTAGCGCTTGTACAAATCCGTGCTCTTCGACTTATGATGTAATTTCTACTTATCATCTTCATGAGAAGGAAGGGCCATTTTTCCTAGCAGTAGTACTCTCGTTCCTTCTTAAATTGCTTGAAGCCAAAGACATTTTCAACTCCCCAAGCAAACAAAAAGAACAAGTCCTGTCCCAAAAAACAGCTGCTGCAATATTTCCCGGAATTCAGGACATGAAATGCAAATTGGAACGAACAGCATTTGCGATGTGAGATTAAATCCCAATTATTACTATCTCATAAACTTCTAATAAGTAGATTGGTTCCAGTATTACATTGTAACTAACCTAGTTACAAATATAAGAGGGAAGGAATTTCTCTATATATATATAGGATCTGATACAACAGGTAAGTAGTGGGAGCGTATGCAGGCTGTTTTTCGGTAGAATCACAGCTCTACTTACTTTTGCGCTGTTTCACGGCGGTTTCGGTCAATGAGAGATGGCATACTGTGAAAGGTCGTTCGGACTTATTCCTCGATGACTTCCAGATTAGTGTTCCAGAGTCTTCCCGGCATGGTCGCAGCTTCCCCTGAACCGGAGGAGGAAACGAAAGGATTTTTGGGCATGACGGGGCACTCTTCTCCCTCCAGCATCAGAACCACCGCTTTCATGGGAGGCCGGTCGGCCGGGTACCAGTGAATGCACCAGAGCCCTACGATTGCCAGTTTCCTGGCAATGTTGTGGTCGCCGTCCTCTCGGATTCGTATTTCAAGCTCTTCGCCCTTATTCAGATGGTTATAGACCCACTGCGGGAAGTACATCTGGCTCATGTTCTTGGCGTTCACGTCGACGTTCTTTCTCCCCCCGACCATTTCGAGCAGCAGCATTCCGAAGCTGTACACGTCAGACTTGGAGGACACGCTTCCAAAGTTCCGAGAGAAGACTTCTGGAGCAATGTATCCCATGGTACCTCTGGCTGCGGTCATGGACACGGCGCTTTGTTCCTTGGAACATAACTTTGCCAGACCGAAATCTGCAATCTTAGGATTGAAGTTGTCATCCAGCAAGATGTTGTGCGGCTTGATGTCGAAGTGGAGGATCCTATGATCACAGCCCTGGTGAAGATACTCTATGCCTTTAGCCACTCCGAGAGCGATGTCGTGGAGCCTCTCCCAACTAAGGGAAGGGCCAAGAGCGTCTTCGCCCGGAAATATGAACTTCTCCAGAGACTCGTTCGGCAGGAACTCGTACACCAAGGCTCTTCGGAACCCATCGGCGCAGAAACCAACCATCCGAACCACATTGACGTGGTGAATCCTTCCCATAGTGCTCACTTCGTTGATGAACTCCTCCCCGTTTCCAAACGAATTGTCCAGCATCTTCACGGCGACAAAGATCTCGCTCGAGAGCTTCCCTTTGTAGACCGTTCCATAAGACCCCTGGCCTAGTTTCTCCTCGAAGTCGTTGGTTATTCTCTTGATGTCGTTGTAGGAGTAACGGGTCGGCTTGAGGGCCTCATAGTCATGCAAGAAGCCCTCGATCCTGAGTTGGAATGCTTTATCTCTCCTCCTTTCGTTGAGGACATAGCCGACTCCAATCACTCCAGCAAGAAGGAAGGACGAGCCCACGAATCCTCCGGCGATCTCTGCCCTTGTTCTTCCTGCAGAATCAGAGAAGTCAGTATTCGAGCCTCCGCCGAAGTTCACGTGAATGATAAAATCACTAGAAGAAAAATCCTCAAAGCTAGTCATATCAGCTTTCACTTAACACCATGAGCGACGTTCGTTACAGAGCACCAGATCATTAAAAGAGCAGCAGGCGATCAGGATTCAGGAACTCCTCCAATTTAAAGTACAAACGTATCATGTGAAGTAAGATTTAACTTTGTGGATATGCATCCATCCAACAGAATTGCATAAATCATCAAAGTAATCTTAGTTCCACAGAGGTCCGATTTCTTGTGTAGAAACTACGATTCTCCTTCCTCTGCGCGCTCTGGATCTTATCTTTAACAATAAAAAGAAACTCGATGAATTTCATAAACCCGAGGGTGATTAAAACAATACCCCGGTGTCCAGGAGGAGGCCGTAAGCATATGATGTCGCTCCCGTTCCATCCACACAACGATCCGTTGTGCCTGCAACTCCTACAGTCCGGCTTTTTCCAGTAAAAACGAGCCTCGGTGATGATGAGATAGATCGATTCTGGCAGCCAGTCGAGACTCCCGTTCCTCTCGCAGTACACAAGCGGCGAGTCTCCGACGAAGTTGTTGGAGTCAACGGCGTAGACTCTGTCCGGCCCGGGCTGGTTCAGGCAACGTACCTCGGTCAGGTCGGTCCTAAGGGGCGGCGGGCACTTGAACAGGGTGTAGTTGTAGGTGTTGGTGTGCGGGTACGAAGACGAGTAGGCGAAGCCAAGGCGGCTGAGGTTGGCGATCCAGAAGGGGAGGCAGCTGGTGGGGTCATGCAGGAGGACGGACTGGGAGTGGTAGTCGATGGACTTGACGAGTAGCGACCGTTGGGTGGTGTTCGAGAGCCGGAGCGCAGTCGACCCATTCTCGTCGCAGAAGAGTTGGAAGCCCGGATAGCCGCACTCGGCGTGGTCGAGCCAGAACGGGAACATGACCCGCGGGCCGTGATGGCACTTTCTGCGGCAGCGAGGGTGGTCCGGGGGGCCGAGGTCGTCGGTGCCATGGGCGAAGCAGAGGAAGAGGAGGAGGAGAAGAAGGAGGAAGAGAGAGGGAATAGGAGAATGCATGGAGGAGGAGGAGGATGTGTTGGTGTGGATGAAAGTGCGGTATTATTTTATTATGTGAAGGTTGTGTATTTATTGATATAAAATGGAGCTGACTGCTTCCTTTCCTTACACTTTCCTTCCTTGGAGTCGCTGATTTGACCCTATTATCCTCATCCCTCTACGTTTTTATTTTCTGAGATCCAATCAAACACCGACACGTGGAAATAAAACATGCAAATCTGCTGGATTATTCTCTCTCTCTCTCTTCCTCTACGCCGTTAACGGCCACCGGAGTTGCGAAGCCTCCCCTCGCCGTCCCTACCAGCGGAGTCGCCGGGCGCCGTGTCTTGTGGGCCATGTATTCTAAGGCCTCGATTCCTTTTGGCCAATAGATCCGCTCTGCTATTTTGACCCATGTTGCCATGTTTTCTCCCCACAAATCTCAAGTCCGAGATTTTTGCGAGCGGCCAGATTTCCAGATCTGGACGAGCCAGGACCGCGAGCGACAATGGCCGGTGGACGTTGCTGTCCGTGGCAAGATTTTTTCATTAGGGGTTATGTCTGGATCATCTCCGATCAAGCGTTGAGGCGACGGCTTTGTCCGCGAGAGATGAAACCCAAAAAACCGATTTTTATCGAGAACGAAGCCGTACGAATGGATCTCTTTCCTCGGCTTGTCTAAATCGAAAGAGTTGACTTGACCTGGCTTTTTGCCCTCTTTCTACGGTGCTCTGTTTTTGTCGGCTTGCGTCCACCGCACTGACGCGCTGTTTGTTATCGGTGAAGTGAGTGCATGGAACACGAACTCATACCGGGTCAAGCTCGAAGTCGCCAAGCAAGTTCCTCCCCCCTTTCCCGCCCTCTTTTTTCTTCATCTGACCATCCTTGGGCTCTGCTGATTGAGTTGAACCAGTGCTTTTTTTTTCCTTACTTTTTGAACGTAGTGTCAAAAAATTTCTAAACCTTTTGTATTTATATCAATTCAATTTTAAACTTTTTTTTATGCCAATTTAATCATAAACCTTTTATATTAGTGTCAATTCAGTCCTAAACTTTTTTATTAATGTCAATTCAGTCCTAAACATTTTGCATTGGTGCCAATTCAATCCTAAATATTTTGCATTTGTGCTAACTCAATCCTAAATATTTTGCATTTGTGCTAACTCAATTCGCCGGTCTATGACTGAATTGGCACTAATACAAAATATTTAGAACTTTTTTTTACACTTTTCCCTTCTCTTTTTGATTGGAGATGAATTCTATTTTCCCAGGGGAACAAGGGATACAAACCCTTTTCAAGTTCGAACCGAGCATTCTCTGAGAGCGCCTTACTAAATCACCAATCAACCGTGTAATCGAGTGATGGAATCGAGCTATCAATGCAAGATTTAGAAGGGGATTGGGGAAAAAAAAAACAATCCCGTTTCGAGTCATGCAACTAATTAGCCTTAGGAAAATCAAGCAAATAATTAGCTGACAAAAAGGGCAACTTCTTCAAAAAAAAATTTGAGCAGTGAGCACAGTCCCTCCAAAGCCATAAACTAAAACCCAAGCCTAACTTCCTATCACGTCTGATTCTTTACTCGTAGGGTCTGGGTTAAAAGACCCACTGGACGGGACAAGGTTGGGGAAAGTCGACCTGCGTGCGGGCGTGACAAAACAGATGATGAAAATCAACGGTCGCTAAGGTCATCATGGCTTGTTTCCTCGGTCAATTTGCGCGCCTGCCGTCGATTATCGGAAGTGGGATCTGCACAGGCTCTACTAGTGGCCACAGCCTCCTGGAAAGTAACCTACACTCTCCACATGCAGATGTGCTAATAAACTTACCAGCAAAGAAGAAGAAGAAAATACGAACCCCCAAAAACACACACAAAAATCAAAAAACAAAAGAAGACGAAGAAGAAGCACAAAGACAAGATCACTAGACAGCAACATGGCGCAACAAAACTCATTGCCCGCATGGAGTAGCCCAGACTTCTGAAAAGCTAACTGGCAAGAGAAACGTATGATTATCGTCATCATTCAACTTTCGGATCAACCGTTCCACTAAAAGATGTAACAATCCTATTCGAATATACTAGATTCCATAGTTAAATTACAGCAACGATCTTTTTTCCTAGTCAAATTCGAAAACTGTCATAAAAAGATACCTGCAGAAGAGACCATAAGTATCTTCCATATCAATGCATAAGCATCAAATCATCCCCAGCTAACATAGAAGGAAGAAGAACAGACGAGTGAAGAAACAAGTGCTGGCAAAACCGTATCCTTTTGATCGTCCTGTGGTCTTATCAGTGATCACGACCGCCTCCAGAATCGGACCAAACTGCTCGAAGTGTTGCCTCAGTGTCTCGCTCTGCGTCCCCCAAGCCAAACCCCTAACAAACACCTTAGTGTACGTGGTGTCTCCAAAATCGGGATTCGCGAATTGAAATCCAGAACTCGAACTCTCGTGATAATCCATGGATTCAAAAAAAAAAAAAAAACCACCACCCAACAAAGACACGACAAGAAAGATGATAACTTTGACAAAATTAAGCGTTGAGATGGCCAAGAGATTGCAGAGTGCAGAATATCGTCGTCATATACTGAGAAAAACAGAGTGAATTTGAAGGAATGGACAAAAGGGTATTCTAATAAAGGGTGAAATAGTAGGGATCAAGAAGCAACGAGGCAAGAATCTCACAGTAGAGAAAGATTCATGTCCTAAGAAGAGAAGGCAACAAACAGAAAACAAGAAAGAGGAAGAGCGAAAAATCAAAGGAACTTTGCGAAGCAATGAAACTGAAAGCAGGACAGACAACTGTAGTAGAACGTTAAGCGATCATAGATGGCGTAAGGAGAGAGAGAGAGAGAGAGAGAGAGAGAGAGAGAGAAGTTGCTCTTCATCGATGGTGGTTGTGGTATGTGGCTAAAGAAGATGGATGGCAGAGAAGGGAATGTCTGAGAAATTGGCATGATTTACGTGGGAAAAGAGCACACGCACGAACGAGAAAAACTGTTGAAGTGATAGGACATGAACGATGAAGGCGAGTGAGAAAACGAAGGAACCGCAAAACCAACCGAAACACCCTCTTCCGTCTTCTTCTTCTCATTTCCCTCTCTTCTGTCTTTTCCCGTATTCATTAACTTCAAAGAAAAATTCAAAAAACCACCGACTTTCCCCATAAGTTGTCTGAATTTTCATATTAATATATTCGTTAATGCGTGCTTGTGTGTGTATATAAAAATGTATATATATTATATTTATATAGAGAGGTGGGACTAATTAACAAGAGCATGCACTACGTACTTTTGGCGCCCAATTATAATTGGGTAACATAAAAAGATTTTATTAGCAACTATTTTCAGGGCGCTGATATAATATAATTGCATTTGTTTTAAAAAAAATACGTCATTTAGAACACATTTTTCTAACAATGATCGTTTGTATCTCTTACAAAAATGAATGGACGAAAAACATTTTCATAAAATTATTATCAATACCGAGAACATCTTTCATTGACTAATTATTTCAAGTGATCATTTTTTGGAAATATTTTTTCAAATCATTTATTTTTAGCAAAACAAATGAAGCCTTAATGAATAAATATTTGATTTTCAAGACATTCATTGTTTAGTTACGAGGACAATCAATACATTGGACACTAAAGTATTTCCTCACTAAATCGCAATCCGCCTGTTATTTGGGGGGGTGGTGCGGGGGGCGGTGTTAAATTATAAAAGTAGGACAATTCCCAATCACCTATGAATAGACTATATATTTCGATATAACATGAAAAGTTGGGTGCTAATTTAGAGGTACTTGCTCGACATAACTATCTCGACAACTAATTAATAGAATTTAAAAATATAAGCAGGACCTCCGGCATAAGGCCCATATGACAAAACATTTAAGCTTAGAGCAACTTATTAAAATAAGATTATAAAAGTATTAGAAAAGAAATTTTGCAAATTTTGAAGCAGCTTATATGAACAAACTCAAAAAGGTGATGTGATCACCTATTTTATGTATTCTTTATTATGTTTCAATTGTAACTAACGTTACTAACCTATTTACAAATATAAGAGGGAAGGAATTCCTCGACATATATATATATTAGGATCTGATACAACAGGTAAGTAGTGGGAGCGTATGCAGGCTGTTTTTCCGTAGAATCACAGCTCTACTTACTTTCGCACTGTTTCACGGCGGTTTCGGTCAATGAGAGATGGCATGCTGTGAAAGGTCGTTCGGACTTATTCCTCGATAACTTCCAGATTAGTGTTCCAGAGTCTTCCCGGCATGGTCGCAGCTTCCCCTGAACCGGAGGAGGAAACGAAAGGATTTTTCGGCATGACGGGGCACTCTTCTCCCTCCAGCATCTGAACCACCGCTTTCATGGGAGGCCGGTCGGCCGGGTACCAGTGAATGCACCAGAGCCCTACGATTGCCAGTTTCCTGGCAATGTTGTGGTCGCCGTCCTCTCGGATTCGTATTTCAAGCTCTTCGCCCTTATTCAGATGGTTATAGACCCACTGCGGGAAGTACATCTGGCTCATGTTCTTGGCGTTCACGTCGACGTTCTTTCTCCCCCCGACCATTTCGAGCAGCAGCATTCCGAAGCTGTACACGTCAGACTTGGAGGACACGCTTCCAAAGTTCCGGGAGAAGACTTCTGGAGCAATGTATCCCATCGTACCTCTGGCTGCGGTCATGGACACGGCGCTTTGTTCCTTGGAACATAACTTTGCCAGACCGAAGTCCGCAATCTTAGGATTGAAGTTGTCATCCAGCAAGATGTTGTGCGGCTTGATGTCGAAGTGGAGGATCCTATGATCACAGCCCTGGTGAAGATACTCTATGCCTTTAGCCACTCCGAGAGCAATGTCGTGGAGCCTCTCCCAACTAAGGGAAGGGCCAAGAGCGTCTTCGCCCGGAAATATGAACTTCTCCAGAGACTCGTTCGGCAGGAACTCGTACACCAAGGCTCTTCGGAACCCATCGGCGCAGAAACCAACCATCCGAACCACGTTGACGTGGTGAATCCTTCCCATAGTGCTCACTTCATTGATGAACTCCTCCCCGTTTCCAAACGAATTGTCCAGCATCTTCACGGCGACAAAGATCTCGCTAGAGAGCTTCCCTTTGTAGACCGTTCCATAAGACCCCTGGCCTAGTTTCTCCTCGAAGTCGTTGGTTATCCTCTTGACGTCGTTGTAGGAGTAACGGGTCGGCTTGAGGGCCTCATAGTCATGCAAGAAGCCCTCGATCCTGAGTTGGAATGCTTTATCTCTCCTTCTTTCGTTGAGGACATAGCCGACTCCAATCACTCCAGCAAGAAGGAAGTACGAGCCCACCAATCCTCCGGCGATCTCTGCCCTTCTTCTTCCTGCAGAATCAGGGAAGTCAGTATTCGAGCCTCCGGCGAAGTTCACGTGAATGATAAAATCACTAGAAGAAAAACCCTCAAAGCTAGTCATATCAGCTTTCACTTAACACCATGAGCGACGTTCATTACAGAGCATCAGATCATTTACAGAGCAACAGGCTATCAGGATTCAGGAACTCCTCCAATTTAAAGTACAAACGTATCATGTGAAGTAAGATTTAACTTTGTGGAAATGCATCCATCCAACAGAATTGCATAAATCATCAAAGTAATCTTAGTTCCACAGAGGCCCGATTTCTTGTGTAGAAACTACGATTCTCCTTCCTCTGCGCGCTCTGGATGTTATCTTTAACAATAAAAAGAAACTCGATGAATTTCATAAACCCGAGGGTGATTAAAACAATACCCGGGTATCCACGAGGAGGCGGTAAGCATATGATGTCGCTCCCGTTCCGTCCACACAACGACCCATTGTGCCTGCAACTCCTACAGTCCGGCTCTTTCCAGTTAAAACGAGCCTCGGCGATGATGAGATCGATCCGTTCCGGCAGCCAGTCGAGTTTCCCGTTCCTCTCGCAGTACACAAGCGGCGAGTCTCCGACAGATTCGTCGGAGTAAACGGCGTAGACTCTATCCGGCCCGGGCTGGCTCTGGCAACGCACCTCGATCAGGCTGGTCCTCTGGGGCGGCGGGCACTTGAACAGGGTGTAGTTGTAGGTGTAGGTGTGCGGGTACGAGTATGCGAAGCCAAGGCGGCTGAGATTGGCGATCCAGAAGGGGAGGCAGCTGTTGGGGTCATGCAGGAGGACGGACTGGGAGTGGTAGTTGATGGACTTGACAAGTAGCGACCCTTGGGTGGTGTTCGAGAGCCGGAGCGCAGTCCGCCCATTCTCGTCGCAGAAGAGTTGGAAGCCCGGATAGCCGCACTCGGCGTGGTCGAGCCAGAACGGGAACATGACATGCGGGCCGTGATGGCACTTTGTGGGGCGGCAAGGGTGGTCCGGGGGGCCGGGGGCGGCGGTGCCATGGGCGAAGCAGAGGAAGAAGAGGAGGAGGAGGAGGAGGAGGAAGAGAGAGGGAATAGGAGAATGCATGGAGGAGGAGGAGGCGGAGGAGGATGTGTTGGTGTGGATGAGAGTGAGGTATTATTTCATTATGTGAAGGTTGTGTATTTATTGATATAAAATGGAGTTGACTGCTTCCTTTCCTTACACTTTCCTCCCTTGGAGTCGCTGATTTGACCCTATTATCCTCATCCCTCTACGTTTTTATTTTCTGAGATCCAATCAAACACCGACACGTGGAAATGAAAACATGCAAATCTGCTGGATTATTCTCTCTCTCTCTTCCTCTACGCCGTTAACGGCCACCGGCCAGCGGAGTTGCAAAGCCTCCCCTCGCCGTCGCTACCAGCGGAGTCGCCGGGCACCGTGGATGATGGAGGAGGAAGAAGACAGAAAACATAAGACGACAGAAGCTTGTGGGCCATGTCTTCTAAGGCCTCGATACCTTTTGGCTTGTCCTCGGCCAATAGATCCGTTCTGCTTTTTCGACCCATGTTGCCATGTTTTCTCCCCACAAATCTCAAGTCCGAGATTTTTGCGAGCGGCCAGATTTCCAGATCTGGACGAGCCAGGACCGCGAGCGACAATGGCCGGTGGACGCTGCTGTCCGTGGCAAGTTTTTTTCATTAGGGGTTATGTTATGTCTGGATCATCTCCGATCAAGCGTTGAGGCGACGGCTTTGTCCGCGAGAGATGAAACCCAAAAAAACCGATTTTTATCGAGAACGAGGCCATACGAATGGATCTCTTTCCTCGGCTTGTCTAAATCGAAAGAGTTGACTTGACCTGGCTTTTTGCCCTTTTTCGACGGTCCTTTGTTGCTGTCGCCTTGCGTCCACCGCACTGACGCGCTATTATTGCTGAAGTGAGTGCATGGAACGGGAACTCATACAGGGTCAAGCTCGAAGTCGCCAAGCAAGTTCCTCCACCCTTCCCCCCTCTTTTTTTCTTCATCTGACCATCCTACACCTCTCGTTTCTTCGGTCAACTAGTCAAACTTGCAACCTTTCAACTCTTTTTTATGGATTGGGCGGCTTCCAAATAGGAAAAAAATAATAATTTCGAGTTATGTAGCAAAAAAGAAAGGGAAACGCGCAGAGAAGGAAGAAGAAAAGAAATGAAGAAAGGGAAAGCAGAAAGAAAAGCGAAAGGAGTATTATTATGTCGTGGGGGACCACATCAAATCGGATTACTCTCGTTTCGCGACGCACGGCGAGGATTTCAGCCCTCTGTTCATCTAATCAGAGTAATTTTTGGAGTTAGGGCATAAGTTCCGAATTGTGAATTTTGAACTGCGGGTTTTGATTTTAGAGTTATTAAGCTGTGAAATTACATGGAAATGAGCAGTTCGGGACCTCGTGGAGTTGTGTGATTTGATGGAAATCGATTTGGGAGTTACAATTTAGCCAGAGCAAGATTTTAAAGCTTCATGTTGGAAATCGGCGTAGCGAACAACTTTAAAATTACCGCTTTTGGCAAGCTTTTTGTTAGCAAGTAGGAGTTGTTTTGCCAATAACGGCGCTTAGTTTAGTCGATTCATAGTTGAGGCAACATTGTACTTGATTTTGATATCGTTTCTCATTTAATTGATAGAATTTTGAGTTGGTCTCGCTTAAAATAGCTTCGTGATTTGGTTTAGACATTTTCCCAAGTGAGTGATCTTATCTCTTCTCTGAAATTGTGAACTCATATTTGATATATATATATATATATAGGCACGACAGGGAATGATAATCACGAAAGGAAAAAAAAAAGACTTTTAGAGCAATAATTGTTGTGCAAATTCAAATCTGGCGTTTACTATCATTTTGATTGTTTTGAAATAGCATTGTAAAGCGTTTCTCAAAATGGTTGTGAGCTCGTTTGGAAAACGATTTATGAAAGGATTGAAAATGATATATGTACTAATTCGTCGATCGAGTTTATGAAAAGTATTACGATGTGACGAAATACATGTTTTGGTTTAAGAAATGTATTCTGTATTATGAGATGAACTTTGGACTTCATTTTTAGCATTGGAGGATTATGATTTGATGCTCATTGTCGTTGTGAGTGCTACATGGTGACGAGTGGCAATCACCTACGGAAGTTTATATGTGTTGGTTAAGAACTAACTGCTATATGGTAATATGAATCTCGTGAAAGTCACCTCTAGAACCTCGTGTCCAAGGACTAAGTGTTACATGGTGACATGAGTCTCGTGAGAACCGCCTCTAGAGTCTTATACTGTCGATACCTACCTACTAAGTGCTACATGATGACACGAGTCTTATGGGAGCCACCTCTAAAGTCTTGAGTTGGATATTGAGCATACGAGATTAATTAATGAAATGGACCATTGATGTATGGTTCGTTAGAGATTAATCAATGGGATGAGCATTGGTCCGGTTTTGGGTCCTTCGGTTCCCTATTCACAAAAAAAAAAAAAATTGGAACAGGTGGTTCCCGATCCGGTTTTCGATTCCCAATGCAGAGCCGAACAGCCCGGACCGTTGATCCGACCATGCACTAGAGTAACGACTGCAAAATCTAGTGAAAGACAAGTCGATAATCTATTAGCCACGTCCCGGATCATGTGAACATTTATTTAACGAAAGACCTAACATAAGGCGCTTTTCTCCTTTGATGTTGAGAACTCTCACTTGTAGCACTTTAACTGAAAAGATGCATACGGAGGGGGACGAAAGAATGGAGTTCAAGATGTAAGTGCCATCAAAATCAAACGCCACAGCTCTGAGAAACAAAATGTTCATTCATGCTCGAAGCTGAGTCCCCACCCAAAGCAGGTAGAATCGTGCTGACCACCGAAGCGCCTCTATTTTATCATAAGCTCCATGTAAAACACTTTCACAGAAAAAAAAAAAATGACATGTTGAGATATAACTCGAAAAACGCTAACGGATTTTGCAAATAAGTTGATACGAAATCACCAGAGAAATAAGGACATCGGAGATTTACGGGGTTCGATCCGAATATCGATACCTACATCCACGGGGAGATCCAACCGAAATAATCCACTGTAATCGGAGAATCGGAATTACAATCGCGCTCGAGTGTTTTTCCGTACTTATATTAAACCAAAATTGAAAGTGTTTACAAATAAACAACAGCTCAACTGGATATAAAATTCATAGGCACAAATCACCCCGTTCAAGAATTTCTTTGCGCGACCAAGAGAATCCCTGCATCGTTCTCTTTCTTCGTTCGCGTTCGTCCTTCTCGGAGAGTCTATCGTGCGACCCCATCTGTTCTCTTTCTGTTTTTTCACGGGGAGTCAACTGAACCAACTTTGATCGGGACCCAACCGCATATTCTTCTTGGCTTTTGGAGTTGAACGTCCACCGTACGTCGTTGAAGAATATATCTTGATCAACCTCTTCCTCTTCAACAGAAAACAAAATCCCACACCCGTATCGACATGAATTCAAATGAGGAATTTTATATCCAAAAGGAATTCTTGGATTTGTTTCCTAACAAAATTCGGTTTAACAAACGGATATCCTCCCATCAGATCGGATTCCATAAACGATTCAAACTCGAGACGTTAATGTAACACGATAAATTTCTGAAAAAGTCAGGAAACGCCAAGCTTTTCATTTGACAAAAACCGTGTCCCCCCCACAATAATCAACATAAACCACAGCTCCCCCCACCCAATCCCCTTCTTAAATGGAAAACAGCGTTCATCGTCTCATTGAATCGCAATAAACAAGGAAACCACCAAACGCAACTACTTCTCTCGCTTCTCCTAAACGCAGCTACTTCTCTCTCCTCTCCTAACGCCGCCGCGAAGTCCGATCCCTAGCCTGAGCCAGAACTGAAGCTTCTCCTACATGGAAATGACAGTGACTAAGACGACCTCGGATTGGTTCAAATTCGATTGGTAATACAAGTTTTATTGAAATTAAATTTAAAAAAGAAAAATTAACGAAAAGATTTGAATACAAGTTTTATTTAAAATAAATTGAAAAAATAGCTTAAAATTTTAACAAAAATATCTAACAAATAAAAGAAAAAGGTAAACGCAGAAGGCGAAGGATGTGCCGCAGCTATCAGGGCGGGGGTCGGCGACCCTTGTCAGCTGCAGGCAATGGCCTATAGGATTGGGAGAGGGTCGTCGGCCTCGCTCATGTTTGGCCGAGGGCCACCACTGGTGGCCGACCCCGTCAGTGATTTGCGTGGACGAAACTAGATGCCACTATGGCGGTTCAGAAGAGTATTTTTCTTTCATTTTTTTCAGCTGACAGAACAGAGCTCAAGAGTGTCAGGAAAAACCAGGCAAACTAGTTTTCCTTGGCTTGAATCGAAAGGCAATGATGATGAGTTCAATCAAATGTACGCGGACGAGATAAATATCTTCTGCTGCTTACTCAAACGACACGTCCTTAAACCAAATTCATCAGCTGAGTTGCCACTCTTTGGTAAGAACTCCCTCTGTCAATGAAGCCCCTCTGCCAACCTAATTCACAGATGCAATCTCTTTCAAGAAAGCTTCAAACCGATGTCATTTCGAGTTCCTAATTGAATCGACCTCGAAAACACATCCCTTTTAGCGGTTGTGCAAATTCGTGCTCGTTGACTCATGGTGTAATTTCTACTTATCATCTCCATGAGAAGGAAGGGCCATTTTTCCTAGCAGTAGTACTCGCGTTCCTTCTTAAATTGCTTGAAGCTAAGGACATTTTCAACTCCCCAAGCAAACAAAAAGAACAAGTCCTGTCCCAAAAACCAGCTGCTGCAATATTTCCCGGAATTCAGGACATGAAATACAAACCGGAACGAACAGCATTTGCGATGTGAGATCAAATCCCTATTATTACTATCTCATAAACTTCTAATACGTAGATTGGTTCCAGTATTACATTGTAACTAACCTAGTTACAAATATAAGAGGGAAGGAATTCCTCTACATATATATAGGATCTGATACAACAGGTAAGTAGTGGGAGCGTATGCAGGCTGTTTTTCGGTAGAATCACAGCTCTACTTACTTTCGCACTGTTTCACGGCGGTTTCGGTCAATGAGAGATGGCATACTGTGAAAGGTCGTTCGGACTTATTCCTCGATAACTTCCAGATTAGTGTTCCAGAGTCTTCCCGGCATGGTCGCAGCTTCCCCTGAACCGGAGGAGGAAACGAAAGGATTTTTCGGCATGACGGGGCACTCTTCTCCCTCCAGCATCTGAACCACCGCTTTCATGGGAGGCCGATCGGCCGGGTACCAGTGAATGCACCAAAGCCCTACGATTGCCAGTTTCCTGGCAATGTTGTGGTCGCCGTCCTCTCGGATTCGTATTTCAAGCTCTTCGCCCTTATTCAGATGGTTATAGACCCACTGCGGGAAGTACATCTGGCTCATGTTCTTGGCGTTCACGTCGACGTTCTTTCTCCCCCCGACCATTTCGAGCAGCAGCATTCCGAAGCTGTACACGTCAGACTTGGAGGACACGCTTCCAAAGTTCCGGGAGAAGACTTCTGGAGCAATGTATCCCATGGTACCTCTGGCTGCGGTCATGGACACGGCGCTTTGTTCCTTGGAACATAACTTTGCCAGACCGAAATCCGCAATCTTAGGATTGAAGTTGTCATCCAGCAAGATGTTGTGCGGCTTGATGTCGAAGTGGAGGATCCTATGATCACAGCCCTGGTGAAGGTACTCTATGCCTTTAGCCACTCCGAGAGCGATGTCGTGGAGCCTCTCCCAACTAAGGGAAGGGCCAAGAGCGTCTTCGCCCGGAAATATGAACTTCTCCAGAGACTCGTTCGGCAGGAACTCGTACACCAAGGCTCTTCGGAACCCATCGGCGCAGAAACCAACCATCCGAACCACGTTGACGTGGTGAATCCTTCCCATAGTGCTCACTTCGTTGATGAACTCCTCCCCGTTTCCAAACGAATTGTCCAGCATCTTCACGGCGACAAAGATCTCGCTCGAGAGCTTCCCTTTGTAGACCGTTCCATAAGACCCCTGGCCTAGTTTCTCCTCGAAGTCGTTGGTTATCCTCTTGATGTCGTTGTAGGAGTAACGGGTCGGCTTGAGGGCCTCATAGTCATGCAAGAAGCCCTCGATCCTGCGTTGGAATGCTTTATCTCTCCTTCTTTCGTTGAGGACATAGCCGACTCCAATCACTCCAGCAAGAAGGAAGCACGTGCCCACGAATCCTCCGGCGATCTCTGCCTTTGTTCTTTCTGCAGAATCAGAGAAGTCAGTATTCGAGCCTCCGCCGAAGTTCACGTGAATGATAAAATCACTAGAAGAAAAACCCTCAAAGCTAGTCATGTCAGCTTTCACTTAACACCATGAGCGACATTCATTACAGAGCATCAGATCATTTACAAAGCAACAGGCCATCAGGATTCAGGAACTCCTCCAATTTAAAGTACGAACGTATCATGTGAAGTAAGATTTAACTTTGTGGATATGCATCCATCCAACAGAATTACTTAAATCATCAAAGTAATCATAGTTCCACAGAGGCCCGATTTCTTGTGTAGAAACTACGATTCTCCTTCCTCTGCGCGCTCTGGATCCTATCTTTAACAATAAAAAGAAACTCGATGAATTTCATAAACCCGAGGGTGATTAAAACAATACCCCGGTGTCCACGAGGAGGCCGTAAGCATACGATGTGGCTCCCGTTCCGTCCACACAACGATCCGTTGTGCCTGCAACTGCTACAGTCCGGCTTTTTCCAGTCAAAACGAGCCTCGGCGATGGTGAGATCGATCGGTTCCGGCAGCCAGTCGAGTTTCCCGTTCCTCTCGCAGTACACAAGCGGCCAGTCTCCGACGGAGGTGGTGGATTCAACGGCGTAGACTCTGTCCGTCCCGGGCTGGCTCAGGCAACGCACCTCGGTCAGGCCGGTCCTCTGGGGCGGCGGGCACTTGAACAGGGTGTAGTTGTTGGTGTACTGGTACGAAGACGAGTATGCGAAGCCAAGGCGGCTGAGGTTGGCGCTCCAGAGGGGGAGGCAGCTGGTGGGGTCATGCAGGACGACGGACTGGAAGCGGTAGTCGATGGACTTGACGAGTAGCGACCGTTGGGTGGTGTTCGAGAGCCGGAGCGCAGTCCGCCCATTCTCGTCGCAGAAGAGTTGGAAGCCCGGATAGCCGCACTCGGCGTCGTGGAGCCAGAACGGGAACATGACCGGCGGGCCGTGATGGCACTTTGTGCGGCGGCAACGGTGGTCCCGGGGGCCGAGGTCGGCGGTGCCATGGGCGAGGCAGAGGAAGAGGAGGAGGAGAAGAAGGAGGAAGAGAGAGGGAATAGGAGAATGCATGGAGGAGGAGGACGATGTGTTGGTGTGGATGAGAGTGAGGTATTATTTCATTATGTGAAGGTTGTGTATTTATTGATATAAAATGGAGCTGACTGCTTCCTTTCCTTACACTTTCCTTCCTTGGAGTCGCTGATTTGACCCTTTTATCCCCATCCCTCTACTTTTTTATTTTCCGAGATCCAATCAAACACCGACACGTGGAAATAAAATATGCAAATCTGCTAGATTATTCTCTCTCTCTCTCTCTCTTCCTCTACGCCGTTGACGGCCACCGGCCAGCGGAGTTGCAGAGCCTCCCCTCGCCGTCGCTACCAGCGGAGTCGCCGGCGCCGTGGATGATGGAGGAGGAAGAAGACAGAAAACATAAGACGACAGAAGCTTGTGGGCCATGTCTTCTAAGGCCTCGATACCCTTCGGCTTGTCCTTGGCCAATGGATCCGCTCTGCTTTTTTGACCCATGTTGCCATGTCTTCTCCCCACAAATCTCAAGTCCGATATTTTTGCGAGCGGCCAGATTTCCAGATCTGGACAAGCCAGGACCGCGAGCGACAATGGCCGGTGGACGCTGCTGTCCGCGGCCGCTAGCTTTTGTCGCCCATGGCCTCGAAAAGGCCAAAAGAAAAAACAGAGGAAGCTCATCGGAGCTCCACGGCCGCCGCCGGCACTGGACGGTTGCGCGTCCGGAATTCCGTTACGCCCGTCCACGTGTCTGTTCGTTATTGGATCCAGCAAAAAGCATTCCACGTCAGCCACGCGACATGGCACCGCAGAATTGCCGGTATATTCGCGCAGTGGTCGGCTCAAAACGCTTCACCCTCTTCAGTAAACGCCATTGATCACCGTAATCTTTTCCGCAGCAAGTTTTTTTCATTAGGGGTTAAGTCTGGATCATCTCCGATCAAGCGTTGACTTGACCTGGCTTTTTGCCCTCTTTCGACGGTCCACTGTTGTTGTCGGCTTGCGTCCACCGCATTGACGCGGTTATTGCTGAAGTGAGTGCATGGAACAGGAACTCGTACCGGGTCAAGCTCGAAGTCGCCAAGCAAGTTCCTTCCCCCTTCCCCCCCTCTTTTTTCGTCATCTGACCATCCTCCACCTCTTTTTCTTCATTGACCATCCTTGGGCTCTGCCGATTGAGTTGAACCAGTGTTTTTTTTTTCTTCCTTCTCAAAAGAATTGTCAAAAAAGTTTTAAACCTTTTGTATTTATATCAATTCAATCTTAAACTTTTTTTTATATCAATTTAATCTCAAACCTTTATATTAGTGCCAATTCGGTCCTAAACTTTTTATTAGTGTCAATTCAATCCTAAAAATTTTGTATTGATGTCAATTCAATCCTAGACCATAACCATTTTACATTAGTGACAATTCAATCTTAAACATTTTGTATTTATATTAACTAAATTCGCCAGTCTAAGACTAAATTGGCACAAATGCGCAAGATTTAGAAGGAAATTGAAAAAAAAAAAACAATTCCGTTTCAAGTCATGCAACTAATAATAGCCTTAGGAAAATCAAGCAAATAATTAGCTGACCAAAAGGGAAACTTCTACAAAAAAAAATTTCGGGTTTATGTGAAATGATTTTATCCTTTTATATTTAAATTTACTTATATGTTTTTTTTTTAATTCCAAAAATGTGGAACCCGGGCTGGGCTGCTGAGCAGTGAGCACAGTCCCTCCAAAGCCAAAAACTAAAACCCAAGCCCAACTTCCTATTACGTCCAGCCTAATTCCCCCCTAAATTAAGCCCAGCCTATTGAGCTAATCTTAAACCCACACCAACCAAAAACAAAACACGCTCTCACTCACTTCGAATCATAATTAGCACACACCTCAAGGCCCAAGCCCATTCTCTAAATCATTTCCTCTTTCAAACACGTGTGACCCCATCCGATTCTTTACTCGTAGGGTCTGGTTAAGAGAACCACTCGACGGGACAAGGTTGGGGAAAGTCGACCTGCGTTCGGGACGTGCCAAAACAGATGATGAAAATCAACGGTCGCTAAGGTCATCGAAACAAACTTGCAACCGTTCAACTCTTTTTTCTGGATTGGGTGGCTTCCAAATAGGGGAAAAAAAAAAACAAAGGTATATAGCAAAAAAGAAAGGGAAGCGCGCAGAGAAGGAAGAAGAAAAGAAATGAAGAAAGGGAAAGCAGAAAGAAAAGCGAAAGGAGTGTTATGTCGTGGGGGACCACATCAAATCGGATTACTCTCGTTTCGCGACGCACGGCGAGGATTTCAGCCCTCTGTTAATCAAATCAGAGTAATTTTTGGAGTTAGGGCATAAGTTCCGAATCGTGAATTTTGAAATGCGGGTTTTGATTTTGGCGTTATTAAGCTGTGAAATTGCATGAAAATGAGCAGTTCGGGACCTCGTGGAGTTGTGTGATTTGATGGAAATCGATTTGGGAGTTACAATTTAGCCGGAGCAAGATTTTGAAGCTTCGTGTTGGAAATCGGCGTAGCGAACAACTTTAAAGTACTGCTTTTGGCAAGCTTTTTATTAGCGAGTAGGAGTCGTTTTGCCAACAACTGCACTTAGTTTAGTCGATTCGTAGTCGAGGCAACATTGTACTTGATTTGGATATCGTTTCTCATTTAATTGATAGGATTTTGAGTGGGTCTGCTTAAAATAGCTTTTGTGATTTGGTTCAGACATTTTCCCAAGTGAGTAATCTTATCTCTTCTCTGAAATTATGAACTCATATTTGATATATATATATATATATATATATATATATATATAGAGGCATGATAGGGAATAATAATTACGAAAGGAAAAAAAAGACTTTTAGAGCAATAATTGTTGTGCAAATTCAAATCTGGCGTTTATGAGAAAATCAGGAAACCACAAGCTTTTCATTTGACAAAAATCATGTCGCCTACAATAATCAACGTAAACCCCAGCTCCCCCACCTAATCCCCTTCTTAAATGGAAAAAAAAGCTTTCATCGTCCTATTGAATCGCAATAAACAAGGAGACCACCAAACGCAACTACTTCTCTCGCTTCTCCTAAACGCAACTACTTCTCTCTCCTCTCCTAACGCCGCCGCGAAGTCCGATCCCCAGCCTGAGCCGGAGTCACAGGAGCCGCAGCATCCGCATCCGCAGCCGGAAGAAAATTCTGAGGAATATCGTAGGAGTTTCTGCAAACACATTAGAAGGGTTAAGAGAGAAGTGGAAAATAAAAGCCTTGACCTTCCAAAGCGGCCCTCATTGCTGCTACCGAGGGTTGTAACCACGTTTCCCTGCGGGTGCGGGACGGGGCCATGAACCTCCGCCCTTGCAAGTGCAACCCCATAGGGCTGTACAGCATTTCTCCGGAGCTCCAATAGAGCTTCAACCTCATCTATCGTACTTACTATTAACGTGCCTTTTGCCAAAGACTCTACTAGCTTGTGCCGAATACGTATCCTCGGCATCCTCGACGGCTCTTCGCGCTTCGCAAATCTCCGTGGCTCTTCGCGCTTCATGAATGTTTCCGAAACCGAAAACAAAAAAAAGAAAAATGGGAAATCAAAATCGATAAAAGTAGGAAATTCTAATTGAAATCCTTACCCTTTAAAATTCCATGTGGCATTCAAAAGCGCACGGTCGAATTCTCCTCGTCGGAGGCGCCTGCTTTCGGAGGCTTGCAAAAAGCAGAGCGACAGGAGAGGGAAGATTGATCTTTGCGTCGAAGACGGTTGACATCTTGATGAATTTGAATCCAACAGAAGAGTCCTTGAAAAAGCCTTTGTGTCCTTTTAAGGCTTTCACTCTCGAGTAATGTATCCTCAAGTCTCTAATTCGTTTAGAGCTTCATCAAATTAGTTCATTTGACCGCATTTGACACACGGTCAAAGCCGTTAGCAACAACTAATTTGCTCATCCTAAGAGTATGTGACAAAAGTTGTGTACTAATAGAGCCTTAGAAGTGGCAAAATAGGTCAAAAACCTATATTTTAATGCATGTTCAAGAGTGTGGGTCATAAATGAGTTGCTTAACAAACTTAAGTGGGTTATATAAATGGATCACTTAATAACTTAATGGGCATTAAATGGATTTTAAATAAGTTAGCTAATTATTTTAAGTGAGCCATCAAAATATTTCTGACTTTTTTATTTTATTTTTCCTATGGGTTTGGCGAGGGTCGGCAAATCCTCGTCGACACCAGGAGAGGGCTGTGAAACCCTCACCAAATTTGGATGAGGATTGGGCCCTCGCCCGTGGCCGGCGAGGGCTTTGCGACCCTTGCCGGATCCGGGGCGAGACCCACGACCCTTGTTAGCGACCAATGAGGGCTGTGAAACTCTCACCAGACCTGGGTTAGGATCGGGTGGCCCGGACTTTGAAAAAAAGAGGGCAAGAAAAAAGGGAAAATGAAAATAAAAAATAGAAGAAAAAATCAAGGTTTTAGTAATATAATTTTTTTCAATTCATAAGTTTTCATATATTTGTATTATATCAAAATGGGTTGATATGGGTTGAACCATATTCGGCCCTACCCAAATCCGATCCAATCAACCCTGTTTGATACCTCTAAATAGAACCTAAAGATTGAAAGAACTATTCTAAATGGACATTGATGAATAGGGTTTTGCTTTTTCCACTCCTCATATAGCTCAAACACTCCATTTTGTAGTATATTGACGATATTACCCCTCGATTTTCCTCCTTCGAATGCTACATCCCATAGAGTTAAATATGGGACTCATTTAGAGTTATTTATTTATTTCTTCTTTTTCTTGCACTTTCCTTCTTGTTCTCGCTTGTATTGAAGTGTATCGCCGGCACTTCTTCATCTTCCTCCTCCGAGCTTCCTCGAAATGGACAACTTGATCTTGTCCCTCAAATTCTCACTCGGATGGTCCACGACATCCGCTTCCGGTACCCCTCGAACGCTGCATTGAACCTCCGAAGACATGCCTTGTCGCCTTCGGCGATCGTCCCTTAGCTGCCACCTTCGACAAGGACGAGAGGACCTTGTTCTACATCGCGGCCTCATAGCTCGCCACACCCGCATAGCTCGTTGCGTATTGCCTCATCTTCTCCAAGAGCCTTGCTACTTGCTCGTCCCCTAGTAGGTCTTGAGGTTCGTCGAGTAGTTCAAATTATTTGCAAGAAATAGGTAGGAGAGCGAGACACTTTCTTGTAGAGCTCCCGGCCTTAGTAGTGAGTCTCCATAGAAGGATGAGGATTTACCACGCTAATCGATCCGAGGCCAGATACATTGGCGGATTGTTAGAGTTTTGGCTTTTGAAGTACAATTCCGGCCAATTCGGATTTCCCGATCACGGATGATTCATCAAGATGTTAGAGAGATTCGTGTTGTAACCGATGAGGGAAATCTAAATTCCATGACTAGCAGAGTAAGCGAGTGGATTTTGCCGCCTTTAGTAAGAATTTTGGAAGAGTCCTTTTGAGAATTGTGGCTTTGTAGTTCGAGAGGTTCATTCCAAGCTTTACCAATGCAGAGAGGGCTTGTAATTCTCTCCGGCGATCCTTTGATTCTAGCAATGATTTTCGAGAATCAGAAAAGATTAATCGAGATGCTCGAGCTCACGAGCAACGCAAACAAAGACCGAAGCGTGAAAAGGACAACCCCGATGCATTTGCAGCTGGACATCTGGGACGATAAGGAGCTTGAAACTCTCATCAAATATCAATAAACCATTGCTGGAGGCAAGGTAGCATCCTCAGTCGACAAAACACCAAGAAGGAAAAGGAAAGTGGAAGAGAAAGAAGAAACAAATTAACAAAATCCCAAATGGGCGTTAACATTTGACTCTTTGTGGGTACAACATTGTAAAGGAGAAAAAGGCAAAGGGCAGTATAGTCAGTGCATCGTAAAAAGGGAGAATTTTAGCCAAAGAAGAAGTGGAAAAAGTGCCACCCGATGAATATTGAATATTCCAAATTTATTGTCTTTTTAGCACGTGGTTGTAAATTAAGCATGTCCTAAAGTATAATCTTACAAAATGTTGTCGGGACGATCTCTACAAAAATCCTTATTTGTTAATTCTCTCGGAAAAACAAATTTCGATGCTTAGAAAACCAAGCATTCCCTTGGCGATTTTATGCACACAGTTGTTGTCAATGATCAAACTACTTATGTGAGAATAATATTTTTACCTATGACTTTTATGAATATGTTTTTGAAATTTTAAATGCTTCGCATTAATTAAAAAGTTATCGTTTGAACTATGGGACCTAAGTTCTGGGATATTCCCTTGAAATGAGGGGAAGAAAAATTATTCTCTCAATTTGGGGGGTAGCGGTGGAGAGGGTAAACTCCACATCATTTTTGGATGGCTACCTCCGGATAGGCTCGTGTAGTAGCGACCCGTGCTTAAAGTGAGTCATCGGAGTTTCGGGTTCTGCGTTTTTAGCCTGTGCTGCGCATAATGTTTGCTAACAAGCTTGCTAGCAACGTACTCCCATTTTACAAGCACCGTGTTTCATTTGGATGACTACAGAAATGAGGCCACTCCTATGTATGGTGGGGGCTTTCCTTCTGTTAGATTAGAGCATCTTGCATTAGTGTAAAGAAATTTTTAAGTAATCCTTCTAATTCATCCTTCATTTGAGGATTTTAACTATCGGATTTCTTACTAATCATCGAATCAAAGACAAATAAGGCTGCTTTTTGAAAAATACTTTCACTCTGGCTATGTACGTTACAATTACTCCCCATGGCATACTCTGATGGAGTAAAAAAAAATGATTCGAATGGGTTTATACACTACCGGTTTGAGAGCGGGTAATTACAATGCCTAGTTTGAATTCGAAAAATGATCTTTGTAATTATCGAAGAATGAGGGACATGGAGATTGATCAAGAAAGATCTCTTGTTCTTCATTCAAGACAAAATAGTGTTTGGATGATTATTTCTATACTGACGGTATATATTGTATTTTTTCAAATTTAAAGAAGCCCTAGACGAAAATTAGAGCTTGTCTCCATTGATTAGCTAATCACCCCAGTCTCCACGAAAAGAACAGCTAAAATGAAATCCCTAGATACTATTTTCAATCCCCCATCATTTCTTGCTCTTTATCAATCATTTTCACGACCAACATGGTGATCAGCAAGACGTACGAGAAAGAAAACTTTTAGGCGTTAGTGATTTACATGGTTCGAGAACTTTTTCCTTCAAGGCGGATGAAAATTTGCTTCACCACAATTCAAGTGATCCAGAGGTGAGCGGTTCCAGGATAGGTCTAAGTTATATAAAACCCGTCGTGCCAGCTATTGAGACTTGTTCTCAGTTTTTGAAATTTCGAACTTACTAAAAGCCAATCCTAAAATTGAACCTGCAATTTCAGAGTCGATTCCAAGTTTGTCTGGGAAATGGCCAAATCTTTCTTCTTCTTTCTTCTTCTTCTTCTTTCATTTTTACTCAAGCAAAATGAAAATCAAGAGCAATAACGACAATCTCCATCCTGCCAATAGCAACAATCAATTGCCACCATAGCAGGCCCATTATACTCGTACCCAGAAACCATCGAATTCCAAGCAACAGTTGTCCTGTCCCCCATTGTCTGGGAACCGGACCAATTTCCGCTGGAACATGAAACAAGACCACGTGGTTGATTCGATTCTTGGTTCTATCGCGGGGCCTATGCTCACTCCTTAGGATCGCCTACGAGAAGAAATTAGTTGTTTTCCAAGGATTTCACTAATGAAAAAGAACCCTGAAAACTCAATTAAGATTAAACACGTGATGGTCCAATAATTTCAAGCTAGATTCGAGGCGTACGAAAATCACAAACTGGGACTCACAAAAACAGCATCAAGCAACCACACATCTTTGCTTCCGCCAAAAAGAAGGGAACTGCCCCCCTACTCTTTTCTTTCCTTTTCAATTAGGAAAGCAACATTCCCTTTTGCCAAAGCTCCGTATCCTCGTTTCGTAACACTTATAATAGATAACGATGGATATGATTTTTGAACTCTGACCTAATATGCAAAACATAATTTATAAGCTTTTTAATTCATTCAATGTGATCTATGAACTACCTAATATGTAATGTGAACTCTGAACATTTGCTATAGTTTCAATTTAATCTCTTTAATTATAATTAAACATGTATTTAAAGTTCATAGGTCGCATTGAATAAAATAAAAAAAAACCTACGAATCATACGATATATTGAGTTAAAGTTTATATACTATTTGTGTGATTTATGTACAGTATTCTTGTGGCGCATCGTATGCATCTAAGCCATAGGATCCTAATGTTGTCAAAATTGGAACCGACGAAGACAATCCAGAGAGGCCAGCTGGCTTTCGGGCGAAACCTCCGGACCAATCAGGCCGCGACGCAGCACGAAAGAAAAGAAGAAATATCTGGGGCTAAGCCTGGACACATCGTACGAGGTACATGTTCTGTCCGAAACAGCGACCGCCATGTGTCCGGACACGTGTCCCCCCGGAACCCCGACGAGTCAACATTCCTTTGTCAGACGTTTTGACACTTCGAAAAAATTGAAACTGCCCTTGCTTTTTGAATGATTTAAAAAAAAAAAAAAGGAAGGGAAGGGGAAGCAATACGGAAAAAAAAAAGAGAAACCCCGCCCCACCTAACACGAAGCATCACAGTTGTCCACGTTTCAACGTCTGTGGGCTCCACGCGTGGGCCCCGCCGCGCGGGTTACCAAATCACTAACTCGAAGATCAGACCCCCGCGTGTCCGCCAAACCGATCCGAGCCGTCCACGTCTCTGCTCCCGAAATCGAAGTTAGAGGCGTATAGCCTACCCATGTGGCAGCCACCTACAGACCCGTGCGATCTGGACGGCCACGATTCGACGCCTTTTCGTGCTGTCCCATCAAATAAATGCTCACATCAGTGTCGTCGCTCCCATTGCTACAACACTTCTTTCTTTTTCCTTTCCTGCATGCAATGAACGAAGGACAAAAGCTGCACTGGCCGGCAAAGAGAGTGATCCCCGGAGGATGACGGCAGACGCCGACGGAGGGATCTTCCCGGTGGTAGCGCCCGAGAATGTCGGGAACGGCCGCCGGAGAAGGTTCAAGATCAGGAAAGCTCACCGGGACGGCCATCGGCGCGCGCAGAAGAGAGACCAGGTCGCGAAACCCCACCCAGATGAGGAGGAGAAGCCGATCGAGATATCGCTTTCGTTCTCTTCCTCGTCGTCGGAGGACGACGGGGTTCTGGCGGGCGAGGAGGAAGACGGAGCCCGCGAGAAGAGAAGCCCGCGCCCGATCAATCACGGGTCGCTCTCGGTGATAGGCAGGAGGAGAGAGATGGAGGACGCGGTGAGGGTGGAGCTAGGGTTCGCCAAGAGGCTGAGGGCGGGCGAGTCGTACGATTTCTTCGGGGTCTACGACGGGCACGGCGGGGCGCGGGTGGCGGAGGCGTGCAGGGAGAGGCTGCACCGGCTAGTGGCGGAGGAGGTGGAGGGCCGTGACCGGGAGGGGAGGGGAGTGGACTGGGAGGAGACGATGGCGGGGTGCTTCGGGAAGATGGACGGGGAGGTGACTAGCGGGGGCGCGGCGGAGGAGATGAAGACGGTGGGGTCGACGGCGGTGGTGGCGGTGGTGGGGAGGGAGGTGGTGGTGGTGGCGAACTGCGGGGACTCGAGGGCGGTGTTGTGTAGAGGAGGTGTCGCTATGGCGTTGTCTGATGACCATAAGGTATAATTTACACACAAAACACTTATGGGGAGGTGCTAGGTTTATTTTTGGCCATTATAATAATAGTAGTTACCAAAGCTAGTAGCTCGATTTTGATGTCCTAGACATTTTTGTCTATGAACTTTCTTGATCGTTGTTGTTCTTGAGGGCGTGGGTAATTTTGCTCTTCGGATTGCAGCTACTTCAATTTGTGATTGTGAACTTAGCCCCTTGATTTGTAGAAAGAATTGCCAATTCTAGAAATTCACGCTACTTGTTGGATCCAAAGATGCACCAAACTGAGATTTGGAATTGACGCCGGATCCATAAGAGGGTAGCCTAAACCGTGGCACGGAATGAGCTGTCATGATTTTAAAGGAAGCGATAAAAATTATGCTCCGCTTGCGTAGAATGAAAGGCTAACTATGTAGTGAAGGCTCCATGAGATTATGGGGCATCTGATGGACCCTCTAGGCGAATTTAAGGATGTCGCATTTCTCATTTTCCCCCTCGATTTATTTGGCTGATGCTATTCTTTTTTTTAATAGATCTAGAGCTTGTTCGGTACACGTTAAACTTAGTCATGACAGGCGCTTCACGACATGTCGAAAATCTGCCGAATTATTCGTCAAACTTACTCTATTTCTATCGTACTCTCATATTTATCTGGCTTGCTGTTATTTCGTCTGCTGGATCCCATCTGATTAACCCTCTTTTGATGGTTTTTTGTGGTCAAAAAACTTTTTCGTGTATGTCAACAGTGTTCGGTCTGAAATCAAAAATCGGTGTGCCAATGCTGGGTGTCATTTCCATGGACAAACTGTTTTGGACTTTGCATGCATTGATGTTCTACTAATTCTTTTGCTTACGCCCGGCTTGCCTTTTCGTTCAGCCTAATAGGCCTGATGAATTGAAGAGAGTCGAAGATGCCGGTGGACGGGTCATTAACTGGAACGGGCACCGCATTCTCGGCGTCCTCTCTACCTCGAGATCAATAGGTTCGTAGGCACATTGTTTTGCGTTAGCAGTTCGGGGTCTTTTTTTTTTTTTTTTTTTGACGTTCTCCATGAGTCGGTTTGTGATTGAGAGCCACGCCGAAAGCGCCCGGCTTTGCTTTCTCTCGGTTCTATGTTATTAGCGAGTGAGCAAATGCGTAGGCGTCTCTAGAATCTTAACAAGAATCAAGCATGTCGAGTGCTGAGAATCAAACGCTGGTTAAAATTTTGTTGGAAGGTATGGATTGGTGCGTGAATAATTTAACGGTACTCATGAGATCTTTTCACATTTATCTTTACTGTGTAAATGATGGTTATGTCAATGAAATATTTCATGTATTTCATGGATTTTTTTTTTGTTTTTTTTTTTTCGGGAAGAATGGAGGAAGAATCAAGTTATCACGGGCCCCTTTCCCATTGGCGTGGGGGGAGTTTCTATACTTTATTACAGTTGTCACTATTCTTTGCCACATCAAAAGATTAAAATTTTCGGGACAAACTCCTGATGGGTCCATCTTATACGTGTTTCTTACGTGTAGGAGATCAATATCTGAAACCGTTCGTGATCCCCGAACCAGAAATCAACGTGAGCAGACGGACCGACGCGGATGAATTCCTGATCCTGGCCAGCGATGGCTTGTGGGACGTGGTCTCGAACGAGCTCGCGTGCCAGGTCGTGCACAGGTGCCTGGTGGGCCGGATGAGGAGGAGAGCTCGGGAGGGCAGTGCGATCGAGAACCGTGCTGCCGAGGCGGCGGTCATGTTGGGGGAGCTCGCGATGGCACGGGGAAGCAAGGATAACATCAGCGTGATCGTGGTAGAGCTCGCCGGCCCGAGCTAGCAGTAAACCTTATATCATCGAAGTGGATATGTTGTGTTCTTCGTTGATACAACTATGGACATGCTGGTCGATCATTGTTTAAAAGGTTGCCTTCTCTGGGGCGACACTTGGAATAATTCTGTACGATCCACAGAGTCGATCCAAGGAAACTCGGATACGTGCTCATGGTCATGTGCTCCGATTCTGTGAGCTACCACGGGTTCTAATCTTCTCTGTGATGAGAGTTTTTATTCCCCCGCCTGTACGAAGACATAATCTCTGTCAAAAGGGGAGCAAATAAGTTTTCGCAAAGAATATGCCAAACGGTTATAAGTAACGAAGGTGAATGATGGGTAGGTTATTAAAATGAAATTTTTGCAAAATCGTATGAAACTAGGAATATGTCGTTAATAATGGTGATGAAACCACCAGGTATGTCTAATAAGGGACGGCTCAGTAATCGACACTCAAGAGTAAGAGGAGGAAGCATTTCCTCATACTTGATAGGAAAACGAGACCGAAGATACGAGAACCCGTGTCACGAACCATGAAGTTGAATAGAGATAAGAGATTTAACTTTCCTTATACCCTTCTTGATCGAGTATCGATGAGGATAGAGATCCGAGGAAAGTACAATCATGGCGATTCGCTACCTGCAAGGAACTAGGGAAACATGTCGGGATATTACAGGAAATTACAACGTGGCCGGCTACCGCATAAAGTACGAAGCGTCAGGGTACAGGTGGCATGCAAACTTGGCGTGGAGAAAATCATGCGAAATTGTGGAACTTTTTAAAAGAATTAAAGAGGGCATATGGTGATGCCAAAACTAACTCGATGCCAAAAATAACTCATCCGTCGACACACGTGCCTAAGAGAGAGAGAGAGAGAGGAGCATGGATAGGTCATATGCACCGCACGTGGATATTATCATACAGTTATCGATTTCCTGGAGGATATTCACGTGCTAATCGACGACGGTATATATTAATGCCACGCATCCAACCGTCAAATACGATGACAAAATTGAAATGATCATTGATTTTGGCGCCAACAACAAGTTATACCGCTAGCGATTTGAAATAATCAAAGATAGACGCGAGCTAGAAGAGAAGAACGGTTATTGTTTGAACATCCAGCGACAGAATAGTCATTGACAGTTATGTAAGCCCTCATACAACTACCCAAAGGCCTAATCATGGGATTGGCGATACATAATTAAGGAACGTGGGCACGATCAATAATGGCAAATAGAGAGACTCAAGTTGCTGCAAGCCCTTAGAGGGCTATCGACAGTTGTGTGACTACTTGTATATAGCGGATACAATTACCCAAGAACGTGGTTGAGCAGTTCATGAAGAATAGCGGACGTGGAAGCGGTCGATGAAGATCATTTGAAAATCGCAACCATCAAGGAGTAGTTATCATGCAACCATTATAAAGACCACCAAGAGAGCCCCCGACAAATCAAACAAATTTATCTTTATCTTTACTTCCTACATCGCACTTTAATTTCCTTAGTTATAGCTTTTAGATTCTCGTCGTCAAGTCAAACACCGGCTTATATCTTCATCCTTGGTGTTTTGTTATGGAGTCAAACTCCGGCATAACATCAAAACGTATTCGAGCTTTGCCGTTGAGTCAAATTCTGTCAAAGTTTGCTTATGATGGTTCTTTTGTAAAAATTGAACTTTTTGGACATTTCTGTCGAGTCAAACTCCAATTCTGTTCACATTTGTATAACGTTATTGAAGACTCATCCGTTGATTTCTTGGATCACTCATGTCCGGAATCACCATAGAAAAGAACTACTTTTAGTAAAAGGTATTTCGGGAGAAATTCCGACGAAACAAATATAGATGTTCAAAAATAACTATTATGAACGAGAAAACATAGGAATGTGAACAAAAGGAGTCTATAGGAAAAATAATTGAAGAAAGGGAAGGAGGAAAAGGAGGGCAAAACATGTCCCCCTAAAAATGGGTACTTGCATATGCACTCATAAACAAATTAAAGGCAACCTTTTGTGTTCTGTAAAGATAAAGATGGCAATCATCTTCTTATTGAATTATGTCACCTTCATCATTCAAGTATACGGGGAAAGCTTTTGCCAAGAAAAACCAGCGGTTCATTTGAAGAGTAGCTTAGAATATACTTTGGATGTCGCTGAAAACGAACTTAGAAAACATTTTCAAGGAATTTATTTTCAAAGAAAAAGATTTCATCTTCCTGTGTTTGGCTCTGTCTTGCAAACAGTATGCGAGTCATCTTCCCATACTTGTCACCGGGTAAATTATGCAACATTTATTTGAGAAAATGTCTCGAGTACAAACCTAGATCATAGGGACCCGAGCCCGGCCGCTTATGATTCGGGCGCGAACGCTGGCGCCGCGCCCTTGGTCCCGACCAATGGGGGACCTAGGTACAAGAGTTGGGGTGAAAATCCGATACTCGGGGCGCGCGCAACCATTAAGATCCTAAACATGGGTGACGGGGACCCTAACTTCGCCTTGAGGGACCCAAGTGCGAGCGTTGGATCCCGAACCCGGCCTTGCCTTGGGGGACTCGGGGTCCAAGGGTCGTGGTCCTATGTCCGGGCGCTGGGGTTTTTCCCCCTATTTATGAAAAGATATTCCATCGTCATGTTTTTTAAGCTATTCAAAGTACCGAAAAACGATGTCTCTTCGAAGACATCCGATAAAAAAAAACAGTACCGAAAAACGATAATAATAAAAAAAAAAAGGCGATTCCCCGACCGTAAATAACGAACGGACTGCCCAGGTATCTTCCCCCATGCAATTTCGGAATTCATAATGGACCGAACCTTTTCTTGGGGACTCATACCCTATCATCCGTCAGCCCCATTTACAACCAATCACTTTGACTGTTGAAGACATATTTGCGTATGTTGGCCGCTTTGGATTCTTTCTGTTCTCTCGTACCACGTGTTTTTGCATGGATTCTCCACTTCGAGACATCCCAGGGGATCCCACCGAAACTAACGCATCGAAAACCACAAAGGAATCTTGTGTACAGTATCAGGCTATCAGCTACGACTACGAGTCTAAAAAAACATTATCCTCTTCCGTTCGTGATGATAAGATATTTAAATATCAAAGTATGCATTCGTGCAACAACTTAAATTTTTAATACAGTTGATGCTCGTAAAGATCACTCATAGTCGCTTTCGCTTCTCCCTAATATTCAATTGGGCGGGACTACAAAGAACAGTAAAGGATGGGATTTTAGCCATTGTATTTAGGGTCCGTTTGTTTGACGACTAATTTTAGGATAACGTGAATCGTTTTTAAGGAAAATGATTAGTTTTCATTTGTTTGATGATTTAGGAAAAATGATTTCCTTCTCGCCAAAAAGAGATGTTATTTTTTCTCAATCTAATTTGATGAAACGTTTTTCATAGGTTTAAGCAATTTTTCGGTCGTTCAAACACCGAAAAGTTTAGAAAATAATTTGTCAGTCAAAAAAAAAATTGCTCGAGTATTTATGTGGACATTAGAGAAAAGCAGGGAGGACCGACCACATGGTGCCATTTCTTTTTCTTTTCTTTTTGGTCGAAACATGGTGCCATTCCAGTCTTCACAATTTCTTTCACCTTTTTCTCGTGGTTTAAAGCTGATTGGTGACACAAAACTAATGATAAGGGTAGTTTTTTTTTTTTTTGGACGGACAATGATAAGGGTTGTTGGGGACCTGTACCTTTTTCTGTGCTGTATTTTTACTTTTTTTTACGACTTATCATCGACAGTCTGTTCGGGATTTCTGTTTCGATAGAACATGTATTTCTATTATTGAAATTCAATTTATTTCATTATTTTCATATTCGTAATAGTGCTAAACGAAGGCCCAAATAAGAGTCTAAAATGGATTTTATTTCATAGAAAGGCCTAAAGTACCATCATTGTTTCAAAAAAAGCGCCTAAACAAGGGTATTTTCGTCTTTTGATTTTCTAAATTTATTTTTTTATATTTTTCTTTCTTTCTTTTTTTTTTTTGCTTCCTTTTCACCTTTAGCCGATCTCAGGCACTGGTCGGCCACAAGCGAGGGCCGGGCGAGGTAGCCGCCTTTAGCATAGTTGGCGTGTATTCAAGTAAAATGAATGTCAAGACAAAAAAAAAAAAAACCACTTCTCGTCACCAGTATAGTACTCCTGCAATTCATTGGAGTTGTTGTTCGAGCCATGATCAACTGGTCGATCTAGATCCCCGAGCGTGCAAATGTTGCACAACCCGCCGCTAAACAACTTATTCGGTTTCTTCTTCGCCTTGGCAGCATAGCTCGAAAGGAGTCTTGGTCGACAAAGCCGATCAAGACCTCGACGGGGAGTATGATAGCTATGGGGACCGTGCTAGCGACACCGAAGGTGAATGAGAGGGTGAGTTAGGGGAAGCCGGGACGGGCACAGGGAAGGGGAAGGGGAAGGGCAACCGGAGGTGTCAACGAGAGTGTTGTTGTCGAGGAACGTTGAGACGATGGTGTTGAGGTCCCAATTGTGGCGCTCAAGCAAGAAGACGGCCTCCTCGTAGGAGGAGGAAGTGATCTCACAAAAGGAGTTGATCGGGGCGACTTTGTCCTCCTCACCCTTGAGCGTGACTCCATGGGCTCGAACTTTTCATGAGATTCGTAATTGCATTACTTATAGCTTCCTTGTTCGTAGACAAAGCAGTCCATGACGACCGGTTTGGAGGGGGGGCGTTGAGGCTCTTTGATGGAGCCGCTACGTGCGCTTCTCAAGTCAACTGCATATTGAAGGATAGAGTGATTGGGGATCCATAGTTGTCTTTGCTGCAACAAAGAAAAACAAAAGGAATGGGAAAAAAGCATACAAAAGAAAAATAGAAAAAAATAAAATAAAAAAGGTAAATGACGAAGTTGCCCTTGGTCAAGCATTTCTTTGAAACAATAAGGACACTCCATGCTCTTATTTAAAACAAGATCTTTATTTAAGAAAATGAAAACACTTCAAGTCTCTATTTGAAATTTTTTCAACTTTTTTTGCTTGTGTAATCATTAACCTAGAATGTGGCATTCCCCATTTTCGTCCGTCGCTATCCTGTTGACGGGGACTGAATGCGATTCTAATGGTTTTGGCTTGGTGCAATTGCTACTGAAAATATCATATAATTCTCTCACTTCTATTTTCCCTACAAAAATTTAAAATTGAGAAAAATTACAAAATAAAGTCCAAACATATAGCACATATGTCAATACATTCCTAAATTTTTTAATTTAGCTTATTAAGTACTAAACCTCTTGACAATTTGCCAATTTTTTAAAGACATTTTAAATTTTTTCTTTATTATTCTTGCTTCTTCTTTTTTTCCAATCTCCCTTCGCCGATCACCAATGTCGAGAAAGAACGAAAAAAAAAAAGAAAAGAAAAAATTATATATAATTCAAGAAAAAAAATTAAGGTATTGCCAAAATTATCCACGTTAGTGCTGGCCGTCCAATTCTCGGTTTAATAATGTGAAAAAAATCTTATTTTTTTCGAATTTAATTATTTGTTGCTTGTCTATCATTAACCTAGAACGTGGCAGGTTGTTGCATACAAGGTTGACGAGGAGAGGACCGCATGCGATTCTAATGTTTTGGACTGAAGTAATTGTTACCCAAAAATCATAAAATCAAAGAATATATGAAGAGTTATCGCATCAAGGCTTTAAATCCAAGCCTACCAAAACATGGCCTCGGTACTTAAGAACTATATTTTTTTCTTCTCACTTTATTCCTACTTTGCTTTAGGATAAGATCATGCTTGTTTCTTTATATGATCTTTATAAGATCATGCTTGTTTCTTGATAAGATCATGGTTATACTTTATTTTGTCATGTGAAAAAGGAGCACTATCCCATCCTTCTCGTGGGTCCTAGAAACGTGATTTCCTCTCGCTACCGCGTGAGAAACGGAAGAGAGCGAAAAATAATGGCAAAGAACGATAGAAAAAAGGCAAGTTAAGAAATTATTTCCTTACCCCCTTAAAAAGGTGTCAAAGTATTTCACATTGCTTGCTTATGAATTTATGTGCTCTTTTCTCTCTCTCTCTCTCTTTCTCTCTCTTGTTTTCACGCACTTTTTTCTTCAAACTCCATGGTGGGTAGGGTTTGAGATAAATATCTCTAATCCCTACTTTTAGTTCTCTATTTTCTTTTCTTATTTTTCCTCCCGTTTGAGAGCGTTTCTCTTCCAATTTAGTCTAGATCTGAAAGTTCTTCTCTTCTATTTTTTGGGGAGAATGCTATCCCAATTTAGTTTAGATTTGGGGTTTTTTTGCAAGTATGTTGTCACGACCTAAAAAATAAACGAGTTAATTTTCGGGCTAATGGATTATCAGGTTAATTAATTAACTAACCTAACTCGGATTCTCCCAAGTCCATACCAAATCGCAACTTAAGGTTCAAATAATTAACATGCAACGTGTTTTGAATTTGGAGTCGCCACTAATCATTTTCGGTAGGTTGATTAGAAACCTAAATAAAATAGCGGGAGAAAACTATCTTATTTCCGCGAACCGGAGATTTTGAATTCGGGGATTTGGTTACGCTAGATTACTCTAACGCCCTTTCGGTACCATTTTCATGAAAAATATTTGATTTGGCAATTTTGATGGATTTTACTTGAAATTCAAAGATGCAATTTTTTTGGTTTTTTCTTCTTTTTTATGGGGATGTAAAACATTGAACTTTGTACGATATACACCATGGATGATTTAGAAAGAAAGAAAACGCAGCCAATCACGAGTATTTACAAAAATAAATTAACATGTAATAATGCTAAATTTTGGGACACGTGACATGTCTAAAATAAACAAACAAATGTTCACACCAAACGATTACATTTTTGTAGATCGAGATGGAAAGGGTTACCTTCTATTCCACAAAATCTTACTCACGTACACGTTATGGCTTCCTTCAAGATCTCGGAGTTGGAAGAACGTGGCTATCGTCGAAAAAAGGCAAGCAGTGGCGTTGTTGGATGGCGAGAGGCGAAGTACGTGCCGGGACTCGTCGAAGATGATGCTCGACTAAAACTCTTTTCTTCACTCTCAAATTTTCTCTTACGATTTTTCTCAAGAACTCTCTTTTTTCCTCTCTAAAGAATTTCTCTCACAAATTCTCTCAATTCTCTTCCACTCTAAAACTATCTCAATTCTCTTTCACTCCCCCTTCAATTCTCAAGAACTCTCCCCCCTTTTATAGCCAAATTTCTCCATCATCTTCCCTTCTTCATCTTCTCTTCATCATCTTCTCTTCATCACCTTCCCTTCATCATATTCATCTTCTCTTCTTCATCTTCCCTTCACCATCTTCCTTTCATTATCTTCTCTTCTTTATCTTCTCTTCATCACCTTCCCTTCATCATCTTCCCTTCATCATCTTCCCTTCTTCATCTTCTCTTGGTATTTGCAATGCAGTCCCTGAAGTTTCAAGTATTTGCAATACAGTCCCCGAAGTTTTAAGTATTTGCAATACAGTCCCTGAAGTTTCAAATCTTCTCGGTATATTTTTCCATCCCGTGCCTAGTCTAGACGCATGCTAAATTAAGTGTTCCGCTTGCCCAATTATATGCCAATGCAATGTACGCTAAAAATAAATATATGAGATGATTTTTTTATAATTTTTATGCAAAAAATAGATTAGTCAAAATTTAGGCGTCAACAGCTGCCCCTCTTTGAGTGGAGGCTCGTAGAGGTTCCGCTCAAAGACAAAATTGAATCCTAAATTTTGACAGTGCAAATTATGGATGAACTTTTTGGCGGGAGTTTTAATCCCATTTTTTATGTAATGAAGTGATGCATGATATGCAAGACTGTAAATAACATGTGTCAAAACTTCTCATTTTTCATGTTAGAGAAACCTGCACATGGATCGCATACAAGAATACCTGTTTTACCAAATTTCTCGTAAGCTAATGGTTCTCTTAATTTCCAAGCTTCTTTTTGCGGATGCAAGGATTTTAAGGTATCGGTGCCTTATCCGTTATCGAGACTTCTCCCTAATGCAAGACAGCGCAAGATATGTGTGTCGTTTGAGATCACAAGAGCTACGTCGTTGTGAGTCGAAAGAAGTGAAATCAAGTTCACAAGAGCTACGTCGTTGTGAGTTGATTAAATGTCGAAATCGCAAGTGCATATGTCTTCACGATTCGACAAAGGGAATCAAAATCATAAGAGCTACGTCATTATGATTTGGTTTGGATCAAAACCATGGGTGCTTATGTCTTCATGATTTGATAAAGGAGCCGAAAATCATAAGAGCTATGTCATTATGAGCCGACTAAAGGTCAAGATCACCGGTGCATACGTCTTCGTGATTCGAGACCGAAATCATAAGAGCTACGTCGTTATGATTTGATAAGATGTCAAGATCGCCAATGCATATGTCTTCACGACTGACGGAAGAGGCATACCTTGCCCGAATTGAACAATGTTTGATAGGAGCACCATTGAATGGAATCGATAAGTACAAAAGGGGCATATTGCCTCGAATTGAATCATAACAACTATTATCGAAGAGTTGTTAATTTGAAAAGGGGTTCGGAAAACTTACCCGGGTTCTCCAAACGATTAATCAAGGAACGAAAGCAGATTGTCTGTATCGCACTGGTAGGCATTTGCCAGCAAAACTTGCTCATTCAATAATCCTTGGATGAATTTCGAGACCTTGGGAGGGAACTCGAACATCGGGAATGTATTACGTATCATAGAATGTCAGAGGTAACATACACAAACATATTCAACAATGAGTATAATGCAATCACTCATACTATGGTTCATGCATAACCATTCTGTCAAGTTTGCATTACCAATTTTGTCCAGGGAGGTTCTCACATGACGAATACCTCGAATGTGAGCTGAATGGGGGGACTTCAGTCCGAAAGGGCTTTCTCTCACTCTCGAGAAAAGCTATTTATCCTGTCTGCAGGATTCAAGAGAAATCACTCAATCTTTCCATCATCGCATTCGATAAGGATCCAAGTAATCTCGCAATTGATACGACCGAGCCGATCTGGAGGTCTTGATTAGGACCGTAATGAGGGCTAGGTCAAAGGTTTACAAAGGGGACTCTAGTTGAGTCAAGGCTGCTGAAATGAATTTCTTCATCATTTGCTCCGGATTTACAAGTCAAGAATCCTGCAAAAATGAGAGAGAAATAATCTTGCTCGAACTTCTTCGAGTGATGCTTAAAATCATTTAACTCTACGTTAACTCAAGTGCCCTAATCGGAAGAGACTTTGGATGGTTATAACGTAGGCTAGGATTGGGGACCGAGGAACGAAAAGGCTCGTTTTGGCTCATAAATTAAATGAGAAGGGGCTTGACGTTGGTGATCGTCGCCGACTAGTCACCGATCATGGTCTTTCGGAAATGTCTTCAGAAAGAATTCCATCATTGAATGAGGGATGGTAATTTTCTATTGAAAATTGCACTTTACAAACCGATTTCTTGGGGAGTCTTCTTCACAACAAGTGTCTGTCAAGGATTTGCAAGAGACACAATGCAAACATATACATGGAATTTACAACTTAACATGCAAAAATGTACATTCAAAATTCAGAAGTACTTTACAAATGAATGTGCATTGGCCTTACTTTTGGTAGGGACTTTGCTTTTCCTATGCTCGAAATTTTCATATGAGATCGGCCTTTGCTTTTCTTACTCCCGACTCTCATTTTTCTTTTTTTTCTTCTTTTTTTCGAGAAGAGATTTCTTTTCCTTTTTCTTTGAGAGCTCTTCGACATCTCTTTATTTTGCTTTTTTTTTTTTTTTTTTTTTTTTTCGAGAGCGGGCCCTTCTCCTTTAAGTTGAGTTTGCCTTTTTTTTTTTTTTTTTTTTTTTTTTTTTTTTACAATCCAATGATTTTTAACCAGGAATTACAACAAACATAAACATTTACAAAGAAAAATTATGTAAACATAAAAAATCTAGCATACAAGAAATGAGTCCATTCGGGAATTCTCTGTTGACCCGACCATCTCCAATTCTAATCCTTGGGAAAATGCTATCTTCGTCTTTGGAATGAGCAAATGATCACCAACGGGGGTTTAAGAAATGAATTTGCAGGCTCAAGTGGGCTATGCAAAGAATGAAGTGTATAGATAGAGAAGTGAATGCTCTTCATCATCCTAAGGCACTTGAACTAAAATTCGAGTATAAATGCAAAGAAACACCCGAAGATTAATGTTAGTCCGAGCAAGAAAATTTCTAACCATTTACCTCGTGTTGCTGCTAGAATTAACCCGTCTGGACCCCGATGTGGAGTGGTTCTTGACGGGGGTAAAGAAATGAAACCATCGCTCAAAAGGGGTAATCAATGGATCACCTGTAGTGTTTAGATAGAGAAATGAACGCCTCCGTCACTTCGGTTATCGTACCTTTCGCGAGAAAACTCTTTACCTCGGGGAATGCGGAATTTTGCCACCGTTCATCTCGCCTTGAAAAAAATTGGACGTGTTTGGGAAATGATTGCCTTTCATCATCCTGTCATGCCCCATTCCATACATCCGATGTATCTTATGTAGTTCATGTTCCTTATTCAGAGTTGGTAAATTAAATATGAGGAACAGTCATGCACAAACTATGCAATGTATGAGTGTTTTTGAGCATATAAAATGTAGCAACTTTTTATCTTGGTGCAAGCACGTAAGAAAATTTTTAGGGGCGTGGATCGTGAGTTGCCCCTGCTCATGCAAATGAGTTGCAAAACTTTATTGTCTACTTCGAGACATGAGATTGTCAAAGGCTTCAAAAAATTTCTCAGTTCATTAATTTTAAAGAGAAGGGATACTTCCCTATCTGGAAAGGCAGTGACCCCTGTAAAAATCAAAAGGGAAAGCGTCAATGTACGTTCTCATGTTCTAAACGAGTTGAAACGATACCGCTTTACCCTTGTACGAATTTCTTGTGAACTTTGAATTGAAAAGATTAACTCATCTGGATCAGATTGTATGTCCGGGATGTTATATCTCCGATTTTGTAACCATTGGGCTGAGCTTCAATCGGCATTGAACTGCGAAGCAAAAAGGTTTTTATTAATCTTTGTACATTGATGCCAAATCCCAGGATCGAACCCGGGACGCCTCGGACCACTGTCATTCCCCCAACCACTAGGCTATGGTGATGTTGGCGTCCATGGTTGGTTCGCTTTTTGCTATATTGTCCTCAAAACAGTTGACAATCCCCCGTTGAGAATGAAATAAGATTAAATTAGAGTTTGAAACGACTAAAAGCCAATTGGGACGATACGGAGTTACCCATCTTTGAGCCCGCTTGGTCTTTTACTCGTATTCTCCCAAGTAAGGCTATTCGGAATCTCTCTTTACGGATGTTCGGGGGCGTCGTCCACAAATTGATTTGCTACAGGCCTAGCTTAGTAAGGAACTTACGCATTTGACAAGAGAGGAGAAAATTCGTCCTTTAACTCTAGGCAAATTCTAGACAGTTAGAAAGTAAAAAAATATCCCACGTAGGGGAACTATACATGGAATTAAAGGAGTATTCATGCGAGATTGGTTCCACCTCTCTTGCTGGCCACTTCAACGATCAACCGATTCTGTCTTGGACTAAACACCAACAATCGTTGTTTGAAGACCCATAATAACTTGCTTCGGATCACGGCTCTGGAGGTCCTTCATTTCCAAACAGGCTCATCAAGGTAGCAAGCTCATCATCAAAGTAATCTTCTGATTTTTCGAGCAATTGATACTCGAATTGGGCATTGTTACTTGCTAACACCGGTGACAGATTGTTGTGAGCAGTCTGACTCCTTAAGCTTGAGCCTCCGTCGTTGCTCGGGAACTTGTAGGGATGATCAACTGGTCCGCTACTAGAACCACCAGCGGAAGGTTGGTATGACCTGTATTCTTGATTGGGAAGTGGCCGGGTACCTTTTGCTCTGTAGATTTTCCCGGAATTGATCTTCCCACCAACTGCGGTCCGGTCGCCTTGGTCCCAAGCTGCATCGTGCTTCCTCGCCTTATCTCTAACCCTTTGAAGGTGATTTGTGACACTTTGCATGGTGAGTCCGTCTATATTCATCATTTTATGTACAGCCAAGGTGGTCGTCTTTGAATTGATTCCTAGCTGTCGAACCGCCTCAATGAATATAGAATGAAGCTTGGCGGACCAAAGGGGCCTTTTCTTTTGGACAAAATCGTCGTCGTCGCCTTGGTCGTGGTTTTTTTGTACAAGTAATTGCTTCCCTTACGACAGATGCTGCCAAATGTTTTGGAGCACTTGAACGCAGACCGGCTTCTGCGGGACGTCTCGAGCACCATGCGATATGGCCCTCGTTATGAACTGCTGATCATTACTTGCTGATACTACGATGACCTGTATGTCCAACTCGGAATCAATGATCTTTAAGAGACTGAAACCGTCCATGTCGATCCCTACGACGGCTGTGACGACGATGTCAAAATCATATTTGTCTTGCCTCGGTACTTGTAAGGCATCCGTTGCTTTCGCATTAGCAAAAACCCCGTACATGCAACTTCTCAGATAGCAACGAGGATTGAGAGGGAAACGGGGTTGCCATCAATGACCATGACTCGTGAGATCTTCGGGATAGGAAGGTTCCCATACTTCCGCCTGGAATGAACGTGTTTTTCTTTTAAAACCTTCCATATGTAGATCAAAAATGGCTATTTCGACCGGAGACCGAGCTTTAGATGTTCTCGGACTTGCAAAACAATCTGTCCGAAAATCACAAAAGTGATGGTGGTCTTTCGTGACGAGTTCTGGTGGTCATTTATAAATTTTTTCTGATCTGTTAGTCTCGCATATAGGTTCTCGCTTTTTCTACGAAAGAGGACAACTTTTTCTCTCCTTTCCGGTCTTAGTGCCTTGGATCCATTTCGTAATAACTCTTGCCTCTCACTCAATCTGTCATCTTTTTCCTTTTCTGATATGTAGGAGCCCTCAAATCTTTTCGCTTTCTCTATGAACGAGGCGGTTATTTCCTTCCTCGGATCTTTTCGGTTCCCCCTACGAACGAGGCAGTTATTTCCCTCCTCAAATCTTTTCACTTCCTCCCGAGGCGGTTATTTCCTCGAATCTTTTTGCTTTCTCTAATAACGAGGCAGCTATTTTTTTCTCAAATCTTTTTGCATCTATCTATGTGAAGGCTTTTAATGCTTTTCCTTTCGGCGTTCAATCAAATCTGACAAAGAATTCACGCATTTAAGCATGAAGATATTTGCGGATAATCTTGTTCTTTGCCCCTTGATTAACTCTAGGCGTAAAAGGAAGAATGTTTCACATGGGGACTTTGTAACAAACAGTACATTCATTCACGCATGTCTCTACTTCTTTTGAGAATTCATAAGGGCTAGCTAGTAATGCTCAAAAGAGTGATATTTTGAAAGCCCATAATAAAAACTCAAGCTTCATGTAGGCTACAGATTCGGAGTTTCATCGGTGTTGAATTGGCCGATCGTGACATCGGGGAAACTCCAATTGTAGTGATGCATGTCACTTCCCTCGAAGGGCATCGGTTCTGTCTCCGCAAGGCCGACTTTCTGGGATGTATCCCCAACGAAATCCGATTGTACGAGAACTTGCTCGGGGGGATGAATCGATAAATGAGCATTTTCAATGCTCGGATGTGGCTCATCAAGGAACATGCCACCAAAGGTGATGGGGTTGCTGCAGACATGGCAAATAGCGATGTTAAGAGCATCCCTATACCTCTTGATCTCCGCGCGAAGCTCTTCATTTTCTTCCTTTAGAGACGCAAGTTCATGACTTTCACTTTGAACCTTCACTCGGGCCCGCTTATTTTGAAACCAAAACCCGACCTTCAAGGGCTCCATTCCTAGCTTCCGGCTCAACTCATTTTTTCGTTTCCCGTTCACGTAAGGGCACTCCTTGAATGCAGCTTCGAGCTCTTTGATTTGATGTTTTCTTTTTCGGGGTTGACTACGGCTGCTACTGCTGCTATTGTTGTTGCTTGTTATCGAGATCTTGAACTTCACCGCCAAGGGAGTTGGGTTTTACGGCTTCGTCTTTGGATCCGGCCTCGAAATTCAGCAGTTCATTCTCGGGCATGTCTAGGTTGGTTGCCTCCAGTAAGTGCTGGTAGCCTCCAAACATGTTGGATTGAAATACTTCTTACTGCTTTTTGTTCACTCTACTCTCCGCTGTATGCTTACTCTCTCCAAATTCTTTTGAGTAAACATGCATGTTCCAGAGCCTCCCTTTTAACGTGGATGAAAACCACTAAGCCGGTGCTTCTCCCAAGATTTTGTGTTTCCCGCTCTGTCTTCTTCATTTCCTTCTGACACGGTGGGACCCTCAAATCTTTTCTCGCATATGCTTGTCCCTCTTTTAATATGGCGGAACCTTTAAGTCGTTTCGCAACTTTTTCGAATTCGTGATCCTCGAGATGGTAGATCCGTGATTCACGGACGAAACGTCTGTAGTTTCACCCGGATAATTAACTCGGCCCCCACAATAATTATTGCTATGACTTTTCCTGCCCTTTAAATTAGGATTTAACGCCGAGATGATCATCGCTTTCATATCTTCATCTCCAACCTTCTAAGCACTCTTTCGCATCCATTCTTTTCGGTTGCTTCAACAACAATGGCCTCCCTCCCCGCACACGTCTTCTCGGCTGAGGTTTTGGCCAAATGGGAGAAACTTTATAATCTCCTAGGCCAGGGCTACTCTTATATAGCCAATCATCCGGAGGTCGAAACTGAAATTCGTCTTATGTTTAGGGATATGGACACTACTTCTATTCAAGGTACCAAGTTAGAAGAGGAATATAGGATCTTCCCTACCCTCTTTACTAACTTCCCGGAGGCTTACAATCACGCTCATCAAGATGTTACTTTGGCCTATCTTGTGAGGGCACGCTATCAGGATCGGACAGATAACTTGGTGTTGGCCAGTCTTGTAGCCGACAATTATAAGAAGGCCCTTGACTACGGTAATGATCAAGTCTCCTTCTTGGTTCGTGAGAGGGGAAACTTGGTGGAACGTTTGGCCATGTCTCGAGACCATCTTTGAGCGTGATCCGCTCAATATTGTTTTGAAATTCCAATGCACATGGCTGGAAGAAAGGATGGACGATCGACCCTGGATATAGCCCGCGGGAGAATGTCGATCCATGACTTGGAATCTGTTGTCGAGTATCACGAGGACAAGGTAGCCGAGCTTAAAGAGAAATGTGAGCTCCTCCTCTTTAAGCTGGCGGATCTTGATTCTCGAAGCGATCAGTGTAGGCGGAGCATCAATTGTATGGAGGACCGGTTAAGCTCCTTTGTGATGCTCATTAGGGCTCAGTTTGGCTTTTCGTTCCCACCTCGATGATCTATTTGTAAGGCTTTTCGATGGATGAAATGAATGCAAGTTTTTACCGATTTCATCTTGGTCATCATATTTTTTCGCAAGATAACCCCTTTTACTCGTGAATATGTAAATCTCACGCTACCGATGGCTGATTCAATTGGGCCGAGAGAGACCCCCCATTCGAAACGATCTCTCGAAAAAAATTGGTAGCGATGAAACAAACGAATGCCCAAATGTGAACAACTTGTGAATCAGTATTAATATTATAACTCGATTATGAAAACATCGTAGTAAATCAAGTATAATATTTCTTTACAGAGTCAGAATTCACTGGGTTGGTAAATACACGACCATCCATCTCGGCCGGAATCAAAGCACCACCAGGGAGCACCTTCTTTACTATATATGGACCACCATAGTTTGGAGCAAACTTCCCTTCCGGGAGTGGGACTATTGGCAACAATTTTCGCAAGACCAGGTCATTGATCCGAAAATATCGAGGCCGAACTTTTTTGTTGAATGAATTAGCAACCCTCTGCTGATAACACCGGCCATGACATATAGCCTTAATTCTCTTTTCATCGATCGGATTCAATTGGCTTGCCCTCTGCTGGATCCATTCGGCTTCCGTCAAGATAGCTTGAGACAAGATACGTAAGGAAGGAATTTCCACTTCAACTGGTAGAACAGCCTCCATTCCATATACAAGAGAATACGGGGTTGCCCCCGTAGATGTCCGGATCGAGGTCCGATACGCCATAAGTGCAAATGGCAACCTCTCATGCCAATCGCGATAATTTTCAGCCGTCTTCGCTAAGATTTTCTTAATATTCTTATTGGCGGCTTCTACCGCTCCATTCATCTGAGGACGATATGGGGAAGAGTTCGGATGCTTGATCTTGAATTCCTTGAACAATTCGTCCATTAACTTGTTGTTCAAGTTTGAGCCATTGTCGGTGATTATGGCTTCGGGTGAACCATATCGAGCGATGATATCTCGACGGATAAATTTCACGATATTTCGTGTTGTGACCGCTAAATAGGATGCGGCTTCGATCCATTTAGAGAAATAGTCAATTGCTACCAAGATGAATCGATGCCCATTGGATGCTTTAGGATTGATAGGGCCAATAACATCAATGCCCCACATAGAAAACGGCCATGGTTCGGATAATCGATGCAACTCATTCGGAGGGACATTAATCTTGTCACCATGAATCGACATTTGTGACAACTCCGGACATGCTGAATACAATCTCTTTCGAGCGTGAGCCAATAATAACCCATCCTCATAACCTTCTTAGCTAACATGTGGCCATTCATGTGTGGACCACGGATCCCTTCATGCACTTCCATCATCGACGAACCGCCCGGTTGAATCAACGCATCTTAGCGGGGACGGAATCGAATGATCGCTTGTATAAATTTTCTCCATTTAAGAAGAACTTGAAGCCATCTTCCTTATGTACTTTTGGTCGGATACGGTACTTTCTTCAGGGAGGCGCTGCTTCGAATATAAGTTTTGATGTCATGGTACCACGGCTTACTATCGGGTTCATCGATCACGGCCATACAATATGCCGGCTTTTTTAACACCTCGATTTTCAGTGGGTCAACCTCAAGTCCATTGGTGATTTGTAACATTGAAGACAAGGTAGCCAATGCATCGCGAATCGATTATGAGTCCCGGACGGATACTCAAATGAGATATCCTCAAATTCCTCCACCGGTTTATCCAAATACTCATGGTAGGGTAGCAATTTAGCATCTCTCGTCTTCCACTTTCCACAAGATCGAAGGATAATCGAGCGGAATCTCCGAACACCTTGAGTCGGCCTATCCCCATTTCAATCGCAGCTGCTGCACCGAGGATGCATGCCTCATATTCCGCTATATTATTTGTGCAAGGGAATACCAATTTTGCGGCCACAGGATAATGTCGACCACCCGGAGATATCGTAACCGCGCCCGTGCTCGATCCCGATAAATTGACAGCTCCGTCAAAATACATAGTCCAGATGTAATCTTCCACCGACATGATCCGATCCTCGAATAATAGGCATCATCATCTCGCCCGGATTTTCAGCTAGGACATCCGCTATAGCCCGTCCCTTGATTGACTTTTGGGACAAATATTGAACATCAAATTCGGAGATGAGGATCCGGTAATGCAAGGTATATTGCCGAAGCCTGTGCAAGTACCTGGACTAACGCCGCACATGTTTTCTCTCCGCGGTGTACTTCATTTCGAAGCAATGAATTTCTTGCTCGGATAATAAATGGCTCGTTCTTTTCCATCCTCCCGCCTCTCTTGTGCTAACATAGCACCCAAAGACTCACTAAGGATTGTGAGGTAGAGGATTAAAGGTTGCCCGGTGTTGGAGGAATAAGCACGGGTGGACTCATGAGATGCTGCTTCGGTTTCCCAAAAGCTTCTTCACATTCGCTATCCCATTGGATTAGCGCATTCTTCTTTAACGGCTTGAGGAATGGCTTAGCGGTTTCGATAACCGAGAGATGAATCGAGCAATATAGTTTAGCTTCGCCCATCGGACTTCGAACTTCTTTAACCGTCGTCGGCGGCTTAAGCTCACGAATAGCCTTGACTTTAGAAGGGTCGACTTCAATACCCTTATTGCTTACCACGAATCCGAGCGGCTTGCCCGAGCTGGTCCCAAAGACACACTTGGCGGGGTTGAGGCGTAACTTGTACTTTCGGAGTCTATCGAACAATTTCTTGAGCGTTTCGACATGATCTTCTCCATGCCTTGTTTTTGCTATCATGTCATCAACGTAAACCTCAATCTCATTATGCATCATGTCGTGGAAAAGGGCAACCATGGCTCGTTGGTAAGTAGCTCCAGCATTTACGAGACCGAACGGCATCACCCGGTAATGAAACATTCCCCATGGTGTGGTGAAAGTGGTTTTCAACTTGTCATTGACATTCATCGAATCGATTGTACCCGGAGAAACCATCCATGAATGAAAACAATTCAAATCCTGCAAGATCGTCAACAAGTACGTCGATATGCGGGAGGGGAAAATCATCTTTGGGACCGGCCTTATTCAAATCTCGATAATCGACATGCACCCGAATACGCCCATCCTTCTTCATGACCGGGACTATATTGGCAACCCAATCGAATATTCTCGTAGTCTCAAGGAATCCGACGTCAAGCGACTTCATGACCTCCTCTTTGATCTTCTCGGACCAATTTCAGTCCGGCCCTCCTTGACTTTTGCACCACTGGCTTAGCCGAAGGATCTATCGGCAAACAATGTTCGACAATGGAACGATCAAGACCGGGCATATCTGCATAGGACCGAGGCGAAAATATCCCGGTAATCCTTCGGGAGCTTAGTCAAGCGATCGGTCATCTCTTTGGAAAGGTTTGCCCCGATCTTAACTTCTTTAGGGTTTTCTCAGATCGCCTAGGTTGACCGAGACAGGTTTGTTCACTCGGTCAAGGGCTTGATCTCCTCATGTCGTTCGAAATCCCGACGAATTTCCTCATAACTGGATTGCACTCATCTAGGTCGTATACTTGAATCCACTAGATTTCCCTCCTCATGTATCCCCCCGAAACATAAAGTAACAAAATCAGAAAAACAAACAAGGTTTAATTGCGGTGTTTTTTTTTTTTTTTTTTTGAAGAACTTTATTTATTTATTTTTTGTTATTATTTTTTTTTTTCAAAACCGTGGGACATGAATTCTTGAAGAAGCCCAACCCTCGGTTCTTACCATGATGACAAACTTGTTGGTCGTTGGTTATCGTCATCGGGTTGGTTTGGGATACTTCAACAAGATTCGAAAAATAGTGCAATTTTATTGATATGAAATTACATCTTCTAGGAAAAAATTCAAGAGTGCAACACAGAATAGAAATCCCAATGTGATCCAAAACCTAAAGGAAACAGAAAAGGTCCCACGCAGGGGATTGCATAAACATAAAGATGTTACTGCGAATCTAAACCCTCCAGTGGATCATCACATATGGCATTGACGAATGATTTGGAAGGTTTAGGTGCTGGGTAAGGTTCCTCTTCATGCGCTCCGTCTTCAGATATAGCAGCAATGGTTACATCGTCAAAACAACCAGCGATATCGAAGACTCCTTCATCTTCTTCAGACTCTATGGGTTCAACTGGAATACCTCGATCCTTCGGTGTGTTGGGGAACACAATCCCCAAGTCTTCTTCGAATTGGGTCAAATTATCGTAACCTCCAACCACTCCCGGTGATCGGAAAGTGGTATATAGAGGTGGGGGTAAAGGATCGCATGCCCGCTTACCGCGACCCATTACGCCTCTTTTATGTCCACGTCCTCGACATCCCGCACCAGTTGTATGAGATTGGCCTTTGGGTTCAATTGGGGTGCGAATCCCTTGGCCATGTCGACCTAAACCCATACCAGGTTTGAAGTCATTGCCAACCATTATCTTAGCCACCATAAGAGAAGTGGCTGATATTTCGGGAACCGGCAAAGGACTTTACGGTGATGCATGGATAGTGTGTACTATCTCAAAAGCGTGGTAGGAATCTTCTTCAACATGAGTCGGCTCGATGTAAGGGATGGCCGTCTCATTGAAAATCTGGTGATCTTCCTCCCCATGGACAAATACCAACTTCTCGTTCGACCACGAACTTAATTTTTCGATGAAGGCTTGATGGGACAGCTCCGGCATTATGAATCCAAGGTCGGCCTAAGAGAAGGTTAAAGGCCGAAGGAATATCTAATACCCGGAAGAGAATGTCAAACAAAGAAGGCCCGATCTGAATCTCCAAGTTGATCTCGCCCAAACACATCTTTCTTTACGCCATCGAATGAGCGGACGGAAGTCTTGGCCGCCCGCAACCTGGCCAGTCGATTCCAAGACGATTCAATGTGGCTAATGGGCAAATATTTAGTGCCGACCCGTTGTCAATAAGTACCCGAGCTACGTGAGTTTGCTTATGTTTGATCGTTATGTGCAAAGCTTTGTTATGACCTCGCCCTTCAAGAGGAATCTCATCGTCGCCGAATGCAACCCCGATCCTTTAGAAGGATCGTCCCCACAAAGTTCTCTAGTTTGTCATGTTCAACATTCTCGGGTACGTGAATTTCGCCGAGTACCTTCATCAAGGACTCCCGATGCTTCTCGGATGATCGTAGAAGTTCGAGTAGGGATACCCGAGCCGGTGACTTCCGCAATCGGGTCGACAACGCCGTACTCACTCGCCTTGATTACAGCCCAAGAATTCCTTAGCATCTTTCTCGGTGACTTGTTTAGTCGGTTGGTCATCACTATAAGCGCGTCCCGATCTTGTTATCGGGGCAAGATCGTAGGACCAAGGAACCGCCTTGTCATTAGCGTACGGAAAAGGCTGAGGCGAGGCAATGACTATTCCAAGTTCGTCATCCGCTACATCTTCCAAGGCGGGCATGTCTCGCTACCTCCGGGTCATTTTTGATCAAGTTAGTCATATCAGCATCTTCCACCCGAGACTCTTGAAAAGTCCGGGTTGGGTCAAAGCCGCAAGCTCCCGATCCCGATCAATGACAACTGGGATATAGTGGCCACTTGTCCCGATTTGACTTGCCCGGACTATGAATCCATTCTTCATGAGAGCGGAGACCTTTTCCTTCAACCGATCGAGTGATATTGGTTCACCGACCTCATAATATCCTCGCCCGATCGGAGCATTGAGAACATCGGCTACTTCAACTTTAACAAAGACCAACCCGTCTAATCCCCGGCCCGAATATAGCATTAACTTTACTTGAATGATCTGGCAAAGGATTATTCTGGACATTCGGCGGTTTGTTGCCTTGAAACGAGAATGCCTTAGAATCAAGAAGATCTTGAATCCGATGCTTCAACACGAAACAATTTGTCGGTGTCATGTCCAGGCTCCCCGCAGTGGTAATCACATTTCTTTGATGGATCATATCTTGGCGAGCTCGTGTTACCGGATCGTAGAGGCTCAGAAGTCAGTAAACCTCTCTTACGTAGAACCGCGAGTACCCGTGACGGGGTTCCTGGTAGAGGAGTAAACCGCCGAGGGGGCCGTTGATTCCCTCTTTGTCGTTGCACGCCGAAATTAGCCCGCTGCTGATTAGGAATCTGCACAACCGGCGTCCGGGTCATGGGTTTCTGGCCGTAGGTCATGTTAACCTGTGGAGCCGGTTCCTTATCTTTCCTTACCGCAAACCTCTTAGTCATCGTGGTGACATCATCGTACCAACCTTTCTTCATACCGTTTTCAATTTCTTCAGCCATTGCGATGAGATGGCTGAATGACGTAGCAACGGATCCCAGCATTCGGGTTTTCATAATTCGCGGCAGAGTGGAAACAAACAACTTCATGAGCTCCCTTTCCGGAGGGACTGGTTTCAGCCGAGATGCCACGTTCCTCCACCTGGTGGCATACTGCTTGATTGTTTCTCCTTTCTTCATCTCAAGCTGTTCAAGATCTTCTCTGGTGGTGAGTACGTCCAAGTTAAAGCTAAAATGTTTGATGAAAGCATTAGCTGCCTTCTCCCAATCATCCATCCGATAGATCTCGTAGTCCGTATACCACCTCATGGCAGCTTCTTTTAAACTAGCCTGGAAAGTCTGGACCATTAGGGGGCCATTGGTCGCATGCTTGTTCATTCTTGCCTGGTACATCCGAACGTGCTGAACCGGGTTGGAAGTTCCATCATACTTCTCAAAGTCGGGCATCTTGAACTTCTCTGGCACTGTGACCTTTGAAAAGACAGACAAGTCAATCTGGGTATGTTGTGAGTCCCCTCAACCTCTCGGATCCTCTCGTTCCATTTGGGCCAACTGCTTGGCCGTATCACCATTCAACCCGGGGGCCACGGGGCTGGCTTGGGGGATTGGGACTACGGGCGGCGTGCTCGTGCTCGCGCTCACGCTTGTGAAGATCACATCTTCTAGCGGCATTGTCTGATAGGGAGCAGTTTCCGGGGCTTTACCGGAGTTGTCCATAGGAGGAAATGGAGCAGGAATGGTTAGCGGTGGGCTGGTGGTGGATGATTGAAGTTTGGCGGCGAAGGCAGCCATCATTTCTTCCATCTTTCGGGACATCATCCCTTCGAAGCGCTCGGTCAAGGAGCCAAGTTTCTCGTCTAGGGCAGCACCGACGGTGGCGTTGATGTCGGCCATCTTCCTCGCGACCGATCGAGTAATATGTGGAGGATCCGTGATAAATTACCCGTACGTAGTAATAAACGCAAAATGAGTACAGAGAGCAAGAATATCGAGCCGGTCCATGGCATCCTTCTAGACTCAAACGAACAAAGTGATTATAACCAAAGGATTGAAACATGTAATTTTCAGTTTGTCCGCTTTTACGAAAAAATCCGTATCAATTTGCGCGTTGATCAAAACATGTCCAAATTTTACGAGCTTATAGTTGAGAAGATGATGAACAACTTTTATGTTGGCCAATCGGATTAGAAATGCACGGATCAAAGCAGTTTAATGTGTCTTTCCAAAAAATCACGTTCAGAAAACTATTATAACCGCATGTTGTTGAAAAAACGAAGGGCCATATTAAATTATGAATTTAATTCTGAAATTTTGTAAGACATTAGTTCAAACATAGGTCTACAACTTTCGTGTTTGGCACTTACTCAAAACTCGATCATAGAATTTAGTAAAAATCGTACAACAGGAACAAGCCAAATCAGAATTGAGGACAACCGATGAAATTGTAAAAACTACATAAGCAAAGTGTGAAATTGGAAATAAGACGATGAGATTCCTAAACAATCAACCTATGAAAGTAAATACATGACTCAATTTAAGCAAACCAAGAAATCAAACGGTTTTTCTTTTTTTAGAGGCCACGTGATCTATAGACGAATGGGCCTTCAAGGCGCGCCGCAATCGTGCATTCTCCTTTGCCAAAGCATCCGCCTTTTCTTGGGCCTTCATCGCCTTCTCTTCGCTGGCTTTGAGTTGAGCTTGACGGGTATGCTGCATTGTCACGATCGGGATCTTCGGGAGTATCTCAGCGGGGATGGCATGAAACCGAATATACCGAGTTGTGGCAAAGTGACTCCTCATTTTTCCGGTGAGCTCCTCTATGGGCCAAATCAGCCTTCGATTAGAACACTCCCGCCAAGCCTCGAATGACGTCTCGGTTCCGCTCGTAGTTCTCGTCCTTCTCAAATTGAACTTGGAATTCGTTGGGCCCAAGTGAAGGCGGGATATCCTGCAGAACCCGAAATTGTCGTGTAACCCGAAGAGGCCGATAGCTGGTTGCTCCATAAATGCCCATCAAAGGCACGGGTTTCGGGTCGCCATGGCACAATCGAGCTTCTACCACTCGGAACCATACAGCTTGCCAAAGGAAAATCTTAGGATTTGGATTCTCGAATAAATGGACCCACTTCGCGTATAGTGCAAGTTTTTAGTTCGATCCTGTATTTGTTTAAATCTTAAAATAGGGTTGTTAGTCATACCCATTTCAAATACGATCATGTTTTCCCCGAATTGAGAAAGGTGTGAGAAAAACCAGATTTGTAAAAGCTCAATTGGGGCTCGAAAAGTCTTATCTTTTTCTTTCTTGTTTTCTTTTTTGGAATGAGCGAAACATGTTAGTGAAATGAAAGTTTCAGCAAGGATGGTGTTTACAAAATTGACCCCACCACAAACTTGTTTTACCGTCCATGCTATCACGGGATCTATAGCGTTCTGACGGAATGGAAAAATGATAAGTCCAAAAAAGGTTAAGATAAAAATCTTAGATCTCATGAGGTCGGAGTTATTTTCAAAACATTCAATGAGGAAAGATAATGGGCATGCCCGGCAGTTACCCTTGAGCACTTTTTCAATTTCTTTTTTAGTCGAACCCAAAAATTCAGCAAGCACTACCACCGGATCTACCCGAATAGGTGGTTCAACCACATCCAACTCAATTGATTTTCCGATGGCAATATCGTATTCTTCCAGAGTGGGTGTGAGCTCAAACTTACCTCCGAACACAAACGTGGTCGTCTCGGGGCACCAAAAATGAGCAAGTGCTTGCATGATCCCGCTTTGAACATCAATCTCAAGAATTGGCAACATGAACCCGATACGCTTGAGCACGTACTGCTGGCCATCCGACTTCAACTTACCCCATAGCTTCTTGAGCTCTAGCTTCGGAGTAGGCACGAAACGGATATCGTTGCGACCCATTCGTATATAGATCACGTGCCAATTAAATCAACCTAAACCATGGACCAGCCCTGAATAAAAATGAGATAACAAGGCATAAGAGACAAGAAATTACCGCTCGTAGGAAGAAAATGTCAATCACAAAGACATGCACATGAAGTGTGGATTCAGATTTTAGTTCTTTTAGCAAAATGAAATGAAAGACGAAACGACATGTCGCAGCCTCGCGTACGTTCATCATGACTAGTTGCTGCCTCGCATACATAGTCACGACTAGTCGGGTCCAATCATCTCGGCTTGGTTCGGTCGACAAGAGCAACTCTCATGCATCATAGCCTTACGTGCATGAGAATAACTCTCGAGCCATTTTTTTGAAGAATTCGGGATCCAAGCGGGATAACCTTTAGCGAAGCCTTACCGCCAAGGTTAAAGAACCACATAAATACCATCCCGAAACTATCGGGTGACCCGGGTTCGGTCACAAGTCAAGGTGGTGTAGTGCAATTATATAGAGGCATGCACGACATTTTAAAAGCAATCGGCACTCCGATAGTTCAAAAATTAAAATTCTCATCACCAAGCCTGCAAAACAAAGATTAGCCACAGACTCCTCCCCTTATAACTCCCTTTCCCGCAAAACCATTTAACACCTAAGGATTAAAATTCAAAAAAGATTGCCGGATCAAGTGATTTTATTTTTCATGAAATTATTCGGCCTAAGTCCTCTTTAGTCCCCAGTGAGTCGCTAAGTCATCACGACCTAAAAAATAAACGAGTTAATTTTCGGGCTAATGGATTATCAGGTTAATTAATTAACTAACCTAACTCGGATTCTCCCAAGTCCATACCAAATCGCAACTTAAGGTTCAAATAATTAACATGCAACGTGTTTTGAATTTGGAGTCGCCACTAATCATTTTCGGTAGGTTGATTAGAAACCTAAATAAAATAGCGGGAGAAAACTATCTTATTTCCGCGAACCGGAGATTTTGAATTCGGGGATTTGGTTACGCTAGATTACTCTAACGCCCTTTCGGTACCATTTTCATGAAAAATATTTGATTTGGCAATTTTGATGGATTTTACTTGAAATTCAAAGATGCAATTTTTTTGGTTTTTTCTTCTTTTTTATGGGGATGTAAAACATTGAACTTTGTACGATATACACCATGGATGATTTAGAAAGAAAGAAAACGCAGCCAATCACGAGTATTTACAAAAATAAATTAACATGTAATAATGCTAAATTTTGGGACACGTGACATGTCTAAAATAAACAAACAAATGTTCACACCAAACGATTACATTTTTGTAGATCGAGATGGAAAGGGTTACCTTCTATTCCACAAAATCTTACTCACGTACACGTTATGGCTTCCTTCAAGATCTCGGAGTTGGAAGAACGTGGCTATCGTCGAAAAAAGGCAAGCAGTGGCGTTGTTGGATGGCGAGAGGCGAAGTACGTGCCGGGACTCGTCGAAGATGATGCTCGACTAAAACTCTTTTCTTCACTCTCAAATTTTCTCTTACGATTTTTCTCAAGAACTCTCTTTTTTCCTCTCTAAAGAATTTCTCTCACAAATTCTCTCAATTCTCTTCCACTCTAAAACTATCTCAATTCTCTTTCACTCCCCCTTCAATTCTCAAGAACTCTCCCCCTTTTATAGCCAAATTTCTCCATCATCTTCCCTTCTTCATCTTCTCTTCATCATCTTCTCTTCATCACCTTCCCTTCATCATATTCATCTTCTCTTCTTCATCTTCCCTTCACCATCTTCCTTTCATTATCTTCTCTTCTTTATCTTCTCTTCATCACCTTCCCTTCATCATCTTCCCTTCATCATCTTCCCTTCTTCATCTTCTCTTGGTATTTGCAATGCAGTCCCCGAAGTTTCAAGTATTTGCAATACGATCCACGAAGTTTTAAGTATTTGCAATACAGTCCCTGAAGTTTCAAATCTTCTCGGTATATTTTTCCATCCCGTGCCTAGTCTAGACGCATGCTAAATTAAGTGTTCTGCTTGCCCAATTATATGCCAATGCAATGTACGCTAAAAATAAATATATGAGATGATTTTTTTATAATTTTTATGCAAAAAATAGATTAGTCAAAATTTAGGCGTCAACATATGTTTTACGGATTTCGCTTTCTTCGGATTTCATTAGTGAACAAGTTCAATTTCAAAAGAGATCAGAGGAGTTTCATAAAGGTTTCGCTCTCGCGAGTATCAAATCTGGATTCGTTCAACCTTTTTACTCTGTTCGATGATATGTTGGTGACGCCAAACCTAGGCACGTATGGCTGAAAGAAAAAATCATAGCAACATATGGAGATCTTAGCATGTACTCATTACTAAAGACGAATTATATGATCGGACGCCGATTTTGATGTGAAGAAGTCACGGATGTGCTCTTTGAGCGTGTGACCTATAATCTTGTTCTGATGATTTCTCTTATTATCTAGAGTTGTTTTATTTTGAACTTGTCTGAGATTTATCTTGATTTGCAATTGAACTAGGATGTTTCTCTCTTGTATAACGAGAAAGTGAATGAATGATATTTTGAGCAAAAATATACATGTAACTCCATCCACCTATTAATTCAAGCTATTTGCTTAAACATTTAACATGATACTGTAACCGGGTTCTGCTCTAGTTTATTGCGCATGCGTAAGTCCGATTTGACAGAATCCACGTGTCTTTCTGAATCATGCCTGGACATGAGAAGGGTGTTAAAGTATTTTATGACATTTGTTTACTACGTTCATTTCTCTTAACATACGTATCCTCTCTTTTTACCCATTAACTTAAACTTTCAAGTTGAACATTTTGAGTGCGCTTCGCAAAAACAAAGGCAACTTCTACCAAATTTAGGGCACGTGATAATCTAGAGTAACTTTGGATGGATTGGAAAGTAAAAACAACCATATAACAGAAAACGCTACTCATGGAACATATTATCATTTCACATTGGAGCATACCATAGACCTATCAAAATGGGTCACAGAATCAGACATTATGAGTTAATTATGTTTAGTAAATGGACTTTAAATGTGTAGAGTGGTAAAATTCCAAAAAATATGAGTGTTAAATGGAATCTTAGTTTGCCCAAATCCAATCCAACTTTTTGACTTGCTTCGCACTCTATGAAAAAATAATGAATTCCTCGTACTGTTCCAAGTTCAGAGAAGTTTTGATTGGCTTGCAAGATGGGCTTGTCTTCACCCTTATTAAATATCAGTATGGTTTCTTTTTTTCTCCATTATTTGTTATTTTAATTAATCTTGTAAGTTTCGTGTGTTAGTTATTGGAGTACATCTTTCCTTGGTTGTATTTAGCATTGTTATTTTTATTTGATATTCTAATTTTTAAATCTTATCATTGCAATCTATGGTCTGTTTAAATCATCTTCTTCAATATCTTACGATTCATCTAATTAAAATTTCAATTCCTCCACGTTATTTGTTGCTAGTCACTGCCAAGTACTGACTTTATTTTATTCTTCATTGGGAATCAATTAGAAAATCGAACGTTCTATGCAATGTTGAAAGCCAATTCTTTAACATTCATAGTCGATTTTATCCAAATAACATAGACGCATGAAGAGCTTAACGTTAGTCAACTAGGTGAATGCGAATTTTCATAAATTGGATTACATACGAAAGCATATCAATAAATGGGTCAAAATGGGTCTAGTGTGAGTCACTAAATTTGTACCGCATACAAATGGACTTTGCGATCCGATTCATCCATTTGAGGGCCCTAAACATATGATGCCAATAGAAGGATTTTGTTAACTCGTGCCTTTGTTATTGAAATCGAATCTAATAGAAACAAGATTACTAGTTCCACTTCCTCCTAAGGATTCACAACTCTATTTTTTCCCCCCCTTTTTTTTTTTTTAAATTTATAAGAGAGACGTCCGCGGCAGGGTTTCTTAAATGCTAAATTAGGGAGAGTTGCAAATAAACTCGACATCTTACAAGTCTACACATAATGCATACTCGTCGACAAATGTAGTATGGACTCTTGACGCTTTTTTGGCCTCCGTTTCTGATAAAACCGCATTTGCAACGGGTAGCTTGAGTATGGGAAAGTTGCAATCTTATGACTGCAATGACGAATATTTCCATTGCTTTTTCTCCCCCGCTTTTTTCTTTTTTGCTATTTTTGTTTGCGTCGTTGACCTGTTGAAAATCAGGTGTGAAAAATGGAAGCACGTGAAAAGACTCTTCTATCTCTCTTTATTGGTGCATAAGATCCTAATTTGCACACAGAATTTGTGTAGCGGCTAAAGACAAAAAAACAGAAGGGGGAAGGGGGGGGGCGTTGTTTTAATTCCTAAATCGATACACTTATAATAAATTTACCTCAAATTATTTTTTTATTACGAAAAATTTGAAACTGGTATATCTGTGCCAAATTTATCTCAAACTATTTTTTTACCATCAAAATCCCTAAAAGGATACTTTTGTAACAAATTTATCATAAACTAATTTTTTTGATAAGAAAATCCCAAGATAATACCCTTGTGACAAATTTACTCTCTATTAAATTGGATTAAGACCACGAAAAATCTCGGATTGATAAACCCTCGACAAATAAAGGGTAAAAATCTCAAATTGATACACCCGTGAACTGTCACATGCCATCCAACTTAGCAATTTGACAGTTAGACTTAACGAAAACTAACAAAGAGTAAATTTGTTACGGGTGTATCGGTTTAGGTAAATTTATCATAAGTGTACCAATTTGAGGTTTTTAGTGATCAAAAAAATAATTTTAAGTAAATTTATTACATATGTATCAATTTGAGGTTTTATGTAGTATTAACGTATAAAAAAAACTGTTGAAGTTGATCTGCCATACCACCAATCGTGGCACAAATCAGGGCTTGTTTGTTTAGAATTTAGTTAAAGGCAAAAAAAAAAAAAAGGGCATTCATTTCTTGTTTCTTTGTCAAAACTTAGGCATGTGGCACATTTATCTCAAATTTTGAGGTAAATGTGTCACATAGATATAAGTTTAATATTTTCGATGTCACAAAAAAATATTTTTGGATAAATATGTCACACGGGTATAGGTTTAGGGTTTTCGATGTCATAAAAAAAGTTTAGGATAAATGTGTCACATGAGTAAAAGTTTGGGGTTTTTAGTGTCATAAAAAAAAGTTTAGGGTAAATATGTCACAGTTGGCATAGTTTAGGATTTTTGGTGGTTTTTTCTCAAAAAAAAAAAATTACAGAATCTACGTGTCAACATTTAAATGTTCTAAAAATTCCAAATACAAAAAAATAAAGTTATTCTGACACGTTGTAAAATTGGGACTGTACGCATGTGCATAATATGTCGGATCCATTGGATCGTGAAATGATCCGATTTTTTTTTCTCTTGTTTTTCCTTCTTTCTTCCTACTTTATACGATTTTTTTTTTTAAATTTTTAGACTGCGCGTGTCGAAAAATGTTGAAATCGAGAATTGACCTCAACGGTGGAAGAAAGAAGACAAATAAAATAAAATTTGAAGGCCCATGTTCATGTTTGGAATTGATGCCAACTTAACCAAAAAACAAAAAAAATAATGGGGTCCCGACCTCTCTCGTCGATGTCAATTGTCAAAGCCTGGAGGTAGTTGAGCTGTCCACGTCCATTTAAAACGTGCGCATGACAAATCCAAACCATGTCGCCAGATTTCAAAAATGCGCCGTGTCCTTGATTCTCAAAAGTCGGGCACATTCAAGAATTCCATTTGGTGCCTGCGACTTCTTTTCACAGATCAACAGTGGAACGATTTTCGCATCTTGGGATTGAGATGCATTCAAAGTGGATTCAACTACGTATCGCGCAACCCGACTGAACCTTTGGCGACCGTGGCGAACTGATAAATTTACTATACTCCTTCCATTTTTTTCTTAGGAAAACCGTGTCGTTCGGTTTTTATTGACGTGTCTATGCTATTTTTCAGCTCAAGCTGACGTGTCTTTTGCACGTATCGGCATAATCACCTCACGTGTCACATCAACTACCATGGAAGAGAAATTTAACTATGGCTATATTCAACCCCCTCCTCCTCCCCCCCCCCCCCCAAAAAAAACCATAATTTCATGAGTTATTTATTAGAATGTGGTTCATACTCCTCATCAAAACACCCAAGAGTCGCTAGAGTATTTTTGTAGTTTGAACCCATATTTTTTTATTAGTAGTTTGAACTTGAACTCATGAATAATTATCGTTATATATATATTTCACTTGTAATTGAGTGATGTATCGACTATCTCTTATACTATTTCAAAATAGGTCTCGCTTCGTTTTCATTTTCTTTTACTAATGCAAACTCTTCCTTTGATGGATTAAGTCCGAATTCATAAAACGTGGACTAATCTCATGAATTAGGTATAACCAGAAAAAAAAAAAAAAGGTTCAAGAGAGTGACCTAAACATGAGATTATTTACATTTAACAACACGAGGGATGAAAAGAACTAGAAGTGTCCAGTTCTTCCATAGCATTATACTCGTGCTTTATGACCAGTTGCTGATCGAGAAACGAATTTTAGACCGTCACTTTCTTTTTCGATTTTGATTACTCAAGAATGAAGAAAATTATCAAAAAAGTCTTAAACATATTGCGCAGATGTCATTTTAGTTCTAAACATTTTAATCTGGCCAATTTAATCTTAAACCTTATCGCAATTTGTTAATATAATTTTTCTAGCCAATTTTGGCCCAAAAATGGCTAACGTCGGGGGCCGACCGTCCTATGTGGATTTTTTTTAAAAAAATTTCACAAAGAATTAATATTTTAATTTTTTTTCCATTTTCTTTCCCTTTTCTTCATTCTTTTTTTTTTTATTATTTTTCTTTGCCTGTTGCTAGGCTCGGCGATAGCCGACGACCCATCTGCTAGAGGCGACCCTCGCCTATGGCCAGCGATTGACGAAAGGAATACATGGAAAAAAAGAAGAAGAAAAGAAATAAAGTCGGGAAAAAAATGCAAAAAGTTATTCAAGTCGGTGCTAGTTATATCACATAGGATGGCCGACGTCGATAGGCCCACCACATCAGCGATTTTCTGTCAAAATTGATCGGAATTATTACATCGATAAATCATCAAAATGTTTATGATCAAATTGGCCAAATCAAAAGATTTAGAACTGAATTGATATTTGATAATTATCCCCTTCAAGAATGTCCCATTTTTTCTACGTGGACGGCTCCTGTTGGAGCTCCAAAAAAGCGATGCTCATGCTTAACATGGTCACGAACTCGAAAGCATGCGTTATCATACATGATGCCTCCCCTCTCTCCTCTACCGAGCAAGAGGTGCCCTTTTTTTAGCTTTTGGAATTTGGGAAAAACTAGAAAGAGAGGAAAGAAAAAAAAGCAAGAAGACCTTGAAGATGCACACGACAACGTGGTACCTACGTTCGACAATCCAACATGTCCCTTCTTTGGACTTGTTCAAAAGTAAGCGTGATTCTTTTTCCCATCTCCATATATACCCCCAGAGTGGGAAAGAATTGCTTGTTTAAAATGGAGAGCTTGAACAGCCGCTCTGGGGAATCATATTCTCTTCCCCTTTATGGTTGTCTCGTTTTTAGATTCGCGCCGTAGAGGTAGGCACGGCAACGATCCCGACCACCATACCGCTTCCATAATATCGTGCTCGATCCGATTAGATATTCCTGATTTGCCTATCGGAAGTCTTACTGTTTGAAGCTTTCAAGACATCACTTTAGTCCAAAAGATGTTCGATGGATTCGTCGTGGTTATGATTTTGCACGAGTAAAGTGGTGTAATCAAGCAAATTACCCACCGCCCCGCTTTCCTTTCGGCCCACACGCACGTACGTTCGCGCAACCCGGTGGTAATTACTGGCCCGGAAGAGAAACGGAATTAGGATCAACATGTCGGTGTCGAGCGTGGCCGAGAGGAGACGATCGTAATTTCCCGATCCTCCATTCGCCACAAGACCCTCATCATTGAGTCCGTCGGATATCCCATGGGAAAGATGATTTGCGAATCATGCCATTCTCTACTTTTTCGATAGCCGCGACTTCTTTTTGGTGAGCGATGACTGGGAATTCCCTCGGCCTTTAGTCTAAACTTGCTTTTCCTCGCGTGCGTTCGGTACAACCGTCCTTAGATTCTTCATTCCACATCTCATCAAACTAAAAATTTTTCCTTTTTCGCCAATCATATCAAAAGACCGCAACTTGAAAATACCAAAAGAAGGTAGAAGAAAAATCGACCCTTTACGCATTCAGATTCTGCGCGGACGACTGGACAGCCAGTCGTCGTTAAAGCTCAAATTTTTTGCTGAAATGAAGAAAGAAGTACATGGGAAAAGGAATAAAGTAGAGTTCACGGTGGGAAAAGCGCAGAGCTTGAACACGTTTTCATGTCATATTGTAATTAGTATTTTATATATTTGCACCAGTTTATTATTTATATTCTCTTTGCTGTCACAAATTTGCGGGTATATATACTCCGTTTTGGGCTCGAGCAGAGGCTGCAAGACAGAGAGGGAGTGGGGAAAGCAAAGGAAAGCGAAGAAAAATTTCGTCACTGCTTCTTCCCCTCAGTTTCCCTCTTCATTCGTGCTTTCTCTCGCTAGATTTCTCGGCAGTGATTACTTCTTAGTCCCAACTGTTATCAACCACAGGCAAGATCTCTCTCTCTCTCTCCCTTCATCTTTCTTCAGAAGTTGTTTGCTTTTTCCTCGAATGAGCCGGTGATGGATTTTTCGATAGCTTCCTCGATGTGTTTTGGAGCCCTAGCTCTCTTTTTGCTTGGTTTAAATGATATGGGTACGGACAAAAATCGATGCTTGAGTTCTTTCACGACATAAAAATAAAAGATTTCATTTTTTTCTTTTTTTTTGGGTTTTGCATTGGAGGTATGGAGATGGGTATGCTGCGTGTGCTTAAAAAGGAAGTGATTTTCACTCGACCGAGCAGAGTGGGACTGCTTGGGTGTGAATTTGATGTTGTCGGGTATTCTCATTTTAAATGTTTGACTTTGATCACTAGGTGCTTGGGGATTTTTAATAGAATTTGAAGTTATTCTTAATGGATTTTATATCCATACTTTAAAAGGGCAGTTTAGAGTTGATTGCCTTAGATCTTCTTGAATTTAATTGGGAAATAGAATATTCTTCCTTCTTTGCTTGATATTGAGACCTGACATGCCAATTATTCTGTATTGTCATATCAATCAATTCTTTCGTTATTTATAGCTAAAGTGGCTAAAAAATTCCTATTTTGTTACTGGATTTGTTCGACATAAAATATTCTGTTTGGAATTGCTCACTTTGTAGTTCTTTTGAGTTCTTCCCAACAGTTGTAGTTCTTTCATTGCCTTGTTAACTTGTGGCTTTGGTCCTTGCTGAGTCGCTTACCATCTGGTACTACTGAATGTTTGATCTTGGTGATCAGGATGTGTTGTTCAAGCGTTGTTTTTTAGAGAATCTTGTAATTCGATATCTTCCTTGTGTGTAATACATGGCCTTTTCAGAACTTTGACATTAATTGGCCTTATAATTCGTAGTTCTATGTTCGTTATCTATTGTCAGATTTATATGGATGCTGGAATCTAAAGCAGCTTGTATGTCTGTGGGTGTTTCTGGCGAAATTGTTCTTTTTTGGGCAAATTGTTCTTGAGCCGTTCTGTTTCAAAGATTGTCTAATTTCTGACTATTTGATGGAACGTTCAGAGACTGGAGCCGGAGAAGAAAAGGATTATCTATGGAGGGAGGCGCAGAAAGAGGTTTGGAATGCCCGAAGACTATGGATGGGAGGGAGAGTAACGGGAATGGTTCAGAGAAGGTGATCCCTTCTTGTTGCTTGAAGGCTAGGGCCTCCGCCCCCGAGCTTGATGTGAAATGCCACTCCACTGTTGTTTCAGGGTGGTTTTCGGAGTTCAAAACTTTTGCCGGTCTGTTTGTTGACTCTTGCTGTTTGCATCTTTGATGTTTTAGTCCAATGCTCAGGTTTTAGATCATTTGATTATTAGGTTTTCGCTGTGGGACCAACATCTGATTATAAGGTTAATTAAGAACTTTATCCAATGTATTATGCATAGGAGCATCAAAGATAAATAGGAAGGAGTCTATATTGATCCTTTTCAGGTTTTGATCTCTGCAGCAAATGAAGCTGGCAAAGAGGTTTACTTCAACAACCCAATGTGGCCAGGTGTTTATTATTCTCTGTTCTTTTATTTTGCAAGATTTATTTTCTACCAGTATTCATTTCCTGTCGTTGAACTGTTGACACATGGAGTCTCTTAACCACGAGCATTTTAGAGATCGAGGTTCTGCATCATTATATCAAGGAGTAGGGGACATTGATTGTTATTTTTGTATATCTAGCACATTTGAGGTTGCTGAATGGCTGCAAGTTTCCTAACTCCTTAGGGTTAGGTTTTACCTTGTTGCTCAGTTAGCTTTGCATGATTAGGTGATTATTTGATAGTATTTTATGGCTACCTTTGTTTTCTTTCCTAGTTAAGTTTTGGATGTAGCATTTTCTGGGAAAATACAACACTTATAGTCGTCGTGCATAAGTAGTTATGACTTGCATTTTCTTTGGCAGGGGAAGCACATTCTCTGAAAGTAGAGAAGATATTGTACAAGGAAAAGTCGGAATATCAGGAGGTTCTGGTTTTTCAGGTGATTTTCTTCATTTATCTTTGATGCTTCGCGTAATGTTGACTTGGGCTTAAAGAATGTGGCAATCAGTCTCAGAGAAAATTTTTCTGCAGTCCTCGGCATATGGTAAGGTGCTGGTTCTAGATGGCATCGTACAACTGACTGAGAAAGATGAATGTGCCTACCAAGAGATGATTACACATCTTCCGCTGTGTTCAATACCATCCCCGAAGAAGGTAACTTATATTAACTTATTCTTTATTCCGTCCCATATCTCAATAAAGGTATAGGAAGAGGAGAAATTTTATATGAGCTGCATCTTTGTCGCTAATCCTATTCATCCTTATTATTTGAATAATCAACTGATAAAATTCCTCTTATGGTAGAATTGCGCGTCCAATCATAATTCGGAGATGGTGGAAATTTTTATTTTTATTTTCTGCGGGCATAGCGAGTTGCTCCAAACCTCTATGCCTGAATAAATTAGACTAACATTTTTTGGATATGTTTTACATTGTATTAGGTTTTGTTTTGTCTAATGTTAATTCAGCAGTGTAAAAGTATATTTTTATGCAGGTGCTAGTTGTTGGTGGAGGTGATGGTGGGGTACTGAGAGAAGTTTCTCGGCATAGCTCCGTGGAGCTTATTGATATCTGTGAGATAGATCAATTGGTTATTGATGTAACTAACTTTTTTGCTATACTTCGATTTTCGACAATTTTGTTGGCTCTTTCCAAGTTAGTGAGTTCATCTTTCTAGCATCTAATCTTCAGGTGTCTAAGAAATTTTTTCCAGAGTTAGCTGTTGGATTTGAGGATCCCCGGGTTCACCTGCATGTTGGTGATGGTATTCAAATATCCATATCTCTTGTTTGCTCCCTTGGTTTTGAACTATCCTCAATGTAATTTGCTAATATATGTAATTATTTTAACTCCTTTGGTATGTGATAGCCGTGGAATTTCTTCGGAGAGCTCCTGAAGGCAAGTATGATGCAATCATTGTTGATTCATCGGACCCTGTGGGTATGTTAAATGTGATCTATGTTAATGATCCTGTTTTTCTTTTTTCTTTTTGGTCGAATATGGTTAGGATATAATCTGTTCTAGTTCACCTTGAATTCAAAGTAAAGTTCAGAGAAGGAATTCTAGATATATGCAATGATGTTTATGTTTTTTGCATTTCTTAACAATATTTCTACTGTCTTGACGTTTAATTTGAATTTTTTACGTTTTCTGATGCAATTTGAATTTTTTGATAACTTTGCATTAAGTTTTTCAGTTTTTGGGTTTCCTAAATGCTAGTATCTAAGAAAATATCAAGATTCCTGAGATTGGACATCTGTGTGCAGGTCCTGCTCAGGAGCTGGTGGAGAAGCCATTTTTTGAGACCATAGCAAGAGCATTGCGACAGGGTGGTGTTCTATGCAACATGGCAGAAAGCATGTGGCTTCACACGCATCTTATAGAAGCCATGATCTCTATCTGTCGTGAAACATTTAAAGGATCTGTCCACTATGCATGGGCAAGCGTTCCTACATATCCAAGGTAATTGTGGAAGCAGTCCTGCTGAAGTTTTGAAGAACCATTATCACATTATTTGTTGGAATTATCTCGGTAATGTTTGTGTAAGTTGGTTTCTTTAGCTTCTAGATGTTGATGTGATAAAACATGAGTAGGTGTGTAAATGCCGATATGAATACTATGGAAGTAATTTCTCACATTTGGGCTGTTTACTTGTAATGCAGTGGAGTGATTGGATTTCTGTTATGCTCTACAGAGGGCCCACCTGTTGATTTCATTCATCCTGTCAACCCTATCGAGAAGTTAGAAGGAGCGACAAAGCATAAAAGAGAACTTCGGTTTTACAATTCCGAGGCAAGTACTTTTGGTCTTGCTGAAATTCAATTAGATTGCATTGGTGACTTCAATTTCTTAGTTCACAGTAAGTTTTGCTGAACGACGATAATGGATGGGATAAATACCTAGTGGGAAGATAAAAAATGATTGTGCTTAGAAAATGGGAGCCATGCTGATTTGAGGTTTTTTTTGGCAGTAATGTTGATTTGATCTTTGACAAAATAAGTAACCGTCGATTAAATTGTGAATCAGCAAAAATCCTGGCAGATGCAACTGCTCTTTGCTTTCAGTTTGTTTGTGATAGTTTGGTTCTTGGCTTATTTCTCCTGTTTTTTCGCTACCTAACTACTGCAGTCTAATTCGACAAAAAAAAAAGCAAAAAACTACTGCAGTCTAAGAATAGGTTGATAACATTTCTGGTGCTGAAACAGTATAAATTTCGTGAAAAGGGCTTGGCCCAAAAGTTATTTTTTTATGGTAGAACCCCTTTTTTTCCTTTTGTCACAAAAGATGTTCAGTTTTTTCTATTTGCGGTATTGATCAGCCATGGGGCAGTAAACACAGTTCTATGCAGGGGATTGCTAGTGGAATTTGAAGGATATAACTCTAACAAAAATTACTCTACAACGAAATGACCTATTTTTATGCGTGAAATGCCAGATGCACTCAGCTGCGTTTGCACTGCCGACATTTCTGAAGCGGGAGGTGAGCTCACTGCGAGAGATTCAGAATCCGGTGCGATGAAGTTGTGCTCTCTTGTGGGTCGAAGCAGCAACTCTATTATTTAGCAGCAGTATAGGATTGTCCCATATGGGAAAATGTGATTATTGCTGAATATTGAAGTAGAGTGAGTCATGGAGACCTAACTTTGAGGCTCTAGTTGAATGATGACTTTTAATGTACTGTCTCTTGACAATTTCCATGCAAATGATATAAACTATTGTTCGTATACTTATGATCACAATTGCAAGCACTGTTGTCCGATCATCTATAGAAGTAGATTTCCGGAGAATAAATGACACTCTGGAGCTTCTTGGCCGTTAAAATTCGAGCTGTTTGTGTGGATTAGATAAACAGGTCGGTTTTCATGCATGGTTTTCTCATCCGATGAGGATGAGGTCCAGTTTTTTGTACGACCATACACGGTTTGATCTCGTTGCTCGCCGTTCACATTGATAGTGAACTCGAGCCAAAACTCCAATCGTGATCGATGCAGGCCTCTGTTTTGTTGTAATGATGATACTGTGGGATTGAGTAAGTTATACCATAATGATGTTGCTGCTTAACCCAGGAGACGTTGCACCCTAGATCTACTGTTCTGCCCGAATGATGGTGATGAAAGCAGCGTACATGGTGTGCAGTCTTCATGCACTATAATTGGCGAAGAACAATTTAGACTGCCAATGCGAGCCGTGTTGACCGGATGGACTATATTTACAGGAGGAGCAGGAGGATTGCAATCTCAGACAACCTGAAGAAATTAGAGCACATAGACAGGAATGATGTCACGCAACCCTGTCTTATCATGTTTCCAGTGTCGAATCACGTACTTTCACTGGCATCATGATCAACCGGTATGACACACGTCACTGCAGAATGGAAGAGACGGCGGCATCAAAGTCCAGGGGTCCCTTCCCAGCTTAAGAAACTTACCCTCTGCCTCTCCGGGGCACATTGTGCCCTGCTGCCTCGATGCTTCGGCCACGCTCCTTGTATGGTGGAGGCTGCCAGAATCTCTTTCGGCTCTGGACGGACAAGCACATCTTTCTTAACTCATCTGCTGTTATAATGAAGGCTTGGCCTTCCGTAAGCCATTGGATAATTAGGGCAGCCACAGGCAGCTTGAATGAAGGGGGACGCATGACCTACGCCAAGAGTTCTTTCCCGCAGATATGGCTCCAAGATGGTTGCCGCACAATCCCATGAGCACATAACGCTTGTTGGCGAAGGAGGATATCTTGCCTTGTGATCCTCTTGTGGACGAGGTCTCCAGCATGAAGGATACAGCTTCTTTCTGCGAAGTGCACTGGCTTGAGACGGTCGCAGAGGCTTTCCCGCTTGGAAGATCCTCCACCTATCGCTTGGAAAGTCGGTGCGTTTATATAAGTGCAAGAGGGGGAAATTTCTGTGACTGTGATGTAATGAAATGGTCAAAACTTGCATAATGCTTCAACCTCTTTCTCCCAAAGACGAAGCAAGAATGCTTTGGACTAACGCAACACTGCAGGGAAACATGTATCTTCGGACCAGATGCGAGGTGTGCATTACTTAGGGAACCCACTCTTTTCAAGACCTCCTTGCAGAGATGGGACTTCACGTCCCTCCTCAAGTCCAGAAGGATGTTGAGCAATTTCTCTGGGTTTGACACCTATAGCCTCTTGCCATTTCATGGCTTGACGCCAACCTATTTGCTTCCTCGGTTTCTCCGGGGTTAAAGGCTCCTGTCTTCACCTCTCCAAACCTCGCTTTTTCTACTGCATTTTCTCCATTTTCGATGGCGTCTTCATCTGAAGATACGTGTGCCTCGACCGGAAGCTGATGCAGCGCATGTTCTCCAGGTAAAGCTGTATCATGAAGCAGGAAACATGGTCTCAAAATGGGGAACGTCTAAATAACAGGCATAACTATGAGGTACAGGTGCTCATAACCATCTCTTCTTCCAGCCTGGATATTTCGAATAAGCAGAGAGATAAGACCAGGCCCGGGATGGAAATACAAACTAAAAAGCAGAATTTCCATCCATAAGGGCTTGATTTCAGGTTCTGAGCAAGAGCACTGCAAAAAGATTAGCCGGTAGCGTGCATTAGTCAGAAGATAACCCCTGAAGCCTGAAGCACAGTCATCATGAACAAAGCTTCTAAATCGGAACTTAGCCTTCTGTGAGTTTCGCATGGGACTAAACCTATGAAGCAAATCTTAGGTTTGCATTGCTTGACAAATCGAGAATCTTTCTTGTCTCTTTGGGGACATAGGCCTGTTACCTGTTTCTCATCATATTCATTCCTTCCTAAAAAGAAAAGGAAGTTTCAAGTCAAGTGTAGCGTACATGATTGCAGGCAAACCTCATAAGATGCCCATTTCCAATGACGTACCAGCCCAGATGGGGCGTTTTGCTCTAATTTCTAGAGAAAACCATCTGGGTAGCAGTACTTACATGACAAGCAAGCATGTAAAGGACAAGATTTAGTGTGGCGTCAGCCCCTTCCATGTTTAATAAGGGCCTGCATGATAACGATTTTGATTCTCTGATTTTATTCCTTGGAACAAAAAAAAAAGATGAGAATCATATTTGGTAACGTAAATGATTCCGATTCCGATTCTGCTTCTAGGAACAAATTTGGAGCAAAAATAAGAACAAAAAAAAAATTGATTATAGAAAAAGAATAACTTTTGAGAGTAACAAAATCGAACACATCTCTCACTTTTTCCTTTTAATTTTTTTTTATCACTTTTCACTCAACCTAAAACATAATGATATCTCATTTTCAAAGAAAAATATATAAAATAAAAATTCAAAATTTCAGAAAATCCCTAAAAATAGAAGAAGCTTAGATTATGCTATTTTGACCTCATTTTTCATAAATTTGGGCCTATACTCCCTAAATTTCATATATTTTTATTCTTTTTTACGAAAATCATAAACACCTTTGAAATTAAATTTGAACCACATTTCTCTAAGACCTTAGGGTTTCATTAGGGCTTTATGATGCAATTTATTAATGTCATGATTCCTTGATTACTCACATGATTTCATTGGTTGTGATTTGCCTATGTTTAAGTACTTTAGACTTAGTCTAGTTTTAGAAATTTTGAAAAAAGACAAAAACAACTTGCATGAAACACTTCGCATTGGCTTATCTCATAGGTTTAAAAATGAATTAAAAATTTGAATGAAACACGTTTATAAAACACTCAACTTCGGTGCCGAAAGGGCGTCGGTGAAAACACCGACGTAACCAAGTCCTTGAACCTTAGATTTCTCTGATTGAGTAAAATCAAATGGTTTCTTCTGTCCATTCAATAAAGTTCTCGATCTACCTTCCTCAAAGACCGATGGCAACTCTATTTGCATATACCGACACATATGCCATTGATCACACTATAATCGAATTTGATATTCCTTCGTTGTGATTTGGTATAGACCTGCGAGGATCCAAGCTAATCTGAAATCACACACTAACCCAACATATTCTATCATTTTTCAAGTTTAAAATGACTCGTTATGACATGATAATTAGATGGAATATCACGAAAAAATATTAGATGCAATATGCAATACGTTAGATGAGAGAATAAATTCATCTTCAATTAATTCGAATTGTATGATAAAATTTCACAAAGTTTATTTGACTTAAATGACAAAAATTGGGAAGAGAAATTATTTTCGGGAACAAAAATTTTGTGCAGTTACCAAACGTGTTTCTGTTCTAGGAACAGAAATTTTATGCAGTTACCAAATACATTCCGATTCTCTAAAACTCATCCAGGGAACGGAATCAGAAAAAAAATAATTCTAATCAGAATCATTTTTTAGAATCAGAATCGTTCGGGCCCTAAGTGTTTCAGATGTTTTACTAGCTCTCATATATGAAGGGAAGGTTCGAAGAACACGGGAACATGTTGAAAAACCGCAACTCATTCCCGTATATTCATTGCTACAAGGATCTCAGGCCTCTCATTAATGGAATGACAACTAAAATCATCACCCCGACCATTAAAAACAGCATAACATCAATAGTAGCTGCGTGACTTTAACAGGGTCTCTTTTGAATAAGCATTGGATACCTTAATTCTTCAGAATTTTCTGAATCAACATAGTATCGAGTGGGCAAGTGAAAATATCAGCTAACAACTAAGCTGTTGGGTCATTTTTATCTGTGGTGACAGAGGTCTGGTTCAAATCTTCCCCTATAAGACAAACGACGAATCATTTAATTGATGACTCCCATAGGAACATGAGAAAGCATGTAAAATTAGTGAAAACAGAACTTGGGGCATTTGCTTTTTAGCTTCTGCAGGAAAAGTTTAGACATTCTTACCTGAGGAAGGGACAGATCTGCAAGAAGGCTGATTAGCTGGGCAATTCTATCAGGTACAGGTGGTGGGTTTTCAGTACAGAGTGAAAGTAGCAGAAATACCGTATGAAGAAGATCCACAGCTGAGTGCATGACAATAGCTAATGGTCCTTAGGCTTTTGTCCAACTCGAGGCATTTCGAACCGTTTTTTATCACCAATATATACAAGAAAAAAGGAGCCACAGAGACTGAGACGGTACCCAACACTAAGATATGTTCCTCTTAACAGAATCCTCCTTTGGCCTTAACATGATATTTTTCATCCTTATAAGGATTGCAGCAAAGGCCACAGTCATAGTCACAATGCCATTGAGAGTCCCAGTAATATCAGGATGCTCCTCGACATGCTTTTAGGGTATCTGACTCTGAATCCTGAGGGGAAAAATGACCTTTAAGAATAGTATTCTCGTTTTACATCTGTACATCTCTATAATACTGGAAAGATGAGCAGCTCTTTTTGGCCGACATGTTCGATTTTCCATATTAGAATTGGCAATGGCTTTTTCATCGGAGTTAGGTTCTCAAATATCGTAGAGGCATATTATGCTTTAGAAGATTAAAGGCTCACAATCATACAGGTTAAAATGTAATATTTTTCTCTCACAAAGTGAGCTGATGCATATCAACATCACAAGAATCGCAAATTTCGTGACAAACAATATGCATAACTTCTTATTGTAATGATGATTTCTGTGAACAGGAATTCAGGATTTCTCTTATGAGGCCCTTTAGTGAGTTCTTCTGCAAGAGAAAATGTAGGAGAAGGTGGCTTCATTGTTAATGGCATACTGTCGTCGGTTATGACCGTGATCAGCATGCTGGATTTCTTCTCCCATTGTTATTTCCTTCTAACGTACGGTGATTCAGCTCCAGAACTGGATTTTTCTTCTTTTTCTGCCAGTCTATTGGAAACTGAGATCCAACTTAATATTTTGGTTGAGTCATGTCCCAGAAACGTGAACACAGAAGGTTTAACATGGCCCATAAGCACATAAACCTCCCTCGTTCAGCTTCAGTTTGTGAATAATACAGTGCTAAAGCCGACTTCACTGTGGAAACCCAGGATGGAACAATAACAAGCAATGTAATGTGTGGGCTTTAGTGGAGATATTGACATGTGCCTCGTCCCAAAGTAAGAAAAAGTGGATCATCTCAAACTGGGCCAAACAGGCTACACTCCATAAACAATTCTCAAGTAAAGTACATTTTGTTTGCTGAGTGAGACAGTGGAAATTTCCAACTTGTTTTTACCGAGTCACGCCTCTCGGAACTTCAATCGCTAAGGATTTGTTTGACAAGCACGAGTATCGTGGGTGTGAACAAGATGAAGCATCGCCATAGGCCCGTAGTAACATCAATGTTGTCCGGACTTACAAGTCAACTTCAATTCAATAGATATTGAGAAACGTTGGGGTATGATTTATACTCCTTATCAACAGTAAAGCGCGGGGGTCGTGCCCCGATGAGCGGGCAGGGGTCCAAGCGCGGGGGTCGTGCCCCGATGAGCGGGCAGGGGTCCAAGGGAGCTGACCCAGCAGGGGACTCAAGGCGACAGCGCTTCTTGGACACTCGAGGACTTTCAGAGTTTGAGCCCGTTTTTTGTTAGTAATTTGGACTTGATCCCATGAATATATATATATATATATATATATATATATATATATATATACACACACTCTTTTGCTAATAATTAAATGATGTAACAAAGGTACGAGATGCTAATTATAGTGAGACGCAGCACACGGTGTCATCACAGCAAGCATCAGCTTCACAGAACTAGAGTTTAAAAAGCGCCTCTCACTTCCAAGTCTTTTCTTTTCGTTGTTTCTGTTTGCTTTTTAGACAACCCGACAGAGTCACTTTCTGAAGTCTAGAGTGAAGCATCTCATGTCCATAACTATCACTCTAGCCGTGGAAGGACAGTGTAATTACGGTTTGAAGACGGGATTACCTTGATAACTTTGGTAAGAGCAAGTGCGTATATCTGCTAAGCTGTCCATGGTGGATATACAAATTTGGGAACCCTCAGGTCTCATCCTCTCGACATCAATCGCTGCATTATTAACTAGAAAATAGCAGAAATTGTTCAGTGAAGTGTGACTTTCACTCTGGATCAGTGGGTACCAAGTAGGGCTGTCAAAGAACCCGGCTAAATCCGTTCTGACCGGACCCAATTGTTCGGTTTATGTTCTTTCTTATTATACTTTTCATGTTCCCTCCAGAAAAGGTTGGAAAAAGAAAGAAAGCAATCAGCTTCACGAAACAAAATAGTCTCTGTAACACTGGGATGATGCTTGCATTCAAGTTGGTGTTTTCACTAGAGTAAAAAACAAACATAATTTTCGATACAATATAATCCAAAAATAATAGCTGACATAATGGCACTTCGCGTTGGCCATCATCAAAGAATCTAGTTGTGGTTCTTCCAACATTTTAGCTGGATAAATCCAGAGAGAGTATAAATCTCACCGATTTTTTTTTTTTCACTGCGAAATAAAGTTCAGATTGATTGCACAGAATTCGGTTTGATCACCTGTCTTAATTCCATACAACGAATAACGGCAGCAGTGACCGCATTTAAAATACCAAAAAGACGTATACACAGACCTATGCAAGCGAGGCGACAGTGCTCTAATGCAATGAAATTTTCATTTCTATACAGCAGCATCACATAAATGACTGAATACTACCAACTATTGCTCTTCAGCAGTAAAGTCGGGCTCTGCCGGCTTCTGAAGTAGCATTGGAGGTATTCTCTCTGGCATCCTTGCCTTCCTCGACCCTTTACTTCGTAAGACACGAAGGGCATTTGCTGCAAAACGGGATGCATAGATGGTGGCACCTAAACTTGGTGAGCTCCCACCACCTTTCGCCAGAGCATCCTGTAACCTGTTCTCCTCCTCTTGAAGAGACTCTTCCAGCTTCTTTCTCGTGTAACGTCTCCACGCGGCTTGTATAAAACAAGCTGCCCATGTCCTCCACTGCTGTGAGTAAAACCTGAAAGTGTGTCGTAGCTGCTTGCTGTGAAGCCGCCGGAATTGAGAGGCGACAAACTTAAGGTCATCAGCGATCAGGGCAAAAGCTTCCACTTCTGTTAAGGCTTGGACTGTTCTTGTCGAGATCGGGAGGTTCGCCGAGGAATGAGGGTCAAGTGCCCATGTGAGAAGTTCTTCTCCACAAAAGTCACCAGCTTTGAGATATTCCAAGTTGAAAAATCCCGTCCTCCCACCATTGGTCGTTGTGGTCAATAGCCTGCCTCGCATGATAAAGAGCATCACATCAACTGGGTCCCCTTCCCGAACGATATAGCTGTCCTCCGTGTAAAGAACTGGCTTAAGACGGTCGCACATTGCATCTAACAGTTGGTCATCCATTTTCTCAAATATTGGCACCTTTTTTGCATTGAAAAAAAGGACAAAATCATAATCAGTGTCTTCACGATCCAGTCAAGCACCACTTCTAACAAGAAATACCCATTAACTCTTGCTCTTTTCTTCCCCATTCAGAGGATTTATATCTAAAGCTAGAACTTATATTCATCCTACTATAACGATGACATATTACAATTATCAAGAATTAGCACTCCTTATGAAACCCTAGCCAAATGTTTACGCTAACAATTCGAAAATCAAATGTAGAAGAGATGGATAGGCACTATAATAGATGAAAACAAATTCATTCAAAATAAACTCACTCTCATGAGAAGAGCCAAACAGAGATGGCATTTGATGTCCCTTCTAAGATCCTTGGGTAGATTGCGTAGTAGATTGTCTTCATCAACACCTCTGGTTTCCTGCCATTTGTAGTGTTCGTACCTCCTAATCCTGTCTTTCAAATTCTCAGGCAGCAGACGGTGGGTCATCCACTGCTCCGCATCTCTTCTTTTCACTCTCATCTCCTCCAATCTTGTCGTCGTTGATTGCAAATATGTCTGTTTCACAGAAAAAATCTCGCCCATCAGTCCAGGCTTTCAGTTGACAAGCTCATTAGAAATAAAGACACAACCAACCAATACAAACCAACACTTTCCCTAGACATTCTTCACTAAACATTCTAACGGTACGGTCCATGGAATACAAGAACAGAATGGACAAACTGAATTGGAGAGAATGGCATGATAACCCGGAGTCAAAAGCTTATGAGGACACTCCCTCAGACAAGGAGTGAGATACATTCAACCCGACTTTACAAATGGCCCATTTGACACATAAAAATACAAGTTTAAGTCTTAAAAGGAAAACAAGCGAGACAAACCTGCATATTTCCAATGAGAAGAGAAAACAACACCAAGCCAGCGATGGCAATGAAAACTGCAAAGCAGATTTCCCAGACATATGTACTTGTCTTAAGGTTTTGACCAAGAGAACTGCAAGGAAAAGCATGTGTAAGTTCAAATTAATTTACAAAGTAACTAACTGTAGAATCCCATCGATTACTCCAACCAAAATGATTTATATACACGACAACTAAAGCCAAGCTCAACAAATCCCCCCAACCCAGCTCAAGCATTCTTCTCTATTGTAATCATGTTTGAGACAGGTATAACATGCCACTTCCTAAATAAGGATGGCTCAGGTAAAAAGGCTCTCCAGAGCTTTACTAATTATCCATTCTCTTTACAAATGACTCCTTAGCCTAGAAGATAACAACGTGTGTACTACAATAACGGAACGCTCAGTGCCACTGCACTGACCCACACAATGACTGGAACAGCACAAGCTGCTATCAGAAAACTTTGATTGCTCCATCCATGCAACAGGAAGATATAAATCCTCAGTATACGAAATCATCACTAGTAAAAAGCGTAAAATGCTTAGACTTTTATTTGTACCTCAGATTCTGCAGTCCCCACCAAAAGCAAAAAAAGAATTTCTGTGGAAAATCGGTTGACTCCACAACACGAGCTTGAAGGGCATTCAGGTATATTCCAAAATCAAATAAAGTAGTATTTGGTGTCTGTATAGGGCAAGAAGTATCGAGGAATGCATTGACTGTCTGGTTAGGGTGATCACAATACAGAGAAACACTGTTGCATACATTTTGATGACATGCTTGCTGCCAGCATGTGGTCTCTCGTTCTATTGAGGATAAGTACCAAAAGGCACCCATAACCTATAACAACCACAGATAAGTGTAAGCTCAACAGAAAATTGCAAGAGAAAACTAATTTCTCTACAATGGCTTCTTCAACTTAGTGAAAAGAAAGAGGAAATATAAGGAGTATGAAAGCAACATGGTTCTATGAATGTAAGATAGACGAGATGACATATATCAATATAGGGCAAGAAATGAGGCATCTATGAGCAGAACTTACATGACTAGCAAGCATATACAGGATAAGATTAAACGCGGCTCCAGCCCATGCAGTCTCTGTGAGGATGCCTGAACTTCTTGTTACTTCTTTGTACAATGGGTATATACGAAGAACCCTTGGGATGTATTGAAAGAAAACTATAAATTTCAATAAGTTCTTCGTATTCAAGGATCTCGAACCCCTCAGTTTTGGAATAACAATCAAAATCACAACCTACAATACACAAAAATGACAAAACCCAACAAGAAATTGGTGTTAGTTAACATAGACACGATATGATGAGAAATATAGTACTTGAGAAAGGTCAAAGAAAATTTTCCAGCACCTGGGGAAGAGGAAGGAGCGCGAGAATGTCAATTAGAAAGTACGAAGCTATGTACTTCTTTGCTATAGCCAATGTATCTTCAACTAAAACACCTCTTCCGAACACTCGAGAATCTGGTGCAATGAAGCCTGTGCTGAATTGAAAGATGATATGCAGGATGTAAAAGATATCTGTGAAGGAACGTAACACACTGGCTGTAATCTCCATCTTTCTATCCAAGCCAAGGCACTTCCGCTGATCATCAATAATAGGAACATAGAAGAACAGGGGGTCCAATGACACAGCAAGAATGCACGAAAGCACAAATATCTTATTCCATTTCTGAAGAAATGGACCTTGGGGATCGAGAACTCTCTTTCTGGATCGCAATACCTTCGCCAGGATGGTAGTAAAAGAACACGATTTCCAAGATTTTCCAATATGTTTTATACGTCCAGAACCAAATTCGAAGCCTTGCTGAAACTTCTCTGAGGCAGAACTTAGGACATTTCTAAATTTCCCTGTCCGTAATCCTATATTTCCACCATATCTCCTTTCATTAGCTTTATCAGAACTATGGGGCTGAAACCTGGAAAAATGTCAAAAACCATATAATAACGGTAGAAGATACTGTTAAAATCTTGTCCTACTGAAACTTAGTGACACTATGTTCGAGCAGTAAAATTCGAAACTTCAATGCTTAGAGAGCCAGAGAAACATATTCAAAATAGGTCATCAAATATCGTGGTGGTCCACGTTAACTGAACTTTCTTCCATGTGCAACACAATACAGGTCAATTTATCTCGTACCCAAGATATTACATATTCAACGGCTACCACAAACTGCTAGGAAAGCGAGTGAAGCACAAGGAAAAGCTGCTTTGAGATTTCGGATGGGATACCTTACGAATTTCTCTGATGGATAATCCATTTCTCCGAATGGTTACAGTACACCGTCACCAATTAAGAAATCCCGAGCAACACACTGTCAGAGTCCGAGATCCTCTCCATGTACTGAACTGGCTCTAGCTGTGAAGATAGACGCAAAGGGAGGGGGAAAAACATACACGGTCAACTAATTCTGCTAACAGCGTACCACACTTATGATTAGGAAAACAATAAAGATCGAACTAGTCATGTATCATAGTTTTCGGAGAGAGAAAACTGGAATAACTCCCATGAACTACAGCAACTCCAGAGAAAAATTAGTTCATTAATCAGTTAATCACCCACTGCCAGCACCAGCACCCTCCATTTCCACAAACAAAAGCGACGCTTACCATAAAAGCACGGGTAAAATTAATTGCTCCGTCATCGTTACACAATTCAGCATCAAATGCCTCTATAACGGTATGAAGCTTCTACATAAGAATCAGCAAAACCGCTCCATGCCGCCGATTGAAACAAAAGCAATCATCCAAAATTAAACGGCATCCCTCGCCAATTTCACTCGAAATGCTAAACACGAGCATGGCATCCATGTTCAATCCCGCAAAAAGCCAGAGAAACACGGCAAAAAAAAATGGCATTCAAGAGAGGCGCCGGCGCCTAAATCAGAAGTTCTAGGAAACCGAGGGAGTGAAAAAAGGCAACCGTTCGTGGTGGAGACAGTTAAGCGCGAGTCTCGACGAAAGAACAAAGCTCGAAATGGCGTCCCAAAAAAGGGAAAAAAAAAAAAAAGAAAAGAAAAAGAAAACAACAAACTCCGTCGACAAACTGACCTCAAGCGCCGAACCAGAACCGGACACGATCAGCGACGACTCGAGCCGACGGCATCAGACGCCCGAAGAGAGAGGCGAACAAGAAGAAGAAGAAGAAGGAGGAGGAGAAAAGCTCGGGAGGAGGAACCGAGCGGGGGCGATGGAAGCGAGTCCGCGCTGACTGCGATGGCGATCAAATCATAGACGCAGAGAGAGAGAGAGAGTGGGGGGAGGGACGAAGGGGGAGAGAAAGTTCGAGGAAGCGTCTTAGGGCAAGTGCGTATGGGGGTGTGTGTGACTGCTTGCGCTTGACTCGTTTTCCTTGTCAGAAACCAACAGTTAATTAATTCGTTTTGTTTTTGTTTTTGTTTTTATTTTTATTTTATTTTTTTGGGGGGAAATAATATGGTGATGATAATTGATCAGCAAATCGCGACAGAGAAGCCAAAAGTCCAACCGGAGAGCAGAGTCAAAGACGGTAATGAAGCCGTGGGACCCACCGTCGGATGAATCCTTTTTAATAGTTTTTACTCCCCTTTTTTTTTTGGGGGGGTCGAACTTTTTTAATACTTAATACACTCTCTCTCTCTCTATGGTTTTGAATTTTTTTTTTTTTTTGCCCCGTTCTGTGTTACGGCAAGTGCGGCGACAGACATTCACTTAGGGGGGGGGGCGCAATTGCGTGATTTTCTACTGCAAATCGCAACCCAAGATTGGACAAACATCGTTTTTCAGCACACTTAAGAATCGCATGAACCTCGTTCGGACATTTTATTGTTACTTAATGTAGTAAGCAGTTTCGACCAAACCCAAAAAAAAAAAAATATATTGTAGTAAGCAGTTGATCGTAATTTTCACTTTCTTTGATCAGAGACCACTTTTAAGATTTCTTGACTCATCTTTATATCGTTTTGGATGTTGAAGTAAAGCAATCTCTTTTGTGGCTCCATGTGCGTATGAGAAAGTTATCGGCCAACTCGGGGTGCGTTTTGGGAGAGCTTTTGAGGAATTTGCAAAGTCGTTTCACTCGAATGAAAAAAAAATGTCTACTTGAGATATATTTGCTCAAAAGCAAATACCCTTTGGTCAAATTCCTTCGGGTTTTTTTCCAATTTAATTGTTTTTAAAAAATATTTATGAAATTATTTTTTTTTTAAAAATATTTACAAATTTGGGTCTTGCTCGTTAGTTGGGTTGCCGAGCGAGGCCCGCTCGGCAGCCCAACTATCGAGCAACTTGTCTTGCGGCCAAGATAGCCGCTCAGGCACCCAACTACCGAGCAAGGCTAGGCCTTTTCTTCTTTCTTTTTTTTAAATTTTATTTTTTTAAGTGTTTTAATTATTTATATTTATAATATTTAGTTTATTTCGTATTTTTTAACATGTTTATATTTATTTTATTTATATTTTTTTTTTTGCGAAGTTTATCTTTATAACATAATTAGTAATAATTAATATAAAAAATTATTAAGATCTATAATTCATAAATAATGTTGTAATTATGTAATTAATTGAAAATATTCATAAAATAAAATTGGTAAGATATGTGAAATTAAGGAGGATAAGGATCTAGATGTCATTTTGTAAATATTTTTTTAAAATTAAATTGAAAAAAAAATCCTTCTTTTGCCCTTTTCCCTACATTTCATAAATGACAAATTTTATCCGCTTTTGTAGTTTTGCTAGAGTGATGCAGAATGTATTAGTAGTGCATTTCTAGATGGATTGGATAGATAGAAATCCAATCGGAAGGCGAAATAGTGATGTGTTAAGAATCGGCCGATCATGTCGACGACATCGGATTGGGCTCAAATTTGGTCTACTGAAGCGAAATGGCGTCCTAATCAATATACACCGCTGTTGGCAGTGAAGAACAATAGATTTTTGCGATTCGGGATCGTTTAGATGGTTTTTCCTATTTTTTTTTAGTATTTTCGGGATTTATTAATGGTAATTTTTGCGATTCATGATCGTCTAGATGGGTTTTCGATTGATTATGTTATAAAGATATTGAATTAAGAAGGGGGTTCCTTAATTTCATATATCTTACCAATTTTATTTTATGAATATTTTTAATTAATTACATAATTACAACATTAGTTATTAATTATAGATCTTAATAATTTTTATATTAATTATTACTAATTACATTATAAAGATAAGCTTCACAAGAAAAAAATTATAAATAAAATAAATATAAACATGTTAAAAAAATACGAAATAAACTAAATATTATAAATATAAATAATTAAAACACTTAAAAAAAAGAAATTTAAAAAAAAGGCCCAGTCTTGCTCGGCAGCCCAACCGCCGAGCGAGGCCTAAACTAGTAAATATTTTTTTTAAAATAATTTTGTAAATATTTTTAAAAAAAATTAAATTGGAAAAAAAACCCAATTCCTTCCGAGTGTAATTTTTGCAAAGCAGCTTCCATGTTAGAAAGAGAAGGAAAAAAATCAGAGGGGGCATGATTACAGGAAGATGGAGAGCATAGCAACGGCAAAGCCTGGCAGAAGTAAACGGAGCCAAAGAGGATCGAATCGTCAAAGGCGAGGAGACCCCGAGCTCGCGCCAATGACCCTTGACCCTCGACGAACGTAAGCAAATACTAATTTTTTTTTTTTTACTGTTTGGTTATGTGATTTTTGGTGTATTTCTTCATAGTAGCTTTGACTTTAAAAATAAAAAATAAAAAAGAAGAGGAGGAAAAATAGAGGACAAGACAATTTGTCATAGGGGTGAGTAATTCCAGGATCGGATCCAAGTTTTGGAACCAATCTGTCGAAACCGATTCTTCAATTTTTTGAAACTTGAGACCAACCCTATCACAGGTTCTAGGGTTAGTTTTAGAGTTTACCCGGATCCATCTATATTATTAATTGAACGATTATAGTATATTATCATCTTTAGTTACCACCATTTGTTACTACAATTCACGATCATAATTCACATTTAAACATATGGAGATTAGAAAATATTGTCAAAGTAAAAAAATTTTTTTGGTAAGGTTGTCAAAGTAAAAATTTCAGTCCTAGATACTCGTCGAAATGGAGGCTCAAACTAGTGGTTTCAAATTACAAACCGATTATCGGACGCCATTTGATACGGTGGGATCACGCGAAGACATAGTTTAAGAAATACCTAAAAACTTATTTTAGGTTTCAAGTTCGGAACCTATTCGTCGAAATCGGTTTCCTAATTTTTGGAACTTGAAACCTATCATGCATACCTAAAATTTGAAACTAGTTCCATTTTCTGGTTCCCGATTCTCCGATCCCAGATTTTACCTAGAAATCATACTCAACCCTAACTTGTCATGTCTCCATTGTGAAAGCAAACCTGATGAAGCAAACCAATCACTTTGCCTTGATATCAGATCGTGGTTAGCCATGAAAGAACGAATCTCGGTACGTGAATAACTTATCCACCCGCTCAGCTAGCGATTAGGAGTCAACACTCAACTGCAAGCTCAGAGTACCCGAACTTCAGTTTCTCCATCTTCCATTAAGCAGAGGAGAGCAAGCAATTAGTGTCATTTGAATCAAACAGTTCGTTGACAGACCAATCCTATATACAAATAAACCTGAACACCATTCAAAATGGTGATCATCCGAGAATTCAAGAACCGACCAAGTTTCATCGGAGCTTAAATTAACGGGCTCAAGCCCCACACAGCACCAACCAAAGATGGGTCCTCGAGAAGCTGATAAACCAGCGATCTTTACGATGACGACAGCATAGACTAGATCGAAGCTAGGGCTTTCGAGAGCGATCGGCCGATCAGGATTGAATAGACGTGTGAGCCCAAATCCTATACTACCTTGAGCAACCGTCGGCGAGCTGAGTGCAACTGCCATTGGAGGGGCGCTAGGCCAAAGACTAGACTGGATATGGAAGATTTTGAGGGCAAAAATGAAATATACGGATATTAGCGAGGGCAAAGTTGGAAGGAGAAAAGAATTCGTAAACCTCGAAAGGAGCACTGCGAAAATGCTAAAGTCATTGCTGGGTTGGGGGGGAGGGGTAGGTGGCCGGTTCCACGGAACCGCTGGTTCCGGTTCAGGAACCGGCGGTTCCGGTTCCTAAAAAAGGTGGAACCGGAACCGCCGGTTCCAAGGCCCAATTTCTCTTTTCACTCGGCCTCCTTCCTTTTTTTTTTTTTAAAACCGGGTTAGAACTGGCGATTCCGGGCCGGTTCCGAGTTGGAACGGTGGGCCCGATCAATGGGCCGGTTCCGGGCTAGTTTCGGGCCCACGGGTCCGTTTGGCCACCTTTAGGGAGGGGGTTTAAAATCTTGCCAAACATCTTAGCATTTTGTGAAAGTCTTTTATGAGCTCAATCCAGGCCTGGCCGGCCCGGTTACACCTACTGGTGACGTGGCTGTGACCTGTGAGATTGCAAGGGGAGGGGCGCAACCGTAGGCTCGACCGCATCGTATCGGATCTCCAAGTGGATGCATGGAGTGTGCCACGTTGCCTTTTCTTCTTCGGTGCCAGGAGCTACAAAAATCCAGCACTCTCTCTCTCCTCTGTCTGCACCGTTTTGCAATCTCACTTCTCTCTCTCTCTCTCTCTAAGTTTACCTGTGTTTGTTGTTGTCCACTCTATATTTCTCCATCTTCAATCTCTCTCTCTCTCTCTCTAGGGTTTCAGATTCTCTTGGTTTCTGGAAAGAGAGAGAAAGTAGACACCTGTTGCTGTTTGGTATATGCAACGTCGGATTCGGATCCACCACCACCACCACAACCCTTGTCGTCCGAGCCTGATCGCCGCTGTCCCATCCGATCGGCCGGATCTTCACCATTCCGTTCCCGGAGCTGAAGCTCGGCGATTCCTCGCGCGCGAGATCTGCCGTAATGTGAGTGTTCGCACCGGCTTCATTTGCAACTTGACTTGGATTCAGCTCGACAGTCATTTGATTCTGTTCTTTTATCCATTCTTCGTAATAATTGAAGAGGTTATCCTTTCAGGATCGCGATCGAGCAGATTGAGATCGAGTTGTGCAGTTGGATCTTTACTTTGTGTGTCTCGTATTTTTTCCCCTTTTTGGTCAATTCTGGTATCTTGCTTTTTCTAAGATTAGCTTTTCCGAGCTGTAAATCCATCTTTGACCCTTGTGATTGTATATAGCCTTTTAATGGCACGGATGATTCTATTTGTCAGGTCGATTAATACATGAATGATCTGTTAAAATCGGTTGCGCTCTGGGTGATTCTTGAAAAGAGAAACTAACCGCCTCTGCGATTGTCCTTTTTTTTTTTTTCCTTTTCTTTTTTTCAGTTGTGTTGGTTTCATTCGGGAAGTATCCATCGAAAGGCCTGGCTCGGGTGATTTAGATGATATGCACCAACTGCATAAGGAGTGTCATTGTTCAAGCTGCGCACGTAGGAATTTTTACCTGTGGAGGGCTTCCATCAGGCAGTTTCGTGAGAGCTGTACATTCTGGTTTAGCTTTGAATCGTCCGTGGAACTGCAAAGTTAGAACAAGCGTCAAGATGATGGTTGACACAGGAGCAATGGAAAATCGAGAACCAGTTGTAGATATGATGGTGGGGAAAGAGGATGATGGTGGAATTGCTAGTGGAGGATGGAAGAGGTTCGTTTGCACCAATAGCGACTCTAGCATGGTTTTTTCTTGTTCTAGCTAATTTGGGCGATCTCTTTATTGCCTTCATTTTTCCTCTGGGGGCGGGGGTTTGATTTCAGAGAGACCTCACATTTGGATGTTTGTTGTGTTTCATCTGAGTCTCCTCTCTCGTGTGATGTATGTCATTTATTGAGCAAACAATCTGACGTTGGTTTCTACATGTTTGGAAAAAGAACCTTTTCTTTGTAATTACTAAGATGCAACTGGCGCTTATCTACAGAAAAAAATCTATTCAGCTAGTTCTTTGGATTCGGATATTGAAATGGCCTTTCTTGCTATATTTTCTGCTACTCCATTTGACGACTCCACTTGCTAAATAAGAACTGTTTCGTCAAACGCCCACGCCTTATTTTTAATTAGTTCCTCTCTTCTGGAGATTGGCAAGAAATGATTGGAACTTTAGCATAGGCTCATGATTGCATGTCTTTGGCTAGTTTGGCTTGATGTTTATTTTTCTAAGGTAAAACCGGTTGTTTAATAATCAATTCTCCTTTTCTTTTCTTTTTTGCAGTGAAGATGGAAAACTGAGCTGTGGATACTCCAGTTTCCGTGGAAAGAGAGTTACCATGGAGGACTTTTATGATATTAAAACTTCCAAGATTGATGGCAAAACAATCTGCATGTTTGGAATATTCGATGGTTAGATTCCCTCTTGTACACTTATATATGAAAACATAGAAGAGTTTCTATAATTCTGTCAACTGAAGATTGCAGACTTCTTGGAAAAAAAATATGGGTGTCTCGGAGTCACAGTTCCACTCTATTACAGCTCTTGAAAGAGAAGTCAGTGTCTCGTCTTTTTTTGAATTCGTGCCATTTTCTGGGGTGGAGGTATGAGAGTGAATGGTATAGGCACACATATAACTGTTTATCGGGTAGAAAGTTTAACATTTTGTCACGCATGCATGCCAAGACACATTGAGGACACGGACAAGTGAAATGATCATGTGGGCTCGAAGTTAAGTAGCAGTAGACTGAACGAGGACAATTCAGTCTGTAGTTTGAAGCTATTAAACCTCTAGAGTTATCATTGAAGCTAGTTAATTGAGGATAATAAGATGGGAAGCTATTGCTGAATCCTCATAAAACTTTGAAACTTGAGCCCGTGATTGATCTCATTAAATAATACAATTAGCTTAGTTTTGGAATCATGTAAATCTGTCAATAAACATTTATGTCTAGCCAAAGGGTTGGCGCCATAGTCTTGTAATTCTGTAAATCGTTTCCTAAGGCTTTGGCCCAGAATTGATGATGTATTGTTGAAAGTGAAACTAGCTAGGTGAAAGTACTGTAATCTTCAAGATTAGATACTTCTATGAGCAAAATAGTGTGATGTTATTAATAATAGATTTAAAGGCTATTAATACCACTTCATACTTGTATGGCAGAGTATTTAAAGTGTATCATGACATTAATATATCTTACAGGTCATGGTGGTTCTCGCGCTGCTGAGTATCTGAAGGAGCACCTGTTTGATAATCTTATGAAGCACCCACTATTTATGACAGATACAAAACTAGCAATAAGTGCGTTCCTTTCCTTTGTATAATACTTTAGTGCCGATGGTTACTTTTGAGATGTGGAACTGTGATGGTGCAGTATGTTGTTTACTGCTAACATCACATTGAAAATCACTTGATAAATCTGATAAGGCAGCTTTTCTTTGCCTAAGATCGGTTGGTGTAATTTCTGACATCTCTTGGAATTTAACATTGAATGCAGGTGAAACATATCAGCAGACTGATGTGGAGTTTTTGGAATCTGAAAGAGATACTTTTCGGGATGATGGTTCCACTGCCTCGACAGCCGTGCTGGTGGGTAACCATCTGTATGTGGCGAATGTGGGAGACTCTCGGACTGTAATATCAAAAGCTGGCAAAGGTACCATTCATGTGAGGAGTCTTGTCGTCTGTGCAAATTCTCCTGATGATATTGAAAACTTTCCTGTGCCTTTTGGCATGCATTATATCCATGACCTTAGTTTGAGTACCTTTAATCCGTATTGTTAATGACGGTTTTTTCTTTTATTACTGGGGATAATCTAATGACCTTAAGGAATCCATTGCCACCTTTTGGTAACTGGATACTTTTGCTTCAGCAGAGTATAATCCTATCTAGCTAATGTATGCTATTTTCAGTTATGTCCACATGTTAAAGAGCCATTTAGATCTTTGCAGCTGTGGTTTTAGTTCACTAAATGTTTCTTTTGTTTGGACAGCTATTCCTCTTTCTGAAGATCATAAACCAAATAGAAGTGATGAAAGAAAGCGAATTGAAAATGCTGGAGGTGTTGTTATGTGGGCAGGTATGCTTCTGTTCTATCTTCTTTGTGTGAGAGCTGAAATTCTGAGAGATGCATGAATTGAGTCTTGATGCCCTTGATTCTGAAAATGTTTTCACACTCTCCTGAAGCCCCGAGTTAGACTGTTTTTTGAGGCTATGAGACTTGAAATGCAATTCTTCCCATAGAAGTGTAGAACACTGATATGGAAATGTGGACACTCTTCCTACCTTCAGAGCCGACAATTTGTTGATTAGCCTTTGCAATCGACACTTTCGTTAAAATGGACTCATTGTGGTTGGGATTCAAATGTTTAAATTTCTCAACACTTTTGGGCTAACATCACAGGGGCAGCTTGAGAAGAATTGGCTTTCTCAAATTGACACGTTGGAGACATGCTTTTATGTGCATGGTCACCCCCTTGTATTTGTAGTATACCTCTCTGACTTCATTTGTCTGGATATCATGTCTAATTGTATTCATTCTTTTGCCACTACTTTCTCGTGGATGACTGCTGTCTTTGCAAAAGGCCTACGTGGTCCTCATGTGTACTGCATTATGCACCAGCTACTGGTGTTAAATTGTTTATTTGGATATTATCTTTCATTTGTTGGTGCTGTACTGTTACTTTGATTAGAAATTGTAGCGACAAGTTGTCAAGAAGTTTGCGTATCTCATCAGGCACCTGGCGGGTAGGAGGTGTTTTAGCTATGTCTCGTGCTTTTGGGAATCGGATGTTGAAGCAATTTGTTGTTGCAGAGCCTGAGATTCAGGTAAGCATGATTGGCATCTAGTCATCTTATTATGACCAAAGAGAAGGATTTCAAGTGTGTGATACAAGCCAGAAGCATAAGTCTTGTTCTCTTATCCATGTAGGGTCGAATGTTGTGGGTCATCTTATATTTGTTGATCTGTTAGGTACTCCTTTTCAACTTCAATAAAAATGCAAATTTGAGATTTTCATCTGCGCGTCCTTTTTATGCTTGACTGTTCATTAACTGTTCCGGAACTCCATGCCTGTCGTAGCTATACCAAGCATTCTGCCTATGAGGGTTCCAAAATTTCTGTTGTATGAAGGGGGTTAGCCGCAAAAATAGATAGTTTTGGCCATGATGGAATTGTTGGCATTACATGATGTAGAGCCAGGTTGATTTATCGAGACTAGCATGCTTAAGTTATGATTGTGCTGCTTCAGGATCAAGAGATAGATGAGGAATTTGAATTGCTTGTGCTAGCAAGCGATGGACTGTGGGATGTGGTCCCTAATGAGGTAAAGAGCTTTACATATTTCATTTGGTTGCATTGTCCCCTTTCTTTGCAAATGTTAGGCTTAACCAAATGGGTGAAATGATCTAACAACAGTAAATCTTAAGGTCCTCATTACATGGTCTCGCCTTTGAATTTACTTGTAATCTGACTAGTGTAAAGTACAATTATGAGGTGTAGTCAATTTTCAACTATTAACTTAGCGAAAACATCAGGACTGAACGTAATATCCTGCTTCAGCATCAGACTTGCTTCCATCACACTGAGTCTTACAATGCTTCCGGATCTTACTATGAATCATCTTCAATTCTGAAAACAAGGAAACCGAATCTTCCTGGCTCAGCATTTGTTTTGTTGTTATTTCACCGTGGGTCCTTCATTCGCAGGATGCTGTTTCACTTGCACGGGGAGAAGAAGAGCCAGAAGCAGCAGCCAGGAAATTGACAGAGGCTGCTTTTACTCGGGGAAGTGCAGACAACATCACGTGTATCGTGGTAAAGTTTAATCATAACCAAATTGGATCAACCATTTCGGAGGACCAGCGCCAAAACTCTGATTAGGGAAATCTCAAGTCGACGTTGCATGTGTAGATTTTGTATAAGATGTAAGTAATTGAATGTCGTGATCTGCGCATGCATGCTGAGCCGATTGTGCTCGACAAGGAGGCGGCGATTTGTTCATTCATTGTTTGTGTTCCTTGTTCCCTCGTAATGCCACTCATTGCTCGCTCAGGAGCATTGTTGTCTTTGAAAGGTGTGGTTGGTTCATTAGTGCTTATTCCGGTTTTCCTGATTATACATACAATTTTGCAGTTTGGGTCTAATTGAACGCTTTCCTTCACGAGTCTTGCTGGTGTTTATGAACCCAGCATTTTCAGGAGTCCGACACATCAAGGTCGTGTAGAGCATTTACCTTCGGTAAAAGATCTTTCGTCGCGAATCATTTCCGGCGGAACAAAGGGGATTATATGCAAAAAAGGGTACTATAACAGATCCAAAGCATATTTCAACCTCAAACTTCTTCACATAAGTTCCAATTAAAAAACAATGTCAATTATGATATTAATAACAAGGTCACATACCTAAACAAATGGATGAAACCGTAGTAGTTCAATAATATTTAAGTTACTCTCATCAAATCACAGATGAATTCTGAATGATTCTGGAAATAAACTTAACCATATCTGTTCATATAGAAACTTAAAATTCTTTTCCTAAAATAACAAAATTGATACCACTTATTCCTTGTGCACACGCCAGCAATTTTTTTATACCACTGGTTAGTATTTAACTCTATATGGCAACTTCCGTTATTCCATCCAAAGAAATTGTTTCCTTCGCAACAGATATTAGTACTATATAAATAGACAAAACCCTAGAGTCCACAAAACACACAGTTTTGAGTTAGAGAGGGAAAGGAAGATGAAGAGTGGTGGTGTAAAATGCTCGTGGCTTATCTTGCTGATGGTTTTGGCGCTGGGCCTAATTTCCCTCCCTGCTATTGAGGCGAGGGTGCTCGGGAAGGCTGAAGGACCATCTTTTCATTTCCATGTGCTTCCCAAAGGATCAGTAGTCCCTCCTTCTGGACCCAGTCGCCGGAATAGCTCGTCGCTGTTGCCGCCGCCACCGCCAATCTTCAAGGATTGAGATGCGGTATCGGGGAAACATGCATGCCGGAAGCAACTGCGGTCGGGAGCTCTTGGACGATTAGCGTATACGAATGAATGGTTCGAGGTTGTCCTCCAATCTCAGCCGGTATGTTTGTTTTGGGATAAAGAATGGCGACTCCTAACGCCAAAACTTTTTATGTCGTTATATTTTAGATGAAGAGTTTTAATTAAAGTATTGTAGATTTTTTGAATCTCTTGACCTGCAAGTACAAATTAGTGTCGGGTTTAGGGTTTCTAGGTGACGGTTCTCTGGTTACATTTTGAATTCACTCCGATTCGCTCAATGAAAACGGGAATGGGAACATCTTTAATCGGAAAACAGCTATTGATTTCTTTAGGTTGGGGTGATGGTTCATCTTTTCCTCTTAATACTGTCAATTCCTGATTAGTATTAGGCTGAATTCTCGTGATGAGAAATTATAAAATCGACCGGGCCATTTCATTTGATTTTGGAAAGTATAATACGCCTATGTCATTTTATGTGGAAACAACTCTAATTTGGCAATCAATTGCCTGATTTAGTGTCAAGTTCTTGTGATGACAAAATATAAAATTGATCAGATCGTTTCATTTACTTTTGGAACGTATAATATGCCTATGTCATTTATGCAGAAACAGCTCTAATGTGGCAATCAATTGCACAATTTAGTATCAAGTTTGCATAATAACAAATTATAAAATCGATATGGTTTTTTCATTTAATTTTAAAAAATATGATATGCATTTCACGTGAAAACAACTCTATTTTGGCAATCAATTGCACAATTTACTATCAAATTCTCGTGATGACAAATTATAAAACCTATAAGGGTAGTTTCATTTAATTTTGGAAAGTGTAATAGTATGCCTATGTCATTTTACATGGAAACAACTCTAATCTAATCTGGCAATCGATTGCACAATTTAGAATCAAATTCTCGTGATGACAAATCATAAAATTGATCGGGTCGTTTCATTTAATTTTGGAAAGTATAATAGTATGCCTATGTCATTTTATGCGGAAACAACTCTAATTTGGCAATCAATTGCACAATTTAGTATCAAATTATCGTAATGACAAATTATAAAATCTCATTTCATTTAATTTTGGAAAGTCTAGTACGCCTATGTCATTTTACGTGGAGACAATTCTAATATGGCAACCAATTGCACAATTTAGTATCATATTCTCGTGAGGACAAATTATAAAATCCATCTAGTCGTTTCATTTAATTTTGGAAAGTCTAACACGCCTACGTCATTTTACATGGAAACAACTCTAATTTGGCAACCAATTGCACAATTTAGTATCAAATTCTCGTGATGACAAATTATAAATTTGATTGGGTTGTTTCATTAATGTTGAAACGTATAATACGCCTATATCATTTTAGGGGGAGACAACTCTAATATGGCAATCAATTGCTTAGTATCAAATTATTGTGTTGACAAATTACAAAATCAATCTGGTCATTTCATTTAAATGGTTAATACCACGAAAAGCCCTAAATTGGTACACCTGCGATAAATTTACCCCAAATTATTTTTTTGATCATAAAAAACCTCAAATTGGTATATCTGTTATTAATTTACCCCAAACCGGTACATCTATGATAAATTTACCCTTAATTAGTTTTCGTTAAATTTTATCGTCAAACGCCTGAGTTAGATGACATGTAGCAGTTGACGGGTGTATCAATTTGAGATTTTTATCTCTTTTTTTTTGTCACATGTGTATTAATTTGAGGTTTTTCGTGGTGTTAACCCAATTTAACGAAAAGTAATGGAGGATAAATTTGTCACAAGTGTACTAGTTCGGGGTAAATTTGTCACATGTGTATTAATTTGAGGTTTTTCGTGGTGTTAACCCAATTTAACGAAAAGTAATGGAGGATAAATTTGTCACAAGTGTACTAGTTCGGGGTAAATTTGTCACATGTGTACCGATTTATGATTTTTGGTGGTTTAAAAAATAATTTGGGGGTAAATTTGTCACAAGTGTATCAATTTAGGATTTTTGGTGGTTAAAAAAATAGTTTGGGATAAATTTGCAACAAAAATACCAATTGACGGTTTTTCGTGGTATTATCCCTCATTTAAATTTGGAAAGTATAATATGCTCATGTCATTTTACGTGGAGAGAACTCTAATTTGACAATCAATTGCACAATTTATATCAAATTCTTGTGATAACAAATCATAAAATCGATCAAGTCGTTTCATTTAATTTTGGAAAGTGTTATACGCCTATGTCGTTTTACGTGGAAACAACTCTAATTTGACAATAAATTGCACAATTTAGTTTCATCTAAATGTGGAGTAAAGATGCTTTTCAATCTCGTCCAAATTTTTTAAGTAGGTTGTATTTTGATTGGCAAGACAGTGTGGGTACTTTCTTCATCCACATTAGATGAGATCTCGAATTTTCAGATGATGTCATCTATATTCATGTTACCAATAGTCCTAGTCAAATAAACTTTTGTACTAATCTATGTGTGATTATTTAGTTCCTAAAAGCAAATCATTTGATTTATTTCTTAGAATAAAAAATAGAATGCTATGGTAAACCTCCACGTTATATTAACATAGATCTGTGGTAGAGGAAAAATAAGAAACCTTGTCCAAAAAGTACTAAGCTTATCGTACGACGGCCAACATAATCTTAACCCTTTTAATTGTGCCAATTAGTTATCAAATTTTTAACGATTTGCCATTTTAGTCCTTCTAGCTAGTTTTAGACAGAAAATTAAATTGACCGTCATACAATGGATTTATGATTTTATGTATAATTATCACATGCAAATTATTGTCAATTAACAGTGAACATTGACAAATTTTGTTTGATACTAAGTTTAGTGAATTCATATTCATATAAATTAAATTAAGAATCATGACTTTTGTTAAATGCACGTGCTTCTCATGATAAAAACAGCAATCGCTTCCAATCGTCTGCACTAAAAGCTTTAGTCTGCTTTTAAGTGAGCAAATCAATGAAGTCCGTGCACAAGTTTTCTTCAAGATTTATTATTCTTACAACAGCCATATTTTTATCAAGAGTAGCACGGGAACACGTGCATTACATGTGGCTTAATGTTATTGGATGTCTAGTAAAAGAATCGCAATAATAATGGAAAAATTAATCTTAATTTTTTTATACTATATTTTGTTTTTCCTCATTCTTATTTCAATAAATTACAATTGACAAAAAAAAAAAAACTAATTTTTTGTTGATATCGTTGAATAGCAGCCTCAGTTGATGAGAGCAAAATTAGTCGAAGTAGGGGTCGTTCATGGACAAAACTATTGGCGAGTAAGACTCGTCCATAGTGCAAGATGTCGACAAGAGCTTTTTTTTTTTTTTTTTGAAGTCGATAAGAGCTTTCACTAGTTAACAATTTGAAGAAGATTGACCAACAACGTCATCGATAGTTAGAGGTGTCAAAATGGGTTAAAATCCCATATCTTAACCCATTTGGACAAATATGGGTTATTCAAGTAGACCTATTATCTGACCAAAAAAAGTAGACATGTTAAACGCATGGATTGGGTTGGGTCAGGTCATAACCTATTGACTCATTAACTTATTTATGACCCATTTATTGTAATACAAATTTTTCGATCAATACCCGACCCTACTCATGTTACTACAACTTTTTCATTTAATCCAAATTAGCGAAACTTATACACTACAAAGAAATTATATTGCTAAAATATTGTCGACAATTCTTTAAAAAAATAAAAAATTCTGATTATTTTTATTTTTATTTTTTCCTTTTTTGTTTTATTTTTCTTTTCAAAGTCCAGCGAGGGCCGTCCAACTCTAGTTGACCACAAGCGAGGACCACGAGGCCCTCGCCCAAATCTAGCTAGGGTTTCGTGGCCCTCATTGGTCGTTGTGAGGGTTTGCCAACGACCCTCAAGGGCCTCTTGGGAAAAAAGTAAAAGAAAGAAAAAAAAAAGGAAAAAAAAAATCTTTATATGACTCTCTTAAGATAATAAGGAAACCTATTTAGGACCCATTTAAAATTCATTTAAGACCCATTAAGTTTTTAAGTGGCCAATTTATGACCTACTCAATCAATCTTGCTTTTATTTTATTTATTTTTGGGTTCATTGATTGCCGATTCCAATTAGTTTGGAATAAATGTGATGTTGATGTTGGTGTTAGGTTTGTTAAGCAACCCATTTATGACTCACATTTTTAAATATGGGTTAATATATGGGTTTTTGATCCATTTTGTCACCTCTCAATTCAAGTTTTAATAAATGGATTATTAATGGGTTTGAGTTGTAAACTTGATTATATGTGGGTTGGAAATGGGTTTAAAGACAAACTCATATTTTAACCCACAACCCATCCATGGGCCACCGTCCGCCGGCCGACTAATTTAATATTGAAGTGTGATCGGGTTAGATATGCATCATTAGATTTTTTTTAATGGGTCAAAATAGGTTATATGGATCAATATGGGTCGAACCATTTTCGACCTAACCCATCCATTTGATAGGTCTACCGACATCAAACAATCACGGTAAAACGTTTTGAGATTTTGGCTCAGTGTTGAGGCGATGCCATTAATGAACAAACAAAGGCTTGCCAATACATACGTTGAAGACGAAAGTAATGAATTTATACCTTCTCCCGGAGAATCACGTCTACTCTAAAATCTCGGAATTAATGTAACATAAATGCCCCCGCTATAATCCTTGTAAACTCGCTCCCACCAACCAATCCCAAAACATTTGTTCCCGCATTCAGGAATGCATTAACAATACCTAGAAACATCTTTTTTTTCAAAGCGGTAACATATAAATAGTCTTAGCATGAAGATACAAGACCTAATAATACATGAAACCTAATAACGTGCATCACATTAGCATGTGTGGAGGTCAATAAAAATCGGGCTCTGTCTTTGTCAATTTTGTGGAGCGTGGAAGAAATAAAAGTGCATTTTCCTTACGGGGAAATAACAAAAAAAAAATTCTAAACCTATCATAATTGTATCTATTTAGTCCTAAACCTTTTTAATTTAGCCAATTTAGTCAAAAATATTTTAATAATTTGCCAAATCAGTCTATCCGGCCAATTTTGATCGGAAGTTGCTAAAGTTGACACCGGATATATTACGTAGTATTATCGATACCGACGTGGACAATTTATATGTTTTTCAAAATTTAATTTTTGATTTATTTTTTTTTTCTCTTTTTTCATTTTTTTTTTCTGTTTTTTCATTGTGATTAGTGAGACTCGACCTCTCCATCGCTAGGCGATGTCGAATAGGGCTGGACGGGAGAGGCATGACCTTACCGTCGTTGGGCAAGATCGACCTTGCCAAATTCGACGAGGCACCTGCCTCTAGCGAGGTCGACATCGTCCAGCCTTAACAAAATCGACCTTTCCAGTCACAATGAAAAAACATTAAAAAAAAAAGGAGAAAAAATAAAAAAATTCAGAATTCTTTTTTTACATATTTTCAAAATTGTCTAAGTCGGCACTAGCGGCGCCACTTACAATGGCTTGCATACACTTCAACAAACTGTTGGATATTTCAGCAGTTTTGAAATATTCTTTTAAATAGTTTTGATAGAAATTATGAATGCTATGATTAAACATCATTATTTCCAACGGCCGGTTTTCTAACTGTCACAAAACAGTTTTTTAACGGCCATATAACGGCTCTATACGGTTTTGTAACATTTGATTCATAAGCTCCCAGTTATTCTTGTAACGGTAAAATAACGGTCATCAATTAAATACCAATTAATTCTTAAAGGCTCTTTTGTTTGAATATAAAAGTACAAATCACAATTCAAAATAGTTCTATCGAATTGAAAAAGAGAACTATCTTTCCTTCTCTTACTTTTTTTTACTGGGTTATATATAGAACGTTGTTCATATTCTTTCTAATATTCAGTATGGAGTATATAAGAAGGTTTGTTGTATCTTGGGAGGATAGCCGCTAGAAGCCTTACGCACTGAGTTTCGTATTTCGAAAAGCGAAATTATCTTTAAAGACAATGCTTGCACACCTTAGACAATTATTCTTCTTTCTTTCATTTTCCAACATATTTCCTATGATTGTTGTTTTTCATGTTCTCTAATACTTTTCCAACACGATTTCCGGTCAAAATTGACCCGATGGACTAAATTGACAAATCGCAAAAAGATTTAGGACTAAATTAGATAGATTTAAATGTTTAGGATTGAATTGACACAATTATAATAAGTTTGAGACTTTTCTGATAATTTTTTCTTTTCATTATAAACAATTTGCACCACAATCCGTCGAATTAATTACCACATTTACTTCACCGATTCTTGTCGTGAAGAAGTTGGGAATCTATATATTCCCATGGATTATGGATATCTTTAGTTTGTTCAATTTTACTTGATTTCTAACATAGTAAATTTTTTATTTTAGGAAACTTTATTAGCTTTCATTCCTCCAATTTAAAAAAGTATATTCCCGATTAACGGAAAGCGTCGGCGAACAAATTACGCAAATCAATAATAGAATCTCTAATTTAGCTAAGCTGAGGAGGAGGGAGAAAAAAATAAGATGAAAGTAAAATAAAATAAAAAAAGTAACATGAAGGGCAAAAAAGGAATTTTAAAAAAGTCGCATGTGTAAACCGTTTTCCGTTAATACAAACTCCGAACTGAAAACCGTTTTCCGTTAATGCAATCTCCGAACTGAAAACTTTCAGCCCACTCGCAATCTTTCATTTTGGCGGCTCTCTTCACTGTTTTGCCTTCCCCGCTCACTTTGCTGTTGCTTCACTGCTATCTCCAATGGCGTCTCCTTCTCCAACCGGGTCTAGCTCTCCTCTTTACATGTCTTCTTCGCCGGAAACACCTTGGACCGAGGAACCTTTGCTCGAGGACGGGGTCAACCTCGCTCGTGGGCTCCGCATCCACTCCAGCAGGGAGGCGGTCTTCGTCGAGTACACTCCCTTCGCTATCGCTCTAGCCGCCGGAAACTTGAGCCTCGACTCGTTCCGCCACTTCATCTCTCAGGGCAAGAACTTTCTCAAAGCATATGATAAAGCGTAAGCCTTCCTCTGTCCATTGTTAGCCGGCGGATTCTTCATCTTGGTTGTGTTGATTGTCCTAGTTGAAGGTGATTCCACGATGACATGATCTCAAGAAGTCGTGTGGTGACGCTTTTGATTCTACCCGAATGCGAGTCCGCTTGTGGGTAGTCTTCTTTCTAACTCTGTTCATTGTTACTTCGAAGATTCTTGGTTCCGGAGGTGTTGATGGCCGGAGGTATCGGTTTTGCCTCTTGCAGAACTTCAAAGTGAACGTCTATTTGAAAATCAAAGTTTTTCTGACTTTTGTGATAAAAACGATTTTCAACACAACTTTTCTTCTCTTTATACTCCTGAGTAAAACGGTGTAGTTGAAAGGAAAAATTATTCGTTGCAAGAAATGGCTCGAACTCTTTTGTTTGAAAATAAAATCTCTTTTCATTTTTAGGTGGAGGTTGTTTAAACCGCGTGTTATATTATAAATCGAGTTTATTAAGACCGTTGATTGAGAAAAACCCAATATGAGCTTTACGAAGGTAAAAAATCAACCATTTTATACTTTCATGTGTTTGGATGTTGGCGCGACCTAAAAATCTAGTTCAAGCTCTTCCAAAGCTTTACCAAATTGTGACTTAAGGTTCGGATAATTAACATGCAATTATTTTTTCAATTGGAACCACCACTAATAATTTGTGGTAGGTTAATTAGAAACCCAAATAAAGCATACGGGAGAGATACTTTATTTCATGCGAACTAGAGATTAAATAAGTTCGGGAACTTTATTATGTTAATTTTTCAAGTAACGCCATATCGGTACCAATTTTCATGAAAATCTTTGATAGGCAACATGGATGTAATTCTTACGTATTTTCTTTCATTAAATACAAATGCAAATGCAATTACTGTACATGACAATTAATGTGAAATGCAATGAACTAGCCTAAATGACATGAAAACAATGACATAATATAGCATACGTATGAATAATGTGGCGTAACGACATGACAAAAATGCGTGACATGGCATAATCACGTGGCAAATATGCAATCTAAACTATATGCTATGCAATATGAATGATATTTTTTGTATGTTTTCATGAATTTTCGGATTTAAGAAAAATAGAAGTATAAAGTTATCCTAAAGTGAAATAACATCCAATTTGATTTAAGAAATTGATTTCTCAAAGTTCTAAATTGTGCCGGACGTTATTTTACATGCAAAGGTATAGAAAAACATGATTTACCTTAAGAAAAATTGACATCGTTTTGGGATTTTTTTAGGAATTTAATTGAACTACAAAAAATATGAAATTTGAACAAAAATAATTAATTTCGCCCATAATGCACCTTAAAACGAGGGTCGTGATGGCCGTCACCCGGTATCGTCACCCAGGGCGATCGCAGCCGAGGCCGTGATGGCCGTCACCTAGGGCCGTCGCAGCCTCATGGGGGCGGGGTGAGCCCGCCCTTGCCTCGAGGTCGTTCGGTGGTGGCCGACGAGGGTAGCCGGGGTCGCCGGCCAAGGGGCAAAAACCGTGAAAGAACCCAAAGAAAAAAAAAAGAAAATTTTAAAATAAATAAAAATTTATGAAAAATTACACGTGTACATTAATATATTCGAAAAAGTGGTTCGCCAATTCCATGTCAGCTTTTCCGATGTCCACGTAAGCGATGGCACTTAAGTGATTGATTTTTGAAAGTTATGGCACTCACATGAGCGAAAAAAAAGTTATGGTACTCAAGTGATCGCCGTACAAAAGTTATAGCACTTATAGTGTACTTACCTCTAAATCAGAATACATATTACAAATCAATTTTATAAACCACATCACGTATAACTTTCATGAATCAACAAATCAAAGCACCTTTCATAAATCACATTCATAAGACATAAACCTTTCGCGATTATTTCGTAAAATGTTTCACAAACCACATAGAGGCAATATGCTCAAATATATAACCAAAAAATGACTTTCCATTTCAAATAGACAAAGTGGCAGTAAATGCTCGATACTATTTATGCAACAAAACTGCTATTCCTCAACTCATGACATATCCGATACTTATAATTATTCGGAGTATCGGTTTACAAGCACAAAGAAAAAATAGTACCACTCACCCGATAAAGCTAAAATTAACCTACAAGAGTTACTCGAGCCAATGCGTCAAAATTCTTTTTATAAAAATATACAAAAAAAATGGATCAAAATCGAGTAACGTGCCACTCTAACATATGACTCAACTAAACTACACTTATTTAATGATAGAACGACACCTACGTGCCAATGGAAGTTCGTCCATAGTAGACATTTATCATTGTCTACTATGGATAGCTTGCGCACCAAATTTTCTTGCGTCATAACTTCCTCCATCGAGTTTTGTTTCAAGCAATCTTACGGTCAAAACGAATCTCATTCGATGTACTACAAAAGCCCCAACATGGCCAATCCAAATTACAGCCAAAAACTGAAGATAATAGCAACCGAAATATACTGTTTGCAACAGAACAACATGCACACCAAACTTAAAAATACTCATTCCGAGAACCATACCTCCAAATCAAAATTCGTTAACCGACACGACTTCACAACATCCTAGAATTTCGTTCTTATATACACACACACACACGCAATCAAACAACTCCTAAATCAAACCCAAGAACTCATAATCGACCGACCCCCGAAGTCTTTGGATCAAGAATGCACGACGATCTCTCTCTCTCTCAAACGAGCGACGTTCTTCTTCTTTCTTCATTCATTCCGTCGCTTCACACGCGCACAAATCTACTAACGGATGAAAAGAAAAAGGGGATGGGCTGAGGGCTATTGAAACATGAGGTTGGGCTTTGTGTGAAAAGAATAATGGGTTGAGCTTGTGTTCTATCTAAATGGGTGGCATATTACAATTTATCCTCCGCAGAAAAAAATTTGTTTTTCGAAATTTAGACATACCTCAATCATCAAATATGTGAGGATATTTGCGTCTTGCCTCCTCCTTTAAGTTGATCCTCATATGTTAAGTTCTCTATTAATATCAATGGTTTAAAATTTAACACGTGATTAGGATTCGGCACATATCTCCGCAAAAAGGATACATTGAACACATTATGAACTCTGGATAACACTAATGACAAGGCCAGTTTGTAACCGACTTCACTAATGCTCCCTAATATCAAGAATGATCCCACATATATTAGACTCAACTTTTTCCGAGTGCCAAATCTCATAACACTCTTCATAGGTGAAACTTTCAAGAATACATGATCCCCTACACTGAATTCTACTTTAGGCCTTTGAGGTCTACATAGCTTTTTCTAACTGTTTTGAGCTATTTTGAGACGTTCTTGAATCAGCCTGACTTTCTCTTATGATCGCTGAAGTTCTTTCTAGGCCGGTTAGTTTTTTTTCACCAACATTGTCCTAACAAAGAGGAGTTTGACATTTTCAACCATATGAAGCTTCAAAAGGAGTCATGATAATGCTGGAATCACAGCTGTTATTATAAGAAAACTCCACCAAATATAGATGCTCTTTACACGAGCCGCCAAAGTCAATAACGCAAGATCTCAACATATCCTCTAACATCTAGATCGTACTCTCTAATTGCCCTTCTGTTTGCGGATAAAAAGCTGTACCTAACACTCCATGTAATCTCCTCCTTCAAAAGTTGGACAAAAATTTAAGATCCCTATCAAAAATAATGCTCATTGGAACTCCATGAAGCTTGACTATCCCATTCACGTCTTGCTTCGCCATCTAGTGAAAGGTCGAATCGATATGACCAAAAGAATGCAGATTTAGTCAACCAACCAACAATCACCCATATAGCATTCTTAGCACTAGGCGTCATCAGTAAATTGATGATGAAGTCTATAGTGATATGCTCTCATTTCCATTTAAGTATCTTGAAAGGTTACAGCTGACCATCCGATTTCCAATGCTCAATCTTTACTTGCTGAGAAAGTAGAGTTCAATGTGGGATATCATGTATTCTTGAAGGTTTCACTTGTGAAAGATGTTATGAGATTTGGCACTCGCGTAAATTGAGTCCAAGATACGTGAAACCATTCTTGATATTAGAGAAGCTTGGTGAAGTCGCTTACAAACCGACCTTACGACTACCATTAGCTGGAGTTCATAACGTGTTCAATGTGTCCTTGTTGTAAAAATATGTACCGAATTTTAATCACGTGCTAGATTTTATACCAATGAGTTTAAGATAGAACTTGACATATGACGAGTGGCTTATTCGGGTCATTGATAAGAAAGATCAAGTGTTACGACGACGAACTATCTCTTATGTGAATATTGAATGACAAAATCATATTGAGATAGAAGCCACTTGAGAGCTTGAGGAGGAGGCAAGACGCAATTACACTTAACTGTTTGATGATTGAGGTATGTCTAAATTTCAAGAACGAATTTTTTTTAGGGAGAGTAGACTGAAATAAGTGGCCGATTAAAATAAAACCCAAGCTCAACCCATTATTCTTTTAACACAAAACACAAGCCCCTGTTTCAATATCCCTCAGCCCAAATCCTTTTTCTTTTCCTTCCTTCAGTAGGTTTATGTATGTGTGTGTGAAGTGTTGGAATAAACGAAGAAAGAAGAAGAACGTCGCTCGTCCGCGCGCTAGAGAGAGAGAGAGAGAGAGAGAGAGAGAGAGAGATCGTCCGGCGTTCTCGATTCGACGTTGGGTAAGCAATCAATGCCTTGTTTCATCCTTTTGAAGCTGTGTTAAAAAAATTAGGGTGAAATTCATGGGTCGGTCAATTCTAAGTTCGTGGGTTTGATTGAGGAGTCGTTTGATTACCTTATATATATAAGGATGAAACTCTAGGGTGTTGTAGGCAATGTGAGTTGGCGAATCTTGATTTGGAGCCACGGTTTGTTCTGAATGAGTTTTTCAAGTTTGATGTGCATGTTGTGCTATTGCAAACAGTTCACTTCAGTGGCTATTACCTTCAATTTTCAGCAATCATTTGGGTTAGCCATATTGGGGCTTTTGTAACACGTCGAATAAGCTTCACTTTAACTATAAGATCGCTTAACGGAGTTCGGTGGAGAAAGTTATGACTCAAGGTAGATCGGTGAATGAGCTATCTATAGCGGACAGCAATGGGTGTCCGCTATGGGCAAGCTTCCGTTGGTGCGTATAGGTCGTTCTATCGTTAAAGAAGTTTACTTTAGTCGAGTTGTGCATTTGATAGAAATTCAAACGTGTTGGTTCAAGTAACTCTTATAAGTTGGTTTTGGCTTTATAAAGTGATTGATACTATTTCTTCTTTGGGTTTGTAAGGGCGCGCATGACAACATTTGTGGAGTAGAATTTCTGTTCCAAAAATGTTTCTGGAGCAAAAATTCGTTTAGTAACGCAACGTCTGGAGCATAATTCCATTTGGTTACACAATTTCATCTTCCACTTCTCGAGCATTTTTTTTTTTTGCTTTAGAAATAGTTTTGGAATCACTTGAAGAAGTAAAACTCTAAAAGTAGAAAAATGAACTTCTTTCCGTAAGCAGAAGTAGAAAAAATAACTTATTGGTAGAAATTAAGTTTTAGAGCAAAAGTGTTGCTATGCATGCCATAAACTCATACTCCAAAAAATGATAAGTACTATATAGGTTATATAAGTTGAGAAATAGCATTTTTCTTACATTAACAGGATCAAGCATTTCTTGCCGTTTTGTCTATTAGAAATGGAAAGTCATCTTTTGATTTTATATTTGAGCCGATTGCCTCTACATGATTTGTGAAATCTTTTACGAAAGAATTACAAAAAGTTCATCACTTATGAATGTGGTTTATGAAAGGTGCTATAATATGTTGATTCATGAAAGCTAAATGTGATTTGGTTTAATAAAACAGATTTGTGATATATATTTTGGTTTATGAAAAAAATCATATGAAATGTTTTGTGATATTGATTTCAAGTTGGCTAGTGATTTGAGAAGGACGCTGTTGTGAGTTTGTGTGATGCTCAAAATCGCTGTGAACCCGGTTAGGGGTTTGTGCGTATGCACATACTAGTTTTAAGATATCTTTGTAGGCTACTGGCAACATAGGTAGAGACCTAGCCAATGAGGGAATCTTGGTCGCCTTTATCATGTGGCGTTATGCTTAACCATGCTTAGATAATTGAGGTTGAGATTGGTCAATGGATGGACCATTAACATGTGTTTTAGATGAGATTGATCAATGTATTGGACCATTAATATTTTGTTTCGTATTCTTGATTAAAATGAATATCTTTGCTATGAATGTACTATTATGTTGAAGTAATATATATATATATATAGGTTTGTTATGCTCTGAGTTTGGTATAAATGAGTTATGTGTTGTTTATTAAATGTGCATAGTAATTATTCGATCCACTTAGAGGAAATATATTACTCACTAAGCTGTGGTAGCTCATTTCATTCATCTTACTTATTTTTCGGGTTCAGCAAGTCACAAGTAGGACTTGAGCGTAGCTTTAGCATGAGGATTTTTTGTTGGCTAGTTGGGACGTTTCGGTATGAGTTGTGAGTTGTATATGGTTATGATGAGCCTTTGAGTTGTTTGTTAGATATGCACATACTTTTTTATAGATATATGTATATTTATTTTATGGATATGTAAATATATCTTTTCATGGTTTTTAGTAAGCTCTGGCATTGTAACCAAAAGACTTTTTATCGAGTATATGCATATAGACGTATATTTTGATAGCAGGATGAGCTTTGGTTACATTGAGATTGCGTCCTTTTGATGAAAGGACGGTCATGTCATTACCTTTTTTATAGTCAAATTGGGGCATGATAATTTGTTGGTATCAGTAAATGAGTTTACAACTTATTTAGGCTTGACTCGCCTCTATAACTCTCTCTTCATTCTCTCTCCTCCTCACTTGATCTCACGCACTCCATACTTTCACTTCACTTTTGGTATAAATCGTGTTAGGTATGACTTATGTATGGGTGGAAATGGATATTTGTATTACAATAAATGACCCATAATGAGTTAAATTAATCTATTTGGATCGGACCATTTATGATCCAATCGAACTCACCCGTTGGACACGAAATCCATTTTTCAAATCGACAAGTTAATAATAGTGCCTACGTACTATTACTCACCTCCTCAAGTCATTCCCTTTTATGTTGTGCTCTTTTGTGAATTGGTGGTTAAGGGCTAAGTTCATGGTGTCCAGCGCCACATAGGCGATGGTGCCGCAAAGCTGTGGGGTAAGCCATAGGGCTAAATCTAGTCGATGGTGGCACTATGACCGAAGACGAGACTTGAAGTCGCCTATGTTGTCGAGGAGGAGATTACTGGCCTTAGATCATGGTGGAAGACACCGCGGGTGTGGCAATAGCCAACGGCAAATGCCAGTGGGGAGTCCTCGAGGAGGCGGCCCTTGGAGACTTTGGTGAAGAGCTTGCCACCCTTTGCGAACTCCATGAGGACGTAGATTTTGAAACGGGTAGGGAGGACCTAGTACAAGGAGACGATGAAGAGATCCATGGCAAACTTGAAAGGACAAAGAAGAAAGAAAAACAAAAGGAAAAAAAAAATAAAAACAAACATGTATATAAGGGGAAAAAGAAAATGATGTAAAATTGTTACGTCAGATTGTTAACGGTAATGATTGGATGAAAAGTTGACCGCCGCAGATTTAGATAAAATGGGAAAGTTGGTGATTTTTTCCGAAACAGAAAAATATTTGGGGATAAAATTGAACTCGATCTAAAGCTGGTGGGTCTTTAGGGAATTGAGCCAAGTAAAGGCCCATACACTTGCTAAGCAATCCAACGCAGACCGGTTTAACGGAGTGCAGTTCTGTCGAGTTGTTCTGTCTAAATTTATTTCACCTATCCCCCTCCACTAAACAAACTGCGAATCACATTAAACAGAGAGCATACAACAATGCTTAATCACAGCTACTATTTCCCTTTCCATAAATCGCACAGATCCATGAATGACCACTTCTCCCACAGGCCAGAAAAGATATTATCAATTAGAGCACACTAATTACCTCTGTTGGTACATCATCGGCTGTGTACATTGGTTGAGGCACCTGAGGAAAGTATCCCGAAGCATCATTGGATCTGAAGGACCATGGAGAGGCTGAACCCACATTTTCTGCCCCAAAACACAAAGAACTGCACCAACAGAGTAACATAACCCATGGAGAAGGCCCACGCTGCATGAGAAAACCCACGAATAATCCACGGCGCGCCTGCACTAAGCCAGAGTACTTGCTCTGGTTTCTTTAAGTGTCCACTGCTGATTCTAGCCCAGGGGCATACTCGTTCTCAGACCCATCAAGAACAGTCTCCTCTTTCTCCTGTTCCAAATCATAGACCTTGTCATGCATTCCCTCTTTTCGATATGCCTCTAACATAATTGAGTAGGTGGTTGAATCCCGGCGACAGTGCTTGTCTTTCATCTGCTGAAATACTCTCTCCATTTCCGAAAGATCCTCAGCTTTTGCACATGCCGATATAACTGCATTATAGAATGATGTGTTCTCTGGTATTTCAAACTTTCCAGCTAATCTGACGGTACTTAGGACTTTATGGAAGAGACCAGCATTGGCATATCCACGTATAAGGCAGCAGAATGTCTTGGTATCTGCTTTCATATCCTCAGCGCGCATCTGATCGAAAGTATATTCCATGTTCTGTGCATCTCCGACATCTGCAAAAGCCTCGATCACGTTATTGTAGGTTGAGGTTGTCCAAGGAAATTGAAGCTTGCGCATGTACTCCATCACAGATGACATCTTGTCATACATTCTTTTCTTTCCATACGCACCGATGAGTATGTTAAAAGTCCGAGTTTCCGGTTCAATCCCGAAATTTCGGAATTTCTCATACCATTTTTCCATCACATCAATCTGCCCCTTGTTGCCAAACACACTGAGAATGATGTTCATTGTCCAGACATCTGGTTTGCACTCCGTGCTCTCAAGCATACCTGAAAGTACCTTTTCCATCTGATCGAATTTTCCAGCCCTCCCATAACCACTTAAAACTATGTTTTGTGTGACGGTGTTAGGAGTTATCAACCGATCAGCCATTTCCCGGTAAAGTGATTCGACCAAATCAAAACGTGAAGAGTCGACACACACCTTTATTAGGATACTATAAGTGAAAACGTCCGGTTGACAATTAGGGAGGCCCTTCATTCGGCTAAGAATTGAGAATGCCTCGTCGATGAGATTGTTCCTGCAATAAGCCCCCAGTAGAGCTGTATAGAGTTCAGAAGTGGGTCCACATCCTTCTTCAACCATTGTATCGAAGAGCTGGCGGGCACGGTCAGGTTGGCCGGATTTCCCAAGCAGAACGAGGAGTTTCATGTAAGTCCCTTCTTTTGGTTGATAAAACGGCTGCGTCCTCAGCATCTCAAAAACCTGGACGAACAAAAAGCAACTACAATTTACCAACGGAAAAAACATCAACCACCACCACCACCACCACGGGACATCATAGCAACAATCTGGTACAGATTAGCTAAACAAACAGTAGACAAAACCAGCTAATTCAGCCAGAACGTGTTATCTTTGGATGAACAAGAATATCCAACACGAAGTAAAAGAAGTACGTACCAAGGCCAGCCAAAACAAATAAGACCTTCATCAAGTTGCAAAACGATAGAGATTATCAATGAAACAATGCAGAGAAACAATCCATTCGACTTTGAGTAGAACAAGTTGAGTCCAAGAACACAAATTTGAACCTGGAGATCACGAATTCACACCCGCACACCACCCAAAATCCTAATCAAGTAATCAACACCACTCACCTCAAGTGCTTCCATCCACTGCTTCTTGAGAATGCGGTCGGAAAGGGCTTCAGTGACGGTACTAGCCCACGCCGTGGCCTTGCTCTGCCGGTCTAATTTCTTCTTCACGTTCTTCAGAGGTCTCCTCCTCCCGTTCGCCTCGGGGGTCCCGGGATACTCTCCTTCCTTCCAGTGCCTCTTCTTCGTGGCCGCGGAAGAAGGCGAAGCGGCCGCGCTCTTCCTCGCGGTCGGCGCGAGTGCGCACAGAATCACCCGCCGAGACGACGGAGCCGGGAGGGACACTGCCGCGCCTCTTCTGACGGTGGTGGCGCCTCCGAGAAGTGGAGATCGGGGAAGTGATGATGAGAAAGAGAGATAGAGCGACGACGGAGGAGAAGAAGAAGCAGCCATGGACGTCGGAGCGCGAGCCGATGGGGGGGACGGGGGAGTGAATCCAAGGCTTTGCGTCGAACGGTGAGGTTTTAGCTGGAGAGAATGTGATATGACGCCTTTGCCATTGGAATCGGTCTTGAATTACTCTTTGGCCTGTTAAAATCTTGGTATGATTATCACCCCCCTCCCCTGCTCCTGTGCTTTGGGCCAGAAATTCAAAATCGTTCATTCGCTTTTAATGCTAAAAGGTCCCTTTACGCCATTAAATCTTCCACATTCCTTATATGTTTTTCTCGGGAGACGAGCACTAGAAGTGTCAAAAAATAATACACGCCACTCAAGTACCAAAATTTTTCGTTGGATCACTTAAATAGCAAATCGGAGAAAAAACGATCTCTTAAGTGCCTACCACAAATTCTCTCGAGCTCGAGCGACGTCGTGACCCACGAAGCCGGCAGCTCACGGAGGCCTATAGCTCCGCCGCATTTCCGTCAACCTCGTCATCGCCCGCTTGCTGTTCGTGGTTTCGCGGACCCACGCGATGCTAAGAGGAGGGAACTAGCCGAGCTCGATTTTTCATCGTTTAGCCCCTACCTACTTCGAGTGTGACCCCCAAGGCAAGTGATGTTCCTAACCTCCTATTTTATCCCCAAGTATCGTCTGATTTGGTGTGGTTCGAAGCAACGTGTCGCGGGTGGGCTGCGAGGGATGGTGCGAGCCGGTGCTATCGTGGGAGATGTTGAGTCACGTGGACCATGTTTATTTATCTTATTATTTTATTTTAGTAGAATGATCGGTTGTTTAGTGTCCTAATTATTAGGAGTTTGTTTTAGTGGTGCTGAACATGGCTTTGTGTTTTATCAAGTCAATAGGAGGTTTCTGCACAGTTGCTATTTTTTAGGAGTTAGTGGATGCACTTTCTTTATTAACCGTTGGGTATTAGCTCTTTATATGGAGCATCCGTTGTAAGTTTTTCAGAAGTAAGGAATAAACGTACTCCATTGCATATTGTTAGTATCCTTTTTTCTAATATTGTAACAGTGGTATCGGAGCGCCAGGTTGTGAGAAGAGAGCAGAAGCAACTTTTCAATGGCCACCGATAATTTCGTTCAGCCCACTATCCCTCGCTTTGATGGTCACTATGATCATTGGAGCATGCTGATGGAGAATTTCCTGCGGTCCAAAGAGTATCGGCATGTCGTTGATTCCGGAGTAGCGGAACCAGCGGCTGGAGTAGTGTTGACGGATACACAAAGAGCTGAATTAGATGCATTGAAGCTAAAGGATCTCAAAGCCAAGAACTACCTTTTTCAAGCTATCGATCGATCAACCTTGGAGACAATTCTTTGCAAAGACACCTCCAAGCATATTTGGGATGCAATGAAGAAAAAGTATCAAGGTAACACGAAGGCGAAGCGCGTGCAACTTCAAGGTCTTCGGACGGAATTTGAGAATTTACGCATGAGGACCGGCGAATCCGTTATCGATTACTTATCAAGAACAATGACGATCGCTAACAAGATGCGGATCCATGGCGAGAAGATGGAGGACGTCACCATCATCGAGAAGATTCTTCGATCAATGACACCGAAATTTAATTTCGTTGTTTGTTCTATAGAAGAATCTAAAGATATTGATGAACTTTCAATTGATGAGTTGCAGAGTTCTTTGCTGGTTCATGAGCAAAAAATTGTCCAGCAAGATAAAGAGGAACAAGCATTAAAGGCAGTAGCCAATCCAAAGGGTCCCGATCGTGGGAAAGGGAGATGGAAGGACAAAGATTTGCACCGTAAATCAAATGAGGATCATGCTGCTGATTCCAAATGGAAAGCGAAAGGCCGTGACAACAACTATTCAAATGGCAACAAGTCGAAGTCTGTAGACAAGTCAAACGTTGAATGTTATAGATGTCACGGGTATGGCCATTACAAGTTTGAATGTAGAACCAATCTCAACAAAAATCGTGGTGCAAAATCAAATTTTGCGGAGAAAGTAGAAGAAGTTTCGCTTTTGATGGCCTGTCATGCAAAGGAAGAAGTTCATCACAATTTGTGGTATTTAGATACCGGCCGTAGCAATCACATGTGTGGGGATAAGTCCGTATTTTCAGACTTGGATGAATCATTCCGTAACACTGTGACGTTTGGCGACAAATCTGTAGTTTCTGTCATGGGCAAAGGCAACGTTAAGATCCACACCAAGGAGAACTCTACTCAAATTATTTCTAACGTTTACTTTGTTCCAGATTTGAAAACCAACTTGCTTAGCATTGGTCAGTTACAAGAGAAGGGATATGAGATCTCTATCAAGGATGGAGTTTGTCGCATTCAAGATGAAAAGTTGGGCTTAATTGCTCAAGTCAACATGACAACAAACCGGATGTTTCCACTATATCTCGATAACACCACCCAATGGTGTTTCTCTGCGAGATTGAAGGACAAAGCCTGGTTGTGGCATTTTCGCTATGGACATCTGAATTTTGGTGGTCTAAAAACGCTGCAGCAAAAGAATATGGTGACCGGTCTTCCGCAAATTCAAAGCCCTTCTCAAGTTTGTGAAGAGTGTGTTGTTGGCAAACAACATCGAGACCCGTTTCCGAAAGGAAAAACATGTAGAGCAAAGAAGGTGTTGGAACCGATTCATTCGGACTTATGCGGACCCATTAATCCAACATCAAACGGTGGTAAACGTTATTTTGTAACGTTCATTGATGATTACAATCGGAAAACTTGGGTTTATTTTTTGCAGGTGTCGCGACCTAAAAATTAATTTAGATTAATGGATTATTAGGTTAATTAGATGAATTAACTAACCTAATACGGACTCTCCCAAGCCCTACCAATTCGCAACTTAGGTTTGATTTTTAATTTAGGAGCCGCCACTAATCTTTTTTGGTAGGTAGATTAGATACCTAAATAAAGTACGGGAGAATACTTTATTTTCTCGCTAACCGAGGTTTAGGGTTCGGGGACTTGGTTATGTTAATTTTTAATTAACACCCTTTCGGTACCAAATTTCATGAAAATGCCTTTTCCCGTTGATCGATGTGAATTTAATGATTAATTGGAAAAATGTGACATGAGGACCATATATTATGCGCCCAGAGAATTATTTTTTGGTATTTTCGGTAATAAAAGAAAACATTCACAAGCAATAAAAAATCTGAACAAAAATAAACAAAAATGCCCATAATATACCTTTAATTCCGAATATTCCGAATTTTCCTATAAATCTTCTCATTCCCGAAGATCCGGGCCGTAGCGAGATTTTATCCGCTACATCCTCGATGATTCGAGCCGGTATGCGGATAAATATATAGAAATACAACGTCCCTTCTCGCCAAAGGGCAGAATACGAATTTCTATATTTAAATCACCATCCTATTCCATAAGATCATGGATGTGGCGTGTGATTTAATTTTTCGACGGGACGAGGCACGAGGGGAGCACATATTATAGGCATGTTTGTTTAAAAATATTCAAATTTAAAAAAAGAAAAAAGAAAAATTGTCGGCCAACTAAAGATAGGTGCCGAAATTCTAAAGGGGATAAGCCCCTATCCGCAAAGGATTCACATCTTTTAAATTAGGAAAATTATCCCTTGAGATTTGAAATGAAATATTTTTTATAATTATCCCAATTCAAAAAGATATGTTCAATATTTCTAAAAAAACCTTAAGTTTGATTGAAGATATACTTAAAATTCGAGAATATGCCAATATCTTATCAGATGCAATCAAGATTAAGATTTCTCAAAATCAAACCACCACGAAATATGCCACGAATCCGAAAAAGATAAGCAAGATATCTCAATATTTATTCAGAAACTTCAAACTTGCGTGATTAGGCAACAAATGTTCTTGTAGATATGCTCGAACAAATCAAATTAGGAAAACAAGATAATCTTAACATTCAAGGGATAGAATTTTACCTTATCTTGCGATTGCGATTTCCTAATTCGAACTTTGTTCAAAGATTGCGCACCAAAATCGAAAAGGGAACCGATCGACTGGAGTTCTCGCACGCCTAGGAGCTTCGTTAAGGGCGGTAAAGGCTTGTTTCGTGACAGCAACTTTGAGCGCGAACACACCTTTTTCCAACCAAATTCCTGCACACGCAAGTCTGGAAACTTCGTCCGAAATGGCACTTTTTGAGTTCGGTTTGCTACCAAAGCACTCCCGAATGATCTATCACAAGTAATAACAACATTAGATCTACAAATATCAAGAAAACAGGGCCTGATCAACCTTGATAAAGGTTGGATAGTGGCAGAACATTGGCTGGGAGTTTTCGTTGAGACTAATTGTTCGTGGACTTCGTGGAGATTCAGCTTTCGGAGAAGACGATAGTTGAGACCCACGATCTCCCTCTACCGAAGAATGCTCTTTTGCCGCTTGAAATCCTCAGGTTCACTTGCGGATGAACTCACGAACAAGGCTTGTTGAGTCAATGGTATCAATTTTGATAAGACTCAATCAATAGTGCACAACTCAATCTCGGTGGCCTGTTGATCAAAAGGCAAATTCCAGAAGAAAACAATTGATCTTATAAATTGAACAACCCCTTTGGACTTTTTCCTCTTCCTTTTTAGGAGAACGTGCGCCTCTCTCTCTCTCTCTCTGTATGGCCGTATATTCAATTGTGCGGCTTCTTGAAATATGTATCCTTTATTAGCGTTTCTGCAAGGGAAATCTTGTCAGTAAAGCTTGTGAAAAAATAGTAAAAACCAAAAGAAAACTAAAGAGGTGCAAACGTGTGATTATATTGAATAATCAGCCTCCCCCTTTCTCTGTCATTTTTTTATCTCTGCAACTTTCTTGGTCGTGTCTTTCCGCCTGTGAAGTTGTCTCTTCTCCATGGTCTCTTTCTGCTGAACTGTGACCGAGAGAGCCTTCCTTCAGCCATCCGTGTGTGAAGCTCTCAATGGCCCTCTCCTTCTTTCTGCGTATGCCTCTATTTTTGAGAGACCTTCGGCCAAGTATGCGATGAACAGCCCTCCGAACTTCTGCCGTATATTCAATGAAAGTGGCCTCCTCCTCAATGCAAACCCTACGTGTGTATTTATAATGGTGAGCTAGGGTTTACGTGTCATTTTCATTATTTGCAAAATTGTCCCTCAACTTGTGCTAATCGCAATTTGATCCGGAGATAAAATATTCATCCATGAAGCCCTTTTTTTTTCAATTAATGGATAGTTTTAATTAAAAGGATTTTCCCAAATTAAACAATAAATGGGCTGATTTAAGCTCAAAATTATTCCAATAGCTTTGTTAATTTTCGGCACACACTCCTTCTTGACCGCCGAAAAAATCCAAACTAAACCTAGTCCAGTCCTCTGTCAAATTGAGCTCAATTGCATTGCCTCTAGCTTGAATGTAGTGACATGCATGACTGATAAAAAGTAAATATGCAGTGCATGAGAAATTAATTTTTGTGAGAACTATGATAATTCTCATTTTATACTTAAATGAATGATTTTCTAAAAATCAAAATTTAGGTGTCAACAGCAGGAGAAGTCTCAAGCCTTTTTAGCTTTCAAAAACTTCAAGGTATTAGTCGAAAAAGAAGCAGGCATACTTATAAAGACTCTTCACAGCGATCGTGGTGGAGAATATAACTCACAAGAATTCATAAATTTTTGTGAGACTCACGGAATTCAAAAACAGCTGACAACAGCCTATACGCCGCAGCAGAATGGCGTTGCAGAGAGGAAGAATCGCACGATCGTGAACATGGTACGAACCATTTTGTCAAGAAGCGGTGTCCCAAGAAGTTTTTGGCCTGAAGCTGTCAATTGGAGCATTTATGTATTGAACAGAAGCCCCACACTTGCTGTTCAAAACATGACACCTGAAGAAGCTTGGAGTGGACGCAAACCAAGTGTCGAGCATTTCGGAATCTTCGGTTGCATAGCATTTGCCCACATTCCAGATCAGAAGAGGAGCAAGCTTGATGACAAAGGTGAAAAATGTATTTTTCTTGGTGTTAGTGAGCAGTCAAAAGCATACAAATTGTACAATCCTATCACCAAGAAAATTGTCATCGATCGTGACGTGATTTTTGATGAAGAGCGGTTCTGGATTTGGGATGAAAAGAATGTTGAACAACAAATACAGGCTGATTTTGATGGAGAAAATGGAGAAAAAATGCAGCAGCCTTTGGAGAATGCACAGCCTGTAGAAAATGAGCATCAACCGGCTATCAATGAACGTATTTCAGCCTCTCAAACAGAAGATGAGCAACGACTCCGACGAGTTAGAAAAAGGCCTGCATGGATGACTGATTATGAGGTAACCGGGATTGACCAAACTGAAGACCCCCTTACTCATTTTGCTTTATTTTCAGATTGCGATCCAATGGCTTTCAAAGATGCCGTTAAAGAACCAAAATGGCAGAAGGCGATGGATGCTGAAATTGCAGCCATTGAAAGAAATAATACTTGGGAGTTGACAGAGCTTCCAAAAGGGCAAAAGACCATTGGCGTGAAGTGGGTGTACAAGACGAAGCTGAAGGAGAATGGTGAAGTTGATAAGTATAAAGCTCGCTTAGTCGCAAAAGGCTACAAGCAAGAGTTTGGCATTGACTACAAAGAAGTTTTCGCTCCGGTTGCCCGACATGACACAATCAGATTGGTGATCGCACCGGCGGCGCAAAACTCATGGCCTATCTTCCAGTTGGACGTGAAATCGGCATTTTTACATGGTGACTTGGAAGAGCAGGTATTTATTGATCAACCTCCTGGTTATGTGAAGTTTGGAAGTGAGCACAAGGTGTATAAACTAAACAAGGCTTTATATGGACTAAAACAAGCTCCAAGGGCTTGGTATAGTCGTATAGAGGCCTATTTTCTGAAGGAAGGTCTTCACAAGTGTCCATATGAGCATACACTTTTTGTCAAAACTGGAGATGGAGGGAAGATGCTTATTGTTTGCTTATATGTGGATGATTTGATCTATACTGGAAATGATAGAGCCATGTTTGAAAAATTTAAGCAGTCTATGATGCTTGAATTTGATATGTCCGATCTTGGAAAGATGCACTATTTTCTTGGGATAGAAGTTGTTCAATTTGCTGGTGGAATTTTTATTTCACAAAGAAAATATGTGCAAGACATTTTAGACAGGTTCCAAATGAAGAATTGTAATCCTTCTAGCACACCAACCGAGGTGGGTTTGAAGTTAGTGAAAGATTCTCAAGGAAAGAAGGTTGACAGCACTATGTACAAGCAAATTGTGGGAAGCTTGATGTATTTAACTGCAACAAGGCCAGATATAATGTACTCTGTGAGTCTTCTAAGTAGGTACATGGAGAATCCTACTGAGATGCATCTCTTTGCTGCCAAGAGAATTTTTCGATACTTGCAAGGTACGACCGGCTTTGGGCTGCTCTACAAGAAGGGAGAAAACTCAAGCTTGATGGGCTTCACCGATAGTGATTATGCTGGAGATCAAGATGATAGAAGGAGCACTTCCGGATATGTATTTATGTTAGGTTCGGGAGCTATCTCATGGTCATCAAAGAAGCAGCCAATTGTCACTTTATCAACCACTGAAGCTGAATTTGTTGCTGCAACCTCATGTGCTTGTCAAGCTATTTGGTTGGGGAAAATTCTTGAAGAACTTCATTTCAAGAGTCAAGGACCTACTGCAATTTATTGTGACAATAGTTCAGCAATAAAGCTCTCCAAAAATCCTGTTTTACATGGAAGAAGCAAACATATAGATGTGAAGTTTCACTTCTTAAGGGATCTCACGAAGGAAGGAGTCATAGATCTCATCTATCGTAGAAGTGAAGATCGGGTTGCTGATATCTTTACTAAATCCCTCAAGTTGGCTGCATTTCAAAAGCTGAGAAACCCGCTTGGTGTTGACAAGTTGTATTAAACTGAATGTTACTAAATCCCTCAAGTTGGCTGCATTTCAAAAGCTGAGAAACCCGCTTGGTGTTGATAAGTTGTATTAAACTGAATGTTGGCAAACTTTCAGTTTAAGGGAGGGAATGTTGAGTCACGTGGACCATGTTTATTTATCTTATTATTTTATTTTAGTAGAATGATCAGTTGTTTAGTGTCCTAATTATTAGGAGTTTGTTTTAGTGGTGCTGAACATGGCTTTGTGTTTTATCAAGTCAATAGGAGGTTTCTGCACGGTTGCTATTTTTTAGGAGTTAGTGGATGCACTTTCTTTATTAACCGTTGGGTATTAGCTCTTTATATGGAGCATCCGTTGTAAGTTTTTCAGAAGTAAGGAATAAACGTACTCCATTGCATATTGTTAGTATCCTTTTTTCTAATATTGTAACAGGAGATGCGATCATATGTGGAGTTCGAGGTTTCGACTCGACTTGTGAGACCTCGGGCCGATAGAATTTGAGAATGGTCGTTCGATCGTGGGTGAGTTTGAAAATATTGGTGGTCGAGGAAGGGAGGAGGTGAGGCCGAGAACCTTGGTACGAGATCGAGGAGGGAGTTGATCGGTGTAGGTGTGAATGGCGATCCACTGCGGCGTGGTTAAGCTACCGCAATGCGGGCATAGCCGTTAACCCGTGTGTAGCCGTTGGGAAGTGTTGGATTTGGGGTGTTACGGAGGGCGGACTTTTCAGGTCGGGAACATACGACACATTAGAGATCGATTCCACAAAACCATTCTTGGTTCTTATCTTAATATCACCTTTTCCCATCACTTTCATAATAGAATGACCATCAAAATTCACGGTAGAATGAAAATCTTCATCTAGATAAGAGAAGAAAAACTACTTACTTCCACTCATGATGTTACCGCAACCTGTATCCACGTATCAAATATATGACTCGAGTTTCTTTTCATCTTGAACAGCCATCAATAACGTTTCTGTTTCCTTACTTTTCAACAAAATTTGAATTCTCTTCCTTCTTTTCTTTATAATTAGGCAATCTAGTATAACATCCAGATGCATAATGACCAAATTTATGACATCTAAAGCACTCTACCTTGGATTTGTCAAGATCCCGTCCCGTGCCTTTGCCTTAAGATCGGTCATTATTGACTTTGAAATTCATGTTGACATCTCTATTTCATTGATCTCCCCTTCCTCTACCTCTACCCGTTCTTCTAAAATTGTTGGAATGAGTATTGATAGAGAAGCCTTCGACGCTTGCTCCTCTACCGTTGATCTTCCGTTCACGGACCAATAAGGAGCTTTGCAATTCATGAAGAGAGAGAGTCCATCTTCGTCTTTCGACTTTTTAATTGAGCAGACAGCATAATTAAACTTTGGTGTCGTGGAACGCAAAATCTTTTCCACAATGGTGGCGTCATCCATCTTCTCACCCTGGAATCGCATCTTGTTGCCGATCTCCATTGTTCTGGCACCGTAGCTGGTGACAAATTCTCCATCCTTCATCGCTAGTGTCTCAAAATCCCTTCTCCAAGGCTTGAAGTTGTGCACACTTCATTCTAACAGAGCCTCGATATTTCTTTTATTTCTTCTTCATGGAATCCCAAATATCCTTGAAAGTTTCTTTGCAAATAATAGTTTCCAAGGTGGGACGATCAGTAGCTTGAAAGAGATCATTTTTTGTCTTCAGGTCATTCAGTTTTCTACCTTCCGGTTCCGCTATCCGGGTATCACAGTGAACATAACTAGGGATTTTTTTTATGGCTTTTGCCTAAAATATTTATGATTCACAAGATATATAAATAATAATAATAAAAAATTAACAAAATCACAACAATTTCTCCTACCAATGAATTTTTTTCCTATTGAAAGTCGCGGAAAAATTGACCTTATTCTATTTCTAGTGACTTTTGGTTTTTAATTTTTTTTTTAACTCGTGAAATTGAAACTTTGGGCGAGAGAGAGAGAGAGAGAGCAAATCTTATGTGTTTACTTGAAAGATTTACTATGTTTTTTCTTCTGTCGCCAATACATACAAACGTTAGAATCACTACCGAGATATATATTTTCCGGAACACGAATGTCGATCGAAACTACGTGACAATTTAACATAATATTGCACGTAACAAAAAATACAATATAGTATATAATAAATCTACTTGCATCAAACTTTCATTGCAGTCATCACCACTCATGAATATTAAACACGTTACCAGAATTGACCCGACGTCAGACGATGAAACCCTAACAGTAAGCACGAGTGCCCAGTATGAATGGACCCTCGGAATTGTAAAATATGTATACTGGTTCAAAGTGAGTTTTTGAGAACAAACGTAGGAAGTATCGTATGCATGTTTCGATGCCGAAAAGGAAGCGATTTGTACATGGCAATGACTAGCTAACATGCACGCTGTGCATTCGTGATCCGCGGTAAAAATGATGTTGAGCAGAGATGGCAAGCGACTCCGACGCCTCAGTAGGTTTTTCCGTGTATTTGAGATCCCGGGTTGGACTCCGGCGGCACGTCGGGAAGCTGTCCTGCAGGGGAAAAAAACAAGGCGATGGGCGGAATCAGTCGAAGGGCCTAATCTCGAGAACGTTTGTGGAGCTTAGGCTGGTCGGAAGCGAGATGCCCAGAATCAGCTCCGGGTTGAGGCAAAAAAAAAAAAAAAAAAGGGTTCGAATAAGCAAAGACGGGTGAAAGGAATACGGATAAGATGTTTACCAGAGTCGTGGCGCTCTGGAGAGTCGAGAAGAAAATTCGCAGGGTTGAGTTGATCCTCTTCCGTTTCGAACTCTGCACCCAATAACAACACAAGCAAGCGAGGGTTGTCCTCAAGGTCATTGTTTTACGCAGGAAATTACAACATCAAGAACAAGTCTACACGACCAAATTGTTAGTTTAGTTTGACTAGGGATGCCGGACGTTGCTTCGGTTTTTATCTAATTCTGTACCCTAACTAAATGGAGGGAAAGGTCGACGTCTTGGCGAGGATAGCGACGCTCAAAAGGGTAGAGCCATCACGTGCCATCTCACCTCCAAGGTCGGGCGAGCTGGAAGAGGCCGGATCCCTCAGGAGGCTTACGCAGCCTTGATTCTGAAGGGGACTCGCACCTTGTTCGCACTTCCGCAGCGGGTCGATAGGGAGACAGCAATTCGATGACATCGGTTGTTCCGAGCTTGCGTGTGTCAAGAACCTGAAGATTAAAATTGGTTGTGACTAGGGTAATAATCGTGCTGTTCAAGGGGGATAGTTATGCATGTTTCAGTAATCAAGTACATTGTGATAGCAAATTAAAAATTGCCTTCCTAGTTGCACCTAATGAATGATCCCTGGTCATGAGATAACAATGCAAGTAGAAGTTTCGATTAGTACATAAAAAGTGACTCACTCGCTCTGATTAATAGAATGCAAGCTGAGAGCTTGAACGGGGCTTCCCATTGAGGCAACTGCGGCGGTCCCATTCAAAGCACAATGATCCCCGTACATGCCGCCTAAGACATTGTCGCCATACCGCACCGGCATTGCATTTGAGAGCTGTTGCTGGTAAATCCCGCCTGCTAAAATGCGCCAAGAGCGGCTTGCCGTGATATATATCCATACAACTTTGTTGTTTTAAGAAGAACTATGCAAAGACTCACCAGCAACATCAGGAGAAGGCTCGCCTTGAGCCAGTGTCCGTTTCGCAAGTAATTCTTGTAGCATCAGTTGTTTCTCAAGCAAATGATTGAACCGATTGATCTGTTCGATCAACTTCAGCCTAATGTAGTAATCACGAAAAAATTGCCGGTTGTCCTCTTCTAATTTCTTCCACACTGAATTCGGAAAATTCATCTCAATTAGAGTCTGACTCGGAAAGCATAAATAATCGGTTAAAAATGCCAAAGTCTTCAAAATTTACGAGGGCTGCCGATTCATCCCTCTCAAGGAAAAGCAGCTTCCAATAAACCCTAATACTAAAGATGAGCCCCATCCGAATCGAGGAGAGTAGAATCTTACCTAAGTGAGTCAAACGAGGATCTATGTCAAAATTTTCGTGTAGCGCAGTTTTCACCTCGCGCAAAGTCATGTACTGTTGCAAGCATTTCTCGATCAAATCCTTGACCTACAAGCAAGAAAGCATTGAACACTGCATCAATACAAGACAAAGCGATCATATACTAAAAAGTTCATGGACGAAGAAAGACAGGATCATGACAGGACGCGGTTCGAGTGCCTTACATCGTCTTCTATCCCGCGACCAAACCGCCTTACATCATCTTCTGTCCCATGACTACTGCTCGGAGCCGGCCTTGGAACCTTGTCCCCCATGTGAGTATCTTCTCTAAGCCAACCGGTAGACCTAATCCTCGAGTAACACGAAAACGGGGTATCAGAACAACATGCGGGTCCTCGGCTTTATGTTATCGTCGCCGGACACGGACACGGACAGCGAAGCAAAAATCTAACAGGCAACATGCGAAAGTCAAAGGAAAAACACGTCACCAGACAGACTTCTTCGATCCAACTCGCAGGCTGAACGAAAGGATTTGGCGAAGACGAAGCACTTTCTTCACATGCTAAAGTGATCTCCCTCGAGGGATGAAGCTTTAAAAGGATGAGCACGGGTGTGGCGAGAGGAGTTCTAGTGGGAATAGGAAACTTGGAATTTACAGCAGTTGAGCTTGGCTTATCACTTCTTCTAAATCGGTAGTTAATAGAGTCTATCGTCTTACAACCTTCTTTTCTTTGTTTGAATTTTGGCATTATCCCTTTGAATCGTTGTTAATCCCATTCATGGTTTGAATCCATGTTTCCGGCGAGAAAGGGAGAAGCAAGCTGTACATTCCGTGGTACCGCCGGAACGTCCGGATGTACGGGGATCAATGTCGGAACTACCCTATGTTTCCAACTAGGAAAAGAAGTAAGCCGTACATTCCGTCCTCGGGAGGCGACAGGTACGAGATAATTTACTTGGGATCCGAGCATTCGGACGTTCGAATCTCTCGTCCTCATCAGAATAAAAAAAAAAAATTTCTTTTCAGGCTTCAATCTTCGACCGAATCCCACCTTCCATAATTCAAGAGTGATTTTCCTCGTGAATTGAAGCTTTGAAAGGATGGGTGTGGTGAGAGGAGTTCTAGTGGGAATTAGGAAACTGTGAATTCGCAGAAGATAAGCTTGGGTTATCACTTCTTCTTGCAGATATATATTCTGGAATTTCAAAAAACGATTTTGAAAAAAAAGAAGAAAATTCTTGGCAAGACTTTGGCATCATCACTTTGAATTTTTGTATTGTTGTTATCCATTCAGGGTTTAAATCTATTTTTCGAAAATGATTTTTCCGTTATCAGTCATACATATGCATATTGTTTCGAAAGCTTTCGAATCAAATTACTCTAGTACCATGCCGTACTATATTGGACCCATTAAGTTATTTAAGTTAATGTTGTATTGCAAGTTGGTCTTTTAGAGCTCGAATGATAACTATTTGGTTCTTGGAATCAATTTTTTTTCTAGACAAGTTTCTAAATAGATAAATGCGCTTGATAACGACGTGAAATTTATGTTCCCGAAACAAAAATGGCATGATGATAGCATAAAATTTCTAGGATTGCTGACCATCGACGTCAGGTGGATCGGGGACCAATGGACGGCAGATGGTGAACCGACGAACCGGCAAACCGGTGGACGGTGGGCCGACGATCGGCGACCGGCGGGCAAATGACGGCGAATCGACAAACGAGACGTGAGAGAGAGGAAGTGAGCGATGAGAAGAATACTTATTTCTCATTTCTGTTTTAGAAACAGAAAAGATGAAAATTTTTAACTTCTTATTTATGTTCCAATCTTATTTCCGGAGCAAAGAAAAAGGAAATTGGGTTATCAAAAGGATTTATGTTCCAAACCTATTTCATAAATAGGTTCGGGATAGAAATAGAGAATAGAATGGTTATCGTTCAAGCCCTTAGTCTTAGTGAATCAAGCAAAATAACAGCCCCCGCATCGTTTTTAATTTTGTGAAAGCATCAAATTGATTTGGTGGAGTTTCTTTTAGATATTCTTAGATTTTGGTTATTTGTGTTGCTTTAGACTTGAAACATGTAGTGTCTGCTTGGGTTAACTATGGCGGCGTTGTACTTGGGTTGCCCTTTAGCATATGAAGTGCTAAAATAGAGGGTGTGCACGGAACCGGATCGATCTGGAAAACGGATCAACCAGTCGGTTATGGGCGTTCCAGATTCTAAGTGTAGAATCGAGCCACCCGGATCGAGCCGATATATTCATTTTAAATTTTTTTTTCTTTTAAAGAATAAAGAAAAGAAAATTGCAAAAATCCTAAATCGGAATGGTCCAACCTAGGAACCAAACCAACCCGAGAACAAGGCCAAGATTGACAAACTTGGGAACCATATGGGAACTAACCAGTCTAATCCAGTATGGTTCCCAATTTTAGGGTGGAAGTGGCCGATCACCCCTACTAAAAACACATTTTTGACAATTGCAGCGTACAACACCTGAAATTGGGTGAGACGATTTGTATAAAGTGTTGTAAAGACGTCAAGAAGTTCACCATACACCTGATGAAAGCTACAACATCTCTTTTTATCTGTAATTGCTGCATGAAAAATGTCCTAAAACAAGATAGTGGTGATTAAGTGACCAATTCAGTTTTCTTTACCTTTTAACTTGACCATGATATTATATGACCATGTTCTTATCTTCGTTTTCATTATTATATTGAGCGTTCAATACTCGATGTCCTTTTTTATGATTTGCCTTTTTAAGATATGAACTGGGTGATGCTTATGTTACTCTTCATAATATTCTTTCATTTTGGACATAAATATAGTAAAAGTCCTAAAACTTGTCACGAAAGTGCAATTGAATCCTAAAACTTTCAAAAAATGTAATCAAGTCCTAAAACTTGTCAAATTAGGGCAATCGAGTCCTTTCATTAACACCGTCAACTTATCAAATAAAAAATGATGACATGGTATTTTAAATTAATTTCCCTCCCCAAAGTGATTTTTTTTATTTTCTTTTCCAAATCTTATTTAAAATAAAAAAATTTGGTCACACATTTAGATTAAATTAAAAAAACTAAAAAGGGTAACATTTAATTTTAAAAAGATAAAACTAGAAAATAAAAAAAATAAAAAAAGGAGCGGGGCAAGCTTCACCGATGAGGTGCAATCACTATCGCTCATTGTCAACCCCGGGCGAGGGTGGCCGACCCTCACTAGGCTAGGCGAGGCTTGCTTAGATCTAGGCAACGCCGGTGTCGCCCAGCTCTAGTGGTCCCTTAACCCAAATTTGGGTGAGCCTCGCCTGGTCAAGGAAGGGTAGCCGGCCCAAGGGAGGGCCGGCTTTTCGCATATCATGGCAACCCTAGCTGGCCTTGTCACCGGCCCCTCCGACAATTGGCGGCAGTGGTCTCGCCCCACCGGTCAGGCCCTGCCCCTTTTTTCTAGTTTTAGCTTTTTAAAACTAAATTTTAGCCTTTTATTTTATTTATTCAATTTAAATAAGATTTGGAAAAGAAAATAATAAGAGATGCTATGTAAGAGAGAGAAATTAATTTAAAACTTTCACATCAACATGTTCCATTAGACAAATTGATGGCATAAACGGAATGACTTGATTGCACCAATTTGATAAGTTTTAGAATTTGATTATATTTTTTGAAAGTTTTAGGACTCAATTGCACTTTTGCAATAAGTTTTAGGACTTCTAGTGCACTGATCACACTATTGTACATATTTCTTTGGTGTTTGATTGAATCATTGTTGGCCTAGATATCCAAGAATGCTTTTAACTTTCAACTAAATAAACACGAATGGCATTGGGCAATTTTATCAAACACGTGATATGCATATGATAAGGAGCGTAGCGTTTGAAAAACGCTCAGTCGATTTGTATTGGTTCGGCCCAAATTAATGCCTACTCTACTATTCGAGCCCGATCGTGAGTTACGCCCAATCCACTGCTCAAAAACTTGTACAAACGTTGATCGTTGACGGAGGCAACTCCTCTTTACAAATTGGGCATAATGACCGATCAACTCTCTTACACTTGATTCTCTCGATACAGATGAGTTCTCTCAATAACTTTGATTTGCTTAGTATTCATCGTAAATCAAACTAAGTGAGCAGTTAATCACACTTTGAATTGCTAATTTTTCGATCATCGTCGAAGTTGGATGATGGTCCGGACACAAAAGGGCCAATAATCCGAAGTCGGGTGTTAAAAAACGGTTAAGCTAATGTGCATCTGAAAGGTCAAAGACACGTGACCATATCTAAAAAAGTCGCTAGCCGGATGTCCGACTTGATTCGGACTCTCGGGCAAGATGGCTTCTCCTTTGGACGTCAGAACCATACATGGTTGGCTGTTCAATTCCGCTCAGACTCGCTCCGCTGCACATTTTGAAACTCGTGAACCCTCATAAAATCAATATGGAAAACTCCGCATGATAATCAGATAACTGAACCGCTCGATCTTGCAAAGGTTTTTGTAGTCATCAAAATTAATTTAGGGTCAAGGTGTGTGACTCTCTACGCTTAAGCTTCTGGCATTGAAACAAAATGACGTGGTAACCAAAATGATTACCATGACATTGAAATTATACTACTTTTAAAGTTGATTCATATTGTCCTCCGTATTTAATATGAATAAGCCTTTAGATGACTAGTTCTAAATAAGAACAAAGTACATATATCCACCTTATGAATCTCAAACTTCCACTTCTTTTTATCTTCGTACTCTTGGTTTTTTTTTTTTTTCAAACTTTACTATGTTTTTTTTTACTATATCATTCCCATAATCCAATAAATTATTATATCTTTAAACATGCATTTGTGAATTTATGCAACTTTTCTAATGAATTCTACTTCATGGCCCAAGTAAGAGTTCTCTTCTTGAATCATTTATGCCTAATTGTTGGCTATTATATTAAGCTAAATTTGTGTTCATTTTGAAGTAATAAGATCTTATGTGGGGAATTTTTTTTTTTTTACTGTATAGGAATTCTTATAACTTTTTGTTTAAGAAACAAGCTTTTCCAGCTATGTCAAGCACAGGCCATGTCGAGTAACACCCATAAATGGTACTTGGGATGACCAACTCCCGAAGAGAAAACTCGAAATATTCGGCGTCGATGCAGCATAGAAGTTATTCGGTTGTCGTTCGATTACCTATTCCAACCAAACTCTGCAATATCACATTGTGTTCTTCGATGTTACTATCATTCATGATGCATAGTTTAATTCCATAATTCATGACATGATGTTGTCATTAAGAAGCCAAAGTACACTTGGGCCTTCCAAGTGAATTTTTCACTCTACATGAATTCGAAAAGATTGAAGCCAGAGTATCGTAATATAGTTTGATTTTTGATAGATCAAGCCGATTTTGACCGGGAGGGAAAATTGAGACCAAGAAAATGACTTTGAGAGGTGTGGCATGTCCCGGTAACTTTGTTGAAACAATAGTGATGGTAGAATTTACCTCTTACATACTAACCAGTTGATATCGTTATAGCTTGGTGAGCTTCGGGTTCGGTTCTACTCAAGAAATGCTTCTTGATTGTGAGAGTTTAGATCCAAGCCAAGGACCAGCTTCATGTGCCATGCATGTGACTTTGCAACCTTTATCACTGTAGAATGGTGAGCTTCGGGCTCGGTTCTACTCAAGAACCGCTACCTGATTGTGGCGGTTTAGATCGGATCTAATGCCGGTTTCTGGTGTCACGCATGAGACCTTGGCAACTTTTTAGAACTTGTTAGGTATTGGCATAGCTTTGATGCTCAAGTAATCACACTGAAAGTAAAGGACAACCTAAGACTATTAAGTTTAGGATCATACTCTTAAGTTGATTAGTAACTGGCTTAGACTTGAGAACTTTATCGACAAAATGTGGAGCAATCTGATTCGCTTTACATTCCTTTCAACTTCACACGAGTATCATACGACAATTTATCAACGATTTTGTATCGGTGAAGTTATGAGACATATTCGAGAATTTCCAAGATTAAGAAAACTTAGTGCCAAAATTATTCAAGCAAAAAAACTTACACGACCTCAAAACCATACCTTTTATAGTAAGCACCTCAATGCAAAATTTGATCGTGTCGATAAATTTTACGAGGTCTCTCGTGGTGATTTGTACTAAAAAAAATATCGCGTGTCAAATTCGGAGTGGCGGGTGCATTTAAAGATAAGCGGGTTTCGAACGCCCAACTCTTTTGAATAAAAAAAAAAATTCTCCAAATCTGAATCCTCTTTCATGGTTAAAAGTTAACCATGGTTAAGCTTTTCATGGCTTATCACATGAATGGTGATGACCAGCTTAACCACGAGATGAGTAAAATACTAACCATACTCGTACGGCCCCCTTTTTTCATATGCCATTGAGCCACCACTTTTCCTTCGTGCGCTTCAGCCTGGTCAGACCAGCATTGTATGAATCGCTGACGACGCTGATGCTGGTGGTCTCAGATTCAAATTCGCTCGGGCACGGAGACCTCCGCGATAATGGGTAACCGCTCCAACCTCCAAAGCTTCCATTTTTACTCTCCTCCGAGAATGTAATTAGCGCGCAGAGTTTCTGTACTTACTGGTGGTTGTGGCGAAGAGAAGATGTAGGGTTCCATCCGACCAGGACTGAAATTTCCCGGAATCCCGGAGAGTTAAGCGCTCGGATAGCATCTCGAAGTTCTTCTACGATACTTTATATGTGTTTTAGCGTGTCTTGATTTTGCCGGGGTTTTACTTCTTGGGTCGGATCTGGGTGGTCACGGCTAGTTAGATTTCGTTCGAGAAAGTTCATGCACCTTTTTGCTGGGAAGATTGCTGACATGGGTTTGACTCGCCGAGAATTATCTTGTCTACATAAGACCAGTTCTTTTTTTAAGTCAATTTCGTTGCTGTCAATGTCGCGTTGTTGTTGCTGTGGATGTTCTCTGGACCATTCTTTCGTCAATGAAATTGTCGAGTAATACATTCTCTTAGTGCATGTCTTCCCATTGCTTTATTCCCGATTCAACAATTCTGCCTCTTGGAGTTAGATCTCTATTGTTATTCACGATTCTGGGGAAATCCTGCTGGTGCCTTAGTGTTTTCTAAGCTCCTCCAAGGGTGATTTGTTCTCCTGTACGAGAATCTGTGAGCCCAATACTTATACAAGAATTGGAAAGGTCTTCCAAGTGGGGTTTGTGAAACTTTGCGTCTCCATTCTGTAATCTCAAGAATTGAAGATAAAGCATTTGGAGATTGCTTCTTGCACTGGATCGGATATGCTTCTTACATGAACCTTGAAATTATTAGATATGTATTTGTGCTTTTCTCCTTTCCTTTGCATTTGTTGTTTGCATTTCCTCACCCATTTGAAGGCACGGGCATGCCGTTTAGAAACATAGAACATCCCATAAAAGAACAGCTTCATTTTTTGTGTATAGGCCTTGGACAGGTGTTGACTGCAAGTAAAGGCAGTAATCCATGTGAACGTCTCTCTCTCCCTCGATTAAAGACATACTCATCTATTGATAGCTTTTTTTCCTCTTGGACAGGTCTTGAATTGAGGAAGTTACTGCCTTTCATGCATGGAGTAAAAAAGGGACATGTTTCAAAGAAGATCATTCTGCCATTCTAGTACGTAGTAACTTCTTCTGTGTACGTAAAATCAGAGAGAATAGTGCAGCAAGAGAGAGCAACTTATCAAGATTTTGAGCAGACTGATGGAGTGTAACAAAGATGATGCAGTCAGGGCTAAAGAAATCGCTGATAGAAAGTTCACGGAAAGGGATTATGCTGGTGCAAAGAGATTTGCTCTGAAGGCTCAGAGTTTATATCCTGGACTTGACGGCCTTACTCAGATGTTGACTATTTTCGATGTACATTTATGTGCGGAAAATAAGTTAAGTGGGGAGGTAGACTGGTATGGCATTCTGGGCGTGAACCCTTGGGATAATGATGAACTAATCAGGAAGCAGTACCGAAAACTTGCACTTATGCTACACCCTGATAAAAACAAGTCTCTAGGTGCCGATGGTGCATTTAAGCTGGTTTCGGAAGCATGGAGTCTATTATCAGATAAATCTAAAAGGGTGGCCTACAATCAGAGGAGGAATTCACGAGTTTCCAACCAAAAAACTCCTAGTGCCAGCACTTATCCATCAGCAGCACCCCATCGAAACGGTACCTATTATGATAACGTTGGTTCGAATGTGAGGACGCAGCATACGAGTACTCGGGGCAACACAACTCCTGCACCTGCTTATAAGAAAGCTGATACATTTTGGACTATTTGCAGTAGATGCAAGACCCACTACGAATATCTCAGGATATATCTCAACCACAATCTCCTTTGCCCGAATTGTCATCAGGCTTTCTTTGCAGTAGAGAAGGCACCACCTGCACATGTTTTTAAATCATCAAACTTGCCTTATGACCAGATGCAACAGAACTCCAAGTATCATGCTGGTGGGAGTAACAAATCTGCTTCTGGAGTATCAGCTTGTACTGCTACTCAAGGTCCAAGTAGAGTTCACAATCAAGTAGCTTCTGAAAGTGAGAGAAGTAACTTTTTTAGGAGGGAGGAATTTATTCATAAAGGGGAGAATCCACTGAAGAAAAGAAAAATGGATGAACATCATTCCCATGTTTTCGGAGGTTCTGTGGCAAACGAGATGGATGGAATGTACTATTTTTCTGGTAAAAAGAAGATGCACTCCGCGAGAGAGTTGTCGTATACAGAAACACGACAAATGTTGATGGAGAAGGCACTGGTTTCGATCCAAAAGAAACTGAAGGAGTGGTCCCCTGCAGTTAAAGAAAATAAACCAGATAAAAGGGTTGAACAAGCAAAAGAGAGGAAAGGCATGCCTGAGGGTGAAGGAAAACAGGATGGCACTCACGTAGATATGAAGCATGTTGAGGCTTTTGCTCCCTTGTCGATCAACGTTCCAGATTCTGATTTTCACAATTTTGATTTGGACCGTAGTGAAAGTTCCTTTGAAGTTGACCAAGTATGGGCCTCATATGATGATGATGACGGGATGCCTCGATTCTATGCTAAAATCCAGAAAGTTATCTCTCGGAAGCCATTTAAGATACAGATCAGTTGGCTCAACTCGAAAAGCAGTGACGAGTTTGGCCCCCTTGACTGGATAGGGTCTGGTTTCACCAAAACTTGCGGTGAATTTCGGGTTGGCAGGCCTGAAACTAGTACCGCCCTAAATGCATTTTCACATAGGGTAGTCTGGACGAAAGGTCTACGCGGGGTCATAAGCATAGTTCCTAGGAAAGGGGAAATCTGGGCTCTTTACAGGAACTGGTCCTCCAACTGGAATGAGCACACGCCGGGTGAAATTAGGCACAAATACGATGTGGTGGAAGTTCTCGAGGACTATAATGAGGAGCAAGGTGTGTTTGTTGCTCCTCTAATAAAGATTGCTGGTTTCAGGACAGTGTTTCGTAGGCTCATGGATCCGAAGGAAATGAAGCGGGTCCCAAAAGAAGAAATGTACAGCTTCTCTCATCAGGTTCCTGATCACATGCTCACTGGCCAAGAAGCTGCGAATGCTCCCAACGGGTGCCGGGAGCTGGACCCTGCTGCTATGCCTGTAGAACTCCTCCAAGTGATACCGGAAGCTGAAACGTTCACGTGCTAAGGCTAATGAAAGCAATGGTGAAGAGAAGTTTAAGGACAATGAAAATGGTCCAGAAGATGAGGAGTGCAGGATGGTGGAGATTAATGAAAAAGCTGAGGATGAGAGATGGTACTTTTGATCAAGAGGCGTAGGAAGCTGATGTAGAAATTGCTGGAGGCTCTCTCAATCGGAACATCAAGAAAGCTATACACCAAGGTTAGAAAGTTTTTTGCTTTTTTAAGTCTAACATGAAATATGAAGGACAGGTTTTTTTGTTTTTTGGAGGCCATAGCATTTCTAGAGCTGTCCTAGCCCAATTGATTCTTTTTGGTTTCTTGTTGTATGACATGGTGAACATGACACGCGGATGACAGAGGTTTGGGCACTAGCTCTGCATTCGGTGTTCTAGGAGCAGAACTGGAGAAACCATTCTAATCGATCCTCGGTGAATGCCTCCATATATAGTTGGTCATACATACTTTTTGACATGATACACGAGTTTTGTTGGAACCTGTTGGAGCTGATGCGACATAATTAGACGCACTTTTGAATTCTAGTGTCGATGCACGCTAGAGCTGTTATTCTTTTTGCTCTTCATGCTTTCTGCCACTTCACCGGAAAGAGAGGGAGCGAGCCGAATAGACAGAAGCCGAGGCGACCAAGGCGACCACTTATGTTCATACTTACGCCCGACAAAGTTCCGCTTCCTGCACGAGGGACGATGTTTTGATGGTTCTGCAGGCATTTTTGTAGCCGTTGTGAACAGTGAACTGTTCTTTTACGAGCAAGTAAAACCAAACCAAGATGGACAATCGGTATACACGTTTGTATGCTCGCCGTATCCGCAGAGTGCATTGAATGTGTACAGAAATGGCTAGGACAACGTGCATGCTTGCTTGTTTTGATGGTAGGATTGGGTCCCTTTTAGTAAGATGCGCAAGCTCAGGGGAAACACCATTGGGAAGATGGCATGTGGTTTGCACTGTTGAACCAACTAGCTCGACTCCAACCCAAAGGGGGCGAAAAGATGATGGTTCTAAGCCCTGGACCCCTGAAAACATGTATGGTCCAAAGAGAATTCAGCAAAACAGGGGAAAAATGAAAGCAAAATGATTATCTGTTGAAAGGGAAAAGATAGCCAAATTACTTTATGGGTACAAAAAGAAGAAAAAGAAGCTGGTGGATAATTCTTCAAATTGAATGAGATAAAGAGTGGTTTGGACCCTTTTTTAGCTTAAAAAAAATATTAAAATATTATGTTGCCGGACGATATCCACATTAGTATCTATTGGCCAAAACTGTCCGCATGGAATGAATTGTAATAATTATAAAAGGTTTAGGATTGAATCAGCAAAAAAAAAAAAGTTTAAAATTGAATGGACACAATTACAATTTTTTTTTATAATTTTCCCAATAAAAAGGAAAACAGAGAGCATCAAACCAGCAATATGTGAGACTTTCATTAGTGTTTTAGGACATTCACTGACAGAGAATGAGATAAGGCCTCCTTACTACCTTCGACCCATGGGCCTGTGAAGCTTAATGATGGAATAATTCAATAAATGTCATAATCAGACAGAGAAATTGGCCCAAAGTATATTCCCTCCCAAATGCTTTTCAACCATATTTTAATGGGAGATTTTTTCAACCCATAATTAGCTGAGCCCACGTTGGATGTCAGGTAGGTACCACGTTCATCTCACCCAATCTCAATTCAATTTTTTTTTAGTAGGTCGAGGATTAAAAAAATACCCTACTAGTGACCGCACCGGACCGGCGGGGAAAGACAACAGGAGTGTCATAATTTACGAACAGCAGTGCTCACTTTGGGGTCGTAAATTTTTCCGACCGGTCACGTGAGAGCCGTAACTTTTTAACCGGTTCCTTGCGTGTCGTAACTCTTAAAAAAAAATGTTCACTTCATAAGCGCCGCAAATTTTAACCCCGCATCGTGGATTTTCCGGCAATGAAAATAGCCGATGTCACTCGAATGAACATTTATTTTATTTTCGATAAATAGTGATGGCACTCAAGTGATCGATCGAAGAATTACGAACATCCAAGTGGGGCTTCATACAAAAGTCGTGACACTTGAGTTCTTGCCGATAGAGAGATGATACATGATTTTATAGAGTGAAACCCTAGGAAAATCCAGTCACCATCAACTACTTTCTTGTAAAATCTTTTGAGGGCACTAAGACCATAGTATCCACATATGGAAGAACTGTTATTAGTCCTTTATGATTTTGTCTTTTCCTCTCTTTTCTTCTTCTTCTTTTTATTTCTTATAGTGAAAGTGGACAACGAGAATCGGATTTGCAAATTCACAGAATCTCTCGATTAATTTATGCTTCTTCTAGGGCAAAGAAGAGGTCCGAGCGAGAGAGTGCGAAACCCTAAAAAATGCCACGACACTTTATGCTCTTATTTAATTAGAGAGGGATTCCACTCACTCTTTTTTCTTTTTTGGAATAAATAAATTATTAAAAATACGATTTGGAATATTTGAATATTATAAAAATCGCGTATTCTTCTGATAGCTTCTTTTTTTCTTTTTCTTTTTTTTCAAGAATCGTTATTTGTAGTGTTACAAGATCCGATGTGTTATCAGAGCGTGAGTTCCCGAACTCAAATTTTTTCCGGGTGCCCGTTATTCGCCCGTGATATATTAAATCGTGTTTTCATCTGGCAAAGCGTTTCTCGAGGGCCGTTGGATTTCTTTTTCGGGTCTGAAGCGAGTAGGATCCTTTTGGCTTCTTCTTTTAAGCTTTTGTCTTTGTTTTATGGTCCAAAGCTTTTGTCTTTCGAAGAGCCGAAAGCTTGTTTAATTACCAAGCACTAATCTCTGATTAGAAATTTGATTACTCTCTCTCTCTCTCTCTCTCTCTCTCTCTCTCTCTCTCTCTCAAGATTATAGAAGAGTTCTTGCTTTTCGCAATGTGGTGGTCCAAGAACTAATTTTTTTTTAAAACTAATTTAAAGCCGTCGAGGGTCGTGGATCTGGGTGGACTCCATGAATGGCATGTGAAGCCCATGCTATTGTACAGATGGTTTTATTGGATTTTATACGGCATCGGACAGCTCTTATACGATTTAAAAAGATTGGGAATCGTCGATGCAAGTTGTTCGACAACACCGTTCGTTCGTCCGTCAGGCTTTGGCCTTGTCGATTAGAGATCAAATGATCTTTCGATGTTCAGTATGGAGAAAAATAGATAACGCACGTCGAGGATTCACATGCGGCAGGCACGGCGCATCGTGGGTTCCGGCGCACGCGATGCCCGCTAGTTTTAATTTGTGTAAGTGCGCTCGATGTCGGGTAAACTTGTCCGACGGGCGAGTCGAGCCTAGCACCGGGCCTAAGTGTGTCCTCGGCCAAACCAGCCGATGCGTAAAGATTCACTAAATTACTTATAAAATATTATCCGAATCGAAAGTTGCCGTGGTTTTGTTTTCTTTTTCTTTTTTTACACTAGCCCTTTTTTCAGTGCTGAATGGCGTTAGCTACAAGAAACTCGATTTTGAGTGGATAATCTTGACATTCTTGATGACTTAAATGATGGCCACATTCAGAACATTAGAGCAGGGTTCATGACAACCATCACATCCACCACACTCTTAATTTCTAGTTATACATGTCGCGATTTCAAAAAGATGAAAGTGAAATCATACAAGCAAGATTCGTGTGATTGGTATAAACAACACCGCACGATCAGCGGCGATAGATTTTTTTTTTATTTTCAAGTGTCAGTCATTATCTCGCATAGACCATTTACTAGCACATATATAGTTCTAATAAGAATATCGCACTTATTTTTGTAATCTTTTAACTTATGGTGTATGCCACATTATTGATGCCAAATGAAAAGGGTCGCATCGACAAGCTTTCCAGTTAAAAGAGCCACTCAGCAATATATGGCCTCCCTTAGTGTTGGGGATCTAAGCCACTTTCAGGACCCGCACTTATTGGATTTTCCCAATTTAAGCAACCGACGTCTTTTCTGGAAGGAAGAAAAATGCTTCCCGATCTCTGATTGGAACCATGTCACGTGCTCGCATGCTGGACCCACTTTCTGATAATCAATACTAAATCTATTGTGCGAATATTATGTTATTCCTGAACTTTTTCAAGTTTGCGAATTTAGTCGTGAGCTTTTGCGCGAAAATTCCAATACATTCCTTCCGGCCAAAATACGCTAGAAACGATCGACATGGCGGAGCGCCCACATAGGACCGCCGGCGATGACCGGACTGCCATATTTGCAATAGCAGGTCGAAATTAGTGAGGAATGCTACATTAAAATTTCACACAGTGATTTAGGATTGAATTGGCATCCATATAATGAGTTTATAATTTATTGTGCAACTTTTCCTAAAAACGATTGTTCATCGCGACATCGAATTTCTAATCTTGTAAGTGACTCGATAATTTTGGATATTTCGTCAATGAGATAATATTGGTATTTTTTCTATTTTAGCATAAGGTCCGACTTAAACACATGAGGGACAAAAAGGGTATTTAAAAATATATGTTGTTTTTATTTGGGGGTTGATTATTGTTTAGATATGACCTACTACGTATAGATTTAGGGAGACGGCACTAACGGCATGGAGGGGACGCACTTGCGAGAGGAATGCCTCAAATAATGCAAGGCAAACCATCTCCAACTCAAAACGACAAAATTAACTTGCACGACGCCTGTCGTAGAGTTACCAGACATGTTCTGCTCTCTTCTGCTACGACATTTGTGCCCTAATAGCGTCCATGCTCTTGTTTTTTGTTTCTTTTTTTGTCCTTTTTTTGTCCTTTTCTTTGGCTTCTTATCCCATGGGATCTAGGACGGACACGTGTCGCATTTTTCATGCCATGCATTGATGTCCACGCTTGCTGTGCAAAGCTCAAAGACACAAGGTGGGCCAAAAAAAAAAAAAAACGATATTCTTGTTGTCTTCCCCATTTTTCAGTTTTTTTTGGTTTTGCTTTGGAGAATCCCACCATTGTATGTCTGGTCTGTGCTTGGTTGCAGCAGCAAAAGGACTTGCTTGCTGTCGTTTCAAGCAAAAGGGGGTACTGCTTGGGACAGGCCGACCTGGTTTCTCCTGTTGGCAGCGATCAGTTCTTGCGCGAATTGCTTTCAAGTAGACACAGGAGCAGATTGGGTCAGTGGATGTTCTGTTTTTGGTCAAAGGGTCGGTTGATGTTGGTTGATCATGAGTTAACTTTCTTTGAGGCCGGTTTCACGTGGCTCATTCTCCATGTCGATAAGAAGAGTCACCCACTTAAGGGGGCAACTTTCAAGACTTTTATAGTTTGAGCTTGTTTTTTATTATTGGTTTAAGCCTGGGCCTATGGATAGCTACTGTTATATAAAATATACTTTTCTTATAATTAAGAGTTGTAGTAGAAAGGTGCTTATATGCTGGACGTAACCCTAATTTAAAGATGAATCAAAATAAATCTTATATCTCTATTTTTCTTTCTCGCATTTACTCTCTATTTCGTTGTGCACATAATCTTAACAATATCATCAATTGGGTTAATGGAAAGGAAATGACTTGGGCACGGTTTTCGCTCTTTTTAGTCTCGCTGGTCCGGTCCGGTCTAGGTTCGCCTATTCACCGCTTTGCTCTTTCACTTGATAGAGTTCTACTACTACTTCGATGTGGTTGCGGTTGGGTTCGAACATTCAATTCCGCTGTCGACACGGTTTGTCTCAATCGATAGTTCGTTTTTAGTACGGGTCGAAAAATTGACATCCTCGGCGAGAGCCTCTGTCGCTACGGTAAGTAAATACCTGGGCATAAATTTATCACCCAAATGTACCCACATTCTACGAGAAATGATAACGTGAGGAATTTTCGCACCACCCGGAAAATAAGACTTCGTACGTCTCCGTGCCACCCTTGGCCCCTTTACTTACATGAAGGTCATCATTCTCCTCTAATCTTTTTGTCCCATCACTTTTCTAGCAAAATTCACCGCAATTCATCATATTGGATGCCGCCGTTATTAAAATTGATAAGGCCGGTTTTCGAAACCGGCATAACATGCATTAGTCAAGACTCTTTTCAGCACGAGTCACATGTGCATCCAAAACCAGATCGTCGGCCACATTACATAGCATTATGAGCTTTACCCACCAATCCAATCACAACCCGACACGACTCTTTTGTCATTTTTAACTCTTCACGGATGGCCCTCTGGTCCCAAGCTCACCCAGTGGTGGCCGGTGGGGGGATCATGAACATGATTAGCTCCAAGATGAGTAGGCGAGCGATCGAATAATGACAACGATGGCATCGGGGATCTCCCTCTCAGAACGCCCCGTTTCGGTCTGAAAAAACAACCGGATAATGCTTTTTACTCGTTTGAGCCAAAACCACAGCGTTCTCCAGAAAGAGACAAAGCCTTGCTCTTATGGCAGCTTTCTCGTTCCTCGTCCGTCCGGCTCGACTTTCGAGGCCTTCCTTCAACTGCCGACCTAATCAATATGGCTCTGCCCCGCATCCACTTCCTCCGCGGGGGTCGCAATCACCGACCGAGCTGTTCAAGATTAGGGTTCAGGTGGAGGGTTTGGATTGGCTGCCCAAAAGTCAACGCCCTGTGCCATGTATCGTTTCCCAGTTTTGTCAAAGAGTTTTTGATGGCTTCCGCCATGTCGATATTGCTGACGGATGGGGAAAGGCTGCTGGTTCGTGTAATGGGGCTGAGAGTCCAATGGTTCTAGATGATGATGGGTTAAGTTGGAATTTTGGAGCTTTGATATGGGCATGAAACTGAAACTTTGAGACCTTATCCATCTTTGTGCTTGTGATTTGCCCGGAAGCATAACAAAAAAAAGAGCTCTAAATTTATTACAATAATTTCATTTCAGTAATAAATCTTTTTTTTTTTTACCAATACAATCAGAAACATTTTGTATTTGTGTCAATTCAGTCCATCCGATCAATTTTGAATGACTGGCACCGATGTGACACTGCCGACGCCGACCTGAATTTTTTAAAATTGTATTTTGAATTTTTTTTATTTCTTTAGTTTTTCTTTTTCTTCCTGAACTTAGGGTTGGCAAGGGTCGCTGGCCCTAAGTGTGGAGGGTGGGGGGTCGGAGGGGGAAGCTAAAGAAAGAAATAAAAAAAAGAAAAAAATTATACAAAATTTCAAAAAATATACAAAAGTTAAAGAAAAAGTCCACATTAGTGCTAGCGATATCATGTCGGTGTCGATTGATCAAAATTGATTGGATGGATTAAATTGGCATAAATGTAAAAGGTTTAGGATTGAATTGGCAAAAAAAAAGGGAGAGGAGGAGTTTAGGACTGAATTGACATGCTTGCAATAAGTTATAATAAGTTTAGAACATTTTTGGTAATTCTCCTTGATTTGCCCTCATTTGATGCTTGATGAGAGAAGGACCTTTGATAATTTTAGGAGAAAATTATCAAAAAAGTCATAAACCTATTGTACTTATGTCAATTCAATCCTAAACTTTTTAATTATGCCAATTGAGTCCCAAATACTTTCAAATTTTCCCATTAAGTCCATGAAGATGCTGCTGTGGCGGTCCATGAAGACGCTGCTGTGGCGGTCCATCAGCTTTAGGCATCCTATGTACGATGTGGACAACTTTTAAGAAAAATTCTAATTTTTTTATGATTTTTTTCTTTCGTCTTTGCCAGTGGCCGAAATCAAGCAATGGCCAACCATCGGTGATGGTCAGAGGGCTGGGAGAGGCTGACCCTCGCCTCACTCTATTAAAAAAAGGAAAGAAAAGAAAAGTAACCAAAAAATCTAAAAAGAACTAGTCAAATATGATTAGAAAAATGCCCGCATTAGCTCCAATCATGTCACGTATGACGGTCAACGCCTACGTCATCAATTCCTTGCCAAAATTGATCAGATGTACTCAATTGGCAAAACAAGAAAATGTTTAGGACTCAATTGGCACAATTAAAAGATTTACGATCGAATTGGCGCAAATGCAATGTGGTTATAACTTTGTCGGTAACTTTCCCTCTATTATAGCTTATGACCTTCAGTCACTTTCCATGTGAAAAAAAGGTACAATAAATGAGAATGATCTTTGGGGTTATGCATGAGGAAAGTCACAGACCATGTACCAAGAACTCGTCGCCATGAAGGAAGGGAAAAAATGTAAAAAAAAAAAGTCATAACCGTATTATATGACGGCCAATTCAATCATAAATATTTCAATTATGTCAATTTAATCTTAAATCTTTTGACAATTCATCAATTGAATTCTAAACTTTTTAATTGTGCCAGTTTAGTCATAAATCTTTCGACGATTTGTTAATTTAGTCCTAAACCTTTTGACAATTTGCCAATGTAGTTTTTTCTATCAATTATTTAAATAACAAGTTTAGGGTTAAATTGATGTAATTTTAAAAGGTTTATGACTAAATTGACACAATCGAAAGGTTTATGACTAAATTGATAAATCGTCAAAGAGTTTATGGCTAAATTGACACAATCAAAAGGTTTATGATTAAATTAATTGTCGTACAATATGTTTAGGATTTTTTGGGCAATTATCCCTGGAGATAGTAATCTACCATGTCAAAATAATCACCTCAAAGGTTTCATTGACCAAGCCAGTTCTTGCCTTGGACAGAGCTATATAGGAAGAAGGTAAGGAATGTGTTCTAATGTTCTTCCCGAGCTATTTCTCTCAATTTCGTCTTACCAGCGATGTCTCGCTTGATCTAAACTCCGAAGAGCGACGAAGCACATGAAGAATTGCATATTATGTGTGATGCGACTATGATTGATCCGAGCTCGGACGGAATCACTAGTATCCCGGCGGGATTCTAAGGCACGGCGAGGTGGAGTTCCGACGCGGCGTCCGGCAAGTCTTCCTTCCTCGAGCTCAAACTCTCACGATATTGACTCGGAGACAAAGCTAAAGTTTCACTGATTGACGATAAATTCTTCCTCGCTTTACAACGGAAGAGGATGACATTTAATTTTGTGTTGTGTTTTTCTAACCCTTTTATGATTGATTATTATGGGATTGGACGGAGAAAGTTCAAGGTTTGACCGAGGAAGAAGAAATAGACTTTGAATATGTGGGGACGGCGGCTTATGAGTTATGTCTCCTCGTGTCTGTTCGTAGGCCAAATAGCACCGACACCAACAAGACGCGATACGACATGCAGATACATCATTTCTAAAAAAATAGAGAATTTCGACATGTTGAGATACGTTGTATATAAATTTTTTTATTTTTATACAAAAATGATAAATTATCATGTATACATAAAAAAATCAATGGTGAGTTTCTTTTTCTTCTTTTATTTAGGAATTTACGATTAGTTTTTTTTTGGTTAATTGGGTATATAAATTTTGAGGCGGCTGAATATATGACTTAAATATAAATATTTTTGATAAATTTATACTTTGACCCCCAATTATTAAAAATACTTAAAATTGATCCCGTGCATTTCGAAATGACGTATCGGGATGCTGGACTCACGTATCATTGGCGTGTCCGGAAAGCCGACCACGTATCGGTCGCATGTCAGAGAGTGTCGGAGCGTCGAAGAGTATTGAATACGGCACGGAGGCCCTAAAAATTGTCCGTGCTTCCCAGCCCTTGGGTCGACCGATATAGTGCGAGTTCGGTTGACTGTCAAGGGAGAAAAAAAAAAAAAAGAGCGAAAGAAACCTAGAAATCCAAAAATATTTATCATCAAATGACCGCTTTTTCTTTTCTTTTTTTTCATATTTATCCTTGAATCACCATTTACTTCGCGAAAAATCAAATTAGCGATCATGATGAAGGTCACATAATGCTAGAAGGAATGTGCTCTGGGAGCTTCAAATTTCAAGAAATTCATCACGATCTATAGATTATGTAGGTAAAATTCCTATCTACAACGTGAGGTTAATATCCTCCGATAAACTATAAATCCGACTATCCAGCAACCTAGGCATAGTTTTTCTTCTTTTTGTTTTGAAAGGGGTGTGTGAAAATCGACTCGATAAAAAAAAATTTCTAACAAGATTATCGTCTTAGTATTTTCCGAATACTCTTCCAACAATTTTTACCATGAGAAAGTTCTTTTTTTTTTTTAACTTTTTTTTACCAATCTAACTCATCATTAAATTATACATGAAATGTCCAGCTGCATGGCCGACATAATTTATGCAGCCGACAGAAAATATTCCCACTATTTTTTGTTTTTGTTTTTGTTTTGTTTTGACGTTGATAATGAAGTGTCGCTTTACCGAAACCCTAGCAACTAATTCGGGGCATTAAAAAGGCCCCCAAAAAAAAAAAAGAAGCCACATATTTAAATAAATATAATTAAAATTCTCTAATTTCCTCTCACCATGGCGACAAAGGGAAATGATCAACTGCCTCCGCCCGCTCCATGTCCATTTCCGTCAAACGACGCGTAAAACGCCAAAAACAGAACCGGGCGAATCGAGTGGCACGATCGTAATTAGGCCCTGAGTCCGGGGGTGCATTTCCATCGTGCGGGGGAAAGCGTGAGATGAAATGGGAATTGCACGTGAAAGTGCGCTTGTGGCAAATTGGGAATAGAATCACAAATTCCGAGGACGAAAAAAGTAAATAAAAAGGGCAAAAATGATAGAGGTTTTTCTTTTTTCTTTTTTTTTTCCTTTCTTTTTTTGTATAAATATATATATATATATATATATATATATATTTTCGGTTGAATGAACATGGAGGAAGCGATAAGAGCTTCAGCTGCTTCGACAATGGCGGTGTGCGACATACGCTCTGTGTTTGTAGTATAAAACCCCAAGAGGATCGCCATCGGAAGGGATCTATCGGCCGCAGACTCTCCGTCCGGCGAGCGCTGTCGGCTCCGGCCGTGTTGCTTGTACTCCTCCTCCTCCTTCTTGGTCCCTTCCGTTTCCGATGTTTAGGGGCTCTGAGAGCGAGCGAGCGAGCTGAGTCCGTGCTTCTCTAGGGTTTCGCAATCGGAGGAAAATGAATGCTAACGTATGTGAAATCGGGAGCATGGAGAGGGAGTACATGAGGAGGCACCACAAGCATGAGGTCGCAGAGAATCAGTGCAGCTCCGCTCTGGTCAAGCACATCAGGGCTCCCGTTCCCCTCGTAATTTCTCTCGACGCGCTCGAAATGGACGCCTTTTTTTTTTTTTTTTTCTCTGTGGTTCTGTGGATGTAGATCGGAGCAAGTGTTTGCATCGATAAGAAGGATTTTTTTGGATAAGTTTCGTTACTTGATCCGTTTTGCGTTGATTGGTGGGCTGATAGAGTGGTCATCTATGGGGGGCGAGCGATGTTTTTCTCGAGCTGGAATGCTCAGCGAAGTGTCCGTGTCTCTCTCTAGATTCACTAGTGTTCGATTGTTTTTCGTGGGTTGAAGAGTTAGTTTGATATGATTGCATGTGATCCGTGTTGAGCTTCGTACTCTTTTCCCCTGTTTATTTGAGGAAATAAAAACAAAAGAAGCTGAAGAACGACGTTTGACCAAAATCCTTTTGGATGGAATTGGTCTTGGTCTTGATCTGGGGGTGTTGTTCTGATTTTCGATAACGTTAGAATGTGTTCTCTTTGGTAGTTCACCAGTTTCTGTTCTTGGAAGTTTCTTGGGAATCAGAGGAAACAGGAATCCACGCTTCTATGAGTTCATTGATTGAATGAGGTCGATGGGAGATGTCGGGCTAATTAGTGGGGGAAGTGACGTTATAAATGGCAAATGGAAAGTTTCCGCTTCCTGGCATGCAGTCCACTTGGGAAAATTCGTGTTGAAGTTCTGAGATGATTTTCCATTTCCTAGACTAATTGATATGTATTTTTTTGCATTGGACTCTTTGAGCCTTGTTATCTTAATTCCTTGAAAATGTCTCTGCTATTTTCTGGAAATGTCAACTGATGACTTTTGTTCGTAAAGATTTGGGATTTTTCCTGACAAAATGCTTGATCCTTCATGTGTCCTTTCAACTAGGTCTGGTCTTTGGTGAGAAGGTTTGATCAGCCCCAAAAGTATAAGCCTTTTGTCAGCAGGTGCGTCGTGCGTGGAAATCTCGAAATTGGTAGTCTGAGGGAAGTTGATGTTAAGTCTGGACTTCCTGCCACTACAAGTACAGAGAGATTGGAGCTTCTTGATGATGATGAGCATATCTTGAGCATTAGGATCGTCGGTGGGGATCACAGGCTTAGGGTATGTTTGTCTGCCAAATGTTTGATCTCTCATTTACCTTTCCTCTTACTGTGTCACCTCATTCTTTAGCATCCAATGTGATCATTCTTTCCAAGAGTTTTCTGAAAAGCAGTAGCTTTCTCTTTGAAGCCCGTGTAAGAGAACTCATTGTTTCAAAAGTTGATGGAGAAACCAGAATTTAGCTGCTGGATCTGTGCATGCCACTCTGTGTACACAATCATTGTTCACGTTTGACATATCAACTGAGTTACTTGTTCACATTCAACATATCAATTTTTGCAATGTATTGTTATTTGTACACAGTATCTTGATACCTCACTTGACAAAAAAAGAAAAAATAATCTTCTGCATTGAGTTCTTTTGCTATATCTTGTGAAATGAATCCTAATTTTAGGATGATAGATGCCTTTAATCCAGTCCATTTAATATCGTTTCCGGAAGCAAGAGGAAATGCATCTCAAGTACACTAATTAGTAGGTATGAGAGGATGAATGTTAGATCCTTAAGGACAAAAGATTGGTTTTCCAATTCAAAGAAATTTACCTGAAGGACTGTCTTTTAACAGAATATATAATTTCTTGCTGTGGAGCCTGCAAAAGAGTTGTGGATACTGCTGTACGAACATTAGATGTTACATATCTTATGCAGGTTTGTCAAAGTAATAAAACACATCGTTGTATGCTAAACAAATTGTGAAACCATCCGAGGGGTGGATACTGCTGTACGAACATTAGATGTTACATATCTTATGCAGGTTTGTCAAAGTAATAAAACACATCGTTGTATGCTAAACAAATTGTGAAACCATCCGAGGGGTTTCTGTGAATCCTCGAAATGGGAGGAAAGAGTTCTCATGCTGCATCGAAGCCCATGCTCAGTGCTGTGTTAATTTTAGAATTCAGGTTCTTAATATTCTGGGAAGCGGCTTTTTGGTGTTTGAATTTGTTTTGCACAGGGCATCCTATCATCTGATTTTCCTATACCTTTTCTAGAATGGGATGAAACTTCTAACATCATTATTTACAATGTCTACTGTAATCTGACAGAGATGATGCTGAACGCTATGCATATTATTAGTGCCATAGTGGAGTCTTGTTCCGGGTCAAATTTCTATAACTTCTGGTTTTCCATTTCTTGTATTTCAGAACTACTCTTCAATCATTTCTCTTCATCCAGAAATCATTGAAGGAAGGCCGGGGACTTTGGTGATTGAATCATTTGTGGTGGATGTTCCCGAGGGGAATACCAAGGATGAGACTTGCTACTTCGTAGAAGCCTTGATCAAGTGCAATCTTAAATCTCTTGCCGATGTCTCAGAGCGGCTAGCAGTGCAGGACCGGACTGAGCCCATTGACATGATGTTAAAATAGGTGGCGAGATGTGTTGGTATTGTAGGTTGCCGAGGATGAAGCTTCTGAAGCTTTCCACTTGAAGAGGCTTTGGAGACAGACTGGCACTAGCTCGTTTCTCTAATCTTCTCATACTCTCTCTCTCTCTCTTTGGGGGCGCTGCTGCAGTTGTTCATCTCCACTTAGAAATTTTTTGCTCAATTCCGTGTTTGGTGGTGCAAGAATTAGAGATTTACCGATCCCGTTTCATGACAGTAAAAGGATGAGAAGAAAAGGGTCATGATTCTCCGAGAGGAGTTTGTTTCGTGCCTGTGTATGTGCTGGATGAAGTCGTGTACATTTTGTTTCATTGGGTAGTGAGAGTTGTATTCAGTATGAGTACTAGTACTGAGGACTACTAGTACTTCTTCACGGGTTTCTAGTCTGTGTTGCAATTTGGGAAGTCCCTGTCTCCTCTTATTAGTTATAGCCATAAGAGGCGCGACGCCACGATGTTCTACTGTTGTTTCATAACCTTTGCTGATCGTTTGAGACGGGCTCTCTCGTTGGTCCACGGAAGGCCCTGCATTTAGGATATCATCAGCTGCATTCGTCCAATCGCCAGGCGGTTTGAAGATGGGCAGGCATCGAAGTTACTCCAGACTGGACTTTTGCATACAGACGACACAGTAGTCCTTTATTAGTGCCTCAATGGAGTACCTGACCGTTTCCGATATTAATCAGGTTTTCTCAAAATGATCTGGTAAATGGGGCCTGGGATGCTCAACGGGTTCCTAGCAGGAGGCTTAAGAGGGCATTCCAAACAAAATTTTCCCAAGACAAAGCCGAATTAAATCAGTTGCATGGAATAAAAGCAAGCAAACTATCTGCATGGACACTGGAGCGATTCCCCTAGGAGCTCTCCGAGTAATAAGTCGATGGGGATCGGGTGCTCAGAAAGGACTGCACACCCCGTGTCTTGCGTCCAACCTAATGAAACAAATTCTACCTGAAAAAGGAAATCTCATAGAGTCTCTTCAACTAGCAGCTAGAAAAGAAACTTCCATTTAGCTCAATATGTAATGGTCATAACTTCTGTTATCCAGAATTGTAGTTTGCAGCAGATCTTTGATGAATTTTCCAGTATTTCCTGCAGGGAGCTGCATTTGCATTTCCAGTTACAATTAAACAAGGAGAAAAGACACGTAAAAATTGCCATCTCTTATTCTTCTTCTCTTCCTTCTTTTTTCGTATGAATACTCCAAAAATAATGAGACAGAATACATTTTGTCAAATACTATCCAAAATTTCACCCAGAATGGGTGGGTCTAACAGTTATACACCATTTTTTCTGATGATTTATGACAACCGTCTGCTCAAGGTTTCTAAGAGCACTGTTTCTTTGGAGATGCTACATGTAAGGCAATATAATCTTTACCTTCTCTTTTTCCTTTTCCTGCCAACAGAATCATGTAGGGGAAAAAACGGAGAATACAGTATAAACAATTACCTCTTACGCTTTTAAATAAGCTGTGCAACCCGGCCCTACAGTTTGTTACACTGGAGCAAGAGAACTCGACACATTTTGCTCCATTTTCCCATGTTTCTCTGTTGCTTGGATACTGTCCTTCAGGTTTCTACTACATGAGACTCCAATCATGCCAATACAAGTTCGCCCTCTTCTACTTGTTCTTGCTGCTCAGACAGACTTCCTTCTCGATAAGGAAGTAGTACACGCTTTACATCTTCTGCATTAAGGGTTTCGTACTCCAGAAGCGCATTTGCCAATGCATGTAGAGCCTTCTCATGCTGAAATAATGTCAAAAAGATTGAAATCAGTAAAATTTGCAATATGAAGAATTTCTACATATTTTTCAGTAGGTAGGCGTTCATTTGAATCCACGATGCACCGATGCTGATTATGGGCCAATGGCCCCAAAGCAGGTGACACAATATGCAAGGTAACTGCAGAATTGGCAAGGGCCAAATCAATCATAGTTAGATGAAACATGAACCTAAACAAATATTAAAGCAGAGGGTTTTATGGGGTCTGGTGGAATGGTGTGGTGTGGGTTGTCGGAAAGAAGAGCAAGGAGGCAAGATAAAAGCTAGAATGCTTATTTGACGGTTAAAGAGCTTCACAGCTGTGTACCATAATCCAGCAATTCAGCAGTAACAGCTGACCACCATAATGGAGAGTATAGTGATAGCAAGACACAGATTAATGATATGAACACAATTCAATGCACGCACATGATATTTATTATGCACTAACCAGAATTTTGTATGTACTGAGCAGAAGACCACATAGCTAAACTAAACCTAGGTTCCTGTGCAAGAAGACCACTGACACAAGATAAATCTCTTGGACAAACCTTTTTCAACAGGGCCTTCACGCGATCATATGCCTCTCTCAGAAGCTTGAGCACCTGCACGACCATCCATAGAAAACTTAGCACAAATAGCTCACAAAAAAACTTGCATCCATGAATATGACAAGAATCATACTTCTGCATCAATGCGAGATTGCATCTCTGCGCTTGGTCGCTCTTTAAAATGAATCGGACCAACTGTATTGCTCATTCCACAGTTTGACACCTTAAACCAAAAGAATTCCCAGATTCAGAAATCAAAATGAAATGATGAAAAGTTTTAAACTAAAAGTGCATTGTGCAGAACCTGATGCTGACAAATTAACTGGAAAATCAAAGATAAACAAACACAGCCAAACTGAAATTTGACTGCTGCTCAAAAGAATAATTTCATAATGACGATATTTGTTGACTATCAATCCTCTTCTAAGCATAAAAGATTAACAAGCACCTGCAGCTCCTTACATATACAAGATACAATGGCAGTTGGAAATTACCATATAGTGTGCTAGATCAGTAGCCGATTGAAGATCACTGCTTGCACCAGTGGTAATATGATCTTGTCCAAAAATGAGCTCTTCGGCAACTCTTCCTCCCATACAAACATCAAGACGGGCTAATAACTGCTTCTTGCTAATAGATGTCTCATCACTTGACGGGAGCTGAGTGACCATTCCCAGAGCAGATCCACGAGGCATGATTGTCGCCTTATGAATTGGATGTGCTCCATCAGTGTTAAAGGCAACTATTGCATGGCCACTCTCATGATATGCAGTGAGCTGAGAAAATGGAGGACAAAGTCAGAAGTACCAAACATACTAGGGCAAAGATGTCCTTTGACTTGATTCAAGAAATGGCGGGTCCAATTGGCCAGCTATGAATGTAACATCAAACTGTCCCAATACATTTTGATCTGTCAACATACTTGGAGGAGAAAATGTTGCAGAATACCTTCTTTGACTCTTCAGATATGAACATCGTTTTCCGTTCAGTGCCCATTATTATCCTATCTTTAGCAAATTCCAACTGCGCAGAAGTTAACTTGTCTGCCCCTTCAACAGCAGCTTTGATGGCAGCAATATTCACCAAATTTGAGAGATCTATTGCAATTAGCAGTGAACAGAGCAGTCAAGCTACACCAAAACATCTTCCTGATGTAAGAGACACCATTTAGATAGCAAGAAAAAGATGTTACCTGCCCCATTAAAGCCAGGAGTGCCACGAGCAATCGCTTTGACATCTATGTCCTCCGCCAAAGGTTTATCCTGTAAATAAAGCTCTAATATCTCTTGTCGACCCTTGACATCTGGATTTGGCACGACAATCTAAAATGAAAGTTCATGAGTTTTAAGGTCCCATCAATTCCATAAACAGTTCATTACACATATTCAAAACAACAAAGTTTCCATCTATGACCAATAATTAAGGTAACTTCTTATTGGGGTCCACAAAAGCAAGCACACATAACATGAGAAGGGCGAAAAGGAGAGAAAGCTCAAATATAATGTCAGGTGCAGCAGAAAGGACCCTCAAGAGTTTATAATCTCATATTTACCGAAGATATTATGAGTGGAGACCACTATTTTCAAGGTTAATGACCAAATGATGTGAAATCGAACCTCTAAAAGAATATGGAAAAGATAGTTAAGACAATTTATTATACAGCTGCCAGATTGATTGATCACTGTCCAAGAAATTTAAACTTTTTTTCCAGTTTTGGTTTTCCTTTAGCATCACCTTTACCCCAACTCGTTTGGGATAAAGGTGATGTTGATGTTGATGTTGATGGTTTTCCTTTAGCATCTAATTAGATTATTGAACTCGGAAGACATTTGATATTTGAACTCAAGATAACAGCAAAGAAGTTATATTTAGACATGTATAAAAAGTATACCAGATGCTTACAGAGGATCAAAGAACTTACATGCCTGTCGAATCTGCCAGGCCTCGTCAAGGCAGGGTCAAGAATGTCGGGGAAGTTTGTTGCAGCCATCAATATGATTCCCTGCAGTTTAAATTCATGAGTTTAGGATACAGAAAAGCCCATCAGGCGAATAAAGTTACTCCATTTATACCTCATTTTGCTCAAAACCATCCATTTCAACAAGAAGTTGATGCAATGTCTTCTTCGTATGGCCTTCCCACTGTTTTCTTGTGGAACCAACCGCATCTATTTCATCAATGAATATGATGCAGGGAGCCTATTAAATGTAACGCGAAGAAAATAAGACATAGATACCAACAAGTACAGAATTCATGCAACCACCTGAAAACTGTCAACATAACAAGAATGAAAAACACAGACACAGAGGCCATCCACTCTGTGTCTGTGTCTCTGTGTCAAAGATGGACAATAAATCTGTGAATCTCAATTTACTCATATTCAAGTGCTTCACTCAAGTTGAATCTCCGTCTAAGGCATTTTGAATCCTCACCAGAGACATTTCTTACTCATTGTTTTTGTCCTCTATTGGGTACCCCTCCTCTTAACAAGCTAACAATACAAAATCGTGGGCCAGTAAGACTGCCAGAAGACAGCTTACCTTTTTCTTGGCTGCTTGAAATAAGGATCTCACACGCCGAGCCCCAACCCCAACAAACCTGTCATACAAGTTGGAAGCAGCTCATTTTTTAGATTTGACTAAATAAAAATAGAAAAAATAGTTGCAAGGCTCAAATGCAAAGAATTCATAGATCAAGACCACAAGCAAACACAGGAATCTGAATAATCGACAGAACCAAGAGAGTCATAACTTAGATCAATCTGTATGAAGGATGATAGACTAATCTTAGCCATATACTACAAGAGAAAAGCACGATGTTAATAAATTAGTATAGACCATTCAGTGCCCATTATTATCCCATCGTTGCTTCAACAGCAAGTCACTTGATGCATAAACTTTTTGTTCAATAAACTAAAATAGTTCTTCAGACCTTTCCATCAGTATAGACTAGGTAATGCAAAATACTTAATGTGACATCATTCATACGAGCAATTGCTCAAAAAAATGAATTGTCATTCTAGCTATTTTATCATTAAATAATTGACTGAGCTTACTGGAAGACACTATTGTCATGAGCAATTAGGAAACAAGGATGCCATAATTTCGAAACTAGATGAAGAACAGAGAAACGTGCTAAAGTTGAAATCTATAGCATATCAAGGAAAAATGGCTTACATTTCCTCAAATTCGGACCCCGCTCTGTAGAAGAAAGGCACCCCAGCTTCTCCAGCAATAGCCTTCAAGGTGCAAATTAATTGGTATACACTTAGTAACTATATACATATATATTTTTTTTTTTTGGCCAGAAATACATTTAGTAACTTCAATAGCTAAGAAACTTCAAACAAATCATCAAGTACAAAATCATTAAGCAAGTTGACCCTATATCAGACAAACCTAGGAGAAAAGCGACAATTGTCAAGTGCATTCCTCTTATCAACTAGTAAAAGGTAAAGTTCAGGATGTATTAATATGAAATTTGCTGCAGAAAACCAATGAAACGCAGAGGTCACCGACCATGAGGAAATGCTAGTATCCCAAAAATGGATCACTTTTTACGAGTGTCGTATCCTTATCGACAAATAGTTTATAGCCTAATAAATTGAAACATGTATAGCCATGATGAAAGCCCCATGGAACTTGTTTAGAGTTGTTAAAACTTAATCCAAATTATTGTCTTATGTTTACAACGCAATCAACTGAGGCTTTTAGAGAGAAAAGGGGGAGGTCAAAGTTCAGTGCAAGATGCCACAGAAATCTCAAACCAGCAAGAGCCGTGATTAAAAACTGAAATAAGCAGCAGACAAACAATCTCAAATGTCCTCATTCCAAAAAAAAGTCAAGGACAAATGTAAAATTAGTGAATGGCAGTGCATTCCATTTCAACTAGCGAGCAGCAGACAAGGAGCATATACCTTTGCAAGGAGAGTTTTCCCTGTTCCAGGGGCTCCTGTCAAAAGAATTCCCTGCAGCAGGCAAATAAGGAGCTTATATAAGTACACAGATCAGGGTATGTAAAGGATTGCCATTGCATTGTAATATGCAATTGAAGAAATGCCAATCAATGTGACATCTCCTTATCTAAGAGCAAGCAGCAATTCAAGCTGACCTCAGCAGCAAAAGCATTAGCAATGAAATAACTCATATCATGCTAACTGATGTTTGAGCAATATGTCTGCGCGTTTACACAGTATAATATCATATCATTACACAAGAGGTGAAAAAATTTCAGCTTTTTAAGATGGATTTAATCTGGTTATCATAACAATTCATGAAGGAAACATACATACAGGTGTCCTGCAATAGAAGGAAAATGTTGAATACATGTCTGTAGCACTTGCAGCCATCGATAAATGAAAGAAAGATGTCCTGACGAAGACATAAACAAACCTTAGGCAACTTTCCTCCGAGGCGAGTAAATTTTGTCGGGTTCTTGAGATACTCCACCACTTCCTCTAGCTCTTGTTTTGCATCATCGCAGCCTTTGACATCCTTAAATGTCTTAACATTCTACAGGAAAAACAATTTTTAGTGCAGGCATACTTTTTGAGTGTACGAAGTGGTTTCTAGACGTATATATGACTTCAGAGGACATGTAAATGTGCACATAAGACAGAGTTTGATGGAATAAAGAAAAAATCAGCAATCTCACAAGACTGCTCACAGATACCTTCTCAGGTGTAACTTCCTTATTTAACTCCTTAGGGGCATAGGAAGAGCTCGAGCCCACACCTGAAGCACCGATACCACCCAAGCTTCCTATATACTTTTGAAGTGCAGCAGCACCCATCACCCTGTAACCAGCTTAGTCACTAGAAGCACAAACATACTATGTGTCGACTAGAAATAAATGTAAAAAGAAGAGAATAATGGCAGAGCAAAAGCACATACCATACTAACCCCACAGCAACCGTAAACAAGATAGTTGAGATAAGCTCTTGAGCAAATCGTGATTTGTTTGAAACTTTGGGGTCAACCTAGCGAGAGATAACATCTTATGGCATTTAAACAGGAAGCAAAAAAGAAAAAGAACTGCCCTCATTCAAAGGTACCACAAGGTGGGTTATCCTCACCATAACAACATGCAATGGCTGCTTCTCAGATACCCCAGGACTTAGAAAAGGCTCATCCATGTTTCCTGATGCACGCTGCTTCAATTCTTGCAACTACATATGAGATTTACCGATGGAATAAGCACGTAGTTTTCAAATTAAAGAATGGAATAGTGAAGGAAAACCTTTTAAATGGCCAGTTAAGTAAAGACTTTCTCATTCGATTGACTTCAAAAATTTCACTTTGGTCTGGTGAACTCTCCAGAGCAGAAATGCATGTAACTACATGACAATGACAAATACAGTGCGGGAGACCCAGATACCAGCGTCGGAAGGCTAGAAGGCTTTCCAGATTGCTCATCTGGAAGATACTCAGCAATTGCATTGGTAACAACAAGAGCTCTTAGATATTCTGCAACTCCTCTACTGTCAACAGCATGGTCTCTTTGTTCGAAACGCTTGATGACAGTTTCGGGACTGTGGAAACAAACAAAAAAGGAGCCAAGTCATACATAGCTACTTTTACTGAAAAAACAATGACATCATCGAACGGAAAAGGTACAGCAACACCCATACATGAAATTCTTCTGTCGCCACAAACTTTACTATAAACCGTATGGAATTTAGCAACATAATGGAACATTTTGTCCCTTGAAAAGAATGAAAATTACAGCAAACATCATTGTACTTATGAACAGAACAGTTAGAGAAGGATCGATGACCTAAATCTAGGTAAAGCTTATGCCAAAAATTTGATCCATCGAGCTTAATAAATCAGTAAGATCATAAGGCTTTGTTCATTAATGAAACGAACACAGATGACTCGATTGATGGCAACACAACAAGCACCAACCAAAGTGATAGAACCACTAATTCGAGTGCATGTTCAGACTAAAATGAGGAGGCGAGAGCCAAGACGCCATTCTAACTACAATACAGTAAGTTTGGAGGAAGCCAGCATGTAAACCTAGATTCACGCACCAATTAACGGTAAGGTGATGCTTCAAATGCGAATTGAAAACCAACAACAGAAACAGACATTGCAAACGCCACTAAAAAGTCATACATTATGTCCGGGAACTTCATTTCACTGCTCCGGACATGTTCGGTATGAAGTATAACAAAGCTTACTAGTTCCAATACCTGTGCTTGTTGAGCTCAGCCAAAAGAGCGCTCTGTTTGGCCGCGTCCAAGGGGTAGGCATCGGCATCCGCAATCAGACGCTCCAATTTCTTCTCTTGCCTCCAGAATGGCAACCAGCTCAGCCAATCTGCCGCCAAAACCCTCTCGTACCCTCTTTTCAGCATGGCCCACACCCCCGTCAGAAGCACCATCACCGGGATTTTACTCTTCACGCCGTCCTTTCCCATCAAGTAACCATCTTTCTCCCCCTCATTACCCTCCGAATTGCGCTCGCCAACCGCCTCACCACCCTCCCAGCTCACTCCCCCGAACTCCCTCCTCGCCTTAATCACCGAGCTCTCGCCGCCGAATTCCTCCGCTCTCGAACCATCCGCCACGACGCTCGAGCTCTCCCCGACGAATTCGTCGACCCTCGCCTCGCCGGAGAAGGAAGGGGGACCGTCGCCGGAAGAAGCCCACTCGGCGTCCGCCTCTACGCCGCCGGGCCGTAATGCGCAGCGAATCAACGAGCGGTCGCCGCGAGATCGACGATCCCGAGGCGCGAATTTCAATCGGACGGAAGCGGGGAGAGGATCGAAGTTCACCCGGTGGGGGCAGTGGAGGCGGGAGCGACAGTGGAGACGCTGTCCGGAGGAAGAAGAAGGGCAAGGAGGAGAGAGAGGGAGAGAGGTCTTGCAGAGAAGAGAAGCTTGGAGCAGAGTCATGTTCGGTCGCCGCGGCTTGCTTTAGTAGCTTGCTCGGCGGTTTTAATGGCGGAAGTGCTCTCCCGTCTTCTTCGTCGCGACGACGGAGGAGAGAGAGCCACAAGATTGGGGGGAGGAGGGGCGCTAAGAAGCGAAGAGTTGCTGAGGACCTTATCTCGATTGAAATTGGCGCCGGCTTTGTGGCTTGTGATTTTGGTTGCTTATTGGTTCTCATTTTCCATCTCACCAATTACAGCATGCTATATACATATACACATGTGTACATACATACATACATACATACATACATACATACATACATACTATTACAATTTTCCCTGCTTGCATGAAAATTCGGCAATAGCAACGTGATCTGGAGTCCTTTTCTTTCGTGAAATATGAGTTTTAGGCCACTGAATTATTGAGAAATGTGCATTGAAAGTCCTAATATATATCACGAAAGTATAATTAAGTCCTAAAACTTGCAAAAACTACAATAAAGTCTTGTCGCTTGTTAAGTTGGTGTAATCGAGTCGTTCCGTTAACTCCGTTCATCTTGACCGACGGAAAATGCTAATGTGACTTTTTAAAATATCTTATCTATCTTAGGTGGCGATAACGACATCTTTTTTTGTCCGAATCTAAATTTTATACAAATGATATTTAAATTAAATTCAAAAATAAGTTTAAAAAAAAAAGGCAAGAAGTTGGAAAGCAGGCAGTGAGGGTTGCATGCCCTCGCCCTTGCTGCCCTATCATCATCGGAAAAGGGTTAGCAACGGTGGGGACAATGGTTCTTAGGCCCCAACTAGCGATTGACAACCCTCGCCGACCGTAGGCGAGCATTTGTAGGCCCTCAACCAAATCGTGGGGAGGGTCGCCGGCCGTCGCTACTGGAGGCTCGACGACCCCTACCAACCATTCCATCACCATCCCTTGCCCTTCTTGATGATAGTGCTTGGTGCCTGCTTTCCAACCCCTCCTTTTTTTTTATTTTTATATTTAGCTTATTTTTAATTAATTTAAATAAAAGTAAGATTTTGATCAAAATAACATCATTTAACCATGTCATTGCCACGTAAGATAGAAAAATAATTAAAAAAAGTCACGTCGGTATTTTCTGTCAGTCAAATTAGACAGAGTTAATGGAAGAACTCGATTGTACCAATTTGATAAATTTTAGGATTTCTTTTTTTTTTTCAAATTTTAGGACTCAATTACATTTTCAAGATAAGTTTTAGGGCTTCCACTACACTTATCCCAATCCTTGGAGACATGAAACTCCGGTTCCCTTCGACGTTCTTGTCCATGGAGAGAAGAACCTATGATTATCTTTACAGGAAATTTCCAAACCAATAATTTCAAAGAAATCTTTCAATTTCTTATTTTAACGTGTGAGTCTATCCGATAGAGGGAATTCTTTTTTTTTATTTTTATCATTTTCTGTTTTAGTATGAAATGAAAGAAAAAGAGACTAAATCTTCCTTTACGTCAACTTTTTTTTTATCCACTTCACAAAAAAAGAAACAAATTCCTTTTTCTATCTATATTTTTTTTTAATTACTGAGGTTTAGGTGTCATTTTTCCTTGAAAATATTTGGGATAGGTTTAATGTGCAATGTGATCCCTAAAATTTTAATTTGACCAATATTGTTCTTGAACTTTAACCTAATGTATAATATGATCCATGAACTCTCAATTTGTTTATTGTGATCCCCGAAATTTTGAAACATGTTCAACTTAGTCCCTAAACTATAAGAAAATATTCATTATCGTCCCTAAACTTGAATCATGTAAGGACTACATTAAACATCTTCCTACAGTTCATGAACTAAGTTGAATTTGTTCCAAAAGTTCATGGACCATATTAGTCAAATTAAAAATCTAGAGATCATATTGCACATTGAGTAAAAGTTCAAGGACCATATTAATCAAATTAAAAGTTTATGAATCATATTGCATATTTGATTAAAGTTAATTGATCATTTATGCTATTATCCCTTTTTTCAAAGAGAACTTATTTTCAATGGTAACGCACATTTTATTAAAAAGTTTCAAGCACAATCCCAAGTCTTGAGCTCGGGCATTGTTGTCGCATGCCCATTAGTAGAGATCCCGCGTCTGACCTCTCGAGATCCTAGCCCAAGAGCCGAGGCGCTTGGCTTGATTGCTAAAGACCCGAGCTTGTCCACCGAGGTCCTAACCCTAGCCTCAAGGGTCCAGAGCATGGGCGCTGAGGACTCGAGCATGGCTATGAGGTGTAGGGTCCAGCCTTGAGGGACCAAGGCCCGCAGTTAGGGCCACAAGTCCAAGTGTCGAAGTTCAATCGTATTGTGAGAAAAGATTTATCATTTACAAGAAAAAAATATGTTTTAAAATGTAAGTATAAATTTTCCGTTCATTATAAAGTAATTCCGTCTACTATTTTTCCTAAACGTTCCAAACATTAAAATGAAGCAAATATTTTTCGGCAATACATTGTTCTATAAATGAACACACCCCACGAAAGTGAAATTATGAAGATGTAATTGTACGATGGAATGCAAGAGTGCCTGTAAAGGCTACTGCAACGGAGAAAAATACGTCAAAATACATGGAAGCATTGCAAGCGAGGCGATATTAACTTACTTGCAATACTTACATCTTCAATTTTCAGTTCTTTTACAAGCTTTATTTATTTTATGAAAAATGAATGATATGAAAAATATTTTTTCTAAGCATGATCGATTATATCGCTTGAAATAATTAGTCAAAGAAAAATACTTTCATTATTGATAACAATTTCATGATCTTGTTCTATTTTTTGAAGTTCAGATAATACTTTCTATATTAAATTTTTGGAGAAAAAGTTCCGGTGAGACTATTCCCAAACCCATTAATTATGGCTGGATCAACAGCTTTTTTAGCGCCTTTCCCAAAATGCCCTTGGCATGCAATAATACAAGCTCAAAAAATAAGGAAAAATTTCTAATTAGGGTCCGAAATACCATCATTTTCTCAAATAAGGACGTGAAGTGAATTTTATTTCAAATAAGAGCTTAAATATTTTGGCCTGTCAAGAGTATTTTCGTCCGAAGAAAATTTTAACCTAAACTTTCGTCAAATTAGATTAAAAGTTCAAAAAGTTCTCGACAAAAAAAAAATAAAATAAAAAAGTTAATATTCTTTAAAAAGAATAAAAATACAAGCAGAGGCCCTTGTATCTACTTGCCTTGCCTTGGTCTAGACGAGGATCGGCGACCCTCACCGATGCATCGGCGATGTGGCGGCTGCCAAGGGGGAGGGCTTGTTTTTTTTTTTTAGTGTCTTTTTCACTTTTATCCTTTTTTTTTTCTTTTTTGAGTTTTTCTTTTTAATGGAATTTTTTTTGGCTTTTTTAAAACTAATTTAATTAAGTTTTTGTGTAAAAATTAGGAGTCGTATTAAAATGCCGTCGTTTTAGTGCCTTAGTTAATCTTAACACCACGTAGGAGAGATAAAATATAAAAAAAATCACGTCGGCATTTTCCGTTATCCAAATTGGACGGAGTTAGCGGAATGACTCGATTTTTATACGAAATCAAGTCCTGGGCAAGGCCCTACAAGCCCTCATCAATTGCGGGCAAGGTGACCCTCACCCCGATTTGGCGAGGACCGGCCTTACCTAGGCGACTGTTCGAGCATCGCCGGTGGTTGGCCACCATTTGAGACCGGCCACAGTGAAAAGGAAAAAAAAAAGAAAGGAAAAATGGAAAAAAGAAAAAAATTAAAAAAGCAAAGAACAAAAATGCCCTCGATCAGCTGGTGAGATTAGGCCTTTTTTAGACAAAGCAATGCCACTTTATGCTCTTATTTAAAAAAAGGTCCACTCGAGCCTTCGTAAAATAAGGACACTTCATATCTTTAGTTGTAATTTTTCCAAGAAGAAATAACCATGTCTTCCCTCTTCTGTCCTTCCCCTTCTCTCTCTTCCAATTATCTTTCAATGAATTCACCGTTTTCTCATCTGCGCTTTGCAAGGCAGACAGGTTGTGAAAAGATGTGTTTAGATGCTGTATATATAGTAATTTGGAACCCCAGCCGAAATTGCAACGCTTGTACCTAATTAAATTGTTCTTTTCTCATGACTTTTCCGTAACTGATCAACTTTACCATGGCAAGACGTTTTAGATCAATCCCTTCTAAATCTATCTTAAAATATGTTGCTTCGTGCAGCAGAAATCTTTGTCTAGGGGATCGCTATGACAATTCGACACCCGCCGCATAATGCTGACTTCTTTGCCTGATGCCTTTAATGTGCACCTCAGCAAATCTCTCTCATGTACAAGTGAGACCCCTGCTTTAAATTCAGCTATTCTTTCGTGCCAATATCATGTTGATTCCAATCTCCGCCTCGGCTCAGCCAAGTTTGACAGATGTTGGTGTCGGCAAGATTTGCCGTTCAGACTCTGGCTCAATTGCCTTTGCCCCAGATAAGTTCAACAAGAAGTCGAGAATACCATCCGCCCGCCTCGATTAGAGAATTCGAGATTCTTTTCTTGAGAGATATTCATCATGAATCAATACATATTATGAGTAAGCTAACAATTAACCATTAAATCGTTCAACCAATTCTTTTATCCAAGAGCCCAAATCTGAGCTTATCATCGTATTCAGCTCTAAGATGGTTACATCTTCAAACATGCGATTCTCTCGCCTAAAACCTTCATGAGATGTACTTCCAGCCTAGGTAAAATGGTTAGTCAAGTAAATTTCATCGCCAAACATATAAGAGAAAGTATTTCTCCTGTAATGAGAAACCATCCTCTGGTGCTTACCACATCATCATACACTGACATTTTGCCCTTCCTGACATGACAAAAAGCCTCTGAAGAAGGGTTTCAGATTCACACAATTTCATCGGCCAAAAGCAGAAACAGTACCTACGAATCCAATGAAGAAAAAGAGGCAGGCAAATTGGATAAATGGCTACAACGTCACTCAAATCCAATCTGAGTAGAAAGGGACAAGAAATTCATGACATCCATGGCAATCTGTGTCAGGCCTGCCCAACAAGGACATCCTTGTAAGGTGTAGGCCGCATGGGGGCTGGCGGTTGCACTTCTTCTGCTGGCTTCCTCCTCCTATGCCGCTCGAGATCCTCGGAGAGGAGCGGCATGTGGCCTTCTCTCGGTCGGATCAACTGCTCATGCGCTCCTCCTCGCAGCTTCTCGAGCCGAAGCCCGTCCATTTGCTGCATCTTGAAGACCTTCACCACGTTTGCCAATCCCCCGATTATGAACAAGAGGCTCCCGAAAATGCTCAACCATATCCAACTACCTCCCTGCATTCATAAAATCTCAATGTCATCAAAGTTTTGGCATTTGATTGAATTTAGGCACATACCTACTTGCTGAAACATCTGTGTGGTGACCGTCTTCTGCTAGGAAGCCTAGGATCCACATGCCTCAAAAACTCTAACATGGTTTTGAAGTTTGTTAAAGGAGGCAAACAAATGACCATGTTTCAGCGATTTACTTGAAATCAATTTTAATTCACAAGCCGCATTCTGAAAGAATAGGAATCTATCTTTGCTCTACTGCTAATTACATCGCATGCTTTTCTCTATGATTCAAGTTGTTCATCACGTACTAGTTCTATTTGCTGGATTCATACGATTAGTTGACTCTATTAACAGCCCTAAGATCTCACTCCCAACAATGATCTTATCTGAGCTGAATCTAGAAAGTGAATCCAATGAATTATTTCCAAACGGATGAGAAATAGGAGCAGAGGAACTGACCAGCAGCTCGGTGCCGTGGTGGAGAGTCCCAGCCTGCTCTTGGCTATTCATGATTGCACCAACCAGGAAGAGCAAACTTCCAGCTAGAAATGGGATGTGGATGCTGTGTTGCAATATCTGGACATGTCCATCGGCTCTCTCGTAAATTTGGCAAGAGTTAAGAATCGATCCAAGCAGCCAGAAAACCGGGCCGGCGATAAGCAAGTTCAGGGCATGCTTTTCCAGCTTGTAATAACCATATCCTTTTTCGGCCTGTAAAATCATGTACAAATCATGGCCACATCTCAGACATATACACTGAATTTTCTGGATAGCTGCTTGTATTTTTCCTTTCTTGGAAAAACACTCAGTGACTAGGCTCAAATTTAACAGTTCATCAAATCTTAAGCATCCTTTCTCTGCCCCCAGGGAAACAGAGAATTATATTTTTCGTGAGCAGGTCTCGATGGGGTGGCACTACATTCGAAGGCTTAAATCAATTTCAGTCCTCACAGACATTTGTTTTTTCTCCAAAATACGAGCTAAGAACTACTATTCCATCGTGTGAGGTCCAAACACTCGAACTATTCCAATTTAGACACTCCAAACACTTCCTTCTTCATTCCTTACCAAAAAAAAAAAAAAAAAAACACTTCCTTCTTCGGTATCACCCAATTCCAACATAGACCAGAGAGGATTAAAGTGATTTTTGCGATGGCAAACTAATAGAGGGAGAATTGAGTATGGCATTATGGAACAGTCGAAACCAGGTAGAGCCACTAAGAAGCAATTGGGTCTCTATTGCTGGGAAAGGCCAGAGCATCGCGTAGTGACAAGACCTCAATCGGCCGGCTAAGGGCCAAGATCATAAGCCTGATGGTGAACCTGCAATCTCTATAAGCATGGAATACATGGATTATGGCCACATTATAACTATTGACTTAAGCATAAGGGAGGTCTTCTAGGTTAAAAACAAGGGAATTCTTCGTTTGTGATCTCCATTTCCTTCACTCAAACCGAGTCAAGGCGCGAGAGAACTGCCGAACATTCTGAACATCTAGCCATAACAGAAGCGGATCCCCCTCAATTCATACTGGAATTACATTTTACCTCATCGACAGGCCCAGCATTGGCATACACATTTGCACGCTCAAGGATCGGATGCACACAATCTCACCAATCTAAACTACTAGAGTAGTCTACACACGAGCGGAAACCGATACGAGCTAGCAAATCATAGCAGAGCTGATCAACCACATTGAATTCGCAATCCAATTTATTGAAATGAGAAGCTGATTGATTAATGCACCTGGAGGAACAGAAACAGAATCCCCAAGAACACGAGCAGCGAGCCCAACGCCTGGACTATGGGGACCGCGAGCTCCACCAGCCCGAGCTGTCCGTCGCACGCCACGAGCGAGAGCCGGCACTCGATCCCAGCGAGGTGCGCCGCGAGGTCGTGGACGTTCACCAGGGCGATGATCCCGACCGCAATGAGTAGGATCACGAGGCCCGATTTCGGCTCCTGGGACAGCTCCGCCAGGAACCCGCCCAACAGCACGATGGTGGCGAACAGGTAGAGCCCCGCGTTCACGTACTCGGATCTGTTCCGGGCAAGCCGCGGCCCGTACGTCCGGATCTCTCGGGCCGACGCTAGCTTCACCATTTCCGCGCCGAACTCGAGTCGAATTCGGATCCGAGTGCGAGTTTGGGTCGTCCGTCAAGGTTTTGGTTCCAGTTTTTGCAGGAGAATCAGAATCGACAAGCGAGAGAGAGAGAGAGAGAGGAAGAAGAGAGTGAGAGTCAGGGAGAGATGGATGGTGGGGGCCCTGGGGGGGCCTTTTGGAAAGTGGGTTACGTGGCGTCCTGCATGGATCACATGAGAGCGGCATCGTGCATGGGGAAATCCCTCAAGCGGGATGGCGACACGTGGCAGTTTCCCAGGACTTCTTAACATGTGACTACGAACATGCATCAGTATCTTAACCATAGATTCACACACCGTGATGCATTTTGTATAAAACATTCAATGATTAGGAAATCGTGTAATCATAAATAGCTAATAATATTGTCAAACTGTCAGGCCGACTACTCCATATAACTGTCTTCATTTCATTAATTCGTTTTTGTTAGATTTTGACCTATCATCGAAATCTTGTCCGTTTCATATAATACTCGTATTCACACCATATTATGCATAATCCTCATTTAATTGGTGTCCAAGGGCCTTATGATTTCAATTTAGCAAAAGAAACTGCTCTCTTTCGATTTGATTTCAATTTGGATGTTTCCAGGACTCCGGCACCCGTGCTTGCCCCCGATTCCATTGAGGTCGGGCCTTGAACCTAATGCCCTAGACCTAGTCCCATGTGCTCGGACCGGGGTCTCCACCAAGCCCAACACGATACCCGGCGCTTCGGCTCGGACTTAGTATCAATGGACTTGGGCGTAGGGATAGGGGACCCATGCATGAGCACGAGAGTCTTGGACCCAGGATTGAAAGTCGGGGACTCGGGCATGGGCGCAAGGGTCCGGGGCCCAGCCTAGATTGACACCGGCATGGGCGTGAAGGACTTGAGCCTGGCATTTTGCCGGGCCTAGAGTCCCGGGCATGGGCACAAGTCTCCTAAGCACGGGCACCCATGTCCTAGGTCCGGCCTTAATAGATATGGGTGTGGCGGTCAAGGTCTCGAGAAGGCCTAAATGGACTTGGGACGAGGCCTCTCAAGCCAACCTCAATGGACCAGGGCCTAGGAATGAGCGTCGTGGTACTCATGCTCAAGCGCATAGTTTCTGATCCAAGTGATGATACCTAATCATATATTAAAAAATGATTTTTGAATTTTTAGTATCCGTTTGTTTCAAGAAAAATAACTTGCAGGAAAAAGTTTTCAAAATTTTCTAGCATTTGGTTCACGTAAAATAATCCGGTTAAGGAAATATTTTTAGACAATGGAAAAAACACCCTCAAAAGTGTCTCTTTCTTTCACCGGATCAAGCACATTTTCCTTGGTGCACTCCTTTTAATTATTTCTTATTTTCTTTTATTTGAAAAAAAAATAGAATTGTTAATAATTTTTTCTTTTTTCTTTTTTCTTCTTTTTTGGCCGATCGCCGCCGATGACTATGGTCGGCGACTAGCCCGAGACTAGGTGCGGCCTTGCTCGAGGTCGGCTGGCTAGAACTTGGCAAGGTTCGACCTCGCCTAGAGCCGATGGACTACTGTCACCCGGTGAAGAAGAAGGAAAAATAAAAAGAAAGAGAAAAAAAATTATTCATTTGAGTTATTTAAAAATTTAAAATGAAAAAATAAAATAAAAAATTAATAAAAGGAGTGCACAGAGGAAAATCAAATTGTACTTTGCATATCAAATGGCAAAAAATATTTTTTATTTCATTTTCGGACTTCAGCCAAATACCCAAAAATACTGTCATTTTTCTAAAAAACGACTTCTTAACAGATATGAAATTTTTTCCAAAAAACAAACGGAGCCAAAGGAAATCATTTTCCTAAATTCAAGCTTTGGTTGGAAAATATTTTCCGTCGGCCCATTTTCCTAGACATGCAAATTATATGAACGAACCTAGACTGCAAATTAGATGACATGTGAATATGACTAATGACATGGCAAGATATGTAGTATAACCTATATGACATGCACATGAAATAAATGTCGAATCTATATGCATGACATGAAATATCTTAAACTATAAGAAATGCATATGATTGAGATATTTTTGGTATTTTAGGATGAATTTCGAAATTATTTATTAATGAAAAAATCTATCTTAAATGAAGATTATCCTACATGTTTAGGAAATAATTTAAATTAAATCCTGAAATTATCTAAGAAATCTTTGATCCTAATTCTAAATGTTTTAAGATACCACTATCTATCTAAATGAAGATGTAATTCTAATCAAAATGAGGATGTTTAAAAATGCATCTAACCTATTAGATATGATTTCTAATAAATGAATGCCTATCATATGTGTCTCGACCCGCCTTGACCGAGGGTCCGACGGGTTTAGAGGTATTGCCATAGGTCAATTGCGTGAACTCTCCCAAGTCCTACCTCTCGTGACGTTGGATTTCTTTTTATTGATTAGCTAAAATGCTACTAAGAGTCTCTGCTAGCCTATTAGGGTCGACTAGAAATCAATTGAGACACGAGAGTATTATCTTGATTCCTATGCAACCATAGCCTTTAGGTTCGGGGATTGGTTTTCACTAACTAAATAAGTCAATATTTCCTAAGGTGACAACACATTTGTATATCATTTTAAGCTTACCGGACATCTAACCAATACTAAATAATAATGCATAATATTTTTCTGTCATTTCGTGCAATTACCTATTTATCTTTAACCTAGCATCTAGGAAAAGTAATTAACATGCAATTTTTCAAAAGATAGTGTTATGATAAACACTTAATCATGTAAATATGCCAAATAAAGACTGGAATGAACACATGTAAGCCAAATCTATAATGACGATATTTTTAAAAAATAACTCCAATACAAGGATTGGATACACATGAAATCAAACCGAATTAGATGTTGATCCTCAATCACCAAGCCTCAATGGGCTACCATCTTCATGGGCATCACTATCGATTGCCACATTGGAATACCAACTTGATGCATCAAGCATTTGAAACATGCACTCACTTAAAGCAGATGATTAGCAAAGTTCGGTCAATTAAAGGATAAAACGAGCATTGCGAATTAAATTCTAATTGCCGTGCTAATTTATCTATTGAGATGTGCATTACAAAACAAATTATTCAGACATTCACATGCTAAGCTAAACTATGTCATGCAAATTAAACATGAAAAACAATCAATAATTAAGTGCATAAAAGCCTTATCAGACAACATAGGCAAATGGAGGCAATTTCTACCTATTTCCTATTTGTTACAATTTCTGGGATTTAGGATTTTGGAAATTTTCTATTATTATTATTATTATTTATCAATTAAAGGTAACTAGGTCCGGGTCGAGTTCTCGGACCCGGGCCTCGATCAGGTCCAATGACCTGATTCGGCCCGGGACAGAGGACTAGATCCGGGCCTGGTTTACACAACCTAAACTCAGGCCCACTTTTCCTTAACCGAACCGGGTCTAAATCCCTTCCGGCCCATCACCCAACGCCCAACCTCTGCTCTTCATTCTTCTTGGACTAGCCCACCATGCAGATTAAACAACAAAGAAGCCCAACCAAGCTTTCCCCTTTTCTTTTTTATGACAGCCCATCCGACCACCCCAATACAACCAAGCAATAAACGGGGGATGGCCCTACTGCTACTATTCACCATCTTCTTCGCAAGACCTCATGCGACGTCATCTCTGTGAAGTTTGCCGGACGGACCACGAGAAGCCGCCGGTCTGCCCACCGCAAACGTCTTGATCGGATCCGACGATACCGACGCCCTCAACTCGCTACCCGGACGTTGGTTCGACAAATGGTCCTATCGGCCACCGGACCCCGCTCGTCTTTCTGTTGCGTCGTCGGGATCCATTCGCCACTCTGCCACCGGGTTCGGCTCGACGTAAAACGCCGGGTTTGATCTCCCTTTGTTGAGGCATCGACTTAGGGCTCCAATTGTTGCTTTGCGACGTCGTTGCCGCACCACCACGCCGTCGGCGCGAGGCATGAAGTTGAGTTCTGCTTGCATCTCCTCCGGCCACACCATCGTCGCCACCGATACAAGCTCGCGTTGCTTTTACTAATGCTTGTGGTCCGAGCTTGTGCGCCGCCTCCGCGCTCGCGTCGCCACCGATCCGAGCTCATGTACCACCTATGCACCTCCAAGCACGCTCTTTGCTCCCAGTGGACGTTCGCCGTAATCGGTATAGTTCATCTCATCATTGGCCATCACGCCATCTCCGGCTCGGGACGGGGCTATTGGTCCGGCCTCTCAGAGTTGTTGTCCGGACATGGAGTAGACACGCGTTGTCGCCGGCCGGACATTGGCTTTGCACTGCCGCCACCTCTAGTGGTGCTGGTCTGCAACCACCGCCGCATCGCCATTGTCCGTTCCCGACTCTTGCCCGGCTATGACCGTCAGCAAACGACCTTCCCGTCGCCATGACTCAGCCTGTCAAATTAGCCTCTTCCACTCTCATGAAGGCTGGATCGCCATCGTCGGCTCCTCGGGCCACGACGACCACTGCCGCGACACGGCTCGCTTGAGCTCTCTTCTCTGCTTCCTCCCCAAGACTCTCGGGTCTACCGGATGTACTCCCATACGAGCTGCCTGCTCTTTTGCTTCGCTCTCGGGGAGCCCGGCTCCAAGGAGCTCTACCAGCTCGCTCCTCCCTCCTACTTTCCGGTCGAAACCTTCCCTTCTTATAGCCTCCTCGTTGCCTTCTTGTCCAAGTTTGGTTTTGTGGACAAGAAGAGATGTGAGCTTTGGGCGACTTGTGGCCGCAGAAGAGTGCGAGAGGAGTAGTGAGTGACAGGATTCGGATCCCCTCCCATGGAGGCTTAATGTCGGGGATAACATAGAACGAAATCTGACCGTCCATTTGAATCTGAAGGCCGAGATTCCACCACGTCATTTGAAAGAGGGGAGCTCAAATTTTGGGCAAGAAATCCAGATTTCCTAAATAAAAAAAAAAAGAAAACCCAATTTTCTCTCTCCATAATAATCGAACGAAATTTCCTTTTTCTCAAATGTCGTCCCTCCTCCTCCTTTCGCTCCGTCTCCAGTGATGGTCCCCTTCGATGCCAGCCTCCGTGGAACCGCCATCAACCTTCCCGACACCAACCCTGGGGTCTAAATGCGCGTCGGTAGCTTCGAGCTCGAGCGGATATCCGTCTCTCTCTTCTTGAATGATTTCTCGCGCCGCAGCAAGGGGAGCAACTCGGCAAGCTACAGAGGACAATGCGAGTTGTTCTCTCTAACGCATCTACTAATTTTTCCAATGTATGCTGGGTACGTGTGTGAGATGCTTCGGATTTCCTGGTGGGGTCCTTTGATTGAGGCGATTCAGAGTATGATTGTTTTATTTGGCAAGTGAATCGATGTTGGCAAAAGATTGAGGCTTACGAATCTGTGAAGCTTAGAGTTCTTGTAGTTGACTTGAGATTAAAATAATGGAGCGAGCGGCTTTGCTTTTCTTTGGTTGATTTTGGCGTCTCATTTTTTGCCCTGAGCCCGTGGTAATGCTGAAGGGAGGAGTGTAGATGCATTGATGCATTGATGTTGGCGAGTCCGAGACTTTGCTTTGCATCTAAGTGCATTGATGTAAGGTACTAGACTCGAGTATCCATGAATAATATCCTCTGCATGTAGACATCACTTTGGAAAATGTTCCTCCGCACGCGGCTTTGTCGCGTAAGCAAGTTCACATGATCTAGGGGGAGGATATACTTGCTACTTGTGCAATATCCTTTCGCTGATATTGAATTTGAATGTGGAAACTGAAGTTTCCAAAAGTAAATGAAATGCTATTCAGTTACCATTATCTTTTGTTCCATAACCTGGATCATTGCTATAGGTTTCAAGTAACATTACCGACATTGCTAGAGCAATAATAAGGGCTATCGTAGTGAAGAAGTCGCATTCTTAATCGTTTCTCTATAGCTCTCTCATGTTAAGGTAGAGGAGAGGACCAATTGTGATACCACAATTTGGTAATTTTGGTAAAATTGCCGGTGATAAAGAAAGTGCAATGTAACTTTTTGGATCTTCTTGAAGTGCAGTGTTTTTATAGTTAGGTCAATATATATGAATAAACCTATTTAAAACCCAACTTCTTTGTTGGCAAGAGGTGTAATTTTATAGCGGTTTTGCAGGGAACTACCAAATTGGCAATAATATTGTTCCGCTAGATCCGAAAGTCGTTGCCCGCATTGTTTACTATGGGATTAAGAAACAGCTATTGAGTGATGAGGCCAGGGCAAGTTCTATAGTTTATAATCAGCTTTACCCTTTTGAAGGCCTCCGGAACTATAGTTCATGAATCATCCATCACATTCATATTCTAGGTACGGTTTTTCTGCTCATTCTTTCTTTTCATTGCATATAGAGTCTAATATAATAAATTAATGCTACTTTTTTTTTTGGTCAAAAAATTGATGCTACTTGAAATGTATGTTCAACTTTAACTTCTTATTCCCTTTAGGGCCAATGAATTATTATCTATTCAATAGAACTTCTCTCCAGGTATTCTTGTGGATAAGCGATGGCCTTCACATGTCTATCTTTGCTTATTAATCCTAGACCTTTGTATGTGTGTGTGTGTTAGTGAGGCAGGCCTACGTGTAAGGTACTAGACTCTAATATCCATGTATAATATCCTCTGCATGTAGACATCACTTGGGAAAATGTTCCTCCGCACACGGCCTTGTCTAAAATTACGTTATTAAGTCAGTCAATGCATTTTGACTATAAATTATGCTGTCAAATGTGATCTGCATACATCTTAATCACTAGGTTGATATAATTTTGACGGCAAATCAAGTGATTTGGTCCACCATTCAAACATTCCTTGTGTAACCTGTACTTAGCTCATCTTAGATCAAGGTCTGTGATATAAATGTCATACTAAATCTCTCTATTGAAGGCTATAATGTTGCCATAGCTTTTATCACATTGTGACTCTATAGTTGAGAATTTGTCTCTCGTGCTTTTCTCTCTCATTCCAGCATCTTTCATAAATCGATTTCTAATGAGAAGTGATGCTTTTCTTAGTTTCAAGATAAACTTGCCGAGAGTGATCAAAGCCACAACAGGAATATCAAGCTAATCAATTGTTAACCGACAACGGTTGCACGGTTTCATAAATATTGGGAGAGATAGGCCAGCACTAATTGCCATGCTTAGTACTAGCAGTGAAATTATCCCTCAAATGGGGACTCCCTCTCAAATGGATGATGATGACACAAGGTAATTAATGTCTTCATGAAACTATGTTAATTTTTCTTCTGTTTATTGTTTGTTGGTCAAGTTTATTGTCTAATGACGCCGCTTTGTCCACTATTTTTTGAATGATTTCATCAGCAGTAGTGATTGGACTCCACAAATGGGTATGGAATTTAATGATGTAAATGAGGCATGGGAGTTTTGGAAGATGTGTGCATTGAAAATTGGTTTTGGTGGACGTAGGAGAGTTACTAACAAAGGGAAGGATGATTCCATAACTTCTACACGTTTTTGTTGTGCAAAAGGGGGACATCAACAAAAAGATAAACGGCTGGAATTAGTAAAAAATCCTAGGCCGAAAACAAGGATGGACCGCCATGTCCGAATGGGAATCAGATTAGTTCGAGGGAGCGGAAAATATCGTGTGTATGATTTTGAGCCAAGGCATTCCCATCCACTCCACTTTGCAGAGTGTACTCACTTAATACGGTCACATAGGCAAATAAGCGATATCCAAGCTCAGCAAATTGTGTTGGTCGACAATGCAGACTCTCACGAGAGATAGCAGCGTGACTTGTCTAGTGTACGGGTTGGGGGAAGAGAAAATATTGGTTACATGAGGGTTGATGTAAAAAACTATCTTCGCACTAAACGAGGGAGAGACATGGAGTTTGGAGACGCAGGATGTTTATTGAGATACTTAAAAAAATGACAGATCTTCGACATATCTTTCTTCTATGCTATTCAACTTAATAGTAATGAGCAAATAACAAACATATTTTGGGCAAATTCTAGGATGGTTATTGATTATGCCCTTTTTGGTGATGTTGTGACCTTTGACACAACATTTTCCACTAACAAAGACTACATGCCACTCGGTGTATTTATTGGATTCAATTATCATAGAGAGCTTGTAATTTTTCGGGCTGCACTTTTATATGATGAAATCGTAAATTCCTTTACTTGGCTTTTCGAAACATTCTTGGGAGAACACAAATATAGGAGGCCTGCAATAATTTTTACTGATCAAGATGCAGCAATGTCGAAGACGTTACAAGAGGTGATTCCCGAGACAATGCATGGATTGTGTAAATGGCATCTAATACAAAATGCCATAAAAAATGTTGGTCATTTCATGAAAAATGGATCTAACTTTTGGACTGATTTGAAGAAGCTTGTGTATGAATATGTAGAAGTGAAAAAATTTGAAGATGCTTGGGATTCATTACTTTCAACATATGAAGCTAGTGATAATTCTTGACTCCAAAATCTGTATATGTTGAAAGAGAAGTGGCCCATATGTTATATGAAATCTATAGTGACCTTGGGGATACGTAATACACAGTTGAGTGAGAGTTTGAATGGAGATTTGAAGGATTGTCTTACATGTAATATAAATGTAAATGGATTTTTCAAGAGATTTAATAAGGTGGTGAATGATAAATGGTACAAAGAGTTACAGGCTGAGTTTAATGCTAGAGAGAAATTGCAAACGATTTTGTGTTAGATATCACCTATGTTGCAGCAAGCAAGTAAGGTCTATACACCTGCGATGTTTGAAAATTTTCAGATAAAATGGATGAAAACTTTATCCCTAGTTATCAAGGAACGTAATGAGATGGATGTCTTGCGTGAATATGTTGTTGGTTCATTTGGTACAAATGAACCAGAGTACAAGGTCACGGGTGGCCCAAGTAATGAAGTGGTTAATTGTGCTTGTAATCATTTTGAGATTGTTGGGATCTTATGTTGCCATGCGTCGAAGGTGCTTGATAACTTGGACATAAAGTTAATTCCTAGTGCTTACATTTTGAAGAGATAGACATGTGAAGCAAGAGATGGAATACTAGAGAAGCATGGTTTAGATACTCAGGTATAAATTGTCGTTATACTCTTTTTTACTCAATTTAGTGTTCTAATTTATTGGTAACTTCTAATAATTTCTATATATTCATTCAGGGGAATGGTGACATAGATGCTACTGATAGATATAAAGAGGTGTGTCCCAAGTTTGTGAAGATAGTAGTCAAAGGCTCACAAACTATTCGGAGATATGAATTTATCAAGAAGATGATCTTGACCATAAATAAATCTCTCGATGAAATGTCACTTGGAGGTGAGTCTTAGAGAAATTTGGTAGGTTTAAGTGAAGATACGAGTCTCATTGCAAAGGGCCTCAAGAAGAAAGATGGTCACAAAGGAGGAAAGCGACATAAGAGCTGTCTAGAGAAGAATAAAACAAAAAGAAAGAAGCAAGGAGACGCACCTCAAACTTCTTCACAAGCTTCTTCCGCACTTTAAGTTTTTGGAAGTTACAATAACCCTTCGGATTTTTACAGTAATCTACTCAGTAGGGTTGAAGCACCACAAGACTTAGAGGGAATGTCTTCCATGATAGCACCGCTTGGTGACGAGTAATGCACTATTCTATTTGCACTAAGTTATGTTAATTTTATTTAGTTCTCTTTCATTTTCTTTTACCGTGCATTAGTTGTTCATCATCTTGTTTCTCTGATTATGCAGGTTATGAAATTTGGGAATGAGAATCAAATCAATTTTATTGCTTCGGAGGTTGGTGGATCATTTGCTGCAGCTCCTCCCGAAGCTAGATTGAGCTTTTCAACTCTTTTCAACTCTGTTGATTCGAAGCTTTTCAACTCTTCTAATGTTTTAAGTTGTGTACTGTTACTTCCTAATGTTTTATGCTAGACAAAATACTCAATGTTTTGTTGTTACTTAATGTTTCGTTTAAGTTGTGTACTGCTAGCCAAGTAGATTAAGTTGTGTGCTGCTACTTCCTATTAAAAGGTTTAATATCTCTGCAGCAAAGAAGCTTGGTTGCAACATGAAATAATCTCTACTGCAGAAATATTTACAGCATTGGATAAGAAGCAAGTTGCAAGAACCAAGTTGCAATAAGTTCAGCTTGTTCCGAAGAAGTCGAGGGTCTACCGATTGGCCAACAAAGAGGCAAACGGCAAAAAATTTCGGCTAAAGACTAATGTAGAACACTTTCAGCAAGAGAGAGTGATGATTCAACGCAAGTAGCAAATTTGAGATGATGTCGAGCTGATGTGGATGGCTTTTGGAGCCAGATTGAGGCAATTGTTTCAGAAAAAACTGCAAAGAATGAGCTGCAGGATTTTTTCAGTTGAAAGGACATAAGAGCAAGGGATTTGGATGGGTTTTGCCACTTGCAGGGCAGGAGAGTTGGATTCTCAAAGGGATGAGAACATAGGGAAGGTCCCTATGATTCCCGACGTCGAGTTCGCCATCGTTTGCGGTTGTTCCGATTTTCAACATGTAGTATACTCGCTGTTGGGTCTTTTTGTTTTTTTTATTACTCAGTTTCGCCGGGCCGAGATCCCTGTTTTTCTCGGTCCGACGAACTCGTACTCAAGCTGATACCATAGTTCTTGTAAGGTGGAATTTGTTCATGATGTGCTGTGACTATGCATTGCTTCATTTTCTCTTGGTAATGTTCTGTTTTTTGTTGTTGCGTGTGATTTTTGCTGCTGCAAATATTCAAATCAATAGTTATATGGCCCGATGTAGAGGTCTCTCGCATAGTCGGCTTCGCAATGCTTTCTCCGTGAGTCTGTCCAATTCTTTCCCAAACCGATTGAATCGGGAACTTTTTTTTAATACAAAGCCCTTTTTAGCGTAGAATCAAAATTTTTTTTTCATAAAAGAAAAGTAAAAAAAAAAAATTCGAAAGGGGACATGAAAAAGAAAAGTAAAAAAAAGGGTAATCCGCTTTGTGCAAACTCACGTCGTTTTTATAATTTGTACCTAACCTTGGTTTTTCATTCATGTTTCGTACTTTTCTAATGCGAAGCCTTTTTTTAGTGTAGAATCGGAAACATTTTTTTATATAAAAGAAACGTAAAAATATTTTGGAAAGAACAAAAAATTGGAAGAACCAAACAATCTTCGCTTTTGCGTTTCCGCCGAATTAGTTTCTTTTGTCATTATTTTGCAATGAAGGTTGACCGATGTCCATTCCAATCTAGTTCACTATATACCCGACCATGTTGCGTGTCCGATTATTTGAATTTTCATTTCATTTAAATTGATCCGCGTGTTTACTTTTTCGTTAAAGAATAGTCATTTTTCTTTCTTTCTTTCTTCTTTTACTTAACGTTCGGCATCTCACTTTTCTAATATGAAGCCCCTTTTAGCGTAGAATTGGAAACTTTTTTTTTCATAAAAGAAAAGTAAAAAAAAAATATTTGAAAGGGGACATGAAAAAGAAAAGTAAAAAAAAAAAGGTAATCCGCTTTGTGCAAACTCACGTCGTTTTTATAATTTGTACTTGACCATGGTTTTTCATTCATGTTTCGCACTTTTCTAATGCGAAGCCTTTTTTTAGTGTAGAATCAGAAACATTTTTTTTATATAAAAGAAAAGTAAAAATATTTCGGAAAGAAAAAAATTGGAAGAACCAAACAATCTTCGCTTTTGCGTTTCTGCTGAATTAGTTTCTTTTGTTATTATTTTGCAATGAAGGTTGACCGATGTCCATTCCAGTCTAGTTCGCTATATACCGCACCAAGTTACGTGTCCGATTATTCGAATTTTCATTTCATTTAGATTGATCCGCGTGTTTACTTTTTCGTTAATGAATAGTCTTTTTTTTTTTCCTTTCTTTCTTCTTTTACTTAATGTTCAGCGTCTCGCTAAAATTGCGCCTAAACAAATAGGTAATGCCTCTAAACCTAAACGATCCTCGGGAGGGGAAAGGATAGGTCGCGACACCGGTGTTTGCGACAGTTGAGTTGCAGCATGTGGAACTTTTCTTCACGCCAGTTGCAAAAAGTTAAGTGTTTCAATGAAGACGACGATATACACCGCACAAAAAAGAGGACTTGATAAATGGCTGCGTTCTTTGTTTTCCATTCACTACCAAAGAAAAATTCATTTTGATCAATTAGGAAAGAAGATTTGCATACATACGTTTCAAAGAAAGAAATGTTGGTTGGGTGACGAAGTAATGTCCAGGACAGAGTGGAGGAAAGGAAAGGAAAGGAAAGGAAAATGAGATTCCTCATGCCTGTTCTCCTTTCAAGATGTCATTACTCATTAGTCTGAATATCTCTCATAGCAGGAGGTTTTTGTGTTCCTCACACAACCTTTATTAACCAACCCCGATTGTTCTAAAGCACAAAAAAAAGCATTAAGAGGGTATAAGGCGTATGCAAACAATTCTCAGAAGCAAAAACATGAAAACCTGTCTGCGACTTAGAGGGAAAAACTTCAACAGGGGTAGGTTGTATTAAGAAAAAAAAAAACACTAAGTCATTAGGTGCCCCGCAAAATCAGAGTTTCAAGATTGGAACGATATAGGATCATAGTATACAGCAGATACCCGGCTACGTTTAATAGTGTTCTTTATTGCACAATTATTCAATTGATGACATTACCAGTCATCCTTCCGTATGAGCATATAAGACGTATGCAAAGAATCTTTAATAGAGAGAGGACCGACTATAAAAGGTAATCACATTTACTTAGTAACATTCATTAAGAAGCTCTAAATCTCTAGAAACAAGGTAGCATGTACTTTTGAGTGATTACAAACGCATAAATGCAGATACTAAGATCTTTTTTCACATCCTATAAGTTCAAGCCAAATCTTCCACAAAACAATAATGCAAGAAGCATTTCTAATTGATGTTGACATTCCCGAAGCCACTAATCATATCTCGGAAGTTATTATTCACCTCCCTCGCATTCTGTAGCTCCCGTATAGTCAATCAAAGCGAACCTTGGGTATGTTTGAATTCTTGTATAGTCAATCGATGCAAACATTGGCTATGTTCCAACTCCCTTCGGGTTTGTTCTAGCCCAAATCGGGTTTGTTCCAACTCCATTTCCAGATCTCTAATTATACGGCTACAACCACTGGGACAATCATCGTCCCGATTAGACATAACAAAAAACCATATAATTGTTACATCCCTAAACCATTGAAAAATTAAAGTGTCTTATTACAAGAGTAAGGAACTAACATACCTGCTTTACACGTTCATTAGTGGGACGAAATCGTGTATGCAAATGAATTGTCGTTGGCAACTCCTTCATATTGAAAAATTTCAAGTACGCCTGTTTTGCGGCTTCCCAATAGTTATATCCTTTGTAATTAGCATTACTAAAACCACTTACTTGAACTTCAATTTGAGGCCAACTATCGTATATGCCGATATTACGGCCATTGAAAACAACATAGTATTCCTTCGGCATTTCAACAAACCTAAAATAGCATAGAAAAGTGACATACAACACCAAGGGGCATTAACATTCAATTTACAAAGCATTCTTGTGAAGATCAAAGTAACCACCTTGATGAGAAACCTAAAAAATTATCCACCGAACAAAATCAAGTGAGATTAGCAAGTTCCTTGAAGCATATGAAAAGTTACGGAACCAAAAAAATGCGGCAAACAATAGATGAAGCAACAAATTTTCTAATGATTGGCAATCAGCCAAGCTTTGAACTTATAAATCAGAGCATTTGCATTCCTAAAAGTATCAAAATGCAACAGAGAGAATATATATGGATGAGGCCCTCCTCCACTAAGGCCGAGTCAAGATGTTATCCGACTAGTGTCAACTATTTTCATAAACAAGTTCAAAATTTTTCATAAATCAAAGCATTTAGTCCAATCATGTTCACGAGTAAGCTATCCAGCTCCGGGAAGTCCTCACTCAACCAAGTTCAATACAACATATGGGTAAGATCTTTCTGCCCCAAACAGAACCGCCGCTTTGTTTACTCGTTCAGAATTTTTAATGCAAGGCAACATTATCGATAACCGAGGACATGAGCACATTTTGTCTAATTGATTAATGCAAAGAACCATAGCTCAAGAAGATAAGAAACACTATTGATTATATGAAGGCTATTGGAAAAACTCAAATGGTACATCGGCCCAACAGCTCACAAACCTCAAATATCCAACATCCATGAAGAACGTGAGACGGGCAATTGTCCTAGTGAGACCCTATCTAACCAAACAACAAATCAAACCTCGCATCATCTGTTGGGTAAGTCTAGGTCTAGCTGTAAAGTTGCCATCAACTTGTTGAAGCATAAGTAGTGGAACAAAAAGGAGATACTATTAACTTAGAGTAAAGATGCCTATTACTCATAGTCCACACTGGAGCAAAAATGATGAGACTTCGCGAGTGATAATTGAAAGCAAACCAAGTAGTTGTATGAGCCCAATCTTCAAACAAGATATTGTCCAGAAGCAATCACTATTTTTATTGGAACATCAAGATATGAACTAATTGGTTCCCAAAATGAAAGTTCTTAGAAGACCACCCAATTCAGGAAAAACACAACCCGATGTCCGCTACTATACAAATCCAAGACAAGAAAGGAGAATCGACGCTCCTCCCTTCAGCATTACCGTAGGCTCTGGGCAAAAAATGAGACGCCAAAACCAACCAAAGAAAAGCAAAGCCGCTCGCTCCATTGTTTTAATCTCAAGTCAACTACAAGAACTCTAAGCTTCACAGATTCGTAAGCCCCAACCTTTTGCCAACATCGATTCACTCGCCAAATAAAACAATCAAACTCTGAATCGCCTCAATCGAAGAACCCCACCAGGAAATCCGAAGCATCTCACACACGTACCCAACAAACATTGGAAAAATTAGTAGATGCGTTAGAGAGAACAACTCACCTTGTCCTCTATAGCTTGCCGAGTCGCTCCCCTTGCTGTGGCGCGAGAAATCGTTCGGGAGGAGAGAGAGACGAATATCTGCTCGGGCTCGAAGCCAACACGCGTTTAGATCCCGGGGTTGGTGTCGGGAAGGTTGACGGCGGTTCCGCGGAGGCTGGCGTCAAAGGAGTCCGTCACCGAAGACGAAGCGAAAGGATGAGGAGGGATGACATTTGAGAGAAAGGAAATTTCGTTCAATTATTGTGGAGAGAGAAAATTGGGTTTTTTTTTATTTAGGAGATATGGATTTCCCACCCAAAATTTGAGCTCCCCTCCCTTCGGATGACGTGGCGGAATCTCGGCCTTCAGATTCAAATGGACGGCCGGATTTCGTTCTATGTTATCCTTGACATTAAGCCTCTATGGCAGGGGATCCCAATCCAACATGAGTGTGTGTAGGAAGGAGTGACGTGAGTGATGGAGGGAGGTCGTGAGATGGGCTGATGAGTAGAAGTGGGCTGAAAAAGGAGAATTGCCCAACTGGGCCGCTCGTGGGTGGGCTCATAAAAAAATAGAGAAAAAGAAGTTTGGGCCTAGCTTGGCTGAAAAGAGAAAAGAGGTGGGCGAAGCGCAAGCTGGGTTCAACCCGACCCGATCCCCTTTATTGTTATTTTCATTATATATTTTTGTTATTTTTTATTTTGCAATAAAATAACAAAAGATGTATATTTAACAAATTTGACATATTCTATTTTACAAAGAAAATAAAATACGGGACTGGCAAAATTAGGTGTCAACAATATGAGATAAGATATTTTCTAGATAACATTTTTAATAAACCTTATCTTTCTAAATCTTTTAAAATTTCCCCAAATAGGGAAATTTATCTGATGAATATGTAATTAGAGATATGCATGATTTTGAAAATATTTTTCTTTACCAAGTTTGAAATGAGGAACCACATCTACGTGTGGTTGTAGATTAGATTTCCCGATTTCCGTGCTATAGAGACGAATATCATGGTCGAGATTAGTCCGAATTTGCACGACGTCATAGGAAATAACCCCCAATTTGAATCGATTTTCTAAACTAGGAAATATACATGAGCTTCGAATAAATTAAACTAGGAAACAACATCACCTTTCGAATTAAGATAATGATCTTACCTAATTTGAATACTCCCGTGGACACATCTCCCGTTTGAACCGGCAAATGGGGATTGGACCGGGACTGGCTTGCGGCGGACTCACGGACACGGCAGGGCAAGAGCTGCATGGTCGACAACGGCTCACGGTGCTGGCTTATTTGTCGTGGTCCTAGTGAACAGCAACTGGAGAAAGTCGCACGACGAAGCTTCGATCATGGGAAGGTTTGCCAATATGACCTGCACCAAGAATAAAAATCGAAACAAAAGCAGTAACTTGGTCGGTAGCAGCCCTCTGCTCTTGATATCCACCAAGAACTACAGAGGACTTTGCTCTCTCGGTTCAGCCATGATCTCTTATTGCGGAGACGGAGACTGCAGGTGTAATTGCTCGTGGTCTTGACGACACCAATTGCAGAGAGCGACCATGGTCGTCGGTGCAGCGGCTTCCTCGCCGTGGCCTCTCAATGCAGGACCGAGACGGGGAAGGCATCAGTGCAAGCGTTCGTCAATGGATGGTCGTGCTCAAGATGACCTGGGAGGGCAGCACAGTGGCTGGTTCGTCAAGGCAAGGCGAAAGGACCTGCAGCTCGCATGTTGCACGCGGGCAGCAATCAGAGGGCGGTGTCGCTCTTGGCCGCGAAGGAGGGGTGCGGCCGAAGACCCTCTCCCTCTCGTGTATCTCTCAATATGTGCTTTGAAATTCTCAATTCGCCTCTCACTTAGGCATATTTCAATGTGTGACCCCCAATGTGTATTTATAGTGAATAAACTAGGTTTAATTCTCTCCAAAAGGCTAGATTTCAGCTACATAGATTTTCAATGGGCTTGATCAAAATCAAATGCTCCCATGGGCAAAGTCCAATTTGGCACTTAAGTTCATAACCCTTTACTTAAGTCCATTTGTCACCGGTCCGATTTAAATGCAAATGCAATGAGATAAATGCTAAAATTAAACTATATCATATTAATATTATATAAAACTAATTTATTATTTTTGGCAGAGACTAAGATTAGTTCTTGATTTTAAAATGCAACTAAAGATTAAAAAGGTAGCCAAAATTTAAGTGTCATCGGCAAGGGTGTTATTTGTACATGTTCATTGTCATGTATGTTTAACCGACAGCACCATGTTCACTTGATATTATCTCTTTCAGCTGATTTTCTAATATTGGTTGTCAATTTTTTTTCCTCTCTTAGTTGCATTGTTAACTCAACAAAGATGTTGTCATGGAGAATAGTTACCTAGTCCATTAAACCACAGAAAATAATGACGTTGAATTAGACCAAAAAAAAAATATGTGGGTTTAGAGTAGATAATCAAACGAAATAAAGCCAAGAATTTAGTTGGGGCAATTTGCTAGAATCGACTTCTACGTACGCATTTTACAGTTGCGTTTAATCGATGCTCCTTTTGTTTATAGGAAAAAGGATAATTTGAAAAATATTTTTCTAAAAATGATCTTGCATCGTTGACAAACGGAATATATTTTCATCATCCACAAGAAAAATTAAAGTCGATAATGAATCCATAATACTTCCATTGTCTATAGGTGGCAAAATGGATATAAAACCCATATTTAGTCCATATTTAATGGTGGTGGGTCATGAATGTGTTGCTTCGGTTTTGAAAACAGGTCCTAAATGGGTTACAGAGAAACTCAATGGGTCCTAAATGGATTTTAAATAGGTCATAAATGGATCAGTTATAATAACTCTTTTAAGTGAGACATAAAGGCCCCGTTTGATTCAGTATTGGAAATGAACATTGGGCCTCTAAAGTCCCTTAGCCAAATGTAAATGGTATTTGGTTCATTTTTTTACTCACTTTGGGGAGATATAATTGCATCTCAAATACTCTCCAAGGTACTTTGGGCTAAAGGACTTTTGTGAAATGTAATTAATTTTTTTTTCAATTTTAACTTTGTCACCTTTGCTTGCCGCCACCCGACCGCTGGCCGTTGCCGTCGATCGCCGCCACCCTCCCTCCCGCAGTCGACCGTCGTTCGCTCGCTGTGGCTAGCCCGCTCGCCGGCCGCCGCCCGCTCACCGTCGACGCCCTGCTCGCTGCCCGCTCATTGTCGCTGGCTCGCTCGTTGCCCGCTCACCGTCGCCGGTTCGCTTACCCTCCGCCGCCGCTCGCCGCCGTCGCCTGTCGCAGCCGCCACCTAGCCACAACACGCCGCCACCTGCCGTTTGCCACCCGGCCACCGCCCATTGCCGCCTGCTTGCCGGCTGGACGCCGCCGTTACACCGCCGCGGCTGCCCCCGTCGCCCGCAGACCGCCACCACTCGCCGTCCGCCATAGCTGCGGTTTTAAAAAAAAAAAAAATATATATATATATATATATATATATATATATATATATATATATACTTTACAAAGTTCATTTTTCACCAAACAACATTTATATCAAAGTTGCTTTTCAAATGTGTTTTTAAAATACATTTTACCAAACACTATTTGCATTTTGAAAAAAGTCTTTAACGCAAAGGTATTTGCATTTTCTCAAAGTCCCTTGGCCAAATGCTGAACCAAAGAGGGCCAAATAATTTTTATGAATATTAAAAAAAATCAAAATTTTTAATAATATATTATTCTATTTTATATTTTATATTTTATTATATTTTATTTTCTATTTTTCTTTCTTCTTTTTTCCTCCTTTTCCTCGTACCTCTGTCTACATCCGCCGCGACGGCCTTCGGTGAGGTCAAGGCTTCCCAACATCTAGCAAGCTCTAGGTCGCCCGGACGTAACCGATTGTCGGGCTGCCGACCATCGCCGTATCCATGCAATCGGCAGATGGAGGAAGGAGGAAGAAGGAAAAAGGAAAAAGAGAAAAGAAAATAAAAAAAGAAAATTTTAAAAAATCATAAAATTTGTATTGCATAAAAATGTTTTAGCAATATCATTTTTTAATCAGATTATAAGAAATAAGTATTGTACGATTTGGTTAAATATAAAAATATTTAGGAAATACGGGTTGGGTATGGTATGTGTCGTTAAATTTGTACTGCATGAAAATGGGTAAAAAATGGTTAAGTGAGTTAATATGGGTCGGATCATACTCGGCCCGACCCAAACCCGATCCGACGCTAAGTGAGTCAATATGGGTTGGACTATACTTGGCCCGACCCAAACCCTATCCGACCTACCCGTTGACACCTCTACCATCGTCCAAAAAAATAATTATACATAAACTGTTAACGTTAATGATTATATTCTTCATTAATTGATTATTTTAAGCGACGTAAGTAATCATTTTTAGATAAATACCCTCCAATAATTATTTATTTTAAGACTAAATAAACATATCGACTAGTATGCATGTTCGTTGTCTTAAAGCACGGTAGAAAAAGAAAAGGAACTTTAACTTTTTGGTGTGCTGTGTGCTACGACTGCTTTTCACATCTGGACGCTTCGCCACGCTCACTCATTGCTTGTTCCTAAGGATTGGTAGAATGGTACAGTTTGAGGATGTCGAAAAGTTAAAAGGTTTTGTTTTTTTTTTTTTTTGGGATATATCCAACGGTGAATGCATAGAAGCCAAATTCAGGGGTTAGATATAAGAAATTTGCATACATATTAAATAAATATAAAAAAAAACCCAATGTATAGAGTATCCACGAAAGAACACTTCGCCCATGCCGAGCAGGAGGGCAGCTATGGAAACACGCAAGATTTGTTGATGTAGGCCCATCGCACCATAACGCTATCTCGTCCTGAGCGGGCACTAAACTCTGAATATGACAATTGTTTTCCGTTATGAGTTTAGTTCAGACTATCAAACGTAACCTAAGCAACTTAAATAATTGATATACGTTTAATGTGGGACTTATTAAGGTAATTTCTAGCTATTACCCTATTGGATTTACTCCCTTTTCGAGTGTCGTGCTAGCTTTATTTCAATCCCAAGTGACCGCCCAATGTCATCTGTCCGCATCAGGTTACATTAGATGCATTCGGCATCATCACCAACAAAGGGAATTTCCTGTGTTCTTTTAGAATATGTTCTCCATGCTCGCTTATCGTTTTGCAAACGAACCCTCGAGTGCGAATAGAAGGAAAAAAAAGAACGAAGTCAAGGTCAACGTCTCTGATGGGACTTCAGCCATTCATCCACTCTTGTATTTCAACCACAATAGTCAAATTAGCAGTCCACTTGAATGAGTGGTGAGCTTATTATTGGCACTGAGAGTTTAGGTCAAACAATGCTTGTTCCAACTTGATTTCCAGCCTAATTAAGTTAATGTCTCTCATTTGACCACATTTATGAAACTCACACTTATTAAAATGGGTCAAACAATGCTAGTTTCAATATAATTTCCAGCTTAATTAAGCTCCTGACTCTGATTTGACTACATTTAAGGTGTAGCCACTCAATTTGAGCGTTCTCATAGAGGTACATGTCATACTTGTTACGATATTTTTCATTCGAGAATAGTTACTCATTTCACTCATTATCCAAATGTTCAAATCCACGGGTCCCTTACTGCGGAACCGCCGCCTATGTCAAAGAGTCGAGGGGGACTTTCCGTAAGACCATGAAAACGGCACACCCAGGAACACCATAACCAGAAATTGAAGACACTACATGATAGAGGAAAATGGATTGGCACACACTTGGTTTGGAATCCATTGAAACTAATACGGAATGACGGCGATTCTGAACTCAAAATGCTTATCTTCTCTTTCCCTCTCCGAGCACCTGACCAAATGAGAAACCGCTCACGAACAATGCGCTCTTCCTTATGTGAGATCATGTGTGCGTCAGAATATTAGATGATAGAACTTGAGCCTTATTTATAGAGTTTTCGATCGCAGACACTCACGGGCTGGGCCCAACTCAAGAGGGGTGAGCAAAAAGGACCGTCCGGACCGGACCGAGACCGATGGTCCGGTTCCCGGTTTTAGGAGGATCCGGTCTAGTTCCCGGTTCCTAAAATTGGAACCGGTGACCGGGCGGTCTAGTTCCCGGTTCTAGGGCCTGGAACCGGACCGGACCGGACCGGTCCTTTTCTTTTTAATTTTTTTTAAAAAACAAACCTAACGTTTACTTTTTGTTTAGGTTTAGGTCATTTAGGGTTCGGTCTAGAGCTACCAATTGAAGAGGCCTTGACTCCGCCGAATTTGTGGTACATCGACCCTTGTTTCCTCGACCTCGAGCTCGATCACGTCTTCTATCAAAGTGTGTATCCACTTTTCGGAACCGCGGACCGGAAACCCTTAGAATCGCTCGGGAACCGGACCGGACCAACGGTCCGGTCCGGTTCCTGTTTTCGAGGGTGGCCGGTCCGGTCCGCGGTTCCGAAAAGTGGGAACCTGGACCACCGATCCGGTTCCCGGTTTTTTATGAAAACCGGACCGGACCGGGAACCACTCACCCCTACAACTCAGCCCACACTAGCTAGCCCATATTAAACTAATTAAGGATCTATGTATAATACCTTAATAGACCGACCCCGTTAAACGATAAATATCAATTTCAATTAATTTAGCCAACATCAGAAAAATTCCTGCACTTTCCTCATCCGATAATCGACATTGAAGGCACAAGTTGGACCGGTTGTTTAATCCAAATCATTCTTGTTTCGCAAAACAAACGGAACCTGAATACACGGGCAACATGCATTGAGAAAATATGTGGCTGAAAATAAACATGATCCAAGCGTGGCTCGATAGAAATTCAAGAGAGGAAAAGGAAAGTTCATGCGGAGAATAAAAGAAATGCAAGAGATGAGAGTGGAGGCTTGCAAGGTGGGATAGGGAAGCAATGGAGGGGGCAAGGGCAACCACCAAAACAAAAGAGGCGACAACAGCCATTGAACATTAAACGAGTGATTCCCAAAACTGGAGAACATGCATGTGGAGGAACAATGTCCGAAAATGGAGCATCCGAAACCCCACAAATTGCGATTTGAAGATGATAATGCAAGAAGAACTAAATGGAAGACAGCGGAAAGGATATGCTGAGATCAGCGTCGCCAGGAAGGATCCAATTTGAATTGATAGAGCCACCACGACCCGCACGATCTTAGTTGATTAATTAAGAATTAGGTAAAGGCAGCACCTTCCCGTCGGATTTACCGAAGGAAGACGGACACGAGGGATAAGTGTACTAGAGATCAGAAATTTATGATGAGAGAGTGGTACCGAATCTCGAGACTTTCGAATCCTACAATGGAATCCTAAAACTCATCTAGAAAGTGAGAGAACAATTTCAATTCGGCTCGTTACTAATAGGGTTCCTCTTATCGACGGGGAAATTTATTAAGTTTCCACGTAATTTTTGCACATTATAATCGATGGATTGTCTTCTAACTAAAGGCGCTCATGTGTTGCCATCAGCATGGGCCTTTTTAAGACAGCATGCTAATTCCAATGGCAAACAAAACCATGTGGCGTGTCTTTTTCCCTGGTTCATGTTCACTTTTCTACTCCAGTTAAAATACGTGAAATTAAAATGTTTCTCCTAGTGAGTAGCTGTAAGGGGGCAAATCGCAACTAGCAAACTGAACCATAAATTTCAAATTGTATTCGTTACGCAAAAAATGAGTGATTTGAAAAAAAAAAAATTGAAAGCTAATCGCTTATATCGCTTACAAAGACAAATGAACGGAAATTTTCCTTATCGCCCGTGAAAAATAGTTAGGCATAAATTGTTATTGATGATGAAAACATTTTCGTTGACTAATTTTCCTAACTGATATAAGCAATCATTTTTTAGAAAATGATTTCCAAATTGCTCATTTTCCACGAAATGAATGGATCCTTAAACTATGAATTACGTTTTCTTAAGTATAAAGAAAAGTTTTAATTCGAGGGGATATTCAAAATTTCAAACTACTCAAAGGAAAATGTGCAAATGGAGCCATATTCTCCAATTTGATGTGGATGTCTACGGTTTCCATTGATATTACAAGGCACGTAAGGGCCAAGACGCAAGCAAAGGGGAACTAGACGAGTAGAGACGATGATCCTTGAATGAACATGCATTTCCATAAAATGGCGTCCAATGTGGATGCACTTACAATCCACGGCAATCGGTCGATTTAGTTGGCCGAGAATTGGCGCCTCGGAAAGATGGCGGCTCTCGTGTTTTTCTTATTCTCCCTCGTCGCGCCAAACAGAAGTGATCTCTCACCAGATTTCCTGATCTTCATACTCAAATGGCGACGCCCAATAGTTGAATTGGGAAGATTAGATTTGGCTCGACGAGCAAAAACTGACTCAACACATCACATGACTGCAAGACGGGGGCGCACCCGAGAGTGCCCGGAACGATCCCGTCGAAATAAACCGCTCCTCGGCATCTTTTGGACTTATGGCAATGCAAAGGAAATTGAAGTTGTCTGCAATAGGTGGCTCTCATGGCATAGAACCAGAACCAAAACCAGCAAATACGATCCCTTTTCGCGTTGTCGGAACACGACAGCAATTTGCACTTAGCATTTGAGCAAATTAAAAATTCCCCCTTTTATCTTTTGTGAGCTGATAAATTTCCATCCACAAGTTCAAGAACCCTCCACGATCTGCATGGAAGACGTAGACAGCACTTACGCCTCTATAATTCACTGGAAAGAATATTACTATTCCTTCTTCTGGTGTCCTCCAGTATATAAATAGCCTGAGGTGGGAAGCAACAGTCCACGCAAAGCACTCCGTAAAAGCTCATAACGAGTGCACAGTTGAAGAGTCTTTTCTTGTCTGTAGACACCACATCGTTCGTCCGAGGGTTTGTCGGTCCGTTTCCGACAGAGCAGAAGCATGGGAGATAGATTGCGTCTTGCCATTGGAGTGATGGGTACATTACCATACATCTTTCCCTCCTATGATTCAAAATCAGCACATAAATTGTCTGAAATCATCTCTGGTTTATACGTATTTATCGAGTTTGCGCATGGTTGTTTGTATTCTTGCAGGAAATGCCGCTTCCTTGTTATTATATGCAGCTCCCATGTAATGTTCCCAATCAACTCCACGCTCTATCGCTGCTTCATTGTTATTAAATGCCGCTCCCATGTAGTAATCAGAGCGCAATTTCCTTAATAATTGTATCGTGCGTTGCAGATTGACTTTTGCGAGGGTCATAAGAAGGAAGAGCACTGAGGAGTTCTCTTGCATTCCATACATCCTCGCGCTCTCGAACTGCCTCCTCTACACTTGGTACGGGCTTCCCATCGTGAGCTACCAATGGGAAAACTTTCCGGTCGTCACGATCAACGGCTTGGGGATTCTTCTCGAGTGCTCTTTCATTGCCATGTACCTTTGGTTCTCTCCCACGAAAACGAAGGCAAGATGAGTCCATTTAGTTTGTTGCTGTCCGCTCATTCAAATTATATCGACGACGGAAATCTTTTTTGCCCCATGCATGAACTCGGTATTTTAGCTTATGGTCCTGGTGTGTCAATGCAACAGGGGATTAAATTTTTCTGATCTTTGACACGTATATCTACAGATAAAGGTGGGTGCGATGGCGCTGGGAGTGCTCGCAATTTTCACTATCATTGCTGTCGTATCAACTTTTATATTTCACGATCACCATCACCGCAAAGTACTTGTAGGAAGTATAGGACTCGTGGCCTCAATCGCGATGTATGGATCTCCATTGGTGGTTGTTGTAAGTCCACTTCTTCCATGTCTTCATGCATATGTTATAAATAGCAATAGACCAATACAAAGATGGGAAAGCTGAGTAATTAAAGTGACCAACATGTTTTTCTTCTATCAATATTTGTCAACGACTGATCTGAAATTTGGGTAAGTTGATAAACAACACGACTTTTGGTGTTGACAATTTCATCCCCAATCACACAGGTCATTTCGTAGTTGTATTACTCGTTAACAAAGTCCTGGAATTTCTCTCATCTACCATAGGCTCATTCGATCGGGTGCGACATGCATTCATCTTTGCCTCTCGGTATCTTTAATCATGCACCGGTGGTCAACACACTAATTCGCATTGTCCATGCAGCTTATCTGTGTATTACTAATATCAAGTACGTGACTAGCATCTTGTCATGGTTCTTATCCGCTTGGGCATTGCAGAAACAAGTGATAATGACGAAAAGCGTGGAATTCATGCCGTTCTACTTGTCATTGTTCTCATTCCTCGCTAGTTCCCTTTGGATGGCCTACGGACTGCTGGGTTGCGATCTCTTCCTCGCGGTTCGTACAACTATTATCAGTCTGTTCATGTTATCTTAAGCATACTCATATAGACTCATTCAACGAATAGCACGGAGGATAGAATCATTCATACTAAACCTCAAGGGAGGTCTCGACCGAATTCTATAATGTGATTGACATTTTCTCAAACTGTATTTGACAGTCACCTAATCTGGTGGGGAGTCCTCTGGGGGCGCTGCAACTGATCCTCTACTGCAAGTACAGGAAAAGAGGAGTCATGGACGAACCAAGCAAGTGGGATTTGGAAAACAATGGTGATCAGGACAAGTCTAAACAGTCGCAGTTAGCGGTGAATGACCATATTGCCGATCCCAAATGTCGATCTTGATCCCTCTAGTGATCTAGATGAAGTTCCCATGCGGTTCATGCTGATATTTTTCAACTCAACTTGTCACAACCTGGGTTGAAAAAAAAAAACTGAGCTTTGCATTACTGGTCATCCCAAAGAGAGAGAGAGAGAGAGAGAGAGTTGAAGAACTGTCTTGAAGCCTGCAGTTGAAACATCCCATTATTGTCTAAGTTTACATGAAGTTTCCCTTTTTGTCCGGACAAAGAATCCAATTCCCTTGAATCTACCGTGAGGTAGTATCAATTCCACGGTATTCTGCAAATAGAACTTATAAGTGGAGAATCAATTCACAAAATCCAATTTGCTGTGAATCAACGCGGAGGTTAATGGATCTTGCCATCAAAATCCAATACACCCAAACAAAGCATGAGAGTTTTATGCGATTCGGTACAAGTGTCTAGCTCACTCTAGTATTTTTTCTCTTGACTAGCGATCTCAATTGGACGTACTTGCCCAAATCATCCAGTGAAATCCCACGAAGAAGCTTCGAATTGTTTCACAGGGTCTCTTTCTCTCTCGTCTGCTGTCTGCCATTTGGGTAGCAATGCCTTGCATTTCAAACCCTAACTCAAACCCTAACCTACCTCCGTGAAAATTTTCGCCAAGTCCCCCTCTACTTCTTTGGTGACTAGTTTCTGTCGGTCATCTCTCTCTCTACTTCTGCTTCCGAATACGTTTTGTCGAAGCTCTTCCCGGATCTCTCCTTCCTCTTGAGTCCGACAGTTAACATGGAAGAAGGGAATGACCCAGATAAGCGCACGGCTGCCCTGTGCAGAGGGTTATGGCGTTTGTTGTCGGAGGGGAAAATCGCTTTGTCGGATGAAGTAGCAGTGAGATGTACAGAAACTGGAAATCACGAAGCCATGAGAATTACTTTCGTCCACGCTCCAAATGTGTTCCAAAAAAGATTGATTTTGTGCGAAGAGTTGAAAACAATTGAAATGAGCACCCACCTTCCTTCGATTTGTATGGCTTATTTTAACGAAATACATTATCACCAAAAAAGTAGAGGCTGCCCACGGAGTCTAAGAAAGAATATGGCGCACGAATTAAGAGTGCCTCAGCTAGAGAAAATGGTAAAAAAAAAGTATCTGGGAGTCCCCTCAGAATGGAGCCAAACTAAAAAGATGCGTGGATGTTGACAATGGTAAACATGAAGCTTGAAAGGTGTAAATAGAAGTTGATGTCAAAAGCAAGGAAGGAAAGAAACTCTTATAAAATACGCAATGACAATCATCAGAATACCAGTCTCTTATGTGTCGAGCGATTGAAAAGAAAAATCGCAACTTCTTGGTGGAAAAACGGTGAAACTAGAACGGGGACTTCATCGGGGAGAAAGGGGATGTGCTGAAAAGAAGAAAATATTGTGAAGGGATGGGATTTCATGCATTTAATTATGAGAGATGGAACCCAGGAAAAGGAAAAGTGGAAAGAAAGATGGTAGAGTCTCACATACAAAGTAGAATCCCCCTCGAGAAAGGCACTCTAGATATCAACGTCAACGTTTATGGATGGATAGAGAACATGAAGCATCGGCGGCTTTGTATTGGGTTTTCGAAGGAAGTGTGTCATCAGATTAAGATCGGCCAACTTGGAACTTCCAACCTCTTATCTCGGCCCAATACCCAAAAAATCCCCAACTTTAAGTTCGGTCTCAGTTCTCACCATTTTTTTTTTTTTGTTTCATAAAAATCCACAACTTCTATTCAAAATGTCCGCTAGTAAACCTACGTGGCATATGTACGTCATTAATGAAATTTACCTTAGCAAAGCTAACATGGACAAATCCTTTACAAAACGACGTATTCTCGGATGAGCAATTAGGGTGCAGCTTTTTAATTGCTCTCACTCTTCTTAATATCGTCTCGTCTCCCTTTCTTCTTGCTAGGATCTTCCATGGCACTCACTCCTCCATCTCTTGCGCTCGGAGTCCTCCATCTCTTGCGCTCCTTGGCTTGAGATGCTAGGACATTTAGCATATGGGTATTCTTCAATCTCGCGCTTGAAGGTTAGGTCTAATTACATGTGATTGCCTTTTCTTTCTCTATTGAATTTTTAGTTTTCATGATTTTTTTAATTAATTTACGTTTGAAAGTCGACTGTAGTTTTATTTGTAGTTTGCTCGTTGAAAATTGAAGTATTGCTAGGTTGAATTAAAAGAAATGGTGATTTTACTCAATTTCTAACACTACGTTCAAATATTGTTTTTAGTTTTCAGCTCATCACTGTGTTTTTTTAACAAAATGAAAGAGACAATGATGATAGTTCATCATAATGGAGTGATGAAGAACAAAGAATATTAAATGAAGACTTGGGTTTTGATACTAAACCTCTAGGCGGCCCCGATGATGATAATTTTCAAGAAACCAGTTTCATGACCGGACAAATGGCTAATTGTATGTACCTATATGACCATGATGGGAAAATGTTTAATCTAGGCATGGGATTTGAATCTCATGAATAGTTCAAGAACACTATGAAAAAATGTAGTTATTAATGGATTCTGACATCTCTTGGCAAAATAGTGAAGAAAAAAGAATGATAGTGAAGTGTGTGGAAGGATGTATTGGAGATTGTATGATGGTTGGATTCAGAATGAGAAAACTTTTATCATCAAGAGAGTTGGAGACCCATATAATTGTGATCACAAAGTAACTAATAAGCAAGCAACTGCTTCATGGCTTGCTCATTAGTACATGCCTAAGATTAGGGACATGCTCACTTCCTCAGCCGCGGAAATGCAGGTAAATGCCAGAGAAATGTTTGCTTTGACACTGGATAGAAAAAAATGTCACAGAGCCGTATCAAAAACTACTAATCTTGTAAGGGGCCCAATAGAAGAGCAATATGATATGCTGAGATCTTGTTTAGCAAAGCTCAAGAGAGTTAACAAGGATGGAATATTTGAGATGGAAGTTAATCTACTAACCAAAGTATTTGAGAAGTTCTATGTGAGGTTTGTAGAGTTTTTTTTTTTTTTTTGGACGATGGGTTTGTAGAGTTGAAACACGGGTTTTTAACGAGATGTAGACATGTCATGGGTTTGGATGGATGCTTTCTTAAGACTGGATTGAAATGTATGTTGTTGTGTGCTGTTTGACAAGATGGAAACAATTAAATGTTTCGAATAGCTTGGGCAATTGTCAAAGTTGAGTCTTAAACATCTTGAACTTGATTTCTCACCCTATTAATTCACTGACCTAATGATGGGCAGCATGAAGGGTTGAACTTTCATCGGTGATCAACAAAAGATAATACTTCACCTTTTGTCTTTATTGATTGTTACACAACACTAGTTCAGTCATTAATGTCACTTGTTTGTTTTTTATTGGCTAATTTTGGTTGCAAGGACTAATGAATGCAGCTTCATGGCTATCTCCACAAGTAGAGCATCGAAGATGGAGTGCACAAAGGGGATCCCAAGCATCTTTTCATTTTAAGCTAGCTTTAACCTAGCAATGGCAGATTTGAAGATGGAGTGCCCTAAAGATTGTGAAGATTTCATGGGGCAAGGCTATAAGCACTTTTGTAGGGCTTTCATCAAGACAAGAACCAATTGTGATGCGATTAATAATAACTTAAGTGAGACCTTCAATGGATACATTTGCATACCAAGATAAATGCCAATACATGAGATGCTTGAAGAATTAAGAAGGACGTTGATGGAGAGGGTAGCAAAAAGAAGTCAGTTGATGGTTGATCGAACCGATGCTACTTGCCCAAGAATTAGAATAAAGTCGGAGAAGACTAAACTAGAGTCCATGCATTGTCTTGCAAGAGTAATAATGGGGAGTAAATTTCAGGTTGAAGTGTGTGATGATAAATTTGTGGTTGACCTGGATGGGAAGACTTGTGCTTGTAGGCAATGGAATATCTCTAGAATCACATGTAAACATGCCATATTTTGTATTACTATTATGAAGTTAGATATCAATGACTATGTTGATAATCGTTTCAAGAAAAATGCTTATGGAAGATGCTAGCAATATCCCTTCACAGCCATGAATGGGAAAAAAAATATGGCTCAAAGTTAGTGGTGAGCCAATCAAGCACCTACCTTACAGAAGAAAAAGGGGGAGAGAGAAGAAAAACAAAATCAAGGACAAGGATGAGAAGTAGCAATTGTGAGAAATTGATGAAAGTTAGAGTCTAAATACAATGTACAAACTGCCTTCAATATGGGCATTACAAGAAGACATGCAAGAATCCTACAGCATCAAGGCCACCCAAAGTAATTCTTATTCAAAACTTGTGTAATTGTCAATAATAATTTTTTGTTGGGTTATCATAATCGATAACATTAGTTTCTTGTGTTTTGTCATATATAGGCAAAAAGAGGAAGACCAAAGAAGTTTGTTGGTGCACAAACCAGTGCACATGCCAGTGTACAATCTAATAGAGACTCTGCTATCATTAGGAAAGAGATGGCACATGATTATTTTGACAACATATGTATATTTTGATTAACATTTTTATGCTAATTTTGAATATTCAGGCATAAAACGTTATGGACTTTTCATGTCTAAAGCCTCTAGAAATTCATGTTTAAGGGTACTCTCTATGTCTAATGCTTTATATGTACATTGAAAAGAAATGCAAGTTTACGTGTTAATTTTTTTTTCCACTTCAGACGCTTGGTAGTAACAAAGTTATTCACATTGGAGGTCCATGAATCTCTAATGGACAAATAATAGCAAGAAATGTTCAGGTTTCACCAAGCCAATCTTCAATTTACACCTCAAAACCTGTATGCACTCAAGAATTTGAAATTAGAGGACTGCGAAGTTGAGGACCGAAAAATGCTAGTGTTGAAATGGCAGTTTTTGTGGCGTTTGTGTGTGGATTTGGCTACGTACTATGTGTTTGGGGATTTGGCAAAGTAGTTTTGTATACGGGATATTTTGATAATGTACTGTGTTGAGTCATGCACAAGATTGAACTTCTTTTGTTTGCTGTTTTGCGTACCATATGAATGAATTGACCATTATAAGTGGTTTTTCTTAAGAGTAAGCTTCCACTTTTGTATCCTGGCTTGTTTTTGATTTTTGCAAAACTTAGTGATAGAGGTTGTAAGCCTTTAGAAGGGCGGTGCAAAGCATGTTTCCTGGGGTCCAGCGTGTTCAAGCAAGCAAGTATGTTGCTGACCATGTTCTTGGCCGAGGGTTATAGCGTGGAGGAGAATGCGGGTTGACGCACAGCTTGGCAAGCCATGCCTGGTGTATTGAACTTGCCAACTGTTGTATTTTTTCTTCTCTTTACTTCATTTCTTGTTTGGGTTTTTCATGTTATATTGTTAGCAATGAGGCAAATTTTAATTTAAGAGACACCTAATTCCTCCTCTTTCTAAACATTGGGTCATTTTGATCTACATCTATATTTAACCGCAGATTCAATGAGGCACCAATAAATCATTGCTCAACGGCCTCTTATCAAGTCATGCACATGCCAATGTCGTGGATTGAAACCGACATTCAATTCTTTGTTCATAAACCTCAACTAATTCTTGGTCTCAAGAAAGAGTAAACCAGGAAGCATCTCAAACGATCAACGAATCAAACGAAGTCATCCAGATCGTGGAAGAGTGTCACCAAATTTGAATAATAGCACGGACAAATTGACACGAACGTCACAAAGGTAAATCGTCAACAGATTGAGTGCATCTACACAAAAGGCAATATAGAGTAAGAACAATTTATGCAAGAACCATTGTCTTATCCTTTGACCAACGAAAATTCAAAATTTCTCTTTGACAAGTGAGAGATGTCCAAGAGCAAAGAGATGGAGGAGTGAGCGCCGTGGAAGATCCGAGTGAGATGGAAGGGAGACGAGACTATACGAAGAAGAGTGAGAGCAGTTGAAAGGCCAAACCCTAATTGCTTATCCAAAAAGATGTCATTTTGTAGAGTATTTGTCTATGTTGGTAGATATGGGATAAAAGTAAACGTTCGAGATTTTTCCTGAAACAATAAATAGTTTTTCATGAAACAATTGAAATTGCATCTAAAATTGGGGGGGGGTGTTGTACTAGGCCCTCTTATCTCTAGAGGGAAAAACTTGTTGGCCCATTATAACAGCATCCGTATAGCCCACTGCAAGAGAGAAGCGAACTAGGTAGCCGACTGGACCTCTAAGGCCCGTCGACGAAAACCCCTTCTCAGTAAAATCTCTTTCATCACTTGACATTGCATATTCGAACGCATTAAAGCTTGATTTATTCGTTTTCCACGAAATAAACAGACCCTTCAAAGATCAATTCACATGCATCCGGGTTACTCAGTTCGACCTGATCGGGCTTCTGTACATCCACACTCAAATCAGGATTTTCTCCAATGGGTTCAAACTTGAGACACAAGTCCAGCACATTTAAACCAGGAAAATTTTATCGTCGTTCAATTTTATACCACTCTTGTCCCCGGTTTGCCGATTCGTGAGCACAAAAGAGTCGGTGGACGCAGCATTGGCTCCCCCCACTCTTAGCTTCATTGCATTCCTCTTCATCTCGAGCATCACTTGAAGCAGATAAGAAGGATCTCCTTCCGGTGAACAAAGGAGCACATCCAGAACAGAGAACACTACAACCTTTTCACGCTGATTATCGTCAATTGGAAATAACTGTGTTGTTTGGCAATAGAAGCAAAGAGCCCTCATGATCTCTCTTGTCTGCTCCACGATGTTTATACACCTCCTTATGTATACAGTATAAAAATACGAGCTTGGTCCATCGTTGGCACGGTCATTGGCGAAGACTACCCTTCCGCACGGAAAAATCTGCCACACGTGCGTAAGCTCCGAGCAAATTCCTGTCGAGTTGATTGAACTCATCGATCCGAGAAAGGATCCTGAGGGAGCCCCGATCGCTTCCCTCGGCCCATTGGAATGCCTGATTCCGGCCATCGCTCAGATACTTGCTTTGCTTGCGACAATCCGGATTCCCACTTGCTCCCCATCCTGTTTTGGGTCGACGATCGGCGGGCGTCGTTCATCTCCCGGTAAGCGACTGTCGACGCTTTGGGTTTCTCTCGTTTCCGCGTCTCGTTTTGAATCGAATTCCTTTTGCATCTTCGGGTTACTGCGAAATCCCTTCTGGGTTTTGCTTCTTTTTCCTCTTTGTCTGATTGCTTTTGGGGGATCTTGTTCGGTTTCATGATTCCATTCCTGTTCGCGGTTTTTTTGATTCAGATGATCCATCATCTTGGGGAAATACACGTTATAGCATTCCTAGCCTCTGAATTGGTTTGGGCTTTTGGTCGCTCTGTTGAAAAGTTCCGATATAGTCTTATTAAACGTATGACTGAGCTCGAAATGTCGTGACTTGTGGCGGAAATTGGGCAGAGAGGATATCATATTTGGTGAAAAAACTGCAACGAGAACAACCCTTTAACACGGTGCAATCTTGAATTGTTCTGGTTTTTTTCTATTTCACAGCCGGAAAATCGCTCTTCCTCCCTGCATATATGGATGATCTCCCTGTTGAAGTGATTGGGAACATACTGTCACAGCTCAAAGCTGCAAGAGATGTCGTGGTTGCTTCCATGACTTGCCGGAAATGGAGAGAGGCTTGGAAGAAGCACCTTCGATCACTCTCCTTTGATTCAAATGATTGGCACAGGCAGCATGATATAAGCACGAGCAGCCTGGAGATCCTCATTACGCAGACCATATTCCAGACTCGAGGCCTTCGGTGTTTGTCCATCTCGATGGAGGATGCGGATGAGTTTTCGGCCGCCCCCGTGATCGCTTGGCTCATGTACACCAGGGACACCTTGCGTGAGCTATGTTATAATGTGAGGACGCATCCGAACATCAATATTCTTGAGCGATGCGGAAGGCAGAAGCTCGAAGTATTGAAGTTGGCTCATACTTCTATCATGGGTGTTGAGCCGAGTTATCAGAAGTTTCCTCACTTGACATCGCTCTCTTTGAGCTTCGTTAGTGTCTCAGCCTTGGATTTGAGCCTCCTCCTTTCTATCTGTCCAAGGATCGAGTCGCTGGCTCTTATTAATCCAGATATTACCATGTCAGATCCGCAGGCGACTATGGAGTTGACAAGTCACTCATTGAAAGAAATCCATGTGAAAACGATAAGTTTGGATAAGTTTCTATTGGAAGCTGATAACCTTCAGAACTTGCACCTACGAGATTGTAATCTTGAGGTTTTTGAGCTGATTGGGAAAGAGGCATTAAGAGTACTTAAGATGGACGATGTTAGTATTATGCATCTCGATATTAGTGAAAGCATGGAAAATCTCGAGGTTGTGGATTTCGCCAACTTCACAGTCATGTGGCCGAAATTTTACCATATGATCTCCAAATCTTCGAAGTTGAGGACGCTTCGTCTATGGGGTGTTGTTCAGGATGAAGAAGTTGAAGCTATGGACTTGGAGACGATCTCTGATTGCTTCCCTCGGTTAAGCCACCTAGCTTTGAGTTACGATCTGGGGGATGGTGTTTTAAACCACTGTTTGCAGGGCTCATCTAACTTGGAGAATGTGGTTGTGCTTGAACTTGGATGGACCATAATTAGCAACCGCTTCTCAGCGTGGGTGGCAGGACTTCTCGAGAGATGCCCCAGATTGAAGAAATTGATAATTTTCGTGCGTGTATCAGAGGTCAAAACAGAGGACGAGTATGGTATGCTGGGCAGTTTCACCACGTCGATGGTTCCTCTTATGAGAAAATATATGGAGGTAGAGGTCCAATTCGAGTTTGAATAGATGTTATGTTAAGACCAGTTTTGACTTTTCAGGTCTCGGTTAGTCACTGGTTGGTACAGGACCTCAGAAATCTTGCAATCTTTTTGTTTCTTCAGTCCTTAAAAAAAAGTGAACAAAGTTGCTTTTTCTTTTGACGTACACATGCTGAGCAATATAGGATCATAGTAATTCGTTGTGTTCGCCACTCATCCTCTTGCCCAGCCCCCAGAGAAGCGCTCTTTTCATTGGCTATGTGCTATTCTTGTGAGATTTGAAGTTTCAAGGACACTCTTCTCTGTGTTGACAACTTTGCTTAGACCATGCTATCGTAGAAGAGACCATTCGCCGGAGTTCAATTGTGGACCACCGTTAGCAGCTCGACGAGTAGCTGGACATTCCCACCATTCTCTGCTTTAAACCCCGTGACCTGGAGATGGATTCTTCAAAACGACTATTCTGTCCTAGTTGTTGCCAGCAGCATACCAATTGCAGCAACAGCAACGGTCCCGGACAGTTTCTGGAATTGAGCGTCTGGTTGGAAACATATCAGACCGTCATCCTTCACCAAAAGACTGGAGAGATGATCAAGTGCTTGCATTGGTAAGATCTCAGCGAATGATCAGAGGCTTTTGACACCGGTGTTTCTAATGTACTAGGGCCTGCAAATGGCCGTGATTATGCAATGTCAGGTTCAGCTGATTGGAGCATGGACGATTGCCGAGCAGTTACGCGAATTCGTCAGCACAATGTGGAGCAACATGATAGTACCGGTGGATATGATGGTTGGGATTACAATTACGAACTGCCTTTGAGCAGCTCTTGGCTGATGCTGCAAACTTGACATCGAACCTGAAGGTGACCGAGTTCTGTAGGATGAGGACCTTGACCTATTCTCTTAGACGTTGGGACGTGGGCTCTCCATTGGAGTTGACATCGTCGGGTTCCCAAGACTGCAATGTGCACGGGCCTGCGATTTGCCACTCGAATGAATGACAGGAGTCCAACGAAGCTATGGCGTATCAATGCACGAGAAAGAGCTCAGAGCAAAGGCAATGTTGGATGCTCTTCGAGTTCAAACCAGTCAATGCCATAACCATGTAAAGCTTGCAACCAGACAGAAGCCCAAGTGCTGGCGAAGAAGGTAAAGAACAAATCTATCCCGCTACTCTACACAGCTTGCTCTCTTTAAGAGTTTCAGAATACCTGTGGGTAGCTCCTCTGCGTAAAGCTGGAGCTTTTTGTTGGTTGAAAGTTCAAACAAAAGCTAAAAGTCGTTGAATGTCTCTCGAGCTGTTCTCACATTCTTGCACGAGGCTTTTTATATCAACCATTTTAAAATCCGAAAATGCAATGCAAAGCACCTCCACACCCTTCAGTGGAAACAATATAACCACCCAAGACAGCCATCGGCACCGACGTCGTTGGGTCGTTGGGTTCCTTTCAGAATTGAATGAAACAAAGAATCGGCTCGATATGACTACTAACGACCCAAGGTGCAAAATCCTCATTTCCTCCTTGGTCAGCGTTTCGAAATTGCACTTTCAAATCCAGAACCTTTTTAGCTGCATCCTATTTTACTGACTACTACTGCTACAGCAACATCAATTAGAAAAGCATGCATACTCTCAGTTCACTAACTATGGTCAAAAGAAGGAAAAAAGGGAAGAGCAAAATAAGAAAAACATTTCATCGACATCTTCGACTGATACATCCTTAGGTTGACTTACGGCCGAGCATCTCCACAGACCATGGGTGAACTTTGAGTTTCCTACTTATCCTCTAGGGCATCAGCTGACTATCCCGGTTGCGATCCTCATCAACTCTTCCAGAGCTGTCCTGTTCAGCAACAAGTTAAAGATTAAGCCTTTCCAGTAACTGAATTGGCTAAAGGAATGAGCGGAGATTGAATATGAATGAAATACCAATTCACTTTACAATGGTGAACTCATGGTCCTCCTGAGCGTTCTCAGTTTCTCCTTCGCTCTGTATGCCCTTGTTTGACTTTGAGCTTTCAACCTCTGCTCTTCGAGATACTGCGAAACAATCCTACCAACATAAGTGAACAAACATTCAAAAGACACGGAACAAGATGATCATGCTCGAACTGAATTGTATACAAGCAGTCCCTGTATTGTTTGGCTCCTCGAGGCCATTCTTCACATGCGAAAAGACCGATACCATTGTCATACAGAAAATTGTGTGTTCTGCAGCAAATTAAAATCTCAACATCAAGTACCTGCTGCTTCCTTTTCCTCTCAAGCTCCGCCTGTTTAAAGCACATGAAAGAATGAACCGGAATTAGCTCAACATAGATGAAGTCCAAAAAGAAGCAAGTCCCATAGATGCCAGCATTACCAGTGCCTGTTTGAGATGTGCGTTTTCTTCTTTCAACTGGTTTAACTCGGCCTCTAGTTCAACTGTATAAGCCTGCACAAGCAATAAGCAAGTGCCAGGGAGTACAAAGTCAGATCTTGACAATCGCCAGGCACTGGTGTGTGAATATATGCCTTGTGATGCAGTAGCAAAGCAATCAACAACCAGAGTCAGCACACTCAACACACAACTCTGCATTGAGCACAGGCAATAAACGACCTCCTGGCCTGCCATTCCTTTGCCAAAATGGAGATGATTTAGATCGATTTTCGCTCCTTGATTAATGAATTGATACCAGCCAAAGTCCAATAACATGCACGTCAATGGACGAACAAATGAGAAAACCATTCTCGCCCCCGACAACCTTTCATGACTCCTTATTTAGGTATCTAACCAAACACTTCACAACACAAAATTTTCTGAAATACTAATGAAGCAAGTGCTCGTCTATTTCCCAACTTCGAATCCTGATACAAGCATCACGATCATCAAATGCATACAATTTAGAGCTAGTCAATGATAATCATTGCTATGTATGTGTCATTCCTCTGTGTACTATAGGAAGTTTAGAACCTAAATCATTGAGCTGATGCATTCACTTCTTCTTCTTCTCTTCTTTTTTTTTTTTTTAGGCAGTACCAAAACTGTTAGGGAGATGTTATGAATGAAGGACAGGAAACAGCACAATGAACTGGACACTTCAAACTGATACAGCAGTTGTACCTGTTTTCTGGCTCTAGATCTAGCAGCTGATTCTCTATTCTTTATCATCCTCCTCTGTCTCCTCTCCACCACTTTATCCACTGGACCGTCAATTATCCTCTTCCTTCCTCCTCTTGCTCCCCCCATCTCCATTCCAAATTGCCCTCCAGAATTCTCAACCGGTGTGCCACACAACCCATCCGAAGACACTGGACTCACCGGCGCTCCCATCCCCATTGTTTGACCTGGCCCGTATGCACCGCCACCACTTCCGTTCCCCACGCTCTGACCATAACTTACCGGCATTGGTGCCAGAGCATATCCATCGTTCCTCTTCCCATTTTCCGGATACACCAATGGCTCTCTGATTGCAGCAGCCATCGGCTGGTATGGCGCTGCATTAGCAGCCACTCCACCCATTCCTATAATGGGCCTGGGGACGAAACCGGACCCAATCCCAATCGACAGGTTGTTCTGGTACATCCCGTACTGCTGCTGCTGAGTCGGCGGCAGATGCGGCATGTGCTGTTCCCTGACGACCCCTGCCTTTATCAGGAAATCCTCCAACGTCATCTCCCCGAAAGTCGGCTGGCGAGGGGTGTCCTCAGGATTCTGCACATTATTGCTTTGCTGCTGGCTCTGCTGACCCTTGTGGATCTCGGACCACACCTCGTCCACTGTCTTCTGGCTCAGCGGAGCGGGTAAAGTGAGTGAGCCTTGGTGGGGTAGGCTGGGCTGCTTGGCTATGCCTTGGCCGGTGGATGTGTCGCCCAGGGACACATGTTGATCCGCGCTCTCAAAGCTGTTGTTTGTGGTGTTATTGTTGCCGGAGGTGTTTATGGCTTGGTTTTCTTCAGCATTCCAGATGCTGGTGAGGAATTCATCCATGTTCATGGAGCCGAAATTCTTTCCACTCTCACAGAGCGCGTGCTGGAACTCGTCGAGGGTCAACGAGTAAATTGAGGATTGCCTCCCGAGGGATGAGAATGGGTGGCTCTTGGGCTGTTGATCGGTTTGTAATTGGGACTCCACCTCTTCCGGGGGAGCAATCTCGGACTCTGAAACCACCATCTCAAAATCTGAATTGGATTTCCTTCTATACTGCATCAGAAAGAAAAAGCATACTGAAAAAAAAGGAAGATTCTTAAATTTATTGATGGATTATGAATGATAAATGATAACAGACAAGAGTTTGTCTTAAGAGGCAAGTGTTGCTGAGAAAAGAGACGTGATTCCAGAATAACCGAGATCTTTCGAGGTTTCTCGGGTAATTTAGAGATCTTTCGAGGTCTGTCGGGTAGTTTAACTCCACCAATTAACCCAGCAAAGAGACAGATCATTATCCGATAAATTTGAGCTCGCTTCTACCACGAACAGAAGCATAAAAACGTTAGTAACTGGATACATCGTATTAGACCAAACTATTCACATTTCCAGACCCAGTTGAAACAGTCAGGATCCATGTTGGATTAAAAGAAATCACCTGTTATGACACTTTCACACTTTCTTGAGTTCACATTTCCAAGCCAATTCACGGAACAAGCCTTCACTTCGTACTATCACAGAAAATTACTAGCTGCACGAATGACCGACATTTGCGTCGACTGGGCCCTAGTAATCCTCACTGTATCCTAACATTCGAAAGGGACGAAAAGCGGTCTCATGATCTCAACATTTTCAGACAACCTGACCCAGAAAATGGCTTACATCTCTGGCGCAAGGACTTCCATAAGCAAAACAGTGACCCATTGAGTCTTTGTCGGTGCGTTGGGCCAAATATTTTGGTGCTGTGCTTGAGAAATTTCGCTCTTCTATAAATCACACGCGCACAAACATTCAGATCAGACATTATCAGCAGCATTGACTTTTAAGCTATGACGGATAAACTCAGCTACTATGACTTCGTCGTACAAAGTTTAACCTGGTGTACTTACACAACTTGAAAATTACTATTCCTTTTCTCCTTTGGCTATTACAGATTTGCATATGACTTGCTAACTCAATTACACCACATATAAAAATATAAAAAGAGGGGGGAAGAAAAGAAACACGTAGATTATATAGAAGGGTTTCCTCCATGAAAGCGATGGATAGAGAGACAAAAGGTGCTCCACATATAATCTTAACTGTTCGAGAATTGACATCGAAAATCTAGTCTCATGTTAATCATTAAATAACTAGTTCATCGCTTCCAAAACGAGACATTATAGGCACTTGTCAGTAAAAACAAGAAGATACTTTCCTCCTTTAAACAAATTTAATAGTCCCCTAATTATTTGCAAATCAAACCGACGAAACCAAGTGATTGAGAGAGAGAGAGAGAGAGAGAGAGTTCTACAAGGAGCTGCTATCAACTCCTAGTCCTAGGTTCTACCTTCCCGGGAAGCTATATTAGTTAACAAATGATACATCCTAAGTACACAACAGATGAAGATCAAGCAATAACCAAAATGGGGTAAAGAAAAACAGAGGCTTTACCTGATTCAGATCAGAGGGTGCGGCAGAGCAAAGCAAGAAACAGAGGATGATGATGATGAGAAAGCTCTCAAGCGGGGCTAAAGATGTTCGACACTCGGTCGGACGCAGCCCATGCCCTTTTGGGCTCAATCAAAACCAGCTAATCTTCACTCCTCCACACTCAAGAACGTGAACTCAATCAAGTTCCTTTCCACTGGTCCAAGAAAAGGAGGAGGAAAAAAACATCGAGCTCTTGTAATCTTCCCCTGAAGCAGGAGCAGAGCAGAGGGCCGGAACTCTCATTTCCGGTTCATGGGATTTCTGTTTTTTTATTTTTTTTCCTCCCTTTCCGTTGCTATGTTTTTGCTGCCAAAAGAAGATCTTGCAATTTTCAGACAATCTGTCGACCCGCGCGGGGTTCATAAAGTGGGTCCCCACGCAGGAGAGTGCCATGTCAAGTCAGTCGACAGTCCCTACTCTTCACTTTCTGTTTATGGTAAGGAGATGGAGGAAGGGCCTTCGAGCTCTTGACACGTCCGCGCCAGGTGTCGCTGAATTAGCCCGTTTTGCTGGCTCCGGCCGATCCCCCCATGCCTCCACGTGTACTCCTTCCCAAATCATACGTTGGTCTTCTGCTGTTGCCGAAAAGAACAGAATTTTTTTTTTTTTGCAGTACCCTAATGTTGAGGGAGATCCATATACCAAACTTTCATCATATTTCTTGGAATATATACAGAATATGCTACTGACAAGTTATATCAAACATCGGATTTTGTTTGGGAAACCTCACCAGAGTCCAGCCTCTCTCTTTTCTTTTCTTTGTTTTTGGCTCTGTCTTATCTTTCAATCTCCTCCTCTCTGACTTTTACTCTGCTTCTTTGTAGAGCTCAAGATATATTTATTTGACAAACCCAACACAAGACGTCTTCGTTGTAGATCAAATGACTTAGATCAGAGAACCAGCACCCAAAATTAGAATACCAATGGGTATATGAGCCGACTGTATCTCGATACCACCGGCTCCATGCTAATTCCTCCTCCTGCTCAAGAACCGGCCTTGTTTATTATGATAAAATAGGAAAGTCAGCGCCTTTTCATCACAAAAACCTTCTTCAAGGTTTAGGACCAAAGTAGTCCAGGTGAAAGGTTTAATATTGAATTGGTTGCCAATGTAATAGGTTTGGGGTTTTTTTGGTACTTTTTCCCGAGAACTAGCCGTCTGCATGATAAAATATGAAAATCGCGCGTTGTCATAGCAAAAATTACTCTTCATCAAGTGATAATTTAGTTACCTGTGTATAGCTTGAAGATCATGGTTCAAATTTTTGGTGAGTGAAAAAATTACTCTTCATCAAGTGACAATTTAGGTACTCGTATATAGCTTGAAGATCATGGTTCAAAATTTTGGTGAGTGCGAAAGTCTTGTTATCTTTTTTTTCCGAAGAGCATCAGAAATCAATTCAACCCAAGAGCAGGTGAACCGGGCTTGCCGGATTGGTTCCCGAGACCGCTGAACCGAACCAATTGTAAGCCAATTCGAAAGCAGCTCGGGACTGAATTCCATCAGTTGTGGCCGGCTATGTTGCACGGACACGCTTCCTCTCGAAATTTTCACGTGTCGGCGCTGGACACATCCGGACACGGCCGGACATGCTTGGAACGCATGTCCGAGCTCTGACACTTGGTCAACTGAACGGACTCGTGTGTCCTGGATAAGGAGAGTCAAAATTGAAAAAAACCTAAATTTGTATGACCTAATCTCCATCTCTCGCGTTCTCTACCTCTTGCTCTCTCGGCTCTGTTGCGACTCTCTCTCTCTCTCTCTCTCTCTCTCTCTCTCTCTCTCATGTCGTTGCTCTTGGCTCTGTGGAGACTCGCCTCTCCTGGATGCCTCGCGGATTCTCCCGGGAAACCGGCGGGAAAGTGAGGGAAAAAGGAGGTGGGTCTTTGACGGGGGCCTTCTTAGAGTTCATGCGAGGCATTCGTCGTGGGGGAAAGGCGCTGCCTTTCGTTGTTCGATCATGGAAATGGAAACTGCACGCACAGAGTGAGAGAAAGAGAGAGATAGAGAAAGGTGTAGCACTGTCGCTTGATGGAGAGAGAAAGAGGGGGGAGGGGAGAAGAAGCAGCTGAGACTGAGAATGAAGAAAATCGGGGAAGAGAGAGAGGCGTGGGTTAAAATGAAAAGTGAGAGAAAAAGAAGGGAAAAACTTAAATTTTTATTTTAGCAAAAAGGAGATAATTATTGAAGATTTTCTCTTATCAAACGTGCAACTTTAACATCAAAATAATCCGATAAAAAAAAAATCAAAACAATCATTGTGGGTAACATCTTATGACCAATCTCCATGTAAAAAATAATCATTTTCATTTATCGAATTATAAAACTAATAATTTATTATGTATATAAAAAAAATATTCATTTAATATACAATGTGTCCTAACGTGTCGGAATTCTTTATTTTTTGAGAAAGCGCGTGTCGGCTTGTCGTGTCGTATCCCCGTGTCTTATATCGTGTCCGTGCTACATAGGTAGTCAGTGCCTCATCCAAGTTAAAAAACAACTGAACATGCTATTCCCCTCTCATTCCATTTTCTGCTCCCCAAAGCATTTACTTCGACAGAGCACAGCAAAATTTGTCAACACAAGGCCACAACAAGTGGCTCAACCCTGAGCCATGCGTTGAAAGATGAAAGAAACTTCTTCCAAAAGCCAAGAAGAGGTAGTTGAAATGGTCGTTTCAAGTATTCGAAGGAGTTGTTCAACTAGCTGACAAAGAAGTGCAACCACTAGCAAGACCTCGTCTCCACATACCATGGAGATTTGGTGGAAAAAAAATCAGAAAACATAGAACCAGAAGAACAGCATCTCCACTACCAAGACAAAGGGTCTACACACCGCTTGATATGACAGATGCATCAATATGACATTAGGAATCCAAATTCTGTACCTAGAGTTATGCGGATGCTGCGGTTTCCCCAACTAGAAGTGTCTTCACTATGGCATCGCACATGCCGGCGGCATGGGCAAAGAAGTGGCCAGTCTGGGGTAGCTCGTGATACTTAATCCAGGGAAGCCGGTGGGCGATGAAACGCTGCAGCGTGACAGGCACGAACAAATCATTGTCGCCCTGCCATAAATGCACGGATCCTCTGCCGTTGGGAAATGGGTTTTCCAAATCCATTGGGTCGAACTCCCAGGTACCGAACCCGATCATCAGGTCTCGGTGGATACTCTCGTATTCTCCCTGCTGTCTTACCTGCGGCTGATCATTACAGAATACAACTCAATCTGATATAAAGCAAGTATTACCACAGATTGCATCAAGGAGAACAAAAGGCCCGTCATGCTGTTCTGAGCAACAGGAATTGTAGATAATAGCGAAATTGAGAAAGGAATACGTGGTCCATGATTTTAGTAGCATTACACGAATGGTTAGTTAAACAGATGGGGAGACAAGATCTTGTGAAAAGAACTATTCATGTTTACTCAGTATATCTATCACCACCATTGCACTGAAAAAATCCATTTCCCTCTGATATAGAAGAAGCAAATCTATTGCCATAGATCTCTCAGTGCACTGGATGCAGGATAAGGAGGTTATCCTAAGAAAACAAAATGTGACTCCAAGCATGAATAGAGGAACTAAAAAGTTCTCTCCGCCAAAACAAATCAAGCTTTCCGCTTTCTCAAAATCTTCAGCATGTTAAAGTGAAAATATAACGAACAAAAGATACTCAGAGTAGCAGCGTAATATGCGAAACCTTTCAACAGTAAATACGAGATGTTCCCTTGAAGAAAATAATCAGAGAGCAAATTTAAGATTCTCAATATCATACAGCAAGAGTTGTGTATATTATTGTGATGATACTTGAAAAGTTCTAGAAAAGCTTCCTACAGCAGCCAAAGAATGTGGACCATGAACAGATCCCTGAAGCGGAGGGAAAACATGGAAATGCTACAGGACCTCAAATCAAAGCCATGCAATATTAAGATTTCTTTTCATGAGATGGCATATATGCACAAAGAAACTAGCTGTACATAACTTCATTCTTCTCAATTCAAACTAATTACTTAGTTAAACAACAGAGAGCATATCCATAGGACTTATTAGAGGGAGGTAACATACTACATATGGTCCTCTCGGTGCAAGCTTGGAAATGAGTGCCTTGTCAGGAGGAGAAAGAATATCAGGATGAAAAGCCACAACACTAGAAGCAGGAAACCATTTTTGAGTGTTCCACCAATAGGTAAGCCAGGGAGTGTAATGAATGACCCGGAGAGTCCATTGATCTTGCCGAAATTGTTGGTAGTATGCTTCAGTCGACAGGTTTGCTGGAAAACCAGGCCACCAGTAGTTGATGACCGGAGTCAGAAGGACTGCTCCTGCTAGTCTGCAGATCATTTAAAACAATTAGAGTAAATAGCAAATGCACCCGCTTGTAACTTTGTCCTATTTTATTTAAACTTGAGTCAGCGTGAGCCCAGACCCAAAAATAAAAAAATAAAAAAGTCAGCATGAGCAATGTAGTTTCATACACGGTAAGACTATTTGTTACACTAAGTGATCGATACCTGTGAGGGATGTATTTGAGGCAGCCCCAGACCACCTGCCCTCCCATGGAATATCCGATCACATAAAATCTTGACCCTAGACCCAATTTATCAGCAAGCTCTTCTATGTCTAATGCAATGCTCTTCGGTGTTCGTTTTGGGTCAGGATCACTCTCCCCATAACCAGGTCGATCAAAGGACACAATGTATATACCCAAGTCATCGATAATTTCCTGGAAGAACCAAGTGAATACGAAATGATAAGGACATAAAAATAGCATTCTCAGAGCCTTAGCATGTACAATTCTACACTGGAAGCAGAACAGGAAATAAAATATCTCAAGCACCTGAGATAAAGTGTTGGCCACAACAGCATCATGCCGACAAGAATCAAATCCATGGACGAACACAATTTTATACTTTGCTATGTCCTTTGGCTTGCCGTGTTCTTTGTATGCCAAATGTCTTCCATCTCTAAGCTTTATCCTTGGTGATGTAACAGGGGGACCATCTGGAGTTCCCGGTATCTTCGGTGCAGTGGGTTGGATTGCTTGATACACCAATGCAAGAATCCCAACAAATAAAACCACCAACAATTTGGTGAAAATCCCTGAAATTAACTCCCATGAGATAGCAATTTAACAACACAGGCGTGAAATAGGAAAATTAGAGCTGTGGATGTTCTTCGCTTTCAGAAAGGAAAAATGCCAGAGCTAAGTAGTGCAAGAAAAACAGATCACAGAACAATTGGGATCTTTTGGTCAGAGAATCTCAATACCATTTCAAGGGTCACATGTCCAAAGTACCAAACAATTCTGGTCGGTTGAACTCAAGCTTTTTCGCTTTTTTCTCAGCGGTGCAAATACGAAGAGCATGTGACAAAGTGCACTCACAGAGCTAATTATTGTATGAGAACAAAAATGATGGTACCAGACAACATAAGACAAGCTGAACCAAGTAAAAAGAACTGTTCGACATGTTGTGATTTCTTCCAAAAAGCATGAAACTTTGGAGTTTCGACCCGACATTACATGCCAGGTAAGCCGTGAACAAAAGCAGAGACGGTCTGGCCACAAAGAGAAGCGTCTGCACGGAGATTTAATCAGACTAAAGACATGACTAATTGTTCACTGTCCTCAAAATCCCTCAAAAGCCTGCCCAAATTTAGCCCAGAACAAATGCTTGCCATGACTTTTATGGTGCTTCTTCTTCCAAGCCAGTTCTGTCACAAGCCAAACAACTCTCTTATCTCCAGCCACAACCAAGCAACACAATCGAAAAATCCCATCCAACATATTTCCTATTCTCTTTCAAATGTCAGAACAAGGAGGAAAAATAAAAGAAAGAAACATGAACAAACCTTAACGAAAGAAAGCACGAAAAAGAAAAATTGAAACCAGCAGAGCACAAACTGCGAGCCCATTCTAGGCGATGATTCCAATGCGCAGCGAAGAACAAGAGAAATCAAATCCCAAACAATCCACGAAGAAAAGGAAGAAAAAAATCAAAAGGGCGATCTTACCTGAATGCAGTGTAAGAGGAGAGCTCTGCCTATTAGCTCTTCTAGTGTGAGACCTAGCCGATGCAGCTGATATCTTCCTGTTCACACCTCCCGCCATTTCTCTTGCTTCGGAACGGCGAAACACCCAAGACCCACAAAATATCTTTGCAGATTACAGCGAAAGAGAAGCCCAAAAGGCACACGCACGAGAGAGAGAGAGAGAGAGAGAGGACAACAGTGTCAAGGACCGAAGCGTGGCAAGTTCTAATCAGTGGAGTACGGAGGCTTCTTAATAACTTTTTTTTTTTCTCTCAGTTGGATTTCGCACCAAGAAAGAATTACTTTTTCGAATTTTTCCTTCTTTAACTCGATCAAATGGAAAAGAGACGAGACTTTTTCATAACATCCTGGATTTTCGTTTTCACTTCCTTGTCGAGTAATGGATGCCACTGATTCCCCGTTTCATTTTTCGCTCTTTCTCTCATGATTTTCAAAATGACGAATAATATGTTAAATTTTCGAAGGAGAAAAAAAATGTTATTTTCTGCTTCGCTGAAATCCAAACAAACATATCCCATGAAATTCGATAATGAATTTCTTCTCATCATTCGGTAAATACTCAAGTGAAAATCGCTTGTAATTTTCAACACAAGTGCCTTTTTGTCTCACGCACGATTAGGCGATTGAAAGTTGGAACATTTCTTTATCAAGCAGAAGTTGACTGGTACCTTAAGACGATTGTTTATGCATCTCTTAAGATAAGTTTTCAATATAGTAATTGTTTTTGTATAGTGGCCATGTAGTGCGTTGATGATGATAATATTTTTCCTCTGCATGACCGATATTAAAAAGATTAATTTTTTTATAAAAACGTATCTTTAAATTGCCGATTTCTCACGAAGCACGCGGTTGGAATTTGACTTAAGACAACACCGAATTGGCTAATTCCAATCGTATGTCAAAGCAGTCAAGAGCATATGAGCAAACGTGTGATGTCTTTTGACAATACTTTATTGAATGATTTTACAGAAGGTCAAATTTTGTCTGCTTAGCAGAGTTAACAGAGATCGGTGCAAAGGGGTCAGCCTTCTTCAATAATTGTGGTGGGATTCATAGCTGTAAATAATTTAATGTCGGGAAACATTTGACGCCGTTAATGAGAATCTGTGGACCCCAAGGTCGTGTCTGGTGTAATTTTATTATTATTTTCGCTGGAAATTTTGTATGGTTTCCATGCACGTGGTGCTGTCATGCGACCTTATTTTATATTTTACTAAACCTGAAGAATGATGTCGACATCGCATAGGAAGTGGAATATTCCATTTTCGTGTTAGAAACACCTAACTCATGCTCTCTCTCTCTTTCCAATCTTTAGCCCTTTTTGATAATTATGGAAATGATGACGCTTATGATCTCTAAATTTTGATCTACTGTGCAATGTAATTTCTGTACTTATAATTTGTTCAATGTGGTTCATGAACTTTTGGTGCATGTTCAATATTGCCATTAATTCTATATCATTGACATCATTGAATATTTTTATATAATCCAATGACTAAACTAAATATGTACCTAAAGTTTAGAGATCATATTGAACATACTAAAAGTTCAAGGATTGTATTGTATATAGAGGTAAAGTTCACGGATCACATTAAACCTAACAAATGAAATGGGAAAAAGAAAAGAAAAGAAGGAAAAGAGAAGAAAAGAAAAAAGAAAAAGAAAAATATAAAAATAATAATTTTTTTTAAATATATTAAGAACTTAACAAAATTGTTCATGTTAGGTGCCGGCCGTACTACGTAAGAAGGTCGACGTTTACGTTAATAATTCCCCGCCAAAAAGCTAATAAGATAAATTTAATTGAAAAAATGTGAAAAAATTTTAAGTAAGAACGTAAAGTACCTCTTTATTTCAAAAAGATAATTAATCAAAGATATTTTCGTTTTTTTTTTATTTCTTTATTTCTTTTCTTCATTCTTTTTTTTTTTTTCCTTTGATTTGGTTTTAGGGATCGATCGGGCCAAGAGCGAGGGTTGCCCATCCAAATTATAGATAGCTGACCATCCATTGACCGCACAAGAAGAGAGTTGGCTCCCAATGCTACACTTGTTCGCCTGCTCCTATATTCGATCTTTTCTTTTGAGTACAACACATTGGGAATCGATTCTGGCTATCCCCGATCTGAAAAATCAAAGCTGGGAATTGATTCTGTCTATCACCAACCAACAGATTGCGAGCCGGTTCCGAGCCGGTTCCCTTCCTGCTCCTACCCGGAAATCGGCCTTATTTATGGTTAGATATGAAAGTTACACGTTGTCCTTCCAAAAATTTACTCTTCGACCATAAATGTTGGTGTTTGTTCATATGTTGAAGATCATGGTTCCAATTTTGGTGAGTGCAGCAGTCTTATGTTCTCTTTTCAATAGGAGGCTTAGAAATCGACTCATACCCAAGAACCAGTGAACCCTCCTAGTTTTTGACCCAAAAAAAAAAAACCCCGCCTATTTCTAAGCCGGTTCTAGCTTCCCGTAACCCGCTCGGAACTGAGTTGGATCGATGCTTTGAAAGATCACAGGGACTTCTTCCAATAGCACGTCTGCTATTTAGAACATTGGGTCTATACACCGACAGGGCACTGCTCTCTTGAGATCTCCGTTGGGCCGGCTCCTCCTAATCCAACTCGCTCAACATAGAGCGGGACCAACATGCTTACCTGTACCCAACAAAATATTAACATAACCAAGTCCTTGAACTCATTAATCACTGGTTCGTAGAAATGAAGTATTTCTTTCAACACTCTATTTAGGTGTCTAATCAGCTTACAGTAAATTGATTAGTGACGACTCTGAGTTAATCATTTACATGTTAAATATTTATCCTAAATTGCGATTTGATATGGCCTTGGAAGAGCTCGAGTTAGGTCAATTAACTTAGCAATCCATTAGCCTAGAAACTTAAATTCAGGTTGCGACAACCGCCAAATCATTAGGGGCTGGAATCTGATCTCATGCACTCCTCAAATGCTTTCCTGCTGTACTTTACAGCTTTCGCATCGTCGCTTCCTTAATCTTTCACACAATGGATCTTTCATGTTCGTTTCGTCTCTATTGTTCAAGAAGTTTTTGGCCTACATTTGTTGACACTTAATTTGTTGTCCAAAGGTCATCGCCACATATTATAACAAAAAAAAAAAACTAGGAAAAAGTACCACAAAAGTCCTTAATCTATTGCATTTGTATCAATTCAATACTAAACCTTTTAAATGAACCAACTTAGTTCTGAACATTTTCACGTTTTGCTATTTGAGTCAATCCGGCCAATTTAAGCCTAAAATTTCTAACATGACGCCGTTCTACATGACACGACTGCAGCTAACGTTCATATTTAAAAAAAAAAAAAACCTTATTTTCCTGAATACTTTTATTTTTATTTCTTTTTTCTTTTTTTCTTCCTTTTTGCTTCCTTTTTCTTTTCATTGTGGCCAGTGAGAGTTGCTGGAGCTCGCGGGCCACTATGCAATGGCCATGGGAGAAGGCAGCCTCACTCGTGACTGGTGAGGCCATGGCCTCCTTTGCCCCCGGCTACACGACAATGGTTAGGGTGAGGCGTAGGTGACGACGGCGAGACCGGCCTTGCCCGCATTTGGGGGAGGCAGCCTCATTCGCGATTGGTTGCGCCTCGTTCGGTGGCCACCGAGCTCCGTTGATCCTCATCAATCACAACAAAAAAAAAAAAAAGGAGAGAGAGAGAGAGAGAGATAAGAAAAGGAGAATAAAAGGAAAAAACTAGAAAAAAGAATTAACTTTTTCAATAAATAAAAAATACTTAGAAATGTCTACGTCCGCGCTAGTGTGCCACATAGGACGATAGGCTCCATGTTAGTAATTTTCAATTAAAATTGGCCGGATGGACTCAATTGGCAAAACGAGACAATGTTTATGACTGAATTAGTTCAATGAAAGGTTATAGTTTTATGACTTTTTTGATACTTTTTTCCTAAAAAATTGAGATATGTTTTCCTTGTAAAGAAATAGTTTAGTTGTTGAACATTGCATACTTAGCATTTTAGGAGCGTTTAGAGGAATTTCAACAAATGGGATTTGGTTCATTCAAGTTTGTTTTCTAAAGAAAAAGAGAAAAAGAAAAGAAAAAGAGAAAGGAAATAGCAAATGTCATAATGTCGTTAATAAAACAATTTTTGCTTTTAGATATAATTAGACTATCATGATTTTTGTATTAATCATGAGTGAATATAATGATTAATTCTGTCGAGAGATCAAATATTTTTTGAACCTATCTAGTCAAGGGGTGGTTTGCTCGATGACTCAGTGATGTTCTTGACCTATCATGAATAATTATCTTCACTTATATGTTTTGAAACAATCGTGACTTATTCATACCATTTGAGTCGAATTCATTACTAGCCAACTGATCATAGAAGACAATAAATAAAGCTATAGACCCCGAAAAACTGTAGAAATTGTTGTTGTCATCGGGTATGATTAGTTGTTGCAAGAATTGACTTCAGCCGAACGTGCCTTGCGTGATTAAGAGGACGACAATGACACTTTGTCATCCGAATCATGGTGAAGGACACGGTGCGAACGATGCCAAACTTGTTAGACATTTTTCAGGGTGTAATTCGTACCTAATCGTTATTTGGGCACTTATATGCGTTATTTTTTCTTGTTAAAATTTGAATGGAGTGTTACTTATGAAGTTTATTCAAATGAATTTTTCATCAGTATTATTTGTTGAAAACGAAAAATTAAATTTAAATCTTGCGAATTTTTCTTCAGTAAACTAATTTGATTTCAACAACAACAAAAAAAAAACCAAATTGATTTGTTTAAAACTTGTCGGGCCAAGCATGGGCCCGACCCGACAAAAAAATGTGCAGGCCGAGGCCTGGCCCGATGGCCACCCCAGTTACCAACTCCCGAGGGATTGCTAACTGATCTATCCACTTTTCTTGCTGATTGTTCACTTCCAATGCAATAATGTGACCTCACATGTCTTGCAATCTCTCGCATGATGTCCCTAGCAGTCTGTGTTCGTTGGATATATGCAGGGATGGCCAACATTGTAATGTTAAAGGAACTAAGTGTCAAATCTTGATTGCAAACCCAATTACTTTAACATAAGACAACCCAAAAGACAAATTATTTTTTTTTAAAAAAGGACAACAGTGCTGTGTTTTTTTCCATCATGATTCAACTTGGTAATGCCTTGGAGGAATGGTTAAAATTCACGTATTTATAATCTTGATTAGTATTGAGAGAGACAGAGAGAGAGAGAGAGAGAATTAATGGAAGAGTTACTGCTCTAATTTTTCAACCTTTTGGTCCTCTTATTATGTAAGCCAAATCTAGCGAAAGGCTTTTTAGACTTCTCGAGTGAATCTCCATACAACTTCCTTTTAGTGGGAACATGGTTTTGGCACTCCTTATTCTTGCAAATCGGAGAAAGGATTTTGACGGGGTTGGATTTTCTCTCATCCTCTACTAGAATGTTCGGTTTAAGACGACAACAATAATGTCCGCTGGACAAGCCCATCACCGCAGCCCCTCCAGGTACTAGCAAGGAAGCCCAAGGCCAGCCATATATCTAAGTTTTAGGCCAGTCTTATGCCGGCTAACCAAGGTATCTTGAGACCGAGCATAGACTGGGGAATCGAATATGTAATCTTCGGCTTGCAAATTAAGTCTTGGACCGCTCGATCAACTACTTAGTCAGTTAGCTCTCCTTCTTTGTTAGACACCGAAAGGGAGAAAGGGATTTCTTGGGGCTATATATATAGATATATTTACCAATTTGGTAGTTATGAAAACAACCACAAAGTCTTTAGAGGGTCTAGGAAAGAAATTCATTCCTGGGCAAATGTCGTCCTGCATCAATCAAAGGTAATTTCCATTTTCAATGGGAGCCGTCTTGAGTATCGCGTGTCACCTCCATTTTGCAAAGCTGCCTTTAGGTAGCAATTGACAGATCTCTAGTTCATCCTAGGAAAATCGAAAAATGACAGGGATCCTCCGCATTTGTCACGTACGTGAGTCATAAGCCAACCTAATAATCAATAGCTTGGATGTATCTCGTAACCGGAAACCCTAATTTCGCATCTCGAACCTCTTTCAATTCTCCAATCAAAAACCCTAATCCGGATCCCAAGTTCATTGTGCATTTTGTTGCCGTAGAGCCACTACGAAGCCACTGTCTATGTGCTATCAACTAACAACGATGGCGAGTCAACTCCTCCGGCCACCACCAATTCCATGCCTGCCCTCCGTTGCAACCGTCTCTCGACCTTAGATCAGCGTTCTGGTGATTTTCAAAGTGGGGATCACTAAGGTCGACCATCTCCATCAATCTGCACCCAGCCAAGCATGAACGCGAACGTGCATCCATCCGCAATGTCGTGCGGATGAAAGGAACCTTGGATGCGGGGTTTCGGAAGAGCTCCAGGCGAGGAGAAAGGAAGACCGAGATAAAAGGAGGAGAGAACACTACAGCAATTGATTTTCCGGTGAGCTGATGTATAAGTTAAAAAAAAGGCAGACCGAACATCTCAAGTTCTTCCTAGATGGCCGACATCCCAATCTCCAAGGGAGAAATTTCAATGGTGGAAGCCCAGTTAACATCAACCCAGAACGAAGATCGTCGATCCATCCTATAGCTATAACGAATCAATCTTAAGCGATGGTGAAATCTACATGTAACTGCCATCCAACCAAAAGATAGGGCAAACGAGATGACTGATTAGAGATGCTTCGTTTGGATACCCAAACAGTAGCATCCTTAGCATAAAATTAGTTGCTTTATTCCTGGAATTGTATACTTTTAATGGATTTCGTACTTTACTTAGGGCAATTAGTGGGTAAATTCAAAGTCAAGTGATTTTATTTCTGAATAGATTATGATAACATTTGTTTTAGGTTAACTCTTTTATTAGGGATAAGTGAAGTAAAGCATAACAAGGGAGGCAAGGTTGTAATAACATAAGTAAAAAGTTTGTAAGGAATACTTATATATATTTGACCATATAATAAAAACGAATTAAATAAACTGCGGCTTATTTGATTATTCAATGGATTCTTATTTTGGTCCATTGCCGGTGCAAAACGAAAATACACATCACTATTATGTAGTTTATATGTGGAAGAATTCAATTACAAATTTAACTCCAAACACATATGTCACTTATCTAACGGAGTTGGCTGTGGCTGTACCCATAGTCCTTAATACACTGATTCATAGTAAAAACTTAATTTATGTTAATTTTTTATTACTTACTAGGAAAGATAGAGTTAACTAGGGCATGATGATGAGCAAAATTGCTCACTTCGTACTTTTATTTGTAACGAGATCTATTTTGAGATTTTTTTCGAGAAAATAAATCCACTTGAGATAGTTATTTTGAAAAGAAATTGCTAAAAGAAAACTCTAAAAACAAGCCGATCTGTCAATGCATGGAGGGTAGAATTCGAAGTGACACGTTCTGCAATCATGTGTTTATGGTGGAAATTGAAATTGAGTGCCATAGATGGCACAAATGTAGACTTAAATAAATATTCTTAATGTGGTCCAAGAATAATATTTTTATATGATATTTAGAAAGTTCGTGTCACAAACTTCTAATGACCTGAGGACAAACTTAGGTCCAATCAAAAGGCCAAGGGTTCATATCTTTGAAACCAAAACACAATGCGTTTATCGAGTGGGATTACGTAGTAGTATAACTTAGCACGATTATGAGGCACGCTTCTATGAAAATGTATAATATGTGTCTGAACACATGTCAACGTGTGTAAATGTACTCTAAAAATATTGTGTCAATAAGGGTTACATGTGAACCGGTTCAATTAAAAAGTACGTGTCATAAACGGGCTGAAAGGACTAATTCGTGAACGGACATATTTTTAATTTGTGTCTAAATGGATTGACTTGTTTGTGACGTGAATACGATTGAGTTCAATGCGGACACAATTTACGACATGCCGTGTAGAGGGGCCATGTTGAAAACCGTCATTCCCAAATCGAACGCTGCCAAGCAGCATAGACATGCTAACTTGTTCATAGGACCTTGTCCATGAGAGAGATTAGGGAAATCCGCCAGAAGTAGTTCCACGGAGATTACACACTCAAGCTCTCAAACCTTGGCCATTGAACACACTCTTACCTTCTCGTTGATCGTTTATAGACTCGTCAAACAGTGACTTGGATCGTTTTGGATCGGATCGAAAATGTTTCGATTCACATTGACACATTTAACATGTTTTGATTTGTTTTCATGCAATACAAATTTAGCAATCCATTACATACCCAACTTAACCCAACCCAATCCATACATAATCCATATTGCTTAAATATTTTCATATTTAATTTTTTTTAAATATATGTTATAAATGTATATTTTTTTATTTTTTTTCTTTCTTTCTTTTTTAGGGTTGTCGCATTTCCTTCTTCCTCCCGCTAACGATTGACGATTGACAACCGACTAGATCCGGGCAAGCTCGAGGCTTGCATGTGGCTGTCGCCGGCCATCGTGGCGGAGAAATAAGGAACAAGAGAAAGAAAAGAGAAAAAAATTAACATAAATAATATCAAAAAATTCAAATCTTTTCCAAAATTTGCGGCCCTCACCCTCGAGCACCCTCACCGGATTTCGTTGAACAAAAACATAAAGAAAAAATCAAAATTACAAAATAAATAAGAAAATTTGTGGCTCACGTAAAATAGTTAGGTAACCCATTTATGACCCATTTAATATCCATTTAAGATCCATCAAGTTTTAAATAATTCATTTACGACCTACTTAAGCTTATTTTTAATACTAAAGGCAACTCATTTATGATCCACACTATTAAATATGGATCAATATAAATGTTTTAGACCCATTTTGTCACCTCTACAAGTAAGAAATTTAAACTAACTAATATCGAGCTTACATCGGAAAAAACTATTTAGGCACATGAAATTACTCACCCACGACTTGAATAAATTGACAATTAATACACTCAGTCGTTTCAAACGGGAGACAAGATAAGCAAGATTAAACCAAATCGAATGAACCAGATCAATTCGATTGTTCTCTCCATAATCGAACTGAATAGAACCATTATGAGTGGCTTCATAACAAAGCAATATGCACATAGATCCCACAGCTACCAAGAGAAACTCTAGGGCAAAGCATATGGGCAGAGGTGCTTCCATAAAGCCACAAATAAAGCGAACATGAAGGTTGCTGGAGTCTAGAAGGTGAAAAGGAGGACACAAAAAGAATACGTAATGAGTCTCTGCATTGGCACATCAAACAAGAACCGAGCAGTCGCTTCACGACATCCAAGCTCATGACATACAGAGAAAAACGCAGCTCCACTTTCCATTTATCGGAAAAGACCACCTTCTTCATCTTACCTATAGTGGAACCCTCCTCTATCTTGAAGTGACTCATGGCGCTCACAGTGGATGGATGAGCAATTCGTGGCTCCTTTATGCGCCAAGCCGAAGAATGTCTTTGGAAACAGTAGATTCCCTCTCCATCCATCTATGGGTGTTTTTAAGGCAAGGTTCTAAGAAACTCAATTCGTGGTCTCTCCTTTTTATTACCTTAAATGCTAAAGATGCTTCTTTAACCAAAGTCGGTTGATGTCTAGACAGCAGGAATAATCCCACTGATGTCTCTTCCTCTCTCATTTTATATTTTGTCATTAATGAGTGGTCTAAAGCAATTGTGAGGATTCATGTCTGCTTAATTTGGAAATTTATAACTTACAAAAGCGTCCATTGTATGCTGCATAACAAGAAGGGATAAAGATGATGCTCTTTATTCAGCAGGAGAGTTTACATTATCAATTTGTTCCCTGTATGTGATTGACACAAGAGAATAAGAGGAAAAATTACCAAAAAAGTCATAAACCTATTACAATTATGTCAATTCAATCATAAATCTTTTTTTAGTCATAAACATTTCATATTTGTGCCAATTCAATCCATTTGGCCGATTGACACTAATGTAGACAATTTTTAATAATAACTTAATATTTTTTTATTTTCTTTCTCTTTTTTTTTTTTTTTCCTTCCCATTGTGGCCAGTGAGAGTCGAGCTCATTGGGCGAGGGCAGCCTTGCCTGCCGTGCCCCGCGAACCTAGACCATAGCGAGATGTAGACGCGGGCGAAGGTAGCCATGGCCTCACCAACCGCAGGCGAGACCATCATGAAGGCGACCTCACGGGCGGCCACAATAGTCTTCCCAGTGGCGGGCCGGCTTCGACTTCCCTCACCAGCCATAATGGGAAGAAAAAAAAGAAAGAGAAAGAAAAGAAAAAATAAACAAAATATCAAAATGTTATAAAAAAAATTGTCCACCTCAGCACTGGCCGGTTAATTGGACTGAATTAGCACAAATACAAAATATTTAAAACTTAATTGGTAGAAAAATAAAGTTTAGACCTGAATTAGCACAATTACAATTGGTTTAGGACTTTTTTGATAATTTTCTCAAGAATAAGAATACCCCAGGGCTAAAATGGACACATCAACAACTTATATATATCCCTAGCTTTAGGCCAAAGTCGCAAAACCAAATTAGAGTTCACCCAAGGCGACAACTTCCTTTACACAAATGATTCATGGTGGTCAGATCACTGTACCGGTCTACTCTATTTTCACGGACACAAACATGTGCGCTTGGACAAAGAAAGAGGACTTTAGAATAGGATAGTTTCAGTCTCGCGAAACCGATCGACAATTTAAGTTAGTTTTTTTCACTTAGGTAATTAACAAATGTTTCGGTTTATAATTGACTTCTGTCCTTTTTCATTTAGGACCCACCAATTGAAAAAGTGTTTATGATTAGTTTTCTGACCTGAAGCATAAAAACACTCGCCGCCCTCCAATTGAGTGAACACACTTTGTAAGAAAGGGGTTGGAGCCAATCAAGAACTGATTCTTGGGGATCCAACAGGCATGGCACGGAGAATCACCTCAATCATCAATTGCAATAAAATGAAAAATCCCACAAAGCTTACAGTGTGATTTTGTGAAATCACTGTCTAGGTACGGTTTAATATTCATATACTCTAAAACTTCCTACTCACGCTTAGTCTAGTCTAGCACTATACATGAAAATATTTAATTGGAAAGGCAAATTAGAGGCTGAAAAGATTTGAACTTGAGATCTCCTACTCTGATACTATGTGTGATTCATGTACTATTAACTATTTTAAAAGTTTAAAACTATTAAAAGAAGACCAGATTTAATATTCATAGATTCTCACGCTGACATATAATATCAATCCGTCTAATCAATGAGAAACAAAAACCAGAGTTTCTGTAAAGGATTTCCACTTCCACCACACAAAAGGGTCGAGACTCGAGAGTGCAAGCTAAACCAGAACTGGTAGAATCTAGTTACCTTCGGTTTCGCATTCTTACTCTCTCTCTCTCTCTCTCTCTCAAGTCATGTGCGCCCACACTTGCTGTTAGTCTGCAACACTATAAATATACGGGTCTCCGAGTTCAAGAAACTCACTTCAGTGCCTGTTTTGGTCATTTCTCCGCACAACCCTAGAAGTTTCTCTGCTTCAGTAGAGAGAGAGAGAGAGAGAGGGAGAGAGAGAGAGAGAGATGGCAAGGGCTTTGGAGCCTCTGACAGTTGGGAGAGTGATTGGGGATGTGATTGACCCGTTCACCCCAAGCATAAGAATGAGTGTGAGATTCAGTGGGAAGCAAGTGAATAATGGGCATGAGCTCTACCCTTCCTCCGTTGCCGCCAGACCCAGGGTTGAGATTCATGGGGGTGATATGAGGTCCTTCTTCACTCTGGTATCACACAAACTTTCTCTTCTCTCAGGGCTTTCGTTTCTGCATCAAGGAGGATCACTAACGAGTGATATTGTTCTTTTCCTCTTGCCGGGCAGGTCATGACAGATCCAGATGTTCCGGGTCCGAGTGATCCTTACTTGAGAGAGCACCTTCACTGGTAAGTGCATCTTACAAGAAATCATATAATCTATGCCTGAGCTTGGGTCTTAATTACAGTAGATTGTTTCGGTAACTCGGTCCGATCCTAATGAGATGTCCTTTTTGATTGAGAACTCCCTCGAACTATTAATTTTGTGCATGATCATTCGACAGGATTGTTACTGATATTCCTGGAACTACGGATGCCACATTCGGTATGTCTGTCTTTCATATGACTTCATTTATCATCTAATTTCTCTTTATGGCGACGACTTATGTCTTGATTGATTTCACGACATCCAAAAAATCATTCTATCTAAAATCTTAAACCGTATAATAATAAAATCATCAGGAAATCGCGTTATCCCTAGCCTAGCCAAGGTGATCGCATTGGAAAATTGCATTTTATGGACTAGCATAACTTTGGAAGCGGTGACTTACAAGTCTGATGATTCAGACGGACTTATGAACGAACTTTATGCCCATACAAGAATCATTCAATATAAAATGCATCCATGAGGGTGGACATCCGACATAGGATTTACTTGGTTTGAGGCTTTCTTTGCAAATTATGACAGGAAGGGAAGTGGTGAGCTACGAGATCCCGAGGCCGAACATAGGGATCCACCGGTTCGTCTTCATCCTCTTCAGACAAAAACGGCGACAGCAAATTAGCCAACCTTCTTCAAGAGACTGTTTTAGCACCCGCAACTTCGCCGCCGAGAATGACTTTGACCTTCCGGTCGCAGCTGTTTACTTCAACGCCCAGAGGGAAACCGCCGCGAGAAGACGCTGATCTGAACACCCTCTCTCTCTCTCTCTCTCTCTCTCTCTCTCTCTCCCTCTCGCATTTGCACTTCAAAGTCCGTCCATGGCTCTTGTTGTAACACAAATAACCATGAGAACTGAACTTTCTCTCTCTCTCTCTCTCTCTCTCTCTCTCTCTCTCTCTCTCTCTCTCTCTCATGTAAAAATCTGTCATGGTTGTCTTTCTATCAAAAGACAACGGGTTTGTGACTAGTTATTTCCAGATTTGAGCATGTCAAGACTGCTCTCTCTCTCTCTCTCTCTCTCTCTCTCTCTCTCATTTGCACTTCAAAGTCCGTCCATGGCTCTTGTTGTAACACAAATAACCATGAGAACTCTCTCTCTCTCTCTCTCTCTCTCTCTCTAATAGTCTCTCATCACCTCTTCTTGTTATATTCAAAAGGAAAATCATGAGATGGCACGAGAGATGTGAACCTGCATGTTTGCTTTTGATGCTATGCTAATGCTAAATCCCAAGTTAGGCGTCTTCTTTTGGGCCAGAGTGCCCTGTGTTCCAGCTCAAACTTGAAGAATAAAGTTGGAGCATTGGCATCACATCAGGGAACATCAATTTCCCATCTGCCTTATTGACTGTCAGATTGCGAAGTTACATCAGAGACACGTTTCTTTTCCAGTTTTCACAGCATCTTGGCATCTACGTCCAAACTAGCAAGTGCCCTTTTACCAACCATATGCAGCAAATACTTTTCCAAACTTAGAAGTCCGCCACACTAAACATATCGATATCAGGTACCTTGGAATGATTTACGTGTACGCAGGATGATGTACATTGAAGTACCTCAAACTTTAATGTATATCACCTCTTGTTAATTTTATTACAATTAAGCAAGTATGTATCTGAGTTGTAATTCAGCATTTTTATTTGTAAAGAATATCTTGGTCATTTTTATTTGTTATTATCGCTTTTTCAGAGTTTTTATCCCTATTTATATTTTCTAGTTAAAAACAAACAGTATCAAATGACATATATTACATAAACAACACTTCAGTGACAAAAACAAGAAAAAAAAATGATATAACATGCAATTTTATTTTTCATTGCAAGCGACATGACATGTGAACTACCTTACATATATGAAGTGGAGAACATACTACCGTTGGGTTAAAAAGAAATTGACTCCTTTTTTTTTGCTTGTAGATTTCTCAAAGGATTGATGAGAGTGAAAAAACACTATTGGTAAAAAAAAAAAAAATTACCGATCACCTGATTTTTAAAAAACTTGTTTGTAATCTACGGACGCTATTAAGAAATTACTCACTCTTTTCTATGGTAATCAAATTTCGGCTTTTCGTTTACAAACTATTTATTTTTCCTTACCCGACCTTAAACTAAGGTCGTACTTATCGTCTGTGATTCCCGCCCATCGGGTTTACAGACACGGTGGTAGCTGTAATAATTATCCGTGATGATTGTTTGGTATTTCTTGCATCGATGATACCTTCCATCTGTGTTGTCCTTACCTATGTTAATACTGTTCGTATTACATCTCCGGAATAATTGTGTTCTTTGCCGGTTATGTCCATGGTGAAAATAGAGGAAAAATTGTCCACAAAATCCTAAAATTATTGTACTTTGACAGTTTAATCCAAAACATTTTCTTGAATTGTCAATTGAGTTATTGGCTAAAAATTATTGACATAGACACCAACCGTCCTACATGGCACAGCCGGCGTTGACGTTAAATTTTTTTAATAATATTCTAAATTTTTTTTCGAATTTTTGATTAATTTTTTCTCCCCTTTTTTTTTTTCCTTTTAGGGCGAGTGCCTATGGCTCACAATCCATTGGTGAGGGTCGCAACCCTTGCCCAGTCTCCCCCAAATCTCACTTTGCCCTGGCGATGGATTGAGAGAAAAATGATTCTCGAAAATATCATAAGGAATTCAAACAACTGCTTCAAATACATATCGGGAAGCACCGCTTGCGAGACTTCAATATCCATGGGATTATTAGCTAAATGGCAATTGGCACATACAATACATCCGATCACTTTTCATGGATTTTCGTAACCCTGTTTTGCGAAAATGGGATATGCATTTGAATTGGATGTCCGAGTTATGGTATATGTCATCAATGATACATAAATAGTTCATATAATCTCTTTCTTTATCCAAGAAAAGGTGTTTTTAGTTTGCATAGTCCAATCATTGATCCCGAAAATTTCTAAAATAAAATTAGGTAGGTCGCTTGTATAGCTCCCTATCCATAAATTTTCTATTTAGTTTATTGAAATAATTTTACGACCTGCGGCTTCATGTCCGAATAAAGTAAGGACAAAGTAAAGCCTGCAAGGGCCCGACAACCCTTGTCGGCTGTGAGAACATAAAAAAAAAAACAAAATATAAAAACAAAAAAATTAATAAAAAATCTGAAAAAAATATTTTGTCCATATCAGCACCAATCGTCCTACACCGGCCGTGCCGCATAGGACGGTCGACATCCACATCACTGATTTTTAGCTAATATGATTCGATTGATAACAAGTGAAAATGTGTACGATTGATTTGGAAAAATTAAAAAGTTTAAGAATGAATTGAAAAAATTAAAAGGTTTAGGATTTTTTGGACAACTTTTCCCGAGAACGGAGATTGTAATTTTTGTGTTGATTAGCATCCGTAACAATTTCACCATATAGCCCTTAGTTGTATTGTTTCCGTCACATGGCAGTGAGTGGCGTGCGCATGACTTGTTCTAGTGACTTATTCTCGAATAGATATCTTGAAGATAATCTGATCATATCTGAGGGCATTTCCTTTTTTTATCGTCAAAAGCCAGAGCTGCCTCTTGCTTAACCCCTTTTCGAGCCGGTACGTTCCTAAAATCTTAACCTTACTAGCGATCACTGCCCGGTAACCGGGTTTCTAAAGAACGGCGCGAATTTTAACCTTACTAGAGTTTACCGGACGGTGATCTGGTTTTCAAAGAACGGCACTGATCATCGAAGTCCTGCTGCGGCTCATAAGTCAAGAGCAGGACGAGTTCTATCTTCCAACTGTTCAGTTAGTGCATAATCAGAAACCCATCATCAATCCGACATATTTTTAATTTTCAACTACATATGCAACCACTGTTCCTGGGTTTTTTCTTAAGCTACAAGGGTCATAAGCCAAATCAAATTCCTCTGGTCATATGATCGTACATAAGGGCCCTTGACAATGGGAGCTCGAGAAGCTTCCCTAGGGTCAATGGCTGACCAGCGCCCGTCGCCAGAAACCTCGACCTCTCCGTGAACGACCACCTCCCGCTGCTCCCGGGCACCTCGTCGAACGACGGCGCCGGGACGGCGACGGAGACTTCCTCGGCGGGCAAAAGGCAGTTGGCGAACCGCGTGGTTCCGCCGCCGCTGGTTGCGCGGGCAGCGGTCGCGGCAAAGCAAGAGGAGATGTAGTCCCAGAAATAGTCCGGCGGAGGGGTTTTGTCGACCGCCTCTAAGTTGATCTCGAAGAGGTCGTCGTCCTCCTCGCCTTCTAGCTCCGTGGCCGAGGCGAGGTGGTTGGGTTGGTTCTTGCCGACGGCCAAAGCCATTGGAGAGGAAGGTTTTAGGGATGTTCTGTAATGGAGAATGACGAGAGAGGCTTCTGAGTATTTATAGGATGAGTTTCGAGCGGTGGAGGGAGGCGGCAGGGGAGAGTGGGTAAGTATAACGCCTACAACAAATCTGCAACTGATGTATTCTGGTTGGTTGCTATTGTTAGATGCGATCCAGCGTGTTTGCTGACTTGTGAACACGCTCGTGTTTTACTTTTGGAGTTCCGAGGTTTCATTGGAGGGGGAAAACATCACCTAACATCGACCAAGGTCGGGTCCTGAGTGGTAAAACGACTAGAGATTTTTGCGATTTGGCCTCGAGAAATCTCAAGTTCTTTCAGTTTTCGAACGATGGAAATTGTTAAAACAGCCATGAATTGTATTGAATACAGCCAAAGATACTAAGACACGAGTAAAAAATTTGGTTCAGAAAGTGATTTGTTCGATCCTTCATCGTAGGGTGTTTGAACATGATTCAAAAAGTGATTTGTTCGATCCTTCATCCCGGGGTGTTTGAACATGATTCAAAAAGTGATTTTTCGATTCTTAATTAAGAGGTCTGGATCCATTTTTCAAAGGATCGTTAGAAATATCCGAGTTAGAATAGTAAATGCCACCGACTATAGGCTTTCATTTGTTGCATCAGCAGAAAAAAATGATCGAGGGAGAGAAATAACTACTACTAAACAAAGCCCAAACACCCGCAGTTTTCAAATAGGACTGTGGCTGATCGCCATCTACCATTGACCTAAACCATCAAGACGAGAGCCAGCAGAAGTAGACTAACGACCTCAACAAAACATGATTGCCCTTTGACCCAACAGCAGCCAAATTCACAACCAACTGTTCCTGTTTGAGGACCTAATCCCCCTCCCCAAAACATCCACAACAAGTGATGTTCGGTCGTTTTCGAAGCCGGAACTGTTCTCCAGTTGACGTCATGCTGTCGGTGCCATCTGCGTCATCATAGCTTAGCGTACTGTATAAGGAACAGAAGAGAACTACGTTCCAAACAGGACATTTGTGATCGCCAACCCAGAAAATGTCCCCACGCCCGCTTGATTGTCCTCTGAACATGTCAAGATAGATCCAAAACCCATTTATTAACCATAAAAATCATATGAAATTTGAGAAGTAATAATATAACGGTGTAATTTCAATTGTAAATTTTGTAAATGGTAAAAAATATTTAACAATCATGGCGGAATTCACATATGATCTTATTTCTAGCATTCCACCTTTATATTGTCATAGTGTGCATGATCCTTAACCTATGTAGCACCGACACGTACATAACACGAGACACGACACGATACCACAAGCCGACTCGTAATTTCTCAAAAAATAAGAAATTTCGACACGTTAGGATGCGTTGTATGTTAAATGTATATTGTTATATATACATGAGAAATTATCATGTATATATAAAAATATTAGTAATGAGTTTTTTTTTCTTCTTTTATTAGGGATTCGTGATTATATTTTTTTTTTATTGGCTGAGTATATTAACTTTGTGGTGGCTGGGTATATGACTTACGTATATATTTTCAATAAGTTTATATTTTGACACCTACTTTATTGAAAATACTTAAAATTGACCCCGTGCATGTTGAAATGGCGTGTCGAGATGCCGAACTCGCGAGTTCTTGGCCTGTCCGGAACACCGGCCATGTGTCCGTAGTATATCGGAGAGTATCAAACATAACATGTAGGCCTTCGGAGAGTATCGGTAATACTGAGCCCTTAACCCATATGCATTTAAATATGTTAAACATGGGGTCATAAAAAATTTCACAGGCCAGCGATAAATGGATTCTACGTAAAAGGGCCAAAATAAATGGATTGTAAATGAATTATCTTGTGAACCTATTTACAATTCATTTCCACAAAAGCCCACTCACTATTACATCTAAACCTGTCAAATGGGCATACACCCAATTTTTAGCTCATATATAATGGGTTGAGTTGTTATGTATGTTAGTTATACTCAATAAATGGGTCATAAATGAGATTAAACATAATATAGCTATGAAATGAGTCCTAAATGGGATATAAATGAATCATAAATGAGTTTACAATTTACTTATACCTCACCTATTTATATGACTCTTTCTTCATTGTGTCTCGCCCTCACTGGATCTTGCTCGCTCGCTCGCTTGCTCTGCACTCTCACCTCAATTTAGGTTTGAGTCTTTTTAGATATGATCAAATATGGAAGTGTTTTAGGAATATGCGTCAATTGAATATGAGTAACTAGATTTGCATTGCAATAAATGGATCATAAACAAGTTAAATAAGTCTATTTGGAATGGACCATTTATGGCCAGATCCATCCAATCGATAGGTCTAGTATCCATGTTTCACAAAGCTATGACTTTAACATTTGAAAAGATTAAAAGGAAATGGGTGCTATTCCTTGATGACCTCTAATACAACCTGATTTATGAGTAAGCATCTCTTATTGAACATGAGCAGCGGCAAATATCTTTAGAGCTCGAATCTCCGTTTCTCTCACATGTTCTCCCCCCTTTCGCTTGGCTATTTCTTTTCGGGATCGTGTTGTGAAAAGATAATCGAGTTTGAATGTTTTGGCTGTCGGTCAATTGAGTCTCTTAACTTTTTTATTCTACTCTGTTAAGTACCTAACATAAAAAAGCTTTTAATCAAGCCAAACTTGCCATCCAAGGGTTCCCGTTGCGAAAAATTTCGTGTGGCTCTAACTTGACAAAAAATTGAAGGGCATTTCACACTCACTACCCAGAAAATCAATTTAGAGTAATTTTCATGTAATTTGCAAGTACTCTCTCTAGATTAATTGTCAGTTTGCATATACATTTTGAATTTTTTTTTGTTGCCAGAATATGCATAATTGTTCTACCTCTTGTCCGTCTATTAAGTTGCGTTTAGTCATCAAAATAAAAATTAGGATAAGATATCCTATCTTGTATTTGGTAGACATTCAGGATAGGATGGTAGATGTCCGAGATAGGATAAAAGAGGATATAGGAGATGTAACCGGGATAAAAATATCCTAAAAGAGTGAGTGGGATGGACTTGGATAGGATTTCTTAAAATAGCAAATTTGAGGAGAACTAGATTTTTTCCACAACCACTATGTCTCCTCCGCTCCGGATCGCCTCTCCTGCGGGGGCCCACTTCTTCGGCGATGGTGACCGTAAAGTGTGGCCAATTATCCAATGGCGCCGGGCTGGGGTCTCTAGCAACAAAGCCAAATATCTCCACAACCTCGTTCTTCAATCAATAATTTGACGTGATATGATATCATCTCACTCGTCCTTTAATCGATTGAGTTTTTCCAACATTCGAAAGGGGTAAAAACTCAAGGTTAATCATCAACTTTCGAGGTTAATCTCTTGGATGACCGCATGAGTGCATCTTTAATTTGTGAAAAGATGTTAAATAATTTCAATATTCGGCACTTGTTTACTCACTTGACCGGATAGCAAGCAAGGCCAGCGGGTCATTCTTAAATAATTTGACTCCGAATCAAGACCCCTAGTTCTACTAGGTATGCACGATCGATGTCGTGTCCCGATTTGGATGGTACAAATCTCTACTCAACAACAAATTACTCATCAAAACTCATCCCTAAATAATTTCTAAAGTGCTCTAATATTTCAGTAAAACGGAGTCAATCTTAGCCGCGCCTTGTCACTACTTATCCGACTTTATATCCGTAGTTTACCAAACAGCAAATAGGATATGAAAAATGTCATTGGATTTATTATCGTATCATATCCAATCCTATCAAGACTATAAATTCAGAAGACCAAATGCAGCTTAGAGATTTATCATAGAGGTATCCACAAAAATCGATTGGAGATTTTGTTTTTTTATACCAAAACATGCATAGAATATCCCAATAGTGAGCGGCCGCAGACTTCAACGTCCCTATGAAATAATTGATTTTACATTAAATGGAGCATTAGATACTACTTCGAATCTATTTTATATTGTGATGCGGGATATACATTGAACTTATTATTGCCGTAAAAATTTGCTCTTGGATAGTAATGTTAGTTCACAAAAACGGGGATAGTTTCAAGAAAGGATCTACGGTGTAGCTGTTTCCTAAAACGAGGGTCTCAAGGCACACCTTATCTCAGATGAAGGCCTAAAATTGGTCAAGTTAGTATCAAATAAACGGTCAGAACTGGCCAGCCAGCTTGTTCCGATGGCTGGGGCCGGGGCGATTTCGTCTAAATTTACAACATGGGTAAAACATGGGTAAAATCCTATAAACCGAAAACCTTAATTTGGAAATATATCTTCAGAAAAGTGGGAGGGACATACCTTCACAAAAAGAAGCCTACCATCGTTCGAAAGGTGTCATGCTTTAGCAGAGCCGGATGCAAAGGCAGACATCAACAGGTGACAAAGGACCGCGAAGCTTAGTCAGAGGTTCGCCAATGTGTCGAACAGAAATGGTCAGAACAGAACTAGCCGACCATGGAAATCAAGAAAAGCTGAGGAAGAAAGATTTTTCCACCAAGGCAATGATGATTTCACAGGAGAGTCGGGACCACGACGTTCATCAGAATCAAGAGTCCATCTTGGAAGGGCTGGGGAGTGTGGAGGCCTCCTGTCCTGTCGACATCTGCTGTGCGCTTGAGCGAGAATCATTTTTACCTTTATTGCGCTTGAATCCACGATGAACCCTAGCGCATGTGCTATAAACACGAAGGATAAAAACCCTAAATAGATATACTTATCAATTATTACATGTCATTTAACTCAATAATTTATTGATAATATTTAACCAAAATTAACAAAAGGTAGATTTGTCACTTATCTATCAGTTTGAAGTTTTTGGTGGTCAAAAAATTAGTTTAAGGTAAATTTATCATAACTATACAAGTTTAAAATTTTCATCGTATTGACCCTTATTTTTATTATGCCAACGAATTGTACTCGAATGCACTAAATATTAACTGGTATTGTTTTGACCGCTTTGTAGAGTTTACCGAAATTGATGCACTTATCCTTGAAGGAGTCCAAACACATTCATATTTATCCAATATTTCTTAGAGAAACAACGTCAAAATATTAGGTATCAATACCGATTGTAGCTTCCATATAATATCAATTTATCTCATCTTTCTTGGTATACTATTTTATAGCTTTTTTGAAATCACAAGTAACTCTTTGTTGTTGATTTTTCATTGATATTTATCATTTTATATACGTTCTTTTGTACAATACATTCAAAATAAAGTATACTATACCATGAGAATTTCGTCAACACCTATCGAAAATTCATATAATACTTAAACTTGTTCAAAAACTTATTGTAATCCATAATTCAAAGTTTATTCTCACCAATATAAGGCGATAGCGAATATCGTCATCAATTGTAAAGTGACAAAAATTATCTTTGATAATACTTTAATTATATTTGAACAAATTCAAAAAGTTAAACTTACAGAAAATTTTGTTTTACATGTGTTGACACCTAAAATCCCCTAGGGCGTCACGTGACAAGTGCGTGAGGAAGGTATGATTACCTACGGCTAGGCGTACTAGAATCGGGCTCTGATGGATCAAGAGGACACCACGCGTCAGAAGCGGCGGTTCCTAAAAGCAGAGGGAAAAGACGCGCGAAGGAACCACGACCAGAGCGGTTATGCAAAAAAGGCGATAATCCCAAAAGGTGGAAAAGGAAGTGGCGCGCGAATCCAAGAACCGTCGTTGAAAACCGTCGAAGAATGGGAGAACGTGCGGGAGTGGAGAGCGAGATGCAGTTACCAAGAAGCTCTCTATAAATATCGCGAATCATTCAATAGGAAAGAGCTGGAACAACTCAACAAACAAGTCTCAACTCTTTTACCTAGATTTTACCTAGTTTCTAGTCTAATTGTAGCTTTCAAATTCCCATCGTTGATTCAATTCCGGTGAGGGTCATACTCAGAGTTAGGTGTCGTTGATTAAATTCCGGCGTCTACTCATTAAGTCCAGCATCATCGATTCAATTCCGGTGTTGTACTCATCACTTATCCCGTCCAATACCGTCGATTAAATTCCGGTATTGTGTCCTACATCCACTTTCCAGTGTCGTCGATTAGATTCCGGCATTGTGTCCCGTAATTTGGTTCGATCTCGTCGATTAAATTCCGGAGTCATACCTTGAACCCCGGTGCGTCAAAGTTGGTCTTATTGTCGAACGAGTGGGCCGATGGATTGCCAAAAGTTTGTATCACGACTCTCTTCTCAATATAAATATACTTCGCATTTGACGTTCTATGTCCAAAACTGACCCGGAACTTTTTATTGGAAAACGAACGGATTAAGTTCGATAAAAGATTCCCGCGTGGATAATCCTTTTGGGCCTCAACCTTATTTGGGCCAAAGCCTAGGAACTCGCTTGGGCTTAGTCGAAGGATTTTAAATGCGCAACAACATGCTTGTTGACTTGTAATTTACAAATATGATTAGTAAAATCTATCACCATTTTTTTTTGGCCGGAAAAGCTATCACAATTGAGTTATCTATAACTATGCATCTAATCATGAGTTCTAACTAATTATACATTGATGAAATATGAGAAATGGTATAATAGCTTAGAAACCTAATCATTGCATATTATATAATTTTATGTACATCAATGAGATATATCACATAAATATGCATAAGGATTAAATAAGAAAAATATTACAATTTTTTTTTTATTAGAGATGGAAAATGTATAAAAAAAAATCCTAAATCTATTTTATTGGTGCCAATTCAGTCCCGAATATTTTAATTAAATCAATTTAATGCTAAACCATTTTGCATTGATGCCAATTTAGTCGTTTCGTCAATTTAGGCTAAAAATCGCTATGGGCACTAGCCATCCTATGTGACATGGTCAACGCCGGCATTGGCAGCTTTTATAATTTTTACATTTTTTCTTTCTTTTTTTCTTTTTTTTCCTTCTCCTTTTCTTTTCTTTGGTGGCCGATCACGGGCCACCGGCCATAGGCCACGATAGGTAAGAGTTGGCCTCGCTGGCCACAAGCCGGGCCGTTGAGAGTGAGCGCCGGTGAGGCTGGGTTGTCGAGGGCAAGTGCTGGCAAGGCCATTGCAACCTCACCGACACTCAGGCAAGGCTCAATGAGGCAAACCCTTGCCTGTGGTGGGCAAGGGTGACCCTCCGCAAGCAACGCTAGCCCATGTTGGCCATGGCCTATGGCAAGTGACTGGTGGCCACCGACCGACCCCAACCAAAAAGAAAAGGGGAAGGAATAAAAAAAATATTAAAAAAATATTCATATCATTACCGGCCGTGCCACATAGGATGATTGAGGTCCGCATTAGTGATTTCCTTCATAAATTGGCCGAATTGACAGAATTGGTACCCATGCAAGAAGGTTTAGTACTAAATTAGTCTAATTAAAAGGTTTTATGACCGGATTGGTATCAATGTAATATGGTTATGACTTTCTTGGCATTTTTCTTGATTAGGGATTAATAGCCAAAATATGCACAAGAACTACAAACGTCAAAGTCAGTTAGGATTAGAGAATTGGAATTTTTTTAAAGCGACCATCAATATTTACTCGGCAAGTACACCGATTAAAGAATTATTTCCAACAACATATGCCTAAAAATTGAAGACCCAAAATTAGAGAGTTGCATAGGTTAGAGATTTAGTGCCAAAATATGCATAAGAATTAGAGATGCAAATACTATAGTATTAGAGATTAGCTAAAGTGATTATTAAAAGTAAATTACAAGATAAAACTTACACGTGAGTGCGCTCTCTGTCTCTTTGTAGTAATAGGACACTTTTTAAAGAAATAAAAACTCGATTAGGCTCATGAGCCCGCAAGCTTAGTATTGGCAAGCTCGAGCTCATACTCAAACATACAAAGAAAGATGCTCGAGCTCGAGCTCTAACTCGACATTAGGCGAGCTGCTCTAGAGTGATGATCGAGTCGAGCTTTCATTGATCCCCTCTGCCGGCTTCCCAAACTGTTGAAAGGCAAAAGCAAAGCCCAACGGAAATGGGCAATTTTGGTCCCAAAGTGCTTGGACAAAAAGCAAAACCAACACTTGCACTCAACATGCTCGGAAGCCCAAAGCAACCTTTCAGGAACTTTTCCTAAAGCATCCTAAATTATGGCAAACTGCACATGAACCTTTAAACAACTCACTGAGAATTTCATTTTATATAGATCTCAAATCGCTTCCAGTGTAACGAGGATTAGTCCATCGGAAACATCTCCGATGAGCCCCATCTACAAGGCTGATTTCTGTCGTATGTTAAGATCATAAGCGAAAGCAACAATCCTCAGAAAAGAGTCTATTTGATCATAACCACCCGAGTCGCCGCCGCGATGTTAGTTGAGCTTCTCCCTGTGTCCCAGCACTTTCTGGCCATAAAAATCGGCGCAAGTTCCCGCGAGTGTCTCTCTATCCTTTTAACTAGACACATTCTTAATGGCTCTAATCACATGGGCTGTCTTAGCAGATGGATTCATGGAGTTGACTTGTCCTAGTATTTCCAAGTAACAGCCCCTTTGTAAAACTTCAATATTTCCTTCTTTTCGAACCAGTCTTAGATTGCAACCAGATATGAAATTCTTAGCTTCATTAAAAAAATGCTGCGGATGGAAAAATAAGGAACAAAAATACCTCCCCCATGGCCTGTATCGATCAACCTGACAAAACCTACTCTATAACTTTCGGATCTCACAGACCAGTAGAGAGTAGTAGATCCACCAACTAAGCAAAACAGCCAAGAACAAAACATGTATCTGGAGGAATCAGCCGGCAGCAATAAAAGTTAATATACGGCAAGCATCACCGTGTAGACGCACACTTTGCACTTCCAGTTTCCGCTGCATATTAATTGAGCACACTGATAAAGTGTAGCCACCAGTTCATGGAGATAAATAGAATGAAATACCTCATCAGACTAGTTACTTGTTTCTTCAATACAAATACCAAGGACAAAACCTTGCTTTCCCAGTACATTCTCGGTGGCATGCTTAAACTAAGTTTTTGACATGATGGCACGGAAATAAGATGCATCCATTTAGTTTTTCTCTGGTGATTCTACAACTTCCGGAAATTTGGAACAAACTCCACGTTCCAACAAAAAGTTTAAAAAAAAAAAATCACACGTAACATCGTTAGTTTCTCCCTGTACAAACCACTCCAGTACAATTTGTCCTCTAGTTCTTCCACATATCTTTTCTTCACGAGACCAATTCCAGTATAGAAAAGATAAATATGGTCTCCTGGAGCATGCCTTAATAGTTTCAGGTGCAAACCTTAGCAGTTTTCAGGCTTAAACTAGGTTTGAATTACAAGCATTAAATAAGAAGCATTGTAGAGATACCACAAATCAGTGCCACAGATTCAAGCAAAGATGATAAAGAACTCCAATGAGTTAGCATATATTGAATTGCATCCCAAATTGTAAGATCCTGGCTCTTCCAAGTCAAAAGTTGATGAGCTCCTTGAATTGTACTTTAACATGCAAGTTAGCAAAATCATGGTGAATTAACGTTTCAGCTTGTTGAAATTGTTGGAATCGCAATCTTTCAATGATTCTAAAAATTATACAAAGAAATCCCGTGTTAAACTACAATTAGCATTCGGCTTGAGAAACACAGTCCAAGTCATGAAAATGCCAAAAACCCACTATCGATAGTGTGAGAAGTTTAAAATATTAAAGGCTCAGAAGCACTTTGACCCTGTACCTTCCACCCCACTTGACTTCTCCCTAACTTTGATTTCTTGAGGCCACGAGTTTTGCCCCACATGTTACCAGATCAAACATTTGTCCATATCTTCATCATTTCATAAACATCCAGAAAATTGGGGAACAACATTAAAATATGAGCCCACATGCAATAGATCTTATACAACAGGTAGATATATGAAATTGCGTTGAACGGCATCATCCAAAAAGCATACCATGTGTAAAAATATGAATTTTCATCGTCAACACAATTTCACGATTTCAGATCCCGCTTTTATTATTTGATCTCAAATAAAACAGCAACTTCAATATCCTTAATATACTGAAACTACTGTCTCCGCTGGAAAACATCTTCTACCTATCAACTGTTAGAATAATTTTGAACTGTTCTATTCTAAGAGGGCTTGCAGCACAAGTTATTAAAATACACATACCGTCCAACCAATAAGTACACACAACGTGTACTGAAAGAGTGCACAAGCAGTGCAGTCTTATCATCAAACTGGTGCACCTCAGGCTCATTAGAATTTTGGCTAGGTCCTCCCCAATAGAAGTTGGATTGTCATCCTTACATTCTACACTCATAGTATCACCAAATCACATCAGGGAGTTTGCTTCATAGTAAATCATAAAAACACACTAAGAAGAATACCACATGAAATGATCTATTTTTAAGTTCCGATTGTCTCCATAGACATAGGCACTAATCACAGAGTTTCAGTCCAACCAAGGGATCACAAACAGAATTCCAGCAGGTACCTTGTACCTTGGCATTTCAAACAGCAGAACAAATTTAAAACCATATTTTTCTGGTAAAACTTATGTCCCATTACCTCCCAGTTTCATTGATTAAGCAATCCAAGAAGGTAAACCAAACTCAGCTATCCACAAAGGCAGCAGACTTATTGTTAGAATGTATAAATATTAAATCGCGCCTGCTTGTACTAGCTTAGGCTTTCGGAACAGTTGACAAGTGATCCCATAAATTCTCATATGATATCGTAACAGGAGGTCCTGAATTCAAATCTTTTCAGGCCTCTATTTGTCTCCCCAATTAAATATTTCCACGCTTAATACTAGACAAAAAGATCGGACTAAGCATGAGGGGGTGTGTTAGAATGTATAAATACTAAACCATGCCTTCATCTAATAGCTTAAGCTTTTAGAACACTTGGCAAATGGTTCCACAAAATCTCACACTTATGTTGCAGCTGAAACTTCTAACTTGTACACGTTGCTAAAGTTCACATTCAACAAACAGCAAAGCAAGTATCAAAGCATTTCAATTTCAAATCCTTATTCTATCTTGCTTGATCTTCCAAGTACTTAAATGGCAATGTTCCCTCCAAACCTGCCAGATGAAGCCAAGTCCATTCATCAAGTAGCAAAAATGTAAGTGCATGTTTTCGTATAACAAATGCTCCATCTTCCCTTCTTATCACAAGAAAACATTAACTTCCTGAACAGCAAAAGGTTTCAACATGTAAGGTCAACACGTCCCAGAGACAACAAGAATCTTTTAAGTTCTGCAAAAGGCCTGGTCCATTGTAACAACCGGCCTATTTTTCCACAAAAAGAAAATTCTGTGGAGGTTGACCCAAATCTATTCATCAAGAAGCAAAAGTATATGTATGTCCATCTACTAAACGCTATTTCATCCGCCCTTTATCATAAGCAAACATAACCTTCTCTGAACAGAAAAAAACAGAAACCAGTTCTGCATAGGATAAGGTCAACATGTCCGAGAGACAACAAGAACCATTATAGTTCAAACAAGCCTGGAGGAATTGTAATAACTAGCCTGTCTTTTGCATATAGAGAAAGAGACAGTCCTAATTGCATGTAAGTTGGGTCACAAACCTTGTATGAATCATCTAAATTGTGAAAACATTCTGACTGAGAAGCACGCACTCCATTTCCATCAGGAAGGAATAGTGTTATCGGTTATACAGCTGCCTGCTGCCAATTGAAGCAAGCGATTCCTCTGTGAAACATTGGAACAAGAGAAAGGTTTCTAGGCTAACCTAACTATTCTGGGAAGTAAGAGGCAATCATTCAATGCCCAAAATATTCAGTCAATTAACAAAGCGGAGGTTTACCCAAGTAGGATAAAACTCATCCAAATCAATGACGTCAACCATTCATAGGTTGCACAATGTATATGCATTTCCTGCCCCTGAAGTTAAAGTTAATATTTCGATCAAAACAGACATTAGTTCATGCATTTCAGTATTTATAAAAATAGAAAGACATCTTCATTGTGTTTAATCTTGAGGAGTAATTCCACACGAATCTCCCAAAAAATGTTGTCAGCCATTGCCACTAAAATCTGACAAGCAGCAAAGACAGAATCTAAAGTTTTGTGATCTCTACATAACACTTCTCAACCAAATTACAACGAATCATCCAATTTCATTACATCATAACTACATCCATTCCTCGTGAACTGAACTATGGCTTCACTATCTTTCATATCGCCCCAAAAACTCAGCACAAATCACTGGAAAACCACATCTCTTGCCATTTCTCCTAAAATATGACGAGCAAAGAAAATAGAGTGTAAATCAAAAAGCACGCGTACGCAACAAGACCACGATGCTCCTCCTCGCCTTCGGCAAGCGCCACCATCAGGGCCGTGGACGCCCTCGTCGCCCACAACACAAAGACCCCAGCGATCACGAACCGGACCACACTCGCTTGAGGCAAGAACAGCATCGCCGCCGACAAGATCACCACAGGCAGCATACAGTACCCAACGACGCTCGTACACGCGTGCAGATTCAGTTTGCCGTTACGCCCAGCGAGCATGTTGAACACCACGTAAAGAAACATTGAAGAGACCACGATCCACCCTAGGATCACACCGAATTGGATCTTTCCGGCGAGCAACTGGAACAGGCAGAGCGAGAGGTACAAGATGATCGGGCCAGACAGATCGGAGTCCTTGTGAACGGCCGGGTTCACGCGGAAAGGGTTGAGGATCGATTTGGTCTTCTTCCAGATCTGTTCGGGATGGATGCCGAGCTCGTCGAGGAGAGGCTCCTCGTCATCGAAGTTCGCCGAGCCGGAGGGGCCCCCGCCGGTCCCGATGGGACCGCCGTAGAGGGTGGAGGTGGAGGTGGCGGGGCCGATGTCGAACGACATGAAGGGGATGCTCGAGCTCGAAGGTCGCGGGGGCTGGAACGGCGCCGTGGGGACGCGGCGCTGCTGGAGGTTCCCGGTGGCGGGGTTTCCGCCGGAGGGGAAGACCACCGGCGGGACGGCGAATTCCCTCGTCATGGCAAAGAAAGAGAGGGAGAGGAAGAGAGATGTGGGACGCACGCGCCGACTCAGGCGAGGATTAGGGTTTGAGGATCAATATGCAGAGAACAAAATCGAAAGAAGCGATGCTAGATCGGAGTGGAGAAATCGGGGACGGAAAGTGGGGGCGAGAGAGAGAGAGAGATTCTGTGAAGAAGACGAGAGGTATCGCCCGATCTGGAAGAGCAATTAGGTTGAGGCAGCACGAGGGCATATTTGGGTTTGAGATCGATCGTTCTGCTACGTGTCGCGAATCTATTGGCCCGCTGATGCACTCCGTGGTGTTAAATTACCTTTGTAGGCCGTGGACCCCATTTCGCTGTTGATGGGAACTAGGGAGAGGGTTTTTGTTTTTTTGCCTTGGGCAGGAAGGCTTTTCTCGCTTTTCGCTGACTTCAGAGCGTCTTTGAATTAGCGTGCGTAGCCGATAAATCGGTTTAAAAATACTATATAAAGCATAGATCGACTATGCAAAAGCCGAAGTTTCAATGATTTATTATAGACGTTGGACGCTATTATACGACCCTACTTGACGATAACCATCTTCGAATGACGTGGAGCTTACCTTCCCAATCATCACCCTTCTAAATTGAGAAAAAAATATTTTTCTTCCCTTCATTTTAATGAATACCTCGAATTTTACGTCTTAAAATCCAGACGAAACAGTTTAAGGACTTTACTCAGATTCAAAAGTTGAAACTTTCCGACCAAAAAAAAGTTTCAACTTGCCAATGTGGGATTTTTTGGGCTGAATAATAGGTTATTTAAATCGAAAGGTCCAAAAAATTCATCATATTTTTTTAAGAATGATTATTTGTGCCGTACAAAATAATTACTCCATAACATGTATTTCCATTATACTTTTTGTGATTTAGTGAAAATATTATTCGTTAGTTCGTTTCTATAAGCGATTATTTACAGAACATTATTTTTTAAATCATTCATTTTCCTGAAAAATAAAAGGAGTGTTTTCGCAAAAAATGAAATGTTAACGGATTTTTTTTTTTCGAAAAGTCATTTTATAAAGAAGAAGAAGATATTTTTGGGTATTTAGTTGAGGTTTAAAAATAAACTGAAAAATAATTTCCATCGTTTGGCGAAGAATTTGTTTTCCTAGGAAAATTACCAAAAAAAAGTTCAAATTTTCTAATTATTTTTTTGACTAAAATTTTTAATTATATATTTTTTATTTTTCGACTTTTTTTTTCTCTCCCTTTCGATCGCCGACCGCAGTTATTTTTTGAGGCTCCACCTTGGTAGATTTGGCGAGGCTCGAGCTCGCCCGAGGATGATTGGCTGAGCATTTGTGGTCGGCGACGTGCAGAAAAAGGAAAAATTTAAAAAGATAATTAAAATATAAAGAATAATTATAAATTCACAATTGTTTTCTGAAAACCCTAAATTATGCCCAACAAATACCCTTCTAAGTACGTGATCAGCCTTCTAACACCTTTTAAGATTTCTAATCACTCCTATCTTCATGGAAGTTTTTGCGTTCTGGTCAGTTTTTTGGTGCACATGATCAAGTCGTCTTTGAATGATGTACCCATGTGAAATATGTATCACAAACTTATATCGTTGTAATACATTTATCTTAATTTTTTTTTGTGATACTAAAAACTCCAAAATTATGTCCATGTGATACATTTATCTCAAAATTTGGGATAGATGTGCTACATGTCTACAAGTTTTCATTTTTGGCGTTATAAAAAATAATTTGAAGTAAATGTGTGACACTGATTTAAGTTTAAGGTTTTTGGTGTCATAAGAAAAAGTTGGGCAAATGTGTAATAAGGATATAAGTTTGAGATTTTTGGTGTTACAAAAAATTTATTGAAGTAATTGTGTCACAATGAGTATAATTTAGAATTTTTTGTAGCTTTTCTCTTATTATTATCTAAGAAACACCGACACTCTCCGGGAACTTTCGTGTCATGTCGTGTCCAACACTTTTCGACATGCTATTGACATGTGGTCAACGCTCTAGACATGCTAGTGACATGCGAGTTCGGCATCCAAACATGCCATTTCAACACATACGAGGTCAATTTTAAGCATTTTTAATAAATTAAGGGTTAAATGTAGATTTATCAAAAATATATATGCTTAAATCATGTGTCCAACCATCCCAAAGTCAATAAGAAAAAAAATATAATCGTGACTATATATGAAAATATACATTTAATATACAACATGTCCCCACATGTCGAAATTCTTTATTTTTTGAGAAATGACGTGTCGGCGTGTTGTGTTACATGTCGGTGTTATTTATTATTATAATTATATTTGTTATTTTGTCTATATGATTATTATTATTATTATCAAATAACTGAGTAGACAAACCCAGAACGGAGGGGAAAATGGAGACTCCAAGTACTTCACCGCAAGTCAACAACCACGATCGCGACGGGCTTGTCAGCTTCACTCTCCCTCCCACTTCCCCAAGTCGCGAACACCGCCCCATCCGGAGCTGCTCCGGCTCCTCCTGCGGCGGCGGTCCCCTGCCTCCGCTTCCGCTAGGGCTCGCGCTCGCCGATCCAGCAATGGAAGGCCCAGGCCTGTCGAAGCCGGCCGCGCTCGTCGCCTGCTTTTCCTTGGCCCTTCTCTACGTCGCCACTCTCTACGCGCCCACCGTCGTCCTCCGTCTCCCTCCCCCCTCCTCCTTCAAGCGCTTCATGATCAGGCGCTTTGCCTGCGCCGCCGTCTCGTCTCTGGTCTCGGTCGTCGCGACCGCCCTCGTTCTCCCGGTGAGTCCAATTTCAGTTTGGAACGGGAAGATTATTTTTTTTTAATGATTTGCGACGACGATTTGCTTTAAATTTTGAATTTCAATGTGGTATTCTGCTTTATGCTAGGTAAGAAGATGGGAGGTTTGTGATTTGCTGGCTGTTTACGGCATCAGAGGAGACCATGTGGTGAGTTAACCGAGTCAAGTTGCGGTGTTTCTAATTTTAATTTGCAAGTCCGCGTGATCCCGGTACTAAGGAATTTTCGCCCATGGTGGTTGTGCGTTTAATTCTCGTTCTGCAGATTCTGAAATGAGATAGTTTGTGTATGTTCATGAAACAGTGGCAAGCTGTGGTTCTTCCTCTGTCGTTGACCTCTCTTATGTACGGTGGGAGTTTGTCCCTCAAGTTGTTGTTATGGGTGGATTCATGGAAGGAACATCAGAATTGCTTTTCCTTCGAGTATATCTACACTTCTTTGCAGTTTCTATTCAGGTGGATTCTCTCCGGGGCTTCGAATATTCTGGCTTGGCGTAATTTCGTTGTGGTTAGTGTTTCTTCCAGTGCGCTCATTGTGGATTAAGACTTTATCATGCGTTGAAATCTCCATCAGACTAATCACACATCTAAACACATGTGATGTCAAAAGACCTGGCAAAGTAGATAAACTGCCACTTCAAGTAAATCATAGATGTTTTTAAACAAGTACGATGCATAAAAAGTTAACTACTTAAAGCAATGTGAAAGTGTGGCTAGGAAAGGATTTTAATTCTCTAAATTAGGTTTTGGTGAGTTTCTACTGTTTAAGTACCCATCTCTTTTGCTTTACCCAATCACATGACTATGCATGTTAACAATATTATTGTTGTTTTTTCCCATTGTAAGTTGTTTTTTGATGAATAAGGTAAAGTTACGATCTCTTGACATAATTTGTAACTGCAATTAGCCTGTTTCTGAATATTTCTACTTGTACGCTTTGTGTTACGGGTAATAACGTATTGATAACTTTGTAGATTAAGAATTGACTATCTAGTTGTTTCTCAATTTTGTGCTGGATACTTTTAAAAAGCTGCTATGTGTTTGATACTTTTTCATTTATACCTTTTGCCTCCTCTGTTTAAATAGGCGCCATTGACGGAAGAGTTGGTTTTTAGAGCATGTATGATATCCATACTTCTCTGTGGAGGATTCGAAAAGTCCAGCGTCATTATTCTGTGCCCGATTTTGTTCAGCTTGGGTAAGATGATTGATAAAATAATAATTTTCTCCTGTCCTAAGCAATTCCATCCCTGCAACAAAATTGCAGTTAAAAGTGTGTCTTGGTTGATAATGCTTACCTTGTTGAATACTGGTCATGTGCAACACATGGACGGTGCTGCGTGTGAATCTGTCCTTCTTGTCTGTATTTGTTATTGAAGTATTTATTAACTCCTGCAACCTTCAATTGTAAATAAAGTATCCTATAAACTGTCGTCTGAGTTGGCACTTTAGAATCTCGAGGTTGTCCTTTGCTTCAGCTCATTGAAATGAGTGTCATATCAGTAGGAAGAATCTAGAATTCTTTCAAGTAATAAAAGTTAACTTGCATTCCCTTTTTAATACTCCTAATGTTCCTTCTGTATTACATCATCTGACTACAAAGCTATTTGAAGTGATCAATGTTGTTTATATTTTTGGCGAAGCGTCAGTTCTGTGGTTTCCAGTTCTGTAGATGTTTGCTGGTTTTAACTTCTGGCACATGCTTCAAAATTTATTTCTGCCTTTTCTGCTATTTAAGTTGAGGTTGAAGTTGTGATGACCTGATTGACGTGTTATCTTATTTGCAGCACACTTGAATCATTTCATGGAGATCTATATGCAGCAAAACCGTCAATTGATAAAAGCTTCAATGATCATAGGTAAACTCTATCTGGAATTTTAGTACGATTAGATGCAATTTTTAAGGTCCAAAGGCTTAGTTTCAACCAATGTTTTTCTCGCATGGTCATCTTTCTGGTGATTCTCTCTCTTTTTTGTGAGATCTTCAATAGCTGAATGAGGTTGTCTCTCTGAGAATAATGATCTGTTGTTTTGTCAGGCCTCCAGCTTGGATATACTGTTGTCTTTGGTTCATATGCATCATTTCTGTTTATCCGGACTGGTATGTTGAAGCGGGTTTGCAATGCTGTTCATTTGATGTCTGAAACTTTTTGAAGGAACAAACTCCATGCCTTTAACAATATCACCATGAAATCTAACTGTGTCCGTCTTAGAATGCTGGATTTAAGCGGTAGCCTTTTTTTTTTTTACTGCTTTTGAGTTGTTTGTTTTTATTGTGTTGCAGGACATCTTCTTGCTCCGTTAGTTGCTCATGTCTTTTGCAATTTCATGGGATTGCCTGTGTTATTTTCACGCGGTAAAGGTATTTAACTAAGAGTTGGCTTGAGATCTGTATGATTGACCAAATGGACTATAGTATAGTATTTCATAGATGATGTGTTGATAACAGCTTTATCTGTGAGATTGGTTTTCCCCCTGCTCTCCTTTCATTATCAGTTCTCAGCCCTTGTTTTTCTTGGTGCTCTTCTGTCTTCCTGTCAGAATGTTTGTTCAATGACTCTTTAAATAAAGCTTCCTTTATATTTTTTTTCCTGTGGCTAAAGAACAAAGTAGTAATCTTGATGTTAATGAGTGCTATATCCCTAGAATTCCCCTGCAAAAATCTTGACGGTGCCTTTTTTTACTAGTGCAATGTGTTCCCATTGTTTTAGTGATGTTCAACTTTGGTCTATATTATTGTTCACATCGGTCTATATTATTGTTCCGAGCGTATACCTCAATGACTCAAGTAGAATTATCATTTCTAACGGCAGAAGCTCCTTGCCTTGGAATCTTTTAGAGGTCTTATCTCCACCATTCTTCTTTCAGTGTTACCTCCTGATCTTGCTTGTGCTGGTGTGTGAAGTTGCGAAAGTTATTTGTTCAAGTGCCATCTGAAATGACCATGAAGCAGGAAGCATTATTGACCTCGGAACATTTGGAGAATTGTAGTTAGCAGCCCTCTTCACTTAGCTAAGTCATGTTTGTAGTAGGCCACCTGACATTGTACGCTTGGAGTTTCTGCTCGTGTTATAGAGCTGCCCAGATGAACCATATTTACCTTTTGCTTTTCTTCCGTTCTTTTTTGGTTGGTGGGTTGATGTTATTTAAAATCGCCAATGAGTATTATGAAAGATGCATTTCAACTTTTGCCTTTTTGCTTCAGATGGTCACCTTCTTGTATTTTCTGTGACAGGAATTGCAACTGCGGCATTTGTAGCTGGAATGATGGGGTTTCTATGGCTCTTTTTTCCTATGACAAGGCCGGATTTGTATAATGACCGAACTAACAATTGTAGATGTTGGCATGCATACTGTTCTTGGATCTAAACTTTGTGAAGTTGCAAGTGTGAGATACGTCTTCAGTGAGAGGTCGTTTCTAGGGAGAATATATCGAAGAACTGAGAAAAAGGGATGAAAACGGGGTGTCGGGTGATGTATTCACGGAATCCTCTCTCGCCTGATTTGTCAGAGGACAGAAAGGAATTTCTCTGTTTTCCTCCATGTAAGAGTCCATCTGCTCGAACACAGTAGCCTGGCAGATATTATCCTGAAGTCCTTTAATCTGATGCTGCCCAGCACTTGAGCTGATTGTCTTTCATGCCCCTCCTCATGGACTGCTGCTGCCTGTATAATTTGTGTGCATCACTGCCCTTGTTCTTTTCTCCCCTGGAAATCAGAAGAGGATGCTGGCGGAATTTCTATGGGGATGACGATCGAACATTACCCATCACAAAAATCTGGGTTCCCTCGAAAGCATCTCACGAAGAGGGTGTTAATTTCTCTCCTGTCACTGCATTTTTGTATGGATTTCTTTGGAAAAGTTCTTGCTAAGATAAAGCCTTACTAATGATTTGAGTGGCAATCATTCATAGCATGTGACCTAAATCCAGTTTGAGTAGAGCCTGTGGTATGGCATGAGGGGATTTGCTTGATGCGAATTTACTCATACCTGAATGTTTCAAGATAGAAAATTTCTGTTTCTTTGGCCATCTCAGGGGAAATTGTCATCTTCAAGTGGGAATCATTCTATCATGCAATCAAACGTGCTTGGGTGAGACTCTGGGAACTTGCTTGATGGTCGAACAGGCGATCCTTGGACGCGAGAGGGCATTTAAAATTAGACTCATGAATAGTTATTGTCATATATAATATATTTCTCCTGTGATTAAAAGTCGTAATAGAACGGTGGAAATTGCTAATTGTAGTGAAATCCTCTACAGGATAATTTTTGTGTTTTGATTTCTCTTTTTAGCTTTTTTACTCTCTATTTCGTGGTGTTTATTTATGTGCCCAATTTTAACAAATGATACGAGGTAGTATTGAGAATGATAGGCGATTTGTCCACCAAAAGCACCGCGACGTTTCTTCTAGGACAGGATCCTTAACATAGAATCTGGATTGGAAATACCCATGTCCAATCGTGCTGTAGATCTGTCTTTTCCTTTTGTTTGGTGTTATGTTTCTCCAGTGCACAAAAAAAAAACATGCATGATGTGCAAGGAACACATTCGGAGAACGTCTCCGAGGAAGCAGAGCAACATTCTTGGGAGATTCATTTCTAGCGGACTTGGTACGAGGTATTTGCTTGAATGTGAAAATGGGCAAAAATGAACTCAGAGAGAGAGAGAGAGAGAGAGAGATGCATCTGGCATTTGGTGGTAGACCGATACGTGCTTGTGAGATCAGAAATTGAGATGTCAACCCCCCAAAGATCGTCCACAAAGAGAAAACTGAACCATTGAATCTAAAGACGTACTTTTTTTTTTTTTTTCCTAACTGGTTACTACGCCGAAAGAAGAGAGCTAATCGTCAATGAGGTCGCCGGGGGCATCTGCGGCATGTCTGAATTAGGCATCGGCGCCAGTGCCGGCATTGGAATAATCGGGATGCGAACTTGTGGAGCCAAGACGCAGATCAAGAACGGTGGTGTTCGACGTAGGACTAGGACCTTCCTTGGCATCGGGGAGCCTGTGCTTCAGCTGGGAAAGGAGTGCCTGGTTCTCTTGGTTGAGGAGCTGGGCCTTCTTCCTCAGCCTCTCGTTCTCTTGCATTATGTTGCAGTTCTGAAGATACAGCTCCGAGTTCAGCTTCTCCATCTCTGCGACTTTCGAAGTGGCAAAGGAACCGCTCTTCCCGACAACCGGTATCGCTTCTGCAGATTGCCCTGTTATTATTCCAAGAAACCAAATCAAACGAAGCCTGAGCATTGCACCGCGAAAAAAAAAAAAAAAACATTGCCGAGTAGTTTTCATAGCACGAGGTTGTGCACGACTCATTAGCCCATGCCAGACAAATAAGGAGTGTATTCTGTCTGAGCAGGATCAAGGCCAGCGAAAGAATCAAAGATAGCTCATCAGAAACCATACCAAGGTCTCTCTTAACCGCGTTTCGGCGTTCTCTTTTCCCTTGTGGCCTCGTTGGGTATGAATTGAAGAGCACGCATACCGTTTCCTAGGAATCCATGGCAGACATAAATAGCCAGGAAACAAACAGAGGGTGCTTTTGTGGCCTAAATGCGAAAGCAGAGGACGACATGGAATATCAAAAGAACAGAACATCTGCCCAAATCCAGCACTGTTCAAGACTTGTTCCCCTTTCGGCTTCCCCTAGATGAAAGAAAGGGATAAAGCTCTCCTCTCTCTCTCTCTCTCTCTCTCTCTCTCTCTCTCTCTGTGGCTCTGCACAACCACTAAGACTCGGGTCATTTGCGGACGAGGCCAGACACATCTGGTGTGCAAAATGTCCTTACCAGGTAGATTCAACATGCAAGAAACTCGTTTTCCTAAAGAGAGATTGACCGACCGAAAGTGTCGTGAACGAAAGTGGGGGGGCAAAAGGGGATTCGAAACCATGCTGTCTCGTTCAGAAGCCCACAGAGCTTGTGCAGCAGAAGAAGTTACCTGAGTAAATAAGCAGGAGGCAGCGAATGTCACAAGAGGTAAGCTGTGGGGAACATCAAGAGAAGGGAGGGACAGAGGGTGAGAGGGGTTAAAAAAAAACCAGAGAAGGTGCGAGTTATATAGTGGGACAAAGTCGAAGAAAGATGGCAAGATTTTGTCCATCTTGTCTGAAACTGCAATCATGAGATGTGAGCATGGATGGCGGCTCGGGTTTGATGAGTGGTTTCGGAATCGGTGATTCTCATTATGTTGGGAGGAGATTATTGCTGTCCTTTTCGCGCTGCTTACTACCTCCTCTCCCTTTTCATGTGGTGGTAGCATCGCAGTGCGTGGGAGGATAAAATCCGGTTCATACTCCTCATGCTTCTTATCGATCGAATGGCCTATAGATATTTAAGGGTGAATCGGAATAAAAATTATATCTCAATTTCTTTTATTCGCATTTATTCTCTGTTTTGATTGTGTCTATGCTCTCCATCTTAATAAAAATGCCATGCTAATACTCATTGGATTTTGTGTTTTTTTTTAAAGGGCTATATCGATTTTGATTGATCGGTTATAAGTTATGAATGTGGCCCACATGTAGGCTCAATCGAATTAAATGAGCTGGATGCGCAATGTCGCGAACCGTCAATTTGAGGCGAGGTTGGAAGAAACTAGGATGTAGGAAAACGATGTCGGATGGCCAGCGGGTTCCATAGCTGGTACGTATGGCGAGAACTACGTGCCTACTGCCTAGAACGAACCGTGCATGTTAATTTGACTCGAGATCGACTCTTGTAGTGCTGGTGGCTTGAATTTTTTTTTTTTTTTTTTGGGCTCAAATTGGTGGCTTGATTCAACGAACAAAATATTTGCCAGACTATTCATTTAGAGCTTTAAAAATTACGAATTTGTCGATTTTGTTTATTTCTTTCTTATCGAAATAATATTTCTTTCACTTCTTTGATTGAAATACAATGGAGAAATATCTCAAATTCAAAGAGCACAACTTGAATTTGCAAACAACAAGCTTCAGATAATAAGAGAAATCGTCAGAACAAATACGTCACATACTTAAAAGGATGCACCTGTAACTTTTTCGCATCAAAATCGGCGGCCGACCACCGAATTCTTTTTTAGCAATGATCACATATTGAGAACTCCATTTGACGTTACGGCTTTGCCATTTCAGCGGTGCGCGCCTATGTTTGGTGTTCCCAATATCATCGCCGAGCAGAGGGTAACAAATGGAAGGCCCAATCCCGAAACATGCACACAAAAAATTCAAAAACTAGACTAAATCGGAATAGAAATTTTTCCGAAACGGGAGTGAGAAACTTTCCGATCTAGACTGAATCGGAAGAGGGAAGCTCCCAAATGGAAGAAAAAAATAATAATAAAGAAGCAAAACAGCATAAGAAGGAGAGGGATTAAGCTGAATCTCTTGCTATTTCTGTCTCTCTTTCTCTCGGATAAGAAAAGAAAATGGGCTGAGGCCGTCCCCAAAAGATACGCAATGATGGGCATGGGATCGGTTCGAAGTTCGAACCATCATGACTTCTCTCCCTCCCCCATCAATGACCATCCCACCCTTTTTTTTTGTCTGCATGTGAGAAATTGTGGGTAGTGTATCCGGTTACCCACATCCTTATTTTCGGGTCATCATGTTGTTTGGACGTCGGGAAGAGTTCGCAATCATCGCTTCTCGCCGTAACGTCTCTTTTTAACTTGTTGTAAATTGGAGGCTTCGTAGAGGTAGACGTAAGCTACGAATGATCGGTTACCAATCCGGTTCTTGAGTTTTCGATCTCGAGCTGAATCGGTCCGATTTAGGGTCGTGAACATTTTCTCTTCTTTACCTTTTTTTTTTTATAAAAAAAATGAGAAATTTCAACACAAACATGTTGGACTAATCTGGTTTGGCCGGTCCGGTTAGTTTAGTTTCGTACATGGAATTAAAAACCGGACTAAATATTCCCGGTTTGAAAAATTTGGAACCGAATACCGCTTAGAACTGAACGGTTCAATCCGGTCAGGTTTCCGTGGACACCCCTTTGCACAGTGCAAGAGCACTTCACTAGCTCACTTGTATTAAGCCTCGTCTAACTTATCCGCCTTTTAATTCGGCATTTGCTGGAGCTAACTCCGATTTAAATATCAATGTGAGCTATGCTTTCTTTTTTTAAGGGGATTGGATTGCGTTCGCCAATCATGACTTTTGCACGGACGTGCCTAGTGTTGCACTTTGGCAGCCCAAAAGACATCTAGGTGAAGCCTAGATTCAAGTAATGGAAGACCAAAAGGCAAAAAAATTGTAGGCGATTGATGTTTTCTCTTAAAGTTTATCTTGGTTCAATTGGACCTTTAAACCTTTTTTTGGAACTACCCATCTTTGAGACGATTTCTAGTGAAAATCCTGAATTTGGTCCCTCAACTCTCGTAGAAGAGACTAGGAGTGAGCATGGGCCGAGTGGGCCGGGTTCGGATCTAGACCCCGAAACCGATCCTATTATAATCGGTTCCCAGTTTTTAGAACCGAGGACCAACCTTGTTTGTCTTTGAACTTGTTTTGGAACCGACCCTATTTTTGGGTCCGGTACCAGGGTCGACTCGAAAACCTGTTATTCTTTTTTTTTTTTATCAAAATAGATGAAAAAATCAATAAAAATTACTATCCACCAAAAGTAACAGTCTAAAATATAATAGATAATATGACAAGATGGGAAGAAACAAAGTGATGAGAGGAGGTGAGCGATATGAGACAATCAAAGGGCAAACGACGATGGACTAGACACTAGAGTTTCTTTAAAAAAAAAAAAACTAAAAACAGGTTTTAAAATCGGTTCGGGTGGGTCTTCATCTAAAACCGGAAACCGGACCGGTTTCAATCGGTTCCCAAAAATTGGAACCGATTTCCGGACCGGTTTAAGTAGGAATCGATTCCCGACCCTATTTTTCGGGTGGGCCGATCCGGGTTGCGGGTAAACCCGGTCCGGTTGCACACCCCTAGAAGAGACATTTTGAATGCGAAATTAATCTCGACTCAATAGGTGGAGTGTCTTTATGGAGAAAGAGAATATAACGTGTGGTATGTGCCTGCATTAATACTGTTTGCTGATGTTAAGCATCATGAGGACTAGGTTGAACAGTTTTTAGTAAAATTGGCGTCCCTAATTGAATCATAATGCAGTTTTCGAACAATTTAAAACGTTGGATAAAAAGTCTAGAGACTGTCAATGGTGATCTGCCTATTGATGCCCTTCGAGTTAATTGCGCAAGCGCCCGTATCTGAGGAGGTTGTGTTGAGCTTGAAGTAAGGGACGAGACCAATGTGGGCGCGAGCGAAGTGGTTGATGGTTCCTCTTAACGCAGCGACGGATGTACGAAGCAAATCTAAATTGTTGAACAACTACGTCGTCGCTGAATATTTTCATTTCAAGTGCACTATGTAGGGATGAGCGGTTCTAGGTTCCGTAGAAGTTCCACCTGGAACTTGGAATCAACCCGTCTATACAAGTTCCTCATTTTTTGGAACCCGAAATCTATCTGCATGCCTTGGAATCTATAACCTAAGATGTCACAAGTTTCGGGTTCCACTCAAGTTCCACCAAGGTTCCACATGTATTCTTAGTTAAATGATTGCAATAAATAATCACATTTAATAACCACCACCTCCTGCTAAAATCTACTGTCCACAACTCATATTTAGACAAAAAAAAAAAATATATAAAACATTAACAAAGTAAGTCTTAATGATAAAGTCGTTTCCGATTACACACTTATCATCGAACACTATGGAATACCGTAAAATGACGCGAAGACATATACCAATAAAAAATATAAAAACTTGCTTCAGATTTCGGGTTCCGGTTTAGATTCCACCTATTTGGAATATGAAACTTATTCGTTAGAATAGGTTCCCTAACTTTTAGAACTTAAAACCTACCCTCCATACCTTGGAACTTAGAACCGACCGGTTTCCATTGGTCCAATTCTCTAGGTTTTAGGTTCTACCATGGAACCATGCTCACCCCTAACACTATGTATTCTAGAGGCATCCCGTTGATCTTGCTGTTAGATCGAATTGTAAATCAATTGTTGCAAAATGAGTGTCTCGTATAAATGTAGGCGTAACCTCATCCTCAATTGTATCCATCCAAGTACTTGCGAAATAGCATCCTTGAGAGTTTCACTCTAGAATTTCTTTCCTTGATTGAGAGTGAGAGCGTGAGTAAGAGCAAGTAAAAGTTACTTAGGCCTAAAATAAGGCGAATTGAGATTTAAGTGACGCCTGGTTCCCGATCTAAACATGACAAGTGAACACAGCAACGTAGTCATCGTCTCTCGCCATGCCTTCCGACTCCGATGCTGTCAAGCTCGTCGAGGTTTCTTGATGTAGAACGACTGGCGTCGTAATTTCACGTTCGAAGTCGTTTAGATAGGTTTTATGGCAGTTTTTAATTTTAGGAAACTTAGCGATATAGATAATCGCAATATTTGATTTGGATTCCGTTTGATTAGATTAGATTTGATTCGTTTAATGTTATTTTTGAGTAATTCTAATGCCTAAAGGAGTCCTATCTATATAAAGGACATCCGCCCTATGTAATCCACACGTTATCATTCTATCAAATTGAGTTTGTTCTTAGGAAAGAATTTCCAGTTGTCTCTTTCACTGCGTCATTTCCTCAAGAGAAGGACAACCGTGGGAGGCAAAGAGGGCTAGTTCCAATAGCTCAAGACCGAGTTAGTCTCGTGCAAGGCTAGCATTGTAAAGGAGTTTAAGAGCAACCGCTCTGCCAAGGATATGGACAAATTTATTTAGAGCATATGGAGCAATACTTTGGCACCATCATAATGCAAGACGAGAACACCGAGGTAAGAATAGCTTCTATGTTTTCGATCGTTGTTGTTGTTGTTACGATGCTATGGTGGCGTCGTAGGGGCAGCAAGATGAAGCTTAGTGTCGATACCCATCAACACTCGGGATGATTTCGTAACGGAATGCTTTGTCGGCTCAGCCGAATGGTAACAGTTTCGGAGTAAGTCAAGGAGTTCACCGAGTTTAGGCCTGAGATCCCCGACCTTGGGAATGGGAAGAGCTCTCATTGCTTTCATGGATGGTTTGAAGCCTTGGGTATGGGAAGAGTTTCCATTTGCTATTGAGATCCAGCTATTTACATAGTACACAATTTGGTTGTGCTGAAGAACAATATGTTTATTCTATCCCTGAACCAACTTTGCCTATATCCACTCGTGCATTCGGGTGTTTCTATACCTCTCCGTATCGAGGTTCTCACAATTTACAGGCAGGGTCGGACAAGAGGCTGGCCAACCAAGTCGAATCTGCTTCCACAGCCTCATCGTTGTCATTCCTGTGCCATGTCCAAAGCGCATGAGTTGCATTCACCACGTCCAGTTGCCCGTGCCCAAAGCTCGCCTCCCGGAAAACCGATATCAGCGGTGTCGGATTCATGTACCTGGAAAGGGAAGAAGCGGCTTTTGAAGTTAAATCCGTTTATGGTTAGTCGGCTGCAGCAAAATGCCAATCGAAGTTCGACTTTTTTTCCCGCTCTGCGGCGATTTCAGTTTCATTGTGCAAGCCAGCAACATGTATTCATTAGGCATACGGGTAATAAAGGATCACATCATATTTCAGAGCTAAATCCGGGATGATCTGAGATTTTGAAGACTGATAAAGGAGAACACGAGAAAAAACCTTTTGGCAAGTCCTTCACGGTTGCCGCCGTCGCCAATGGTGATGTGCACCGGACCGCAAGCATCGGCTTTTCCGTTGTAGACGCGGGTCTAAGGAGAGAAATAGAATTAGAGATGAGAAATTAGGAGGAATGCATGGCCTCACCAAAATTAGAGGGGAGAAGGATTGGAAGCTTACGAAGCGCTCGTAGGCATGCACATGCCCCGCGAAAACCATGTCGACTCGTGCTTGATACAGCAAACCTTCCATGGAGGCCTTCATACTGACCGATTCCTTCTCGCCTTGATGAGCAGTGTTAGAATTGTACCACGGAGCATGGATCAGCACCACGATCCAAGGGGTCCTCGTCCGGTCCACCTTCCCCAAGTCAGCTTGCAACCACTTGTACTGGGCTGAGCTCGGGTCGAAGTCCGTGTATGAGCCCAGCATGATGATGTGGACCCCGGCGACATCGAACGAGTAGTACAGGTTGCTGTCCGAGCCGCTCTCCTCGAACGGCATCCGCCACCTCGCGTTGTAGGACGTGAAGGGATCAGGATGGATGATCGGCACCTTCTCAATTTCGTGGTTGCCTTGGGTCACCATCCAGGGCCTCTGGCTGGCCAGGGGCTCGACCAGGCGGCCGAACGAGTCCCACCTAGGCTGGTAGAAGTCGGCATAAGACAGGTCGCCGGGCAGCAGCAGGACGTCATAGTTCGATTGCGCTATGTGTTGAAGGGTTGATTTGGTCCATCCTGTCTGTCCGAGGTCGCCTGCATCATGCCATGTCAAACTTTGGAATGGACCATATCAAACACTAAAACGAAACCAAAAATTGTCCCAATAGAACTCATTATATGCTGTGATTCATCTTCTGGATTTCTTGACTATTACACAATCGTGTTCCGCCTAAATCACAATCCCAGTTGATGATTATATATGCCTGCACGTACCTGCTATTGCGAATTTGATTGGTAACTGCGCAGAAGGTGTCTTGAAACTGAATTCCCCAGTCGAGTCTGAGCTACATCGATAGTAATATACTGTATCCGGTTCCAGCGGACCGATGACTACATCGTGGATTTCCCCGGACGTGTACAGCGCGTACTTGTATGAAGTAGTATTTCCTGTTGCTGAATTCTGGTATACGCCCGGCGACTTGCCGTATTCCACGGTCGGAGGAGCCGAGTCCTGGGTGATCCATGAGATCCTCATTTTATCTTGACCCACCAGAGATGTATGCACCTGAGAAAACAAAGCTGTGGGATATTACCAGACCTTCCTAATGTGTCTGTTCCCCCGCTCATCTAACATGGAATTTAGCCTCAACGTCAAGTAAAAGACAAGTTTGTCAATCATTGTAAGAAGTAGCTTTTGAATCAGGACTGATCAAGTCCATCGCATGAAGTTGATGGAAATGTTGGAGATCATGCTTCGCACATGGCATGCGCGATTATGAGATTCGAGATTCAATTATCGAACTACGAATCAACTAAATTCAAGGATTGTTTAAACCCCAAACGGAATGATATATGTGTTGTGGCTGCACAATGTTCACATAGGTTGCGTCCGATCGTTCCATGATCGAAACGAAAGCTGGTCGCATGGCTTTGTCCATCGATCAATCCCGCCAGTTACTCACAAAAAAATTAAAACTTAGAGAGACCCTTATCTGGAAATTTTAGAGAGAGAGAGAGAGAGAGAGAGAGACAGCCTTCAACCTCAAATCATTTGATCCAACAAGTTCACAAAAATGTCTGATTATGATGATAGACCTAACAATGACTGTGACTTTGCATTCATTTGCTTGCGCAAGACGTGAAAACGAGGTGGTTGGTTCTTGCCAGCACCAGCAAACATGAGCACACCAAACTGGATCGAAATGGACATGTCTAGCTCATCTAATTAATCTAATTGCCCTATTTAATCGGTGGGGACTACTAATGACACTGTCCAAAGTCAAACACCGCCTAATACTCCTCACCTAATTATTCCCGCGGAATCCACTGGACCTTCCAAAACAAGGTGGGGGTAAAAAAGGGGCATTTTAGATCATCATTTTCTCGATATATGATTGACTTGTTTAATAGATATTCGAAGGGATTTATGATTAACGATTTGACATATATGTATGTATTGAATGCACGATTTATGTTATTATTTTCGCACCATCAAGTGCGATCCCGGACTTCGGAGAGTACGTGTCTAGATATTGGCGGATTTCTCATAATTGGTGCTGCCGCGCATGCAGCTATATATAACTCACACAACCAAAGATTAAGATCGACTCCGATCAACATATGTTAGGATCAAGTCAGGCAACTACTTGTCGCGTTTGAGCCATCCATCCGAAGTTCTGCTCACGCCTTAAATGTCCATGAAGTTAATGTGAATTCCAATGGGATCAGATCCAGGAGACCTCTCCGGTAGTTAAAAGAGGGAAAAGATAAGGGTAGCCATAATTAAGAGGTCGCGGCCGAAAGGTCTCGAGTTTTTCCAGAAATGCGTATCCGACGGGCGGTCGGCATGCACGTAAGATCGACTCACAAGCGTCGGTAAATCTGATGAGCCACTGGTCGGCCCGTCTGATCCGACGGCGCAGGTGACGAAGAGTTCTCTTTCTAGAATATGGATTATAACCTTCCATTTTTCTCGCTGATTCTTACAGTACCAACAACAGCAAAAATAACTCGAACGAAAAAACGAAAATGCGAGGTTGTTTTTATCTTCCTGTACTTCGGTCGCCGTGGGTAGAAAGTTGAAATATCCTCATTTTGTTTATTTGTTTCCCCACCATTTTTTTTGTTTTTTTTTGGGATTGACGTGAAGAACATCCTCGTTCCACTTGTAAACCCACATAGGAAACTTCATCAGAACATCCGTTTTCGGCGAAAATTTATCAAAGCATTACCAAACGAAGAAAATGAAGAAAAGCAGAAAAAAATCGTCTAGCGATTCGATCTTCTCTATTTGGCGTCCGTGCATATGGAAAGCGAGCGGCCATTCTCTGCAATCTCCACACGACACTAACCCCCGGAAAATCATGCACAATCAGCAGCCCAAACTTGCAGAGAGAGGAGAGAGAGAGAGAGAGAGCAAAAATGGCGAAAACACCATGAAAACGAACAGACCGCTCTAAACGTCTATAAGTCGAGAGCCGTTTCGACGTACCTGTTGAGGAGAAGCCGAGTCCTCGTTGTCGGAGTCGCGGACGAACATGGCGGGCCGCGGTTCCGGTCGATTGTAGGACGACGTGCCCTCCGCTGCTGCCGCGGGGTTGAAGCAGGCCCCGGCGAAGGCCGCGGCAATCAGAGCGAGAAGGGCGAGAAGCGGCCTCATCGGAGCGTGCGCTTTTTTTTTTTTTTTTTCCTTTTTCTGGGTGTCGCTCTTCCTTTTAGGAGGAGAAGGAGGGAGGGAAGAGCACGGGGGTGGGGGGAGGAAGAATCAAGAGAGGTTGGAGACGATGGTGGGGGCGAGGAAGGTTTGAAATTGGAGAGACTGTCTGTGTGGCTTTGGCTCCTCGTGAGTTATTCTCGTGCTCATGTGGATTCTCATATTCCATCTATATAATCATGCAGCCGCTAGCGGATCGTGTCGTGGCATGGGAAATAACGTTCGGGACAATTTAGTCGCCTTAACCCCTGAAAATGAAAATGCCCAAAAATAAATTTATTAAATTTTGCCCACGATAATGACAGGAGCTAATGATGGAGTAATCAACTTTCCTTTCTCCTTACCGGAATTTCCCATTTATTGCATTTTCTCGTATCGTTAGTTGGATTGTATCGGGTTTTAAGTATGTTGCCCGGATATTTTTCGAATGTATCTTCAATTTAAACATCATTAAGATGGGTTTTCCCGTCGTTGAAAGCAATTAAAAGACCCCATTTGTATATATCCTTAAAATATGTTTGACAAGATTTTTGGGATTTACTCCATTTGGGCGTGAGTGTGAGAGTAGTGTCCTTACGAAAGCGATTAAGACAAAGTCCTGGGGTTCACGTGCGACAGGTGGGCGACGATGGAGGCATATTCCGAAGCATAAGAGGATGGTTTATTGGGAATTTCTGAGCTTTAAATAATGGATTTTTCATTTTCCAATTTTGCCATAATTTTTGTCTTGTTTTGTTTGGGGTGGCTGCTCCTTTGGCGTTTCGCAGTTGGAAGCTATCGTCACGGTTTGGGGGCTTTCATTGGTTTTCCTTGACGTTGAGTTGCGGGCACGGTTTCGCTATATTGTCCTTAATCTAAATATAGTTTAAGGATAAGAATGTTAGTAGTTCTGGTCTATGAAGACAAGATATTCGCATAAGTTGTATATACATGTAATTCAAATATAGTTAGTGTGTATGTACATATAGTCTTATACTCGGTGTATAAGCAATTTCGATTTGGTTACCATCAATCGTTGTCCGACAAAGTTGATTACGTTATTCGAAGTGTAGATGGAGCCGGGAATTTATTTCCTTAATAAACAACCCTAATTACCCTTGAGAGTGATGACATAACCTAATTTTCGTTCTCTTGAGATGGACAATGAGGGCTTGGACATGACGTCGGCCATATGGTGTTTGTTTTAACAAATAATACACGATCAAATTGATGGCATCCAAATACTGGACACACTTAAACTTTACTCCCGTGGTAAGTTTGGCATAATTGATTATCATTTGTCATTTGAAACCGCATTTGAATGTAAAAACTAGGTTTTCTTCTATGACCTTAGCCTCTCCTTGTATATAGTTCTTCCCGCAAGGCAATGCAAAATAATTAATTTCAATTCATGGTAGCTAATGAGGGTGAAAGAACAATCAATGGTTGTTATGATTTTGCAATTTTCTATTTCTAGGTCTTTGATCGGATCGGACAAGTTTAATGTGAAAATCTACCAAATAAGCCCTAAACTTACTGTATAGATGTTAATTCAATCCTAAAACTTTTGATTTTTTCAATTGAGTCCTAAAATTTTTGACGATTTGCCAATGTCGTTATTCTACCTATTTTTAACTAGAAATCATTAACCTTGACAATTTTTAAAATTTTAAATAATTTTTTATATTTTTAATTTTTTTATGTCTTTCTTTCCTTTTTTTCTTCTAAAACCGGCAGGAGTCCCGGCAAAGGGTCGGCTGGCCATCATCAACATTAGTAAGGAAAAAAGGAAATGAAAGAAAGAAAACGAAAAAAGAAGGAAAAAACAAAAAAAAAACTTAGAAATTTTACAATTATTCATGTCAGTATTTTCTAGCCAAAATTGATCCGAAGGACTACATTGGCAATCGTCAGAAGGTTAAGTACTCAATTAGCAAGATTGAAAGGTTGAGGATTAGTTGACATCCGTATATTAGGTTCATATTCCTTTTGTTTGGTAATTATTCTCAGGTTTAACTCGTGCCAATTATCAAGTCATTCGTCGGGCCAACGTTCTTAAAACATGCTAATCACGGAAGTAATTATAATTACGAACTCCAATGTCTTTACACTATAATCAAATTCCTACCATGACATACTTCTTGACTTTCTCTTTCCATATACGAATCTAGAATCCGACGGGAGTATATCCTACAAGCTCGCACAAAATAGCAAGATCCACATAATTGTCGGGATTGCGATTATTTTTGTGAAATTCCATGCTTTGTCACGTTCTCGCGCTTGCAACTTTATTCAATCGGTCAAAAGCGATCGAAATAGCGTCACCCCACCATTTCGATTATTGTAAGTTGTGCCTCCGACAACGGGGACAGCTAAGCTCCCACAGGTGCTGGCCAATAATACAAGAGGGTGACTTTTTGCCGTTTTTATGTCAAAACGAACCATTTTCATTTAGTGGCAGAGCTAGAAAAACAACAGCTATTAGCTTCTAAACAAAGCCCTGACAAAGCCCGTCAATCTCTCTTCCCCTCAGGTCCTAACTGGACCACCAAGCAAAATTGGAGTCGTGTCCGAAGGGCTTGATGTGATTAATATCTCCATCGAGAAGTTGCTGTTGTTCGCGGCCGTGGTAATAAGTTCATATTTTTCATGAACGATGAATATAATTTTCGTTCATTATATTATGTAAGTCGATACAAAAGTATCATTTCTTAAAAAATATTTTCAAAGCACTTATTTTATGCAAAAAAAAAAAAAAAAAACGAAGCTTGAAGTTCGTGATCATTTTAATATCATGATGAGTTGAACCTAAATTGGGTGAGACATCGAAACTTTTGTAGATGAGTAAGGCATGAATTGATGTATTCTGAAATGTGAAGAGCAATTTCATACATCAAAAGGGCAAAAATATGGTTTAAAGGTCCTATCTAACCATTCAATCGGGGACCGTTTACCCGAAGGAAAACCGTTTTCGAGATATTATTTTCCAACTTTCCAGTATTTGAATGATGGGAAATCAATCGATCTAACGAATTTTTTTTTTCATGTATTCAAAACAACAAGCTTAAAATAACCATTTTCCTTTAACCCGTCATAGTTGGATAAGCTTATAGATAAAACTAAAGTGAATTTTCTTTTTTTCATAGTAAGATTTGCTTGTGACTATTACAATGAGAGAGGGGGAGTCGTGAGAGAAAAATAATAATTCTAAAGAGGAAATTATAAGGAGATGACATAAAATTGTGAATACATATTACATTAAAGAGAAACACAATAGATTGTGTTGAATAAAATAAAAGTAGCCTAACTTCAACCATTCATTTTAGTTTCACTAAGATGACAACAACCCATAGTTCAAAAAAGAGTGGAAGGAACATAATTGACTCCTATAAACTAAAAATACAAATTAAAGATATATATATATATATATATATATATATAATATATGTAATGAAAAAGAGCAATTGTGAGAATATCCACTATACTATGGCTCATTCATGAAATTCTCCCGCTTTGTTTTATTTCTATCATTATATGTACTATGCATCGGACCTGACCATAAGCTTGGCCGCCTTTTACGCCTGCTCAAGCCGGCAAAAGCTCGAAGAACAAGTTAGGTAGGCCTAGGCAATACTACTTTCATTTCGGGCTAATCTTGGCAATGCGGGAAAATACAAAAAAATGTTTTGGATCTATTTTATTGTATTGATACTAATTTAGTCTTAAACCTTTCAATTGAACCAATTTAGTCCAAAACATTTTGTATATGTGCCAAGCCGATTTATCCAGCCGATTTTAGTCGAAAATTACCGATATGGATGTCGGCCATCCTATGTGGCATGACCGACGCTAACATGGGTAAATTTTACAATTTCTTAACATTTTTTCTACATTTTTTATTTTTATTTTCTCTTTTTTCTTTTGTTTTTGGGCCGGCAAGGTGGCGGTCCTCACCCGGGTTATTATCGGGTGTGGCAAGGGCTGCTAAGCCAGCCCAAGCGAGCCTTCACTAGACCCGACGAAGGCAACCCACACTTAGGTGAGGGTGGCTTGCCTTTGCCAAGTGCTCTAATGAACAAGACAACTCAACAGCTCCTTACAAAGTTAATGACATCATGTTAAAAGCTCTTTTTTTTTTTTTTGTGGTCTATCCTATCTTTAACTTTTCTTTATTTGACTTTTGCTCTGCTTCCCCCTCACCTTCAATACTAGTGTCCCCACCCCGTCAATCTCTTTATCAGCTACGCCACATGCCTATTGGCAACAAAATAGGGCCCTCTTAGAAAGGTCCAAAGAAGCTCAATTTCAAGTGGGGTTGAAAAATGCAAAATAGAGCGAATTTGGATACAAGAAGGGCCGTCCGGAGAGAAGTTGTAGGACTCCTAGGAGAGGGAATCACCACTGCCCTCTGGAATCATCCTATGGCACTCCTTACGGCAAATCGGAGGCGAAGGTGACCAAATTGAATTAAAAAAAGAAAGGGCCCAGTAGGACGGTGTTGATGTAGTGCACCGTGCACCGCTTCAACTCCTGCACCTCGTGGTACAACATCCCTCCATTTTCGGAAATTGGGAATGAAGACGAAGAAGAATTAAAACCCTAGTGAACGGATTTGGGACTGTCGAATGTGAGTGTGATTGATGTGTAGCTGATCGTCCTTGCCAAATCTGGTGAGGACTCACTTAGGCAAGGGCTTGGCGACCCTTGTTTGTGGCCGGCAATGGCCTAGGCGAGGGCTGCGACCTTCGCTAGCGAAAATGAAAAATAAAATAAAATAAAAATTTCATAAAATATTAAAAATTGCAAAATTTATCAACGTCAAAGTTTGCTTTGCAATGTGGGCTGACTGACATCCATATTAGTGTTTTTCGCCAAAATTAGCTGGGTAAACTGAATTGACATAAATGCAAAATGTTTTTAAGACTAAATTGATTATTTATGGCTGAATTAATACCAATACAATAGGTTCATGATTTTTTTTTCATACTTTTCCTCTTGGCAATGACATTTAGGCCGGTACGTGGCTTAGTTCCCCCCATGACTATGTTATTATGCATACATAGAGCCGAGGTGATTTTCAGGCTTATAAAATCTTAAGTGGCAAGACATATACTAACAGACATTAGGAAGTTCACGTCACTCCCGATGCGTACAGATAACAATGAAAAAAAGTGAGCTTTATCTTCGCTTCATGCTAACCTACCAAGTAAAGTTCTCCATTACTGTTGACGCCTAAATTTTGACTAATCTATTTTTTGCATAAAAATTATAAAAAATCATCTCACATATTTATTTTTAGCGTACATTGCATTGGCATATAATTGAGCAAGCGGAACACTTAATTTAGCATGCGTCTAGACTAGGCACGGGATGGAAAAATACACCGAGAAGATTTGAAACTTCAAGGACTGTATTGCAAATACTTAAAATTTCGGGGACTGTATTGCAAATACTTGGAACTTCAGGGACTGTATTGCAAATACCAAAAGAAGATGAAGAAGGGAAGATGATGAAGGGAAGATAATGAAAAGAAGATGAAGAAGGGAAGATGATGAAGGGAAGATAATGAAGGGAAGATGAAAATGGAAGGTGAAGAAATGAAGATGAAGAAGGGAAGATGAAAATGGAAGGTGAAGAAATGAAGATGAAGAAGAGAAGATGAAAATGGAAGGTGAAGAAATGAATGTGAAGAATGAAGGATGAAGAACTTTGCCTATAAAAGAGAGAGCTCTTGAGAAGAGTTTTAGAAGGGGAAGTGGAAGAGAATTGAGAGAGAGAGTAGAAGAGAATTGAGAGAGTTTTTTAAGGAGGTGGAAGAGAATTGAGAGAGTTTTGAGAGAGTTTTTGAAATGAATTTTTAGAGAGGAAAAAGAGAGTTCTTGAGAAAAATCAGAAGAGAAAATTCGAGAGTGAAGAAAAGAGTTTTAGTCGAGCATCATCTTCGACGAGTCCCGACACATATTTCGCCCCTTGCAACCCAACAACGCCATTGCTTGCCATTTTCGACGACAGCCGCGTTCTTCCAGCTCCGAGATCTTGAAGGGAACTATAACGTGTATGTGAGTAAGATTTTGTGTAATAGAAGGTAATCCTTTCCATCTCGATCTACAAAAATGTAATCGTTTGGTTTGAACATTTGTTTGTTTATTTTAGACATGCCACGTGTTCCAAATTTTAGCATTATTACATGTTAATTTATTTTTATAAATACTCGTGATTGCCTGCGTTTTCTTTCTTTCTAAATCACCCATGGTGTATATCGTACAAAGTTCAATGTTTTACATCCCCATAAAAAGAAGAAAAAACCAAAAAAATTGCATCTTTGAATTTCAAGCAAAATCCATCAAAATAGCCAAATCAAATATTTTTCATGAAAATGGTACCGAAAGGGCGTTAGAGAAATCTGACGTAACCAAATCCCCGAATTCAAAATCTCTGGTTCGCGGAAATAAGATAGTTTTCTCCCGCTATTTTATTTAGGTTTCTAATCAACCTACCAAAAATGATTAGTGGCGGCTCCAAAAAATGAAAAATCTTTTGCAAGATAATCACATGAACCATAAGTTGCGATTTGGTATGGACTTGGGAGAGTCCGAGTTAGGTTAGTTAATTAATTAACCCGATAATCCATTAGCCCGAAAATTAACCTGTTTATTTTTTTTAGGTCGCGACAGCTTGGCGACTCATTTGGGGACTCAAAGAGGACTTAGGCCAGATAATTTCATGAAAAAGAAATCACTTGATTTGGTAAACTTTGGTTGAATTCTCATTCTTAGGTGTTAAATGTTTTTGCAGATTGGGAGTTATAAGGGGAGGAGTGATCGGCTAACCCTTTGTTTTGCAGGCTTGGTGAATTGGAATTGTGATTTAACTTTTGAATCATGGAAGCGGTGTTTGCCTTTAATTGTTGTGCATGATTTATCGTATTTGCACTACACTGCACACAACCCGTGACCGGACCTGGGTCACACTAATAGTTTTAAGATGGTATTTAGATGGTGCTTTAACCTTGGCGGTAAGGTTTCGCTAAAGGTTATCCCATCCTGGATCCCGAAAATTTTTCCAAAAAATGGCTCAAGGGTCGTTCTCATACACGTGAGGCTACGATGCATGAGAATTGCCCTTGTCGACCGAACCAAGCCGAAGTGATTGGGACGACTAGTCATGACTATTGTACGCGAGGTTGCGACTAGTCATGATGATTGCGCGCGAGGCTGCGACATGTCATTTCGTTCATCATTTCACTTTGCAAAAGCCTTTTGGATAGATAGAATAAGATTTAAATTCACAATTCATGCGCATGTCTTTGTGATTGGCATTTTCTTCGTATGAGAGGTAATTTCTTGTCTCTTGTACCCTGTTATCTCATTTTTATTTTGGGCCGGTCCATGGTTTAGGTTGATTGTTTAGAAGTTTCATTGTCTTATTTTCAATTTCGCACTTTGCTTCCGTAGCTTTTACAATTTCATCGGTTGTCCTCAATTTTGATTTGGCTTATTCCTGTTGTGCGATTTTTACTAAATTCTACGATCGAGCTTTGAGTAAGTGCCAAACACGAAAGTTGTAGACCTATGTTTCAACTAATATCTTGCAAAATTTCAGAATTAAATTCATAATTTAAGATGGCCCTTCGTTTTTTCAACAACATGCGGTTATAATAGTTTTCTGAACGTGATTGTTTTGGAGAGACACATTAAACTGATTTGATCCGTGCATTTCTAGTCTGATTGGCCAACATAAAAGTTGTTCATCACCTTCTCAACTATAAGCTCGTAAAATTTGGACATGTTTTGATCAACGTACGGATTAATACGAATTTTTTCGTAAAAACGGACAAACTGAAAATTACATGTTTCAATCCTTTGGCCATAATCACTTTGTTCGTTTGAGTCTAGAGGGATGTCATGGGCCGGCTCGCTATTCTTGCTCCCTATACTCATTTTGGGTTTGTTCTTGCGTACAGGTAATTTGTCACGGATCCTCTACACATTACTCGATCGGTCGCAAAGAGGATGTCCGACATCAACGCTATCGTCGGTCTTGCCCTAGACGAGAAACTTGGCTCCTTGATCGAGCGCTTTGAAGGGATGATGTCCCGAAAGATGGAAGAAATTATGGCCGCCTTCACCGCCAAACTTCAATCATCCGCCGCCATCCCGCCGCTTCCTGCTCTAGTTCCTCCTACGGACAACTTCGGTAAAGCCCCGGAAGCTACTCCCTATCCGACAATGCCGGTAGAGGATGTGATCATCACGGGCGTGAGCTCGAGCACGCCGCCCGTAGTCCCAATCCCTCAAGCCAGCCCCGTGGCCCCCGGATTGAATGGTGATACGGCCAAGCTATTGGCCCAAATGGAACAGAGGATCCGAGAGGTCGAGGGGACTCACAACATACCCCGGTCGACACTGTCTGTCTTTTCAAAGATCATTGTGCCGGAAAAGTTCAAGATGCCCGACTTCGAAAAGTATGATGGAACTTCCAACCCGGTTCAGCATGTCCGGAGTTGTCACAAATGTCAGATTCATGGTGACAAGATTAATGTCTCTCCGAACGAGTTGCATCGGTTATCCGAACCATGGCCGTTTTCTATGTGGGGCATTGGTGTTATCGGCCCTATCAATCCTAAAGCATCCAATGGGCATCGATTCATCATGGTAGCAATTGACTATTTCTCTAAATGGATCGAAGCCGCATCTTATTTAGCGGTCACAGCACGAAATATCGTGAAATTTATCCATCGAGATATCATCGCTCGATATGGTTCACCCGAAGCCATAATCACCGACAATGGCTCAAACTTGAACAACAAACTAATGGACGAATTGTTCAAGGAATTCAAGATCAAACATCCGAACTCTTCCCCATATCGTCCTCAGATGAATGGAGCAGTAGAAGCCGCCAATAAGAACATTAAGAAAATCTTAGCAAAGACGGCTGAAAATTATCGCGATTGGCATGAGAGGTTGCCATTTGCACTTATGGCGTATCGGACCTCGATTCGGACATCTACGGGGGCAACCCCGTATTCTCTTGTATATGGAATGGATGCTGTTCTACCAGTTGAAGTGGAAATTCCTTCCTTACGTATCTTGTCTCAAGCTATGCTGACGGAAGTTGAATGGATCCAGCAGAGGGCGAGCCAATTGAATCTGATCGATGAAAAGAGACTTAAGGTTATATGTCATGGCCGGTGTTATCAGCAGAGGGTTGCTAATTCATTCAACAAAAAAGTTCGGCCTCGATATTTTCGGATCAATGACCTGGTCTTGAGAAAATTATTGCCAATAGTCCCACTCCCGGAAGGGAAATTCGCTCCAAACTATGATGGTCCATATATAGTAAAGAAGGTGCTCCCTGGTGGTGCTTTGATTATGGCCGAGATGGATGGTCGTGTCCTTACCAACTCAATCGGTTCTGATGCTGTAAAAAAATATTATACTTGATTTACTCTCATGTTTTCATAATCAAGTTATAATATTAAGACAGATTCACGAGTTGTTCACATTCGGGCATTCGTTTGCTGAGAGATTGTTTCAAATGGGGGTTTCTCTGGCCCAATTGAATTGACCATCGGGAGCGTGAGTTTACATATCCACAAAGTAAAAGGGTTATCTTGCAAAAAAATATGACGACCAAGATAAAATCTGTCAGCATATGGAAGAAGGAAGAATGCGAAAGCAAAACGCAAATAAGCAAAAACTTGCATTTATTTCATTCAGCGGGAAACCTTACAAACGGATCATCGGGGTGGGAACGTAAAGCCAAACCGAGCCCTAATGAGCATCACAAAGGAGTTCAACCGACTCTCCATACAATTGATACTCCGCTTACACCGATCGCTACGAGAATCGAGATCCGCCAGCTTAAAGAGGAGGAGCTCACATTTCTCTTTAAGCTTGGCTACCTTGTCCTCGTGATACTCGACAGCAAATTTCAAGTCATGGATCAGCATTCTCCCGCGGGCTATATCCAGGGTCGGATCGTCCAGCCTTTCTTCCAGCCATGTGCATTGGAATTTCAAAACAATATTGAGCGGATCGCGCTCAAAGATGGTCCGAGACATGGCCAAACGTTCCACCAAGTTCCCCCTCTCACGAATCAGCGGTGAGACTTGATCATTATCGTAGTCAAGGGCCTTCTTATAATTGTCGGCTACAAGACCGGCCAACATCAAGTTGTCCGACCGATCCCGATAACGTGCCCTCACAAGATGGGCCAAAGTAACATCTTGATGAGCATGATTGTAAGCCTCCAAGAAGTTAGTGAAGAGGGTAGGGAAGATCCTATATTCCTCTTCTAACTTGGTACCTTGAATAGAAACGGTGTCCATATCTGTAAACATGAGACGGATTTCGGTTTCGACCTCCGGATGGTTGGCTATATAAGAGTAGCCCTGGCCTAGGAGATTATAAAGTTTCTCCCATTTGGCCAAAACTTCAGCCGAGAAGACGCGTGCGGGGAGGGAGGCCATTGTTGCTGAAGTTGCTGAAAAAGAGTGGATGCGAAAGAGTGCTTAAAAGATTGGAGATGAAGATATGAAAGCGATAATCGTCTCGGCGTTAAATCCTAATTTAAAGGACAGAAAAAGTCATAGCAATAATTATTGTGGGGGCCGAGTTAATTATCCGGGTAAAACTACAGACGTTTCGTCCGTGAATCACGGATCTACCATCTCGAGGCTCACGAATTCGAAAAAGTTGCGAAATGACTTAAAGGTCTTGCCATATTAAAAGAGGGACAAGCATACTGCAAAAAAGATTTGAGGGTCCCACCATGTCAGAAGGAAATGAAGAAGACAGAGCGGGAAACACGAAATCTTGGGAGAAGCACCGGCTTAGTGGTTTTCATCCACGTTAAAAGGGAGGCTCTGGAACATACATGTTTACTCAAAAGAATTTGGAGAGAGTAAGCATACGGCGGAGAGTAGAGTGAACAAAAGGCAGTAAAAGGTATTTCAATCCAACATGTTTAGAGGCTACCAGCACTTATTGGAGGCGACCGACTTAGACATCTCCGAGAGTGAACTGGCGAGAGGCATTAAAGATTTCGAGGCCGAATCCGGTCTTGAAGCCGTAAAACCCAATCCCCTTGGCGATGAAGTTCAAGATCTCTACAGCAACAACAACAGCAACAGCAGCCGTAGTCAACCCCGTAAAAGAAAACAGCACCACGCTTAGAGGCAAATAAGAGAGCTCGAAGCTTCCTTCGAGGAGTGCCCTTACCTTGACAAGAAACAAAGAAATGAATTGAGCCGGAAGCTAGGAATGGAACCCTTGAAGGTCAAGTTTTGGTTTCAAAACAAGCGGGCCCAATTGAAAACCCAATTGAAGGATCAACATAAAAGTCATGAACTCGCGTTTCTAAAGGAGGAAAATGAAAAACTTCGAGCAGAGAACAAGAGGTATAGAGATGCTCTTAACACCGCTGCTTGCCTTGACCGTAGCGGTCCCATCGCCCTTGGTGAAATGTTCCTCGATGAGCCACATTTGAGCGTTGAAAATGCTCATTTATCACCTCACTCCTCAGAGCAATTTCTGGCACAATCAGATTTTGTTGGGGATTCATCCCAAAAAATCGATCTTACGGAGACAAACCCCTTCGACGGGGGGGACATGCATCACTACGATGGGAGTTTACTTGATGACGAGCTTATCACGGTCGGCCAATTCAACGATGATGAAACTCTGAATCAGTAGCCTACATGAAGCTTGAGTTTTTTATTATGGGCTCTCAAAATGTCGCTCTTTTGAGCATTACTAGCCAGCCCTTACGAATCCTCAAGAAGAGTAGAGACATGCGTGAATGAATGTCTTGTTTGTTACAAAGTCCCCATGTGAGATATTCTTCTTTTTACGCCTAGAGTTAATCAAGGGGCAAAGAACAGTACTATTCGTGAATGTTATCATGCTTAAATGCGTGAATTCCTTGTCAGATTTGATTGAACGCCGAAAGGAAAAGCGTTAAAAGCTTTCACACGGGTAGAAGCGAAAAGATTTGAGGAGGGAAATAACTGCCTCGTTCGTAGAGAAAGCGAAAAGATTTGAGGGCTCCTCCATATCAGAAAAGAAAAAAGATGACAGATTGAGTGAGAGATAAGAGTTATTACGAAATGGATCCAAGGCACCAAGACTGGAAAGGAGAGAAAAAGCTGTCCTCTTTCGTAGGGAAAGCGAGAACCTATATGCGAGACTAACGGATCAGAAAAAAGTTTATAAAAAACTTGAAGTCTCCATGCACCTAATGACCTCCATAACTCGTCACGAAAGGCCACCATCGCTTTTGTGATTTTCGGGCAAATTGTTTTGCAAGTCCGAGAACATCTAAAGCTCGGTCTACGGTCGAAATACCAATTTCGGTCTACATATGGAAGGTTTTAGAAGAAGTACACGTTCATTCCAGGCGGAAATATGGGAAGCTTCCTATCCCGAGGATCCGCAAGTCATGGCCATTGATGGCAACCCCGTTTCCCTCTCAATCCTCATTGCTATGCTGAAAAAGTGCATGTACAAGGTTTCAGCTTATGCGAAAGCAATGAAGCCTTACAAGTGCCGAGGCGGTACAAATATGATTTTGACATCGTCGTCACAGCCATGGTAGGGATCGACATGGACGGTCTCGATCTCTTAAAGATCATTGATTCTGAGTTGAATATACAGGTCATCGTAGCATCAGCAAGTGATGATCGCCAGTTCATAACGAGGGCCATATCGCATGGTGCTCGAGACGTCCTGCAGAAGCCGGTCTGCGTCCAAGTGCTCCAAAACATTTGGCAGCATCTTTGTAAGGAAGCAATTACTTGTACAAAAAAACCACGACCAAGGCGACGACGACGATTTTGTCCAAAAGAAAAGGCCCCTTTGGTCCGCCAAGCTTCATTCTATATTCATTGAGGCGGTTCGACGACTAGGAATCAATTCAAGCACGACCCTCGGCTGTACATAAAATGATGAATATAGACGGACTCACCATGCAAAGTGTCACAAATCACCTTCAAAGGGTTAGAGATAAGGCGAGGAAGCACGATGCAGCTTGGGACCAAGGCGACCGGACCGAGTTGGTTGGAAGATCAATTCGGGAAAACCTACCGAGCAAAAGGTACCCGGCCACTTCCCAATCAAGAATACAGGTTATACCAACATTCCGCTGGTGGTTCTAGTAGCGGACCGGTTGATCATCCCTACAAGTTCCCGAGCAACGACGGAGGCTCAAGCTTAAGGAGTCGGATCGCTCACAGCAATCTGTCACCGGTGTTAGCAAGTAACAATGCCCAATTCGAGTATCAATTGCTCGAAAAATCAGAAGATTACTTTGATGATGAGCTTGCTACCTTGATGAGCCTGTTTGGAAATGAAGGACCTCCAGAGCTGTGATCCGAAGCAAGTTATTATGGGTCTTCAAACAACGATTGTTGGTGTTTAGTCCAAGACAGAATCAGTTGATCGTTGGAATGGCCAAGAAGAGAGGTGGAACCAATCTCGCATGAATACTTCTTTGATTCCATGTATAGTTCCCCTGCGTGGGATATTTTTTTTACTTTCTAGCTGTCTAGAATTTGCCTAGAGTTAAAGGGCGAATTTTCTCCTCCTTTATCAAATGCGTGAGTTCCTTGTTAAGCTAGGCCTGTAGAAAATCAATTTGTGGACGACGCCCCTGAACGCCCGTAAAGAGAGATTCCGAATAGCCTTACTTGGGAGAATACGAGTAAAAGGCCACGCGGACTCAAAGATGGGTAACTCCGTATCGTCCCAATTGGCTCTCAATCATTTCAAACTCTGATTTAAGCTTATTTCATTCTCGACGGGAGATTGCCAACTGTTTTGAGAACAATATAGCAAAAAGCGAACCAACCGTGGACGCCAACATCACCACAGCCTAGTGGTTGGGGGAATGACAGTGGTCCGAGGCGTTCCGGGTTCGATCCCGGGATTTGGCATCAATGTACAAAGATTAATAAAAACCTTTTTGCTTCGCAGTTCAATGACCGATTGAAGCTCAGCCCGGATGGTTACAAAACCGGAGAGATAACATCCCGGCCATACAATCCGATCCAGATGAGTTGATCTTTTCAATTCAAAGTTCACAAGAAATTCGTACAAGGGTAAAGCGGTATCGTTTCAACTCGTTTAGAACATGAGAACGTACATTGACGCTTTCCCTTTTGATTTTTACGAGGGTCACTGCCTTTCCGGATAGGGAAGTATCCCTTCTCCCTGAAAAAATTAATGAAATAAGAAATTCCTGGAGCCTTTGACAATCTCATGTCTCGAACCGGATAATGAAGTTTTGCAACTCATTTGCATGAGCGGGGGCAACTCCCAATCCACGCCCCTAAGAAGTTTCTTATCCGCTTGCGAATTCTGTCCACCAAGATAAAAAGTTGCTGCATTTTATATGCTCAAAAACACTCATACATTGCATAGTTTGCGCATGACTGTTCCTCATGTTTAATTTACCAACTCTGAATAAGGAACATGAACTACATAAGATACATCGAATGTATGGAATGGGGCAGGGCATGATGATGAAAGGCAATCATTTCCCAAACACGTCCCATTTTTTCGGGAGAGTTGAACGGTGGCTAAGTTTCGCATTTCACAAGGTAAAATGTTTTCTCGCAAAAGGTACGATAGCCGAAATGACAGAGGCATTCAGTTCTCTATCCCAAACACTACAGGTGATCCATTGATTACACCTTTTGAGCGGTGGTTTCATTTCTTTACCCCTATCAAGAACCACTCCACATCGGGGTCCAGACGAGTTAATTCCAGCAGCAACACGAGGCAAATGGTTAGAAATTTTCTTGCTCGGACTAACATTAATCTTCGGGTGTTTCTTTGCATTTATACTCGAATTTTAATTCAAGTGCCTTAGGATGATGAAGAGCATTCACTTCTCTATCCTACACACTTCATTCTTTGCATAGCCCACTTGAGCCTGCAAATTCATTTCTTAAACCCCTGTTGGTGATCATTTGCTCATTCCAAAGACGAAGATAGCATTTTCCCAAGGATTAGAATTGGAGATGGTCGGGTCAACAGAGAATTCCCGAATGGACTCATTTCTTGTATGCTAGATTTTTTATGTTAACATAATTTTTCTTTGTAAATGTTTATGTTTGTTGTAATTCCTGGTTCAAAATCATGGGATTGTAAAAAAAAAAAAAAGGAGAGGCAAACTCAGCTTAAAGGAGAAAGGCCCGCTCTCGAAAAAAACAAAAAAAAAAAAAAAAAGCAAAATAAAGAGATGTCGAAGAGCTCTCAAAGAAAAAGGAAAAGAAATCTCTTCTCGAAAAAAAGAAGAAAAAAAAAGAAAAATGAGAGTCGGGAGTAAGAAAAGCAAAGGCCGATCTCATATGAAAATTTCAAGCATAGGAAAAGCAAAGTGCCTACCAAAAGTAAGGCCAATACACATTCATTTGTAAAGTACTTCTGAATTTTGAATGTACATTTTTGCATGTTAAGTTGTAAATTCCATGTACATGTTTGCATTGTGTCTCTTGCAAATCCTTGACAGACACTTGTTATGAAGAAGACTCCCCAAGAAATCAGTTTGTAAAGTGCAATTTTCAGTAGAAAACTACCATCCCTCATTCAATGATGGTATTCTTTCTGAAGACATTTCCAGAAGACCAAGATCGGTGACTAGTCGGCGATGATCACCAACGTCAAGCCCCTTTTCATTTAATTTCCGAGCCAAAACGAGCCTTTTCGTTCCTCGGTCCCCAATCCTAGCCTACGTTATAACCCTCCAAAGTCTCTTCGATTAGGGCACTTGAGTTAACGTAGAGTTAAATGATTTTAAGCATCACTCGAAGAAGTTCGAGCAAGATTATTTCTCTCTCATTTTTGCGGGATTCTTGACTTGTAAATCCGGAGCAAATGATGAAGAAATTCATTTCAGCAGCCTTGACTCAACTGGAGTCCCCTTTGTAAACCTTTGACCTAGCTCTCATTACGGTCCTAATCAAGACCTCCGGATCGACTCGGTCGTATCAATTGCGAGATTACTTGGATCCTTATCGAATGCGATGATGGAAAGATTGAGTGATTTCTCTTGAATCCTACAGACGGGATAAATAGCTTTTCTCGAGAGTGAGAGAAAGCCCTTTCGGACTGTAGTCCCCTCATTCAGCTCACATTCGAGGTATTCGTAATGTAAGAACCTCCCTGGACAAAATTGGTAATGCAAACTTGACAGAATGGTTATGCATGAACCATAGTATGAGTGATTGCATTATACTCATTGTTGAATATGTTTGTGTGTGTTACCTATGACATTCTATGATAGGTAATACATTCCCGATGTTCGAGTTCCCTCCCAAGGTCTCGAAATTCATCCAAGGATTATTGAATGAGCAAGTTTCTTTGGCAAATGCCTACCAGGTACGATACTGACAATCGCTTCGTTCCTTGATTAATCGTTTGGAGAACCCGGGTAAGTTTTCTGAACCCATTTTCAAATTAACAACTCTTCTCATGATAGTTGTTATGATTCAATTCGGGCAATATGCCCCTTTTGTACTTATCGATTCCATTCGATGGTGCTCCTATCAAATATTGTTCAATTCGGGCAATATGCCTCTTACGTCAAGTCGTGTAGACATATGCACCGGCGATCTTGACATCTTATCAAATCATAACGACGTAGCTCTTATGGTTTCAATCTCGGGACGTGAAGACATATGCACCGGCGATCTTGACATCTTATCAAATCATAACGACGTAGCTGTTATGGTTTCAATCTCGGGACGTGAAGACATATGCACTGGCGATCTTGACATCTTATCAAATCATAATGACGTAGCTCTTATGATTTCGGTCTCGAATCACGAAGACATATGCACTGGTGATCTTGACCTTTAGTCGGCTCATAATGACATAGCTCTTATGATTTTCAGCTCCTTTATCAAATCATGAAGACATAAGCACCCATGGTTTTGATCCAAACCAAATCATAACGACGTAGCTCTTATGATTTTGGTTCCCCTTTATCGAATCGTGAAGACATATGCACTGGCGATTTCGACATTTAATCAACTCACAACGACGTAGCTCTTGTGAACTTGATTTCACTTCTTTCGACTCACAACGACGTAGCTCTTGTGATCTCAAACGACACACATATTTTGTGCTGTCTCGCACCTGAAAGAAACCTCCGGTAATAGATAAGGCACCAATACCTTAAAATCCTTGCATCCGTAAAAAGAAGCTTGGAAATTAAGAGAACCATTAGCTTACGAGAAATTTGGTAAAACAGGTATTCTTGTATGCGATCCATGTGCGAGTTTCTCTAACATGGAAAAGAGGAATTTTGGCACATGTTATTTACAGTCTTGCATATCATGCATCACTTCATTACATAAAAAATGGGATTAAAACTCCCGCCAAAAAGTTCATCCATAATTTGCACTGTCAAAATTTAGGATTCAATTTTGTCTTTGAGCGGAACCTCTACGAGCCTCCACTCAAAGAGGGGCAGCTGTTGACGCCTAAATTTTGACTAATCTATTTTTTGCATAAAAATTATAAAAAATCATCTCACATATTTATTTTTAGCGTACATTGCATTGGCATATAATTGAGCAAGCAGAACACTTAATTTAGCATGCGTCTAGACTAGGCACGGGATGGAAAAATACACCGAGAAGATTTGAAACTTCAAGGACTGTATTGCAAATACTTAAAATTTCAGGGACTGTATTGCAAATACTTGGAACTTCGGGGACTGTATTGCAAATACCAAAAGAAGATGAAGAAGGGAAGATGATGAAGGGAAGATAATGAAAAGAAGATGAAGAAGGGAAGATGATGAAGGGAAGATAATGAAGGGAAGATGAAAATGGAAGGTGAAGAAATGAAGATGAAGAAGGGAAGATGAAAATGGAAGGTGAAGAAATGAAGATGAAGAAGAGAAGATGAAAATGGAAGGTGAAGAAATGAAGGTGAAGAATGAAGGATGAAGAACTTTGCCTATAAAAGAGAGAGCTCTTGAGAAGAGTTTTAGAAGGGGGAAGTGGAAGAGAATTGAGAGAGAGAGTAGAAGAGAATTGAGAGAGTTTTTTAAGGAGGTGGAAGAGAATTGAGAGAGTTTTGAGAAAGTTTTTGAAATGAATTTTTAGAGAGGAAAAAGAGAGTTCTTGAGAAAAATCAGAAGAGAAAATTCGAGAGTGAAGAAAAGAGTTTTAGTCGAGCATCATCTTCGACGAGTCCCGACACATATTTCGCCCCTTGCAACCCAACAACGCCATTGCTTGCCATTTTCGACGACAGCCGCGTTCTTCCAGCTCCGAGATCTTGAAGGGAACTATAACGTGTATGTGAGTAAGATTTTGTGTAATAGAAGGTAATCCTTTCCATCTCGATCTACAAAAATGTAATCGTTTGGTTTGAACATTTGTTTGTTTATTTTAGACATGCCACGTGTTCCAAATTTTAGCATTATTACATGTTAATTTATTTTTATAAATACTCGTGATTGCCTGCGTTTTCTTTCTTTCTAAATCACCCATGGTGTATATCGTACAAAGTTCAATGTTTTACATCCCCATAAAAAAGAAGAAAAAACCAAAAAAATTGCATCTTTGAATTTCAAGCAAAATCCATCAAAATAGCCAAATCAAATATTTTTCATGAAAATGGTACCGAAAGGGCGTTAGAGAAATCTGACGTAACCAAATCCCCGAATTCAAAATCTCCGGTTCGCGGAAATAAGATAGTTTTCTCCCGCTATTTTATTTAGGTTTCTAATCAACCTACCAAAAATGATTAGTGGCGGCTCCAAAAAATGAAAAATCTTTTGCAAGATAATCACATGAACCATAAGTTGCGATTTGGTATGGACTTGGGAGAGTCCGAGTTAGGTTAGTTAATTAATTAACCCGATAATCCATTAGCCCGAAAATTAACCTGTTTTTTTTTTTTAGGTCGCGACAATTACCATCTTCCAACACGTCCTTCTCTGCTTTCAGTTCCATAAACACGTTTCACTTTTATGCAATCTGCTGCATTATCTGTTCTATTCTTTCTTCGGCTACAAATCACGGGTTCTATAGTGGCCTCTGTTGGGATGCTGGGCCCAGCTATTGTTGGATATTTTGATAAGTTTTGAAATATTAAAGGCTACTATTATTGTAATGGTTTCTACTATCATTAGTTCGTAATGTTTTTTGTCTGTCATTAATATATAATGGTTTTACAACATTCATATAATGGCTTTTCAACGGCCATATAACGGTTTTCTTACGGTTTAACGACGGTCATTTAACGTCTTCATAACATTTGATTTTGTCTTCATAAAACCTCTAAGGTCATTTTCTTTAATAGTTACCAATTAATTTATGATGTTTTCTTGACCACTCTATATTTTGTTTTGCATATAAATTAGACTTGAAACCACAATTATCGGCTCTTGGATTTAGAAAGAGAATTTTCATTTCCTCCACATATCTTTTATTTTATAACTGGGTTATACACATAACGTTATTCACGTTCATTCTAATATTCGGTGCGGAGTATAGAAGAAGGTCTGTTGTATCTTGAGAGGATAGCCGCTAGAAGCTTTACGCACCGAGTTTCATACTCCGAGGAGCAGAATTATCCTTAAGGACAGTGCTTGCACCCCTCGGACAATTATTATTACTTTTCTTGTTTTTTGCAACATATTTCCTATAGTTATTTTTCATATTTTCTAATATTTTTCCAACAATCTTAAGGATAATTGCCTAATGGATTCTCAACTGGAACTGCCATTGCTACCACCGTTGTTGGAATTGAACGAGGAATCAGAAATAGTGAAGGACAAGTATCATATATTGTGGACGATTTGTCGTGGGACATTATCGCGCAACAATACGTGGGTGACAGATTTTTGAAGACTTACTGAATGGAGTTCGAGGCAGCCACTTCAATTCTTCGAATTGTCTAAGAGAAAAATTAGTGATGTTCTCTACATGGAATTTGATGGTGCTCAAGTAGGGATTGTAGGAATGTGCTCATCTCATTTAAAGGATATCTTCTCCCACGGATAAGCTAAGTCCAATATTTCGCTCTTTTAATTTTTCGTAGCCTTATATGTGTATATTTCTACTTTATACCTATTATCCCTTTTTTTATTCACAGAGATATTGGCCAATTAGACCGGTCTGAAGCATCACACATCATTCCCATAATTGATTTTCCAGCGAAATATTTGAAGCGATGTTAATGTTGCGTGAAACAATGGTGACGGTAATATCACTACAACTCTCTAGGATACCTTGCTATGATATTATTAAGGAATTTTATGTTGTGGATTTTCTATTGTATCAAAATGATACTATGATGCCAACTGGAACTTAGATTCAAATGAGACAAAATCCACTATTTGATATGTGTTCACCTTTGGTGGAGATAATGTAGTTTGGAACTCAGCCAAACAAATTTATGGAGAAAATGACAACCCTACTAAACCACAAGTCTACTTGGTTGAAGCAGATGATTTTTGATAACGTAATTCCTACAGTCATTTCCCAAGCCAATATTGTGGCCAATGTGAAAAAAAAAAGTGTGGTAGACTTAGGTGCTACCAAGCATATATGTGAAAACATTATACTTTATCCTCTTACACTCTAATAGAGGAAGGAGAAGAAAACAATTTATCTTGGTGATTCGAGAACAACTCAAGTTCTTATGAAAGGAATGATACCAACACTTTCCGTGTCTAAGCATTGTGATAGCCAAGCGGCAATAATGTAACTATCATTGGTAAAAAGAGACATGTCCGATTGAGACGTGATGTTGTAAAGTAATTGCTTGAAAATGGAATTATGTCCATTAATTACGTAAAGTCATAGGTGCTTTTGACCAATCCTCCGACTATTCATCAAGGGGAATGGGACTTAAGCTTGTTGAGAAAAATCAACAGCGATGGTAACCCAACCTATGTGATTAGCGATCCCATGAATTAGGTTCATATGGGTGATAACAAGTTATTATTCATATGAATTAGAGTCAAGCCAAAAATCGCCCAAAAGTTTCTGTAGCGATCTACTAGGTAGTTAGGCAATTTTACCTTCTTAAGCTCATTTCTACTTGACGAATTACCGGAAACTCGTGCCTATTGTATAGACAATCCTCCGTCGAAGTACCTTCATTTTTGTACTATTAAAATTTATGTCCATCCTAAGGTGAGAATAATGCAAGACCAGAAGGAAAAAAAGGTTGAACCAAGCTCTTAATGAATTTCATAGCCATTATTAGTAGTGTATTACACTACATAATATCCTTAATAGAATCACCTATATCAGTGTGGAGTGGGGCCGCTCCTATGAGAATTTTTGGTGAAAATCTGTAGAGTACTTATGAATAAACCAAGCATGCACATGGCCTATAGCGCAAAACCATGTTGAACAGCAAACCTTGTGGGAGTGTAATGTGATTGGAGAAAATCATAATTCACAAAAAAGAATTCTTGGTTCATAGAAGTTTTAAACTTTATCAATGATTTCATGAATTATATTTCATTCTTTTTAGGGCTGGTTCATAGCCTAATCAGCACCAGTTCCGATACATTACGCTCCAACAACCCATCATTATTTTTTTTCTTTTCAAAACCTTTGAAATATGTGAGGGATGGTTGGATATTTCAATAAGTTCTGAAATATTAAGGTTATTATTATTGTAACGGTTTTTACCGTCATCAATTCGCAACATTTATTGTCTGTCATCAATAAGTAATAGTTTTACAATGGCCATATAACGACTTTCAACGATCATATAACGGTTTTCTAATAGTTTAACAACAATCATTTAACGTCTTCATAATATTTGATTTTGTCTTTATAAAACCTTCAACGGTCATTTTCTTTAATAGTTACCAATTGATTTATGATGCTTTCTTGACCGCTCTATCTTTTGTTTTGCACATAAATGAGACTTCAAACCACAATTATCGGCTCTTGGATTTAGAAAGAAAATTTTCATTTCTTCCATATATCTTTTATTTTATAGCTGAGTTATACACATAAGCTATAGGGAGTCTAGAGCTTGTCAACTCCGTACCTTAAATCTCAAGTAAAATGCGCAATCGGATGAAAATTTTAATGTGTCAAATGTGCAAAAAGACTCTATACTTTTGAAAATTAGAATTATCCTTTGCCAAATCATCAGTAAATTTCTGTTTACGCCAGGTTCATTGGCTTGCTTTTTCTTTGACTCTTGGTAATCATGATCCTAATGGCCTTTTTTTTTTTTTCATATAATAATTTACCACGAATCATACGACACCCTGGAACAATTACTAATTCACTTACGTGCCATATTTGACTTAGATCGAAACAGAGATTTGGTGAGAAGCAAGAAAGTGAAAAGGAAAGAAACACTTGAAGCCTCTGAAGCTCACATCACTCGTATCGTTTTCAACTAATCTCTTTCCCATCTTTTTGGATCTTTCCCCACGGAATTTCTCTCTCAGCCTTTCGTGCCGAGACCCACTTGTCTTCACGCATTCTTGGGGTTTAGGCGAGAGGAAGTGTTCGAATAGCACTTGGTAATCATCTTTTGGAAGCAACCATGTTTCCACTTTGGGAATCTAAGTGGGCCAAGAAAGTTTGCAATTGTCCGGTCACATTTGTAAATGATCCCTAAATCACATTTAGCCGAAAGCTATTTCAAGATATATTAAAAAACGGTTTCCGGGAGATGTATGTGCACGTATGTTTTATATCCTTTTTCTAGCTTACACTCTTCCTATCACCACAAAAATGATATGAGTAGAACTCTTGCATAGAGTCCGGAAGGCCGCCAATTGATCGATATCTTGAACGGGTTCCCTCAAAAATTTAATTAGTCGGGAGAAAGCGGAATTCGTGTATAGATCGAGCTTTGCACATGAAATTTAAGGTTTGACTAAGAGAGCATACCCCAAGGCGTGAGTACCATACAAAAATAAAGATAGAAACTTAGATCCATACCCGATGAATTCTGCTCTTGTACCATCATGAACACGCCATTCTGTCAAAAGTTCAAACTTTAGAAAACACGGCACAACGGTTATATTATATGTCAGAAGATTGAACACGTCACAAATTAAATTAAAAAGCTTAATACCTAATCTGGCATTGGTTCGTCTCTTTATCATCTTTTCATTTTCGTGATCTATCAATGATGATTTTAGCGACTTATAGATTATGTTGACAGAAATGATCAATCTCTCGACTCATTTGATTCCTTGTTCACATCATAAAACGTGCGTTGGTCCAAAGGTTACGCAGAGGTTCTGATCCGACTCTCAAGGCACGTCCAAAGCTAATATTATAGCGGAAATCTTAGATTAAATTGCTTCTTGAAACGAGACATAGGCGAACTAATTTTTTTCCATTTAAGATTTGTTTAATGAGAGAGCCAATCAAACTAAGAGAGTGTGCGGTTATGCACCACCACGTCGTGGGGTTCCAGGAGTAGATTCCTCGGATCTTCGTGTACATCGTTCAGTTCGATTCACAAGTCCTAAGTTTTATCAGTTTTTCCATTTTTAATGTGGCATTTTTATGTGTGCTTTGGTTAACCAGTGGACCAATTGTGTTTTGATATTCCAACAGGGAAAGAGGGATTTTACTGGAAAATTAGAAGTTCTACCATTTACGCGTAAATTTATCACAAAACAAAAGATAAATTTAGAATGAATTGAAGATCATTTACCACATAATATGTGGCTTTTCCAAACATAAATACTGTTTACTAGGAGATTGGCCGACTGAACCGGCTTCTGTGACTCATTGGCTTAACCTAAGTGGGCAGGTGAGATAATGAAAGGCCTGGATTTTGTGAGATTTTATTTAACGGTGAATGATTTCACCTTATGATAAGGTGGGCTAACCATGGAAGAAGGAGAAGAAGAAAGGCAATTTGAACAGATGGGTCCGAGTCGCCAATAGGTTGGGAACAGCCGAAAGTCTGACTTTGGGTGTTCAGACAGTGCCGGTGGTTAGGGTTCTTGGGTCCACCCGGACATGTCTTGTCCACTATAAAGGAGAAATTCTCGTATACGACAAATACATTTTCGCTAGGACCACATAAAAAGGTTCGATTGAAGTGAGCTCTACTAGAAAAAAGTTTTTTATGTCTTGTTCCAATGATCAAGATATTGCATGTGTACTGTGAGAGAGGTGGCCAGAACAACATCAACTAACAGGCTGAGTAAGAGAGTGGACGGATCGTCGGAATTTGATCTCTGGACAAGAAAGATCCTAGTAACTAGCTTTGTTAGAAGATGAAACAATCGAGAGATGCGTACATGCCCAAAAATCAACACACATCGATCGTATATCCTAACAAATTTCACTTGGTACTTTCATTTCAGGTTCTTTAGTTTTAGATAGATTATCTATTACTATCTTATATTTTCTGCGTACGATATTGATGTAAAAACTCCTTGGTTTGAACTTTTGAAGGTGTATTGGTTGTGAAACTTCATAGGTGTATATTTGAATTTGCGGATGGGTAACTTGTGATTGGATATTTTTTTAAATTCACCTTAAATAATGTTAGCTAGTAACACGGGACGAGTTTATTTCTTTACTTTAGGATACATAGCAAAAGCTGCAAAACTATCTAAACACATCAATTCTCACATATAATTACTGGCTGAGAAAAGTGGTCCCTCTCCAAGCCCAGCCAAGTGCACGAGGTACCGTATATACCTTTGAAGCTTATTCAACATATCTTTGGATCGCTTTCAACTAATCAATTTTATCTTTTTGGATCTTTTCCCACGGAAATCCTCTCTCAGCCTTTCGTGTAGAGACCCACTTATCGTCACCCATTCTAGGGTTTAGGCGGGGGGAGGTGTTCGAATAGCATTGGACAATCACCTTTTGGAAGCAATCGCGTTTCCACTTTGGGTATCTAGGGGCCAAGAAAGTTTGCAATTGTCAGGTTACATTTGTAAATAAGCCCTAAATCACATTTGGCCAAAAGCTATTTCGAGTTATTAAATACCCTTTTGGGGAGACTTATGCACACGTACATTTAAAGCTCTTGTCTATGTAAAATGGACATTAGTAGTGTCATAATTTTTATACGGCACTTATGCTGGTGCCAAAACTTTTCGCCGGCTAATTTAAGTACCATTTAAAAAAAATAATCACTCAAGTGACAATTTTGATTAGGGACATGGAAAATCCTATGTGGCAATATTCTAGTATTTCTTCCGATCGACATGGCTCGTCGGCATGCCCATTCAGTATTAATAGCCCTAAACGAAGCCATTTAACACATGATTGCCCTAAATTCACCATTTCTTCAAACCCTACTTCATTTATTTGATTTTGTATCACCGGAATTGTAAAATTTTTGTAGTGGGGTTTTGAGGAAGGAGATAGAGTTGGGGGAGAAGAGGATGACGACGTTGCCCTTGCCGATGCCCATGGCAGAAAGGCGGGAGGCGAGGGAGTCGTCGGAGCGCCGTAGCTCGCAGAAGGGACGTAGAGGTCGGAAGAGGGGTCAATGAAGGCCGTGGAGCCGCGGGGAAAATAAGAGGAGATGAAGGTCATGATGTCGAGGGAGAGGTTGGGGGAGAGGGGAAGGGATTGTATTGTACTAGATGTAGAAGGTGAAGTTGGAGCTGTGAAACTGCCTTTGGGGTGGATTTGCAGTGGGTTGGTCGCCATTGAAGTTGTACCCTTACTCCATGTGAGCTTGAAGCTTTACTCCATGTGAGTTTGGGCTTCAAGCCAAGCGACCTATCTTCTTGGAGAAGAGAGAGAGAATGAGTTTTAAGCGTCATCATCCACGTTGGACTTCATTTTTTTTTTTTTATGTTGTTGTTGTAAGAAAACCACATAGACATTAAAATTTCACATAAAAAAGGTGACATGAGATAAATAGTCGGAATTTGTCACCCGACATATTTAAGTGATCGTTTTTCTCCAATTTAACACTTAAGTGATTTGACGAAAAATTTTAATACTAAAGTGAGCACCGTGTGAAAATTACATACACTTTATGTTAGGATTCGATGCACAATCATAACGAAGTAAAGTGTAGCGAGAAAGAAAAAATCAAGACACAAGATTTGTACCTTGGTTCACCCTTAAACTAGGGCTACATCCAATAGATGATTCCACTATAATTAGCACATCGCACCTTTCGTTACATCACTTAATTATAAGAGAAAAAGAATATATATAGCATGAGCTATTCATGGGCCTAAGCCCAAACTACCAATAGAAAAAATATGGACTTAAACCTGTTGAAGAGTATCAATCACATCCCCAACACTTCTAGCATCTTTCTCCTTTTTCTAGCTTACACTCTTCCTATCATCACAAAAGTGATGGTAATGAAACTCTAGAGACGGAAAGGCAGCCAATTGATCAACACGTTGAAGAGTTTCACCTAAAAGTTAAATTAGTTGTGAGAAAGCGAAATTTGCGTGAAGAACGAGCTTCGCGTGTGAAATATAAAATGTGAATAAGGGAATATACCAGAAGGAATGGGTATAAAAAAATAAAGATATAAAGAGCACCATGATCCATACTTGTGATTTATGTTCTGAAACCATCTTGAACATACCGTGCCTTCCAAAATTTAAATGTAGAAAAAAGTTACTGGCATTAGTTCATCTCTTTATCATCTTTTCATTGTCGTGATCTAGGGCGAGCATGATAATCATTCTATTTCTAGAATTAATTTCTGGCTAGTTTCTGGATGAGTTTTTGAGCAAAAAAACGCGTTTAATAACGACATAAAATTTCTATCATTGGAAAAGAAGTTTGCTTGATAACGGTTGCAAATTTCTACTTTTGAAATATTATTAACACAAAATCTTCTACGAACAATGTTTACTTCATTTTTTTTAATTTTTTTTAAAAAATTAAATTTTACTATTTAAAAATAAAAAAATTATTATTATTTTTTTTTTACTTTGGCAGCGGCAATGGTTGCGGTGACCGGCGGAGGGTGGCGGTGGGTGGCAGAAGTTGGCGGTGGGAGGTGGTCGGTGGTGGCAAGGTTGGCATTGAGTGGTGGCACAAGGGGTGGGCGGCAGAGGGTAGTGGTCGGCGTCGAAGGGCAATGGTCGACGATGGTTGGAGGCGGCCGGCGATTGGCGATAGAGGCTAACAGTGGAGGCGACGATGGTGGTTGCGGCGGTGGCTGGTGGTGATTGCTATGGCGGTTGGCGGCTGGTGGCAACAATCGGAGGTGGGTGAGGGCGGCCGATTGAGGTTGTCAAGGGGTGGCGGTTGGCTGCTGTGGGCAGCGACGGATAAAGAAATGGTGACAAAGAGAGTGTGACGAGGACTTGAGAAAGAATGAGGGTTTTTGGTAGGTTATTTCTCATTTATGATTTTGGAATAGAGAAGTTATAATTTTTAGTTTCTCATTTCTCTTTCAAATATATTTTTGGAACAAAAATTTGTTCTAGAAACGGAAAAATAGAATTGCATTACCAAATGAATTTCTATTCCAGAAACATATTTGGAACAGAAATAGAGAAATAAAATGATCCCATACTTTTGATTTGTGCTCTGAAACCATCTTGAACATACCATTCCTTCCAAAATTTAAATTTAGAAAAAAGGTTGCTGGCAATAGTTCAGCTCTTTATCATCTTTTTCATTGTCGTGATCTAGCAATGAAAACCTTAGTGACTTTCTAGGTAATGTTGACAAAATGATCGATCTCTCAAATCATTTGATTCCTTGTTCCGATCATAAAGGTGTGTCAGTTCAAAGGTTAGGCAGAGGTTCTGACCCGACTCTCAAGGCACGTCCAAAGCTTACATAAATATTGAATTAATCGATTGGAATTGCCTCTTGGCACGAGACATGTACAGACCTTTTTTTTTTTTTTTTTCCAATTATGATTGGCTTTCGCCACGTCGTGGGGTTCTAGGAGTAGATTCCTCGGATATTCTGAGCATTAACATAAAGTATTAAATCATTGAGTTCGATTCACAGGCTCTAGGTTTTGTCAAGTTATTTGTTTATTGTTACCCTTTTCTTATGTCTTTGTTGGCCATGGGAACCAATTTTTTTTTTTCCCTTATGTTTTACCAGGGAAAGATGGACATTGCTAGAAAATAAAAATTCTACCAGTTATGTGTAATCCTTCCATAAAAGAAACATTTTGAAATAAATTAAGATTGTTTACCACAGAACATATGGCATTACCCAATATAAGTAATGTTTACTTAGGAGTGTTGAACCATGTCTTGAATTTGGGTGGTTAGGCAATTCGTTTGCATATAATAATTAAGTTTGACTGATTTGACCAAGATCAAGTTTTTGCCCACTTCAGAATGTGGACGTTTTGTCGTCGGCCAAAGAAAAGAAAAGGCTGCGGAATGGTGGGCCCACGGACCAATAAAAGAAGAAAAAAAGGAGAAGAAGAAAAAAAAAAAGAAAACAAAAAGGGGTTGTTTTGCTTTTAGGTTTTCCTGTCTGCTCACGGACGGATTGAAGATTTTGTACGGGAGCCGCTCCAAGAAGCCGCACAGTGGACTCCATTCTAGCGGCGTACGAAAGATAGGACTCTGGCCATTGATGTGTCGCAGGAACGGTGAAAAGTCACGAAGCCACAGGGGGGTTGCACGAAGGGATTCTCAAACATGGTGATATTTGTGCTTCGTGAGTTTTGCATATCCAACTGAGTGTTTATTTGTAAACAGTTAGAGTTTGTGTATAATTTAGGTGCGGGAAACACGAATATATTGAGTATTGTAATTGCGATTCTTCGATTATAGTGGATTATTCTTACTGGCTCTCCCTATGGATGTAGGTACTGATTTTTGGATCGAATCGCGTAATCTCTAGTGTCCTTTATCGGAACTTTTCGCATTGATTTATTTGCAAGATTTTGGTTAGCTTCCACACGTTTATATTATAACAAGGAGAGAAATTCTATTTGATGGTGAGAGATTTCTTCTTATTATGAGGTGACCTAACCATAGAAGTTCCGCCGATTGACAAGCCCTTTTACTTACTCACTTGCAAACAAAACCAAGAAAAGATGCAAAGCCAATTTGGACCGTAGCCCAAAGAACAAAACGAGGAGAAGAAGAACACCTAAGGCAATAAGCCCGTGCTCAACGACCGTATATGCACATGACGATCCTAAGTACACATCTTAATACAAGCCATCTACGTGGATATTGGATCCAGACTATGGGAGAGCTGGCCGGAACAACGTCAGATAAAAAGCCGAGTAAGAGGATAGACGGATCGTCGAAGTCGATCACTGGACACGAAGAATCCTAATAACTGTTCTTGCTAGAAGTTTGAAGTACCGAGCGATGCAAACATGCCCTCAATCAATGCATGTCTAGCATATATCTCAACAAGTCTCATTCGGTATTTTTGTTTCACGTTCTTCAATTTTAAATCAATTGTCCGGCATCATTTTATATTTATGAATCTAGCAATGTATTGATTACGAAACTTCGCAGGTGTGTATTCGAACTTGTGGATGGGATGCCTGTGGCCCGAGATTTTGTTAAAGACGCTCTTAAATAACATTAACCCATGACCCGAGACAAATTAACTTCTTTAGTTTAGGATAAATACCAAGACTATCCAAACACATCGAAAGTGGTCCCATTCCATGCCATGCCAAGTCCAAGAGGTACCTTATCACACGCTTGCTGGTAGTGAAGAAAAATGTCAAAAAAATTCTTAACTTTTTGCATTTTTTTCAACACAGTTTAAACCTTTTAAGTTTGACGTGGATCCCCGTCAGTAATTTTCAGTTAATAGGACTGAATCTAGAAAAGATGAAAAGGTTTAATACTGAATCGGCAAACTTAAAAGGTGTATGACTGAATTATTGGTAAAAGTGCAAAAAATTTAAGACTTTTTTTGATAATTTTCTCAAATAAAAAAGGAGGAGGACGAGAGCATATCTACCTTTGAAGCATATTATTCCAATCGGCTTACTTGAGGGTATTGCCTTCTCTTTTATTTAATAAGTTATAGTGTTCCGATTTCGAATTCCCCAAGCCCACCTTCTCTTTATATTCCCTCTCTCTTCCTCCCAAAAGTGTTCATCAACATACACGCTTTAGTTTCGTTGCTTCAACCATGGCGATGTGGTGTCCGCGGGTGTTTCTTCTTCCTTCGACCATCGTCGTCTTCCTCTTCTTTGTCTCTCAGATCCTCGTTCAGTCCACTCACGCTTCCGCGGAGGGGTTCACTCGACCCCCTCCCGGGAACATCATATTCTCTGAGCACGAGCGGTCCAAATCGGAGCCTCAACAGGTTGATTTCTCATTGTCGATTGATCTTATAGTTAATCTAAAAAAAAAAATTGTATTATGTCCATTGCGGTCGAAGGACATGACTATCTCTCGAAGTTGTGCTAGTTAAATTTCATGTCGATGTCAAATGCTCTGTCATTCTCATTGTTGGGTGATCTTAGGTGCATATTTCGCTCGCCGGAAGCGATCACATGAGAGTGACATGGGTTACGGAGGACCACAAGGCGCAATCGACTGTGGAGTACGACACGGCTCCAGGACAATACACCACCAGGATAAGAGGAGAGCATACTTCCTATACGTACTTCTCCTACTCCTCCGGCAAAATCCACCACGTCAAGATCGGGCCGCTGGAGCCGGCCACAACTTATTACTACCGCTGCGGTGCATCCGGCCCGGAGTTCTCCTTCAAGACGCCGCCTTCCACCTTCCCCATCGAATTCGCTGTGGTTGGTAAGTCTCCTCGACGCAACACCCTTTAAGAAGCAATGGACATGGTTTGATATGTTATTCCAGTTGGTCCTGTTTTCGTGCACCTGAAGGGACTTTCATTGGTGAGGCCCGCCAAAGGTTGCGTGGTTCTAATACCTTAAAAACCTAGAAGAACTAACAGTGCACGTAACGGAAGCATCAAAACCTTAGATTCCCCAGACATTATTTGATTATATTTCGAAGTATGTTACTATCTTAATTTACAAGATTTGTTGAAAGTTTCTTTTACTCAGATACCATCTTAAATTCCTTTTTTGGAGCCAAACTTATTCTTCGGAGTATCTTGCTCTCACGAGATAATATATGCTTCTCCAGCTCCATCACTTTAAAGTCATTAGTAAGTACCGGATCTGGATCCATATAAAGTATTTATATCGTGTTAAGTATCAGAGGAAACTAGGGTTTCGTACCCCAAGATTTGCTTTTGTTCATGTGAGCAGCAAACAGGGATCTCAAAAGTTTAGGGCGCGCATGGTAACACTACTCTATCGGGAGAAGTGTCAAAAAAGTCATAAACCTATTGTATTCGTGCCAATTCAGACCTAAACCTTTTTTTGATGCCAATTCAGTACTAAACCTTTTGCATTGGTGCCAATTAAGTCCTAAACCTTTTATTGGTGCTAATTTAGTCCTAAACCTTACGTATTATTGCCAATTCAGTCCTAAATCTTTTATATTTATGCCAATTGAGTTAATCCGGTCAATTTTGATCGAAAATTGCTGACGTGGACATCGATTGTCCTACATGACACGGCTAGCACTAACTTGGATATTTTTTTAATATTTTAAATAATTTTTAAGCATTTTTTTGGTTTTTTAAAAATTATTTAAAATATCAAAAAAATATTAAAAAATATCCACGTTAGCGCTAACCGTGCCATGTATGATAAGCGATGTCCATGTCAGTGATTTTCAATCAAAATTGGCTGAATTGACTCAATTGGTATAAATACAAAATTTTTAGGACTAAATTGGTATTATTGTAAAAGATTTAGGACCGAATTGACACTAATAAAAGGTTTAAGACTTAATTGGCATAAATACAAAAGGTTTAGGACTGAATTGGCACTAAAAAAGGTTCAAGACTAAATTGGCACTAATGCAATAGGTTTATGACTTTTTTTGACACTTTTCCCCTACTCTACCCGAAATCAACTTCGACCAGGAAGTTGATTTCTCTACTTCTCCTCAAAAGCAGAAGTGATTTTTCTACTTATGCTCCATATTGACTTCTGATCGGAGAAATTCGTTTGGTAACGGTTGAAAATTTTTACTTTTGAAACATTATAAACAAAATCTTCGGCGGCGGGCGGAGGTCGGTGTGGTAGAAAAAGTGATTCTAAAGTGGAGAAGTAAAAATTTTTTACTTCTCAAAGTTGGCCAAAAACCTTGCCAGAAGTTGAAAATCCTACTAGAAGTTAAAAATCTTACCATAAGTCAATTTTTTTACCAAACAGATTTCTACTTTGGCAAGGTTTTTACCAAATGGATTTCCCTGCCGGATTGACTTCTGGCAGAGAAATCCATAAGTAGAAGTGTTATCATGTAGCTCCTTAGAGATCGGAGAAATTTCTATTCATTTTTTTTTTGAATTTTTTCACATGATATATGATTTGTTTGTCGCGCGTCGTTCTTTCACCACTGTTAATATGGACGGTCATAGCTTAAAAAATCGACCGACTATCCAAATCAACGGCGACTGATGTGGTTGCGTAGAAAAAAATTACATAGGTTGTTGCGTACTTAAAAATAGTTAGTTTTTTTTCTTGTTTAATTTGGGAGTACTCTGGTCCCCCAAAAACAGTAGATCGGGGGTGTCTTCTGTTGTTCCTTCCTTAGTCAAGCTCGTGCTTTAAGGCGAAGCAACGCCTGCACCGGAGCTGGAAGAGTGTACGTCACAGCCTCCTTCACAACACCTTTTCTCGGACCGATCTCGATCCGAAGTCTGACATTGGCAAGAACATCGAGCCACGTATCCGACACTTCTCATGAACAACTCTAGCTTCGATTATGGTTGACTGCTAGAGCTCTGATTGATCCATCTCCAGCTCGAATAACAAGTTTGTCTTTCATATCTTACTAAACAGTTAACAGCTTCAATAGGATATAACTCTAGGATGTTATTGACGAAGGATAAGCATCTAGTGCGCATGAAATCTATGTCCTATTTGAGTCAACAATTAGCAAATTTCTTCTATTTTGTCCAGACTAGTTTATAATCGTCATGAGTTTCCAATATGTAGGTGACCTAGGGCAAACAGACTGGACCAAATCGACCCTAGAGCATGTCGAGAGCAAGGACTATGATGTCTTCCTACTGCCGGGTGATCTCTCGTATGCCGACAGCCAGCAGCCACTTTGGGACTCCTTTGGCCGCCTGGTTGAGCCAATTGCAAGCCGCCGGCCATGGATGGTCACCGAGGGCAACCATGAGATTGAGATACACCCCGTCGTCTTTCCCCAAGGGTTCAAGGCTTACAACACCCGTTGGCTCATGCCTTACGAGGAAAGCGGGTCTGAATCAAACCTCTATTACTCATTTGATGTCGCCGGTGGCAGCATCCACATCATCATGCTGGGGTCATACACCGAGTTCGACTCTGACTCAGCTCAGTACAAGTGGCTTCAACAGGACCTAGCGAAGATTGATCGGAAGATGACCCCGTGGGTGTTTGTGCTATTGCACGCGCCGTGGTACAACACGAATATGGCCCATCAAGGGGAAGGCGAGAGCATGAGGAAGGCGATGGAGGAATTGTTGTATGGCGCACGGGTTGACATCGTCTTTGCCGGGCATGTTCATGCCTACGAAAGATTTGTAAGTTCACATATAGCATGATGCTTCATGCAGAATGTTTCCTTTTTGGTTCCTTAGATTATGACGGTCGTTCTTTGTTATACGCAGACGAGGATTTACGACAATGAGGCTGACTCGTGTGGACCTGTCTATGTAACCATTGGAGATGGAGGGAACAGAGAAGGTCTTGCAATGTCGTAAGTGTGCTTTCTCAGACTTAATTTTTTCTGTTTATGTTCAATCCTCCTTCTCAATCAGCAACCATTCGATTGATCCTAAAAGAGTTTGTGTCATTTAATTGCTCATTTAATCATTAGACGCATTGGCCTTATGTTGAAATATTGGATGATGCTGGGTATGTTAATGTACACTTTTATAGCCCCTGATCATTTAGGTGATGAATTTGTAGGTACAAGGAACCAGCTTCGCCTCTATCGATGTTCAGGGAGGCGAGCTTCGGACACGGGAGGCTGAGGGTACTCAACCATACACATATGCACTGGTCGTGGCACCGCAATGACGATGCCAACTCTGTTGTCGCCGACGAGGTTTGGCTAGAGAGCTTGAGCGCCTCAGGTACATGCATGGGTCAACCAACATCTTCACTTAAGGATGAACTTTGAGCACAAACGAAGCCGCGGTATAGATCCTTAGGTCCAGCATCGGTCAAATTGCATGATTGGTGATTGTGGGTTGATATGTTGAAAGGGTCCTAGAAATTTAGCCAAATTGCCTGTTTGGCAATCTTTAATTTCCCCTTTGAATTCCTTCTTAGATACAGTTTCTTGTAACTAGATGGGATTTTTAGCCTTTGTTAACGATGCAAATAATTCCTCGAAAGCAATTGGTTGGGTTTTACGCGGTTTATTTTCCGTTTTTTATCCTCACAACAAAATAGTGGAAACAAACTTCTTTCTTAATTTACACAACAATTCATTGTCTTAGGGAGGAGAAATGTTTGACATTTTGTGTTCTAGGCCGAATCGGGAGTTAAGTTCATATCCAGGCCGGACCAAATCGAACATGGGATGGACACGATGGGAAGTACTTTGAATTATGTTTAAGTTAGAGCGACCGGTAGGATAGTAGATGTTCTGACAATTATGCCTAACCTAATATTCAAATTAGACTTTGGGGACAGGATGTTGACTTGATTGAGGATTTATATTTCCCGATTAAAAGTAGGGTTAATTAGCTTCCTTCTTTCGTTTTTTTCGGTCGAACAGCTTCCTTCTAAAAAGATAAATTAGACAGAGACTTTGATATTAATGTATGTCATCAATCTATTGAAAAATAGGCATTAATACAAATTATTTGCACAATAACAGGTACGCAATATGTGTGAGAAACAAACTTTCGGACGTAAGCTAAAAAAGAAATATGATGGAAGCTAGTAGTAACATGAAAAATGTAGTAATATTAACACAGAAACTAATAGGATCTCGCATCAATACGACAAACATTAGAGGAGGTTTCGAAACTTTGCTTGCTTGCTTGGCTTCTCCTCCTCCCACTCTGTGTCTATGCCCACCCTATTCGATTGGAAGATCTTTTCTTGATAAAAGATCGTTCAAGAATCTCTATAATCTAGGTCTCAGTAGATGGAAGGACTCTAGGAAAGTTAAGAATAAAAAAAAAAGTTGCTAGAGGAAGACAGGAGCAAGGGGCTCCCTTCTTTAATAGCTTTTTATACCCGATTTCAGTAGCTTCTATATCCATTAAGAATGAAATCACTTTGAGTGAGAGAAGAGGGGGAGCAACAAGGTAGAGGATAGAGAAGTAGTGGCAAGGATGACAAAGTGGCAGAGGAGAGAAAACCTCTTAGGCCAACAACTGCGAGCTCAAGATCGGGAGCCAAAGCGGAAGTCAATGGAATAAGATGGGTCTTCTCTTGTTCTAGTTCTTCCTTCATCATCCGAGGGAACAAGAAGAAGATGCCCAATCCCCTAGTGGACTCCCAGCATTCATCTTCCGTGATTTCGAGAACGGGAAAGAAAAAAGGAGAATCCGCTCTAAAACTAGGAATCTAAGGATGGTTCTTTGGTGGTACACTACAGATTTATGTGGTTCGGTCTGAATATCGGTAACTCTATTCACGGGGATAGTCGGTGTTGACGCCTAAATTTTGACTAATCTATTTTTTGCATAAAAATTAGAACTAATTTTAGTTCTAAATAAAAATCATCTCACATATTTATTTTTAGCGTACATTGCATTGGCATATAATTGGGCAAGCAGAACACTTAATTTAGCATGCGTCTAGACTAGGCACGGGATGAAAAATACACCGAGAAGATTTGAAACTTCAGGGACTGTATTGCAAATACTTAAAATTTCAGGGACTGCATTGCAAATACTTGGAACTTCGGGGACTGTATTGCAAATACCAAAAGAAGATGAAGAAGGGAAGATGAAGAAGGGAAGATGATGAAGGGAAGGTGATGAAGGGAAGATGAAAATGGAAGGTGAAGAAATGAAGATGAAGAAGGGAAGATGAAAATGGAAGGTGAAGAAATGAAGATGAAGAATGAAGGGTGGAGAAATTTGGCTATAAAAGAGGGAGAGTTCTTGAGAATTGAGGAGGAGAATTTTGGGTGAAAGAGAATGTAGAGAGCTTTTGAGAAGAGTTTGAGGGGGGGAGTGGAAGAGAATTGAGAGAGTTTTGAGAGAGTTTTTTGAGTGGAATTTTTAGGGAGGAAAAAGAGAGTTCTTGAGAAAAATAAGAAGAGAAAATTTGAGAGTGAAGAAAAGAGTTTTAGTCGAGCATCATCTTCGACGAGTCTCGACACATATTTCGCCTCTCGCCACCCAACAACGCCATTGCTTGCCATTTTCGACGACAGCCGCGTTCTTCCAACTCCAAGATCTTGAAGGGAACTATAACGTGTATGTGAGTAAGATTTTGTGTAATAGAAGGTAATCCTTTCCATCTCGATCTACAAAAATGTAATCGTTTGGTTTGAACATTTGTTTGTTTATTTTAGACATGCCACGTGTTTCAAATTTTAGCATTATTACATGTTAATTTATTTTTATAAATACTCGTGACTGGCTACGTTTTCTTTCTTTCTAAATCACCCATGGTGTATATCGTACAAAGTTCAATGTTTTACATCCCCATAAAAAAGAAGAAAAAAACCAAAAAAATTGCATCTTTGAATTTCAAGTAAAATCCATCAAAATTGCCAAATCAAATATTTTTCATGAAAATGGTACCGAAAGGGCGTTAGAGAAATCGAGCGTAACCAAATCCCCGAATTCAAAATCTCTGGTTCGCGGAAATAAGATAGTTTTCTCCCGCTATTTTATTTAGGTTTCTAATCAACCTACCGAAAATGATTAGTGGCGACTCCAAATTCAAAACACGTTGCACGTTAATTATTTGAACCTTAAGTTGCGATTTGGTATGGACTTGGGAGAGTCCGAGTTAGGTTAGTTAATTAATTAACCCGATAATCCATTAGCCCGAAAATTAACTTGTCTATTTTTTTTAGGTCGCGACAGCTTGGCGACTCCATTGGGGAACCAAAGAGGACTTAGGCCAGATAATTTCATGAAAAAGAAATCACTTGATTTGGTAAACTTTGGTTGAATTCTCATTCTTAGGTGTTGAATGTTTTTGCAGATTGGGAGTTATAAGGGGAGGAGTGATCGGCTAACCCTTTGTTTTGCAGGCTTGGTGAATTGGAATTGTGATTTAACTTTTGAATCATTGAAGCGGTGTTTGCCTTTAATTGTTGTGCATGATTTATTGTATTTGCACTACACTGCACACAACCCGTGACCGGACACGGGTCACACTAATAGTTTTAAGATGGTATTTAGATGGTCCTTTAACCTTCGCGGTAAGGCTTCGCTAAAGGTTATCCCATCCGGATCCCGAAAATTTTTTCAAAAAATGGCTCAAGGGTCGTTCTTATGCACGTGAGGCTACGATGCATGAGAATTGCCCTTGTCGACCGAACCAAGCCGAAGTGATTGAACCCGACTAGTCATGACTATTGTACGCGAGGCTGCGACTAGTCATGATGATTGCGCGCGAGGCTGCGGCATGTCGTTTCGTTCATCATTTCACTTTGCAAAAGCCTTTTGGATAGATAGAATAAGATTTAAACTCACAATTCATGCGCATGTCTTTGTGATTGACATTTTCTTCCTATGAACGGTAATTTCTTGTCTCTTTTACCCTATTATCTCATTTTTATTTTGAGCCGGTCCATGGTTTAGGAGTATCGTTGTCTTATTTCCAATTTCGCACTTTGCTTCCGTAGCTTTTACAATTTCATCAGTTGTCCTCAATTCTGATTTGGCTTATTCCTGTTGTGCGATTTTTACTAAATTCTACGATCGAGCTTTGAGTAAGTGCCAAACACGAAAGTTGTAGACCTATGTTTCAACTAATATCTTGCAAAATTTCAGAATTAAATTCATAATTTAAGATGGCCCTTCGTTTTTTCAACAACATGCGGTTATAACAGTTTTCTGAACATGATTTTTTTGGAAAGACACATTAAACTGATTTGATCCGCTCATTTCTAGTCCGATTGGCCAACATAAAAGTTGTCCATCACCTTCTCACCTACAAGCTCATAAAATTTGGACACGTTTTGATCAACGTACGAATTAATACGAATTTTTTCGTAAAAGCGGACAAACTGAAAATTACATGTTTCAATCCTTTGCTCATAATCACTTTGTTCGTTTGAGTCTAGAGGGATGTCATGGGCCGGCTTGCTATTCTTGCTCCCTGTACTCATTTTGGGTTTGTTACTGCGTACGGGTAATTTATCACGGATCCTCCACATATTACTCGATCGGTCGCGAAGAGGATGGCCGACATTAACGCCGCCGTTAGTGCAGCCCTAGACGAGAAACTTGGCTCCTTGAGTGAGCGCTTTGAAGGGATGATGTCCTGAAAGATGGAAGAAATGATGGCCGCCTTCACCGCCAAACTTCAATCATCCGCCGCCAGCCCGCCGCTTCCTGCTTTAGTTCCTCCTACGGACAACTTCGGTAAAGCCCGGGAAGCTGCTCCCTATCCAACAATGCCACTAGATGATGTGATCATCACGGGCGTGAGCTCGAGCACGCCGCCCGTAGTCCCAATCCCTCAAGCCAGCCCCGTGGCCCCCGGATTGAATGGTGATGCGGCCAAGCTGTTGGCCCAAATGGAACAGAGGATCCGAGAGGTTGAGGGAACTCACAACATACCCCAGATTGACCCGTCTGTCTTTTCAAAGGTCACGGTGCCGGAGAAGTTCAAGATGCCCGACTTTGAGAAGTATGATGGAACTTCCAACCCAGTTCAACACGTCCGGATGTACCAGGCAAGAATGAATAAGCATGTGACCAATGGCCCTTTAATGGTTCAGACTTTCCAGGCAAGTTTAAAAGAAGCTGCCATGAGATGGTATACAGACTACGAGATCTACCGGATGGACGATTGGGAGAAGGCAACTAATGTTTTCATCAAACATTTTAGCTTTAACTTGGACGTGCTCACCACTAGAGAAGACCTTGAGCAGCTTGAGATGAAGAAGAGAGAAACAATCAAGCAGTATGCCACCAGGTGGAGGAACGTGGCATCTCAGGTGAAACCAGTCCCTCACGAAAGGGAACTCATGAAATTGTTTGTTTCCACCCCGCCACCGGTTATGAGAACTCGAATTTTGGGATCCGCCGCTACGTCATTCAGCCATCTCATCGCAATGGCTGAAGAAATCGAGAACGGCATGAAGAAAGGTTGGTACAGTAATATCGCCACGACGACTAAGAGGTTTGCGGTAAGGAAAGTGGAAGACGAGAAATGCTAAATTGCTGTCCTACATGAGTATCTGGATGAACCGGTGGAGGAATTTGAGGATATCTCATTTGAGTATCTGTCCGGGACTCATAATCGATTCACTGATGCATTGGCTACATTGTCTTTAATGTTACAAGTCGCCAATGGACTTGAGGTTGACCCATCGAAGATCGAGGTATTAAAAAAGACGGCATATTGTATGACCGTAATCGATGAACCCGATGGTAAGCCGTGGTACCATGACATCAAGACTTATATTCAGAAGCGGGAGTTCCTCAAAAAGTACCGTATCTGACCAAAAGTACATAAGGAAGATGGCCTCGAAGTTCTTATTGAACGGAGAGAATTTGTACAAGCGGTCATTCGATTACGTCCCGCTAAGATGCATTGATTCAACCGAAGCGGTTCGTCTGATGATGGAAGTGCATGAAGGGATCCGTGGTCCACACATGAATGGCCACTTATTAGCTAAGAAGATTATGAGATTGGGTTATTATTGGCTCACGCTCGAAAGAGATTGTATTCAACATGTCCGAAGCTGTTACAAATGTCAGATTCATGGTGACAAGATTAATGTCCCTCCGAACGAGTTGCATCAGTTATCCGAACCATGGCCATTTTCTATGTGGGGCATTGATGTTATCGGCCCTATCAATCCCAAAGCATCCAATAGGCATCGATTCATCTTGGTAGCAATTGACTATTTCTCTAAATGGATCAAAGCCGCATCCTATTTAGCGGTCACGGCACGAAATATCATGAAATTTATCCGCCGGGATATCATTGCTCGATACGGTTCACCTGAAGCCATAATCACCGACAATGGCTCAAACTTGAACAACAAGCTAATGGACGAATTGTTCAAGGAATTCAAGATCAAGCATCCGAACTCTTCCCCATATCGTCCTCGGATGAATGGAGCAGTAGAAGCCGCCAATAAGAACATTAAGAAAATCTTAGCAAAGACGGCTGAAAATTATCGCGATTGGCATGAGAGGTTGCCGTTTGCACTTATGGCGTATCGGACCTCGATCCGGACATCTACGGGGGCAACCCCGTATTCTCTAGTATATGGAATGGAGGCTGTTCTACCAATTGAAATGGAAATTCCTTCCTTACGTATCTTGTCTCAAGCTAAGTTGATTGAAGCCGAATGGATCCAGCAGAGGACGGCCTAATTGAATCTGATCGACGAAAAGAGACTTAAGGTTATATGTCATGGCCGGTGTTATCGGCAGAGGGTTGCTAATTCATTCAGCAAAAAAGTTCGGCCTCGATATTTTCAGATCAATGACTTGGTCTTGAGAAAATTATTGCCAATAGTCCCATTAAGCCTTCATCGGAGAAATTAAGTTCGTGGTCGAACGGAAGTTGGTGATTGTCCATGGAGGAAGATTACCGGATTTTCAATTAAACGGCCATTCCTTACATCGAGCCGGCTCATGATGAAGAAGATTGCTACCACACTTTTGAGATAGTACACACCATTCATGCATCACTGGAAAGTCCTTTGCCAATTCCCGAAATGTCAACCACTTCTCTTATAATGGCTAAGATAATTGTGGGCAACGGCGGAAGCTCAAGCTCAAGGAGTCAGATCGCTCACGGTGAAAACAAAGTGGGAAATCCGTCGCTAGTGTTAGCAAGTAACACTACCCAATTCGAGTATCAATCAGAAGATTACTTTGATGATGAGCTCACCACCTTGATCAACCGGTTCGGAGCTGAAGGACCTCCCGAGTTGTGATCCGAAGCAAGTGATTATGGATCCTTGAACAACGATCGTTGGTGTATGATCCAAGACAAAATCAGTCGATCATTGGAATGGCCAGCAAGAGAGGTGGAACCAATCTCGCATGAATATTTCTTTAATTCCATGTATAGTTCTCCTGCGTGGGATATTTTTTTACTTTCTAGCTGTCTAGAATTTGCCTAGAGTTAAAGGGCGAATTTTCTCCTCCCTTATCAAATGCGTGAGTTCCTTGTTAAGCTAGGCACGTAGCAAATCAATTTGTGGACGACGCCCCTGAACGCCCGTAAAGAGAGATTCCGAATAGCCTTACTTGGAAGAATACGAGTAAAAGGCCAAGCGGACTCAAAGATGGGTAACTCCGTATCGTCCCAATTGGCTCTCGGTCATTTCAAACTCTAAATTATGCTTATTTTATTCTCGACAGGGGATTGCCAACTGTTTTGAGAACAATATAGCAAAAAGCGAACCAACCGTGGACGCCAACATCACCACAGGCTGGTGGTTGGGGGAATGATGGTGGTTCGAGGCGTCCCAGGTTCGATTCCGGGATTTGACATCAATGTACAAAGATTAATAAAAATATTTTTTGCTTAGCGATTCAATGCCAATTGAAGCTCAGCCCAGATGGTTACAAAACCGGAGAAATAACATCCCGGACATACAATCCGATCAAGATGAGTTGATCCTTTCAATTCAAAGTTCACAAGAAATTCGTACAAGGGTAAAGCGGTATCGTTTCAACTCGTTTAGGACATGAGAACGTACATTGATGCTTTCCCTGTTGATTTTTACGGGGGTCACTGCCTTTCCGGATAGGGAAGTATCCATTCTCCCCGAAAAATTAATGAAATAAGAAATTCCTGGAGCCTTTGACAATCTCATGTCTCGAACCGGATAATGAAGTTTTGCAACTCATTTGCATGAGCAGGGGCAACTCCCAATCCACGCCCCTAAGAAGTTTCTTATGTGCTTGCGAATTCTGTCCACCAAGATAAAAAGTTGCTGCATTTTATATGCTCAAAAACACTCATACATTGCATAGTTTGTGCATGATTGTTCCTCATGTTTAATTTACCAACTTTGAATAAGGAACATGAACTACATAAGATACATCGAATGTATGGAATGGGGCAGGTCGGGATGATGAAAGGCAATCTTTTCCCAAACACGTCCCATTTTTTCAAGAGAGTTGAACGGTGGCTAAGTTCCGCAAGGTAAAAGGTTTTCTCGCAAAAGGTACGATAGCCGAAATGACAGAAGCATTCAGTTCTCTATCCCAAACACTACGGGTGATCTATTGATTACCCCTTTTGAGCGGTGGTTTCATTTTTTTACCCCTGTCAAGAACTACCCCACATCGGGGTCCGGACGAGTTAATTGCAGCAGCAAACGAGGTAAATGGTTAGAAATTTTCTTGCTCGGACTAACATTAATCTTCGGGTGTTTCTTTGCATTTATACTCGAATTTTAATTCAAGTGCCTTAGGATGATGAAGAGCATTCACTTCTCTATCCTATACACTTCATTCTTTGCATAGCCCACTTGAGCCTGCAAATTCATTTCTTAAACCCCTGTTGGTGATCATTTGCTCATTCCAAAGACGAAGATAGCATTTTCCCAAGGATTAGAATTGGAGATGGTCGGGTCAACAGAGAATTCCCGAATGGACTCATTTCTTGTATGCTAGATTTTTTATGTTTACATAATTTTTCTTTGTAAATGTTTATATTTGTTGTAATTCCTGGTTCAAAATCATGGGATTGTAAAAAAAAATGGAGAGGCAAACTCAACTTAAAGGAGAAGGGCCCGCTCTCGAAAAAAAAAAAAGCAAAATAAAGAGATGTCGAAGAGCTCTAAAAAAAAGGAAAAGAAATCTCTTCTCGAAAAAAAAAAAAAAAAGAAAAATGAGAGTCGGGAGTAAGAAAAGCAAAGGCTGATCTCATATGAAAATTTCAAGCATAGGAAAAGCAAAGTGCCTACCAAAAGTAAAGCCAATGCACATTCATTTGTAAAGTACTTCTGAATTTTGAATGTACATTTTTGCATGTTAAGTTGGAAATTCCATGTACATGTTTGCATTGTGTCTCTTGCAAATCCTTGACAGACATTTGTTGTAAAGAAGACTCCCCAAGAAATTAGTGCAATTTTCAGTAGAAAACTACCATCCCTTATTCAATGATGGTATTCTTTCTGAAGACATTTCAGGAAGACCAAGATCGGTGACTAGTCGGCGATGATCACCAACGTCAAGCCCCTTCTCATTTAATTTCTGAGCCAAAACGAGCCTTTTCGTTCCTCAGTCCCCAATCCTAGCCTACGTTATAACCCTCCAAAATCTCTTCCGATTAGGACACTTGAGTTAACGTAGAGTTAAATGATTTTAAGCATCACTCGAAGAAGTTCGAGCAAGATTATTTCTCTCTCATTTTTGCAGGATTCTTGACTTGTAAATCCGGAGCGGATGATGAAGAAATTCATTTCAGCAGCCTTGACTCAATTAGAGTCCCCTTTGTAAACCTTTGACCTAGCCCTCATTACGATCCTAATCAAAACCTCCAGATCGGCTCGGTCGTATCAATTGCGAGATTACTTGGATCCTTATCGAATGCGATGATGTAAAGATTGAGTGATTTCTCTTGAATCCTGCAGACAGGATAAATAGCTTTTCTCGAGAGTGAGAGAAAGCCCTTTCGGACTGAAGTCCTCCCATTCAGCTCACGCTCGAGGTATTCGTAATGTGAGAACCTCCCTGGACAAAATTGGTAATGCAAGCTTGACAGAATGGTTATGCATGAACCATAGTATGAGTGATTGCATTATACTCATTGTTGAATATGTTTGTGTGTGTTACCTCTGACATTCTATGATAGGTAATACATTCCCGATGTTCGAGTTCCCTCCCAAGGCCTCGAAATTCATCCAAGGATTATTGAATGAGCAAGTTTTGCTGGCAAATGCCTACCAGGTACGATACGAGCAATCTGTTTCGTTCCTTGATTAATCGTTTGGAGAACCCGGGTAAGTTAAGTTTTCGAACCCCTTTTCAAATTAACAACTCTTCTGATGATAGTTGTTATGATTCAATTCGAGCAATATGCCCCTTTTGTACTTGTCGATTCCATTCGATGGTGCTCCTATCAAATATTGTTCAATTCAGGCAATATGCCCCTTTTGTACTTATCGATTTCATTCGGTGGTACTCCTCTCAAATATTGTTCAAATCGGGCAATATGCCTCTCCTGTCGTCAGTCGTGTAGACATATGCACCGGCGATCTTGACATCTTATCATAACGACGTAGCTCTTATGGTTTCAATCTCAGATCGTGAAGACATATGCACCGGCGATCTTGACATCTTGTCAAATCATAACGACGTAGCTCTTATGATTTCGGTCTCGAATCACGAAGACGTATGCACCGGTGATCTTGACCTTTAGTCGGCTCATAATGACATAGCTCTTATGATTTTCGGCTCCTTTATCAAATCATGAAGACATAAGCACCCATGGTTTTGATCCAAACCAAATCATAATGGCGTAGCTCTTATGATTTTGATTCCTCTTTGTCGAATCGTGAAGACATATGCACTGGCGATTTCAACATTTAATCAACTCACAACGACGTAGCTCTTGTGAACTTGATTTCACTTCTTTCGACTCACAACGACGTAACTCTTGTGATCTCAAACGACACACATATCTTGCGTTGTCTTGCATTAGGGAGAAGTCTCTGATAACAGATAGGCCAAATACCTTAAAATCCTTGCATCCGCAAAAAGAAGCTTGGAAATTAAGAGAACCATTAGCTTACGAGAAATTTGGTAAAACAGGTATTCTTGTATGCGATCCATGTGCGAGTTTCTCTAACATGAAAAAAGGGAAATTATGACATATGTTATTTACAGTCTTGCATATCATGCATCACTTCATTACATAAAAAATGGGATTAAAACTCCCACCAAAAAGTTCATCCATAATTTGCACTGTCAAAATTTAGGGTTCAATTTTGTCTTTGAGCGGAACCTCTACGAGCCTCCACTCAAAGAGGGGCAGCTGTTGACGCCTAAATTTTGACTAATCTATTTTTTGCATAAAAATTAGAACTAATTTTAGTTCTAAATAAAAATCATCTCACATATTTATTTTTAGCGTACATTGCATTGGCATATAATTGGGCAAGCAGAACACTTAATTTAGCATGCGTCTAGACTAGGCACGGGATGAAAAATACACCGAGAAGATTTGAAACTTTAGGGACTGTATTGCAAATACTTAAAATTTCGGGGATCGCATTGCAAATACTTGGAACTTCGGGGACTGTATTGCAAATACCAAAAGAAGATGAAGAAGGGAAGATGAAGAAGGGAAGATGATGAAGGGAAGGTGATGAAGGGAAGATGAAAATGGAAGGTGAAGAAATGAAGATGAAGAAGGGAAGATGAAAATGGAAGGTGAAGAAATGAAGATGAAGAAGGGAAGATGAAAATGGAAGGTGAAGAAATGAAGATGAAGAATGAAGGGTGGAGAAATTTGGCTATAAAAGAGGGAGAGTTCTTGAGAATTGAGGAGGAGAATTTTGGGTGAAAGAGAATGTAGAGAGCTTTTGAGAAGAGTTTGAGGGGGGGGAGTGGAAGAGAATTGAGAGAGTTTTGAGAGAGTTTTTTGAGTGAAATTTTTAGGGAGGAAAAAGAGAGTTCTTGAGAAAAATCAGAAGAGAAAATTCGAGAGTGAAGAAAAGAGTTTTAGTCGAGCATCATCTTCGACGAGTCCCGACACATTTCGCCTCTCGCCACCCAACAACGCCATTGCTTGCCATTTTCGACGACAGCCGCGTTCTTCCAACTCCGAGATCTTGAAGGGAACTATAACGTGTATGTGAGTAAGATTTTGTGTAATAGAAGGTAATCCTTTCCATCTCGATCTACAAAAATGTAATCGTTTGGTTTGAACATTTGTTTGTTTATTTTAGACATGCCACGTGTTTCAAATTTTAGCATTATTACATGTTAATTTATTTTTATAAATACTCGTGATTGGCTACGTTTTCTTTCTTTCTAAATCACCCATGGTGTATATCGTACAAAGTTCAATGTTTTACATCCCCATAAAAAAGAAGAAAAAAACCAAAAAAATTGCATCTTTGAATTTCAAGTAAAATCCATCAAAATTGCCAAATCAAATATTTTTCATGAAAATGGTACCGAAAGGGCGTTAGAGAAATCTGACGTAACCAAATCCCCGAATTCAAAATCTCCGGTTCGCGGAAATAAGATAGTTTTCTCCCGCTATTTTATTTAGGTTTCTAATCAACCTACCGAAAATGATTAGTGGCGACTCCAAATTCAAAACACGTTGCACGTTAATTATTTGAACCTTAAGTTGCGATTTGGTATGGACTTGGGAGAGTCCGAGTTAGGTTAGTTAATTAATTAACCTGATAATCCATTAGCCCGAAAATTAACTTGTCTATTTTTTTTAGGTCGCGACAGTCAGCCACAAATAATCCACTATAATCGGAGAATCAGAATTATAATCGCTCACACGTTTGAGCATTTTCCACATCTAAATTACACCAAAACCCAAAGTACTTACGAATAAAACAACTCAATTAGATATAAAACTCACAACACAAAACCTGCCTATGTCCGAAGCACTACGAACGGCCGATCAAAGAATTTTTTTGTTAAAGTTGTACGAAAAAAATCTCCACACGCCGATTAGCCCCGAGAACATACTATCACAAAAAGTTATGCTTTGCTAATGGTGCACTCGCAAATTTCACTGACTGCATATTAAAACGTGCTACAATCTTTTCAATAAATTTCCTTTGAAACATACGTAATACTCATGCGGTTCTATCATGCAAAATCTCCACACCCAATATTTCCTTTGCAGCACCCAAATCTTTCATATCAAATTCAGCACTCAATTGCTTGTTCAGCACATTAATATCATACATATTTTTAGTTGCTTTCAACATATCGTCATCATATGATAATAGATATATCAAAGAATTATCCTCCAATCTCATAAAGTAAACACAATTATCTATTTGACTTTTCGAATAGTTTCGACTAACAATAAAAGCATCAAAATACTTATAACACTATCTAGGAGACTGTTTCGACCCATACAAAGATTTATTTAATAAGCAAACATGGTTTTCCTTATCCGAAGTAATAAATCCCTCAAGCTACCTCATGTAAATTTGCTCCTCTAACTCTCCATGAAGAAACGTTGTTTTCACATCTAACTGCTCCGACTCGAGATCCTGTACAATAGCTAAAGCAAGTAATACATGAACAGAAGTATGCCTTACTACGGAGAAAACATCTCGTTGTAGTCAATGCTCTCTTGTTGTGTATACCCCTTCGCAACGAGTCTTGACTTATACCTTGCTGCCTCGATACCGAGAATGCCCTCTTCCCTTTTGTAGACCCATTTACTTCCAACAATCTTCTAGCTCTTAGATACTTGAACTAGCTCCCATGTTTCATTTCAATGGAGTGATTTCATCTCTTCATTCATAACGCCTAGCTATTGCGATGACTCACTACTAGCCATCTCCTCATAGTAAGATGAATGCTCATATGTCTTCACCTCCTCACCCATAGTCAAAGTATAATCTATATCCGTATAGTCATAACGTCTTGGTGGATTAATTGTCCTTTTGTCTGTCTACAGTTATAGTGATGCGATTGTGCTAGGTATTCAATAGCATCGACTTCGGGAATTGCGGTCTCATCTGCAGTTTCTACCTCTATTGCCTACTGATTTCCAGAGTCTCTACTTGAAGCTTCATTTCACTACTAACACCATGATATGTCTACTCTGCTGATAGTATCTTAGGACTCCTCTATCAAACCATTGCAGTCTCGTCGAAAATCACATCTCTACCGATTAGAAAATCAGGTGATCTAAGATTAGTGCGTCACAATCGGTAGCCTTTCACCCTATGTACATAACCAAAAATATGTACTTCTTCGCCCTCGGTTTAAGCTTACCATCACTTGCACGAACACATGTAGGACATTCAAATACTCATAATCGGGAGTAATTATCAGGTTTCCCTAACCATACTTCCTATGGAGTCTTCCATTTTATAGCAGATGATGGAGATCAATTAACTAGGTAACATGTTATATTCATTGCTTCGATCCAAAATTCATTGACTATTCCTGGATGCAAAAGCATGGTCCAAGCTTGCTCAAGTAAAGTTTTGTTCTTTCATTTTGCGATGCCATTCTGCTGTAGTGTCCTAGATGCTGTGCGGTGTCTCAAAATCCTTTATCTCTCGCAAATCTCGGTAAAATCGTTGCCAAGAAACTCCATGTTATTATTGATTCTTAGGCACTTGATCTATTTATCTGATTGCTTTTCATTCAATACCTTTAAATTTCTTGAATCGATCAAACACATCGGATTCGTGCTTCGGAAAGTATATCCATACCTTATTTGAATATTCATCAATAAAGGTTAGCATATATTAGGCACCTTCTTTCAAGGGGACCGGAGACAGGTCGCAGGCGTTACAACGAAACTTTAGGATTTTATATGTGTAAGGGTAGTGAGTTTGATGGTAGTGTTTGTTTTCCGCAACGAGCAACAAAAAAAAAAAAAAAAAATCTCGAACAGCAACCGCATTTACGGATTTGGCAGAGTCGCTTTTGAACTAAAAAAAACAGAGAAAGTAAACAGATGTTTGATTTTCTATGAGAAGTACACATTTACCCAATATTAGAAATGGATCAAGATATACTTAAAATTTAGTAAACCCATAGATAATTTAGAGCTTGTCAATTGTGTACCTTACATCTGAAGTAATGTACGCAATCGGATAGACTCGATACTTGAATAGTCGTTGATAAAGGTTAGCATATATTAGGCACCTTCTTTTGAGGGAACCGGAGACGGGACGCAGACGTTAGCACAAAATTTTATGATTTTGTATGTGTGAGGGTAGTGTGTCTGATGGTAGTGTTTGTTTTCGGCAACAAGCAACAAAAAAATCTCGAAGAGCAACCACATTTGCAAATTTGGCGGAGACGCTTTTGAACTAAAAAAAAAAAAGGAGAAAGTAAACAGATGTTTGATTTTCGATGAGAATACCCAATATCAGAAATGAAGCAAGATATCATTTAATAAACCCATAGATAATTTAGAGCTTGTCAACTATGTACCTTACATATGAAGTAACATACGCAATCGGATAGACTCGATACTTTTGTCGATTGGTACTATATTTGCCAATGTAGTGAATCATTAGTAAGTTTATGTTTAGGCCTGGTTCATTGTCTGATTTTTCTTTGACTCTTGGTAATCACAATCATGTCTTAATGGCCTTTTTCTTTATAAATATTGACCACGAATTATAACATAACCTAGAACAATTAGTCACTAACGTGCCGTGGACGACTTAGAATAAAACAGATACTGGTGTGAAGCAAAAGACTAAAAGGAAAGAAGCACTTCCAGCCTCGGAAGCTCACATCACTCGCACCGTTTTCAACTAATCTCGTTCTATCTTTTTGGATCTTTCCCCACGGAATTTCTCTCTCAGCCTTTCGTGTGGAGACCCACTTATCGTCGCGCACGGGTTTAGGCGAGAGGAAGCGTTCGAACAGCGCTTGATAATCACCTTTTGGAAGCCATCGTTATGCCACTTTGGCAATCTTGGGGCCGAGAAGGTTTCAATTGTGTGGTTGCATTTGTACATAAGCCCTAAATCATCTTTGGTCAAAAGCTGTTTAAGGTATTATATACCATTTTGGGGAGATGTATGCACACGTATGTTTAAAACCTCTTTACAGTACTTCTATTAGAAAGTTATCCAAATAGTCCTAAATATATTACATTTTTGCCAATTCAATTTTAAATCTTTTAATTTTATTGATTGAGTGCTAAACATTTTCACATTTTGTCGGTTGAGTCTATCCGACAAATTTTGATTGAAAATTGTTAACGTTGATGCTGGCATTGACAAGGACAATTTTTATTTTCTTTTTCTTTTTCCCTCGGTCGGCCACATTGCCAGCCTCGTTGATAGCCAACAAAGATCGTACGCCTCGGGCTAGAGCCGCCCCCAACCCCTAGGTGAGCGTCGCCCTTCCCGGGCTGGCAAAGGTCAACCTCGGGGGAGTGTAACCTGATCTGGTGAAGGGTGGCCCTCGCCAAGCCAAGAGGGCAACCATCGCCCGTGTGAGGGCTGTCCTTGCCAACCCAAGCCTAGGTGTCCCTCGCTTGAGGGTGGCGACCTCTCCAGCCATCAACAAGGCCTGGCCATGGCCAACGGTGGGGAAAAAGGGAAAAAGAAAAAAAGTAAAAGAAGGAAATAAGGGAGGCTAAAGAAAAGAAGGAAAAGAAAAAAATTAAAAATTTCAAAGAGAAATACTAAAATTGTCAACGTTAGTGCCAGCATTGACATTAGAGATTTTCGGTAAAAATTGATCGGATTGACTCAATTGGCAAAATATGAAAAGATTTAGAACTCAATTGGTAGAATTAATAGGATTAGGACTAAATTGACAAAAGTACAATAAATTTAGGATGTTTGGACAATTTTTCCATTTTCCTATCACCACAAAAATAGTTGTAATAGAACTATTGCATGTAGATGTAAAGGCAGCCCAATCCATCAGCATCTTGAACAGTCTCCCCCAAAAGTTTAATTAGATGTGATAAAGAGGAATCGCGTATCGATCGACATCTACGCTTAAAATATGATGTGTGATTGAAGAGAACATACAGAAAGGCACGGGCATCATACAAGAATAAAGATAGCAAGGGCATGGAGATCCGTACGCAATAAATTCTGCTCTTGCACCTTCTTGAACACGCCATTTTGTCAAAGTTCAACTTCGAAAAACACAGTATGACAATTAAATTGTATTTCGTAGATTGAACATGCATAGATAAATTTTAAAAAAAAATTAGTAGTAATCCGATATTAGTTAGTCTCTTTATCATCTTTTCGTTGTCGTGATCTAGCAATGATAATTTTAGTGACTTGTAGATCATGGTGAAGATATGATCAATCTCTCGAATCATTTTGATCTTGTTTACATCATAAACATGCGTCGGTCCAAAGGTTCTGATCCGACTCTCAAGGCACGTCTAAAGTTAGAATAATAAATGAAATCTTTGATCGAAATTGCTTCTTGGAACGAAACACCCGCCAACTAATTTTTTTTTCCCCAATTAAGATTTGCATAATGAGAGAGCCAATCAAATTAAGAGAGTGTAGGGTTACACACGGCCATGTCGTGGTGTTCTAGGAGTAGATTCCTCGGATATTCGTACCATGACTGTACATCGTTGAGATCGATTCCCAGGTGCTTGGTTTTATTAAAAAAAAAAATTTATATTGTTTAGCCTTTGTTTTTTCCTATTGTCTTTTGGTTGACCACGCGAACAAATTTCTTTATACTTATTTTTACCAGGGAAAAAAATGTGTAACTTTATTTCACGAGAATATTTTTACAATGAATTAAGATTATTTGCCACATAGTATTTGTCATTAACAAATATAAGGAATGTCTACTAGGAGAACAGCTTAATTCGGTTGACTGGCCTCTGTGAAATTGGAAACCTAATGAGCAAGCAAATAAGAAAATGAACGGCCTCGATTTTGTGAGATTCTGTTTGATGGTGAGAGATTTCATCTTATCATGAAGGTGGCCTAATGATCTTTGTCTTGTCTACCCTAAAGGAGAGAACATCGTAGAACACGATGAATTCATTTCCGCTCAGGGCACGTGAAAAGTTGGACTCCACTGGACGGAAAGTTGAGCTCCAATGAACATGGAAAAAGCGACAAATCTTTGCTCAACCACCGAATATGTACATAACGATGCTAAGCACACATCTTGATACATGTCATCCACGTCGGGATATTACTACCAAGAGAGGTGGCCGGGACAAGATTAGATAACGAGCTGAGCAAGAGAATAGATGGGTCGGGAAATTATTGCGAGAGAGGTGGCCGGGACAACATTAGATAACGAGCCGAGCAAGAGAATAGACGGACTGTCGAACTTGATATCCCGATACAGTAGAACCTTGATAACTACTCTTGTTAGAAGCTTGAGCTACTGAGTGATGCATACATGCCCACGATCAATGCACAATTACCATATATCTTAACATGTCCCACTTGGTATATTTTTATTTCCGATTTTTTCCGTTCTAAATAAATTGTCTGACACCGTTTTATATGTACAAATTTAGCGATGTATCGATGGGGAACCTTCACCTGCGGGTACTCGAACTTGCAGATCGGTTGCTTGCGATCCGCCATTCTTCCCAAACATATAAATTATCAAATAAATTTACTGGCTGATAAAAGTGGTCACTTTCCAAGCCACGCCAAGTCCAAGATCTACCCTATCACACGCCTGTTGGGATTGAAGAAAAACGGAGGAGCACGAGAACATATCTACCTTTGAAGCATATTCAACATATTCCAATCGACTAACTGGACTTTCGCCTTATCTTTTATTTTATGATCGTGTCCCGACTTCAAATTCCTCCAATCCACCACCTCTTTATATTCCCTCTCTCTCTCTCTCTCTCTCTCTCTCTCTCTCTCTCTCTCTCTCTCTCTCTGCCAAAAGTATTCCTGAATATACACACTTAAGCTTCATTGCTTCAGCCATGGAGATAAGGTGTCCTCGGACATGTCTTCTTCCTCTAACCACCGCTGCCGCCGTCTTCTTCTTCTTCGTCCCTCAGATTCTCATACAGTTTGCTTATGCTTCCGAGAAGGGATACACTCGACAGCCTCCCGGGCGCATCATCTTCACCAAGCATGACCGGTCCGAGTCGGAGCCCCAACAGGTCAGTTTCTCGTTGCCGATTGATCGTTCAACTGATTTCAAAACCATTTTGTTGGATCCATTGAGGTCGAAGAATATGCCTATCTCTGGAAGTTGTGCCGGTGAAAATCTATGTCGATATTAAATGCTGTGGTTCCCATTTTTTTTTTTGTTTGGGCGGGGGGGGGTGGGTTTAGGTGCATATTTCGCTCGCCGGAAGCGACCACATGAGAGTAACGTGGGTTACGGAGGACCACAAGGCGCATTCGATCGTGGAGTACGGCACAGCTCCGGGACAATACACCACCATGATAAGAGGAAACCATACTTCCTACACGTACTTCTTCTACTCCTCCGGCAAAATCCACCACGTCAAGATCGGGCCACTGGAGCCGGCCACGACCTATTACTATCGTTGCGGTGGTTCCGGCCCAGAGTTCTCCTTCAAGATGCCGCCTTCCACCTTCCCCATCGAATTCGCGGTTGTTGGTAAGTCCCCTGGACGCAACACTTTTTTTTTTTTGTTCACCTTGAGAAGCAATGGATATCAACTTGTGAGGATGAGACAATTCTGGGTTTCCTGGCTTTAATAAGGAGGGGTGTTGTACTAACTAAGGAGTGAATTTCAGCTCAAGGAACGTATTAGGGTTTCTGTCAGTTTGCTTAGAGGTAAAAATTGGTGCTTCAGTGCTTCAATCATAAAATTGTCAGAACATTAAGATGAAGAAAAGATGTGGCTACGTTATTCCGGTTGGTCACGTCACAATTGGAATCTTGTGTGCTTTCGTGCGCATGAAAGGGGCTTTCACTGGTGAGGCCAGCCAAAGGTTGCGTGGTCCTGATGCCTTCAAAACCTTGGAGAATTAATAACGCACGTGAACACAAAGGCATAAACACATCAGATTCCCCTGACATTATTCGATTATATACGAAGTATATTATCATCTTATGTTATGAACTTCGCGAAAGTTTCTTTTATTCAGATACTATCTGAAATTCTATTTTTGACACCAAACTTATTATTGTTCGAAACATCTTGCTCTCATGAAAAAAGAAAAAAAGGGCATTTGCCAAGTGACGGTTGCATGTGTTAAAGGTGATTTGTCATCCATAGCAGTAGAGAAGCTACAAACGATCGGTGGGTCTCACATACTAATTTGAATCTAGGTACTGTTTGTTTCGTAAAAAGAAAAAAAATCAATGATTAAAAAAATGTTGTCATGAACATGACCGCTTATATCATTTAAAGTAAATAATATCGATGACAATTTATATCTAAGTATTTTTGGAGATGGTAAATCTATTTTAGGATTTTGGGATCCGACTAAAATAAGTTTGGTTCAGATTCAATTGGGCTTGTTGAGGTCGCCTTTCAAATGGTCCATTCTTCCAAAACTTCCTCCTTGCTTGACAGTCTTGTCAGCTCATTAATATCCCTTCTACCATTTCTCAGTTGGCCCGTCACAGGCTGAAAATCTTTTCATCGAGCCTTATCTTTTCATGATGTTAGTCAACCTCCCAAATCTTGAGCTCGAATAACAAGCTATCTTTTTGTGAAATTTTATGAAATCACTGTTAATTATTGTGAAAATATTTAGCGGGGAAGGAAAATAGGGCCTGAAAAAATTTAAACTCAGTATCTCTTATTTTAATACCTTGTGAAATTTTGTGGGATTGCTACCAATTATTTTAAAACTTAAGTTGTCGGATGAAGGTGTAGTATAATATTTAATTACTATATTACTGTCATATGGTACTTAACAAATTTAAATGGGTCCTAACTCTAGGATAGAATTGTTACAATAAAGGATAAGCATGTAGTACACATGACATCTATGACTTATTTGAGTCGATAATTAGCACATTTCCTCCGTTTTTTCCTAACCGGGTGTATCTAGTAACATTGATCGTCACGATATTCCAATCTATGTAGGCGACCTAGGGCAAACGGAATGGACCAACTCGACCCTAAAGCACGTCGAGAGCAAGGACTACGATGTCTTCCTTCTCCCAGGCGACCTCTCCTACGCCGACAGCCAGCAGCCATTGTGGGACTCATTTGGCCGCCTGGTTGAGCCGATCGCAAGCCGCCGACCGTGGATGGTGACCGAGGGCAACCACGAGATCGAGATATTCCCCATCATCTACCCCCACGGGTTTAAGGCTTACAACGCCCGGTGGCGCATGCCCTACGAGGAAAGCGGGTCTGAATCCAACCTCTATTACTCCTTCGATGTCGCTGGCGACGGCATCCACATCATCATGCTGGGGTCGTACACCAAGTTCGGCTCCGACTCGGCTCAGTACAAGTGGCTTCAACATGACCTGGCCAAGATCGATCGCAAGACGACGCCGTGGGTGATTGTGCTACTGCACGCGCCGTGGTACAACACGAATACGGCCCATCAAGGTGAAGGCGAGAGCATGAGGAAGGCGATGGAGGAATTGTTGTGCGGCGCACGGGTTGACCTTGTCTTTGCCGGGCATGTTCATGCCTATGAACGATTTGTAAGTCCACATATGGCCGGATGCTTCATGCAAAATGTTTCCTTTTCCGTTCCTTTATGACAAAATGACGGACGTTCTTTGTTATACACAGACTAGAATCTACGACAATGAGGCTGACTCGTGTGGACCTGTGTACGTGACCATTGGAGATGGAGGGAATAGAGAAGGTCTTGCAATGTCGTAAGTGTGCTTTCTCTGACTTAACTTTTGCTGTTTATGTTCAATCCTCGTTCTCGATCAACTGCTGGTCGAATTGTAGGAAGAAAACCAGAAAGAAATCCTAGAGGAATTGACTGTTGCGTTAACTATTCGATCTGTCGTTAATTTTTTATAGGACAAAACACAGATCAGTAAGCCTAAAAGAGTTTGCCTCATTGTATCGCAGGACACATTGGCCTTATGTTGAATTATTGGATGATGTTTGTGTATGCTCAATGTACGCTTTTATTGTGCCTGATCATTTAGGTGATGAATTTGTAGGTACAAGGAACCAGCTTCACCTCTGTCGATGTTCAGGGAGGCGAGCTTCGGACACGGGAGGCTGAGGGTACTCAACCATACACATATGCACTGGTCGTGGCACCGCAACAACGAGACCAACTCCGTCGTGGCCGACGAGGTTTGGCTAGAGAGCTTGAGCGCCTCTAGTACTTGCATGGGTCAACAACCATCTTCACTTAAGGATGAACTTTGAGCACAAAACGATGCCACGACAGAGATCCTTAGGTCCAGCATGGGTCAAATTGCATGGTTGGTGGGTGATTGATACGTTGGAAGGACCCAAGAAGTCTAGTCAAATTGCATGTTTGGCAATCTTTCTTTCCCCTTTGAATACCTTCTTAGATACAGTTTCTTGTAATTAGATGGGATTCGCCCTTTGTTAACGACACACAAAAAATTCTCAAGCAATTAATTGGGTTTACGCTATTTATTTTCCACTTTTTCTCATCACAGGAAAATAGTTTGAAACGAATTTCTTCCTTAATTTACACAACAATCCACTGCCTTCGGGAGGTTAGATGTTTCATAGTTTGTGTTTTAGGCCGAATCGGGATTTCAAGTTCGTACCCGCGCCCGACCAAATCCAACATCGGATTCCCATGATGGGAAACACTTGAATTATGCTTGAGTGACTGGTGGGGCAGTAGATGTTACTGACAATTATGATTAACCTAATGTTCAAAATAAGACTGAAGAAGAAGATTCAAAGTCATCTCTTTTTATCTGATGTTTACGATTAATTGCAAGTTCAAACTTAATTAATTGCAACAAAAAAAAAAAAAAGGAAAGCACATGAACTGTTTAATAAATAACTCAATTTTAGTAGTATCTTAAAATAACATAAAGTACGATAATATCTAGAATAATGGCACCGCCAGTCCTTGTACTTTTCTAATATGCTCCATTCCATCACATAGGAGTGTCAATAGTTCAGTTCGGTTCGGTTTTTAAAAAAACTGAACCGAACCGAACCATTAAGAGATAAGCTTGAACCGAACTATATCTTTTGTTGAACTGCATATGAACCAAACTAAAAATTCAGTTCAGTCCAATTTGGGGCAGTTCGGTTTTTGGGTTTTAGAATGAAAATAGAGAGAGAACGTGCGCAATTGTGCATCATCGTCATCAAGATGCGTCAGACTTTATGCCCCCAAGAAACCACAAAAGGACACCCTCACTCACTCACTTATTTCCCATAATACCCCCATCCTCCTTCCACCACAGGAGGACACCCACAGCAAGCAACGGCGACGACACACCATCCAGATCGCGATGACCATCGACACCACCGACCTCCGGGGCTCCGTCACGGGTGTCTTCTTCATCCTCCAGCACACCACCTGCCTTGAGATCTTCGTCTTCTTCACTTTCGTCTTTGGCTGATTCCCTTGAATCTCGGCCCCTAGGGTTTCTCCAAAATCCGCTGCAAGGTGTCGTTCCACCAAGCCCTTGTCCATCTTCGCGCATGACTTCTTTGTCTTCTTCAACACTCGCACCTTCGACTTTGTCGTCTCCACTAAGCCCTCCAAATGCTTCGCAAGGTTAATTGATGCCCGATTTGGACATGCTTCTCGACGCCCGGATCCGGCAAGGCGAGGACGCGCGACCATCGCCGGCCACCGCTAAGGCTCGTGACGCCCTGTCCCGCATCCGCGAGGGGGCCGCAACCCCTCGCTCGTCGCCCGTGAGGGCTCACGCCCGCGAGCTGATGGGCCGGCGGGGGTCGCCGATCCTCGGCCAATCTTGGTGGCTCTGCCGGCCCTCAATCACCAATAAGTAAAAACAAAAAAAAAACAAAAGAAAAGAGTATCAAATCATGAAACGAAGAAGCGTGTACAGTTCGGTTCGGTTAACCGTTGAACCGAACTAAAAAAACCCAAACTGTTTAGAAGGAATTGGTTATTTTCATTATCTGAACCAAAAACTAAACCGAACTGAAAAAACACAAAAATTCAGTTCGGTTCAATTCGGTTCAGTTTTTAGTTCAGTTTTCGGTTCAATTTTGACACCCCTACCATCACATACTCTTTTGGCGGACGTGGTCCCTAAATTACATATTTATTCCAGTTGGCCATTACGTGGACCCCCATGTTGCAAATCTTAATGTCTAAATTCAAGGATCAAGGGTGAAAATGTATCGAGCAAATTCAAATTGGGCAGTCATTACAAAACTTATATCTAGTCGGAACAATTACGGGAAGAAAATTTGCATTAAACAAGAGACTTTTTGCTATGATTGTCGGGGAAGGCGCGTGAGATTTGACCTTTGAGTGGACTCTTTGGGATTCATGGACCATTTAGTACAAAGATCGTGCCCGGGAATCACGTAGGTTAATAGTGCCTAGCAAACCCAAAATTGCCCTTAAATTTACGTATATTTACTACCCTAAAAATAATTTGCAACGAGAAAACTCGTTTTATTAAACGCAACGTATAATTCACAAATATTAATCCACATTTACAGTACGTTAGAATGTACGTTACTCATTTGATTAACTAAGTATAATTATCATCATCGGGACTTAGCATCAATTTACTTGATTACAAGGGAAATGACTGCTTTAAAGGTGAATCACATTTTATGAGGTAAATCACCAAGGTAGCTAGCGAAGTGGAGACAACACTGCTACCCCTTCCTTCAACAAAACACACACACTCTCTCTCTCTCTCTCTCTCTTCAAGTTCAATTAATTTTTTTAATTACAAAAATGGCTTTTTTATTTTTATTTTTCTTGTTTATTTTTGGCTATGTTTTTTTTTGCCTTTCTTTTCTGTTTATGAAAATAAAAAAGTGGCTGCTTTATAAAGTGATCCGGAAACATTCTGATTATCAAAATTTTGCATATGCGCAATGTACGTGCAATTTTGCTTGTGTTTGGATCATAGTAGCATTCCTCTCTTATAGAATATCGTATAGATTTAAAAGAAATTCGTAGTAAATCACAAAATCTATCACTTCTCGTTCGATATTATTTTGTTGTGCCCTAAGAATAACTCCGCTTGAAACTGAAAGCAATGTAATAGAGTAAAATTATTACTATAAGAAATGTGATTAAACGCCTCAAAGTTTGGCGATTCTCATTCAATTTGGTGTTTCGTACATCTTTTTTTTTTAATTTCGAGAAAAGAGAATAAATAAACTTTAGAAAGGGGAATAGGTCTTTTTGGGAAGCTTGACCTTGGCATGGAGAGTACTAATCCAATGTCACCAAATTATTTGGACTTGTAGGCATATACATGTCACCTCAAAAAGCGACCTTCGCGGTTGAGCTTTCAGAAGGGTTGCGTCTCGTCCGGGGCCCCCTTCCATGTGATATGATAGTTGGGAAAGGCACTGATTTTCTTGGAGCAGGTCTTGAATTTTTTAAGCAAAAATTGTGCAGTTTTGCTAAGAAAGTGAAAATTGAAAGAAAATAATTTTTTGGACATTAAACGCACTGGATTTAAAGGACCGAGTCCGTTCTTTATCCGTTAAAATTCAATTTTTTATGCAAAAAAAAAAAGAGAGAGAGTAAAATATAATTTTTTTTTGCGAAAATAAAAATGTAATATTTGTTGGGGTGTGGTTCATACTCCCTTTTGCTATGAAGGCACGAGGAGTGAGACTGCCCTAAGGAGCAAGCGTCCTCAAGACGCCAATGACTTATATAGTTTGAGCTCGTAATTTATTAGGAGGTTGAACTTGAGAGTTGTGCGATGCTAATTATATGAAAATCTTCTGTTTGATATAGTCCTAGTTTAATGGTGAACTAGGATAAATCTTGTATAACAATTTTTCTTTATTATTTTTACTCTTTTATTTCGTTGTGTTTGTACGGCTAATTCTAACAATATTAAAGAAGAAAACTAAGCAAAGCATGGACCTTAGTACTAGAATTATAGTAAAATAGACCTTTGAATGACATGAGATTTTTCTTTTTGGAACTTTTCTTTTCTTATCTTTTTCAAATAAAACTTAATGTAAATGTCCACATGTATATAATAGCATTTGCACAATGGACATTAAACTAAATTTACATTTGTCAAAATGGATCCAAAACCCATTTAATTATTCACAATCGTTCAAATGGGTCATAACAACCTTAGCATATCAGCGTAATAGGTGTACAAAATAAAAAAGCCAAAATAAGTGAGTCCACTGCGAATCAATTTAGAACCCACTTAAGACAACCCATATGAGAGGCCTCTATCCTTTCATTGTGTGGACTTCACCCATTTAAGAGACCCAACAATTAACATTTTTATTTTATTTTATTTTTCCTTTTTCTTTCTTCTTTCTTTTTTTGACAAAGTTCAGTGAGGGCCATGAAGCCCTTGCTTGGACCTGGCGTCGATGACCCACGAACATTGTAAAAAAAAAGAAAAGAAAAGGAAAGAAAGGACAAGAAAAAAGACAAAAAAAATTAAAATAAAATAATTATAATAACTAAAAAATAAAAGAATTATTTTTTAAAAATTTAATAAAAGTTGGCCACTAAATTTGCATTGCATTGTATTAACAATATGGATCGAGTTGGGTATGGGTGAGTGCGGGTTGGGTTGAGTATGGGTAAAGAACTTTGCATTACTAATAAATGGATCATAAATGGGTCGATAGGTCAATTTGGATTGAACCATTTATTATCAAATCCACTTGTTTAACAGGTCTATAATTAGATGGGAAATTTTCAAATAAAGGCCCCAAGTGCCCCGATTTTCTCAAATAAATGCATAAAGTGAACATTGTTGCAAATAAGAATTTGAAGTGCTCTTTTTGTTTCAAACAAGGGTCCGAAGTGATCATTTTTGTTTCAAGTAAGGGCTTGGCTTGGCTGGGTGGTCGGCCGGCCAAATATTCTGGCCAATCAAGGGTATTTTCATCAAAATATAATTTTAACATTTTTTTAGTTAAGTTATATAAGAAATAAAAAAAAAACAAAAAGACAGAGGAATACGGGCGGGAGGCTACAATCGGGAGGGCAGCGTCCCACTTGTTGTTCTTTTTTTTTTTTCAATTTTTTTTAAATTTTAAAAAACAGAAGAGGCAAAAAAAAAAAAAAAAGGAAAAGGAAAAAAAATAATAAAAAGGATAAATGACAAAAAAATGTCGACAAATAATTAGTGAGATGCCCTTTTTTAGGTTGATATGGTCACTTCATACCCTTATTTGAAACAAGATCCATTTTAGGCTCTTATTTGAGAAAATCAAGGCACTTCGGGTCCTTATTTGAAATTTTTTCTAATTAGATGGGATGAGATTTTTCTTTTTCAAAAAAAAAAGAAAAAGTAAATAGTTCTCCCATCAAAGTGATAATTAAAGGAAATTCATTTAAAATCCCAATGTGCATATGGAATTAAATTATATTATTGTCATCATGTGAGGAATCGAAGTAATACGAGTTTTAAGCAATCAACAAGTAATTCATAGAAATTTGAAGATAAAACACACGCGAAGTTTGGGCAAGAACTGAGGTCTTATTGCGGGCCAACCGGAGAGCCTGCCCCATCAGGCGTCAGTTGGCTTCGCGTTTGCGACAAGTTGAACACCTCTGAACCAGAAATTCACCTACTCTCCCGCTCACTCGCTCTTCAAGAACCCGAACCAAACCCAAAGAATGGTAGATATAGCAAGTTGGTAGATATCAGCAGATGCAATAGGGGGACAAAGGCTGAACTTTTATGTTGTTCTCGCTGCAGAGACACTCCAAAAGGACCAATCTTTCGGTTAAAGGTGATCTTGCTCTGTTCTGGGTCGGACAAAGTTTTGGAAGAATGAACTGTGTCGACGCCATGAGCAGCTGGTGGGGGAGCCACGGAAAGTGGCGAATGGTGTACCTTCTCTTCCTGGGTCAGCTCGTCTCTTTCATAATGGCACTCGCGAGCTTCTCTACTTCTCTGATAGCTGATCTCGGTAACAACTGGAAGAGAGGACTAGTTTTTTGTTTTTTTTTGTTTTTCGCCAATTACGTGGTTTCTTGAGATTGCCAGGATGGTGAATGATAAAATGCATTAGTGTGATGATTCAAGTCGAGTCATCTTGGTTTTTGGCGAAATTTGTGCAGGTGTGGATGCGCCTCTCACTCAAATGTTGTTTGCTTATTTAGCTCTCGCTCTGGTTTTCGGAAGCATCTTGCTTTACAGGCGACGCAGGCTTCTGGTATCTTCACAGTTCTGTTCTTCTCCATGTACAGAGAGTCGGTCAGTTTTTAAGCACGAGACTTTGGCCAAACCAAGCTACTGTGCTCTGTTAGGAAATTGGCATGTTTTTCACTCAGTGGGGCAGTTCAAATGCTGAATCTAGCATGCGATTTGTTGATATGGAATTTCATTTTTTTTAGGAGATTATCATTTTTGACAGGTTTCGTGGTACTGGTATCTGCTATTGGGAATGGTTGACGTTCAAGGAAATTATTTGGGTGAGTTGAAAAGGCCTCTCTCTCTCTCTTCCCGGGAAAAACAATTTCTCTTTAAGCAGTTGTATAGTTCAGCGGTAGTACCATTGTCTAATTATCTGTACAGGAACTTGATCTTCTACACTTAAGGAATGGCATCTTTTTGTAGTTTACTTACCACTCAAACTTCTTGATGGCAGTTAACAAGGCATACCAGTACTCATCGATTACTAGTGTGACACTTCTGGATTGCTGGACAATACCGTCGGTCCTTGTCCTGACCTGGGTGTTTCTAGGAACTCGTTATTCGCTGTTGCAGTTGTTTGGAGCCGCATTGTGTGTTCTAGGCCTTGGCTTAGTGCTTCTATCCGATGCTGGAGTGGGAGGGGGAGGTGATAGATTTATTATTTTGGGACCAAAAGTTTTCCAACTTCTGCATACAAGATGAACTTGCATCAGTTTACTGACACAAATCATTTTGGATTAGTTCATGTCAATAGCATGTGGGCATTTTGGTCTCGACTATCAGTTGGTTCTCTAGAATCATAGAAGTTCAACATATTTACAGAAGAAAATAGTAATCCTCCTTGGAAAATACAACATCAATCCAACTGTATGATCAGAAATCTCAATTCAGGTGGTTCAAAACCTCTTTTGGGAGACATACTTGTTATTGCTGGGACTGTCTTCTATGCCGTAAGCAATGTCGGTGAGGTCAGTTATTGCTAACGGAATCGACTTAAATTTTTCGGTGGCATTGTACGTGCAACATCTCAGTCTCCAAAGACTCTGATCCACCTTTTCTAAGTTTCTCATAGACTTATTAATTCCGTTTTTTCCTTATTCGTACTGCAGGAATTCTGCGTGAAGAAAAAGGATCTAGTGGAAGTAGTGTCCATGATTGGGCTTTATGGAACACTAGTTAGCGTGGTTGAGATGTATCCTCCATTTTGGTGCTGGAAAATAGAAGCTGGAAATGCGGGTGTTTATTTGGAAAAAGTGTCCCAACAAAAGATTGAGCTCTGACCTGCTTAAACTCTCTTGCAATCAGTAATTCGCATCTCATTCATGTGTTGGGGATATGGCTGGGGAATGTTACTTGTGCTACTCGATGATGACATTAACCTTATTCCTTAATTCTGATTAGATCCATATTTGAAAGGCAGAGTATTGAATCCATCACGTGGTCTACAGAACTTGTAAGAAGTACTTCTGAGCTTCCTCGCCACTATTCTTGCTCAAATTGTCTAATGTTCAATTATTGCCTTTTGAGTCAATGTATAGTAGGAAAGCCTCCCAACTAAAATTATCATTGTGCTATTTCAAATTATCCTTTTTCTTATTGAGATTCCACCAGTTAAATATTGTTAGTTTGGTAATCCACCAAATTATTTAATTCTCTTTATTGACAATGTCAACCAATATGCATGCGTGACTCCCCCCAAATGAAAAAGAGAAAAGGACGATATGCCTGTAACTGTCTGCCAAGGGTATCATTGAGTTCTAGCCATTATTTGCAAGGGCATGTAGTGCAAACTTCATGAAAACATATGCGGTGTAAAATGTCAAGAGAGTGTTAATTTCATTTTGTTGCTGATAAGTTGTGACCTGGAAAGTTAAGCATGCTTACATGTGGCATATCGAGTTGATGTTCTTCCTGTCTATTCTCCGGAGATGCCTTAATATTTAGTACCACCTGTGATAACTGGTAGTAGACTTTGATTTTTGTGAGTATTTTTTGCTCTTCGTTCCTGTGTTCCATTGACTTGTACATCTCATACTCTCGAGTATTTTGCCCTCTGTTTCAATCTTCCAAGCCATCTGCTTCTGTTTCAGGTACTAGCTTTTGTTGGCTATGTTCTGACAGTCTTTTTATTCTATTCATTTGCTCCTTCAGTCCTGAAGGTACTCTTACTCTTTTGGTGCTAGTTATTATTGTTTTCATTAGAAGTCTCAAAATCTCATGTTATGCTTATACACACACACGATCTCATTTAGAGTGAATGACGAATTGTACCCGACAGAAAGTATCAAATATCTTCCACGAGTTATGATAGTTCGAGTTGAGTTCACTCTTTCTCCTCCTGTGATGTAAAACAGTTCGGTTGATGCAACTATTTACTGCTCTGTATCTTCTTCCATCCTTATCAGAAATAGTTTTCTTCCTTTTTTCTTTGGTGTAATCTTATGGTGATATGTCTAAAATCATGACAAAAAGAAATGAGCTACAAGCTGTCCTTCACTAAATGTTTGCTAATATGTAACTCTCTGTATCTCTAATGAAAATAAGTTGCCTCCAGATGAGTGGAGCCACAATGTTCAATCTCTCTCTACTCACATCTGATATGTGGGCAGTTGTTGTACGCATCTGCTTCTATCATCAGCAGGTACAGTTTGTTCACATTATTTGGTTACCATCGGCAGTCATATTTGACACTATGATAGCAATCTTGTGCCTGCATAACCTGATCGATAGTCACCTCTTCTTTCAGGTTGACTGGTTATACTATCTTGCTTTTGCCATTGTGGTAGTTGGCTTGGTCATCTACTCGAAAAAGTATGTGCCATATCTTATCCACAGAATGTTCCTCTCCCTTTGATTTAGTTTACAATCCTCAAGATGCTGGTATCCCTTTCATAGATGCAACTTTATGGTGCATATTATCATGCTTATCCCAGCCAATCGACCATTTTCCATTAGCCAATTCCAACAATCCATCAAAAGAAAGAAATTCTGTTGAGATGAACTTACTGAATTGTAATCCCAAGACAATTCCAAATGGAAAGGCCATGCCTCCATCTAGTGAAAACCTGAAAAAGATAAAGAACAAGGGCGAGCCTGGATTTACATGTACTTTCTGCCTTTTGCTTCATCTAAATTTTGCGATGCACACATTTAACTTTTTTCTTTTTTTCCATCCTAAGCACTTGAAATTTTCGCTATATGCAAATGTTGACACGTAGAGTAACATATGATTTTTCACAATCCTTTTGATGTTTGGATAATACTTCTAATTGTGGCGAGAAAGCCAAAAAGTGCTCTTTACTTAAACTTTGTTCTAAACAAACAAGCCCTATATTGCTAGGGACTCAAAGATTCCTTAGAAAGTTGTGTGGCAAACCGTATGTGAGTATTTAAACAAGTGGAACATATTTGGCATTTAATAAGATCCTCCTACATCAATTCGTAAATTGTTTCGTAAACCAACCTTGGTATCTTTGGCATTAATCAAAGATAAAGACAACAAAGGAAATATCAGAGGACCTATGTTCATGGTTATCAGTTGGTTGAACTTATCAGGGATGCTTTCTTTTTTCTTGTGGAAGCAAAGGAACTCTTGCAGGGTCTCTGCATGACCATTCGTGACTGCAGTTCACTCTCTAGTCTTATGCATCCCATTTCCCGTACTTAGAATTTTTCTAGTATGAGCACATCTTCCCATTAGTTGAGCTACTCATGTGCCTTTCAGTCTCTGTATCTAACAAAAGATTTTTAGAACCATTAAGAGGGAAATATAACTCATACCCGAGTTGGAAAAACCAGTTATAGAATGTTGCGCTTAAAGTTGCAATGATGGTGGCATCTTTTGCTGGTTAATATATGAATTGCGACAGCATCAACTCATATGATCCACTTCACTGTGATGCCACATGAGCGCTTGAGTTTATATAGATGCGCCTCATCCTGGAAGTGCTTTCATGCAATAAAAAGGTGTTATCGTTGTCCAGCGAGAAGGAACCCGAAATTGTACAGGCCATTGAGGATGGAGACCTGACCAATTATCAAGTGCTTAGCAATGGAAGTGCAGTTCCCCCGGAGGAATCTTCGACTTCATGATGCAAGTTGCCCGTTTTATATTGCAGTTGACTCTGCACATCCTAGTAAACTCGATGGGTAAATACTAAACCCTTCGTCACGGCTTGGATAGGTTAAGACTCTCAAGTGCCGAATTCCTTGACAAGCTTGAGATGGTTACTCTGTGATGTGCAGGACGGTCTTAAATTTCTTCCCCCAACTGGTGCATCCAGTTGTTTAGCCTAACCGTGCTTACAGAGAGAGGCTCTGCTTTGGCATGATGCGATCGGATCCCATTGGGTCACCGAAACCCTGGTATGGCTATGTTCTATATGCGAGGTTCTAGTTCATCATGTTGCTGAGCAGACAAGGCAAATTTATACCCAAGAAAGTCTGAAACAAGAAGCTAGGGATCCTTTTACGCAGAACGAGTAATATAATAGATCGAGGCTGCATGGATAGATTGATGAATGCAGAGAATTATTACATATCTATTTTGATTACTCACCCACTTTGATGTGGCAGTGTTTCCTGCAGCCTTATGTACTTGTATAGCCAGTAAACATACTTTTAATTCCATCAACCCATGTTGCCGGGCAGTCTTCTTCATCAACAGGGATCGTTCCTCACACGAGCACATGAAAAGATCCCGCAGAGAAGACGGGACGGGTCATCGACCCAATCAACTGGACCGATCGTCCTCTTTCGATGGATGCAACAAGCCTAACTTGCACGTCCGCTGGCACTTCTTCTAATTGATTGAAACATCGGTCTCATTAGTTTCTTTTCTCCATCCTCATTTCTGGCAACAAAAGCTCAGCTGAGCAGTCTGAGTGTAGTCCCTATGATCAGCTGTTTTCTGCCATATCTTGCTATCTGCCTGTGCCAAGGCCTCTCTGATATGTGTTATTCCTCCCATTCTCTTGGCTTCTTTCTCTGGTGATCACCCCAAGTCAGTCACACCCTCTTGTTCTTCTCCTTCTTTCATCCGGTTGAAACATATTGGGAGTGGTATGCGCTAAAATGAACACGGTGACGCGGCACGATCTGATAATGCTCATCTGCATCAATGTTTAATAGACCTTATAAGAGATCACAGCATAAGGAGTAAACATACTAGTGCTTAAAGGCTTTGTAAATTGCGATAAATCCATAGTTCTCACCACCTTTTTGACTGATACCCCGGCAGAGTCCTGGGCAACCGTTGGCAAATTCAAAAGGATGTTACAGCTTCCTTTCAAAGCAGCAGATCTTCCGTCCATAGATACCGACTAACAGAAAGAGACCCATTCTCCCTTTTCTTCTGCATTCTTATCAGCAAACTGCTCCTTCAGCCATCTCTGTCTACAATAAGATATCTGCTATATTTCTCGTGTTGTCGTGTCGGCAACTCGCCAGGATTGTCGAGAGACTCTTTTTTTCCTTTCTTTTTTCTTTTTATGGGATTTCAACTACAATTTGAGATTTCTACTTTGATTAACATAGGCATAAATGGCAGGAATTATTTGGCAAAATGGTTGCATGATCGATCAGGTATATCACAAGTTCTGCATTTACATATATTTATGACCCTCAAAGTAATTTGCAAAGACGAAACTCGTTCTAGAACCGCAAATATAATTAACAAACATCGTTCTGCATTTACGTACAACTTCATGGCGTGCCAGCAAAATAAAGCTTAAGAACATCGATTTCACGGTATTGAGGCTGGACTATCGTAATTAAGCCTAAGAGGTCGATAGAAGAATTAGCGATCCGCATTGCTGGCGTGCCTTAGAAATTTCCAACATGTCGCGCTTTTGCCATGTGACCGATGATTTTGGTGCGTCCCTTCCCAACTTCCGTTGTTCGCAACCCAGCACGGTCCTGGGCAACCGTTAGCATTTCACAAGCATTGTCGCAGCTTCCTTTCAAAGTTTCCCCATCTTTCTTCCCCACGTACCAACCAACAAAAAACTGCTCTTCCAGCCATCTCTGGCTACCGAAATAACCCGCTCGCTCTTTTTAAACGTGTTGTCGGCGGCGGCTCACCGGGACTGTATAGGATATGATGTAAACGGAGATGGTAAGATTCTCTCACTATTTACTGCTAAAGAAATCACAAATACGCAGATGGAGACAACCTCAAATGAATTGCAGCACTCTAGAGCCACAGGTTCGACTATAACAATAAATGTAATGGTGTAAAGAAAATAAACTATCATCGAGCAATTGATAACATATAGCAAAATTCTTAGCTTTCATATCATATTTTATGTACTCTTATCTTTGCTTGAAATCCAGACAACCAAACACAGCCTCACGTCTTACTCAAATCTGAGTATTTGCTAGTCGTAGGTGAGAATCTAGTTTTGCTCTAAATTCAGACCAAATCAATTTCCACTGCCTCGAACTTCTCTTTCTATTTAAAAAGACTTTTTATGTTTATTATTTGATTTATTATGGCATTTCATTTTGATAAATCACAATTTGGGCTTGTATTATTGGGGGATTTAATTTCGAATTGCACAAGTCATTTTTCGTTGTCCTTAAAGTTCAACAAGATTTTCATACTCACTTTAGGGTGCGAATGATAACCACTTTGTTTCTCTATTTTTTATTTTCCCAAGAAAAGGTTTGGAACAAAAATCCGTTTGGTAAAACAATTTCATTCATCTATTTTTGAGATAAACATTTAGCTTAGAAATAGATTTTGAGAAGAAATAAAAAGTAAAAAATTTCTACATTTTTATTTATGGAACAAAAACATAAATAAAAATTCTTCTCACTACTTGCTTTTCCCCTCCTCTCTCTCACGTGAAGTCTCCGTCTCTCTCTCTCTCGTCCTTGTCGCAAACTGGTAATCTGAAAAATTTTATGTTATTATCGAACAAATTTCTGTTTCGGGAATAAAATCGTTTTGGTTGCTCAAAAACTCGTATAAGGAATAGCAATAGAAAAATTAATAGATTGAGTATCATTCGCTACCTTAATGGGCAAAGGCCAATCCCATCGACCAGATGCTTTTTTAAACTTTGGCCTTTTTTTTGAAGCCGCGAAGTGCAAAAGCTGAAATATAATATGTCCTTGACTCTGGGGATAACGATTGGGTCATGGGTCTTCATCACAACCTCGAACGACAACCTTGTATTAGTGGCTGTATTAGGCACAATCGCGCCAATAATTTTGTCATTTGCGTCTAATCCACCGGTCCAAATGATGGATCATGCGATGACTCCATCGATCCTATTGTCTCGTATTATGCAAGTTCGGCGGACCGCACAATACAAGATAATTGGCTTGACGCAACGTAATGGATAGCAAAATGACCCTCTTGACTAGGACGCCTGCTAATGCGTCGAATACAAGATGTCGGTCAAACGGAAGCAACAGCTATGGTATGGGAGCCAAATCCAATGAATCGTTTGCGTGGTGACATTAAATTCATCTCTATCTTTTCAGCATATCTAGATTTTAGCAATCGGGGCGATGGAATAGCTTCCGCGCATCTCGAATAATTCGTAATCTTGAATTACCATAGATTGACGGGTGAGGTGTGAGGACGTTTTTAGTAGCCTAGGAAGACAAAAGAGGAAAAAATATAAAAATATGTATTAAATTTGTTTCATTTGTTCAATTTAGTTCTAAATCTTTCGATTGGATCAATTCGGTCTTAGACCTTTTTGTATTGGTACCAATTCGGTTCATCCGGCTAATTCGGGCCGTAAATTCCTGATATTGAAGTCGGCCATCACACGTGGTATTGCCAATACTAATATGGAAATGAATAATCACGTGATAATCGAGTTGACCACCACACCGATCAACGTGCAACCACATGATAATATAACTTAGATTAAATTAAAATGCCACGTCCGGCTGAGCGGTAAAATGTTAACACGCCTGCCTAAGCATTAAGCAATGGGTGTGCTTTTCCCAATTTACCCCCTTCAGATATCCGAATATGCCACACGTCGATATCCCATTGGGGGCACAGGACTAGGCCCTTTTTCGTCATTCCGCCCCCCTTTAATCCTTCCTTTTTAATTACCCAACCCAATCAAACAAAGGCACCAACCAGCCAGCGTTTTAGAGAGAGAGAGAGAGAGAGAGAGGGAGACGTCTTGGAGGGAGGAAAGCTTGCGGTTGGCGTCGCCAGCTTCGTCGTCGCTTCGAATCGGACGAATTTCTACGAAATGAATCTGTCCTGATCAGTTGATCGCCACCGGATAAAAGAGAGGCGCGGCGGGGATTCGAGTTGAATTGATCGTTGCTGCTTCTTCTGCTGCTGCTGCTTCTCTTGCGTGATCTGATTTGGAGACGGACAAAAGGTTTAAAAAACAAGGGGGTGCGCACCTCGAGTTTTTCGTCCTCTGATTCGAAGCGGAGAAGATGGAGCGAGCGTTTGCCAACGGCGGCGAAGCTTTTGGCTCGCCGGCTAGTCCCGAGAAGCTCATTATCGACACTGATCCCGGGATCGGTTAGTTCTCGCCGAGCGTTCATTTCTTTGGGGTTGGTTAGCCTTCTGTCAGTTCACTGCACTTTCTCGGCCGCATTCGCCCGGAATGCGTGTCGGATTCCCGAATCATTTGTGGGGTTCTTCTGTTTCTCGTGATGGTGATCGATTGTTCTGCGACGGTCTGGTTGCTGGTCCATAGTGACTATTCTGTGTGTGCGCCCCTGTGTGTAAATCTTACTTTGGGAGTGCGTAGGGAGTCGGCGATGAGACGGTTTCATCAAAAGAAGTAGGAGAGATTCCTGAAATCAGAAGCCAAATGTGGCTTTCTGTGGTCCGGGAAAGAACATTCTGGGAAAGGACTCTTCTTATAGTGTGTAGTTTACCTTGGGTATCCACTGGTTTCCCTTTCAGCTGGAAATAAGTAGTAAGTGATTATTATAAGAGAAGGTAATAAGCTATAGGCTGATGGTGAGAAATGTGAGGTGAATCCACGGGGAAGTGGAAATGATTGGCAAGTTTTCCTTTCTTATTGGTATTATTCTAGATGCATGAAAGCAATTTTTAATTTTTCAGTTGACTTTTTCGTATAGGTTTCTCTTTTGACAAGAAAGTCCAAGTCTTTAGTTTCTTTCGTATAGGCTTATCTTTTAATATGATTTTCTCTTAACTTAACAAACAAAAAAGAACAAAGAAAAGATATGAAGTTTTAAGAGGATTTACGCGAAAAAGAGGATTAAATTGCTGCGTGAAGCTACTTAGATAGTTTATCCTCCTGTGATGGATTGAGTTGGTTTTGTGGCTACAGCCTGAGAAATTGGTGTAGAGGAATTATTAATTGGATGCTCGAGAGAGTTCGTTGGGGATTGGATGCCTGTGTTTAGGGATGAGTGGTTCCAGGTACCGTACGGGTTCCATGTGGAACCCGAAACCTACTTGTCTATACAGTTTCCTTATTTTTTGGAACCCGAAACCTACTTGCATACCGTGGAACCTAAAATCTACCCTTTCACAGGTTCCAGGATCGGTTCCAGGTTCCATCCGGTTTCCACATATTTTCTTAGTTGAATGATTGCAGTGAATAATCACATTTATTGACCACCGCATACTGCTAAAATCCATTGACCACAATTCATATTTAGATACATGAAAAATATGAAACATTAATAAAGTAAAACTATCAATGATAACCTGGTTCCGGATTATGCACTCATCATCGGACACTATGGAATATAATAGGATGACACGAAAACATATATATATACTTGCTCCGGATTCCACCTACCTTGAATCTGGAACCTAACCGTCAGAACAGGCTCTCTCATTTTTTGAACCTGGAACTTACCCTCTATGTCCTGGAACCTAGAACCAATCGGTTCCTACCGGTCCGATTCTCCAGGTTCCAGGTTTTATCCTAGAACCATGCTCACCCCAACCTATTTCCATGGAATTGGCTGTTTACGTTGCTGAAATTAGCAATGCAGTTGGGAGATGGGCCATATTTGTTTTTTTTTTTTTCAACTGCACTACTATCCAGAATATGCAATTTGCCTTCCTCAATTGACTGTTTTACATCTCGTTTATTTTTATAAACATGTTTTAAGTTGACTGACAGATGATAGCATGGCAATCTTCATGGCATTTCAAGCTCCTGAGGTGGATATCTTGGGATTCACGACTATATTTGGTAATGTTACAACAGAAGCTGCCACTCGCAATGCCTTGCTTTTGGTATGTATTTGTTTCATCTGGTTTAGTCGTATGTATTTCATTGTACCGAATATTTCTACACAATGTCCAAGTATGTCCTTTTTTTGAGGATACGTAAATTCGTCATGTTTATGGAATATTTCATAGTCAATAACTACTTTTATTGTGTAAAAGGATAGTGTGAGATAGCTGGACGTCCAGGTGTTCCTGTAGCTGAAGGCAGCCATGAGCCTCTAAAGGTAATTGTTTTAGTTTGTTATCGGAGTTCACTCCAAGGAATTAAGGAGATGAGAATGCACTTCCCTACTTTAGCTAAACTTCTGACCTTTTCTGTGCTGCTTGAGTCTCAATCTCTGAATATGTCTCTGGATTTATACTGGGTTTCTATTCTCCTTGATTTGCATGTGTCTATTGTGCTTTAAGGTGATATTGTGCCTGATATCATGTATAGTAAAGTAATGTGGATGATTACATGTGCATCATTAGCTTTGTTGGTGTCATCACAGGTTTAAGGAACATGATATATGCTACTTCATATCCATATTATACTGCAAACCGAAACCAAGTGAGCAAATCCGTTGTTCTGAGTAATCAAATATGTGTTTTGTCCCATTTTAGATTTGTTTCACGTTTGATTTATGCAAGAGGTAGAAGAGTCACCTTTTAATACTAGCATATGCAACTTTCATGCCTTGGTTGTTATACGTGGAATGAGAGATCTTAATATATGTAATAGATATTACCCTTTCTATTTTTCCTAGGAAGCTTAACATGGAGATACTAATAATATGTTGTCTGTGTGAGGCGATCTATTTGTTAAATTGACTTGGTTTGAATCCATTTCTTTATCTCAATGTTACAAAGTGTTGCCTGTGTGAGGCAATCCATTTGTTAAATTGACTTGGTTTGAATCCATTTCTTTATCTCATGTGCACTTTCAAATCACGTTTTGATAGGATGTATGATATTGCCACAAATTTTAATCCTATACTTTGCAGCTACTTTTCTTTCTTTTTGATGTCCTGCATGTTCAAACCACTTTTAGGTCTCTCTAGTTTTTACATTTTATTGCCGTCCTTCTGTTGAAGTCTAAAAGTCCTACATTTTTCTTCGAGAAGGGGGGAAAGCCACTTGGTGCTGACTTTGTCCACGGTTCTGATGGTATCGGCAACATATGTTTGCCTCCTCCCAATGCAAAGAAAGTTGAGAAGAGTGCCTCAGAGTTTTTAGTTGATAAGGTCTCTGAGTTTCCGGGTGAAGTATCTGTACTGGCACTTGGGCCTTTGACAAACTTAGCCTTGGTAAGTAGTGATCTCATGCCCAACTGCTTTATTCTGACGATTGCAATTTCACGGGGTGCCATGTTTTATCTCCTTCAGGCAGTCAAAAGAGATGCTTCCTTTGCAAGCAAGGTGAAGAAAATCGTTGTGCTTGGTGGTGCTTTCTTTGCGTTGGGAAATGTAAATCCTGCTGCAGAAGCAAACGTAAGTTCTAGCTGTTGTCTTATATTCTAGCTGTCCTCTTATATCTGATGAACATAGAAATAATTGTAATAGGTCTCTCTCTCTCTCTCTCTCTCTCTCCCTCTCTCTCTCAAGGATGCAGCATATATCTGTCCATGCAAATGCATAAGTGTTGTGGCAAACTCTCGCTTGGAATTTTGTTTCAGCTTTTTGATTCGCAAGAAAACCTCAATTTCGTTGTTTGGTGCACACTGTCTTTTTTCTGCCCTTGCTATCACCAATGCTTCGTACTTGATTTTGTGATTTCAGATCAGTCACCAAGAGCCATGGTTCCACGTAAACCTCTCCTTTTGTTTTTGTTTTTCCTATTAAAGAGTCAGCACATGCATATCATTAAACTAAGTCTCCTGCTAAAGTTGATCATATCCTTGAGTTGGCCTTAAATAGCTCTTATCATCACTTGCAGATTTTTGGGGATCCAGAAGCAGCTGATGTTGTGTTTACTTCGGGGGCTGAAATTATTGTTGTGGGGATAAACATCACAACCCAAGTGAAACTTACAGGTGCCCCTACTGTGTTTCTCTTGCTCATTTGACAAATAAATTTTCGTTTGCATCGCTTTATTATCTGGAAAAGGTCATCCATCTGAGAGTTATGGTGGTTTAGATGCCGACCTGCTTGATTTGAGGCTATCAAAGGGGAAGCATGCTCAAATTCTTAGTGATATGTGCAAGTTTTACAGAGATTGGCATGTTAAGTCTGATGGGGTCTATGGTATGCTTTGATACTCTAAGAACTGTAGTTTTACCAAAGTCTAATTATCCTATGTCCTTCTCTTTACTACTTCGCTGGCATTTTCCAGGAATTTTCCCTCATGACCCCGTCAGTTTCATGGCGCTAGTTCGTCCTGATCTTTTCACTTATAAACGCGGAGTTGTGAGGGTGGAGACACAAGGAATCTGCACAGGCCACACTATGATGGATCAAGGTCTAAAGAAGTATGTATACACCAGCTGACTTTGCTAGTTAGTCACTTGGCTGTTTTTTTCTTGCTCACTTGACCAATGATTGGTTCTGTCTTCTGCTTTGTACAGATGGAACTCGAGCAACCCCTGGTCGGACCATTCTCCTGTTTCGGTCGCTTGGACGGTCAATGTGGATGAGGTTGTCAGTTGCATCAAGAAGTATCTGATGAAACAGTGAAAGCCGTTGTGAATCCCTCTCCAAAACGATGTAAAACTACGGGGATGCTCTCTTTCCTTATTTATAATCGCAAATCCTTGCCTTCAATTTTAGTTGCAAGCGGTTCAGTTCGTCTAAATGTGGACTTTAAGGAAAGATTATACCTTGTTACTTCAGATGTTCACTTTCTCTATTTGGACGCGCTTTGGATTGTAATATGGTGAATATTTGACAAGTAAATGGAAACACACCATTAAAGAGATCATATCAATCGTTTTATAAGATAACACTTGTTTTTCAGTGGAAAGTGTCATTTCTCATGTTCTAGCAAAGATAAAATGCAAAAATAATGCCAATAAATTTGAAGAAGGGGTCGAAAGGAGAATTTTTGTGCTAGTATAATCTATGTAGCACCGACACTCCTCATAGGTTTGCGTGTCGGTATTGGACGCGTGTTGGACATGGACATGCGTATTGACACGCGGCCGAGACGCGTATCCAGCGTGTCGGACATGTAGAGTCCATTAAAAAAGAGAAAAACTTAATATTGGAAATTTGGAACCCTAGATATCATAGATTTACGATTCGCGTCCTCTCCCTCTCCTTCTCTTTGAGCCTCTCTCTAACTTGGTCACTCGACGCTCGCTCGAACTTAGTCATCTCCCTCGGTAAATCTGATACGTCGCTCGCTCGAAGTCAATCGTCTCTCTCAGAAGCAATCAGAATCTTCACCTGAGTCCGAGGCTCCGACCTCCGTCCAGATTTCTCAGCCCAATCGCTCTCCGAAGAGGTCACCATCTTCTCTCTCTCACTAGTTCGTGGTTCCCATCTTCAGTCATGGATAGATTTCGGTGTTGGGATTGCAGTCAGTTAGGACCTTGTTCTGTCAACGTTTATATGTTGTTTACCTTTTTCGTTCTGCTTTGAAGCACTTGGTCCTTGTCGTGTAAATCTCTATTTCAAGCATTTTGGAAGATCCATCTCTGTTGCTCTCATGATTGGTCGACCGTGAGCGTCGCATGTGAGGACTATTGATTTTTTATCATATGCTCTTGAGGAACTCTGTGGTCGAATAGAACAAAATTGCATAGTGGTACATCTGCACATATTTTTCATCTACTCTTCCATTTTTTCTCTAGTTTTGTTTTCCGAATTACTGTGGTTTGAGAAATCAAATCAACAATTAGATTGTGATTTTGATATCCTTTTTACATTTCCGTTTGTCCAAATAAATATGAACTGTCTTTCATTGGCATCTAGAGACTAGAGGTTCTTGTGGAGGCAGAGCTTGTGGAACACCCTCAACAAGCAATAATTTGTATCTGTGAGAAATTCTATGTCTGATTCAAGTCTAAGTTGGGCTTTCTCTTCTCAGTGCTCACTGTGCATAATCCACTACATACTCCTGTCACAACTTTGTCTATACTATCCCGAGAGTTGCTTCAGAAGAGATTTCTTGCGTGATGGCCATGTTTTTGACAATGTTGCTCCACTGGTTTTGCTTGTAGTTTGTACATGATTCGAGTACATATCTTTTTTTTTGGTCCAAGAGTACATATCTTGTTTTGTTGAATTTGTGGTAACAACACATGGGAGTAATTCTGAATAAACATCAACATTTACCTTGGATGATTATACATGTTATATTCATAATTCTTGACATATTGTAATTGTATTTTTTGTAGAATGACTTCGAGTATGGATAGTAGCATTCCACCACCTACATCTAGCGATGAAGATTGGAATAACCCATTATGAAGGTATGTTACTAAGTTAGCTAATCCTAGTGAGGCATGAGGAATTTGTCTTGGAAATGTAAATTCTGTGGAAAAGATGTTAAGAGTTCATATATGAGAGTCGGGGCCCATTTGTTGAAGATAAGTGGAAAAGGAATTGCAAAATGCGAAAAAGTAGAAAAAAAATGATCTTTTAGAAATGGAAAGATTAGAAGAAGAGGTTAAATCTAGATTGAAGAGCAAGGCGCCTAAAAATGCACATTCACCTCCTTCTAGTTTTTCAATTAGTGGTGGTGGTGGGATGGATTCATCATTTGACCCCAAAAAAAGGAAGATTGGAAGTGGGAGTGGTGGAGGATCAATTGAAAAGGCATTCAATATGACTATACGGGAACGTTTAGATTGTAAGATTGCTAGAATGTTCTATTCGACGGGCTTGCCGTTTAACCTTGCAAGAAATCCTTACTTTCAATCCGCTTTAACTTATGCCGTTAATCATAATATTGTGGATTATGTACCTCCCAAACATAATTTGTTGATGACCATTTTGTTGCAAAAAGAGAAGGAAAACATTTATAGGTTGTGTGCACCTATTAGAAATATGTGGAGGGGGTATAAGTATTGTGAGTGATGGATGGAGTGACTCACAAAAGAGGTCACTTATTAATTTTATGGCAGTGACGGATGGAGAAGCTATGTTTATAAAATTGTTTGATTGTTTAGGAGAAATAAATGATATGCATTTCATTTTTAACTTATTGAAAGAAGTTATCAATGAAATTGGGCATGTGAATGTGGTCCAAGTTATTACAGATAATGCTGCAAATTGTAAGGCCGCAAGACAACTCATTGAGCATGCATTTCCATATATTGTTTGGATGCCTTGTGTGGTGTACACCCTAAATCTAGTTTTGAAGAACATTTGTGCTGCAAAAAATATGGAGAATAATCACTTAGTTTATGAGGAATGTAGTTGGATTTCAAACATGTATCAAACATTTCATCATAAACCATTCAATGAGATGAGTAATATACAATGAGTTTGTTAGCTTGATGATGCGGTAGCATTTAATGATGTTAGTAATAATACACTCGGCGTTAATGAGCAATCCTTGATTCCATTCGCAAATTCTGCACAATCATTATTCGTTCGGACCAAGGTTGATTTTCATCACAATTTGCTTCGGTGGATCGTGTCTACATGAAGAATATCGACTAGGATTGTCGATAGTAAAGTATCGTTTCTTTCCTTTTCAATAAGATAATCAATTCACCAGATTGATTGCTATGATTCCATAGCGATTTACTAGATTGATTGTTGACCCGATCGATTAAAGATACAAAGGTATATTCAAGACATGATTGATTGATGATTCTAATTCAAGATGTGATTGATTGTTGATTCTAATTGAAGATGTGATTGATTGTTGATACAAAGGTATATTCAAGACATGATTGATTGCTGATTCTAATTCAAGATGTGATTGATTGTTGATTTCAAACAATATCTTACCTTATTAGTTGCTGATTTGATGCTTAATCAAAGACATATCAATGGAAGGCTGATTGGAGTTGTTTCCTTTGAAATTGATAGATCTTTTAGGATTGTTATTGGTTGTGCAAGGTTGGTGGATGAGATTGTTGTCTTTTATTTCGTTTTTGCTCTGTCTTAGTCTTTTTATATAATTGAAGAGTCTGCTCCATTGTAAAGACAGATATGATGAATGAATGAGAATTCCTCTTTTAAGTTGGATTTGCTTTGTATCGGTTTATTTAGCCTTGGAAATTGGATTCTTCCTCGGTGGTGAACGAAAAACCCTTTAGCCTTGGTTTGTAGTTATCCTTTAAACCTTGATGGTGAGCCTCTACCCCGAATTTCGATTTTGATTCTTGGCTAGTGGTGCTTCCTTTAGGCCTTGATAAGATCGTATCTTATCCTTATTCACATTCTTCCTTCGAAATCTATCTTATAAACTTTGATCGATTCATATTTCTATTCATAATCACTCAAAACGCACTCGCCCGCCTCACGCACGCATCACTTGAAGTTTCTTTCCGTAGCGGATACCCATTTTGCTGCGATGATTGTGATGCTTTAGAGGTTTAAGTTAATCAAATGCGTCTTCAAAGCATGGTTATTTGTGACAAATGGAATATTTATATAGATGATAATTAAGGAAGAGCTAAGTTTGTCAAGGACAAGGTGTTGGATGATTTTTTGTGGGATTCAATTGATTATATACTTTCCTTCACTCCTATTTATGACATGCTTAGAATTTGTGACATCGACAAGCCTTGTCTTCACTTAGTCTATGACATGTGGGATTCAATGATTATTAAAGTGAAGAGAGCTATATATGCGCGAGAAGTGAAAAGGCTAGATGATGAATCTACATTTGTGGATCGTTGGACTAGAAACAATACTCCACTTTGTTACTTGGCATATGCCTTGAATCCTAGGTAAGTTCTAAAATTGTATGAGATTATTAGTTCATTAGTTGGTATTTTTTCTTCAACATGATAATATAATACTCTTCTTCCTTATTATGATTTTCTACTTGTATTTTATAGGTACTACAGTGATCATGGCTCAATGAAGAGCCTATTCGAGTTTCTCCTTACAAGGATAAAGAGATCAACCAAGAAAGACTAAAATGCCTTAAGAAATATTTTCCTAACTTGGATGAGCGTAACAAGGTGAATTCGAATTTGTAAATTTTGCGTGCAAAAATGGGGATTTTAGAGAATTTGATTCCATTCATAATCGGTATGCTATGTATCCTATAGCTTGGTGGGTTATTCATGGTGCATGTGCACCTAGGCTTCAAAGCATAGCCTTAAAGCTTCTTGCACAACCTTCTTCTTCATCATGTGTTGAGAGGAATTGAAGTATTTACTCCTTTTATGAATTTGGTATAAAGTACTTACTTCCTGTACAACCTTTTATGAATTGAAGTACTTACTCCCTTACCAAAAAAAATAAAATGACCCCAAAACGTGCAGAAGATTTGGTTTACATTCATAGCAACATTCATCTTCTATCAAGAAAAAGCCCACGATATGCAGAAGGAGAGATCAAGAAGTGAGATATTGGCGGAGATGCATTTGACACGTTTGAAAATGTTGGGGTGCTTGAAGTTGTGAGTCTTTCACTTGATGAGCTGGATATTAAGTCTGCTATTTTTTCAGAAGAAGTGGATAATGTAGATGTAGATGAATGACCTCTTGAGAGCATTTCTTCACAAAGTGCAGCAGAAATGCCTCGTAAAAGACCTGGTGAGCCACCCATTGGCTTCTTGATTTTCACGTTGTTCTTGTGAAAGCTAATCTTGTCAACTAGAAGAGATGTCTTTAGGATTTTTGGAGGATTTCATGTTATCTCCTTTTGTAGTGGTTTCTGTTTCTCTGTTTTTGGTGATCTTGTTGATGAGAGGACATAATGAAGGAAATGCTTGAACTATTATTTCCCAGACTTAAGGCTCAGTGTGCTGAAGTTAATGTTTTAAAGTGTTTCTGGTCAAGTCACACTGCCTGTTTTTTGGACTAGAGAAAATTTGTGTGCGATTAGATCAAAATATTGATTTTCTGATGCTTTTTAAAGAGGTGGTGTCTTATCACTGTGTGAAAAAACTTTGTCTTCTCTCTCATGCAGGCTCATCCCTTTTTTTGTCCAGTAAGACCTGCGGAAGCATCAGAAATTATGCCTAAAGATTTAAAACTTTGTGAGACTTTGATTCGTATGGCGCTTTGGATGTTGGCAGACTTTGATTCATATAGCTCTCTATGTAATCTTTATTTGTTTTTGGACAAGGTCTCTATAAACATACTGGATGTGGACTGAGGTTGCAGGTTGGACTGGATGGATGACTTCTTCTTGTCCTAAAAAATAACAAGAAGGAAACAAAGAGGAAAAAAAAGTACATTTAAATCGGATGCTTTTGCACGTATTCGTGAATTGTTGCCTTTTTTTTTTTTCCTTTCTTTTTTGAAATAATGTCAACGATATGCACCATGATACACTCATTTAGTTTTGGAACGAACATCTTAGGTGTATCTTTACATTTACTATTAACACGAAGATCAATGCGTCGTTTTCATCGGGGATTTCAAAATCGAACTGGAAAATCAAATCAAATCAAATCAAACCTCTAACCAAACTGAAAATTTCGTGCATTTCTATTCGATTTGGTATAGTATTCGATTCAGGTAATTGAAAACTAACCATGCTTTTTTCTAGTTCTATTATTCGGTTCGGTTCAATTCGGTTAACCAAATCGCATTGAAAATCTCAAAAATAAACTTTTTTATTTTTTATTTTATTTTCTTCTTTTCATTGTTGGGGCTGAGGGCCGATTGGGGTCGCCGGCCCTTGGGCGAGGGCTGCGAAGTCCTCACCGGCCCCGGGTGAGGGCGCCGAAGTCCCCAGCCCCAAAAAAAGAAAAGAAAGAAAAACAAAGTCAAAAATAAAAAATCAAAATCAAAATAATAAAAAAAAAAGAAAAAATCGAAAATTGAACCGAACCAAATCGAAGTGAACTGAATTTTTTGTTCGGTTCGGGCGAGGCTCGGTTCGAGTTCAAACTTGCACGCTAACGGTTCAGCTCGGTTAAGTTTTCTTGAAAAATCAAATCCAGATGAACTATTGACATTCCCTAGCTTTCATGTGTGGCTCACGCAAACATATATATTTTTGTTTGTCAACAAATAGACCATTGTCACAAATAGAAAAATCTTGAGACATCGATAGTCCTATATTTAACATTTTCACATCCTGTACAAGTAAATGGGACAACACAGAAGTCCATCAAGTGAACGAAATCTCAAAGTAAATTATAGTGATTTAATAAACTTTCTATATTCAGAACCATAGAGATGTCAAGAACGGGAAATCACATCCAAATCCAAGCTACACGACTATCTTTTGACCTTAGTTACGAGCTTAAGCGATGTACTCAACTCTAGATCCCAAATTCTTTAACACAATGAAAAGGACACTGTTAATCGAGTAGCTTGCGTTAAGAGTCTTCATGGGTAATGCCGTTAACATCTGCTGATCACCATTTGCAAGCAAATGATATGTGTTTTTCACAAACAGTGAGGCTCCTCGCACGAATACCTTCAAATGTAACCCCAAGTCCAAATGCCAGAATCAAGCCGAACTCATTATGACTTTGGTTAGCATTTTTCATCTTCATGCTCTCTTCCAGCCAATCTGTCCTCACTGACCAAGCAGCTACAAACTATCCAACAATCTGAAGGACTTCTCCAACAACTAGTGACGTGCCTTTGCAATGAAGTAACCAATTGCATCCTACACACTATGTAAAAAGGAAGAAAGAACGCACTTAATCTTGTCTTTGATAATTAGTTTACTCACAAAAGTTTAGTTGCCAAATGTCACATATCGATGATTTAGCAATAAGATTACTCGATTTAAGAGAGACAGTTTAAAATAATTGAAACAACAGCATAACATATTGGCGAAGTATGTCGGGAATATTGGCAAGTTCAATTTGATCGTCTGGATGAATTACCAACCCCACCAAATTGACCCAAGGCATTTCTTTGCCTTTTATCAACATTTGCACATGGGTATTCCTTACATCTTGACAAATGACGGAGCATCGAATTGGTACCCTCATTACTAGCACAACCTATCTCAACCCCACAATACAAACATTTAGCCTTTTCTTTACTAGAAATCTATCTGAAGTGTTCCCACAATACCGAAGATCTCCTCTTTTTTTTTCTATGGTACTTGAACTTGAAGCACTCGATTCAGCCATCTAACAAATTGAACATTCAACGGTAATTACTAAAAGCTCTCCAGTCGCAAACAAATTTCAAAAGAAATTTAGTTAAATGTGAAAATTGCCAAAAAGATTCTTATACTCGATTGTAAAAAATGCATTTTTTTCACTTTTCTTAAGTTACCCTTCATCACTGAGGTAATTGAGGATTAAAGAAAGATCAGTAGAAGCTCAAGTCCTACATCCGCAGAAAATTGTTTCACATATCAACAAGACACTGCAGAATGACCCCCATCAACTTGTCTCTTGAAGCATATTTTCCAGGAAACCACCTAAAATATTCAAAGTTTGCTGCCTGCAATTTCTTGGTTACTTTGCCAATCCTAAAGGTGTACTATCCCGTTATTGCAACATCTCCGGCGGAGACAGCACTCAATCACAAAACATAGCTTAGGAGAGATTAAATAATGACTTAAAATGTCATGCTGCAAATGACGTAAACGATGAACATTTGTATGAAGCCCCGGTACAAATCGATAGCAAATGAGATTCATGTATAGTGTTTCAACCTAAAAGCAAACAAGAATCATTAGAGAGATCAAGTGCATCAAATGGAGCATTCAAAAAGCACATAATTAAGTCCTAAAACTTATTAAATTGATGAAAGTAAGCCTCTTGTTAATTGCACTTTTTGAAAGTTTTAAGATTCAATTGCACTTTTCTGACAATTTTTATTTATTAATTTACTTTTTGAAAGTTTTAAGACTCAATTGCATTTTTTTTTTGATAAGTTTTAGGACTTTATTCCGTTTATTGAAAGTTTTAGAACTCAATTATATATCCGTGACAAGTTTTAAGCCTTCTGATCTACTTATTCTTTTTATTTTTATTTTTCTTATAAATACGTTTTGTAAAATATCGGATATTTACGATATTTTCTCGCTTTTCCCATAAAATGGATAAATTTATCATTTTTTTTATCGGAAAATTTATCATTTGAAACGAGCGATTTCTTTCTTTCGTCAAGTTTCGACCTTTGGAGCTGCGACGCCATGACAACCTGAACGCTTCGACAACGAGCGTCACGGCGCGGGAACCGGAAGTTCCATATGCGGACTCCGCAGAGGTACTATCCCTCCATTCGCTCTGATGACCGGGTCGTCGACTCGGAACAAGGTGAAGATGAGAATCGGTATCACCATTGCTTGAGGTAACTGCTCTGTCATGGCTTCATCTTTGCCTCCGTGGGTTTGGTACCAAAGGCTTGACTTTGCTCTTTACTGGGGTACTAAGGTATTTTGCGGAGTTGTAGATGAAGTGTTTGTGAAAATCCTTGTGTGAGCTGTAGATATGTTTTTTTTTTTTTTTGGGAGGACGATACCGGGGAGCTTAGGGAGGGATCTTCATATGTGATTCTTCATTCAGAATCTATCAACTCTTTATATTAGTTAACCATTTCGAATCCGTGGATTTGATAAAGCCATTTACGGGTTCCGATTTGTGCACGTTTTAACTTCATTTTGCAATTCACATTGAACTGGTTCCTTCATTCCTAAGCTGAAACCAAACAGGGGAAGGGAATCCCTCTCCAAGGAATTTGATGACTTGTAATGATATTCCATTCATGATTTAGTGGCCATGGAATGGTGTATTCCAGGGCCAGAATCTGGCCAATTCATATTTCAGGGCTTGCGGCAAATGTGTTGGGTCTTTTTAATTATTTTTCTCCTCATCTTTGATCTATTTATTTTTTGCAGATCAATGGAGAACAAATCAGGCAGAATTTGAGCAGTCTTTATTGGTTTCCAAGTTTGACTATTTGTCCAAATATAGGCGACACCATGCATGTCACCTCTCTGTCATTGCCTCCCTTGCAGTTTCAAGTTGTTCAATCAAAGATCAGGGATCAAAGTCAGAAACGCAAGAGCGAGCACTCTTCCAGTTACGGAGTATCAAGAAAACCACCTAAAGGCACCCTCCCAGTCAAACGCGGTCGAAATACAATAAAACTGTTTTCGGAGGAGGATGTATTCCCCTCTTCATTACCGCTGCACACAAGAAACCCCCATGTAATTTACAAAGACATCCAAAGATTTGCAAGACAAAACAAGCTCAAAGAAGCACTCACCATCTTGGACTACATGGATCAACAAGGCATTCCCATCAATGTCACCACTTTCTCTTCCCTTATTGCTGCTTGTGTTCGATCAAAATCTTTAGCTGAAGGAAAGCAGATTCATGCACATATTAGAATAAATGGGCTTGAAAGCAATGAGTTCTTGAGAACAAAGCTTGTGCACATGTACACATCTTGTTGTTCTATTGAAGATGCAAAAATGATTTTTGACACGTGCTGCAGCAAGACTGTTTATCCATACAATGCGATGATCAGAGGTGCTGTTGTTTCAGGAAGACGGCGGTATCTTGATGTCATCTCTACTTTCTCAGAGATGCGGGAAATAGGTGTCGAGTGCAATGAATATACCTTTTCATCCATGATAAAAAGCTTCGCTGGGGCATCAGCTCTTAAACAGGGTTTAAGAACTCATGCTCTTCTGATAAAGAATGGTTTAATAGATAGTAGCCTTTTGAGGACAAGTTTGATTGATATGTACTTTAAATGTGGCAAAGTTAAGTTGGCTTGCCAAGTATTTGAAGAGATTGATGAGAGAGATGTTGTTGTATGGGGGGCAATGATTGCAGGTTTTGCACATAATAGATTGCAAATGGAAGCCATAGAGTATACGAAAATCATGATTAGTGAAGGAATTGCTCCAAATTCAGTTATATTGACAACAATTCTGCCTGTGATTGGGGTGTTACAGGCAAGACGATTGGGTTGGGAGGTTCATGCCTATGTGCTGAAGACAAGGAGTTACTCGAAGCAACTGTTTATACAATCTGGATTGATTGATATGTATTGCAAGTGTGGTGATATGAGATCTGGAAGACAGGTATTTTATGATTCATCTGAAAGAAATGCTATTTCTTGGACAGCTCTAATGTCGGGCTATATCTCAAACGGAAGGCTTGAGCAGGCCTTGAGATCAATTGTGTGGATGCAGCAAGAAGGTTGCAGGCCTGATATTGTCACAATTGCCACTGTCTTGCCGGTTTGTGCCCAGTTAAAGGACTTAAAACATGGGAAGGAGATTCACGCTTATGCTACGAAGAATGGATTTGTTGACAATGTGTCCGTGATTACTTCCTTGATTGTGATGTACTCGAAATGCAGAATCTTGAATTATTCATACAAGTTATTTGAAGGTATGCCACAGAGAAATGTGATCTCCTGGACAGCAATGATTGACTCATGTGCAGAGAGTGGGTTTCTCTATGAGGCTTTGGATGTATTTAGAGCTATGCAGTTGTCAAAGCATAGGCCAGACTCTGTTGCACTGGCAAGGCTGTTGAACGTTTGTACTCAACTTAGAAGTTTGAACCTCGGGAAGGAGGTCCATGGACAGGTTTTGAAGAAAAATTTTGAGACGATCCCTTTCGTTTCTTCAGAAATAATGAGAATGTACGGAAGTTGCCAATCGGTTCTTACTGCAAAGTCCATATTCAGTTCAATCCCTATCAAGGGTTCTATGACTTGGACGGCCATAATTGAGGCTTATGGAATTAATCACATGTATCGTGATGCGATTAATCTTTTTGACCAGATGATATCTGAGGGTTTTACTCCAAATGAGTTCACTTTCCGGGCAGTACTAGATATATGCAACCAAGCTGGATTTGCAGATGATGCTTACCGAATCTTTAACCGAATGTCAGTGGACAATAAAATGAGGGCATCTGGAGAATTGTACTCCTTAGTCATTGGACTTCTTGAACGCGAGGGTTGCTTTGAGGAATCTCAGAAGCTTAAATGGATGAGCACTTCATTGTCACGATATGAAGCTGATTAACATCAACTATATAGAAAAGAAGCAGAAGAAACAATGCATGTCCTGTTGTTTCTCTCCTTGAATTTTCAATTGGCCACCAACTATCTATTGTTGTAAAGTTGTATACCCTTTGTATGGTTCTGTTGCGATGCAGTGTAAAGGTTACATTACATGGCACTTGCTGTGCAAATTTGAGAGTGAATTTTTTGGCAGATGTTCTCGCAGCTGCTTGGTCAAACTTCATTATGATGGTTGTAGTGGAAAAATACTAGAATATACTGAAAATCCTGGAAGTCATTGTCTGTTTGACTTACTCGTGCATGTCCTGATTATGTAAGTATGCGGAAGATTGATAGCGTACGTCTTGAAGACCTGACATTGCTTTACCTTGAGTGCCTTTAATTTCATTTTCCTATGCATACTAGCAATCTTTTCTGTTTTCAATTTCTTTTTACTTCTTTATGATGATGGTATTGCAGCAGTTGGTATTATGGGGTTTATCATGGATTTAGTTCCTTCTGCTTCCTAATTCTGAGGATACAAAGAACAGCGCTGCTGTCTCCTCAAATTTCTTTACAACAACTGAGTATTAGAATTTGACTTAGCAATTTAAACTGTTGGAATGCATGATTCTGGTCCCTTCTTTTTGGTTTTCTGCTCTTTGTCATTATCCTCATAGTGAATTCCAGGTTGATTGCTTTTCTGTCATCAATCATGGGATCACTTGCTTTGGAGTAGGCTTTGTCCGGCTCAAAAGGGTAACAGGGGTGGAGAAGACAACTTTTGTGCAGTTGACCATAAGAAGCTAACTTTTAGAGATTAATAAGAGAGTCAGGTCTCTCGAAAATGCGGAGACACATAAAAGGAGCAGTTAATCATGATCAAGAAGTTTGATATAGTGCAGGCAGCACTCTTCTGTTAGAACATATTGTCAATTAGTTTAAGGTTGATGGAAAAATTTCTTCACATTTTACTCAGTTGACTGTGGGACTATGTCGTTAGAATACAATACATAGATGCAGTATCCTCTTTAGGAATCTAACAGACGATTGACTTTATTGAATTTGTTTATTTCTTTATCTGCTCTAGGGTATATCTACTTCCGAACAAAAATAAAAAAAAAGGGTATATCTACTAAAGCAGCTTATATGCTGGGCAATGAATTGCTTCCAAACAGTTCAAGCATGTAGCTGACAGTTTAAGCATACCAAAAACCAAATTTCAAGTTTAAGGTGAATACGACATTTGGTAAGCTAATGTGATCTCCAGTTTATCTCCAGTTTATCTAGTATTATAGAAAGATTGATCTTATTAATATATTTCATGCCCTGTCCATTCATAATTGAATGACAAATGGTTTACATAACTGAATACTTTGCATGTGTTAGCATCTTTCTGAAAGGTGTCATGACTGGTCAGAGATATGTGATTATCTTACTATATGTCAAGTAGCATATTTATACTTCTTTTCCCCTCCAAAAGCAAGGGACCAAATTTTCATGCTAAAATTCATCAAATTGTGCCAGGTCTCCAGTATGTATCTATCTTTCAACTTATATTTATTTGACGATGTTATAGAGTCAGTGTATACGTGATGGGACTGGGAGCTTGAATCATTTACCATATGAGCTTTTGACTTCGAACCAAGGACAATGTTTTGTCCTGCCTTGTTTTTGGAAGACAACGAGGTCGCCTTCGTCATGGCTACAGAGACTTTTGTGACCCCATATATTCAACTGGCAGAATTGTATATGAATGTGATGCCCCGGTGTAAAATGCTCTCTGAATGGAATGGAATTGATGAATCCTAACTTATTTGTCGCAAAGGTAGGTGGAATCACTATAAGTACATGGATTTGGAGGAATTTGGCCTTTAGAATTGACATCTGTCTGAACTGTCTGAAAAAGCTGTCTTCTTCTACTGTCATGATACCTTGTGACCGTGTTTATAGTCAGGATTGACTTTGAACCCCTTAAGGTGCGTCTGCAGTGGTTCTCATTCTTGCTTTTTCCTCAAGACCTTCTTTTCCAAAGAAAGCAATGGTAGTCTTGATTTGCTGCAATCAGGATATTGACAATGAACGGGACTCAATGGTGCAACAGTACAGAGAATTTCATGCTCTTGTGCATTTAAAATGCAAGTTTTGATGGGATGTCAGACTTGCATCATGATTACAATATTCAATTCCAGTCTCAGCAGGCACCATTGTTTCCGCTTGATGACCTGCAGGATCAGACGACTTTATGTTGTCTTTAGTTCTTCAATTTGTTGCTGTCTTTTTGTGGTAGCCCAAAAGTTCTGTCTTCTTTTGAGAAGTAGGGAAAGCCGCATGTTGCTGACTTTGCCTATTGTTCTGATGGCGTGGGCAACAAAAGGTTGAGAAATGTGCGCCAGGATCTTAGACTGATGGCAAACTTGGCCTTCATAAGTAGTAATCTGTAATGCTGTGAAGTATCACAGCAAAAGCATGGGTCCCTGGATACTTCTTATGATCACTTGAGATTCCTGGGAATCAAGAAGCAGCCAGTATTTTGTTTACTTGCGGGGCCAAAAATGTGTTGAGAGGATAAACATTACAACCCAAGTGAAACCATATCATTGCTTTTCTGACTCCTAAAATTTAGGAGCCTGAAATTTCCGTTTTCTGAATAATGTCATCCTTCTAAGAATTGTAATATGGTAGTTTTAGATGCTGAGCTCCTTGATTTTGAGGCTATCCGAGGGAAAGCATGCTCAAATTGTCAGAAAGGCGAACGTTCTACAGAGATTGGCATGTCAAGTGCGATGGTGTCCATGTTATGTTGTTATACTTTCAGGACTTACCTTTCCTTCATTTGCTCATATCAAGTCTTTTTGTTAACGCGAATTTTCCATGCACATTTTCCAGAAATTTCCCTCGCGATCATGTCAATTTTGCAGTACTAGTTCCCTTCGGTCCATTTACGGAGGTGAATTCCGAGGGGCGAGGCACATGGGATCTTTGTGGGCCACATATTGATGGATCAGAGTCCGAAGAGATAACTATAGGAATAATTACCAAAAAAGTCCTAAACCTATTGCAATTGTACCACTTCAGGTCCTAAATCTCTTTTTTTTGCCGATTTAGTACTAAACCTTTTGCAATTGTGTCATTTCAATCAGATGAAGTCACTAAACCTTTTTTTTTTTTTTGCTGATTTATAATTTTTTCTTTTTCTTTTTTTTCTTTTTTTTTCCCCTAGCGAGGGTCGACCTTGCTGCCGCCGCCTCACCCGGCGATAGCGAGGTCGGCCCTTGCCATGACTGGGCAAGGGTCGGCCTCTCCGGCCGTGCCTCCGGCCGGTCATTAGACTATGGCGACAGGCTAGAGGTGGGGAGGGGAGGGGGCAGAAAAAAAAAAAAGGGAAAAAAAACGTAAAAATTATAAAAAAATTATAAGAAATTCAAAAAATATTAAAATATTCGATCGTCGGCCGGCTGGCCAAAATTTTTCAGATGGACTGAAATGGCAGAATTGCAAAAGGTTTTGGACTGAATCGGCAAAAAAAAAAAAAAGGTTTAAGACTTAATTGGCACAATTACAATTGATTTATGATGTTTTTGGTAATTTCCCCTGTAACTATATATCAGCTGAATTTTGTTTTCTGTCTGTTGATGGCTTGATATACAGTTTATTTGACTGCCATTTGGAATTACATGGAACTCCAGCAACCCCTGATCGATCTTCTCCTTTTCTCAGTTCTTGGACGGTCAATGTAGATGAGGTTGTCTGTTGCATCTAGAGATCTTTTATGAACCGGGGAAAGCCATAATCCATCTCCAAAAGGATGTTAAAGTTGCTGAAACATTCTGTTTATGATATGGGAGTTGCTGTCACTCTCGCCATTCTCTTGGGGCCATTACCGTTTGCAATCACAGTTGAAGTAGAATTTCATTTTCAGATCGAAATCATTGTACCGTTCTCGTGAATTTTCATGATGTAAGCAAGGAACCACAGGGGCACAAATCATCAATGGCGAATAAATTTCTCCACCTAACCTCACTCAAGACAGAACAATAGCTTGGTTGAAATGTCATCTCTAAAGATCAAGCATTATCCTATTCATAAAGAGAAATCAAAACTGTGGATTTCAATCCCATGTGGAATGGAATCCATCGGAAACTGCGAAATTGAATTACCTAACGACTGACAGTATCGAGAATTCCGATTGTACACATTCTTTCATCACAAAACTATCAAAACCCCACTTCTGCCACCATCGCCGCCACATCTATACGTCGCCGGTCTGCGGTCGCCCGTCCCTGCTGGTAGTCGCCCGTCGTTGATCTTTGGTTGCCAGCCACTATCACCGATGGAAAGGATTCATTCATGAAAGGCAAAAAAAAAAAAAAAAATTTGGCCATCCGATCAATTCCCAGGAATGATATCACTTGGAATGAAAATGTACTTGAGGATTCCTTGTTCATGAAACAAAAGCAGATCCTGCAAAATGATTACTTCTTCCAAAACTGGGAGTTAGTCTATGATATGATAAGATAATGGCACGATGTGAAGCTCCTCCTTCCCAAGATGGGATTTGCCAACACTTCGCTTTGTGCAAAATCAGTGGATTAAAAAAATTCCCTCATACTTTCCTCATAGACGAGATGAATTCTAAATCCACGGAACGGGTAATTTTAAAGTTTATTCTAGAAGTTTCAGGTGTTTCGAATTTTAGAAAATAAATTGAAAAAAACATCCATCGCAATACTTAGATGTAAAAAGCACAAAAACCAAATCCTATGCGGACACTCCAAGTTTTTTTTAAGATCTATATGTAGTTTATTTATTTTTGGCTGGAAGTTATAGGAAAAAACTTCTAAATCTATTGCAATTCTATCAATTCTTTCCTAAACTTTTCTATTTTGTTGATTCAGTCCTAAACCTTTTGCAATTATGTCAATTCAGTCCATCCGGTCAAATTCAATCGGCTGGCGCCGACGTGGACACTATTCGGCGCCGACCATCCATCGACATAATATTTTAATTTTAATTTTTTTTACCTTTTTTTCTTCTCTCTTCTTCTCCTTCCTTTGATCGGTGACTAGGCAATGACCGATGAGGCGGCCAGCGACAATGAGGCTTGCCCTCGCTACGGTCGGGCGGGGCCGAGCCTCGCCAACCAATATTTGGCAAGGTCCATATCTAGGCTGACCCCTCTCTCTCTCTCTCTCATCTGTTACTGGCCATTAATGCCTGCATCATATGAAGTAGAAGAAGGTAGACCTGGAGCACCCTCCAAAAACCATCTGAATCCAAATCCAAATCCAACCTCAAACCTAGATTTCACCCAAAAAGATGAAACTCCTGTCTCTTTCTTCCAAGAACAGCTATTGCTACACAATCCCTGACATGGCGTCGACTTGGTCATGGCCTCATTGCTAACAACCCTGCACCCTCTCCTTCCGCAACACCAACCACATCTTCAAGACTATCAAGTTTGCTGCAGAAGCAAGCGAACGAATAACAAAATAGTCAGAAAAAGAAAGTAAATGGATATCAGATTTACGTAGTTCGATCGTAAATGCTTACGTCCACGGGTAGAGCAATAACGAATTCCACTATAGATTAAGCAATACAATAGAGATTTCAGATCACACTCGAGTTACTCAAACACTTTCAATATTTCTCAATGCCCGATTTTGTCAAATAACCCACAAGTGTTTAGCTCCGCAATTCCTTACGAAATAATCTCTCAATCTCACGAAGGAATTCACAAATCTTATTCACAAGATTTAATTGGCTTCAAAAATTAGGAATTTAATTAACTAGCAGAAGCTTCTCTTTGATACTCTTCACAAAGAACGTCCGTTTCTTCTTTATAGGTAAAGGTTGGATCCAAAATAGAAAACTTTCTCCAACTAGGAAACCATCAATTAGGAAACTTTTCTTTTCGGGTTCAAATGAGACATATTTTCAACAACCTCTCCCTTCGACACCTCTGACCCCTCTTTCCCGTTCGCCGCCTCCTCCTCCTTGGAAGAGTCCCCTACCTTCTCCACCACCCCTTCCGAGCTGCCCGACGATCGCACCAACAACGACAACGGCGACGTTGAGTCCCTCATCCACGGTGCCCGCTTCGAGTGCCGACTCTTCTTCGAGCCAAGCCGAGGCGACACTAGCTCCATCCTTGCCGACCAGCGCTTTTGGTGGGATGCCAAAGCAAATGAAAATTCCTGCAAGGAGGACGAGGCCACAGGAAGAAGAAGAAGAAGAAGAAGAAGAAGAAGAAGAGAGAAGAAGAAAAAAAAAAGAAAGAGACAAAAAGGAAAAATAAAATAATAATTTTAAAAAATAAAATATTATATTCTCGGATGGTTGGCACCGGCTGATGTTCATGCCGGCGTTGAGTGACTAAATTTAGTTCGGATGGATTGAATTAGTACAATTACAAAAAATTCAGGACTAAATTGGTAAAAAAAGTTTAGGACTGAATTGTCATAATTACAATAAGTTTAGAATTTTTTTGGTAATTTTTCTGGAAATTGTGCATTTATGATTTATAGGACTGAGTCAATTGATCACAGGCTACTAGAAAGAGCCACTTCTTGGGGTTGACTTAATTTGTTATTATTATTATTATTATTTTTTTGGTGTCGGGGGGTTGACTTGATAAATTCATTCATAAATAAGCAAACCGACTGTGACCGGGTCATCTTCGTCCAAAAAAAAGACTGTGACCGGGTCATCCATGACTTGAAGTCAACACATGAAGTCTTCCGGGGAAAGAAGAAGGACAGCTACGAATGTTGCTTCAAAAGTCAAAGGATGTTTTTCTGAGTTTCCCACTCAACATCAAGAAGAAGATGCAACCCCAGAAAATAAAAATAAAAAATAAAAAAATAGGGGTCGACATCAAATATTAATGGGCTTCCCAAAGACTAATTCCGAATACGAAATGGAGTCGAGATCGAAAGACCAAATCCATTAAATTAAAAGCAGTTAAACCTAATCTTTGTTTTTTCCTTGTTCTCATGTTTCAATGCGCTGCCGTTGGCAGTTACCTAACCCTCCACCGGTTCGGAGACGTTTCAACTCCCGCCAACCTCCACCAGAAAAAAGAAAAAAGAGAGACAATGAATGATAAAAAAAAATAAAATGAAAGGAACATATTTAATACTTAATAAAAACTGATCTCATATTTTAGGCTCCGTTTATTTCACAAAAAAACGAATGATTTGAAAAATATCTTCCTATAAAATAATTGTTTATATCGCTTGCAAGAATGAATGAACGAATGAATGAATGAATAAATAATATTCTCGTCATCCATGAAAATGTAAAGACATAAATTTTTGTCCGTAACAAAAATATTTTTAATTAATTGATTACTTTAAGGGATACACGTAATTATTTTTAAGGAAAAATAGTTTTTAAAGTATTCATTTTTCGCGAAATAAACGGAACCTTAATATAAGAATTCCATATATGGTCGGCATACATAAAGTTAGCATTAATTATTCCAAGGGGAAAAAACCATTTATGCCCCGTTCTCTCTCTCTCTCTCATATATTTTTGTGGGTATATTTATAGGTTCGGATCTCAGCAGATGCTTCAATCTGTTTTCTGCATGCAGAGACTATTTCCACAACCAAAAAAGAAGAGCTTCATCTTCCGAAATTGTTGAGCGATCATGGCTTGCGTTTCTTCGTCGACGGCAATGGCGGAGAGGATATCATGGTACTGTGCACTGCTCGTGGCGCTGATGCTGGCGCTTAGCTGCTGCGACCCGGGCGAGCCGTCGCTGGCCGAGCCTGGGGCTGGGATCCGACAGAAGCATCAAGACCTGAACAGGCCGTGCGACGAGATCTACGTGGTCCGAGAAGGCGAGACCCTGCAAACCATCGGGGACAAGTGCGGGGACCCGTACATCGTCGAACGGAACCCGCACATCCATGACCCGGACGACGTCTTCCCGGGTCTGGTCATCAAGATCACCCCATCCAGCAAGAGGTAGAGAGCTTGCTGTATATCTCCGGAGGCATCTGCTTAATTATGTCATGTGTTATTGGGGAGAAATTACAGGGAATTTTCTCTCTCTCTCTCTTTTATGTTACTTTTATAGCACTTAAGTGAGCTTCGTCGGGGCATGTAAAAACCTATTCCGGGTATAATTTTCTCTTCTTCTTCCTTTTTTCGACACTAAGTTTGCACTGAAATGTTCGTGTTCAGTGTAAACAGCCACGGACCGAGAGGGGCCGGCGAAGGTTCTCTCGCCCCGGGTCACTCGGTGCTGAGCGTAAACTTTGGCAAGTATTTAGTTTTTATGGAAATTCAATGTAAAGTCACAAGCTTGGGAAATAAGTACTATGTTTCGCGACTTCATATCTAGGGGTAAAGACGTGAAGATTTTTCGGCCTTCAGACCTCATTTCTTTGCTATTTAAATTGCTAATTTCAACTTTAATGACTTCACAACATTGATAAATTTATTCATTTTTTAGGAAAAAAAATATTTTTCAAATCAATTATTTTTAACGAATCAATCGGAGCTTTAAATTAATCGATTTTGCTTGATGAATGATCATGGGGCAATTTTTCCGGGTGAAGATACTCTAATAGATCCTTTCATGTGCTCCAAATTTTGGTAAGACTTACCAATTTGTGATGTTTCAGTCCACACGCCATGGTTGGTGCTGACTACTTTTGTTGGTGACCTTCCGCAATCGAGAACACAGGCTAGGAAAAGCAGTAACTGAAAATCTGATGAATCCTGCACGTAATGCTTCTGCCAAACCAGTGGATTGGAGGGGCGTCGTGTGCTCCCGCCAACGGATGGCAGCCCGGGTTCGCCGATTGTGTTCGTACCATGTTGGCATGACGGCATACTGTAAATCCAAACACGGCACGACTAGTTATTCATGTTGACCTTCTTGACACAAATACGACGTAAGAATTAACTGTTGGACGCGAATGTCGTGTCAATGCGAGTGCATGACCCACTATTATATGGAATCAGCCCGCTAACATGAAATTACATCTCTAAAACGGAACTTGAAACGAAATTTCGTAAAATCTATTTCCAAATGATAATAATCCATCACCAGTATGTCGTCAAATCCAATTGGAAAGCATGTTCATAGTCAATGAAATGTTATTAAATTCAAAATCGTTCTAGTGAAAAGCACGGACAAAATTGTCTTTTAGCTAATTGTGTATGAAAGGACTAAACACAGGTCGTGTCAATACTAACATGTTAGTTTAGATGGACTCTGCAAGTCAATTTCGTGTCTGGCGGGTTGAACAAAAAGACAGACACCATCATTAATCGTGTCTCGTGGGTTGACACGAAATTGATTCGTACACGATTAGCTATGATCTAAATCTGCTAATTTCATGTCGTGTTCGAATTGTGTTATTTTGTCCTGTCATAAATTGTCACCCTCTTCCTGGCTGCCAAAACCGTTCCAAACTTCTCATAATTGGATTGATGAATTTTCGATGCACGTACAAAGTAACAACGAAAACCCAATGTATAAAGTTGATTCCCATCCAATCAACATTTGTTGGTGAGGTGTGGCTATTCATGATTTCGTTTTTCCTTGTAAGACAAGAAAGCCCATTTTAGATAGGTTAACTTTGGCTTCATGACACATCCCACCAACTTCGTGGACTAGTTAGAAAGGGAATTTAAACCTGGGCAATTGGCCTAACTAGTAAATATAGGATTAGATGCACTTGATAGTAAGAGCAATTGGACATATCTTATGCATCTAATCCGCTCCGTCTCGAGGTTCATACACCATTGCTTCCGACGAGATCCGTAATAGCTCGAGTTCGAGCGATGATTGCTCAAGATCGACTTGTCTAATTTCAAGTCCAAGTTCCTGCTCACTAGCACGAAGCTTGCCATGCTCACGACCATAGCCGAGCTTCTATTATTAGTAGAAGAAATATTTGATAGCCATACTAAATGACACAAAAATCCTCATAATTCCACGATAGACCCACGGCATGAGCTTTTGACGATCGACCTCAAGCTCCTCTTTAAAATGAAAGTATCTCGATTTTCTACATGAGCCGAGCTCGAGCAGGAATTTAATACTCAATCAAGTTCAACTAGAGTTTCGAACGCTGAATATGCGAGTCTAGTCGAGTCGAGATCGAGCATGATGCGGTATCGGCTCAGACTCAAAGACCCGACTCGACTCCATATGTGCACCTAGCCTGTGCATTCTAAATGTAGGGTTTAAAGGCCCGATGCTAAATGTGATTGCTACTTGGTCCGCTCTAAACTCCGGGACAAATGTGAATTGCTCCGGTCTGGACTTTTGACCTATAAATGATACATTCCCTACCGGCCCAATTGAAATAGCCTATATTGGACTTTTTTACCCGACCCATATGACTTTTCGGTTCGGGCCCACCGAAGTAGAAGTTTGGCCCGATTAGGAGAATTAGTTGTTTAGATTTATTAGGCTGATCACGTTCAACGAAGTTGCCAATCCTAAAGCCCTAATCTCCACTTGTTACAACCAAACTCTACAAAGATTTCAACCTCAAAAGTTTCGCTATGAATTCCATGAAGCACCCTTGTTAAGGTGTCTTATTATTATGATTACATGGTGTTACAAAACGGACAAAATTGAAATCTGAATAAGAAAGATAGTTGTCCATTAATGTAATTGACATCCTTCTTTTTCATTTTGCAATTTGAATGTAGATCGCTGTCTATTTAGAAAATCATTTAAAATTCTTTCCTAAATTTGTCGGCTATTTCAAAAATTTGTCTCTCTGCTGTACAAATTTAAGTTTTTCCTCTGCACGCTTAACCTTGCGCTCTTTTATAAGTATGATCAACGATACCTGTAAATGTATTGCGACTAGTCTATTAGGTAATCAAGCATCTTTTTATCTAAGATGTCAATGTGATCGCTTGTTTAAAGTCTATAAAGTGATGTAACATTCTTGTATGAGATCTAAAAGGTTCGTGACTATAGGGGCACATCCAAAATAGATAACAGCTTTTGGGGCCGCATCCAAAACTTGAGGAACACGTCCAAAACTTGGGGAACAACCTTGAATGTGGAGGTGAATTCTGTTAGGATTCGGCGCACAAATCACAACGGAGCAAAGTGTGAAAGTGAGAAAAGGAAATTGAGACACAAAATTTATGCTGATTCACCCTTAAACTAGGGTCACATTCAGCAGAGAATTTCATTATAATCAACACCCATCACGTCTATGTTACATTATCCAATTACAAACGGAAAAGAATATATATAGTAGTAGCTATTTTTGGGTACAAGTTAAAATTACTAATAAAATATGAGTTCAAGCTATCAAAGTTCTCTGGAAGCTTGGGGGGCGTTACCCACGTGCCTTCCCGTCATTGGAGAGTATAAACCACACCCAATAGATTCTTAGAGACTCATGGCTATAGAAAGAATGTCTTAAGCATGAAGGACACTAGCACTCAGCCAAATGCAAGATTTTTTTCACTTATTTTATTCGAGTTTTCGATCCTAATCTTTTGTTTTGCTCAATTCTCGCTCATCTAAGCTTAGTTCATGTTCCTTTCTAATGCGTAAATCTTTCGGACGAATTATCCAATGACCACCTGTTTTTTTCATAGTTGCCAATACAGAGCTTGGTCTTCTTGAAAGAGTCTTCCTTAAGGGGGGCCGTCATCCCATTCGGCGAATTCTGGAAGAAACAAATAGAGCACGACCAACAATGTGTACTTCTCTCATTCCTTGACGCCATAATCATAATGGCATTACATCGTTTTGCGTGTTGAAAATGTTGGAAGATGCGTTTTTTGTATTACTTTGGAAGAAGGTGCTGCTTCTCTCTCTCCTCTTCATCTCCATTATGGACTCGATTTATACCGCCGTAAATGCCATCTTTCCTGCTGGCTAACTATTTTCAACAAGCCAAACGCATGAAAGCCCGAAAAACTTATAAGCTAAAAGCTCTTTCAGCGAAATAAATGCATCCTGGATGAGAGAATCGTGACTTGCGCAAGTTTCAAATTAGTTCGCAAAGTCAACGTCTGTGCTTTGTTCTCGAGTAATTAGCATGGGCACCTCACATGGAGCTTGCATAGCCTTAGTTTACGGGTCCGAGGATGCAGTAGACTTTCGTTGACTTTTTGGAAGCCCGTGGCTAAGGTTGAGGCTTCTTTATACTCACTCTTTCCTATTATTCTCTCTTCTTTAATATTTTTGGGCACTTGATTAAATGGAAACTAAATGCATGTTTGGTTTAGCATTTGAAAGGAGCTTTGGGGCTCTAAAGTCCCTTGGCCAAATACAAATAGTATTTGGTTCGTTTTTTGCTCGATTTTGAGAAAATACAATTGTATTTCCAATGGCCCATAAATGATGTGTTTGTTTCACTGAAAATCTCATCATAAAAGAAAAAGGCTTTTCGTAAAAATAAGTTCAAAGATGAATAGTATCCACGCTGAAAAGCACATAAAACTCTGTCTGAAGATAAAATCTGAAGAAATTTACTAAGCATCTGTAGTAAGAGACTTGTTATGCTTGGAAAAAAGATTTCCCGTATCAGAACTAGGAGGGGTGCTCTCTTTTGGCCGCAAATGCCGTCTTTCCCACCAGCTAATTATTTTCAACGAACCAAACACATGAAAGCCCAAAAATCTTATCAGCTAAAAGCTCTTTCAGTTAAATAAACGCATCCTGAATGAGAGAATCGCGACTCGCACAAGTTTCAAATTAGTTCGCAAGGTCAACGTCTTTGCTTTGTTATCAAGTAATTAGCATGGCCACCTCACATGGAGCTTGCATCCCCTCAGTTTACGGATCCGAGGATGAAGTAGACTTTCGTTGACTTTTGGATGCCCGTGGGTAAGGTTGAGGCTTCTTTGTACTCACTCTTTCCTATTCAGCTCTGACGTCGATTATAGAAAATATCTCGGAAGCGGGAATCAAAATTTACCCGCGTGTTGCCTCATTATTATCTCGTACTCCTCCCAACATTTGAAATTTTCCGTGCATGTGGTTTGCTCTTTATTATGTTCGAACAAGAACGTGCATGCGAAAGACCAGGCACGTGTCTAACTTTGGTCTGAGCTAACGCACCGGTTTCGATAAGCGGAGGACCTCTCCACTTGTTCTTGCTCATTGAATTGATCGTTTGATGAACGTCGCGTGTACATGTTGACCAAAAAATCTCCCTTCCCTCTTGGTCCCGTCACTGAATAGTGATTATCACAGGCAATTGTTGATCTCCACTCTCGCCGTGGCAGAGGTCGCCGTGGCTGAGGTCGGCCACCACCGCCGCTCCTCCAGCACCCTCCAACCCTCTCTCTCACATGGTCGAAAACTTAAAGATTGGGGGACCTCTTCCAATGACTATGACGGTGTTGGTTTTTATAGACTAAATCTATGTGATGACTTCTTTTCGCTTTTCTATTGGAATTCTTATAATTTGCGTTTCCAAAAGGGTGATTCGAATAGGTGATTGACATGTGGTGTACGCTGATCAAGCATCACAATATAAAACCGCTTTAAGGAAGGGGTGTTTCGCAGCTATTGGGTGGCTCTATCCGCTAGTTTGGAAGCGTTTGTTGGACTTTTGGAAGAAGTCTTTGAAAATGCAAATTCTGGTTGAAGAGGTTTTTCGAAAAGCAAGTAGTGTTTGATAAGTTATAATTTAAAAGCGCATTAGGAAGCAGCTTTGGTTTAAATGGTGTTTGAAAAATCATACTTTGTAAAAGACTTTGCTATTTCTTTTTCAGAAAAAAAATGAAAGGAACGGATCCCATAAACATACGCAGCGGATTACACGAAATTAACAAGCCCTAGATCATCTTGAATCACCGATTGGAGAAATACATCACGTAACGGACGTACCTCGTTTTTCACAGATTAAATGTACACAATGCAGCGAGAGAATCCGTCGCCTCTTTTGACGTTCCAGAGAGAAGATTGGGAGTTCGTCGTGTTCGTCACTTTTCTACGTTCTTTGTTCTTCATTGAGAGAACGTCTAAACAACGTTTTACGTTCTTGAATAAGATAACTTCCTTTTTGGCAGTTTATCTATAATGGGTCAAGGGCTATGATAGCCTACATGGGCGGACCATGGTCCTTCCCATGCACCCTCATTTTCTAACAAAAAAAAAAAAAAACTCAAAACTTGCGAAGGGCTCATTGACCAGTGAGCCAAATCTAACACCGGCGGCTCTTGCCTTAAGTCAAATAGGGAAAAGGCTCGGCGGCTGGTGAGCCGGATCTGACATTAGCGACCCTCACTTGAGGTCGCACGACCTCGGGGAAGAGCCTCTTGGGATCGTTGGAGTCGTGCGACCTCGGACGTGGCTGTCGACAACATGAGGCCTTCGCCTGGGGTGTTGCATGAGGTGGAAACATTTTCGACATTAGATAAGTTTAGTGAGGGCAAAGTTGAAAGAAAATTATATATTAGCATTTCGAAAATGCTCAAAACTCAAAACGTCTCTGCACTTGTTTTGGGTTGAAGGATTCAAGAGATCTTTGGAAATACAACTGCATCCTCTCAAAACTCTTCAAAAAAATTTGCCAAATGATACTCCCATTTGACCAAAGAGCTTTAGGTCTAGAAAGTCCCTTGAGAAAGTGGTTCCCAAATGCACCCAACATCACGTGAGAGACATCAAGCGGGGGACTCGAGAATAAAAAGTTGCATCCCCTTGAGTGGATGTGACTAAGTTAGCCAAATGATCTTGCTACATGGTTGCCTTCCTCAAGGACGATATTGATTGGCGGCAAAGATGTCATTGAGAATTGGAGTAGACTACCCCATCTTGGCTCGACGGGCCGGCAACAAATCTCAAAACCTACTTTAAATTTCACGTGGTCTCTTGAAACAAGGTTGCTTTTTCCCAAACAAATGGTCAAATCGAACGGTTCAACGGGATGTTGGAAGACTATTTCAGACACAACAACCGAGTGCCGACCAGAAGAATTGGTGGAACATGTCTCGAGTGTAAACCGTTTACGAAACCCCATCCAATCTAAATACATATTTAAAGAATCTGTTGATGGGCGTTATATTAATATGTGTTGAGATTTGTTTTTATTTGGTTGGATAGCCACCCTAGTTTGACTGCAAAACGTTATCAAGAATGGACGCTTCTGTATAGTCAAAACCCAAACGAAAAATTGATGGGCTCAAATATATTGTAAAAGAAAAATGCTTCCCTAACAACATTATTAAGAACGGTACAACTTCAACTGTAGATCACATACCATCACCACATATTTTGCATAAAGCAGTCATTGATTAGAGATCGTGTGATTAGAAATAACCGACAGTACTATAAGACTATCGGGCTAGCAGTTTCCAAAAGAATTGGTGGAACATGTCTCGAGTGTAAACCGTTTAGGAAATTCGATCCAATCGAAATATATATATTTAAAGAATCTGTTGATGGGCATTATTTTAATATATGTTGAGATTTTTCTTTATTTGATTGGATAGCTACCTTAGTTTGATTGCATAAACGTTATCAAGAATGGATGCTTCTGTACGGTCAATACCAAAACGGAAATAAACAGACTCAAATATATTGTAAAAGGGAAACACCTCTCTCGGGAGCAATACAATTTCAATCGTAGATCTACATACCATCACCGCGCATTTACGTAAAACACTTATTGATTGGAAGATTGTGTGGTCGGAAATAACCGACAATCTTGTCAGGCTAACAATTTCCATTGTAAAAATATATATTGTGGCATCAGCGGGTTTTTTAGTCGGAGGAAGAGGAAGTGGGCTTGCTGTGGTAAATGGGCTGGTGATCGATTTATAAGTGAGCAGGAAAACCTCATCTTTTGAATTAATTTCAGGATGAGAGATGCCCAAGATTACCCAATATTGACATCAGAGCCTAGGTTACCAACAAGTCCGGACGGACAGTCACATAGAAGATATATGGGTTGTTGCGGTTCCAACCCATCACCCGATTTGTAAGGGGGCGATTGTTGGGATTATCCCACATCTCTTGTGAAAGGGGCTAGAGGTCGATTTATAAATGTGAAGAAAAGTCTCATCCTTTGAGCTAGCTTTTGGAATGAGAGAGGCCCAAGACCACCAAACGCTAGTATTAGAGCCTAGGTTACCAACAAATTTGAACCCAACAAGTACAAGAGAGAGATACGAGTTGTTGTTGTTGCTCCGACTCATGGCCAAGTGTGTAGGGGAGATTGTTGCTTTGACCTAGGGCCTGATGTGTTAGGGAAATATTATTAGAGTTATCCCACATTGGTTGTGGAAGGGGTTGGTGGTCGATTTATAAGTGTGAGAGAAAGCCTCATCTTTTGAGCTAGCTTTTGAAATTAGAAAGGCAAAAAATCACCTAACACTCGGTATCGAGCTAATGTTATCAATAAGTTTGGACCCGGCAATCACACGGGAGATATATGGGTTCAATTGGATATGTTTGATGGCTCGAACTTGAGCTCCCTCTTGGTGATCTGTTCAAGTGAAGGTATCAAACTTTGATTGCGCGTTCTCAATGTAGCTTTTGCTTTTTTGTCGCAGACGGCCGAAGACACAAGAGGAACATACAAGGACGTCTTTTGTTAATTAGCCAAACGAAACAGAGAACACATGAAGCCGATCCTCAGCACGAAGGTCCAATGCCACTATTAACCAAAGTAGGCAAAGTCGCTTGTTGATCGGGGTGAGCAATTCTAAGTTCCTTCCACATTCTATCTGAAACTTGAAACCTACTCGTCGAAATCGGTTTGCAATCTTTTGGAACTTGAAATCTATTTTGCATATCCCGAAACCTTGAATCTACCTTATCACAGGTTCCAATATCAATTTCGGGGTTTACCCAAGTTTCACATATTCTTAATTGAACGATTGAAGTGAATTATTATTTCTAATGATCATCATTTGCTATTACAATCCACTAACCACAATTCATATTTAAACACAAGAAAAATACGAAATGTTAACAAAGTAAAAGTCTCAGCCATAGATTTCTATGGAAAAGCAAGCTCATATTAATGGTTTCGGATTACACACTCATCATCAAATGGCATGAAATATCGTATGATCGCACAAACACATTGAACAAGAAAAACGCAAAGACAAGTCTAGGTTCCACCTCATGAAACCTTGAACCTACGTGTCGGAATCGGTTCCTTAATTTTTTGAACTTAAAAAATCTACATTTCATACCTTGGAACTCAGAATCGAACCCGTTACACTAGTTCGGTTCTCCGATTCTCTATTCTATTATGAAATCATGCTTACCCCTATTGTCAACTTTATTTGCTTTGCTCGGTTGAAGATCCATTCGATATTCTATGTGAGCAGCTTGAAGCCTCGCCATCAAGACATGGGGCGGAGGACCGGAATGTACTCAATTAGCCAGGCATGAAGATTAACTTTCTAGTAGGCGATGCCGTGAAGGAGATCCTGGTCGAGCGGACTGTTCAAGACCGAGGCACCCGTGATGTCTACTCGTGCTAAAATAGATAACGTTTGTAAAGCCCTTTAGAGAGGTTCAACTACTCAAGCTCCCCTATCCCGATAATCCCTTGATGCACATTGCTTGTCCCATTGATTGATACAACCGAGTAAAACAATTTTTCACACAACCCGTTTTTCATTTTTTTTTCTGTTACAAACGATCTTGCGAATCGTGCGTATGCCTTGGCATCGAAGCATTGCACACTTGAGTCGGTCGATGTACTACTTGTAACGGAAGAAAATACACACCACATGGTCCTTCTAACTCTGCCGACGGCTCGAACCATGACAATAGTTCATTCCCCCTAAAAACACCTATCCTCCCGCGAGACCGGCAAGGGTTTCACATAGTCTAATGAAAACGAACAGTTTATGATTCGTAACCACTAAAAAAAAACAGGCTTATAGTCCGTATCTGCGTGTCATATTAGCCTTGTTTAATTCTTGTTAGCAATATAATTTCTAGTCAACATTTCAAATGATTGAATAATTCTAGTGGTTATATCTTACTCCACACTGCGAATCACAGTGTTCCATTCGCAGTCGTTGAGGCGCCCGCCTTGCTGGCGTTGAAGATCGCCGAACCGGCTAGAGGGATCGAAATTCGTGACATGTGAATGGAAGCAAAGGAGCAGTAGTTGCTCAAAGTCAGAGCTGAACAGAATATTGATTTTGTGCTTGATTGGAATTTGCTGGACCCGAAGCAAGATACGTATGCATTCGTTTGTACACCGAAGGTTTTCACGTTTGGGTTTCATTTGTCCGGTGAAAAATAAATATTCGAATTTTTTTTTTCTAAGGATGACCTCTTGTCTTGCTTACAAAATAAATTAATACAAAAATGTTTTCATAATCCACGAAAATGTTTAGCCATAGATACAAGCCATCAATTTTTTAGGAAAATCTCTTTTCTTTTTTTTTTCCGAAAGTTGAGAAATGTAAAGCAGGAGGAATTCTTATATACTTCGATGTATATTAAAAATAATATATAGAGCCTATTTATAGGCTTTAGTAGATAACTATCAAAGGTAATATGTCAATTAAGATATACGCACAATTTTGAGAAATACGGATAATCAATAGGATTATCAAAATAACTCAACTAGTTTTCTCTAACATCCCCTCAAACTCAAGATGAGTGAGCTTGAGTTTGAAATCAAGTTTAATAGCGCCACAAAAATTTGTTTCCCCATGAAATCAACACTCAAAGGCGGGCTTTGTGGATCATCATCCAGTGGGTGTTCGTAGTGAAACTCCCGAATCTGTAGGCCGTGAGTCTGATGGTAGTATTGGCTTCTCGAAACGACTCGCAAAAGGTCAATAATCGAAGGGGTATAGGCGGCGTTGTAGCATCAAGCGGGCTATACGGCTAAGTTGAGAAAATAGTTACCAAGCGATGTGGCCTACGTGGCTGGCATTGAAAGAAAACCACTTTTGTGAAAAATGCTCTACGCGGTGGTGTGTGACACAATCACCATAGTGCTTACTCGGACGGGAATTAGGCAATTGGTGAGCACCATTGAGTGGTACACTGTGCACCGGGGTTGTTGAGAAATGTAAAGTGGAAGAGATGAATTCTAATAAATTTCAACATATATTGAAAAGGGAGTACATAGATCCTATTTATAGCGACTATCAAAGATGACATATCAATCAAAGAGTTAACAGTATTATCAATATATCTTCAACATCTAGAGAAATTTTAGTTTTCTCTAGCGCCGAATCATCCAAACCTAATAGATGCGCCGCACAAAACATATAATTCGATAGGATGAGGAGAATGTTCTAGTTGAATCGGAAACGGAGCAAGTAAAGCTGCGGTTTTTACCACAGCGTAGACGATCCGAAGGAGCGATTTTCGAGCGAGACAAGCCTCGACGACAACCCGATTTGAAACGTCAGACGCGGGTACACCTACATCAGCATCACCACCAAAAAACCGAGAAAGCACGAGCCTTTTGCGTCCTCCTTCTCGCCACCTCCCCCGCATATGTAAGCGTGCACACCCTAAAGTGGTCACATCCCTAGACTCATCCTCCAATCCTTCACCTTCTTCGACTTCTCTCTCTCTCTCTCTCTCTCTCTCTCTCTCTCTCGGATTCGGGAATGGTGATGCAAAAGCTAGGAGTCTCATCCTTGTTCGGTCCCCCGCTGCTTTGGATTACGTTTGTTTCGGGTTTGCTATCAAAACTCGAGGGGATTTGAGACTCTTCTGCTCACATTCAATCGATCTTGATTCCCTCGAGTGTTACCGCCGAGAGTACGTAGAGTGAAATCCTTTTTGTGCGGGACGTATATCCTTGGTTCAATGCGCCTCCCCCCACCACCACCATCATCACCATCACCATGTCGACGGCCGCCTCGCTGTGTTCCGCCCTACAAAGATGTTTGTCTTCGGAGATTCGTACGCGGACACGGGGAACAACCCGAAAGCCTCGGCGAGCTCATGGAAGGTTCCCTACGGGATCACCTTCCCCGGCAAACCCGCCGGTCGATACTCGGATGGCCGGGTCTTGACCGATTTCCCGGGTCGGCGTCTCTCTTCCTCCGACATTTTCTCTGTTCCCTGCGTTCATATAATGAATAACAGCAAAAACCCTTTTCCAATTCGAGAACAGAAAAACCGTAACTCTGTTTCGTTTTGACGTATTGCCCGAAAAAACAGAGGATGACGTCCCGCTTATCACACCCGAAGAGGCCACCACTTTCCCTTTCTTCTCCCCGCGATCCTTTTGCCTTGGCCTTTATCTTCCACCTTTCCACATCAGATTCCCACCTTTCCATTATCACATGCCGAGAGGCCACCACTTCACCTTTCTTCTCCCTTTGACTAGCTGGTTCAAGGATCGCCATACCAAAGATATCGTATCTCCGTGATTATTACCGGCAAGTGGCAACAATTAGGCTCAATTGTGGGTTTACCATCTCTCGATCCTTGCTCCGACGAGTGACCCACCCGCGAAATCAATTGCTTATGAAATTCCTCTATTATCTCGGCGTGCATGACCTGTCCCTCGATCCGATTGTAGCCATGGACTTTGTCTGGAATCCGAGAGTCAAACTCAAATTACCCTATAAGATCGCTCATTAGAAGAGAATTATGACATGCTGCTTTTGTTTTGATAAGGACAGACGGCGACGCATCCGTCCGATCTTCACCCTTTGTCGCCCTTCTAACGTGCGGTCGTTGTTATTGCATGCAGCTGCGTATTTCGGACCGAGATCGCCGATACCATATAGGTGGAGGAAGGTCGGGTCCAAGTACGTGAAATACGGTATGAACTTCGCGTTCGGAGGGACAGGGGTGTTCGACACGCCGACCGCTCGGCCGAATATGACGGTCCAGATCGATCCGCTCCAGCAGCTCATCGCCGAATCTGTCTACACCGGACAGGATCTTCGGTCCTCGCTCGCCCTAGTCACCAACTCCGGCAATGACTACTCCGCTTACTTGGCCAGGAACGGCTCGATTCGGGTAATAACTCGTGTCGGATCTCGAGAACAATACATTTTCTGTTTGAATTTTGAAAAACAAAAGCGCGGGTTACTACGTTTCTTGCGGGAACACGTTGCTCCTCGGAAAGACCAGATGCATCCGAGGCCGGGATTTGGGCCACAAAAAATGCGCAATGGATCCCATCCTGTCTTAATTGCACCGGTTTTCACTCGGTCATGACCTCACCATCTTTTTAATCTTACCTAATCCCATCACTCAATGATTTTAACTAGAATTAGAGCATAATGAACCAGCCAAATAGGGTGAAGGGATTTATCGGAACCGAATCGGACGTTCACACAGAGAATCGAGAAAAATTGAAAGACGCACGAGATTATCCAGGTTCACCCCAAGATTAGAGTTACATCCCGCAAAGAGATTTCACTATATTTTTTTCGGTTTACAGCCAATTTAACTAAATACAATGATAAAATCGAACAAAATATATATGCCCAAAAACGGGCTAAAAAACCTAAAACCTAAAACCTCTTAATTCCACCATACGGTCAGTGGAACCCCCGTCGGGAGGCGCCGCCCCCGAACCCCCGCTCGCCGACCGGGCAACGGGACACCCGTGTCGGGGGCACTGCCCCCGAACCCCCGCATCCCACGCGTATGGATCATATGTCGTTGGGTAACACTTCGGTTTCACTAACCACACGTGGGCGTACCCGGTGTGAGAAACAAGGGTCCCCGAAGTATTCGCCAACTCCAACATAGGGAACCGGCCGGACGGGACCGAATCGGTTCCGTTCGGCTCCCGATTCCTAAAAGTGGAGTCAATGTCCGGATAGTCCGGTTCCCGATTCCAAAGGAACCATGACTGATAATTTTCTTGTAAATCCAACATAAACCGAACAGAAAATACTCATCCATGGCTTGAGTCATTTTCGTTGAATAAATTCGACCATCTTCTTTCGCTTTCTTGATCTTAAACAAAAAGAAATGAAATGACAGAGACGCCCCAATCGGAGAAAACAATGACTCAAACTTCTTGAGAGGCTTGAAAAGATGCCCGAAAGATGGATTTGTTTAGAGCTTTGAGTTACATATCAAATAATATGCTGGACGGCCCCGGGAAGGACTCAAATAATGACCATCTTCTTCTCTGTTTTTTTTTTATCGGTTTCACTGGACCGCTTGGGAATTGGGAGTGAGGTCTAAGTTCCGATCCTCGTGGGAAACCGGTCCGGACTAGAAACCGGCCTTAATTAGATCGAAGAAGAAGGTTATGGACTCAACGAGTCATGACTTGAATTGGAAGGGTTGAAATGATTATCAAAAGTACTCAAAACCTACAACAAATGGAATCTAATTTGTTTTTTGCGTACTCGAATGCATGATTAATCGATGAAACAAGAAGATGTGAATGAAGTCCCCAATCCCTTGGCGCATCTTCCTTCAATCTTGAACTACTAACCGGTCTGCGCATTCATTGGCTTTGTCTTCAATTGTCACTTGTCAATTATCGGTATTCTCAAGTTAATCGATGCTTTCTTTATGTTACCCGCATGAGTATTTGTCTCGTTGGTTGTCTCCGTTTGATGCGGTGATGCTTTAAAGTCTCGACGGTTTTGTCTACGCTCCCCAGGACTTGCCGAAATTCATAACACGGGTGGTGAACCAGCTCGCTTTGGACATAGAACGCATCCATGGCCTGGGCATGAAAATGATAGCCATCGCGGGTCTACAGCCCTTGGGATGTCTTCCCGGGACCACCGCCTCGGACTCTTTCCGAACTTGCAATGCGACCATAAATTCATTGGTGACCTTCCATAACCAGTTGCAAAGCAGGGCCGTCGCGAAGCCGAACAACTGCACCCGGTCGCCTCCTTTCGTCATCGTTGATCTCTATACCCCATTCATGTCCGTGCTTAATGACACAGGTAATTTATCTCGTATGTATTAAATATCTAGATCTCCCAAAAATTGGACACAACTTTTGAGTAATGGACCCAAGAAAATGTTAAGTGGTTTCAAACCACCTTGTCACCATACGTGGCGTGCGTGAATCTAGTCGGCTCCACTCAAAATGCGACATATGTCCTCTGACATGGACCGGCTGGAAAGTAAAAAACAAAAACATAAGGCTGTCTTTTCTCTCTCCTCTGATTGACCGGCTGAAAAAGAAAGCCATATGTTTTAATTTTTCCAACCGGTCCATGTCAGATGACGTGTGCATTTTAAGTGGAGCCGACCATGCCTCATGTACGCCACATGGGCCGATGATCGGCCATGGTGGTTTGAAACTACCGAATATTTCACCAAGAACAGGGTACCTCGGGCCGCCTAGCCTAGATTCCACAACTAGCCCGCCTTATCCCCGCCCCATCAAAGGAACACTGGGTTGACCGGGCCTTTGCACACGTAGTCTCCCTTCACGGATCGGCTTAAGTTTCTCGACGGGACAATCTAAACACGCTTGCGCAACTACAACCATCTTCTAATCCTCGGTTTATTCCTTGTTCTTTCTTTATCCATCCGTATTTCCAGGAAGTACCAAGTTTCCGGAGCCGCTGAAACCATGTTGCGTGGGGATAAACAGCAGTTACTCGTGCGGGAGTGTGGATCAAAACGGGCAGAAGAAATATGATACGTGTAAGGACCCGAAACGTATGTTCTTTTGGGACATGTTGCACCCCACGCGGGAGGGTTGGCGGGCTGTGTTTTCTAAGTTGGGATCCAATCTCAAGCAATCGTAGATTGATTATTTCCCACTTACCCCTCAATAATTCTCTCGTCAATAATAGAGTGTCCCTCGTGATCCCTTCCATCTTAATTGTCTAGAGCAATGTGAATCGGGAAGTAGTGTGATTTCTTCGAATAATTGTGTGTTTCTTTCACGGAATGAGCTCTTCGGGCCTTATTTGATTCTTGATTCTTGACACGTCGAAATACACACGTTGAATGGATGTCACGTAACAACTTGACAATGGGATTTTTTAAACTAATGTAGACAAAAGTAACCATAATCACCTATGTACTCCGACATCTATATCTTATTCTATCTTTTTAGTTCGTCGCTCTTGTAACTAAGTATGGCCCCTGGCGGCCAATGGTCTTGCATGAGACAAGTGGCCACCAAAGAGCAATTTGGGCAGCGTTGGGTAAAGCTACTTAGCTCATAAGCCCAGCCCGTCCCGTCCCGATAATTTGAGACATGTTTTTCCTACTATGGATGGGCTTGTATAACATATTAGGTCACACCTAAGGGCCTCGCCGCGGCACACGCTAGTTAACCTAAGAAATTTAGGGATAATGACACAAATGATTCATGAATTTTGGCTTAACTTGCAATGTGATCGCCAAAATTTTTAATTTATTCAATGTGGTCCATTAACTTTAGCCTGATATTTAATGAGGTCCCTAAACTTTTGGCACATGTTTAATGTAGCTCTTGAACCGTATGAAAATGTTCAATGTAATCCTCCTATTAAGATCGAGGAGAATATTGAATATTTTCATATAGTCCATGGACTAAATTGGACATGTAACAAAAGTTGAGGTAATACATTGAACAAATTAAAAGTTCAGGGACTACATTGTACATTGAATAGATTAAAAGTTTATGGATCATATTGAGCATCAAGCCAAAGTTTAGAGATCATTTGTGTTATTTTCCCAAAAAATGTATGAATACTTTGTTGTGGATGGGTGCGAGCAAACGTTTAAACCTAATGAAGGCCCTCCTAATGATCATCTCTATTTGTTAGCATATTTCATCGCATCCTCGGTGGCCGTGCCTCGTCACCGCTGTTTATCTCAAAACGCCACCAACCGTATCGCAACTCAACTCGAACTCCAATATGTTCAATAACGAAAAATTGAGGTGGTGCGCATCAATTTATATTAGTTGGCTCATAATCGTTGGCTTAACTTTTTTAGTGAAGTAAATCTAATTGGATGTGAAATAAGTGCTTGGTCATAGGCTTCCTCTAGTGATCTCTCTAGTATGTGGAGCCATATTAGATTTGATAATTAATTAGTCGATTGTCAATGTGGATTGGCTTTCGATGAATTTCCCAAATAAATAAATCTTGTGATCAAAGTGGTTGTTAGGTAAGGATTTCCATCAAGGTTCGGTCCGGAGGAAGAGCTGGTGATTCAAGTTAAAATGCGTTGGTTCAAAAGGACGACCGAAACAAAATGCTCACGCACGACAAGAAGAGTCGTTCATGAGGTGCACATGTGAGGGGAAAGAAACCTATATCTAAAATAGATGTGATGCTGGAACAATTGAAAACCGGTCGACCCATAATTCACTTATCAATTCAAACTTTTCGATGAATATGAGTCAAATTGAATAATTAAATCAGCGTGTTCGTAATTGGATTCTCTTCTAACGATCTCTAAATGAGATATTGACTATTCCGTTGCGCGTCAGATCATCTTTGATTTCATACCCTCGTGACACAATGGTATGAAACGAGCTAAATGTTTCCATATTCAATTTCTATGCCCTTGAAGCATAGAAATTGATTGTAAAGTTTGAAATGCCAAGTTTCAATGAAATTAGTGTTCTATATCATAACAAGGATCGACTGTCGAACACCGGAAGATATTCGACCGTATGATCATTTTGCCACCCACAAAGAACCATAATGACCCATGAGCGCAAGATGGACTCGAGATGACGTCATAAATGGATTGATGACCCGCTCGTATCATTGGATCCGGGCCACAGATCTAAATTGAAACCAGCCGAATAGATCGAATGGTGACCATGCACTTGATGCGTACACAATGACGTTTGGGCCAATTCTTTCGTCTTTGCGCGAACAACATCATGTCTCCTACTTGGGCATCTTCTTACGCCGGTTGGATCGATACGTACTATCGGGGTCATCGAATGTCAAGGCTTTATAGTGAACTTCAGGAAATATTATCGATGCAATCCTAAATCTATTGTACGGATGTCAATTTAGTTCTAAACTTTTCAATTTTGCTAATGTAGTCCAAAATCTTTGCGCGAAATTATAATATAGTCCTCCCGGCCAATTGCCACCGGAAATCACTAATGTAAGGTGTCATTTCGAATAAGGTTGTTCACATCATCATGCTACGTAGGACGATCAATGATGGCTGGACGTCACATGAGCAATTTCTGGTTGCACATCCGGGATAGGAAGATGGAGAAGTTATAACATAGATTTAATCTCTGTGTGTAGTCATTGACATGGTGGATTTCAAGAGATAATTACCAGATCAATCATTAACTTATCGTATATAATCTAAATTGCCAACTTTGCTAATGAAGTGCTAAACTTTGGCGAAATTTCAATATAGTCATCATGCCAACTGCCACAATCTCTGGAGATGCGCTATAACCTCAATCTCTCTCTATTGCGCACACAACTGCCGATACTGTTGGCCGGTCTTCTTGTCTTCATAGCCACATGCACTCTCTCTCTCTCTCTCTCTCTCTCTCTCTCATATCACAATCAAAGACGCCTTGGCGACATCGTATTCTTTGTCGAGGCTTGATTTGGGCTTGTCACTCATCGATGCCTCGGATGGACATGAGCCTCGGGATCCTAGGAACGAGCCTCCAACGTCATGTCTACTTTGGCAACGTCGAAGTGGGGGCCTGGCTTGGGATTGGGGCTCGTCAGAGGAGGACATGAGATGAGTGTGCATCCGGTTTCCAAGCGGAAAAAGACTGGAGCCAAGGATAATTGTTAGCTAGCACACATGCTTGAACTAAGTGGATTGGGGATTCATGGCATCAGAATTACTATTACTATTATGTTTAAAAAGTATCCACGTGGGTATCGGAGATGCAACATCGGTGTCAGGTGGCCAAATTGACTGAATTCACACAAGTGTAAAAGGTTTAGGATTCAATTGGCAAATATATATATAAATAAAGATTAAGACCGAATTAATACAATTGCAATAGGTTTAAGACTTGTTTTGATAATTTTCCCTCAAGATGATTTCATTATAATTAGTATCTTATACCTTCTTGTTACAACTCTCAATTCCATTATAAAAGTGCGATCCTCATGCTTTTACGTCGATGGGAAGTATGAATCACATCTTCAATAAATAAATAAAAAGCAGTCAAATCAAAATCATACTAGTGGAAGAATGGTGGCTATGGTGATTGTATATAGAAGTAGAGGATTATCTAGATCCATCGATTCGAACTCTCTTTTTCCCATTTCTGTCCCACTAATTCAACACGACAAGACAGCCATGACAAAAGCATTCTATTGTCTGTGGCTTGTCCAAGCGATTTCCAGTTTCTTCTTTCGGGATTTTCGGACCAAGAGTGCGCATATCTGCTGAACATATGATGAATTCGTTTAACAAATGTGGACGTTTAATATTATTTCAATTTTAGCGATGCCGGATCACAGGTTGTCGCCCGAATGTCAGTAATGGGGGACAATCATATCGAACGGGAAAATTGGTCCTATAAGTCATTAAAGCTATTGCACTTTTATCAGTTCAATTTTAAACATTTTAGTTGTATTAATTGAGTTATGAACCTTTTCATGTTTTACCAATTAAGTCTACTTGAAAAATTTTAATCGAAAATCGCCGACGTGAATATCGGCCATCCTACATAGCACGTATGATGCTGACATAGACAATTTTTGAACTTTTTTTGAATTTTTTATTTTATTTATTTTCTTTTTTTTTCTCTTTTCATTATTATTATTTTTTTTAAAATTGTAGCCAGTGAGGGCATCAAAGGTCGGTGGTCATCGCCGACCTAAGAAGAGGGCTACTCTTGCCTAATTTGGCGAAGGGTTGCCATCGCCGGCCTCGAGTAGCCCTCCCCGAGGGCGATGAGGGGGAAAAGGGGGAAAAAAAGGAATGAGATAAAGAAAATAAGAGAAAAGGAAAAAAAGAAATAAAAGGAAAGAAGAAAAAACCAGAAAAGAAAAATAAAATATTAATAAATTTGGGGTCTCGCTTTTTCCACTTACTTTTTGGCTAACACACTCCTTGAAATATAATATCCTTTGGGGGCCCCATTTTGTGTTTACTTTATTCTTTTATTCTTTTTCTTCTCTATCCCTCTCTTCTCTCTCTCTTTGCGTGTCCATCTTCTTCTTCTCGACCGCCTTCTTCACTCATGCCTCCAACCCAAAGGCCCCATTGGCTTCGCTCGCTTCTCTACGTAGCTGCCTCTCCCGGCCTTGACCCGCTCTCATTAAGACCTTCACGACTATTGTCTACTCTATCATAAAGAGGCACAAAATAGGTGAGGCATTGCTTGACCCCACCGTCTGCTTGAATGATTTTGATGATGAAGATTCAACCCATGATAATGGACTTTATGAACTTAAGAGAGAGAGAGCACTGGTAGAGAAAGAAGAGATTTTATCCATATGGATTTGCATTAATCGTAACCCGAGAGACGTGGCGTTTTCACCTTGAGAGCATCCAAAGTTGCGTGACACTCTATTGGTCACCGAGTCGACAAAGCCTTTGAATTTGTCTAAGTCGCTCTTGTTGTGGTTGACACAATTAGAGCAGATTCGGCTGCACTTTGCCACCAATTACTTCCCATTGCTTTCCTCGATGAGGTTTCGAACCATCTTCACTAAGTAGGCTAAGCTCGGCTCGAACTTGGCCACACCAATGGGTAATGGGTCAAGGCCGCGAGGGGCAGCAATGCGGAGAAGCGAGCGAACGGCTATTGGCACGTGATTTTCGATCCCTTTATATTTAGAAAATTAATTAAAATACCATAAAAATTCATAAAATTCAAAAATAAAGTTTGGAAGCCTTGGCCAAGCCTTAGGAACCAATTTTGAATAAAAAATATTTTTTTCAATTTTTTTGGAATTTTTAATATTTCTTTATATTGAAAAATACCTTGAAAATAGAAAAAATAGCATTTGTGACATGAAAAATATAGGAAAATAGGCATTATTCTTTTAATCCCAATTGCATTGTGGTCACTTTAGATCCTAAAAATCCGACCCAACTCCTTGATTTCTACAATTGGCATGTTGAATAGTATACATAATAAGTGGGCTGGTTTAGATTGATCGCTATTGTTGTTCTACCGATCTATCTTTCCCAATAATTAATTCTCCCTAACCACATCTTATAGGGATCATTGGCACCAAGCATGAGGGATGCTAGACGTTTGGTAATCTCTCCATCGACCAGGATCAAAGATCCGTTTAGGTCCTTCATCGAACCAAAAATCTCAAATTAAGTCTTTTCTAGTCCTCTTTTCATTTTGTGCTAGTTAGGACATTTTATTCTTACACCTTTAGTTGCATTTTGGTCCAATCACTATCACGAATTGCACAAATTGGGAAATGGACCTAATTAAATTTTCAATTTAGTCCCTCATTTTCAAATTGCAGTCAATCGATCACTTTTTGAGTGATTTCTATAACGACTTGAATTTTTTAGCTACTTAAGTTACAAGCGGGTTAGTGCTCATTGAGCTAGGCTTTATAGCGAACGTGCTTTTAGGGGATTATTAAAGTGTTTTGGACCCCGTAGAGCTACATTGTGCAAAATTGGGACAATTGGGGAAAATGACCATGTCACGCTTGCGTGACAAGTAACGAACATGAGGCAGTCTCCACTTGTACCCCACGTTTTCTCCACTTTTCCCCTCATACGATACCTCTTTCTCTCTTGGTTCCATAACTTTCCCCTCCACCAAATAGACCCTTTCTTCCGATAACCTCTCCTTCTCTCTTCATCTTTTTGTTCTTTATTTTCTCTTTGGAGAGCTTCCATCCGAGCGAGGTCTCGCTCTTGTCCAAGCGTCGACAACATCTTAGCTCATCAACAGTGAATTCTTGAGTCCTTGAACCGCGATAACAATCCTCAACATCGGCAAATCCCCTCTCACTCGCTCTTGAACCCGCACGGTACACCGAGGGAGGAAGATGTTGGTTCGAGCACATCCGGACAGCGATTCAAGCTCTGTTTATTGGGGTGTCATTGTGAGGTAAGTAGTTTACTAACCTAAACCACTAGATTATCTATTTTCGCTGGATGGTGTGAAATGGTGTGGTACAAGTTGTGTTGCTACTAATTTGGAATTGTCCCCGCAAGTCCAAATGAACAACCTTGTCTGCTCTATTTGTTTGTTAGAATGACATCCTATGACTAAGGGTAGTTGGAAATTGAGGGTTGATTGCTTTGGATGTCGTTGAGGTGAAGTGAATTAAGGACCAAAATATGTATAAGGTTGGTTGGCCATGAGCCCTACATGAATGGTCGTTTGGTTCTAGCTTCGAACGTTTACATTTTCGATTAAATTATGTACTTGAGATCATGGTAATTGGAACTAAAGGCCGATTGCTGTGGTTGTCGTCGAAATGATGTGGATGTGAAGTTGCCAAGCAAGGATGATTCAGTCTAGAGAGCAATTGTGAGGAGTGGATGGTCGTGAGCTTGTAAGACTTGATTAGGGAGGTCGCCGAGGGTTGATCATGTTGGAAGTCACCGAGGTGAAGTGAATTAAGGATCGAAGTATGTATAAGGTTGGTTGGCCATGAGCCCTATGTGAGTGTTCATTCGGTTCTAGCTTTGTACGTTTACTTTTTTATTAAACTATGTACGTAAGATCATGGGTAATCGGAAGTAAAGAGCGATTGCTTGCTATGGTTATCATCGAAATCATGTAGATGTGAATTTGCCAAGCGAGGATGATTCAGTCTGGAAAGCAATTGTGAGGAGTGGATGTCCGTGAGCTTGTAAGGTTTGATTAGGGAGGTATTGTGGGTCATATGTCGAATTCGCTACCGGTTTCGGTGTTTCTAAGGCAATTCGTGAAAGGAGACTGTATGGATGTTCGGCCATGGAGTTTCAAGGACTATCTACTGTTTATGTTGTATGAATTGCTTGATGTTTTGAGTAATCCATGAATTGTATGGCGAAACCGTGTCTCTGAGTGAACCATGATAGCAATGTGTTACTGATTGTTCTTTGAGCATCTTATTTTAGCACCTGTTATTGTGATGTACTCCTTGATCATGAGATGAGTGGATGATTTAGTTGTTTGGTTTAGTATTCTATTTGCTGAGTTTTGTGCTCACTTTTTGTGGGTGAGACTTTTTTCAGCTAAGTAGCAGATTGAAACCAAGATCGTCACTTTGAGGTATAACTACGGGAGGCAGATACTATGAGGAGCAATAGATGATGATGGTGTTGGTGGTAGCGAGTAGTACTCGAGAGTGCATTAACTTTTCATTTTGATAACCTCCCAATGTACTACCTTGTTCTATTAAGGGAAATTGTAAATAAACCAGTTAAATAATATATAAGGGAAAAGTATACTAGAAGTGTCATAACTTTTGTACGGCGTTCACTTGAGTGCTATAACTTTCAAAACGTTCACTTAAGTGCCATAACTTTTAAAAATCGTTCACTTGAGTGCCATGTTGGCGTGGTAGACGAAAAAACCGACATGGCAATCGGAAAAGTTATTGTAGACGCCGGAAAGTTACTGTAGATGCCGGAAAAGTTACTGTAGATGCCGGAAAGATGACATAGCATGCCGGAAAAGTTGCTGTAGCACTCAAGTGAACGATTTTGCTCCGACATAGCACTCAAGTGAACTATTTTTGAAAGTTATGGCACTCAAGTGAACGTTTTGAAAGTTATGGCACTCAAGTGAACGCCGTACACAAGTTATGGCACTTCTAGTCTACTTTTCCCTAATATATAATATATAGTATCGGGTGTTTCGTACTAAGAGCAGGCAAGTCGTATAGGTTAGTGAACTTAATGAGGTCATACCTTTTAGGCATGCCTGCCATTTGTCTTGTATGCTCTTGTGTTATTGTATGGTCACCGACTATTTTTGATTTATCAAGCTTCCGCATGTGTGTGCGTGCGTGCGTGCGTGCGTGTGTGTGTGTGTGTGTGTGTGTCTATATATATATCAAGCATAACGCATAAGTAGGTTAAGTAGGTGGCGGGGTCCGGGTCGTCATAATTTCATTCAAATGTAAACCGTCACCCAAACTAATTGGTGCAATCGCTTTTGCTCGATTCGTTCATTAAATGCCTCAATTGGTCAATTTCCCTACTCGAGTTAAACTTTGGATTTAGGATTTTTGCACCAAATTAAACCATTTAATCTCAGAAATGTCATTTTTTTGTAGAACCCATTTTTGGCAATAATTTCATGAAAAATGGTCATTTTTAGGTCTAATTTGAGGGAAATAGTGCAACCAGGTCGGTCGGGTCGGCCGGAGCCCGACCAACAACCCGGATACCATTAATCGTCTCCTTCCCCAATTCCCCCTCTTATGTACGAAAGTGAAGGCCAAACGAAAATGGCCAAAATTGACCATCATTTCATGTCTAGTCAGAGATCTCATGGGTTGGGCCTTGAAGGCTAACGAGTTCCGGGCCCAATGATTCTACTCTCACAAGCTGAGGTTGTCGAAGCTAGGATGGCCAAATCATTCTATCTCATGGTGCACGGCCGATGGAGACCCAAGGAGTACCTAGCAAAAATCAATCAATTGATCACCAAAATGACCCTAATTAACGACGCTAAGGGGTGGGCATTGTGGCTAGTGGAGTTCGGGTTCCAATGAACCATTTTCCACGATATTATAATATGTTTCAAGTTTGAATCCATAAATGAAATTCGATTTGGTTTATTTTGAAACATCTGAATTTGAAATACAAAAGGCGTAACTTTTCTACTTGGAGTATGAATATGTCTAAGCCTCGGTTAAAAGCGGAAAGAGATTTTTTATTGGATGCAAGTTCATTAAACTTTCGTGTACGAATTCAATTCTCTGGCCTTAAAGTGGAAAGTCTAAGTGGACTTGAATTTGGAAAGATTCGGTCAACTTGATCTTGAATATTCAATATATATATATATATATATATATATATTTATTTCCTAAGTGGCATTAAAGTTTTGCAGAGCCACTCATACGAGCACTTGATAAGTGTTGTTGAGGAATCTGTGCAGACGATGACACGCCGTTTTCAAGCGAGTGCTTGACATTGGATTTTCATTTTGTTCGTGATATTACATCAAGTAATAAAGTGTCGAAGCCGATTAAATTCTTGTGGTAAGAATTTGTGTATAATTCCTTTGTGAGATTAAGAGATTATTTCATGAGAAATTGAGTGCTAAATATTATGTGCATTATTAGATATAACTACGGTTGGGAAATACCGAGAGTGTTTGAGTGACTCGAGTATAGTTTATAATCTCCTTTGGATCGTTTGTTCTCTATTGGAATTCTTCGCTGCTCTCCTCGTGGATGTAGGTTTCTATGATCAAACCACGTACAGGTGGTGTCCGATTTATTTTCTTATTTTTTCTATTTATTATTCGATCGCTTGCTTCCATGCAACAATTGGTATTAGAGTTACGCTTGCTTAGTTGAAGTGAATCGATAGCGATAGAAGAAGTTAAAGTGAAAATCGATAGATTTGATTGGAAGGACTTAAAGATGAGCAATAGCGCTTCGGTTATTAATCATATTAATGAATTCAATGTGATCATTAGTCAATTGAATTCAATTGATATTGACTTTAAAGATGAGGTATGTGCTTTGATTCTATTATCCTCATTGCTTGATAGTTGAAATACTATTATTACTGCTGTTAGTAATTGCTCTGGATTGACAAGTTTGACGTTTGATGGGATTCAAGATTTAATTCTGAGTGAGGACATCCGTAGAAGAGAATCTAGTGAATCTGTAGTTATTGCTTTAGTAGGTGAAAATAGAGGAAGAATTGGTACTCTTGTTAACAGAAATAGCATGAACTCGAATAAGCGCAGTTAGTCTAGGATTGGTATTACTATTTGTTGAAATTGTGGCAAAAGGGAGCATCTTAAAAGGGATTACTTTAAGTTGAAGAATGAGAAGGGTAAGGAAATTAGAGTTGAATCTGTGAATAATGTTGCAGCTATAGCTAACAATAATTTGGATAATGTTGATTTTGTCTCTCTGTCATTGATGATTTGTCATTTAACGGATGGATTGTGGATTCTGGTTGTTCTTTTCATGCTACACCAAATAGGAACTGGTTTACTACTTATCGGTGCACAGATTGTAGTAAAGTACAGCCGGCAAACAACTCTAAATGCGATGTTGTAGGTGTTGGCATGTTAGAATCGGAATTCATGATTGTAGTGTGAGAACATTGATCGGAGTGAGGCATGTTCCAGAGTTAAAGAAGAATCTAATTTTCTAGAGTACCCTGGATTCAGCTAGGTATTGGTATTCTTCGTAATGCGGAGTTCTGAAAATTGTTCGAGGTACCTTGGTGATAATGAAGGGAATAAAGCATAATGGCTTGTATGAGCTTCAAAGTGAGACAATGATGAATTTCGCCACGGAGGCGTCGTATGCATTTGTTCAAGAGTTTGAATTATGGCATATCCATTTAGGGCACATTAGCAAGAGAAGCCTGAAGGTTCTAAGTGAAAAGAATTTATTATGTGGTTATATTGCTGCCGAACCGAATGTATGCAGGTGTCGCAATTTAGATCAACAGCGGAGAGTGTAATTTAGTGCAATTATCGGAGAAACCATGGAAATTGAAAAATTACTTCACTTGGATGCTCGCAAGTTGTCATAGTTTCCTTCGAGGAAGAGTCTAGATTTATGCTTACGGTTGTTGATGACTCCTCGGGAAAGATCTCAAGGCTCGTGTTTAGTCATAAGTTTGATGCTATTGTCGGAATCGGACAGTTGAATGCTTTGATCGAAAAGGAGAATGGTAAAATGATCAAGCATGTGCGGACCGACAAAAGTATAGAATTTTGCTCGGACTCGTTAAATGAATTCTGCATGAAGGAAGGCATAGTGAGACTCTGCATTTATACTAATGAACCACGATATGTTGCAGAAGTGATGAGCAATACATTTCTAAGAACGGCCCATAAAATGCTCTTTAGTACTAGTATAGCTAGGAGATTCCTAGTGGATGCACTTACTACAGCGAGCTACCCGATGAATAGATCCCCATCGATCGCGATTGAATGTCGGATTTCCAAAGAAGTGTGATCAGGAAACGTTGCTGATTATTCTATTATTAGAATATTTAGTTTTTCGTGTTATGTTCTAGTTAGTTATGGTAAACTTGATGGGAGGGCAAGAAAGTATATGTTCCTAGGCTATGTATAAGGTGAGATGGGTTATTGGTTATAATGCCCTGAATTAAATTCACATGTTATCAACGGAGAAGTTACATTTGACGAATCTCCAATCTTCCGGCTAGGAGTAATATAGCAGTGTTAATACCGATCCGGATGGTGTTCATCTTGAGAAGGAGTTGCAAGCGTAAACTCTTGAGGTAGCATGTTCTAGCGAAGTAATCGACACAGATAGTGCTTGTAGCGAGGTGGAGCTTGTAGAGCTAATGGTTACGATAACGGCTGATTTTAACAAGGTACGTATTCGGTCTCCTGACGGATATGGATGCAATGGTGATTTTGCTTTATCCGTGGTTAAGGAGCTTGTGTCAGAAAGTCCTTGTGGAGCAATTAAAGGTATGTTGACACCTAATTTTGGCGATATCATATTATTATTATTATTATTATTATTATTATTATTATTCGTTAAATAAGAATATGTCTAATTTGTTTTTGTCTTATTGCAAAATAGAAAAAAAAAAAAAAAAAAATAATAAATATATACTTATATAACGATTTTAAAAATAAAAAAAGAAATGAGAAAAAAAAAGAAAAAAAAGAAAAAGAAAAAGATCGGTTCGGGCCGGTTCCATTCAGGCCCGCTTGGGCGAAACCCAGCCCCACAACTCTTTATTTTGTTCTCGCGTGCAACCTACCCACACGCAACCCAGTTGGGCAATTCTCTTCCTCAGCCCACCTTTTACTTTTATTTCTCAGCCCATCTCCCTTTCTTATTTCCCTTCAGCCCACTTTCCTCCCAAAGTCCATCTCTCATTTATTTTTCTTCTTAGCCGCACTCACGTTGGTCTCTCACATCACTCTACCGCACGCTATCACATCACTCATAATTTCACCACACAACTCACGTGGTCTCTCATTAAACCCCGTCTACATCAACCGGAATTCATGCTCGTCCACATAATGAAACTTGGGGAAAGAGGCAAGACAAGCATAAAAGAAGGAGAGGAGGGCGGGCTCGGGGTTGGCTCGGGCATTCCGTTTGGCGACCAAAAAATGGAAGAAAAATAGAGAGAAGGGAGAGAGCTGGAGAGGTTCGTGGGGGAGGAGGCAAAAGAAAAAAAAAAGGGGAGAAGGAAAAGTAGGCACAGAGAGAGTTGGAGACCGACGAAGCCTTCTTCACGAGGCACCGCCCATCGCACTTGAAAAGTCACCTCGTTCGGCCACCGACGCTACATCTACATTCAGCCCGGTAAACCTTAGTTGCCTCGTCCCGCCCTATTTCAGCATGAACAGGGACAATAGCATGTCCTCTTACCCGTCGTTCGTCCGCCATGTTGTTTGTCATGTGTTTTCGTAGCCTATATATTAACTCGAGTTATGCTTAGAACCCGAGATCTCCCTTAGCCATATGCACGTCACCTATCTCTTGAAGAGTTTGAGTTAGTTCTTCCATAACTCGTTTGTGGTAGAGTCGTCGGTCCGGTAGTGGTCGAAGAGGAATGTCGGAAGTAGTCGGCGTAGTTGATCGGCGCCGCATATGTCCAGCGAATGGTGATAGTTCGAAACTCGTTTTAAAAAAAAAAAAAAAAAATTCTCGAGTACGTGGCGCGGTGAATAGAAGCAACGTGAGCTCGTACCGGCGGTTACGCGTGCGCAAGCGACGCGACGTAGGAGCTTCGGCCAGCAACAACGTGAGCGTGAGTAGAGGGAACGCGAGTTCGTATTAGTGGCGATGCGAACGTGAGTGAAAGCGGAACGCGAGCAACCGGAACTAGTGGTCACGCGTGAAGTCTAGAGGCTACTGCGAGCTCGGGCTGAGGCGACGCAAGGGTGAACACGAGCGAAGCAAGCTCGGGCGAAGACGACGCAAGCTCGTATCGGTAGCCTCGCGAACAAGAGCAAAGACGATGCGAACCGGTGGCAACACGTGAGTAGACCCGAAACAGTGGCATTGAAGGTGGATCTCGGCGTCGTTGTTCCGCGACATTTTCGGCGAGCGAGTCCAAGCGAGAGAGTCACGGTAGTGTGCCCGGCGGTGATGCGGTGAACGAGTCCCGGCGGTGCGGCGGCGAGGCGAGCGGCGGAGTTAGTTGGTATCGGGGGTACATCGTCGCAATCGGGTGTTGCAGACAATGAGAAGATGTCGCAAGCTTGAAGACGATGAATAGTAGAGGTTAGGCCGAGATGCAGATTCGGATGTTTACTTGGATTGTAGTTTGGGCTACTCATGCGTGGGGTTTGGTTCGGAAGAAAATGAAGAGAGTTCTTTTTTTTGGGTTGGGAGGATTGGGCTGGTGAAATGAAGGAGAATGGGCTGGTTCGTGTGGGCTGCTGTAAAAAAAAAAAAGGCATGCAATCGGGCTGGGTTATTTTGTTCAAAAGAGGAGCTGGTCGTGGGCCATGTGGGCTGTTCGAGCGGGCTGAGAAAAAAGGAAGAGAAGCTTCCGGGTCTGGGCCGTTTTGTTCGGGGGAATGGCTGGTTTGGGTGTGAGGGAGCCGGGCCAGAATTAGGGCTCAAGCCCACTTCGTAAAAAAAAAAATTAAAAGCAAAAATGGGCCGAACCTTTTTATATCAATTAGATCGGGTTCGAGTTCCCTCTCCCAAGTTGGATCGGGCCGTAGGCCTGGTTCAAGCCCGGGTCCGAGACTCGACCCGGACCCGGTTCCCTTTAATAAAATATTAATAAAAATAAAAATAATAAAAAATTCAAAAAATTCAAAAAATAAATATAAAATTCAAAAAAATCAGAAAAATTTTAGAAAATTAAAAAAATGATTTCCATGACCTTTTTACCCCTAATGTGAATTTTAAGCCCGAAATTGGCATTGATTGAAGATCGATGTCCAAATCGGTCCGACAATCGTTGTAATTCGACATTCGAGTCGAAATTGTCTGTTTAAATATCGCCATTATAGATTTGGTTTGCATGTGCTTATCCCGATCTTTATTTGGCATATTTATCTTATTGAGTGTTTAAAAACACCGTCTTTTGAAAAATTGCCCGTTAATCGCTTTCCCTATATGCTAGGTTAAGGATAAATAGGTAATTGCACGAAATGACATAAAAACATTATGCATGATCATTTAGTACTAGTTAGATACCCGATGAGCTTAAAATGATATGCAGAATGTGTGGTCACCTTAGGAAATATCAACCGGTTAGGTACCGAAAGGGTGCTAATTATCTAGTTAGCATAAACAAGTCCCCAAACCTAGAAGCTCTGGTTGCGTAGGAATCGAGATAACTCTCCCGTGTCTCGATTGGTTTCTAGCCGACCCCAATAGGCTAGTGGCGACTCTTAATAGCATTTTAGTTTACTAATCAGTAAAATGAAATCCAATGTCACGCGAGGTAGGACTTGGGAGAGTCTACGCCATTAACCTATGGCAATACCTCTAAACCCGCCGGACCTTCCGCGAGAGGCCGAAGGCAAGGTCGCGACAGCTTGGCGACTCCATTGGGGACAATAGGATAAAAACCTCTGAAGACTTAGGCCTTAATAACCAGTTGATTGTTTCCTAACTTGATCACCATTTTGCTGTGTTGGTAGAAAAATCAAAGTTAATCGCTAATTTTTTGATTAGTTGTTCTTGCAGGTTGGGAGTTATAAGGGGCAAAGTGATTGTTGACATGTCTGTTTTGCGGGGAGTTGTAGGAATGTATGTTTTCTAGATGTATATAGAAACAATGTTTGATATATCCTGCTATGCATGTTTTTCATACACAACACGTTTTGCACACACATCCAGTGGTCAAACACGTATCGCGACCCTAGGAAATCCTTAGGAGGTGTCAAAAATAGATTGGGCCATACGCAAGTCCGCAAATGGCTCGATCATTTCTGATCCCGCTCATCACCTCGAAATGTGTGCCCCGACCCGATTATCGCCGTCGGCGTTTTGGGGGCGGTACATCATTTCGTTGTGGTGGGAGCTTTTAGCCATTAGTCTACCCTACCCTCTATATGTCAAACCTCACTGTTAGCATGCGTGTGTTTATGCCATTAACGGATATCATTCACCAACCACCGTAAGTATAATCTCTATTTTATCCCAATTTTTCCTATGTCTCTTTCAGTTATGTTTTTGTTATGTCCATTGACCGACTCAAGTACTTATATATGATATAGACTCGATGGGAAAGCATGATATTACCATTATCCCTATCCCCGAAAGACTTTTGATGACATGGTGGGAGGGTATGGATCGTCACAATCAGCACTATGTCAAAGAACGGGTTGGCTACCCGATACATCTACTCTGGGTTCATTGTCGGGCCCATGCCATCCAAGCCATGGCACATTTTTGGAATCCGATCACATCCACCTTCATCTTCAATGGCCATGAATTAACTCCCACCATTGAAGAATACTACCTCATAAGTGGTGTCCGCCCGTAAGAAAAACCGATTGAACCCCCTTTAGGTCGTGATCCCGCAAGCACCCTCGCCGAATTCCTCGATACACCCAAAGTCGAGATCACCAAAGTACTCAAAAGCAATGTTGGCCATTGTCCTCTGACCTTTTTATTTGGGAAATTCTCGAAGCTGCCAAAAAAGGATGGCACCAAATCCGCTCGAGCTTTTCTTTTAGCTTTCTTTGGTTTCATAATTTTTCCTGTGTCTACGGTTGCTATGAACCCTCTCCTTGCCCATGTTGTGAGACAAGTCTGCATCAAATGGGACTTCATCCCTATGATCCTTGCTGAATCTTTCTTGTCCCTAAACAATTTTAAAGCTGATACCAATGGGAAGAAAGTGTTTCATGCGCCCTTTGGACTTTTGTATACCTGGTTTATCTCTCATATTCATGAAACATCTTTCCACATGATATATTCTAATCTCAAGCATCGCACTCACCCACTTGAAAAGCTTATACAATTGCAGATGCAACCTTATACACGGTCATACCGCACTTGGTTTCATTTTTTGAGGAGCTTAGCCCCAAACCAAATCCGATGGAAATTCAGGGGTTCCCAATTCCAAAGCATCCGCCTTGCTGCCGCCCACACCGATCCCATACCCTTATTGGGATTCACTGGGGCCACTACCTGTTACCCATTGAGGACATTCGGACAATATGGGGCTCTCCAAGATATCCCGTCGCCACCGAGAGGGCAATTATTCAGGTTTAACCTCCCGCACAAGTAGATGGATGAGCAAGAAATCGCCCTTCGACAAGTGGATATTGACAATATCAAGAATACCCGGGAGAGTTGCTTTAAGTAGACCATTGTTCAAGCTCCCGAACTAGAGGGCGAGATGGGACTCCATCAAGCATCATGGGCGTACATTCACCGCCCCGAAGATCCTAATTGCCGAATCGTTTTACTTGTCATCCCCCCGGAAGTCATTCATCCTGGGCCGCAGCGAGAAGATGGTCAATAAGCTAAAAAAATAGGGATAGGTCGCCCGAAACTCCCATTTTGTGCTCAAGGGAGCGGGCATTTTGATATTGATGGAACTGTTACCCATCGAGTTTATGTCATATTTTAGGTGTTTTTCGAGCTGGTGATTTTGTAATCTTTTGTGAAAACCCTTCTTAAGCTTATTATATGAAGCCTTTATTTCCTTACCGACATTCTTATTAGTTTAATTATTACGTATTTTTCCGTTTGAGAATGTATTCTTTTCTAAACGACCCGTGATAGAGTCTATTCTCTCAATTTAGATTTGTTGGAGAATTTACATGTCCCGAGTTCGTTGCAAAAGTTTATATTTTCAATGGAAATCGCGTACATTTTTATTTGAAGTAACTCATGAATTTCACTTTCTACAGGTAGATATTGCGGGCTTTACGCGTTCACCCATTCGCACTAGGTCCGTAACGGCACGTATGGAAGCCCGTGCAGATGATGAAGCGCAGAATCGAAATCTAGGAGCCGCCGCCTTCGCGGAGATCCAAGATTTAAGGGCTATGTTGAACCAGTTATCTACCGAAGTCAGAGCGCTTTCGATGCAGCGAAATCGGAATCAAGTGCAGCTTCCACCGCCGGTTGAGATGCCTGGTCTTGTTGATGACCTCCCAGCAAATCCGGTCGTTGAAGAGGCGGTAACTCAAGTTCTTACGCCCGCTCCTCTTGATCCCATTTCAGCAGCCATCTCGGCCCGATTAGAGGAGGAAACTAAAAAGCGATTTGCTGATCCGGAGCAGCAGCTCAAGGATAAACATGGACTCGAAAATGTCGGGGATCGGTCCCGATATGACAAGATCGACTTTCCCGATAAGTTTAAAGTTCCATACTTCACGAAGTATTCTGGCAAGGGCGATCCGAGGGCACACTTAGTTTATTACACCAATCGGATGGGTCGGTATGTCAAGAATGTTCCTTTTTTGATACGGACTTTCCAGAACAGTTTGGAGGACGCAGCGCTTATTTGGTTCTTGGATCCGAAGCTAGATAAAGTTACAAAATGGGAAGATTTTATAAGGCATTCGTAGAACAATACCAATACAACACTGAGATAGCCCCAACAAGGGAAGTGTTGTCTCGTACGATCAAGAAGAGAGACGAGTCATTTAGGGTTTTTGCACATAGATGACGCGCTTTGGCTGCTGAAGTTCGCCCACCTCCGGAGGAACCCGAGATGATCGGCATGTTTGTAAAAACTCTTCCAAATGAGTTTTATCAAAAGCTCATTGAAGCAGGATTTCAAAATTTTCCCTTGCTCGTCGAAGCCGGGGAGAGAATTGAGGGTGGAATGCATGAAGGAAGAATAGCGGAAGGTACCAGCAGAAGGGCACCAATCGAAAGGAAAAGGAGGTTGAAGTAACCTTTGTTCAAGCTCCAGTTACCCGATCGACACCAACTTCCCAACTTGCCCCCAATCAGATGGCGTACGCATCCGGAAGTTATCAGAATAGCGAATATCAGAATACTCAGCTCGTAAAACCAAGACAGTTTACTCCATCGCCGAGGCCATTATCACAACTTTTACCCGCTTTGTTAGGCAAACAGCTTGTGACTAAAGAAGCTGCTCGAGCTAACCCCCCGAAGTATCGTGGGTTTGACCTTTCCAAATCCTGCGCTTTCCACACGGGAGAAAGAGGGCACGACGTTGATGGTTGCTACGTCCTCAAGCATAAAGTACAGGATCTTCTAGATGGAAATCGTTTGTCGTTTAAGGACTTCGAGCCGAATGTACAGAGGAACCCGCTACCGGGCCATGCCCCAAATGTGGCGATCATTGAAGAGGTGAGGAGCGTCACCAAGAAGAGATTCCGAATAGATGTCGTGGAAATGTATCGTGCACTCGTTTCGGCTGGACACTACAGTGGTACGGATTTAATCCCCATCCAAGAGAAGCGTGTGTGCATCGCGGAGATGGTCCGAACCGGAGTAATTCGGGCTACCCCAAATGAAGTCATTGGCTCTTCACCCCCTCATGTGGTTGGTATTCCCGAAACCGCCCATGTCGAGCCAAAATCGGAGATGGCCGCAATCGAGCCCGAAAACGCCTTTGTCGAGCCGGAAAACGTGAATGTACCCGAGGTGGCATTGGCCCACCTAAACGAGAATCACGATCTAATAACCGATGCCTTGTACAACTCGCACTATCGGGATCAAGAATTCCTACGAAGTGCATATACTGCAGGGGAGATCGTTGATACTTTAGGACAGCCAAGTGGTGGATATGATTTTCTAGTAAAATATTCACAACCGTCTTGGTTCTTTGAGGAGCCCATCCCTGAAACACGAACGTATTGGAATGAGTGAGGAGATGAGTTCGATGCACCGGAGTCCACCGACAAAGTGATCTCGCTAATTGAAGCAGAACAGTGTGTCGGCACGAAAGAGGCCGCTCTTGATGATACGGTTGCCCCTGAAATAGTACCGGATTTGAATGAGACACTCATCGCTATGGTAGAGCCTGTAGTAATAGACCTCACTGTCGTAGAGGCTCTAGGCGATTACGAACTTGAAGATGAGGGCCATATGGTTATTGATCTCACTTCCGAAGAATTCATCCGTATGGGGGCTCGGTTGGATGATAGCTTGGGCATCGTGGGAAGCGGCCTATGCCCAATCACGGTTGACACACCATCAGCGATTGCAAGTGAAGGCGCACCTGTTGCCATCGACAATAAGGAAGTGGCTTGGGACTATGGGATTGAGGCGATTGATTCGGTCACCCGGACGGGTCGTTCTTATGCACCTCCAAGGCCATCTCGTAAGAAATCCGTGACGGAAGCGGAGGCTGAACATCTTTTATCCGTTGTAAAAACTAGTGAATTCTCTATGGTGGATCAACTTAGAAAAATGCCGGCCCAGATTTCCATCCTCGAGTTATTCCAATCGTCGAAAAAGCATAAAGAAGCCCTTCTAAAGGTGCTCAATGAGGTGCATGTTCCCGATACTCCTGGCGCACTCCGGTTGGAAGAATTCGTCGGCTTTATTTTGCTGAATGATCAAATATCATTTTTCGATGAGGATCTTCCATCTGGTGGTCCTTCGCATTGCAATGCTCTCCACATCTCCATTAAGTGCCGAAGCAGAATGGTTTCACGAGTCCTTATTGACAATGGATCTGCTGTGAACATTTGCCCCCCGAGTACATACCGTCTATTGGGATTTGAAGAGTCGCAGATGCATCCATCTAGATCAAATGTGAAGGCTTTCGATGGTATGAGCAAGAATGTCCTCGGTGAGGCTAAACTGGAAGTGTTAATTGGGCCTTCCAAGTTCTCAATGACGTTTCAAATTATGGACATTCCATCTTCCTTCAACATGCTTCTGGGTAGACCGTGGATTCATATGGCCAGGGCCGTCCCTTCAAGCCTCCATCGGAAGGTTCGATTTATTGATAACGGTCAAATGATAACGGTTAATGGAGAAATGGACATGCGACTCCTCGAGGGAGTTGTCGTCTCATACATTCCGCCTAGGGCTGAAGAAGAAGCCAATTATCATACATTCGAACCGGTATCAACAATACATGTCCCGGAAGATGCTGTCACTCAACCCCCGTCTTTGTGTGGCCCCACCCTTATGTCTAGCAGAGTGTTGCTTCAATACGGACATATCCCTGGAGAAGGTTTGGGATTGTATGGTCGGGGCATCACTGAACCCATTCGCGTAGAACCGGATAATGGTCCTTTCGGACTTGGTTATTCTGGAAGCCGTAACCGATCCGACGGCCCCCCAGCTCGTCTGTTTCGACGTAGGCGTTGTAATGCAGCTAATCCTTACCCATCTCCCACCCGGTGTAGTCGCTATGGTCGAAGAAGTCGGGGCAACCAGGACGGTCGCACGGATAATGCCGCTCGCCCGGTGGTGGGTGAGAGTTCCAGTAGCTTGCCCATTGGAAATCCCCTCAGGTTGTTTTTTCCTCGTCCGCCCAAAATGTTAGATGACACAAGCCTCTCTAACTTGGAAGGGATAGCACAGCTGTTCGAAGAACCCGGTGCTGACACCGTCATCACACCTGCTGATGTTGACACCTTCTTTGAAGAACAGACTCTCAAGGGTGAGCCTACCGATTCTCAGAAGATTATTCCGGATGAGCCTCCGGCATCCGAGGAGGTGGAGTCGTTAGGCGGTTCCCCCAACTCTCCAGAGTAGGATCATGGGTTTGTTTGTTTTTGGTCATGTACATGTGGTTTTCTCGCTCTTGCCAAGGATTGTGTTTCTGATGTGCTAACCGTTTTTTGGATACCCCCGGGTCTCGAGCCGTTGGCTTGGGGGAAGTACATGTTGTAATGCGGCTCCCAGTTAAATAAAACGAGCACATGTTTATTAAGGACGTGTGAAAGTATACTGCCGGTCCCATGACGATGCTAGTATGAGCTTAAGTATAAGCTCGAGGACCGGACTTTCACACGCTTCCTAGTTTTGGCTTTTCCAAAAAATCCGGATAACCCGATAATATGAGGGTATTTCCCTGAGCTTACTCATTTGAAAAATGTCGTTGCAAATTTGTTTTGAAAAACACACTTTTCTGCTTTTTGTTTATATGTCATTGAAATGAATTAACCTTTCTGCATCATGTCTCGGGCATAGCATTCTTCATATTCATGATAAGAGCACATGTGACTCGGGTTCGCCAGGCGATGATTCTTCGGACTTAGGCAGCGATAGTGACGATCCGAAAGGGATTGAGATTGAATGGAGTCGCCACGAGGAGTCAGAGCCGTTGACAATCGAACCAACGGTGACGGTGAATTTGGGTACTGAAGACAATATCCGAGAGACCAAAATCGGGGCGGGGTTACGGGAAACAGAAGCCGCCAGATTGGTCAGCCTTCTTCAAGAGTTTAAGGATGTATTTGCCTGGTCGTACACCGACATGCCAGGATTGGATCCAGATATCGTGCAACATGCACTACCAACTAACCCGGATATACCGCTGAAGAAACAACGGTTGAGAAGGACAAAGCCTGAGCTGTCTAAAAAGATTGAGGAGGAAGTAATGAAGCTCTTGAAAGTCGATTTCATTGAAGTCGCTCATTACACGGATTGGATAGCGAATATCGTCCCGGTGATGAAGAAAGACGGGAGAGTCGGGGTGTGCGTTGATTACCGTGATATGAATAAGACCAGCCCCAAAGATGACTTCCCGCTCCCGCATATTGATGTGCTAGTTGACGATGCAACTGGGTTTGAGCTTTTCTCCTTCATGGATGGTTTTTCGGGTTATAACCAGATTCGGATGAAAGAAGAAGACATAAGCAAAACTTCTTTTATAACCCCATGGGGAACTTTTTGCTATAGAGTCATGCATTTCGGCCTGAAAAATACGGGTGCCACGTATCAAAGAGCCATGGTGGCCTTGTTCCATGATATGATGCACAATGAAATTGAAGTATACGTCGATGACATGATCGCGAAGTCAAGATTAGGCGAAGACCATGTTGCGATTCTCCGCAAGCTATTTGAGTGCCTACGTAAATACCGATTACGCATCAATCCCGCAAAGTGCGTACTTGGGGCAAGGTCCGGGAAATTATTGGGCTTCATGGTCGGTAGTAGGGGCATCGAGATTGATCCGTCCAAGGTAAAGGCCATATACGAGTTGCGACCCCCGTCTTTCGTGAAGGAAGTTCGCAGTTTCTTGGGGAGATTGAACTATGTGGCAAGATTCATATCCCAACTGTTAGAGACTGCTAGACCATTTTTCAAGCTTCTCAAGAAGAATGCGAAGATCGTGAGGGATATCGAATGTCAGATCGCTTTCTTGAAGATTCAGTAATATCTGACTCATTCCCCTGTTCTAGTTCCACCTGTTCCCGGCGTGCCTCTAATCCTTTATCTGACCATCCACAAGGAATCCTTGGGAGCAGTATTGGTGCAGAAAAGACCATCAGATGGAAAGGAATGCGCGATATACTATCTCAGCAAGAAATTTTCTGATTCTGAAGCTAATTACTCGGAGGTCGAGAAGACTTGTGTAGCTCTGGTTTGGGTGTTACACAGATTGCGGCAGTATACTCTTCACCATCAGATCATGTTGACCACCAAATGTGATCCCATCAAGTATCTCTTGGAGAAGCCGGCGTTGGTTGGCAAATTGGCCAAGTGGCAGATTCTTATTTTCGAGTTCAATGTACGGACAATGACACAGAAGTCGGTGAAAGGTCGAGCAATAGCAGACATGTTAGCAGAGAATGCTGCGGGACCGCAGGCGGGAGATGAAATGGACCCTCTTGATGATCGTGTTTTACTGGTTAATGCGGAAAAGTGGGTCATGCACTTCGACGGAGCCGTTAACTTATCCGGATGCAGTACAGGGGCAGTCCTTATCTCCCCGGATAGCCAACACTATCCAAGAGCCACCAAGTTATTGTTTCCGTGCACCAATAACATTGCTGAATACGAGGCCTGCATTCTCGGGCTACAGGCTGCCATAGAGATGAAAATTCGGAGACTGCAAGTTTATGGCGATTCTGCCCTCATTATCCTTCGGACAGAAGGCAAGTGGAAAACTCGTGACCCGAAGTTGATCCCGTATCACAAGTTTCTGGAAGATATAATCGAAGAGTTCGATGAGATAGCGTTCGAGTATCTTCCTAGAGCCCAGAACCGGTTCGCAGACGAGTTGGCCACCCTATCTTCAATGTTCCAAGTGACTGCGGGTTCGGACTTCGAGCCATTGAGAATCGAAATCTTGAAACATTCCGCTTACTCCATGCCAATAGAAGAAGAGGAAGATGGAGAGCCCTGGTATCAAGATATTAAGGTTTACCTGCAGACCGAAGAGTTTCCTGAAGGTAGTGAAGCAGGTGACAGGAAATATCCGATGAAACTGTCTTCAAAATTTTTCCTCGGCGGCGATACGTTGTACAAAAGGTCATATGACTCCGTTCTCCCGAGGTGCGTTGATGCCAAGGAAACCAATCAGTTGATGACCGAAATCCATGAAGGTGAATGTGGTCCCCATATGAATGGCCACCTGCTGAGTAAGAAGATCATGAGATTGGGATATTACTAGCTCACTTTAGAAGCCGATTGTATTCAACATGTTCGTTCTTGCCACCAGTGTCAAGTCTATGGAGATAGAATCGCAGCTCCTCCCAACGAACCGCACCGGATGTCCGAGGCGTGGCCTTTCTCAATGTGGGGCATCGACGTCATAGGGCCAATCAATCCCAAAGCTTCAAATGGACATCGTTTTATACTTGTGGCAATTGACTACTTCTCAAAGTGGATTGAAGCGAATTCATATGCCAATGTCACAGCCAAGAACGTGGCCGGGTTCTTGCGTCGAGATATCTTTGCCCGATATGGAGCGTCGGAGGCTATAATCAACGATAACGGTTCAAACCTCAACAACAAGGTGGTTGACGAGGTTCTTGGTGAGTTTCGCGTCCAGCATTTGAATTCTTCGCCTTACCGCCCGCAGATGAATGGTGCAGTAGAAGCGGCGAATAAGAACATCAAGAAGATTCTGTCCAAGACAGCAAAGAACTATCGGGATTGACATGAGAGGCTCCCCTATGCACTAATGGCATACCGGACGTCGATCCGCACTTCAACCGGGGCAACTCCTTTCTTGTTGGTATATGGTATGGAAGCAGTGCTACCGGTAGAAACAGAGATTCCATCACTCGGGATTCTGTCACGATTGAAACTATCAGAAGCAGAGTGGATTCAACAGAGATATGAATAGTTGAATATGATCGACGAGAAAAGACTGCGGGCTATCTGTCATGGTCGGTGTTACCAGAAACGTGTGGCAAAGTAATTCAATCGTAAAGTTCGTCCCCGGCTTTTCGAGATCAGTGACTTGGTGTTGAAGAAGAGATTAGCATTTATACCGCACCCCGGAGGCAAGTTCATGCCAAACTATGAAGGGCCATATCTGATCAAGAAAGTCCTCCCCAGTGGCCCGTTGATTTTAGCCGAGATGGACGGCCGTGTCCGGTCGAGCCCCGTAAATGCCGATATGGTGAAGAAGTATTTCCCATGAATAAAATCAAAGGCTCTTATGGCCTTTTCATGTGTAGATCCGAGTCACCGAAATTGCAAACATCATGCATATCATGCATGCATGCATATCATATACGTGTTGCGGATTTAGGTGTGATATTCAACGAACCCGAGCCAAATAACTGGACTAATTTAATCTGGAGCGCCTTAGGTAAAGGAAACCGGCAATTGACCGTCGCCCGAGGTCGCATGGAGAGCCGTGCCCCGCCTCAGTGGGATTGCTTAAATAAAAGTGAAGCGCCCCTCATGACGCCAACAGCGCCGTAGCCTGGTGGTTAGGGGAATGAAGGCGGTCCGGAGCGCTGGGGGTTCGAAGCCCGGGGATGGCACCCAGTGAGCCCCATCGTAAAAACGGAGGGCTCCCTTGTAAATATAAAAAAAAAAAAAAAAACTTTTTGCACTTGTTTCATTTTTTGCAATAATAAAAACATTTTGCACCTCTTTCATTTTTTGCAAAAAGAATGGAGCATTTCCCCCGAAACGAAATCGGGACGTCTAGAGCAACGAAGAACCGTGTCACTATCCATCTTAAGAAGTGCCCCTGCCTCATCGGTTACTACATCGATGCACCAAACTCATTTGATAACTTGCGGGAATGGGACAGTTTGTAAAATCCCAAGATGCTCTATTAGCACAGATCCTCAGAAGAGTGAACACAAAGGGTCAACTGGTCTTTGCAGCCCGGGTAAGTATCCCTCTCCTAAAAATTTTGCAAGAAGCATGACTGTTCAAATGTTTCATCCCTAGTTGGATTATAATAAATGTTCACTTTGTAAATCATTAAAAAAAAAAGAAAAAAAAAAAAAAATCTCATCCTTAGTACAGTTGGAGTTCATGCTTCAGCTCATTCTAACAAAAAAAATTTTAATTTAAAATTTACGTCCATCGAACTAGTGCATCCATTCATGCATACACGCATCTTGCATTGAAATTCCCCTGCAGTTCACTCGATGAGATGATTTTTACCGAATGAAGCGGAGGTATTAAGTTTGCCAAGTTATAGTGCTTAGGATGAAAGGCAAGCCCCACCTAAACACACCCCCGATACACTCTGAGACCGAGTGAAGTGAGAACAAAATTCGTGTCTTGGGACAGAGGATCCATTCGCAATGTATACATGGGTCGAAGTGATGAAAGGCAATTCTTTCTTTTCCCCATACACAATATATCCCTTGCTAGCCACATTGAGCTTGAGAAAGGAGAAATTCAAAATACCCCTGTCAAGAACCACCCCACATCGGGGCAAATGCAGGAGATTATAGTTGAAAATCAGTTGAAGAAAGGTAAGAAAGATTTAATTGCCTTCACTTGCATTAACCTTTGTGTGTAACTTCAGGTGAATCTTTATGGAGGCTCGAAGCGTCCCAAAATGAAGAAGAGCATTTCTTTCTCTACCCAAACACCAATATCCTTTGCTAGCCAAGTTGAGCCTAAAATCATTCATTTCTAAACCAGAGTGGTGATCATTTCCCCAAATTGGGGCAAGACATGTGATTTACCAGAAAATCGGTATCGATGTCAAATGTCTCGAGAGTCCAGGGAGCTCATGAAAATAGCAAAGAAGAGAAGAAAAGGAAAATGAAAATCAAAGGGCTAAAAAAGCAAAGTGCCTAGTAAAAGCAAGGCCAAAGCCCGGAGAGGAAAAGGCCAAATGCGGAAAAGCATTGAGCTTACCTTGAACAGAAACAAATGCGGAAAATAGAGAAAAACTCTTTTCTTGCCAAGCAAAAACAGACGGCTCATTGGACTCTCGAGGCAGGTTGTAATCCCCAGAGTCGGATGCATTCCCCAAATGGAGCGAGATTGGTAAAGACACCAGGATGGTCACCAACTCATAAACCCCATTAAAAAAAAATCAAAAATAAAAAATCATCTGAGCCTATAAGCCTTCCCAAATCGACATTACAACCCATCCGAAGACTCTTCCGATTGGGATGTTTCGAGTTGACATGAAGACTTTACAAAGAAGCGGCCGCTTGAAGGAGTGGAGTCAATCATTTCTTGTCTTATCTTCCGGGTTCTTAACTTGTAAACCCGATGAATGTAGTAATTTCAAATATTTCCCAAGTGTGGCCTCAAAGCAGGAAAAGCCCCTTGTGTAAGCCCATGACCAAGCCAACGTTACGGTCCCCGAAAGACCTTTCGGATTGACAAAAAATGTATGCATTGTGAATATGTCCGAAACCTTAGACATGAAAAGAGTGCGAGGTCTCGTGAGTATTTATCCCGGAACCCTCAAGTGAGCGATTGGGATCAACAGAATATCCCCCAACGAGAGTGTGTGAGAAGCCCTTTTAGACTAAGGATTTTAGCCTGGCATGCTTAATAAGCCTTTTTCATGAAGCAAAATTGTTGTTTTTATGAACCAAAGTTTTCAAAAAAAAAAAATCATCATTTTCGGGAACGACAGTTCTCCCTTCAATTAATTTTCCCCATGGAGTCTAAAGGTCGGCGTTGTTGTCTATTTGAATGAGAAGTTTTTGGTATCGCACTACGCCAATAGCTTCCCCGGTGAGTGGACTTAACTTTATCTACTCATGCATTTAATGTCATCTACCCATCGTTCTGAACATGTTTCATAAGTCATGAGTTGTGTAGGGACCCGGTTTGAGCGATTCGATTATCTGCGGTAGGTTTTGAATTGTGAAGGAACATATCACAGATGTTCATTGGCGATAGTATTTGTTCAAGCTAACCTTATTTGGACAAATATGACACCAAGCGCTTATCAGGAGCCAAGTCTCGCGAGTGTTATTCGTGGTGGCAGAGTTCGCCGACGATATTTCCATTTCATTCAGCAAGTTTCGATCGACATGCAAGCGCAAAGGTCGAAAGCTTGTCTCCCGCAACCCAAAGAATGTACTCCAGAGGTCGAAGTGTAAGTTCAGCCCCAAATAGCACTCTCTCCCCAATGACATATTATTTGTTGGAGCTAACCTTTTTTGGACAGGTAAGGTGAAATTTAGCTTCCCGATGCCTATTCTATAAGCGGGTTTCCTCATTCTGGTGAGCATGATACAATGCTAAGCCCACCGTGTGACTTTTTCAAAATAGCCTTTTCACGAGTCAAAGACTCTGAATTGAGACTTTTCAAAATAACCTTTTCACGAGTCAAAGACTACGAACCGAGACTTTTCAACAGCCTTTTCACGGGTCAAAGACCCCGAACCGAGACTTTTTCAAAATAGCCTTTTCACGGGTTAAAGACCCCGAACCGAAACTTTTTAAAATAACCTTTTCACGAGTCAAAGACTCTGAACCGAGACCTTTCAATAGCTTTTTCACGAGTCAAAGACTCTGAACCGAGACTTTTTCAATAGTTTTTTTTCAATAGCCTTTTCGCGGGTCAGAATACCGTGAATCGTGACTTTTTCAATCGCCTTTTCACGGGTCAGAATACCGTGAACCGTGTCGTTCCCTTTGGGGCCAAGCCCGTATCGTTTTTACGGTCGTCCCGGAGGTGTGTTTGTTTGAGCTAACCTTGCCTGAACAGGTACGGAGAGGCATGAGCCCCGGAGCCAGTTCCTTGAGCAAGTCCCCTCAAGTCCGGTGAGCCTTAAAGCCCTGAGCAAACGCATTGCCAAGTGAAGGCCAAGCCCGTATCGTTTATACGGTCGTGCCTTTTCCATCCGAGACCAAGCTCGTATCGTTCATACGGTCGTCCCTGAATTTTGTTTGTTTCAATTAACCTTGCATGCGCAAGTACCGAGAGGATTGGAGCCCCGGAACATATTCTCTGAGCGAGTCTCCCCATTTTTGGTCTCGATAGTTGCTTTGGCGGTTCTCCCCAAACACCGTCGGTTTAGTTTATCGACAAAATTAGGTGTCATTTCGTCTTGGAAGAGAACCTCTTCGAGCTCCCATTCCAAGAGGGGCAGTTGTTGACACCTAATTTTGGCGATATCATATTATTATTATTATTATTATTATTATTATTATTACTATTATTCGTTAAATAAGAATATGTCTAATTTGTTTTTGTCTTATTGCAAAATAGAAAAAGTAAAAAAAAAATATAATAAAAAATAAATATATACATATATAACGATTTTAAAAATAAAAAAAGAAATGAGAAAAAAGGAAGAAAAAGAAAAAGAAAAAGAAAAAAATCAGTTTGGGCAAGTTCCATTCAGGCCCGCTTGGGCGAAACCCGGCCCCACAGTTCTTTATTTTGTTCTCGCATGCAACCCACCCACACGCAGCCCGGTTGGGCAATTCTCTTCCTCACCCCACCTTTTACTTTTATTTCTCGGCCCATCTCCCTTTCTTATCTCCCTTCAGCCCATTTTCCTCCCAAAGTCCATCTCTCATTTATTTTTCTTCTTCAACCCACTCACGTTGGTCTCTCACATCACTCTACCGCACGCTATCACATCACTCATAATTTCACCACACAACTCACGTGATCTCTCATTAAACCCCGTCTACATCAACCGGAATTCATGCTCGTCCACATAATGAAACTTGGGGAAAGAGGCAAGACAAGCATAAAAGAAGGAGAGGAGGGCAGGCTCGAGCTTGGCTCGGGCATTCCGTTCGGCGACCAAAAAATGGAAGAAAAATAGAGAGAAGGGAGAGAGCTGGAGAGGTTCGTGGGGGAGGAGGCAAAAGAAAAAAAAAAGGGGAGAAGGAAAAGTAGGCGCAAAGAGAGTTGGAGACCGACGAAGCCTTCTTCACGAGCCCACGCCCATCGCACCCGAACAGTCACCTCGTTCGGCCACCGACGCTACATCTACATTCAGCCCGGTAAACCTTAGTTGCCTCGTCCCGCCCTATTTCAGCATGAACAGGGACAATAGCATGTCCTCTTACCCGTCGTTCGTCCGCCATGTTGTTTGTCATGTGTTTTCGTAGCCTATATATTAACTCGAGTTATGCTTAGAACCCGCGATCTCCCTTAGCCATATGCACGTCACCTATCTCTTGAAGAGTTTGAGTTAGTTCTTCCATAACTCGTTTGTGGTAGAGTCGTCGGTCCGGTAGTGGTCGAAGAGGAATGTCGGAAGCGATCAACGTAGTTGATCGACGCCGCATATGTCCAGCGATTGGTGATAGTTCGAAACTCGTTTTTAAAAAAAAAAAAAAATTCTCGAGTCCGTGGCGCGGTGAATAGAAGCAACGTGAGCTCGTACCGGCGGTTACGCGTGCGCAAGCGACGCGACGTAGGAGCTTCGGCCAGCAACAACGTGAGCGTGAGTAGAGGGAACGCGAATTCGTATTAGTGGCGATGCGAACGTGAGTGAAAGCGGAACGCAAGCAACCGGAACTAGTGGTCACGCGTGAAGTCCGGAGGCTACTGCGAGCTCGAGCCGAGGCGATGCAAGGGTGAACATGAGCGAATCGAGCTCGGGCGGAGACGACGCGAGCCCGTATCAGTAGCCTCGCGAACAAGAGCAGAGACGATGCGAACCGGTGGCAACACGTGAGTAAACCCGAAACAGTGGCGTTGAAGGTGGATCTCGGCGTCGTTGTTCCACGACATTTTCGGCGAGCAAGTCCAAGCGAGAGAGTCACGGTAGTGTGCCCGGCGGTGATGCAGTGAACAAGTCCCGGCGGTGCGGCGGCGAGGCGAGCGGCGGAGTTAGTTGGTATCGGGAGTACATCGTCGCAATCGTGTGTTGTGCATAATGAGAAGATATCGCAAGCTTGAAGACGATGAATAGTAGAGGTTAGGCCGAGATGCGTATTCGGATGTTTACTTGGGTTGTAGTTTGGGCTACTCATGCGTGGGGTTTGGTTCAGAAGAAAATGAAGAGAGTTTTTTTTTTTGGGTTGGGAGGATTGGGCTGGTGAAATGAAGGAGAATGGGCTGGTTCGTGTGGGCTGCTGTAAAAAAAAAAAAAAGGCATGCAATCGGGCTGGGTTATTTTGTTCAAGAGAGGAGCTGGTCGTGGGCCATGTGGGCTATTCGAGCGGGCTGAGAAACCAAGGTGGAAATTGACCTATGGCAATACCTCTAAACCCGTCGGACCCTCCGCGGGAGGGTCAAGGCGAGGTCGCGACAAGGTACATGTGCAGTTAGTGTTCTGATGAGGTCTACGATTATAGCGAAGTTCAAGCATGGCTTGGACTTGAATGATATCTGTAGCTGTTAAGTCCATTGGGGTTGTTGGGAGAGTGGTAGCGAAGTTCGGATTCTAGCAAAGCGATTATGACATAGCTCAAACGTCGAACCAAGGTGGAAATTGTTATAATATGTCTTGAGTTTGAATCCGTAAATAAAACCCAATCCGGTCTATTTTGAAACGTCTGAATTTGAAATACAAAAGGCATAACTTTTCTACTTGGAGTATGAGTATATCTAAGCCTTGGTCAAGAGCGAAAAGAGATATTTTATTGGATACAAGTTCATTAAACTTCCGTGTATGAATTCAATTCTACGGCCTTAAAGTGGAAAGTCCAAGTGGACTTGAATTTGGGAAGATTCGATCAACTTGTCTTGAATATTTGAGACGTGTGTGTGTGTATATCCTAAAGCGGCATTAAAGTCTTGCAAAGTATACGAGCGCTTGATAAACGTTGTTGAGGAATCTATGCAGACAATGAAGCGTTGTTTTCATGCGAGTGTTTGGCATTGGATTTTCATTTTGTTCATGATATCACATCAAGTAATCAAGTATCAAAGCCGATTAAATTCTCGTGGTAAGAATTTGCATAAAATTCCTTCGTAAGAGTGAGAGATTATTTCATGAGGAATTGATTACTAAACACTGTGTGTTATTAGATATAATTGGGATTGAGAAATACCGAGAGTATTTGAGTGACTTGAGTGTGATTTGTAATCTCCGTTAGATCGCTTATTTTATAGTGAAATTCGTTGCTACTTTCTTCATGGACATAGGTCTCCTCGACCGAACCACACACATCCGGTGTTCGATTTATTTTCTTGTTTGTCTATTTATTGTTCGATTGCTTGTTGCTGCGCAATAAATGATATCTGAGCTGATAGTTGATTGATGGCATACTCCCAATATGTATTGGTCTCAAAGGAGGAATATGGTGACCAACGCGATTTTCGGAATGGTGGGTGTTGTGATGTAGCAATGCGAGGCCCGATATACATTAATTGGGATTCAAGCTGAAATACATTGGTGTAGAAGGATACTTGAATTAAAGGGGAGCATACATAACATTGGAGCTCACATGTAAATAGAAGATTGTTAGGATGCACGTGTGAGTTATGTTAGAGAATTCCCATATCAGATAATTGATGTGGTGTGGAGTAGTTAATATATCCAAGTTGACCCACAACTCATTAGCTTGATCTTTTGAGTGAATGCTGATCCAACTGGATATATTGACGGGCTAGGACTTGGGCTTCCTCTTAGTATTCTCCCCAAGTGGATGTATCCGACTTTTGCTTGCACGCTTCCAACATACCAATTGGGGATGCCGGAGCTAGCACGACCAATTCAGTTTGTATCGCGGCACATAGCCATCGAAGGCTCGAGGAAAATCGAATGAAAAAGTGCCGAATTGAGGACAAATTCGAGCTCGATCGGAGAGCGGGAGGATTGGGTATTGTCGACATTCCAATTCTGCCGGCGATAGGTACGTTTTGACAACCTCATACGTATAGAGGTGAGCTGTCAAAACGGCTCTTGTATGAAAATTCTTGGCCGAGGTAGTACGGGGCAATCTTGGCCATTTTTCCTTATTATATTGAGCGATTCATCACAAAAAGGGGGGATGGGAATGAGAGGAGAAAGGATCTAGGGGAAGAATGAGCGAAAAATAGAGAGAGGGGCTGGTTTTTGGAGCTTTATTGGTCTACCATTAAAAAAAGCTCCCGAGAGCTTTCGAAGCTTCACCACTATCAACAGAGTAGAACCGAGCTCCAAGACCTATCCTCCGAGCTTCCTAGTGCTCCAAGGAACCAGGGGAGCTATCCCGCTTGAGTTCTAGTTCCGTAAATCGGTAAGTGTAATTTAGTGGTTTTTCAACTCGGTTTCAATGGCAACTCTTGATCTCAAGCACATTTCGTTGAAATTTTTAGCTCATTCTTGTTATGAACTAGTCCTAAGCACGTTGCTATCTTTGTTTTGCCTCGTTTTTGCATAAAACCCATGTGTCAACCCTCGTGAATACTCGACCATATCTCCACTTCCCGAGCTCATTTCGAGCTGAACTAAGCCTCCCGATGGTGCGGGTAAGTCTTCCGAACTTCATTAGATATTATCTAAATGATTGATTTGAAGTTTGTAAAAAAAATTTACTTGGCCGGTGTTTGTGAGGTAGTTTTTGCATGGTTTTAGGTCCTAAATCTCATCTATGTTAAGTTAGGAGAGCTTTGGAGTCGATTGGTAGTGAAAACGGGATGAAAAACGCAAGTTTTGGTCATGATTTGGAGTATTCGGCGAGACTCCGGTGAAACTATTCCGGCAAGTTGTCGGTTGTCTTATCCAGTGGGCTCATTGACCAATCAACTTTGTTGACTAGTCAACGCCTAGGTGGCATTGACATGATAGCCACGTTAGCCGTCTTCCTATTCCCCTTAAAAAAATATCAGAAATAAAAAAAGCTATCAAATGTACAGGATCCCGCCACATATAGCGATCTGATGTTTTCAAAATTAAAAAAAAAATTAAGAAATAAAAATGGTTTTCAAAAATTAAAAATTAAAAAAATTGATTTGGCGGTCGTGGATTAGCCACGTGGCACCCTCCGTGCCGTCGGATCGTAAAATGATTAATTAACAAATTGAAATTCGACCAAAAAATGTATACATTGCACATGTCACCCCATCACATTGAGGTCGGACCTTACAATGAAATCCCGTCGCGATTTGGTATGGGCTTGGGCGGTCCCGAGCTAAGGCCATCTTTGACTAGGCCTTAACTATTGAGAAAACCTTCCTTCCGAATATTTTAATTCTAACAAAACTATCATTATTTGGAAAGAATCTATGTAAAGTAAATAAACTTTTTATTGCAGGAATGAACACATGAATAAAAAGATTATATTGTCCAAACCCGGCGTTCGGACTCAAAGTAAAGTTACCATGTATCCGCTTCTGAGATAGTTAAAGTTTTCTATTCGGATGGAAGAAGTTGTTGCTTCTGAAGACTTGATCTCGAGAAGATTTATATGACACTTCAGCAAGGACTTTATTGGAGCTTGGAGTCGCTGTTCTAATATGTTTAGAATCAAAGAGTTTCTTTTTCTCAAGACTGTTTTTGAATTATGTTCAGATTCTGCAATATCTTTTTAACAGATTCTCAAGACCCATGTTTAGCAGGTTTTCGATTTTACTGTGTTATTTATGGAAGTATGTGATCTTTGATTGTGAAGATTATTTTCCAATTAGATCGGGATAATATCTTCGATTGGATATTACCTTCTAGGAATAAGTTTTGCTGAAAATTTGAATTAACTCTACTTATGGAAACCGAGGATTTAGTTGTATGGGCGATTGAATCTGAAGAGTTCAGATACGGCTACTATATCTTCCCGGATATAGTCTCGTTCAATCATGATTGATGGCATCCAATCGTTGATTGAAAAGTAGTCATTTGAAGACTTGTCTAGCAGCTAGTTTGGAGGTAAAGGAGTATAAAAGGAAGATCCATGGTAATCAGCCAAGTGAGATTAGCACGTACAATTCCATAGTGCTTGAGTTATTGAGATTCACAATCTTATTCCAAATAACCATTCGATTTATCTTTGAGAGGTCTTTATATGAGTAATCGAGTGGTACATCTCTTGTAACCTTTCAACGATTCATATAGTGGAATTCAATCAATCGGCTGTCAGCGTGGGAGAGTGGACGTAGGCTTGCTAAAGCCGAACAACTATAAACTTTACGTTCATTTCTCTCTTTCTCTAAACTCTTTTACAGTATTTACTTTTATGCATGTCTTTCTACTAAACTTATTCAGTCTGAGATTTGAACTTGTCTAAATTCCCCATTAAGTTTCAAAACTGTTCGAAATCACCTATTCATCCCCCTCGAGGTGATATTGCTATATACAACATTAGCAATCCATTAACCCTATTTTCTCGGGGTCGGATCACGTCAATGGCGAGGTCAATGCAGCCTTCGAGGTTGGAGGTGAGGTGGATGATGTAGGTGTAGAAGTCAACGAGGAAAAAGATGGTGAACACACGGAGAGAAGAGAGAGATAGAGAAGAAAAAGAAAAAGACTGAAGAAGACTCCAACAAAAGGGATTGTTATTAAGGAGCCTGAGTTAGAAGATAGCGACACTGAGACAAGAGGAAGGATCGATGACAATGATGATGTCATCGTTAAGGTTTTTAAAAGGAGAAAGGGTTTTGTGAGGGACAAAAGTTTCAAAAGTAATATTTTTCTAAGTCAAAAACATCTAGAAAGGTACGAGGAGTCATGCCTCACAGAATATTTGATGTCAAGTACTTTGACAGAGTTGGTATCCGTGTGCGAAGGCATTTGAAAGAAATGAAACTGAGAGATTTTGTGACTGTTAGAGCATTTATCTTTGCTAATATGGTGGCCTATTTCTACTCAACTTTGGCGTTTGCTGATTCGAATTCTTTTTTTTATAGCATTAGAGATAATCAGTATCATTTGCATATTTCTAAACTTGCAAAATTGATGGAAGTTGAGGCAAGAGATTTCAAGCCTATAGACATACAACCTGAAGCAACCTATAGCTTTTTGACGGAAAAAGAGAATTATTCCAGAAAATCAAAGGCTCATATTGTATATAATGACTTTCCTTTAAAGCACATTGTAATGCATAAGGTTGAGATCGAATGTCTATGACCAAATGCCTCCTCAAAGACTGATATCTCGAAGTATGAAGCCAGGTTGATGTGGGGACTATTAATAGGGTACAATTTTTCTTTAGCTCATATTGTGCTCCTGCATATGTATAGAATTATGTAAAAATCGAAAGGACGGTTGCCATATACCTTGTTAGTCTCCTTGATTCTGAATTATCACAAATTTAAAATACCGAGTAAGCTGACTTTGAATCAGAGTCAAATCATGGTCGCTGGAGAGACTATGATGCAAAAAATGGGATTCAGATTGACTGACAAAGGTTGGTTGAACAAGAACAAAGAGCTGGTACAGGTTGAACTAGAAGAGAAAAATGAAGAGGCAAAAAGATCTGCGAATAGAAGGAAAACAGTCACAAGAAAGGGAAAGAAGACCATTCTTCAGGATGAATCTTCTGAGGAAGAAGGGTCTATGGAAGAAGAATATGAATCAGTAGATTCTTATGGTGAAAATACTCCTTCAGTTTCTTCTGTAGACATTCTCAACGTCCATTCAAATGATGGTGTTGATGACAATGGGAAGCAAGAAGGAGGAGAGCAGTTAGTGGAGATGTTGGGATAACACATAAGCAGGAGAATCTTAGGAACCAAGAAGAAGATCTCTGTAATGCTCATGAGAGTGAGAAGAGTAAGGAAGCAGAAGGTGAAGAAACCTCTGTAGAGATGGCAGAGAGAACAACAAAATTTGCTCAAGAACAATACATCGAGATGTGGGAAGTGCATATGGAAAACAAGGAAGTAGCATCAACCTTTGATGAACTTGTTCCTAGTCTGAAGGACGATAATTCTTTGAAGTCTGCTGATATGGAAGTTGATAAGGTGGACGAATTTCTTATTGTTGGTGTAGAATTTGCAATAGTGATTCCTAATAAAACAACAGAGATTCAAGAGGAGAAGAATGAAGAATCTGAAGCCTCTACTCTTGTTCAGAGGCAGATTGAATTTGTTACTCAGATGGGGCAAACTGCTTACAAAAGGGAGCAACCCAGAGGAGACGAAGCTGATAATCAGAGAGAGTGAGCCATTGCAAAGGAATCTGATGTTGCTACTATTGGAGTAGAGATCCCGGAGAAGTTATAGAAGGAAACAAAATCAGCTGTTATTGGAACTGGAAAAGAGACCTCAGATGTAGCCCCCTACTTAGATTCAGGGGGAGATTAATCTATAGCGAGTTCTAGATACTTCTTCAAAGGTAGATTCTTCCTAAAAAGGAAAGACTCAGATAGTTGATGAGGGTAGAGTTACCACTCTTGCCAGGAAACTGACACTATAGGAAACTCTGAATGCTTTCATCAAAGAATTGTCGAATACGAAATCATCCCAGTGTCTTGTTCAAAAGAATGTCGAGAAACTTCAGACTGAAGTAATGCAAAAGGCTAGATGCAGTAGAGAATATGGTTTTGAAGAAGCTGAACACCTTTCAGAATATGCTTGATCAGTATTATCGCCTATTCCTTACTGAGATGTCGAGTTTGGACACTTACATATTGATTCATGATGAGAGAATTACTCGAGAATTCCCCGAGTTGCAAGTCTTCAGAGACATCACCACTATTGTTGCTGGTTCGTCTAGAAGAAATCAGGATCAGCTTGTAGAAGGTCAGCAGGAGGGTGACAAAGAGCCAGAGGATGTTCCTTCTTTATCTACAAAACCACCTCCACCAGCTGCTATTTGAACTCATTTTTCAAAACAGCTGTTGTTTGACTTATTTATGTTAGACTTTGATATGGACTGTTTTGACTCATACTATCACGTCCTTTTTATGGGTTGATAGTTCTGCTAAATAATATCTAATTTGTGTACTATTTTGCTTATTTATCCCTATTGCTGATGACAAAAAGGGGGAGAAGCCTCTATAGATTAATCCAGAAATTACAGGGTCACAATGTGGAGAATATGCGTTGAGATGAAGTATCCTACATAAAGAATTTTTTACACGAGGGTTTATATGAAAACACTTGGTGATATTTTTCCAGTTGAAAGTGCATATATTGAACTGATATATTTTCATATGCACATCTTTTCGAAAAGATTTACATGACATAAAAGTTTACACTTTCGTGAAATCTTTTATGTGCTTATATCTTATTAAAAATCTATTCATATTGAGGAAGTTTTGTCTTAATCAAAAAGAGAGAGATTGTTGAGAAAACCTTCCTTCTGAATATTTTGATTTTGACAAAACTATCCTTATTTGAAAAGAATCTGTTTAAAGTAAATAAAATTTTTACTGCAGGAATGAACACATAAATAAAAAGATTCACATGACATAAAAGCTTACACTTTCGTGAAATTTTTTCTATGCTTATATCTTGTTAAAAATCTATTCATATTGAGGAAGTTTTGTCATCATCAAAAAGAGGGAGATTGTTGAGAAAACCTTCCTTCTGAATATTTTGATATTGATCTAATTACTAAACTAGTTTATTAAGAATGCAATTAAGATGATTAAAGCTTCTTGAACATTTAGACCAATGGGAAATTGCCAAGAACCTATCCTAGGACCAAGATGACACGTGGACCAATAGAAAAATGATAAGTAGCTAGAAGACAAGGCTATGTGATTAGGCTTGCTAGGTGGCCTCTTAGTAGAATCATAAGTTGCTATAAATAAATAAGGTCTTGAATTCAAGAAACTTCTTCATCAAGATATTTAATTTTAGGGAAAAATCTCATTATTATATCCTTGAGAAATTTCTAGAGTAAGATTATGGGATTGCCCCACTATAAATAGGATGGTCGCCCTCTTGAAAAAGACTAACCAATACTTTCTCTCTTCTTGCTCCCTCTTAGCTGACCACCTCCCTCTCTTCTCTCCTCTTCTCTTGTCACTTCAAATTTCATCATCTTGTCGCCTTATCGCATCATCACTCCTCATGCCCGCACCGCCACGCCACCTCACCGTTTCATCGCCTCAAGCCGCATGCCCGACGCCTCATCCTCCGCCACGCATGCTATCGCCCCTCATCATCGTCGTTCCGTCGCCATTCCATTGTTATTATTTAGTTTTATTAAAATAGTAATTGAAAAAAATGGTAAATGGGATTTCTAGATTTAATATGGTAATATTCGTTTATTACTTGATTTGATGTTGCATTTTCGTATGATTGCATGCATTTATGCCCTTTATGGCATTAACAACAAGTTTTTAGTTAAAATTGCATGGAAAAGAGTTTGACAACATCGAGCGCGGAACAATCGGGGACAGATTGTGAGTTACCAAGGCCAACCAGACCGGCAAAGGCCCAATCCCAAACCTGGTCCAGTCTGGAATCGGTCCCTATCGGCCCGAATAGAACCTGGTTGGCTTAGTTTGGCTGGACGCAAACCGGAGCTGATCGGCCCAATCTTGGATGGTTCCAATGTTTGACTTGGTTTCGAGCCCCGCCGGAAGAAACAATTCGATTAAACGGCCGTCTTGCCTTCGTTCCGACGTTTTGCACGTTGGATAACATGAAAAGATAATAACCGGCGCATGCGTGTGCTAGATTGTGGATTGGCATTAAAAGACATCTAGGCGCCTGTGTTAGCTCCAGAAGCCACGGGGTAGGGGCTCGGGGGGTAAATGACGTATTTATCAAGTGGCCGTTGCTCACAACAATGGAAAAGCAAGTGTCGTCATCCGCCAAAAGTTTATTTGAGGCGATGGTGGAGACATTGTTTATCATTATCAAGTGATTGAACTCATGTGCTGTCGGTTACGTAAAGTGTTGACGTTGCCTGGTACTAGAAGTCTCGATATAACCTCAAGAACAAGGATGCCCGAAAAGTGAAAAGAAAAGTAAATGCATGGTTCTATGTTTTCCTTACATGGAAAATATTTGATTTGGAAAAGTATATGTTTTATTGCATCTTTGATTTACACGAAAATGATTCGATTGATGATGCTTGGCATTCTTGAAACCGATCACAAGAGAGCTTCGTGTCAAATGTTTTTACACTGCTGAGTTGAGTACTATTATGAAATTCTTATCTTAGGCCTAAAAATTTCATTTATTGGACTATTTGCTCATCCCAACATTTTTCGGGGAAGAGAATAGAGTTTCCACGAGATCCACTATTTGGGTATCCCGCTTGTATGACTCACCTCCTCCAAACTATAATTGATGTAGAATTTGGCATCACATACGTCCGTATCACTGCAACCGTATGGATTGATGTAGAACTGGCACACCAAACACCCATTGAGTTCATTTTGTGGCATGAACAAATGTGAAAGGGCAGGATGAGACGACCACTATGAAACCTTAATATCCATGGCCCATCGGGACCTCAAGGTAGAGCAACGTCTTGAAATGGATCTTGCTGAAGAAATAGGGTCATCTTATCCTCTAATGAGTAGATGGTCTAGCGGACTAGTGAGATGTATGAATGATCGGATAGCCTCCAACAATTTTTGGAGTATAAGATAAGTTGGGAGGTGATATGCTGAGGGTATACTAGGATGTTTGACATGCATAGCTTTCCTAGATCTTAGGTTGTCAAATAGAATAGGAAACCTAGGTTTGATATGAGGAGTATTAAGCGATGTACAAAAGGTTTGGGTTGCCCCCTATATGCAATATTAAGAAAGTTTGTAAAGTCTTGGAAGCTGCTATGTCTACTAAGTAGATGGGGTAGTAAATCCTCTACGTTTAAGAACAAAGGTTGGCAGAAAATAAAGAATTACACTAGTATTAAATTTAGTTAGTTGAAAAGTGAATGGAACTAACACCTAAGGGTCCTTAGGTAACTCTATAAGAGAAAGAGACTCTTGGAAATTGAATTAGCATATTAGATATCTAAGATAAATAAATAATAGGGCAGGTCCTGGGGTTGTTACAGAGGATGTTGTTGCTTCTGAAGACTTGGTCTCAATACGGTTTATGTAATACGTCGACGAGGACTTTATTGGAGCTCGTAGTCACTGTTCTAGAGTGTTTCTTCTTCTGAAAACTGCTTCTAAATTATGTTCGGATTCTGCAATATCTTTTTAACATATTCTAAAGACATACGTTTGGTAGGTTCTCGATCTTGTTGTGTTATTTATGGAAGTCTGTAATATTTAATTTACAAGATTATTTTCCAATCATAGTAGGAGAATATATTCGATTGGATATTATCTTCCAGGAATAAATTTTGCTAAAAGACTTGAATTAACTCTACTTATGGAAATTGTGGATTTAGTTGTATAGGCTACTGAATCTGAAGAGTTCGGACTCAACTCCAACGGCTACTATATCTTCTTAGATACAGTTTTGTTCAATCATGATTGATGGCGTTCAATCGGTGATTGAAGTGCGATCATTTGAAAACCTATCCAATGACTAGTTTGGAGGCAAAGGAGCATAAAAGGAAGATCCATGGTAACCAGTCGAGTGAGATCGTAACGTACAATTCCATGTTGCTTGAGTTATTCAGATTCACAATCTTATTTCGGATAACCATTCGGTTTATCTTTGAGAGGTCTTTGTAAGAGTAATCAAGTGATACATCTCTTGTAACCTTTCAACGATTTATCTAGTGAAATCTAGCCAATCGACCGTCAACGTGGGAGAGTGGACGTAGACTTGTTAAAGCCGAACGACTATAAACTTTGTGTGCATTCTCTCTTTCTTTAAACTCTCTTACTGTATTTAGTTTTATGCACGTCTTTATATTGAACTTATTTAGTCTAAGTTTTGAACTTGTTTAAATTCCACATTAAGTTTCGAAACTGTTCAGAATCATCTATCCTCCCTCCTCTATGTGATATTGCTAGATGCAATATTAGCAATCCTTTAACCCTATTTTCTCGGGTTGGGCCATGACAACGGCGAGACCGATGTAGCCTTCGAGGTGGAGGCGTGGTGGATGACGTAGGTGTAGAAGTCGGTGAGGAAGAAGATGGCGACCACACAAAGAGAGAAGAGAGAGATAGGGAAGAAAAAGAAAAAGAAAATACAGTAAACACAAAATTGAGCCCACATTTGAATTTAATAATTGTCAATGGTTATGATGTGCTAAAAGGATGGACCCATAAAGAATATTATATTCAAATTGCTAATTTAGGGAGTATTTTAGTAAAAAAGAGAGTGAAAAAAACGCGACCCTAAATGTATTCAAAAATATTAAAATACTATAAAAAATTCTCCACATCAACATCGACACTCCAACAAAGGACAACTCGGCATCCGTGCCGGTGATTTTTGACCAAAATTAATTGGATAAACTAAATTGGTAAAACGTGATCATTTGGCATAATTAAAAGATTTATTATTGAATTGACAAAACTATAATAGGTTTAGGACTTTTGGACAATATTTCCCAGCTCCGTATGTATTGAATCTACTGACTTAAGCGACTCGTGTAACCGAAGTGATTTCATTGCTAGGGAACTAACCTAAATGAAATCAATGGACTTCGGTAACCAAAGCACCTAGATGTGTTTTACCTCGACCAGGAAAGCATGGTGCACCCATATAGACCCATTTAACCTATTTTGACCTATTTTCATGCAATACAAATCTAGAGACCCATACTCGGCCCGATCAATATTGCTAAAAACTTTAATATTAAATCTAGTTTAGAAAAAAATTGTTTCTTATAATTCTTTTAAATATGTATAACTAAAACATTGTCGATATTCTAATAAAATTTTAAAAAAATTCTGATTTTTTTTAAAAAAATTTCTTTTTTTTTCTTTTTTTTCTTCTACATCGGGAGAGGGTTGCAAGCAGTAGGCGGTGATTGCCGACCAGCGACCACAAACAACCGACGATCAGGTGGGACGCGCGACCGACAACCGGCCGACGATTGATGACCATTGCTGGATATTGTAAAAAACAAAGAAAATAAAAAAAAATCATGAGAAATCGAAAAATTAAAAAAAATTAAAAAAATTACTTGTTTATGACTGATTTAAGCGTATTAGATAAATAACCCATTTATGACCCATTTAAAATTCTTTTGAAACTCATTAACTTGTTAATGACCCAATTAAATTTGTATTTTATTTTAAGGCAATTCATTTATGACCAATACTATTAAATATGGGTTCCTTAGACCCATTTCGCTACCTCTACTAAAAATTTTGAGCGATCGAACATTCTATTCGTTAATTAGAATAAGATAACATCTGCGCATAATTTGTCGCGTCCAAAACGATGGTCCGCCTTAAAAGCGACACATCCAGGGAAAGAATGGTACAGACCCTCCGATCATAAAGATAAGATAATAAAAATCGAGTGAAGAACGCAAAGAACTCTCCCTTGATTGTGATGTGTCCTTCGTGTATAATTTAATTGGTCGTTATCACTATGGCTATGATTTCAAATTCCAAGTGACATCGAGTGGGCCACATCTTGGTATGGTCTCCGCAATGAGGGCAATGCCCGGATGGTGTAAGAAAAAAGTGGGAGCGAGGCTTTGCGAGATTCGAGGGCCGAAATCAACGAGACATCAATGAAAATCGCGTCGGATCATTCGGAGGTCAGCAAATCGAATTTGTACCCAAAAAGAGACGGGGCTGACGATGCATCCACATGGCCATCAACATCACCTTTTTGGAAGAATGCCAAAAATGCACGTCGCCTTTGGCTAATTGACCACCCTCATATGTCTATTCTAGCAAAAAGAGCCTTTCCGAGAAGACCGCTTTGTACCTTCACATCAATTATTTTTTCGTATCCCTATTTACGAAAATGTCGTTTAATCGTGAAAAATGCCCAACCTCAGATCGTAAATTCTTACGTCCATCCAAAATGCTCGAAACCAACTGAAAGCCATGAGACGATAGCTTGAGTTTGTAATGAGGATGATTTGGCTCTTTTGCATCAAAAAGTGAGGTATGCCTTTTTTTGGGACTTAAGTATACTACAAGTGCTAAAACTTGCGTACGACACTTACTTTAGTGCCAAAACTTTCAAAACAATCACTTAAATGCTAATTTTTTTGAAAAACGACCACTTGACTACCAAAACTTTCAAAACGATCATTTAAATGTCAAATTTTTTTTAAAACGATCGTTTAAGTGCCAAATTTTTTTAAAAATACTTACTTCAGTGCCAACTCCAGCAAGCCACATCAACTTAAATATTAATAAAAAAATAGGTCATGTCGGATTTCCTACGAGCCACGTCGGCTCAAATCGGAGTTGGCACGTAAGTGATCGTTTTTAAAAAAAGTCGGCACTTAAATGATTGTTTTGAAAGTTTTGGCACTAAAGTGAGCGTCGTACACAAGTTTTAGCACTTGTAGTGTACTTTAGCCGCTTTTCCGATATTATCCTTTCCCTTTTTGTAGATCTTTGTGAGACGGGATGGTGCTGTGTTTTGCGTTAAGACGTGTTCTATTGACAATTCATGTCATGTCATTTCTTGTCTAGTATATGCATCATTCGTATCGTCATTACAAGCATCTTGATGTAAAGTCGGCTTTGAAAGATCATATTGGATAAGAGAATGACTACAAATGTATCAATTCATGCCAATTTCGTCTTAGATTGGGATCTCCACCTCGAGTTGAAAACTAAATCCCTTTGCCTTTTGCCAAGCTCTCTAACCCCTTTCAAGGAAGATGCTAGCCTGAATTAACGAGTGGGGATTCTCTATACGATATTGCGACATTGGAGTGCATGCCTGCTCATCCATTTATGAAAATCTAGTTTTCAAAAGTCAATTATTGAGGCACCTACGGGAGCATCGTATGAGATTAAGATTTCACATCCTCGAATAACTTGCAATGCATCTTATAATGTTGAAGGACACATGTTCGGTGTTGGTTAAAGAGACTATACTGAAGAATCAAATTTATGCGAAGCAGTTTATTTATCTAATTGGCCCACAACTCATTGGGACAAGTTGTAGTACATTGGCATGGAAAAGTACTTTAATTAAAGGAAAGCAAGCCTAACAAAGACTCACAGGTGTGAAGGAGATTATTGTGGTGCATGTGTCACGGGCCGACAGATCTCGGTCGCGGAATTAGCCCATGCGGTGCTTGGCAAGCCACGCCAAGCCAGCCTTCCCTCATATAGTTGTTCGATAGAATACTTAGGCGAACAGCTTTCCCGTATTTGATCATACCACACCCAACTTAGCTCGGATATCCTTCGTATCAAGCGATAGTAGACTACATTAAGCACTACAACCGATTTCGGCCTGCCATGGCCTCATCGGGAGAGCGACATTAGCTCCCGACCAATTTTTACACGGGAGGCTAACCCCGCCTTCGTAGCTCCCAAGGGTATATTCTATCTAACCTAGAACTCCTAGTACAAACCCGTCCCGATACCACTCTCAAGGACCCAGTTGTCTTTTGGCCTCTATAATGCTCACTCCCCATGATGATACCCCAAGCTCCACCCACAAGGAGACCCGAGTATGGGAGGACTTGCCCACCTAGGACACGGAACACCCGGCCTGTGTCACATGCTTAAGGGTTTGAGGTGAAAGAGTCCTTTTTTTTTTTTTTGGTCAGAGAAGAGTCCTATTGAAAGCCTTTTTTTTGTGGTGCAATGCAATTATTTTATAACTCATTAGCTTATTTTTTTTAAATGAAAGTCAATCTAACTAGATATCTTAATGGACTGGGAGATTTAGGCCCTCTTATCTCTTTAAGATGATGTATCAAACATTTGTCCATGCAATAACTTATATGCTTTGAGTACAAGGGGGACCTCAATTAACAAATTATCAAAAAATTTAGAATTAAATTGACCAAATTAAATGATTTACGATCGAATTGATACTTAGTGATTTTCTCAATTTGGGATATGACTACAATTTCAAGTCAAGGCGGATCAGATTACGTCATATTAAATGTTTGTGGGAATTGCAGGATTTGTATATTCGGGGCAAAAAAGTAATCTGTAACTAAAATAGTTAGCATCATTAGAAGAACAGCTAACTCCATTACACTTCTTTGCAACTAAAGTAAATATTTCTTTTTTTTTTTTTTACAAAAAAATAAAGCAAGAATCCTTAAATAAGTGGAATTTGGATTATAGTAAGCTAATTAGGTGTTCAGACAACTTCGAGTTCCTGTGTTCTTGGATTTGGATAACTTAGAATTCAGGTTTGCATTGGTTCGAGCCACGACGGGTACCGGTTTATTTAGGATTTAGTCTCGGGACGGGATTAGGATCGGATGGCTGCATGATTCAAGTTATTTCTGATGCGGTGTTGACTTTTCTTACTCATCTCGGGTGGGGTCAGGTCGGTTTTCGGTAGGAATGGGCTGGGTTTTGCCACCTCTATTTAGCCTTGCAAGCTCGTTTTGACAGTTAGTCAAGTATTTTCAGTTGCTGCATCTAAGCATGGGATTGGAAAAAAAAAATCACCACAAGATCACCTAATTGAAATTCCACTTCATCCATTCGCCATTCACACCCAATTCATCTTAAATATCTAACTAAACATCTTGGAATATTTCCGGGGACAGGCTTGTTGCTTTCACAAACTACAATGAAATGCATGTCCGACATGTAGGAAATATTCTAGGAAAGGGACCCTTTCACGCCCTCACAATCATTAATTACGTACTCCTTTAAAACATGGAATGTTATATGAGGATATGGATCAGACCCATATACATGGGGAGTTTGGTCGGAAAGGGTATATTCTATCAGTAGAAGTCTTGTTCTTATAAGCTATATGAGTTGGCAACAGAATGTTAAAATTGAAATAATATGTTAAATACATTTACAACTTACTTATGTTCAATCCACTCCTACGACTCTTTCGCCCTCATTTAACCTCGTACTTTCTCACTTCGTGCTCTAACGTCCATTTGGGTTGAATTTTTTCTAGATTGGGTTAGATATGGAATTGTTTTAGCGGGAAATTGTAACTAAATTTGTATTGCATGTGAAAGAGTCAAAATTAGTTAAATGAGTCTCGATCTGATCCACTTATTTGGCGAGTCTAGTGTGAACCAACATCACAAGGGGAAATTTTGACCTCCGATTTAGTGTACTCTTTTATGTTTGATAGCATGTCCCCTGCAAGGTTACCCTGAGTGGGAAGCGAGTGGTTGAGTATTCAGCCAACCTGATTATGCTCGGCTATACCATTTTAGGCTAACAACAAGGTCGGAGAGAAAATAAGAAAATATAATTGAAGTCAGAAGAAAAATAATGAAATTTGATAAGTAATCAATTTGAAACAAATTTATGTCACATTTTGATAGGTTTTTCTTAACACTAAGAAAAAAAGACAAAAAAGAATTGGTCTTCCGCTTTATGGACTCTTGAGAATTATCCTTACCGTCATAGCCGCCCGTCCCATACGAAGTTTCTCATTTTAAAGTATATGTTGTCTATTCTCGTTTTGGCGTACTTCAGACGTCATTTTCAGGAGCACCCACTAATTAAGGAAGGTCGATTTCCATATAGGAAAATGAATAAAATATATTGTTCCATTTATTTGGCGGATAATAAATTATGGACGGCTCTATTTTCACTCCTTATATGACTAAATTCACTCCCTTTTACATTAAAGAGACAAATTTGCCCTCAATCTTTCTGTTGTAGTTTAAAGTAATGGCCCCCGGCCCTTCCTTTTTTTTTTTTCCCCCCTATTTAGGATAGTTACCATAATTAAGTATTTCATATGTTTTATTCTTTAGCGTATTAAAAAAAAATGAATTCTCGGATATTCCTATAACGTTTTACATGCTTCTTGTAAAATTATATCGCTAATATTAAGCAAAAAAGACATTCCCCGATATAGTAGAAAACTGAAAAACACTCTTCGTATAACACCTTATCAATTTTTCGTCCCTCTTGTCTCAATAGATCGTGGTGAATGTTTTATTAATTTCATTACTCTACAATATATATATATATATATACAAAGAATTTATCTTTTTTCCTTATTATATTGATAAGATACTTTTATACATAGCATGTAAAATGTTAGAAGAATATATAGGAATACACTAAAAATATTATGCACAGGTATCTTGATATTTTCTCATAAGCGGTTCATAGATGATTTTAGTTTTTGTCAATCCAAAATAATGATATTTCACTGGAAACTTTCAACAACAAAAATTCTTAATTTGTACAATGTTTTGATTTTATTAAATTTCATCTACTTAACAATTTATCTGCAAATTTGTTGGACTACGTAAAAAAAATACATTTCTTGGAAATTGACAAAATAAATACTTATGGAAGTAATATCTCACAATAAAAAAAAATAACATATTGCCTTTGATATAAATTTAAAAAAAAATCCACAATAAAAAAGAACTAAACATATGAAATTTTTCATTATGATAGCTAGATCCTATATAGATAGAGAAAAACTCAAAAAAAAAAAAAGGAAAGTAAATAAATTTGGGACCATCAATTTAAATTACAATTGAATGATGGAGGCCAATTTTTCCTTTTGGTGAAAATTGGGTGGATTTAGTCATACATTGAGTAGAAATAGCGCCGTCCTAAATTATTCACATAATATTTTTTCTAAAAGAAATCCCTAAATCGCTTGAATTAATTAGCCAATGCAAAATATTTTCATCATCAACAACAATTTATGTGTAACTATTTTCGTGGACCGTCATAATATTTTTTTTGTTTATTCATTTTTTAAGGTGATTCAAGCGTTCAATATCTGCGAAGTGTTTTTTAAATCATTCATTTTTCACGAGATGAATACATCCTAAAGAAACGTCTGATTCCGGAAACTAGGAACCAGGAATTGATCATCCCTAATCATGCAGATGATTTCTCATGACATACCTCGATTTCACCGATTAACAACTAAAACGAAAATTATTATGCGAATTGAAAATTTTATGATTTAGTTACATCACCAAGTCGTCTAGTTACTTCCTCTTTGTTAAATTCTTTTATATTGCCAAATAAAATGTCCTCGTGCAATCTTTTCCTTTCTTTTTAAGTAAATTGAGTACAAGACTTTTTGTTCACACCTAAATTTTGACTTTTTATTGCATAAAAATTAGGGCTAACCTTAGTCCCTAGTAAAAATATTCAAATCATTTTTCACATAGGATAGTTTAATTTAACATTCATCCATTTGCATTTAATTGGACTGGCCCGATCAAGAGCAAATCTCAGCAAACTTATGACAGAGTGTGTGCTGAAAATTAGAGAGGCCATAGGGCCTAATTTGTGCTTGATTCAGCCCGCAAAAAACAAGCCTTTTAATTAAAAATGCCCATTAATTAAGAAAGACGCTTTATGGAGCAGAATATTTTGTTTCCAAATCAAATTGCGATTATCTGAAGTTGGGGGACTATTTCATAATTAACCGAAAAGCGCAAACCCTTAGGTTACCATTGTAAATATGCATATAGAATTCATGTTCAAAGCTGGCCAATTCATTCATTCATACACGGCCGAAAACATACGGAGAGCACAATCGAGAGATATACTGCAGAGAGAAAAAAGCAAGGGAAGGCCGTTCACGTTGGGGGAATTCAACGTATTTGCTTCTCGGTCGCTTGCTGGGAGGGTGGCTTCATCATTCTACATGAAGTTGTCGTTGCTGGATTTCTTTTATCGGTGCCTTCTTGCTCGCGAGTTTGCTTTTGCAGGTTGAGACTGGGCTATTGCTCCCCACGTTGCCAATAAGACCAGCCCCTCTAAACTCCAGATTACATCTTGATGTGCTAGCTGTTACGCAAGTTTCGGCCTTTATTATTTTTCCTGCAGGCTTCTTGGCGTATTCTTGCAATTATCTCCCTATCTCGATCGTCCCTACACTTCGCTGAACATCGGGTGATTTCCGTCGACCTGTGGTTTCTTGCCGATCATCAAACTGAGCACCACCACACCATCAGCGATCAAACGCGGCCGACATTGTTGAGCCAAATCGGAAGCATTTCCGAGCCGAGCTACTATCTGTCGGGTTTCGTCGTGATCCGTGATCCGCAATCCACCAGAGATTCATTCAAACTTGAATATCCTTATATATTTGGAATATTTATTGCCCAATTCGATTTGCATATCCTTCATTATCTTGCATATATTATTGTCTATTTTAAAAAGATGTAGATCCATAATATAGCGTTAGAGTTAATGTAATATTACTTCACAGATAAATAAGCACATTATCTTTAGGATATTTGATTTCCTTATTTGATTAATTTTGCATCTTATCTATTATATTCATGATTGATAGCATTTGAATAATTAATTTTGCCTATAATGTATGGTCCTGATGGGCCTTATTCTAAGGAATATGTGCAATAATGTGATATCCGACTTCAACTAAGATGTATGATCGCACCCGCACATGTAAATTGTACATCACATCCTTTCCTCGAGAATTGGATTGATAATTATGCAAAATAAAATTTCAATATCCGACCCATGTATTTGAGGACAATGGTTATTCTATAGTCTAATTCACTTTTTGGCCTCACTTTCGGGGAATGATCTGAATTAAATCAGAAATTTCGGAATCAAAAGGTACATTATAGATAAAATTGATTATTTTTGTTTGAATCCTTTGTCTATCTAGTTTAAAAAATTTCCATACAATCCCAAAAAATGTTAGATATTTCCTAGGTAAATCGCATTTTTTTTTTTGTTAAAATAACATTCAATGTAAATTAGGACTTTGGGAAATCAACTTCCTGAATTATGATAGATGTTGTTCTCTTAAGAATTTTTTTTTAATTTTCTTTATTCTTTAATTTTGAAATACATTATGACCAATTTTGTGTTTGAAATTCATGAAAAAACACGAAAAAATATCATCACGTCATATGCATCATCATATTTAATTTACACAGCATAGGTTGCATCATTACATGTATGTCATGTACCATGAATGCCACGTCACTAATTTTGCCATCTCACTATTGTACGTCATATAGTTTGCATCTTTCATTTTACTTTGCATGTCGTCATGGTCAATGCATTTAGAATAGGTATTTTGCATACAGTTCTCATGCATTTCATATAGTAAGTTTTGCATTCATATAAATAGAAAGCCAAAAAAAAAAGGTTGTTTGATTCGATGTTAATTAGAAATCATATTAGGTCTGTCTGAATGATTTTCCAATTAACATTGTGGATGCTTACATTTGCTTAAGGTAAGTATTTCATCCTCATTCTTGTAATTTATTAAATGCTTTGATTATTGGGTGTTCAAATAATGTTTGTGCACCCGTATGATCACATTTTCATTGTTAGGACTTTTGTCTAAAATTTATCCAAGCTACCTATCAAATGATTTTCACGAAAGAATGGTATTAAGAGGGCATTAATAGAAATATTAGCGTAATCAAGTCTCCGAACTCAATTATCTTTGGTTCATAGAAATAAGGTATTTCTCCCGATACTTTATTTAGGTTCTAATCAACCTATCAAAATTCTATTAGTGGCAACTCAGAATTGAAATTTTTTTGCATGTTAATTACTTAAACCTAAGTTGTGAATTGGTAGGGTTTGGGAGAACTCGAGCTAGGTTAAATAATTTAATTAACTTAGTAATCCATTAGCCTCATATTTTTTAGGTAGGAAACCTTTCCGGGGTCATTGAATATGGAAAAAGTACAAAAAAAATCCTAAACCTATTGCGTTCGTACCAATTTGATCATAAACCTTTCAATTGGATCAATTTAGTCCTAAACCTTTTGTGTTGCTACCAATTCGGTCTACGGGGTCAATTTAGGTTAGCAACCGCCGACGTGGACAACGTCCATCCTACGTGGCGCAATTGATATTGATGCACACATTTTTAATAATATTTTTATTTTTCATTGTTAATTATTTTTTTCATTCTTGTTTTTTTCTTTTACTTTATCACCAGCTGCTAGCCGTAGCTTGCTGGCCATCGATTCGCGGGCAAGGGCTACCTACTGTGGCCTTGCGCGAGATCGCAAAGGACCTTGCCCTAGGCCTCGAAAGCCCTCACCCCATGCCTTCGTGGCCCCCATTGGTCAATGGCGAGGCGGCCTTTGCCCAAATTCAATGAGAACTGGGACCCTCACCGAGGTCGATAAGGGCTTGTTAACCCTCGCTAGCAGCAAGAGAGGGCCTACCAGCCAGCCCTAGCCAGCAGCCATCGATGGTTGGTTGGCCCTCACCCAATAGTCGAGGAAGGTTGTCGGCGACCCTCGCTGGCCAAAGCGAAAAAAAAAATTTATTAATTCTTTTTAAAAAATGAAAATTTACGTTAAAAAATATTTAAAAATGTCCAAGTCAACGCATGTGTCGCGTAAGATGGCTAGCGTCCACGTAAGTGATTTTTAACAAAAATATGAATTGGTATCAATGCTAAATGGATTTAATTGAAATGTTGAGAACTGAATTGGTACCCATGTAATAGATTTATGATTTTTTGGTACTTTTCCCATCGAAACCCTATTGTTGACTCCGTCCACTGGCAAATATTCTAGCTCGCATCAAAATCAAATTTATCTCCAGCTCGCACCAAATCATAGCACAATCAGAATATCCGCATGATAAGCAATTTGAGATTGATTCAAATGTTATCTCCAGCTCACACCAGGAACAGAACACAATCAAAATTTTTTGCATGATTAGAAATTCGAGATTGATTCAAACGTCGATGTTGAAGAAACATCTCATAAAAAATTTTAATGATTTTCAAACTATCCTTGGTATTTATTTTACCTTTGAGTGTGCAGATGTGTTATCCATATGACTAAAGATCACTAATGATAATCGGATAAAGATCGCATGAAGTCTAAGGAGCTTTTATGAAAACATCTATCGAGGACCATAAAGATCTAGCCGCTAATAATCTCTTATCGGAGCTTGAAAGATCAAGTCCGCAGAGTTGTCTAAAGTCCAAACAAGTTGATGTTTCTAAAAGAAAGCCTATAGTAGCCATTACTTGGTGGGAAAGCACAACAGGAAGATTCTGACCTCTATTGAAAACTGTTCCCTGCTCCTACTAGCGTGTAGCAAAAGCTGTCAGCGTAGAAAAGCAGCTATGCAACTATTTTTGGAAAGTCTATTCTTGTTTTAGAAAAAGCAGATGTATGGGCAGCTCCAATTTGAATCACCAAGTCATATCAATCTGCAACAGCTCTTTTGCTTCTCTAAAGAAACTCCAACGGTAATGCTGCTGAAGTCTATAAAAGGAGAAGACTATGAAGACCAAAAGGAGTGACGAGCATATAGAAATCCAAACAATTGGTCAAGCTGTATTTTTGTTGAAAAGCTTATGTTGTTGAAAGATCTTGTAATCATTTATAGTTTTGTAATAGTGCAATAGTCAAGTGTACAACCCTGAGTAGTGTGGCTAAATCTAGAATAGTGTGATTTATCATCCAAAAAATTAGCACATACCATTTGTAATTTGTGCACAATTTACTAGTGCTTTCCAACCCACGTTATGGTTATTAGTTGTGTAAAGTGGAAGTACACTTGGTATATAGCTTGCTCCCTTCTCAATCTTTACTCAACTTTGCACTCACTCGGATATTGTTTCTTGAAACATTGGCTCACCCGATCTTTTTCATGTCACTTTTAGTTTCCTGCATAAATTGAAAAAGTTTCAAAACAATCTATTCACCCCTCTATATTGTATTGTTAGCCCAACAATCTCCACCAAGGGTTACCAATTTTGTTGTCAATATTTATTACATGAGATTCTGAAGTGTGTATATATAGAAGTCACCACAGATTTAAAATACATAATCCATAAATCAAAATATACAATTCTTACATATTCTCTGTTTTCTGCATACTCTGGCATTCTCTTGTCTCGCCGACTGTAGTCCCTTTTTCTATCTCCTAGGAAACATGGAATAATTGCGACTGAGGATAAAGGTTGAAAGTGAACCTAAAGACACATGAATGTCCTCGAAAAAGCAGATGCCACCTTATATATTTCAACCCATCAATACCAAATGATGCTTTCCACTTTATCTCAAGGGTGAGCACTTTCCGTGATTGATTCTCAAGCCATGTGGATGTGGAGCATCTTCCTCGGCGCACATAGAATTAAAGAAGGGTTAGCAAATGACATCGTGTCATGTAAGTTCACTTGACTCCCTAGACATTGAGATGATGCTGCATTATGTGAGCAAGAAATGAGTGCTTAGAACCCGAGTCTTTTTCAAAGTTGCAATCATTAAACCCGGGTACAATGAGAATCGATCTCTCGCACATGTTTGAGCGGAGTAATTCTTTTCTAACTTAACAGAGTCTCAAGCGGTTTGTATATTTTAGGGGTGAGTGGCTCCAAATCCTTTCCAGGTTTCAAGTATAACTAAGAACCTAACCATCGGAACCGATTCTCCATTTTTTAGAAATTGAAACCTACTCTGCATATTCTAGAACCTACACTGTTACAAGTTCCAATATCGGTTCCAAAGTCTACCTAGATTCCACCTGTGTTCTTAATTGAATAATTGCAATAAAATATCATCTTTGATGACCATCATTTTTTTCACAATCCACTCACCATAACTCATACTTAGACAAGCAAGAATATGAAATATTAACAAAGTAAAATTTTCAATCATGGATATCGTCGGAAATGAAAACTTAGACTATTGGTTTCATATTAGTTGGCTTAAATACACTACAAGTGCCAAATCTTGTGTACGGCGCTTACTTTAGTGTTAAAACTTTCAAAACAATCACTTAAGTGCCAAATTTTTTGAAAAACGATTACTTCAGTGCCAAAACTTTCAAAACGATCACTTAAGTGTCAATTTTTTTTTTAAACGATCACTTCTGTGTCAACTCCACCGAGCCACGTCGGCTCAAATATTAATAAAAAAAATAGCACGTGTCAGATTTCCGGCAAGCCACGTCACCTCAAATTGAAATTGGCACTGAAATGATCATTTTTAAAAGAAGTTGGCACTTAAGTGATCATTTTTTAAAAAAATTGGCATTTAAGTGATCGTTTTGAAAGTTTTGGCACTAAAGTGAGCACCGTACACAAGTTTTGGCACTTCTAGTATACTTTAGCCCATATCGGTCACTCTTCATCGGATGCCATGGAATATCATAGGATCGCAGAAGACATAGAACAAAAGAAAAATAAAGACTTGTTACAAGTTTCACCTCCTAGAATCTGGAATAAATTTTTCAATTTTTGAAATCTGGAGCCTATCCTGCGTACCCTGAAACATGGAACTTATCATATTTTCACGGTTCAGTTCTTTGATTCTTGACCTGGAACCAATGCTCACCCTTAGTATATTCGAGATAGTATGACTTTCTCATTAGGTTTTCCTTGAGAGAAGTATACTATAAATGCCATAAGCCGTACACGGCGCTCACTTTAGTGTTAAAAATTTTAAAATGATCGCTTAAGTTCCAAAATCGAAAAATGATCATGCTAAATCGGTGACATTCCGGCCAAAGTACGTGACAGGGCAATTTTTTAAGAAACTTTGGCCACGTGGACTTCCACGTAGACTTCTAAGCTAAAAATATATCAAATAAATAAATTAAATAGAACAATAAGCTGAAAACCACACACACACAAAAAAAAAGGTGGGGCTTGTTCAGGCGACGAAGGCTCCATCGTCAGCAATGGCCAGCGACCCCCGCTGACCACAAGGGAGGCGTCACCTAGCCAGAGAGAGACAAGGTCGATCTCACTGACCTCGATTTACGTAGTTGTCCATGAATGACACCGAAACCATGGACACATGCCATGAAAACAAGGAAGTCCGAGATGTCAGAGGCGATTGGAGATCAAACACGATTTCCAACTTCAATTTTACGCTATCGGTCTTGGTATTTCATCTAGGCAATTTATCAAACAGTTGGCAGGCGACTTAGGGCATGAGCTTCAGAGTTAATTTTATGGCAAATCCTGAGCTGATGATGGCATACAGAGATCTAGAACAAACTTAATCACGGTTCATCAATTTCGATTTCCTCAGACCAAGCCATAATCTCAGCAAATTAGATTCAATTTTCTACGTTAAGCAAGAAAATGATGGAAAATATATCTCTTTAGTCTTTCCTCTTTTTTCTCCTCTCTGTAAATCTCTTTCTCTCGCTTTCCCTCTCTGGTTCTTTTTGTTCTCCCAAAACTTCTCCAGAAAGTGACGATGCTGAAAAAAACGAGATTATGCCTTGGCCTGCCACACGAGGCTCAACCTAGCCCAGATTTGTGCGAGGTTGAGTCTTGTCAGTGGCCGGCGACTCCCGTCGACCATCCCTTACCCTTGCTGGCCATTGCCGACGATTGGGGGGGTGGCGGTGAGCCTAAACAAGGCCTCCTTTTTTTTTTTGTTTTTAGCTTATTTTTCTATTTAATTTTATCATTTTAACTTTTTAGTTAATTTTTAAGTTTAAGTCCACGTGGACTTCCGGCGAGTCACGCTGGCTCAAATATTAATAACAAAAAGCCACGTAGGATTTTTGGCAAGCAAATTGAAGTTGGCACTTAAGTGATTTTTTTTTTTTATTATTTAAGTGATCATTTTGAAACTTTTGGTGGACGAGGAGGTTGAATGCAAGATTGGGATTGGACATAAAAAAAAAAAAAAGGATGCAAGAGAAGTGGGAATGGGATCGATGCAGTTGCCCAGGCATCCAATGCATTTAGTACAGAAAGAGTCGCTTGGATTTTTCCATGGTTTGTTTGTTCCTTATCCCCAAAGTCCTATTTCAAATTATCATTTGATTCGTCGATTCTCAAAAAAAGAAATAAGCAAAGTTCCGTTATTGAGTGAGAATCGGTCTAATTCTAGCTCTGTTCGTTCCATTTGAAGAAAGGAAAGATCCCAAAAAGGATCATTTATCTGGTAAAAACAATCAGAGAATTTCATTATATCCTTCCCAAGATCATTCATTTTTGGATATGGACAAAATAGGTTCAAGAGATGAGAGAATTAATGATACCCACCAGAAAGACTAATCCATTCGAAGGGTGCATAACCGCATGGATAAGCTCACACTAACCCGTCAATTTGGAATCCAATTCGGGATTTTCCTTGGGAGGTATCGGGGAAAGAATTGAAATGTAATAATATCGATTCAAGTGAGCATCGTACACAACTTATGACACTTGTAGTCTCTCGTTTTTCCTCTCTTTCAAACTTTGGTGCATCTCATCACATGACAAACATGATCTGCACTTAGGCAACAGTTGGTATATGCATGAAGGAAAGGGTTTGTTTATCTGTTTTTGCTTGCTTTTATTTGTTTCTTCTCCATAAGTACAAAAACAGAGCAAAGAAATGGTATGCCAAAAGCTATAAAGCGCACTTACATCCTGCCATTTCTCTTAGCTTTTGCGGTTTAATTGTTTCTATCATGTTATTGCTTGACCCCCTTTGGGAGCAAAAGGTGTGGAATTATCTGTGTGTTTAGATGTCCAGATTCCTTTTCTACTAAAAAGGGTGAGACCAAGGGTTGCTATTCCTAGCTAGACGATAAATAGTAGGTGTGGAAATGCATATTTATTAAACATTAATCTATGTATAATGATTTTCCAGGATTTCATAGAGTGCTTCAACATGTCTCGCTTATTTAAGTACTAGCAAATAAAATATATCACGCTGTTTTAGTAAATCAAGTTATCCACTTTTTTTATGACGAGGAAACTTACATTTAGTAAACCCCCGTCATAAAATACTATTCTTGTATCACTGACGAAAACTTTAATATTTCTCTTGGCTAACTAATTTGGTTAAAAGGGTGGGGAGACGCGGCTGACGTGGTTGCGCCTCTAAACATTGACATAAGGGTCCCAATACCATTACTTAATATTGGATTCGAGTCATGACTACTCAAATCAATTTGTAGGTGTACGAGTCCCTCATTACTGTTGAATGTCCAGCTGGAGCCATCCGTAGGTGTACGAGCCCGTCACCACAACCCCACTAGCGTGCCAGAAGTAAGGGACTCTCTCCACATGAGGTAGTAAATGCTCATGATATGGCTTGAACGTGGGATCTCATGAAAAATAGTGTTACTCGTTAGCCATTGGACTACCATGCTAGGTTGAACATACTCTCTTATGTACCAACAATCAATTATATCACTTTGTAAATTAGTTTTGCATCTAGAACCTACCACGATTTCGTCCAATAGGAGATCCTCTACCGTTAATTCCCCACCAATTAGTCCCAGTTCCACAAATGTGTCCGGATCCAGAGGAATGGCCTTCGCGAATGTTAGAGTAATTAAAAGTCATACCACGCCTTCATTTAAGTTTTTAGAATAGTCGATAGTAATTTTCATAATTCCACATGGTATCAGAGCTCGAGATCCTAAATTTAAATATTTACAAGGTCCTTTTTGCCTCCCATATTATATATTTCCACACTTTAGTCTTGGGTCAAAATCTGGCTGAGTTCAAATACTTCCAAGGCCCTATTTGTCTCCCCTATCATATATTTGCAAGCTTTAGTCTTAGGTCAAAATTCAGTTTTGGAATGATGCAATGTCGAACCACGGTTGTTTTTAGGGTAAGTGGAGATAGTTTCATAATATCTCATAGCAATACTGAGGATGGGCTTTCAAATTTGGAGCCCCCCCTCCAAATGCGTCATCCCCATCGATGGGCAATCACGATGAGGACAATCGAGCTCAATGTGTCATTGTTGAGCTCTGTCACAACCGATGACCACGAGACTGATAAAGGCAGAGCTCGTTATGCAGAGAGAGAGAGAGATGGGGGGTCATCATCATCGTTCTTGTGGAGGTCGTGGTTGTGGCCGTGGTTGTGGTTGTGGTGCGAAGGACAATGAAGGGTGCGTGAGCTAACATGCAGGCGTAGGTATGCACGAGGGTTCGTTAGGTTTCTTTTGCATACAATTGAGATGGACGTATAACGAGACTAATGAACGAAACAGCTGATGAAGACACCAATTGAGATATAAGAGGCTCCTCGTCCGGTTGCCCATGCTCCGTAGGTGCGATCAAAGTATGTTCAAGAAGCACAAGTAACGAGAAATTGAGGGAGAATCGAAACATTTGGAAATTCAACCCCGTACTTGTTGTCGGTTCGCCCCAACACAGTATGACCATAGTTTTCTTCATGTAAGTACTTGCTGTCTTTCCACAAAAAAGCACTGGCTGAGCCCTTGTTGTCTGTAATGATCCTCTTCATATTCTACCTAAACAGCCGGTGTAGACACGTGTCACCAGATTCATTAGATTCGGGAGAAGTGTTGCAGGGCTTCCTCCGGAAAAAGAAATAAAAATTGTCTAATCAATCTTAAATCTGTTATAAGAACGTTCATCCAATTATAAACTTTTTAATTTAGCAAATTTACTCCAAAACTTTTGCTCAAAATTTCAATGATGTACTTTCGTTCAATTTTTGCCGGAAACTGGATCGCCACTTCTGCAATTTCCTGCGAAAACTAACCGAAGTGATCATATTAAAGTTTCGCATAAAGTTTTGAGACTAAATTGACAAAATTGATAAGTTTATAATTGAATGAGCAAATTTCCCTCCTTCAGACTATAACCAAAGGTTTCCTCTAGTATGACAGTATGATAGTACTATCATTATTTCTGACCCCACAATTTTTCAATTAATGAGTATTTTATGCAAAACACGTGGTAATGTTGTATGGATCTACGGTCAGAATTACCGACGATACTATCGGACATTCATGTTCGAATTTGTATCATTGTGACACGATAAATAGAAGTTGGAGCTGGAATTGGAGTTGGAGTTGGAGTTGACAAATAGGATAGGAGAAAGTATTAGGTAGAACTGATTCTCCATGTCAGCAATAAGACACTTCACTCAAAGATCGCCATGTGTGGATCATGTGAGTTGTAACATACTAGTACGTAATTTGGACCGTTAGATTGAAATAAAAAGAACTTCAACTGCTAGATGGTTTACCAAAAATAATAGCGTACAAACGTTTGAGAGTGCTAATGTTACTATTCATGAAGGAAAATAACGATATTTGAGGATAATTCACTGACAAGGTCCCAAAGTGTACAAACAAGAAAGGATGTCACGACCATAGAGGCACTAAGAATAGGAAAGAAAAAGATTTACCATAAAGTCGAGCTGTTTGTGATTTTCCGTGAATGTTCCCGAATGTTACGATATTAAACTTTACGAATTTTTTTTACGTAAATTACTACATATGAAGGCTCGTTACTAACTTGTTGTTACAAAGATTTATAGAAAAAAGCCCAATTATTGAGGACAATTACTAAGCATGGGTATGTGTTTTTCACCAGAAAGTATAAGTTCCTTCACTTACAATTATTTGAGGTACTTCAGTATACTATTTTTTAATTACTTAGCAATTTCAATTTCATATAATGAAATTTACAGTTAAATTACATTTTTAAATGTAGATTACTAATTACAAGTGCAAACGAGTTACAACCATTAGCGTTAAAATCCGACCCACAACATCAGATTACTAAGTCTAAGTGGAGAAAATTACAAAAAAACCTATTGCAATTATGCCAATTAAGTTCTAAACCCCCCCCCTTTTTTTGCCAATTGACTCCTAACACTTTTGTATTTGTATCAATTCAATCCATACAGTTAATTTTGGCCAAAAATCATTGACGTGGAGGTCGGCCGTCCTACGTGGTGGCACCAATGCTGACATGGATAATTTTTATGTTTTTTTAATTTAAATATTATAATTATTAATATTTGTGTTTTTTAATTTCTATTTTTTGACCCTCGCCAGGGCGACCTTGCCTTCATAGGATCAAGCCTCACCGACCATCGGCGAGGACGGACCTCGCCAAGGGTCGGGCTAGCAAGGGTGGCCCATGCTAGAGGCCGCAAGGTCGGCCCTTATGGCCTTTGGCTTCGGGTGAGTCTCGACCCTTGCCGGCTCATTGCTAGTGAGGCATGACCTCGCGGGATCCGGCGAGGTCGGGCCTCATCCATAGCCAACGACACTCGACCCTTGCTAGATCCGGAGAAGGCAAGGTCGCCACAGCAACGGTGAGGTCATCCCTTACCCAGCCGACAAGGTGTCGTCGGCCACAAAGAAAAAACATAAAATAAAAAGGAAAAAAAATTGTCCACGTCATACCCGGTGGCGCCACGTAAGATTGTTGGTGTCCGTGTCAATGATTTCCAACCAATTTTTGGCCGGATAAACTGAATTTGTACAAATGCAAAAGATCTAGAATTGAATTGGCAAAAAAATGTCTATGATTAAATTGGCGCAAATGCAATAATTTAGAACTTTTTAATAATTTCCTCCATGTGAGTGTGACCGATCTTGCCATAGTTTTTGGTTAATTAAAACGAATTCAGAAAAATTACGATTAAAAGCGAGATCGGCCCCGTTTGTGGCTTACGGGACCCTAGAAGCACCTTGCAAAAGGTTATAAAGTTATGCGTGACCCACTCATTTCACGCTTGGTTCCGAGTTCAATTCTACTAGTTCATAGCGTTTTAATTCATTACATTTCAAAATCATTGCTATTAATAGCTACAAATACATTAAAATTTGTATTTTCAACTATTGACCATTGACTGCATCTAACTCGTCAAATGAGAGCATATATTGGGGCACACATGACAGCACTTCTGAAGTAGAAATTATGTCCTAAAAGCATTTCTAGAGCAGAAATTCATTCAATTACGAAACTTCAATTTTTTTTTACTTCTAGAGAATTTTTTTGTTCCAGAAGTAATTTTGGAGCCACTTCAAAAAATAAAGAAAATTTTATTTTTCTCCGGAAGCAGAAAAAGTAACTTTTGCTCAAAAGCAGAAGCATAAAAATTAACTTCTAACTAAATTTGGTTTCTACTTTTGAGAGCAGAAGTGTTGCCGTGTACCTTGACAGGTAGTTTGGACGTGCAAAAGATACGCTTCCTCTCCGAACATAGAGTCAAACGGCTACAACGATAAATAGTGCTCGAAAGAAATAAATAAAATAAATTAAAAAAGGTAGAGACAGAAATTCCATTCTTCTATAGGCATACTTTCATTGGGGCCGGTAGTTTTTCAAATAGGGAATTGGGACCTTTTTCTCAGGAAAAGGGATTATTGAAATTGGCCTTTGGGGCGGCCAAATAGAAAATAAGTTCAAGGAAAATGCATAATGGTACATTATTAATAGTCAAAAAAATTGTCCAAAAAATCCTAAATCTATTATACTTTTTTCAGTTCAGTCCTAAACCTTTTAGTTTTATCAATTGGATCATAAACATTTTCACATTTTGTAAATTGAATCCATTCAACCAATTCACCGACATGGGCTCTAATCATCCTACATAGCACGGTCGGCGCTAACGTGGGTAATTTCTAATAATCTTTTAATAATTTTGGCATCCACTACTTGATGGTTATGATAGTTTCACTTCTTCACAATTACGTCTATGAACCCTAGTGAAACGCGTTTGAGATTATTGGCTCCATTACTTAGATTACCACTCTGCATTCAACTCATCATAAGTCGTATATGTCATTACCCTTTATCAACTAGGTCAGGCCTTACTTGTAAGGCCACGAATTCGGCACGCCCAATAATCATCTAATCAGAATTAGAAACACAACATGATAGAGATAAGAATGCGTGCACCTTGATTAGAATCCATCAAAATTGAATGCGGGACGATGACGAATAGAAACCCAAGTTCTTCCCCTCTATTCCCACTTGGAGTGCTGGTCAATGAGACAACCACCCTTTAATCGAAAAGGTACATTCAAAATTCTAAGAGTGAGCGCTAAAAGGGAGACTTGAGCCTTTATATAAAGTTTCTGGCGCAGATCCTATCATCACGGATTGAGCCTAACTTAGCCTGCAATAAGCCACCCCATATTAAATTGATTAAAAAAATTTATATCTTAACTTATTAGACCAACCCCGTTAATCGGTAAATATGAATTTCAATTAATATAGCCCAAGTGGGAGAAGTAGGCTACGTTAATTGAAATTGTACTTTATATGCGCACCTTTATGCTGGTTTAGAGATATTCTCAACAGTCAATCCGATCTCATAAAGTCTCAAATTCAGGATCATGGTGGTAACTACATTAAAAGACACAGAACCTTCCATGGTCATGAATGCATTTAACTTTACTAATATGTATTCAATATGGTAGTGTGGCAAATGATAACACCTCAAATAATAGTGCTTCATTATGTGTTATCTTCTTTGTCGACCACATTCTCTCTCATTATATGTCACAAAACCCGATGTGACATCAGAGAATATCTTTATGGTTCCAATGAGCCTACATATGTCATATCGTTATAGTTAACTTTCCTTCCTTATAGTTAACTTTCCTTTATGTGTAACAAGATAATCCTTAAGGCTAACAACTAAATGCCTCTAGCCTTTGCTCAAGGTTTGTACACATAGCTTGAGATTTTCACCAAATATATATATCCAACATCAACTCATTTACAAATACTTTATTGCATGCAAAAGAGTTAATACATATCAAACATTATTACTAAATGTAACAAACACAGATGCAAACAATATTAGAGCAAAATAAAATAGCTCCCACTGAATAACAACATCTCATGATGCTTCTAAGCTCATGCAAATGACATGTAGTTCAAATACGCGAGGGTAAAGACCTTGTGTTAGTGGGTTAACAACTATATCATTTGTGAAAATATGATCTACTTTAATGTTACCATTCTCAAATGTTTCCTTTATAGTCAAAACTTTGACTGCTAGATGTTTAAACCCCTTGAGACCTCTATTGTTGTTAATAGACAACACTGCAGAGCTATTGTCATAATGCAACTATATGGGTTTATCCACAAAACCAAATACAACCAACTCACTAATGAGGTTTCTAAGCCATATAGCTTGAGTAGCAGTCGAAACTCATGCTATAAACTCTACTTATATGTAGAGGTTAATCTAGATTTTTGTTTCTCACTTTTTCGTGATACTACACCTCCCGCTAACATAAAGATGACCATCTTCTTGTCATCCTAATACCTAGTAAAGTCTGCATTCGAATACCTTGCTAATTGCAAGTCCACAACATGTCTATAAATCATCATATGGTCCTTTATACTCCTTAAGTACCTTAAAATCTTCTTGGCAGTAATCCAAAGATCGTGTTCTGGATTTCACTAAAATCTACCTAGAAGTCCAATTACAAAAGCAATGTTTAGTTTAGTAAAAATGTAAGCATATATGATGCTTCCAAGTGCACTATTATAAGGTACATTCTTTATTTGGACTTTCTCAACAACCATATGAGGACACCGTGATAGATTCGGTTTTCCTATCTAGCAATACTACATATTGAATCTTCAAAATACAATTAACGTATGTCCTCTAAAACAAGCCCAATAACGGTGAGAATGATCCCAATGGATTTCAATGCCAAGAACAAAAGATGTCTCATCAAGGTCCTTCAAGTCAAAATGCTTTAACAACATTTGCTTTGACTCATACTGTAATACAATATTACTCCTCACATGCAAGATATTATCTACATAAAACACTAGGAAGATAATATTCCTCCCATCGACCTTGCAGTATATACATTGATCCTATTTATTCTCAATATAACTGAATAAAGTTATAACACTATGAAACTTCAAGACCATTGTCTAGAAGCTTTCTTGTGAGCATAAATAGACTTTTCGGTCTACACATAAGCTTACCTAAATAATCGGTTGTAAAGCTTTCAAGTTGCATCAATAGACTTCCTCATTAAGATCTCTATTCAGAAGGGCAATTTTAAAATCCATCTAGTGTAACTCCAAATCAAGATGAACTACTAATGCAAGACATACTCAAACCTTAAAATGGTTCATCCTATTATTACGTCTAGTTCGTAACTCAAAATGAGTCAATGGTCTAGCTTTGATAGAAACACGGTCTAAAACATAAAGAGTCGCTTTGTAAGCATCACCCCACCACAAATCAGGTAAATTGGTTCTATTAATCACACTCCTCATCATATTCATAAGAGTGCAATTACACCTTTTGATCACACCATTTTGTTAAAAGCTCACAAGCATAATAAATCAAGCTACTATCAAGTATCCTTCAAATATTTGGTAAATGGCCCTTTATGTTGTCCAGCATCGCCATGCCTACCAAAATACTCATCATCTTAGTCATATCTGACAACTTTTATGACTTTTCCCAATCGTTTCTCGACTTTAGTTTGAAAACTCTTAACCAGGTCAAGATACTTAGATTTTTCCTTAATCAAGTATAGATAACCATATCGGGAATAGTCATCAATAAATGTGATGAAAAAAATTTCTCCACAACGTTGCCTTATAGAGTCTATTGATATCAATGTGAATAACCTCCAATAGGTCAGGACAATGGATTGGAGTTTTCATTCTTATCTTAGTCATCTTACCCCTATAACAGTTTACGCAAGTCTCTAGGTCATATTTTAGAGTAAGCAAGATATCAGCCTTTATCCGCCTTTCCACTCTTTTCTTATAGATGTAACCAAGACATTTATACCACAATGCATAAGACTGCTTCTAAGGTAGAAGCCTTTTGGAAACAACTTTTCAGCTATATAAGCGACGTGTTTTTCATTGGGAGTTAAACATAGTATGTACAATCTACTGGACATATTGCATAACCCAACCTTATTTGAATTTAAGAACATAAAAATATTATTGTTCCTTATTTCAAAGGAGTAACCACACATGTCTAGACATAATATGGATACTAAGTTCCATCTAAATGAAGGTACATAAAATATGTCTTTTAACGTCAAGATTAAATCCATAATCTGAATTTAAAATGACATCTCCCACAATCTTAACATTAACTTTATTGTTGTTTCCTACAATGAGCATTGATTTATCTTGATTTGACTTTCTTTGATTCATGAATCCTTGTATGGTGAATGCAATTTGATTAATTGCACCGTTATCTAGCCACCAAGAACTGAAAGGGGCTGCATATAGGTTGGATTCACAAATCAATGTCAAAAAAATCATTACATGTACATTTACTCTTCGATAATCAAGTTTAGAATTCATCACAGTCTTTCAGTAGCATCGTCCTACATAAAAGGATGCTATCTTAACACCCAAACAGTCAAAATGACCCGTAGTTACATGATTTCCTTTATGACTCTAATTTTTCGACCTTTTATTCTGCTGGTCTACCATCCTTATGACATAATTTCTAAATTCACCAGAACCATCAAAGCACATGTTGAAAATTTTTTGCAAATGTATTCCAATATCGGCATTAGACAATACACAGTTCATGGTCTCCAAGACTTCCATCATTTGTCTAGCAATACAATCAGCTAGCAAAACACTTTTCAAGTGTTCCCGTATGGATCGCTTCATAATAACAAGCAAATCTGCTTGCCATTTTCCCAAGTAGCAAAATGTACTTCCCGAGGTTCCAAAATGATCTCAATCAGATCAGTCGGTTAAACATTAAAAAGAGCAATGTAAATATCTACCAGCTTTATCCCAAACAGAAAATCCCTACCTATTTCTTAATGATTGAACTAGTATGAACCATAATCCTAATGAAACCGCCTATTACAAAGAAGGTAACTAATTTAAAAAAGCAAAGTATATAATTTGTATCATGTGAGTGCTATTTGACTTGAAACCTTATAAATATATATATGTTGAGGGTTAAATGCATCATCATGTAATTACCTTTGGGTAAAATACATAACATGGAATTGTAGAATCTTCATATAACAGCGACCATGATACCGTATTCCAATCTATGTGAATCACCACATTTGGGTGTATGAACCACTATGAATTAGTCACTTTTCAATTATATGTTGTACACGTGACCCTCTATAAACATATAATATGTAAATTCATATCGAATATGTACACATCTTGAGAGTTACATACATCATCATGTAATCACCTTTGGGAAAAATACATGGCATGCTGTTGTATACTCTCAACATGACAATGGCCTTGAGAATATATTTCAACATTCGCAAACTCACCACATTTGGGTGTATGAACCATTAAGATAATTCTTAAGCACATGTTGTACATGCATCCCTCCATGAACCAATACCCAATCATCTCCTTTGGGAGAATGACCTCGCATTAGAACAGGAGACATCCCACCACAATATGAAATTGATATTTCTCAAATACAATTAGTGTGCCACTTTGGCGATCACTACCCAATTGAATCCTTAAAAATTTCTCATACCATGGATATAAACTTTATGCCTCACATCTATTATATATATATATATATATATATATATATATGTATATATATACATATGTAATTTTAGACTTGATCACAAAGGTAATTTATCCCTAAAATCACATGTGATGCCATTACATTGCTCCACTCATTGATACATATCAATGAATTAGTTCTCTGCATTCTATATGTGGTTACAAACATGTGAGCAACCATAATTATTTTCGAAACCATATGAAAATACAAGAAAAATCCCAAAATACCCTTAAAAATTCTTGTACATAAGGTTCTATGTGCATTTTTCCATCTATTAATGCCTCAAACATGAGTGCGAAAGGGATGCAAGAATCAATTTTCTCTTTATAAGGGCCAACATCATTTATTTTGGCTTTTTGACCAAATATTGTAGGGTGGATCTCAAAATATATGAAAGAAAGATCTCCCTCCAAACTATACATTTGACTTTCATCGAATACAAATTTCCACAAAGTTTGATATGTATCCTTGAGATTGAGCGTGGAATTCTGTTTACTCACTTGAAATTGAGTATCCGTTTCCCTCCATTTCCTGCTAGGATTGGAAACCTGTATTTCACATATCCATATGATTGAGTCCTAGGGTTTTCGAAATAGTGCAAAAATAAAAAGAAGTGTTTCGAATCATTGCTGTTTGACTCGGACCTATTTTAAAAAAGTCGAGGCATTTCGAATTGTTTGTTGACACGGATAAAGTCGGGGAAAACCTCTGAAATTATTTCAATATTGGACATTGGACATATAATAGTTCCAAATTGAATCTATTTAGAAAGAAGATCTTTTGTCTCATGGTAACCTGCTCCAGTCCCTTTACGAAACTTTCGTTATTGGATTATCCATACACTTCACATGTTTCTAGCCATTCACATAGTATCATCAAATGATACAAATCTTGGATAAGAATCTATAACGCACTAGAACACCCTTGTTGACAATCCTTCACTCCGACAACATCTAGGGTTCCTCGAACAATGTGATATATCATACCAAGTAAATCGTTAACCCTTCCCCTCTTACTAAGACTACATAATGTTCTTGTGAATTATAGCCAATACCCGGCATACAAGCGGTGATTTCAAATCCAGACATTAATCGTACTCTAGCAACTTTATGTAAGGCAGAGTTTGGTTCATTGGGGTGATAGTAGAAAGGTTGACAAATAAATCACCCTTATCGCCACTCTATAGAACTGTATATTAATCCCTAGTCAATACATTGAAAGAATAGGACAATACGAACACGACGTCGTCGACAACGTTTGAACTAGACACCACACGAGCCGCCCACAGCCTCAACACGTGAGGGACACGCTCCGCACGTGCAGTGCACGTACGAGTTCCCCATTTGGTTCAAAAAATAGGTCCGACCGGATCGCCGGTCCAACTTCCGATCGGTCCGACCAATCAAAAGTCAATCGATCCAATTAGCAGTAGGCCGGGTCAAGTCAAAGGTCAACCGATTGGGTCAATCAAGTCGAACGAGACCCAGCCACGCGTCGCTGATGTCATGATGACGTCGGCGACGACGGTTGATCGAAGTCAATAGTTGCATCATTTCTCGCTTAAGGCGCGTAGCACCCACTCGCAGCCACCCTTTAGGTACGTGCGCTACCGTCCGGCGGCCTCCGGCAACCATTGAAAATGCTTATCTCAACGAGCCCTATCCGACTATATGCTCAAAACTAAATTTCATTAAATGAAAACACACAAAATTGACATGAACAAGAACGTTCGCCTATGATCATCGCGCGCCACCACTATTGAGGAACGTGTGGGCGTGTGTGGCAGATTTCGATGTCTCCTAGATGCGTGCAACCACCCATTTTTCTCGTATCAACGAGGCGAATCCAAATATGCAATCAAACATAATTTTTATAGGACAAAACTAACGAAAAGAAACCGGAACGGAATGCGTTTCGGTTCTCAATTAGGCAGCTCTAATACCAATTATAAGGCCACGAATGTGGCACGCCCAATAATCATCCGGCTGGAATCAGAAACGGAACATGATAGAGATAAGAATGCATGCACCTTAATTAGAATCCATCGAAATTGAATGCAGAACGACAATGAATCAGAAACCCCAGTTCTCCCTCTCTATTCCCTCTCGGAGCATTGACCGATGAGATAACCACCCTTTAATCGAAAAGGTACATTCTGAATTCCGAGAGTCGGGGCTAGAGGGAGGACTTGAGCCTTTATTTGGAGTCTTTAGCGCGAAACCGTTCATCACAGGTCGAGCCTAACTTGGCCTACACTAAGCCAACCCATATTAAACCAATTAAGAATCTTTATATCTTACCTTATTATACCAACCATGTTAATTGGTAAATGTCAATTTTAATTAATGTAAGCCCACATAGAAAAAATCTTACATTATTAACCGGCGCTCACATGCTGAGATTTAGTTTCTCCTTGTTATATTTTTTGTCGGCTAGAAAGTTCCATTAGGTTGAATAGCCACCCTTGCTGCTAAATAAGCCTTCAACACTTAGCAAGTTTTATATTTATTGCATTTCACTGGGTTTCCGAAATAGCGTAAAAATAAAAAGTAGTGCTTCGAATCATTGCTATTTGACTTGGACCTATTCTAAAAAAGTCGAGGCATTTTGAATTGGTTGGACCGTAGGTGAGATGATTTACTTCACGAGTGAGGTCTCTGGTTTAAAGAATCGAAGAGTTACATATGAATGTATAAAAAGAACTTAATTGTGTGAACAGAAAACTTAATATTGCTATTATAGGAATTACAAACCACCAATTCCACATTTTATAGGACCAAGAATCGGTCTTTTTTCAGCCTAAGTCGACAGTCAAAGACTTGAGCAATTCCTTGTGTCAATAATTATAGGTTAATGTATCTCGTGTATTTTGTTTACGATGTTTATTTACTCTTTATATATTTGCGGCCTCTCTATACCTAAGAATTTAAACTTTTGAGGTGAACATTTTAACATGGTATCATAATCAAGTTTTGCCACAGTTTATTTTGTGTGTTCAATCCCTCATTTGTTACATGCAACACGTGGTTACTAATCCGGCCTGCATGTGAGATGGGGATTAAAGTACCTCACATTACTTGTCTCAAGGTGTATATACTCTTCATATATATGTTGTCTCATTCACGTATAAGGTTAGGTTTTTCGATTGCACTTTCTAACATTATATTATGGATCGGAAGTTACATGTGTAATTATATTTTCCAGCAAAGCATCAACAACTTACAAAATGGTACATCATGCGTGCTACATTGAATTGCTTTGCTCGTGAAACACGAGGTGCAATTTTGGTTTTAAAATTTGTCAACACCAAAATAGTCAATTATCAGCACCTAACGAGTCAAACTATACAAAATTTAGTTTTAACGAGGCAATGACCAAGATCCAATTTATAATATCATTAGCTTGTGCCTAACACTCAATCACTTATTTTTATTTTTATTTTGGTCAGGTTATATCCTAATCTATTTTATTTTACAAATCATATTGTGTAAGCTATGTGCTGTGTATAAATTGCGAAATTCTACTCTCTCACTTAGCCACCGTCATCCTTAACTCCAGAGAAGGTGGGGAATCGAAATCAATGATCTTAACTCTGACTGAATGTTTTTCTCCTGGTCCTCCTATAATCTAGGGCTGAGACTGCTGGGCAACAACTTTTTCTCCTCACAACATGTGAAGAGAGTATTTTATGGCGTTGTAAAAAGACGAGCCGGCGATTTTAAAGAGAAGAAGGTGAAATCACTTCTTCAACTTTTTGGGAAAACTTAATCTTTTTACACGTGTCAATGAAAAATGAAACAAAATGCTACTGATTCTTAAGATAAGGATCTTTAACTTTTTTTTTTTCTCTTAGTATTCGAGTTGCACTTTGATTCTCTTTCTCGACAAACCCTAGGTAGGCCAGGCATTAACAAGTGGTTGCGCAAATTGTTAATTGACATAACCTAACGATATATCCGATTTAGTACCATCTAAAACAAGTGGGAGGCTAATGGGGGTATCAGAACGTGATGACAATGGCAAATAAATATTTATTTATTACGTCGAGTGACGCACTAGATGCGTTCATCAATAGAGTAAAACTTAAATTCTTCTGAGCATATAATAAAAAAAAAACTGTGGACTTCATTCTATAGAGCACGTGTTTCATAACCAACCAATTCAATCTATTATTGTCATTTGTTTGTAAGCGCAAAAAAACAAAAAAAAGCAATCGAAATAAAAAATAAAAATAAAAATAAAAAACCTCGTCCATTCAAGTGGCATCGATTAAAAGCCTTCATTGGTCAGTGCACTCATTCCACTAGACTTCTCTCATTATCTAAAAAGGGAAAACCAAACATCAATGGAGTCCCCAAGCTGGAGGTGTTTTCTGAACCTTCAAGACCGTCCGAGCTTCTTCATCGTCTTCCTCGTCACCCTTGTCTTCCTCGTCTTTGTCTTGTACCTCACGAGGCCCAAACTATGGTGCAACTGCGAGGTATGCCAAACCTACCTTTCCCTCGGCTGGTCGAAGAAGTATGCCAATCTTTGCGATTGGTACGCTCATCTCCTCCGGAGCTCACCGACCAAGACGGTCCACATACACGTCCTTGGCAACACAATCACGGCCAACCCGGATAACGTCGAGTACATGCTCAAGAAGAGGTTCGAGAACTACCCGAAGGGGAAGCCCTTCTCGACCATCTTGGGAGATTTCCTTGGCCGAGGGATTTTCAATGTCGACGGCGACCTGTGGAAGTTTCAGAAGAAGATGGCGAACCTAGAGCTTGATAAGTTCGCGGTACGATCCTACGCGTTCGAGATTGTCAAGTGTGAGATCGAGAACCGGCTCGTGACTCTCTTGTCCTCCGTTGAGGGCGAGAAGGGCGGAGTCCTCGACTTGCAAGATGTGTTCAAAAGATTTTCATTCGACTGCATATGTAGGTTCTCGTTCGGCCTGGACCCGAGATGCCTAGAGCTGTCCTTGCCCATGTCGGAATTCGCTCTTTCCTTCGACTTGGCATCTAAATTGTCCGCTGAACGAGCCATGGAGGCATCACCTTTAGTGTGGAAGATCAAAAGGGCGTTCAATTTGGGGAGTGAGAAGAGACTAAAGGAAGCAATTAACATGATCAACATTCTCGCTCTCGAAGTCATAAGGCAAAAGCGCAAGGTTGGATTCTCTAACCACAGAGATCTCCTATCCCGCTTCATGCGCAAAGTGAGCGACGAGACATACCTGAGGGACATCATCGTGAGCTTTCTTCTAGCTGGCCGCGACACAGTCGCGTCGGCCCTGACCAGCTTCTTTTGGCTGATGGCCAAGAACCCTCGAGTGAGATCGAAAATCCATGCCGAGCTGGATCGTGTGATGGGCGATCAAGAGCTGGTGAGCTACGATCAAATCCGGGAACTCCCTTACTTGCAAGCTGCGATTTATGAGAGCATGAGGCTCTATCCTCCCATACAGTTCGATTCAAAATTTTGCGAGAAAGATGATATCTTGCCCGACGGGACATTTGTGAAGAGAGGCACGAGGGTTACTTACCACCCGTACGCGATGGGTCGGATCGAGGATATATGGGGTCTGGATTGCTCGGAGTACAAGCCGGAGAGGTGGCTGAACAACGGCATCTTCTTCGCAGAGAACCCGTACAAGTATCCGGTCTTCCAAGCCGGGCTTAGGGTTTGTCTGGGGAAAGAAATGGCTCTCTTGGAGCTGAAAAGCGTGGCGGTCTCGTTGCTGCGGAGATTCCAGATAGAGCTGGTGACCCCAGACCAAGTGATCCAATTCTCTCCGGGGCTCACTGCCACCATCGGCGGGGGTCTTCCGGTCGTTATACGAGGAATCTGAAGCCCCACAAGCAGACATCGCAGGTTCGTCCCGTTTGGGTTGCTAACTTCCTCTTCCCATAAGCCGAGGGGAGGGGCGGGGGGGGGCGGGGGGGGTGGGGGCGGGGGCGGGCAATAGATTACTATGTTTGTGCAAATACCATGTGATATTTCCTCTTTTGTTGCATCTACATGGCACGCGTTTGTAGCCTATGGTGCGAATTTGATAAATACGCTTGTGGGTGTTCCTATTTTTTTCCCCCCTTCCGACGTACCTATTAGAATTTGATGGGTGTCATCCAAGAAAAGAAAGGCGGAAGTGGTGGTCCGAAATTGGATCTAAATGGTCTTCAAGGACCCCTCCCTCTCTCAAACCCAGATGAACAGAAACGTCTGGCCAGTGTTGGTGGTGCCTTGTGCGTTCTTTCTTGTGGGAAATGATGGGTAATTGACGTTCTTTATTATTGTCGCTTTCCTTGTTTTTATTTTTGAAGATTCTCGTTATGTGAAGCTCTCGTTCTTTGTTGTTGTTGGGGGAGAAGAAAATGTATCCACGTGGGAATCAAGCGAGTGAATCAAACATGTAATCATGCTTATTTCCATGATGGAAACGATTTATTTTTGCTATATACTTTGGATATCTGAATATTTATTCCCTATGCTTTCTTGTGATTTTGATGATTGACGTCCTCTTGGCTATAAAGAAAATATCTGCGTCCATGGAATTATCATAAGCATTGTAGAAGGAAGTGACTGGTGATGTGCAAATGTCAAATGGAACAATCCAAACACAATCTAAGCGTGCGTGTGGGACTTGTTCTTGGTAATAACTCGACAACATGTGGGATCATTGGGACGTTGGTCCAACCAATGCTGGCTTAATTATCCTTCGTTAGCTTCGTTTATGCAATCCAATCAACATTAGTAAGAAGTTAAGAGAATGGGTGAGGTTTTATCCCCCAAGTTAGATTTTTCGTCTTCGATTATCTAATCACGAGGTTGTAGGTTTCAAAAGTATGTTGGTGATGGTTACGATACTCCTAAGGGACGACGGTTTGTGTTTAGATGTCGTCTTCTTCTTCTTTTGGTCAAAATTTAGATGTCATCTTCGAGCTTTACAATGTTGTCAAGTTGTATCATGGAAAAACACGGTATATTTCTGTTAGTTAGGCAACAAAAACTTGTGTGCGTTAAATACCACTTTCTGGTTTGTCGATAATCGTTTTAAAACTCGCCAGATTCATATTAAAAGTTGGCTGTTCTTAAAAGTAACATACCCATCACCCAATATATTTTGGAAACCTACACCCTTATATGATTGATAATTGGACAAATAGAGGCGAAAAATCTAGCTTATGAAGATGTAAAGCTGCCTCTTTATTCAGCCAATGACTCCGACTCTATGAAAGTGTCATTTAGTCAAAGGCAAGACAATGGCGCTACATTTGGTCATCTAGATTTCTAGCCATGATAGAATTGGATAAGACAGGATATGAAATACATGAATTTTGTTATATCATTTCCACTATTTGGTGAATCACAATAATAAAAGCGGATATTTTCACATCTTATTTTGTCCATTGATGGATATGAACGGCATATTAGTGTAAATGAACTTAAAAGTTGCACAAACGGAAATGATAAAAATCTCTCATGACACTTTTGCCTACTTCATTTTTATTACTTATTTTTTTGTTATTTTTCCTTCTCTTTTACACTTCTTTTTTTATTTCTTTTTTCCCCTTCCATCATTCTCTAATAAAATTTTATTAAATAGTAGACTCTACTAATATTCCAAAAATGCTGAAATACATAAAATATTTAACAAATATAAATTTAAATAATATATAATGAATTTACATTATGAGAAAGAAATAAATTTGAATATATAAATAAAAATAGGAATAAATTATAATGAAATTGTTGTTATACTTTTTTTAATTTTTTATTAGAAATCAAATATTATTCATATTCTAAAACTATTTCAATTTTGTTAATTTAAGAAACTTATTATTAGAAAAGAAATAATTTTTACACTATGGATATTAAAAATTCTATCCATCTTTATCCCATCTTTCCCATGGGATTATTTTATCCTAGCTGTATCCATATTATATCCCACTTTGTTCTGTCCCGGACAGGACATGTACCAAACACGGGGATAGAATAAATTTTATCCTATCCTGAATTTTATCCCGACTACCAAACGTAACCTAGAAGTAGGGCTGGTAATTTGCGTGTGCCTATCGTGTTCATGTCTGTTAATATTTCCCGTCACTATCACTCTGTGGTTTTATTAAATATTAAGTGAAAATGTGTCAATTTGTGTCAGTTTCAAGTTTAGCCTTGCTGTATCGTGGCAGATTTGGATTTCTCTTCGTATCGAGTTCAAGTCATGTGAGGCATTGTGGTCCATAACCGGGACCCTATCCTGCAAATCCAGGTTTTCATTTTTCCGAGCTTAAGAACCCAACTAAGAAAAACAATTCTGGGCTTAGAAGTCGAATCGGTCATACTTAGTTATTTCTATCAAAACAAGAATTAGCACAAAAACTCCACAAAGTGTAGAAAAACATAAAATGTGCCAAAAACAGTCGGGCACGCATAACAAAGGACCCTAAAAACGAAAAGGCAATAAAAATCGCGTTTGGTGTGGAGTCTATTTGCACGGATCCATTTCATATAGAGACATGTCGAGATGGAATCTCTTTGCTGCTTGAAATCCACCACGTACGATTTGTGCCACCCAACATCCCAGGAACGACCTGTTTGTTTTCTTCTAACACTGTTCGCGCTCGATTTGTCCTCGTTCTGGCACGTTCCACCTGGTCGGACGTACTCGTGCATAGTCTCATTCTTTCCGAACGCAAGGTTCCCTCCAAGATCACGTACATAAATTTAGATTTAGAACACCAAATTATCAAACTTGAATGCATACTTTGATTTGAGTTGTTCGGTGCTACCGGTGTTGGCGATGAAGCTAAAATTATTATTAAGAGCTTTTATCTCTTTCTTTTTTTCTTTTTCCTTTTTTTTTTTCGCTTCTAGGTTAAAAGCTATACCTCTTATAGATTTAGAACACCAAATTATCAAACTTGAATGCATACTTTGATTTGAGTTGCTCGGTCCTACCGGTGTTGGCGGTGAAGCTAAAATTATCATTAAGAGCTTTTATCTTTTTCTTTTTCTTTTTCTTTTTCTTTTTCTTTTTGGCTTCTAGGTTAAAAGCTATACCTCTTATTTTAGCGATGTGGAAGTAGTAGCCATCAATAGGAGAAAAAAGAATCGCAAAGTAGCGAATAAAGAGAAAAAAGAAAAAGAGAGGCCGTAACAACTCTGAGTGTTCTCAATCTTTTTCTTTTGACCCGATCTCGTGAGAATATCATTAATCGTATTATTGCTTTCTCAAAAACTATTGGATTCCCTGAATACCTCTACGCGGAGACATAGCCCAAGTTTGGGTTGTTGGAAAATAACCCATAATTGATTTTGAAGTTGATAAAACAATCCATGTTCTCTTATATATAAGTTAATGCAATGAAATACTTATTTTACAGATTGTCCAAAGATGTAAGTTACACAAGATTTAACCTAGTACAAAATGCTTAGACAATGTTCTGAAGGGCTTAGACGCTGTATAGAGCTCGGACATTGAGCGGGGAGCTTAAACGTCACGTGCAACGATCAGAATATCAAGAGATATCTATGAGATGATTTGATTAATGTATTACATTATCACAACAGCTAGTAAATCAAGCTAGATCCTTTTTGGAGATTCTCAATCTTGAAGATCAATCAAGGACGTAAATTAATGGAGATAAGGATAACTCATCTAATGAAGAACTCTATCAATGGAAACTTAGGATCATAATTGTATGGGCAATTTGATCCAATAGAAGATTCTTTTCTTTGTCGACCTCAACGGATACGAGGTCTTTTTGATACTGTCTTATCCAAGCGGGGAAGTTTGGAGAGTGATCCTTGGACACCTTGCAACCGATAGTTGGAGGTGGAGAAGTATAAAAGGACATCTCAAAGTTGAAGAAAAAAAAGTGGACAAGGGAGCAGAATTTTAAATTCCAAGATCGAGAGAGCTTCACATTTTTTACATACCTTTTTATCTGAATATTATAATACTTAGAGGAAAACATTCGAGTGTGTGAGTGTTAGGCGGGAAGTCTTTCAACTCTAGAGCTATCACTAAGTTGTAACTTCTAAACTATTTACCAGTGGAATATAGCCGATTGGCTACCAACGTGAAGAAGTGGATGTAAACTTGAATAGAGACGAATCGGTATAAACTTTATGTGCAAATTCTCTATCCCTCAAACTCTCTATTAGTCTATGATAGTAATATTGTGTGCAAGCGCTACATCTAAGAACAGCTCGGATCTTTTTTAGCAATCATCATCCGAACGAAGCTTTGAGCTTATCCGTTTGGATTTCCGCATTGATTTTTAAAATTATTTGAAATCACCTATTTACCCCCTTTAGGTGATAACATTAGCGTTAACAATTGATATCAGAGCTTGGTACTCGTTTTTTGTGAAGTGTTGTTACTTCTGAACTAATGATTTCTATGGCTAGCAATTTCTCTCCTACTTGGATTGCGGGAGGAAGCAATAACCAGCTAGGAGGAAGCAATAACCGGTTACCTTATTTCAAGGGAAAGGAGTGCAACGACTAGCGTAACAAAATCAAGGCATTTATCATATGTCAAGGTCCACGGACGTGGGATGTTATACAAAGAGACGTTGATCCCTCTGCAAGCACAACAAGAGGATCAAATTCAAATACAAGAGACGACAACACTAGTAGCAACAATACTGCTCCCATTGCTACTCTATCCGCAATGGAATTGGCAAAAAGAGATGCACTTGATGCTAAAGCAATTTATTCATTTTATAGTACATTGTCTCCTACTGAATATAAATGTATTACAAATTGTCCTTCTTCGAAAGCGATATGGGATAAGCTACATATGACCTACGACGGAATGGACAGAGTCAAAGAGACCATTCTCCTTAGCCGCATCGAAGTGTTCAAGACGAAGCCCACCGAAATCATGAAAGAGCCGTTTGACTGATTCACCGAAATAGTGAATGGTCTTACTTATCATGGGCAACCAATGTATGAATGAAAGTCAACAAGCTTCTGAAAGAACTCACAAAAGAATGGGATAATATCAAAAAAACCATTCAAGAGGCTCGGAGGATCAGTCCTTTATCCATGTACGAACTCATTAAACTCTCCAATCCTATGAGGATGAAAGGATCAACAAAGAAACATACTCAAAAGGTAAGAAATCCATTGCCTTGAAATTTAACGATGATTCCGATGTCCTAGATTTTGAGGATGAAGACGATGAGGAACTAGCACTCATGGTCAAGAAACTTAGAAGAATGGCAAAGAAAAACAAAATTTCAAAGGCAAAAGAGATTTCATGCAACATGATCCGAGACGATCATTTGGTGACAAAGAAGAAAGTAAAGATGTGATTTGCTACAAATGCAAAAAGAAAGGGCACATCAAGTCAAACTACCCTCTTTTAAAGAAGAAAGGAAAAGATGAAAAATTCAAGAAAGCTCTGAAGACTAAAACTTGAAGCGGTACGTAATGTGAAAGCAATGAGGAATATGCAAACATATATTTAATGGCCAACTCGGACTCTGAGAAAGAATCTGAGGTAACTCATCCTGGCATTCCTTCCGAGGTATCTGAATTTATGGATGAAATATTCTCATAATATAAATATGCTCTTAAAAGGGTTTCAGAATTGAAAAAGAAAATCTCGTGTTTAAAGCAAAGTGACATTTCTCAAAAGGATAAAATAAATTTTCTTGAAAAAAATTTTTTACCAATCAAAGATAAATCTAATAATTTGGTTTCGAAGAAAAATGGCCATTTACAAACCAAGAACGATTCTCTAAGAAAGGAAAATGATTCTTTGAAAAAGGAAAATGTATTCTTGAAAAAGAAATTTTCTGGTATCAACAAAAAGTTTGGTTCAAAAACCTTAAAGCATATTCTTACCATACAAGTTCCTTATTACAATAAGTCTGTACTTGGTTTTCAAAAGGAAAGTGCTATGAAAAATTATTTCCCAAAGTGAAAGAAAAACTCAAGAGAAGGCCCCCAAAACATGCTAATGAACTCATTTCCAAAAGCATTATAAAACCTGAGGAATATAATTTTTATAAATGCTCTAATTGTGGTTATCCAAATCACTCTCTAAATTACTGTCCTAAAGTCTCAAGGAATACTAGAGATATTTTGAGATATAAAAAAAAATCCCCTAACCCAAGAGGATCTAAACAAATTTGGATGCCAAAGAAAACTTGAATGCTTTTCATATTTGCAGGTACCAATAAGAAGAAGAAATAAATGGTACCTTGATAGTGATTGTTCGAGATATATGACTGGGGATTCAAAAGGATTCATAAATATATCAAACATTGATGGAGGAAGCATTTCCTTTAGTGGCAACAATAAAGGAAAGATTATTGGCAAAGGAACCGTGAAGATTGACAACCTTTTCATCAACGATGTATCCTTGGTTAGGAGTTTGAATTTCAATCTTATTAATATAAGCCAATTATGTGATATTGGATACAAAATCTCTTTTGTGGAAGATAAGTGTTCAGGTACTAGCAAGGACAAAAAGTAGCCTTTCACGAGACGAAGACATGAAAATATGTATCTTCTAGACACATAATCTAAGGATATCCGATGTCTAGAATCTATCAAAGATTACTTATAACTTTGGCACAGAATCTTGAGACATATAAGCTACGAGCAAATTTGAATTCTTTCCACTAAAAAGCTTGTGAGAGGACTTCCGGATGTTAAGTTCAAGAAAACTGAATTATATGAGGCTTGCACACTTGGAAAATAGGTCAGAAATTCTTACAAATCCATAAACCAAGTTTTCACTAATCATGCTTTACAGCTTTTGCATTTGAATGTCTTGGGACCTACTCGAACCCAAATCATTGAAGGTAAAAGGTATTATTAGGTTATAGTAGATGATTACACTAGATTTACTTGAGTTTTATTTCTTGCTCATAGGAATGACACATTCCCATATTTTGAAAATTTTACGAAGAAAGTTCAAAATGAAAAAAATTATTCAATTTCTAGCATCAAAACGAATCATGGGGGAGAATTTGAAAATTAAATCTTTATAGATTTTGTGATCAAAATGGTTTTCAGTATAATTTCTCTTCTCCTTATACTCATCAACAAAAAGGAGTTGTTGAAAGGAAAATCGATCTTTACAAGAAATGGCTCGAACTTTTTTTATTGAAAGTAAAGCTCCATCTCATTTTTTGGCAAAAGCCGTTTCAACTGCATGCCACATCATAAATCGAGTTTTCTTGAGACTATTGCTTGAAAAAACCCCATATGAGCTTTATAAAGGTAGAAAATCAAGCGTTTCATATTTACATATATTTGTATGTAAATGATTTATCCTTAAGAATTCAAATGATCATCCGGGTAAGTTTGATGAAAGATTAGATGAAGAAATATTTCTTGGATATTCCACTTCAAGCAAAGAATACAAAGACTTTAACAAAAACTCAAGAACAGTTGAAGAATCAATGAACGCAAAATTTAAAGGTGGAAATGATACTCAAAAGTTAGGCACTAAAGTCAACATATCATCTGAGCAAAATCCATCATCCGTGGAGTAAAACATCACCGAAGATACTCGGACGATCGCATCATCCGAGGATGTGAACCAAAATGCTTCTTCATAAGATAAACAAGATGAAAGATACAACAAGAAATAGAAACACAAGTCTAGTCATCCAACAAATCTTGTCATTTGAGACACGGAAGATGGAATCGGGACCAAATCCCAATTCAAGAATGCTATAAATACTTTTGCATTTGATCTAAAGCTGAACCCAAAGGAATTGAAGAGGCTATTGCAAACGAAAGCTAGATAGAAGCAATGCAACAAGAACTACATCAATTCAAAGTCAATGAAGTTTGGGAACTTATGCCCAAATCCCGGAATCATCTAATCATTGGAACTAAATGGATATTCCGAAATAAATTGGATGATAAGGGCAAAGTAACCAGAACCAAGGCAAAACTCGTAGCAAAGGGATACTCTCAAGAAGAGGGATTGATTATGATCAAACAAATGCTCCCATAGCAAGATTGGAATCTATAAGACTACTTCTAGCCTATGCTTGCTACAACAACTTCAAGCTATATCATAAGGATGTCAAAAGTGTATTCTTAAATGGTTGGGAAAAGTACACTAGAAGTGTCATAACTTGTGTACAGCGTTCACTTGAGTGCCATAACTTTCAAAACGTTCACTTAAGTGCCATAACTTTCAAAAATCGTTTACTTGAGTGCTACGTCTGAGCAAAATCGTTCACTTGAGTGCTACAGTAACTTTTCTGGCGTGCCACTTGGAAGCAAAATCATTCACTTGAGTGCGACAGTAACTTTTCCAGTGTGCCATGTCAGCTTTCCGATTGCCACAACAACATGGCATTCAAGTGAACGATTTTTGAAAGTTATGGCACTCAAGTGAACGTTTTGAAAGTTATGGCACTCAAGTGAATGTCGTATGAAAGTTATGACACTTCTAATGTACTTTTCCCTAAATGGTTACATCAAAGATAAAGTATATGTGGAACAACCACCAGGATTTGAATACCCAAGGAGCTCAAATCATGTCTTCCAACTAAAGAAAGCTCTTTATGGACTCAAGTAAGCACCATGAGCCTAGTATGAAAGGTTAAGTAACTTCCTTGTTGAAAAAGGTTTTGAAAAAGGTAAAATAGATACAACTCTACTTATCAAAAGGAAGGTAAAGATATCATGCTCACTCAAATATATTTTGATGATATCATATTTGGTTCTTATAACAAAAAACTTTGTAAGCATTTATCTAAGATCATGTAAGTGAATTCAAAATGAGCATGATGGGAGAGCTCACTTTTTTCCTTGGACTTCAAGTGAATCAAACCAAACAAAAAGCTTTCATATATCAAGAGAAGATGCAAAGGAGATTGTGAAGAAGTTTGGTCAGGAAAACTATAACAAAACCGATTCTGTAACGCCCCGGCTCGGTCCGCTACCATGCAAGAGGCGTTCTCGTCCAACGATGGCTCGCCTTAGTGCTAGTTGAGACCGAGCTCGGTTGAGGCCATGACATCCCAGGCATGTCACGTCAAATCGTGTTCTTATTTTAATTATTCTTCGTTCATGCGGAAGCGAAACAAACATTCCCAACAAGTCATTCAAATAAGAAATTGTAGAGTTATCAAGATTTCACCTAACACGCCATATTTTACTATTAATATCATCGGGCATAGTACAAGTTTATTTGTTCTGATTTACAAGCCCGAGAAAGGGTAGGGTAGAGGGGAGCCTAACTACTTGGACTCCAAAATTGGTTCCCCTCAAGTCTCATGGTCATCAAGCGGTGACCGAACCCCCACCATGGGGGCCGTTCGGCCCACCAATCCCATGGAAAGGACCGAATGACTATGTACCATGCATAAAACTTGAGAAAAACATGCTCCGTCATGCTACTTTGTATCCACACAACTGAGTTGTAACGGCAGTAGGTAATGTCCTCCTCCACGTCAACTAGGTCGGTGAATGAAAACTCGATATGCAAGCACTAGGCGGGCATGACGCCTAAGGGTATGGCCTTACTTATAGGGTTTCCTAACCCGTATAGCATGCAATCACAAATCCACAAATAACAAAAATATCTATTTGTATATATAATAAATAATCGTCTGATTACATCTTTCTTAACGTAAAACAAATACCGGAATACACGGGGAGGAATTATGGGAAAAAATTCTTTGAGTATTATCCACCGTTTCCATCGGCGTGCTATATCCAACCCCATCGTCTTATCCATGGCCTCTACTTCTCAAATGGCTGATTCCTCTAAAAAGGCTGGAATCCACGGGAGTGAGCCAAAGCTCAATAAATAGAACTTTCTAAACCAATCGACTAAACTACCTATTCATCACTAGATCGGATGAAAACCACATGACAAGTATTGCGACACAAAGAGCAAACGAATATTAAGACAACCAAGCAAGACCGACACCAACCACAAGCAGAATGAGACTTGACAACTACCGCACATGTCATGAACAAAACCTTTACGTATGCGATAAACCTCATGTGCATAAGCAAGCAGTGACTTGTTGTTTCATTTTCAGTTTCCACTTTTGAACCGATTTCCATGGGATACGGGCCATGGTTATTTGAGGGATACATGCCTCAATTTTTATTTCGAGGGACACAGATTTTGATTTCGAGGGATAAACACATTAACTTTTTGTCTATGGGACACCGCCCATGGGAATCATAAGGGACACATGCCTCAATTTTCCCTACTCCGAGGCTTTCGAGGGACACAGGCCTCGCTCATTCTAATTCCAATTGAACACAGGTTGTGGACTTCCTAATTTCCACTCGGGCTCCCACGGGGTATCATCTGAGCATAGGTGAATGTTATCTCATCCTCGTCGGGATACAAGACGACGGGACCCTCGGTTTATTTGTTTACACCAATTCATATGTAAACTAACCAACCAACCCCAAAGTTCACACATGCACAATTGAATCTAAACTCGTCGGGTAAGTCGACCAATCACATGCATGCTTGGATGCTTAAATGCAATGCAAACCCACACTACAGCTTGACCATCCAAGATCACAAAGCATTAAACATACCACATGACTACACGGCCTCAAAACCGAATGCCCATATGCAAAGCCACCCCATCACCCACACCACATCTCACACCAAGACACCTCTTACACGCTGTTCAAACTACATGACGAATGCCTACATGCAAGATAGTTCAAGCAAACAAATTCCTATACAACCAGCGTCATTGCGTCCAATCATCGATCTAATAGGTAATCTAGTAGAAAGGATTAAAGGTTTTACTTGCCTCGAATGCTTAACGTAAAGAAATCAGAATCGAATTATCATTCAAACACCCGAAGTCGCGATTCTTCCTTCTTACTTGCTCACGACCGAACCGCCTTCTATAAATTTCATCTTCAAAGCACTTTGATTCGACAACAGATCAAACAACCAGCTCTTAAATCCTAGTCACCCAAGACCGTAGGACATTAGCTTAAGCGACAAATCGTCCATGCAAGACCATTTTTCCCAACATGCAAGCTAAACTTTCTCCCATCATACCCATTTCCAAAATCGGTTATTCAAGTGTCAATCAAGCCATCTAGAAGTAAGATGAGATATATACTTACCTAGGATTGAAACTCATATAAAACATAAACCGACATCCTTTAAACGAGATCTAATCGCCTCTTAGTCGTACGGCACCGAGAGAGTGAGTGGAAGCAAACGGGTTCTCAAATGGCAAAGGGGGGCTGAAGATGAAGATTTGAGAGGCTTGAGTAGCGACGTCAAGCTACTTGTTGTCGATCGAGGGGTAGCACGAGCGAGGGGGTCATATGGTGAGGGACACCGAGAGAGTAAAAAGGAAAGTTGAAACGAGTTGTCCACCAAGAGGAAAGACGGAAAAATGAAAGGAGAGACAGTGGGAGGAAAGAAATCTATTTAGAGGCTAGGTCAATGGGGGGTTTAGGAGAGTCGATTCAAGGGCTAGAGGCGGTGGCTTCATGGTCGATTTCCGAACCAACTATCACGTGCATCAAAACTATATGATTCAAAACTAATGTTGACATCCAACGGTCCCTTTAACTCAATATAACATCCATCACATCTGTCAACTAATTACTTTCTCGATCTTCAATTCTCACATGAACCAAGCCAAAACCAAATATATGGACTAGGTGATCTAGTCCTTTCGTTCGATAATTACCGTACCTAATCGCTTCATTTCGTCCAACGACTATTACGCCCAATTGTCTCGGGTAGTTTACCGTACCACAAATAACTAATCCCGAATTCTCTATCACTTTGAATTTAAGTCCAATAATTATCATTCCGCTTAATAATCCAACTGGCGAAAATTTAGGCCTTCACAACTCTCCACTCATTAAGAAATTTCGTCCTCGAAATTTCCGTTCTTGTCCCCTCCTTAACAATCCTTAAGACTCTTCGTACAAACTTAAGATCACTCACATCACACCGTTATTCTGGCCCATTGTCCAAGATCAATAGCTAAACCTCAATGCACCATCACGGGTTTAAGCCTAAACTTCTTAATCTTCGTTCGCTTCCTTGCTAATATCAATCATCAATCGGGGCCGTCAATAAAAGTCGATAATTAAAACCATCGGTTTACCACACAGATTCAAGCCTATGGAAGATCATCACCATTTGAACCTACCATCCAATCCACCTGTCGATCAATGTACTATAACCACAAATAGCCATAGAGATTATTGAATCTAAGCGGTGATTGATCAACTTCTTATCTAATAAGTAGCCTAAGCTACTGTCTATCCCCATTCAAACACAATCACATGCACTTTTGAATTTTAATCACATACATACGTACCAAACACTTCATATCTTGGTGCACATTATAACTCTACTGACCCGCTCTAATACCAAGTGTAACATGCTGGACATCCCGGAGCGTCCGCCTTGCTTACAAGCTCTATTTTAATCTTGTATTATAGATAATAGATGACGCATACGGAAACTAGATAAACTAGAAGCAATCAATGGCCATACAAAATCAAACAACTATATGCAAACACCAGGTAGGCATGACGTCTAAGGGTATGACCTTACTCATAGGGTTTCCTAACCCGTATAGCATGCAATCACAAATCCATACATAACAAAAACATCTATTTTTATATATAATAGATAATCGTTCGATTAAATCTTTCTTAACTCAAAACAAACATCGGAATACACTGGAAGGAATCAAGGAGAAAAACTACTCTGAGTACTATCTGCTGTCACCATCGGTGTGCTTCATCTAATGCCATCGTCTTGTCTAGGGCCCCTACTTCTTAAATGGATAATTCCTCTAAAAAGGGTAGAATCCATGGGAGTGAGCCGAAGCTTAGCGAGTAGAACTTTCTAAACCGATCGACTAAACTACCTATTCATCACTAGATCGGATGAAACCACATGACAAGTATCGAAGCACGAAGAGCAAACAAATATTGAGACAACCAAGCAAGATTGGCACTAACCACAAGTAGAATGAGACTCGACAACTACTCCACACGTCATGAACAAAACCTTACCTATGCGATAAACCTCATGCACATGAGCAAGCAGTGACTCGTTGTTTCATTTCCAGTTTCCACTTCTGAAGCAATTTTCATGGGATATAGGCCATGGTTATTTGAGGTATACATGCCTCAATTATTATCTTTGAGGAACGCAGGGCTCGATTTTGAGGAATAAACACCTTAGCTTTTCGTCCATGGAACATTGGCCATGGAAATCATGAGGGACACATGCCTCAATTCTCCCCTAATCGGGGGCTTCCGAGAGATACATGCCTCAAGCATTCTAATTCCAATGTGATAAAGGCCGTGGACTTCCCGATTTCCACTAAGGCTCCCACGGGGTATCATCCGCCCACAAGCGGATGCTATCTCGTCCTCTTCCGAACATATGTCAACGGAACCCTCAATTCATTCATTTACACCAATTCATATGCAAACCAACCAATCAACCCCGAAGTCCACACATGCACAATTGACTCTGGACTTGTTAGGCAAGCCAACAAATCACACACACATCCGGAGGCTTAAATGCAATGCAAACCCAAACTATCATTTGACCATCCAAGATCATAAAGCATCAAACACACTACGCGACCGCACGGCCTCAAAGAGAAACGCCCATATGCAAAGTCACCCCGATCACCCGCACCACATCTCACACCAAGATATCTCTTATATGCCGTTCAAACTACATGGACGATTGCCTACATGCAAAACAATTCAAGCAGACGAACTCCTACACAACCGACGTTGTCGCGTCCAATCAGCGATCTAATAGGTAATCTAGCGGAAAGGATTAGAGGCTCTACTTGCCTCGAATCCTAAACATAGAAAAATCGAAGTCAAATCGTCATTCATGCACCTGAAGTTGCGGTTCTTCCCTCCTTGCTTGCTCACAGCTAAACCACCCTTCATAGAGTTCATCTTCAATCCACTTTGATTCGACAACAGATCGGACAATGAGCTCTTAAATCATAATCACCCAAGATCGTAGGACATTAGCTCAAGCAACGGATCATCCATGTGGGACCATTTTCCCCGACATGCAAACTAAACTTCCTCCCATCACATCCATTTCAAAAACCAATGATTCAAGCGTCAATTGAGCCATCTAGAAGTAAGGTGAGATGTGTACTTGCCTAGGCTTGAAACTCGGAGAAAACAAAGGCTGATTCGCCCTTTAAATAAGCTTTAATCACCTCTTGGTCGTGCAGGACCAAGAGAGTGAGGGCGGGCGAGAGGGTTTTCGAATAGCGGAGGGGGGCTGAGATGAAGACTTGAGAAGCTTGAGCAACGGCATGGAGCTGCTGGTTGTCGATTGAGGGATGGCACGAGCGAGGGGATCGTACGGTGAGGGATGTCGAGAGAGTAAAATGGAGAGTTGAGAGAGTTGACGGGAGTTGTCCACCAAGAGGAAAGACAGAAAAATGAGTAGAGAGAGTGGCGGGGAAGAAATCTATATAGAGGCTGGGTTAATGGGGGGTTTGGGGGGTGTTCAAGAGCTGGAAGCAGTGGCTTCACAATCCATTTCCGAATCAACTCTCACATGCATCAAAACAATATGGTCCAAAACTAATGCTGACATCCAACAGTCTCATTAACTCGATATAATATCCATCAAACCCGCCAACTAATTACTTTCTCGATCCTCAATTCTCACATGAACCAACTCGAAACCAAATATGCGGTTAAGGCGATCTAGTCCTTTCGTTTGATAATTACCGCCCCCGGTCGCTTCATTTCGTCAAATGACTATCACACCCAACTGTCTCAAGTAGTCTACTGTACCACAAATAAATAATCCTTAATTCTCTTTCACTTTGAATTCAAGTCCGATAATTGTCATTGCGCTTAATAATCCAATTGGCAGAAATTCAGGCCTTCACAATTTCCCTTGATATTGAGCTGTATAATTGGAGTGCCTCTGCATTTAGTACTGTGAACCCAATTACTCCATAAGGAGTGGATGAATAATTGATGGGGCTCCAAAGCGTGCAGCCTAATAATACTTTGTACCATAATTTCAAATTGTGCAACCGTAGTCCCCTGTCCCTTTGGGTGAGCAAACTATTTGCCAAGCACCTTTATGGGATTTATGCACTTCTTTATTTCCTGCCCATGAGAATTGTCTAATCTTCTTCTCAAACTCGTACATAGTCTACCTTGGAAGTAGAAACATTTGCATCCAATAAGCGTAGGTGGAGATTAGGACTGATTTAACCTACTCGAGACGTCATGCATACTTATATGTTTCATGCCCCATCATTACATCCCCTCAAATATTTTGGCGGTCAAACTCTTGCAATCAGCGTGTGTGAGCCTTCTATTAAGAAGCGTAATGCCAAGGCATCCTATAAGGAGGGTTTCAATGGAGAAAGTCGTGTGATCTAGAAAGGGAAGTTTTTTTTTTTTTTTTTTTTTTTTTTTTTTGGTAACCGAGGTGTCCGCGCGGCCGGCGAGCTATGGCTCAAACCAGCGGTGAAGCACGACTAGTCCTCGGGGGTGGCTAGCGCAGCATCCCACCGCCACGACCCCCCGCTTAAATCACCGACGCCTACGAGTTTCGAACCCAGGACCTCTCGTGAAAGGAACTGGGCTCAAACCATCGCGGCCACCGATGGGTGGGTTAGAATGGGAAGTTTTTCATCCTCGGTCAATCTAGAGAAAAAGATTTGACATGTGTCTGCGTTAAACTGCGGTCCTGGGAGGGCTGCAAATTCATTCAATGCATCAGCAAGGGATCAACAAGGCAAAGGATGAAATTTACATCCCCATGAGCAAAGAGGAACAAATTGTTCCCAAAGCATAAGCGAGTAATTTTCTGCATTTTGCAGCACCAATGGAACTTGAAGCAAGAAGCAGCAACATTCGCATTGATAATTCTGTTAAAATTTTACATAACCACGACAAAGAGATATGGAGAGAGTGGATTATTTTGTCGCAGCCCATTAGTGTTATCAAAATGGCCAACTTGTTCGCCATTTAAGTTAATTGAGAACCTTGGTGTAGCGGTGCATTTATTTACCAGATCAACCAAGAACCAGGGGTGTATTTATAACTTTAAGAACCTTAAGCACTGCTTCCCATTTGACTACGTCAAAAGCTTTCATGAGATCAATTTTTATTGCCACACGTTGACATTGGTCGTCTTTATAGTAGTTGTGTAAGAGTTCTTGGCAAAGTAAAATATTCTCCGAAATATACCGTGCTGAGATGAAAGCAGTTTTGAGGCTGACAACCGAGGGGAGAAGAGAGCTTATTCTTTCTGCAAGTAGTTTCGATATGATCTTATATTGAACATTGCGGCACGGAATGGATATGAAATCCTTGAGGAGACAAGATTAAGAATCTTCGGTACAAGAGAGATTAGTGCAAAGTTTATAGAATTCAACTTTCTTTTTGACGAGAAGAATCCCATGATGGCAGCCTCAATGAGAATGACTATTCTATGTTCATTCTCGTCATCGAGCACTATGAATTCTTTTCCTTATGATAGTCTACTTGATGTTAAAAAATTGCATGACTTTATTTTGATTGATGCGTGCTCTCTCGTTTTCCCTTCTTTTAAACAAAAAATTAGCGTCATGTGACTCTCTTTTGCCAAATTATCGGTGCACACATTATCCATGCATTCTTTTCTTAGTTGAGTGTGTCAATGAAGTGACATCTCGAGGACATGAGCGGAATTAAACTAGAGGACTTTTTTTTTTTTTTGTCGAATACTAGAGGACTTTTTGAATTATATGTTATTCACAAAAGAACATGGAAAGTCTCTTGTTATCTACTGATACCTCATGTAAACACGGTTCTTCTTTGAAGTCCTTGCTATAATTTGGCGAGGAGTAACAAGGCGATTTTAAAGGAAAGCAAGATTAATTATTTAAACACGGAAACTGCCACTAACTCAATTTAACGGATATTAACGGAAGGTAAATTTATCACAGGTGTACTAATTTGGAATTTTGATGGTCAAAAAATTATTTTTGGGTAAATTCATCCTAAATGTACTAGTTTTGAGCTCTTGATTTTCAAAAATATAGTTTGGGGTAAATTTGTTATAGGTGTATCAATTTGGATTTATTGTGATAAAAATAATAGTTTGAAGTAAGTTCGTTACATATATATCAGTTTGGAGGATTTTTGTGGTAAAAAAAAGTAATATGAAGTAAATTTGTCATCCAATATGCCGATTTGAAGTTTTTGATGATATTCACTCTTCGGTTAATCGGATCTTCCCGCACGTATCCCTATAAAGAAAAGAGTTTAATGGAGTCCTGTCCACTTTTCACTTTCTCATCACACTCTCGCAGTGCTTAGAACTAGGGCCGGTGATTAATAAGTTTCCATCATATTTGGGCGAAGAACGGTTACATCGTGTCAGTTTTAGGACATTAGTGGGCTTTTACAGTGTGTTGAGATTCCATTTCTCTGTAGATTCAAATGTTGAACAGAGTTCAAGTTAGGGTGTTCGACATCCTATTGAAAACTAAACTCAACAGAAGACGAGGCAATTCCCTCGCACTTGCGTGCGGAAGAATACGAGTTCAAACTAAATAAACAGTCGTCTCTCGGCCCCCAAGATGGGTAGAGGGAAATCGCTATCTAGACTCGTCATGGTAGATTGTAATAAGTACATCCTAAATAAGAATGAGCTCTTCGGGCAGACTCATAGGACATCTCTTGTAAGATTTTCCAGGCACATGCTATGCATTCTTCGAATATCATGTGAGACTTTTGGGACACACAAAATTTCTTAACTTATATGAATTCATACTTGTCGGTGATGAGGTCCATGCTCTAGCACACCTAACAAGGATGTCGGTCCTCGCTTGAAATGACATGAACGTTGTTTGTTTAGCATAAAATGAATAATTTGAACAACATTTTTCATAAAAATAATCGATTGTATCACTTAACCGATTGAATCGCTTAAAATTAAAAAAAAGTAATTAATTATTTCAAAAGATACAAGCGATCATTTTAAAAAATATATATCTTATAAATTATTTATTTTTTAAAAATAAACCGAGCCGTAATTTTTTTTTTCCCCCAGTTATGATTGATGACAAAATAAAAATGATTTGTTTCTCAACCCCATCTCTTTATCACTTTAACAATATAGAACGAGCCCATGTGACATCAAACATTTTCTTAGATCGTGTCTCTGAAATGTCATATTCCATCGAAAGAAGAGGCTAAAGCCGACATGTCGGTCCAAACCCATGGCCGTCTAGTTAATTTATTCCTTTGCTTTGATATTCCTTTCGATCTCCTTTGCAAGGATTCCATTAGCGGCAGAAGATCTCCTTTGATTTGATTTTTGGTTGAGCGATTTCTAGGTGTTCTCAAACGTAACGCATGTCCGTCTGGTTAATTTATCATTTAATCACAATTATAGGTTTGTCTCCAAATAAATTTTGACACTCCCCCTCAAGCGAAAGCAATTAGTTTTCATATGACGAACGCGACCTTCTTTATAAGTCAAGTCTTAGGCAAAGGATGTGAAAGATCGGATCGAATTTAAGACAAGCGCCAAATTAGACAATGATTTTTATGTACAGAAACATTCATTAATACCACAAGATATGATTACAATGACCATATGACAATGCAACTTAATCTCCACATAAAATTTGCTTATAGGGTTTCACATAAATTGTATTACTGGAAATTGTATATATCCATGCTTAGTTGAACTCTCATAGAGAAAATTGTCCTAAAAGTCCTAAATATGTTTCATTTTTATCAATTCAGTCATAAAGCCTTTAATTATACTAATTGAGTCATAAACCTTTTTCAAATTTTGCCAATTGAGTCTATTCAACTAATTTTAGCCGAAAGTCGCCGATATAGATGTTAGTCATCCTAAGTGGCACGGTCGACACTGCCATGAACAATTTTAGTGATATTTTAATATTTTCAAAAGAAAATTTTCTCTTTTTTTCTTTTTGTAACTATGGCCGGCGGGAGATCGTCGGCCGATCATCGAGGGCCCTCGCATAGTTTGGGCGAGGGCGTCGTGGCCCTCCCAAGCGAAATTATATTGCATTTTTGGAAAATATTTATTCACACGTAATTGACCTTTTATATAATGCACATCTATTATTAATTTCTTGACACGAAATTGACAAAGGGAGCTCCAGAGTTATTGTATTAGTGCCAAAATTCTGTTCCTTTTTTTTTCGGGGTTGGTCAGAAAATTCTGTCCATTGATCTTGTGTCAATTTACTGTTTATCTAATCATTTATGTATCTGGCCAAAACGACGTCTATGTATTTCCAAAGTCACGTAAACGGTGGTGCACTTTTTTACAAGATGTTGTTTATTAGCAACATCCATTATATGTAACTTGTCTATTTCAGACAATTCATGTCCAGAAATTTTTCAAAATTGTCTTCCATATTTGGATATTTTTTTACACAAGATTAAAACACAATATGCCCAATACACGTCCCTCATATCACTCAAAAATATACTAAGCGCATCTTCCTTAAATTACCGAATATGTTCAAATAAAGAATGAGAATAATATGAATCCTTTATCTATCTATTGATTCGACTATGATACAACTTAATCGATCTTTACAAAAAATAGAGGAAATAGTTATTTGCATTAGCATTGTCATCGTGTCGAAATCACGCGTTTATCACCGGTACCAATCAATGCACCGAGAAGAAGCTAATAAGTACTTATTTCTCTTAATGAAATTCAACTATAAATTTCATAACTATATTTCACATTAATAGAACGAAGCCAGACATTTAATGTGACGGTGTGGTCATCTAGACAATCCCGGTCGGTAGCAGCAGTCCATCTATCGGATGTGATGGGACGCTTCAATCAATCTTAGCTCATACATATTGGCAAATTCCATGGCCCATGTAGCAAAAAAATATGAACGGGCCTCGTTCAATTTTTTTCTTTTCTCTTTTTTTGGTCAAAAGCTTCGTTCAATTTAAGCAGTCAGAGTAAGAGAGAATAAATTTCGATCGTCGGTTGATTTTAGAAGAGACTTACCGAATTTCATAACGACTTTTAAATCGAAGGTAGTGCCAAAACTATTTCCACAGCCAAAATGGCTACGGACACAGCCTCCCCTGAAATGCAATGACATAAATGTCCTTGACAGACAAGACATCTGTCCATGACGCCATGCTCACCTAAATGGCTCGTCAATCGCCTTTTTCTTTTGATGCTGCTCTTCCCATGTTCTCTTCGTTGGACAAAAGTAGGGTTTTTTTTTTTTTGTCTTCCTCCACTACGGGTTCTGGTTTCCTTGTGCAGTAAGGCGAAACAATCTTGACAACAAATCCGATGTTGTGAAACAGAGAATGCTATAGGAAAACGTCATAAAAGATGTGCGACCCAATTGCCATCACCGAGGGTCGCGCAACCCCAAGTAGCCCTCGTCAAGAGTCACGAGACCCCAAGCGGCCTCTCCGGCCAAATCTACCCTCGCCGATCTCGTTCAAGGAGGAAGATGAATAGTAAACCTAGGATTCACTTTTTAAGATGGGTAAAACTGAATTTTTAAGATGGGTAAAACTGAATTTTTAGTAAATCTAGGATTCACTCTCTCCGCCGATTTGCCCTCGCCTTCAAGAGAGAGGGCGCTACGCCCTTGAGTCCCCGCGAGGGCGGCCACCCGGACCCTCACAAGACTACATTGACAGATTGATCGACAGGTTGAGTGTTCAGTTAATTAGCCCGAGACTTTTTCTCTGATAAACGATCCAAAAAAAATTATACATTGTGAGGTTATCCGGGAAGGTTGTGGAGCACTACGTGGAACATCACATCCACTTACAAATTGACACATGAACGTTGAAAAGAAAAGAAAATTCTGATTTTTATCTCTCTTCCTCCTCCACTTACAGCCACCTTGGGCTTTGACCACCATCGTCGCCACCGCGTCCGGGCCGACCACTACTGGGTGTCCCGGCTAAGCCGCCATCTCCGCCGACCTTGTGGTTGGCTCCGTCTTCCCAAACACAACCTCTATTCCCGAAAGTGGTCGGCTCCCTCGTATCTCGACCTCGCCCGCTATGGCCATGGACGAGCCAGTCATGGCCAGATTTGGAAATTTGCCAAAGCCAAAGCGGCATGGCTTCAGATCTAGAAGTTCGCCGGATCTTGAGGCACGATGGCGTTCTGCCAAGCCAAATCTAGAGGCATGACTCCAAAATTGGACTAGCCGCGTCATCTACCGACTTCGGTGCCGCATTGAGCTTTGCCACCGGCGATGAGCTCATTAGCGGTGTTGGCCGACACAGAAACTAGCGGGCTTTGAAAGAGAGGGAAATTATCCAGAAAGTCCTAAACCTATTGTACGACGGTCAATTCAGTTCTAAATCTTTTAATTTTACCAATTTGGCCCTATACCTTTTGGCGGTTTGCCAATTTACTCCTAGACCTCTCAATTGTGTCAATTTATTCCTAAATCTTTTGATAATTTATCAATGTAGTCTTGAACATTTGGAGAATTTATCAATGCAGTCCTTTTACACAATTGTGCAAATAATAGGTTGAAGACTATATTGGCAAAACTTCAAAAGGTTTAGGATGAATTGACACAATTGAAAACTTTGTGGCTAAATTGGTAAAAATCAAAAGGTTAAGAAGTAAATTGGCACAATTGAGAGGTTTAGAACTGTATTGGCCACCGCGCAATAGGTTTAGTTAGGGTGAATCGTACATGGTAGTGCAAAAAATGATTTGTTATTAAAAAAAAAATTCGTTAGCCAAGAGAAATTTCATCGGTTTGATCTGAGCATGTTCGGAACCAAAAAAGAAAACGATTTGTTATAAAAGAAATATTTGAAAAAGTATCTTCTCTTGATTCTCCAATTTCAAGGTTAAAATGTACATTGTAAATAATTAGCACGAAATTATTGTTAAAAATTTGCATATTTCACCTAAAGAAAGAATATTCACAACCCCAAACCTTTACGGAAAACACTAATTTCGAGCGGACGTGGGTTACCATGCCCATAGTACGAATGTGCTAACTTGGGGGACCTTCTTGCTTCCCACTTTAAACATCAAAATTAACTTAGGATTCCAAAAGGAAAAGTTATGTATTTTCTTTTAAATTTTGGTAATTCGAATATATTTGGCATTCTAGATTATTTAATTTGAATTCGCGACAGCTATTCGAAATCTTAGTTAAAGACTGGATTTTGGGCCGTTGAAGGCGAAACCGGGCTTCTCGCTTGTGCATCTTCCTGAGTCATGCCCATTTGGAACTGGTCGCTCAACTCCATAAAGCCCGTTTCTGAGGTTGATCCACCGACGTGTTAAGCTCTCGGCCCATCGTATTTCATCTTCACTTCTTGAGATGTCTCGGAAATATTTGTTCTTGATGCGGTGAAAATAGCTAGTATAATAATCATTTTAGGCGAGGCCCGGCAACCCTCGCCGGCCACAGTGAAGAGGAAAAGAAACAAAAAAATAAAAATAAAAAAATTCGAAAATATATTATAATATTATTAAAAAAATTATTCACGTTAATGCCGACATTACAATGTAGGACGGTCAATGTCCACGTCAGGAAATTTAGGCCAAAATTAGTTGGATAGATTCGATTGGCAAAATGTGGACAAATTTAAGACTGAATTGGTAAATTTAAAAGGTTTATGATTAAATTGGCAAGAGTACAATAGATTCAAGATTTTTTGGGACAATTTCCTACTAAAGAACATAGGTTCTACTTTTTGCGCTTGACCTACGCATGTTTTTCCCCAATCCTTGAATTGCCATAATTTTCTAATCGAGTCCTTTAAACACCAAGTCCGGCTAGTCCGGAGTTGACATGACCGTCGCGCGCCTTGCAGAAGTATGACATGGAAAAAGTCTGGAAAATTACCAAAAAAATCCTAAATCTATTGCGGTTGTGCCAGTTCAGTCTAAAACCTTCTTTTCTTTGCCGATTCAATCCTAAATATTTTGTAATTGTGTCAATTCAGCCCATCCGATCAAATTTGGCGGGTCGATGCCAACGTGAATGCCGGCCGTCCGGCTAAACCTCGCCAACCTCAAGCAAAACTCGCTCTCGCCGGGCGAGTCCGAGAGGTTGCTGACAAGCTTCTTGCCCTCGAGGACCAACCCCAACACTCTGCCCGAACCGGAGGAACCGTTGGCTCAGGCCGAGAGCAGATGAGGAGCTGCACACCACGCCCAACCAGCCGCAGCAATTGGCGGACGCGTTGAGTCCACAACCCTCGACTAGGGACGCAAAGTTGCTCATTAAATCTAGCAATGCTTTGGAATCGCTCGAATTGCATACGAGGTCCCCTCGAGAGTGCAGGACTTGCGCTTGGAGGCAAAGCCAAGAGATGGTGACAACCACTTCCCCCCATATGAAGAAGCAGAGCACCCAAAAAGAAAGGCCAAATACGCAAAAAAAAAAAATAATAATAATAATAAATAAATAATTTTCAACTTTAACCTCTATCCCAACTATATCCAAAACTATTTTTCATCTCGTAAAAAATCCCTAACTTTTACATTTGTATCAATTCTATCACCATTAGCCTTATGTCCATATTCACAATTAGTTAATCTTACGTGGCATTTCCAAATCGTTAATTAATTACATCCCAGCAAATTTGACATGAAAAAAAACTCATAATTTCTCTTTTATTGTTTGCTTCGCCTATACATTACCGGAAGATACAGCGCTACTCAAGATCCGTGCGTTTCGGATTGTCCCCAGTACTTAATAGCCCAAAGAATAGCTAGACGTGGAAATATGATTATATGGATGAACTATCTCAAATTTTGTTGTCCGTGAAACCTGCTATTTCCAAATTTCGAAATTTTATTGGTAAATTCAGCGAGAAAATTCGAGCCGCGTATAATTAACTAACAATGATTATGGACAGAAAACTAACGACGGTAGAATTGGAACAAAAGCAAAAGTTTGAGGATTTTTTATGTCACAAAAAAAAATTGGGTATAATTGGGATAGGCCCTAAAGTTTGGGGTTTTTTGGATATTAGGAGGTAGAATTTGGATATAAATAAAAGTTTGAGGTTTTTTATGAGACAAAAAAAAAATTGGATATCCTTACCCCAAAAAAAAAAAATTTTTTGATATAATTGGAACCGATACTAAAGTTGAAGGTTTTGTTGAGTATTAGGCCCAAAAAGAAAACCCAAATATGATTGATAGCAGAAACACTACGAGAAAGTAACATAGGAAAAGGCCAGCATCTAGGTTGGTGCTTGGCCTCGCAGAGCCACAGCGAGGCAAGGCCAACCTCACCGGCCATCGCCTCCGGCTAACGACCGGCTAGAGAAAAAATAAGAAGAAGAGAGAAGAAAAAAATAAAAAATTAAACAAAAAATATTATGTAGCTGAACGGTCGACTCCGGCCGGCGATCATGTCGGCGCCTGCGGCCAAATTTGATCGAATGGACTGAATTGGTACAATTACAATAAGCTTAGTACTTTTTTGGTCATTTTTTCCGAAAAAATCTTTTCCACTATGGCTTGTGGCTTGTCCAAAAATTTCTACCGGCTCGTTCGTGTAGGCAAATTTCATTTCAACGTCGTCTTCTAGCACGGTCCAACGGCCACGTCAGTTCGAATTGATCGGCAATGTTGGCGAAGGGGTTTTGATTAGAAAATTTGTGTCAAATGTTCGAGAACTGGATTAGAAAACGTGCGTACATTCAGGGCCAAATCATGAACTTTACCAAGAAAACATGAGCGACGGTCGTCCCTTTTTGACATTTCCAAACGAAGACAAGAACGCCCAGACGGTCTCCGAATCAATTCCGGAATTCTATGCACAATGATCGTTCAGTTCAGACAGATTTCCACGTAGTTCTGCAGAAGCGAAACAACGTAAGACGATGCGATGCATGCCCTGAGGCTTCAGTAGCCACGAATTCACAACCACGCGGCTGATGAAAAACTCTGAGAGATCACCATTAATTTCCACGTCAACTTGGATCAAAACCAACTGGCATTGTTCCCGTGAAGGTGATCTCCTATATGATCGCTCAGCTGCACACTCGAGAATGAATCTAGGAGTTTCAGCAACGATCCACATTACGTGCCTCTTAACTCTCCTGCTTCGAGCAGAAATTTTCTGTGTGGCTGTACGCGTTGGAGAGTGAATCTTTTGACCCCTCGAGGGCATGGTTTTTCGCCCGCTTTAAGCCTGCGTTTTCGTATATAAGATGGTGTAACTTGTCTTTTCTTACTCGAGCGAATAGGGAAAACTCTCTGCCATTTTCACGAGCTTAAAGAGCTAAAGAGAGGATGTCGGCAATACTAGTGGTGTTCTTGTTCGAGCTCTGTCTTGTCGCCACTGTCGTCCGAGGATCGCACGACGACGAGAGGAAGGTAGGTTTTGATGGCTGGTGCATTATGGGCATGAATCAGAAGCGTACAAAGTCTTGTTTCATACAATCTACCATTCAGTTTCATTAACAGGGTTAGCGCGTCTGGTCAAAGCGAATCGCTTGTAGTAAATCAATCTAGTCGCCCCGATACGTATTGAACTACCACAAGTATGGCCTAAGAAATTAGTATTACCTGCGTGCATTATGCAAGTGAATCGTATCTATGATAGATCAGAACAGCTCGTCAAATTTGTAATTGTAGGCCCTTAGGAAGCAATGCCTGTGTCCAAAAAAACCCATGGTCAATTGAATCAATGCAGTTGGAAAATCTAAACAAGAATTCACAATAAAACTTCGTTATACGCAACTTTGGAGTGATTTCATCTCTCAGCATTCAATTTTTTTATCGATGGACTATCAGCAAATTCCTACCTGGTTAATGATTTTGTTTCCTAACTGTCAAAGCGCAGCCATACATTATATACATGGGAGAAGTGCCGGAGGCCAAAACCAGCATCGAGGATGAACACCACAACCTGCTCACGGCGGCAATCGGAGAGTAATGATTCTTCTCGTAGCGATTACAATGTTATGAGTCATCGCTGATCTTACCTGGTGTAACTCAATATTGTTTTCCAGTGAGGAAATAGCAAGACAAGCAAAGATCTACAGTTATGGTAAGAGCTTTAATGGGTTTGCGGCCAGGATCTTGCCACAGGAAGCTCGGAAACTATCAGGTACACAAAGCAACAAAAAAAAAAAAAAACGCATTGTGAGGATTGCAGTCTTCTGGATTCCTCAATCTATTCAATCCACCTGCAGATGAAGACGCGGTCGTGTCGGTGTTTGCCAGCACGAAACGGAAGCTTCACACAACTCGGTCTTGGGACTTCCTAGGAATGCCAGAGACCTTACGGAGCAGAAACTCCCAGGTTGAGAGTAACATCATCGTAGGTGTTCTAGATACCGGTATGGACAAAGTGGTATCAGATGTGCACGTAACAAATATTATTACAAGGATGTTAGTTTTTCTTCTACACTTCTATCTTTTGGTAATGTTTCTGAGGATTTGAATGATGCAGGCATCTATATAAACGCCCCAAGTTTTGATGACCAGGGCTTTGGACCTGCCCCTGCCAAATGGAAAGGCAAATGTATGAAGGGAGGCAACTTCACTGGCTGCAACAAGTAGCCCTCTCTCTCTGTCTCTCTCTCTCATGGAGATCAATGTTCCAGAGCTCAAATTTGTCCCTGCAGTTTGGTTTTTCCTAGGTTTCTCATGTCCGGTCCCGTTGTGACTTGAACAGCAAGGTGATCGGCGCCAAATACTTCAACCTGGACAATGCCGCAACTGAACCGTTGACCCCTGCTGATGACGACGGCCACGGGACGCACACCTCGTCCACCGCAGCCGGCATAGCTGTGAAAGGAGCTAGCTTTTACGGCATAGCCAAGGGGACCGCAAGGGGAGGCGTGCCGTCCGCCCGCATCGCCGTGTACAAAGTGTGCTGGGGAACCGGCTGCTCTGACATGGATCTCTTGGCCGGTTTCGATGAGGCGATAGCAGACGGTGTGGATCTGGTCTCGGTGTCGATAGGAGGGCCCTCCAGGGACTTCTTCAGCGACCCAATTGCAATCGGCTCGTTCCACGCCATGAAGCGGGGCATTCTGACGTCTTGCTCGGGAGGGAATGACGGGCCTTTGGATTACACCATCGAAAATGTCGCGCCATGGGTTATGACGGTTGCCGCAAGCAGCATCGACAGACAGTTCCGGACAGAATTTAAGTTAGGCAATGGCAAATCATATGATGTACTCTCTCTCTCTCTCTCTCTCTCTCTCTCAAAAACATTCATAACTATATTTCCCGGTGTATGACAGGGACTTTCAATCAACACTTTCTTGCCGAAGAAGCAGATGTACCCTTTAATAAGCGGAACACTTGCAGCCGATGCTGGCCACGAGAGCTATATGAATGCAAGGTAGGAATCGAATAACTTTAGTACGAGAAAAATGAAGACGACTCCTTGTTTTAGTTGTTATCCGGGCACATTCAAACATCTCGACGCAGTCCTCTCTATCCAATTGTTCCATTGCCGGCCAGTATTTTGTCGCTGACAATCATTCTTTCTGACAGCGCTTGTGATTATGGGAGTCTAAGCCAAGACAAGGTGAAGGGAAGAGTTGTGTACTGTGAGGGGTACTCTGGCCAGGAAGACACAATCAAACAGCTGGGCGGGGTAGGAATCGTCGCTTCCAGTGATAGCTCGGCGGATGTCGACGTCGCCTTCGTCATGGCTGTGCCTGGAACTACAGTTAGTAGCAAGGACGGTGAAAAGATAGACCGCTACATCAACTCTACCAAGTAGGTTTTTACCTGATCTGATTAGGTTGTTCTACTGCATTTCCCCCACACACTCGGATCATTCCTAAATATAAGTCGATGAACGTTCGTTAAGATGTGGAAACTATCAATTTCACAACATCGGATTCAGTTTTTTCCGCATTTGGTAACAGTCTGAACTCATTTTCTTCCGGCCTATGTCATCCAGAAATCCCCGAGCTGTCATATCCAGGACAAGAACCGCGAAGATGAAAGCGCCATTCATCGCAGCTTTCTCTTCCAGAGGACCCCAACTAATCACGCTCAACATTCTTAAGGTAGAAACTCTCTCTCTCTCTCTCTCTCTCTCTCTCTCTCATGTCGATGACGTCTGTGCATATGCACAGCCCGACCTTGCAGCACCCGGAATCGACATACTAGCTGCTTATTCAAAACTCCCACCAGTGACGGAGGATCCGCTAGACAGGCGACATGCCACATTCAACATACTATCGGGAACGTCCATGGCCTGTCCTCACGCGGTAGCGGCAGCAGCCTACGTGAAGAGCTTTCACCCAAATTGGTCACCGGCCGCGATCAAGTCAGCTCTAATGACTACCGGTGAGTCTGTCTCAAAGACCTTTAGGACAACCTCAACCAAATAATTAGTGTCAGATGTCCAAAGAAAAGGCATTTTTTAGCAAATTTTCATAAGAATGAGAATTTCACTCCTTTTTGTGTCCCGAGGCTTGTCTAACTAATCAGCTCCTCCTTTCAGCCATGCCTATGAAGATCAAGGACCAGTTCGCCGAGCTAAGTTCGGGGTCAGGCCAAATCAATCCAGTGAAGGCTGTGAATCCCGGCCTCGTGTACGACATCACTATGAGGTCATACATCAGCTTCTTATGCAAGGAAGGATACAATGGCACAACCATCGCCTTGCTCACCGGCGGCAAGAAGAAATTCAGTTGCTCAAGCTTCAAGCCGGCACATGGCACCGACGGCCTAAACTACCCTTCCATGCATCTCCAACTCACGGATGCAAGTGCTAGCATCTCCGCCATCTTTCTCCGAACCGTGACAAACGTTGGGTCGGTCAAAACGGTGTATAAGGCCAGAGTGACTGCCCCAGAGGGTGTCTCCATCCAGGTCATCCCGGACACTCTGGAGTTTGAAAAGTTGCACGAGAAGCGGTCATTCAAGGTCGTGGTCGAGGGTGGCCGGGTAAAGAAGGGAACACACATCATGTCAGGGTCACTTGAATGGAGCGACTCGAGACATCGAGTTAAGAGTCCAATCTTAGTTTTCACCACTGACCAACCAATTATAGGACAGAGTAGATAAAATCTCGTCATATGATCTGGCTATGTTGTCTCAACCACAAGGCTAGCCTTGTTCTAGAGCTAGAATTCAATACAGGTTACGTTTTCTTCTCTTTAAATTTCAACATTAATGAATGGTCGACGCAGCCATGCGTCGGGGAAGGAAAGAGGATCCCTTTCTCTTGATCCGGATCTTTCCTAATCCAGAGCTTAAAAGGAACAACAGCAATGATCGGAACAACAAATATGCCAAATGGAACTATTTTGTCAGGATAGTCACATTTGTTGTCGAATAAAGCAGAGCCTTTTCTGCAGTCACAGATAAAGAACACTGAATGCCCCATAGTAAATTGGTCTTCAATGGAGATGAAATACCATACATGCCGAGAGATATTTTCAGGCCCGACAATACTCTAGAAGAAAATAGCGGGCATGCGCATGAAAGCTACAATGATTTCAGGATGGAAAAACATGTCATCTCACTTTGATCACGTGACACTAAGTCTCAGGTTATAGATAGGCCACCTCACCATCAGACACGAATGTTGGAGCACTAAAACTTCACGATACTCATTATAGTGGATGAGCAGTGATTACCAGACAATTGAACATACAAAGTATAATGCTCTACGCACTTTGGAGAGGATAGGAGTAGTAGGGAGAGATATTTCCATCCACAATAGCCTTCCGATACCGCATGATGGATAATGATTATTCCGATTCAGGCAGAGGCCCCACAGCCACTGCTGAATCATGCAGAGGGACAAAGGCCTGAGGGGGAGAGAATGGCAATATCTCGATAGGCCGAAGGAGTAGGCGGACATCTAGGAGAAAGGTTAACAAACTCCAGTGCCTGCTGCCTTAGTTGTAATGGGTAGTCGGCAACACATCCAATTCTAGGACCAGCACCTGTTGACCATTTCAGTGAGAGTTGATGCCCTAGTTGATACGATCTTGCCACACTCTTGGAATTTATTCTTTGCAAGATTGCCTTCTTGGGTACCTCGGCTCTAGGGCTCTGTAGACCACCAGACAAGGTCCTCTTGTAAATGCTACTCTCTTGAGGGTTGGTGGCTTCTGTTAACCCAACAGATACACTCTCCGTCTCTTCTTTTGAAATTTCAGGTTGGGAAAGTTCTGGGGTTTCAGAAGTGCCAACTGAACTTCCCCTTACACTTGGTTTGTTATCTTCATACGTTTCAGAATCATCACTGGCCTTACGTATCTGGAATGAGACATAAACCAAACCATCAGAGAGAGTTACAGCACCTGGGAACGCTAGGTGTTAAATATAAAACAGGGAAAAAACAGCAAATAGAATGCCTTCCATGGGCATTAGGTGTGCAAAGACCAGCCAATCCTGAATTGGGCTGAACATGATATTAAAATCACGAGACAGTCCATGACTTGCTATGGATGCTTCACCGCTCTGAAAGAGTTGAATTCTGTCGATTTCTAAATTGTCCAAAACAAGAACGACAAAACTGCTTCGCATTTAGACACAGACAAATTTTCAGTTGAACAAGGAGAACTGCTACCTCGACTTTGTCCAGGTTGACTCCATTTTCCTTCAGAAAGGATAAGAAGCTGTCAAGTCTATCTTCAGTTGGTCGGTAGTGTCCACTATAAGCAGAGATGGCCTGGGAAAACAAAACAAGCCAGAGTCAGTCACCATAAAAAGCAATACAGATGTCATGGCAGCTTTAGCAGTCACTATGTTGATGGTGAGACTGCACTAAAAGCTAAAGCTTGAAAGCTGACACTTATTAGCAATGAATGAAACCAATGTTCTATCCTGACGCCTCTTGGACTTGCCCAGAGTCAGTTCACACAGACAAATTACTCCAGACTAGCCAAGACTCTTGACATTTAGTAAGATCGTTAATGCTTTCCCAGTACACCAAAGACAGCATGAGAAACTTTCAGATAGCTAAATATTAAGTCCCTAGCTGACGATTCCTTTAAGAATAAACGTGTCCAATTGTTGATTCACCTTTTCTTTTGCAATCCAAGAGAAGAAAATAGCAGATTTCGCTACTAGGGTAAAGGTAAACAGACAGGCAATTCTTCTATTGGGAATATTGAAGAAGAAGCTGAATGCAGGATCATTTGAGGTGAAACGACGTGATGGCTCAAAGAACTACTTGTAGATCTTACGTTAGCATAATTTCGATGTGAAGCTTGGTTGTTATAGAGGATGAGATAGCTGTTCTGAACAAGCTTCTCAGGCAGCTTTGGACAACAAAGTTCGACATTGCCAACATTATCAGCAGAATACTGGTATATCGCATTGTAGTTTTACTTGGGTCTCGATGACCTTCACCTTGTTGCATATCTCAGTAAATGGAACAACAAGAAACCATTTCGAGACATCAAAGCAGAGAGGGTATTCATAACAAGAGCCACCATAAGGCATGACATATCATTATTAATCCCTTTCTTTACAGCACTTCGCAACCAACTCATAAGAACGAACAACGTCTATAAGTAATCAAACGGGAATAACAAAATTATTTTTATAGGATTACCCAGGGAAGGAGAGAAACAAACATCTAAGACTTGGAAGGTAAAAAAGGAGAACGTAATCAAAACTAAAACTCGAAAACTATGTATCTTAATTTTAGAAGTACGTTAAAAACACAACAAAATGTGCACTGTACCTTAAGCACTCCATGCTCTGCTACTAACCTTCCAGCCGCTATAGTGGCTCCTCCAGCCAGAAAGCTAGAATGATGAAATACTCCTTTCTTTTTCTAAACAATTTAGAGGATCAGCTTCACATGACAAAAAAACTTCAGCAATCATAAGAAAAGTCAGAAGTTTTCATCTATAAAGGAATATCAACTTACCTCACCAGCATATAACTTTTTTAAAGTACTCATCACAAATATCCATTTAGCATCTTCTGAACCTTTCTTTGTATGAAGGAATTCTCCAGATTGTTTATGGATGATCTTCCCCTTGACGACAACATACTCATAGTTTTCTCTCTCTTGCTGATTTCAGTGAGGAAAAAGAAGGAAAATGAGAAAGCAAGCGAGCATTAGTCATGGTTGAAGAGATAAACAAAATACATTACTGCATTGCAGGACCAGCCAATCAATAGAAGAAAAATGACTACTTAATAGAGATACACACAGGTCCAAGGTACTTAATGCACTGCTGTCGAAGTTTTGATCTCGGGCACTCTTTAAGATCAAGCTCTTTGCCATCCCCTATATCCAACCTGCAAAGAAAAAAGAATATTAAAGTCAGAACATGGCCATTCTAGTTAGCCTATGTTTGGGAAGTTAGGGAAAGTGAGAGAAATGGAAAATTCGGTGGAAATTCTTAAAAATTTTGAAGGGTATGCAGGGGAAAGTTTAAAATTGTTTTATGTTCCACCCACTTTCATTCTTCACCCCATTCCCAAACATTAACGTCTATGATAGCTTGCACCACAAAAGCACAAAGCAGAAACAAACCACAGCATAATGCCCTATCATTAATACAATCAATTTCTGTTGCAATTACAGCCATGTTTTCTTTGGGAATGAAAACGAAGCATTAGTGAACCAGCCCTGATATCACGAGAGCCCCATAGTAAGCATGCATGATCGTATAGCTGAGATGTGAACTTCATACAAGAAAAATTTCTCAAAAAGAGTGTCCATTCAGTGACTCAGCATCTCTTCACCTTTGAAGAGTTCTTTTCACCAGGCCTTGCACCACCTTCACTAGGAACTACTCGAGAAACATAGCATCATTGAAGCATGTTGGTCTCTCATATAAGTCCAAGCCAAATACACTCCAGACTAGTAACTCCAGTCACCATGTTAGTTCAATCAACGCCACAACAACTTAAGACTTGCTTTATTATAAATCAGACAAGAAAGCCTTGTCATGACCAAAAGTCCAAAAGCAATAACAAGATATATGTTCGTTGTTCACATATTTTGATGAGAGAGAGAGAAACTGCCATCCAGCCCAGGGGCAGAGGTTCAGCAGGATCAAATTAAGATAACACCTCAGAAAATCAAGATCTGTTGGCAGTAAACTCCGAGCGAAACCAAGCTGGAAGCTTCTGCCATCAAGAAAATTGCTTCTGCATATTTATAAGAATCTCCAATTCTTAGCCTGATAAAAACTTTTCACTTACCAGTAAAAGAATGGTTGTCCTGATTCCGCTTCGCACCATTCTTCATAGTACAGGTGCAGGCAATGCCCATAGCGATGCCGGGGATCAATCTACAATCCAGAAGATGATACATGCATATTCAATATCAAGATACAAACTATATCTCAATCTTCAAGTCGCCAGGCCACTTTTAAGTGATGTTAATTCAAACAAGAAACTGAGAAGGCAGTTAAATCACAGCTTCAATCCAATGCTGAAAAGCCAATTTTTGTGCTTTAGCGTCTTTGGACAAACCCTTTCCCACCTGTCCAAGAAAGTCCAAAACTCTGTCAATGTTGACCCGTCTTTTCCTCAAACGTGTTCGAGCGAAAATCAGTAACAGAAACAAATTCAGCATCAAATAAAGAGTCCGCTGTGCATGGGATTTCGCGGCTCAGACATAAATATCCAAATTAATTATTCTGTACATCGACGAGGACAATTATTAACCTTGGAAGCATTTAGGCCGACACGAGTCCACCTCGAAGCAGCACTTTCCGGGAAATTGAAAAAAGAAATGGTACTGCGATTCAATCTCACGAAATCTAGTGCTCGCCACCTGCAAAAATTATTTACAGCCATTGCTTCATGAAGGTTTGAGAACAAGAAGAAGGAGGAGGAGGAGGAGGAGGAAAAGCGAACAAATAGCACAAACTTTCAGTGCACCTACCACAGCTCCTCGGCCACGACGGCGGAGTCCGCCAACCTACGCCGCGTGCGGTAGCTCCGATACACCTTCTGCAGCTTCACCGCAGCACTCGACTCAGGTGGCACGCTCTCCGGCGAACGGAGCACGTTCGATCCCGCCTCAGCTCCCGACTGCTTCTGACCACCAACCACAGCCACCGCCGACTCTCCTCCCACAGCCACCGGGGAGCCGCCCGAACCGCCGCCGGGCGAAAGGCCAGCATGCGGCTCGAGAATCAACTCGCGGGAGCGGCAGGAGCGGTCGTCGCCGTCGTCGTCACGAGTGTCGGGAGCAGAGCAGCACGGCATTTCGCGCTCGACGCACAGGTCGCCGTCCGTCCCGGCATTGTCCGGCGATTCGAGGTCGCTGGCGATGGAGACGTCCCTCGTGGAACCTCCGGAGGCCGGGGAGTCAGGAGAGTCGAGCTCGGGAGAGGAGGGAGCGACGCCCACGGGGACAGAGCGAGGGAAGACGAGCTTCTCCCGAAAATCGAAGTCCGACGGAGATCGAAGGGCATCGAACGCCATGGGCAACCACGACACACGGGGAACGAGGTGGAAGAAACCCTAGAGAATCGTGGCCGGAGCACGGCGTAAGCGGGATCGAGCTAGAGAGAGAGAGAGAGAGGGAGGGAGGGAGCGACCGAGCGACAGCGAGAGAGTGAGAGAGAGATTTAAATAGGAGAAGATGGGCACTGATACGAGTGGTGGCGACTGCCTGACTGGTGAGGCGAATACTTTATTGGGGAACTGAACGGTCAACGGGAAATTTTTTAGTGAGAAAAACAGAGTTTGAGAGAGAGAGAGAGAGAGAGAGAGAGAGAGTTTGAGAAAATTTTTCTCTCCACTCTCCATTTTCATTCGCAGTAATTCGAATCCCTAATCTTCAATTTACTCACCAAGTTTCTAATTTTCAATTTCCATTTAGTCGATGAAGCTTAATTGAACCGATTCCATAGACCCACCCAAAGATCTGATCTAATTACCGGTGTGGTTTCCCGGTGGATCAATAGAATCAACGAGCGATTTTCGATTTTAATTTTTCGAAATCTATCCTCGATGGACTGTTCCCTATTTTTGGGTAGGAACCGCCCACTCGGACCATGCTCACTCCTAAGTGAGACCGTTGTCCGCTTGCGTGGAAAATTTTGAAAAATTAACGCGATTAGTCCTTAAACTTTGGTCCGGTATGTAAAATCGTTCATTAATTTTTAATTTATTCGATTTGATTCCTAAAATTTAGTCTAACGTGTAACTTTAGTCCAACATGCAAGATCGTTCCTAAATTTTTAATTTATTCGATGTGATTCCTAAACATTGGTCTAAAATCGTCTCTGAGCTTTTAGTTGTTCCAATATGACCCCCGAATTTTGCTTCATTATGCAATATCATTTCTGAACTTTTAACTTATTCGATCTGATTTATGAACTATTCATAAATGTCCCGTGTAGTTCTCGAATTATGTGAAAATTTATGTTGTTATCCCGAAAACTTTCCTACGTGAGAAAACAAAGTTTGAAAGGGGAAAAAAAAAGAAAAAGAAATGGGAATAGCGGTGAAAGAAGGAGAAGAAGAAGAAGAAGAAGAAGACCGACCAATGTGAACCACGTGGTCCACTTTTGACCTTGATAATTGAACCCGGTTTGCTCCTTGGGGAATTATGTGAAAATTTATGTTGTTATCCCGAAAACTTTCCTACATGAGAAAACAAAGTTTGAAAGGGAAAAAAAAAAGAAAAAGAAATGGGAAAAGCGGTGAAAGAAGAAGAAGAAGAAGACCGACCAATGTGAACCACGTGGTCCACTTTTGACCTTGATTATTGAACCCGGTTTGCTCCTTGGGGTTCTATCCAGTATCCACCCCGAGCGAACCGGCTCATCTTTCCACGGTGATTACGGTCTAAGTCCATGGCACGATTGAGTGCGCACCCAAAACCCCCACTAAGATTTTGATGCAAAAGCAGAAGTTTGGAAAGCTGAATTTTGATTTTATAAGAACAAAAAGTTAGAGATTTCGTCAAAGCATATATATGTCTTCTTCTAGAATTTGTGGGTAAATAGCAAAAATAACTAATATCGACTGTAATCGACCGTTCGAAATTTAAAATCGTAACTAAAAATCATAGTATGATTAGGGATTGCTTTTGACCTTTAAGCTGAACCACATTAAATTTCCCTCTCGAACAAAATTTCTATCCGTTTTCTTCTCCACCATGTCTTTTCAACTATGAATGTCTTTAGCAAAAGAAAGTTAAGTATTGAAAATAACATATTTGGATAGAATAAGATGGGAATGAAGGTGTGGCTTATTGGCTTATTTCATAAAACTGAAAAATTAAAAGTATTCATAATTTAAGTATCGAAAATTAAGTTTTGATAATCGTAATCGATAAAAGTGAAAGTAAAGTGTGGACAGATAATATGTGAATAACAGCTTCTTATCGCATTTGAGCCTTATAGGTCAATATTAGTTATATTTATCCAATGTGCTTAACTTTATGTACTATAGCATAGATTAGGGGTCATCTTTTCCTCCATTTTTTTATTGGAGAACTCTCTAACCGTGCCTTTGATTGGTAGGTTATACGTATACATGCTGCCCACGTTTTAATTAAGTTTGTATGTGAGTGATATTCATAACTTGTAACCTATTAATCAGATTCGATCAAAAAAAGAACTTACCAATTAGAAGCGTGATCGGAGAAATTTTCTTCCAATCAAAACGCATTGCTCATATTATCAATTTTCAACGCTTAGTGGAATTTTCAAACATGCCCTTAGATTTAGGGCTAACGAGTTGTTGTAGAAAAACAAGTCCAACACGTCGGTGCGAATCAACGCTTTTTAACCCGTTTAGGATATATAGACATGTTTAGTTTAGCTATAAAAGTCGAACTGCTATTCCTACTAACCGGACACGCTTAAAAGTGATTAGACACTGTGTAAACACCTTCACACACGTTCGTACATAAGAATTCAAACGTCGAACGTTTATATTGATCTTAAACGATAATGACGCGAGGAGGAGACGAAGCATGAGACTTACCTACGTTGTGGAAGAGCCCACCTCCTTAAAGAAGGCGAAAAGAAAAGGAAAGCCCACGTCTTTATCGAATGTCCGAAAACATCAGCTCTAGCTCTAACATAGGACAACTCAAAAGAGTCAGGGTCACGTTCTATTCTTTTCATTGGAGATTTATGTTTGATTAGGAAATTTGCACTTTGCAAATCATTCGGTTAATTGTGGAAATTATGTAAGTACATCTTGTGTCTACAATTTGATGTATATGCTATGGCATTTTCTCGAACTCGTCTTGAAGCCGATAAATATGCCATGAGTTGCGAGTATAGAAATTCGATATCCCCTATTAGCAAAAATAATTGACCGGATTAGAAGCCGCCCGGACCTGACCCACCGGATCCAATTTTCGGTTCCATAAAATTAGAACTGGTGATTGTTGCTACGATTTCCGGTTCCAAGGGTGGAATCGCCCATCCGGACCGGATCGGCTATTTTTTTAATTTTTAAATTTTATTTTCTAAAAGTAGTTAAAGAAATCATTTAAAATCTTAATTATAAGGGGTACTTCTACACATTTAAAATGTAAATTTGTGATTCAAAGTTATCCATACTCATCAATAACTAAGATCACGATAATTAAATTAGCATCGTTTATCAATTTAATTTGGGACAATCACGATCGCACAAAAGCATCCTTCGTGTTTTCCGTATCTCGTGAGATTAACAATCCAATTACTTTTCCTACATATCAACCCGAATTATATGCTAAATTGCATTTGACTTTATAACTTAAACATTATTATCGAATGTGAGAATTTTCAGGATGTCACATGTCCCCTAAAGCTAATTTCGGCAGCGCTTACTTCCAAGCGGTTTTTGTTACCGACATTCTCTATCCCCTTAAGTTTGAAAGTTATGTCAAATATAAGTGGAGACTATACAGATTATGAAAATCATTTGGAAACAATTGAAATGCTCCCGTTTGTGCACCTCGTACGTAGCTATATTTTTTGCCTTAATCAATATTAATCCTTCATAACGTAGCTGATTTTCTCTTACAAAGTTTGAAACCTAAAGTTAAGTCATAGCTAGTAAGTTGTAACATTGGGGGTTAAGCAATTGATATTTTCATTTAAATGATGATAATTCCGATTGGATTTTAAAATATTTTAAAACACTTACTTGTAGAAAATTTAAAATTCACTCGAGATTTCTTAATTTTTTTTTTTTTTTGGGTGGATTATATATATGATTATGAGGCGTCTCTTGCACGGGCCAAAAAAGACAAAACTAAGGTGGTTCCTTCCTGCCCCACCCAACCACTAAGAGACTTATCATAAATATATAAGTTAGGATCCTACTGGCACCTTGACCTGCCCACACTTACATTTAGTGCGTCCCTAGACGATAAATCGAGAGCACACGTGGCAATACTTTTACTTTAAAAATTAACTTCTTGTCAAAAGTTGATTTTTTTAATTTTACTCCAGAAGTCGATTTATGATCAGATAAAAGCATTTGATAACAAGACAAAAAAAAAATTCTTCTAAAATAGAAATTCGTTTAATATCGGTGGGCGGTGATGGCGGCGAAAGCGGTGTAGCGGCGATGGAGATGGGCAATGGTCGGCTAGGGCCGCGGGAGCGGGCTGTCACGGGCTAGTCTTCAACCCCATGCTCTGATACCAAGTATGTAAGGGCCGCTCCTTAATCCATGCTCTGATAGCAACATTGTCGTGGCCCGACCTTAACCCGTCCTCTGATACCAACCTTATGGGGACCCCAACCTTAAGCCGTCATCTGATCACGTTATATTTTAATCTTTTAGTACATATAATAGGGCACACACACGAAAGACTAAAATGAAGACACAAGTGCATGTAAACACCTGGCAAGCACGACACCTAAAGATATGGCCTTACGTATAAAGGTTTCCTAACCTGTATGGCACGCAAGAAGCACATCCATACGCCACACATCATAAAGACCTTTAATTTTATATATAAGAGATGACCAGTTCGTTACATTATCTTGTCATAAAACTAATCTACTGAGTACCCTGGGAGGAATTCAAAGAGTAATGTCTAATCCCAATTACTAACCGCACCACCTCATACTCCAACGCCAAGCTATCATGCTCCGGAGTCACCTGAAAAGAGCGAACAACTAAGGGATAAGCCGAAGCTCGGCAAGTAAAATATCTAACCGAATGACTAATCTGTCCGATTCATTGTTCATTTAGGCAAAATCAGCAAACAACAATCACCGGAATAAGTGGCGAAACCACCATAGAACAATAAACTAAGGCCACAAGGTGCAAAGAGGTCAGCTAGATCCAACAATCATATCCGCCAGACTCCTTGAGCCTTCTCCGAAATCCACCTCCGAATACCCATGCCATTCTCGGCTGATCATCAAATTGCGCATACCCGAAGCCAACCCCAAGCTCAGCCTTTACAGTCTAGTCATCCGAGGTCCAAGGGCGCTAACCCAAGCCACGGATTGCGCAAGCAGCCCCCGTTTCAAGCTTAAGGCTGAATACCCATCCATGAGTCCCAAGTTCGATTCACTCCGAATCGTCGACCAACAAGGTGATCAACCCTCTTATCTCTACTACCCATGACCTCAAGATGTTATCTCAAGCGATGGATCGTTTGTTCAACAGCGTTTCCCCCTCCATGCACGCAGATTTCACTTGCGGCGTACCCATTTCCAAAACAGCAACTAATGCCAAAATAACCAATCATCGGACAGTAGTTAGGATAGATATAATACTTGCTTGGGATTGATCCTCGGAGAAAACAGAGCTCGAATCGCCTTCCGGACGAGCTCAAACCAACACCTTCTCCTTGGGCGCCCACTAGAGGGAAGAGAGAGCGGGGGCTATATATGGTGGGGGTTAAGTAGGTTTCGATCTTACGTTCAATTCGCATTCCAATCGCTCTCAATTTCCAGAACAAATTCAACCGAATCAAAACATAATCTTGTAATGTCGTCCACAACTTATAATCTCACGTGATATAATATTAAACTTCATAATCACGCTTCATTTAACTTTAAATAGTTCCTCATTTGTCACATAATTGTCATTATAAAACTCATTTTAATCTCTAATTAAATAGTCGAAAATTCGAGCCTCACATGGGTGGCTGCGACCAGCGGCAAGCAGCGATGGTTGGCGCGACAGGCAATGGTAGGTTGTTGGTGCCGATGGGTCGTGGTGGGTGGCGGTGGTCGCGGCGACAGGTAGCGACGATGGGCAGCCGCAAGGGTGGTGACGGCGAAGGCATTGTTGGGAGAGAGAGGTACTAAAATTGAAAAGAAATCGAAGTGAAAGAGATATTGATGTTGAGAAATTTCTATTTTTGAAAAGAAGTAATTTTTTTTAACTTCCGATCATGACGGCTTATTAGGCAAATGAGACGGATGAGACTGCGTTGACCTTGGCGCAGACAAATGAAACAAAAGCCCTGAAGAAACCAGACAAGGGGTTGGCAAGGTAGCACGGATTCTCCTCTACAAAATTGTGATTACCTAACATGTTTTTGTTAACGTCTCATACAACAATCACTACTCAGTTGTCCAACCATCCAAATTCCATCGTGTCGTTTTTGTCGCGATTATAGCTTAGATTTTCAAAGGTCAAAATCGTAAGTTTAGAATCACTAGCACTTAACCTAGCCCACTCTAGATTTGTTTCGCCAGAATTTCTCCTGTGATGAAAAATCTTTCGCCGAAAGTCATTTTTAGACTTTTAGGCTCCTCGCGGAAAATAAGTTTCAAAAAAATATTTTTCGAATTTTTCAACATTGGGCTCATAGAAAATAAATGAGTTAAGAAAAATATTTTTCACACATAAAAAAACATATTCAACAGTGAGGAAAATGATTTTCTCTTTTTATGAGAGAAAATCATTTTCCCTCACCTTTCTTTCCTCCACTTCTTCAAATTTCTTTTCTTTCTAATTATTTTTTTCTTTTTTCTTTTTCGGTTTTTTCAAAATTTCAAAAATTTATTTTTTATTTTTATTTTTATTTTTTCCCTTCTTCTTCGATGGATAGCCGGCCGCTGTCAAGCAAGGCCTCACCTCGCCATAGACAACTAGCCGAAGAAGAAGGGAAAAGGAAAATAAATAAATGATAAGAGAAGAATTAGATTAGATCGCTTGCGCAGAGTTTTCTTTACACAAACCGGTGCATGCCATGCTCTCGTTTTCCAAACAAAGACTATCATGACGTATCCTCTTTTGAAACATAAGGTTGACCTTTGATTAAACCATGATTATCTTTCTCATCAGTCATCGCTGTCCATGGTCAAGTCAAGTGGCCTGCGCAAATGGAGATGATTCCCTTAAAGTGAGCACCGGCCTATCGCCGTCATCATCATCTGGCTTTGTCCTCGCTGAAAAGTCTAGCCACCTTTTGGACGATCACATAGGACAGATGATAAGATTAAGGTCATGATGCTGTATTATATATTAGTTGCATGAGGTTCCACGAGGGATTATTCTAGTATAGATGCAAAGGGGGATCTGTTCCTACAAGGAGACAACTAAGGGCAACTAGAGAGTTCTTTATAGGTGAAAGGGATAATGAAATGAATTATTGAAAAAATGTTAGATAATATTATAAATAAAAGTTGCTAGAAATCTATTTAGAAAAGACGAAAGTAAAAATAATTATACGAGGTGTGCGAGCACTGTCTTTAAGGATAATTGTATCACTCGGAGTACGAAACTCGGTGCGTAAGGCTTCTAGCAACTATCCCTCCAAAAAATAATAAACCCTATTTTATATTCCGCACTGAATATTTGAAGGAACCGGAACAACACTATGTGTATAACCTAGCGAAGAAGAAAAAAGACGGAAAGACAAATTCTTTTTTGTAATTTTGAGATGCTCATTTTGAATTGTGGTTTGTAATTTTATAATTGAACAAAAGAGCCGTTAAGAATCAATTGGTAATTATTACTAACCGTTATTTTGCCGTTACAAGAATAATCTTGAGTTTATGAAGAAATAAATCAAACGTTACAAAATCGTTATCCATTTGATGACCATTAGAAAATCGTTATGTGATCGTTAGAGAAATGGCAACTAAGAATAATGATGACTAATCATAGTGGTTATAATTGCTATCAAAACCATTTTATAGATATTTCAAAACTGCTGAAATATCTAACATAATTGACTATGAACTTTGGCTTAATATGCAATATGGTCCCCGAACTTTTAATTTATTCAGTGTGATCCCTAAATTTTATTTCAATATGCAATGTCGTCCCTAAACTTTTAACTTGTTCAACGTGGCACATAAACCGTTGGTTTATATTCAATTTGGTCCTCACATTAAATAAATTAAAAGTTCGAGAATCACAATGCACATTAGGCCAAAGTTCGAAAATCATTTGTATCATTTTCCCCGATTAAAAAGGGAGGACCGAGGAGGAGGGGGTGGTGGAAGAAGAATTAGCAATGTGGGCAGCGAAGTAATTTAGGGGTCCAACGGCGCCTCCAAATGTTTATTCCGAGTACCATATCGAGCCAGCACTTGGGTAGCCTGGCGACGAGCCTTCACCCTTGCGATCCGTAGCTCGATCGATGGAAACCGGTTTCTGCATCCCGGACACCGTTCGCCTTAGTGTCGAATACCGTGCTGTTAGGTTCAGACAGTCTTTGGTACACCTAACGACCGGGAACGGCCTAGAACATTCGCAATACGTAAACATTTCATAATTGCTGAGACGCTTGGCTAAAATTTCGCAGTAAGTGGGTAGATGCAATGGACAAATGATGTTTAGTCAAGACGTTGATGGCTGGAATTTAAGTAAATTTAGAAACGAAGCTTCCAGCTGTTTTCAATTTCTGCGTTTTTAACCCAAATGCACGCTGCGTTATTACCAGGCATGACCGGAACGAGTCAAAGCCTGCCCGTTTTTCACGCCAACCCTGATAGCACGGAAACTTCCCTGTGCTTGCTGACTCCATTGGACTCGAGACTTAGCTCAAAATCGAGAGACGACCCAATAGGTCTTCCTGTTTTTTTTTTTTTTGTCTCTCTTCTCCACCAAAAGTAGTTTCGGATTTTAGCATTTGACTTGCTGCTGACTTAAAAAAAAAAAAGAAGTAAAATTTATCATCTTAGTGGGTCTACAAGGCTCGGCCAGCCACGGTTGACAGGGATCACTGGGGCTCGGCGACCCCCCTCCCCTATCCCCTCACCTTCGCCAGCCATTGCCGGCGATGCTGAGACAACGGCAACAAGGGCTGTGTAGGCCCTCTCCGCTGCACTTCTAATTTTTATTTTTATTTTATTTTTTTTATCTTTAGCTTATGTTTCTGTTTTTTTAGCTTATTTTGAATTTTTTTTTAATTTGGCATGGGATTTTTTTTTTTATTTTTTCTCTCTTTTTTATTGCTGACTAGATCCTCCGACGAGCCACGTAAATGCCACGTATGATTTCCGACAGAGCTCATCCAAGGTGGCACTGAAATATGCGTTTTTTTAAAAGAAATTGATACTTAAGTGATCCAAAAAAATATAATAATATTAAAATGAGCGTTATACATAAATATTGATATTATAGTTGTCATTTTTCCATTCCAACCTGTCCTTTTGAATAGTCGACATCGCATTCAAAAGTTTCCCGAGCCCCATTCTGATCCATTGGACATTTGGACGTGCTCTGCCGAGTGGAAAGCCATCTTTTCCCCTTCCCTTCTGGTCTTTCAGACAATGATGTGGACTCCTGTCCAATTGCTTTCGGCTTTTCCAAAACTAGATTCTCTGAAGATCTAGTAGTTCTCAATATTATCAAAATAATCTCTAACATTTTGTACAATCTTTTTTTTTAAAATATTAACATACCATATGTAAGTAGAATCGACATTAAGCCGCATGCAACCGACAACTTATTTCAATCGGGTCCTGTTAAACGGCCGCCTCCCTAGTATACTTAACAGGGAAATGTTTTGACTTCCATTGTATTGACTACACATAACACGAGGGAGCCGACGCGTCAGAAAATAGACTCTTTCCTTAAATGGGCGCTTAATAAGCGTCGTCGGGACATCCGTTAAGAGAATATTTCTTAATACGTTAATTTGCTACTCCATAAGTTTAATCTCTCATGAGTTCAACAAAATTTACAGGAAAAAGAAACAATTCGAAACGCGACTTAAAACGTATTGCCTATACTGACTGTGATTACGAAAGTATCATGCGATAAATCCTTTTAATTTAAAACTTAAATAATGATGGAAAATTTTCCCCATTACTTGTAAATTTATAAAGGGGATGAAAGATTATACTGAAAGTCATTTTATGCAAGTCCATTTTACTTCTAATATGTGAGGTTATCTTCATTCGACAGAAAAATTAATAATCAAGCGCGTACGAAATATGTTAAGAAAGCGCGACCGCCGCGAGAACATCATGCTACTGTGAACCTCCATCCAGCCCAACAAACGAAATTGGACCTTCGGCCCATGAAGTAATTTTGCGGCCCAAGTAGGCCCAAGAAGGCCCAAATTCATATTAGGTATCAAAGAAAGGCCGTGACGCTGTTTAATGACCCGTCCTTTTACCCACGGGTCAGATAACTTGCGTCCCACGAATCAGTCTCCGAGACTCGGACGCTGCATAAATATTTTCGCGCCTGTGTTGGCGATAGCGTCTGTGTCATGCATTTGTCTAACGCCCCAATTCAACGAGAGCGACGAGTGATCGTCGGGGCATGAGAGCCTGGATAAAGAGCGACTTTTGGCATGTTTTTAGGATGGCGGAGTGGGCCAGAATAAACCAAACTGTGCACCGAATATGAGGGAAAGTGTGCCAGGGATGTATATCTTTTAGCATAACGGTAATGTTTACTTTGGAACTCCAAATATAAGCATGTTCGGGCTAAAGCACTATCAAGATGAGCGACTTCTTGGGAAAATGCATGTCGCCAAAGGATAAAACCGCGAGACTTGTTATAGGACGGACTAAAGCGAATAATACTTCGAATGAGTTAAATCTAGGGCGTTACAATTTCTTTGCGACAATACCGAGATCGAGTTTTGCCATGTAAATTCCTAAGCCCGTCTTGTCGTGTGCCGGTCCCTACATGTGGAAAATGACGGTCCTCTCTGAAAAACAGATGCTTCCAAATGTGGCCTAATGCTGTTGAGCAGCGCAGGCATACAGAATCTGTGGATCCCGAGCACAGATTCGGACAACCTAGTGTTGGGAAGACGACACGGTTCTCGCGGGCGCGCGCGACAGAATCACGGGCAGCATTCGGGACTCGGGGCCATATTACTTTCCTAATTCATGCCAAAGAGAAGATCAAAAACGATACATAGTCCCTCCCCCGACCGGGAAAGAAGTCGCGAAAACCGCTTCTTTTTTCGGTGACTCGGGGTCGCATCGGGCTTTTCGACCGCCTCGTCTAGTCCCCCACCGGACCGCGGAGGGGACGGGGACTTCGTCGCGGAGGATGCAGGAGAAGAATCCAAGAAGAGAGGAACGGACGGATGGATGGATGGATGGATGGTAGGGGCGTGGGGTGTGTCGGAGTGTAGAGATGCATTGGGGGGGGATGGGCCCGACGGGGCGTAAGCAAATTCGGCGGCCGTCGAAGCGTCCAAACCAAGGGACAGAGGCCATAATAGCCAGACGAGGGGACACATTTCAAAATTATTGATGAGGATGAGTTCGATCTTGAATGAGCCTCGGGAAAGAATCGGAAGCTTTGCGATGGTGTTTTTTTAGCTTTCGATTCATATTTTGCCGAACCTCTTCTCTTCATATTTTTGCTCAACTTCCCTAGTTCCTTCCCTTTGACTTTTTACGTTTACGTTATCGTGTTATCGTTCCTATTCACCTCTCCCCTCTTGGTTGCTTTACTGGCATTTAAATCCAATGGGAATAATTGTCGAACGAACAACCAATTTAACCCTAAACATTTTGACAATTTATCATTTTAATCATAAACCAACCTTTAAATTATGTTAATTTAGTCTTAAAACTTTTTAAATTTGAACAATTTAGTCATTATGTTTTTTTTTTTTGTCTATCATATCTCTAACTATCCTCCTTATAACTTTTATTTTGCCTCTTTACAGAAGGCGGGAGTCGAACCCCGCATCTCTGATACTAGGGTCCCCACTCCCAATTCATTTACCAACAAGGCCGCATATCTATTTTTTTTTTTTTTTTACATGACTATGATGATTAATTCTTAAATATTTACTCATTTTCAGCAAAAAAAAAGAAGAAGAAAAAGACAAGTCTATACACGATCAAAGTTTTAGGCTCCGAGAGAGACCTTAAAGTACAACTGACAGTTTGGTCCCGTCCGATATTGAGGAATGGAACTCATAAAACTTCATTGGTAACGAGGGGGAGAGAAAATTCTATGGTCCAGTTCGCTGATCTACGGACCGATTCCACGTGTAATTTGGATTGTTGGACCAAAAAAAAAAAAAAAAATCAACCGTCGTATGATTTTAAAGCACAGTAGGTCACCAGCCTCTTTGGAAAGTTACTGACTAGTTATTATAAGACTGTCAATATTACCATGGATCGCAAAAAAAAAAAAAAAAAAATTATGGCATGTGAGAGTAATTACTCACTAATAAGGCCATCAGGTCTGCGAATTCCGAGGATTCGTCCTTTTCATGAAAAATTGAACGATTTAAAAAATATTTTTTTTAAATATAATCACTTGTATCTCTTATAAAAATGAATAAATGAGAAGCATTTCTTTTGTTCGCGAAAATATTTGAATACAAATTGTTGTTATCAAGAAAATTATTTTTTTCATCGACAAACGTGAATATTTTGCTCAAATTGTTCGATTTTCGCGAAGCAAATAGAGTCCAAAGTTAGGAACATCGAGATAAGTAAATTATATATCACCTCTAAGTGAGACTAACCTCACGATAGTTTTAGTAGGTTTTTTTTTTTTTTTTGTGGTCGAAACGGTAGTTTTAGTTAAATTACATTAAACTTAAGAAAATAACTGCTAAAGAATCTCTTCTTCTTTTTTTGTAACTTTTTTTGCCTGCCGGACCTTTGAAGGATCTAACGAGGGGAAGTGGGCTTGGAAGGTGAGAAATTGGGTGTGATTTTGATGCTTCGAGGCCACGAAACAATCTTTCTGCGGGTCACGTCACTACTTCTAAGAAGAAACCGGGACAATTCATGCCGATCCCTAATCAGATTTGCCTCGTCTATTATGCCCACAAGGACTGCATTTCCTCTTTCAGCACACTGTGCAACGGGAGCGAGCAAAAGAATCGGACGAGATCGGGAAATCGGCCGATTATGAACGGTTCTCGTTATGGCCGGTCCAGTTTTCGATTTTCATGTGCGAATCCACCCATTAGGACCACCCAAATCAAACCCGTTATAAACTCCTACATTTCCAAATCCTGATTACCATATGCGTTTTTTCTAGTTTCTTCATCGCTCAAGCAAATGTCCTGCAATTTCAACTTGGTTAAGTGAGTCATCACCTCCTGCACCGAGCTTCCAAGTTGGGCACCTTCCAACCTTCGCCCGGTAGTTCAGGTGACGATTTGCAGTCTCCAACGCCTCTGTACTAGCACTGTCTCGCCACCGTAGCACTCGAGCTCTTTTTTTTTAGTAAAGCTCAATAAGATTTGAACTCAAGAACTCCTACTCTGATATTATGTGAAATTTTATATGGCTGCTTTCAATTGTTTTAAAGGCTTAAGTTGTTAGGTGAAGGCACGGTTTGATATTCAATTATTCTATCTTTTTTTTTTAAGATTCTAATGTGAACCGAATGCAATAATTTTGTATTTTAAATTTACGGCATAAAGATAGCTTTAAGTGTCAATATTTGTATGCAATGCTCACTTTGGTGTAGTTTTTTTTATCACTAAGGTGTCAAATAAAAGAAAAAAATGATCATTTCAAGGCCAACAGCAAGAAATTTCGACGACCTCGCTTAAATAATCATTTTAACAAAAATGGACATTTAAGTGATCCGAAAAATAATTACTTTAGTGTAAAATCGGAGAAAAAAAGATCACTTTAATGCCAATGACAAGAAATTCTACCAACTTCACCGGAGTCGACACTTAAATGATCATTTTTTCAAAAAAAATTGGCACTTAAATTATCCAAAAAAACTGGCACCAAAGTAAGCATCTACACAAATATTCATTTTGTCTTAAATGTACATATTTATACATCATTCGCAGCTATATTTTCTAAATCTACTCCTACACTTAAGGTAGCAAAAGATTAAATAGACACCTTATGAGATAAACATGCCATGATGGCATATGATCACGTTAAGATCATGCTAAGACTCCTCCTTAAGTTGGCGTGCGTAGGTTACGAACTCCCAATTTGGAAAGTAACCGCATGCACTAATGTCGACCTAGTAATTTGAACTTATGACTTCCTACTCTGATACCATATATTGAAAGTACGCAGCAGAAATTTGATACTTTTGTTTGGGAAGATCGTCGAGAGAGAACCTAAATTCAAGTCCGTCAATATATCTAGCTGACCCACTTTCACTTAAATGTTCAATTCAACTGTTCTAAAAATTTAAACCGATGAGTTAAACGAAGATGTGATTTGACATTAAATTATTCTGTCAAAATCGAGTCGTTTTATCACTCGGTTATGTCCTCGGGTCGTGAAAAAGCATAGCGTTATTAGGTAAGGCGGGTGCACAGGTTGATTTACAAAATGACCGGCGAAATGACGTGGCGAAATTCTAGATAGAAATATCTCTCACTTCAATTGATTTTCTTCTTTGCCAAAACGAATTTTCGTCCAACTTAAAGCGTCGACATGCACCACGAAAATATCTGAATCACGTGACATCGCCTGTCGCCACCACCGACGTCTCCCCAGGTCGGGCACGTGGCAGAAGCTTCAATAATCGAAGCCTTCACGTTTCAAAATCGACACATCAACATCCCCTCCAAAGTTCAGGTCAATCCACGACCCGTATCCGTATCCGTATCCGTATCCGTTGCCGTCGTCAGAGTCGGTCCGAAACCATATTATATTAGACGGAAGGAAGGTCAGCCCAAAAAAACAATAAAAATTGACGAGGTATGGTCGCACGACTCCCCATTCCCCCCCAATCCACGTCCCGCGACTAGAATCGCCTTGCATCTGGGCCCCCGGGCAATTTATAATTTATGTTTTGGCCCCCGCACTTTTGAGCCATTTGATTGCATTTTAGGCATATGAACTGTCGAATTCTCTCTTTTGTTGGGGTCCTCCCTGATTTTTTATTTATTTATATGGCCGCCCCTTTTCGTGATTTTTTTTTTAAAACGAAGTCAAATTTGGGGTACGTGATCGCTGGCCCATCAATTGGACAAATTTTTTTTTTTTTGAAAGGGTACAAGGTTGGGTCCTTGATGGTGGTTCCCCATGATGGCCACGTTCTTTATGATGACAACGTGAAGTGCCAAAAAGCAAGGGAAAATTCCAGGGGGGGACCGCCGCGTTCTCGACGACCCTCCCACCTCATCGCTGGCGATGCAAAAGACCTTCAAGCGCCACCTCACGGCCGCCGCGTGCTCGTTTTTGTACCATTAATGTGGGGTACTTTTGGTGCTTCTAATCAGGAGCTACAAGCTCGAGGGTGGGCGGAACATGGCGGTCCAATCTAGAAGTCGGTTGACTTGAGATGAATGCTGCTCTTCAGCTCTTTTGAGAAAACGCGTCGAGTTTGCAATGCATTCTCAAATTTTCTTTAAAATCCACACTTTTCCAGTTTCGTAAATAGACGGAATTTGATTATTACTCCTCGGGAAAAATATTTTTTTTCTATTTTTTTGGTTGGGGCCCAAAGTCGCTAAAATGGACGGTAGTCACAGGGCAAATCCAATTTCTTCTAATACAATCAACATTCAACTGATGCAGTTGAGGATGGGTGGGGTTTGGTAAATGTGTCATGATGCTGGGCAGCAAATGCTTGTCACCTTCTCCATTCTCTGACTTTTTCGTACGAAGTTAAAGTGAGGTCCAATGCATTTTCCATAGACACTGTTGCTTGTGAATTCAATGCATTTTCATGGCAATTTTCTGCTTGATGGAAAGTTTCCCTTTTGTGTCTATAGTTAATTATAGGGTTAATACTATGAAAAACTTCATATTTATACATTTATAATAAATTTGCTTTTAACTATTTTTTTATCACGAAAAATCCTCAATTGGTAAAGTTATGATAAATTTAGCCCAAATTATTTTTTTGATCACGTAAAACTCTAAATTGGTACATACGTGACAAATTTACTCTAAACTATTTTTTTAACCATCAGAAACCCTAAACTGGTATACCTCTGACAAATTTACCTCAAATTGATACACTTGTGACAAATTTCTTGTTCGTTAGTTTCTGTTAAACTAAGTTAATATCACGAAAAAACCCCAAATTTGAAACACATGTGATAAACAAAGAGTAAAAACCCCAAATGAGTACACCCGTCAACTGTCGTGTGTCATCTAATCTAGCAATTTGATATTAAAATTTAATGGAAACTAACGAAAGGTAAATTTGTCATAAATGTCCAAATTTTTCATGGTAGGCCTTACTTTTATTCTCCCATGAGTGAAAAGCAAGTTTAGCTCCATTTTTTTATATTCCGTAGAAGCGTTGTTCGTCTCCAGAAGATGAAATCCATCTGATTCACATGTTATTCTCTAGAAACATTTTTATGATCAATCTGGTTGGTTGCGGTTTATAAATTGATCTGGCATTGCGCAAGTTGCTTGTTGTCGATTCTTGCTGTGCTTTTTTGGGGGCCCACCATACTTTTTTTTGTGTCTGGATACCCTAGTTTTTTTTTTTTTTTTTTTTATCGAGTGGATTACTAGGATACATCTAGTTTATTAGATGTCTGCACTCACAATCCTTTTTTTTAACCCAAAAAAAAAAAAGCCTTTTTCAATGGAAAAATTGACCAAAAAATTCTAAACTTTTTAATTTTCCCAACTAAGTCGTAAACATTTTCATGATTTGCCAATGTAGTCATTCCAACCAATTTTGACAAAAAATCATTGACTTGAAATTTTCTTTTTTTTTTCCATATTTTATTTTATTCTTTCTTTTCTTTTCTTCCTTTACCAAATATTCTGCCAGCAGGGTTGCCAATGCCTTGGCGATGGTCAACGAGGGTTGTTGAGTAGCCGAGAATTCAACGAAAAAGGAAATAAAGAATGAAAGAATTTTTAAAAAAAAATTAATATAAAAGAAAAGGCTATGTACGTCAGCATCGGTCTTGCCATGTAAGACAACTGGTGCCGATTGGGTATCCACATAAGTAATTTCCGAGCGAAATTGGTCAAGGGAACTACTTTGGCAAATTGTCAAAATGTCTAGTGCTAAATTGAGAAAATGTGAAAGTGTAAGTGTGAATTGGCCATCGTATATTAGACTCTCGACTCTCTCGACAGTTATCCAATTTCCAAACACAGTAAAATAAATAAGTTCGACTCAATTATCTTCTCGTCACGTCCAACCTTCTTTTATAATCGAAGTTGTTACGTGGGCAAAGTCTTACCTACTTTTAGTTGATCTAGCGTGGTGCTGTTCCCTCGAAATCCATTCCTTTTAGCCATTAATTCAAAATATGATAATTAGCCACGATTCTCTGTTAGGTTGGCCGTGATAGTTACTCTATAGCTAATAGTAGCACTAAATTAAGCCTAATACCCTAAAAATCATTCCACTTTAACTTTAGTATTTAAACTTTAACCAATGAGAGGATAGCATTATACATTTTTTTTAATTATGTCTAAATCGAACCTGTACCAAAAATTCAGAGACCACGCATTAAACAAGTTAAAAGTGACAGGAACGACATTGCACATCGGGCTAAAATTCAGAGACGATATTGCGGATCACATTTTTTGAGTTTTGATAGGTTAATTTTATCCTTCCATGAGTAAAAATCAAGTTTAGCTCGATTCTTATCCTCCGTAAAAGTGTTGTTGATCTTCAAAAGATGAATCTATCTGATTCACATGTCATAGCCTGTAAACATCTCATGATCAATCTGGTTTCGATTTACAGAATTGATCTCGCCTTGCGCAAACTTTTTTTTTTTCTTTGTCGATTCTTGTTGTACTTATTTGGGGTCCGTCACAATTGAGCTATCGAACTAGGATATGTCGAGTGGGTTAAGATGTATGCAATTTCAGTCCCCTTTTCAAAAGGAAAAAAATTGACACAGAAATCATTTTCACACACAGCCAATTTTGATTTCAAATTAGCGACATGATTTTCATTTTTATTTTTCCCTCATTTTCTTTCTTTTCTTTCTTTCTTCATTTATTTTTTTTATTTTTTTCCTTTATCAAATATCCGGTCTGCGAGGTCGTCGGGGCCTTGACGATAGCTCGTGAGGTGAGATTCGCCGGTCGGCTGAAAATCGAACCCCCAAAAAAAAAAAGAGAAAGAAAGAAAGAAAGAAAGAAAACAGCGAAAATAAAATAAGAAAAAGGAATTATCCACGTTATCGCCGAAAAGACTAAATTGGTAAAACTGGAAAGCATAAGAATGAATTAGCCGTTATACACTAGACTTAAATATTTTCTAAATAATTTTTCAATTTTCAAAACATAGCAAGATAAATACGTTCCGACTCAATTATCTTCGCATTGAACCTTCTCTTATGGGAGGACAAACATCCCTCCCACGGGGAGAAAAGAATGCGACATGCCACGCTTATTAAATTAAGCCCGTATTGGACCAAAAAAAAAAAAACTTAACCCTGAGATTTTTTATTTTTATAATTGAAGTTGTTACGTAGGCAAAGTCTTACCTACTTGTCGTCGATCTAGTGTGGTGCCCACCCCATATTTACAAAAAAAAAAAAATATATCTTGATTTTTCCGTGCTATTATTTCGTTGAAATCCATAACTTTTGCCCATTAATGCAAGACATGATAATTAGGCGGCGATTCTCTGTTCGGTTGGCTGTGATCGTTACACTATCATTGCAATTTGCAATCGCAAAGGGGTGATAGTAGCTAATAGGAGCAAATAAGTCTCGTACCCTAAAAAACTTGGATTAATATTGCAAAAAATTCTAAATTAATATACCAGCAATGAGTTTATTCCAAAAAAAAAAAAAATTATCGCAAAAAATCTTAAACTGATTCACCAGTGACAAATTTGCCTTGAACTATTTTTTCGGCTACCAAAAACTCCAGACCGGTACATTTTGTTACAAATTTACCCTCAAACTAATTATTTCGACCATCAAAAATCCAAAATTGATACACATGTGACAAATAGAACCTTCCGTTAGTTTCCGTGGAATTGGATTAAAGCCACGAAAAATCTCAAATTGATACACATTTGACAAATAGAAGGTAAAAAAACTTAAACGTGTACATCCGACGATCATTACGTGTCAACTAACTCAACAATTTGACGATAAAATTTAAGGTAAATTAACGGATTGTAAATTTGTCACATACGTACCGGTTTAGGATAAATTTATCCCATATGTACAGGTTTAGCGTTTTTGGTTGTCGAAAAATAATTTTGAGTAAATTTGTCACAAGTGTATCGACTTGAAGTTTTTAATGGTATTAATTCAAAAAAAAAAATAATTTGAGATCCGATCTCTAAACTTAAATTAATGAAATGACAATATTTTTATATTTTTATTAAAAATGTATACTCGTTACAAAAAAAATTCGGAGGCCGCATTGAATAAATTAAAAATTTCAGGGGCGACATTGCACATTGAGCTAAAGTCACATTGAACAAATTAAAAGCTTCAAGGGCGACATTATATATTGAGCTAAAGTTTACACATCGAATAAAATTCAAAATTCCGTGATCACGAGTTGACGGATTATTTGTGTTATTTTTCCTTTTTCAAATAATTAACCCCCCCGCAGACTCAATTTCAAGAGCGTGAAAGAAAGGAAGAAAGAAATCGAGTAAAGTAGCTAAGGCGGGTAATATTAGGCGAGCGGTTGTCGCTAGCGTGCGCCTAAGTTTGGACACATTTAAATAATTAAGCAATAATGACTGGGATTTGACTCAAATTATGAGCACCACATCACCTCACCTCCGTCTAGAACGGCGATTTCTGATGGTAACATCTTAAAAAAAAATAAAAGATGCTTCCTTCATTTACCATCCATCCATCAGTCAGTCATATCAAAAAATATTATTTAAAAAAAATAAAAGAAATTTCACTTTCAAAAAGATTCGTCTCATCGTACGACGCGAGATCCAAAATACCTCCAATTTCCGATAAAATATAAAGTGGTCGCAGATGAAATGCCCATCGGGAGCCCTAAAGCAAATTAAGAATTCCATAAATAAAATAAAAAAATATAAATTACTTTTCACCAAAATTTTAATTTTCTTCCACACCCAAAAAAAAAAAAAAAGGGAAAAAAAAATTGCCTCGAAAAGTAATGAAGATTGTCAATTCGATTTATGCTTTTATTTTCGAAGAGAAGCATCGATCGAACGAAAATATCGAGATCATTTCAACAGAGAAAGGAGAAATTACGACGCTTGTTTTCATTGCCGAGGTCGTTACTATTAAAAAAAAGAGAGAAGAAGAAATTACGACGCTCGCTTCCTTAACTCCAAAATAAGGCTCGAGATCCCGGGGAATTACTCAATTCTCTCGGTCGCGAAAATAAAAACCCGGCCGGGGGCCGGGGGAGCTTGAAAATTGAAAAAGGGGGTTGTTTGATGGTCACTTTCAGTCTCGTCGCGTACCGCAACTTTCGGAAAATATTTAAAAAAAAACGGAAAAAAAAACTTAAAAATGTATTTATTTATTTTTTTAAATTTTTTTTTGATACCCATCTTAGTCGCTGTCGTTTATTTATTATTAAATTTCCCAGTCAGGGGGTTGTTTTTATTTTTAAAAGCTTCTCTATCCTGTCCTGACCTTTTTCGCAGACGCGGTGGGCCCCGCCACCTTCAAAATAATCAGAGCCCCAACTCCCCCCCCAAGTCATGGCAGAAAAAGCAGAGAGAGAGACACACACACACCCAACTCTCTCTCTCTCTCTCTCATTTCTTCTTCTTCTTCTTGGCAAGCCCCACCGACCTCGTCCGCCTAGGGTTTTCGGCTCCTCGCTTCTCTCCTCGGCTTTTCCGGCAATGCGGCTCCCCGTCGCCGACTCCCTCAGGCGCGGCCTCGATCCGATCTCGGCGCTCCCGGTGTGCTCCAGCGTACGCGTTCTCTGACTTCGGGCTCGTCGCGGGGACTCGCGGTACACAGCTCTTTCCAAGTTTTGTTTTGTTTCAGCTCCTCCTCTTTTTTTTTTTTTTTTTCCTTCTTCTTCGTGTTCTTCTTCTTCCCTTTCTGGTCTGTCGTCGTTGAGCTGATCCTGCCTGCATGTTAGAAATCTGCGACTCGATTGCTTTCGCCTTCCATTTTCTCCTTCATTTTTCCTCTGTTTTTCTTTTTTTTTTTTTGCCTTTTTTTAGTAGTTGCGTTTGGGTATCTCCCAAGGCTTGATCTTTGACTCGGTATCAGTGAGTCGCGCCTTGCTGGTCTTTGCTTCTCTCGGCGTCGCAGAATTTTTTTTTCTCTTTTTTTTTTTGGGTTGGAATTTCCGGGCTTCACCTTTTAAGCTGGATATGACAGCTCTCTTCTGCTTCTGATGCGGTAGAGCGTCGTACGGTTAAGTTTTATGCCGTAAAGCACGAATCTTTCCTTATGGGGATGCGTAGTGTGATAGCCGAACAACGAATCGGGGGCTCGTTACCATCTTGCTTGCAAATCGAACTACACAAATGGCAGATTTGTGAAATTTCAAGTGTTACAAGTCCGCATGGGCTCCCTAGTTCTTGATTCCCCGTTTGCTTTAATTCAGTAGCTATAGGTTGGGCGATTAAATTTTTTTTTGCCTACTCGTGTTATTCAATTTTGGTTGTCTCAATGTTGGGGATTGTGTGTTGCAGGGGTTTGAAATCTTGAAGAGGAAAAGAAGGCTGTGAAACCCTCTGACATTTCTTCTGTTAAAAGCTTTGCATTTCAAGGGAACTTCATCGGAAAGACTGCCAAAGTTGTCCGTGATTGACCTTCTGGGTCTACTGAGAGGATTCAGTTCCATAAGAGTATCCTTCGAGATGGGTTCGCTTTCCAGGACTTGCGAAATTTCTGAGGTAATGGATGAGCCAACTTCTGTTCGGCATTCTAGAGGAACTTCTGGATTTAGTAGGGATGATAAAAATGGGAAACTGGCCATGCTCGAACTAGGATCCAGGGATTCTCTAGAAGATGATATTAATCAGCTCTTCGAATCATTTAATCTTAGAAGTTCCTCACGGTGTATGAGTCCTGCAAACGAGCTGGGCTCAAGTCCTCTTAGGAAGAATGCTTTGAAAAAGCCTATCACCGTAGGAGTGCCTCGGTCACCTGGATTTGGTCATTCTGAGCCTGTGTCGATAAAGCAAGCTTTGAGAGATGTTTGTTTGTCAAAGGCATCAGAAATGGCTGCCATGAAACGATTGTCAAAGCGTCCATCAACTTCAGGAGTCTCTGAGGCTGGAAGGATTAAGACATTATACAATACCAAAATTGTCGAAGTCGGTGACTTGGGACCTTCCTCACAGGAAAGGAAGGGGAGCATGGTGGAAATATCTTGGGTGCCCGAAGAGGGCAGCTCAAACTATTATGGAAAGGTGTCTCAGCATGTTTGGATGCCCGAAACATCAAATCGCAATGCTCAATCTTCACTCCAACATGTGGTTGGTGTAATTCCTCATGGCATTGGCAGTATGGAGCCTATACTAAGTACAAACGAGGTACTTTCCGGAACAAAGAGAAATGAAAATCAATCTCGAATTGCTGAATCCGTGGATACATATGGTCATTCGGCGTCAGCTTCTTTCACAAGCTCTTTAAAGGATGTATCCAGGGATGTTCAAGTGCCCACGTTAAAATCGTCCAATCAGACACCTCATTCCCCTCAATCAATTGCTCCAACATTGCCTAAAGGTTCTGCTAGTAATCTAATGCAAAGGGATGCTGTCAGTAGGTCAAATAAGGTTGGAACTGAAATATTGAAGGTGGAGGCGTCCCATGAGGAGGAGTGCACGCTGGAATCAACATCTTCTCAAAATTCTCCTGCTCCAGGGGGTCGAAATTTTGAGCTACAGGATGATGTCGCCATCTCAGCCAAAGAAGGTAACAAAGCTTCACCATCAAAACCGGGACGTAAAGGAAGAGTTCAGATTTCGCCTTCATCATCTGGTTCAGTTAATGGAAAGAGAGTTGGCAGATTAGCTAGGAGTACACCTCGCGCTGGCAAACCTGTCATAAGAAGTAAAAGCATTGCCAAAAGGAAGTCTAAGTTGGGTGGTTCTGCTGTTGGCAACACCGAAACACAGGCCGAAACCAACAAACACACAGTTCCCAGTACAGATCACCTAATTTGTCAGAGATGTCAGTGTTCTTTGGTGGGTTCAAATAATGAATCTTATCAAACTCATGCATCCGCCGAGGGCCCCAATTCAAGATCTGGAGCAACTATAACAAACATTGCACTGAGTGTGAGCAGGCCAGAATTCATTCCTGGCATTCCCAATGGCAGCAAAACAGATGTGTTAAAAGAAAAAAAGACCCTGAGGCTGAGAGATAAGGGCGAGTTTTCTCAAAGTTCAAAAAGCAGCATGGGTGACTTAAGCAGCAGTACCACAAGCACGAGTGATGAGAGCAATCTCAGCAGGTCTAGTTGCAGCAACAGGCCTCACATGTCAAAGGATGTCAGATGGGAAGCCATCCGTCATGTACGTAGACAACATGGAGCCTTGGGGTTGAAGCATTTCAATCTTTTAAAGAAGCTTGGTTGTGGAGACATTGGCACTGTTTATCTGGCAGAATTAATTGGTACGAGTTGCTTGTTCGCCATAAAGGTGATGGATAATGAGTTTCTGGCAAGAAGGAAAAAAATGCCTAGGGCTCAAACGGAGAGAGAAATATTGAGAATCCTGGATCACCCATTTCTTCCAACTTTATACACTCAATTCACATCAGATAATTTATCATGTCTAGTTATGGAGTATTGTCCAGGTGGAGATTTGCATGTCCTTAGGCAAAAACAGCCAGGAAGGCATTTTCTTGAACCAGCAGCTAGGTGGGTATCTCTTGAAGCATTTATGATTGCTCTACCAATTTACTTCGCTTGAATTATTTTCCCTACTCTTTGTCTACAAATAGCACACATCGTCAATTTTTCATTTATTCTAAAGTGGACATACACAATATTTACTGACTTCAAGTTGTGAATGACCTTCTGTTTCTTTGGATAGTTATAAATATGTCACTAGTTCTATTTACATTGACAATAGTCTGTCTAGATGACTACCCGCATTCCTTTGAATTGAGTCATATCCTAACTAGGATGTACCTGTTTTAATTTTCTCATTAATATGCATTGTGGTGGCCAGTGTCTCGATCTTGATCTTCATCTGTGAATTCAACCTGCTACCACTGATTTGATGCCTAGTGGCCAATTCCTGTCTTATATTTGCAGTAATTGTTTTCCCACGTGCATAGATAGCTCCAAATAAAATTGACTCCTTATTGAGATTTGTATTCCTGTTTTATGCCAAATCACTTTTGAAGAGGTTTAATATATAACTAAGCCTCACCTATCTGTGGGAGCTGCATTATTAGCTACCATTTCTTTCCCCCTTGAATTGATTTATGAGGTCACGTTGTCCATCCCATTGATAAGAGATGGCATTGGATAGGATGCATACCCCACATCAGTCTTATATTTTGCTTAATTATTGAGCATGTGTTTCCGTCTTTTCTGGGATTCGCAGGTTCTACGTTGCTGAAGTCCTTCTAGCCTTGGAGTATCTGCACATGCTTGGAATTGTGTACCGTGACTTGAAACCAGAGAATATTCTTGTCCGTGAAGATGGCCATATTATGCTTACGGATTTCGACTTGTCCCTTAGATGCACTGTCAGTCCAACTCTCCTTCAATCATCCTCCATTGCTGAACCTGCTAAGGTTTCTGGTCCATGTACAGCATCAAGTTGCATTGAGCCTTTCTGTGTGGAACCGGCTTGTCGAGTTCCTTGCTTCAGCCCAAGGATCTCACCTGCTACGGCTAAGACACGGAGGGCAAAAGCTGACATTGAAAGCCATGTTAGATCATTGCCACAGCTCGTAGCTGAGCCTACTGACGCAAGATCCAATTCTTTTGTCGGGACCCACGAGTACTTGGCCCCGGAAATCATCAAAGGGGAGGGTCATGGAGCTGCAGTGGATTGGTGGACGTTTGGAATTTTTCTCTACGAGCTTCTTTATGGTAAAACACCCTTCAAAGGTCCGGCGAATGAAGAAACCCTAGCAAACGTGGTTTTACAGAGCCTCAAGTTCCCAGAAATCCCATTTGTGAGCTTCCAAGCTCAAGACCTCATGAAAGGATTGTTGGTAAAGGAGCCCGAGAATCGTTTGGGATCGGAGAAGGGGGCTGCTGAAATTAAGCAGCATCCCTTTTTCGAGGGCTTGAATTGGGCTCTAATTCGTTGTGCTGTTCCACCAGAATTACCGGAGTCATTTGAATATGGAGTTAAAGATATGGGGGCTCAGGAGATGAAGAGCAAGTACCTAGATTGTAAAGCTACGGCAGAGCATTTGGAGTTCGAGTTGTTTTAGTGCTAAAAACTCTGGTCTGGGTTAGGCAGAGCATTCAAACTCCTTTTGAACTTCCTGCTCCCAAAAGCTCGAGCTTTCTTCAGCTCTTGTAACTAATGTGTAGCAGATGACGTAAATTGGGTCACAGATGTTGGAATGATGTAAGCTTTAAAGCGTGGAATCTCGAGGAGAGTTTAGTCGATAATTGCTCTTATTCCTTTGGTGTAAAATATTTCGGGAAGCAGCTATCCTCCCTGCTTGGTGGGGTGTTTCTGCGCTTACAGTTCGCTCGTCTTATGGCTTTTTACCCCCTGGACTCCATCTAGTGGCTTTCCATCCAAGCTTTTGGTCATTTAGAAATGCAGAGACAAGCAGAGTTCAACACATGACAGGGAAGGGAAAGTTCAAAATAGGCACAAACCCATGCTATTTGCTTTTGGTCCTACTCCATCTTGTTCAAGCCAAGATTGCTAAGTGGACATTGCTGGAGTTGCACAAATCATTCTTCTTGCTGTCATCCTTTTCTTGCCAACTGCCCATCAGTAGGTGCACTGGTTGGTTTCTCCACAGGCATGTGGGACTTCACACCAAGTCATTATCACTGTCCAAGCACAGTTCACCCCTTCGACTCATAGCTCGTGGTTTGGCTTGCCCAGTCTTTCTTGTAAATCCACAAATCCCGAAGCTATCGTCTCGTCCGATCAAAACCTACAGCTCCGGGGGTGTTTATTGAGTGTCCGGATCGCAGTACCTTTCGCTTTTTCCTGCTAATGACAGTACTCTTGGGCGATAATACCGATTGCATTGCTACAATTATGTAGTAGTAGAGGAAATGTGCAACTTAATTAACTTTTTTTCCAGTGCAATCTACTGAATCTAGGCTGTTTGGATTGGCCATTTCTGGATTGGGACTTTGACATAAGCACCATTCGTATGCGAAGTTACCGAGTCAAAAGTCTTCCCTTCCCTAGGCTAGGATGCATTGCTAAAATTCAAATCTTGAACCGTTGCAGGAGTTGGCACCAAACATTTCTTAGGTAGACTGGAAACCTAAAATTTTAAGTGTTAGGGAAGAATCAATGGATCAAATCACCTGGAGATCAAATGGTCTAGTGGAACCAAAAATCTAGGTTCGGGAATTCGGTTATGCATGGAGAATGGTTAAAACTTCTGTGTTGCTTTTTCGTCAATCAAATAGTCTTTGAAGAAATATGCAATGCATACACAAAAGTTCAAACAAACAACGGAACAAATTCAATCCATGTCACCCGAGCATTCAAGTGACGAGCATGGGACTGCCACACGTGGCTTGCTGCAGTAACTTGAGCAGGCACCACGTGGAGTCATGTGGAGTTTTTGTTTGTGAAGAATGGTATATATTTGGGTTAATATAACGAAAAGCTCCAAATTGATACGCATGTAATAAATTTACTGCAAACTATTTTTTTATCACAAAAACCCACAAATTGGCATGTCTATAATCAATTTACCACATATTATTTTTTTTACTACAATAAACTCCAAACTGGTACACATGTGACAAATTTACCGCAAACTATTTTTTTACCACAAAAACCCTCAAAATGATCGCCTATAACAAATTTACCGAATTTTTTTTATTACAATAAACTCCAAACAAGTATACAAGTGATAAATTTATCCTAAACTATTTCTTTGCCACGGAAAATCTCAAACTAATATACCTGTGACAAATTTACTTCAAACTAAATTTTTTTTACTACCAAAAACTCCAAACTCGTACACATGTAACAAATTTACCCTTAGTTAGGGAAGAATCAATGGATCGAATTAGCTGGAGATCAAATGGTCTAGCGAAACTAAAAATCTAGGTTCGAGAATTCAGTAATGCGTGGAGAAGGGTTACACCTCACGTGTCGTCTTTCATCATCACATAGTCTTTTAAGAAATATGCAATGCATACACAAAAATTCAAACAAACAACAAAATGAATCTAATCCATGTCAATCGAGCCTTCAAGTAATGGGCATGGGACTACCACACGTGGCTTGCCGCAATAACTTGAGCGGGCGCCATGTGAAGTCATGTGCATTTTTATTTGTGAAGAATCATACATATTTGGGTTAATATCACGAAAAATTCCAAACGAGTACACATGCGACAAATTTATCCAAACTATTTTTTTATAACAAAAATCTCAAACGGTATGTTTGTAATAAATTTACCTCAAATGATTTTTTCATCACAATAAACTCAAAACTAACGCATGCAACAAATTTACCCCAAATTATTTTTTTGATTACAAAAAATCTCAAATTGGTACGCTTGTGACAAATTTATCTCAAACTAATTTTTGACTACAATAAACTCCAAACAGGTACACATGCGATAAATTTACCCAAAACTATCTTTTTTATCATAAAAAATCCCTAACTGGTATACTTGTGACAAATTTACTCCAAACCAAATTTTGTTGACCACCAAAAACTCCAAACCGACACACATATGACAAATATACCCTATGTTAGGGAAGAATCAATGGATCTAATCACCTGAAGATCAAATGGTCTAGTAGAACCAAAAATCTGGGTTTGTGAATTCGGTTATGCGTGGAGAAGGGTTAAAACTCCCCGTGTCGCCTTTTCATCATGAAATAGTCTTTTAAGAAATATGCAATGCATACACAAAAATTCAAACAAACAGCAGAACGAATCCAATCCATGTCAACTAAGCATTCAAGTGACAAGCATGGGATTGCCACGTGTGGCTTGCCGCAGTAACTTGAGCGGGCGCCACGTGAAGTCATGTGTATTTTTTGTTTGTGAAGAATGATATATATTTGGATTAATATCATGAAAACTCCAAACCGGTACATATATGACAAATTTATTCCAAACTATTTTATGATCACAAAAAACTCCCAAATTAGTATGCATGTGACAAATTTTCCCAAACCTATTTTTTTTTTATCACAATAAACTCCAAATTGGTATACATGCGATAAATTTATCCCAAACTATTTTTTTGACCACAAAAAACCCAATTGGTACTTGTGATAAATTTACTCCAAATTATTTTTTTGACAACAATAAACTCCAAACAGGCACTCGTGCAATAAATTTACCCAAAATTATTTTTTTACCACAAAAATTCCAAACTAGTACACTTATGACAAATTTACCCTAAACTAAATTTTTTGACCACCAAAAACTCAAAATCGGTATACATGTGATAAATTTAACATTCGCTAGGGAAGAGTCAATGGATCAAATCTTCCAGAGATCAAATGGTCTAGTGGAACCAAAAATCTAGGTTCGAGAATTCCGTTATGCATGGAGAAGGGCTAAAACTCCCGTGTCGCCTTTTCGTCATCAACTAGTCTTTTAAGAAATATGCAATGCATACACAAAAATTCAAACAAATAATGTAACGAATCCAATCCATGTCAACCAAGCATTCAAGTGACGGGGATGGAACTACCACATGTGGCTTGCTATAGTAACTCGAGCGGGCGCCACGGGGAGTCATGTGAATTTTTTGTTTGTGAAAAATGATATATATGTGGGTTAATACTATGAAAAACTCCAAACTAGTATACATGTGATAAATTTACTCCAAACTATTTTTTTTCAACAAATTCTAAACTGGTATACTTGTGACAAATTTAACTCAAACTATTTTTTTTATCACAATAAACTCTAAACCGGTACACATGCGACAACTTTACCCAAACTATTTTTTTAACCACAAAAAAATCCCAAACTGGAATGCCCGTGATAAATTTATTTGAAATTATTTTTTTGATTACAATAAACTCCAAACAGGTACACATGCGATAAATTTACTCTAAACTATTTTTTTACCACGAAAAATCCCAAACTGGTATACTTGTGATAAATTTATCATATACTAAATTTTTTGTCTACCAAAAATTTCAAATTGGTACACATATGAAAAATTTACCATTCGGTAGTTTCCATTAAATCAGATTAATACCACGAAAATCCCCGGATCGATACAGCTGCGACAAACGAAGGATAAAAACTCCAAACTAGCATATTCGTCAACTATTACGTGTCATCCCACTCAATAATTCGATGATAAAATTTAATGAAAAGCTAACATATGGTAAATTTATCACAAGTGTATTAGTTTGGGGTAAATTTGTTACATGTGTACAAGTTTGGAGTTTATTATGATAAAAAATTTTTTTTTTGGGACTTTATCCAAAAAAAAAAAAATATAGTTTGCAGTTTTTTAAGTTTTGACCGAACTCTCTCATATGAGATGTAACCGACTTTGAGTCTTGTGTTCATGGTGGAAAGCCCACAACATGAACTTTACAAATATGTGGTTCGGTTTCACGAAGGGTGTTGGCATCGCGGATTTTCGCGAAATGGGCTAAGCAAATGGTCGAGGTAAAGAGCTGCGTTATCTTTTCTTTTGAGAAAATTTCGATTGAAGTGATTCATGAAGTATTGGAAAGTTTAGGACTAAACCCATATAACCTTATCACCTAATCTATGAAAGTCGCATTTTGCCCAACGCTCGTTGAGATCGGGCAACCGCCGTAAAAAGCCATGATATCGACCGATCCAATTTAGGCGAATCAGGTATTGTTGGAAAGCTCTCATAGAACACGACTCAATCGTATCCCTCCATCATGATTCGAACTGTCCCGATTCCCGATCAAAATTCAGCGCAACTTTGGTACCAAATTGGGTGTGTAATGACACAGCATACAGGTAAAAATCAAATTATTTCGGGGCCACATTGGCGGGATCTTTTCTTGCAATGCTAACACCACCATTTTTCCTCCTGATGAAATACTTTCCAAAAGTTCTTAATATTTTTTTTTTTTTTGGTCGAACCAAAAGTTAAACTGAGCGACATATAAAGCATCATAGGAGAGAGGAGGAGGGGGTAAAAAGGAAAAAATGCAATTCCGCACGTGCGCGAGTGGCCGCTTGTTTTATAAAACCGAGAGCCGAGATATAAAGGAGTTAGGAAGGAGAAACTCGAACTTTCAACGCTTCTCCTACCTCTCGCTCCAGTAAAAGCAGTTTCTCTTCTCTTCCTCTCCCCGCACTTTGCCCCCTCGCCGGCTGCAAATCTCCTTCCGGCTGCAAATCTCTCTCTTAACGAGGTACCCTCTCTCTCTCTCTCTCTCTCTCTCTCTCTCGCTCGCGGCTGGTGTATCTGGCTCGCCGACGAGCTTTTGCCGGGAAGTTTCCTTCTCGATTTGCTCTTTAGATGAGGTTCCCATCTGCTCGTTCACGCATTTTCTGGTCGTACAGTTGACGTCCCACTTTTTCCCCCCCCTCGACTTGGGGTAGAACGTAGAAGTCGCGCTTCTGCGGCTATCTTATCGCTAGGGTTTTTTTTCTCTCTCCTTTTTGTTCTATGTGGTTTAGGGCTTGTATGCGGCCCCGCGGAAAATTGGGTTATTTGACCTCGATTCGTCGCATCGCTCGATTTCTAAGTGGCGATTGTCGGTGGTGAAAGAAGCAATTATGGGATTCGGTTCTTTATGGATAGATGATGCGTCGACGTGCTGATGCTGCTGATTTCTTGATTCTGTGTTGAGAGTGTTCCGTATTCGGTCTCTGTTGGTTGTTTGTCTTTGGACGCGATGTTGTCTCTTCGGAGTCCTTTAGCAGCGTCTTTTGGAGGACCGCTTTGGTCCATGTGGTGGTGGAAATTGGGTTGAAGCGTCAATGATGGAGAATTCTCTGCTGTTCCTTTCGCTGGGCTCCATTTATTCTCGTGCATCGCTTGCAATGTGCTTTAGCCATTTATGCTCATCGAGATTTCCAGTTTAATCAGCAAAACCAATATTTGGTTTCAATAGTTGATGGAATCGTGATAGTAGTAAAGTAAAGGACAACCCCATCTATGTAATCAGATGTGCTTTTGCCAGTTGAAGGGCCGCAAGGTGCAAATGGGGAACAGTTTCAATGACTATCATCAATAGAGCTCCAATTTTTTTGTCCCCGGATGATACGCTTTTAGACCGCAGCTTTCACAATCTAATTTCAGTGCTATTCCTTTACTTACTGGATGCATCCTAGGATCTTTTTTCTTTGCTTTTTTTGCTTTGCCCATAAAAAGATGTATGCCGCGTTGCTTACAGTTTGAATGGAAAATAAATTCTGCTAGAGGAGGATTGCAATGGAAATTACTGTAAACACATCCACTTTAGCTGTCTGCTCATTCTTCGTGCTGCTATCATTGTCCTTGCGGTTTTCTGAAATGCTTTAGTATGAATGCTTTCACAAAATCTTCCCCAGAAGACAATTCATTTCAGTGTTTTGAAAATAGGCATGTTAAAGAAGAGTTTTGAGGAAATTGCTAGTTAAAAAGACAACACCTCTTCTGCTGTGTTACATCTCTCTCTCTCTCTCTCTCGTGCCACATATGGATAGACGCACATGATCATGCACAGAACCCAAATTTGAGAGAAAAAATGTTGGGATTGCTTTGAACTTGATAATTGTTGATTGTGATGTTGCTCCTACGATCTTTTCATTCAGTACACAGTGGAAAGAATGTGGAATGAGTTCAGTTTTTCCTACATAAAGGACTGATATGTGGAAGCTCCTAGGAACTTTGTGTTAGTCAATCTAGGTGTGACACAGAAGGAAGTTGAGAGGATGAATCCACTAATCTTTTACTTTTGCATTTGATGCAGGTATCAGTATGCCCAAAGTGAAGACCAACCGTGTCAAATACCCAGAAGGATGGGAACTGATAGAACCTACACTTCGTGAATTACAAGCAAAGATGAGAGAAGGTTTGTTGTTCTTTATTTCTCTTGGTCTCCTTTATATTACTCATAAGAGAAGGTTGGTAATTTTAAGTCAATGACAGAGAATGTTGATATTTCTATTGCAACTTAAGTTATTTGATGTTGTGATCTTCACTTCTTCTCTCTTTGACGGTAGTCTTGTATGGTTTCTTGTGAAGCTGATATGTTTATGCTGATTTATGTGTCATGGCAGCTGAAAATGACCCTCATGATGGAAAGAGAAAATGCGAGGCTCTGTGGCCTATTTTCAAGATTGCTCATCAGAAAAGCCGATACATATACGATCTGTATTATCGGAGGAAAGAAATCTCAAAGGAACTGTACGAGTTCTGCTTGGACCAAGGTTACGCAGATAAAAACCTGATTGCTAAATGGAAGAAGGTTGGTCTTTCTTCATCTCATGCTGATGTGGTTGGTGTTTTCTGGTCGTGATTTTTTGGTTTGAAGTGTGTAGTCATTTGTTGAACATTCTCTTTTGTCAAGTCTTTTGTTGCATGCATTTGGTGATTGTTGAGGACCTGGTTTATATGTTTAGAAACTGATAGCTTAGTCTTATGTATCTGCAAATGATGAATTACTAATTATAGGCGATGAGCTTGCGATGTGCCTTGAGATGATATGATTGGGAAAACAGTGTCATGAAAGAAAGAGGTGAACAGGAGATAAGAGAGAAATTTCAACTAAATATCAGAATAATCTTTCTTTCCTGTATTGCTCTCTATCGCATTTGCTTATTTGGGAAATGCGTCAATTGTATTCCATGGTGAAGGAAGCATTCTGGATTTAAACATTGTCCCATCTCATAAATTGTTTCTTAACAGAAATATATGGCGTCCTCTTCTCTTTCTTCTGGAGTTCCCGTAATTGAGTGCATTCCACATGATGATGTGCATTATTCTCATGTCAATCACTCAATTTTCTGTTTATATCTCTTAATTCCATATCCTTTAATTGCTGTGCAGCCTGGTTATGAGCGGCTCTGCTGCTTACGGTGCATCCAGCCTCGGGACCACAATTTTGCCACCACATGCGTGTGTCGAGTGCCCAAGCATTTGAGGGAGGAGAAGGTGATAGAGTGCGGCCATTGCGGTTGCAGGGGTTGCGCGAGTGGAGATTGATTACTCACCTCTAATGTGCGCAATACATATCGAATTTGTTTCTGCATGCTCTTGGGGGACAGGCTGGGAGTCATTAGGCTTTCCAGAGTTTTATGTTTATCTCCGGGAAGCTCTCCGGTGAATGGAGTGTTGTATGTTTAGCATTTGACAGGGAAGACTGATCGACGGACCTGAGATAAACTCAATTGACTTTGTCCTGCTTATCTACTCCCTCCTTCCAATTCGCAGAATATCAATTCTTCTAGGAAGTGTTTTTTTATAAGAAAGCAATGAAATCTATATTGTAATCTTGCTTGCGATTGGTTTTTTTTTTTTTTTTGGGGGGGAGAGGGGGGTGGGATTCAAACTCGCGATTGGTTCACTTTGTTCATTTCTTCCCGACGAGTTAATTGAGCTTCTTAACCGGAAGAAATGAATAAAGTGAAGGGCATAACTTGGGAATTCAGCCGAGACTATCTCCAGGCCCAGGAGTGCGTACCCATGAAGCTTTTAGCATTTGCTTTCGGCTTATATTTTCCTTCATCTTTGGTCGAAGTCGTTAAATTACTCCTGAGTGATTGGCTACAGATTAAATGTAGATGATGTTTATGTTCATACGCCGCTAATCCAGAAATTTATTGGGGAGTTTCCTTCATCCCTTTTGGTTCTTCAGCCAAGCATGAAGGATTAATCGATTGAAGGTAAACACATGGCCTCCTTCCAAGTATGGCTGGTTTGTGTTGATTCCTTAGCGTTGGGCCAGAAGCCTGTTTCGCAAGTGCTTTTATGCCACAAGCGGAGGAAAGTCACTTGTTTTGCTGGTGCTAACATACGTTGGTTGGGACCTCTCAGGACACGCTATTAATTCAATCAGGTCTCTTTAGTTTTGCGGTCGTCTTTTCGCCGTGCCAAGAGGCCTTTGGGTTCCCTAGGAAAACCGCCCTCATCCGGACTAAGAACTCACGTCCCGTGAATCTGCAGCCGAGGCTGCGATTTCGTCCCGCGCCTTCCCTTTTCGTCCCTCCACGACAGGAGAAAGCACATCCCCAATTCCCTTAGACAGTGATGCAACAAGTCAAAAGGGTATTGCTACTAAGTAAAAGCATGAAGTCCAAAATGAAGTCCACGGCACAGGGAAACTACCACTAGAAGAAAGTCCTGAATCGGAGACGAAACTGATCCAGTTGGAAAGGAGAAATCAACTCTGGAAAACAACACCCTTTCGTTCTCCGTCTTGTGGAGAACAGAAAGAAGCGCGAAGAAGACAAAGGAGAAAGTACGAGGAAAGTTTCCTGGCCTCCTCCACTCAACTTCATCATCTTCATCCCCCGCAAGCACCCAAGGAACAGACCGAAAGAGACCCCCATTTCCACAACTTGACTCGCGCTCAGAGTCAGCACTCCACTAGCTGCAATTTGAGTATTTTCTCTTCTTTTTCCTTTTGAAGCTTCATTATGTCGAATCAATCGTTGACTTCTATGCAGCTGAATTCCCAGAACAGATATTAGTTATAAAGGGATTCACTTTTTCTTTTGCCCAAACCCGATCACAACGTGAATAATGGGGAGGTTCAAGTTCCAACTAGGTAAACCACTTTGTTTTTTCTTTCTTTCCTTGTAACTTCCTTGGCCTACTCTCCAACTTGGCCATTACCATTTTTATTTTATTCTATGTCTGTACATATACATGGGCGGCGGACTCCACATATGCATTTCTTATTTTAACGTGCTGGTGCTCCAACGCATGCACTTCTAATTACCAATCGTATCTTTTTCTTCTTCGATGGCAATGAATACCCTCTATTGTCCATTTTGCTTTACGTCTAAGAGATCTCGAGATTCGGACGAGATCTCGAGATTCGGACGAGATCTCGGATGAAGCAGTTTAAGAACTTATTTAGTTCCTCTTGGTCATTGCTTGACACGCTAAAAGTTTGGTATTGATTTTGAGTTGTCACCTCTCTTTTCTGTTTTCAGATTGTGCAATGCTTCTTTTTTTCGGTCGAAATGTAATGCTTCATGTCAGGCTGTTCTATGGCACAGTGTAAAATCAGGAAATAAACTGTTCACCTTATTCGTGTGCCATGGTCGGTGTGACAGAAGATTTTACTGTAAATTAAGTGATGAATCTTAGATTACAACCTATTACAACCACAACAGAGTAATAGGAAAATTGTCCAATAAGTCGTGAACCTATTGTATTTTGACCAATTCGGTTCTAAATCTTTCAATTTTGTCAATTGAGTCCTAAACCTTTTGACACTTTGCCAATTGAGTTTATTCGGCCAATTTTAGCCGAAAATCACTTATGCAGACTCTAGATGCCTTACTTGGCACAAGTGGCGCCGACTTAGACATAATATATATATTCAAATTTGTGAGTTTTCTTTTTGTTTTTCCCTTGTTTTTTTTCTTTTCTTTGTTTCTTTCCCCTTTTTTCTACCTAGCCCGACGAGGGCTTCATGGCTCTCGTTTGTGGTCGGCGAGGGTGGGCAATAGAAAAAATGAAAAAGAAAAAAGAAAAGAAAAAATTCAATTTTTCTAAAAAAATTATCCACGATAGTACCGACCTTCATACGTGGCACCATCGGCATCCAAATTATCGATTTCTGGTTAAAATTGGCCCGATAGACTCTCAATTGATAAAGTGTCAAAAGGTTTATAATCAAATTGGCACAATTGAAAAGTTTAAAACTAAATTGACCAAAGTGCAATAGATTTATGACTTCTTGGACAATTTTTCCACCGAATAACTCGAATACTCTCGGTATTTTTTAGGCTCCAATTACACCCGATAATCTCACGTTATATAGCCCCACAATTTCTTGCAAGATAATATTTTGATCTCTCGAAAGAATATACGATTGCTACCACAATAATTTCTCGAATTGAACACAAACTTTATGGACGTGATTCATTGAAAAATTCTCCACTTTGCACGAAACTGGAAGCCTTGCCCATCAACCACGGGGCACCTGCAGCACATCGAAATATGTCAGCAGCCCGAGAGGCATTCCAAAAAATCTGAAATTCTCACTTTCGCCCGATCACGGCTTCCTCCCATGTATGATTCGGATCAAATTTCATTCACAGGCTCAAATCCGAGACGTAATTTTTGAATACGAAAGGCAAACCCTTTTGAGTTTGTATCGAGTAAGCCTTATTAAGGGGAAAACCCGAATTTCCATACAGCGATCAAGCGATAATTCGGATTTAACTTTCTCAAAATCGTTGGGAAGGCGAAGATTTGAATTTAGCATACGCCTTAAGTTTTTCGCCGCCATATCGGTTTAAATATAAAATAAATCCGAATTGAGTCAACGGCTATCTTTGTCACCTTTGCTGGATGAAATAATGAGTAGTTGGTGTAAAGTGCTGGCCGCCAAACTCTGTGCACATAACATATCCTCGATTTCCATGTTCATCTTAGCTGGTTTTTCAAAGATGGATGGCCGCAGATAAATTTTTTTATATTCAAGACGTGAATACTTTAGCCAAAATGCGAAATATTTTTTTATTCCCAAAAATACTTTTAGGGATTAATTAATTAATTAATTAATTTATTTATGTAACATATATATATATATATATATATATATATATATATATATATATATATATATATATATCTCGCAGACAAACGTGGTCCCTAGCCACCATTCATTAACACTAGCGGTGGAAAGGATTCTGAAATGGAGTCAATCTGTGGCGGACCCTTGTCTCGAGTCCCACTCCCTGTCGAACCAAATTGCGGACATCACTTGATTAATTAACGGAAGCATTATTAGCTAACACTCGTGGGTGGTGGACCAGATTTTCAAACAGGGGTCAAGTTTTGACTCCCCCACAAAAAAAAAAAAAAAACAGGGATCAAGTTAATCAGGCAATTAAATTCCCTCTCTCTCTCTCTCTCTCATTGAGTTTGTCCGTCTGAGACTAGATTGTCTCGGCCAAACTCCACTTAGTTCGGGGGCAACCCCATTAGATAAGCTCGTTCGGCCGTCCTGTCTGTGGCGAAGGGGAAAAATTATCCGAAAAGTCCTAAATCTATTGTACGATGGTCAATTCAGTCTTAAAACCTTTCGATTGTGTCAATTTAATCTTAAATTTTTTGACGATTTGCTAATTTAGTCCCGAAACTTCTAATTGTGTCAATTTAGTACTAAATCTTTTAAAATTTGGGCTAATTTAGTCCTAAATATTTTGAAATTTTGTCAATTTAGTCCTAAAACTATATTGATAGAAATGACTACATTGGCAAATTGTCAAAAAATTTATGACTAAGTCGATAAATCGTCAAAATATTTTGGACTAAATTGACACAATTGGAAGGTTTATGACCGAATTAGCAAATGTCCAAATTTTTTTACGACTACATTTGCACAATTGAAAGATTTAAGACTGAATTGACCGCCGTACGATAAGTTTAGGAATTTTTTAGACAATCATCTCATGCGTGACGCGATAAGCTAAGTCTATCAAAATATCGGACCCACGATTTCCTTTCCTAATCCACGATTTCCTTTCCTAATCAAGGATCAATGGCATTGTTTTCTCTTACTAAGATCCGAATTTTTCGACTGTCGACATTCGAAATTCAAATCTTATGGCATTATTATGTATATGGTTAAAAATTTTGGATGGGAGCGAGGGAGTTTAAAAAGTGGCTGGTGGAGACAGGGCGTTTGTTAATAAGTTCGCTCTCGTAAATTGTCGAAACGTGGATCGCGCTCGTCCCTTCCTTTGGCTTTCTTGGTACCCACGTCAAGAAACAGTAACGATCGGCCCCACCACCAGAGCATCAACGATCGTTGAAATCTGAAAGCGGGATTCGCGATTGGTCGGGTTCGAAGGTCCCCTCCTCCCACATTCCTTTCTTTTACCTTACTTTTCTCGAACGCTTTGGCTGTCCATTTGCTTCTAGAAAGAACAAAAGAATCCGCAAGTAAAACGGGTTCACAGAAAGAAAAAAAAACAAAAAAGCATCGGACAAACCTGCCTTTCGATGCACATGCCGGAGTTGGAGGCCTCCCCGTTACATTACGATAGGCAAATGGTATCTGGTTGGATCCATAGTACCTCATCAGTATGTCACGTGTTGTACGCGTTATATAGAAGATCTTTGAAGCCGATAAGCTGGGTTAAGTACATGGTACTGTTGTTGTCCGACCCAACAAGGCCTCATCGGGTAGCTAGATTCGAGGGTCCGAAAGCTTCCTGGCTTAGGACGAGCCCACATGACGCTTCATGAGCCGGAACACGAGGCCATTCTTCCCTCGGTTGGTAGTTTCCAAAGGCATTATGGCAAATTGCGTCCCTTTAATCAAACACCGCACTCATGTTGGCTTAGACGTCCAATTCCTAGAACAAGGTATGTAGATAACTTTGGTACAACTACTGTTCTTATGGAGAGGGAGGCGGCTCGACTGGATCTACTATTATGGATAGGGAAATGCGTACACAAGTAGGTATACATCTCTGTTGTTTCTTGACATTTATCGAACAATGAAAAGGATATTAGGAATCATATCTTATATTTATTCTATCCGATTTTATCATATCCAATAAAAATATATAGACGGTCAAACGCCAACAAAGACCGGATATGAAATGACGTTCTTCCAATCTAAAACGATGGACTCCTTCAACAAATCGAAAAGACCAGACACGAAACTCCTAGTTCTATATACGAAGAGTACACGCCTAATGAAGTTCTAGATGAAGACGAGCTCGCTGAATTCTAGATGATTGATGATCTCAGAACCTTTGAACTAATGGCCCTTGTAAGATTTTCTATCAATCCCTGTCAGAAGAAGCATCATTGGCAAGCCCCAACGAAAGCGCCGTACCATGTTATGCTGACCCGGACATGTTAACGCATAAAGATCCGCCAAAACGAATCGTAGAGATACATAATCATCGGGAAACGCGTGAACGGCACTAGCACGTCTCGACACATCGCGTGTACATGATCGAGTTGACGAAAACGAGAAGAGGGATTCGGGAGAAGAAAGCGACCCTGTCTTGCCAATTGCGCCTACACATGAAGAGAGACTGCACTTGTGTCTTGGAAGTCAGTGTTCGAGGATGTCATCAGTTTGTAGGAACATCAAACAATAATTTCTGCCTGGATATTATAGGCGTTGCTTAATATGGTAACACACACTACTGTCATTTATTCTTGACTATGGTTATTAATTAATCACCAGTGTGAGGAATATACTTCTCCCAACGGTTTATCTCCTTCTTTCGAGAAATTTTCTCATTTTTCAAACACCTTGATCCCACGCCATATTAAAGATGACTGGTGACTCGATTGAAATGAACCAAAAAAGCGATCCACATTCAAATGCACAACACATAAACGTCTCTTTTGAGGGGCTCGACTACGTAGAATAGGTGGATGCTACTAGAACAGGGCACCGGCCGGAAGCATGGTAGCGAATTAGTGTCGCAATGGACTAAGTGCTATATTATGGAAGGCACTCTCTTTGACTAATTTGGACAATGCGAGACATAGTCAAAGCCACACATAGCAAAGTGCAGAGGATTCGTTGTATCAATTGTCGCGACCTGCTTTTCCCTTTTTCAAAAGGTCCAGTGGATTTAGAGGTATTGTCATCGGTCCATGGCGCGGACTCTCCCAAGTCTTACCTTGCGTGATATTGAATTGCGTTTTCATGATTAGCGACCTAAATCATTACTAAGAGTCGTCGCCAGCAACTTGGGGTCGGCTAGAAATCAATCAAGACTTGGGAATGTCGTCTCGATTCCTACGCAACTTGAGCATATGAGTTCGGGGACTTGTTTACGCTAATTATCTAACCAACGCACTTTCGGTACTTAACCGATCGATCTTTTTTAAGGTGACCACATATTCTACTTATCATTCAAATCCTACAAGTGTTTAACCAATGCTAGATGATCCATCCATAATGCTTTTCTGTAATTTTTGGGCAATTACCAGCTTAATCCTTAACCTAACACTAGGAAAGCGATTAACAAAAATTTTATCGAAATGTAGTAGCGTAAATAAACAATCAAGGCATGGAAAGTAGCTAACTAGTTATTGAAATGTAGACATGCAAGCCAATCAATATTAGATACAATCCCCAATAATCGAAACCGAGACATGATCACGTGTACATAAATAAGACTGGGCTAGACATCAGTCGATCACCATCGCCAAACAAGGAGCCTAATAATGCTGATTAGGCTAAAAAGGCATTAAAAATTATTTTCCAATTTTTCTATTTTTTGGAATTTTTTAGAATTTTTTATTTTTAAAATATTTTTTTTTATTTTAAATAAAACAAAGCCATGCCGTTTCTGGCCTGCTACACTGAACCAAAATGATATCGCACTAGGGGGCCCAAAAGGACGCTACATCACAGCAATTGTGAGCACTAAAAGCTGTGTGAATTATTAGGCGTAATTAGGGGATGAGAAAGACATGAAACATTTGAATGACTCGAGTGTAGTTATCATTTGAGCTACAGTGGAATTGTAATGACCCTAGGACATTTCCCCTTATCACCCTATTTATTTATTTTTTTAAATGTTTTCCTTATTTTCTGCCAACTTTTATTTCTAATGATGGGCGTATTGAAATAGCAGAGATAACAACCTTCATACAACACACATTATCTTATATATGCATCAATATATCTTACAATCATTGTATAACCTCCCATTTATTACTCTATAAATAAAATACGAAAGAGGTTAACTACTTACTGTCATACTCTATCTCTCTTAGCTACTATCATCCACATCTCAAGACTCCATATCGATAACTTCACTATGTTACATATGTATATAGGTGGACTGGCCAAACAAAAGAGCTTGTGGTGGGTCAATCAATTTCCTAAAAAAATAAAGGGATGAGCGAGCAGCCCAGTAAATGAAATTACTAGGCCTAAGGCGGGAATGTCGACTTTATACTTAACAAAACTATCTCGTGATCTATTGCAAACATAAACATGAACCTTTATTTGTAAATCATTAAATGCGTGGAATCCACCATATAACTTTTGTTCAAATGCCATGAACATATCAATCCATGCAAGTCACATCAAACAGTCATTCCTGGCTTGCCAAATTTATTTTATGCCTATCCAGGCCATAAAAATTTGCCTATCCAGGGCCATAGTTAGTAAGTCGTATTCCGAGAACCCTCACTTGTGGGTTCAATGTCACCAAAAGGTGAACGTCTCGCATAATCACCTTCATGAGAATGACGGCTCAATATACCCACAATACGAACACTTAAGACTTTAAGGGAACGTTTGCATATCCGGGCCATAATAATTGCCTATCCAAGCCATACGTCGTTCCTCGGATGATCTGCATAAACACATTCTTGCATGCACATGCATGAAATCATTTTAATGCAAGAAAATATTTTCGTGGCTTAATGCAATAATACACTTATCGCACACAAAATGCACACAATTCATGTCAATCTAATGCAATACTTCGTTTAAGTAATAAACGGACGTTACTGCATTAGTTCTAGTAATCTCATTTACCTTTCACCGGATTATCGTATTTCACTGCGATTAACGAACGAAACCCAAACTAAGCCAAAGGAAGAGGCGGCGGCGGCGTGATGGTGGCGTGACAGCTTGAGGCGAAGGTGTCTTGAGGCGACCGTATCGGTGGCATGAGGTGAGGGAGAGAGAGAGAGAGTCGGCGGTAAAGAGAGAGAAAAGAAGTGGAAAATAATGGGTTTTTGTTGTTCTAAAATGGGCGATCATCATCCTTTTTATAGCCTAAAGTTTTTATTTTTTATGCCATTAATACACATGCTTCTTGTTCGATTCTTATTGGACCACCTAGAAAGCCTATTATTCAATATGTCATCATATTTTTAGAGTAGCCACTTATCTCCATTTTATTGGACCACCTTGCATCTTATAGGTCATCCTAGTATAGATTAGCCATTTATCGAAATCCTATTAGTCCATCTTAAACCTTAGGTATCTTAGATTAGTCACTTATCGGTATTCTATTGGTCCACTTGTTTAAGCTATTAATCCTGGGTTTCCGGAGTAGCTATGTATCTTCATTTGATTGGTCCATTTGTATGGTTATTGTTGAACCTTATCTTAACATTTAATGCTTGAAAATGACATTGATCTTATTCTTTCATTAAATACTTGAAAATGACATTGATCTTATCGTATTATTAAATGCTTGAAAATGACATTGATCCTATATTTTAGAAAATTGACTTACCATTGACTTAATATCAATTCAAGAACTATTTCTTCATATTATATTTTGTAATACAATTTTTTGGAAAATTTTCCAAATAAGTTAAATAATAGCTTTCTTAAGAATTTTGTAAATAACTTTCTTGAGAAGTTATGGAGTAACCACTTATAAAAAATTCCTTAAATAACGATCGAGAGAATTTCTTTTACTCTCTAATTATTTCTAATGTAGGGAAAATTCGGGATGTTATAGGAATTTTATGCTACTCTTCCCGTGGATGCATGTCACATCGACCGAATCGTTATTATCCGATCGCCTGTTTCCGCAGTAGTCCACGAAAATAATTTATTGTCAATAATGAAAATATTTTTGATTGATTATTTCAAGTTATATGAGTTATATTTTCATGAAAATCATTCATTTCTGGTGAAACAAACGGAATCTGAGGTTGGAGTAGTGTGAAAACGGCCTATGCCCAGTGACACGCGGCAAAGACCCCCAAAAAAAAAGGAGGAGATTAATTTTTTTGGTCCTTAGGTGATCAGAAATATCTTAGGCCAAAGATGACGTCACACCTTGGTGCCGACCCCAAGTAAATGGAGATGTCCCGCCGCACCGCAATTCCTGTTGGCCGTGAGCTTCTAGAAGGAGGCAAAGTACAGCTGGGATTGGGATCCCCTGCGACTCAACGTAGGGCGCCACCCAACCAAATCACCCTCCCTTTTTCCAGGTGTCCAATTATTTTCCATCGTTTACCAAGCTCAAATGGAAAAAGCATCTAATTGCAATCAACCGCATAGATCAATCTTTATCGTCCCAAAAAAAAAAAAAAATACAAGAGTTTGGTAATTGACTTATGAGGAAATCGCGAAATTCATTGTCGAGAATTTCTCTGGCATTATCGCGTCTCGTCTAGATTGATGTCATTTCCATAAGATGGACGATACGTATGATTAATGTTTCTAAACAAGAAAAATCGGTACATTCAAGCAAAAAGTCACTTGCGACTTTGAGTGCATCCGACTCAATCAGCAAACATGGATTAAAGCAACTTTATCATATTCCCTCCACATATCCTCAGATCAATACCGCTAATCCGCATCATAGGCTTACTTTATAAAAAACCTAAATGACGAACCCAATTTATTTTTCCTTCTTTTTCTTGGTTTTGAATGAGGAAAAGGGACAAAATCCGAGTGTTGTAATTATCCGTAAAAACTCGATCCGACACAATCTCCGATCACAATTTACATCGCGGAATTAAGAGACCCGATTCGATAATCAATCTGCAAAAATGGAATCATTTCTATAAAAGTAAGGAAACAAATTTGATGGTTGGAACATAGTAATCCAATTGTTGTCCCATTTGAGAAAAAACGAGGACGTCACACACAACACACGTCGTTAATTAATTACCAAACCGGATCGACAAACACAATCGAAAGATGGAAACGGACAAGACGCACGTGGTTCCGAGTTTGCCCCGAGCTCGTTGTTTATTGAGAGGGCAAAGAGCAATCATCCAGTGAAGATTGAAGCTTCACGGTTCAAAACTCTGACATGCCGACCACCACACACACCACCATCACCTCGCTCAGCTCCAAGAAATTGACCTGATGCTCCGTGATTTGTCAGGAAAAACAAAGCGTGCAGATCACTCTCGATTTCTCACTCTCTGTCCACCCAATTTATACTTTATCTTCACCCTCTCTCCTCCACTTCCTCAACTACCATCGCTCCCTCGTCAGCAGAATTTCCTCCCCTGACAAGCTCTGCGCAAGGTGCTCTGAGTTAGTTCTCGTTGCGACCTGCGTGTGTTTGCTCGAAAAGGGTCTTCCCAGAAAGCATGAATTTAGTCGCTTGAGAGGAGTTCGCATTGTTGTCGACACTCTCGTTCACTTCCTGAACCACCATCTCTCCCTCGTCAGCAGAATTTTCTCCCCTGGCGAGCTCTGCGCAAGGTGCTCTGAGTTAGTTCTCGTTGCGACCTGCGTCTGTTTTGCTCGAAAAGGCTCTTCCCAGAAAGCATGAATTTAGTCGCTTGAGAGGAGTTCGCATTGTTGTCGACACTCTCGGATCAAGACTCGATGCTCTGCGGAGCGTTCTGGATACGTGATACAGCGAGGAAGATAGAGGGGCTTGGAGAGGTTTGGACTCTTCGTTCAGAGAAGGATCAGCGAAAGCTGTCGAGCTTCAATAAACGTATAGTTTTTACTGAATCATAGATAAAAGAAAGAAAGATCCGTCACCCACAGCACAAGCAAAGTTGATAATTTTTGTGCATCTTCTTCATTCACTTGGCCATTTGTCCGTGGATCAGTTAGGCGGCTTCGGCGATTCCTGGTTTTGCGTCGGTGAGTTTTTCGTGATCCGGCCATGGCGTCGGCGCTGGCGGGCGATGATCTGGCTAGATCCACGAGCAGCCGGCGTAGCTGGGCCTCTGGCAGCCACCGGAGCTGGGCCTCCACGAGCTTCCGGGAGGCGTGGAACGCCCCGCACGATGTGTTCGCGCGGAGCGGCAGGCAGGATGACGAGGAGGAGCTCCGGTGGGCCGCCCTCGAGCGGCTGCCAACGTATGACCGCCTCCGGAAAGGCATGCTGAGGCAAGTACTCGACACTGGGAGGGTGGTCCAGCATGAAGTGGATGTGACCAACCTTGGAATGCAGGACAAGAAGCAGTTGATGGAGAGCATACTCAAGGTCGCCGAAGATGACAATGAGAGGTTCTTGAGGAGATTGAGAGACAGGACTGATAGGTCAGCTAATTGTTTTTTCGGGTTGATCACATATGAATTTTACTCGGTGTTGTTCTGTTCGTGCGTTTCGGGATTTGATTCGGGGATGACACAGGGTCGGGATCGAGATTCCGAAGATCGAAGTTCGGTACGAGCATTTATCTGTGGAAGGAGATGTGTACGTTGGAAGCAGAGCCCTTCCTAGCCTTCTCAATGCCACTCTGAACACAATAGAGGTACTCAGCTTTAATCAATCTACAAGTTTCAAATTTTGTGATTTCATGATCTGGTGGTAGTTGATGGAGTTGGCAATGATTTCACATAGAGATGGCTTCTGGAACTTTTGAAGTTAACCTTGTGCATTTGCTCCTGATACTTCAGCATCTTCAGGATGAGTTTTTACATTCGACTGAACTGTCGTTTGCCTGGTTTAGTGCTGTAGTCATCATGTGCTGATTAGAGATATTCGATTAGATATATTCGAACTAACCGATAACTCTTTCGCATCTTGTGTGTGGCAACAGAGTGTTCTCGGACTTATTCAGCTAGCCCCGTCAAAGAAGAGGAAAATTCAGATACTTAAGGACGTGAATGGATTAGTCAGGCCTTCGAGGTATTTTCATCTTAAATGGTCTCTTGGGTCCAGGAACTGGTTGAATATGCCTCAAGTCTACACTAACTAGAATACGAAATTCTGTGTTCTTTTCTTATTCGGTCATTAGGTAAATCATGTTATGTCTTGGCTCATTCTTTTGTCCTGTTTCGATTTCAATGCCTTGCGATCGATCCTCAATTGACGATGCTAATCGCAGGATGACCCTACTTTTGGGTCCACCAGGAGCCGGGAAGACAACATTGCTGCTGGCACTTGCTGGGAAACTAGACAGCGATCTGAGGGTGCCATTTCTGATTTCTGTCCCATACGGTTAGCGTAGGATTCCAACAAATACTATCCTTTTTGTGATATCCATTTGTTTAAACTTTTGACAGGTAACTGGAAAAGTCACCTACTGTGGTCACGAGCTGAGCGAATTCGTGCCTCAGAGGACGTGCGCTTATATCAGCCAACATGATCTTCACTATGGAGAAATGACAGTTAGAGAGACGTTGGACTTCTCCGGTCGCTGTTTGGGTGTGGGGACAAGGTACGAGATGCTTGCAGAACTCTCCAGACGAGAAAGGGAAGCCGGAATCAAACCCGATCCCGAAATCGACGCTTTTATGAAGGCCACAGCTGTGTCGGGTCAAGAGACAAGCTTGGTCACTGATTATGTACTCAAGGTTGGTTCTCTCGAAGTCTCTTTTCATAGTTGATTCCTTCTTTGTAGGAGTTGCTTCATGAAAACCAACCTCGCAAGCTACATCTTGCAGATTCTTGGATTGGATATCTGTGCAGACATTATGGTCGGAGATGAGATGCGAAGGGGCATTTCAGGTGGACAGAAAAAGCGTCTTACGACCGGTATGACCTGGGAGCTTCTGTCCCATTTTATAGAACAGTTCTCCGTTTATCAAGTTTCTGTAGGACTTGTTAGTTTAAGCTGGTGATTAATAACCTTTGAGGTTCATATTAGGCTTTGATTACTTGCAGGAGAGATGTTAGTAGGACCAGCGAAGGCACTTTTCATGGACGAAATATCCACAGGGTTGGACAGTTCCACTACTTTTCAAATTTGCAAATTCATGAGGCAGATGGTTCATATAATGGATGTCACCATGATCATCTCACTGCTTCAGCCGGCACCTGAGACTTACGATCTCTTCGACGACATTATCCTTCTCTCGGAGGGTCAAGTCGTCTACCAAGGTCCCCGAGAGAACGTCCTCGAGTTTTCTGAGTACATGGGATTCAAGTGCCCGGAAAGGAAAGGAGTTGCCGACTTCTTGCAAGAAGTGACATCTAAGAAAGATCAAGAACAGTATTGGTTCAAGAAGAACCAACCTTACCGATATGTTTCTGTAGATGATTTCGTGCATGGGTTCAATTCTTTTCGCATTGGCCAACAACTCTCATCCGATCTTGGAGTTCCTTATGACAAATCAAAAACTCACCCAGCTGCACTAGTCAAACAAAAGTATGGGATTTCAAATATGGAGCTGTTCAAGGCATGCTTTGCTAGAGAATGGCTACTAATGAAGCGAAACTCCTTTGTTTACATATTCAAGACCACCCAGATCACTATCATGTCGCTTATTGCTCTGACGGTGTTCCTTAGGACTGAAATGCCGGTAGGGACCGTGGAAGATGGAGGGAAGTTTTTCGGGGCACTTTTCTTCAGCTTGATCAATGTCATGTTCAATGGAATGGCGGAACTTGCAATGACCGTTTTCAGGCTTCCTGTGTTCTATAAGCAGAGGGATTTCTTATTTTACCCTTCTTGGGCTTTCGGCTTGCCTATCTGGGTCCTCCGAATTCCATTGTCATTCATGGAATCGGGGATATGGATCATCTTAACATACTACACCATCGGTTTCGCTCCTAGTGCCAGCAGGTACGTGGAAATTCGTTATTGGGTTCTCCATTGTACATAGACTAATGTTTCTCGGAATATCTAGTCATAATTTTTGGGCACTGTGCTTGATAAGAAGGAAAAGTCTAGGAAACTCATCAATCTCACTCTTATCAGGTTCTTCAAGCAATTCTTGGCATTCTTTGGCATCCATCAGATGGCACTGTCCCTCTTCCGGTTCATTGCTGCACTTGGGCGAACCCAGGTTGTCGCAAGTACCCTGGGAACTTTCACCTTGCTGATGGTTTTCGTTCTTGGGGGGTTTATTGTTTCCAAAAGTAAGTACAAGTTGCGTCATACTTTTGCCGACCACGTCTACTTGTTGGTGGAAGCATTTGTTTCAGGGCTGCTACAGTAATGTTCGATTTGATGAGGACATGTTTCTTTTTCTTGCATGTACAGACGACATCGAGCCATGGATGATATGGGGATATTACATTTCTCCTATGATGTATGGGCAGAATGCTATAGTGATGAATGAATTCCTCGACAAAAGATGGAGCAAGGTAAACTCTGTTTTTTTCTTTCGCCATTCAGCTGTCCTTCATAATACACAGTCAATGCATTATGTTGAAACCTGATTGCCGCGGTACGAACTGCAGCCTAACTTGGATCGTAGAATTAATGAGCCCACGGTTGGAAGAGTGCTTCTGAAGTCTCGAGGCTTCTTTGTGGAAGAGTATTGGTATTGGATCTGCGTCGGAGCCCTGTTTGGGTTTTCACTCCTCTTCAACATCTTGTTTATTGCAGCATTGACTTGGTTAAATCGTAAGTCGGATAAATTAGAACATCAGTGCTAATCAGAGTCTAATACACAAGTAATATAGTATCTTGACACTCCCCGCATGGAATCGCTTGCAGCTTTGGGAGATGCAAAAGCAGTTGTCCTGGATGAACAGGCAGATAAGAAGAAAAGGAAGTCATTGTCTTCTCAACTTGCCAAAGACGGTTTGCAACATTTTCAAGTTTCATTAGTTGCTCAATGCTTTTCTTCTTTAGGCTGATAAACTTGCTAGACTCTCTGGTCACGATCGTATAGCTGATGGAGCGATTTCCCGAGAAAACTAGGGGCCAGGGATTTTCTTCAATTGACTGCCAAAATAAGTTGCCTGACTAGTTGTCGAGAAAAAGAGTTTCCTGATCTCTGACATTTGCCATGAAAATCCCAGGAATCGACTTGCAAGTCAGAAGTTCTTCAGAAATCGTTATCACTTCGGAGAATATACAGAGAAGAGGGATGGTTCTGCCATTCCAACCCCTTTCTCTTGCATTCAACCATGTGAACTACTATGTGGATATGCCTGCGGTGAGTCCCTTAATCCTGAACAATCTATTCTTTTCTTGGAAGCAGTAACTTCTTCCTAAAAGTAACCATGATCTCGTGCGAATCCGTTGTACTACAAATGATCGTTCATTGTGGTTTTTTTTTTCTTTTGTCTGGTGTTGCTCTTGTCCGATTTTACTTAACCTGCGATTTTGCTGGACTGAACTTTTGTGTTCTTAACAGCATAAGGCAAAAGAGTAGGGATAATAGCTAATACGTTTCGTGATACCAGGAAATGAAGAGTCGAGGAGTCGAGGAAGACCGTCTCCAACTGTTGAGAGATGTCAGTGGCGCTTTCAGGCCAGGGGTACTCACAGCACTGGTCGGGGTTAGTGGTGCTGGAAAGACAACCCTCATGGATGTCCTAGCCGGAAGGAAGACGGGTGGTTACACAGAAGGAAGTATTAGCATCTCTGGATACCCTAAAAACCAATCGACGTTTGCTCGGGTCAGTGGTTACTGTGAACAGAACGACATTCACTCGCCTAATGTCACTGTCTACGAATCCCTCCTATACTCAGCCTGGCTTCGACTTTCTTCCGACATTAAGAATAAAACTCGCAAGGTAGGGAACATTTGTCTCTCGACCTGCCCAACCTTTGTTGGGGCCTAGTTCACATTCTCTCCTGTGGAAAAACTGGAAATCAGATGGTTTAGTGATCTCTCTGTTTTGGTCTTGTGCTTCTAATTTCATAACAGATGTTTGTGGAAGAAGTTATGGATTTGGTTGAGCTCAACCCCATCAGGGACGCGCTTGTCGGGCTTCCTGGCATTGATGGCCTTTCGACTGAGCAAAGAAAGAGGCTGACAATAGCTGTAGAGTTGGTGGCCAATCCATCTATTATCTTCATGGACGAACCAACCTCCGGCCTCGATGCTAGAGCAGCTGCCATCGTGATGCGTACAGTCAGGAACACGGTGGATACAGGGAGGACTGTTGTTTGCACGATTCACCAGCCGAGCATCGACATTTTTGAAGCTTTTGATGAGGTTTGATTGCTTATCCTTCGATGTTATTATCTCTGTTGTTTGAAATGCCTTGCTCTTGAGCAATTGAATCAGAAATGTGACTATTGCAGTTGCTACTGATGAAAAGAGGCGGGCGGGTCATTTATGCTGGACCTCTTGGTCGCCTTTCCCACAAGCTCATAGAATACTTTGAGGTGAGCTTTTCTTGTTTCCAAAACACCTAGCATCTACCTGGTCGCCACTTTCCCTCGGAATCTGGAGGTTATTCTTGAATTCTGCTAAACATGTGCATTACACCAGGCTGTCCCAGGGGTCCCGAAGATCAGGGATGGTTACAATCCGGCCACTTGGATGCTTGAAGTGAGTGCTCCAACAGTTGAGGCTCAGCTTGATGTCGACTTCGCAGATATTTACGCAAACACTGATCTTTATAAGTAAGTTCCTTGAAGATTTAAGTTTCAAACGAGTAATTGAAAATGGTGTTGCTCGCTAAGGCCAGCGTCAATTTAACAATTGTGTTTTCTTTTGCATCAATTCCAGGAGGAACCAAGAACTGATCAAAGAGCTTAGTACCCCGGCTCCGGGCTCTAAAAACCTCCATTTCCCGACCAAGTACTCACAACCTTTCCTCACTCAGTGCAAGGCTTGTTTCTGGAAACAGCACTGGTCTTACTGGAGAAATCCTCAGTACAACGCCATCCGGTTCTTCATGACCATAGTCATCGGCATTTTGTTTGGGTTGATATTCTGGAATAAAGGAGAGCAGACGTATGTTCGGAGTTCTCTCATCTTATGTGTTTTGCTAAGTAAAAAATTCTTCAAAGTGATACGAACAGAAATACATATCACATCATTAGATGATAGAAATGCAGGTCAATTCATTATACGGGCATTTTCAAACTTTGGCTGAGACTAATCTCTTGACAGGACCAAGCAACAAGACCTGATGAATCTTTTGGGAGCCATGTATGCAGCTGTGCTTTTCCTTGGGGCCACGAATGCTTCTGCTGTGCAGTCCATTGTCGCCATTGAGAGGACGGTCTTCTACCGTGAACGAGCAGCCGGAATGTACTCTCCACTGCCATACGCATTTGCTCAGGTACGAACACAGCAATTAGCATGGCCAAGTCCTCATTGAAGCATAAAAGGGTGGAAGAATACAATTACCACCCCAATGATGTGAAGGCTGAAGAATATAAGATGATTTTTTTTGCAGGTGGCCATTGAGACAATTTATGTAGCGATTCAGACATTTGTCTACACTCTTCTCCTTTACTCGATGATTGGGTTCGAGTGGAAGGCGGGGAAGTTCTTGTGGTTCTATTACTACATACTGATGTGCTTCATCTACTTCACAATGTATGGGATGATGGTTGTAGCGTTGACGCCCGGCCACCAGATTGCTGCCATCGTGATGTCCTTCTTCCTGAGCTTCTGGAACTTGTTCTCTGGCTTCCTTATCCCTAGGACGGTATGTCATCTTCCACTCAGTAATTTGGCGCATTGCATATGTCCTTAAGGCATTTTCAGTAGCTCGCTTTCGTTAAGTTCTACCTTGTCAAATTAAAGTACAAAGTTTTTGTACAAAACATATTTGTTCTTGGTCTTGATGGCATAATCAATCCTGTCAAACGACAGCAGCTTTCGGAACAAAACATCACAATCTGAAGCTTATTCCACATTCAAGCTTTCTTTCTCTGCTGTAGAATCTTTGGCACATGGAAAGAGAAACACACTTTAGACTTCAGTAATCAATATCATCAGCTACATGAGAATTGTGTGTTGATCAATCTTTCTGTTCCATTTTGACGGATGCAGCAAATTCCAATATGGTGGAGGTGGTATTACTGGGCTTCACCAGTGGCGTGGACGCTGTATGGTCTTGTCACCTCCCAAGTGGGCGACAAGAGTGGCAATCTCGAAATACCAGGCGGCGTTGACATGCCACTGAAGCAGTTCCTGAAGCAAGGACTGGGATTCGACTACGACTTCCTCCCCGCCGTCGCGGTTGCTCACATCGGCTGGGTCCTGCTCTTCTTCTTTGTCTTCGCATACGGCATCAAGTTCCTCAATTTCCAGAGGAGATAAACCGACGGCAACTGTCCGGCTAGTTTTTGAAACATTACACGTAGGTCCATCATGTAAATTAAGGATGATAGGTGACTAAAGAGTTTGCCTCCTCCTGGTTTCTTCACTTTTTGGTTAAGTTTTGCTCCTGTAACATCAACCATTCTTTGTTGCCGCTGCTACATAACGTCTGTTCTTGTAAAATTGCAAGAGACAAATAGTTTGTTTGAAATGCAAAGGAGCGGTGTGGTTCTCTTACTTCACATTCCTTGCATCATGAAATTTTGCAGACCAAGCAATGTAGATGGCGAGGCATCGCAGCTTGTACGAATCGAGGGACTCGTACCTAGGACGACACTTAGCGCCATAACAAAGGTCGAAGAGGCCTTTCGACGAAGTACATCCAAAATGTCCGATCGAGAATCAAACTGGAGAGAGGTTAAGTATCGGCCGATGGACATGCTTTTGGCCAAAAATAAAAAATAAAAAGAGAGCAACGTGATCTAATGACTCCTGCTTGAGATCTCATTCAACGAGGAAACTTGTGTTTGCCAAACAGAGAAGCTATCTAGCAAATCTCTGCAATTAGCAAAGCCATCAGGAAAGATATTATAGAGTCAAAGCTCAAAAAAAAAAAAAAAAACATTGTCATAAATAATCTACCTACAATTATTTTTTTAACTTACTAACGTGTCAGCGAAATAAGTGAACTTAATTTGATAACCATTATGCTTATCTGGTTTTCTATTTTTCTTTTCCCCGGAATACGATTGGAAAATAAATCCGATTGGTAAAATAATTTTTATTTTGCTATTTTTGGGTCAAATTTTTTGTCCGTAATTAGATTTGGAATAGAAATGAGAAGTAGAAATTTTTCACTTTTCTATTTCTAAAACAGAAGCAGAAATAAGAATTTTTCTCATCCTCACTCCTTTTCCACCTGCGGTCTCCTTTACTCTCGCATCCCCTGTTCACGGGCCTCGCATGCGGTCTCCCTCTCTCTCACGTCCTTAGCCATTGGTTGCCGGTCTAAGCCCGACGGACGGCCACCGTAGAAATTTCATGATGTTATCAAACGAATTTCTATTTCGAGAACGGAAATTTTGTATCGTTATCAAATGCGTTTTCTCGCTCAGAAACTCGTCCAGGGGATAAAAATAGAAAGAGTATATATTTATGGTCAGAAATAGCTCACGGGAACAAAATGATTATCATTGGCGCCCTCTTTACCAACCAAATTTAGTTTAGCAAGTAATAGTTGACTGACTTAGCAACTTTTATTTGATTATATCAACATCATTTACTGTTGCCATAATTTAAACTTTTGTCGTCGGAGCTTACCAATGTGTAAAAGCTACTAACTTATATACAGATTTACCAATTGTAGTTTGACTATTTTACCAACTTATCTCCGATTGAGTCTTAACTTCAGTTGTACAAATCTTATTCGAGTTTCTTACCGACTTGTATTTGTCAATTTTTCTAAGAAATTATCGACTCTTTCCGAAATTACCTACTATTCCAATAATTTGCCAACATGTATTCGTAGAGTCTAAGTGAATGATTCTTATATGAAATTACCAACCCTTATTTGATTCGGCTACCGACGCTTATTTGATTGTTTCGACATTACAAACATTTACTATAATTACCAGCATTTGTTTGTACAGCTTATCGATTTGTTAAAGCCATAAAATGTTTTATATGAAATCGTCAACCTTTTCTTTTTGAATCCACGTACCAGTTTTTGATATATGTAATTCAAAAGTGCAACTATTTCAGTAATTTTCGCATTATTATCTGCGGAGCTTAACAAATGGGTTAATGTGACCAACTTTTATATGCAGATAGCAACATTTTTTGAATTATCGACAATCTTAATAATGTATCAACATTTTTTCGTAGAGCTTAAGTTGCCAAATCTTTTATCTGATTGTATACTTTTATTTGGGATTATTATCATAAAAAGTACCCCAAATCGATACACTTATAATAAATTTAAATCAAACTAATTTTTTTACTATCAAGCACCTCAAACTGGTGCATCTTTGACAAATTTACCATTCCTTAGTTTTCGTTAAATTTCTGCCATCAAATTACGGAGTTAGATGACACGTGACCGTTGACGGGTGTATCGGTTTGGAGTTTTTATCCTCCATTTGTCACATGTGTATCGGTTTGAGGATTTTCGTAGTATTAACCAAATTTAACCAAAACTAATAGAGAGGAAATTTGTCATATGTTTATCAGTTTATGATTTTTAGTGGTAAAAAAATTAGTTTGAAATAGATTTGTCACAAGTATACCAGTTAGTTACCACTTTTCAATAATTTGCTAAATTGTATATGCACAGTCTACCAGTATGTTCAAGTAGCCAAATATTATGTGAATTACCATCACTTCTTTGAGCCCAAGTACTATACTTTATTAGATTATTTCAAAAGTACCAACTGTCCCAATAGTTTACAGACAAATAATTTGTAGAGCTTACTAGCGAATAGAAGTGACTAACTTCCACACGAAATTTCTAACAAGTTCCATAATTAACGATTAATCTAATATAACCGATTGAGATTCATTTGTGGAGTTCAAGTAAACATCTCTTTTATCAAATTATAATCTTTTATTTGAGTCGGTTATCAAGATATATTAGATTATTTCCAAATTACCATTGTATTTTACCAACACTTTTGTTTGTGCAGCTTACCTACTAATAAAGCTACTAACTCTTATACGAAATTAATGACTCTTGTTTGATTTCACTTGCCAACATTCCGCTTATCTTACCAACATTGTTTGGGATCTTATAAATTGAGAAGAGGTGACAGAAAAATGTCATATTTTGTTCATTAACAAGTGAAAGGTATGTTTATAGACTTTACATGATCACTATATAAAGTAACAAAATCTTAAGTACAATCAATCACGACCAATCAAGAAAAATATATAGAATCACAAACTATCCTCTCTCTCTCTCTCATATATATATAAACATCCAAGGAAATATATAAAATCGCAAAATATTCCAAATATATCTCTAACAATGATTATTCCGCTATGAGGACGCACTCCCATGTTCCGGTAGCTACCGCAACCATAATGACTCCAATCTCGTATTAGCAAGAGAGAATTGAGAAATTTCTGTATATTTTGATGTGTATGTAGAGAAGAGTACATGAACCTATTTATATGTTTACATTCTTATTTACTGAAATCAAATTACATATGTATAGTCAAAGAGATATCGAAAATCAAAGGGAATATCTCTTTCATCCCCTCAAACTCAAAGTGCATAGAAAATGTCAACTTGAGTTTGAATACAAGTCTGAACAGCATCTAGACCTAGCAGATGAGGCAATGTTTGACGGTTGCTTATGGCAAGACTTTCAAATCTAGCTGATCTGAGGGCGATGAGTCTTGTGGTAGTGTTGACTTCTCAAAACGATACACAGAATTTTGAGAATCGGAGGGGAAACAACAATTGGCCGATGTTGCTAGCTCGCGAAATAGTAATTGAGTGATACAGTCTATACGATCGGGGTTGTAGCATCTAACGGTTTATAGACTGGCTTGGGAAAATAATTACTAAGCGATGCGGTCTATGTGGCTAGCATCAAAATGAAAGCCACCTCCGTGAAAAAGGTTCAAATCGGTGACATGATCAATGTGGTCAGCGTCGAAACATGATCATGGTGCAATGGATTCGAATAAGTGCTTCCTCATATGAGACTTGTGCGCACTAAGTGAACACTGTCGAGCGACGAGGATGGGTTTATTTGGGTGTGCCCTGGGGTATAATGTGCACCCGGGGCACTTGAGTTTCCCTAGGAACGATGGCTCTACACTAAATGGCAATACGATGTTGATTAACAAGTCAACATAATCTTTCCCCTATGATTATTAATCAAATTCTAAAATGCACGTTATTATTGTGCCAAAATAAATGCGAACATGGTACTCCACGTAAAAAAAATTACATGTGACGTGGCGATATCCCTTATTATTGCCCCTTTGAATATTAGTCAAATTCTAAGGTACCCTCTTCTTATTATTTTTTAATATAACGAAAAATTCCAAACTAGTATATCTATGACAAATTTATCCCAAACTATTTTTGTAATCGCCAAAACCCCAAATTAGTATACATGTGACAAATTTATGCCAAACTATTTTTTTGGCCATCAAAAATTATAAACCGATATATCTATAACAAATTTACCCCAAATTGGTATATATACGATAAATTTACCCTCCTTTCCATCAATTTGTTAATTTAGATGGCATGCGACAGTTGACGGGTACGCCAATTTGGGGCTTTTACCCTCTATTTGTCATAGATGTATCAATTTGAGATTTTTCATGGTATTCACCCGATTTAACAGAAACCAAAAAATGTTAAATTTGTCACATGTATATTAATTTGTGATTTTTTATGATAAAAAATTTAGTTTTGGATAAATTTATCATATGTGTATCGGTTTGAGATTTTTTGTGGTAAAAAAATAATTTGGAGTAAATTTATCACATATGTAGTTTGAAAGTTTTTGTAGCCAAAAAAATAATTTGATATGAATTTATTATAAATGTATTAGTTTGGAAATTTTCGTGATATTAATTTTTTTTCCAACTCTTCTTATTTCAAAAGAGCCCTACATTTTGTGTGGTGTATCACTGTATCGTACTTGAAATTTCCGAAAAAAGACAAAAGTGCTTCCTAACGGGATTTCGTAACCGCCAACAAACCCAACCCCGCACACCACCCCCCCCCGTTTCACAAGGTGTCTCCATCTCTCTCGTCGTCGCCAAATTCAGTTTTGCAATCTGCTTCTGCTGCTGCTGCCTGCCACTCAACCGAGTCCTCGATCGCCAGCGGAAACCTGAACACAATGAGCACTCCCGACCCGAACCCGAGCCCGGCCGCGGCCTCGCCGCGAACCGTCATCTGCGTCGGCGACGTCCACGGCTACTACACCAAGCTCCGCGCCCTCTGGGCCAACCTCGAGTCCTCCATCCCGCCCCACGACTTCCGCACCGCCCTCGTCGTCTTCCTGGGCGACTACTGCGACCGCGGCCCGGACGCCCGCCGCGTCATCGACTTCCTCCTCTCCCTCCCCTCCGCCTACCCCAACCAGACCCACGTCTTCCTCGCGGGCAACCACGACTTCGCCTTCGCCGCCTTCGTCGGCGCCGTCCACGGCGACGCCGAGGCGTTCAGGGAAGGGTGGAAGGTGTTCGAGTCGTACGAGGAGAGCGAGGGATGGTACAGAGGCGAGGGGTACGAGAAGATGCACTTGCAGGCGAGGAGGTGGGCCGGGAAGATCAAGGCCAGGTTCAACGAGGCCAAGGGGTTGGAGTACAAGGGCTCCGTCTTTGACGCCGTCCCGACTTTCGAATCGTATGGCGTGGCTCATGGATCTGCAGGTATGAGTTCAGGGTGTCGGGATGGGGATTGGGATTGTGATTTTCGATGTGGACTATCAGTCATGCTTGATTCATGCTGAAAATGGATATCTTGTCCGGTTCATTTGATTCGGTATGCAGCTGGTTGTCTTTGTTGGGTTTATTGAATCGTTAAAATAGATGGATTCGAGATGCTTTAGTTGGATTGCTGGAGTGATTTGTGCTTCTTGACTGCTGCTGGTTGGGAAATGGACCTAATGGTGTTCGCTGTTTGATTTGTAAATAAATGCTTGTTGCCGTTCAAATGCTGAAAGAGAAAGTTGTTTGGGCTTCTTGTATCGTGATTGTGAAACTCAGGTGTTGCTCGATTCAGTTCTTAGTAGTTCATATCAGTTAGAATCAGTATGCAGCTGGCCATGGATGTTGTGTTTAGTGCATTATTAAGGTAGACCAATTTCAGTTGCTTTATTTGCACTCTGTGTCCTGGTTTTGCGGTTAGGGACTAGCAAGGGTGATCTGTGTTGCTTCATGGTAATGAGGCCATGGTTTTCTTCATTTGATTGTTAGAATACCAACGACTAAGTTGGTTTTCTTGGCAGATTTGGTTAAGGCAGTTCCAGAAGAACATAAAAAGTTTCTTGCTGATATGGTTTTGGTCCATGAAGAGGTCTGGATCAATCTATTCTGTTTTCTCTGCTTCTGTAGAACTACTAGGACTAATAACTGGGTTTTCCTTTTCCTTGTCACGAGTTTCTTACTGTGCAAAATATTAGTGTTGAAAACCAAAATTTAAGTGCTCTTTCTTCGGACAGGATGATGTTTGTATAACAACTCCGGAAGGAACTAAGCACTGTAGATTAATCGCTGTCCATGCTGGGCTAGAGAAAGGAAAAGATGTTGGAGAGCAACTGAGATCGCTGAAAGCCAAGGACACTTGGATGGCAAAGATAGAGGCTATCGCTGGAAGGAAAAATGTCTTGGACATTCCAGAGGTGATGAATTTTATTACATATGATAAAGCATTCTAGCAGATCATTCTGGGTTAAAGAAGTAGAACTCTAGCAAGCCTTGTCATTTGGAAATTTTGTTCCTTAAGATGCATTTTCTTCAGAGTGCAGAGTAGAAATTTGCTTTCACTGGCTGAAGGTTGTTTGAGGTTGATAAAAGTGGTGTGTCATTTTGTCTGAAGCTTGGTTTGTAATCTTCTTTAGGAGCTAATCGAACCTCCAACGATTGTGGTGAGTGGTCATCATGGAAAGCTTCACATTCAAGGTCTTAGACTAATAATCGACGAAGGCGGTGGGTATCCGGATAAACCTGTGGCGGCTGTTGTGCTCCCTTCACTGAAGATCATACGCGACACTGACGTTCTTCCAACGGAGTAATGGAATTTACAATAAATGGTTTGCATAATTATTGAGGATGATTAGGTATAGCAAGTAATATATAAACAATAAATCTCTTCTTGAAGATGAGCACGAGATGGTATCTTTCTTTGATTGTAATCTTTTACATCTATTTTGTAACTAGTCACACTTGGGACAGCTTAAATCTTTTATTGCGTTAATCTCTATTCTAGTGAATAGCATCGATGCTTCCACAGATTCTTCTTATTTAGAAGATGAACTGACTTAGGAGGACAAAATTCCAGAATTTTCTGCGATGTTCGCGCACATTCGGGTCTTTCAGTCAGCTAGGTAGCCGAGGAGGTGCTACTTTTACTTTCAGTACATAAAACCAATATCCAAGTAGAACAAGGTGGTGCTTTCAGCGATAAATCTAGGATCTGACTTCATATGGGGTGTTGCTGTGCTTCTCTTTAAGCAAATAGTAGTACCATTTGACTGTTCCTTCTCAGTTCGGTAGTTTTGGTATATGATGGCTACTGACTTGGATTTGGTTCCTCTGGCGGCACTTGGTAGTACTGCATTCGGGACGGGTTTTTGTTCCATTCTGAGGCAAAATAAGGTTGATATGGAATTTCCCTGCCACTACTCATCTAATTCATGGCGCACTTTCTTCCATGAATCTTGCTATTGATCCAAGTTAACGAGCTGACTGTAGAGCGCGTGGGGCGTGTGTCGGCGTTTGTTAATAAGACATAGCATATTTTCCTTTCTATTTGGGTCATGTGATCAAGACCTTGTGACCATAACAGTTATTTTGAGTTTGGCGTTGATGAATTCTAGTGATGCTACTCATTTTGTTTTATGATTATGAAGTAGCAAATGGATTCTTTTAATAACCGTTCATGAAAGGGGGAATTGTTGCCCATTTAGGGCCCTATCCGCTGCATTCAAATGGCTTTTGTGTTGGGAGTCCCCCTAGAAGGGTTAGAATGGCAATTCCAATTCAATCTCCTCTAAAAGATAAAATAAAAAGTCGATCCCCTTAGGTATTGAGCAGCGCAACATAGGTCATGGAAAGGTTTAAATCCCATCTTCGCAGCATTTCTCTGACAAAAGAAAAATGGGTCTGGCTGTCCGGGACTTGAACTCAAAACTAGTCGGATGCGAATTTACTGATCAATAAGAATGATGCCAGTCATTTGGTGGAAGCTGCGGGTTCGAGCCTCCTCAGTTCAATCAGTTGGTAGAAAGACCCGAGCAACGGTCTACTTCGACAAAAAGGCACCTGTGCCCGAAAGCCGTTTCAACTTGCGACGAAGCACATCTCGCCTGAAGTTGCTAAATCAGGTAGACACGCGGTCAAATTGATGTGAGCTTTCACCAATGCCCGTATCCTGATCACCATACATCATCATTTATATAGGCATAATACCATCTCTATCTCCGTTCTTGCCCCCGCTGGCTTCTTCGCACCGTCTTCAACCCGTGACGACGGAATCAGACAACTAAGCTGTAGCTGCGTTGCATTTGACAATGGCAATGGCGCACGATATGACTGCAAAGAGCTATGTTTATTCAAAGACTCTCATGCAAAGACTACGACGAAAACCATCTCGCGGGCTTGCGTTGAATATTATTGACATCGAAGTGGGAGTTGGACCGTGCATCTCGCTTAATACTATCTAAAGTTGAAAATCATGGTGCAGCAGTCGTGCTGGTCGACGGCAAACCCCAAAAACAATGAACACTCCCGACCCGAAGCCGGCCACGGCCTCGCTACGAACCGTCATATGCGCCAGCGACGTCACGGCTACTTCACCGAGCTCCGCGCCCTCTGGGCCATCCTCGAGTCCTCCGTCCCCGCCCCGCGACTTCGGCACTGCCCTCGTCGTCTTCCTAGGCGACTACTGCGACCACGGCACTGACACCCACCGTGTCATCGACTTCCTCCTTTCCCTCCCCTCTGCCTACCCCCACCAGACCCACGTCTTCCTCGCCTGCAACAACGACATCGGCTTCGCCGCCTTCGTCGAGGCCGTCCCTGGCAATGCCGAGGCGTTCAGGGAAGGGTGGAAGGCCTACGAGTCGCGCGAGGAGAGCGAGGGCTGGTACGGAGGCGAGGGGGTTACGAGAACATGCACTTGCGGGGGAGGAGGTGGGGGGGAAGATGAAGGACAGGTTCAACAAGGCCAAAGCGAAGGAGTACAAGGGCTCGATCTTTAACGCCACCCCGACTTTCGAATCGTATGGCGTGGCTTGTGGATCTGCAGGTGGTGATTAGAGTGTGGAGTTTCAGTGACGCTTGGTTCAGGCTGAAAATCTTATATTTTGTGCTGTTCATTTGATTCAGTATGTAACTGGGTTGTCTCTGTTGTGTTCAAAGCATCTTTTAGAATCACTTGATTTCAGTTGTTTTAGCTTGGATTCCATGTGGGGATCGGTTGGCTTTCTCGACAGATTTGGTTAAGGCGGTTCCGGAGGAGCATAAACAGTTTCTTGCTGGTATGGTTTTGGTTCATGAAGAGGTCAGGATCGATCGATTTCGTTTGCTCTGCTTCTGCAGAATTGCAAGGATATATAATCGCTGTGTTCTGCTTACTGTACTTAACATTAGCATCAAGAACCGAAATTGAGGTGCTCTTTCTTCGGACAGGATGATGTCTGCATAGCTACTCCGGAAGGAATCAAACGCTGTAGACTGATTGCTGTCCATGCCAGGTTAGAGAGTGGAAAAGACATCGGAGAGCAACTGCGATCGCTCAAGGCCAAGGACCCTCGGATCGCGTATATACAGGCTATCCGCGGAAAGAAAAATGTCCAGGACATTCCCGAGGTGGTGATGAATTCTTCCAAGCGGCCTTTTCGTTAAGAAATTCCGTCCTGAAGATGCATGTTCTTCAAATTTCTGAGTAGAAATTTGGTTTGACAGGCTGCCGAAGTGTGTTTGAGGTTGCTGTAAGTGGGTCTGATGCTTGGTTTGTGATCTTGTTCAGGAGCTAATCGGAACTCCGATGATGGTGGTGAGTGGTCATCATGGAGAGCTTCACATTCAAGGTCTTAGATTGATAATCGAAGAAGGTGACGGGTCTCTGGATAAACCCATGGCGGCCATTGCGCTCCCTTCGCTGAAGATCATATGCGATACTAACTTTTTTTCCGACAGAGCAATGAAAATGACTGTAATATCAATAATTCTGGCCAAAAGGAAGAATTTTCAAATGATTAGCTTCGAGAGTATCCCTTCAATCTTTTAGAAAGTTCTGGAGATGGGACAAATTCGTGTCTTCTTGGTGAAATTGTATGGTATCGTACTGGGATCGTGTTAAATTCAGGTCCGATTCGAACATGACGGGTCCATTATTCCTATAACTATGGCGAAACCCATAAGTGTTTAACACATTTAATATAGGAATTCTTTAAGTACGACTCTGCAGAATGTGTTTAACCATGTGTAAACACGTCTAAATGCATCAACACTGACGTGTTGAGCCGACACGATAACATGTCGATCTCTGTAAATAGACAGTGCTGCAAAAATGTGTTTTAGATTCGTATTAGTATGTCTAAACGTTTATACAATATGTTTTCGCCATTCGAGTGTAAAAGGAACGGCCCATTTAGGATAATTTCACATCGTTAGTGCCCCTGAGAAAAGAACGGGTCTAATTTTGTCGGTGGGGTCTATTGTCGGTCGCGTCGTGTCGGGCTAGAAAGATGTCTCGGTTGGGGATGGGCCCCGGCCACTGGAGAGGGAGGAAAATATCTTTTGTCTTTGATATTTTCAGGCTGAGGGCTCCGCCATTCGTTGCTGTCGTTTCGTCCTTGTTCTTGTCCAGGTCCAACGCCTTTAGGGATCTTTTTCAGTCGTGGGAGCATATTCCTGGATGCTGATTAGTGCGCAAGCAAATGAAATTTAGGAGGAAACAGAGCATCTCCAGTTTGTTTTCTTTTTGGCTGTCAGAAAAGGAAATTTGAATGACGGCGGAAATAATTTCTTCTGAACATAAAAAAAAAACTCTCCTTAAAATAATTAAAGGGACCGTTAAAAAAAAATGTCTCCATCGTGAAAAGTTTAAGACGTCTACTTTTTTATTTTTTATCAGTAAAAATAGAGAAAGAAAAGCAACTAGCGATAGCTAGTGTTCTTCTCCGAAATTTACTTTGAAATAATGACTTCTGCTACGGAATGTTTGAATTGAGGCACGTCTATTTTGCCCGTGACTCGAAAATTTGAGGTTGGCAAACTTGTTCCATTGATTTTGTCTCTCTCTATGTCCGGTCTCATTCTTGTAATTTGTGCCCAATTTTTAGGAGGTTTGATCAAACTTGTCCAGTTTTTATGATGGATAAAACAAAATTGTAGAGTATGTTAGTCTTTTCTCGACGGTAAGGCTAGTGATTGAACATGATTAACCTTTGTCATGTAACGTGATTTAGTCTTCCCTATCCACTTGTTAAAGGGCAGTGCCTTTTTACTTAAGCAAGAGCTCTGGCCATACATGAATTTTCCTTTGCTATGTTAAAAAGTCCTAGTTGTAATGTTGGAAAAGACCTCTCTATGATTAAATCCTAACTTCCAAAAAATCTATCCACGAGGCATATTGAGATTAGGCTACATAACATGAGCCCGTTTGGAGGTTCGCGCCTCTTAAATCGGACTCTCAACCTCTTTACCATAAGGCCTACTACCTTGGTAGTCTCAAAGGTGATTATTTGAAAGATTGTTGTTTTATGGTCTGAGTTTATGCACGTTTTAGCTCAAAACAAACTAAAATTTGCACTAAGCACAAATAGGAAAATGAACATTCGTCTTAACCAAAAATTGGGATCGGTCTTTAACAAGTCCTTGTCAAGAACTCATAAGTAGATTAGCTCTATACAGCCACACGATTAGGAGAATCACGAATAGAATGACGATAGTCACGTGGGAGTCTGCAATTAAGCTTGTTCTACTATTGATCTAGGCCTCAAAAACTTATCGAGAGCGCGTTTGTTTCGTGAAAAAATTTTAAAAAAAATTGGAAAACCGTTTCTTAAAAGTAGCCTCTCGCATTGTTTACAAAATAAATGAATAAAAAGTATTTCAACTGTCTCCGAAAGTGTTTAGACGCAAATTATTCTTAATAATACTCTTCACCGACTAATTATTGTAAGCGGCACAAGCGTTTATTTTCGAAAAAAGTATTTTTTTTAAATAACTTGTTTTTCCAAAACGGAGGTTAATTCACTTCAGGCTAACCGTCTCTCGTGTATTATTATTATTACAAACTCCAGATTTGGACAAAGTTTCTTCTATTGAGGTGGCCAGGCGGTGGCGCTGATGATGTTGAGATCCCACTATCATTGTTCCAGTCAGCCACCCCAAAAAAAGAAGGTGGGGGGCCCTTTTCCATTTCCTCCATGTCAACTTGCGTTATACGTGAAACGACAGGATAAGGGAAAAAGGCGGGTTTTTTTTCAATTTAATTTTTTTTAAAATAAATATTTACAAAATTATTTTTTAAAAAAAAGTATTTACGAATTTGGGCCTCACTCGGCAGTTAGGTTGCCGAGCAGGGCCTTTTTTTTTTTAATTTCATTTTTTTAAGTGTTTTAATTATTTATATTTATAATATTTAGTTTATTTCGTATTTTTTTAACATGTTTATATTTATTTTATTTATAATTTTTTTCTTGTGAAGCTTATCTTTATAACATAATTAGCAATAATTAATGTGAAAATTTATTAAGATCTATAATTAATAAATAATGTTGTAATTATGTAATTAATTTAAAATATTCATAAAATAAAATGTAATATAGCTATGGGAATATATTGGAAACCGCAGTAATAGATAGATGGGAAACCGCAGCAAAAGAATTAAAAGCTGCATGGAAAGATTAAAAACCGCAGCAAAAGAGTGAGAACGAGTAAAGAAAGGGGAAAACTTTGGAAGAGCATATCTCATCGCTCGGGCGTCCGTTTGGGATGAATTTTTTTTTTATTTCACGTAATTTTTTGAGACGAATCCATTGCAATTGCTGTAGGTGGTTTGGCCAGGTTTTTTTTCCCAAAAAACGCCGTTTTCCTTGTCAATTTTGCATTTTCTCCATCCGGTGCCACTTCTCGATATCAAACGAACCCCCATTTCCCTCTTTCCCCAAACAATTGTCAAGAGTATTTTGTGGGGGTTTTTTCCAAAATTTCAGCCGACCGAATTTGTTTGGGGAAAGAGGGAAATGGGGGTTCGTTCGATATCGAGAAGTGGCACCGGAGGGAGAAAAAGCAAAATTGAAAGGGAAAACGGCGTTTTTTGGGGAAAAAAACCTGGCCAAACCGCCTACGGCTGTTTGCAATGGATTCGTCTTGAAAAATTACGTGAAATCAAAAAAAAAAAAAAATCGTCCCAAACGGACGCCCGAACGATGAGATATGTTCTTCCAAAGTTTTCCCATTTCTTTACTCGTTCCCACTTTTTTGTCGCGGTTTTTAATCTTTCAATGCGGTTTTTAATTCTTTTGTTGCGGTTTCCCATTTATCTATTAATGTGGTTTCCAACATATTCCCTAGCCTATATTACATTTTATTTTATGAATATTTTAAATTAATTACATAATTACAACATTATTTATTAATTATAGATCTTAATAAATTTATAAATAAAATAACTATAAACATGTTAAAAAATACGAAATAAACTAAATATTATAAATATAAATAATTAAAACATTTAAAAAAATAAAATTATAAATAAAAAAAAGAAGCCCCGCTTGGCGGTTGGTCTGCTAAGCGGGCCTTGCTCGGCAACCCAACCGTCGAGCGAGGCCCAAATCCGTAAATATTTTTTTTTTAAAAATAATTTTGTAAATATTTATTTTAAAAAAATTAAATTGGAAAAAAACCCGAAAAAGGCAGCCCAAAAGTGAAAAGTCTCAGGGAAAAAAAGTCCTAATATAAATGAAATTGAAAAATGCGAAAAAGATGGAAATTCCGTCTCGGAATGTCAACCACACATGGGGACTCCACGCCACCCCGACCCTGATCCCCTCGCCACGTGGCGCCTCGCCCTCGCTAGCATCCTCATCGGCGAGACCGGAAAGAAAAATAGATCGGGAAAGATCAACGGTGCAGAGAGATCCTTGACCCCGCGGGTGGGTCCCAATCACCGCCATCCCCCGTGCTCTTCCTTAATTTAAAAAAAAAACGTAGGATTAGTCCCATATTGATGACGAGATTAAGGGCACCAATCTCCATGCAGCACCCGACTGCACACGTATTTCTGCTTCTGCTCTTTGCTACTTCTCTCCTCCTTGTCGCTTAGCCATTCTCAGTCTCTCTGGTAAAAACGAATAAAAATCGTCTCTTTTCCCGTTTTCTTTTTCTTGGGTGTTCGCGTCTCGCTGGAGTCTTCTCTAAGCTCTATCTCTCTTCGGTTTCTAGATCTGTTCTCTGTCTGCGCGCGCGCGCGCGCTCTGGGTTGCTTCGTCTTTGCGTCTGTCTGTCACGAGAGGATTAGAGCGGAGGTCGACATGGTGTATACGCTCTCGGGGATTCGATTCCCCTGTGCACCGTCCGTGTGTAAGTCCTCTCCCTCCGGCTTCAATGGCGATCGCAGGAGCTCCGGCGTCTCGCTCTTGCTGAACAACAAGGCCTCGCTCTCACGTACTCTCTCTCTTTCTCTCTCTCTCTCTCTCTCTCTCTCTCTCTCTCTCTCTCTCTCTCTCTCTCGCTGGCGCGCGCTGTTGAGTTGTGCGCTTGGTTCGATGGTTCTTGGCTTTGCTGTTTCGGGATCGCCTTTTCCTTGTGTTTCTTTTAGGGTGGAATGATAAAAGCTACTCGCTTGCTTTAGAAGTGATTTTGGGTATGAATGTTATTGCAATCCGCCGAAGTCCATCGAGCATGTTGGACTTGTTGGCGGGCGATTGATTGCTTCAGTCGCGGCAATGCGGTGTTCAGTTGAATGCGGTTTGAGGGAAGTGAAAAGATTGTACATCTGATCGAAGGCTTAACCACCCCTGCTCTGCCTGGTTAATTTGCAATGCATACGTGTTTTGCGGGGTCATGCGCTGTCTCTAGCTCGAAGCTTTTTTGTTCCTCGATGATTTTGTATCATCAGCTGTGGAAGTAATTTTTTGTATCATTGGTTGGTTAATGTCTCTTTCTGTCCTTAGTGCTGAGTGGCATGCCTTTGTTCTGATTTTCCTATGTTGCCACGTTGAGAAATATCACCCTGTTCTTACATTTCATCGTCATTGTCAGAGAGCTTAGCATATGGGTAGTTTCGATCTTGGGTGGTTTTATTCGAGCTCAACTTGGCTCGAGTGATCTGTCCTGGAGAACCATCGCTTGAAATTTCTTTAGATGCAATTTTAGAGTTCAACCTCATATATTTACTGGACCATAGTCTGCAGACATGGACTCTTTGTCTGCACATATTGGGAATGGGAGACTTACATAGTCCCCATGAATAGGATTGAACAGGATCCCTTCGAAGTACGTTGTTGGTGCTCTGAAAAGAAAAGGAAAAAGTTTGGCCAAAGAATGTAATGAGAAAAAGTCAAGCTAGACAACTAAGAATGCATGCTTGAGCTTCCTCATGATATGTGGATTTTGATTGTATGGTGGTTATATATAATGATGAAGATTCTTGAGCCTAGTTCCCCACCAATGGTGCTTCTTGACCTTATGGGGCCTGTATTCATAGATTACTAGATTTCTAATTGTAAAGGCTGATTCTCTTATCACTACCGTTTCCCAAAGATAGTCGTCCATCCATGAGTGATGACCAGTTTCCTTACCTTACGTATGAAGCTAACCTGGTGCCTATTTGTAGGGAAGATATTCGCTGGAAAGTCTTCTTATGATTCTGACACCTCATCCTTATCCTTAGCTGCATCTGAGAGAGTCCTCGTTCCCGGTGGCTACAGTGATGTCCCTACTTCATCAACAGATCAAGTTGAAACTTCAGGAGCTGTTGCTGATTCCCAGGTTCGTGATCAACATGCTAGTCCAGTTTGAATGTATTGGTAATCGGAGCCTCGTTTGAGTGACATTGTTGGAATGTCATTCTTCTTCTGTCTCATATTACATTATTTTGTGGTGATAATGTGGTAGTAAGTTGGCACTTATAAAGAACTATATGAGATGATCATCATTACTACAAGGCCAAATTTGGAGGGTTCATATTGAGATATAGAGGGAGACCATGAAAAAGAAAAAAGTTGTTGGAAAGATGAGTTACGCTGTCTGGAAGATTGCCCTATCAAGCTGAATGCAATAGGACGAATGAGTGGAGAAACACTTTAATAGCATGGTTCCTCCTATTTTTGAGCAACTTCGTGCTTTCCATGACATTCCTCTCAAAAGATATGCATAATCTAAACAAATTTTGCCAAAAAAAGGTTGTTAGAAAGATGAGTTACGCTGTCTGAAAGATTTTCCCTATCAAACTGAATGCAACATGACGAATGAGTGGAGAAACTCATCTTCCTGACAACTTTTTTTGGCTAAATTTGTTTTGATTAGTCGAGTATTTGTTGCCTATTGATCAATATAGAGTCTAGACTACTTAATTCTTAAGACTTCACATGTTGGCTCAGCTATCTAAGATTTCTATGCACATTAATTTTCTGCTCTAGACCACTACCATTTGAATGCCTTTTTTTTTTTGGCCATGCATCTGAATCCATGTGGATATTAGAAATGTGTTAAACAACAAAAGAGAGGTGACGCCCTCTACCATTTCAAAGTTAAAAAAAAAAAATCATAGTTTCTTACTTACTAAAAGTTCCATTTTTATCTCTCTGTATGAACTGAGTTTTTGTCATGCATAGTGAACTTGCTGTCGCTCCTGCAAGCTATACATGTGTCTTGGTGCAGGTTTGTGTCTACAGGCATAGGTGGGTGCATGTGACAGGCGTAGTTGTATAGATGTGGTCGTGTTCATTCTCTCATGTAACTGCATGAGCAAGACTGTGTGTCTGTCGTCCATCCATGGTTGTGTCTCCTCTCTGGATTTGTGTATGTGACTGTGTTGGGGGTGGGTGTGGGGTTGGGTGGGTTTCTTTTCTTTTCTTCTTTTTCTTTTCTTTGTTTGGGGGGAGGGGGCATGTGCGCTCATTGCATTTTTTAGGAGCTACAGCATACTCTGCTGTTTAGGGAAAACTGATAATATGGTTTTTCAGAGTTTTTACCTGTCACGATTAGTAATGAAGGTTGATCCTTAATTATGTTCTTTCGCTAGAGGAATATTAGTTTAACTGGTGTTTGACATCAATGTAATGTCAGTTGTCATTGTACAACAGAAAAAAGCCTTTCCCACCAGGTTGATTTTATGGAACTTTATATGTACATGTTCTAGGTTCCGTGTGAAATTTTCAGCAAGCTCCCAAACTTGAGATCTTTCCTTTTACACTCCTTTTTACATCCTTTTAGGCTTTTCTTAACCCCTTTTAACCTACATCTCCCTCCTAGAGTCACATCTTCTCATAACAACAGCCAAAGGCTGCTATTCCATGTGGCAGATTATGTGATCAGAAAGTTCTTTACAGTGGAACTACTGCACTGTTTATAGGCTCACAATCAAAATTACTACAGATACGCACATAGCTTTTGCCCTATGTTTATGGGCTCACAATTGAGATTGCATGAATTTTCATGAAAGAATTCTGTAATTATGGATTTATAGATTGTAATCTGTGATGCCAGCTGAACCATCATGCTTATTTCTCTTGCAAACATGGCTAGTGACCACTTTATCTTATACTCTTTATGACATCCAAAACCAAAAATAACCTCAATATCTCAGTCTCTGATTGTGCTCATACTAAAATTAAATTTTGGAGTTGATTTGGAGTTGTTTCACTGGCCTTACTCCCCTCTATACAATTCTTTAGATGATTCATGATTCCAATGATTTGACCATGGAAGCTGAAGAGGAGATTGAGGTGAAAGAGAAGCAAGATTCGGTTTCTTCGTCAGTTATAGGCGATGGAGATGCTTCTGACGAAGAGGAATCTGCTCCCTTGCAAGATACTGCAGTAATTGAGAAAGAGGAAGTAAAGAAAAGGACATTCCCTCCGCCTGGCTCTGGCCAAAGAATATATGAAATAGACTCACTTTTGATGCGTTATCGTGAGCATCTTGACTACCGGTGAGGTGCTCTGGCTCTCTACCTATGATAATGTAACACGCAATGTCCTAATCCTAAAGTATGCATTTACATTTTAATTTTTGTTGAATTGAAGTTGATTAAAAAGTTTAGTGTGAAATCAAGTTTCAAGTTGCACTCGGTAAGTTATCTCCCATTAATTGTTCCATGAGGGTAATTGTGGATATTCATTACCCCCTTCATCCACATTTTCCTATGAGTGGTATTTTTGGACTTTTCTGTGCTGGTTACCAACTAGCTGTAACCCTTCCGAATCGGTTCTCTTTCTTTCAAGCCTGTAATTGTAATTTGTAACAGACATGATTTTCCATGCAGAAGTCATGTAGATGGAAGAAAGTAAAAGTAGAGAGAAATATAGGAAGAAAAGAAGTAAGAGGCAGGCGATACACCTAACAAAAACTTCAATAGATAGGATGTATGAAGAGCAATTAAAGATTCAAAAATAATTTCAATGTTCATAAAAAAAAAATGAAAATTGTTTTCAGCGAATATGCACCTGTTAAATCTATCACAGCATCTTCATAATTGACTTGGGATAGAGAGCAGGATAACTTGTTTTATTAGGACATGTTATTCCTTCAATGCTCTGTGTGTTTTAGCTGTCAATGCTCATGATGAATGGATCTTTACCGGAGAGAGTAACAGCTTACACTGTGCGCTCACAGGAACGTTTTAATCTTGTGATTACAATTACTTCTGGGGAAAATCAGTGTTTGTCTCCAAGATAAGGGGAGTTCATGACTTTTTTGTCTTATGAAGCTCATTTCTTACGTCAAAAGAGAGTACTCGAGGAAAGAAACAAATTACTTGCAGATATTGCAGTCTTCACTCATGAATTCCACAGTACATAAATATTTGGTTATGATTCAGGTTAATTTCATAGTAAGCACTCTTCTCTCAGTTCTAAATTTTACATTTCACAAATTTCAGTTTTGGACAATATAAAAAAATGCGCGAAGCAATTGACAAATATGAAGGTGGACTGGAGGCATTCTCTCGGGGTTATGAAAAGTTTGGCTTCACTCGCAGGTCTGAGTTTTTTTGTTTTAGTAAATTATGTTTTGCATATGCAGCCCGCTGGCATTTTGATACCTGGATTCACCAAATGTCCCCCTTTTTTCTTCATGACCCTTTGTGGCTTCTGAACTATAGATGTAATAGAGCATAAACGAATTATTGAGCCAATATGAAGTTTTAAAGAGTAATATGTTGCACGCATATTTATAGACTTGTTATCTGTGCAATAGGTAAGCATTTATATTATTCACAGCATTCATGTTGTCCGTGATTATACATGTGTGCTTAAAATATATGCACATACAAATTTGGCTACAAGAGGATCTGGAAGTAATTTGACATGGTCTATAAAATTTTTCAGTGCTGATGGCATAACATATAGGGAGTGGGCACCTGGAGCGAAGGTATATTTCTGCTTTTCCCTTCTCTTCCCAGTTCTTTAATGAACTATAATGAATAGTGAACTACATACTATCTACAACACAATCAAGGCATAGCTATGCATTATATCTGTATCAATGTTAAAAGTTCCAAATTGCAGCTCCATACTTATTGTTGTAGGACGTCAAGATGCCCTCTCCCCATCAAGACTAACCGAAATATTCTAAAAAGACCAAGTTCAACTTCCTTTTCTCTGTAGAAATACTTAAACCTTTATATGGCTTGAATTCCCTCAACACCAAACCTCGAGTCAACCATTGTTTTTTCTGCTGTCAATGAATGCTCCTTCTGCTTGGATTTGTGGCTGCACTTTAATTGTGTTCATCCATGGTGTTTTCAGTTTCAATGAATGCTCCCTCTTATTGATCTTAAACATGCACTTTGTGTGTTTTTGATTTTTTTCCTCATCAAAATGCTTTGGCTGGAATATTTATAGCTTTTTTTGCTGTAATTCTGCTGAAGCATGCTGATTCTGTATATGTTTCAGTGGGCAGCATTGATTGGAGATTTTAACAATTGGAATCCAAACGCAGATGTTATGACTCGGGTATGCTCTTTTGGCTTTTCTTGTTGCATTATCATATGTTGTGGATGTGAAGTGTTTTCTCTCTCAGTTGATTGGTGAATAAGGATTGCTCTGTCAAATTTAAGTGAGAATGAGGATGTTAAAGAGTCTTACAGATCTTCTCATGCTGCAATGAGAATGACTCCATGTATCACATCGTCTGTTTTGTGTCTGTGCTTCCTTTGTGATATGTTATGTGTAGCTTCTTCATGTTCTTGAGGACGGTGGTTTTCAATGCAGAAAAGATGGAGGCAAAGCTTTTGAGTAGCTGAAGCCTTTTACTTGATGATATGTAGGAAGCACAGTAGATCTCTTGGTGTTAATGTATTAGGGGATGCATCGCCATGTCTGTCTGATAACATGTGCATGAGAAAGACAAATTGTCTTTTGGATTCTTTTGTGAGAATCTATGAACTTCAAATCTCCTTTTGTTTAGATACTATCTTGGTTTCACAACAATGGTTTTCTTGCGACAATGAAAATATATTCTTGCTAGTAATGAATGATTTATTTCATGGATTCACTGTGTTGTATTGTTTGAAGTAGAGATGATCTGATAGATGAGTGATATAGGTCATTTCGCTTTGTTAAGATGTTCATGTAAGACTTGATGGTACAATATCTTATTTGTAATATAGTATATTTATTTTTCAATGTTATGTTAATAGTCATCTAAACTGATGCTTATATGCATTACCAATTTCCAAACAGAATGAATTTGGCGTCTGGGAGATCTTTTTGCCTAACAATGCAGATGGTTCCCCAGCAATTCCTCATGGTTCTCGAGTAAAGGTAGTCTCCTTTTGCATGAACTCTTTATCTGCCTTCATCAAGTTGGTGATTCATGAAGAGTGGCATAACCCTATTTCCTGGAAATGTATATCCTGAAATAATCAAGTCTCAGCAGCAAATGCCATATAATCGGATTTTCTACCTTTAAAAGAGATACGAGGATAGAACAGTCTTGTGAAAAGGATTTCTATATGGATCATGCAGCAAATTTAAATTAATCTTATGAATCTGTGAACAACAATCTCTTGCTTCACCCAATCCTCTCAGTATAATTTGTAATATAGGAACTCAGGATGTGCACTTTGTTTATAGGATATTATTGTTGATCTTTAAGGGATACTCTTCCTTAGGAGTTATGTGGTATACACAAATTTTAAAGGGTAGTTTCAGGCTGTGAAGGAACGATCTGAATGGGCTCGTATGCTATCTGAAGATTATATTCCACTCATATGAAATAAGTAGGGCCAGTCCTAGAGGAATTGTTTAATGTAGGATTGATATGCTGGTTGAATAAGAGAGCATAGCTTAGAATACAAGTTATTGTTCCACATAGACTTGGTGATTCTTCAAGCATCATAAATGAATATTTGGTGATTCTTTAAGGCTGTGAGCAACTCCATGAGACAAATGTGTTATACAGTACCACTTTATTTAAATAGGAACAGAAGAACAAAATCAACTTTTTGCGTCAGATTGTCCTTTTGGAAGCATGAGGCCATTCTTGTATTGTTTCATCTCCTGAATAGCCTATTTGGTCAAGAACGAATAATAATGAATTAAAGCTGATTTTTTTTTGTAGTTTTACAGTACATATTTAGCTCAATGCAAAATATAGATTCTCCATCAAAGTACATTCTGGTAATTATTATTTGTTTAATGGAGATGTAGATTCGTATGGATACACCGTCTGGCCTTAAAGATTCAATTCCTGCTTGGATCAAGTTCTCTGTACAAGCTCCCGGTGAAATTCCATATGATGGGATATACTATGATCCCCCAGATGAGGTATGTCATATAATTTTTCACTACTCATATGAGGAGGGTTCTCTTTCATTGGTGGGAATGTTATTTACTTTTGTTAGTGCATTTATTCATTTATTGAAGTAATATATGCAAAGCAAGGAATGAATGGCCTCTTCTCCGAGTCTTTTGGTAATCATTGTCTTCTATTTGCAGAATAACTATTAGAATTTGAGTATTCTACTACATTGCGTGACATAGTTAGCATCATTTAGTAACTTCTCACGTCTTTTTTTCTTCTTTCTGCAGAAAAATAGTCAATATTAGCACGTCTATCCTGTAAATGTGATGTATCTTGCGATGAATTAGCTCTTTTTAGACCAAATTACACTGTTAACCAATCTAGCTTTCCAGTGAGGCTCCGTTTGTTTCGAAGAAAATGTGATGTTTTTGAAAAATTGTTTCCAAAAAGTCAAGTTCTAGGAAAATGACAATATTTTACTGTATTTTTTTGAGACCTGAAAATGAACCAGAAAATTTTTCCCTTGTTTGGTAAGGAAACTATAAGTTAATTTTCCACGTTGTCGATTGGCCGGAAAATTGCGTATGAGGATGCCGGCCATCCTAAGTGGTACGGGTGGACATTGGCCATCTTACGTGATACAATACAGCCTGACGTTAACGTGAATAATTTTGTAATATTTTATAAAAAAATCAGAGTTTTTAAATATTTTATAAAAATATTTTAATATTTTTTTGGTTCTTTTTCTTTGTCCTTCTTCGTTCTTCCTCCACCATGACCGGCTGGCAGCGGCCATATTTGAGCCTCGTGCCTTTGGTGAGCCTTTGGCTCGTCGACTCGTGTCTGTGACTTGCCGGCTGTCGCCAAGGCTCGGCGACCGGCGGAGGATGAAGGAAAAAGGAAATTAAAGAAATTAAAATTTTGAAAAAAATTAGAAATTTCAGCCTCGATGGATTCAGGCATGGCCCGAGCATAGTTTTTTTGTCCAAGAAGCTTTTGTCCAACCCTGGAAAATGAATTTTTTTTTTGTTTTTGGTAAAGGCCTGGAAAATGAAGTTTTTAAAGAGGAAATCATATTCCTGAATTTAAGCTTAGTTACGAAAATGTTTTCCTAACTAAGCTTAAATTCAGGAAAACATTTTCCAAATTGACTAGGAAAACATTTTCTGTTGACTCATTTTCCTAAGTGATCCAATTGCCAGAAAATGTTTTCTGCGAAACAAACAGAACCTAAGTGAATGTCTTTTCTCTTCCGGGGCTCTAATATTGTTTTCTTTCATATAGATAAGTATTCTGGGGTTGATGCAGATAACATATGTTAGCCAGTCTTTGGATCATCCCATGTTACTATCTCTGAAAACCAGGGACCACTCTTGACCTACTGGTTGTTAAATAAGTAGCAGGGACAGCATACTTAGGTTGCAAGAGTACAATAGCTCGCCTACACACGACCTGAGTCTGACGGTGTGTCCGATTCATCTCTGGCTGGAACATATTGCAAAATTTAATCCTGAACTGAAGCTCTATTCACTAGTGTAATCTTTGCTTCTCATTTTGCAGATTATTCATTGTCATATCATTCTGCCGTGGGAATTTCCACACCCAAAAGAGCTAGTTCAGGGACTTAATTTTTCATCTTTAGATTTTTAGTGGAAAGTTGTCTGCTTCATGTTAAAAATCTTTAGACAGGCTGTGATGAGATAATCATACAATCTTTCATAAAGATCTATTCCCAAGAGCACTTGAGGTTTTCGGGTCTGAGATGATTGAGGAATACTTTGTGTTGCTCACTGAATTTACTTTTTAGTTATACTTTCTTCCATCCCATTCTGTAGGCTCTGTCAAATAGCATATTCTACCTTTTACCTCCCTTATTATCTATTGTTGGGGGGATGGGAACATCTGTATTTCTTGAATACATGAAAGGTCATGTGAATGGGATAATTGTTGTGAATCTGGAGGCTACTAGAAATGCAAAATCGATCATGCTGGATACGCGTCTCTCGATATAAACAAAAATAATGCAAGATTCAGAACAATGTATTCGGTTGATGTGATCCTGTACTTGCAAAGCCAAGTCATTACTAGTTTGTGTTTATCTGCAGAGGTAACAGTAAATTTGTAATTATCTTTACAGATGAAGTATGTTTTCAAGCACCCCGGACCAAAGAGGCCGAATTCACTTAGGATCTATGAATCACATGTTGGAATGAGCAGCACGGTGAATATCTCTTTCTTGAGCCTAGAGTGCCTTTTTTTTTGTTGCTGATTTGTACTTTTTTCTCCTCATGACTAGCATAGTGGCGTTGTAACAATTTCCATGTAACGTCATTGCTCTTGGCATTATGCATTCAAAAATAGATCAGGCTGGGAATGATGCAACTATAGTTAATTGGTGCATCCTTCGTACAATTGTTTTGTTGTGCCTATGGCTTATGGACTTAAGAGTAAACTTATGCATGGTAATTGCTTCCAGTGGCTTTATTCTTTGTAGCAAACAATGTCTTGTTTGGTTTCTTATTAAGAAAATCCATGTAGCCTTGTTTCTATTATAGCATACCAATTTTCTTAAACTTCAAAGATTTTTCCTGTTTCTTCTTTAAGAATACAATTCAATGTCGCGCATATCTAGCGATGAAGAATGATCTCAATCCTTCTAGGGTTCTTTCTTGTTGTCCATATCAAGACCTTTCTCTTTGCCTTTACTGCTCTTCACTGTTGATCAGTTCTGTGGCTTGATGCAGGAGCCAGTAATTAATACTTATGCCAACTTCAGAGATGAAGTTCTTCCTCGTATTAAAAGACTTGGTTACAATGCAGTTCAGATCATGGCGATTCAAGAACATTCATATTATGCAAGTTTTGGGTAAATTGCTTATCCCCTGGAATTTTCCATATATATTCTTATTCCATGGTTAATTTCTGAATGAAATCTACTGTGCAGCACATAACTGGCAGGTTGCCAATCATCTTTCATTTTTGTTCACTGTAATTCCAACCGTTTATGTTGTAGGTATCATGTCACAAACTTCTTTGCTCCTAGCAGCCGTTTTGGAACCCCTGATGATCTCAAATCTCTAATAGATAAAGCCCATGAGCTGGATCTCCTTGTTCTCATGGACATTGTCCACAGGTATCTTGTGAATTTTGGTTTCATTGCGTTGGGTAGGATGATTTTTCATTTAGAATTTCAGAATTGTGATTTATGATCTGGACGGTACACTAACGAGATAATTTAAGAAGCTTCATTATTTTTGCAAGTCAAATTTAAAACAAGACGAAACATGAAGCATGCAAGTTTCTGAAAAAAAATGTGTGGTTGTGATTACTAGGTGAATCTGTCTCAATAACTGTGCAATTTGATTAGACTGTACTGGGTGCAATTTCATTTCTGCACTTATATTTCTAAGTAATGTTGAAGTCCATCAGATTTTCATCTGTATGAAATGAATAGGCTGATAGCGATTGCAGTAGTTTAATCTTTGTGGTTTTAGATAGGAGAGAGTGGTAAATTGACCTTTGTCGTTGAGTACAAGACAAATCTGTACATTGTCGACACCCTTACCATTGCAAGTGAATCTGCTCTACAGTAATGATGTTGTCATTTCTGAATGCACTTGTCTTTGCGACATCAGTCTCTACATTATCCTCTTTTGTATCATCTGCCAGTTGTCTGTCTCTATCTCATCTTATAAAATTGAGTCGTTTTACTTTGTGATATACTTTAATACTTCTCCTTTTATACTATCTCTGATTACTCGTTTTATTGCCTACAGCCATGCATCAAATAATGTGTTAGATGGGTTGAACATGTTTGATGGAACAGATAGTCACTATTTCCACTCTGGGTCACAAGGTTATCATTGGATGTGGGATTCTCGCCTTTTCAATTATGGAAGCTGGGAGGTATGTTCCCCTGTGCGACCTTGTAGCGAATTAGTATTACTTGTAACTAAATTTGTACAAACTGGATTTCACTGACTCTGGCATGTTTTGTGTCTATTCTTCTCCCTTCTCCTCCCCTCTTCCCTCACCCGTCTTCCTATGCCTCACGGGTGACATCTTGCTAGAAGAAGAGATCTTGCACTTAATAACATTAAATCCTTTTTGATCTAGGTATTGAGGTATCTCCTTTCAAATGCAAGATGGTGGCTTGAGGAATACAGATTTGATGGTTTTAGGTTTGACGGCGTGACATCAATGATGTATACTCACCATGGTTTGCAGGTAACATCCTGATTTTACAGTAATCGATTTAGGCACTCTGTTGAGTAATCATATTAATTACGTACAGGCGCTGTGTGAAAATTTTAACCCAAAATCAAACATTAGGTGAAGAAAAGCTATATGCACGAAAGGCTAGATGAAACTGCATATTCGCGTGATGTTATATGTGCTTTAAGAATATGCAAGCTACTTGCATTCTACAGCGCAACATAAAGCTTTTAATCTAGTTTGAAGTTTTAAGGCTACTCTCTTTTTCACTGAGCATTTCCTGTATGGTTCCTCGGAGAAGTTGTGGTGTTGACAGGAGAGCCATCGAGTTGAGTTGAGCCACTTTACCTTCAGGCAAGCTTGACTCTACTCAAAACCTCTTGCTCAAAGCTCGAATTGAGCTCAATGAAGTATCAATAACTGTGCTGAAGTACGACTAACTTGAGTCTTACAATGTAAAAGTGGAGTTGCAAAATGCTTTCGATGCATTTATCAAACAATCTCCTATCAAAGTTACCTTTAAATCTGTTTCTTCCGTCTTTTATACCCTCCAGAATTTCGAAAACAAAGTATATCAGGCAGTCCAATATTGGCTGAGAAAAGATAGTACCAATGCCGAATGACGAATCTTCTTTCCTTTTTGCTTTATGAGTGGGCCAACTGTTTGGATCGTAATGCTATAATATCAATTGATAGATATTGACAGAGTTCTAGCTAAACAAATTCTACATGTCAACACTTGAACAATTTGAGAGGTTTTAGGTATTAGAAAATTTCTAATGCAACCAGAAAAAATGCAAAAGCCAGAAGTAAATAAAATAAGTCACTCTAAAAGGACCCACGAGATGAATGGAAACTTAAGACATCCCCACTTTTAAGTGATTACCAAAGGTTGGACTTTTATGTGATTGTTGATTTCCAACTTGCACCACTTTGCCTAAGTTATTCTGCATCTAGGCAATGTTTGTGGGTATGACATTGGTGTGGGTGTGGGTGTGGGTGTGGGTGTGGGTGTGGGTGTGGGCGTGGGTGTGGGCGTGGTTGTGGGCATGGGACAGTTCATCTCAAGCTGGAAACTTGGTTATTGCAAAAATACTGCAAGCCTAAATCACCATGGAGTTACTTAGCCAAACTTAGAATTAAAAAAGTTAATACAAGTTAGCTTGATCAGAAATGGCTTTAGATTTTCCATTGTGAGGAAGCCATAAGAGGAATCCAATCTTGGGTCTACGAAGGACTCACTGTTTAACCAAAAATATGAAAAGGTGATAGCATTGGTTGTATACCGCCTGCCTCACTACCATAGGAAAAATAAATCAGGAAAAGTCACCTGGAAAATATTTTCTCCATTTCTCGATGATACATTCACTTTAGAAGGTTAAGCATGGCTGAAACTCGAACTTATGAAGGTTCAGGCCAATTTTCTTAAGTGGGCTGCATTTGAACCTCAGCTGTAAATCAACTATAACAAGCTTGATGCTAATGTTTCCTTCTATGGTTTCATTGAAATCATTTTCCATTTGCTGAAATGTATCTTGCATATTTGCCCTTGTATTTTAACTTTGATGTGATGTAACAGTTTATTTTTGCCATTCAGTTCACCCTTACTTCCTTGTAGTGAAGCACAATATCCTAATGATTTGGGATTTTCCAGGTTGGATTTACTGGAAATTACAATGAGTACTTTGGATTTGCCACTGATGTGGATGCTGTGGTTTATCTGATGCTTGCGAATGATCTCATTCATGGGCTTTTCCCCGAGGCTATTACTATTGGAGAAGATGTATGTATTCTCTCTTGCTCTACAATTTTCTTTTCCTCAACTGACACTTTTCCGGCTTTGCAAGCAAAGCAGCATGAAATCATTGTTGTTGACTATTTGGATTCTGATTCACATAGGCATTATTGTCTGATCCATGCACCCTGGGGACTTGGACGATTTGTATATGTTACATTCTCGTTCCCTTTATAGTATCTTCTTTTCTTTTAGTTGCTGTTGGATCAAAACTGCCATTTAATTGTGGTACCTATTATGCATCCATAATGCGGAACCCCCTATTTTACATGCATTGCCTCTAGGAATTAACTGGTTAAAAGAGTGAAGAACATAAAAAATGGTATAATGTTTACCATCAATTTGATAGCTCTAGGTCAGTGCAAATCCTTCTATCATTCTAGCATGGTTGCAAACCCACTGTAGCTTATGTATCTCACTAGTGAAATTTAGTTCGTTAAGAAAGTGCAAAACTTATAGTAATTGGATTCAGCTGGTGAAAGCTTCTTAGCGATCTAATTGCCTGACTAAAGTATTATCTCCTACTGTTTATCATATGCAAACCACATACGATGTTTTTGTTGTTGAATTTGACTGTGGAATCTATTCCAAGTACTGGTTTTACCTCCCTCAAGATATGCTAATGTACGATGTTGGGACCATCCTCCGGCTGGTGTCTTCTCTTGAGATGGTGAGACAATGTGAGAAACTGTCTTAACACGCCAGAAACAAATGTCTCTGGCAGCTTGAATGACTGATTGTCAAAAGACATTGATATGGAAGAACAAGTACATTATATATGGCTGTTGTTGGCAGTTCTTCAGATACTGTTGCTATGTATTGGGCATGTTAATCCTAATTCCTAAAGAGTAGAACCTTCTCTAGAGGTGCTTAGAGGATTGAGAATGACGCATTAAATAATTAGCTTAAGAAATTCTCTTCAGAACCTTCTCAAGATGGATATTAAGGATGATGAAACTTGACCTCTTTGAATTTACAGACTGAAACCCTGCTAGTGTTAAGATACACAAAAAAGTAATAATAATAATAACACTAATAATTGCATGAAGTTAGATGTATGGAATATTAGTTGCACTTTAAGAGTTTTGCATCCAAGTTTAACATTGAAAAACTCTTCAAAGTGGTGATTTTACATTGTTTCTTAGCAACTCTGTAGCCTGATCTATACTGGAATGCCACTGTGAGAAACTATTTTCAGCTTTTACTTGGCTTTGGTTAGTTGGTTGGTCAATGAAGCACTGAGTTGCTGAATTTTAAACTCATCTTTGGTTGACTGTCCTTACAGGTCAGTGGAATGCCAACTTTTTGCATTCCTGTCCAGGATGGGGGTGTGGGATTCGATTATCGCTTGCATATGGCAATAGCTGATAAATGGATTGAAATTCTCAAGTATGTTGCTATCTTCTTTTCGAACCTATAATTGCATTTGCACACAATAATGCACATGTAGACGCTAAAGTTATTTGCATGAGTATCTAGTGCATCCATCGAAAGTGGAAAAATTTTGACAAGATGATAGTCGAATTTGCTTGACAAATATGTAGGGGGTAATGGTCTATAGTGAAAGTTAAAGTCAGTCTCTCAGATAAATTTCTTTTTCATGGCGTAGAGTTCGCATATCCTTACAAGGAAGCAAATGAAAGTATCTGAAGTAGAACAGGACATAATGCATAACACAGAAGAATATTAACCAAGGAATCACTGTAGTTTTTGTACTATAGATGGTCAGTTGACTGCCAAACGTTTATTCATGCCCATTCTTTAGTCCTTAATGAGGATGATATCGATCCGAAAACTTTTGGATTCATCTGACCTGAGGGAGAAATAAGTGGGGGTAAACTTCTTCATTAACGGTGATCCTAGTAGGACAATTGGTGAAGAACAAAATACCATGGTGGTTTGTATCTTACAAAACATTAAGAGTCTGTCCGAAACATCTCAAGGTCAAGATATTAACCAAGGAATCACTGTAGTTTTGTACTATAGAGGGTCAGTTGACTGCCAGACCTTTATTCATGTCCCATTCTTTAATTCTTAATGAGGATGATATTGATCCAAAAACTATTGGACTCATCTGACATGAGGGAGAAATAAATGGGGGTGAACTTTTCCATTATCAGTGATCCTAGTGGAATGTTTGGTGAATAAGAACAAAATATTCCACATTCCTCTCCATGGTGGTTTGTATCTTACAAAACATTAAGAATCTGTCTGATACATCTCGAGGTCAAGATAAAGTGAGTGAAGGGAAAAATGACATGAGCACGTATTCTGAGTGTTTTCTTTAGGCCTAATTCCCTTAAAAAAACCCCCATCTTCAGATTCAGTCCCAATTCTGCCGTGAACTTTTTTTGTCTCAAGAAAAACCACAAATTTTCAATGTATCTTCAAATCTACCCAATGGTCTTGTCCCAACTTGACGTTGCATTTCCATGTTGATAAAAACATCCACATTAGCAAAGTAATGGCCGATAGTTACGGACCAACGTGACATTTCCACTCAATAAATAAATTCTCCAAAATGAAACCGTTCTAGGATCCGAAAACTATGGATGACTAACGGCGATATTCGGATAGAGGGCTAATGGAGCAAATTTGAGATTAGAGTAAAAATTGGTTATTTTTTCTTAGAGCAAAAAAGATTAGGGTAGATTTGGGATTGGAACTAAAGTTTAGTTTTTTTTTTTTTGGACAAAAAAAGTCGGGGGTTGATTTGGAGCTGAACCTAAAGTTGAGAGTTTTTTCTGATACAAAAAAAAAAGTTCGGGATAGATTTTTTTTTTTTTTTGGTCGAAGGGGTAGATTTGAGACTTGACCTAAAGTTGGGGTTTTTTTAGGGAATTTGGCTGTATTCTTTATGGGACTGAAAAATGATAAGGACATGGATCGTGCTGTTCTAACTGCTGGCGTATTTCTGCCACAGTGACCAATAAAAATGTCCTCGTGGAATCTGCCCGTTTGGCTCTCCCCTGCCCTATTCACAACAAGGGGTTTTTTCTATTTCTCTTTTTTTTATTGTGATTGAGTGAGAGAGGAATGGTGACTTTCTCCCTAGCCCTGCCCTACATACTTTATTCTTTGTTGTTTTCCTTGTTTTTATATTCTAAACAAGTTATACCTAGTGTTTTGTGATTATACTTTATTACTATCATAAGGTTTACTCATTTCAAGAATGTCCTGAAGGCTAAACTTTTTTGTCCGCTTTGAGAAAATTTTGTCAAAATGGTTACTTTTTCTTAGATTTTTGTCACCAATATTACTTAATAATTCATTTCAAGAATGTCATCTAAGCTTTTTTTTTATACGATATAATCTCTACAAGAAGTTAGATTTAATATACTTCTGTGAAAAATGTTAGTGAGGCAAATTGGGGTAGGGTGTTTTGGGGGTGTTGGTGGTGGGCTTTGGTGGGGTGGGGCTGCGTGGGGAACACAGATCCTGGCTGCGGCCCGCTCCATTGCTATATTTGTGTGCTATCGTAGTCAATTCATGTCATCATTTACGTGCAGTTTTTTCCGTCTGTTCTGTTTTGGATAACACTGACATCCTTTACCTGTTTATGATTTTTTTTATTACCAGCACCACATTCCCTATTGTATGTTGCAGCTGGATGATGAATGTTCTTTCCTTGTTTGAATGGCCTGATTAACAAATTGGTACTGAATGAAATGCATAACAGGAGTAAGAATTCTCGTCTTTGCTTCAGTCTTCTGATCAACAACTTCTTACAGAAAGAGAGATGAAGACTGGAGAATGGGTGAAATTATTGACACGCTTACCAACAGAAGGTGGTTGGAAAAGTGTGTTGCCTATGCAGAGAGTCATGATCAAGCTTTGGTTGGTGATAAAACCATTGCTTTCTGGTTGATGGACAAGGTTAGACAAAATTTTATCTAAGTTAACGTACATTTGCACTGGCGACAGGTCTACAACGCCTGCTTCTTCTGCTTGGGCATTAAAATTCCTACATAATACTTTTCATTTAATTTCTAAATGGTCGAGTGATACTTATTCCGTCAAGTGTTCTGATTCAACCTGATCTCATGTAAGTTATGTGGTGCTTAGAAACATTTACATATTGAATGTTGCCACCTATGCTTCTGCTGCAAGTTCAGAGGGATTGGGTGCTGAATATGTTTGTATAATTGTGCAAATGATTTGTGCTTAAAATTACTTCTTTTGGATGCTAATTAGATGCTTCTCACGAACATCGTTTTTCATTATATTGGAAACTTGAATGTACATGATTGACTGATGAATGAACATGTACATCTTCTGATGATTCTTCATTCTCACGGTTTCTTTCCAGGATATGTACGATTTCATGGCACTGGATAGACCATCAACTCCTGTTATAGATCGTGGAATAGCGTTACACAAGATGATCAGGCTCACTACTATGGGATTAGGGGGGGAGGGATATTTAAATTTCATGGGAAATGAATTTGGACATCCTGGTGAGTTGTCTTTCTGTCATATTTTGAGAATTATGTTCAAGGATGCTCTTTCTAATTGATGCCTGCTATACCTCTCAATGGTTCTGCAATAACAAGGGCTCGTTTCTTTTTCTTGAGTAGAATGGATCGACTTTCCAAGGGAAGGGAACGGTTTCAGTTATGATAAATGCCGGCGAAGATTTGATCTTGTAGGTTTCTTATCAGCCTCCAAACCAATATTGCCATGCTTATCAAGAATATATCTATTGGCAATTTCATGTAGAACAGCTTGTTATTCAACTCCAGTCATATTGTAGACTACAGAATAGAAGTAAGCCAAGGGTAACTGGCGCCTGGTTTTCTGTTCTTTTATTTTTTTTTGGTGGTTGGAAAGTCTTGCTGCAATTTCTACACTTCATATGTCAGCATCATTACTTTATGTCATGCAGGTAACTCGACAAGCTTTTTTTAATGTCCAGAGAAGATTCTAAAAATACCAATGTTCTAGTTCACCTCTCTTGTTAGATCCTGTCTACCATCGTATGTCTAGCATCTTTATACAAACTCAAGTCAACTCCCCTGGTTATAATTCTTCCCTGGCCCCACTATTCCCTTTCTCTTTTTTGGATTGGAGAGCGGGCAAGGCCTCCAAGCTTTGAAGCCAAGCTATTCGACCTTCTTTAACACGATCCTGTAGTTCAGCTCTCTTGTTAGATCCTGTCTACCAGCATATGTCTAGCATCTTTAAACTTGTCTTCTTCACTCTTTAGAGTCCGAACGAACTGTATCAGCTCCATATGACTGCTTGATATGGACATGGATGCCCAATCATTTTACATTGCCCTTCTGTTTCTTGTCAGTGTTCCGTCACAAAATTGTGCATGAAGGTCTTATATACTTCAATGGGCAACATAGCAAAGGAGAGAGGATTAACTTTGTGCAAGTACAGGAGAACCCTTATAGAAGGCAAACACTATCTGAAAAAAGAAATCATGAATGTTCTAGAGAAGCTAGTTTATTTACTGCACTCTAGTCTGTACTAGCTTCATGGAGTCAGTTCTGCATACTGATTATCACATTTCCATCGAAAGTCCAAGCTTGCTATAGATTTGGGAACTTTCAAGCTACTATCAATTGGAGCATTTTGAACTTGCAAACTGTAATTCCTGATCTACTAGGTGGCATAAGCACTTTCCTTTTCTGTTATTGTAGTTTTATTCTTCTTTTGTTGACTAACGTATGGCCGTTGTTATTACTCCTTGTTTTGCTGTTATTCTTGCAAACTGATGTTCCTACTTGTGTAGGGAGATGCTGATTATCTAAAATACCGGGGACTGCAAGAATTTGATAAGACGATGCAGCATGTCGAAGAAGCTTATGGCGTGAGTTTTTAATGTTTAGATTATTCCATTACTCTTGTGAGGTTCTATATTCTGTAGAAGTGCTGCAATCTCACAATTTACATTTTGGATATCATTGGGATTATGTGAGAAATGAGTAGAGAAATAGCCTATGGGGTATGGAGGATAGCATATGATTTGGAGGAACTTGAGCATTTCTGTTTGCGAAGACACCGCTAGTTTCTAGGTAGATTATGTTATTGTTGAAGAGATGATTAGATACCACTCTAGCTTCATTCCTCAGGCTCCTCTGAAAGAAATATTCACCTCAGTGACCTTGTACATCAAATTCTCACCTGAACCTATTTGTGGAGTTCCATGAAGAATGTTGATCTTTCAACAGTCGGAGAAGGCCGATGTTGGATTAAATAATGTCTTTATGCAATTTTTCTGCCTGAGCAATTATCATTTGATGAGAGAATATCACTGTTAGGCACCAAGGGGTGCCAACCTAGTAACAGAAAGAGCTCAATTGGAATGTTAATCTTTCAATGGTCAGAGTTGGCCTATCTCGGATTAAACATTGGCTTTATGCAATTTGTCTTCCCTAGCATGTTTGTTTTTCATTTGATAAAGAGAATTTTACTGTTAGGCACCAAGGGGGTGGCTACTTGGTAATGGAAACAGCTCAATACATCCAATTACCAAAAGTATAAAACTTTAAACCAGTTTTGCCCGTTTTAGGTGGTTCTATTTTCATAAGGACAATGCCCTTGTTGTGGAGTATACTTCCACTTTCTAGGCTTTTGTTTGTGATCCTTCAATATTTTCTTTTTGTCTGGACATCTATCTAGAAAATACGACGAACACTGATTTTGATGTGCTGCAGTTCATGACTTCTGAGCATCGATACATATCCAGGAAAGATGAAGGAGACAGGATCATTGTCTTTGAAAGGGGAAACCTTGTGTTTGTCTTTAATTTTCATTGGAATAATAGCTACACGGACTACCGTGTAGGCTGCTTGAAGCCTGGAAAGTATGAGGTACTTCCTTGTAAATCTTCTATGGCAGTTCCAACACATGCTCACATGCTAAATCTCTGCTTGCATGTTGGTGATTTCACCGGTACTATTAGGCAGTCTTGTCCTGCCTGTACCTGTGATTTTATGTCTTAATTTTCTATATAGATACCTCAGATTGTTCTAAAAGATCAAGCAGAAGGAATATCGCCAGTTTATTTTTTTCATTGCTCCTCCTTTTTCTTCCCCCTTGTTAAACTGGAGTTTGGATCCTCCCCTTTGGATAAGTTCGCTTGAGTGTGCCTAAACTCTATTGTTTCTTCATTCAGATCGTCTTAAATTCAGATGATGCCTTGTTTGGAGGGTATACTAGGATTGAGCCCTCCGCGGAGTTCTTCACCTTTGTAAGATTTTCACTCAGCCTCTGCACCACAGCTTTCTTTTTGTTTTTGTTCTTTTTCTCTCTTTTCCCCTCAGGAGCTCATTAATCTGAATTAAGCAATCTGAGTTTCTGGTCTGTCGAATGCAGGAAGGGTGGTATGATGACCGACCCAGGTCCTTCCTGGTGTATGCGCCTTCCAGGACCGCTGTAGTCTACGCCCTCGCAGAGGCTGAGCAACTACCTGTCAAAGACTCGGCCGAATCTTGAAATGCTTCAGTCTGACGTACTACTGACGTGTACATGGGCCAGTCCCATGCAAAGTGCACCCGGGCAAAAAGAGATGCAGGAGCCCTTGGAGTCATGGCGTCACAGGTCCACCATCCCAGAGACGAGGAAACTAGACGACCGCTGAATGGACTGTGATATATTTTTCGAGCTTATGCACGGCATCGTCGACAGACATCCTTTTTGTAAAGTATGTGGGAAGTATTTAGTGCAAAAGCAGATGACCAGTGCTTGATATACGCAAGGGATTTGTTTATGGGATAGAGATTAATTATGTACGAGTTATGTCGATCCAGAAGCTCTGCAGTGGAGTCATCTCTCTCCCTCTCTCCCTCTCTCTCAACTTTTTCTGTGAGAATGGAGTCGAAAGGGCTTGTTTGGTAATAATTATATTCTCGGGATATGTTTCTGAGCTACTTATTCATTTTCAGGAACAGAAAATTATCAAATAAATTTATGTTCTTTATGTGTTTTCATGAACGAGAAAGAACGGGAATTAGAGAAATATGAACCTCAAACCTACAGACCCTTAGTGCCCTTAGTGTGATAGCCACGGGAATGATCCTCCCAAAGCTGAGTTGTCTCTTCGGAATTAACGTAGTTCAACTTGAAAATTAACTCGTTCCGTTCACTCTCCAAGACCGGCATGGGAGCGGCGAAATGTACCTTCTACGGTACCGGCTCTATATGCAATCTTGGCAAACAAGGACCTTCCCTGATGATCTTCACGTCATTCCCATGCTTAATGAATCATGCAATTAAATATTTGACCCTTGCAACCATGGTTTGATAAATGCAGCATTAGAGTGAGTTTAATCTTTTGCCATCCGTGGTACAGTTTGTGAATGTGAAATCTCTGGAGAAGGAAAGGCAAGCTTCAGAGAAATCTCATCAATTGGCACACACACACACCGTTTCTTGTTTTCTCGATAAAACACTTGGGGGTTAAAGGAAAGATCAGATCAGATAACGTGGCGTAGGACCACAGAAGGCACACACCCAATTTACAGAGTATCATCTGAATGAAGTGAGCAGGGAAGAGTAACCAAACGAAACCAGCAAAGAAAGATTGGGACACCATTGTCTGTTGGTCGCCCCCTCCCCCACCTATTTAAGACCACCTATGACCCCAAAATTAGGTGCTAACGTAGCTGGCTTCCGAGGCTGAGGCCAAACCGCGGGGCACCTGCTGATGCAGGACGCTCGTGGGGGACGACGAATGGCTCGTGGACGACCTCAGCGCCTCCGCCAACGGACCCCCCATCGAGGCCACCTGGTTCGGGGACCAGCCGGTGCCCCAATTCCCAAGTTGAGGCGGGTCCCTCTCGGCGGCGCTCCTACCGTTCGCGCTGGGCTCGTCGCTGCCATGGCCCGTGGACAGCTTCAGCGACACGTCGGAGGAGGGGTTCCCGGGGATGGAGATGGACAGGAGGCAGGTGGATGAGCTCATCGGGCTGGCGTTGCTCGAGGAGTTGTCGGAATCCTGGAGCGATCTCGGCCAGTCGTCGAAGAAGTGCCTCAATATATGCCCGTCGGATCTGCCGCTGCCACCGTTCACCTCGCTCCGGGATTCAAAGAGGTGCTGCTCGTCACCCTTGGGCTCGGAGTAACTGTTGAAAACAGGAAAGCGCAGAGGCACATGAAAGAACAGAGACAAAAAGCAAGTATTAAGCAAAGAATAAGATTGAACACGATGCAACCCAAGCAAATCTTCGTGGGGTCCAACACTTTAAAAAAGAAATCGTTGGGGTCAGTTAATGCAGAATCCACGAGCTCTTTCCCAGATTTGGGACCTACCGAGTCAAATATCATCTGACATGAGCAGAGACCCCATTCAGTTACCACCAAATCCAGAGCCGTTCTGTTTTGTTACATCAATGACCACATGAAGAATGCCCCACCAATTTTACCAAGCAATGTATGCTTAGTCATAACTATTGTTCTTCTCTAAGCCAAGCATGCCAATAATTAGTACGTTCTCTCTAATTATTTAGTGCAATGGATGTGGGAAAGTTTACCTTTGGAAGAGATCGATGGAGGGCGAAGGCCCAGAGAGCGAGAAATGGCCGCCCCCGGCCACTGCCGCTAGAGGGGCAGCGGCGACCACGGGATCAGCAGATTTGTGATTACTCCCACCAAAGCCCCCGGCAGCGCCACCATGGGCAGCGGCGGCGGCGGCGGCAGGCGTGGGGATTTCCACAGGCTTTCTTGAACGGTTACGGCCGCGATGCATGTGGCGCTCGCAGTACTTCTGGCCGGGCACCACGTCCCTCGAGCACCGCCACTTCTTGCCATCGGTGCGTCGGCACCTCCCAGGCTCGGGATCCATGGAGGCTCTGCCCCAATACCCTGCCTGCAACACTGGCGAGAAACACATAAAAAATATATATATGAAACGCATGGAAAAAAAAAAAGACCAGGCTCGTTGATGAAGTGTTTAAAAAAAGTAAGAAAAATAAAATTAAAAACTTACAAGCAGGTTGATATTGAGGGTAATGTTGCAGATGGCCAAGAGGATGGTGGAGGAAACAAGGGGCCTGAAGGAGGCTCTTCTTGATCGGCTGGAGCAGCTCGGCTGGGACGGCGGCTCCAGCTAGCATGAACCTGTAGATCAGAGCCTGAAGTTCCAGCTCCTGCCGCTGAGCCCAGCTGAAATAGCTTCCCATCCCTGCTCAAAAGAAACAAATTTCACTGATTTCTTGGTTCAAATGACCCACCAAGAAAGCCAAAAAACCCAAAACCAGATCAACATAAAACTCGATCAAGCAGGAACCAAGAACAGATCCAATCAAAGCTTGAAACTTTATTGCACCAACACATCTTTTTATTTCTGCTCTTTCTCATTTTGTTATATCTGGGGGTCAGGAAGAGAGAGAGAGAGAGAGAGAGCGGGACAAGGAGAGGGACAAGAAGCTCACTGGGGAAGGATCTGGGGACAGCAGGAGCAGAATCTGGGAACGCTGCTGCTGTCATGTTGCTGCTGAGTTTATCGGGAACAAACAGAGAGAGAGTGGAGGAGGAGGAGGAGGAGGAGGCAGCAGCTAGAGATTGCATTGGTTGCGATTGCGATTGCGATTGCGATTGGGATTGCGGGTGATGGGGTCCGTCAAGAACGAGCCTTGGCAACTTCGCAGAGGGTGCTTCTGATGCTGCTGGTGGTGGCTCTGACCCGTCCTGCTGCCTCCTCCATTGCTTCAGTTGCAAGTCCATGGAGAGAGAGAGAGAGATAGATAGAGATTGGTCAGGGTTTGCTTTTTTAACTGGGTTCTGTTTGTTTGTTTTTGTTGGGTTTTAATAGCTCAAAAGCTCTTGGTCCTGTTTGGTGAGTTGGTATGCGAGTGGAGCAGTAGTATAGAGGGGGAAAAGGTGCAAGTAAAAAGGCTTTTGCAGTGGCACTGGCTTCTGCTTCTGTAGCTTCTTTTATTTCTCAAGCAGCAACGTCCCACACACAGGAGAGAGACAGGGAGAGGGAAGGGGGATGGTATCTGACATGAAAAAGCCTGCAAAGTTCTGTTTCTCTTCTCTCTTTTCTTTTCTTTTGAAGGGCTAGTGGGAGAAGGGGAGCTAGGGCACTTGAGAAAAAGACACTCTCAGACAAGACAGTTGAGAGAAACACAAAAAAGAAAAAGAAAAAAACAACCTTAAAGACAACCCCCAGCCAAGAGAGAGAGAGAGAGAGAGAGAGACGACAAATTTAACGAGTAGATTAGTTTGAGACAGAACAAGAAACAACCTGCAGAGTTACACTCTCTCTCTCTAGCGTCTTTCTCTCTCTAGATTTGCATTGGGTTTGGGGGAGAGGCAGAGGACGGTGGAGGAGGCTCGAGCTGACACAGCCACAGTTCTATTTCAGCTGGCAACTCAGGCTTTATCATTCTCTTTTTCTGGTTCTTTTTCATTTTTTTCAGCTGGTTACCATCACCGGGAAGAGTCCAGACATCGCATTTATGTATCGGCGAAGGCACCCAAAGATTTGTATTTGTTTTTTTTTTCCTTCTCTCTTTTTGGTTGCTGGATCTCGAATTCCTGAACCGTACTGCTGCGAGAGAACATGTGCATGGAAAATACGAAGAACCCATTCGTGCTCTTTTGCTCCATTTTTTTGGGTCCGAAACCGAGTTTTTAAGACCCTGTGGCCAGGAAAATAATGGCCACTTCTGCTTAACCAGTGAGTGTTTCGGTTTTGAGCATGCATACATGCAGTGCCTGCCAAAAAGGAAACAAAGTTTGAGCCTCGCTGCTTTCGGAGGCCGAAAGGAAAGGGGCACTCAACGTGACCATGCATTTGAGTACTAAAATTTTCAACCTCGCTTGTTTGAATTTGAAAACCCATGCATGCGTTCTAACGAGCTCTTCAGTTTGTTTTTTCGACGGAAAATTTGTGTAGCCTTCTTTTTGTATTAATTTTTTGCCTTTCTCTTAGCCAATCGGCCGTGGGTTGCTCTCGAGAATAGCGTAGATTTTCCATCTCACAAATACTAATAGAGTTAACGAAAATTGATCGATTGCATTTTTACAAAGTGTTTAAAGACTTAAATGACAAAACGAAAGTATACTTGTGTGCATTTTTGTTACAAGTTTTAGACTACCGTTGGACGGATGACACTTTTCAAGTGAATCGACTAGGTTAAATTAATCCTAAGAACCGGCTAAGGCCAATTTGGTTCAGATTAATGCTCTAAAACGTCGATTCTACTTGGGAGTCACTCTATTTGATTGGCTTTCATCTAATTTGATATATGGAGAGAGAGAGAGAGAGAGAGAGAGAGAGAGAGAGAGAGAGAGAGATTTGTTCCTACGAGGACCAAGGAGCTTTTAAATGCTTCATCCACTCTCATAGGAAAAGCTAAAGCGTTAATTACAGCACTTTTGGAGTAGAATTTTTGTTCCAGAAGTACTTCTAGAGTAGAAATCCGTTTGGTAATATATCTTCATTTTTTACTTTTAGAGCAACCATTTGAAAAAGTAAAAAAAAAAAAAAAAAATACTTCTCTCCAGAAGTAGAAAAATCAACTTCTGGCCAAAAGTTGATTTCTAGAACGGAAGTGTTGCCATGCGCTTGTGCCAATTGATCCTAAAATAAGTTTGCAATGTCTTATGAACGAGGAAAAAAAAACTAATGACTCTGCTCTCGAGTTCATTTTATTTGGCTCAAAACCAGCTAGTTCGATTCCAAATGGTTTCGCTTTCAGAAATCTGGAACCACTCCCAACTGGATAAGTTTTGAGTTCTTAGTCTGTTAGTCATGAGACTTCGAATTTAACAGCCATTGCCGTGAAAGAGAAAAGATTGAGCTTGTGTGAGGGTTGACTAGGGGTTTAAAAGTTGAAGACATCTTAAATAAGTGAAGAGGAAGAAGAACTCCGTTGATTTTAGTCAAAGGCCTCGACTCTCTGGAGACGCTGAAAATATGCAAGGAGAGAGAGAGAGAAAGAGAGCATTTTTAAAAATGCAAAAAGAAAAAGGAAAATCACATACATAACCCTTGTTAGCATGAACAAATTTTGAAAAATCACCATTGCCCCATACTTAAAATCAATTAAAAAAAATCAACTTACAAAATGTAACAAGTTATTAGAATCTGACTTTTGCTACACAAATTTAAAGAAGGAGATGCTGAAAATTTCCCATTTAAGTTAGATCCACTGACTCTCTAAAGGGCTCATACGGAAAAGAATATGTTCTTCATAGTGGAAATTTTTCCAAGAACAAATCTAAAAAGTACATAAGGGAATATTGAGTCGACAAAAGCAAGATAATCACATATTCCCGGACAGCATCCAAGTCAAGTAGATATTGGGTCGAACGTGATTCTATCACGTGACTCCATCATGTGCAAGTTCCACACAATTTTTTTTTCTTTTTTAATGTTACTCTTAAACATACTCAATTAAGGTGAATTTCGAGAACTTTGAATATTTGCGTGACTTGGGATTCTAAAAGATTATAACCATCAAAAGTAAATTGTATGATTAAACTAATTAGTTGCATGCATCGAGAAATTGTCCATATTATACTGAGCAATGTTATATATTAAGGATCGCTATGTGATTTTTCTAATAGATGTATAAAATAATCGGTATGAGAATTTTCCATCTTAGAGTGACTATGGCAACCATGCACATACATTGTGGTTGGAACCTTACTCAATTCATGTAGATGAGATGGTTTGTGCACATTTGTGGGATTGGTCGAGCTCAAGATTCAAATATCCCTATGTTAAAAAAAGGAAGGGAGATGGGCACGGGATGACTGTAGCGGCGCTCTTTGTCCACACCCAAATCATTCGGAGATTTACCTCGCCCTTCACCTCATACTCCACCTGGGGTGGAGCAGCTAGGCGCGGATGGTAACACTTCTAAAGTAGATTTTTCTACTTCAAAAGTGATTTTGAAGCAAAAATTTATTTAATAACATAACTTCTAAAGCAAAAATCTGTTTAGTCATGCAACTTCTTTTATCTACTTCAGAAGCAAAAGAAAAATTACTTCTCTCCATAAGTTAAAATCAAAAAGAGAAAATCCGCCTCCAGTGATTGCGGTCCGCCGTCAGCCTCCTCCCGCCGTTAAATAAAAAAATATTTTTTAAAAAATAAAAAATCTTAAAAAACTATTTCTTAAAAAAATAAAAAATTATAAGTTATCACTAAATTTGTGTTGCATGAAAGTGTTTTAGCATTATCATTTTTTAACAAATTATAAGAAATAAATGTTTCATGATTTGGTTAAATGGCATCCCAAAATGACACAATCATGGCAAAATGGACCGAACAATTGACCCAAATTGGTTAAATGGCATCCCACAAATATTTTAAAGTGGACCAAGCAATCCCACAAGGACACAATTATACTATTGTTGTTATCGTCTTTGAACTTCTCAAGTTATATGTCAATTATCTCACATTATGGAAAGCAAGGAAATTTGTTGTTGAGAAGGCAAACTACATATATATTTCTATTTATCGATATTCTTCACACCCTTTAAAGCACTATGCAGGGTTTGTGAATGTCATTTTCAGATGTACTCACTTAGAATTTCTTCTTAGGTTCTCAACAAGTACTGGACCAAATTGCTGAAAATGATTGATGCTAAGTAATTGAAACTCTCGCGTTTCTTTCAATTTCTTCTTGCTTTTTTCTTGGATAGGTACATCCATTCAAATTTTGACAAAATGCCAACTATTATCACCTGTGTAACATTATTCATCGAAACCTTGGAGTTTTCTTAACTTTGCAAATTTCTTCAGAGAACTACCAGAATGTCTTGGTGGTGGCTATACTTGTGCTGGGTAGAGGCATTGCCTAAGGTTCGATAAGGGCCCTTGGAAATATCCAAGCACTTCCAAGGTCATATAGTAATATTTTCTGCATTTGATTGAGAACTTAAAGATACCTTTCTTTTGTCAATTTGTCGAATTGATGGATTTGATGGGGAAATTTATATGCAATATATGTATATATGGTTCTTAAAGGTGAAGCACAATGTTCTAGGCAAATTGTGAACATTTCCAGCTACGACGGCAGAATTGTTGCTTGTCCTAAACCAATTCATTTCATGGTATGGTTTATTGAATGTATCACGATGCACCCCGAACTAGAAAGGGTTTAGGCATGAAGAAGGTTTACACACTATGCCATTTGCGATATAAACAACGCTAAAGGCACGGGTGAGAAAGCACTGGAACTACCCCGTGCTTTTATCATGGATATATCAGCTCGGCCATCATATTCATTAGTAGAATTTTCCCCATAAAATTGGTCTACATTTGCATAAAATAATGAAATGATAAAGTATACATAAATCCGTCAATATTTGTATTTCATTTTTCTCGAATAACATGCATTTTAGGTTATGATCAATATTTTTTCGTAAAAGATTTTGTGTTAGTCATGTTCCAGAAGTAGAAATTTTCAATTTTTACTAAACGAATTTATGTTCCAGAAGCATAAATTTTGTCATGTTATCAAACGTCTTTCTCTGATTAGAAATTAACTTCTAGAGGAGAGTAGAAAAATCAACTTTTGTTCAGAAGTTAATTTCCGAAGCAGAAGTGTTGTCATGTGTGCCCAACACCCACCTTGTCACGCCATTTCATACCTTTTGTTATTTTTTAGTTGGGTAATTATACCTTCCTATTCATATTTGCATTGTTGCTTACATATTATTCAAATAATTTGAGGAATTTTCTATTATAATTCCCATTTTAATTGACCTTACATTAAATGACTTATACCATCATCACTTATGTTCCTAATAACCATCTAAAAATATAAAGTAAATCAATAGATTATTATAGAGTACACGTATACGTTAAACTAAGTTAACTTGTAAAAAATATATACATATTTCTAAAATTATGGTCAGAAGGACGGGAATAATACCAGCCTCGCCTTGCCTTACCTCATAACCCGCCAACACCTTTTTCTGATTAGAGAAAATATGCCATATTCGGAGTGTTGCGAAGTGCGAAATCCTACCTCTCCATTCCTATTATTCGACGACCGAAATCAGAGTGTTTTTTTTTTTTTTTGCTTATGGCTAGATTAAAGTTGTTTTGGGAATTTTTCCTTACTAACTATGTATGTAATGTAAATTCTTCCTTTCTATATACGGACACTACATAGATTAAGGGAGCGCATGGCAACACTTCCGCTTCAAAAATCAACTTATGGTCAAAAGATGATTTTTCTACTTATGGAATAAGTAATTTTGTTTTACTTCTTTAAGTGGCTTAAATACAGCAAAAAATATTTTAAAAGTGGAAAAATAAAGTTGCGTAATCAAACGTATTTTTGCTCTAAAAGTTACATTATCAAATGAATTTTTACTCTAAAAATACTTCTAAAATAGAAATTTTGTTCCAAAATTATTATCGCGAATACTTTATCATATCATATCAAATCATATCCTCAGAACAAGTAACTGTGTTTGGACAGGAGGTTGCGGATTGAGTAAGTGCCCACGCACGCACAGTAATACAGGGAAGCCCCAAGTCGACAGGCACGCACCATCTGTTCGCCAACGTATTTACCGAAAGGCCACTCACTCACTCTTTCTTTTTACAAAGATCTTCCGGGAGTGGAGAGAAGAAAGACAAAGGAAGCAAGTCGCGATGAACAGAGCGACAAGAGAAGTGGAAGCGCAGGGAGGATCAGACATTTCCATCAAAGTGTGTCAGAAGACTCAGAACTTTGTGCAGAGGCCCAAACAACAGGTGGGTTACTCCATTTACTCCAAATATATATATATATATATATATATATATATATATATATATATATATATATCAGACTCATATTTATGACATATTCATCCACGTTTACTTCCGAGTCAAATGACACTTGACAGGAAATTCATCTAAGTTTCGAATGTATTTATTGTATATTTATCAGTTTAGGATTTTTAATAATTTTAAAATTAGTTTTGAATAAAATTATTATGACCCAAAAGTTAATTTGAATAAATTTATTATATATGTACTAATTTAAAATTTTTTATGATATTATCTTTTTCGAAACGCGTGATGTAGTGCAAGAATGATGAGGAGGAGGAAGAGGAGGAGGAGGAGCTATAGCTAACCAGAGCAGACGACATGACTTGACTATTCGGTTCTCTGCCTGCCCAGCTCACTTTTCCTTACGCTTTGCCTCTCCCATCATCATTTGGATAATTAGACTCCCACTATGTGTATTTCTACTAGTCATAACTTAGGGCAAAGCAAATCTTTTTACTTTTTGCTAACGTTTAGAATCTTATTCGAATTTATACTGTAGTAGTTTGTGGCGTTTCAATTAAAATAAGTAAAAAATATATTCGATTTGTCTAAGTAAAAAGTTGAATATATAAATCTATCTACTTTATTTTTTCAGCCGGTGTAAGCCGTATCATCGTACGTATGCCTAAGCAATAAGCGCGATATCCACCGGATAATTTCATCCAGTTAAAAATGTGGAAAATTTTATCTAATTTCGACATTTTTTTAAGAAGTTTCTTCTCTTTATCTCTAGCTAGAGATACGAGCCAATAAAAGCTTTACTATTTCTTGTTTTCTTTAATTTTCCAATTTATGGATTAATTTGGCTTGTTTATTCGATTCATTAAAAGCTAAAAAAGCGATTTTTATCCCCCCCCAACAAAACATCAAACAATGTTCAAGTTCAAAGAAATATATGGAAAAAAAAGTCATAGCTGACTCTACTTGTCAATACTTATACATTGTGAAAATTTGAATGTTCTGAAAAAAAATTCAGAGCGCGTGAGCTATCGATTTGAGTTAATAAAAAAAGTCCCGCACCTATCCGAAGGCAGGACTTTTTTGTGAGCTAACCCTTTAATGGTCATGTCAAAGACATCACACATTTTAAGGCTGGAGGATCTAAATAATTATTTTATTGATTCGAATAAGTCATTTAAATTTGAAGAAGTTGAAATGCAAAGAGACGCCGCAAATCAGTTGCGTGTAAACATGTAAGACATATTTAAACATCCATTGAAAATATGTCGAACAAAAAATATGTCACAATCACTTTATAAATCAGTTTTTCTATATTTAAGCTATTCGACTTAATAAGGTAAACCTACGATGAGAAATATCTGAATTATAAGCCCTTTCAAAGACTTCAAAAAAAGGAAAAAAAAGTAATCGGAAATTAAAGTTTAGTATATTAATAATTGGAAATATCTAATGCGAAAATTGCTATTCATATTCAACGGAAGTGAGAATTATTAGACAAAAGTCTAATATGAGATTATCAAGCTTTCTAAGTGCTGTCGCAATTTTCCTTTTGCAAAAGTCAATTTCTGTCTTTTGCTGTCGTGCCCACTAGTGAAGAGCCCCAGCTCCCCAATATCCGACACAAGTTCGGTCTCCCCAAATACCGAAATTTACCTTATCCTATATGTACTTTCTCGTGATAACAATGTGTAAAATTGTGCCATGCACCAGATTGGATTTCGTAATTTTGTAAAATAAAAAAAAAAAAAAATGCTTTACCATTTATTATAGCATGGTTCGACAAAGGCACTTGCGACTTGTGAGCGTGACTTTAATACATATTATCCACATTTGATTCTCGCGACGTTAATGACGAAAATCAAATATCAATTTAGACAAAGGTAGCTTCCAGTGCTTTAAATTTTCTCTTGCAATCATCCATCAGTCCGAACCACTAGTAAGCGCATGATATGCGTGGGAAGAGTGGATTCTTGCATTTTTCAGGAATTTAATCGAAAAAGTAGACATCTCACTCGAATTTCGACTCGCATGGTACGGAATGGTAAAATTATTGAGTTAGGATTGCATAAGACGCCCATTCATTATTCACCCGCATGGAAAGTACGGACAAGCAAACCACCAACTTTTAATCCCCCAGGCCGTAAAAGGAGATACTCCCACCAATGCCCGAGATTCTCTCGATCCAAACTTTCTAATTTGACCCATTTTCTTGAGCTATAAACCTACCAAAAAAAAAAAGTTAATACCACGAAAAATTTAAACTAATATATTTAAGATAAATTTATCTCAAACTAAAATTTGAATCTCCAAAAAATCCTCCAAACCGATGCACGCATGACACATTTATCCTCAATTAGCTTCTTTTAAATTTTACGGTGAAATTATTGAACTGTATTACACATGACATTAACTCAATCAACGCGACAAGCCCACATGAAAATCTATAACCCTTTATTTTTTTTAATTGGCCATAATTTGACAATAAATAGGACTCGGTTTCTCTCTCCCTCATAGCATGAAAATCCTATGATCATCTTCCCCTTTAGCGTCATCTTTGAATTCGTGGTTAGGGATCAAAACTCGTTCAAGAGCACCTTCATCTCCGGTAATCTTCGCGCCTTCAATTTTTATTTCCGGGTTTGTTCGGCGAACTTGTCTAAAAAACGAAATTAGGATGTTCAATAGCTTCAACTAGGGAAGAGAGAGAGAGAGAGAGAGAGAGAGAGAGAGAGACATTTTTGTTTTCAAATTAGGACTAATTGAAAAAATGAAGAGAGAGTCGTAGAATTCCACGCGTACTTGCCACGTCAACCAAATTCTACTGCTAAGCAATTTCACAATAATTTCGAGAGAAGTCGATGCGGGCATTAGTTTATGGTTTTTAGCAATTCCAAAATTTAAAATTTAGAAAAGGTCAATTTAGGATTTTTGGCAATTCAAAAATTAATTTGAAGTAAACTTATTATAAGTATATTAATTTGAAAGTTTTTGGTGATGCATTAAAAAAAAAAAAAAGAGGAGGAGGAGAAGAAGAAGATAAAACCACGTGCATCTTTTCGTTTAAAATTTAGGAAAAAGGCGCAACTTGCAAAAGCCGAAAGGGACAAAGTGGGGAAGGCCTACCATAAGGCAAAAGGCAAAAAGAAAAAGGCCCTCAAAAGCATCAAGAACCAAAACCCCAGAGAGACGTATGGATCTCGGATCAAATGATGCTCGTACGGATGGGGAAGTGGGTGGGGGCCCACCTTGGCAAAAGTACACGTCAGCTGTTTCGTCTTTTTCCTCGGCAGATTAATGAAGAAGATTATATTAAAAAGAAAAAGAAAAAGAAAAATAGGAAAGAAGAGGAAGCGAGAGTCACATGTCCGAGTGAGACCACCACCACACACGTCAACTGACAAGATGCAGTGGAGGGTGTCAGTGTCAGTAGAAGATGGTCAGAAGCGGACAGGTCTGTCACGTGGGCCCCCCCTCCTCCCACGCCGGCACGCGATGCGCTAATCCCCCGCGCACACTCACTCACGTGCCTTCACGTGACTCCTCTTCTCGAGGTTTGTCCTCTCTTTCTCTTTCGTGGCGAGACTCGCTTTGAGCACTCGGACTATTCTTTAGTCACACACGACCATCTCGAGATTTAAATCTGTTGCCATTATATCAATTAGGATTTAAGTCTTTTTTTTTTATCAAATAAGTCATAAATATTTTATATTTGTATCAATTCAGTCTACTCAACCAATTTTCATCGAAAATCGCTGATATAAATAACTTTAAATGATATTTTAACATATTTTCGAATTTATTTTATTTTTCATTTCTTTCTCTTTCTTTTTTCTTTCTTTCCTTTCTTTCTTCCTCTCTTTGATCTCCGATGTTCGGCGATAGGCTAGATCTAGGCGAGGCTTGACCTCGCCGTCGCCGGGTGAGGTCGAGCCCGGCCGAACCTCTCCTTTGGCTAGACAGATCTTTGTTTGAGATTTGCGAAGGAGCTTGAGGGTAATGGCGCAGGGCTACCTTGGGGTCTCGCGACCAATGGCACCACTTGCATAGGGTTGCACGACCCCGACGACCATTGCCCAGGCTGTTGCCGACACTCTAACTCTAGATTTAGGTCAACCGAGGTCGCATGACCTCGACATCGTCTGGCTTGGATTGCAATCTCAATGGTGCCCACCTAGGGTCATGCGACCTCGGTTGCTTTTGCCTAGGTTGTCCATCAACGCTCAATCTCCATATATATGTTGCTTGAGGTTTGTGCAACCTCGGTGTTGACTCGATTGGCATAGCACGACCATGGTGGCGCTCACCTAGGTTGTCCTTCAACGTTTCATCTCCAAATTTGGGTCGCCTGAGGTCGCGCGACCTCGATGTTACCTCACTTGGGGACCTCGATGTTACCTCACTTGGGGTTTGAGATTTTGCCTTCGCCTTGCCTAGGTACACGTGACATCAGGGATAGGCCGTTGCTTAAGACGTCAAGGGTTGCCTGAGCTCATCTTTGGTTCCTTAAAAAAAAAAAATAGCACTAAAGTCCTTTATAAGGTTTTGGGCAAATGCTCTCCCAAATACACCCGAAGACGTTTGACATGGGAAGTGTTAGAGTAAGCCCCTTATTTTCAAGTCTATCATTGGGTCGCGATACCGAAGGGATTGAGCTTAGGTGCATGGACAGGCTATATTGACACGATTAGAGTCAAGGACTTAGCCATGCGTACCAAGTTCATGAATTAAGCCCAGTGCGTGGGAGTCATTATGGCTCGAAAATTCAATTTGAAAAGGTGACTACCCACGCATTTCAAAATTGCATTCATGCATCTTTGACATGTCCCACTTGATCATTTGACACATATCAAATCAATTTACTACATATTGAACGGTTATTTCGCAAATGCATGCCGCATTTGATTGCCACGTCACAATCTATCATATTTAATCGCCACATCATTCGCATATTCTACACTCACAATATATTTGAGTCATATGCTAAAGTCATAGCTAATTGTCACGTTATTCGTGGATGTCATATTTGTTGGGGTTATTCCACATCGATTGTGGAATGACTTGGTGGTCGGTTTATAAGTGTGACGAAAAAAAGTCTTATCATTTGAGCTAGCTCTTGGAATGAGAAAAACCTAATAACACCTAACATCGGATATCGGAATGAGCTTTGAGGTTAGAGTTTTCTTGTTGAAGAGAGATAAAAAAAAAATCGAATCTTGGGAAGATGTCGGCTGGTCAATCGCGAATTGAAGTAGAGAAGTTTCAAGGAAAGGGTTTCAAGTTATGAAAGTTGAAGATGGAGGCTTTGCTCGTGGACAATAGAGATTTGTGGCCTGTGATCGAAAAAGATAAATCTAAGGTGAAAACCAAAGAGAAGGTAGAGGAGGAGAAGATTGCGTCCGCATCCATTCAATTGAAGGAGTGGATCAATAGAGATCGTAAAGCGCGAAGCTTGAACCGACTATGTCTTGTTGATAACGTCCCGATGAACGTGACCTCTAAGAAGACGGCAAACAACCTCTGGATGAAGCCGGGAAGCCTTTATCAGAGCAAGTCGCTCGTGAACGGGTTGTTTTTTCGGAAGCGACTGTACAACCTTCGGATAAGTGGAGGTGATTCCTTTTCTGCACACTTAAATGAGTTTAATATTATTTGCGGGCAACTTGCATTTATCGATGTTAATCTAAATGAGGAAGATAAAGTATGTACTTTGTTGTGTTCTCCGCCGAATTCATGAGAACATATAATTATTTCAATTGGCATTGGTGTTAGTGCATCATCCTTTAAGAACGTTGAATTTGCGTTATTGTTTGAGGAGATGAGAAGAGCAGGTTACGATAATGCAAAGAATGTGGCTCTTTTCGTAAGAGAAAAGAACAGTGAACGATCCAAATCCAAATTTGATGTCGGGAATAAGTTTTGAGAAGATATAAAAGCCAAGGTCGATTAGAAATAGAGTGTTGGAAGTGCCGAAAAGCTGGATACTTAAAAAAAGATTGTAGAACCAAAAGTGTAAGTCCAGAGAAGCGAAAGGAGGCACCATCATCTAGTACAAGAAAGGATGATGACAACAAGACGGGAGATATGTATGTCATTTACAACTCTCAAGCTAACCGTAGTGCATGGATAATTGATATTAGAGAGTCTTTCCATGTGACACCTCATAGAGATTGGTTCTTATGTTATGAGCTACATCGGGGAGGTATAGTGTGGATGTGAGATGATACGATGTTTGATATTGTTGGTTGAAGACGAACGAGAGACAAAGCAAAGAGCGGAGTAGCACCATAATGGGTAATTCCTAGATCCTTAGGTTGGAACCCGCTTCCTCCCCTCACTATTACAAATATCACCATTTTTGTTCAATAAGATACCAAAGTGGATGATTGACTGAAATTAAAAAGCAGGATAAAAAGGAAAAAGATCTAATCATGGTTCCATTCAATATTCCATTCGTGGTTGCATCTATTCACGATCGAGCATGAATGTCCAGTAGTTTTCATTGTATACTCCCTCGGTTTGTCGGACGATAAGATCTTTGAGATTGACCAGCCAGAGTGAGGAGGGAATCAATCTTGAATAACCATTCAATTAGCATTACATCCGCAGACTGGAATCATTAACCGATCATGAACTTCCCTTTCTGAATAATCGGTAAGATAGAATTGCCCTACGATTGATGGTAAGACCTCGAAGAACTTTCTCAAGCGACCTAACTGCGTTGTCGAGGGAGATCTTTCAAGATCGTATCTGAAGATGTAAACAAAACAATCATGAAGTCAATGAGATGAACCCCTCTCTAGACTCTAAAGAATAGCTTTGAGTTTCTTGGACGAGTTGTTCCTATCCGTTAAATACATACGTCAGCAACGGTGCACTCTTTAAGGCGAGCCAAATTTGTCGAAAGGTAAAGTGGAAGATGAATGATGGGACAGTAAAATATCTTCCGGTTGTGATGCATATTCCTAATCTTACTAGGAATCTTATTTTTGTGGAAACTATGGCATATAGTGGTATTACTTTCACGAGCGACACATACTCGTGCAAGTTATCCAATGGATCTATGGTGATTGCCAGAGGCAAACGGGATGAAAAAAATGTGGAAATTACTAAGAAGCACAGTGATCGGTGGTGAGAGCTATATAATGGAGCAAGTGGAAGAAAATCCTGCTATGTTGCATCATCGTGGATTGGGTCATATTGGTGAGAAGGGTTGGTGACCCTTACTTCAAAGAAGATGATGGATGGAATCCCAAGTTGTTCTATGGGTTTTATATTTTGTGAACATTGTCTAAACAAGAAATAGAATCGGATATCTTTTGAATTCATAGGAGCGATAGTGAAAGAGATTCTGGATTCAATCCACATTAACATCTTTGGTTCTATACCGGTAGCATCGTTTGGAAAATCAATATATTATGTTTCTTTTGTTGATGATTTTTTTTTCCGGATATGTGTGGATATATTTCTTGTAGAGGGAAGATGATGTGCTTGAAAAATTTCGCAAGTTCAAAGCTTTGATGGAAAGTCAGTTTGATAGAAAGATTACAATTTTATGGATCGACAACGAAGAGAATTCTATTCAATGAAATTTAATCAATTCTATGTGACCAGTGGCATTGTAAGGATGAAAACAACGTCATGTTTACCTCAAGAGAATGGCATGGGAAAGAGGCTTAATCTATCTCTCATGAAGAAGACGATGAGTATGTTGAGTTGTGCGAGCTTATCAACTGAATTTTAGGCAGAAGCAGTGGCTATTGCATGCTACCCGAAGAACAAGTCTCCTCCAGTAGCTTTGAAGGGTCATACTCTGTATGAGGTACTGTTCGGGAAAAAAGCCGGATATATCCCGTATTAGAGTGTTTGGTTGTGAAACCTATGTGCATGTGCTAAAGGAAAAAGAGGAACACGTTTGAGAGAAAGTCGGAGAAGTGTATCTTTATAGGGTACAAGGAAGATATGAAAGGGTATAAACTATGGAGTCTTAATACTAAACATATTATCTACGGTAGGGATGTGGTATTTAGAGAATTTATGATAAACCAGATTGTTTTACATGGTCCTAAAGAACCACAGATGGTTGAGTTTTTTTGTTTTTTGTTTTGGTTAAGTTAGATGTTGGTTTGAAGGAAAAGACAGAAGCTATACAAGCCGAGACAGAAAATTCAGATTCTGAAGCTAATGAACCTAATGTGGAGGATGATATAGTAAATTCTAACACCGAGTTTGAAGTTGAAGGACCACCCGAATTGGTCTTGAAGAGGTCCACATGGTTGCAAAGAGCACCTAAGAGATATACTTTATTCGTCAGTAATGAAAATTGTGCTCTAACTGTTATAGGTGATGATCCAATTACTATAAAGGAAGCAAGAAGCAAGGAAGATACCAAATAGGGGAGAAAGCCATGAAAGATGAGATGGACTCGCTTGATAAAATCAGAACGTAGAGTTTGATGAAATTACCTACAAATCGAAAGGCAACTAGTTGCACGGGGGTATTTAAGAAGAAAATATTTGCAAATAGAAACATAGAATGATACAAAGCTCAGTTGGTTATTGAGGGATATTTGCAGATAGAGTGAGTCGATTATAGTGAGATTTTTTCTCTTGTTGCTAAATTAAATTCCATAAGACTTGTCTTATCTGTAGTAGTTGCATACAATCTAAAGGTAAAGCAACTTTATGTAAAAACGATATTCATCCATGGAGACTTGGAGGAGGATATTTACACGAACCAACGAGAATGGTTTGAGGTAAAGGGAAAAAAAGATTTTGTTTGCAAACCGAACGAGTCTTTGTATGGTCCGAAACAATCTCCAAGAATGTAGTACTAGAAGTTTGACTCGTATGCCTTGAAGCTTGGCTTTGTTTGTTATGATGCTGATCATTGTGTCTATGTGAAGAGGTTAGATGATAATTTTGTTATCTTAACCTTATATATTAATGATATGCTCCTATTTGGGAATAATACGAGAATGATTATTGCCGTGAAAGGACTGCTGGCAAAACAGTTTGAGGTGAAAGATCTATGCCCAACAAACTTCATCTTGAGCATGTAGATAAAAATGGAGCGTGAGAATGAAAAGTTGTGGCTAAGTCAGAAGAAATATGTTGAAAGTGTGTTGAAAGTGTGTTGAAAAAGTTCGACACGACAAATGTAAATCAATGAAGCTCTCATGTCTACAAGTTTCAAATTATTAGCGCTCTAGTATCCCAAGACTAAAGAGGAAGCTGAAAAGATGGCAGCAGTTCCATATGCAAGCATAGTAGGGAGCTTGATGTATGCCATAGAGCGTATTCGTCCAGATATTGCTCAAGTAGTGGGAGTACCGAGCAGATATATGTCCAATTCGGAGAAAGAGCGTTGGATTGCAGCAAAGCGAGTGCTTTGTCATCTTCACGATATATCCGACTTTGAGTTATGTTATGAAGGCATAAAAGCTCAAAGGGATAGCAAGCGTTGGAATTAAAGTGTTTTGTTGATGCTAATTGGGGAGGTGTTTTGTTGATGCTAATTGGGGAGGTGACATTGATAGTAAGAAGTCGACCAACGGATATGTTATTTTCTTATTCGGTGAAGTTGTGAATTGGATGAGCAAGAGCCGGAGCATTGTTGCTTTATATACTACTGAGGGCGAGTACATTGCTCTCATTCATGCTGCTAAGGAAGTGATATGGATGCGCAGGCCGTGTAAAGAGCTTGGTTTTGCACAAGGAGGAGTGAAGACTGGGTGTGATAGCCAGAGTTCTATATTCTTGGCTAAAAATTCTGAATTTCATGCTAGAACATATCACATCAACATACAATATTACTTCATTCGAGAGAAAGTAGAAGAGAAATTTGTAGTGCTGGAGAAAGTTGACACACAAGTGAATAGTGCAGATTTTTTTGACTAAGATAGTGCGTGTAGAAAAGTTTGAATGGTGTACAACCGTGTTGGCTTCGAAGAAGCATGTGAAGTATTTCCCAAGAGGGAGAATGTGATGTATGGTTCATACTCCTCATCGACGGGAAGGCATGTGGGTAGGGATCTAGGGGAGCCGTCTCGGCGGGAGTTTCAAGGGGACATCACCCTATGGACACTAGATGGTTTTTATAGTTTGAGCTCATATTTTTTCATTGGTAGTTTGTGCTTAGGCTTATGAGTATCTACTTTTTTATATGATCTTTTTCACTTGTAATTGAGTGATGTAGCGAGAGATGCGATGTGTTAATTATAGTGAAATCCTTTGCTGGACGTAACCCTAGTTCAAGGGTGAACCAAGATAAATCTTTTGTCGATTTTTCTTTCTCGCTTTACTCTTTACTTTGATTTGATTGTGCGTCGAATTTTCAATTTGTTTGCGTGTCGGATCCTAACATTACACGGCTCGATATGTGAGGGGGAGATTGCTCGGGCTATCCTACAATGGTTGTGGGGGGCCGATGGTCGGTTTATAAGTATGAAAGAAATACTCATCATTTGAGCTATCTTTTAAAATGAGAGAGGTCCAAGACTATAGTATTCAATTGTTGCGTCATTCTTTTATAATGTGTTCAATAGTGAAAATACAACTGCTGTCGGAGCAATCCATAAGATATTCTTTTTGTTATAAACTTTTCAGCCTCTTTCCCTCTCTCTTGTTGACCCAACCACCTGCAATTAGCCACTTGGTCGATCATTTTCCGCTAGCCTTACATGATGGAAGAAGGAAGACTCCACATATAACCGTTTGGTTCGGAGCCCATAGGAAAAGCTTATTTTTTCAGCTTATGATTTCATAGATAAGGTGGAGTTTTGAAGCCACGCAAATCATAATTCAAGTTACGAAAACTCACGTTTAGAATCGAGCCATATTTTCGTCCATTTTTGACTGAAAAGAAACTCCCTCCAATCAATAGACATAACACATAAATGTTCTTAGTTGATTTTGCATGTGAGCGATGTCCATCACTTAGAATCGAGCCATATTTTCCGTCATTTAAGCCACCGATTAGAAACATGGTTGCTTCTTTTACCGTTCTTTATTTACAAGACGCTGAATTCGCTATGTCACGTAATGGTGAATGCCTATCAAACATGACGAATGTGTTTTCTACGTGGGTTATTCCAAGCGAAACGCGACAATTATTGTTTATTAAAAACTAATTCACTACATTAACTGACCAAAAGAGTTCTTTTCTCACATCTTAAGTGGGTGTGCTTTGCGATGAACGGCACCTTGGTACAACATAGGAAAGCCCGATACTCACTTGAATTCTTCTTGGTGTTATTTAAACTGAAACCAGAATATCGCTCGGTTTGTTTCCCAGGGCGAAAGGGCTTTGGGCATGTCTCACTTTACAAGCCCGGTCCGGCCCGGACCATCAATCCCAACAGTGTTATCATATGATTGGATCATGAGATTGGAAAGCATTGGATCGTCAGCCCAATGTCGTAGAACTTGTCCTAGAGAAGGGCGAGCCGGATCATTGGACCTCACCTCTTAGAGATTAGCCGAAACGAGTTATAAGGGTGTGTTTATTCAAGTGAAAGAATTATCAGTAAATTAGTTTTTCATATGAATTGATGAAAATGATTAGTACAAAACCATTTACTGTCAGTGAAAATATGCATGCTTAAAGTGAGAAAAGATGAATTCCCTCATGTGAAAATAAGAAAATATTTTCCATGGAAATTTTCTTTTTGTCACGAAGCTTTTTTTTTTTTCCGAAACAAACACACCTTAAATGGTACTTAACCGGCCTATTGAAGCGGAACTTGAAAGTCGATCCAAGTAGCGTCATTATTTTTATAGACATTTGTCCTTAGAACGGTTGTCAGTCACTTTTGAAGCAACAGGTCGAAAGCGGTTAGATGTGCCTATGACGAGATCTAGAGGGATGATCGAGCTAATGTTCATGACTTCTGTTAAAGACCAACGCAGAAACTACAACGAAATTAAAATTGATAAGAATAAACGATCACACAGATTTACGTGGAAAACTCTTGCGGAAAAATTTGAGGATTATAAAAGGTGGCTCAAAAGGCTAAAGTCTTTATCTGTCTCTACTTCTTAACCTAATAATTCGAAAAAAAATAATATTTACACTGCTCCCTAGCTTTAACGTTCGCCCAAGCCCGTAAAGAATTCAACTCGGTTTAAGAAGAATCGAATGGTTAGGCCTCCCACGGAAGCTGGCACTTTTTTCCTGCCTCTCCCGCTGTAGATCATTCCGAGATCTGCGAAGCATCGCGTACGTTGAATTCGACCTCTCATTGCTTGTGTACTCGATCGAATCCAAAGAGAAGAGTCAACAGAGAGTCTGGCTAGGCTGAGCCATGTCCTTATCAGAAAGCCAGTCTTGGCTGAGTTTTTGGCCTATTTGTGGTGTTCATGTCGTTGGACATGGCGCTGGAAACATGCTGCTCCTGATTCGGGTCCTGAGTTTCTGACTCTCTCTGTCTGCCGTGTCCGAAATGGCCGGTGTCTTATGCCTCGTGTTTCTCTAGTTTTGTCATGTGCTGGTGCTTGTCGTGGAGGTAGTACATGCTTGTGTTTAGGCCAAATGCACAGTGACAAATTCATTGTCGATTGGGTTTTATGTGATAGAGAGCACGCTATGTAGAGGGCTTTGGATAAAAACTGGATCCGTGACGACCGACGAGTAGGACTGTCAAAATGGGTCACAATCTCATTTTTTTATTCAAGGTCTATTATAAATTCACTTTTTAACCCATTTAAAATTCAAAGAAGACCGATCGAACCAATCTTCGTTCTCCTCTTTCTCTATCCCTCGTTGATTTCACCCATCGTGACTTGCGAGCTCTCTCCCTTCTCTTTGATCCCAATTGATCAGCACTGCCGCTTGCACCACCTATCTTCGGTGGCCCTCCGGGCAACTGAACTCATTTATCTTGGCGTCATTGGCCTCCCTGCATTTTGGTTGAATCTAGTTTCGTGACTCTCCGAATGTCATTTCATTGCCGGAGAATTTTTCGAGTATGTTTCTTAAGGAAAAATTGTCCAAAAAGTTCTGAATCTACTGAACTTCTACCAATTCAGTCGTAAACGTTTTAAAAGTTTATCTGCAGTGCCGTAGTTTGACAAGTCTTGGTTGGGCTCTTGTTCCAGGAATAGGTTTGTTGAAAGTAGACACATTGCGCGCATAAGTTGAGTTAATCAAGCAAATGCATTTTCATAGTGGCCTCAGCTCTTTCTCGCGGATCACTATGTAACTTCTATTTCCGAGACAAATTGAGAGAATAAAACATTCTACTTTGCAAATTTCTTTTTTTTGCTCGGTGTTTATTTGTTACGTATCGTTAAGAATGCTTTCAACTCATTAAATTTACTAAAAATCGAACGTGCTCTTCAGTTGTCTGCAGAAATTGTCAAAGTCTTTTTCAGGAATGAAGTTCAATTTAAAAGGAAACTCATGCGTTATGGCTGGATTTCAAGTGCTTAGCCTTCGGTATTTGAAATTGCTAGTTAAGGGAGGGTTATCAGCTGTAAGATGCGGAGGTAGGTGCGTGAAAATGCCGACATTCGACAACTCGATTAGAGCATGGTGGCGACCCTCGCTGGCCCACCTTGGAAAAAAAAAAAGAAAAAAAGAAAAAGTCTATATAAAAAAATTAAGAATTTTCTTTAAGAAATTGAAATACTTATTTACGTCATCGCCAACCATGCCACGTAGGACGACTAATATCCACATGGGTGATTTCCTGCCAAAATTGATTGGAAGGTCTATCTTGGTAAATCATTATAAAATTTAGGACTAAATTAGTAAAAATTAAAAAGTTTAGGACCTTAATTAACCATCGTATAAAAAAGTTTACATTTTTTTGGATAGTTTTCCCGATATATGGAGGAACATGGCCCTTGAAATAATATATTCTACCAAAGTCCTTAAGCTATTGCACTTGCGTCGATTCGGTTCTAAACCTCTTAATTTGACCAATTTAGTCATAAACCTCTTGATAATTTGCCAATGTAGTTCATCCGGTCAATTTTGGTTGAAAATTGATAACGTGATCACTACTCGGTTGAGTTCGATGGAAATTAAATTCAACCATGAGGCAAAGGCTTTAATTTTTTTATATTGTCTAATTCAAAGTTGGAGTGCAACTGTGATTGCAGTGAACGGTTCATTTGGTAATAAAAAATTTGAGCTTCAAGCAATTCGAGATTTGATTCTTAGCGAGTATATTCGCATAAGAGAGAAGAGTGAATCTTCAGGTGCTACCTTAAATACCGAAGGCAAAGGGAGAAGCAATCAACAATGGTGAAACTAGAGCCGTGGCGGATCGAATTCTAAAGGGAGAAGCAAATCAAGACCTCGTGGTGAAATAATTTACTAGACTTGTGAAAAGAAGGGTCATCTAAGATAAGATTATAGAGCCCCAAAGAAGAAATTTTAATATCGTGATCAAAATCAAGAAGAAGAGAAATCAGTGAATGCAATTCTTGAAGAGACGGTTGATAATGATGCTTTAATTTTTAGCGTTGACTGTCTGATTGAGTCTTGGATTCTAGAATCAGGTGCATTGTTTCACTCTACTTTGTGCAAAGAATTAATGCATAATTTTGTTAATAGAAAATTTAGAAAGGTTTATCTTGCTGATAATAAACTTTTGAATTTTATGGGAAAGGGTGATATTTATATTAAAACTACTAACAAATATCAATGAAAGTTGCATGATGTCATATATGTTCTAGGACTTAAGAGAAATCTCATCTCATTAAGTCAATTAGACAGCACAAGATATAGAACTATTTTGGGGATAGCTCTTGGAAAATAGTTAAAGGTGCTTTGGTTGTAGCACAGGGAACAAAGTCAAGAACATTGCATATGACTGAAAGCAGTAGAGAAACAGCAGCAGTTACCAAGTTGAACGCGGATTCTAAATTGTGGCATTGCAGGCTTGGACACCGAGCGAAAAGGGGATGAAGTTGTTAGCATCTAAGAGAAAACTACCTGATTTGAAGTCCATAGATATTGGTCTATGTGAAGATTGCATTCTGGGTAAGCAGAAACATGTCGATTTTTTAAAGATTGAGAGAGAACCAAAGAAAGGAAAATTAGAGTTGGTGCATATAGATGTTTGGGGGTCAGCCCCTACACATTCCCTTGGAGGCTCGCGCTATTATGTGACGTTTATTGACGTCTCCACTAGAAAGGTATGGGTTTATTTTTTGAAAAATAATTTTAACGTGTTTGCTAGAGATGAAAAACTGAAGTAGAGAATGAGACCGGCTTAAAGATTAAATGTCTAAGGTCCGATAATGGTGGTGAGTATGATAGCAAGGAGTTCAAGCGGTTTTGTACAGGGAACATAATCAAAATGACAAGAACTGTTCTCAATAGACCACAACAAAACGAAGTTGCTAAGAGGATGAATAGAACTTTGAATGAGCATGCAAGAAGTATGAGGATGCATGCGGGGTTACTCAAGATGTTTTTTGCGCGGACACAATTAACACAACATTATATTAGATCAACAGAGGACTTTCGGTTCCACTTGATTTCAAGCCACCGGAAGAAGAATGGAGTGGAAAAAACATGAATTTCTCGCATCTAAAAGTTATTGGTTGTGTTTCGTATGTCCACATAGATTCTAAAAATAGAGATAAGCTTGATGCAAAAACTAAAAAATGTTTTTTCATTGGATATGGTTCTGATAATTTTGGTTATCAATTTTGGGATGAGCAAAATAGAAAAATAATAAGAACTGCTGATGTTACATTAAATGAAAACTTGTTATAAATCGACAGAGCTGTGGTAGAATCTAGTGTGAAGAAGCAAATGGTGGAGACTAGAGAGATTGAATTGGAAGGACTTTCTAAGAGTGTTATGGTTAGAAATCCTGAAATTGTAGTCGTAGACTCTAATGAAAAATCGGAACAAGAATCATACACTCCCGAGTCCACTTTGAGAAGATCTAGTAGAACATCTAAACCTATACAGAGGTTTTCTCCATCATTGAATTATTTGCTTTTAACTAACGTTGGCGAACTAGAAAATTTTTCGGAAGTAGTGCGGGTTAAAGATTATGTTAAGTGGGAGTTAGCAACGCAGGATGAGTTGGATTTACTCAAGAATAATAGAACTTGGGTGTTAACTCGGTTACCCGATGGGAAGAAGGCATTGTAGAACAAGTGGGTTTACTCGATCAACGAAGGTCTTGAGGGCAGCAAGGGGTACAAAGCAAGGTTAGTAGTAAAAGGTTTTCAGCAAACAAAAGGTATTGACTATATAGAGATTTTCTCTCCGGTTGTGAAATTGACTACCAGTATGCTAGTATTGGGTATTGTTGCTACCGAGAATTTACATATGGAGCAGTTAGATGTAAAGACTGCATTCCTCCATGGTAACTTAGATGAGGACATACATACATACATACATACATACATACATACATACATACATGGTACAACTAGAAGGTTTTCGGGTTTATGGAAAAGAAAATTGTGTTTGCAAGTTGAAGAAAAGTCTATATATTCCTTGAAATAGGCTCCTAGACAGTGGTACAAGAAATTTGACACATTTATATGTGCTAACGGGTTCACCAGAAGTGAGATGGATCATTTATATTACTTCAAGAAATTTGATGACTGCTATAGTATTTTGTTATTGTATGTGGATGATATGCTCATTACAGGATCTAGCATGAGGGAAATCAATATATTGAAACAACAATTGTCAAAAGAGTTTGAGATGAAGGACTTGGGTGCAACAAATCATATTATTGGGATGAGGATCACGCGGGATAAATCCAAGGGAGTTTTAAAGTTATCTTAAGAAAAGTACATCGAAAAGGTGCTAGACAAATTTGAAGTTTAGAATGCAAAGTCCAGAAGTACTCCTTTGGGAAGTCACTTCAAGCTCTTGAAGAAGCAATCACCAAAGATAGACCGGGAGCGAGAATATATAGATAAGGTGCCATATGCTTCAATTGTAGCTCGCACAATGGGAGTTATGAGCAGATACATTACTAATCCAGGAATAAAGCATTGAAAAGCAGTAAAGTGATTATTAAGATACCCGAGAGGCATTTTAGATATGTCTTTATGTTTTGCAAAACATGATATAACTTTATAAGGCTTTGTCGATGCAAATCTTGGTTGTGACTTGGATAATAGGAAGAGCACCTTGGGTTATGTTTTTACTTTTGGTGGCATTGCAATCATTTGGATGTCTAGACTTCAAACATGTGTGTCTCTCTCAACCACTAAAGTAGTGTATGTTGTTATATCTAAAGCTGGTAAGGAGATGATTTGGTTGAAAAAATTTTCGACGGATATAGGCAAGAGCGGGATAGCAATGTTCTTTTCAAAGGATGTTAGAGTGCTATTTGTCTTGCAAAGAATTCTATATTTCATTCAAGGACAAAGTACATTGAGTTGAAGTATCATCATATTCGTAAGCTGATAGATGATGGGACATTGTCATTGAAGAAGATTTTTGGTGCAGAAAATCCATCAAACATGTTAACAAAGGTTGTCACCATTGAGAAACCGAGGCTGTGTATTACCTTAGTTGGCCTCCATGGATAGTGATGAGGGGGGCCAATGCACTAAGACAATTCTAGTTACAAAGAGGATTGAAGACTATGAATGATTATTGCTATTTTGAAGATCAGCCTTCAAGCGGGAGATTGATGGATTTGTGGAGTCTAATAGAAAAAAGAAAAGAAAAGCAATATTAAGTGTAGAAGTTTTACATGGCATAGTTGTAATTATTAAGCGCAGAGCTTTTATAGGGCATGTAATTTACATCACAACTATGTATGCCCTAAACTCTTGTTATATATTGGGGCAATATCTTTTGCATTTGTAACGTTGAAGCCTATAACGCCGATACTAATACTGATAGTGAGGATTGCCTAGTGCGGCCTCGTGATTTTTTCCTTTTCTGATTTAGAAGGGGTTTTTTACGTAAAAAGTTCTCTTGTCTTCTTTTATGTGTTTCTTTTCTCTTCAAAGATTTGCATTCCTAACGGGAGAGAGAAAGTTTAGCTCAAATCTTCCCCTTCATAGAGATAGAAGAAAGGAGGCGAGAGGGAGAGAGGAAAGTTTTGGGCTGCTAGGGTTTTTGGTGGGAGGACGAGTTTTCCAAAATACCATCGAAAGGCCCACTTTTGCACCTAATTCTCTATACTTTTTGGTTGGATAAAATAATTGAAAGTGAGTTCCTTGAAGCCACGTATAGTAAATTATAATTAAAAAAAATCATGCAGTAGTGGTACCGCAAATGGGTTTCTCTCTTGCTCATTCCCATAAACCTCCAAAGGCAATGACCCTACTTGCGTTGTCAAGAAAACTTCACTTGGCTGTCATGTATCGTCGTATATACCGAGTCCTAGAGCACCCCAACATGCTCCCCGCAGGATTGGGAATCAGATTCAGACAGGTGGGGATCAAGATGAAATCATCCATACTATTGCTCTGCTGACGAATTATCTTTCTAAATGGTTTATGTTGGGACCACAAGACATCGCATAATGCAATTCAATTGCTTGGCATGGAATCATATGATTGATCTAATCGATGAAAGCAGAGTTTGGTCATTTATCAATAGAATTATCGCCAATATGAAGGATCGGCAACTCAAAGGAAACGACAAAAAGTGTAGTTGAGAATTTCGAATTCAAACATCGAAGAAGTAACCATCAACATAGACAGATAAAACATCCGTTAATATGAAGTCAAAGAAACCATCAAGTTTGTAGAGTCAATATAGCTTAACCATTCGGTAACCGTTTGTAACCTCTGTTTATAACCTCCGGTGGTAATTGTCGGTTGTAGGCGTTAAATATCCACATCGCACTCTTTGGAGGCACCTCACAAACAAATAAACAAACACGTTATCTTTCAATTCATGTATAGTCGTTACAATTTTCAGACTCGCGTTATCGACAAAATTGTAGCTTGTTTCTTAGCTGTAGTTTCCGGATCCGCGTCGTCGACTAAATTTTGACGTGTATCTTTGTTGTATATCTGATGTGTCTCATTGTTGATTAAATTTCAACATTGCATTTTTACGTTATCAGGCTTTCTCATCGATTAAATTCTGGCACACTTTGTGTATGTCCAGTTCCGTTTGAAGTGAAATTATCGATTCTCTTGTCTACCTGTGATATTTCCTAACCGGAGTCGAAACAGGACATGTCTCCTTTTAATAAAAGTCAAAGACCGGCTTTTGATGAAAAATATTTTGTTGCGCAATCAATTGCCGACGAAACAGGGGTCATTGGAAGTTGACTGTTATCACCTCAGACTAGGTTTAGTAGAATGACGAACGTCCGAAGGGTGCGAAACTCGAGAGAGTAGACAAAGCTTGTAGGTCGAAGTCCGAGATGTATAAAAAATAAAATCCTGAATACGGGTAAGGTGGCCATAATGAAATTCGGAACATCTAAACGTGACATAACCGCAATGACCAATTGCTTCAAACGTCTTAAATTCACAGAGAAGACATCTCACGAAACGTTGGATGCTCGACTACTCCCATGCCGGGAACATGAGTGCAACAGAAATGGGATAAAGCGTTGTGCAGATGGGTGGATTCTGTGACAGTGCAAATTTTTTTTTTTTTGTTGCAAAAATAAATTCAAAAAAGAAAAGAAAAAAGAAGCAGAAAAGTCATGGGAGGGCCACACAACATGTCTATTCTCTACGGGCAATCGACGGTTATTTTCCACACGCATGCTGACAGAGAGCCTTGATCCTAGTACTCTCGCTCTCTCGAATGTGAACACCATCGAGCAACCACGACCGTAGTCGATTGCCTCGACCACAACCATGCCCACATATTCGAAAATGGCACCGTGGATACAATGTACGTGTTAGTTATGTTAGAGAAGTTTCATATTAGAGAATTGATGTGGTGTGAAGCAGTTAATATATCATAATTAACTAATATATTCATAGGCTTAAGCTTCTAAGTGAAGTTAAATTTAACTGGATGTGTTAACGGACTTGGACTTGGGCTTTCTTTTGGCCATTTTCCAAGGTGTAGGTATTGGGATTCTACTGCGCGCTCTTAACAACTACAACTTTAAACTCTAAGACACCATTTTCATTGATTATCCATATATATCTTAGTCTTTTCATTGTTTAGTTATTTAAAGAGATACAAGCGACTGTTTTTAGATAAATATTTTCCAAAACAAACGGAACTCAAAAACGATATTCGAGCTTCTACCTAGTGATCTTGAGAAGTCAGGTACTTAATTGGAAAAGAAAAAGGCAGGTACTTATAGGGTGATAATCCCTGAATTAGATGGTCATTAGTAAGTGCTTAGGGTATGCCATGCTAATGATATCTATGCTTTACCCTAAGAACAAGAATTAGTGGACCCACCAAGAAGATTCTTAGGGCCATCTTAGATTCGATTGATGATCAGAAACCACTCAAGTTTAGGTAGTTCTTGCCGGGGTTTGCTTGAACTGTCGAACGTGTCAAATGGTCCCCCTCACAACCCGCAAAAAGCCATAACCATTATCAAGTGATCACATCGTTCCAAAGGGCAATTAGAATATGTCCTTGAAGCACCCATTGGCTCAATAATTGCAATGTGAGTTTCAACATATAAGATTTAGAGCCGAAAATTTATGATGTGAAAAGGCGCCAATGATTGATAAAAGGAGAATGCGTGAGCTCGGTTAAAGTTTGGTCAAATTTGTCAAAAGGTTAGATAAGATCTCAATTTCAGGCTGATCTCTAGAATACTAAATCACTTTGTAATGCCTTTGCTACCACGGCTCTCTTTTGGATTTTATGTATATGTTTGGGCAGTGTGGTGAGACGGTCAGGTGACCCTTTCTGTCCACTCCACGCACCAAACGTCGAAGTTAAGCACCCTCTCTTCAGACAAGAGAACGTGTGTCGATTTTACAGATATATCCTTTGCCCTTACTATGTATTACGAAATGAACAATTGAATTTTTATGCTGAGAAAATTGAACAAACTATGAACTCGTGAGACAGGAAAAAAACAGAAGAAGAGGAGATCAAAGTTGACCTTTTTTTTTTTTTTATCCACCGATCGGTGGCCGAGTTGGTTTGAGTTCGGTTCCTTTCACGAGAGGTCCTGGGTTCAAAACTCCTCGGCGCCGGTGTCTTACGTGGGGGGTCGTGGTGGTGCGCTCCTGCGCTAGCCCCTCCCGAGGACTAGTCGTACTTCACCGTTGTGTTGAGCGAAACTCGCCGGTCGCGCGGAACCTCGGTCATAAACAAAAAAAAAAAAGTCAACGTTTTTTTTCCCTTTTCCTCTCTCTTTCTTGAATACTTTGTTATTATTGAGGTGACAATGATTTGTGATATATTGAAACCTAACGTTACATCATCTTTAGAATATTGTCCGCCAAATCGAATGGAGAATCATATATTATTATACAAAGGGTAGAGTAGTTTGTATTTTATGGGTAACTGCTTCCCTTCTCTTTTCCTAATCTCGAGCTCATTTGTTTTGCAAAAATGGGTAATTTAAAAAATATTTTTGAATAAATCAGCACTTATGGTTGAGCATGGTAACACTTCTAAAAGTGAATTTATGCTCCATAAGTGCTTCTCGAGTTCTGGAGCAGAAATATGTTTGATAATGTAACTTTTGAAGCAGAAATCCATTTGGTAAAAAATTTTATATCTAAATGAAATTTCTACTTTTGAAGTAAATTTTCATTTCTGAAGTTGTTTTTCCCCCAATTTGAGAAGTTAAAGAAAAATTGCTTCTCAATCCAAGAAGTACTTCTCGCCTTATCCTCTTTTCATTACACCTTCATCCTCTTTTCGGTCACGTCCCCCTTCGCCGACCTCGGCGGCCGCCCACTGTCGCCCGCTACCACGACCACGACCACCCACCGCCCCCCCTACGGACCACCGCTAGCCTCCCATCATCGCCCACGACCATTGTTAAGCGCTAACCATCACCCGCCACGGACCTCTGTCTGTCGCCGTCCACCGCCACTTGCGACCGCTGCTGCCGAGTCGCCATCTTCAGCCGCAAGAGTAAAAGATACATAATAATTTTTATTTTTAAAAAGTAATTTTTTTACTAAAGAAATTTAAAATGTTTAAAAATGAAGTAGAAATTTTTCGGCCGCCGACAATAATTTTTTATAGAAAATTTTGTGTTAATAATATTTCAGAAGCAGAAATTTTCAACTGTTACCAAACGAATTTCTCCGATAAAAAATCAACTTTTGGAGCAAAAATAGAAAAATCAACTTCTGCTTCTGAGTAGAAGTAGAAAAATTAACTTTTGGCAAAAAATTAATTTCCGAAACAGAAGTATTCTCATATGTGCTGTATGTGCCTGAAAGATGACCTATTTGACGTACGTTTTGTTCTTTGTCTTCCTAAGGCCAGATTGGATTCCAAGTCGTGATATGTCCTATACTTACAAAATTTCATAAGTTCTAGAAAGATTGTCTGAATTAGAACCTAAGATACTAGAGATCGCGGGAGTTGACACAGCCCACCAAACTCCCCCTAATCGACAAGGAAACTGACGAAATACAAAATAGAAGGAGCATGCTTTTCTCTGCCAAGTCGATAGCGACTCACATCCAATCTCCTTTTAACACATGGTATTCACATTATAAAAATTATATTAAGGCCAAAGAAATTGAACTTCAAATTATTTGGAAGAGTACGATTCTTGGCGGAGATCAATTATACTCAATATTGGAGAAAAAATTGACAGGGGAGCATTGATTGGATTTAATCTTTAATGGCAGTAAAAATTCCATTGATTGATACGTTTTAATTTGTGCATTCAATTTGCATATTGTAATTTCGATGGGCAGAGATTAAAGTGGTCGTCTCGCTCGTCGCAGGTGGGAGCCGTTCTTGTCGGAGTTGGTGGAAGTCGCGCGTCTGCCAAGCTTAAAGAAATCGCAAATTGGGCAGGTGCACTGGAACTCTAAATTATTCTCTTGGAAAGGGAAAAGGTTGCAATTTCATATTTGTTCGCGGAGACGAAGAAGCTCGTTGACATTGCTTTTTTGACATGGCAAGTACCAAGAACTAAAATTGGTGCTAAACCTTTCGTTTGACCACGCTACTTAGATTACAATTATGTTGTGATCACTTAAATACTGGTTTAACTCGAGTTGACTCAATAAATGATTTTGTTTTGATAAGTTAGCAATTGAAACGCGTTGTGTTTTCGAATGAGCCAACATACCAAAACATTAAAAAAAATTAACCCACTTTAAGAAATCGCGATTAGACCTGTTAAAATGGGGGCATAACCCATTTCTCAAACTAAATATGATGGGTTGAGTTTTTATATGGGTTAATTATATTTAATAAATGAGTCATAATGATTTTAAATATCATATGAGTATTAAATGCGTCATAAATATGTCATAAATAAGTTTATAATTTATTTAGACCCAACCTACCTCTACGGCTCTCTTTTCATTCTCCTCGCCCTCGTTCTCCCAACACTCTCACCTTAGACTGTATAAGAGTTTTCCTAAATTGATTAAACATGAAAGTGTTATAGGAATACCTGTCGAATCAAGCATAAGTTACTAAATGGGTTAAAACAGATTAAATGTGTCTATTTAGATCGTACCATTTTCAATCCGATCCAAATCTAATATGATCCACCTGCTTGACGGGTCTACTCGCCATATACCATGTAAATGAGGCCGTTGAAAGTATATTCAAGAGCTTTTGCTTCTTATACGTGTTGGACAGTGACTAGTACATCATACCAACAATTATTCGCAATGGACCTTCTTACGAGGTTAACACGTTCCCATCATTATCCACTGTTCACGATCAAGACACTTGGCATATATGACCTTAATGGTAAAACCCGTGAAACTAGTTGCGAGTCCTGTATATGTCAAGCCATTGCTTCGGCTGCCAAGAAAGTGCTAGGCCAATGCACCAATCTTAAATAGCATCCTGATCTTAATGACACGTGACCACGGCGCTATTCGTTACATTACCATCGGAAGAATCACGAGATTCGACTTTGAGAAGGCAAGTCAAGCGCGATGTAACAATGCACGAGAATGTCATGCAAAATTTCATTTTCAAGCATGGTAACTTCGGCTTTTGATGCCTTCCAGTGATTGTATATAATCTAGAAGAATTACCCTAAGTGTTGGCAAAGACGTGATTTGCCCAATATTGACGGAAACTACCCTCATCCAATGGGCCAAATTGAAAGAAAAACTCCCAAAATTGGAAAAGTCAGCAAAACAACAGCCCCCACCCCCCAAAAAATAAAAAGTCAATCTTGGGTTCTTGAACCTGATTATGGAGACCAAGCAGCCCCCAAAATTAACCAAGAACTCTCCAGTACTTCACGGAGAATTCGCACAACAGCATGGGGGCAAATGTGTCATTTCAACTACCACTCCTTTCACATTTTCCTCCCCTCTCATTCTTTTTTTCCTCCAAAGATAAGGTGGGTTCGTTCACATCCACATTTTCTATAAAACTTTCGAGCCAGCCTGGTTTTCCCACACCCATTTTGCGGCCGGCGAGAATCAGAGACTCCTCCCACACACACACGAGCTACACATTTCGAGATCGAGAGAGAGAGTGACAGAGAAAAGACAGAAGAAGGTGGTAATAATAGCTAGAGAGAGAGAGAGAGAACATAGAGGGAGAAGCAGGGGTTCCGCGCAGCAAGAGGCTCGCAGAGATAATGTCAATGGAGGCATCGGAGCAGCAGCCGCCGTCGCAGCCCCGGCAACAGCTGGCGCACCACCTGTCGGGGAGCCTGAGCTTCAGCAGCAACCTGTCCATTTCCGGCGAGGACGAGGAGATGTCGAGATCGGCTCTGTCCAACTTCAGGGCCAAGGAGGAGGAGATCGAGAGGAAGAAGCTGGAGGTCAGGGATAAGGTCATGTCGCATCTGGGTCGCGTCGAGGAGGAGACCAAGAGGCTCGCCATGATTCGTGAGGTCAGTGCACAAAAAGAAGTTTTTTTTTTTTTATACAAAAGATTTCTGGGGTTTTTTCATTTTTATCCTCTGTAGTTTTCTGCAGAATTAGCTCGATCTTAGATTCGAGCTAGACACTTCTGGAAGGATGAAGACTTGGGTTTGTTTTTCTAATAAAAAAGATCTGGCTTTTTTATTGCGAATTGTTGGATTAGGATGAACTGAAATGTAGATTTCCACAAATTTCTCATTGCTTCTCTTATTTTTCCTTTTCCCCCATCTCCTTTTGGTTAGGAAATTTCTTTAATTCAGCATAATGATGCTGTTTTTTACTTTTGTGTGTGTGTGTGTGTGTTTGTTGAAACCAAGGAAGCTTCTCTCTTTTTTTGTTTTTTCACCTTTTGGGGCTCTGTTTAGTGTCATTTTTTCCCCTTTTGGGCAATGTATTTCCCAGTCTCATGTGGAATTAACACCAAGAGATATACATGGTTCGAGTTAGACATTACAGAAATTGATTTAGGAATGGGGAATGTGAAGATCCTTTCGCATCTCTGGCCTCCAAGTCCCCTTGTCCCTCTAAATCTGGGTTTAATGAATATAGTCCTGGCTAGAAGCAGTAGGCAAAATTAGAGTCTTTTTATTGGTGCTGGGATAAATCTAACATTCCTGTGGCTAAAATGGATTGGCAATATAACCAGGAACTTGAGGCATTGTCAGATCCAATGAGAAAGGAAGTTGCACTTGTCCGAAAGAAGATCGATGCAGTAAATAAGGAATTAAAACCACTGGGACACACCTGCCAGAAGAAGGTGATTCTCTCTCTGCCCATCCGCATGCGGTTGTTTCTGTGAAACCGCACATTCTTGCATTCAATCCATTGTCTGGATCCAAAAAATTGTCCTGATTTGTGCCAGGAGAGAGAGTACAAGGAAGCCCTTGAGGCCTTCAATGAAAAGAATAAGGAGAAAGTGCAGCTCGTTAACAAACTAATGGAGGTTAGTCCTGCGCTTAAATCTTTATGGATTGACACTGTAAAATATGTGAAAAGCAGAGCTCTTCCCAATATTTGTCTGCCTGAGAGAATGTTTGTTTTCCTTTTGGGCAATTTCATTTTGTTCAGCTGGTGGGCGAAAGTGAGAAGTCGAGGATGAAGAAGCTGGAGGAGCTGGCTAAGAGCATAGAAACCCTACAATGAGAGATAGCCTTGACGTTGATGACTGATTGATTAGGTCTCTTTTGTGATGATATGTATGTAAAGTGGTGTTTACCTTCCAATCACTAGATGGGTGCTTCCGGGTTTGTTGTTTTCTTGAATTTTCTGATGTCTTTGCTTGCTTTTTCTCTCATTAGCATTTGATGTGTGTACAATTTAACTAATTTAGGAAGGGAATAACCCCCCCAAAACAGAACACAGATGGGTAAGAACTAAACTGTCCATCAACTCTGCAGTGTCTTGTTCTTCGTGCTGAGCTTGGCTTGTATCTCTGTGAGGTAGCCATTCTTGACCATCTGTCATATTTATGTGTTTGTGTACTTGGAGGATGAATTCAATGCAGGGTCTTCTTCCTTCTGGTCCGGAAGTGTAAGGAGCCAAATTGGGCAAAGCTATCAGTAAAAGGATCCACAAAAATAGCCAAATGCTTAATCTCTGCAATATAGAGATAGGAAATTGCAATTCTGGCGTATCTGATGATGGTCAGGATAATTTAGTGCAGCTGCTCATGATTACCTAGAGGCTAAGAGCATTTGGTGGCAAACCCAAATCAGAATCTCTTGGGTAAAAGTTGTGGGTCAGAAAAAGGTCTTGTATAGATTATTGTAAACTAAAGCGTGAAAAATGAGTAATCTTTGAAGAAGGCAACCTCGCAAAGTTCCAACTCGGAACCCATGAAGCACTATAGATTTTACTGCAGAAGAACACATTGGAAGCAATAAAGAAGCAACGATTCCTCGTGCCGATTGTCATGGGGAATGATTGCGCCAAAAGTGAATGTTAAAAAAATACGTTGTTCTTGAGGAAACTGTAAAGAGAAAGACGTCGACGCGATGGCCTGTCAAGACTCCTTTGAACTTTCCTTCGGTTTGAGGGAAGAGGAGGAGAAGCACTTCTCGGTGCAGAGTGGCTCATGTGCAGTCGGCCCCTCCTGCTTGCACAAATTCTGAAATATCATGATAAGCGAGCGGCCGTGTGGATCACGTCAATACAAGATGATTGTCCGATGACAGTGTAGGTATGGTGTGACTGGACCCGCCAAACGAGCTGATGAGATTGGCTTAAAAAATGGCTCTCCAAATAGATTCATTTAACCTATTTATGATTAATTTATTATAATGTAAGTTTAATGATTCATACCTAATTTGATCTCTATCCAACAAATATTTGACTCGATCTACGTCCCTAAAACACTTTCATATTTAAACCAATTTAGAAAAAATTATATCCAAATTGATGTCGGTGTAGAGTGAGTGAGCACGGAAGAGAATAAAAAGAGAATCATAAAGATGGGTTTGGTATAAGTAACCTGTAAATTCATTTATTAAATATAAGTAATCAATACAACAAGTCAGCTCATCAAATATGAGTTAAGAAATGAGTTTATGACATATTTTGACAGGTCTAGCTGCGATTGCCAGCAACACATGCACACATAAACGTTTGTAATGTATGTGGCAAAAAAAAAAAAAACAAATTAAAAGGACTATCAAAGTAAAGAGTATTTATGTTCGCATGAACCTTGCCTCAACTAATTTTATAAATGCAGGCGGACCGCTTCACCCACTTTAGCGAAGTCAGCTCCGCCCTTGCGAGATAACAGATGCATGCTTCGAGGTAAACCCATCGTGATTTGAACAAGAGGTTTTTCGTATCCAAACTTAGCAGTCATCGCTTGAACAATCTCGTAAGGGGTTGACAAATTGTAATTTTAGAAACTATGCTTATAGGATAACATCATCACTAAGTTGACCCTTTTAAAATTTATTCGGTATAGTTTATGATTGACATTGAGATTGGTACAAAATATTGAAGTAGTTGGACAAATTGAGGTTGAAATTTGAAAAGATGCACTCTTCCTACAGCTTTGTGTCCTTAGAATGGTAGTGGTGGTTGTGTTCAAGTTTTTCTCCTTTAGAAAGACAGAGTTAACTACGGCACAAATAGTGTTGAATCGTCGCAATCTTGTAGTAATGAACTCTCAACAACCTTAGCTCCTCAAAGAAAGAAGAAAAGTAAGTCTCAACGACCTTAATTGCTCAAGATTCCCCTGAGCAGATATCCAAATATCTAATGGAGAAAGACTTGAATAAAATGTCCAAGAATGATCTTCCTACCTAAACCATTAAGTCGTCACTAGAAAAAGTTTTGCATAGGCTTATTTTTATAGGTAGTGTTGGCCAAGAGTGATCTTCAAACAAGTGCGGTATAGTTGGTGTTCTTTAGAGAGACGGGTCTTGTCTACTGGTATTGATAATTTAAGGGTGAGTTTCAAAAGAAAAATTGCACTTTTGATCAATTTAACCCGAAATCTTTCAAATCGATTAAATTTTTTGGTCCAAATTCAAATACGTCAATTGAGCCCTAAACTTTTGACCAAAAAAAAAAAAGAGTCATTAACCTTTTGACATTTTGCCAATTAAGTCTATCCGACTAATTTTAACTAGAAATCGCTGACTTGGACGCCGTTGGTGCCACATACAATAGCCGACATTGACGTGGATGTAAATTAAATTTGATTTTTTTTCATTTTTTCCTTTCTTTCTTTTTTTTCCTATCAAGTCCAGTGAGGGCCAGCCGACCTTCCCCGGGCTTGGCAGAAAAAAGGATAAAGAAAGAAGCAAAAAAAAAAAAAAAAAAAAGTAAGAAGTAAATAAAATACATAAATTTTAAAAAATATTATTAAAATTGTCCGCGTCAGCATCTATCGTGCCACTTAGGATGTCCGATGTCAACATTAACGATTTTAGTTTAAAATTAGCCGAGTAGACTCAATTGGCATAATTTTAAGGTTTAGGATTGAATTGACCAAAGTACAATAGATTTATAACTTTTTTTAAACGATTTTCCCTGATTAATTGAGATAGATAAGAATCCTCTTATTCTCGAAGTACGTAAAACTTAATTATTTGTAAATTTTTGAGGTTTGACTGTATAGCAGTTGTTCTATTGAGATCTATATTACTGCCATAATATTTTATGCTCCGTGCATATCAGAATTGACAAGTTGATGGCCATTTCAAGAGTTGCGTCCGGTGTTTCCTATTTCTTGTACAAATTCAAATAACTAGAGAAGGAGGCGAATTTCCATTTCATATGATAACGACGTTAATAACATGACGAGCAAGTGAAAAAAAGGTTGCTTCCTCAGCGCAAGCTTGAACCAGAAGCCCTCGATTCATGCAATTTAGGAAAAAGCCTTGAAGTGCAACAATTGATGCCAAAATTAAATGGAGCATAGATTGGAAAGAAACAAAAAGTGCTTTTTCCTTTGCGTAAGATTTGATGAATATCGAACAAGAATCATTCTTTCTTGTCGACGAAGGGAAGGATAGGAACCCAATGGGAAGACAAAAAGCAAGCACGGACAACATAACTAAATCAAATGTCCTTCGACCAAAAAAAAAAACACAAGCAAAAATAGAAAGTCCGAAAACACTAAATGATAGTACATAGTTTTTCGATTGTTTTTTAAGAGTAAGCTAATTCAAATCTAAATAGGATATACATTGTTTCTCTTTTAGTTTGGTTTGGTATTGAAAAAGCAAAACCTAAAAATTCAACATCAAAGAATAAGGGGCATATGGCACAAAATGGTCCCTAAATTTTGGACCGATATGCAATGTGGTTCTTAAACTTTAAATTTATTTCATGTGGTCCCCGAACTCCAGCCCAATGTGCAATGTCATCCCCGAACTTTTGGTACATGTTCAATTTAGCCATTGGACTATATAAAAATCTTTAATGTCGTCCCTAAACTTGAATTAATTGAAGGGTAATATTGATCATTTTCATATAGTTCAAGAACTAAATTGAATATGTACCAAAAGTTTAGAGTCCACATTGAACAAATTAAAAGTTCAAGGACGATATTGCATATTGGGGTAAAGTTCAGAGTTCACATTGAATAAATTAAAAGTTTAGGGTAAAGCCTGTTTGATTTAGATCGGGAAAATCGAAGTTTAAGGGCTATTTTTTTTTTTTTTTTATAACCGAGGTTTTGCACGTGCAATGGACTATTCCTCGGGATGGTAGGGGTATGAGCACCAATACCATCGGTTAAGTCCCTCAAGACGCGGTCGGGGAGATCGAACCCGAGACATTATCGGTTTAACTGTCTAAGGCTCGGAGATTTCACCAACTCAGCCAACGCCTCATTGGCGGTTTAAGGACTATTTGTACCATTATTTCCCAAAAACATGTGATAATTTTCCAAAAAAGTCCTAAAACTATTGTACGACAATCAATTCGGTCCTAAACCTTTTGATGATTTGCCAATGCAGTCCTTTTGGCTAATTTCGACTAGATATCACTAACGTAGCGGTTCAATCAACATTGATTTTCTTACGTGGCATGATCGGCGCTGATATGTTGATTTTTACAAGTTTTTTTTTTTTTTGAAATTTTCTGTTTTTTTCTTTGCTTCCCTTTGTCTTTTTTCTTTTTTTCCCTCCTTGGCCATAGCTAGTGAGGGCTGAGATGCCCTCCTAAGCCACGGGCAAGGCTGACCATCGCAAGACTTGTCTTTTTTCTTTTTTCCCTAGTTTCATCCACCAGTCGATGCCTTAGCCATATCTAGTGAGAGCTGGGATGCCCCCATGAGCCATAGGCAAGGCCGACCATCCCTAGAACCCGCGAGGGCGTTCCGCCCTTGTTGGCAGTCGGCGACCTTCGCCTATGATCACCAAGGCCCGGTGACCAACGGATGGAAATAGGGGAAAAAGAAAAAGGAGAAAGGAAATAAAAAATGAAAAAAATTAAAAAATTTAAGGAAATTGCGAATGTCGTTCACATCGGCGTCGGTTGTGTTACGTAAGACGGTTGTTGTCTACTTCTTAAAATTGGCCAAAATGACTATATTGACAAATTGTCAAGGGTTAGTTTAGCAAAATTAAAATATTATAAATGAATATGCCGCACAATAGATTTATGACTTTTTTTTTGACAAATTTCACGAAAAACATTCGGGTTCGTGAGCCATTCCTTTTCTAAAATTGAAGCATAGCGCAAAACATGGTTTTGCAAATTGTCATTTTTGGCCACACTTTCTCATTTTGGAGAAACTAATATGCGTGTTTTTGCTATAAGATTTTTATATTATTAAGCTTCTAGATCAGTATACTGTGGCTTCACACCAATTCAACAATTCGATAATATTAATATTTTTAATCTGAGTCATTCCTTCCAACTAAATGTTCCAATGGATTAGTCATGAATCTAAATAAAATCTATCGATTTTTAGTGGCTCAATATCAATGTTGGGAATCAATGGTCAAGGCACAAGATTGATCCACACAATACACGCGAGGCCTAACAATAGCCCAGGGGAGGCATCAAAAGTGAGGTGGCTTCCACGGCATAGCAAATTTCATAGTTTCGACCGACGTGATGCTCAAACATTTCTAAGGATTTTTACACAATTCATACGAGTCAAAACCTCCGGAACGAGTATTTCAATGATCTTGTAGGGTGAATCTACAGTCGAGTAATAGTGTCACTCCACAAATTCTCTCCATATGACGTGTGGCATGGAGCGCTACGCATTTCACTTCCACTTATGACATTGAAAAATCTAATCAAGTATAGCCTGGAGTTGCATTGAGTATGAATAGGATTGATTCTAGAGGTGACATTGCACGTCGAAGAGGTGACTCGAAAGAATAATTCTCTTTCAAGCATACACGGAGAAAATTCAAAGGACGTGATGCTATTTCGAGAGACCAGTTCTGGTCCCCATCATTCACAACTTTTTTATTTTTATTTTTATTCCATAAATAAATATGAGGGGGGATAAAAAGACATTTATGAATCTCTGCTTCGCACTATGGAACATTAAAAGTTAAAACTAGTGTAAGAACATGGTATAATTCGACTTCTTTCTCCTTTATTTCCCCTCTTTGTCGTTCCACCTATGTTTAAAAAGAAAAATGAAGGTAAAAAGAAGAAGCGGCCTTGGTCACACTTTTGATAGATAAAAGCTTAAAGAGGAGATGTTTTTTTTTTTTTTTTTCAGAAAATTCCTTTTTATCTCACATTGTAGATGAGATATCTTTAAAGTAGAGACTTTAAAGTTTATACTTTAACTCACAACTTTTCCCTTTGAATAAAGAGGGATGGCATCTTATCTAAATCTTTTAAGATCACTGCATCCATACTCAGGCGCTATACTAAAATAAAATTTAAAAAAAAGGAGAAAATATTGGCTGTTAAAAAATCACATTATATACGGAGAATTCCAAAAATTTCGAGAAAATTCCCACCGAAAGTCCTAAACTTTTCCTAGAGATAAGACACCTATACCCTTTTTGTCATCTCACCGATATCCCAAAATTGTACTAGTGATTCAAATTACCATCCGTCACAGTTCCGTCCATAATGGCCCTGAAAATCCAATGAGCCGGACCGAAATCTAACAAAATGTATTTTTGGGTCATCAATACAAGTTTGAGGTATTGGCGAGACGAAAAAAGGTGTGGGAATAGGTGTCTCCCTGGGAAATGTTTAGGGTTTTCGGTGGGATCATACAAAAATTTTCTCCATTACCAAAAATCAAATACAAGCTCAGATTGTAGGCATGTTCGTGAGAGTAGGCAAGAAGAGGAACATAAAAATGTGATTTGACGAGGAGAGGAAGCAGGCCGAATTGGACAGGGCGATTGGCCCGGTTCAGAATGAAGCCAAAGAAGTAAGTTCGTTGGCCCAATTCCTTTTGCCCATGTGGGCCTTTTAAAGCCCATGGACAGGTTTTTTTAAGTTTTAATTTGATCCTTTTGCCTAGATTATGTTTCTCCTGGTGGGAATTCTCATATGATCTCTACACCATGGTAATACACGAAGGATTATTATTCGGTCTCCTACCGGCGCAAGATCTATTTCCACGTCTCGCGCCAAGATCCGGTCATCTAAGAAGGTGTAAATGCATTTCTAGAACGATCGAGTTTCAATTGCACGAATGATCGGATCTTGACACCGCATATGGATTTTCACAACGATGGACAAATTAAGTACATATAATAGTTACTGCATACATTGATTGAAATTTTGACCTGGATTGACCCCTTCAACACTTAAGTCTACATAGAGGAGAAGCTAAGAACAAAGGTCTTAGATTTTATCTCGAACGGTCGCAGGGGTTCATAGTTGAGGTTGCTTGCTCTTTAGGTTGGTCCGTTCCTTTGGGAGAGAGATTATCCGCTAATTTAGGGTCGAGGAAAACAAATAGTTAGACCTAAAGAGAAAGGAATTTTTCATATGAAGTGAACATATCTACTCTATTTATAACGAAATTTCCTTGTATCTATAAAGTAAATTACCAAAAAACAGTTTAAAAATTCTAAGGTAAGTGCACTAAAAGTTCAAAAACTTGTTATGAACGTGTAATTGAGTTCTAAAACTTTCGATAATTGAATCAAATCCTAAAAATTGTTACAAAAGTGCAATCAAGTCCTAAAATTTATCACGGAAGTTCAACAAGTCCAAGAACTTTCAGAAGTGCAATCAATGGAATGACTTGCTTGGACTAGTTTGATAAGTTTTAGGACTTAATTGTATTTTTTGAAAATTTTAGGACTCAATTGCATTTAGGAGACAAGTTTTAGGACTTAATTGTAACTTTTTAAAATTTTAGGACTAAATTGCACTTTTATAATAAGTTTGGGGATTTTCAATGCACTTATCCCAAAATTCTATAAGTCCAAGTCGTATCTTGTCTCCTTCTAGTAAAAGAAGAAAGAAACTCTAAGCATAATCAACTCGTCAAATAATTTGGTAAAGCGGTGAGCAATCAAATCACTTCCACCTAATAATTAGCCAATTTCCACTTTGCAAATAGGATGTTAAATAGACACAAGGATTTGTCGTTTACCAAGTGACGTATCATTCTCTTCCACGATGTTTCCTCCCCCTGACAATGCTCGAGTTAATCTGAAGATTGGTACTAATTAAAAAGTTTAATTCTTTTTGTCGCGAGGAAGGTTCAGTGAACCAGTCTGCTACACCTACAATGTGATTATTGGATGATGGAGAGATTTAGAAAATCACTCGATTGGATCCGCACAAACATGCAGTGACATGATCACCATCCTTAAACAAACTGGTTGGTCCACTCATTAGTCGGATCCTAATTTAGATAAAACACCATTTTTCTTTTTCTTTTTTTGGTTTTTTGCAAGGAGAACCTGTTTTGATTGTTGAGGTTACTACTAAAATAAAGAATTGGGAATGAGTACAACGAGGCCAAAATGAGTTTCCTCATATGAATGCTCATGAGGTGTGTACAGAATATATTGTACTTGGACTATAAACTATACACCGCATACTAATGCACAACCATCTTCCTTAAGTAGCAATAGAATATTATGGTTATTACTATATGGGAAAACGACAAAAATGATTCCTTGAATTTTGATTCAATGTGGAATCTTATTCCATAATTTTTAATTTGTTCCATGTAGACCCCGAACTCTTGATAGTTGTTCGATGTAGTTCTATTGTTTGCTAACAACAAATCATGTATTATTTAACGACGTGGATTATTGGGTAGTGAGTTGGATTTTTAAAGGTGAAGTCACAACATGTCAATCTTTCTATCCACCTACTTTAGAGAAGGAAAAAAGAAAAATAGGGCTTTAACATGTCCATCATTTATTGATGATGTTATAAATATTTCCCAATTTAATATGAAATATTGCTTGGATAATTCGCATGGAACCTTTTTTTTCTTTGTTGTTATCCACCGTTCAAACTTAATGGATTAAGAAACATATTAACAAATTCCATCAACTTAAATAAATGGAAAGACGAAGTTGAACACTAGATTGAACATTTATTAATAGTTCAAGGACCACATTGAGTAAATTAAAAATTTAGGGATGACATTGACATTGCACCAACTTTCGGGGACCATTTGCGTCAATTTCGCTCACTATATTGCATGATATTTAATGAAATGTAAGGTCGACTTTGAACCATATAGCGTTTTCTTACAAGGAGAAAATTGGAGGTCCCTTCCTAATATAACATCACTTAAGAGAATTAAAATTTTATACAGATCGGGAAAATTACCAAAAAAATCATAAACGACCAGTGTGGTTATTCGTATTTCATTTTCGTTTGCCAAACCAAACCCTATGTTTGCACTAAGTTACTTACGGAATCTCAAATTGTTTCCAAGAAAACTTTGTTCGAATTGTATGTGCTAAGCAAAGTGCAAAAACCAACTTCCAATTACAATTGTGCCAATTCAATCCTAATTTTTTTTTTTTGCCAATTGAGTTATAAATCTTTTTACATTTATACCAATTCAATTCATCTGACTAATTTTAACCGACCGGTGCTGATGTGGCAATTTTTAATAATATTCTAAATATTTTCATATTATTTATTTCCTTTTTTCTTTTCTTTCTTTTTATCTTCTTTTTCTTCCTCTGGTAGCCGGATCGAAGACCAGCCGGAGGCGAGAGTCAACAATGTCACCTTGTCATCGCTGGGCGAGCGCTAGATCTAAGTGAGGTTGACCTCACCATTGCTGGGCGAGGCTTGATCTCGCCGTCGTTGGGCAAGCTTGGCCTCGCTAGTGGTCGACAAGGTTGCTTTTGGCCAGCATCGATTCGAGCATTGGTTGGAGGAAGAAGGAATTGCCACGTCCATGTCGGCTAGCCAAAGTTGATCAAATTGAATTGGAAAATGAAAAATATTTAAAACTCAATCGGCAGAAAAAAAAAGTTTAGGACTGAATTGATACGATTATAATATGTTTAGGGCTTTTTTTGGTAATTTTTCACAAAGAGATCAAAAGGTATCTTCTAACAAAAAAATAATAATTAATTATTCAAGTCAATCAGTATGTGTGACATGGTGAATTGATCCTAGACAGAAAATATGGACCACGCGAACATTCCAACCAAACAATTTTCATGTCGAAGAAAACCTTACGGGCCTAAACTAATCACAGATCAGAGTGCCCGGTCGAAGTCCACAACAGGAGACGGACAACGATCCGACCGCCCCTGACGCGTGGATGCCAGAACGTGCGGAAGTATTCTACGGACCGATTCGCTGCGTTTCTTGTCGTACGTGGAGGGTGCATCGTCCGCCGTAGGATCGCGCATCCGACAAGCCTTCGCATTTCATCTGCTTTTGCCACGATCGCATTTGGAGTTTAGTGGAAGAAAACGCCAAAACGTTGGATGCGTTTTGTGCTGCGGTTCGGGGATTTTTTTTTTAAAAATATGTGGGCGGGGGAACAGTTTCTCTCTAATAGCTAAAGTTTTGCTAAAAAGGCGGTGCGCCTAAATACGACATTCGCAGCACCATCATCGTACAAAGATAGAAACAATACAAACATGTTGCATGAATACAGAAAACTCTTTGTAAATTTCATATCTATTTCTAGATCGGAATAGAAGAGCACCTAAATATAAATTTAACTCTAGATCAAGAGAAAAGACTTGCAAAGGAGATACAAGATGATTACAAAGTCAGTTTCAGATAAATTGAATGCTGAAGGTAGTAGTAGAAGAGCTTCGTAGACTCGAGGAGCGCTCAACTATCTGGAGCATGCATCGGAGTCGGAGCGACCGAGCAGACCCGGCAAGCAAATTCTTCCGAGGCACTTGCGCTTTGATTTTCTGAGTTCGTAGGACAAAACTCTTCACTTTTGTGGACTAAGTCGATGGTTTTGTCCGCAAATCAACGAAGAAGCCGTGAAGATAAGGATATAAAGAGACAAAGAGGCGGAGGGGGATCCCTCTCCCCCATGATGTAGTTACAGGGGCGACGACTTAGGGGAAAGGAAAAGAGGCAAACCCTAGCAGAGAGGAAGAGGATCAATATATCGTATATGAATTAAAAAATGAATTTATGATTAATTTTGACGGGATTATTTGTTCATGAATTTTGACCCAAGGCCTTATTTCAATCCCTCAATGTTAAATTCGTCTTCGTATTTAATTGATGCGCCTTATCCATAATCTAGCTGATTTTGCTATCAAATATTGATGTGGCGATTGTGTGACTATGTTGTGATACCTGGAAAGTTGGAAGCATTTCCACCGTGTGGAAAGTTTAGTGAATTTCGATTGAGAAGTGAAAGTTAAGTATGTATCAATGACCTAATCACACGATCCGCTATTGTTCAATGATCACGACAACAATATTGACTCGAGAGCATTGATTCTTACCATTTCCAATCCTTATATGTTTTTTAAGGATCACATTTTACCTTGAAGTTAGTTTAGGAGAAGTACGATCGTATAGGATGTGGTATTTGGTCACCGGGATGTGGAACCGATTAGGGCATAATAAAACGAGATAAAAAGAAAAAGGTTAATATTCCGGAAAACTCCAAATTGGTTACATGTGACAAATTTACCCCAAAATTATTTTTTATCGTAAAAAATCCCAAATTGATACACTTATGACAAATATATCCTCTATTATTTTTTGTTAAATTTTATCGTCAACTTGCTAATTTAAATGACACGTATTAGTTGATACGTGTATCGGATTGGGATTGTTACCCCTTGTTTGTCATAAGTGTATCAATTTGGGTTTTGCATAGTATTAATCAAATTTAACGGAAACTAAAATAGGGTAAATTTGTCAAATGTGTACCAGTTTAGAATTTTTGATAGTAAAAAAATAATTCGAGATAAATTTATCACATGTGTACCAATTTAGAGTTTTTTATGGTTAGAAAAATGATTTGGGGTAAATTTATCACAGCTATACCAATTTGGAGTTTATTGTGGTAAAAAAATAATTTAAAGTAAATTTACTTCAAGTATAAATTTATGGTTTGTTATGGTAAAAAAAATAGTTTGGGGTAAATTTATCACAAATGTACTAATTTGAGATTTTTCACGGTATTAACCCAAAAGAAAATCTTATGAGCTTTTTTATATCATGTTGTTTGCTTGGTAAATTACCTAATATAAGTCGGTCAGATAAATAACTTGTAGACTTATAAAAATTAGAAAAAAAAACCAAAAACGAATAAACCAAACTTAGATCTATTGTGCGGTTTTCCTTCCTATGATGATTGAAAACGGAAATCTGCCTCTCTTGTGCTCCCAAAAACTTTTGGTCAACGCTCTTTTGCCGACAAAGCTTCTTCTTAACTTTTTTTCTCAAAATTGCCCTTGGTAGCTATCACTTTTTATGACAATATAAATTAGTCGTAAATGTAGCAGGCTGCACTGCATCCTTAAAATAAAAATATCTTTCTATAAATTAACCAAGCTATTTTTCGACGCATATGTCCAAATGACAATAAATAAGGTCCATGATTATGTGGTTGAGAAATAGATTTATGTTTGTGATTAGGTGCTAGTAAATTGGTAATCATTAATACAAACAATTTCATATTCTAACTATTTATCTAAATTAATTTTACCTCGTGTCATGTCGTACTATATTAGCGACACATTTCATATATTTGAACTTTATTTGCTAAAGGTGGGCTCCTTGTCGTATTTTTTTTTTGGTCAAACATCGTAGGAATTGACAACAAGCAAAAATGTTTTAATTTTTGTTGGCGACATCACATTAGCATTTGAGATGACTTTTTTGCCAATTCCTGTTGTTATACTCCTTAGACCTAAGTAAGTCCTAAAACTACTTCGTCTAAACTATGAAACATAAAATTCAAGGGTATTTTCTGGGATGAAGGTGTGACATCCTAATTTCTCGCCTAATTAATTAAATACGATAACGATATTAGAGTCAAAATTACTTGATCTAGAATTGACTAATATCATGTAGTTTTTCAAGGTCGGTAATGTGAGCTTAATTTCTCGGGTGAGAAATAATAAGTAACCATCGTAAGAAGGGGACACCCTAGAATGTTACTTAGCCAATCAAGTATGACCATGGTATAAATTGGACATTGGTTGCTACTAAATCAATTATATCAAGAAGGTAATTAAAGGACTATAGTATAAATTTAACTTCTAAGTAAAACTATCAATAGCATAATACATGATATTAAAATTAATTGGGTATTCTAATAATTAGAGCATGTTAAGTGATTAATAATATGATAATGAAGTTAATATTATATGCTAATAAAAAATGCTAAGTAATTATAGAGAAAACTATAGTCTAATTTAAGGTTTAATGAGCATAGTGTACATAATTAAGATAATGAGGCAAAATGGACATTTCACCCCCCATATACGGCTGAAATCTCTTGAAAAATGTGCCCAAAAATGCACTCAAGTAACTTATTGAATTACCTAAAGGTTACTATTCATGCCACCCACTTGAGTCAATAGGATTTTATGACAAGATGGAAGCTTTACTCAACAATTATTCCTTTATTTTCTCTTGACTTCAACCCCCTTGGCCGAAAATCTCACTCGTTCAAACTCTCTTGATATCAGATTTTCATCTCACACAAAATTCTCTCAAGAAGTTGCAAGAGTTTGAAGTGTTTTTGAAGTTTAAGGCAAATACAACATCTTTTTATTACATTCATATGGTGTAATGTTATTAGATCATGAATTACTTGAGATATGCCATGACAATGGTTCTGCATGTGGTAAATTTGGTGACAATATGAAAGAAATATAACTATATAAGTAGTTTGTAGAAGCTGCCCTGGATTTGAGTATATTCTAACCTTTGACTTTTACTATTTTCATACCATCTTTTGTGAACTTCAAATGACTGAAATCAAAACATGAAAGATGAATCTACCATCCTAAGCTATAATATATATTAATTTAAGAATTTTTGGAGTTCATCTGGTCGGCCAAAAGGTCTTGCTTGCTCACGATTTTGGTCTGTGCTTAATTTGAGACTATTTTGACCTTCTTCTTTTTCACTATTTTTATACAATCTTTTGTGAGCTTCAAATAACTAAAGTCAAAGCACGAAAATCGATTTATCATCCTAAATTACAACATATATTAATTTGAGAAGTTTTGGAACACATACGGTCAACCTTTTTATTTTACACTTTTACTGATTTGCATGTGTCAATCCGAGTTTGATTTTACCATTGGTATTAATTATTTTTGTATCTCTTTCTATGGGTTCCTAATGCCTTAACACAAGACATGAAAGTTGAAGCTAGCATATAAAACTATAACATCTATTAATTTGAGAATTTTTAGAACATTTTAAGTTGGGGTTATGATCATTCCTTTAGCTAACTTTGTTATGTGTCTAAGACTGGAGTTTGGCATTATTTTCATAAATTAATGTGATTTATGCACAAGGAATCAAACTTCAAAATTGTCACGAAAGTTGTAGAATAGGGTCTTACCTATAACATATAAAATTTGGTAATTTTTGTAGTTGATTTGCTTAGGTGAAAGTGAAAATTTTCATTAGTGTGCAAATCTATTTCTGAGTAAGTCACGAAATTTAAATAAAATCCCTTAATCTGTGGGTCTAATGCTCAAGAGCTTCACACGAAAATTGATCACCATTATAGGAACTACCATTCTATGAAAGCTTGGAATTTTATGAATTTAATTAGTAATTTAACCATAGTTAATCGTCGAGTCTAAATCTGCTCCGATGTCAGATTTGTGTTGAGTTAATTCCTTGTATAACGGAATGTTCCTATGATTGCTGGATAGTGATAATTTGATTTTATGTGGAATGATCAGGTGGCATATATATAATGACATGTGAGCATTGAACATGGAGTCAAAAAGATGTAAAGAATTTCCCATCGGATGGAGTTCTGATGGAGCTCCAGGTGTTTGGGATGCCCTAGTGTGTGTAAGGAAAACCCCTACTGTGTGATCAAGGAAGTCTCGGGAATTGATATGCTCAATGAGTGTTCTTAGAAACACCATGCGCGGATGTCGGGTGGAATCCGTGGGTCTTGGCAGGTGAGAGAGAGTAGTGCCATGTGTGGTGGTCTGATGGAGTCCGTGGGTCTTGACAAGTGGAAATGCGAAATATGAACTAAAATAAAGCTTAAAGATGAATCATCTGCACTTACCCGAGTGCATAGTATATTCTTGTGGTGAGAATTTCATTCCTATTACGAATGAATATGTGGTTAATATGATCCTTCTGATTGACAATTGAAATATTATAAACTTACGTATTGAGTTAATAAATAAAAAGAAAGAATGTTATTTGACTTGACCCATTGAAAAAATATGTTTTAAATAAATTGGCATTGGATAGCATTTGAATCATATATTATAATATTTATTTGTTGTATTTGTTGGGCGATGGCTCACCCTTGTTGTTATTTTCAAACCCTTAGTGATATGGCAGCTATGCCTGCTACTCCGATAACTCGACATGACACCCCTATGAATTTTGAGGCTTCTGTATACAACTTTACGGACCGCGCTTTTCCCGATATAGAGTTTGTGGGGGTTAGGTCTACTCTTCAGGTCGATATAGGTCCGAGGATGGAACGGATCCCGTACCCCTTTTCGTCGGTCTATACTCGATATGACGAATGTTTGGTTGGCCCAATTCCGTTCTCCTAGGATGACGACACTAATGGCAATAGCGAGTGACAAAGGTGGGGTTTGGGGATGGTGACGGTAGGCTAGAAGAAGAGCGCGAATATGAAGAAGATGTGGAGGATTATGCGGTAGTTGCGTATGTATGTAGTATGTTACTTGGTTATGGCTGGGGTATGAATTGGTTTGTGTTTTGATACCTTAGTAAATGGAGTGTTATGACTAATATGAATTCTTTTTCGTTTGTGCTAATTAATTGAAATCATAATATAATGGAAGCATGACTAGTATGGCTGGTTCGTCACGGAAGGGAAGAAAAACATTTTTCTCTCAAGTTAAGAGGTACCCTAAGCATAGTATCATTTTATCGACGACATCACATTAGCATTTGAGATAACTTTTTTGCCAATTCCTGTTGTTATATTTCCCTGCCCAACCTAAAGGAGTATACTGATTAGTTTAGCTTTGGGCAAATGTCCTTGGAAAAATATAAATACCTTTGGCTAAAGGAGATTTTCGAAATAGAAGTAATATTTGGTAAAGTGTATTTAAAAACACATTGAAAAGTAACTTTGACGTAAATGTCGTTTAGTAGAACTACTCTTTGTAAAGGACTTTTACTAATTTTTTATTTGCCGCCGGTAGCTAGATCCGGCTGTCGGTGATCTAGCCTATAGCCAACTACTAGAGGCATGACCTAGGTGAGGCTGGTGGTGGCTCGTCGATCGCTGCTCGTGGAGTCTTCACTGGTGGTCGAGTCCTTCGCCGACAAAATTAGTGTTTTTGAGGGAATTTTCGAAATTATGAAAGTTGAGCAAGGGTAAAATTAAAATAAAAAAAATTATAGTTGCATTCCGAAAATGCAGCTTTCCAAAGAATCTCCAAACCTACTTGGGCAAATGTATCAGCAACTACATTTCATGTGAAATGCATTGCATTTGTCCAAAGATGAGCAAAAAAGAACAAAATGTTATTTGCATTTGACCAAAGGACTTTAGAACCCAAAGCCCTTCCAAATGTTGAACCAAGCAACTTATTTTTAGGTAAACTGCATATGTATCGGCATCTAAACCCTGCTCGGTGTAATTATCCCCTTACACAGCCAATGTACCAAATAAAAGCTCATTATGTCTATATTAAGATGGATGTATTATGAATATTCAATGGGTGATGTGGCCTCTTGAATAAATTTCCAATGGCTTCAACCTTGTTATCATTTATTACTTTATTCTTACTTCTTACCTAACCAAATTGCACTATTTTTCTATTTATAAAGAAAATATATATGAGATGAAGAGTATTTGAATAGTTGAAAGACTATCTTGCCTCTTGAGGATTTTATAAAATTTTTGATGATTTTTCCCAAAAGGAAGGATGGTAACTGGATCATTTGTCGATTTGAATAGGTTAATTTGTTGATGTGGTCTTCAAAAAAATATAACTTGGTTTTCTTTTTTCTAAATTTGAAAGTTAGAAAGTGTACTATCATATTTCGATTTTGTAATATCATATCGTATAAATCACATTTTGTTTAAGAGGTGTTTATATGTTTTATTGTACTTCTTCTTTCTTAGGGTTTAATCTCTTTCAGAATATATCTATCTCTTTATCTCAAAACTTCTTCGTTGATTTTGTGGATGACGCGATTAGCATCCTCCACAGAAGTGGAGTGTTGTGTCCTATGAGCTTTGAAAATCGAAGCATCAACGCTTTGGAAAACTCTGCTCGCTTGCTCTAGCTTCGGGCGCTTGCTCCAATTAATCGAGCGCTTCACAAGTCTCCAATACTTCTTTATTGCCTTCAACAGTTGGCTTATTTGAAGGTGATTTTGCGACCAACTAATATCTCCTTTTGCAGCTCTTTTCTCCTGTTCGAGTGCTAGATTGAGAATTGAGTGTTATTATATTTCAATCTAGACATAGATATGACATTTACAAGGCATTTTCTGTAATTTTAAATCTTGTTTGTATTGTTGTTGTCTTTATATGGTGATAGTGTTGGGAACATCAATTAAGCCGTAACTAATGGAGAGGAAAATCTCGGGGTGTGTTCATAACTGATGATGAATGCGAGAATCTGTGATCGACCGTCGGTTGTGCTTTGATGCTCTATTTTTTATCTTGAAGTAATGTACCTTTCCTTTTATATGAAACAAAAATTTTTCTGTCGACAAAAAAATATATCTATATTTTACTGTACTAGTATATTGGAATTTCATGCTGGTGGAAGCTCGAAGCCCACCTTCGTGCATCGACAACATTCGATTGGCAAACAGGGAATTCTGCGATCGTGGACCCTATAATCAATGGTTATGTAGCTGGAGTAATCATTAGAGGGAATTCAATTCCACCTTTTTTTTTGGGTCGAAGAATTCAATTGCACGTTAAAACATACGAAAAGATCACTTTTATTGTTGTGATGCCAGCGAACATAAATTAAAGTTGGTTTTGCCTAATAAAAAAAGGGACCAAAATATTCACTTAAAAAATTTGCTCCAATTGCTTTTTGAAAGGCAAAAATGGGTACGGCCCCAATAATCTGTTCTTGCGTAAAGCTTTTAATTAATGTGGAATTAATGCACGCCCGGCAATTATAGGGACCATCGAGCATTTCAAAATCCCAAGATAACCATACCGCACTCTTTCGCAATTATGGAGACCACTTGGAGAGCCCGAGAAAGACTAAAATTACTTGAATTTAATCATGATCTTAAATATTTTTCTGCTTGCACTTAATGATGAAATAAAAGAGCTGACCCCCACAATCTCATTATCACAATAGTAATCAGAATTGGGGTTCCCTATTCTGACAATATTTAAGTGTGCGGGCTTCAAGTTTCATCCGACTTTTTCTTTTATTAAAAGTGAGTGAAAATGTTGGTGGAGAGAAACTATTTTTTGCTTTTTTATCGGGAGAAAGATTTTCATTTCACTTGAAAGAGATGTACATAACTTCAAGATAAGTATGCAAATCAAACAAAGTGAGTAAATCTTAAAAGATAAATCAACTTGGTATAGCCTAAATAGATTCGCTCATTGCACAAAGATGGGTCTGTCAAAACATTAAAGCACAATCGACGACCGATCATCAAATTTCGCAACATCAATGATGAGCACACGTCGTGATTTTCTTCTTCAGCAATTATGGCTTTGCCAAAAGGTAGTGCACGCCTAAAATCGGCGTCCCAAGCACCATCATTGAATAGAAACAATAACTCCAACAGGTTGAAAGAGCATAGAAACGCATTGTAAATCCCAAATCTATTTCTAAATCGGAATAGAAGAGCATCCAAACATGTCAATTGATCACAACATCACTTTCAGATAAGCCAACTGCTAAAATAGTAGAAGATCGAGCTCAACTATATGGAGCAAGTACCGAAGCCAGAGCAAGCGAGAAGATCCGGAATAGAAGATTTTGGGGGCGCTCACGCTTTGAATTTCTGAGCGCGCTGGACAAAACTCTCAATGTGGAGAAAGTCGATGGGGCCGTCCACGAAATCAATGAAGAGTCTTGAAGCAAATGAGGATAGAGAGAGATAGGGAAAGAAAGAGAGGGGGGAGTGGCTCTCCCTCAGAAAAGTCGTTGTAGAAGGAGGTGGGTTAGGTGGCGATTTAGCGAGGAGAAGAAACCCTACAGTGGTGTAGTGTTAGACCAACGGAGAGAAACTACTTAGAGAGCATATAAATTTGTAGAAAAGCTATTGAGAAACTTCGTTGGGAATAGGATGAATAATAGAATCAGACTTTGAGGCATGATAGCATTTTCTTTAAGGAATTATTTGCCCAACTACATTGCTAATGGTTACCGGCAAAGATACTTTAGGATACAATAGAGTTTCAATGAAGATTTTTTGATAGCAATTCTAATAATTCTCCAAGAACTCTCTAGGAAACAATTAGGAGAGAAGGTTGTATCTCCTTTGAAAAGAAACGAAAATCTGAAATTGAAGAAGTGAAGCACTGAAAAAAACGAACATAAAGCTGAATATATAATGAGAATATAACACACCTTTTCGTGTTTGAAAAATAGTTCATTCTCATGCATCTTTTCGTGTTCGAAAATAATTCGTTCAATCACACCTTTTCATTGTTCGAAAATAGTTTTTTCTTGTCTAAAAGTTGCCACTTTTCATATCTAAAAAAACCGTTGAATTCAGTCGCAATTCTTCATATCCGAAAGATTGCAACCTTTCGAAGGTTGTAAGAAATTAATAAACAAATTTAAATTAAGAATTATCAATAAAAATTAACTTCAACTCCTATGTGAATAGTCGCACTGTTTCGGTAGAGTTCAATAGTTAATTATTATTATGATTTCAAAAAATAAAAAAATAATTGCTGAATAGTGCCAATTTCGAACCGCGCAAGCGTGCAATGTATGTCTAATAATCGCGCAATCACAAGCGCACCTACAAGTGGGTATAGTGGAGTCTAACCCACTTGCCCATTTCTTTATTTTGAAAGACCATAATATCCTTCTAACTAATAAAGAGACTTACACTTTTCTTTCCATTCGAGATTGGAAAAGGCAACTTTTTGTTTGTTTTGCAAACAAACTTCAACAAAAGCAACGTGAGAAACTTTAACATCCTCTCTCACGTACAAGTTGGATTAGGAAGGATGCGTTGAATTTTATGAACCAAGGAGCCGCATATGTGAAATAAATTTTGGGAAAATCCTACTCATACCGATAGATGGAGAAAGAGTACATGAATACAAAAAGCATGTAAGGAAGGGATGTTGGATACTAATTTCGAGCATGGACTGTTAAAGTTTTAAATTGATTCATTCTCTTCTAAAAGAGAAGCAGATCATAAGAGGTCGTCGATAAACAAAACTGATTTGAAGCAAAACGGATATATCATGAGAAGTTTTTAATGGTGACCGGCAAATGCAACTTAAAGCGCTTTATATAAGCATACTTTAACTTTTTGGCCAAGATTTTTATAAGGGGCTCAGATCGTTCACTAATAAAAGTTAACATTTAATTAAGTAATCAATTACTAGTTGACCTTCAATTATTGTCATTCTCACCATTTCATTTTATAAAGGACCAGCCTAGCAAAAAGACAGAGAAATCACTGGCAGAATTATTTTTTTACCAACTTCAAAGGTGCTCTTACTTGCACATCAAAATTGTAGCTCCAGCTGTAAAGTGATCTCTTCAGTGGACCGCACTTCTTGTCCTATAACAAGCAAACAGTGACGAATTTTTGTTTTTTAAAAAGTTAGGTAAACGTCTGTCCTAAGAAGCAATTACTAGATTACCTAAAAAGGTAAAAATAAAATAAAATTTGTTAATTAAATTGATTTGTTAAATGATCCAACACAGTTTGTAAGTTGACATTCAAGTAAGTATGCATTACATGCTTGGGGACTCTTGCTGATCAACTTATTTACATAGACTATTGTAAGCTTGTAATTGGTTAAGAAAGTTAACAATCTCTCACGAATTCGTAAATCCTCTGCTGAATATAAGGTGAATCAATATAAACTTTGTGTCTCGATTTTTCTATCTCGTTTTACGTTGTTCTTATATGCTGAATCCTAATACTATTTCATTGTATTTTTTTTTTTTTTTGAATGGCTATTCAATTTGCTTAATTGATAGGAAAGGTTAGGTTATGATTGCCAAGCCCCATGAGCAGTAGAGGTATGCTGCTAGCTACTCAACAGAAGGAACCTTCAAATAACTACAAATGACTTAGCCCTAGTTCCTGCAGAAGCAACCGCAGGGATGTAAGAAGATGACAGGAGAAATTAATGTTCGTATAATGTCTGGTTCTGTGGTCTCGCGTCTCTGTGACTCCTTGGGTTTAGTCAAACTTCCTGAGATGCCTATTTTGTGCAGTCCAGGTCTCTGGTCTTCCTAAACGCTTCAGCGCATGCACCGACAGAGGTAATCTGTTCCATTAAATGTCTTTTCGCCATGGCCAGATTCACTTCGTCATTTCATGCAAGGTTGGCCCCAGACAACTCGAGGGATGTTTCCGATGAACACATTTAAATCGTTCCTTCCCGCTTTCTCTATCTCCACCGTGATGCTACTGCGCAGATGATTTGAATTTCGATCGTGGCGATGCCAACGAAACTTCCATTACCAGTTTCCCGACGCCGGTTTATAAATCCGGGGGTGGCAGAGCATACGGATTCTGCATAGTTAGCTGATTTGGAGCTTGTGATATCGTCTTGCGAACTAATTTGGTAATCTAATCCTTCATGTAGCGTAGCATGTACAATGGCCGTTTTGATACCGAGAGACGATATGTTGCCTATGGTCTATTTGTTGACAAATTTTTTTGTTCTGAACATAATATTAGTTCATGCAAATCTTTGTTAACCCCGATACGATCTCCGGATGATGAGCAAGAGGTCCTTGGTCAAATTTATAAAAGCTCATTGACAGAAGAATCAGCATGCAAAGAGTAAAAGTAGGTGTATTTCATTTTATGTTACTTGAAGATGTTCAAGTGAACAACATGGAAAGCTTCCCTCCACCAGTCAGCCGGCAATCGAAGCTATATTGTTGGGGAGAGAGGGTTTTGGAGATTAAGCTTAAGCTTTATGAAGGGGTTTCATTTTGATTTTGTTGATCCATCTTATTATTGAGATAATAAATCAAAATAAATCAAAGTTTCATTTATTCCCATTCGCTTGTTTCCAACAACAAATATTGATAATAATTGTTGTCAGCGATGTAAATGGTGCTGGAAATGTAAATTATGGTGAAAATAAAGATGAAAGACGGGTTCATGGATAGATTGTCAATCCTTTGTAGAGATTACAATCCAAGCACTCATACCTATGGTAAATAGTTACATAAACGGATACTAAGAACAAAATGTGCAGTACATAATTCACAATCCTTCACTACAAATGATCACATGTGAGATTGTTGTTGGGAGCGTGCAGCAGAAGTCCGATACCTTTGCATGGAGAGATCCCGAAGAGGGAGCCTAAGTCCGAGCTCGTTAACATATTTAGTTAAACCCACCTTCGCTCAAAAGCTTAAGCCAATGAGTTATGGGCTAACTAAAAAATATTAACCGCTCCACACCACATCAATTATCTGATGTGGGATTTCTCTAACACAATTTACATTTGCATCTTAACAATCTTTCCCTCACGTGTGAGCTCCAAGTGTTAGGCTTGCTCCCCCTTAATCAAGTATCCTTCCACACCAACTTATCTCAAGTTGAATCTCCATCAATGCCTATCGAGCCACATTACTACACCACAACGCCCACCGGACTAGAAACGGCGTTGGCCACCGGATTCCTTCCTTGAGATATTCACCAAACACCGATACATATTAAGAGTGGGCCACCAATCAACCATTGGCTCCGATACCATTTATTAGGAGCGCGCAGCAAACGTTCGATACCTTTGCCTGGGGAGATCGATAAGAGAGAGCCCAAGTCCGAGCCCGTTAACATATCTAGTTGAACCCATCTTCACTCAAAAGCTTAAGCTAGTGAGTTATGGGCCAACTAAGATATATTAACCGCTCCACACCACATCAATTATCCGATGTGGGATTTCTCTAACACAACTCACACGCGCATCCTAACAATTGTTGCTCCACTACTTGACAGTTACATTGTCTCAACTTCCATGACAGTTACATGGTGTGCATCTCTTTGGTTGACTAAGTTGGTATTCATTTGTTGGCCCTTTCACTCCAATACTTAGCCATTTTCACTGATATTTCCATCGATTAAAATTGGTTTTCCTGTCGACTAATTATTCCTATCACATTAGCGAGTTTCCGCCTCTACCATCCTCATAACTGGTCTCTGCCGATTAAGTTGTCGATGGAATACTTTGTCATTTTTTTGTATCAATGCGTGCATAACAAGTTGTCTCATGGTACTCGAGAAAAAAAATCTTACTTTTAATGAGAAACTTTAGAACAATTTTTACCCATCTCTCACGGAGAACAAAAAAATCATTACATTCACATTTCTATTGTTTACGAAATTGTAATTATTTGCATCATTCGTCAGACTAAGTTTTTAAAGGTGAACGGAGGAAGGTGTTTCCACCGTCAAAAGAGATATGACAATAAATAAACTGTTTCGTTTGGCAAGTCTCTCAACAGCATAGGAGTACATAGAAAGTGAGTAGTTAATTTTTCGAGTCAGGTACTTGCTTTTTGCTGCTCATGTCACATGCCTTTACTTATACTTTTTGGTCTTTTCTGCTTTTAAATTCTTCTACTTTTCATAAATTTTAGGACTGTCATAAAACTTTTGGGTCTATTAGAGTGTGGTTTACACTTTTCATCAATAGGAAAATATGGAAATCTCCCAGTGAGCGAGCGGGGATCCGAGTGTCTCAAGGAGGCAACGTCCCTTGGACAACATAAAGCTTTTATAGTTAGAGTCCATATTTATTTAGTGGTAATTTGGGCTTTGTCCCATAAATAACTACTACTATATATACTCTTTTTTGCTTGTAATTGAGTGATGTAGTGAGAGGTGCGATGTGCTAATTATAGTGGAATCATTTGCTGAACGTAGCTTTAATTTAAAGGTGATACAAGATAAATCTTGTGTCGATTTTTCTTTTTCGCTTTTACGTTTTATTTCATTGTGATTGTGTACCTAATCCTAACAGGATCAAGGCATTGAATATAGTTTGTTGTTTTGATGGCATATCTTGAGGAAAGTATAAAAAATCCATAAACCTATTACATTGATGCCAATTCAATACAAAACTTTTCAATTATACCAATTAAGTTATTAATGACTTGCAATATAGTCCATTCGGCCAACTTTAGCGAAAATCACCGACATGGCCATAGCCGACGTAGTCAATTTTTAAAGGGTTAATACTACAAAAAACCCTAAACTGGTACACTTGTGATAAATTTACTCTAAATTATTTTTTTAACCATCAAAAACTCTAAACTTGTACACTTGTGACAAATTTACCCAAAACCGGTATACCTATGATAAATTTACCCTCCGCTAGTTTTCGTTAAATCTAACAATCAAAGTGCTAAGTTGAATGGCATGTCGCAGATCACGGGTGTACCGGTTTGAAATTTTTACCCTTTGTTTATCACATGTTTATCAATTTGAGATTTTTCATGGTATTAATCGAATTTAATGAAGGATAAATTTGTCACATGTGTACCGACTTGGGGTTTTTTTTGGTAAAAAAAAATTAATTTAGAGTAATTTTGTCACAAAAGTACCAACTTAGGGTTTTTTGTGGTAAAAAGAATAGTTTGGAGTAAATTTATAATAGATGTACAAGTTTGGGATTTTTCGTAATAAAAAAAATAGTTTTGAGTAAATTTGTCATAGGTGTACCGGTTTGCGATTTTTCATGATATTAATCTATTTTTAAATTTATTTTTAATTTTTATGAATTGTTTATCATTTTTTTTCTTTTTTCTTTCCCAATTGAGGGTCGGAGAGGTCGCTGGCCGGCCCAGGCAATGGCCTCCGCACCCTCGTCCGGATCTAGGCAAGGGTTGCAAGCCCCTCTTCTATGGCCAGGGAGGATGTTGCGGCCCCTCGCCTAGATCTTGGACAGGGTGTCGGCCCTCGTTTGTGGCCAACGATGGTCTGCAGGCAACCTCGCAAGCTCAAAGTTGTAGAAGAAAACAAAGAAAGAAAGAAAAGAGAAAACAAAACAAAACAAAATAAAATGAAAAATACTAAAAATGTAAAAAGATTAACGTCAGTGTTGATTGTTTCACGTATGCCGGCATCGAGAAACAAGTTTAACTTTTTCTATAGGGATGCTGGTTTAGATGAGGATACTAGGAAAACTAGAATGAGGATGATGCGGTTGGTAAGGTTTAGAGCAATGGACGCCATACATTATCCGCATGCATGTAGTGTTCAGTGAGCTACGATGATCATTTAGACTTTGTCGCTTTCGTATACTTATTGGCTACACTAGGAATTAAGACCGAGGACTTGCTTACCTTTCGAGAGGCAGCGTTAGGATCAAAGGCGCACGAAACATAAGGTATCGACTAGGTTCAGATGAATTGCATGTTCTAGACGTTATCAAGTTCCAAGCTGTTAATAAAAAGCCCAGTCAAATCTTTGAAAAATTCATGTATAGTACAGTTTAAATTTGTCAGTTATGCATTTTCCGGCCGCATAGAAAACTCCGGGTGTTATTTAGAAAAACAAGTTGATAAGCTTCTTGAAAAAGATTTAAGACTTAATCGTATCAGTTGAAAGACTTCGACATGATTTTTCCCGACTAGAATGGGATCATCTATTATACGGTGAAACATAGCTTGATACAATTGCTTATGGGGTTTGAGAATTGGGCGGTGGAGGGGGGATTACCAAAAAAGTCCGAAATCTATTGTATTTGGGTCAATTTAGTCCTAAAACTTTCAATTTAGTCAATTGAGTCCTAAATATTTTGATGATTTGTCAATTTAGTCATTCTGGTCAATGTTTCCATAAATTGCTAATGTGGATACCGACCGTCTAATGTGGCACGATGTTGATGTGGATAATTTTTAAAACAAAATTCTTAATTTTTTAATAATTTTCTTTTTTTTCTTTTTCTTTCTTTCTTTTCCATTTTTTTCTTGTAGGCCCCACGAGGGCACCATTGCCAGCCATTGGACGAGGGCCATGAGGCCCTTGCCCAATGGCAATCTAGGCAAGGGTCGCGACCCTTGCTGGACTTCGTAGAAAAAAAATGAAAATGAAAAAAGAATAAAATCATAAAAAAATCTGAACTTTTTATAAAAAAATTTATAAAAATTACCACCGTTCTTATTACGTGGCATTGTAAGTATTTACATCAGCAATTCCCGATCAAAATTGATTGAAATGAGTAAATTGACAAATCGTCAAATTAAATTAAAAGGTTTATAATTGAATTGATATAAATGTAATAAGTTTATGATATATTTGATAATTTTCCTTAACAGGGATGGAGATAACTTTTTTGCACAGGGAAGAGAAGCGTATCTACATGGAAGTAAACTACAGGGATTTGTCGCTTCAAGCAAGTAAGGACTGACTGATTGTCGCGTCTGAAGTTTCTTGAAAAGAAATGAAAAAAAATTCTTCTGGTTGTTAGTATAAGAGGTCTGGTGTAGTGACCAGTCAACTTTGTCCAAAGGTTGGAAATAGTGCCAATGTCTATTTATATTATTGCGTGTTCACGGCATGTTGGTTGTAGCAAAAGGTATATTTTAGAAATCGATACATAGCAAAAGGTGTACACCTGAAGTGAAAATTTATGATGAAAGATTTGGGACATCTAAAAGGATAACTTGGGTGTGGAGATTCGGAGGATTTGCAACTGTGAAGTACATATGTAAATCTTTGCACAAAAGAAAAGTACACATGTAAATCCGACAAAAAAAAAGTACACATTTGACGGACATACTGATGAATCACATTTCCTTGATGGGAAAATGACTAAAAAGAGTCTTTTTTTCGTCAAAAAATTTAAAAAAAAGTCTTAAATAAATTATATTTGTAGCAATTTAATTCTAAATATTTTAACTGTGCAAATTTAGCTCTAAATCTTTTTATATTATGCCAATTGAGTCTCTTAGGCCAATTTAAGCCTGAAACTTTTGACGTGGATGCGTACGGTCCTACGTGGCACTATTAGCACTTACATAGATAAATTTTAATAATCTGTTTGATCTTTTCTTCACATTATTACTTTTTTTTTGTTTGGAATGAGAATTGGTGAGGGTAAGCCACCCTCGATGGCATTGGGAAGGGCTGCAATGCCCTTACCGGCCACAAGGTGAGGGCTTGCAAGCCCTCGCTTTGGCCGATGAGGCCCGAGCGAGCGTCACTACTCCCTTGCTTGCCAAAGCGAGGGGGCGCGGTTCCTCGGCCGGTTCCGACGAGGGTCATGATGCCTAGATCTTATTAGGGTGTGTGGCCTCGCCCCGAGCTTGCGAGAACCGCGATACCCTCATCAAGTACTAGCAAGGGTTGATCGGCAACCCTTGTCGGTTTTAGTTTAAAAAAAAAAAAGGTAAACAAATCAAAAAAATAAAAATTTATGAAAAAATATCCAAGTCGGCGTTGGCCATGTTGTGTAGAGAGTCCCCGTCAACAATTTTCAACCTAAATTGGTTGAATGAATTCAATTGGTAGAATGTGAAAATGTTTAGGACTTAATTGATACAATTGAAAGATTTAAAATTGAATTGGTACAAGTACAATAAGTTTATAACTTTTTTGATACTTTTCCCTTCATATTTGTTTATGTAAACTTTTCCATCCCTTTTCGAGGAGATTTATATCCCTATTTAGTCTATATTTGGGATTTTTTTTGCTTGTATATTTTCGGGATTTCGCCTTCCTCGAGTTTTGTTGATGAATAAATCTAATTTTGAAGGAGATTAGAGGAGCTTTATGAAGATTTCAATCACGCATGTGTCGGATCTGTTCCCATTCAATCTTTTTGCTCTGCTTGGCAATGGTATTGAAGACGCCAAGCCTAGGAGTGCACCATTGAAAGGCAAAACCATAACAAAAGATGGAGATCTTGCTCTCCACAACCACCTCCCACCGTCGGCCGGCCAATACATTTTTCGGAAGTAGAAATTTTATGTCGTTATCAAACACATTTTTTTGCTCAGAAACTCATCCAGAAACAGAAATAGAAAAAACTATTTCTAGCCGTAAATCTATTTCTAAAACAGAATGGTTATCATTCACCCCTTAATCTTGTTTTGATGATTCCTTTTATTATTTGGAGCACGTTTTATTTTGTTTTAAAGTCGATCGTAATTTATCTTGACTTGTATTTTTTTTTTTGGCCGGAAATCTTGATTTGCGATTGAACTGTGATATTTTACTCATACAGTTGTACCCTAACTCGCTCTTCTGGAAATTAAAAAATTTGGGGATCCACCTGTTATATATTCCCTTCCGAATTCGGCGGGGCATGAGCTTCTTTACCTCATGGACGAATCAGCGTGAACAGAAACGAGACAGGCCATGGACATTGCCGTGCCGGATCCGATTCTCCATTAATCTTGTCCGCTACAGCCCCCGCACGGTCCACTTTAATTAATCCCGCCCTCCCATAATTCTTTACTAATCTCATCTTAATCACCCACCCCGTTTTTTGCCTTGATTTTCCAACCATCAGATTTCGCATTTTCATATATCGATCACAAAATTAATAGATTAATTGAAATGATAATATTTTATTTTTAACATCGAACATGATCAAGGGATGGCTCCCTTCGCAACCACCTACTCCAAAAATCTTTCTTTTTTTTTTTTCCTGCGACTTTAATGCGAAATTTCGAAACATATAATAAAAAATTTAGATGCGTACATATTAATGATGTCACTTAAAAAGTAGTGGGAAAATAAACTTGAATCCCTACCGATGCGCGACAGATTGGTCCCCACAGCCGAACCTCGACTTACTCGAATACTCAATTACCACCATCCATCATGTCAGTTTACTGTGAAATTATTTTACAGATCGACTTAACATTAATTTTTGTCTTTTGAATCATCAACTCTTCTCGTCCCTCTCTCCCCCTCTCTCTCTCCGCCAGCTTTCCTTATATGAATGCAGCTCTTTCGGCTTCGTTCTCTCCTTTTCAGCTCCACCTTTCACCGCAAAGTTGCAACCCAACCACCTCCACCTCCACCTCCACCTCCTCTTTGCTTTCTGGTGCTGAAATTCATACTCCTCCACAAAAGCTTTCAACCAATCTCTCTTCTCTCTCTCTCTCTCTCTCTCTCTCTGCATAATCATTTCTGGGCAGAGTCTCTCTGATTTCGACGACGACGACGATGATGGCTGAGAAGCACCTGCACGAATTGCTCCGAGAAGACCAAGAGCCCTTCCATCTCAAGAGCTACATCTCGGGCAGGCGTAAGGATTGCCTGCTCAAGAGCCCCAAGAAACGAAGACCCATCTCGCAAAACTCAAGCTTTGGCCACAATTTCTGCAAGAACCCATGCTTCTTCGCCTCCTCCCCAGACCCAACAAAATCCCCACTCTTCGATCCCCAGGCTCGAGCCCTGACGGATAAAAATGCCATTTTTCTCCACGTCCCGGCTAAAACAGCCGCTCTGCTTCTTGAAGCTGCTCTCAGAATTCACAACCACAACGAGGACAACCGCAACAGCAAGAACAAGAACAATCCTTCTTCTGCGAAAGCTGCAGGCGTTGGGATGTTCAGCTCGCTACTGAGAAGACTGTCGAAACAGCGGAAGATCAGAGGACAAGCGGAGGAGGAAGCTGGCGATCATGGGTCGAAGCTCTCGGTGAAGGACGTCCTGCGGCCGAGAAGATCTCTCCGTGCCAGCAAAGAAGACGACGACGAAGAGTTCATGGGTTCATTACTAGCAGAAAAACAGGTTGCTTTTGTCGCCAAATCAAGGGTAGGTGCGGAATCTTCTCGGCGTGATGATAATTTATCATCAAGCGAAAGCGAAAGCCCCCGTCCATTTATGCTCCAAAAGAGCCCGCCGTCGGGCCGCCGTACTCCGGAGTGCCGGTCGCCGGCGGCATCGCCTAGTCCCCGTGACCCGAAGGTTTGCGTTCGTTACACCCTATCACATTACTTTAATTTCATTAACATCAATCATATCTCCGTAATTCAGTTGCTTCAGTGTATGAGTTTATAGTTTGAGTCTGTCGGAGTTGACCCCGTGACTCTGCCGATTCATCTGGGTGCGCGCGGGACTCAACTCGCTGTCGGTGACAAAGAATCCTAGGTGTTTGGACTTTTCTATAGAGCAAATCAGAAAAAATTGGAGTGTAGGCCAAATTTTTTTTTTTTTTTTTTTTGGGATTTCGCCCTGCGATTTCAGGACGAAATTGGTGAATAGTCACTTTCCCTGTTTAGCATAAGCGTCGCTTTGGTGGTCGAAAGTGGGAATAATTCTTGCTTGCAATTGAAAAATCGTACTTTAGATCGTGCTTGGCCCATGCAAAACGGCCTTTGAAACCCCCGTTTTGTCTAGAAAAATTGTTTTCTTGAAAACGACAAGTTGGGCTGTCTTTTTCCAAAATTTTATTTATTTTTCTGTCGGAATCCCACCAATACATATCCGACATCCGCTTGCCATAATGCCATCAGGGTTAGTTTTTCTTGATTTAGCATTTTGTCTGAAAAAAAAGAGGTTGATTAGATAAGCATAATTAGAGAGGTATTCAACGTCCGATCCAACCACCACTAATTATTCTGGTCAAGTTGAGGTTGCGATGCCAAATTTGTCTTCTCCATGTCATTTGGGCATGCATGTCTTGCACTGATGGTGGTTTTCCTCTAGCTGAAGAAGAGCAATGACTATGTTTATAGCCTTATTCTCTTGCACTGATGGTGGACCTCATATACAAATTCTAGTTTTTTCCATTACTAGTGTTTCTAATTTGCTGCGAACGAAGAGTAACGCGAACTAATGACAATGTTTGTACAACCAGGACGAGGACAATCGCGAAGCAATGAGCTTGAAGAAATTCGTGTCACGAGAAGCGGTGGAGGAGGAGGAAGAGAAGGAACAGTGCAGTCCGGTGTCGGTGTTGGACCGTTCGTTCAAGGACGATGAGGCGGAGCACACCAACGAGGATTACAATGGCGATGAAGACTGTGCATTCGACTACGAGGGCAGCTACGCCCTCGTACAAAGTACGTATCAAAGCACTGTCTCTCTCTATCTCTCTCACGTACAGTTCTAGTAAATCAGTACTATTTAAATCTTTCCAAGTTTTGTACGTTTCGCGACTTGGTTGTGTGGTCCCCATCCATCAACCTATTCGCGTGGTACGTATGAGCAAATTGAGCGTTCTTTCTGTTTGTTTTTTTATTTTTTTGGATTCATCTGTTTGGGGCCTTTGGCGATGCATTGGCGGTCAATTTCATGTGATCGAGTTGATTTTTCTTTTGGACCGACGAATTGATGTTTGAACGGTAGTATCTGGGGTGGGGTCTGACGAGCGGATCGCTGTACTCTGAAATCCCCTTCACACAAGACTAGACGACGACTATGCACGCATGATTGGACACGAGCACATTGATTCTGTCTCAGGATCATCTGACTTAGATGTTCATACGATTCATGAGCAAGAAAACTGAAGAAAGTATGAATCTGTGTCTGTGTGCGAAACTGTGTCTTAACTGAGGTTTAGCAGTGTGAAGCTGCATTTTCGTTAATTCGATACCGAGATTGAAATGCCTTGATCTGTCGTAAGGAAAAACATGAGCTCAATTTTCCTGTGCAGTACTTCTAAAGTTGCATCCTATAGAAATTTCATCCTTTTTGATCAACATCCTAGCCCACTTTTACACCAGATTTTTTGCTGTGCTTTTAGTTCCAAAAGCCAAAGTTGCAGGAGTTCATTTTATTCCTTTTGATGATAGCAACTGTTTAAAGTTACGGAATCTTATCAAGTGCGAGGATTTTGAATTATATTTTGGAATTGTTCCCATAACAAAAAGTTTTGACCACTAGCCTAAAAAAAAAATCCTTAAAATGATTCCTGATGCTCTTATTCATAATCATTACTATGCTAGTCCCACACGCTCTGATGGTGGGAAGAACAGATCTTTTAATAATTGTTCCAGTTGCTTTATATGGACATACAACCCTGCAATCATTTCCCTCATCTCTTCAGAAACATATCCTCTTGGAGTGGACCTCACCACATACTTGATGGTGCTCTGCTTTGATTCTGATCATCTGTCAGCAGCACATAAATATAGTGGAACCACCCATTTTGCCAATTTTCATTGCCCTGTTTTATGAATGACAGTACCAAATAATGATAATAACAATAAAAATTGTATCTTTGGTGTGCATTGAGGTGGGTTTGGACTGCACAGGAAGATTAAAAATTTAGAGATGGGCCTCAGGTGTGGTTGATTTGATTTACTCTGTACTTGGATCCTGTGCTGTACTCACAAATTGGAGGAAGTTTGGCAAAGTTGTGAGTCTTAAATGTAGAGGGCCCCTCATGTGAAGTACTAGGAATCGTTTTCAAAATCTTCCTCAATCCAGACAGTCAATTTTTTTGTTTTTTATAATCATGTGGAAATTAACAAACTCATTAAATTTCAGGAACAAAGCAGCAGCTCCTGCAGAAACTTTACAGATTCGAGAGGCTTGCGGAGCTAGATCCGGTTGAGCTGGAGAAGCGAATGCTGGAGCAGATCAGCGACGAGGAAGATGGCCCAGAAGAGGTGATGTCTAAGTATCATGATGACGATTTTGAACCCGTGAGCATAGAAAAAGGCCGTGATGGTTTCGCCAAACGATCCCTGATCAGGCCGAGCCTTCGTGCCCTGAGGAATGCGAGAGCCCCAAGTGAGATGAGGAGGCTAATCATTGACGAGGACAAGCAAGGACAGCAGGCTTATGTGGTGGGGTCATGGAAGGGGGTTGATTTTAGCACCATTGACATGATGGTGGATCAAGATTTCATCAGAGATGAGGCCGATGGACTATGGCAGAGGAGCAATAACAACAAGGACCAGGTGGGGGACACTGCAACAGAGATAGAGCTTGCTATTTTCGGATCATTGGTACAAGAACTGTCAGAGGAATTATCATGTGGTTCTGGCAGCAAGTCTTAGGGAAAGGTGGAAGCTTTTATTTGAAATGTCGAAGCTAGTTCCCACCCGCCTGTTGAGTTGAGTTCTGGTTGACGTTCACTTGAAGAGGATTTGAAAAAACTGAAGCAGTTGGTTTGGGGAGGGATAGAGACTTAACACACTGTGGATCATCTGGGGAAAAGGGAACAGAAGGAAACAAGAAAGAAAAGAGAGACATTTAGTGGAATGAGAGGATCTTAAATTGGTGTAGCCTGTACCTTTTTGGGTCCATCCATGTATATATTTGAATAGTTAAGCAATGGAGAATGTGGTATGAATGCTGAGAGGCATGGCGTGCAGCAATTGTTTCCCACCCTTCACACAAATCAGAATGGCATCACTTCTCTGATCTATGGAACCGAATCTATTGAGTATTTACGGTGGTTCTCTAGCACTGACTTGTCGATCACCGGACAAAAGCTTTCTCTTCAAGTACAGGCCACTTTCTCTTTCGTGTGTTCACAACTGAGATTACGAGCTCAAAACTAAGCTGTAGCCTGTTATAGACAGTAATCTCTCCAACCACCAGCTGCTTGAAACTCAGACGAGTCAGTTTCTACCTTACATTAAATCGTGAAAACAACAATCAGCCGACAGATTAAGCTATAGGCCAGTTGCAAACAGTATTGCTCGAAACCTCTCTCGAATTTCCAAGTCCTCGTGCTTTTCATATATGGCCGGCGTCATCATTCAGCACGAGCTTTGATTTACTTTTATACCATTCTGTCGCTCCACGAGAAATTTATGGTCAAATTCTTCGTAAAACACACATTCAGATCTTTCCCTCAGTCTGGGATATCAATGAGATCTCTTATAGAAGGCAGGTCTTGGTCCTATAGTCTCATGAATCTCCAAGGTGACCACCCGTGAGTTTTGGCTAGAAAAACTTTGGGTCTTCAACTTTGAAACTCAAGCTTCGTGAAAGCCTCATATGTCAAGTTCAGGTTGCCATAGTTGTCAGTTCACTGCACGCTTTTTACTAGATTTATCAAAATGGATCTTAAATCCATTTCTTAATCCATATATGATGGACTGAATTGTTTTATATATATAAATTATATTCAATAAATGAATTTAAACATAATATGACTATTAAAAGGGACATAAATGAGTTGCAAGTGCATCATAAATGGGATTACTACTTATTTAAATCCAACCTACCTCTATGACTCTTCCTTCATTCTCTCTTGCCCGCAACTAATCTTGCACTCACTCAGTCTCCATTCTCACCTCAATTTATGGGTCACTAAATTTGCATTGCAATAAATAAATTGTAAACGAATTCAATGGATCAATTTGGGTTGGACTATTTATGACTTGATCCTAAACGGATCTGATTTTGACCAGTATAAAGGTCATCACTTATCATTTTCAACTTGTGAAAAGCTCAGAATGTAGTGCTTCTGCAACATTATTCAGCTTATGCTCTTTTTGTTACTCGAACAAGTTTAAGCTTGTAAATCGCTATGATGATTTCCAACTATCTCATCGTCACAAAGGACACAATGTTAAGAAACTAGGAAACGAGAACCTCCTCTTCTCTTTATTCTGTTTCCAACCGAAAGCAAGCATCAAAAACAAAAGGAGGAAAACCAAAAGCCACTTTGACATACACGTGGGAGAAGAATTTGGAAATCATCGACCAATAATAGAAGTTCATTTTTCTAAAATCAACATCAGGTTTTCGTAGAATTCTAGTGATCCGCGGTAAAACATACCAATTTTTGGTGCCGTAAGTTTCAAAATAATTTGATTAGTGTCAAATTACTGTTGGCCAAAAAAAAAAAAAAGACCCATGATTTTTTTTTCTTCAGGTAACTTGTTTAAGTTACCACTGAAATTTGTGTGAAATTACCAACTTAATTTATAATTTACAGGGTACCAATTTTGTATAAACTCATCACCCTTTATTTGCATATTATATGGACAATTCAAATTTATCTCTTAATGAAATAATTTACCAGTTGAACTTAGAGCGGTTTACCAACTTTTGTTAGGATGAATTACCAACTTGTTTTGTGTTATCAACTCCTATTGCAGTTATTTACCAAGTTTATATTTCTTCAAGTTACCAACATTTTTTTCTTTGTTTTACTATCTTCTATTTGAGGGAGAATTGCAAATTCGGTCCTAAACTTATGGTACAATTCAAATTCAGTACTAAAATTTTCAATTGAAACAGTATGGTCCTAAACCTTGAAGTGAAAATTCAATCCAGTCCTCCCAGCCGAGTCTTGCCCGAAATTTCTGACCTCGCCGATTCATTCATTGCTGGTAGTGTGTGTGTGTGTCTATATATATATTGGGGGCAGTGTGACTAGAATGCTACATCAGATTTTTTTTTTCGTGCTTACACCTGTTTTTTCGCTTCCCCCACTGCTTGGCAAGGGCCAAGCCTGGAGATCTTAGTGAGCTCAGCGAATCCTCCTCCATGGCCGTCGAGTTTGTGGCCATTGAGATATTGGTGAGCTCGAGAGCCACGACCGAGCCTCCACATCTGGAGGTTCAACGGCTTGCTGTGAAGCCTAAATCTGGATGGTTGGCAAGCCTTCTCAACCAGGTCTGACCCATTTACCATCGAGGCCGGAGGAGGGGAACTCTACGGCAGTGATTTCGAATTTTGCAACAGGAACCAATTCCAAGGAAAGAGAACATGTTTTTCAAATTGTGTATTTTTTCGTGAAAAAGCGGAGCTTAGATTGTCATGTCCTTGTAACAGTCCGTGGCCCAAGAATTGGTTAAGATGCCACATAGAGAAGTGGGCAAACGAGAGTGTATTCATCAACGAAACTGGTAAGGGCGAACGAATTTGCTTAAACTAACGATGCACCACAGCTTCATAAGAAAGAAACTATCAAACCCTAAGTTCAAAGCTTCGATTATAAATCCCTTGACTAAAGTTCTTTGCCTTCCTTGTAGCACACATAAAGATCGTGCCACTACATTATTATGTTTCCACTTTAAGCAAACCTTAAATATAATGGTTGCTTAAGGCTCACATGAGATTGTTGCTGAATGCTCTTAAATTTCCACTCCCAACCTTTGCCAATGTAAAAAGAGAAAGTAACATCAATCACAATTACATAGTAACACATGCAAAATAAATATTTATATAAGGAACTTATATTTACATTGCAGCAATTCCCCATTTTCCCACAACATTTCAAAATATAAAGAAGTTAAAGTTACTAAAAAGAGCCACTCTCTTCATTTTGCTTCCATTACTCTTATCGTTATGAGGATTTAGCTATATTTTTGTTTTATGTGGAGATAATTAACTGGTTTTTCTTCATTATTAATATGTTTTCCGTGGAAAAATTAGCATCTACAGGCAATACCAATAGAATGACTTGTCACCCTATCAATATTACTCCTGAACTGACCAAATTTTCCATGGAAAAGCATAGATAATGAAGTCATTTATTATTACTATTATTTTGATATAAATTAAGGGAACCTCCACAGGTTGTGAGAACCGCCGCCCTCGGAGCCACCGTCGTCCCTGGAAACACCCAAATGAGGAGGGCTGAGAAGCATCCCCTCTGCCATGTCTTCGATGACATTGGGCATGTTAAATAACATCTCCTCGTCCACAAAACCATCGTCGGGAACAACCACGGAATCATCCCCTTCCACCAACACCCGATGGTTCCCACTCCTCTCGCCCGCTCTGCTCCAAAGCAAGCCATCCCCGGCCGCCCCAACCGCAGCGGCGGCACTGGCAGCGGCCATCTGGATGTCGTGGGATGAGGAGGAGGCGGGGATGGGCAGTGATGCCGCCCAGCTCGGGAAGTTCAGCTCGGCTTCTCGGCCCTTGAGGGCTAGGGCAGCCACGTCATAGGCGACCGCCGCCATCTCGGGAGTTGGGAAGGTCCCGAGCCATATCCTGGTGGGCTTCTTGGGCTCGCGGATCTCCGAAACCCATTTCCCGCTGCTGCGGCAGCGCACTCCTTTGTAAGGCGGGCGGCGGTCCGAGGAGGTGGAGGCATCTTTGGGACGCGAAGAACTCATCGAGGTTGTTGTGAGTTGGAAAATGCGACGGTAGGGATACAAGCTGCTGGAGGGTGAGAGGGATGCGGTGGCCGACGATGGGAGGAGCCATTTTAATGGTGGATGGGTTGTGGGAGCAAAAATCTGAGCAGAGTGAGGAGATGCAAACCAGTTGTGGATGAACTGCAATCTGAAGAGAGCGGGGGTGTAAGCCAGAATGCTATGTTGGAGGTCTGGGTTGTAATGCCCTTTTTAGCACCAAAACCCTAATTTCAATCTTATTTGGCTTGATGGTGACGCTTAGCCATCTTCTTAACTGAGCAAAATTATCAGGGCCAGAGAGAAAAAGGTAGGACTATAACGCAAATGCGAATCTAAATCTGCAGTGAAATCAATGTAACTTGATCGTGTTACGCATTATCATCGTCCATGTTGTCCGTTTGCTAATTACGATACATAGGCTCCTTTTGTTTCATTGAAAATGAATCATTTAGAAAATATTGTCCGAAGAACAATCGTTTCGTATCAATTACAAAAACGAATGAACGCGAATCATGTCCATTGTCTACGAAAATGTATGGATATGAATTGTCATCAATAATAAAAACATTTCCATTGACTAATTATTTCAATCGATACAAACAATCATTTTTCAAAAAATATTTTTCTAATCATTTATTTTTCGCAAAATAAATGGTATAGATTAGTGGTAGCGTACCTATATGTGAATGTCCGTTCACTGTAGACAAAGAACCAATCATTGGGCTTTCTACGAAGCCAAAATTGTACATGGATGTGAAATTTCTTAGTTCTGTCTGACTACAGGCAAGTGACTTGATGAACTCACAAAGAAAAGTTCAAGCGTAGGTGTGTATGTATGTGTGCGTGTGTGTGTCTATATATATATTGTTCTCTATATCCTGTACATACATTCGGTAAATATTACAACGGGCAAAAACTAATGATATCTCAGAGACGGTAGTGTTTCGTCTCTATTGGAGGAAATATCCTGTAACTAGACTTTTCATTGGTACTTACATGCTTTTATATAATCCACAAGTGTAAACTTAGCTTGAGAAAATACCCAAAAAGATGAATATTAAAAATAAAACCTGACCCTAGCTAAGCCTATGGCATCAGTCCACATCTCCTCTTCCCCTCTCTACTCTCTCTCTCTCTCGCTCGCCGTGATCTCAGTCAACAGCTGTATCTGAAGGTGATCTCAGATCATCAGCCCATAACCTGTAATCTCCAGTCTAGGGTTGGCTGAGGTCGCACAAGGTTACGTTAAACCTCCGGTCGAACTTTTTCGGTTGAGTCAATCTTTGGGACATAAATGATTTGAGATTCATTTTCACACAAGTTATCTTCATCACCGATAATAAGTAGCTATAATCTTGTCGAAAGAGATCTACACAGCCTATGCACCATGCCCAAGTTCTGTTCATAGCCACCGCATATGCTTATTTGTCGAGTGGTATGCGCTTCGGAAACCAAGTCCCCAACTTGATCCAATAATCATCCACAAATCTCCTAATCTCGAAGTGAACGTTCTGCGTTTGATCGAATCACGGAAGTGGACATAATCCGATGGATGGGAATGCTGGACCCCCTTGCCACTATGAAAAAACAAGAATAAATGCATAGATAAATGTCTTGCCCGGTGCTGTTAGGTGTGGCAACCACCACTAGAGTTGAATGGAGTCACGTTGGAAAGAGACAGAAAGAGATCAAGGCATAAAATGAAAGATGAGGTTCGTCGCACGGTTTTGGGATCAATTGTCAAGCACAACGTTTTCTGATGGAGAAAGCCGAATCACTGTCTTTTATGTTTTCAAGGATGTAATAGATGGAAGTACAGACCATGGTTTTTTCAAACCGATTTTGGCGATAATCTAATGAAGCAAGTGGTGGGTTCTTTTTGTTTTTTCCTTCATAAAATCGCTCTTAAATTTAATCAAAGAAAGTTCAACAATACACTCAATGGGTTTCGGAACACGATAAAGCCAAAAGACCTCGAGGACAATAAAAAACCCAATTACTCGATAGATTATTTTTCCTTTGGGCTTTAGCAACCCAATCAGCCACCTTATTTGCATATCTATTAATATGGGTCATCTTTAATTTTGAGTAAGGCCCCCAAAGAAGATGGGCTTCGCTGATAAGCAAGCGGAGACTCTAGCTAACTTTAGTTTGATCTCTAAGGCCACGTATCATATCTAAGTGACATGTTTCTACTTCCAAGTCTTCTCCTGCATGGGTGAGGTAGCCATGGGTGCCTGCGCAGTTAATTAAAGCTTCATGGACGGCAATGTCGGAGATAACAGTCTTGCTCGAAACCCTAAAGCAAGTGGTGGGCTTGACTTGTTATAAATGAGAGGAAATCTCCACCTTGCTCCCATTTTCTCATTATGTACAAAGAAAAATGCTTTCCTGACAGTATCGTTAGGGACAATATAATCTTAACTGTAGATCCACATTCATTATCGCATGTTTTGCATTAAACACTCATTGATTGAGAGATCGTGTGGTCAGAAATAACTGACAATATTGTCAGATTGTTAGGTTAGCGACTTCCATATACAAAATTTAAAATGTCTTAGAATGGTTCTTTTTCCAAATTTGGCAATAATCTACGGAAGCAAGTGGTGGGCTTGACTTGCTATAAACAAGAGAAAATCCCCTCATTGCTCCAAATTCCTAGTCTGCTCATATAAAATTAGTTTTTGTTAATTTTTTACCAATGTTGGCAATAATCTAATAAAGGTAAAATTTCAAATAATGGCCTCAAGTTCCCTTATTTGAAGTGCCTTTATTTTTCAAATAAGGGCATGAAGTGTAACTTATTTGAAATAAGGGCATAAAGTACTCTCATTATTTTAAAAAGGGCATGACCAAGGTTATTTTAATGATTTACATTTTTTGAAATTTATATCTTATTTTTTGTTTTTTTTCCTTTAAAAAAGGGAACGGGGGTGGCCTCATAGGCCACAAGCCTCTTCAAGGCGGGGCCGCCCTCGCTAGAGCTAGAGTGGGCGAGCCTACCCTAGACAACTATAGGCGAGGGTCGGCCTAGCTCGTGGTCGGGGAGGGCGGCCCTCGCCACGTCGGGTGAGGACTTGCCTTGCCTAGGTGATCATCAATGGCAGTAGGCCATCGGCGAAAAAGAAAAAAAAAAAGGAAAAAATAAAAAATAGAAAAAAGGAGAAAAATAAAAATGTAAATGACGAAAATACCCTAGGTTAAGTATTTCTTTGAAGCAATGAGTGCACTTGGCACCCTTATTTGAAATAAGGCCCACTTGAGATCTTTATTTGAGAAAATGACACTTCAAATTCTTGTTTGGGATTTTCCCTCTAATAAAGCAAGCGGTGGCCTTGACTTGCTATGATTTAGAGAAAATCTCCACCTCGTTCCCATTTTCTTATAACACACAAAATATAAAATGTCTTAGAATGTATTTTCTTTTGGGAAAATTGTAAATAAGAGCCTGAAGTGTTCTCATTTTCTCAAATAAAAGCTTGAAGTGGATCTTGTTTTAAAGAAGGGTCTAAAGTATTTTTTTTGTTTCAAAGAAGAGCATAGTCAAAAGGCATTTTCGTATTTTAGTGTTTTTAATTTTTTTTCCTTTTTTTTTTTGTTTTCCTTTCTTTTCATTTTTCTTCTTTCTTTCTCCTCCCCCAGCCAATGCTGGCCTCAGGTGAAAGCCACCCACGCTATCATAGGGCGACCCCTCGCCCGTGCTGGCGTCGCCATCACTGGCCAGCCTCTGGCAAGCCTCGCCATAGATCTATTTAAGACATGGTGGTGATGGTCAATGGTGTACAGTTTTAACGCATGACGATTTTTTGGCATTTGTATAGATGAGCTCATCGCCAATGCTGCCTACATCGGTACTCTTGGGAAGGGTATCCTAGCTGCTGATGAAACGACTGAAGCCATCAGCAATTTGTTGTCCAGCATCGGTGTTGAAAATGTCGAGACCAACAGGCGTGGCAATCGCGAACTCCTCTTTACCGCTCCCGGAGCTCTCCAGTGCCTTAGCGGCGTCATTCTGGTTGAGGAAACTCTATATCAGAAGACTGCCGATGGTCAGTGTTCTCAATAGTAGCTAATTTAGATAATCTTTTTAGCTGTATGTTGCCCTTGATCCATTTATCAAGCATGGAAAATTCAGCTGTCTCGAAATGAGTACATAAGAAGCTCATCAAGATGACTGTGTTCAAGCAGGTAAGCCCTTCGCTGATGTCCTGAAAGAAGGTGGAGTACTTCCTGGCATTAAGGTCGACAGTGGCACGGTTGAGCTCGCCGGCACAAATGGCGAGACCACCACTCGATGGCCTTGCTCAGCGATGCCAACAATACCATGCAGCCGGTGCTCGCTTTGCCAAACGGCGTGCCGTGCTCAAGATTGGCCCAACCGAGCCATCTCAGCTTGCTATAAACGAGAACGCAAATGGATTGGCGAGGTACGCCGTTATCTGCCAGGAGAACGGGCTGGTCCCCATTGTGGAGCCCGATGTCTTGGTTGATGGTTCCCACAGCATTGACAGGTGCGCCGAGGTGAGCGAGCCTGTTCTCGCCGCTTTGTACAAGGCCCTAAATGACCACCGTGTGCTCCTTGAGGGAAGCTTGTTGAAGCTCGACATGGTCACCCCTGGATCGGACGTCCCGAAGGATGCTCCCGGAGGTCATTGCTGAGTACAGCATCTGTGCCCTGCTGCCGTTCCGGCCATCGTGTTCTTGTCTGGCGGGAAGAGCGAGGAGGTGGCTGCTCTCAACCTCAATGCCATGAACAAGCTCGAGGGCAAAAAGCCATGGAGCCTCTCCTTCTCAAGGTACAGGCGACAATGCTCAGAAGATGCAAGGCGAACTCGGAGGCGGTTCTCGGAACTTACAAGGGCGACGCTGAACTCGGCGAAAGCGCTTCAGAGTCTCTTCATGTCAGGGACTACAAGTACTAAATGGCGGATCTAGGCTTCGCAATACTACTATTTGTGCTTCGTTTGATGCAAGGATTACCCACCGCGCGGTAGAATAATGAGATTCCGGTGTTAGAAATGGGATTTAAAATCACTTTTCATTGTGGAATTTGAGAACTCTTGGCCGTTTTCATGTTGCTTGCTTTATGTTTATTTATTGTTCTGAGGAAGAATACATTTTTGTGCGTTTGTTTGCAGTGGCGATCAACCCTTGAGACAATCGTACCATCTCCGGGCCCCTGTATAGGCGTTGGCACCTTAAATTCCCAGGTTGGAATTTTTCCAACACACGTAATTTGGAGTTTGTTTGTCCTAAAAATTACTTTGCTGATCACGTACATGCAAAGCAGTGAAAATCCTCACTTCATACTCGCATTTGTAAGCGCCATTGAGCATCCGCGATATGAGTGCCTATTCCAGACCTCAACTTTTCTTGATCGTCAGTCATCTTTTTAACGCACATGGACTACATTTGCGTAAGAGTTTCGATTTGGTGAAGTCAGCCGATAAACAACGACGCACCTAGAACTTTTGATCCCGCGTAATTTTATCGCAATCAAAACGGCATGCCTGGCGGTACTCACAATGGAGAAGAGGTTGAATATGGTATCGGAGTAATCGGTAAAGCATGGCAAGAAGACTTTGAAATCGAAATTCTAGACAACGAGATTCTCCAACCGCCAATCATTCGTCTCGGGATTTCATCTTTGAACAATTATATCCTGTTGATTAGAAAAATTTAGGGAACAAAAGGCATGTATATATGTCGCTAACACAACGGCAAGCATGATTGAATCTTTTGCGAACGCAATGTAAAATCGTTGATGATATTCTTGACCATCACCATGTTGCCATCCGAATTTGGGCTTATGATTCATGTTTTCATGTTTGGCCACGATCACATTATTCAAGGATACATTGTTGGCGTCGATACGAGCAAGGACTTTAACTTGATCGACCTGTTAAGTGCAGTTGGCAACCGAACTTCTTCTAGCTCGAGATGGCATGGCCTTGGAGAACTTGGGATTCAATTGGTATGTTCTAGAGCTCGACTACAAGGCCCAATATTCAGTTCGTGTTCCTTCCTCGATCGCCATTTGTCAGTCTGTAGTTTGACACAAATGTAATAGATGGGCCCAACAAGCCCAATACTAAGCAAATTGGCGTCAGCCCATGTTACCCATTCTCCAATCTCCTTCAACGGCTTCAACGCAATTGAAGCGTAAAAGGAAAGAGAATTGGTGGCGACAAAACCAAAGAAAGGGAAAAGGAAGTAGAGCTCGTCCGGGAAGGGTCAAAGAAGGGAAAAGAGAGGAGAGAGGAATCTTCTCCGTAGCCGTTCTGGACACTTCGATAAGTCGAATCAACGCCGAATTGCAACGCCTGGTAAGTATTCAAGCTTATCATTCATCTAATCAGAGGAATTTCCAAAGTTAGGTTATATACTCGGAGTTATGTCAATTTTTGGGCTATAAATTCCTTTTTCAAAACTACCAAGCTATATATATATATATATATGGGAATGAGAGTGTAGAGCATTGTGAAGCCATAGGGTTTGACGAAAATCGATTCCATTGTACGGTTTGATCGAAATGCTGAAGATTCGCATTCGAGTTATGCCGAATGGATAGAGATAAACAAACATTGTTGTAAATGCGTTTTTTCGTTAGTGTGTTGGAGTCATTTTATCGACGATGAAGAGTGGTTAGCTGAGTAGTTCGTTAGAGTAGTGTATTGCGTGGATTTTGATATCATTTTTAATTGATTGATAGGAATATGAGTGCTTCGATTTGAATAACCATCGTAGGTTGGTTTTCAATTTTTTCGGGTGAATGATGCTATCTCTTATATAAATTTATAAACTTGTATTTTGAAAGTGATGGAGATTTAATCTGATATGAGTTATGAAAGTGCATATTTCTTACATAAATTGGATTGATCTTTTATGACCTTTTTAATTGGTTGACAATACATTGGAAGGCATTATTTGAAATGATCGTTTGTGAACATCTTGATTAAGTGCTTTGGGAAAGGAATTGCCAAAAGCTATACGTATTGATTTGTGAAGTGGTTTATAAAATGCATTATGTTGATAGATGGAATTGAGCAAGATTATATGATTTGAATTGTGCAACTGGCTTATCAGATGGCTTTTTGTTTTGGTTGTGACTAATTGGAGATTGAGGTTGAAAAATTATGCTCATGTCATTATGATTAGAAGCCAGTGAGAGGGTAAGTATGCATCTTGTAAAGTTGGTCCCCTCTATCACGGGCATTAAGTGTGACCACGGTCAAATGTTGAGCATTAGATTGGCTGATAAAATCGACCATTGTTGTTTGATTTGATTGTGGTTGATGTTTCTTCTAATATTTGCTGATTAAAGGAGTATTTATTATACGTGTATAATTATGTTAAAGAGATATAACTCATTTGATATTGTATGTGTATTACACTTTGGATTGAGATACGCGAGTTTTGATATTGTTTTATAATGTGCATAATGGATGTTCGATCTACTTAGAAAAGATGTAATACTCATTTGGTTGTATTTGCTCATATTAGTGTCTTCAAATCTATTTCAAGTCCCTTAGTAGGATGACAGAGTTGATAGCGGAAAACTTTTGGTTGTTGAATTTTGGATGTGCATTGTAGATGAATTTTTACGTTTTGTTGGATTATAGAAGATCTAGTATGTTATTTTGACCTTGAGGCTGCATCCTTCATATGGGAAAAAAGATGGCTGTGCCATTATACATGTTTATGTAGGATTCGGGGTGTGACGCACGCATTGCGGTTACTTCGAAATTTTTGATTTTTTTTTTTTTTAGGTTAAGCGAAAATCCATATATGTGTACCTTTTTTGCTAGGATCCCTAACACAATAAATAAAATCCACAAAGGCACGTCCATTTCCTCATCAAGTTCTAACTCAAATGTGATTTCCACAAATGACTAAATATAACAAGATACATACAAGATTCATTCGGAGTGAATACTACATCTACAATAGAGCCGATCGAACCGGATGGAGAAGAGTTCATCCAAGATAGCTCTCGTGCTTATGCTCGTTTTCATTTTGCTATGCGCAAGTCTTCCATCTCCAATGGCCGTGATTGGGGAGTGCAAGACGGGCCTGGATTGTGCCTCCATTTGCGCCCGATGGCTGTGGACTTTACATCAGAATCGAGTGCAATTGTTTCTCGGCAATGCCGCTGGCTTGCATTAGCCGTTACCGCCTTCGAAGAATAAACACACCTTGATCAAGCCGCACGATGATATTTGCGTACTTTGATTCATGAGATAAAGCATAGTCATATGACAACTATTTTAGAGAAACATTGCTCTTCTCTTTTTGTTATAATTGAACTTTTGGTTTACATAGATGTAATGCATGTATAACTAATGAAACTCATTACTTTATTTGACGAAACTGATGAATATTTGTTTTGGGAAGAATCAAAGATTTGCATTGCTTAGAATAATTTTATCATGAACAACAATTTGTGCCTAAATGTATTTGTGGATAATGAGAGCATCTTGTATCATTTTACTATAGTAAAGGGGACAAGCAAATGTATTTTGATTTTCTACCAAACAAACACATCAGTCTACAAGAATTTTCATCAGTGAAGGACTGTCAATGTTTTGATGTTGTAATATTGACTTGATTACTGGACGCGTAAGAAAACTTCTTACAACTCAAATTATGTTTGAGAGAATATCGATAGACTTAATTCACATTCACGTTTGTATGGTACTCGTGATTTGTAATGTCCCGGATTTTCGACGTCTATTAGATAACTGGATTCAATTTAAGTTTCAACTGTGAATTCCAGTTTGTTGTATGAAAATTTGGATTTTAAGGATTTAAGTGATAGCAATTGGATTTTCCTGAGACATCGGTCAGAGTAGTTTTAGCTTCGGTAGTTTGGTTGTCGCGCAGTAGTTTTAGAACCCTTCGTACTCGGACCGAACCCCGATCGAACCCTAGCCGCGAATTTACCGAGAATACCCTCGTCGATTATGCCAAATGTCGAACTAGTCATAAAATGCCAAATGACTAAAATACCCCTATCTTTATACATTAAAAGATAAAGTTTTCAAATGTGATTTGACTCTTTGGTGGGCCCCACTTGTCAATTCCCACTAATCCCATCTCACCTACCAAGTCTACTCACACTCTATCTCTTACTTTTTCTCTCTCTCCCCCACCTCTCGTTCCTTCTTGAACCCGAAGCCTTCCTCCTCCTCCTCCTCACCTGCGTACGACGACTACCGGCCACCACTTCGCTCCGTTCAACCGTCGCCGACCGGCTACCCGTAGCCCCGAGCCGCGGGCCTCACACCGCAACCCACGCCCCTTAGTCTCGTTGTCGCTATCGGTCCCACGAAGCCCCTCGGCCTCCGCCCGTCTCTCTCTCATCTCCCTCTATTCAGCCTTACCCCATCATCCTTCGAATGCCTCTCATCATCCTTAGATGTTGTACCACCTCACCATGAGCCGTTGAGCTTCCGGCTACCCCGCAAACCACAGCCCGAGTCTCAACCCCACGGGACCCCAAACTCGAGCCGGTAACCTCCACCTCTGTCACGCCCCGACTTTCGAGTACGCGGCATCCCTACCAAATTACCTTGGGTCATAATGAATAACGTCCCAGGTACTCTATCGACCCACGGTATTATAACACGCATGCGAAAACGTATAAACTCCCAATCAGATAAAATAATAGGGATAGTAACATAGGATCATCCATGACGATCAGAAACAAAGTATGTCTATCAATGCAATACCAAAAGCAGATGATAATTAACCGTACGAAGCTATTGTAATATACAACCCCACACTCCGAGGCGGCTCTCTAAGATCATCAAAAGGGGACTAAAGGTTAGACAAGGTTAAGTTCTCGTATACTCCAAAAGATACGGCTCCGTAAACTATGAACTCCAACTGTCAGGCCGAGGGGCCACGATCGGAAGAAACTTCAACTATATCGTCAGCCGGTCGGGTTTGGGATCGGGATCTACTATCTCGCTATCGGGGTTACCTACGAAACCATAGCGATCCCAACACGGGCAAAAAATGCCCTAACATAGGATTAGGGATTAGCTTAGCGAGATTTATTCTCACCCCGTCGTGGGCTCGTTGTTTTCTTTCGGACCATCCGCCTCAACCATGAACGACCCATCTCAAAGATTTGGGATCCTACGGGATATGGAAACCGTAGTGACAGAGTACCCAGTAGGAGAGGGCAAGGTGTACTATAGGCACACGACAACTATTTGGGTGGACACCGGAGAACTCTTTCGGAAGACCCATACGTACGTGGCGTGGGCATACCGTTACGGGGACTTGACGGTGGGTCCGTTGACCGGCTTCGATGTTCCCTACGACGGTGTTGGGAATAGGACCCCACTAGCACTCCACCTCCGGATGGCATAGTGGTGCACCCGGATGCTGGTCCCGATGACGTGGAGCCCGGCCTAGAGGTCGTGGAGCTTGAAGAAGACGGGGAAGTTGTGGAGCCATCGGATGCGGAGCATCCACCAGAGATGGACGAGGATGAGCTAGCCGCTATAGATGAGATGGTACCTGTTAGCGAGGACGAGGCCTAAGGCGGTTGACCTCTTGTCTTTTGTAGAGCGTCTCTTTTGGAAGTGTAGTGGGCTTCGACCACGGAATTTTTTTAATATAGGTGGTCACGGGTTGATACGGTGGCCTTCGAAGCCCTACGTTTGAAAGTTTGTAACAACTGTGTATATATATACAAAATTTTGTTCTTACCATCCCAAGTTATCGTAGAGTTGTTGTTTTTTGTACGGGGAATTGTTTCTGCTTCTGCACGTGTATTGTTTTTGTTGGCCTTATGGATCCTGTAGAACAGTACACAATCGTGGCCAAAGGGGATGTTAGCGGACTCGGGGGTTCGGGTCGTGACAACGAGAATCGAATCATAAAAATGAGGCAAATGGATTACAATAAATTCTTTAACAAACATGCGGGTACTATATTTGCGAATATGACTAACACATTTTAAAAGAATCCACAAAATTCACATATGCTTCCCCATAAAATAAAAATTAAATGACCAAAGGTTGTAACTCGGATTCGATTTTCATTTATCACTTGGTAATTGGCATGAGAATCAATTAATGACTCAAATTTCTGATTTCCCTAACTACATATGATCTTACCCATTAATTGTGGGATTTGTGAACTTATTAGAGATTCAAACATCCAAATGGTGGATTAAGTGCGAAATCGTTCAATGTATTCTCAGTATCATAGACAATCACTTGCCGAAAGGCATGAGAATCAATTGATGGACTCAAATTTCTGATTTCGCTAACTACATATGATATTGCCAGTTAATTGTGGGATTTGTGAACTTATTAGAGATTCAAACTTCCAAATGGTAGATTAAGAGCAAAATCGTTCAATATATTCTCAGTATCATAGACAACTTTCTTGGACTAACTATATTTCAAAAATTGAAGTTCTTAATCTTATACTGAAACAAAAGTGATGTAGGTACCATCTTCAGGGTATCATACACAGGTTTATTTCACGAACGAAGTGGACTATATTCCTGAAACTTCCCTCTCCAACTTATACTATAATTATCGAATCAAGATGCCGTATCGTGAATTTAAATAAAAAAATTTGGACCATCGAGAATCGATTCGTAAAAATGCAGCAAATGGATTACAATAAATTCTTTACCAAACATGTGCGTACCATATTTTCCAATACCGCTAATACATTTAAAAAGAATCCACAAAATTCACATCCTATAAAAAAACAACATAAATGAGGAAAGGTTCTAAGTCAGATTCGATTTCCATAAGTGACTAGATATGGCAAGATATCACGAAATTACTTTCTCCCTCAATGATGCCTATAAAAATGCAACATCCTACATACAAAATTCAATCGGAGTGAACCCTACATTTGCAATAGTGCCGATCGAACCAGATGGAGAAGAGTTTATCCAAGATATCTCTCGTGTTCATGCTCGTCTTCGTTTCGCTATGTGCAAGTCTTCCATCTTCAATTGCCGTGATTGGTAATTGCAAGACGAATCGGGATTGTGGCACCATTTGCGCTAGTGGCTGTGGACTTTGCATTCGAACCGAGTGCAATTGTTTCTCCGCGAAACCGCCGGCTTGCGTTAGCCGTTACCGCCTTCGAGGAATAAACACACCTTGATGTAGCCGCATGATGATATTTGCCTACTTTGATTCATGAAATAAAGCAAGGTCATATGGCGGCTCTTTTAGTGAAACATTGTTCCTCCCTTTATGTTATTACTATACTTTTCGTTTGCACCGATGTAATGCATGCGTAATCGACAAAACCCACTACTTTATTTGACGAAATTGAAGCATATTTGTTGCGGGAAAAAATCGAAGATTTGCATCGCTTAGAATAATGTAATTATCAACAATAATTTATGCCTCTCTAACTTTACCTATATCTGTCAAATCGAGATACTAAATTGTGAATTGAAATTAAAAAATTTGGCAAATCGAAAATTGATTCATAAAAATGCGGCAAATGAATTACAATAAATTCTTTCGCAAATATGCGGGTACCATACCTGTCAATACCACTAATGCATTTTAAAAGAATCCACAAAATTCACATCCATTTCCTCAAAAAATAAATAAAAAATCTAAATCTAAATGATGAAAGGTTCTATTTTCATTTATCACTTGCTAATTGGCATGAGAATCAAATGATGGACTCAAATTTCTGATTTCTCAAGCTACGTATGGTCTTACCAGTTAATTGTTGGATTTGTACACTTATTAGAGATTGAAACATCCAAATGGGGGATTAAGTGCAAAATCATTGATGTATTCTCAGTATCATAGACAATCACTTGCTAATTGGCATTAGAATCAATTGATGGACTCAAATTTCTGATTTCCCTAACTACATATGATCTTACCCGTTAATTATGGGATTTGTGAACTTATTAGAGATTGAAGCATCTAAATGGTGGATTAAGGACAAAATCGTTCAATATATTCTCAGTATCATAGACAAGTCTAAATGATTGTCTTGGACTACTATATTACCAACAATTAAAGTCGGTAATCTTATAATAAAACAAGATAGCTGTAAGTGACGTCTACGGCGTATCATACACCGTTTTATTTCACGAAGTAGTCTATATTCCTGAAGCTTTCCTCTCTATCTCTAACTATAACTATCAAATCGAGACACCGAATCGTGAATTGAAATTAAAAAATTTGGTAGATCGAGAATCGAATCATAAAAATGCGGCAAATGAATTACAATAAATTCTTTGCCAAACATGCGGGTACCATATTTTCGAGTACGACTAATACATTTTAGAAGAATCCACAAAATTCACAGATGCTTCCCCATAAAATAAAAATTAAATGACAAAAGGTTCTAACTCAGATTTGATTTTCATTTATCACTTGGTAATTGTCATGAGAATCAATTAATGGACTCAAATTTTTGATTTCCCTAACTACATATGATCTTACCCGTTAAATGTGGGATTTGTGAACTTATTAGAGATTCAAACATCAAATGGTGGATTAAGTGCAAAATTGTTCAATGTATTCTCAGTATCATAGAAAATTACTTGCTAAATGGCATGAGAATCAATTGGACTCAAATTTTTGATTTCCCTAACAACATATGATATTGCCAGTTAATTGTGGGATTTGTGAACTTATTATAGATTCAAACTTCAAAATGGTGGATTAAGAGCAAAATCATTCGATATATTCTCAGTATCATAGACAACTTTCTTGGACTAACTATATTTCAAAAATTGAAGTTCGTAATCTTATACTAAAACAAAAGTGATGTAGGTACCATCTTCAGGGTATCATACATGGTTTTATTTCACGAACGAAGTGGACTATGTTCCTGAAACTTCCCTCTCTAATTGTTACTATAACTATCGAATCAAGATGCCGAATTGTGAATTGAAATAAAAAAATTTGGAACATCGAGAATGGATTTGTAAAAATGCGGCAAATGGATTACAATAAATTCTTTACCAAACATGCACGTACCATATTTGCCAATACCACTAATAAGATTGCATGGAGTTCTAGTCACGATAACACCGGATAGGGATCCTAAGTTTACGGAAAATTTCTGGAAGAGTCTTCAGGATGCCATGGGAACAAAGTTAAAGTTTAGTAAGACATACCATCCACAGGTCGATGGACAATCCGAAAGGACAATACAAACACTTGAGGATATGATGCGAGCATGTGTTATTGATTTTAAAGGTGGATGGGAGGACCAATCGCATTTAGTGGAATTCACCTATAATAACAGCTACCAACAAAGTATTCGAATGGCACCATTTGAGGCACTTTATGGCAGAGCATGCGGGATACCAATATGTTGGGATGAAGTTGGTGAAAGGAGTATAACGGGGCCATAATTGGTGGAGCAATCAGTTGAGGGTGTTAAGGTTATCCGAGAAAGTCTTAAAACAGCCAAGAGTGGTCGGAAAAGCTATGCCGATAAAAGACGCATGCCTTTAGAGTTCCAAGTGGGTGATCACGTCTTTCTCAAGGTGTCACCTATGCGAGGGCTATCTCGGTTAGGTAAGAAAGGAAAATTAAGCCCAAGGTACGTAGATCCGTTCAAGATATTAGAGAGAATTGGGACATTGGCGTATCGCCTTACTTTACCGCCAAGTTTGTCGCAAATTTATAATGTTTTTCACGTGTCGATGTTGAGAAAGTACGAGCCCGACCCGACTCAAGTTTTGGATTACGAGACTATCGAGGTAGACGACATAGTGTCGTATGTAGAAAAGTCGGTTAGAATCGAGGATCGAAAGGAGCAAGTTTTGAGAAATAAGATAATTCTGTTGGTCAAAGTAGTTTGGGAGCATCACCGAACCGAAGGCCCCACATGGGAAAACGAAGAAACGATGAGCCATCAGTACCCCCATTTGTTTGAAAAATTGTAAGTTGTAGCAAATTTCAAGGACGAAACTTCTATAAGGGGGAAGAGTTGTGACATTATGAATTCCCTACCATTTCGAGACTATTCAATGAATAATATCTATCAATGTAATTCAATTTTATTTCGCTTGGATCCGATCAATCCCGAGTACATTGACCAAAAAGGGAAAGACTAATGCATGACAAGGTATGTGGACCTAGGAAACTCAAATAGGAATTGACATTTTGACCATAAGGATTGTCGAGGGAATATTTATAACCGGTGAAGGCCGACCTAAGAGCGATTATGGAATACATTGCTAGCGTTATACAATTGGAGCGCGGGTGATTCTACTTAACCAACGTATGATTTACGAGATTTTCCTAAATTAAACTCTGACGATCGAGACCTAAGGAACTAGTGATAAACCTTCGCAACTACATGACAACCAAAATGGCTATGACTTGAGTAAGCCTAAGAGTGATGAAAATTACTAAGTTGATACGCGTAATGTCTTTGCAAAAGCCGCCTGTCGGTTTGAGATAAACTGAAGCTACGTTCGAAAGAAAATGAATAAGAAAATAGAATCTCGAAATTGAAAATAGGACAACGATGAATTCCAACATTTAAAAGGAAATAGATGTCGTTTCATCAAGGGCCATTGATATTGAAGAAAAAAAAAGGTGAAATTTGGATTGGAGGTGTGAAATGATCATTTTGCCCCCGAGAGGTTAACCTTGTCTTAAGATTATCCAAGGACATATTAGTCATTTCCCTTGACCCTCTTTGTGGTAGAAAATCAGGGGGCAAATGGGTGAATTTGGAGTAAGATATTAATTGATTAAATGCCAAGTGTTATTAGTTGAATGAGGGACAAAGTGCATTATTGATGCCCTTTTCTCTCTCCTAATCGTCTTCTTGAGCTTGACCAAAAGGTACAAGAAGGCTATCTCTCACTATTCATGGGCTGAAGTCTTTGTCTCCCTCTCTCTTGCCATTTCTATCTCTCTCGGAGCACTATCTCGCTCGGCTCGCTCACCCGCCTGGTTCCGAAGCCCTCCACTGTTTCGACCATAACTTTGTCGTCCGACGTCAGATGAAGACGATCCACCAATCAATAAAAAGCTTATTCTCTTTCATTCTAATGATATATTGTGAGCTCAATTTGGCCCACCCATTCGTTACGTAGAGCGGTTTGAGTGAGCAAAGGTCGCCGACCAACCTTGCCCAACTAGTTTTCGCCGCCTGTTTTGTCTTGCTCGAGCACCGCCTCCGGCCACCTCCGAGCTGGTCTCCGACCACCTGCATCACCTTCAGCCTCTCTTCTACAAGTTCCAAGTGGTAGTTTGTCCATTGGAGGTCCCATTTGCTCGAACCAGCCCCAAACCCGACAGTACACAGATTTCGACCAGGCTGAGGTAAAGCTTCTGTTCTTCCTCTTAGAGACTACGATTGGCTTCAAATTTTCTGTGGGATCTTCTAGACATCTTGTACTAGGGCTGGCCGAGTTAGGGTTACAAGTTTATTTGAAATTTGATGAGTTTTTACGGCTAATTTGAGGTGATTTTTGGAAGGCAGATTCTGACCACCAGCGCGCTTAAGGGAATCGAACCGATTTGGGATCTTAGAGGTGTTATTTTGACTTCAAATTTTCGGTGAGTATCCTAGACATGTGGATTGAAGTTTTGGCAAGTTAATTTTGTGATAAATTGGAGCTTAGGATTAATCTATGGACTGATTAATACTGGGTAAGGTAGAACCGAATTTACCCCGTGTTGGGACCGTGCTAACCGAACCAATTAAGAGTTGTGAATGGTGTCGTCTTGTCTGAATTTCATCAATCGAAACCACACGATTACTTCGCATCATAAGACCAATCAATCGAAACCACAAGATTAAATCGCATGTCAAGAACAATCAATCGGAACCACACGATTAAATCGCATCTTAAGAACAATCAATCGGAACCATAAGATCTACTTTAGCATCAAATTTCGGTTCAAGCTATTCAAGAATACAACTAACACAATTTTCACCCAAATCACTTTAATCTACCACCATTAGTAACCTAACTACCTAATTAAAGTTTAGAAGCTCACTCACCTCAAGATCTAATAAGAACTCAAGGCCAAGAAGCTGCCTCACATCACTCACCTCAAGATCTAACAAGAACTCAAGGCCAAGAAGCTCACTCACCTCAAGATGTAACAAGAACTCAAGGCCAAGAAGCTCACTTACCTCAAGATCTAGACAATCCAAGATGTGAACAGAATTTTTTATTTGTGAATTTTTCATGAAATTAAGATGTCTAGATCTTGAGGTGAGTGAGCTTCTTGGCCTTGAGTTTTTGTTACATCTTGAGGTGAGTGAGCTTCTAAACTTTGATTAGGTAGTTAGGTTACTAATGGTGGTAGATTAAAGAAACAAAAGAAGCTTAAAAAGCTCACTCACCTCAAGATCTAACAAGAACTCAAGGCCAAGAAGCTGCAAAGATACAGTTGTTGAAACTATGAACTCCAACTGTCGGACCGAGGGGTCACGACCGGAAGAAACTTCAACTATATCGTCGGCCGGTCGGGTTTGGGATCGGGATCTACTATCTCGCCATTGGGGTTACCTACAAAACCATAGCGATCCCAGCACGGGCCAAAAATGCTCTAACCTAGGATTAGGGATTAGCTTACCGAGATTTATTCTCATCTCGTCGTGGGCTCGTTGTTTTCTTTCGGACCATCCGCCTCAACCATGAACGACCCACCTCAAAGATTTGGGATCCCGCGGGATATGGAAACCGTAGTGACAGAGTACCTAGTAGGAGAGGACAAGGTGTACTATAGGCACATGACAACTATTTGGGTGGACACCGGAGAGCTCTTTTGGAAGACCCACATGTACGTGGCGTGGATATACCGCTACGGGGACTTGACAGTGGGTCCGTTGATTGGCTTCGATGTTCCCTAAGACGGTGTTGGGAATGAGACCCCACTAGCACTCCACCTCCGGATGGCATAGTGGTGCACCCGGATGCTGGTCCCGATGACATAGAGCCTACCCCGCAGGTCGTGGCGCCCGAAGAAGACGGGGAAGTTGTGGAGCCATCGGATGCGAGCATCCACCGAGAGATGAACGAAGATGAGCTAGTCGCTATAGATGAGATGGTACCTGTTAGGGAGGAGGCCTAAGGCGGTTGACCTCTTGTCTTTTGTAGAGTGTCTCTTTTGGAAGTGTAGTGGGCTTCGACCATGGAATTTTTTTAATATAGGTGGTCATGGGCTGGTACGGTGCCCGCCGAAGCCCTAGATTTGAAAGTTTATAACAACTATGTATATATATACATAAGTTTGCTTTTACCATCCCAAGTTATCGTAGTGTTGTTGGTTTCTGTACGGGGAATTATTTCTGCTTCTGCACGTGTTTTGTTTTTGTTGGCCTTATGGATCCCGGAGAACCGTACACAATCGTGGCCGGAGGGGATGTTAGCAGGCTCGGGGGTTCGGGTCGTGACATCGAGAATCGAAACATAAAAATGAGGCAAATGGATTACAATAAATTGTTTGCCAAACATGTGGGTACCATATTTGCGAATACGACTAATACATTTTAAAAGAATCCACAAAAATCACATATGCTTCCCCATAAAATAAAAATTAAATGACAAAAGGTTCTAACTCGGATTCGATTTTCATTTATCACTTGGTAATTGGCACGAGAATCAATTAATGGACTCAAATTTCTGATTTCCCTAACTACATATGATCTTACCTGTTAATTGTGGGATTTGTGAAATTATTAGAGATTCAAACATCCAAATGGTGGATTAAGTGCGAAATCGTTCAATGTATTCTCGGTATCATAGACAATCACTTGCTGAAAGGCATGAGAATCAATTGGTGGACTCAAATTTCTGATTTCCCTAACTACATATGATATTGCCGATTAATACTGGGATTTGTGAACTTATTAGAGATTCAAACTTCCTAATGGTAGATTAAGAGAAAAATCGTTCAATATATTCTTAGTACCATAGAAAACTTTCTTGGACTAACTATATTTCAAAAATTGAAGTTCTTAATCTTATACTGAAACAAAAGTGTTGTAGGTACCATTTTCGGGGCATCATACACGGTTTTATTTCACGAACGAAGTTGACTATATTCCCGAAACTTCCCTCTCTAACTTTTACTATAATTATCGAATCAAGATACCGTATCGTGAATTGAAGTGAAAAATTTTGGACCATCGAGAATCGATTCGTAAAAATGCGGCAAATGGATTACAATAAATTCTTCACCAAACATGTGTGTACCATATTTTCCAATACCACTAATACATTTTAAAAGAATCCACAAAATTCACATCCTATAAAAAAACAACCTAAATGAGGAAAGGTTCTAAGTCAGATTCGATTTCCATAAGTAACTAGATATGGCAAGATATCACGAAATTACTTTCTCCCTCAATGATGCCTATAAAAATGCAACATCCTAAATAAAAAATTCAATCGGAGTGAACACTACATTTGCAATAGTGCTGATCGGACCAGATGGAGAGGAGTTTATCCAAGATATCTCTCGTGTTCATGCTCGTCTTCGTTTCGCTATGTGCAAGTCTTCCATCTTCAATTGCCGTGATTGGTGAATGCAAGACGAATCGGGATTGTGGCACCATTTGCGCTAGTGGCTGTGGACTTTGCATTCGAACCGAGTGCAATTGTTTCTCCGGGAAACCGCCGGCTTGCGTTAGCCGTTCACGCCTTTGAGGAATAAACACACCTTGATATAGCCGCATGATGATATTTGCCTACTTTGATTCATGAAATAAAGCAAGGTCATATAGCGGCTCTTTTAGTTAAACATTGCTCCTCCCTTTATGTTATTACTATACTTTTAGTTTGCGCTGATGTAATGCATGCGTAATCGACAAAACCCACTACTTTATTCGACGAAATTGAAGAATATTTGTTGCGGGACAAATCGAAGATTTGCATCGCTTAGAATAATGTAATTATCAACAATAATTTATGCCTCTCTAACTTTAACTATATCCGTCAAATCGAGATACTGAATCGTGAATTGAAATTAAAAAATTTGGCAAATCGAAAATCGATTCATAAAAATGCGGCAAATGAATTACAATAAATTCTTTGCCAAATGTGCGGGTGCCACACCTGTCAATACCACTAATACATTTTAAAAGAATCCACAAAATTCACATCCATTTCCTCACAAAATAAAAAAAAAAATCTAAATCTAAATGATGAAAGGTTCTATTTTCATTTATAACTTGCTAATTGGCATGAGAATTAAATGATGGACTCAAATTTCTGATTTCTCAAGCTACGTATGGTCTTACCAGTTAATTGTTGGATTTGTACACTTATTAGAGATTGAAACATCCAAATGGTGGATTAAGTGCAAAATCATTGATGTATTCTCAGTATCATAGACAATCACTTGCTAATTGGCATTAGAATCAATTGATGGACTCAAATTTCTGATTTCCCTAACTACATATGATCTTACCCGTTAATTATGGGATTTGTGAACTTACTAGAGATTGAAGCATCTAAATGGTGGGTTAAGGACAAAATCGTTCAATACATTCTCAGTATCATAGAGAAGTCTAAATGATTGTCTTGGACTACTATATTACCAACAATTAAAGTCGGTAATCTTATAATAAAACAAGATAGCTGTAAGTGACGTCTACGGCGTATCATACACCGTTTTATTTCACGAAGTGGACTACATTCTTGAGGCTTTCCTCTCTATCTCTAACTACAACTGTCAAATCGAGACACCGAATCGTGAATTGAAATTGAAAAATTTGGTAGATCGAGAATCGAATCATAAAAATGCGGGAAATGAATTACAATAAATTCTTTGCCAAACATGCGGGTACCATATTTTCGAATACGACTAATACATTTTAAAAGAATCCACAAAATTCACATATGCTTCCCCATAAAATAAAAATTAAATGACAAAAGGATCTAACTCAGATTTGATTTTCATTTATCACTTGGTAATTGGCATGAGAATCAATTAATGGACTCAAATTTCTGATTTCCCTAACTACATATGATTTTACCCGTTAATTGTGGGATTTGTGAACTTATTAGAGATTCAAACATCCAAATGGTGGATTAAGTGCGAAATTGTTCAATGTATTCTCAGTATCATAGACAATTACTTACTAAATGGCATGAGAATCAATTGATGGACCCAAATTTCTGATTTCCCTAACTACTTATGATATTGCCAGTTAATTGTGGGATTTGTGAACTTATTATAGATTCAAACTTCCAAATGGTGGATTAAGAGCGAAATCATTCAATATATTCTCAGTATCATAGACATCTTTCTTGGACTAACTATATTTCAAAAATTGAAGTTCGTAATCTTACACTGAAACAAAAGTGATGTAGGTACCATCTTCGGGGTATCATACACGGTTTTATTTCACGAACGAAGTGGACTATGTTCCTGAAACTTCCCTCTCTAATTGTTACTATAACTATCGAATCAAGATGCCGAATTGTGAATTGAAATAAAAAAATTTGGAACAGCGAGAATGGATTCATAAAAATGCGGCAAATGGATTACAATAAATTCTTTACCAAACATGCGCGTAAGATTTTTGCTAATACCACTAATACGATTGCATGGAGTTCCAGTCACGATAACACCGGGTAGGGATCCTAAGTTTATGGAAAATTATTGGAAGAGTCTTCAGGATGCCATGGGAACAAAGTTAAAGTTTTGTACGACATACCATCCACAGATCGATGGACAATGTGAAAGGATAATACAAACACTTGAGGATATGTTGCGAGCATGTGTTATTGATTTTAAACATGGATGGGAGGACCAACCGCATTTAGTGGAATTCACCTATAATAATAGCTACCAACAAAGTATTCGAATGGCACCATATGAGGCACTTTATGGCAGAGCATGCAAGATACCAATATGCTGTGATGAAGTTGGTGAAAGGAGTATAACAGGCCCGGAATTGGTGGAGCAATCGGTTGACGGTGTTAAGGTTATTCGAGAAAGTCTTAAAACAGCCAAGAGTGGTCGGAAAAGCTATGCCGATAAAATACGCATGCCTTTAGATTTCCAAGTGGGTGATTACGTCTTTCTCAATGTGTCACCTATGCGAGGGCTATCTGGGTTCGGTAAAAAAGGAGAAGTAAGCCCAAGGTACATAGGTCCGTTCAAGATATTGGAGAAAATTGGGACATTGGCCTATCGCCTTACTTTACCGCCAAGTTTGTCACAGATTTACAATATTTTTCACGTGTCGATGTTGGGAAAGTACGAGCCCGACCCGACTCATGTTTTGGATTACTAGACTATCGAGGTAGACGACATAGTGTCGTATGTAGAAAAGTCGGTTAGAATCGAGGATCGAAAGGAACAAGTTTTGAGGAATAAGATAATTCCGTTGGTTAAAGTAGTTTGGGAGCATCACTGAACCGAAGGCGCCACATGGGAAAACGAAGAAATGATGAGCCATCGGTACCCCCATTTGTTTGAAAAATTGTAAGTTGTAGCAAATTTCAAGGACGAAATTTCTATAAGGGGGGAAGAGTTGTGACATTCTGAATTTCCTACCATTTCGAGACTATTCAATGAAGAATATCTATCGATGTAATTCAGTTTTATTTCCCCTGGATCCGATCAATCCCGAGAACACCGACCAAAAAGGGAAAGGCTAATGCACAACAAGGTGTGTGGACCTAGGAAACTCAAATAGGAATTGACATTTTAATCATAAGAATTGTCGAGGGAATATTTAGAATCGGTAAAGGCCGACCTAAGAGTGATTATGGAATACATTGCTAGCATTATACAATTGGAGCGCGGGTGATTCTACTTAACCAACGTATGATTTACGAGATTTTCCTAAATTGAACTCTGACGATCGATACCTAAGGAACTAGTGATAAACCTTCGCAACTACATGACACCCAAAATGGCCATGACTTGAGTAAGCCTAAGAGTGATGAAAATCACTAAGTTGATACACGTAATGTCGCTGCAAAAGCCGCCTATCGGTTTGAGATAAACTGAAGCTACATCCGAAAGAAAATGAATAAGGAAATAGAATCTAGAAATTGAAAATAGGACAATGATGAATTCTAACATTTGAAAGGAAATAGATGTCATCTCATCGAGGGCCATTGATATTGAAAAAAAAGGTGAAATTTGGACTGGTGGTGTGAAATGATCATTTTGCCCCTGAAAGGTTAACCTTGTCTTAAGATTATCCAAGGACATATTAGTCATTTCCCTTGACCCTCTTTGTGGTAGAAAATCAAGGGGCAAATGGGTCAATTTGGGGTAAGATATTAATTGATTAAATGCCAAGTGTCATTAGTTGATTGAGGGATAAAGTGCATTATTAGTGCCATTGTCTCTCTCCTAATCTTCTTCTTGAGCTTGACCAAAAGGTACAAGAAGGCCATCTCTCACTATTCATGGGCTGAAGTCTTTATCTCCCTCTCTCTTGCCATTTCTAGCTCTCTCGGAGCACTATCCGCTCGGCTCGCTCACCCGCCCATTTCCGAAGCCCTCCACTGTTTCGGCCATAACTTTGTCGTCCGATGTCAGATGAAGACGATTGAACTATCAATAAAAAGCTTATTCTTTTTCATTCTAATGATATATTGTGAGCTCAATATGGCCCACCCATTCCTTCTGTAGAGCGGTTTGAGTGAGCAAAGGTCGTCGACCAACCTTGCCCAACCGGTTTCTGCTGCCTGTTTTGTCCTGCTCGAGCACCGCCTCCGGCCACCTCCGAGCCGGTCTCCGACCACCTACATCACCTTTAGCTTCTCTTCTACAAGTTCCAAGTGGTAGTTTGTCCATTGGAGGTCCCATTTGCCCGAACCAGCCCCAAACCCGAAAGTGGACAGATTCGACCGAGGCAGAGGTAAAGCTTCTGTTCTTCGTCTTAGAGACTCTGATTGCCTTCAAATTTTCTGTGGGATCTTCTAGACATCTTGTACTAGGGCTGGCTGAGTTAGGATTACAAGTTTATTTGAAATTTGATGAGTTTTTATGGCTGATTTGAGGTGATTTTTGGAAGGCAGATTTTGACCGCCTGCGCGCTTAAGGGAATCGAACCGATTGGGGATCTTAGAGGTGTTATTTTGACTTCAAATTTTCGGTGAGTATCCTAGACATGAGGATTGAAGTTTTGGCAAGTTAATTTCGTGATAAATTGGAGCTTAGGATTGATCTATGGACTGATTAATACTGGGTAAGGCAGAACCAAATCTGCCTTGTGTTGGGACCGAGCTAACCGAACCAATTAAGAGCTGTGAATGGTGTCGTCTTGTCTGAATTTCATCAATCGAAACCACATGATTACTTCACATCATAAGACCAATCAATCGAAACTACAAGATTAAATCACATGTCAAGAACAATCAATCGGAACCACACGATTAAGTCGCATCTTAAGAACAATCAATCGGAACCACATGATCTACTTTAGCATCAAATTTCGGTTCAAGCTATTCAAGAATACAACCAACACAATTTTCACCCAAATCACTTTAATCTACCACCATTAGTAACCTAACTACCTAATTAAAGTTTAGAAGCTCACTCACCTCAAGATCTAACAAGAACTCAAGGCCAAGAAGCTGCCTCACCTCACTCACCTCAAGATCTAACAAGAACTCAAGGCCAAGAAGCTCACTCACCTCAAGATGTAACAAGAACTCAAGGCCAAGAAGCTCACTCACCTCAAGATCTAGACAATCCAAGATGTGAATAGAATTTTTTATTTGTGAATTTTTCATGAAATTAAAATGTCTAGATCTTGAGGTGAGTGAGCTTCTTGGCCTTGAGTTCTTGTTACATCTTGAGGTGATTGAGCTTCCAAACTTTAATTAGGTAGCTAGGTTACTAATGGTGGTAGATTAAAGATACAAAAGAAGCTCAAAAAGCTCACTTACCTCAAGATCTAACAAGAACTCAAGGCCAAGAAGTTGCAAAAGATACATCTCCGTAAACTATGAATTCTAATTGTCAGAGCGAGGGGCCACGATCAGAAGAAACTTCAACTATATCGTCAGCCGATTAGGTTTGGGATTGAGATCTACTATCTCGCCATCGGGGTTACCTACGAAACCATAGCGATCCCAACACGGGCCAAAAACGCCCTAACCTAGGATTAGGGATTAGCTTATCGAGATTTATTCTCATCCTATCGTGGGCTCGTTGTTTTCTTTCGGACCATCCTATTCAACCATGAACGACCCACCTCAAAGATTTGGGATCCCGCGGGATATGGAAACCGTAGTGATAGAGTACCCATTAGAAGAGGACAATGTGTACTATAGGCACACGACAACTATTTGGGTGGACATCGGAGAGCTTTTTTGGAAGACCCACACGTATGTGGCGTGGACATACTGCTACGGGGACTTGACGGTGGGTCCGTTGACCGGTTTCGATATTCCCTACGACGGTGTTGGGAATGGGACCCCATTAGCACTCCACCTCCAGATGGCATAGTGGTGCACCCAGATGCCTGGTTCGATGACGTGGAGCCCAGCCCGTACATTGTGGCACCCGAAGAAGACGGGGAAGTTGTGGAGCCATCGGATGCGGAGTATTCACCAGAGATGGACGAGGATGAGCGAGTCAATATAGATGAGATGATACCTGTTAGCGAGGACGAGGCCTAAGGCAGTTGACCTCTTGTCTTTTGTAGAACGTTTCTTTTGGAAGTGTAGTGGGCTTTAACCACGGAATCTTTTTGTTATAGGTGGTCACGGGCTGGTACGGTGGCCTCTGAAGCCCTAGGTTTGAAAGTTTGTAACAACTATGTATATATATACATAAGTTTGTTTTTACCATCCCAAGTTATCGTAGTATTGTTGGTTTCTGTACAGGGAATTGTTTTTGCTTCCGCATGTGTTTTTTTTTTGTTGGCCTTATGGATCCCGGAGAATTGTACACAATCGTGGCCAGAGGGGATGTTAGCATACTCAGGGGTTCGGGTCGTGACATCGAGAATCGAATCATAAAAACGAGGCAAATGGATTACAATAAATTCTTTGCCAAACATTCGGGTACCATATTTGTGAATATGACTAATACATTTTAAAAGAATCCACAAAATTCACATATGCTTCTCCATAAAATAAAAATTAAATGACAAAAGGTTCTAACTCAGATTTGATTTTCATTTATCAGTTGGTAATTGGCATGAGAATCAATTAATGGACTCAAATTTCTGATTTCCCTAACTACATATGATCTTACCCGAAAATTTTGGGATTTGTGAACTTATTAGAGATTCAAACGTCCAAATGGTGGATTAAGAGCGAAATCGTTCAATGTATTCTTAGTATCATAGACAATCACTTTCTAGAAGGCATGAGAATCAACCGATGGACTCAAATTTATGATTTCCCTACCTAAATATGATATTGCCGATTAATTGTGGGATTTGTGAACTTATTAGAGAATCAAACTTCCAACTGGTAGATGAAAAGCAAAATCGTTCAATATATTCTCAATATCATAGACAACTTTCTTGGACTAACTATATTTCAAAAATTGAAGTTCTTAATCTTATCTTGAAACAAAAGTGATGTAGGTACCATCTTCGGGGCATCATACACGGTTTTATTTCATGAACGAAGTGGACTATATTCCTGAAACTTCCCTCTCTAACTTTTACTATAATTATCGAATCAAGATGCCATATTGTGAATTGAAATGAAAAATTTTGGACCATCGAGAATCGATTCGTAAAAATGCAGCAAATGGGTTACGATAAATTCTTTACCAAACATGTGCGTACCATATTTTCCAATACCACTAATACATTTAAAAAGAATCCACAAAATTCACATCCTATAAAAAAACAACCTAAATGAGGAAAGGTTCTAAGTCAGATTCGATTTCCATAAGTGACTAGATATGGCAAGATATCACGAAATTACTTTCTCCCTCAATGATGCCTATAAAAATGCAAAATCCTACATACAAAATTCAATCGGAGTGAACACGACATTTGCAATAGTGCCGATCGAACCGGATGGAGAGGAGTTTATCCAAGATATCTCTCGTGTTCATGCTCGTCTTCGTTTCGCTATGTGCAAGTCTTCCATCCTCAATTGCTGTGATTGGTGAATGCAAGACGAATCGGGATTGTGGCTCCATTTGCGCTAGTGGCTGTGGACTTTGCATTCGAACCGAGTGCAATTGTTTCTCCGGGAAACCGCCGGCTTGCGTTAGCCGTTACCGCCTTCGAGGAATAAACACACCTTGATGTAGCCGCATAATGATATCTGCCTACTTTGATTCATGAAATAAAGCAAGGTCATATGGCAGCTCTTTTAGTGAAACATTGCTCCTCCCTTTATGTTATTACTATACTTTTAGTTTGCGCTGATGTAATGCATGCGTAATCGACAAAACCCATTACTTTATTCGACGAAATTGAAGAATATTTGTTGCGGGACAAATCGAAGATTTGCATCGCTTAGAATAATGTAATTATCAACAATAATTTATGCCTCTCTAACTTTAACTATATCTCACAAATCGAGATACTGAATCGTGAATTGAAATTAGAAAATTTGGCAAATCGAAAATCGATTCATAAAAATGCGGCAAATGAATTACAATAAATTCTTTGCCAAATGTGCGGGTGCCATACCTGTCAATACCACTAATACATTTTAAAAGAATCCACAAAATTCACATCCATTTCCTCACAAAATAAAAAAAAAAAATCTAAATCTAAATGATGAAAGGTTCTATTTTCATTTATCACTTGCTAATTGGCATGAGAATCAAATGATGGACACAAATTTCTGATTTCTCAAGCTACGTATGGTCTCACCAGTTAATTGTTGGATTTGTACATTTATTAGAGATTGAAATATCCAAATGGTGGATTAAGTGCAAAATCATTGATGTATTCTCAGTATCATACACAATCACTTGCTAATTGGCATTAGAATTAATTGATGGACTCAAATTTCTGATTTCCCTAACTACATATGATCTTACCCGTTAATTATGGGATTTGTGAACTTATTAGAGATTGAAGCATCTAAATGGTGGATTAAGGACAGAATCGTTCAATATATTCTCAGTATCATAGACTAGTCTAAATGATTGTCTTGGACTACTATATTACCAACAATTAAAGTTGGTAATCTTATAATAAAACAAGATAGCTGTAAGTGATGTCTACGGCGTATCATACACCGTTTTATTTCACGAAGTGGACTATATTCCTGAAGCTTTCCTCTCTATCTCTAACTATAACTATCAAATCGAGACACCGAATCGTGAATTGAAATTAAAAAATTTGGTAGATCGAGAATCGAATCATAAAAATGCGGCAAATGAATTACAATAAATTCTTTGCCAAACATGCGGGTACCATATTTTCGAGTACGACTAATACATTTTAGAAGAATCCACAAAATTCACATATGCTTCCCCATAAAATAAAAATTAAATGACAAAAGGTTCTAACTCGGATTCGATTTTCATTTATCACTTGGTAATTGGCATGAGAATCAATTAATGGATTCAAATTTCTTGTTTCCCTAACTACATATCATCTTACCCGTTAATTGTGGGATTTGTGAACTTATTAGAGATTCAAACATTCAAGTGGTGGATTAAGTGCGAAATTGTTCAATGTATTCTCAGTATCATAGAAAATCACATGCTAAATGGCATGAGAGTCAATTGATGGACTCAAATTTCTGATTTCCCTAACTACGTATGATATTGCCAGTTAATTGTGGGATTTGTGAACTTATTATAAATTCAAACTTCTAAATGGTGGATTAAGAGCAAAATCATTCAATATATTCTCAGTATCATAGACAACTTTCTTGGACTAACTATATTTGAAAAATTGAAGTTTGTAATCTTATACTGAAACAAAAGTGATGTAGGTACCATCTTAGGAGTATCATACGGGGTTTTATTTCACGAACGAAGTGGACTATGTTCCTGAAACTTCCCTCTCTATTTGTTACTATAACTGTCGAATCAAGATGCCGAATTGTGAATTGAAATAAAAAAATTTGGAACATCGAGAATCGATTTGTGAAAATGCGGCAAATGGATTACAATAAATTCTTTACCAAACATGCGCGTACCATATTTACCAATACCACTAATACGATTGCATGGAGTTCCAGTCACGATAACACCAGATAGGGATCCTAAGTTTACGGAAAATTTCTGGAAGAGTCTTGAGGATGCCATGGGAACAAAGTTAAAGTTTTGTAAGACATACCATCCGCAGACCGATGGACAATCCGAAAGGACAATACAAACACTTGAGGATATGATGCGAGCATGTGTTATTGATTTTAAAGGTGGATGGGAGGACCAACTGCATTTATTGGAATTCACCTATAATAACAGCTACCAACAAAGTATTCGAATGGCACCATTTGAGGCACCTTATGGCAGAGCATGCGGGATACCAATATGCTAGGATGAAGTTGGTAAAAGGAGTATAACAGGCCCGGAATTGGTGGAGCAATCAGTTGAGGGTGTTAAGGTTATCCGAGAAAGTCTTAAAACACGCCAAGAGTGGTCGAAAAGCTATACCGATAAAAGACGCATGTCTTTAGACTTCCAAGTGGGTGATCATGTCTTTCTCAAGGTGCCACCTATGCGAGGGCTATCTCGGTTAGGTCAGAAAGGAAAATTAAGCCCAAGGTACGTAGGTCCGTTCAAGATATTGGAGAGAATTGGGACATTGGCGTATCGCCTTACTTTACCGCTAAGTTTGCCACAAATTTATAATGTTTTTCACGTGTCGATGTTGAGAAAGTATGATTCTAACCCGACTCATGTTTTGGATTATGAGACTATCGAGGAAGACGACATAGTGTCGTATGTAGAAAAGTCGGTTAGAATCGAGGATCGAAAGGAGCAAGTTTTGAGGAATAAGATAATTCCGTTGGTCAAAGTAGTTTGGGAGCATCATCGAATCGAAGGCGCCACATGGGAAAACGAAGAAACGATGAGCCATCGGTACCCCCATTTGTTTGAAAAATTATATGTTGTAGCAAATTTCAAGGACGAAATTTCTATAAGGGGGGAAGAGTTGTGACATTCTGAATTTCCTACCATTTCGAGACTATTCAATGAAGAATATCTATCAATGTAATTCAGTTTTATTTCGCTTGGATCCGATCAATCATGAGTACACCGACCAAAAAGAGAAAGGCTAATGCACGACAAGGTAAGTGGACCTAAGAAACTCAAATAGGAATTGACATTTTGACCATAAGGATTGTCGAGGGAATATTTAGAACCGGTGAAGGCCGACCTAAGAGTGATTATGGAATATATTGCTAGCGTTATACAATTTGAGCGCGGGTGATTCTACTTAACCAACGTATGATTTACGAGATTTTCCTAAACTAAACTCTGACGATCGAGACCTAAGGAACTAGTGATAAACCTTCGCAACTACATGACAACCAAAATGGCTATGACTTGAGTAAGCCTAAGAGTGATGAAAATCACTAAGTTGATACGCGTAATGTTGCTGCAAAAGCCGTTTGTCGGTTTGAGATAAACGGAAGCTACGTTCGAAAGAAAATGAATAAGGAAATAGAATCTCGAAATTGAAAATAGGACAATGATGAATTCCAACATTTAAAAGAAAATAGATGTCATTTCATCAAGGGCCATTAATATTGAAAAAAAAGAGGTAAAATTTGGATTGGAGGTGTGAAATGATCATTTTGCCCCCGAGAGGTTAACCTTGTCTTAAGATTATCCAAGGACATATTAGTCATTTCCCTTGACCCTCTTTGTGGTAGAAAATCAGGGGGCAAATGGGTCAATTTGGAGTAAGATATTAATTGATTAAATGCCAAGTGTCATTAGTTGAATGAGGGACAAAGTGCATTATTGGTGCCCTTTTCTCTCTCCTAATCTTCTTCTTGATCTTGACCAAAAGGTACAAGAAGGCTATCTCTCACTATTCACGGGCTGAAGACTTTGTCTCCCTCTCTCTTGCCATTTCTATCTCTCTCGGAGCACTATCTCGCTCGGCTCATTCACCCGCCTGGTTCCGAAGCCCTCCACTGTTTCGGCCATAACTTTGTCATCCGACATCGGATGAAGACGATCCACCCATCAATAAAAAGCTTATTCTCTTTCATTCTAATGATATATTGTGAGCTCAATTTGGCCCACCCATTCGTTACGTAGAGCGGTTTGAGTGAGCAAAGGTCGCCGACCAACCTTGCCCAACCAGGTTTTGCCCACTGTTTTGTCCCGCTTGAACACCACCTCCGGCCACCTCCGAGCCGATCTCCAACCACCTACATCACCTTCAGCATCTCTTCTACAAGTTCCAATTGTTAGTTTGTCCATTGGAGGTCCCATTTGCCCGAACCAGCCCCAAACCCGAAAGTGGACAGATTCTGACCAAGCCGAGGTAAAGCTTCTGTTATTCCTCTTAGAGACTCCGATTGGCTTCAAATTTTCTGTGGGATCTTCTAGACATCTTGTACTAGGGCTGGCTGAGTTAGGGTTACATGTTTATTTGAAATTTGATGAGTTTTTGTGGTTGATTTGAGGTGATTTTTGGAAGGCAGATTCTGACCGCCTGCGCGCTTAAGGGAATCGAGCTGATTGGGGATCTTAGAGGTGTTATTTTGACTTCAAATTTTCGGGGAGTATCCTAGACATGTGGATTGAAGTTTTGGCAAGTTAATTTCGTGATAAATTGGAGCTTAGGATTGATCTATGGACTGATTAATACTAGGTAAGGCGGAACCGAATCTACCCTGTGTTGGGACCGTGCTAACCGAACCAATTAAGAGCTGTGAATGGTGTCGTCTTGTCTGAATTTCATCAATCGAAATGACACGATTAAATCGCATCATAAGACCAATCAATCGGAACCACACAATTAAATCACATGTTAAGAATAATCAATCGGAACCACACGATTAAATCGCATCTTAAGAACAATCAATCTGAACCACATGATCTACTTTAGCATTAAATTTCGGTTCAAGCTATTCAAGAATACAACCAACACAATTTTCACCCAAATCACTTTAATCTACCACCATTAGTAACCTAACTACCTAATCAAGGTTTAGAAGCTCACTCACCTCAAGATGTAACAAGAACTCAAGGCCAAGAAGCTCACTCACCTCAAGATCTACACAATCCAAGATGTGAACAGAATTTTTTATTTGTGAGTTTTTCTTGAAATTAAGATGTCCGGATCTTGAGGTGAGTGAGCTTCTAAACTTTGATTAGGTAGTTAGGTTACTAATGGTGGTAGATTAAATATACAAAAGAAGCTCAAGAAGCTCACTCATCTCAAGATCTAACAAGAACTCAAGGCCAAGAAGCCGCAAAAGATACATCTCCCGAAACTATGAACTCCAACCTGTCAGACCGAGGGGTCACGATCAGAAGAAACTTCAACTATATCGTCAGCCAATTAGGTTTGGGATCGGGATCTAGTATCTCGCCATCGGGGTTACCTACGAAACTATAGCGATCCCAGCACGGGCCAAAAACGGCCTAACCTAGGGTTAGGGATTAGCTTAACGAGATTTATTCTCATCCCGTCGTGGGCTCGTTGTTTTTTTTCGGACCATCCGCCTCAACCATGAACAACCCACCTCAAAGATTTGGCATCCCGCGGGATATGTAAACCGTAGTGACAGAGTACCCAGTAGGAGAGGACATGGTGTACTATAGGCACACGACAACTATTTGGGTGGACACCGGAGAGCTCTTTTGGAAGACTCACACGTACGTGGTGTGGACATTCTGCTACGGGGACTTGACGGTGGGTCCGTTGACCGGCTTCGATGTTCCCTACGACAGTGTTGGGAATGGGACCCCACTAGCACTCCACCTCCGGATGGCATAGTGGTGCACCCGGATGTTGGTCCCGATGACGTGGAACCCAGCCCGGAGGTTGTGGCGCCCGAAGAAGTCGGAGAAGTTGTGGAGCCATCGGATGCGGAGCATCCACCAGAGATGGACAAGGATGAGCTAGCCGCTATAGATGAGATGGTACCTGCTAGCGAGGACGAGGCCTAAGGCGATTGACTTCTTGTCTTTTGTAAAACGTCTCTTTTGGAAGTGTAGTGGGCTTCGACCACGGAATCTTTTTGTTGTAGGTGGTCATGGGCTGGTACAGTGGCCTCTGAAGCCCTAGGTTTGAAAGTTTGTAACAACTATGTATATATATATATATATATATATATATATATACATAAGTTTTTTTTTACCGTCTCAAGTTATCGTAGTATTGTTGGGTTCCGTGTGGGGAATTGTTTCTGCTTCCGTACGTGTTTTGTTTTTATTGGCCTTATGGATCCTGGAGAACCGTACACAATCGTGGCCATAGGGGATGTTAGCGGACTCGGGGGTTCGGGTCGTGACATCGAGAATCGAATCATGAAAATGAGGCAAATGGAATACAATAAATTCTTTGCCAAACATGCGGGTACCATATTTGTTAATACGACTAATACATTTTAAAAGAATCCACAAAATTCACAATTGCTTCCCCACAAAATAAAAATTAAATAACAAAAGGTTCTAACTCGGATTCGATTTTCATTTATCCCTTGGTAATTGGCATGAGAATCAATTAATGGACTCAAATTTCTGATTTCCCTAACTACATATGATCTTACCCGTTAATTGTGGGATTTGTGACCTTATTAGAGATTCAAACATCCAAATGGTGGATTAAGTGCGAAATCGTTCAATGTATTCTCAGTATCATAGACAATCACTTTCTAAATAGCATGAGAATCAACCGATGGACTCAAATTTCTGATTTCCCTAACTACATATGATATTGCCAGTTCATTGTGGGATTTGTGAACTTATTAGAGAGTCAAACTTCCAAATGGTGGATTAAGAGCAAAATCGTTCAATATATTCTCAATATCATAGACAATTTTCTTGGACTAACTATATTTCAAAAATTGAAGTTCTTAATCTTATACTGAAACAAAAGTGATGTAGGTACCATCTTCGGGGCATCATACATAGTTTTATTTCACGAACGAAGTGGACTATATTCCTGAAACTTCCGTCTCTAACTTTTACTATAATTATCGAATCAAGATGCCGTATCGTGAATTGAAATGAAAAATTTTGGACCATCGAGAATCGATTCGTAAAAATGCAAAAAATGGGTTACGATAAATTCTTTACCAAACATGTGCGTACCATATTTTCCAATACCACTAATACATTTAAAAAGAATCCACAAAATTCACATCCTATAAAAAAACAACCTAAATGAGGAAAGGTTCTAAGTCAGATTCGATTTCCATAAGTGACTAGATATGGCAAGATATCACGAAATTACTTTCTCCCTCAATGATGCCTATAAAAATGCAACATCCTACATACAAAATTCAATCGGAGTGAACACGACATTTGCAATAGTGCCGATCGAACCAGATGGAGAGGAGTTTATCCAAGATATCTCTCGTGTTCATGCTCGTCTTCGTTTCGCTATGTGCAAGTCTTCCATCCTCAATTGCTGTGATTGGTGAATGCAAGACGAATCGGGATTGTGGCTCCATTTGCGCTAGTGGCTGTGGACTTTGCATTCGAACCGAGTGCAATTGTTTCTCCGGGAAACCGCCGGCTTGCGTTAGCCGTTACCGCCTTCGAGGAATAAACACACCTTGATGTAGCCGCATAATGATATCTGCCTACTTTGATTCATGAAATAAAGCAAGGTCATATGGCGGCTCTTTTAGTGAAACATTGCTCCTCCCTTTATGTTATTACTATACTTTTAGTTTGCGCTGATGTAATGCATGCGTAATCGACAAAACCCATTACTTTATTCGGCGAAATTGAAGAATATTTGTTGCGGGACAAATCGAAGATTTGCATCGCTTAGAATAATGTAATTATCAACAATAATTTATGCCTCTCTAACTTTAACTATATCGTCCAAATCGAGATACTGAATCGTGAATTGAAATTAAAAAATTTGGCAAATCGAAAATCGATTCATAAAAATGCGGCAAATGAATTACAATAAATTCTTTGCCAAATGTGCGGGTGCCATACTTGTCAATACCACTAATACATTTTAAAAGAATCCACAAAATTCACATTCATTTCCTCACAAAATAAATAAAAAATCTAAATCTAAATGATGAAAGGTTCTATTTTCATTTATCACTTGCTAATTGGCATGAGAATCAAATGATGGACTCAAATTTCTGATTTCTCAAGCTACGTATGGTCTTACCAGTTAATTGTTGGATTTGTACACTTATTAGAGATTGAAACATCCAAATGGTGGATTAAGTGCAAAATCATTGATGTATTCTCAGTATCATAGACAATCACTTGCTAATTGGCATTAGAATTAATTGATGGACTCAAATTTCTGATTTCCCTAACTACATATGATCTTACCCGTTAATTATGGGATTTGTGAACTTATTAGAGATTGAAGCATCTAAATGGTGGATTAAGGACAAAATCGTTCAATATATTCTCAGTATCATAGACAAGTCTAAATGATTGTCTTGGACTACTATATTACCAACAATTAAAGTCGGTAATCTTGTAATAAAACAAGATAGCTGTAAGTGACGTCTACGGCCTATCATACACCGTTTTATTTCACGAAGTAGACTATATTCCTGAAGCTTTCCTCTCTATCTCTAACTATAACTGTCAAATCGAGGCACCGAATCGTGAATTGAAATTAAAAAATTTGGTAGATCGAGAATCGAATAATAAAAATGCGGCAAATGAATTACAATAAATTCTTTGCCAAACATGCGGGTACCATATTTTCGAATACGACTAATACATTTTAAAAGAATCCACAAAATTCACATATGCTTCCCCATAAAATAAAAATTAAATGACAAAAGGTTCTAACTCAGATTCGATTTTCATTTATCACTTGGTAATTGGCATGAGAATCAATTAACGGACTCAAATTTCTGATTTCCCTAACTACATAAGATCTTACCCGTTAATTGTGGGATTTGTGAACTTATTAGAGATTCAAACATCCAAATGGTGGATTAAGTGCGAAATTGTTCAATGTATTCTCAGTATCATAGACAATTACTTGCTAAATGGCATGAGAATCAATTGATGGACTCAAATTTCTGATTTCCCTAACTACATATGTGACATCCCGAATATCGACCCACTTTCGAAGCTTTGAATAAATGAAAGGTCTCATTGATGTATTTCAGTCTAATCTCACTCGGAGTTGATCCCTCTCGAGCAGACTAACCAAATGGGAATGGCTAGCTAGGAAAATCAAGTACGTGGACCTAAGAACTTGATCCTGGATTGACTCTTTAGCCATGAAAATTGTCGAGGAAATATTCTGGACCAATATAGGCCGATCCTAGAATAATTAAGGAACGATTTGGGTAATACCCTATACTTGGATCACGGGTGATTCCGTTTGACCTCGTATGGGTTCCAAACGTCCCTAAATTATTTTCGAACGATCGCGACCATCGGGACTAGTGATTGACCCTCACAATTGAATGACAACCAAGGTCGCCATGGCTCGAGTAATTCTTAAACGTGATTTTTAATCACGGGTCGATACGCGTAACTCCTAAAAGCCGCCCGTTAGTTTGAGATACACTGAAAATTCTATTGATCAAGATTGATCGTGAATCGAGCTTCAAAATTTGACGTCGGACCTTCAGGGGTCTCAATAAATAAATTTTTGTACGTTTCCTCATCCAGGGTACAATTCCTTCGCGGTTCGCCCAAAGAGGTTCAGGAAAAGTAGATTTGGACTGGGTATGGGAAAGGACCCATTTGCCCTCGAAAAATACCCTATTTTTCACTTGGAACGAAGGGTATTTTGGCCATTTCCCCTTGTGGCCGAGATTGACTAGTCAATGAGGGGAGATAATTATTTTATTTTTTTATCTTGATTTTGTGGGCATAATTAATTATTATTAACCTATATTAATTATTATATTGGCCTCTTCTTCTTCATTATCCGAGAACTCTCTCTCTCTCTAGCTCACTTTCTCTCTACCTCACTCTCCCTCTCCCTCTCCCTCACTTGGCCGAACACTCTCTCTCTCACCCTCCATTGTCGAAAATTCTTCAAGCCTTCTTTGGTGTCGCTTTGGAGCGCTTAGAGTCGCTAGATCGTCGCCGAGTCGCCGGCCGTGCAAGGATCGCCGGATCGCCGATTGGTTCAGGCTTTTCCTCAATCGTTCAATGGACGTTTTTGTGAGTTTTTGAGGTAGGATTGTTTCTAAACCTATAGTAGGTGACTAGGCTGCTAAAAGACTATGAAATTGTGAAGTTTTGATGAAGAAATTGGTGAATTTGAGGGTGGTATAGCTGCTGGACGAAAATTGCAGAAATGGAGGTGAGATATGCTTGTTCTTACAATGAATAGTAATTTCAAGAGGATATTTGTTTGGTCAAAGTTTGACCATGGTTACTCTACCAACCCTAGTTACTTTTTGTTCAACTATGGTTGCTTTATGCTATTTATTAATCATGGTTAGGTTAGTATTTGACTCTAGTTAGTTTTTGAACCATGGTTAGTTTAAATATTAACTAGGTTTATTTTTATGTGACATAAAGTCGTTATACCACGGTGCTAATTAAATGTGACATTATTATAGTATAGTACTATGGTCGTGAATTAATTATATGTTAGAAAATTATTATTGTTCGGCCGTGATAAATTTCCACGTTAGTATAATTTTAGTGGCGCGTGATTTATATATTGCTACGTTAGCGTAATATGGTCGCATGACGTGGATTGGATACTATGGTAGTATTAATTGATCGGGTAGTCTGAATTAATATTTGGATTAGTGTGAATTAATCGGGTGATCCCGAATTATTAATTCTCTAACGTGAGTGAATCATGTGGTCCCGATATATTCTGAGAAAATGAGAAGGGTCGTATTCAATCAAGTCGTCTGAGGCCAAAGTGAGCCGTATTCGTCCGATTGTCCGAGACCGAGGAAATAAGAAGGTCGTATTCAATCAAGTCGTCCGAGGCCAAAGTGAGCCGTATTCGTCCGATTGTCCGAGACCGAGAAAGTATGATGGTCGTATTCAATCAAGTCGTCAGAGGTCAAAGTGAGCCGTATTCGTCTGATTGTCCGAGACCGAGAAAGTAAGAAAGTCGTATTCAATTAAGTCGTCCGAGACCAAAGTGAGTCGTGTTCGACTAATTGTCCGAGACTTGATCCGGTCGTGTTCCTATGTGTCCGAGACCGAGATCCGTAGGTCGTATTCCTATGTGTCCGAGACCCCGATATATATATAGAGCCATGTTCCATAAAGGTCCGAGGCTCAATTTCATGAACTTATTCGATGGCGGTGGAGTAACGTGGAATATTCTGGAGGAACGTGGAATATTTTTGGAGTAACGTGGAATATTCTGGAGTAACGTGGAATATTTTGAAGTGACGTGGAATATTCTGGAGTGACGTGGAATATTTCTGGAGTAACGTAGAAATTTTCGGAGTAATGTGGATATTTATATTATGGCCTGATGTGTTAAAAACGTGCCCTGGAGCACGTAGAATAATTTATTGTCGGACCGAGGCGTGAAACGCCGAGAGGGGAGTAACGTAGAATATTTGGGAAGGTATGAGAATTTTTGGAGAAAGAGTGGAATTTTCTGGAATTTAATTGGGGAGTTTTTGGGTAGCGCAAGAAAGAGTTGTTGGAAATTGTTGCTCGCCTAGTTTGTGTCCGGAGGCACTAGCGACCCGATCTAGGGTTAGAGATTTTCCTACTGAGATTTTATCTCACCCCGTCGTGGGTTCGTTGTCTTTCAGACCTTTTGCCTCAAGTATGAATGACCCGCCTCAAAGGTTCGGTATTCCCCGAGGTCATGGTACCAGGAGAAGATGGGGAGGTTGTAGAGCCATCGGATGCGGAACAGCCACCCGAGCTTGACGAGGATGAGTTGGAGGCGAGAGATGATATAGTACCGGATAGCGAGGACGAGGCCTAGGGTAGTTGGCCTCTTGACTTTTGCTGGCTGTTTTATTTTGGATGTATAGTAGGTTTCGATCACGTAATCTTTTTTGTTCTAGTGGTCATAGGATTGTACAGTGGCCTCCGAAGCCGTAGGTTTGGAAAATTGTACAGAACGTGTGGATATGTATATAAGTATGTTTTTACCGTCCCAAGTCATCGTGATGTTAATTGTTTCTGTACGGGGATTTGTTTTTGCTTCCGCATGAATTTGTTGGCCTTTGGATCCTGGAGAACTGTACATAAGCGTGGCCAGGTGGGATGTCGACGAGCTCGCGGGGTTCGGGTCGTGACATCCCCGTTTGGAGTGGTATCAGAGCAAGGTCCGCTCGATCGAATGAGATTGAGACTTGGAGTAATAAGGAGTGATGACTTGGGGATGATTAGATACTGGGACCCTTAGGATAAGGCATTGATTTCTGAATCTTGAGGATTATAGGCTTAAACTTGTATTGTATTCTAATGGTTCTAGTATCGTTTTGTTTTATTGGTAAACTTGGGTGATGATATTATTGAGGTTTATAAGTGAGCAAGCAGGAAATTGAGGAGCCATAAGTATGGATTTTGAGGTTGTACATATGGTTGAGGCTAATAGAGGATTGCTTTTGAGTGAAGGGTCGGTTGGATTATATGACTATGATTATGGTTTGTCAATGACTCAACTTGAAGAATATGCTAGAACATAGGCAATTGATCTATGAGACGTGACAGTCATTGGTGGAATTAGAGATCTTTTGTGGATAAGAATTGATCCGGGAGCGACTATGATACGTCGAGTAACGAGGACAATCATGCGGTGCAGGTGTTTGTGGCATTAAAATGAAAGTTGATGAATGTGCATGCATGAGCTTATCACGATTGGACTTAATAAACTGTCGCTTGGTATGGGACAAGTGACGGGATACCTATAAACCATAATGAAGCATGATATAGGTCGTGTGGAATGGGACTCTCTCCGTAGAAATATGGCTTAGGACAACCCGCAACGACCGTGTCCGATGAGGGCGGGGAGTGATCGCCGGGACAAAGAGGTCCGAACAAAGAGCGGCTCCTGGCAGGCTTCTAAGATAGCAAGGAGGCGGGAATGACCCAAGTCATAATTTGAAAGTGAGAGTCTAGGTATCAGGTTGAGTCTGATTTTGGTTAAGAGATGTAGTGTACGGAGTTGATCCTCATATTGAATTTTGCGGTGGCATGACATTTGTAATGACGCCTGTGATTGGCATGGTTGAAAGCTTCATGCTTAGCGGTGGATGCCGTTTGAAAGGAAAAGTGATGTTTGCAATTGGCCTATTGGGCATATTTTGTAATTGGTATCGTGTGATTGTTATGGTTAAGGTCTAACCGAGAGATTAGACAGTGTGAGGAGTTTATACTCCAATGATCCGATGCCTGTTGAGATTGAGATAGCCTATTGTGATTATGCTAGAGTGGTAGATACCTCTAGATTTGTAGCATGAACGATTGAAATGGCACTTTGAGTATTTGCTTGGTGATGACCTAGTTGCGTTTTGGCCTAGTTAAGGTTTGCATAGTAATAGGCTGTTAATTGAGAAGTTTCATCGTTGAGGCTTGCTTAATGTGTGATTGTTGCTTAAGGATGATCCGGAAACCTTGGATAATGGACAACTAGCTGAGAGTTGTTTGAGAACCACCGAATGGTTGCTTTGCGGTGATGAATGATGAGATGAGCAGCCTGAAACCGCTAGGCTTGAGTAGATGACTCAAGCTTTTGATTCCCGAAGGGAATCATAGTGGCTCAAGTGATATGAGAACCTAATAAGGTTGATCGACCAAAGTACGGTTGCTAGAGGAGCACTTGGCTCGTATATGCAAGATATGAGAAGATCCAAGAATTGAGTAGAGATGAGCGACTGGAGTATAAGTACTGGAGGAGAATATGGCTCGATTTGTTAATTATGCGAGACCCAAGTGGAATAAGGGATCGCGAGAATTCTAAATGGAAATGAGAAAAATTAATGGGTGGACAAACTTGAGGAGGAGCTGCTATTGTGCCTAAGTCACTATGGTGACAGATATTAGTGCTGATGAGTTAAGTGATGGAAGTCACGAGAAAGGTGACTATGAGTTACTCATTTCTAAATTGAAGGTGTGGGAAGAACCACAAGGGCTTTGAATAGCTTGTGAGGTGGACCATAAGACCGAGGTCAACTAAGGTTCGATAGAGAAAGTGAATTTGAAATTGTCTCCCTCCGGATTGAGGGTTTCGTGAGAAAACCTCAGAAGTTTTGGGTGCGCTAAAGAAAGAAAGTGACCCTGGCAGTTACTAGCCTTAAGAGGCCGTCGATGATTAGTGAAAGATCGCTAAAGGAAGGGTTTTTCCTTGAAGGCATGATATATGCCTGGATTGTCTTCGCTAAGTTGTCCAATAGAAAGTACCTTTCTAAGGTTACTCGAGAACAAGGATTGTCTGAACTTTAATAGCTTTGCAAAGATCCGAAGGCGATCCACCAATACGAGACAAAGTTCTCGAAGCTGTCTACGTGTACTAAGGGTGGTCAAGGACCCTTTGAATGAAACGTGAAGTTCGTGAGGGGATTGAAATTCGAAAGTCTTATGACTAGTTGTTACCCTAATTCTGAGGAATGATAATGGGTCATCATGAATGAAGTGGATGATCGGAAGAGGAATAAGCAAGAGAATTTTCGTTCATGGATTGCGAGTAAGGGAATTTCACTTATGGAGCACAGAATGTGCCGGGGAGGAATGGCTATTACCTTGGCATATAGCCCGTAATGAAAGATTGACGTTTCTTCCCCGTCACGGGGAAAAATTATGGAAAAAGTTATGTCAATAGTCCGACTTTGTTGATTTATATGCGATTGAGTGAGGTTGAATCGGGACCACTAGAAGTGGTATTGCGAATTATCATCCTAAAGGATAGGGTGTCTTTTTTAAAGGGCGATTGGATCATGAGATGGTCGTTAATGGAAAGGAAAGGAAATGGACTTGATAATCCCGATTACCCACAGTGCTTATGGATGGAGGAGTAAGCAAAAAGGGGTACTGGGATTGTAACCGCAAGGTGAATTGATTTAATCAATTAAGATATACAAGGTGTGGATGTGCGGAGACCGAGGAAAAACCTCGACTCCTTTGAACCTTGTCACTAAAGATGACTGGGTTACTAGAAAATAATGTCAAGTATGGGGGCATTTGAATCTTGGAGTAAGAACACCGCTTTTGGCGTGGACTCCAAGGACAAAGTGGATTCGAAGTAGAAAAAAATGCCACTGAAGTGTATTGTTTCCTTCATAGGGTAAGAGACCCTAATGTGGAAGGAAGAGAAAGTTCTAATTGTCATGGCATTAAGATTGAACATCTAGGCTGAGAAAGAAGACGCAGAACTCAAATGATTTCCGTAAAATTATTCTAAGGAGCTGTCTTGTAGACAATGTTGAATTCCGGGAAATGTCGATGTTCGATTAAATGAATGAAATGGGGATAAGATCGCATTAGCTGGTTGTGGAACCAAGAGATTGAGGCAACGATGCTTTCCGAGGAAAGAGTGACAAAAATGAATAAAATGCGGCATGGTCTAACCGGAAATCTATAAAGACAGAAAGCCAAAGTATAAGCTCTCAAGTGGATGGTACGAATGACAATTTAAACGAATCGACACCTGGTAGCAAGAGTTAACAATAGTCGGATTGTGTATCCAAAGAATAATTAAATTAATTGTTACCGTCTTTAGAGACGATGATCGGACTCGTTTAAGGAGTCACGAGAAGCATGACCCCGAGGAAACAATCATTGTATGCTAAGTGTGAAGAGTGCGCATTTTGAGTCCGATAAGGTGAAATTCATTGGTCGTGTGAAGTCCAAGAGAGGGGATCCCTATGAATCCTTCAAGAGTAAAAAAGTGATGATGGATCGACTAAGGTCGATGTGAGTTATTGAAATTTGAAGTTTCCCGAAATTGATGGATTGTCATAGACGGATCGTAGGAAGATTTCCCCACAAGAATTATTACATTGATGAAAAGGACTAAGGACTAAGGACGAGACGTAGCGCGAATGGATGAAACCGTTTATGAAAATGATAGCGTTGCTTGTGCAAGGAATGACCTCGCAACTATGTGAACTACAAGAGTTAGAAATATTGACTGCACCAAAGGGAACTGAAGGAAAGGTCATGATTACGATGCCCTTATTGCTAAGGAATGGTGAATTAGGTAGCAGAGGCATACAATTGAAAATTGAGCATCTTGCATTTGGCAACGAAAAGACAGACCTCACCTCGAGGAATAAGAGATTCAACTTCTAAATTGGAAGTTTACCAATTGACTAGTTTGATGGCTACTTGAAGCATCAAGCCCGAAGGTCAGAAAGGAATTGAGATGTGGCGATGAATGGACCCGGACTTCTAAGGGTCGTGGAAACGAATAGAATAAGGAGGAAATCTAGACTTCTGAGTACTTGGAAAAGAAATCTCAAAGTTGAGGGTAGAAACCTTGAAGTTCAATAGACGAGTGTACGAGTTCAATAGTGGAGAGGAATCTAAAGATATGACCTCATCAAAATTTGAGGGGAGAATTACGGTGTCTAATGGAATGGACTGAATGTTGGATCGATCTTATATATGGTCAAGGATGAGACATGCCGGCCAGGAAGAGGCATGACCTTGAAAATCGAAAGATTACTATGATCGTTGAAGGTTTTCAAATGGAATTAAGAGCAGATTACTATGAAAGTAATCTTGAACTTGCTTAAGGAGTCGAGAAGGTTACGACTCGATTTGGATAATAGAGGGCAAGTTGATAAAGGCCATGAGTCTTATGCAATGCTTTGGAAAGACCTTTAGTCCAGAATTAGAAAAGATGGATTGTAGTAAGTTATGCATGTTATTCTTGGACCAATAGACAATTGAAGAGGTGATTTGAATACTCGAGGGCATGCTACCAATAGATTTTGCGAATGTCAAAAGGGAAGAGGAAGGTGAACACAGTGGAGGACCAAAGAAAACAAGTTTTGAAGGATGAAAACCATTGCTGTTAAGGACGTTATCGAAGTGTCAAGTGACGACAAGAACTACTTTGGGAAGCGTAGTAGTGATGAGGCGTCGGTACCCCATAAGACGAGATGATTGAAGGATTGCAAATTTCGAGGACGAAATTTTTGTAAGGGGGAAAGAATTGTGACATCCTAAATTTCGACCCACTTTCGAAGCTTTGAATAAATGAAAGGTCTCATTGATGTATTTCAGTCTAATCTCACTTGGAGTTGATCCCTCTCGAGCGGACTAACCAAATGGGAATGGCTAGCTAGGAAAATCAAGTACGTGGACCTAAGAACTTGATCCTGGATTGACTCTTTGGCCATGAAAATTGTCGAGGAAATATTCCGGACCAATATAGGCCGATCCTAGAATAATTAAGGAACGATTTGGGTAATACCCTATACTTGGATCACGGGTGATTCCGTTTGACCTCGTATGGGTTCCAAACGTCCCTAAATTATTTTCGAACGATCGCGACCATCGGGACTAGTGATTGACCCTCACAATTGAATGACAACCAAGGTCGCCATGGCTCGAGTAATTCTTAAACGTGATTTTTAATCACGGGTCGATACGCGTAACTCCTAAAAGCCGCCCGTTAGTTTGAGATACACTGAAAATTCTATTGATCGAGATTGATCGTGAATCGAGCTTCAAAATTTGACGTCGGACCTTCAGGGGTCTCAATAAATAAATTTTTGGACGTTTCCTCATCCAGGGTATAATTCCTTCGCGGTTCGCCCAAAGAGGTTCAGGAAAAGTAGATTTGGACTGGGTATGGGAAAGGACCCATTTGCCCTCGAAAAATACCCTATTTTTCAATCAAGTCGTCAGAGGCCAAAGTGAGCCGTATTTGTCCGATTGTCTGAGACCGAGAAAGTAAGAAAGTCGTATTCAATTAAGTCGTCCGAGACCAAAGTGAGTCGTGTTCGACTAATTGTCCGAGACTTGATCCGGTCGTGTTCCTATGTGTCCGAGACCGAGATCTATGGGTCGTATTCCTATGTGTCTGAGACCCCGATATATATATAGAGCCGTGTTCCATAAAGGTTCGAGGCTCAATTTCATGAACTTATTCGATGGCGGTGGAGTAACGTGCAATATTCTGGAGGAACGTGGAATATTTTTGGAGTAACGTGGAATATTCTGGAGGAACGTGGAATATTTTTGGAGTAACGTGGAATATTCTGGAGTGACGTGGAATATTTCTAGAGTAACGTGGAATATTTTGAAGTGACGTGAAATATTCTGGAGTGACGTGGAATATTTCTGGAGTAATGTAGAAATTTTCGGAGTAATGTGGATATTTATATTATGGCCTGATGTGTTAAAAACGTGCCCTGGAGCACGTAGAATAATTTATTGTCAGACCGAGGCGTGAAACGCCGAGAGGGGAGTAACGTAGAATATTTGGGAAGGTATGAGAATTTTTGGAGAAAGAGTGGAATTTTCTGGAATTTAATTGGGGAATTTTTGGGTAGCGCAAGAAAGAGTTGTTGGAAATTGTTGCTCGCCTAGTTTGTGTTTGGAGGCACTAGCGACCCGATCTAGGGTTAGAGATTTTCCTACTGAGATTTTATCTCACCCCGTCGTGGGTTCGTTGTTTTTCAGACCTTTTGCCTCAAGTATGAATGACCCGCCTCAAAGGTTCGGTATTCCCCAAGGTCATGGTGCCAGGAGAAGATGGGGAGGTTGTAGAGCCATCGGATGCGGAACAGCCACCCGAGTTTGACGAGGATGAGTTGGAGGCGAGAGATGATATAGTACCGGATAGCGAGGACGAGGCCTAGGGTAGTTGGCCTCTTGACTTTTGCTGGCTGTTTTATTTTGGATGTATAGTAGGTTTCGATCACGTAATCTTTTTTGTTCTAGTGGTCATAGGATTGTACAGTGGCCTCCGAAGCCGTAGGTTTGGAAAATTGTACGTAACGTGTGGATATGTATATAAGTTTGTTTTTACCGTCCCAAGTCATCGTGATGTTAATTGTTTCTGTACGGGGATTTGTTTTTGCTTTCGCATGAATTTGTTGGCCTTTGGATCCTGGAGAACTGTACATAAGCGTGGCCAGGTGGGATGTGGACGAGCTCGCGGGGTTCGGGTCGTGACAACATATGATATGGCCAATTAATTGTGGGATTTGTGAACGTATTGGAGATTCAAACTTCCAAATGGTGGATTAAGAGCAAAATCATTCAATATATTCTCAGTATCATAGACAACTTTCTTGGACTAACTATATTTCAAAAATTGAAGTTCATAATCTTATACTGAAACAAAAGTGATGTAGGTACCATCTTCGGGGTATCATACGGGGTTTTATTTCACGAACGAAGTGGACTTTGTTCCTGAAACTTCCCTCTCTAATTGCTACTGTAATCGTCGAATCAAGATGCCGAATTGTGAATTGAAATAAAAAAATTTGGAACATCGAGAATCGATTCATAAAAATGCGGCAAATGGATTACAATAAATTCTTTACCAAACATGCGCGTACCATAGTTGCCAATACCACTAATACGATTGCATGGAGTTCCAATCACGATAACACTAGATAAGGATCCTAAGTTTACGGAAAATTTCTGGAAGAGTCTTCAGGATGCCATGGGAACAAAGTTAAAGTTTAGTAAGACATACCATCCACAGACCGATGGACAATCTAAAAGGACAATACAAACACTTGAGGATATGTTGCGAGCATGTGTTATTGATTTTAAAGGTGGATGGGAGGACCAACTGTATTTAGTGGAATTCGCCTATAATAACAGCTACCAACAAAGTATTCGAATGGCACCATTTGAGGCACTTTATGGCAGAGCATACGGGACACCAATATGCTGGGATGAAGTTGGTGAAAGGAGTATAACAGGCCCAGAATTGGTGGAGCAATCAGTTGAGGGTGTTAAGGTTATCCGTGAAAGTCTTAAAACAGCCAAGAGTGGTCGGAAAAGCTATGCCGATAAAAGACGCATGCCTTTAGAGTTCCAAGTGGGTGATCACGTCTTTCTCAAGGTGTCACCTATGCGAGGGCTATCCGGGTTCGGTAAGAAAGGAAAATTAAGCTCAATGTACGTAGGTCCGTTTAAGATATTGGAGAGAATTGGGACATTGGCGTATCGCCTTTCTCTACCGCCAAGTTTGTCGCAGATTTACAATGTTTTTCACGTGTTGATGTTGAGAAAGTACGAGCCCGACCCGACTCATGTTTTGGATTACGAGACTATTGAGGAAGACGACATAGTGTCGTATGTAGAAAAGTCGGTTAGAATCGAGGATCAAAAGGAGCAAGTTTTGAGGAATAAGATAATTTTGTTGGTCAAAGTAGTTTGGGAGCATCACCGAACCGAAGGTGCCACATGGGAAAACGAAGAAACGATGAGCCATCAGTACCCCCATTTGTTTGAAAAATTGTAAGTTGTTGCAAATTATAAAGGACGAAATTTCTATAAGGGGGGAAGAGTTGTGACATTCCGAATTTCCTACCATTTCGAGACTATTCAATGAAGAATATCTATTAATGTAATTCAGTTTTATTTCGCTTGGATCCGATCAATCCCGAGTACACCGACCAAAAAGGGAAAGGCTAATGCACGACAAGGTATGTGGACCTAAGAAACTCAAATAGGAATTGACATTTTGACCATAAGGATTGTCGAGGGAATATTTAGAACTGGTAAAGGCCGACCTAAGAGTGATTATGGAATACATTGCTAGCATTATACAATTGGAGCGCGGATAATTCTACTTAACCAACGTATGATTTACGAGATTTTCCGAAATTGAACTCTGACGATCGAGACCTAAGGAACTAATGATAAACCTTCGCAACTACATGACAACCAAAATGGCCATGACTTGAGTAAGCCTAAGAGTGATGAAAATCACTGAGTTGATACGCATAATGTCGCTGCAAAAGTCGCCCGTCAGTTTGAGATAAACCGAAGCTACGTTCGAAAGAAAATGAATAATGAAATAGAATCTCGAAATTGAAAATAGGACAATGATGAATTCCAACATTTGAAAGGAAATAGATGTCATCTCATCGAGGGCCATTGATATTGAAAAAAAAAGGTGAAATTCGGATTGGAGGTGTGAAATGATCATTTTGCCCCTGAGAGGTTAACCTTGTCTTAAGATTATCCAAGGACATATTAGTCATTTTCCTTGACCCTCTTTGTGGTAGAAAATCAGGGGGCAAATGGGTCAATTTGGAGTAAGATATTAATTGATTAAATGCCAAGTGTCATTAGTTGATTGAGGGACAAAATGCATTATTGGTGCCCTTTTCTCTCTCTTAATCTTCTTCTTGAGCTTGACTAAAAGGTACAAGAAGGCTATCTCTCACTATTCATGGGCTGAAGACTTTGTCTCCCTCTCTCTTGCCATTTCTATCTCTCTCGGAGCACTATCTCACTCGGTTCGCTCACCCGCCTGGTTCCGAAGCCCTCCATTGTTTCGGTCATAACTTTGTCGTCCAATGTCGGATGAAGACAATCCATCCATCATTAAAAAGCTTATTCTCTTTTCATTCTAATGATATATTGTGAGCTCAATTTGGCCCACCCATTTGTTCTATAGAGTGGTTTGAGTGACCAAAGGTCGCCGACCAACCTTGCCCAACCGGGTTCTGCTGCCTGTTTTGTCCCGCTCGAGCACCGCCTCCGGCCACCTCCGAGCCGGTCTCCGACCACCTATATCACCTTCAGCCTCTCTTCTACAAGTTCCAAGTGGTAGTTTGTCCATTGGAGGTCCCATTTTCCCGAACCAGCCCCAAACCCGAAAATGGACAGATTCTGACCAAGCTGAGGTAAAGCTTCCGTTCTTCCTCTTAGAGATTCCGATTGGCTTCAAATTTTCTATGGGATCTTCTAGACATCTTGTACTAGGGCTGGCTGAGTTAGGGTTACAAGTTTATTTGAAATTTGATGAGTTTTTATGGCTGATTTGAGGTGATTTTTGGAAGGCGATTCTCGACCGCCTACGCGCTTAAGGGAATCGAACTAATTGGGGATCTTAGAGTTGTTATTTTGACTTCAAATTTTTGGGGAGTATCCTAGATATGTAGATTGAAGTTTTGGCAAGTTAATTTCGTAATAAATTGGAGCTTAGGATTGATCTATGGACTGATTAATACTGGGTAAGGCAGAACCGAATCTACCCCGTGTTGGGACCGAGCTAACCGAACCAATTAAGAGCCGTGAATGGTGTCGTCTTGTCTGAATTTCGTCAATCGAAACCACACAATTAAATCGCATCATAAGACCAATCAATCGGAACCACACGATTAAATCGCATGTTAAGAACAATCAATCGAAACCATACGATTAAATCGCATCTTAAGAATAATCAATCGGAACCACATGATCTACTTTAGCATCAAATTTCGGTTCAAGCTATTCAAGAATACAACCAACACAATTTCCACCCAAATCACTTTAATCTACCACCATTAGTAACCTAACTACCTAATCAAAGTTTAGAAGTTCACTCACCTCAAGATCTAACAAGAACTCAAGGCCAAGAAGCTGCAAAAATCGGGGCTAAAGCGGCGGCATCGGCGGTTCCCTCTCGGCTAGTGTTCGGTTCTGGCGGTTCCATGGCAGCGACGGCTCACGGTCGGTTGCTAGTGGTCCTCGGCGGTGGCTGGTAGCTCATGGTGGTGGTGACGACGTAAAGTGGTGGTTCGACGGTGGTGGTTGCGATGGAATGGTAGTTCGGCCAAGGAAAGAAAGAGAGAGAAAATGATAAGAAACTTGCTAAAATGAAGAAGATGAAGATGATGAATAGATAGGATAAGTGTAGGATATTTTTGGGTGGGATATTTTTCTAGAATGATGGGGTTTTGTTGATGAGATTAGGACTTGTGGGGCCCACCAATAATTCAACTCTTTTGTCTCTTAAAAATCAAGAAGGGCAATATGGTAAATTGGCTCAACAAGTGGACACCTAGCCCACTCACATTTTCAGCCACTAAAGGGGTGAAAAAACCAAAATGCCCCCTTACTAAACTAGAGAAATGAGCATTTCCTAAGGGTAAAAGGGTCATTTCCCATTTCCTGTTTAAATTTCACTTTTCCGAGCATTTGGGGCGAACCATGAAATACACATGCTCGGGATGAAGCGACGTCCAAAAGATTAATATTCGAATCCTTGAAAGTCCGACGTCCAATTTTGAAGTCCGATTCATGGTCAATATCGCTCAATTGCAACTTCAATGTATCTCAAACTAACGAGCGGCTTTTAGGAGTTACGCATATCGACCCGTGATTATCATCACGTTTAAGAGTTACTCAAGCCATGGCGACCTTGGTTGTCATGTAATTGCGATGGTCAATCACTAGTTCCGAAAGACACAATTGTTAGAAAATGATTCAAGGACGTTCGGAACCCATGCATGGTCAAGCAGAATCACCCACAATCCAATCGTAGGATATTAACAAATCATCCCTTAACCGCTCTAGAATCGGCATATAATGGTCCAAAATATTCCCCCGACAATCCTTATGGCCAAAGGGTCAATTCAGAATCAAGTTCTTAGGTCCACATACTTAATTTTCCTATCTAGTCATTCCCTACTGGTTAGTCTTCTCAAGAGTGATCAATTCTGAGTGAGATTTAATCGAAATACATCAATGAGACATTTCATTCATTCACAACTTTGAAAGTGGGTCGAAATTCAGAATGTCACATAGTAGCTTCGCAAAAAGGAATAATGGGTTATTCTATGGATTCCCCTCTTTCGTCTAGGCCCATTCGCACAACAAATTACGATGCATTTCGGGAATTTATTTATTGGGCTTTAACTCGTTATATTTTGAAAATAACTTAGTCAACGAAAAACACTTTCTGGTCAACAAAAAATCCATAATTAAAAAAGTGAATTCCTAAATCTATAGAGGTATTTCCTAATAGTTTGTTTTATATTTTTTTCATTGTGTTTTATATTCTAAAAATTTCACTCCTATTTTTTTTATTTTTTTGTTCCTTCACTAGTCGCTAAACCCGCAATGGCTAAAGACAGACCACAAACATGGGCCAGCAAGCTCGAGCTCACCCATGGCTGCCACCGGCCGATCACAGTGGAAAAAGAAAAATAAAAAGAGAGAAAAAATAAGAATGAAAATAATTTAAAATTTTGAATTTTTTCTTACATGGGAAAAATTCATGAGATGATCCAAATATCAAAAAATATTTTCGATCACAAATCACCAAACATAGGAGAACTATTCATTTTTCTTAAAATCCTTTCCCAAAATATATAGGACAACTCCCCAATCAAAGGCACCATTAGTGGCTCTTGAGATGTTGGCTCAACTCTATCTCTTACTATGAGCGACTAGCCACCATGGGCTTGATGTTCTTGATAGCTCCAAAGAGACTCTTCCTTGTAAAAACCAATTGAAGCTTGAAGTAGCATCCCATAAACAAGTCACAATTTAAGAGTCTTAAGGATTGCTTAAAAATTCATAAGTAACAAAATCTGTTACGAACTTGGTTTAACAATGCTTTATTTGGGATGGTACACTGTGAGTGCCATAAATTTTGTACGATGCTCACTTGAGAGCCTTAACTCTTTTTTTCGCTCACTTGAGTTCCATATCGGAGCAAAATCATTGACTTGAGAGCTATTTTCGACAAATCATCTTACGTGGACTACCTATATTTCCAAATTTGAAGTTCTTAATCTTATACTAAAACAAAAGTGTTGTAAGTGCCATCTTCAGGGTATCATACACAGTTTTATTTCGCGAACGAAGTGGACTATATTCCTCAAACTTTCATCTCCAGCTCTAACTATGACTGTCGAATCGAGATACTGAATCGTGAATTGAAATTAAAAAATTTGGCAAAACAAGAATCAATTAGTAAAAATGTGTCAAGTGAATTCCAATAAATTCTTTACCAAACATGCGGGTACAATATTTGTCAATACCACTAATACATTTTAAAAGAATCCACAAAATTCACATCCTTTTGGGATAAGTACACCATAAGTGCCATAACTTATGCACAGCGTTCACTTGAGTGTCATAACTTTCAAAATGTTCACTTAGGTGCCATAAGTTTCAAAATCGTTCACTTGAATGCCACATCAGAGCAAAATCGTTCACTTGAGTGCTACAGTAACTTTTCTAGCGTGCCACGTCATCTTTCCGGTGAGCCCCATCAACTTTCCGGCGTGCCACATCAGCTTTTCCGGCATCCACGTCAACATGGCACTCAAGTGAACGATTTTTGAAAGTTCTGGCACTTAAGTGAATGTTTTAAAAGTTATGGCACTTAAGTGAATACCGAATAAAAGTTATAATACTTCTAGTGTACTTTTCACCATCCGTTTCCTCACAAAAAAAAAAAAAAAAACCTAAATGACGGAAGGTTCTAACTAAGATTCAGTTTTCATTTATCACTTGCTAATTAACATGAGAATCAATTGATGCACTCAAATTTCTGATTTCCCTACCCACGTATGATCTTAGCCATTAATTGAGGGATTTGTGAACTTATTAGAGATTGAAACATCCAAATGGTGGATTAAGTGCAAAATCGTTCAATATATTCTTAGTATCATAGACAATTTTTTTGGACTAACTATATTTCCAACAATTAAAGTATGTAATCTTATACTAAAACAAAAGAGCTGTAAGTACCATCTTCAGGTTATCATACACAACTTTATTTTACAAACGAATTGGACTGTATTCCAAAAACTTCCCTCTCTAACTCTAACTGTAACTATCGAATCGAGATATCGATTCATGAATTGAAATTATTAAAAAATTTGGCAAATCAAGAATCGATTCGTAAAAATGCGGCCAATGAATTACAATAAATTATTTGCCAAAGATGCGGGAACTATATTTGCCAATAGCACTAGTACATTTTAAAAGAATCCAAAAAATTCACATATGTTTCCTCATAAAAAAAAATGACGAAAGGTTCTAATAGAGATTCGATTTTCCATAAATGACTAAATGTAACATGATAAGATGAAAATTACTTTCTCCCTGAATGATGCCTATAAAAATGCACTATCCTACGTACAAGATTCATTCGGAGTGAATATTACATTTGCAATAGAGCCGATAAAACCAGATGGAGAAGAGTTCATCCAAGATAGCTCTAGTGCTCATGCTGGTCTTCTTTTTGCTGTGCGCAAGTCTTCCATCTTCAATGGCCGTGATTGGTGAATGCAGGACAAACCTGGATTGTGCCACCATTTGCGCTGATGGCTATAGACTTTGCATCAGAACCAAGTGCAATTATTTATCAGCGACACCTCCGGCTTGCGTTAGCTGTTATCGGCTTTGAAGAATAAACTCTCCTTGATGTAGCCATACAATGATATCTATGTACTTTGATTCATGAAATAAAGCATGGTCATATGGTTGCTATTTTAGTGAAACTTTGCTCCTCTCTTTATGTTATTACGTTACTTTTGGTTTGCGCAGATGTAATGCATGTATAACTAACAAAACTCATTACTTTATTCGATGAAACTAAAGAATATTTGTTGCGGGACGAATCAAAGATTTGCATCGCTTAGAACAATGTTATTATCAATACCAATTTATGCCTTAATATATTCGCTGATAACGAGAACATCTTGCATCAATTTACTTTAGCAAAGGGGACGTGCAAACATATTTTGATTTTCCACCAAACAAATGCATCAGGCTACAAGAATTTTCATCAGTGAAGGACTGTCAATGTTTCGATGTGGTAATATTGACTTGAATACTCGACGAGTAAGAAAACTACTTAAAACTCAAATTATATCTAAGAGGATACAGGCAGACTCAATTCACATTTACGAATGTAGGGTACACGTGATTAGTTAAAATGAGTCATTAATATTAACGGAGATAAGAGCACCCATGGAAAATTTTTAAGTTTCTTGTAAAATTCTATAATGATTGATCAATATGTAGAGGTTATTCAGTTGAAAAATGAGGAAAAAAAAGGAGACAATTGATGACCCTATTTGACGGTTTATTGATTGAGAGACGATTGTGTTTTTATGTGTTTTTTCAATTTTAGACACAAGAAGATGTTAATGTTTAGGGATAACGAATCAACTTTAAATTAACTACTTGGAAAGGGGGAGATAGGTGGTTCAACTTCCCACCTTCTCGATAGGTTGGGGGTGGGGCCATTTGAGTGAGAAAACAGGGTTTCGCAACCTGCACAAAACACATCTAAACAAAAACAAAACTTTAAAGATTTATAACTTTCGCAACCTGCCACGCAAGATGGGCAGAGTACACGTTAGTGATTTCTTGCTTAAATTGGCTGGATGAGCTGAATTGGTATCAATACAAAAAGGTTTAAGACTAAATTGCTCCAATTAAAAGGTTTAGGTTTGAATTGATACCAATATAATAGGTTTAGGACTCTTTTAACATTAGAGTTCCTTAAATGTGGAATGTGATCGGAAAATTAATTGTTAGAGGTTACGAAGGATAAAAACTCATATTTTAACTCATATTTAATGTCTTACAAAAGAATACTCATATTTAATGGGTCAGATCATGAATAAGTTGCCTAAAATTTTTAAAACGGGTTCAAATGGGTCCAAATAAAACATGCTTGGCTACATATGAGTTTTAATTGATTGGGAAGATACCCATTCCATGCCCATCTGGAAAAAAAAAAGAAGAAAGAAAGAGAGCATACTTTTCTTTTTTCTTTCGTCTTTTACTAAAACGTTTCATTTTTTTTTACATGCTTTATGTTATTTACTAGCATCTTTTTTTATTTATTGATTTACTTTTTCAATTTGACATAAAAACTTATTGAAATTACACATTCAAATGATCACGGTAAAGTATAGGTGGGGATGGATTTTCATAAGTTGAGTTAAATATGAATGTGCTTTAGTAATATGGGTTGAGTTGTCCTTGATTGGATTGGGTATGAGTCACTAAAATTGCATTGTTTGAAAAAAGGGTCAGTATCGCTTATATGAGTCAATTTAATCCCGAACATTTTTAATCCGACCCACACCAAACCAATCCACCAATTTGGCAAGCCGACTTAGGACAAATAAAGTCAATATTAGGGACTTCGAAAAATTCCTACCTTGGGATTGTAAGGTGCCGACACCTATACATGTGCCTAGGGAATACTCTCTATTCTCTAACAAAGCAAGCTTGTTTCTCGGAAAATATCATGTTAAAGGAAAATACTTTTCAAAAAATCATTTTTCAAAAAACAAAAAAGTTAGTTTTCCTTTGTTTAGTAATACATGACTAAATTTTATATGAAAAATGATTTCAATATTATGATTTTATATGAGACAAAAAAATTGATTTTCTATTTTTTATTTTATTTTATTTTCTTTCTTCCTTCCTCCTTCTTCCTCTATTGCGACGGGTCGATGGCAGCTAGCTCAAGCTCGCTCGTCAAGCGATGAACTCAATCTCGTCGGGCGAACGAGCTTAAGGCTTGCCGGATCCGAGCGAACTCAAGCTCCCCGTGGCCGCCGCCAACCAATCGTGGTGGAGGATGAGGAAGAAAAAAATAAAAAAATAAATAGTAGATATAAAATATTAAAAATTTTGAGAGGAACAATTCCAAAAAGTATTTTCACTTCTTTAGATTTATGAATTCACATTCCTAATTTTATTCATGAATTTTATATGGACTAGGAAGTGTTTTTTGTTGACTAAGTCATTTTCGGCGAACCAAACAGGTAAAAGTCCAAAAAATTAATTCCCCAAAACTCTTTCACTCAAGTAAACGAAACCTTAGGTTAAATTGAGAAAGACAAAAGACTAATAAGACAAGAGCTTTGCAAAACTGAATCCTGGCTTATGTTATTGCTTCCCCTCTTTCGTTTAGGCCCATTCTGTCACGCCCATACCCTTAGGCACGTCAACATCCATACGCGATCGTTAAGTTGTGACGTCCCAGGATGCGTCACCGACCCATTTAAAATTTTATATTTCAATTAAACGCTCTGTTTCAATTAAACACACGCGGAAGCGATTCACTTCCCCGGATAAAAATAACAATAGGGATAGACAGCAGGACATCTAATCAATTCACATCAGCAAAAGTTTATTTTATTAATAGTTATTCATTAACCTTGAAAAGTATGTTTATACATATAAGTCTCACTTCGGGGCTACTTTCTACAACCCTCAGAAGTACTAGATCGGGGTTAGGCATTATCACTATTCTCAGCTACTCCAAAACACATCCATGTCCTGCTCAAAACCAAAACTACTCTCCCAAGCTAATGTTGACACCTAAATTTTGACTTTCCATAAAGCATTCGTTTCTACACTAAAAATGAGAACTAGTTTAGTTCTCGCCAAAAATAATTAAATTAGTTTTCATGCATTGCATTTGCATATTAATTTGGATTGGTGGCGGATGGACTCGAGCGGATAGTTTTGAGCTTAATTAAGATGAGCTCGTGGTGATATAAATTTGACCAAGCCGATGGCTGAAAATTACATTGTGCTCGATTCAGAAATTAAGTAGCAAAATATTTTGAATTGCTCGCACATGTGAAAAGGGAGGAGTTTGCAATATCCATGTAAGCGTCTTGCAGATTGTGAAGAGAAAATTCGGAAAAAAAAAAATAAAAGAATGAGGGAAAGACTATAAAAGATGATATCCTAAGATGCCACATTGGAAGATGAGTGTCGGTGTAATTTGGCATGATTGTGGGCGAGATTTGATTAACGAAGAAGAATATTTGATCGAGAGGCAAGGATATAAATAAACAAATCAGATTGGTAGTGGAGGAGATTATTTATCAAGATTTCATATATTCTCTTTAAGGGTTTCGTGGAGGAAGGTTCTCACAAGGCTGGCATTCAGATTTTTAGGAAATTTGATTTTCAGAAAAGATATGCATGAGCCATAGTGAGGGCAGAGACAAAATTTACGATATTTCTTTAAGCATTCACAAGAGGCAAGAAGCTTTTGTTTCTTTCTTTGATCCAAAGCCATCCTTGCCTATAAAAAGAACACGCACGGCCACAAGGAGAGGGGGGAACCCATGAGAATTTTCGACGCTTGAGAGTTAAAGAAAGGTTCTACGAGTTCAACTATTCTAGACGTTGAAGATAGTCCTCAACCGGTAGAGCCCCGATCGTGTGCACATGATCAAGCTCCATCGTTTGTCATCAAAGGGTCGGTCGTCCTCCTCCGCACGTAACGTGACCTCACTGTCCAGCACTATTTTCAGTTGTCCAGCAACTTCCTTTAGTGTTCCAGCTCGGTCTCGGAGTTGCCACATCCCGCCAATTACCACCGGTGCCCGAAGCTTCAACCGCCGATCGAGAATCAACCCGCTTTGCTCGAGACCTTTTGTTGTTGTCGCGACCTAAAAATTAATTTAGGTTAATGGATTATTAGGTTAATTAGATGAATTAACTAACCTAATACGGACTCTCCCAAGCCCTACCAATTCGCAACTTAGGTTTGATTTTTAATTTAGGAGCCGCCACTAATCTTTTTTGGTAGGTAGATTAGATACCTAAATAAAGTACGGGAGAATACTTTATTTTCTGCTAACCAGAGGTTTAGGGTTCGGGGACTTGGTTATGTTAATTTTTAATTAACACCCTTTCGGTACCAAATTTCATGAAAATGCATTTTCCCGATTGATGATTTGTGATTTTGATTTCCCTTTTTTTATTTTCGAATTTTCCCTTTTTTTTACTTTTTCGAATTTTTGAATTGAAGCATATGAATTTGAACAAAATTAAACAACAATGCCCATAATATACCTTTAAATCCGATTTTCCGATAAATCTTCTCATTTCCGAAGATCCGGGCCAGAGCGAGATTTTATCCGCTATATCCTCGAAGATTCGAGCCAGTATGCGGATAAATATATAGAAATACAACGTCCCTTCTCGCCAAAGGGCAGAATACGAATTTCTATATTTAAATCACCATCCCATCCCATAAGATCATGGGCGTGGCATGTGATTTAATTTTCCGACTGGACTAGGCACCAGGGAGCATACATTATTGGCAGTTTTGTTTAAAGATGTGCAAATATTTATTAAATTTTCGAAAATCCTTAGAGGATTCTAGAATTTTCAAGGAGATAAGCTCCTATCCACAAAGGATATCAACATCTTTTAGGAAAGTTATCTTAAGATTTTCAATGAATATCTTGATAATTATCCCAATTCAAAAAGATATGCTCGATATTTCTGAAAACCTTAAGTTTGATCGAAGATATACTTAAATTTTGAGAAAATGCAAATATCTTATCGGATATGATCAAGATCAAGATTTCTCAAAATAAAACTACCACAAGATATGCCAGGAATTCTAAAAAGATAAGCATGACATCTCAAGATTTATTCAGAAACTTCAAACATGCATGATTAAGCAACAGTCTTTCTTGTAGATATGCTCGAATAATTCAAATAAATCAAATTAGGAAAACAAGATAATCTTAACATTCAAGGGATAGAATTTTACCTTATCTTGCGATTGCGATTTCCTAATTCGAACTTTGTTCAAAGATTGAACACCCAAATCGAAAAGGAGGCCAATCAGATTGCCAAATTTGAATCTCGGACAAGACGTGCAGATTGCGGCTCGAACGACGGGAGGAAGCTCACGGCTTCGGTAGTGCTCGGGGACAGACGGAGTGACTGGTTTACGTCGCTGCAGGAACTAGAAAGGCAATAGGACTCCACAATATGTTTCACTGACTCTCCCCATGCAGATTTTTCGGGAAGAAGATAACTTCCACCGTTACAATCAATCTCCAAGTTCCTCACCAACTTCCCACTCTTGTTGTGCCGTGAACTCTTCAGAACCAGTCAACAAAATTAAAGTAAAGGGAAACATCTTCGAGACAAGAATAATCATTGAAAAAAAAAGCGGGAGACCATGAAGCCTTCGTGATTAAAGATCAAAGAAGAACAATTCTAAACCCACAGCCATATTGATCAGTTAAGTAACCAAGAGGGAACTACTGGACTGTTGATAACCACTTTTGACGATGATATAGATAACGTAAATTCATGGTTAAGAGGTAGTAAAATAAAATTTGGGAACCACGAGGGAAAGATCGACGTCGACGGTGGTGGACTCAGCGGTTGGATAGTGAACTGGCTGTGGTTCCTAGAGATGTTCATGGACATCCAGCAGTAGACTCGCAATCAGGATAGGCCACGTGCATTATTGATGCGATGGACCATCCTCGAGAATCTGTAGAGTTCTTCGCCTACAAGTAGAAATTAAAATAAAATAAAGACGAGAGCACCTCGGCTACAAAACATGAACACCTTCCTTTCGTCTTCTCTCGTGTGTTCAAGCGTGGATGTCTTCGAAGGGGGAGGCCACGGTCTCTGGCCTACACAGGAGCTTCTCTTTGTGCGCGTCTTATTGAACCCCAAAGGAAAGTGACTGGTCAAAGTCTTCTCTTCTTCCAAACCTTTGTCCGTCCATGTGTAACCTGCCAGAATGTCAGAAAATAAACTTACTTTTTTGTCCCCTCCTCACCTCTCTTATCGTGGCTGTTCCGGAATTGATGGCGTGGACTTGATGAAGCAGGGCGGTGGAGAGTAAACAACAACAAAAACAACAATCAAAGCTTCCCCTAACGTCCCCTACATGCATCCTCCTTTATCAAGTTTTTGGCACAATGAGACAAAGTCCCACCGTTTATCTTCCTTCTTCCTATATTATATTTCTTTTTCTCTTCAAGAACAGCCCCCCGTTCGTGCTCTCTCTATTCTCCAATGGCGTGCTTTTGAGAATCGCCTGTGAACTTTTTTGCGCCGGCTTTCTTCTTGTGTTGCCTCTTCTCGCCCTTTCCGTGTATTCAATAAAAGTGGCCTCTTGTATGCTCAGAACGATGAGCGACGCCTCTCCCTCCGTCACCAAAATCTGCCGTATGTGGAATTTTATTGGCCCCCAAATGTGAACCCTACGTGTGTATTTATAACGGTGAGCTAGGGTTTACGTGTTATTTTCATTATTTGCAAAATTATCCCTCAACTTGTGATAATCGCAATTTGATCCGGAGACAAAATATTCATCCATGAAGCCTCTTTTTTTTTTTTTCAAATTAATGGACATTTTTAATTAAAAGGATTTTCCCAAATTAAACAGTAAATGGGCTGATTTAAGCTCAAAATTATTCCAATATTGTTAATTTTCAGCACACTCCTTCTTGACTGCCGAAAAATCCAAACTAAGCCTAATCCAGTCCTCTGTCAAATTGAGCTCAATTGCTTTGCCTTTGGCCTGAATGCAATGATATGCATGACTGACAAAAAGTAAATATGCAGTGCATGAGAAATTAATTTTTGTGAGAACTATGATAATTCTCATTTTATACTTAAATGAATGATTTACTAAAAATCAAAATTTAGGTGTCAACAGCTGTCCACCTCAGCTCAGCAACTTCCCGTAAAAGTTTGGCGGTGAATCGAGCTCGGATAGGCACGTTCTTGGATGAATTTTCCAGACTGTGCATGTGTGGAAACTGCTTTGAAAAAGGTATAAATTCTTCGCTTTTGATTGCAATCCATTGTGTGTTAACTTCATAACAGGCATATATGATTGTATACTTTGATGAATGTATATGGATTTGTGATCAAGATGTGAAAAAATTGAGTCTTCTTCATAGTAAAATTAAAAATCGCAGATCATCGGCATGAAATTCTGTCTTCTTGAACAAGTTGGACTAAAAAGAAAAATCATAACTTTTGATGAATTGATGGGAATTCGGCATGCATATATGTTTTCACAGCTGAAGTTGACATGTGAAATTAATTCTCTTGTGGTGATGATCTCCTGGAAGTTGAGCATCGTGAGTGAACTATTGATTCTTAGAATACTGTAATCCTTGGTCTAATCAACTTTTTGCTTGTGGATGACCCATGCTCCAAATTTTGTCCATGATTGTTTGCTTGATATCATCCTTGTTTATTTGACGTTATAGATTAGGTTTATTATCTCCGAATCTTTTATGATCGTTGGGAATGGTTAAATTAGATAACGTCGAATTTGTCATGGATAATATTCTGCGACAAATGCTCATCTTTAACATATGAGTTGGTTGGGTGAACTGCTATGTTGTTACCTTATCTTATCTCTGGTGAATTTTCTGAACGTATTTAATTAGAGATAGGTTTTGGTTGGATTGAATGTCTATCTTGTTGTTCTTTTTAGAATTATCTGAAATTAATTTTTTTTTCAAATCTCAAGGATTTTTTTTTCAATTAAAATTGGATTGAATTTTTGGATGAGGAAAGGTGGATCCCCCATCTCATAATTTCGGCCACCCCTCTAAATTCTCGAAATTTCAAACTCAATTGATTCATCTTATCTTATTTTTGTCGTGCTTGCTTGTTTTGATTTGTAATAAAATTTGCACAATTTTAAACAAACATGTTCATAATATACGCTCCCCTGTGTGCCTAGATCCATTGAAAAAATAAATCATACGCCTTGTCCATGATCTTATGGAATGGAATGGTGATTTAGTAGAGAAATTCGTATTCTACCCTTTAGCGAAAGGGATGTTATCTTTCTATACATATATCTGCATACCGGCTCGAATCCTCGGGGATGTAGCGGATAAAATCTCGCTCTAGCCCAGATCTTTGGGAATGAGAGAATTTTCGGAAAAATCGAAAATTAAAAGGTATATTATGAGCATTTTTGTTTATTTTTGTTCAGATTTTTGATTTCTTTTGAATGTTTTATTTTATTGCCGAAAATACCAAAAAATCATCCTTTGGGCACTTAATATATGGTCTTCATGTCACTTTTTTCAAATTAATCATCAATTCACATCGATCAATCAAAAGATGCCTTCTCATGAAATTGGTACCGAAAGGGCGTTAATTTTTCAATTAGCGTAACCAAGTCCTCGGACTTATTTCTGCGGTTCGTAGAGATAAAATAGTTCTCCCACTATTTTATAGAGGTTTCTAATCAACCTACCGTAAATTATTAGTGGCGGCTCCAATTAAATATTTTCTCATGAATAAACCTAAGTTACGATTCGGTAGGACTTGGGAGGGTTCAAATTGGGTTAGTTGATTTAATTAACCTAATAATCCATTAGCCTAAATTTTAGGTCGCGACAGCTTGGCGACTCCATTAGAGATTTAATTTTTAATTTTTAAAAAATTTAAAAGGGGTGAATCGAATTTTTCAAAACAATTTTCGGAAATTAATCTTCAATTTTCGAATTTTCTTATTAAACCCTTCAATTTTCAAAAAAATTAAAAAATGGTGGACCTAAGCCGTTGATTTTCGTGCCTTGATTATTTGGTTGTGATTTGCTTTGATTGATTGTGAATGTGATTGATTTTTGGATCGATTGTTTGGAGTTGGATTGCTTTTCATCCGATTATACCTCGATCATTGTTGACACCTAAATTTTGATTTTTCCTTAAATCATTTATTTTTGCATAAAAAATGAGAATTAGTCTTAGTTCTCACCAAAAATTAATTTCTCACACATTGCATATTTATTTTCTTTCAAACATGCATTTTGCATTGGCGGTGCGAAATTGAACTCAATTTGACAAGTGGAATGAGTCAGAATCCATGAAGAATTCGGCTAAAGACAAGGGACTGGATGTGCCGAAATACTAAAGGCTTTAGGGTTGATTTGGGCTTGATTTGACCCACTTGAAGTTTGATTATAGAAAAGAGAAGATTCGATTGGGCTCTCTAAGTAAGGCTTACCGAACATTGCAAGGGAGAAGAGAGGCTAATTGAGTTTTAATTTATTTAAGGTCAGCTCATTATGCGTGACCAAACGAGAGTCCACAAAGTCAAACCTAAGATAGTCTATATAAGCATCGTTAGAGAACTCATTCAAGAGGGGAGGGGGGCTAGTCAATTGAATATACGGCCACACGTTCAGAAAATTTCCAGAGAAAATAGAGAGGGAGGGGAGAGCTTTAGTCCAAGGTAGCCGCTGTCCAGTTCAGAAAAGATGATGAAGAAAGAGCGCGAAGGTTCCTGATGATCAACCAATTCCAAGCTATTGGTCAAGGCTCGAGCAGTGAAGCAATACTAACTCAACAGATTCTCTAATTAAATTTGTGGGGTTCCATCGATGCACATGCAGGAGAGGTCTAACGCATCCAGGCGTGCTCTTGTCCCCGCGAGCCCTGCAGCATCTTCGACCAAAGACAAGCAGATCCGCGTCCCTACAACGGGATCAAATTAGCTGCAAGCATAGCTGCATCCCTGAACCGGCGCATCCCCACTGGTCAAGGCCGATTCTCTGCTGTTTAGCCTTGGTTTCGCTATTGATCGCTGCTATTTCCATCACAGCTCAGTGTCCGAATTCCTCACTGTTCAGTGCCGAAGTTTGCTGCTGTTTGGGTGCCAAATTAGCTACTCTTTGAGATTGTTTTGGGCGATTCCCTCGTTTTTTTTTTGTGTGTGTGGTAATTAAAGCTTGATTTTGCTGCATCAACTGTGTTCCATCGAGCGTCAGATTGGTGTTGGCTGAACCATCCTTGGTGTGCAACATCCCGTAGCCGATTGGTACAATCATCCAAGTTTGGTGTGCAAGTTTTCAATTCAAGCTTGAATTAGGTAACATCTCTATCTCAAGATATTCTGAAATTGCATAATTTGAATGTTTAGATGAATGAGATTTTCGGATATGATGAAATTATCATCTAATTTAAAAAATCAGAATCGGAAGTTATCTTGTGAATATCTTGAGTATCATTGAATTTGACTTTGGGATATATTTGCTTATCTTTGGATACATCTTGTGGTTCAATTTGAATATAATTTGAGTCATGATCATATCTTAGTGATGTCATGCATATCTGAAGCATATTCTGAATTCATGAGCATATTTCTGGATATTTGATTTGAATTTGAGATAATCTGAATCCCGATCACATCTTAAAGATATTGTGCACGTCTTTTGGAATGTTCAAGATTATCTTGTGGTGAATTGAAACCCTTAAAAATTCTGATCATATCTTTTAGGTTTGGATAGTTATCTAAAAAATCTTTTTTCAAATCTCAAGAGATAAATTTTCCTAAAATTGAAAGATATGTGAATCATTTGCGGATAAGGGCTTATCCCCTTTAAAATTTCGACACCTACCCCTAGTTGGCCGAGAAATTATTTTTTTTTATACCTTAGTCTAATTCAAATATTTTTATAATCTACCTTGAGTATAATACATGCTCCCCCGTGCCTCGTCCCTCGAAATATGTGCAATATGGATGACTATCTGACTTTACCCCCGAAGTACAACAACATCCCCACATGAATTTGTCTAACTTATCCCATAACTTTGGGACCGGACTGACAAATTTCATAATATATAAATTCACTATCTGACCCCACCCCCGAGGTACGACATGAATAAATTACCTTCTGACCCCACCTCCCGGCTACGAAGTGAATTCATCAGAAAAATTTGGATTATAAGGTGTATTATGCTCAAAGTTCATTATATTCTTATTTGATTCATTTTTTCATTAAAAAGTCATAAAATCATAAAAAAAATTCATCATGTCTTGGCTTTAAATGAATTTTTTCGGAAATTACATCTTAAGGTGACTCTTAATATAAATTCAAGCAATTTGTGTTAATTGTTGGACCAATTCTTCATAAATAAAAAATAAAAAATTCATAGAAAGTGATGATGTCTCATTTGCATACCATATAGTTTAATTTTTCATGCATTACTTTGTTGCCATCCATGCATTCCATGTCATTAGCATATTCCACGTAGGTTACATATCATGAAATTTGGCTCATATTCGTCTTTGCATCAATTTTTTTTTTATTATGAATTGTTCTTTCACGACATTTAGACTAGAGCATTTCATCAAATTTTCACTCATCGTGTGTATCCCTATCACTTATACTGTGACATCCTGAATTTCGACCCACTTTCGAAGCTTTGAATAAATGAAAGGTCTCATTGATGTATTTCAGTCTAATCTCACTCGGAGTTGATCCCTCTCAAGCGGACTAACCAAATGGGAATGGCTAGCTAGGAAAATCAAGTACGTGGACCTAAGAACTTGATCCTGGATTGACTCTTTGGCCATGAAAATTGTCGAGGAAATATTCTGGACCAATATAGGCCGATCCTAGAATAATTAAGGAACGATTTGGGTAATACCCTATACTTGGATCACGGGTGATTCCGTTTGACCTCGTATGGGTTCCAAACGTCCCTAAATTATTTTCGAACGATCGCGACCATCGGGACTAGTGATTGACCCTCACAATTGAATGACAACCAAGGTCGCCATGGCTCGAGTAATTCTTAAACGTGATTTTTAATCATGGGTCGATACGCGTAACTCCTAAAAGCCACCCGTTAGTTTGAGATACACTGAAAATTCTATTGATCGAGATTGATCGTGAATCGAGCTTCAAAATTTGACGTCGAACCTTCAGGGGTCTCAATAAATAAATTTTTGGACGTTTCCTCATCCAGGGTACAATTCCTTCGTGGTTCGCCCAAAGAGGTTCGGGAAAAGTAGATTTGGACTGGGTATGGGAAAGGACCCATTTGCCCTCGAAAAATACCCTATTTTTCACTTGGAACGAAGGGTATTTTGGCCATTTCCCCTTTTGGCCGAGATTGACTAGTCAATGAGGGGAGATAATTATTTTATTTTTTTATCTTGATTTTGTGGGCATAATTAATTATTATTAACCTATATTAATTATTATATTGGCCTCTTCTTCTTCATTATCCAAGAACTCTCTCTCTCTCTAGCTCACTTTCTCTCTACCTCACTCTCCCTCTCCCTCTCCCTCACTTGGCCGAACACTCTCTCTCTCACCCTCCATTGTCGAAAATTCTTCAAGCCTTCTTTGGTGTCGCTTTGGAGCGCTTAGAGTCGCTAGATCGTCGCCGAGTCGCCGGCCGTGCAAGGATCGCCGGAATCACCGATTGGTTCGGGCTTTTCCTCAACCGTTCAACGGACGTTTTTGCGAGTTTTTGAGGTAGGATTGTTTCCAAACCTATAGTAGGTGACTAGGCTGCTAAAAGACTATGAAATTGTGAAGTTTTGATGAAGAAATTGGTGAATTTGAGGGTGGTATAGCTGCTGGACGAAAATTGCAGAAATGGAGGTGAGATATGCTTGTTCTTACAATGAATAGTAATTTCAAGAGGATATTTGTTTGGTCAAAGTTTGACCATGGTTACTCTACCAACCCTAGTTACTTTTTGTTCAACTATGGTTGCTTTATGCTATTTATTAATCATGGTTAGGTTAGTATTTGACTCTAGTTAGTTTTTGAACCATGGTTAGTTTAAATATTAACTAGGTTTATTTTTATGTGACATAAAGTCGTTATGCCACGGTGCTAATTAAATGTGACATTATTATAGTATAGTACTATGGTCGTGAATTAATTATATGTTAGAAAATTATTATTGTTCGGCCGTGATAAATTTCCACGTTAGTATAATTTTAGTGGCGCGTGATTTATATATTGCTACGTTAGCGTAATATGGTCGCATGACGTGGATTGAATACTATGGTAGTATTAATTGATCGGGTAGTCTGAATTAATATTTGGATTAGTGTGAATTAATCGGGTGATCCCGAATTATTAATTCTCTAATGTGAGTGAATCACGTGGTCCCGATATATTCTGAGAAAATGAGAAGGGTCGTATTCAATCAAGTCGTCTGAGGCCAAAGTGAGCCGTATTCGTCTAATTGTCTGAGACCGAGGAAATGAGAAGGTCGTATTCAATCAAGTCGTCTGAGGCCAAAGTGAGCCGTATTCGTCTGATTGTCCGAGACCGAGAAAGTATGATGGTCGTATTCAATCAAGTCGTCAGAGGCCAAAGTGAACCGTATTCGTCTGATTGTCTGAGACCGAGAAAGTAAGAAAGTCGTGTTCAATTAAGTCATCCGAGACCAAAGTGAGTCGTGTTCGACTAATTGTCCGAGACTTGATCCGGTCGTGTTCCTATGTGTCCGAGACCGAGATCCGTGGGTCGTATTCCTATGTGTTCGAGACCCCGATATATATATATATATATATAGAGCCGTGTTCCATAAAGGTCCGAGGCTCAATTTCATGAACTTATTCGATGGCGGTGGAGTAACGTGGAATATTCTGGAGGAACGTGGAATATTTTTGGAGTAACGTGAAATATTCTGGAGGAACGTGGAATATTTTTGGAGTAACGTGGAATATTCTGGAGGAACGTGGAATATTTTTGGAGTAACGTGGAATATTCTGGAGTGACGTGAAATATTTCTGGAGTAACGTGGAATATTCTGGAGTGACGTGGAATATTCTGGAGTGACGTGGAATATTTCTGGAGTAACGTAGAAATTTTCGGAGTAATGTGGATATTTATATTATGGCCTGATGTGTTAAAAACGTGCCATGGAGCACGTAGAATAATTTATTGTCAGACCGAGGCGTGAAACGCCGAGAGGGGAGTAACGTAGAATATTTGGGAAGGTATGAGAATTTTTGGTGAAAGAGTGGAATTTTCTGGAATTTAATTGGGGAATTTTTGGGTAGCGCAAGAAAGAGTTGTTGGAAATTGTTGCTCGCCTAGTTTGTGTCTGGAGGCACTAGCGACCTGATCTAGGGTTAGAGATTTTCCTACTGAGATTTTATCTCACCCCGTCGTGGGTTTGTTGTTTTTCAGACCTTTTGCCTCAAGTATGAATGACCCGCCTCAAAGGTTCGGTATTCCCCGAGGTCATGGTACCAGGAGAAGATGGGGAGGTTGTAGAGCCATCGGATGCGGAACAGCCACCTGAGCTTGAAGAGGATGAGTTAGAGGCAAGAGATGATATAGTACCGGATAGCGAGGACGAGGCCTAGGGTAGTTGGCCTCTTGACTTTTGCTGGCTGTTTTATTTTGGATGTATAGTAGGCTTCGATCACGTAATCTTTTTTGTTCTAGTGGTCATAGGATTGTATAGTGGCCTCCGAAGCCGTAGGTTTGGAAAATTGTACAGAACGTGTGGATATGTATATAAGTTTGTTTTTACCGTCCCAAGTCATCGTGATGTTAATTGTTTCTGTACGGAGATTTGTTTTTGCTTCCGCATGAATTTGTTGGCCTTTGGATCCTGGAGAACTGTACATAAGCGTGGCCAGGTGGGATGTCGACGAGCTTGCGGGGTTCGGGTCGTGACATATACCATGTCATATAGTTTCAATTTCATAGATTAGAATTCACATTCTTTTTTGCATTAAAATTTGATTTGTTTTAGTCATCATGCATAATTGTTTTCATCATATAATGTTTTGTCATACCATCACATAGCTAGACTTTGCATATGGTTACATTGCGTATCATCTAGTTGCATTTTCATTACATGCATTTAATAAAAAAAAATCCAAACAAAAATAAATTGCACCTTAATTCATTCATTGAAATCAATTGGATTTGCCAATCAAGAAAATCTTCACAAGAATGGTACCGCAAGGGTGTTAATTGAAAAATTAACATAATCAAGTCCCCGAACCTAAATCTCTGGTTAGCAGAAAATAAAGTATTCTCACATACTTTATTTAGGTATCTAATCTACCTTCCGAAAAAGATTAGTAGCGGCTCCAAAAATCGAAAATCCTTTGATTGAAATCACGTGAACTTGAGTTGCGAATTGGTAGAGCTTGGGAGAGCTCGGGCTAGGTTAATTAATTCATTTAATTAATTTGGTAATCCATTAACTCGGAATTCAATCCGAATTTTAGGTCGCGACAGCTTGGCAACTCCACTGGGAACTAAAACTTGAAATTTTTCGAAAGAATTGATCTTAAAGGATGACTTTTGAATTTTCAAAAATTTCATTGTTTTTAAAGAAGACTTAAGCCGAATTCTTGCGATGATTTTCTTTTGATTGGCTTTATTTCCTTGATTATTTAGGTGTTATATGGTTTTACAGGGTAAATTTAAATGTTACTAACCTTTGTTTGGCATGGGAATGTAATTTAATTTTATTCCCGATTTGTATAATGTGTCATATGTCCGCATTCCATTTGCATTGCATTGTCACCGCGATCGAACCCGGATTGCTAGTAACTAGGAAGGTATTGCGCGGGTATCTCCCCGACCTCACCGCCGAGGTACGGGCGACCCCGTCCCCAATCCCGACAATTTCTTTCGTGTTAGAGATTTCTCCCCTAGCTATACCCCCATGGCATGGGTAGAATATCGACTATAACCGAAATTTTGGAAATTAGACCTGACCAAACCCCATTGGTACGGTCTGTTTTTGGAATCTCATTTTGAAAACACTCTTAATCAATTAACTTGCATCCATGCGCATGTGGTTGTGATTGTGGTCCCTCATGGTAAATTCTTAGGTTTCGTCTTGTAATTTACTCATTTTTCATTTATTATTTTGCGTTGGTCCATGGCAATTAGGGTTGTCGAGTCTCTGTCTTGATCATGGGAAGCAAGGATAATCCTAAGAATATCCGGATTCTAGATGCACCGAAGTCGGACTTGAACGAGTGGCTGACCCGACTCGACCGCACCGCCCGTGCATATGTCGAATCCAGAGTTGGGCGGCGGATGCCGATATTGGATATCAAGATTCGTGTGGGGATAGTTCATGAGTTCACTCACTTTCGGAGTCCCGATACCTCGACGTTTATCTTTGGTAAGCATGAGCTTACCCCTACTCTGGAAGAATATGGCATGCTTATTGGAAAACCTGTGGATGCGGAGTTGATTAGTCCACCTATTGGGCTAGATCCTGCTATAGCACTAGCCGATTTTTTGAGAGTCAAAGTAGAAGAAATTCGCAAGATTTTGAAAGGTGGTTGTGGGAATTGCCCGTTTTCTTTCGTAGAAAAATGCTTCAATGAGGCATCTCCTATTCAAAAGGGCAGAATTTTTCTATTGGCTTTCTTTGGAATGGTCATTTTCCCATATTTTCAGAACTTCCTCAATCCTCATGTTGCTTTTGTTGTTCAGCAAATATGTGATGGGAGAAACTTAGTCCATGCTGTCTTGGCTAAGACTTTTATCTCCCTCACGAAATTCAAACAAAAAAAAGGGAACATCTTGCAAGCATGGGCCGATCTCTTGCTTATCTGGTTTTTATCACATATTAGGCCATGCAAGCATCTCGTCTCAGTTGAGAAAATTAGAAAATTTTCCCACCCCATTACTGTTTTAAAAAACAAACAAGAGGAGATTCCGGATTATCATTTTTCCGATTGGGTATTGCTTTTAATGGATCCGCGTCCAAGGGGGTTCTGATGGCAAGCTAGTTGGTTCCAAGTAGAGAATGCTAGATTGGCGAGCGGCGGCCAAAAGCCCATCCCTTTGCTCGGATTTACCGGAGCGACCGAGTATCACCCCCTTCGCGTGGGCCGCCAATATGGAGTGGTTCAGACATTGCCACCACCTCTTGATGCCGACCGGGTCCAGTTCGATTTTACTCAGAGTATCCCGGAACATGAGCAGGCGGTGATCACCGTCCGTTCCCTATGGGACTTTTGCCGACCGACCAAGCTCGGGCTACCGACGAAAGTCTTATCGGGCAACGAGAAAGCATATCATGCTATGGTGCTTTACATCAAGAAGCACGTGATTCCCAAGGCAATCCAACCGAAAATTCCTACAATGTCAGTCACAACCTCTCGTCGGGCCGAGAATGAGGAGCTTAAGCGGAAGTTGGAGCAAGCTAAGGGCACTGTCTCAAAGCTGACCACCGCAAATAAACGATTGAAGGGTAGACTTGCTTCCCTGAAGTCATAGATTGAGATCGTCTTGTCATCGAGTCATTCGATTATTAGTCTTGCATTTAATTATTTTCTTTCCGATGTCTTTATTTTCCTAGGTCTTATGTTAGAGGAATCTCGTCGGATGTCGAGCTTGTTATCCTTTGATTACACTCTCAGATTAATAAAACAGTTTTGTTCTCATTCTGACCTTGCTGAGTTGTACGAATTTTTATACCCCTTTCAAGTCGGATTCAATTTCTGTGCTTTAAATGAAAAATGTTTGTAAGATCTTGAACCATCTATTAAAAAAAAAAATTCGTGATGATCCATTGTGTTTTCTATTTTTTATGGAATTAATGGCCGGAGTCAGGCAGGCTGGAATTTGACACATTCTCAAACTACACGTTCATTTTGCAATTTACTACTAGTAAACGTACCGTATTGCTAAATTACCAAACATGAAAGTTGTAGATATATGTTTCAAATATCAGCCTATAAAATTTCGGAATCAAATTCACAATTTAAGAGGGTCCTTCGTTCTTTTAACTATAGGCGGACAGAATAGTTTTCTGAACATTGTTTTTCGGAAAAACACATTAAACCGAATTGATCCGTTCATTTCCGGCCTCATTACCCAACATGAAAGTTGTTCGTTGGCCTCTTTTCTACAAGTCTGTAAATTTTCACGTTGTTTTGACCATTTGATGATTTTTCACGAAGTTTTCTCTAAAACCCGACGAAAAATGGAGATCCCCCACATCAAGGTCATGAGTCTAGTCATGTGATGTTCGTGAGTCTAGTTGAGCCATGGATCGACTCAAGCTCTCTTGTGTGTTGTACTCACCATATTATCGCCCCATGTAGGTAATTTATCATGGATTCCCCTCACTTTGCTCAATTGAGGATAACAAAGACAAGCGGCAAGGCGGAAGTCATAGCTGTGTTAAGAGAAAAGGTTGAGGAACTTCAGGCTGTGATGCAGGCGTGGGAGGCTGCCATGAACAAAATAATTGCCATCATGGAATGAGTCGCTCATCTTCTGCAGTCTCAACTTGAGATGATTCAATCTCACCAAGAGCATTTTACCAATCTTTCTACGATGCCTCATCACAATCAACTCCCATGTGATGAACCTCCGGAGCTATTTGGATGGGAATTTACTACACTCCCTACATCTATGACAATCATATGGCCAATCCTTTTGAAGAAAGGTGTGTTCCAGCGGGAACAAACTATCTCTTGGTTTGAGAGCCTCCGGAACTTCAACTCAGGCAAATTTTGTGATTTCCATTGCGGCCAAGAAGGACACTCCATTGAGGAATGCATCACACTACGTTTTTGGGTCCAGAACATGATTGATGCTAGCGACCTCATGTTCCGCTCATGGGAGTATTGTGGCGGAGACCAAGATATGCTAGTGGTCCCAAGCATGCGTTTGCAATATCCTCATATGTTTAAGGACGAGATACTCCCACCGCATCATTTTTATTCCCGTGGTGTTACTTGGGACACATGGGATGATTAGCATGATTGGAAGTCAAGAGACCTCATCATTGAAGAAATGGGTATAAACCCAAATAGAAACCCATTCGATTTTATGCAATTCCCTGCGTGGGATATTTCTTGCTTTGCTTTAGATGTCTAGGTTGCATCACTTTCTTAGAATTTCCTTCTTCTCGATGTCGCACTTTAGTATTTCCCTTTCAATAAGATGTAATTCATTGATTTAATATCAATAAAATTACAGATGTCTTTCATTAAATTTTTGAATCTTGTCTAAGCATCCCAAACCAACCCGATGACGATAACCAGGGATTGAACAATTTATCATCTATGGTAAGCACCAAGGGTTGGGCTTCTCAAGAATTCTTGTTCCAAGGTTTTCGAAAACAAAAGAGTTTTTCACGGAAAATCTTCAGAATTGGTTAACATGTGGTTTAACCCTATTTGTCTTATTGATCTATGTGCTATATGTTTCAAAATTAATTTAGGGACAAGAGGCAGATTCACAACCTGAATAGTGCATAAGGTCCAGTCAACACCGGGTAACCTCATGAAGCTCATGATCGAGTTAAAAATCCTTGGCCGATTCCAGTTCTTCGACCATATGAGGCGGATCCATGCTTCGCCCTCATCGGTTGCTTGCGGTAGCTCCATAGCCATACATTCATCGATCGTCAACGCCGATCAAATGTTCGGCGACCCTTGTATCGATCGACATTACTTTTGGCTATCCCCTTATCAGCCCAAATGACGATCCTTGGGGCAATCCTTACTCGATCCCTCGATCAACTCACTAGTCGCAACACATTAGCCAACTCGTGCACCAATCCATCAGCTAGTCGAACCAAATCCATGCTTCTCCCTCGACCAATCCGTTGATCATGCTATGTCGGTCGACGAAAGACAAGACGAACCAAGACCGCCCAATCTCAAAGGGAGTATCTCTTGCCTTGCCCGATCATTTCTAAATATAACCTTCTATTTCCCTTTTTGCAGGCATTAAGCTTGGAGACATGTCTATGTTGCTCTCGCCGAAGCAAATCAACCATCAGAAGCTCTTCAAATTTTTGCTCATTTCATCTTTTTATAACCCTATTCATGCATAGTTTGCTATGCAAGATCAAGCGTGAAAACAAACTATTTGCCAAAGCTCAAAACCGAATTCCCCGCCCTGGCCATGTCCGGGGCAATCCTACATTTTGGCAAAGCTATGATCATCTAACATAGCCCCTCCCAATCGAAAATGGGGCAAATCAATAGCGAACCCCGACTTGTAAAGGGGTTTTTTTTTCTTTTTTCTTTTTTCTGAATTGTGCGATTTAGAAGATGACATTTTCCTTCTTGCGGGATCATATGACTACATCACCAGTGAACAAAGGCTATCGGAGCATCTCAAGTCTTCACTTGATTTGTTCATACATATATTTCCTTGCTCTAGGGCAAAGATGAAAATGAGCTAATCCTCGACCTAAGGACTAGTCTTCCCGATCCGTTTGATTCTCTCGTATGTACTGGGGCAACCTCGTACTCTTTTGTATATGAAATGGAAGCAGTGTTACCAGTCGAGGGGGAGATTCCTTCCTTACAAGTCCTATCTCAAGTCAAGCTGGCTGAGGCTGATTGGATCCAACAGAGGATGGACCAGTTAAATTTGATCGATGAAAAGCGGCTTAGGGCCGAATGTCACGGCCGGTGCTATCAGCAAAGGGTTGCTAAATCCTTCAACAAAAAGGTTCGACCTCGACACTTCCAGGTTGGAGACCTTATCCTACAAAAATTGTTGCCCATTGTTCCACTTCCGGAAGGGAAGTTCGCTCCAAACTATAGTGGCTCGTATGTTGTGAAGAAGGTACTCCAAGAGGCATTTTGATTTTGATCGAGATGGATGGTCGTGTTTTTACCAACCCTGTCAATTCTAATGTTGTAAAGAAATATTATGCTTAATTTGCTCCGAAATTTTAATCAAGTTACAATTCATCTAATGAGTGTTCATGCATTATACTTGTACTTGAATTGTTCCTGGTCGCATTGTTAATCTTCAATGTGAGAGGTTTTCGATCAGGAAATTTCTTTGATTCTGCTGAATTGATCATTTTGAATGAGGAATATCGGGACGATGAAAGGCAAGCCATTTCCTATAAATGTCTATATCATAACCCCGAGTGAAAAGAGAGAGTTTCCATACTGACAAGTTAAAGGGTTATCTCGCGAAAAGTATGATGACCAAGATGATACGAGACATTCATTTCCTCCATCCAAACATTAAAGGTTGCCCTTTGCTTAACCCCTTTGAACGGTGTTTCATTTCATGCCCCTATCAAGAACAACCCTACACCGGAGCAATTCTCGGATCAAGGAATGATAAAATTTTCTTGCTCTCACTTGCATCAATCTTTGAGTGTATTTATTGCATGCGAATTCTATATTAGTCCAAGTGTCTTAGACATGACGAAGAGCGTTTCATTCCCTACATCATACACAGTTATCCCTTCGCAAACCCAATTTGAGCGGCGGATTCATTTCTCGTAACCCAATTGGTGATCATCCTAGAAAGGAATCATTTCGGATCATCTGGCAAATAAGCAAAATGCCTTGGAGCAAACTCGAACTCAAAAGATTTTGCCAGTAAAATATGCAGGACCTGGACGAGACCCCTTCTTTCCTTTTGAAAAAAAGAGAGAGGCGAGAGAAGGAAGTAAGAAAAAGCAAAGGCTCACCACTCAAAAAAAGAAAGAAAGAGAAAACAGTGGGCAAAATTTTGAGCATCCCAAAATCCAAAAAAAAATGGGAGAAAGAAAAACATGAATGAGAAATGTGGCCTAAAAAAAAAGAAGAGAAAAGGGGGCCATTTCCTATAAAAGAAAAGAGGAAAAAACTCTCGAGAAAATCTCTAGAATGAAGGGGTTCTCAGTTGGACGCATTCGAATGTTCCCTAGGGAGTCCGCAAGAATACCATTCTAAGCAAAGAGATGGTTACCAATCTCATCATTACGCACCCTTTGTTGCAAATAAGTCTTTCATTTCTAGGCCTACCCTGAACCTACATTACAACCGTTACCAAAAGTCTCTTCAGATTATGGCACTTGGGTTAATGTAGGATTTTGAATTTCTTATGAATATCACTCGAAGAAGTGCGAGCAAGATCGTTTTTACTTCATTTTGCGGGGTTCCTGACTTGTAAACCCGATGCAGGTGACAAGAATTTCATTTCATTTCAAAGCCAAAAATGACTCATACGAGTCCCCTTTGATAAACCCTTTGACCAAGCCTGAATTACGGTCCTTGTAAAAGACCTCATAGATTGGTCTCGTTATGCTGATTGCGAGAATACTTGGACCCTTGTCAAGTGTGATGATGACAATTCTGAGTGTTTTCTTTTACTCGTATCAATGGTCGGGTTTCAAAACCTTTTTCATGAGAGTAAGCGGAAGTCCTTTTTGACCGCATTTCCTCATTCAATTTGATCAAACTCGTCAAAAGGATCGGACTTATTTCCTTATTGACAAATCCCCAATGGAGCTTTGCAAGGTAAACAAAAAATTCAAGAATTTGTGGACGTGTCATGTGGTGTTAACAATTGATCATGTTCATCTCAAGTGATTAAATAGGTACGATACAAGCAATCTACCTCGTTCCTTGATTATTCGTCCGGAGAATCTAGGTAAATTTTCTGAACCCCTTTGCAAATTAACAACTCTTCTGAATGATAGTTGCTATGATTCAATTCAAGCAATACGCCCCTTTCATACTTATCGATTCCATTCGGTGGTACTCTTCTCAAATATTGTTCAAATCAGGCAATATGCCTCTCCTGTCAGGTCGTGTAGACATATGCCTTGGCGATCTTGACATCTTATCAAATCATAACGACGTAGCTCTTATGATTTCGGTCTCGAATCGTGTAGACATATGCACTGGCGATCTTGACATCTTATCGAATCATAACGACATAGCTCTTATGTTTTCGGTCTCGGATCACGAAGACATATGCACTGGTGATCTTGACCTTTAGTCAGCTCATAATGACATAGCTCTTATGATTCTCGGCCCTTTTATCAAATCATGACGACATAAGCACCCATGATTTTGAGCCAAACCAAATTATAACGACGTAGCTCTTATGATTTTGGTTCCCTTTTGTCAAATCGTGAAGACATATGCACTGGCAATTTTGACATTTTATCAACTCACAACGATGCAGCTCTTGTGAACTTGATTTCACTTCTTTCGACTCGCAACGACATAGCTCTTGTGATCTCGAAGGATACACATATCTTGCGTTGTCTCATATCGGGGAGAAATCTCTTGTAACAGATGGGCCCAGTACCTTAACATCCTCACATCAGAAACTTGGAAATTAAGGGAATCATTAGCATTATGAGATATCCGGTGAGACAGGTGTTCTTGTATGCGATCCGTGTGTAGATTTCTCTAATATGGAAAAAAGAGAAGCTCTAGCACATGTTATTTATAGTCTTGCATATCATACATCATTTCCTTTACATTAGAAAATGAGATTAAAACTCCCGCAAAAAAAAAAAATCATTCACTTGCATTTGCAAAATTTAGGTTTCAATTTTAGTCTTTGAGCAAAACCTCTACGAGCCTTCACTCAAAGAGGGGTAGCTGTTAACACTTAAATTTTGATTTTTCCTTAAATCATTTATTTTTGCATAAAAAATGAGAATTAGTCTTAGTTCTCACCAAAAATTAATTTCTCACACATTGCATATTTATTTTCTTTCAAACATGCATTTTGCATTGGCGGTGCGAAATTGAACTCAATTTGACAAGTGGAATAAGTCAGAATCCATGAAGAATTCGGCTAAAGACAAGGGACTGGATGTGCCAAAATACTAAAGGCTTTAGGGTTGATTTGGGCTTAATTTGACCCATTTGAAGTTTGATTATAGAAAAGCCTCAGGTTATTAAAACAAGTCATCTTAAATAAGGTCCAGGTGATACTCGCAAAGAGAAGATTCGATTAGGCTCTCTAAGTAAGGCTTACCGAACATTGCAAGGGAGAGGAGAGGCTAATTGAGTTTTAATTTATTTAAGGTCAGCTCATTATGCGTGACCAAACGAGAGTCCACAAAGTCAAACCTAAGATAGTCTATACAAGCATCGTTAGAGAACTCATTCAAGAGGGGAGGGGGGCTAGTCAATTGAATATACGGCCACACGTTCAGAAAATTTCCAGAGAAAATAGAGAGGGAGAGGAGAGCTTCAGTCCAACGTAGCCGCTGTCCAGCTCAGAAAAGATGATGAAGAAAGAGCGCGAAGGTTCCTGATGATCAACCAATTCCAAGCTATTGGTCAAGGCTCGAGCAGTGAAGCAATACTAACTCAGCAGATTCTCTAATTAACTTTGTGGGGTTCCATCGATGCACATGCAGGAGAGGTCTAACGCATCCAGGCGTGCACATGTCCCCGCGAGTCCTGCAGCATCTTCGACCAAAGACAAGCTAATCCACGTCCCTACAACGGGATCAAATTAGTCGCAAGCATAGCTGCATCCCTAAACCGACGCTTCCCCACTGGTCAAGGCCGATTCTCTGCTGTTTGGCCTTGGTTTCGCTATTGATCATTGCTATTTCCATCACAGCTCGGTGTCCGAATTCCTCACTGTTCAGTGCCGAAGTTTGCTGCTGTTTGGGTGCCAAATTAGCCACTCTTTGAGATTGTTTTGGGCGATTCCCTCATTTTTTTTGTGTGATAATTAAAGCTTGATTTTGCTGCATCAACTGTGTTCCATCGAGCGTCAGATTGGTGTTGGCTGAACCATCCTTGGTGTGCAACATCCCGTAGCCGATTGGTACAATCATCCAAGTATGGTGTGCAAGTTTTCAATTCAAGCTTGAATTAGGTAACATCTCTATCTCAAGATATTTTGAAAGTTGATTCCATAATTTGAATGTTTAGATGAATGAGATTTTCGGATATGATGAAATTATCATCTAATTTAAAAAATTAGAATCGGAAGTTATTTTGTGAATATCTTGAGTATCATTGAATTTGACTTTGGGATATATTTGCTTATCTTTGGATACATCTTGTGGTTCAATTTGAATATAATTTGAGTCATGATCATATCTTAGTGATGTCATGCATATCTGAAGCATATTCTGAATTCATGAGCATATTTCTGGATATTTGATTTGAATTTGAGATAATCTGAATCCCGATCACATCTTAAAGATATTGTGCACATCTTTCGGAATGTTCAAGATTATCTTGTGGTGAATTGAAACCCTTAAAAATTCTGATCATATCTTTTAGGTTTGGATAGTTATCTAAAAAATCTTTTTTCAAATCTCAAGAGATAAATTTTCCTAAAATTGAAAGATATGTGAATCCTTTGCGGATAGGGGCTTATCCCCTTTAAAATTTCGATACCTACCCCTAGTTGGCCGAGAATTTTTTTTTTTTTATACCTTAGTCTAATTCAAATATTTTTATAATCTACCTTGAGTATAATACATGCTCCCCTGCGCCTCGTCCCTCGGAATATGTGCAATATGGATGACTATCGACTTTACCCCCCGAAGTACGACGTCATCCGCACATGAATTTGTCTAACCTATCCCATAACTTTGGGACCGGACTGACAAATTTCATAATAAATAAATTCACTATCTGACCCCACCCCCGGGGTACGACGTGAATAAATTACCTTCTGACCCCACCGCTCGGGTATGAAGTGAATTCATCGGAAAAATTTGGATTATAAGGTGTATTATGCTCAAAGTTTATTATATTCTTATTTGATTCATTTTTTCATTAAAAAGTCATAAAATCATAAAAAAAATTCATCATGTCTTGGCTTTAAATGAATTTTTTCAGAAATTACATCTTAAGGTGACTCTTAATATAAATTCAAGCAATTTGTGTTAATTGTCAAACCAATTCTTCATAAATAAAAAATAAAAAATTCATAGAAAGTGATGATGTCTCATTTGCATACCATATAGTTTAATTTTTCATGCATTACTTTCTTGCCATCCATGCATTCCATGTCATTAGCATATTCCACATAGGTTACATATCATGAAATTTGGCTCATATTCATCTTTGCATCAATTTTTTTTTATTATGAATTGTTCTTTCACGACATTTAGACTAGAGCATTTCATCAAATTTTCACTCATCGTGTGTATCCTTATCACTTATACCATGTCATATAGTTTAGATTTCATAGATTAGAATTCACATTCTTTTTTGCATTAAAATTTGATTTTTTTTTTAGTCATCATGCATAATTGTTTTCATCATATAATGTTTTGTCATACCATCACATAGCTAGACTTTGCATATGGTTACATTACGTATCATCTAGTTGCATTTTCATTACATGCATTTAATAAAAAAAAATCCAAACAAAAATAAATTGCACCTTAATTCATTCATTGAAATCAATTGGATTTGCCAATCAAGAAAATCTTCACAAGAATGGTACCGAAATGGTGTTAATTGAAAAATTAACATAATCAAGTCCCCGAACCTAAATCTCTGGTTAGCAAAAAATAAAGTATTCTCCCATACTTTATTTAGGTATCTAATCTACCTTCCGAAAAGGATTAGTGGCGGCTCCAAAAATCGAAAATCCTTTGATTGAAATCACGTGAACTTAAGTTGCGAATTGGTAGAGCTTGGGAGAGCTCGGGCTAGGTTAATTAATTCATTTAATTAATTTGGTAATCCATTAACCCAGAAGTCGATCCGAATTTTAGGTCGCGACAGCTTGGCGACTCCACTGGGGACTAAAACTTGAAATTTTTCGAAAGAATTGATCTTAAAGGATGACTTTTGAATTTTCGAAAATTTCATTGTTTTTCAAAAAGACTTAGGCCGAATTCTTGCGATGATTTTCTTTTGATTGGCTTTATTTCCTTGATTGTTTAGGTGTTATATGGTTTTGCGGGGTAAATTTAAATGTTACTAACCTTTGTTTGGTAGGGGAGTGTAATTTAATTTTATTCTCGATTTGTATAATATGTCATATGTCCGCTTTCCATTTGCATTGCATTGTCACCGCGATCGAACCCGGATTGCTAGTAACTAGGAAGGTATCGCGCGGGTATCTCCCTGACCTCACCGCCGAGGTACGGGCGACCCCGTCCCCGATCCCGACAATTTCTTTCGTGTTGGAGATTTCTCCCCTAGTTATACCCCCATGGCACGGGTAGAATCTCGACTATAGCCGAAAGTTTGGAAATTAGACCCGACCAAACCCCATTGGTATGATCTGTTTTTGGAATCTCATTTTGAAAACACTCTTAATCAATTAACTTGCATCCATGCGCATGTGGTTGTGATTGTGGTCCCTCGTGGTAAATTCTTAGGTTTCGTCTTGTAATTTACTCATTTTTCACTTATTATTTTGGGTTGGTCCATGGCAATTAGGGTTGTCAAGTCTCTGTCTTGATCATGGGAAGCAAGGATAATCCTAAGAATATCCGGATTCTGGATGCACCGAAGTCAGACTTGAGCGAGTGGCTGACCCGACTCGACCGCACCGCCCGTGCATATGTCGAATCCAGAGTTGGGCGACTGATGCCGATATTGGATATCAAGATTCGTGTGGGGATAGTTCATGCGTTCACTCACTTCTGGAGTCCCGATACCTCGACGTTTATCTTTGGTAAGCATGAGCTTACCCCTACTCTGGAAGAATATGGCATGCTTATTGGAAAACCTGTGGATGCGGAGTTGATTAGTCCACCTATTGGGCTAGATCCTGCTATAGCACTAGCTGATTTTTTGAGAGTCAAAGTAGTAGAAATTCGCAAGATTTTGAAAGGTGGTCATGGGAATTGCCCGTTTTCTTTCGTAGAAAAATGCTTCAATGAGGCATCTCCTATTCAAAATGGCAGAATTTTTCTATTGGCTTTCTTTGGAATGGTCATTTTCCCATATTTTCAGAACTTCCTCAATCCTCATGTTGCTTTTGTTGTTCAGCAAATATGTGATGGGAGAAACTTAGTCCATGCTGTCTTGGCTGAGATTTTTATCTCCCTCACGAAATTCAAACAAAAAAAAGGGAACATCTTGCAAGTATCGGCCAATCTCTTGCTTATCTGATTTTTATCACATATTAGGCCATGCAAGCATCTTGTCTCGATTACGAAAATTAGAAATTTTTCCCACCCCATTACTATTTTTAAAAACAAACAAGAGGAGATTCCGGATTATCATTTTTCCGATTGGGTATTGCTTTTAACGGATCCGCGTCCAAGGGGGTTCCGATGGCAAGCTAGTTGGTTCCAAGTAGAGAATGCTAGATTGGCAAGCGGCGGCCAAAAGCCCATCCCTTTGCTTGGATTTACCGGAGCGACCGAGTATCACCCCCTTCGCGTGGCCCGCCAATATGGAGTGGTTCAGACATTGCCACCACCTCTTGATGCCGACCGGGTCCAGTTTGATTTTACTCAGAGTGTTCCGGAACATGAGCGAGCGGTGATCACCGTCCGTTCCCTATGGGATTTTTGCCGATCGACCAAGCTTAGGCTACCGACGAAAGTCTTATCAACCTGTGACCACCTATAATAAAAGATCTCGTGGTCGAAGCCTACTATACTTCAAAAAAGAAAACACTCTACAACAGCTCAAGAGGCCAACTACCCTAAGCCTCGTCCTCGCTATCGGACACTATCTCGTCCATAGCTGCTAACTCATCCTCGTCTAACTCTGTAGGCTGCTCTGCATCCGATGGCTCCACAACCTCGCCATCTTCTCCCGGTACCATGGCTTCTGGTTCGGACGCCAAAACTTCAGGTCCAACATTTGGATGCACTACCACGCCATCCGGAGGAGCAACATTAACAGGGTCAAACTCCCCGACTCCATCGAAGGGGACATCGAATCCTCTCAGCGGTCCCACGGTCATATCACCGTGGAGGTACATCCAAGCTACATACGTATGGGGCTTCCGGAAGAGCTCCCCCGTGTCCATCCAAATTGTTGTCGCCTGCCTATAATAAACTTTGTCTTCCCCCACCGGATATTCCTTTACTAAGGTATCCATGTCCCGGCAAAGGGTCCGAAAAGAAAGAGCCCACGATTGGGTGAGATAAAATCTCAGTAAGCCGATCCCTAATCCTAGGTTAGGGCTCTAGTGCCTTTAGACACAACATAGGTAAGCAATTTCCAACAATCCTTTCTCCACCAAAAATTCCACATATAAAATCCAAAATATTCCATTATTTCTCCAAAAATTGCCACACCTTCTCAAATATTCTACGTTACTCCCATATCAGCGTTCCACGCCTCGGACTGCAAATAAAATATCGCACGTACTCCAGAGGCCGCGTTTAATGCCTCAGGCTAACATATAATATTCCACGTGGATCCAAAGCCCGCGTTTAACGCATCAGGCTAACATATAATATTTCACGTTGGTCCAGAGCCCGCGTTTAACGCATCAGGCTATATTATAACCGGACAGACCCGCGTAATAACGCCTCAGGCCATTATATAGTCCGGACCCGCGTAATAACCCATCAACTCTCTATCCCGCGTTTAATGCCTCAAGATAATATAATAAGCACAACCCCGCGTTTAACGTCTCGGGGTAAAATAATAATAATAGAGCCCACGTCATAACGCCTCGGGCAAATTATGGGCTTATCAAACACGAACCCCGCGTCATAACCCTTCAAGGTAGAATTCCACATTTCCTCTCAATTATTCCACTTAAGACCATATAACAACAACAATTCCTTGATCGCTCATCCGATACCACACGATCACTTAAATCCTTCTGATCGATCGATCAATCTTTGCCACGTGATCTTGCTAAATTTCCTAATTAGCAGATTGAGACCACCCGATCTCACCAATTTTTCTCCAATTAAAGATCAGGACCACACGATCTTTCTAATTTTCCTCAATTGCCCAATCGAGACCACTCGATTAAAGTTTATTGAATAAATATTCGATCGGGACCACGTGATTCACTCACGTTGAATAATTAATAAATCGGGACCACCCAATTAGATCACACTCAAGCCGTCGGCCAATCGGGCCACATGATTAATTTTTGTCACTACAAAAATTAATCTACGCCACACGATACTAATTATGCTAACGTAGCAATTATTAATTACCGTACTCGGAATTCCACTAACGTACATTTAATACGTACCATACCATTAACCATACTATTGTGGCAATTAATCGTGACCGTACGATTAAAATATCCCCACGTACAATTAATCTCCACCACCCATTTATTCTACACTAAGCAGGAATTAATCTCGGTCATCGGATAAATCTTCCTAAGCAAGATTCAATATAAGCCGTCGGATTAAAGCATGAAAAGCTAGATTAAATCCTAGCCGTCCATTAGCAATCATGCATTTTCACTATTCATGCAAGAACACATTTTTTTTCTTCTTCTCTCTCCTCCCTTCATCAATTTGGCCAAAGAAAATTCTTGGGGAAATCCAACCAATTTTTCATCCAAACTACTAAATCCAAAGTCTATTAGCAACCTAGATACCTAATTTAAGGTTAGGGACCAACTTACAACAAATTTAGCAAGTTTTCCGGCGAGAAAACGGGAGAAGAATCTTGGTTCCAACCGGCGGCTCCGTCGACTCCCTTGCTCGGCTAAAAACCCACAAAATCCGGCGGTTCAAGGCGGTTCGTGGTGGTAGTCGAGTTCCGGCAATCCAAGGCGAATCTGGCGAGGCCCGGGAATTTCGGAAATGGAGGTAGGAGAGAGAGAGAGAGAATTCGGCCAAGAGAGGGTAAGCAAGAGAGAGAATGTGGTCTTGAAAAATTTTGGAGAAGAAGACCAACATTTAATAATAAAAGGGTAGAATAATACTAGGGCTAGATATTTTTGGTGTCTTGAATGCAAGAGGGTCAAAAATGGAATTTCCCCCACAAAGACTAGTCAAATTTCGGCCAAGGGGGTGATTTAACCAAAATGCCCTTCGGTCCAAGTGAAAATTTGGGTATTCTCCAAGGGTAAATGGGTCTTTTCCCATTTCTAGTCCAAATTTTATTTTCTTGAACCTTTTGGAGCGAACCGCGAAGAAATTGTACACTGGATGAGGAAACGTCCAAAATTTAATTATTGAAACCCCTGAAGGTCCGACGTCAAATTCTGAAACTCGATTCATGATTAATCTCGATCAATTGAAATTTCAGCGTATCTCAAACTAACGGGCGGTTTTTAGGAGTTATGCGTATCGACCCGTGATTTATATCACGTTTAAGAATTTCTCGAGCCATGGCGACTTTGGTTGTCATTCAATTGCGAGGGTCAATCGCTAGTCCCGATGGACACGATCGTTAGAAAATAATTTAGGAACATTCGGAACCCATAGAGGTCAAACGGAATCACCCGTGATCCAAGCGTAGGGTATTATCCAAATCATTCCTTAATCATTCTAGGATAGGCCTATATTGGTCCAAAATATTCCCTCGATAATTTTCATGGCCAAAGAGTCAGTCCATGATCAAGTTCTTAGGTCCACGTACTTGATTTTCCTAATTAGCCATTCTCATTTGGTTAGTACGCTCAAGAGGGATCAATTCCGAGTGAGATTAGACTGAAATACATCAATGAGACTTTTCATTTATTCAAAGCTTCAAAACGAGTTGGAATACAAGATGTCACGGAATTCCTCGCTCTGGTCCGAATATGTGGGCATGAGAGGATTTCTTGACATCCCCCAAGCTCAAGAGGCACTGGATATGACTTAGATCGTTAAGTCCGATTCGCCCTCAAGAGCTCTTTAAAAAAACTTGGCTAGTAAAGCATGTATTTATCATTATGCTTGTCTTTGAACCCATGAGCGTCATGTTTACATATATGTTTTTTTTTAGTCGATCCATGGCTGTTAGGTGCGTCGTCGTTTTGATCTATCACTTCATGGGGCACGGCAACATTTGCACCGTAGAGATCACTAAGGATGATCTGATCAACTGGCTTCCCCAACTAGACAAGGTTGCCCCGTCACTATGTGGAGAGTAGATTGGGGAAGATTATATTGTTGCTGGATACTAAGGTCCATATCGGGATGATTCGGGCTCTTGCTCCCTCTCGGGTTCTTCGGACCGCCACATTTACGCTTGGTAAGCACGAGCTCACCCCTACCTTGGAAGAGTATAGCGTGCTTATTGGTAAGTCCCTTGACTACGAGGTTATCAGTCCATACTTGAAGGAGGATGCCTCCGGGGTTTTAGCCGATTTTTCGAAAGTTGAATCACCTATCGTTTAAAGGGTTCCGAAAGGAAACTACGGGCATTGTTTTTTTACTTTTCTCATCGATTGTTTTAACAAAGCCCGATCCTTGGAAAAGGGAAAAATCTTTTTATTGGAATTTTTTGGATTGATCGTTTTTCCTCATCACAAGAATTCTGTCAATCCTCACATGGCTCATTTTGTTCAACAAGTTTGTGAGGAAAGAAATTTTGTGAATGCTATTTTGGCTGAAACTGTTATTTCCTTGAACAAGTATCGACGGGCCAAGGATAAGGTCTTAAGAGCCCCTATCGAGCTTTTGCAAGTATGGTTTTTGTCTCATATCAAAGAATGTCAAAACCTTGTGTCAACAGATACATTGAGAAATTTTGCCCCGCCATTGGTCATCTTCAAAGAAAAACAAAATAAATACCCGGATTATCACTTTTCCGAATGGCTAAAACTCATGAGGAATCCCTCTGCCAAGTCTCTCCAATGGTACGCTAGCTGGTTTCAATGTAAGGAGGCTCGTCTCACCTCGGGCTGATCTGGACCGGTCCCTCTATTGGGTTTTTCTGGAGCAGGTGAGTATCGTCCCGAGTCATCGGACGGTTTGGATGCATTCGGAAGATACCTCCGCCTCTACCATCCGACCAGATCCAGCTGAACTTTGAGAATCTCATCCCGGATCACGAAGAAACGATCGTCACCACTCGCTACCTTTGGGCGGCTTGTCAACCGATCAAGCTCTCTTTTCCAAGAAAGCTTTTGGAGCCCGCTGAAGAAACTCATCGATCTATGAAGGAGTATCGCTTGAAGCACTCCATCCACGAAGAGTGGCGCCCGAAAATCCTTAATGTCACACTGGCTCAATTTGTCAATAACGAGCTTAGGCGGATGTTGGCTGAAGGCGATGAGGAAATTGCCACGACCAAGAAGATCATCAATCGGCTGAAGACTCAAGTCGGCCTCCAAGCTAAGAGATCGAAGAATGGAGCCGGGCCCTCGAAGTGATAGGCTCAAGTCCTTTTGAGCAGTGTCATTATTTACTTTTTCTTTCTTAGGGCTCTTGTTAGGGAATTTTCGTCGGATATTAGGCTTGATTAACAAAACAATTATGTTTTCATTCTAACCTTACTGTGTAGTGAGAATTTTTACACCCCTTTCCTGTTGGATTCAATTTCCTCACTTCAGAAGAAAAATGTTCGTAAGATCTTAAACCATCGTTTTGAAAAATTTCGTGGTAATCCAATGTATTTTCTATTTATTATATAATTAATGGCCGGGGTCGAGCAGGCCGGAATCTCGCACGTTCTCGGACTACAGATTCGTTTTGCGATTTACTACTAGTAAATGTGCCGTATTGCTAAATTACCAAACATGAAAGTTGTGGATCTATGTTTCAACTAATACCCTGAAATATTTCAAAATTAAATTCACAATTTAAGAGGGACCTTCGTTCTTTTAACAATAGGCGGACATAACGGTTTTCTGAACATGATTTTTCGGAAAGACACATTAAACTAATTTGATCCGCTTGTTTCTAGTCTAATCACCCTACATGAAAGTTGTTCATCAGCCTCTTGGCTAAAGTTTGTAAATTTTCACATTGTTTCGACCATTTGGTGATTTTTCACAAAGTTTTCTCTAAAATCCGACAAAAACAGAGATCCCCTGCATCAAGGTCATGGGTCTAGTCATGTGATGTTCGTGAGTCTAGTTGAGCCATGGATCGACTCAAGCTCTCTTGTGTGTTGTACTCACCATATTATCACCCCCATGCAGGTAATTTATCATGGATTCCCCTTACTTTGCTCAATCGAGGATAACAAAGACAGGTTGACAAGGCGAAGTCATAGCCATGTTAAGAGAAAAGGTTGAGAAGCTTCGGGCTGCGATGCAGGCATGGGAGGCTTCCATGAATAGAATAATTCCCATCATGGAATGAGTCGAACATCTTTTAGAGTATCAACTTGAGATGATTCAATCTCACTAAGAGCATTATACCAATCTTTCTACGATGCCTCATCACAATCAACTCCCACGTAATGAACCTCCGGAGTTGTTTGGATGGGAATTTACTACACTCCCTACGTCTATGACAATCATATGGCCAATCCTTTTGAAGAAAGGTGTGTTCCAGCGGGAACAAACTATCTCTTGGTTTGAGAGCCTCCGGAACTTCAACTCGGGCAAATTTTGTGATTTCCATTGCGGCCAAGAAGGACACTCCATTGAGGAATGTGTCACACTATGTTTTTGGGTCCAAAACATGATTGATGCTGGCGACCTCATGTTTCGCTCATGGGAGTATTGTGGTGGAGACCGAGATATGCTAGTGGTCCCAAGCATGCGTTTGCAATATCCTCATATGTTTAAGGACGAGATACTCCCGCCACATCATTTTTATTCCCGTGGTATTACTTGGGATACATGGGATGATTAGCATGACCGGAAGTCAAGAGACCTCATCGTTCAAGAAATGGGCATAGACCCAAATAGTAACCCATTCGATTTTATGCAATCCCCTGCGTGGGATATTTCTTACTTTACTTTTAGATGTCTAGGTTGCATCGCTTTCTTAGGATTTCCTTTTTCTCGATGTCGCACTTTAGGATTTCCCTTTCAATAAGATGTAATTCATTGATTTAATATCAATAAAATTACAGATGTTTTTCATTATATTTTTGAATCTTGTCGAAGCATCCCAAACTAGCCCAATGACGATAACCAACGATCGAATAAAATTGTCATCCATGGTAAGAGCTGAGGGCTAGGCTTCTTCGAGAATTTTTGTCCCACGGTCCTTGAAAATAAAATTCTTTGAACAAAACATACAATTTTCGAAACCCATGCAATTTTAAGCCTTGCTTGTTTTTCCCGACTTTGCTACTTTATGTTTCGGAGGCAAAGGGGCGGATTCTTAGCTCTAACTATGTATTGGCTCGATCAATCCTTAGATGGCCCCACACATGAACATTATGCCCCGAAGTTTACAATTGAACCAGAAGTCCTTGGCCGATCCCGGTTCATCAAACAGTTGAAGCGGATCCATGCTTCACCTTTGATCATCTCTCGTGCCAAGTGATGGAGCAACTAGTCAATTTGAGCCTGATTTACATCCACTTGATCAAGTTGAAGTTCGAGAATTACACCAACAGCGAGCCGAAGTGGTCTCTAAACTAGCGTTGGTGCTCACAATAGCGCCATAACCGTTATTCATTAGTGATAAACCAGATTGATCAAACGACATTGAGTCTCAAACCAGCCATCAGCAATCCCTATATCGATCGACGTCGTTTTCTAGCTGTCATTTGATTAGCCCAACGATGATCCCTAACGCAATCCTTAGCCTGCCCCTCGATCAACTCATTAGTCATGTCACATTAGCAGATAACACTATCAAGCCAATCCAATATACTCGAAAATGGCTCGAGCCAGTAGAGGATCATCTACGAAGATTCCATCCCCTAAATGATTCGAGACAAGGGTTCAACATAGCAGGGGGCATCTAGCTCGGCGGTGATTCAACTTAATAAAAGGACTAAGGCAAGTCCAACTACATGAAATGCAAAGGCAAACTCGTGTACCAGTCTATCGACCGGTTGAGGCCAACCCATGCTTCACCCTCGATCGATCCTTTGATTTGCTGCATCAGTTGATGAAAGGCGGGACAAAGCCAAGGTCGCCTGATCTCAACGAACCATGCATCAGCTATGATAGTCATGACTATTGAGCAAGGGAAATCGGAGCATCTCAAGTCTTCACTTGATTTGTTCATACATATATTTCCTTTCTCCGGGGCAAAGATAGGAATGAGCTAATCCTCAACCTAAGGAGTAGTCTTCCTGATTCGTTTGATTCTCTCGTATGTACCGGGGTAACCTCGTACTCTTTTGTATACGAAATGGAAGCAATGTTCTTGGTCAAAGTGGAGATCCCTTCCTTACATATACTATCTTAAGTTAAGATGGTCGAACCAGATTGGATCCAACAAAGGATGGACTAACTAAACCTGATTGACGAGAAGCGGCTTAAAGCTCTATGTCATGGCCAATGCTACCAACAAAGGGTTGCTAAATCCTTTAACAAGAAAGTTCGACCTCTACATTTTCAACTAGGAGACCTTATCTTGCGAAAACTGTTGCCCATTGTTCCACTTCCGAGAGGAAAGTTTGCCCCAAATTATAGTGGCCCATACATTGTGAAGAAGGTGCTCCCGAGCGTTGCCTTAATCCTAGCAGAAATGAATAGCTGTGTTTTTTTTTTAGCCCTGTCAATGCTAATGCTGTAAAGAAGTATTATACTCGATTTGCTCTGACATTTTGATCAAATTATAATGTTTACTCATGAAACTGTTCATACCTGTTTATCCGCTTGTTTCTATTTGCATTACTAATCTTCACTGTGAGATAGTTTCAATCGGGTAGTCTCTTCGATTCGGTTGAGCTAATCATTTTGAATAAGGAACATCGGGATGACGAAAGGCAAACCATTTCCTATACACGTCCATATCATAAATCCCAGTGAGAAATATGAGATTTCCACACTCACAAGGTAAAAGGTTATCTTGCGAAAAGTATGACAACCAAGATGATATGAGGCATTCATTTCCTCTATCCAAACACTACAAGTTGTCCTTTGCTCAACCCCTTGAACAGTGGTCTCATTTCACACCCCTGTCGGGAACAACCCCACACTGGGGCAATTCTCGGATCAAGAATGATTAAAATTTTCTTGTTTTCACTTGCATCGGTCTTCAAGTATATTTATAACATGCGAGTTCTACGTTAGCTCGAGCGCCTTAGACATGATGAAGAGCATTTCATTTCTATACCATGCACGTCTGACCCTTTGCTTAACCAAACTTGAGTGGTGTATTCATTTATCAAAACCCGATTAGTGATCATCCTGGCAAGGAATCATTTCAAACCATCCGACAAATGAGCAAAGTGCCTTAGGGCAAGGTGAAACTCAAAAAGATCTATCATCAAAATATGCATAAGATTCAAATGAGACTTCTCCTTCCTTTAAAGAAAAAAAAAGCCCAAAAGAAAACAGGAGTGGGGGCTAAGAAAAGCAAAGGCTCACCATGTAGAAATTTGGGGCATCCGAAAAAATTCTATGCACCTAAAAGGAAGGAAAAACAAGTGTAGCCTAAAAGAAAAAGGCCCACTCCCGTTTAAAAAAAATTAAAAAAAAATAAAAAGAGAATCTTCGAATGGAAGGAGGTCTCAACTAGATTGGCTCACAATATGTTCCTCATGGATAGTCATTTTTTATGCAGATCGAGAGAAATTGCTCGCTCGGAGCGACATCCACGCTTAAAAACGACAAGGATGGATGATCACCGATCTCATCTTCATACACCTCTTTTGTTATAAATAGGCATGTCATTTCTAAGCCTACCCTGAACCTACGTTACAACCCTTACCGAAGTCTCTTCAAATTAGGACATTTTGGCTAACATAGAATTTCAAATGCTTATAAATATCGCTTGAAGAAGTGAGAGCAAGATCATATTTATCTTATTTTGCAGGGTTCCCGACTTGTAAATCCGATGCAGCTAATGAAGATCTCATTTCACTTCTAAGCCTTATGACTCTTATGAGTCCCCTTTGATCAACCTTTAACCGAGCCTAAATTACGGTCTTTACAAAAGACCGCATGGATTGGTCCAGTCATACTAATTGCGAGAATTCCTAGACCCTTGTCGAGTGTGATGATGATAGTTTTGAGTGTTTCTCATGGCCGCATTGATGGTCGGAATTTCAAAAGCCTTTTCATGAGAGTGAGTGAAAAGTCCTTCTGACTGAAGGTTCCTCATTCAACTTAATCAAATTTATCAAAAGGATCAAACAGATTTCCTCACTAATAAATTCTCCGGTGGAAGCTTGGTAACGCGAACAAATTTTGACTTAGGATGTTGCATTTTTGTTATGAACACAATTATTTGCAGCTTTATTTTAAGTGAGTGAATAGGTACGACGCGATCGGCCTAGCCATTCCTTAACCATTGCTCAGAAAATCTAGGTAAGTTTTTCGAATCCTTTTCCAAATTGACCTTGGTTGTCATTTTAATCCCTATGTATGTTCGTGTTGATAAGGTCCATGCGACATACCTATTTTATGTTTACGCTGATAAGGTACGCGTGACATATTCCTTTCGTGTGCATACTAATAAGGTTTGTATCACACTCCTTTTGTGAATCATACCGGCAAGTTTCAAGCATCACATCATCTCTTGCATTCATACGGAAAGACCCGCTAAAATGGAGATGGTCGCAAGAGACATTTTACCAACTCACGGTGACCCATTAAAACGGAGGTGGTCCCAAGAGACATTTTATAACTCGCAGTGGCTCATTGAAACGGAGGAGTCACGAGAGCTATTTTTACCGACTCATGATGACCGTTAAAATGGAGGTGGTCTCAAGAGACACTTTCAGCTGATACGAGACCCGCTAAAATGGAGGAGGTCGCGAGAAGCGTTTTACCAACTCATAGTGGCTCACTAAAACGATGGCAGCCCCAAGAGACAAGATGGTGTAGCTTGAACCATAACTCAAGCACATTTCTTCATTACAGATCTTGCGTCATCTCGCATCGGGGATAAGTTTACGGTAAGAGATAGGCCTAGTACCTTGATATTCTCATATCATAAGCTTGGAAATTAAGGGAATTGTCAGCTTATGAGGTATCCGGTAAAACAGGTAGTCTTATATGCAATCCATGTGCAAGCTTTTCTAATATGGGAAAAAGAGAAGCTCAAGCGCGTGTTATTTACAATCTGGCACATCATGCATCATTTCCTTTGCATTAATGGGATTAAAACTCCTACCAAAAAATCATATTTCATTATTCGAATTTGCAAATTTTAGGTTTCAATTTTGTCTTTGAGTGAAACCTTGCGAGCCTTCACTCAAAGAGGGGCAACTGTTGACACCTAAATTTTAACTTTCCGTAAAGCATTCGTTTCTACACAAAAAAAATAAGAACTAGCTTAGTTCTCGCCAAAATAATTAAATTAGTTTTCATGCATTGCATTTGCATATTAATTTGGATTGGCAGCGGATGGACTCGAGCGGAAAGTTTTGAGCTTAATTAAGATGAGCTCGTGGTGATATAAATTCGACCAAGCTGATGGCCGAAAATTACATTGTGCTCGATTCAGAAATTAAGTATCAAAATATTTTGAATTGCTCGCACATATGAAAAGGGGGGAATTTGCAACATCCACGTAAGCGTCTTGCAGATTGTGAAGAGGAAATTCGGAAAAAAAATAAAAGAATAAGGGAAAGACTATAAAAGATGATATCCTAAGTTGCCACATTGGAAGATGAGTGTCAATGTAATTTGGCATGATTGTGGGTGAAATTTGATTAACGAAGAAGAATATTTGACTGAGAGGCAAGGATATAAATAAACAAATCAGATTGGTAGTGGAGGAGATTATTTATCAAGATTTCATATATTCTCTTTAAGGGTTTTGTGGAGGAAGGTTCTCGCAAGGCTGGCATTCAGATTTTTAGGAAATTTGATTTTCGGAAAAGATATGCATGAGCCATAGTGAGGGTAGAGACAAAATTTACAATATTTCTTTAAGCATTCACAAGAGGCAAGAAGCCTTTGTTTCTTTCTTTGATCCAAAGCCATCCTTGCCTATAAAAAGAACACGCACGGCCACAAGGAGGGGGGAACCCATGAGAACTTTCGGCACTTGAGAGTTAAAGAAAGGTTCTACGAGTTCAACTATTCTGGACGTTGGAGATATTCCTCAACCGGCGGAGCCCCGATCGTGTGCACGTGATCAAGCTCCATCGTTTGTCGTCGAAGGGTCAGTCATCCTCCTCCGCACGTGACGTGGCCGCACTGTCCAGCGCTGTTTTCAGTTGTCCAGCAACTTCCTTTGGTGTTCCAGCTCGATCTCGGAGTTGCCACAGCCCGCCAATTACCAATGGTACGCGAAGTTTCAACCGCCGATCGAGAATCAACCTGCTTTGCTCGAGACCTTCTGCTGATTGCCTCAGCTCAGCGACTTCCCAAAAAAGTTTGGCAGCGAATCGAGCTCAGATAGGCGCGTTCTTAGATGAATTTTCCAGATCGTGCGTGTGTGGAAACTGCTTTGAAAAAGCTATAAATTTCTTGCTTTTGATTGCAATCCATTGTGTGTTAACTTCATAACATGCATATATGATCATATACTTTGATGAATGTATATGGATTTGTGATCAAGATGTGAAAAAATTGAGTCTTCTTCATAGTAAAATTAAAAATCGCAGATTCTTGGTATGAAATTTTGTCTTCTTGAACAAGTTGGACTAAAAAGAAAAATCAGAACTTTTGATGAATTGATGGGAATTCTCTTATGGTGATGATCTCCTGGAAGTTGAGCATCGTGAGTGAACTATTGATTCTTAGAAGACTATAATCCTTGGTCTAATCGCCTTTTTGCTTGTGGATGACCCACGCTCCAAATTTTGTCCATGATTGTTTGCTTGATATCATCCTTGTTTATTTGACATTATAGATTAGGTTTATTATCTCCGAATCTTATATGATCGCTGGGAATGGTTAAATTAGATAACGTCGAATTTGTCATGGATAATATTTTGCGACAAGCGCTCATCTTTAACATATGAGTTGGTTGGGTGAACTACTATGTTGTTACCTTATCTTATCTTTGATGAATTTTCTAAACATATTTAAGTAGAGATGGGCTTTGGTTGGATTGAATGTCTATCTTGTTGTTCTTTTTAGAATTATCCGAAATTATTTTTTTTTCAAATCTCAAGGATTTTTTTTTCAATTAAAATTGGATTGAATTTTTGGATGAGGAAAGGTGGATCCCCAATCTCATAATTTCGGCCACCCATCTAAATTCTCGAAATTTCAAACTCAATTGATTCATCTTATCTTATTTTTGCCGTGCTTGCTTGTTTTGATTTGTAATAAAATTTGCACAATTTTAAACAAACCTGCTCATCATATATGCTCTCCTATGTGCCTAGACCCATAGAAAAAATAAATCATACGCATTGTCCACGATTTAATGGAATGGGATTGTGATTTAATAGAGAAATTCGTATTATGCCCTTTAGCGAAAGGGATGTTGTCTTTCTATACATATATATATATATATATATATATATGCATATTGGCTCGAATCCTCGAGGATGTAGCGGATAAAATCTCGCTCTAGCCCGGATCTTTGGGAATGAGAAGATTTTCGGAAAAATCAAAAATTAAAAGGTATATTATGGGCATTTTTGTTTATTTTTGTTCAGATTTTTTATTGCTTTTGAATGTTTTATTTTATTGCCAAAAATACCAAAAAATCATCCTTTGGGCGCTTAATATATGGTCTTCATGTCACTTTTTCAAATTAATCATCAATTCACATCGATCAATCAGAAGATGCTTTCTCATGAAAGTTTTCAATTAGCGTAACCAAATCCTTTGACTCATTTTCTCTAGTTCGTAAAGATAAAATAGTTCTCCGGCTATTTTATATAGGTTTCTAATCAACCTATTGTAAATGATTAGTGGCAACTCCGATTAAATATTTTCTCATGAATAAACCTAAATGGCGATTCGGTAGAACTTAGGAGGGTTTGAATTATGTTAGTTGATTTAATTAACCTGATAATCCGTTAGCCTAAATTTTAGGTCGTGACGACTAAGGGCCTGAAAATTAATTTACTTAATTAGAGAATAAAAATTACCAAAATTACTTGATAGCTTATCAGAAAATTAGAAACTCTCCACAAATGCATGCCCCAAAGTCTTCACCTCATTAAGACTTCTTGTATTTTTCTAATAATGCAAGAAGGGCAATTTGGTCATTTCACAAGGTAAGGGTATTTTGGTAAATTATCAAAGTATAGTATATAAACTACTATAGGCGTATATGAGCTAGTATTTCATACAGATTCATATAAATTGAAATTGGGCTCAAATGAATAGAGTTTGGGCTTTAGAATGGCTTAATAGGATAAATTGATAGGTCAATGAGGCGACGTCCAATGGTTTAGTCTTGAGATCCTCGAAGATTCGATACCCATATTTGGATTCTAGTTCATAGTCAAAATTAATCGATCGCAACCATAGTTCATCTCGAGCTAACGGATGGCTTCTAGGAGTTACGCATACTCGACCCGTAGTTGATTCGATATCAATCTACCTTTAAGCTTTCTCAAACCATGGACGATCTCGGTTGTCATGTAATTGCGAGGGGTTAATCACTAGTTCCAATTTACTTGATCATCAGGAATTAGTTTAGGATCATTCGCAATCCATACAACGGTCAAGCGGATTCACCCATGATCCGATTGTATACTATTTTCGAAATATTCTATAGTCATTCCTTGATCGGTTCTTAATGGCTCAAAATTTTCCCTCGTCAATCCTTATGGTCGAACTGTCAGCCCATGATTGAGTTCTCAGGTTGAGCGTACTTATATCCTTAAAACATTTCCCATTTGGTTAGCTTCTCATGAGCAATCACTTCAGAGCGAGAATTACTAACAATGCATCGATTAAAATCGTCACTTCATTGCATCCTGAATAGGGTCGAATTTGAGGATGTCACACGTTCGCACTACAAGTTAGAGTGCATTTAACGAATTTTTTTTTTCAGGCTTTCACTCGTTTCATTTTCCAAAAATAACTTAATCAACAAAAAACACTTTTTCGGCCAATAGAAAATCCATGACTAAAATTTAAAAAGTGAATTCCTAAATCTAAAGAGGTGAAAACACTTTTCGGAATTGCTCATCTTGAATTTTTAATTTCCTAATATTTTGTTTTATATTTTTTTCATTTTCTATTTTATATTTTAAAATTTTTTCTTATATTTTTTCGATTTTTTTGTTCCTCCGGGAGTTCCTAGGCCTCCAACGGCGGGCGACGGACCACGCACGTGGACCGGCAAGCTCAACCTCGCCCATAGCCAGCACCGGCCGATCACAAGTGGAAAAAAAAAAGAAAAAGAACGAAAGAAAAAATAAGAATGAAAATAATTTAAAATTTTTGATTTTTTTTTTACATGAGATGATCTAAACATTAAAAAAAAAAAATCAATCACAGATCACCAAACATAAGAGAACTAACAATTTTTATGAAAAATGTTTTCCCAATAAGTGTAGGACAATTCCCCAATCAAAGGCACCTTAGTGGCTCTTGAGATGTTTGTCGAACCCAATCTTCATTCACACGGACTTGATGTTCTTGAGAGCGCCAAAGAGACTCTTCCTTGTGAAGATGAATTGAAGCTTGAAGCAGCATCCCCTAAACAATTCACAATTTAAGAGTCTTAAGTATTGCTTAAAAACTCATAAGTAACAAAATCTGTTATGAACTTGGTTTAATAATGCTCTATTTATTTCACGAACGAAGTGGACTATATTCCTAAAACTTCCCTCTCTAATTCTAACATTGATTCGTAAAAATGCAGCAAATGAATTACAATAAATTCTCCGTGACGCCGCCGGCTTGCCGTTTCCGCCTTCAAAGAATAAACACTCCTTGATGTAGCCATACAATGATATCTGCGTACTTCGATTCATGAGATAAGGCAAGGTCATATGACACCTATTTTAGTGAAACATTGCTCCTCTCTTTATGTTATTACTGTACTTTTTGTTTGCATAGATGTATTGCATGTATAACTAACAAAACTCATTAATTTATTCAATAAAACTGAAAGAATATTTTTCGTGGGATGAATCAAAGATTTGCATCGCTTAGAATAATGTTATTATCAATAACAATTTATGCCTAAATGTATTCGTTGATAACGAGAACATCTTCCGTCAATTTACTTTAGTAAACGGGGATGAGCAAACATATTTCGATTTTCCACCAAACAAATGCATCAGTCTGCAAGAATTTTCATCAGTGAAGGACTGTCAATGTTTTGATGTTGTAATATTGACTTGATTACTCGACGAGTAAGAAAACAACTTAAAACTCAAGTTATGTTTAAGAGGAACGGATGTAGGGTGCACGGATTAGTTAAAATGAGTCATCAACACTAACGTAGATAAGATCACCCATGGAGAATTTTTAAGTTTCTTGTAAAATTCTATAATGATTGATTAATATGTAGAGGTGATTCAGTTGAAATATGAGAAAAGAAAAAAAAAAAGAGGCGACAATTGGCGACCCTATTTGACGGGTTACTGATTGATAGGCTATTGTGATTTTATGTGTTTTTTCAATTTTAGACACAATATAAGAGGTTAAGTTTTAGGGATAATGAATCAACTTTAAATTAACCACTTGGGAAGGGGGAGGTGGGTGACTCTATTCCCCACCTTCTCAATAGGGTTGGGGATGGCGCCACGTGAGTGAAAGAGCAGGGTTTCGCAACATGCTCACCACATATCTAGACTAAAAAAAATTAAAGATTTATCATTTTCAAAAATATATATAAAAAAAAATATGCACGTCAGCCCGCTAATGCGCCACGCAAGATGGATAGAGTCCACATCAGTGATTTCCAACTTAAATTGACTAGACGAACTGAATTCGTACCAATACAAAAAGGTTTATGACTAAATTGGTATAATTAAAAGGTTTTGATAAGAATTGATACCAACATAATAGGTTTAGGACTCTTTTAGCGTCAGAGTTTCTTAAACGTGGAATGTGATCGGCAAAGTAATTGTTAGAAGCGATGAATGATAAAAAGTCACATTTTAACTCAAATTTAATATCTCACAAAAGAATACTCATATTTAATGGGTCAGGTCATAAATAAATTGCCTAAAATTTTTAAAACAGGTTCAAATGGGTCCAAATAAAACATGCTCGACTACATGAGTCTTACTTGATTGGGAAGACACCCATTCCATGCCCATCTGGAAAAACAAATCAAAAAAGACAAAAAAAAAAAAAGATGGGGTGGGGGGAGAGGAGGGGAGAGAAAGAAAGAGAGGGAACTTTTCTTTCGTCTTTTCCTAAAACGTTTCATTTTTTTTACATGGTTTATGTTATTTACTAGCTTCTTTTTTATTTATTCATTTACTTTTTCAAAATGTCATAAAAACTAATCAAAATAACACGTTCAAATGATCATGTTAAAGTGGATTAAATAGGTGGGCATGGATTTTCATAAGTTGAGTTAAATATGAATGTGTTTTAGTAGTATGGGTTGAGTCGGCCTGGATCGGATTGGGTATAAGTTGCTAAAATTACATTGCATGAAAAAAAAAAACAAAAAAAAGGGGGGGTCAGTTTGGGTTATATGAGTCAATTTAGTCCCGACTATTTTTAACCCAACCCACACCAAATCGATCCACCAATTTGACGAGCCTACTTAGGACAAATAAACTCAATATTACGAGCTTGGAAAAATTTCAGGCTTGGGATGGCAAGGTGCCAATGACAAAATATTCGGTGGTTAGCAACTGCCACAACATCCCGCCTATGTGGCGTGTGTGCTTCACTAAAAAAGTGAGACATGTTTTATGACAGGGAAAAGATGAACAAAGAAACTCTCATCCTCTCCCTCGTCGCCATCATCGCCTTTGGGGCTTCGCTCCAAAGATCGCCCATTGGCTTCTCAAACTCTTCTTTGTCTTCTACTTCTAATTCGCACCCTATTTCGGACTTGGGTACGTTGCCAACGATTTTGAAGTCGAAGAGACCCGCAACCCTAGATATACAGGTGGCAAGACCGAGTTTTGGGGTTATGGCTTATTATAAACTGGTATAATTTTCTTCCTTTGCTCGCGTCCGGACAGCCGACATGCTTCTCTTGGGTGCGCCTTTATAGCACCCGATTCTGCATCTTCTTCAAATCAAGTCCCTTGGAGTGTCTCTCCCCGTGCCATACGCCAACCGAAGAGAACCGCATTGGAGTCCGACTCTGCTCTTGTTTAGGAATCTACCTTCTTTATAATTTTGGGATTTCTAGTTCCGGTTCAGGTTATATTTGTTAACCACAATGTTTGGGATTTTTTCCTCTTTTTCTTATGTTATTCCTTATAATTGTTTATATCATCTTTTCTGAGCTCTTTTTGTTCATTTCGTTTTTTCCAATTGATTGAAACGTTCTGAATTTTGCTTGAATGCAAAGGGGGTAAGTCAAGTCACTCAGCTTGTCACGAATTTTTTGGGACCTAATGGAACCGGGTGTTTTGTGTTGATGCGGACCTTTTTCTTTTCATGAATTTGTTAAGCGATTGCATGAGAAATTCAGTAACTTAGGCTACACATGGTAATCATTATATTTCGAAAAACCGACTACGATTAAAATGACTTTTTCTAATTATGTTCCTAAATGAGTTGTGGAGAATGAGAACGCATTTGATAACTGCCCAAAATTTCTGTTCCTGAAATAGAAACGCGTTTGATAATCGCACAAAATTTCTGTTTTAAAAAACTGTTTCTCTTTCTAAATTTTTTTCATTCAAGTCAAATAACTATTTTGTAAAATTTCATCCTAAATTGAAGAATAATTTTAAATACACATCAAAATAATTTAAAATACATTATTTTTTTAGCATGTCATAAATGAAACACAAATTGTAATACATGACGTTTGAAGTTTGATTGAAGCATGGGACAATTCCCATATTAAGAACTCATTCTTTTCTTTAAATGTTGTGTTGTCCAAAATAAATACCAACATGGCAATCGAATAACCAAATTATCCACTGACAAAAAAAAAATTTCCTCCTTAATACGAAGTACAAGTCCTTCACTATCATTTTGCAGCTTATGTCCTAAATCTAAGTGGGTATTTGGCTCCAGCTCCACGTGCGGATGGTCACATTTTGTGATGCACGGCTATGAGTATATATGTTAACAAAACTCATGTTGGATGACCTCATCTTTCGAGACATTTTTTGCGGAAGAGTGAAATATATGAAATCTAGAAAATTTAAGCCCAAAATTATGAAAATGAGGTCAAACTAGCCTAATCTAAGTTTCTTCTATTTTTAGGGATTTTCTAAATTTTTTGTGATTTTAAAAAAAATTCCAAGTTTTTAAAAAAAAATTTATTTTTGTTTTTATTTTATTTTTATTAAGTTGAGGAAAAAGTGACAAGAGAACTAAAAGGGAAAAGTGAGAGATATGAGACTTCATCCTGTTTTGTGATTCTCAAAAGCGATTCTTTTTTTCGGAACCAACTTTTTTTTTATCTAGATTTTACTCTAAAACTGATTCCGATTCTCTTAAATTGATTCTGGGAACAGAATTAGAATCGGAATCATTTACGTTACTAATAGGGTTCTCATTTTTTTTAGGAAACAAAATTAGAGAACCGGAATAGTTCTCATGCATGCCTTTAAACGTTTGGTTTAGTAATTAAAGGACGATGCCTACCAAGCCAAGGATTCATACGGTTCGCAAACATGAATAAACTCAACCGAGGCCAATTCATCCAAGAATACTAGTCTTAACTCTGACTGCAAATCATTATGTCTAACCCGAAGTCCTGGAAAAAACACCATTGAATTATTATCAAGCCCGAAACCTATGATACCACCCATCAAATAAATCATTTCTTACTAGCAAGACAAAGAATCCCCTAAACGAACTCAATCAATTTCGTGATACATCATCTGTAATTGCACAAGGCCGAAAGAACATCACAAGCTTTTCTAACCCAACAAGATCTGTATAATATGGATAAGAACCGAAGGCCTGTTTCTAGATCCTCCAAGGTGATTCTTCTTAGTTCATTTCACCCGGGCATAAGGGGCATGTCTACAAAGTCAAAATCAAGCCCAAGATCCAAGTTCTCCTTGGCGTTTATTAGCATGGTTACTGCTAACCTGCATTAAGTTTTAGAAAAACTCCTCTCGAATATACGTGCGATCTCACCCGGTCATTTTCACGAACACTTGGTGATCATTCAAACAAAGAGCATAGAAGCATCATGAAACAACTAATTCCAACCCGGACGATTTCGGGAACATTAAGATATGCTCAAACAACTGTTTTTTCCAAATCAATACTCGATTTTTTCTCAAGCTTCAAATGCAATTTTCGTAGTCAGCTTACTAAAATAGATCAACGATGTACATAACTTCAGCGACATTAAAATATGCTGAGTTTTAGGAGAGGCCAGTCGGAGATCTTTGGAGTCGGAAAGACAACGATGGCTACAAGGACGAAGGTGAAGAAGGAGTAGGGGAGGGCTTGAGGTGAGTGAAGGAGAGGAAGAGAGGGTGAAAGCATTATTGCAGAAGACAGAGGTGGAAACGTAAAAGAGGAGAGAGGGAGGGACAGAGAAAGAGAGCAAGCAATTAATGCTTGCTTGTGCTTAGTGCTTTACTACAGAGGAGAGAGAAACGAGAGTTCTCTACTTTATTTTCTCATTTTTCATCTTTCCATGCCATAGGACAGGTGTCACCTTTTTAGTGGAGCACGTGTCATGGGGCGAATTTTGAGGGTCGATCTTTATGGTGACTTAGACTACCTGGATCGTTGGAGCCCCTAAGTTAAGTCTTTTCTCGAGAATCACTTGCTCGAATCACCCGGATCATAGAGAGAAAGTTTAGAGAGAGAAGCTCTAGAATACTTGTATTGTTTAATTGAAGTGGATGATACAAATGAGGGAGATGACTCCTTTGTTTATATTGGAGGGTATCTTATTACAACCACTAATTTACTACACGATCTAACGGTAGAGAAAGTCAATCCTCGTCTAGTCAATTCGAGGGTGGAGATTTACTTGATCTAATGGTGGAGGATGGTAATCATCGTCACATTAACCACACGGTGAAGATTGGATTGATTCGACAATTGAGATCATCAAACCTTGTCAACCAAATCTGATGGTAGAGATTAAGCCCCTTCATGATTTAATGGCTTCAATGAGTTCCCTTCGAATTGGTGACGTGGCACTTGTATTTGATTTGTGACATTCTCCCCTACCCATTCAAGCGCCGTCCTCGCCCCTCGATGCTCTTGGCTCGGGGTGTTTGACTCGTCTAAATGCATCCTTCTCTTGAATTGTCGGCTTCTTCGGGGTGTTGTCAGTTTTTTCGTCCTCGAGACCATTTCTTCTTTGGCTTTGGGACTTGACAGCTACCAGTTCTTTAGGCTCCTTCTTTGATTTGGCTACTTCAATTTTGGTCGATAAACTTTCCACCTCTGGAAAAAGACCATGGATTAGCATTCCATGTTGAGTTGATGATTCTTCCTTCGGCTTCTCTAATGGTCGCGGTTTAGCGCTTGACTCGATTGTAGGCATCCCAATACTTGGTCTTCCCTCCACGAGTCGGATCATAGAGATGAATTTGCTCTCCGTCAACCCATGAATCATCAACACCACCGATTGGCATTTCGGGTCCGTGATGATGATCGACTTAGTTCTCATGTCAATCATTGCCCCCGCGCTGTCAAAGAATCCTAAACCCAAGATTAAATCATATTCATTGAGTAGGATTACCTAGAACGGGAGTTTGCCTTTCCATTCACCAATTTTCAACTCTACGTCTCAAGCGACACCCACGGCTAGAGCGTCATCAGAGTTTACCACCTTAAATCGATATCTGGTTGGTTCCACGCGAAGTCCCAAACTCTTGGCTATTTCGCATAACATGAACAAGTTTATGTCCCTGTATCAACCAACACATAGAGCGATTTGTCACATACCTTAACTTTCATGAATGGCAAACTGGTTGCATTCGAAGACTTCTTAGGCAATGGTTGAGTTTTCACGGAGTTGAGGGAGCTAAGAACCTTCACCGTTCTGAGTCGCACTCTCTATTTTCTTCTTTCTCGTCATCTTCTACAGCAAGCAAAGTGTTGAGTTTGTTCTTCTTTGGACATAATTGGGTCCAATGCCATCCATTGTAAATGAAGCATGAAGATGGCAGAGTGACTTGAACTTGTCATTATTGTTATTGAAGTTGCCTTGGGATTGGTTTTCCCTTTGTTGGTAGGGTGGTTTGGAAGACCCTTTTTCCCATGATTTTTCTCGTTCACCATGGTCTTTTTGACCAAAATTGGGTTCACCTTCTTCTTCCTTGTCATGGTGACCATCCGATCTCCAACCGTTCCCTTTTAATTTGGAGGAATCGGCTTTGGTGAAGTTGGTGAGAGATTCAACTATGGAGAGCGCCTTCGAGATACTTCGGACGTCCCTTTGCTTGAGCTCGAGTTGTGCCCATGGCTTCAATCCATTCATGAATGCTACGAGACCCTCCTCCTCCCCAAGGTTGGGAACTTGGAGCTTGAGTTCGATAAATTCCTTCACATACTCTCGGACCATACCTCTTTGCTCAAGGCGATGGAGCTTGCTACGGGCCTCTTGTTGAGCGAATTCGGGGAAGAAATAGTCCCGAAACTCCTTGACGAAATCATCCCACGTGTTAATAGGGTGGGCACCTTGCTTGAGCTCATCAGAAACATTTCGCCACCAAAGTATGGCATTATCAGTTAGGAACATAGAAGCGTTTTGTATCTTGGCCAAATCATCTTGGATTCCAACAACGTCGACGTATTGCTCCATGCTCCAAAAGAAATTGTCCACCTCTTTGGCGGATTGGTCGCCCTTGAATGGCTTGGGTTTCGGCACCTCTATCTTTGGCGCCATTTGAACGGGCATGATGCCGTTCACGATGCTAGAATTGCACAAGACTAGCTCGGTCTTGAGTTATTGGACCTCCACCTTCAAAGCATCGATCTCGGCTTGGTGGGAGCTGTCCTTTTCTCGGACTTCCAACTTCGGGGTATCCATCGAGGCTTCGAGGGCGTCGTTCTTCATATGTAACGGAGCCATGGTTTCATTAATGACGACGGTGAAGTCTTGGCGGAGGGTCTTTTCGGCCTCGTTGATTTGCTCATTCACGTCGTCAAGTCCGTCAACGAACTCTATCATGGCAGCTCTCATTCGAGTGAGTTTTTTGTCGATGGCGGACATGCCGTCCAACGAAATGTCCCTCTTTTGGGACTTGGATCTCCCACGAGTCACCCTTTGCAAGACCTTTTCGTGGGGAAATTCATCTTCTACGGCAACACGATCAACTTTCGAGTTCATCATTCTCTCGACCAGTTATTGTGCTCCTCGATTTCACGAACAATCTTCTCTATTCGCTCTAATACCACTTGTCACGGCCCGACTTTTGAAGGTCGATCCGTGCGGCGACTTAGGCTCCTCTAGATCATTGAAGCGCTCAAGCAAAACCTTTTCTCGAGAATCACTTGCTCAAATCACCTGGATTGTAGAGAGAAAGTTTAGAGAGAGAAGCTCTAGAATACTTGTATTGTTTAATTGAAGTGGATGATACAAATGAGGGAGATGACTCCTTTATTTATACTGGAGGGCCTCTTATTACAACCGTTAATTTACTACACGATCTAACAGTATAGAAAGTCAATCCTCGTCTGGTCAATTTGAGGGTGAAGATTCACTTGATCTAACGGTAGAGGATGGTAATCTTCATCACATTAACCCCACGACGGAGATTGGATTCATCCGACAATTGAGATCATCAATCCTTGTCAATCAAACCGATGGTAGAGATTGAGCCCCTTTATGATTTAACAGCTTCGATGAGTTCCCTTCGGATTGATTACATGGCACTTTTGTTTGATATGTGACATACACACACCACATAGGCCGATGACGTGGTAGTTGCTAACAACTGAATATTTTCTCGGTGCCAACACCTATACATGTGCCTAGGGAATACTCTCTATTCTCTAACAAAGCAAGCTTGTTTCTCGAAAAACATCATGTTAAAGCAAAATACTTTTCAGAAAATTATTTTTCAGAAAAATGATTAGTTTTGCTTTTTCTAGTAATATGTGACTAAAAATATTTTTTTATTTTATTTTGTTTTCTTTGTTCATTCCTCCTTCCGACCAGCCGATGACAATTACAAGCAAGCTCAAACTCGCTCATCAAGCGGCAAACTAGACCTCGTCAGGTGGACGAGCTCAAGGCGAGCCGAATTGTGACATCCCGAAATTTTGATATCAATAATAAAATAAATTCGATGGATTGTAGTCTCAAATTTCGATCTGGTGAATATGCTTGAGGTTTAATTGCTTATGAATGAAGGGTCAGTTGGATTATATGATTGTGATTTTGAATTGTCAACAACCAAACTTAATGATATAGTGTAGTGATGGGAAAAGTACACTAAAAGTGCCATAACTTGTGTACGGCGTTCACTTGAGTACCGTAACTTTCAAAACGTTCATTTAAGTGCCATAACTTTCAAAAATCGTTCACTTGAGTACTACGTCGGAGCAAAATCGTTCACTTAAGTGCTACAGCAACTTTTCCAGCGTGCCACGTCGGCTTTCCGACATGCCACAATAACTTTTCCGGCGTGCTACAGTAACTTTTCCAGCGTGCTACGTCAACTTTCCGGCTGCCATGTCAGCTTTTTCGGCTTCCACGTCAACATGACACTCAAGTGAACGATTTTTGAAAGTTATGGCACTTAAGTGAACGTTTTGAAAGTTATGGCACTCAAGTGAACGCCGTACAAAAGTTATGGCACTTATAGTATACTTTTCCCGTGTAGTGATTGACGGGTGGACTGGATGATAAGTTTGGAAGGTGAATATTTAGATTTGAATAGTTAGAGTTTAATGGATAGCCTGTTTGGAAAGATTGTGGATATGGAATTATGGTGATTGATAATTCTAGATCATAGTTATGAATTTGTGTAGCACTTCGATGGTTTAACTTATTGGTTTTTATTGATAGCCCCGAATGATGAGAAAAGGGTTCGCAAGAAAGTGAATGACGAACGTTTGGACTAAAAGCAAATGTGATTGAATGCATATGAGATTTATCCGGACAATGATCGGACATGAAATTATAGATCGATCTTAGGTATTTGATCTTTGATCTAATGATCGCTTGGTGGTTTAGCATGCTAAGTTAAGATCGGGATTGATGTGAAAGCAAGTGATATATGAAGAATATTGAGGATGATCATGCATTGCTCGTGTCTATTGCATTAAAACGAAAATTGAGAAACGTACACGCATGAGCATATCATTATTTTGTCGGACTTGATAAACCGTCGCTTGGTATTAGACAAGCTATACGGGATGCCTACAAACCGTAATGAGATGTAGTATGGGACATGTCGAACGAGACCTTCTTAGTAGGTGCCCGATTTGGGACGAACCGGGCGAAAGTCGGTGTACCTGTAACGACCCGATCCGACGAGGGCGGGAAGTAACACCGAGGCGGAATGGTCCGAGCAAGGAGCCACTTCTAGCAAGCTTCTAAGATGGCGATGGGGGCAGGAATGAACCAAGTTACGCATTGAAAGGTGGGTCTAGGCATTGTTAAGTCTGACCTTTATTAAAAGATACATTGCATTAAAATTGGTTCTCAAAGTGAAAAATATTTTTTTTCGAAAATGCATAGCACTGCATCTCAAAGAATGAAGTGATGAATGAGAGAACGATGAGCCTTACCAAAAAAAAAAAATGAGAGAACGATGAGTGGATTGAAGTAGCATTGACAAAGATGTGAAAATGCCTGGATTGCATAGTGGAAAGTTGGTGAAAGTCTATTGTGATACCTCCGAGGTTGTTGCCGGAGAAGATCCTGTCTGTGTGAGGGATGTGTTGTTCGTATGTGCCTACAGTGATGTGTCCTATAGAGGTCTAAATTGCATCACGGTATGCTTGGAGGTTGATTCCCAAAGATCTAGGATTGCGTCAGACTTGTTTGAAATTGTGTTTTGTGGGAAGACCGTAACCAATAGAACCACAAGAACGCATATTGATCAAAGAGTTGTGGGAACGAACGTAAATGATTCGTAATGATAAGTTATGAGTAGATGACATGTTGTGGTTTGCCGCTTGAATCTATGAGTTACAAAGGTCACCAAATGGGGATGTCACACCCCGCACCCATCGAGCACGCCAACATCCTTTCTCGATCGTTAAGTTGTGACATCCCAAGACGCGTCACCGACCCATTCATTTTACGTTTTAATTAAGCGCATGCGGAACGTGCTACTTCTCCGGACAATAAATACATAACGGGGATAGACTAGCAGCAGTCAAATCAATCAATAGTAGCAAAAGATAATTTTATTTATTTATCTCGTTAATCCTGAAAAATACGTATATACAAGCCTACTTTATGGCCACTTCCTACAACCACATAAAAGATACCAGTTCGGTGTCGGGGTTAACTCATTACTCCAACTATTTTAAAAAGAGACCAACGTCCACGTCATCTACTCGGATCCAATATACTGCTACTCCATAGTAAGAACATGAAAAATGGTTAACAACAACGGGTGAGATATAAAATCTTCGTGAATCAACGTCTAAGTCCAAGTAGGGCGCCGATTCGCTCAAGGCAACCTAAACTTGCAAATCCTTATCGATAACGGATCAATAGCGTGCGACTAGTGCCACGCTCTAACTATCACATGATCGGGCACAACTCAATAATTAACCATCAATCACATGCCGGTTTATCCCGCCTTAGTTCATATATTATATAGTACTCAACATGGCATTCAACTACACACAAATCAAGACTCATAATCAGAATACTGATTACAACTTTCATGCACAATGCATCACAATACAAGTATAGAACAATCACAAACGAGTACTATAACCACACGATGATATTAGTAAAATAATAAATCGATATCTTATTGCCAAAACCCCAACAGCGTATCGTCAAAACCTCATAGCTTATTGCCCAAAACTTCGATAGCTTGTCATCCAAAATCTCGATAGCTTAACGCCATAACCTCGATAGCTTATCGTCCAAACTTTGATAGCTTAACGCTCAAACCGATAGCTTATCGACCAAGGTTAATTAACCCAATCATGATAACAAAAAGTAACTATGATTAACAAAAAGTAACTACGGTTAACAAAAAGTAACTACGGTTAACGAAAAGTAACTATAGTTAACTAAAAGTAACTGCGGTTAACGAAAAGTAACTATAGTTATCTATCCCTAAATGTAATTAACTTCCTAATAAGATTTTAGGGGTTAACTCACAAATAACGGCCGGCGATAATGAACGATCTGTGGCAACAACTCGAGTGTGACAACGGCGATCCTCGACGGCTCTCGGTCTCTCGGCTAGGCACGTAAGTCGACGGCTTGAGCTCGGGGGTGGTACATGGCTTGGTGACGACAACCCGCAATAGCGCGACAATGGACGACGAGCACCAGAACTTGAATCGACGCTAAACAAATCGGGTCTCCACCGACCGGCCTCTATCCAGCTCAAATCCATGAAATTCCATCAACTTTTTGGACAATCAAGCCTCATATCCAAATAGCCCTCGATCTTAAGGCCGTGTAAGAGAAAACGGAGCTCGATTTGCCCTCTAGACGAGCTCAAACGAGGGATTTCTTCTTGGGCGCACACAGAAAATCGAGAAAGAGAGGGAGCTCGGGATGGCTTTCACGAAAATTGGAGAGGAAGAGAGAAATGAGAGAGGGTCACGGACAACTTGGGAAGAAGAAAAAGGTGAGGCCCACACGTCAAATCCCCATAAATGAGTTTCGTCTTTTATGAATAACAATATCCATGGGCAATTTGGTAATTTGACAACGGTATTTTGGTAATTTAGCATCAAGGGTAAGATGATAATTTTGCAAAGGGGTAGAATGGTTAGCAAAAGGGTAAAATGATAAATTCACTTCTAAGGTTCGGCCAAAACTAGGCTCAAGCACGAATGGTCTTGACACTTTAGTTCGATGGTTCGATTGTCCGAGCTTGATTTTCTCCGATCGATGGTTCAATTACAATTGCGTCCAACCAATGTCCCTTAAATCTAAAAAAAAAAATCTCATCTTATTCACCGGATCGAAATTCGAGACTAAAATCCATCGAATTTATTTTCTTGTCGACATCAAAATTTCGAGATGTTACACGAATTAGCTCTAATTAGCCTTTTTAATCTCTCTCTTAAGGTAGTTTTACAACCCAAAAAAAAAAAAAATCAGTGACTCGAGGATAGGTGCTTTCTTTGAGAGTATGTCTGTTAACGGTGCCGTGTCCTATCTGCTCAAGGAAAGCTATCCAACTCGATATGTGACGCATCAACCGCATTTGATACATAATCCGCATCCGTTGTCAGAATTTCTACTATAAGGAAGGAGTTAAAGTCCGCATAGTCTTCTCGAACTAGGCTTTCTTCGCATAGGCTACACCGGATCCCAACGAACTCGAGCTCCCCGTGGCTGCCGCCGACTAATCGAGGTGGAGGATGAGGAAATAAAAAATAAAAAATATATAGTAGATATAAAATATTAAAAAATTCGAGAGGAACAATTCCAAAAAGTGTTCACCTCTTTAGATTTATGAATTCGCTTTCCTAATTTTATGCATGAATTTTATATGGACCGAAAAGTATTTTTCATTGACTAAGTCTTTTTCTTTTACCAAATGAGTGAAAGTCCGAAAAATCAATTCCCGAAATACTCTTTCACTCAAACAAACAAAATCTTTGGTTAAATTGAGAAAGAAAAAAGACTAATAACACAAGAGCCCTGCAAAAATGAATCTTGGCTTATGCTATTGCTTCCCCTCTTTCGTCTAGGCCCATTCACACTACAAGTTAGGGCGCATTTCGCGAATTTCTTTTTCGGGCTTTCACTTGTTTGGTTTTCCAAAAACAACTTAGTCAACGAAAAACACTTTCCGGTCAACAGAAAATCCATGCATAAAATTAAAAAATTGAATTCCTAAATCTAAAAAGACAAAAAAATTTCAAAATTCCACATCTCAAATTTTTAATTTCCTAATATTTTATTTTATATTTTAAAATTTTATCTTATATTTTTTTAACTTTTTTGTACCTCTGTCGGCGACAGACCACAGACGTGGGCTGCAAGCTCGAGCTCTCCCATGGCCACCACTGGCCGATCACAATGAAAAAAGAAAAACAAAAAGAAATAAAACATACTAATGAAAATAATTTAAAATTTTGAATTTTTTTAACATGAGATGATCCAAACATCAAAAAATATTTTCAATCATAGATCAACAAGCATAGAACCAACCATTTTTCTGAAAAATATTTTCCTAAAAAATATAGTGCAGCTCCCCAATCAAAGGCACCCTTAGGTGCTTTTGAGATGTTTGCCGAACTCTATCTTTGATGTGCGCAGCTAGCCACCATGGGCTTGATGTTCTTGAAAGCTCCAAAGAGACTCTTCCTTGTGAAGATGAATTGAAGCTTGACGCAGATCCCATAAACAATTCACAATTTAAGAGTCTTAAGTATTGCTTAAAAACTCATAAGTAACAAAATCTGTCCTGAACTTGGTTTAATAATGCTCTATTTAGTTTTACCATTTCAATAGCCTTGGCAGGGAGATAGCCTTGGCATAATGATGCACACGCTACCATTTCCAGCATGCTATGATCTTATGAAGATATCCATGTCCAACATTAATGCTGAATCTAAATAAATACTTTGTAATTTATTATGCATTAAGGATGAAGAGACTCAAAACACCATGTCCATTTACTGGGACCAGGAAGATTAGTTGAGCTGATGTTGTTCCGGTAACACCTGATGCTGATGGCATGCGCTCGACAACGCACAAAGAAGAACTCTTTCCTCAAAAGCATCCTTAAACATAAAGCAAGCAACAAGAAAAATGCCAAGAGTTCTCAAAATCAACAATGAAAAGCAATTTTAACTCAAGTCGCCAAAACTCAAACCTTATTAGCGCAGTCAGTAATCCTCGAAACAAAGGAGGCACAAAATACTAGTACCGCATACCCTAGATCCGCATTTAGTACTTGTAGTCCTTCACATGGAGAGACTCGGCAGCTCCCTCACCGAGTTGGGCATCGCCCTTGTAAGTTCCGAGAGTCGCCTCCGAGTTCGCCTTGCATCTTCTGAGCAATGCCGCCTGTGCCTTGGGAATGTTCTCTTCCTTTCCAGCCCAGGCCTTCAAGGTGCTCTGCTGTAGGGCGCGACCGAAGGAGAAGGAGAGGCTCCATGGCTTCTTGCCCTTGAGCTTGTTCATGGCGTTGAGGTTGCGAGTGGCCTCCTCCTCGCTCTGCCCACCGGACAAGAAGACGATGGCCGGAACGGCAGGAGGGACTGTTCGCCGCAGGGCACGGACGGTGTACTCAGCAATGACCTCCGGAGCAACCTTGGGGGCGTCCGATCCGGGGGTGACCATGTTGGGTTTCAACAGGGTTCCCTCAAGGAGCACATGGTGGTCATTTAAGGCCTTGTAGCAAGCGGCAAGAACACGCTCGGTCACGTCAGCGCACTTATCAATGCTGTGGGGACCATCAACCAAGATCTCAGGCTCCACAATAGGGACCAGACCGTTCTCCTGGCAGATAATGGCATACCTCGCCAATCCATTTGCGTTCTCGTTGATAGCAAGCTGAGATGGCTCGGTTGGGCTGATTTTAAGCACAGCACGCCATTTGGCAAAACGAGCACCAGCCGCATAGTATTGTTGGCATCGCTGAGCAAGGCCATCAAGACCCTGAGTTGTGGTCTCGCCATTTGTGCCAGCGAGCTCAACTGTGCCCTTATCGACCTTAATGCCAGGAAGTACTCCACCTTCCTTCAGGACATCAACGAAAGGCTTACCTGCATAAATACAGTCACTCGGTGAACGAGGAAATAACCCTAGACTCGAAAAAACATGTTCCAGCAGATGACTCGCAAGCCAAAACATCATGATGAGCTTCTCATCTACTCATTTCAAGACAACTGACTTTTGCATGCCTGATAGATGGATCAAGGGCGAGATACAGCTAAAAAGATTAGCTATATGAGCTACTATTGAGAACACTGACCAGCAGCGGTCTTCTGATAGAGAGTCTCCTCAAACAGAATCACGCCACTAAGGCATGGGAGAGCTCCGGGAGCGGTGAAGAGGAGTTCGCGGAGGGTACGCCTGTTGGTCTCGACATTCTCAACATTGATGCTTGACAACCGCTTGCCGATGGTGCCAGTCGATTCATCAGCAGCTAGAATACCCTTCCCAGGGGTACCGATGTAGGCAGCATTGGCAATGAGCTCATCTACACAAATCCCAACAATTCATCATGCGTTAAACATTACCGCCGGAGAGTGAGTAACAGGTGGAAGGACGGTCGATAGCAGGTAGGATATGGATGGTAGTTGGGATCCCAGGCATACCCTTGTCCAACACCACCGTGTCTTAAATTAGATACATGGCACGAATAATTATGTGAAAAAGATCTAACTAGAAAGTCCCGCAAAGAAGCAGGCACCATCATCAAAACCAAAGCAAATCGGGCGGAAAGAATCAGATACCGACAGGAAAAGCCGTATTCTTTCAAAAAAAAAAAAAAAAAAGAGAAATCAAAACCAAGTCACGATGAAGCGGGTCAACCCTTTCTTCTTGCCCTAAAGATCTTACAATTTCCGAAGGAGGGTCAAATTATTTTATCATCTAGGAAGAATAGGTAGGAAGAACAGGATCATAGTTCATGAGTAGTCAAGGTAAACCCTCGAGCAGAAAAAGAGATACAGTCAAAACTGTCCGGATCGGCTAGATCTACGACAACTCCCTCCGATTACAGTGACGCAGAACTTGAATCCATAGCATCAAATCTACAACTACCAGTGAGGGCCAGACTAGAGCAGATCAAACCAGACGCCACTTTTTACCACATACGCATTAGCTATCGCACACTTCGGCATGAGTAAACAAGATCAACCCTTCAAATCCAATTCGCCGGCGGGAAAAGCAGCACAAAGCAAACGAAAACAAAAGGGAAACTCCGGATTCAACAGGTTATCAGCAGATCAATCGAGCAAGCGCCAGATCGAGCAGAGCAACACGACACGGATCGAAGTCGCTGTGGAAAGAAACCAAACCACGAAAAGCAAAGCAAAGATAGAGTAAGAGAGAGAGAGAGAGAGAGAATACCATGGTATTTGCCCTTGAAGCACGACATGTTCTCCTTAGTTTCGAGCGATCTGAGGACTGAGAGAAGACGACTTTCCGACGACGGGAGCGACGAGAGTTGGACGGAGGATTGAGAATGGAGAGAGAAGCAGGGGTCGAGCAAGCCTTTTATATATACGGAAAAGACGGGATGGTATTGGTGGGTAAGCGAAACACGAAAAAAGGGCAAAAAAAAAAAAAGATGGTGAAAATTTTCAAAATAAAAAAAGAAATAATTAAATAATGAAATAAATCGAAAAAAGTGTGGCGCGACGGCGAGTAGCCATCGAGATTGTCGCGGCTCGCGTGTCGTTTCCTGCACGCAAATTCATCGGCTGCGCAGTCGGCTTTATGAAATTACTGTTTTGCCCCTCCCCCTTCCCTTCCCTTGGCGGTTCGGGTCTTGGAGTTTTGACTCGTCGCATCACATCTCTCTGACGTAATAAATCCCCAGTTGAATTTTCTCATCAATATTATCGCCAAAAATAAAAAGAATCAATTGCCAAGCTGATTTATATTTTCTTTCCACAGATGGCTTGAAGAATACCTAGGGCCAAGGATAAACACTGCCGACATTGTGGGGGCCGATTCCTTAAAATAAATTATCTCCGTCTCAAGTTGCATCTCCACTATCTCAAAAATTTTCTTCTTCATCTGAAAAAAAAAAAAGAATCTATAACTTTCACTCATTCCTAAATATATCCGCGCGTCCAAATCTCGATCTTGGTTTTTTTTTTTTCAATATGGTAACCATCAAGAGACTACTGCTATTCTAAAATTAATGTGTTGATGAAGATGTGAATTCCGATAATAAATCTCTGACTGGCCTCGATACTGATAACATTTGAAAAAAAAATCTAGTGATAATTTTTTGGAAAAAGGCCCGGGGTTTGCCCGGGGGGGGGAATTAATTAATCAGTTGAAAAGGTTGTTCCAGCTCATTATTATTTTGTCTTTTTTCCGAGGGGGCGTGGGTGGGGGGAAGAAATAAAGGGACAGGTGAAGGGCATAATCGGTAATTCAAACAGAGCATGTTCAAAAACCGGATGCTCGTGATTAGGTGGGCGAAAAGGAAGAAAGAAAAGGGGTTGGAGACAAAACAAGACAACCGAGCTAATCCGAGCGGCGACGTTAATTCTGAGGGCGACGACGCCGGTGTTGTCTGCCTCGTCATTCCTTCCCCCACTCTCCCTCGTTCCTCCATTTTTTTTTTTTTTTTGCTCTTTGACAAAGAATGATGAGCAAAATAAATGAGCCACATCATTTTTTTTTATCTATTAATACCCGTTTATTTCACAAAAAATAAATAATTTAAAATATATGTTTTCATTAAAAATAGTCGTTCGCATCGTTCGAAGTGATTAATCGGCAAAAAATAGTTTCCTCATCGGATTGATCGTTTTGAAGGAAAAATGTTTATCGAGGCCGTTTATTTTTCGTGAAACAATCAAATCGAAAATTTAAAAAAAAAATTTTGGGGGGAGTGGTATAATAAAGTCGGCTAACCCTTTGAATTCAATGGCGGTTTTGAGTTGGTGCCACCTGCCTTTCTTGCTTCCCAAGCAGGATAGAAATCTACCGGCCGTTCTTCAATTGAAGCGGCAAAAAAGGCTGGTGGGTCCGAGCCCTAGCCCCTCTCCATTAGGAAGCCTCTTTTCGACCCATGAGCATTTCCATTTTTGAGTAGAGATGCCACTTTTTTTTTCCGTCGAAAGAAAAATCATCTCGTATCCAAAAGAGATACATCACTCCAAAAAAAAAAAAAATCATACGAAACAAGAAATTATGGAAAGTGAATCAATTTGGTACGACCCGCAAAAACTCGTTCATTCCTCAAAGACAGATCTGTTATAGCATCCAAGCACATCCCGCTACCGATCATCGAATCTTGCATCATCAACAATGATGAGCGCAGACTGAGAAATCCCTCTTTAGTAGCTACGGTTCTGCCAAAAGGTGATGGACGCGACTTTAAATTAAGGTATTTTGCTTCTTGTCCAATAAGAAGTTTTGGAAGTCCAATAATAATAATAATAATAATAATAATAAGTAAGCTTTTTACCCTCTAAATATTAGATTTATAAAATACTGCCTTTGTTTTTTGCCAAATTTTGGTTAGGCCTTTGTGCCATTGTTTAGGTGCTACCAACTGTTGTTGCCCTAATTAAGTAATTCCGAGTCCAGCTCAGGAAGATGTATGAGCATGTATGTCATCGGATGAGATCTGCAACATGTCGAAGAAGTCCCGTGATCCTATGCCTGCTTCTTCAACGGTCGATTAGCTGCCGAGTTTTACCTTCCCAACTCACTAGTCAAAGATCACGTTTTGACAGGTTTAGTAGCTCGGATTGCGACCGCAAAGAAGTGTCAACCCATCACGCACGCGTTCGTATGGAGTGAATCTTAGAACTTATCATGAAAATATAATTGGTTGTCGAAATTTTTTAGAAAACACAATCAAATATTAAAAATCGTTAAATTGCGCAATGAATGGTGGATTTATTTTACGAAAAATGAATGATTTTGAAAATATTTTTCTAAATATAATTTCTTATTTCTCTTAAAAAAAATAAAGGAACGAATCATATTTTCATTGTCAACGAAAATTTTTACACATAAATTGTTATCGATAACGATTTTTTTTTTTAATTCACCACGTATTTCAAGTGATATAAGTCATTATTTTCAGAAACATAATTTTCAAATTATTCATTTTTAGCAAAACAAATGGAGCCCAAGTCTTTTCATTGACTCTGTCAAGCTCAACTAACGAAAAATGCTGTTATTTTTTTTCTCTCTTACGTAGCGCTAATATGACTAAAGCATGAAACATAAGTCTTCGTTTTGATCCTATTCTGTTTTATTAATCTAAATTTTATTCAAACTAAAGTGAAAAGAAGCTAAATATAAGCAAAAAAGAAGGGAACCAGGCACGCCGCCACCCCACATTGTCGGAAAGGGCCAGCGATGGTGGGTTGGTTTCAGGCCTTCGACTGATTATCCATTTCTTATTTATTTCATTTCTTTTAATCTAATCTAGATAAAATTTAGTTAAAAAATCATATAAGAACCAAAATGACATCGCCTTATGTGTGAGTCACGTAGGAGAGAAAATAATAATAAAAAAAAAAAGCTGCGTTAGCATTTTTCGTTAGCCGAGTTGGATGGAGTCAACAAAAGAATTTGATTGCACAAATTTGATAAGTTTTAGGATTTAATTACACTTTTTGAAAATTTTAAAATTTAAGGGCACTATCGTAATAATTTTAGCACTTTCAATGTATTTATCATAGACAAAAGAGTTCCATTATGGTCCAGCAAATTATATTGACATACCCTGCTCGACGGTACTATGGGTGAATCCGAAAACTTGCATCTTTCTCAGTGTAAGAATGATTCCATGATAAAACTATCGGTTTTTGGAATTTGATTCCGGAATGATTCCCACATTATGCTCATCAACTATCTTCGTGCTAGAATGATTCTCACGTATTATTGAGTACTGCAAACATTTCTGATGTGATTTGTCTCAAACAAGTAGCATGTCCATTTCAGGAAGAGAACCTGGTACCTTAAATTCTTTCTTATCTTCCTTTCTCGAGACGAGGGAGGCCAAGTTAGGTAGATAGCTCTCCAGACCAGACGGTCGAATGACATTCTGGATCAGCTTTTCACGTGATGGATCGACTCCACCTTCTCAGTCAGATCAAAGATGGACTTATCCTTGTCGAGATTTGGAGGATTCGCGAGGAATCGTTTCCTCGTTGGAAGGTTTCATGCTTTCCAAAATCTCGACGACTACTCTCGATTAGTTTGCGGCTCGTCTTAGATGGGTTGGTCGGGACTTCTGGACATTCTCGGGCTAGAGATTGATCTGTGCTCTTTTGGTCACTGTTGGGTTGAACTCACCAAGTGGAAGCCCTCCCTGCACTCTCAAAATAGTTGTAGGTTCGAAGAACGAAGTTCACAAAACTCAGAACTTGACTAACATGCATTTCGCAAGCCCACATGAAATCGGGTCGCTCATACTAGTGCGTCTGGATACCACAGCTGAGCTCGCGATCTCGAAACGAGAAAGTACTCAGCTAAGTTGCTTAATGGTGCGTCAGCTTTCGGTGGCCTCGAGTACAAACAACAGCATCCAATGTGTTAAATATGTCCCGAGTTTAAAATTGTTTGCGGATGTTAATCGGTTCTTTACAGAGAGAAAAGAAGCAAAACAAAGGGGCTCCCATGTCATGCACATACATATATTGGATTGCGGGGCCCATGGAGCAAAAAAAGAAGACAAACTTAATGTTTGGTGATTCTACTTTTTGTTGCTCTGCAGGAGAAGCCGTATGTGGAAAAGAAAGAGAAATCTTGGTGGGTCCCGATCAAAGGTGATTTGGTTGATCACCTCATTATTGCTCTCATGTATAAAGCGTGGGTTTTCTTCTGTGAACATAGAGCCACGCATAAAAGGAAGAGAGAAAGAGTGCCGCAAAAAAAAGGAAGAGAAATTGCGAGCAGAAGGTGATGCTCTTCCGATCGCGCGAAGAAGTCTGAAGAGAGAAGATTTGTGCTTCGTGAGTTTTATTTTGTTATATCCAAGTAAGTTGTTTATTTGTGAACACTTTGGGTTTGGGTATAATCTAGGTGCGGGAAACACGAGCGTATTGAGCGATTGTAATTCCGATTCTCCGATTTTAGTGGATTGTTCTTGCTGGCTCTCCCGTGGATGTAGGTACCGATATTCGGACCGAACCACGTAATCCCTGGTGTCATTTTCGTTCCTCGTTATTTCTCGTGGCTTTTTCGCATTGATTTATTTGCAAGATCTGGGTTAGCTTCCGCACGTTATATTGCAACAATTGGTATCAGAGCACCAAGTTCGGATATTCTAGATTGTGATTTGGGGCTTTTGCTTGTCCGATTATTATCTGGATAACCTGTGATTGCAATTATGTCCGGAGTGAAAGCTGAAATTGAGAAGTTTAACGGGAGGAACAACTTTGGGTTATGGAGTCTCAAGATGGAGGCGATATTGACAACTCAAGGTTTAGCAGAAGCATTGGAGGGCAAGGCTGAGTTGCCCGAAACGATGACAGATGCTGAAAAGGATGTGGTAATGAGGAAAGCTAGAAGTTTAATCCTGTTGAATTTATCGGATGAAGTGTTAATAGAGGTTGGTGAGGAGAAGGATACCGCAGCATTGTGGACAAAACTTCGGGCGCTCTATGTAACGAAGGGTTTGAACAATCGCTTATACATGTTGAAGAGGATGTTCCGGTTCGGATATACTGAAGGTACGTCTATCGGAACCCATCTAGATGAATTTAATAAACTCATGATGGATTTGAAGAATGTCGGTAAGACACTTGATGATGAAGAGCGGGGGCATGATGTTGTTAGCTTCCCTACCGAGTCATGGGAGCACTTTGCGATTCCTTTGTTGCGGGGCGTACTACGATTACCTCGGAAGAGGTAAAGTCCGCCTTATTTTCTAAAGAGTGGCAGAGAAAGTTGCGAGATGACAGTCTAGCGCAGGATGTAACGCGAGGACTAGTGATTCGGGGTAGAGAGCAACGGCGAGGGTCCAGTAGCAGCAGAGGTAAAAGCAGATCTAAGTCACGCCATAGAAAGTCCAAGGGACGCGTGAAGTGCTTTGAGTGTCACGAGAAAGGGCACATCGGGAGAGATTGTCCTAAATTGAGAAACAGAGGTGATAAGCGGAAAGCCACAACCAATGTGGCGAATGTTGTTGAAGAGAGCACTAGTGATGCAGAGGCTTTTTTGTGTGTGACCGCGGGTTCATCGGGAGATGAATGGGTGCTAGATTCGGGGTGTTCTTATCATATGACGCCTCATAAGAACCGGTTTACTACTTACCGACTGCGAGATGGTGGTAGAGTTACGTTGGGGAATAACGCAGCCTGCAAGGTTGTGGGGATGGGGGACGCTTCGATTCGGATGCACGATGGTGTGGTGCGCACATTGACGGACGTGAGGCATGTACCGGAGCTCAAGAAGAACCTTAGTTCTCCGGGGACACTCGATGATATCGGGTGTAAGTACACCGCTGAAGGTGGAGTGCTGAAGATCTCTCGAGGTGCTATGACGGTGATGAAAGGGAAGAAAGTGAGTTCTCTCTATCATCTACTGGGAAAGACCGTGATAGGAGTTGCTGCAGTTTCATCGGGTGAGTCAGATTCCGATTTAACTCGTTTATGGCATATGCGTCTAGGGCACATGAGTGAGGCGGGTATGACGATGCTGAGTGATAGAGGGTTGTTAAAGGGTCGGAAGACAAGTAAGTTAGACTTATGTGAGCACTGTATCTTTGGGAAGCGGCGCGGGATTAAGTTTGCTACAGGTATTCATTCGACCAAGCAACCCGGTAGAATATATTCATTCGGATGTGCGGGGCCCGTCTCCTGTTCCTTCGAAAGGAGGTGCTCGTTATATGCTGACATTTATCGACGATTATTCCAGGAAAGTATGGGTATACTTTCCGAAGCACAAATCTGATGTGTTTGATCGGTTCAAGAAATTTAAGGCATTGATTGAGAAGCGATCAAATAAACAGATCAAGTGCCCGAGAACCGATAACGGCATGGAGTTACGTGGTAAAGATTTTACCGAGTTCATGCGAGAGAGAAGGGATTGTGAGACACCGCACAAGCACTGGGACACCACAAGCAGAATGGCGTGGCGTAACGGAAGAGCGAGAACTTTACTTGAGCGGGCTCGGAGCATGCTTTCGCATGCTTTGGAATAGGCAAGGAATTTTGGGCCGAAGCGGTGAACATGGCCTGTTACCGATTAATCGATCTCCATCATCTCGCTATCGAGTGGAAGACTCCGGAGGAAGTATGGTCGGGGAAACCTGTTGATTACTCCGGATTACGAATATTCGGATGTCCTGCGTATGCTCATGCGAGTGATGGTAAGCTTGAGCCGAGGTCGAAGAAGTGCATATTTCTGGGTTATGCACATGGGGTGAAAGGCTACCGGGCCGTGGTGCACCGATCCCGGATCACCCGGTTTTCTAATCAGCAGAGATGTGATCTTCGACGAGACCGTAATGCTTCGACAGAGGAGTTACGAGACACAACCAGCAGAGCAGACGGATCATGGTGTTAGTAGTGAGGTGGAGATTCAGGTGGAGACTCCGGAGACCTCGTAGGTATGAGATGTTCGGGGCATGAGATGTAGCCGCAATTCCCGAAATCGGTGATAATGAACAACCGATATACTTGCAGCGTAGTATAGCCGAGGCATGACAGAGAAGGCAAATTAAACCACCGGTACGTTATGCTTATACAGACTTTGCTTATGCTTTGACCGTAGGTGACGAGGTGGAGACAGATGAACCTTCGTCCTACTCCGAGGCGATGGCTAGTTCTGAGTCGTCGCAGTGGCTAGGGGCTATGAGTGAAGAGATGGAATTACTCCATCAAAATCAGACATGGGAGTTAGTTAAAGTACCCAAGAGCCGGAAGATTGTCGGAAGTAAATGGGTCTACAAACGGAAAGAAGGCATTCCTAGTGTCGAGGCAGCGAGATATAAGGCGAGACTTGTTGCGAAGGGGTATACCCAGCGGGAAGGCATTGACTACAGTGAGGTGTTTTCTCCCGTGGTAAGGCATACTTCTATTCGTGTTTTACTTGCCTTAGTTGCTTTGCACGGGATCTCGAGTTGGAGCGGACTTGATGTGAAAACGGCGTTTCTTCACGGTGAGTTGGAGGAGCAGATTTACATGAGGCACAGAGAGGGATTTGCTATTCCGGGTAAGGAAGATCATGTTTGCTTATTAAAGAAATCTTTATATGGGCTGAAACAATCTCCTAGACAGTGGTACAAGCGGTTTGACGCTTTCATGGCTAGTCGGGACTATTCGAAGAGTCGGATGGATAGTTGTGTTTATTTTAGGAGATTAGAGGACGGGTCTTTGATACATCTGCTATTATATGTTGATGATATGTTGATAGCGGCGAAAAATATGTCCGATATTGATGTCTTTGAAGAGGCGATTGAGTACCGAGTTTGAGATGAAAGATTTAGGTGCTGCGAAGAAAATTTTGGGTATGGAGATTTTGCGTGACAGATCTGCAGGATTATTACGTGTGTCTCAAAAGAAATATATTGAGAAAATTGTTGCACGTTTTAATATGCGATCGGCGAAGTCTGTGAGTACACCATTAGCGAAGCACTTTAAACTTTCGGTTAAGTTATCACCGCAGATCGAGGAGGAAGAGGAACATATGTCTCGTATTCCTTATTCTAGTGCCGTGGGTAGTATTATGTATGCTATGGTATGCACTAAGCCCGATATTTCACAAGCTGTCGGTGTGGTTAGTCGTTATATGAAACGTCCAGGTAAAACTCATTGGGAAGTCGTGAAATGGATCCTCAGATATTTAAAGGGGACATCGGACGTTGGTATAGTATACCGGAGGGACAGTAATGGCAGTGAGACCACTGGTTTTGTGGATTCCGATCATGCGGGTGACTTGGATGAGTGCGAGTCTTTAGCCGGGTACATGTTTACGCTTGCGGATGGTGCGGTTAGTTGGAAGGCGTCCTTACGGGACCATGTAGCCTTGTCATCGATCGAGGCGGAGTACATGGCACCGACCTTTGTAGCGAAAGAGGCGATATGGTTGCAAGGTTTGCTCATGGACTTTGGGTTAGAACAGAAAAGTGTTGATATACACTGTGATAACCAAGGTGCGATTTATCCGGCATATAATCCGGTTTATCACGAGCGAACGAAGCATATCAATATCAGGTACCACTTCATCCGAGATGTCTTAGCGAAGGGTAAGGTTGTTGTGAAAAAGATTGCCACAGGAGAGAACCCCGCGGACATGATGACTAAGCCTGTTCCTTTGGCGAAGCTCAAGCTCTGCTTGAGCACTATTGGCGTCTGTATAGAGTGAACGCCCGTGGGGGCGTTGGGAGAGCATCATAGATGATGAGCATTATTAACTTGGTTTCAAACATCGAGCCAAGGTGGAGAATTGTTAAATATGTCCCGAGTTTAAAATTGTTTGCGGATGTTAATCGGTTCTTTACAGAGAGAAAAGAAGCAAAACAAAGGGGCTCCCATGTCATGCACATACATATATTGGATTGCGGGGCCCATGGAGCAAAAAAAGAAGACAAACTTAATGTTTGGTGATTCTACTTTTTGTTGCTCTGCAGGAGAAGCCGTATGTGGAAAAGAAAGAGAAATCTTGGTGGGTCCCGATCAAAGGTGATTTGGTTGATCACCTCATTATTGCTCTCATGTATAAAGCGTGGGTTTTCTTCTATGAACATAGAGCCACGCATAAAAGGAAGAGAGAAAGAGTGCCGCAAAAAAAAGGAAGAGAAATTGCGAGCAGAAGGTGATGCTCTTTCGATCGCGCGAAGAAGTCCGAAGAGAGAAGATTTGTGCTTCGTGAGTTTTATTTTGTTATATCCAAGTAAGTTGTTTATTTGTGAACACTTTGGGTTTGGGTATAATCTAAATGCGGGAAACACGAGCGTATTGAGCGATTGTAATTCCGATTCTCCGATTTTAGTGGATTGTTCTTGTTGGCTCTCCCGTGGATGTAGGTACCGATATTCGGACCGAACCACGTAATCCCCGGTGTCATTTTCGTTCCTCGTTATTTCTCGTGGCTTTTTCGCATTGATTTATTTGCAAGATCTAGGTTAGCTTCCGCACGTTATATTACATCACAATGATCCATTTCAGCAATGAGGGTTCCAAATGCTCTCTAAGGTCCCCGATCATACCGAAACATTGCCAAAGATGGAAAGAAAGCTATACATTGTTTACTAGGAATACATTGCCTTACGTGCCTGTTGATTCACCAAGTATGTATAATGGTACCTTCATGCATAAATCATCCGAAGTTATCATCTCCATATCATAACGGTTGAACTAGACCCGGTTTCCGCAGCCATCTTTGCCTGCATGGAAAGGGATCGTCACAAAAGGTTTGCTAAGCTCAAAGAAAAACTCCGTGCGACTGGAGGATAAGAAACTCAGACGGTAGAGGATTTGTCCTTCCATACGTACACCCGAATGAATCTGCCCGAAAAGTTCAAAACCCCTGGGTTCACCTAGTCCACCTGAAGTATTACCTCACGAGGATGGGGAGGTAATACAATGGTTTATTCTTCTCAAGCCGGAGAAATTTGAAAGGTCACTCGCTAACCTTTTCCGAAGAAGATCCACCAATTAGGGATAAGCAAAAGCAAGCGCCTTGACTGGACCGGGTTTGGACGGTTCCCGGGTTCCAAAAAAATAAGCTGCTTTTCTATGAAATGTAGCATCTCGAGCATCAAATTGGATTAAATGCTGACGAATTTGTTCTGCTAAGGGCTAAGCTAAGCTTTCTTAACTATGCACAGCACATGGCGTGTGGCATTTCTAGTTCCAAAAACTAGGACCCGGTTCCTCTTATCCGCTTCCCAATTCCTGAGTGGGAACCGGATCACCCAAGTGAGAACCGGATCACCCAAGAACTGATTACCCCTACCCCAAATCCAGTTTCCTCATTAATCAACCCAAAAACCAGTGCCCCAATGCGTCTCAAATGTATGGTAGGTTGATTCTTCTTTAAGCTCGGGCTCTATATATGGACTAGCCGTGTCATGCAAAACTTATAAAATCCGCCTCTCTTGCCATCCACAATGAATATGATGTAGGCTAGATGGGACGACTCCAGCAATGTGGAAGAAATTAGAAGCATCTGTTATATCCAAGACTAGGAATACCAGTTAAAAAGCACAGGAACGATCCCATGATGCGATAAAGTTGCCTCGACATTCATGTTGAACATTGAACGGCTACTCTTTCTCATCAAACGGCTACTCTTCCTTTATTAGTTGTGAATACATTATGAGGATTTTCCTCGGCAATTCATCTTCTAACTTCTTCTCCCGGAAAAAAAATCCACAATTCCAAGCCCAGTTTCCTCATTATTCGGCCTCAAGCTCAATGCATAAGCGAACTATCGTTGAATTCCTTTTAAGGATGGCAATCCCATGATGCGATAAACTTGCCTCGACGGCAACATCGAACAGCTTCTCTTCCTTAACGAACCTTTCCACATCATCCAATAGCTGCCGATACACTCCCATCACAATGACGTTGTTGGTTGGCAGTCCTGGACTCCAAGGCATCTGATCTCAGCGGGTTACAGGCCCATGCAGTGAATTGGAAAAGGTCCTGAGCCCGTTTTGACTATTTGGGCTCTCAAGAACAATAGAAGTCAACGGTTATGAAGAGCCTCTCCCTTTCTCCTGATGATAGCTAGGCTGCAATGAAAGAATACGAATATCTCCTGTTTCTAGGAGTTCAAAAAATGAATCATAGCCATCATCTCTCATTTAGTAATATGTTAAGATCGATAAATTCAGTAAGGTAGTTTTCTGCAATGTATTTGATGTCTAGGTCCTTCGTATATTTGGCTGAAAATAAGCAATGTCGCTTGATTAGATGATAAAGCAGATAGATAAACCGATACACAAGTTGTTTCATATTTTGTATCAAATCTGCCGTAATCCGCAAGCGAGCAACTTATCGTGTTCCGGATGCAAGCCCATTTGATCAGTACGACCGAGCTGGACTTGCAGCTTCTGCAAACCTGGATTATACGCTAATGTATTTCTTTGCTATTATCACATGGAAAGGCCATCTAGCTTCTTTTTGTTAAGAAAAACAGCCTGTTGCTTTGTCTTATCGTTCACTTGAAACTCTTGGGCATGTAGGTATTTCAATCTCAAAGTCCATTTCCCTTGCAATTGCAATTGAACGACTTAAACATTTCACTAGCCAGCCCTTACCTGTGGCCAATTGTCGACCATGGCAACCGACAAATGAAGAAGGGAAAAGAAAAAAAAAATTAAAAATGCTAAAAATTGTCCACACCAACATCATTCTAACTATGTGGAATGGCCTACATTCACGCCAGCAATTCTAGGCCATAATTGGCTAGAATAACTATATTTTCAAATCGTCAAAAGTACGTCATCTTTTGGGCCATTTGTTCTGGAACTTGGAGTTGCATGCATGCGTCCCCTTTTTTTTGTTTTGCAAACAATTTTGATAGGGAGTGTCGCGGGAAAATTACCAAAAAAGCGCTAAGCCTATTACAATTATGTCAATTTACTCTTAAACACTTTGCAATTGTGCAAATTCAATCCATCCTACCAATTTTGGCAGACCAGCACTAATATGGGTTGTGCTGGCCAGCACCGACCATCAAGTGACATATTATTTTAAAATTTATTGGATTTATTTTGTTTTTTTTTTTTTCTTCTTTTTTTCTTCCCTCTTCTTCCTCTTGCTAGTCCGACGAGAGTGTCCTCGTGCAGCCAAAGCGAGATCGAGCTTCACTAGCCTAGATCCGGTGAGGCCGAGCCACGCCATCGCCGGGTCGGCGTCCCCTTGCCCAACCTGGCTTGGCCCCACGACGACAAGGTCAACCCTCACCATGGCTAGGAGGGGCTCGACCTCGACATATTTGGGCGAGGTCACCCTCATCGGCCTCTGGCAAGGCCGGCCTCGCCACCCAGCTAGAGAAAGAAGAAGGAAGGAGTAAAAAAGAATAAAGATAAAGATAAAATAATATAATATAATATTAAAATAATATGTTGACGGATGGCCGATGCCGGTCAACCTCCACGTCAACGCCAGCTATGCAAAAATTGGTCAAATGAGTTGAATTAATACAATTGTAAAAGGTTTATGACCGAATTAAAAAAAAAAAAAGAAGTTTAGGACTGAATTAGCGCAATTGCAATAGGTTTACCCTTTACGAGGATTTCAAGACCGATGAACGTAGCTTTTACCTTTGTCGGGCTCGATAGAGATGTATAGTTTTTCTGATTAGTTAGTTCATTTTAGATGTTTATTAAGGAATATTTGGGAAGATATTCGTCGATGTACATTGACTTGGGCTCCAAATGTGTGCTCGTGATATGGTGTGATAGAGAATGGATGACAATGTCTAATTTGGAATTTTGCTAGTTTATTATTTCCCTATTTCGTTAGGGGTTCTGATTTATTTTCGAAAATTTTTATTTACTAGGTTAGGAGCAAGAGGCTCAAAAACTATCATCATTTTTGCGCGGTGCTCACACTTTGGCCCTCCGTCGACTCCCTTGCCTCCCGCCTCTCCACCGTGGGCATCTGCAAGGGCGACGTCATCGTCCTCCTCTCCCCCAACTCCGTATTCTTCCTCAAATTCCCACTGTAAGAATTGCAATTCTGGTGAGACAAATTACTCAAATGAAGTGGCTAACCTCTATTGCAAGTTTCGGTTACTAATTCTGCTCCAAATTTATCATTGTGAGGTTAGGGTTTGAGCAAGAGGCTAAGTCCCCATCGATTGGAAGAAACATTAAAATATTGCCACGTTGGATTTCTGACATTCCAAACCGGAGTTGGCACTTAAGTTAATCATTTTTTAAAGTAGCGCTTAATTAATCTGATGAAAAGTTTTAGTACCAAAATGATGTGAAAGTATAAAAGTTATCCATGTCGGCGCCAGTTGTACCACGTAAGATGGTCGGTGTCTACTTCATGATTTCCGACCAAAATTGACCCAATAGAGTCAAGTGGCGAAACATGAGAAGATTTATAACTCAACCGGCACAATTAAAAGGTTTATGATTTGAATTGACAAAAATGTAATAAAATTTATGATTTTTTTGATAATATTCTCGACAAAAGCATGTTGCAATCTAGCGAATGAGCTCGATGCTGGGCCCCATCGAACTCAGAGGTCACTCGGTCTTACGAATCAATCCGTGCAGATTGAGTTCAACGGTTCCCGATCACATGCCAAAGCTCCGGATGTCGTGAAATTTGCTCTCGATCAATAGGATAAGTGGTGGATACATGAACGTATGACCTCTATTATCCTCCCCTATGATTCCACCGTCGTAATTCACATACGTGAATTCACTAGCCAACGACGGAAAAAAACAAAATGGGCAACCCCGTCGCGACTCGCGACTGAGGGTCGGTGGTGCTCCGTCTCCCACGTGGGGTACGTGCCCTGGCATCGGTCTCTCTGACACAGCACGCCGCCAACTTCTCCAGCGAATACATTGGTCCCACCCACCATGTCCCCCCAAAAAAAATCCAACGATATTTATAAGTTATCTCCGCTTCCACGTGGCATTGTTCAGCCACCCAAAATATCCACTTGCATGCGGTCAAACCCCACTATCTTCCGCCAACCAAATCCAACCAAATATCGTCATCTCTTACGTCAGACCTCCTCGAATTGTTTCCTCTCTGTCTCGCACTCTTGTCTCCACTTGGACTATTGTCTTGTCCATCTCGCCCAATGGAATCATTCATTCTGCCAACCCCTAAAGACCTAAGTGAGTTTCATGTTTAATTCTAAAGTAGAAATTGAGAAAAAAAAAATTGTCTAGACTTGTTGTCTTGCTTTTTGTTTTTTGGCACCGGCCGGGTCGGATCATCTGCTGCTCAACTCGATGGACCGGAAGCTTGCGGACCCAAGATCCTTGTACGGGCCGGCGGCCAACCCGTTTTCATCCGCCAAGTGCCCCTTCAACCTCATCCTCCTCCTCCACGCCCGATAACCCACCAACCCGAACCCGCATGCTACCACGAACCCTATCAGGACCCACATCAGGACTCCGACCCGGAAGCCAACCCCGTAGGCCTTGCCCTTCTCGCCCCGCGCGGGCTTCACCTTGAAGTACCCGATCTTGGTCTCGTCCGCGACCTCGACCAGTGTCTGGATCGGGTAATCTATGGTGTAACAAAACTGCGTCGTGTTGCTGTACACGGCGCCCCAACAGCTGCAGTTGCTCTTGCACGCGCGCTCGCACTCGTCTAAGGACGAAGCCGACACATACCCCATCAGCTCCTTGAACGGCAACTCCACGCCGTTACGCCTCAGCACCGAGAAGCCGCCACTTCCCGGCCCTCCTCCTCCTCCGCAGAAGTCGCTCGAACCCGGCGCGGAGCACGAACCGGGACGCGCCTCGGTCCGGTTGTCCAAGCAAGCGCAGGTGCTATCCGCCGAGCACAGGCTGTAGGGGCCGCACGGGCTCGGCAGCTCGCAGAAGCCCGAGATGGCCCTGTAGTTCATGGCCCAGGTCGACCCCGTCCAGTAGTAGCCCTTGAGGTTCCCGTCCGATTCCAGCCGGAGCAAGAGGAAGGAGTCGATCCGCTTCTGGAAGCTGTTGAAGGCCTCGACGTCGACGGGGACGCTGCTGTTCTGGTACATGGCCACGAACCCGTCCGGGTCGACCCGGGCATAGACCGCGCCGGCCCCATCGACCACTTGCGCTTTCGCCTCCAGCGCCTTGTGCTCCCAATACATTTGGTCCGAAATGCCGTCGAACTTCGCGTAGAGACCGAAGAAGTTGCTTCCCATTCGCATCGAGTAGAGCCCGTTCGACGACGCCAGCGACATGGCGGCCGTGAAATTCTGATTCTCCACGAGGGTGTCCGCCGGAAAGTCGAAACTCTGCCATAAAACGACCGGGGTCCCTCCATCGCCGTCACTCTGCTTCTGGACCTGAAGATTCGAGCTGTTCAGGAGCACGACCCTGTCGCCGTCGGTGCCCGTCGACCAGAACACCCCCGACGAGGGGTCCGAGACGACGAGGCTGCCGTTGAAGGAGACCCGGGTGCTGCGGTCGGACCACCGGGCGGGCCGGTCCGGGTCGGCGACCCAGAGGGGCTGCGAGGAGCGCACGTGGACGACAGCGAGGGCGAGCATCGTGCCGTTGACTCGGAGGAGGCTCAGCGAAAAGTTACCAGTGGGGTCGGTGAGCAAGGGCTGGAAAGCGGAGGCGGAAGGCCTCGGGGCGGCTTCGAAGCCCCTGAGGAGCTCCTGCGGGGCGGCTCGGAGAAGGCAGACCATCGCGAGGATCGAGACCCCGGCGATTGCATCGAGAGGAGACGATCTGAACTTCATGGTCGACGTCGCGGGGGTTTGAGAAGCCGAAGAGCGAGCGGATCGAGATTCAGTGACTTCTGCGTGTAGCCATTCCCGGGCACAGGCCGAAACTGCCACTGATTACTCTATTCGTACGGAAGAAGTCTCCCTTTCTTCATAGATAGAAAATGGTTTTGTAGAGTCCTATCCGAGGGACGACGGACTGGGGACACGAGACAAATCCAATTTCTTCCAGTTAAGAAGATCGAGAAGGTCGAAGAGGTATTGTTTAGTATTTCGCCCAGTTCCTGTAAGAGCAAGGCGTCCATCCACCGGAAGTAGACGAACGGATTCAGATTTCAGACATTAAAAGTCCGACGTGGACATGGGTTGGTGCAACTTGCGCAGCCGCAGCACGACGCAACTTTTGGCTTCGTTTAATCAGAACTTTCAAATCAAGATTGGTTTATTTCCACTAGATGCATATATGTCAACATTTCTCGTTCTGTTCACTTATCACGAAGACTATTTTCACTTTTCACGTACTGTCTTTATAGCGGGACTATCGTGGAGATAATTCTCAGACATTTGGAAGATTTAAGCTTTTGTAGGTCAAACAATAACGAAAAAAAAAAACGATATGGCATGTTGCATCAGCTTCTTGATATAAAAATCACTACTTGACCTAAAATTTGTGTTATAATGCAGCATACCATATTAGTCAATCTTGAGGATGAAGTTTTTGACTCGCTCGAATTTAAATAGCAGTGCTTGGATAGAACACAAAACACCAGCCTCTGAGTAGAGCAACTCCTAGCCATGAAAATCTCACTAGGTTCCCCACTTTTGCTTGGGAGTGTATCTAGATAAAATTGTTTATCCCGAAATCTTCATTTATCACGGCATATACCAACATTTATCGTAATATTCCCCTCATGTGTAATAAGTCAACCTGCAACATGAAATGCAACTTATGGACGTGATTGACTTGACAAGATAAATGGAGAGGGAAAACATATAGGAATACCGGGCAGGATAAATTAGATGAATCATCTAGCCCGAATTTCAAGATTAGAAAACGGATCGATACTCCATGTTCGATGACCTAGTCTTACGTTCATTTGGTGCATGTAAACCCAACACACCGTAAGCCATACATCATATCAGCCTCAAGTGAAATCCACTAAATCGCTAGTTGTCGTAGGCTTACAGGCGCATTATATGCATGTAAAGACTTTGCGTCGGTTTAGTGCGACTTTCCATTCCTTTATGTTCTTTTCCATAACTCCCCAACTTGACTTTTCTTTAAATGTCGAATGCCTAGGATATTTCAGTTGAATTTGCTGCATCATTTGAAGTTGAAGATATTGATTTTGGTTTTCTAATTTGGAAGGGATCTTTTTTAAGCGGAAGCAAAACACATGCTCACGAGGGGACCACGACAATAATAATGCGAATAGGGGAGAGCATTTCTCAGCGATAAATGTGAGATCTGACTAGGGGTCGAGACCAGCATGGCATGTTAAAAACGTTGACCGTGGAGCAACCACGTATTAAAGGCAAGAGTTGACTAAATTCAGGAGAGGGATGGGACCTTCAGTTGGTCACCTCTCTTCCATTAATGGAAATCTGTTCGTTGGTTGACAGTAAGAATTCAACCCCAGACAAGCTCGCACCGAACAATGTCTTTTCTTTGATGTTTCGTAGATTCTATTTATCTTGCAAAAAAAAAAATTTAATTTTTTTTTTAATTTTTCTATGTTTGGTGTGCAAAAAATAAGCTAGTCAAAGAAAACATTTTTTACCCATAAAAAAGACTCTTTCAAAAGTGAGAAAAATGTTTTCCTCTCTTTAAGAAGAGAAAAATATTTTGCTCATTTTTTCTTCCTCATCTCTTTCACATTTTCTTTCTTTTTTAATCATTTTTTACTTTCTTTTCATTATTTATTTATTTTCAAAAAGCCCAAATTTTTCTTTTTTTAATTTTTAATTTTACTCTTTTTTTAATTTTTCTTTTCTTTTCCCTTCTTCTTCTTCGGCAAATGGCAGAAGAGGTGAAAAGCAAAAATAATTAAAAGTTTGATTTTTAAAAAATAAAATATAAAATGAAAATAAAAATTATTACAATGATTGCGTGGAGAAAAGTCAAATCGAATTTTTCATACTAGACAACAGATTTTCTAGTTCATTTTTTAGCTTTTAGTCAATTATTGAAAAATATCATCATTTTCAAGGAAAATGACTTGTTAGAAATTTCTTTTTTTTTTTTCAGAAACGCCACATTTTCATCTAAACAAACAGAACCTTAATGTTTGAGAGCTTGTGACTTCGGTTCAATCTCGCCTCCCTTATGTTAACGGTAAAGATAAGGTAATAGAGCACTTTTCTTTGCAAGATTCCACGTGTATTTCCCTTCATTTCATGCTACTAAACATGATCATATGGGAAAATGGGGACCTCATTTTGTCTTACCGAATCAATTCTGACTAGCCAATCAGGGTTTTGAGGTTGATTTTCCTCCCCCTCCCTCCCTTTGTTCGACCGCCCAAAGCTACTAGAAGATCTTTCTCGTTCCGCAGAAAGCTCGAGTAGATGACAAGCGGTGAAATTCCATCCCAGTCATGGTGAGGCCAAAAGAGGGCGGACATACTTAGATGGAAAGGGTCAACGATAAGCCAGCAACCATGCGTTTGACTTTTCAGGGAGCAAAAATTGTCAGCCTAGTCTTTACACATGCAAGAAAATGAGAACCTTAAAAAAAAAAAAATAGCATGATGCATTGCCCCTTCCTTCCGAGGCAGTTTGCGAGGCGAGAGACGGTCTTTCTCACGTTATTTTCTCATTGTAATGCCTGAAGTCGCGCGACAGATGGGAAGATCCTGATCTGTACTTAAAGTTTTTGGGTGAGTTGTCCAACCATTTGGGGTTGACCAACTCCTTGTTTCTAATTTAATCGAGGTCGGAGGTTGATGAAGTATTAGCAAAGGAAGGCGCGACTTCGCCATGATCTCTGATTGAAACGACCAAGTGGACTTTCGCCGCATTGTACTTTCAGACAATTACCTCCCAAAAAAGGGGAGAATTATAAAAAAATCCTAAATTTATTGCGGTTATGCTGGTACAGTCCTAATTTTATTTTTGCCAATTCAGTCGTAAACGTTTTGCATTTCTGTTAATTCAGTTCATTCAGCCAATTTTGACTAGCTGATATCGACGTTGACTTTTTCAATAATTATTTGAATTTTATTATAATTTTTTTCTTTTCATTTCTTTAGTTTTTTTTTTCCGAACTCTTATGGCCGGCAAAAACGAGGATCTAGCCAGGCAAGGACGATGTAGCCCTCGCCCGGGGCTAGCAAGGGCTGGCAAAGAATCGTCATCGACCCTAAGCGTAAGGAAAAAAACTAAAGAAAATAAATTATAAAAAATTCAAAAATATTAAAATGGTATTAAAAAAAGTCAACGTCGGCGTTGACCAGCTAAAATTGGCTAGATGGATTGAATTGATACAAATACACAAGGTTTAGAACTGAATTGGCAAAAAAAGATTTATGACTAAATTAATATAATTGCAATAGGTTTAGGCTTTTTTAGTAATTTTCCCCTAAAATATGGACAAACCATTCATGCTGCCACTTACTCTACTATGGGCAATCGATGCACCGTCAACATCATTGGCTATCTTAGATCCAATCTCTCTCTCTCTCTCTCTCTCTCTCTCTCTCTCTCTCTCTATATCGAGAGATCGATCGATCGGCAATCCTTGACACCTCTAGCTCGAGATTGTGGACCTCACATTAGAAAGCCACTTGCTTGTATAGTTTGACTCTATGCTTTGGGCTTTTATTGAATATCAGTCCATCGGCTCATTTCCTTTAAGTGATTTCTGCATTGTTACTCACCTAGTCACTTCCTCCTACTACTTCGACCAAAAAAAAAAAAAAAATTAAACTTCCACCTACTACCAACTCAGAAGTTTCATGTCTTGCCAGAAATACAACAAGAACACAAAATGCTAAAAAAAAAAAAATCGATGATGTCAATGCCCACTTGATGACGGCGTCTTTGGTGAGATTTCCCCATCCTACAATGAGTTACTTGCAACTCTTGCGCTCTCTTCACGTATCGAAAGTCGGTCGCAGCTGATGCATTACCAACATTAGAATTTAAGTTCTTCAATTCTCAATGACAATAGCACAAAAGTCTCCCCCACGTAAATGTTGGTGACTTCCAAAGAACCATTGGTAATGAAAAAAGACCGGTGATTCTTTTCTTTTCTTTTTCCAAGTAACTTGTTATATAACTTACCATTCTATGAAATTACCTATTTTTATTGTCAACTTTGTACTAACTCGTCAACTTTTATTTGCTTAGCTTACTTACGCTTCAAATTTGCTAGCTCTTATAACAAAAATTATCGACCTAAATTACTGTGACTTACAACTTTTGTCATATGAAATCACCAATGAGTTTTGGGTTACACACTCTCATTTGAGTTTCTTGTCAATGTGTGAATTTTTTTTCTTACTTAGCAACTTTCATACTGACTTACCAACTTTTAATTGCATTGATTAGCAACCCACTTACAATTACTAACTTCGTTTAGAGATTACAGCCTAAATGAGTGCTACTCTCCAACTATTTTCCCTGTAAATTAGCGTATTGGGGTCACCAACTCTTATTCGAGTTAGTTACCACTTTTATTTTCTTTTTAACTTTTCAGCTCTTACCGTTACAAACTTTTAGTTGCATTTCATAGTAATGCCTTAAATTTACCAACTATTTCAAGAAATTATCACTCTTAATTAGAATGACTTATCAACTTTTCTCTGACCCACAAATTTTGGATTACCGACTCTAATTGAGTTACTTACCAATTCTATTTTTCTTTTATTACCAGTTTTTCTAATATTTACCAGCTTCTATTTACCTTTACTGACTATGCCTTATGCTTACAAACTCTCACATGAACTTAGCGACCCTTATTCGAGGGACTGGCTAATTTTTTTCCCCACTAAATGACACAAGTTTAGCCGACCAATTGAAAAAGAACAAATAAAAACTGGTAAATATCTCAAATGGAAGTTTATTAGCCAGAACTAGGTTGATAACTAAATCAGAAATAAAAAAACGGATGAATCGCTTAAATAAAAGATGATAATTTCAAGATAAAGTTAGCAAATTTAAGAGTAAAGACGTTGGTACAAAGATAATTAGAAGTTAGTAAAAGTAAAGAGAACTTTAATGGCAAGTGCACCTCAATCGACCACCACCAAGACCATCGTGAGGACTCTCTCGTCCTCCCCCGTGACTGATGCCCCAAGCCCTCCTCTTTGACTTAGGTCAAGTTGGACTTTATGTTCTCCACCGATGACAGCTCCAACTCGGCGTCGATGTCCAGGTTGTGCAAATCTCCACCACCGACAGCGATGCCGCCTTCTCCTCCAACAACGAGGAGGTCCAGAAGAGGTCGAAGTCGAAAAGGATCCAGTCGCCGCGATCGGAATTCCAGCTAATCACAGTGGCGAAGTGACGCAGCAAGAAAGCAAAAGCTTGGAACAAACGATTCCAAAACTCGAAATTCTTATTCAATGATACTACGATGCCATCAATTACAGAGACGGACGTCCTATATAGTGATAGGACTCCTATTGGAAACCGAATAAGTAAAGATAACATTAAATAAACTGAATCTAATCTAATCAAACAAAATATTTAAAATTAAAGATAATTAGGAATTTCCTAAAACAGAAAACTGCTAGAAAACTTATCCAAACGAATTTCGAAATGCCGAGATTATTTCCGGCGATTTCGACGATCACGTAATTCTAAATAATCGCACGCCAACTGTTTCGCATCATTCCCTCCCTCTGCGGAAGAACTCGCCCTCGAGTTATGATCGGGATAGAGGGGAGTATCGGGAGAATGATACTCAAATAAGTCAGCCACATTAAACATAGGAGAAATGGCGAGATCATCGGGGAGGTCAACCACATAAGCATTGTCGTTGATCTTCTTCAATATTCGGCAAGGACCAACCTTCTTGTGCTTCAATTTATTATAAGCACCAACAGGGAAACGCTCTTTTCGCAGAAAAACCATGACCTCATCGCCTACTTCAAAAATCTTTACACGACGCCGTTTATCAGCATCTTCTTTATACTTTGAATTTGAAGCAGCTAATTGGCGAGTAACATCTGCTTGGACTTCCTGAATTTTGGTCGCCAAATGCTCTGCCGCGACACTATAGCCTGGAATCTTGGGCAAAGGAACTAAATCCAAAGTATGCTGTGGAGTACGCCCATAGATGATCTCAAAAGGAGATTTTCTAGTGGAACGGTTAACGGAGTTGTTGAAGGCGAACTCAGCAGGAGCCAAATACCTATCCCATCGCTTGGGCACATCACTACAGAGGCATCGAATGATATCCGCCATAATACGGTTCACAACCTCGGTCCGACCGTCCGTTTGGGGATGAAAAGAGCTGCTATATTGTAAATTTGTCCCAAACAAACGCCATAAAGTACGCCAAAAATGGCTTAGGAATTTCGTGTCACGATCAGAAGTGATGGTCTTTGGAACCCCATGCGGACGGACTACCTCACGAAAAAACAAACTTGCCACATGTGAAGCATCTGAAGTCTTTTTGCAAGGGATAAAGTGCGCCATCTTGGAGAACCGGTCAACCACCACGAATACAGAATCCGCACCTCGCTGGGTGCGAGGAAGTCCCAACACGAAATCCATTGAGATATCAACCCACGGACCCGAAGGAATCGGCAAGGGGGTATAGAGGCCGTTGTTCTGAGAATGGCCCTTAGCCGTCGGGCAAATATAACACTTGGCAACAAATCGCCCCACGTCACGCTTCGGTTGTGGCCAATAGTACCGTTCCTCCACTAAGGCTACAGTCTTATCACGGCCCAAATGTCCGCCAAGAGTATCGCCATGAAGATCTCGAATAAGTTGTTCTCGCAAAGAACTTCGAGGAATACATAATCTATTGCCGAAAAATAAAAACCTGTCCCGAATTATCATATCGCCATGGGAACCCGCTTCAAAACACTTCTCCCATATAACATTAAAATCATCATCCTCAGAATAAAGAGAACAGAGTTGATCAAAACCAACCACATCGGTGCGCATAGTCACGAGTGTCGCAGCACGTCGATCGAGTGCATCCGCCACTTTATTTAAGTGGCCTTCCTTATGACGAAGTACAAAATTAAACTGCTCCGTAAAGGAAACCCATCGTGCATGCATCCTATTCAAATGCTTTTGACTCTTAATGTATTTAAGAGCTTGATGATCGGTATTAAGAACAAACTCTTACTGGTAAAGATAGGGCTGCCAATGCTTTATAGCGCGCACTACAGCATAATATTCTTGCTCATATGTAGACCAATACTGACGAACTTCATTAAGCTTCTCACTAAAAAAAGCAATAGGCTTACCTTCTTGGGAAAGAACAGCGCCGATTCCCACACCCGAAGCATCGCAGTCCAGCTCGAACACTTTCTCAAAATCTGGAAGCATCAATACCGGGGCTGTTGAGAGCTTTTCTTTGATAAGCTGAAAACCGGCCGAAGCTTCATCACCCCAATGGAATTTGCCTTTCTTTAAGCAATCGGTGATCGGGGCCATGATTGTACTGAAATTTCTAATAAAACGTCGGTAGAACGTCGCAAGTCCATGGAAACTTCGAGCCTCGCCAACATTCCGTGGAATTGGCCAATCACGAATCATCGCCACCTTTTTCGCATCAACATGGAGACCATCCACTCCAACAATAAAACCCAAGAAAAGAAGTCGCTCGGTCATGAAGCTGCACTTCTTCAAATTAATAAATAACTGATTTTTCTGCAAGGTCAGCAGAACATCCCTCAAGTGCTCTAAGTGATGTCGTTCGTCCGGATTATAAATGAGAATATCATCGAAGAAAACAACCACGAACTTGCCAATAAAAGGTTTGAGTACCCGAGTCATCAAACGCATAAAAGTACTAGGCGCGTTAGCGAGTCCAAACGGCATGACAAGCCATTCATACAAACCTGCACTCGTCTTAAAGGCTGTTTTCCACTCGTCGCCGGGACGAATGCGAACTTGGTGGTAACCGCTTCGAAGGTCGATCTTCGTAAAAACCCGTGATCCAGCAAGTCTATCCAGCATATCATCAAGCCGGGGAATTGGAAATCTGTACTTGATAGTTATCCGATTAATGGCACGGCTATCAACGCACATACGCATACCGCCATCTTTCTTCGGCGTGAGAAGTGCGGGTACGGCACAAGGACTTTTGCTCTCGCGCAAGAAACCTTTGCGGAGAAGCTCTCCCACCTGCTCTTGTAAATTCTGGTTCTCCTTTGGATTCATCCCGTAATGCGGCAGATTAGGGAGACCGGCACCTGGTAGAAAGTCAATCTCATGCTGGATATCCCTCAGAGGAGGTAATCCGTCGGGTAAATCATCCGGCATTACATCATAGAACGCCTTTAGCAAAGGCTTAAGGGCTTCTGGAATACGAGCCACGGCCTGTTTGTCACCCTTCTCTACCAGCATGTACATCCCTTCACGTTTACGAATATTCAACATAACCCCCGCACGTTGCATAACACTGCAACCGGAACCGGAACCCTGTTTCTTTGGGGCCTGGGGAGTATCACCCCTCGGCTTCAACGTGATTCTGATTTTATTCCATACAAAAGAATACGTGTTCTCCCTAGCTCGATGTGTAATATCCACATCATACTGCCATGGTCGCCCTAATAACACATGACATGCATCCATTTCCACAACATCGCACATAATAGTATCATGATACGACTTTCCAATAGAAATAGGTAAACGACATACATGTGTTACCTTAAGTTCGAGTCCTTTGCAAATCCACCCGATTGTATAAGGCGCGGAATGTGGCTCCGTCTTCAACTGTAAGTGATCCACTAAAGCCTTTGACACTATATTCTCGCAACTCCCGCTGTCAATTATAACATCGCATACCTTACCGTTTACGGTACAACGAGCGCGGAAAAGCTGATTTCTCCGGGTGTCTTCTATCCGCGGAGCAAGTAATAAACGACGAACAACACAATTCACTTGCTTGCCCGCCTCATCTTCCACTTCTTCTTCGTCCACCCATTCTTCCTCATACTCCTCCTCTTCATGCTCAACGATATTGGCTATTCTCCGACGGGGACAATCGCTCGAACGATGGCCCAATTCGTTACACTTATAGCACCTGATCGGTTGCGGCTTGGCATAAGGATTCTGGAAGTTTGGAGCACGGTTACTTGCCGCGACCGGTTCCTTAGGTATTCCAGCAACACCTCCCGGCGCTCGGTTCGTATCACCGGTTTGCTGAGTTGAGGAACCCGAAGTATCGATCTGTTTCCCTTTTCCGAAAGATTCACGACCAGAATAATTACTTCCACGAATACTAGGGCTAGTCCTCTCCAATTGCATCTCAATTTTTCGCGCCATCTCCCGGGCATCTTCAACAGAAAATACACGATGCAAAGAAACACGATCTTGAATATTCAATCGCAAGCCGTTTATGTACCTAGCGGTTTGTTGCGCGTCCGATTCATCTAGGTTATTGCGGGCGAAAAGTCGGAGAAACTCTTCCGTATAGGCTTGGACTGTTCGGTTCGTCCGCTTGCAATTCTGAAATTGCTGGAACAACAACTGCTCATAATCGGTAGGGAGGAACCGAGACTTCAGCATCCGCTTCATGCGATTCCACGTTCGGACGGGAGCCTTTCTTTGTCGACGTCGAGTTAATTGCGTTTGCTCCCACCAAGCCGAGGCACCACCCTTCGGTTTGTACGCAACTAACTTAACTTGTCGATCCTCTTCAATCTCCATGGCGTCAAAGAATTTTTCAACTTCCCACAGCCAATCCAGGAAATCTTCGATATTCAAATTCCCGTTAAAGGTTGGTAGATCTACCTTTAATCGATATTGCTCCGGATCCCGCTGATGTCCTCCATAGCGCCGACCTCCATGGACACGATCATTTTGGAATTCTCTATTCCGCCGTCCTCTTCGAATAGGTTCGTCTAGGAAATCTTCCTCGTCTTCGTCTTCGTAGTCTTCGACATAGTCTACCCGTCTATGTCGGATATTGGCCCCACGATCCACAACAACTTCGGGATCACGACCGACAGGAAGTCGATCGGCTGGAAGAACGCCGAGTGCGGGGTTTGTGGATAAACGCCGTATGGCTTCAAGGATTTCTTGAAACCTACGATCGGTTTGATCCACGAACCGGGTGAACTCAGCCCGTGTAATAGGCTCGCTTTCACGGCCCTCAAGAACGGGGAGATTAACGTTCGCGTTATTGACCATCGTCACGGGGAGATGCCTCGCTTCGATACCAAATGACGCAGCAAGAAAGCAAAAGCTTGGAACAAACGATTCCAAAACTCGAAATTCTTATTCAATGATACTCTGATGCCATCAATTACAGAGACGGACGTCCTATATAGTGATAGGACTCCTATTGGAAACCGAATAAGTAAAGATAACATCAAATAAACTGAATCTAATCTAATCAAACAGAATATTTAAAATTAAAGATAATTAGGAATTTCCTAAAACAGAAAACTGCTAGAAAACTTATCCAAACGAATTTCGAAATGCCGAGATTATTTCCGGCGATTCCGACGATCACGTAATTCTAAATAATCGCACGCCAACTGTTCTACATCACGAAGACTATAGAGGAGGAGGCCGTGATGGAGGTGGTTGGCGGAGATAAAATGTCATCATATGTCCTAGAACTCACGTAGATGTTGAGTCTGTTATACTAAGGATGAGAGGCCGTGGGCTTGTTCAAAGATCAATTATGGGGGAGTGCAACAAACGAGAGATGATAGGGAGAGAGTATGCAAAAATCTAATCGAGACCATGCACATTAACATATGCAATTGGAAAAAAAAAATTTAGTTCCCGAAGCGCATTATTGATTTCCTTGTAATTTCCCATGCCGACTACGAGGATCTAGGAATGGCGAAGAGTTTACTAACGAAGAACCTGGGAAATGGCAGCGTCTTCTCATGAACAAGTTCTGCGGGAGGTACTTAGAGGGATAAACATCTTCATCAAATTATTTACCCTGAGCAAGTTCAGGACCCGTACGAGCACAACCAACTATTAAGGAATACAGCCGCAACGCCGTACAACAAGCAATTCACGGGCTCTCGTACACGGTATATGGGAAGTCGGATATAAGGGGACTCATGTTTGATATTTTCAACAAGCAATGGTGATGCACTCCGTCTTTGCGAGAGACTGCTGGGACACACGCACACAGAGAAACAAAAAGTCGAAACCCGAACCTAATCGAACTGGCCCAAAGACTTGGGACATATGTGACTCGGCTATCGGGTTGGGTTGACCACACTTTCATTTAGGATTGGGTCTCATGGATACCTGATCCGATCCCTTGACACCCTAATTGGAAAATCTCAGGATAGTTTTCGTGGTATTTCCCATACGTTTTTAATTTGATTTTGAAACCTTTCCAAAGTAAGAGAAAACTGAACTGTAAGAACCTCCAATCAGAGATTTTGACCCCCACCACACTAGACAAACAAGCAGTAGATGCAGATCTTGACGGGACAAACAGAATGAGACGTGTGATGGCACAGGCCAAACCAGATCTGGTTGCTTTGTCTCCTCCTCCAGGAGATCGCACTGAAGTTCTGGAGAGTAAATCTATCAATGTGGGGGAGTTTATTAACATGTCTGTATGACTATGCAGAAATATTTAATGCAGATTTCGATAAGAACAGGTTCTCTAAAGAATGTCGAAGTATTTTGGTTCTGCATATGGCGATCGAGTCGCAATGGTGCTACTTCCTTGCTCTATCTTTATGTGTCCAATCTATCGAAATTTCAAAGGGAGAGAAGCCAACCAGCTCTTTGTCCCACCTGAATGTTCAAACTGTCTTCAGAGATTTGTGCCATATCATCCAACACTCATGATTCACCGTGAATGACGAACCATTCGAATTGTGCCGCATGCACAGCTCTCTCCATGTGCTTGCGAGCTTGATGTCCAGCACTAGTCAAACCGAACCATATCAACACATCGCCAATCTATTAGTCCAGCAAATGTCGCAATTTTTTCGAATGCCTTGGGCGTATCCCACAGATCTACACGTAAAATAGATAACTTCATCAGAGACCGCAGCTCCTCTAATCTCACCTTTGATGGTTTTCTAAGTTAGAGTAATGTGGATGATCTCTATGCATTATTGGCCATCTGTGACAATTTCTAACACTTGCAGATTGGTAAGTCGTCCCATCCCTTTAGGCAGTTGCTTCTTCAAAGATCTTAGAACCCTAGGGGACCTGAGGTTTGTGCCAGAAATAGACGGCCTTGACATATGCAGCTCACTTAAGACATGTCTCCACAAATCAATTCTCTCCTTTGCCCTTGTCGCTGAAACCATGACAATTCTAGCCAAGGGCAAACTACCATGTTTGTTGCGGACGTCCTCAGCTAATGGTCTGATGCTCTCTAATAAGCAAGCTTCATTAGAGAGAAATTCGCAAAGCTTCTTCATCCGTTAGGACCTCCTCCTTAATTTAGACATCAGTCACTATTTCCCTCAAAACATCTAAATATCACAACCTCAGTATGATCTTAGAACCCTAGTGGTTGTTGAGTCAGAGAATGTTTAATTCATCCAAGTCAATGTCTGCCTACCACCTCCACATCTTCTCCACATTCATGTTCATCCTCTGCTCGATCCAATTTCGTCACCCTCTTCATGTGCCCCTCCCTTGATCCAGTTCCCTTTGAGACCTTCGCCCATATGATCAAGCTAAAGGACTGCTGATCTCAAGAAGTGTTGTTGATCTCGTTATTGAGATTCTTTGGAAGAGTGGCCTTTGCCAACACCTGTCGATCCTCCCATCTCCTAGTCATTTAACACTGATCGTCTTAGAAAATAGATGCTTCTCTTATTATCATCAAACACGATAAACTAAATTCGAAGAATTTTTCATTGACATGGCCATCAATATGAAATTACAAAGGGTACAATTTCTGGGTTTTGTAGGGGTGGAGGGGAAACGCAGGAAAGTTTTAATAGTTGTCATAACAAGCTCGAACTGCTAAGGGGGCAAGGATCCTTGCTTACCCCTCCGTGGCTCCATAGACCATTTGAGTCCACCTTCTAAGAGCTTTATCCCTCGGATTGACAGAATTGTTACCAATCATAACACCCCCAAAATTCCATGTTGGGTGGAAAAGAACTGATAGCTTGATACATAAGAATAGAACCGGTTTAGGTAGTTGGAACCTTAAGTTTTCCTTTGAAGGCTTGAAAAAGTATTACTATCATATATTCTCAAATGTTCATCATCTTGAGTACTCCTTTTGGAGACTTGGCCGGCATAAATCGGATCGAGGCATTATAACTATAACAGGTGACCGGTGGTGGCGGCTGATGGATATCAGCAAATTTGTGCTAAGTTCCTTATTTGTAGAAGCACGTAGTAAGCATATGTTTTCCATCATTCTTAATAAAACATTTGTCTTCCATTCATCTGGCTATGAGATCCTGGATTCTACATTTCTGACCTACGGTTGTGTTGTATCTTTGCTGGTGTCATTTCGTTTGAGACAACAGTTAGGCAATCGATGCCTTTCTTTGACAATTCTGTCTTTGAAACCTATTTTGGCTTTTGGGGTTCTTTGTCATTCAACCGTAACTTTCACGCATGACGACATTCTTCAACGCAACATCAAGGTTGAAAATTAGGGTTGAGAAGTCTGGTCTGATGTTTTTTTGGTTTTTTTCCCAGAATTGGCCGCCTGGAACAGTAGAAGCAAACTTGATCGTCCTCTAGAACCAAGCCTAGAGATCCATATTGTAGGAAATCTTGAAAAGAAAATTGACAAACTGACAATTCAAAACAAATGGTACTTTGGCTTCGACTATGTGCTTTTATCAGTTGAGTTTTTCAGTTTTTGTTAAATCCTTTGATCGAATCATCAGTTCGATTTAAAGTTTTGTAGAGACTTTCCAAACCCATGAGACAATCAAAACCAAGACAGTGAAAATAAGCCCTAATGTTCTATACAAAATTTAAGTTATTGGACTTAGGGTTATAGTGTGTTTGTTTAAGTGAAAGTGTTTTCCGGAAATTGTTTTCATAACTTTTACCTATATGATTCGCCGAAAATGAGAAATCAACTAAAAACACTTTCCGGAATTACTCCTCTATATTTATTTTTTTATTTTAATATTTTGATATATCTTTTTCTTTAATATCCTACTACTTTCCATGAGAATTATGATTTCTTGGTTTCTTTTTTTTCTTTTCCTTTTCCCTTGGCCTATCATCAGGCCTCAGCGATGGCCAGTGTGGCAAGGCGAGCTCAAGCCTCGTTAGATCCTAGCAACCGGCTAGGTAGAAGAAAACAAGAAAAGAAAAAGAAAAAAAATTAAAATTTTGATTTTTTTTGCTTGAGATAAAGTCATGAGATTGAAATCACTGTCCAAATGTTATCTAAACACCAGAAAATATTTTCTGTCATATATCACTAAACAAATGAAAACTAACCTCTTACCCCAAAAAAAAAAAAAAACAAATGAAAACTAACCAATTTCCTGAGAAATGATTTCCCGGAAAGCATTTTTCCTTAGCATAGAGTTTTTCGTGAAACAAAAGACTCTTTCACAGAAAACTCCATGAAAAAAATCATTTTCCATGAAAACGGTTGTTTTCCTTTGTTTGGTGATATGCGACCAAAAATATTTTATGGTGTTTGGTTCGCATTTGAAAAATGATTTCAATCTTATGACTTCATCTTAGGCAAAAATTTGAATTTTAAAATTACATATTATATTTTATATGTTATTCTTTTACTCTTTCTTTTTTCCTTCTTCCTTTGTCGCGACGTCCTCCACCGCTACCCGCCGGCAATGGCCACGATGAACTCAGGCTCGACCGGATCCGGCGAGCCTCGAGGGTCACCACCCAACTGCCATCGCCAAGGCCCAATGAGTGGCGGAGATAGAAGAAAAAAGAAAAGGGAAGAAAAAGAAAAAATAAAAATAAATAAATAAATAAATAATATGAAGTTAAAGCATAAAATATCAAATGCAAATATTAAAAACAAATTTTTGAGAGGAGCAATTCCAAAAAGTGTTTTCATCCCTTTAAATTTAGGAATTCATTTTCTCAATTTTGTGCATGAATTTTATATCGATCAAAAAGTGTTTTCCGTTAACTAAATCATTTTCAACGAATCAACGAGTGAAAGTCCAAAAAACACTTTTGCTGAAATAAATGCAACCCAAGTTCTTAAAGCTTTTCCTTCTTCCATTGTCCAAAGTAAAACCTGGTCAGCTTACCTGGAAGCTCATTCAACTATAGTCAAAAGGACATGGTTTGATAAACATGATAGTTTTGTATAATGCTTGAGCAACCTAGATTTTAAGCACGCCTGTGGAAACTTCTATGTGCTCATATTTAAATTGTCTGGTTTATGCGTGGGACCTAGAAAAACATAGATACAAGTTAAGTCCGACTTAAATTCTGCTTTTGCAGCGTCACGTCACATTGATCATATCTAAAAATGTCTTCTGAAAATGTCGTCTTTAAGATGCGATAAAATCTCGTGATCTTATCCGGAAGAATACACTGACAGGCGAATCGAACGTGCATGAAGTGCACTTTGGCAACGATATAAAGCAGCCTTTATTTACTTTAAACTTGTGGTGGGTTCTGCCCATGCACGAATCCTATTCTTCAAGATCTCCATCGTCTTCGCCTACCTCAGAAAAGAAAGCTTTGACATTAGTTAAGGAGAAATGATTATGTAACCGCCTTTAGGTGACTGTAAGATTAATTGCCTGTTTTGGGTTACAAAAAAATTAATTAAAAATTTTTATGAGATCCACTCTTTTAAAAATTCGCATCTCACCGCATATTATTATTCTCACCGTCACCTACCTAAAGATTAGGGAAATTTTCAAAAAAAGGGCCCCCAATACCTTCATTTTCTCAAATAAGGGCTTGAAGTAGAGTTTGTTTCAAATAAGGGCTTGAAGTGCCATCATAATCTCAAAGAAGGGCCTGAAGTGGCTATAATTGTTTCAAATAAGGGTCTGACGTAGCCGGCCGGACAAATTTTCCGAACGATCAAGGGCATTTTGGTAAAAATGTAAATTTAATTTTTTTTGTTAAATTAAGTTAACACAAAAAGCAAAACAAAAAGTCACAAAAAAAAGGAAAAAAATCATGCGGAATATCTGACCTCTAGTTGTGGCCGCCACCCCACAACCGGCGAGGTGGCGGCGATGGCTATGCGGGTCGCCGGCGCCTCGGCGAGGGCCAATAGGCCCTTATCTCGGCCTGGAGAGGACCGCCACCCTCTCCCGGATCCGGGCAAGGGTCACCCGGGTCCTGTTGAGGGCCACCGCCCTCGGCCGGGATCGGGATGGGATGGCGCCCTCTAACCTACCTCGGTCTCGGCCAAGGGCCGCCAACCCTCGCCTGGCCTCGCCCAAATCTGGGAGAGGATCGCGGCTCTCGCCGAGGTACCGGCAACCCCGACAGACCATTGCGTTGTCCCACTAGGTTAGACCTCCCACCTTTGTTTCTTTGTTGCTTTTTTTTTTTTTTCAAAATATCTTTAAAAAGAAAAAGAAAAATATAAAATAAAATAGTAAATGACTAAAATGCCCCTAACTAAAGTGACCTAAGCCCTTTTTTGAGACTAATATAGTCACTTTATGCCATTATTTGAAATAATGTGTACTTCATATGCTTTTTTGACACGATGAAAGCACTTCACGTCTTTATTTGAAATAACGTCCACTTTAAGTGCTTATTTGAAAAAAATGAGATCACTTGAGATTTTTTTTTAAATTTTTTCTAAAGATTATTATATTAGCAAAATCCTTAGTTAAATTTGAGTCAGGCTTGTGGCAGTCAACCCTACTAGTGGCTCTTGAGATAATCACTTAAAAACACTTTAGTTTGACGTGGAGCTTTTCATAAGATCTCGAGGAGTCTTGTGCGTCGTGACAAGAATTTCGATGCGTCGAGGCAAGAAAGATTACATGGGACCAATATGCGCATTGCATGTGGAGTTCTTGCCATCAAATCCAGCATTTGTTGTTGGGTCTGAAAATTTTATGGTAAAGCCCCAAGGAAGTGGCTGCACCGGCAGTGCTATCCACCCTTTTGCTTCTGAACAAAATCTACACGGAACCTTCCAAATGGAGCATGCAACTTTAATGGACTGTAACTTGTTATTTGTTTATGTCGAGTGCATCGGAATTTGAGAGGATATCTGGAAAAAAAAAATGGTGACCAATGAAAATAAAAAATATATTATAATGTATCTTTTGTCATCATTAATTGACTCGTTATCGCTAGATTTGCCGACATATCCATTCTTCACGTAATGTGAAAAGGAATATCCCAACTCACCCTCAATCCTTTTTTTTTCTCCCGTCAATTTCCTCTGCAAATGCAGCTTCATGGTCGACATTAAGAGAGAATGATGTAATTCATGTGTATTTTCGTATATTTGATAATGAAAAGCACATGAACCTATTTATCTAAAGTAGATAATCAATCAAGATCAATCATAAATATGCATAGTCAAAGGAGATATATGCACAATCTTAAGAGATATGAAAAATAAAAAATATACATACCCCAATTACGTCTAACAATCGCTGTTATATTGTCAACCAAATTTGGACCGTAAACGGTAACCATTTGCCTATCTCGTCTCGGCAAGCTCGTTCAATGTAGGGGCCCCTATGAGTTCAAGTCTGCTTGGTCTGTGCTCGAGATTCACTACAAACTCCAAAGTGGATGCATAGAGTGCATTGAATGGTAAATTTGAAGTTATTTGTAATGATCATTGAGTCAAGGAAGACAAATGGCGTAACTTTTAAGCAAATTGAGCCTAAAAAGATTTAAACTCAAGGTTTCATGCTTCAAAACTATATGAGATTTTGTGGAACCACTATCAATTATTCTAAAAGCTTAAATTGTTAAATGAATATATGATTTAATATTTAAGTATTTTAACAAAATATATTACAATATACTTGAAGGGCATCTGGAGACAGGCGGAGGGCATGGTGACAAGCCCCCATCTCCTTATTCTCGACAATTCAATTACACATGTACAAGAACCCTGAACTCGGTAAGACCAAGAGAGAAATACTCAAAACTACTTAATGATTTAGGGCATGAGTGCAAAGACTTGGCTATCTTGAGGCCCATGAACACCCCCACAAACCTCATGCATAGGTTATATTTAGCTTTTGAGCTTTGGGTTATCAAACCCCAAACAGTTTACACGCAGTTCATGAGATTTGAACAAATGACCTGCAATCGTTGAGTTGAGAATCCTCCGCATCTAACCGACTACATCCATCGTGGGGTTTTATACACTCGAGTTTTTTTGACACGTGTTTCTTTCGTTCCGATTCAAATTGTCTTACCATGTGCATTCCTTAACGCAACTCCATCTACTGTTTCATGTCTATTTTATCGGCGTAAGGACACTTTAAGTGTTAATATTTATGTATGGCGCTCATTTTGGTGCCAATATATTTTTTAGATCAATTAAATGCCAATTTTTTTTAAAAAAAATTATTTAAGTACCAACTCCGGTGAGGTCGACGAAATTTTTCGCCGTTGGCACTAAAGTGATCTTTTTTCGATAACTTAAGTGTCAATTTCGGTAACATTGCCGGAATTTCTCACCATGGGCACTAAAGTGATTATTTTTTCTTCAATTTGACACTTAAGTAATCCAAAAAGAAATATTTGTACCAAATGAGTGTCGTACATAAATATTGACACTTGAAGTGTTCTTTTGTCCAATTTTTTTTGTGCAATCTCTCAAAAAAGAAAAAACCAAGAAGACAATACTGGGTAAGAACAAGAAGGTTGCCGGGGGTCCGGCGTGCCTGGGCAGTTGGCATATCATCACGCGTGGACACAAAATCACTCGTGATAAGCGCACGTGGTCAACAGTCCATCAAAACGTGTCTCAGCAATCGCGGAGGAACGCTCAGATTTGGTGAAAACCTCGTCCCAAATCCCGATTAAGCTGAGCGCTGAAGATTCTCACGACTAGATCTTGTCCTTCAACAAGTCAACACCTAACTCGGATTGTCTTTGCCACGCGGTGCTAATGTAGTAATTACTGGGGATGGTAACAGGTCGAGATTGATTAGGTTCCTAACACTAGCTCTCACTCTAGCGAGTCATCATCGAATTTCGAGCTACGGGAATGGATTTTGGGGTCCCATGACCTAGGGTTCGATATTAGTCAAATGTATGCTTAGTTGATACGGTGAAACTCAAACCCTGCTATCTAATTCCAAAATTATCCTGGTTAAGTTCCGAAACTCAAAAAAAAAAAAAAAATACTCATGACGTAAATTTCAATCAAACCCTTGAAACATATTTTCATCTTTTAGCCACATTAGTATAGTATTTTCCCTCTTCTCCCCCGTCTTCATCCTCTCCCTCTAATGTCTCTCTTATTTCGCGTGGCCAAGGCGACGGCTCCTCCGAGGGTGGACTAGGCCGGCAAATGTTGCTGTTACGGTGGTTTTTTCTTCTTTTATTTTTTGTGGTCAAAGTTATATGGTGGTTTAGATAACTATATAATGTGAAATTTCTCCAGAGACATTATAGTTTTGTAGAAAAGAGTAAAATGCGACAGGTTCGGATCATACATAGCCGAGATCCCTTATATCTAATCGGACGGGGATTTGGGATTATCAATTGAGAAACCATAATGGTACTCGAATCAAGTTTGGAATATACACCAACATTGTTGGGTTTATATGGGGTATATGACCAGTGTGTCAAAGCCAATCTAGCTTCCATCCTTAAAAGGCATATTTACCACCTTCTTCAGAAAATAGAATCAAGAAGAAAATTGAAACCCTAATCTTGGTTGCACTGCCAAAGCTAGGGCCTCTGCCTCCATTGAAGGCTCCTCTCTTCTTCCTCCTGTTTGTTTTTTTGAAGTTTCTCCTTTCTTTCAACTGTTTTGTGAAGGATAGGATCGATGTGGCGCCGGAGCTTCATTTGTTTGCCTGTGTGATAATAGACGGATACTAATACTAATTTGCTTAATCAAGTTATAATTTTCTTTGGTCGGATAATCAAGTTATAGTTATCTAATCAAAAACCAAGTTATAATTCAGTGACCTAAATATAAGTGGCCCAAAATTGCTGTGACCACTTGCGAAAATTACGCAAGATCATCTTAATCTCACCATTTCGTTCATAATTTGATGTATTTATCCCCCTCCGATAAGGGAGAGAACACACTCAAAATCGCAATTACCTATGACTCGGGGTGCGGGTCAAAGTGTGTCTTGTCTGCTAGACAAAGATAGGGCCGACGCAAATTCATGCATGTAACACGATGATGATAACGACAAGCCTTCAAACAATTTCAAGAATATTTAATACTTTTATCTCTATTATGAATCCAAGAAGGACGCTTAGGAATCTTGTGCGCGAGACACGAAAAGATTTAGTCCTTTGACTCTCCACAACATTTTGAAAGAACCTCAAATCTTTAACCAAAATTTGTAAAAGTTCACTCTATTATTGCATCAAAGTTGGGAGAAGGTCCCCAATAATGGTGGCTATTCTGGGTCCTGTACATGATGATCTTGAGGACCAAGACATCTCATCGCTCACGACGTGAAATGTCACTTGTCGCATTCCATGCCAGGTTAAATTATTAATACCGGAGTCACTGCTTTGTGTAACGATTGAGGTACAAACCAATGTCCGCCGGTCGTTGGTCTCACATCAACAATGTTTTTCGTGTTGGTGGGGTTCAATCAGGCGTTAGACGACAGTGCAAGTGCGAACATTTGACGTGCCCAGATCACATCAATTTACGTTCTGGGTGCGTCCATGGTTTTAATTTATTCTTTTTCCCACCCTTTTCGGGTGACCCCATTTGATGACCTAAGCAACGTGAACGATAGGAAGACTAGGGGAGACCTAGTTAAGTCGCGACAAGGACGTTGGGACGAAAGTCGTTCCTCTTTTTATGGTGGTCGCGTTCTTTTGATGCGTTAGTTTATGCTTATCGGTTGCGCAATCAGAGTTTTTTTTTCTAGGGCTTTGAGGTTTTTGACCACTGTGGGATTCTCGTGCATGTTTACACATCATGCATTGGTCATGCGTGATGAAGGAGCCGACAGTTTTTCGTGTCCAGGGAAATTAACATCTTGAATTTACCCATTTTGTCAAAAGTGAAGGAATATATCGCAAACCGATTCGTAACGATCACACGGATAATAAAAGAAAATTAGACGACACATGGTTTATCCAGATTCACCTCAGAATAGGACTACATCTTATAAAGAGATTTCACTATGATTTAAATTTACAACCATACAACTAATTACAATAATTAGCCAAAAACGAGTAAATATATATGCATTAAATGGGCCCAAAATATAAACTTATCAGAAACCCCTTCAATCCCTCAACAAATGAACCAACTTAAATAAAAGTCCAAAACCGTTGTTGTTTTGAAGGGGCTTCCCCGAACCTCTCGCACGCTTACCGGCAAGCGGGGCAGCCATCTCGCTCATCGGGAGCGGAACCCCCGCCCACTCACCGAGCAGCGAGACACCCGTGTCGGAAGTGCTGCCCCGGAACTCCCGTATTCTGTATGCAGGAATCACATGTCGTCAAATCATATTTCGGTTTTCCTAAGCTCACGTGGACGTGCCTGGTGTGAGAAATAAGGGTCCTCGAAGTATTCGCCAATTCCAATAAAAAGATGGACATCAACAACCATGAATTGCTATTGTGTAATCACGAACAAAAGAGCGAGATGAATGTAACCAGTGATCTTTCAGACGTGTAATCACTTTCTTCATTGTGATATTTGCCCCCTACTATGTAGCTTTCGGGTTAGGGCAAAGTCACTTCTACGGCACAACAAAGCCACAAATCACGAGAGAAGGAATACCCTCGTGATTTGCTTTTCGAACTTCTTTTGGATATCCTATATCTGTAATGGTAAACATTGTGTCAACCACTACCAAGGGTTCATTCTACTTTAGTGTAAATCTATGGACCACGTTAGTAGGAGAAAAACTATCAAAAACATCCTAAATAGGGAAAATTGTTAAAAAAAATATCATAAGTCTTTCATATTTTTACCAATTCAGTCCTAAACCTTTTCATTTTGCGCTGATTCGGTTCTATTTGTCGGAAATTGCTGACATGGATGTTGGCCTTCCTACATGGCACCGCCGGCGTTGACATGAATAATTTTTAAATATTTGTATTTAAAAAAATATATTTCTTTTTTTTTCTATTTTTTCTTTTGTTGGCTTCAAGGCCGGCGACCCCCGCCCGATTAAGGCCAGCAGGGGTCGTCGGCCCTTGGGTAAGGAACGACAAGGGTCACCGGCCCCTGGGCGAGAGCCGACTAGGGCCAACGACCGTCGTGCGTCCCTAGGTGAAGGCTATGAATCCCTCACGGCAGAAGGCGAGGCGTCATGACCCTCGCCCTCGCAGGCCACGGCGAGGGCGTTACGGCCCTTGCCTACCGTCTTCGTGGCCGGATCTAGCCCCGCCATGGCGACCCCCGCCAACCCGGATCCAGCCATGGAGAGGGCAAGCGAGGGCGAGGCCGCAACCCCTTGCCTTTGGCCATGAGGGATTCGTGGCCCTCACCCGGGGACCAGCGAGGGTCGCCAGGCCCCGCCGCTCCTTGCCCAAGGGCCAGCTATCCCTGTCGACCTTAATCCGACAGTGAGGATGTCGCAGCTCTCGCCGGCCCTCGCCTCGACCGTGCAATGGTTGTTAGCCCTCGTCGACCTAGGGTTAGGAAAAAAATAGAAAAGAGAAGAAGAAAAAATAAAAAAAATAAAAATCAGACAAAAATCAGAATTTTTTTGAAAAGATCTTAAAAATCGTCCACCACAGTCTTGGTCCAACCTTGCCATGTAGGATGGTCAGCATTGATTAGATCGCCACATCAACGATTTCCGGCCAAAATGACTAAGTTCAAAATGTTATAACTAAATTGGTAAATCATCAAAAGTTTTAGAACTAAATTGGCACAATTGAAAGGTTTAAGACTAAATTAGCTAATTATCAAAAGGCATATATGACTAAATCGATCGGATAAAAAGATTTAGGATTGAATTGGCACAAGTATCATAAATTTAGGACTTTTTTTGTAATTTTTTTTTCCATTATTAATTGCCTCTGTATAAGAAGCTTATCTTTGTTTCCCCTCTGCTGCTACTTTTCTCAAAACTGTCACGATTGCCGTATAAGTCTAAACTCGATGCTTTCGTTGGTTCACGTTTATATTTCAAAAGTGAGACATGGATTCTGAAAGCAGACAAATGGACGCCTACATTTCAGAATCCGTCCGTCGTTCTGTCACATTAACACCATAAATCTTTCGGTACGTGGTTGTCTTGATCCGGCATTAGTCAAAGAAAGCGAAACCCCATTTATATTATGCTCCGGTGTATGAACATGAACGTATCAGCCGGTCGCTGAATCTTTAATAATTGAAAATGACCGATCGACTACTTCATAAACTTATTTATACGGGTCTGACCATTGGTGATGATATAACGGCTTGAATATGTGATCACCCGCGGGGGCCGTTCGACGTGGCTGATTTGTGGGTGTTTAGAGGGATTTGCCGTAAAAAAAAAACGCAAGTCGCTGTTCGAAACTTCACTAACTGCGTTGCAGTTGGGGCCACCAGCACAAGCCAAAGAACTGCGCTTAACTAGTTCGTGAGATTCGCAGGGTACTTCATGAGTCTCCATCCATGCTCGCGGACATGAATTACTCACAAGAAAGAAATAATAGTATTACCTAGCATGCTGTGAGATATTGGTACTAACTAGAGACGAATGATTAAACACACGACATAAACCCTAATTTTTCACACTATTTTAGGGGACCTAAAGGAAAATTTGCAATCAGCTCACAGGTTTAAGTGTTTGATTTCAATGAACTAAATTTACGTTCGGAATTTGACACTTTATGGGCTGAGCCTTCGTTGTTGTGGATGGAATCCTTTTCACTGAAATAGGGCAATTTTCTTTGATGAAAAATGTAAGTATTATAAAGCAAATGAAGTACAGCAGCTTAGGGGCATCCCTCAGCCTTACAAATAGTATTAATAGTTCAAAAAGATGGAGGTAGGTAGTCTCCACATAATAGCCAAAATCACATTTGACTGGGAAGGGCTAATTTTTTTTATAGAGTGAAGCTCTACCTCTTACATTTTTACAAATAGGACAATTTTCCTTCATCCATTAGTCGAGCCGAAGATTTAGATATCCCATGTTATCCCGAAAGAGGAAAAATAGTTAAGATAACGATTAAGACAAGAATACGTCTAAACATGCTAAATGCATTCAATGCAACGTATTGACCCCTCCATGGCGATCATCAATAAGGCAAGATGAGGAGTTTGGCTTGTGAGGAGGACGACCACCCATTTGAAGCTTCAATAATAGACTAAAATCTGGAAAAAGACAGATGTTAGCTTGTGGATCATCATTCAGTCGTACTAGGAAAATTTACCAAAAACATCCTAAACTTATTGCAATTATGCTAATTCAGACATAAACTTTTTTTTTTTTTGGTCAATTCAATCCTACCTTTTATATTTGTGCCAATTCAGTCTTTTCTTGTCGGTTTTGGTCGGAAATTGCTGACTTGACGCGGTCGACGCCGACGTGGCGTGACCGGCGCTAATGTGATCAAATTTAGTTAATATTTATTTTTTCTAAAATTATGTATTTCTTCTTTATTTTTCTTTCGCTCTCTTTTTTTTTTTTCTTCCCTTTCTTCTTCCATCGGCGGTTCTCCGAGGTTTGGTGACTAGCAAGAGGCGAGAGTCAGCAAGGTCTACCTCACCGACTTACGGTGAAGCTTGCCCCCGCTAGCCATTGGTGAAGCGCAACCTCACCATCGTTGGGTGAGGTCGAGCCTTGCCCATATCCGGCGAAGCTCATTCTCACCGATTGCTAAGGTCCGGCGACCAGCTAGAGGAAGAATAAAGCGAAGAAAAAAAGAAAGAAACGGAAAAGAAAAAAGGCAAAAAAAAATTAATTTAAATTGTCCATCTCAACGATTTCCGACTAAAATTCGTCAGATAGACTGAATTGACATAAATACAAAAGGTTTTAGGACTGAATTTGCAAACTTGAAATAGATTTAAAACTTTTTGGTAATTTTCCCGTCTTATCGGGTAGCTTGAGCATGCGCAGAAGCATTCGAATGTCTCCAGAGTTCTTCCAAATTCAGAAGCAAGATGGTCAATTCAGTTTCGCTTTCTTTTTCTTTTCGCTCAGCAGCTTCGAGCGACGAACTCTTTTGGCGTCCTGTGAAGCAAAAAAAATTAGGTCTTACGTGCTAACATTTTTACAAGAGGGGTTGCCATGTCAAGGGAGTCGGTCGTGAATTAGGGTTTGCGTGGACAAATGTTGCGTCAGGTAGCATCATGTGTGAAACTCGTGGTTCCCACTAATATCCTCAGAAGGAACAAAGCCAACGTGACAAAAAATAGTTCGCTGGCTTCCACTTTAACTAGCATTTTCAGAAAAGAGAGAGAGACACAAAGACAATAAAAACCATTTTTCAGACGTACAACGTCGCAAGCATGATGAATCTTTCGACATACATACTTGTGTGCGCGAAATATGATCAAAAATAGAATATGTATGATTCCTATCGCGTCATTGCACTCGATTTATATTTTTCTCTTCTTTTCACTAAGCTCGATCGATCATTTTCCACCCCCCCTCCCACCCTCTTTTTTTTTTTTTTTTTTTGCACTATGCTCAAACCGATTATAGTGTTATGAAAATGTAGTTCCTCTAGACAAATATTGATTTTCACTGTACTCCTAAGCGCAAGAAGGCTCATTGACAGATTTTTCCCCCAACTAAAAGGGGAAAAAAAAACATTTAGAGACTCACCATCGTCAATCTTTTGACCATGTATGAAAAGAATATTCAGCGAGTTTTTCTACTCATGTTTGTAGACCTTGTACACTAATTAAGGTCTTCTAGTAAAGATTAGTCCCACACGTTGAAACAAAATGCGATAATAACATAAGTAGTCCGTGAACTTTTAATTTGTTCAATTTGATCATTGGACTTTTGGTACATGCTCTATAATTCAATATAGTCCTTCCATTAATTTAATATTATGAACAACATAAAACATTTTGATATATTCTAAAAATTAAATTGGACATATACCAAAAGTCAGGGACCACATTGAACAAATTTAAAATTTGAAACTACCTTAAATAAATTAAAAATTCAAGGATCGCATTATATATTAAGTTAAAGTTCATGGATCATTTGTGTGATTATTTTCAAATAAAATTGTTAACTCGCCTGAATTAAACAAAATATTTTAAAAAAATTTGAAACGAAAGCTAGAATCGAAGAAGAGCATAACGGAAAGGTAATTAGAAGCCGTGCAAGACATGCAAGAATTTTTTGCGGGAGTTTGCAAAACAGCTGTCGGCCTTTGACGGTCTCCAGGGTTGACTCGTTGACGCATGTAAACGCTCTCATTCTCATATGCCATTTTTCCTCCTTTTTCTCCGCCTTCGTTTTCCTTTTTCTCACTTTGTAGATGCGAACATGAGAAGAAAATGACCAAAGAAAATTAGGTTTAGATGTTGGACTAGGCCGAAGATGGAACGAGACGTGACAATTCCTCCTTATTTCAAAACTTCACCACATTAGACTATTATCTCAACGTGTACGACAATGAAATAGCGCCGATAAACTCAACACAAGTACTAAAGTGAATCTGAATTACCGGATCCGACGACATTCAGGTTGGATCAACACGTGGCTCGTTAATTTTGTTATAGCGCGTGTACTGAACTCCATTAATGACCATCCACGAGTGACTACATATGTAATTTTTATGTAAATGGTAATCGAGGTGAGTCTCTTGATACACATATTAAAGTGAATATGAATTATCGTATTCGATGACATTCGGGTCCGATTGACACGTGGCTCGTTAATTTTATTATATCGCATGGATTAAATTCGATGAATATTATCCACGAGCGATTGGAAATGCAATTTTTAAGTATGTGTTAATCGATGTGAGTCTCTCAATATTCATATTAAAGTCAATCTGAATTATCGTATCGGACGACATTCGGGTCGAATCGGCAATTGACGTTAATCTTACTGCAGCGCAGCGTGTGTACTAAATTCGATGAACAATTATTCACAAGTGACTGGGTAGGTAATTTTTGTGCAAGTGGTAATCGAGGCGAGTCTCTTTCTCGTTATAAAATTTAAACGAAAACGAAAAAGGAAATAGAAAGGAAAAGGGAAAAAAGAAAGTGGCAGGGGCCTGCCTCTCTGTTTCAGGTTTATTTATACGACCAAAAAGAGGCTTCATTCTCTTCTACCTCATCATCGCTCTCTCTTCTCACAGCAGCGCGAGCTTCAAGACCCTTCAAGACCCGGTTGAAAGCTCGAAGACGATCCTGAAGAGAGATGGAGGCCAGCCGTGGGTTCGCTTTGCTTCTCTTTGCTTTGCTTCTCTTCTCCTCCTCCTCGCTGGCTCGTCCATTGTCGACTGCTCCACAAGGTGAAAAAAGCTTGCTTTTTTTCGTCTTCTTTATCTTCTTTTTTGCCCCTGTTTTCATGAGCACCTCAGAAAAAAAAAAAAAAAAAAAAACAGCTCATCAAACTCGTTTCTTGAACTTGCATCAGTTCTCCTGGGTGGAGGAAAACCAGAGGCTGATGGCAATCTAGCCACCGAAGCAGCTGATCTCTCGAATGTAAGACTCGAATGATCGATTTCTACGCAGTTCATTTCCCTTCGTTTCTCCTTACTAATGGCTCTCCTCTTAATTCCAAGTCTCTGTGTTTTTGTCTTGTCGGTGCTTGGATATGGTTCTGCAGTTGATGGGGGTGGAGGCAGAGGAGTCCTGCGGCGACCAAGATGAAGAATGCCTCAAGAGAAGGATGGTCGCGGAGGCTCACTTGGATTACATCTACACCCAGGACCACAAGCCTTGATTGCTGTCAATCTGGTGATCATGTGATGATGTACCTAAAAGCTAGAAACAAAGAATGAAAGAGGAAAGCATTATAGTTTGTGGGAAAATCCAGCATATGTTAAAGAAAAAGAAAGGGGAAAAAAAATAGACCCAAAAATAAATTAATTTGGATCGACACTTGTATCACTAGTTACTGCCAGTTGGCTTGTGCATATTATGTCTGTGTTGGCGAAGAACCCAGAAGACAGGAGTTTGGCTTTTTATGCGCAGAAGCAAAATAAACATATGGTTGTAAGAAAAGATTCCATACGAGAGCGAGCTAAAGATAGTACAATGCTTACATTTTACGGTTCCCAAAGCTTTTCTGTCCACCGACCAAAACCAAACCTCTGTAGTTTCTGTCCCTTTCGTTGTCCCCGCCTTCGCGCATGAATTCACAATCGTCTCGTGCTGTTTCTGCGTGCTTGCGTTGTCTGCTGCCTTCAGTGGGGTGAAGTGCTTTCGTCTTTACTCCACCATAGAGCTCTCAGCAAGTCACTACTTTGCTCTTTAAGGATTTTGTAGTTGAGAAGTTTTACATGATACATTATAGCTAGAGTAAACTCGAGGGAACAGAGGTTCGATTGCACTCACACTTTGCTCTTGCCGGACTACGTGAATATATCGTAGGGAACTTGTCAATCTAAGTTCAGTTCCCGATCTAAGTTCAGGACGTTCCGCTCTGAAACCGTAAGACCAATTTATTACTGGAAACATCTGGAGCTTGGAGTTTCTAATTGGAATTCTGAGCTCAAAAAGTCAGATTCAAGATGTCATCAGAAATTCAGAACCGTTTTTACTCATTCAACCTAATCAGGAATGTGCTATTTTAACTATCAGTTGATATATGATGATGTGATTGCGGTACAAGTAAAGGTCGTGATTGCGGTACAAGTAAAGGTCGTGAAATAGTACTCGGTCGACAAAAAAGGGGTGGGAGGGTGTGGCAGAAACCAAAAGCAAAAGCTAATACAATAAGCTATAAGAGTCGATGCCAATCCAAATAAGACAAGATCCGCCCGACCGTCAAAGTGCGAGAGCCGTCCATGCAGTGCATTAGGCAAAAAAAATCCAAAGAAACTACAATTTGACAATGCTTCAAAGCAACAACTCCAAAAGTAATTGCTCAACATCCGTCCATTTCTTGAAGACAATAACTGATCGAGAAAAGGTTTGGCGAAGCTCAAAGCAGTCGTCTATAGAGGATGCTATAACATAGTAACTCTTTCGAGAACCACAAATATCGCAACCACAATACGCCGAGTCAACTGAAGCTTCACACGCCAAGCTGGTAATTTTTGTATTACCTGCAATCTGGCTCTTTCTCGTCTACACAGCACCTAGGAAGACTGGTAAATAAATATGATTCAATCCGACTAAAGAACATAAATGCTGCATAACAATTCTCAAGCACATAGAAAGCCATTCAACTTGTAGAGCCGCCTCAGCGTTGTGCACTAAAGTGAAGCTCTTATTAGCAAAAATGCTAGATGGAGTCAATATTTATTCACTAGATGGAAAAGTACAAGTGAAAGAACAGTAAATAATCAACTCAAGGGCACTTTACTCTTCCATCAAGGGAAAAAAAAAACTCAAGTCCACATTGGTCTAGGGAAGAAACAAAGTATACAACTAAAAGGAGGGAAAACGAGCAAAAGGGCAAAAAAACAAACTCAGAAGCTGCTGAATGTATTGATACAGGATCTATGATCTTTACAGAGAAGAAGGGACAGCGCAATGTTTCTAAGAGTGCCTCGAAGCTCGCATTCCATCCAACTTGCAGATAATCAAAGAGGGCTCAAAGTGCCAGTCATAAAGCATCAGATGCAAGTCCGCAACCGCACAGCCCCTCCACATAGTAAAGAGAGGGAGGGAGGGAGGGAGAGAGAGACACATAGCAACCACTTCAGTGAAGGAAAAATCGAGGTGCAAACAAATATGTGTATTTCCTTCAGACTATAGACATTACAGGCAAGAAAATTTCAATGCAGAAGAAACAGATCTCAGCACCATTTGGAACATAACAAAACTTAGCTTAATGCAAGCCATAGTTCCCAGCCCGCATAGAGCAAACCTGATTTCCCACAGTTGGTTTCATTTGGCAACAGTGCACTGGCATACAAACAGCTCCTACACCCCAAGCATTATGCATCCTTCTCCTACCAAAAGCAATGATAACCATGTGAGAGTGAGATCCATTGACCCGCTCTAAGCAGATATGCCTATAATTATCTGTCTGCATGCATGTGGAGAGGGGCAACACATTTCAAATCTGAGAAAACCAGATTCAGAACTAGAAATTGAAGATATAATCTCGGGCTGGATCTTAAGGTGCACTGACACCAAGAGAAAGTATCACAAAGATCAGATGGGGCGACAACACAGGCTTTTTACACATTTAGGACAGAGAAGACAGACATCCACCAACTGAACCCACTGCAACTGTAACAAAATGCATATATCCAATCTAAGAGACAGAAGATAGAGAAGCTCACCAGTTTTACATCATTGGCCAATCCCAGGTCCTGTAGTGAACTTTTTGATATGCAAGATGCGTGGACAATGGGACCCTGAGGAGAACTTTGGTTTTTTATGCTGATCATAGTACCACTCGCAGAAGGGATATCCATGTGGACTGCTCCCTTGAACATCCACTCATCCCTTTCAAGGCTATAAACATCATCAAAAAGCTCACCACATAAGATGCAAGCACACTGAGATTCATCTGCAGGAACCATCGGTCCATGCATCTCAGTCGTCTCGCCACTCTTTTCTTCTGAACCAAAATGTTCAGATTCACATGGAAGGTATACTTTCCGAGCTACCCAATCAGATAAGTTTGGATACCATCCCCTTGATGGAACAAGCACACCTCTTGATTCAGGATCTTTTGAATCATGCCAAGCCAAGTGTTGATCCAGGTGCTCTTGAAATTTTAATTGCACCCCACATATGCCGCACCTGTGGGGGAAGTCCTCGAAGAGTTCACTGATCACAGATTCACTGAACTCTCGAACTACAGATGGCTTAAACTCAAAACCTATGAGGTTCTTTATTTCTCTAGGCGAATGAGGCAAGGGGGGAGTAGAGCTCTTTGTAACTTGCTCCACAATGGGCACATCATCTTCAGTCAAGGATACCGGCACAACCGAGGCTGAAGAATCTGGGCCAAATCCAGCAGCGACATTGTCTTTGGCCTTGTTCTGCACTTTCATATGCATTTGGGAAGACACGGAAGTTGACTCCGGCTTCGATGTCGATATCAGACCCTTTGCAACTAATGTGCTCAAGAGACTCGACACTGGATTTGAGGTTGTTTCTACTGCACTAGAACTCCTGTCACCTGCATTATCAACAACAGTTGGAGGACCTGGTGGCGCTGATGGCAGTCCCACCTTCACTTGAGATGCATCTCTTGAAATCGATGAGTCATCATGACGAGATGCTAGGAGAGTTGACAATGAAGCACCCAAATCAGAGGAGACCAAGTCGATAGGGGGAGGCCCAGTCAATGATGGAGGCTTGGTACGTACTCGTGACGGCATAGACCTTGGGTCCACAGCACTCAGGCTTGGTGGGATAGCAGCAGCATCAATAGAGACAGCTTCACCTTCAATATCGGCAGCCAATAAACGACTCTTACTCGATTGTCCTGACGTCTCTGGGGCAGCAGAAGCATCATGTTCAGAAGCTTGGGAGAGAAGTGGCTTCTTGTTCTGACCTAATATCTCTGGCATTGCAGGTTCAGATCGTGCCTGCTGCAATTGAGGACGATGGTGCCTTGTTTGAAGAGGAATTGTAGGAGGAGAAAGCTTCAATTCCTTGAGGCGAAACTTAGACAAGGAATCCGGATTATGTACGTTATTTGGCCCTACACTTGACTTTTCTGGCAGATGAGCTGTCTTAAACTCGGTGCGAGGCAGCATTTGGGCTCACGGATAGTTTTGCTCCGGCAAATTTTGCAACTTTTGATGGGTAAGGCGTGTATCAGAAGTAGAAAGAGAATGCTGGTATGCTAATGACCGTCCAGAAGGTGATGCAGGCCCTAGAGACTGTATTCGTTGGCTACCTGTGATTCCTGAGGAGGCTGCACTAGGAGAAAAGCCAGAGCCTATTTGTTTGACGTTAGGAGATCTCATCTCTGATCCAACTTCCCTCCTTGAAAAGGAACTCATACTTGATGACAGTCCACCAACTCTACCAGGGTAACCCTCTGACACACCCAAATTATTTGAAGTTCCAGTGTGTATAAGCCCATCCTTGGAAAGTGGCTTTGCAAGGTTAGTTATTGATCCCTATACAATATGATTGCAAATTAGAACCAAGGAAAATAAATAGCAAAGAGGTGCACCCAAGGAAAAAAACTTCAAAATTAAGGCATCCTTGCCATTTAGAACCAATTTTTATAGTGAAGGCATAGAAAAAATAGAACATTTTGCTCACTGCACCTGGACATGCAACCTAACATTTGCCTAATTCAATACCTGAGAAATGCCCAAAAACTGAAATTTAATTGGGCCACTAGCCAGCAGGCATATGCTATATGAGTGTTGTTATGAGAATAATAGGTCAGGAATCGAACACAAGTTCCTAGACAAAAAGGTAAATCTAAAACACAAACCCAGTCAAAACTATTAGGAACGGAGGCAAGACAGCATATTATCCGCTTCATCTGTACAAGAATTTTATGGCACAGTATGAATTTGCCCTCGTCACCAGACACAATGTCATCTTGTGTACATGAACTGACTTAGGATTTCTCCTCTCTTCAGGAATATATTCGCCCGATGAAGCCAATTGAGAAGTACAATATCTAATTGCACCAAAGTTTGATGCAGAAAAGATTTATCTGAAGATAGCAATTAAGATCTTCTATACAAAACTAGGATTCATAAATCACAGTACTAGGGACGAGAAAAAAAGCTAGTCCAAGAGAATGATTCTGAATATTGCAAGACTGAATGGACATAATTTTCCACTCTGCTATATCAGACAAGAACAAACCATTTTCTTTAGGTAAAAGTACTAACTTTTAATCCTCAATGGCACATACTTCAGAAAACTATATTATTCTTCTTCCCAATTCCTACATATTACGAATACCAACTTTTCTTTTGGTCACAAACCGACATCAATTTGAGTGAAAAGCAAGATTTCTTCATAATGCAGTGTCATGTTTCTTACTCACCCATACTTACTGGTAGGTCGTGATCAAGATGCGTATGGGGAAAATCAATTACATAAAATAGCAGTCTGAGCACAAGAAATTGAAATTCAAAAAAGCATTCACATCCATGAACTTACCATTTCTTCTGAACCATCAAGAGTCCAACGATCTTTTCTTGAGATACTAGGGATGTTGGTCATATCGCGCTCCATAGATCTAGGGTCCACAGAATCCCACATGAACTCTTCTTCCTCAGAGTTCTTCCAGCTACTAGAGATCCCACCGCTTCTATTTGTGATGCCATGTGATGGCTGAAGATGAGAATCAATGCTAGTAGATTTAGAGGGCTGGTAACTCGAAAACCCATGCTTCCCACTAAAACCATTTCTTTGGCTGGATGGTGATTGGGCAACGCTACCTCCAGTTCCATACCAAGGCTTGCTGAGTCCCTGCTCACTAATCTTACCAGAAATTCTTCCAGCTCCTAGTGCTGAACTTCTCGACGTATCAGAACCATAGTCATAATTTCCATAAACTACACCTATGTTCTTGTCTTGAACTGCTTCACCAAGAGGATCTCTATGTAAACGCTGAATGCTCTGGAGATAACTTGACGTATCAGGACACAAACCAATGGGGGGCAAAAGCATCAAAGGTTTTTTTTTTTTTTTGTTCAAACTAAAACAGCATTGTCAGAGCTATTAGACTTACTTGCGTTTTCACTGGAGGATCCTCCCATGTATGTCCACCACTAACACTAGGTGCTCCATCCAGCCTATCTAAATCCTCAGATGAGCTTGCCAAAGCACCAGCTACATCATTTACCTTTGCCTTAATTGATAAAGGACAACAAAAGATTAGCAGAAACTTTCTTCAAGTACATAAATGCATCAGAACTAGCATCATCCTTCACAGACCATAAAAAGCTATCCCTTTTATTTACATGATCATTGTAAAAGAAAGCAAAAATAAGGCATGCTCCATTTAAAGTCCATTCCTTTATTTAAATTGCTACTGCACTTACTCCGCTTGACTGCTGAAGCCGCTGCCTCTCTAGATATTTGGGGTTAACATGTATACTATGTGCTGGACGTTGAGACTGCGAATCAGACCTCGATGTTGTAGATGCCAACGAACCATTACCCGTAGAGCCAAAGCCAAGTTGTCTTTCTATGTATTGAAGAGTCTGATAATGAAAGACTCCTTTCCAGGTTCCGAAAAGGTGTCTCATTGCTGAATGTACTGAAGAATCAACTTGCCTATATGCCTTGCAGAAAACCTAAAACACAGACAGGATCAGATACAGCGGAGTGACAACTAAAACTATGCGAAACAAACAGATGATCAACAACAATGAAAGCAGCAAGGTGCAAGTAAATGGAAATTCAATTCGTCATGTACTCATCAATTACTTCAATTTCTTACATCAAAGCCAAAAAGCCATTACCATTCTAGTATGCAACTAAAATCATATGCCTACTCATGAATAAAGCACAATTTTAAATGAAGACTATAGCAGAAAGATTCTTACCTCGGGCAGTTTCGCAGCGAAATACTTAATGTAGTCCCTCCCAATATTCTTTACAATGCTGTCTAAAAGATAAAGTGATGGAAGCTTTTGTTCACTGGGAACCTGCAAATTATTAGTACAATCAGATTAAAAGTGCCAGACCAATTTTCCTTCTTTTTGGTATATGGAAAACTGCAGGTCCAGTTTCCCTTAATGGTGCATACAGTGTACAAGTTAGAAACAATCCTGAAAAGAAAATGAAAAAGGACTATGTAATATCTAAGCTGTAAGTCCTCTACATGATCTCGACAAATGAAGATGGTAAAGTAAGAGCCCATACAATTATCGGTACACTGAACCTTCAGAGGCATAAAAATACACCGTATAATTGCTCGTACACAGGACCTTCATAGGCATAAAAGTAGATTTGTTACAGAGTCCTAAAATTGTTATGCCCACTGCTGAATGACATCTTGTTGACTAGCTAAAAATCTCAAGGAAACAAATGGAGATTTTCCAATCTTCTGTCAGTATAGAAGAGAGTGTATCCCAAGCTTAGACACTAATTCAAGACAATATGTTAACGGAATAGTTCCGACGTGTTCCTAACTTCAAGCGAATCCCCAGTTGCTGCTTGATAACATATTTCGGCAATCCAAAGAATAAGGATAAGACACCAGGAAACTCAAACCATTTATCAGCTCCCGAAAGTCCAGCATTGAAGAACCCATTACGGGCCACGTCTCCCTTGAAAGATGGAAGTTGATCATACTTCGCTTCTTTAGCCATGTATCCCCTGAAGGATGGAAGGACCCTTTTCCTTCTTTCTTTCTTCTTCTTTTTTTTTTTTTTTTTTTTGGGTGAGCGAGGAAGAGAGGTTCATGAGAGATCAAGTACATCTATATGCCACACAAGGAGTTGACCGCTATTCATCTTTCTTTAGCTTTCCATGAACAAGTTGATAACACATCAAACCACAACCAATTAGTAGTTAACCGTAGAGAATTGTAAGTAATAATGAAGTATCGCTCGGCCATGGCATGCTTTTACCTTACAGCGGTCCCTCACATTTCTACCATTCTCAGAGATGCAAGACGCTTGACAGGGAAACAAAGTGAATTCACAACAGACCAAAGCACAACCACAATAGTAGAAATGAGGAATCAAATCATCATAGTATTACAAAAATACAGTGGCAGTCCAACTCATCACAAAGTCTGAACCAAATTGCAGCAAAACTGACTCAAACTTCGTGATGAAGCTTCACACATCTCACTAGAAAAGGTACTAACAATAACTAATTATGGAGAAGACTAGCTCAGTTGAGGCGTGGAATGGAGATGCAAACCTCTAATATGGTATGCAAGACAAAAAGACAATTCCAATAAAAAGTCACAAATTTGGTAATTGATTCTCTCTTTCCTTGAATACTGCAGGAGAAAGGAGCACGATGCAAATCACTCGGCTAAGGAATTCCGTATCGTATGTGTCAGAGCAGTGCATTCCTCAAGGGACACTAAAATAACTTGTAAAGGCGGTAATTTTATTGAGTCAGCGTTTGTAGAGTAAAGTTGCGTAAGGTTGGCAAGTTAGAGCATCACTCCGCACAGAGAAAGAGGGGAAAAGGTAAAAGGAGAAACTCCAAACAGTTTTCATGTTTCGCTTATCCTTTTCTAATACAAGCACAATAGAGAAGGCTTTCCTGGTACAAATTCGAGCCAAAAAAAGAAGAAGAAAAATATTGATCAAACAAACAGCCACATAGTGATCGTAAAACTGGATTTTCACCTCGATAATGTTTGCGCACACAGTGGCCGCAATCGCCTTGGCAGCGTGCAAATTCTCCCCAGCTATGATGGTCAGATTAGTGATTATCGGTTTCGAATTGAAAGTGAGCTCCGCGAGCGCTGTTCTGTACTGCTCCACGAGCTCCTGGTGCTGCTGATGCTGCGGCAGGGGCTGTGGCTGGTAAGCTTCACTGGCCGGATCATTGCCATCCACTTCTCTATCGCTCAATTTGAACCTCGGTTGCGGCGGATTCACCACCGGAGCCCCCGGCCTCAGTGCAAAGGGTCGCGTGCCCAGCTCCTCTGTCAACCGAGGCTTCTTGGGAACAAATTCTCTGGATCGATCGAACGATCTACGCATGCCATCCATCTCCGTCACCACACAGAACCCTAATTAAAACCTACCCATCTTCATTACAACATGAATTAACAAACAAAACTCGATTTTTCCACCCTATTCTACACCCATCCGGAACCAAGAACCGAGATCTTACAATCGAAAACCCTATCCCTACGGTGTACACAGAGCGAATTGAGAAGACAGCGGCGCTAATTACACATCGGGAAATCGAAAAAGATGCAAAAAGGAAAAAAAAAATTCGGAGGAGAAACAAGAACGCAGGATCAAATGATACACAGGAAATGAGCCTGAGGCCGCGAGTTCGAGCTCGACGCCTGCGACGAATTTCCAGAGAGCGAGGCGAGAGGAGTCGCGGGGTGAGCGAGAGGAGAGTGGAGGGAGCTCGCCTTCAAAGGCCAACGAGCCTCGCTGGTTTAGCCGGTAGGGTTTGTGATTTTCGTTTCGTTCCTCTGCTCAGACCCAGCAAGTGCCGTTTTTATAATAGTGATGAGATACGACGGATGGTAGAAAGCTCGATAGTGTTGACTCAAATATCGGCCCGGACTCGAGTAGCGGTCCGGCGGTGGGGCTGCGGCGACCGGCTCACCAAGATCGCCCCTCGGGCTTCAATATTTTGTTCATTGATTCCTATGGTTGTCACATTTTCCGAACATCATGACTTTCGCGAGTTGGTTCACATACTCTTTGTTATTCTTCTTGTTTTTGCTTCTCTCTGTAATTCATTCTTTGATCGAGACATTACAGAAATAGAGTGTCGAGATTCTATCTTGTTGACAGTGCATAAAGTTTGCGGTTTCATTTCTCCCGTGCAAAAATGAGGACAGGGGCAATTGAAGACGGAGATCGAGATTCTATGAATTAACTTGATGAGCTACGATAAAGAGCTCGTCCGGTCTCGACGTCCAAACATGTGGATCATTAGTTGTTCTTCATGTTTTAGCTTTTTTTTTCGTAATTTATACTCTGATAAAGACATTACGTAAATGGAGTGCCGAGATTACGTCGACAGCAGACAAAGCATGCGATTTCATTTACGCTATGTAGAAATGAGGACGGGGGTGATTGAAGATAGAGATCGAGATTCTACCGATCGACTTCATGAACTATGATAACGAGCTTGTCAAGTCTTCAACGTCCAAGCACGAGGATCATTATTTACCCGATATTTTTTTTCATTTCCGTGTAAGGATGACTTCCTCCACGGTTACGTCACCAATTCCTTTTATATAGCTCTGTTCTCCAATCTTATTTAGGAGACGGACCTTAATATAAGAATCAAAATAATAGATGGTCGAGAAGTCATAATAACAATTAAAGTTTACCATTTTATTTCGTGATAATTTTAATGAGCATTGCGTAGCCACCTCTAATCTTATTTAGAAGATGGGCCTTAATATAGGAATCATAACGATGCAGGTCGAAACATCGAAGTAACAATCAAAGTCTGTCATTTCATTTCATGATCGTTAAATGATGACATGACGTTGACGTGGTATCTTCCGTTGCTTTTGAAATTTTTCGGTTTTTTCATGGGTGTGTATCTTTAATTGAAAAGGGAAAATGGGGAAGTTTGAAATTTAGGAAAAAAGTAAAAGACAAGACCATCGACACCTGTTGGGGCCGACAGCCACAAATTCGGTGGTAGTCCGGTCCACGCCTTGCAAAGGTTTGCTTGATCACGCTTCAGCCTACTTAGGCGGTGGTCACTACTCGCTAGCCACCGTCACTTCTCTTTCAATCTTTTATCTTACTCTCTGGCTCGGTTTGTGGGAACCGGATGCCCTAACATTGCCAAGCAATTTTAGGGGTGACATGATCAATCTAGACCATCCAAATAAAAAATGGATAGCCCGGATTGATTCACATCACTTTTTTAAAATTTTTAAAATTTCCCACCAAAAGATTATCTCCTTTTTAAAAGATGATGTGGATGAATCTGGACCGTCCATTTTGAAATTGACGGCTCGGATCCATCAATGTCACCCCTACCTTTATGGTAGGGGATCCCGATCCCGGTTTGTGTACTTGGATATTGGAGACGCAGGTGTTCCGGGGTTGACTTTATGCCATCAAGCACTTGGTGGCTCGGTCTGTGCACCTGTACCGGACGATCAATGGCTCTGTATTGATGGTAGGTAGGATTTGGCATTTTGTTTGAGAACCGAGGCGATTGAAGACGGAGATCGAGATTCTAGAACGAAAATTTGACACATTTGATGAGCTAGAGCTATAACTACAAGCTTGTTAAGTCTCACCGTCCGAGCCTGTGGATCATTGACTACCCAAGTTTATTTCATGTTCACGTGAGGATCGCTTCCCCTCCCTGCTCTCTTATCTTATTTAGGAGACGGACTTCAGTATGGGAATTATAGCAACGTAGGGCCGAGACTTCACTGTAGCAATCAAATTTTACCATTTAATTTCACGGAATTTTCAATGAGTATGCCGTGGCCATCAGGTGATCATTAAATGATGACATGGCGTTGATGAAGCGTTTTAACGTTGCTTTTATTTTTATTTTTTTTAACGAGCACATCATTCAATTGAAAAGGACAATGGAAAAGTTTGGAAAAAAATAAAAAAATTTCAAATAAGGACTAGAAGTACTCACATTTTTTTCAATTAAGGATCCGAAGTGAACCTTGTCTCAAATAAGGGTCTAAAGTACCCATGATAATTTTAAATAAGAGCATGAAATGCCCATGTCAATCTCAAAAAAGAGGGCCTGACCTCACCGGCCAGCAAATGGCATTTCGTCCTTTTGTATTTGTTATTTTTTATTTTTATTTTTTCCTTTTTTTAAAAAAGAGCAAATAGGCTAAAACAAAAACAAACAAAAAATTACCGAGCCGTTTGCTTGTGTCTATCACCCCATCACTGGTGGAGCGTCGGCGATGGCCGGTAAGGTCGCCAATGCCTCATCTAGGTTTGAAGATCCTTGTCGACTAGAGTCGAGGGCATGCTAGCCCTCGGAAGAATAGGGATCGCCGACGCCCCGTCGACGATGGGGTGGCGACCACGGGCAAAGAGCTAGCCTTAGCCTTTTTAATTTCTTTTCTGGAAAAAGATAAAAAAAAAAAAGGACGGAAATTTCGTTAATTGGCTGATGAAGTGGGGCCCTTTTTTAGACTAGCGTGGCATGGCTACTTCAAGCCCTAATTTAAAATAAAGTGCACTACATGCCCTTATTTTTTAAAAAAAATTTTGAAGTCGGACCTTTTTTTTTTCTCTCGGTGTGTACTCGGATCGAAGGCGGAATGCATTTCGTGGTCGGCTTTATACCAGTAAGCACTTGGTAGCGCTCGTCGGTGGTCAACCGGAGCCATCGGCAGCACTAAATTGATAGTGGATATAGTTTGTGATTTCATTTTTTTATGTGTGGAAATGTGAATATCATAGAAGATAGCGATCAAGATTTTCCCAAGCAAAAGTGACCTTCTTGATGAGCTACAACAAGGAGCTTGTGAAGTTTCAATGTCTTCTGACCAAAAAAAAAAAAAAAAAGACTTAATGTCCAAGCATGTGGATCATTGATTACCCTGATTCTTTCATTTTCACGTGAGGATCGTCAAACGGCTACATCACTAGTGTGTTCAATTTCTTCAATATTTTTGCGTTATCCAATCTTATTTAGGTGAGAGAGTTCAATATAGAAATCATAGCAATTTAGGGTATTTCATGAGAATTCTAATGAGCATGGCCTAATCGTCAGGTCACCGTCAAAATGGTGACATGGTGTATATAAATTAATTGAAAAAAAATAGAAAAGTTTCAAATGAAAAAAAAAAAAAAAGACCATCCAACCTTGCAAGCAATGACCCACCTGCTGGGGCCGACCACCACAATTTGGTGGTAGCTGAGTTCATGCTTGCAAGGTTGATGGACCCTGTTCATCCAGCCTAGGTGACGATCGCTAGCTACCATCTAAGTAGCACCGCATCCGATACGCAACCCGACACGATACGCAAACACGTCATTTAGGAAAAAAATAGAGAATTCTGACACGTTGGATTTTAAATATATATTTGTATATGTATATGATAGTTTATTATGTATATATACAAATATCGGTGATGAGTTTCTTTTTCTTCTTCTATGAGGGATTCTCGATGAAGTTTTTTTGGGCTTATATGGGTATATTAATTTTAGGTTATTGAATATATGACTTAATATATATAAATATATATTTTTATAGATTTACATTTTAACCTATAATTCGTTGAAAATATTTAAAATTGACCCATGCACGTCAAAGTGGCATGTTAGGATACTCGACTTGCATGTCTCTAACGTGTTCGAAGCACTAACCATGTGTTATTATCCAAAGACAAGATGTAAGAGCAATCAGAGACAGGTTTTATTCCAAAAAGCTAATGCTGAGGCAAAACAAAGCGAAGGCCCGAAAGCTAAAAGGCGGTCCCCTGATTGGCCAAAAAAGCCTAGTGTTGGGGATAGCATACCTATTTCGGGTTCGGGCTTGTCTTCGTTTCCTTCCTGGTATCAGAGCCATTCATCGTTGAAACTCGGTTAAGATTAGGATTCTAAATCCGAACCCGCATGGTGAGAAGAACTCCTCTCTCATGGAAACTCTCCCGGATACTTTACCTGTTCATCTTGAATCTCCAGTCTCTTTAACCCCTTCTTTTGAACTTCGGAAATCTACAACTTCTAAGATGGGCTATCTTTGTGAGGTAGCCTATCTTGCTAAGGAAAGCAAGATTTCGTAAACTCGATTTCCTCTTATGAATCCTTATTTCCCCTTCTCAAAACTCTCATCCTTTTCACCCATCGGATCCATCAAACATCTCATAAGGCATACTCTTTGCATTGTTAAGAAATATATCCAGTCCTCCAAATCTGACCAACACCCTATATTGTCCACCCAGCAAGAGCAGTTTATCACTCTGCAGATTCCTCAAGAGTTCCCTCTTCAATGGGCTCAACGGGGTTACGCTCACCTTCATTTTGAAACTATTCATCAATCATGTATAGATCGCATGTCGGAGAGTGTTAGACATGTGTCTATGTCCAACACACGTCGAACATGACACGGAGATCCCCGAAGAGTATCCGTGCTTCCTAGGCCACCATCACTTCTCTCTCAATCTTTTGTCTCACCATCTATCTCTGTTGTACTTTGATCAAAGGCATCATGCATTTCGTGGCGGCACAAGCACTTGGTAGTGCTCGTAGGTGGTTGGGCGGAGCTAACGGCGACACTAAATTGAGAGCGGATAGGGGTTTGCAATGTCATTTTTTTTGTATGGAAATGAGGACAAGGGTGATAGAAGATAGAGGTCAAAGTAATTTACTTTAATATGGGGATCATACAATGTAGGGTTGAGACTTCATGATAGTTTACAACTGAGAATTTATGCATTTTGAGTAATCTTTAATTGTCTTGGGACATATTTTTGAGAAAAAAATTAAAAACTAAGACTCCATTTATCTCGCAAAAAATGAATAATTTGAAATTTCCTCAAAGTGATATCTTATATTGCTTAAAAAATTGAAGAACGAAAATCTATTGCCATCATGTATGAAGATGTTTAGACATAATGATTGACTAATTATTTCAAGAGATATAAGAGATTATTTTTAGGAAAATATGGTTAAATTATTTATTTTCTGTGAAATAAAAGAATCCTTATAAAAAGAATCAAGCTAAAGTTCAAATTGGTCCGGACTGAACTGAGTAATTTAAAAAAAAAAAAGAACTGAGTAATTTCGGACCGAGCCTCTTTCTTCTTTGTCCGGGCCGCGCTACAGCGTAGGCCGAGAAAAGTCAGGTCCGGTATATTCGGGCCGGGCCAAGAAAGCCCTCTATTCTCGTCCAGCCCATTGGGTCATAAAGGGCCGGGCCTAGACATGACCGAACAGGCCCTTTGGGTCGGGTCCCAAACGGGTTTGATGACCCATTTCCTTGATTCCCACGCTCTTCCTCCACGATGGCAAAACCCTAGCAAAATCAAGTGCGCAACCTCTGCTTTGCGTCGCTTTTCGCCGGTTGCGCTGCTGCTGCTGCTGCTGCTACTTCGTTGTTACAGGTACGTGCAAGCTCTTCTTCTTCCTCTTTTCCCCATTTTAACGCGAAGTGTTTGACGGAGCTTTCAGTCTCATTTCGCAGGTAATCATGATGAACATAAAGACTCCGAAGAAAGGAAGAATCAGGCGAGAGCTCGAGAAGCGCGCTCCGAAGCTGGTGAGTCCCTGAGTAGCTCTTCCTCTTGTTCTCGGGCTTCTCTTGTTCATCAGAATCATAAGAAACGATAAAGGTCGTGTTTTTCTCTTCCTATTATGTTTTGTGGTTCGAATGAGCGAGATGTTTTTGTTGGGTTTGGATTTGGGGGTGACAATGTCGTAGGTCGAAACTGGGAAGAAGACGCTGATATTGCAAGGCACGAAGACTAGCGGGTTGCTGAACTCCGTGTTGACCGAAATCTATCACCTGAAGAAGGAGAGCTCGGTGAGGTACACGCGGAGGAACGACAACGTCAGGCCTTTCGAGAGTGGCGGGGATACTTCCTTGGAGTTCTTCTCTCAAAAGACCGATTGCGGAATGTTTGTGGTGAGTCTGGACTCTTTGTTTGGTTTCTGTTCTTCTGTCTAGCGAAATCGAAGCGTGAAGCACTTGACTATTTGAGCTTCGCGCCTGCACTCAATGGATTATGCTGATTTTGTTGTCCTAATTAGAGGTTTATACGAAGATTTGGGGAGTTGATGAATATTTCTCCATTGCCTTTTAGACTGTATAACTTGCTGGTCGATCTTAGCTATTTATCTCCTCTGTTGGTTCCGCATTCTTGCTTTGTCGGGCAAGAAGCAACTAATGTCTGAAATGTATCTGAGATTTCTCGGTATTTTAATCGGGATTGGCCATTTCTAAACATTTTTACTAGCTGGTATTAGGAAGTTAAGATGCTTTATGCATTTGGTATGAAATTGAAGGGAAGTGTGCTTAGCTCTGTTCTGGAAAAGACTGATCATCCGTCTGAAAGGTATCTTTGGTCTGATGGTGTTTGGTGATTTTTTCTGACCACAGTTTGGCTCTCACTCCAAGAAGCGGCCAGACAACCTCATTCTTGGGCGAATGTATGATCATCACATCTACGACCTTGTCGAAGTTGGGGTTGAAAATTTCAAATCTATGGAGTCTTTTGTATATGATAAGAAGTTGGCTCCAAAGATGGGTTCTAAACCTTTTATTGCATTTGTTGGAGAAGGATTTGAGAGCGTTGAAGAATTGAAGCATTTGAAGGAGGTTCTTCTTGATTTGTTTCGAGGAGAGGTGACTCTATATCTTTGAAGTTTTCTCTTTCCAAATTCAGTGTAGATGTTGTCAATAAGATTTATCATGTTAATTATGCAGGTAGTGGAGAATTTGAATCTTGCCGGCATAGACCGTGCTTATGTTTGCACAGCTCTATCTTCTAATCGGGTCTTATTCACGCATTGCGCTTTGCGACTTAAGAAGTCTGGCACAATCGTTCCAAGGATGGAACTGGTGGAAGTTGGTCCCTCGATGGACTTGGTATTACGTAGGCATCGGCTTCCTAATGACGGTTTAAGAAAGGAGGCCATGAAAACAGCCGCAGACAAGCCTAAAAAGAAGGTTGGCTTATCACATGTTCTTCTCGAGTTTTATCTCCTTTATTATTTTCTAGTGGAATGAACCGACATGATGATCTTGAATGTACTATCTTTGCAGGAAAAGAATGTTAGCCGGGATGCTATACAAGGGAAGATCGGGAAGGTTTATATTCCTGATCAACAGGTGAGTGCTTCTATCATATTATTGAGTTTTATAATGGGCTTATGGAACTACCATCCTATATACTTTACCCACTGGCATCCCCACTGTTTTCTGTATTCCTTCGTTGTGCTCAATGTGAAAAAAGAAAGGGAAGTAGAACAAAGAGGAATATCTAGAAAAAATCAAAGTCCAGGGCACATAGATATCTCTCTTTTTCCTATTGTGATATAATTGTGTTTGTAAATATGTTCTCTTGTAGCTTGGAGACATGAATCTACCTAATAAAGCAAAAGGAGTGAAGAGAGAGCGCCGTGAAGCTAAGATGAACAAACAAGCGAATGGACATCCAACAAAAAGGCAGAAGGCAGGTTCTGACTAATTTGTTTTACTTTTTCATCTGTAGTCCCCTTCTTTGTGGCGATCATTTTTGTTTTGGTCCTGTGCCGCTAAAGAGGCGCTTGCAATTTTGTCCTCTGTTATAGATGATTATCAGCTTTGCTCAGGTAATTGAGTTAATGTCAATTGAATCCTTCCGTCAGCCTGGCCATATTCTTTTTCTACTCATACAATAATTTTTTTTTCGCATGGCACTTCATGTGCCTTCAGCAAATCCCTTTATCCATTCTAGCGAAGAGAGGTATGTGGCAGGTCCTTTATCTTTATGTTTTACATCAATTATCAAATGGGATGCATGTTTTTCCATCCTCCATGTTAGTAGATTGGGTATAAGGAACTGAGCCAGTACTACATTTCCTAGTGCTCAATGCAAGTACATGAGGTTGCATTGGGGACTCGACATGAATTCTTCTTCTTTGGGTTGTAGCAGTAAATATCGTTCTATGAATCGTTCGACCAGGAGGCTAGTTTATCTCTTTGTATGTATGGAGCAGGTTATCTCGATTAATAGCTTGCTCATGCTCTGTTTCTGTGTTGCAAGCACCATGCGAGTGGGCAAATGACGATTGCAATTGAGCCTTAAGAAATCGAGTTACTGCAACTTGTCTTCATTCGAAAGTCCAGAGAACGGATCATGCCGTATCCTTTCTGGAGATGGGCGCTTTCATCATTTTTTGGCATAGCTTTAGCTGGGAAAATTTTACGGCGAGAAATGTGAACTTTGAAATAAGCCTTGTGAGTTGTTCTAAAGGCTCATTTGATCGAAAACGTTTAGGCCTCGTTTGATCCAATATGGTATTGGAATTCCTCCAGGAATGGGATTCAATTCCTAAATTAAAATGTGGAGTTGGTTTCATAATGAATAGAATTCCCAAAAAGTGCGGCATTGGATTATTTAGGAATAGCCAATACTGAGATTCCAATACCTCGTTCCAGCCCAACACTATCACCGTTGTCACCACCATCATCGGATGCTACCACTGTAGCTTGCCGCTAGTCGATGTTGATGTGGATGGATGCTCATGCCCATTAGAAGTATGTCTCCCTAGAAGAACAAAACTTTGTGCGATCCAAACGATTGAGATGGAATCTCATTCCACATGGGGGAGTCCATTAAGAGATCATTGTCATGTAACCAAATAAGGCCTTAGAGAGGGAATTGCAATTTCTTACATGTGGTTTTCCGTAGGGGGATCGGTTCGATCCCACCTTGGAACCGGATAAAGAGGACCGGCTTTTAGTTTCAAGGGCTAGGAATTGGACCGGATGGTCCTGCAATTGATTGGTCTAGTTCGGTTCTCAAGCGGTCCAATCATTAGACCGGTCATAATGTTTTTTTTATTTATAGTTAAATTTTTCTTTTTAACGACATATTCATTGAACTATCTTTCGTTAATCGCATCACATTGTCATTGGAAAGTGTCAAAAATGTCCTAAACATATTGCATTGATGCTAATTTAGTCTTAAAACTTTTATTGGTACTAATGTAATCCTAAACTTTTTATATTTGTGTCAATTTAGTCTATCCGATCAATTTTCGCTGGAAATCGATGACATGACCTCCAGCCGTCCTATGTGACACGACATGTGCTAACGTGGACATTTTAAAATATTTTTTTAAATAATTTCTGAATTTTTTAATAACTTTTGTAACTTTTTTTTTCTTTTTCTCTTTTCTTCTTCTTTCTATTTTCCTTCCCTCTTTTGCGTTGCAGGTGGCAGTCCCTCTTCTACGTTCTCTTTTGCCGTTGCAATCCGCACGTCGGGACGGCTTGCCTCTCCAGGCCAAGGGCGAGCATCGGCAAGGGCTAGCCACATCACAGCCGACCGTTCCCCAGGCCAAGGTGTCCTCGACTAGCATTGCCCCGGCCGGGATGGAGAGCATGAGGACAAATCGGATCTTCTTCGTGTGCGGGCTTCGGTCGTCTGCTTGGCTTGCCTTACGTTCTGGAAATGGCAGCTTTGCTGTGGTCGCTACCGGATCGAACTTTGACCCTCGATCGTTGCTGAGTCGTGTGATGTTGTCGTCAATTTTTTTTTTTTTCGTTTGGGTTGGTTGATCTTAAAACGTTAGGTGAGTGCCGAACCGGGGCTACTGCAGATCTGGCGATGCCAACCCTTGCCCAGGCCAGGGAGGCTTTGCCGGGCGTTGCCTTCGCCAAGGTGACGTCGGCCGAGGCCACCCTAGCCTGGGCAAGGGTCAGCCATCCTTGGCAAGGCTCGCCCTCCTCCCATCGAGGCACGGCGAGACCAGCCGTCCCGGCATGCGGCCGACTAGTGGTCGACCACCTGCAATGCAGAAGAGAATAGAGAAGAGGGGCTGCCGCCTGCAGCGAAGAAAAGAGAACCCAAAAAAGGAAGGAAAAAAAAAAGAAGAAAAGAAAAAATAGTAAAAAATTTACAAATTATTAAAAAATTATTTTGAAATGTTCATGATAGCATCGGTAGTGCCTCATGGGACAGCCGACATCCACGTTAGTAAGTTCTGGCTAAAATTTGGCACAAATACAAAATATTTAGGACTAAATTGGCAACGATAAAATGTTTAGGACTAAATTGTCATAAATATAATAGGTTTATAACTTTTTCGACATTTTTCCCATTGTCGCTAAACCTGAAAGTCATACTAAGCATACTACGCATATTAAGTTTAGGTTTACATTTTCGTACTTTTTTTTAAAAAATATTAGTCGATTTAGTCCGGGAGGCTCCTGGTTCGATTGGTCCATTAATACTCGGTCCTAGTTTTCCATGCCAAAGAAGCCACAAATAATAGTTATGATGGACTTGATCTATGCGAATTCGGCTTCAAACGAGTATTTAATCGAGAATGTTGAATAGATGCGGAATGCATGTAGCTTCTGTTATTACCCGCCATGTAGGATTGAAAACGCATATATATAAAACGTCATGCCGCATTTTTCTTCAATTAGACGTTGTTAGTAGTAGTACTCGAGCTGATCGAAATGGCAAAGTTTATGCCTTGAAGGCACGGAGCAAAAATTTTGACACTCAGGAGGATTCTTAAACAAATTTTAGGATTTGCTCTGTAATAATCTTGTTTATAATTGTATTTCACCTGTCCCAAAGTAATATTTGAATTTTGAATAATTGTATAAATGTACTGTTAAACAGATATTTAATTGTAGTGTTGAACGCACAGTTGATAGAGTAAGAGGTCGTTCGGTTATTTTGGAAGCCAATTTTTTTTGTCTGAAAACATGGGGATGGTTATGAATAAAATCAGTTATACCAACAAAAAAGAAAAACAAGTTGACAGAGGCCATAATAAAGCGCCCAAGATGAACTGTTTAAGGAGACAAGCTATGTATCACATTACTCTTTCTAATAGAAACAACCCTATAGGCAGGTGAAGTATTCGAGATTGGCGAGGCGGAGCGTCGCCGGGCGAGCTCAAGCTCGCCAGACTGTGCTTGTGGCCGGCCACCGGCCATCGCCGAGGCCCAGGATCGGCTGAGGGAAAGAAAAATAAAAGGAAAGAAAAGAAGTAGTACAAGAGCGATATAACTGTTGGTAGCTGAATTTTGGATATGAATATAGATAGTTGGAGATGCCTGAAATGTTATATGTTGAGATGCCTGAATTACATACATTACATATACATTTAATGGATTTTAGAACTTTGATCCTATAATCAGTTTTCTATTATACTGGATATTTGAATGGAGATATATTTTCGGACGATAGGTTAATACGGGTTATGTTTGAGGCTGCGTCCTTCGACAGAAAAGAAGTGTATGATTTTGTGTTCTCAGTCGGGTGGGTTTCAGTTCAAGCAAGTCCTTTTCACCTTTTGAGCGCTCTTAACACATTGCTATATTGTCTGATGTGCAGGAAATTCCGGCTCAACAGGAGAAGTCAAGGATCTGTTGCACATATTATTCAGCTTCCCCTGTTTTCCATCGAGAATGGCTAAATCTGGCTGCTTCGTCGGGTGCGGGGAGCCTCTCAATAGATAATTGCCAGCAGGCCGACGCATGCGCTGTAGGCATCACTTGCTCTTTAGCATTCTGGTGCAGCAGCTAATTTATGGACTGCGGCCTATATGCGTAGCTGTTCTTGCATGAGGTGTCCAATTTATTTAGGTACGTCTTTCTTGATTCGAATATCAACATGAAATGACAACAATGGAAGATAATATGATTAATTTTATGTAATCTCTCTCACGAATGGCGTCATTCAAACGCTCGCACTTAATAACACGTTCGGAAAAGTACTAAAAGTGTAATCGTATGCATACCAGTGCTATAGTACTAATGCATTTGAGAAAGGGTTAATACCGTGAAAAACCTCAAGCCATTACATTTGCGATAGAATTTACTCCAAATTAATTTTTTGCCCATAAAAAAACCCAAACAAGTATAACTGTGCTAAATTTACCTTCTGTTAAATTCTATTAGATTTTAACTTCGAATTGCTGAATTGGATGGCACGGTATACTAATTTGCGATTTTAACCCTCCGTTTACTACGGGTGTATCAATTGAGAGTTTTTCATGGTAATAACCCAGTTTAACAGAAGCTAATGAAGGGTAAATTTGTCATAAGTGTGCTGGTTTTGAGTTTTTGGTAGTCAAAAATCAATTTGGGATAAATTTGTCATAAGTGTACCGGTTTGAGATTTTTTATGGTAAAAAAATTAATTTGGGGTAAATTTGTCACGGATGTATTGATTCGGGATATTTAGTGGGTATTAATCCTTTGAAAAATTACCATTCGCTAGCACCTTTCCTTGATTTGATTCGTCTCCTTCACTGAAGGTGATTTTAAGCTTAAAACTTTTGTTTTTAGTGCAGAGTTTTTCCAAAACGGTTTGGCCCTACTTCTAAAGGCCAACCTTATTCCCTCGGGCACGAAGGTTTTCTTCTCTTCATCCCATCAAAACTAAGCAGGTTGGATTACATTTTGTTTCGTTAAAGGTCACTTTGATTGGCCCAAAAATTTAAGGTGGCATGGTATAAAGCTTTCTGTCTTTTTTCCCAATATTCTCTTCCCATGCTGCATAATAAAAATCAAAGAAGATCCAATTAGAATGGAACCAGTTTCAAATTTCATAAGAGTCATTCAACAATATGATATGCAAAGTGCGGCTTCATTACGAATTCATTCTATTATTTGTCTAGCCTAAAGGAAATTACCCTTTATTAGTTCTCCCTTTGATTCCAGAGAAATGAATTTACATAATTTGAAAAATATCTTTTGCAATTCTTGGCGATCATTTAAGCTTTAGACAAAGTGAAAAAGGTCACATCATTGGACACCACTTGGCACAATTTCGGATGTCCACATGGCACTCAAGTCATGGCCATGTCACATCTTCTTTGACGTCACATGGGCCGTGAGCATGTTGGCTCACATGCTTGTCACATGTCCTATCATAGACAAATATACCAATAAAATTCTAAATCCATTATATTTATATCAATTCAGTCATAAACTTTATAATCAAATCAATTTATTGCTAAACATTTTCGCATTGGCAGTCCATTTGATCAATTTTGTCCAGAAATTACTGACTTGTATAATGGCTATGCCACATTGGATAGCCGGTGCCGACAACGATATTTTTTAATAAAATTTGAATTTTTATTTGAAATTTTTTATTTTTATTTGAAATTTTTTCCCTTTCCTTTCTAGGGTCCACAAGGGTCGCATGCCACACGCGAGGGCCGACGACTCTCGCTAACCATAAGTGAGGGCATTGTGGCCCTCCCCAACGTTGGACAAGGGCCTCAACGTTCTCGTCGGGCACTAGGGCGAGGCTCGCACGGTCCCTTGCCTAGACTTGGCAAAGGTTGCAACCCCCACGCTCAATCTAGGTGAGGTCGCGATGCCCATATGTCGACCTTTGCCATATCATGCGAGGGCCGGTGGATCGCCCCTGCCAGCCCTCAACAATAAGGAAAAAAAAAAGAAAAAAATTACGGAAATTCAAAATTTTGTTAAAATTTTATTAAAAAATGCCAATGCCAGCATTAGTGGTGTCATGTCGGACAACCAATGTCCGCGTGAGTCATTTTTAGCCAAAATTAATTAGATTGACTCAATATGTACCAATACAAAAAGGTTTAGGACTGAGCTGGTTTAATTAAAAATTTTAGGACTGAATTAGTATAAATACAATATATTTTAAACTTTTTTTTTTTTTAACTTTTCCCTCCGATCATATGCCAGACTTGCCAATTACACGATCTTTCCATCTCGATGTCACTGATGAGCGCACATGGGATTACTCTTCTATGATGGACCGTCATAATTGATTTAATTTTAGCAAGGGTTGAGTAAAGATAGAATTCGGCATCCAAAGGATGCGGGTGGAATAGGGAATTTGGAAAAAAATAAAAAATAAGCGATAGAAAACAAAGGAGGATATAGAGATTAAACAAAAGCTAATTCGGTGAATGGAGATAGCATTCAGTGGAGGGAATTGTCCAAAAAGGAAAATCAAGTGGAGTGGAAGGAAATATTGAAGTAGCAAATAAAAAGCAACATATACAGAATGATCATAGTGGAATCTTCTACAAATTAACATGGAGATAACACATCATGCAGAGCATGCAAGAGTCAATCATTTAAAAAAAAAATTATTCGACATACATGTAGATGAGAATAGTACTCTTTATAGGTGACGATATCTTTCGATATATATTGCACGAAGTATCAATGGAAGTAGTGTGCTTTATTGACTCAATTCTCTATTTATAAAGCCAAAGATAAGAACAGATTAGTTAGAGAATAACACGTGCTGCTTAATCTCTCGGCATCCACTTGAAAGTGATTGCAAGGTGTTAATTGATGCAATTCAATATAAGGGCCTTTGGCCTTGGTGCATTTATCCTTTCCTCTCGGACTCTCGTCTTCTCCTAAGCAACCAATTCAAGATGGAGTCTGAAGTGGACCGGTAGGTCCAGTAATGCAGTTGCTCATGAGCTTGCAAATTGAGCTTTTTATCAAACAGGAACTGCATCCTCTTTTCTTTTCAATGATCTCCCATCTAGAGTAAAAAATATAGTGTTAGAACAATCTTTTTTAATCAATTATCTTAATGTAGGCTCTTTTTCCTTCTTGTGATATTTGCACTGCTTTGATGGAATGGAAGTGTTTTTTTTTTTTAGGGAAAACAATAACGTGATTGAACGGCCCTTGTGTACTCAAACCCTAATGTTCATCTGCCTTTGCGGTGGCTTGTCCCGCTCAATCGCATGATTGCACCGACCTCGTGCAAAACCAGAAGCCGACGAATTCCTAGACGTTTCCAGATCGACGAGAAGCCTCCGGCAGCACTTGCCAGCGATCCATGTTAGCTCTCGACGCCCTATCCTATGCTTCCAACAGCCGGCGTTGGTCCTCTTCAGCCCTTTCGTTCCGGCCAGGCGACAGCAGCTTCTCCAGACAATCGCTAAGTGAGGTTGTAGCCTTGCCCGTCCTGTCTAGCCACCGCCGCGCCCTGCAGCCCAACAGCCGTTTTCCCCATCAAGTCCTGCGACGATTTCCATCAGATTCCTGAGGCTTGCTTGCCTTTAGTCCGGTAGATGCGGCAGAGACGTTTCCCATCAACGGTCAAGCCAATCTAGTACCTTCAATTCTGGGTTCCAGTCCAGAAAGTCCAACCTTGCCGGTCCTTGCTCGTCCATTGCGATCCCGCATCGGAAGTGAATCGTCCAAATTAGGTAATTTGCGATACCAATTTTCTTTTGTTTGTTCGAACGCGATATCGAATTTGAATAATAGATATCGTTACCTATTTTGATATGATTGCGATCTAATTGAATATCCTGAGATTGAAGGCATTACCTAAATTAGGAAAATCGACAACGACTATCGATTGCACGGAAAGTAAGGCAACCTAATCCCTAAAACTTAGGACAAGGGTGTCGGTTTTATTTGTTACCGAATTCGAGTTGATTGGACAATCTTTGAATATTGTATCCTTATCTTTTGTGATTGGGTGCTTTTCTTTTGCAATTCAATGTTTGTCTTGTTTGATTTAATGTCCTATGGAAAAACACAAAAAGATCGCCTAAAAGATTAGGATAAGTTCTATCTTTATTTTTCAGATAAGATTGCCCGTTTAGATGGGATAAGTTTCCAAGTTAGAATAGGATTTGATTTAAAACATTTCCTATTTTTGGTTGGATAACTCTTCATTTTAGGTAATTAAAGTTTAGCAATTGTTAATTTCGAATTTTAATAAAAATCAGCATGTCATATTAGAGTAAATAGTATTTTCCATGTCATTGCATTTAGATTAAGTTTGAATTTCATGCATGTATATTAGATTTATTTCTAGATAAATTGAAAACCCCAAAAATAGAACTTTGCGGTTAATTTTGCTTGAATTTCATTTTTCTTGTAGTTTATTTATCGCTTTTGATTATTGTTGTTACTTTAATGGTTGTGCACCCATACGATCACCTCACATGTTAGGGTGTGTATGGTAACATTTCTCTACAAGAAATCAACATCTGATCGGAAGTTGATTTCTTCATTTCTTCTTAAAAGTAGAAGTTGATTTTTTTACTTACGCTCCAGATTGACTTTCGATTAGAAAAATTCGTTTGGTAACGATTGAAAATTTCTACTTTTGAAATATTCTTAACAAAATCTTTGGCGGCCATGGTCGACGGCAGCGGCGGCGGCGGTCGGCGGTGGTCGGCGGCGGTTAGCGGCCGATGGCCATGGGTGGTCGATGGTCGGTGGACGGCGGTCGCGGGTGGGCGGCGATCGCGGCAGCGGTGGTCGGCGGAGGTGGGTGTAGTCCAAGAAGTGATTACGAAGCCAAGAAGTTAAAATTTTTTATTTCTCAAAATTGGCCAAAAATCCTACTAGAAGTGAAAAATCTTACCATAAGTGAAAAATCTTACCATAAGTCAATTTTTTTACCAAACTGATTTCTACTTCGATCAGATTTTTATCAAACACATTTATCCGCCAAATGAGCTTCTAGCGGAGAAATGCAATTTCTGAAGTGTTTTCATGCGGGCCCTTAGTGGCTAGGTGATAATTAATCCGAGTTGCCTGCATAATTTCAAACACTTTCGACATCAGCTTGATTCTCCAATTTCATGAGAGAAAATGTACTTAAAGGGGCATAGAAAAATCTAGTGTAATCAAGTCTATGTATCCATAATCTACGGTTCGTAAAAGTGAGGTATTCTCCCACACTTTACTTGGGTTTCTAGTCGACCCACGAAAATTAGATTAGTGGCAACTCCTTATTGAATTGAATTGGATGTTGCATGTTAAGATGTCAAAATGAATATAAAAATTGCAATTGGTAAATTTTGATGGAGTTTGAGCTAAGCCTTTGGGCGTAGTAATCTTTTTAACTTTCACTAGGGTGGTTCACCCGAGGGAAGGCCGCCAGACCACCTATCACCACCATCACAGTCCATCGTCATCAAACCATTATCTTTTAAACACAAGCAATTGATGGAGTGATGAGAGACCAAATCGAGATTGAGAAAGAGTCCACTTTGATGTGCTTTTTTTTTTTTAACGAAAAAAAAGTCTCTTTAATTAATTTATAGTTTTGTTCATACGTTTCTTTTACACTATTCTTTCTAATTGCGAATGTTGTGGTCATTTTTTTTTTCAAGTTGAACAAAATTAAAAATTAAATCACATCAAAGTACTTTTCAAATGTGTTTCCACTAAATGGCCTTTTTTTTGAAATTGCTTCCGATGCAATTTCTAATTACAATTTACCAAATAGATTTTTTTTTTCACGAAAACTCTTTAACCTAAAGGAATTTGCAATTTCTCAAAGGGTTTTTGCAAAAACTAAACTAAACGCAGCCAAAGCGTAAAGGAGGTCTCCACCTGTCTTGTGCTAAGGGACTTTATAGGGGTTTGAAAATACAATTGCATCTCCCCAAAGCTCTCCAAAAAATTGTCAAATGGTACTTCCATTTGCCCAAGGGCCTTTAGAGCAACAAAAGACTTTGGTAAATTTCTACCAAACGCACTAGGTTGGAGCTTAGCTTTTAATTTTTTGATTTTTTTTAATAGGTGACAAATGAGATGATTCACCCTAATTTCTATGTACTTGTATGGTATTGGGAGCGATGCAGAAGAATCTAATATGAACATTCACGTGGTTGTAAGTTTTGATCATGTAGTTCTCTGATTGGTCGTGATCTTCGCCTTCTGTATTGAGCCTTGAGTTCACTGTTTTGTTCCATTCATTTGAGTCTTTGAGTTTGACGTAGAGAGTGCCTTTCTCTAGGTTTGCTTAGGCATTTCAGTTTAATAAGATTGGAATGTCATTGTCAAAGTAATGGTGTGAATTGCGTTTCTGTTCAAGTCTAAATTTATAGACTTCAAATTCTCTAATAATAATGTGACGTGAGGAAGGAGGGAGATCAATTTGTTCTTGACGTTACATTATGATTTTGTGTTTCCACATCGACCAATTATGATCATATGAGTTTAATCGTAATTGTGAATAATAAATATCGAACTTTTGAAAAGATCATGAGAGATATAAATGTGACTTATTGACCTAAGGTACCGCATACTGGATCTACTCTAAATTATAGTGCCCAATGTGAGTTGTTATATATTCCTAACAAATGTATGACAACGAGCTCTCGAGTATACTTGGTCACACGGATTATTTGCCCACATGATCACTTCCGCTCTGAAGTTGTTTCCCACATATATCCATTTTACTCCATGTGAAACTCGTCAAAATTCCACGAAGGCTCCTCGGTCCTTTGCTACATGGTATGTGGCGCTTAAGTCTACAATCCACAAAGGATGAGATTCAGTTAAAAAGATCAAACTAGAAATATAAGAAACACTTACAAGTGTATAAAGGGTTTCTACCTTCTTCGGCTTAGGGCAATTGTGACCGAAGTGCCCCTTGTTGCCATAGTTAAAACACTTCGCCCCTAAAATATTCTTATTGAAAGGACGTTTTCCTTTCTTCAGTTGGTTGATTTTTGGTTTCTACTCTAAAGGCTCCGCTCCTTTGCCTTTCCACTTATTAAAACCACTTGGATGCTTGTGCTTAGAGCCCACAGCTCCATGTGAGCTGAAAGCAACATAATAAATATCTACTTGTGGTTTAGCCGCCAAGAGGCCGTCCTCTTCCAACTCGAGATGCCGCATCACATCTTCTAAGGTTTTGATGTTTTCATTGTGAGTTAAGTGAATTTTCATATTCTCCCAGCTATGAGGTAAAGAGCGTATCACCTCTTACACATGCTGCTCATTAGTCAATATGTATCCAGTATCGGACAGTTCACTTATAGTATTCGATATCCACCTTAGATGTTGCTTCATATTCTGGCCATGGGGCATCTTATATGAGTCGAACCTTATGGTGAGTTGTCTTAGTTTAGTCACCGATGTTTGACTAAACCTGGCCTTCAATGCATCCTACATATCCTTGACATTGTCAAACCGAATGAACTCTCTCATTATGTCGTTCTCCATATTGCTCAGCGACGTGATGCGAGCAAGAGAGTTCTTTCTTTTCCAAGAAGTAGAAGCAACTCTATCTCTCCGATGCTATGCAATGTTAACCTCTTCAGGTTCATTCATAACTTGGTTTAGGGTTTCTAGTGCTTCTTCCTCTTTTAGCACATACTAGATTTTCAAGTTCCATATCTCATAATTTTCACCATTAAGCTTTCCCCCTTATTCAACTCGATTACGATATTCTTTGTTGTTGATGTCATTCTATAGGGACACAGTTCTTTAGACACTATTTGCATGAATTTTTTAATGCCAAATATTTATGCATAAAGATTTATACTAACCAATTATGTTAACGAATAGTTTCACAAAAGGCGTTAAAAGATTTGAAAGTTCACTATGTTCCCAATCATCATCCAAAAATATAATTTGAAATTACCGTTAACATAATTATTTGTATAATCAAGTTTCCTTAAAAGTTACATAAACTTATCGAGCTACCCACAAGAACATACATGAATAAAAGTGAACAACAATGTCAAAGCACTATAATAAAAAAGATGACATTAATTATTCAAAACCGAATGGTCCATAAACAAGTGCAGTACTTAAGATTAAAACAACATGGGAGAAACAGCTTCAAACAAAAAGAGTCCCAACCCGGACAGCATATACTAAAGAAATACACATCAACCGCTAAGCTTTTTCGTACAAACTGGTAAAGTCTTGTAAAAAGCTTTGAAAGCTTTCTGTTTGAAATATTCCACGGGGCAACGGCCCGAGCAAATCCCTTTGACTTGAGTCGGGGCACACTCATGGGCCAGGTGGTATTCATGGAAAGAGTCGACGTTCTCGACATCTTAATCTTAATGTCCTCCGGAATATAAGCTTCAAGTAGCACATTATAGTCCAGACGGGCTTCTCGCTCCCAAAGAGCACGAAGAAAGTTCATTTCACATTCTAGTAGACTATTGTTGAAGGCAACAATCTTCACAAACTCTTTCTATTTCCTACAATTACCTGCCCATATAACATCCTGTAATTTCTCGTTGAATCTGATAACATGATCGACCAATTTGGTGCATCAATCCCATGTTATAGCTTTCATTTCACATTGCAACTCCTCAAGTTTTGCTTTTTGAGCTCTTATTCTCGGAACATGGGGAGTGCGCCACCATTGTACTATTGCTTCTGTAACGAATACGGAAACAAAAGAGGATTACTCATAATCCATTATACAACTATCAATGCTAACGAGAATTTACAATATATTGGGAATATGAAGGAAACTTTAAAAAAATGTGTCAAATTGCAGTTTTTTAATTTTCAAAAAGTTAGAGATCAAATTGCAATTTTCAGAAAGTTTTATCCCTTTTTTGTTTTTTAAAGCTTCCTGCATATTCTCAATATCTTGTAAATTCTTGTTGGCATTAATAGTTGTATTATGGATTATGAGGAAACCTCTTTTGTTTATGTATTCGTTACAGAACCAATGGTACAATGGTGGTGCACTCCACATGTTCCAAGAGCAAGAGCTTAAAAAGCGAAAATTGAGGAGTTACAATGTGAAATGAAAGCTATAACATGGGATGGATGCGCAGAGTTGGTTGAACATGTTATCAGATTCAACGAGAAATTACAGGATGTTATATGAGCGGGTGGTTGTAGGAAAGAGAAAGAGTTTGAGAAGATTATTGCCTTCAGCAATAGTCTACTTGAATGTGAAATGAACTTTCTTCATGCTCTTTGGGAGGAAAAAGCCCATTTGGACTATAATGTCTTCTTGAAGCTAATATAAGGGAGGACATTAAAATTAAGACGTCGAGGACGTCGACTCTTTCCATTTATACCACCCGCCGCGTGAGTGTGCCCTGGGGCAAGTCGGAGGGATTTGCTTAGGCCGTTATTGTGTGGAATATTTCAAAAAGAGAGCTTCCAAAGCATTTTTACAAGACTTTACTGGTTTATAAGAAAATGCTTGGTGGTTGATGTGTGTTTCTTTAGTATATGATGCTTGGTTTGGGGCTCTTTCTGTTTGAGGCTGTTTCTCTCACGTTGTCTTAATCTTAAGTATTTGAACTCGTTTATGCCCATTCGGTTATGAATAATATATGTTAGCTTTTTGATTATATTGCTTTGATGTTGTTGTTTACTTTTATACATGTATGTTCTTGTGGAGAGTTCGATAAGTTTATGTAACATTTAAAGGAATGCGATTTATATAGATGATTATGTTAATGATAATTTCAAATGAGGTTCTTTGGATGATGATTAGGAACGTAGTGTACTTTCGAATCTTAAGGTGTTTTGTGTAACTATTCGTTAACATAATTAGTTAGTATAAATATTTATGCATACATGTTAGGCATTAAAAGATTCGTGCAAATAGTGTTTAAAAAACTTTGTGTTCCTAAATATCATAAAAATTCAAAAAAATATTAAAATATTCAGTCGTCGGCCGATCGGCCTCCACGTCGGCGCCGGCAGGCCAAAATTAGCCGGATGGACTAAAATGGCACAATTGCAAAAAATTTGGGATTGAATTGACAAAAGAAAAAAAGTTTAGAACTGAATTGGCACAATTGCAATAAGTTTATGACTTCTTTGGTAACTTCCCCACTTTTTTTCACTTGAATTGTTCAAAGTAGCACTTTTGACAAGGATTCTTTATGTTAATTCATGTGATTTAGGTAGTGAAAGCATCGTAGATCCATGTTTGCAGATAAGCATCGTAGATCCATGCTTGCATATGCACGTAGCTTAGAGTATTGACGTATTAATTGAGCTCCCATTTTGTGCTAAATATTTGGCTTTTAGGAATTGTCTTTGTCTATGGGCAAACTAACAACGAAATGCCCCATACCATGTTGGCCATATTTGACTGCCGTGATTGACCACATAATATTCCACTTGTTTTTACCCAAACTTGGCCATACTTTGACCGGGCACGACTTTTCCTTCGAACTTTGCATTAACTCCATTTTTGCGCCTACGGAAAGATCTTCAGTAATTTAGATGATGAAAAAGCTCTAAATGTCGCAAGGTCAAACATTTCAAATCATTTAAGTGTGAAAAATTTTGAAAAATGATTTTTATGTACGTTTTTACTAAATTTGACCAAATTTTGACCCGACGTAACTTCTTCGTCCAACATCGTTGTACCTAAAGAAGGCTCACGGCTGATAGTTCCAAAATGCGACTCCATTGTAACAGAAGGGTCAGGATGGCAGATTTTTGGTAATCATACCGAACGAACATCCATGATATTTTCTTCGGTAAAACAGCTCTACAATATTTGATGCCTCTACAAATCCTCGGAAATAATGAATGCTGACTAGGAGGCCATTTGTGAATTTAATGGTGAGCTGTCTTTCTTTCTTTTCTTTGGGTTCTGTAGGAGATTCGTGTTTGCAGCTACCCGTAGCCCTCATTTGATGAATTTAATGGCTGCCCTTCTCTATTATTTCTCACGAAAGGGTAAAGGATCGTTATCGCATTACTTCGGTACATACCAATACAATGATTCCCATCTTATTACTCCAAGCATATACGGCCACATTCAATTTGAAGTGACAAGAGGACAAAGCAGAGGGAATTTCCTTGGAAATGCAAAGCTCAGTTGGAATGACTTAATGCTAATTCCATTTCCTTGGTTTGCTGCTTGCAGGATGGAGAATATGAAGTGATCGTATTTGCACATTACAGGATGAAGAATATAAAGTGATAGCAGGAGCTCATTACATTGCTGAACATAGTCTCATTGATGGTGATGGTAGTCTGCCATCACCATCAATAGCTTCATAGCTGGCTTGAGAATCAACTACCAGTAGATAAAAAACAACTGCACTTTTCGCTCACGAAACAATATGTAATCTAAACGATGGCGGGCATGTAAAATGCCGTCCTCAAAGGTGGACCAAATAGGGATGATCTTCATTGATGCAGCTGCACTTGCACCAAAACACATGATTCTGATCAAGAAATTTGTCTAGATTGAAGATCATCTTCATCGGAACCTGCAGGAGGAGAATACGAGCTTGCTCATAATATAAGCTCGGAAAATGAGTTCACTGGAAGAAAGAACCACCGGGAGCATGGAAACTTCTGTTAGTTCTTATGTCAGTAGGGAATTTATAAAGAAAAATAAAAGAACCCAAAACAAAGCGCTTTCTTGCCAACAAGATAATTGAAGAAGAAACACAGCATATAGAAACGATTACTTCTAATACTAACTCTGCAAGACAGTAAAAGTCAACCGAAAGCTTCGGAAACCAACCTTCCTTTTCTTTCCATGTGACAACCATCCTAGCAAGAAACAAACTTTCTCAAACAAACTTTCAGTAGTTCCCAAGTAAAGAAATGTTCCTACAGAGATTTCATCTGTAGTGGGTCCAACATAGTCACCTTCGAATTACAAGAGTGGACTCTGAAAGTTTGATTTGCAGTTAGCAGGTCATCATACCAAGTTGGGGCACAACAGAATCTCTTCTTTGCATATGTTAACCTCACAAAAATCTGTATGATAGGATCTTGGTTTGGATCTCATATTATGTCACTGCCAACCAAATAACCAACTAATACTCCCTTTGAATTGGCTGAATTGTACCTTCAGATGGTTTTCTGAGTATGCAGTGAGCTAATGGGTTCATTTGACATAGTTGGATATATAATTCTGCAACCTTTCGAAGAGCTGTTTATTCAGCTTGTCGCCTCTTTGATTCCCTCGAACCAACTTCCATTCAGTGAGTTTCAATGATGTATCAGCTAACATTTGGTTACTACAGCCTATCTAGTCTCCATCAAGTTCAGGAATATTTGCTCAGATAACAAGGACAATTAGCCAAGCCAGCATTCTCTTGCTGGCTGTCTGAACAAATGCTCCGTTTGGTTGGCTATCTCAGTATCTCCCTATGCTTTGTCTTCAATCGACGCATTTCAGAAATGAAATGGGGCTGTGATCACCATAATCAACTATTGCAGAGTCTATTGATACAGTTAGAACTGGAAAGAGCAATCACCTCGTGTCATATGAAAGTACCATGAAGACTCGTATCAATGTGCGCAGTTGATAAAATTGCCTCCATGATCAAATTTGAATGGGTGAAAAAGGTGTGCTAGAATGTCACAACACCATGAAAGACTGATATTGTAAATCAGGGCAAAGGATCAAGTGGTGTGAAAAGGATCGACTCACCAAGTTCGTGAACCATTACAGTGCAGTGCAGGTTCAGAAGCAACCAAACTCCCATGGAAGCGTCCATCTCCATCCAAGGTCAGGTACCTGCAATTTTCACGACTTAAAAGGGAAGGACATTGTGAGCTTACGAAAGCCCTGCAACTCTGGTGCAGCTCATAAGGACATAAACTTATGTAAGAGAATCAGCTGAACCAGAAAACTTGCAGATAACCAAGACTCAAATCAATAAAGAATGGAAGCTTTTACTAATCAATAAGTGTCTATTCTTTCCATCTAGGAGCATAGAAGCCATAAACTAACAACCACTAAAATCCATATCGTCACCAATTGGCAACATAAATGGCAACCTATGGATCCATTTTCCTATGTATATCATCTTTATGCTGGCCAGCTCGACCCTCGCGCTCATCACAGGTTGATTCATCAGCCAGGCACTTATCAATGTCTGCACGCTCAGATGCTTGCATTGATCCTAAATCCCATATATCAGATAGCCCACCAGTAACTCCCACTTCAGGTGCATCATATTGAGCAAGATTACCCCATACCACACCGCTAGAACTAGACATACCAGCACTCACGTCAAAACCCATGCCCCATACCTCGTCTTGCTTAATCATGCTTTCAAATCCCGATGAGAAATCTGGAAAGTTCTTCCTCTCTGCCAGTTCCTCTGGGAAAGAGACAAAGTACTGAGGAGAGAACTCTTGCCCTGGGCTCTCAATGACACTCTTCCCCTTGAATTGAGGATCAGCTCCCAAGCTTGATGACCCCTCTCTGAGCAGATCTCGAGTTTTGAAATAGCCCTGTACAGATGCTACATCATGTGGCGCTGTTGTTTCTCTTGACATGACATCCTCAACTTGAGGCGAAATGATCTGTTCACATAAATCTGTGCCAGTTGAAACTTCAGGGAGATGTTTAGCGTTTTCGACAGGATTCAAAATAGGAAATCCACAAGATGCATCAACAGTCTCCGTGTCATGTCTGTACTTGACTATCTGCCCTTCCGTGGAGGGTGCTGCTTCAACATCCTCTGGCTGATGATGCTTGAGAAACTTCCTCCTCACCCTTGAAGAACCGATTTCTCTCTGCTCCTTCTTTTCCCTCAAACACGCTACAAAGGAGGGGTTTTGAAGCAATTTTGCCATGAATGAAACCATCTGCTTTTGTCTTTGCTCAGCAGCTTGAAGTCTCTCATTCACTGCTGCTGCATGATGAGCTGTGCCACGGTGCTGCTGCTGCAGTTCAACTACCTCCTGCATCAACATACTCTTCTCCTTCCTTAACATTTCAACTTCAATTTCCAACCCAGGTTTCGCCGCTTCACTGGAAGGTCCAAAGTAGCTTCCGATCTGCTGTGTCTGAGGCGACTTGCGTCTCTGCATGTTCTTTAGAAGTTGCCTCTTCCCTCTCTGAAAAGCTTCATTAGCAAACTCCCATCTATCAGTGTCAATCTTGCGGAACCCCTGACCACATCATATGAAAATTCAAGAATGAATAGGGAATGGAATGTGTAAAAATCACCAAAAGACAAAAAGGATATAGTATAGTCTGTAAGTCTAGCATGTATCATTCATCAACACAAGCCGAAACGAACAGTCTTCCTAAACAGGAGAAGCTGCACTGTGGTACATTGAAAATCTTTTAGCTGCATAATCTGCGTAAGGAATAAAATGGAACACATCATGGGAACCTATACATTGACTGGTCACCAACAATATACCAAAACCTGAGAATTTCTACCTGCAGGAGAAGAATGAAATCCCAGTTGTGGAGAAAACTTGTAGGGGGCATTCTTTCATCATGATGAGCGAAGAAAGAAGCTTATTACAAAGTTTCATGTCTAGAGGCACCTAAAACTAGCAGCAAACCCGAGGGGCGAAGTCTGAAGGAAATACAATCAAATGACACAGCATGTCGACAACATTACAAGAATTGCTAAACATAGAAAAGAGAAGAAAAGAACTAACATCCAGAGGATTAAATAATTAGAAACATATGCGAACACATTACTCATTAATTTCAAAAGTCGTTTACAAGCTCTCATTAGAGAATACACCATCAAGAATGCCTCCATTATGCCTCCATTATACAGTGGAACTACAATTACGTCAATCTTCGCGGAACTGATATACAACAAAGTCGAGCAGGAAACAAAGGCAAAGGCACAGCGGCGCAGCAAAAATAAAAAAGAAATACATCAAAATACAAAAGCAAAAAAAGGCAGAGGAAAAAAAAAACATCTACAAAAAGAGAACAGCAGCCAATAGAGGCCGTGTTCCAGCAAATACCCACGTAAGTATTTAGCTGCCGAACAAAGCTGGAAAAATTGTTGTGCTTGAAATTCCGTGGGAGTATAATCCTGGCAAATTCAACGGGGTCCCAAACCACGAAGCTCTGGCCGCTCGACCCCCATGATATTATCGAATCCAGCGATCGGTCATCGACCAAATCGAAGGTCTTCGAAAGAAAAGGTGGGATTGGAGTACCCTGCAGGCTCTCCAAAGGCTGAGGAGCACCAACAGTAGTCTCCATGTCGCCGCCTCTCACCGGAAGTCCCACCTCCTCTGTTTCTGCTACACTAGTGCTAAATGGAGGCCCGAGAGGAGTTGTTTCGAAAACAGGTTCCGGTTTTAACTCGAACATGTCGAATGACGAGGCGAGGTTCAAAGGAGAGAACGCCTCGAACTCCATGAGAGGTGAAGAAGACCCAGAGAAGCCAATCTTCTCCATATCAAAGAACGACCCAGAAGGCAATGCCTCCGAACCCATCACATACGAAACAGCCGAAGAAGATGACCCAGCACCAGCAGGAGCCTTACCTTTAGCTCTTCCTCGGTCAGAAGAACCAGGAGGAGGTTTCGGGTATCGCTCATCTTCTGGGTTCATCGAATTTTTTCACCCTTTACCCAGTGAGAAGCAGTAGCGAGAGGAGAGAGAGTGAGGGACAAAATGTGCGTGACAGAAGGACAAAAATGGTCGGCGAATGGAGCGTGCGGTGGAGTTTATATGGGTTTGGGGGCTCATGCCGACAAGGTGCTCGGGAAAAATCCCAGGAGAAACAGTAAGGCGGTGGAGGGTCGCTGCGTGGGAATCGACGGCTGAGAGCGACGCATCGCTCCATGGGGCCGGGGAGGGTCGTGGGGCTTCGTCTTTCGCGCGTTGCGTTGCCTCGAATTGATCTCAGAGAGAGAGGGAGAGGAGCGCCGACCTTGAGCTGAATCTGGGGAGAGCTTCCTGGTAGTTACGCCCGTTAAGATTTTGTGTTCCTTTTGTCTCTGCTGGTGTTCGTATTTTAATTTCCTCTTCTAGATATTTTTGTGGTGTTGGAGCGAGGTGGGTGCCAGAGAACAGCTGGGGGCCACAGGATAAGATATTTCTGTCCAGGTGGGTTCTTTCTTTTATTATTAGTATTATTATTATTATTATTATTATTATTATTTATTACTTTTTCGCAATTTTTTCTTTTTTCTGATTTATTATGAACTTCCACTTGTCCCCTAGAAAGATACCGTTTTGTCGATCGGTCGTATGGACAAGTGTTTTTAAGACACCGGATGAACTTACTGCAAAAAGTTCATTAATTTTACAAACTAATTACGCACTTTAATGAGCGTCGATATCACCAAAAGTTCTAAATCAATACACTTGTATCATATTTATCTCAAACTAATTATCATTCCACAAAAAAATTCCGAGTCGATACAAATTATGTCACATTTACCCTCGAACGAATTTTTCGTCTCATTGATTATAAGATCGTGTGATCAGAAATAACCGACGGTATTGTCAAACTGTTAGGCTCACAGCTCCTCATAATATTAGGGTGCATGTAATTCGTCGAAAATAAATAATGTAGAAAATAATTTCTTAAAGAAATGAACGCTTATACCGCTTAAAATAACAAATTGATGCAAAATATTTTCATCGTTAATGACAATTTACATCTAAACACTTTTGTGGGCGATGTAATTTTTCTCGCCCATTGGTTTCTTTAGGAAAAAGTACACTAGAAATGTCATAACTTGTGTACAGTGTTCACTTGAATGCCATAACTTTCAAAACGTTCACTTAAGTACCATAACTTTTAAAAATCGTTCACTTGAGTGCTACTTCGGAGCAAAATCGTTCACTTGAGTGTTACAGTAACTTTTCCGGCATGCCACGTCGCCTTTCCGGCGTGCTACAGTAACTTTTCCGGCATCTACAGTAACTTTTCCGATCGCCACATCGGCTTTTTCGGCTGCCATGTCAACATGGCACTCAAGTGAACGATTTTTAAAAGTTATGGCTTTTAAATGAACGTTTTGAAAGTTATGGCACTCAAGTGAACGCCGTACAAAAGTTATGCGACTTATAATGTACTTTTCTCGTTTCTTTAAGTAGTACAGGCGATAATCTTTAGAAAAAATATTTTATAAATTATCTATTTTTCGTAAAATGAAGAAACTTTATTATTTAAAAAAAATTGTAAAGTTGAAAACATTTTCACGTTTTCCTACTATGATTAGGGGAACGCTTGGCGAAGAAGGAAGCGGGCTGGCCAATGAGAGAGGAGGCCATTTCCAAGTTGGAAACGTGTGACGGGAAACGAGGGGCGGTCAAGGATACTTGATTACCGCCCTCAGCCAATGGGGGCGCGGGCTCGTACGCAGCCTTACGTCAGCAACAAACCACGTTATCCCGCACCCTGTTTAGGAGCAAAGGACTCGGTTTTCGTCTTTTTCTAAACTAATCATAGAAAGTACGTGAGGATGGACCGCGATCACAACCCTCCCGCGGTTGAAAAGGGCAGAAAAGATTCGTTTGTTTCGCGGAAGAAATTGAATGATATTGACATCACAATAACTTGTACTCTCTCAAAATAATTAATCGATAAAAAGTATTTTCATCATCGACGGTAATTTATATTTGTACATTCCCATGAATTGAGAAAAATATTTTTTAGTCGTTCGTATATATATAAACGATATAAGCAATCATTTTTTATAAATAAATTATTTATTTTTTGCTAAAGAAATACACCTTAGGTATCCGGAAGAACGTCCGGCGTGACGAACCTCTTTAATGGCTCCGTGCGATAAAGTTTGACCATGATATTGATGTCGCATTGTGAGTTTTCACTGCGGGTTTGCGATATATTTCCGTGTTTAGTCATAATAATTTCGATTGCGGTGATTGCAATATCCACCGACATTGGGGCCATGTGACGCCTATTGTTGTGACTACATTAGTAAATCTCAAAATACTCGCGTTTTATTTCCTCTGTCGATGTTAGATAATGTTGATGTGATTGCATAGTTAATAAAATGCCATTCGTTGATCGTTGGATAATTATTTAAATATAAGCATTCTTTTATGACTAAATTCATATCAAACTTGGCAATGCATAGATCAGTAATAAATATGTTGAGAAACGATACGAGAAACTATAACATCTTCCTTGTAGGTAAACCTATATAATTCTCAAGTCTCGTCCGTAGTACCAAAATTAGCACGATTATCGATTAATTTATTTAATATTGAATATGATCATCCGCATTTGGATAATTAATTACCAGTTTCTTATGAATTAATAATCATCTCAGTTATTTTTTAATTAGTGTTGGTTGTTAATATATTATTTCGAAAACTTTATATGTAAACATTACCTTTGCATATTATTGAAAGATATAATGATACCAATGATATTTGAACTCTTACCCGAAAACCAAAATCGCCTGTTACTTATATTTTTTTAAAGTTAATCCTTCCATTAACTTTAACAATTGGGGTTTTTTTCCAATTTGATTTTTTTAAAATAAATATTTACGAAATTATTTCAAAAAAAATATTTACGAGTTTGGGCCTCGCTCGACAACCCAACCGCCGAGCAAGCCAAGCTGGGCCCCCCCAGATTCTGAGCGGCCCATTTTTTTAAAAATTTTATTTTTTAAGTGTTTTAATTATTTATACTTATAATATTTAGTTTATTTCTTATTTTTTAAACATGTTTATATTTATTTTATTTATAAATTTTTTCTTGTGAAGCTTATCTTTATAACATAATTAGCAATAGTTAATGTAAAAATTTATTAAGATCTATAATTAATAAATAATCTATTTGATGTATGTAAATCCAATCGAAAGGCGAAACGGTAATATGTCAAGAGTTAGTTCGATATCGAGAAGTAGCACCGAAGGAAGAAAATGCAAAATTGACAAGGAAAACGGCGTTTTTTGGGGAAAAGGGTGGGCCAAATGATTTGCCAATGGATTCCTATCGAAAAATTACGTGAAATAAAAAAAAATTGTCTCAAACGGACGCCCGAGCGATGAGATATGCTCTTCCAAAGTTTTTCCCATTCTTTACTCGTTTCTACTCTTTTGCTGCGATTTTTAATCTTTCCATGCGGTTTTTAATTCTTTTGCTGCGGTTTCTCATTTATCTATTACTGCGATTTCTAACATATTCCTACGGCTATATTACATTTTATTTTATGAATATTTTAAATTAATTACATAATTACAACATTATTTATTAATTATAGATCTTAATAAATTTTTACATTAATTATTGCTAATTATGTTATAAAGATAAGCTTCACAAGAAAAAAAATATAAATAAAATAAATATAAACATGTTAAAAAAATATGAAATAAACTAAATATTATAAGTATAAATAATTAAAACACTTAAAAAAATGAAATTAAAAAAAAATGGGCCGCTTGGCAGTTGGGGGAGCCCATCCCCGCCACCTCGGCAGCCCAACCGCCGAGCGAGGCCCAAACTCGTAAATATTTTTTTTAAAAATAATTTCGTAAATATTTATTTTAAAAAAATTAAATTGGAAAAAAAACCCAACAATTGGTGTGTTGAGTTGGACGTTGAAGTGTTGAATTGGTCAATTGGGAAACACATGTCACGATTTCTGTGGGCTAAAATCCAAGGAAAGCCCAAAGTTTTAGAACGTCAACCAATATATATATATTACTAACAAGCCCAAGCTTTTACAACAGGAACGAAAATAACATAAACTTTGAAATGTCCCAAGAAAAAAAAAGAGTTAATATCACGAAAATTTTCAAACTAATATATTTATGAAAATTTTACTCAAATCATTTTTTTTACTACAAAAAATTTCAAACTGGTACGCATGTGTTAAATTTACCAAAAACTATTTTGTTGACTATCAAAAATTCTAAACCGGTACTCCCGTGATAAATTTATCCCAAACTAGTACGCTTGTGATGAATTTATCATCCGTTAATTTTATGTTAAATTTCACCATCAAATTGTTCAGTTGGATGACACGTGACGGTTGATGGTATACCAAGTTGGGATTTTATCTTAAGTTTGTCACAGATATATCAGTTTGAATTTTTCATAGCATTAATCATATTTAACAAAAACTAATAGAGAGTAAATTTATCACGTGTGTACTAATTTGAGATTTTTTGTGGTAAAAAACATTAGTTTATGATAAGTTTGTCACGGGGGTATCAATTGAGATTTTTGGTAGTCAAAAAAATAGTTTGAGGTTAATTTGCCATAAGCGTACCGGTTTGAATTTTTCATGGTAAAAAAATTTAATTTTGGATAAATTTATTAAAAAGTGTAGCAATTTTGGGTTTTTCATGATAATAACAAAAAAAGAACAAATTTTCACCTGTAGGACGAGAACGACACATCATCCAACACGCCGACATGCACAGCGAACTACTTTCATCTCGAGAGAGATCTATATTGGAAAGAGGTCGTTCAACTTCAACATACTCATACATCAAATAAAATGAAAATGTCAACGGTGCGTTTATTTATCTGATAAAATGAACGATTTAATTTTTTTTTCTAGAAATAATCATTTGCATTGCTTACGAGAATGAACGAAAGAAAAAAATTCATTGTTCACGAAAATATTTAGATAGGAATTGCTGCAGATAATGAAACATTCTTCGTTGACTAATTATTTCAAGCAACACAAACTCTCATTTTCAAGAGAATAATTTTCAAATCATGCATTTTTCGCGAAACTAGTGGAATCTATCATATTCATCGAGTATGATTTGATTATCTAGGCTCCGTTTGTTTTACGAAAAATGAATGATTTAAGAATAAATTGCTAGAATAGTCGGGGGAGGCCGGGTCATTTGATAGAAATGGAAGGTTTTTACCCTTCAATGACAAAGAAGGCCCCATGGAGTAAAGGGAAATGCAGGAATTCTTGGAAAAAGGGGGAGCGGGCAGCACTGGAGGGAAATTCTCGCGAATAAGGAAGCACGTCGACTCCGAAAGGAAAGCTCGAGCGAGGGATTTACGTCAATAGTTCTTAGAAGAGAGGTCTCAGCTAGCAGTTTGAGCATATCCTGGTAGAATGAAACCATTCTTAATAGGATACCGATAATGAAACATTGTTTATTGACTAATTATTTCAAGCGACACAATCGCTCATTTTCAAGAAAATACTTTTCAAATCATGTATTTTCTGCAAAATTAACAAAAAATATAATATTCATCGAGTACGCTTTGATTATCTAGGCTTCGTTTGTTTCTCGAAGAATGAATGATCTACGAATAAATTGCTACCGATAATGAAACATTCTTCATCGACTATTTATTTCAAGCGACACAATCGCTCATTTTCAAGAAAATATTTTTCAAATCATGTATTTTTCGCGAAATTAACGGAATCTACAATCTTCATTGAGAACGATTCGATTATTTGGGCTCCGTTTGTTTCCCAAAAATAAGTAATTTGGAAATAATTTTCGTGAAAACAATTGCTTGTATCTTTTGAAATAATTAGATAATGGAAAATGTCTTCACTATTAACAATAATTTATGTTTAAGTATTTTCATGAACGATTAAAACATGTTTTGTTTTGTTCTGTCATTTTTGTAAGTGACACAAACAACTATTTATATAAAAAATTATTTTTAAAATTATTTATTTTCTTCGAAATAAACGGAGCCTTAATTACTGGCTTATAATAAATCGTATATTAAGAAGTCGTTAATTTTTTTTTTCTTCGTCGGAAAAAGAAGAAGATGAAAATCAGGGAAGCCGCGCCGTACTTAAAGCCCCGATTCCATTTCGCGCCATTTCAAGCACCCGCGACCGCGGAAAACCAAAATTCACGAGGGAAGAGACGGAGGAGGGAAAGAGATTGAAAATGGAGAGAGATCGCAGTCCGAAGTCTCTCTCTCTCTCTCTCTCCTCCCTCCTTCAGCGAGCGATTTCTCAATCCGCAGGCGCAGTTGGGCTTCCGGATCGAAGGGTAAGCTTCTCCCAGATCCGCAATCCGACTGCCTTTTGTTTCCGGACGCTCGCGTCGGCCGGCTGTTCATTCGATCGTCGCCTCCCACTGAAACCGTTTCGTCGTCCTCAATGCATCGGGCTGACTCGATCCGTGTCGAGATCCGGAGACTGATTGATGAAACCGAGGTCGTATCCGATGCCTGGATTGTGTGCTTGTTTGCTCTTCCCATTTGCTTGTTTCGGCTCGTGTTTCGACTGATTCCTGTCGTTCTGAAATGTCACGCGGCCATGACTACACGTCGAATCGATTCATCGGTACTCGCTCGCCGTCGCTTTTGATCAAATCATAATAGAATCTGGCATTTTTCTCCAGCTAAATTGGTGGGATGAGATAGTTCGTCCAGATTATTTTGCAGGCCAAATTGATGATTCATCTGTACCGAGGCAGCTTATAGTTTTCTCTGTCAGATGGTTCAGGCTGGCTTGGATTTTCTAATCTGTCTTCTCAGTGCAGAGATTGCGTCGTGTCTTGACATTTCCCTTGGTAATTTTGACTACACGGTCCGTGTATCGGCAGCAAGATTCAATCTGGCGCTGATATGTTTCTCTTTCTCACCTATCTGTTGCATCCGCAATTACTGGCCGTACTGTCTTCCTCGTCGTCTCATTTTCTCGAGGGCATTCGAGGAAAGGCACATGAGAACATCTGGCTGTCTGATAAATAAACAATTCTAAACTTCTGAGACATTTCGTATATCTTGGGTCTAATGACACCTAGTAGTTGTGCAATGCCAGTGAGGGATGGGTGGTGAAGGCAAGGTAGCCAAGCATTTTAAAGACTTGTGTCCTCACCGCGACATCCTACTTTACGAAGTGTAGGGAATGTGGGGTCATGAGTGTTATTTTGATGTGTGTTTTGTTCGCAGAGGCTTCCGAATGGATCAGGTTGTGGAAATCGTGGTTTTGTTCTTGGAGTAGCACAAGTGCATACGACAATGATGCATATGGGCTTAATTTGTAGGCACGCCCCCAGGGCGAGGGTTTTGCTAGAGACGAAGAGGTAAGTGACGAATTTCTTACCACTTCTTTGGCACAGCGTTTGAGTCATACTAGGCCTTTTCACCATCACAAATTGTACTTGTTTGAGGGTCTATACTGCTATTTATTTTGTCTGTCACCATTTTTGGGATAGTATATGATGAGTAAAAGAGTGTTCATGTGAAGAGTATGAAGAGATGTGTGATTATGCCATACTTCCTAAATGGACCTCCCAACTCTTGAAAATACAAGCCGCTAGCTTCTCTCTCAAGCTTTATGCTTATGTACACTGCTGCTCAATTCTATAGCTTAAACTGTCTCTTCACTTTTGCATAAAGCGCTTTGAAAAACCTTCCACAATTCAAAGCTTCCACAGTTGTATACTGACATGAAAGAATGGCTCAAACCCTAGCACGAGATGAGTAGCTACAACAACCTCATTAATCCCTAGAATCTCTGCTTTGCGGAACTTCTGCCCATGGTTCATGCGGTTGCCTGGAATTTGCTATCCAAGGCATGGTTTCAACAAATGCTCCGCCTAACATGGTTATTGATCTGGTCTTGTCGGCACCCAACATAGTGTGCATTATTGACCATCATCCTTCTTACCTCTTGTCTTAGACAACTTACTAGCCGGAAAATGCAGTCTGGCCATCAATGGACGGGGTGCCCGTGTTTTCCTATCAAATCCCCTCACACAAACAAATCCTGCAAATTGCAAATTCCTTGTCAGCACAGTAGATAATTGCTCTTTTAGTATTTTCTTCCATTGCACATGATTACATGGAAGATGCTAATAGAACAAGAGTCCATATCTATGAAGTAAAACTTGCAAGTAAACACTATTTGCCTTGGAATATATTACGAAGTAAAGAATCTTTGGTCTAGACAGCTCGAACTCCTTATGATATATTATTCATATGGAGTGGAGGAACTTTGTTCTCTGGTCAATTTGTTTGAGGACAAGAGAGCTCATGTCATTTTTGATATAATTTTTAAAGACGTATTCATTGTCGGAGATGTTTGACATTCCAGAGTTGATTGAGCGTCTTCTCGACTTTTTCCACTTATACAGGTGATTACTTTGTCAGCAATCCTACTGGGAATTATCACGACTCTGTATTGCATCATGTCTCAAAGTTGAACTTCTTCTTGTGTGTTCTTTATTGGCTGCGTAAGAAACATCAAATGGATACTAAACCTATGTATACCTAGATTCTCTGGAAGAGAGACATTTGGAAATAAATGACTTAGATTTTAACAGACTGAATGCTTCACGAATCCTTCACAAGGCTTCAGGAAGCACTTGCTGAGTATACTGCTAATCTCAAATGGGCCAGTCGATCGTGTATACGGCTCATTTCATAGGCAATACATGATTTAAAAGGATGAGAACTCAAGTTGTCACATGTACTAACTGTTATATAGACAATGATGACAATTTTTCCTTGCCATGAGTTGTTTATTGGATGTCTTAAGCATCTAAAATATTGAAGCTGGCATAAGTTCCAAAGCACCTTCCTAATTGAAGGTATCCTATAATGGAGGTGCAAGTAGATATGACTGTAAAAATGGAGATGTCGGGTGAGTGGGGGATTCAAGGTTTAGTGAATGGCATTCTAACCCTAATCAGGATCAGGTCTTCAAATCACTTGAAGTGATAATTTACGGTGTGGATGTGGACTTCTATGATAATGATGCGCAATTCTTTCAATTAGACACTATAGAGATGATGATGCATATTGTCACCTTTCCCCTATTATAGTAGAAGTAGAAAATATTGTGAGCTAGCCTTCGGAAACCATAGCTAGTTATGCTTTGGCTTAATTAGTCAGAGGCTATTCAGTCTTGTGGGCCCTGCCACAAATTGCCGTGCGTAAAAATGACTTCTTTTGTCTACTGATTTCAGATGCCTTTAAAATTGAAGTAAAATTAGGCACAATTTTCTTGCTAGTTTGAGAGTTCTGCGTATTCATTAAAGTTCTGACAAAGCAGTTAATTGTGAAGAAAAGGAAAAATGCTTAAATTGTATTTTTACCGTAATAATCGTAAAAGAGAGAAGAGGTCATTTACATACCTCTCCAGAAGCATTGCTGAATGCCTTCTGTTGGCAAACCTATAACACAAAGATGAGCTTTTAGAAGCCATTAAGACATCGTGGTACTTAGCAATTGTTTCTCATTGTTTACCCTTGAATATTGTCGGTATAGAGGTTCCAAAGTACACAGTCCTCCTTTGAAGTTTCCACAACAAACTCCTAGGAACATCTATAGGATTTATACTTGTCTCATGGTCAGCAAATACCTGCATTATATCAGTCACTGTTAGCATGATCTTAAGGGACGGTGTTCTAGTCATGTTGACAATCAGAGCATAATCAACCTCGTTAACTTGAAAATATGTGCCATTTAGTGGAAAACTCCCCCTCATTGCTGTACGGCATGGAATCTGCTTAATCATGTGTGCACAAATCAGATTGATTTTATTACTTGAGATACTGCCATGTACAGGATAGATACCGAGATTATGGATATTCTAACCAGAAATGTCCCACGAACAGTCTGCGAATTTGATTCTCTTATACCATTACATGAGACACAAGTTATTTCGTTGCAAAGTGTGCCACCTTCTTGGGAATTGCACCGATGTTCAGGTGGTTGAACAGAAGAAGCTGTTTCACCTGATTATGAAACAGCCATCAATGCCATGAACTTGGACTCCTTAAACTTGTTTATGTTTTTTACTCACCTGGTGTCCATATTGCGAGGAGGTATTTGGACGGATCATCTGCTTCTAGCTTGTCCAGCTGCATGTGGTAAAATGGCATTAACACAAAGTGAATGTACATTAGTATAGTTCCAAGAAGATGCAATATTCACTGACCCCATTCATAAGAGGGTGTCCCTCTGGTATTTCATACCTGCAAGATAGTACAATAAAAATATAAGATTGCAGCTTACCATTTGATTCCTATGTACGTTTTACTAGGTGTGACGATAAACTTTGACATTTCGTTCATTTGGATCTAAGGCTATCCTCATCAAACTCTTGTTTTCTCTTACTTGGCTGGTGTAGGTCTCATGGAAGTGTATATCTGATAATTATTTGAAAAAAAGCTGATTAAATTGTATCATTGTCTGGTAAAATGTCTCGCCACCAGGAAAAGTATTATTGCATTCAAAGAATGAGAATCATATGAGAGTAACTTGAGCAGTCAAGAAGGTTAGACTTACACTAGGTGCTCCGTCCGCAGCCGGCTGACATTTTTAAGCTTAGGCACAGGAATGGAGGCAGCTTCTGGGGTTAAAGCCACTAAAGCTTTTGACATGTCATCTTCTTGAAGGTCCATGTTGTGCTGCATGTACTTCTGCAAATTCTGAGTGAACTCTTTCATGTTAAGTTTGATTGTAGGAATTTCGTTGAAATCATCTGAAAACATATCCTCCATGTCAATTTCTCCTATCTGAGTGCAGTCTGGTTCTGGGGTTGCAGGTTCCTCTATAATAGGTAGACAGGTACTTGCTCCAGGTCTTGCTTCTTGTTGCTGTTCTTGTAAGTTCTCCTTTGCCAGTGGTAAAGTCAGAGGCAATGTCTCACCAATGTTTTGGCTGGCTATATTTCTTCCCATTGCAGTCACTATGCTCTTTTCCTCTGGCCCGGGAAGAGCAAGCCTTGCACTGTACAAAATATGAGTGCTGAATATATAGAAGAACATGTGTCCTCGTCTGGTAATATTTGCAGTCTGTGATGATGATATGTATACTAGCTATTGCTATTGAAGTATCACTATCATGATGAAAAGAAAACAATAATTGGTCATCAACTAATTAGAATTGGATGTGGAAAGTCCAAGTTTCATTTCTAGATTTAATATCTTCCTTACCGACGCGCTAAGCAGGTGCATCTATTGCTGGTACTGTTTCTTAGGCCATGCTTTTCAGCTTTAACTTTTATGCATCTAAAACTCAGGTTCTTTTTTTTTTTTTGGAAGTAGGGGTCTTGTTTGTGTGGAACTTCAATGTGATTGTGTTCACACAGAACAGGAACATAATTGTTGGAGACGACGATACCTTGCAAAAGCACTTGCAAAGTGTCTGCATTCTCCTCTCATAGGACAGGCATTGCAATTAGGTTTGCTTTTTGTGCAGAAGACCTGCATTAATTTCATATCATTGATCACTCTCAACTGCCATTAGTACTGTAAGTGAAACACTTCATCTGTAGTGGCCAAAGGAGAAAAAAGAACATCTGGAACTGAATGATATCATACCTTTCCAAATGTTATCATCTGGTAATGCAGCTCATACCTGCATGCAAAGATTTTGTTAATTAACTGATTGTCATAAATTCAATCTAGAGTAGGTACTGTGCACTAAATTAGAAAATAGCATCCTTACAATGTTCTCTGATCGAGCTTGCACAATCTTGGCCATAGATATTGTTGAATAGATTCTAAGACAGGATAGCTAGACAAACCCAAAGATTAGTACGTTCACTGCAGGTCTGTGGAATCAGTTAATAAGTGGCTGGATGATACTTACAGTTCCAAAAGATGCAATTGAAGTGACTCGGGCAATGGTTGTAGTGGTACCCATCCAAGCCTTACAGCTATACGTCCAACATTTGTGTCTACCTGTTCACAATGGCAGCTAGCTGACATTATCTGTCAAAACAGTGATGATGTCTCTGGTTATGCTTTCAACTTACTGGAAAAGCAAGGTGGTGGAGTGTTAAAAGCCGCACACACTCGACGCTCTTCAACCCCAAGCCTCTCATGCTTAGCAGATATTCTCTACAAAACCCGAGACAGATGTGAGGATTGAGGAAAGTTTCATCTAATATACTTACTGGAGAACTGACATTGCGTTACCTCAGAATACTATATAATAGCAATTATTGGGCATAACGCATGAAACTCACTATTGAGAGAAAAAGTTAAAAACATTTGACTTCGATAAAAAGACACTAGTCAATGAATGCATTTTGCCACAAACAATGTGCAAATTGAATCAGAAGTATGTTAGACCATACTTTGCTTTGTCAGGTGGAACATCCCTGAGCCATTCTAGATCAACACTTCCATGTTCTCTCATAAGACGATTGAGGAAATCCTGCATATTTCCAGGCTCCTGATATTATATAAAGCCTCCTTGATGTAACTAATGGTAATATCACTAATGGGTTCTGTAGTACCTTGATTCTTCCTGCAAGTACGTTATTCATTCCTCGTTCTTTGATGGCATCAGCAATTTCATTGACATCTGCACATCTGACAGCTTCCCAGTCCACAGAGTCCATTGTGTTTGGCGTTCTTACTCTTTTCCTTCCATTGGATTCTGCCCGTCTTCTTAAGCTATCCCAGTCAAAATCTTCTTTCTTCTCCTTACCAGCACCTCTACTCTTTCCTTTTGAATTTGTTTTATTCATCTTGTTTGATTCGTCAGTTAGCGAAAGACCATGCTTAGAAGGGTGTGTATCTGCAGATTCTTGACCAGCTCCTTTTGAAATGTCCCCTGTGCCCGTGCTTTCTTTTCCCCCTACAAGTTCTGAGAAGCACACGTCTGTCTGTATTTTGCTGGTTTCCCCATGACACGCTGCTTCAGGTACAATCTCACGGTCCACAGCAGGCCTGTATTCAGAGTTTTCACCTCCTAGACAGCTGTTGCATGGTGGACTATTCTCGACCGTTTCTTCACAAATCTCTGTCTTCTTACTGTCTGTTGTAGTGAAACTTGTTGCTGTTTCATCCTTGATAATTTGCTCATTCTCATTCTTGGAGCTCTCAGAAAAGTTGGTTTTTCGTATGAACTTTTCTGGACATTCAACTTCTGGAACTCCCAGACAGCAGGTGAAACCTGAGGTAGATCTTGGACATGAAGTGTCTGTTTGCAGTGTTTCCTCACCATCCTCCATCTCACTGGATTTGTTTATTACATTCTCCGTATGCTCGTTAACTGACGCATCTTCAATTTCATGAAGAGAAACCTCTAGTGGAACATTTGAGCCAGCCATACCCAATAGCTGCATAAATGACTGTAAACCATCCAAGCTGTCAGTTTTGGAAAAAGTATTCATCAGAACATCTGAACTTGATCCTGTCCTTTCAGCAGCCTGAGCTGGTGGCGAGTCCACAGAACTTTGAGATGATATCACCGAATTTGGAGATGAACTTTCTGCTTTCCCATCTCCTTTGATATGACCCTCATCTATTTCGGTTATTGCAGCAGTTGAAATATCTACAATCAAAGGAGATAACTTCTCTGAGACTTTTCCACTTGAAATTGACATCTGGCATTTTGGCTCGTCTGCTAAGCTAATGGAACAAACTTTACTTCCAACAAAATTATCGCTGTTGACAACCTCTTTTGTTTCATTCTTCTCATACTCATTGTTAGTGATTGAGCTCTGGCCCCACACTGTTTCATTTAGACTTTTTTCACTCAAGGGGTACTCCATCTCCAAGATGTGCGTATCTGGTTCATTGATAATTATTGCAGTTCCTTCATGAGAGCACATTTCTGGGATTCGTCTCTGTGGAAAACGCGATGCCAGTGACATGAATGCCGAACTGCAAAAGCAAGAAAATTGGAAGAGAGAATCCTTTTCAGTGAAAGACACAAAGATCTCGAGTATAGTGTATCAGAAACGCCAATTTACCTAGACAGATGGTCTGATACATTTTGAGTTAGAAACACTCCTACAACCGAATCAACCACTGATCCTTTCCATGGAGAAAAGCGTCTGTCACCTGCAGAAATACATCGTGGTTATCTTTTTTAAGCAGTTGGTGAAGTCGATAAGTGAGGGCTGAGACCTGTCACATAAGTGCAGTGAAGTTCTTGAATGACATGGTTGACAGTATCACACTGTGAATTTTGTATGGCCTTGGTGAATAATTTTAACAATTGCTTTTAGGGGAACCTTTTCACCATGGGTACAGTCGCTATTATTTGCTGCACTGCTTCTATTCCTTGACAGGTACCTGCGATTTCTACAGTCAGCACTCGTGCTTTAACAGCTTCACAAAAGGTTTTACAATTTCCCTGATATCCTTTCGAATTCTCCCACTTAGTGTCATTTAGCAAAGGCTTTGGTAAGGTAGTGTCATCATTTAATCTGAAAGGTCAGTGAAGATATCCCTTGCCGCTTTGAAGTTTAGCAAGTCACAGACCTTGTCCATGTTAATGGCATGGCTTAGGTCAGCATGCAATGAGGGGATCCAGTAGGGGTTTATAAGTTCCATTTGTGCTCTAACATGAATAGAGTTCTCTCTGTCTCTCTCAAGAAGCAGTTGGGGAAGTGATTAGTGGGGCTGTGATGAGGAAATGATTAGTCGGGCCGTGATGAGGAAAAACGTAATCAGCTTATCTTAATTTGGTAGTACGTGGATTAGATCATTATCCACCTAACAGGTAGATTGATTTTGGGAGTCACCTGGAGCCATTGAATATACATAACATACCTTGTACAAGATGCATACGTGCAATAAATGAGTCTGCACGCCCCTGGAAGACTCTCCGTTCTTCCTCCCACCATCTTGCCTTCTCTTCATCTGTTCCATCAATACCTTCACTATTTATATTCTCCAAAAGAAGCTTCCACACTCGGCTGGTTTCTTCATCAAGGTCAACTTTTGGTCGTGGGCGTCGTTTCTTCACTGGACCAAATGAATTGTCAAAAGGCACGATGGTTCCGTCCCTCTTATAGAGAACAATCGCATTGTGCTCATGATTTGTCATTTCATAGGATGCTAATGCATTTTGAATTCCATTGGTCTCTCTATTGATATCTAGGTGCTCTAGTTGTTTGATGATCACATCTAAAGAGGTCATCTGTCTCCACAATAACTCTGTTTGAGCCCCTGCAAGAAAAGAAGAATTTAATTAGTTTATGGATTAGGGTTCCTCGAACATGATTGGATCAGCCAACCCAAAGGATCGGTCGTTTTTTGCTTAGGTACCTGATGATCTATTGGAAGTGCTTTGGTTATTGTGCATGATAAGTGGTCCATGCAATTGCAATGCACCACCATAGGCTGAAGTAACAAGAGAAAGTCTCTTCTTAGTTCGTTTCTTTCTTGACAGCGTTGATTGTATCTCCTCAAGCAGGGCTTCTATGCAAGAGTGCGGTTTCTGTGAGTAACCATATTCTGCTTGTTTGTGGGAGTCATCTGGTAGGAGCCTGATTAATGAGGCAAAATCTCGTACCCGAGTTGGAGCCCTGGATCTCTTTTTGGTCGCCTTGTTTTTTTTATTAATTTCTAGGAGACATCCGACCGTTTGGTGCCTATTGTCAAGTTCTGCTCCCAACTCTCTAGTTGTAGCTGGATAAAAGGAATTAGGCTGAGGTGGGCTGCTCCAGTCAGTTACTTTAGCTGCGGATGTGTGAGATGTCCCTGTATTTTGCTGCACCTTCTCTGTTCTCTTCCTCTTATGTATGACTGGGAAGTGGATCCAAGACGTTGTCATGTATGCTTGTAAGCTATTGTATTGGGCTCCAAGAAAATTTGTGCTGCCGAATTTTGCAAGTTCACAAGTATCTAATTTCCTCTTACATTGTGCCTCGTATTCCCCCATAAACAAAGCCGTGCTCTCGCCGCAGTAGGGAGCCTCCTGACCTTTTCCCCATTCTTCTGGATTGGCTCTTGGAGTGACGAGTGCAATGGTGTCACATCCATTGTTAGCAGACAATTGGCCTTTCTTGTTGAGGATCTTCCTTGTATAACCGGCATCTGAGTGCTCTGGATTATGGTTATTTTGGACAAAACTCATCTCTCCCATGCCCTGTTCTGGTGTTGAAATGTAGTTTTTCTCTGTTGGGCCTGCGCTGCAGTCAAGTTCGCTTTTGTTTCTGTTTTCTAGAAAGACTTCGAATTCTTGGGCAAGCTGCTTGCTTAGGTTCGGCTGAACGCTCCTATTTTGTTGGAGATCCTGCGCTGGTGATTCTAAAGCAGATGCTGATGTGTGAAGTGTCTTTTCCATCGGCTGTTCTTCGATGTCGAAGTTCAAGGCCTTCCTGCAGGACTTTTTGGGTAGTTGGCGTACTTCTAGATCAAGGGAGGAGTCCTCAGCCCCTTCTCTGGGTAAAGCTGGTGGTTTATCAACTCCTTTTCTCCTCACATATTTTCTCTTAACTGTGGTCTTCCCCCCATCAGCAGGCTTTGAAGCTGTTGACCTCGGAGTCCTTTTCGGCTTTCCCTCTTTCACCACCTTTGGCCTGTGTTTTTTCCTTCTCGTCTTCTGTTGCGGAGTTTTGTTCAAGCTCATGATCTGGGGGTCTCCCTTCTCAGGGTCGTGATTCTCCATCAACGCGGAAACAGCAGAAGATGGCGACCCCATCACAGGCTCTTGGAGCTCTTTATCTTGTCGACCAACCTCAGGTCCGAGCCTCTTGGTGGCATCTCTATCCACCTCCTCCATGTTATGCTCAACCCCCCTCCCCCTTTCGTACGTGCATATGTTGTGCGTTTGAGAAGCAATTTTCTTTTCTACTCCGAGGGCCTTTTCTGGGGTAATCGGTGCGAAATGAAGAAAACCTTTCGACATTGCATCTTCAGATGTCGATGGTGGCAAGTTCAAGTCATATGCGCGTATTTGAGCATTCGCAAACCCATCTGCACGGCAAGTTGTTGCATAAGTTTTAGATTGAGCAATCAATGTAGACGATGCAATCTAACTAATATTGAAGAGCATATAGTCAAATCGTGGTTTAGGTTCCGAAAATGAATGCAGTAAAGAATTAGATTGTAGTTGCGAAATGTTTTACGGCACCAGGTGACACAATTTTTTGTTCCTCTCATTCATCGCCTTGCTAACTACTAACTCTACATTCTCAAATCCAACATCCTTGTACTTGGTCAAGATGAATCACTCGCTCAAACGTTTCTTTGCATTACCTCTTGTCACTTTTGTTTTTAGCTTGAAAATGTTTTCACTGTACCATGAACTGGTGTACCAAAAATAAATTAGACGTTAAAGAAGCATGGCGTGGTCATAGGTGGCCATAGCACGATGTGAAATTAAGGTAATTCTTAAAAAAGAAAAAGTCAAATTGTGATTAATTATTATATACCTTTTAATCGATAAAGGCTGTTGAGTTTGGGGGACCCTGTGTTGGTGGGCCTGGATGGTATTTATTATCAAATACCTAAAAATTATGCGAAATTGTAAAAGTTCGAACTTATAGAAGATTTGGCCATGACTCACGAGTCAAATAATGACGTGGCACCCATTCGATCAAGTCAAATTTCGATTGATCGCAAAAAAAAAATATATATATATTAAAAAAGTCCTAACGGGATAGGGATTCACGTGCGTAAATACGCGTGGATCCAGATGCTGATGTGGATTCACATGATTCGATAAGCTTACCCAGTCATATCGACGCATGTAATCTGAAGTTTGGACGGCGTGTCATGTCGTGTCAGTTTAAGGCAGTTGAAAAAGATGAGATTCAAGTCCCGAAGAAGATCGGTCCGAACTCACCCGGATAACTTGCCCAGTGATTTCCATCGACCCATGGACGGTGCGGCGGATCGGGCTCGGCAACCCTGAAGTCTGCGACCGGGCTCGGAGACGGCCACGGACTGTCTCCGTGTGGATCGGAGAAGGAGATGAAAGAACTCTTTGGGTGTTCATCCGGTGGCCCTCCCATGGCCGCAGCGTCTACCAGAGCCAACAGGCCCTGGAAGTGACCACTCTCCACCGCGACACCAGCCGAGACCGACAGATTCTGCCACATCCTGGCGGCCTCGTCCTGGCCGTAGAAGCCGGCGGCGGCCAGATCGTCGAGGCCTCCCATCATCTTCGGGCCACCGTCACGGCCTGAACTGCTGGACGGAGCAACGCCGTCGGTCCGCCGAACCGGGGCGAAACCGGGCGGGAATTCGTCCGATTCCGACGAGTCCTCGCCGTTCGCCTCGGTTTCCCGCGTCTCCATGCAGATTGGCCCCGGCCGCGGCAAAATGGGCTTGGCCGGGGTCGCCGGGATCCACGAGGTCGGAGCTCGGACCTCCTCATCGCCCGCGCCTTCCATAAATTCCCAGTTTCCAGGTAAGCCGTTCAAAATTTCCGCAGTCAAATTCAGCTTCTCGGGACAAAACAGCACTTAAGCTGCAGAATCTCTCAGTCCCGCGAAGGGTAAGAACAGGATCACAAGCCGAAGCTTTCACACAAGATCACGGGGCAAAAGATCCGGCGCAAAAGGGGAGCTGATCTGCTTCTCCTGGTCCCGAATCACCTCCTCGAGATCAGAAGAACCCCCCCTGAAACGCCCCCAGAAAAGAATTTAGACGGAAAAAACGAAATGGGTTCTTTTCGTCACCGATTCCGGCGGAGAGAACACCATGAGCGACTGATGAATAAGAAGAAGAAGAAGAAGAAGAAGAAGAAGAAGAAGAAAGGGGTGAATCATGGAGCCGAGGTTTTTCCCAGCTGAAGAAAGGGCTTCTCTTTTAATTCTGAGTAGGTAGGAGAAACAGAAAATCCCCCACGTATTTCTCCAACCCCCCCTCCTCAGAAAATGCCACTTTATCCTCTACTGTTGCTACATTTTACTCGTGACTCCCACACCCAACCAAACCAAACCCAAAAAAAAAAAAAAAAAAAAATCATTTACCCAACAGCGAGAAAAAAAAAATCAATTTTTTTTTTCTTTCCGGCGGAATGAAGAGAGAAAAATCACAACTTACTGCAAAACTAGCAAATGCCGGAGATCGGGAGCTGGGAATGGGAAGACGAGCAAAAACGTCTCTCGCACCACCGAGCAGAAGCAGCAGAAGAAACCGAAACCCAGAAAGGAAGAAGGCTGTTATTTTATTAGGTGGGGCTCTTTAAAGCGATAACCCCACCCCTCTTTCCCCGTCAAAAATTAAAAGGAAAAAAAAAAGGTTAAAAGGAAACTCATAATTAATATGTAAATCAATCTTTCTTGTGTTAATTAGTACTGGGCGTAATTACGGAATTAGACAAGAGGGGGTTTAGCCCGTGAGGTCTCCGTCCCGCTCTCCGCTCCTTCAACCACGTTCACCCCTCCCGCCCGACACTTGTCCCCTCCCTCCCGACACGTGTCCCTCCCCTTCGCAGCCCCGCTCCGTCATTAATTGCTCCCATTCGCTCACGACCGGTCAACCAACGCCCCCCAAAATCGTCTGACCTTAATACCCATCAGTGGAATTTTGCGGCGGAGCCTTGTTTTGTGATTTGAGACCCTCATGTAAAAAGTCACCTGCAAAAATACACGTCAGGTCGAATGATAAGCGTGTTAGTTTTTCTCGTTAAAGTTGAAAATCATTGAGGTCGAATCGAGGCCGAGAACGGATTGCTAAATTTTGTAAGAGTAGCGATAGTCTATCCTTTATCTAATTTATCGGGAGGAAAAAAATGTAAGGTTCGTTCATGATTTAGCTAATTGAAAGCACATAGTGAAGATTGACCGAACGGCATATGCTAGTCTGATCATTGATCCGTTGAGATGCATGCGTGAGTTGTGTTGAAATAAATTCCATATCGGATAGCGTGGTGTGATGCGGTTAACATATTTTTATTGGAAACATGTTGATATAGAAAGATACCTAAATTAAGGGGGTAGAACTAAATGTGAGCTGTGAGGTAGTGTGTAGCATTGATATATCCTAATTGGCGCATGGTAAATGTATTGGACTTCTAATGTGCCCTCTTGGCTCTTGGTGATCTCGCGCTTTACGGGCAGCCTTGTGATTCGGTTTGGCGAAAGAGACCACATCGAAAGTGAGTGCTGTGGTGTAGTCTTCATGGTTCAGCTTGGAGAAAGAGACCAAAAAAAAAAAAAGTAATGAATAGAAATGAATAACGACTAGAAGAAAGGTATGTATTGAGCTTCTACTATGCCCTCCTCATAAATCGTATCAAAATCGATTCTCGATTGTTAACCCTTCCCGATGTGAATCGGTGTTTGGTGAAAATCTCAAGGAAAGAATTTCATAACCAACGCGGTTCCCGAACAACCGTATGGTTTGTTTTGGTGAACGAAATCCTGGTTGAAAGTGGGTGTTGTGGTGTAGCAACGAAGTCTCGTCGATGGTAGTTTTCATGGTTTATCTTGGAGAAAGAAACTAGATTTAAGGTGAACATCAGAAATTCACGTTGAGACATGTCGACGCAAAAGGATATTTGAATTTTGATGGAGCAAACCTCACACCAAGCGCACAAGTGGGGGATAAATTATTGAGATGTACTCGTGAGTTATGTTAGAAAAAGTCACACAACAGAGAATGAGTGTGGTGTGTATACGCGTAAGTTGTGTTAGAGAAATCATTGCAAAAGAGAATTGGTGCGGTGTAAAATACCTTAATATATCTCAATTGGAAACATGATGATGCGGAAAAAATACTTGAATTAAGGGAGAGCGAACCTAACGTTGAGCCGACACATGAGGAAAAGATTATTGAGATGCACGTGTGAGGAATGCTAAAAAAAAAAAAAAAAAGCTTCACATTGGAAAATTAGTGGGGCAGGTGATAGTAAACATATCTTTTTTTCGCTCATAACTAATTGGTTTAAACTTTTGAGCGAAGATAGTTCTAATTAGATATGCCGATAGCTTTAGACTCGGATTCTTCCTCAGTGATCTCTCCCTACGAAGGAATTGAGCTTTCTCTACACACGCACAACATAATCAAGTTGACATGACTCGTACAGCTACTCAAAAACCCTGACACACCTCCTCCCCTCTTCTTACCTTTACTAGATTACTGTCACGACGCGAGCCTCGCTGCAGCATGACATAATTTTGTTGTTCTCATGATTCGTTGTCGACGCACCTAGCCCTCCCCACCAGCCACTCCATCTCTCCACTGTGGCCACCCTGTGAATGGGGTGAAAATCATTTGCATTGGTGACGGAGGCTCGGACTAGCCACAACGACGAAGGAGGCGACGTTGCATGGCTGATGACTATGGTCCGGTCTCCGATTCTAGTTACATTTCGTTATTATTATAAAATTAAACATCCTAATTACCCATTCTTCTCACAAAAGTGAATCGAAGGAGCTTGTAATGAAATATATGACGAAAGTACTCAAAAGTATAAAAAAAAATGAGAAATTTGAAATGACGCAAATATATGATCAAGGTACTCACGGTCGATTTTTGGATCCACACAGGAATCGGACCAAACCGTCGGTTTGGCTCTCGGGTGCGTCCAGGAACCGGTGGGCTAATTCCCTATTCCAAAAACCGAGAACCAGCTCTTCTAATCTGGTTTCTGATTTTAAAGTGGGAATCGACTCATCTTAGAATCGATCACTCTTAATGTAGGCTAGAGAGAATGAAGAAGAGAGAAAGGCAAAAATGGAAAGAGAAAAAGTTCAAATAATGTGAGGGGTTAAAAGTAGAAAAAGGAAGACAAATCTGGAACGTCTACTGTCACATGTTGAGATCTCAAGGGGATAATTTGAAAATGTTAACTTACATCCTAATTTTAGTGGATCCCAATTCTAATTATAGAAAGATATGGACCAAAATAATACGATTGTTGGTAAGAAAAGGCCCTTTCTTTCCTTTTTTTCTTTTGAAAATTGATTATGTAATAATTTTTGGGTGTCCGTAACATTAACAGTCTATTTTGGATATTAAGAAATAAATAATAGTTAATTAATACTATTGGGGGATTCACTCCTTCAAGAATTTGTAGCCCACAACGTACAATTATTCTTACAGTCACTCAAAGACTATTATTCTAGCGTTTTGTTTTTGGTTGAAGTAAGAAAGGGCTTTGACGGGTCTACTTTTTTGTTATAAGAGGTTAAATGGCTCCTGCTTACATTAAACAAAACGGAAAATTCTAATTTTTTTTCCGTGTGATACGAATACTTTAAAAAAATTTGTTTTACTAATATTCGAACTTATAGTAATGATTAAAAAATACCTTCCCTTAAACTTCGGCAAAAGGATACTTGGAGTGTTAATATTTATGTACATTGCTTACTTTAGTGCCAATTTTTTTTATCACTTAAGTGCTAAATTGAAGAAAAAAAGATCACTTAAGTGCCAATTCCGGCGAAAAAAAATCATTTAAGTGTCAATTCCGGCCAAACAGTATACGTGACATTTTTTTTTATTAATTTCTTAATATTATGTCGAATTTTTTTTTTTTAAAAAAATCAGCACACGTGGCAAATGTTTTTAAAAAATTCAATCCACGTGGACTTTTGAAGTAAAAATTAAGCAGAAAAATAACTTCAAAAAATCATAAAAAAAAAATAACATCTCAAGTGGTAGCGGCAAGGGCTCGCCGCCACCCACCATTGCCGGCCGACGATGGGTGGGGGAGTTCCTAGGGGGTTCGCCGAGCCTCGATGACCCGTGCTATGGCGAGGCCTCGCGGACCCACGACGAGTGGCGAGGCCATGGTGGCCCCCTTGGGAACTCCCCCACCCATCGCCGGCCGGCGATGGTGGGTGGCGGCGGCGATGGCACACAGCCCTTGCTGTTGCAACTTTAATTTTTTTTTTTTGCTTATTTTTTGTTTTTTAGTTTATTTTTACTTTTTTAACATTATGTGGATTTTTTTTATTGATTTTCTATTTTTATTTTTTTGCTAGCTAGGATCCTCCGGCGAGCCACATAGATGCCACGTATGCCTCCGGTGATACTCACTAGAGTTAGCACTTAAATAACCCTTTTTCAAAAAAATTAGCATTAAAGTGATTAAAAAAAATATTGGCACTAAAGTGAGTGACGTACACAAACATTAGTACTCCAAGTGTCCTTTTGCCCTTAAACTTCAGTCCACAATGGCAGTTAAAGTTCCAATATAGTACCTTTCGCAAAGAATGTTGGGCAAACAAATCTGACGTGGTAATGGACACATGCTACTACATCGACCAATAACGTAGTCACGTCAGATTTTCAACGACCACACACTATGCCATGTTTAATGGCCATATGGATAAAAGGTACTTTTGGTCATTGATATAAGTTTATGACATTGGCAAAACAAACAAAAATTTTGGATATTAGGACTTTTGATGGGGTTATACTAAAAATAAAAACTTTATATGGGAAATGTGGAGTCAACAGTGCCCACAACCTATTAAGAGGGTTTCATGCCTTATGTGAAATCTGTATACATCCATTTTATGGGTGATTGGTTCTCAATCCGATCCGATCCCACTCTGAAATTGAGAGCCAAACCGGTTCTCGGTCTCTAGGATCGAGATCCGAACCCCGTCCGGTTCACTTCCCAGGAGGTCCAATCATTGGGACTAGTTGTATTTTTTTGTGATTTATCATTAGATTTTTTTTTGTTGATAACATATTCATCAGACCACCTCTCATTAATTGCATCTCCTTGTCGCTAAACCCGAAAGTCATATTAAGCATCATAAGCATCTTAGGTTAAGGTTTAGATTTACATTTCAAAATTTTTTAAAAAGAAATATTAGTCGGTCCGGTTCCCCTTGAAATCGTGAATCGGATCGACTATAATCGATTCCAACTTTATGGAATCATGAACTCGGATGGAGCCCCCATGAATCGAACCCAACCGGTTTGTTCGGTTCAATCTGAACGATTCTTGATTCGATCGGTCCATTACACTCAGCCATAATCCGTTCCGTCGCCTATATAGGCATCACATGAACTTCTTGAGCAGTTGCTCGGAAAACCCTCTTTAACAAAAAATAGACCTGTCAAAGACTCAAAATGGATCATAGATTTGTTTCTCAAGTTATATTTGATGGGTTGAGTTACTATATGGTTGGTCATATTCAGTAAATAGACCCTAAAGTGGTTTAGAATGGTAAAAAATAATATGAATGTCAAATGGATTCACAACTTACTATGACACAACCCACATTTATGTCTCTCTTTACTCTTTCTCGTCCTCACTCAATCTCGCGCTCACTTTCACCTCAATTTGAGTACGAGTTTTCTTAATTTATGTTTCATATAGAAATGTTTTAGTAATATGAGTAGGGTTGGACATGTGTTGAGTTGTGTACGAGTCACCGAATTTATATTGCATGAAAATGGGTTGAATGGGTAAATTTGGGTTGAACCATTTTTGACCCGACATGACTCACCGTTCGATGGGTCTAAGAAAAAGTTTAGATAATATAAAAATTGAAATTAAAGTTCTATTAGCTGACTTACCGGTTAAAGAACAGACTTCTTTATTGATTAGTGGTACGATGTAAATGCCTAAATCATTAGATGCAAACGATTGCATGCTTAAATTGACTAGCGCCATCCATGTTAACGAAAGATTTAGTAAGTTCCTAACTGAAATTCTCCGTCCTAAGAAAACGATGACAGATAATTCTCTTCAAATTGTCAAGTAGACTTGCATTGTTCTATAACTACCTACATCACACGCGAGCAACTCACCACCGGAACAAAGCATCTATGGCAATGTCGTGCAAACCAACTCGAGAATGGTTTCTCTAATTGGCTACAAAAATCCAACTAACACTCGTTCGACCAACGGCACGTCCAAGGGATCCACGCCGGCGCCGGCCGCCACCTCTCTTCTGATCGTTAACTCGCACTTGTCTAATAAAAAGCTAGGCATCCGACAACGCGTCCGACCGATCCATGACGATCTTGCCTAGCTTAAACCTAAAATGCAAAAGCGATGCCAACGAGTCTCACGCGCGCATTTGTGCGTTGTCTCATTGTAACCGGATTTTGAGGAAAAGACGATAAAATCTAATCGCGGAGATAACGAAACCGCTTGGGCATCTGAAGCATCCACCTCACCTTCGCATTTCCCCATTTTTATTCTTTATTATATCGTGTTTGTCCGCACTGATTTGTCGGTCACTGAGGCTCGTGACTCTCGAGCCCAAAGGGGAATCTTATCTTTGCCTTGTCTCTCTCACCTATGTATCCGGCAGTTCAGGGATCTTCGGTGTCCTTATCCAAGTAGTCCAAAATTTCGTTTGTCCAGAAAAGAATGAATGATGCGAAAACTTATATTTCTAATAATGTTCGCCTGTATAGTCTAAAATTCTTTGTCGATGAAAAGTATGTTCATTACCGATAGCAATTTACGCCTAAACATTTCGGTGAACGGTGAAAATATTTTTCGTTCGTTCAGTTTTGCAAGTAATACAAGTTATCATTTTTAAGGAAAATATTTGTCGGATCATTCGTTTTCCTCGACACAAACGGAGCCCCAAGTTTAAGATTAAAATCCTTTTACATGATATGTGGAGACAAGAAACTTACTAGGTAACTTCAGGACGATATTGGGTTATAAGTCACACAAGAAAATGATACAAACGGTCGTTGAATTTTGGCTCATTATGCAATGTGGTCCTTGAACTTTAGTCCAATGCGCAATATGTTCCCTAAATATTTAAATTATTCGATACGGTTCCCTTACTTTTGGTACATTTTTATTTTAGTTCGTGCACTATATGAAAGTGTTCAATCTCGTCATTCCTTCATTCAAGTTAAAGTGATAATTTTTATATAGCTCAAGGGCTAAATCGAACAAGTACTAAAAGTTCAAAGGCCACATCGAACAAATTCAAAATTTAGGGATCACATTGCATATTGGGTTAATAATCATGGATCACATTAACCAACTTAAAAATTCAGGGATCATATTGTCTATTGAATTAAAATTCATAAATCATTTATGTCATTATCTTTGTGCCATGTTAAGGGAGGGGAAACACGAACCTGGGACTAGAATCCCACATTGGGAGACCAAAAAAGACAAGGAAAAAAAAGGGGATATTGGTAACATTTCTACAAAATGATGTGGGTGTTTTAGGAAGTGAAAAGTTGTTTTATTTCATTGGAAATAACACAACCATTACTTAAGCATCATTCTTGTTAGAATTAAAATGAAAACGATCTATCATTTTCTTTATCTAACACTGATGGAGATTTTTACATCACTAATTCATATTTAAAATTACCAAAAATAAAATTACCCCCAAATAAATTTTCCTTTGATGACATGCGATATTTTCTATCTAAGTGACTTATTTTCGTAACTTCATCGATGGATAGGTAGGAAATCAACGATCCATCGAATTACCTAACCAAGATACGCTTTTTATTTAATGCAATATGAGAAATTATCTTTCGTGCATGGTTTTTTAACGTTTCGTCATAAATCCATCAAGTACTTCTACAATATGTTTCGCTTTTCCTAACTTTTTTCATTAAACCAATAAAATATGTGCCAAGCGATAGCATGATTTCCATGTCATTTGCTATAGACATGAACATCTACTACAATAATTTTTGAATAGGCGTTGATCCACCTAGGTGCTACTTGGTGAAAGAATTTTTATTTTTGTTTGTGTAATCTAATTTCATGAGTTTTTTCCTATATTGTCATGTGGGTCCCCTTTCGACTGAAAAAAAAAAAGAAGAAGAAAGAAAACGTGGGTCCCCTTAAAGTTTTTATTTTACTCTTTTCTCACTGACTTACGGCAACCATTGACCCGCTACCACACGCGCGGCTCGAGTGTAACCAAAAAATGGTACTCGCTCCATAAGTGGAGTCAAAATGTTGACTGTACCAGAACCCGAAAATTTTAAATAGATGTGAAAATCAAGTTCTCTCCAAATTATCTTCAAAGGTTTTCAAAAAGGAAGTCCCTATTGGGAATGGACACGGGGACTGGGCGGGCCAAGGGGATCGCACTCTCGTCTTCGCCCCGCCGCGCCACAACCTCGAGTCCGAGCTGGGCACGGTGGGGCAGGCGGGGGCGCGGCACGTCCTCAGCAATATATATATATATATATATATATGTATATTCTGCATTATTCCCCTGAATAACAGGTATTTTTAAAAAAAATTTCTTTTAGTTTTAATTTAGGGGCGGGGGTCCATCCAAGATGCCAAATTTGCGTATGGAACTGTGGTTTGAGACCCAACATGGATGGGACAAGAGCCTCGAGAATCAGTGTGATGAGTCACATCCTGACCAAAGATTCTTCCACTCAGTCTGTTTGATTAGATTGGTTCCGCCTTGGAATTCTCTAATTCGTCATTAATTGGCCCTGCAACTTTCCGGTGATGCTGGCCGTTTGTTGCTCCCGCACTTTTTTTATTGTTATTTAGGAATTAGGATGAATATCATATAAAAATTCCGAATTAATATACTTCAAATTAATTTTTTAGCCATAAAAACTTCAAATTGATATACTTATGACAAATTTATTATATGTCGATTTCATTTAAATTTAGTTAATACCGCGAGAAATCCCGAACGGATATACCTATGACAAACGAAGAGTAAAAATCTCAAATTGATACATCCGCCAACCGCCACGTGTCATCTAACTCAATAATTTGACGGTAAAATTCAACTGAAACTAAATGAGGATAAATTTATCACATGTGTATCGGTTTGAAGATTTTTGTGATCAAAAAATTAATTCGGGGTAAATTTGTAACAAATATACCGGTTTTAAGTTTTTTATGGTGTTAATCCTTTTATTTATCTATATTTCTACACATATATCCATATATATATATATATGTATATGTGTGTGTGTGTGTGTGTGTGTGTTATGTTGTGTAGAGCCATTCGCTTTTCAGATATTGAGTTACATACGATAATAAACAAGTCAAATGCATTTTCAAAAGGACCAATGTGACGTACGACTAATTCCGTCGAAACGACATTCATACTTAATTCATGAAATATGCTCGTAAGTCTATTTCATAAAATGGGATATATTGGTGAATTCGAATGTCGAGTTAAAATTTACAAAAGATCATTTTGTCGCACTCTCATGGAAGTATATAATTCCGTGCATTGATGTACTATTTTGGTTTGTGTTCTGATTTTTATTATTTCTCACTCATTGTCGTAAAAGGAAAAAGAAAATTTTCTTGAGTAAAAGGTAAAATTCAGCTTGCGTTTGCGTTTGGTTGGACTTTGGAAATGAGATTCGGGCTTGTAAAGGCCTTCGAGCCAAAGTTAGGTGTTTAGCAAGAAAATTGCAAAGGCCTTTGAGTCAAAGACAGAATAGGCCCTTTAGTCCAATGCAAGTCCTACCCAACTTTGACTTTGACCACTTTCGGAATACGAACAAACTATTTTCTTCCAACTTTGTCATCGCTAAATTTTCTTAACTCTTGTTTTACCATCATCCACGGGCAACAATAGTGGGGCCAGATCTACCCGCTGATGAGCCAGCGTCAGATCTGGCACCGGCAGCCCATGCCTAAGGTTGCGTGACCTTAGGCGAGGCCGCTTGGGGTTGCACGACCTTGGTGACAGCGGTCGATACCAAATTTGGATTGTCAGCTTTCGGCTATTGCCTGAGCGCTATGGGTTGCTGAGCTTCGAATTTCTTTTTCCATTTCATATGAAAAATATAACTAAATTCTTTTTTACAAGTACAGTTTTTGCTACATAACATTTAAACCAAATTTGATTTTCAATTACACTTTATCAAGCACTATTTGTACTTTAAAAAAAAAAACCCTTCAACTTTAAATTCAAAGTTGATTTCCAAGATCATATTGCTAGAAATCTTCCGAATACCCTTTTGGATTGTTAAAAAAACACATCATATGTTTGGTGAAGCCTTCAAGATAGGATTAAATATAAAAATCTTTGGCAATCCCGCTTGCCAATGTAATCTCCCCCAGGATCTCAAGATCTCGCCTCTCTGCTCCCTCACCAGCGTCGTCAGCCCCGCTCTCTTCAGGTCCCTCCGGTTCATCTCCTTCGCCACCAGCTTTGCTAGATTTATTGAAATCTCCACCTCGAGGCCGTAGTCCTCGCTTAGCTTCACGCCGTCAGAGGCAATTCGGACGTTAGCAAAGACAGGCATTGGGTTGCCGAAGGTGTCGCGGAGCGACCGGAGGAGGCAGCCGACACTAGCAATATGGTAGATGAGGTAGCAACAAAAGCTGCTGATATAGAGGTGAAGGGTGGTGACAGGGTGATGGGGACCGTGCGCGAAGATTTCGAAGGTAAATATCTGGGGTTGGTTTATTTTTATTTTTTTTAATTTGGCCTCTCGAGAGGAGAATCGAGTTCTTTGATGCGTGATAATCAGGTGATGTATAATTTCTCCTTTTCACCCTCGGCCGTCGGAACGCGATCGGGTAATGATGATCGACGATCGTCAAAGATGACAATGATCACACGGTGGTCAGAAGTGACGACGATGATCGAATGTCGTGGTAGTGGTCGGTTCTGGTGGCAAAGCAATATCAGATGCATCACTCAACCATTGGAAGATAATAGAGTTTGCTGAGCCGTGGCAAGACGGGGCGGCCGCCAAAGCTTTCAGCCTTTTCCTTTGATGTCGAGGGTCGCCGAGCCTCTATCTCCGGATCGATGTCACCTAAACATCCAAATGGTTACCGAGGGTCGCCCGAGCTTAACCCATCTTTAATTTATTTATTTTTAAACAAAAGTCTTTTGCAAGGGTTTTCGAGTGTTTATCAAACATTATTTTCATTTATCCAAAGCCCCCGTAGTTTAAGTCGTTTATAGTTTTGTAGAGATTTTTGTGCAAATACTCTCCCATTATCCCTAAACCTTAACTCTTTGATGGTAAGTTTTGATTGGAAACTTGTTGGAATGCTTTTGAGGTTCTGGGGGATAAAAGTTTCTCGAAGTAAAGCCAATAAAGAATAAAGAGAGAGTTCCATCATTATGACTATTAGGAAGGCCGGACAACCACGGCAATGAAGACACGACTTTTGCCTTTTCCCCAACTAACATTCAAAGATTGAAGAGCAACCGGGGCAAAGTGGATAAGGACTAGGTTTGCATTTCTCACTATTTATTTTTTTTCCCACTTTTCTAGCTGAAGGAAAATTAAACCCCCTTTTTTCAGACTCACCGTATGTATTTTTCGGCAAAAAGACATCTTGAGTGTTAATATTTGTGTACGACTCTCACTTTAATACTAATAATTTTTTTTTATCATTTAAGTGTCTTTTTTTTTTTTAAAACGGTTATTTCAATGCCAACTCCGTGAGCATTGTCGGAAAGCATATGTGGCATCTACGTGGCTCACCGGACGATCCTAGTCAGCAAAAAAAATTAAAAATCAATAAAAAAATCCATGTAATATTTAAAAAGTAAAAATAAACTAGAAAAACTAAAAATAAGCTAAAAATAAAAAAATAAAAAAAATAAATTTGTCACATGGACTTTAAAATAAAAGTTAATAAAAAAAATGCCGCGTGTCTTGTTTGGCTAGAATTAGTACTTAAGTGATTGTTTTTGGCCAAAATTGGTACCTAAGTCATCGTTTTTTCTTCAATTTGGCACTTAAGTAATAAAAAAGAAAAGTATTAGCACTAAAGTGAGTGTCATACATAAATATTAGCACTTCAAGTATCTTTTTGACTATATTTTTTCTTATTTGATAAGTTTTTCCTCCCCTAAAATGCTTTTTAAGCAATCTTAACAAGTTAATATTTTTTTTAATTTACAATAATCCCAAAAACATTGATTCAGATGATTCGTTGCCCTGCGATAAGAGCGCAGAGTCGTTGAATTGATGAAGAAGTAAATTATATGGTCTTTAGTTTATGTTGATCATATTCATCTTGGAAGTTATAGTCGGTCAAGCATGCCAGCGTAACGTAACTGATGATTTGGGTAACCCATCTGTCACGTTCCCAGAAAATCTCAAGAAACATCTGACGACCCTCCATTCAAGAAAAGCAGACCGAGAGCATCAAATACTTCCCAGAAAGACTTTGAAAAAGTGTTCAGCACGCTCGGAAAATGAGGGTTTTCCCATCTTTCGACGGGCATTTGAGTGCGGTTCAAGCAAACCGTCCACGCTAATAACCCCACTTGCAGGTCAACCAAGTGGAATCAAGTATGCTAGACCACCACCACTTTGAGGTGGTACTTGGTTCGCTCTCCTCATTAGCTTCAGGGGCTTTAGGGCATTCTGTTGCTTCAGGGAACGCTGGTAATGATGCAAAAGAAGAGCCGTCAAGTGGATAGGTCGAGTCTGATTGGAATCTGTTTGAATATGGTTCATTCCATATTAATTTATTTAACCTATTTTGACTCATTTTCATGCAATAACAATCTAGCGACTCATACCCTACCCAACTCATATCCAACCCGATCCATATTGTTCACTATTAAATCAAGTTTAGAAAAACTTCAATGTTGTGGACAAATTTTTAAAAATTATTCTAACTATTTATATTTTTCTTTTTTTTTTTCTTCTACGTCGGATGAGGGTCACCATTCGGCGAAGACCTATGATTGGCAGCTAGCAGCGGTCGGCGGCGATGGTGGCTGGCGACCAGCTAGTGATCCTTACCGAATTTCACAAAAAAAAGAAAAATAAAGCAAATAGAATTCAATAAAAAAACTAATAAATAATGAAAAAATCAGAAAATTAAAACAATTAAAAAAAATGACTTGTTTATGACCTACTTAAACTTATTCAATATATAACCCGTTTATGACTCATTTAAAATCCATTAACTTGTTAACTAACACATTTATGTTTCACTTAAGTTCTTTTTTAATACTTAAGGCAACTTTTTTGTGACCCAACTAGGGTCATCCAGGTCTGTTTAGACATGTTTTCACAAAGAAAATTCAATCTCTATTACTATATAAGTAAAGAGAACTTCGTAATTTAATCCAAATCATTTTCGCGATATTTCCCTAAATGGTTTGTCACCTTCCACAACTAGGTCATTCAAAGCAAATTGATGTTCTCATGTTCTATAACCTAGTCGTCTTCTATTGATCCATCCAAGCTTTAACGAACCGCTGTTATCCAATTTGTGCACATTTTGCGAAGGTTCTTATAGATTGAGAGACATCTCCCATTCGATGTGGAACCAAGGCCTTTCCATGCCTTTAGACGTCCTATTGTCGACATCATCTGCATATGAATGGTATATGCATAAGTTGTTCTTCACATTCAAATATATACATTAGTAATGTTTGATTATTTTGTCTATATTCAAAACATTGTAAGAGATTTTCTCAATGGCCCATTTATCACCTTTGTCTATGAGTGATGTTTGCACCTGCATGGGTGTTCGTGAATATTGTTCAATGCCTTGGTTAATTGCTTCCTCCCCTCTAATAGTACGCATAATACCGACAAATGGAGACGATTAAACTGAAATCTTATTAAATTGCCATCGTTTTTTGAAAAAAAAAAATTGCTAGATTTCATTCCTTACGATATGCCAGTCCTGTTGATACTATGTTTTCTTGGTTCCGGATGGCCTGTCTTGGACTGTCGGAGCACTGGAACTAGCCACATACCACAAAATAAAAGAAGTCTCCTAAGTTTGACCCCAAGGCTTGCATAGCAACGATTCTAATTTGAAAAAGCGATTCGATTAGAATTATTTTTTTCGATTCTCGCTCCCTGGATGAGTTTTAGAGAATCGAAATGTGTTTGGTAACTGCACAAAATTTTTGTTCTCGAAAATAATTTCTCTTCTCAATTTTTTCCATTTAAGTCAAATAATCACGTAGTTACTTTGTGAAATTTCATCCTGCATTTCAATTAACTGAATATTAATTTATATTGATTCTCTTATATAATATATTGTATATTGTATATAATATTTTTTCGTGCTATTTCATCTAATTGTTGTGTCACAACGAGTCATTTTAAGCTTAAAAAATGATAGACCATATTGGGTTAGTGTGTGATTTCAAATTAGCTTAGGCCATCGTGGGCCTATACTAAATGGTAATGAAGGAATATCAAATTCGATATTAGTGTGATCGATGTCATATATATCACTACCAGTCTTTGAGAAAGGTAGATCGGGAGCCTTATCGAACAGTCGGGAGAAACTATTTGATTCTATGCAACCAGAGAAATCTAGGGCCCGATGACTTGGTTACGTTGGTGTTTCCACCGAGACGCTCTTTCGGCATCAAAGTTGAGTGTTTTCTAAACGTGTTTCATGTAAATTTTTAATTCATTTTTAAAGCTATGAGGTAAGCCAATGCTAAGTGTTCACGAAGGTTATTTTTATCTTTTTTCAAATTTTCTAAAACTAGACTAAGTCTAAAGTACTTAAACATAGACAAATCACAACCAATGAAATCACGTGCGCAATCAAGGAATCATGACATTGATAAATTGCATCATAAAACCCTAATGAAGCTCTAAGAGCTTAGAGAAATGTGGTTCGGATTTAATTTCAATGGTATTTATAATTTTTTTAAAAAATAAAATCTATGAAATCTAGAGAATCTAGGCTGAAATTTATGAAAATGAGGTCGAACTAGCCTAATCTAAGCTTCTTCTATTTTTAGGAATTTTCTGAAAATTTTCTGATTTTTTAGAATTTTTTAGATTTATTTTTTTTTTTTATTATCTTATATATTTTTCTTTGAAAATGAGACATCGTTTTGTTTTAGGTCGAGTGAAAAGTGACGAGAGAACCGAAAGGGAAAAGTGAGAGATGTTAAATTTCATTCTATTTTATGAATTGAAAAAGTGATTCTTTTTCCGTAACCAATTTTTTTGTTCTTGTTTTTGCTTCAAAGTTGTTTCCTAGAACGGAATCACAATTAGAGTCATTTACGTTATTAAACATGATTCTCATCCTTTTTTGTTTCCGGGAACGTAATCAAAGAATCAGAATCATTGCCATGTATGCCCTAAAAGGACCTTCCGATACTTAAGTTGGATCAGGAATAAAGAAGTAAAAGAGTGAACTTCGAAAGAGACCCTTCTTAGAGAAAAGAGCCAAAGAGATAGAAAATGTGAGACTTTAAGAGAATCTTCCTTACACTAACCTTTTTATAGCATTGTTAGTGTGCTCCACAAATAGGGTTAAGAAATCCTCGGCTCTTTCTCCTCTAATGGCCTTGCCGGGTCGAAATATTGTGACCCAAGATCCGGGTAGGGTGTGCATAAACCCCGAAGCCTAGCGCGTGGGTCGAGCCATTCAAGATCAAATATTGCTCTCAGAGCCGTCCTTTTTTTTTTTTTTTTTGGGTCGTGTTCTTAATGGGCCTACTAAATTGGATCTGAGCGCATCAGAAAAATGTGATTTTTTTTTTGCCACAACAAATCATTATCCTAGTGGTAGAAATTAGCTTGACAACCATGGCGTTGAGCACGTGCATTTAAATATCAAGGTCCGCATAACCCCACCCCCTCATATGAATACATCTTCCCCCCGGTCAAAGATCATTTCCCATATTCGGACACAGGCATCAATGCTCAAAGTGGAAACGGGTGCACCGCCCCACCAAGCCCTTCACTTGAGTTGTTTCCTTCTTGGGCTCAAGTCGCCTGACTAGGATCGTCCAGATCTGTCTATTTAGGGCCCGCATGAAAGCATTTCAAAAATTCCATTTCTTTGCCAGAAGTCCATCTGGCAAAGAAATGAATTTGATAAAAACCTGGTCGAAGTAGAAATCCGTTTGGTAAAAAAATTGGCTTATGGTATGATTTTTCACTTCTGGTAAAATTTTTCATTTCTGATAAGATTTTTGGCCAATTTTGAGAAGTAAAAAATTTTAACTTCTCGGCTCCAAAATCACTTCTTTGACCACACCCGCCTCCCTTGACCACCGTTGTTGCGACCGCCGACCACACCCCACCGCCCACTCGGCGATCTCCCACCGCCGCCACTACCGCGGCCGGTTGCCCGCCGACCCCTGCCGCCGCGGTCGACCATTGCTACCGCCCGCCGCCGCTGACCGCCGACTACCATCGCCGCCGAAAATTTTATTAATAATGTTTCAAAAGTAGAAATTTTCAATCGTTACCAAACAAATTTTTTTATCAGAAGTCAATCCGGAGCAGAAGTAGAAAAATCAATTTCTACTTTTGAGGAGAAGTAGAGAAATCAATTTACGATCAGAAGTTGATTTCTCGGAGAGAAGTGTTACCATGCGCGCCCTTATTACTATGTAAAGTATAGAGGATCTCATACTCTTAAAGAATATCAATTATTTTTTTCTTCAAATTTTCTCATTTACTCATTGGGCGGCACTATTTCCACTCCCTATATGACTAAATTCACTCTCATTCATATTAAAAAGACAAATCTGCTCTTGATCTTATTTTTTTGATAATGAAATGGGCGAAACCCAAATGTTATGCCGTAACTCGCTCGAAGAATTTTGATCCAATCTGATCTCCTAACAATAAAGGAGTCAAACCTCTCGATGGCCTATTTAAAACTAAGGTGTCATTCACATCACATGAGCGAATGACTCAATTTGCAGACCAATCAGCATATGAGTTTCCTTTCCTAAAATTATGCAAAAATTTGACATGCTGAAAGTACGATGATAGTTTCTGAATATGAGAAATGAGCGTGTCACCAAAATTGAGAGGAGGTTCATTTTTGGGGTAGCGAAATAGCTGCTTGCAAGTCCACCTCCACAATAAGTTTAGAGATGTCCAAAGAAATTGTCATTTTAAGACCCAAGAGGATACTCCATGGTTTTGCTTTAAGCAAAGAGCACACTCCCATAGTCTAAGAAAATCCTGCAAGCCGGTTGCCCGATTCATTTAGCAGAAGCCCACCTATTGAAGTAGAGCCCGGGTTTCCTTTAGAGGACTATTCAGAATTGAGCTTGACCCAACTAATTGAAAGGGCAAGCCAACCCATAAGCTTATCTCTTTTCTCCCTTCGAGGAGATAATCTACATTCTGCCACTCGAGCCAATAAAATGTCCTTAACATGATCCAAAATCATGATCTTTTGATTGCGGTTTAAAGTGATGCCTCCGGTCCTCCTCCTCCTCCTCCTCCTTCTTCTTCTTCTTCTTCTTTTATATGTAACATGGTTGTTATAATTAAGCATTTTACAAGTTTTGTTCTTAGCGTATTAAAGAAAATGCATTCATAGATATTCCTATAACGTTTTACATTCTCCTTTTGAAATTTTTTCGCTAATACTAAGGAAAAAAGACATTCTCCGATATAATATAAAACTGAAAAAGTCTCTTTGTATAACAACTTATCAATTTTTTGTCCCTCTTATCTCAAAAGCTCATGATTGTGGTGAACATTTTATTAATTTCATTACACTACAATATATATCAAGTATCTTTATTTTCTATATCAAAGAACTTATCTTTTTTCCTTACTATAATGGTGCGATACTTCTAAGCAAAGCATGTAAAACGTTAGAGGAATATATAGGAGTACCTAAATATATTATGCGCAATGAAGTATCTTGATATTTTTTTCATAAATACTTCATAGATGATCTTAATTTTTGTTAATCCAAAATAATGATATTTCATTGGAAACGTTCAATAACAAAAATTCTTACTTTGTATAATGTTTTGATTTAATTAAATTTCATCTACTTAACAATGTATCCATAAATTTGATGGACAACGTAGGAAAGAACTAGATTTCTTGGAAATCAGCAAAACAAATTCTTATGGGAGTAATATCTCACACTAAAAAATAAACATAGTGCCTTTGATATAAATAACATTCTACAACACATAAAACTAAACATATGAAATTCTTAATTATGATAGGTAGATTCTACATAGATAGAGAAAAACTAAAAAAATGAAAGTAAATAAATTTGGGACCACCAATTTAAAGTGCAATTGGATGACAAAGGGCGATTTTGTATTTTTGGTAAAAATTAAATATATTTAGTCATGTAGAGAGTGGAAATTGTGCCACCCCCTTACTCATATTGCAAAAACTACATCTGTGGCAAGTGCTTAAGTCGATAATGCTATCTTATCTCTCACGCGCTTTTATATCAAGATTCAAATCTTTTCTATCCTACATCGATATTCCTATATTAAAACGGTTTAGTCTCGAAATATATGATTCTCTACTCACTTCTATTCATAGAATCTATCATAATTGTGCATTTTTTTTTAAATTAATGATTCGCATATTTCGCGATATGGTGGTTTTACTTATTCTTGAAAATGTCAATTTCTTACGTATACGCGAAATGGGTGCAGATTTGCTAGTACTTTTAGAAAGAAGATACACGCAACACATGATTAAAATGGGAATTTTGGGAAAGAAAGAACGACTAAAGAAATGATTTCTCACGATGGAAACCTGCGCATAAGTCATCTTCACCAAATAATATAATTAGAGTGTTGGAGTCGAGATTATTATTATTATTTTTTTTCAAAATAAACAGAGGCTTTAAAAACCAAAAAACAAAATTCTAACAGAGCAGTTCAGTTATTACGAGCACTCAAACTCCTAGTAACAAGGATGAACACGACGAAATTTCTCGATGACTTCGATTTTCTGATCAGCTTTTTGCTGGCCCATGGCGTTTTCTTGGCTAAATTTTCCAGGAAAAGGTGAGAGAAAAGAAAAAGGGAGAAGGTACCGCCAATGGTGGTTGAAGTCTATCAGTCAATCATGTCACTCCTCCGGAAAAAGAAGAACTCAGAAGCAATGGGGAGGGGACCCCAATCTCTTATTTGTGATTAGTATTGGGAGGAGAAAGCTACCCCATATTTAAGTCCACCACCAACCAAACCACACCCCCATTCTCCAGAAGGGGACAATTGAATGCGAGTTACAAGAGTTGGTAAAAAGTTTTCTTAAATAAAAAGAGAGAGAGAGAGAGAAAATGACGAGAGAAAGATTTAGCTATTTAAGTGTATATTAACATATAATTTTGAAGGAGAGTAGAGGTGATTTTTTTTTTGTTTTTGTTTTGTTGTCTGATTCTATCTCGTCCTATTCTACTATACAAGTCACACTATCGTGCGTTATGTATCGTATGTGCAGGTTGCGAAATCCTGTTTCCTCCTCACTTATCCTCACCCCACTCTTTCCAAAGGTGAGAATTCGAATCCGCTACCTCCCTCTTCCCAAATGGGAAGAGTAGGAGTTTTTTTTTTTGGTAAAAAAGAGTAAAGAAGTTTATAAGCTAGATAAAGAGTGAATGATTGGGGTGGTGAGGCGATGCCCTGTCCCGAGTACCCAATAGCTTGTCGAGCGGGACACGCAATCCCTTGAGAGCTCCTCCCTCTCTCTCTCTCTACACGTGATCTACAGATGCATGAATGAATATGATCTTATGAATGAATTGTTCTAAATAGATTGAATAAGTCAGCGACGCATGTCGAATGTAATACGTGGACATAAAGGTGAACGGCTTGTAGTATATTCGGATTTTTTTTTTACCCAAAGTCTCATCTATTATAGCTTAGAAGTATGGATGCTCTTTAACAAAACCCTATCAACAGTCAATTTGGCTTAAGCTCGATATTTAGAGATTCTATCTTATCGCCCGAGGCTGCCTTCCCATAACAAAGCTAAAGCATGATGCCCTCCTTGTCCATACGCAGCGTGGTGAATGATGCACATCAATAACAAAAAAGCCTACACAGACGGAAAGCGTGCTGGTCCTCTTTTTTCTGAATGATAAGGACGAGGCACCATCACCCAAAGTAAAAGATGAAGACAACAATGGGAGAGAGAGACAAAGCAATGGGACCACTAAGACCTCTGCTAATTACAAATTATTCTTATCATGTCTCTTGGTTTGACTCTGCGAAACCCAAAGTAATCCCACTCACCTACCGCCCTAAAACAAATTCACACTGCCCGACAACCTTATATGAAGAAAAGGCGTTTTGGTTTTGGTTGGGGTTAGCTTGGATTTCAGGTTAACTCCTGTTCCGTGACATGAATTATTGGTTGGAGATGAGCGCACTTTGGCATCATGCTCATCGCTTTCGCTGTACCGCGGGTGCTCAGCATCCCATGTGACTTGATCTCGAACAATTGTTTCGCTTACCCCTTTTTGGGGGGGTGGGGGATTGGAGATTTGATCTTGAAGTCACCTTAGTTCTGGCTTTGGCATCTTTTGCACCTCGCCGGGTCCTCATTTGCAATTGACCTTTATGACGTTATCGAGACGAGGTAATTGCCGCGGTTGGAGGGGGAACTTCGACCCAAAATCCCCGTTTGCGGCGATGCCGTATTGCGTGGCAGCCCGAGTAATCAACAGAACTAAGCAAGGGGATGTTTACATGTGCACAACAAAGGTCAATGAGGTTTCTGTTAAAAGGAACTTACAATGCCTCGCAATTCCCCTTCAGCATCAGAGGAAAATGAGACTCCTTATTTACCGCGCTTTACGGCCTTCACCATCTACGTTTGACCGAAATCACATTCGTTTTTCGATCGAGCTACCCTTTTTCTTTTCTATGTGAACATACCTTGATCGAAAAAATCACGCATCTTCACAGAGATCAACGAAGCGGGGCATAAGGAGAAGGAAAAATAGATGTATACCAAGTTCCGTAGAAACAGAAAGAATTGACTCGACAGTAGCGAAGGTATGATATGCATAGGATGTTGAAAAAAACAAAAGAAAAAAGAATCACGCTAACAGCATGTTAGCGTGGGGAGGAGATTGTTGTTTTACCAATAACCAGAAGTAAGCAACTTTCCCCTTACAACTTTGTTGACACCTGAAGTCGTCATTTTCTCAAAAAATGGCAACAAAAGTCAAAATAGAAGAAACAACAAAAATAGACAAATAGGCATACGGACCGGCCCAGCCGGGCTCTTTATTTAATCTCTAGCCCACAGCCCATGAGCCCATAAAACCACAATCGTTCCTTTCAGATAAACGGCTCCGATCCGCGGCTCCAGGGAAACGAAGATGGGAGCACGCCACACCGATCGCCGCCGGTGCCGAGCTGGAATGTCCATCACACTCTATTTCAATTAAAAACCCCACTTCCAATTTTACCTTAAACTTTTTTTTTTTTTTGTCTCAAGAAGAACCTCCAACTTTTATTCAAATCCCAAATCTGCCCCGCCGTGAACATGTTGTCCAAGTAACCGTTTAAGTGCCGCATCACACATCAAAAACATAGAACTGTTGGAGAAGAAAAGAAAAAGAAAACTCTGCATCGTGTTACTGTTCACTGTGTTCAGCTTCGTCTCTCCTTGACGTCTCACTTCTGTGCCAGTCATTGCCCTCACGACGCTGCAGTCACAGTTAAGAAAAACTTAAAGACATGCCGCCATGGTTGCTCGAGCTCTAAGCCATGGTGGCTCAGTGTACTCAGCATGGCGGCAATGGCCGCTGAAATTTTGAGCCACGAAGCTCGCAGCACCCATGGCTGCTAGAGTTTCTGGTGCGAAGGCCTCGATGCCATGACCGCCGCAAGCTTCAAATAAAATTTTCATTTATCTACAATATCCTCAAGGCCCCTCTTCTAGTCGTCGCTCCTCCATCTATCCTCGTGCGCGTCCCCATCTCTTTTTGCACTACCTCAACAAATCACTAGTATTTGCAATTGATCTCACGGACAAGTGATTCCCTCGGCTTGTTTTGATTTTTGCTGCGAAAGAATCGACCTTGACTTTTCACCATTTCTCTACTTACAATGTTACTGGTGGTCACCTGCAGTTGTTCAAGCTCCGGCGTCATCGCCGAGGGCCGAAGGTTGCTCTCAACCACTTTATTAACTTTTGTTGACCGGCTCGTTTTGGTCAGGCTGAGTCCAGAGCAGAGGTTTCGAATTGCGAGGACCGTTGGGGAAGAGTGCATTCAGGAAGATGAGTTGCTGAATATTCTAACCAAGAAAGCCCAACCTCTTTGCTATGATGGGTTCGAACCATCCGGCAGAATGCACATTGCTCAGGTCTTTGTTTTCCACTGATTTGACCCATTAAAGTTAAATAGCATGCTCACTTTATTACTCTTACTCACGGCCGCCGATGCTTTGGCTAGATTGGTTAACAGATCTAGCATCAAGTAGTCTTGTTTCTCACCTAGTACCTGTCTTTTTATTTGGGAATTATGCACTTGGGGAGAAGTGTCGAAAAAGTCAATGAAGTCAATTCAGTCCTATATCTTTTTCTCTTGAAAGTGGGGCGATCTAACATTACTACTATAGATCTAATAAATGTAGGGGAATATCCTCCAAGGAACTACTCTGCGGTATTCTGCCCAAATTTCTCTGTACTTTTCTGCACAACGAGTTTCGTCTCTCCTCTCTCTCCATATCAGCAGAATCAGGAGATAGATTGGGTAGAAATAAGGAACTGGTGAACTGCAAAAGAGAAGTAGCTCTTAGCAACGGTTACGTAAAAAATGCAGATCATAATAGAGTTGGGTGACGTCAAAATTCACCTTAGTCCACAAGGCAAACTGAAGGACAGTGCCAGCAGCAAGTCGCCAAGGTAGTTACAGTGCCTTGCAATTCCCCTTCAACCATAAAATACATGAAGTCAAGATTCGCAAGAGTAGCAGGAGAAGCAAAGCAAACTTTTTGGGGACCAGAATCAGAGGAACATAAGACTCGTAATTTACAGCGCTTTTCAGCCTTCTCCATTCACGTTTTACAAAAACTACATTCACATTCGCGAAGCATATTGACAGGGGCGATTAAACTACCTTTATCCTTTCCTATATGAATCTGCCTTAATTGAAAAATCACGCATCTTCATGGAAGTGGGAACAAGGAGAAGCAAAATAGATATCTACCAGGCTTCAAAGAAACAGAAAGATTTGACTATCAGAGAGTTCTGTGACAGTACTCCCACAGTCATTTTACCTCAGACAATAGAGAAGGTTTGATACTCATAGGATGTGAAAACCAGGCCAACAGCATTTTATTAACATTAAACTGCAAAGGAGCAAGTTGATAAATCCGACTATAAAAGTTGAAACTATTGAGGTAGGTGTGCAAGGTTGCAAACACATTACATTGCCCATACTTGGTGGTTCCATCCGTTCATCTTCGACTTGGATTACATTTATGACCTTCCATGCACTTACATTAACAATAAGTCACAGAAAAAAAAGGAGACTGTAGTTTTACCAATAACCAGAAGCAAGCAACTTCCCGCCTACAACTTTTGGAGGATGACCCCATATAAGTGCTTTGGGATTCCTTTTGAACACATGCTTTTGCTTGTTAGCTCCTCGGAACACCTTATATCTACGTAGTGTTTTAGGCAAAGGAAGTAAATTCTTAGTAAAGGTGGCAGGAAATATTAGGTTCATCAGCAAAAGGCCAATATAACCTCAACAAAGCCTACCCAATTAGAAATACGAAACAACTAGCAATGGCAGCAGTTATTGTTAGCTCTACATTATTCCTCAAAAGCCACCAACCCTGCATCAGAGATGACAATTATTCATGTAGGCATATAAACATGGCTCAAATAATCCTCAGAACCGCCAATTTATCTAATAAATGGTTCTTTCAGACCAAAAAAAATCTAATAAATGGTTCCAAATGACCTTAAAGATGCAATCTTCTATTCAGGATGTACAACAACTAACATAGTGAGATGTGGAATCTTAGGGTGCAATCCTTTAAGGCAATCAACATTAGTATATAAGGCAACCTTTCTAATCCTCCGAAGAGATCTGGAAGTGAACAACTATAAAACAGAGAGATGTTGCATGAACCGTCAATGATTCACTCAACACCAAAGAACAAAATAATACTAATCACAGCATCCAGAGATTTGAAATATGTATATTTTGCTAGGCATGAATGGAGCTTATCATAAAACTAATTGGCTTGCCCATCATGCTAGATAAGCAATACCCATTAATCATCAATTTAAGCATCGGATTGGCACACGAGCCACCTGTGCGCCCCCCGCACCCCCAAAAAAAAAAATAATAAATAAATAAATAAACAAGGGGCCTGCCACTACCTGTGCAGCAGGCTGCAAGTGGAAAGTAGAGAAAAAAGAGGTTCGTGGATAGTGTGATAATGTGACAATTGATGGCTATAGAAAGAGACAGATATAATGACCAAACATATCATATGTTCATCTCCTCTAGACGGCATACCTGAATGCTAAACGTGAAGGGAATCCACACTAGATCTCCAAATACCAACATGAAGCCCAATCTCTCTGCAATAATATCCCATCTAGAAAAGAAACCAAATGCCAAAATAGAGTACACATATATGGGAATTCTGCTGGAATGGGTAAGCAAATATTCACCAAAGCAAATCATCCCAGAGGAGATGAACTTAAGCAAGACTGTATGAGATTGTTGAAGCGCGCGCCTGTGCGCGTGTATATATCAATCAATTCATGTACAATGAAACTAATATTGCACATGAGACACAAACTTATAATCTATCAAAAGGCTGGGATAAACTTGAAGACAAAGTTTTAAAGTAGAAACTATGAGTAGGCTTCAAAATGACTTTTCTTCAGCTTAAGATAGAAAATGACAGATCCTGAATCAAAGACTCTAGAGAAGATTGCATTAGTCCATCATGAGTCAGATTCTCCGTCACTGGGAAATGAGGTTTGAATTACTTCGTTGTTCTTTTCAGTAGCTCGAGTTTTACTTGTCTCAATTCATACATGAAAAAAAGGATCATAATATTGTTTTGAAATCTGTAGACTTTCTCATGTTAGATATTCCACTTGTACAGAGGATATCTCAAGCTTAAGTTTCAAATACCAGGAAGCAAACATTTGCCTGGCAACCTCCTAAGGAAGAGCACCAATCTCTCGGAATTTGACTGGTTGTCAATTAGCTGAACCTCATCTCCTTTTATTATAGCTTGAGGAGTCTCGCCTGCTGTGAAGCAGTGAATAGCAACTGATGCATAGAGTTATTGGCAAACAATGTTGTAATTAAGTCTGAAAATTTATAAACAGAAGATTTGTGTTTCAAAGCTGAAGAAGCACTCTGGTAGTACTAGCAAAATCAGCTGTAGACTGTAGAGTGCTTCCTTTGCATTTGTTATTTCAACAGGGAAGCACCCTTTCTTTTCTCTTTTTGGGCTAGTGTTCAGAGGTTTTGGGAGAGAGGGACGGGAGGGGAGGGCACAATCACCAACATTAATGCAGTATTATTTGTCACTATAGACGGGAACCTTAACATTTCCAATGCCCACATTGCTCAGTTAATATTTTATCCCTTTTAAAAGCATTATAATCAGAACCATACATTGATCTCTGTATAATATACGCTAGCAACGTAGGACAAATGAAAACTATGTTTGAGATGTCCAGTCGGTCCACTTAGGTATCACCTTAAAAATTTTGATCGAAGTTTCAAGTTAACCAGTTCCCAAGCCCAGCAAATTAAAGGTTGAAAGAGCACATGGCCATAATGAAAGGATTTTAGCAGCAGAAACAACAGCAGTGCATATGGCAGGCCAGCTCACACATGAGCATTGCAGCGTTTCCTAAATGATCTAAAGAGACACATTATTAGCCTAGAGCACAGTCCAGTAGAGATGTAAGTGGAGATAAAAGCTCCTACATTTTAGCAGCAAAGTAGTTTCTCAGAAAAGAAAGAATCAGGTTTAACGACCTGGAGAAAACTTTAGTGTGCAAGATTAAGGACTGCAAAGACAGACAAGTTATGCACTTACGTGGAAGTCATATACTCCTCGTAGACAAAGTAGTCCATGATATATAACTGGAAAAAGGAGAAAAAAGAACTGTTAGACAAGGGAACTTGTAAAGCTGACTTTATTAAAAACTGCAAAAGAGGATATCATAAAATTACCATGCAGAATAGTTGATAAAGGATCACTGATAGGTTTAAGTTGCCATCCTGGACACTTCTAGCTAGAACTGACAGGTTGATAAGAAGCCAGCCCATCATACCTGCTCGCACAAAGAAAAACCTACAAAAGACAAATTTTACAACTTAAAGCTAAAACATTTGGCAGCAATGAGGGATGATCAACAACTGTATATATCATGTCAAAGCGAGATTCAATTTAAAGTAAGATCTATGCAAGCACCCATGCATTTCCATGTTATCAAAATGGAAAAACTGGTGCGATTAGAAGCCTATGGATAGCTGAGTGAGAACACAGAGGGATGCTGAACCTCGCACTTATGAAAGGTGAGACATGGTCCGGAAAACACTAGTGACGTACTAATATTTTTTAGTCCACACAAGAAACAATGTGCCTGGACATATAAAAGTATTTCAAATATCAGTAAAATGATGAATATGAACAGAAAAGTTCGCATACTTGAGGTCTATCCAAACAAATTGAGGATTCAGCTGTACTCCAAACCACCTGTAAATAACCAAGAAAGCTATCATTAGCAACATTAGATTATGACCAGTATGATGTCCAAGACAACATATATCGTAAGAGCCACACATTTTACAGAAGACCAATACAAAACAAGGTATTTTCTTCCTTTATGAAAATAATACAAACCTGTGCAGTTTACCCTGTCATGCAAATACATGACCATGGATATCGTCAAAAGATGAACTGTTAGTATGGTTCACAGAAGATACCAACCGAAAATGGCACCTCAACATCATACTTTCATCTCACAATATGGCAAGTATCTTGCATAGACAACCAAGAAATCAATAGTCATAAACAAATTGTGGTAATAATTTTGAAGAATTCAGCTAGATCATCATTGGTTTTTAACCCTTGTACTTGTACAGTTACTAAAAAATGACGACGAGTATTGCGTATTTGGGGCAAAGAAAGGAGGTGCACTTCCTAGAATTTACCTATGCCTCAAATCCTTGCAACTTACAAATGGCAACTATGTTTCTTAGGAGGTAAAAATATCATAGTGATAGACTCAAAATGAGTAGCATACATGGAAAGTCCAATTAATTATCAGGCCAAAATTTCTGAACTGAAGAAACACGTACAAGTCATGAGTGAGGCTTCCCGACAGGTGAGGCTTTAGGGAGGAACCGTTACTACGCGACTTGCAGCCAGCAGCATAGAGTACTATAGTAACCTGGCAATAGGAATCACAAGAACATTGTGCAGAGCAAAATGATTAGGAGCCAAAGACAGCTATTCTCTAATTCTTATCCAGACAAATAGAGTAACCTTTTTAGCGTAAACAGGACGAGATTTAAACTGCCGAAATTGCCATTCAGAAGCAGCATAAGCAAGAAGAAATGAAGAAGATTTCTGTATTGCCATGGTTTTGCCATCTAGAAGAGCAAGACAATGATATTCTTGAATGTAGTATGGACAAAACCAATTAATCGGCAAACTCAACAAACCCAATGCAAGCTCAAATATCTTCTGGCATTGGGGCCCTTCAGGAGAGTTATTAAATCAGCTAGCTTTTGTGCTTTGGTGATTCATGGGGGCCCATACATACACAGGCATTGTTGGGCAGATTTGGTATACTATATATTCTTTACATATACAACTCTCTTCCAAATCTTTCATTTGCTTTTAACCTAAAACACATGCATGTGTCAATCAAACTCCCTTAAAGTCACAAACAGTGGAAACTTATTTAAGCTCTAGCTGGATTGTAGCCTAAGCATATGTCGGAGAACGGAAGAGGTTATTCCTAGCTTTCTTTGTTTCTCTTTCCAGTGCGCATTCTAGTTTCCATTTATACTGATGAGGTAAACATTGCTAATGATTATCCATACACAAACTTGTGATTGATTATGCAGCTTATTTTCCACGATGAACATGATGTGATCACAAATTATTTCGCTTAAATTGAGGTTTAGCATATATTGATTCATTTCTGGCTCAAACCAAGTGTACAGTTGCATTACCGAGTTAAATGTCCTCCTTCGGATAATCTCCTTTGTTAGAGGTGCACATGCCATTGTGCACCAAAAGTTTATAGCATTGGCAGGATGCCAATATATTGTTGAATGCATTTACCAATCACAAACATATGTGAGCAAACCCAATGTTTTGACAGTATAGTTCTTCTGATAGTCTTCTTTTGTACAGCTTTCTTCCCTTACTGACTGAACTGAAGCTACCTGATTGGCAACAGTGATGATGAATGGCCAAGAAGCCTACTTAATTTAACTTAAAACATATTCATGAGATGTGGAGAACCAGCTTCCCCAACTAAAGTTTCTCTCATGTTCTCACGAAGAAACTTGACGACTTGGCTCAATCGATCTTTGACTGGTCTAACAAGCCCAGCTAACCTCTACTTGATTTCATTGTCGTACTTCACATGAATTGCTAACAAAAATTGAAACTATTTATGCAAATGTCCTTTCATTGTTGTGATAAACAAGAGGTGAAGCGTGAAGAAGATTGGCAGGCAATGGGACTTTTTGATATTCAGAGTCCATATTAATTCAAGGAATAAAAGGCCATAAGTCTACGTCAACAAAAAAAAAAAAAATGACTGTCTCTGTAAGACCTTTATTTTCATCAAAGAAAATCAACAAAATAGTTAAAGAGCAAGAGCATAAGTATTCTTGTTCTAGGTTTGGCATCTGCAAAGTGTGCACTCGTATTTGCCCATTTCTCAATTGATAATGTGTTCATGCATGTGCTCTCTGTGTGAGGAAAAACTGTATCAGAGAAGAGCATCAACACCAATGTGGGTCCAGAGTTCGCTATCATGAAGAAACTCTAGGCCTAGAGTAAAGAGTCAGAGAGGGCAGTGGAGATGCACTGAACAGATAACTACATTTACGAGGACATCAATATACTTGTGCTATAAACAGAAAAAAGCAACTGAAATTTCCCCAACTTACAAGAGTGCTGAATACAAAAGTCGTGGATAGCAGCTCAAGTCCTCTTTCTGCTATTATCTGCAAACATTCGAGAAGATACATGTAAATGCACAAGCACCTCCTTTTTCTACAATCATCCTTTCAAATAACATACAAAATCCTTCCTGCATACAATTCATAAGTGCTAGGTGTCCGAGATTCTCTGTAAAATGGCACAGATAGATCCATATTTCAGGCGCTTCAACATCTCGTCTGTTTCATCTGATCTCTGTAGACTCAACCATTTACAATCTTTCAAAGCATACTCCTAAAAGACAGAAGCGATCATGAACGTCTAAATCCTAGTTCTAAAGCAACGCTATTGAATGAACCGTAAGTACTAAAGTGAACATATGTCATATGATGTATTCATTAGAAGTACATCGTTCCCTCGAAAAAAGCGAGAATGCGGGAGCAATTAAGACATACCGTGGGTCGAAGGAAGTCCATCCAAGCACCAAGCCCAAGCAAAGCGACCAGAAGAAGAAGAGACACCAAACCTGAAGAGTACAAACGAGCAATGAAGCATCACAAACCTAAGAGTACAAGAACCGCGTCTCCAGCAACAAGCACGAAAAAGCTCGACGAAAAGAAGAAGGGACCATTGCAGCGATAGTAGAGCCGAGATCCGTCCGGCAGCACCGCGCCGGGGACAACCTTCCCGGGAAGGATCGAACCGGCGACGGCCAAGTAAGCGAAGAACGTCCCCAGCAAGACGACCTGAAACGGAGGGCCACAAGAGCGAAATGAAACGAATCGGAGGCGGAAAAATGCGAATGCGGAGCAGAGAAGAAGCAGTTTGCTCACAGAGCCCCATGAAGGGATCAGAGCGTGAAGAAGAGCAGCTAGATCCATTCCAAGTCTCTCTCTCTCTCTCTCTCTCTCTCTCTCTCTCTGGCGATCGCCGGAGAACTGTTCGAGGTAATGAGCAAGCGAAGCTCTTCGCTTGTTCTTACCACGGGACGTCTCGTCTCGTCGGACTGGACTTGACTGGACCGGACGCTTTAGTCTATTAAATGAGAAAGACACAGATCTTTGCGCTTTTCATCGTTTTGCTCTCCCAATATATAAAAAAAAAAAGAATTATATTTATAATATAATTTTTCATGAGTTCATATAATTAAAATTTTTCCTTCTTTTAAAAATTAAAAATGGAATAGATTCTTGAAAATTTAATTTTGAAAAAAAAATGTGCCTTCTTTTTTAAATTTAAAAAAGGAATAGATTCTTGAATTTGTTTTTTGTAATTTTGAACTTTTTTCGTATTATAGAATTCTAGAATTATGACTCCGCCACAAAAAAAAAAAAGAAGAAAAAGAATTCTCGAGGTATGACAAAAAAAAATGCTATGATTGCCATTTTTTCTCTTAATTACCCCTTTTGTCAATTGAATAAAGGCCTAATACCCAAAAAAACTCTAACTTTAGCATTTGTGACAATTATATCCAAAAATTTTTTATCTCATAAAAAATCACAAATTTTTACTTTTGTCCCAATTCTATCGGTCTAATACCCAAAAAAAACTTTCAACTTTAGCATATGTCCCAAAAAAATCCTTAACTTTAGCATTTGTCCTAAGTATATTCGAAACTTTTTTTGTCTCGTAAAAAAGTCCAAACTTTTACTTTTATCCCACATTCTACCACCGTCGCTTTCCGTCCATAATAACCGATAGTTAATCCTACGTAACTTGAATTTTCTTGCCGAACTTATTAATGAATCTTCAAAATTTAGAAACAATGAGTTTTAGGGACGACGAGATTTTAGATCTTTCATCCAAATATCTTTCTGTCTAGCCGTTCTTTGGACTGTTAAGTGTCGAAAAGAATACGAAACGTGCCGTGTTGAGTGACTCTATATCTCCCTAACAATATGTAGGAGAAGCAAATAACAGAAGAGAAATTCATGGGTTTTTTTATGTCAACTTTGTTGAGGTGTAATTCATTAACGATGTGAAAATGCTACATTGAATTAACTAATGGTAATTATGGATGGAAGACTAACGGTGGTAAAATTAGGATAAAAGTAAAATTTGAAGGTTTTTTATGAGACGAATTTTTTTTTGGATATAATTAAGACATATGTTAAAGGTGAGGATTTTTTTGGTACTAGGTAGGCATAATTAGGACAAAAATAAAAGCTTGGGGTAAAATTGGTACAAAAATAAAAGTTTGAGGTTTTTTATGAGACAAAAAAAGTTTTAAATATAATTGTCACAAATGCTAAAGTTGAAGATTTTTTTAGGTATTATGCCATTAAACAAATGATGTCAAATGATTCCTTACCAAAAAAAAAAAAAAAAACAAATGATGTCAAATGAATAAATGAAAATGATGATGTAGCAAATCGTGTCAGAACTACGTCAATATGCTCTTTCAACTCAATTTTATAATTCTGAGAAAACAAACTCATTTTTAGTAGGAATAATAATTAAACGCTAAAAAAAAGACGAAAACCTTTAACCAAAGAAGGTGAAGGATAGGCCACCTAATCACCAACGAGGATCCGGTTAGGGGCGAGTGGTTCCAAATTCCGCATACCACTTGAAACCCGGAACCCATATGTCAGAACAAGTTCCTCATTTTCTAGAACTTAGAACTTACATTGCATACATTGAAACATGGAACCTATTTTGTCATAGGTTTTAGGGTCTATACAAGTTCCACGTAAATTGAACGATTGCAGTGAATAATTACCTTTAATGACCATCATTTTCTACTACAATCCATTGACCATAACTTATATTTAGATACAACAAAAAACATGAAATGTTAACAAAATAAAAATCTCGATCATAATAATAAATATGAAACATTAACAAAGCAAAAATTTCAATAATAAATATTATAAAAAATGAAGCTTAGACTAGTGGTTCCAGATTACACACTTATCGTTGAACCCCATCGAATACAACAGGATTGTGAGAAGACATATACTAAGAAAAACGCAAACACTTGATACATGTTATATTACATATTTCGGGTTCCAGTTCTATCTACTTGGAACATAGAACCCACCTATCGGAATAGGCTCTCCAATTTTTGAAACTCGAAACCACACGGATTCCTCACTGGTCTAGTTCCGGGTTCTAGGTACTACCCTAGAAGCATGCTCACCCCTAAGTCCGATGATCATTGTTGGCGTTTTCCAAACATTGGAGCGCATGGTTTATTTTTTATTTTTTAAGCACCGAATGCTGTGGTAATTAACATAACATCTAAGTTCGTGTTTCCTATGTCCAAGAAAGAATGCGCGAAAGCAAATGGAACTCTCGATACATATTCAAGAATCAACAATAGAGTCAATGTAATTATAAATGTAAAATGCTATACGTATAGCCTCTCAATCTCTCATTATACCTCGAGAAATAAAAAGAACTACGATTCTCATCCCGTCTAAAATTCTAGGAATTCGTTGATAGTTCAAATAGATTCGTAGATTGTACCTACTAGTACTATTTAAATTTTAAATAGTTCGATAATTCATTATGATACATGGAATGATCATAGGGCGGATCATCACTCTTCGTTCCATTCTTCTAATAAGCATAAGTCCAATCTAGTGAGAGGGAAGATGGCCAAAACGTGCCATTGAAAGACTCTACATGGACAATGATGGGCTGTCAAGAACTTACAGGAGATAGGATGGGCCGTTAGACAGATTTAGCACGGATTGTACGTTGACGGTAGTTGAGGTCGGCCGTTCTCTTTAATTCCCCTCATCTGAGATCTTTAGGGGAGAGGGTCAAGTTGGCCATTGCAAATAGCTTAATGCTCTATCTTCTTTCAATCCTTTGAGAAAAAATGCGGCAAAAAAGAAAGAAAGAAAATTCATGAATCGTCCCCATCATCTCCACACCAATGACCCGAATCCAAACCTCAGAAAAGAAGCTCACTCACCTTGTCGGAGCCATCAATTCAAATCGAAACTCGTCGCCATGACCATTAATGACGCTTATTTTTTCATCACGGACGCCACGTCAGACATCTCTTATGGATTCCCCTTTTGATCGGCCCGGAAATAAACTAGGTCATGACAAGGAAAATTCAAGCTTATCTTTCTAATTTCAACGGGCCAGTCTACTTGATTTACACAAACAAGGTCAACAGGTGAAGAAGGGACTTTGACGCCATAGAGAAGACTAAAGAATTTGACTCGTGCATCTCATCTCGACCGTCCAAATTCACGATCGCAAGAGCGAAACACGTCGCGCGTCGCACTACATCGTAGCTCCGGCGAGGCAAGCCCCATTTATATTCGCATGTATAAATACGGACCTTTTGAATGCCCTAATTCCTTCTTTCGCTCTACAATTTCCTCTTCTTCTGGTGTCTTCCAGAAAATCCATCTCCCGCAGCGCAAGCTTCTCGTCATCAGCAATGGAGTTTTGGGGTGATTCTCTTTCTCCCTCTCTCTCTGTGGTTTGCTGTGGTCGTCGCTGCATTACATTCGCGCTTGTGAGTGCCTGTGTTTTTTTCCCCTTCCATTGAAGCGCTTCCCGTGGAACCCGACTTCTCGTGCTTTGCCTTGAGATACGATCGCTTGTACTAGTTTTGGCTGCGGAGATACTGTTTTGTGCTTGTGATTCTGCGTGCTTGGATCATCTTTGTTTGTGCTGTAGACCGCATAGCGTAGCTGCTTCTCTCGCTGAGTTTTTGTCGAGCTGCGAGGACTGTTTCTGTCACTCTATGTTGAGTTGACGGATGACTAGGGTTTCGGATGTGTTTCTTTTTGTTTTACTTTTGTGATCTTCGTGTTGTCCTTTTATGATTTGATTTCACAGCTAGCGAACTGGTTTGTGGAACTTCCGCGAGTTTCTGCCAGTGCATTTGGGTCCTGTTGATTTTTTTTCCCATGCTGCTGTTGGTGTCATCATGGTTCTTGTTAGCTACTGCCTGCTTGTTCGCCTCAGGGAAAATTTCTGTGTACTAACATGGCTCGCATGTTCTGCGAATTAGAACAGCACATGAGACTTTTTAAGCCATGGGTTAAAGTCTTGGGATAACCTTCCCGTTTAGCTGAAAGATTCGTAGACTGTAGTTTTGCATTTTCTCTGTTTCACGCAAACTTGTCCAGTCTGCAGGCACTTTTCCATCTGGAATAAATGTCATATTACGATTGTTCAAGTTTGGTATTTACTTGTCTGAGCCGTTTCTTGCCCTTATTGCCTCTTCAGTGGTATTTTCCGCAGACTCGCATTAACCCACAATTGATTTATGGAGACATCTCTATCATTCAAATAATTTTTCAGTTTCAATTTCATCGTGGAGATAAATAGTAGTTTGGGCTTGAAGGATTTTTTGACATCGTTACTGGTGCGTTCACTGCATCATAGCTCTGGGATCCAATTGTTACCATTGTGTATCACGCTGCATCATTGCTCTGGCACTCGAGCAAAGGGAACGCAGAAGTCCTTTTGATTTCTAATGAGAATTTTGGTGTTTTGTATGGCCCTTGAGTAGGTGTGGAAGTCAAAAGTGGGGAAACCCTTGCAGTCGAACCTGGGAATGAGACAGTTGTGCATCTGTCACAGGTGATGATCATACTACCAAGTTTGTTGTAATATTTTCTTGTCCTTCTTTGTGTTTTACTTTTGCTTACGTTGGTTTGGTGATATAGGCCTGTCTGGGAGAAGCCAAGGACAAAGCAAAGGAATCTATACTTCTGTATGTTAATATCGGGGGTCAGAAATTTGTCCTTGGGACTCTCTCTGCTGTTAAGTTTCCCCAGATACCTTTTGATCTGGTGTTTGAGAAAAGTTTTGAGCTTTCTCATAATTGGAAAAATGGAAGCGTCTTCTTTAGTGGATATAAGACACAACTTCATTCTGGATATCCTTTTTCTTGATCTTATGCTCTTAAAAGTTTGTATGTGTTGACTCTCGAGATGCCCTTAGTCACAACAAATGCTTTTTGGTCCTTCATCTTTGAATATTGCATTTGTTAAGGTTCCAGTTTTCTTGGAAGTGATCAGCTAGTAGTGAGTTATGTCCCTTTTTCATTTACTTCTGTTCTTTCCTTGACCCTCCTTCGTGGGCCATCACATCCGAAGCTGACAGTCTATGTGAGTATTTTCATAAATGTATGGTTCATTTTTTCTTTTTTCTTGAGGTGTGCTGTTTTAATTTGACAATCTATGCTTGTTCTATTGCTTCAGATTCTGATTCCGATGCTGAAGAGGGTCTTCCAGTTAATGTAACTGGTGAGTAATGGAATGGTAGATGATTCAGAGATCGGGCATGTTGTTATGCTTGACAGAATGGTTTTCTTGCTCAATTGTGCATGTTGGGTACGAGATCTTCATTCTGTAGAGAACCTAATTTGGTCTACTTATGCTTGTGCAGCTCAAGCTGATGTGCCTGCGAAAAAAGCACCAGTCACTGCTAATGCCAATGCAGTGAAGCCCAACCTTGCTTCTGCTAAGCAAAAGGTAAAGATTGTTGAATTAAACGAGGATGGGAAAAACGAAGGAGATGATGATGAGGGCACTGATTTATCTTCAGATGATCATGCTGAGGATGATTCTGGTGATGAGGTACTTGATGAATGACATTTTCAATCAGTTCATCTTTTGTAAAGGGCTTCTTTAATGCTATTGACTGCTGATGCATGTAGCTTCTACTGAGGTGGATGTGTTCTGAGAAGTTTTGCTATGGCTCTTGGAGACTTACTTTGTCTTTTGGTAATAAAGGACAACACCGAAATGATTCAATGGAAAGGAAAGAAAAGAAAAGAAAATATGTGGGTTTCAACTAGATCAGAGAAGCAGAATAATGTTAGCCTTCAAATTCTCTGAGCTTATTCTCTATATAGCGGAATGCTGTTGAATTACTTGATCCATCTTTAGATGGTGGTGGCAGGACATTGCTAATAGTAGAATGCAGCATAGAGATGTGTAAACTTATCGATGATTAACTGGGTCACTGGAGATCATTACAATCTCATAGTTTGAGAGGTTGTACCTGCAAATCATGAAAATATATGTGGGTGTGATTGGTTTTCTTTGTCATAACTGTATCCAGATGTTCAATGACATAAATGAAATTGATGATGGTATTAGCTGTGCCGTGTAATAATCCTGGTCTTTTTGTGTTGCAAAGGAACCTTGAAATCCCTATTAAGACTTTGGATGATATGTACACCTGATACTTTTCAATCTCATGGATTTCCAGTGGAAATAGTTTCTTGTGGAGCCTGGGACTTCGAAGTGCTTGATATATACTTTGACTATATTGCTTACATGCGAGTGTGTTTCAGCTGAATCGACAATTAAATTGCTCTCCTGGGCAGTGATCCTTTTTCTGAACAATGTTTGCCTTTCTTTATTTTAGGACATGGTCAATGGAGGTGGTGAAAGTAGCGATGAAGACGATTACGACAGTGAGGAAGGGGAAAGTTCTGAAGAGGAAGAGGCTAAGGTTGTAGGAATTATATTCTCTGCAATATGTTTGAGTCATGAAAGATCTATGTTTGCCGGGAAGATTTCCGACTCGCTGATAGCTTTTTCTATTTTGGATTCTTAAAGGCTCAACCGATTAAGAAGAGACCTGCTGATTCTGTCCTGAAAACCCCTGCATCAGCTAAGAAATCCAAACTGGAAACTCCTCAAAAGACTGGTATGTTGTTTAAACTCTAAAAATTAACTCCTGCCGTCCCCAGGAAAAAGAACTACTGGTGAAAAGGGAAAATAAAAGTAAAAAGTTAAAGCAATCTCATTTTAATGTCGTCTATTCCGCAATAGAAGTTTCTTGGTTGAAGTGTTCTCAAAATTCAGTTTTTGAGGAGCTGTTCATGTTGGAGTTTGATAGTATTATAGTCTGGTCGGGAATGAAAGTCAAGGTCATTTTACCATCTTTGTTTCAAGTTGCAAACACTACGTGGCATTTCATTCTTGATGCTGCTTTTTACCTGCAGTTGGAATGCAATGATTTATGAACAAACTATATTATGCTCTTATTAAAAATAAAGCCACAAGTATTTTGTGCTGCCGTTGAGATTTACGCGGTTGTGGTATATGACATTGGTGCAGATGGCAAGAAAGCCAGTGAGCATGTAGCAACCCCATACCCTTCTAAGCAAGCTGTGAAGGCGATTGCTAACAAAGGTCAAGCTAAGCAACAAACGCCAAACTCCACTGAGTTCTCGTGCAAACCTTGCAACCGGTAGATGCTTGTCGTCTCGAACAGCGTTCATAGAAGTTATACGGTGTCAAAGTTTGATGTTTTCAGAGTCGAATTCACGAGCGTGGTTGTCATCTGTTGCAGGTCCTTTAAGTCGGATCAGGCTCTTCAATCTCACAACAAGGCGAAGCATAGCACAAGCTAAAATTTTGGAAGTCTGAAGACCCTGGCGATTTTGTCTGAATGAGGTGGGTGATGCCAATTGAAGAGAGTTCCGCTACAAGTCAACCGGGATGTTCTTTTTTGGTTATTAGATGCAGCTTTTCGTGACACTCCATTCTGGAAATATGGGATTTAACAGTCCTTTAGCGGCTTCAAACGTTTGAAGTTCAAACACTCATGTCCTTCAGTTAGCTGTTCACATGTTGAGTCCGGGCGAAACTTCGCATATGGAATTATTCAAAATAGTTTCTGATACTGGTGGTGTGGGCTAGAAATTTTAGTAATGGTTGATGTGCAAAGGCGATTGTGCAAAGCATATTCTAACTTGAGCTTGGAGATCAGATTATAATGTCAGTAAGTGAAACTGGAAGAGTTCGCCGGATGAGAAAGACAGTGAAGCTGGTGTCATGCTTTATTTCTCATACCAAGACAGATGGGAAGTGAATTTTCGTTTCTGTTAAGAGGCATGGGAAATGAGGGAAGATGTTGTCAACGTCATTGAACATTTTCGATGGTGAGCAGCAGTCGAAATGGTGATTGTGAGATTTAGATGAAGACGTTGACATTCCTCGCCTCACGTTTAGGCTTGATGTAGATAGAAGTCCGAAAAATTTGAATTCAGAATTTATTATTCTGATATCATGATAAGAATAATGCAGAAATGGATTTGAGGAAATACCCGATGGGAAGATTGGGATTTTCTCGGAAGTTGAGGGGCTCGTGTGTCGAGATTGCATTGCGCCGTAGCCCCACACGGCGCATGCTATAGTTCTAAGCGGACAGTGCTCCGTCTGTATTTATATAAGCAATCAACTCAATGCCAAACGATTTAAGCTCTTTGGTAATGTTAGGATCTGCGAAACACAATTCTAGCCTGCATCTCGATTACCGTGGGACGAGGTTAGCGTATAAAGATGAGTATGCTACTATTAATTTCGGACTACAATCAAGTGAACAGCAGGTTTGCCCGAGAGGTTAGGGGGGAAGACTTAAGATATTCTGCACAAAAGTGCGCGTGGGTTCGAACCCCACAGCCTGCATCTTCCTCCTTTCACTCCATTTGTTTTCAGTCTTTCTGGAAAACGTAAGTACGAATGAATTGAGGATCATTTGTGTCCTTTTTCCTAAAAAGGAACATAAAATTATTGTTCAAACTCCAATATAATGGAAAACAAAAAACAAAATACCTAGGAAAACTTTGAATAGAGAGAGTAGTAAGAACTAACTGAGCCGTAATGCCCCGTTGCAACCGTGTCATTATGCATCTTCATTCTCGTTCCACATTGTAAGATACGGTTGAGATTACATGGGAAAACATTTAGGCTGTGTTTGGCCTTTTAGATTAAAATCAATAAATAATATATTTTATCCTATCCTGTCTTTGAAAGCTGTCTAGGATAGGATATACTCGGCTATAGAGAGGATATAGCCCCGATAAAAAAAAATCCTAAGGAAAGGGATGGGATAGATTCGAATAGGATTTCTTTTATTCAAAATATCAAACCCTACCCTAGAGAATAGACTCCTTCATTTCCTTCATGGCGCCACTCATTCACGTTGCTTTGTTAATAGTCCAAGGTCGTCTCTCATCTCACTTAAACCCTTTCTCAATGAATGTAGAGAACGTTCGCAAATCACCTTCGTTTGTGCCGGAACTTCATGAACTAAGTTTTGAACGCTGGCGGCATGCTTAACACTTGCAAGTCGAACGGGAAGTGATGTTTCCAGTGGCGGACGAGTGAGTAACGCATAACAACCTGCCTTTGGGAGAGGAACAACAGCTGGAATTGTTTCATCAAGAACTCTTATAGTAATTGAAGAAGAAGATTGCATAGCCATCATACGATATGGGGAAGACTATCACTAACCAAGCTTCTTCACACCGACCTCTCTTCTAGTTTCACTGCTGCCCTCTGTGGAGTTTGAGCCGTGTCTTAGTCCCAGTGTGGCTGATCATCCGAAAGGACTAGCTAAGCATCATTGGCTTGGTTAGCCTTTACCCGACCGACTATCTAGTACTACGCGGGCTCATCAAACATCGCTTTTTAGCCTCTTGTCTTAGGGAGAGACACAAAGGGAAGGGGAGGGGCATCCGGAACAAAGAGATAAGAAGATAGCACTCTAGTACGAAAGACATAAAGAAGTCGAAAGTTACGGTAAATCACCAAAGAGTGAACCAAGGCTCTACTGCTAACTATAGGATCTGTAAACGGACAAAGGAAAGCTGAAACGGGCAATGGCTTTCTAACTTCTTCTTCACTACGGGTAGTTGCTACTTATGCTTGTTCTCCCGCCCTAGTCTACGATGTCTATGCCTACTAAGCATATGTTCTCTCTCCTGCTCGGCCAACTCAATCAACTGGTGCCGCTTCCAAGGGTCACTATTGATGCTTAAACCGGCAGATCAACCTCATCAATCAAAATTGGAATTGGAACCACGCGAGGGGGAGGCCTGTTCTCCAACCATCCAATTGGTCATAGTCTGCCAAGAGGGCTTAAAAGCACCTAAGGATTTTCTGCCATAGTCCTTCATTAAGTTACATAGTTGTTTTCACATTAGGAGTATCTTTAGACAGTCCCATAAAAGAAGAAGCGATTGCCGCGAAGAATTGATCTGAAACAAAGCACTTCGTCTATGGGCATTGTAGAAAGGATAGAATATGAGCCTAATCGTTCTTCTCGGATTGTTCCAAGACGATGGATTCGGGGGTTCGGCCCGAGGAAATTGAACACGATAGAGAAGTTCGCTCGGCCGCCTAAGATCCTCGAACCTACCACGACCACCATTTGCAGCATATTTGCGTTCTCTTCCCTGCCCGGAAAGGATGATCAAATAAAGGTAGCTTGCCAACAATAAAATACAGATTGAATACGGATTCGAGCCATAGCATACGGTTTCATAAAACCGTACGATTTTTCTGATGTAAATTGAGCGGGTTTTACATGAAAAAGATTTGGTTTAGCATGTTATATTCGATGCGGATAGGACGATGGATACCCTTAGATATCAATCAACCTAGTTAGCTAATAGGTCCGCAACGCTTCGCCTTTCTTCCACCTCACCTCCGGTACTTGTTTATAATCGTCCCTCGAAATGCGATACAATAGCTACATTATTGCTAGTCCCTCAAATCTCTCGTGATCGCACGGTGGCAGCCGTGGTCGGAAAGGAGCACGAATGCCTAAGACTTCCCTACTTGTCTTTCTTTTCTATTGCTCCTGCAGACGAGGACCAAGATCATCAGAGGCGACGATAGTGCTAATGCTACCAGTAGCAATAAAATAAAGAGCCAATAGCAGGAGAAGGGGAATGGATAAGACTAATTGACTGCCTTTTTTTCGCTTGGAAGGAAAAATTCCTCGTGTTTTATAGTACTTCTCTTAGAGGAACTGATGTAACAAAATGATTTGAGATTTCATTCATCCAACTCTTGCCACCTTAAAGTGAAAAACTTAATTGGAGATCACATGGGAAAACATTTAGGCTATGTTTGGCCTTTCGGATAAAAATCAGGATAGAATATTTTATCATGTCATGTGTTTGGTAGTCGTCTAGGATATGATACACTCGGATATAAAGGGGATATAGCCCAAATAAAAAAAATCCTAAGGAGAGAGGTGAATAAATCCGAATATGATTTCTCTTATTCAAAATATAAAACCCTACCCTAGAGAATAGACTCCTTCATTTCCTTCATGGCGCCACTCATTCACGTCGCTTTATTAACAGTCCAAGGTCGTCTCTCATCTCACGTCATCGCTTTGTTTCGTCGACGAAAATAGTCGAAGGTCTTTTGTTCCGCTCTAATTTGACAAATTCAAGCTCCATCTTTGGCGAGTTCTGGCTTTAATCTACAAAATTTCATCGTTCCAGCTGGTGTCTTCAATTTTCAGAACACTTGCCATTCGTAAGCGGAGGAAAATAAGCTGAGCAATTCTGCTACGCACGTAAACTTTTCGATGAATGTCCATGAGAGTGCAAATAGAACTGCTCAGTAAGACCGATGCCATGGAACATGCTTCAAAGAGGAGGAAAATAGAAGAAACCTTCGCAAACGTTATCGCGAGCCAACCCGTGATGCAGAATAGTTCCGGTGCCCACATAGCCTGCTTTGCCAGATTCAACGGTGTGAGTACTCACAAAGGTTATTCACCATCAAGGACACACGGCTGTGAGAGAAAGATAAAAAATACTTACCCCCTTCGACACTTGGAGGGTCGGTGTTGATTGTTGCTGCATTAGGCGTGGGAACTAAATTTTTAGACGGATGAGAGTTTTCGGATAGTGAAGGTTTTGGGGATTATGAACTTGTGATTGTAATAGCTGAACTTATTAATTCGTTGTTTTAAGAATAATAATTTTTATTTCGGCTTTTTATTAATTTTTGACGCATTTTTGAAAACAGGAAAAAATTTACTGCTCCTGTAAACCTATCGAAAAAAGGAATTGTAGCTTTGAAAAAAAAATTATTATTTCGTGGGCACAATATCTGTCATTTAAAGTGATATCCAATTTTCACTAAACAATGGATAAGATAGGATATTAGAATATCCGAATTTAAATTCGTAGTTCACCAAACATAAGATAGGATATAGCGATATCCCATGATTTCCTATTTTATCCTATCCAATCCTTTCTCGACTAGAAATCCGGATGACCAAACTCAACGTTAAAGTAAATACCAATGTGATATAGAAGTAGTGAATAAAACATTGGAATTTGGTTTTCTTCAAAGGTGGAATAGAATTGAAAATTGCAAGAAAAAAAGGATGGTTTGAAGACAGAATTTGAAGGAATATGAAACAAAGCACAACTAACGTGGACAATTTAGTACGACAGTCTATTTAGTCCTAATTGTTTTCAATTTGGTCGGAAATTACTAAAGTGGATGTCAACCGTCCTATATGGTATGACCAAACGACCATTACCATTTTTTTTGCGGGGGGGTCGAAAACGACCAATCCCGACATGAGTAAATTTTGCAATTTTCTTTTAAGTTTTCTAAATTTTGTATAAACTTTGTTATTTTTTTCTTTTCTTTCATTTCCTTTCTTTTCTTCTTCTTTTCCCATTGTGGACTGATGATCTTAGGAGAGGGCTACGACCCTCTGTGGCTGGCGTGGGCTTTGTGGCCCTTATTTGGGAAAATTGTCAAAAAAGTCCTAAACCTATTGCACTTTTGCCAATTTAGTTTTAAACCTTTTAATTTTTCCAATTTAGTCATAAATGTTTTGCATTTATGCCAATTCGATCCTAAACTTTTTGTATTTTTGCCAATTCAATCCATTCGATTGACTTTGACTTGCCGGTGTTGTGATGTCCCCGACTCGACCCTCGTGCCTGTAATAGGAGTCGCAAGCTCCTTTAGGGCTCTCGATCTCTTGAATCCCTCCGGGAGCACTACGGCTTTGTGCCGTTTATAATCCGAGACCGTATGAGGATCGTAAAGTCACAATGTTGCGGGGGAGGACATGTGGTGTCCCGGATACACCGTCCTCATAAACGACCCTTAATCATTTTTAAACTTATTAATGAACGCACGCGGAAGCGATCACATATTAAGTTTTTGATTAGTTAAGAATCTAGAGGGACCACGTATTAATAATATGCTTCGTCTATTTATATCATTTACATCATACTACGTCGATTTACAACATATATATGTATCATAAACTTTCATATACATGGCTCCATCTAGGTTTTCTACTTTGGGATAGTAAAATGCCCCAAAAAGATGCTATTGGGCTTCAAAAAGTCTTCCAAGCTACCCGGTCGCCTAGGGTGTATGCCATCCTTCTTCATGTTGCCACTTTCTCATCAAAAGATTCCACCTTTATGTTGCCTTTTCAATCCACATGCGGCAATCCTCCATCAAAAGCCCGGTGGACTTGCGGCATCGGAAAAGGGCCCCATGAGGTTGCCGTTCGAAATAAGGTGCCATGCAATAAACTTATGAGGTACGTAATAGGGCAAGCCTTCGTCCACCCAAACAATAGTCAAGTAGCGCCTAAGGTTTATTTGATGTTCCTAATCGATGACATCAACACGAGCAACTTCCATGAACATAACTACACCAAAACGAGAAGGTGGCATACTAGCCATTACCTACAAATCTGAAAATTTAAGAGTGAGATACAACTATCTTAGTAAGCAATATCTAATCTAAACATAGGAAGCAAGCTAAAACACAATTCATAATGCGAGCAACTATAACATGTATGAACCGTTTTCAGTTCCATATCAAATTCGCATGGCATCTCTGCTTTTCATATCGTATTGTGCACATTTAAAGGCGTTTTCACTCTTGCGGATGAGACATATCATATTCATATAGTCTCACTACCAAGTAGCAATATCAAAGAGAGCATGCAACCATATAACTTTTCAAGCAAGCGTTAGAATCGCAAAAGCTTCGTGTCACGCCCCGACTCTCGAGCTCGCGACATCCCTACCTTACTCGCCACAGGTCATGAAGGATAGCGTCCCGGGTAGCTATCGACCTACGAAATTACGGCGCATGCGGAACGTGCAATTCTCCCGCACAACAAGATCGGCGGGGATAGTATAGCAGGAAAATCAACGCGGTCAATTCATCAAAACATAACTTCATTCAAAAGCCAAAGTAGACGAATCTTAACCCTACCGAGCTACGGAAAAATATGTACAACCCCATACTTCGGGGCGGCTCACTAGGACCTCAAAAGACACGGGGTCGGGTAAGGTTAATCCCTCGTCTACTCCCAAAAATCCTACCACACTCCTCCAAGATCGGCGTCCACGGCCTCCATCACCGCCTGAAAATTGTTAACCACGACGGGGTGAGAAATTAATCTCGGTGAGCCAACGCCTAAGCCCGGTTAGGACGTTGATTCGCTCGAATACCCTAAAAGGCAATCACATCGGCACGGATCAAATATTTCAATCACAGGCAAACTTATCCTCCGGGCCACACGTAATGCAATGCGGACTCGACTCAACAGTCAATCAACCAAATCAATTCACCACCGCAAAGCATCACGGCACTTGCATGCACAGGACACCACACGTAGTCCATTTATTATCATATCCGACCCGTAGGTCCAGCACACTAGTCGGTTGGTGCTAGCACACTAGTCGATTGGTGCTCTTCTCGCGGACCAGGCATCGTCCCTTACTTCCGGCGACGGCGTCTGATAGTCCATGTGACTCCGCTCGACCAACCAGAAGACAATGATTGTCGACACGGCACGGAGCTAACGGGAATCCTTAAAAGGCTTCGGCCCATCACAAGCTGCGACCGGCAAACGTACGACCAAAAGACAATGACCGACGCGCATCCAACAACAGGAAGACAATGATTGCCAGGACCGAACGACCAGAAGACAATGATCGTCGGAATTATCCCATTATGTGACCACTCGGGCACTTCGACAACCAGCCAGTTCATTTCTTGGATTTAGGTCGAATGCTCATACTCGCATGTTCAAATACTTGGCCCAAGGCCGTTTTCGTGCAAAAACATGCAATTTTATCTCATACGTGGTCACATGAATGCGCAATTTATATTGACCGACACACAAAGCAATTTGGGGCGATTAACCTCTAATCGGACCCCCACGGCAATCAACAGCCAAACCGGCACTCACGGCCAACAATTCAATAATTCAATTAGCCAATTGCAGCCAGTCAATTATTAATCCCAATTTCAATTCCAATTGCGCACTCGTCTCTGACCTATCGCTCGCTCGCGATCAATCAATGCAAACAATCAAATCAATCAATCAATCTAATCTAATTAGGCATGAAATCCTAACTAATTAGACTAACTTAACCGATTAGGGCCATTGAACCTAAACCAAATTTCTAACCTAAACCGGCCCTAATCGAGTTACTTAAATACCTAATAATCTAATTAAACTACTCCGAACGCAATTAGCGTCCTAACCAAGTGTTAGGGGCTAACTCACAAATTTTAACTAGCTCGGGCAGTCTCAACTCGAGCGGCGGCAACGCGAACTCTGCCCGGCCCAATGACGATCGGCGACTCTTGAAAATTCCTCGGCACGAACTTTGAGACCGGTGTCGGAAATTACTGTTCACCGCCGGAATTACTGTTCACGACCGGCCGGCGGCACTATTCACGCCGGGTACTGTTCACGAGCACTATTCACCGAATACTGTTCACCCGGTACTGTTCACCCGAACACTGTTCACGGCACTGTTCACCCCGAACGGAAAATCTGGACTGCACGCTCACGGGTCGACGCCGGGGCTGCGATTCCGGCGGGCTGAGTTGGAGGTTGCGGTTGCGGAGCGACGACGGCGGCTCGGGTGGCGATGGCTGGAGCTCGAGCGGAAGAGAGAGAGAGAACGTCGGGGCTGAGCTCGGGCGGCACGGGCTGAGATCTCGGGTCGCGGGGTTTCGGCTCGGGCTCGGCTCCGGGACGTAGGTGGGTTGCAAGGCTGACGGAGTGGCTCGGCGGGGTGGCAAGGTGACGGTGGCTCACGGATCGGGGTCGGGTTGGCAACGGCGGCGACGCGAGGCGGACCTTTGGCGGCGCGGCGACAACGCGAGCGGTGGTGGCGTCGGTCGGGCTAAGCAGCAGCAGAGGAAGACGTTGGGTGGGGGTTCTTCTCGCTCCAAACAGACGACCAGCGAAGAAGAAGAAGAAGAAGAAGAAGAAGAAGACCAAGGAAGAAGAAGATGAACAGGAGGAGGAAAGGGGGGCTGTCGCGCACGAGGAAAAAGGAAGGGGAGAGAGAGAGAGAGAGAGAGAGCACGTGGGAGAGAGAGGGTGACGTGAGAGAGGGTTAATGGAGGGTGAGGGTGAGTGGTGATGGGACTATTGATGTCCTATCACCATTAAATTTTTTTGACTTCTTATGCATAAATATCTGAAGGATAAATGGAATATCAGCTAATATAGGACTGGTTGGACATTTAGCTCAATCGATTGGGAATAAAATTTAGAATTTCACGGGCTAGGTTCGGTCCGGAAAAATTTAGGCGCGAGGATTAAAAATCCTAAGTCGCGGCGACCATGGTTTCGAGACCCAATCGAAACCGAACAAAATTTCGAGACTCGTCCAAATTCGTCACTTTCGTCCTTTCGATCCAAAAATTTGCACCGACTGAAATTCAATTTTCTCCATTTTATTGAATTCGGGCAAATTTACAAAGTTGGAATTTGTCGGGCGTCACACTTCGCGCCCTAGATAAAGATTAGATGTCACTTACTTCAAGTAGATGAATGCAAGAAATAAAAAGGATTGACTGGTCGTGGGGCAGCTCCGGAGGTAGTTCGGTGGTAGTGGTTTGCGGCAGTGAGGGTGGTGGTGCCAGTGGTGAAGAGAGAGAGAGAGAGAGAGAGATGGTGGCCGAATAAGAGGGAAGAAAAAGGTGAGTAGTGGGTGGTATCGAGTCTATTTATAATGACAATTTACATTTATTTTAGTTTGCCACTTGTGACTTAATAATTAAGGATTAATCATTGTATGCTTATGTAGCTAGGTTTTGTCATTTTCCCTATTCAATTATTGGCCTCTCACATTATTTCAAGAGTTAATGATATATTGCCACATTGACATCCTATTTTCTTAGGTCTAGTAACCTAGTTTGCCACTTGTCCCATTTCTCTCTTGTTTAATTTTCTATTTTAATTCAATCTTTAGTTTTTCATTAATCATATAGTCCAGGTGTCATGCATTTAATCTTTCCACCTAACTATTCTCTAAGGCTATATTTTTAGGTTTGCTTATGTGTCATTTATCTACACATTCCACCCTAGCTTACACGCCTAAGAGGGATTTAATTCTTCATTTGATTAAATTTTTTCCACATGTCTTTGTGCATTAATTTCCTTTATGATTACTTTATAGTAGACTAAGCTTTTAGATGAGCTTACAAAGCATATTTCTAGAAACCTTATCTTGCTCTTCAAGTTTTATTAAATGTCACCTTTTTCTAAAAAATAAATTCTTTTGGTGTCCATTTCATACCTCATGCATGCCATGAGGTATTGTCTCATTCTTTTTACTTTCATTTCTTCATTTAAGTTCATTAATTGTATAAACATAATTTCTTTTGTCTTTTCTAAATAATTGGCATGAAATATTCTAGAGAATACTCTTGTTATTGCCACATAGTTGGTCTAGGATATCCTAATGTCCTAGGCAATTTTTCTTGCTTTCCAATCCAAAAATTAGATATTTTTATTTTTGTATACTAGATTAGTTTTTTGGTTTATCAAGCCAAATTTATCTTATATGCTTGACTTGTTCTCCAAGTCGGATTTGTCTTATTCACTTTCCACTTGTCGTTTCCATATTCCGACTTGTTCTCTAAGCCAAACAATTTTGTTATTTGTTTAATAATTAAGAATATTCTTGGTGCCACGTGTCTTATTCTTAAGTAGTCCATTTAGCTATCCTATAATTCTATAATATTTAGGTCCTATTGATGACACATTTTTTTAATAATAAAAATCTCATTTTCCTTTACCTATAGCTCCCACGCCTCTTGTATGAAGGGTTACTAGTCTATTTTTATTTATTTTTTAATTTAGACTTCAATATGTGCATCTCGGCACCATTTGTGCCGCTCTAAATCGATAGGGTCTCTCGGCAATTGTTCAATCTGCGACTTCCATGAGAGGGTGCTGCATGGCGGGGGCATGGTCGATGTGTTCTTGGTCTCCCTTCTTGTTCTATAGATGCCGTTCATGACTAACACTAATGGCAATTTTGGCATTCTATTTAAATGGACATGGTCGTCTAATGATGGATCTCTTAATCATCGCTCTAAGATTTGGAACCGCCATTTGTCAACTATTGGAACATCTAGGGAAAATCATCTATTTTAGGCACCTAACAAGCTAATGTTTGGACCAAGTTTTCTTTGCCGAACAAGTCGGCTCATGGCCGAGCACATCAAGAGGTGTAGTTTCGTGCGCTCAAGATTGTGTCTCGTTACAAATAGGATCAAGAGCCACCCAATTTATCTCAGTTTAGGGTTGGAATCACTGTTTCTAAACAGATAATATAATCGAACACTATTGAGATTACCTCTCATGACCAATTAAAATTGATGCGGGATTGGTTCAACTGGATCCGTAGTCTTCCAACACATATCACATAGTCCAGGGTGATTAGTCCTTGACTAGTGTGTGGTTGGTATGGTGTTCTAATAAGAATTTACCTTCGTTGAATTCATGGCTAGTTTGGTTGTCGCTCAATGCTAGCTTGCAAATCGTTCCACGGATCAATTCTCTAATCGACTTCAGGGCGATTCTATGGTCGTTTCGCAGCTAGACGAGATCAATTATAATCGAGCCATGCTTGATTTAAGGTCGCCACACAATCAACCCTCAATCGATAGCACGGGCGATTGATATATCAAAGGCAATCTCTATTCTTTGGTGGCCAGCTCAACCCTTAGCCGCTATCCGTCTATAGTTCGAGTCCTAAGCTTGTATTGGCCCTAGGTTTTGGGGTGTCACAAGCTCTGATGTGGATACCGGTCTGTGCTGATGTGGACACCGGTACTTACGTGTACAAATTTTAATGATATTTTAGTACTTTTTTCAATTTTTTTTTTATTTTTTTCTCTTTTTTCTTTGGTTTCTCTTCCTTTTTCTTCTCCATTTTCTCTCTCATGGTTTCTCTCTCCTCCTTCATGCGGACCATCGCTTGAAGAAGAACATGAAACAAGGAAGAGGAATGATTGTCGCCGCCACCGTGTCGCCCGGATCCGACCTTGCCTTGCACCTTGCCATTGTTGGTCGAGGTCTCCTTCCTCCTCCTCTGCGTAGATCTCTTGCCTAAAGAAGAACATAAACAAAGGAGGGGGATATTGCTACCGTGTCGCTCGGACCTCGCCAGCCATGGCGAGGAGGACCTCGCCCGAGTCAGATTTGGCTAGGTCGCGCCCCCCCATGGCCGAGCGAGCTTTGCACGAGGCCGGCGAGGACCTCACCGGCCTTATCCTCTAGTCATTGCAGGGCGAGCTCGGCCTCGCCCAGCCATTGCATCACGTCATCGTCGGTCATTCCTCTACTATTTTGTTAAAATGTCTCTCTCCTACTTTTGGGTGTTCACACGATCCACAAAACCGTAGAGCGATGTGCCGAGAATGTGCAACGTGAAGGATTCAGAGACAAATTGTTGTCAAGCGGAGAATAGCCAATCATTGGAAGTGTCCAAAGAAGTTGTGGTTGAAAGATGGGGTTGGTCGAGATAAGGTAGCCAAACGACGATGGTAGGGCCGGCCTCGCCCAACGATGACGTAGTGGTCGCCGATGACCTCGCCTTCAGCAAGTCCCTAATGAGGAAGGAGGAAAAAGATGAATCCGGTCTAACGAGGAGGAAAATGTACAACAAAAAGAACAAGAATGAAATGCCAAAAAAAAATGAAAATGTTTTTTTTTTTTTTTTTTTTAATGAAAAAATTGAAAAAAAATATTAAATATTAGTAAAAATTACCTCGTCAATATTGATCGAGTTCATGTCGGCTACGGCCGGTATCCATATCAGCACCGGCCGGTCAAAGTCAATCGGATGGACTGAATTAGCAAAAATACAAAAGGTTTAGAGCTAAATTGGTACCAAAAAAAGGTTTAGGATTGGATTGACATAAATGCAAAAGGTTTATGACTGAATTGGAAAAATTAAAAGGTTTAGGACTGAATTAGTAAAAGTGCAATAGGTTTAAGACTTTTTTGATAATTTTCCCGCCCTTGCCTAGTTACAAACTATTCTTGCCTGCCATTCCGTGAAGATGAAAAGTGGACATGTAAAAAGGAAAAGATTTTTTCAAAATTCAGAAAATTCTAAAAAAATTGAAGAAATTGTCTATATTAGCACGTGCTAGCATCCATGGCAGTGATATTTTACCCAAATTGACCGGTAGGATACATTAGAAAATGGTCACAAGGTTTAGATTAAATTGGCCAAATAAAATCATTAGGTACTAAATTGACAACTATACTGTAGATTTAGGACTTTTTGGATAATTATTCTAGAGAAATAATGTTGGAGACATTAAAGTACTATGGCGAGGAACCACCCAATTGCTTCATTGAGTCTGACGGGATCTTATGTTGAAATTCATTGGTTATGTTTGGTGAACCACTTCGATAGTATAATTTATATCTTATTTGGTATTTGGGGTAACACAAAATCTGGATATGTCCGGATATAATCCAAATAAAAACATATAAGATGTATATCCAATTAGGGAAAATTTCAACACAAAAAGATAGAAAAGAAAAAGAAAAATGTGAGCCAAGGTGTTCGGTGTCGCAAATTAGAGAAAGCTACATCATGCACGAGCTTGCTTTGATAGAGCTTCATCATCTCGACCAAAGCAAGCTCACGCATGATGTAGCTTTCTCTAATTTGCTTTATTGAGTCTGACGGGATCTTATGTTGAAATTCATTGGTTACGTTTGGTGAACCATATATAACTCCGATAGTTTAATTTATATGCTATTCGGTGTTTGGGGTAACACAAAATCTGGATATGTCCGGATATAACCTAAATAAAAACATACAAGAGGTATATCCTATTAGGGAAAATTTCAACAAAAAAAAGAAAAAGAAAAATGTGAGTCAAGGTGATCGGCGTCGCAAATTAGAGAAAGTTACATTGTGCGCGAGCTTGCTTTGGTAGAGACCAAAGCAAGCTCGCGCACTATGTAGCTTTCTCTAATTTGCTTCATTGAGTTTGACGGGATCTTATGTTGAAATTCATTGGTTATGTTTGGAGAACCATATATAACTCCGAGAGTATAATTTATATCTTATTCGGTGTATGGGGTAACACAAAATCTGGATTTGCCTGGATATAACCCAAATAAAAACATATAAGAGGTATATCCTATTAGGGAAAATTTCAACAAAAAAAAAAGAAAAAGAAAAATGTGAGCCAAGGTGTTCGGTGTCGCAAATTAGAGAAAGCTGCATCGTATGCAAGCTTGCTTTGGTAGAGCTTCGTCATCTCGACCAATGTGAGCTCTCCTATCGTACGAGCTCCGCCGTGTCAAACCAACGCAATGGAGCGTGCAACTCAAATAGGCACAAGCTTCACCGTCTCAAATCGGTGCGAGCACTACCGTCATACCTTGGATTTGAGGTTCACAACTTCAAATTTTAGGTTACTGACCTCAAGACACTAGATTTGGGGCAAAGGCAAAGGTCGAGCCCAATACCGTTTCAAACTTTTTTCAAAAATAGGATAAAAAAAAAAATGACCAATTTAAGTTTTTTTTTTTTTTAAAATTTTATAGATTTAGGGCATGTGCGCCTCTATTACAGCGCACATGCCTTGTGCGCCTCTATGGCAGGCACACACACCTTAATTTTTTTTTTTACTTATTTTTGTGGCTGCACATTTTATGTTTTTTTTTTACTTTTTTTTTCTTTTTATATTTATAATAACGTTTATTTATAAAGTTTATACTTAATACAACTTTATAAATATAATGTTATTTTATTTTAAACCTTTTTTATAACGTAATTATTAATAATTAATTTAAAATTTATCAAGACATATAATTAATAAATAATTTAATATTTATGTAATTAATTTATTTTGTATGTGAATAATTAATAGATATAGATAAAATAATAGATAAAATTGCTAAAAAAATAAAAATAAAAATGCATAAAATAAATTGGTAAGATGCATAAAATAAACAGTGTAATAATAGATAATATCCACCACCCAAAAGTATCATTAATGATGATGTCGTCCTTCTACGTGGCCTCTTGTTCCCCAATCGGGTTGTCTCCATCGTTCGGCGGGTCTAGTGTTGTATCGAGGACGAGGACGAGGATGAAGACGAGGTTTCGAATAAGTAGAAAGTGTATATGACGAGGGCATATCCTGTGATGGGAAACGTAGCTGTGATGTGGATACATCATCAAAATGGGAAAATAGTCCATGCCGAGACGGTACATATCCTATTGTAGAAGGACTTGGGTAAAAAGGAGAGAAATGAAATGACATATCTTGTCCATAACAACTCTGAGAATTATCAAATGCTCCTTGAGTAGGGAAAATATTTTGAGCGGGAGTTTGAGACTGTCGATTTTCATGGAAGCCAAAAGCGGATCCCTCATAAAATTGGCGGGCCAACTAGCCGAACCCTAGAGTGAAATGCGTCGTGCTACTGGGGACTGTAAAATGTGATTGTCTATGATAGGCCACGGGGTAGGGGATGACATCATTAGCTGGATGAGCTCGAGTAGTTCTTTGGATCGACCGAACCGTCTCGGGTGGGTCATCATCATGCGGTCCAATGAATGTTACTGCAGGTGCTGGTTGGGGTATTGGTATCATTGTTATTCACCTCTTCTCATCATATGCGAATAATATTGCCCTAATTATCCTCGCTGTAGCCTGCGTGTTATCGCGAGATGTAACAGAACTTAATTGTAGGATTTGTTCCATGCCATCATCTGTTCATGAAATCAAAGTCAACAGAAGTTGTTAAATGCCAATAATTTATGTCACTAAAAAAATAATTAATGAAGTAATTTAAAAATGTTTCATGAACCACTGCACCCATTGCGCCTCCCTCATAAGAAATCCATCTCCGTGCGTGTTTATGGTACCACTCAATATATTTTGAATAATAATGAAGTGGCTCCGTTGCGGGAATACCGGGAACAATATGATTATGATGATTGTCCCATATATCAATTCATCGTCTGTGGAAATGGACCCAATTCTTTTCGGATTGCCTTATCAGTATTATGAAAGGCTTTTGGATCACGGGAGGAATAGGTATTGGTTATTTCATACCAAACCGTCGAAGTACTCGTTTTGGATAATGCCACTCAACGATATGAAAACGGATGAGTGAGACACGAGTTCTCCAAATGTGTTGTCCCTGTAAGCAGATGTCTGGTAGAGTCCGGAGAGTGGGATCGGTGTAGGGCTCCCACATAATCTGTTATTGTATTAAAACATATCAAATTAAATGAACAAATTGCAAAAATAATTAATTTACAAACTAACATTACATTGAACTCGTTGGTCGCTATCTTACTTATATCTGCGGATGCCATTCTATCAAATTGGTACCGCAGATGTGGCAAAGTATGAGTGGAGACCTCAGCTATCTGTCGGGCATGTTGACGCCGAAATTTTGACTAATCTATTTTTTTTGCATAAAAATTAGAACTAATTTTAGTTCTAAACAAAAATCATCTCACATATTCATTTAGCGTATATTGCATTGGCATATAATTGAACAAGCAAAACATTTGAGCTTAATTTAACAGGGCGTCGAAAATTTGGGCTTGAAAGAAACATTTTCTCGGGGACTGTATTGCTAATACTTAGAACTTCGGGGACTATATTGCAAATACTTAGAACTTCGGGGATTGTATTGCAAATACTTAGAATCTCAAGGACTGTATTGCAAATACAAAAAAAAAAGATGGAGAAAGGAAGATGGTGAAGAGAAGATAATGAAAGGAAGATGGTGAAGAGAAGATAAAGAAGAGGAGATGAAAATGGAAGATGAGGAAATGAAGATGAAGAAGAGAAGATGAAGAGGAAGAAGAGAAGATGAAAATGGAAGACGGGGAAATGAAGATTAAGAATGGATGATGAAGAATTTTGTCTATAAAAGAGGAAGAGTTTTTGAAGAGAGGAGAGTTTTTTTGGTAGGAAAAAAGAATTGAAAGAGTTTTTGAGAGGAATTCTTAAAGAGGAAAAAGAGAGTTCTTGAGAAAAACAAGAAGAGAAAATTCGAGAGTGAAGAAAAGAGCTTTAGTTGAGCATCATCTTTGACAAATCCCGACACATACTTCGCCTCTCGCCACCCAACAACGCCGCTGCTTGCCATTTTCAATGACAGCCACATTCTTCCAGCTCCGAGATCTTGAAATGAAACTATAATGTGCACGTGAGTAAGATTTTGTGTAATAGAAGGTAATCTTCTCCATCTCGATCTACAAAGATGTAATCGTTTGGTTTGAACATTTGTTTGTTTATTTTAGATATGCCACATGTCCCAAAGTTTAGCATTATTACATGTTAATTTAGTTTTATAAATATTCATGATCGGCTGCGTTTTCTTTCTTTCTAAATCATCCATGGTGTATATCGCATAAAGTTTAATGTTTTACATTCTCATAAAAAAAAAGGGGAAAAAACCAAAAAACCGCACCTTTGAATTTCAAGTAAAATCCATTAAAATTGCCAAATCAAATATTTTTCATGAAAATGGTACCGAAAGAGCGTTAGAGTAATCTAGCGTAAAACAAATCCCCGAATTCAAAATCTCTAGTTCGTAGAAATAAAATAGTTTTCTCCCACTATTTTATTTAGGTTTCTAATCGACCTACCGAAAATGATTAATGGCTACTCCAAATTCAAATCACATTGCATGTTAATTATTCGAACCTTAAGTTGCGATTTGGTATGGACTTGGGAGAGTCCGAGTTAGGTTAGTTAATTAATTAACCTGATAATCCATTAGCTTGGAATTTAACTTGTTTACTTTTTAAGTCGCGACAGACTTGGCGACTCATTGGGGACCCAAAGAGGACTTAGGCTAGATAATTTCATGAAAAAGAAAATCACTTGATTTGGCAATCTTGGTTGAATTTTAATCCCTAGGTGTTAAATGGTTTTGTAGGAAAGGGAGTTATAAGGGGAGGAGTCTGTGGCTAACCTCTGTTTTGTAGGCTTGGTGATGAGAATTTTAATTTTTGAACTATTGGAGTGCTGATTGCTTTTAAAATGTCGTGCATGCCCCTAATATAATTGCAATACACCACCTTGACTTGTGACGGAACCCGGGTCACCCGATAGTTTCAGGATGGTATTTATGTGGTTCTTTAACCTTGACGGTAAGGCTTCGCTAAAAGTTATCCTACTTGGATCCCGAATTCTTCAAAAAATGGCTTAAGGGTTGTTCTCATGCACGTGAGGCTATGATGCATGAAAGTTGCCATTGTCGACCGAACCAAGTCGAGATGATTGGACCCGACTAGTCATGACTATGTATGCGATGTGGCAACTATTCATGATGAACGTGCGCGAGGGCGCGACATGTCGTTCTGTCTTTCATTTCGTTTTGCTAAAAGAACTAAAATTTGAATCCACAATTCATGCGCATGTATTTGTGATTGACATTTTCTTTCTATGAGCGGTAATTTCTTGTCTCTTATGCCTTGTTATCTCATTTTTATTTTGGGCCGGTCCATGGTTTAGGTTGATTTAATTGGCACGTGATCTATATAAGAATGGGTCGCAACGATATCCGTTTCGTGCCTACTCTGAAGCTAGCGCTCAAGAAGCTATGGGGTAAGTTAAAGCTGGATAGCCAGCAGTACGTGCTCAAGCGTATCGGGTTCATGTTGCCGATTCTTGACATCGATGTTCGGAGCGGGATCATGCAAGCACTTGCTCATTTTTGGTGTCCCGAGACGACCACATTTGTGTTATGAGGTAAGTTTGAGCTCACCCCACCTTGGAAGAATATAGTATTGCCATTGGAAAATCAATTGAGTTAGATATGGTTGAACCACCTATTCGGGTAGATCCGGTGGTAGTGCTTGCTGAATTTTTGGGTTTGACTAAAAAAGAAATTGAAAAAGTGCTGAAGGGTAACCGCCGGGTATGCCCATTATCTTTCCTCATTGAATGTTTTGAAAATAACTCCGACCTCATGAGATCTAAGATTTTTATCTTAACCTTTTTCAGATTTATCATTTTTCCATTCCGTCAGAATTCTATAGATCCCGTGATAGCATGGACGGTAAAATAAGTTTGTGGCGGGGTCAATTTTTTAAACACCATTCCTGCTAAAACTTTCAATTCATTAACACGTTTTGCTCATTCCAAAAAAGAAAATAAGAAAGAAAAAGATAAGACTTTTCGAGCCCTAATTGAGCTTTTACAAATCTGGTTTTTCTCACACCTTTCTCAATTCGGGGAAATCATGATTGTATTTGAAATGGGTATAACCGACAACCCTATTTTAAGATTTAAACAAATACAAGATTGAACTAAAAACTTGCACTATACACAGTGGGTCCATTTATTCGAGAATCCAAACCCTAAGATTTTCCTTTGGCAAGCTGGATGGTTCCGAGTGGTAGAAGCTCGACTATGCCATGGCGATCAAAAGCCCGTGCATTTGATGAGCATTTATGGAGCAACCAGCTATCGGACTCTTCGGGTTACACGATGATTTCGGGTTCTGCGGGATATCCCACCTTCACTTGGGCCCAACGAATTCCAAGTTCAATTTGAGAATGACGAGAACTACGGACCAGAACCGAGACATCATTCTGAGCTTGGCAGGAGTGTTCTAATCAGAAGCTGATTTGGCCCATAGAGGAGCTTACCGGAAAAATGAGGAGTCACTTTGCCACAACTCAGTATATTCAATCTCTTGCCATCCCCGCTGAGATACTCCCGAAGATCCCGATCGTGACAATGCAGCATACCCGTCAAGCTCAACTCAAAGCCAACAAAGAGAAGGTGATGAAGGCCCAAGAAAAGGCAAATGCTTTGGCGAAGGAGAATGCATGATTACGGCATGCCTTGAAGGCCCATTCGTCTATAGATCACATGGCCTCTAAAAAAAGAAAGACCGTTTGATTTCTTGGTTTGCTTAAATTGAGTCATATATTTACTTTCATGGGTTGATTGTTTAAGAATCTCATTGTCTTGTTTCCAATTTCTCACTTGCTTCCGTAGCTTTTACAATTTCATCGGTTGTCCTCACTTCTGATTTGGCTTGTTCCTGTTGTGCAATTTTTACTAAATTCTACGATCGAGCTTTGAGTAAGTGCCAAACATGAAAGTTGTAGACCTATGTTTCAACTAATATCCTACAAAATTTCAGAATTAAATTCATAATTTAAGATGGCCTTTCGTTTTTTCAACAACATGCGGTTATAACGGTTTTCTGAACGTGATTTTTCGGAAAGACACATTACAACTAATTTAATCCGCTCATTTCTAATACGATTGCCCAACATAAAAGTTGTTCATCATCTTCTCAACTATAAGCTCGTAAAATTTGGACGTGTTTTGATCAACGTGCGAATTAATACGGATTTTTTTTCGTAAAAGCGGACAAACTGAAAATTACATGTTTCAATCCTTTGGTCATAATTACTTTGTACGTTTGAGTCTAGAGGGACGCCATGGGCCGGCTCGCTATTCTTGCTCACTGTACTCATTTTGGGTTTGTTACTGTGTACAGGTGATTTATCACGGATCCACCACATATTACTCGATCGGTCGCAAAGAGGATGGCCGACATCGACGCCACCGTCGGTCTTGCCCTAGACGAGAAACTTGGCTCCTTGACCGAGCGCTTCAAAGGGATGATGTCCCGAAAGATGGAGGAAATGATAGCCGCCTTCACCGCCAAACTTTAATTATCCATCTCCGGCCCGCCGCTAACCATTCCTGCTCTAAATCCTCCTACGGACAACTCTGGTAAAGTCTCGGAAGCTGCTCCCTATCAGACAATGCCGCTAGAAGATGTGATCATCACAGGCATGAGCTCGAGCACGCCGCTCGTAATCCCAATCCCCCAAGCCAGCCCCGTGGTCCTCGGACTGAATGGTGATACGGCTAAGCTGTTGGCCCAAATGGAACAGAGGATCCGAGAGGTCAAGGGGACTTACAACATACCCCGGATTGACCTGTCTATCTTTTTAAAGGTCACGGTGCCGTAAAAGTTCAAGATGCCCGACTTTGAAAAGTATGATGGGACTTCCAACCCGGTTTAGCACGTCCGGATGTACCAAGCAAGAATGAACAAGCATACGACCAACGGCCCCCTAATGGTTCAAACTTTCCAAGCTAGTTTAAAAGAAGCTGCTATGAGATGGTATACGGACTACGAGATCTATCGAATAGATGATTGGGAGAAGGCAACTAATGCTTTCATCAAACATTTTAACTTTAACTTGGACGTGCTCACCACCGGAGAAGATCTTGAACGGCTTGAGACGAAGAAAGGAGCAACAATCAAGCAGTATGCCACCAGGTGGAGGAATGTAGCATCTCAACTGAAACCAATCCCTCTCGAAAGGGAACTCATGAAATTATTTGTTTCCACCCCGCCGCAAGTTATGAGAACTCGAATTTTGGGATCCGCTGCCACGTCATTCAGCCATCTCATCGCAATGGTTGAAGAAATCGAGAACGACATGAAGAAACGTTGGTACGGTGATGTCGTCACGACCACTAAGAGGTTTACGATAAGAAAAGACAAGGAGCCGGCTCCACGAGTCAACATGACCTACGGCTAAAAACCCATGACCCGGATGCCGGTCGTACAGATTCCTAATTAGCAGCAGGCTAATTTCGGCCCGCAACGACAAAGAGGGAATCTACGGTCCCCTCGCCGGTTTACCCCTCTACCGGGAACCTCGTCGCAGGTACTCGCGATTCTACGTAAGAGATGCTTAGCGACTTCGGAGCCTCTACGACCCGGTAACACGAGCTCGTCGAGATATGATCCATTAAAGAAATGTGATTACCACTACGGGGAGGTTGGACATGACACCGACAGCTATTTTGTATTGAAGCATCGGATTCAAGATCTACTCGATTCTAAGGCATTCTCGTTCCAAGGCAACAAATAGCTGAATGTCTAGAATAATCCTTTGCCAGATCATTCGGGTAAAGTTAATGCTATATTCGGGCTAGGGATCGGACAAGTTGGTGCTGTTAAGATTGAAGTAGCCAATGTTCTCAACGCTCTGATCGGGGTAGGATATTATAAGGTCGATGAATTGATATCACTCGATCAATTGAAGGAAAAGGTCTCCGCTCTCAAGAAAAACGGATTCATAGTTTGGGCAAGTCAAACCGGGACGGTGGCCACTATATCCCGGATTATCATTGCATAGGATTAGGAGCTTGCAGTTTTGACCCAACCCGGGACCTTTCAAGAGTCTCGGGTGGAAGATGCCAATGTGACTAACTCGATCAAGAATGACCCAGAGTTAGCGGACATGCCCGTCTTGGAAGATGCAGCGGACGATGAACTCGGAATCGTCATTGCCTCGCCCCGGTTTTTTCCGTATGTTAGTGACAAGACGGTTCCTTGATCCTACGATCTTGCCATGATAACAAGATCGGGACACGCTTATAACGATGACCAACCGACTAAGCAAGTCATTGAGAAAGATGCTAAGGAATTCTTGGCTGTAATTAAGGCGAGTGAGTATAGCATTGTCGACCGGATGCGGAAGTCACCGGCTTAGGTATCCCTACTTGAACTTCTGCAATCATCCGAGAAGTATCGGGAGTCCTTAATGAAGGTACTCGGTGAAATTCACGTACTCGAGAATATTAAACAGGACAAACTAGAGAACTTTGTAGGGACGATCCTTCTAAAGGATCGGGTCGCATTAGGCGACGATGAGATTCTGCTCGAAGGGCGGTCATAACAAAGTTTTGCACATAACGATCAAACACAAGCAAACTCACGTAGCTCGGGTACTTATTGACAACGGGTCGGCACTGAATATTTCCCTTTAGCCACATTGAATCGTCTTGCAATGGACTTGGCCAGGTTGCAGACGGCCAAGACTTCCGTCCGCTCATTCGATGGCGTAAAGAAGGATGTCTTTGGGCGGATCAACTTGGAGATTCAGATCGGGCCTTCTTTGTTTGACATTCTCTTCTAAGTCTTGGATATTCCTTCGGCCTTTAACCTTCTCCTAGGTCAACCTTGAATTCATAACGCCGGAGCTATCCCATCAAGCCTTCATCAGAAAATTAAGTTCGTGGTCCAACAGAAGTTGGTGATTGTCCATGGAGAGGAAGATCACCGGATTTTCAATGAAACGACCATTGCTTATATCGAGCCGGCTCATGATGAAGAAGATTCCTACCACGCTTTTGAGATAGTACACATCATCCATGCATCACCAAAAAGTCCTTTGCCAGTTCACAAAATGTCAACCACTTCTTTTATGGTGGCAAAGATAATGGTGGGCAATGACTTTAAGCTCGGTATGGGTTTAGATCGACATAGCCAATGGATCCGCACCCCAATTGAACCCAAAGGCCAATCTCACACGGCCGGTCCGGGATGTCGAGGACGTGGGCATAGAAAATGCACAATGGGTCGCGGTAGCGGTGCATGCGATCCTTTACCTCCACATCTATATACCACTTTCCGATCGGCTAGAGTGGTCGGAGGCTACGATAATTTAACCCAACTCGAAGATGACTTGGGGATTGTGTTCCCCGACACATCGAAGGACCAAGGTACCGTAGTTGAGCCAATAGGGTCCGAAGAAGATGAAGGGGTCTTCGATATCCCCGGTTGTTTTGACGATATAACCATTGCTGCGATATTTGAAGACGGAGTGCATGAGGAGGAACCTTACCCGGCGCCTAAACCTTCCAAATCATTTGTCAATGCCATATGTGATGATCCACTGGAGGGTTTAGATTCGGAGTAACATCTTTATGTTTATGCAATCCCCTACGTGGGACATTTTTTGTTTTCCTTTAGGTTTTGGGTCGCATTTGGATTTCTATTCTGTGTTGCACTCTCGGATTTTCTTTCCTAGAAGATGTAATTTCATATCAATAAAATTGCACTATTTTTCGAATCTTGTTGAAGTTTCCCAAACCAACCCGATGTCGATAACCAACGACCAACGAGTTTGTCATCATGGTAAGAACTAAGGGTTGGGCTTCTTCAAGAATTCATGTTCCACTATTTAAAAAAAATAAAAAAATAAATAAAGTTCTTCGAAAAAAATCACACCGCAATTAAACCCTATTTGTTTTTCTGATTTTTGCCACTTTATGTTTCAGGGGCGAACATGAGGAGTGGAATCTGGTGGATCTTGAAGTATGCAAGGTGAATGACTCAGGGGAGTCTGACCCCGACGATGAGGAAATACGTAAAGATTTTGAGCAGAATGAAATGATTAAATCTCTGACAAGTGAAGAGACTATATTGATCAACTTGGGCGATACTGAAAACCCTAAAGAGGTTAAAATCGGGGCAGGCCTTTCCGACGATGTGGCTAAACATTTGATTGAGCTCTTAAGGGATTATCGGGACATTTTCGCCTGGTCATATGCAGATATGCCGGGACTTGATCGATCCATCGTTGAACACCGTCTACCGACCGATCTTTCGGTTGAACCTGTAAAGCAAAGGATACGGCCGGCTAAATCGGAGCTTGAAATGAAGATTAAGGATGAAGTCATGAAGCTCTTCGATGTAGGATTTATTGAGGCAACCCAATACTCTGATTGGGTCGCTAATATTGTCCTAGTGCTAAAGAAAGACGGGCGGATTCGGGTCCGTATTGACTATCGTGGACTGAATAAGGCTAGTCCCAAAGATGATTTCCCACTCCCGCGCATTGATGTACTCATGGATAGCATAGCTGGATTCGACTTATTTTCATTCATGGATGGTTTCTCGGGTTATAATCAGATTTTGATGAACGTGGATGATAAACTAAAAACTACATTCACTACTACGTGGGGGTTGTTCCACTACAAGGTGATGCCATTTGGTCTCAAAAATACTGGTGCTACTTACCAACGGGCCATGGTCACTCTGTTCCATGACATGATACATAACGATATCGAGGTATATGTCGATGACATGATCGCAAAGACAAGGCAGGGGGAGGATCACATAAAGACTCTGATTAAGTTGTTCGATAGGCTCCGAAAGTTCGGGTTACGGCTCAACCCGTCCAAGTGCGTTTTTGGTGCTAACTCGGGCAAATTGCTCGGATTCATTGTCGGTAGTAAGGGTATTGAGATTGACCCATCTAAGGTAAAAGCCATTTGTGACCTCAAGCCGCCTACAAGAGTTAAAGAGGTTTGGGGCCTCATGGGTAGATTGAACTACGTCGCTCGATTCATTTCACAACCGTATGAGACCGCTAAGCCCTTTCTCAAGTTATCGAAGAAGAACGCGCTAGTCGATTGGGATGGCAAGTGCAAGGAAGCTTTTGAAGAGTTGAAACGACATCTCATGAATTCGCCCATACTTGTTCCGCCAACACCTGGCCAACCCTCGATCCTCTACCTCACAATCCATAGCGAGTCTTTGGGCGCCATGCTTGCTCAAGTAAGGCGGGAGGATGGGAAAGAACGAGCCATTTATTATTTAAGCAAGAAATTCACGGCTTCCGAGATGAATTATTCCGAGACCGAGAAGACATGCGCGGCATTAGTCCGGGTGCTACACAGACTTCGCCAATATACTCTACATTATCATGTGTTCTTGGTGACGGAATGCGATCCTATCAAATATCTGCTTAATCAATCTACCTTGATCGGTAGGCTCGCCAAATAGCAGATCCTCATTTATGAATTTGATGTTCAGTACTTATCTCAAAAATCGGTCAAGGGACGAGCCATAGCCGATGCTTTAGCCGAGAGTCCAAGGCAAGACAATGACGCATACTATCCCGAGGGTGGTCGAATCATGTCGGTAAATGATTACGTCTGGACCATGTATTTTGACGGAGCTGTGAATTTATCTGGATTAGGCACCGGAGCGGTTATAATATCCCCCGTGACCAGCATTATCCCGTAGCAGCAAAATTGGTATTTCCTTGCACGAATAACATAGTAGAATATGAGGCATGCATTCTCGGTCTACAGGCTGCGGTTGAAAATGGGGATAGCCCGACTCAAGGTATTCGAAAATTCCGCTTTAATTATCCTTCGGACTATTGGAAAGTGGAAGACAAGAGATGCTAAATTGCTACCCTACCATGAGTATCTGGATGAGCTGGTGGAGGAATTTGAGGATATCTCATTCGAATATCTATCAAGGACTCATAATCGATTCGTTGATGCATTGGCTACCTTGTCTTCAATGTTACAAGTCGCCAATGGACTTGAAGTTTACCCACTGAAGATTGAGGTATTAAAAAAGCCGGCATATTGTATGGCCGTGATCGATGAACCTTATAGTAAGCCGTGGTACCATGACATCAAGACTTATATTCAAAAGTAGGAGTTCCTTGAAAAAAGTAATGTATTTGACCAAAAGTACATAAGGAAGATGGCCTTGAAGTTCTTCCCGAACGGAGAGAATTTGTATAAGCGGTCATTCGATTCCGTCCCGCTAAGATGCGTTGACTCAACCAAAGCGGTTCGTCTGATGATGGAAGTACATGAAGGGATCTGTGGTCCACACATGAATAGCCACATGTTAGCTAAAAAGATTATGAGGTTGGGTTATTATTGGCTCACGCTCGAAAGAGAATGTATTTAGCATGTTCGAAGCTGTCATAAGTGTCAGATTCATGGTGACAAGATTAATGTCCCTCCGAACGAGTTGCATCGCTTATCCGAACCATTGCCATTTTCTATGTGGGGCATTGATGTTATCGGCTTTATCAACTCTAAAGCATCCAATGGGCATCGATTCATCTTGGTGGCAATTGATTATTTCTCTAAATGGATCGAAGCCGCATCCTATTTAGCGGTCACGGCACGAAATATCGTGAAATTTATCCGCCGGGATATCATTGCTTGATACGGTTCACCTGAAGCCATAATCATTGACAATGGCTCGAACTTAAACAACAAACTAACGGATGAATTGTTTAAGGAATTCAAGATAAAGCATCTAAACTCTTCCCCATATCGTCCTCGGATGAATGGAGCAAGAGAAGCCGCCAATAAGAACATTAAGAAAATCTTAGCGAAGATAGCTGAAAATTATCGCGATTGGCATGAGAGGTTGCCGTTTGCACTTATGGCGTATCGGATCTTGATCCGGACATCTACTAGGGGAACCCCGTATTCTCTTGTATATGGAATGAAGGCTGTTCTACCGGTTGAAGTGGAAATTCCTTCCTTACGCATACTGTCTCAAGTTAAGGCGACGGAAGCTAAATGGATCCAGCAGAGGGCAAGCCAATTGAATCTGATCGACGAAAAGAGACTTAAGGTTGTATGTCATGGCCAATGCTATCAGCAGAGGGTTTCTAAATCATTCAACAAAAAAGTTTGGCCTCGATATTTTCGGATCAAGGACCTGGTCTTGAGAAAATTATTGCCAATAGTCCCACTCCCGGAAGGGAAATTCGCTCCAAACTATGGTGGTCCATATATAGTAAAGAAGATGCTCCCTAGTGGTGCTTTGATTCTGGCCGAGATGGATAGTCGTGTCTTTACCAACCTAGTCAATTCTGACGTTGTAAAGAAATATTATACTTGATTCACTCTGATGTTTTCATAATGGAGTTATAATATTAATACTGATTCATGAGTCTTTCACATTTGGGCATTCATTTGTTTCCTCACTACTAATCTTTGCTGAGAGATTGTTTCAAATGGGGGAGTCTCTCCGGCCCAATTGAATTGACCATCGGGAGCGTGAGATTTACATATTCACAGAGTAAAAGGGGTTATCTTGCACAAAAAAAAAATGATGACCAAGATGAAATGAGTAAAAACTTGCATTCATTTCATTCAGCGAAAAACCTTACAAATAGATCATTGGGGTGGGAATGTAATGTCGAGCTGAGCCTTAATGAGCATCACAAAGGAGTTTAATTGACTCTCCATATAGTTGATGCTCCGCCTACACCGATCACTCTGAGAATCGAGATCCGTCGGCTTAAAGAGGAGGAGTTCACATTTCTCTTTAAGCCGGGCTACCTTGTCCTCGTGATACTCGGCAGCTAGTTCCAGGTCATGGATCAGCATTCTCTCGCGGGCTATATCCGGGGTTAGATCGTTAAGTCTTTCTTCCAGCCAGGTGCATTAAAATTTCAAAACAATATTGAGCAGATCGCGCTCGAAGAGGGTTTGAGACATGGCTAAACGTCCCGCCAAGTTTCCCCTCTCACAAATCAGCAGTGATACGTGTTCATTACCATAGTCAAGGGCCTTCTTATGATTGTCGACTACAAGACTAACCAACACCAAGCTGTCCGACCGATCCCGATAGCGAGCTCTCACAAGATGGCCCAAGGTAACATCTTGATGAGCAAGATGGTAAGCCTCCAGGAAGTTAGTGAAGAGGGTAGGAAAGATCCCGCATTCCTCTTCTAACTTGGTACCATCAATAGAAACGGTGTCCATATCCGTAAACATAAGACGGATTTCGATTTCGACCTCCGGATGGTTGGCTATATAAGAGTAGCCCTGGCCTAGGAGATTATAAAATTTCTTCCATTTAGCCAAAACTTCAGCCGAGAAGACATGTGTAGGGAGGGAGGCCATTTTTGTTGAAGCGGCAAAAAAAGAATGGATACAAAAGAGTGATTAGAAGGCTGAAGACGAAGATATGAAAGCGTTAATCGTCCCGGCGTTAAATCCTAATTTAAAGGGCAGGAAAAGTCGTAGCAATAATTGCGGTAGGGATCGGGTTAATTATTTGGGTAAAACTACGGGCGTTTTGTCCGTGAATCATAGATCTACCATCTCGAGCCTCACAAATTCGAAAAGTTGCGAAACGACTTAAAGGTCCCACCAAAATTGAAAAGTTAAGAGACAGACAAGTCTACTCCTGCAGAAAAGATTTGAGGGTCCCACCATGTCAAAAGGAAAGGAAGAAGATAGAGCGGGAAACACGAAATCTTGGGAGAAGTACCGGCTTGGTGGTTTTCATCCACGTTAAAAGGGAGGCTCTGGAACATACATGTTTACTCAAAAAAAAAAATTTTTAGAGAGAGTAAGCGTACATTAGAGAGTTGAGGATCCCGAGTGAACAAAAGGCACTAAGAGCTATTTCAAACCAACATGTTTAGAGGCTACTAGCACTTATCGGAGGCGACCGACCTAGATATGTCGGAGAGCGAATTGTGCGAGAGGCATTAAAGATTTCGAGGTCCAATCCAGTGCTGAAGCCATAAAACCCAACCCCCTCAACGATGAAGTTCAAGATCTCGGTAACAGCAACAACAATGGCAGCAGCGGCCGTAGTCAACCCCGGAAAAGAAAACATCACTACGCTCGGAGACAAACCAAAGAGCTCGAAGTTTCCTTCAAGGAGTGCCCTTACGTAGACAAGAAACTAAAAAATGAATTGAGCCGGAAGCTAGGAATGGAACCCTTGAAGGTCAAGTTTTGATTTCAAAACAAGCGGGCCCGATTGAAAGTTCAACATGAAAGTCATGAACTTGCATTTCTAAAGGAGGAAAATGAAAAGCTTCGAGTAGAGAACAAGAGGTATAGGGATGCTCTTAACACCACTTGTTTGCCTTGTCGTAGCGGTCCAATCGCCCTTGGTGACATGTTCCTCGATGACCCACATTTCAGCGTTGAAAATGCTCATTTATCGGTTCATCCCCCCGAGCAAGTTCTTTCACAATCGGATTTTATTGGGGATACATCCCATAAAATCGATCTTGCGGAGACAGAACCGATGCCCTTCGATGAAAGAGACATGCATCACTACAATTGGAGTTTCCTTGATGATGAGCTTAATGTCACAGTCAGCCAGTTCAACGCCGACGGAACTCCGAATCTGTAGCCTACATGAAGCTTGAGTTGTTTATTATGGGCTCTCAAAATATCGATCTTTTGAGCACTATTAGCTAGCCCCTACGAATTCTCAAGAAAAATAGGGACATGCATGAATGAATGTACTGTTTGTTACGAAGTCTCCACGTGGGACATTCAATTTTTTTACGCCTAGAGTTAATCCGGGGGCAAAGAACAGTACTATCCACGAGTATTATCATGCTTAAATGCGTGAATTCCTTGTCATATCTGACAATGCTGAAAAGAAAAGCATTGAAAGCCTTCACATAGGTGAATGCGAAAAGATTTGAGGAAAAAATAGCCGCCTCGTTCGTAGGAGAAAGCGAAAAGATTTGAGGAGAGAAATAATTGCCTCGTTCGTAGGGAAGGTGAAAAGATTTGAGGGTTCCTCTATGTCAGAAAAGAAAGAAGATGACAGATTGAGTGAGAGGTAAGAGTTATTACGAAATAGGTCCAAGGCACTAAGACCGAAAAGGAGAGAAAAAGCTGTCCTCTTTGATAGAGAAAGCGAGAACCTATCTGCGAGACTAACAGATAAAAAAAAGTCTATAAAGAACCCGAGGTCTCCATACACCTAGCGACCCCCCGAACCCCGTCACGAAAGACCATCATCGCTTTTGTGATTTTCGGGCAATTTGTCTTTGCAAGTCCAAGAACATCTAAAGGTGGCTCTTTCACCTAGCCTTTCACCTTAATATTCTTATCCTTTGAGACCATCACATACCATAGCCCAGTCCTTGGTCGAAATACCCATTCTCGATCTGTAAACATATGGAGGATTTTAAAAGAAAAAAAAAGTGTGCTTTCGTTCCGGGCGCAAGTATGGGAAGTCTCCTATCCCGAGGATCTGCGAGTCATGGCCATTGATGGCAACCCCGTTTCCTTCTCGGTCTTCATGGTTATGCTGAGAAAATGCATGTACAAGGTTTAAACTTATGTGAAAGCAACGAAAGCCTTAGAAGTGCTAAGGCGGTATGATTTTGACATCGTCATCACAGCCATGGTAGGGATCGACATGGATGGTTTCGAGCTCTTGAAGATCATTGATTCCGAGTTAGACATACCGGTCGTTGTAGCATCAGCAAGTGATGATCAGCAATTCATAACGAAGGCCATATTGCATGGGGCTCAAGACATCCTAGAGAAGCCGGTTTGTGTTCGAGTGCTCCAAAACATTTGGCAGCATATTGTAAGGAAGCAATTATTCGAACAAAAGAATGATGGCCGAGCTAACGACGACGATTTTGTCGGCAAGAAAGCAAGGTCCCTTTGGACCCCCGAGCTTCATTCTAAATTCATTGACGCGGTTCGACGACTAGGAATCAATTCAGCACGGCCAACATCGATATTCAAAATAATGAAAGTAGATGGACTCACTATACGAAGTGTCACGAATCACTTTCGAAGATTTGGAGAAAAGCTGAAGAAGCACGAGGCAACTTGGAACCAAGGCGGCTGAAGCGGGGTTGATTGGAAAATCAATACCGTGAAAACCTACGGAGTAAAAAATACCCATCCACTTCCCAATATCAATCAAGAATACCGGCCATACCAACCTTCCGCTGGTGGTTCTAGCAGCAGACAGGTTGATCATCCCTACGAGTTCCCGGGCAACGGCGAAGGCTCAAGCTCAAGAAGTTAGACTGCTCATGGCGAAAACAAAGTGGGAAATCTGTCGCTGTTGTTAGCAAGTAACAATACTCAATTCGAGTATCAATTGCTTGAAAAATTAGAAGATTACTTTGATGATGAGCTTATCACCTTGATCGCCCGGTTCGGAACCGAAGGACCTCCAGAGTTGTGATCCGAAGCAAGCGATTATGGATCCTCAAACAACGATCGTTGGTGTATGATCCAAGATAAAATCAGTTGATCATTGGAATGGCCAGCAAAAGTGGTGGAACCAATCTTGATGAATACTCCTTTAATTCCATGTATAGTTTCCCTGCGTGGGATATTTTTTACTTTCTAGGTGTCTAGAATTTATCTAGAGTTAAAGAGCAAATTTCCTCTTCTTTATCAAATGCATAAGTTCCTTGTTAAGCTGGGCCTATAGCAAATCAATTTGTGGACGACGCCCCGTAACGCCATAAAGAGAGGTTCTGAATAGCCTTACCCGGGAGAATACGAATAAAAGGCTGAGCAGGCTCAAAGATGGGTAACTCTGTATCATTCCAATTGGTTTTCATGTCGTTTCGAACTCTAAACTTATTTCATTCTCGATAGGGGATTGCCAATTTCTTTGAGAATAACATAGCTAAAAACAAACCACCTACGGACGCCAACAAACACCACGGCCTAGTGGTTGGGGGAATGACTGTGATTCGGGGAGCCTCGGGTTCGATCTTGGGATTTGGCATCAATGTATAAAGATTAATAAAAAAAATTTCTTTTGCTTGGCGATCCAAGATCGGTCGAAGTTTTGGCCCGGATGGTTACAGAACCTGGAGAGATAACATTCCGGACATACAATCCGATCCAGATGAATTGATCTTTTCAATTCAAAGTTCGCAAGGAATACATACAAGGGTAAAGCGGTATCGTTTCAACTCTTTTAGAACACGGGGACATACATTGACGCTTTCCCTTTTGATTTTTACAGGGGTCATTGCCTTCCCAGATAGGGAAGTATCCATTCTCCCAAAAAATTAATGAAATGAGAAATTCTTGAAACTTTTGACAATCTCATGTCTCGAAGTAGACAATACGGTTTCGCAACTCATTTGCAAGACCAGGGGCAACTCACGATCCACACCCCTAAGAATTTTCTCACTTGCTTGCGAATTGCGTTCGCCAAGATAAAAGGTTGCTGCATTTTGTATGCTCGAAAACACTCATACACTTCATGGTTTATGCATGATTGTTTATCATGTTTAATTTACCAACTCTAAATAAGGAGCATGAACTATATAAGATACATTGAATGTACATAATGGGGCAAGACAGGATGATGAAAGGCAATCCTTTTCCAAACACGTCCCATTTTTTCAAGCGAGATAAACGGTGGCTAAGTTCTGCGCTTCTCGAGGTAAAGAGTTTTCTCGCGAAAGGTATGATAACCGAAGTGACGAGGGCGTTCATTTCTCTATCCTAAACACTACAGGTTATCCATTGATTAACCCATTTGAGCGGAGATTTCACTTCTACAACCCTGTCAAGAACCAGCCCACGTTGGGGCAAAAAAGAGGTAATTCCATCAGCATCACGAGGCAAATGGTTAGAAATTTTCTTGCTTGGATTAACATCAATCTTCGGGCGATTCTTTGCATTGTACTTGCGCTTTAATTCGAGTGCCTTCGGATGACGAAGAGCATTTCTTTGTCTGTCCTACACATTTATATCCATTTGCGGAACCCATTTGAGCCTGCAAATTCATTTATAAAAGCCCTTATTAGTGATCATTGTCGTCCCAAAGCAAATATGGCCCATCTTTGAGTAGAAAGACTTGGAAAGTCGGATCAATAGAAAATCTCCGAATGAACTCATCAAGATACTGAAAAATGCATCGGTAAAAGTGAGACAGGAGTAAAAAAAAAAAGAAAAAAAAAGGGGAGATTAAAGGTTAATTCTACAAAAAATTCTTGGGGCATCCGAAAAGCAAAGTACCTACCAAAAGTAAGGCCAATGCCCATTCAATTCATTGCTCAATACATTTGAATGCACAATTCTCTTGTACATTTCAAGAGGGGTTCCCATTAAGTGTCAAATTGCAAAATGCAATCCTCAGCTCATATCATCCTCAAAACAATGGTGGCACTCGAAAAGGCCAAGATCGGCAACAAGATTGCAATGGACACCAACATCAAGCCGCTCCTCATACTTTTTCTGAGCCAAAACGAATCCTTTTTTTTTCCAAGTCCCCAAATCATAACCTACGGTACAACACTTCAAAAGTCTTTTCTGACTAGGACACTTGAGTTAACGTAGAGTTCAATGATTTTAAGCATCGCTCGAAGAAGTTCGAGCAAAATTATTTCTCTCTCATTTTTGCGGGGTTCTTGACTTGTAAACCCGGACCGGATGACGAACAAATTCATTTCAGCAGCCTTAACTCAACTAGAGTCTCCTTTGTAAACCTTTGACCTAGCCCTCATTACGGTCCTAATCAAGAAGAAGCTTAAAATCCTTGCACCTGCAAAAAGAAGCTTGGAAATTAAGAGAATCATCAGCTTATGAGATATTTGGTAAAACAAGTACTCTCGTATGCGATCCATGTGCGGGTTTCTCTAACATGGAAAAAAGAGAAGTTTTGGCACATGTCATTTACAGTCTTGCATATCATGCATCACTTCATTACATAAAAAAAAAATGGGATTAAAACTCATGCCAAAAAGTTCATTCATCATTTGCACTATCAAAACTTAGGGTTTAACTTTGTCTTTGAGCGGAACCTCTACGAGCCTCCACTCAAAGAGGGGCAGCTGTTGACGCCTAAATTTTGACTAATCTATTTTTTTTTTGCATAAAAATTAGAACTAATTTTAGTTCTAAACAAAAATCATCTCACATATTCATTTAGCGTATATTGCATTGGTATATAATTGAACAAGCAAAACATTTGAGCTTAATTTAACAGGCGTCTGAAAATTTGGGCTTGAAAGAAATATTTTCTTAGGGACCGTATTGCAAATACTTAGAATCTCGGGGACTGTATTGCAAATACCAAAAAAAGATGGAGAAAGGAAGATGGTGAAGATAAGATAATAAAAGGAAGATGGTGAAGAGAAGATAAAGAAGAGGAGATGAAAATGGAAGATGAGTAAATGAAGATGAAGAAGAGAAGATGAGGAAATGAAGACGAAGAAGAGAAGATGAAGATGAATGAGAGAAGATGAAAATGGAAGATGTGGAAATGAATATGAAGAAGAGAACATGAAGAGGAAGAAGAGAAGATGAAAATGGAAGATGGGGAAATGAAGATGAAGAATGAAGGATGAAGAATTTTGTCTATAAAAGAGAAAAAGTTTTTGAAGAGATGAGAGTTTTTTTGGGAGGAAAAAAGAATTGAAAGAGTTTTTGAGAGGAATTCTTAGAGAGGAAAAAGAGAGTTCTTGAGAAAAACCGGAAGAGAAAATTCGAGAGTGAAGAAAAGAGCTTTAGTCGAGCATCATCTTCGACAAATCCTGACACATACTTCGCCTCTCGCCACCCAACAACGCCGCTACTTGCCATTTTCGACGACGGCCACGTTCTTCTAGCTCCAAGATCTTAAAACGAAACTATAACGTGCACGTGAGTAAGATTTTGTGTAATAGAAGGTAATCTTCTCCATCTCGATCTACAAAGATGTAATCGTTTGGTTGGAACATTTGTTTATTTATTTTAGATATGCCACGTGTCCCAAAGTTTAGCATTATTACACGTTAATTTAGTTTTATAAATACTCATGATCGGCTGAGTTTTCTTTCTTTCTAAATCATCCATGGTGTATATCGCATAAAGTTCAATGTTTTACATTCTCATAAAAAAAAAAGGGAAAACACCAAAAAACTCCACCTTTGAATTTCAAGTAAAATCCATCAAAATTGCCAAATCAAATATTTTTCATGAAAATGGTACCGAAAGAGTGTTAGAATAATTTAGCGTAAACAAATCTCCGAATTCAAAATCTCCGGTTCGTAGAAATAAGATAGTTTTCTCCCACTTGTTTATTTAGGTTTCTAATCGACCTACCGAAAATGATTAGTGGCGACTCCAAATTCAAATCACATTGCATGTTAATTATTCGAACCTTAAGTTGCGATTTGGTTTGGACTTGGGAGAGTCCGAGTTAGGTTAGTTAATTAATTAAGCTGATAATCCATTAGCCTGGAATTTAACTTGTTTATTTTTAGGTCGCGACAGCTCAAGTTAAATTCCAAGCTAATGGATTATCAGGTTAATAATTAACTAACCTAACTCGGACTCTCCCAAGTCCATATCAAATCGCAACTTAAGGTTCGAATAATTAACATGCAATGTGATTTAAATTTGGAGTCGCCACAAATCATTTTCGGTAGGTCGATTAGAAACCTAAATAAAATAGTGGGAGAAAACTATCTTATTTCTATGAACCAGAGATTTTGAATTCGGGGATTTGTTTACGCTAAATTACTCTAACATCCTTTCGGTAACATTTTCATGAAAAATATTTGATTTGGCAATTTTGATGGATTTTACTTGAAATTCAAAGGTGCAGTTTTTTGGTTTTTTCCCTTTTTTTTTTTTATGAGAATGTAAAACATTGAACTTTATGCAATATACACCATGGATGATTTAGAAAGAAAGAAAACTCAGCCGATCATGAGTATTTATAAAACTAAATTGACGTGTAATAATGCTAAACTTTGGGACACGTGGCATATCTAAAATAAACAAACAAATGTTCCAACCAAACGATTACATCTTTGTAGATCGAGATGGAGAAGATTACCTTCTATTACACAAAATCTTATTCACGTGCACGTTATAGTTTCGTTTGAAAATCTAGGAGCTGGAAGAACGTGGCTGTCGTCGAAAATGGCAAGCAGCGGCGTTGTTGGGTGGCGAGAGGCAAAGTATGTGTCGGGATTTGTCGAAGATGATGCTCGACTAAAGCTCTTTTCTTCACTCTCGAATTTTCTCTCCTGGTTTTTCTCAAGAACTCTCTTTTTCCTCTCTAAGAATTCATCTCAAAAACTCTCTCAATTCTTTTTTCCACCCGAAAAAACCTCTCCTCTCTTCAAAAACTCTTCGTTTTTTATAGACAAAATTATTCATCCTCCATTCTTCATCTTCATTTCCCCATCTTCCATTTTCATCTTCTCTTCTTCCTCTTTAACTTCATTTCCCCATCTTCCATTTTCATCTTCTCTTCTTCATCTTCATTTCCACATCTTCCATTTTCATTTTCTCTTCTTCATCTTCCTTTCTCCATCTTTTTTTGGTATTTGCAATACAGTCCCCGAGATTCTAAGTATTTGCAATACGGTTCACGAAGTTCTAAGTATTTACAATACGATCACTGAAGTTCTAAGTATTTGCAATACAATCCCTAAGAAAATGTTTCTTTAGAGCCCAAATTTTTAGACGCCTGTTAAATTAAGCTCAAATGTTTTGCTTGTTCAATTATATGCCAATGTAATATACGCTAAATAAATATGTGAGATGATTTTTGTTTAGAACTAAAATTAGTTCTAATTTTTATGCAAAAAAAAAATAGATTAGTCAAAATTTAGGCGTCAGCAGCTGCCCCTCTTTGAGTGGAGGCTCGTAGAGGTTCCGCTTAAAGACAAAGTTGAACCCTAAATTTTGACAGTGCAAATGATGAATGAACTTTTTGGCATGAGTTTTAATCCCATTTTTTTTTTTTATGTAATGAAGTGATGCATGATATGCAAGGCTGTAAATGACATGTGCCAAAACTTCTCTTTTTTCCATGTTAGAGAAACTTGCACATGGATCACATACGAGAGTACTTATTTTACCGGATATCTTATAAGCCGATGATTCTCTTAATTTCCAAGCTTCTTTTTGCGGGTGCAAGGATTTTAAGGTATCGGTGCCTTATTCGTTACTAGAGACTTTTTTTTCGGTGCGAGACAGCGCAAGATATGTATGTCCTTCGAGATCACAAGAGCTACGTCGTTGTGAGTCGAAAAAAATGTCAAAATCGCCAGTGCATATGTCTTCACGATTTGACAAAGGGGAACCAAAATCATAAGAGCTACGTTGTTATGATTTGATTTAGACCTAAATCATGGGTGCTTATGTCGTCATGATTTGATGAAAGGGCCGAGAATCATAAGAGCTATGTCATTATGAGCCGACTAAAGGTCAAGATCACCAGTGCATATATCTTCGTGATATGAGACCGAAATCATAAGAGTTACATCGTTATGATTTGATAAGATGTCAAGATCATCGGTGCATATGTCTTCACGATCTGACGGAAGAGGCATATTGCCCGAATTGAACAATATTTGATAGGAGCACCATCGAATGGAATCGATAAGTACGAAAAAGGGCATATTGCACGAATTCAATTATAACAACTGTCATCATAAAAGTTGTTAATTTGAAAAGGGGTTCGGAAAACTTACCCGGGTTCTCCGAACGATTAATCAAGGAATGGAACAGATTGCTCGTATCGTACCTAGTAGGCATTTGCCAACATAACTTGCTCGTTCAATAATCCTTGGATGAAGTTTGAGAACTTGGGAGGGAACTCGAACATCGGGAATGCATTACATATCATAGAATGTCGGAGGTAACATGTGCATACATATTCAACAATAAGTTCATGCAAAACTTTTCTGCCGAGCTTGCAATGATTAGAAATAAAATGTGTATAATGCAATCAATCATACTATGATTCATGCATAACCATTCTATCAAGTTTGCATTACCAATTCGTGCGGGGGAGGTTCTCACATTATGAATACCTCAAATGTGAGCTGAATGGGGAGACTTCGGTTCGAAAGGGCTTTCTCTCACTCTGAGGAAAAGCTATTTATCCTGTCTGCAGGATTCAAGAAAAATCACTCAATCTTACGATCATCGCATTCGACAAGGATCCAAGTAATCTCGCAATTGATACAATCGAGCCGATCTGGAGGTCTTGAATAGGACCGTAATGAGGGCTAGGTCAAAGGTTTACAAAAGAGACTCTAGTTGAGTTAAGGTTGCTGAAATGAATTGCTTCGTCATCTTGTGCGGGTTTACATGTCAAAAACCCTGCAAAAATGAGAGAGAAATTTTGCTCGAACTTCTTCGAGCGATGCTTAAAATCATTGAACTCTACGTTAACTCAAGTGCCCTAGTCGGAAAAGACTTTTGAAGGGTTGTGCCGTAGGTTATGATTTGGGGATTTGGAAAAGAAAGGATTCATTTTGGCTCGGAAAATGTATGAGGAGCGGTTTGATGTTGGTTCCCATTGCAATCTTGTCACCGATCTTGGCCTTTTCGAGTGCCACCATTGTTTTGAGGATGGTATGAGCTGAGGATTGCATTTTGCAATTCGACACTTAATGGGAACCCCTCTTGAAATGTACAAGAGAATTGTGCATTCAAATGTATTGAGCAATGAATTGAATGGGCATTGGCCTTACTTTTGGTAGGCACTTTGCTTTTCGGATGCCTCAAGAATTTTCTATAGAATTAACCTTTGCTCTCCCATTTTTTTTTTCCTTTTTCTTTTACTCCTGCCTCACTTTTAGTGCTGCATTTTTCAGTATCTTGATGAGTTCATTCGAAAATTGAAAAAAAGGGATGTGTTTGGAAAAAGATTGCCTTTCATCATCCTGTCTTGCCCCATTATGTACATTTGATGTATCTTATATAGTTCATGCTCCTTATTTAGAGTTGGTAAATTAAACATGATAAACAATCATGCATAAACCATGAAGTGTATGAGTGTTTTCGAGCATACAAAATGCATCAACCTTTTATCTTGGCGAACAAAATTCGCAAGCAAGTGAGAAAATTCTTAGGGGCGTGGATCGTGAGTTGCCCCTAGTCCTACAAATGAGTTGCGAAACTGTGTTGTCTACTTCGAGACATGAGATTGTCAAAGGTTTCAAGAATTTCTCATTTCATTAATTTTTAGGGAGAATGGATACTTCCCTATCTAGGAAGGCGGTGACCCCTGTAAAAATCAAAAGGGAAAGCGTCAATGTACGTCCCCGTGTTCTAAAAGAGTTGAAACGATACCGCTTTACCCTTGTATGTATTCCTTGCGAACTTTGAATTGAAAAGATCAATTCATCTGGATCGGATTGTATGTTCGGAATGTTATCTCTCCAAGTTCTGTAACCATCTAGGCCAAAACTTCGGCCGGTCTTGGATCGCCAAGCAAAATAAGTTTTTTTTATTAATCTTTGTACATTGATGCCAAATCCCAGGATCGAACCCGAGGCTCCTCGGACCACTGTCATTCCCCCAACTACTAGGCTGTGGTGTTTGTTGGCGTCCATAGGTGGTTTTTTTTTTGCTATGTTATTCTCAAAGCGATTGGCAATCCCTTGTCGAGAATGAAATAAGTTTAGAATTCGAAACGACATGAAAGCCAATTGGAACGATACGGAGTTACCCATCTTTGAGCCTGCTCGGTCTTTTATTCGTATTCTCCCATGTAAGGCTATTCAGAACCCCTCTTTATGGCGTTCCGGGACGTCGTCCACAAATTGATTTGCTATAGACCCGGCTTAACAAGGAACTTATGCATTTGATAAGAGAAGAGGAAATTTTCTCTTTAACTCTAGATAAATTCTAGACACCTAGAAAGTAAAAAATATCCCACGCAGGGGAACTATACATGGAATTAAAGGAGTTTTCATGTGAGATTGGTTCCACCACTTTTACTGGCCATTCCAATGATCGATCGATTTTATCTTGGATCATATATCAACGATCGTTGTTTGAGGATCCATAATCACTTGCTTCGGATCACAACTCGGGAGGTTTTTCGGTTCCGAACCGGGCGATCAAGGTGATAAGCTCATCATCAAAGTAATCTTCTGATTTTTCGAGCAATTGATACTCGAATTGGGTATTGTTACTTGCTAACACCGGCGATAGATTTCCCACTTTGTTTTCGCCATGAGCGGTCTGACTCCTTGAGCTTGAGCCTTCGCCGTTGCCCGGGAACTCGTAGGGATGATCAACTGGTCTGTTGCTAGAACCACCAGCGGAAGGTTGGTACGGCCGGTATTCTTGATTGATATTGGGAAGTGGTCGGGTATTTTTTACTCCGTAGGTTTTCACGGTATTGATTTTCCGATCAACCCTGTTCCGGTCGCCTTGGTTCCAAGCTTCCTCATGCTTCTTGAGTTTTTCTCCAAATCTTCGAAAGTGATTCATGACACTTCATATAGTGAGTCCGTCTACTTTCATTATTTCGAATATCGCCGTTAGTCGTCTTGAATTGATTCCTGGTTGTTGAACTACGTCAATGAATTTAGAATGAAGCTCGGGGGTCCAAAGGGACCTTGCTTTCTTGCCAACAAAATCGTCGTCGTTAGCTCGGCCATCGTTCTTTGGTTCGAATAATTGCTTCCTTACAACATGCTGCCAAATGTTTTGGAGCACTCGAATACATGCTGGCTTCTTTAGGATGTCTTGAGCCCCATACAATATGGCATTCGTTATGAACTGCTGATCATCACTTGCTGATGCTACAATGACCGGTATGCCCAACTCGGAATCAATGATCTTCAAGAGACCGAGACCGTCCATGTCGATCACTACCATGGTTGTGATGACGATGTCAAAATCATATCGCCTTAGCACTTCTAAGGCTTCCGTTGTTTTCGCGTAAGCTAAAACCCTGTACATGCATTTTCCCAGCATAGCCACAAGGACCGAGACGGAAATGGGGTTGCCATCAATGGCCATGACTCGCAGATCCTCGGGATAGGAGACTTCCCATGCTTGCGCCTGGAACGAACGCACACTTTTTTTTCTTTTAAAATCCTCCATATGTTTACAGACCGAGAATGGGTATTTCGACCGGGGCCGGGGCTGTGGTACGTGGTGGTCTCAAAGGATGAGAATATTAATGCGAAAGGCTAGATGAAAGAACCACCTTTAGATGTTCTTGGACTTGCAATGAAAAATTGCCCGAAAATCACAAAAGCGATGATGGTCTTTCGTGACGGGTTCCGGGGGTCGCTAGGGGTATGGAGACCTCGGGTTCTTTATTATTTTTTTTTTTTGATCCGTTAGTCTCGCAGATAGGTTCTCGCTTTCTCTACCAAAGAGGACAGCTTTTTCTCTCCTTTTAAGTCTTAATGCCTTGGACCTATTTCGTAATAACTCTTACCTCTCACTCAATCTGTCATCTTCTTTCTTTTCTGACATTGAGGAGCCCTCAAATCTTTTCGTTTTCCCTACGAACGAGGCAATTATTTCTCTCCTCAAATCTTTTCGCTTTCTCCTACGAACGAGGCGGCTATTTTTTCTCAAATCTTTTCACATTCACCTATGTGAATGCTTTCAATGCTTTTCTTTTCGGCGTTGTCGGATCCGACAAGGAATTCACGCATTTAAGTATGACAATACTCGTGGCTAATCTTGTTCTTTGCCCCCGGATTAACTCTAGGCGTAAAAAAAATTGAATGTCCAACGTGGAGACTTCGTAACAAACAGTGCATTCATTTATGCATGTCCCTATTTTTCTTGAGAATTCGTAGGGGCTGGCTAATAGTGCTCAAAAGAGCGATATTTTGAGAGCCCATAATAAACAACTCAAGCTTCATGTAAGCTACATATTTGGAGTTCCATCGGCGTTGAACCGGCCGATTGTGACATTAAGCTCATCATCAAGGAAACTCCAATTGTAGTGATGCATGTCTCTTTCCTCGAAGGGCATCGGTTCTGTCTCCGCAAGATCGATTTAATGGGATGTATCCCCAATAAAATCTGATTGTGTGAGAACTTGCTCTAGGGGATGAATCGATAAATGAGCATTTTCAATGCTCAAATATGGCTCATCGAGGAACATGTCACCAAGGGCGATAGGACTGCTACGGACAAGGCAAACGGCGGTATTAAGAGCATCCCTATACCTCTTGTTCTCTACTCGAAGCTTTTCATTTTCCTCCTTTAGAAATGCAAGTTCATGACTTTCATGTTGAACTTTCAATCGGGCCCGTTTGTTTTGAAATCAAAACTTGACCTTCAAGGGTTCCATTCATAGCTTCAGGCTCAATTCATTTCTTCGTTTCTTGTCTACGTAAGGGCACTCCTTGAAGAAAGCTTCGAGCTCTTTGGTTTGTCTCTGAGCGTAGTGATGTTTTCTTTTCTGGGGTTGACTACGGCTACTGCTGCCATTGTTGTTGCTGTTACTGAGATTTTGAACTTCATCGTCGAGGGGGTTGGGTTTTATGGCTTCAAGACTGGATTGGACCTCGAAATCTTTAATGCCTCTCGGTAATTCGCTCTGCGGGATATCCGGGTCGGTCGCCTCCAGTAAGTGCTAGTAGCCTCTAAACATGTTGGTTTGAAATAGCTCGTCTTGAATTTTGTTCACTCGGGATCCTCTACTCTCCGATGTACGCTTATTCTCTCTAAATTTTTTTATTTGAGTAAACATGTATGTTCCGAGCCTCCCCTTTTAACGTGGATGAAAACCACCAAGCCGGTGCTTCTCCCAAGATTTCGTGTTTCCTGCTCTGTCTTCTTCCTTTCCTTTTGACATGGTGGGACCCTCAAATCTTTTCTGCGGGAGTAGACTTGTACGTCTCTTAACTTTTCAATTGTGGTGGGACCTTTAAGTCGTTTCGCAACTTTTCGAATTTGTGAGGCTCGAGATGGTAGATCCATGATTCACGGACGAAACGCCTGTTGTTTTACCCAAATAATTAACCCGGTCCCTACTGCAATTATTGCTACGACTTTTCTTGCCCTTTAAATTAGGATTTAACGCCGGGACGATTAACGTTTTCATATCTTCGTCTTGAGCCTTCTAATCATTCTTTCGTATCCATTCTTTTTCAGCCGCTTCAACAAAAATGGCCTCCCTCCCCGCACATGTCTTCTCGGCTGAAGTTTTGGCCAAATGTGAGAAACTTTATAATCTCCTGGGTCGGGGCTACTCTTATATAGCCAACTATCCGGAGGCCGAAATCGAAATCCGTCTTATGTTTACGGATATGGACACCGTTTTTATTGAAGGTACCAAGTTAGAAGAGGAATACGGGATCTTTCCTACCTTCTTCACTAACTTCCCGGAGGCTTACCATCTTGCTCATCAAGATGTTACCTTGGCCCAACTTGTGAGAGCTTGCTATCGGGATCGGTCGGAGAGCTTGGTGTTGGCCGGTCTTGTAGGCGACAATCATAAGAAGGCCCTTGACTATGGTAATGAACAAGTCTCACTGCTGATTCGTGAGAGGGGAAACTTGGTGGGACGTTTGGCCATGTCCCGGACCCTCTTCGAGCGCGATCTGCTCAATATTGCTTTGAAATTTCAATGCACCTGTTTGGAAGAAAGACTTAACGATCTGACCCTGGATATAGCCCGCGGGAGAATGCTGATCCATGACCCGAAACTTGTTGCCGAGTATCACGAGGACAAGGTAGCCAGGCTTAAAGAGAAATGTGAGCTCCTCCTCTTTAAGCTGGCGGATCTCGATTCTCGGAGCGATCGGTGTAGGCAGAGCATCAACCGTATAGAGAGTCGATTAAACTCATTTGTGATGCTCATTAGGGCTCGGTTCGGCTTTACGTTCCCACCTCGATGATCTATTTGTAAGGTTTTTTGCTGAATGAAATGAATGCAAGTTTTTACTCATTTCGTCTTGGTCGTCATATTTTTTTTTTCGCAAGATAACCCCTTTTACTCTGTGAATATATAAATCTCACGCTACTGATGGTCAATTCAATTAGGCTAGAGAGACTCCCCCATTTGAAACAATCTCTCGGCAAAGATTAGTAGTGAGGAAACAAACGAATGCCCAAATGTGAAAGACTCATGAATCTGTATTAATATTATAACTCGATTATGAAAACATCAGAGTGAATCAAGTATAATATTTCTTTACAGCGTCAGAATTGATTGGGTTGGTAAAGACACGACCTTCCATCTCGCCCAGAATCAAAGCACCACCAGGGAGTACCTTCTTTACTATATATGGACCACCATAGTTTGGAGCGAATTTCCCTTCTGGGAGTGGGACTATTGGCAACAATTTTCTCAAGACCAGGTCATTGATTTGAAAATATCTAGGCCGAACTTTTTTGTTGAATGATTTAGCAACCCTCTGGCGATAGCACTAGCCATGGCATACAACCTTAAGTTTCTTTTCGTCGATCAGATTCAATTGGCTAGCCCTCTGCTGGATCCATTTAGCTTCCATCGCCTTAGCTTGAGACAGTATACGTAAGGAAGAAATTTCCACTTCAATCGGTAGAACGGCCTCCATTCCATATACAAGAGAATACGGAGTTGCCCTAGTAGATGTCCGGATCGAGGTACGATATGCCATAAGTGTAAACGGCAACCTCTCATGCCAATCGCGATAATTTTCAACCGTCTTCGCTAAGATTTTCTTAATGTTCTTATTGGCGGCTTCTACTACTCCATTCATCTGAGGACGATATGAAGAAGAGTTCGGATGCTTGATCTTGAATTCCTTAAACAATTCGTCCATTAGTTTGTTGTTTAAGTTCGAGTCATTGTCGGTGATTATGGCTTCGGGTGAACCGTATCGAGCAATGATATCCAGGTGGATAAATTTCACGATATTTCGTGCCATGACCACTAAATAGGATGTGGCTTCAATCCATTTGGAGAAAAAGTCAATTGCCACCAAGATGAATCGATGCCCATTGGATGCTTTAGGGTTGATAGGGCCGATAACATCAATGCCCCACATAGAAAACGACCATGGTTCGGATAAGCGATGCAACTCGTTCGGAGGGACATTAATCTTGTCACCATGAATCTGACACTTGTGACGGCTTCGGACAAGCCGAATACTGTCTCTTTTGAGGGTGAGCCAATAATAACCCAACCTCATAATCTTCTTAGCTAACATGTGGCCGTTCATGTGTGGACCACAGATCCTAGACAATGCCATTTGGGCCCGTGGGCCGGGAACCGGCTTGACCGGGCCCACGGTTCCATAACCGTGGGAACCGGACCGGAACCTTGATTCCAAACCGTGAAAAAAAAAAAAAAGGGCCCGTGGAGCGGAGAGCCCAACGACTCTCTGCGCCGGCCCCGGCCCTGCGCCCCCTTCTTCCCCCCAAAACCAACGGCTCTTTGGCCGTTGCACAACCAACGACCAATTTGATTGTTGGGAAAAAAAAAGAATTAAAAATAATTCTTGCCTATAAATACATATGCTCCCCCTTCATTTTTGTCACAAATTCTCTGAACAATCTCTCAAATTCTCTCAAATCCTCTCAAATCGCTCAAATTCTCCCAATTCTCTCAATCCCGACTCAATTCTCTCAATCGGATTTCCAATCAATTCTCTCAAAAATGACAAGTGGAAGCAGAAATGTTGACCGGGGCAAGATGACTATGAGAAATTCCAAGTATCCCATTCCTGAATATGATCCTCGTGAGTATGCATATTGGGAAGACGACGACGATAATATCAACTACGTCCCGATTTCGAACGTCGAGCACATCCCAACACAAGAAAGTCTTCATCCTCCCTTTGGTATCGAAGAAACGTCAACGGCAAATGAGTCGGAACGGAAGGGCTGAGATAATACATCCGACTTGTGGCAACACTTCGACAAGGTACGTGATGAAGGCGAAGGTAAGTATAATATAAAATGTAAATATTGTTCGCAAACATATAAATTTACGAAAGGAGACGGCTACGGAACATTCCGTCGATATTTGACGAAAAAACATCCAACGCAAGCGGGGATCGACAATACGCAACAACAAATTTCCGGGTACGCCACTTCTAATCCTCATCCTATATTTCGTTACACCGATGCACTTTATAAACAAACATTAGCTGAATATGTTGCCCTTGATCATGCTCTGTTTAATACTAGTGAAAATTTTAATATGAAATATTTGATAAATACTGCGTTGGTTCCACAAGTGCCAACTATTCCAAAAAATACTCTTAAACGCGAAGTTTTTCATCTTTATAAAAAAGGAAAAAAATCTTTAGCAAAATTTTTTGCGGAATTCAATGGACGTGTGCATATAGGTAGCGATATTTGGAGTGATCCTTGGCAAATTCATTCTTATATGGGTGTCACGTGTCATTGGATAGGTGACGATTGGACGATTCAAAAAAGACTTATTGCATTTCGAGTTTTTGATGAAAGACATTCGGCTCATAATATTTATAGAATAATTAGGCAAGTTTTAGAAGAATATAATTTAATAAATAAAGTATTTTCAATTGGTTTTGATAATCTTGCCGCAAATACCGCTTCTATTCCCGAATTAGAAAATATTTGCAAACACACTTTTGGCGGACAATTTTTTCACATTAGATGTGCTTGTCATGTTTTAAATTTATGTGTACACTTCTCTCGCCCCAATAAAGGGTGCAATTAAATTTTTATGGAGTCGTCCCTACTCTATGAAATCATGGGGAAAATTTTGTAAACAAAATGGGAGAAGGGCAAGAAGATTTCCAAAAGATATTCCGATTCGTTGGAATTCTACGTACGGTTGTTTCGGCAAACTTTTGATTATAAAGATTTATTGTGTATATTTATTTCACAAAATATTCCCGAAATTACTTTACTTCCTCAACATTGAGACGTTTGCAAAAAAAATTTAGATTTTTTGAAAATTTTTAATGATGCTACTAAGATTTTATCTGGTATTTATTATCCTACTACGCATTTATTTTTAATAGAGTGTGTTAATATTTGTGGTGTTTCTAGTGAATATGAAAATGATACCAAATTAGGTCGAACTATTTTAGTAATGCGAGAAAAATGGTTGCATTATTATTTGCAAATTCCTCTTGTCTATTTAGTTGGTATTGTTTTTTATCCACGTATTAAATTAGACGGTTTACTAGATTATTTAAATGTGTATTATCATGATTGTTTACATTTGAAAAATTCAATAGATATTTCAAATATACTAGGAAATGTTAAAGAATCTATAGTAGTATTATATGGAGAATTTTGTAATAGATATGGTTTAAGTGATTCTAGATCTTTACAATCTACTGTCTCACGTAGCGAAGGTGGTAGTTCACTTAGTATAGGGTATAATATGCTTAAGAGTAGGAAAAAAAAACAAAAAGGGGCAACAGGTAGTTTTTCTGAATTAGAAAAATATTTAACCACTCAATTTGAGTTTCGTGATGCGGAACATAGTACTGATTTTGAAATCCTGAAGTGGTGGAAGAGTCAACAAATCGATTATCCAGTTCTCGCCCTCATCGCTCGTCAAATATTAGCAACCCCTTCTTCAACGGTTGCGGTTGAACAAGCATTTAGTGCTGGAAGATTAATTTTGGACTCTCGCCGTTCAAGATTAAGCCCGGACTCTGTGGAAGCTCAAGCTTGTGTCGACGATTGGACGAGGGCGAAATATCGACACCAAGAGCTAGATCGTGAACACGAATTTTTTAGCGATGATATTGGAGATACCACCGCCACGGGTACCACAACGGGTAGCGACAATTGACGAAGATGTAAGTTGGGGTTCTCAAAGGTAAAAGAACTACATGGGTTTTGATTCTTCTATCCCCAAGAAGATATGTAGGCGCTTAATGATAATTCATTAAGTTCAAGCCCATTCCTCATCTCTCTTTTTTTTCCCCATATTTTATTACAATGTACAATTTAATTGTATTTTATAATTTATTATGTTTATTTTACTATTTATTATTTTAAAAATTAATATTAAAAAAGGAACCGGAATGAACCGCCGGTTCCGAACCTGAACCGGCTCGGAACCGGAATTTCCAACGGTCGGTTCCGGTTCCACCTTTCGTGGGGCAAGACAGGGCGGTTCCACGGAACCGACCGTGTCTAACGGATCCCTTCATGTACTTCCATCATCAGACGAACCGCTTTGGTTGAGTCAACGCATCTTAGCGGGACAGAATCGAATGACCGCTTGTACAAATTCTCTCCGTTCGGGAAGAACTTCGAGGCCATCTTCCTTATGTACTTTTGGTCAGATACGGTACTTTTTTCGGGGAACTCCTGCTTTTGAATATAAGTCTTGATGTCATGGTACTACGACTTACTATCGGGTTCATCAATCACGGCCATACAATTTGCCGGCTTTTTTAATACCTCGATCTTCGGTGGGTCAACTTCAAGTCCGTTGGCGACTTGTAACATTGAAGACAAGGTAGCCAATGCATCGCCGAATCGATTATGAGTCAAGGATAGATACTCGAATGAGATATCCTCAAATTCCTCCGCCTGCTCATCCAGATACTCATGGTAGGGTAGCAATTTAGCATCTCTTGTCTTCCACTTTCCAACAATCTGAAGGATAATCAAAGCGGAATCTCCGAATACCTTGAGTCAGGCTATCCCCATTTCAACCGCGGCCCGTAGACCGAGAATGCTTGCCTCATTTTCTGCTATGTTATTCGTGTAAGGAAATACCAATTTTGTTGCTACAGGATAATGCTAGCCACCGGGGGATATTAGAATCGCTCCAGTGCTCGATCCGGATAAATTCACGGCTCCGTCGAAATACATGGTCCAGACGTAATGATCTACCGACATGATTCGACCCTCGGGATAGTATGTGTCATTGTCTTGCCCTGGACTCTCGCCTAAAGCATCGGCTATGGCTCGTCCCTTAATTGATTTTTGAGATAAGTATTGAACATCAAATTCAGAAATGAGGATCCACCATTTGGCGAGTTTACCGATCAAAGCAGGTTGATTCAGCAGATATTTGATAGAATCGCATTCCGTTACCAAGAACACATGATAATGTAGAGTATATTGGCGAAGTCTATGTAGCACCCAAACTAATGCCGCGCATGTCTTCTCGGTCTCGGAATAATTCATCCGGAAGCCATGAATTTCTTGCTCAAATAATAAATGGCTCGTTCTTTCCCATCCTCCCGCCTTACTTGAGCAAGCATGGTGCCCAAAGACTCGCTATGGATTGTGAGGTATGGTAACGGAGGTTGGCCAGGTGTTGGCGGAACAAGTACGGGCAGATTCATGAGATGTCGTTTCAACTCTTCAAAAGCTTCCTCGCACTTGCTATCCCAATTGACTAGCGCGTTCTTCTTGAGTAACTTGAGAAAGGGCTTAGCGGTCTCAGATAGTTGTGAAATGAATCGAGCGACGTAGTTCAATCTACCCATGAGGCCCCGAACCTCCTTAACTGTCATAGGCGACTTGAGCTCACAAATGGCCTTCACCTTAGATGGGTCAATCTCGATGCCCTTACTATTGACAATGAATCCGAACAATTTGCTCGAGCTAGTACCAAAGACGCACTTGGCCGGGTTGAGCCGCAACCTGAACTTTTGGAGTCTCTCGAACAACTTAGTCAGAGTTTTTATGCGATCCTCTCCCCGCCTTGTCTTTGCAATTATGTCATCGACATATACCTCAATCTCGTTATGTATCATGTCATGGAACAGAGTGACCATGGCCCGTTGGTAAGTAGAACCGGCATTTTTTAGACCAAATGGCATCACCTTGTAGTGGAACAACCCCCACGGAGTGGTGAATGTAGTTTTTAGTTTATCATCCACGTTCATCAAAATCTGATTATAACCCGAGAAATCATCCATGAATGAAAATAAGTCGAATCCATTTGTGCTATCCATGAGTACATCGATGCGCGGGAGTGGGAAATCATCTTTGGGATTAGCCTTATTCGGTCCATGATAGTCAACACAGACCCGGACCTGTTCGTCTTTCTTTAGCACATGGACAATATTAGCGACCCAATCGGAGTATTGGGTTGCCTCAATAAATCCTACATCGAAGAGCTTCATGACTTCATCCTTAATATTCATTTCAAGCTATGGTTTAGCCGGTAGTGTCCTTTGCTTTACGGGTTCAACCGAAGGATCGGTCGGTAGACGATATTCGACGATGGATCGATCAAGTCCTGGCATATTTGCATAGAACCAGGCGAAAATATCCTGGTAATCCCTTAAGAGATTAATCAAACGTTTAGCCATATCGTTGGAAAGGCCACGCCCGATTTTAACCTCTTTAGGGTTTTACGTATCGTCCAAGTTGATCAATATAGTCTCTTCACTTGTCGGAGGTTTAATCATTTTATGCTGCTCAAAATCTCTGCGTATTTCCTCATCGTCGAGGTTAGACTCGCTTGAGTCATTCGCCTTGCATACTTCAAGATCCACCGGATTCCCCTCCTCATGTTCGTCCCTGAAACATAAAGTGGCGAAAATCGGAAAAACAAACGGGGTTTAATTACGGTGTGATTTTTTTCGAAGAACTTTATTTTTTATTATGATTATTTTTTTTAACCGTGGGATATGAATTCTTGAAGAAGCCCAACCTTTAGTTCTTACCATGATGACAAACTCGTTGGTCGTTGGTTATCGTCATCGGGTTGGTTTGGGATACTTCAACAAGATTCGAAAAATAGTGCAATTTTATTGATATGAAATTACATCTTCTAGGAAAGAAAATCCGAGAGTGCAACACAGAATAGAAATCCAAATGCGACCCAAAACCTAAAGGAAAATAGAAAATGTCCTACGTAGGGGATTGCATAAACATAAAGATGTTACTCCGAATCTAAACCCTCCAGTGGATTATCACATATGGCATTGACGAATGATTTGGAAGGTTTAGGCGCCAGGTAAGGTTCCTCCTCATGCGCTTCGTCTTCAAATATAACAGCAACGGTTATATCGTTAAAACAACCGGCGATATCGATGACCCCTTCATCTTCTTCGGACCCTATTGGCTCAACAGCAGTACCTTGATCCTTCGGTGTGTCGGGGAACACAATCCCCAAGTCATCTTCGAGTTGAGTCAAATTATCGTAGCCTCCGACCACTCCGGCCGATCGTAAAGTGGTATATAGAGGTGGAGGTAAAGGACTACATGCCTACTTATCGCGACCCATTGCGCATCTTCTATGCCCACGTCCTCGGCATCCCGGATCAGGTGTGTGAGATTGGCCTTTGGGTTCAATTGGGGTGCGGATCCATTGGCCATGTTGATCTAAACCCGTACCGAGCTTAAAGTTATTGTCCACCATTATCTTAGCCACCATAAGAGAAGTGGTTGACATTTGTGAACCGGCAAAGGACTTTCTGGTGATGCATGGATAGTGTGTACTATCTCAAAAGCGTGGTAGGAATCTTCTTCATTATGAGCCGGCTAGATGTAAGGGATAGTCGTTTCATTGAAAATTTGGTGATCTTCCTCTCCATGGACAATTACCAACTTCTGTTGGACCACGAACTTAATTTTCCGATGAAGGCTTGATGGGATAGCTCCGGCGTTATGAATCCAAGATCCGCCTAGGAGAAGGTTAAAGGCCGAAGGAATATCCGAACACTGGAAGAGAATGTCAAACAAAGAATGCCCGATTTGAACCTCCAAGTTGATCCGCCTCAAGACATCCTTCTTTACGCCATCGAATGAGCGGACGAAAGCCTTAGCCGTCCGCAACCCGGCCAGGTCGATTCCAAGACGATTCAATGTGGCTAATGGGCAAATATTCGATGCCGACCCGTTATCAATAAGTACCCGAGTTACGTGAGTTTGCTTGTGTTTGATTGTTATGTGCAAAGCTTAGTTATGACCCCACCCTTCGAGCGGAATCTCATCGTTAGCGAATGCGACCTAATCCTTTAGAAGGATCGTCCCTACAAAGTTCTCTAGTTTGTCCTGTTCAATATTCTCGGGTACGTGAATTTCACCGAGTACCTTCATTAAGGACTCATGATGCTTCTCGGATGATTGCAGAAGTTCAAGTAGGGATACTTGAGCCCGTGACTTCCGCAACTAGTCGACAATGCTACATTCACTCGCCTTGATTACGCCCAAGAATTCCTTAGCATCTTTCTCAGAGACTTGCTTCGTCGGTTGGTCATCGTTATAAGTGCGTCCCGATCTTGTTATCGGGGCAAGATCGTAGGACCAAGGAACCGCCTTGTCACTAACATACGGAAAAGGTCGGGGCGAGGCAATGACGATTCCGAGTTCATCGTCCGTTGCATCTTTCAAGATGGGCATATCCGCTAACTTCGGGTCATTCTTGATCAAGTTAGTCACATTGGCATCTTCCACCTGAGACTCTTGAAAGGTCCCGGGTTTGGTCAAAGCTGCAAACTCCCGATCCCGATCCAATGATAACTGGGATATAGTGGCCACTTTCCCGGTTTGACTTGCCCAAATTATGAATCCATTCTTCATGAGAGCGGAGACCTTTACCTTTAAGCGATCGAGTAATATCAATTCACCGACCTTATAATATCCCTGCCCGATTAGAGCGTTGAGAACATCGGCTACTTCAATCTTAACAGCACCAACCTGTCTAATCCCCGGCTCGAATACGACATTAACTTTACCCGAATGATCCGGCAAAGGATTATTCTGGACATTCAGTTGTTTGTTGCCTTGGAACGAAAATGCCTTAGAATCGAGTAGATCTTGAATCCGATGCTTCAATATGAAACAGTTGTTGGTGTCATGTCCAAGCTTCCCGCAATAGTAATCACATTTCTTTGATGGATCATATCTCGGCGAGCTCGTGTTCTTGGGTTGTAGAGGCTCGGAAGTCGGTAAACCTCTCTTACGTAGAACTGCGAGTACCTGCGACGAGGTTTCTGGTAGAGGGGTAAACCGCCGAAGGGACCGATGATTCCCTCTTTGTCGTTGCGCGCCGAAATTAGCCTGCTGCCGATTAGGAATGCATACGACCGGCGTCCGGGTCATAGGTTTTTGTTTGTAGGTCATGTTGACCTGCTCCTTGTCTTTCCTTACCGCAAATCTCTTAGTCGTCGTAGTGACATCACCGTACCAACCTTTCTTCATACCGTTCTCGATTTCTTCGACCATTGCGATGAGATGGCTGAATGATGTGGTAGAGGATCCCAAAATTCGAGTTCTCATAACTTGCGGCGGGGTGGAAACGAACAATTTCATGAGCTCCCTTTCCGGAGGGACCGGTTTCAATTGAGATGCCACGTTCCTCTACCTGGTGACATACTGCTTGATTGTTTCTCCTTTCTTCATCTCAAGCTATTCAAGATCGTCTCTGGTGGTAAGTACATCCAAGTTAAAGCTAAAATGTTTGATGAAAGCATTAGTTGCTTTCTCCCAATCATCCATTCGATAGATCTCGTAGTCCGTATACCATCTCATGGCAGCTTCTTTTAAACTAGCCTGGAAAGTTTGAACCATTAGGGGGCGGTTGGTCGCATGCTTGTTCATTCTTGCCTGGTACATCTAGACGTCTTGAACCAGGTTGAAAATCCCATCATACTTCTCAGAGTCGGGCATGCCCGGTAGTTACTCCTCGACACTTTTTCAATTTCTTTTTTAGTCAAACCCAAAAATTCAGCAAGCACTACCACCGGATCTACCCGAATAGGTGGTTCAACCATATCCAACTCAATTGATTTTCCAATGGCAATATTGTATTCTTCCAAGGTGGGGGTGAGCTCAAACTTACCTCCTAACACAAATGTGGTCGTCTCGGGACACCAAAAATGAGCAAGTTCTTGCATGATCCGATTCTGAACATCGATGTCAAGAATCGGCAACATGAACCCGATATGCTTGAGCACGTCTTGCTGGCCATCGGGCTTCAACTTACCCCATAGCTTCTTGAGCTCTAGCTTCGAAGTAGGCACGAAATGGATATCGTTGCGACCCATTCGTATATAGATCACGTGCCAATTAAATCAACCTAAATCATGGACCAACCCAAAATAAAAATGAGATAACAGGGCATAAGAGACAAAAAATTTGAATGTTTTGAAAATAACTCCGGCCTCATGAGATCTAAGATTTTTATCTTAACCTTTTTCGGACTTATCATTTTTCCATTCCATCATAATACTATAGATCCCGTGATAGCATGGACAATAAAAACAAGCTTGTGGCGGGGTCAATTTTGTAAACACCATTATTGCTAAACCTTTCATTTCATTAACACGTTTTGCTCATTCCAAAAAAGAAAACAAGAAAGAAAAAGATAAGATTTTTCGAGCCCCAATTGAGCTTTTACAAATCTAATTTTTCTTATAACTTTCTCAATTCGGGGAAAGCATGATTGTATTTGAAATGGGTAAAACCGACAACCCTAGTTTAAGATTAAAACAAATACAATATCGAACTAAAAACTTGTACTATACGTAGTGGGTCCATTTATTCGAGAATCCAAACTCTAAGATTTTCCTTTGGCAAGCTGTATGGTTCCGAGTGGTGGAAGCTCGACTATGCCATGGCAATTAGAAGCCCGTGCCTTTGATGGGCATTTATGGAGCAACCAGCTATCGGCCTCTTCGAGTTACACGACAATTTCGGGTTCGCGAGAATATCCCGCCTTCACTTGGGCCCAACAAATTCCAAGTTCAATTTGAGAAGAACAAGAACTACATAGCAGAATTGAGACGTCATTCCGAGGCTTGGCGAGAGTGTTCTAATCGAAGCGTGATTTGGCCCATAGAGGAGCTTATCGAAAAAATGAGGAGTTACTTTGTCACAACTCGGTATATTCAGTCTCATGCCATCCCCGTCGAGATACTCCCGAAGATCCCGATCGTGACAATGCAGCATACCCATCAAGCTCAACTCAAAGCCGGCGAAGAGAAGGTGATGAAGGCCCAAGAAAAGGCGGATGCTTTGGCGAAGGTGAATGCATGATTACGGCGTGCCTTGAAGGCCCATTCGTCTATAGATCACATGGCCTCTAAAAAAAGAAAGACCGTTTGATTTCTTGGTTTGCTTAAATTGAGTCATGTATTTACTTTCATGGGTTGATTGTTTAAGAATCTCATTGTCTTGTTTCCAATTTCGTACTTTGCTTCTGTAGCTTTTACAATTTCATCAATTGTCCTCAATTCTGATTTGGCTTGTTCCTGTTGTGCGATTTTTACTAAATTCTACGATCGAGCTTTGAGTAAGTGCCAAACACGAAAGTTGTAGGCCTATGTTTCAACTAATATCCTACAAAATTTCAGAATTAAATTCATAATTTAAGATGGCCCTTCGTTTTTTCAACAACATGCGGTTATAACAGTTTTCTGAACGTGATTTTTCGGAAAGACGCATTAAAACTGATTTAATCTGCTCATTTCTAGTACGATTGGCCAACATAAAAGTTGTTCATCATCTTCTCAACTATAAGCTCGTAAAATTTGGACGTGTTTTGATCAACGTGCGAATTAATACGAATTTTTTCGTAAAAGTGGACAAAATGAAAATTACATGTTTCAATCCTTTGGTCATAATTACTTTGTACGTTTGAGTCTAGAGGGACGCCATGGGCCGGCTCGTTATTCTTGCTCACTGTATTCATTTTGGGTTTGTTTCTGCGTACATGTGATTTATCGCGGATCCTCCACATATTACTCGATTAGTCGCAAAGAGAATGCCCGACATCAACGCCACCGTCATTCTTGCCCTAGGCGAGAAACTTGGCTCCTTGACCGAGCATTTTGAAGGGATGATGTTCCGAAAGATGGAGGAAATGATAACCGCCTTCACCGCCAAACTTCAATCATCCATCGTCGGCCCGCCGCTAACCATTCCCGCTTTAAATCCTCATACGGACAACTCCGGTAAAGCCCCGAAAGCTGCTCCCTATCAGACAATGCCACTAGAAGATGTGATCATCACGGGCATGAGCTCGATCACGCCGCCTGTAGTCCCAATCCCCCAAGCCAGCCCTGTGGCCCCCTGATTGAATGGTGATACGGCTAAGCTGTTGGCCCAAATGGAACAGAGGATCCAAGAGGTCGAGGGGACTCACAACATACCGCAGATTGACCGATCTGTCTTTTCAAAGGTCACGGTGCAGGAGAAGTTCAAGATGTCCGACTTTGAGAAGTATGATGGGACTTCCAACCCGGTTCAACACGTCCGGATGTACTAGGCAAGAATGAACAAGCATGCGACCAATGGCCCCCTAATGGTTCAAACTTTCCAAGCTAGTTTAAAAGAAGTCGCCATGAGATGGTATACGGACTACGAGATCTATCGAATGGATGATTGGGAGAAGGCAACTAATGCTTTCATCAAACATTTTAGCTTTAACTTGGACATGCTTACCACCAGAGAAGATCTTGAACAGTTTGAGATGAAGAAAGGAGAAACAATCAAGCAGTATGCCACCGGGTGGAGGAACGTGGTATCTCAATCGAAACCAGTCCTTTCGGAAAGGAAGCTCATGAAATTATTCGTTTCCACCCCGCCGCAAGTTATGAGAACTCGAATTTTGGGATCTGATGCCACGTTATTCAGCCATCTCATCGCAATGGCTGAAGAAATCGAGAACGGTATGAAGAAAGGTTGGTACGGTGATGTCACCACGACGACTAAGAGATTTGTCGTACGGAAAGATAAGGAGCCGGCCCCACGAGTCAACATGACCTACGGCCAAAAACCCACGACCCACGCGCAAGATGTACTGATTCCTAATCGGTAGCATGCTAATTTCGGTGTGCAACGACAAAGAGGGAATCAATGGTCCCCTCGGCAGGTTGCCCCTCTACTAGGAACCCCGTCACAGGTACTTGCGGTTCTACGTAAGAGAGGTTTACTAACTTCCGAGCCTCTACGACTCAGTAACACGAGCTCGCCGAGATATGATCCATCAAAGAAATGTGATTACCACTGCGGGGAGCTTGGACATGACACCGACGGATGTTTCATATTGAAGCATCGGATTCAAGATCTACTCGATTCTAAGGCATTTTCGTTCCAAGGCAACAAACAACCAAATGTCCAAAATAATCCTTTGCCAGATTATTCGGGTAAAGTTAATGTTGTATTTGGGCAATGGATCGGACAGGTTGGTGCTGTTAAGGTTGAAGTAGTCGATGTTCTCAACGTTCTGATCGGGGCATGATATTATAAGGTCGGTGAATTGATATCACTCGATCAGTTGAAGGAAAATGTCTTCGCTCTCATGAAGAACGGATTTATAGTCCGGGCAAGTCAAACCGAGACAGTGGCCACTATATCCCAGATTATCATTGATCGGAATCAAGAGCTTGTAGCTTTGACCCAACTCGGGACCTTTTAAGAGTCTCGGGTGGAAGATGCCAATGTGACTAACTCGATCAAAAATGACCCAGAGTTAGCGGACATATTTGTCTTGGAAGATGCGACGGACGATGAACTCGGAATCGTCATTGCCTCGCTCCAGCCTTTTCCGTATGTTAGTGACAAAGCGGTTCCTTGGTCCTACGATCTTACCCCGATAACAAGATCGGGACGTGCTTATAACGATGACCAACCGACTAAGCAAGTCATTGCAAAAGATGCTAAGGAATTCTTAGGCGTAATCAAGGCGAGTGAGTATAGCATTGTCGACCGATTGCGGAAGTCACGGGCTCGGGTATCCCTACTTGAACCTACGCAATCATCGGAGAAGCATCGGGAGTCCTTAATGAAGGTATTCGGTGAAATTCACGTACCCGAGAATATTGAACAGGACAAACTAGAGAACTTTGTAGGGACGATCCTTCTAAAGGATCAGGTCGCATTCGCCGACGATGAGATTCCGCTCGAAAGGCGGGGTCATAACAAAGCTTTGCACATAACGATCAAACACAAGCAAACTCACGTAGCTCGGGTACTTATTGACAATGGGTCGTGCTGAATATTTGCCCATTAGCCACATTGAATCATCTTGGAATCGACACGGCCAGGTTGCGGACGGCCAAGACTTCCGTCCGCTCATTCCATGGCGTAAAGAAGGATATGCTGGGGCGGATCAACTTGGAGATTCAGATCGGGCCTTCTTTGTTTGACATTCTCTTTCAGGTCTTGGATATTCCTTCGGCCTTTAACCTTCTCCTAGACCGACCTTGGATTCATAACGCTGGAGCCGTCCCATCAAGCCTTCATCGGAAAATTAAGTTCGTGGTCCAACAGAAGTTGGTGATTGTCCATGGAGAGGAAGATCACCGGATTTTCAATGAAACGGTTATCCCTTACATCGAGCCGACTCATGATGAAGAAGATTCCTACTATGCTTTTGAGATAGTACACACCATCCATGCATCACCAGAAAGTCCTTTAACAATTCCCGAAATGTCAACCACTTTTCTTATGGTGGCTAAGATAATGGTAGGCAATGGCTTTAAGCCCAGTATCGGTTTAGGTCGACATGGCCAAGGGATCCGCACCCCAATTGAACCCAAAGGCCAATCTCACATAGCGGGTGCGGGATGCCGAGGACGTAGGCATAGAAGATGCGCAATGGGTCCCGGATAGCAGGCATGCGATCCTTTACCCCCACCTCTATATACCACTTTTCGATCAGTTGGAGTGGTCGGAGGCTACGATAATTTGACCCAACTCGAAGATGACTTGGGGATTGTGTTCCCCGACACACTGAAGAATCAAGGTACTGCGGTTTAGCCAATAGGGTCCGAAGAAGATGAAGGGGTCTTCAATATCGCCGGTTGTTTTGACGATATAACCATTGCTATTGTATTTGAAGACGAAGCGCATGAGGAGGAACCTTACCTGGCGCCTAAACCTTCCAAATCATTCGTCAATGCCATATGTGATGATCTACTGGAGGGTTTAGATTTAGAGTAACATCTTTATGTTTATGCAATCCCCTACGTGGGACATTTTTTGTTTTCCTTTAGGTTTTGAGTTGCTTTTGGACTTCTATTACGTGTTGCACTCTCGGATTTTCTTTCCTAGAAGATGTAATTTCATATTAATAAAATTGTACTGTTTTTCAAATCTTGTTGAAGTGTCCCAAACCAACCCGATGACGATAACCAACGACCAACGAGTTTGTCATCAAGGTAAGAACCGAGGGTTGGACTTCTTCAAGAATTCATGTCCCACGGTTTATAATAATAATAATAATAATAATAATAATAATAATAATAAAATAAAGTTCTTCGAAAAAAATCACACCGCAATTAAACCTTGTTTGTTTTTCTGATTTTCGCCACTTTATGTTTCAAGGGCGAACATGAGGAGGGGAATCTGGTGGATCTTGAAGTATGCAAGGCGAATGACTCAAAGTAGTCTAACCACGACGATGAGGAAATACGCAGAGATTTTGAGCAGCATAAAATGATTAAACCTCCGACAGGTGAAGAGACTATATTGATCAAGTTTAATGTTTTACATTCTCATAAAAAAAAAAAGGGGGAAAAAACCAAAAAGCTGCACCTTTGAATTTCAAGTAAAATCCATCAAAATTGCCAAATCAAATATTTTTCATGAAAATGGTACCGAAAGAGCGTTAGAGTAATCTAGCGTAAAATAAATCCCCGAATTCAAATTTCTGGTTCGTAGAAATAAGATAGTTTTCTCCCACTATTTTATTTAAGTTTCTAATCGACCTACCGAAAATGATTAGTGGCGACTCCAAATTCAAATCACATTGCATGTTAATTATTCGAATCTTAAGTTGCGATTTGGTATGGACTTGGGAGAGTTCGAGTTAGGTTAGTTAATTAATTAACCCGATAATCCATTAGCCTGGAATTTAACTTGTTTATTTTTTAGGTCGCGACAAGGCTTAACTCTAGTTGAATAAACAAAAAACAAGAACGGTTAAATATATTATAGGCATTGAAAAAAATTTATGACCCAAGAACTGAAAATGTAATAAATCACATACCGACTACCAAAAAGTGCATTTGGTAAAGGGTTACGGGTTTCGATGGATTGGGAGACACAACTTAAGGGATCTCACGCCCAAATCTGCAATACATATAGGGTACCATTGATTTGGTGCGCTAATAGATCGATCGCATTACATAGCTCGTTATACAACTACGCAAGTGCTATTGAACCCCAACCGTATCTAGTAGGTTGCTCGAGGTCTTCCAATAGTGGAAGAAAAATCAAACTAACTCTAGCATCCGATTTGTCCGAAAAGATACATCCTTCAAGCAACCGTAGAATGAATATCCTAACATGCTGTTGTATGGTAACCTCATTGACATTGTCGGGAATTATACCAAAACGTTCTCTCAACCAGGCTAATTGGACCAATGAACCACGCAATTGGGGTGGACAATCACTAAGTAGATCCTCACAAAGAGCGCCCCAATCTATAGTAGTAGGGCCCGTAATCGCATTTCCTTCAATGGGAAATCCTATAAGAACCGCGGTATCCTGCAGTATGATCGTGTACTCACCTTCGGGTATATGGAATATGTGAGTCTCGGGTTTCCACCTTTCGACCAAAACCGTAATCAAATGCCAATCAAATGCCTAAAATCCCATTGAATGAACTCCATAAAATCCCGAAGTTACGAGATATGATATTATCCCGTGATGAAAATAATATCCCAACATCAAATTCGTTCGATGGATCACACAACATATTACGGCCTGACTTAGCTTTTGTATCTACTTGCACCATATCAAAGTCAATCCCTAAATAGGTCGGTAAATGTACCAACAACAAAATGAGATTACTACAATGGGTGTTGTAGTAATCCTCCATATTATTACTTCCATCACTCTCATCTACCATATAACTACCATCACCATCATCGCTTTCATCATCACTATCGAGCTACAAGTCATATTTTTCATTACTATCATCATCATCATACTCCACGCATCGATTATTCAAACCAATATCATCTTCATTAACATTCGAACCTCCACCAGTTGAAGCATTTATCACTTTTTGTTCATCTACTATTGCATAAAACTATAAAAATCCCATGGAACCACGCCGAAGTGCGAACTCTAGGATTGTCTTAAGCGTAACATCATTGTCCACCTCCACAATGTCATATCTAATACTCCGGGATGTTAGAACCGGTTATCTAAACATCAAACTACGAATATATTAGTTCTCCGGTAGATTCAATACACGCTCAATCGTAGCATGTAGCTCATCAAATGTGGATATTTTTACAATCCCAAACATAGTAGACTGTCCACTTTCGTAATCATGTATGTATTCATTTTGTACAATTCTACCTCCCCAAGACACAATCGCAAAAGATCTAAACGACATTCTACTAAATAAAGAAAATAGAAATTATTTTTTCATCTCAAAATTGATAAATATTTTTTTTCTATATAACTAACAAATTAAAAAATAATACCTTCAAATTTAAACATATTCGTAACAAAATCTAAAAAAATAAATAAACAATACTAACATGTACACCTATTACAATAACAAAATTTAAAATATATTAATAATCTTAACATTAAAAAAAAAATTAAACATATTAATAACAACCTATAAATAACATAAAAACACAAAAACATTATATTTTGTTGATAACAACCTATAAATAATTTAAACATTACCAAAATATTAACAAATAAATAAATGAATGTACCTTAATTAATCAATTCCCTAATTCGGTCTCAATTGATTATTCCGATCATAGTAAATTAATCTAACTATAATTATTTAACCTAATAATAATTAATTAAATCCATCTTAACTAATTAACCAGACTACAATCATTCAATTCATCTCAATTAATTTACCCGACTATAGTTAATTAAACTAATTATAATTTATTAGTCCAACCATAATTAATTAAAGTCTACTTTAATTAATTGACTCGATTTTAACTAGCTAACTCATCTTAATTAACTCGACTCCAGTTAATTAGCACATCAATATTCAATCAACTCGACTTCGGGTAATTAAACTAAGCACGATTAATTAAAATAACTAGAGTTAATTAAAAATAACTACAGTTAATGAAAAGTAACTATAGTTAACTAAAAGTAACTACGGTTACTTTAACTAATCGAGGTTGACTTAAACTAACCGTGGTCAACTAACCTAACCATAGTCACTAATCTAACTCAATCATGGTTAACTAAATGAAATCGTCATTCAACTAATCTAATCCACGATTAACATTAATTAAATTAACCCTAAGTGCAATTAACGATCAAATCGGATATGAGATGTTAACTCACAAACTAATGACGGTTGGTGGCGACGACGGCGACGACGACACGTGACGGCGACAACACTCGACCAATGATGACCGACATGGCGGCAACTCACCGGCGCCGCAGCGGCACGAGGCTCGCGGGCTTGCGGCACACGGGGGTCCTCTCGCGGTGGGTCGGCGGAGAGGGGCATGGCATGGCGGCACAGCACGAGGTTGCGAGTTCACGGATCTCGAGTCATCACGGCCCACGGGCGAAAGGACCACGAGTGATTCGTGGTTGTGGCAACAACGAGGATGGACAGCGGATCGGTGGTTGGCTCGAGTGGTCGAACGGAGGGGCGGCACGGCAACACGGCACCACAGTGAAGCGGCAGCAAGAGCTTGGGTTGCACATGCCCTAAATCTGTAAATTTAGAAAAAAATACACTTAAATTAGTAATTTTTTTTTTGCTATCATATTTTCCAAAAAAGCCCTACTGTTTCAATTGCATCAAAAGCGCACGCACTGGGTTGATCTAGCTCAAGTACAGATTCTTTAGGCTGAAGACGCATATGGAGGAGGCCCTGAAAACGGTTTATGGAATTGGGAGAGGAAGCATTTTCTCGACGTGATCAGAGAAAAGGCTCTCTATCGCAGTGATCGATTAGGAGGTGAAGCACTTTCTCCGTCGCTCCAGAGCCCCCGCTCCAGCTTGCTGTATCCGCGTTATATATGCATATTTACCAAACAATGCAGAAGATACTGAATCTTCTATTAACCAAGTCGAACAAAATAGCACCGATGACCACGTAGACATAACGGATTAGGGGCGGATTTAGAAGATGACCCAAAGTTGCCTGTCCACAGACAGTCAAAGATGCAGAAATGGAGATGATGGGGATACCTTCGGACAGGCTTTGACAATGAAGAAAATCTGCTACCAAAGATGTTTCTAAGGGGGAAGATCAAGGCAAGGACCCAAAAAGACGTTCTGTCGACCGGATCACCCTTTCTAACGCGGTTCAAAGAGAACCTGGGGTGAAACCTTGGACTGCAAGACGAGTTGCCCAAACATAAAATGAAGTCTCCCCATCTGATCTCAGTGACAGTGGACAACAAACCTTAGATCAAGTTTTAAAAAATAAATAAATAACAGAACTCTCATGAGTTACGAGACTACGCATAAACAAAAGTGAACTATGTTTTCCCCTTCCATGATTCATATCCACAATGCAAGTTTTCCTCGAGGGCTTCCCGCATGATGCACAAATCACTCATAGAAAATGAACAATACATAAAAAAGACCAACAGCTGCAAGCCGATAAATCATAAGAGGGGGAAATAAAATAAGACATTGATGTCAAAGCCGACCTTAGTTATAATTCCTCCATAAAGAAAACCATAAGGTACCTCCTCATTATATCGTTAGAGCTCAAAAAAGATCCAACAGTGAAAATTATTGAACAAACGAAAGTTTAGGTCTCGTGTTTTTCAACCCGCCTTCAGACAAAAATTATTGCTCAACAGATAAAGCAAGCCAAACACCTGGATCTGCACTAATAAGGATGCCGCTTTTGCTCTAGTAGGGTTCAACAGGCTTGCGGAAGTGTGCTCCAGCATAAACAGCTTCTGCGCTGAGCTCCTCTTCAATTCGCAAGAGCTGTGCATATACAGACATGAGTCACTACATTTTCATTAAGAAATGCTGGTGTTATCAACTTTCGGGAATTAAAGGTAAGTGATAAAGACAGAATAGAGATGGATCCTCTCTTCTCTTTCTTATTTTCTAATCCAATGACAAGAAATGATATAAGTACAGGCGAAGCAGCTTAGTGTAAAAAAGTAAATAAACAGAAGAATGCAAACCTGGTTGTATTTAGCCAGCCGCTCTGACCTGCATGGAGCTCCAGTCTTAATTTGACCCTGATTCAGAGAGCAATGCCAGTGGTACTGGTTAGTTAATCGCTTAAAAAAGTCAGGTCAAACTGATGTTGTGTACTTACCGTGGCCAAACCCACAGAAAGGTCGGCAATAAAAGTGTCTTCCGTTTCTCCACTGCGAAGTATTATAGATTACGTCAGTGACTATTTGCCAAAGCAAGAAGACAACACAATTATAGGTAAAAATTATATTGACTGTGCTTCGTGGCTGTGCAAACCTGCGGTGGCTAGCCATCACTCCCCACCCAGCTCTCTTCGACATCTTTACAGCTTCAATACTCTCAGTAACAGTTCCAATTTGATTAACCTGTTGTAAGACCATTTCAGTCAGGTGAACGTACATACAGTCAGACGTAAATTGCATGCTTAAAAGTGATGACCTGGGAAGTACCTTGAGAAGGAGAGCATTGCAAGTTTTCTCATTAATCGCCTTCTGCACCCTCTGCAGAGTACGATATGATTTTGTCAGAGAGAGAGAGAAAGAGAGAGAGAGAGAGAGAGAGAGAGAGTAGTATAAACGAAGTTCGCAAGCTCACCTTAGGGTTGGTGACCAACAGATCATCCCCCACAATTTGGACGTGTTCACCCATTTCACAGGTCATCTTTGAGTAGTGCTCCCAGTCATCCTGGTCAAAGGGATCCTCAATCGACACGATAGGGTACTCACTTGCGAATGACTTGTACAAATCTTTGAGAGCATCTCCAGGGATCTTCTGAGATCCATCATTGCCCTGCATAAATCAACAGAATGAGGAGGATGAGCACTTCACATCCTGTTTCTAGATGACTACAAGAACCAATATTCAAGTTACATTCAACATTCACAGGAGTTTCTTTCTTGAGGAAGCATTACCACCTATTATCTCTTTTCACAAAAATGCATTTGACCGTAAACAGTGAAAGAAACTAACCTCTTCCTTGAAGTTCAAATCATAGGTTTTATCTTCTCCATAGAACTCAGATGCAGCAACATCCATTCCAATAACAACCTGAAATGGGAAAGGTACATTAAGAGAAAACCCTCTCTAAGTCTCCCTCTCCATAGCTGAAAAATAATATAAGTCAAACATCCCCTCCCCTCCCCTCCCCTTCCCTTCTTTTTCCCTCTTTTTCCAAAACAAAAAAGAAGATAAAAAGCAAGGGAAATTGTAAGTTTCTGCAAATATATTAAAATGCCTCCAAGAATATTAGTCGTTGGTCCAAGAACTCACTTTGCCAGTGTAACCAGCTTTTGCAATGGCTATGTTGAGCAACTCTAGACCCTCCTTGTTCTCCTGAATTAGCAAAAAACGATAATAGTGTCAGTGAAAAGACTAACAACAACATTCTGCGACAAGAAAAATTGCTCCAATTTCATTGCTTTCATAAACCAATACTTTCACCTGAATATTAGGAGCAAATCCACCTTCATCACCAACATTAGTGGCATCCTGACCGTATTTCTTCTTAATCACAGCCTAGAGCAAAGTATAAAAATCGTCACACAAAGAGTTTAATAGCAAAAAATTTGATGAAGCTGCATTAACCAACTTTCACACGAGATGTTTGATCGTCCTCTATGTTCATATCATGTGATGATATACAAAGACAATGCAAAGTAATAGATGACTAACCTCATGCATCTGCTAAAACTAATGCATAATATCAGATTAGTCTCCATAATCATGTTTTCTAACAGTTCAACAGTTTGAGGAGGATGATATTTTAGAAAATTTGAAAATCTAAGTTTCAGCACCTTCAAATGGTGATATACTTCAACACCCATCTTCATGGCCTCCTTAAATGAGGAAGCTCCAACTGGAAGAATCATGAACTCCTGCAGCATAGGTTCATAGATACTTGTAAGAAACGAGAAATCCTAAAAAAGATAAACAGTAAAATGTAGTTAAGAAGCAGACTGCAGACCTGCATTGCAAGTTTGTTTCCAGCATGTGAGCCTCCATTAATAACATTAAAAGCGGGCACAGGCAATACCAATTTGCTGTTACCAGCAAGGTTGGCAATGTGCTGCAACCATGAAGAGAGGGAAACCGAGTTAGCATATTTAAATGGACAGTGAAATTACCGTGGAAATGATCAAGTCAACCATAGTCTTGCTACTAAGACTATCCCATTGCCTTGTCACCTAATTTATAGCCGGATATAAGTTTCATAGAGTCCACCATAATTTTCAATGTTCTAGGATACATGTTGTACGTCAATAATGTGAAGAAAAAACACAAAATTTTAAGAGTGTCAATTGCAACGACCAATATTCCAGCAAGTATAATAAGTCAAAAAAATAAAAATGAAGTGCTCAGAAAAGATGCAGACAAAAGCAAACATAGTAACAATTGCAATGCTGAAAGTACCTTATATAGGGGAATTTTGTTAGCAGCAGCCCCGGCTTTGCAGACCGCAAGGGACACGGCAAGTATAGCATTTGCTCCAAGCTTCACGAAAAAACAAATATATAAACATCTATCAATTTCCGCCACCACAACATGGTTGATAAACAAAACAATTAAAACAAGTACCTTTTGCTTACACCAACCCCACTCGTTCACAGTTCCATCAAGTTGTTGAACCATGAAATTGTCAATACCTTCCTGGTCTGTTGGATCCTAAAAAAGGAAAAATCAAATAAAGTATTTACCTTGGGTGAGAGATCAAAACTTAGGCTAGCTTACAACTTTCAATTGCTTAAAATAATCATCTCAATCATCTTGCCGTTGGACAACAAGTTAACAACTGAATGTTATAGAATAAGTCCGCTGTAGGACAAATGCTATGAAATGGAAAGGCATAACAAGAAGATTACATATATTAAACCAACCTTTCCAACTAGGGCAGGGCCGATGATCTTGTTGATATTCTCAACCGCCTAAACACACGTTAACACAAAGATGCTTGTTAGGACAATAGGTAAAAACATAGCAATTGAAACAGCAGAGGACAACGAAGAGAAGTGAAGTGGTGTACAACCTTGGAAACACCCTTTCCAAGATAATCAGACCCACCATCCCTCAGTTCGAGTGCCTCATAGATCCCTGAAATCAAAGAGGTAACTTGGCGTAAACAACCACGCGATTTCCCATTTTCACCAGCAAAACTATATGAACTACCAAGATCATAGCAGATACGTGGAACCACAAAAATGAGGATTGTCAAAGCAGAAATCTTACCGGTGGATGCACCGCTAGGAACAGCAGCTCTAGCAAAGGTCCCGTCTTCAAGAGTCACATCAACCTACAATAGATCGGATCGAATCATAAACCAGCGAAGCAATCAAAAACAGTCACAGTTGGAAAGCACGCGACCTGATAATTTTCCCTCATAATTGTTACTAAATCCAAACGTGATGATCGGGAAAAAAAAAATCTCCGCAGAGATCAATCGACAAGTCAGATACATTAACAAGTCTCATGGATCACAACGCGAATCCGCCTCCTACACGAACGACAACGAAGAAGGAAGCACACGAAGCACTAACAGAAATGATGCTGAGTGAGCCACGCCCACTTGAACTAAACGAGATTCATCGCCCACAAACTCCTCATCGATCACAGACTACTACTTCCGGAGACCAAATCGAGACAGCCACACGGAGCACGGAGGACGAGAGATCGACCAGGTGAAACTTAGGAAGCATCGAAAACGATCGAGAGAGAGAGGAGGCGGGGATAGCGAACTAACCTCGACCGTAGGGTTGCCACGGCTGTCGAAGATCTGCCTCGCCTTGATGTACTTGATCTTGGCCATGGGATGGATGGAACTCGAGTTCAGATCAGAGAGAACGAAGAAGACGATCGAGAGTTAGAGAGAGAGAGAGAGAGAGAGAGAGTCGCGCGATGAGTGAACGAGCAGTGACAACGACCGAGAGACGCGATTAATTATAAGGACGCTTGGACTAATGCTAACCGTGCGATCAAGGGTTTTCAAATTTCTCTTTTTACTGTTTTTAAACTCCCGGTTTTTAAGAAAACAATGTGCGGCTATCTTTTCCTTTTCACTTTTTTTTTTACCCCTCTCTAAATCAGCGTTCGGACAAAGCATGCAGCTTCATAAGCTGAAACGTATTCGAAAATGGTGAAAGGATGCTGAAAATCTACCGCGGCAAGGACGACTCCTTCATTCAATCAAATACATCATATAAATTAATTTAAACACGACTCACCATAAGTCGGGTCGGAACGGGGCATCAACGGACGCGCAATCCGACCCGGCTACGAAGCGTACGTGTTCCTGACGACCAGACCCGACCCAAGAGACCCGCTCCATCTAATATGTAAAGTTAGGTTTTTCTGTGAACTGAATTTCATCAAGAAAAAGGAAGGTAAGAAAAGAAGGGGAAGATGGAACTGACTTTCTTAAGTCGTTGGATTTGTAGGTGGGGGGCGTGGGATTGCGTTGGTGGTGGCGAGATCGAAAAGGGGCTCCAAGTTTGGTGAGAGTGGAAAGAGAACAGTTTGGGCAAGCATCGAGGGAATATTCCTTCGGTTATTTTCCTTGTCTGCCAAGTCCGATTGGTTCAAATTTCAAATCGAGGTTGGAAAGTTTTGGAGCTCCCCCACGTCGTTTGTCCGTTCAAAGCATGCGTCGCGTCAATCGCGACACAAGAGAGTCGCAAATTTGGAAAAAAACAAAAACAAAATGAGGCAAGTGGGGATCGTGGATATGGTTCCATGTTAAAATCTTAAATTGGATTTTGTTAACAAGTACCCGACTATCGTATGCAGAAAATTCGTTAGCTTTAATGTATTATTTTTTCTTCTCGGATCGCATATAATTATGGCCGATGCTTTAGAAATCGAAAGAATCTTCGTTAGATATGTTGAATAAATATTTTGAGAGCACTCGTAAGGATTTTCGATAACTTTATTTGAAAATTGGTTGGGGGCATATATACATGGCTCACCGAGGTGCATCAATCCTTTAAATAAGGCAAAAGGGACGATAATCGATACCGCAAATGCCGATCGCTTTGAATTGTCGTGATTTTAAAGAAATTTGTTTAAGGGGTTTCAAGTTTCAATTAATTATTTGAGTGTCGTAACTATAAAAAATCGTTCACCTCATAGCATGACACTTGTGGTGAACTTTTTTAGAAAGTCATATGATAATCAAGTAATTTAGTAAGTACTATACGAAAATTATAACACTTAATTGATCGAAAAAATAATTATCGCCTCAAGTGAGTGAGTAACGTACGAAAGTTACGACGTTTGTTGTGATGTCCTTTTTTCGGATATCGACGCCATTCACAATAGCACCTTTTGAGACATGAGAAATCTTCCGCGGCATAATTCAATCCAAAGTCGTGCTCAAACCGGCATGCGTTGAAGCTGTTTCGCACGAGGCTTGGACGTCACGAACCCATGCGCGAGTTTTGCTTGAATCCCAAGTCGCAAGTGTTCTAGACGAATGCAAAAAATTCAAAGATTTATTAGACAAGGAGACACGAAATTGACAGGCATGTCCAAGGCTGACTCTTTAAGAATGTTTGTTGTCATCGTTACGGGTCACTCGGGACTGTTCGTGGCTCGGATCTGTTTCCGTCTCCTCTGGTTCACTGACCACCTCCCGACACGTTGCTAGCGACACCACATCATTTGGCTCTGGTGAGCCTCGCCCGAGATTGTGCGACCTCAAGTGATGGACGCCAGGGCTAGATTTGCCATTTAAACCATCGTTACTTCCAATGCATTTTTTTGAATTGTACTTTACCAAACACAATTTACATTTCGAAAAACTCTTTTTGACTTAAAGTCACTATAAATTTCCCAAAGGCTTTTCCTAAAAGTCCAACCAAATGCAGCCAATTTGTTATTTTCACATACCTAGAGGTGTCAAATGGGTGACTCGAATCGAATATGATCCAACACATATTGACCCATTTAACCCGTTTTAATCCATTTTCATATTATACAAATTTTAATCACCCATAACCGATCCTACCCGTATTTCTTAAATATTCTTATATTTAACCAAATACAATGCTCGTTTCATATGATTTGATTTTATATATATATATATTACTAAAACCCTTTTATGCAATATAAATTTAGTATTTTTTTTTTCTCGTCCTCCTCCATCTGCCTGTTGCAAGGCTTCGACGACGGTCCGTAGTTCCAACTACCGATCGAGTCCCGACGACCTAGAGCTCGCCCAAGGCCAACGAGAGCAAGATCTCGCAAGCTCGAGGCCAAATCCCGACGAGCCTCAAGCTCGCCTCGCCTAAGGCTCGGGAGCTCAGGGCTCGCTAGTGACCGTTGTGGAGGAGTTAGGTAGAGGTAGGTGAAGGTAGGAGGAAAAGGAGGGAAAAAAAAAGAAAAATATGAAAAATAAAATATGAAAAATAAAATAAAATATTAAATAAAAAAATATATATCCAGAAAATTTATTTGCCACTTAAAATAGTTACTACAGCTAACACATTTATAACCTGTTTAAAATCCATTAACGACCCATTAAATTTCTAAACAATCCATTTATGACCTACTTTTAAATTTAAAGAGTTCATTTATGACCCACCACCATTAGATAAGGGTCAAATATGAATTCTAGACCCATTTTGCCACCTCCACGCATGCTAATGACATCAAAACTTGTGTCACAAAGATGCTGCAGTAATATAGTCAACTACATACACACATGAAAGATACCCCGAGGTATTAGACTATAAGAGTCAACTCAGTTTCAGTTTGTACGTCTCGATCATGCTCTAAATCCAGCGTGGCACGCACACAGTGAATGGCCACCAATCACCAACTAAAGATAGGGTCGATTCGGGTTTAACGAGGTTTTGAGAAGGTGATGCACAAACAATCTTTCAGAAGTTTCATAACACCAGCTTCAGGATGGTCGAGCCTCAAGACACAACATATGAACATACCCTTCACCAGAAGCTCCTCTTAGAACACAGCACGACCGCTGCGGGCATATAGTATTTCTTTTATTGTTAGAATCCATGCTTCGAAATTATCGAGTCCAAACAAGTACTGCAGCCAGAACACCTGGATATGCATAAACCAAAAGGTCGCTTTGGTTCTAGTAGGGTTCAACCGGCATGCGGAAGTTTGCTCCGGCATAGACAGCATCCAAGCCGAGCTCCTCTTCAATGCGCAAGAGCTGCATGTTCAGGGGAATGACAAGTGCATAATTATATCATGCAACATAAGCAACCGTTTCATCTTCTGAAATTTGAGCAATAATTGTTGAGATAGACTCTGATTCTCTTAACAAAATAAAAATCAGAAGTCAACACCTAACATGAAACTGATAAAACCCAACCTGGTTATATTTTGCCAGACGCTCTGACCTGCATGGAGCTCCAGTCTTGAGTAGACCCTGTTACAGAGGGTTTCACCCACATGAGAAAAACCAGTTAGGGGATGATTTCGCAATACATCGTATGGTGAAAACATGCTGTATATTACCGTGGCCAGACCCACAGAAAGATCAGCAAGAAAAGTGTCCTCTGTTTCTCCACTGCAATCAATATTGCAGATGACATTAGCTACCCACATTTTGGCTGAAGAAGAAAGTATGGATTGAAGCAGATAACCATACCTGCGGTGGCTAGCCATGATGCCCCACCCAGTTCGCTTGGACATCTTCACAGCTTCGATGCTCTCGGTAACAGACCCGATTTGATTTACCTATCAATGCTAGCAATACTAATCAGCAATGGTATTTACTTATGTTTTGCGGTGTATTGTCAGTTGAATAGATCTACAGAGTACCTTGAGAAGAAGAGCATTGCAGGCCTTCTCTTTGATCGCCTTCTCAACCCTCTGCAGAAAATGAATTGTTCATATGGTGTTTCTCCGCAAGCGCGCTTGCGGAGAGAGAGAGAGAGAGAGAGAGAGAGAGAGAGAGAGAATGATGAGTAACTAAATGCGCAAGCTGACCTTGGGATTGGTGACCAACAGATCATCTCCTACGATCGGGACTTTGTCTCCAATTTCACAGGTTAGTTTGGAGTAGTGTTCCCAATCGTCCTGGTCAAATGGATCCTCAATCAAGACGATAGGATACTCACTCACAAATGACTTGTACAGATCTTTGAGAGCATCTCCAGAGATCTTCTGAGATCCATCATTGTTCTGAATAGACCAAAAGAATGAGGGATTCACATTTTAAATCAGAACGAACAATCAGTTCTTTCTTAGGCAAATTCAAACTTAAGTTGATTTTGAAAGAGAAATCACTCAATCTTAGGACAGAAGCATCGCCTGCTTTTAATTTTAAAGAACTGCATTCTTATATACTCAATAATAAGAGAAACTTACCTCTTCTTTGAAGTTCAAATCATATGTTTTATCCTCGCAGTAGAATTCGGATGCAGCAGCATCCATTCCAATAACAACCTGAAATAAACAGATGGGAAATGGTAAAGAGCCCTACCAGACATTTTGAATAAACACATTGCTTGGCTTCAATGGTTCCTAACAGTGCCCTCCTATGAGCAGCGTGTCACCATTTTGAAATAGCAGGCAATGCAAGAGGTAAAATGAAATATACAGGGGGAGGAGGATGCGAAGATAATGACATGCTTAGTTTCTGCAGTTCTCTTGGAATTCAAATGCCTAGGAAAACAAGAAAGCCTGGGAACTCACTTTGCCAGTGTAACCTGCTTTTGCAATGGCAGTCTTGAGCAATTCTAAACCTTCCTTGTTTTCCTGTATATTCACAAACACATTATAATGCTTCACCTGGAAATATTGCGGACAAAATTGAGGCCAACATGGGTTATTGCAGGTCCAAGGTTCGCTAATCAAAAGGTTTACCTGAATGTTAGGAGCAAAACCACCTTCGTCACCAACATTAGTTGCGTCCTGACCATATTTCTTCTTAATAACAGCCTGCGAGAAAGAGCCCAATCAGAGAGACAGTAAAATAATGTCACAGCAATAGTAAACGAAGAGAATTAATCAATCATAAAGCAAGAGTCCTACAAACAGAAAAGCCACCCAAGCTAAAGTCATGATGCTACCAATAAAGAAATTAGTTTAACCATGTGTTCCGAGGAACATTCTACACTTGCGAAGTTACAGAGATTTAGGTTATAGATTCCAAGTTTCTGAATACCTTCAAGTGGTGATAAACTTCCACACCCATCTTCATGCTTTCCTTAAATGAGGAAGCACCAACAGGAAGAATCATAAATTCCTGTAGAAGGCACAGAGAAATTATATCAATATGTTAAGGAATAAATTGAACATTTAAAAGTATTTGGCATTAGTACTCGATAGACCATTACAGACCTGCATTGCAAGTTTGTTTCCAGCATGTGACCCACCATTAATTACATTGAAGGCAGGAACAGGCAACACCAATTTGCTGTTACCAGCAATGTTCGCAATATGCTGCATCCATAGATAAATGGTATCATACCCTTACTTGGGTTAACACAGAACCGGGAGATCACCATAGTACCAAGTGATTGTGATTCGTGATGCAGTTTCTCTGTTACGATCAGTAACAAAGTCGAGTTTCCCTTTGTACGATATTTGAGAAAACACTGCATAAATTTTTTTCCTAGAACAACATAATCCAGAATGCCAACACCGATCTTAGTGCAATAAGTCCATAGCAAACTCATGAAACAAAAAAAGAAAGCTGATTGTGGCAGCGCTGAACTATAACGAACCTTGTAAAGAGGCAACTTGTTAGCAGCAGCTCCAGCTTTGCAGACAGCAAGAGACGCTGCAAGTATGGCATTGGCTCCAAGCTTTACAACAAAAAGTTTACTACAGTCAATAGGGTTCACTCCAACATGCACTACGTGAACAAGAATGAATTAGATAAATACCTTTTGCTTACACCAACCCCACTCATTTACAGTTCCGTCAAGCTGTTGGACCATGAAGTTATCAATAGCAATCTGATCCCTTGGATCCTGAAAAATAAAACAAAGATAATTGTTACATAGTAGGATGACAAAATACATTAGTCTACATTAACATTTTGTTTATCCCAAACTTATTAACATATAAGTTGACATGAGTTTGAAACAGACCTTGCCAACCAAGGCGGGACCAATTATTGTGTTCACATTCTCAACAGCCTAAATATGCATAGAAATGGCAAATACTCGTCAATACAAGTGGCAAAAAAATAAAAAAATGATGAAAGACAACATGGTAACACTAAGTGGTATAACCTTGGAAACACCCTTTCCCAGGTAGTCAGAACCACCGTCTCTTAGTTCAAGGGCCTCGTAAATCCCTGGAAGCCAACCATTAGTTAAGATACGCAATTGCCCTCAATTTCCTAACAATTCCTCCTGGTTTTTGCCACAGCCATAGCTGCTTTCATGCAGTTCCATCTAAGTAACAAACACACGATAGTACTACATAATCTCGGCCTAATTTGGCCTTTTATTGATCCCAGTGCAACCCGCATCATTGTAAATGCTCAAAATGGAGGATCGCCAGCACGTAGAAAGATCACTAACCAGTGGAGGCACCACTAGGAACAGCAGCTCTCGCAAAAGTCCCATCGTCTAGAGTAACATCAGCCTGTAATAGATCACATCACCCTTAAATCGGTAAGGCAAATTGAGAACAGCCCCAGACACCAACGTTCATGAAACCATCATCATTAAGTTTAAATTTTCCCTCTTTATTCATATTACCGAAGTTGGAAAAAAAACTCAACATGGTTAATACTTCCATTAAATACTGAATTCAGACTTCACCGTATCACTGAAAATGAATCAGCCTCGTGTAGGACTGGTAAAACGACACAGAGACAAGACACGCCACCCTGGGAAACGACACGACATCATCAGAACTTTTTCCCAGGAAAGTAGCTAAGAATTACCGCCCACGACAACACAGGATTAGCCACGAAACCCGATCGAGAAAGTCACGCAAAATGAAAAAGGACAAGCTGAGAGAGGGTGAACAACGAAGAACAGATAGCATGTTGGGAAGTGACTGGATGGAAGAGAAAACGTCCGATGCCAAACCCACCTCGACCGTAGGATTGCCGCGGCTGTCGAAGATCTGCCTCGCCTTGATGGACTTGATTTTAGCCATGACGACGAAGCTCAAGCTCAGATCGATCGAGAGAGAGAGAGAGAGAGAGAGCGGAACACCGGAAGTGAGTAGCAAATGCTCGAGACGTGTAGAAGAAGTCAAGTTCACGGACTTTGACGATTTTCCTTTCGAGGCGGCTGAATTTTATCAGCGTCTCTATTTCGGCCCCGAACTTATACACAATTTTACCAATCAAGTCCTCTGGTTTCAATTTGTCTAAAGTAAATCTTTACATTTGCATTAATTTTCCAATCAAATCTCCCTGACATCGATCCTAATCCATTGAGTTGACGTGGCCGTCCCGTCAGGACCAGTCCGAGGAAGATGTTGGAAGAGTTTTCCAGAGGTGACTAGAGCTTTCCAAGCAAAAATTTTTCCATGTTGACTTGTTGATGGAGGCAAAACTTCATAAGGAAATCCATGGTGGCTTGTGCCCTACGTCACATGTCAATATGATATCACGGCCATGTCAGCTCAAGTTGGTCTGAACTATTATGGAAAGAATTTGTTTAAAAAATTTATGGACATGAATAGATGAATTAAAAGTTTAAGGATGGAATTATAAAAACAACTCAAGTTTGTAAGGGAAAAAAAAGGCCGATTCTTTTAATTTACCAAAGTAAAATAATCATGTAATTTTTTTTAATGATAATTTAGCATTTATCATAAAGTGGTAATTTAGTTTAGTTGCTTAAAATCATGTAACGTGCCTTATTGGTTATTTGGGGAAAAAAATTAGTTCTCTGTTTAATAATCAATTACGGGACTTTTATATAATTAAAAATTGTATATAGATATATTTTTCAGGAAATTAATTTGCAAAACTTTTTAAACAAAAAAAAATCCAAGATAACGAATAATTAGACAGGGTTCTCCATTAAAACAATGTTTCTATTTTCTTCTAACTATTTACCTCTTAAATAATTTGATATCTTTGACCAAAAAAAAAATTGATATCAAAACTGGAGGATGCTAAGTGATTTCAAGTGTGTGATACAAATTGAGTCTAAAGGGATGTCAGAGATATCATTAGATATCTCTGATGCATTATTCTATTATAATTTCATAATTCGTGTCATATTTCGCGTGATTAGATAAATCGCGCAAGATCATTTCTTTGTAATCATACATCTAACCCTTATATGATGTCCGAGTTGTTCATTTAATGCTCACATCCATGCATTTGAATCTTGGCGAAGCATTGCGCATACTAAATAATACTCGGGGTATCCCCTTATTGAGTTATCCTACAATGTGATTTGGTATATTAGAGTTAGGCGAGTGCAAGCACAATTGATGGTGCTTCTCAACCTAAGTGAGCTGCTATGAACTTGTGCACTCCTAGTTGAGTTTGATCTCGTACTCAATTCTGTAGTCACTATGATGACATCCATGATGTATTGTGATTTCAGCCTAAAATTGGACTTGCACGCGTTTGAGAGAGTTAAAACTAGCACCATTTAATCATCTAGCGAATTCCGGCTCAAGTCTCGGCTTCTCAAGCTTCAGAACGGTGTTTATCATCTTGTGTTACTGATTTGATTGCACCTACACCAGCGGCTGAGTAGCAAGTTCCAATAGATTGGCTTTCTCTACCTCGCCATATGGGGAGAAATGTCAAAAAAGTTATAGACTTATTGCATTAGTGTCAATTTAGTCATAAACATTTTTTTTTTGTGCCAATTCAGTCCTAAACATTTTGCATCGGTACCAATTAAATCCTAAACCTTTTATTGGTGCTAATTTAGTCTTAAACCTTATGTATTATTGTCAATTCAGTCTTAAATTTTTTATATTTATACCAATTGAGTTAATCTGGTCAATTTTGACAAAAAATCGCTGACGTGGACATCGATTATCCTACATGGCACGGCTAGCGCTAACTTGGATTTTTTTAAAATATTATTTTAATATTTTAAATAATTTTTTAAGCATTTTTTTGTTTTTTTTAAATTATTTAAAATATAAAAAAATATTAACAAATATCCACGTTAGCGCTAATCATGCCACGTAGGATAATTGACGTCTATGCCAATGATTTTCAATCAAAATTGGCTGAATTGACTCAATTGACATAAATGCAAAATTTTTAGGACTAAATTGGCACTATTGTAAAAGGTTTAGGACCGAATTGGCACTAATAAAAGGTTTAGGACTTAATTGGTACAAATACAAAATGTTTATGATTGAATTGACACTAATACAATATGTTTAGAACTTTTTTAACATTTTTCCCCGCCATATGTTTAAGTGGTTCAAATGAGAGGAAAATTAGAGTACACACGGCCAATTTCGAATCTTAATGAAGGATGGACTTGATCAAAATGTCTGCTTCGGGTTTCATTATGCAAATCCAGGGTTCAATTGGTTCACGGTGGGGTTATTGATACCATAGAGGACTATAGCTGAACTTTGAAAGAGAACATACTTCACTTTCCCATTTGTACTTTAGTGTCCGTCGGAACAAGCATAAAGTATGACCGTTTCATATGAATGAAACATGATATACCCCGTATTCATGTTCAAGAAGAATCTAACAATATCAGAACTGGCGTATGGATTTCAGATATTCCAGCTCAAAAACTAGACGTGGTCCATTCAAATCTCACCAATTGTATGCAAATTTCCTTGATTCGGACCAAATGCACAAGCTAAGGTCTGGATTTAACCGGTTGGTCAGACTTGTTAGGTACTCCATAGATCTCTAGGTAGTTGAAACTATGCATCCATGCCTTGACTTGTAAATTTAAAAAAAAAAAAAAGAACAAGAGAAGAATCTAGGGGCCAGTGTTTTTTTTTTTTTTCTTTTGATTAGGTCTCGGTTTGTTATGGTAAAAATGCTACTTAAATTATATCGAAATTCTGATTGTATATATACACATGGAAAATGACACAAATGGTTCTTGAAAATTGATCCAATGTCCATGAACTTTAGTCTAATTTGCAACGTAATCTATGAACTTTTAATTTGTTCAACGCGATCCTTGGACTTTTGGGTACATGTTCAATGTAGTCCCTAAACTATATGAAAATGTTTCATGTTAAGGACTATATTGAATATGTATTAAAAGTTGATGGATCACATTACACATTGAGTTAAAGTTCGGAGATCATAATGCACATTAGGCCGTAATTCAGAATGCCACACGGACAATAGCAGTACTTGAGTACCCACATAAGGGTCTTATTTATGAAATGCTCAAAAAGGTCTTTTTCCAATCTGATGTGAGATCTGGATGTTATAAAAAAAAAATTAGAGTGCTTACGTTCACATCTCATGTTAAGATAAACACAAGTAAGAGTTATGTTAAAAAGTTATATATCGAAGAATTGATGTGATGTGAAATAGGTAATATACCTCAATTAATCCATACTCGTTGGCTTTTGAACAAAGATGTGTCAACTAAATATATTGACGTGCTCGAACTTAGATTTCTTTCTAGCTATATTTCTTATGTGAATGTATCAAATTTTTGCATCATATTCCAAACTCAACGTCACGACTACGTTAGTTCGTGTGACAAACGCATCGAAAACAAGAATGAACCACAAATTCCCCGAATCAATAATAATTTTCTTTGGTTCGTTTTTCATTTTAGTGGGCATGACGGATTATTGGATACAAGAAGATTGTAGTCGTCCAGTGCATGCAATTCGTTGACTCGATTGATCACACGTAGAATCCCTATAATCTAACGGATCACGTGCATCGAGCCTGCGTGGTGGTCCCAATGCACGTGATAATTGCTCAACGGCATTGATGCTCGGGTACACCGGATTGGAAAGAGAGAATGGGAGCGAAGATAGATGCCCGTTTTTTTTGTTTAATTTTATTTTTCAGCTTGTCCATGTCATTGGACACATGTCGCCTTTTGAGTGGAGCACATATGCCTACGTGGACTGATGACGTGGTGTTACGAATCACCGAATATTTTCTCACAGATGGGGGGCAGATATTTGGCTCTACGTTTGCCGACGTCTGTCACGTAAAGGGTTGGAATTTTCTCTGAACAAAAGCTAATAAATGGTTGGAATTTTCAATTCATGGCATGCATCGGCCGAAGAGGCTTCGACAGACGATAAGATTTCGAGACCTTTGGTGGCATCGAAAGCACAAGAGGCCGAAGAGCCTGGCGAGGGGAAAATGAATAAAATAAATAAATTTTAAAAAAAGAAAAAAATAATAAAAAATTATTCAATGTGATATTTGAAATTTAACCCAACGCACAATATCACTCTTAAACTTTCAATATGACCGATGAACCGCTGTATGAGAATGCTTAATATTGTCCCCGAGCTTTAATAAATGAAAAGATAATATTGAACGTTTTCATATATTCTAGGGGTTAAATTAAACATTAGATAAAATAAAATAAAAAGGGACTAAATTGAATATGTATCAAAAGTTTAAGGACGAAGTTGCATAATGAGTTAAAATTCATGAATCACACATTAAATAAATTTAAGAGATCACGTTACACACTAGGTCAATCACTAATAAAAAATCCCGACCAAAAAAAAAATCGCAAATGAAAATAAAAAGGAAAAAAGAAAGAGGGTGGAGTCTTCGGGTAGAATATCTGATTCCGAACCGCCGACGACAACCGGGGACCAAGGCTTGGTTTCGGAAAAGCCCAGGTAGCGGAGAAAGAGAGGTGTCCGCGGTGAAGCCCAGCAGAGGCCCACGTGTCCCTCCTGTACAGATCTCCCTCCCACTCCTCATTGTCCTCTCCGCCCAAATAAAAATGTTAAATATTATTATTATTTTTATAAAATTGTTTTAGAGCAAAATAATCTACCATATCTCCGTCGCCCCGTCCCTTCCCACAAACTCGCAGTTGCAGCCCTGCTCTCTCTCTCTCTCTCTCTCTAGCAGCAATGGCAGCTTCTCTCTCCATCTCCAGACTCCTCACCACCACCTCCGCCACCGCCACCGCCGCCGCCGCCTCCTCCCTTCTCCCTCCCAAATCCCTCTCCTTCGCCTCCCTCGCCGTCCCCCGCCGCTCCTCCCTCGCCATCCCCCGCCGCCTCGTCCGCCTCGGCAAGCCCCTCCGCCTCTCCACCGCCGCCACCCCCACCCGCGCCGCCATATCCGTGGGCGACAAGCTCCCGGACGCCAGCCTCTCCTACTTCGACCCCGCCGGCGAGCTCCAGACCACCACGGTCTCCGCCCTCACCGCCGGGAAGAAGTCGATCCTCTTCGCCGTCCCGGGGGCCTTCACCCCGACGTGCTCGCAGAAGCACCTGCCGGGGTTCGTGGAGAAGGCGGGGGAGCTGAAGGCGAAGGGCGTGGACACCATCGCGTGCATCTCGGTGAACGACGCCTTCGTGATGCGGGCGTGGAAGGAGAGCCTGGGGATCGGCGACGCGGTCATGCTGCTGTCGGACGGGAACGGGAATTTCACGAGGGCGATTGGGTGCGAGCTCGACCTGACCGACCAGCCGGTGGGGCTCGGGGTGCGGTCGCGGCGGTATGCGCTGCTCGCGGAGGACGGCGTCGTGAAGGTGCTCAACCTGGAGGAAGGTGGGGCCTTCACCTTCAGTGGTGCCGAGGATATGCTCAAAGTCCTGTAGATGTTTGCAAGTTTTCCTCTTTGTTTTGTTTTGTTTTTTTTTTGGCTGGTGTTGAGGGGTTGAGGCTCTTGTTGGGTTCTGAGTTTGATAAGAGTTTTAGTTCCGACCTGTGCCTAATAAATTGAGATGGAATTGGAACTGCGGTTTAATGCAGACACTTGAACAGGGATTTTCCCTTCTGGGGATTTCAAGATTTTGCGTTTTCTCTCTTCCTGGTGCGGTTGTTTTGTTGTTCTATATGCTGGGAATGACATTGCAAATTACAGTTTCACGGTCATGGGGAGTCTGCTTCTTGTTGGGCGGACCCTGAAAACGTTTCTGAGCCGCGTTTCGATTGAAAGTTCTCTTATCTCTTCCAAAGGTTGTAGTGGATGGTGGCATTGCACCGCATCCTGTGTCTTCCAAGTTCCCAACACCTTGGCTCTGTGATCTTGGCAATGGCCTAGAAGACGGGCTTCTGGTTCGACCCTTTTTGGTTCCCGTGAGGATCGAAATCAACTGGGAACAGAAACTAGTTGGTGATGCAAGGTTTGGTTCCAGGTAAAACATATTAGGACCACGTACATAGGTAGGTTGGTTGGTGGTTGAATTGGTTGTTCGATGGGGCCGTTTCTGTCTGTGCAGCAGCTGTGAAAGAAAGAAGAATGGGGGAACTTAAGCCTAGACTCCTCCATATCCCTCAGGTTTAAAACGTCGTAAATCTTTGAGCTAAGCAGAAGAAGTCGTGGTCTTGAGCTAAATGTGACCGTCCGCTCTGTGTGTGATCCTCCCCAATTACATGTTTGTTTCTGTCGACGACTGTTGGCGTATTTACAAAGGCCAGTTTCAGTTTCTGCACCTATAACCAGTGCAATGCAGTTTAACATGCGCTCCAGTAGTACCAGTAGTTTTGGTAGTCTCTTCTCTCTGGCCTGACCTTGTGATTATCGATCAGCTTTCCATTGTGCAACTGACATCGAAATGATCTCATCGGTCCTTAACCGGCTCGATAATAACGGGGTGACTGGCAAAGTGAGCAGCGTATTTTCATGGCGAATCGTGAGGTTATTCTGTTCGGCCTCTTCACGGGGCCAAATATTCGCCAAGAGCAAGGTGAAACTGCATGTACGAGCCCTTGGGCTGCTCGCTCTACCAGAGGACAGTTGAATTCCTCCTGGGACAAACCTCCGGGCACGGTTGCATTCCACTTTTCCGAGTGAATCAGAAGACAACAGTTATGCATTACAGAATTCAAATCCACTAATGGACTCAATTGTTCAACAGTTCAATACCTAGTACTATTGCGCACCGAGCTCCAAACCTGAATCTAGGCTTTTTTGGCAATTTGTTGGCTGCTTTAACCTCGAGCGTATCTCCAAGTTTCTCGGTTATGATCAATTCGCTCATCCTTACAGATTCTAAAAGCCCGATAAAGGTCGGTTTTGTCCGGTGGTATGACATGACCATCTCGAACAGAATCCAGAAAACCATTAAATGGAGTGACCTGCTAGCAATAGAACAATATGGACCATGAGACTGGCAGGGAGCCAACTGAAGCCAATCTTTGTTCGCTCTTGAATTTCTTTAGGTTTCTTTTGGGGATCCAATTTACTTCGACATCAAAGGGAAGCTAGTGAGTTTATGCTGGAAAGTCCAGCTGTCCTTATAAATATGACACATAGCAGGTAACACAACCCACGCATTTACAGAATTAAATCCACCATGATTCTGGCAGATTTATCCAAGACCAAGTTGAGGCAGATAACTTGATGCATTTCAAACTTGAGGCCAATCTCTGTTGACGCGAATTGTCTGACCTGCTTTATTGACTACATCTTTGCAACCAGGGAGAGGTTTTCATCACTACCAGGATTCGGATTGCTCATTTCCAAGCAAACTACCTCGGATTCTCGTAAGTTCCCCTCTTGTTTGAGGCCAGCAATTAGCTCATGGCATGAAGAGTCATTCAACGAGAAACCATTCTCGATCATTTCTCTATACCAAGCATATGCCCCAACAAAATTTTTTTGATCACAATATCCCTTTACCAGTACATGATAGGTATCTGCTTTAGGAGACAAGTTACTGGCCTTCATGCAATTAACAAGATCATTCACTGAAGACAAAGTTCCTTCTTTGAACCGCCCCCTAATCAAGTTATTGAAAGTCATTTTGTCGGCCTGAAGTCCCCGATCTAACATATCCTGGTACACAGCAAAAGCCCTCTGAACGTCTCCATGCTCGACATAACATCGAATGACTTCATTACATACCAATCTATCGGGAGCCAAATTCATCTCCGACATTTCCTCAAGTAGTCTATCCACAACAGTTGTTCCTTCTTTGCTGCATCCACTAATTAATGGATGGTATGTTTTTAAAGTGGGCCCAATTCCCAAAGCTTTCATTTTCTCGTATAACTCGAGACACTTTTGGGAATTCCCTACACCAGAATATCCTGAGATCAGAGAGTTGTATGTGATAACATCAGGAGCATAGCCATTACTTGTCATCCGGGGAATCAAGTTCTCCGCTTCCAGTGGCTTCCCACTTTTGCATAACCCATTAATCAGAGCATTATATGTAACAACTGTTGGAGCAATCTCACTTTTCAGCATCTCCTGAAAGAAAGTGAAGGCAGTATTCATCTTTCCAGCAGCACAACTGCTGTCAATTAGCATATTGAATATATGCGCATTTGGCAATATCCCTCGAGCTACCATATCCCCAAGTACACATTCAGCCTCAATGAGCTTACCATCGTTGCATAGACAATTTATTAGAGACCCATAGCTCACAACATTTGGTTTTAAACCATTGTTTTCCATTTGTTCTAGAACCTGAAAGCACCTATCAAAATGGCACATGCGTCCATAGCCATCAATCAAAATGTTAAATGTCTCCACATTTGCTGAAACTCCCTTGTCCGACATCTTCTGTACCCAATACTCCGCCCTCTCCATCTTCTTCAGGTCGCATGACTTGCTGATCAAGCAATTGAAGCTAACAGAATTTGGCTTCACCCCAGCAACTTCCATTTGTTCGATCATTGAAATGGCTCCATCCAGATCATTTCTCTGACAATATCCGCTCACAAGCGTGTTATATACAGCGACATCTGGATCAAGTCCATCCGCGATCAACTTATCCAAAGCCTCCACAGCCTTCTCCAACTTCCCTGCTTTGCACAAAGCATTCAACAAGATGCTACAAGTGTACATATTCATTTTAACACCTTTCCCCAAAACTTCATCACAAAGGTCCAATGACGCATCCACGTTGCCAGACCTAAGATGGCAATCGAAAAGAATGCTGTATGTGAAACCATCGGCCACGAGGCCATGAGCTTCCATCTCATCCATCACTCTCTTTGCCTCCTCCATCCTCTGTGCTCGGCACAGGCCATAAAGCAACGAATTGAATGTGATGAGATTAGGCTGCACATTCTCCCTGTCCATCCTCTCCCTCAGGTCAAACGCCTTCTTCATCTCCCCCATCTTACAATACCCATCAATCAACGAGTTATAAGTGACCACGGTGGCAACCACATTTTTCTTAGACATTTCATCAAACAACTTCTCCGCATCCCTTACCCTCTTCTCTTTGCAAAGCGCACTGATCATCAGATTGTAGATAAACGCATTCGGATTAATCCCTCTCCTCTTCATATCATCCATCAACTCGAAGCCCCTACTCGAGTCCCCCAATTTCGCCGCAGCCTGAATGGCTTTCGCAAACGTAAACCGGTCCGGCCTCACATCAGACCGGAATATCTCCCCGAAAAAAACAAGCGCCTCATCGAACCGCTTACTCATCACCAAAGACTCGAGCAAAAGGTTGAAAGAACCGAGACTAGGAAACAAACCGTCCCCTTTCATCAATGAATAAACCTCGGAAGCTTCGCGGGTCAGCTTGGAATCGGCATAGACCGACAAAAGCATGTCGGAGAAGCTGCCCTTGAGGAGCGGGCAGGAGAGAGAGAAGAGAGTGAATATGACCGAAGGCGAGGAGAAGAGCTTCTCGTACAGGACGAGGGACTTGATTTGCCTCCGAGCAGCATCGGTGCGACCCTGTTGCAGGAGAAGTCGGATCCTACGGACTTGCTCGTGGCGTTCCCGGTCTCGGACGCCGACATCTTGAGCCGGCTCGGGGGTCGACGGGGGAGGGCCTGTGCAGAGAGAGGAGGAAGGGGGGAGAGAGATGGCGGTCGGGCTCTTGGCGGGCGGAGCGAGGCGGAGGAGCTTCGGAAGACAACGGAGGCGCTTCGCCATCATTGTCGGTTCGTCGGACGGACATGGCTGGAGGCTGGTTCTTCCTATAGTGAAAGCCGAACTGGGAGGGACCGGGACGAAGGCCCAGTGGGCCTTTGGCTACCAACTATTAATTTTGTTTGGTAATTATAATTACACATCTAACAAAGGAATAAAATGAAGGGAAAATTTTAAAAAAGGGCATAAAGTGTTGTCATTTTCTCAAATAAAGGCCTAAAATGAACTTTATTTCAAATAAGGGCATGAAATACTTAAATCATCTCAAAAAGAGGCTTGCCTAAACGGTATTTTTGTCTTTTAATTTTTCACCTTTTTTACCTTTTTCGTTATGTTTTCCCTTTCATTTTCATCTCCCCTCCTCGTTCGTGGCTAGATCCCACACTGCCTCCGTCAACGGCCTCCGTACCCGGCCGCAATGACTCCAACCCGGACCACGACGGCCACTCGGTTTCCAAGTCGAAGGCCATATCCGGCCGATGCTTGGGGAGTCCGCCGCCCCCGATCTCTCCGTCTCCATTTTTTATCTCCCCGACGAGTGCCCGATTGGCGTCTTCCAATTCCTAGATAAAAGTGATTAGAGAAGTACTCGTTACAGGGACAAAATGAGAATGAAAATGTTGGAATATGTTTGCTGGGTCACACGGGGAGGATTCTAAAGACTGGGTAGGTCGTTCATCTTCATCCTCCAATTTCAGTTCTTCATATTGTACCCAGTTCTTGGTCGATGTCGCTTGGAAGAAATCGTCCGATTTGCTTACGAGTTCTTGGACTTCGAATGGGTGCTTGGGCCGGCGTTGGCGCCCGGGTCGCTCTTATGACCCTCATCCTCATCGTCATTGCGATTATGACGGCAACCCCCGCCCCATTCTCCGAATAAGATGGAATCGTATTAGTCTACCCACTCAACACACTAGTGGAACTTTGGCAAATTTTATGGCAGAAGGCGAGTTGCGGCTCTTGCTCTGCAGCTTTGGTTACGGTATCAAACCCATCGGACTTGCCGTCGAAGACGTCGAAGGATGACTCTCGCCGGTGTGCGGGTAGCCCTCTCTTGAGCGGGCGAGGGCGACCTTTGTCGGCGTCGGCCCAAGCGAGGGTAGCCCAACGCCGCCTAGGGGTGGGCGGCTTGAGGTAGGCGATGGCCGGTGGGGATGGGAAGGAAGAAAAAAGAAAGAAAGAAAAGGAAACAGGAAAAAAAAATGCAAAAGACATAAAGGACAAAAATACCCTTCAGCTAGGCCCTTTTTTTTTAGATGATTTGAGCACTTCGGACCCTTATTTGAAATAAGATCCATTTCAGGCCCTTATTTGAAAAAAGAATAATACTTTGGGCCTTTTTTTGAAAATTTTCTAAAATGAATAGCATCAGAATTTTTAAATACTCCAGAAATTAGAAAAAAAAAAAAAAAGTAGACGGTGAATATAATGATTATCACCTTTTAATTGTCAATGATGAGTCTAATGCTCTCTATCGAATATTTCTATTAATATGATCATGAAAAGTCAATCACATATTTTATTATTGTTATAATGAAAAGTCAAGCACACAAAATGCAATCACTATAGTTGCTATAGTTATCACTTTGATATCCGGACATCAATGTAATCCGGACTTTGCTAATATAATAATTTTTGGGTGATTGTAATAATAACAGTACATTTTGACGCACAAATTCTTAAAAGAGTGATCCCCATTATTATTTTTAATTAATTAATATTTATTCATTGTGATCCAAAATAAACAGTTAGTATAACAATCATCAAAAAATAATTGTACAATCAATTCCCATGTCATCCCCTATATACTTTATCAAGATGTAATAATGTAAAATTTTCCCTATCATTAAAAAAATTATCATGATGACATTATGTTTATAAAATCATGACAATTTGAAAGGATGTAACACCCGAATCTCTCCATTTTTCCCTAAAATTTTGAGCAGAGTAATTGCATATTTTCTGATATATTTGCAAATGTAATTCAGCAGCGTAGAAACACTATTTTCAAAGGAGATCTTATTTTGAGAAATTCAGGTGGGAGAAATTTTATGTTCTAGAGAGCCAAAATCGAGAGAGAACAAGCTTAGATAAAACATGCTCTCAAGGAAAAAAAAAATGTGAGGATCATTGCACAAAGCATAAATATGCTTACACGAGGCATAAACAAAAAAAAAAAAAAGGCTATTCATGCCGTGCGAAGGGCCAAAATGCCCATATGCAAGGCTAAGCCCGCGATTGCCAAGTGCTGTGACATTCGGAAAATTCCTATATCAATTTATATCTAAGGAATTTGAGGACGATAGATGTCCCAAGAGGGAATACTGATTGGATTATCAAAGGTGTAGTAGAGGTAGGTCTGAATTGTATTTTACGTACCCAGTAGTTTTCGAAAAGTATTCCATAAGGATTAAATTGATGAACATTTGCTAGGGTCAATTATTTAGAGTGATGGTGATTGATTTTCAGATATATTAGCTGTAGAAAGGAGCCGATATGCTCCGAATCACCTACTTGATGACTTTCAAGTTTCAAATTTATGAGTTAAGATTTTCCTAATATTTCATATTTTACATCGATAATTTTATTGGGTTCACAATATTTTTCCGATCCATTGATTTTAAGAATGGACTAGTTTCCTTATTTACATGTTGATTTACTAAGGGTCTGCATGGTAACAATTTTGTTTTTGTGATTTTGTTCCCAAAAGCAAAAAAAATGAGAATCATGTTTGATAACACATATAATTTTGATTATGATTCTAGAAGCAGAATCAGTTTTGAAGAAAAAATGACCATTTTTGCAAAACCACAAAAAAGTTGGTTTTGACAAAAATAATCACTTTTGCAAAACACAAAAACCTTTTCTTTCCTCCTTTCTTTCGTTACTTTGCTTGACCTCTCGGAAGGTCTTTCGTTACTTTGCTTTTGACCTCTCGGAAGGATACTCTGCCACGACACTCTTGAGACTCTCGTTCGCGACTCAATTCACCGCTTCGTCCGCCGCTCTTGTGACCCGCCAGCTCTACCGCCGTCATCCGTTGTTCCCGTTGAACGACTTTGGTAAGTTTCGCTTGACCGAGATATGTCCTCATCTTCTCGCTTGAGCCGGATTCGCCGTCTCGTCGCCTGAGCCCGAATAGGGCGGCTCTCGCTAGATCGGCGAGGGCAACCACCCTCTTGGCCTAAGGTGAGACTCGCACTCGCTAATCTCGACTAGGGCTGCCCTAATCGAGCGACGCAAACTTTCCCCTCGTTGAACTCGACCGGGGTCACCCTAATCGGACAACGCGAGCATCCCCTCAGTGATCTCGACTAGGGCCGCCCTAATTGGGCGACGAGATGGCGAGCTTCGGCGAGGAGACGATGTAAATGTGAATATGCATACGTGGTTTTTCTTGTTAAACTTGCATCATACAAAGATTCAATTTCTCCTTTTCCTAGTTCATTGGTTCAATGTCATTGACTCTCTCCGTTTCTTTCTTTTTCACTTCCTTGATCAATGCAATTTAGTCATTCTCTCTCTAAATTATGGAGGTTAGAGTTTAAAAACTGACATGAATATACGCGGTTGTCGATTTCCGGACTCGTTATCCGCATATCTAAAAGGGGGAATTGTGCAATTTGACTGATTCTGATCGGATTTGAAATGGGTGTAGTGAAAGTTGCGTGAGTGATATGACGATGAGCGGATTTTCCACACCACCTAACTTTTGAAGCCATATTTGTTGTGCAGTGTCTAGTAACATGTGCAAAATGCTCATTGAATTTCATTTACGCAAAACATGTCCACGATTATATCGACATATGCTTATGCGCATAGGTATGTGACAAGTAGCAAAGTGAAGCATTTACATTTTTCAAATTAAAATTTGGATCTTATTTATAACATGCTGAAAAAAAAAAGTGTATTTCAAATTATTATTTTTTGTGTATTGAAAATTGATCTTCAATTTACGAAGAAAATTTTAAAGTAATTACAAAATTAATTGATTTAAATAAAAAAAAATTGGGAAGAGAAAGTATTTTTGGAAACACAAATTTTGTACAGTTATCAAACGTGTTTCTATTCATGAATAGAATCACAATACGATTATCAAACACATTCCGATTCTCTAAAAACTCATTATAACCATAATCGAAAAAAATCATTATAACCATAATCTGTTTTTGGGAACAGAATTGTTGCCATGCAGACCCTAAATATTTTGGTAACTTAACAAAATATCTTTTTTTTGTCTAGTGCTATTCTATCCTATACTACTATACAAGTCACACTGTGTGTGTGCTATTTGCTGTGTGTAAGTTGCAAAACCCTCCTCCCTCCTCACGCATCCCCACCCCACTATTTCTAAAAGAGGGGATTCGAACTCCCCATCTCTCTATTCCCAAATAGGAAGAGTGACCACTGGGGCAATGCCCTAATGGTTGAAATATCTATTTTGAAAATCCTATAGTTGAGGCGGTGGTAGTTCTCTAACTTGTGCACATCTCTGTTCATTTTTCCACCAAGTATTTGAAGCCACATATCCTTAGTTTATGAAATTGAAATTAGTCTAGTGATGATATCATGCATTACATCATGTATTTTAACCTTAATTACTACTATTGATGATTCATTCATTTACTTGATCAAGAAGAAGGCATTTCCCATTTCAATCAAAACATCTTCTCGTAGCTAATCTTATTAGGCCACTTATACCCTAGCTACTCACTTAGGGTCATTTGAAGCATTTGTATTGGAACAAAAATCCTTCTATCTCTGCACCTTATGATTTTAATCCAAGGTCATCATTACTTTTAACCTTAGTCTTTTAATTTCATTCCCATTCGCCTTATCATTGGATGGAACCATATGCTTATGCCACTTGTAATCTCAACTCATCATTTCTTTTAACTTGGATTACTTGTTCTTATTTGAGTTATCTCCATTATTCAAATTTCAAAAGAACTCCTACTTATTCTTACAAAGAAAAGAGATCTTCCCCCATTTATTTTCGTTCTCCAATTTTTTGAGCAAAAGTAAAGATTTTATTCCTTTATTATCAAAACTTAAAATTTCTATCTTTCAACAGTTTACATAAATTTGTAGGCTTTATTCTCTTTTATCGAACTAGTTCTATTGAAAGATTGAGAGTTGTTAATCTTTCTTCTTTTTTATTTTGCCTTGAAGGTGGTTAAGGCGTTGAATTGTCCCAATCTCTATTCAAGGTAAGCGAAAAATTTAGTGACTAAGTTAGGTTGATCTACTCGGTACTCTTGACTTAGTTGTTTGATAGTTGTTAATTTAGTTTGGATTTTGATGTTAAGTGTTAGAAAGTTTCGATGATTGTTTGTTGACACATTGCGCTTGTTTGACTTGAATAAATGACTCTTTACAGGCCGAGTTTGTCATTAATCGATATCCACAAGATTTGATTGTATTAAAAAAATGGTAAGGGTGAAACTAAACCTGAAAGTGATACTTTTGTAATTTGACTAAGTTACCTATTTACTAGTTAAGTGTAGCCGATTAATCGAGTTGTTTACTATTTGAGTTATTGAAGGTAATGTTACCAATATTCACGTTAGTGGTTATTTGAGTTATCGATGTTCATGTTACCAATTCTTTGAGAGTGTTATCATTGCTTTTATGAGAAATGAAGAGAAGTAGTTGTGTTATTAATGCTTATAATAGTGATGCATAAAAAAGAGATTGCGATTGTATTTCGATAATAATTTGCATGACAAGATGTTGTTGGCTAAAGTATACTTCAAGTGCAAAAACTTGTACACGACGTTTACTTTAGTGCCAAAACTTTCAAAATAATCATTTAAGTGTCAAATTTTTTGAAAAACTCTCATTTTAGTCCCAACTCCGATTTCAGCTAATGTGGCTTGCCAAAAATCAGATGTGACCTATCTTTTATTAATATTTGAGCTAACGTGGCTCGTCAGAGTTGGCACCGAAGTGAGCCTTTTCAAAAAAATTGGCACTTAAGTGATTATTTTGAAAGTTTTGGCACTAAAATATGCATCGTACACAAGTTTTCACACTTGTAGTGTACTTAAGCCAGATGTTGTGTATTATATGTTGATTCTTGAAATGAATGTGGATTTCGATGTGGGTGCAAGGGTGATCATATGATTATTACGCATCATATGCATGGTTGTTATGAAATTAAATATGAAAAGTAAGTTTCGCCGTCCACATATTAATGACGTGATGTCTCAGAGTTGGGATGTCCCGGGGAGTTTTTTGGGATGCCTCGGGAATCCAGATGTCTTGTATGTTAGGATGCCTTGCAGAGGAGATGTCTTGTGTGTCGATATGATAATAACGAATGTGTTGCATGTTGTGTATGCGTATAAATGGATATATTCACATGTGACCAAGTGGTGATAATCATGCAACACAATATATTAAGCCATCCGCTTGCATTTGGGTGAATGATCATATGTATTGTTAACATTTTTCGTTGGCATATCACGGTAACAAAGATAGAATAGTTGTGTATGGTTATTTTGTATGCTTGAAATGATGTTGTTTATATGTATCAGGTTGAGTGGTAAGATGATTCCCTACCTAAGATTTCATTTAATGGGTTTTGGCTTACTCCTTATTTTGCAAATGTGTAAGATGGTTCCCCTGGACATGACGATGGATGGAACAAGATGATGCTAGAGGCCATCTACCCCTGAATTGGATGGTGAATTGATTAATGTTTATGTTGACTTTGCGTTTAGTATGGGTGTAATGTGGCTAGTTGGCGTAATGTTGCTAGTTGTCAACCTTCTTCCCGTAACTTTTATAATATATTTTATTTGTCTGAATATATATATATATATATATATATATATATATATATATATATATATAAGAATGTTAACTATTAGTGTAAATATAAAGAATTGTAAGTACATGAACTGAAGAAAAAATTTCAATTAAAGGGCCTAGTGCCCCCATTTCCTAAAAAAAGAGCAAATAATGGACCTTATTTCAAAGAAAGGTCCGACGATCCCAACTTTGTTTGAAAGAAGGGCCTGAGTTGCCGGTCGGTCAAATGTTTACCGGTCGGCGAGCATGTAATATTTTTGGCAATTGAATAGGGGCATTTTTGTCGAAAGAAATTTGAATTAAAAAAAAGTGAAAAACTCTAAAATTAAAAACCATAACCCACTATAACCCACGTTCTCTTTTTTGCTTCTCTAACCCACCTTCGTCAAGGACAAGAAGTTGGTTGTGTGTGATCGAGCGATGATGTACGACCGGGCAACGGTGGCTACGGCACTAGGGGCATGCGACCAGGCTATGGCGGCGACGGCGATAAGGACGGTGGCGGCGACCGGGTTAGTTTCCCGAGTCGGTTCAATGGGTACTTCTTTCATCCAAGATAAGGTGATTACACTTGTTGAAGTGACATGTCGATAAGGCATGGGCATGTGGTCGAATGCGACATTGATGGTAGCAGCGATGGCGGTGAGTTTCATTTTCTAATGACAAGTTGTATTTATTATGCATTGTCTGATTGTATTTGTTGTCCTTGTGGTCCCTAAATTTCAGTCTATGTTTCTCAATCACTTATTGTTTTCATTTTGTTATTTGTGTATGTTTGTCTTAAACAAACAAAAATACTTGTTCATGGTCCATTATTTACTATTTTCATTTTGTTTTTTGCATTCATGGTCCATGGTTCTCAAATATTTGTTCTTGGTCCAAATATTTTACTATATAGTCATTGCAACTTGCGTTTATCACTGTACAGTTTTAAGTTGGTTTGATTATGTTGAACTTATATAAGCTCCGTATATATATTGATATTCTCTTTTTGCTTCCATTTGCACTAGATGAGGGATTTGAAGAAGTGAACTATTACCACCTCTAATAGCAGGAGTTTTGAGGGTGTTGAAGAAGATGTCCTTTGCCATAATTGATCTTGATGAGTTATATAGAAGAAATGTACGATGTTAAAAGGCCACTCAATGCAAAGTGATATAGAGATTGGAGATATTAGCTTGTATGTAGATATATTATCTGATAATATAGATTTCCTGAATATGGGTAGTCAATTTGAGTATACTCATCTTGAGTTCAATGCCGATGTGGATATGGAGAATCTTGTCTTCAAGTTAGGGATGTACTTTAGCAATGCTAAGGAGTTTAGATAAACCGTTAGAAATTATGCCATAAAAAATGGGAGGTATGTCGGGTTTGTTAAGAAACTTTTGTTTGCCCTCTTTTTGTGCTGTGTTTCTTTGGAAAATAGGCTTTATTGACAATAGAAAAGGATATTTGCAACAAGAAACTTTTGTTACCCTATTTTGTGCTTTGTTTCTGTTGAAAATATGTCTCGATTTGAGCCATAATAGAAAAGTTTCATAATTCAAAGTAGGTTTCCTATTTTGAATATGTTTCATAATTGATGATTTTCTAATTGAAAAAGGTTTCATATTTGGGATCCAACCCTTACCTATAAATAAGAAGATGATAGTCTTTGTGAAGAGTTTCAAGGAAGAGCTTCTACTAGTGAATTACATTCCTAATGTTTGAAACCAATTAAATTTTGTGAGTAAAATTTGTGAATCTTTTATAAGATCAAGATATTATTTCATGAGAAATTGTGGGGTAAAACACTTATGGTTTATTTGATATAATGGGGACTGAAAAACACCGAAAGCGTTTGAGCAACTCGAGTGTGATTTGTAATTTCCATTTTATCGTTTGTTCTATAATGAAATTCGTTGCTGCTCTCTTCGTGGACGTAGGTCTCTATGACGAACCATGTAAATCTGGTGTTTAATTTAATTTCATATTCTGTCTATTTCGTGAGGAATTATGGCGTTAAACACTTGTTGGTTATTTGATATCATGGGAATTGGAAAACACCGAAAGTGTTGGAGCAATTCGAGTGTGGTTTATAATCTCCATAGTACCACTTATTATATAGTGAAATTTATTGGAGCAATTCGAGTGTGATTTATAATCTCCATTATATCGCTTATTTATAGTGAAATTCGTTGATGCTTTCTCTGTGGACATAGGTTTCTACAACAAACCACGTAAATCTGGTTTCCAATCTAATTTCTTGTTATGTCTATTTAACTATTTGATCGCTTGCTTCGCATAACAATTGATATCAAAGCTAGGCTTGCTTGAGTTGAAAAGAAGCAATGGCGATAGAAGAAGGAAAAAGTGAGAATCAGCATATTTGATGGGAATTATTTTGGTTTATGAAATATGCAGATTGAGTACTATCTATATCGATTTAAACTGTACATATCCTTATCTAGGGAGAAACTAGAGTCGATGAAGCAAGTTGACTGCTAATTGCTGGATAGATGAGCAATGGTTATTATTCGGCTGATATTGGCTCGTAATGTCGTGTTTAATATCATGAAAGAGAATACCACTACGAGTTGAATGAAAGCCTTGTCGAATATGTATGAGAAGCGCTCCGTAATCAATAAGGTCTATTTGATGCGACGTCTGTTTAACTTAAAAATGAGCAAATGTGCATCGGTTTCTAATCATATCAATGAATTTGATGTGATTATTAGTCAATTGAATTCAATTGAGATTAACTTTGAAGATGATGTATGTGCTTTGATTCTATTATTCTCATTGTCCGATCGTTGGAATAATACTGTTACTACTATTAATAACTTCTTTAGGTCAACAAATCTGACTTTTGATTGAATTCAAGATTTAATTATGAGTGAGAACATCTCGAGAACGTAATCGGGCGAATTTGTATCTATTACTTTAGTAGGTGAAAAAAGAGGAAGACTAGTACTCTTGTTAGCATCGGAAGTATAAACATGGACATACGTAGTCATCTAGGGCTGATGTTCTTGTATGTTGGAACTGTGGTAATGGGACATCTTAGAAAGGATTGCTTTAAGCTGAATAATGAGAAGGGTAAGAAAATTCAAGTTGAATCTGCAGATGATGTTGCAGCTATAGTTGATTGTACTTCCGATAGTACCGATTGTGTTTTGTCATTCATTGATGATTTGTCATTTGGCAAATGGACTATGGAGTCTAGTTATTCATTTTTTTTTTGTAAGGGAGTCTAGTTATTCGTTTCATGCCACACCAAACAAAAATTAGTTTACTATTTATCAATACATGGATAATAGTAAAGTGTAGTCGGGGAACAATATTGAATGTGATGTTGTAGGTGTCGATGGTGTTAGAATAAGAATACATGACAGTATTGTGAGGACATTGACCGGGGTGAGACATGTTACTGAGTTGAAGAAAAATTTGATTCCCTTTAGTGTCCTAGATCAACTAGGTATCATCATAATGTGGAATTTTGAAATTATTCGAGGTGCCTTGGTGATAATAAAAAGAATCGAGCACAATGGCCTATATGAGGTTCAAGGTGAGACAAAGGATGATTTCACTGTGCAGATGCGAACGCATCATTCTAGAGTCGCAATTGTAGCATATGCGTTTAGGGCACATTAGCAAAAGAACCTTAAAGGTTCTAAGTAAAACAAATTTATTGTGCAGTTATATGACTAATGAACTGAATGTATGCATCGTTGTGATTTCGATCAACGGCGGAAAATGCAGTTCGGTGCGACTATTAGAGAAATAGCAGAAATTGCAAAATTAATTCACTTGAATGTTCGCATCCTAACGCAGTTTCTTTTGAGGAAGAGTGCGAGATTTATACTAACATTCGTACATGATTGCTTTAGAGGACCTAGTGTTTGTGCTTAGGCACAAGTTTGATGTTGTTGTCAAGATCAAGCAGTTGAGAGCTTTGATTGAAAATGAGACTGGAAAAACGATTAAGCATGTATGGACTAACAGTAGTGTGGAGTTTTGCTCGAAGTTGTTAAATGAATTCTACATAAAGGAACATATATTGAGACACCGCATTAGTGCTAATGAATCACATGTTGTAGAATTTATGAGCAAAACATTATTAGAGAAGGCTCATAAAATGTTCTCTAGTGCTGGTATGGCTAGAAGATTCCTGACGGATGCTCTTAGTACATCGAGCTATCTGGTAAATAGATCTCCATTGACTGCGGTTGCATGCTGGACTCCCGAAGAAGTATGGTCGGGTAAAGTTACTCATTATTCTATTATTAGAATATTTAGTTATCTATGTTATGTTCGAGTTAGTGATGGTAAGCTCGATGGACGTACAAGAAAATTCATGTTCCTAGGCTATGCACAAGGTGAACATGGTTATTGGTTGTGGTGTTTGGAATTAAATTCACCTATTATCAACAGAGAAGTTATATTTGACGAGTCTCCAGTACTTCAAGTTAAAAGTGATTATAGCAATGCTCATACGGATTTGGATGGTATTCATATTGAGGTGGAGTTGCGACAAAAAACCTCGGTGGTAGCGGGCACCGATGAAGTAATCGACACAAATGGTGCTTGTAGTGAGGTGGAGTCCATAGAGCCATGTGATCTGATAGTCCGATTTGGTCAGTTTGGTGTTTTAAAAGCTCTTGCAGAGCACAACACGATTGTACCATGTGATCCAAATGTCGATAATGTCGACTCTCAATCAAAATTTGGCGAGATTCCCGGTCAGAAATTGTATCTACAATCTTAAAAACTACAACACCTCTAAAGCAACAAGAACTTCCACATCTTTTAGGAAGCTACTTCACCCGACTTTAAACGTGCTGCAATATTAAAACATGTATTACCAAATTACAATATTTCACAACATAGCTACAATACAGTACAATTATAATTAAGTTACACATTACCAGAAGAGGTGATACGAACCATAGAAGGTAGAGCACTGCATAAAAATTTTGCTCGTCCAATTTATGTGAAAAATTTAGCTCTGAACTCAACCGAGCCGACCGTGCTTTTCAAATTAATGCAACTCAAATGATTTTTGACATCTTTTTTCTAGTGGTCCTTGTAATGAATACATATGGACGTCATCCGTGCTTTAGCTCATCATAACCATCTCTCTTGTTTAGAGCTAATGATAAATTGAAGGGTAATATTTTCGTTATTTCTACTAAACGTCAAGCATTTTCAATCCTTGAAATCCAAATTTGATTCACTCTTGCTAACTTGACGAGATGCTTTCACTATAAAGAAACACCTGGGCTTAGATTGCAAAAGATGACGGAAAGATAATTCACTACGCTCATTTGAATGAGGAGCTATTGGGGAGTTTTGATTGCTAATGAATGGAAGAAGGACACTAAAATTGTCAAAAATTATGTACAACGCTTAGTTTGGTGCTAAAAGTTTACTTTAAATCTCCTCAAGTGTAATTTTTTTGAAAAAAATAATCATTCTAGTGCCAATTTCTATTTGTTTATCCGAAAATTCGACATGGCTTTTTTATTTATTTATTGATATGTTAAGATGACGCGACTGGCTAGAAGTCCAGTCGGCATATGCTAGCAAAAACACCATAATTTGATGGCTTTCCCAAATAAGAACCCTAAATCGCCCAATTAGAAAAATCCTCAATTTCAAACCCCTAAATTGAAATCTTAATTCCATTTTCCCCAAATTAACCCTTCAATTTTGCAAACTGAGAGCACTTCATAGAGGTGTGAATTCAATTAAAATCTGAAGGTCTGTCTCTTTACCCATAAGCTTGGCGAGATCGCAGAATTGCCTCCACACGCCCCAACCTCACTCGGCAAGTCCCACATCGTACGGAGCCTTCGAAGACCACCCCTGAAACCCAATCTTCCTCGACTTTGCTCTCGCCATCCCTGAATCTACTCAATCCTCGCCGCCCTCAATGCCCTCTAGAACCGCACGCCTCAAATCCGGTACCTCGATTCGTTCCAACGCTCGCTCGATTCCAAACTCGGACAGAGTTTGAGGGGGACTCAGCTTAACCCGGGCGTCGACTCGGTGCTGAAATACGATGCGATGAGCCGGAAGTTCGCAGAGGTGGACGCAATAAACGTGAAGTTCGCAGGGGCGAGAGAGGAGATCGAGATGCCCAAGGAGTCGAAGGAATCGATGTGCTTAATGACGAGAAGGCTGAGTGCGCTAGGCGGCGGTGGAGGAGTTCATTGAGCGGTTCAAGGGGTTTCTACAGAGGCTCCCGGCGGCCGACGAGGCTGAATTGCGGCGGTCGATGGGCCTCAAGATGGAGCAGCTCAAGGCCGAACTGATTTGTGAATGCTGATAATAAAATCCACGGGGGCTGTTTAAAAATCAGCTCAAGGTGGAGTGTTTTAAAGGAAGGAACATACACGTGGTATGAATTTTTATACAGATATGCGAACTCATATTAAAACTTTAATTATAATAGACACGTAATATCATTTTGGCGGAAATTTCTCATCGGAAGCACTCAAGTAATCATTTTTTCTCCAATTTAGCACTTAAGGATGCGCTTGGTAATGCTTTTGAAAGTGAATTTCTGCTCCGGAAGTTCTGGAGCAGAAATCCGTTTGGTAATATAACTTCTAAAGCAAAAATCCGTTTGATAAAAAAATTTTACTTATGAAATGAATTTTCACTTTTGAAGTTGTTTTTTCTTCAATTTGAGAAGTTAAAAAAAATTGCTTCTCAATTCAAGAAGTACTTCTCGCTCATCTCCGCCGACCTCCTCTGCCGCCCACCGTTGACCACCGCCCTTTGCCACCAACCGTCGACCACCGATCACCGTCGGTCAATGCTTATCCCAGACCTCCACCGACCGACGCCCATCGTTGCCGGCGACCACCGCCGACCATCGCCCTCGGCTACCCATCGCAAACCTCAACCGACGGTCGCCCATCGCCGCCCGTGGTTGCCTCTACCCGGCGGCCATAGCCCATCGCCGCTTGTGACCATTGCCACTCGCCACCGACCACCACCCACCGCCGACCACTGTCTTTGCCAATCGCCGACCATCGCTACCCCTTGCCGCCAACCGTAAATCATTGCACCACCCGTCGTTGAAGTAAAAAATAAATAATATTTTTTAAAAAGTAAATAGTATTTTTTAATAATAAAAATTATTTTTTAAAGAAATTTAAAAAGTTTAAAAATAAAGTAGAAATTTTTTCGACCACCGACATTAATTTTTTAGAGAAGATTTTGTGTTAATAATATTTCAGAAGTAGAAATTTTCAACCATTATTAAACGAATTTCTCTTATTAGAAATCCACTTCGGGAACGGAAATAGAAAATTTAACTTCTGCTTCTAAGTAAACCGGGAGTATCTGCTCTTTCTGTGATGCTATTTTGTGTGCCCGATTGACACACTTAAAAACCAATATCAGCCAAGGAAGATTTGTACTTGAGCGGACGTGCCGCCATGCGCGCCCTAAGTGAGCCGACAAAAACTTTTGGCACTAAAATGAGCGCCGTACACAACTTTTGACACTTTTAGTGTCCTTCTGCTGTTAATGAAGATAGAGTAGTAGTTTATAGATCTTTGATGCTTTGATGCATAATAACGATCGTTGTCCTTAAGGTATTATTTCCATCCACTACTGTTGTTGTCGGGTTTAGAACAATAATACCCCTAGGATGTACACCAAAGTCATAGAGAAATGAGTCCGGGAATTACTTAATTTCTCTCTTGGAATTTTCGTGTTGTCTAATTTCTATGTAAAAAGAGAAAAAGAACAAAGAATATTGTGAAGAAGATAGAGTTGTGAAGAAGATGGGGTTGTTGTTCTTGAACAGTTGTTATGAGTAATGTATGATTTGATGCTATTTAGAGATAATCAGTCAGAACATCTTTTGGAATAAGTACCTTGTCCCCACCATTATCACTTTTAATGGTCAACCATCACTTCTTTTCATGTCAACAATCACATCTTTTAATGATAGCAAAACATTTCAACAGTTTGGGATTTTCGATGATATTTGCCCTTTTTTTTTTTTCAATAATACAGTATCCGTATGCAGACGTCATTAGTATCCTTGAACCTCCATAACAATCAACACTCTTGTTTACGCGCATAAACAATGTACATTATTGGAATTTTACGAGATACATCACTGCTATTAAATACATTTTACACAAGCAGTTATCAAATTAATACTCCCGCCCATGGATTGTTTATCAAAGTCTGAGCACCGCTTGTAAAATGATCTTTCTTGCTCACTTGATGTGTCAAATATTTGTCGGTCGTAAACGCACATCATCATGATTTCCCAATTTATCATCGCGCAATTATTTCATACGTATAATACGAATTCACGCTTTCATTTAAGTTAAATTTTGGCATAATTGGATAAATTTTATTCAACTCGCCCGCACTATAAGCAATAAGATCACTCGTGGTATTAACTATTCCTTCATATATGAGTTTAAAGAAAATTAAAATCTTATTGATGACAAAAATGTCACTAAACTGTAAACATCAAATATAAATTGATCACTATTATCAATTTTTATTTATTTAATAGTGTGACCTTTCTGTAAGATTAAAAGGAAAGATTATAGGATTCACTCCAAAAGTTAAAAACGAAAGAAAGTAAAATCAGCAACAGAAAGATTTGAACTCAAAATTTCATGAAAACGGGTAACACCCTTTTTCCTTTTTTATTGTAAAGATTGACGATACAACTTGAGGATTACGAGCTTTCGAACCTCTATACCCATCCAACCGTTAAAAGGGCAAAGTCTTGCGTACCCTTATCATTATTCTCGATTTCTAGCTGAACTTATATCGAAATTGGACGTCAAGAAGCTCACTTTCTCTCTGTTTTGACCGCCTTCCTTTTTGTTATTGTCAATTAACCAAATCAAAAGCTAAGATTTTGGGACCTCTATGCATGAATCTGATAATTTTGATTCGTTATTAATTATTTCGAACCTTCGTACCGAAGCTCGTTTCCTGCTGTTTTGACCGCCTTTTTCTTGCTTATGCTTTGCATACTTAGGTATACCCACTTGGCCGTTGCTTATGTTCATTGCTTTTGAGACAGTCGAAATGACTTATTCGCCCTCCCACCTGCTATGTCAAAAGAATAAATTATTGAATATAATTTCGCTGAGCATTTAACAAAAGTAAAGATCGATCACGAAACTCCACCACCAAAACAAAGTAAAAAACAATTAAATATCCCCATGCATTTTGACGGCCGATGTCTCCGATGACATCCATTTGTTGTTTTCTTATTGGTATTCCCCTGCCACTGGACTAGAAGGTGCGCAATCTTTTCCCAATCTGCACTGCTTTCTCTTCGGCACCTCTCTCCTAGAGCGAGACACCAAGCGATTATCAATCTCATCAAGGAGGTGAGACGGCATATCCCATCAGGTAAATATATTAAACCCGAGTAGAAAGTAAGATCAAGCTCTTAGAGCGAAGAGAAATTGCAAATCCACTCCGACAAACTAAGATCAAGCTATGAAAAGTATTGTTTTTATGAGTACATTACTTGTATTACAAACCAATAAAATTTTAGAAGTCTCTCGATTTCAAGAGCACGGAGGTTCGCGAGGGTTCGCCACTGGGTACCATGCTCATCGTCGTGGGTCGACAAATCGAGCCCTTCACAAGAATCAATAGACAGGCGCTGGAGCAAGGACAGGTACTTGCATGCCACTAGAGAGACTCCTTAGTGCGAAACAACCAGAGAAGCTCATGGTCTCGAGATTACGGCGGAATGGAAGTAGAGTCTCCAGCGTGGAGTGATCCAAATCCAACGGAGGACCCCAATGTATTTTCTTTAATTTAGAGAGAGGGATGAAGGTGGATACTAGTGCTGCTTCTGAAGCATAATTTGGAACGGCCATCACTTGTTGTTCCAACAACTTCATGCTTGATCCACTTAAATCCAAATCTATCACTGATGGCAAGAGTGGCCAGTAATTCAGGTTGTCGCAATTCAGTACATCCTCGTGCAAGAATTTGGGAGCGATGATTGTGAATCGTATCGCCCATGAACTTGTTCTTCTCCCACTAGCAGCCTCCTTCCCCCACCATCCTTTCAATTTGTCACAATTGTAGAGGCGCAGTCTCTCCAGAGATGGGAAGAAGGGGCGTGCGGTATTGGATTGTGGTTGGTCCCTCATCTCTTGAACGAGCTCCAACTCATCCAGGCCAGGGAGATCCAACTCCCATAGGGAAGGGAGCTCACTCAAGGGTGGCAAGTATTTCCATCTTCGACACAAGTAGAGTTCGAGCTTAACAAGATACCTGATGGAGGAAAGCCAGCTTGGCAGACTCCTTACCCTACAATTGGATATGGTCAAATGGGCCAGATTTGAGTCATACCCATCGATTAAGAGGTGCCTATGGTTGACCAATTTCTTCAAATCTCTTGGAAGTGTTGTAAGAGATTTGCAATTGGAGAGTTTAAGGGTTAGCAAGTTCAACAAATCCGTGATTGAATCGGGTAAGCTCTTAATGGATGTATTGCCAGAAATATCAAGGAATCTTAAGTGCTTCAACTGACTCCCCAAGGAAGGAGGGATACAAAAATCTGCATAGCACAAAGCCAAAGTTTGACAATGCCTAATCTTGGAGAAAATCCCATCACATGCAATTGGGGACAAGGCATGTTCATTTGTTGTCATGTTCTTCAAATAGAGGAGTGTTCGTAGATTGTTTGCCTCAAGTTGAGTGGTCATTTTTTGTTGCAAGGACGACCATGAAGCAAATGACACATGTCGAGTTCCTCTATCTATGCCGCCCTCATTGAGATTAATCATCTTTCACTCATCTCTTGCGACTTTTGAGGCAAGATCGCGCATCTTGAACATTTTCGCCTCACTTGTGAAATCATCGAGCTCTTCAACCTCAAGGAATGACCTCTCCACAGTAGATCCGAGATGTATCGATCCCCGGCCTCTTCTAGGTCCTCGTTCTCGTTCAATGACTCAATAAATCCTTGTGCCTTCCAAAGTTGTATCATTGTCTTTTTATTGAAGACATAATCTTTTGGAAACAATGCACAATATATGCAAAACAATGCCTTAACCACGGCGAAAGATGGTCGTCGCTGACCTTGAGGGCTTCCATAATTCCACGGTCCGACGTATCAATTCTTGAAAGTTCATGCTCTCGGAGGCCCTGTTTGGTTCAGCATTTGGCCAAGGGACTTTGAGAAAATGCAAATACCTTTGGGCTAAAGGCCTTTTTCAAAATGCAAGTAGTGTTTGGTAAAGTGTATTTTAAAAACACATTTAAAAAGCAACTTTGACGAAAATGTTGTTTGGTGAAAAATGAACTTTGTAAAATATTTTTTCTTTTTGAAAAAAAAGCGGCGGCGGCGACCGGCGCGGCGGCGGCGACCGGCGACCCGGCGGCGGTGGCGACCACCATTGCTGCGGCGATGACCGGCGGCAGCGGCGACCGGCGGCGGCGATCGGCGGTAATCGGCGGCGGGCGGCGACCGGCGGCGGCGACCGGCGGCGACGACGACCGGCGGCGGCGACGACCGGGCGGCGGCGGCCGGCAACCGGCGACCGACGGCGGCGATGGCGGCAAGCAAAGGTGAAAAAATTAAAATAATAAAAAAATTAGTTGCATTTCGCCAAAGTCCCTTAGCCCAAAGTACCTCCAGAGGTACTTTGGGCTAAGGGACTTTAGAGAGCATTTGAGATGCAATTGCATATTCCCAAAGTGAGTCAAAAAATGAACCAAACACCATTTGCATTTGGCCAAGGGACTTTAGAGCCCCAATGCTCATTTGCAATGCTGAACCAAACAGGCCCTCCGAGATGGAGCCACTCATTTTCCTTTCTGTTGTATAAAAGGCTGGCTATAGTTCTGATTGCAAGAGGAACACCCGCGCATTTTTTGGTTATGTCTCGACCTATCTCCTCCAGTCTTGGGTTTAATGATTTTTCCCATCTATGAAAGTTTTTTTCCTGAATAAGTCTCTTGACTTATCTTCAGATAAGCAACGAAGATCATGGATCTTTGATTTCACATCTGTAGCACGCACGACCGACCAATTGCGAGTGGTGACGAGTATGTTGCTGAACCACCATTTAGCAGAGACTGGAGGTCCAACCATGCCTGGTGATCTTCATTCCACAAGTCGTCCAAAACGAGCAAGTACTTCATCTCGTCCAGTACTTACGAAGGAGCTGCTGCAACTGGTCCTTCAATTTATTCTCAATGTCTTGCAGATCTTTCATCATCTCAGGATCCCCTTGACACTCATCTTTAGCAGATTTCAGTATTTCTTTGATGATCAAATCCTCATCGAAGTTTTTAGGATCCCCATGACACACCCACATCTTAGGCTTGCAACAGTCTTTAACCTTGTCCTCGTTGTAAAGCAGCCGAGCAAGAGTGGTTTTTACGAGTCCTCCTATACCCATGATCGAAGCAACCGTAACCTTCTCTCTAGAGGAGGAATCAAGCAAATGCACGATGATCGCCTTCTTATCCTCTTCTCCACCAATTATTTCTTCCTCGCACGCAAAAGAGTGAGTTGACCTCCTCCTCCCAATAGCAAGAGTTGTCTCCCTCAGATGCGGCTCAAAATGGAAATTATTATCATTTGCAATCCGATCCAGTTTCTTCCTATGTTCCTCAATCTTACTAGCCACTTTGAGCCGATGTGCAATCTGATTTGATTTGGAGAAGAGCAGGCGTACCTCTTTCCAGATCTTGTTGCTGGAAGCGACCTTTCGCCTCAGACTTCAGTTGCGATATCGTCGAGCAAGTCATCTCATCGTACAGCACGTCCTTGAGCCTCTTGAGCCAGAGCTTGACCTGGTTGTTGTGCCATTGCTGCTTCTCGGCATCCAAAAGCCTAGCTTGGATGCTCTCGATGGTATCTTTAAGACTTTGGAGCTCGTCCTTGGCACCGCAGAGCAACTGGATCTTCTGAGAAGCGAAGGAGCCTCCAGGTTTCGCCACTTCGGTGGCAAGGCTATTCAGTATGTTGGTGGCAAGGCTGAAGAGAACTGCTTCCGCCATTTTCAGAGGCAAAAGCTGGGGCTGACAAGTGTTTGAGAGGAGGTTGCAGACCTGATGCTTATGTTGTGAGACAATGGTGGGGTGCTTCCTCATGATCAACTTCATGCACGAATATATTGCAAGGCCAGAGGCATCTCCATGTCACTTCATGCTCAGTTAATCCATCAGATGAAATAGCATAACTTGCAACAGAGAAAAACAATAGCGTGGATCAGTTGTTCCTTTGTGAAAAAGCCCAAAGTACTTGTGTTGTTGGATTGTTGAAAACGAACAAGGAAAAAGGCCATAGAGACGTGCCCTAAGAATTGCCTATAATGTTTGGTTGCCAACGTAGTATTAACGTTGTTTTTTCAGGTCTAATAGGCACTTCCCCATTCTGCTGCTTAAGGAATTTCTTCTTGGGGTAGCATCTTTTCTCCATTACGTTACCATCACCTTTACTTTCTTAATCCTACTTAACGCAAAATAAGCACTTTTTTTACCTTCTAATTCCTATAATCCGTCCCTGTATGTGGACCTAATTAAACTTTGCCAAGGCTTTATAGGATGTATGCTGAAATTCGAGAAAAATGGGAAAAGAAGGATCACTGCCTTTAGAATCAACGGTTGCGAACTTGCTCCATCAACTTTATTGCAATATCCGAACCGGAGGTTGTGAGTTCCTGATCTTTCTGCCTAAGAGCGCTTGTTTTTGCGCGAGAACTGGGCATTGTGGCACAAGATACTTCTTTACCGGATTACCATTTACGACAAGAAAGTAGCTCAGCATGTATTGCAAGTAAAACAACCCGGAATAACTTTAAGGTGCGGCGCTGAATCCATGATTCTATTGGCTTCATCCACACTCTTGATGGTTAGAATGACAGAAATATCAAAATTATATCTGATCAGAAGACTCAGATTCAAGTTCAACAGCTTCCTTAATCCTTAAGCCTCTCGTGGTTCCAAGTTCACACTTCGGCTCTCTCTCTCTTGGCCGCCAGAAAAAATGCATGGCCGGCCTCGGACGGTGCTGAAGCCAGAAGATGCAGCGGCATCAGCCACCAAGGCCCAGAAGCTAACTGCTCTTCAATCCCGGTTTCTCTCTAATCACCGGAACCACATGCACACGCACACTCTCTCTCTCTGAATTTTCATTTCACTTCTATCCTGTCCTCGGCTGCAATATCGAAAGCGTCGTCCAAGCGCGGAAGGATTTATTTTAATATCGTTTAATTATAATAGCCACATAATTATTTTGGCGAAAATTTCTCATCGAAGGCACTTATGTAATCATTTATTCTCTGAGTTGGAATTTAAGTGAGCCGACGAAAACTTTGACACTAAAGTGAGTGCCGAAGATAGAGCAGTAGGTTATAGTTATTTGATACTTTGATGCATAATAACGATTATTGTCTTTAAGGTATTATTTTTCTCCACTAAGGTTTAGAACAAAAATACCCCCAAGATGTACACCAAAGTAATAGAGAAATTGAAATGAGTTCGGCAATTGCTCAATTTCTCTCTTCGAATTTTTACCTTGGGTGTGTTGTCAAACTAGTGTGTGAAAAGAGAAAAATAATAGAGAATATTGTGAAAAAGATAGAGTTGTGGAGAAGATGGAGTTGTTGTTCTTGAACAGTTGTTATGAGTAATGTATCATCTGGTGCTATTCACAGACAACCAATCAGCACATCTTTTGGAATAAGTTCCTTATCTCCACTATTATTACTTTTAGTGATGAACCATCACTTCTTTTCATACCCAACAATCACCTCTTTTCATGATAACAAAATATTTCGACAATCCCCCACTTAGTTTGTTATCTGTGCTAATTTACATAAATTCATATATACAAGAAGGTATATGTTAATATTTGAACCTTCAATTAGTGTAAACAATTCCACTAACGAAATCCGTGATAGACTTTGAACCACAATTCCATTGGTTTATCGAATTATTATACTTATGGATTTACACACATATTCGCTTAAAAACTTCTTATGTCTTAGCATATTTATGGCCTTATGCTTCCTCCTGCATTTATGAACATTTGCAAAAGTTCATCTAACTTCTGTTAGAAGCAGCACCACTTATTATGTTCATACAGGTGAAGTTCCTAACTTATTACCTTGGCCTTGCCTTGCTAAAATCTTGAACTTTATTAAGAGTGTTTTCTTACACTCATCCTCCTAACTTTTCAAGAGTGCCAACCTTGTGCCCCAATCTCGATCATTGTCAAGGTATTAATAGCTTGTTATTGCCCAGAGAACTTTGAAATTGTGTTAGATTTGTAAAGTTGGATTTCCACTATACTTGAATATTATCAATTGGCCTAACATCCAATCTTATGGAAGTACAACTAGCTAAACCTCTCGAGGGCCTAAGATCCATTCTTATGGCAATATTGCTAACTAAACCTCTCAAAATTCCCTTAGTGAATGGTTCGGCCAAGTTATTATTATTTTCCCGAATAAAAATTACTGAAATAATTCGATCAATAATTAATTGTGGAACATACTCATCTCGCAATCTAATTTGTTGTTTTCCATTGTTCATTTTAGTAAATGCGTTAGACATAGTTGCTTCACTATGAGAATATAAAGACATGGCTGTCATTGGTTGTGGCCACAACTCTTTATCAAATAGCAAATTCTACAACCATTCAGCCTCTTTACCACTTCCCGACTCTTTATCCAATAGCAAATTCTTCAACCATTCAGCCTCTTTACCAGTCCCCAATCGTGATATAAATGCATATTCCTTCGTTAAATGTGTTATACATGTTTGCTTCTTTGATGCTCACGAGACTGCACTTTTTGCAAGATTGAAAACTCATTTGAATGTCGACTTGTTAGCAAATTGTCCTAGCTGTCCAACTAGCATTTGAATATTCTTCTAGTACCGGTGCTTGTCTTCCATAATCTGGACTATAATTTATTGTTTCCTTTAAGTAACCAATAATTCTACTTATTGACCTTCCAATGCATAGTACTAGGGTTACTAGAAAATCTGGACACATAATGAAGGCTATATACGATCTAGTGCAATGCGTGAGATACATCATACTTCCAATTGCACTACCGTATTCCAATTGTACTAAATGTTGTCTTGTTGCTGAAATTTGATCGATGATGAAGATAGGGCGGTAGTCTGTAGTCCTTTTATGCTTTTGATGCGTAATGATGATCATTGTCCCTGGTGTATTATTTGTCCCAACTATTGTTGCTGCTGGGTTTTGAACATATAAAAAAAAAAACACACACACACACACTCCAGATTATACACCAAAGCCATAGAGAAATGAGTTCAAAAATTATTCAATTCTCTCTTAAAATTTCACCTCGAATTGTCAAACTTCTACGTGACAAGACAAAAATAATAGAGAATATTGCGAAGAAGAGAAGGTTGTTGTTCTTGAACATTTGTTACGAGCAATCGATCAACACGTCTTTTAAGAATAGGTACCTTATCCTTACCATCACCACTTTTCATAATCAACTATCACTTCTTTTCGTATCTAACAATTACCTCTCTTCATGATAACAAATTATTTCAACCGTAATGTCAATCAATCACAGTGCAAGAATCATATATTGAACCCCGGTGTTTTTAACTGAGATGCTAGAGAGGCGCCCGCTCTTCCTAGTGGTGAGATTCGACTTTCGTCACTGGATCATGCTGGGCCGAACATGCGTATTCTCTTCTTTACCTCGGTATCAAGATCCGAATTTAACTACTCTGTGCACCTTTCAACTACTTAATTCTATTTCAAGTGAACTAATTAAATTTACTCCATCGCTCTTTCAGTGCAGCTGCCTTGATGACCTTATTCATGTGTCTCGTTATTTCTCCCCCGATTCGGATGGGTTAAGAATCCCACGTACTTACACATGAAGTTACAGACGGCCCTCTTGGAGGCAATATCGCCACATCCACCATCTCAACTCTTTCTTTGATCTTTCGGGGTTGAAGCAATGCATTAGCAAAGAAAAGAAACGACGACCAACCACCACTCTGGTGTCATTATGAGCAGCAGCAGCGGCTTTATTTGCTGAGGAAGCCAGATGGGAGTGGGGTGGACCTGTCTGCGCATGACATTAGTCCTGATTTATGAAACCATCCGAGTCTGTGCAAGTGCAGGTCTTATTGCCATTGGCCTCCCCTCCAACCTCAAGAATCATTGAATTCTATTCAGTGAAATAAATTGATGTCCTGCAAAAGTGCAAGCACTTCTCTGGATTCTGGGTTTAATGTCCCAACTGCACAATCTAATTGTTGGAGAGAGAGAGAGAGAGAGAGATTGGAACTGAGAATTTATCCACTTGATATCAAACTTATTTGCTTCCAAAGAAGCTCAATCACAACTTCATAAGAGAAGTGCAGAACAAAACAGAAGAGGAAGAGAAACAATAGAGGACACAATTATACAAATGCTACTCACAACAAACAATTTCACTCAAACATGTTTCTTTTTTTCTTTTTTTTTTTTTTTTCCTCTGGTTGAATTCGCTCAGAAGTCGTGCCCGAAGCTGCCTTCCCTTTTTATCTTCTCTGAGGCCGTGTAATGTCGTCACAGCAAAACAAACTCTCGTTTACAACTTCTTTTCTTCTTATATTTTCTCCTTTCTGTTCTTGTTTCTAACCCTTGTTTGTATTTACAAAGAGGGCAGGTAGCCTTCTTGAACTGGAAGAATGACTTTTAATACTTTGTATTACCTTTATGGAAAGCCGAAATTGCAGGGAAATGTGTGTGGCAAACCACATTTGTGTAGTTTGTTTTTGAGGTTCTGATGATAGAATGTGCAGGGACAGATTCGCGGCTTCTGCACCCTGATTTGTTCTATGAATTAGGAACGAAGGTGCCGATGTACCCAAATCCCATGATGAAGAAGGCCATGGCTTGCGCGAAAAGGTAAATGAAGTAGTGATTCTTCCCGAAGGCAATGTCATAGCAGCCACAAAAGAAGAGGTAGGCTCCGACACCGAGCTCTAGCAGATGTAACCTGCCAAAGCATAAAATATAAAATGAGAATGGCGGGCACAAAATGCTGTTGTCATCTATTCATCAGTGTTCGACCAAAAAAAAAAATTTCTATTCATCAGTGCTGTCCGGGGGGTGAGAAGGTGTGTACCTATCTCCGAATCTGAATCTAGGCTTTTTGGGCACCTTGTTAGACGCTTTAACTTTGAGCGCATCCCCGAGTTTCTCGGTGACAATCCATTCATTCACCCTCCCTACTTCTAAGAGGCCGATGAAGGTTGCTTTCGTTCGGTGGAACGACATTACATTCTCGAACAGGATCCAAAAAACCATCAAATGGAGTGACCTGTGAGAAATATAAACCACATGGGTCGTGAGACTGGCATGGAGCCAACTGAAGCCGATCTTTGGTGGCTCGACTTCGTGCATTTCAAAGAAAAAGCTAAAGTTCTTGTAACTAAGAAAACGATATCACCCCAGTGTCAAAAGACATTGAAGACGTTTTTATCGGCGTGAGATGTCACAACTGGTCTCAGAGAAACAACAAGAAAAAGGAAAGAGAGGTAATACCTAGGAGTACCGACAGCATTAAGAAGAGTAATAATGGAAGGAATATAAACTGCACCCCATTTGGGAACGGTGACTTCGGGAACAAGAACAGTCGCCGGCAACACAACGCAATAGAAGACAAAGGTGACGATGTGCGCTACGATCTTTCTGACCAGAAAGAAACTGTAAATCACATGCACCTTTTTCCATAGAGTGACCTTCTGCAGCAGACATTTCGAGAATGATGTGAGCTAATGAATAACTTCCAAAAGTTTTGTCTTATGTCTATGATATAATATCCTCATGCTTTCCACATGCATAGGAGGATGAAAAACTTGCCTTATTGCGAACGATTTCGAGGACCATCTTCCTGAAAAGATTCGCGGGACCGCACGACCAGCGGTGTTGCTGATACCGGTAAGCCTTGAAGGTACTAGGCAGCTCATTTTTCACCTATACAGGAAAGACAGTGGAATTCCATGAAGATGCTTTCTTTAGAAAACGGCAAAAACAACAACACATGTGACTGAAAGAGCATGTAGGGGACAGATTGTGCATTGAGATATTCTCGATTTGCTTCGGACAGCATGCATAAATGCGACACAGGACAAGAAGACAAGCAATTGTTTTTTCCAGGATCTAAAGGCTTGCTTCTCTTTCCGCCAATTGCCATTCTCAAGTATGTAGGAGAATCATATGAAAACGTGATTTTTCCTCACAACTTCATATGACTGTGGACAAAAAGAATAAAACAGATCTCTTCAACTGAGGGAGACCAAATCAATGCAACAGTAGTGCTTTGGAACAGGCTAAACCAGCAAATTCTAATAAGGAGATTGAGTGCGCGCCTCTTTCGATTACCTTGAGACTCCCGAGGTACACGAACTTCCATCCTTTAAGGCTCGCTCTGACCGCTAAGTCCATGTCTTCCACGGTGGTCCGGTCCTTCCAACCTCCCGCCTCGTTCAGAGCGGCAATTCGCCATACACCTGCCGTGCCTGTTTTCCACACAATCTCAAAATTCACAACTTCCGCAGTATATCTACCCAAGGCAAGCCGTAATGGGGAGCAGGCACTGAAGTTTTGACAAATCTCAATTCAATGACAATCTCACTTTTCCTGCGTGCCCGGAATCAAACAGTAAACTTCTACGGACTCGAATCAAAAGGGGGTCCCGTTCATTACCGTTGAACCCGAAGAAGGCGTAGGTGGAGGACCCGACTTCTTGCTCGACGGTGAAATGGTAATCCAGAGACATCTCCTGCATTCTCGTCATCAAGCACTCGTCCGCATTCACTGCAAGCCATCCCAGCACAAACCCACCAATCAATTTCACCAACTCAGCTGCCTCTGCCATCTCCTAACCCAACTACTCAACACGACCACCACCACCACCACCATCATCATCATGAAACCAAAGGCTTTTCTCATCTTTTCTTCTCTCGCAGATTTAGGAAATTCATTCACCACAAAAGGGAAAAAAAGGCACAAGAACACTAGAAAATATTCGACTCGTGTCGCTCAACTTCAAAAGGGTACGTTCCAAATTACGACCGGCTCACGAACCAAGTTAGCAACGCTCGGTTCCGATGTTCTTTCAGCGACTCAAATATGGAATTATTCATATCCACGGCGAATTAACACAGGAAAAAAAAAAATGGGTTCTTGAATTATCGAACCGAAAAATTTGGAAAAAAAAAGGTTAGAAAAATCTAAAAAAAGAGAAAAGCGGATCCCAAAATGTCGGCGAGCGAGGGAGAAAGAGAGGTCCCCCACGAAGGAAGCACATGCAGACTCTGGTACAGTGCAACAACACTCGAGGAACACGACAACATTTATGGCCCGGACAATGGGTAGTTCCATCAATGGAGACGATCTAGCAGATTGCTAAGTCCGGAGATCTCGAACGGACACACGATACGGTCTTTAAAAAAAACAAAAAAAAATCTTTCCTTCTGCCTGCTGAAAAGTTGCAGGGGCAATTTGGAGAAAAAAAATTGATAAATGAAGGCGGCAAAATTAGGTGGTCCGTTGCAACATGGACCGTTCCAATTCGAACCAATTCAAGACAAGCCAACGTCAATTTTTTTCGTAACGCACCATCGTTTTCCACGAGACAAGACATTAGAGGGTGGGTGCGCCACTTTTTGAGTCGAACCGACAGTTTTTCCTAGGCTTTTAACACGAGAGCATATGATTCAAGCACCAAAACAGGAAACACTTGGAGAAACTATGCTCGATTAATTTGGAATCGACCCGACTCGAGATACATAGCAATATCGGTAAATCATCCTCCTCCTTCTTTTCGAAGCTCACGGGAGTGGATGATGCGGCGCTGCCGCGCGAGGAGCTGACGCTCTCAAAAACCCCGGGCTATTCATAGTAATGTTAAAATTTGGAAGATGTAAACAAGATATGAACTTTTCCAATTCTTTTTAGATTTGCAATGATGATGTAAAAACCCTAGACGGGGTTGGAACAAGATAATAAAGTGAAAATCAATGGCTCGTGGACCTGACTAAAAGCCCCTTTTCACGACCATTAAAGGAAATTGCACGAGCTATATTGAAATGAAGTGTAGAAAAAGAAGGAAAAACCGCAATTTTCCAAAATGGGAGGGGTTGATTTGCAATGCTCAACATTTATGAAAAGATCCAAGGGACAAAATCAATCATATGGGAACATGCATCATGGGCTTTCGTTTTAAGCTGTGGGCCTAAACGGACCGGGGACAGGAAATGCCCGGACACGTGTCGAAACCGTGACCGGTCGAGGAGGATTCTCACCCCCATCTCCAAGGTGGCACTCACCGACACTTTTTAATAACTTCGACAATCTTTTCTTTAAGACCCATCAATTTGTTAATCAAGAACTCAGATTATAGCATCGACCATTCCATTCAGTTCGGTGCGGTCCGGTCCGATCCGGCAACGGAGCTACGGATGTAGGGAACGGACTACGACACGAGCGGGCAAAGGAAAGGCATGTTACCGAATTTCCAACGGGCCTGGATGAGGGCGACCTCAGGGTTGTGGACGAGGAAAGGGATGGTCCGCCAGAGGAAGTCGGGCTCGGGCTGGAAGTCGGCGTCGAAGATGGCGACGTAGTCGCACTGCTTCACGTAGCTCCGCTTCATGCCCTCCTTCAAAGCCCCGGCTTTGTACCCGTTTCGGTTGTCCCGGATCTCGTACTTGATGTTGATCCCTTTGCTCGCCCACCTCTGGCACTCCAGCTCCACCAAATCCTGATGAACCGGACAACATTTTCAAGCCAATTGACACAAAAAAAATTCATTAAAAGGAATAAAACAATACCCGAAGAAGAAGTTAATATTATTATTTTTTTTTTTTTGTGTGTGTAGATATTGTGCTTCTCAAAGCATGATAAAGTTCAAATTTTTTATTAGATTCTTGACGACTGGAGAGAATGTGAGGATGTGGGGGTACTTTTACCTTGATCGTCGGGTCGGTGGAGTCGTCGAGGACTTGAATGATGATGCGGTCGGACGGCCACGAGAGACCGCACGCGGCTCCAATCGAGAGCTGATAAACCTGCATTGACGCTCAAACAGAGAACGTCAATTTGCCGAGCTTGACGTCCTTCATCTAACCTTTTTTTTAAAGGAAAACAGAGCCGGAACAGAGCTGTCCATATATTAAGTGGAAAAAGCAAATGAACTGGAGAAAATATGCCATTTTGCAGAGGGGCGAGAAGGACCTCTCTCTCGTTGTACATTGGGATTTGAACCAGGACCATGGGATAGGCCGAGTTGCCAAGCTCGACGTCGTCCTTCATGGGCTCCCACCTGTACCGCTTCTCCGGCTTCCGGCCGAAGAGCTTCACGAGGAGGATGACCACGGCCATGTACACCCTCTCGATGAACAGCATCAGCGACATGGTCAGGCACAGGAACACCGCGATCCTGAGCAGCGGGACGAGCAATGGCGCTTTGATCTGAGCCCAAATAAGCGACAGTTGCATGGATATGTCGTCTCTTGCTCCTTCAAACGCGTTAGTTGCAGAGAGCCGGTCCATTTCAACAGAGACTCGTTTGCTCTGCTTTTCGATCTAGAAACAGAGCAATTCGAGAGAAGAAGGATGTGATGCTAGGGACCAGAGCTGATGAAAGCAAGCAGATCTCTGTGATCTAGCAATTGAACTATCTGTGAAAAGGAGAGAGTTGGACAGAGAATATTTGCTTTGTGGTATTGCTTCTGGGTCAAGCAAAGCAGAAGGGCAAAAAAATGGGGGGGCAGGGCTGGAAATGTCGGTGAACGGCTCGCTCAAAGATCACTCCTCTTGATGCAATGCAGAGAGAGATCCACCAAACAAGAAGACACGAAAAAGAAGGGCTGATCACGAATCAAACAGCTGAGGCAAAAGAAGACGATTAATGATCGATGAAGACTGACAAACCCTATCAAGAAAAATGGAAGCTTTTTCGCTGCCGTTTCCCCCCTCAAAGGAAGACGGAAGCAGAAACGTGAAACGAATGAACAAGAGGGAGGAGACACGAAATGAGAACGAAACGAAAGCGCTCTCTCTGTCTCTCTCTCTCTCTCACAGCTACTGCAGCACAAAACAGAGTGAGGAGGTTTCACATATATATGAAACGACGCACTCAACAACCAGCAGACGGGAATGAGAAGGCACTGAGAGGCTAAAATCCCCGGAGCTTCCTAACATTACGAATCTACCTTTCCCGATTTGCTGTGGTACCCAGAATTTAATTCCTTTTCTACTTCGCTTGTAATTTCAGAAGTGTGGTAATTCAGCTTATTTACCGTCTGCACCTACAACAAAAACCGCATTTGGCCACACAGTCCTCGACCGACATTACACAAAGTTTGACGGGACGGTCCCTCCATCTGCTGCTTATCAGACGCCGGTCCCGCCATCATCTCACTGAACACTGTCGCACATGCTCTCGACTGATAACTCTTCTCAATCCATTACTCAAATTTCTACAAACTATTTTTTCACCTCCTCGACGCGCACCACCTTTTAATAAAGTATGAGCCACTAGAATATGCTCATCATTGATATCGATATAAGATTTGGTATTCTGCTGCCCATTATACTTTGATGCTATGACAGATTCGTTTTTATGGAATAAACGAGTCTCTGCAAACTGTACCAAGTTAATTTATCTTTATAATTTACTTATTTTATTTGATTTGCATTTTTATCTTAAAGTTATGTATCTTTCTTTCAAGTAAAATGAAAAGTTTTCTTTCGACCAAAGAAAGGAAAATGGTCTTTCGATCCGTTGGCCTGTGTGGCAAGGGAATTGGGTGGAAGAGGAGACATATTTAATTTCAAGGTGCGAGATTCGACTTCCATGCTCTGCAACGAAGTGGAACAAAAACCTTAGAGATATGAGAGATAAGGTAAGATCGACCCTCCAAAAAGAAACAAAAGAATTGGTGTTCCGAAGATCTTGTAACTTGCCATCCCCTACTTTACCTCAACCCCGACAAGAATGATTGGCATTGTCTTGGACAAACATCTCATGGGGTGGACGGTCGATTCCCCTAGGTTCATTCCAATTGAGACCTTATGCTAGTGTCTCACTACTTCTGTCAAGACTGAAAAAAGATATTTCAGCCCGCGTTGCCATAATTAGGTCAATTTCTATGTCAAGAAATCTCACATAGATATGTAAACTCCTATTGTCATCGCACACACACACTAAATCGTAACCTCATCTTTTGTCACAATCATCAACTGTTGATGTCCTCGATGTGATCATTAATTAGCCCCTCAACTTTACTAACATGTGCTCACAAAATTAGATGTACCGTAATCCGAACATCGCATAAATGTCGCACCATCAAGTCCTTTTTCTAGCATGAGATTTCTCTGTGTATTTTTGTATGTAACTCCACTTTTCCACCGGTCACATTTGCTCGCTTGATATGCAATCTCAGTTTACTTTTGCATTTGAATTTGTAAATTCTCATCTTGCACTTTTGCTGCACAAGAAATACTTTCGCATAATTAGCCAAATGAATATTAAAAAGTACAAGAACCATTGTTGTTTCCAAAGTGTAAAATTACGGAGGAATATACTCTTCATCCGCGTTCTTTTACGCTTTTTTTTTAATTAAGCCCCTCTATTTTTTACTTTTTCCAATCAACTCCCTCATTTATCCAGTCAAATCCAACTTACTTGGCCGTTGCCAATTGCCGAGGGTGACATGGAATCGTGGACCACATTATGCTGCCGTGGACACTCACACACATATATATGTGTCATCTTCTTCCACTCGTAGTGTCTCTCATTTTCAACATGTACGGTGTGATCTTCTTCCACTCTTGATCTTGAAAAATATTGGCAATGTCACACTACGGTGTTAGTTGACAGCCTTCAGCTTGATTTAGCCAGATTCGAATTATAAGGGACTTGATTAGACAATTTGTGCGAATAGAAAGATCTAATTAGATTAAGAAAAATGTATAGAGACTTGATTAGAAGAATCAGCGAACATACACAGATGAAATTAAGATAGCTTTTTTCCCGAAAAACTAAACAAACAATTTCGAATGTCGTCGCCTTCCGAGATTGGTTTTCCTTAGACCTTCCTCCCCCAACTAATTCGTATGGTGACCTACCTAGGGGAGAGATAATTCTGTGTTGACCCTAAAAGAAGAAAAAAGGGAAGAGAGTATATAGTGCTTTTCGAAAGCATTTTTAATAAAGAGCTGTTCTGATTGTAGGTAAGTTAATTATAACCACACGATCTTCCAATCAATGAGTGTTTTATGCAAAACACGCGGTAATAGTGTGTGGATCTACAATTGAAATTGTACCATTTCTGACGGCCGTCGGTCGGGGAAACATTTCCCTTTGCAACATAAGGACCCTATCATTTATTATTTAGGCTCCATTTGTTTTACTAAAAATGAACCATTTAAAAACTATTTTCATAAAAATGATCGCTCATATTACTTATAAGAATGAGTCACCAAAAATATTTGTATCATCCACAAAAATATTCGGACATAAATTGTTGTGAATAATGAAACATTTTATCACTAACTAATTATTTCAAGCGATGCAAGCGATGATTTTTAGAAAAGTATTTTTGAAATCATTAATTTTTTGTGAAACTTAGGAACCTTATTGTTATAATTATTATTTATTTGACCACACTCTGGTAGTCTTGGCCGATGACATGAGCTTGCACTAAGGAGATTGGCTACTCATTTCTTATTATGATCCAATTATTTAAGAGATAAAGGGGGTGTTTTCAAGGTTACGCACGAACGAAAATAATCAAATGAAAATTATAGTGATGGTGCTTTTTCTTCTTATGGAATACAAACGTTATAATAGAAGGACAACTAATTCCGCAATTATCTTTTCCCCATCTTTTCCAATGAAAATTAAGATGAAAATGATGTTTTGATAGTGTAACTGTATATACTATCGAAGCCAGTGTTTCCAATGCGTACAAGATCGAGAGCGGAAAACCAACAGGCATGGGCATTTGGATTAAATGCAGTACCAGGAAAGAATCTCAGGAATCATTTGAGAAAGGAATGAGATTTTGGACATAGCTTGAGCTAGATAGATACTTTTGGCTATAGTGATGTCCTACACACACTACGAGGGTGTCGAGATGCGCAAGCGAATCGTGTTAGAGAAATTCCAGAGTGAAGATTTGGTACGGTACGGTATGGTATGGTATGGTGTGGAGTATTTGATATTTTTTAGTTAGCTCACGACTCATTGATTTGAACTCAAGGCGGATTCAAGCACATATATTGACGGGTTTGAAGTTGGGATATTTTTTTGTGATCTCTCCATGTGGAAGTCTTAGGGTTTTGCTGCACATCCCGATAGTAACAACTTGCCATTGCAGGCGGTCGCATTGAAAAAAAAAAAAAATACTTAGAGAAACGCCATCCATTAATTATACACCATGGTTTTACAAGAATGTGGATTCTTTAAATTTAAGATGTCAAGTTACAAGTTTGACTGAAGAAACAAGAAAAATAGAGAGTAAACGCAATATCATAACTTTAAGAGAATAAAGGTATGTTTGTCAACGATTCCGATCCAAAAAATCAGTTCCATTTAGAATTAATATTTTCTAATTCTATTCCCTAGACGAGTATTAAAGAATCAGAACGCGTTGATGACTACATAAAATTTCTGTTCCTGGAACAATATCTCTTCCCTATTTTTTTTCATTTGAGTCAAATAGTCAACCTATGTAGCATCACTAACAAAATTAATATAAATCATGCATAATCCATAATTAATCTATTTATTTCGCGCTGCTATAATCATCTATTTATTTCATGAAACATTGTTTTTTATAATTTGTTAAGAAAAATGATATTGCTAAAACACTTTCATTCAATACAAATTTAGTGATTTTTTAAAATATTTTTTTATTTTTTAAAATGTATTCTTTTTATTTTTCTTTTCTTTTCTAGTTTCTTTTCCTTTTTTCTCCAACTGCTGGATACGACGACCGACAATGGGGGATAGGGCGATCATGGCGACAATCAACGGGTTATGGCTGTGGTGGAGCTAGTTAGTTGAACGACGAAGCTGGCTAGTCGAACATTCTTCCCATAGACTTCATTCTCTTTTTTGGGAGGGTTGAGGCAACGAAGTGAGAGCCTTTCTTGAACATTCTCACTTTATTGGTCTTGTTTTTCAAAAGTAATTATGGCCAAAAGAATTAACTCTTTTTTTATTCTTGTTTTCGCCCTAAATTTATTCCTAAGAATAGAATTTGAGAATCAAAATCATTATCTTATCAAACAGGTTTCTCAATATTTTATGTTCCAAGAAATAGAATCAAAGAATCATGATCATGACCATGATCAAACAAGTCCTAAGGGAACTCATTATAGAGTCTATATTGGTACGGTTTACTTAGTTTTAAGTATATTTAGTTTCTTCGATCCATCTTGACACAATTCAACCTCCATCATCATTAATCAGGATGATCAGTCAATTCCCAAAACTAATCATCAGGGAAAAAAATTCTTGGTCAAAGCTGAATAACTTTGAACTCACTCAAATCCCAAAAAAGTCCCTCAAACTTAAAAAAAAAACATTTAAGCCATACCAAAGAGAAGAAGAAGGTGATGTGAGTGTGGGCTTCTCGGAGGTATCAGGTTCATGGCAACTCAAAAGAGACTCTTTTGGGGTCGATATCCAAAAAAATCACAACTTTAGCATTTGTCCTAATTATATCTAAATTTTTTTGTATTTTATAAAAAACCTTCAACTTTTACTTTTGTCCCAATTCTACTTGCCTAATCCCCGAAAAACCCCAAACTTTAGTATATGTCGCATTATATCCAAAAAAAAAATTCTCATAAAAAATCTCAAACTTTTATTTTTATCCCAATTCTCCCACCATTAGCCTTCCGTCCATAATCACAGTCAATTAATCCTACATGGCATTTTCACATCGTAAATGAATTACATTTTAGCAAAGTTAATATGAAAAAACCCCCTACTTTTCTTTTGTTATTTGTTTCCCCTACACATTGCCGGGAGATGCAAAGCCACTCAAGACGGTGTTTTTCGGATTCTTCCCGGCACTCAACAGCCCAAAGAATGGCTACACATGGGGATTTGATTATTTGGACGAACAATCACAAATCTCTTCGTCCATTAATCATGTTGATTCCTAACTTTAAAGATTAATTGGGACATGTGCTAAAGTTTTTTTTTTTTTTTGGTGTTACGCCCTCCCTTTTGTGCTTTTTTTTTTGTCGAACCCTTTTGTGCTATGTCACGTCCCTCTTTTTTTTTTTACCCAGAAAAAAAAATGTTTTCTGCTTGCATTATTATTGAACCCTTTTAGGGCTGTTGTGCAATGATTTAAATTATTTGGAAATCAAAATTGATAAGTTAGACAAAAATGGTGGGTGGGAGTTTTATTTATGACCTCCGATGAGGCACAGAGTGTTATTACATGCTGCAATGCTATCTGTCTAGACTCACGTGAGCGCCAACGAACAGTAATATGAACTTTTTTTTTTGTACATGATTCACATGAGCTGAGGCCGGGTGCGTGGGTGACCTTTTCATTTATGTCGAAAAGTACGTACATCCCTAAACGCACCCAATGTTGGTTGGCCGTCTCGTCCTCTCGGCACTGTAACAATGCTTCCTTAAAAAAAATTATGAAATACGTTCCGATTTATTTCGTAAAAAATAAATAATTTAAAAATATATTTTTTAAAGGGAAAACTATCTAAGTAGCATTCATACCGATACGCGACACGATACGATAAGGCGACACGTCATTATAAAAAAAAAGAATTTCGACATATTGGGACATGTTGTTTAATAAATATATATTTTTAAATATACATGATAAATTATATTAGCAATAAGTTTTTTTTTCTTCTTCTGTTGCTAGCTGAGCATATTAATTTTGTAGTGGTTGGATATATGACTTAAGTATATATGTTTGATAAATTCACATTTTGATCCGTAATTTATTGGAAATGTTTAAAATTGACCCGTACGTATCAAAATGGCATGTCGGGATACTGGATTCGCGTGTACGTGGCGTGTCTGAGGCGCCGACCATGAGTCGATCCCATGTCAGAGAGTATCGGAGAGTGTCGAACACGACACGTAGAGTCCCACGGAGTTTCAGTGCTTTATAGAAATCTATGTGCTTTTGTCCCAAAATAGAGGCCTTCATCGCCTTTCACCTTATAGTGCTTGAAATAATTATTCGATAAAGAATATTTTCGCTACCAACTATAATTTATGTTTACATATTTTCGTAGCCAATAAAAATGTATTTCGTTTATTTATTTTTATACATAAAATCAATCATTTTAAGAAAAATAATTTTCAAATCATTCATTTTTCGTGAAACAAACGGAGTCTTAAATTTTTTTTTATTCTTGTGGCAAATTAATCGCATGGCAAGAAAGTAAGAAATCACGCGACAAGTAATTTCACACGCGTTGGGTGTCCTAACATGCATGTCGTATCATTTGTTTTGTTGACCGGACCGCCCATGAAAGAAATTTGTACATGACCTAATTAAATGTCGATTGTACAAAGCTGCAACCGGTTTTCTGGCGTGAAATCAAACGCGCTATTGTTTGGTCCAAATTTTTACACGAGAAAAACCAATGAAATAGAAATATTGAAGTCATGAGATTTCTTTTTTCATGTGTCAAATCTAGTTGACTAAGTACACGATCCGTCACCGAACCGAATTAATATAGAGGTAAAGTCCAATAACATTTATAATGATCTGGTTTGATTCCGACGAATCCAGTGCGAGACCTGGACGCCACATGAAATAATAAAAGTAACGAGAACAATTCAAACGCAATGAGCTTTGAGTACCATAAACAAAATTTTCTTTTTTGTGTTACCGGATACACTAAACTATACCCACTGCAATACCAATACTCGAAACTCTTTTTTTAGGCGCCATTTATTTTGTAGAAAATGAGTCATTTCTATAAAAAAAAAAATTCCGGTAAGTCAATTTAAAAAAAAATGATTATATTTTTCGGTATTTAGCTGAAATATGAAAAAGACTCAAAAAATATTTTTCTTTTTTTGGTATGGAAAATTGGATTTTATTTTTCTCCATGCACTCCATTCAATAATCTTTTGTTTTTCTATTTTTTTTATTTTTTTAAAATTGAATTTTAAAATTTTAAATTATTTGTCTTTGTCTTTTTCTTTTTCTTTTTTCTCTTTTCTTTTTATCTTTTTATGTTTTTCATTTTTCTATTATTTTTTTTGCCATTCACTGGCAGCAAGCAAGCTCAAGCCTCGCCATAGGCCGGCAAGCCTCGAACTCACTGGCGAGGCCTGGCCTCAATCGAGGTCGGCAATGGCTCGCCTAGCCTCGCTCGAGGCCCGCAACGCTAAGCGGGGCCTTGCTTGAGGTCGACGATGCTCAGCCTCACCTCTGGCCAGCCATCGGCCGAAGGAGGAGAAGGAAAAAAAACACTTAAAAAAAAGAGAAATTTTAAAAAATGAATTTTGAAAAAATAAATAAAAATGAAAAGAAAAGTAAAAAAATAATTAAAAAGAAAGGAGATGTGACAGGAAGGAAGAAAGAAACATAAGAAAAATATTTTCATCTTCTCAAAAAGAGAAAAATGTTTTCTCCACTTTTGAAGAAGTTTTTTTCATGGGAAGAAAATGTTTTCTTGGAATAGCTTATTTTTTGCGATCTAAATGACGAAAAATTCAAAAAATGTTTCTAGAAAGTTTTTTTTTTCCATGAAATAAAACGAAGCCTTAGTTTTACCCAAAGCTCCTACATTATGCACATCGTGATACTGATGTCCCAGACCTCTTTTTTTAATCACCAAAATCCTAAACTTGCATCTACGTAACTAATTAACATTTGTTTCGGACGAAACTGTAGCGGATGGTGTTTTTCGTGTCATTAGTACGAGTTTGGAGTGTTCGTGGCAAGAAAAATAAACTTGGGTATCAATGTCATAATAGGTAAAGTTTAATATTTTTTTATAGTAGACTAATGGTATTTTTGGTCGTACCGATACATTTCCGTATTGATATACTCCACTATAAACTTTTTAATGAGCAAAATCTTTTGCTAGCATATGAAAGCAACTATTCCCGCTTTACATATATACAAAAATTAAGAAAAAAATATAAATAAAGATTTAGTGGATATTATTTCAAATAAAGGCATAAAGTAGCCACGTAGTCTCAAAAAATGGCTTGATAGGGCATTTTTGCCATTTTCTTTCTTTCTTTATTTATTTTTTCCTTTTTCTGTCTTAAAAAAAAACTTATGAAACGCACAGGTGGGAGGGTTGTGGCCGCCACCTCAACGAGGCCTGGCAACCTCGGTGAGCAAAGGGCGAGGGCCAACAAGCCCTCTCCTAAGTCCGACGTAGGGGCACATCACTCGGCCATTCCGATGCAAGGGCTGGTGACCCATGCTTGAACTTGGGAGAGGGCCTGCTAGCCCTTGTCGACGCCCCACTGGCGATGGGACACTAGTGTTTTTTTTTAATAATTTTTTTAATTGAAAAAAATAAAAAAGGAAAAAAAAGAAAAAAATCAAAATACTAAATGACGGAAATGTCCTCGAGGCGAGGCCCTTTTTTGACACTACATGGTCACTTCAACATGTTATTTGAAACTGTTATACCATTTCAGGTTCATATTTGAAATTTTTCCTAAAATTCAAAAGGTTTTGAGCTCTCTCCAGTAGGCATGACGGATACTGCATTGATCTCGGCTCGAGTGCTAGCAAAACTTAATAGTCTTTCTCGTGGATAATTGATTGATATTTAGTTGACAAACAACTCAAGCTCTAACGAAATAGATATCTACATTGACATATACAGTTTAATCGAGCTAAACTATCACGACGAAGCCAATCGAACAATCGTCATGTCTAAACGTTTCAAATACTAGATTGAAACCCGAAAAATATAAATATATGTACATATCTTTCTATTATTCGAATCAAAAGTCTCATTTTTCTCGCTTTTTGCTTTGCGCTATCACTGTTGCATCGAAATATATATTATATGCCTGAAATAGGCATGTTAAGTGTATGTACAACACAAGAGTTTGACAAGCTAATGATGATTTGTGGCGCTTCAACAAAGACTCACGCCTTACACGCGATCATTTTCCCCTGACAATAATCCAATGTCTTTGGCGACATTATGAAAAATATCCGCGTTGAAGCTAACGTTGCTGTCCTGTGGGCCCTTCTCATGTGCTTTAGAAACGTGAACGACTCAATCAATGCCTTTTGCTTTAGTCCTTTCAGTTGTCTTCACATTTGGATCGACTCGTGAGGTGGGCCAGTAGAGATGATTATATTGGCGCATCAGGAGCAATTAGAATTCGCCTACCGTTCAGTTCGCGATGCAATCGTTCTCTCAAGCTCTAGCTTACTTGCAAAAGTTCCTTTGATTACGAGAGGAGAATCATCCCAAAATGTCATAAACATATTATACTTTTTGCCAATTCACTCATAAGCTTTTAGGTGTTAACAATTTAGTCCTAAACATTTTTCATATCTTACCAATTTAACTCATCCAACAAATTTTAGCTGGAAATCACTGATGTAGACGCCGATTGTCATACATGGCACAACCGGCGCTAATGTACATAATTTTTGATATTATCTTTATATTTCTTTCAAACTTTTTATTAACTTATTTTATTTTATGTTTCCTTTTTTCTTTTCTTTTCTTATTTTTGTTTTAAAATTAGATTGAAAAAATAAAAAGATAAGATAAAATTTTATTATAAAAAAAACTGAAAAAAAAAAAAAAAAGAGAATGGCAGGCTCGCCGGTGTAGTGGGCGCTGCCACCGGCACCGCCCATCGCTAGAGGGGCCGGCGGAGATCGCCAGCACTGGATGAAGCTTCTCGGCCCCAAGCAAGGTCGCTCTAGGTGACACCGGCCCTCCCTTGGGGCCAAAGACCCTTGTTAGGCCTAGCCCAGGGCACCCAGATTCGAATTACTAGCAATGTCCCATGTTATCTCTATCGCTAACTAATTGTTAAGAGGCTTTCCTGCACCTCGTTCAATCGTATCGGTTTCATGGGCATCTCATCTATACATCGTCAACAATGGTATTTAAAGAACACGAGCTAGTTGTTCAAAACAAGAAGAAAATATTATCATATAATTAGATGAGATTGGAGTATTAATTTGCAACAACATTTCTACAGAAAGAATTTCCAGAGGGACGTTTTGATTATTGAGTTGGACAAGGTCCGTGGAGTTTTCAGGGACCCTGATGTTCCACCTACTTGGTCTCCTGAGCCTTGTGGGTAACGTTTTTTCTGGTCCAAGAAACACTCACGCATACTTCCAAAGTAGAGTAAGCAAAATGGGCTGAATCAGACCCGACACCTATTCCATTTCCACATCTCCCACCCCATTCTTGACCCATCTCAGCACCTAAGTCTGAATCTGACCCCTCGAATTTGCTTAACAGATGGGAATAATCAGGAAATACCTATGAAAGTAAAATTCCACCTCTCTCTCTCTCTCTCTCTCTCTCTGACAACACATGACATGCTGGATCGGCCAGCAACTCTAACAGTCGAAACCCTGGACATTTCAGGCTAGGGCAGAGCATAATGGTCTGCCCTATGGGCTGATCGAGTCAGGAACTGCTCAAACAGGATCAATCTTTCTGGTTGGATCTGTTTCTCGAGAGCTTCAAGCTAGTTCCTGTTTCCACTTATGGTCAGTCCGGTTCCCGATTTCGTGAGGAAACGGGCCACTCAGATAGGACTGTATAATATATATATTTTTTAAAAATCCTAAAAGTAAATTTAAACCTAAATTTAAGATGTTTAGTATGTTTAGCATGACTTTCACGTTTAGCGACAACGTGATGCAATTGACGAGAAGTTGTCCGGTGAATATGCCATTAACGAGAAAAATTTAACGACAAATGACATAAAAAATGCAACAAGTCCGATCCGGTCACAAGGTTATCCGGTCTGGTTCCCAGTCCTTGAAATTGAAAACCGGTCCTCCCGATCCGATTCCCTATTTCAGGGTGGGACCAAACCGGATTGGCAACCAATCCACCCCTAGTTCAGGCAAGGGTTCCTTGCTCTCCACAGAACCATTTGTTGTACACCAGTATATGTCTTTCTGATGATGATATTGAAATTTAAAAATTCTATGAATGTTTTAATGATAGTTATGAATCTTCTCCCTTGCCTTTAACTTTGCTTTTAATGCCTTTTTCACCCAAAAGACAAGTGGACATGCCTTTCCTTTTCTTTTTTAACTTTGTTTTAATTACGCCAGCCCTCTTACATAAATAGTTGATCTTTCTGCGTGCTAAACATAAGAACTTGTTTGATCTAGGCTTGCTGTACTAGATAAGGTTTTTCTCCTGCACACTGTAAAGAGTTGCAGCGGTTGGGAGGCTTATCTGTGGGTTGCTGCGTTCATAAATTAATCGAGTTTGAGTTGCATGCATGTTGTGAGAGACAACAAATGCAACTTGTACCCACTTGAACGATAATAATTCATCTCCAAGGGCACGGTTAGGAGACTTGATTTCCACTTAGGTCATTACTCTTATTAATTTCGTATACGGGATTAAGGTGAAGCAAATCAAACACGAGTTCGCCGAATAACGTCATTATCTAGCTAGCGGCAGCAAACAAAGTTTACTCCTACTGATCTCGGGAACACATGTAATTAATTTGGATTATCGATTGTGATGTGTCATAACTCGAACCATGTTTTGGATTGCCCTTATTGTCAAGTGAAGTTATTTGCACAAAAACAAAAATGACCAATTATTTTGCTATTATTGATATGTGCTAGATTTAGTTGATGGGAATTGATTTTGGTCATTTATGAATAAAACAATCGACAACTTAGGAAATTGACAACTTTGTGAATTGACAAATAGTGGAGTTGACAATCTCGGACGCACTTGTCAAAGAAGTAATAGTCAACGCAGTGGCACAAAATAACCCGCCAAGGTCGTAAAGTCAATGAAACCGTCAAGGTAACCATTGAATGTAACCGTCTAGTAATTGAGTCAATGTAACGATTGAGTAGTCGAGTCTTAGCAACTGTCAAATAGTGAAGTTGTGGTAACCATTTGTGACATACGTTTGTCATCTCTAGTTATAGCCTTCATTTATAGCCGTTGATTGAAGGTTTTAAATAGCTACATCATACTCCTTATAGACATTCCTCGAACAAACAACACAAACTTATTATCTTTCATTCATGTATAGTAGTCAAGGTTGGAGTTGGAGTTCTCAAATATCTCGTCGTCGATTGAATTCCAGTATATATGTTAGCTATAGTTTCTAGGTACTACGTTGTCTATTAAATTTTGACGTTGGATCTTGCCCATTTCTCACGTTGTCGTCAATTGAATTCCGGCAAAGCCTTGCGTACTTTAACGTCTATCAAATTTCATTGAAATGTATCTATCGATTTTCGGCTAATCCTTGATTAATCAGTGCATATTGGATTATTGTTTTTTATTACTTAGATTTGGATACATAATTAATTCTAGTAGGTGCATATGATTTTGGCGGACTTGCGGGTGGACGTTTTTTTCGAAGGGAAATGCTTCTCTAAGCGTACTTTTAAAAACGGTAGAATCTCAACCATAGATTCACATACCATCACTGTGTGTTTTACATAAATCACTCATTGATTGAGAGATCATGTGATCAGAAATAACTTATGATATTGTCAAATTATCGGGCTAGCGGCTTCTTTTATCGAAAATCAAATGAAAAGGTGAATGTACCCTGCCGAAATTCGGGCTTGGTCCAAACTAATCAACGTGGTTACCTATCATTCTATAGGGAATGAAGACGACAGGCCCAACATATTTGGGCCAGGCTTCAATTATAGCAGAGACCCAATTCGACCCGCTAAAATTCGACTCTTTTCAGGTGTTGACATTTCTCCTACATTTTCTTGCAACGTTTATTTTGATGATAAAAAGATAGACTATATAGTTTCAAATGCCCAATTGTCCACAAAACAATGTGTGCCTAGTAGACCTGCCCACTGTAGGCCATCTTGAAGAAATTAGATCTACAATCACCCCTCGGGCCATGTTAATCTTAAAATTAATATGTTAATAATCTAAACATAACTATCAACACATCATGGAACTATAGTTAATATCAATGATTCATTCACATGTTATAATATATTGTGAAATATCATATCAGGTGATAATATTCCAAAACTCGTACATACATATCAGAAATAACCGATAGTATTGTCAAACTATGAGGCTAGCAATTTACATTTATAAAGAAAATGCTTGTCTGATAGTACTATCAAAGATGGTACAATCTAAATAGTATATTCACACGTCAGCTCCGCGTATTTTGCATAAAGTACTCATTAATTGAAAAATCATGTGGTAAAAAATAACAGACAGTATTCGGATTGTTAGCTAGCAGCTTCTAATATAAATGGACTTGCTATTTCTATTCAATTTAATTCTGCAGTGTACTGTCATACATCTTGGATAATGGCGCCATTTAAATAACTCATAACCCACGTTTTGTGACGAGAAAGTCGCAACTTCGTCACCAATGAGCCCAATGTCGTTTTGATTTGGAATCGGAACAAATAATTTTCTAATCATAAGAAATTGAGATACCGAAATTAGTTATTTGTTCTAATAATTTGATCCACGGGGATGATATTGGAAAAGATATGCACCGAGACATGCAGACATAAAGGGCGGACATAGCAACATTTCTACTTCAAAAATCAACTTCCGACCGGAAGTTGATTTTTTTACTTCTACTCAAAGCGAGAAGTTGATTTTTGTACTCCCGCTCCGGAAGTTGATTTCTGATCAAAGAAATTTGTTTGTTAACGACCGAAAATTTCTACTTCTGAAACATTTTTAACACAAAATATTTTATGACGAATTATTGTTGGCGGCCAAAAAATCTACTTCATTTTCAATTTTTTAAAATTTCTTCGAAAAAATAATTTTTTTATAAAAAATTTATTTACTTTTTAAAAATAAAAAATTATTATTTGTTTTTAACTTCGACAGCCGGAGATGGCGACTCGGCGGCGGCGGTCGCCGGTAACAGCAATGGGCGGCGGTGGTCGATGGTTGGCAACGGCCTGCAGAGGTCGAAGGCTGGTGGTAGTCATCGATGGCGGCTGGCGGAGGTCAGAGGCGATGGTTGGTGGTGGCGGGGGGGGGGGGAGGAGGGGCGGCAATGGGAGGCAGCACTCGGTAGGGGGCGATGGTCGGCGGTTGCTAACAAAGGTTGGGGGCTGCAACGGCTAGTAGGGGACGGCTGTGGGCGACGGTGGGCCGTGGGCAACAACGGGCAGCGGTCGGCGGCGTTGGATGGCGGGCGGAGGAGGTCAGCGGTTGGAGGCGGTGGGCAGTGACATCGGAGGCATGGTTGAGCACGAGAGACGTAGTTAAAAGAGGATGAGGATGAGGCGAGACGGGAGGAGGTCAGCGGTTGGAGGCGGTGGGCGATGACATCTAGTTGATAGGCGCGTGAAATGTTCCTGCATGGACGCAGCAGAAAAGATGTTTGACGAAATGCCTGAGAGAAACCTTGCTATCAGACCTGTTCGTGCGGGTCCGAGCATTTGTCAAAAATAGAACTTTCATCTCTATGGCCATCTTTGCTAATGCTATCTTTGGTATAGCCAAAAAAAAAAAACAGAGAGAGAGAGAGAGAGAGAGCTCACTTAACACTTAGCACCGAAGTCCAAAGTCAAACACGAGCCAAAGTTTATATTCTGAACCAAAGTCAAACATCACGCATCCGTTCATACACATAATTCAGAGAACCCCCATTTTCCGGGTCACTCGTCCAACGCGCGTATCACATCGCCAGGTAATTTGCAAAAGTTGGCTTTGAAGTTCCTCAGGTTGACGTTTAGCCTGCTCAACCTGAGTAGAAAGTTGATTGCAGTGCAGCCTGTTAAAAATCCTTAAAGAAAGTTTGACATTCCTGAGTTCCTCATAGAATTCAAACATAGGAACACCAGCTTTGTCACACTTCCATGCATCCCTCGTTGCCTGTAAGCAGGGTGTTGACTCCGAAAATAGAAAACATTTGAAAGGCCTTGGGGACAATAATCTCCAGGATAAAGTCCGACAAGACAAGGACAATGGTCAGAAACTAAAGGAGGTTAGAAATCTGTTGTTAAAGCTAATCGGTTTGCATGCATACTGATGGTTTTGCTTCGTAAGTTTCATTGGTGTCTCTCGGGAGATGTCACCTTCACAGTTGTGGCCAATCGATTTTATAAGATCGCATGAAAAGCATTCCCCTAAAGAAAAAAGTAAGGCTAAACATGATTCCAAAGTAGAATCGGAAACAGAAAAATCGAACGGGTGGAAATAGTGTAGGTTCTAGGTCTTGGGTTCCATGGTATGTAGGGTAGGTTATAGATTTCAAAACTTAAGGAACCAATTCCGACAAGTAGGCTTCAAGTTTCATGAGATGGAACCCGAAACAAGTCTTTGTGTTTTTCTTGCTCATGTCTTCACGCAATCCCGTGATATTATATGGTATTCGATGATGAGTATGTTATTCAAAACCATCAGCCCGAGCTTCCATTTCCGATTATATCCATAATTGAGACTTTTACTTTGTTAATATTTCATATTCTTCATGTGTATAAATATGACTTATGGTCAGTGGATTGTAGTAGTAAATGGTGATCATCAGAAATGATAATTCACCGCAATACATATGGAACCTAGGTAAATCATAGGATTGAACCTGGCACTTGTGACAAGGTATGTTCTAAGTTCTAGGGCATATAGGGTATGTTTCAAGGTAGAATCGGGAACCGAAAAATCGAACCGGTGGAAACAACATAGGTTCCAGGATTCGAGGTCTTGTAGGGTAAGTTCTAGTTTTCAAAAATTGGGGAACCGATTCTGACGGGTAGGTTTCAAGTTCCATGAGTTGGAACTCGGAACCCGAAACTTAGAACAAGTCCTTGTATTTCATGGCGTCCGATGATGAGTGCGTTATTTGGAGCCATTATTTTTAGCTTCCAGTTCCGGAAAAATCAATGGCTGAGACTTATACTTCGTCAATATTTCATACTTTTTGTGTGTCTAAATATGAGTTATGGTCAGGGAATTATAGCAGCAAATAATGGTCATTAGAGATGATAATTCACTACAATCATTCAATTAAGAATACAAGTGGAACATGGGTAGACTCTAGAACCTATGATACCGTAGGTTTTCAAGTTCTAGAGTATGCGTAATAGGTTTCAAGGCAAAATCGAGAACCGAAATATCGAACGATGAAAACGGGATAGGTTCCGGGTTTCGGGATATGCGGGGCAGGTTTTATGTTTCAAAAATTGAGGAACCGATTTCGACGGGCTAGTTTCGGGTTCCATGAGGTGAAACCTGGAACAAGTCTTTTTGTTTTTCTTGTTAAATTTCTTCGTGCAGTATTCCATGGCGTCCGATGATAATTGTGTTATTTTGGAACCCTTAGTCCGAGCTTTCATTTTCGGCGACATGCATAACCGAGACTTTCACTTTGTTAATATTTCATATTCTTTATGTATCTAAATATGAGTTATGGTCATGGATTGTAACAACAAATGGTGGTCATTAGAGTTGAAAATTCACTACAATCGTTTAATTAAGAATGTAGATGGAACTGGAGTAGACCTTAGAGCTGATCGTGGAACTTGTGATAATGTGGGTTCTAGATTCTAAAGTATGCATGGTAGGTTCCAAGTTTTATTATGGAAGAAACCTGAAACCACTCATCCGAGAAAAAAAGATACCGTTTCATCTAGCTCAACCAAATTTCTTTATATCAATCCTCTAATTCAAAGAAATGAGGCAACGTCTCGCATCTTACGAGGCTCCTACCAGCCTAGAACAGGTAATGACAATTTTGGTGTAATTGTCAAGTGACAAAATGAGAGACACTCCATGCTTGTTTCGAGAGCCCGTGAGAAACGTAAGAGTCACTTCGCGAGAGGAGATCCGTGCCCACCTAGCAATGCGTTAGCTTCCCAGGTCCGTTTCAGGAGGGTCCAGACATTGGTAAACAAGTTTGGCATGAGACCTGTCTTTCTGAAAAGGAGGAAAGTGCCGGTTAAGCTTTTGCTTTTCGGTCGAATGTTAAGCTTTTTTGCTTGAACTGATAGAAAATTGCACCTGTCACGATAAATGTAAAAAAGTGTGAGAGTTTGAAAAGAAGAAGATAAGAGCTGAGAATCAATTTTCCAAGAGGCTTTGGAGTTTCTCCCCATCCAGCACTGTAGAAGGGAGTCTTGAGCTTGTTGAGGATTGGGCCGTCAAAGCCCATAAATGCAAGTCTTTACATTTTCAAATCGTTATTTCACCTCCTCAAACTCTTTTAGATTTATTATGTTTGGAGGCCCGTTTATTGGGCCCCTTCGTTTTTTCTAGTCGAACGAAAGTTCTTCGTTTTCGAAAAAAGAAGAAGAAGAAGATGCTTTTGAGTTTCTGAGATGGTTACTCTGTGCATGAAAAATGAAAAGAAAAATTCATAGGCAAATTGATCTTTCTTTAATTAGTTGAAGATATCTAAGGTAAATCACCATCTCTAATTTTAGATTCATACCAAATTGAAAATTTTATCTCCAAACTTCAATTTAACTTTATTGTCCTTGCTTTTGGCGCATTGCTTTTTATCAAAAAGGTTATAATGAGAATTACGAGTATATATAACCATCTATAGAATCAAATTATATTTTTTCTCCAATTTTCGTATTTAGCGGCAAATCTTTTACTTGGCTTTAAAAGTTTACAGTTTGAGAAATGAAGTCTGCTGATCCAAGAATTCTTGGTCAATGATTGACTGGGGTTGACCTTTTTACCAAGAGTTCTTGATCATGATAGATATGTTTTGGGACGACGGCTGACCTTAATTTGTGGCAATATATCAGACAAAAAAGAAGAACAATGTAAAGGGAGCAAATTCCACAACGTTGGCTGATCAACAAAGAGGAAGCATTTCCTACAAAGTCATTCATGAACACAGAAAAGGAAGCCATAGACAAAGTTAGTTCTCTAATTTGTCCAGTCATTTTGTCAGCAGCCTGTAAAGACCTCAAATAGATTAGATCCGATCCGCATTAAATAGCCTAAGAACTCCGGGAGTTATAGAGACTCAGTCACCAGGAACGGACACATTGATGTCAGGATAAAGCCTCTGATCAGGCGTGAGACCGGCCTCGGGATCGTCCCAGTCCTCCTCGGTGTCAGGTGTATCGGCGTTTGGAGTCTCGATCGGATCAAATTCGTCTGTTTTATGATCTGGTTCTGGTTGGGCAAAGGAAATCTCTGCATGATCGGGTTTCAGTTGCGAAATCAGGGCTGCCCCCTGGACGGCATCTGGTCCGGCCATGGCTGCGGGAGCTGGTGCAATTCCTTGTCTGCGAGTGTACTTTCTTTTATGGGGCTTGTAACCATTCGGCATGAAGCTTCCGATCACAACCTGAAAAGAAACAGGGCCCAGCAAATTTGAGTTGCAGATCTTATTATGAAAGATTAAGCCCTGACACGAATCATCACATTGTGGATGCCGCAGGTTTTGCCTCTCTTCTCTTTAAAGCACATAATTAACTGTCTAATGTGCTTAATCCCTCTTAAGTCAGTTCATCAGGTGACAGCACCAGTATTGGCTTGCTAAGTTAGAATCAACTAGTGACAACCTTTGAATTCGACTTGAACTGACACTCGGAATGAATTAAAAGCTGACTCGAACTCAATGTTCGTGAAGTTAAACTTGAGTCGCTCATGAGAAAACAACATGTTTCAGCAAGTCAGATGCCTCCATATGCAAAACGAGAATACTATGCACATATATATAGCAGTTAAATTTAGTTGAAGAGAACGAAATAGGGAAGTTCATACCTGAATGGGACTTGCAGCCACCAACAAACCGGCAATTCCACCGCCTATGACCCGACCGTCTGGACCAGCCAACGAGATGCTCAAACCACCGGTCCGGTTCTTCACTCCTCCATAATCGGTGATTGTGAATGACCCCGATAATGTCAGTATCTCAAATCTCCCCTGCAAGAATATAATATCCTAACTTTCAGAAACAAATTTAAATCCTGATGATGAGACAAAAACACCTTCTGAGTAAACCAAAATTTCTTGCAAGACAGCATGCATTCATACAGATCAGTAATAAATAGTTTCCGATTTCGTTTGATGTCGCAATTTATGTAGCACGCACTCAGGGAGATACATGTTCGTCAGCGAACCACTACTCCCCGAAAAATTCCTCAAGAAGCGGAATGTTGAAGAAGCAAAAATTTGAAAAAGGTCTGCACGGCCAATTCTATGAGCAGAAGTAGGAACGAATCAACACATACCTCGTACGTCAAAAGGCCACCAGAAGAACCAGGTCGTCGAATGGTGACGTTGGAAACGGCTCCATTGGCAGAGAGCACGCATATGCCTCGTGCCCCTCCTTGCGCAAATGTTTCTACTTTCCCTGCTACGTCCTGCAATTGCATATTGAATTTCATTCGTTATTGACGTACTCAATTATATGCTCATAAATAAGCAGGGATGGCATTTAAACCCATATTTCCCATATTAATTGCGTGTTACATATATACAATCCTAGATTTTCCCATGAATTAACAGTCGGATCCAATCTTTCCTGTCAACTATGCAATTCAATGCTCTAAAATACATATGTACAGTTCTCATAATGCCCCTAAAAATATTCTGTAGTGTCAAAGAGAACGCTAGACACCTAGAAGGGTCAAGGCATGCCTGGTCACCTTAGCCCCCTGTTCTGTCTTTTGTACTTTGAAAACCTCGGATCCGTGACATTTTCCCCCCCACACAATTGAGTGACACCCTCAGCGCTCTCAACTTGAAATCTTTTACTTGCTCAATCGAGTCTTTCTCTTGGATCACTCCCACACCATTTAGTCTTTCCCTTCTTAACCTCACGGTTTGCATGATTGTTGAACCCCAATTGGCTTCCCGAGCAATACCTCTCTCTGCTTAACCAACTCCATGTTCCCGGCAATCCCCCACTTCCGAGAAAAGCACATGAATTGGCATCCTCTCACCTCATGAGTTGGCTTAGACCACTCCAACTCCACCTTTGGCCCCTCCAAAGGTTGTGGCCTTACCCTCAGCTTGGCCACAGGATTCTCAACTCTTAGCCTTATCTAGCCAAGTCATATTGCAGAGATGGTCTTGGTCATCGTCAACCCACGGATGATTGTACCACATATTGGCATTTCGCATCAGCCGTGATAAGCCATTTGATTCTCATCAAAGATCATGGCATCCACCCTGTCAAAGAAATACTACCCGAAAACAAGATCGTCTTCATCAAGTGAAATTACCTCTATTGCGAATTGCTTTCCAATCACTGATGCGTATATCCATGTACCAAGCAATGCCAATAGCCATCTTGCTCGTTAACCCCCTTGAACTACTATTTAGTCAGCTCTACTCGAAGATCCAAATTCTTCGCCGCTTCACTTGACATGAACCTTGATGCACCAATGGATGGGACTTTGTATTGCCAACCTTGACTTCCACGAATGGCAAACTTGATCGGCAAGGCTTCTTGGGTAGCGCTTGAGTCTTCAAGTGCTATGTAGCTTCAACACCCCAATCCATACTCCCAGCTTTCCTCGCCTCAGCTCCTCTTCCATGGAGAGCGTTTGTCGGAAGCCTATTCTTTTTCAGACAATATTGAGCATAGTGGAAGCCATCGCAAACGAAACACTTGATCGGCTTCTTCTCCCTATACTTGGACACGTCTCTTTGTGGCTTCTTCACGAGCCTCTTGTAGGCTTCTCCCTTTTGTCTCTTTGCTCATAGTGGAATTCATCTTCCTCTTTTCTAGTCATAGTGGTAATCCGCTCCCCACCTTTTCTCTTGGACTTGGAAGAGTCGAAGTGATGGGAATCAATCTAGTACTCGGCCATGGCTAGAGAATTGAATCGCTTTTGGCTCCTTGGCATTGCAACGTTAGCCTTGCCAATGCTTGAGGCCATCCTTGAATAAGAATGGCGCCTCGGGCTTGACCATGTCCGGAATCTCCAATAAGAGCTTGGTCCCACACACTCTCATGAACACACCCCTTTGGAGTGAGTCAGCGTAGCTCACTCCAGACTTCACCCTTAGCTAACTCCAGGAAGAATTGCTCGAGAAAGATGATGACGGTGAAAACTACAGCACAATATTTGATTGACTCGGCTCCCCGCACCTCAAAGTCACACCTAAGTGATAGCAATCAGTACCTTAATCTCATGGTCCTTGATCCCACGAGATTAAAGTATCATTCCATACCCCATATAAAGTTCTCCGCCTCCTTGGCAGACGGGTCACCCCAAACTCCACGGCATCATTGTGAATACCACCCCCCCCCCCCCCAAACCCACCCACCATGGAAATCTTGCCAGCCTTGAGTTCCTCTTTGACCGTCCTTAGCTCCTTAACAATGTTCACCATGGCCTCGAGAGGAGCTCATGCAATGGGCTGGCGACTTTATTCAAGGAGGCCAAGAACTCGTCGCAAAGCATCTTCTCAAGACCATCAATTCGCTTTTTCAAGTCCTTGAACCCATCCTTCAATTTTCCACAACTAGCAACACCTAGGTGAGATTCTCCTCAAATAATCAGGAGATGATAGCCCTTGATCGTATTTTTCTGGGCACGAAACTCCTCCTCTTCGGCCTTGTTCTAACAACAACAATAGCAGGAATAACATTCTGACATTCTTTCGACCAGTTGGTTTCCACCAAAACACTCTCAACCGTGCTCTGTCACAGGTCGACATTTGAGATTGCGACCGCGCGGCACAGAAGCTTCAAATGACTCATTCACCCCTTACTTGATCTCCTAAACTCACCCTTTCCCTTGTCAACCGCTTTCTCACTCTCTCGACCCATCCGAATCGTAGAACCAATCTCTAGAGAGAGAAGAGTTTTGCAAGATAACTTCTATTGCTCTTCTAATGTTGGATGTTAGATGTTAATAGTAAGAGCAGGGGACCCCATATACACGTATGAGCCCCTCAAATTACAAACATAGATCACTCATTGACGACGGTGGAGATCCAATCTCCTCAGCTACTAACTATCCTAACCGAATATGAGAATGCATTAGAACACAATAGATACAATTCTCTTAACCGCCTTAAGAACATTTTAGAGAACCCAACAGCACTAGAGACTTCAAGCCATGCCTTAAAAACCTCTGGTCCAATTAGTTCTACTTCGAGCCACATTTGAATTTCACATCAAACTTTAAAATGATCGTTTTCCTATGCTCCTAAACAGTTTGAATTTGAATCTCTAACGTAAAAAAGACTGAAAATACATAAATAAATAAGAGGGTAAAAGGAAAAGAGAAGAAGGCATATACCTCCCCGGTATTGACGGTGACCACGTGCGGCGTGAAGTCCCCTCCTGCCGTGCTCGCAAATACCTCTCCTTCCACCACCACACATCAAAATTCAAAATTTGTGCAAAACAGCACTTTACGAAAATAAAAATATATATATTAGAAAATATTTTTTTTCCCTCCTACTAAAATGATAAAGTCCAACATAGAGAAGTTAAAAAGAACGTTAACCCCAATGGGATCAAAAAGTCCACACCTTGCTTGAAATTAAAGAAAGCTCATTACGTCTTTCTACCGACATTTGAATAATGATATATGACCCGTCCCTTTTTCCAATGTCTCCTCCTCCCTCACGCCAAACCAAAACCCACCATTCCCAACATTGTAAGACCTTTCCCGACCAAAAAAAAACAAGACATTGTAAAACCTCAGACCAAAAAAAATAAAAAAACACCCATTGTAAAACCAACCCTCTCTTCATCTCTCTCACCAAGCAAGCAAAGCTTCCCTAAGTTAATAATGCAGTTGGGTTTTAGGTGAGACCGCCCTTGAAAGCATTCCAGACATTTCTTTCCTCATTTTGATTGACACTTCACCATTAAAATAAAAAATAGAGATAAAAGTGATGTTGCCCAGGGGGAAAAAAAAAACCTGGAAATTGGGATAAACCCATCAAGGATTTGGGATGAAAAAGCAAATTGGAAAGTCGAATTCGTACAACAGTTGTAATTATCCAGGATTTGGAGTTAAAGATGGAAAATTTATGCAGTTAGGAAATGTAAATGATAGTAAAGGCTTACCTAGAGATGCCAGAAATTGCCTGTTACCGTTCCCACGGCCGCGACCCCGGACGCGATATCTCCTTCGCGACGGAGGAGAGGGAAGGCCAAAGGGAGGGGACGACGGCGACAGTATCAAGTTGCCGTCGGAATCGTACTTTCTCGGCCTCCCCCTCCTCTTCGTTTGCCCGAACGAGCTGACCTCGCCGCCGTCGCCGCCACCGCCGCCGCCGCTCGCCGCCGCCGCCGCCGCTTCGGCCGGCAGCAGGGTCGGGCCCACGCTCATGTTGACGGCCATCGTCATCACCTCCGGCACTACCGCTCGCGGCGGCGGAGGCGGCAGCGCCGGGGCCTCCGCGGCCGAACCGTTCCGGGTCGAACCGGACCGCGCGGTGGCGGCCGCGTCGGCGTCGGCCTTGCTGTCTTCCATGTCGAGCGAGAAGAGAGAGAGAGAGAGAGATTTGAACTGGGTCGCTTTCCTTTCCTTTTGGTGGAATGGCGCGAGAAGGGCAAGTGTTACGGCTTTTTGGCGTTGTGGTTTCGTGAGGGGCTTTCCTCCCTCATTAATGGAGGAAAAAGACTTTTACCATCGGCAAATCCCCTTTTTTTTTTATTTTAATTTATTATATATCTTTCTTTCTTTTTTTTTTTTTTTTTTTTTTTGGGAGTTTGGGTTGAGTATCGACCACTGCTCCGCGTTGAGAAGTGCGAAAAGGAAGCGCGACTTTACCAAAACAACCTTCTTTATTTACATTAAGTGCACTACTTGTTTGTACTTAAGGTAAAGGACATTTCCGTCAATATTTTGAATTATCATTTTGCATCATGTTCCTTTTTTTTTTTTTTTTTTCATAAAATTACTTGAAAGGTCATTTGATGTAGTTATGGATGAAGTATGGCTATGTCGCGGAGCCTGACTATATTTTTCGCGGCACCGTATGCGAAAATTTGTAGCATCTTGAAGTTGGATCTACCGAGAGCTGTGGCAACTTTAGAGATATCGCAGCTGTTGAGCTGATTATCGAGTACATTTAAAAGTTGGTTTGCTTTTTTTCTTAACTTAACTAATGCGAAAAGACGATACCAAATAACCTCTTAATTAGATAAAACTTTCTCAACTTACCAGTGAAATGGAACAATAACTGGGTTTTTCTTAAAATCAAGCAAAATATGTGTTGGGATATCTTAAATTTACAACTTGTGACAGTATTGCTTTATTTTTGACTTTCTTTATTTATGGAATTGCTTTTGATGTTTAACTTCTGAAAGATATTCAAAACGCACGCTTTTTTTGCAAAAAAAAAAAAAAATCCAGCATAAAACCTGTGCATAACGTTAAAGTACTTACATACGCACCCCCAACCAAAGGCTAAGCTTGGGTAGACTACACGAGTAATTACTTGAAATAATCTTTTTGATGTATTTTCACATCAAAACCCGACGTATGTACCTGCACATTTTCTGTTTCCGTGGTATGTACTTGGTTACCAATACGCATGAAAATTTACTATACGAAAATTCACATGCTTATCAAAACGTGTAATATAAAATACATAAGTGTCCCTAGTTCATGCGAATTGAGAATACGTCATATATTTTTAGCATTTTCAACGACCATATTCCTTTAGATCTTCCCATCCCTCTCTTGGTTAATTTTATGGACGAGCGATCGGCATCCTTTACGAAAGTGAGATGCGAAGATCGAAACGCAAGTATCTCGGAAGGATCTACTCTCTCTATATCTATTCGTTCTAGCTCTACGTGCTTGCTATTGATTGTCGAGTGCTCCGCAAGTTTTCAAAGTTTGTTCCTGTCGATCGAATTATTTAAAAGTGATTTTGTAAGCAACAGATATCTTTTTGTAGTTATTCTCTCCCGATCTAGAGTTAAAACTATATTTGGGTGCTCTTATATTCCGATTTAGATATAGATATAGGATTTACAAGACATTTTATGTACTTGTCTTTCTCAACCTATTTGTGTTGTTCTTGTCTCTATACGGTAATAGTGCTGGGGACGCCAAACCGAGGTGCGCACCTCCTTTTGACAAAAGTGTGGCCGTGTGTTCATCATTGATTATGATGCAAATTTAGTGATCGACCAGCAATTGTGCTCGAATGCTATAACAGATCCGTCCTTGAAGAACAAATAAGTTTCTACAGTCTATATCAAATTAATTCACTTTTCAGATTTATTTGTTTTGCGGGGTTTTCATTTTTATTTTGAAGTAATGTATGTCTTTTTTTATATGAAATAAAAATCTTTTTTTTTTAAAAGAAGAAGAAGAAGATATAGTGGATTGTAAAGACCCGATTTGACATGCTTTCATAATTTGATTTCAACGTGTAACGTGAAACTGTCAGTTTAGTTAAGTGGCAAATGAAAAAGGGAGAAAAACCCTCATAGAAAAAGCTACTAACTTGATTGTAAAGACGCAATTGTAAAGTTGAACAGAATTAATAGAATGATTTGATTGGTCCAACTCACAAATTTGAGGACTTGATTGCACTTTTTTTAAAATTTTTTAGAACTCAATTATACCTTTATGATAAGTTTAAGGAGTTTAATGAACAATTTGAAAGTTTTATGATTTAATTGTATTTTTATGACAAGTTTTAGGATTTCTAGAGCACTTATCTCTAATCTTTATATGAGTAAAGTTATACTAACTATTTTTATTTGAGAATATTTAACACTTATTTTTTTAGTCATGAAATACAAGTTTTGCAAATAATATATCGAATAAAAAAGTTACTTATGTAACACTACTATTAGCCTGTTAAGCTTGCGTGATTCTGAACATCTTCCCCATTCTTTCCATAACTATAACACAACCATCATAAACAGAATTTTAAAAAATGAAAATAAAATCTATTTATCATTTTCGTAATATGGCACCCCATTTTTATTTATGTAAAGGTGGTTTACTTATTCGGTTATTAAACGATCGGACGGATGATAGTATGATGCCGAATATTAATCCGTTATAGGTAAAGGTAACTTTCGATTTGTGTAATTTTCAATATGATTTTAGTGCATATCGTGATTTTTATTTTTTCATTATTTCGCCTAGGATATGCTAACGGATCCCACTAAAATACTGATTGTCAAAATAATATCCGAAAATAGTATAGATTAAATAGGTTGCATATGAAGCTATATCTCATGGGAAAACAAAATTGTCATCTAAAACATGAGATTAAGAAAGAAAAAATATCTTCTCGTTGACTCTATATTAATGTACTAAAATTGGCCAACAAAAGGTTATAATATCGAGGGATTCATTCAATATGAATCCTCAATAGGAAAAATAGAGAGCTCACTAAGGGCTATAATCTCACCTACTCTTGTAGGAGTAATTCTCACTATCTTACAGTCAATACTTGGTCAACCATACTTCAATTGCCAGTTGGAAGACTTGGTATTATCGAAAGAATAAAAGGAAAGGTAACGGCCCACTTATAAATGCAATATTGAATGACATTAGATGCAATAGATACATTAACAATATGATAGCATGATAAATACAAAATCGAGACAAATAGCCAAACCAAGCAATCCACAAGGTGAGTGAGGCTGTGTCTCTATTTTTTTTTTTTTTTGGTCAGATAAGAAGTTTTATTAGCTTTACTACGATATGGTTTGTTTGTTCGGACGAAAAAAAGAATTAGTGTTTGTTTGATGAGTCATGTCGCATGAAAGAAAAAGACAAAAAAAAAAAAAATAGGGCTAGTAAGGTATGATCGACCTGTCCTATTCAGTACTGACCATTGTAATTTTATGTTATTGGCTGGTTTTTTCACATGTCATCTACCGATGAGCCCCTTGCACTCAGACAGATAGAAAGAAAGTGACCGGCATGCTCGAACACACCATGTCACATGCATATTTCGGACCTTCGATGCTGAGAACTAGGGTTTGGGGGGTACATGGGACTCGAGCTATGAGCCACGACGTCCTTGACGGTACCGGCGATGGCGGCAGCCGCTGTTTTTGCTCGAACCAGGCGAAGTTTGTCAAATTCTCGCTGGTCTTGATCGGCGAGCCCCGCCTTGTTCCCTCTCTCTCTCTCTATATATATATATAGCTGTCTCTAGGCTCCAATTTTAGTCTAATTTTCCATGCAAACCGCGATTTTAGGACGAGCATAACGAAAACACCCTTGTGATTGCGAGAAGTTTGTGAATGCGAGATGCGCCTGCGTAGTAACCCACCACTTCGCCCCACCGGTGGTTACCGTGTTACCTACAAACTCAAATGCATTCGGCATTCTGCCATAAAAGGGTCAGCTTCGGAAGGCTAATTGAAAATTATCTCCTCGTGAGGCCTAACTACATGCCCTTAGTACATTTCTTTTGTAGATTATATTAGATTGAGATGGAGCGGAGTAAAGAACGGTTGCTTAAAGAATAAAACACATCATTTATTATACCTAGAGGGGTCGGGTCAAGTTTGGGCCGAGTAGAATATGATCCGATTCATGTTGACCCTTTTAACTCGTTTGGACCCATTTTCATGTGGCACAAATTTAACAACCCATACCCGACCCGATCCGTAATTCTTAAATACTTCTATATTTAATCAAATTATAAAATATTTATTTTTATAATCTATTAAGAAATATGATATTGCTAAACACTTTCATACAATTGAATTTTTCTTTTAAAAATTATTATTTATTTTTTAGAAAATTGTTTTTTATTTTATTTCTATTTTCTATTTTATTTTCCTTTTTATTCAATTGCCGGAGACAACGAACCCAGCGGTGAGCGGTGGTGGGTGGCGACGTTCCAAAACAGTTTTTACAGTTTTTAATCTTATTTTTTCTCTCTTTTACTTAAAAATAAAAATATAAAAATTAATATATTTGAGATCCATTTAAAAGTAGTGCTTGAGAAGCTATAGGTCACAGCTGAAAATGGGTCGAGTTAAAACTCATATTTGAATGGGCTTTATAAGTATAAATCCATATTTGACCCATTTTTTAAATTTATCGAACCCATATATAATCCAAATGAATTAAAAAGTAGGGTCAAAAACCTATATTGACACCTAGGGAGTGTATGACAATACTTCTGCGTCAGAAATCAACTTTTGGCTAGAAGTTGATTTCTCTACTTCTACTCTAAAGCGGAAGTTGATTTTTCTACTTCTGATCAACTTCTGCTCCGGAAGTTGATTTTTGATTAGAGAAATTCATTTGGTTGAAAATTTCTAATTCTAAAATCATCTGTGAAAAATTATTGTTGGCAAGCGAAAAATTTCTAAAACTTCATTTTTAAACTTTTTAAATTTCTTAAAAAATATTTCTTATTATTAAAAAAATTATTTAACTATTTAAAAATAAAAAATCATTATTTATTTTTTACTCCGGTGGCGGTGGTTACAAGTGGTGGTTAGGGCGGTGGTTGGCGGCGAGGGGCAACGATGGCCGGCGGTGGCAAGCGGTGGTCGACGGTAAGTGGCGGCGGCGTTAGTCGGCGACAAGCGGCGGTTGTTGGTTGGCGACGATGGTCACCACCGGCAATCGGCGATGGTCGATGGTGGTTAGTTGGGGGGGGCATTGGTGGGTGGCGGCGGTGGGCGGTGGCCAACGGAGGTTTGCGGTGGCCAGCGACAAGCAATGGTCGATAATTGATGGTGGTCGCGGGTGGCAATGGGCGATGGGGGGCGGTGGTCAATGGTAGGTGGCGGCGGAGGCGAACGAGGTCAAAAAGAGGATGATGGCATAATGAAAAGAGGATGAAGCAAGAAGTACTTATTGAGTTGAGAAGTAACTTGTTTTAACTTCTCAAATCGGGAGAAAAATAACTTTAGAAGTGAAAATTCACTTTAGAAGTAGAAATTTCTTTTAAAAGTAAATATTTTTTCCAAAAGAATTTCTACTTCAGAAATTAAAATACCAAATAGATTTTTGCTTCAAAAATACTTCTGAAGTAGAAATTCACTTCGAGAAACGCTATTAAGCGCACCCCTACCTTCCAAGAAAATACCTTCCATTTTGGGTCAACTACTCGGTCAAACTCAAACCTGCCTAGCTGTTAAAGTAAAGAAAGCCCAATAAAAAAATTAATGCCTTTTCATCTCATTTATTATAATATGCTTTTGATACCATCGAGGTAAGTCCGAAACTGCCACCTCACGTTTCCCCAAGTCAAATTGCTTCGAACTCTTCCAATTTAAAACCCTATTTAAATCTGATATCTTCATATTGAAGTGAAAGTTCAAATTAATATCAAAATCTCATTCATATTAAGGTTCGAGCTCCACCCAATTATTTCAAATGAATTCTACACGTACATAGGTTGTGCTTCTTCTTTTTCTTTTTCTGGCACAAGCCACATTCCTGATTCCTCGCAATTGATTGGGGTTAATAACTAATTCGAAAACATACGAAAAAAAGTTAATGATCATAACTCGCGTTTCAATACAATTAATATATCAAGAGTTTATTCATTTAACCTTAATCCTATATAAAAATATGGAAAAGTGCTTCCGTCTGGAGAAACCGCAATACTTAAATATTAAAATCACGAGTTCACCTAACCCTTTGAACTGTCGACGATGGTGCCACAAGATTTTACATAACACCAAAGTACAAAACCTTGTGTTCGAATCTTTTCAATCCCCTTATTTGTTTATCCTTTCGTATATTTTCGTGCTTTAATTTTAGGTTAAAGTCCAATCTGCATACGTGGGAAAGTGTCATATGTATTCATCAAAACTATGCTATGATCTATTAATTTGAACTTTTAAAACAGTTCACAAAATTGCAAAATCTTATGGGAACTTACATTTTCGTCGTCTTCATTCCCGTCATTTTCTGCAGGAAATTACTTCATGATATGCAATGCGGATGGCAGATCGGTGGGAGGCACCATGAATTCAAAAGAAGGTTTAGAAGTGGTGAGTCTGAGAAATATCTTCTTAAGCGTGCGGGCGCGGCCTCATTCTTCAAAGCCAAGGAATATGATGGTTGTTTCCTCTTTCCCACCCACTTTTTGAGGACTAAAGGTGAATTAGCAAAACAATATTTGGACTGAGTGCCTAAAAGCGATGAACAGATGAAAAAACAGACAAAAAGAATTTATTTTTCTTAGGAGTTTACATTCGAAATTAAACAACAGTGTCAAACATTTTGAGAGGGAAACATGGAGCCTTCTTTTTCTCTTGTTAGATGAACAATGCAATCTTACTTACAAGCTTCTCGATTCTCGATGTGCAGTAGGTTTTCCGAAGATCAACAAAAGTGAAAAGGGATAAATGTCCAACAAGTCATAAACTTATCGTACGACGGTTAATTCAATCCTAAACTTTTCAATTGTGCCAACTTAGGTCTAAAATTTTTGATGATTTATCAATTTAATCATATAACTTTCAATTGTGCTAATTTAGTCATAAACCTTTTATAGTTTTGTTAATTTAGTTCTAAAACTTTTGAATTTTTGCTAATTTAGTCCTAAATTTTTATTATCAAAAAGAATTACACTGACCATTTATTAAAATTTTTTTAACTAAATCGACAAATCGTCAAAAAATTTAGAACTAAATTTGTATAATTAAAAAATTTAGGACTGAATTGACTACCGTACAATAAGTTCAGGATTTTTTGGACATTTAAAGTAAAAGGCAAAGGGACTATCACGCCACTAGTCATAGCCGTGAATGAATTTCTTCCAAAGTGCATTTTCTTTTTCAAATCAAAAGGCAATGCTAATCACTTTGAAGTTTTTAAAATTCAAATACAAAATCGATTGCGCTGGAGATCATGCGGGCGCGTGATGTGATTGATCACGTCATAATCAATCGTGCAGTGAATTATGTACAAACCGTATTTTACCATTTCACACTTATCTTCTATGTATTAAGTTAGAAGACCCTTGTGTCTCACTTCTAGGAACTTTCCAAATTTGCCCTTAAATTATCTATGTCATCTTTCGAAGGAAAGCTCTTGTTCACCAAATAGCACTAACACCGACATGAACATGGAATACACGACATGATACGAATATCGATACGTCATTTCTAAAAAAAATAGAGAATTTCGACACAATACCTCATGTGTGCTGTGCTCGGTGAAGTGCTTAGTGATTAGTATATCATCGGTGAGTTTCTTCTTCTCTTTCTTCTTCTACTATTAGGGATTCACAATTAGATTTTTTTTTTTTTTTTTGCCTGGCTAGGTACATTAATTTTGGGATGATTGGATCTATAACTTAAGTATATATATTTTAAGCCCTAATTTATTAAAAATATTTAAAATTGAACCAGTGCATGTCGAAATAATGTGTCAAGATACTGGACTCACGTGTCGGTCGCATGATGGAGAGTGTCGAACGCATGTCGGTGTCCGTGATAAGAGAAAAAAATGAACTCTAGAATTACTTTAATAATAAAAAAAGCTAACATTTATACTTCGACTGTTTCGCAAAAAATGACTAATTTAAAAAGTATTTTTCGAAAAATTGTTGCATGTATTGTTTGAAATATTAGTTAATCAAAAATATTTTCATTAGAGATAGCAATTTGTATCTAAATATTTGTGTAGATAATCAAAATATTTTTTGTTTATTCATTTTTAAATGATATAAGCATTCTTTTTTGAAAAATATTTTTGAAATCATTTATTTTTCACGAAACAAATGGGATCTTAGGGCCTATTTAACAACAATTCTCTGATTTTGTTCCACGAAATAAAAAAGGATGAGAAACAATATAAATGATTCTGATTAAGTTCTCGTAAACAGTTTTGGAGTAAAAAAAATAAAATAAAATTGATTCTGAAAAGAAGAATTATTTTTTAGAATCACAAAAAAGAATAAAATCTTAGTTCTTTTAAAAGATTAAGCCCATGAGCCCACATGGACTTCTGCAATTTAAAAAAATAAAAAATAAAAAAAACTATATTTTTAAAATGCATTTTTTAAAATTAAATTTAAAAATAAGCTTTAAAATTTAACAAAAAAATTTAAAACTTTTCGAAAGAGTGGAGAAATTAAAAAATGAAAATTTTTTTTAAAAAATGTTAAAAAAAATTGAGTTTAAATTAATAAAATTTAAAAAAACTTTTAAAATGTTAAATAGTTAAAAAAAAATTTAAAAAGTTAAAAGAACATTTTTAAAAAAATTATAAAAAGATGAAAATTTTTAAAAATAGAATTCTCGCCACCTCATTGTTCCTGGAAATAAAAATTTTGTGTAATTACCAAATGCATTTTTGTTCCGAGAATAGAAATTTTGCGCGGTTATCAAACGTATTCTGATTCTCTAAAATCATTTAAGGAATAAAATCAGAAAATATGATTCTAATCAGAATTACTTTTTCGGATCAGAATCGTTGCTAAACAGACCCTTAAATGATCACGTACGGTAAATAGCTAGCTATGTCCAAAGTAGCAATGTCCTTTGGCAATGTATCAACTGGGAAATACACAAGATTAAACAGAAACGGTGGTTACACGTTGGACGCCAGAAACAAAAACCTCCCACGTCGTAAAAATACAAATAACAAAAGCAAATGAAGACAACTTGTGGATGTGAGTTCGATGTCAACATTTCTAATTTGCGTCTTAAATTGTGTTTCCGGCGGTCAAAGGCTTTCGCCTAAAAGTACTAATGCAAATCTAGGTGGCCCAAGGCCTAAACCCTAGATCATATAAACGACGACGAATTGGGGATTGAGGGTTCCTAGTGCAAAAAGATGAGAAAATAAAGGTGTTCGCACCCTTGTGAACTCCGAGCGAGGCAGCCACACCTAGACCCGGCGAGGGCTTTTTGACTCTTGCATGTGGTCAGCGAGTGCGTCCCGGCCTCGGTCCAAACATAAAAAAAAGTCAACAAATATATATAAAAAAAATTATTATAAAAATATTAAAAATATCTACTTGAGCACCAGTCATGTCACGTAAGATAGCTGCCGTCCACTTCAGCAATTTTCTATCTAAATTGGCTAGAAGGACTCAATTGGTAAAATTTGAAAATGTTCATGATTGAATTAGCACAATTGAAAAGTTAATGACTGAATTGAGATAAGTACAATAAATTTAGAATATTTTTGGCACTTTTCATTTGATATGGACTCTCTTATGTTTCTTCTTTTCGCTGGAAATATCGAGATCACTCCGAGTTGATCTTATGGCCTCGGTTTTCTTTGATTTAGACCTCCTTCTCTTGCGAGTAGGACACTCAGAATTTGATATGTCCAGTTTCTTACGCTCAGAGCAAATTATGTTGTTTTGTCCTCATCACTTTTATTTTTGCTATCAATTTTGTGATATTTTTTGTTTTGAAGTTCTCGACAAAACGCTTAAACTTGCTTGTAAATATGATAATAATATCATCATCATTATCTGAGGAGCCGTTATCCTCATTTAAATCATAAGCATTAGCTTTCGGAGCAATTGATTTTTTCGATGGCCATCGTCATCCTCTCCGACACTACCGCCTGCAACAGCACTTGTGGCAGCTCGGCCTCTGCAGCCAAGCCATAGCCGATCGAACCGGACAGTGCGGCCGCCTTGTTATCTTACACGATGGAGATTTGAACTGAGACTTTTTTTCTTTTCTTTCGTGGAAAGGCTTGAGAAGTGCTATGGCGTTTGGCATTGTAGTTTCAAGATGGACTTCCCTCCGTCATTAATGCTGTAAGAAGTTTTACTCTGGGAGCTGCTGGTTTATTTATTTCTCTCTCTCTCTCTCTCTCTCTCTCTCTCTCTCTCTCTCTCTCTCTCTCTCTCTCTATATATATATATATATATATATATATATATATATATATATATATATATTTTGGTTTTTGGGTTTGGATTGAATATTGCACACAGCTCAACGTTGACAAGAGGGCAAATTAACCGTGACTTCACCAAAACTACCCTCGCCTTATTCGTTTAAAATTTAGTCTCCGTTTGTTTTGCGAGAAATAAATTATTTAGAATATGTTTTCTTAAAACATTATCCACAATAATAGATATGGGCAATTTTTCATTCACTCATTTTTGTAAGTCATGTTTTAAGGGAATATTTTCCAAATTATCTATTTTTTGCAAAACAAATGGAGCCTTAGAGCAAAAGGCTTTTCCATCGAATTTTAAAGTAGCATTTTAAACTCCAAAAATTGAAAAGTTATGTATGATTCTATATGTTGGCATTTGAGTATTGTGAAAATTTTTAAAGGTTTTAATTCTTTTTTTTTTGGGTTCCAAAAAAGGTTTTGATTCAAAAAATAAATGTGTGAATCGAAAGATTTAAATTTGGAAAAAAGCAAAAATTGAAAGTAAATTCAATTAAGCCCTAAAAGTTATTAGATAAAGTTCCTCTCTATTAAGCGATTTGGCATCTCGGACTAATAAGCTCGTTTGGTATAGCTATTGTTGAACCGTTGTGATGTGCTGTAAACTTGATATTTTGCAATACATATTTCAAAATGGGATAAGTGCATTAGAAGTCTTAAAACTTATCATAAACGTGCAATTACGTCCTCAAACTTTCAAAAAGTGCAATTGAGTTCTAAAACTTTCAAAAAATGCAATCAAGTTCTAAAACTTGTTAAATTGGTGAAATCAAGTCCCTTCATTGATTGCATTTTTTTAAATTTTTAGGATTCGATTGTTCTTTCACGATAAATTTTAGGACTTGATTGCACTTTTTGAAATTTTTAGAACTATAATGCACTTTCGTGATAAGTTTTAGGACTTAATTGCATTTTTTGAAAGTATTATGACTCAATTACAATTTTATAATAAATTTTAGTAATTTCAGTGCACTTATCCCTTTCAAAACCTATAGCATCTTAAAATCTTAAAGCTGGTTGAGGCAGCTTCCTACCGCAAGGTACTGCAATTTTGGCGTACTGCAACTGTTGAGGTGTGGATCACCTTTAAGAACCGTTCCAAACAACAGTAAGCTAAAAACTTCCTCGAGTTATCATTGAAAGAGAGAACACTAAGGGGATTTGTTTAAAATCAAGCAAAAGTGTGTGTTGGGATATATTATGCTATTATTATTTTATTCTCACTTTCAATAAGTTACTTTTATTTAATAGCGAACACTTTAAAAAAACTGAAAAACTAAAAATGACATCTGATTTGAAGTCACGATCTGTGATTCTTTTCCAAGGCGGAGTTATTAAGGAGTTGATTTTTGAGTGTAACTTCTGAACAGATATTCAAACACATGCTTATATTAAAAAAAAATCATGTATAAAACCTTCGTATAACATTAAGTAACTTATATATACATCACCCACTCTTGAGCCCGGGTAGATGTAAAAAAGAATCATGTATAAAAATCACTCTAGCTTTCCTTTGGGATCACGGGATTTTACAAATCTATTCGACTGACACACTCAAATAATTTTTTTGACAAATTTTCATGTCAAATGCCGATGTATCTACCTTCCTTTCTTGACCAATAAGTGTGAAAATTCATTATACGAATTGACAAGTTAATAAAAATGTACATTGTCAACTAGAACTAGACATGTAAACATGAAGTTATCGTTGGTAAAAACCGTCGGGAATGGGATGAAATAGAATTAGACTTTGAGGCATGATAACACTTTTTTTAAGGATTTATTTAATCCACAAGGTTGCTAATGGTTCCGGCAAATATCTTTTACGATCTAACAAAGTCTTAATTGAGAATAGCAGATAGAAATTCCGATATTTCTCTAAGATCTCTCAAGGAAAACAATTGGAGAATGAGGCCGTATTTCTTTGAGAAAACATATGTGAAAGCTGAAGCAATTAACAATGAGTAGAATCTTAATATATGTATTAGCGAAAAACCCTTACCAACAGATATCTTACTTCCGAAAATGTCACACTTTTTCACATATGAAAAGAATGCAACTTTTCGTATCTGAAACTGTTAAAAAAACTGCTAATTCGGATAGACACATCTCTTTATGTCCGAAACTGTCATGTCCGAAGAGTTGCAACCATTGACTATAATGAACTAATTAAAATTTGAAATTAGTATTAATAAAAAATAAGCACCTAATAATTGCTCATCCGTGCATGGGTATTGTGGGGTCTAGCCCTCTTGCCCATTTCTCTATTTGGAGGACTACAATAGCCTTCTAATTAATAAAGTGTTTCACGCTTTCTCTTTTATCCTATGTGGGATGAAGTAAATGGATTTTATTGTTTATTTTGCAAACAAACTTCAATAGTTATAATTTAAAATTTTTCTATTGATCCACGTGTGGGAAAAGAAGAAGGAGAAAAAAAATTTATAAAAAAATATCATGCTAGTACTGATTGACCCTGCTTGTTACACCTTATCAATCATTTATACTCTGCTCATTTTTCCCTTCAATATTTAAAATTTAAAAGAAAATCTTTTAAGTATCAAAGGATCATACAATCTTTTTATATACAATTTTAATCTCACTATTTGAGTAATTTGAAAGGTTTTAAGTGTCTCTTAAAATTTGAGTTGGACAAAACTACAAAGAGTAGACGTTTATGTTGAGAGAGCATCTCATTATATATAAAATAACAAAACTATTCATAGTTTATCTTGAATCTGAAGTATTTATTTTTCGGGTGTTACAATTCTAACGAAGATCGTTGAATTCTAATCATGGCAACGGTATGGACAAATACTCTGAAGAAGTCGATATCTTTGGACTTTATGCGACAGCTAAACTTATTCAAATTCAAGAATACCTCTTGAGATTCTCACTTTATTGCTTTTATCACCACAGCTAGTAAGCCGGCTTGGAATTCCTATATATAAAGTATTGGTTAATCATCATTTTCATATATTGTTTTACAACCAAATAATAATAGCAAATTATATGGATTTGATTGACAATCAACGTCAAGGTAAGCTATTTTCCTTATACGAAGAACTCTATTTAAGGAAATCAAGACTTGGTTGTATGGGCGATCAATTTGACAAAGTTTCTGATCTCTTTTTCCCAAGCGGTTAGTCAATTTTCTTTGAGCAATTTCGTCAAACGGAATGATTGGAAAATGATCTTCTAAAGATTGTTCAACATTTACTCCATCTAATGGGTTGATTGAAAAATGATCCTCAGAAGATTTTTTTTTTCTTCTGAAAAGGTGATTTGTTTACTCCGTCATTAAATTATTAAAATGGATAGTAGTAGAAGGCCAAGTATTAAGTTGTAAAGGTTAACTTTCAAATTTGCTCAACTATTAAGTACAATTTACTATGATTTTAAGGCAAATCTTGATTTCTATTTTTCAATTGTTCGGTCTAGGATACACTAACTTGTGTAAACGTAAAGTTGATTATAAAAATAATATCTGGAAAATAACATAGATTAAATAGGCTTTATATGAAGCTCTATCTTATGGAAACAAGATTATCATAAAAAACAAAATAATTTCCCCATTATCACTACATTAATGACGATGATATTTGCGAACGAAAGGTGACAATATCGACAGTCATATAGCATGAATACTTAATGGCAAAAATATTGCAGAATAATAATCTAAACGAGAGAGAGAGAGAGAGAGAGAGAGAGAGAGAGAGAGAGAACCCACTAGGGGCTATAATTTCACCAACTCTTGTGGGCGGACTCTGACTACCTTAAAGTCAAGAGTTGGTCGGTGTCCCGTTGGAATCTTTGCTTTTGTAGAAGGGCAAATTCAACAGCGCATTATGCGAACGAACAAAAAGGCGACGGTCTCCGTTTAACTGCAATATTCAATGACATTAAATGCAATAGATACATTAACCATACGATAGCATGATAAAAAAATAAAATTGAAATAAATAACCAAATAAAGCAATCCACAAAGTGGAGCTTTCTTCTTTTTTTTTTTTTTTTTTTTTGAGATAATACCATGAAAACCTCAAATACATTCGGCATTCTGCGAGAAATCGCAAAGGTGAGATGCGCATGCACAGCAGCCAGCCCCTTCTTCCCTCTCGGTGTTTAGCGCATAACCTACAAACTCAAATACATTCGGCATTCTGCGAATAACAAGGCCGGTTTCGGGAAGCTAATATGAAAATCATCTCTCATGTCCCTACTAGACTAGATTAGATTAGATTAGATTGAGTTTACGCCGGGAAAAGAACGGTCGCGCCCATGGATGAAGCGAATCCATTTACTCGGTCAAAGTCAAAGCTGCCTAGCTGTTAAAGCAAAGAAACCCCAATAAAAAATTAATACCTTTCACCTCATTTGTTATAACATCAATATTCTTTTTATACCAACGAGATAACTGCCATCTTACGTTTCTCGAAGTCAAGTCGTTTTTGAACTCGTTCAATTCAAAACCCCAATCAAACCTCACATTATCATATTAAAGTGAAAGTTCAAATTAATATTTAGACATTTGATTCTATGTAAGTTCAACATAACTTTTGTATGTACATTAGGTTTTTTTTTTTTTTTTTTTTGTGGGGGGCACTATTGATTTTGGTTAGAAATTAAATGGTAAAAAAACCAACATTTTTGCTCGTCTTCATTCCCGTCATCTTCGGACGTGTTTGGTTAATGATGTGCAGTGCGGTTGGCAGATTTGTGGGAGGCACCATGAATTCGAAAGAAGGCTTAGAAATGGTGGTGAGACAGAAATATCTTCTTAAGCGTGCGAGTGTGGCCTCATTATTCAAAGCCAAGGAACATGATGGCTGTTTTCTCTTTTTCGCACACACTTTTTGAGCACTAAACGGTGAATTTGAAAAAAAGAATTATTTGGACTGAGGACCTAAAGGCAATGAACAGATGAAGAAACAGCCAAAAAAAAAAAAAAATTAACTTTCTGAGGAGGTTAGCTTTGGAAATTAAATAACGTTTTCAAACGTTTTGAAATTCGAATATGAAATCAATCGGGATGCACTTTACACAAGAGTAGCAGGATAATGACAAAAAAATTTCTTAAACCTGTCATGTTTGTGCCAATTCAAACCTAAACCTTTTAATTTGATCATTTTTAGTTCTAAACCTTTTGACAATTTGCTAATATAGTCCAACCGACAAATTTTAGCCATTACTAACGTGAACACCGACAAATTTTTGTTTGTTTTTTCTTTTATTAGCTTTTACTCGTTTTCTTTTTATTTTCCACTGAAGGCCGGCGAGGGTCGTTGAAGCTCACCGACCGCTGGTTAGGGCCGTGGTCCTAGCCTTGCCTTGCCCAAATTTGGACGGCTAGCTTCCCATGGCCTCACCCAAAGTTGGGGAAGGTGGCCTTGCCTGTAGTTGCAACAATCTAGGCTAGGCCGCTTTGCCTAGATCTAGGTGAGGCTGGGTGAGGGTTGAGTGGTTGGCGATCTCCGGCGACCTTTGCTAGGCCCATTGAAAAAAAGAAAGAAGGAAAAGAGAAGAAAATAAAAAATAAAATGAAATTGTCCACGTCACCGCCGCCCGTGTAATATAAGACGGCTGATGTCCACTTTAGCGATTGCTAACTACAATTGATTAAATGGATTATATTAGCAAATTGTCAAAATATTTATGACTAAATTGACCAAATTAAAATGTTTATGATTGGATTGACATAAATTCAATAGGTTTATAATATTTTTGGTAATTTTACTTGCGAATAGAATGATTGACATCACATCGATCATGCAACGATTAGGCACCGAATATGTTTTTCCACATTCACACATATATTCTACGCATTCAGCCAAAGTCCATTTTGGCTCACTTTTAGGAACTTTTCAAATTTGCCCTTGCATTATCTATGTTATCTTTTGAAGTAAAGCCCTCGTTGAGTCTCTAGCTTTGAAATTATTTTACTCATCGCATAACCCTTTTTCAAAGTCTAAAATTGCGAAGCGTGGGAACAGAAAACTACAACCCGCCTTTCAAATTCAAAAGTTACCCACAATCTTAAAAGAAGGAAAAAAAAAAAAAACAACAACAACGACAAAGAAAAACTACTTTAAAAAAAAAAAAAAGGTCATTCATAAGACGCAAACGGCACGTGGGGCGCCTTGATTGATCGTATGCCGGGGAGGGGCGATAAGAAAAACTCCATATCGTTGTAGCCGAGAAACCTTGTGTTTCGTGGAACACGTTATATGTTTTTTTTTTGGGAAAAATGAGGACAACTTTGTCTATACTTTTATCTGATAACATACTTTATTACTATGAAAAATTATGGATGAATTTTTTTCTCGTGGTCTACTGTAGCATGTCGACTATAATGGCAGTGAATTTAATATAGGTTTGAGGCTCTATTTATTTTGCGAAAAATATTATTTAGGAAAACATTTTCCTTTTTTTTTTCGGCCTTTGATGCACTTAGGAAAATGAGTGGATGCAAAATGTTTTCCTAATCGGCTCAAACCTATGCTTAGATTCAAGAAATTGATTTCCTCTTTGAAAAATCGAAGAACATCTTCGAAAATATGACTAGATATTGGCATTTGGACATGAAATTCTACGCTTGGGCACATAAATCCCAACACTGGTTCTCAGGTCCTTAGCATTCAAGACTTGATCTTTGGCGCCCAGGCCCAGGTCCATGAGATTGAGCCTAGGACCTCGAGCCCAGGTCTATAAATGCCTTGCTCGGGTCCTTAATGCTCAAGCTCTGGTCTCCGACTCTCAAGCCTTGGTTCACAAAGGCCGTGCACGAGTTCTCGGTGCTCGGGCTTGGGTCCTTAGTTAACGAAACATTTGATCTTATAAAAATGTTTCTTGAAATACAAATTTTACATTTTTTCTTTTCTTTTTTCCTATTCTTTTTTTCCTTCTTCATTGGCCGGTGGGTGGCAATAGGCGAGGGACGGGCTTGCCCAAGGCCGGTGAGACTCCACCTCTCCGGATCTAATGAGGTTGAGCTCACTCGAGACCGGCAAATTCAAGCTCCCGTAAGGCTAGCAATCTCGACGAGGAGGTGAGAGCTTGAGGTCTCCCGAGTAGGTGCAAGCTCGGGGCCTTGCGAGTCGCGTTGAGCTCAACCTCACCAAGTCATTGGCCTCCGGAGATCTCGACCTCGCTAAGTCACCAACCTATGAAGATCTCAACCTTGTCGAGTTGCTGACCTTCGGTGAGAGGGAGCCTCGCCAACCTTGAGCGAGCTCATCCCTTGCTTGTGGCTAGTCACCGGCCATTGTTGTGACCGGCCAACAACCCTAAGAAGAAAGAGAAAGAAAAAGAAAAAAGAAACACTAATTAAAAGTTAAAAAATTTTGGTAATTTTCTACAAAAAAAAATCTGATTTTATTTTTCATATTAAACGATGGAAAATGCGATCTAGTTCATTTTTTAGATTTCGACCAAATCTTGAAAAATATTATCATTTTTTCGGAAAATGACCGCCTGAAAATATTTTCCAAAAATGTCATATTTTTCGCGTAACATACGGAGCCTTATATACATACATACATATTGTGCGATCAAGATGGTTAATATGGTGGAAAGGTAATGATTAGACATGCTCGAATTTCCAAACGCTAGCAAAAGGAGAGAGCGGGTCCCCTTTGGAGTTATGGGCCAAAGTCATTTAAATGGGTCCAAGTGGGCTCTCTAATTTCTGATGGGCTGAACGATTAATGGATTGAGCTTCAAGAATTCCCTGGTGGACTAAGATCTATGGGCCGCTCGAATTGGGCCCAGCAAATTGAGTTGTGGCCTGTCTAAAATGTTCTGGTGGGACCGAATCGAAATGAAGCCTCCTTTTTAATTATTTTCTTCTTTCTTTCTGGCTCACTCTATTTCAACCCTTTATCGGCTCCTGCGTCACCGCCTATCACATTGAATTGACTACATTATCGAATTTGGGTCCCATTTTTTATTTAAGACGATTTCTTACCTTTTCTTTTTCTTCTTTTTCTTTTTCTTTCAATTTTACTAGAGATGAAACCACACATGTTCTTCTCAAACAACGTTTATTAAGGTTCAATAGGGGCTCTCTTAATTTAAATTTCTCCATTTGGAACAAAATTGGTGTCCCTCCATTACAAAAACTAGTTAATTTGATAGATAGCCAACAAAATGTTGTACTTGATGAAATTGTATGTTTCTCTTTTTATGTATGTAGGAGGAAACTATTGTTTAAGAAAAATAACCTAAGCACAAGTAAGAGTAAAATACTCCATCTACCAGTTTTAGTACGCGTTTCGTACAATCATAACTTTCATATATGTCATTACGTATTGTAACTGGTCAACTTCACGCAATAATTGCATGATATTTTGAAATATATTTTCAAAATAAAATAAAATAAAAACATGACAAAGTTTAGTACATGAAAAATTCTAAACATTCATTATTATTATGCAAATGCAAAAGAAGATGTTCCCTATATATGGTATATTATCTTTGCCTTGATTGCATGTATAATTAGCTGTTGACAAGAAATTATGGCAATTGTAATAACGTTATAACACAACCCATTCAAACCAATTGCAAACACGTATTTTTTTGGTCAATTCTAGATGCACCATAATTTCCATAGATTATCATTGAAAAGAAAATTGTCCACTGCGATAATAATAAGTTGCATAGGCAACTTGACAAAAGATATTGTCCATTCAGCTATTTGAAAAAGGTTACTCTCTAAAAAATTATTTACCCTAAATTGGACAATAATATTTATCAACTGCATCAATAAAAGAGTCATTATTGACTTAAAACCCATCTGTATCAAGGAATAAGTTTTAATGTTGCGGTTAAGAAGCTCCAAATGAATTTGTTGAAATGATTGATTGTTGTCTCCATTCATAGTCGCAGTTTCATTGTCAATAGATGCCCTTTTCAACATTGTCTTCCATAGTGATCGCATCACAAATAACAATACAATGAGAGATGAGTAAATTGTGTCTAATGAATTCGTCAACCACAATTTGTATTGAAAATCAAAGTCGAAGAATTCACGATTACGAGGATTATTTGGAAAAATAAAGTTAATGATTCACAGAATAAGTTTAGTAGAAGACAAACATGAAGGAAATGTTAAAATGTAATGGGTGTGAAAGATGATGCTGCTAGAGTGAAATTAAGTTATTTGAAAGGGATGTGTGTAATTTATCTTTTAATAAAATTGAAACAAAACAAAAAGAAGAAAAAATGTTAGAGATAATCTTAAATTGAGAGCGGAACTCACATGAGATGATGTAGTCAATTAACGGTGCGTTTGATTTGACTTTTGGGAAAAGTCTTTGGAAAAAGGTAAAGGCCTTTGGCTTAAAAGGGTTTGCCGAAATGCAAAAACTGTTTGGTAAACTGTAATTGAAAGTTGCTTCGGAAAACAACTTTAGAGAAATGCTGTTTGGTAAACATATATATGAGTAATCTATTTAAATTTTTTAAATTTTACTTGTTTAAAATTGAAATAAAAAACAACGACAGTAACTTTTATATTTTCATGTTGAGAGTAATGCAAAATGCACACATTAACAAATTAGTTTATATTTTTTTTGGTCAAACTATTAACAAGTTTGTTAGAATCTTCCAATTCTTTTTAAAACGCCAAAGACTCGCTTAATTTCTAAACGACGCGAGCAATGGGCACGGTTGAACACTTTTCGAGGACCAGTATGGAAATTTTAATTAAGTAATGATACACTAAGCTCTTATAATAAGTATATAATAACCGAAAGTTCGAGTAGAGTCGATTGGGACAAGCACGAATAAATATTGAACATGTAATTCTACCGAAAGCTTCGTAAGTAGTTTACATAAAATGCTATTAAAACCAAAAGACAAAAGAAATTGATCAATCTGGGGATAAATTGCAAAATTGCATATCGTGAGAAAGGTCATGATGACCAACCCACAAATATATATATATTGGGTCAAATCTCAAAAGCAAACAATTGATCTTTGTTAAACTCAGTTTAACCTGCCAAAAGGGAACAAGAAGACAACAACTCACGAAATTTCATGGCTCTTCCGTGATCATTTCAACTTGAAAAGGTTATTACAACAACCTTAACACTCATCATGCATTGAACTCAAATCCCACAAGAGTATCCTGAATCACATATGACTAGATCTTCTTCTTCTTATCTGTTTTCCATTTGTTGTTGAAGGGCATCTTGAATTTCCTGCACATCCTTCCTAGTAGAAAGAAACACTTGACTATCCTGCAGGATGACAGTGGAGATCAAAACTAGAAGATAAAGCACTCAAGTTCTCGAGAACTCATGGGGAGCATAGAATCAAAACTAGAAGAAAAAGCACTCGAGTTCTCGAGAACTCATGAAAGCCGAACCGTCTCTAGTGGACGAAAATTAGATAGATCTGAATTATCAGGTGATAGAACAACATCAGTAGGAAAAGCGATTCTCTTCCTAAATTCATTCTGCTTCAGATAAGAGGAATTAAGAAAAATGAAACACGTATGTTGTGGAATCCAGAATGATAACAGGTACTCGACTAAGAACAATACTGGCTAACACAAAGACCAGTTAAATCAGCACTTTCAGAAATTCCTCCGCTTCTCCTTTCGGTAACTGCTTGTGGGACAAAAAGCAACCCTTGTGCATCCCCCTTCTATTAAAATTCTGCTTTTATCTTCCACAAACCATTGTTCTGATAACAAATACAATTAATTATACTTAGCATGCATTATGAGTGATGTCAAAGAGATGCCTAGAAAAATTCTTGCACAAAAAGTGTATGTGATGACCGACCCCATCAGTTGCGTCTGCATCATTAAATCACTCTACTTGCGTGATGACAAAAACTTTCGTCTACCAAACACGTGATTCACATCCAGTGCGATAAAATAAAATTCACACGAAACAGTAATCCTAACACGTTATTCACATCCAATGGGATAAAACAATGGCGGCGAAATCCACGTCCCTGCTTCTTTAAGATGCCGATGTGCTATCTCAAACTATGTTCCCATCACCTGTCTCTGCTATTAGATCATGACATGTGTCCCCTTCATTTTGAACTTCACCATAATCAACTGAAACCTAAAGTCCTAGTACCCTAACCTCAGCACCCATCACCCCCCCGGTCAGCCTATGCTCACCGCCACACCTCCGGCCACCATCTTTGCCAGTGCCCGTCGTCATTCCACCGCTCGCCTCCATCATTAACGAGGTAATTCTCTCTCTCTCTCTAAGACAGAAAGCTTGAGCTCTCGCACGCGCAGAGAGGGAGGGAGGGAGGGAGGGAAGGGGGGGGCGGGGTGGGTTTGGAAGCGGGGGAGGGGGAAGGAGGGGATCGATATGGTTAATGTCGTGGTGGTGACAATGTGGAAGGGGAGACAACAATTGTATTGATGACGATCATAGCCACCGGGGACGACGACTATCAGTGTAGTAGAACAAGTCAAAGGCGGAGTGGAGGAGAGAATGATTAAGGAAACACATATCAAAGAGAGCTGAGAAGGTTATAACTGATTCTCTGATCTCAAGAATTAGATCCACTTTTGCTTGCCCTGCTTGGCTCTGTAAACCCTCCAACAACTCTCTTTCATCAATTGGATTTCTGCCTCCAATGAAAGCACTAGGATCAGCATGCTTCTAGAGTAGAATCGGGAACCGCAGAACCAGACTGTCGGTTTCCGGTCCGGTTTCAAGTTATGATGAGCCAGGGTCCAGTTCCCGATTCTATTTTTTTAGGAACCGCAAGTTCCGGTTCTAGTTCCCAGTTTCCAGTGGAACCAAACCGAAACCAAAACCTGTGACGGCTCCATTACAGCAGCAGCAACAATAACACATCCATTAAGATGAAAAATACTAGGAGATCTAGCACCGAGACATTTCATCAGCAGCAGATTCATAAAGATGAAAAATACTTCAGAGTCGAACTTGGATGGCTTCGTTACAGTAATAATCCCAAATGCATTGTAAACAAAGTTGCTACACTACAGAAATGTCTTTACTCGCCACTTAACCCTCAAAATCAAGCCACAAAAATAAACTTTGACTATCTAGTTTGCTCATAAATTCAAAGGGGCAGTAAAAAGTCTTGCCTTCCTAAGTTGATGCTGCAACTCTTTTGAATTCCCAACATTTTTTTTGGTCCAAAATTCTCAACATTTGGGCTTACGTATTATAGGACTGAAGTTTTTGTAACAGGAGCTTGTTGCACAGAACAACCGATCAAATAATAAATAGACAGAACAATAAAATAAATCGGACACCGGATGTACGTGGTTCGATCGTAGAGATCTACGTCCACGGGAAGAGCAGCAACGAATTTTACTATAAAACGAGCGATACAATCGGAGATCACAAAATCACGCTTGAGTTACTCAAACACTTTCAGTGTTTTTCAAGCTTCAATTACATCAAATAATGCAGACAATATTTAATCCTCAATTTCTAATGAAATAATCTCTCAATCTCACGAAGGAATTACACAAATCTTATCACAAGATTTAATCGGTTTAAATACTAATTCTTATTGGATGTAATTCACGAATAAAACCAATGCACCCACTGCCAAGCACTCAAAAACGGCGCTTCCTCAGTCTCGTTCTTTGTGCATACTTTTTTCTTTTTTTAACAATCCAAGAACCCAAACCGAAATCTTCAAGGAAAGATATCCATGAAAATATCTGTAGAGATATTCCCTCCGCTTCAAGGAGTCCAAGTTGAATGGGTCAAAGGAAGTTGACTTTCGTGTATATCTCACCCTACAAATTCGATATAAGACAAAACTAGTTATCCTTCCGCAACATGGACTCTTACACCAAATCAGAAACTTTAGTTTCCGTAGCACGCCATCGGATGTTCACAATATTCCAACATCCGCAACTTTCCTTTACTGAGTCAGCTTCCATATAATTAATCTCGGATCGGGTTTCGTTGATGAATTCATATTCGAGACATAATTTAACAAATGAACTTCGGTCCATCGGTGACCAAAATTTGAAAGTCAAGAAGTCTCATGATACGAATTATGAAAAGATTTTTTCCAACAATGTTCATTTTATAAATTGTTTATTTTATTTTACATGTTCATCTTTTACGGATTGTTGTTATCGAAAGATGAGATATGTTCATTTTTGTTGTTGTGCTTACTAAAATTTCGCTTAACTAAATATAAATAAAAAAAGAACAAATTGCAATTGGTAGGTTCCCAAATACTCTGAAACTTGTAACAAAGTATGTTTCGGGTTCAAAGGTATGAATGATAGGTTTTAGGTTCCGAAAAACGAGGAACTGGAATAAGTTTTAAGTTCTAGGTGGAACCCGCAAGGAATCTGGAATCGCTTACCTTTAGAAGTCACTATGAATATCTATCATTCTTCTTGTAAAAATTCACTAGTCAAAGCAAAATTCATCCCTAATTGGGTTACGTAAGTAATTGATTCCTATTGGACAAAAAAAAAAAAAGAGTAATTGATTCCTAATATGCTGAGATGAGCGCTCATAAATCTAACCAAACCAACAATAACAAAATAAAGTCTCCTTTAGATGGTGTTGACCGCGATTGTGCTCTAATATTTTGTGGGGAAGAAACTGCATATGGTGGCATACATGCATATTCACAGCTAAACTTGATTCAGAACATTCAAATGATAATTTCGTTGACATGAGGCGTCACTTTTCCCAATCGGGTTTCAACTTCAACTTCTCAAATCCAAAAGGAGGTAAAATAATAATAACAATAATAATAGTGACAATGATAATAAGTCAAATTTATCACAAATTTCAAGAAAATAAAAGGCCACAAATTCAAGTTTACCTTTGAGCTTCCCCGGAAGAATTTGCTTTGTTCTTGAAGAATCCAAAAAAAGCGGCAAAGACATAATTAAAAGCCAAAACAAAAGCACTTTCCTATTTTTTACAGATGAAATCCCAAAACAATCTTCTTCCCCCCTCCCCTCCCTTTTTTTCCTTCATGCTACTAACAGGGGTAAGTAAAAGAATCGAACCAAATTGACCAATTTTAGACCAATTCCCGAGTTTTGGGCGATTTTCGATTCCTAAAATGTGGAGCCATTGAATATCGATATGATTCTCGATTTCAGATGAACCATCCTGACTGAATCATTTTTTTTTTAATTCTTATTATTCAAAATTTTCATGACCTTAATTCTCGCTCTTTTCTCGCTCGGGCTCAATCACGCTCGCCGCGCATGCCTCTCACTCTTACTTCTCTCGGTCTCAGCAACGCAGTATTCATGGCTCCCTTGTGGCTCAACACCTTTCGTTCATTATAGCTTTGTTCGTGAAGATAATAATTATGTTTAGCTTATCACGAATTTGTTCTATTAACATCACTAATATAGTAGTTTAGGTAATGCAACAATACTTGTTGTAGAAAAGGTGTGTATTGGAGAAGATGGAGAAATAAGAACAAGAATATTTGAGGCGTGCGAGCACTGTCCTTGAGGATAATTTCACCCTTCGGAGTACGTAACTCGGTATATAAGGCTCTAGCGACTATCTTTCGCTGCAACGGATCTTTCTCGGTATTCCGCACAAAATAACAGAGAAAACACGAACGGCAATGTTAACGTAAAAGGCAGCTAATAAAGAGAGAGAAGATATTTAAAGATCTCTTGTTTTTTTTTTTTTTTGTATATTTTTGTTGTAAAAGGAAAATCTTTTTATAAGCAAGTAACGAAGGAAGTTAAAAAGAAATCAATCAAATTATAGCGGTTACAGAAAATGTCAATCAAATCAAAGTGATTATAGATTGATTGCGTTGATTGGGTCAAATTAATGCTAATGCCGTTACAGATTGATTGCATCAATAACGTAAAAACCGTTGAAATATCCAACAATCCCCACATATTTCAAAAGGTTTTTTTTTAAAAGAAAACACTAGGCTAAACTCAATGAATGTAATGCATCGGAACTGGTATTTGTTAGGCTATAAATCAGACTTAGAAAGAATGAAATATAATTCATGAAATCATTGGTGGAGTTTGAAACTTCTATGAACCAAGAATTTGGTTGTGAATTACAATTTTCACCAATCACATTGCACCCTTACAATTTTGTCGTTCAATGTGGTTTTGCGCTAATAGGCTATGCACTTGCCTGGTTTATTCTTTAGTGCTCTACAGATTTTCAAAAAAATTTCTCATAGGAGCGGCCCCACTCCACACTTATATAGGTGATTCCATTAAGTGTATTCTGCAGTTAAATACATCACCAATAATGGCTATGGAATTCATTAAGAGCTTAGTTCAACCTCTTTTTCTTTGCAATCTTGCACTATTCTCACCTTAGGAATGATATAAATTTAATAATGCATCACCATATCACCACGTGACTTGTTATTACCCGTATGAACCTAATTCATGGGGTCACCAATCACATAGATTGAGTTACTATCATTATTGATTTTCTTCAACTGGCTTAAGTCCCATTCCCCTCGATGTATCCAAAATCAATTTTCTCCCCATGGGTTTACTCATAGGATCAGCCAAATTCACTTCTTACTTTACATAATCAATGGACATAATTTCATTTTTAAGTGGCTGCTTTACCACATCATGTCTCAACCGAATGTGCCTATTTTTACCATTGAAATTGTTATTCTTTGCAATGGCTATTGCTGATTGGCAGTCACAGTGCATAAACATAGAAGGTGTCGGTTTCATTCCCAATGGAATATCCGCTAAGAGATTTCTTAACCAATTGGCCTCATTGCCAGGCGGTTCTAAAGCTACAAACTCTGACTCCATGGTGGATTTAGCAAATATTGTTTGCTTGGCTGATTTTCAAGTTATAGCTCCTTCACCAAGGGTGATACATATCCACTCATGGATTTTGTCTCATATGAATCTGAAATCCAGTTCGCATTATCAGATCCTTTTAATATAGCAGGAAATCTGCTATATAATATACCTTAGTTTGTAGCTCCTTTAAGATATTTCATTACTCTGCTCAAGGCAGTCTAATGGTCTCGAATGGGATTTTATGTGTATCAACTCGGTCTACACACGGATAAGCTATATCAAGTTGAGTCTAGGTCATCACATGCATCGGACTCCCAATAATCTAAGCATACTCAGACCGAGCCACACTATCTCCTTTATTTTTTACTAATTGAGTATTAGCATCATAAGGAGTGCCCATAGCTGTGGCATCAAAGTGTCCACATTTTTTAAGTAGCCTCTCCACATATGCTCTTGAGTAAGCATTAGGCCACCATCACTTTTTATGATTTTGACACACAATAACATTCGCTTCTCCCAAGTCCTTCATTTCAAATTTAGAAGTTAATATACACTATGTTTCATCCACAACATCAATGCATGTACCAAAAACAAGTATGTCGTCGACATATAAGATAATAATTATAGAGTCACCCTCAACAGTTTTTGTGTACACACACTTATCAACTCCAATAGAGGAAAATCCATTATTAACTAGAGCTTGATCAAATTTCTCATGCCATTACTTTGGTGCTTGCTTTAATCCATATAAAGATTAAGGAGTTTACAAACTTGATTTTCTTGACCAGGAATAAAACAGCCCTTAAGCTGAACAATGTAAATTTCTTCTTCTAATTCACTATTTATAAAAGCTGTCTTAACATCCATTTGGTGAATAATAAGTTTGTAAATAAAGGCTAAAGCAATCAAAACACGAATAGAGGAAATTCAAGTTATTAGAGTAAAGGTATCAAAGTAATCGACATCCTATTTTTGAGTAAAACCTTTTGCGACCAATCTTGCTTTATATCTATCAATAGAACCATCAGAATTAAATTTCCTTTTAAAAATCCATTTACAACCAATTGATTTTGCACCTGGTGGTAAGTCAACCAATTCCCAAGTTTTATTTTGTAAAATAAAAGCAATCTCAATTTTTATTGCTTCTTTCCAAAAACCGCTTTCTCTAAAAGATATTGCTTCATAATAACTTAAATTAGGACAATAACTCCTTCATAATTCATAAAACGTTTTACCAGTTTTCTTATAAGGAATTCTATTTTGGATGTGTCAAGCGGATAAAATATCTTCTTCTCATAGATTATTAGGAGCTTTAGAGCTGACAAGCATAGAATCCATCATTTCTTTTAATGTCATGTTTTTCCTTTCAACTACACAATTTGATTCTGGAGAATACGGAGGGGGTGGTTTCATGAATTATCCATTCTTTTTTCATAGAAATCATTAAGTAAGACATATTCACCACTTCTATCATATCTAACTCTTTTTATCTTTTTATTCAATTGCTTTTCTACCTCAGTCTTACATTAAAAGAAACATATCAAAAGCTTCATCTTTATGCCTAAGCAAATAAACTCTAGAAAATCTAAAAAAATCATCAATAAAAGTCATATAATATTGTTTATCTCCTCTAGTCATTGTTTGTTTTAAATCACCTAAATCAGTGTGAATTAAGCTTAACAACTCAGATTCTCTATCCATAGAAATACAGGGCTCTTTAGTTAATTTTGTTTCAGCACATACTATCCATTTATTAAAACATGTGTCTTTAATCCCATAAATTAAACTTTATTTTTGCATTTCCTAATATAAGGAATACTAACATGTCCTAATCTATCTTGCCATAAATCAATAGATTCAACCAAGTAAGCAGAAGAAGTAGAATTTTCATTGATAACATTGGAAACATTAAGAATAAAAAGACCCTGATTACAATAACCTTTTCCTACAAATACATTATTTTTTGCCATTACAATCTTGTCAGATTTGAATGACACCTTCACCCCAACCTTTCCCAAAAGAGCTACAGAAATCAGGTTTGCCCTTATATTAGGGATACCCAATATGTCGTTCAGAGCCAAGGTCTTGCCAAATGTGAGTTCGAGAAGAACTTTCCCTTTGCCAAGAACTTGAGTAGTTCTTGAATCGCCGAGATAAATAACCTCATCTCATTCTCCTATTGGAGTATTGGAGGAAAACACATGTTTGTTTGCACAAATATGCCTGGTAGCACCTGAGTTTACCACCCTATTCTTTTACATTGGTCACAATGTTGGCTTGGGAAATGACCGCAACAATTATCTCATTAGAGTTATTTGCTTCTACCAGATTGGCTTTTGGTTTAGCATGGTTGTCATTTCCCAGTATTCTTTTCTACACTACGTTGCACGATGATCTTATTTACCACAAACAAAACAAGATCCTTTCTTTTTGAAGATGGGGTGAGCAACTTTGGGTTTGTAATCAGATCTTTTGTTATTAAACTTGTTTTGGCGAAGTTGAGGTTTACCTTGCACAAAATTTGCCCTGGTAGCAATCTCCTTAGCCTTAAAAGCCTTGATCTCCTCACGTGTTGTATCTTTAATGACGATATACACAACCAGATCTTTTAGTGACTTGTCTTTGTGCTTGAGTTGTTGCTTATAGTCATTCCAAGATTCTACCAGCTTTTCAATTAGCACTCCCGCAATAAATTCTTCTTGTAAATTAATGTTTTTTGCCTTCAGGTCCTCCACCAACTTATGATACTCATTGATTTGCGTTTGATCACCTTATCATCATACATTTCCCACCGATAATAATTTCCGATCATGAACTTCTGTCTGCCCACGTCTTCGGTAGTGTGCTTTACAGTCATGGAGTCCCATATTTGTTTCCCTTCTTTGTACAGGCAGTAGACATCAAACAATTCATTAGAAAGCACACTAATAATTGTGTGCCTATATACCTTGTTGGCATATATCCATCGTTCTTGCAAATTATTATCGGTTGGTTCGGGCTCCATCAGTGCAAAAGCAACTCCATGAATGTCTAGGATAGAGAAAACTCTTTCTTGCCATCTTTTGAAGATGCTGCCAATGAAAACCTCAATCTTCAATATGTCCAGAAATGGTCTGGCATAGGACATATGTGGTAGTGATGGCAGCGCAACTGGATCATCAATGGATTTGATAGCAGCGTCAGTGGTTTCGATACTAGGTTCAATTTGAGAAGTCATAGTTTTATCCTCAAGATTGTTGTAGTAAAGATGTGTATCGGAGAAGATGGAAAAACAAGAACAAGAATATCCGAGGCGTGCGAGCACTGTCCTTGAGGATAATTTTGCCTCCTGGAGTACGTAACTCGGTGCATACGGCTCTAGCGACTATCCTCCCAAGATACAACAGATCTTCCTCAGTATTTCGCACGGAATAACAGAGGGAACAGAAACAACAGCGTTAACAAACCCAGCTCATAAAGAAAGAGAAGATAATTAAAGATCTCTTATTTTCTTTTTCTTATTTTGCATATTTTTGTTGTAAAAGGAAAATCTTTATATAAGCAAGTACCGAAGGACGTTAAAAAAAAAAAATCAATCAAATCATAGCGGTTACAGAAGATATTAATCAAATCAAAGCGGTTACAAATTGATCTAAGATATCAATCAAATTAAAGCGGTTACTGATTGATTGCGTTGACTGTGTCAAATTAATGCTAAAGCCATTACTGATTGATTGCATCAATAACATAAAAACCGTTGAAATATCCAATACTACTTGCAGTCTTGCAAGGAAAAGGAAGGAAAAAAAGAGAGATACGATCGATTCCTGGATCTAGACCGGTCGGTCCGGTTCGGATGGTTAAACTGGGAATTGACGCTCCTGATCCGATCCAATTTCAGTGGGAATATTGTCTGACCCCGAATCCGATCTCCCACAGCTACTAGTACTCGTTAACATGGCTTGCGGTGCTATCCTCGAGCCGATTCATGGTCCAAGCATCGATGGATCGCGTCATGCCCACGTTAGCCCAAGACTCGTGCCTTCAGTGTACTAGAAGAGTAAAAAAAAAACAGCAATACATTTTTTTTTCTGGCCAAAAAAATATGTCATTTGTTGATCGACCTTTGCAAACTTTTACAATCAAATACTTGCAAATTCCTTCCATTTTTCGTCAATATATTTGATAACAGAAGAAAATATTTTTATATTATTGTCAAATGATGGGACGACTATCCATAAATTCAATCCTATTAAATTTGTATTTCGCTAATAGGCATCTCTAGAAGGGCCGCCACTTAGGGCGCAAATGTCATTCATTCTCTTTTCGAGCTCTATTTCTATTCCTTGGACGAGCTTCTATGCAGAGACACGCATTTGATAACGACACAAAATTTCTATTTCTGGAACAGAAATTCGTTTAATAATAGCATAAAATTTCTACGGTTGTCGGTCGCCAGGTGGATGGAGAGTGGCGAAGGAAGAACATGAGCGGGAACAGAAGATTAGCGACGGGCGACCGGCGGATGGTGAACGGCGACCGATGGCCGGTGGATGGTGAATGGCGGTCGGCGGCGGTGACTCAAGAGAGAGAGGCGACCGATGGCCAACGGATGATGAGAGAGAGCGAATGAGCAATGAGAAGAGTTTTATTTATATTTCTGTTCCATAAATAAAAAAAAAGTACATTTCTATCTCTTATTTTTGTTCCAAACCTATTTATGGGCTAGAAATTTATCCTGAAAATAGAAAAATGAAATTGCGTTACCAAACGGAGTTCTGTTTCAAATATGCTCGTCGGAACAGAAAATAGAAAAACCAGGAAATAAAACTGATGTCACGTGCGTCCTTATTGTGCCATATGTCGATTTATAATTTGTCCTAGCACCACTAGCATAAGGCTCATATTTCTTTTTTCAGACTTTAGTTTATGTTTTTAACATCAAATCACTTCATTCTATCAGATTAAAGTGAAAGAAGAGTTAGCATGATAAAGGAGGGTGGCCAAAACAAGGATATATATATATATATATATATATATATATATATATATATATATATATATATATATATATATGAGTTCAGTAACCAAATTACTTCACCTTTCTTATTAATTCCTAAAAAACGTCTTCCTATACAAGTACATATTTTTAGTTAACTTGTTTTCTTTTTATTAACTAAACTATAGGCAAATCATTGTGTTCTGTTATTGCATCTATGATAATTTGACGATTTCGTAGTCATTTTTCATAGAAGTACTTCGATTCCATCGTCCGGTGACTTGAAAATGTTAAAATTTATCTTATGCAATTGACGTAATTAAATTTTTTATGTGAAGTATTGAAACTTACGAATCTAACAAGAGTGCATAGTATGAGAGGACATGTGAAATGTTTTTCACCTATGATCATATAAAATTTGATAAAAAAAAAAATACATTCGATATTACACAAAAATTAATATTATGATACAACGTTTTCGCTAAAATGGGTATTATACAGAAAATTGAATTGTCCGTTGCGACAACACGCATGCCATTTCTATTTTATCTTTTTTGTCACGATCAAGATATAGCTCATGGACCTCAAAAGAGTACAGTGATGAATGGATACATATACATATACTGATATACATATATAAGACAATATGAATAGTGCTTGAACTAGAAATTACATTTGCTCGAGCTGTGTGAGAATTAGAGATGCTCACATCACAAGTCTCCGTACTCGCGAGATTTACGGAAAGCAATAATTTCAAACTAGTTAATAAATTTAGAAGGCCGTTATATATGCCTCGCCACTGGCCACCGCACATACCGTGGCGCCGCCGATTCCTCGGCGAGGTCCGAGTTTGGCCCGGTTCGGGTTTTTCTACTCGGGAATCGGTCATACGGGACTCCATTAGTGAAGCTTCTACGGGACCCGCCCGATCAACGTTCGAAATGGAACGCCGGTATCAAATCCCAACTGCTACCATTTTCCCTATCACCCCCAAATTTGCACACTGCTCGAGTCAAAGTCAACGCTACAAAACGACAGCGTACCTCCGCCTTTCGCAACCACTCCCACTCGCGGACCAGACAAAGACCAGAGTGGGGTGGGAGGGGAGGGAGCTTTGCTTGTCTTAGTGATTTGTCCAGCATAATCACCGCGAGATCCGGCGGCATTAAAACCCGAACATAAGCCCGAAAGATCCCCCCCCACCTCGCCCTCGGCCCGACCGATTTTGGACTGTTTCGTTCTGTCTGTCTCTCTCTCGCGCTCTCGCTCTTCTTCTGGTTTCGGCCGTCGCTGTTTGAATCGGGTTGCGCGCGCGGTGAGCGCCACGCGCTTCCCTTCTCCTTCCCGAGCCTCAAATGTCGCTCCGGTTAGATCCGCATTCGAGGGCTTCGTGAAGTCGAAGGTGAGTTCCTTCCGGTTCGGCTCGGGTTTTTGACGTTCTCTTTGTCCGGTGGAATTGCGGGGTTGCACTCGTGCGAATTCACTTGCTTCGGTCGGTAATCTGTGCCCGCCTCTTGGGGTTGTCGGAAATTTGCTTGTGCAGAGATTGGTGAGCGAGACTCTGTCTGGTTGACTTGAAAAATTGACGGAAAATGTCTGAGGGGCGCGAAAATTCTGAGCTTTTTACTCGCCTGCTGCGGGGATTTTTGGCTATCACGTCAGATATTGGATTTTTGTCCCAATAAATTTCCCTTTTTTTTTCCGCCCCTTTTCTTGATTTTCCTGGATGAAAGGAGAAAATAATTCATTATTTTCTGTTCCTTAATTTTGCCGTTCCGCGTCAATTTTGCTGTCGGCAAGATTCGTGTTTATGGCTCTTACCGAGAGCTGGTATGTGCTCCTGGGACTGTTGTAATCTGTAGGCGTTCAGTGTTCACTGCATTTTTGTCTCGATTTTGAGTGATTGTATATGGCTAAATAATCTTAATACTATGTGTGGATGAATTTGGGGGTTTAACTAATGGTCGGGGTAGTTGTCTAATTTTAGTTAGTTTTACATCATTGCCAGGGATGGAGGTTCTTTGATTCTGCATTTGTTGGAAATCGGGTTATCTTATCGAGTGGGGGCCGATGGGTGGCCAGAGGCGGAATGACTCTTGGTTTAGTAGTTTGTGGCGGGCGTCGAGGAGCAAGATAACAGAGCCTGAGAAGGCAGTTGTTGGAATATTGGCTTTTGAGGTTGTGAGCATGATGTTGAAGGTGGTCAAATTATGGCATTCTTTGACTGATAGAGAGTTTCGCAGGTTGAAAGAGGAGGTTCAGTGCTTGACTGGGCTTAGACACCTTGTATCGGAAGACGAAGATTACCTCATGGATCTTGCTTTGAGCGAGATGATGGATGATTTGGTGTATGTAGCGAGGGCAGTGGTCAGGCTGGGGAGGCGATGCACCAATCCTGTGCTTCATCGGCTTGAGCTTTTCCTCAATGATCCTGTACAATACGAACTTGAATGGTCTGGTTGGCAATATAAGTCGAAAAAGATGGACAAGAAAGTGAAGAAGATGGAAGGGTTTGTGGGGATAATGCTGCAGTTCGCACAAGAGCAAGATGTGCTGGTAGAGCTTGAACAAGCTCTTGGGAGAATGCGTGCCAACACAGAGACTGATCAGGTGAAGCTACTTGAGTTTCAGCAGAAGGTAATGTGGCAGCGTCAGGAAGTGAAAAATCTGCAGGAACTGTCTCCTTGGACCAAAACTTATGATTACCTAGTCCGGCTTCTAGCAAAGTCACTTTTCACATTGATAGAGAGGATTAAGAATGTATTTGGGAATGGTCAAGTGTCTTCTGCTGAGGGGAGTGATTATAATGGGGTGAATTCTACTAGTGTTTCCCGGACACAGTCATTTTCTGCTATAATGCACTCTCCAGTCTATCCATCTGAGGATAATCTATGTGGGTTCTACTCAGGGCCGCTTGGGATGTCTTCATCAAAGTCAGTACTGACATCTGCTAGCAAGAAGAAATATCTAGCTCATCATCGGTCTGGATCTATTCAGGTAAATTTCTTGCATTCAAAATCTAAAAAATTGGCTCCTGTTGGACCTTTCAAAGGATGCATGAATGGTGGAAGCAATTCGCCGGTTATCGAAAGGCATCGAGTGGCATTTGGAGGCTCCATGAGAGTAAGTGGTGCCTGCAAAGATGATATTGAGAAGATGGGTTGTTCTGATAGGCATTTTCAGCCTCAAAACAACAGAGTTTATCTAAAACTTAGCCTTCTCTATTCAAAGAGCGGGTCAATCTCTGCCCCACCATGTTCTCTTGGAGATGCTGCTTTAGCTTTCCACTATGCAAGAGTGATAATACTCATTGAGAAGCTTGCTTCTGCACCACACTTGATTAGCCTTGACGCAAGACATGACTTGTACAGTATGTTATCTAATTCCTTAAGAACAGTCCTGAGGGCCAGGCTGAGGTCTTATGCTAGAAGTTTGGCTTCATCGATCTATGATGCTTCCCTGGCGGCTCAATGGAATTCATCTGTCACGCAGATGTTGGAATGGCTGGCTCCTCTTGCTCATAACACGATTAAGTGGCAGTCTGAACGAAATATTGAGAAGCAGCATGAGGTCTCTGGAACAAATGTACATCTAGTACAGACTCTTTTCTTTGCCAATCAAGCAAAAACTGAAACTGCTATTGTTGAGCTGCTCGTCGGTCTCAACTATCTTTCCAGAATCAGTGGAGAAATGAAAGGAAGGTCTTTGGCCAGCTTCACTAGTCAGAGAGCTTCCAATGATTACTTAGTTCAAATGAATGAGATGGCTCTCCACGTAATTTAGCTCTTGATTTAACTAACAGACGAGCTAGATTGAGTGTATACCTCTTTGGTAGGTTTACTGGTGTACATCCAAAGTTTCTGTTGCCATCATGGAGAGAGGATTTAGACAAACAAGGAGCCATCTAGCTGTGCATCTCATGAACTGTCTTTCTTGTGTTGGGCCGAGGTTTTCAATCTGGGTTTGCAGCTTTGGGATACCAAAGCAATTAATCTGACCGTGGAGGTGCTTCTTCGAGTCTGAAAAACTGATTTTTCTCTTGATTGGTTGAGGTTGTGGCCTGAAATGGTCTTAGGACGCCAGAATCCGTTTTATTTGTGAGCCGACAACTTCAGGTTTAATGATGTGAAATGTGAGTAATCGCATTCAGTACCATCAAATCGAAGTGCTTGCTGCGCGGCTTGGATCCTGGTGGAAGCCATTCTGTATCTCTCTTATAGAATGCGAAAAATGGTTCTGGATAGAAGGACGTAGGAGTTATGACTAGAATGCAAGCATAGCTTGCGGGTCGTGCTTTGGTATATAGTTTTCGGGTTACTTGCAACTGTAACTTGGTTCTCATCCCTGTAAAGCAGTTTTCGATAGTTGGCTTGTTTATCTTGTCCATTCGTCTTGTGCCGGTAGTTATTCGGATGATTTCCCTTTAGTTGGGGGGTGGAGATTGGTAGTTGCAGGGGTGATGCATGAAAATATTCTCTAACCATGTGGTAATCTGCAAAGCTCATTCTATACTTCTCTTGCAAAAGGTGGTTCTTTTAATCGTCTGAGTTTTATGCGACAATGGCGATTATGACATGTTTAAGGATCCTTCTGCGATGGACATGTTGTCCGGCAACAGCGCGCTCATGAGAGAATCTGACGTTGTATGTTGAATGCAGGAACTCTTCACCATCGGGACGGCTGTCATTTAACACGTCTATTTTGGCATCTGGAGAATGTTTTTGATCCTCAGTTCGTTCGTCGTCGTTTGTGTTGTCGAAAGTGAAGTTCAAAGTATCCTCATAGCGGCTAGGTCGGGCTTGACCGATCGATGTGATCCGAGGTTACTGTGAGCTTAATTCTATAAGCGGGCAGAATACCCAAAAATGGAAGAAACCACAAGGTGGACACGCAACTTCTACCATTAACTCGCATATTCTCTAGCTCAAGGATTGAGAGTTTGGCATATCATGCTTTTTTTTTTTTTTTTTTTTTTTTGGTCCAAATTGGCATATCATGCTTGAGATCCCAGTAAGTCCGCAAAATTTCAGGGTCTATCTGAATGAATTTTCAAACAATGGAAACTTTCAAGACACACAAAGTATTTGACGGCGTAGATTTACATATATGGTTTGCACAATGTTTTTGAAATTTGTGTAGTTCTGATTTTGACGAGAAAATAAAAATGTAATTCTTACTATTGCCGAATCATCAACAAAGGCTTTGACACTGTAAATTCTGCCATCATCCTGCTTGTTTTAGTTTCTTAGATCCTAAGATTTTGAAGTATCCTCCGAAACCGGTTCAATTTTTGAAATTATTGTGTACCCATTAAGTTTTAACGGATTTTTGAGGCTCTTACTTAGATTATTGAAACTAGTGAACATAAAAGTCTTAAAACATATAAAAAAAGTGAGCGATTGAATTTTAATACTTTAAAAAGGTATAATCAAGTTCTAAAACTTATTATATTTATATAATCTAAGGCCCCCTTTCTTTCCATGAAAATCAACTTTCGGGAAATCTGAATGTTCGTGAAAAATAAATGAGTCAAAGAAAATATATTCTATCCATGGAAATACATATTCAAAAGTGAGGAAAATATTTAAAAAATGATTTCTTGTTTTTGAAAAGAGGAAAATATTTTCCCTCATCTTTCTTCCCTCCTCTCATACACATTAATTTTCTTTTAATTATTCTGAAAAACAATTCTGAATTTTTTAATATCCTAAAATTTTTAATGTTTTTTTTATTTCTTTCTCTGCCGGTTGCCTACCTTAGGCGAGCTCACCTTGCCAGATCCGGCGAGCTTGACCTCGCCAGCATTAGGAGAGCGGTTGTGGCCGGTCGCATGCTGTCACCGTGGCCAGCGACCGGTTGAAGAAGAAGAGAAAAGAAAAAAAAAGAAAAAAAGAAACAAAAATTAAAAATTAAAAAAGAAACAAAAAGTAGAATTTTTCAAAATAAAGTAAAATATTTTCAGATCAAAATACCGAAAAATATTTTCACTTTTCCAAAAAATGACTTCTTAAATAACATTTTTGGGAATCAATTCATTTTTCGCAAAAAAAAAAAAAATGGAGCTTAAATCTTTTCCTTAATTCCGTTCAACTTCGCCGTCGGGGTGGCTGCGGCTCCGCTCGGCCGGCGGGATCTCAGAGATTTAACGCGAGTTTAGCTGGGTCGAGACTCGAGACACCGCCTTCTTGGGGCACTCTCGGCAGCTTCTTTGCGAGTTGCTGGCGTCGCGATCACATCGGTGTCGCGCAGACACAGACACAGACACACATGGCGAGTACAAAGGGAATGATGATGTACAGAGCATACAGGGCACTGACCTGCGGCCTCTCGCCGCTGTTGCGCCTCCACCTGCGGTGGCGTGCCGTCCGGGGCCTCGACCACCCGCTCCGCTGGGCCGAGCGGCTCGGCCGAGCTTCTCTCCCTCGCCCTCCTGGCCCACTCCTCTGGTTCCACGCCGTCTCTTTAGGTTCCATCTCTTTATCTCTCGTTCTTCCATTTCTGTGTTCTTCTCTCTGGTCGGAGCAGAAGAGACGGTTTCGTTGCCTACTGTGGAGCTGCGCCCATTTAGGAGTCGGAAAAACGCTTAGCATTTGCTTGTTGTTGATGCCTTCTTCTGAGTCGAACTGCCGACTGCTGAAAATCAGCTCGATTGTGGTTGTTTTGGCCACAATGCACAGACGAGTAGAATTGGTTTCTTGCCTCAACTGGTGAGCTGCTTTAGCTAAACGATCGCCATTAGCTGTTATTGCTTCTGGGGAGTGAAGGATGGCACGTTTACTCGATTATGCAATGCGTTTGTCCTAATTTTGCTTTCCAATTTTCAGTAGATGTGGTGGTTTTTTTATGGACAGAAGAGACAAACATATATGATGTCGGAGAACTCAAAGGACGATAGAGTCTGATTGGAATGGCAAAGAACCAATGATCCCGTTAAGAATTTTTCATTTTTCAATGGTTTTCTATGTTGAATCAACATAAGAGTGGAAACATTTACTGTGGAAAGTGCCTGCAATTTGGAAGATCCAATTTCCATTACATGGCAATTCAGAGTATAAGATTTTCACTGAAATATGAAAATTGAAGAACTAGAACCTGAGCACATCATTAAGTTCCTTGCTCCTTTTGGATTTGTCATCATGTTCACAAATATGTGCAGACAGGATGATGTGCATAAATCCATGATTAGCAGATACATTTCATGCCATCCAAAATGGGTAGCTCCATCATTCCAATGTGTTAAGTCTGTTGCATCCTGCTGATTTTGCTTCTGTCATTTGCTAAGCCTTTGTTTGTAATAAACTTAATCAGGTGAAGCAATGGCAGCAATTCCTGTTATCAAGCACTGTTTGCAGAAGAGACCTGAGGTCAACATATTGCTAACCACAACAAGAATGTCTGCATTGTAAGACAGATCCTGATCTCCCTTTCCAATTTATAAGCTGATGCTGGAGAGCTAGACTTGTCCTGGTGGATTCGTGCATTTTGATCAGATGAAGGGCTCGAAACAAAAGTTTCATTTAGTATTCGCAACTCAGCAAAAAAGGACTCAATAGAAAGAGAAATGACCAGACTCTGGAAATAAAGTTTCTCTCTTCATAATTTATTTAATCAAATTTCCAATTCTGATTTCTTATCGTTTCTGTGTAGGCATAGTTCAGTATCTCTTATCGAGTAACACTTTAGCATAATTCTCTTCTCTATTTGAAGTTCTCTGTTTTTTTTTCTTTTTTTATGAACTAATTTCAGTAAAAGAATTATAGCCCAGAATTGCCCCATGAGGAAAAGTTATTTCCCCTTTATACTGTGCATTTTTCTTGGCTCATAGGTTTTTGATTTAAGTTCTTGTGCAGTGAAGTACTAGAGGATCAGCTTCCAAGTGGGGTCTTGCATCAGGTACTTCTTGCAGGCCATCCTGTGTAGACAAAGTAACATTGATTGTTCCCAGAAGTATTGCTGGCAGAGTATCCAAATAGTCGCTGAGGTCAAAAGGCTCTTCCATTTTGTAGAAGTGGAGCAAAGAACATCAACATTGGTTCAATGAGAGCCTTTTACGACGATGCATGTCGCTTCACTCTGTGTTCTGCCTGATATGTTGTCACACTTGACAGTCTTATTAATTATGTCATCCACATTGGCCGTGATTTAGCGTCTGAGCTAATTGTAGTGCTCACTAGAGTTTGTAGGTGGGAGATCTTTTCGCTTATTATTGTTTCGGCGTATTGCGGTGCCCGCTAGAGTGATTTGTGGGTTGGAGTTCTTTTTGGTCGTATGATTAGGTGCAGTAATATGAGCATTTTCCTCTAAGGCTTCCTGGTAAATGAGAACTCCAGAACCCTCTGAAGTGAGAATCTCCCCTTGTCTCATTTTTGTGAAGGCTCTATTATATGTATACGTTACAAGCTATTTACCTGCTTCTATGTAATGTACTCTGAAGCAATTAATGGTCACTACTCATTTTGTAGCCTAGATGTTGATCTGTTGGGCATTATTCTTGTTCTGTTATATAGAGATACACACTAATAATACTCCTGGTTGTTACCTCTCTTGGACTAACAGCTTGCCCCTCTTGATACCCCTGCTGCAATTGATGCTTTTTTTGGATACTGGAAACCCAATGCTGTCATGATAGTGGAGAGTGAATTGTGGCCAAATCTTGTTGTTGGTGCTTCAGAAAATGGGGTGAGTGTCATCATCATTCTTTATAAAGGTTCTTGCATTTCTTATTTTGTGATATTTCTCTTCGAGAAGATCAGAAACTATGCATGATTCTTTCACCATAATCAGTACTTAGAGGAGAAACTGCATTTTGAATATCATGTTTGGCATTGTCTGTAAATTGTCAGGTTGCACTGGCATTGCTAAATGCCCGGATGTCTGCCAAATCATTTGAGCATTGGTCAAGACCATTTCTGCTTCCTCTCATATCACTCATGCTATCAAAGTTTTCTTTGATAATTCCATTGGTATGCTTCTGCCTTCTTGCATCATGCTTGTTCGAGCCTTTTGCCGTTTGTCTGATTCTTTCTGACGGCGTTTCCTGCTACAGAGCAATGTGCAGGCCATTCACTTTCAACTATTGCAAGCCCCACCCCTTGTGATAAACTTTGCTGGAGACTTAAAATACGGTGAGCTTGTAATATTGTATATTCATGTTAGAATTGCTGCAGTTGGAGGTTGCATATGTATAGTTTATGTTTTGTTGCTATTGACAACATTGTATAAGAGGTTACTGTGAATTCATTTCAACAATTTTCTTGTGGAGTCATCAATTGTTATTCCTGGTGTGTGTTGTTCTCTCTCAGCTGTTGGAGAATGTTATTCTTCTAGAGAAGGGGTTACCTTTGAAGCTCTGAAGGCACAACTAGCCTACAAGAAGGTTTGGATTGCTTCTTCTATACATAGGGGTGAAGAAGAAGGTCGGATGTTTATCATGCTTATCATTCCTTTCCACGTTGCAAATTTCAGCCACTTTTAGCATGCTGATTCAATTCATTTTCCCTTATTCTCTCTAAGGCAATGCTTTTGTACAACTGTTGACCATAATTACTGTGCTTTTGTTCACTTTTAAGGTCCGTCAAATGGTCATCAAGGTGATTATCCGTGTAGAGGTTTCACACATTCAAGCATTGCTCAATAATACTTTTCTCTAGCCTTTCTTTTCTGTATTTGTTTCTGTTAAGTCAAAGCAATAGTTTCTCTTTCCTCGTAAATAATAATTTTTCATTGTGAAGTTGATTAACCGCAGATTTGATCTTTGCTTACCCTCAAATAGACTGCCTTTTCCCCCTTTGCTCGTATGGAAGTATAACCTTTGGACATGTCAGTCTTTGTTTCATTGACTTTCTTGTTTCATTAAGGACATAATGCCTCTAGCTTCGATTGAAGCTTTTTACCAGTGCAAGTGTCTGAAAGTGAAAGGATTTGTGTCCCTATATTGCTGTGTTTATGTGCTCATAGTAGATATTGTTTCCAGTTATGCTAGGGATTCACGAAGATCTCATGCAAATGCACCATGGTGTAGTCAGTATTATTGTTCCTCGATATCCGGAACATGGACGAGAGATATATCAAGTACGTTCTGATGATAACCTATTTCATGAAAAAAGTGGATTACTTGTCTTAAGTGGTTTTGTTAATATAGTAAAGTAAAATGAGGGGGCTATAACTCTAATTAATTTCCACTGCAGTCCATATCTCTCTTGATATTAATCGGCTACAAAGATTTTTTTCCCCCTTTTGTGCTGCCATGATTAATGCATTAGCTTGTATGCAGGAATTGAGGAAAGGAGGACATAATGTAGCTTTGAGATCTCAGCATGAAAAGCTTGAGCCAGGCACAGACATATACATTGTCGATACATTAGGTTTGTCATTCCATGCCCTGCTTTGATTTTCATATCCCTGGCTCTTATCTACTCCTCCAAAGAATGTATTTTTATAATTTCCCTGGTGCTTTTGCTTTCATGTCTCTGTTCTGTTGTTGACATCTTTTCTATGACCTCTCTATTTCCTTGTAGGAGAATTGAGACACCTATACCGGCTTGCTCCAATTGCTGTAATTGGTGGTTCTTTTGTCCCCGGTTTAGCTGGCCATAACATGTCAGAAGCTGCTGCAGCTGGCTGTGCTATTTTAACAGGTGAACTTTGTCTCTGAGCATACAAATTTCTTCGGACGAGGTTCTTAGCACAAGAAACTGAGAATCTTCTGCTAAATTCAGGTCTTTATGTTGGACATTTCTCGCATATGGTGCTTCAAATGCAAAAAGTGAATCCATTATCTGTTTTGCAGGTATGTGAGACATTGATTTTTCATTAACTGCTTCTTTTGTAAAACTGTAAAAGATTATTTAAAGGAGCATTTTCTTGCCAATATTACCACATTTTCTTGTAGTATGACTCGCATGTATTTTCAAACATCAGGTACTCAAATCATGATTCACCACGTAATTAGCTAACGGAGCTGTCCAGATTTCCTAATCATGGTGCAATTACACATCACATATCAGATGCTTTAAACGTCTGAAATGATCTTTTTCCCTGAGAATCCATCTATGTTGAGAAAACATGTTCTCCCTTCCATTTTTCCAGTCACAGACTGTCTGTAAGGAGGTTTTATGCAAATGCTATATCAAGGGAACATGTGAGGCTGTTGGAATTTGGAAATTAGGAAGATACAGTGGATGGTTGTCCATTGTACAGTAACAATCTAGTTAAAGATCACATACTAAGCCATTAAATTTAAAAAATAAAAAAAAAAGAGAAAAAACTCGAAGTTTATAGAGAGTGCTAATTTTTCTTACTGAAGATATTTTTCTATGGAAGTTCTCTGCAGTTGGAAAAGTGGCTTGGTTTTGCTGTTATAGTTAACCTGTTTTTAACGCTACGACAGGATTCTCAATTCCACACATTTCCAGTATTCCCTTCGAAAATCCTGATCAATTCACCATTGGTGTTCTTAAAATCTCTGCTTCCGCAGGTTGCTGGTCGTGATGAGCTTGTAGAAGTTCTCCACAAACTCTTCACTGATGCCCAAGTTCTGAAAGAACGTCAAGTAGCTGCAAGGCAAGCATTCAATGCTCTCTCAGGTGGTGTTGTTGGCAAGGTTTGGAATTTAATTGAATTCCATGTTCTCAGACGGTTTCTTTGTTAGATGCTCCGAACACATTAAGATATCGATAGAAAGTGTACAGTTGACATCTTTTTGCTGCCAATAGCTCTGGGAGAATCATTGTATACCAAAGAACGGAAACACCAAGGAAAAACTCTGAAGTACAGGATGAAAATTTGAAAGTGTTATTACTACAGGTTAAAGCTTCCTCCTTTAGTCTGTTCTCTTTTTATCACTTTCTCCAGTTTTCAGAACAGCACACTGACAAAAACTTTGATAACAAGGTGTTTCTTTTAATTTTGTATTAATTCTTTGATCATGTCGAACTCTTCGAAATGCAATGTAAAAAATCAGCGTCACCAAAGGTTTAGAAAGTTTAGCACATATTGTGGGCGGCACAAAACTGAGCAGGCGAAGCTCGGTGATTCTAGGCTATCCACAAGACAATGCCTCGAAAAGTTATGGATTGCACTCGGTTCGAATGGTGGATCTCACGTAGAGGCCAGACTAAGTTAACTGAAACTGAATAACTTCTGCGCCTCGGTTTCGCTTATCTCTTTGAAGTATCTCTCCTCAAGCCGTCACTAGTAGCGTATGAAAGAGATGGACGGTAAAAGGATATTCTTCATTTACACTGGTTTACTGCATGCATGGGTTGAAAAGCATCGTTTCTCAACCAAGACATTGTAAGTTATTACTAGGTGGAAGTACCCGAAGTCTATCGCGATGATGAAAGCATCTCAACAATGGCTCTCAGGTTACTACATTTGACAAACTGGTGATGCTGGTAACTATAAGCTTTTAAACTGCAATAATGAAGCAGATTCTGAAGCCACCATCACTGCCTAGGCTACGCTCCCTTCCTCTAGCACGCCGATCTTCTCATCGATCCACAAATAGGTGGCCCTCCATTCAACCTTTTCTTCGACATGACACGTGTACGGATCTGCATTTCACACCGCATTCTATCAGGCCCACCACTTCTCGGAAGAGAGGCTCGTCGCAAGGCAAAGCTAGTGGCCCGTCCCTCTGATGGCTGCACTCTTCATACGCCTGGTCCAGGAGCTGCCGGAAAATGGGGTGGTTCACGTGCTCTGCCTTGATAACCCATCTCCGGCGAGACATCCCAACAAGAACAGCCAGGTGGCCCGGGGGCACATCGGAGGGTGGGTTCCTTCCGCCGCCGGCTCTGTTGCACTTCCGCCACATGGGATTCATTTTCTTGAGCTTCACAATGTTGCAGATGTCGCATTTGGGTTGCTCCAATGGTGACGCCATGGAGGCAAAAGCTTCGGGGATGACGACGACGACGCTGATGCTGAGGAGGGATATGAAGCTGAGGCTCCGAAAGAGTTCAGTGCCTATTTAACAAACCAGGAGGGTGGACCTGTTCCCTCTTCCTGTGATAATTCCTCTTGTTCACGTGCTTTGGTAACATGGATCTTTTCGGAGAATATTACGATCAATACGCTGTGTACATTACCCGGTCATAGCTGGGAAATGGACAGTGGTCGTGACCGCAGAACTCACATATGGAAACAAAGGAGTCCGTCCATCGCCAGTGTACCTACTTAAGAGCCGATATGTGAGAAGGTAGTCGGGTCGATCTATCACATGTGATGACCTTCTTGGGGACACAAACTTGGTTGCTCTCGTGTTGCTGGAAAGGCAAATATCCATGTTCTCGGCGGCCCCCATCTTTTGAGGAATTATTTACATAAAAAAAATGACCAACTTTTGGGTGTTATCGACATGTAATAAAAAAAGTCGATGAAAGCAGGGTTTGGTTAGTTATGAACACAATTATCGACAGCTTGATGATTCGACAGCTTAGAGCAATCGACAAAATGTGGAGTTGACAATCTTCGATACAACCGTCAACGTAGTGGAATAAAGCAATTGTTTGTCAAGATAGTGAAGATGAAGAAATTTTCAGGATAGGGGAGTTCATAAGAGTGTTAAGGTACGGAGTCAATGTAATCATTGATGTAACTATACGATAACCGTTTGTAACCTCAATTTGTAACCTTCGCTGGTAACAGTCAATTGTAGGCTTTCAATAGTTACACCGTACTCTTCGAAGACCCCCCCGCGTAAAAACAAACAAACATGTTATCTTTCAATTGCCTTTCAATTTCTACTTTGTCATAACAGTTTCCAGATTCGCGTCGTCAATTAATTTCGGCATGTTTCTTAACTGTTAGTTTTTAGATCTACGACATCAATTAAATCTTATCATGTGTCTTTGATGTAGTTCCTAGGTGCCTTTTCATCGATTAATTCCGGCATGCATCTTAAGTTTCCAGGCTTTGTCGTCGATTAAATCCCGGCACACTTTGTATACAGTCGGTTCCGTTTGAAGTGAAGTTGTTGATTCGCTTTACTACCTATGATATTTCCTATCTGAAATGGCCACAGTACTTGTCTCCTTTAATAAAAAAGTGAAGGACAACTTTCGGTGAAAGGTATTTTATCGCAGAAGCAAATTCCGACAAAATATCTTTTTGGCACGCCTAGTGTGGTCAATTTGAGAAAGTACAATGCCGAGAACAAGGAATGATTCAGAGCCTGACCCCAATGATAAGGCTACACAGTTCCAAACCTCAACTGCTCTAGCAGCAGAGCAAAGTCGAGGGGAAATGTCAAACCCAACTTCGGTGGCTAACATAAAAATGTTGTTCGAGAAACAGCGAAATAAGATGGCGAATCACATAGCGGGACACATCTCTGATGCATTAGGCCGATGGTCGTTAATGCAATCAACGATCACATCCCCAGGCGCAAGACAATGAATCAGGCCATACGGGTCCAACTCAAAACAGCAATTCCCAGGTATGTTCCTCCAACTCTTAGTCAATCCAACCGTGAAAATGATTTAGGCCAAGTGATCCCGCTATCGGCGAGGAAATTACAAAGGTCTAAAAATCCTATTTACCATGAACCTAGGGGCAGGAAAATCAAGTCTATTAATCTACCTACCCTAAATTTAGAGGGCCAGGAAGGGCAAGTTTATCAACTTGCGAATCATGGTCAAGTGGTTGAACTCGTTTCACAAGAATTAGATGTCGACAGAAGAATGGTCAGGCGCCAATATAGAGGAAACCACATCCGGATTGGGTCGACACTATATTGTACCCATGACAATGCAGAACTCAAAACTTCATTGCTTTCACTAAAGAAGATCATTAATCAACCGTTGATCATGTTGGTTGATTTATTACCCAATGTATAGAGGAATGAACAAATTAATTCCTGAGCCTAAGCTGTTCCCTTTGTCTTTATCAAAAACTGCATTTATTTGGTATATGAATTTATCTCCTAATTCAATACATAATTGGCATGAGAAGGAAAGTTTTTATAGAATGACGCCTGAGGTATTGATTGCCAATATGGCTAGAATCTATCAATATGAGATTGGTTTATTGCTTGATTCAAAAGGGCTAGTATAGATGTTTTACTTCACTGTCAGAAAAAGAATTCACAGATTTGGCTTTCAATGGATTGAAATTCAATCTTAGAGAAAATTCGAAGGTCAAAATTTTGCCAATTTATCCCAAATGGCAACAAGAGCATCTAAGTATGAGCAACTACTCAAGAATAAAGATAGAGGGCCAAATGAAGACTTCACACAAAAAACGTGCCTTTCATGTAAAATATGAGATGTATGATACACCTAACCAAGATAAAATTCGTCAAGAAAAATCGAATTTAAGCGTGCATTGACTTTTGATTATCTAATTTGAAAGATATCGATTATCCAATTCTTTTGAAAGGGGACGTTGGCTTACATAAAAAATTTACCAACTTTTTTGTTGTTATCAACATGTGATAATTACTCATTGAGAGCAAAGTTTGATCATTTAACAACAGAACTATCGACAACTTGAAGAATTGGCATGTTGAACAAATTGACAAAAAGTGGAGTCGATAATCACAAATTCAACGGTCAAAGAAGTAACTGTCAATGTAAAGGAATAAAGTAACCATCAAGGTAGTAAAGTTGAAGAAACCATTAAGATAGTGGCGTCGATGAAACCATGAAGATAGTGGAGTTAATGTAACCATCGATGTTTCTGTTCGATAACCGTTTGTAACTACTCTTTATAACCTCCATCGGTATCTATTAGTAACCACCGACCTTAGATTTTAGGGCGGCGCTATTTCAACCCCTTACATGACTAAATCCACTCAATTTTCATCAAAAAGATAAAATTTCCCTCTATCATTACGTTACAATTTAAATAGGTGGTTCCAAATTTATTTACTATTCTTTTTATTAGTTTTCTTATATCTATGTAGGATCTACCTACCATAATTAAGAATTTCATATGTTCAATTTTTGTGTATTGAAGATTTTCCTTGTATATTAAAGGCAATATATATTTTTATGTAGGATATTGCTTTCATAAGAATCTGTTTCGAAACAAGAAATCTAATTCCTTTCTACATTGTCGATCAAATTTATGGATATATTATTAAGAAGATGAAATTTAATTAAATAAGACATTGCATAAGACTTTTTTTTTAAGGTCATTTTGGATTAACAAAAATGAATATCCTCTATGAACTATTTATGCAAAAAAAAAAACAAAAAACAAAATACCTCATCATGCATAATAATTTCCTAGATATTCCTCTAACATCTCATATGCTTTGAGTAAAAGTGATGCGTGCGCATGGCGAACGAATTTCGTTTCGAGTGATGGATGAAAGAAACAATGATAGGTCAAAGTATATAGGGGATGGATAACGATAGATGGATGCAAATGTAGGATATATACGATCTAAACCGAGGGCGTAAAGGACGAACCACTAGCCCACAATAGGGATTGGGATTAACGAAACTCACCGTGACAGCATAAAGGCAACGCCACCAATCGAGGATAAAGGGCTTCAAGATAGAAATGCTCGCCACCAAGGCCTAAAGATTTCACCAGCCAAGGATAAAGGGCTTTTTGGCTCACCACCGAGCAGTAATTCACTCTCCACGGATAAAGAAATCAAAGAGATACCCAATCTCTAAAGATATTCACTCAGGATAAGCAAACTCTCATTTGTATTTTCATTCATCAAATCAACAAGTCTACCTTATAAATGAGATTTCGCCTCTTAATATAGAAGGAATAGACCATAGAAAATAGACTAGGGATTAAAGACTCAACAACTACCCAACCAATATTGGCTTGGGAACTAATAAAAACATAGGGACTAGATGACATTGAAACTAGAAAGCTTATTAAAGTCCTAGTAACTAGAAATGCATTAAAAGACCTAGGAACAAGAAAGCAATAAATGACACAAAGACTTGACTCTTTAGCCTTGTTCTTCTTCTTCCAAATTCGTCCACCAACATGTCCAGAAAGTAGCCATCTTGAAAGATTAGCAAATAACCAAGGAAAAGGCTCAGAACAGCCTCCCATTGATATGTTGATGATTAGCTTCAAAATTCAGCTTCTAACTTGGTGAACCGATAACTTAATCGGCTAGGGAAGAGTCGATAGCTTAATACGTACTCGATTAGAAAGAATCAATAACTCCTTAATCGATAACTCCAATGTCGGCATTTTGGTTATCAGCATCTTAGTTGCTAGTCTTCACACGGAAAACTTCATCTTGAGCTTGACCCCACCGAAAGAAGTTATGACCAGAGCCTATTTTGGCTTGAATAGAAGTCGATATTGCTTGACTTGCCAATGGAATCATGTTGAAATTTTCCCGTTGTTCCTTAGAATCGGTTGCTCCTGCATCTTTAGTTAAATTAACCGATGAGAACCGAGTTGAACTGACTTGGAGCATATAAAACATCATAAGAATTTCTGAAAATGCACTTTTCTTTAATAAGCTAATAAGCATAAACATGTGAAATGCTTAATTATGGTAATCATCCTAAATAAAGATAGAAAGAAAAAAAATAGAAAAAAGGATGAGTGTTGCTCTAACTTTAGATTGTAATTGAAAAGTTGAGGGCAATTTTATCTTTTTAGTGTAAAATGGGGTGGATTTAGTCATTTATGGGGTGAAAATAGTGCCGCCCTAGTTTTAAATAGCCACTTACAATCAAACATGTTATCCTTCAATCATCTTTCAACTTATGCATTGTAGTTATAGTCTTTACATTCACGTCGCCAATTAAATTTCGACATGTTTCTTAACTGTAGTTTTAAAATTCATATCGTCGATTAAATTCCGGTGTTGCATCTTTACGTTCTTAGGCTTTACTGTCAATCAAATCCTAGCACAATTTGTGTACGTCGGGGTTCCGTTTGAAGGGAAGTTATCAATTCTCTAGCCTACCTATGATGTTTCTCGTCCGGAATCGCCACAAAACTTATCTCTTCTAATAAAAATCGAAGAACGACTTTCGGTGAAGGGGTTTTTTCTTATTATGCATATGACTTGAGTTATGATGTTCTTGTCATGTGGTCTCGTTCGGCTTGCAAGACCCGAGCACGAGCACGAGAAGACTTCCATGAAATGATGCAGATTCATCCATGCCTGGTTTTGAGGGGTACGTCCCCTTGGCATGCCCTTTTCCAACTTCATTTTCTTGTACCTATTTTACCGACCATAACTGATGAGAACCTAAAAGAGTTTGACCTAGGGACCGCAAGAAAAGGAGCAAACTTCCTAACCATCCAAGTCATCAACTTATTGGTACATTTTTTTTCCTTACTTCTCCAATAATCTAACCTGGACTATTTGTCAAAAGAAGCAACGCTGTGAAGATTTAGGCTCCTTTTGATTAGCATTCAGAGTGATATGACAGCATTATATCGGCTGTAAAATATGACAAGTTTATAGGAAAGATTTAAGCTTTTTTTTGTTTTAAAAAAAACGAATGATTTAGAAAATATTATCTTTAAATCGACCGCTTGTATGGTTTAAGTTAATTAGCTAATAAAAAATATTTTCATTTTCAGAGAACTATCTATGTCCGAATATTTTCATGAACAATAAAAATATGTATCATTCTTAGGGAAATGTAATTCAAAAGTACGAGATTGGGCAATTGGCCAAGGAATGTGAAATCAAATTGGGTGTGACATTTGATGTCATGTGCCGTCATGTGCATTGCCTCGCCAACTCGGACTGACATCCTTACGTGTTCCCACGTGTCTTTGGTTGCTGAGCTGGCGCTGAAGTCGTGCCACTCCATCTTGATTTATATATCTAGTTACTGCATTTTGGAAAATTTAGTTTTACCCCCTCCCATTTACCCCTCGTTCTCAAAAAGAACCCTCGAAAGTGGGACTTTTCTCGAAATATCTTCCTAGTGCCGTGCGTCTGACTATCACGTGCCCAATTCCATTCGTTTTGGGGGAGTTGCACTTTCCGTTTTTGTTGGAGTCAACGCCTAATATGAGAAAATAAGAGGAAAAATTCTACTTGGATTTGTAATTTTTACTTGGCATTTGGGGCTTGAAATGTAGGAAGATTGGTCAAATTATGATAATTTCTTATCCGCATAAAGGGATAAAGTAGCCTACTTTTTTTTTTTTACTTTGGATTTAAAGAAGAGACGTTCAATTTTGCTTTGGCTTTGTCTTGGATATTGATATCTCTTATCCATATGAAAAAGATAAGAAATTTTATCTCTTATCTGAGTTTCACTAAGTCTTGGATAAGATGCAAGAAGGGAAAGCCAGCTTTGTTTTCTCAAGTCAGCAACCGATCTTCATGAGGTGGTGAACTTGAGCCAACAAAGGCTTAGCATGAAGTTTTTGAAGTTAAGCTACCATATGCTAAAGATGGGCATCGACCGGTAAAACAGCAGTAGTTACGGATACGATTCTCCTTTTGAAAAGAGCTGCTAAATTAAGTTCTCTTTTAGGTGAAGGAAGTATGACTGCCTTACCAATTTAGATCTATTGACAAAACCAAAACAAACATACCAATGTTATAATTTTCATCATTATTATTTTATTTTTTTTGGGTAGACGGGTCTATGAGTGAGAGCTAAACAAATTAGTGAGAGTGTGTCTCTGTATAAGCAAGTATTGCCGTAAGTGGTTTGAGTGTGGTGAGAGAAAGCAGGGAATTCCAATTAATGGCTTGAAGTGCCTTCATTTTCTCAAATAAGAACTTGAAGTGGTCTTTATTTCAAATAAATGCCCGAAATGCCTTCCTTATTTTAAACAAGAGTCCGAAGTGGTTATGCATGTTTCAAATGGGGGCTTGACCTTGTCGGCCAGCCGATCGATCGGCTAAATATTCCAGCCGACCAAGGGCATTTTCATCAAAATACAATTTTAAACCAACTTTTAAGTTAAATTAAATTAAATTAAAAAATTAAAACTAAAAATAAAAATACAAAAGAAAAAAAATGGAAACACAAGCGGGCGGCAGACTGAGTTCATTTTTTTTTTTTTTTAATTTTTAGAAAATAGAAAGAGGGATAAACAAAGAAAAAAATTCACAAAAAAAAAGGTGAATGATGAAAATACCCCTACCCAACTAGTGAGAGACCTTTTTTCGATATTGATATGGTCACTCCAGGCCCTTATTTGAAATAAAATCCACTTCATACTCTTATTTAAATAATGAGGGTACTTCGAGCCCTTATTTGAAACAATGTCCACTTCGGGCCTTTATTTAAAAAAATGATGACACTTCGAGTCCTTATTTGAAATTTTCACAAAAAGTAGTTTGTAATAGTTGTGTGAGATAATATTCGAATGTCATACTCTTTCCATGGTTTAGCATAACAAAAGTGTCTCGAGTTGTATGCTTCAATTCTCTCGTGTTACCACACCATAACACTTCCGCATGCCCTACAAGTGGTATACCTAGCAAGATGCGCACTCCACACTTGTGTCCCAAGAAATAAAAAATCCCCCCTTTCCTCCTCCCTCCTCCCCCCCCGTAACGGTCACATGCCGGCCAAACGGTGGTTTTTTTGGCAACAGCGGTGGCGGGAGGGAGGCACGGCGGCGGTTCAATTCGGGGCAATTTTGAGAGAAGCCCCCACTCTAGGCTGCCTTTGGAGAAACGGTGTCCAATCGTAGGGGCTTTTAGGTAATTTCCCCTCGAGCTCTTGGTATATTGGGCCGAACTACGGAGCCAAGATAGATGGGAAGAAGTTTGTGGAAGAAGTGGGGATTTTCATTCATACGGTTAAAAGAATAATGCGGAAGAGAATTTGATAATTTCTATTGAAAAGAGTACATGAAGAGTCTATTTTCATTTATAGACTTTATTAAAGGACTATTTAAGGAAATCAAGTCGGATATGCGTAATCAAAATAAACATAAAAAATCAGCGAAAATATCTTAAATATCTCTAACAATACAGACTAAGCAGGGTTTCATATTTGACAGCAATTAAAAAAAATAAATAAATAAAGGCAGGCTTTCATAGATTACTTGTTCACATGCTACTTATCTTCAGATCATTATACAAACAATAGCGATATAGAGCTGCTTACACGAAGACTAATTAGACGAGATCATTCGATTTAGCAAGGCCCGCCTACTTTAGATACGGCGCCCACGGGCGGTTCGGATGAATGGAGCATGCTCCGTTAGATTCATTCGGTAATTTCTTCGCTCGAAACCCCTCGGATCGGACCCAAGGAAAGTAAAAAGAAAAAGAAACAAAAGAGGAGGAGGAGGAGGAGGAGGAGGGGAATTACTATTTCAAACGGTGCATCGCATTGAATCGGAGAACTCCCGGGTGAAAAATCATTAATGGACAACGAGAAATTGGATAATAGATACGGTAATAGTCTAATCATGCAAAGATTATTATGTGACGCAAGCTTCGGGGGGGCAATGTAGGTCCTAATGTCCGTGGCCTGCACTGCATTGTGCTACTGATCACGTCTTTTATTCCATGCATACCTACGTGAACTCCCTTTCGACTGCTGAAACGGCTAGAGATACGTCGCATTCGGCGAGATGCCTCACTCTCTACGCGACCATGTGCCAAGGCAAGATGCAAAATTAGGCGGGGGGGAGGGATCGTCCGTGCATCGCGCCAGTTCGGGGTTCGGTCTCGCGAATCGAGAAGGCCGCGAAGAACGAGACGCCGAGGAACCCTAGACGTGCACCCGAATCGAAGAGTGTCGTTTGAAAGTTTTGGCCGAGAAAGTGAATGGTTTCTTACGGTGGCGAGGCTCTTGCTTTTGGTGCAATTAGAGGGACAGTGGTTTGGCGAGAACTTAGCTCAGATCCCCTTTCGTCTGTGACAAAGTCAGCACCATCGTGCCTGCCTAGTACAACGGAACGGAGGGCACATTTGTACCCGGGTCGTGCCTCGTGTGTGTGTTTCGATCGCGTCCCTACTTGTCCAAGTTTGGAAAGGATGAACATGTGGGTAGACCGATATGGCCTTACATCTTGTCTCGTGACTCGGCCGAGAAAGATCCGTGGCTCTGTAAACGGACACACGACCAAAAGCGTCCCCATTTCAGGAAAGATTGTCTGCCCGATCACATCGATGAAGGGATCTTGTCGATCGCCATCGCAGTGTGTGAGCCCTTCTCGCGGGTAATGATCTATTCCCGAACTATAGGCCCCGCCGGTGCGCCGAGATTCGGTGTCGCCGGACTTTTGGCGATTATGATGCTAGTTAATGCAAGTTAAAATGGAAGGTTGAGGGGAAGGTTGAGGAGAAATTCTCGTTGTGGCTTCAGGCTTCAGCTATGAGAAGGGATTGTACAGTTTGCGGACCGGCGGAATAGTGACAAGTGACAACTAGCATTGGTGGGCTCATAGCCTCCCAGGTTGACTCGATGATGCAAGTGTCACGCATTAGCAGATGCCGTCGGGCCGACAAGAGCAGCAACCCACGGGTTGGTACATAGCTAGATCTTTAAACTTAAATATCGGAAAAATTACCAAAAAAAGTTATAAACATATTTCATTGATATTAGTTCACTTTTCAATTTGATCAATTTCATCATAAACATTTTGCATTGATATCAATTCAATTTATTGGGTCAATTTTTGCTGAAAATCGATGACATGAATGCCATCATCCTTCGTGGCGCGACTGCCGCTAACGCGAATAAATTTTAATTTTTTTTTAAATTGAGAATTTTTTATTTTCTTTCTTTCCAATTGTGCTGCCCGGCGGGCGAGGGCCGCCTAGCCGTCGCCGAGGTGAGGACCGCCCTCATCACATCTAGCGAGGGCTTGACCCTTGCAACCTGGGCGAGAGTTGCCCTTGCTTGATTTAGGGGAGAAGTGTCAAAAAAGTCATAAACTTATTGTATTAATACCAATTCGGTCTTAAATCTTTTGGATTTATGCCAATTGAGTTAATCTGGCCAATTTTAATCGGAAATCGCTAATGTGGATGTCGATTGTCCTATGTGATACGGTTGGTGTTGACTTGGACAATTTTTTAGTATTATTATAATAATTTTAATAATTTTTTAAGAATTGTTTTGATTTTTTTTAAAATTACAAAATATATATTAAAAAATATCCATGTCGCCTAGCCGTGCCATGCGGGACTATTGACGTCCATGCCATCGATTTTCGATCAAAATCGATCGAACCGACTCAATTAGCATAAATGCAAAAAATTTATGACTAAATTGACAATAATGCAAAAAGTTTAGAACTTAATTGATACCAAAAAAAGGTTTAGGACGCAAAAGGTTAAGGACCGAATTGACAAAAAAAAAATGTATGACTAAATTGGCACTAATGTAATAAGTTTAGGACTTTTTTGACACTTTTCCCCTCGATCTAGCAAGGATTGGCGGCTCTTGCCCGCCACAATAATAAAAAAAGAAACAAAGAAGAAAATAAAAAAAATTATAGACAAAAATAAATAAATAAAATATTTTATCTGCGTTAGCATCGATCGTACGACCGGTAATAGCCGGCATCCATATCTGTAATTTCCAGCCAAAATTGATTAAAGGGACTGAATTGGTACTACTACAAAAGGTTTAGATTTTAAATTTATTTAAAGGGACTGAATTGGTACTACTACAAAAGGTTTAGATTTTAAATTTATCCAATTGAAACATATAGGACTAAATTAGTATTAATATAATAGCTTTAAACTTAGATGCATGAAGAGATTAATAGATTTCTACATCATCCTACTGTTACTGAGCAAGCAACAATCTGAAAGAATTGCACTTATCCTTTGGCCATCAAAAAGAAAAAGTTTGGATGTAGTAAGCTTAACATGATGCATTCGCTTAAGGACTGAAGGCGTCGCATTGGTCGAACAAAGCCGCGTTCTCTACCTTTCCTTCACCTCCTAATTCAACAGATAAACAAAATACAATAAGATGTAATGCTACTCTGCTTGAACTGCCATCTCGAACACGAATTCTAAAATCTTCGGCAGAGTGCTCTCTCTGAGCCGCAACCAACTTTCTAGTTTCTACAACCCTGCTGGAAAGAAAGATGCATGAAAGTTACTTTACCGTGCACACCGCCATGGTCGAACTTCAGTCAGTAAAATTTTATGCACCTGTATATAACATAAAGACGTAAAGGATTATCGCCCGTGCAACAAGCATCCGAATTGCCTTCTGTCAATTCATCAGTCTATTCTAAATCCAGTGAACGATATAGCCCAAGTAGGAAATGAATAACAGCATCTGAGTCACATTGTAGGGAAAATGTGCATATATCTGTCATTGATCTCAAGATGTCAATTACAATCACTGTGTAAATAATTTTCCTACCTTGAACTATTAGTACACTCCCCACTTCATCATCTGCACCTGACCACAACAACTTCCCACTAATGCTTTCAGTTAGTACAATTACATACACTAGTATACAGTAAAAGACGGCACCTGATGGTGATGCAGATCAATGACACAGATTAGCCACACCTCGCTATATAGTGATGCAATTCCAAGAGGATAGAAGTCGCTCTACATGGTTCGTGTCCAGCGTCCACGTGGAACTGATACGAACTTCCTTCTCCACTTTCTCGCTTCAATTAGAGGAGAGAACTGGTTGGTTGATCAGCAGCAGAACTTAAGTGCCAACAGTTCTATGAAGGATTGACTTAGGAATAAGTTCTGAGTAAATTTCGGGATAGAAGGCCTAATAATGCTTCAAACCCGCAAATAGTTATTCTATTAGCTTATCCTGCCAGCCTGGTCAATCAGTGTACCAACTTGATCACCACATAACGCTCTTGAAATGTTCCCAGCCTCGAGAAGATTAAACACCACAACTGCACAACAATGAAAAGGTGTTGCTCCCGTGCTCATGCAATCTCTGGCAGGGAATAGAACAGAAAATATGCAAGCCCACTAGAATAGAGATACCATTAATTAAACACAGATAATAAGGCTAAACAATTATCAGAAATCATGAGTAACAGACGTGTCAACAGTCAATATTGAAATTTCCCAAACGCTGTCCCTACACAACATAGTACCAAAAGCACCACAATTAGCAAAAAACTACTAACCAGGAATCCCGTTATCTTCACAGAATGTCAATGCCATCATGTCTATGGATGTGGCTCCACGTGAGCCCAAGTCCCTGTAGGAGATATGGTCGAAAGTGACATTGTTGTCTTGGGAGTTGCAATCATAAACACCGTCCACGTTAGTACCTTTAAGGAGAGCTTCCGCATGGACTGAGATAAAACAATAATCTCAATCTCAGAGCCAAATCAAAAAAACATCATGCAAACAACACGATAATGGCATGAGTGCATGAATCTGATGTAGCAGCCATACAATGAAGGGAACACTCAGCTTCAATCTCATGGCAGGCTATGCACATGAAAGTGTAACAATGTGTCAGGTGGAGAGAGAAGGAGGGAAAGAGAGGAATTAGCATTGAGACTAAACAAGTGAATACAGAATTTCAAAGTGGAAGCTTAGACATGCTGCAGAACCATACTCTCAGAAGCTCGAAGAGCTGCAGCGGTGTCTGTAGAAAAGAGAGGATTCCCAGTGCCAGCTCCAATGCCACCAAATATTACAACTCGGCCTTTCTCCAAATGACGAATTGCTCGCTGCCTACTGTATGGTTCAGCAACCTCTTGCATTGGAAATGCAGATTGGACACGAGTCTGAACACCCACCTTCTCTAGTGCTGACTGGAGAAGTACAGAGTTCATCACAGTCGCCATCATACTGGAACAAATTATTTAAGGATAATTACAAATATATCCATGCAAAAGCACCACAAACAATAAACAAATGAAACAACTGCACATGTGGCAGATTCTGTTATTGAAAAGACAATTGATCATCAATCTTTGACACAATCACCAACAGCAATGTGCCTATAAGATAATTGACAAATGCTGACAATTTTTTGAAAATATTTTACTCACTCTAAAGTTTTTAAAAGAAAAATCTGGCAAAGTTCACTGAAAAAATTGTAGATTTCTCAATAGTCCAAACCAGCTAATGCATTTTTTATTTTCTGTAGGGGTCGACCATGATGGATCATTGCACCAATCATGTATTAGACCTCCCCTCTCTGGCTAGTTGCTCATACTGGAAGGATAGTCAAAGAGTATAATTTTTAATTCCAGCAAAGAAAAGAAAAAAGAATCATGGGCAAAGAATGTAGTCCGTCATGATTTTGCAAAAGAATCCGAATATTCAGTCATTAAAAATTTGATGCCATCATTTTAGGACTATAATTATCAAAAGCAGACTGTTGGGTATATATTGAAAGAACCTTGAAACTACGGCACACCAGAAAAAGATAGAATCTTTGAAATTGCAGTGAACAACTTTAGCTATCACTGGGCCTCATGGAAGTATGCTTTCTTTACTCGTCATGAGGAATAGCCATGATAATTGAGAAGGCCAGTCATCCAATGTTTATTCAAAAGTTCTAGAGTAGCACACCATATTACCCGATCTGGTACGCTGTACATCTATCTAAGCCTGTAGCAGTCACCCATGTGTTGCCACAAAAGAAATTGCGACCTCCAACAACAATTGCCACCTAGAGCATCACAAAAGAATGTAAGTTCGAATGTCTGATTAAGCATCTGGCCATGACATGGCCAGACATAAACACCAAGCTAGAAGTACCTGTACACCAAGACGACATGCAATCACAACTTCTCTTGCAATTGACATTGCCACCTGATGACCAAAAGTGGAATAGAAAAGATCATTTTGAGCTACGATTCATTATCAAACCAAATTAACTTGATAACACAAAAAACTTGATCAGAGAGGCCAGCACCAGTGATTACCAAATGAGACCACTGCAATAAAAAGAGATAACAGAATGGAAGATAACCTTTGGATCAATATTGTTTTGTCCAGTACCAGCAAGTGCAGCACCACTAATCTTGAATACAACTCTCCGCCATCTGGGGTTAGATAATGATTTGGATCTGACGACGTTCACGGGGTTTCCCTGACAGGGTGTTGCTCCTGCATATCTATCACAACAATCAAGAGAAACACCATTAAAACAAAACAGTTCGAAACACCATTAAAAAAGAACAGGTCGTGGGCAGAAAGAGGTCAGTCAGAAAATGAACCTTATGCTTTGATTGTATCATCGTAAGTAGCACTTTACACGGTGCTGTAAAGTGCAAAATCAAATTTTGTGTGTATGTTATACTTTCTTTAAGAGGATAGTGATTCTATGGAGCAATGGAAGCATTTCCAGAGAACTTAGAGATCAACTGTCGTTTTTCCGTTTAAAATACTTATGGATAATACAAGAAGAGCACCATCACAAAGAAAGGTAGGCTCTATTCCTTATGAATTGTTGTTGACATCACAATTTCAGAGCCCAGGAGTTTGATACGTGAAATATAGTGAGGTTCCAGAAGTGGCCAGCCAGACAATTAGCATCCGATGCAAAATAGAAAAGATTCCAGACAAACCATTTATCATGCCTAATGCAAAATTAACATGAAAAATTGACTGTAACTAAGCAAAAGCTAATGATCTTGGCCCATCATACTCATAGTGACGAACTGTACCAAAATTTGTGGTGAAAACAGCCAGACTAAGCCAACAGAACCAGTCACAATCTTCAGATCTACGCCTACTGAAACTCCACCATACTTCCAGGAAAAAATTGACAAATATAGTGCAAAGTTTCTCCAGTCTCCAATGCACTTCTGTGCATTATCCTGAACATTCCAATTCTTGAATTCCCATCCCAGTGAAAGAAGTGCAGGTTTCTCCACAAAGAGCTATCATACAAGGATGAAAGTTTCTGCATGTATTAGAATGAACATTCCTATGAAGCTGGCTGGGCAGTTGAAGGTCTCGGAACTGTAAATGATTAAAGTCAACTGGACAGAAGATTAAGGGTGCCATCGAAATTAATTTTTGTGAACAAGTAATATTCTTAGATGAAACTAAAGTATGCTGAATATTCATTGGCCTAAATACATTTATATATCTGCTGAACTATCTATAACTTCAACCAAAAGATGGATCAAGGATTGCGCATTCCCCATTTCTAAAATCCTATAAGATGCTACTTTGTCCTTTCCACCAACTAATATCGCAAATTCCCCCATTACACATGCACCATTTCCTTAGTAAGACAACTAAATGAGTCCTACAGATGGGAGCCAATAACCGGTCCAACTCCCGACAAGCGAAGAAAACATCCACAGAGACTGAAAGCAAACACAACTAAAATACGGCCCTTCCACGATAAAATCAGACATGTTCCAGCAGCAGAAGTCTAACTAAACAAACAGATCTTCCCTGCCACAGCTATTCATTGCGTTCCCAGAAAAATGCATTCAAAATTATCCCCAAAAGAGTTCTCCAGTCTCCCACGCAAGTATGAACAGAACAACCAAAGCATAATGAAAGATCTCGACGAGCCTTAGGAGATTCAAATCAAGAACAACAATCAGAGGAGAAATCACCTTTTGGACTGCTTAACAGAGGTAGCAGAAGTAGCGCCTGCTTTGTCGTCCTCACTCGCAGATTTCACAGGCAACGAATTGCCAACAATCTCTTCCAACTTCTTAAACCACGGCCAGTGACTCGCCGATATGCCTCCGTTACTCATCCGATGCTTCTCCAACTTATACCTTTTCTTCAAATTGTCCACCTTGTTCTTGCACTGCTCCACGCTCTTTGTCTGCTTATCGCAGCGCTCGCTCACGGTCGCCGCCACCTCCTCCCAGTCCCTCCCTCTCAAATTCCCCCTATTCAGCTGCGTGAACTTCTCCGTATACGCCTCCAGGAGGCAGGCGATCGCGGCGTCGCTCCACTCCTCCCGATCCTTCCTATACTCCCCCCCTCCGCCGGAGCTCCCGCCAGCCATCCCGGCGGCCGTGGAAGCTTTCGTCTTCTTATAGTTGTACGGCGTGCCTCCGTCGCTGAGCTCTTCCTGACTCTTCCTCTTGTCGGATCGCGCATCGGCGCGGGACTTGCTCGGATCCGATGCGGCGGCGTCGAACGGATTCGAGTTCTCGTCAGTAGAGAACGGATTCACGTCGTGGAAGGCCGCCTCGGCGTAATCATCGCCGCCTTCCTCGCGGACCTCAGCGCCGGTCGGCTTAGGGCTCGGCGGCTGCGGCGGCGCGTGGATCGGGGTGGATTTCGTCGGAGGAGGAGGGGGCGTGTACCGCTGCTGAGGCGCGTAGGGCTGATGGAGATGGTGAGACGGAGGAAGAAGGTGGTGGTGGTGAGGGTGCGGCTGAGGGGGTTGGTGGTGGTGGTGGTGGTGGTGGGGGTGGTGGTTGTCGTCGCCTAACAGAGAGAAGTCGTCGTCACAGGAGGCCATCGGGAAGCGGAGGGGGGAGGACGTTAGGGTTAGGAGGTGCGGAGGGAGACGACGTTAGGGATGGAAAATGGGACGGTGAGATTAGTTCGTCAAGCTTCTTAACGGAAGGTGACGAAAGGCCGTGACGTTTGTGACGGCCCCGGGGTGAAGTTCTGTTCCCTAACGGGGTTTTGTGGACAGAGCGAGGGTAGGCTAGGCGCGTGGGAGTTAACGGCGACGACCGTTACTACGGTTTTTCCCTCTTTTTCACGGCCCTTTAGATTAAAACTACTTTTTGAGATCGTTTTGGCCTAAAGCAACTAAAAAAAAAGGTTAGTTTCTCGTGTCACGGAGCGAGAGATCTAGGTCCAACGCCGGCGATTTTAGACTCAATTGAATGAAAAGGATCTATTCTTAATGCGACAGATTGATACAATGCACGCGAGCGTTGCGGTTTGGTTATTGCACCCGGCTCGGCGGTGGAAGTAGCCACCGGAATGCCTCGTGCAGATCATTTCGTGGCCCGGTATGCTTATGCCGATGGTGAGGCGAGGGAAGGGAAGGGGGTAGGGACTCCGACAGGTTTCAACAATCCTCTAGATTCCAACGAAGGGTTCGAGGATGCAGATGCTCTAGGGGGTTGGTATCCAAGGTGATCGAGTGACGGACCGATGACCAAAGTGGCAGGGGATTGCATAACACTGGGCTTAATACACAGTCGTCCCAAATGAAACGTCTCGAGTGGCAGGAAAGAGATTCGACTAAAGCCGAAACATTCTCGTCGGCATGCTTACATCGATTGGTGCTTCGGTATGATCGAAGAAGCATATAGCTGCAGAAATGCTCCAACTCTTTGAATAAGTGAAAAGAATATTGCTTCGCTTCGCCAGGGCGTCGTCGGCAAAGAGGAACACCAGTTTGCTCCTCCGAAAAAAGAGCATAAACCGTGCAGAAAGAAGACCGATGTTGTTCCTGAATGCCAAGATAGAATCAAGTTCTGGTTAACTCGGCGAAGCAGGGCTCGTCTTTCGCCATTTTCATCTGAATAAAGCCCGAGAAAGAGATGCTCGAGAAAACAGAGAAGGCAGAGATGTAATGGAACACCATGCCCACACACTGCTGCAACAACTGCCGCTCTATCACCGTCGAAGTCTAGCTTCCGCTTCCGACTGCAACAAGCTGAAGATACGGTGGACATCTATGATGCGACTACGGAAACAACAGCAGTTGTATATGCGCACAGGCATCTGCACAAAGCCGTTGGCTCGGTATCCCGATTTTGACGCCGGTGATTGCGAAGTTGTCGCCATCTTTATCGAACTTTGCCATTGTATGCGTCGAGAACGACTTACACAAAGCACAAATCGGAGATTGCTGCTTCAAATTTAGCTGCCGTGCAACACAATTCATGCTATAAGTTCAAGCAGGAGCATGATGGACAGCCCATTTCAGCACAAATGCTTGTGACCTCAACACACCAGCAGCATCGTCACTTCACTTTGACAGAAAAATGTCCTCCTATTTCAATCCCTACCACGTTTCACGTACAAAGAAGCATTTTTTCCCGGCCCCTTTAAACCATTTTCATCTTTTGGCTTATCGAGTTGGAACACAGCTTGCCAGAAAAAAGATTCATAACTAATAATAAATAATGGTCGGCATCTAGAGAAGTTAAGAGCTGATCATGTGCATACTAAATTGAGATAGGTACCCAAATTGTTACCACATCAAAAGTACCTTGAATGTGACATTCATACAGAAATACTGAGATCACAACTACATTTCTGAAGAATAACCAGTTCTTTGTGTCTACTCTATCTCACAAAATGTACAAATTATCCCGTGATCGAGGATGGTTCGCTCCGTTTGTTGGCTGAATGTTGCTGCTGCTGTTGAAGATCGAGCAATTCGAGCTCCTTCTGGTGGACGAGAAGCATCATCCTCTCGTTCTCCAGCCTCCTCCGCTCGTTCTCGAGCTTGGCTCTCTCCATTTCCCTTTCCTTCTTGCCGCTGAACTTCACCCACTTCAGCCTCTGCTTCTCGAGCTCGAACGCCTGCAGCTGGTAGCTCACTTGCTGCTCCTCCAGCTGCAACAGCTTCGCCTTCATCCACTGCTTCTTCTCCCACGGGCTCCTGTTGCCGTCTTGCGTCACGCTCATCACCTCGCCGCTCAGCTGCTGCATGAGCACGGGAGAGAGCGAGATTAGGCATTTCCTCGGCCTTTTGCGTGACTCGTTGTGATCGTGTTCATCTTCATGTCCGTGCCCGCTGTGGCCCCTCGAACCAACTTCTCCCACCTCATCATCACTTTCATCGTCATCCTCATCTTCCGAGTCTTCGTCCTCGTCATCGTCAGATTCCTCTTCGCAGCTTCCTCCCTTTACCATCTTTGAAGCCTCGGTTTCTGTTTTACCCAAATGATCACCCGCTGCAGAGACCGTAGAGTGAAAGCACCCTTGCTGCGGCAACTGCTGCTGCTGCTGCTGGATGTGAGACGGCTCCACAGCCACCTCGGGTGAGGGGTGCGCACCGCTGGTGCCACCGGTGCCACCAGGACCATGACTGCAACTACTGTGGTAAGCACACATCTCTCTAAAGAACAAATGCTTTGAGTTGAGCAACTTCTTAACTTCTTCCTTCATCTTCGGCGACAAATCCATCATCTCCAACAAGCTCTGGTTCTCCACCACCCGGCAAGCTGTCCCCTTGCCGAGGATGTCGTTGACCCGCTTATACCTCTTATTCAAATCATTGAACTTGTCCTCGCACTGCTGCGGCGACACGTAGAACCCTTTTTCCATCATAGCTCGCGATACCGACTTCCACTTCCCTTTCTTCTGAAGCAAACCCGCAGGCTTCTTTTTGGGGTCGTTCGACTCCGAACCCCCCTCGTCGCCAATATATAGCACGGCCGTTATCAGGAGCCTAACCATGATGTCGGTCCACTTCATCCTCTGCCACGGAGAGGACGCCTTCCTCTTGCCGTCCCCAGCGCCATCATCAGCATTGAACCCGGCCTCGTCATCATCACTAAGGGTCGACTGTTGGTTGGACTTAGCAGCGTAGGCATACCCAGGTTTCGCCGGCGGCTGAGACTGAGGGTGGCGGTCGCCCTCATGGGGGGCATAGGCCACCAATTGTGGGTTGTGCAAGGAGTGAGGGCTTGGGGCATTTGGGGGGTTCTGCTGCTGATGCAGAGGCATTTCTAGACCAAGCATTCCTGGACCAATGCCTCCATAAATCCCGCCGCCTAAACCATTGGTTTCCATCAACATAATACAAAACAAAAGACAGATTCTATCTTCAGTTCACTCCTACGAATCTTCCTTCCCTCTCAGAAATGAATCTCCTATGCCCGATTTTGCCAATAAAGATACAATTTTTGACCCCCTCCCCAAAGAAGGCCAAATGCCCGCATACAGAACCAGACTTCTTTCACCTCGTGATAAACAAAAAAACAGAGAGATTCCCACACAGCCCGACAGATAAAAAGAACATACCCAAGTCAGCGAAACCTCAAGAGACCCCGAAATGCAACACCGAGAGCCTGGAAAGCCTCATCCATGGAGTGCAAGATTCCATCTTTTTGCCTCTTTTTTTTTTCAAAACCCAGTTCAGGATAAAAGGAGGGAGACCCAAGAAACTTCTCCAAAATTGAGGAAGGAGAAGAGGCGAGCTCGACGGGTTTTATGGTGGGGAAGATGAGGGTGATGCCGATGGACGGAGACAGGAGCCTGTGGCACATACGGCGAGCACAGCAACTGGTTTTGGAGAGGGAGGGTTTCTGGTGGGAGCTGACAGGAAAAACTGCCCATGGTTTTCGAAGGAGAAGTCGCAACCAGCTTTTCGAAGCCAAAAGAACCCACGGTTTTCATTCAAAAGCTGAAACTTTGAGTGGGCGAGGAGAGAGAGAGAGAGAGAGAGAGAGATTGAAGACCGTTCCACTCCCACCCTTTTCGATTATGCCACTGGCGCTGGGGTTTCTCTTTAAATATTATTACCATCTGTCGTTCAAAAATTTGCACTTGCATAGGAAGTTCAATGCATGAAACATAGGAGGAAATTACGCAAGAAGCTGTCCAAATACAATGCAATGAACATAGGATGGTAATAAGGACACTCTCCCTTTTTTTTTTTTTTGGGTCCAAATAAAACTGATGTTTACTTTTTGGCGTTTTGCTCGCAGATAGGCAAGATGAAAAGAATGGCTGCGCGGATAGGCAAGATGAAAAGAATGGCTGCCCATTTTAGTTCGCTAAAATAGATGTTCCGTTCGCAATTTACTTTCCGATGATATAGTTATTCCTTCTCTTGTTTTAGAAAATTAGATCTTGAATAGCTATTCCTCCAATCAAATCATGCATAGCATTTCTCAATTCACTATTTGCTGTCGACTATAAGCAAAAGTTATTGCATTCGTAATTACAGCTTATAATATCATAATGTGGAACCAATATTATCAAGAAAACGTTATGATTGTATGTATCTCACTAAAAATTGTAGTCGAATGGGTTTAAAATTGGTCTAGGTCCGATTGGTGGACCAATATAATGCAATTTTCTCTTTATCGGAAAGAGCTACCCAACAAAAAAAAAAAAGGAATTTAGCTCAAAACTCAAATTACATTATAAGATTCGACATTCAATCCAACTTTATTGAGAATAGCTAGTCCATTCTAATCCCTGCTATAGTATATTCTATTATCAAGGAGTACATATTTCTTTCACGTGTCTCGTAGTATTTGATCCATTTAGGGATTTTAAATTAAGATATGAGTTTGATTATGAAAAATGATAGAGAATTAGGCTCCTTCTATTTCATGAGAAATGAATTATTTCGAAAATAATTTTTCAAAAACAATCGCTTATAGCGCTTGTAAAAATGGATGAACGAAAAATATTTTCAAACTTCAACGAAATATTGAATATATTTAGACGTAAATTGTTATCGACAATGATAAGATTTTGTATTGGCAAATTATTTTAAACGAATTTTTTTATATTACTTATGTTTTGCAAAACAAACATAACCTTAGGAAGTTGTCGTGTTGTAACCTTGATTATTTCCTATTCCCAATTTACCCCTAGATTCATGCTGTAAGATTATGGAACTGTAAGCGGACCGAGGAAACTACGTGCTGATGATGGCCCTCCCTTCCCTAGTTCTCAATTTCTTTAAACATCAAGTAATGATTAAATTTAAATAAATGAGAAACTTAGGTAGCATTTTTTAACCCCAAGTAAGCTGAAAATTATTGACTTCTCATTGTACGTCGATTCACCGACAGATTTTGTTCATCAAATTCCATTTATTATCCTTCAAGTTTTTTTTGACTATTTTGCTCGGAGCATATAACATTAAACGAATATATGATAAATTTGTATCGTTTTCATTTTTTTTTCCACATTCTACTTCTTTCGAGAAGAAGATCTTGTAACTACCAATCTATTCGACTATAATATTACCCCTAGCCTGTTTTTTTCTTTTCTTTTCTTTTTTCGGATGAGTTAGAATATTTATTTGGATTAATGCCACGAAAATTTCCAAACCGGTACATCTAAGATAAATTTACTTCAAACTATTTTTTTATCATAAAATTTCCAACCTTGTACACTTAACATAAATTTATCTCAAATAATTTTCTTTTACCATAAAAAACTCCAAACCGATATACCCGTAATAAATTTATCTCAAACTAATTTTTTGACAACAAAAAATGCAAAATTGGAACATTTGTGATAAATTTATCCTCCGTTAGTTTTCATTAAATTTTACCATCAAATTGCTGAGTTAGATGGCACAAAACAGTTGACCAATATGCCGATTTAGGATTTTTACCCTATGCTTGTCATAGAGGTATCGGTTTGCAATTTTTATTAATCCGATTTAAAGAAAATTAACAGATGATAAATTTATCACATGTGTATCAATTTGAAATTTTTAATGGTCAAAAAATTAATTTGGAGTAAATTTATCATATGCGTACTAATTTGAAATTTCTAGTGGTCGAAAAAATAATTTGAAGCAAATTTATCACAAGTATATCGATTTGAAATTTATCGTGGTAAAAAAAAATAGTTTGGAATAAATTTATTATAGATATACCAATTTGAGATAATTTTATGAAAAATATATAAATTTAAAATTTTTTGTGATATTAATCGTATTTAATTAGAGTCGCCTGCATATATATATATATATATATATATATATATATATATATATATTTTTTTTTTTTTGGGGGTTGGTGGGGTTTTGGGTTTTGGGGGGTTATGTAGGACTCAAACGCACAATCCTTTTCAATTAAAATAGAGAAAACCGGCTCGTAGGAAAGTCAAACGCACTTTTACCCTCGGTCAAACGTACTTAAATTCTTGCTCCCATTGGAATTTTCATGGGACACGTCTCCTAAGCTTTCCAAAAGAGAGAATCTCATTCCTCGTGGATTTGTCCCGGAAAAATAGTTTCTTAAAATTTATTTGTATTATTTATAAAAGGGAAAAATCCAAAAAAGAGCCTGAAGTCATCTTGTTTTTTCAAATAAGGGCCCAAAATAATCTACGTTTCAAATAAGGGCATGAAGTGCCCTTATTTTCTAAAAAAAGGACATGAAGTGAATATTATTTCAAATAAGGGTCTAAAGTGATGATAAAATCTCAAAAAAGGCCCGATTTCAAGGACATTTTCGTCTTTTTCTTTATTTGATTTTTTTTTTTTTTTTTAAATTTTTTTTAATATGTTTTACACTCTCTCTTTTTTTTTTTTTCCCTTCACTCACTCTCTCTTTCTTGATGCGACCAGACCCTCCCCCTCTCTATCTTTTCTTTCTTCTCCTTCTTTTTCCTTCTGTTGCTCACGACCACCCCTCCATCTATAGATGCCAACCACCCATCCACCTCAACCCACCCGCGGCCGCGCCGCTCGACCGTTGGTCCTAGCTTCTCGCCGCCGCCGCCACCGTTCCGAGCCCTTGCACCCGACGCCGAGAGACCCACGAACCCACGAGCTCGGTGAGGTCCGACCCGATTCTTCTTCTCTGCTCACCGCCACCAACCACCCACTTAACCACCGACTCCACCTCGTGCCACCAGCCATCTGTTCAATCGCCGGCCCGCCCTCCCGTCGCCACCAGATCCGAGCCCGAGAAGCTCGGATCCGCACCCGACCCAGCACCTTGAGCCGTCACACCACCAAAGGACCCTACGGCTTCCCTCTACGAGACTCGACACCACCCTCAACCTTTTTAGTCGCGACCCACTGTTGCCCCGAGGCCATGCCGTTGCTCGAGCGACCCTCGCCCAGATCCGGGCGACGACCCGCGGCCCTTGATCCGGGCGGGGGCCGCCGATCCCACACAGATCCGGGAGAGGGCCCGACCCTCTCTCGGTGACCCTCGCTTTTGGCTAGTGACCCCGCCGGCCTCCGCCTTCGCCGACCCCCCATCGGCGATGGGCCGGCGACCACATAGGCGGGAGGGGCAGCCCTCCCCACTGTGTGGCTTTTTTTTCTTTTTTAAAAAAAAAATTACAAATAAAAAAAGGAAAAAAAAAAGATGAAAATGAACAAAAAAAATTAAAATGTGAAATGTCGAAAACACCCTTCGAGTCAGACTTTTTTTGAAATATCGTGGCCATTTCGGGCCCTTAATCGAAACATATCATGTCACTTTTGACCCTTATTTGTAACATGGTTCATTTGGGGCTCTTATTTGAAAAAAATAAGAGGACTTCAGGCCCTTTCTTGGATTTTTCCCTTTATAAAAATAAGCCAACGAAAAAAATATTTATCATTATCCACAATCATGCGTAGGCACGAATCCACAAACATGTGTAAATATGAATTGTCATTAATAATTAAAATATTTTTTATTGACTAATTGATTCCGACAATACGAGCGATCATTTTTAAGATAATATTTTCCAAATCATTTATTTTTCGAAAAAACAAAAGCACCTTTAATACTTACTTCCTTTTGCATTGCACCAAAATGGCTTGTCGGAATCCTTAAGCCAATCTTGTTATGGCGCAGGATACCAAAAGATTACTAGAGATGCAGCGTTTTCTATCTCCCATAACAATGCGGGAGCTTCAAGATTATAAAGCCCTGTTTGATTCAGTATTGAGAATAAGCATTAGAGCTCTAAAGTCCATTGGACAAATGCAAATGGTGTTTGGTTCATTTTTTGGCTCATTTTGAGAAAATGCAATTGCATCTCAAATGCTCTCCAAAATTCTTTAGCCTAGAGGTACTTTGAGTTAAAGGACTTTTGCGAAATACAATTTAATTTTTTCTTTTAAATTTGTCACTTTAGCTTGCTGCCACCATCGCCGCCGCCGCCCATCGCCACCAGCCACCCACCGGCCGTCGCGCACCTCTTGCCGTCCGCAACTCGCGCCGACCGCCGCCAACCACCGTCACCGATCACTGCCGCCCACCCACCACCGATCTCGGCCGCTCACCGACCGTCACCCGCCGCCCGCCTCCCACCATCGATCATCATCGCTCGCCGACCGTCGCCCGCCACCGCCACCCACCGCCCACCGGTGATCGCCGCCGATCGTCGCCCACTGCCATCACCGCCGCCACCGCCGCCGATCGCCTTTTTTTTTTTTTCAAAAAATAAAAATACTTTACAAAGTTCATTTTTCACCAAACAACATTTACATCAAAGTTGTTTTCCAATGTATTTTTAAAATACACTTTATCAAACACTACTTGCATTTTAGAAAAATTCTTTAATCCAAAGTATTTGTATTTTCTTTAAAGTCCCTAGTCAAATATTAAACCAAACAGTCCCTAACTTAATTGGAAGACGACAGCCTATCTCTCCCTCGCTCACTCAATCGCCTCAAGGATCAAAAAGCGACTATCCATCTCTCTCCGTCAAGACTTTTTCTTCTTTCTCTCCAATCCTATGCTCGCCATCGAATTCGCTTCCAAAATCAATTCCTGATTAGAATCAGTATACGTACATACACACACCATCAGAACGTGACATCACGTGAGATGGGAAAAATTACAACAACAAAAAAAAAAGTCCTAAACGTATTGTAATTGCGCCAATTTATTTACATTTTTTTTTTTGCCGATTCGATCCTAAACCTTTTGTAATCATGCCAATTCAGTCCATCCGACTAATTTTGGCCGTCCGACAACATAATATTGTAATATCTTATTATTTTCTTTTTCTTTCTTTTATTTTCTCTTCCCTCTTCTTCTTCTTCCCTTGGCCGGAGGTGACGACCCGGCTCACCGCAAGCTTTGCCCGAGGCTGGCGAGGTGCACCTCGCCGACCTTCGCCTCCGCCTAGTTGCTGGCCAACGGAAGAAGAAGAGGGAAGAAAAAAATTAAAAAAAGTAGAAAAATACTACAATATTATGTCTCCGAACGGCCTATGTCCACGTCAATATCGGATGGACTGAATTGGCACAATTACAAAAAGTTTAGGACCGAATCGGCAAAAAGACGATTTAGAATTGAATTGGCACAATTGCAAATATGCTTAAGACTTTTTTAGTAATTTTTTCTGTGAAATGAGAAACCATATTTAGAGCAAGAAGGCATAGTCATTTCGTGCCAGATACCATAGTCGTATTTCTTATTTTAACCATTACAAGTTGTCTTCGTAAACCCTTCGGCCAATTGATTTTGCCCTTCTTCTTCTTGTTAGGTAGACGAGAGGAGGAGCAAAGAGAATAGCTACCTAGGGTGTCACGAACTGAACTGAAAATCAAACTAAAATCCAAACTGAACCGAAAACTCGGTATTTTCGATTCAATTTTCAGTTCAATACGGTTAATTAGGGAAAATAACCTGTTTTTTTTTTTTTTTTTGCCGGTTCAACTTAGTCCAGTTTTCCGAACCCAAAAAAAAAAAAAAAAAACTCAGTTCCGTTCGGTTCATGGTATAATGGAACCGAACCAAAAGAAATTTGATTTTTTTTATCACGAACGTCTCTCACTCTCCATCTCACCTCCAACTCTGGCTTTTTGTGTCTTTTAAGAGCGACCTTCATTGATTTCTCTTCCTCCTCAGAGCAAAACTGCAAGAGGACATCACTTGTCTCTCTCTCTCTTTGTGATTCCTCCCGAGACTCGTCTCTTCCCTTCCCTTAGCCATTTTTCTGTCTTCCATGATAGCTCGTCTTTTCTTTTCCTTTTTCGTTGGTTTTTGTTTCCGAGTCTCCAGTTGAAGTTTGTCATGAGACATTCTTCGAGCAATTTTGCCTGAAGCAGCGCCTAGAGGAGGAAGCAAGAGAGCAGCGAGGATTTCGCTATCTTTAACTCAGGAATAGAGCCTCCATGGCCTAGCGAGCGAGCATCCTGATCTGGATGCTCGATGCCTCCATGGCCCATCGAGTCTCCAAATCTGAGGCGTCTCCACCAAATCGAAGGAGACGACGACACGCCAAGGTCCTGTGCAGCGGGCGGCCAACAGGTGATGTTATTTTGGCATTGAGTTTTCGCGTGTTGTGGATGGCCGAGAGAGGGGGCGGCGGCAGGATTTTTGTTGCATGGTGAGACAATTGCCAAAAGACATGGGGCAGAATCCGTATGTGGTGGTGGGTGGTCAGGACTTGAGACGATTGCCGGACGCCTCCATGGTTCCGTCAATGCGGGACGAAGGGGAAGGGGCCAAAGAAAAACCTATTTCGTCTCGCTCAAAAAAAAAAAAAAATCCAAACTGAGCCAAATCGGATTTTCGATTAGGTTCATACACGGTTCGACTTGAAATATATCCACATCCTAACAATTCAGTTCAGTCTAGATTTTCTGAAAATCCGGATCGAACTAAATAATTGACACCCAGCCTTACAGCTACCTCGGCGGGTGTTGCGCGTTGCTTTGGTTGGTTTTCACTAAAGCAACTAGTAAGACTTTTTTGAGTTTTCCCCGCCCCCATAACCTATAAAAGGTAGAAAACTACATACCAAAGAAGAACAATAAAATGAAAAGCCACAACGACATTACTTACAGAGTTACGCTCCATCCTGGATTCCAAGCACAATTTTCTCCAGAAGAAAGTCATGAAGGAGGACTTTGTAGTTGCTTATGAATATTGTTACATCATACATGTGAATCGCTCGAGAGATCCTCGTCATTAGCTACCCCAACACAGCTTAAGAATCAAATTGAGTGTTCAAAGCGAGATACGTTATGCACACCTAAGACTTCTTCACGTGCCCATCTCAGCCGGACATGAATAAAACCCAATCTCAACCAACTAACCCAAGATGGATCACCCAAACTACAGGCAAGTAGTGCACATACAGTGCTATATCTAGAGCTTTTAGGATTTCAGAGAGAGGTTAAAGAAAAAATGACCCCAAAAAGACCTGGCAAAGCAACCAATATTTCTAGAGAAATAATGCCAGTTAAATGACAGAACAAGAAAGCAGACAAAACAGAAAAGGAGTGAAGGGAAATGTTGTATTATTGAATCCAGCGTTAGATCGTCTAGACATACATGGCATATACTAGAGATACACGTGCCAAGTGTTTCTTCTGTTCGTGAGTGGTTACCCGAAAAAAATGACGGGGATCTTCTCAAGTATGTAAATAGTTGGCAGCCATCATCAGCTCCAAAGTCAGTTCAGGTTCAATATGGAACTCGGTTTCCTTTCCACTGGCAAAACAAAAGTATTTCTTAGTTAATAAAGCGTAAATATCGGGAGGAATTTTCATGCGCTTGTCGATTTTGTAGATAGATAGGCAAGCAAAGCAAACCCAGCCAAAAATAGTTAAGATATTGATCCAAGATGCATCTCCCAATTTCCATTGTAACCCTAGTCTAGTTGCAGTAGAACATTACATTTATTGTGCGATAGATAACTGATTTCTAGAAGTTGTAATTTGGTCAATCGAGTCCTAACCCCATTATATACATTCAAGGGCCAATCTGTTCTCCAGTCAACATTAGAATCAACTTGCTCAATTGACATGTTTATCATTCACATTATTATTTTAGCCTAAAAAAAAAAAAAAATTCACCTTACCAATACACTTATCCAATGTAACACCGCTGTGCGCAAGATGTTTTACAAATTATTCTTGGTTCCATGAGGATATACGTGCTTAGTCTGTAATGACCCCCACCAGAAAGGGAAGGAAATAGCATATTATTGCAGTACGGTAAAGGTAAAGACAGAAGATAATTCCCTTCCAGCTGGGTTGAACATGCAATAGTAACCATCATACTCTAAACAAGTTTTTTTTTTCCCCCACTTTTAGAGATCACAATACAGTCAACTCTATCAATACATCCTTGTGATTAAACATAAGGCAAGTCAACATATTCATCCTAGTTTTAGTAGCCATCACACGCCAACAGCAGCAATTGCCCTAAGTTTCTCCAAGTTCTCATCTCCTTGCTTAAGAATAAAACCAAATTGTCTGAAGTACCAAGCAAAGATGCTAGTTTAGAGTGTGCTCACAAACTCCTAATTTTGAATAGTAGAGTACTACATGATCTGCATAATTTTCTATGTTATACAATTTCAGTTTAAACTAGGGTTGAGCATGGTCTAGGTGAGTTGGTTCAAAGATTGGAAGATGGAACAGACCTTATATAGATTGCATCCAAAATTTTTAAAACAAAGAACTGGCCAGTTCCTCAACAAGCCAGTTTGTGAACCGAGTGGTTCCAGTGCGGTTCCTGGGTGTAGACCCTAGATTCCGATTTTTACATGTAATGCACAGTTAAGATTCAAAATAGCAAATCTGTAATTAACGAACGAATCGCTTCATTTCAATAACCAGCAATTGTAGATCTCTAGTATTCTATCCTTCAGCTTTACAATTAGGGCCAAAACCACAGAAAAGAAGCAGAAGCTCTCAGAACTAAAACCAAAAATAAGCATAAAAAGAAAACCTTCAATGTTCAAACCAAAAATTGTACTTGCTACACACGCTTATGACAGAAAAAGATCTGGTAAAGAACCTGAAAGAAACAGACAGAGACGGATCGTGGCAAACAAAAGAGAGACGAGCTAGTAAACTTAGCACAGAGAATAAGAGATCTTCAAAACACAGCAGACGACAGGGCACAAAGTGAAAACAATTCAGCCTACTTAAGTTTTAACAAAAACTACTTTTAGAATCAAGTTTCGGGATATTTAATAGAAAGTTCAATTTGGCTTGGGGGTGATTGTCTCGAATCCCCAAGCAACCTTACCAGGTTTGAGTTCTCCATTTACCAAGTTAGTCGTTTTCTTCTCTTGAAAAATAATATGTAAATCTGTTTAACTCAGCAATTCAGCCAGTTTCCAGACTTAGAACAAGAGAAAAGAACCGGATCCCAGCCGGTTCCTAGTGAAACCAAAAACTGAACCGGCTCATCCTGAAACTGGCTTGAAAACAAACTGACCAGGCCATATCCAACCAATTTGACCTGGTGCAATTACACCCCTAGAAAACCGTGATGATTTAGTTTGGGAAGGTGCATTTTGTCAAGTAATTGGATGAAATGATGAACTAAACAAGATACAGAGATAATCTAGCGCGGAGCTTCCCCTCTCCATCGCCTCTCCAAAAAGAAAAAAGACGGAAAAAGTTTCTGTTTTATACCTGATGTTTTAAAGAAAAATAAAGTCTCCGTTTGGGGACTTGTGTTTTTCACTTCATTACCCCTCAGTCATGTAAAACCTTTTTATAGTTTCTTTAAAGAATAAAACAACATTTAATTTTGACAAAGTCCACGTATCTAAAATTCAAATAACTCCCCGTTTTTTTAAAGTGTTGATGTAACATATTATGAGATGATTTTTTTCAGAATGCATAAATATTGAGCTTTAATCTGAAAAACATCTCCGATATGATTTAAAATGACTTTGTGCCAAAATATTACATCTTTGGATAGGAGTTCAATGTGACCAATAACATGATGGGTTTGTAGTGTTGTCTGCCATCGTTTTGAATGACAACTCCGATACATACATCATTTCCATTGCACCATGTCCGGTTCCCAAATGGTTCATGCAGATCCCTCCCTTCCAAGAGCTAATCACCACAGCCCGTTGATATAAGTCAAACTTTATCTAAGAATCTAATCATTAGGATAAATGAGGAACAGCTTTTAATCTTAACACTACCATGTGAAAGCAAACATTTATCAACGGAGAGCGATAAATGCCTTTAAAGATTAATGTGGAGGGCTGAGGGTCTTCAATATTTCTCCTTCAAAGTAAAGCAGGAGTTGTAATCTTAGGAGACCATGATTACGCACAGGGACGCGACTCCAAGAAACGGAAGTTTAAAAAAGCCTCTGAACTCGAAAAAAAAAAAAACAAATCTTTTCGGTCAAGATAATTTGGGCAAAACAGCACCAAAAATGATCCCACTTCACTATCGCAACATCACAAAGATCAAACCGGAAACGCCAGAAATTCTGCGCAAATGAAGAATCAGGACGAGGGAGAATTGTTCATAACCTGGCGTACTGCATAGACCAGTAGAAGTACTGGCATATCTTCTCAAGAATGGTGGTGCTGATCTCAGGGAACGTCACTTGTCCGAGCTGCGTTTCAGAGAAGCTCCCTGCGCCGAAATCGAACCCCAAAATCAGAATCACCCCCAAAATTGGAAGAAACCCTAGAATGTCCATGCTCGCTCGTTTCTCGAGACGGAGAGAGAGAGAGGGGCGAAATACAGAAACCTGGAGAGGTCAACATGTTGCGGATGGTCTGGGAGACCATGGCGGCCTTCTTGTCGATCACGAACTCGAAGCCCTCGGCGCTGATCAGCTTCACGGTGTCATCCTTGTTCATTTTTTTCTCGAAAGCTTCCTAGCTTTTTTTCGAGATCCCAACGTCGACTCTTCTGTTCATATCATATAGCCTGTTTGTTTGTATTTAAATAAAAATAAAAATTAATTGATTCCCTACTAAATGTGAAAAATTCTAAATAACGGCTCAAAGTATTTTTATTTTCTTAAATAAAAAATTAAAATGATTTTATTTTAAATATGAGTAAGAAGTATTCTTATTATCTCAAATAAGGATTTGAAGTGATCATAATTTTTCAAATAAGGGCCTAATCTTGCCAACCGATCAGCCGGCTAGATATTTCGGCCGATTAAAGGGTGTTTTTGTCAAAATATAATTTTGATTCGAAGTGCTCTCGTTTTTTTAAAAAAATATTATTTAAAAAAAAGGTATCAGGTGCCTCTTTTAGTTTAAAGACGGGCTTAGCCAAGAGGCATTTTAGTCTGATATGATTTTAAATTTTTTTCCGTTTCTTTTTTTGCTTTTTCTTTTTTCCTTTTTCTTTCCCCTCCTCCTCGAGCCAACGCCGGCGTAGCGTTGTTAGTGAGCTTCTCCGTATCGACAACCTCCGTCATCCTATTCGTCGTCTTCTCCCTCATCTTGTTGATCAAATTGGATGATGCTTCTCTTCGCCGGCCATCTCTGCAAACCCCTCACTCGCCCGACCTTCTCTCTCTAAAACCTTCGCTCAGCTCAACTTTTGACACGCCGCCCTTCTTTCAATAATCTCTCTCTCCTCCCCTCTCTGTTGTGTACTCTAATGAGGAGGAGGATCAGATAAAGAAAATGGAGAAGTCGCTGGAAACGTCCATGCGAAAGCAACTCGACCCAGCCTAACTCCGTGGCGTGGGACTGCGAGAGCGCGCTCTACGATTCCTTCGAGCTCAAGTCCTTCAAGAGCCGGCTCGACTCCGCCCATCTCCGCCCGCACCCTATCCATACCATACCTCACCTCCCCTACCGTTGCGCCTTTCCCCCTCCCACTCCCACTCCTCCTCTGCAGCCGCAGCAGCAACCGGCGGCCTCGACGGTGGTGAAGAAGCACTCCCGAATCTCGCAGTCGATCGAGAAGCTGTTGTGGTCGGTCTTCAAGCCAAAGCAGAGCTCAACCCTGGCGTTTCGCACGTCGTCGGCGACTGGTACTCGCACGTCGTCGGCGGGGGGCTCTCGCACAAGTCAGGAGCGCTAGACGCCCAGCTTCCCTCGGGGAAAATATTGGGTGCTCGAGGAGTGCCAGCACATCTCTAAAAAAACTCCACCCGAAAATCGACACGTGGCAAAGCGGGACCCACGAGCCTAAAAATTTCAAAACCCACGAAGGATGCCGTCTCCGTTACTCCCGTTAGTTGCTAGCGCCCTTTTTCTCTCTCCCCTCTTCCCGACGACTGCTTTGCGCGCCCATCCCATCCGACGAAATCAAAATCTGCTCTTCACTCTCCCTCAAAGTCCAACCAAGCAAGACATAGCAGACCAAATCGTGATTGAGATCGAGATGAAAGATAGATTTGAATGGTTTAAAGCAACTCATTAATGCGTATCTGTATGCATAACTCAAAAAGATTCTCTTTGTTGTCTAATGTACACCTACATTAAGCCTGCCCTGTTTATTACCGACTTTTTTCTTCTATCTTTCATAGTCGGGCCTTCTCCTATGCTAAGTTCATGTTTGATGACTCTTTGGAGTTTTAGTTCACTAGCATACTGTTATCGGATTATAGAAGTAAAAATGTGTTCGCTTGTCACAGTACATGGACAAGCATCATGTAGGAAAGACCAGCCTTTCCGTAGCAAAAAAAGGAAAATCCGGAAAACGGACAAGCAACGCAAAGGAACAAAATCACTTGGAGACTACCTTTTCGGACCGAATCAAGCAATGATCACAAATTCGGAAGAATCGAGCGTGCGAGAGCAAGCAAGCTGCGACTTCTTCGAAGAGTGGGATCATGGACTCGGCAAGGTCGGTTATGCCTCGTTTTTCCCGAAATTACAAGTCGTAACCATTACCAATTTTCCTTCAACAGCAAAAAGCATGGCCTGCAAAAGATAGATTAGTTGATAATTTGATGGAAAATAGTAGTCACTTTGGACGATGTTATTGTGAACTTCCTTGATTTCAAATTTTGAGAGTGAGAATCTGTAATGCATGATTGCTTGACTCCGTATAAGGCACTATAATAAGCATGTGCTTGACATTCTCTTGGTGTTTTATTATTGTTTGCAAGGTTGAAGGCTTTAGTTCTTGTTAAATAACCTTATTCATTTGGGTCATTAGAGTATAAATTTCTCGAATTTTTGTTGACAAGATCGATGACTTTCGCAAGTTAAAATTTACAGTGTGTTAGAGGAAGTGAACCTCCTTCCCTGTTGTTGTTCATCGTCTTCTTTGCTATTCTAGTGTCAAATCTTTGTGAACTGACTTTACTTTTGGCTTTTATTCATCATGCAAGCACTGACTTTGTTGTTCTGATGGTCCTTGCCAGTTACTTGATAGCATCTCACACGATTGACTACCAGAATCCTATGCTCTTCTTGAACACACGTCCTATGATGGTGCTATTTGTTGCCAAGTTTCCTAATATGCAAACGAAGTGCACTAACAAGTAGAGTTGCAACACAAAGTGAACCAACATGCGATGCACATTACGCGAAATTAAAGTTTGCAACACATACTTGGTCATCGAGCGCAACGTCAAAGTTGATGAAATGTCCGTGTGGGGACTCACACCAGCTCCTTTAGTTGGGTTCGTTTGGATTTGAACCGGAAATGGCCACAGAGTTGTGCGAGAGTCGAGAGCCGAAAGAGCTGGGAAAAGACGTCAAGAAGCGAGCACCGAAGCTCGGAGTTGGGTGGCTGCAGCTGGTCCGAAGCCACAACCCACACCCGCTAAACGGATGAGGGAATTGAGAAGCCGATCCGACATTCTCCCTCGGCTGCTTCTCTATTTCGCGTGCCAATGAGGGATTTGAGAGAGAGAGAGAGAGAGAGAGAGAGAGAGCAGAGCAAGTTTTTCTTGAAGGGCGGGGATTTGAGAGAAGAGCAGAGGCGTTCTCTCGTGAAGCGGAGGGATTTGAGATAGAGCGGAGCTGGATTTCAAAATATTTTGAAGGTGGCATAGAGTAGAACAGTCATCGCAGATTGTAAAACCTTTAGCTCGTGCTTTTGTCTTCCACCGCTTGGGCAACATGTTGGTGAGCTTGTGTATCCTCGGCTTCTGGTCCTTGGTGCAACACGTTGGTGAGCTGACAAACAATCCACTGTCTCGCTGCTATAAACTCGGAATGTGTACTCCTTGCCGCTCTACTTCACCGTCGACGTCCGCTCTTCCTCCATCACCGGCAACACCACAAGGACTTCGCTGGTCTTGGTCTGCTCTTGCTTGGTCCTCCATCAACGGCACTGGCAGTACCGCAAGAATGGACTTGGTCTACTATATCTTGCTTGGTTGGACTTTGAGAGAGAGAGTGAAGAGCAGATTTTGATTTCGTCGGATGGGATGGGCGCGCAGGGCAGTCATCAGGAAGAGGAGAGAGAGAAAAAGGGCGCTAGCAGCTAACAGGAGTAACGGAGACGGCATGCCTCGTGGGTTTTGAAATTTTTAGGTGCGTAGGCCCCGCTTTGCCACGTGTCGATTTCTGGGTGGAGTTCTTTAGATATGTGTTGGCACTCCTCGAGCACCCAATATTTTCTCGAGTTGGCTAGGGGAGTAAGAAAAAGGGAAAAAAGGAAAACAAACAAAAGGGGAAGAAAAGGAAAAAATTTAAAACGATGAACTATTAAAACGCCTTTCGATGGGGCTTTCTTTGAAATAAAGAAGGCACTTAGGCTATTTTTTGAAACAAGGTCCATTGCAGACCCTTATTTAAGAACATGGGAGCATTTCAAGTCCTTATTTAAATTTTCCTTTTTTTCATTTTTACGTTTTAAATTTTTTTTGAAAAACAGGAAAAAGGAAAAACAAAGAAAAAAATAAAAAATAGTAAATCATGAAAATGCCCCTACCAAACGGTGAGTTAGGCCCCTTTTTTTAGGACTGATAAGGTCGCTTCAAATTTTTATTTGAAATAATGGCCACTTCGGATCCTTATTTAAGACAAAAATAGCATTTCAAGCCTTTATTTAAAATAAGGTTTACTTTAGCCCCTTATTTGAGAAAACAAAGCTAGTTTGGGCCCTTTTTTGAAAATTTTTAGTAATTAATTTTAATTCTAAAAAATTATAATAATAAAAGGGATAAGTGTACTAGAAATCCTAAATATTATCATAAAATAACAATTGAATCCTAAAACTTTCAAAAAGTGCAATCATATCTTGTTCGGTTAAATTCTTCCGTTAACACTGTCCAACTAGACTAACGAATTATGTTGCCGTGTCTTTTTTAATTATTTTTTAAAGACATGTGGTGACAAAGTGTTGTCCATCAAGCGCCACATCAAAAGAATATTAAAAAATTTAAAATAAATGTACGCTAAATTCAATTAAATGAATGAAAAAGCTAAAAGTTTTAAAAAAATCAGACTGCAAAAAGGAAACACATATTGAGGCCTGGCTGCCACCACCCATACCGGAAGGGCCGAAGAATGTCACTTGCCCATGGCCAGGTCTTACCGGCCCAATCGAGGGCAGCCCTCGCTCAAATTTGGGGCGAGGTCGCACCCTCCCCCCGGCCTGGACCATCAAGGTCTCAATTGGGCTAACGAACCTTTGCCGGCCCTTACGACTATAAGCAGTGGTGGCCATTAGCGAGGGCTTGTTCCTCTTTTTTGTGTGTGTGTGTGTGTTTTTTTTTTTGTATTTTGTTTAAAAATTATATTTTAAAATTTATTTACTATAGTTGAAGAAAAATTTGATAAATAAAATAATAAAAAAATGTCATGTAAGAGAGAAAGTAATAACCGAATGCCACATTTTTCGTTAGTTTAGTTGGATAGAATTAACAAAAAGACTTGATTGAACCAACTTGACGAGTTTTAGGATTTGATGGCATTTTTGAAAGTTTGTAGGACTTGCAGTATTCTTATCTCAAAAAAAGTATACGTAAATTAATATTATAACATCCGGAAAAAATTTCAAATAAATATCCAAAGTGGATGAGTTTTCTTAAAAAGAGGGTCTGAAACAAACGTTGTCTTAAATAATGGTCTTAAGCGGCCGTTTAGAATCAAATAAGGGCCTAAACTGGCTAACTAACAAGCACGTGCTTACAATGGCACCACAGCCAGGGGCATAATCATCCAAAGACATTGTTTTTTTCTTTCTCTTTTTTCTCTTCTTCCGCCTTCAACCATGTTTCTCTCCAAATCTAGCCGTCTTCTTTGGCCATCAGCCCGTGTTTAAGCGACTTCTTCGCCAACTCTTCAGATATGTCTGTCCACGGCCATTGGAGCAAAACCAGCCCTCGTCGCTCCTGGCCATGGCTCACCATCGTTTGAACTGATCTTCGTTTATCATGAAGCTGTGCTGCTTACCGTCGCGATTTTGTTGGAAGCTGGCTTGGGGAACAAGTTGAATATATGCTTTTGAGTGTAGAGAGAGAAAGAGAGGACGACTCATTCGGTGTCGGCGGATACGGATGGTTTGATTTAAAGAGCCGACCATAGTAGTAGTAGTCTAGGAAGCACCGATACTATCCGAGGTCCCGCATGTCATGCTGTGTCTAACATGTCAACACTCTTTGACATGCGACAAACACGTGATCGGCGCTCTAGACATGCCGGCGACACGCGAGTCTAGTATCATGATATGCCATTTTGATACGCACGTGGTTAATTTTAAGCATTTTCAATAAATGAAGGGTCAAAATGTAAATTCATCAAATATATATACGTAAGTCATTTATCCAGTCACCTCAAAATCAATATACCCAGTCATAAAAACAAAACTAATTGTGAATCCCTGAAAGAATAAAAAGAAGAAACTCTATAAAAACAAACATTTAATATACAACGTATCTCAACGTGTCGGGATTCTTTATTTTTTTAAAAAAATGACGTGTCATGTCGTGTCGCGTATCGGTGTTGGTGTTACTTATGCGGTAGTAGGAAAAAAATAGAAACAAAAAAATATTATTAAAAATTATTCACGTGTACGTCGGCCCGCAAAGTGGATTTAATAGGCACAATTGCAAAAATTTTATGACTCAACTGGCAAAAAAAAAAGTTTAAAAATAAATTGGCACAGCCGAAAATCCATTTAAAATATTTAAAAAGTCGAGGGGGGCGATTGGGTCTTTCTGTCTCGGGATCTAATTTCAGATTAGTTTAAATTAATTTGTTGGTCAGGCGCTCATCGGACGTTCAACTCTTTGTACAACCTACTCAGGAAAGTCGGACCAACTGTAGCCCGAACTTTTCTAAGAAGTTATTCTTTTTTCAATTCTCAAGAAAAAAAAAGAAAGCAAAAGATGGCCCCCAGTTGAGAAAAGGAAAGGAAATAATGCTAAGTGAGCGAAAATTCATATATAAAGATTTGCTCAGTTATATAATTTAATCCGATATCATCGTACGACATCATTTCGTGAAAAATTCACTCAGTATATTTCGCCATTCGAAAAAAGTGTCTTCTCCTAAAGTTGGATCAGCGGAATCACATCCATTGTGGTATTACGTTTATGACCGGAGATAGCCCAGAAGTTCTCTTTCGCTTAATCTTACAAGAAAATTGTGTATATATAAATACATATTATAATTAGGTTCAATGTCAATATTAAAAAAGAAAATTATACATTCACATATTTTGTAATCGAAATCTTTCACATGTTCATTGTTCGAGCCGACCGGTAACTGATATAATAAAAATCCGTTCTTTATTTTGTCCTTATAAAAAGTCAAATCAAATCAAATCATTTATTGATTATTTTGTCCAAAAAAAAAAATTTGTTTATTGATTCTTCAGACAATCTTTCCGCATTTCGACACGAACGAGAAAAGGTTGACCCGCCGCCAACGTTTTTGTCAAAACGACATCCCCCGGAACCGAAACCAGCGTCCTCCGCGTCCGCCCGTGTCGCCATCAACTTACCCTGTTTTCTTTTTCTTTGGGGTCGGAAACATCAACCTACCTTTCCTCCCCCATTTTCCCACCGAATTTTCCCGAGAAAATCCACTCGCCTCGCCCAAAGGCCCCAAACCCTAACCTTTGCACCTAAACCCCATCCCCCCCACCGTCCAGTCCCCGAATTCGCGCCTCTTGGCCCATGACCCGAGGCGCCCAGAAGCCCTAGGATTCGACCGCCCCCAAAACGATCGCTCCGGGGGGGAACGATTCCCGATCGGTCGAAGCTCGAGTATGGGCGCGGCGCTCTCGGGCCTGACCGAGGGCAGCAACGGGTCGGGCGTGGGCCCGGGCCTCGGCGACATACCGGAGAGCTGCGTCGCCTGCGTGTTCCTCTACCTGACGCCCCCCGAGATTTGCAACCTGGCGCGGCTGAACCGGGCCTTCCGCGGGGCCGCGTCCTCCGACGCCGTCTGGGAAGCGAAGCTGCCGGCGAACTACCAGGATCTGCTCCACCTGGTGCCCCCCGAGAGGTACCGGAACCTGCCCAAGAAGGATATCTTCGCCCTCCTGTCTCGTCCTGTTCCCGTTGATGATGGCAATAAGGTTTGCGAGTTGCTCGACTATGCCGTCCCAATTGATTTTTTAGCTGTTCAATTTGGATTCTTAAGGTTTGTGGAAACGAGAAATGAGCGTGGAGTTTCTTTTTGGCAGGAAGTGTGGCTGGACAGAGTGACTGGTAGAGTTTGTATGTCCATACCGGCAAGGGCGATGGCGATAACAGGAATTGAGGACAGAAGATACTGGAACTGGCTTCCCACTGAAGAATCCAGGTTGGTTATCGATCTCAAATTCTATTTGAACAGCTGATAATGATGCTAATTGTTGACCGTGTCACTAAATTACCATCTGAGCAGAATTCTCCTGTATACTGCGAGAAGATGTGTCTATATTAATGCCAGCGGTAATGAGGCCTATAAAGTGGATACATTTTGTTTGAAGAATCGATCAAAACCGTAGGATGAGCTTCTTTCTGCATCGCTAAGTTTGGAAATATTGATAAATGCTTAGAGATGAGTGCATCTGGATTGGTGCAAAAAGAATTGACATATGGTGAATTTTTCCTGTTTAAGGTAAGATATTTTTACAAAATCACACTACAAGCCGAAGGACGCAAATAGGATCTGATCGTGCGCACAATTATACTTTCAAGGTTGTTAATTTCAGTTGGTGGAGATTTATTCTAAATAGAAGATTCGGATAAGAGTGGATTGAAGAATGATAAAGCAGAGAGTAATCCGCTATGACATCAAACATTAGCGGTGGTGAAATTGGTGAATACAACCAAGTGGGACAGTGGCGCTTGCCCCCCAGCCCACCAAACACCGCCACTGATGCTGCCACGAAATTGGCATGGCTTTTGATTGAGTTTCGTTCTAAATAACATCTCAACAATGCGAGACAAGTATAGAATAATTGCAATGTTGAAGGTGCAAAAGGGACACAAACTGAAAGGTTTATGAGTCATACTTTACTTTAATGCAGATGAAGTTATCTTTAATGAAACAAAGTTTTGCAGTTTTATGGATTAAGCTCTCATGTATAGGTTATGACTTCATGCATGCATCGTTTCCTGCCCCCTTGAGCTTTAAGGCCTGCATCCAGCCCAGCTGCTTTGCTGAATATGTTTAAGATCCTGCTCACTGACTGCCTTCAAATTTTGAAGTTGATTCTTTTCTGAAAGTCTGGTTCTCTAGTTTCTGGAGGATGCCTTTCCTCCTTTGATATTCAGTAACGTGCTCCTGGGGAGATAATAATCTTTCTGCTGCCTTATTGTTCTGTCTATCGCAAGTTTTCTGTGATCTTTTTTTTTTTAGGAAGTTGTGCTCATGTTTAAAATGCAGTAAAACACTGCAAAGCTTGTAGTTTTGTGAACAGGGGTGAAGCTGGAAGATTTGATCAGATGGGACAATAGTAAACGATAGAAGATACTTTAACATGGTAAATATGGAAAGATTATCAGCAGAACTGCCAAATTCTCGAGATTTGAATCACTTGATATTCCTCTGACAGGAGGAATATATTAAAGTGATTATTAACCCCTATTAATTGCATATGTATGCTCAGTGAAATTTCATGTCATGCAATCAATGTCTAACATTGTCGAGACCGTCTTTATCAATATAAGTTGTCAAAGAGTAATAATCAGTAAGTATAGGATTCTGTACAGTTAAAAGAATTAACTAATATAAGAACCAAAGAGTTGCAAGCACATATATGGGAGTATAAACATCTTTCCTTCCTTAACACCAACTGTTTTGGACTATGTATCTAGTGAAGACTTGATAGAATAGTAAGTGGAAATGACAAAGGAGATAATTGCAGAATCATTATTGAGTGCCCTTGGTGGATATCTAAAGGAAGAATAATGCTAGAGCAATTAAGACTTTACTAAACTTTATGTACAGAGATTAAATTGGTTATTTGGTGGATGTCAGTTCATTTTCCAACTCAGAGCTAGCTTATTTGATTGTTGCTTTGGCACTTGTTTCCGACCTGATAAACTTCTAATGTAGAGAGACAGGGACTCAAGTTAGTTCCACTTTGCATTTTATGAGACAGAATCTACCAAGCTGAAACTAGTTTCATTGTCTGAGTTCAAGCCAATTATCTGATGTTGAAGTTGTCCGGTGTTTGGTACTTTCGACAGTTCAGCGGTCAATACTTTTCTCCTAGAAGTTACAGTATGTAGGATCTTGTCAATATCCCTACACTGAAGGCCATCCATCTTTTCTGAGGGAATTTCCTTATGCTCTTTCTTTGTCATAGTTTGTTCCGTTGGGTTCACAAACAAAATTTGCAACCAATACGATGCATTTCATCATTCAGCGGTTTCATGTGCACTTCTTTCAGAGTTGTGGAAGGAACTTGTTTGCATTGACATGTAGGTGATGAAGACATTGAATATGATGGCAACAGTAGCTAATAGCAATGGATTTCCACCTGTGGGTTACTGAAAGTTGTGTTTACTGCATGTTGAAACCTAGTTCAGTTGATTTGTTTCCCATGGATTTGGCATGGTTTGGAGTATCGACAAACCCTCTCACATCCCCTCCCCACCCTCAAGAAAATGAATTAAGTAGAAGGAAAAGAAAGAGGTTACTATTAGTTGTATCTATGTTATAGTTGAGAACTTATTGAAGTGCTTGTGCTCTAGTCAGTGTTTAGTTAAGCTCATTTTGCTTTCATTTTGCAATGTTAGATGTCTTCCTTATCTGATAGCTTATTTATTGTGCTTTCATTGGTAGATTCCATGAAGTGGCCTATTTGCAGCAGATATGGTGGTTTGAGGTTGATGGGGCAGTAAAATTCCCTTTCCCTGCTGATATATACACTATTTCCTTCAGACTACACCTTGGAAAATATTCCAAAAGGCTGGGACGACGAGTCTGCTGTTTCGAGCATACCCATGGCTGGGATATAAAGCCAGTGAAGTTTGAATTGTCTACTTCGGATGGTCAACAAGCATCGAGTGAGTGCTGCTTGGATGAGACTGCGCATGACGAGATTAATGGAAATCATAAGCGTGGATGCTGGATAGATTACAAAGTAGGCGAATTTATAGTGAGTCACACGGATCCGGCAACGGAAGTAAGATTTTCCATGAAACAGATTGACTGCACGCATTCCAAAGGTGGTCTTTGTGTAGATGCTGTATATATCGTTCCCAGTGATTTGAGACAGCGTAAACGAAGAGTTCTGAAGTAGCCGCACAGTTCAATTGGCCCTCTGTTCAACATACTGTGATCGTAGCTGATTCTTAGTACGATTTTGATACACAGCTCATACCTTTTGAAGGCGTCGAGGTTTTAGAGGATGTCATCTATGTGGTTTTTGGATTAGGTATGTATCCTCTATTGTTTATGTAATTTCACCTTGTATTTTGATTAGTTTTTTGTTTTACTTTTCCCATTCTCAGGAGCAACAGAGTGTGCCTTTTATATAACAACTCGTTTTCTCTAGGCCCTTTCCTTACTGATATATATTTTTATTCCAAAGACAGCATTGGCTCTGATGCTAAAGAGGTGTAAAGTTGGATTTTGCCCCGAGCTTTAAGTTTTACCTGTCTTTGCTAAACTCCTCTTCTTTTACCTTCATGTTCAGAAACCACTTTCTCAGCCTGTTGGCTTAGATCGAGTGCTGTATCTGTTCTAATCGGTTGGCTTCATGTTCAAGACCACATTTCAATTGTCCTCGTGGTACTAGGGTGGAATTATACAGTGAGTTTTTTTCCCTTATCCAGTAGGAAGGACAAGCTTTTACCATTGTCTTATTTTTGGTTCACACGTTTATCTTGAGGTGATATTTGCTCTCAGTGAAGTTTTACTCCAGTCAACACTTAATATCGAACTCGTGCCAACCGGCCTGCCCACTCTAACGTTACCTTTTCCTTTTGTTGTTTTGATTAAAGCTAATAATCTTAAGCTAAGCTAGAACGAGAATCTGATATTACCCCCACCATGTTTACCTTCCCATTTGCACCTTTCTTCTCAATTATCAGTTCTTGCCGGCTCGGTGCTCTTGTTCTCTCCTTGTGAAGCATGTGGATCTCGAAGTATGGTTGGGTTCGACCGCCGAACTTGTCCATGAATGGTACCAGGGACCGTGAGTGATGTTGCATGAGGCTGAGTATGGATACATTGCCTAGATGATGCCGCACTAGTTATGCCCATTGACATTGCGCTGAGTATTATGCCTGCTTTGTATCTTTCGAACGTTTGAAGTATTAATCAGAATCTCGCTAAACACGCGAGCTCTTATTGGACTCGAGTTTTATTCGCTCAGCGCGTGGATCCTTTGGCAAACATGGTGACATCTACCTAAGAAGACGGGTTTAACCCCATCTTGCGTTCAGGTCGGTAAATAATCTAGGGATGATGAGGATTCGAACCCTAGACCTCATAAAAAAGTCGGGCCACTACCTCCCGTGGGAGAGGATAGGACGACCGCGAAGGACCTCGTGTTGATATCTCGGCGTAGTAAGCAAAACCAAATAAAGGGTGCTAATTCGATCCAGCACAGCGGTGCGCATTCAAGAGAGAGAGAGAGAGAGAGACCAAAGTTTTTAATTGCGCTGAATTGGCTATGCACAAGATGATGAGGCAGCCACCTTTTTTTCCCTGAAACGGTACACACTGCACTTAACTCGGCGAGGGTCATGGAAACAGCAGTACCATTCAGAGCTTGAATGCTTTAGGCAGGACCCAACAAAACCACAACAGCCATTAAAAACAAAGTCATACATATAAATATTTTCGTGTTTCAGAATGAAGTCCAAGACGTGTCCGAGAGTCTTAGGCCTGGGGCTGTAGGACGGCTTCCGAAGCTGTAGCCCCCCCCTCAAAGCTTCTGTATCTTTCGTAAGTCTCTCTCACCACACCACTCTTCGGGGACCACCACCACCTCTCTGGCTTCAACCCTTGACCTACTCCCTCTCCCTCTCTCTCTCTCTTCTTCTTCTTCTTCTTCTTCTGCTTGCCAAGAGCTTGCCAGCTCGAATCAATTTACCATGTCGAGCCATCGTCGTCTTTATACGCCCCCTATCGTTGCTTTGCCCCCATAGGAGGAGGAGGGGAGCTGGTGGAAGTCCTTTCCTTGGTGCTGTCCATGAATTTCACATGCATGTTTTGAAACCCAAGTCCAGTCTATGGTGATATACATGTGTAGCTAGGTTGCGGAATTTGTTGCACACGGGAAAAAAAAATAATATTTTGTCTCGTCACCTTTTCCTGATGATAACTATGTATTTACTGCCAAAAATCAACGAACAAAGTCACTATTTTTTCTCTTTTGGCTAAATGATGAATGGATTGTCCGAGAAAGCAAATTCTAAATCTAGCCCATGAGCTAATTTTTGGAGCCGAAGGAAAGAATATGTTGTGTTTTTGTCTTGTTAACAAGTCTCCCGAGAACGCTTGTCAAGCATACTTAATCAGAAATTGTTCGATTTTCATAGGATCGATTGTTCATATTACAAGTGCAATCATCGGCGGGTGCATTAAAGAACTGCGATATTTTCTTATTTAGTTGTGTGTGTGTTTTTTTTTTCATGTGTCAAAACTATACACTGCTTTCCTCTAAGCAAGATTTCCCATAAAGAAGTCTCGATGTGCGCATAACGCAATCATATAAAGCCTATGAACTTTATGGGGGGAAAAAAATTCATTAAAGCCTATTAAATTAATCATGGTACGAGGCCTTATCGGCTTACTTGGATTAGGATAAGCATGCTTTCGGAACATAGAATTCGTCAAGGCTAAGAGTTTATTTAATCATTAACCAGATTAGTCAAAAGCTCCAAGAAGGTCTCAATTAACCTAAGACAACATGCATATTCAATAATTTTAGTTCCCAAATATGCTACTACAAGGTCTTGATTATCCCTACAATGGGTTGATTTATTGAGATAGATGTTGAAACATTAAAACTCATCAAATCAAGAAAAAAGCCAGCTTTCTTTTTCTACTATAATTAACCCTAGTGATTAGCACCTTTTTTTTTTTTTTTTTTTTTTTTTTTTTTTCTAATTTGATGCCCAACATTAGTATGTCTCATTAATCCTTGCCATACATGAATGCCTTTTCTTGGTAAAGAGTACTCAATAGCATGACTACATGCTTTGATAAGACTTCCTAATAGGAAAACTCCTACTTATGATAATAAAAAAAATAGCTAACGTCGTACTTATCTATTACTTCCATAAAAATGAAAAATAGCAAATGACGCTAATTAGGAGGAGGGTTTTTTTTTTTTTTTTTTACGGGATAATAGAATGGGGATGGGCGATTAGCGATATCGATCCTGTTTGAGCTTTAACTGTATTAAATGTCACCGAAGGAAAAATAGATTCTTCCTTGTATTTGCTTGCATAATAAATGATCTTAGAGAATCCTATGTCCAACCATATGAATACGGAGTTTTCCATATATGATTATGAAGTAAAGACGTTAGAGGTGATCGATCATCACTTTTGGGTGTTTCTTGAGCCAATCGAAGTTCACTGTGATAAGATGGCTCAATCTTGAGTCGAGTTCTATTCAGTTGACTGAAATCATCTTGATATGAGTTAAATTAAAATAGTAAATTGACATGTTCTTGTCTTGGCCCTTGCCCTTCTATGATCTTATTTCTTTTTAGCTTTTGAAAATCCATTTTTTTTCCCCGTAAGTTGAAGAATGACTTTTGTTTGACGTGAAATATAGTTCATCAAGAAGTTATTTACGACATTTTAGAATTCGATAATTTATTTTTCATTTTCAAAACATTGATGGGAGGGAGGAATTACGTACTTTTTTAAGTTACAACGACCATGATCAAGAGCGAGAGAGAATCCCAGGCTAACGATGTTGATCTTTTTTTTTTTTTTTTTTGGGATAACCTAGAGTACAAGCGTAGAGGTCCGATTACCTAGAGCTATAATACATCTTGCAAATCTCATATACCCATCAGTCTAATTTTTTTGCCCCGTGTATTAGGTTTTAACCTAGAGCGGTTTGCACACAAGGTAGTGACTAAAGGTATGAGTGCGACGTTCCGCCTACCTATGGCTCTGGAAATATCCCGTAAATTTCATAAACCGATCGAGTCCAGGTTTTTGTGTATCTGCATGTGATTTTAATAAAGAGTAGTTTGCATGCTAGGTAACAACCTTTTGCCAATCCTCCCATTTTTCTATTATGCATCATTATCGTAAAGGGTGGTAAATTAATTCATTTTACCAATCGCTAAATCTATGGAAAATGCACATCACCATCATTCGCTTCGGTTCAAATTTGCACCGCAGATGAAAGTATAAAGGAAAAAAATCACCGGAAATCATAAACTATGCCCATAATGATACATTCAACTCAAATTTTTTTATTGACACTAAAAATCCCAAACTTACACCATCTTGACACATTTACTCTAAACTTTTTTTGTAATATCAAAAACTCAAAATTTATATCCGTGTGACACATTTATCCTAAACTTTTTCCTGTAACACTAAAAACCCTAAAGTTGTGTTCGTACGACATATTTGCCTCAATGTATCAAAAAAAAAAAAAAAATCGAGGCAAATGTTTAATGTGTCACTGTTTGCATTTTTTTTTTTTTGGTCATAGTCACTGTTTGCATCTTTAAGATTTTTTGTTTGTGTGGCTTTTATCCAATTATAAATGGCCCAATGAAGTAGTATCCCAATTAGATGGGGAAAACCAGAATTGCAATTTCCACCTTTGTCTCACACCTCTCCATCCAAGACCACAGAGCATTCTCTCTCATCTCACCTTCCCTCGAGCAAATTGCATTGATCTGCAATTAAAATGGGGGCTCACGCTACTCAATGAGATGTTATCGTCAACTCAGAGCTCATCAACTTTAATTAAATGCACAAGTCATTCAAAACAAATATGTCCAAAAAATTCTTTCCTTTTTTTCTCGTACAGTTCAGCCACAAGCATAAAAAGAAAAAAAAGAAAAAATTCTCCAAGCATTATAGTAAATAACAAGTAGTTAATGTCCCATTTGGCAGTAAACTTTTTTTTTTACTTTTATCTTTTTTTCCCTCCCAATTTCTTGGTCGACAGTGATCATTACATTAAAAGCAAAAGGAAAATGAAAGTCGAGAATGCCTTTCTTTTCCTGGGTGATCTGTCTCGTCTCTTTCGGAAGTCAGTGCACCAGACCTCTTCGCCATTGCCACATCCGTTTTCATTTTTTCCACGAGCAGATCCACTGTGCATCAGTCAGTAACATTCTAACCCCAAAGAATAACATACTAAACTAGGAGGGAAAAATCTCCAAAATTCATAAACTATATTCACTATGATACATTTAACATAATTTTTTTTGTGACACGAAAAATCTAAACTTGTACCCATATAACATATTTGCTCCAAACTTCTTTTGCAACACCAAAAACCTCAAACTTATAACTTTGTGACATACTTATCCCAAATTATTTTTTTTTTGCGACACGAATGTTGAGGTAAACACGTTACACGTACATAAATTTAGGGTTTTTGGTGGCACAAGAAAAAATTTGGGATAAATGTATCACATGGCTATAAATTTAGAATTTTTTGTATCACCCAAAAAAGTTTGAAGTAAATATGCCACATCGAGCTTAGTTTAGGATTTTTGGTGATTTTCCCCTTGAACGATAAGAATAGTAAGACGCGCAAATATAATCATAAAATAAAGGAGTAGAAAAAGGAGAAAACTAAAAATAGAAAACAGTACATCCTCTCTTCTTCTCCTCTTCTCTTGTAGATGTGAACCCCACCCTCCTCACACTCTACTCATTGAATGCCAACTTTGAACAAAAATAGCTGAAACTGAGCCACCAAGAAAGAGAAAATTTCAGCTTTGTCTTCTCCCTCTCCCTCGCTCTGCAGATGCAATTAAGAGAGAGAACTACAGCACTAGGGTGAGCCCCAACTTCTTCTCCTTCTTCCTTTTTTTTTTTAATTTTTTTTTGGGGGGGGCCTTTTCCAGGGAATATTTCTTTATACCTTTTTTTTTTTTTTGCAGAGTTTTGGAGTGATCATTGTGTGCAATGTGCATGCTTCTGCATGAATCCCTTTTGATCATGCTGAGTAATTTTTAGTTTTTGTAGAGGTGTATGTACCATTGTTAATGAGGCAATTAAGCATTTTCCCTCCTTTTCTCTAGTTGATGTAAGAAAAAAAAAAGAAATGGGGGTGGGAATGGAGCCGCGTGGCAGCCGCGTGGGTCGATCCTGAAGCTCGATTCGGTTTACTTCTCTACTTTTTTTTTTCTTTCTATTTGGACTATATTAGACGATCGAGGAGTGTATTCTTGTAAACTTTTCAAATGCAATTCTTCGCCGTTACATTGATCCATGCTATTCTCTCTTTTTAGAAAGAGAATTCTAATTATACATGTTCAGCGTTATCACAGTTTGCCATCATTTTGCGTTTTTTCAAATTAGCTTCTATCGACGAATATATTCGAACGGTTTCGAAATCCAAAGAGGTTGAATAAAATAGTGGATCAAAAATCTCAAAAGGCTATTTATTATTTCGAATGTTAATGTATCAGCGCATGGATTAATAACTGCCGAAAGTTATGTGAACTGTGCAATTTCCCAAACAACGACTAGCTTCGAATTGTCATGACTGTTACTCAAAAGGAATTATTGGTGCTATGCTAACCCAATTACATGCTCAAATTTTATACGAGATTTCAATTTGGTAAATCATTCAAAATGCTTTAGTTTCTTTTTGACAGTCATATAGTTATTACAGTATAAAATACATATCTATGACGTTACGGATATTTTCCCTTTATATATAATTTTGTAAGCAAAAGCTAACTAATAATTCGAAAACGTGAACGCGCTTACTTCATGTCATTGTAAATATCGCGTAAATAGCATAAAAGCTCTTTCTATCGAAACACGCCAATTATAATAATTTTGGCTCCATTAATTCTTGAGTATAATCCGTCCACAGGGTGGTCCAAATTCTAAATTAAAATTACGGAAACACTCCACTTGATCGAAGATATTCGAGTCCTTTTTCCCTAATGATCAGCGCACCGGCCACACAGAAAAATTTCACCACGACATGACTCGTATCTAGCCGGTCAAAAAACATTAAATTTTGACGTACGATAATATTCGGCTAGTCACTTTTCTTTCAAGGAGCTTATAATAATGCCTGTCTTGATTGATGTGAAGCTAGAATATTGCAACATTGTGCATAGCTATATAGCCATCCGATTGATGCCAATTTTATTAAATTTTGTGCTGACTCGTTTTCTTGCTGTTGAGCCATGAGGGGGATGAAATGATCTACGTGTGTCAGACCAAGGCAATAATGCAGTGGCCTTTGTCTAAAGTGTAAGGTGAAAATGAGGTGAATTTTCATTTTGAGTGCTTCCCGTACATATGCTATATCAATATGGTAAAAGAAGGTCCACTTTTGGTCCCTCGAGTTTCGTGCCTTTTTTTTTTTTTTTTTTTGCAATTGGATCCTTGAACTTTTGAATCTGCCTGATCAAGTCCCTCTGACTTCCGAATCTGATTGATCGGTGCCGTTGCATTAGGTGGTGGCAGCAAGAGTCCGACATGATAGAATATCGTCATTGCGGACTATCAGCTGACACGGGGTACCAAAGGCCCTGGAAGATGAAAATCATTAGAATCGAACCATGAGCAACATCTCGACAAGAACACCGATTTCGAGCTTTTCGGGTCAAAAATCTTGGAGGCTCCAATCGGCACGTCGGCTCCAGTTAGCAATATTTGGAGTTCGATGGAGTTGAATGGAAAAGTCGTGCAAGTACAATTACTTGATTAGGCCAATCGAAAGTTCAAGGACTTGATTGGGAAAAAAGAACAAAGTTAAATAGCCAAAAGTAACATTTTACCTATCAATATTCAAAAGATTAAACCATTTTGAAGAAATTTTAAGGGACGTGGTCGATTAGGATCTAAACTCAAGATAGACAACATTAATTTTTTTTTTTTATAACATTGAGTATTCAGAATTTTTAACACAATCAATTCTCACGGATGTATGTAATCTCTTTTGACTTATGGGCTTAAGTTTTTTGTTTTTTCGGTTAGACATTCTAATGCAGTATCATAGTAGGGTTTGCATGCATTCCGTTTCCTGTTTCCACACGCGTTCTTCTCGATCTTGTTTCAATTCGACCAACACGCAAGAGGAGGCGATTAAATTGTCCTCGGCCAATGTGTAATCTTTCTTCATCTGTAAGCATACTAAAACTTTCAGCCCAGTGCATCCCGACACCCTATACGAGGCGACGTTGATATTTCCAAGCGCAAAGTGCCGCCACATCTCCCGAATCGGCAAACCGACGACTCTAGCCGCGTGGCCCGGGTATCGATAACCCCGACATCACATTATCAACACACATACACACACGTTACACGTATCAAATGTCTGTGAAGAGACAACGTCCATTGAATCCATATTCGACCTAGACGGGGCTATATAGTACATACAATATACAAACGGGAGGAGGAGAGATTGGATACGAAAGTAGGGAAATAGGGGGGGAAGAGTGTGGATGTGGGTCAAGGTCAGTCGTGCTGTAGGGGCACGTAGGAGCAGCAAAATTCAGAAGAGAAAGGCGGGGGAAGGGAGGGTCGTTGTTGGGGGACCAACTGATGGAGACATTTGATCCCGCTTTTGAGTTTCTATCTTGTCACACGCACACACAATTGTGTCTACCCTCACTTTCTCTAGCCGACAAAGTACTCTCCCCTTCTATCTCTTTCATCGACATAACTTTGCTGCTCCCCAAAAGTGAGAGTTATACATGTACATATGTCTCGGTAGTAAAAAAAGTAAAAAACAAAGACGAAAATATTGCAAAAATGAAAAGATCCATCCGTACCCTTATAAAGCTCAAATCGGATGCACGAGGTGTAAGTTTTGAACAACATCAATCCTATGCAAATTTGATTAAGAATGCTTAAGCCAGGTTGTATTTACCATGCATATGATAAGTAGGTTGCAATGTGTGGATATCGCCCGCGTGCAGACTCAACATAGATAATTAAAAGTAAGCTAGGACCGTATTTATGGCTCTTCAATCAACGATATGATTGGATGAGATTTATTTCAATTAGAGGTGGATGAAAACATATGTCGGTGAGTTCCATGCTCGTAATCCACCAATCGGAAGATTCGTCGGAACAAAGTAGAACACGAATTGAGATACCCGAGTTTCTGATTGGCGAGTCGCGAGTTTAGATCGTTGGTCACACGTAAGTTTAACTAGAATCGAAAGCGGGTCTTGTGTTTGTTTTTGTAACCCGCCAATCAAATGCGCGATTGGTGGAAAAATTAACCAGCATAGGCCTAGTGCTTGCACCTGCTCTCGATTGTGCCCCTTCCCCCCTCCCTCTCTCTCTCTCTCTCTCTCTCTGAAGAATTTTAGACAGATGGGTTTTCTTTTGTCCAAGGACCGTGGTTTGTTTCGGAAACGGGTGCTGTTTAACGGGTTGGTGGGTGTATCCGACCCGTTATGTCTTTTGCGATTAACAGACGGTGCTTCTTCTTGTCACGGTCAGAGCGATACAGTGACAGCTTCTAAACCCACGTATTCACTTTGTTGTACCCCAAAAGAGGGGTAATAGGAGTCGTAAGAAGCAGAAGCCTGCTGTCTTCTTCCCCCACCATTTTCTGCCACGCCTTCCTCTTCTCTCTCCCCCTCTTGTGGTCCATCTCTCTCTCTCTCTCTCTCCACTTGATATAAAACACCACGTAGATTCTTCTGTTTCTCTTCAGTGAGAGTTGAAAGAGTGTCTGCTGCTGCTGCTGCGGGTCTGCTTGGAGCGAAGAGGAGACAGAAGAAGAAGAAGAAGAAGAACAGAGATGGATTGGCATGGCGACTTGAGAAGCTTCAGTAACGTCTCTTTCCCTGAATCTTCCATTGGCTTCCTCAACCCCAACTTCGCCCAATACCCTCCTGGTATGTTTCTCTGTGTGTCATTTCCCTTTTCTCCTCTGGACCTTTCCTTTCGCAAATCGATTTCGACTTCAGTTTGAATGCATCATTCTGCATCTTTTGGGCGCTGCTGTAGATTCTAATGGCTTTTCAATTCAAGAGGACGTATACATAATTAGTATAACCAGCACCTTTCCTTGAAGAGCAAAAAACAAAGGAGGGCCAAAAAGGAAACGTCCATTTGCAGGCAATTATTGGGTTTCAAAAAGGAGCATTCTTTCTAATAAGGGTATATGAGATCTTCCATAGATATGTGTCTAGGGAAACTGCACCGAAAAAGGTTATTTTTTTGATTTGCAGAATGATGATTATTTGCTAAAGTTTGAGAGAAAATAATATGTGAAAGCTGTTGCATTCTTGATGTCACTCCCACAATGCGAATACATGGCAGTGCACCAGCATTATACATCTCGTGGTCAGCAGGTATGGAGCTGAAGCACCACCACCACCACCACCACAACCACCTGCCGTCGTCCTCCTCGATGGCCGAGGCGGCCCAGAGCGACGCGGCAGCGGCAGCGGCGATGGACAAGAAGAAGAAGCTGACGAGCGAGCAGCTGGAGATGCTGGAGAGGAGCTTCCAGGAGGAGATAAAGCTGGACCCGGACCGGAAGATGCGGCTGTCCCGCGAGCTCGGGCTCCAGCCGCGCCAGATCACCATCTGGTTCCAGAACCGCCGGGCTCGCTGGAAGACGAAGCAGCTCGAGCGCCTCTATGACACCCTCAAGCTGGAGTTCGACGCGGTCTCGAGGGAGAAGCTCCGGCTCCAAGAGGAGGTACTTCTTTTGCGTACGGGGATGCAAAATGAGCATTTATTTTGCTCTCTCAAAATGCAATCCATGCACATACCAAGAAAACGTATAGATACAATGACACAACGGGGCTTATCTGTGAAATTTACAATTTGAAAGATAGTATTTTCATGTGAGATGGCACATAATCACTTCTCATAGTGTATTCCAATCATACTAATCTCTCAACTAATCTGGCCTCCCTCCCCCCCCTCCCCCCCACAAAGGTCTCAAGATTGAAAGCCATGGTGAACGACATCCAAGCGGCCAAGAAGAAGCAAGCCTCCACCGGCTACACCGACATCTCCGGCGACGAGACGGTGGAAAGCACTCGCTACTCCGGCGAGGTCCGCCACTGCAGCGACCTTCCGAGGGCGGTGGGAGGAGGAGGAGGAGGAGGAGGAGGAGCGACGCCGACAGCCTCGACCACCCAGCACCACCTCCTCGCGGGCTCGAGCTACCAGCTGTTCACCCTCCAAGACTACGAGTCCAACTCCTACTGGGGCGTCCTGCCGTCCTCATACCCATAACACTGTAACTTCTGACTCGAAGCTTGATGAGCGTTTAATTAAAAGCTTTTATTAGGGTAATGTTAGGGACTGATCATGGTAGCTTTTAGGAAGAAGGAAGGGGGAGTTGCCCCCTCTTGCTGTGACCTTTTGTTGAACTATAGTAGACCTTCGGACTTAGTCAAAAACTTTAAATTCAAGCTTCTTTATAGCTTGGTGTGAAGTAGCTTCAAGCCTGTCGTGGAGTTCTTTCGGCCCAGTATTATCTTGACGGGCGACCTTTCTCTGATGAAACGTTTTCATAATTTTCCATCAGCTAAGTATAATTCGTCAAAAATAGATCAATGCCCTAATTAACTAATTGTACCCAATTACCTTGTCCACTAGTCTCTCTCTCGATCAAACTATCCATTGCGATAATTTTGGCACTCGTTTAGGAAGCATAGAGTAGTAAAAAGTTCATCTCGGAAGACCGATTCCGATCTATGTCCCCTGCAAATCGGTCTGGGATCTTCAAAAGCTGCCGATGAACTGCAGTTTATATATCTCAGATAGCGCTCCACGGTCTTCGAAGATTCGTCGAATCGCCCGGCATGCTGACGGACGTTCGGAAAAAAGAAGAAGTTTTAGACGGCTGTGAGCCATGCGCCTCTCGCGTGCGCACCTGTGCTCGTCTCGATCATTAACGTTTAGGAAGGATGAGGAATCACAGGATCCAATCCGAGTTGTTAGCTCTCTCTTGGAATTTAAAGCCAATGGATCATCGCGCCGGTTGCTTTGTGATGATAAAGCTTAGTCTGCTGTAGTTTGGATGCTCTCAAGTCTCAAGCGGAGAAGAACATCGGTAGCTTTCATGAAGACCATATTTATTCTTTCACGAGAATTCTAACTTGGATCATTTGAGCTCGACTTTTATGTAAAGCACGCTATGGATAATAATTTATGTTTAAGTCCATGAAAAGTATCTTTCGTCTACTTATTTTCGTAAGTAATTTAAGTAATCATTTTTTGGAAAATATCTTCCAAATCGTTCATTTTTCGTGAAACAAAGACATCCCTAATTTGCTTTCAATTGAAATGATCCGTTGATTGGCTGAGAAAACGATCATTTGAGATGACATGACATAGACATATGCATGTCCAAATTTGACTAATGAGAGCCAAGTATAAGGATAGTCATTCTTTCGAATTAAATCGGCCGATGAAGACAAGAAGAAGAAGAAGAAGAAGAAGAAGCAACCGCAGTGGAATTCAGAAAAAATTTGGCCGAAAATCCCACATGTAAAGCTGTTTCATTTGAATCGAATCTCAAAGAATTTTTCCTCTTAACTAAGGAAAGTTCCTTTTTATTTCAGTAAAGATTAAACATTCCCAAGGTCAACGGTAGCGAAAAATCTCGGTCGAGAAGGGCACGGTTTAAAGCAGCACGAAGGAGATGGCGCTGGTGGTCGCCGACACCACCGTGTCCCGACGGGGCATCGCCCGGCTGGCATGGCCATGTTAACCCGACGGTGGCAGCCCCCCTTGGACGCCACCACCTCAAGAGTTGGAGGGGCCGCGGATTCCATGGAAAGCCCGTGGAGGAGTTCAAGCAGAAATCTGTCGTCTTTGAACTTGATGATGGGAAGTCAACAAGTTGTGGAGTTCTAAGAGCATGCTCATGGAGGAGGCTAAGGCAGCGGGGTGTGGGGTTTCTTTCACTGATATGAGAGCCATTCTTCACTTGGTTGTTCTTTTATCTTTCTCCTTCATGTTCTTATTTCCTTTTGGATTGGATCATCTGGGTATAGATAAACCGTTGACAAATGGCTTTGTTAGAGAAGAGATCGTTCGTTGGTGTAGCCTAATTTGCTTGAAGATGGTCATTGCGTTGGCTAGGGTTCAAGATTGGATAGAGGAACATGTTGCTTTGTTTTTGCAAGAAAACCCTTTTCTTCTTTGGCTCAACGAGTGGCGGCCTCGATTTTCTCTTCCTTGCACTCACGGTCGCTTTAAAGGAGCGATGGGTGGCAGCGAGTGACGTCTTGTCTCCGATAAATCACAATGGGGCGATGTAATAACGATAGTCACCGCCTTCATCTCTCTCTTTGTGCAAATGCGGCGGTGGTGTCTGGCATTGGCGTGGCCGCCGCCTCCATCTCCATCATCTTTGTCACACAAATTTAGAGACGAATTTAGGGTTATTGAACACGAAGAGGCACATGGCTCACGTCGGTCTAACTTTTTAAACATTTGGTTGCTGCTCTTTGGGGGGATTCGACACACTTTGTACAATTGTGGGGGCTATTTGGCAATTTCATATAAATTCAGGGGATATTTGAAAAATGAGAGGGAAGGAGAGAGAGAGAGAGTCTCTCCAGCTCATTTGCCACAGTGCTTGGAAATGGTGGGTTGGCTGGCCAACTTTCATCACTTCCAACGCACGGCAATCGATATTTAGAAAGCTAATGGTGGGGTTTTTGAACTTCGGACGGCAGTTTCGAATAATGAAAAAAGGAGAAGAAAACTTTGAACTGAAGTTCCTTTTCTTTAAATGAGAAAAATACAGGGAAATTCCATGCGTTTCCCAACACTACAATTAACTAGAGTTTGGGAATTCCGCTAATAAACCCGTTCTCTCGACTCGCTTACGAAGTATCCTACATTAGAGCTGATCATGGATCTCCCGACCCTCGGGCCTCGACCTCGCTCGGCCCCGACCCGAGTGATAGATGGTCCGAAGACCTTTTAGACGTGCTTGCACGTGGGTATTTAGGTAGAAAGACCGGCGCAAGTTTGTACATAAAGATTTTATGGGACGAGTTTGGACAAATATATGGGCCTCGCCTAATGGTTCGCTTTATGCTGTATAGAAAAAGGTTCGACTTAAAAACAACCTATTGCACAACTTCATTAGAACAATTCATGCATTAAAAGTTGCAATATTTTCTCATCCAATCACTTAATGAGTGGCCCTGGAACACTTGTTAACAAATTCCATTTGCTTATTAATGCCACAAAAGACAAAAGGAAAATCTTCAATCCCTTGACTTCATGTATAATTAATATAACAAATACAAACATCTTTCGTAAGTCATGCTTAGCGAGTATTCATACAATTGTTATCACAACCTCAAAAAAAAAAAAAAATACAGATCTACTTATCTTGTCATGTCTATTCTATGATATATAGTTAAAGCATAAGTCCCGAACTTGTTCACTCCTGTGATGATCACGCGACACTTCACTTGATTTTTTGTGGTTGTCACGTCGCAAGACACGCTGCATAATTTTGCCATGTGGCTTATATTTGACCAATAAACATTGGCTTATTAATTTGTTATCCCAAAAATTTTGTCTTTTATTGAGTTTAAATTCCAAAGGACAAAACCAACAAGAGAAAAGCATTAAATATACTCTCCAATTGATCTCTTGAAGAGAAAAGATCTCAATTATATTCCCCAATATTTATCTTTCCATCTTTTTTTTTCCTCGTTAATTTTAAATTTAATGAAAAGCTTAAGTAGAGATAAACCATTTGTATTATAAAGTCGGAAAACTGAAAATACATAAATCTTTCGATATACATAATTTATCCGGTTAGTTAGAAATTAAGGTAGAAAGAGAAGTACATTTTATCAGACGAATAATAATCATACTTCGATAATATAGCTTATTTCAAATAGTTTGCCTCTACTTAATTTTTTCTTGGAATTTAAAATTCTTTGAGTGGGGCAAAACCGAAATCTTTTAAGAAAACCTTCGATTTAAATCATTTCATACGATCTATTTGCGATACTTGAAAATTTGAATATCATAGTACAAATGTGGCAAGAAAATCAGCGAGCGCTCGTTTGATCAAACCGAGAAATAAGTGCTAGCAATTTAAATAATGGACATTAAAATGTTAAATTCATATTCAATCTCGTTTAAATTTTATTAATTTCATACCCAATATGGAATAGTGGGAATTATTAGAAGGTTTTGACAATATAACAGGTAAAATTCCACTTTTCATTGATCATTTTGATTAATCGTGTTTAAACGTGGGATAAACTCATAACCAAAATTAATCGGATCACATTTGAATTTTGATTAGCGCATGTGCAGCACGTCGAGCGAAGCCGGCCCAAGCCCACATGGCCTTTACAGATCAGACGGTTGATGAGGATGCCATGCCACCTCAACCAGTGGGTGGGGCCCAAAGCGCTCGGGATAAAGAACGACCCGACCCGAATTATCACGGGCCGCCCCGATTACTTGTCAAATCTCAAGAAGGCACGAAGAACAATCACAGAGGAGATGACTTGACCTAAACTCCGATAACTTCACTCCGCGACAAGGCACCTGCAACTCACACCGAGGAATTTTCTCCTCCTCCTCGTCCTTCTTCGTCGTCGCCGAAAAAGGGCGTCCGTTTGAGCTGTCGAGGGCCCTGGGGAACCTCGTCGAGGGCCGGAATCGCCGAGGAGGGGTTTTCTTCTGATTGGGACTTCTTGTTCTTTTTTTTTTTTTTGGGGTTTTTTTTTTTCTCTTTTGGCTTCTTTGGAGGGAGGAGGGGGGAATGGCGGAGAAGCAGGAGCGGCGGCGGCAGCAGGAGGAGGCGGAGGCGGAGGACCGGAGCTGCGAGAGCAGCGACGACTGCTACACCTCGGAGGACGAAGGGACGGAGGACTACAGGCGCGGGGGTTACCACGCGGTTCGGATCGGAGACGCCTTCAAGGGCGGCCGATACGTCGTCCAGAGCAAGCTCGGCTGGGGCCATTTCTCCACCGTCTGGCTGGCTTGGGACACGCAGAGTTCCGTAAGTCTCTCTCTCTCTCTCTCTCCCCCGTTGGTGGAATGGTAACATGTACTTGTTTTGTGTGCTTTGCTGCGTTTCTAAGGAAGTCAGGGAATGACTCAGACTGAAGTATAATTAGATACTTGATAGTAAAACGAAGTCATTTTGTGTGCGTGCGTGTGTTTGGTTTATGTCTGCTAGTGAAGATCGCAACAGATTAGCGGGAGGAAATGAGACTAGAGACTGAAGAAATTAATAAAATTGGACGTTATCGGTTGGAGAATGAGTTCCTCATATACTATGTGCCCTGTTGAAACTTAAGCTTTCCCCAAAAAAATTCAAGCATGTACACCTGGGGCATCGCTATTGTTCATAATTTCTTGTCCCTGCTCCTTTAGGTTCTCTTTGGCCAACAGATTTGAATTTTCTGACGAATGGTTCTTGTTTTTCTGCCTTTTATTCCCCAAATTGTTGAAATGCCAGCGGTATGTCGCTCTGAAAGTGCAAAAGAGCGCTCAACACTACACTGAGGCTGCCATGGATGAGATAACCATCTTGCAACAGATCGCTGAAGGAGACCTGGATGATAAAAAATGCGTGGTGAAACTATTAGACCACTTTAAGCATTCAGGTCCAAATGGACAGCATGTCTGTATGGTTTTTGAGTACTTGGGGGACAATCTTTTGACTCTCATTAAGTACGCTGATTACCGTGGACTTCCTCTTCATATGGTAAAGGAAATTTGTTTTCATGTCTTGGTGGGTTTGGATTACTTGCATAGGCAGCTATCCATCATACACACTGATCTGAAGCCGGAGAACATTTTGTTGCTGACGATGATCGACCCATTGAAGGATCCCAGAAAATCGGGTGCTCCTCTCATCCTTCCTAACAGTAAGGAAAATAATGTTTCCTTAGCTGGGGTTGGTAAAGATGTTAGAGCTTTGAATGGGAGCCTGACTAAAAATCAGAAGAAAAAGATCAGGCAAAAGGCAAAGAGAGCTGCTCAGGTCTGTGTGGAGAAAAAAGTTTCTGTGGAAGCTGAGCTGACTGCTGAAACGTCTGCCGCAAACGATACTTGTCAGAACACAAAATCCGACTTGGAGGCTAATGAAGATCAACCCAGTAGTCCTTCAAAATCGACAGAGTCTGGTGGAATAAAGGATGCTGGCATGAGAGGTGGTAAGAGGGGTAGTCGCTCTGCGAGGCAGAAGCTGCTGGCATCTGTAGACCTGAGATGCAAGTTGGTCGACTTTGGCAATGCATGTTGGACTTACAAACAGTTTACAAATGACATCCAAACAAGACAGTACAGGTGTCCGGAGGTCATACTTGGATCTAAGTATTCTACTTCAGCTGATCTTTGGTCTTTTGCTTGTATCTGCTTTGAGCTTGCCACTGGTGATGTACTATTTGATCCTCACAGCGGTGACAACTTTGATAGGGATGAGGTATGGCATCCTCTGGAACTCTTTATGTTTATTTGCAGATCTTTTGTTCGCCGGAGACATTGACTTCCTTTCTCTGCATTTGCATGCTGCAAATAATTGTCCTTTGTTATGAAGGTTTAGAAAATCATTGGATGGCATTGGTCCTGTGGATTTATCATGTTATTGTTTAAGTACCTTAAAAAATGTCATACGCACAGAAACTTTAATTTTCCCATGAAGCAGAGAGCGTTTTCACCGACTGTTAAAATTACATATACAATGTTTCTCGAAGAAAAAAAGCTGTTCTAGATGCTTTTGGGCTGCTTAACAACCTAAATTTTCGTTAAGGGGGGGATTTGAGTGAATATGTATTTCATTTTTTTTCAAGAACAAATGAGTTGGACTTATCATACATGTCTTTCATTGAACTATATACGGCCATATTTGTGCTTTAAAAGATTAAACTGAATTATTTGAGTGGCATTCATTTTTCTGCTGATGAGATTGCTTTCCTTCTTATGGTAAATGTGGTCATTTCAGCAATGTTCTCCTTGAGATTCCTTGATGATGACGAATCCTATAGCCTCCGACCTGTTCTTTTTTTTTTTTATAATCATTATCTAATAGATTTTTATCCTAAAAAGATGAACAAGAATGTGGAGTATCGTAGCTATAGAATTTTGACTATCCTAGTTTGTTTTCAACTATGCTAACTTATTAAATTGGAATATAAGTTCACTTAAGTTGATGCTAAATAATCTGTCTTAGGACCACTTGGCATTGATGATGGAGCTCCTAGGAATGATGCCTCGCAAGGTGAGATTGTCTCTCTCTCCGAATATTTTGCGTCCTATGTTCACGGACACATTGCATCTAATACATCGCATTGTGTCCAATATTAGATTGCTCTTGGTGGTCGGTACTCTAGAGACTTCTTTAATAGATATGGTGACTTGAGACATATCCGGAGGTTGCGGTTCTGGCCATTGAACAAGGTTCTCCTTGAGAAATATGAACTTAATCAGCAAGATGCTGATGAAATGACCGACTTCCTAGTTCCCATCCTGGACTTTGTTCCTGAGAAGCGACCAACTGCTGCGCAATGCCTTCTACATCCATGGATTAATGCAGGCCCTCGTTTGCTGGAGCCTTCTGTTCCTTCTAATCAAAATCAGGTAACTGAAGTTGTCAATTCAGTGAAATTTACCCAGGAGAAGGATGATAGGGAGGCGGTGGAAGTTGGTGTAGGAAATATTGCCATCAATTCTGATTCTCTATCCATCAAAGATTCCCCATCTGGAGGTAAAGCCTCAAAGGCAGTCACAGTTGGTTCATCTAGGTAGGATGTGTGTTTTTGTATTATTCATTCTTAGGAGCTTTTCGTCATACTATGTTCTGCATTCCTCTGATCTTCTTGTAGAAGTCTTCAGTATTTTTGCCTTTGATATCCATATTTGTCCTGTGGATAGATGAGATCAAGTCCTAATGCAGGTGAAACTCAAGCTTATTGACTGCAAAAAGATGAGACTTGGAAGCTTGTTGACTGCAAAAGATGACACTTGAATTTTCCAATCATCACTTTCTCAGGCAAAATTATGTGGCATCATGTATCATTCTTTCATGTGTAAACAGGTCAGTCTAGCCTTTGCTATCCGCTGACTTGCCCGATGTAATGAAAAGTTAATGCAATTTTTGTAACTCACACCGTTGTTGAAATTGGACTGATTGGCAATTTAAAAGATTTTGAGTTCTAGTGATGGCAATTTTTTCCCTTTAACTAGTGTACTTGATATACCAACTTTTGTGTTACTCTTGAATTACGTATGAGCCTAAAACGTCACAGAATATTCCGAAGTGCTACAAGATTGCGATATAAATGGTGAATACTAGAGATATGTAGTAAACTCATATCATGTGCAACCTCTATCTTTGTTGGTTGGTCTGTGCCTTTATGGACTGGGAACATCGTACCTGCTTGAACATATTTTCTTCAGTTCATCCATAAGGCTGGCTTAATTGTAAATTGAAATCAGCGAGAAAGGTTGAAAAATGAAGCAGGAAGAAGCAAAACACTATGTAGGATGCCATTGGGCGTGGGAAAGATAAGAGGAATCCAAGGCACATTACTTTTCTTCCATCCCCTTCTTTTAGAGTGGGTGCACCATCTCTAGCTCTACGGTAAGAGTAAAGATGAACTTTGGAAGGAATGGTGGACTTGTGAGACCAAAAATTATGCGTCACTTTTACGCCACCTTCAAGATAATTGAATTGGGAAATACCATTAGACTTCTTGTTTGCTGCCTAAGAAGATGCTCATACCTGCACGGTTCTGTTGGCTGATAAAATGCGAGTTTCCTTATTCTTACGTAATAGGTATGATCAACTTTTGGTGGTGAGGTTCAGCACCTGAGCACCTGTTCATATTGTGCAGCTCGGATGAAGAGTTAATGTAATTAGACCTAATTTGTCAGCACTTGTGCATAGACTCTTGAGAGATAAGTCTAATGAGACCTTAATGCAGGATGATGAGTCCCAAATTAGTAAGCTAACTCGATAACTTGAAGATAAACAACCAGTCAGTTACTTCATGTATCACGCCCAAAAGCTCCTTACACATCACATCCTGGGATTGAGTAAACATCATACTAAGCAGAGAATTGCATTACACAATTCAAAGTAAACATTTGGTTAAATAATAGTCTTCACTCACTATTGAATCAGAAGAACTCAAAGCACATTTATGGACTCTCCTAAAATTCTACTCCAACTTGAAACATGAAACCTTAAGAAGCATAAATATTACTTCAAATAGAATTCAGAGACATACCTCTCTAGAGATTTAAGTCAACTAGGAGAAGTTCGACCAGAAGAACTAGGAGAAGAATCCTTAGCCAGAAAAAAGAAGACTCCTAATCCAACTAGAATTTTTTTCAGGTCGTACATTAATGCAACAGTCTAATTGCACTAAAGCTTGGTGAAAACATCCATGTTGACCATCATCTCGTTTGATTGCATGAAGCCTAACATATGTATGATTGAAGTCTCAGAACTTATTAAGCATTTTCTTTGCTAAAAAATGTGCGACTGTGAGATGACCTTGATAGAAGCGTGTCAGTCGTGCTGTTCCTGCGCAATGAATTTTGTTCATATTAGGGGCTTTAGCGAGGTGGCCTCTGGTAGGATGTAAGCCTCGATTGTCTTCCTCTGCGGCACTGTTGTATATGTAGTACTCTTAATAGTCATTACAAATCAGAGTTCTATCTGTTTTACGATGCTATGATATCTGAAAGTAAATGGTCCTCTGTTTTTTGGTTTCTGTTGTAGCTGTTTAATCACATGAGGATTGTCACAGTAATCTAGAAGCAAGATGGGTGGCTTCTGCCAAAGCCCTTTTTCTTATGGCTTGAAGCTTGGATTGAGGCAATCTCTATTGAGGAAATGACATCTTGAACCTTCCTAGTTAAGACAGTTCCTTGTTCCTGGTCTGTTTTACTTGGTTTTGCTTTCATAGTCTTGTATATAGAAGCTTCTTGCACGGTAAAGAGATTGTTACCCGAGGACTCACGCCCTTTTAAGTTCCAATCTCAATACCTTTTTTTACCTATTTTTGTTCTTTTAATTACATATCTGTTTGACTTTGTAACATAAGTCTTAATCCTGAAGCATAGAGATCTATGTATATAGAGAGCGAGGGACAGGGCCCAATGGTTTTCATTGGCTACTGCGAAAGCTAAAGAATCCCATCAACTCATGATTATCAATCATCACAATGCTCTTCTCGATGCCGATTACCCCTGCCAAGCAATAAAAGAAACAAACAAAACTACCGATTAATAATTGATTTCTAAAGCAAGATTTTTACTTTAGAAACCAATTTCTAATCGGTAGTTGATTTTTCTGAGGGTAATTTTGTTTTTATTTAAAGTGACTTCAAAATTACTTCTGAAACAAAAAAATATTTCATAAAGAGAAAAATAAAGTTGCGTAACTAAACGGATTTCTATTTTAAAAGTTGCGTTATCAAATGGATTTTAGCTTTAGAAATACTTTTGAAGTAAAAATTCTATTTTAGAAGTATTGTCATGCACCTCTAATAGATCCTACGAGCAAAAGACGTGGTGAAAAGTATTTTAAAGTTTCAATTGTACGAATGGAGAAGGGCAGGGAGGAGTAGCATTACCCATGGTAAGAGCAATAGCAAAACTGACACCAGACAGGATGAATACGATGAGGGAAGCTCTTCTGGAGAACGTAATCAGTTTCCTTACATTCTTGAGAAGAGCTGGTCCAAGTTTGAAGACTGACTAATAATAATGATTTTTTTTTTCATTCTTTGTTTGCCGATCTTGGACTTGAGCTTGTTGATGGAGGACATCGTGTCGGAGAGCAGGGACGCCTTGTCCATCCTGGACACGTTGGGGACCATCGCTCGCAGCGCATAGAAGCGGTGTTTCAGCTTCTTTTGGCGCTGTCGTTCAACAGCCGTTCCTGCGGCCGCGCTACCTTCCAAGCAGCCTCTACCATGGCAAAGAGCGTTGCCCCCGGCTAGCGCGGCGGACTGGACAGTCAGGGTCGACACGCTCGGCGAGGCGGGCCCGTCCCTGGAGTCGTGGTGGCTAGTGGTGGCGCTAGAGGAAGGGTGATGCGGGACTAGCAGGTGTGGAGATGGCGCTGGCGAGGAAGATGGGAAGGGGAGGGAAGAGGAAAAAGAAAGAAGATAAAGAAAAAAAACAAAACAAAAGAAAAAATAAAAAAAAATGGTGAAAAAAGTAAAGGACTAACATGTCCTTCGGTCAGACTTTTCTTTAAAATAATTTAAGCACTTCAAGTTCTTATTTGAAATAAGATTTACTTTAGGTTGTTATTTGAGAAAATGAAGGCATTTCAGATTTTATTTGGAATTTTCCCTTTGTTTTTTCTGCTTAGCGATCCACTGTTGTCCAAGCCAATTTTGACAAATTTCGACCGGTACCTCTCCGAACGATCTATTCTTTGCTCGACTTAGTATCGGGTCAAGCTCATTTCATGTTTCGGGGCTTTGAACAGAGTCATGTATATTATTTAATTACCCGATGAGTATTGGGTTTTCTTTCTCGTACTTTACTTTAAGCCTTTCAATACTCGAGTGTTTAGATTTCTGTACTTTCATTATATTGGTTGCTTTTTTATTTTAGGAAAAACTATCAAAACATATTACAATTATGTTAATTTAGTCTTAAGTTCCTCTTTTTTTTCCCCGATTCAGTCCTAAACCTTTTGTATTTATACCAATTTAGTCCATTTGGCTGGCCGACGTTGACGTGGTAAAATTTTAATAATATTTTAAAATTTTTAAAATTTTTCTTTTCTTTTTTTTGCTCTCTCTCTCTCTCTCTCTCTCTCATATCTGAGCACGCTTCTCTGTAGTCCTAGTGCTTGCACCATCGTTGATCCAATCGGATCCTGAAACGGATCGTCCTTTCCCTTTTTATGTGCGCCGAGGTCTTTCGGGTTCGTTTTGCCTTCTCCATGCCAAAAGGTCTAATTTGATGCTCTGACATTTGTTTGCTGATGATCGCGATGCTCTCTGCTTTGAACTCATTCTTGTTTGAGCACGAAATTAAGAAATGCGAACTAGATCTGGCCAATTTCGACATGTAAAAGCTTCGCGTTGTGCTGCCGTGGGCGAGGCCAGCCTCGGCTAGATCTAGCCGAGGCTGGCCTTGCCCGCGACTCGCCTGCCGTAGGCGAGGCAGCCTTGCCCATGGCCTTGCGAACCTCCCCCAAACTTGGGCGAGGGCTTTGCGGCCCTCGCCCGGTGGCTGGTGAGGTCCAGCGACCCTCGTCGGCCACAAAGAAGGAAGACAAAAAGATAGAAAAGAAAGGTAAAACAATTAATTAAAAATTTATATGATTATTAAAATATTATCAAAAATTTGCCATGTTAGCACCACGTTAGTATCGGCGGGTCAAATGGACTGAATTGGCACAAATGCATCAGTTTTAGAAATGAATAAAAAAAAAGATTTAAGATTTAATCGGCACTATTACAATAGTTTTAGGACTGTTTTGGTAATTTTTCCTTTTATTTTTAGAATGGGTTGGATAAGCTTTAAAATCATAATAAATTCCTAACCATTGCATGAACACGAAGCGATTCAAATGAAATTTCGGACTCCTAATTGGAATAAAGGCCGCTTGATTATTTATATGAGCAATCCAATCAAGTTGAGGTACCAAAATAGCGGTAATATAAACTAACAATGTAATCAAGTCTTCAAATCGCGAAAACTTTGGTTGCATAGGAACTGAGGCAATTTTTCATGCCTCACTTTATTTTTAGCTGACCCTAAATGGTATAATGGCAACTCCCGTTTAACATAGAATATTCATAGACTTAATTGAACTTGAAATGAATCCAACATCGCACGAAGTAAGGGCTTGGGAGAGCCCGCGCCTAGTTGAGGGCCATCGGCTCACTTTTTGGGCATTACTTCTAAACCTGCTTCCCTGGCCGCGGAGGGTCGCGACAATCCCGGATGCTAATACTACCTTGATGATTGAGCATCAAAAAGATTATCGCGATGAAATAACGTGGTGAGTGCTCATAGCAGCCCAATAACTAGCGACGTTTTTGGGGATCCGCAACTGCAATGTATCCTTCTCTACCGATCATCTCGTAGACCTTACTAGTGGTGTACCACCGTCAGGCCCTGTTACAGTTACAGTGAATTGGACAAATTTCCTTTACCTTGAACTTGTATATCTACACATACCATGGCTGCTTGCGAAGGCGAGGAGGAAATCCCCCTATACCGAAATGCCTAAATGCATCAACTAGACAACGAGTCATCGAGCAGACCTCCTGCAACTACTCTCATTCCTTGATTTGTGACAGAATACTCGCAGTGGACCACCTCTAGTTGAGAACACTCGAGAAGCAATGTTATTGCTTGCTAAGATCAGCTCGCGATCACTAGATATAGGCTTGTCAAACAGGTAGATCGGATCGGATTTGAGTCGGGTTGTAAATAATCCGATCCAAATAGACAATTAACCCGTTTATGGCCTATTTATTGTAATGCAAATCGAGTGACTCGTGCCCAACTCGACTTATTTCTAAGACACTTCTATGCTTAATTCAATCTAGAAAAACTCATACCCAAACCGAGGTGAGAGTGCGGATCGAGTGAGGGCCGGACAGAACGAAGAGAAAGTCATAGTGGTGAATTGGGTCTAAGTAAGTTATAAACCAATTTATGACCATTTACGATCCATTTAATACTCATATTATGCTTAAAATCATTTATTGAATATAATTAACCCATATTAGAGGTGTGCAGCTAGACCGGGTTTATCCGAAAAATAGACTAGACCACCCGAAAACGGATCCGGGAACCGGTTCCTGTTCAAAGCGATCCGAAAAGAGGTTCTAATTTTTGGGAACTGGTTTGATTCCTGGTTCCAAGTCCAATAGGGAATCAAACTGATTTTAGAACAGATTTTTAGCTACCGTTAAAAAAAAAAAAACCCTAGTCTTGCTCGCCTCGCCTCCTTTGTTTTTGGTGCATTGCAATTTCTATTATTTATATTAAGGATTGTTACTTTTGGCAGATAGTGAGTTTTATTATTCTTTTTTTACTTTGAATCGTTTCATTGCTACTCATATTATTTTGTTGGAAAAAATGAAATTAGAAAGAGAAACAAAAGAAAAACAGGTTCTCATGTGAAGTCTCTTATCGATTGAGAAATTCTTAGAGAAAGCTATTTTGAAATCCTAAAGGAGTTGTTTTGATGTTTCTTAAGGAAACGATTACTTAACTTGTTTAGGAAATTTTTTGGAAAATGGCATTAGAAAATATAATATGAAGAAGTAGTTTATGAATTGACATTTATAAATCTAATAAGTCAATGTTAAGCTAATTGAACTAACAGTAAGTCAATTTTTGAAATGATGAGAATGGGGTCAATGCTAGGTCAATGATAAATTAGTTTTCTAAAGAAAAGGAAGAAGTCAATGCCAACTCAATGCTAAGTCAATTTCTAAAGGAAAAGATCAATGTTACTTTCATGCATTAAATGAGATTCATTAATTAACCATACAAATGGATCAATCAAATAAGGATAAGTGGCTACTCTAGAAACCTAAAATAATTAGCCTCAAGAAATGGACCAATAGGAAACAAGCTCATTAATGAAACTTAAGAAATAAGTTAGAAAAGTTAAGATGTTATAAATGAGGTTTATTAATTAACCATATAAATGGACCAATCAAATAAGGATAAGTTGCTACTCTTTTTTTTTGGGTAAAAAAAGTGGCTACTCTAGGGACCTAGGATAATTAGCCTAAATAAATGGACCAATAGGAAACAAGCTCATTAATGAAACTTGGGAAATAAGTTAGAAAAATCAAATTTCATAAATGTGTTCATATTTATTTATAGAGAAACTTGGTGAGCAAGTTGTTAATAAAGAAATTTGGAAAAGAAGTAGGAAATAATAAATACATTTCCAATTACCACAAATGAAATTACGCTAGTGAGATTACTAAAGTTAAGATATTCACAAACGCAGTGAAATGAAGGGTCGTTAATTTCTTAGAAAATTATATAGAAAGATGACGTAGAATTACAAATTAAAGTAACGACGGACAAATGAAAGTAAGTAATGCCTAGCTAGCTATGATACGATGACGCTTGGCCTACGCAAAGTCGGATTACGGTACGTTGATTGGCTCGCCGGCACGCAGGTAATGGCAGGCCCATGTTACCAAGAGGGACGATGTGAGCATGAGCGGTGCTGACGGCCACCGTTCCTCGACGAAGGTTGGCTGTATTCTGAACCTATTAATCATCTTTAGTTAGTTGAGGTTAATTTAGAGATAAGTAGCATGATTTACTTAGTAAACTAGTTAATCAATATTGTAATTAAGATGATTAAGCCTTCTTGAACACTTGGACCAATGAAAAATTGCCAAGAACCTATTCTAGAACTTAGAGGACAAGTGGACAAATAGAAAAGTGATACGTAGCTATCTTGAGTTATAAGACAAAGCTACTTGATAGACTTACCAGGTGGCTTTTTGATAGGAAGATAAGGGCTTGCATGACAACCATTCCGATCCGAAAAAGTGATGCTGATTAAAATGACTTTTTCTGATTTTGTTTTTTCGATGAATTTTAGAGAATCAAAACGCGTTTGGTAATTTCCCAAAATTTCTGTTCCTGGAATAGAAACGCGTTTAATAAGCGCACAAAATTTCTGTTCCGGAGAACAATTACTCTTCCCAATTTTTTCCATTTAAGTCAAATAATTATGTAGTTATTATGTGAAATTTCATCCTACATTTCGAATTAATAAAAAATTAATTCATATTAATTCTCTTATATAACATATTGCATATCGAAATGTAAAAATAAATATCAAGAATCATCACGAGTCATTTTCGTCATTTATTGTGGGGTTTCATTGAACTTTTTTGAGCGAGCGGACAATCGACATGAGCGACACCTTCATTTCTACAAGGAAAATGCACTACACTACCCCGAATTATGTGTTTTTTTTGTTCTAGAAAATAAAATGTCAGTCTTATTTCATTGAAAACTTAAGAACGAGAGCTTGCTAATTTCTTGCGATGGTTGTTTTTTGTCTTTTTCCAAAAAATTTTAAAACTAGACTAAGTATAAAGTACATAAACCTAGGCACATCACAACCAATGAAATCAAGTGTGCAATCAAAGAATCATCGAATTGATAAATCACATTATAAAACCCTAATGAAGCCCTAAGGGCTCGGAGAAATGTTGTTTGAGTTTAATTGCAAATGTATTTATGATTTTTCTAAAAAAAGAACAAAATCTATGAAATCTAGGCCCAAATTTATGAAAATGAGATCAAACTAGCCTAATCTAAACTTCTTCTATTTTTAGGGATTTTTTTTGAAAATTTTCTTATTTTTTTTTAAGAATTTTTTATAATTTTTATAATTTTTATGTGATATCTTATTATCTTATATATTTTTCTTTGAAAATGAGACCTTGTTTTGTTTTAGGTCAAGGAAAAATTGAGAGAATTGAAAAGGAAAAGTGAGAGATGTGGAACTTCATTCTGTTTTGTGATTCTTTTTTTCGGAACCAACTTTTTTTTAGTTCTTCTTTTTCCTACAAAACTGTTTCCGAAAACAGAACTAGAATCATAATTATTTATGTTACCTAATGGGATTCTCATCTTTTTTTGTTCTGGGGAACAGAATTAGAGAATCATAGTGGTTACCATGCGGGTCCTAAGTGGCTCTCATTAAATGAAATCTTGACTCGAGAAGTTTGATCATTAAGATGTTTGAACTTTTGAGGAAACTTAATTATTAAACTTGAGAATTTGAAGAGAAAAATCATTGACTGTCTCATTATAAATAGGATGGTCCCCTTTTGAAAAACTAGCTAAACTCTCCCTCTACTTTCCCCCTCTTGGCTAACCACCTCTCTAGCTAAACTCTCCCTCTACTTTCCCCCTCTTGGCTAACCACCTCTCTCTCTCTCTCTCTCTCTCTCTCTCTCTCTCTCTCTCTCTCTCTCTCTCTCTCTCTCTCTCTCTCTCTCTCTCTCTCGACAAGCCAACTTCCATTACCACGCGGCCTCACCGCCTCACCGCCTCACCGCCTCAATTGGCCTTTAGGCCGTACGTCCACCACCTTATCTGCCGTCACGCATGCCACTGCCCGTCGTTTTCGTTGCTCCATCGCCTTTCCATTGTTATTGTTTAGTTTTATTAAAGCAGTAAATGATAAAGAGGTAAATGAAATTTCTATATCTAATACGGTCATACCCATTTATTACTTGATTTGGTGTTGCATTGTCGTATGATTGCATGCGTTCATGACTCTCATGGCATTAACAACAAGCTATTTTGATTAAAATTTGCAAGGGGGAAGTCGAGGATGCTGAACGGGGAATGATTGAAGATGGAAAGGGAGTCGCCAACGCCAAACGGACCAAAAATGGACCGATCCTAGACCTGGTCGGTTCCGGAACCATCCTAACCCGGTTCGAACAGAACCGGTTTGGTTCCATTGGGCAGAACCAGGTCGGTCCGGAATGGTTTCAGACTAGACTAGTTCGGTTCAGCCTGGCCTGGCATAAACCGAGGCTGATTGGCTCGGTCTTTGGAGGTCCAAATGGCCGATTTGGTTTCGAGTCCCGCCTGAATGGTTTCTCGGATTGGAAACTAAACCCTTGTCCTGCCTTCGTTCCGCCATTTAAATCTTGCACGATGGTAACGAGAAAAGATAATAAGCGGCGCATGCATTTGTAAGTTTGTGGATGGCATTAAAAGACATCGACGCGCCTCCGTTAGCTCGAGAAGCTACAGGGCGGGGGCTCGGGGGTAAACGACGTATTTTCATGTGGTTGTTGCTTGCAACAACGGAATCAAGTGCCGTCATCCTCCAAAAATTTACTTGAGGCGATGGCATAGATATCGTTTATCATTATCAAGCGATTGAACAAATGTGCCGTCGAACACAAAAATTGTCGATGTTTCTTGGTACCGGAAGTCCCAATATAACATCGGGAAAAAGGATGCCCATAAAGTGAAAAGAAAAGTAAATGCATTGTTGCATCTATTTTAACGTGAAATGGATACGATTGATGATGCAGGGCATATTTTTGAAATGGATAACAAGATAGCTACATGCTAAATTTTTTTACAATGCTGAGTCGAGTATTATGTCGATATTCTTGTTTTATGCCTAGAAATTTTATTTACTGGGCTATTTTGCTCACCCATTATTTTTCAGGTGAGAAAAGTTTCCCCGAGAGCCACTGTTTGGGTACCCGGCTTGTATGACCCACCTTTGCCAAACTATAATTGATGTGGAAAATGGTACTATTTTATGTTCGTATCACTACGACCGTATGGATGATGGGGGTTTGGCACATCAAATACCCATTGAGTTTGTTTCGTGGCATGAACAAACACAAGATGGGATGATGAGGGAACCCTTGCGAAACGTTAATATCCGTGGTCCATCGGGACCTCGTCTTAGAAGGGATCACTTTGAGGAGATAGGGTAATCCCATCCCTTATTAGTAGTTGATCTAACGGGCTAGTGATTATGGTGGACGATCGAATAGCCTCCAACAATTTTTGTTTGTAAAATAAGTTGGGAGGTAATGTGTTGTGGGTTTTGTGAGGAAGTTTGGTATGTATAGATTTCCTAGATTTTGGTTGTAAAATAGAATAGGGAAGCTAAGCTTTGTACGAGGAGTATTAGGTGATGTACTAATGGTATGGGATGCCCACCATTATATAACATTAAGAATGTTGGTAAATGTCTTGGAAGTTGCTATATCTACTAATTAAATGGGGTAGATATTCCTCTACATTTAAGAATAAAGGTTGGCAGAAAATAAGTAAATAATTTTGTCCTAAATGCCCCTTAAGATTAATAGCTAAGGGTCCTTAGTTTTTTTTTTTAAGGAAATTATAGTTGAGAAGGATCCTTAAAGCAATAAGATAAAATAGCCAAATGAATTAGATAAGTAAAAGAATAACGGGGTCGGGTTCTGGGGTCGCTACATCTCAAGTAGACCTTGGAACCGACCTAAAAAACAGGGTACGCTCCAAAGCAAGTTTCAGGATAAAAAGGGTAGGTTCCAGTTTTCAAAAATTAAAAACCAGTTATACCTAGGTAGATTTCCTGTTTTAGGTCTGGATAGATTTCACCCAGATCATGCTCACCTCTAACCCATATAACAATTCAGCCCATCACATATGGGTTAAGAAAATATTCAATGACCCATTTCGACAGCCCACGGTTAACCGACGCTGCACTAGAATTCCAGTTCTCATAGGATTCACGTAAAATGACCCACTCCACTTTGCTTTTTCTCTGGCAAAATCGAAGATCTAAGTCTACTTCGTGTTAGTGTAGTGTGTTCGGAGTCGAAATGGCACTCCAGCCTAAGGGACTTCTGGAAAGTCCTTTTTCACAGAACACAAAAAGTGTTATCTGAACTGATTTAGAACGGCAGTGCTCTCCATGTGCTTCAGATTGCATAAGGACTATCGCCAAGATCCATTCACCAGTTCCCCTCGACCTACCAAAGAACATTATCCTAAAGAACTCTCAGCTTATCAACATGAGTCCACATTTTTAAAATAACTGAGCAGAGAGCAGCCGAAAGGCCAGCGCTGGTTATCCCAAAAAAGCAAAAGGGAAAGAGGCCTGCCAATTTGTCTTGCTTGTGGACAGGATCCTTGGATGACATAACAACACCAATGGTGCAATGCATTGCTACTGATATCAGTTCATGGTGCTTCCACATAGGCATGGTAGTGTAATCCACCTAGGGTTTCCAAGTACGAGTATTCTCAGGTTTCTTAAGATGCGAATGATAACCGTTCTGTTGCCGTAAGCTATTTCTGGCCATAAATAGAATTTTTTTATTTCTGTTCCGTGAATGAGTTTCTAACCAAAGAAATGCGTTTAATAGCGATACAAAATTTTTGTCCTCGGAACAAAAAAGCATTTGTAAATAGCAAATGATTGCTGATTGCTGGGCCTTGGCGGAGATCGACGACCGGAGGCTGGCGATCGGAGACCATCAGATCGGCGATACGGACGTGAGAGAGAGGGAGTGAGCATTGAGACTAATTTTTATTTCTAATTCTGTTTCAGAAATAGAAAACCAGAAAATTTTTATTTGTCATTTTAGTTCCAAACCTATTGTTGGGCTAAAATTTGTCTTGGAAATAAAAAAATGAAATTGTTTTACCAAACGGATTATTGTTCCAAATCTATTTCCAAGAACAGAAAAATAGAGAAACAGGATGACTATTATCCGCGCCCTTATCCTTCCCTCTTCACTAGTTGCTGCCTTCTTATCCCAAATATAAGGAGATTGGTCTCCTCTTGCTTCCTGCCGGAAAATGATGGGTTATCGAGTGGAAGCACGGGAAGAAATATTGCGCAAAGGGACATGGATTGAGCAGGAGGATGTTATCTTAACCGCCTTTGTCACCGTTTTAGGGGAGAGGCGGTGGGATCACATTGCCAAAACATCGGGTACGGTTGTCATAGAAGTTAAACCTCGTCGTACGTACTTAACGGGAAAGGAAACGTTCATCTTATATTCCACACTGATAGGTACACTAGTTAACCATCTGAAGCTGCGTAAATGCAGGTCTCAAGAGGAGCGGGAAGAGTTGTCGGCTGCGATGGAAGAACTATCTTCGTCCCAATCTCAAGCGCGGTCCTATTAGCCCTGAAGAGGAAAGGATTGTCATTAAACTTCACGAGCAATGGGGCAACAAGTGAGTTATTTCTGATTCAAATCGTTGCCATTTCTTGTGGATTTAGTATAGAAATTGCGAGCAAGGAAGGCTGTTTGATGAGATTTTGCTGAAAGATTTGTCCTATATGTTCTTCCAGGTGGTCTAGGATAGCAGAAAAGTTGCCGGGAAGAACCGACAATGAGATCAAGAACTACTGGAAAACCCATTTGAAGAAGGAAGTGCAATCTTCGAAACAAGGTTTGTCTGGAGCTGCTTGCCAGGCCCCGCAATCTCGAATGAGCAATAGAAATCGAGATTCCAGCTTGCCTAATGCGGTTTACCAATGTGAGCGAAAACAGGAATGCCAAGACCACTTCCCAATTGCTGATAGCTTGAAAACCACAGGCAGTTCCTTGAACGTTCTCAGTTTCTCGGACTTTTCATGCTTGAATTCTCCATACGAGATCCGCTTATTGGATTGGATGTCAGAGTTCGGGAATGATGCAAACGAAGTGACCTGTGTGGCCTGTAAACCCTCGGGCTCGTGCTTTTGTTATCCGAAATGGGATTTTGAAGGAGTTGATAATTCTATATGGAACTGCCCGGGATGCCTTTGGGAGTAACTTCTGAGCTCTCCCTCCGGGTGCTTGAAACACTTGCTCTCTCTTGAGAATGCAGGGGTCGAGTTGGTTCTTATCTGGTAGATCATCTTGGTACCTAAACTAGTTTTAGTTTACACAGACTTGCAACTATGCAAACCAAGCCAATAGAATTGCTAAGTTTAAGACTTATGATCTATAATGAGTTAACCAATTGTGATGATGTGATCAATTAGCTGTGTCTGTGCATATACCTGATGGACTCAGATTCGATCCTGGTGATAATTGAGGTACCTCAGCACGGACATGTACTTCACAAGCTGCTTTTGCCGACCCGCCATTCCCCAAAAAAAGAGTTCTGACCACATTTCTGAGTTAATTAGAAGATGTTTAGCTAAACTTCTAATTGCAAGTTGTTTCCCTGTGAACAAAATACTCGTCTTAATCGAGCAATAAGACCCTGTTTAGTATAGCTGCGTCGGATTAACCTCGTGTTGCAAGGTACATCAGCTGAACAAGAACATCAACTTTAAGCTTGTGTCGCATCGCATGCCAGAAACGTAGATCCGGTCCCAGGCACGGTAATGCTTCAATATTTAGACTGACTGGTGTGATACTTTGCCTTGCCGGACATCTGCCATAACCACTAGTGTCTCAGTTCGTGCTTCGGCTCAAACGGAGTACACAAATGAAACCTCAAAGCCGAAGCGGTTCTCTGAAAAGGAGTGACCAGAAACTAAAGCGCTGAGGCAAGTACAACCGCATCAAAGACGATCCCAACTTCCACATGTGGCAGACAAATTAGCAGCTAAGAAGCCTGAGATTTCTTTTCTCAAAAAAAAAAAAAAATCGGAGAGAGATTGGGACTTCGATAGCGACCACTAAATAAGTAGAAGCATGTGCACTTTCTCTTTTGTGGAAAGATCTCGTCACTCATTGCCTCATTCCTCTTAAGAAATTAAAAATTCAGAGACGATATTGAACTTTTTCATATAATTCGTGGACTAAATTGAATAAATATAAAAAAATTCATGGACCATATTAAGTAAATTAGAAGTTTAGGGACGATATTACACATTGGAATGAAATTTAAGAATCACATTAAATGAATTTAAAGTTCAATGACTATATTGCATATCGAATCAAAATTTAAGAACTATTCATATCATTATCCTTTCGTGAAAAGATCTCATCACTCACCGCCTCGCTCTTCTAAGAAATGTGAACTTGTCGTTAGAAAACAATATCATGGTCGAATAATGTCAGAGCTTTACGTTCCCGGTCATTGCTTTGCTTTTCCCTCGCTCACGCACTTGCTTTTTGCCACGTTCCTTTTTGATCGACAAGAAGGATAAGATGGGGGCAAACTCTATTACATCATCTTCGACCCACAAACTCCGTACCAGAAACAATCATATTATTATCTTGTCGATAAGATGGGGAAAGAAATCTCAACTTAGGATTTGTAAATAAAACATTAGTGCAATGGCGATCATGGGCTTGCGCAAGTGGTTAAAGAACAAGACGTGAGCGTGGGATGACTTGCGGTGCGTTAGTTCGGTTCCTCGCATCATCAGCACAAATGATTTTATGTTCAAATCATCTACTCGAATTATGACTTGCGTATTACCTAATCCATGACGTTACTGAGTCGATATAGACCATCAATTACCCCAACTCTAAAACCCGGGTTTTATAAGGTTGCCTTATTTACCTTTGCCTCCTAACTTGTCTCTAGCTATACTTCGTCGAAAATAATCCATTCTTGATCATCCACTCGGATTATAAAGTTGTCTTATAACCCAAAACAATGATCAACAATTTTTTAAAAGATATTAATATGGTGATTTATTGTTAGATTATCTCGCTTTCTTCAGGCTCTCTGAAGTCTTGCTGATGCCTGAAGGATCTGTGCATAGACCTGCAGAGGGGGATGTCAGTGTGGTCTGTCCTGGAAATTAGCAGTGTCCCAACCTTTTACCTGCGAAATGTCATTTGCTTGGTGAAATAGATACAAGTTTCGCGTTGTTGGGAATTCGAATGCCAAATGGGTCTTGTTGCCTTACTTTGCACGAGTTACTCTTTAATGATGACCCTGAAGATGGGACGGGCCCTGATGCGTGATTTTGCCATGTAACATGAATTTAGGAATTGAGATTCGGTCAGAAAGCGAGTTAGGGAATTCGGATTGAACATGTTTGAAGGTCGGTTAAGTTCATCGGACACATGTATATCCGCTTTCAAAACGAGTTATCAATACAAAACCGGACTCCTTAAATATGGATCACAACCGATTTTGTTAGCTTTGCTTTTATAAGTATTTCAATTTATAGATTTTTTACATTTTTTTATTTTATTTATTAACTTTTTAATTATTTGATTTTTTTTTTCATCCTGTTAACATATACATGTGAAGAGCTTAAAGTGGGTTAAATGTGTGTTATAAGTTTTTCTAAAATATTAGTATGTCTTGATAATATGAGTCGAGTCGAGTATAGGTCAGGTACGAGTTGAGTTGTGTATGGGCCAAAACGGGTTAGATGGGTCATATGGGTCATATGGGTCGGACCATATTCGACTCAACTCAAACTCAAGACGACCCCATTCACCCATTTGACACCTCTGGTATCAAGCGCTTTTATTGTTACCAAAAGTGTGAAAAGTTAAGAAAAACAATATAAATAGTAACTGTAAGTACTTAACATATGTCACTACATAAAATTCGTGCTTGAAAAGATACTAAGTCGAAGACACTTCGCATTATTCATGTTGTCTACAGGTTACATTGGGTTGTAAGGGAAGAATAAGAAAATTAGAAGGTAGCAATGACAAATAAAAAAAATGGGCTTATTTTGCTCAAAATAGAAAAGTTTTTTTTTTTTTTTTTTTTGGTGTTCGGAGAAATAGAAAATGGGTTGGGGATCGGTGTTAGTGTAGGAGCCCAAACCCGCGAAGAAAATCAATGGGCGTAACTTTTCAAGAGTTCACCTATTATTGTCTTTGGTCGAAAGCCTCGTTTGCTTGAATGAAAAGGTGCAATTAAGAGAGCTCTTTGTGCCTGTTTTTGCCGAAACATCTCAATTTCGAGTAACATGTGTTTTTCACCGCGAAGGGTCAATTCAGTAGCGCATGGCTTTTTTTGAGAATTATCTTTCGCGATTGAAAGGGCCGTGTGCGCTTCGACGAGTTTCACATATTTCACGGGTAAGATAGACTTTAAACATTCCTCGGCGGGAAGGACGCTTGCTCGAGATACTATTTCAGTATCCAATTCGAAAGCCAATTTGTATAAATCCATGTATCTGGGGATTTCGTCCATCTTTTTGTATGAGAAATTGAAGACTTTCGTGGTAACCACCATTATTAAGTAGTCATAGAGTACAATTTTTCTGGTTCAATTACAGGAGGTTTCTCAAAACATCAGTGCTACTTTTCTATTTATCATAACGCGCTTAGTTAAGCATTTTTGCCGTGTCCATCAAAACGACTCTTTTCACAGGCATTTTGAGTGGGAGTTGGCTCTTTCTTGTAGTTGCAAAAGCCTAGATGGTCAGGTAAAACTGCAATTGTAACAGTTGCAGGGCCTCTCTGGAAAGCCCATTCTCCGAATCGGTGTAGAAGAGGGAGTTGAGCTCTTTCTTTTTGCCTCTGGCCGGGTGAGGGCAACCCCCCTGCCGGCGTCGGGACACGGCCAGTGAGGGTGGTCCTCATATGATGCCGGAGGAAAAAAACGAAAGGAGAAAAGGAAAAAGAAAAACAGAAAAAGATAAAAAACTTAAAGAAATAAAAAATTCAAAAAAATATCTAAATATTATTAAAAATCGCCCACGTCGGCATCGGCGGTGCCATGTAAGATGACCAGTGTCTATGTCAGCAATTTCCGAGTAATAAGACTGAATCGGCAAAAGGTAAAATGGTTTATGACTGAATTGGGAAAATTGTAAAAGGGTTTAGGATTTTTCCCTACTTTTGCAAAAGTGAGTTTTCATGTTTTCCTTGTGAAGAGGGATTATGTTATGTAAATGGACGTTATTTTGCATTGGTGGTAAGGATATATGTATTTCTAATACCCTCTTTTACAATTTATGGCAGGGATCATCAGAACATGTCCTAAAAAGTGTCATTGCCATGATAAACATGTATACCTTGACGTTTGAAATTACTGCTCACGTGATTTATAAGCTCCTGTAGTTATTTTTCCTTATCACTACCTATAGAAACACTACTTCGAAGTTCGCATGCTTTTGCTCTTTAATCAATTGTAAATGTAACCATTCGTGTCGGTTCGGGTTTTGATATGTCAAGGTTTTTTACCATATGCTAGAGACCATTGCATTTGTAATCGAAAGAAAAACATACTTGAGCTTAATGGATGGGCTCACCTGCAAACTAGTTTGGGATAAAGGTGATGTTAATATTGATATACATTTTTCTGCTATGTTACGGGTTCTTACTTTGCAGCCATGGCGGAATTTGTCAATGATTTTGGTGTGTAATCTTAAGGTCGTTAGTTGTTCCTTGCTGCCTCTTTATTTGAGGGAGCATTTGCATTTGGCTCCTTTCTATGATTTAATGTCAACTTTGTTTGGTGTGAAATCTTTGGCTTGTAATTCCTTACGAAAATTTTTGCTACTTTTTCAGTGGGGTACATTGCGAAACATGATGGGAATGCAGAAGTGGGATAAACTTTTAATGATGAGGAACCTCCGTCGGACCGCTCTAATAATTTATTGGATGCTGATCCTCTGGACTGATTATTGATATGTACGACATAAAAGGGGAGAAGTACATTATAAGTGCAATAAGTTGTGTATGCGCTCATTTTAGTGCCAAAACTTTCAAAACGATAATTTAAGTGCCAAAACTGAAGAAAAATAATTACTTAAGTGTTAATCGAAGAAATTCTGGCGAAATAAAATATGTGGCTTTTATATTTAAATTTATTATCTGATGTGGCAAAATTTTAAAGAACAACTGCCACGATGGACGTCTAAAAACGACATCGCAAATCCTACGTGGCTGGTGTGTGGGAAGACATGAAGAAACGACGTCGCAGGGGGTTTTATACATCAAGAAACGATGTCGCTCAGTTTTGCCATCCTCTTTCATCACTTGGTCCTCTCCTGTGCTCATACTTCATCGCTTAGCCCTCTCTCGTCACTCGCTCGTGGTCACCTGCCATTGTCGGTCGCTCGCCATCGTTGGTCACCATCGCTAGCTCAGCCGCTGTTGTCTCTATAATCGTCGCTAAAGTTTGCCTCTTCTCTCTCTAAGTTAAAATTTTAGGGCGCATAGGGCAAAATTAGGATTATGACGGAAAAATTAGGGCTCGTAGGGAAAAATTAGGGCTGACGTGGCAAAATCAGGGCTCGAAGTTGATGCGGTGGGGACCTCAAGTTGTTTAATCTCGAAATAGTGAAGTTGATGTCGTGGGGACCTCAATTTGTTCAATCGGAAACACTGTAGTTGATGCCATGGAAAATTAATTGCTTTCTTTCCACTAAACGACAACTGTTGATTCATTAGTCAATTAGATGCCACTGATTTTTAGGACCTCCATGTGAAATTGCTGTTTTTTCCATGATTGTGGTACCAAAAGCTAAATAATTTTTTTTTTTTACTTTTTTCCTTTGGTACGGTGTCGGCATGGACGAAAATCTTATAGCTATTATTGTCCGGCTATGGTGGGACTTTTGCGATTGGCACCGAGGAGTGGGATTACGAAGGTAAAGATGAAGGTACTATTTTCGTCGATATAAGGACGGCATCCTATATTTCATTCATGAGGGATATAGTGTGCTATTTAGGATGCAAAAATACAAAAATTACATTATTGTGCTCTTGGGAAGGGCTTGACGGATGGGTTAAGATACTTCCCGGATGATTGTGGCTTCAAGAATCTGATTCACCATAATCTTCATGGCAATGAAGCGAAATTCTATGTTGAGTATTACAGCAATGATGAAGAGGATGATGGCGTCGATCTTGAACATGATGAGATAACTCAAATAGGAGAAGTAAGAGATGTTATTGAAGCTAGTACTCATGGTGGAGATGAATCTGTTTTAGATAGGGAGGACAGTGGGGTACGTCATATAGGTGATGAGGAATTCACTAGATTAGATTGAGAAGTTGCACAATCTAGTGATGATGACGATAATTATAAAGCTTTGTGAAATGTAAGTTTCCCAAGGGATGATGATGATGAGTTTGCACAGTCAAGGCACGGGGATAGGGCATTTTTTTTTTTTTTTGGTAAAGTACAACAGCATAGGGAGTTTGCAAAAAATATATGCATCATTTGAAGAATTATAGGGAGTTGAACTAGTAAATTAGGGATGAAGAAGCTCCAGCTATTGGGAATGACGAAGAAAGTGGTAGTGACGACATGAGTGGTAGTTCCAAGGATGAGCTTGAAGAAAATGAAGTGTTGCACCTTTGTGTAGAAGGAAAATGTATATTTCCGTCCTTGGGAAAAGTACACTAGAAGCTGGTATCAAAGAGGGACCTCAAACGCTTCAAACCAATGCCGAGAGTGGATCATATAGAGGTCCAAATGTTTAGAGACCATTTTCCTTTCTTAATTTGCTTAAGAGATGATGGTACACACATGCGCGCACGTTTGCCTCTTTGGCTTCTGCTTCTCGGTTCCAATCCTCAATAGATTAATCTCATACATCAACCGTGCACGATTACAAGAAGCTGGTATCAAAGAGGGACACTCCTTGGTCTGTATTCGATTCTTTGATTCTTTGTATTATTAGTAGTATAAAAGAGGGCTAGTAGTAATTTGCATGCAAGGCGGGTCATTAATACTTCCCTTGCTCATGGGACCCGATGCACTAGTTGATGACATTTCGCTTAAAGTGCATTTGAGTCTTGCACTTTTCTCTCGTTTTTTCTTTTTAATCCTAAAACTTGACAAAAATGTCAAAGAGAAATTGTGTCGAATTTGTTGATTTTTTTTTGAATGGAAGATCTTATGTGCCATTTTAACTTTATTGATTCTCCCATCTCACATGGCATTTAGTATGTGGCGCTCACCACGTCCGTAGGAGGTCATCGGTGCTGTGGATCTCACATCTTGATATCCATATTATACGCGGACATTTACCAAATATTTGTTGGGATTTTACCCAATCCGAAGGAAAATCCGGATGGTTTCTAGTCCCATTTTATCCTATCCTATCCCAGTCCTTGTCCGAACAACCAAATGCAGCAGTTGGAGCTTGGATGAGCCAATCTCTGTTGAGGGAATGCCATCTTTAATCTTCCTAGGCAGACAGTTCCTTGTTCCTGGTCTGCTTTTGCCAGGTTTTGCTTTCATATTCTCATGAATAGAATTTTGTCGCATGGAAAAAAGAGATTGCTGCCTCCGTTTGTTTAATTTTGTAATGCGAAGCAGAACCTAGAACTAGATGTATAGTGACAAATACAGCAATGAGTTGAGAGCATTAACCACGGGAACTTTGCCTATTAAGTCCAATGGCAAACATTATCAGTTCCCGACAAAAGAATATATTCTTACATCTGACAAAGTGCTAATAATGTATAGCATGTGGCGCCTTGCCAAGCTGGTTTTTCAGGGCAGATTCATCTCCTCACTCTGTCGAAGCAGATCCTAATGTTCACTATAAACTTCCAAGAGATTTTTGGTTTCGTTGCTGCCAAAGATCTGCATGTCTCCCCTCTTAAAACGGTTGCTAAGCAGGTTCACTTGGCGTAATCCTGAAGACCCAGCTCAATGAGCTGCTGATGTGAGTTTCCTTTTGATACCATGCCTGGCTCTGTTGACATGCTCCTTGTTAGTGAAAGATGGCCACCTTACATGTCTACATAAGTTGTGAAAAAATTGCCTAGTAAATGACTCGTTCGGGTACATTTTACATCGTTGGGTGAGTCTCGTCGAAGCTTGGGGATGAAAGTACATGTAGCTACGAGTACCGGTGAAAAATTGAGTGCCTTGCATTATTCTGCAGTTAACTTGGGACCCAAGACTCATGATCTTATGGCTGTCTAATTATTTGTGTTGTTTTTCATCTCAGAGACGCAGATCCTACATTAATTAAACAGAGGTAGGTGCGCATAATATTATCAATCCTTACATCCTTAATATTATCTGTCATCTGTATGATGGGCACCCCTTAATTGATCACGAGGGTCGACAGCAGCCTCATTTGACCTCAACCGATACCCATTTTTATACTATGCACCATTCTTTTTCTTAATGTAGCAATGGCATCCACACTAGTCATACAGAAATAATGCATAGAAAGAGATGCAATTTGCATCTTTCTAATCTTTATTACCATGTTCCCTAAAAAAGCTAAAACCGATCCAATATACGAGGCAAAGAAACCTAAAAGCCCACGAACCAATCTGGAGACAGCAGAAAGAACACATCCAAGAATGAGTGGTGTTAGCCAGGAGCTAACCCTACATTAAGCTTGACAGCTTTTATTGTTGGTATATTATTTTGCCTAGGTTGGTCAACTAGGAATTGGCCAACACTTGGATCCAATGGTCTTTCACTGACTACTGCAAAAGCTCAAGAATCCCATGAACTCGTGATTCTCAATCATCACAATGCTCTTCCGAATGCCAACGACCCCTGCAAAGCAATAAAAGAAAGAAAACCATTCCATGATCAAAGAAAGATAATAGTATGTATCCTCAAAAGATGTGTTGAAAGATTTAGAAGTTTCAATTCTCAGGATGGAGAAGAGAATGGGAGCATTAGGATTACCCATGGTGATGGCACTAGCAAAGATGACACCAGAGAGGATGAATACGATGAGGGAAGCTCTTCCCAAGAACGTTATGAGTTTCCTTACAAAGTATTGTCCCCAGAAACCGGCCAGTATCGAAACTGACATGAGATAAAGCGCTGCAGAAGGGGAAAAAAGGGATAACTTGAAAATCACGGATCAACATTGAGTTGAGTCAAGTATCGACGTTTGTCTTGTCAGGAGCTGAACTAGCAACAAACTAAGAGGAGTGCCAACTGGAGAGTCGTACCGTAAGGGATTGGAAATCTCTTAAGCAGGTAGAATTCCACCACAGACAAGGATGACGAGAACATCATCACGAATGTCGCCGTCGCGCTAGCAACCTGGAAACGAAACAAGCTCCAAACTTAGGTGGGGAAAGAGTTGCACGGAAAAGCACATTCGACGTGTTTCATCTTGCAAGGCCCTTAAATTTAGAAAATTTACTATTTTCAGTTCTTTGATCAAAGCAAAACCGCAGATATCTTTGAGCAAATTCATAAGGCATCCTGATTAATTGTTTGCAATTACCCCATAGATTGTGCAAGCCAAGAGCAATTTCCTCTCTTATCCAAGAAAATAAAAAGACCTATTTGCTCTGCACATGTAACACTTCGGAGATGAACAATGCAATAATACTATACCCTTTAAAATGCCAACCTGGTGGATAATTGAATGTCTAGTTTATCATCGCCCTGATGCTTCAAAATATAATATCTTTATAGAAGGCCAACCTGCTGCTCCAATGAATGTCTAGTTTTTTTCTAGTGTGATGCTTCCAGTTTACCAACTTCCTGACGATGAAGTTTTTCACTAAAGAAAGCTCCTGCTCCATAATTTAAAATAGCCAATTGCTTGCACTCTCATGGATTATTGATGATTACAACAGTTGACTGATAGTTAAGGTGACGATATCTAATCGAACTCTGCTTCCTAAATAAATACACTGGATATTTAACCATCATATATACCTGAGGAATGACTCCAATCTCGAGGAGAAGCGGCCCTAGAATGAATCCACCACCCGAACCCAGAAGACCCCCAACACAGCCTCCTAAGATGCCGCAGAGTGCGCAGAACAGAATGTGCACTGCTGTCCACTGGATCGTGGCCTCACATATGGCTTCAGTGTTGCCGGTGCACATTCTCTTTTTGTGCTCTCTGTACAATTTCACTGCTTCATATCCAAATACAGCCATTGCGACTGGGAACTGTTGAAAAAACAAAAGATTTAAGACATGGTAAGGTTTATGCTGGATAATGATTGATGACCAGTAGGAAAGAGGGTTTGTATTGTTTTTTAAGTACCTGCAAGCAGAAGAGCACCCAGTACCATGCACTACAGACTGCTAGATTATTCTGCAAAAGATGAGAGCATATATTAAAGGTATTAATCAGAAAAAGGCCCAAAATTCGGAATATGAGAGAGAGACCACTTGCCTTGATGACCTGAAGAAGCAGGAAAGCAACCCAGACAAGGACTAGTATCAAAGTCCTTTTCCACCTAAGGTTCAGACACAATATTTGCTGCAATGACAGTATTATCTTACAGACTGTAAATTATCTTAAGTGAAGTATTGGTAAAGTTCAAGAAGGGCCAAATTACCCATTCCGTTTTCTCTTCTCTTGGAATGAGCAGATCATACTGTGTATCGATGAGAACTGCACAAAACCAAAACAGTCACTTATACATATTTCAGAAATGTCTTGAGGAAATGGACATAAGGAAGAAATAATGCGCATATTCTAATTTCGTGAGTCAAGTGGCTTACGTTCACCATGAGAGTTCACGAGAGTCGCTTGCTGCTGGGCCAATTCTTTCTGCAATGCCCAGCTGAATTTTAGGATTGGTCAAGTGCGTTAAATAACCTCTACTATCAACGTGCTTCAGTTAATCAGAATCAAACTAACCTTCAGGATTGTTTCCTCCTTCCACATCTCAACCCCCTTGAAGAAGGACCTTGACGAGGTTCCTAATCACACAAACGGCCAAGAAAAATGTTAACAGTCTCTTGGTGAATGAAAAGATTGTCACACTCACAGGAGAAGCTAAGTAAATCAGAGTGGAAAACACAACACAGAAGAAGTGAAGTTAGTTCCAGAAACGAACCTAGAAAGAGTATGATGATTAAGACGGTGATGAGCCAGTAAGGGAAGACCACGCTGAGCGCCACACCGACGGTGATACCGACCATGAGCATGGGCTGGAACAGAAGGGCCAGATCATAGTCTATGATGGGCACTTCCCTCATCGGATGGGGCACTCTCAGGTTGTACCAGACCGACGATGTGGATGCCCCCATTATCATACCTGCACAAATCCCACAAATTTCAGTAACTAAAGTCCTGGCTGAGATTGGACCCAAAAAAAAAAAAAGTCCTGGCTGAGAAATTAAGCTCTGAAGTGGGCACAATTCTTCCCACAACACAACACTGGATTTGAAGCAAAGAACACATCAGAAAAAGGATTCCACTTTCTAGCCTATTACAAGTGACTCAGGAGCTCACTTTCACCAATAGTTAGCCCTCAACTTTGAAGCTTGTTGACACTAAAAGCAGGGGAAACACAAAGTGATTGAACATGACATTATGACATCTAGAAAAACATTGTTAACTCACACTTGGAGATGGCAGCAGCGGACTTGGTATCGAACCCGACCACGAGAGTGAGCATCGGCACGAAAATGCCACCGCCCCCGACGCCGCCCACCGTCCCGCACGCCGACCCCAGAAACCCTATCACCGTGGCCACCACCACCCTCCACCCAAATTCCAATTCCTGCTCCACCCCGCCACCCAGAAAAGAAAAAGAAACCACCTTTCTCAGTCGAAATTCACATTGGCAAAAGCAACAAGAAGGGGGGAAAAAAAAAACAGAGCCAAAGCATACAAGCGAACAGAAAACAGAGACAACGCACCGGCCAGACTTTCTCGGTGTCCGATCCGCGCAGGGTCGAAGGCAACAAAACGAGAGGACTCTTTTTCGCATCGTCGCGCGTTCCATTGGCGAGGAAAAACGCAGAGACAATCACGAGAGCGAAGCCAGACATCAGGTAAACAACGAGTCCCTTCGTGGCCATGTCCGGCCGTTCCCTTCAACCCCGTAAGAAAAATGAAACGAAGCGTCCCTTCTCTCCCCTCTTGGCTTCAACACCCAGATACGTGACAAACTCTTCGTGGGTATTCAAATCAAGGAGGAGAAGAACATGGCCTGAGGGGCATGCGGGCTTGAGACCTGTTTTGACGATTGTATGAAAGAAACCGGGGATGGACCGAAATGGAGGGGGAGGTCGGTGTTTTTGTGAAATCAATATTCGCAACCTCTCAAAAACTTTACATCACATCACAAAACGAAGCACATGGCCCGATCACATGCCTCCTCTCCATCGGCAAGAGACAGGACAAAACTCCGATCAGACCGCGAGCGCAATGAGGCCAATGCGCGAGCAACGCAACAGGCAACGCTCGCTCCTCATGGGAGCTTTGAAGAGGTTACCAAACGAGACATGTCTTCTTTGTTTTTCCTAAATTAGGAAAAAAAAATCAAATATTAAAAATCATTAATTTAGAAAAAAATTCTTAATAATGATCAATTATATTATTTACAAAAATACATGATCGACTAAAAATTCATCTTTCACTAAAAATTTAGACATAAGTTATTGTTGGGAATAAAAATTAATTTTCATTGAATAACTATTTCAAGCGATATGAGTAATTATTTTTAAAAGAATTATTTATTTTTGTTGAAACAAACGCATCCGAGATCTGATCTATACAAACCAGGTCAATCGCAACCTTTAAAAGATGAGTATCTCGTGGACAAGATTCACCCGATGCACCAAGCCTAGATTTTTTTTTTTTTTTTGGTCGGAAGCTAAAAGAAGCTACATAATTTGTTCTGATCTCGGTGCGTTACATAATTTATTTTCAAATAAAGAAAATGCAATATACTTAATTTTCCTTCTAATCATGAGAATCATATTAACTTTCAGACACCCAAAAAATGACCAATATTTTTTTTTTTTGGGTTATAACCGGCAAGTGATAGATTTAGTGGATAGAAGGAAAGTTTGGTGAATAACATAAATCAATAGACATTAATATCGACATGCAACTGTTGAGTAGCAATGTTTTTGAGCTCTTTTAGATAAGTGTAACTGGATATCACTTATCCGGGATGAAATCATCGACGTGATATTGTTCAAATAACTCAACGTTCTTGCAAAGTTTTATTTATTTATTTAAGTTGTGTAACCTTTGTTTGTAACTATAGATTGTAGACTTTAAATAGCCGCATTGTACACATTCTACTCTTTATAAACTCTCAATCGATCGAAGAACTCAATATTCTCACAAAGTTATCTCATCATTACTTTTCCGCAATTAAATGTATATAAATTCCCGTACTTTAGTCATAGTTTCATATTTTCATTGTCGATTAAATTTCAACATTGTATTTCCCTATCATCTCACTTTGTAGTCGATTAAACTCTAACAAAGTGTTTTGTACTTCGTGGTCGATTAAATTTCAAAAAAACATGTCTGTTCCACATGACTCATTGAGACTCTTGTTCAAAATCGCCACAAAATTCATCTTAATCTTAAAAGAAGTCGAACAACGAATTCGGTGGAAGGTATTTTATCAATAATCCAATTTCGGCAAAACATTAACAAAAAAAAGTGGGAAAATTAACAAAAAAAATCCTAAAACTATTGCAATTGTGTCGATTTAGTCATAAACGTTTTTTTTTTTTTGTCAATTGAGTCCTAAACCTTTTATATTTGTGCCAATTTAGTCCATCCGACCAATTTTGGCCGACTGTCGCTTACGTAAATAATTTTTAATGACATTATAATATTTTTTTGACTTATGTTTACTTCTTTTTCCTTTTTTTTTTTCTCTTTCTTGCTTCATTCCCTCCCTTATTCTTCCTCCACCCTCGATGCCGGGGAAGGGGGGGTGAGTGGTGTGGGTAAGCTCGGCAGAGCCTGGCGAGGTCGATCGCCCTTGCCACGATTGGTCACCAAGGTGGCAACGGGCTGGAGGAAGACGAAGGAAGGGAAGAAAAAGAAAAATAAAACTCAAAAATATTAAAATGATTTTAAAAATTATATACGTTAGAGCTGTTGGGGCAAAGTTGGCCGGATGGATTGAATCGATACAAATAAAAAAAGATTTAGAACTCAATTGGCTAAAAAAAAGTTCATGACTGAATTGACAAAATTGCAACGAGTTTATGACTTTTTTATAAGTCTCCCAAAAAAAGAACATTGCGATTTTAAGGGTATTATAAAAGATTTGAATCAACTTGAGAAATGAACTTGAATAACTGTTGGGTGAGAGTAACGTAAAAATTTGCAATTAGAGGAGAACAACATATGTTAGGTAACTGTAGATTTTGTCAAAAACGACCCCTTTTTCATTTTTGCCAAAAAAAATAATAAAGTTGACCTACAAACAATTCAGTTTCCATCCCCATAAATCATCTTTAATTGATTGTTGTTCCGAATTTAATGCACTTGCCATTTACGCATATGACATATTGGTTCGTAGGCGTCACTTCCTGGTCGGAAGCTGTCCTCACGCGACCCGACGTTGAGTTATTCCCACGTGTTTCCGCCGGCTCCAGCAATTTGGTCTTGGACTGTCAAGTTCCAATTGAGTACGTCTCTGACAAATAATTGGCAAAAAGAAAAAAAAAAGAAACGAAAATGGTTTTTTTTTTCTTTTCTATATTTTTGCTACGTTCGTATGAAAAACGATAGAATTCACACATTGTGCCGTGAAGAAATTGGCAAGTGATTATGATAATGGAGGGGAAGAAATAGCACGGCCACAAGATGAGCGGAGAACATCACAATCTTGAAGATCATGACAATCCTTGATTTTCCAGATTTTTATGGTAATTAAGTTTTTTTGGCCATAAAGTAAAGATCAATGTCATATCGATTGAATGTCATATTCAAGTTCTTATTTGCCTGATTTTTCTTTTGTCAAAGCAATGTTTATAAAGAGAGAGAGAGAGAGAGAGAGAGAGAGAGAGAGAGAGATAAATCATTAGAACAAGGACATGGGTCGCAAACTCAAAGAGCACACACCGAAATCTTCTTCTGGTGCTATGGCTTTACCTTTCAACGGTACACGATCTATTAAGTTAGCACTTTAGTGAAGTCTTTGATAAGATCAAAATTTGTCCAATTAAGATGAACTTTCCCGTTACGAAAAAATGACATTAATAGTAAGAGTTTGTTCAAAATCTTTTGCCAACTTAGCTAAGGCATTTGCCAAAGAAGTTAGCATATTGGGATATACATGTACTTTCGGAGCATGGAATATTACCAAAAAAGTCATAAATTTATTGTCCGAATATTAATTTAATCATTAACTTTTCAGTAGAGGCATTTGGTCAAATGCCGGTATTGAGAAGGCTAAAAGCCCAATGCTGATAGGAGTCAGCATTGAGCATTCACTCAAAGTAACATTTTAAAGCGTAATTTAGCAAATATTTTTTGCATTCCTCATAGATTTTTAGGTTAAATTTATTTGCATTTCTCAAAACTCTTCGAAAAGTTGAATCAAACGGAGTTGTTGCTTTTAGCGTATGGTCAATACATCAAATCCGTGCAACGCGTGGCTCTCCAGTAATTTGTATGATTCCGACAATGATTAATGCTCAGGAGGCCGCCAAAAATACACCAGTCCAAACGAAGTAAGAAAGTCAATCATTTCTTTCGGTCTTTCTTTCCTTTTTTCTGTCAAGCAGCCTTAGGTACACGACAAAGATATCAAACGGTTTGGTCGTCTTGGTAATGATTCACCTAATCTTTCACCAAAAAAGAAATTTCACCTAATCAAATAACCAATTAGTCATATATTCTTTCGACAAAAAAAAAAAATCAGTTGTATATTCTAGGCCAATGTCTGAGAATTAGAATTTAATTAGGGCGCCAATTCAGGTCACTATCAACTTTCTCGAAATAGCCTCCCTCCATTGAGGTGTCCTATGCAGATCCTCGGACGCAGTTGTCGTGGTGAGTCTTTGTTGAGAATTTTAGCTAATGAGAGGAATAAATGAATGAGGTGTGATGGCACTCTATTTAAGGAATTATTTGCCTCACAATATTGCTAATGGTTACAGGCAAAAATCTACCAAAATACAATAGAGTCTCAAGCGAGAATATTAGATATCAATTTTAATATTTCTCCAAGAATTCTATAGGAAACAATTGGAAATGAAAGCTGTATTTCTCTTGTTTGGAAAGAACGAAAATTGAAAGTAGAAATTATGAACAATGAGCAGAAGAGTTAAATATATAATAATAAGAGAACACACCTTTTCACGTCCAAAAACGTGTTAGTTCTCATACACTTTTTCATTGTTGGAAAATAGTTTTTTGTCTAAAAATTGCAACTCTTCGTGTTCAATAACAGATAGTTTAGACATATCTCTTTATGTTCAAAACTATATATTCAATCACATCTTTTAATGTCTAAATAGATAGTTATTTCCGAATAGACATAAGCACTCCAAAGGTTGTAAGAGTGACTTAGAAAATAACCGCTAATTGAATAGACACGACCTTTCAAAGGTTGTAAGAGTGCCTTAGAAAGTAACTATCAATCGAACAAATACACACTCGTGTTGTTTCATCAATTGAACAACTAAAATAACCGTCAAGTGAGACAATACACCTCTTTGTTTGCTTTACAAACAAACTATCAACAATCCCACACTTTGTTTGTAAAATAAAATTAAAAAAATAAAATTTCTCAAAGAATACAACCAACATTTCGATGATGTTAATATACACACATAAAGGTCTCTTTCGAGTTAAAAATTTATTTAGTGCGGGCATCTCAAACTTTATCAAAGTTACAAGTAATTTAGCTTTAAACTTGTTACTCTAAATAATATAATTATATATATCGTACATATATTAACCTCTTGTTATAGCGAGAAGTTCATAATTACTCGGCACTATTATGGCACTACTTCTAAGCTCATATAGGTGAAGTATTGTGTTTCTGTTACTAATAAATATGCTACTAAATCATATTATACTTCATTAAGAGTATAAGGTCTTTAAAACGTAACAGATGATATCGACTTCTCATATCAGAGCTAATGTCAGTATCAAACAATCACTTTCAGCAACTTATTTTTATCCATTAAACTTTATAACTAGTGATGTACTAGTATTAGGTCGGGTTACCATTTCCGATGATTTTAATTAAAGGGTTCCAACCCTGTTTCTTGTGAAGTCACATTTACTACATTTCTTGGAAGTCTTTGTAAAGGGATCCACCAGATTTTTGCTTGGCCTCTCGTAAATAATTGTTATAGTACCATCTTGAATCAATTATTTCACGTACTCATGTCTTATACCAATATATCTAAACTTACCATTATAAATGCTACTATAAGCCTTTACTAAAGTAGCTTGATTGTCACAGTGAATAAAAATAGGAGGCATATGACTAGACCATAATTTGATGTTCATCAATAAATTTTTTATCTATTCAACCTCTTTCCCACTTGCTGCTAAATCAATAAATTCGGATTCCATAGTACAATGAGTTATGCATGTTTGTTTTTTACTTGCCTAGTAAACAACACATTCACATAACATGAAGATACATCCAGAAGTAGAATGTCTATATTTCACACTAGAAATCCAACTAGCATCGATGTATCCTTCTAATACCGTCAAATAATTGTTGTAGAACAATCCCAAATTTTTAGTTCTCTTAAGGTAATAAAAATTTTTGATAATGACATTCCAATGTTCTATATTTAGTTTTCTAGTGTATCTACTCAACTTACAGAAAGGGCAATATTAGTTCTAGTACAATGCATTGCATATATTAAAGACCTTATAGTACTCACATTTTCAAGTTGTGCTACTGCTCTACCAGTATTATAATTTAATTTGACATTTGTATCAAATGAAGTCGTCATTTCTTTGAAACCAAGATGTTTAAATTTATTTAACATCTTTTTAACGTAGTTATATTGATTCAAAAAATAACCCCCACTATGTTTTTTAACTTTAATAAATAAGATAATATCTACTTCACTCAAATCTTTCATTTTAAAATTTGAAGTTAGATATTTCTTAGTCTCAATGACTCTAGTCATATTAGTTCCCAATATATGCATATCATAAACGTATAAGCAAATTAAAACACCATAGTCTTTAGTGAATTTAGAATAAATATACTTATCAGCACTATTACACTTAAAACCACTGGATAATATGACTGAATTAAATTTCTTATGCCACTATTTCGGTGCTTGCTTAAGCCCATAAAGAGTTTTAACCAATTTACATACTTTTCTCTCATTTTCGGGAAGAACAAAATCCTCTGGTTGCTCCATATAAATTTTTTCATTAAAATCTTCATTTAAAAAAGCAGTCTTGACATCCATTTGATGAACGCAAAGGTCGTAAATGGATGCTAATGCAAAAAGAATTCGAATAGATGTTATACGTGTTACAAGAGCAAACATATCAAAATAATCTATTTCTTTCTTTTGTCTATAACCCTTGGCTACTAATCTAGCCTTAAAAACTTGGATAAAACCATTAAAATTGTATTTTCTCCTAAAAACCCATTTGCTCCCAATAGCTTTAGATCATTTTAGTAAGTCTGCTAATGCCCAAGTATTATTGGACATAATTGAGTCCATTTCATCATCTATAACTTCTTTCCAAAAAGAAGCATCTCTAGAAGACATAACATCACTAAAAATTTTAAGATCGTCTTCTAAATTTAATACTAATAGGTATTTATTTATCACGTTATTATCTCTATCTCTTTCAACAAGAAAAACATGAGTTATAAAGTCTGGATGTAAATCCTTCGATTTTCTTGCTCTAGTGCTTCTTCTAGGTTCAGCCATGTCTTTGGAATCATTTATTTTCTTATGAGAATCAACGGTATTTCTCTGGATTTTGAATTATTCGTATCTTGCATTGAGTATTGTTCTCAGTAATTTCAGAATCCGTAAAATATTTATTCTCAAATAATTCAACATCTCTTGATTCTACAACGACGTTTGACTGTAAATCAAGAAGCCTATAAGCTTTATTGTCTTCAGCATATCCAATAAAGGCACTTTTGATAGATATATGACCTAAGTTTCGTCCTCTTAGGGTCGGGTACTCTGTAGCATGCCAAACACCCCCTCACTTTAAGAAATGACAGGTTTGGTTTTCTATCTTTCCATATTCATAAGGGCTAACTTATTTTTTGTGGATGGTACTCTATTATGAATATAACATGCAGTAAGCAATGTCTTTCCCTAAAGATTAATTGGTAGCTTTGAGTTCGAAAGCATACAATTGCTCATTTCTCCTAAGGACTTATTCTTTCTTTCAGTCAAACCATTTTGTTGTGGAGTATATGGTGCTGAAGTTTGATGAATAATACCATGTTCTTCACAAAAGGCTGAAAAATCATTTAGGAAATATTCTCCTCCTCTATCTAAATGAATGACTTTAATTTTCTTTTATAATTGATTTTCCACTTCCGCCTTATATTTCTTAAATATGGTAAATGCTTCATCCTTTAATCTTAAAAGATAAACATATAAATACCTACTACAGTCATCCACAAAGGTAATGAAATACCTTTTACCACCACATGTTAACATGCCGTTGAATTCACGTACATCACTATGCACCAAATCCAGCAAATTCAAATTTTCCTTAACACTAGAAAATGATTTCTTTGTTAATTTGGACTTAACACAGATTTCACATTTATCAAATTCACCATTAAATTTTATTAAATTGAACTTTTTCATGTTCATTAAATAGCAAAAATTTAAATGCGCTAATCTAATATGCCATAAATGAGTAGAATCAACAATATAAGCAGAAGACACAATATTATTATTGATGTTCGGTTAATACATGCCTTCATTGACATAACCCTTTTCCATAAATAACCAATTCTTCAACAGGATAACATTGTCGAACTCAAACAAAACCTGAAAACCCCTTTTACAAAGCAAATAAACAGAAATTAGGTTTCTCCCGACTTCGGATACAAACAGTATATTAAGAAAGGTAGCCTTCTTTGTAGAAGTAAAATCTAAATTGACTGTGCCTTTGCCGGTAACCTTTGCAAGAGCTTTATTTGCCATCTTGACCTTTTGAAGATGCACTTCAACGTTCTCTTCAAAGTGCTTGAACATTGATCGATCCTTGCATATGTGTATCATTGCACCATAATCTACCCACCAAGTAGGTTCAACGGTAGCAGAATTGATTTAAAAAATCATGACCATAGAATCACGAATTTTATCAGAAATATTTATGTTTGCAAGTTTGGTTGAAACCATGGCCAAGTAGTTCTCTTCGACTATATTTGCATATGCCATTACTGTCGAAGTGCTCTTGTCTTTGAATGTGCTTTTGTGGTGCCTGCACTCCTTTGAATAGTGACCTTCCTTGCCATAGACAAAGCAACAACCTTTCTTCTTCTTCTGCGGCTTCTTGAAATTCTGTCCTCTCTTGCGTTTAAATTTCTGGGGGTTTTTGGATTGAAATTTATTTCCCTCCATAGCATTCACTTTGTTATCATACAAAACAAACTTATCACGTAAATATGACTCTTCCTTGATGCGAAGATGTTTCTGTATTTGGTCCAAAGTGATCTCCTTCGACTTGTGCAGCATCTTTTTTCCTTAATTTTTCCAACTTGAAGGCAAAGTCACAATAATTGTGCCAACTTGAAAGGATTCTAAAATATCTATCTTGAGGGCACGAATTTTATTTACCAGTACTTGCAGTTCATGGACTTGCTCCAATAAGATTTTAGTATCAACGAACTTGAAGTCAAATACTTAGCAATCAAATATCTATTCGTACCTTGCTCCTCCGCTTTGTATTTGAACTCGAGAGCATTCCAAATTTCTCTAGCAGATTTCATCTTGGTAAACAAATCATATAGCCGATTGGATAGCGTATTCAGAATATGTCCTCTACAGAGCAATTCATCCTCCTCATATTTCTTCCTCTCCTTGTTGACTCTTTCAACATCTTTTGCACTAGGCTCTCCTCCTTCAATGGTAGGCGCCAAATTCACTATAGGCATCAAATTGGGGTCGAGGATACAAGAAATCTTCGGGGTAGTGAGGAGAAACATAGTCTTATCTCTCCAGCGAGTGAAATTGTTGTCATCGAACCGGTCCAGTTTCACCATATCCTGGTTCATAACCTTGATTGATTCTGACTCCATTATTGACAAATAATTCCTTAAAATTGTTGGGAATTTTAGCAAATGAGAAGAACAAAAGAATCGGACTACGAGGCGTGATAGCACTCTCTTTAAGGAATTATTTGCCCTACAACACTGCTAATGATTATCGAAAAAAGTCCTCTAGGATACAACGAGTCTCCAAGCATATAGCAATTCTAATATTTCTCCAAGAATTCTCTAGGAAACAATCGGAAACGAAGGTTGTATTTTCTCTTGTTTGGAAAGAACGAAAATTGGAAGTAGAAGTTATGAACAATGAGCAGAATAATTGAATATATAATGAGAAAAGAACACATCTTTTCACGTCCGAAAATGTGTTAATTCTCACACACCTTTTCATTATTGAAAACAGTTTTTTGTCTAAAAATTACAACTTTTCATGTCCAATAACGGATAGTTCGGACATATTTCTTCATATTCGAAACTGTACATTCAATCACACCTTTTCATATTTAAATCGGTAGTTATTTTCATATAGACGTAAACACTCCAAAGGCTGTAAGAGTGTTTTTAGAAAATAACCGCCAATTGAATAGACACAACTTTTCAAAGGTTGAAAAAGTGCTTTAGAAAATAATCATCAATTGAACAGATACACGCTCATGTCTTTTCGTCAATTGAACAAATAAAATAACTGTCAAGTGAGATAAGGCATCTCTTTGTTTGTTTTACCAAAAAACTACCAATAGCCTCCGGATGTATGTAGAGGTTAAAAGACGTGTACGGTTCCGAGGATCGCTGCAGTGTTGACCCTATTTAGCCCTCTTTTATACGAGACGAAAAGAATGATTTTACTAGTTGCTAACATGGCGATTGCCAGGAACCCATGCAAAATCTTTCTCCAGAGATATCATCATCTTTCCATTGTTGGTAGGCCCTCATTTTATTATGTTTTGTGACATATAAGAGTGGTCCAAACAAAAATCTATCGAATTCTCGTCACAGTGTGTTTCCGGGTGTTTCTACTGATTGATCGTGGCCCCTGAAACGTCAGCTTCCATGGAAGTTTTCATCCTTATCCCACCCCTCCAAGATTTTGAATCCGACGCCAAACACGAGCACCCTTGTCCACCTTCAAGAGGGAGGCTCTGATCTTTTTGTCACATTTCTTGCACAACGAGAAGTTTTCATCCTCTTTCTTTTCCCCCCAAATTCATCGGGGCAGAAATTAACATCGACGCTATTCGTTCCATCTCATTAATGTATGCTCTTTATGTTTATTTGACCTCATTTCACTATTAACTTAAGTTATTAGACGAAAACGTAATTTATTACTTAATTATTTTGACAAAGTCAGAAGATGTTTGATGTCAATGTTTTATCCGTGCAAGTCGATCTTATAGAATTAGGTTTTTGATTTTTCTGGCCAAAGGTGTTTTTTTTTTCCTTCTGTCATATTTAAGATTGAAGATCGTTGCCTCGTAATTAATTCTTTTACTCTTTTTTTTTTGTCACATCAGATTTTGGGCTCATTTTAAGGGTTTTTCTGTTATATTATCCAAAACCCCTTTTAAGGTTGAAAGTGCGTCTGCGGTGGTCGAAGAAGTGAACACGGTTGGGGTGGCGGTTGAGTAGAGAGACATTGGAGACCTTAGTTGATAAAATAATCCGGTCTAGTAAGAAGCGAATATTAGATTGGACGCCATTTCGCTTGAATTGGATTCAAAGACAGAAATATCTTTCGCCGAAAGTCATTCTTCGTTTTGTATAAGAAGAGACAGATTTTATGGTGACTCTAGACGTGAATATCACGGGTAAACAAGAGAATCGTTAACTTCTCTTGAGACGGAAATGAACGTATAGAAATTGTACTGGAATTTAATCGATGACAAACCTTGAGAATGCATCCACTATCAACGGAACCAAACCTACACAAACTATGCTGGGATATAATCGATGAAAAAGCCCGAGAACATAGAGATACAACGCCGGAATTTAACCGACGATGAGGCTCCCGGGATAAACAGCAAAGATACACGCTGAAATTTAATCAATGACGCAGATCTAAAAACTACAGCTAAGAAACCCAATCGACAACGGGAGTCCGGGAACTATAACTACTGTGCATCAATTTAAAGATAACATATTTGTTTGTTTGTGCGCAGATGCTCTCCAGTAGACGAATCCTGGTATTTATAGTGTTTGCATTATAATCGTCTAGGAGCAGTTTTTTTTTTTTTTTTTTTTCATTTATAGCCATGCCTCCTCATTTCCGAAAATATTGTGCTCATGCTCTTACGATGCCATGATCTCGTCTTCAGGCGATTGCTCCCTTAAAATCACGTTTTGCTCCCTCGTGTCCATCTTTTGTCATGTCTATTCTTACTCCACGGCTCCATGGACTTTGTTGTTTTATTCACCAGTGATTTCATATTCGTGATTTCACAGCATCCTAACGCCCTCTGGATACTGAACCTTCTCCCGGTGTTTTAATCGGTAATCCATCTACCCTTCTAACCGATATCCTCGTGGACAATAGCCAACTGTACGTCATCGTACGTCGACAGCTGATTAACGGTCATCGATGTACATCAACATCGATAACGTTTCTTGTGGTCGTCGATAATGGCTCACACTTTTTAATAGTAATTTATACTCCAGTCACGTACCTGTCCATATGAATGATTGCGTTGATGTTTTGGTGCAAACAGACGCGAATCGGAATTTGATGAAAGAGATGACGAAAAGTCTGTGGGGATAGAAGTTGGTGTCTATGCATTCAATAACGGATTGCGCCCTTGAATCACTGAGCTATCCATAGGGTTAAATATGGTGGATCCCGCGGAAAAGTCCTTTCAAAGCAGTCATTAATAAATTTTTTTTTAACAATTTTCAATACCTTAATTTTCTGGTGTTACATGAAATCGACGTTTGAGAAGTTGAAACATCCCATATCGACTGTTTGTTTCGTAAAAAAATAAAGGATTTGAAAATATTTTTCTAAAAATAATCGTTTGCATCACTCACAAAAAATGAAAAACCAAAATGCATTTTCATCGGCCAAGAAATTGTATAGACGTAAATTATTATCGAAAATGAAAAAAAATCAAACAGTCATTTTTAGAAAAATATTTTTCAAGTCAGTTTATTTTTTCACGAAACAAACGAGCGTAACACGCACTCGCCAAGAAGATCCCGTCAAACACGTCTACCGCACGTCCGAATCGTGCACTGGGTCATGCAAACAAAAGCCAATCCACCGCCATCACCAAAGAAGAGAGAGATGGTCCCGGCTGCGAGGAAGAGATCGATCCAGCGTCAATAAATGAACTGAGAGAGACAGAGACAGAGACAGAGAGAGCGATGCTGCACAATCCTCAGATCCGCTCGACCCGGTTCAAAAGATTCTTCGCAAGGACAGTTCCGTTTCCGTCGCGGCCTTCTCCCCCCACCACTCCTGTTCTGACGAAGCTTGGACACCATCCCATGAAGATAGAGAAAAATATTGCTTTTTACTCTTATCCATAAAGAGGCGCCGTGTTCGAGCCGCCACCTTTTGCTTTCCCTCCTCATTTGCGCCTTCATTCATGCGCCCCAGTCGGAACGCTCGAAGCCACCAATGGGCGACGTGAATATCCAAATCGCACATCGGATCTGGGAGATGCCCATCTCCATTTTGACCTTTAGAAGAATCGGTTTATAAATCCATGCAACTTATATATATAAAATAGTCCTAAACATGTTGAATTCGTGCCAATTTTGATGGAAAATTGTTGACGTGGACACTAGCCGTCTTATGTGGCGCAATCGATGCTAACTGGACATTTGAAGCAATTTTTTTCCAAAAAAAATTGAATTTTTAATTTTTTGTTCTTTTTTATTTATTTTTTCATTTCATTTTGACCGGCAAGGGTCGCGGGCCACTAGGCGAGGGTTGTCTTGCCCAGAGCTAGCGGGGCCACAAAAGGCCCTAGGCGAGGGTCACCTCGCCTGCGGCCGGCAAGGAAACATTGGCCTCGCTGGCTAGAACGAAATAAAAAAAAAAACATAATTAAAACTTCAATTTTTTTTTAAAAAAAATTATTAAACATGTCCACGTTAGCACCGGCCATATCGTATAGGACGGTTAGCGCCCATGTCGGGGATATTGAGTCCATCCGGTCAATTTGGCCGAAAATCGCAGACATGGATGGCGGCCATCTTATGTGACACAATCAAGACTGACGTGGATATTTGAAATAATTTTGTCTTTTAAAAAAATTGGATTTTTAATTTTTAATTCCTTTTTCCGGTTATTTTTTCATTTCATTTTGGCCGGCGACTCTCTTTGGCCACTCAGCAAGGGTCGCCTCGCACAAAGCTAGCGGAGCCACCAAGGCCCTAGGTGAGGGCCACCTCGCCAACAGCTAGTGAGGACACGATGGCCTCGCCGACCAAAATGAAATAAAAAATAATTAAAAATTCAATTTCCTTTTGAAAAAATTTATAAAACATGTCCACGTCGGCGTTTGCCACACTGCGTAGGACGGCTAACGTCCATGTCAAAGATATTTAACCAAAATTAGTTGGATAGACTCAATTAACATAAATACAAAAAGGTTGAGTAGTTAATGGCCCAACTAAAATGTTTATGATTGAATTGATACCAATACAATAGGTTTAGAATTTTTTTGGACACTTTTTAACTTGTATATAACCTATACAGTGATAACCAAGAGGGAAAAGAAGAAGTTTAAATGTGCGTGGAGGGAGATAAATTAGTTTAGAAAATGAATTTTCAGTAATAGTAGGGTGAGAATGTTATATTTCAAAAACGAATCGTTTTGGAAGGATGTGTTGGACAGAAAAAAATTCAAGTTTTCAATTCGAATTTTTTAAGGAGAGGCGACTTAATTTATTAATTTGGCTGATGCGTACCAGGAGGAAGATGGGCCAGAGGTGGATTTTCTCAGCGAGGCCCAAAGATGATGGGATCGATTGGGCCTCATTTCTGACTCACCAACTTTCGATTTGATTCTTATTGAGATAAAGAGTTGTCTAAGGCATTTTGCGGAAAATGAATTATTCGAAAGATATTTTCATAAAAACAATCGATTGAAACGAATAAAAAAAAAACAAATCAAAATAATTTTCATCATTCACGAAAATATCGAGACATAAATTGTTGTCGACAATAAAAAATATTTTTTATTGATTAATTATTTCAAGCGATATAAGCGATCGTTTTTATGAAAATATTTTTCATATCACTAAGTTTTCACGTGACAAACGGAGCTTGGCAATGCGTGATTAGCTTGATATGTAAAGCAAGAATGTTTCACGAAGACGGTCGATAAGCAGAGCAATAAAATGAGACTTTGTTGGGGTAACGGTTTTTAGGCATATGTGAGAGTAACAACATATTATGGGTAGCAAATTCTTACAGGAGTGAAATCCACAAAAATTTCTAATTATCTATTATTTATTTTTTTGTGGCTCAAAACAGACAGTTAATCTCACCGCAAATCACATAATTATTTATTATAAAAATGATGCAAAAGCTACCTAACTCTTATCCGGACGTGAGCCAAATATTACCTTTGCTCTATGTTGATTACTGACGTTGATACTACTACTTTGCATATCACGTACTTTTTTGTTCATTTGTCATATCTCTAACTTTCCTCGCTTTGACTTTAGCTCTGTCTCTTTGAAGAACGTGGGAATTGACGTCCTCACCTCCTAATCTTTTTACTAGCAGGGTCGTAAGTCCATTGGCATATCATATACTTGGAGACATTGTTTTATTGTTATAGTTAGCATTATGAAAGGACGGCGTGGACTTCCTCAATCGGGCATAACTTCTCTCTTTCTATATCTAGCCGAGAAGTGTCTCTTTCTTTCCACTTCCATGGATTGCTTAAACAACATCAGCATTCCTTTTGGTTCCTCGTCTTACATCATCGCCTTTTCCCTACATTTTTCTATGCCTTGGGATTTCTACTCGCACGTCACGTTATTCACCGTCCTGCCTTGGGAAACATTCAATGTCCTAACCGTTGACCGTCGCTTTCGTTGACTTTGCCGCTCGTTGCTCGTGGCCGGCGAGAGGCGAGGATCCGATCACTTCCCAACACTCCTCGGTCCTGAAAATGGGTTAGGAACCTCGATCGATTTGCGGCTCGAAATTGATATCTTTGCAAAGAAACCCAGCCCATATGAGAAAAAAGGCCCAAATTGACGTCTTTGAGAATTGGATCCGTGGGTTGATGCAAGAAAAGGGAAATGGATAATACCCACGACTTCATTTCCTTGTTGAAGTAGAAGTCCAAGTCTGAGAGGGCCTCATAGTTATGTTATTGAGTTTGATATAGGAAAAATTGACATAAATGGGACTTGAGGGCCTCATAGTTATGTTATTGAGTTTGATATAGGAAAAATTGACACAAATGATCCCACAATTTTGATCCAATATGCAACGTAGTTTCAGAACTTTTAATTTGACCAATATGATCCATGAACTTTAATCCAATGTAGTGTGATTCATGAACTTTTAGTTTGATGATTAAGTTTATAAGCGTGGAAAAAGAAAATCTCACCAGGGTAGCTTTTAAGATGTTCGAATCTAATCTAAGGAGGGAAAACAATCCCGAATTGATATGCTTATGCTATTTTAGTCACTCTTGCAGAATTGCAGTGGATCCTCTCCTCTCCCTGTAAAAGTAGGGATACCACCGAATCTGGGTTCAATTTTTATTTCCTCAAAGTGAAATTTTCCTCGAAACTAAGGGAAATATACACTTCCCTAGCGAGTACTAGTCGCCATCGTCCAAGACACGCACGGAAATATATACTTGGCAAAGATTATTTTCATGTATATGATCACATAAACATACAACTAAACCCAGCAAAATCCCGGATGAAGCCCAAAAGGAGAAAAGCCACAAGCCAACAGGGGTAACGTGCCAAAGATTTGGGTCACATCTTGCCATGGCGGTCCTTGACGATGCGCCCAACCCCCTCCTCGTTGATGCGCCCGACGTCGTTGAAAGTCTGCCCGCTCATATCGTCGGCCGCCTTCAGCGTGGTGGCTATGGCCCCGGGCCGGGTGTCCTCGTCGTACACCTCCGCCACCTTGGCCTCAACCCCTGCCCGGGCCCCCTGGTCCCGCTCCTTGCCTTCGTTCCTGCCGGCCATGGGCGTCTCGTCCTTCTCGTCGCTCTGCTGTGTCAGCTTCTCCTTGATTGCCCCCGTCACGCTCCCTATCGCGCCCAAAATCCCTCCTCTCTCCTCTTTGCCCCAAGCCTCCTTATTCTCCCTGGCCCTGCGTGCCGCGTCATCCTCGTACTCTCTCTCCTTCACCCTCAACTCTTCCGTCTTCCTCCTCGCTTCCTCCTCTGTCTCCCTCAGTTTCTCCTGAAAAATTCACCAAAATTAATGTACAGTCATGTGAAAACAAAAAAGGACAAATTAATTGGACCCTCTCACCTTGGCAGATTCAAGGGTCACATATGTCGTCTCCTTGGTCTTCTCCTCCTTGCCGGACAGCATCTCCATGGCCCGCCTCGCCGTGTCGGCTGCAGACTCCTTCAGCTCGCCCAGCTTCCCCACCGTTGTGTCCTTCCCTTCCTTCGCCTTCTCCGCCGTGTAGTCCTTGGTCTCCCCTGCCTTCCCTAAGGCTGCGTCCTTGGTCTCCCTCGCCTTGTCCTTCCCCTCCTCGGCCTTCTGCACCGTGTAGTCCTTGTACTCGCCTGCCTTCTCCTTTGTCTTCTCTTTGGCTTCCTCGGCCTTCTGGGCTGTGTAGTCGTTGTACTCGCCGGCCTTCTGCTTCGTCTTCTCCTTGGCCTCCTCGGCCTTTTGAGCAGTGTAGTCCTTGTACTCGCCGAGCTTGCCCTTCGCCGACTCCTTGGTCTCCTCCGCCTTCTCAGCTGCCTCCCCGGTCTTCTCCTTCACCTTCTGTGCTGCCGAGTCGGTGGTGTCCTTCGCCTTCTCAGTCGTGTAGTCCTTGTACTCCTTGGCTTTGCCCGTGGTGGTGTCGTAGCCCTTGCGGGACCTGTCAGCTGTGTATTCCGCATCTTCACGGGCGCTCTCACCGGCGTCGTGGCTCTTGCCAACAACCACCTCCTTGGCGTGCTCTAACGTGTCGTGGACTGCCCTCAGGACAGACCCGATCATGCCGGGCCTCTCCTGCTGTGGCCGGTCCGTCGTGTCGTACGTGGTCACACTCCCTCCGGCTGCTTCGTGCTCTCGCCATCTCTCTTGGTCCCGGTTCACGTCCCTGAGCTCGGCGGCCGCAATCCGTGCCGCCTCCTTGGCCCTCTCTTCCTTAGCTTCTTGCCTTGACGCCATTTTCCTCTTACTTTTGAGCTGATCACGAGAAGAAGCAGAACGATGTAAATACGATGATCTTTCGCGCTTAAAAGCACTATTTCACCGCGCGTTTGTTTCCTCTTTTTAGAGTGGAGGTACTGCTGAATCGGTGGATGAGGTGCTTTTTTTATACGATGAGTCTCAGATGGGTGAAATGACAGGTGGAGCTGGGAGAGTTGCAAGCAGCTGCCACGTGTCTCTGCTGAGCAAGGAAGCAACACGTAGAGGGACACGTCGTTTCGCATGCAGTGACGATGAAAATTATGTCCAAAGGTGGGGAAAAGGTTCTAAGTATCCTGACCTAACTTTTCTCCGATTATTTCTAGTTATTATATTGTTTGCGAAGGTCTCCAAATGTGCTACAAAAAATGATAAAGAAGTACCAATACGCCAGTTTTTTTTTTCTATCCTATTGCAAATTCTCTTATTGTTGTTCTGTCTTTTGGGAGACCACATGGGTTGAACCCCCCTTTTGTGATACTAGCGTCCACACTCTCTAATTCCTTTATCCCAAGAATTGCATGTCTATAGCAGGGGTCGAACTTTGCACCTGTGATATTGGCGTCTGCACTCCTCAATTCCTTTACCAACGGGACTGCATGCCTATTGACGTACGAAAGCTATTTATTAATACGTGAAATTAATCCTTTGTTCTTGTTTATATCCAAATTTTCATAGCCCAATAACGTACTTCAATATGAAACCTCCCAAAAAATAACATTAGGTCGTTTCCAACGGGTCCACCTATGAAATATTTATGTCCAAGGAAGGGATAGTTTTTTTTTTCCCCTTTTGCTCTCGTATCTCTAATTCTATTACATATAGTTAAAAGGCAAAATCGAGAGAATGCTTGCTTTCATACTGGCTGCATATCACTTCACTTTGCTTCCGTGATTTTCGTGTCCGACCCACGTTCGACCAATAAGCTAAAAGCATTAGCTTATTGATTTGTATTTCTCTAAATTTTGCTTTCTTATTGAAACCAAATTTGAAAATATGGATAAGAACAAAGTTATCTTCTTAATGTATTCTCATATACTATGTAATTTTCATTTTATTTGGATCACGATATAATAGACAAAACTTGTGTATGTACCCAAAATTTATTTTCAAAGTACACACCCCCCCAAAAGAAAAAATTAGATGAAATAAAACTATGACAAACCCAAGATTATTCCAATAATCGGACCTAGACATGTTAGTCTTTGGTTTTATTGAGGTTTTTAAAGGTTTTTTTTTTAACTGAACTTTTGACAATGTATTACCTTTTTTTTTTTTTTTATATACTTGCGAAGGTGAACATGTAGCTAATTTCGACCAAAAAAAAAACATATAGCTAATTAAATCATAGTCAAATAGCTAACATGAGGGCTTTTTACCTTTGGAGGCAGAAGAAGTGATATGGGGAAAAGATTGCAAATCCAGGCCTTCCAAAAAAAAATAAAAAATGAAGACCTCCTTTTAGAAATTAAACAATGAGAAACACATAAATAGAAAACTTTAATTTTTATCACAATCTAACGACGTCAATCATTGATCGTCTCATTCGAAAATTCGAGGATGGTCTAATACGAATTAAGTAAGAATGTTCTTAAACTTCATCTTTTGTCTTAAAGTTGACATTCATCTATAATAGTTTGCTGACCAAATTTAAAGATGACAGAACATCATCCGATTAGGTACTAGTGATTAGTTTTGCAACTATTAACAGAAGATAATGTCCAAGTTCAAGGATAAATACCCCCTTTTTTTTTTTTGGTCGAACATGGATAAATACTTCGATAAACAAAAAATAGCATTAAATTTTTAACCCCGTCCGATGAGATAAGTTTGATTAGTTTCTAAGCCAAACCACTCGATAAGCCTCACCCTTTCATCTTCTCGAAGTCGTCTTCTGGAGCTTATATATAGTGCTTCAAATTGCAATTCTGGGGGTGAGTTTAGGAGAGAACAGTGCTCGTGCTGGTCGGACATGGCGACCCTCGGCTTGCGTTTTGCTGCTGTTCTGAGTGTCGCGAGCTTTCTTCTTGTTGCTTCTGCAATCCCGCTCGATGTGTCGTACGATGAAAGGGGGATCAAAATGAATGGTGAAAGCAGGATAATCATCTCCGGTTCCATCCATTACCCTCGTAGCACTCCTGAGGTAAGCCTTTCTTAATGTTTTGTTTTTTTGGGTGAATTCGCCTAATTTTCTACATGTTTATGTTAATTTTCTCATTGATTTTTTGCTAATTTTTCGGTCAGATGTGGGGTGATCTCATTAGGAAAGCAAAAGAGGGTGGCCTTAATGCCATTGAGACTTACGTTTTCTGGAATGCCCACGAGCCCCTGTACCGTCAGGTGCTTGAATTTTTTTTTTTTTTTGTCAATTTATTATGTCTCACTAATTTACACTTTATTTACGTGGGTGCTTTCGTTGTTTAGTACGACTTCGAAGGAAATAATGATCTAGTCCGGTTTATCCAAACCGTTCATGACGCCGGGCTCTATGCCATTCTTCGCATTGGCCCGTACGTCCGTGCGGAGTGGAATTACGGGTACTTACCTTAAATTTCTCGGATTCTGCATTACTACTTACGATTTTCATGAGTGATATAGTTGATTTTTTCCCGTTCCAATCTTATGTTCAGAGGATTTCCCGTCTGGTTGCATAATTTGCCCGGTGTAGAGTTGAGAACAAACAACACCATTTATCAGGTATTATTATTTTTACGCAATTGTTAGCTTTAACTTTGTTTTTCAACTCCCGACACTAATTGAATTCCTGATTTTTCTCTTGTCTTGTAATTTAGAATGAGATGAAAACGTTTGTCACATTGATAGTAGACACGATGAAAAGGCATAATCTTTTTGCTAGCCAAGGTGGCCCGATAATACTTGCTCAGGTATGTAAATCAACTTTCATACTTGTTTGACAATTTAAATTGCGTTTCAAAGTGGCTATGGCAACTTTTCTAGTTACTCACTCTAACAAAGATTTATCTTGATTCATCGATGTGACACTTACTTTGTGATTTGATCAAGATTGAGAACGAGTATGGAAACGTGGAATGGGCTTATGGGGACAAAGGGAAATCGTACTTGAATTGGTGTGCACAATTGGCCACAAGTTATGGCATCGATGTTCCGTGGATTATGTGTCAACAGAACGATGCTCCTTCTCCAATGGTATGGTTAATCGCAATCAATCTTCAATATAATGTACAATTCCCAAAGATTATTTTCGAAATAAGTAAGATTTTTCATTTACTTGCGCAGATTAATACATGTAATGGATGGTATTGCGACCAATTTTCTCCTAATAATCCTAAGAGTCCTAAATGGTGGACTGAGAACTGGAGTGGATGGTAAGGGAAAAATCCATTTTTCTTCCACTTTTTAACTTGTTCGAAATATGGATTTTAATTCGGGTTTAACCTGAAAATTAATTAGGTTTAAGGATTGGGGTATGAAGGATCCACATAGGACTGCTGAGGATCTTGCTTTTGCTGTAGCAAGATTTTTCCAATATGGAGGATCGCTTCAGAACTATTATATGGTAAGTGTAAATTAATCTATCATTGCAAAAAATTTAATCTAATCTTACTTAGGACAATTATTTTATTCCCTTTGTAGTACCATGGTGGAACAAACTTTGGTAGAACAGCCGGCGGTCCATATATCACCACATCATATGACTATGATGCACCCCTTGATGAATATGGTATTTATTACCCTTTTCTTTACTTAGAAACAGAAATTTTTGTTCAATTTTTTTTTTTTTAGCTAAGACTCATGGCGTTTCATAGGTAACTTGAATCAACCGAAGTGGGGACATCTGAAACGGCTGCACGAATTGATCATGTCCATGGAGGAGATCCTCACCAAGGGAGTCAAGAGGAATGTCGATTACGGAAACATGATGACGGTGAGTGATTAATCAATCGGTCGAGACTCGGAATTTAATCGGAAACTATCTCTGTGTCATCGCCGATCTTTTGTAACCTTACGCGCTCGTGTCTATCAGGGCAGCGTGTTCATGTATGATGGGAAGCAAAGTTGTTTCCTGGGCAACGCGAACCAGAACCAAGACTTCACCGTCAACCTCATGGGGAACAATTACACGGTCCCGGCTTGGTCCGTCAGCATCCTCCCCGACTGCTACACCGAGGCCTACAACACGGCTAAGGCGAGATCGGACTCTTTAATTCGAAATTCGGTACCTTGTTATAAAGCTTTTCTATTGGTCAAAACCCTAAATTTTTGTGCAGGTCAATACCCAGCAGTCGCTAATGGTGAAGCTACCCAACGAGGCTGACGACCAAACTGAGCCTAATGAGTTGAAATGGGACTGGAGGCCGGAGCACGCCGAGCACTTGCACGGCGGCGTTGCTAAAGGAAGTGTGATGACCGTGAACCAGCTTTTGGATCAAAAGACCGTCACTAACGACACTAGCGACTACTTGTGGTATCTAACTAGGTAAATACCCAAGATCCTTCTGATGCATTACATGGTGTTCGATGGCTTTTTAATACAGACTTGCGCAGTTATTGACGACTACTTCACGAATGTTACAGTCTTGATGTGAGCAAGAACGATAGCCTCGCGGGGAAGGCGATAACCCTACACGTCCAGACCAACGGGCACATCATTCATGCTTTTGTCAACGGGAAGCACGTCGGTGAGTTCGAGCTCTTATCTATGCAATATCTCTCAGATTTTAGTTTTGTATGTTAACATATGATCGAGTGATCAATACCAAGTTCTTATCTTTTGCTTTAGGGTCTCAATGGGGTACCTATGATCATTTGGAATTCACCATGGAGAAAGGCATCAAGCTGAAGGTTGGGAAAACCAACACAATCTCTCTCCTGAGCGTCACCGTTGGTTTGCAAGTATGGAAATTTTACATTACAGAACTTGTTTTTTGAAATTTTTTTTTTGAAGTACGCTTTTTGTTTTCATTAATTTGGTGGGTTGGTAATATTTTCCGACCAGAACTACGGGGCCAACTTCGACACGGTTAAGGTCGGGATCCATGGTCCGGTGAAGCTGATTGGCAACAAAGACCAGAGCGACGAGGTGACCCGGGACTTGTCGACCAACTCATGGACGTACAAGGTGGGCTTGAATGGCATGGAAGAGAAGGGGCTTCAATTGGACAACGCTCGTCACCAACATGGATGGAAATCTTACAATCTCCCTTCAAACAGATTGTTCGTTTGGTACAAGGTCAAAAAAAAAAACGATCGATCTTTTAATTTATTTTTATATGATCAAATAGTGCTTAATTTTGCTGATTTAATTTAATTTTTCAGACAACTTTCAAGGCTCCCTTGGGCAGTGACCCTGTGGTCGTGGACTTGCAAGGGCTTGGCAAAGGCACTGCTTGGGTGAATGGCCACAACATCGGCCGGTTTTGGCCGAGCTACGTCACCGGCGAGGATGGTTGTGCCGTCACGTGCGACTACCGTGGAGCCTACAGCGACAAGAAATGTTTGACCAATTGCGGGAAACCTAGTCAAAGATGGTAATCAACAGTAGACATCCACTTGTTTACTGTTTTGTCAAGATTTTGATTGTGGATTGTTTGATTCTTGCTTAGGTATCACGTCCCGCGGTCCTTCCTTCAAGACGACGGCAACAAGCTGGTCCTCTTCGAGGAGTTCGGCGGCACGCCACTCAACGTAAGGTTCCAGACGGTCACAGCTGGGACGATCTGTGCCACTACTGACGAGGGGCAGAAGCTGGAGCTGTCGTGCCAAGGCGGACTCGTCATGTCAGAGATCCGATTCGCCAGTTTCGGCGAGCCGGCGGGCGCCTGTGGATCGTACGCGCGGGGTAGCTGCGAAGCTCCCGACACCCTCTCAGTCATTGAGAAGGTAATTAACAAAATAAGAAATACGCTTTTTCCTAATTACTATCATTAAATTCAGAGACTCATTAAGCTAATTCGGTCTTTGCAGCAATGTCTTGGACAAGAGAGCTGTACACTCGATGTTTCGGAGAACACTTTCGGACCCACCGGGTGCCACCAGAATGTCTATAGGCTGGCTGTTGAAGCTACTTGCGATTCGCCATAGTTTATTTATTCTTTTTATATGATACTCTTTAGTTTATTTAGGGTTTCTTGTAATTTGGGTACAAGGGTGTTGCATGTTTTTATGTTTCATTAACCTTTAATTAGGATGTCTACTTGTTTCATACACTTCGATTCATATTGGTTTAAGTACTACTTATCTATCTTTAGCTACATCTTTCAATTTTCAGCTCCTACACGGGTTAAAAGTTCATGACCCTAATTCTTAAAATAAGGCCACATGTACTAAACGTTTATTGAGAATTCTTACGAAACGATGTGACGATTGACGATTTATGGGGCATCTACGACTGACGACTAACGATTTGTAAAGTAAAAGAGAAGAAGGGAAAAATCTAAAATAACTTTTTGTTATCCTATTTATCATTTTTGCCAAGTTTAAGGAAAATAAGGAAGTTTTCGAGCTTCCCACTACTAATCTAAAAGTAGAATTAAGGTGGGCCAAGTATGATTAATTGGGAAATTTTGTCCACAATTCATTGACTAATAAGGGAAATGATTTCCTAATAGCATAGTCGGGGACAATACAATTTCAACCGTAAATTTACACACCACTACCGTGTGTTTTGCATAAATCATATTGGGAAATCGGATGATCAGAAATAACTTACAGTACTATCATACTATTGGGCTATCTGCTTTTAAAATAATAATAAAAATGTGATCATGTACTTTTTCAAATAAGATAAAGAAAAAAGGAGCGCGCAGAGATTCTACTGTATCTATTGGAAAACATGACTTGCTTTCTAAATTTGCTTGTGAATGTCGAGCTAGAAAAGATGAACAAGCAAACAATCACAATGCCAGAAATGTAAATTCATACCTCCTTTTCGTTATACATGGGTAGTTGGATCAACACTTTGGGATAACCTTTGTTAAGCTCTAAATCTTCTTTCAGGGCGTCCAAATTATACTTGGTGTATCCCTTCTTCCTGAATAGTTTGACGTACAAGATCACGATGGCCATGTACACACGCTCGACGAAAAGCATGACGGACATCCAAGTGCCCACGGCGAGTGCCGCACACAGGATCGGCACCGGCACAAGCACAAGAGCTCGCAAAGACTTCAACACATGGCGACCGAGATTGCTTGTGGCATTCGCCAACACATTCAACAGTTCCGGGCCTTGAACGCAGAACTTCTGCATATTATGCGGATCTTGAGTCTAGAGCCCCGGAAGAGTCTGCAACTTTGATAGAAACCAAAGGGAAACACACGAAGAATGCCCTATAATTTCGGGTACGCATAGTTCACTTTAAATCGTAACACGAGTGAGAGAGAAGTAAATAGAGACAGTACTATTGTTTGTCTTTGTGTGGAGGAAGAATTCTGCAGTTCGATGTCCAAACCATTGGCAAGGAAGTAACCAGTAAGATTGAGAGACGCGCGGTCCAATTGCATGCAAAGTTGCTACAAGCACGCAACGTATGTACTTTGTCCTGAATTCATGGCTTTCCCACCGACAGAAGTAATAACTGTTTACAAGCACTTACTCAAATATTGCAACCTAGTCAAGCAACTAATGAAATGATCAAGCTTGATTATTCTGCAACCAGAGATATTCACTGGATATATTTGAGCTTAACTTGTCTAAACTACTCAATCCTGGATCAGTTCTTTCCGACTCATATTTGAGTTAAAAACTAATCAACTTATACTCGAGTAGCTAGCATGCCACATGAAACATGACATGTTTTACAAACGGGGCTATTGACAACATGTCATCAGACTTTCAATATTGTAGCTTAAAGTCCAACTTAAATCTATTTTCTATCATAGCTTACTTCATGATGATCTTGGCAATTTTAAATAGAGTTCACTAAGGGCTTGGAGTGCTTTCCTTTTTTTTCAAATAAGGGCTTGAAGTGAATCATGTTTCACATAAGGACATGAAGTGATATCATTGTTTAAAAGAGTAGAGTCTGAAATAGCCACGAAGTCTCAAGAAAGGGCCTAGCCTAAAGGGCATTTTTGACATTTTCCTTTTTGATTTTTTTTTTTAAATTTTTTTCCTTTTACGTTTTTTTAAAAAATTCAAAAAAAGGAAAAAGAAAAAAAGGACACAGTCCGGAGGGGAGTGGCGCCCCACAGTCGGCAACGTTGTCCGCGAGTCGATTACCAACCCTCCGTTCGGCAGGCGTCCACCGCCCTCAAATTCTCTGCCACCAGGATATGCTTCCGTCCCACGGAGATGCCCTCCGCCACTAGGCAAGAGAAGGAGGCGCAGTGGGAGATTTCTATGGACTTGAGTGGGGCAGCGAGCAGCAGCACAGAGGTCGAAGGAGGAGAGACGAGCCGAGCGGCCACGCATGCAGGGGACTTGCAAGAGACGGCGGAGGTGGATGAGAGGTTGACGGCGACGATGGGGTTGCGGCGGTTGGGGTTGGTCTTGCCCTCGCACAGGATGCAGTCGAAAGGAGAGCAAGGGAACCAGACGAGGTCGCTGCTGCCGGTGTCCTCGAAGAAAGAGATGGACGGGGGAGGGTGGGAGTTTAGGGTGAAGCCGACGGTGGAGTCGCCGCCCAGGGACAGAGGGAGGAAGACCTAGCGGCGGCAGAAGCAGGAGAGTTGGCGGCCGAGAGGCGGTGGTGGCGGAAGCGGGCGGAGGCGGACTTGAGGAGGCGGCGGGTGGTGTTGAAGCGGGAGGCGGAGAGGGTGTGGGCGAGAGGGAGGAAGATGGGGGCGAAGGACGAGATGGAGGACTGGTGTGCGATGAAGAGGAAAGACGAAGAGACTGAGGGAGGACGCGCCATTTCAGGCCTCTGGAGTTGGGATGTGGGAGGCGAGAGGAAAACAGAGTGCTCTGTTTCTTTCGGCGTGTCTTCTATTTTTTTTTTCTATTTTTTTTATATGAACAGAAAAATAAAAAATAAAAATCAAATAAACAGAAATTATGAAAATGCCTCGAGACGCCCCTTTTTTTAGACTTCGTGGCCATTTTAGATGGGCCAATTCCCTTAAAAATCCTTAACTTTATGTTCAATCTCAAATTTATCCCCGAACTTTTTTTTATCTCAAAAAAAGCCCTTGACTTTCGGTCCAGTCCCAAATCTCCCCCAAATGTTATTTTGTCTTAGAAAAAAAAAAACTTCAAACTTTAGGTCTAGTTCCAAATCTGCCCCAAACTGTTTTTTGTCTCGGAAAAAACCCCAAACTTTAGGTCCAGCCCCAAATTGGCCCAAATTTGCCTAAACAAATTCACAAAATTTCAATTTATTCTCAAATTTACCCCGTGGTCCAGTTCCAACTTGACGTGGCATTTCCACGTCGATAAAAAATCCACATCGGCAAAGTAATAAAGCGATATGTACGAACCAACGTGGCATTTCCACGTGAATGACAAATTCACCCCAATAAAAATTCTTGAAATTCTCCAAAATGAAATCGTTCTTAGATATTAAATTTAGGGATGACTAAAGACGATTTTTGAACATAGGGCTAATGGGGGTCTATTTGAGATTAGAGTAAAAATTGGTGAATTTACTCTTAGAAAAAGACATGTTCGGGATAGATTTGGGACTGAACCTAAAGTTTGTGGTATTTTCTAAGACAAAAAAAAATGTTCGGGGTAGATTTGGGACTAGATTGAAAGTTAGGATTTTTTTTTTTAGACAAAAAAAAGTTTGGGGCATCTTTGGGATTGGACCTAAAGTTGAGGACTTTTTAGGGAATTAAGCCCATTTTAGACCCTTATTTGAAACGAAATTTACTTCAGCCCTTTATTTGAGAAAATAAAGACACTTCATAAATTTATTTGAAACAAGATTCACTTCGGACCCTTATTTGAGAAAATGAAGGCACTTCGGGTCTTTATTTGGAATTTTTTCTATATATTATGTATGTGTAGAAGAGTTTATGGAAACTCTCATAGTTAACCATTTGAAGGAGGACAAATTCCAATCTTTCCAGCTAGGTGCTAATGCAAACTACGCGGACAGATATTAATCCAAGCTGGTCCAAAACCGGCTAGCATTTACTTTTGGACTCTCATGTGCGAGTGAGGAACACATGCATTCATGTTGGAGGAGGATGGGATGCAGCATGTCACCTTCTATGTTTTTGTTTAAACTTCATACCAATTAAAGATTTCCAGGGAATATTCCGGCCAAAGGAAAGGAAAAATCTTAGGCACAGCAATTGGTGGGGACGGTATTTGTGACATCATAGATTAACTCACCGAGGTATCGTCCACTTTGACCCGTCTCATATTGAGACTCACGGTTTTGTTCTTTGGCGTACAAGCGGGGGCCATACTTTGGCGTACAAGCGGATACCTTCCGAGAAGGTCACCCATCCTGGAAGTGATCCCACCTAGACATGCTTAACTTTGAAGTTCCAAAGCTAAGCATTGCCATTACGTCAAAAGACGTCTCTGTGAGTTAATTTCAGTTTTCACATATATAATTCAGAATCGCTTCCCCCCTATTCGGTGCATCCGATTCATTCATGCCTCCTTTACCATCTTAGAAGCATATGCCAAGAATTGCTTCTTGTCCAAGCCCCTCTTTGGCCCCAGCAACTACTTCCTGCCCTCGGCGGATCGAGTCGTTATGCTATTGACCCGTCCCGCTCCGTTAATCCACCCCGTTTAATTCCGTTAAGAAATGTATGTTAATAGATATTAGTTACATGTATCATATTATGGATCAGTATATTAAAATTCCGAAACCTGAAAAACCTGAGGAGAGTCCCGGAGAAACGAACCGAACAAGTAAGAGATTCAAGAATGAGTGAAGCCACAAATGATAGCGAGAGTGGAGAAACGAGACCTCTAGGTATGATTAACCGACGATAATTTCCTCGTCCGATGTTCGTCGGAACCGATTTTCATTGCATTGGAATGCTTGCCACTAATATCTTAGTGACATGTTTTTCAAAATCGTGAAATCGCAAAGATAGGTGGCAAAATTGACTATTGGATTTGGGTGGCAATGCAGGTATTGAACACTCGTCTTGATGAGTACAACCCACGTCTCCCAGACGTCGGAAAAACAACTGCTCAAGATCACTTAGCGGATTCACAAGAAACGCTTGAACGGTTCATAGATTATTATGCAAAACCACATTGATTGTCTTGTCAGGTCCATTTTAGTTAGTACCTTAATCTGGACTATGGTTGGAAATGTATTGATGAAAAAATGTGTAACTCTTTCCACGGAGAAGAGTAACAAGATGATAAGAACCCAAATGGGTTAGGAGGTAAGCTTTACTTTGGCCAAGAGGTTCATTAATATGCGCATTACCGGAAAGCACACAACAAATTAGACTCCGTTTGTTAAACAGAAAACGTTACATTTCTGAAAATTTATATTTCAAAAAAGCCATTTTCGAGTAAGATGTCAATATTTTTCGGTGTTTGGCTAAAAAACTCAAAAAGAACAGAAAATATTTCCATCATTTGGAAACGAAATTCTGGTTTAATTTTTCTAAATATTTATACACTATTTCAATGACAGTAGTTGCGCATGGGCAGCCGGAGAATTAGGCACGAGCATCAGTATCCGGGGTCCAACCTCGATGGATCTCGACCCAAGCACCAAGGACCTGGACAATGCCTCTTGAGTCCCAAGCAAGGGTGCAGATATTGATCCCACACCTACAAAATCCGAAATCGAGCATGGCTCATCTGCTTGAGTCCACAGAAGCCGAGCATGAGGCTCCAATGCCCGTGCTTGGATCGTTGGCACCCGGGCACAAGATCTTGGTGACTGGGTACTCCGTGCTCGGTCGATGGACTTGATCATGGGCAATGAGTCCCGAGCTTCGACCTTGATGGATCCGGGCTCAGTCATCTACATTCAATCCAGCTTTTATACTTGTGTATTTGTCAAACATTATATGAGATATTATTAAAGCCACATATTTATCCAATTCAACTCGTATCATATCCAATAAAAAAAAAAATCAAGACTTTGTTTCAATTTCTTACAATAAAAGAGATTTTCGCAAATTCATACTTATGGTTCCAGCTTGTATACCTGTGTATTTGTCAAACATTGTATAAGATGTTATAAAAATCCCATATTTATCCATTCCAACCCATGTCATATCCAATCAAAAAAAAAAAAATCAAGACTTTGTTTCAATTTGTCACAATAAAAGAGCTTTTCGCAAATTCATATGTTTGGTACGATGAAAATTATTAGTTGTATTTACGGCCAATGAGGACACTCAACACTTAAAATCAGAAAAATAAATTTCCAATTTTATAAAGAGGAAGTCATTTTCCGAGCATAACGAGTCTCTCAACAAAGCTCAGATCGTACGGATGATCACAACTCTAGGATGAAAAATCGCACTGGGCTCACAAAAAACACAATACCTAATATCCCAAATAAGATGAAAACACCAGAAAACATTTCCGTTGTATTTTTCAGCACGTCATCAAATAAAAATAAAAATGAGCTATTTTTCTTAGAAATGATTTTCACAAAAAAGCATTTTCCTTTCCTGTTGTTTTTATGAAATTTTTCGAGAAATGATCGCTTCCTAATTAAATATATGAAATTCTTTGGCGGACCACGAATTAATGGATTTAGTAAAGAAAATCAGTGGTGCTTGTGAAAAAATTACCTATCACGGATCAACAGCTCGTGCTTGAAGGATTTTAGAGAGAGAAAGAGAGAGAGCAATTCCATGGAACTTTAAAAGTAAGTACAGAGAGGAACAAGAATTGCCTGCCTTTCTGTTGGAAAGGCTTGCTGGAATTGGAAACTCTAGCAAATGATGAACAGAACCTCTGTTCCAAAGACTTGCTGGTGTTGGAAACTGTAGCAGATGATGAACATCACGTCCTTCTTGTCCATTTTCGCGCGCCGGAGTCTACATTAATATGCACGGGATGTGGTCGATCTTTGTCCATTCTCTTTCACATTGTTGCTCGATCAGGGGGCAACCGCTGACCTCCAGGCGGGAAAGAGTGGCGGGAAGCCCCTCGATAGGCAAAGAGTGGAGCTTCCGACAATCTTTAAGCCTAAGATCTTCCAGCGATGTCAGGTTCTGCAACCAGCTAGTTTGAAACTCGAGGTTCGGAAGCTTTCCCAGGTGAAGGCTGGTGAGAGTGGGAGGAAGCATCCACTCGGGGAAAGTCGAAAGAGTCGAGCATCCCCCGGTTACTGATAATTTCTCCAACGAGTTCAGTCTATGCAGGCCCCATTCGGTCAAGGGGCTTATGCTCTCGCAATCCTTGATCTCTAGGGATGCCAGGTTGATGGGTAAGCTGCCTTCTGGGAAGGACTCGATCCCTGGACAGCCTGAAATGCACAGTTCCTGGAGAGCAGTCAGATTCTGCATTTGCTCAGGCAATGCCCTGAGGTTCTCGCAGTTCATGACATGGAGCCTTTTGAGATTCGCCACGGGAAGTCCTCCTTCAGGGAAAGATGTCAGACTCGGACAACCTTCGATCTCCAAATAATCAAGAAAAGCAAGCTTGTGCAGGCCATTGGGTAAGGATTTAAGACTTGTGCAGTTGCCGACACGAAAAGATTCGAGAACCATTTCGCCATCTTGACTTAGGATGTCGGCTAATGACTCCAGATTGGAACAACTACAAATGGTCAGTGTCTTCAGTGTGAGCGGTAATTGGCCACTCGGGAAGGATATTAGAGAGGAGCAGTCAAAGATCTCCAAGGCCTTGAGAAACACGTTGTCCCGTCGCATTATTCCATCGGGAAGCAACTCCAAATCCGGACAAAGGTCAATGGACAACTGCTGGAAAGAGGTGGGAATGAGTTCACCTGCACTTGGAAAGGAGGTGAGGGAATAGCATCCGCTTATGTACAAATACTCAAGCGGTGTATGCCTGTTATAAATTATCTCTTTAGGTAGAGACTCCAGATTGCATCCGCGAAATGCCAGTCCCCTTAGCATGGACGGAACATTTGCCTCGGTGAATGATATAATTGCAGGGCAGTCCTTGATTGTCAACTCTTGAAGAGAAGTGAGACTCTGAAGCGCAGTTGGTAGTGTCTGCAGACTCTGACAATGCTCCAACTCCAAATACTGAATATCCTTGGGGAGATGTTGCTCTTTCTTGGTCAAAGCAATCAGTTGAGGACAATAGCGAATTACCATACTCTGAAGGGAAGTCAACTGTTGAAGCCCAACATCATCTTAGCACAAATAGTTAAGATCAGCGCAATCTGTGATGTTTAAACGCTTGAGCTGTGTCAAATGTTGCATCAGACCCGGGTTGAAGTGAGTGAAATTTGAGATCTCACTAATTTGCAAGGAGAGAAGTGAGCTCATTTCGAGGGCGGTTCCAAGTGATGACGCGCCGCATCTTCTGATGTCTAGATGCCTGAGCAGAGGTAGCCTCGGGAGTGGAGATGCCCACTGCTTGCATTCATGAATCACAAGTTTCTCCAAGCAAGGAAGATGGTCAGGTAGTTTTCCCCTTAGGTTCTGACAACTCTCAATATAAAGCTCGCGAAGGGTCGGGAACGCTGCAATTCCTTTATCATCTAGAGGACAGGACCAGTCCTCCCACTCCAACATGTCTTTGAAACTAAGAGTCTCCAGCGAGGGAAAAGGCTTGCCACGAGATAAGGCATACCCATAAAACTCCATGCCAACGCTCTTCACAGCAGTCAGTCCCTTGATGCAAAGATGTTTCAGCGAAGATAGCTGGGCCAATGGGGGTAAGAACACACATCTTCGACAATCTGTGAGGCTGAGGAACACCATGTTAGAGAAGGAAGGGTCCCCCAACCAAGATGAAAACCTTGTGCCTCCATACCATCTTATGTCGACCTTCTTTACTTTCGAATGAGGTTGTAGCATCTCCAGGACGGTTATCTGAACATTTTCGTCTTGTAATTCGAAGTTGCTGCTCCATTCCATTGTCAATGTGATCAGATGCTTCTTATTTGTCAAATTGGCCTTCCTTGCATCCCAAGCATCTTCAACGTTTTCCAACCTCGTTAAGGTGAGTTCTCCATGGAGATGCACCATATCGCGCAACTCTCCTATGTCAGAACCGCTTGTAGGGCCCACGCGAAATTCAGGCAGAGTGCGAAGATTTCTCAATCTACTCATATGCAAAGGCATGCACGGTATTCTGCTTCTACTTATGTCGAAATATTGCAAATTAATTAGGTCTGTCAAATCTGTAGGCAACTCTTCAAGGGAATCACAATCATTCAACATCAATGTCTGCAAGTTGTATAGAGTACATACAGATTGAGGTAGAGATTTAATGGCAGTGTGCGAGAGGTTCAGGTAACGGAGATTTTTCAAATCGCCAATCAAGTCGGGTAGCTCAGTGATGCAATAGCCACTCAAAGAAAGCACCCTCAGGCGTCTCAACCTAGGCAAAAGATCTGTGACCACCTTACTGCTTAAGTAGCAAAATCCGGTTTCATATGGAGACAATGCCAGGAATGTCCGTAACCACTCGACTTCAATTAAGGACTCGAATTTCTTGTACACATCATATCTACCACGAGGATAGGAGAAGTGACGAGCCTTTCCCAAAAAACCAGTTGGCTTTTGCAGCCCTAATCTACCGTCACAGCTTAGGCGCATCTTTCTCGACACTAGCTGAGCCAAATCATTAATCAGGTCATGCATGACGTACCGTGATTTATCCGCAGTTGACTCCTGGAAGAATGATCTTGATAACAGATCGTTAAAGTACTCTACACCTACATCTTCCATTCTTTTATTATCTTCTCCTTGCTGAACAAACCCTTCGGCCATCCATAGCAAGACTAGTTTGTCTCTGTCAAATTCGTAGTCCTTTGGGAATAATGAACAATATGCAAAACATCTCTTTAAATTTGCAGGAAGGTGATGATAGCTCAACTGCAGAGCAGGAAGTATGCCGTTTCTTCTGGTTGGCAAATCCCAGAGATTGCTATTCAAGATCTCTTGCCAATGGTCAATCTCTAACTTGGAGCCAAGAAGGCTTCCCAAAGATTTCGCAGCCAAAGGCACACCTCTGCACTTTTTCCCAATTTCTCTACCGATAACTTCCAGCTGATGATGAGTTCTCGAGTCAGCACTTGGAAAAGCATGTCGAGAAAACAATGACCAACAAGCATCATCTGACAATTCCCTGAGACGATAGGGAGCGCAGGCATTCATAGATGACAAAGCAGCTTCAGTGCGTGTTGTGACCATTATTTTACTCCCACGGGCACCAGCAAGCAAAGGTAATATCAGATCATGCCAATTCTCACAGTTGTCATCCCATAAGTCATCTAAGATGATGAGAAACTTCTTTTTGCTTAGCTTCTCTCCTAAGCTATTCTGCAGCAGCTCCAAGTTCATGGTTTCCCATGACTTATGAGTGGCCGATTCAAGAATCGCCTTGGTTACCCTGACCACTTCAAATTGATCAGACACACAGGCCCATGCTTTCACATCAAAAAACTCATCCACCCTTCTGTCATTGAAGACAAATTGAGCAAGCAGAGTCTTACCAATTCCACCCATCCCCAAGACAGGGACTACAGAGAACTCGCTAGTTTGCCTTTCACAGTCGTCCTCCAAAAGTAACCTAATTATCTCTTCTTTGTCATGATCCCTACCGAAAACATGAGACTCGACAAGTAGTGGAGTTGTTGGCATTCTTCGAGTGATTCTAAACTTCCTCCCACCTTCACCTTTTAGTCCGAGCAAATCTTTTTGTTTAGCAATGTATTCTAATTTATCGACAACTTCTGTTATCTTTGACTTGATGCTGTCATCAAATGATCTAAAAGGATGAACCAAGTTCCAATTGCGCACCTGATTCCCCATGTTTTGAGAGCCGGCTTGCAACTTGCATCTCAATGCTTCTGTGGCCAACACATCCAATATGTCCTCGGCTTCATAAGTCGTTTCTTTAAGCATATCTAGCCAGGTCTCGATGGCCGGATTATCATACTGCTTTTCCTCTGCATCATCAAGTACAGCAATGTTTGTATAATATGTAATCTTTAGCTTCTCAAGGAGGAATTCGTCGATGTTTGAGCGATGAAGAAACTCTGTGATATCTCCAGACGTTAGCTTGTCAAAAAGCACCTGCAGGGCCGGAGAGAGAACTGCTTCCCACCAAACCATGTTTCGCTTTGGCTGCAGATGCAGAACTGAGACGGCTAAAGAAATCAGGGGGATAAGTTGGTGACTTCTTCTCAGCATCTCCAACTCCTGCTGATAGTTGACTTAAATCATTCATAGTTTATCCTCCACTTGCCATGCTGTGGGGCGCCACTCCCCTCCGGACTGTTAGCACTGACCGCACCAAGCGAGACGGTTGACGTATGAACTTAACTGCTTGTTTCTAACAGACGAGCTCGACGACAATAACATGCTATTGATGTTTGAATAGTTGCCGCCTCTTCTTATGGCGCCGAACTCCCGCTCTAATCTTTCTCTAACCTGAATTTCCCCTAACTCTTTATGCCGGGGAGCTTGGCTGTTACAAAATCCATAGGCCAAGCTATTATTCCTTTCTCGGCTAAAGTCTCCGCTAAAGTTAATGAATTTTAATGAAGTGACTCATAAATGGATTGTCTTAAGTTTTAAAAAATTAACTTAAATGGTTGGGTTAGTTAATAAGTTAATGGGTCTTAAATGGGTTTTGAATGAGTTAGGTATGTACTAAGTTTAAGTGAGTCACAAACAAACCAGTTTTTTTAATTAATATATATATATATTTTATTTCTTCTCCTTTTTTTTCCATGAAATATGGCAAGGGTCACCAGCCCCGTTCACCGTCGGTCCCTAATCACTACCGATCGCCATCAATCGTCATCCGCCATCGGTCACCACCTCCTATCGCTAGTCGCCAAACGATTGGCGACCCTCGTCGACTGTAGAGAAAAAAAGAAAAAATAAATAAAATATCACAATTTAACAAAATGTGTTTTCGCAATATATAATTTTTGCAAAAATTGTGGGAAAATAAGTTTTTCTAAACTAGACTTAATATTGAAGTACTTTAGCAGTATAGATTGTATTGAGTATGGGTTGGGTCTAATATGAGTCGCTAAATTTGTATTGCATGGAAATAGGTCAAAACGGATTAAATGAGTCAATATGAGTCAGAATATTTTCGACCCAACTCAAACCAAACCGGATCCATCCATTTTACGGTTGTAGTCTCATATCACATAAAGTTAGATAGACACAACCAAATGCATCTTCATCTCGAAAATAAGAGTGACCGATCCTCCTCCATTGAAGTCATCTCCACTTCTGCTTTAGGTCACATCCACGCGGGGTTCACACCCGAAGCATGGATAGATCTAGTTATGATGCGCTCAATCTCTCCATCATTTTGCCGGACGACCATGTGATTTGGTAGTGACCGTACTCGCTTTGCCACTTCCTTCATTGTAGGCCTGTGCCTTCCATAAAATCTTTAAGCATCGAACAAGCGGTTCTGCTCCATCAAAATAACGAAGTACGAGGCTAGATTTCTGCCCTCGGTTGAGAAATTGGCTTTTGCTTGGTCATTAGCTTGACAAGGACTATCCCAAAGCTATAAACATCACTCTTGTCCATAAATTGGCTTGTTTGGTAGTACTCTGGGTCCAAGTGTTTGAAGGTTCCTTGCACCATTGTGGTCAAGCGTGTTTGGTCGATGGTAATTGATCCGGAAGCTCCAAAATCTGCCGCTCTTGCTCCATGTTTTTTCGTCCAAAAATATATTCGACGATTTGATATTACAGTGATAAATCAGCATGGCCACAACAAAGTGAAAATACGAAAGAGCCCCACCAACTTTGTTGGCAATTCTTAAGTGCATTTCCCACGAGACGGGAACTTCTTCTTCAAGATCATGTAGATATTGGTAGAGAGTTCCATTAAGGACATATTTAAATACTAGAAGAGAGATTCACTTTCTAGACAAAAACTGAATACCTTGACCACATTTCTATGATTGATTTGATAGAGAATAACGAGCTCATTAACAAACTGTTCAACTTGTCTTGCATCAAACAGGGGTTTTTTTTTACCGTAATGATCGTTCCATCTATCAACATTCTCTTTTAAATAGTTCCTTGACCACCCAACCCAAAATTGGTTCTTGCTAAAACAATCCGTAGCCGTGTCTAACTTCATTAAGGTGAACAACTTGCCTTTTTCCATGTGATTGTCTTCAATAGAAGGTATGTCTTGTTGCAATAGAAGTCCACCCTTTGATTTGAAGAATTTTTGTTTTAGCTTTGCCTTTGGCCTTCTTTTGACGTACTTGAACAACCCCAAGAAAGCCAAAGTAATATCATGGCTCCGATACACGTGTTCACCCCTGAGTTAAAGAAAAGTCAACGGGATTATTAATAGTTGAAAGTTAGCATATTACAAATAATAAACATAAATAATACATATTACAAGTATACAACCTACGAAAGAAATCAGTTGAATTAGTATTAAGCGAAATTTTTGTAATAATCAAATCAATGTATTTTTTCCCAAGAGCCCTATAAACAAATATATATGTATATATAAAAGCAAACGTGCATCCACTTTGCACTAAAATTGTACATACTTTGCACTCGATTTGCACACACATGAGAAAATATTCTTTTGTAAAATTGCTTTGTTGAAAAAGACTTGGATTATTACTCGGTGAAAAGTAATTAGCGATGCAATATAAAGAAAGTGCAAACACATAAGTGAAAAGGGCCAAAGTGCCCTGAGAAGCGTTCAATCGCCTCGATAACATAACATGAAATAAAAAAGATCACAAACTGGAAAGTATCTTTTCATCTGTGTTAGACAGTAGTGGCTGAGAGCCTGAGACTGATGTAACATCTACAACAGTAAACCCCAAAGAAAAGCTAAAACAGACTAACAAGAACTTAAGAAGAAACACTTAGTCTTTAATGATACTAGACATACAAAGAGTACATCAAAAAGGGGTTCACGAATTTGGTATAGTGTTACTGAGCACCTCTTAGTATAATCAACATTATTCTGCATCTCATGTATAAAAAGTAAATAAAAGATTGCAACGTCTCATATTATAAAATTTTGAACAGAGACCTCATATATAAAAGTAAATAAAAGATTGCAACGTCTCATAATATAGAAATTTGAACAGAGACAACCGAATGCATCAGCTCGGAGATAAAAGTGACTGATCCTCCTGCGCTGAATTTAGCTCCTGTTTTCGATCGCATCAATGCGGGGATCGTACCCAAAGCAAGGATAGATTTGGTTCTGATGCGGTTGATCCCTTCATCATTTTGCCGGACAACCACGGTATTTCGTAGTGATTGTACTCGCTCCAATTCCGTCGCCACTTCCTTCATTGTAGGAGAGTCCCTTTCTTGAAGTCTTAAGTATCTTTTTGTCAAGTTGGACACTGCAATAATTTATTCTTTCTCGTCATGGTCTAATACTTCCTTATCAAGAATATTGAATAAGCGATTCTCCTCCATCAAAATGATGAAGTACGCGGCTAGATTTTTACCCTCTTCTGCCCTCAATTAGTAGCTCAATAAGGATAACCCTGAAGCTATAGAAATAACTCTTGTCCGTAAATTGACTTGTTTGATAGTACTCGGGTCCACGTATCCGAAGGTTCCTTGCACCATTGTGGTCGAGTGTGTTTGTTTGATGGCATTCAATCTGGAAGCTCCAAAATCCGTCACTTTGGCTTGCTATTTTTTGTCCAAAAGTATATTCGACAACTTAATATCCCGATGATAAATCGGATAGCCACAACAAAGTGCAAATATGAAAGAACCCCAGCAACTTCGTTGGCCATTCTTAACCGCATTTCCCATGAGACGGGAACTTCTCTGTCTGGATAATGGACATGGTAGTAGAGAGTTCCAATGCAGGCAGATTCATATACTAGAAGAGGGATTTCACTCTTTAGACAGAAACCTAACACCTTAACCACATTTCTGTGATTAATTAGATAGAGAATAATAACCTCATTGATGAATTGTTCGACTTGTCCTTTATTAACAGCTTTATTTTTTTTATTTTTTTTGCTGCAACGATTGTTTCGTCTATCACATTCCCTTGTAAATAGTTCCTTGACCACCCCAACCCAAAATTCGATTCTTGCTAAAATGGTCATTAGCCATGTCTAACTCCATTGAGGCGAACAACTTGCCTTTCTCAACGTGTTTGTCTTCAATAGAAGGTAGGATTTGTTGTAACAGAAGTTTGCCATTTTGTTTGAAGAATTTGTGTTTGAGCTTTGCCTCGCGCTTTCTTTTGATGTATTTGAACAAAACCCAACAAAGCCAAAGTAATAGTATGGCCTCTCGACGGGACTATTAATCGATGAAAATAAGTGTATTACAAATTGATAAGCACAATTTAATATTTACTACAATTATACAACAAGTATACGAAAGAAATAAGTTGAAGTAGTAATAAGTAAAATTTTTGCAATAATTAAATCAATGTATTTTTTCCCATGAGCCGTCTAATCTCATATGCCCATTAATGTATATAGACAAGTAAAAGTGCACACACTTTGCACTAAAACTGCACGTACTTTGCACACACACAAAATTATTTTGTAAAACCGTTTTATGGCAAAAGACTTGGATTATTAATCGATGAAAAGTCATTATTGATACAATATACAGAAAGTGCAAAGACATATGTGGAAAGGGAACAAAATTTCAAGATTGGAATTTTTTTGATAAGGTTGTTTATACAAGTTGACAAAATAAATTAACTCGAAGCAATCTAGTAAAATTTCACCACTCACCATAAACTTTTACTCGATGGACTTTAAAGGGCCAAAGTAGCTCCGTGAAGCGTTCATACTCCTTGACAAGTATAACATAACGTGTGAATAAGATCGAAAACTGGAAAGTATCTTTTCATCTCTGGTATGCGCAACAAGGGACAGTAGTTATTTAAGACTGACCAAACATCTAATATAGTAAACCCCAGTGAAAAGCTAGAGCAGACTAACGAGTACTCAAGAAGAGACAATTCAGTCTTCAATGATATTGGACATCCAAAGAGTACATCAAAAAGGTTCATTAGACGATAGATGTCGCATGTGAGAACCCTAGTTGAGTAATTTGCGTAGTTTTGCGTAGAATTTGATTGATAAATATTTATTTTCATATTAATTTCTAGAGTGGCGATAAAGTACGTAGTGATACGTTGGTTGGCAAAAGAGACCTATACGTGCTGATTTTTCGTATTGAATGAGTGGTAGATTTGAAATTTACTAAGTTGAATATTTTGTTGTACTCGGTAAATTTTGCAAAACATTTTGACGGGTTTAAAATATTTTTCTAGCATATCTATGTTTAAAATAGGCACTGATTTCTTTATTTACATACTGATTTACTTGATATCTTGGCAATTTACCAATATTTATTCTTGAAACTCTACGATTGAGCCATTTGCCCCTCTTCAAATTCTACCACCTATTATTGATGACATAGTGCTTAGCTTAACAAATGATTCCGCACCTTACATTATCAACGCATTAATGCCCTTAATGATTTCTTCCTCTGCTCGCCCATGAAGCCTTCATTTCTTGGCTTACCGATGAAGTTTTGTAGTAATGAGGTCATGGCTTGCCTCATGAACTTTGGCCCTAATCATTTAATGCATGCAACGATTCCCTCCTTCCTTAGTCGATGGAGCATCTCTCTTCCTTCTCTTCACCTAAATATCTCCTCTTATAGCAAATGAAATGAAGCCACATGCTTCGTACCTATTAACATAGGAAAACATGAAGCAATTTCATGGGACGATATACCCTCCATAATCATTAGTTTAACCCTATAACAATTAATGCTTGAACTATGGTTGAATCCTTCTTTCACTCTTCATACTTACCGATCGGGGAGAGACCCTCTTTAAAAAGAGTGGAGGTCCCAACTTCATTTACCCACATTTTCCTGTCTACTCTTTTGCTTTCAATTTCCCGAGTAAAAACACAGTCCCCATGCTTGCGTTATTAAAAGTTTCTGTCTTTGTTGTTCGATTTCGAATGAGGTATATTATTCCCACTACTTTCTATCGATGAGTTTTCTCATTTTCAAATAAATTATTCATTGATTTTCGGTTCTATTTATTTTGTTTGAAGGAAATTAAGGCTTTGAGTTTTGTCAAGCTATTTTCGAGATAAGTGAAAACTCTAAGCGCTAAGTTAGAACGATATACTTAGTTGTCTTGACGTGGTTGTTTGTTAATTCTAATGTGATTTGATGATAAGTACGAAAAAGGCTATGGCTTGGTAGTGAAAGTTGTGTTTTGAGTTGCGCTTCTTAGAAAAAGGGGGATTATTGGTTATTTTTATGAGAATTGGTACTACGTAGGATGAAAAGAGCGAAAAAGGGGTGAAAACTAGCTTTATTGTGAATATGGGGTTTGAAAACTGAAGCTGGGCGAAGTGTGGAAGCTACTGACTAACTTTGTAAAAGTTACCGATTTAAAAAAAAATTTACCAACTAAATGGACTTACTGATTCTATGGTTGACCGACAAAGGAAGTTATCGACGAAAATATAATTATATAATAATATAGTAATAACGACGCTGAATTAAAAAGTTGTCGTTTACAGGAGAAGTTGCCAATGATGAATGTTGACCCAGAATTTTGAGTTACCGATTGTAAAGTAAATTCTATTCATTATTTCCGAAGGTATTGATTTCAAGATATTCAGTTAAATATTCATTAGTAACATGAAATTGGAAAAAACAAAAAGAGGTAAGTGAGATGGTGCTACTTACGTGAACAATGTATAGTTCTATGTACTCATGCCTGGATGGTGTATTGAGAAAATGATGTTGTGATGTTGATTTTGAACATTTTCATGAGCACCATTCTTGCTTGAATAATACCATAAAAGAATTCTGTCGTTCATGTAATAGTGGCGACGATGCTGCGGAGTAGCGATGCTCCATGTGTGGGGACTCCTCGGGAAGTGTTTTTGGATGCTGTGAAGTTGCGATATCTCAAAGTTAAGATGCACCGTGTGTCGGGATGCTACAGGAGTGCGCGAGATGAAAGTTGGGGCCATGAATATGATGCATGCTCACACACATACATTTATTTGTGAGAATAAGACATTAGGTGATACTAGTGCATTGTGAAATGAAATGCCATCTGCCTGCATTGTGTGCACGGTATTATATTAGTATAATGACATGTCATTATGGCATAAGATCATGCGTATACGCATGCAATTTGTATTACTTTGAATACTTGTGGTTATGAGTACCAGGTTCAGCGGTAAGAGAAACACCTACCTTAGATTTAGAGATTGACTTTACTAAGTCTTGGCTCATCTCCTTATTTTTTAGATATGTAGGGTACCCCTTCCAGCGCTGCCACTATTTGAAGTTTTGATGCATGTAGATTATTCATATGAAGATGTAGTATTGCCAAACTTAATTTACATGAACAATGGGTTCTCTAGATACTAACTGATAATCAAATGTATGTTCTTCGGACAAAAATACTTTTTGGTCCCTCATATCAACGGTGTTTCTCAAAGTTTAAAGAATCTCACTTACCCTCGTTTTCTGTCAGGCCGGCAACGGGTGCTGTTTCTGGGGCCAAAATTGTTTGTCTTTCCTTTTGGATTTGTAAATAGTTAGTCTCTACAAGCATTGTAGGTGGGTGTGGGTTTCTCGATGTCCCAGTGATCAATGAAGTTATCTAGGCTCTGGTTTGTCTCTGCAAATTGCTTTCTTACCATGACGATCTCGTTTTCATTTAGCAGTGAACGGAAAAAGACAGAATTAAATCACAATCAAGTAGTGGTAGAAGTAGCTTGTGGCAAAATCACTTTACAAGGCCTGTGTATATCATGCATGAATGAATCCTTAGTTTGACATACGGGTGAGCACACCAAACTTACTGCGAAATCACACAGGATCTTTCCACATGCTGATAAAGGAGTAAACGCTTTATTTCTCTTGTCAGTAACTCAGCATCGTCCATGGAGTATCATATCTACTGAACTTGGTCGATTCGACATTGCGTTCCTACAAAGACCCTTTGGAAGATTACCATCTGATGTAGAGGGTGAAGACCAAATTTGAGGCTTGACCCTGGAAAGGTCCTGGTCTTCGATCTCAGCTTTAATATGATCCAGGAATGTGTCTATGAATATAGCTAGATTTCCAGTGTCTAAGACCGTTTGGTGAAATGAGAGCTTAGAAACAGTGAGAGAGGCCACATACTGGTCTGCTCGTTCATTGAACAAGCAGAGCCAGCGACAGACAAAACGTCAAAACAACAAGCATCGGATCGAGACCCATCATTTTCTCCTCCATTCCAGTTTGGCTTGAGTTTGACAAGGGGTGCGAAGCTAAGACATCATCGAATCTTGTGGCTTGTAGGCTTATCCTCTTGCCACTGAGTTCAGCTCGATACATTAATTCGATGCTACAATGAGTCCAATACTCAAGGGTAGAGAAAGGGACATGAACCCACCGCAAATTACCATAGTGAGAAAGGGCATTGAAGAGAATTGATGGATTGTGTCATATTCTCAGTGGAAATATGACTAGCCTAAAGGAAAAAGCATACCCCAGGCAGGAAACTTCTTGCCTGGATCCAAATTCAGTAGATCGGACTAATCACAGCCATTGATTTTATGGATCTTACACGAGCCCCACTCATAGATCTCACAACCCGAATTACAAACCTTCGGTCCAAGTAAGAATTTTTCCCTCCAAGCCATGTCCAGAAGTGGATACTCCATTAACTCCACTCACTGCAAATGTTACCAGGTGTTCGCAGGAGCAGCATTGAAGAACCCACTTTATTATGATTGTGTCCAGCTACTAAGAGAGGTTGGTCCGCCACGACTAGTTAATGCCTTGGATGCTCTAAGTCCGAGGAGAATAGAACACTACTTGTAAATGCCACTTGGAGGGAAATGGTCTAATACTTGACCTAATTTCTTTTCCTTGAGGAGTAAATTTTGCAGTTATGTATTGGCTGTGCCCTTAGCCTCCAAAATCTTCTTCTGCTTAGCTTTATGAAGTAGGAGATGTTCTTCTTTTAACTGTGAGTGCAAGCGGCGGTTGATCCGCTTTGACAAGATCTTTCGCCATTTAGCAGACTGGTTTAAGAATGAGGGGCAAAGTTCAATAAAGAATGAGGACAGAGAGTCATTAGCCCTCTCAGAGGATGGGGATGTGCTAAACATGCTGTTTTGCCTCGGAACGAGGAAGCTTTATCGGGACTACACTCTCGTCCATGCAGTTATTGTTTCACCTTTCTGACCATCCCACACTTGAGATCTCCTCCTCCTTAAATACTTCTCTGTCCTTTGCTTCTCCATTCTCCATTCTCCTTTCACCCGTCTCTCTCTCTCTCTCTCTCTGATGGAGGAAAACAGGAGAGAAATGGGAATTCTGAAAGGGCTTTTGAGATTGCTCACAATGCTTGCACTTGTTGGTGCTGTAGCTCATGGGGATCCTCTTGTGCCTGCACTGTGCATCTTTGGGGACTCGGTGGTTGATGCGGGCAACAACAACAATCTCTACACAATTGTCAAGGCCAACTTCCCCCCTTATGGAAGAGACTTTGCCTCTCACCAACCCACTGGCAGGTTTTGCAATGGAAAGCTTGCCACAGATTTCACTGGTACTCAAAACAGAAATCAGCTTCTCTCTCTCTCTCTCTCTCTCTCTTACATGCGCACACAGAGACCAGACACGAATGCACAAGCTAATAGTTCGTATGTTTTGCGATGCACAGCCGAGTACCTCGGATTCACTTCCTACCAACCGGCTTACCTTAGCCGTGAAGCTACTGGGAAAAACCTCTTGATTGGAGCCAACTTTGCCTCAGCTGCTTCTGGCTATTACGACCGGACAACGCAGTTATACGTGAGTGCTGGCCTCAGTTCTCACTTGTCTCCGACGTACAAGCTTGTGCCTTTGCCTTGCGAAAAGACAATGCATTTGCTGAGTTGACTGTTGTTGGTTGGTAACTGCAGCAAGCTATTTCACTGCCTCAGCAGCTGAACTACTACAAGGACTGGCAAAGCAAAGTGGTGAGTTTGGTGGGGAGGAGCAAAGCCACCGCCATATTTTCTGGGGCGATCCACCTTCTGAGCGCGGGAAACAGTGACTTCATTCAGAACTACTACATCAATCCCCTTCTCAATGGGGCTTACACGCCGGATCAATTCTCCGACATTCTCATGACTTCTTACTCCAATTTCATCCAGGTCTCTTCATGACATGAACCATGCATTTTACTCTCTCTCTCTCTCTCTCTCTCTCTCTCTTCAACTCCTTTCGATCAAATCTTACCTTTCAATTGAGTCACTTTACACTAACTACTGTGACATGACTTCCTGAACGAACAACAAAACTTCACAACAGGTTTTTCGTACATGTTCACTTACATTACATACACAAGTGTTCTCTGAACCGTGCAATAAGGTCACCCATAACACAGCTCTCCCACTTGAGTTACCTTAGCCCCAGCCCATGCTATTTAATGTGGGGCCAAAGCACTCACGCAAAAGCTGAGAAGCGAAAGTGAAGTAGAGTAGAGGAAGATGAGCAATTTGAGCAAGGAGAGACAAGATAAACTGCTCCAGGGGAAACCTTACGAACATAAAACTTAGACCACAGAGAGAGAGAGAGAGAGAGAGAGAGAGAGAGAGAGAGAGAGAGAGAGAGAGAGAGAGAGTCTCAAACAACATTTACAAACTCGTATTATATACTGATTAATCACAAAAGTACAGCAAGCGTGGAGGAAAACCTTTCCTTTTCTGTTTCTTATAGGAAATTCATTTATGAAAGGAGAAACATTTTTTTGTACACAATCGGAATACTTTTATAATACAAAAATCGCCTTTAGCAGAATCTCTATGGACTGGGAGCGAGGAGGATTGGAGTCACAAGCCTACCCCCAACTGGATGTTTGCCAGCAGCCATAACTCTCTTTGGATCAGGAAGCAACCAGTGTGTCGCAAGATTGAACCAAGATGCGGTTTTGTTCAATAATAAGCTAAAGAGCACATCTCAGAGCTTGCAGAACAGGCTCCCAGGTCTCAAACTTGTGGTCTTCGACATCTACCAGCCCCTTTTGGACATGGTCACAAAACCTGCTGAGAACGGTAAGCTCCTCACTACTGAGGGCAAGATCTTCAAACTCTGCATAATTCATTACTGTACGTTGTAAGTTCACTTCAACCTTCCTGAATGTGTGAGCCATTCATCTGTATGAACAGAGTAACCTGAAAGTTGTCTTAAAAAGAGTATGTGACCTCATGATAAATCATAGAGAAGGTACATTTTCCATGACATTAATGTTGTCGTTTCATCATCAGGCTCTCTGTACCTATTGCATGAGAACATGAGATGCTTTCCAATGCCAGGCCAACTAACAGTGAAGAGCGAACCTAATTTTCATTGTTGAATGGGTCTCTTGTTGCAGGGTTCTTTGAATCTAGGAAGGCTTGCTGTGGAACAGGTACAGTGGAAACGTCCTTGCTTTGCAATGCAAGGTCCATTGGAACATGCACAAATGCTACAGGTTATGTTTTTTGGGATGGATTCCATCCCTCTGAAGCTGCTAACATGGCCTTGGCAGGAGACCTCCTTTCTCAAGGATTCTCTCTCATTTCGTGAGTGTCGAAAGCATCAGTATTGTAGCTGCAATATATTTATAGTAGCCTTCTCATCTTGGAAAGAAGGATATCGGGGCATATATAAGGAACTCCAATGACTCTAGTTAAAAAGATTTAGCTTGTATTAAATTGTTTGTGGACCCGTATTTCAAATATACTTCAGGTGTTAATGGCTAGTAGTGGCAACAGTTGCATGATGTGTCTTCCAACAATAAATCCTCCGTGCTTTCTTCCCTTGTAAGGGGACTAATAATGATAGTTCAACCCTGGCAATGTCATATTGATGTAATGACATGTACAAGAACGTGCCAAAAGAGAAGCAGCAGCAGTGAATTCGTGGGATAAGCAGCTAACCTATCCAATTCTATTTCTTGGTGTAAGTAGATTGTAGGTTTTGAAATACTTTTTTCATAGCAAGTTCGACAAAGGAGAGGAAAACATTCTCTTTCTACTAGCCCTTACACTCTGATATTATTCCATTTTATCTTATAAGTACAACCCGTTCCTTGCCTATTTAAGGATACACTAGTGGTTTAAAATGATAAGAATGATTTGCAGGTTTAATCATCTGCAGTCATAGACCCCGCCTGATCAATGTAACAAGAGAAAACAAAAACAAACCCCATGCCCAATGCCAATCAATCTATTGGTAAAGTGAGACCATCAATTATACAATAAATCACAACCATTAATTAAACCACAAAGATGAGCAGATCACAAAAAGAGTAATTACCAAAAGCAGTAGTGTGGATAGTAGCTGCTAAGAAAGTTCGAACCCTGTGTTGGAACTAATCGCATAAAGAAGCTTTGATCTCATCGTGCTTGCACGTTTGTACGTGGGAAGCTGCAGCCAGTGAAAAGATACAAGTTTTCTATACATCACATGGTTTGTAGTATCAGAAAAGAAAATTTGGACAGGACAAACAAAACTCATCTTAGAATTTAAAGTTGGTCCTGAACTTCAAGAGTTGCGAATGAGAAGAATCAAGAAAAGAATTTGCTCCCAGTCTATCTACCTTCAAGGTATTGTAGCATGTAGAAGCAGATGGAAGTCTCTCCACATCCTGGCCTCCAATTGTTGCCCAGACAGGTACATCACAAGCAACCTGCATAACATACGAAATTTAAGATTAGATTTTCTCTTCTATATAAGATTTCGATAATAGTCCCTCAGAATCCATTTCTTGAATCAGGCATGCACCAAGAAACACAACCATGATGCACAGTTATCAACAAGGGAGTTGGAAGGATCAAATCTTTGCTCTTGTTTGACCTCAAGTAGGATAAGCAGAGGCAGCATCAATTTTGATAATCAATTATCAGCTTTCCTAGTGCAAGTCCAGATACTTTTTTCAGCAGATCAGAAGATAGTTACTGTTAACAAACTTGCTCATGCCCATTGGCATAGAGTTCCCATTTGATTTTGGATTAGGCTATCAGCATAACCATCGGTAAGAATGGGATCATAAACCTCTAAACCTAATGTTCAAGCCATTCTTCCCTTTGTTCTGCTTTCTGAAGGAACTAGTTTCATATCTCTAAAGCATGAGTTCACATAATGGAGTCTGGCCAGAGTCAAATGCACAGAGTCTTGCATCTGCATAACAGAGAGGCTATTAAATGACTTTAACATTTGACCTCCCTACCACATTGGAGCAACTTGCTGTTGTGCCAAGGCTCCAGCCATAAGTTGCTCTACCTAACATATCCAGATATAGTAGATAATCCCTTCATTCTAAACATAAACTGGCAACAATATTGTATGTTAAGCTCAAATATTTTGTAATTGCCAATGCCAAACCTTTGTAGATGTATTACATCTACCACTTTGTAGCAATACGCATGACATAATTCCAATTGCCAGTAAAAATCGAAGGGATAGTTCACATGTAACCAAATGAATGTTCAGAACTTTTATGCAAAACATTTTCCAGGCATCTTGTGTTCGATGACCTTTGAAACAGAAGAAGATGCATAAACATGGTAGCTCTACTCTTCAAACACGCTCAAGCTATCTCTTTTCCAGTCACATGCCGCCACCCAACTTCAGCTAAATTTGACGTTATGGAAGTTCAGTTTAGAGAGGATAAAGAGAATAGGATAACCAAGATCGCCCCTACATAAGCTACATAAATCTCTGGTCTTGGAATAGGAATCAACCAGAGTTTTTTGGCTAACATATTCATCTCATGCTTATTTCGGAACATCACAACCATATGGCTACTTTATAGCAATAGCAACTTCCATTTCGTGGCAGAGTCTTCACGTCCAAACACCCATGGAAATGTTTGTGGAATTTTTATTTGTCTACGTATTTAGTTGCCTCTTCAAGTCCATGCGAACACAAAAGGCAAAGGAACAAGATCTTGCGAACAAAACTGTTAATCAAGAGACAAATACCACGTGAAACAACTGGATCAGGAGCAAACCTTATGAATAGTAAAAGTCGGCTGCAAGTATTTAAACCCCAGTAAAGGAGCTCGAGAACAACTTGTCACGAACTTAAGAAGCATGCACCGCTCTTTTGCCTCAAATCCTTTCATTACCTGCAGTAACAATTTAGGAAAAAAGAGAACTTAATAATTTTTAAGTAGAAAACAACTGCTTAGAAAGTAAGGAAGAATGCTTGTCGTCTGCATGATTACAGCTAAACGAACAAAATCAAAGCATTTTACCATTAAATCAAAGCAGAAAATCGGGTGAATATCAAATTCTACACAGCATTCTATGCATACAAAAAACTTGAATATCTCTTCCATTATGCAATAGCATTAACATCTATGCTATTATATAACTGCCGTTTGGCTAGTACTAAATTAAACTAGAATAATCAGTGGGTTATACTGTAATCCTTGAGGCTCTTGTATTGGTGTCCTACAACTAATACTAGTTGTGACTGAATAGATTGTAATCCAGGGGAAGACAAAGGGGAACATTACATAGACACTACCATATTCTCCTACTGTCAGAAAAAACTCAGGAAGTTCAGGAAAATGTCCCTGTATATTTCTCTAAGAAGCTGCGTCATATAGAAAATTTATGCACTCTGAACCAATTGGAAGAAAAATCACAGCTACTTTATGTAGTAAAATCCTAGTAGAGGACATTAGATTTTCCACAAAAAGAAAAAGAGGCAAATAATTTGAGTTTCCCATCAGTTGAATTACCTAAGGCCTAAACCATATATGACAGGTAAAACAGTAGCTGCCAGCCATCTGATTTCACCAGTACATAAATCTATCATATTGAAACCTTAGGGCAGCAGTACTAACAGCCACCCTCCTTTCCTGAGTCTGTTCCTCCATTTCTTCCTTAAAGAGAAGAAAAGGCGGCTCCTATATGCCTAGGGAGAAAGTCAACCATTAAGAATAGACGATTGAGGAGCTAACGTGCATAAACCGACCGAATGGGGATGGATAACATCCCCATGCCAAAGCTAAGAATCAATATTGAGAAAAAAAGCATCATAACTACGTAAAAAAGCTTTAAAAAGAAAATATATAGAAATAGACAAAACTGAACCTTGGACCTGTCTATCAGGTAAAGGCAAAATATGCAGTATTATTATACAGGACAAAGGGGAAAACGGAGTCTGAATGGAAACGGCTTCCTCAGCAGTTCATATACCTCCCAGAAAAGTTTTACTGTTCGGCTTCCCTCAGAATAACCACCAGTATAGCGTGTATTGCTTCTCAAATCATCGACATCAATATCATGGTATCCACCAGAAAGCAGCTGTGCAGATACATCAAATATCAGGATTTCTTTAAAATAGGAACAATGAAAACCTAGATTATGACAAAAATGAATATGTCAGATAGTTAAAAAAACAAGATATCTCAAAAGCAATGTGTTCCAGTTATCCATGAGCAGTTTGGACTCAACAGTATAGTGACAATCTCTTCAATCACAGATAATATATATTAACATGCAAAAAGAGGCAACTCGGTAAGCGATAAAAAGTTAGCAAACTCTACGAAAGACAAATAACTGCCATTATAGAAGAACTACTTAAGTCAATTCACGGAGGCCCACAGCAGCTTAAAATAAGCGCGACACTACGGAACAGTTGAAATGAGTCGTATGACGGGAAGATACCTGATTAAATTCAGTTGCGTTAAATAACTTAAGCCACGACGGTGATATAAGATCAGTTAACCCTCTGTAGAAAGCATTTGCAAATGCCAATATCTACAATTTGGCAAGTACGGAGGGTTAAATCTAGTGTACAAAATGGAAACTTAAGTACAACGTACAAACATATGATTCACCTGCCGATTAAGTTTATAATCTGCAATTGCATGAACATACTGCATCTTGTTCTCATTTGTCACGCAAATATCCCTGCCACCTGGTCTGAGTTCAATAACATGATTTTTACCAAAAGATCCCTCCATAATTGTAAAATCCAGAGAGAGTTCCTTTACATCGCCATCAAAGTGCTGTCGAAGTTTCACCAACCAAATATCACACAAAGTTGATTCTGATATATGGATAGAACAAAATAAAAGAAAAACAACATACTCTAGTGTACGACTAACAGACAGAAAATTTAACTTCCAACTTTTGAAACTCTCCAAAATCCTATCTGTGAAAGGTCAGATTAAATGTAGAAGAGGACAACCAAGTTGCAAGAAAACTGGAATGCACAAAAAAAAAATAGGCATAGTCTCCCATGCGTCATTGTAGTAGTATCATTGGTCTACCCCGTTATTCTTCATGTTCTCTACTTTTAATACTAGTTTAGTCTCAGGAACTGAACTTGTACGAGTTATAAGCTACATGCAATCCTCATCTAGGGGAAACTTCTGGTTAGCTTTATTTACCATTGCTAAATATTTTCTCTCTGCTTATAATCGGTAATACATAAAAAAGTCAATAAATCCTTCTCTCTCTAACAAGATGTCATGAATGTCTAGTACCGATTTCAAGTCATGCTTCACACAGTCTTTGCTACATGCTAAACCAAAATGTGGAAAATGCGACGTAAATTGTTAAGTTAGTCAGATAGGCTTAACAGGTGGTGATGAGAAGGGAAAATAATACAATTTGTCAAAATTTTTTATTATGTGTTTTAAGTATCTGTGGCCAGACTTAATTATGAGTTTATATTAGGCTAGATTTCATTATTAATCACCTAATCGCACTGGCTACATGCGACTATACTATTAAAGCTGCCATTGTCATTCATACTTTCGGGCAGCAGATGTTGCAGTATTTTCAAATTTAGAGAGTCGTTGGATGATAAAGGTACTTGGGCAATTGGATCCATCGAAGAGTCATAGCTCAGTCACCTTGTTTCATTTCTTTTCCTCTTTATAATACGTCTTGCAGTATCCATATCACCCTTGAAGAACACTTTAGAGCTAGTTGCAATATGATGAGGAGCCAATGCAACTAGAAATTTGAATCAACACCTTAACCTTTTAGCAAGAAGTAATCAACCGGAAACTACAATACACAAATGAGGTGGAAATGACATTACCAAATTTTGACAAGGATTTACCTTGATATACATGAGATTCCTATAAACCTCAGGATCAAGTGTTGAAAGTTCATCAAGGAAGCTGTATCGTCCCAACAACTTTTGCACAAAGACATGTGAAAAAGAGTAATCTAACAATATTCCCTCATAGAGAGCTTTACCAACAATCCTTCCAAGAAATTCAATCATCTGCAATCCATTTTCGAGATACTTCGCAGATATATTTGGCATCAGAAGCCTGTCTTCCGTTGAGGTTTGGGTGAATAGCCCATACCTTGACAATTAAAAAGATTCCCATGAATGGCTTCTCTTAGGAAAAGGAGTATCTCAAGAAGAAAAGAAAGGAAAAAGGACCATGTAAAACTTACTCAGGTGAGAAGGCAGCTTTTGACAAATCAGTTAAGAACTCCTTCGACAATCCACCATAATCTAGACCGGCCTCTGGAAGTCCACATTCACTGACAAAAGATACATGGATAGATGACTTCAATCTTGAACCCAAGGTGTTCAATTGTCGAAATCCATCTTCAATAATATTCCCCCTCCGGATGACTATCTCAATATTTCTAGAACCAGGCCCTCCTACTTCACCAGCCATGACTCGAGAGACTTTATCCATCTTAATAAATTCTCTGAACATCTCAACTCTGCAACCATGGTAAGCACTTCAATAATACATATCAGACAGGTCACTGAAACTGAAGTTTAAGACATCATCATGTTGATACAACTAATAGCAAGGGAGGGACATCAATAAATTAAAATTGCCTGCCAGCATTCTCCCTGAAAGAAAAGGTGCAAATGCGCAAGATGTTGCGACAGGTCAACTGCTCTCTCACAGGCAGTTTTGCAGCTTCTCACATGGTGAAAAATTGTGTATTTTTCTTACATTAACTTAGTAGTATACTATATATTTAGTATCATAGTATTATCTTCACTGTGACTGTCTCCACTTGAAACAGCTGGATCACGTGGATTGCATAGAATTAGAAAAAAATTTCATGCATTATAATTGAAAGTTATCAATAAATGGCTGACAAGGGCATTATTTATTAAGAAATTTTTTTGAAAGCAATGTTACAAAAAACTGCCCAGGAGAAGAAAAGGGGAAAAAGAAAGAAATATCAAGACATAAGAGTAAAACATAGCCTTCTGATAGCTCTCTACTTACCTTTCTTCAAATGGATAGACATGTGGCATAGTTGTGATAATAGAACCCATGCTGGAAACCAATGATAAATCATCTGATTTAGTTGAAAGAACATCATGAGTTCTCGCAGCTATTGCAATAGGAGGCCGGCTCTTTCTGGCAGGTGAAAGCCACAAATCAGGGGGACAAAACTGGTGCCTGCAATTCCTTTCATACATTAAATGCAAGCACTGGGTTGCAGATTCCATCATTGGTTTATTCTGCAGACCACTGCTACGTGATAAGCCATTATAAACAAGTGTATTGAGCGCTGATGTAATTCTCCTTTGCTCCTCAAGCCTGAAAGGAACCTAACACATGGAGAAACTACCCATTAAAGAACATTTACAGGGACTAATATTATCTGGAAAAAAAACCTGAACCTAATTACCTGTTTTTCATAGAACTCTATGTCATCAAGCACAAGCAGTAGGTGCGAATAGGTTGCACAAAACAAATGCAGCAGACAATACATATCTTTAGAAAGACCTTGAGGGCCAGACCTCAGAAGCTCTACATCCCACACATCACAAGAATCTTCATCCACCAGGCCAGAGCTAATATGAGAATCAGTCGAGCCCGTAAGACCACTATCAGCACTGGCCTGAGACTTTCCAGTGATTATCTGCAGTACACTGGTCCATTTACCACCTCCAAACTTAGATGTCTGCTGTCTTGCATCCGAAGTGCCATTTTTTCTGCTCCCTGGATGATCTCTTGCACAATCAGAGGCACCCTGAAAAAGATTACTTTCCAGCGATCTCCATAAGCTGACAAGAAATCCAGGAGTAAAGGATAGCATGTTAAGGATAGGCAATGATCCAGCCACCGGGTTCAGTACTGAAAATAATCTGAGCATATAAGAGTAGAAGTACGAAATGTCAACCAATTCCAACTTTCCCAAATTATCTGATGCCAGCATATCAGCTCCCTGAGCACGCATATCTGTACTCAAGACAGCCAAAAGGTCTGTTAGATGTGATTGATGATAAACAGGCCTCAGTAACTCCACGTAAGACCTTTCTGAAATCCCCAACATGGACTCTTTCTTAAAAGTAGATAAATCAGTGGACCCCTCAAAAGTTCCACAGTCACATTCAAATCTTTGATTTTCCTTTCTGAATGATCTGGCATTATCAATCCATTCCGAGAAGATTTCTGCTAGAGTAATAACAACTCGAACATATAATCCATGTTCTACATCTTGACAAAATAGCAGAGTGTCTAGAGAACCATTGTCATTTCCTGTCATTAGGCATATGACATTTGCAAGCGCCCAACCAACTGGAGGAATTGCCTTATGCCAACAGAGAGCTACTTGCTGATGAATATCTGACATGTCCGATGAAAGTTTTCCTCTCAACATCTGCCATCACCTGCCATATTTTGATCAGTGCCCATGAATTTAAATGCTATGCTAATAGGTCCATTAAACAAGTGATTATTATGCACTGGAGGGTCTCCTATAGAAGGTGGCGGGTCATGTTGACCCAAGACGTAATATCAAATCAAGGTATAACATCCAAGAGATACAGGGTGAGAAATACAAAGGCACAATACTGCATCTGCAAATTTTGCAGACTGTGCATGTTAGTAGCCGAGATATAAGATTAGAGATAAATCAGCACGATATCTCCTATGAAGCAACATCAACATCATCACCTTTATCCCAAACTAGTTGGGGACGGCGGTCGATGAACCCAAAAATAAATAAAATAAAAGCAAGACCGATTAAGGGAAAAGAAATAATTATATAAAAATAAATATATAAATAAAAATATAGAAATAAGTATAGGGAAAAAGGACTAAAAAGGACAGTTTGGAACATAGGAATTCTGCCCCTCCACAATGCTAATAGCTTTCCTCCATTCCGTCCTAAGACAAACCGTACGTCAATCTATTTCCCACTTCATTAAATCTTGTTTTACTACTTTCCCCCAGGTAAGTTTCAACCGACCTCTTCCTTTCTTCATATCATGCTCTCGGTAACAAATTTCTGTTCTTACCGGAGCATCTAGGGATCTTCGAAGAATATACCCAAACCATCTCAATCTATGTTCTCTCATCTTTTTCGCCACCGGTACTACTCCAACTTTTCGTTGAATATCTTCATTTTTTATCTTATCCATCCTTGTATGACCACACATCCACCTTAACAGTCTCATTTCCACTACTCCCATTTTATGCTCATGTTGCCTTTGTGTTGGCCAACATAGGATATCTCCTATGAATACTTAAAAAAAAAAATGTGAACAGCTCAAGAAAGGTTAGGTTGTTAAAGGGCCCCACGTTGCTTATCTATGGAGTAATGGGTCTCTACTACCTTAAGCTTTTAGAGTAAACAGCTGCGCCCTTAATCTCAAGTTAGTAGAGTTTCAACACCCAGTTTATTATGTGTGCGCAACCCCATCCATTCCACATGCCATTATCAGTTTTTACAAGTGAAAAGGGGTGTTAAAGTATCCTATCTATGGCCTTTATATACGGCCTTATGTACACTTATTCTCCCTCTACCTACTAGATTAAGCTTTTGAAGTAACCGACTATGTATTAAATTTTATGTAGATTATCCTTATGACATACATGTGGCTTGGAAAAAGTACTCACAATATCCGATTTTGCACATCTCCACTATATCTACAGTGAGATGTCATTCAGAAAACTTGAGGAAAAAAAGTTGGGCATATCTCAGTCATCATATCTTTAGAGCTGATCAAGCTTTATCGTTATGTAAAGCAAACAAGCTTATGGTGTAGCAATGTCAGAGAAAAGAACATTTTAGAACAAGCAAGGTGAAGTGGTTGACTCTATGTCCAGTCAAGCAAGATACAGTTTCAGATTCTTTGTACCAAAAGATGAAGAATCAGACTTGAGCAAAGAATTAATATAGTATTCTGATCATTGGAACATGCGACTTTTACGTTTTACTTTTCTCATATGTTGTGGCTTTCACAATTGATTATATATGCTTGTAACCTCTTAAAATGTACAAATATTGACAAACAGATGTGTATACATAGTACAACTTCTCAAAGTTTGAATGTTTTAAGATTTGGCAGAAAATCACTAAGTAACTTTCTTGCTCATAAGAAGCCCAACCAAACTGGTCCTATCACATGCCCACCTGCACACCCTTTTCAAGGCGCTGCAAATCAAACACAAAACAAATTCTTGAGGAAGCGACGTGGACTAGGTAAAAGCAAACCAAATACAGTTTGAAAATCAGACATGCCAAAAACCAATGGAAAAGAATCTTTATGTGGCAGTTGGATAAACCTTACCAGAAGAGTCTGGAAGCATGGTGAAAGAACAGACTTATGCTTCAAAGCAGGAACAAGAAAAGCTGGTAATCGTTGAAGAAGCCAAGGAATTGTCAGGAGAGATAGACAGTACTGTTTTTTAGCACACTGAATATCCCCAAGGCTTGGTCCATCTTTATTGGACTTTATCACATGAAACGGCCGGAGAGCTAAAGTTAATGCACTTGCTGTGATCAAGAATCTATCTTCAGTCTGTATCATACCACCACGCTGTGATGGCAAAAGAACATCCAGTTTCATGATGTACTTTCTAACAGATGCATAAAGCCCACTTTTACTTCCCATAAAGCAGATCAAATTCTCGACAGCTAGATCGATATCCCTGATATGATCCTGAGGTAAAATCTTCCATCCATTCAGATCAGTTAAGAAAACCAGTAGACGCATTGCCAATGAGGTAAGAAAAACCATATCTTTCAATCCAGGATAATTCATGTCACATGAAGCAAGAACAAAGGAGCACAGTGTGATCAGCTTCTGTGCCTGATAATTCCAGGTTCTTCTCTCTTCAAGTGTGCCGATGGCCAAGCAGCCGAAGTTTCTCCTCAGATCTGCAGAACGAAAAGGCAAAAACATCTTATTTGACACTTGATATGCACCCAACAACAAAGCCAATGCAAATGAAACGGTAACAATGATGGGTGTGCGGAAAAAGCCTCTCTGGAAAATCAACCACAAGGCTGTGTACATCAACCCCTTCCCAAACCAACCCCCCAAAATGAGGGAAGCGTTGTGCACCGGGATTCCCTATTTTAGAAACAGCATGTACTGACAACAGAACACTCTTGCAGTAGTCAGGCAAAAAGTAAAGTCAAAAGGGTAACTCCACACCCTAAATCAAGATGACAAGGAAAATCAGCTCAAGACACCATTCGACATCATTCTATAACAAAGCAGTAATTCTTCTCCAAGTGTGGGATGAGGGGAGATGAAGGGAATCAAGTACATGGTCACTGAGGTAAGCAACATAGCTTCGCTTCATAACAGACTCCAGCCACTACAGAGAAGATTGGCCAAGCAAACAAATATTACCCTGAGCAAGAGTCACTGCTCCATCAACATCAAAATTTTGAACCATTTCATAACCTGGGGACAATCTGCTACCTATATAAGAAACACAGGACTTTTTATTATCATACATATCCAACAGACTTAGTATTTTTTAAGTGACTTTTTGTCATTAAAGAATCCATGTGGAGAAGGGAATTTTAAATGGTAATTTACATGGTTTGTAAGCTTTATCAACTAGCCCTAATTTATTGGCTTGACCTATAATCACAATAAAAATTTGCAAGGTATTCCATTTAAAATTTGAAGACAAGAGACAACAAGCGTAATATGAAGGGACTTGTCTCTTCATCCCATATAATTGCGGCACTGTCCACTGTGATTGCTACTTTCTCGAACAACTAGATCAAATGTAGAAAGAAAATAAACCACCTAATTTTCCCCATATAGCATGTTAAGAATATTTGCAGCATTTTATGAAAATTGTGAAGCTCTCTTAAAATCCACTTCCAAACACATGCACCGTAATTTTTTACGAGGTTCAGTGTACTGTTCTGCCAAGACATGCCTCCAAAAGAAACTGAGAAGGCCTCGACAATCGCTGGCAGACACAAGATCTTAGGGTGGCAAGAATAGAAACTTTAAACATACGTAATTTATGACGTTTAGCATATGATCGATAAAAATTGCATCAAGCAGCTAGTGGCTTGGGGGACAGCAACACCTGCCAACCCAATGGGTCCACCCATGGCCTTGCCAGAACATACATGTTAACTTATGGGTTTATAAACTGGAAAAAAAAAAAGGAAACCATACTGCGACTAGTGAAAGAACTGTACCAAACAAATTGACTCATGATATGCATTCATATTTCTAGAACACTTGCTAACTTCCCATAACAAGGCACATTCAGCTCTAAATCATCCAGTGCTCAATTAACTTGGTAGCATCGGAAGGGAACACACAATTGACCTGACAGCAACTCTTTGATTTCAAATCAAGCCTATCTGGCGCATAAGGGAAGTGAAACTATAATAAATCATTGCTCTTGATCCTCACAAAGCTACTAATTACCATACCAGTAGAGTGAATACTTTCCAATAGAATCTTAAAGCACTTGTGCATGCAGGCAATATCTCTGGGTTGAATAGTCTGACGCTGGACTGACAAACATCTAACAAAGAATAGGAAAGGTCGCAAAAGGCTGCAAGAAATCCATGTTCCGGTCATCAAACCAGAATGATGATTCACCAAGGTCTCCCATTCTTCTTGAAGCTGCAAAGCTGCTATTCTTGTTACATAGTAACGCCTCCATACTCTCTGAAAAAAAATGGAAGCAAATATGTTCATACTGGCTGAGAAGAAATTCCACTTTACAGATCAATGGAAATGGTCTGGACTATGGAAAGCAAGATTAATCAGCATAATGAATGGCTAAATACCGTAGCATTACCTCCCATTACAACCAATAGACGCAGGTCATTCATCCTAAAGAAAGATCCTCTACACTAGACCACATACAAAAAGGAACTATATGAATCAAAAGGAAATCTCTTACGAGCCTTAGGTTAGACAATACAGTCTCGCATTCTTCTAATTCAATAGCCTCCACTCCACAATATCAAAAATATGAACTAGTGCATCTTTGCTCATTACTTCAGTGTAACAGTACAAAAAAGCTAGACCCAGAAGGAGCAATGCACCTGAATGAATAGAGCAGCTGCATTGGCACGTCTTGCGTAGCTCCGGGCCTCCCTCTCCTGAGATACCTTCTCGAGAAGAGCATCCCTTGTAATCTCCCTTGCGCTAGCGCCCCTCAATGAAACCTGATTCGACCACGGAGCGCGATTCACATGAACAATCAAAACAAGCAGCAACAATCTCAACATCAATTTAGGCACGATCAAGATGAACAGATTAAGGAGAACCCATCACTCAAAACTGATCTACACAAGAGCCGGACTATCTAATTACTCCAAATATCATTTCTTTGCCTTAGGCGTAGCAATTGCCCCGAAATTCATCAATTCCAAGCAACCAAAAATCTAGTCGCAACAACAAATCGAAGAAGAAACAGCGAAACATGATAATCAGAACCAATTCCGCGTGAATTCAACCCGGTAACCTACGAATATCCACGCATCTTGCCAAGAGGAGCAAGAAGTCGACACAGAATCGACAACTCAGCACTACGAGCTAACCCCAGAGAGAGAGAGAGAGAGAGAGCACCTGCTGTTTACGAGGTGGGTCCATGGGGGATGAGACCACTGGATCATCCGGAACCAACAATCAGAAACGAAAAGAAGTTGCTATTCTCGATCAAATCTCTTGAGAGACTTCACTCTTGACGCAACTACAATTTGAATGATCTCTACCATCGTTCGTCTTCTTCCCCCCTCTCTCTCTCTCTCTATCGCGTTCTGTACTTTTCGGAGTTCGTCCGGGCCGGGGAATGAACCCGTATTAGCCCCATTGGATCGACCCGCCAATTTCAGGATAAAGATTTTGATTTTCAATTCACTTGACAAAAATATTGTTTTAATTTTTTTTTAACGGCATAAGATGAAAAAATTTTGAGATAATTGCCCAACACCCCTTGAACTTTGGTATCGTTGTCCAATAGCCCCAAAACTTTAAAATTTATAGTTCACCCCATCGACTTTGGCACTATTGCAAAACAGCCCCAAATGATGAAATGTTGTAGATTATCTCTCTAAACCTTGTTTTAAGTTGTTGACGTTAGTTCTTCTCTTGGTAAGATCATTAAGTGTTACCTAAAAATAAACTAACTCATTTTCAGGACTAAAATATTCATTACTACATCATTAATGAAGTTGACAAAATATAGAATGATACATGTTAATGAAATTATGTTAATCAAATTATGCAAATTCATCAGAAGTTGTTTTATTTAAAAAATGAGTTAGTCTTTTTTCAAGCAGTACTTAATAGTTGTATAGACCGAAAAAATTAGCAATTGCAATAAAAATCAAAATTGGTAACTTTTCCAAGTTTGGGGATCATTGTGCAAGGATAACTACAACATTTCAAAATTCATGTTTATCGTGCAAGGCGATTTTAGTTCAAGATGTTTGAGCAATTATCCTATATAGAGAAAAAAAACACCAAATCCTAAACTAGGAACTTGGGTCCACTATCCTGATTATGATTTTCCTACCTCCTTAGGAAAAGGTCCTTCTCTTTTTGGGCCAATTGTGGGCAAGGAGGGATTCGAAACCCCGATACGGTGGTTCGTAGCCACATGCTCTAATCTTCTGAGCTATAGGCCTCGCTCCCATGACACATTACTTTTAATATTTTTTTTTACATAAAAAATCCCAAACTATGTTTATCGTGACACATTTAGCCTCTGTTACAATTCCATTCAAAGTCACCCACAAAAAAGATGACGTGGAGTCATCGTCTTCTTTAGTGAAAAAGAACAACACTTTGCGATGTATTGTTCATCTTCTTGCATCGCTTGGCCAAATTCCATCGGCGCTTTTACTTCGGCCCCGTTTGGTTCAACATTAGAAATGAGCATTGCGGCTCTAAAGTCTCTTAACCAAATACAAATGATGTTTGGTTCATTTTTTGACTCACTTTGGGAGATGCAATTGCATCTCAAATACCCTCCAAAGTCTTTTAGCCCAAAGTACCTCGCTTGCAACTATTATTTTATTTTATTTTAACTTTGTCACCTTCGCTTGCTGCCTCTTTCCGCCGACCGCAATCACCAGCCCGCCGCTTGCCACCGGCAAGACGCCGTCCGCCTCCGCCGGCCGCCGCCATCGCCCCCCTTTGTCCTCCGCCACCCGCCGCCGGCCCCCTTCTCCTGCTGGGCGGCGCCGCCACTTTTTCTTCAAAAAGTAAAAATACTTTACAAAGTTCATTTTTCATCATCCAACATTTATATCAAAGTTGCTTTCCAAATGCGTTTTTAAAATACACTTTACCAAACACTACTTGCATTTTGAAAAAGGCCTTTAGCCTAAAGGTATTTGCATTTTCTCAGAGTTCATTGGCCAAATGATGAATCAAACGGGGCTGATGATATTCTAGGATAATAGGCTTCATGACATCTTGCTAATCCTCTCAAATTTTTTCTAGCAAAATTAGTGCGCTATCAATCTAAGAAGTCGGGAATTTCAGAGAGTTGGAAAGTATTCTCTGTTTTTGATAGGGACTTAGGCTTGCAGTTTGATAAAATGTGGTGCAGTAAAATCATTTCTCAAGAAGGTGATGGTAACTACCAACTGCAGCTACAACTATTCCAAGACATTATTAAGATGCAAATTTTGTAGGAACCAGGAGGGGTTGCGGAAGTTTGGTGGTTTCAACGCCGGAGAGAATTAAAATATGTAAATGAGAATGGTATTCAAAATAGCTTTTGCTAAGACTTTACACAAAATACACAAGCTTTGCTAAGCTTGAGATACAACACCCTCTCTAACTCTCTCTGTATTTCTAAGTTCCCCCACACACAATTATGGTTGCCTCTAATCCTTATATATAGGCTGAAGTTGGACCGCCTCAAGGCCTCCACCGCCATCTAGGGTGAAAGGGTAGTTGCCGCAAACTTTTTCCAGGCAAAGTTGAACTTTGCTTTCTTTTGTTGACTTGCACTGCACACGTTCACTACCTCAAACCGCCTTTAGTGTGAATGGGGTATGTGGAAATTCCTTTTCCACGGCAAATCCACTTGCTACGAGTTTGACAAAGTCAAACCCTTACTCCTCCATCCACCGCCAAACATATGTAGAAGGGAAATGGAATTTTGGCTTCCTTTTTTTTTTTCAAAAAAATCAATTTTATATTTTCAACAGCATCCCTTAAAATTGATTTTGAAAATCCATAATACCAAGCATCGTCTACAATTTCTCGAACAAATCCGCCTTCAATGGTTTTATCGGGATATCTGCAATCTAGTCTTCGGACCTATAGAAATCAAGTTCAATCTCACCATCTTTGACTAGCTCACGAATAAAATGATGCTTGATGTCAATATGTTTGCTCCTGCCATGGAAAACGGGATTCTTGGCTAATGCAATTGCCGACTTGTTATCACACATCAATCTGATAGGACTTTTCTGTTCATGCATCGGTTCGGTAAGCATCCTACGAAGCCATATCCCTTGACATACCGATGAATGTCTTGCTATGTATTCCGCTTCAGCCGTCAAGAGTGCAATAACTTGTTGCTTTTTCGAAGACCAAGAAATAATTCCTGATCCGAGAAAGAACGCATATCCGGAAGTACTTTTCCGCATTTCAATATCACCCGCCCAATCACTATCTGTATATCCCACTAAATTGAGGTTCTCGGTGTAAGAATACAAAATTCCATGATCACGAGTTCCACCGACATACCGTAGAATTCTTTTTGCTGCCTGCTAATGTGATTGGTACAGTTTATCCATGAACCAACTAATAATTCCCACACCATACATAATATCCGGCCTCGTAAAGGTCAAATACCTTAAGCTGCCAACAATACTTTTAAAATAAGTGGGATTTACTAGCTCACCGGTTCCTTCTTTCTTTAGCTCCAACCGTTCTGCTACGGGAGTCCGAATTGCTTTGAGTGATTCCATATTGAATTGCTTCAAAATATCATTAGCATATTTTTGTTGCGAAACAAATATGCCATCATTTGTCTGCTTCACTTCAAGGCCTAGAAAATACGATATCAATGCCAAGTTTGTCATCTCGAACCGACTTGTCATGGCCTCCTTGAATTCTGCAAATATTTGTTCACAGTTTTCTGTAAATATCAAGTCATCTACATAAAGGCATACTATGATGAAATCGACATTAGTATTTGACTTGATATACAGTGTATGCTCATATGGCCACTTTTGAAAACCATGCTTCAATAAGTATGTGTCGATGCTCGCGTACCAAGCTCGAGGTGCCTGTTTTAGCCCATATAATACTTTCTTCAACTTGTAAACTTGATTTTCACGCCCTTTCTTCTCATAACCGTGTGGTTGCTCCACGTAGACTTCATCATTAAGGAAACCATTGAGAAATGCAGATTTCACATCCATTTCATGGATCTTCCAATGGTTCTTAGCTGCTAGTGCTAAGATCATTCGAATGGTATCCATTCGAGCTACTGGTGCAAATACTTCAAAATAATCAATACCTAGCTTTTGCTTATAGCCTTTCACGACCGGTCTAGCTTTGTAACGGTCCACTTGACTATTGGGTTTGTACTTTGTCTTATACACCCACTTGACACCAATGGGCTTCTTACCAAGTGGTAAAGAAGTCAGAACCCATGTGTCATTCTTTTCGATAGAGTGGATATCTTCATCCATTGCTTGAATGCACTTCTCATCTACTGCTACATCATCATAGGATATGGGGTCACATTCAACAAATAAACAAAAATTTTCCATTTTTCATCGGTGATCTCGTCACTGTCACTATCATCATTTCTTGTGACCACATAGTCCTTGAATTTTATTGGAGTCTGCCGCTGTCATTGCGAATGCCGAAGTGAAGGTTCTCAAACCATTGTTGGTGAAGAAGATGAACTGCCAAGTGAAAATGATGGAACTTCAGTTGGAGATTCTTCCGATTCTCTCGTTGTTGGTTCATCTTCGATGGTGATGTTTTTAGGGTCACCCTTCCGATTCCAATCCCATGCTTCATGTTCAAAAAATTGAACATCCCTGGCGATAATTACCTTTTCCGTGATTGGATTATACAACCTATAACCCTTGGTCACGTCACAATAGCCAATGAAGATGCACTTCTGACTTTTATCTTCCAACTTCTTCCTTCGTTCGTGTGGTATATATGGATATGCAACACACCCAAATACTCATAAGAACGAAACATCTTGCTTGTTGCCGGTCCAAGCCTCTTCCGGGGTTCTTCCAAGAACACTCCTTGTTGGACACCTGTTTAGGACAAATACAACACAAGCAACAATTTTTGCCCAAAACTTCTTTGGTAAACCTTTAGCCTTGAGCATACTTCTTGCCATTTCAAAAATCGTTCTATTCTTTCTTTCGGCCATATCATTTTCCCGAGGGGTATAGCTAGTAGTCAATTGATGCTTTATTCCATGAATTTTACAATATTTGTCAAACTCATTGGAAGTAAATTCTCCACCTCTATCTAATCTCAAAGTCTTTAGACTAAATCCACTATGCTTCTCAACATAGACTTTAAATTCTTTGAATTTGCCAAAAGCTTCAGATTTTTCTCTCAAGAAGTATACCCATGTTTTTTTGGTAAAATCATTGACAAAAATTAATGCGTTCCTTTTTTGTCCGATCGATTCTACCTCAACTGGGCCACAAATATCTGTATGCACCAGCTATAAAGGTTGCTTGGCTCTTTTAGCTTTTCCAACTTGATAGCATTCTTGATGTTATTTTCCGACAAGACATCCTTCACATGGGCTATCTAGACTGTCAATCAAAGGCATCCTAGTCACCATTTTTTTCTGGACCAATAGTTTTAGTCCACGAAAATTTAGATGACCGAAGCGAAGATGCCACAACCACTTGCTATCTTTGGCCATGGCTTGAAAACCGAACAAAGACTTCATCTGGAGAGATAGAGAGAACATCCGGTTCTTTGTCATATGCACCGCCGTGATCAACTTATCGTTTACACCTCTAATGGTGCAAACTCCATTTTCAATGTTAACTTTGTGGCCTTTTTCTAAAAGTTGTCCAATACTTAGCAAATTCCAGAAAAGTCCTGGCACAAAGAAAACGTCCGCAATAGTAACATTAGTACCATCTTTTGATTTGATATCAATGTTACCTTTGCTCATCACGAGAATCTTTGATTTATTCCCGAAGTTGACTTCACCATGAATCGTTTCATCTAGCTGCGAGAATAGCTTCTTTCGGCCGCACATGTGATTGCTACACCCGGTGTTGAGATACCATATATTGGCATTACCGGTACTCGAGTCATTCATTTTACATGTTAACACAACGCTTTCATCGGTATCAACGGGCATATACATGTTCGGGCTGTTCGTGCCCCATGTTTGCTCGACATTCGAATTTGTAATGGCTGAATTTGTTACACCTAAAACACTTGACCTTTGATTTGTCACGTGTTTTATTTCTTCCAGTGGAATTAGCATTTCCACCTCTACCTCGTCCACCTCCACGGCCTCGAACACCATGATGCCCTCCTCGATTTGAGTGGGCGACCCGGCTTTGCAAAGCTTGCTTGGGATAAGCACCGACACACTTCTGATTCATTCTTTGCTCATATGAGCATAATGAACACATCAACCGCTCCAATGTCATGGTTGATATATCTTGGCCTTCTTTGATTGCTGCAACAACGTAGTCAAATCTTTCAGTCAAAGACCTCAAATTTTTTCTACGACTTGTTCATCTTGGAGTTCTTCACCATTAACCCTCAATTGATTAACGATGGTTTGGACATGATCAAAATACGACGAGATAGATTTAGAGTCGTTCATACGTAAAGACTCAAAATCACCTCGAAGTGTTCGAAGTCGAACTCGCTTCATGCGATTATCGCCCTTGTAGGATTTTTGCGGAATATCCCATGCCGTTTTTGCGGTCTCTGCGCACGATATTTTTTCAAATATCGTCTCCTCCATGATTTGAAAGATCGCATATAATGCTTTCTGATCTTTCTTTCGGGACTTGACCAACAAATCCTTCTCGTCCTTTTTCAAAGCGTTGAATTCTTCAGCATCGGCTACTTCGGTGTAGCCACTTTCTACCGGGTTCCACAAATCCTACGATTTGAACAAAACCTTAATCGGGACTGACCAGTTGTTAAAATTCCTTCCGTTCAACTTTGGAAGTTGCAATTGAACGGGACCGGGGGATGCCATAACTAGCTCTGATACCAATTGTAGGAACCGGGAGGGGTTGCGGAAGTTTGGTGGTTTCAATGCGGCAGAGAATTAAAATATGCAAATGAGAGTTGTATTCAAAATAGCCTATGCTAAGGCTTTACACAAAATACACAAGCTTTGCTAAGCTTGGGATACAACACCCTCTTTAACTCTCTCTCTCTCTCTATTTCTAAGTTCCCCCACACACAATTATGGTTGCCTCTAATCCTTATATATAGGCTGAAGTTGCACCGCCTCAGGGCCTCCACCGCCATCTAGGGTGAAAGGGTAGTTGCCGCAAACTTTTTCCAGGCAAAGTTGAACTTTGCTTTCTTTTGTTGACTTGCACTGCACACGTTCACTGCCTCAAAACGCCTTTAGCGTGAATGGGGTGTGTGGAAATTCCTTTTCCACGGCAAATCCACTTGCTACAAGTTTGACAAAGTCAAACCCTTACTCCTCCATCCACCGCCAAACATATGTAGAAGGGAAATGGAATTTTGGCTTTTTTTTTTTTTTTTTTTTTTCCAAAAAATCAATTTTATATTTTCAACAAATTTAGAGTCAGCTTAGGTAGAAAACAAAGCTCGCTGACAAAAATCTCATAAAGACTTTGAACCTATTCAAAAACAAAGATCATGGAACAAAGCTCGTCACCCGACAATTGGCAGAAACCCGTAATGCGGGATTTAGCATGAGTGTCATTGAGGATAACTTCTTCATAACTTACATAGAGGTCAAAAAACATAATGATGAGATCCACGAATTGCATACCTCCTGCTTGTTTCCTAAATTAGATACCTGATTGCATTCACCCGCTCCAATCTAGACTTTGATGCCGCATCCACAAACACTTGGATAGCCTTATGGACCCAAAGGAGGACAAAACCCTCTCGCTCACAACAATCGGGTTTAATTCTTACATCTAATCGAAATGCATCAACAGTCGGAAAGCCTCATCATTGGTGACCAGTGCATAGTCATATCCAAGATCATCTGCACGCTCCTGAAACTCATCCATCTCGGTTTGAGTCACTTGGATTCCAACCAATACATTTGCACCAGTTTCACCCTGTTTAAGTGCAGATCAGATTTAATGTTTGAACCAAAGGATGATTATCAACAACAGCTTGTATTCTTGGGCAAGAAAATCAGAAATACCTACCTGTCCACGGTAATGAAACAAACTAATGTTCCATCTAGGACTGAAGGTATCCAAGAACTTCATCAGAGCACCAGGCCTTTCTGGGAACACAAAACGACAAAGAACCTCATCTTGAAGGTTTAACCGGCCCCCCATCTGGAAGGAAAGAAAAGATCAATGCCATTGTTGCATACCTATTTTGTTATGGATACAGATTGCTAGCATATTCTCATCTCTTCAGAAAGATGCTGGTCAAAGTTAAGTAATTACCAGGTAACGCAGATGATCTTTAACCAGATCATTTCCTGTGAGATTGTAAGTTTTCAGATTAGAATCCTCCATCCTCTTTTGCATATGTTCTAGTTCACTTACTGTGTGAAGGTCAACGCTGCTCAGGATAATTACAAAAGTGTAAGCTTATACATCTGAATTATACAATAAAGACGAATACTACAAATTACACTTCAAAAATTTGAGCAGGTACAGGGAATCATCAAATCTCTATGAGGGAAAACACCTCTCTGTGGCACATTTAAATTTCCTGAATTACCCTTTCATCCTTTCTTTGATACCCAACCATTTCATAGATAACCATCCACTTTCTCTCTTCTCATGATTAGATTTCCTTAATTATCCTCACTTTCTCATACCCACTTATTTCATACAGGACTACTCAGTTTTCTCTATGCATAACGACCAACGCACGCGCCTTAACCCTAGTGATATCATTAAAGACTAAACACCACATCAACAGGATAGTTTTTTCCAGTTGAGAGAATCTTTTAAAAGCCCTGCCTTCTTCTCATTGCTGACAAAGATCAACAAGTTGTTACCTGTACAGTACTACAGCCTCTTTATCTGAATTACATCGATATTTGAACTCCGTTATATTCATTGGGCCAACCTGCAAAACCAAATGCCCATCAGTCACAACCATCATTGACACAGCTCCTGTATGAAAAACTGGATTAAATCTTCAGCAATACGTGCCAATTCACAGAACCGCTTGTAGCTTCCAGGCTTCTCAGGCATAACCGTTGCAAGCACTGCCTCTTGTCGCCTACCCACGTTTGCAAGTTCAGTCACCACCCTCAACTTATCAAAATTCATATTTGCCCCACTGGTTATTGCAACAACATTTTCCCCCTTTATACCATAGTACTTGCAGTATGCTTCAGCTCCAGCAAGCGCCAGAGCACCCGCAGGTTCCAGAATATTCCTTTTCTCCTCAAACATGTCCTGCAATATAATATCCAGACCTTAACCAATTGAACCGCCACGAAACAATCACCGTTCTCAACAAAAGAAGATCTTAAACAGTGACAACAATTTTAAGGAACAGCCTAAGAGCATCAGCTTCAAAAAGAGTGTAACCACGGTAAAGATGATTTCAAAAGGCACAAGCAACGTGCTACTTTCAATTCTCTCCAAAGTGGAAAAAGGGGATGAACCCAGATCAACTGAATCTACTAGCTAGAATCTGTCTTCAAAGACCTCATGCAGACAAAAAGGGAAAATTCTGATATTACAGCATACAAGACCAGCTTCCTAGCTCAAAGATTTATTTCGTGATGTTCCCCATCGTATTGTAGCACATTACTACATGTTTGATAGCGTGATCAAACGCCACTCCCATAATGAGTGATACCTATCACGGCTTATCAAAAGCATGATAACCTGAATCTCCAGAACTCACATTATGCATATCCACTTATATCCAACCTCTCAATAGCCTTCAGTAAACTGATCAGGAACCCTCAAAAGAAGCCTTCGTACAGTCAAATTTCAAGGTACATCTCTTAAGACTCACAAAAACTACAACGTAAGAAATTTCACCAAAGAATTTGACAAGTACAATAGCATGTAGCCTGTAAACCATATCAGTTTTTCTTTAAATTACCTTTATTGAGGCACATATTGCATCACGGCTCACAAGAACTATGCCATCTACCAACTCTTTGCACAGACGGAAAGTTTCTTCCCCAACCACTTTAACCGCTACACCATCAGCAAAACCTCCAACCTGGTCCAACATTATTCTCTGGCCATGATGAAGTGACAATGCCATAGCATTAGCATCAGCAGGCTCAACCCCAATTATCTTTACCTGCAAAGATATAATCACATAAAAAGAGATCCAAGGCTGTAATAGAAAAGTAAATCTACTGAGACTCTCCAAAAACATATTTTTGGGGCCGTAGAGGAAGGGAGTATAAAGCTCAGTTACTTCATGATACTATCTAATGATCACAAGAAGAGTAAACTGAACCTATTTCCTGAGAGAGCAGACAAAGGAAAAGCAAGTGTTGAAGATCGAAAAACCATGATCCCAACAAGTTTAGCTTGGTTGAACACATGACAGAGAAAAATGATATAATTTCTTGAGAAAGCAGATAAAAAGGGAAAGCAAGTGCCCGTGTTGAAAGGCCATCATATGCTTATAGCAAAGATAATGGGTTCTGGCAAGATTAGGCAGCTCTAGAAGCTGCGTACTATGAATGATTACGGCAAAAGAACCATCTCCGGCAATGGCACACCAAGAAGAGGGAACATGGTACTTCTCAAGTAGACTTTGAGATTATGTCAGTGATGTCCTTCATTGTGCCTATGAGATCCTTAATAGCTTTTCCAACAGGATATACGACAGTTTCATCCAAGGAGGAAACAACTATTAAAGCTACTCAATTTATACTGAAATAATCAGCAAAAACAAAAAGTAACAGATCGAGTTGGTCTTAATGTTACTGCAGTGATAACCACAAGATGCTCTCTTAGAAAGAAGCTAAAAGATGATGGTCTTCAATAATATATGCCTGCAGATATAGGCCGGTAGATCAAAGTTTCCTTACTTTATTATCACAATAAATAAACTTGGCCAAAAGCGTCCAGGAGATTTTCATTCTCTATGGAACCACATAAGATTATCGAGTTAAGAGATCTTACTTTGCTCATCAATTCAATGCTAGGACACTTACTAGCCAGAGGAATCAATGTTCGTGTCGATTTCTGAGTCTTCATGCCTATAAAAGCTTACCCCTACTACAATGAACTCATCAGCATTCATTGTCAAAACTCTTCTCCATTCGAGTGACTGCATGCTTGTTTTGCATGTTTGGTATTTTACCCTTGGGAAAATGACGCTAATAGTCTCTAAACTTTGGCCTAATGTGCAATGCCATCCTTGGACTTTTGATTTGTTAAATGTGGTCCTTGAACTATTCCTAGCTATTCAATCTAGTATTTTAACTTTCAATTTGTTCAATCTAATCCCTCGTCTTTCCATCAAGAAGTCAAATTAGTCTTTCGGTACTATTCACAAATTTTCATAATACTATTGCCCAAATTTTAGAATATCTTTTCATTTCAATCCATTTCCTAAATCAACAAAAAATATGCTATCTTTTTATTACCTTTTTTTTCATTTTGGTATTTATAAACATTAATATAGTTCCATTACATTTACAGTTATATAGGATTCCCATTGCATAATAATATTTAATAACACTACTGATTTACCGTACTTATATTAATCTAAATCTTCCAGTTCTTTACTTTGAGAAAATTTTCAGGATCCACTGCTTCGTGTTTTCTTAATTAAATTTGGTTAAAATATGCAAATTAGGGAACTAAAATAGCATAAAATATCAACCGATACAACTCTAAATGAGGTTCATAAAGCTCATAAGCTAATACACTTAAATGGAACTATTGTAATATTATCGGGACCAAAAATGTCAAAAAAGTAATAAAAAAATAGCCATATTATTTTGTTGATTTAGGAAATGGATTGAAATGAAAAGATATTGTAAAATCTGAGTAACTGACCAAATTAAAATTTTAAGAACTAGATTGAATATTAGAAATAGTTCAAGGATCATATTGAAGAAAATTAAAAGTTCAAGAATAACATTGCACATTGGGATAAAGTTATGGGACTGTTTTTGTCATTTTCCCTTGCCTTTGTGATGCAATAACAATTATCGCTGCAATTCAAATCCATCCTAAGGCTCCTGACATATCCCTACATGTTCTTTAGACCATCAAATAATTACATATTCAAATGAAACAAGCTGGTTTTAGGAAATTATGCTTTCTAAACAACCACTCTCTTCTCAGTTTAGTTATTCCTGGCTCAATTTACACTCTTTCTCTATAAAAGAAAACTTGCTTCAGTTTAACCAACATCCAATAAATAGCAAGCTGGCACAGCATGTGGTTTCCTTCTCATAAACCGCGTCTTTTAGTTAATAAAATTGCCGCCTTGGCTTCCATGTTCATCAGCATAACAAGAATCTTAACAAAACATGAGGGATAAGCAACTTGCATTAAGACATCACGAATGGCATAAAAGTACACCAAAAGTTATTTTTTGGAGCACAAACAACCAACCTCTGGAGAAACCCTCTTAACATAAGCAGCAATACCAGCTATGAGGCCGCCACCCCCCACAGGAACAAAAATGGCATGCAAAGGACCTTGCATGTGACGCACAATTTCCATGCCGATCGTACCCTGCCCCATGATGACATCTGGGTGATCAAAGGGAGGTATAAATGTACGCCCCTCCTCCGCTCCCCGCTTCTTAGCATATGCTTGAGCCTCATCATAGGAATCCCCCACGAGAACCACTGTGCCACCAAGCCTCTCAACAGAGCGCCACTGCAATATAAGAACACCATATGTGAGAAAACATACCCACCGACAAGAAAACTAGACAAATCAAATGATGAAAATTAAGACCTTGATCTCTGGCGTTGTGACAGGCATTGCAATAACAGCACTGCAATTTAGCCTCTCGGCAGCAAGGGCGACCCCCTGGGCATGATTCCCTGCTGATGAGCAGATAACCCCTTTTTCCAACTGTTCCCTAGGAAGCTTTGCCATCATGTTGTAGGCGCCACGGAGTTTAAAAGAGAAAACCTGCCAGAAGGAGAACAATTTATCTCGCATACTTCACGACTAACCACAATACAAAATTAGACTTGGAAGTAGAGTCTTCATCATCATTAAGATAAGTACTGAAAACTCAAAGCCAGATTCAGAACAAAGCAGAGGAAGACAAAGTTCCAAAAACACTATTCACACTTCATAGGTAATTACAGTCGACGGATTATGCGGTGAACTGCCCTCAAAAGAATCGGCCAGCTTGCTTCTACTCCAAATAAGACCACCCTCTTTGCTTGTAAATATAAAACAATCAAGAAACAAAAAGCTCTGATAATCAGAAGGGAAGGACAAAGTGAACTTTCTAAACCACCAAAGCTTTCAAACACAAAACTAGCATTTAAAAGTTCCAAAACGACTAGACGTACACCAAAAATCTTTCCAGAACACTGCTTCAAAAATCAGTTTCCAAGCAGCAAAAGATGATCAATTCCTTTCAGGGAAGTGCTAAAGATAAAAAGTAAGAGCGCCAAAAGTACTCACAGGCTGCAAATCCTCTCTCTTGAGCCACACATTCACTCCCCACCTCTCGGAGAGCTTCGTCGCGAGCTGCAACGGAGTCTCCTTCGCGACGTCGTACACCTTGGACGACAAAATGTTGGTTAGATAGCTCATGGCATTGGTGATGCTGTGACCGGCCCCTTCGGCAGCCGCGCGATCAGGCACCGCCCCAAGGTAGCCTGGCGGGTACTGGAGGGAGCTGGCGGAGACCCTGGGCAAGGGGGGCTGCTGCGACGAGGGCGGCGCAGACGTGGACGCCGGCGGCGGGATTTCGCGGGAAGCGAGCGAAGGGGACATCTCAGCCGTTTGCTTGGAGACGATGGCCCCCACGAGCGGCCTCCGCCGGTGCCCCTTGGCCGGGGCGGAGAGGGTGCGGGGCACGGCGACGCCGGCGGTCCGCGAGCGGAGGTGGGGAGGCTGCGGTGGCGCCAATTGGAGAGCCTCCATTGTGCGGAGAGAGAGAGAGAGAGTGCGCGTGCGGAATGGATGCGCGTGGGAAAGTGTTGATCGCGCAGAGAGAGAGCGAGAGAGGGTGGCGGTGGTGGCTGCTGCTGTAAAACACGGTGGCTGCAGCGAAATGATGGTGGGGGGAGAGGAGGAGGAGGAGGAGGAGGAGGAGAGGGGCGGCTTATAACGATGGTGGGCAAAAGAAAATTTTGGATTTGTCAACAAAAAAGTAGGCGTTTCCCTTTTTCCTATTTTTGGAATAATTAGTCATTAAAAAAAAATCCCATATCACTACTAAATGCTAATGACGTAATCGTCTGAAGTCCTTATAATTAAAAGCAATTTAATCCGATTCGGGCCCACTTTTCGGAGCTTCGGAACGTGAAATACTTTTATAATTCTAGAGAAAACTTCCAATTAAGGATTTGAAGTGCGAAAATAAGGGCTTGAAGTACCCTCATATTTTTTCAAATAAAGACCTGACGTGAAACTTATCAACTTATAATAAGTTTTTTTTTTTTTTGTGGAGGATAAGAATTTGAAGTGACCATGACAGCCTTAAACAAGCCCATGATCTTCCCACTGCTAAGGGATTTTCATCCTTTATTACTTCTTCTTCTACTTCATTTTTTTCGCGTTTTCTATCTTTTCCTCGGGTGGCAATCCGGCCAATATCATGTGCAGCTGAAGTGGGACTTAGTCTAATTTTGTATGGCCAATTAACACATAGACTAATCAATTTCCGACAAACAAAAAGAGGGATTGGACTTTCCACCGCCCATGTCCACAAGATTTATTGAATCACAGTATATAAGAAAGATGAAAAGTGTACACTACATATATATGCATTGTTTTACCTAATTTCTGTTAATTTAAGTTGTTACAAATTGATTGGACCAAAAAAAAAAAAAAGTTGTTGCAAATTGCAGTTTGTCTAACATGATACCAAAAGAACAGATCGAGGATTCAAATCCCCGGCTCTCTCTCTCTCTCTTGCTCTCTATTTTTCCCCGCTTGTAATTCCGCCTATTTTTCTTCCCCCGGTAATTTGTTCGACACGATTATGACGGATATCATTTAGTTGTGGCTTTTCCAAGAATGATTTTATCGGGGCATTTTCCTATTTCCCTCAAGAGTCGGTTTTTGAGAATACCTTTATCGAAGATTTCGTGATTCTTCAAAGCTACTTTGATGAGTTGATTCTCTAAAACCACTCATTTCAGACGACAAATCATATTGCTTTTAGCATGGCTTAAACTAACTGCTTTGTATATGGACTTCTAATTAAGTTTTTTTTTATTTTTTTTTATTTTGCTTCATTGGTAGTGGAATATAATTGTAGAGAGTCTTAAAAGTTTTATTTGGTATTTTGATGGTGACCCATGCTTTTTCACAGCGGCTTGGGCAAAAATGGATGGACCAGTTGGTCTTCCCATTCTTCCCAAAAAGGGAGAAGGTGGGGGAAAGAAACCTATTCAATTAAGAATTTTGTCCTTTGCTAAAATTAACATAGCGTTTTGCATTGTCGTTGGATGCTTAAATAACTTCAAAAATCCAAATAATTACATATAGGGGACGCCTCGGTCTAGACATTGAGGCTAGGTGAGGCTAGGTCTAAATGTTTTTGCCCAAGCGCGCTTATCATAAATTCTTATGCACAAACTTTCGAGGTCAGATTAAGATGGTCTCAGGCTCAGTCGAACCAAGTTAGGTTTTCGCACTAAATAATACACTTGCCCAAACCACGAAAAAAGCCTTGGAGTGCTTGTGGCTTTGACCAATCCTAGGCGAAACTGCAAGCCGCCAGATCCATGATCATGTATATTACAAGGAATTATCACTTGATAGATTAGTCAAGTAGAGAAATTTTAGAATTCTTAATATTGCTCATACTACTTTTAACTCTTTTTTTGTCACAAGACTACTTTACGTGGACCGTTCTATGCCGCCTAAGGGCACTATGCTCTCTGGGCTACCCAGTTATTTTCTTTTTCTTTTTCTTTTTCTTTTTCTGTAGGGTAAATTAAGGAGCATGTAAGATTTATTTCATAATCAAAATAAAAAAGAGACAAAAAGAAGGTGGCATATAACATTACTTTACTCGAACAGTTCTCTGGTCTCGAGGAACAAATCCTCGTATCGTAACTTGTCGCAAGTTTTTGCATTTTTTCATAACTCCCATGCAAAATATCGCATTACGTAAAAATTTAAGAGCTCTACACCAGCCGGCAAGATTTACTCAATTTTTTAGAGGTTAAGATCATGAAAAATCCGAAACTAATATAGTTGCGATAAATTTATCCCAATTAATTTTTTATAACCAAAAACCTCGAATTGATAAACATGTGACAAATTTAACTTCAGTTAATTCTATTAGATTTTAACAGTAAATTGCTGAATTGAATGACACGTGACGGTTGACGGGTGTATCGGTTTGAGATTTTTACCATTGGAGTTTTTACCCTTTGTTTGTCACAGGTGTATCGGATTTGAGTTTTTTTATGGTAAATCTCAATTTAACTTAAACTAACGGAGATTAAATTCATTAAGGTGTACCAGTTTGGAGGCTTTCACCGCAAAAAAAAAAAATACTTTGGAGTTCAATTTTGTCATATATATATATATATATATATATATCAATTTGAGAAAATTCATGGTATTAATTTTTTGTAATTAGATGGACATCAAAGAGTTGGGAATTCGTTCTCCAAAAATCCTTGAGAGCTCTTGAATTTGTTGAATTCCTTTCAACTTGTTCATTTTTTCATAAGGCTTCTGTAAAGTACATAAAATTATACTTTAATAAGTGAAAAAATGTCATGGGAAAAGTATCAAAAAAATCTTAAACATTTTGCATTGGTACCAATTCAGTTCTAAACCTTTCGATTTGATCAATTTAGTACTAAACTTTTTTGCATTAATACTCCATCTAGCTAATTTTGATCGAAAATCGCTGATGTGGATGCCAGCGATGCCACTTAGGACGACCCAGATCGACGTAAATATTATTTAATAATATTTTTAAAAAAATATATTTTAAAATTTGTCTTTTTTTTTTCTAAACCTTTACCCCTTTCCTTCTCTCTCTTTCTATCCGCAACCACCGTCTCTCTCTAATCCACGAACTCAATCCTCCTATGTACACCATAATCACTCCTTCTCTACTTAATCCCATTGGACCAAAAAAAAAAAACTTAATCTCGTTCGCTAATCTAGTGTTAAAACCTCGATTATGCCCTAACGCTAATCAAACTATCTCTTCTTCTTCCTTCTTCTAGAGCGGAATAGAGGGTAGCCAGGCTACCGATCGTGCTTTAGCTTCGCCACCATCTCTTGCACCAGCCTCGGGCTCGCTCCCTCCACGTCGATCTCCTCCATCATTTGCTCCACCAGCTCGTGCTTCATTTGCTTCTTCTAATGCTTCGCTCTTGAGCTGTAGTTGGAGCGATCCCCGAGCAGCAGCAGGTGCTGACTCTGCTAAGCCATCTCCTCGGCCCTCCACATCCCGTCCATGCTCGGCTCCAGTAGCCCGGGTGTTAGAATGCACATGTGAGTTGTGTTAGAGAAGTCCCGCATTGGAGAATTAATATGGTGTGGAGCGGTTAATATATCCAAGTTGGCCCATAACTCATTAGCTTAAGCTTTTGAGTGAAGGTGGGTCCAACTAGATATGTTAACAGGCTCGAACTTGGGCTCCCTCTTGGCGATCTCCTCGGGTAAAGGTATCGGACTTCTCTTGCGCGCTCCAAACAAATAGTATCAGAGCCGATGGTTGATTGGTGGGCCTTCAATTTGTTTTGGTGTTTGGTGAATATCTCAATGAAGGAATCCGGTGAATAACGCGGTTTTCGGACTAGTGTGGTGTTGTGGTGTAGCAATGCGAGCCCGATGGGCATTGATGGAGATCCAAGTTGAGACATGTTGGTGCGGAAGGATACTTGGACTAAGGGAGAGCGGACCTAACACTGGAGCTCACACGTGAGGGGGAGATTGTTAGAATGCACGTGTAAGTTGTGCTAGAGAAGTCCCACATTGGAGAATTAATGTGGTGTGGAGCAATTAATATATCCAAGTTGGCTCATAACTCATTAGCTTAAGCTTTTGAATGAAAGTGAGTCCAACTAGATATGTTAACAGGCTTGGACTTTGGCTCCCTCTTGGCGATCTCCCCGGGTAAAAGTATCGGACTTTTGCTGCGCGCTCCCAATACTGGGCACGGCACCTTCCCTCAAGACCACCTCCCTACGCTTATCCCTACGGTTCCTCACCATCACCGGGAGTATTGTGGCCGTGTGCTCCCCGCACCGCAGAAACCCTTCGTCGACCGGCTCGACTAGTGCTCGGATCGCGCCATCGGGGCAAGTGACTTCACATACCGCATGGCTGGACTACGCTTTGACATTCTCGAGCATCGCTATCACCTTTTCAACGGCCTCCGAGGACCACGGCGAGCTCAAGGTGACCATCAAGCTGAGGAGGGAGGACATGCCACCGGACGCGACAATTGGGGGGGCGATTCAGCGGGAGGTGGAGAGGTTGAGGAGTGTGGAGACCGGAGACCGGAGACTGCATCGAGCTTCATTTGCGGTGAGATGGCAATTCGAGGGGGATTTGTGGCGATTTCGCCCGATAAGATTGCAACTAGTGTCTCGTTGGTGCCGAAGGATGCGATCTGCAGCTTATTGGCGCTACAAGAGGAGAGGATCAACATCGCCCTCGCTGCCAATTCGACAAGCGGCTGGTTCGAAGGTTGAGAGTGGCTGCTAAGAGAGAGAGAGAGAGAGAGAGAGAGAGAGAGAGAGAAGGAAAGAAGCAAAAGTTTAGAAGAAAAGGAAAAAATAATTAAAAGAATAATTTTTTAACAAATATATTATTAAAAAATATCCACGTCAACGTCGGCAGCCCTACATGGCATCACCGGCATCCACGTCAATGATTTCCAGCCAAAATTATCCGGATGGACTGAATTGGCACAAATACAAAAAGATTTAGGACTAAATTAATCCTATTAAAAGGTTTAAGACTGAATTGGTACCAATGTAATAAATTTAATACTTTTTTTTATACTTTTTCCGGCATATCATTGTATGTACTAGTAAAGTGCACACGCTTTGGATGTATGGGAAAATTGACATGTAAAATTTTTTGTGAAATTATCTCATTGCAAAATGCTTGGATTATTAATCAAACATAAGAAATTATCGAATAGATTGTACACATATATGTGACAAGAGAAATACTTCAAGATTTAAACTTTTTTTGGGGTAAATTTGTTTATAAGATAGAAATATTCGCGTTTAAAACTGAAAATACGTGAGGGATAAAATAGAATTCCAAATGCGTTAGTCGGGTCATAACGGGATTTCCAATTTAGGAATTGAAAATGTAGTCGGATTTTTACGCGCATAACCTTCAATTATCAAAAGATAAAAAAAGAACTTATTTGTAGGATTATTGTATCATGATTGAGTGACATGTAGCGAATAGATTCACACCATTTTATTCGATAAAATGGTTGGAAAATTTTCCATATATATATATATTACCAATTAGGACTTCTTTACGATTAGAAATAGCTAAATCCTTGATCAAGATGCCTCTAACTTGATAATCAAGCAAGGGGTGAGCCAAAATTCGAATGAAAAGTATAATAATGGCAAAACAAAAACAAAATATCGCGACCCTTTGCAATGCAGGTATCATAGCTTGGTTTTTCACGAAAAAATATCCTAGAAAGCTCCGCGCTATTCTTGAAGAAGTTTTACCCAAATAAAGAGACCTACTATCACGTTCAAGGTGATGGTAGTTTTTAGCAAAAGAGGGGTCGTTGTGACCAATGCCAAAATTGAACTTGCTAGGAGCTATGACTTGGTCTTAAGAAAACAACTTAGAAGCTAAAACAAGGTGATATAGTGATACAGGGAGGGGCCAATAGGCTTATCCAAACTTAAGTACAAAGTACAAAAAAGGCATTGAAATCGCTGTACACGGATGGGAGCAAGACTTGGGAACATGACGGAAACGGGGTACAGCTGGGGAACTTCGGAAAAGAAGACTATAGGGACAACGGCGGCTATCTACCGTGTTATTCTTCCCCTCTAATGTATGTGGATTACTTGGTAGATTAGCTGATTGGTGCAACTAACTCTTCATGACTTAATTCTATGATTTTCCATGGTGAAAGAGTCTCCCGCCGAGTCGAAACAAAAGTAAATAGGAATAGAGTTCCACAAAAGGAACCATGACCATATTCTTCTTCAATATGAGATTTGGTAATATCTCGAATGATTTTGGGTATTCGCTCGTGACTTCAATTCAATTGATATAATGAAAAATCATCTCACCTTTTTTAGTTGGACTTTTGGTGATTTTAAAAAGAAAAAGAAAGGAAAATCAGGATAAGAGGTGGTAGTTGTCCATGCAAGCAAAAGCATCAAACTTCTCTTGTTCAGAAGATTCGAAACACAACGAAATGGTAGCGACCGTACTTAATAATAGAAGGATTTGGGGAGGGGAGGGGAGCGAGAAATGTGCATAAAATTGTCCCTCCTAAAATGATTATTAAATTGGCAATACTTACGAAAATGGTTATTTAGATACTCAAGGAAAGTCCGGCCCGGCTAGACGAACACGTGCAAATTATGTTGATAGTTGTTTGATGATTATGAAATGACCAATCTTATAAATGAATGTCACCAAACAACTCCCATTAATTGCATTAAGGCTCGGTTCATTTCATGAAAAATATGTTTTAAGATAATATTTTTCGAATTTTTTGACATTCGGTTCACGAAAAATAAATGGGTCAAAAGGAAATCATTTTTCCTACTCAATAGGAAAAATAATTTTCTTTTTTTGAAAAGAGGAAAATATTTTTTCTCATATTTCCTGCTTCCGCTCCTTCACATCCCTTTTCTTTTTAGTTATTTTTATTTTAAAGAAAATCAAACATTTTGGTTTGTAAGTTTTGCACTTTTTTTGTGTTTTTTATTATTTTTTATTTTTCCTTTCTTCAGCCGATCACTGGCCATGGCCACGATTGGCGATCAGCTGCAAGAGAGAGAGGCTTGAGCTTGCCGACCTGTGGGCTTGTGGTAAGGCGAGGCCTCACCTACGATCCGTCACGGCCATTGTTGTGGTTGAAGAAGAAAAGAAAAGAGAAAAAAATTAAAATTTTGTAATTTTAAGAATAAGGAGAAAGAAAAAAAAATTACTTAAAGGAGTGCAAGAAGGAAAATCAAATTTGACTTTTCATATAGAACGGCAAAAAATATTTTCCAGCTCTTTCTCTAGTTTCAGCTGAATACTAAAAAATATTGATATTTTTCTAAAATGACTTCCTAGATAACATTTTTCAGAAACACTTCATTTTCTTCGAAACGAGCAAAGCATAAGTTTCTAGAAGTGCCGAAATGAAATTTTCACTACTACTTCTTGACCTTGACCCAACTAAAAAAGAAAGATAATTGGACTAAGGGGAATCCACTTTTATAGTTATGTAAAATCAGGAGTACTGGCATCTTTTGCTGGTCGACCTCAATCTACCTCTTTTGCTTTTGGTTAACACAAGAAAAATGTCATACTATTTAACCAGTTCTGGAAAGAACCTATTTGGTAACATTTTTGTTTCTCAATTCTTTTGTTCCTCGGAATAGAAAAAGAACAAAAATCTGTTTGTATATGTCAATTCATTTTTCTATTCCCCAAAATAAATCAGTGGCCAAAGAATATATTTGGAACAGAAACAAGAAGTGAAAAACTTTTACTTGTTTGTTCTCGAGAACAAAAAGAAAGTAATTAATACTACAGAAAATCTAAACTGATATATTTGTGATAAATTTACCCCAAACTAACCCTTAATTGGTATATTTGTGACAAATTTTCTCCAAACTAGTATATCTGTGGCAAATTTACTCTCCATCGGTTCTTGTTAAATCTAATTGTCAAATTACTGAGTTGGATGACATATGACGGTTGATGGGTATACCAGTTTTGGGTTTCTACCCTCTATTTGTCAGGGATGTATTAGTTTAGGATTTTTATGGTATTAACCCAATTTAGCGAATGATAAATTTGACACATATGTACCAGTTTGAGGCTTTTCGTAGTCAAAAAATTAGTTTAGGGTGAATTTATCATAGATGTATCGTTTGAAATTTTTCGTGATTAAAAAATTAATTTGGAAAAAATTTATCACAAGTGTATTAGTTTGGAATTTTTCATGGTATTAATCCAAAAGAAAAACAAGGTTATTTTCAAGAAGTTAGCTTAGCATAACTCGACCCACATATACCTATTTATAGAGACTAAGGACATCTTTATATGCAATGAAGCTAGCAAAGCTCGTGGAGAATTGTCAAAGTCGGATAATGAACTCAGCCTGGTTCTTTTTTCCTTTTTGCAGAAAACCATTTAAACTTTTAGGGCGCACATGATAACACTTTTGAAGCAGAAATCCATTTGGTAACGCAACTTCTAAAGCAGAAATTCACTTGGTTCTGCGATTTTTTTTTTTACTTAAGTTGTTTTTGAGCAACTTTCAAATGTTAACAAAAAAAGTTATTTCTCTCTAGAAGTTAAAACTATAGAGAGACAATCTGCCATCAATGACCATCGCTCGCTACCATCGATGATGTCTGTATGCCGCCTCCAGTCTCCTCCGATGTTTAAATAAAAATAATTTTAAAAAATAAAAAATTTATAATATTTTTTCACTAAATTTGTTTTGCTTGAAAGTATTTTAGTAATATCATTTTTCTAACAAATTATAAAAAAATAAATGTTCCATGATTTGATTAAATGGCATCCCATAAAGACACGGTCGGGGCAAAGTGGATCGAGCAATTAACCCAAGTTGCTGAAATGGCATTCATCAAATATTATAAAGTGGACGGAGAAATTCCAGAAAGACATAATTATACTATTGTTGTTGCCGTTTTTTTGAACTTCTCAACCATTTGTCTTGTTTATCAAATTCTTGAAAATGAGGAAATTTGATATTGAGAAGGCAAAATGCATATATGTTTCTATTTGTCGATATTCTTCATGCCCTTCAAAGCACTATGCAGGGTTTGTGAATGTCAATTTTAGATGCTCTCACTTGAAATTTCTGGTTAGGTTATCAACAAGTGACCAAATTGTTGGAAAGAATTATTGCTTGTCAAAAACCAACTCGTCCAGTGGTATGATTTATCGAATGTATCAAGATACACCTCTAAAATAGCGACAATTTAGGCACGAAAAAAGTTTATATACTATGCTCATCGCAACATAAACCAGCTAGAGGCATAGGCGAGGATGCACCGAAACCGCCTGTGCCTTTAGTGTGGATATATCGGTTCAGCCATCGTATTCATTAATAACATTTTTTCCATAAAATAATTAAATGAAAAATTATATATAAATCCATTAGTATTTTCATTTCACTTTTCTAGAAACATTATAAGTTAGGATCAATAATTGTTTTAGAAGATTTTGTGTTAATAATATTCTAGAAGTAGAAATTTTTAATAGTTACCAAATGAATATCCGTTCCTGAAGCAGAAATTTTGTCCTTTTATCAAATATATTTCTCTGATCAGAAATTAACTTCTAGAATAGATGTAGAAAAATCAATTTATGCTCAGAAGCAAAAGTGAAAAAATGAACTTTTGGTCAAAAGTTGATTTCCAAAGTAGAAGTGTTGCCATGCGCGCCCTTATCTTCGTTAATATACTTGTCATCAAAATAATGTCAACATAAAATAAAAATAATCGATTTGATATCTTTTTAATTTCTACGTTAAGATTTTTCTTTCAGCACCATCGGACACATTTTACAAAAGACGCATAAAAAAAAATTCGCATGCAGCATGAAAGAGTTGACAACATCAGATTTTGTGTAATTATCAAATGCATTTTTCTGCTTAGAAATTCATTCGGGAAATATAGATAGAAAATGCTATTTTTGAACAGAAAGTGCTCCCAAAAAAAGAAATCCTACCAAATGCACCCTAAATGCTCCATCAGACTTTAGTGGCCTTTTAGACGTGCAGGTCACACTCAATAATCAATGACAATTGGGCCCGTCACTCGGTAAGCTAAATTTGTAAACCAATCTTCACAAGAACGTGCTAAACCCTAAAGATTCGGCCAAAGGACATCTCAAGTGACAATATTTATGTACAACGCTCATTTTAGTGCCAATATTTTTTTTAATAACTTAAGTGTTAATTTTTTTGAAAAACAATTATTTAAGTACCAATTTCAATGAGATCGCCGGAATTTCTTACTGTTAACATTAAAATAATTGTTTTTTTTTTTCGATTTGACATTAAAGTAATGGTTTTTGAATCACTTAAGTGTTAATTTTTTTTAAAAATGATTATTTAAGTGCCAATTTCGGTGAGGTCGCCAGAATTTCTCGCCGTTGACATTAAATTGATCGTTCTTTCTTCGATTTGACATTTAAGTGATTCCAAAATAAATAGTAGCACAAAAGTGAGCGCTATACATAAATATTGATATTTGAGATGTCCTTATGTCCTAAAAATTCTCTTCAAAAGAGTGAGTCAAAGAACTCGGTGGACATCGTCCTTTGTCTTGGCCCGGAAACGCATTGTCCTTCGCTGTTGAGCTCCATACAAAGTTTCTGGTCAAGACCGAAGTCTATATATATGGGCAGATCGAATCGTGCTCAGGTAAATGAATGTCAAAATTCGGTAGGCTGGGTAATATTATGCCTCGCCAACAACAAAAAAAGAAAACAAAGTAACAAGACTGATTATTTTAAAGAAAGGTTTTTTAACACATCAAACTTAGGAACATGTCTTGCTCTGTTTTTAAAGAAAGACTTGACTGATAATGGGGCCCGAAAAGATGCCAAGGGCCGACATTGTTGCTCTGAATAAATGGGGAATGGCCAAAAGGGTCACGGATTTGCCAAGTTAAGACAACATCACAGGAGGACGGGAATAGCTGTTGTTTGTTGACTTGTCCCTACTGTTATGGTCTCGTGTGAAAGTGGGGTTCTTTTAGCCTTTTCTTCGTGTGGATATTACAAACAACAAGTCCCACGTGGCCCCATGAAAAAATTACTAAAAAAAGTCTTAAATATACGATACTTGTCCTAATTCAGTCATAAATTTTTTTTATTATGCCAATTCACTCTTAAAAATTTCAATTGTGTCAATTCAATCTTATAGTCTTTCCAGTCAATTTTACCCATGACGTGGCGGTCCAATCAACGTCGGCCATCTTATGTGACGTACGGGGCTGACATGGGTGATATTGTTGACATGTTTTTCTTTCTTTTTTCCACTTCTATCTTTCTTTTTTGCCAGTGACCGATCTCACGTAATGGCCGACCACTAGCGATGCCCGGAGAGGGCTGGGCTAGGTGAGGGTTGCCCTCGCCTGATCCGGCGAGGGTCGTGGCCCTCACTCGGTCGAGAAAAGATTCATAAAAGCATTAAAACAAATTTAAAAAATAAATTATCTACATTAGCGCCAACTATGCTATGTAAGATAGCCGTCGTCTATATCAATGATTTTCTGTTGACATTGGCCAAATGGACCATATTAGCAAAGTGTCAAAAATTTAGAACTATATTAACAAGAAAAGCAAAAAATCTAGGATTTTTTTGATAATTTTCGCGTGACTCAAAAGATTAATGTGCGTTTCGTGTTTTCTGCTTCTTGACATTTCCATGTGCTTTTGTTTCGGCCCACGTCAACCCGGAAAAGGGTCTTTTCACTGTCAATGGTCCAAGTACCCTCGAAACATGGCGAACGCCTACAATGGGGTTCACGCTCTTGACACTAGTTGACAATAGAAAGTTTAGTTTGGAATATATGCTTTCGACCTTAGATCGATCTCTTACAATCTTTTGGGTTGGGCCATCATATGATTAAATCTCGTTCACGCTCAAACTAAAAAATGTTTGGTATAATTTTCGTGAGAATTCTCACCTCATCCATCAGAGTATCACAAGATTGAACTTGCTGTATCTAAAGCTAAAACCATGTGCTCAAGCGCCTTATAGGATGGTACCCCCATATTTAGCCAAGCTGAAGAAGCAATTACGTCATGAGAATTGGGAATATATATATATTCCACTTATCCTTACTATCGAAATATTGGATAAAGTAGAATATGTGCAGTTAAAATGACGGAAAAGAAGTGGAGTATGAAGAAAAAGTTTCACTTCCTCTCCTCTCCAAAGAATTATAGATATTTTTAGGAGGGTGCAATAGTTCGGTTCAATTCGGTTTTTCAAGAAAAATCGAACCGAATTAAATTATTACCGTGTAAATTTGAATTGAATCCACTTCTCATCTACAGCTACATCATCATAGGATATGGGGTCACATTCAGCAAATAAACAAAAATTTGCCATTGTTTCATCAGTGATCTCGTCACTGTCACTATCATCATTTCTTGTGATCACATAGTCCTTGAATTTTATTGGAGTCTGCCGCTGTCGTTGCGAACGCCGAAGTGACGGTTCTAAAACCATTGTTGGTGAAGAAGATGAACTGCCACGTGATATGGAACTTTAGTTGGAGATTCTTCTGACTCTCCCGCTGTTGGTTCATCTTCGATGGTGATGTTTTTAGGGTCACCCTTCTCGGTTCCATCCTGTTGACACCTAAATTTTGATTACTTAATAATTTGCATAAAAACTAGGGATTAATTTTAGTCCCTACAAAAAAATATAACTAAATCATCTTGCATTTAGTTCATTTATTCTTATTATTGTTAACTTGCATTCACATTTCACATTTGAGTCGGACCGATGTTGGATGAACTTGACCTTTGAGGGGTGTGGAAAAAGAAAGGGGTACGAACAAAAGAGAAGATGAGCCCATACAGTTAAAGATATTCACGCATCCATATCGGCGGGGGAACGAAAAAGAAGATTGTGGCTTGATTTGGTGGTTTGAAAAGTGGGTAAAATAACAGGATTGGAGATTTCAACGGGATTGTTTTATTTAAAATCAATTCTCCCACCGCTTAGAAAGCACACATGCTCGTCGGCTATAAAAGGGAGCAATTCTCACTTGAATAGAGGAGGCCACAAAATTTTAATAAAGGCCATTTGAGGGGATTCTACACGAACGGCTTAGAAAACTCGGAGAAAAACGACGTGAGTTCGGGACGGAGTTCGAAGGTTTTCCCTCAAGGGTCGAAACCCTCCTCCGTTCGAAGCTCATCAATGCGCTAATCCTCCTTTGCCGCAAGCTCCCCACGCGCTAATTCTCTTTCGCTGACCTACTGTTGCCATCGCTATTCTGCTGTCGCCCGACATAACCCCGTCGACGTCCACCGCTGTCCCACCGTCACGCGTCACAGCTCCATCAAAGTTCGTTACTGCTGCTTATTGTTTCATCTTCATTCCAGCACTGTTTCATCGCTTTCCAGTGCTGTCCCGGTTGTTGTTCAGGCAAGATTTGGTGGCTGTTTAAGGCTGGCTTCGAAGGTTTGTTCGAGCAAGCTCATGCGACTGTTTAAAGACAAATTTTGCTGCTGTCCTGGGAAGTTTTACTGCTGTTTGGCACAGAAACAGTGCATTTTTTGGGCTAATGTTCAGTGCAGATTTTTGGGCATCGCTTAGAGTGATAATTATATTATTCGGCGCAAAGTGCTCGTCATTTCGGGATTGTTTAGGCACAAGTTCAGCTGTTGTCCGAGGGCCTTTTTCCCGCTGTTCGAAGTCCAAAACAACTCTTCTTTGGACGTGTTTCATTGGTGGTGCTGTCCGCCGATCTTGAGCCTTGGTAGTGCGCCTCTCCGTTGATCACGATCGGAAAGCCACCTCGATCCATTGAAGATTCAAATACAAGAAACAAAATCTGAAATATTTCAGATTAGGTAAATTCGATTTGCTCAAGTTCGTTTCTTGTTTGAATTTATATGGATTTCGAATTATATTTTGCTTAGGCAAGTTTTTATCCGTTGATATTGCGGTATGTGATAATTGCCTATTTGAATTTTATTGATACCTCAAGCATATTTTTAGATTAGAAAACCGTTTCGAATTAAAGGGTGATTCCCTACCAACAACGTGCAAATTCGGACTAATCTCGACCCCGAGATTTGTCTCGATGGCACGGGGATCGAGATATCTAATCTTAACCACCAGATTTGATTCCTCGATCCAATCCGTTATCTAATTCGAATCAGAAGATATTTTCATAAATGATCATGCATGATTTGATTTGTTAAATAAAAAATAAAAAAATAAAAAAAAATCCATTCAAAACACCAAAATATCTCATTCACGTAAATTGCATATAGTTTAGAACATTCTATCAAGGTAGATTGAACACATTCATTTTAAATATGCACGTTGTTTAGGCCTAGTCGCATAATCACTATGTCATTTTCATGTCGCATTGATTAGTCATGTAATATATTTTGCCACGTCATCAAAGTTTGACATATCATATAGTTCGGCATGTCATTTTGTCATATTATTTTTATGTGTCGTATCATACGTTATGTCATGAATTTGATAAGTCATTGATGCCATGTCACATTCATACGTCATTTAGAATAAGGCTCGTTCATTTTAAATTAGTGGATTAGTCTAGTCTAATATAACACGTCATTTAGATTAAATTCATGTCATTTTTGCATAACGTGTAGGTTAGAATTCACGTTGCTTTGCATGTCATTAGGATTCAAAAACTTTTAAAAAAAAAAACCATCATGCACTCATGTCTTATTAGAATAGTCATCACTTTTCATCTCATTAGAATTGTGTTCTTAAAATACAATTACATTCATGCATTGCATCATTCATTTAAAAAAAAATAAAAAGATAATTACACCTTCGGAACTTTAAATCACAATCTTCAAAAGTTGCCGACTCAGATAATTTTCATTGAAATGAAAGGTACCGAAAGGGCGTTAATAGAAATATTAGCGTAACCAAGTTCCCGAACTCAATGAATCTTTGGTTCATAGGAATAAAGTATTTCTCCCGATACTTTATTTAGGTGACTAATCAGCCTACCATAAAATAATTAGTGGCGACTCCAATTTGAAAATCTTTTTGCTTGATAGATAGTGAACCATAAGTTGCGATTTGGTATGGACTTGGGAGAGTCCGAGTTAAGTTAATTAAATAATTAGCTTGATAATCCATTAGCCTAGAAGCCTGATTTTTTAGGTCGCGACAGCTTGGCGACTCCGCTGGGGACAATGTTTAGAATTTTCAAACAAAATTTTAAACATAAGTGAACTTAGGCCCGAAAAGATTTTCATGAAGAATTTTTCGGCTTGGCAACTTTGATTGGATTCTAATTTTTTAGGTGTTAAATGTTTTTGCAGACGAGAGTTATAAGGGGAGAAGTGTTGTAGCTAACCCCTTGTTTTGCGGGTCTCGGAGTTTGGAATTTAAATTCTGTATATTATTGAAGTGGTGTTTTGATGTAAACTGTTGTGCATGTTGTAATTAAATTTGCATTGCACACACTCACAAATAACCCGCTGCCGGACCCGGGCACGCACAACTTAGGATGGTACTAAGAAGGGATGATCTAGCTAAACCCATCTAGCTATGAAAGTCCGCGCAACACTAGTTACCACCATGTAACTTGAGTCACACTTCTTATGTCCCGAAATTTCTTTCAAAGTTGAGATTTGCTACCCATCCGTGAACCACGCAGATAGATTCGTAACCTTTCGAATCGCGGGTCGCTACTCGACTAGCCGGGATCACGTAGGATGATTGAGCTACAACCCTTTAGCTTCAATCTACACACTCATGTGGTTTCATTTTGTAAGCCTATAGATGTCAACTCTCACCTTTTCATCTGCATGTCTATGTGGTTGACATTATTGTCAGTGTAAAGTAAGTATTTCTCCTTGCTTTATTTCATAATTCACTTCTTTTGATTTTCGTTTGGGTCGATCCATGAATTAGGTCAATTGTTGGTCTTGGTCTATATATTATGGGAACGGCTGGCGTTCGGATCGTAACTACCCCTAAAGAAGATACTAAGGGAATGGATTGCATCCAGATCATAAGCGCCCCTAAGGAAGAGTTAAGCCGATGGTACAACAGACTTGATGTGACGGGCCGTTGTTTTGTCCGGCCCAGGATTGGCCGTTTGCTGCCCTTGCTAGAAGTACGAGTCCAAACGGGTCTTATTCGAGCATTAGCGCATTGCTAGTGCCCTGCGACTACCACATTTGTCATAGGTAAGCATGAGCTCACTCCGACTTTGGAAGAATATGGCATGATTATAGGAAAATCTCTAGATTTGGATTTGATTAATCCACCGATTGAATTTGATCATATCGCAAGCCTAGCAGATTTCTTAAACAAAGAAAAAGATGCTGTTGGAAAAATCTTGAAAGCACACCATGGCGGCTGCCCTTTTTCATTTCTCAAACAGTGCTTTGAAACTTCTAAATCTTCATATGATATGGGCAAAATTTTTGTGCTAACATTTGTTGGGTTCATAGTCTTCCCTTATCGGAAAAATGCTATTCATCCACAAGTAATCTCTGTTGTGCGACAGTTTTGTTCCAGCAAAAATATTGTCTCTGCGGCACTTGCAGAAACCTTTTTGTCTCTCACTAGATTTATACAAGGAAAAGAAAAGGTTTTACGTGCATCTTCTGAATTATTACAAATCTGGTTCCTTTCCCATATAAAAAGAGGTGATAGGCTATTCACTTTAGCCGAGACCGGTACTTTGGATAACCCAATCCTAAGTTTTAAAGAAAATCAAGAAAAGGCTCCAGATTATCATTATTCGGAATGGTTGGTTTTTATGAAAAATCCGAGTCTTAGGGGTTTCATATGGCATGCTAATTGGTTCCAAGTTAGAGAAGCTCGTATTACATGCCGAGGATTCGGGCCCATTCCTTTGATGGGTTTCACTAGGGCCATTGAGTACTATCCATCCAGAGTAGCCCGACAGTATCGTGTCTTACAGCAGCTACCTCCAGCATTACTAAAAGACCCGGTCTTGACAAATTTTTCCGATCATAGCATCGATCACGAAGAGTCTATTGCATTCGTCCGTTCGGTGTGGAAGGATTGTCGACCAACAGAATTGAAGCTACCGGATAGGCCACTGAAAGGTAGAGAAAAGATGCATCATGCTTCAAGGGAGTACATCGGTCATCATGTGATTCCGGATGCTATACGGCCGAAGATTCCCCAAGTTCCGGTGAAGATTACACAACGTGCCGAGATTAAGCGCCTTAAGAAAAGAGCCAAAAGAGATGCGGAACGAGCTTCGAGGATATCCAAGAAGTATAGGCGGTTTCGAGATGACGTCGGCACCCATATGTATATAGATCAGGCCAAGTGAAGGCTAGAATCTATCTTTTCATCGATAATACATTTTGTTTAGGAGTCTTATGTTTAGCTTTTTGATTTCATTTCATCATACTTTGAAATAAGATCCCCAATATTGTCGGATTTTGCAAGAGTTTTAAATTGATGGGTGTATCACTCAATCTTTGAGCATTGTGTGAGTTTTATGAAATTTTCGTGTCAATTTGAGCAATTCTCCATTTATGACTCGGACAAATGAACCAAGATATCGGAAAAAGCCCTACACATGTTTTATTCCATATTTTGTCACTAATTGAAGGAGCTCTTTTGAAAAAAAATTTGAAAATTAAAAAAATGTAGTGAACCGGAAATATGGATGGAATGGGATTTGAGTGGCATGTCTACACATTATTGTTATCTAGATGTCGTCATGGATCGATCCACTATCCGTGTTTGGTATACTCATTGTGGTATTTATCTTTTGTAGGTAATTTACTACGGATCCTCCACATTCTTATAACACTCGGTCGGTGACAAAGAGAAGGATGGCCAATCAGGCTGAGATTGCCGCCATGATCGATGAAAAGCTGAAAGAACACATGAATGCAATGAATGAACATGTTGCAGCTACCATGTCCAAGATGATGAATGATTTTATGGCCAAGCAGCAACAAGTCAATGTTGGCTCTCGGTCGGAGATTCCACCTCCAACCGGTCAAGGTCGTCGCCCCGACAAGGCTCATGCGGTGGATACTGACCCAACTTTTCACTTGGATGATGTCATTTTGACTGATACTAGTATATCTCCGGCAGCTCATGTTCATCATCCACCCTTAAATGATGAGAATGTCAAGTTGCTGGCAAAGCTCGACCAAAGGTTGTGAGAAGTGGAGGGAACTCAAAGTGTTCCGCTTGTTGATCTGTCCATTTTTGCCCGGGTTCAAGTGCCCGAAAAATTCAAGATGCCGACTTTTGGTAAGTATGATGGCACCTCAAATCCAATTCAACACATCGACATGTATCGGGGGCACATGAGCGGATATGTGTCTAATGGACCTTTAATGATCCAAACCTTCCAAGCAAGCTTGAAGGATGCCGCAATGAGGTGGTACACTAACCATCGGATCAACCAGAAGGATTCATGGGAAGAAGTTGCGAACCTTTTCATCAAGCATTTTAAGTTTAATCTTGATGTGACTATCACTCGAGAGGATCTAGAGAGAGCCGAGCGAGAAAAAAGTGAGACTTTAAAGGAGTATGCCACTCGTTGGAGGAATATGGCGGGACAGATTATGCCTGAATCCTCAGAACGAGACCTGATGAAGTTGTTTGTGTCCACTCTACCCCAGCCTATTCGTTCTCGAATGTTGGTAACGGCTGTTCGGTCATTTAGCCAATTGATATCCATGGGTGAAGAGATTGAATCTGGAGTCAAGAAGGGATGGTATGGTGAATCAAGTTCATTTGGCAAGAGATTTTATGGAAAGAAGGACAAAGAGCCTATCCTAGAAGTTAACATGACTTATATGCAGAAGACAGACACTGAAGCCCCGAACATGCAGTTGGCTCCTCAACGGACATCCGGCTATGGTCAGGAGAATCGAAGGACTAATCATCGTAAGAATCGAACCTTTACTCCACTCCCTGGGTCACTTCCCCAAGTCCTGGCTATCTTATGAAAGAAAGGCATGCTGTCCTCCGAGCCGCAACGTCCCAATCCCCCGAAGTATTCTAGGTACGATCCCACGAAAAAGTGTGACTATCATTCTGGCGAATTGGGTCATTCGGTCGATGATTGTCTTGTACTCAAGCATCGCATCCAAGATCTACTTGAAACCGGGGCATTTGCATTTCAATCGGCTGGTAAACCCAATGTACAGAGCAACCCACTACCGGATCATTCGGGCAATATTTGAAGAATCATCGATGGAGATGGCGCTGGCCCTTAACAGCAATCATTTTTGAGTTTTTTTTATTTCCCCTACGTGGAAACTTTTCTTGCTTTCTAGGATTCCCTTTTTATTTCATGTTGAACTTGAGGATTTCCATTTCAATAAGATGTAATTCGTTGATTTGATATCAATAAAATTACGGACGTTTTTCATTAAATTTTGGAATCTTGACGAAGTATCCCAAACCAACCCGATGACGATAACCAACGATTGAAAAATTTGTCATCTATGGTAAGTACTGAGGGTTGGGCTTCTCAAGAATTTTCGTCCCAAGGTGTTAAAAAAAAAATGTTTTTCGAGAAAAAATTTTGGGTGGCATGCGATCTAACCTTGTTTGTTTTACTAATCCATCTACTATATGTTCAGAGGCAAAAGGGAATATTTTTAACTCTATGCACCATCCCGATCATCCTAGGACAGCCCCGCACATGAATGTCGAGCATTAAAGCAAGCTAGAAATCTCGGGCTAGTCCTAGTCCATTGGCCGGTTGTGGCAATCCATGCTTTGTCCTCAACCGATCTTTCGATCGTGCTATATTAGCCGATGGAAGGCGGGGCAAAACCAAGGCCACCCGACCTCAAAGGGAGTATCTCTATAGAGTTCGACAAATTCTGAAGATGACATTTTGTTTTCTTCTCGCAGGATCGGGAATAGAAGTGAAGCCTCCACTAAAGGCCAGAAGTCAAACTTTCAACGTGGGGCATAACTGGAGGGCAATTCTAGATTATGGGTACCTGACAGAGCCTGTCCCAACAGAAAATGGGGCAAATCGACGGGGCATATGACTGACCATGATGGTCGTCGTTGTTTAACAAGCCAAGGCATCTTGAAGTCTTCACTTGACTTGTTTCGTGCATGTTTCTCTTTATCTTGGGGCGGATTCGGGAGCAAGCCACTTCTCAACAAACTCACTAACTTGTTTGATTTGTTTAGAAGTTCGGGGGCAATCCATGATCTCCCAATCCAAGAGGATTTTCTTACAAATTTGAATATGCTTGCATAATTTGTTCAAATTAAGAAAATGCACGGGTTTTTCATGACAAGATGATTCAAATTGTTACATTTTGTATACTTAAAAGATGCTCATATATTGCAAAATTCCATGCATCGTTTATTGAAAGAAAAGGTTTGATCAAGTGGTCTGTTTCACTCTTGTGAAATAATCATATTAAATGAGAGACATCGGGATGACGAAAGGCAAGCCATTTCCATACACGTCCCGAATATTAATCCCAGTGCGAGTTAAGTGAAAATTCCGTGCCGACAAAGTAAAGGGTTATCTCGAGAAAAGTAGGACGACCAAAGTGACGAGAGGCATTCATTTCTGCTATCTAAACACTACAGGTTATCATTTGCTTAACCCATTTGAGCGGAGATTCATTTCTTATCCCTGTCAGGAACAACCCCACATTGGGGCAATATCTCATAAATTCAAAAATGGTTAGAATTTTGCTTGCTTTCACTTGCATCAATCTTTAAGCATATTTACTGCATGCAAATTCTATGTTAGTTTGAGTGCCTTAGATATGACGAAGAGCATTTCTTTCTATCTCCCTACACACTGTACCCTTTGCATACCCAATTTGAGCGATGGATTCATTTCAACCCAATTGGTGATCATTCCCATGGTGAACAAATGAAAATAGCTCAAAGCAAGCTCAAAATGATTTGGGGCAAATGGAAGAAGCTTAGAAGAAGTCGAAGAAAGGATGCAAAAGGACTCCTTCAAGCAAAGTTCTCTCTCAAAGAGGATCTCTCTCTCAAAAAAAAAAAAAAAGATCTCTCTCTAAAAAAAAAAATAAGGAAGGAAAAGAGAGAAAATCCTTCTCGAAAAAAAAAATCAATCAAGGAGAGAGAGATCTCGAAAAATTTTGATGTGCAAAATTGCTTCTTGGAAGGAAATCACTTGAAAGGATCCCAAAAGGAGTTCGCAAATTGCTAGAGCAAAGTCCGTGATGGAAGCCTGATAAATGATCACCAATCCCTAGTTTCCTCAAATGATACCCCTCTTGATGAAAATAGGCCATTCATTTCAAGCCTACCCAAACCTACGTTACAACCTTTACCGAAGTCTCTTCAGATTAGGGCATTTATGTTAATGTAGAGTTTTAAATGCTTACAAATGTTGCTCGAAGAAGTGCGAGCAAGATTTTTCTATCTCATTTTGCGGGGTTCCTGACTTGTAAACCTGGAGCAATGTATGATATCAATTCTTTCAAAGCCATGACTCTCATGAGTCCACATTGTTAAATCTTTAAAATTGCATTTCAGTCCTTCAAAAGACCTCTTAGATTGGTCGGATCATATTGATTTCGAGAATATCCGGACCCTCGTCAAGCACGATGAAGAGAGGTTGAGTGATTCTTTACCCGCATCAAGGGTCGGGTTAAAAGCCTTTCATTGAGAGCGAGTGGAAAGTCCTTTCTGATTGAAGGTCCCTCATTTAATGCGATCAAATTATCAAAAGGATGAAACTGTTTTTCTCATTGATAAATTCCCCGGAGAAGCTTGGTGATGCAGAATGATTCATGAATTCTGTTTTCTTTGCTTGTGTGCGTGTGTTGTTTTAACCCTGTCTTAGGTAAAAACAAGTGCAAGGCAATTAGTTCTGTCATTTTTTATAGCAAAAGAAGAATTCAGGTACGTCTCCTAAATTATTCTTCATTATATCTCTTTTTGTGTCTACCCGGTGGAGCAGGTAGCACAATCCATTTCGTGTTTGCCCAGTAGAATAGGCGACATGATCCCTCTTGTATGTTCACCCAGTGGAATAGGTGACATATTTCTTTGTGTCTACCCAGTGGAACAGGTAGCACAATTCATTTCGTGTTCGCCCAGTGCATTAGGCAATATGATTTCTCCCGTATGTTCACCCAGTGGAATAGGTGACATACTTTTTTGTGTTTACCCAGTGGAATAGGTAGCACAATCCATTTCGTGTTCGCCCAGTGGATTAGGCGACATGATTTCGTATGTTCACCCAGTGGAATAGGTGACATACTTTTTTTTTTTTTGTGTCTACCCAGTGGAATAGGTAACACAATCCACTTTGTGTTCGCCCGGTGGAATAGGCGACACGATCCCTCTTGTATGTTCATCCAGTGGAAAAGGTGACATATCACTTTGTGTCTACCCAGTGGAATAGGTAGCACAACCAATCTCATGTTCACCCAGTGGAATAGGTGGCATGGTCCTTTTCGTGATTGCCCGGTGGTATAGGCAACACGTTTCTCATTTCTTCAAATGGTTTTTTTTAAATCATATCATGAGTTGTTTCACATCCGTCGAAAATTACGGGTAACTGACAGGCAATCATGTACCTTGAGAACCTACTTCCAGTAGAATAGAAGTTCGAAGATCAAGGGAGTTCAAGCATTATAAAGCTTCCCCGCACTTGGGCGCTTTTTGTATGCGATCCGCATGTAAGGCTCTTTTACCACTCCGCATGAAGTAAGAAGCCTTAGCATGCGTTCCTTATTGCTTGCATCTTGCATATCATGCATTATTGCATTTGAAAATTGGGATTGAAACCCCATAAAAAAAAAAATCATTCATCATATGCATTGTCAAAATTTAGGCTCGGTTTTGTCTTTGAGCGAAACCTCTACGAGCTTCCACTCAAAGAGGGGCAGCTGTTGACACCTAAATTTTAATTACTTAATAATTTGCATAAAAACTAGGGATTAATTTTAGTCCCTACAAAAAAAATATAACTAAATCATCTTGCATTTAGTTCATTTATTCTTATTATTGTTAACTTGCATTCACATTTCACATTTGAGTCGGACCGATGTTGGATGAACTTGACCTTTGAGGGGTGTGGAAAAAGAAAGGGGTACGAATAAAAGAGAAGATGAGCCCATACGATTAAAGATATTCACGCATCCATATCGGCGGGGGAACGAAAAAGAAGATTGTGGCTTGATTTGGTGGTTTGAAAAGTGGGTAAAATAACGGGATTGGAGATTTCAACGGGATTGTTTTATTTAAAATCAATTCTTCCACCGCTTAGAAAGCACACATGCTCGTCGGCTATAAAAGGGAGCAATTCTCACTTGAATAGAGGAGGCCACAAAATTTTAATAAAGGCCATTTGAGGGGATTCTACACGAACGGCTTAGAAAACTCGGAGAAAAACGACGTGAGTTCGGGACGGAGTTCGAAGGTTTTCCCTCAAGGGTCAAAACCCTCCTCCGTTCGAAGCTCATCAATGCGCTAATCCTCCTTTGTCGCAAGCTCCCCACGTGCTAATTCTCTTTCGCTGACCTACTGTTGCCATCGCTATTCTGCATTGTCGCCCGACATAACCCCGTCGACGTCCACCGCTGTCCCACCGTCACGCGTCACAGCTCCATCAAAGTTCGTTTCTGCTGCTTATTGTTTCATCTTCATTCCAGCACTTGTTTCATCGCTTTCCAGTGCTGTCCCGGTTGTTGTTCGGGCAAGATTTGGTGGCTGTTTAAGGCTGGCTTCGAAGGTTTGTTCGAGCAAGCTCATGCGACTGTTTAAAGACAAATTTTGCTGCTGTCCTGGGAAGTTTTACTGCTGTTTGGCACAGAAACAGTGCATTTTTTGGGCTAATGTTCAGTGCAGATTTTTGGGCATCGCTTAGAGTGATAATTATATTATTCGGCGCAAAGTGCTCGTCATTTCGGGATTGTTTAGGCACAAGTTCAGCTGTTGTCCAGGGGCCTTTTTCCCGCTGTTCGAAGTCCAAAACAACTCTTCTTTGGACGTGTTTCATTGGTGGTGCTGTCCGCCGATCTTGAGCCTTGGTAGTGCGCCTCTCCGTTGATCACGATCGGAAAGCCACCTCGATCCATTGAAGATTCAAATACAAGAAACAAAATCTGAAATATTTCAGATTAGGTAAATTCGATTTGCTCAAGTTCGTTTCTTGTTTGAATTTATATGGATTTCAAATTATATTTTGCTTAGGCAAGTTTTTATCTGTTGATATTGCGGTATGTGATAATTGCCTATTTGAATTTTATTGATACCTCAAGCATATTTTTAGATCAGAAAACCGTTTCGAATTAAAGGGTGATTCCCTACCAACAACGTGCAAATTCGGACCAATCTCGACCCCGAGATTTGTCTCGATGGCACGGGGATCGAGATATCTAATCTTAACCACCAAATTTGATTCCTCGATCCAATCCGTTATCTAATTCGAATCAGAATATATTTTCATAAATGATCATGCATGATTTGATTTGTTAAATAAAAAATAAAAAAATAAAAAAAAAATCCATTCAAAACACCAAAAATATCTCATTCACGTAAATTGCATATAGTTTAGAACATTCTATCAAGGTAGATTGAACACATTCATTTTACATATGCACGTTGTTTAGGCCTAGTCGCATAATCACTATGTCATTTTCATGTCGCATTGATTAGTCATGTAATATATTTTGCCACGTCATCAAAGTTTGACATATCATATAGTTCGGCATGTCATTTTGTCATATTATTTTTACGTGTCGTATCATACGTTATGTCATGAATTTGATAAGTCATTGATGCCATGTCACATTCATACGTCATTTAGAATAAGGCTCGTTCATTTTAAATTAGTGGATTAGTCTAGTCTAATATAACATGTCATTTAGATTAAATTCATGTCATTTTTGCATAACGTGTAGGTTAGAATTCACGTTGCTTTGCATGTCATTAGGATTCAAAAACTTTTAAAAAAAAACCATCATGCACTCATGTCTTATTAGAATAGTCATCACTTTTCATCTCATTAGAATTGTGTTCTTAAAATACAATTACATTCATGCATTGCATCATTCATTTAAAAAAAAATAAAAAGATAATTACACCTTCGGAACTTTAAATCACAATCTTCAAAAGTTACCGACTCGGATAATTTTCATTGAAATGAAAGGTACCGAAAGGGCGTTAATAGAAATATTAGCGTAACCAAGTTCCCGAACTCAATGAATCTCTGGTTCGTAGGAATAAAGTATTTCTCCCGATACTTTATTTAGATGACTAATCAGCCTATCATAAAATAATTAGTGGCGACTCCAATTTGAAAATCTTTTTGCTTGATAGATAGTGAACCATAAGTTGCGATTTGGTATGAACTTGGGAGAGTCCGAGTTAAGTTAATTAAATAATTAGCTTGATAATCCATTAGCCTAGAAGCCTGATTTTTTAGGTCGCGACAAGTCCCATGCTTCATGTTCAAAAAATTGAACATCCCTACTGATAATTACATTTTCCGTGATTGGATCATATAACCTACAACCCTTGGTCACATCACTATAGCCAATGAAGATGCACTTCTGACTTTTATCGTCCAACTTCTTCCTTTGTTCGTCTGGTATATAGGAATATGCAACACACCCAAATACTCATAAGAACGAAACATTTGGCTTGTTGCCGGTCCAAGCCTCTTCTGGGGTTCTTCCAAGAACACTCCTTGTTGGACACCTGTTTAGGACAAATACAACACAAGCAACAATTTTTGCCCAAAACTTCCTTGGTAAACCTTTAGCCTTGAGCATACTTCTTGCCATTTCAAAAATCGTTCTATTCTTTCTTTCTGCCATATCATTTTGCTTAGGGGTATAGCTAGTAGTTAATTGACACTTTATTCCATGAATTTTACAATATTTGTCAAATTCATTGGAAGTAAATTCTCCACCTCTATCTAATCTCAAAGTCTTTACACTATGCTTCTCAGCATAGACTTTAAATTCTTTGAATTTGCCAAGAGCTTCAGATTTTTCTCTCAAGAAGTATACCCATGTTTTTTTGGTAAAATCATAAACAAAAATTAATGCGTTCCTTTTTTGTCCGACTGATTCTACCTCAACTGGGCCACAAATATCTATATGCACCAGCTCTAAAGGTTGCTTGGCTCTTTTAGCTTTTCCAACTTGATAGCGTTCTCGATGTTGTTTTCCGACGAGACATCCTTCACGTGGGCTATATGGACAGTCAATCGAAGGCATCCTAGTCACCATTTTTTTTCTGGACCAATAGTTTTAGTCCATGAAAATTTAGATGACCGAAGCGAAGATGCCACAACCACTTGCTATCTTTGGCCATGGCTTGAAAATTGAACAAAGACTTCATCTGGAGAGATAGAGAGAACATACGATTCTTTGTCATATGCACCGCCGTGATCAACTTATCGTTTACATCTCTAATGGTGCAAACTCCATTTTTAATGTTAACTTTGTGGCCTTTTTCTAAAAGTTGTCCAATACTTAGCAAATTCCAAAAAAGTCATGGCACAAAGAAAACGTCCGTAATAGTAACATTAGTACCATCTTTTGATTTGATATAAATGTTACCTTTGCCCATTGTCGCGACCTCGCCTTCGGCCTCCCAAGAGGAATCCGGCGGGTTTAGAGGTATTGTCATAGATCAATGGCGTGAACTCTCCCAAGTCCTACCTCGCATGACATTGGATTTCTTTTACTGATTAGCAAACTAAAATGCTATTAAGAGTCGCCACTAACCTATTGGGGTCGGCTAGAAACCAATCGAGACATGGGAGGGTTATCTCGATTCCTACGCAACCAGAGCTTCTAGGTTCAGGGACTTATTTACGCTAACTAGATAATTAGCGCCCTTTCGGTACCTAACCAGTCGATATTCCCTAAGGTGATCACACATTCTGCATATCATTTTAAGCTCATAAGGTATCTAACCAAGTACTAAATGATCATGCATAATGTTTTTCTGTCATTTCATGCAATTACCTATTTATCCTTAACCTGACAGATAGGAAAAACGATTAAAAGGCAATTTTTCAAAAGACAGTGTTATAATAAATACTCAATCAGATAAATATACCAAATAAAGATCGGGATAAACACATGCGGACCAAATCTATAATGGCGATATTTAAACAAACAACTTCGATTCAAAGGTCGAATTACAACGAGATCAGACCGGATTGGACATCGGTCTTCAATCAACGCCAATTTCGGACTTAAAATTCACATTAGGGGTAAAAAGGTCATGTAAATCATTTTTCTAATTTTCTGGAATTTCTCTAATTTTTTTAATTAATTATTTATTTTTTTGAATTTTTATTATTTTTTTAAAAAGGGTCCGAGTCCGGGTCGGGTTCTCGGACCCGGACCTGGATCGAGTCGTCGGGCCCGATCCGATCCGCAGGAGAGACCCAAACCCGGGCCCCGAGGACACAAAATGTTCAGGCCCAATTCTCTTTGTTTTAACCGAAGTGGGCTCCCAATTTTCTGGCCCACTTTCCAATGACCAAATCAGCACACGGGCCCAATGACTTCTCTTTTTCTCATGCCAGCCCATTCGCTTAGCCTAATCTCTTCCTCTGGCACACCAGCCCAAACGAGCAGCCCACCGTTCAGCCCAATCTCCTCTTCTTCTTCTCTTCACCTCGGGCCCGACTCTGGCTGAGAATTAAAACAGGCCCAACTCCTTCTTCTCCTTTTTTCTCGACCCGTCCGATCAGCCCACACGCCTAAAGACCCAAGAACTTTTCTTCTTTCTTCACCAGCCCAGTCCGTCCGCGAAATAGCCCAAAAAAGGTGAATTAGCCCTCCCCATTTTACTGTTCATCATCTTCTTCACGCGGCACCTCTCATGCATCACCGACTTCGCCTACGCCGTGAACAAAACCGACGCCGCTGGTCCGGGTACGGGTCTCGAAGACGGCTTCGTCGGCTACCGGTCTTCCACGCCGGTCCGGCCCGACCTCCTGGTTGCAACGGCATCGCCGATGGTCCGTGTTCGTGTGCCGTACCGCTCACGGACGCGTCGCCTTTTGTTCACGCTTGCGTCGTCTCGGCCCAAGCTTGCATCGCCTCCGTTCGGGCTCACGGTCGCGTCCGGACCTCATGCGCAACCACGGGTTCGGGTTATCTTACCGCCATGACCAACTCGTGCACCTCCGAGACCGCCTCGCTCTGCTGCTGCTGAAAGTGCCGCGAAAAAATGACGCCGAGATCCACCTTCAACGCCACCGGTTCGGGTCTACTCACGTGTAACCACCGGTTCGCGTCATCCCCGCTCACGTTCTCGATGCTGCTGATACGGGCTTGCGTCGCCTCCGCCCCTGTTCGCCCTCGCGTCGCCTCGGCCCGAGCTCGCGATCGCCTCTGGACCTCAAGCGTCGGGATTGGTTCTCCGTACCTCTGCCGGGACTTGCATCTCGGGTGTCGCCTTTGCCCTAGCTCGAGTCGTTTCCTTTAGCCGGGCACCATCGAAGCCAACGCGCGACGGCCGACCGTCTAACAGTGGCGACCGAGAGCTAGACTGATTGTCACCAATGCGAGGGAAACGCAACTACTACCGGCCTGGACCCTCGGTTAACACGGCGAAGACAAAAACGGGCATAGCGCACGCATGCTATTCACTAAACAGGTTGCACTAAACAAGTGGGGCTGCGGGTTTTTATGGGCGGGAAACATTATCGGGTTTAAAAGAACCCAATCCACTCATTGTACGAGGGCAAGGGATCATATATGGACAAGAAAATGACAATATTGTCGGAGCGAGAACAAAACAAAGAAAAGGTGAACTTACCTGGTTGGCGAGCTGAGAAGAAAAGTGTTTCACAGGACTTCTTGGATCCTTCTCTCTATATTCCCCTTGAGCACCCTCAAGCTCTCTCTCTCCTTCGCCTTTTTTTTTCTCCCCCATTTTTTCGTCGCTGAAACGAATCTTCTTGCTGGAGCCGAACCCCTAGCCTGCCCACTAATCCTTGCTTTATACTCTTCTTGCCTCCTTCCGCAAGTAAACTCCCGTGGACAAGAGTAAAACCCGCTTGATGGCGACGCGGGTTAATTGGAGACCATGTAAAGTACACGGTATATTTAAGAGTGACGTGATGGTGTGCGGGGAGGAGTGGCGTGAGTGGAGAGCATGGGCGAAAAGAAAAAAGAGTGTAGTCTAGTGGACAAAAAGAAGAAAAATGGGCTGTGGAGAAGGGCCATTCGCTTGGGATAAGCACCAACGGACTTCTGATTCATTCTTTGCTCACGTGAGCATAATGAACACATTAACCGCTCCAATGTCATGGTTTATACCTTGGCCTTCTTTGATTGCTGCAACAACGTAGTCAAATCTTTTAGTCAAAGATCTCAAGATTTTTTGTACGACTTGTTCATCTTGAAGTTCTTCATCACTAACCCTCAATTGCTTAACGATGGTTTGGACATGATCAAAGTACGACGAGATAGATTTAGAGTCATTCATACGTAAAGACTCAAAATCACCTCGAAGTGTTCGAAGTCAAACTCGCTTCACGCGATTATCGCCCTTGTAGGATTTTTGCAGAATATCCCACACCGCTTTTGCGGTCTCTACGCACGATATTTTTTCAAATATCGTTTCCTCCATAGCTTGAAAGATCGCATATAATGCTTTCTGATCTTTCTTTCGGGACTCGACCAACAAATCTTTCTCGTTCTTTTTCAAAGCGTTGAATTCTTTAGCATCGGCTACTTCGGTGTAGCCACTCTCTACCAGGTTCCACAAATCCTACGATTTGAACAAAACCTTTATCCGGACTGACTAGTTGTTAAAATTTCTCCCGTTCAACTTTGGAAGTTGCAATTGATTGGGACTAGTGGATGCCATAATTAGATCTGATATCAATTGTAGGAACCAGGAGGGGTTGCGAAAGTTTGGTGGTTTTAATGCGGCAGAGAATTAAAATATGCAAGTTGTATTCAAAATAGCCTTTGCTAAGGCTTTACACAAAATACACAAGCTTTGCTAAGCTTGAGATACAACACCCTCTTTAACTCTCTCTGTATTTCTAAGTTCCCCCACACACAATTATGGTTGCCTCTAATCCTTATATATAGGCTGAAGTTGCACCGCCTCAAGGCCTCCACCGCCATCTAGTGTGAAAGGGTAGTTGCCGCAAACTTTTTCCAAGGCAAATCCACTTGCTACAAGTTTGACAAAGTCAAACCCTTACTCCTCCATCCACCGCCAAACATATGTAGAAGGGAAATGGAATTTTGGCTTCCTTTTTTTTTTTTTTTCAAAAAATCAATTTTATATTTTCAACAAATTTAGAGTCAGCTTAGGTAGAAAACAATGCTCGCTGACAAAAATCTCATAAAGACTTTGAACCTATTCAAAAACAAAGATCGTGGAACAAAGCTCGTCACCCGACAATTGGCAGAAACCCGTAATGCGGGATTTAGCATGAGTGTCATTGAGGATAATTTCTTCATAACTTACATAGAGGTCAAAAAACATAATGATGAGATCCACGAATTGCATACCTCCTGCTTGTTTCCTAAATTAGATACCTGATTGCATTCACCCGCTCCTATCTAGACTTTGATGCCGCATCCACAAACACTTGGATAGCCTTATGGACCCAAAGGAGGACAAAACCCTCTCGCTCACAACAATCGGGTTTAATTCTTACATCTAATCGAAATGCATCAACAGTCGGAAAGCCTCATCATTGGTGACCAGTGCATAGTCATATCCAAGATCATCTGCACGCTCCTGAAACTCATCCATCTCAGTTTGAGTCACTTGGATTCCAACCAATACATTTGCACCAGTTTCACCCTGTTTAAGTGCAGATCAGATTTAATGTTTGAACCAAAGGATGATAATCAACAACAGCTTGTATTCTTGGGCAAGAAAATCAGAAATACCTACCTGTCCACGGTAATGAAACAAACTAATGTTCCATCTAGGACTGAAGGTATCCAAGAACTTCATCAGAGCACCAGGCCTTTCTGGGAACACAAAACGACAAAGAACCTCATCTTGAAGGTTTAACCGGCCCCCCATCTGGAAGGAAAGAAAAGATCAATGCCATTGTTGCATACCTATTTTGTTATGGATACAGATTGCTAGCATATTCTCATCTCTTCAGAAAGATGCTGGTCAAAGCTAAGTAATTACCAGGTAACGCAGATGATCTTTAACCAGATCATTTCCTGTGAGATTGTAAGTTTTCAGATTAGAATCCTTCATCCTCTTTTGCATATGTTCTAGTTCACTTACTGTGTGAAGGTCAACGCTGCTCAGCATAATTACAAAAGTGTAAGCTTATACATCTGAATTATACAATAAAGACGAATACTACAAATTACACTTCAAAAGTTTGAGCAGGTACAGAGAATCATCAAATCTCTATGACGGAAAACACCTTTCTGTGGCATGTTTAAATTTCCTGAATTACCCTTTCATCCTTTCTTTGATACCCAACCATTTCATAGATAACCATCCACTTTCTCTCTTCTCATGATTAGATTTCCTTAATTATCCTCACTTTCTCATACCCACTTATTTCATACAGGACTACTCAGTTTTCTCTATGCATAACTACCAACGCACGTGCCTTAACCCTAGTGATGTCATTAAAGACTAAACACCTCATCAACAGGATAGTTTTTCCCAGTTGAGAGAATCTTTTAAAAGCCCTGCCTTCTTCTCATTGCTGACAAAGATCAACAAGTTGTTACCTGTACAGTACTACAGCCTCTTCATCTGAATTACATCGATATTTGAACTCCGTTATATTCATTGGGCCAACCTGCAAAACCAAATGCCCATCAGTCACAACCATCATTGACACAGCTCCTGTATGAAAAGCTGGATTAAATCTTCAGCAATACGTGCCAATTCACAGAACCGCTTGTAGCTTCCAGGCTTCTCAGGCATAACCGTTGCGAGCACTGCCTCTTGTCGCCTACCCACGTTTGCAAGTTCAGTCACCACCCTCAACTTATCAAAATTCATATTTGCCCCACTGGTTATTGCAACAACATTTTCCCCCTTTATACCATAGTACTTGCAGTATGCTTCAGCTCCAGCAAGCGCCAGAGCACCCGCAGGTTCCAGAATATTCCTTTTCTCCTCAAACATGTCCTGCAATATAATATCCAGACCTTAACCAATTGAACTGCCACGAAACAATCACCGTTCTCAACAAAAGAAGAACTTAAACAGTGACAACAATTTTAAGGAACAGCCTAAGAGCATCAGCTTCAAAAAGAGTGTAACCACGGCAAAGATGATTTCAAAAGGCATAAGCAACGTGCTACTTTCAATTCTCTCCAAAGTGGAAAAAGGGGATGGACCCAGATCAACTGAATCTACTAGCTAGAATCTGTCTTCAAAGACCTCATGCAGACAAAAAGGGAAAATTCTGATATTACGGCATACAAGACCAGCTTCCTAGCTCAAAGATTTATTTCGTGATGTTCCCCATTGTATTGTAGCACATTACTACATGTTTGATAGCGTGATCAAACGCCACTCCCATAATGAGTGATACCTATCACGGCTTATCAAAAGCATGATAACCTGAATCTCCAGAACTCACATTATGCATATCCACTTATATCCAACCTCTCAATAGCCTTCAGTAAACTGATCAGGAACCCTTGAAAGATGTCTTTGTACAGTCAAATTTCAAGGTACATCTCTTAAGACTTGCAAAAACTACACCGTAAGAAATTTCACCAAAGAATTTGACAAGTACAATAGCATGTAGCCTGTAAACCATATCAGTTTTTCTTTAAATTACCTTTATTGAGGCACATATTGCATCACGGCTCACAAGAACTATGCCATCTACCAACTCTTTGCACAGACGGAAAGTTTCTTCCCCAACCACTTTAACCGCTACACCATCAGCGAAACCTCCAACCTGGTCCAACATTATTCTCTGGCCATGATGAAGTGACAATGCCATAGCATTAGCATCAGCAGGCTCAACCCCAATTATCTTTACCTGCAAAGATATAATCACATGAAAAGAGATCCAAGGCTGTAATAGAAAAGTAAATCTACTGAAACTCTCCAAAAACATATTTTTGGGGCCGTAGAGGAAGGGAGTATAAAGCTTAGTTACTTCATGATACTATCTAATGATCACAAGAAGAGTAAACTGAACCTATTTCCTGAGAGAGCAGACAAAGGAAAAGCAAGTGTTCAAGATAGAAAAACCATGATCCCAACAAGTTTAGGCTGGTTGAACACATGACAGAAAAATGAAATAATTTCTTGGGAAAGCAGATAAAAAGGGAAAGCAAGTGCCCGTGTTGAAAAGCCATCATATGCTTGTAGCAAAGATAATGGGTTCTGGCAAGATTAGGCAGCTCTAGAAGCTGTGTACTCTGAATGATTACGGCAAAAGAACCATCTCCGGCAATGGCACACCAAGAAGAGGGAACATGGTACTTCTCAAGTAGACTTTGAGATTATGTCAGTGATGTCCTTCATTGTGCCTATGAGATCCTTAATAGCTTTTCCAACAGGATATACGACAGTTTCATTCAAGGAGGAAACAACTATTAAAGCTACTCAATTTATTCTGAAATAATCAGCAAAAACAAAAAGTAATGGATCAAGTTGGTCTTAATGTTACTGCAGTGATAACCACAAGATGCTCTCTTAGAAAGAAGCTAAAAGATGATGGTCTTCAATAATATACGCCTGCAGATATAGGCCGCTAGATCAAAGTTTCCTTACTTTATTATCACAATAAATAAACTTGGCCAAAAGCGTCCAGGAGATTTTCATTCTCTATGGAACCACATAAGATTATCGAGTTAAGATATCTTACTTTGCTCATCAATTCAATGCTAGGACACTTACTAGCCAGAGGAATCAATGTTCGTGTCGATTTCTGAGTCTTCATGCCTATAAAAGCTTACCCCTACTACAATGAACTCATCAGCATTCATTGTCAAAACTCTTCTCCATTCGAGTGACTGCATGCTTGTTTTGCATGTTTGGTATTTTACCCTTGGGAAAATGACGCTAATAGTCTCTAAACTTTGGTCTAATGTGCAATGCCATCCTTGGACTTTTGATTTGTTTAATGTGGTCCTTGAACTATTCCTAGATATTCAATCTAGTATTTTAACTTTCAATTTGTTCAATCTAATCCCTCGTCTTTCAGTCAAGAAGTCAAATTAGTCTTTCGGTACTATTCACAAATTTTCATAATACTAATGCCCAAATTTTATAATATCTTTTCATTTCAATCCATTTCCTAAATCAACAAAAAATATGCTAGCTTTTTATTACCTTTTTTTCCATTTTGGTATTTACAAACATTAAGATAGTTCCATTACATTTCCGGTTATATAGGATTCCCATTGCATAATAATATTTAATAACACTATTGATTTACTGTACTTATATTAATCTAAATCTTCCAGTTCTTTACATTGAGAAAATTTTCAGGATCCACTGCTTCGTGTTTTCTTAATTAAATTTGGTTAAAATATGCAAATTAGGGAACTAAAATAGCATAAAATATCAACTCAATACAACTCTAAATGAGGTTCATAAAGCTCATAAGCTAATACACTTAAATGGAACTATCGTAATATTATCAGGACCAAAAATGTCAAAAAAGCAATAAAAAATAGCCATATTTTTTTGTTGATTTAGGAAATGGATTGAAATGAAAAGATATTGTAAAATCCGAGTAACGGTGTAATTATGAGAACTTTCAACTTTTATTTGGAAAGTTGAGGGACTAGACTGACCAAATTAAAATTTTAAGAACTAGATTGAATATTTAGAAATAGTTCAAGGATCATATTGAAGAAAATTAAAAGTTCAAGAATAACATTGCACATTGGGATAAAGTTATGGAACTGTTTGTGTCATTTTCCCTTGCCTTTGTGATGCAATAACAATTATCGCTGCAATTCAAATCCATCCTAAGGCTCCTGAACATATCCCTACATGTTCTTTAGACCATCAAATAATTACATATTCAAATGAAACAAGCTGGTTTTAGGAAATTATGCTTTCTAAACAACCACTCTCTTCTCAGTTTAGCTATTCCTAGCTCAATTTACACTCTTTCTCTATAAAAGAAAACTTGCTTCAGTTTAACCAACATCCAATAAATAGCAAGCTGGCACAGCATGTGGTTTCCTTCTCATAAACCACATCTTTTAGTTAATAACATTGCCGCCTTGGCTTCCATGTTCATCGGCATAACAAGAATCTTAACAAAACATGAGGGCTAAGCAACTTGCATTAAGACATCACAAATGGCATAAAAGTACACCAAAAGTGATTTTTTGGAGCACAAACAACCAACCTCTGGAGAAACCCTCTTAACATAAGCAGCAATACCAGCTATGAGGCCGCCACCCCCCACAGGAACAAAAATGGCATGCAAAGGACCTTGCATATGACGCACAATTTCCATGCCGATCGTACCCTGCCCCATGATGACATCTGGGTGATCAAAGGGAGGTATAAATGTACGCCCCTCCTCCTCTCCCCGCTTCTTAGCATATGCTTGAGCCTCATCATAGGAATCCCCCACGAGAACCACCGTGCCACCAAGCCTCTCAACAGAGCGCCACTGCAATATAAGAACACCATATGTGAGAAAACATACCCACCGGCAAGAAAACTAGACAAATCAAATGATGAAAATTAAGACCTTGATCTCTGGCGTTGTGACAGGCATTGCAATTACAGCACTGCAATTTAGCCTCTTGGCAGCAAGGGCGACCCCCTGGGCATGATTCCCTGCTGATGAACAGATAACCCCTTTTTCCAACTGCTCCCTGGGAAGCTTTGCCATCATGTTGTAGGCGCCACGGAGTTTAAAAGAGAAAACCTGCGAGAAGGAGAACAATTTATCTCGCATACTTCACGACTAACCACAATACAAAATTAGACTTGGAAGTACAGTCTTCATCATCATTAAGATAAGTACTGAAAACTCAAAGCCAGATTCAGAACAAAGCAGAGGAAGACAAAGTTCCAACAACACTATTCACACTTCATAGGTAATTACAGTCGACGGATTAAGCGGTGAACTGCCCTCAAAAGAATCGGCCAGCTTGCTTCTACTCCAAACAAGACCACCCTCTTTGCTTGTAAATATAAAACAATCAAGAAACAAAAAGCTCTGCTAATCAGAAGGGAAGGACAAAGTGAACTTTCTAAACCACCAAAGCTTTCAAACACAAAACTAGCATTTAAAAGTTCCAAAACGACTAGACGTAAACCAAAACTCTTTCCAGAACACTGCTTCAAAAATCAGTTTCCAAGCAGCAAAAGATGATCAATTCCTTTCAGGGAAGTGCTAAAGATAAAAAGTAAGAGCGCCAAAAGTACTCACAGGCTGCAAATCCTCTCTCTTGAGCCACACATTCACTCCCCACCTCTCGGAGAGCTTCGTCGCGAGCTGCAACTGAGTCTCCTTCGCGACGTCATACACCTTGGACGACAAAATGTTGGTGAGATAGCTCATGGCATTGGTGATGCTGTGTCCGGCCCCTTCGGCAGCCGCGCGATCAGGCACCGCCCCGAGGTAGCCTGGCGGGTACTGGAGGGAGCTGGCGGAGACCCTGGGCAAGGGGGGCTGCTGCGACGAGGGTGGCGCAGACGTGGACGCCGGCGGCGGGATTTCGCGGGAAGCGAGCGAAGGGGACATCTCGGCCGTTTGCTTGGAGACGATGGCCCCCACGAGCGGCCTCCGCCGGTGTCCATTGGCCGGGGCGGAGAGGGTGCGGGGCACGGCGACGCCGGCGCTCCGCGAGCGGAGGTGGGGAGGCTGCGGTGGCGCCAATTGGAGAGCCTCCATTGTGTGGAGAGAGAGAGAGAGTGCGGAATGGATGCGCCTGGGAAAGTGTTGATCGCGGAGAGAGAGAGAGAGCGAGAGAGGGTGGCGGTGGTGGCTGCTGCTGTAAAACCCGGTGGCTGCAGCGAAATGATGGTGGGGGGAGAGGAGGAGGAGGAGGAGAGGGGCGGCTTATAACGATGGTGGGCAAAAGAAAATTTTGGATTTGTGGACAAAAAAGTAGGCGTTTCCCGGGTTTTTTTTCCAATTTAATTTTTTTAAAAAATATTTATAATTTTTTTTAAAATAAATATTTTTTTATTTGGGCCTCGCTCGACAGCTAGGCTGCTGGCCCAGCATGGCTGCTCGGTAGCTGGGCTACCAAGCAAGGCTTATCTTTTTTTTTTTTTTAATTTCATTTTTTAAGTGTTTTGATTATTTATATTTATAATATTTAGTTTATTTTGTATTTTTTTAACATGTTTATATTTATGTTATTTATATTTTTTTTTGCGAAGCTTATCTTTATAACATAATTAGTAATCATTAATACAAAAATTATTATGATCTATAATTCATAAATAATGTTGCAATTATGTAATTAATTGAAAATATTCATAAAATAAAATTGGTAAGATATATGTTGGAAAAACAAATGCGAAAGCGAACACAGAACACAAAGATTTACGTGGTTCGATCAAGGTGATCTACGTCCACGGGCGAAGCAAAACGAAATTCCACTATGATCAAAAAGAGTACAGATTACAAAAGTCGATTTTCGATTGAACAAAAGCACATGACACACTCGTCTATCACATAAGGAAAATCCTCAATACCAAACGAAAAGAAATCGTAGCCGCAATATAAAAAATAGATGTTGTAAATCTGCGCCACGAACTAAATCTTAATTTTTCCTCCACTTTTTGGGCCGCACAAAAATATGTCGGATCGGGTGATAAACCAAGCTGGGTACATAAAATTCAAGACATATTTAACAATATATGAAACTAATTGAAAATATTCATAATATAAAATTGGTAAAATATTCATATAAATAATGTTATAATTATGCAATTCGGTCGGCTAAAAAGATTGAAAGAGGAGGAAAGAGGGAAAGGAGGGTTCATTTGATATCGAGAAGTAACACCGAAGGGAGAAAAATGAAAAATTGACAAGGAAAACGGCGTTTTTTGGGGAAAAAGCCGGGCTATTCTTTTTGTGTGGGAAAACGGCTATTTTCCTTGTCAATTTTGCATTTTTCTCCCTTCAGTGCTACTTCTCGATATCAAATGAACCCTCATTTCCCTCTTTCCTCCTCTTTCAATTTTTTTAGCCGACCGAATTGCATAATTACAACATTATTTATATGAATATTTTACCAATTTTATATTATGAATATTTTCAATTAATTTCATATATTGTTAAATATGTCTTGAATTTTATGTACGCGGCCCGGTTTATCACCCGACCCGACATATTTTTGTGCGGCCTAAAAAGTGGAGGAAAAATTGAAATTTAGTTCGTGACGCGAAGAGTTGGGCCGATAGGCCCAACTCGGAGCAAGTGAACAAATCTCATTTGCGGTGCGAACAGATCTGCGTGGGGGTTTGGGAGCAACGCCCCCTAGAAAAAATTTTTTGGGCTCTATTTTTTATATTGCGGCTAGGGTTTCTTTTCGTTTGGTATTGAGGGATTTCCTTATGTGAGAGACGAGTGGGCCGTGTGCTTTTGTTCGATCGAAATCGACTTCTGTAATCTGTACTCTCTTTGATCATAGTGGAATTTCGTTTTGCCTCGCCCGTGGACGTAGATCACCTTGATCGAACCACGTAAATCATTGTGTTACGTGTTCGCTTTCGCATTTGTTTTTCCAACATATATCTTACCAAATTTATTTTATGAATATTTTCAATTAATTACATAATTACAACATTATTTATGAATTATAGATCTTAATAATTTTTTGTATTAATTATTACTAATTATGTTATAAAGATAAGCTTCGCAAAAAAAAAAATATAAATAAAATAAATATAAACATGTTAAAAAAATAGGAAATAAACTAAATATTATAAATATGAATAATCAAAACACTTAAAAAATGAAATTAAAAAAAAAAAAGATAAGCCTTGCTCGGCAGCCCAATTGTGAGCGAGGCCCAAATCTGAAAATATTTATTTTTAAAAAATATTTTTGTAAATATTTAAAAAAAATTAAATTGGAAAAAAACCCGCGTTTTTCTTTTTCCTATTTTTGGAATTATTAGTCATTAAAAAAAAACCCCATATCACTAATAAATGCTAATGACGTAATTGTCTAAAGTCCTTATAATTAAAAGCAATTTAATCTGATTCGGGCCCACTTTTCGGAGCTTCGGTATGTGAAATACTTTTATAACTCTAGAGAAAATTTCCAATTAAGGATTTGAAGTGCGAAAATAAGGGCTTGAAGTGCTCTCATTTTTTTTCAAATAAAGACCTGACGTGAAACTTATCAACTTATAATAAGTTTCTTTTCTTTTTTTTTGTTGGTCGAGGATAAGAATTTGAAGTGACCATGACAGTCTTAAACAAGCTCATGATCTTCCCACCGATAAGGGATTTTCATCCTTTATTACTTCTTCTTCTACTTCATTTTTTTCGTGTTTTCTATCTTTTCCTCGGGTGGCAATCCAGCCAATATCATGTGCAGCTGAAGTGGGACTTAGTCTAATTTTGTATGGCCAATTAGCACATAGACTAATCAATTTCCGACAAACAAAAAGAGGGATTGGACTTTCCACCGCCCACGTCCACAAGATTTATTGAATCACGGTATATAAGAAAGATGAAATGTGTACACTATATATATGCATTGTTTTACCTAATTTCTGTTAATTTAAGTCATTACAAATTGCGGTTTGTCTAACATGATACCAAAAGAACAGATCGGGGATTCAAATCCCCGACTCTCTCTCTCTCTATCGTTCTCTATTTTTCCCTGCTTGTAATTCCGCCTATTTTTCTTTCCCCGGTAATTTGTTCGACACAATTATGACCGATATCATCTCGTTGTGGCTTTTCCGAGAATGATTTTATCTGGGCATTTTCCTATTTCCCTCAAGAGTCGGTTTTTGAGAATACCTTTATTGAAGATTTCGTATGATTATATTATTAGGTGATTTTGCCAAACGCAATTAGCATTTTCCTAAACTCTTTAAGTTGAAGGTCTTTGTATTTCCCCAAAGCTAATTTCAAATGATGAACCAAACCCACCCAGAGTGATTGAATTATATTGTAGGGATAGCTGACGGGTTCATTATGTTCTTAAAATAATCACATTGTCCGGTAGCTATGACATATTGCTAGATGTCACTCGTGGCTTATAGGATCTGGAGGTTGATCAAGACAATAAATTCTCTTGAGAATACTAATGTGTTAGTGCAAATCTTACTATCAGCTCGGTATGACCTAAGGATATCATATACCTTAGTGTAAATCTTACTGCTGGCTCGGTATGACCCCGGCCCGGTCCCCGGCGACAGCTGGTGACCCCCGATCCGGGCGAGGATCGCCGGCCTCACCCAGATTCGGGAGAGGGCCAGAGGCCCTCGCCTCTAGTCGGCTAGGTCACTGGCCCTTGCCGCGGCGCCGGCGACCCCGCCAGCCTGTGCCGCCCGGCCTATCGCCCTCCGGCGGTGGGGCGGTGGCCACAAGTAGGAGGGTTGCCCCTCCTGCCTGTGAACGTCCACTTCCTATTCTTCTTCTCTTTTTTCTTTCTTTTTTTTTTTTTTTTTGTGAAAACATATAACAAAAACTATAATACAAAAGAAAAAAATTAAATAAGTAAAAAGACTAAAATGCCCTTAAATTAGGCCTTTTTTGAGATTTTATGGTCATTTCAAGCCCTTATTTGAAACAGTATTCACTTAGGGCCCTTATTTGAGAAAATATGAGGACTTCGGGCCCTTTTTAAAATTTTTCCCATGGAACTTTGAAAAGGCTATTGGGCTATCTATCTTTTCATTCTTCTCATTCCATGTCCATGGACAAGTACACTTTCACTAGGGCAGGAATGCTCTCTTATCAAGTATGTCGGTTAATTGGTCGATTACCTATTTAGTGCGGCCAACTCCCCCATAAAGTAACTCTAAGATTTGCCATGGTAAAAGAGCAGCTACCAATTCGAAACAAAAAGAAATGGGAGCATAGTTCCAATAAAAAGAACCCATGTGCCATATTCTTCTCCAATCTGAGTTTTGCTAGCAACTCGAATGAATTCAATGACATATTTGAAGAAATTCTTGTCATCGTTAGCTCATTACTTCAATTCAATTGTTATAATGAAAAAATACTTCACCTTTTTAGTTGGAACTTTAGGTGGTGCTCGAAAAAAGATGCAAAAAAGGAGATTCAAAAGAAGAGGTAGTAATTGTCCATGCACAAAAGCATCAAACCTCTCTCATTAGGAAGAATCAAAGCACATCGAAATGGTAACATTTGTACTTAGTAATAGAATGATTTAACAAAAATATGTAAACTCGTCCCTCCTGAAAAGATTATTCGAGGACAGAGGTGGCAAAATGGTTCTAGAACCCATATTCAACCTGTATTTATTGGCAGAATGATTTATATGGGTTGGCTTATGTGCTTTAGTGGGTCATAAATGGGTTATTTAAAAACTTAATAAAGGTCCTAAATGGATTTTAAATAGATCATAAATGGGTTAGTTAAGACAAAAGGTTTTGTGTATATTTTAAAAAAAAAATTGAACTTTTTATTATTTTAATATTATTATATTTGCTTTTGTATTGATTTTTTCTTTTATTCCTATTTTCTTTTTTCTCTTGCCTTGGCTTTTGCCTTGCTTGAGTTGCCATTGGCCGCTGACGGCTGTCGGTGAGCTCGGGCTTGCCCTAGGCCTCGAGCTTAGCGAAGGCAAGCCCCAACATGCTAGAGCCCGGCGAGCTCGAGGCTCGCTAGATATCGGCAAGCTGAGCTCGAGGCTCGCTTGATCCTAGCGAGCCCCAACTTGCCGATGGCCGTCGCCGACCAATGGAAACTTAGGTAGGGCAATGGCCAAGGCAAGAGAAAAAAGCAAATAGGAAGAAAAGAAAGAAAAAAAATAAAAATAAAAATAAAAAATTAAAATTTTCAAATTATTAAAAATTTGAATATTTTTTAAATTCTGAAAAAATCTTTTTATGCCTCACTTAAAATTTGGCGAGTCTCGAACTCATTGGAATCAGCTGTTTATATGGCTAGTTTCTGAGGCCCGACGACTAATGGAGAAAAGAGGAAGAAGGAAAAGAAAAATATAAAAAAGAAAAGGAAAATTTTTAGTTTTTTTAGAGATTATGAAAATTATCCGTACTGTTTTAGGAATACATTTTTTTTTCAAAAAATTATAAGATATGAATTTTTCTTAATGTGATTAAATATTGAAGTGTTTGAACAATATGGGTCGGGTCGAGTATTGATCGTTAAATTTTTACTGTATAAAAATGGGTTAAGATGGGTTAAATGAGTTAATATGGATCGGACCATATCCGACCCGATTTAAGTCGACCCACTCATTTGACACTTCTATTCCAGGATAAATGGGCAATAGTTAGAAGCCGTATGCCAGCGGCAAGCAAAAGCAAGGCTATTAGGTACCTAAGGAAAGCTCACCTAAAACCACACGTTACGTGCAAGTTTCATCAAGGGTGATTAGTGACCACAGTGGTAGGGAAGATGACAGGGTTGGTCCACATTAATCGTGCAATTAAAATATGAAATGGTAGATAGGTGACAGGAGGGTCGAAAGGCTAATATTGATAGTTCGATGATTAGGAAATGACCTATCTTATAAAATGACCATGATTCGTCATTTCCAAACATTTTTGCATAAGTTAAAATTCCTAACGACGCCGAATGTCACCAAACAACTCCAATTAATTGCATGAAATTTCGAAAATGGCGGAAACCAATTTGTCTATGCTACTTTTTGACCTTGACCCAACTAAAATAACAAGGATCCTCCTCAGTTAATGTTGGTAAAAAAGGGAATATTGGGTGACTTAATTGAAAAGATCACCGGCCTAATAAAACCGAATTTTCAATGAAGTGAATATACTTTTAAATCCTTGTAAAATCAAGAGTACTTTGCATGTTTTGCCGGCCGACCTTGATCTACCTCTTTCGCTCTTGGTTAACATAAGAAAAATGTCATATTTAATCAAACCAGTTACTAAGTTATCCGTCGGACTTTGAGTGGCCGTTTAGACACACGTATCATATTTAAGAATCAATGATAATCGGACACATTACTCAAAAAGCTAATTTGTAAACCGGTCTTCCCAAGAACAAGCTAAACCCTAATGATCTTCTTCGGAAAAAAAAAAGCGAGTCCGAGAACTCGACCGACATTTGTCCTTTGTTGGTCTGGAAAAGCATTGTCCTTCGCTGTTGAACTCTATACGAAGTTTTTGGTCAAGACGATAGTCTGTTTATTTGGGCAGCTGATTATTTATGTTTAGCATGTCAAAGAAAGGTTGTTTACACATGAGACTTAGGAACATGTCTTGCTCTGTTTTTAAAAGAAAGACTGACTGCTAATGTGGCCCGAAAAGATGCCAAGGGGCGACATTATTGCAGGTGCTCTAAATTAATGGGGTATGGCCAAAAAGATCACAGATTTGCTAAGTCAAGACAAATTGCTAAATCCTTGGTGAAGATACCTCTTACTTCATGGATAAAGTAAGAGGTGAGCCAAAATACGAATCCATTACCAAATAATGGAAGAAATAAATCTGATTTATTGCAACCCTGTGCAATGAAGATAAAACTTACTTTATAACATATATGGGAAAATCATGGAAAAGATCCTAAATTTATTGCACTTTTACCAATTTAATGCTAAATATTTTAATTTTGCCAATTTAGTCCTAAATCTTTTTTATGTTAATTCAGTCCTAAACTTTTTGCATTTGTCTCAATTCAGTACATCCGGCCAACTTTAATCGGTTGATGCTTGTGAGGACAACTGCCGGCACCGACGGGACAATTTTTAATAATACGTTAATATTTTTTTGAAATTCTTTTTTTTTATTCATTTGCAACCTCCAACAAGTCGCCAATCTAGAACGCCAGCTACTAGCACTGCCACCGCTAGGCTAGGTTGGTCTTGCTCGAGTCTAGTAGGCGTTGCCTAGTGACGGTGACGACCGAGCCTTGCCATCGCCCAAGCGAGCGCCATGGCTAGGTGATGGCGAGGCTTGGCCTCCCTCAATCTGGCCGAGGCTGGACCTAGCCTAGCCATGGCTTCACTGTCGCTAGGTGAGGCCGAGCTCACCCGGTGACGGTGACGCCATGTCTAGGCAAGGTCAAACTCATCCAGCCATGGGGTGGTTTGGCCTCACCTAGGCAAAGCCAACCTCACCCAACAGCGGCGACGCCGGTGAATAGTGAGGTCGAGTCTCGCCGGTTGGAGAAAGAAGATGAACAATAAAGGAAAAAAAAAGGAATAAAAAGAATAAAAATTTGAAAAATATTAAAATGTTATTAAAGATTGCCTTGTCAATGCCAGACTGCGTCGGCCAGTCAAGGTTAACCGGATAGATTGAATTGGCACAAATACAAAAGGTTTATAACTAAATTGGCATAAAAAAAAAGTTTAGGACTCAATCAGTAAAATCAAAAATTTTAGAACTAAAATGGCAAAAGTGCAATAAATTTAGGATTTTTTTTATAATTTTTCCATAATCTTCTTTAATCTATCATCTTAATGTAGGTTCTTGTTCCCTTTTGTAATATTTGGGCTGCTTTGATGGAATGGAAGTTCTTTTTAGCCCAAAAAAAAAAAATGCATAGCTTTTTTTTTCATGACAAACAACTTATAAAATTCCACGAGATTCTAGAAAAAGGGCTTTACCCAAATAAAGAAATCTCCCATCACATTCAAGTTGAATCCAAAAAATGGTTCTTCAATTCATATCGATTTGAGGGACTCAACAAATCACTTCATTAGGGGGTCGTTGTGATTAACACCAAAATTGAACTCGCTAGCAACGGAGCTATGATACCATAGCCATTAGAAAACCAACCGGCAATAGTCAAGAGAGGCTCGCCAGCGGCAAGCAGAAGCAAGGTCATAAGATAAGGAAAGCCCGGCCGGAATCACATGTGCAAGTTTCATCGAGGGTATTAATGATGACAGTCGTAGGGAAGATGACATGGTTGTTCCATATTAGTCGTGTAATTACAATATGAAATGGTAGGTAGGTGTTCCGAGGGACCAAAGGATAGTTGTTGGAAGATTACGAAATGACCAATCTTATAAATTGACCGTGATTCCTTATTTTCAAACATTTTAGCACGCACCAAGATTCCTAATGACGCCGAATGTCACCAACCAACTCCCTTTAATCGCATTTAAGTTTGGAAAACGGCGGAAATTACTTTTTCTCTGCTACTTCTTGACCTTGACCCAACTAACAAAAGAAGGATTCACTTCAGTTAATGGGGTTAGAAAAAGGAATATTTGCCATATTTATTCAATCTGATTACTAGATGATCCGTCAGATAGGAAGTGGCCCTTTAGACATACGGGTCATATTCAAGAATCAATAATAATCGGATCCATCACTTAATAAGCCAATTTGTGTGCCGGTATTCACAACTACAAGCTAAATCCTAACGATTCTCTTCGAAAAGGCGAGTCAAAGAACTTGGTGCACATTTGTCCTTTGTTTTGGCCAAAAATGCATTGTCCTTCGCTGTTGAACTCTATGCAAAGTTTTCTCGCGAAGTGGGTGGTTTTGGTCTTTTCTCCATGTGGAGTATTACGATCAACGTGCCCCCCAGTGGCCCAAAAGATTAATGTTGAATTTCAAGTGCATTTATTTCGTGGAAGATTAATGATTTGAAAAATATATTTTAAACAATGGCCATTTGAATTGTTTGCAAAAAGAAATCAACGAAAAATATTTTTATCGCTTTCAAACTTATTCAGACATATTTTGCCTAAGTTTTCTTGAAGAATGAGAAATCTCTTCTCTCGGTGCGAATGTGGTAGACAGGAATTCACAAATCTTGTTTAGTGTAGAGAACATCCGGTTGAACATAGAAATTAGAGAATTCCGGTTCCACTGGAGATGGTAAGTTAGATGCCCTTAAACTAAACGACGTCGTTGAAGATAAGCGATCTCGTCATGCCATTTGATTAGAAAATAATTGGTTTTATGCTCTGAAAGAAGAAAAAGAGCTGCACAGGGTGTGAAGATCAGGTAAGAAGAGAGGAACTTGAAATTTTAACGTTAGAAGAAGAAAATTTTGCTGTAAAGGAGGAAACCAACAGCTTCCAAGCTTTCATTGGTATTCCGTCTTTTAGAGAAGAAATCTCAATGGTTTTAGAAACAACGAGGCGGCACATACGCAAGCGTAAGATCCCGAAGCCGCCGATGGCGACGGTGGATACATGCAAGTCATAAAAGTCGGGAAGAGGAATGACTTAAGGTGCAGTGCGTTTATTTCACTGAAACATTCATTATAAAATATACTATTTTTCATGAAGATCATTTTTAGGGAAAATAGTTAAGTTTTCATTTATTTAATGATTTATTAGAGAAAGTAATTTCCATCTTGTCATAATGGGAAATCCGTTTTCACCCGCTCTAATAAAAAATGTTTCCGTACATCGATTAGTTTTTTGCCATCTGGAAAATTAACAGTCTCTTAACAAAACAAACCGACAACAAGCTATGTCCGGCATATGTATATGGTACATGTTAGTTGAAGAATAAGACAATGCTCTAAGCAAGTTAAGGAAATTAAGCATTTGTTACCGCATCTACTTTGCATGTAGGAACAAGGGCAAAAAAACTTATCAACCTATCATGTTTAGTGTACTAATAAATATTTATTTCGAATCAAACGAACTTTCATAATATGTCTAAACAAACGCCTAGTAGAAAGACTAAATATGAAAATATCTCAAACCAATCCTTCCGAATCACGGAGATACAAACAGAAAATCCAAATGCTACACCCTAAGTTGTAAATAAGCCTAATTGGTAAATTTAGTGTATTATATCAAAATTCCGCCGCTCTTCCGGAGCTTTACTCGCGCCATTACCCTCTATACTTGAAAAAACAGGACGGGTCCTAACCGATCTCACCTTATCTCAACTGACTGCAACTTGGGCGGACAGAAAGCTGGGATGTAAGGAGTCCTGGCTGGAGGATTTGGTTTTTGAGAGCTTCAGAACATCTACAGCTTCTTCCACTTTGGCAGTGAGCGACTCGGGAGATTCCAGAAGCAGAAGCAGCTCTGAGTTGTCCATCTCCAAAAGCATCCCAGTAATTTTCGCGACAAGATCAGGCTGCAAGTAGACATGAAACACTATAAGTTACAGGCGCTGTAATGTTTAAGTGGACACAGTTCAGTCCTAAACTGACGGCAGATACATGTACGAGTAAACTTGAGAATAGGTCATGCCGACCGGGGCAACCTATCATCCTCCAGCGACACAGAGGTCATATAGTAAATTGGAAGTCATAGTTGTTTCAGGCAAAGCAAACCTGTCGAACTATTACTTGATTAAACTTTTACCTTGTGTTTCTGAACTAGTGGGTACAGACGTTCCCCGAGTATCTGTTTCTGCTGCTCAGGGGATGCAGCAGAAAGCATGCTGCTTAGCATTTCGGTTCCTTGTTGACCCGATCCAGCAGAATCAGGAACAGAAGAGGTGACCCCTGCTCCATTATTTGTCTCGCGAGAGTGACCATTTGGTACATATCTAGCATTCCTTCCGCGCTGCAGTTCATAGGAAGGCAGAATTTACGATATGTACCACATAAAACAACCAGAGAAGCAAGTAGAAGTCTACTAATGTGATGAAGTCTTTGGACAACATCTCTTAAAACATTTGTAAAGGTACAATTGTGGCTCCAATGTTAATATCTCTAAACATCTCTTCATCTATATATGCTGTAAAGTCATTAAACTCAGAGTCAATTCAAGGGATGTAAAAATTCAATCAAGAACCTTCACATGGAGAAGAGCCAAATCTCTGGCAAAATAAATCTGCTTTGAATCTCTATGATTTCAAATAGCACCTACTGCTTGGCAGTTTCAATAATATCTCATTTCATTTAAGTGATGTGATAGCAGGAGAACTGAAAATTAGCAAAACTGGAGCATCCACATTACATTGTTAGACATTAACAGAGAGCACCTGATTATTGTTCGAATCTTTTGCAGAGGCTACATATTGAGTCGACTGCTGCAAGGGTGGCATATGTGGCGCAGACTGAGCAATGCCACCATTCATCCTTCCTCTGTTGTTTCTGTTCTCTCTTGGAGTGCTCGGAATCTGGAAAGTAGAAGCCACAATCAATCAGCAGATAAAACAGTAACTCAGGTTTTCTTTGCTGGCACAAACAAATCATTTAAACAGTGTGAAAGAATAAGATTATTCTGTCCAACATGCGCTACACAACATTTGCAACGTCACTAAAAGGCTCTTGTTCTTACAACTGGAAAAGAAGAAGGTTGAAAGCCTGGTCTAGCTGGGTGGGGAAATCCAGGACTCCTCCAGCCTGGCCTTAGTCCTATCGGCTGATACATCAAACCCGGGCGCGAAGGTCCTTGAGAAATAAGACTTGAGGGAGCTGTGTAGTAAAAAGGAGGATATCCAGCAGGAATAACAGCAGTTGAAGCTCCTGCTAGTCCAGGCATTTGATGCGTATACTGAATCTGCAGATGTGCTTGCCTTTCATCTTTCCTTTGAGCAATAGCCAAATATAATGGCTTTCCATGAAACATGCAACCTGCAAAAACATCCAAGAAGAGAGAATCAAAGCTTTGGATGTAATAAACCAAATAAACCAGATCAACAGCAACAGTTGGTTATCATGCAAACTATTAGTTATCTGGCACGACCCAAGTCCCTAACAAAGAACCAAAACTAAAAATGACGTGGCCTTAGGGTTTTTATGAGGCAAAACCTTGGTCATACAACCCTTATTTCAAGAAAGAGAAAAAACAAAATTACTCAAGGACAGAGAGTGTAATCTCTAATTATAGTATTCCCAGGAAGCTTAATATTCTGTCCAAACCTAATATTTTACATGGCATTGCTCCAAAATCACAATTAACAGAAATAACACCAACAATCAGCTCCTCAGTTTTCCCAGGAAGCTTAAATTGTTATTATCGAACAGAAGAACCACCAACTGGCCTATACATCTTCCTCCTATAAAATCATTGTTTCATACTTTTGAGTTTCAATCATATATAGGTTGTAACTGCATATGGTGGAGTCTATCCATGATGCAGATATTGCAGTGACTGGTATTCTGGATAACAAGGTCAAACTTCATGTTAAAGAATTATTAATTTGGAACTATGACCCCACATGGTCTCCGGTCATCAAAATCAATTCATGTCGCATGTAGAGGAAAAAAAGAATTCTTTAAGCTCGAAATATAACTTGCTAATATAAGATGGAATCCTTCATTAGTGATAGTGAAAGAGGATGCCATATTGAATTTTCCCTCACAGCATAAACAAGTTAGACTTACCATAAAAACTATTTACAGCTTTATTGGCCTCCTCTGGAGTGGAGAAGCAAACAAACCCAAAGCCCTTGCTTATTCCTTTGTCATCTCGCATCACTTTTGCAGAGATAATCATGCCACACTGACTGAAGTGTTCTCGAAGTTGCTCATCAGTGACATCATCATCAATATTCTTGATATAGATATTTGAATCCTAAAATATGAAGCGAAACAATCATAAGTAAATGAAAAATGACGGCACGCTAGTGAAGCTTAAGAAGCAACTGCAGCAAATTCTACCTTGTACTTGAGAATTCGTTCTTTGCGTCTCTCCTCAAACTGCCGACGTAGTATCTCATTGCGTTCAGACCTTTTCTGTGCCCTGGCTACGTACAGAACTTTCGAGCCTGTTTTGTATGAGAGCATATAGTTTAGAAAGGCGGATTGGGCATAATCCTCTACCTACTAAGCTTCTTTGAGAACTGTAGCTTACCAAGCTGTGTTCCATCCAGAGTCTCTGTAGCTTTTTTGGCATCGTCTGGGTTTTCAAAATTCACGAAGCCAAAACCTCTTGAGGTTCCATCATCATTCTTTGCAATGACCATACTAGTGACTTTACCAAACTCAGAAAATTTCTCCTGCAAACCCTCTTCTGTGACCTCTGGATCAAGATTCTTCACATACAGATTTGTATATTTTGCATCAGCAGTTAGCAGACCACGATCACTCTTCCTGACAAATTTTGCCACATAGCTGTGCAACAAAATTACCATTGCCAGTTGAGAATTAAGAACAGAGTAGCTTCAAACAATGCTAGCTTCCACCAAAATGAGAAATTGTAAATATGAACGAATGAAGAGAAGAACTACATACATCTTCTTGCCTTCGACATTCGAGCCATTTAGATTTTCTATAGCAGCATTTGCAGATTCCTCACTATCAAATTGCACAAAGCCATGCCCTCTACTCTTCCCATCATCAGACATTGCTACTTTGCAAGACAAGATATCGCCAAATTTCTTAAACATATCTTTCAGTCCAACATTGTCAACTGAATCAGCCAAGTTCTGACCACAAATATGCCAAGTCATTAGAAAAAGGTCTATTCAATGTATGCACAGGATAAGTATGCACAAAATTCTACAAACAGAAATTGAAAGCGTATACCTTTACAAATACATTTGCTTTTCCATTTTTCCTTGCATCGGGATCGCGACATGACCAGGCAACCCTTATAACTTTCCCATGCAGCAAAGTGTGGTTCTTGGTCTCAATAGCACGTGTTGCTGTCAAATGAAAAACATGGTAACAATACTGGTACTTTCAAACACTAATAATAAGATAAGCACAAGCAGCACATCAGAAGTAACGAATGTACAGAACACTTCTTCAGTTAGATTCGTCAAACAAAATGTGATACATTAGTTGGTGGACATAGGCATTTCTTCCCCCATGGGTTCCAAAAGCAGGAGGAGGAGGAAGGGAGCTGGATGTTGCAGTTGGTTTAGCATAGGGTGCAGGAAAAGATATTGAAGGAGACCAAATGGAGAAAGTGTCATTCTGATGAATGCTGTATAAACTTATTTGGCTGAAACTATCTGTACAACTTATGATAAATTCAATCCTTCCTCACAAATCTTAGTTTTATTTTATCAATGCCTTGCAGTTTTTTCTTTTAATCAACCAACAAAAGAGGGAAACAAGACGGCAGACTTTTAGGAATGGATGTTTATAAATTCATGCTCTGTGCAGATGTACTTCAAAAAGAAACTGATTAGGGAAAACAGTATGTAGCAGTAGAGCTTGATAACTACATTATAATTCTGAATGTTTAAAGATCAATAAAGGCCTTCAACAGTCCCTGCAGAGTCTCGGTTAAAATACAGAATTTTGCCTCAGATATGCTACACATACATACGCTCACATAATGAATCTTCTGCAACATCCTATTACTTTCAAATATAAGAACCTTCCAAAACATATATTAAGATGAACATCACGACGTCATCAAGCATCAACTCCTTTTCTGGGCATTGCTCTGTACACATGGTGAGATCGCACTCAACAAAAATACATCAATACAGATCCAAATCCCGGGCACTAAAAGATATTAACATATTATAATAATAAACATAGGCCGAGTTAACTAAGAATGCAAATCCAACATGGTCCTGTCAAATTCACACTGAACCAGACAAACAACACAACATGTTCTGGTAAATCAGAAAAGCTAGAAACTTTATCCAACGATACTCCATCTCAACAGCCAAGTGCACTGATCGTCTTTAGTTTATCATTAAAAAAAAAAAATGAGAAACAGCCAATTGCACTGACAGAGAATATGCCCATTGTGTCGCGCCAATCAATCAGTCAGAGAGCACCACTCGCCACCAGTTTGCTCTCTTTTCTCGAAATTTTTTTCGTTAAATTCCTCACATTGCTAGGATTACTAAATAATTATGAGAAAAGCAACCTCGCAAACGGTAAAAAAGACGAATTTTTGGTGGCACATCGATAATCGAATCGGACATTCGAGGGCCACGCGGGCGATGATTTACCATCGACGGGGGAGACGAAGTTGACGTATCCGTAACAGAGCGACCTGCCAGAGGACGAGTCCCTGCAGACGCGGACGGACGTGAGGCTCTTGAACTCGGTGAACGCCTCGAAGAGGAGGCCGTCGGAGACGTCCGGGTGGAGGTCGCCGACGTAGAGCGACGCCGGAGCGGCGGCGGTGGCGACCGTCGCTGGAACCGCCATTCAGCAAATCGCGAATCACAAATCGGCCAATCGGGGAATGAGGAATCCGAACGACGGAAGAGGAGGAAGGCGGGGAGAGGCGCGTTTCCGTTTCGCTTCGCTTCGCTTCGGTTTCAGAGGGACTGGTTGAATGGCATTGAATGAGAGAGAGAGAGAGAGAGAGAGAGAGAGAGAGAGAGTGATTAATTTGTGAGTTGAGTGGATTGAATTGGGGTTAGGGAGATGGTGAGAAACGTGTAGAGATAGACAGAGAAAGAAGAGAGAGAGAGAGAGAGAGAGACTGTGTGGGTTTTTGCATGGACGCAGGAGGTTGAGCCGTTGGCTATAAGGACGCCGGAACGAGACGACGTTCTGTAGCAGCGCGTGAGGGCCCCACCTCGCGCCCCATCCCCCAAAAAATAAAAATAAAACAAGTGCAAAAATAAAAGAAAATTCGACCCACAAAAAAAAAAAAAAAAGAAGAAGAAGAAAAAAAAAAATTGAAAAAAAAAAAAGGAGGAAAAGAAACAAAAGATGGATTTTATGAAACTATGGATTTCGCTTTTATTCCTTGGCCCCCCCAAAAAGGTACGATGAAATTGTTGGCATATTTGGAGCAGGATGATTTCCTTTTGTCCCCCCTCTTCTTATTACCAGGGCTCTTTGCCTGTTTCGCGAAGAATGAGTGATTTTCAAAAAAAATAATAATAATATTTTCAAAAAATTCATAGCTTATAAAAATGAATGAAGGAGAAAACATTTACACCATGTGCACGGCTAGTTAAGGAATTTGTACGGTGACAATGCCGTGATTGCATTTAGTCAGAACAAAATACATCGTCGTGCACAAATCTTCGATTCCAAGCATGGTATTCTAAAATCTTGACCCTTTCGTTCGGGAAATAAAATAAGTGACTTTCCTATTTATGACCTTATTTGATCCGTATAAAGCACACTTGAAGCATATAAATCTTGAACCTAAAATTGAAGTTACTTCTTTGTCGTTGGCTCCAAAAATGATTTATAAAGTACAAGAAAAGGCTCATCGTTAACATTAACTTACTCATTTTTCGACCCAAGAAAATGAACATTAAAATACTCACTTTAGTCAACTAAATCAAGAAGATATCTTGCACATAAAAAAAATGATTGACAAGATACTGGTTTTATAACATGGTCAGAAAATTTTTCAGCCTAAGAAAGTCCATGATGGCCCATATAAATTGTCAAGATGTAACTCTTTTTTTTCGTTGACTACTATAAAATAGATAAAATAGTGAATTTTGACAAAAACAAAAAAAAGATTCCTACTTTTATAAGTACTTGGGATTCTTACATAGTGATCCATTAAACTCCTCGGACATTCTAAAACTAGGAATATCAAAATTCTACAACGATTTACATCAATTTTTCAAAGTGAGATCAAAATTTCAAGTATTATATGCTTATTAAAAACATTTAAAAATTTTTTTTTTATTCTTTTCTCGTTACACATAAAAATAACAAGTGAGCAAATCTTCATCTTTTATGAAGCAATCTGGCAATTATTGAGTATCATTCAGAGTTATCTCATAAAGAAATTTATTTTGGAATATGTTGAAAAGTGCCCTTATGGCATTTGATGAGGAACATTAATTGTATTTTGGGAAGATAAATAGTTACAAATATTTTATGTTATATACGATGACATAAATATTTTTGCTTTATCTCCTTGAATTTTTAAAACTTGGAGATGGTATAGAGATGGTGGACGAATATATACTTTTACCTCTTGAACTCGCATTTTGGTCCAATTGCTAAGCTAGTCACCAGTGAGATGGCTAGCCTGATGGTAAACGGGTCACCGATTTTTAATGACATTGCAAATTCAATTCACATTATGAGTGAACTTTCACACTTATAAAAATTATGAGTGAACTTTCACACTTATAAAATTAAAAGCTAGTTAATTTTTTAATTGGCATATGCAATTATTGCGACTTTCAGGAAGTGAAGTACAATTTCTTCTTTATTATTTTTACTATAATCCTTTTTGTTCTTAGTTGAAATAGGCAAGAAATCAAATACTAAAAAAGGCAAAAATTCTCTCGCTAACCCAAATTTATTATTCAAATCATTTCAAAATACTAACTACACGTGAAAAATTAAGAATATCAAGAGAACTTATATTTTCATCTGAGTACCTTCACTAATTTTTTTTTCAAAAATTGTTCTAGTTTTAATTGTTTTTCCTTAAGTAGTTACGCTAAATCAGTAGGTATAATATTTTATTAAACTTGCCTATAACCCCGAGTCATATACACGGTGAATGCTTATGACATTAATTAGTAAAAGTCACAAGGTTAATGTATATAGCAAAATGAAAGTTCGGGGAGAGATGCAATGTTCTTTTTTTTTCTTTTTTCCAAGGAGAGTTAAGGCTGAAATGCAAATATTCGTTAACGTTGTACGTTTTGTTTAACTGAACAAACAGTTTAGGTTCGACATTTTATATCGAGAGCACGAGAATGAGATAATTCACAAAAAAAAAAAAAAAGAGACGACCCGGCTGTTAACTATAATTAGCCGCCAAGTAATTAGTAATTAACCGAGAAATATACATTTAAGTTGATGGATTTATGTGAATGATACGACTGTACTCACAGGTCCTACAATACGACCATAAAAATGAATTCATTTACTGGCTATAATTGGTGCCGATTATATTCGAAAATTCGTCATCACGGTCATTAAGAGCGACGGACACACCTGCCAAATAAAAAACGAACAGGTGGCGATTTGATCACGTGACGGGGATGGATCGGATCGGATCGGATCGCACGTGCGGAAAAAGAGGAGAAGTCGTTGACTTTTTCCTTTGCGAGAGGGAAGCGGGTAAACGTGGGGCCCACGGAGTCGAAGACCGGTTCAGAATCGGAACTGAGGAGAGAGAGAGCAGCAGTGACGCACGTTGCGCCACAGCCGTAGATTCGTATCATCGCTAGGAGTGACGCAACTCTCCTACGACGACGGACGTCCATGTTTCCTCCCTCCCTCCCTCTTGTTGCTTTGTCAATTTTTTTTCTTCCTCACGTAATTATTTATTTGTACCTCCATTTTTTTTCTCTTCCTTTTTTTTTTCTCCGAGGCATTACGGCGATAATGTGTTAGTTAGAGGTGAGCATGATTTCAAAGTAGAATCGGGAATCGAAGAATGTCTAGTTCGGTTTCGGGTTCTAAGATATGTATAACAAGTTTCAAGTTCCGAAAATTGAAAAATTAATTCCGACAGGGTAACTTGGAATCCGGAACAAGTTTTTGTGTTTTTATTGTTTTGTGTTTTCGCGCTATCAAGCGATACTTCATGGCGTCCGATGATGAGCGTATAATCTGGAACCGATACCGGTAGTCTAAGCTTCTATTTTCGGCGATATTTATGACTAAGATTTTTGCTCCGTTAATACTTCATATTCTCTGTGCATCTAAATATAAGTTATGATCAATTGATAAAAGCAGTGAATGATGGTCGTTAAAAGTGATGATTACTGCAATCGTCAAATTAAGAAAACAAATGAAATCCGGGGATCATTAAACTTGCGAAAGGGTAGGTTTTAGGGGTAGATTTCAAGTTCTGAAAATTGAATAACCGATTCTGCGAGATAGATTTCAGGTTTCAAGTGGAGCGTGGATCGACCATGAAACCACTCATCCCTAACGCCAATCCACGAATGTTGGATTCGAGTAAACTTGCGTTGTGTCGGGTTAGTGCTTTTTTTGAGTAAATTTTGTGATGTATCGTGTTTGGATCGTGTTCTCATATCATGTCGAGAATTGTCGCCCCTAGTTTAGATAAGGTTTAAGATAACAGACCGACGGCACGTTTTATTTTTACGTTCAGTGCTAAAATCAAACCGTTCGGCACTCAATGAATTGGCTAAACTAATAAGTTTTAACGATTAACTAAAATTAATTGAAACCCCGCTTACTAGATTAAGTGAATGAGTTACTCTTGTCTGGCAATTTTATTAAGTGCCGAAACGTTCGACATTCAATAAGACTAATTTTGTTGGATAAAATTATATTTAACTTTGACTTGAAAGAGTGAGGGATAACGGCACAAATTCTCTATGAACTTTACCCAGTATGCAATGTAGTCTATGTACTTTAAATTTGTTTAATGGGGCCATTGAATTTTAGCTCAATATGTAATATCTCTCCTGAACTTTTAATTTATTCATTGTGGTCTTTAGACTTTTGATACATATTCAATTTAGTCCCTAAATCGTTTGGAATTGTTCAATGTCATCCTTTCATTAATTCATTAATTCAAATTAAGGAACATCATTGAAAATTTCATATGGTCCTGGGATTGAAGTGGACGTGTACAAAAAGTTCAAAGGTCCCTTTTAAAGAAATTTAAGATTCATGGATCACATCGCACATTGGACCAAAATTCAAAGATCATTTGTGTCATTTACCCAAAGATTCAATTTAAGAAAGCTTACTTAATGGTTTGAATAACCAATTGGAAACCCTTGAATGACTTGGTCTCGTTGCAGATTTTCTCAAAGCCGAACGAGTTAGATCGCTTTCAGCTTCGCGCACCGATTAAGAAACAAGATTCTAGTCGATTTAACACTAGGACCATCTCCTCAAGGCTGTCATCTCCTTATGTTGTCTAAAGGAAAATTTTCTTCTTCTTTTCGTTTCATCTGTCCCTGAAAATTGGGAGGCTTGTATCCCAGAGGAAAACACAAAATCACAACGGGGGGAAAAAGAAAGAAGAAGAAGAAGATTGGTCGTGATTTGTGAATTGGGAGGACTTTTATAAATGCACATATGTATAGAAATAAAGATTACAGTGAAAGATACTTCTAAATGATGAATGAAAAAAGTAGAAATTTAAATGAAAAGATATGGAGAAATCCCATTCGAAAAATAAAATCGTATTTCGTTATAATTACACCTATATAAAAGAAGAAGCTACGAAAATATCGTAGAAATAAGCAATTTTTATTATCTAAGTCTATCATGAATCCTGATGTGTCTATCTATACTATAAATGAAAGAAACTTTAGTTTTTTTTATTTCATTTTTTTAAGTGTTCTCTACCCTCAAATTAGTAAAATGCCCTTATGATTCTATGATAATTCTATGCATTTAGGTGGATATTTTTTTTTTGGAAGAGTGTAGTTGCTTTACTAAAACCACTCCCATGTATTATCATGCCTCTCATACAGCACCTCACTCTCTCAAAAACCACTCAGTTTCTCGGAAAAAAAAAAAAAAAAGCCATCGTAGAATTCGAAACTTCCAAGCACAAATTACACTGAATTAGTATCTCGCGAAAGCATTCGATCATGATTTGATCTAAATCCCCACTCAAATCCTCCCCAAGATCTCCCCTCTTTTGACCCAAAAAAACAAAAACCAAAAAAAGATCTCCCCTTATTCAGGCTGTTCCTTTTTCTTTTTTGTTGGGATAATTGTATTGGAAGTTCTAAATCTTATTAGAAAAGTACAATTTAATCCTAAAACTTTCAAAAAAAGTACAAGTAAATCGCAAAACTTGTGGTATAAGTGCCATCGAGTAAAGTGCAATCAAATCCTAAAATTTTGTCAAATTGATCTAATCAAATCCTTTCGTTGATTTCACTTTTTGAAAGTTTTAGGATTCGGTTGTGCTTTTCGTGATAAGTTTAAGATTTGATTGCGTTTTTTGAAAGTTTTTTTTTTTTATGACTTAATTGTACTTTACAAATAAGTTTTAGGATTTTTTATGTACGTATTTGTTTTCTTTTTCTTTTTTGAATCACAACGCCGAAATCGTTGATGCGTCCAGTGAAGGACAATCTTAAATGGAAGCAACTCCCTAGGCCCCACTCAAATGATGGTAAGGACGCTACTAGTCGCCGACAGTCTAAATTCTTCTACTGCTGGAAAGTCAGTATCGTGGCTGCAATTCTTTGTACTTTTGAAAGCGATCGCGGGGACTTCAACGCTATTAAAAGTTTTCTCACTCTCTCCGACAAGGTGAAGACCAATTTGAAGGTAAATTACAATTAATCAACGACTCAGCGTTGTCTTCCCCATGACGTGGCTTTTCACGATGCCACGATGGTCTTAAAGCACCGCCGTCTTCTTCAACGATGGCTCAGATCGTCCGGCGATATTTCTTTGTTCGACGTGTGATTTGATCTGCTCGTACCAAAAACTATCAATCTCAAAAACCTGCCTAGACTAGCATCTCGTCTAAATCATTCCCCCCGGGCAATTGCTCTATGTCCTTTGTCATATTGGGTGCGAATCCAGTTCATCCACGTACTAGAGGAGATCCTACTCGGATATTTGTTTGTGATGACCCAACTTGACCCACATAAGGCAAGTCCCAAGTAGAGCGCTTAATAACCATGTAAGGGTAACCATCCATCTTAAAGAACAGTTGTCTTCTTTAGCGATGACCCAAATCGCCCGATGATACTCTTTTGTTTGATGTGTGGTTTGATCTGCGGGTACCAAAACCGTCTTTTCAAAAGCCTACCTGGTCCAGCGTCTCATCCGAGTCTTTTAGCCTCAACAATTACTCCATGCCCCCTGTCGGATTGGGTATGAACTTAGTTCGTCCACGTCTTGGAAGGGACCCTACTCCGAAATTTGTTTGTGATGACTCGACTTGACATACATAAGCCGAGGTCCAATGGAGTGCTTAAGTGAAGGAAACGAATCTCGAATACAACACAGCGGATTACACAAAAAACATGCCCAAGAACATACTTAAATCACTTATCATAAAAATTGTGTCACACACGAGGAACGTATCTTAATTTTTAGATATTAAATGTTCGATGCATCCTTAAGAGAGAGCAGTCATCTACCGATTTTTCATTCAGGAGAATAGCACAATGTTGTCGTCGTTCTTCACTATTCTTTTTCTCCGTGGAAAAGAACTTCGTTCAAGTTTGTATTAGAATAGACATGAGAACATTCCTTTTTAACGTTCTCAACCAAGCGGCAATTACTTGTTCAAGCCTATGGACTTGGGCCGAGTCAGCCCAACATGAGCGGCCCACCCATAAAACCCATCATCTCCTACTAACCCATAATGGATTAAATAAAGCTCTCTCTTCTCTGCAAGATTCATATCAACAAATAATCTGTGCGACCTATATACTATGAGACCTCATTGCCATATATCTATTAGGAATATATGATAGCTCAAAATGGGCATAATAATTTAGAGAAAATCCAGTATGCGGTTTCCTAGATCAATCGGTTACATTTACATCATACCTCTCTTAATCCATTTAAGTATTTTATACATATTGTATCACAATTACAATTAAACTTCAAATAATTTTAATTATTCGACCTCTGAATACAAAAATAGTATGTGACATCAAAACATGTTGATCTTCCTCTTCTATTAAATCTTATAATTTTAATTCAATTCACCATAAATGTCCCATTAGATCGAATCATGCATGATCATTGGTGACATTCTAAGCAATCAAATATTGGATAAAAATTTCGAGAATAAGTAAAAGTCATGAGGATACTTAATCGAGGAACTCTTATTCTCAAGGGTTTCACACGGCTTCAAAGTTGAGATAAAAAAAAATTGCTAACTCTTATTGGTCGTGTCATGCATATGTAGTATGAAATACGTATTATGGTATTCTCTCTTTGCCCATAGAGAGTATGTCTTTACATTTAATATCGTACGGATGATAGTTCAAATATTCTCAATATCTAACTTGAGTTCATAAAGCTACTCTTTTTGAAAGAATCCATCATAACTCACATCTAGCATCAAAGATGTATATTTTAAGCTTGAGTTCTCAATTATCACATAGATAATAAGCTTAAAATTATCTCAACTCTACTTATCACACAATAAATGGAGGCAATTACCTGTGTGTATGGGCTAATTTCTCATATGTTTGACGTACCTTCTCAATATAATGCACTAAGTATTAATATGCATAAACGTCAAATAAACTTATAAGCATTAATAATGACAGAAAATACCCTTAACTGTAAACTTTAGAAAATTACAAAATATCGAGTAAATCAACTTCTACACAGTCCTAGAGATTTTACATGACCAAGGAAGATAGCTCTAGAAATTGGCTTCGTCATAGGATTTGTTATTATTTTATGTGTAGATATATACTGGATGTTCATATCTCTTCGTACAAACATGCTTGTTTGCAAAATTAAACTTTGTATCTATATGTTGGTCTTGGAATGCAATTTGGAATCTTTAGTGTAAGCTATTGTTACTTGGTATCACAATTGACCAATAATGAACTTGCAGCATCCTCAGCAACACCTAAGTGATCCAAAAATCTCTTCAATCAAACACCCTCTTATACTATTCCCGATAATGCCACAAATTCGGCTTCCATTGTAGGTAAGACTATACACGTTTGATTCTTATTACTGTATGATATAGCGCCATTATTCAATAAGAATGCAAATCTAGAGGTAGGTTTTCTTTCATCCAAATCTCCTCCCCAATCGGTGTTAGCATAATCTTCAAGGCGTAGATCTCTTCCTTGATAACTCAACGAATGATCAGCGGTACCCTTCAGATACCTTAAGATTCTCGTTAGGTAATTATTGACACCTCAATTTTGACTAACTTTTTAGTCATTAATTACATTTTAAAATCAAGGACTAACCTTAGTCCTTATCAAAAATATTAAATCATTTTATACAATTTTCATATAAGATAGTTTAATTTTAGCATTTATTGCATTACATCTTACACTTAAACCAGACCGGTGGCAAAAGGACTTAAGCAAAAGTTTTCAACTTAATTAAAAAAACTTGACTGAGCCCATGGGAGCGTGTAATTTTGGTCAAGTCCATTGAAAATCTATATCGCTGAAAATTGCATTTAAATGCCAAATTAGATTTAAACAAAAAATTTAAAAGAAGAAATCCTAATCTCGCATCTATATATAAGTGTGTGTGTGTGTGTTACCGAGAACACAAGGGGAGGCCATGCCATTCATACACACGGCCACAATACAGAGGGTTTGAGATTCAAAACAGACGTGAGATTGAGAGAAAAGAGAGGCGCAAGTCTTAACCGTGACTTTCCACAACGGCTGAGCTCTTCTCCTCCGACCAGCCTTTGCTTACTCATCGCAGATCCAGCCGTGACCCAGCGGCCTCCGGCATGTCCAGCCGATAAGACCCCACCCTCGGTGTTCAACACTCATACATGAAGTTCTTCGTCCGTCACAGATGAGGAATCAATCGGCGGCAAAAGAACACACATGGCGGAAGATGCAGGGAGCAACTTGGGCAGACAAAGAAACAAAAAAGACTTGAGAGTCAGAGTGTATGTTCTGAATGAAGAAAGAGAAAGCCATCATCTGGTTCTGGCGCCCATCCTCTCTATGGATACGCCTCATCACGATCTGACCCCAATCTCTGGCATGAGTATAATTAAAGACAACTGACATTTCATGTCCATCTTTCGGCTTTAACTTCACGAAGGAATCGAATTTGAAGAACTATTGTGTTAGGTGGTCTTGAACCTCTCTTATTTTAAAAGTCAGCTCAAAAGATGAGCATTTCCCTCATACTTATAAACACACTTATAACCCTGTATTTCTCCAGACTTGTTGATAACCCGAGTTCTGATACTGGTGTTGGGGTGTTAGGTGGTTTCGACCTATGGCCCGATGTGTTATGGGGATATTATTGAGTTACTCCGCATCGATTGATGGTCGGTTTATAACTATATTTGTAAGTGTAAGTGAAAACCTCATCCTTTGAGCTAACTCATTTACGCTTCGGGATTCTTTCGTTTTGCAGGGCTATCAAGCGTGGCTGCTGAATACCGTGACTAATCACTGACTGCCATCTGACTTAAACTAGCCGCGAGTCGAGCCTCCTCTGTGCCAAGATCTCGATTGAGCAGTCCCGGGAGCTGCCAGACGACGAACCGTGAGACAACACCATCAAACTGCACCTGTTGTTCCGCAGTGGTGCTCGGACGACGATCCCCGCAGTAGCTCCTGGACGAAGTAGCTGAGCATCTCGGTGATCGGTTTCACCACGTCCGTGAGCAACGGTACCCACGGTTTTTCTCTCTCCATAGGAAAAGATCACGGCTGAATGGGGAGAACAAAATCAGTCAAAAATCCTCCACAGCTTTGACCTGAGGGGGGATACGTAACAAAGGCACCAGAGGACAACTAGATGAATTCAACAGGGAGTCTTTATTGATTTAAAAATTATCGCAGGCCAATTGGAGCCCCTCATCATGAGCAGTTGAGCACCACTAGGGGTGAGCATGGTTCCAGGGTAGAACCGAGAACCTGGAACCGGAACCCGTAGGATCGAGTCCGGTTCCAGGTTCCAAGGTATACAGGGTAGGTTCCAGGTTCCAAAAATTGAGGAACCTGTTCCAACGGGTAGGTTCCGGGTTCCACTATGTAGAACCCGGAACCTGGAACCTGGACCATAGATTCTGAAATAAATTTTTATATTTTTCTTGGTATATGTTTTTGCACGATCATATAATATTCTATGGCATCCGATGATGAGTGTATAATTTGGAGCCAAACAAATTTTTAGGTTTCGGGTTCCAAAAAATGATAAACGTGTTCCAATGGATTGGTTTCGGGTTCTAAATGTAACCTGTACAAAGTCTAAAATCACTCATCTCTACTTTCTCTTAGATGTTGTAGCGTTCACTGTTATTTCGCTTAACTAAAAATGAAAAAATAAAAGAAAATAACAGAAATTAATAGGTTCTCGGGTACCACGGAACCGACCCTAGAACCTGTGATAGGGTAGGTTCCGGGTTCCAACGTATGACGGGTAGGTTCCAGGTTCCAAAAAATGAGGAACTTGTTCCGACGGGTAGGTTTCGGGTTCCAGGTGGAACCCGTAAGGAACCTGGAACCGCTCACCCCTAAGCACCACTACTCTCTTGTCCCATGAGCGGAGCCGAGAACCATCACCTATTGTTGTCTGTTCTCCGTCCGTCACCGCCGCCGTCGGCCGTAGCCGCTGTCGTGAGTCTAAGATCCTAGGTCGATTCACCCGTTTCAAATTCGAAAATCTTATCTTTAATTCAATTTAATATTCTATAAAGCAAAATCTGTAATAAATCTTTGAGGTGTATGTGCCGATTAGGAAATTTCCTGATCTGCAACCCGCCACACGATTAGAATGTTCTATCTATAAACATTTTAGATAGAACATTTTAATTAGATGGGGCTTTATATCCGATGGATTGATCTATAAAATTTTGGATCAACAATGAGATTTAAAAATATTGTGATATTTAAATTATTTCTTTATGTATTTGAGTTGGATTGATTTGATTGCTATCTTTTAGAAAATTATCTTGCATGATTTTAGAATTCTAAAAGATTTCTCCATGTAGATTTTGCATTGCATATAGATTATTTGCATAGAATTGCCATGTTAGGTGTAAATTACATTCTAGAATAGAATCATTTAGATAATATTCACATGTCTAATTAATTCTTAGAATAATTTAGATTAGATTGCATTCTAGAATAGAGACTGCATGTTTAAGGATATTATTATGCCTAAAATAACTTATCTTTAATAGGTTAGGGATTAGGTAAATTTAAACCTTAAATATGTAAGATAACCATCTTTAGGCATAGTTTATTTTAGGGTCATAATTAATTCCGAAAATAACAAGAAATCATTCTTGCCATGTCATATAGATTGCATGATAGGATGCATTGCATATAGAATTGTATGTTTAGGTCTTTAGTTAACTCACATGTCATGTAATCGATTTAATTAGACTGTAATATGATTTGTACAATAATTTAATTAAATTGCATGTCATTAGAGGTAGTCAAGTAGTTTAAATTAATGTATAATCTTAGGATAGCGTGCATTTAATCCATGTCATTGCTTTATAATAGAATTTATGCATTTCATGCATTTTATTTTCATAAAGATTGAAAACCACAAAAGAGAGAATAATTGTTTGGCGCATGCTCCTTGCAATTTATCTTGATTATTGGGTGTTTTATTTAATGGATCACGCACCACGTGATAACCCATGTTAGTGGCTTAGGTTAAAACCATATAAAGCTGCTTGATAAAATATTTTCATAAAATGAAATGGTACCGAAAGAGTGTTAGAAAATCTAGCATAATCAAGACCCCGAATTCATCTAGTTCATAGAAGTAATTTAGTTCTCCCGCTATTTTACCGAGTGTCTAATCGACCTACCGTAAATAAATTAGTGGTGACTCCAAAAGCTAAATATTGCGCACTAAGGCATAAACCCTAAGTTGCGATTTGGTATGGACTTGGAAGAATCCGAGTTAGATTAATTAAATACTTAGCTTATAATCTATTAGCATAAATTTGTTGAAATTTAAGATTGTTGCCCAATAAGCCCTCTTTGGCTATTCTGTTCATTCGTTGTTGGCTAATATATCCAAGTCTAGTATGCCATATATTCATATCATTATCATAAGATTCAAAATATGTAAATAGGGAATAACAAACATTAACATTATTGTATTCAACATTTAACACAATAAAATCACACAGAAAATATCCAAAACTACAATGACTTGTTCCCAACAACAAGTCAACACTATCATTATGAAAGTTCTGTTGAAGCTTTGTGTTACAAATTTCATTTCCGCCGTTCAATTTCTCTCCTTTGTTGAGCTCGGTTCTAATATTCTTAGATAATGTAGCTATTGTATTTGAACACGAAATTATTTAGACATGTATTCATGAATTATTAATGTCTAATATTTATGCATCTATTTTACAAAAATTAATTACATTAATGATTAATTTCACATAAGGTTATAGATTAGAAAGGTCACCATGTTCCCAAATCATTATTTGATAATCCTAATTGGAATTATCATTAATATAATTATTTATGTAAAATCAAGTTCTTTAAAGTTATTAAAACTTTATAGAACTCCCCACTTGAATAAAGCATTAGACATAGCAAGATATGAACTAATACTAAAAAATACTTGCAAAATTATAGTCAAATTCGGAATACTTGATATAAATAGATAGCACGTTCAACATTAAACTAGCTATCAATGCATCATGCTCTACACAATCTATATGTAGTTAACTTCTATATTTAAAAAGAAGTAGAGAAATATAGGTAAAAAATATATTCAAAAAATGCCCAAAATACGTGTATATTGAGTTTCGTGCATATTTTCATCACCTTAAAAATATCAAACATGTAATATAACTATTCCACAGCGTAGAGAATTTCAAAACAAACACAATGGTACCTCGTACGCCCCCAACAGACATCACACGCGCCACTTGGAGCCTTCAGACATCAGGTTCACACGCGGGCGACCACCGGCTCAGGTTTACCGGTTCGACTGGTTGACCAGTCTAACCATTAATCGGGCCAACAAATCAGGCAGAAAAACGGGTTGGATCTTGGGTCTGATCGAGAAGCGGGTCACGGGGTTAGTGATGTCAACACACAAGTTAGCGACGATTCACAAAACGTGCGCGCGTGCGGCGCACGAGGCCCACGCGTAGAGGCTCCCTCTGGCGCATGCAGCTACCTGTGGCGCCATCCGGTGACGTGCGACCCATCAAAGTGCTTGTATCGACGAGATGAGTATGGTGGTATGCTCAAAACCAATTTTCATCGAACAAAAGTGCACGTAAAGACGACGTTTTGCCGTAGCTTCGAGGGACCCGGTCCCGTCGTGGCGCGTGTGGCACATAACGCCTCATACAGCATCCGTCGGCATTAGTCGACCACTCAAAATTCTCTTCTCAATAAGACGGTTCCATCTATGTGTTCAAAAACAACTTTTATTGGACAAAAAAAATGTTGATAGCCATTAAACAGCACGCTCAAAAAGAGGTCTTTCACAATTGATTACCATTACAAAATACTAAAACGTAAAAAACCTAGAACATCAAACTCTAATACCAACGAAGGGAACGAATCCTGAATACAACACAGCAGATTACACGAAAATATACCCAAGCACATATTCGAATCACCGATCGCGAAGACTATGTCACGCGAGGAACGTACCTTGATTTTCACGGATTAAATATTCTATGCAACTTTGAGAGAGAGAGCGGTTGTCTACCGATTTCTCGTTCAGGAGAGGAGCACAACGTCATCGTCGTTCTTCACTATTCTTTTTCTCTGCGGAAAAGAACGTCATTCGAGTCTGTGTTAGAACGGACGTGAGAACGTTCCTTTTTCACGTTTCCAACCAAGTAATTGCTAGGCTTGGGCCGAGTTAGTCCAACACGGGCAGCCCAAATCTTTACCCCCAAGATTTGCTGATAAGAGTATTTCCAAGAGCTCAAATCTTCGTTAAAACCCTTTCCAGTGTATCCATCGATTCAATGCCGAAGACAAAACAGGTAGTTTTTTTTTTTTCCTTTGGTCGGATGGTTAAGAGTTCAAGAGATCGGGAACATCACCAGAATACAGCTGAAAGTGGTAAATACGATCTAAAGAAACAGAGTACGCCATCAAGTACATAACATGAGAAATCGAACCAAACTGAACGGACCGAATTTGTTATCCCGACATTAAGATCGATTGAATCCAGAATAGTTTGTGAATACAAATCAAGATGCAAGTTACAAATCCCGTTCATTTGAATTTGCCAAGCCAACTCCAGAGTTACAATACTCATCTCCTTCCTCCTCCAGCACGGGTTCACGGTACGATGTGTCATTTACAATTCTAGCGATGCTCTAGGAAGGCTCTTTACATGGAGAAAGCCGAATATCTTTCTAAGCGGGACAAGCAAAATGCAACACCCCCCCGCGCCTCCTCTTCTTTTCTTTTGCGCGCCTTAGGACCGAGGAAACTATTTATAACGCTACAAGCCATCCTCGCAGGCCAAATAATAGCACAAGGACCTGCCGAGCACCTTAAATAAAACATCGGCCAGGCCAATACACATTGGAAAAGAATCAAATAAAGAAAGCCTGCGCAAGTATCACAAAAAATGGAACCCCATGGCTCTCGAGACGTGCATTAGAAGTATTATCAATCCTATTGGCAAAAGTTCAAGAAGCATGTCTCTTGAGGAGCTGCCCATGCTCAGCTGCCCCGCGTTGATGAACTCGTCCTTGCCAGATGTTACAGAGACATTTACGGACATCGAACCTGGGAAAAGATGTTTGGTATGGAACGGAAAGTCAGGAAGAGGTTTGCTTTCTTAAAAGAATAATTTGAATAAGCATGGAAGAACTTACAATCATAGGGAGCCCATCCAATCCGTTGACGAGCCAAATCATACACAAAGATCTTATCTTTCAGGACAAGATCTGCATCATCAACAGAACAAAATATTCATTCTACATTAGAAAGGTTTTTAGGTATTATTGTAACACCCAAATACTTCAACAACTATTAATGATGCAAATTCAGTTGGCCAGCCGATAGAGCATCAGACTGCAAGACCATAATTTCCCAACTGGATGGTAGTAAATACCAAATTTTCATAAGATTAAATGAAAATAATCAGTTTTTTTTTTATCTTACATATATTGATACATATTACCGAGCGTGAAATGCTAATGAATTAAAACTACGTTTCTTGCTTTTATCATGCCATCAATACCAAGAAAAAGGCATGAAGTAGTCCGAGGGAGGAAAGTATTCCCCTCTGGGGAAAAGTTCAGCAGCGATTTTCTGTCAAACTTTGTTATTTTCATTAGAAATACAGAAACAAAAAACAGAAATGACCGTTGTTTCATGTGATATAGCACTATTAAAAGTATGGGATCCCGAAAATGCAGATGCAAGACACCATATTTGCATTTAGAAGAAGTTATTAAATCCTCACCTCCTAAAATTGAGACCCCCTCTTGTGCTTTCTCAAAACCAATGCACCATAGGGCAGCTCCTTCCTGTCACGTTAAAAATCAAAATATGCTATCGGAGTCGACTCATACTTGTCCCTATTTGGCCAGAAATTCACAATCTCCCCTATCGATTACTCGAATCATAATGAAATTCCACAAGGTGCGAGAAACTTACGTAAAAGGAAAGAATGAGTAACTTACAGTGAAACCTACATGTATAAGATACTCTTCAGGCTTCAGCAACATAGTTGCACCACCCAAAAAGTTGAAACTAACCAGAGGAAAAGTCTCGGATAAACTGAAGGAGAGAGATTCAGAACACATTCTTTATCAAGGAATAACGGACCAAACTTCTGCCATGCATAGCACTGCCTTAAAGATAAAAAGGTTTGGATACTAAAGAAACAGAACCAACCTGGAAGAGACTAGAAAACACTGTCGTCCTTTGGATATTATGGGAGTCACAGTTTGCGAGACTGTGGCGGTTAACTGCATTTAAAGTGGAAAAAGAAAATTCAACTTCCATAGAGTTTAACTAGATCATAATAAGACATTTCGCCAACAGAACTTTGCACATAAACCAAGTCTATCATTCACTATCATCTACAGATGATGTTACTGCAGAAATAAAGTATTCTCATGTCTAGAACATTACAAACAAAGCAGGATTGTTGGTGCTATCGCTTCCATAAAGTGGAGATGCGTAACCCAAAGTTTGAAGATTAGGATGACAGCAATCAATGTAGGATCTTGGAGAACTTTGGTATGGTACTTAAGGTTTGAATACGCCCAAACCACAAGGACTTGCATTAACTTAAGGCGTGATGTGTGCGCAGTTTTTCCCCGAGTTCTAACAACCCCAATAGCAGTAGTCAGTGCCCAATCCACAAATCCATTCATCTATCTCTTATGCTATTTGCACACCACTTGACTTAATTATGGATAATGACACCATCGGTATCATTTTGTTGACGCTTTTCATGAATAAAAGAAAAATTAAGGTAAGCACAACCAGCACAGAAAATTGGCAAACAACTAAGAAGATACCGTCACAAAATAAAAGTATAAGATGGTGGGAACCTAGAAAAAGAACAGACTAAAGAATTGAAGAAAAAAACAGGTACTAAAACAACAGCATTTCGCAAATGAAAAGCACTTCCAAACAAGTCTGACCTTACAAACTGGTTCACATCAAGTTCCTAATCCAAGACTTCTATGAGATTAAAAAGATGGGTAAATGGTGCTACAATATTGGATCTTTGTGATCCATTTAGGTTTCAAGAATTATTAGGATGAAAGCAATGTTGACTTGACCCGCTATGAGACTTCAGACAATAGCACAAGCGAGACCACATGAAAATTTTCAACCAAAGTTGTACTCCCTTTTGCTATCTTACTCCCTACTTCCAATCCCTTGTATGTCATCTACGAAAAATCAAGCCTCCTCAAACTAATGCCTTACAAAAGAAAAAGCCAGTGCTAGCTTCTAATGATCAAAACTCAATATCCTCTATGATTCTCTTTTGACCAGCTAACATTAGTTATGATTTACTTTTACTGAGATAAACATAAAGCTGGACTCACAGCGTTGACAAAAGGATCAAAAGCATCTTCCACAAGGTACGTCAAGGTAGTTCCGGAATCAATAATAGTTCCCCGGTTGTTTGTCGTTGCAAACACTGCCGGATCAATTGGCAATGGTTGCCCATTGACAGCAATGCTCTGGAGATTCAAATTATAATGAGGCCTGAAATAGCAGGTTTGCATGGTTAGATTTAAGACTCCAGCTGAAAGAAACTAATCTTCACAGGCTGGAAATCACCATCTTTCTGACTAAAGGCACATTAGAAAAAGGAATGAGTACAATAGGTAAGCAATACATGTGGTTTGCAATTGTGGATAACCAAACAAGACATCTCCTAAGCAAAAGAGAAATAATAGTGCAGTCAATTTTAAGCAAAGAATATAAAATAGCTCACTCAAACCCTCAGACAGTTTCATCAGATATTATTTTAAGCTAGCCAACAATTAAGACTCGTCAGTTGAAAGCTGGAGCCAAAGAAAAGGTCAGGTCATACTAGGAAGACACTTTGAATTCATAGCCACCCATTCCTTGCAATCAGAGCAGAACTTCTCACCATTAAGAAACAGTTCTTACCATCTTAACCACATTCTTCTTACAAATTGCAAACATCCAATTATTTCATGTTTTTGCAACCCAAATGAAAGTGGAAGCAATTCAAAAAGCTCGGGATCATACCATGACATTGTAGAGCATCTTCTATAACGTCAAAAATCATAAAGCAACAATAATAGAGGAATGTGTATAATGGTTTAGAGATATATTACTAAATCCTTTGTACATTTCTCTGTGATATCACAGAGTCATAATGGCCTTCACACAAGTACATCAGAAGCCACATAATTTTCACATTAGGCATAAACATCACAAAATAGGCAAGAGGACTCAATAAAAAAAAAAGCAATATGGGGCTCCAAATGCAGATGATTATTGAATTAGGAGTAGTATAAGGATATTTGCCATGCCTACTCCAGCTTTTAATCCTTTACCCCATTTAGTTAACAGAAACACAATGTCACAACAAAAGGAGCTGTTTCAAATTGAGAAATGGTGTTAAGTAAACATACTGGGAAGGGACAAGCGGACTGTATACGATGCTTGGCTCCAAAATCTCACCAAGAACCATGATGCCTCCTCCATTCCCATCCCCTCTCAAGCAATGAGAGAATACTTTTGGTGTTATCCCTCGCGATGACAACTGCGATACAACAGATAAATCTCCTCCCCCAAAGCCGAAAATCCCATCAATGGCTTTGTCTGATTTAGTCAAGTCACCAGACTGGTAGGTGCTACACCTATTTTTCATAAAACCAGATAAAGCGGTTAGGACCCAAGCAACAACCACAAGATGCACTACCCACAGGAGTGAGAATACTCAGAGGTCCAGTTTCATCCCGAGTCATGCTATTATGGACATAATCTAATGGCTGTAAATTTCCTTGTAGATTATGGTTACAAATCTTGCAGGATTTCTTGTGCATATACCTGAAAGGACCTCATACGAGTGTGCCATGTTAGCACAGAAACTAAGGAAATGCCAATATAAGTAACTGACTTTTTAGCTTGATCATTTAAGGAAATCATTCTATCGATTGAATAAATCACTTGTTGGAATAAGCCTGCCTAGCCAGTACTTGAAATAGTAGTTTGCTGAAATCATACTCTAAGTCACGTAAAACAACCGTAACCTGTTTTAATTTCCAGAAACAATACATTATAAGTTCCTATATCATCTTCTTAAATTCAATGATCATGTTTAAATCCGAAGTACAGAACATAGAATTCCGTAGAAGTCATGTCACCTCACCCAAAAACAACGGGAGCTGAAGAGTTTGCAATCAACGAACCCCCCATAACCATGTCAAAATACAGCACATCAGATACGTAATGACCTGTTGTCCCGCTCCCATCTCCATACTGGAAGGAGTAACTGCACTGATTACTTTGAGGAGGGCATTCAGTTGACATGGTTTGAATTTGAGAAGTGCACAAAGGATCTGAACAGGAAACCAAATAAGACGTGGAAGAGCTGGACGAATCAAAGAAACTGAGCTCAATCTGTACAATGCAAGTAGAGTCAGAACATCAGAATGTTGCTTTTGGTCTTTATAGACACCAAAGTTCAAGGAACATGAAAAAAGAGGATATATAAATTACTCCAAGTCCGCTAGTTTGGGGGCAGTCGCTGCAGGAACTGCAGGTAACCCACAATACATCGCTTCCAGTATCAATCTGCACATTGAAAACCTTTGGAGGAGAGCCCAGCTTCACCTTTGTAAAATAAAGCCTGACGACAAAGTCCACATTGACAAGGAAGATGGTCAATCCCAATTTCTGAACTTTGCATACCTATTAACAGCATTCACCAGACAGTGCACAAGCACATTTCAATTCGTGAAACCAAGAACACCAGCACACTATCACCATTCCTAAGACAGAGATTCGAAAAGCTCAACTTTCCATAATTTAAAGTCAAATAAGATTCAGAGGAAAGTATATCAAAGTCCATTCACGTCCAAACAGAGAGATTTTTGCATAAACATGACACTATCTCAATAATTCGAAGCCCCCGTACATTTGAGGTACTAAGAGTCACTAAAGACACCAAGAATTGATCCCGCAAGCAGAGTCTCTCCTTCTTAAAGATGTCTCATCTTTCTCCCTCATGTAACCAATCGCTTTTTTCCATCAGAAAATAAAAAAATGAAAGAACTCCCCCAGTTAATTCTCACACCACTTTAATCCCACCTCCTTCAGCATCTAAGAGAAACCCACTAGAAAAAATTCGACTTGCCTAATTACCAAAGAGGCCAAATTTCAATAGTCCCAACTGTTTTCTACTTGGAGCACAAACACAAATCAGAGCACCTGAAAAAACAAGAACAGCAATACAGACAAGAAAGTCACCCGATGAGAAGTGGATCAGAGGAGCCTTGGACCGAGAAGTCGACGACGCCACCGGCCACGCTCTGCAAGATTCGGGCGTGCCTGACCCGGTCCCGAGCTCGGAGCAAGTCGGGGTCGACCCGGCGGTCGAGTGGGAAGGCCCGTTGCAGAGGTAGGACGGCGGTTCTCGGGGCGGGGGCAGCGCCGCAGCGCACCACCACCGGAACCGGCAGTGTCAAGGCGGCCAAGACCAAGAAGATCAAGAACTCCGCCGGAGCATCTAAAGCTCGCATTTCTTTATTACTTTTCCAGTCTTCCTTTTGGTGGGTTCGTGGGATTCGAGTCTGCGGAGAGGCAAGTTCCTTCCTTTTTCAGAGGCAGAGATCGAGCAAGTGTTGCCTTTTCTGCATTTCTCGAGAGAGAGAGAGAGAGAGAGAGAGAGAGAAGTTACAGGGACCAGAAGAGACGCTGATTAAGGGAAAAGGAAAGGGAAAATGGAAATGGGGTTGGATTATACAGAAATATTTTACAGAAGAAAGCGAATTTGGGAACTTTTTCAGGTTGACGACGATGGTGATGATGCTGTAGAGAAACGGCTTGAGAGAGAGAGAGAGAGAGAGAGAGAGAGAGAGATTGCGGTTACCTGTGTTTTTCTTATCCTTCCTTAAGAGAGAAGTGAGTTGGAGTTGAATTGTTTATCTATCTATTTTATTTATTTATTTGTTTGTTTTTTTTTGTTTTATTTATTTTATTATATCTGGGACTCCATAACCCGCCATGACTACGACGTTTAAAGTTTGGATCTTTGCCTTTTGGGGTTGGATTGGATGGGATCGTTCAAGAACATCATGCACTCACGCAATACACAAAGCTTCATTTCTTTTAGAAAGATAATCAAGTGTGCAAAAGTTCAATTGCGTTCCTTTGCATTCACAAGTTCAGTTTCGACACGCAAAAGCCGTGTCTAAGACATCGTGTATCTAAAAAGAGACGCATGATGAATGTCGTCTTGTATTTTTGTGGCTAGTGATCGGCATGAAAAATGCCATTAATGATCACTATCTTTCGTTTTCCGTGCCTGCAACATTCCTTGAGTAGATTTTATTCTTTACAAGGTGAAGTTTAGTTTGTCTTGTATGACTTATTATATGTTGACTCCTTGTTTAATTCGAACTTGCATGGGTGTAATTGGGGAAATTATTTAAGAAATTTAAGAGTGATGTTATCACCAAATGCCTAAGTTAATTAATTAATTTATTTATTTAAAAAAAAACTTATAAAAAAGAAGTCATAAATCTATTACGTTTGAACTAAAACTTTCCCCTTTTACGGGAGGGAAAAAAAAAGGCAAAAAGAACACGGCTTTTTCCTTCGACACAGAATAGCTCTTTTACTCTCCCCTTTTGAGAGCCAGCAGGTTGAGAAAGAGATAAAGGCATGTATGGTTATTTCCTTATGGAATTTGCACGACCACTTTGCAATATTCGCTCTTTGCGTAACCTTTGCTTGAGTAAACGCTGCTAATTTTAGCATGACTTTTAGAATCGAATAGGTAGCTAGACTTTTCTTGCTCGACGGCTTTTCTTGGGTCGAAGAAATTGCTGTTCTAATTGAAGTGAACCAGATTTAACACAATTATGAAATGGAAACATAAAAATAAAAAAAAAGGAAAGAAATCTAGCTCCTTCACGATTGCACGTTGCACTACTTTGATAGAAAGGACTCGTGGGTTGCTTTCGCGAGAAATCAAAGGGGGGAAAATAAAACAAAGAAAAGATATAGCGTGTCGGCATCGCGAGGCCTGTTGCACCAAGTTAAGTCAAAAAAGAGAGTCAAACAAGAATACATAAAGTAATTAGCATGCCGTGTTGTCCAATCACACGCATTTCTTAGACAGAACAGAGTAGGTCGATTTGAACAAGTAGTGGGGAAAAAAAAAGGAGGAATTTGCAACGGTAGAGTGCCACTTTGTTGTAACTACACGATTAAGTCAATCAGAAAAGAAGGAAAAGGAGATGCGAATATCCTTGAATTTTATTTTTTTTTTACGGTTAATATCGTCGAAAATCCTAAACTGCCGCATCCGAAAACATTTATCCCAATTTCTTATAGCGGAAAATCCTAAATTATAATATATTTTTTTTCTAAGAGCTCTCTTGGGGTTTTGAAAACCCGCTAAAATCCCTAGCTCTGTCCCAATTTCGACTTAAGATTTTGATCATGGAAATTTGATTGGGACAAATGTGGTACGGGGCATATCAGGGCGTGCATGGCTACGGTTTCGCTCTAGAAATCAACTTTTGATCAGAAGTTGATTTTTCTACTTCTGACGATAAGTAATTTTTTTTTTTCAAGTGGCTCCAAAAACTACTTCTAAAGGATAAAAAATGCTTCAAAAGTAAAAAAAATATGAAGTTGCGTAATCAAATAAATTCTTGCTCTAGAAATTATATTATCAAATGAATCTTCACTTTAGAAACACTTTTAGAGCTGAAATTCTACTTTATAAGTGTGGTTATCCATGCCCTGAAGTTGTGATTTTTTTTGTGATACGCGAGTGTGCTAGTCGAGCATTTTTGTGACATTAAACCCTTTATGCTTTTTCGAACAAACACCGACACAAAATGAAGACTTATGTAACGGTCGCCCTAGAAGACATAAAGCCAAACGAGGACTAAGTGAACAACGTTCCCACCTTGTCGATCCGTGGGGACGACCCGGTTGACCAGTGAGTCAATTCAACGGGGCAGCGCATGCACACCACCAGTGACACCACGCATTCACACATGCCCTTTTATGATCCATTGACTTGACTTAGAGTCCTCAAGACGAGAATCCAAAGCACAACGATGGAATGTCTCTCGCGCAACCGCACAAAGGTTTACGATTCGCGTCGAAAGCCTGCATCGGTAATTAGGGTTGAGGGGAAGTGGTCGGGAATCGTGTTTGATCGATCAAAATCCAGGATTAAAAGAGTAATTCGGAAGATATTGATCTCCCCGATTGGTCATTTCATTACGTCGGACGATCACGTCCCGGTGGTTAATCTGAGGTTATTAGCGATTATAGTTCGCCAAACAACCTTTCACAGCTCCTTCTCCCTTATATGCTCTCCCAAGGTCTAAATTGACAAGTGCTACGATTCTCTTCTTCAATCTTAGCCTTTTATTATATTCTAAATGTTTCTTCCGATCTAATCATGTCACAGCGAGCCAAAAAACAAGATAGGGATAGGACATGTCGATATTCTATATCAGTCCATCGATTAAGTACACGGATTCCTTATTCGCCCCATCGCTTACTCTAAAGAACTTAAGGCCGGTAAACGTCACTTGAAAGTCATTGAACCGATTGCGCGTAGCCGGAATCCGTGCGTCCCCACAACAATTTCTAAATCAAGACTCTTCAATTTCTCCGAAACTTGTCGATTGGAGAAACGTGCGTACCGTTTTATTTACGCTCTATCTTCTTCTTCTCTGTTTTTCTTTTTTCTGTCAATAACTGCAAAAAGTGAAGGGTTCCAAGCTTGTCGAGTTACGCACAGCTCAAAAGCAAATTTGCCTTTGTCATCCCCCACGACTTGAAGATGAAAACGTCAACCAACGAATTTGCTGGATCGGTTCAGTGGAGATAGTGGCCGCTGGGATGCTACGTCTCTTGGATTTCAGGCGATGAGGTTATTATCCAACCATGTGGAGAGGCCATGGAGAAACTTATTAAACCTAAGATCTCTGCCTACCTGAAGTAAATTATCTTTCAGCTTAGCCCTCCTAAAAGAAAAAAACGTAATAACGTCTCGATACTTTGTACATTGGAAAGTTGCTTAGGTAGTTTCTAGGGAAAATTTTAGCTTTCGTAGGTCCGGGGTCTCCAATCTTTCCAAATTGAATATTGACTCTAAGCTTTTCATTTTTACTTTTTGGGTCGTGATTTGATGCAAATTTGAGCGAAGGAAAGTGCCTCCAACCATACGTTCGATCAATTTCCTCTCGTGTCAAATTTTGGGTCCTTATTCTTGGAAGTCGTCGAGTCAAATCATGACTACGTGATTCTATAGACATTGGTTCCAACTTTTTGAAACGAGAAACTTAACTTGGAGCCACCTTGGTACCTGTCGGTTCCAAGGTACTATGTGCTACTCTAAATTATTTTCGAATTGCTTATTGAACAAAATATTGTTCTGGTTCCAATTTTCATCACACTGAGCATTCGGCACAAAGCATAAATGGGTTTCATGATAATTTGTGTTCTCGTGTGATGATAATGCCTATAATCTTAAAATACTAATGACATCTAAAAGTAAAGATATAGTTAGCTTCCACCAATTTAATTCTATGAGTTTAAATAAAAGTATACCGTCTCTATTTGAGAGAGAGAGAGAGAGAGGATTTGCTTCTTCTAATGATGTTGGAAACTCCCGATGAACTAATGTTTGGCAATACAAATTCAGTAAAGTAACTAAGTGCTAACAAACTATGCTGAAATTTATCAACAACACAGCATCCCGCATAAATATACACGCTGGAATTTAATCGATGACACAAATATGAAAGTCGCATCTAAGGAAAATAAAGTGCAGTGTAGAAAAGTAAAGATAAAGATAGTAAATCGTTTGATTTGTGCGCCGGGGGTTTGGGAGGGGGGGGGGGATTGGGTTCCTCCGAAGAGTGTGATGTGGCTATTGAAAGTTTACAATTGACGGTTATTGACAGAGGTTAAAAAGGAGGTCATAACAAAGGTCACAAAAGGAAGTTACAAACATAGGTTATATCGACAGTTTCTTCGACTCCACAAACTTGACAGTTGCTTTATTCCACGATGTTAATAGCTATTTCTCAACAATTATATCCAAGATTGTCGACTACACTTTTTATCGATTCCTTCAAGATTTTTTTTTTTTTGGTAAAGGATTCCTTCAAGATGTTGATTCATCAAGTAGTCGATAATTTTGTTCATAAATGACCAAACTCTACTCTTATCGACAATGGCTATCACATATGGGTTATAACCGAAAGTTGGTCATTTTTGTGCAAACAGTCATGCTTAAATACTTCGGTATTTTTTTGTACTTATTGGCACATGCTTCACATGTATGTTCTATTTAATATTGGGAAATGCAACAATTTAACTCAAGCCCAATTGAGTCAAAACTAAATCAACTAAAATCAAATGGAATAAGCTGGGATTGCACTAGTAGTGAAGGCAATCGTGTTTACATGTCAAATTCGGAAAAAAATCCAAAAAGTCATAAATCTATTACATAGGTACCAATTCAATCATAAATCGTTTGACTGGGCCAATTTAGTCATATACCTATTGCATCGGTACCAATTCAATCCTAAACTTTTTAATTGGACCAATTCAGTCCTAAATCTTTTTGCATTGGTACCGGATCTAGTCAATTTTGATCGAAAATCGTGGACATTGATGGCGGGCGTTCTACATGGCACGACCGGCGTGGCACGAACGGCGCTAATGTAAGCATTTTAATAATATTTTAATATTTTTAATGTCAAAATAGAACATGCTTTTGTCATTGAGTCCTTTACGTTAGAGAGCCCCTTTTCACAAGATTATCTTTGTCTTTGTTTATGTCTCCGATTAGATAATAATTTTAAATATACTTTATAATATTTTTGGTTCATTTTTCATTTTTTTTTCTTTTTTGTGCACTTTTTCTTCTTTATGTTGTCGGTCGACTAGGGTTGCCAACCGACCCTCATCGCCCACAAGCGAGGGCCGAGATGCCCTCCTTGGTCGAGGCCAAGGACACAAAACCTTTGCCCTCGATCCGGCCGAGGTTGCCTGATATGGGTGTTGCGGCCTTGCCCGAGGCGTCAAGCTCCACAGCGCCCTCACATGGCCCAAATTTGGCGAGGGCGTCGCGACCCTCACCCAAGATGGGCGAGAGGCCGCCTAACAGCCAAATTAAGTCAAAACTAAATCAACTAAAATCAAATGGAATAAGTTGGGATTGCACTAGCAGTGAAGGCAATCGTGTTTACATGTCAAATTCGGAAAAAATACCAAAAAAGTCATAAATCTATTACATAGGTACCAATTCAATCATAAATCGTTTGATTGGGCCAATTTAGTCATATACCTATTACATCGGTACCAATTCAGCCCTAAACTTTTTAATTGGACCAATTCGGTCCTAAATCTTTTTGCATCGGTACGAGATCTAGTCAATTTTGATCGAAAATCGTGGACATTGATGGCGGGCGTTCTACGTGGCACGACCGGCGTGGCACGACCGGCGCCGATGTAAGCATTTTAATAATATTTATACTTTTCCTTGTTGAATTCGGGCTATGGGTATCATGTTTTTATATTTTGCATCATCGTAAAATCTAATATTTCTCTCGAACGTACTAAATTTAACTTCGTGTCAATTTGTATTGTCGCTACATTTAACGGCCGATTTATATTAAAAAATAAGATCGTATTTTCCTAAATTTGTTATCCATGATTACAAGCCATGGACATCACCTACATGCAAATTCAATCGAATATACTTTATAACCCGTCGAAAAAGGGGGGAAAAAAAAAGTTCTGGCATTTGAGAAAAAGCACGCATCTTTGACTCTCTTTCGTCACATCCCGCCCTATAATATGAAGCCAGCAAACATTGCGCAATTTCGGCTTTCTTAACTCAAATCAGCTTTTCTGCTGAGCCAGCTCAGACGAAGGATTTGTTATTTCATCACAACTTGGACCCCAAAACATTACCCTGCAAAATGAACTTCCGACCGAGATGAGATTGCTTTTCTTGTTGAGAACCGATGGAATCATTGTCCGGATAAATTGGTACGACGTCATTCGATTGGTCCAACAACAGGACTCCTGCTTGAAAATTGGGGTGGAGAGAAGAAGCTTCCGATCGCATATATTAATCGATAAAGATAGGCTATTGGCGATCGTGATAGGTACGTTTCACCTCGGCAACACAATGCATCATCTAGCAAGAAATGCGTGCGAAATTGCGTGGGGTTTTCGCAGAAAGTGACAGCCAACGCCATGTATTATATGCTACGGACCCCCAACTTGCAATGTATGGACCATGTTCTTCCTTCCTTTTGTTTTCTTTTCGAAAATTCGGAACGTGGTTAGGGTCGGTGACCTCGAACTTCTTCTTATTTGTACAGTTTTGATTTTGAATTTTTTTTTTCTAATTCGACCTAGTCCTAGAACATTCGAAAATAAGTTCGGTGCGGTCATCCTACTGAATGTAGCACCAATATCATGTGCGACTAGATCGCGCGACGACAACGGTGGTCATTGTACTTTTTTCTATTGACCTTAATACATGGAGAACCGAAATTGAGAATAATTGTAGCAACTCGTCCCGGAATATGCAAGAGGTTTTCTTGAGATTTTTTAGTTCTGAAGCAAGACCATGAAATTGGTGCGCTGCTGCTTTACCATTTTTCGATTCTTGTTCCTCTTTGACGGGGAGAGAAAGCAAAAGCATTTGATGAATAAAGTCTGGCCTCTGATTTGATCTTTAGGCCTGCATCAAATAATCTGGGCGGGCCTGGGCTATAAATCTTTCTGCTAGGCGAAGCCCCATTAACACTTGGGTCCAGCCGAAGCCTGCCCAGTGCTCAGGTCTAGCCATGAGTGATAAGGACATTTCTTACGTCAAGCTCCATAAAATAAAGATTAATACCACAAAAAACTCCAAACTGATACACCGTGGCAAATCTACCCCAAATTATTTTTTTGATCACAAAAAGCCATAAATTGATGTACTTATTACAAATTTACCCAAAACTGATACATCCGTAATAAATTTACCCTCCATAAATTTTCGTTAAATTTAATCGTCAAATTATTAAGTTGAATAACACGCGACAATTCATGAGTATACGAGTGAGGTTTTCACCTTATATTTGTCATATGTGTATCGATTTAAAATTTTTCAAGATATTAATCCAATTTAACGAAAGGTAAATTTATTACGGATATACCGATTTCAGATTTTTCATGGTAAAAAATTAATTTGTGATAAATTCGTCACAAATGTACCGGTTTAAGGTTTTTTTTTGTAAAAAAAAAATTTGAGATACATTTATCACAAATATACTAATTTGGGATTTTTCGTGATATTAATCCTAAAATAAAATAGGGTTATAACTTCTAACGAGCCACACATCCAGGACGCGGATCGAACAAGAACTCTTCGAATCTCTTTAAACAGATGAGGAAATACTTGGGATCATGCAATCCACAAAGCCACAATGAATCCAATACGCACACGATGTGGCTACATTCCTAGATGTAGCAATTACAAGCATCAATCGCTTGGGACAAAGTCCGCTTACGGAGATGATGAAGACAATTCTAAGAGGCTTAAAGCCCACAATATAGAGACGATTCACACAATGAAGGTGGATGCAATTGCAATGCACTGCACGTGGATGCAATTGTCCATTTGAAAACTAGAGCTGGGCCGAAAAGACATACCTGACTGCAGCCAGAATCTTTGGCCTTCATCAATTACAGGAGACACAATAGGCAAAGTGCCAATTGTAAGAGGTGAGGTGAGGATGACAGTTTTGGAAAGAGAAAATGTTTACATACATGGATATGGTCTTGTGCACAGCAAAATCAAATGTAAGATGAGTTTAACACACCGTAATACAAGGAAATCTTCACCGCCCCATTCATGTGGGATGATGCTTGCCACGCATTTGTCATCCGGTTGCAGATGTTTTCGCTGCAAGTTGGATAAGTGCGCGCTTGTGATAAGTGGTCCGCAGCTTCTTATATTTCTGCACAAATGTCCCAAAGTCTACTTCCCTATTAAGAAGCTTTTCGTGCAAAGCTTCAGATTCCTCCTCCGTCTTGCGCATTGCTTCTACAAAATGTCAAACAGGTTGTCATAATAATAAAAGGGCAAGCTCAAATTCCTGACAGAAGCCGCATGCTGTAGAGTGAAGATCCAGCTTTAGTTAAAGACCCTAAAACTATTTACAGTTTTCTGATTGTATGGATTACCTTGAAGCTTCTGGATAAGAGAGGAAGAAGAGAAGAGCTTCATAATTTCTTCTTTCTGTCTCTCTAGTTCACTGAGCTTCTCCTGTGCAGCAGCCAACTCCGTCGTCCGTATGATCCTACACTGCAAAAAGAAAATGAAACAGCTTTAACTGATGCCATCATGGGCTGCTTGCCCCTAAATGACCCATATAGAAGCATTATGATATACCTGGTTTCTCAGCTCCATTATTTGAGGCTCCTTCTCCAAGTTCATCCCTATAGTTATTGACAAAAATAATGAGACCCATCTGCAATATAACATATCATCCAAGATAAAACTTCACCTCCAGTCAGGGAAAGACAACTCACTGGCAAGCTGCAGGGTTTCTTTCCGGAGTTCATCTCGTATCTGCCAACCATCAGTCAAACAGTTAAAGAGCAAAAACATCAATTTTAAAAGAGATAAAAATCTAAGTTGATGTAGTAGTGAATGCTGCATTTTCCGTTCCAACAATTCTAATTAAGTCAACCAAACCAGACCAAATTATTGCATTCAAACCAAGAATCAAGTACGTGATAATGCTCTTAATATAGCAGCCATCTGACCAACGCCAGTTAAGATATTTGATGAATCTGGGCATGCAATTGAGACTTGAAAGTGGTCTGTACTCATTCGATCAAATGTAACCAAAGGCGCAGCATGGGTGCTTCAGCATGCATATAAGAGACTTCTCTCTCGCAGTCGGTATTCGAATGCCATAATACAGAACGGCATTTCATCCTCTTTGGTTTTGAGAGGTAAAAGCACCCGAAACAGTGCTAACTAAAGATAAAAGAACAACCATAAAACTAAAAAAAAATCACTGTTCGAGAGTGACAGTTTGAGTAGCAAAAACCAAAATCTACATACATAGAACTGTATCACTCACATTATTTTGGATCTTCACTTGATCAAGTGAAAGTATGAACTGATGGTATGCTTCCTTGTCAGACAAAAGCTTCCGCAATTCGTCAACACTGAATAGGTTTACAGAAGAAAAGAACATAAATAGATACAGGAATGACTAATGAAGTATAATAACACTAGCAGAAATAAAGAGAACAGAAAATAGTAGCCCAAGAGAAGTCCTTCGCTCAATCTAAGATAAACAACTGAGATATTGCAGATTGGGTAAAAGAAAATGATGAGGATGAGGTAGAAAAGGATTTACATTGCGGAATCATCTTCTAGCACTTAAGGACTAGTTAGTTTAATCTTTTAGCATTTATGAATTATGCTAGCACTACAACTTTCCAACTTCTACATACATATCATACAACTAATTAGACTGGCAGTCTGTTTTAATATTTAAACTAATGTCATGTTGCACCAAGGATTGTGTTTTCTCTTAATATATATTTCTTTAATGGATAAAAACTTCAAGGCACCAAGGGGGCCCAACAGGCTAAAGCCACAAAAGAAACAGCTATCAAAACCAAGAGGGAGGTAAAAAACAAGATAAATTATCCATCATATCAACCAAGCATTTACATCTGTATGCAAGTTTTCACTATACCAGAAGAGTATAATTTAAGCCAGCTTTCTCTCAACATTATTTTGCGGCTGCTTAGTATCATGTTCAAGTCAAGTCCAGATATGCCTGCCAGTAACTGAAATATGGCTCAGATGCACTATTTTCTTGACCAAAAGAATGCAGCAAAAGCACAATTTCATCAAGGTGTTCTGAGCAAACATTCCACCAGGAAACTTTTGATTGCTGCTTGTGTGCTAAAGACTATCAGATGCTTCTGGAAAAATAAGGCCTGCACTAATTAAGAAGATTCAGCAGAAATAACTAGCTGGTGTTTCTAGATTTTCTCTGTGTCGGCATGACCACTAATCTTAAATGTCATCTCATTAAGATGTGATGAATCTTCTACGGTCTACATGAGCACTTGGAACTAATGTCTTCTCATAAGATGAAATAACCAAAACCAGATACAAGTACCAAGGGCAAGTTAGCTTCCTAAATTGCCACTAAGATTTGATCCAGACTTCAATGTTTCATCTATTACAAATCAAGGATGCAACTCCATAAATATTCAAAAGAAGAAGGGAAGACAAACATATCTCAAAGATGCTTGAAACAAGAAGTACCTCTTGTCTTTCAAATGATTTATGATGCCCGAAGCCTCAGTGGGCGAAACATGGGGTGTGGACTGTGAAAAATAATTGAAACTGCCAGAAGAGCTACTGCTTGGTGTTGAGGGACGGGAAGAACCGGGAGAGCTAACTACAGAAGGTGGGTACCATGACTGTGAAGTACTGTCCTGTGGGTGTGGTTGAGCTGGTTGCTCTTGATTTCCCCTGAAAAAAAATGCCAAAAAGAAAAATAAAACTCTAATCCGACAACTGCCACTGGGCACTTAACAATGGAAAACTTCACTAGTTGCAGCATATCCAAGCTTCATTAAATCGAGCATAAGTTCTAATTGTCCGCTAGCTCAAAGAAAACACGACTGCTTTCACATCTTAAGCAGGCAGACAATAACATTGTCGAGTTACAGCCATATTTATTCCAAAAAGGAATTCCTTTTACAACCAATTCTTTGGAACTACCAATGTGAAAATTCACAGGTCTACTTCTACTATTATAAACGATTAAAATCCTATTCCAATTCTCCCAACGTGTGCTTGCCACCACGAGCGCCTTCCATTTTCTCTCTTAGCTATTCAAGTCCACCGCTCGTTTCACCGCTAAAAGAGACAAACCATGACACCAGATCGTGAAACACAGAACAACAACCATCCTGGACCATAAAAGCAAAACAGCCCCACAAACACGTAAAAACCCCTAAAATCAAAGTTTCATCGCCCTCGTTCCATAAATAAAATTCAAGCACCACAAACACGTAAAAATCCCTAAAATCAAAGCTCCGCGCAGAACAGAAGATAATTCGATTAAACATAAAGAACTGATCAGAATACCAAATGAGAGCTAAAATCATCGAACAAGCACCAATTAACATGGCAGGGTTGACCGTACCAGAACTTGAACATGGCGAACAGAAGCTCCCCGGCGATCAGCCGATTGACGAACCGATCGATCAACCCAAGAATTCAATCGACGGCCGCTGGCGAAGAAGGCGAAGAAGGAAGACCGGAGAGCGTCAAGGCGCGATTACGCGGAAGGATCTACTCTCTCAATCGCTCTCTATCGCGAACCCTTTCCCGTGTTGCTTTCTCGCTCTAGAAGACTTACCGTGTTACGAATGACGCATCCACGGAGACGACGACAATTTTATTTCCAATCTATCTTAAATACGTTTTTTTTTTTGTTGGTGGGTTATCTTAAATACGTTAACGACGCATGCATATTGCCAAAACACTACAATTTGAACAGAATTACCAAAAGAACCCTAAATTTATTATGATTGTACCATTTTTTTGTTGGAATAATTGTATCAACTCAGTCCTAAATATTTACTTTTTATCAATTAAGTCTAAACTCTTTTTTGTTTATGATAATTCAGTGCATTGAACCAATTTTGGCTAGAAATTACTTATGTGTCTCGGTCTACGCCGACGTGTATAATTTTTAATAATATATATTTTTTAAAGTATTTTTTTCTTTTTCCTTTTAACAATTTTTTTTTTCTTTTTGTCAGAATAATTGCATCAATTCAGCCATAAATCTTTATTTTTTTGCCAATTGAGTCATAAATCTTTTGTATTTATGGCAATTCAATCCATCCGACTAATTTTGGCCATAAATTACTTATGTGTCTCGGCCGACACTATTATGTACAATTTTTAATAATATTTATATCTTTTATGTATTTTTTTCTTTTTCCTTTTTTCCTTCCTTCTTTCACTAGCTAGCTAAGTAGTACTAACATCAACACACGACACGCCACACGATACGACACAACATGACATGCCAACACGTCATTTTTCAAAAACTAGAGAATTTTGACACGTTGGAATACATTCTATATTAAATGTATTTTTTTGCATTTACATGATAAATTATCGTGTATACATAAAATATCAGCAGTGACTTTTTTCTTTTCCTTCTTCTACTATTAGAGATTCACGATTATATATTTTGGGACTAGCTGGGTATATTAATTTTGGGGTGGCTGGGTATATAATTTGAGTGTATATATTTTTAATAGATTAACATTTTGGCCCCTAATTTTGTTGAAAATGTTTAAAATTGATCTCGTACATTTTGGCCCCCGGAGAGTGTTTGTGCTTCTTAACCAGCTGGTCGATGGACCTCAACGACCGACCAAGAGGCGAGGGCCGGTGAGAGTGAGCTCGACAGAGGTTGGTGAAGTTGACCTGGCTAGCCCTCACCTTTGACGGCAGCCGACCGACTATTGGAAGCACGAAGAGAAGAAAAATGAAGGAAAGAGAAAGAAAATAAAAAAATAAAAAAATTAAAATGTTATTAAAAATTGTCCACGTCAATGCCGGTCGCGTCACGTAAGAAGATCGGCATCTTGATCAGCAATTTCTAGACAAAATTGATCGGACAAGCTAAAATGCAAAATGTTGAGGATTCAATTGTAAAAAAAAAAGTTTATAACTGAATTAGTACAATTGCAATAGGTTTAGGGCTTTTTTGGTAACTTTCTATGAAAATTCACTATGTGTAATATTGTGATTGGTCGTCCTGTTTGACTAATTTTTTTATATATTAAGGTTGCCATAGTAATGAGAGAGGAAAGAGTGGTCCAATTGAAATTAGGCCATTTTTCTCTTTTTTCTTTCTTTTAGAAAAATAATATCGTTGGCATGGACGCTCCTCTAGCCTTCTTTTTTCCTTTTGGTGTTCAAATTTTCTTATACAATATTGTTCATTTTTTTTTTCTAAAGAAGACAAGATTATGTGATAAAAAAAAAAGCTTTCCATCTTTTCCTTTTTACATTTCATTATATTCACTTTCCTCTTTGTGTCTTCATTTTCTTCCAATCTATTTGAAGACAATTGTTTTTCTTTCCTTCTATTTTTTTTTTTATGTTCCCCAACTAATCTTTTGAGCATGTTGTACTTTTCTCCTACCTTAGATGAAGAAAATTCACAACTTGGATATTATTATCAAATAGGGTAAACTTTTTCATAGTCAATCATTAGTTTAGATCTAATGATAACTCAAAATGGCAGCATTTATGTTGTTTGATGATTTTTATGGGTTGAAATAAGTTATAATGTTGACAACCTTGCTCGGTATGTAAACAAAAACTATAAAAAAAAAAATACTATTGAAAAGAAATTAAAACTACAATATGAGATGAAATGTGTTTTGTCCATTAATTCCTTACAAAAAGCCAAGAGCTTGCTTTCTTTCTTTTCTTAAGTTTCCTTTCTTTCTTTTTTTTTGGGAGAATCATTAGTTTCCTATTTGATCAATTATTATTTACTAACTTTTATCTACGTTTAACTTTACCACATTAAACAGATGAATTAGCCATATCAGCCCTGTTCTCACATCTATCGACTATCTTCAATTCCGGAAAGAGCAATGAAGATCAGAAGTGAAATGAACCCTATTTTTTTTTTTCTGCAAAATTTTCCCCCAATTTCAACTTGAGTAGCTCGATGAAATGACGTCATCTCAAGCCCCATATATCGGAGTTGTTATATTGACTAGTTATATTTATTAAATGGGCCATAAGTAGATTTAAATATAATGAGTGTCAAATAGATCATTTATGGGTTACAAATTGATTTACAACTTACTATGTCCAATCCATATCTATGATTCTCTTTTCATTCTCTCTCGTACTCACTTAATCTCGCGCTCATTCTCTCCGCGCTATCACATCAATTTAGGCATGAGTTTTCTTAGATTGGTTTAAACATGAAGTGATTTAGCAATATATCGGGTCGGACATAGGTTGGCATGAGTATATTTTTAAATATATATTTTTATATTTTACAGTTTGTATATTTTTTTATTGATTTATCTTTTTTCCTTTTCCTTCTTCCTCATTGCGATGTCCTCCACCGTGACCGGTCGCGCGGCGGACACGGGCAAGCTTGAGGCTTTTGCTGGCCAACCACCGTCGCCGAGGCCCAGCAAGCTGCGGAAGTAGAAGAAAAAAAGAAAAGGGAAGAAAAGAAAAGAAAAAGAAAGTAAAACATAAAATAAAATAAAAAGCATAAGTATAAATATAAATATTAATTAGAATCTTAAATATTAAAAAATTAGAGATGAGCAGTTCTAGATAGTATTTCACGTCACGTGAAAACACTTTCTAGAACTACTCATCTAAAATTCTTTAGATTTAGGAATTCACTTTCTATTTTTATGCATAAATTTTCCGTTAATCTGAAAGTGTTTTTTCGTTCTCTAAATCATTTTTGGCGAACCAAATGAATGAAAGTTCGAATTTTTATTTTCCAAAAAACACTTTCATTCAAATAAAAGCACCCTAATAGTTAGTTGGTTTTCTTTTACAAATTTTAAAAGTTGCCTAATCTGGGCCAAAACCAGAAGTTGTTTTTTTTTTTTGGGAATGTCGCCATCATTTTTTTTTTATGAAAAAAGGATATAGAAACTTAGGCTGCGTTTGGCAGTCGTGATAAAAATCAGGATAGGATAAAATTTATCCTATCTTGTCTTTGGCTTCCGCTCAAGACAAGATAAAGTGGGATATAATGAGGATATAGCCTAGATAAAATTATCTCATAGGAGAGGTGGGATAACTATGTATAAAATTTCTTATGTTCATGGTATAAAAGCTATTTTATCTCAAATAACAAGCTCCTTAAATAATAAAATTATTATTATTATTAAATATGAATTATATTTGAATTCTCAATAAAAAATTAAAATTAAAAATTAAAAATTAAAAAAATATTTTTTATTTATTCATATGTGTATTTATAATTTTTTTCTACTTTATAATATATACTTTGTGCATATACACACAAACACTTCATATCCACATTAGATCATTACATATTTTAGATATGGTAGTATAGTTAATTATTTAATAAAAAAAATTATTAAGAAATGATGGAGCGAAATAAAAATAATGAAAAAAAGAGATATAAAATAAAAAACAAGTACAAAAATGAAGTAGAAGAACCCAGATGTTAAATGAACAAAATTCAAACTTGAAAATGAAAATAATTCTCGATGAATGTAAGGCAATGAAATTTCTAAAAAATAAAAAATTAGAGATCTCCATCTACTTTTCCTATGTATCTTTGGTTCGTGTTAAAATTTCACCACTCCTTTGTAGATTTTTAGTTCACGTCAAAACTCTATGAAAACGGCGAGAGAGTCGAAACTTCTTCTCTTTCGAAGGTTTTTGGTTCACGTCAAAAGTCTATGAAAGTAGAAAGTGAGTCAAAACTCATTCTTCTCCGTAGTTTTATGGTTCATGTTGAAGTTTAACGAAACTAGCGAGAGAGGCAAAACTTTTTATAATTACAAATATGAATGATCATATTTTCTCTTTTACTGGAGTTGGCAGTGAATTATGAGATACTCTTATAGTCTCCGTTTATGCATTTTTAAGTTAAGTTACATAAATATGTGTGGATATGAACATATCCGGCTTTATTATTGTGATTCACCAAACAGTGGATAGGATATGGTAAAATCATTGAATTTTATATCTTATCATATCAAATCCTATCATGACTAAAAATCCAGATAATCAAACGCAACCTTATAAGATTTAATTGGTTGGTAATAGCTGATAGCCAATTAAAGTTCCCTTCCCAATATTGATTTTCCTTCACGCCCCTTCAACAACAAAGTTATGTCCTTTGGCCTTTCAATATATTTAGTTTCGGCGATCAACATTCACGTCAACAATTTTCGGTCAATTTTGTGGGAATGACTATATTTGCAAATCATCAAAAAAGTTATTATTAAATTAATCAAATTAAAAAGTTTAAAATTGAATTGGCATGCATACAATATACTTACAACTTTTTTTAGTGATTATCCCCCCGATATTTGCACTGGAATTTTAGGGAGCAGAACGTGAATAAACAGTCCATAATTTAGCTCTTAGAAGGAGATCTCTCAAAGCATCATTCGCCGACATTCATTCACATGGATCCAAATTATGAAAACGAGAAAAAGGTCTGCGGACGAAGAGCGGAATGCTGAAATTGATTTTCAAGAGGTGAAATTAAGAGTTCTCAAACGGGTGGGTTGGATCGGGTCGAATATGGTCTAACCCATATTAAACCATTTAATCCATTTTGACATATTTTCATGTAGTACAAATTTAGTCGCTGTTGACACCTGATTTTTAATCAATTTTTCATTAGTTTTATTTTCTAAAATTCACCAAAAATTCATAAAAAATCAAAAAAATTAAAAAATTAAGTTTGGAATCCTTGGCCAAGCATAAGGAACCAATTTTGAACAAAAAAAAATAATTTTTCATATTTTTCACTTTTTTAATATTTTCGGAAAATAGGAAAATACTAGAAAACTCATAAAAAATACTTTTCGAGGTCACAAAAATACAGAAAAATTTCCAATATTTTTATTTTAATTCCATTTTCATATTGAACTCAAGAGAAATCAAAAATTGAATCCAATTTTAGGTGTTTCTTCATAACACTAAGGATTGAATTCTCATAAAAAATACAAATTGACTCTTTTTATTTGTAATTTTTGCACATTTAGAGTCTAGACATTCAATTGCAGTCCTATCTAACTTCAATTTGACCAATTGCACCTCTAATTGCGTGACTTGCACGAATTGGGCAAGAACCCCCAAAATTTTTGCAATTTAGTCCCTAAGATTTGCAATTTCTGAAATTACTTTTAATTGAGGGACTATCTTGAAAAAATTAGACCGTCCCCCTAGGTTTTCATATATTCTAAATCGATTGACATAGGTGGTTTAATCCAATTTGATCAATTTGACACTCAATTGAAATTTCCCCCAATTTGGGAATTTTGAAAAATTTGGGGTTTTTGCAGAAATTGGTGAGAAATTTTAGGCAAAACCACATTTCTAGATAATATTCAGGCCCCTAAGTTCAATTTGAGGTTTAATTGCAAAAATTCCCAGTAAATCTCGATTAATTTCAAAAATTCTAAGTCTGAACCGGTCCAAACAGTGTTGTCTTCTTCGGACGACTTGCGCCATTTTGCGGAATTGAAGGGGGAGACTCAACAGCCAAATTGAAGATCAATTCGAGCATAATCGAACCAATTGATGTGGGGGTTTTGTTTTGTAGATCAAACTGTGTCGATTGCTACCGGTGGCACGACCAATGGTCGCCGGAGGAGCTCCGGCGAGCCGGTCAAAGCCCCGGTGCCCGGAAAAGTCAACTTTCTTAATCCCGTGTCAAATTAGCGTTCGTTTTGTGATCAACGGAGGCCTAACAGACACGGACGGAATCCTAACCGATTCCGTCGCCATCCAGCGGCCTAATTGCACGTGAGTACATGTGAGGGGGCCTCGGCGAGCTCTCGCCCGTGCGCGCCCAAATTCAAAACGTGGTATAAAAGGCTGAAGAAGATTCGAGAGGAAGGGGGGCCTCATTCGTGCTCGCCGGGTTCAATAGAGAGAGAGAGAGAGAGAGAGAGAGAGAGAGAGAGAGCTAGAGAGAGGAGCTCTCGTCATCCTCCATTGATGAAAGTTCAAGCTCGGATTGTGCATCGTTCGGTCGGCCAATCCAGGCCAAATCGAAGCTCGTGATCAAGTCCGGGAGCTTCATATAGGCGCCGTAAAGCGATAGTGCCACTTCAATTGGTCTGCAACGTCCAAAAAAGGTGAGTCGAGCTTCACATTCTCCTACTGTGCACACATGGATTCTTACTTCTGCGAGCTCGATTTCTTCAATTAATGTGGGCGTTTTCATCCTCACACATCACTAATCATCATCGCATCATGTTTGTGCATTAATTTTGCGCGATTACCTCGAGTCGAACCTCCAACCTACTTCGGTCTGGTCGAACTTCGGCCGGGCAATTCCAGCCACTGCGGGCTCGATTTGAGCTCGAGGTAAGTCTTCTCAACTCCTTTTCGAGCTTCTGTGTGAAGGAATTGGCCTATTATGCTATGTGCTTCGTGATTGAACTTTGCAACTATGAGACTGTGCGAGTTCGATTTGTGTTGATTCGGTGGATGGAATTGTCTAATATTTAGATATGTTGATCTGGAGGTTCTCATGAATCGATTCATGTTGGTTTGAAGTCATTCCGGCGAGATCTCACCGTTGGATCTCGCCGGAGAGTTTTCGGCTGTTCATTTGGTGTCGTCACAACGAAGAAGACGAAGTCGACGTGGCTCGGTCAAAAGGTTAAATGTCTAGGTGTCATTCCCCCATAGGTCCAGCTTGGATCCGAGTCGGCTCATTTGTTGGCGCGAGCGAGCTGGCTCAGATTTGATCCAACGGTCCGGATAATTAGCTAGGTTTGATTCTGGACCGTTGGATCAATATTTTTGTATTTTTGGAATTTCGTTTATTAGATAGAAATTAGAATAATGCAAAAACGGCACCGTTTAGATTAGTAGCAAGCGATGTCGTTTAGAACACAGAACGGATGCGTCAACGTTTTGGGCTTTGAAGAAATGAATGGCTTGGATTAAGTCTTAGATCAAATCGTAGCCGTTCATTTGTTTAGTTGCGCGACGCCGTTTAGAATGAAGGCCAGAAGCGTCGTCGTTTTAAGCCTTAGGTAGAATGAACGGCTCGGATCGAGCCTTAGGATCTAATCGTGGCCGTCCGGGGTCTTAGCCAGTGCGACGTCGTTTAGAGCGGCGAGGCCGATGCGTCGTCGTTTTGCTTAGTGGCAAGTCGACGGTTGAGATTAAATCTGAGATTGATCTCAGTTGTCCATTTATTTTCTTTATATTCCAATATTAGAAATTAGTTAGAAATTCAATAAAAAAAATCAAATAAATAGGATGCGGTGCTGTTTTTGTGTCGAGCGGTTCGTAAGTGGGTCTGGACCGGGTTGACCGGTTGTTGACTGGTTTGACCCGGTCCGAAATTATTAATAAAAATTTCTAAAAAAAATCCAAAAATTGTAAAATTCATAGAAAATTCATAAAAATTTCCAGATTTTTCCAAAAAATTTCTAAAAAATACTTAGGTCAACTCGGGACTCTTATAGTTTGGATCACAAATTTTTGAAGTTTCAATGGTCAATTTACATTGATTCGGAAAATTCCCAAATTTTTTTAGAAAATAAATAAAAAATTCAAAAAAATAGGAAAAATCACAAAAATTCTGAAAAATCACAAAAAATGGGAAATTGCCACATTCAACTGGCCCGACCCCAATTTTGTGATTTTTGGGTCCCGAACCCCAAAAATGACCATTCTACCCTTTTGAGCTTTCCGCCCCAAATTTTTTCGAACCACCCCGATACTTAATTAGGCTCATTTTGTGGGCCGATAGGGCCATATTAGACGTGTCTACTTGATTGATTGGTTGATTTCATTGATTGTTATCACCTTGATTGTGTATTAAATTTTTGATTGTGATTGATAGGTTAGGAAATTCCCGTTTCCATGATACCTTAGATCGTTAGAGCCTACCTCACCCAAAATTTCATCTGCATGAATTCCTAGGTTAGAAAATCACTCAACTTCGGTAACCGAAAGGGCGTCAATGTAAATCTTGGCGTAACCAAGTCCCCGGACTCAAATCTCTGATTTTCGTAGAATCGAACTGTTTCTCCCAACCGCTCGATAGGGTTCCCGATCATACCCTCCAATAATTGATCGGTGGCGATTCCATATGCATGTGCACTGTGCACATGTCACCCGACCATATTAAGGTCGACCCCGATATTTGATAAAATTTTCTCCACATCGCAATTCGAGTAATGGGTCTTGGGAGAGACTCGCGCACCGAAAATCCTCGCTGTTAACCGAGGTCCAAAAAGCGCGGCTCGTTAACCTCATCCGCCCGCTCCGAAAGAAAAAATTGCGAGGGTCGCGACAGTCACCCATATTTTCAACCAAAAAAAATTTAGTGACATATACCCGATTCAACCAGTATTCTTAAACATTTCTATATTTAATCAATTCATACAATACTTGTTTCTTATAATTTGATAAAAAAAAAGATATTACTAAAACACTTTTATGCAATACAAATTTAGTGAATTTTTATTTTTTTTTAAGGGGTTTTTTTATTTTTATTTTTATTTTCTTTTCTCTTTTCTTTTTTTTTCTATTTTCCTTCTATCTCCTTCCTCTTCCCCCCTCCATCTGCTGGTTGCGGGGCTTTGACGATGGCCGGCAATCAACCGCGTTCGGGAGCGGGGCCTCGCGGATCCCAGCGAGCCTCATCGTCGATCTAGGGGAGCACGAGCTCATCCAAGGTCGGCGAGCGTGCGGTTTGCCGGATCCTCGACGACCTCGAGCTTGCCCGAGCTCGAGGCTCGTCGGTGGCCGTCACAGTAGAGGTAGGCGGAGGTAGCAAAGGTAGGAGAAGGAAAAGGAGGAAAAAAGAAAAAAGAAGAAAAGAAAAGAAATCAAATAAAATGAAATATAAAAATAACATAATATTTTTTCTAAAAATATTCAAAAAACTTATTTATGTCTCACTTAAAATAGTTACCATAGCTAACCTATTTAAAATCAATTTATGACTCATTGAGTTTCTATGGAACCCATTTATGACCCACTTTTAAAACTTAAAGACACACATTTATGATCCTGTTTTAGATCCATTTTGTCATCTTTAGATGAAAGATGTCGATTTAATTTCGAATCAAATCTCTAATGAGGAGAACGACCAATGATTAGGCCCTTAAATTGGACGAACTCAAAAAGAATAGACAAACGAAGCATCGTGGTCGGAGGAAGATTAAAGGTCAATTTCAGGTTTTTTGTCTCTTTGTGAATTTAAAGATGGTGTGGGGACACTCTCCTAGAAGAGGAACCGGCCATGTAAATAGAAAATTGATAAAAAGAAAAGAGGGAGAGAGAAGATGCATTATAGTAAAACGAGTTATACCGAGGGAAGTGGCGATATTGATTGTGACCTTGATATAGAGCTGGAGATGATTCAGTAGAACTCCAATCTCAGCTCAAAGACTCCCAAATTACTATTTTTTAACTATCAGAATCTATTTCTCAATTCAAGAGTCTTCTTTGTTAGAGGAACCCTAGATATTACCGGAGTACAAAATCGTCAATAATGACGTTCTAGTCTGCTCAAGATTCTTATCCAAGAGATAAAACATGATCATATGAACCGATACCGTCACTACCCGAGGAAAAGTGGCAGGCTACAAGCGTCAATCACCTGGGTCGTGTAAAAGATTGTTGTTGTTTTTTTTTTTTGTTATCTTGAATTTTGCTATTTTTTATGTCGGAATCTAAAAATTATTCATATTCAATTGTTATTTCTTTTATTTCTTTTCATTTTTATTTTCTTAATTTCAATTTTTTTTATTTATCTTTATCTTTTATCATTTTTCTCCTTTCTCCTTTCTCCTTTTATTTTTTTTTCCTTTTCCTTCTGGTTTCGACAAGTCCTAGTGATCTTGGACTCACCAAATGGGCGACTTTCGAGCTTGCCGGGATCGGTCGAGCCTCAAGCTTGCCGGCCTGTGTCATGGCTGATCGCCAGGCTGCCGGTCGTCGCCGAGGTCCGCTATTGGTAGAGGAAGAAGGAGGAAGGAGCCATGGGCAGAGGAAGGAGGAAGAAGGAGAAAAGAAAAAAGAAACAAATGAAACCAAAAAGAAAAGAAAACAAGAAAATAAAATAAATAATAGTATAAAAGAAAATGAATGTAAACGAATTGAATAAGTAAAGATGAGGGAAAATATTTTCCTCTTCCCAAAAAGAGGAAAATATTTTCCCTACGGACTTTTTCTCCATGGGTGGAAAATATTTTCCTAAACTAGCTTATTTTTCGATAATCAAATGTCAAAAAATTCAGAAAACATTTTCTGAAATTTATTTCTGCAAAACAAATGAAGCCTAAGTAAAATTACAGTTATTGCATCTTAGTCAAGATTAATATGTATATCATTGTCCCCGTATACGTTTTCCTTTAATTTGTCTCTTGCAAGAAGTTTTTATTGACGTTATGTATAACTTCTTGATACATATCGAATCTATATTATTTAGTTGGATTTTAATACTTGGAACATTATTTTTTAAATAAGGAGAAAGTTACCATTAACTACATAAGAGGGAAATTGTCAAAAAAATCTTAAACTTATTGTACGGTCGTCAATTTGGTCCTAAATTTTTCAATTTGATTAATATTGTCCTGAACCTTCTAACAATTTTTTCATGTTATTTGTCTCATCAATTTAGGTTGGAAACTGCTAAGGTAGTGATGCAGTCAGTGTCAACCATGATTTGATGTTTCCAACTCCACACAAAACGATGTAGCTCCGAAAAATTGTATAAATATTTAGATTTTTTCCTTTTCTTTTCCTTGTTGTTCACATTCCCCTCCCCTTCCCTCTCTCCCTCATCATCGATGGTGGAAACCCTTTGATCTCCAGCCAATTCAGTGATCGGGACTCGAATGACTCGACATTCCAATCAATCGCCATTGCAATTCAAATCTCTCTAGCATCACCCCTCCTTCCTCTTGCATTCACGAGGCATTTCGGTTGAAGGAGGAGACAGGCAAATACATCTGGTGATCTAGGGTTTTCATCCACCGCTAATGTTGATCTATTGTGTCTTTGCATTGGGAAGAGAATCACCGGCTCAATTGTCGCGGATTTGAGGTCTCTGTGGTTTGGTAGGAGCTTAGGATTTGCGATGAATAGAGATGTTAAAATATCTCAAAATGTGATTTGAGTGTAGAAGAACACGTTAGATTGGCGACCATGGTCGATGCCAACTAACTGCCATGTCAGCATTTTCTCGAATGGTTAACATTGAAAAAATTATCACAATGTTTAGAATTACATTGGCATAATTGGAAATTTTATGATTGAATTAGTGGCCAATATGTTTAGGATCTTTTGGACAATTTTTCCATTAAATAACTTGGCGAAAGTAGTTCTTGATAATCTATTGGAGACCAAATGACATCAAGAAAAAGGAGAACGGAAATATTAATTGAATAATTTAGTAAAACGAGCTAGTGATAAAACACTAGCCTTTAAGCGATCAGTAGACATCATGAAGAAGTTATTTCTCTCACAGAAACAATTAATTAGCTTTATACATAATCAATTAATAACAAATTTCGTAATATTATATTGATCTTTCTATTCTCTATGCATTAATAATGACTAGCATATATTTTACCCTTTGCAATTATATTATCACTTAGTATAATAATTTTGTGAACCTATTTTAGTGAGCCTAAGATTGCTCTTTTTTTGGGAATCGAATTCAAAGATGCAGATGACTAATCCATATCTTGACAAACGCAAAAACAAGTATGTCAAAAGCACTCAATGTGTCAAAAATAAGAGTGGCTTCTGAGTTTGATTAATGCGTGTTTGCAAAAAGATTGATAAGATAATTAAATATTAAATTACGTATTTATCTAATAGTTTAAAATTTTAGAATAGTTGGAAATGGTTCAAAAGAATCTCATATGATATCAGAGCAAGAGGTTCAAATATATCATACTTTTATTTAATACCTTAAGCTTTTATAATAGTTGAAATCTCACGAACCCAAATGGGAAATCTTATAATCCTTCACGTTCAAGCCAATAGCGTCAACGTACACGCCGAGATGAAATCAAAGGAATCATGGGTCATCAAAATGTCAATCGTGAAGTAGACGGGCGAGATTGTTCCACGTCGGATGGCTACACGTGGCACGAATCTAGGTGGGGAAAGGCTCAACTTTATGGAAAGAAGAGAAAAAAAAAGCTAGTCTTTTGCCCATAAACGTTACGTAGGCTTGGGGCTGACCCTTTATCTACGTAAGAGACGCAAAGAAAGCCCCCCCAAAAGCAGCGCAAATGCCAAACCACCTAAACCAAATATCTCTCTCGCGCCATCCAACGGCTGAGGATCGATCCCAGCCACCCCGCCTAATCTGACCCGTCGGATTCAGCAGTGTTGCCCCATTTGCTTTATGAGCCTCTTGTCTCTTGTATGCATCAAGATAATTATTGTATTAAGCGCTGAAGGTCATCTCTCTCTCTCTCTCTCTCTCTCTCTCTCTGTGATGAGTTTCGGATATGAAAATGGTGATCACCTCTTCTAGATTGGCAATGTTACTCTTGTGGGGCTGGCTAGAGAATTAGCACATCAATCTCTCTCTCTCAGAAACCCTCAAACCAGCACACATTTTCCTTGGAGTTCCAGTTAGAGAGATCGGCCTTGGCCTCGGCTTCGTCAAATGTCGGTGCCCCAATGGGTGGAGCCATTGCTCTGCACCACATTCTTCACCACCTGCTCGACGCACAGGGATGCGGCAAGGAGCGAGTGCAACATGTACTGCTTGGACTGCAACGGCGGAGACGCGATCTGCTTCTATTGCCACTCGTCGCGCCACAAGGACCATCAAGTCCTTCAGGTTCTACCCGCTTCAGCGCCATTTAGAAACCTCCAAAAAAACCGTACATTTTATGCCGAAAGGCCAGCCACAATAGCTTGCATTATGAACGATTTTCAGTGCTTTTTCTTCTGGGATGGTTATGCAGATAAGGAGATCTTCATACCACGACGTGGTGAGGGCTTCGGAGATTCAGAAAGTGCTGGACATAAGCGGAGTACAGACGTATGTGATCAACAGCGCGAGGGTGATCTTCTTGAACGAGAGGCCTCAGCCGAAATCTGGGAACAGAATAGCTCATGCCTGTGAGGTCTGCAGAAGGAGCCTCTTGGACCCTTTTAGGTTCTGCTCATTGGGTTGTAAGGTAAATTCAGATTACCATTTGGATTCGATTTGAATCATCCAAAAGCATCTCCTCGCACAGTTTCTCCTTTGTTTTTTTTTTTTTGCTTTCCTCTCGTAGTTTGATGATGTTGTCAACATCCTTCACAAACTCTCCATCATATGGTGGTTATCTTATTCCATCATCATGACCCCCACACTCCCAAAACATCACCATCACCTAACCCACCACAACCATTCTTTTTATCTTTCATTATAATAGCATCATCTCATGCAACACAAAGGCATCTGTCTAACTTTTTTTTTGGTTCTTTTTTCTCATCAATCAATCATAGATCCATGGCTTCACTTCCATCAAAATGCTTAATTCATTTGCAACTCATGAGTGTTTGATTCTTGGGTCACCTCTCAGATTGCAGGGATGAAGGGCAATGGGGATGATCCAAGAAACTTTGCCGTGGAGGCCAAGAATGATGAGCAGACAATTGGGAAGGTTAGAGAAGGCAAAAGCTCAAGGAGGGTCTTGACGAGGGAGAGAGAAGAATCACATGAGAGCTCAAGAAGAGACAAGTACCCACCAAAGTCCCTTCCGCTCATTCCTTCAAGTGCAAGGAGGAGGAAAGGCATCCCTCACAGAGCACCATTTGGGTCCTAACCAAAAAGTTTAGGTCATTTTCAGCTCCAAAAGCCAAACTCTATGCCAAAATGAACCTAACTTAGCTCATATAAGCTAAAAGAATAGAGAGAGATTCCTCTGTTTTTCTTTTTTCTTTTGAAGGGGGAGATGATATTGATCATTCTGTGTCCAAAGGGCAAAAGGGCATGTAATAAGTCCTGCCTTTTTGAGTTCTTGGGGGCGGGTCCCCAAATTGACAAACAAATTGCCCCCCCTCAATAATGCCACGATTTGCTGTGTGTTTGGAATTGCAAGGTGTACACGCCATTAACATATTGGGAGAAAGTCACCTTTGAAAAGTCTTATATATACAAAGAAAACATTTCGTGTGGCCCCCTCGAACACATGGGCAGTTCACAAAAAAGAGGCTCAACCTACTTTGTGTTTCTTTAAATGTGCATATTGTAGTGTGGGGAAAATCGACTTCCGATGATTGTTCCGAAAGTTTTGATGGCTCAACGAACGGGGTGGGGGGGAATTCCCTTTGATTACTCCAATTTTTCCAACTTGTTTCGGCGTTTTCTCAAGGAGAAAAGAGGAGGGAGTGTGTCTCGTGAGTGCGAAAGAGAGGCACATGAATATGCTCCCACCAGTTACCTTGTTATGTTCGGTACAGAAGGATTTGAGAAGCAAGTAATTTTGCAAACTATTCATTTGGAAGGATCTATCTTTTCAGGAGAGAGAGAGAGAGAGAGAGAGAGGACAATTAGGGGAGAATGATTTGTTTCCTGGATCAACACCATTGTCAAATTTTGGGCTGGGATTACTTAAGGTGTCTCTCTCTCTCTTTTTTTATTTTTATTTTTATTTGATTTAGGGAAAAGTATTTTCAGGAAATTGTTTTCCAACTTTCTGTGTTTGGATGATGAAAAAGTAATCGATTACCTAAAACATTTTCTGTGAACTGAAAAATAACAAACTTAAATAAATGAAAACAGGCCAGTTTCCTTGAAAATCATTTTCATGAAAAAAGAATTTTCCTGTATTATGTAATTTTCGATAAAACAACGTTTGTTTGGGAAAACCTTCATGTTAAATGAAAATAACTTACAGAAATTCATTTTTCAAGAAGATGGTCAGTTTTCCTGTGTTTGGTTATGTTGACCGAAAATGTTTTCTGGTGTTTGAATCTCATTTAGGAAATGATTTCAATCTCATCATTTTATTTCAGGCAAAATATATTCATCATTTTATTTTCTTCCTCTATTACGATCGGTTGACGGTGGCCATGGGCGATCTCGAGTTCGCCGGCCTGCATCTGTGGGTCATCGGCCGTCATCGAGGTCCAATGACTAGCAGAGGGAGAAGGAAAAATAAAAAGAAAGATATAAAAATAATAAGGTAAAATAATAGAAATAAACAAAGTAAAATGTAATATAAAATTAAGAAAATAAAATATTAAAAAATTCGAATAAGTGATTTCGCAAAGTGTTTTCACCTCTTTACATTTAGAAATTCACTTTTCTAATTTTATATATAAATTTTCTGTTGACATAAAATGTTTTCCGTTAATTAAATCATTTTCGTTAACCTGTTGAAAGTCTGGAAAACTAATTTTGGAAAAATAATTTCACTCAAATTGATGATTTGGGGAAAAAAAAAATTCATGTTAAAGGAAAACACTCTTCAGGAAATCTATTTTTTCAGGAAAATTGTTAGTTTCCTTTCGATTGGTGACATGTGATCGAAAATGCTTTAGGGTGTTTGGATCTCATTTGGAAAATGATTTCAACCTCATGATTTTGTGTCATGCAAAAAAAATCAAATTTTTAATCTGTTAATTTGATTATTCATTATTCATTTTTTTTTGTTTCTTTTCCTTTTTTCCTCCATTGCAACAGGCCACGGGCGAGCTCAAGGCTCACCGGATTCAATGGCCTTTGGTGATCCTTGAGTTGACTATGCATGTGGCCATCGGCTAATTGAAAGTGTTGAGAGTGTGTAACAAAAATTTGATACTTTCATCCGGGGAGATCGCCAAGAGGGGGCTCAAGTCCGAGCTCGCAGAATATCCAGTTGGACCCATCTTCACTCAAAAACTTAAGCCAATGAGTTATGAGCTAACTTAGATATGTTAATTACTTAACGCCGCATCAATTCTTCGATGTGGGATTTCTCTAATACAACTCACACGTGTATCCTTACAATCTCCCCCTCACGTGTGAGCTCAATATTAGGTTTGCTCCCCCTTAATTTATGTATTTTTCTACACCAACTTATCTCAAGTTGAATTTCCAAGTCATTGCAATGCACCCGCAACTATGCACCGCAACCAACCAACATCAATTGCTAACTTGTGATTGTATCACCCATGGTGGCAATTTTCATCCCAAATAAACGTCGATCATGATATTTCTTTCTTGAGATATTCACCAAACACCGGAACAGATTAAAGGCCCACCATTCAATCATCGGTTCTGATACCATTTGTTGTGAGCGCAAAGAAGAAGTCTGATACCTTCATCCGGGGAAATCGCTAAGAGAGAGCCTAAGTCCGAGCCCATCGGAATATCCAACTGGATCCATCTTCACTCAAAAGTTTAAGCTAATGAGTTATGGGCCAACTTGGATATGTTAACTGCTCAACACAACATCGATTCTTCAATGTGGGACTTCTCTAATGCAATTCACACGTGCATCTTAACAAGAAGAAGGAAAAAGAAAACAAAAAAGAAGAATAAATTAAATGTAAAAAATAATATCAGAATAACAAAAAAATTCAGAGGAACAACTTAAAAAAATGTTTTTAGCTCTTTAAATTTAGGAATTCACTTTCCTAATTTTATGCATGAATTTTCCGTTGGCCGAAAAGTATTTTCCGTTGATTAAGTCATTTTTGGCGAGTCAAATAGGAGAAAGTCCAGAAAATCAATTTTCAAAGAACACTTTCATTCAAATAAACTCACCCTAAAGGCTCCATTCATTTCATAGAAAACGAGATGTTTCTGAAAAATGTGTTCTAGAAAGTTATTTTTGAGGAAAATGATAATACTTTTTGGTGTTCGGCTGAAATTGGAAAATGAACTGGAAAATATTTTTTGCCGCTTTATATGGAAAATTGATTTTGATTTTCCTTCTTGCAATCCTTTTAATAAATTCTTTTCTTTTAATTTTTCTATTATTTTTAAGGGTTAATACCATGAAAAACCCCAAACTAGTACATCTGTGACAAATTTACGTTAAACTATTTTTTTTTACCACGAAAAATCTCAAAATGGTATACATGGGACAAATTTAACCCAAACTATTTTTTTTTACCACAAAAAACCCTAAACTATTATATGTATGACATATTTATCATAAACTAATTTTATTAACCACGAAAAACCCCAAACTGGTACGTCTATGACAAATTTACCCTTCGTAAAATTGGGTTAATATAACGAAAAATCTCAAATTGATACACCCGTGACAAACAGAGGGTAAAAAACTTAAACCGATATACCCATCAACTATCACACGTCATCCAACTCAGTAATTTGACGATTAAATTTAACTAAAATTAACGGAAGGTAAATTTATCACTGGTGTTTGGGATAAATTTGTCACAAGTGTATTGGTTTGAAGTTTTTTGTGGTCAAAAAAATAGTTTGGTGTAAATTTGTCATAAGTGTATCGACTTGAGATTTTTCATGGTATTAACCCTATTTAAAATCAAATTATTAATTATTTTTCATTTTTCTATTTTCGTTTCTTTTTTTCCTCCTTCATCCACCGCGGTCAGCTAGTGACGGCCACAGGCAAGCTCGGCGACCTTGGGCGAGCCTCTAGCTCGCTAGCTTGTGATGAGCTTGCTAGGATCCGGTGAGCCGCGAGCTCGCCGGTCGTCACCGTGGTCAGCACCCGGCCGAGGAAAAATAAAAATAAAAATAAAAATAATTAAAATGAAAAGAAAGAAATAATTTTTTTTTTGAATTTTTTAAACAATTAAAAAGAAAAAAAACAGATGAAGAAGTGGAGAGAGGAAAAATGAGGGAAAATGATTCCCCCACTTATGATGGTGTTTTTTCCATTGACAGAAAATGTTTTCTTTAACTCATTTATTTTTCGTGAACCAAACGCTGAAAAATTTAAATTTTTTTCCTGAAAATTGTTTTCCGCGGAACAAACGAAGTCTTAATAACATTTTGATTTCGGTTAATTAATCATTTATTGAATCTTTTCCCTCTTCCTCATGTTTATCTTCATAGCCGAGAGAGGCATCCTTTATGAGTATACCCCCATCTGCCAAACAATTTGGTACCATGGAAGTCGATGGATTAGTTTTCCTAAAATACATCGTCCTTTTGTTCTATCTAGGAATTGGCAGAATAAGTAGGTGACATGTGCAGCTATATCTAATAAAAAAACACTCGATAGCATCTTTTTTTTTTTTTCCGGTAAATAGCACTATGCATGACCAGGGTAAGCTTTTAATTAAGTTGCCTAATGCCTGCACATCCAAAGACGACGGATAGATTTGATTCAGACGAAAAGATAGAGGTCCGACTTTGCGTCGAGTTACACCAACCTTGATCGAGTCGATATGGATGGGCCGACCCGCTGTAGTCTGTCGATCATTAATGAGACCTGGTTTTTTTATCATTTAAATCCAGATTGATTGGACGCCTAGAATGTAATTTTAGAAATAACCTGGATCCACCTAGGTGCATGTGTGAAGGTAACTGCTCTATTTGGAAAAAATTGTCAAAAAAGTTATAAATCTTTTGCATTTTGATCAATTTAATCTTAAGCCTTTCAATTTTGCCAGTTAAGTCCTAAACCTTTTGACACTTTGCCAATTGAATCTATTCAGCTAATTTAAATCGAAAGTCGCTGACTTGGACGACAATGATGCCACGTAGAACTGTTGATGCTGACGTGGACAATTTTTTGTAATTTTTAAAAATATTCTGAATTTTGGATTTGTTATTATTATGTACTTCTTTTTCTTTTATTCTTTTCCCTTTTTTCGATGCAATAATGAATTAATTTGTTTGAAATTGCTATTTTAGACAAGCAAGACAAGGACCATTTTCATAGAGAATCTTGATTTTATATCTGCGGAAAAACAGTTATATCACGAAGAAATCTATCACGGACAAGAAGACAAAGATTCTCTATAGCTATTATAGCCCCTCCTTCTTTCAAGGAGATGATTGAAGGAGGAGAGTTTTCGGATTGTAGTGAATCCACGTGGTGTATAGCACGCAAAAACGATTCAATCAGCTTATGTCATAATCAAATGTAATTACTAATTAACGTCTTGCTTAAAACATCTCATAGAATTCAATGTTATAATGGTAGTAGCTGTTGGTAGTTTATTTGTAAAACAAACAAAGAAGTGCATTGTCCCACTTGATAGTTATTTTATTTATTCAATTGACGAAAGGACACGAGTGTGTATCTGTTCAATTGATGGTTATTTTCTGAGGCACTCTTACAACCTTTAAAATAGTTGATGGTCATTTTCTGAGGCACTCTTACAACCTTTGAAAGGTCGTGTATATTCAATTGGCGGTTATTTTCTAAGACACTCTTAGATTTTTTGGAAGGTTTACGTCTGTTCGGACATAACTACCAAACCGACACCCTTGTAACCTTTGGAGTATTTGTGTATGTTTGGGAATAACTACCGATTCAGACATGAAAGATGTGATTGAATGTACAGCTTCGAATATGAAGAGGCATATTTGAATTATCGGTTATTGGATACGAAGAGTTGCAATTTTTTAAACAAAAACTGTTTTCAAATGATGAAAAGATATATGAGAATTAACACCTTTTCAGACTTGAAAATGTGTGATCTTTTCTCATTACATATTCAACTATTTTGCTCATTATTTATAACTTCTACTTTCAATTTTCATTGTTGAAATACAAGAGGGTTACAGCCTTCTTTTCTGATTGTTTCTTAGAGAGTTCTTGGAAAATTATTTGAATTGCTATCTAATATTCTCGCTTGAGACTCTATTGTATCTTGGAGGATTTTTGTCGGTAACCATTAGCAACTTTGTGGGACAAATAATTCCTTAAAGAGAGTGCTTTCACGCCTCATAGTCTGATTTCTTTGTTCATCCCATTCAACCATATTTTACCAACAATTTTAAGGAATTATTCATTCAACAATGGAGTCAGAACTAATTAAGGTTATGAACCAGGATATAGTGAAACCGGACCGAATCGATGGCAACAATTTCGCTCTTTGGAGAGACAAGATCACGTTTCTTCTCATTGCCCCGAAGATTTCCTATATCCTGTCCCAAATTTGATGCCTATAGAGGATATGGCGCCTACCACTAAAGGAGGAGAGCTTAGTGCAGAAGATGTTGAGAGGGTCAACAAGGAGAGAAAGAAACATGAAGAGGAGGAATTGCTCTGTCGAGGCCATATACTAAACACGTTATCTAATCGTCTCTATGACTTGTTCATTGAGATGAAGTCTGCTAGAGAAATATGGAATGCACTCGACTTCAAGTCTAAAGCAGAGGAGCAAGGTACGAACAAATAGCTGATTGCTAAGTATTTTAACTCCAAGTTCGTTGATACCAAATCCTTGTTGGAGCAAGTCTATGAACTACAAGTACTGGTCAATAAAATTCATGCTCTCAAGATGAAAATTCCATAATCTTTTCAAGTTAGAGCAATTATTGGAAAATTGCCTGCAAGTTGGAAAGATTATGGAAAAATGATGCTACATAAATATGAGAACATCACTTTGGATCAAATTCAGGAACATGTCCGCATTGAGGTAGAGTCACGTTTACGTGGTAAATCTGTTTTGTATGATACCAAAGTGAATTTTGTGGAAGGAAATGTATTTCAATAAAAAAAAAACCCACCGGAACTTGAAACGCAAAAGAGGGTAGAATTTTAAGAAGTCATAGAAGAAGAAAAAGGGTTGCTGCTTTATTGTGGCAAGGAGGGTCACCATGCAAAGGAGTGCAAACATCACAAGAGCACATTCAAGAACAAGAACATTTCAATAGTGGAGGCAGCTATAAACATGGTTGAAGAGAACTACGTAGCCATGCTTTCAACCAAGTTTTTAAACATGAAAATTCAGAGAAAATTCATGATTTTGTGGCCATGATTTTTGAAGTCAATTTTGCCACTGTCGAATCTACTTAGTGGGTCGATTCTAGTGTAACCGTGTACATATGCAAGGGTCGATCGATATTCAAGCACTTTGAAGAGACTGTTGAAGTGAATTTTCAGGAGGTCTAGATGGTAAATAAAGCTCTTGCAAAGGTTGTTGGCAAAGGCACAGTAATTTTAGATTTTACTTTTGGAAAGAAGGTTGTCCTTCTTAATGTTCTGTTTGTACTTGAAATCAGAAGAAATATGATTTATATTGATTTACTTTGTAAAATGAGGTTTTGGATTTTGTTTGAGTTCGACAAGGTTATCCTGTCAAAGAATGGGTTGTTTGTGGGAAAGGGTTATGTCGGTGATGGCATGTATCAACCGAGTATTAATAATAATATCATGTCGTCTATTTACATTGTTGATTCTCCTCATTTATGGCATAGTAGATTAGCACATTTAAATTTTCGCTATTTACAGAATATAAAAAAGTTAGACTTGATAAACTTTAATGGCAAATTTGATAAATGTGAAATATGTGCTTAGTCCAAATTAACAAAGAAATTATTTCCTAGTGTTAAGAAAAATTCAAATTTACTGGATTTGGTACATAGTGATAAATGCGATTCAATGGCATGTTAACATGTGGTGGTAAAAGGTATTTCATTACTTTTTTGAATGATTGCAGTAGGTATTTATATGTCTATCTCCTAATATCAAAGGATGAAGCATTTACTATGTCTAAGAAATATAAGGCTGAAGTGGAAAATCAATTAGAAAGGAAAATTAAAGTCCTTTGTTCAAATAGAGGAGGAGAATATTTCATAAATGAATTTTTAGCCTTTTGTGAAGAATATGATATTATTCATCAAGTTTCAGCACCATACACTCCACAACAAAATGATATTGCTAAAAGGAAAAATCGGTCCTTAGGAGAAATGGTTAGTTGTACACTCTCGCACTCGAGGCTACCGATTAACCTTTGGGGAGAGGCATTGCTTATTGTATATCACATTTATAATAGAGTACCCTCAACAAGAAATAACGCCAGCCCTTACGAATTGTGGAATAGTAGAAAACCAAACCTATTATATCTTAAAGTGTGGGGTGTTTGGCATACTACAGTATATCCGACTCTAAAAGGACGAAACTTGATCCTAGAGCCATCAAAAGTGCCTTTAGTGGATATGCTGAGAATAGTAAAACTTATAGGCTTCTTGATTTAGAGTCAAACGTCGTTGTAGAATTAAGAGATGTTGAATTCTTTGAGAATAAATATCCTATGGATTTTAAAATTATTGAGAATAATACTCAAATGCAAGATATGAATAATTCAGAATTCATAGAAACACACGTACATTCTCATGAGAAAACAAATGATTCTAAAGGTATGATTGAGCCTAGGAGAAGCATTAGAGCAAGAAAAGCGAAGGATTTAGGTCTTGACCTTATTACTCATTTTTTCTTATTGAAGGAGACAGAGATAATAACGTGGTAAATAAATACCGAGTAGTATTAAATTTAGAAGACGATCCTAAAAGCTTTAGTTATGCTATGTCTTCTAGAGATACTTCTTTTTGGAAAGAAGTTATAGATGATGAAATGAACTCAATTATGTCTAATAATACTTGAATATTAGCAGACTTACTAAAAGGATCTAAACCTATTAGATGCAAATAGGTTTTCAAGAGAAAATATAATTATGATGGTTCTATCCATGCTTTTGAGACTAGATTAATAGCTCGGGTTATAGACAAAAGGAAGGAATATATTATTTTGATACGTATGCTCATGTAGCACGTATAATGTACATTTGAATTCTTTTTGCTTTATCATCCATTTAAGATCTTTGCGTTCATCAAATAGATGTCAAGATTGCTTTCTTAAATGGAGATTTACATGAGAAAATCTGCAAAGAACAACTAGAGGGTTTTATTCTTCCTGAAAATGAGAGGAAAGTGTGTAAATTAGTTAATCTCTTTATGGGCTTAAACAAGCACCGAAGTAGTGGTATGAGGAATTCGATTCAATCATATTGTCCAATGGTTTCAAGCATAATAGTATTGATAAATGCATTTATTTTAAATTCACTAAATACTATAGAGTTTTAGTCTGCTTATACGTAGATGATATGCTTATCTTTGGAACTGATATGACTGGAGTCATTGAAACTAAGAAGTATCTAACTTTAAACTTTAAAATGAAAGAATTGGGTGAAATAGATACTATCTTATATATTAAAGTTAAAAAGCATAGTGGGGTTATTCTTTGGGTTGATGTAATTACGTTGAAAAGATGTTAAGTAAATTTGAATACTTGGTTTCAAAGAAATGAGTACTCCATTTGATACTAGTATTAAATTGAATTATAATAACGGTATAGCAGTAGCACAACCTGAATATGTGGGTGCTATAGGGTCTTTAATTTATGAGATGCATTGTACTATGCCTGATATTGCTTTTTCCGTGTGTAAGTTGAGTAGTTACACTAGTAATCTAAGTATAAAACATTGGAATGCCATTACTAGAATTTTTTATTATCTCAAGAGAACTAAAAATTTGGGATTATTCTATAATAATTATTGGGCTGTATTAGAAGGATACACCGATGCTAGTTGGATTCTAGTGTGGGAGATAAATATTCCACTTCTAGATGGATCTTCACGTTAGGTGGATGTGATGTTTGTTGGGTGAGCAAGAAACTAACATGCATAACCCACTCAACTATGGAATCCGAATTTATTGCTTTAGCATCAAGTGGGAAAGAGGTTGAATGGATAATAAATTTGTTGATGGTCATTAAATTATGGCCTAGTCCTATGTCTCCTATTTTTATTCACTGTGATAGTCAAGCTATTTTAGCAAAGGCTTATAGTAGTGTTTATAATGGTAAATCTATACACATCAGTATAAGATATGAGTATGTAAAATAATTGATTCAGAATAATATAATAACAATTGTTTACGTGTGGTTGAGCAAGAATCTAGCAGATCCTTTTACAAAGGTTCTTTCAAGAGATGTGGTAAAGGTGACCTCAAAAGAAATAAGACTAAACCCTTTTATTAAAATCACCAGTAATGGTAACCCGACTTGATACTAGCACATCACTAGTTATAAGGTTTAATGGATAAAAACAAGTTATTAAAAGTGATTGTTTGATACCGACATTAGTCCGGACATGAGAAGTCGGTATTGTCTGTTACGTTTTAGAGGCCGAGTTACACTCTTAATGGAGTATAATACGATTTAGAAGTGGTGCCGCTTATTATGAAAGTTGGGGTTACTTTCTAGAGAGCTCATGAAACATGAACAAGCACAAGGCTATAATAGTGCTGAGTAATTATGAACTTCTCGCTGAAACAAGAGGTTAGTATATGTGTGATATGTCCGATTATATTATTTAGAGTAACAAGTTTAAAGCCAAGTTACTTGTAACTTTGATAGAATTTTGAGATACTTACACTGAATAAATGTTCAACTTGAAAGAGACCTTTATGTATGTATATTAATTTTATGGAAATGTTAGTTGTATTTTTTGAGACCTTTTATTTTTTTTAATTTTGTTTTACAAAGAAAGTGAGGGATTATTGGTAGTTTGTTTGTAAAGCAAACGAAGAGGTGCCTTGTCCCACTTGACGATTATTTTATTTGTTCAATTGACGAAATGACATGAGTGTGTATCCGTTCAATTGGCGGTTATTTTTCGAGGCATTCTTACAACCTTTGAAAGGTCGTGTCTATTCAACTCGCGGTTATTTTCTAAGGTACTATTACAACCTTTGAAAGATCGTGTATATTCAATTGGCGGTTATTTTCAAAGACATCTTTCATCTTTTGGAAGGTTTATGTCTGTTCGGACATAACTACCAAACCGACACCCTTGTAACTTTTAGAGTATTCGTGTCTGTTTATAAATAACTACCGATTCAAATATGCAAATATGTGATTGAATGTACAGTTTCGAACATGAAGAGGTATGTTTGAACTATCGGTTATTGGACACGAAGAGTTGCAATATCGGTTATTGGTCTTGGAGCCAATCACAAGACGATGGAGAATAAATTAAATGAAGGTACAAATAATGGCTCCATTTATTTTGCAAAAAATATGACGTTTCGGAAATTTTTTTTTTGAGAAGTTATTTTATAAAAAATGACATTATTTTTTGATGTTTGATTGAGATTTGGTAATAAACTAGAAATATTATTCCTTAGTTTGGTAAGAGAAATCTAACTTGAATTTCCGCATCATCGTTTGGCGAAAATTACTAATGTGGATGCTGGTCGCCCTGCATGGTACAATCATCGCCTGCATGGACAATTTTTTGTAATATTTTAAAAAATCGAGAGTTTTAATTTTTTTTTTTCTTTTTCCTTCTTCCTTTGTTACGACCAGCCCACGACCACCAAAGGTGAGCTTGAATTCGTTGGATCCCAATGAGGCTAGAACTCGCTAGCCTCCAAGGAGCTCGAGTTTGCCAGCTTGGGTTTTGGGCCATTTGCAAGCCGTCGTCGAGGCCTAGCGACTGGCGGAAGAAGAAGGAAAAACAAAAAAGAAAGAAAAAAAAGATAAAATTAAAATTAAAACATTAAAAAATATTTTTTTTTCAAAATTGGGCACGAGCTCTGAGGACCCAGCGCTCCGCCTTGATATTATAGGGCCTAGCGTCTCGGGCACGGACACTAGTGTTCCGAGCTTGGCTTTGATGGACCTTGGCGTGGCGGCCAAGGACTTGGGCACTGCCTAGATGGAGCCGTACCAGGTCTCGTTGGACTCGGGGGGACCTAGCCCCGCTACCAAAGGTCCGAGAATGAGCGTTGGGGTTCCCGTACCCAAGCACAAAGTTTTTGGTTGAAGTCCGAAAAACGATTTTCAATTTTTTAAAAAGGAAATCACTTTCATGAATTTATGCTTTGGTGCGAAAACATTTTCCGTTGACTCGTTTTTCTAAGTGATCCAAACATCGAAAAATGAGCAAAATATTTTTCTTAAAACAAACGGGATCTAAAATTGAAAAGCAAATTAAAAAAAAAAAAAAAAGGGACAAAGACAACTAGGAAAGCACATGTTTGACTTGGCAGGTGGACTTCGACCAAAATTTTTTTTTTTTGGTCGAAAGGACTTCCACCAATTGCGGATACTGATTCCGACATGAGAACGGCGTTAAACACAATTAATAACGAGTGGAAAGATTTATCCGGGGTCTTAAAGATTCTGTAGAATCATTAATCAAACTGTCTCGTTCTTGTTCATTCTGAAAGCGCCAACACCACGGCAGCGACTTGGGTAGAAGACGCTGGTTCGTAACTCGTCGTTTCGTAGCATTCGTTCGCGGAAGCCGAACTAAATGGATGCCCTATGCATTTCGAAGGACATCTTGCGAAGCAAAATCCATCGATGTATGTACATGTCGTCCATTTCGAATTGATAAGTACAAAAAAGGTCTTAAACATTTTACATTTGTCTTGATTCAGTTTATTTGGGCGATTTTGGCTAGAAATTGCCCACATGGACGACAGCCTCCACGCGTGGCACGACACTAATGTTGACAAATTTTATAATTTGTAATATTTTTTTCCTAAATTTATTGACATATTTTATTTCCCATTTTGGCTAGCATCGCACAGGTTATAAGGGCCGCCTTAGGCCATGGTTGGCGATGGCCTCTACGTGGGCCGTGACCTTGCAACCCAAAATGAAAAAAAAATGTCAGCATCTGTTGTGTCACGTAAGATGGCTAGCATCCATATCAGTGATTTTTTAGGCAATACTAGCTGGATGAATTAAATTAGCACAAATACAATAGGTTTAAGACTAAATTGGTCTAATTAAAAGGTTTATGACTGAATTTTATATCAATGGATTAGGTTTGAGACTTTTTTTTTTTGTACTTCCTGCATTTCGACTAACTTATATCAATCAATCTTTTAACACATGCTATCGTGTGAAATTAAAAATTTCCTCATTTAAAACCGGCCTTATTATTTAACACACTCTCTCTTTCTTAATTAGAATTCTCAGAAAATTGTCCGAAAATTTTTAAACCTATTACATTTTGGTCAATTCAATTCTAAACCTTTCAATTTTGTCAATTGAGTTCTTTGATTGATTTTATTTATAAATCAACGATGTGAATGTCGGATGTTCTACGTTGCATGACTGGTAATGAGGTTGGTAAGTGTTTTTTTATTTCTTTCTTTTCATTTTTTTATTAAGTCCGGCAAGGGCCACGGATTGCTCGCCGATTATGGGTGAGGGTTGGACCGCCCTCTCCCGTGACCGTGGAGGATTGGCGGGCGACCCTCATTTTACATGACATGACGAGCGCCCAAGTCAATATTTCCTTCTAAAATTAGTTAGGTGGACTTCATTGAGAAATTGTCAAAAGGTTTATAACTTAATTAGCGAAATTAAAAATGTTTAGGATTGAAGTGATCCAAGTGTAATAAATTTAAATTTTTTTTGAACAATTTTGGTTCAGAATCTCTGTTATGGATGGTGGGAATTTCATATGAAGGAGGATCAATTGATAGAAGTTAGCTTAGTCGGATCAGTTTCTTCTGGAAAACCGTGTTGGCTACATGGCTGAGATCATGGAATCAACATAGAAGGAATAAAGAAAATTAAACCCCATGATTTTGTCAGATAGCTCAAGATCTGATCTGAGGCTTGGAAGTCACCGAAACCCTACCTTATTTGACTTTCCGAAGCGAGTGATACGACTTTGAGTTTGAGAGTGTATAACCCATCAAGATTTCCAGCCACACATACACATCATCCATCCCTCGGATTCCCCAAAGGATCAGGCGCCACAGGACAAGCCTCGTCTGAATCTCTCTGTCTGTCTGTGAAATCATGGTCTCCAGTTGTTTCGGTCTTCATCACCATCTCCATCAGCGCACCCACCTCAATCCCGAGATTCCTCTCAGACTCTCTCATCTTTCCACCACTTCTTCTCTGGTTCAGTTCGCCTCTAGATCAAGCTTCACACATCTCATCCACCGCCGCAGATGCTCCAGCTCAGCACCCATGGCGTGCTCGGGGCAGTCCTGCCCGAGTCCGAAGCCTTCGGATCCCGATCGCTTCGAGCCGGACCCGACCCTCACTAACGATGACCTCCGCCCCACCACGGCCTCGGAGCGGACCTTCTCTGGATGGGAGATGGCCAGCCTGTGGATCGGGCTTGTGGTCGGGGTCCCCTCCTACTACCTGGCGGGCAGCCTCGTGGACCTCGGCATGGCGTGGTGGCAGGGGATCGCGACCGTGGTGGTCGCCAATGCGATCCTGCTCGTGCCCCTCGTCCTGACGGGCCACCCGGGCACGCGCTACGGCGTCCCCTTCCCCGTGCTCGCCCGTTCCTCCTTCGGTGTCCGTGGGGCCCACATCCCGACCCTCCTGAGAGCTCTGGTTGGGTGCGGTTGGTACGGCATTGAGACGTGGATCGGCGGCGAGGCCATCTTCCTCCTCCTGCCGAGCTCGCTGAAGCACTCCGCCCTGTCGCAGCCTTGGCCTTGGCTGGGCTCATCCCCGCTAGAGTTCGCTTGCTTCATTGCGTTTTGGCTGGCCCAGTTGACCATAGTTTGGAAGGGCATCGAGGGAATCAGGCAGCTTGAGAAGTACTCCGCTCCGATCCTAATAGCCCTCACTTCGTGCCTCTTCGCCTGGGCCTATGTCAAGGCCGGCGGCCTCGGCCACATGCTCGCCCTATCGTCGAAACTGTCCTCATCCCAGTTCTGGGCACTGTTTTTCCCTTCCCTGACAGCAAACATAAGCTTCTGGGCGACGCTCGCGCTCAACATCCCGGACTTCACCAGGTACGCCAAGAGCCAGAGGGACCAGGCTGTCGGTCAGGCCGGGCTCCCGCTCTTCATGGGCTTGTTCACCTTCGTCGGCCTGGCCGCGACCGCCTCGACGGAGGTGATCTTCGGCCGCGTGATCTCGAACCCGATCCAGCTTCTAGGCCAGATCGGGGGCCTCGGGACTACCATACTGGCCATCCTGGGAATCAGCCTGGCCACCATCACCACAAACATAGCTGCCAACGTGGTGGCGCCGGCCAACGCGCTGGTCAACCTCAGCCCTTCGTGGTTCACCTTCAGGAGAGGAGCCCTGATTACAGCGCTCCTGGGCATCGCCTTCCAGCCGTGGCGGCTCCTCAAGTCGAGCGAGAGCTTTGTGTATACCTGGTTGGTGGGTTACTCTGCGCTGTTGGGCCCGATCGGAGGCATCATTTTGGCCGATTACTATCTTGTCCGAAGCACTGAGTTAAGCATCAAGGACTTGTACACATTGAGTCCTCACGGGGCTTATTACTACTCCAGAGGCTACAATTTGGCGGCGATAGCTTCGTTGGCAGTCGGGATTGTCCCGGTGATCCCGGGTTTCTTGCAGAAAGTCGGGGCTTTGTCCATGATTCCGGATGCGTTTGTGGTCATCTACAACAACGCTTGGTTCTTTAGCTTCTTTTTAGCTGGGTTTCTCTACTGGGTTCTGTCAAGTTTTCCTGGGAAATCCAGGAAGTCTCTACCTTATGACCCATTTTTGCCTACTCAAAGTTGATGTTTGTTCACACATTTCGCACATAGGTTGTAAAGAAAATTCAAGGGGCTTATGGGTTATACATAATTTCAACTTCTTAGGAGTTGTTTGTTTCTTAATATGTTTCTTTTCCTCGATGTTTTGCACCCAAAAAGAGGCGACCTATATGTGAGTTGAACTTGGAGATAGTTCTTTTCTGTTTTTAGATGATAAAAGAAGATCAAGCTCATGAGCTTATTATCCTAGAGGTCGGAACAAGTTGATGGGATCCCCTTTTTTACATCGGTTGGAGTAGCTACTTACTTATTAGTGTCCGTAAAACTCTGTTGGTATAAATGTCATATGAGATGTGAAGCTATTTCTGACTTAAAGACTACTAGTTTACTGAGAACTAGAGCTAGAGCGGACTATAACATCCCTTTTATTGATTTAAAATTTTCATTTTCGAGAAAAAAATGGAACGAAAATGCAAGTTCTATGTTGAAGCATTAATGCAAGTCCTTTATCATTTGACGTTTCAATAAGTGATATGTGCAAATGGTCCATGTGAATCATGTACGTCCATGTTCCGACCGAAAAAAAAAAAAATCATGTACGTCCATGTGCTGTTTAAGACTTGGGACTTTCAGAAGTGTATAGTGAATAACGTTGACGTCTGGTTTGCTGTGGATTATAGATAGAGTGAATGGTTGGCCTCACCTATTGTTGCTTGTTCTAGATCCTAAAAATAACGTGCGAATACAACATAAATATTTTATTAATTTCAATCCAGGGAAGATTCAACCAAAAATAAAAAATAAAAAAATCATCATTGGCAGAAGTGAATTTAATATGTTGAGGGATATAATTCTATCATCCCGTACCTGAAAACATAATATGTCTACCTACCGGTAGATTTTTAACGAGTATTGTGGCACATTTATCATAAGTTAATTTTCCTATCACAAAAAAATTTCAAACTAGTACACTTGCTGAGAAATCAACCTTCCGTCAACTTCCATCCAATGTTCATGTAAAATTGCTGATGTGTAAACGCACATGGCAAGCAACTCATGTGGATCCGACATGGAAATTCAATATAAATAGCGCTTTAAACAATGCTGTTATGGGGGAGCCAGATCTGGAAAAAATGAACTGAGTTTGGGAGTTAAGGCAAAATTGAATCTGCTCATTCTCTCTCTCTCTCCCAAATCAACAAAATGTTAGGGTAAACTACGGGCAAAATTGGGGATTTCAACATATTTCCAAAACGTTAGACAGCTCTTGTCTTGAAGGGAAGCTGCTAAAGATGGCAAGCATACAAATGAATTATTATACGCAGCCATCGCGAGAGTACTTGATGAAGATAAGGTGAGGGAGAACCTGCGAGACTTCATAGATTCTTTGCTCAAGAATGAGTATCCCTTGGATTTGGTATTAACAATGGAAAAGCTTAGGAAGAGATGCGTTGCCAATGATTAAGGCTACATTTAATGGTCAGGATAATAAAATCCTATCTTATGTTTGATAGATGTTCATGATATGATAAATGGGATGTAGATATGATATAGCTCGGATGAAAATATCCAAGGGGAGAGGGTCGTAAAGACCTTAATAGGATTTCTCAAGAAAGCAGATATGAGAAGAACATCATTTTTTTCACAACCACTCCCTTTGCTCTACGCAGGCCTGCCTTTCCATTGTGCCGGGCCGCCTCTTCGGCGATGGCAACCGTCAAGTGTGGCCGCCTCTCCGGTGGCGGCAAGCAGGGGTCTTTGGCAGCAAAGCCGGGTATCTCTACGACCTCGTTATTTAATCAAAAGTTTGGTGTCATATGAGATCATGTCCCCCGTTTTTTAATTGCTCAAACCTTTCCAACATTCGAAAAGGGGTCTCGACATGTTATGAAGAACTCGAGGTTGATTCTTTCAAGGAAGCTCCCTTGGATGACATGCATGGGTGCATGTTCAACTTGTGGAAAAATGCTGAATAATTTTGTTACTTAGCACTTGTTTACTCACTCGATAAGACAACAAGAAAGGCCGGCAACTTATTCCGAAAAGATTTAACTCCAAATTAAGACCCTTGGCTCTTAGGGTTTGCTTGATCAATGTCGTGCTCGAATTTAGATGGAACAATCCTCTACTCAACAATAATTCACTTATTAGAATTTATCAATTAATAATTTCTAAAGCACTCTGATGTTTCAATAAGACATAGTCGATTTCAATTACGGTTTACCCTACTTATTCGATTTTATATATGTAGTTCACCAAACAGTAGATAGATTTGACAAAATCATTGTATTTCTTATCTTATCTTATCTTGTACATTGCTATCATGACTAGAAATTCGGACAATCAAACGTAGCCATGTTTTCCCCAATCAATAAATAATTTAGCCTCAAATGATGTGTAACTATTTTTTTACTATACAGGATGGAATTCCTAGCACAAAGATACACTCCAACTTTTGTTGCGTATTTTGATCCGGTCCTTAAAGAGATTTTGGGGAGCGCTAATCTAAATATCCCTAAACTCCGAATTCGACTAATTTGTATAATATTTTGGAGTGAGACTAAATTCACAACTGGAAGCTCTAGGTTTAAAGTAGGAGATCTACTCATCCCTCGGCCCAAGAGCACAACAACGTACTAATAATTAGAGAGTAATATCACATATTAGTGATAAGGAGAATCAGCATATTATTTAAGTTCACTGAAGATGATATAATCCATGCGTCATATACAATAACTATAAACATGTGCTACAATGAACAAAAATAGATGACATGAGCTCATATGTGTAAATGCCACATAATAGCTCACTGATAGGCAAAAGGACATAAGAAGTACCAAAGTTTGTATATGGCTCTCACTCTGATACCAATTTTTTTTTAATCATTGTCCAATTTTTTGAAAAATGAGTATTTGAGTGCCAACTCATGTGAGCTTTGCCGAAAATCTTACGTGGCAATTTTTTTATTGATAACCTGATTCCATGTGGCTTGCTAGAGGATCCCCATCAGCAATGAAAATAAGTTAAAATTATAAAAGCATTAAAAAAATTTAAAAATGAGCTAAAAAAATAGAAAAAAATAATTGGTATTAAATTTAAAAATATAGCAGCCCTCGCTGCTCCCAAATTGAAGCCTTTTTTTTTTAGGGTTTTATATTAATTTTTTAATTTAATTTAACTTTTTAAAAAATAGCTTATTTTTAAAATTGCCATGTGGACTGATTTTTTTTTTTAAAAAATTGCCGTGTGGACTCTGCATATACTGACTATTTAAAAAAATTATCACATAATATTAAAAATAAGGGTAAATGTCACATAATTAGTTTAGTCCGAATCTCTCCCCATTGGCACTTAAGTGATCTTTTTTTTTTCTTATTTGGCACTTAAGTGAGCCGGCGAAAAATTTTGGCATTAAAGTAAGCGCCGTACACAAACTTTGGCACTTCTGACATCCTTCCGCCTTCACCGATATATGCAGGTGAGTATCTATTCCCTATTCATCACTTGCCAAGACTCATCTTGACTAACGAGGCATCGTTACCATTAACTCATGGGACAAAATCATAAAGACATATTTATCATGCTTCAGCCTACACATTACGGGTGTCCTCTATATCAGCGAGATTAAATAAATCATTGTTTATCCGCATGATGATGGCTATTCCACATTCATTTGCATAATAGGCTACTCAAGCCATATCAGGCTACACAAACCCCATTATCTAGTAGAGATTCATATCCTCTCAACCTTATAGAGATTCATCTTAAACGGTAGAGCATATATATTTTCTCCGAGCCTTATACACATACTCATATGAGGGATTTTGCTATCTGGTGAACAAGCCGTGGCAAAGGCACTCATCAAATGGCATCATTCACATGCAAATCATCATAACATAAAAATTTCCATGAGCAACTAATAATATTGGTGCAAATCATATTATACTAAAACTGTGTTTGGTTGTCTGAATTTTTAGTCAAAATAAGATTGGATTGGATAGGATAGGATATGATAGGATAAGAAATCAAAGAATTTCCATGATATCCTATCTACTGTTTGGTGAACTTCGAATTTAAAGTTGAATAATCAGAGGCAAGGCGCTGTTGAGAGCCACTCTATTTCGTTGAAGCATAAAGATGCGTTAGAATTATTCAGTGATAAATTCTGATGAGTGAGTTATTATTGAGTAGAGGTTTGTGCCATTTAAGTTCGAGTACAACATCGATGAAGCAGACCTCGTAGAATCGGGAGTCTTGATTTGGAGTTGAATTTGAAAGTCAATGATCAACCTTGAGTTCTTCATAACATGTCAAGACCCCTTTCAAATGTTGAAAATGTTCAAGCGGTTAAAGAATGAGGGACGTGGTCTTATACCACGCCAAACAATCGATTAAAGAACATGGTCGTGGAGATACTTGGCTTTGCGATTGGACACCCCAGCTTGGTTCCACTAGAGTGGAGGCCACGCTTGACGGTCGCCGCTGCTGGGGAGGCAATCCAATACATTGGAGAGGTTGCCCAATGAAGAGGAGAGGCAGTGGTTGTGGAAAAAACTTGGTTCTTCACGTGTCTACTTATTTGAGAAATCTTATCTTGGTCTATCCCATTCCCTCTCCATTTATACTTCTTTTTATTTTTATTTTTTATCTTGACTATATCTCTCAATATCTCCATTTATACTATCTTAGACAGCTACCAAATACAAGATAGGATAAAACATATCCTATGCTTACTTCTATCCCGATGACGAAATGCAGCCTAATCACTTGACATTTCTTGTATCAATAATGAAAACAAACATGAAGATTTATCATCATTTACAAACCTAAAAACTCTGGCAAAAGGACACTTAGAGTGACAATATTTACGTACGACGTTCACTTTGATGTCAATATTTTTTTGAATCAATTAAGTGCCAATTTTTTTTTAAAATGGATTATTTGAGCGCTAACTTCGATGAGCGTTGCCGGAAATCTTACATGACGTCTACGTGGCTTGCCGGAAGATCCCAATTGCAATAAAAAGGCAAAAAATTAATAGAAAATTTCGCCTAATATTAAAAAATTAAAAAATAATCTAAAAAATAAAAAAATAAAAACAACTAAAGAAAAAGGTAAAAAAGCATCAGGAATTCAGCATTTGCATCTGCAAAATGATAATGCTATCTCCATCACTTTTATCTGCAAAAACATCAAAATTTACTCAATTATTTGTACAGAAAAAATAAAAAATTAGAAATTAAGCCCTCACACGCGTGCGCGCGCGCGCACACACACTCTCGTCTCTCTCATGCACTCAAATCTCGCACAGAGAACAAAACCCAAGATTGAAGAATAAGAATCAAAATAAGAATCAATTACTGTAATCTCGCTTTGTGTCTCATCGCCGTCAGTCTTCGGGTTCATCTTCCCCTACTTTTTCTTCCCCCTGCTTTGAATGCCTTTACCCTTTCCACTGCTCAATCCAATCAAGATTTCGATACCCACCCACACAAAATTCCTTCTCTTGTCGCTGATAACGATCCTGCCCCAAACCCTTCCCTTTTCGCCACCCAAATCGTTCGACACCCACGAGAGCAAGAGGGTCGTCAGAGCCTGGGCGAGGGCCAGCGGGGGTTGCTGGCCACTGGCCGGGGTTCGACGACCCTCTCGCTGCCAGGAATTTTTTTTTTACTTATTTGTAATTTTAATATTGAATTTTTATATTAAAAAATCGCCACATGGACTTTTTTAAAATAAAATTTCCACGTGTAGTACACATGGACTGAGTTTTTTAGAAAAATTGCCACGTGGAGTCTACATGGACTTATAAATGACGTGGCACTAAAAGTTTTAAATAAAAATGCCACGTATATATTTTGGCCGGAATTTCTCGCCATTGGCATTAAAGTGATCGCTTTTTCTCCGATTTAGCATTTAAGTGATAAAAAAAAATATTGGTACTCAAGTGAGCCACGTACACAATATTGTCACTCCAGGTGTTCTTTTACCAAAAAACTCTTATTCATAAAATAATCATTTGAGTTCCTTAGCAACACCTGACTATTCTTTTTCAATTTAGCAAATTTTCAATTGAAGTACCAAATTTCATTTTCCTTAGTTAGCAACCTCTAGTTTTACTAACTCTTTTGTAAAAAGTACCAACCTGAATTAATCCGACACCTAAATTTTTTCTCATTATTTTGCCACTTAATATTGGGTAACTAACTCTAGCTGAGTTTATTCACCGGTATTTATTTATTTTTCTATTTGATAGCTTTTTTTGTTTAGTGTTTAGTTGCTTTCTTAACACCATATCAAATTTACCAACTATTCTTACCAATTTTAATTAGAGCAACTTATCAATTTTTCTTCCATGGAATTACCAAGTAAATTTTGGTTAACAACTTTCATTTGTGTTACGTATCAAGTTTATTTTTTTCTTTTAATGTCTCTCTGTTTTTATTGTTTTGCAGTCAAATGGTATTCAACCTACTTTTGCAGAGCTCATTTAGTCTACCTTCCTAAGCGAATATAAGGGTGCACTTCCCACGTCAGCTTGGTGCATTTAGGATTTTACTCTTAGCATTTCCAAAGAGGCTTGAACCCAAGAACATAAGGAGAGGGATAAGCTCTCTTGCATCTAAGCCAACATGTCCTCGGTTAATTTGCCTTCCTAATTACTACTAAGATTTACCACCTCAAGCATTAAATTAGTAACTAATTCTCATTTGACCACTCTCAACTGAATTAGTTATCAATGTTTATTCATTTCTCTATTAGTAACATTAAAAATTTCATATTGACACACCCGTGCCACATTTACCCCCAATTAATATTATGTCACAAAAAATTCTTAACTGGTACACTTATGCCGCATTTACCCCAAAATGATTTTTGTGTTACAAGTATCCCAAATCACCAAATTCTTTAAATTGGGAAATCTCTAAACTCACTATTTTTTTAGGATTTAAGATTTTTTGTGATACGAAAATTAGTTTGGGATAAATGTGGCAAATGTTTACCAGTTTGAAATTTTCTATGATATAAAAGTTAATTTGGGGTAAATGTTGCGTGGGTATACTAGTTTGAGATTTGTTGTGACATGAAAACCCTTATGAAAGAAGCCTTACCGTCGGTCTTTGCTATCTTATTCTCATAAAAGAGATGTGGTAAATGTGGCGGGGGTACACTAGTTTGGGATTATATGTGATCTTAACACTGGCTTTTTAATTTTCCAATTTATCCATAGGGGGTACTATCGAGAAAAAAATTGGCAAGTCACTCAAATAAACGTTAACAATTGTATATTAGTTAGTATATTTAGGGCGTTAACAAGAAAGGGTTATAAAATTTGGTTAAATATGAATTTTTTCAGAGACAAAAGAAGTTGGAAGTTAAAAAACAAATAAAAGTTTCTAAAAGGGGAAAAAGTGCATCACAAGTCCCAAAATTTTTGTGTCTAATGGAATCAAGTCTAGAATCTTTCAATTGGTTCAGTCAAGTCCCAAACATTTACCACAAAGTGCAATTTAGCCCTAAATTTTTCACAATCAAGTCCTGAACCTCTATTAAAAGTATAATTAAATTTTAAAACATATGTCGAAAGAGACATTTTAAAGATTCCATATACATTATGTTTGAGTGATAAGTAGGCAATTATACGCAGTGTTCATCAAGATGACTTGATTGCACTTTTGGATAAAAGGTTTAGGACTTAATTGAACTAATTAAAGAGTTTGAGATGTGACTGCATTGAGTACACGAAGCTTTAGGACTTTCAATACACTTTTCCCTTCAAATAAGAATTGGTAACACAAAATAAGTTGATAGAAAATGGTTGATAAGTAAGGGAAATAAAAACGGCAACTAAATGGAAAAATTGGCAAATTAAAAAAATAAAATAAAGGTTAGTAGGCAATTTTAAATGGGAGTTGGTAACACTATACAATTATAACTAAATCGGAAGAAAGTTAGCGAGTCACAGAAAGAAGACTGCTAATTTCGTATCATACTTGGCAAAAGTATGGCATTGATGACAAAGATAAATAAAAGAGGGTAAAAGAGAAGAGAGTTGCGTCCTTAGTTATCAGAGCGGTTGGTAATTTAAAAAAAAAAATGGAGGCTTCATAAGTAACTTAAATAAGAGCTGGTAATGCAATATTAGTTGGCTATTTAACCGGAGAAAAGTAAGGCAAGAAAGACAAATAAAAGTTGGTAAAAGATAAGAAATGTTTGTAATTAGCAAGCTGTAAATAAACTGTAATTACGTAAAGGTATCTATAAGCGAAAGAATAATCGAGAAATCAGGTGACTGGTAATGTTTTCACCAACAATATGCTGATGATAATTACCAACTTTTTCAGAAATCTAAACGCGTGGAGTCCTCAGTTTCTTTGCTAATGAAAATATAAAATCGTCAGAGTGGGGGAAGAATCTGACAAAAATAAGAAAGTGCTCGCCAAAAGTCTCTATAGCCACTTGTGAAACCTTATTTAGAGATTATTACAATAATGTATGAATAAAAAAGGGCACAAGCCTAGACGGCTAGACCAGCATAAAGGGATCTTTCTGAAATTCAACTGGTAAAGGATCCAGTTTCAAATCAGAATGTGGTTAGTTCTCTCCCCTTGGTGAACACGTTGAGCAAAATAATGATTTTTGCTACTCATTTTTTAGCCTTTTCTAAATTCGACCCGAACTCCATATGTTATGTTTCTTCTGCAGATTTGATAGGTGACTACCAATTTCACCTTATGCACGGTTTTTTTTTTTTTTTTTTTTTTTTTTTTTTTTTTATAGATTTCTGAAAGGCGTATAATTCGTTTCCTGATCTTAATATTCATTAAGTTTTAACAAATTTTAATTTCTAAATTTTTTTCCGGGCAATCCGGCGTAATTTGGGCATGAGCATCCTAGGCTCGTTGCAATCGAGATAATCAAGAATAATGAAAGAGAGAAAAAATAAAAATAAAAATGTGGACCTGTAAGGAATTGAACTCATGAAATCTTCTCATCAAGATGTAAATTACAGTTTGAAGCCATTGATTTATTTCGTGAATTTCCATTTGTCAGTAACTAAAGGGAATAACACATTGCTTTTCTAATGTAACACTAAAGTAGTTTATGGGCTAAGATTGAAGCCCATTTGAGATGTCGGCCTAGTTTTTAAGACACTACAGAAAGTGGGCCTCATTTCGTTCCAAGAGAAACCTGCAAAATCCAAAGATCAAATCTCCAAGCACTGTCGTTGATATATCATTTCTTCTTTGCCATGGTAATATCTCATGGAAGCATGTCAGAAAGCTACAACCAAGTTCCCAAATTCAACCAATCCGTGGGTGCAAAAGCTTGTGGTTAAGTTTTCCTTTTTGGTTTGGATGATATGATATATGATGAATTAGGGGCATTGAACCTATTTCATGATGCGACCTTATAGATGTCTTTATCTTCCCCTCACGCTTAGTTGTGAAAATATTTCATTGGGGAGGCAAAATAAGAGCCTGGAAAGATTTGAATCTAAAACCTCTGCTTTAATGCCTTGTGAGATTTTGTGAGAACATAACCAATTATTTTAAAAGCTTAAGTTATTAGATAAAGATGTGGTTGAATATTTAATTACTCTAACATAAACTTTTAACAGTCTCAAATATTTATATTTTACAATTGCATTTTCACTAATGCCATGTAAAATTTTATGGGACCACAACTAACTATTCTAAAAACTTAAGCTATTAGATGAAGACGTGATTGAATATTTAATTACTCTTACATAAACTTTTAATAGTCTCAAATGTTTACATTCTAAAATTGGATTTTCACTAAGGACCGTGTTTTCCTCCATCCCTTATTCGAGAAAGCTAGCTTGTGGTTGATAGGTCACATATATCTAAAACGTCGAAATAACAACCATGGAAAGTTACTCAAGTTCTTCCTTCTTCTAGCAATTAATCTAATTTTTCTAGGTTCATAGGAAACCGAAAAAGGGGTTGTTTAAGTCCAAAACCGATACAACCTAAACTCAGATATTTTCTACTCCAAAACTTAGGTTCCGTTTGTTTCTGGAAATTGAAAGATTTGGAAGATATTTTTTTAAAAATGATCGCTTTTGTCACTTACGAAAAGGAATACACAAGATATATTTTTATCGTCCAAGAAATTGTTTAGATATAAATTTTTCTCGACAATGAAAACATTTACGATTGACTAATTATTTTGAGTTATACAAACAATTACTTTTTTTAAAAAAATTCTCCAAATTTTTTATTTTTTTCGAAACAAATAGAGCTTCAGTAGTGTGAGATTTATCAAACAAGCTAGTGATTCTACTTAGTACCTTCCGTCAAATTTGTAGTCGAGAGTTAGATTCAATGGCGGGCAACATTGAAATCACGCTTTTCTTTACGATACGTCTCGACAATTTACTTTCTTCCTTCATTCTAATTTCTGTGGACTATCTTCCTACCACGGTCCACGGGATAAAAAAGGACTCAGTGAGTAATATTTTACTGTCTAAACCTGCTGCAAAAGTACAATCATGAGTGCTCTGTTGAGAATGCGAGCTTAATGAACTGACTGAGTTGAGATGATAGTGATTGATCGGTGCCGATAGCGATTTCTCTTTCTTCCCTCACGTCTCTTTTCCAGTGTTTCCCGTGGACTATAGCTGTTGTTTTGATTTCGGGTTTCATTTTCTCTTTCTGAAACCCTCTAATTACAATGACAAGTTCATTTTGATTTGCACCTACAAACCCAACGGCTGTGTGTCCAACCGAATTTGGACACTGATTTTCATATCATGTCCCAAACTAGATTGGTTGGGAAAGGTCCTGTTAAGTGATTTATAAGTCCACATGCAATTCCAAATAGTCACAATCTTGTGTGTTTACTTAGAGTACTTGTTTAGAGTGCTTGGATCAAGTTGATTGGGTAGGGTCATTCCACATGGTATCGAGATATGTATGTTTCTAGTAAGTCGGTGGTTCGAGAATTGACTAGCCTATACCTAATTCAACGAGGTTGAGAGTAATTAAAGGGTTAGAGAACTTAAATAATGTATAGCTCTTGACAGGTTTCTAAGATGGCAGAAAGATAGGAATGGACTGAATCATATGTTGAACGGGGAATATTCCTAACAATGGTCAAGACTAACAAGGGTATTATTTAGGGGAGTTTGTCACATCCCAAATTTCACATTAGTTGAGAGAGACATTGTTGAGTGATTTATAAGTTCACACTCACTCCAAAGGGCCAGCACCTTGTGTGGATACTCTAGGTACTCTTTTGGAGGCTAGACCCAAGTAGACTGTGTTGGATTGATATAGATGGTATCCAAGCAAAATCCACGTTGGTTGAGAGACCATATGAAGTGATTCATAAGTCAAGACACACCCTAAAATGGTCACCACCTCATGTGATTTCTCAAAATACTCCTTTTTTTGAGCTTCACCCAAGTAATGGGGTCAGATAATTACATTATAAATCCATGAATATGCAACCATGGGATTTCAAATTGCCTCTTGTAGATAATTGGTGTGCAATTCTAATTTGGCCCGATGCATTTTAAAGCCATGATAGCATCAGCATGGATGAGTCATGGCTAGAGCGGACAATATCATATCGGTGGTGGCCCGAATAGGGTTACTTGCAAATTAGTATCGGAGTCAGAGTGAATGTTGGGTTTCTGATTCATGCATCCAGTTCAACATCTATGCGATATGAGATGTTGTGGGAAATGAGTCACGACAAAATGGATAATATCATAAAGGTAGCGCTTGCCTACTACAATTAAATTATAACTATTTCCAATACAGCTTAAGTCGTGTCATGCCAGCAAAATTTAAACCGCAGGCTCAAAAAGATAAAATGAGGTACATTTGTTCTAGAATAACACTTAGCCTATATCAATTAGGTTATATCATACAGGTCCCCTATACATATCTAGTGCAACCTTTCATTTATTTATGATTGTTTTGGACGGTTAATACCAAATTAAATATCCCATTCACAAAAATTTGAAATGGATGTACTTGTAACTCAAATAAAAGATTGGAATAGCGAGGGTAAAGAACGAAAGAATCAAATTTTTTTTTCGAAAGATGGCGACCAGTGAGATATTACCACTATTAACAACGATGAAAAGACATGGAATAACGTGCATTACATGTACGCAAGACATTAAATACTCGAGACCCGACGTGGCTTCGGGCCATGCAATGAATGGAGAACAAAGGACAAAATGAACCAACTTGCTTGGCTCGGCCGGCTTGGCTCACGGAGCAATGTTCCAATCGTTCTATTGCAAACCAGCTTGGCTCAACCACGACGTCAGTCACCCCAAGAGAATTGTCTGATCAATCTTAAATTGTCGTACCGATCTTAATTTTACTAATTTGATTCTAAATCTTTACGCGAAATTTGAATATATCATCACATGACCATTTGAATATGTGATGTGTGTATATATATTGAGTTGTTCATATATCTTGAACTCAAACTTGTTTGGATGAAATTTATGGACATTATTAAAATAAAAAAAATAAACATATGACGTCATTTTCAAGCCATAGAACTCGTTGGGGGACAACGGACCTCCTCAAGACCCCATAAGAACTCTAGATCGCATTTAATACGGAATACATTTCGGCATCTTATGTCTTCTATGTCAATCATGTAGTAGGCCCCTTCACTTTGGTTCTTGGCGGATTCATCAGTCATTTTCTTTAATGAATTAGGTCATGCACGGTCTATTCCAGTTTTGCAATTGCGCCCCGTCATGTCTACCATTAAAATCAGAATTTCCATTATGGTTTAGTGAAATATTCAGGAAATAAAGTAAGGAATAAGTTTGACGAAAAAAACCAAAATTAAGGAATAAGCATGCTCACGAATCATGAATTACATCTTATCTCGTCCATTAGGTTAGAAAGCTATTTTTGTTGGAATATATAAATATTAAATCACGCATTCTTCAATCAGCTTAAGCTTTTAGAACAGTTAGCTGTAGTCCCATAAAATCTTTCATGGTATCAGAGCTACATGGAGATGGTTCCCTTGATTGATTGAAAGCCCGACTTGTTGCAAAAGGCTTTCATCAAGAGGAGGGTGTTGATTTCATGGAAGCCTTTAGTCCGATAGTCAAACAAGCCACTATTCACCTTGTCTAGTCTATTGCTATTGTTCAAAATTGGGAAATTCGCCAATTAGATGTCAAGAACGTCTTTCTACACGGTGACCTTGATGTTCCTGTCTATATGGAACAACCACCGTGCTTCCGAGATTCAACTTATCCCGACCATGTCCGCTTACTCAAGCGTACACTTTACGGCCTCAAACAAACTCCTAGGGCATGGTTTAACAAGTTCGGTGATTTTCTTATGGAGTATGGATTTTTCTGCAGTAGTGCCGATCCATCATTATTTGTCTATCGTCATGATGATCATATTATTATTCTATTACTCTACATAGATGATATAATTCTCATTGGTGATTCCTCGATATTCTTGAACCGTCTTGTGCAGGCACTTGGTTAAGTATTTTCCATGAAAGACCTTGGGGCTCTTCATTATTTTTTGGACATTGAGGTCAATCGATCCACCGATGAGCTCTTTCTCTCAAAACAAAAATATGCCTTGGATCTTTTGAATCGGGCATCAACGGTTCAATGTAAACCGATTGCTACTCTTATAGCTATCAAGCAGCCACCACTCAAAAATGGTGATAAGCCCTATGCTGATCCATCCCATTTTCAAAGCATTATCGGCGCTCTTCAATATCTTACTCTCACTCGTTCGGATCTCACTTGCGGTTAACATGATATGCCAATATATGCATGCTCCAGCTGTTGCTCACTATCGGATGGTAAAACGTATCTTGCGATATATACGTGGTACTTTACACCTTGGACTTCGCATTTTATCTCGTAGTTCTCTCCATTTATTTGGCTTTGCCGATGCGGACTAGGTTGGGTACAAACTCACCCGACGTTCTACCACTGGTTATTGTACTTTTCTCAACTTGAATTGTATTTCATGGTGTGCCAAGAAACAAGTTACTGTTGCTCGCTCTATAGCTGAAGCCGAACATCGGGCTATTGCTTTCGCAGTTCTTGAACTCACTTGGATTTCATACATACTGCGTGGCATAAGGATCTACCAACGTCAACCTTCATTACTTTTCTCCGACAACATGTCATCATTACATCTCACAACTAATCCAATCTTTCATGCTCGGACAAAGCATATTGATATTGATTACCTTTTTGTTCGGGAAAAGGTTGCTCTTGGTTCTATTGTAACTCGATATGTTCCGTCTCCCTCGCAGGTTGCTGATATTTTCACCAAACCATTGACTCGAGACATCTTTGGTCCTCCCCATTGGCCAGTATGAAGGGGAGTACTGAAGTAATAAATCAAAAAGCAAAAAATCAGAATGGTCACAATGCAGATTTTTTTGCAAATCATGAAGATTATGAAGATAACACATCAAGTAGACTATCCGCGAGTTGAACATTTGCAGATCTTTTTCTGATTTGCTATTTATTTATCATGTAGATCAATTTGTTATCTTTTTCTGATTTGTTATTGTGTAAATCATATCATTATCTTTTATTTCCACCATAGTTATAGGTGACAATATCCCTATTTATATTGTACAATGTATCAATGAAAAGCACACTTCAGCAACTCAATTTCTTATTTTTTTCATAGTATTAGAGCAGGAGGTTTTGAGTTCGAACCTCTCCAAACCCCTATTTGCCTCCCTAATGAATATGTTCATGCTTAGTACTAGGCAAAAGACCGGACTAAGCGTGAGGGGGAGTGTTGGAATATATAAATATTAAACCATGCCTTCTTCTATCGGCTTAAGTTTTTAGAACAGTTGGTTGTGGTCCCATAAAATCTTCTAATTTCATGGGTATGAAATTATTTACCTAAAGTGGAGTTTCGATAAAAGAAAAGGAAAGTGTTTGTTGAGGGTTTGGTTCGACAAGACTCATAAAACTGTTCCCAATTGCCACAAACTCACAAAGAGCTCGCAAGGAAAATTGAACTACGCACTTATAAAGCTAAACATCTATGAGCAAAATGTTAGGAAATTAGCGACAATCTTAACAATATCAAATTAACGTATTGAAATAAAGCAAGATGAATTGCACTTTGGTTATCACAAGATAACACATACCTTTTTTGCTTGAACCCAAGTTCTCCCAAGAACTTCTTCAGCTACATCAACTCTTTACTAGCTTCGATCGTTGTAATAAATTCCACTTCGGTTGTAGAAAGTGCAACACACTTTTGCAACCTTGGCTTCCATGACACAGCCCCACCGGCAAAAGAAATCAAATAACCGGAAGTAGATTTACGTGTATTAATATCTCCGGCCAAGTCGGAATCCGTGTATCCAACTAACTCTAGTTTCCTGGTCCCAAAGTTGAGTTTCAAGCTTGAAGTTCCCCGAAGATACCTCACGATTCACTTTACCGCATTCCAATGCTCTCTTCTTGAATTTGACAAATAGTACTAACAACGCCAGCTGCATGCGCTAAGTTTGGCACTGGTGAGGCATATGGAACACTTCCCATGTCTTTCTTCTCTTTATCGGCCGTAGGATTTTGCTTTGTACTCAACTTAAAGTGGGCAGCAAGAGGAGCGCTAACCACTTTAGCCTTGTCTATTTGAAATTTCTAAAGAAATTTTTTGATATACTTCTCTTACGACAATAATAACTTCTTAGAATTTCTGTTTTGAGTAATTCTAATACCAAGAATCTACTTCGCCGGACCCAAGTCTTTCATGGCAAAAGACTTGCTCAACTGTTTCTTCAATTCGTGAAGCATTCGTGCCAATAATTAACATATCAACAATATAAAGCAAGAGAATAATAAAATCATCATCATAAAATTTTTGGACAAATACGCAGTTATCCGAGGAAGCCTTCTTATAGCCCCGCTCAATCATAACTGACATAAACTTTTAGTACCGCTATCTCGGTGCTTGCTTAAAGCCATAGAGACTCTACTTTAGCTTGCACACATAGTCCTCTTTTCCTTTCACTTTGAAACCTTATGGTTGTTCTATGTATATTTCTTCCTTCAAGTTACTATGCGGGAAGGCTGTTTTGACATCAATTTCCATGTCCGGGCTAGTTGCTAAGCCTAAAACCACACGGATAGAAGACATTTTTATCACCAGAGAAAATATATCATTAAAATCGATGCCCTTTCTCCGACCGAATCCCTTAACAACTAATCTAGCTTTGTACCGTGGTTGTAAAGTATGTTCATCTTGCTTCAACTTGTATACCCACTTGTTCTTCAAAGCTCTTTTGCCTTTAGCCAACTTCACCAGCTCATAAATATGATTATCATAAAGTGACTGCATTTCATCCCGCATGGCATTAAACTATTTGCTTTTGAACTCATCTTCTATTGCTTTTGCATAGCACTCTAGTTCACCTGCATCAGTCAATAATACATACTCATCTGCAAAATATCTAGTGGAAGGTGGTCGGTCTCCGACGGATCTCCGGACTAGAACATCCGGTGGAGTATCTAATGGAGCTTCTGGCTTAGGAACAATACCATTTGTCTCAACATCATGCTCATTGTTTGAAACATTCATTTCTGGTTTCTCCTCATCAACCTATGCAGGAACATGTGTGTGAGGAACTGAATCCAAGTCAATCAAATCATTACTAACATGTGGCGTTGAAATTATCTACGATTTCTCAATATCCTCTATAGTTCGATCTTCCATAAGCACAACATCTCCGCTTCTTATAACTTTCTTTTCAACTGGATCATAGAACTTGTAGCCAAACATATCCTGTCCATAGCTAATGAATATGCATTGTCGTGTTTTCACATCAAGTTTAGATCTCTCATCTTTGGGAATATGCGCAAATGTCTTGCACCCAAAGACATGCAAATAATCATAAGAAACATTTTTTCCTGTCCAAACTCTATCAAGAACCTGAAACTCTAAAGGAACACATGGAGTAAGACTTAATACATGTGTAATTGTACATAAAGCTTCACCCCAAAAGGATCTCGGTAGCTTTGACTATGAAAGCAAATATCTTACCCATTCAAGCGGTGTCCTGTTCATTCTCTCACCTAAACCATTTAACCGAGGTGTTTTGGGAGGTGTCCTTTGATGTCGAATATCCTGTTGTTTGCAATATTCATCAAAAGGTCCAGCATACTGTCCCCCGTTATTAGTTCCGATGGATTTCAACTTCTTTTCAATATGTCTCTCAGCTGAAGCCTGAAACCGCTTAAAAGCATCTAATAATTGATCCTTAGATTTCAAAGTATAAACCCAAAGTTTTCTTGAATAATCATTATGAAAGTAACAAAATAAAGAGAGCCACCGAGTGATTTTATCTTCATAGGACCACAAACATCAGAATAAACTAAATCAAGTATACCCGATCATCCACCCACTGCCTAATATAACTACACACTTGACGATGGCATTTAAACAATTCAACATGAGATTTATTCTCTAGTTTCTCATCAGCAAACACGAGCAAATAATAATCCTTCACATATAAAAGGACTTCCATTTTTCCTTTCCATACATGATAATTTGAACCATTCAATATACCATTCTACTAATATTCGTTTCCATTGTTTAACACAAGGCACAAAAATCCTACAAGGACCAAAGCTCTGATACTACTTTTTTAGGAGATTGGCGACAATCTTAACATTATCAAATTAGTGCAGCGGAATAAAGCAATCTCCTCTCTTGTACAAACCTAATAGGAAACTATATAATGGAGCAATATATCCGGCAAAATAAATAAATACCAATCACCCACGAACACAAGACAATTTTACGTGGAAAATCTCCCTTATGTGAGGAGATAAAAACCCTGGGTTCGGAGTCCACCCAAAAACTTCACTATTAATGAATTTGGTAGACAATATTCTTCTCTAGTTAATACTTCGGGTACATAGCAACAAATGCATCAAGAATACCTTTCTTGGGAATACACGTGAATTTGCAAGAGATCAAGGATAAATCTCACCAAAACACAGGTTTAGTTCTACCCACGAAAAACCTGATGAAAGAAGATCTACATGAAATTGAAACCGATCAAATTCGAGAACAATGTGTTGCGAGCAATCGGACCATGAATCGACCTCTGATGTTGGTTTGATGAAAACCGAATGGCACCCTCTTTCCGGATTTTCTCCTCTCTTTCTCTCTTGCTACTACCTTTGAAAAAGAATGTCTTTTGTGACTATGATATATAAAAGGTAGTGAGAAACCTATCTCTCCATATGTATCATCATACGGGCTCAAGCCTATGGGCTTGCACTTCATTGTGTTTCCTCTTCGTGGGAGTGAGACCAGCTAACACAAAATTCATGTTGGAGGAATTTAATTAAATTATATCTTAAGATTGAATTTGTCGATTGAAAACCTCACCCGATAGAAGTCAAACTTGTATTTTAGACATCGTCTAACTTGGACTTTGTCTGAAGTAGATTGGGTGGACCCAAAAGTTTGATGAAGTCTGAAATTGAATTAAAAATGAAAAAGAAGAAGAAGGAAATCATCGATTTTCAAGTTTGAGTCGACAAGTCAACCTTGAATATACACAAGAAAAATCTTTCTTTATGTGGTTTCTTAGGTCGGTTGAAGTGAAGTGGTTCTGCTGGTATTGTACACATAGTTTTCATTGTGAGTATTCAGTTTTCTCTCCGATTATCATAGTGAGAATTTTCTGGGCGAGATTGTGAGTAAACACAATCGGGAATCTCTTGGGTCAAATCTAGAGTTAGGAAATACGCGAGTATTTAGTGATTATAAACTTTACAATCGTCCGAACTCATAGTGGATTTCTTGATGGTTGACTCTCTATGTTGAGTAAATTCCAACACTTGGCTTGCATCATGTAAGTTTCTAGTGTCTTTATAGTTCCTTCTTGATTTGTCCGGTAATTTTGTTTTCTAGCGTTTTATATTGGACTATGAGATCTGTTAACTATTGCGTTTTTTTCACCGGAGTTGGTGTTAGAGATATATTAGGGTTTCCAGAATTGATTTGGGTGTTGCTTTGTCTAATCATTGTCTAAAATATTATCTTTGTAATTATGTATAGAGGATAGAATGAAATTAAGAAGTTCAATGGAAGGAACAACTTTGGGTTATAGGGTTTTAAGATGTGTGCTCTGTTATTAACTCAATGATTAGTGAATGCATTGGGAAGATGATAATAAGTTTCCAAAATGATAGAAGAGGCTAAATAAGGTTGAATAGTTGATGGAGAAGGGAAAGAGCATACTCCTATTGACAAAATCGTGCGAGGTGTTGATAGAAGTGGCGTAAGAGAAGGATATTGCAGCGTTATAGGCGAACTTGGGCTTAAGTATACCACAAGTGCCATAAGTTGTGTACAGCGCTCACTTTAGTGTCAAAACTTCCAAATCGATCACTTTAGTGCTAAGTTTTTGTAACTTCAATCACTTAAGTGCCAACTTCTTTTAAAAACGATCACTTTAGTGCCAGCGCTGACGTGGCTTGCCGAAAATTCAACACGTGCTATTTTTTTTTATTAATATTTGAGATGACGTGGCTCGGTGAATTTGACACTAAAGTGATCGTTTTTTAAAAACATTGGCGCTTAAATGATCGCTTTTAAAAAAAGTTGGCACTTAAGTGACCGTTTTGAAAGTTTTGGCACTAAAGTGATCGATTTGAAAGTTTTAGCACTAATGTGAGTGCTGTACACAACTTATAGCACTTGGGGTGTACTTAAGCCGGCGAACTTGAGGCCCTTCAATTGAGGGAGGGTTAGAACAATCGCATGTATATGCTAAAAAAGTTTATAGGTGGTTGAAAGAACATCCATTAGAGCCTCTTTAGATGTGCTTAACAAGCTGCTGACGCACTAATGGACGTTAATGAAGCCTTGCCTAATGAGAAGCAACCACATGATGTTGTTGGCGTCTCTGTGGAATTCTTTTGTGAACTTCCTTTATCCACTTTCAAGGGGACACACCTTTGATTTCCCTGGAACAGATAACATCTGCCCTGTTTTCTAATGAGTGGTCCTGGAAGTTGCAAAAAAATAACTTGGCATAGAACATGGCACAAGGTTTGGTTATCCCAAATAGAGAAGAACGTAGATTGTGCCATGCTTCACATGCTAGTATTGTTAGTTGTCTAGGTTCTATTGTGGATAACATTAGGCTTGATCATTCACATGTTGCTAGGAGAATGTGCATGACCATTAAAATTATACATTTTGATGTTGTGAAATGGATCCTCTAGTTTTGTTGGGGAAGACAAATGTTAGGGGTATGTTCAGAGAATGTAACTCATGTGGTGTGGCAATTGTTTGCGGGCTCGGTCAGGTTGGGAACTTGAAAGAGTTTATTTTTGAGTAGTTATACCTTTATTTTTGGAGAAAAAGACACTTTTAGTGCTAAAAGTTGCATACGGAGATTACTTTAGTGCCAAAAGTTTCCGTTGGATCACTTAAGTGTCAATTTTTTTTTGAAAAATGATCACATAAGTACCAACTTCGATATTCTTCATCGGAAATCTGACGTGGCACTTTTTTTTAATTAATATATGATGCTGATGTGGCTCACTAAAGGTCCATCGTGCCATTTTTTTAAAATTTAAAATTTATATTTAAAATAATTTGAAAAATAAGCTGAAATTTTTTAAAAAAAAGCTAAAAATTTTAAAGAAAGGGGATCGATAACCGGGTGGTGAGGGCTATAGCCTTGCCGCTATCGCCCACCATCACCTACAATGGCCGACGATGGTGGGACATGGCTAGCGGGGTCGCCGAGCCCTGGCTAGGGGTCGCCAAGCCTCGCTGATTGAAAGCGAGAGCCTGGCGGCCCTCGCCCGGATCTAGGTAAGGGTGCGTCGGCGGTGACCGCCCTCGACCAGCACTGGGCAAGGGTCGGCGACCCTCGCTCGATTGGGGTGAGGGCGCAACCCTCGCCCAAATCTAGGCAGGGGTTGCCGAGCCGTGCGCTACCCTCGCCGGCCATTATCGACGATGGTGGGGCGGTGGCGACGGGGGTTAAAGCAAGCCCTCATCGCCTAATCTGCCTATTTTTTTTTTTTTTGTGCTAATCCTTTTTTTGCTTATTTCAATTTATTCTAAATAAAGTTTTTATTTTAAAAATTTTCTGTTAATTTTTCTTTTTTAAAATCTAATTTTTTTTTTTAAAATTTTTTCTAAAATTTGAAGTCTATGTCATGTGGACTTCATTTTTTTTAAATGCCAATTAAAATTCAAAAATTAATTAAAAATGTAACGTATTGAGAATGGCTTGAACTTTTCACCGAAGGCACCAAAGTGATCATTTGGTCTTCAATTTGACACTTATGTGATCAGTGAAAACTTTTGGCACAAAAGTTATCTCCGTACTTTTGGCACAAAAGTTATCTCCGTACACAATTTTTGACACTAAAGTGTCCTTTTCCCTTTATTTTTGTTAGTTATGCTATGAGTTCGAATTCATTGCTAAGAGACTCGGTGATTTCCAAGACGGTTGAAGCCGAAAACATGGTGACAACGAAAGGGGTTGAAGGGGTGGTGTGCTCTAATGTTGATAAGTGATGCGTGTGAAAACTGGGTGACATGAAGCCATAGATATCATGGGAGAATGGCTGACCAATATTTCTACGTCAGAGACAACATGGAAGCAGAGTATATGTTCGTGAAGTTTTTGACAGTGGAAAATCCTGCAGACATGTGGACTAAGTTCACATCTCTATACAAGTCCGAACTTAGCTTGGGCTTAGACATATATCTATGGTCGTCAAGCGTCTGTCGAGGTGTTGGGAAGCCGCATGGTTGACAAGTCCTATGACTTGACTACAATTATTGAACCAAGGTAAATAGATCTTAAATTATGTCTCGAATTTGAGCTCGTTGATCGAAAGCATGACCCAATATAAGTTCGGCCTGTATTTTGGATGTCGACTTAGACTTCATCTCCAATCAAAATAAATGGAGTCCAAAATTTGGCAGAGTTTGATCGTATATTTAAAAAAGAAAGTAAAGTATTTAAGGTTTCTAAGTTTCAGTCAATAAGTCACGCAGGAATATATAGAAATGAATCCTTTCTTTGTGTGGGTTCTTATTTCAGCTGATGAAAAATGGGTCTGCTTTTATTTCAATCATAGAGTTCCCGTCGGATTCTTCAGTTTCTGTCTGAGAATTTTCTCAGTGGGAATAATGCAAGAGATTGTGAGCAGACATAATTGGAATTTCTTGGGACAATTTAGGGTTGGGAAATACTTGAGAGATTGAGTAATTGTAAACCTTGTGATTCTCCAGATATATAGTGGATTTTTGGCAGGTAGCTAGAGTAGGGGGATAAGTACACCATGAATGTCATAACTTGTGTACGACGTTCACTTGAGTGCCATAACTTTCAAAACGTTCACTTAAGTGTCATAACTTTGAAAAATCGTTCACTTGAGTGCCACATCGGAGCAAAATCGTTCACTTGAGTGCTACAGTAATTTTTCGGCGTGCCACGTCATCTTTTTCGGCGTTCACGTCAACATGGCACTCAAGTGAACGATTTTTAAAAGTTATGGCATTTAAGTGAATGTTTTAAAAGTTATGGCACTCAAGTGAATGCCATACAAAAGTTATGGCACTTCTAGTATACTTTTCCCTTAGAGTAGGTATTGCCACATAAAATTTCTAGTGTTCTCACTATTCATTCTTGATTTTTTTTTCAAGCAATTTCATTTTCTCGCGTTTGATATTGAATTGCATGTCCCATTGACTCTCACGTTATTTTCACCATTCCTTTGGTATGGGATATTAAAACTCTATATCAAGCTTAAGTCAAAGAATATATACTTTGACTACTGAACGAACCGTTCATGAGTACTCGACGACATTTTCCAAACTAAAAATGACCAAACTCTCACGTTAGCCACTGCATAAAATACAAGAAAAATGCGAGGTCAACGAGGCTGTCCACGCGTGGATAAGCCTGGACTTAGAGGGATGGGGGTGGCTCTATTAAATGTGTGCATACAGATACATTAAACCTAGTATATGGACAATTTTTTTTTCATTTTTTGTCAATGTATATTTTTTATTACTAATATTTAATATTAGTAATTTTTGGTCAATGCATATTTTGAAGTTTCAGCTTCGGGCATAGAAAGGGTTGACATGGCCCAGCATCAACTATTGTATCTGGACAAAATGTTTATGAGTTTCTCTATGGTAGTGTCCTTGTGTATGTGAAAGCAGGTGTCTTGATATCTTGACAATGATGCAACTTATTTAATTAGCATCTACAATCTATATCTATAGATGATACATACAGTTCGACCACCAATGTGGTTTTAATGAGGTTTATACTTTCTTTATTTTATGTTTTTTTCTTCTCTTCATATAGCGTTTAGAGTTTGACTGTTATTGAATCTCAAGTGCCTAAATCCTTTCAACATGAAAAAAATTACTTTAGAGTCTGGCTACTGACATAGCTAGACTCGTTCAAACTATTTTTCGTACTTTTTTAAAAGTTAGTAATTGTTTTTTGTTGTCTTTTTATATTTTAGAATGCTAGGAATAAGTAACTTTTTTTATATAGTCCATTGTCCAGACAAAAGGCTATTATTTGATAGTACCAAATAAAAGCAAGCTAGTTAGACCATATTCGTTAGTCTAAATTGGGTAAAAGTAAGGCGGAACCTTCTTGTTGTTACTTGCTACATGTCTCTTGATTTTCAAATATTGATCACCTTAGCCATTCAAAACTAAGATACCCTTCTTTTTGTTCCCAAGAGGAATCTAATAACAGATAACTCATTAAAATAGTCTTGAAAAGCACCAAGATACTTGTGAAGAGATGAAACATTATCTCTTTCACTTTTTTGGATTTGTAGAAAAATTAAAATTTCATGCTCCTCAAATACTTTGGCAAAAATATTTTGTAAAGCCAACCACACTTTAGCAGATTTCTTCAAGTCTACTACTTTAGCAAGAACTTCTTCCGAGAGCGTTCCCTGCAGAAGGCGATATGACCTTCTCCATTGTGAAAACTCTGATTTGTCACCTCTTCTAAAACTTCAGCCCCTTTTTTGGAAGCTAAGGAGGTGATTGTTGGACTCAGCATCTGGTACATGCTATTAATGAATCCCATTAGATCTTGACTTTCTATGAGTGCAAGCATTTGTGCTCTCCAGCAGAACTAGTTTGTTTGGGTCAGTTTCAGTGACACAAAATTGCTAATGTTCAAAGAATAGGGGTATGGATACATGAAGGAAGCCATGGTTAAGGATCGATTTCTTTCAAAGTCATGCTCTAATACCATAAAAGAGCAAAGGTGTTTGATTCTTGATCCGCAACTATTGAGATGAAATTAAATATAGGGTTAATACCACAAAAAAAATATCAAACTGGTACACCCGTGACAAATTTATCAAAAACTATTTTTTGACCACAAAAAACTCCAAACTGGTACACCCGTGATAAATTTATCTTAACGTATTTTTTTTACCACAATAAACCCCAAACTAATGTACATATCATAAATTTATCCCAAATTATTTTTTTGACCATAAAAAATTCAAAATTGGTATATGTGTGACAACTTTACCCCGGACTAAATTTTTTGACCACTGAAAATCCAAAACCGGTACACATCCGACGAATTTACCCTCGTTAAATTGGGTTAATATCACGAAAAACCCTGAACCGACACATCTGTGACAAACAAAGGGTAAAAACTCCAAATTATTACGCTCCTCAACTGCAACGTGTCATCTAACGCTACAATTTGATAACGGAATACTAACATAAGGTAAATTTGTTACAAATGTACAAGTTTGAGTTAAATTTATCATAAGTGTATCGGTTTGAAACTTTTGGTGGTCAAAAAAATAGTTTGGGGTAAATTTGTCGTAGACGTTCCAATTTGGAGTTTTTTGTGGTAAAAAAAAAAGGTTATGATAAATTTATCACAAATATACCAGTTTAGGATTTTTCATGGTATTAACCCTTAAATATATAAAGATATTACAAACTATTGCACTTCATAAGGAAATATTACAATAATGAAAAATAATAATAAATAGATCATCGCATTACAAAAATTGTGATCTCTTAATTCTAGAATCTCTAACAATCAAAGTTTGTGATTTTGATTGATATCTCCAAATTTTTCTCCCTTCATTGATAAATGAGTGCCTTTACCAATGACCCTAATCAACCTCAAGTCGAGGTCAATCTGAGTCCTCGGTTGGGATTCTAGGTCAAGTTTAGATATGAAGCTTAAGTAGAGCCCAAGCATCGGATATTGGCTTATTATAGTGGGCGCCTCAACCTTGTTGATGGCGAGTGGCTTCTAGGGTGAGGGGCGGGATGCAAGTACAAAGTGGAGAGGAGACGAGCAAGGGAGGAAGGCGGAGTTGATGGTGGCGGCCATTAGCAAAGGGGTGATAGCACGACATGGGTGGCAGTATCGGAGGGCAATTTTAGACTGAAATCAGAGTAATTAACAATCCCGATTCCTTAGCTCACGAACAAAACTTGTGAAAATCGGGAATGAAACGTTGAAACGTGAACGAACGATGACATACCTCTGGCCATTGATGAAAAAAGACAAATACAAATGTGTGACGTTGAACAATTGGTGAAAACGGGATGCTACTAGCTAAATGCCCCCTTCTTGAGCGATGGTGTGTTCTATATTAACGTATTGTTCCCAATGTATGATGTTCTTAAATAAGAAACAACTAAGGATGAAAATTGTCATCGTAATTGCTTTAGGTGGGTTTGACTTAGATGACTCATTTAAACCGACGTTTGCCCTATAGATAAGTGTCTCATATCAAGGCGGTTATTGAGCAAGACATTTATCACTCAAAGTAATGTGCATAATATAATGAAAATGAAATTAAATGTTCATATTACATTAATGTGGGATCATATTAGTAATAATTATAATAAGCAAAGGCCAGCGAGGAGAGCGGCGTGCGTAATGGTGTTACCAAAGATGATAAGAAAAAGATCGAGTGAGCAAATGTTTCATAGAACAATATCTAGATGTGTGTAAGTAGAGATATGAGCACGAAGAGATTGGCACACTAGACATATAGTGGTTCGGCTTATATACCAAGCTTACGTCCACCCCACACAACTAACAATCACAACATGGGTTGGAATGCGCTAGTAAATTGCCTCACAAGTTACAAACAGTATGTGAGCTGATCTTTCACACGATAGATGACACTATCTTGATACAGCCTCACTACTCTAAAATGTACACTTGTTTTTGCACAATTACAAGGCAACAACAGATCACAAGATCTTTCACACTTTGCTTTTCAACTAGAACAAATTCTAGAGCAACAACATATATGCAATCTACCCAAACCTCCTCTCTCTTGCTCTTGGCCTTCACGACTTCCTCCTTATATAATCCTCAGCAAATTAGCCGTTGGAACACTCATGGAGGAGCAAAAGAGCCGTTGGAGTCTGATAGGTCATCTTGTCCTCAAGCTGGAACGGCTTTTTCCACGTCAAACTTGATTTTTCAAAATTGGTATTGACTCATTGCTCCTCTCTGACAGCTTTCTGCTGACTACGATATCGCAAACAATTGTTGCCGAGAAGACAATTCTTCCCATTAGCCGTTTCTAGCTCATGCGAGTGACTTCAGCAAATTTTTTTTCAAAAAATTACATGTATAGATTTTATACTCCTCATTTTTCCTAATCTTTCAAGCTCCGATATCAAACATCCGGTGACTAGATCTTTTGAGGATGCTAGCAAATATTTTCATGAAACCGCTTCAATACTCACACGATCTTTTCTCGATGGCCATCTCATGATTATTTGCCATATGCAATAAACATATGCACATCAATGGAAATAAAATACCAAAGGATAGTTTGAAATCATCAAAAATTTTATGAGATTGATGTATAAGCACGATAGAAAATTGGCTAAACAGAAGAATTTGAATAGATACGAGGAACAATCTGTTCTCGCAAGTGTGATTATCAAAATCAATGAAAGATGTCAAAAGTCTATCGTCTTCGAAGCCCTAAAACACCCTTTTATATAGTGTTAACCCTAATTACATTAAGAAACATAAAATTATGAAAACACCACTAAAACCACAAAAATGCTCAAAAACCCATGAAGATGACTCCGAAATGCTAAAAAACAACATTCATCACAAGATAGCTGTGAGTTTCGATCAGCAGCCCGTTTCGATGTAGCCGACCAAATTTCATCCCATTCCGAGTTTGCCAATTCCAGCCCTTTCGGAGTTCGCGAGCCCTAAATGCATCATCCTCCCCTGCTAGGAAAAGATTTGCCCTCGAATCTGCTTTGTCTTCATCAATATTAGTCTCCTCGGGTTCCTCCTCGTCCGCATGGTAAGGTGAAAAATCTGCTACATTAAAAGTCCCCGATACATTGTACCCACCCGACAGTTCAATCTTATAAGCATTGTCATTAATTTGCTGAAGAACTCTGAATGGTCCATCAGCTCTAGGTTGCAATTTGCCAAACCTATTAGCCGGAAAACGCTCCTTTCTGAGGTGAATCCATACTAGATCACCTGTTTTGAAGACGACTCTCTTCTTGCGCCTATCCAGCCGCCGCTTATACTTTATGTTCTGCTTGTTGATCTGATTATGAACCCGTGAATGCGGTTCTTTGATCTGCCTTGCATATTCATATGCGTCCGAACCGAACCGCTTGTGAACTAGCAATGGCGTGAGATCCAAAGGAGTAATTGGATTGCGTCCGTAGACTATCTCGAAAGGACTCTTGCCCGTAGTGCAATTCTGTGATCTGTTGTAAGCAAATTCCGCATGAGGTAACACTAAGTCCCCTTTCTGCGGGCTATCTCCAACCAAACCGCACAATAGGTTCCCCAAAGTTCGATTTACAACTTCGGTCCGCCCTTCGGTTTAGGGATGGTGAGAGGAACTAAATTGCAATTTGGTTCCCATGTGCCTCCAAAGAGTGCGCCAAAAGTGACTCACAAACTTCACGTCACGATCGGAGGTTATGGATTTGGGAATTTCATGTAACTTAACAATCTCCCGCAAAAACAATCGAGCAACCTGTGAAGCCTCAAATGTTTTGTTACAGGGAATAAAGTGCGCCATCTTTGAAAATCTATCGACAACCACCATTATGGAATCTTTGTTCGGATGTGTTTGTGGCAATCCCAAAACGAAATCAAGGCCGACATCCTCCCATGGTACAACCGGGACAGGTAGAGGCATATATAAACCAGCATTGGTACCTCTGGTTTTTGCCAAATGACATATTCTACATCTCTCTACAAACCGAGTCACATCACGCTCCATACGGGGCCAATAAAAGTGCTCACTCAACAAGGCCATCGTCTTATCCACTCCAAAGTGCCCAGCTAGACCTCCCGCATGATTCTCAATAATAATGGATTCCCTCAAAGAACATTGAGGGATACACAGCCTGTTGCCCTTGAAGAGAAAACCCTCCTTAATCAAAAGCTGCTGAAAAGGTCCTATTTTGCACTTTGTCCAAATATCTTCAAAATAGGGATCATCAACATACAAATCCTTAAATGACTCGAAGCCCAGAACTCTCACCTGCATTGTAGACAGCAAAGAATGTCTTCTGCTCAATGCATCCGCTACCTTGTTTAACGTTCCCGCTTTATGTTTAATGGCAAAACCGAAAACCCGAAGAAACTCCACCTACTTTACATGCCTAACGATCAGTTTATGCTACCCATTGATGTACTTCAAGGCCTCATGATCCGAATACGTAATGAATTCCTTCGAAATAAGGTAGTGCCTCCAATGCTTCAAGCTCCTCACTATGGCGTAAAATTCTTTGTTATAAGTCGAATACTTTCTCTTCGCGTCGGTCAACTTCTCACTGAAGAATGCTACTGGTTTATTCTTCCGGCTCCGGACACCCTTAACACCAACGGCTGAGGCGTCACAATGCACCTCAAAAACCTCGGTAAAATCTGGAAGCACTAAAACTAGAGCTTCAATCACCTTTTTCTTCAATAACTGAAATGCAGCATCTGCCTCTTTGGTCCACACAAATTTGCCTCCCTTCGGACAATCCGTAAGAGGCGCAATAATGGTGCTGAAATTCCGAATAAACCTCCAATAAAGGGACGCTAACCCATGAAAGCTGCATACCTCATGAATATTTTTCGGAGTCTCCTAAGTCATAATGGCCTCGATCTTAATTGGATCCATATGAATGCCTTCCTTCGATACCTTATAACCCAAAAAAGTCACTTGATTAGTTAAAAAGTGACATTTCTTGGTGTTGGCATACAATTTCTGCTCTCTCAAAACCTCAAATACTTTTCTCAAGTGCTGCAAGTATTGCTCAATCGAAGCACTATAGACCAAAATATCATCAAAATAAACGACAACGAATTGGCCAATAAAAGGACGAAAAACCTGATTCATCGGCCTCATAAAAGTGCTCGGCACGTTAGACAATTCGAAAGGCATCACCATCCACTCATACGGACCATCTCTAGTCTTAAACGCCGTCTTCCACTCATCCCCAAGTCGCACCCTAATCTGATGATATCCATTTCTCAAGTCTATCTTCGAAAAGATAGTCACCCCATGCAACCGATCAATCAAATCATCAAACTGCGGAATAGGAAATCGATACTTGATTGTGATTTTGTTAACAGCTCTACTATCTATGCACATTCTCCACGACCCATCTTTCTTAGGAACCAATAAAGTCAGCACTGCACAGAGACTCATGCTCTCTCGCATTGCTCCTTTCTCTAACAGCTCCCGCACTTGCCTCTGCAGCTCCTCATGTTCATTAGGACTCATCCCGTAAGCTGCTTTATTAGGAATAATAGTTCCTGGAATGAAATCAATACAATGCTGAATGTCTCTCATGGGTGGTAACCCAAGTGGCATATCTCCCGACACGACATCAGCAAACTCCTCAAGCAAGGGCATAACTTGAGTGGGAATTTCGGGACTATCAAAATTTTGCTCCAACACCACAATGGCAAAGAGCTCAAGCGCGTTCACTGCCTCTTCCTGAAATTTTGACCTGGACATCGGATTATTCTTCACCTCTTTTCCGAAATCTTAAGGACCTAGGGTAATAGTCCGACCATCCTTCTTGAAGGTGTAGGTATTCTTGAAGCCGTCATATTGTGTCTTCCTGTCGAATCGCCACGGCCTTCCCAACAGAATATGATAACCGTCCATCGAGACTACATCACACCACACCTCATTAGAATACCTTTTCCCAATCGAAAATTACACAAGACACCTCTTGCTCACCTTCACCTCATTCCCTTTCCTAAGCCACGACGGCTTGTATAGTTGAGGGCGATCTTCTGTTTTCAGCCCCAACTTCTCCACCATGGTAGTGGACACCACATTCTCGCAGCTCCCTCCGTCTATTATCATGCTACATAATTTTCCCCCACTAGTGCACTTGGTATAAAAGATATTATGCCTAAGCCACAATTCATCTTCTGCCATAGCAGCATTTAAAATTCTTCTAACGACTAGTGACTCGCGGGAATCAGCATAGATAATGTCATCCCGATCTAGATCCGCATCCTCTTGTCCTTGATCAGCTTCGTCATAAACTGGATCTTCATCAACGGTTGGATTATTAACAAGCGTTACGATTTGTTGATTTGGACAATCAACAGCGAAATGCCCGAGTCCCCGGCACTTGAAGCATCGCTTGGTCGTAGCTCCTCCCCTGCTAGTTCTAGCACTACTTTGCCTTTCCTTGGATGCGGGTTAGAACTCACGCCCTTAACTGCGGCTGGTGTCGAATTGGTTGAAGAAATCCCCGCTTTTCCTCGGGATTCTTTGCCCGACCACCGATTTTGGAATTTGGAACTGCTGTCCTTCCTTTTACACCGACCTTCCACCTTTAAGGCCAACCTGTACACATCCTCATAGGTCCAATATTGTTGTAACTGGACAACATCATAAACTTCATATCGCAGCCTCGCCAAATATCGAGCAATTGTTTGCTCGTCTTCCTCAACCACATCACAACGCATCCGCAATCGATTGAATTACTCGATATATTGCTCGATTGTTAAATCTTGCTGCTTAACATTGTGATACTCAATAAACGCCTCCCGCCTAAAATGAGTAAGTAAAAAAAAAATTTGCAACAATTTCTTCATCTTATCCCAGTGATTCACTTTTGATTTCCCCTCTCTAGCACGCTGCCTTTTCACATGCTCCCACCATATCGAGGCATGTTTTCGTAGCCTAATAGCCACTAATTTAACTTTCTGCTCTTCGTCAGGATCCTTAATATCAAAGATCCTCTCTATTGTATGTAACCAATCAATAAACTCATCGGGATGAGCCTTACCTTGAAACTCGGGAATCTCGATCTTCATCACGAAATTACGAGAAGAGGGCTGATTTTCGTCCCCGGTTTAGAACCCCGAAAGGGTTGACGTCCTCCTCTTCATCATCGGATGATCCTCAGATTCCGCTCCTTCTTCGAATTGAACATCCAATCTCGCCTCCGCAAGTTGTCGCTCCAAATCCTAGATTCGCCTTGTCCGTTCTTCAATTTCTACATCTCACGAGTCTCTTAGATGTGATTGTTCGTCTACATCGTGCACGACTCCACGTCCCCGGCCACCACGAGCCCGCCGTCCACGACCACCTCGATTCTGTTCAGCCATCGGTCCAAGGCAACCTATGCTCTGATACCAATTAATGCCGAAGCGCGATAGAAAATAGGCTAAATAGAAGAATTTGAATAGATACGAGGAACAATCTGTTCTCGCAAGTGTGATTATCAAAATCAATGAAAGATGTCAAAAGTATGTCATCTTCGAAGCCCCGAAACACCATTTTATATGGTGTTAACCCTAATTACATTAAGAAACATAAAATTACGAAAACACCATTGAAACTACAAAAACGCTCAAAAACCCATGAAGATGACTCCGAAACGCTAAAAAATGACATTCATCACAGCATAGCTGTGTGTTTCGATCAGTGGCCGGTTTCGATGCGGCCGACCAAATTTCAGCCCATTCTGAGTTCACTAATTTCAACCCTTTCCGAGTTCGCGAGCCCTAAGTGCATCAGAGATGTTTCTCCAACAAGGCTCATATTCCTTGTAAATATTTCCCTCTGAAGCATACAATTGTGCACAAAATAATTACTGAATGTCTGCGTCCCAAGGATGCATCAAAGACAAACATTTCGAAGTATGAGGCAAAGCTTATGTGGGCCATAGTGAATAACTTCAAGTTTTATTTGGAACACATAGTTATATTGCATATGTATAAGTTAGTTCATAAGGCAAAAGGACAACTACCTTGTGGAGCTTTAATCTTTCTAATTTTTAAGCACTTCAAGGTAAAATTTCCTCTTGAATCGACCTACAAGAAGATACCAATGATGGTTGCTAGAGAGAAAATGCTTCAAAAGATGTTCTTTAAACTCACCGGCCAGGGATGGACAAACAGACAAGGGGATCTCGTGAAAGTGTTGATGGAGAAAGAGACTACTGATGCTGAAAGATCAAATAAGAAGACAAAAGTTGGAGATTCCCAAAAGAAGAAAAAGGCAGGATCTTTGGAGAAGAAGAAAAATCCTTCAATTCATCAACTGAAGAAGGCATTTCTTCGAGCACTGGAGGAACCTGAAATGGAAAGGAATTGGTAGCAAGCTCGAACGATGATGAAAAAAATCTTAACAACTTACCCAAGGATGATCCGGAATCATCCGAGAAGTATCAAAGTATTATAGAAGGTACAAATGAAGAAGGAGACAACAAGAGAAGAGACAGCAAAGGTGGCACTCATGGAGATGATGAAGATGATGGAGGTGATGATGATGGAGTAGAACGGGATATGCTCAATGCCTTGGCTGAGCAAGGTGCTACTGTAGAAGATAAGGAGAAGCTAGCAGAGTATGAAATGTAGATTATAGATGAAACGTAGTTGGAATTGCTGGACAATAGAGAATATGCCCCGACAATAGAGGAATTCATTCCTCTATTTCAAAATGTTGAGCCTCAAGTATTTGAAGATATGGATGTAAAGATTGTAGAGGAAGCTGAAGATGCTGAGGTTCGGGGGGAGCAATCCAATCGGATCGAAGAGGAACCCGCAATTCAAGTTTAGAAGGAAGCTAAACACTAGGTTCGGATGAAAGTCCCAAATTCGACTCAGGTGGATACTATGACTCATGTTCGGATGGACATGATATCTGAAATCCCTCAAGGGAAAGACCCTATTCAGAAGGGCAAAGAAGTAGTGACCAATGCTGAACCATTTCCTAATAGTCAAGCTGATCGAGACTTGGTAAATAATCTTGTTTCTGAACCGGCACACACAGAGGCATCTCAATTCCTTCTATAGAAGAGTATGGATCGAGTTGCATGCTTCGTTCATCAAGAGATTCCAAACTAGAAAGCAGATGAAACCGGAAATGGATAAAGCAGCTTCCAAAGTGCGGAGACATTTGTGTTTATTTGAAAGGCATTTCATCAGGGGAAAATACACTAGAAGTGCCATAACTTGTGTACGGCGTTTACTTGAGTGCTATAACTTTCAAAACGTTCACTTAAGTGCCATAACTTTCAAAAATCGTTCACTTGAGTGCTACGTTGGAGCAAAATCGTTCACTTGAGTGCTACAGTAACTTTCCGGCGTGCCACGTCATCTTTCCGACGTGTACAGTAACTTTTCGGCGTGCTACAGTACCTTTTCCGGCTGCCACGTCGGCTTTTCCGGTTGTTACGTCAACATGGCACTCAAGTGCATGATTTTTAAAAGTTATGGCACTTAAGTGAACGTTTTGAAAGTTATGGCACTCAAGTGAATGCCGTACAAAAGTATGGTACTTCTAGTGTACTTTTCCCCATTTCATCAATATCCTATGGTTATCCATAATTTCATATCTAGTCCGGACTCTTACATCCTTGTTCGTGATCGGATTATGCAAAATGATTTTTCTAAACTCTTTGCTAGAAGAAAATTCAATACTACTAGAGTTGGATCAAGTAATGCAAATCAAAGACAGTCTGGAGAACTTCCCGGGGAGGATGGACATATGCCGGATGGTGCTTCTGATCCACCAGCAAACAATCCAAACCACCCTTCTTCAAATTAAATCTTCTTATTTTTGCAGTCTTTAACTTCTTTATGTTGGTTTGTTTTTTATGTTTTATTCAGATTCCGGTAGTTTTATGTTTGAACGGTCTGATGTATGATTCTATCATAGCCTTATTATGGCTTGGTATGATTTGATACTAGTATTCCTATGATTTGTCCTATTTTTATTGATGACAAAAAGGGGAAGAAGTTGTCTTGTCCAGGATACATGACATTAATTTCAAGTGCGGGGACTATAGTGCAATTACAAATGTCATTCCTCCCATACAATAAAAGTTGATAAAGCACAGCAGGGTAATATCTTTTTAACTCTACTTGTGTCATGTATTATTCGGAGTCTAATTCAATTTTGATTTGGAAACTCTGAATCTTTATCCGTTACTGTTTGGAAAGTATCTTGATTCATAACCTTTTAATATCTTATGAGATCTTTCTTGTGCATCTTTTACAAATCTCTTCAAATTAATAAATGTTTAGGAAGTTTGTCATCATAAAAAAAGCAGAGATTGTTAAGAAAGCCTCCTTTAAGATATTTCGATATTGGCAAAACTATTCCTTATTCATATTGAATCAGGTAATTACTTTAAGTGTTTTTATCTCGGGTGTTACACATGAATGAAGAAGCCTACATTTAGAGGGGGCCGGTTCAACGGAACCGCCGGTTCCGGTTCGGGAACCGGCGGTTCCGGTTCCAAAAAAAGGTGGAACCGGAACCGGCCCTTGAAGAGCCGGTTCCGGTTCCGGGTTTGGAACCGCCGGTTCCGGGCCGGTTCCGGTTCCGGTTCGGAACCGCCGGTTCCAAAGCCCAATTACTCTTTTTATCAAACCTACTCTTCTTTTTTTTTTTTTTTTTTTTAAACCGGGTTGGAACCGGCCCTTGAAGGCCGGTTCCGGTTCCGGGTTGGAACCGTGGGCCCGGTCAACGGGCCGGTTCCGGGCCGGTCAACGGGCCGGTTCCGGGCCGGTTCCGGGCCCACGGGTCCATTTGGCACCCCCTACCTACATTGATCTTAATTGATGTTTAGACTCAAAACAAGGTCATCGTGTATTTGTTTCGGAAGGAGTTGAATTATGCTAGCTAGATCTTTTGGCGTATCAAATGTGTAGTTTCAACTATACCTTTGAAGAAGACTTATATGCGAGCATCAAGAAAAAATTTATTGAGCTCGAATTCGGTGTTCGAACAGTTCAGACTCTAGAGACTACTTTCATTTCTAAAGGCATCCAATGGTCATCAAATCTCTTAAGATACAGTCTCGTTCAAACAAAACCGATGACGATGATTGAAGAGCGACCTTTTTAAGACCCATCCAACGACTAATTTGAAGGTAAAAGAGTATAAAAGGAGATCCATGGCGCCAGTGTTAGAGTGCTTCAAAATCTAAATACTTGTCTTCGTGAGCTTTAGACTATAATCTCCAAATGGCTTTGTAAGAGTGAGAGAGTATTATCACTTATAATTTTTCATTGATCCATCTAGTGGAATCTAGCCTACTGTCTTTTAGTGTGGGAGAGTGGAATGGGCTTGATTTAAGCTGAACCACTATGATTGTCGTTTGCAAAATTCTCCATTGCTAAACTCTTTCTACTGTGGTTGATAGAATATTGCATACTTGCATTCAGAAACACATACCGTATGTAATCGGATTCTGAATCTGTGATTAATTTGACTTGATTATTTAAAATCTGCAATTTCTAATCAAATTCGATTGAAATCACCTACTCACCCCTTCTAGGTGATACTACTAGGAACAACAAAAACAAGAGAGATAGGAATGTAAGAATCGATTGAGCAAAGTTTAATTTTCAATTTTGACTCCGTATCACCTAATCGGATGGTAAACGATATACACATCACCTCTTGACTAGGTACATATGTCGTGCTGAGGTCTAGATCCGACAGGGTTCAGTCAAATAGACTACATCGTTACAGATAGTATACAAGCAGAACCCCCTTAATAGATCTGTCTTCATCAACACACTAGACCAATAACCGATCCGACAGGGCGGAGAGTTATCCCCCGTGCAAGAGGGTCTAGTCGAAGGGAATTCTCTTGGCAAGTTTTTAGGATAGTGGAGGGGGCCAAGAATGGGCTGGATCACAAAACGAGTAGGGGGAAGCTATCGCCGACCATACGAGCCAACACTAACAATAACATTAATCACCTTATGTGGTCACCGAGACTACTGTTTTGGGGGGTCTATATGTAACGGTTCAAGTTGTTACACGCACTTGCAGGTCTCGCGTCGTTGGATTGGATACCTCATTCTATTTAGAGAAGAGGACATACAGATCTCTCACATAAATTATTTGATTTCATTCATTTACCGATTAAACTAGGTGGAAGATAAATTTTTGACCTTTTCTCGGATTGATGACTGCGATCTCTCTTAGCCTCAAATCACATCCTATATATCAATTACCCTGGACATTTCCAAGAGCATTGACTGAGAAGTCGTTTCTTAGATCACATGGTTCCGACACCAGACCAAGTCTCAAATCATTTTTACACGACTGTACATTTGTACTAAATCTATCAGATATAGTCAAACTATGGTGTCAAAATCATGAACGTTTCAAAGCCTTTATTAATCTCCAAAAAGCATAAATTTTGTAAACCCATTTGAAAGTGGAACCTTAATCGACAACTCCATTTCAGTTGTTGTTTTTAACGATTTGTTTGAGAAGCATGTGAAGTAAAATGATTGGTTATCCGACTCTGGGAGTCGAAAAAAGTTGCCGAATGCGAGACCCCAAAAAACACCCTCTAAGTTGCTGCTAATCACAGGTTGTGCCATTGTGTCTTGTTTGGTGTGATTTCGGATTCAATGGTCGGGTGAGTGCATAAATGAAGTCTCCTATCCTTAAACCGTGTTTTTATGGGTGTTGCATAAATCAACGGCTAGGGTTCTAAATTGGTTTTTTTCCGTGTAAAATTCTCGCAAAGCGGTAATTTTTCAACTACTCACAAAAATAAGAAGATTTGCCGACTATTAAAGAAATTTCATTGTGATAGGTATCATCTAATAGTAAGAAGATACGTGTAGTTTTTTACTTTTTGAGATGTCTCTCAAACAAACTTTAATTACTCATTCGTTCTGCTAGTAATCAAGAGTCACTATATACCTCCTTGTCATAGGTAAATTTGATTTTTTTTTTTCCCACTGAATGACCTCCTAAGTTGTTTTTCTGTAAACAATACAGTTAACTTGTTATGACTCCATAAAAAAGTTACTTGCAACATTTTGTGTTTGCTATGTCTTCTTTACTTGGAATTACTTGGCCTGTAATCATTTTAATTAGACCATCTTTCAAAAGTAAATCTAAGATTTCTTCAGATTTATTAATATCGAACAATTAAACTTGTATGTCTTTAACGCTCTCCATTGTTCTTTCTTTTTGTTTCTTTTGGCAAGCTTTAAGGATGAGAAAAACATAAGGTTTGTTGGACACCATTTTTGCTGCAGCTATTTCAATATTTTCATTCTGGTGAGATTCATCATCTGACTTATATCTTTCCATTAAAGTCATGTTTTGTGTAAAGTTTTCATGTGCCTCTTTATTCTTTGTTTTAAGTAGTTGTTCATATTTAGACACTCTCTTTCCATTAAAGTCACGTTTTGTGTAAATTTTTCACGTGGCTTTTTAACTCTTTCTTTTAAATAGTTGCTCGTACTTAAATAAATAGGTAAATCTTTGGCCTTCGAATCTTTCTCATATATTGAATTATAATTCATTCAAAGCTAAATTTGTAAACTCTTTCTTTGAGAGTGACATTTGGCATCTGTTTTTAGCCTTTTTGAATTGAGCAATAAGCTAATCAACCCATTCGTTATTATATTGAAAGAGCCTGACCAAATCAACAATCGATATCTCATGCATCATTATGTAAAATAAATAAAGGAAGTGTTTTTGCATCTTAGCCTAGTCACCAATACAATTGGGCAGTAAGTTAATGAACAAAGTGAAAGCTATTTTCGACAAAGATAAATTAAAAAAACTAATTTTAAAATCTCACTGTCCCTGCTTCAACATATTGGGCTATGAATCGACCATCATGCTCGATAGTCAGCTATTAATCTTCATCAATAAAGTTGGCAAAGTCGAGAGTTTTGAAACCTCTAGCAAAAGGCTTAATGATCCATTCATAATAACGCTGCTTGTAAGCAGGTCCGATGAAATCCCTATCTAATCCTAATTGTTGTATCACCACTTTTGCAATTTGTGCTACATTTAATTGAACATTTGGTTGGACATACCTTGCCATATTACTTATATTGACGTTGTTCGATAAGTTAGACCTAATTTGCATTTGGTGGCACCGAAATTACTGTTGACCTGATGTTTTCAACTTCTGACATTTGATCAATCAGTCAATAAATCTATTTTTTCAAATGTTGATAGCAATTTGATTATTTTGATCAACTTCATTTCCAAAATTTTGGCCTTGATTTGAGGACTCAGGCCTTCGCAAAATTCTTATAGGGGTTGAATAGCTTGACCCACACTGTTAAATAAAGGAGGACTGGAAACTTACCCTGGTACCATAGAATTTACTTGCAATGGCTAATTGGATGATCCAAGCGTAGACAAGGATCTTTTATAGCATCAACAATCATTGACTGTACCACATCTGACATATGACTGACAATTAATTAGCAATCTCATTAGACTGCTCCTCTAATAGCCTCCTCGTGGTTGCCACCACGCCGAGACTTGGTGTCACTATCCTTAGCTATTCTTCAATGAAATGCCTGGGAAGATCACTTCCCTTGCGGGGGCTAGAGTGGCCGAAGACTCAGAACATGCAACTGTTAAAGTAATTAAATATTAAATCACGTTTTTATCTAATTGTTTAAACTTTTATAGCAATTAATTGTGGTGCCATAAAATCTTACATGATATTAGAGCAAGAAATCTTGAATCCAAACCTTTCGAGACTCTATTTACCTTCTTAATTAAATATGTCAATGCATAGTACTAGGCAAAAAGACCTAATTAGGCATGGGGGTGTTTGAATACTTATTAATATTAAATTACGCTTTTATCTAATAGCACAAGTTTTTATAATAGTTTGCAGTAGTCTCACAAAATCTCACAGCAACAATATCATTTCCAATTTTTCGTCTTGGATTATTGTTGCCATCAGCATTGTCGATCTCTTGTTGGTGTCTGGTTCTCACCATAAAAGCTTTCTCAAATCAATAGACAAGGATCCTATCAGACGTGCCAAAATGATGTTTTATAAAAAAAGGTCGATGAATCTTTCAAAAACCAAAAATATATTTCACTGCATTGATGAGACACTTTTTAGAATATGGATGGATTGATGTGTAAATCGTCAAAGATCGTCAATGGTCCTTTGTTGATTTTAGACAGGAAAGTAAATGACAAGGGATCTAAAGATACAAACATTGGGAATAATTGTTGCCAGCGATTTAAATTACAGGAAAAATCAATCATATGAAAGTAAAGATAAATTTGCAGAAGAACATTGAGTTTTAAATGATTGACCGGCGTCTTCACAAGAGTACAACGGGGATTTGATAATCCAGAATCGAGGGTTACACAAACTGATATTGAACTTAAAACCACAAAAAACTTCATAATCCTATCTACAGTTACAAGAAGTTACACTATATTCACTACCTTGACGGTTACATGGACTCCACTACCTTGATGGTTAGATTGACCTTTGCGCTTAGTCATTTTTCATTGACGTCTTCGTCGGCCAAAACCGAGTCTTCTTTTCAATCAACCGCACTTTGGCGACTAATTGCTCCATATACTTAGCAATTTCTCCACCTATTGCTATCTTAATAGGCTTTTGTCGACCAAACTGCGGACTACAATGCTTTGGATATCTTTTAGTGTTGACACCCTGCTTCCATGCACTAGTCACATTGCTTCTTACCATATAACATCTAAAAGCAGTGTTAGGTGGTTGGTAGCTGAGTGTACACCTTACTGAGAATAATTCAACAATACCTCTAGGGGCCTTAGCCCCCACCGATCTCCCTCTCTCCCAGTGGTCGACTCAAATATGAGACGGCGGCACTGGACTTCACGTTGCAACCTCAAATTCGAGATCCTAGGGCTCAAGTGACCCTTGATCTGGGGTCAATTGAGGTTGGACGTGCTGGTAACCACTTCTGCAAGCGACCGCAACGGAGGAAGGTTTCTTCGTTCAGAGGGAGAGAGAGAGAGAGCGAGAGATGGGCTGTGGCGGAGGAAGAGGGCTGGGGGTGAGATAAGTCTAAGGTCTAAGTTCAGCTTTGCTGGCGGACAGCGAATCAATAAAGAATTACCGTATAGAAGCGTGCAACCTACGAAGGAAGGAGTAAGAACACTGAACAGAGTTTCCCATCATGATCATATATAAAGCACGAGACAATGACACTGGAGGACCATTGGCACGGGCAGGGTTTTCGGTACGTCCCTACAACCTCGTGGTTTCTGACCAGGCGAAGAAACCTAGTTTGTCAACGGCGCTTGTTTTCACATGGAACCAGAACCAAGTCCTCAGGATTCTCAAAACCTGAGGCCGGTTTCATCGAAACCTCCTCCACTGTCGTTCCCTCCCATCACGCCTATAAATCCACCACGCTCCCTCTCCATCTCCCCCACCACCAACTCCTCCCTCCATCTTCAGTTTTCTCTCCCTCTCTCTCTCTCTCTCTCTCTCTCTCTCTCTCTCTCTCTCTCTCTCTCTCTCTCTCTGGTACGTCTTGGAACTTTGTTGCATGAAAGACATTTAACGTAGTTCTTTGCACCACGCGCCTCTGAACTTTCCATTGCAGAATCTTAGTCTCAAAACTTTCTTGGAGTGCGTATGAAAATGGCTGATTTTGACTTTAATCATCATGAATCACAGTCTCGGAGATATTGCAGAGCTTCCTGGATCCCTTCAATGGGCGCGGTCACAGATCAGGGACCGACACCGACCGAGACCCAATTCCAGCACGGCGTGAAGCATCTCCACGAGAGCGGCCTCCAAAGGCTGCCCACCAAGTACGTACTGCCCCTCCAAGACCGGCCGAAGCCCGAGCCCACCGAGCCAAGCCTGAAGCTCCCCGTCGTCGACCTCGCACAGCTGCGGGGCCCAGCCCGTCAGGGTGTCATCACCTCCATCGCCGACGCGTGCAAGAGGTACGGCTTCTTCCAGGTGGTCAACCACGGGGTCACAAGGGGTGCGGCGGAGGGCGTCATGGACGTGGGGCGAGGGTTCTTCGGGATGCCCTTCGAGGAGAGGGCCAAGTACATGTCGGCCGACATGTCCGGGCCGGTCCGCTGCGGGACGAGCTTCAACCAGCGGAAGGACGATGTGTTCTGCTGGAGGGATTTCCTGAAGCTGACGTGCCAGCCCATGCCGGACGTGCTCACGCACTGGCCTGCTTCCCCAGCTGACCTTAGGTTCGTAAATCCCTTACCGGTTGTTGAATAAAACTAACTTATCTCAATCTTCATTTATGCTTCGTGACGTCACTTCACAAATTTAATTCGAGTAACATTCATCCATTTCACAGCATGTTAATAGTGTCGATATGCCATCAAAAAGTCCATCTACTGCGTAAATATTTTTTTTGTTAAGCCCATGTTTGTGATGCAGTAAAACTGCCATGCATGCATTCGTTTGAGAGCAAAAGAACTATGATTATTTGAAGCTTATTTAGATTATAAAAACAGGAATCTTAAGCTCTATTTATTTCGCGAAAAATAAACGATTTAAAAAATATCTTTCTAAAAATAATCACTTGTATCCCTTACAAAAATAAATTACAAAACGTATTCTTATCATCCATGAGTATGTTTAAATATAAATTATTATTGTCAATGAAAATATTTTCCATTAAATAATTTTTTCAAACAATATAAACTACTATTTTTCAGAAAATATTTTTCGAATTACTCATTTTTCGCAAACAAATATAGCGTTAATGTAAATTTGAATGTTTCTAACAGTGTAATTAATTCAATTTCGTAAAAGGAGGATTAAATTGTATTTACTCGAAGGTGGAAAGACTTGTACTCGAATTTATTGGGAAAAAAAGGTTGAAACCCCACAACCGTCTTATTGCACTTTGGTTATCATTTATTTTCGTCACATCCATTGACGGAGCTCACCTAATTATTTTTTTGTGATTCTTTCCCTTCACATTAAACACAAAAATAATTTCGATACTCTTGATTCGTTGGAAAGTTTCCAACTTAAATTGTAAAAATCACCCGTTCAAATCTCATCAACTGTGTGTAAACTTTTAGAATGAATGCCATCAATCCTTATCAAATGTCCAGACTAGAAAGCCGAGTCTCCACACATGCCTTTGAATTATGCAAAAGAAAGCTACCAAACCAGACAAAAATGATTGACAAAAAGAAAACGTCTCTCCTTCTCTGTCCCCCGTGGACATGATTTGTCAACACTATTTCTAGGCAGGGGACATTATTTGTTTACACTATTTTCTCGAATCATAGGCTGCGCCTTGTGGCTATTATTCACACACAAATTAAATTATAGTAGATGCAACTTCACTCTCATATATAATATTGCAAAAAAATATTTGTGGACAGGCAGCCTCTATTTGGCATTAAAAAAAAAAGTGTACAAATATGATAAAATATTGTCTCATATTTTTTAATTTTGGAGGGACTGTTACCAGGAAAGTGGCGGCTACCTACGCGAAAGAGACCCGAGACTTGTTTCTGGTGCTGATGGAGGCCATCTTGGAAGGCCTGCATGCGTCCGACACAGTGGAGACGAAGAAGAATATGAAACCAGAGGAAGAAGGAGGAGAAGAAGATGATGGCGATATCATGGAGAAGTTAAAAAATGGAAGCCAACTCATGGTGGTGAACTATTTCCCGCCATGCCCGGAGCCCGACTTGACGCTTGGGTTGCCTCCGCACTCCGACTATGGCTTCCTCACCCTCCTTCTCCAAGACGAAGTTGAAGGCCTGCAGATTCAGTTCCAAGAGAACTGGGTCACCGTGGAGCCCATCGAGAACGGGCTCGTCGTCAACTTGGGCGACCATTTGGAGGTGGGTATTCAAAAACAAGAAACTCCAAGGATGATCCCGCTCCATTTGTTTGGCGGAAAATGAATGCTTTGAAGAATATATTTCTAAAAATGATCACTTATGTCATTCATAAAAATGAGTAAATAAAACATATTTGTATCATTAGCGAAATAGTATGAGTGTAAACTGTTATTCATAATAAAAAAAATAGTTAATTAACTAATTATTTCATGTGATACAAGCGATCATTTTCAGAAAAATATTTTTCAAATCATTCATTTTTACCGAGACAAACAAAGCCTTAGTCTTTTTTTTTTTCCAATTATCTTGAGCTAGCTTTTGCACATTAGTCTTTATTTCTTTTACGGAAAATGAATAATTTGAAAAATATTTTTCTAAAAATGATAGCTTGTATTGCTAACAAAAATTAATGAACAAAAAATATTTCACCTTCAATAAAAACAGTAAATAAAAACGGTAAGATATAAATTATTGTTGGTAATGAAAGCATTTTTCATAGGATAATTATTTCAAGCGACACAAATAATCATTTTTTAGAAAATATTTTATAAGTTATTGATTTTTCGAGAAACAAACGAAGCCTTAGAACTTGAATTCTCATTTTGAGTTAGGTAGGTTTCGTAAAAAATTATCTCCTTGTTGCATGAGAACTAGGGCTTCGCATGCTTTTTGAGGTGCAATCCCTCCCTCGAGGTTACTAAGTCATAAGACGATGTTTAATTGGATGATTAAATAATTAGAACTCATGCACAAGATAGTTTATTTGCACAAAGCATATTGGAACTCTAGCATTATAAGATGGAATTTTTTCTTTTCTTTTTCTCATTAATGAGGAGAAAATTCATTCTCCCACCGGTCGGCTAGTCAGAAAATCCTCCCTAAGCATAGAGAAATTATTGCGTGTATGTGGAGCCCACAAACATTCAAATGTACACCTCAATGGTACCTGTATAAGTTTCCTAATTGTGAGATTTTGAGCATTTTATTTCTCCACTACGTACGTATAAGAGAAATTCTTCCCTGTAGATACCACTAATCTTGTTTATGCTAGAAAGGTGGTTATAATTTTGGTCACTAAATTTAAAAATGGATATGATTTTTACTGATGTTTAAATGCAAATAAGTCACACGTATTTGTGTATACATGCAGATTATGTTAACCCGTGTTTTTTGGACACTTGATAGATATACTTCATTGAAGATTTTCGTTTCAACTTTTAAAATAATGATTATCCAATTAACAAAGCAAGTTCATACATTTGAAATATATAATATTTTCTTACGTAGTAACTTGACGAGTGGCCTCTGACCAAAAAAAAAAAAAAACTTGACGAGTGGCCGAGGCACTCATTAACATAATCATAGCTATCATTTGATTAAAATAATTTCCCATTGAATTTTATTCATCAAATTCCGCCCATTTCTCTTAAGAAAAGGAATTAGCTTGCCATGGCAAATAATTAAAATGGCACTTGCCTTTTCATTCTCTCACTATCTCCAATTTTCACTTGGAAATCTTCCATTTACGCAGTGAAGAAGTAATTCATGCGCAAATATATACCAATAAAACCTCCGTTTTCTGACAGATTTTCAGCAATGGGAGGTACAAGAGCGTTCTACACAGAGTCCTCGTCAACTCTGAGAGATCTCGAATCTCAGTGGCTTCCTTGCACAGCCTTCCTAACGAGTGCATGGTGAGGCCGTCGCCGAAGCTCATCGACCGAGCGAACCCGCGGCGGTACAAGGACACCGACTTCGGAAGCTTTCTCGAGTACATATCGTCTCGCGAGTCGAAGAAGAAGAATTTCCTGGAGACCCGGAAGTTGACTTGATGATGAAAAGTGTGGAAGAGAATGCCTAGTATACAAGTTGGAAGGAAATTGTGTGCACTTTGACTTTTTATAGCACCAATTATTTGGTATTGAATGGTTTGGAGACAGCATTATTATTTTCTTCTGCTTCTTCCAGTTTTTGTTGTTTTTCTCCTCATTTTTAATGCTCCAAAAAGTCTATATGTAGGTGAAATTGCTCCAGCCAAAACATGCACCGACCCTTATGCCATCACCTATATGTCTACTGAGGTCCTCTTATGAAAACAGTAGCTGTAGAAAGAGTAAACTATAAACAAGTGTAAAAGATTAGTGATTAGTTAATTTGAGGCTTCTAAAGTCGAAGTATATTGTATTTATCCTGCAATGAATATACATATATAAGGAAAAAGAACACTAGAAGTGCCAAAGTTGTTTACGACACTTACTTTAGTGTCAAAAATTTTGTCCGTATCACTTCGGTGCTAAATTTTTTGAAAAATGACCACTTAAATGCCAATTCTGATATGCTTAGCTGAAAATCCTACGTGACATTTTTATATTCATATATGAAGCTGATGTAGCTCATTGGAGGTCCAATCAACAATAATAATAAAAAAGAAGCTAAAATTGGAAAAATATTAAAAATAAAAAATAAAAGTTAATTAGTTCAAAAAAATAAAAAGGCTAAAAATTCAAAAGAAAGGACACGTCCATTAGATATCCTAAGACTTGTCACGAAAGTAGAATTGAGTCCAAAAATTTACAAAAAATGCAATTAAGTCCTAAAATTTGTCAAATTGGTGCAAATGAGTTTTTCTGTTAACACCATCAATTTGGAGTAACGGAAAATGATGAATTTTTTAATATTTTCTCTCTCTACATGGTAATGATGTGGCTAAGACAATGTCGGTTTGGTTCAAATTCGATTTTTAATATAATTTTTATTTAAATTACATTTTAAAAAAGAAAAATTATCTAAATTTTTTGTATTAAATTTGTTTAATTTAAAAAATAACAATTAAAAAAAATAACTAGGAGGGATAACCATGTGGCAAGGGTCACCGGCCCCTGGCCAAAGTTTGGAAACCCCACTGGCGTGTGCCCCGACCTCATTGCCTGGTTATCCATCCCGGTTATTTTTTTTTTATAAATTTTTAGCTTTTTTTGTTAAAATTTTAAGATGATTTTTTAATTTTTTTTTAGTAATGTATGTATTTTAAAAAATGGTTAATTTTTCTTTTTTTAATCTAATTTTATTTTTTTAATTTTCTTAAGTTTAGAAGTTCACATGAACTTCATTTTTTTTTAAAGTACCACTTAATATTAAAAATTTAATTCAAAATACAACGTGTTAATTTTGGTTGGATTTTCTCACTAGAGGTACTAAAGTGATCATTTTATCTCCGATTTAGCATTTAAGTGATTCGGTGAAAACTTTTCTGACTAAAGTGAGCGTCGCACACAATTTTTGGCACTTATCTTGTTCTTCTCCCCAAATATGTTATAGGTGGACTCTAATGGGCACATATCTTCCACATGGACGAGAGCATGTTTAAAACTAATCCTAGTAATGTAAGAACATATTGAATAATAATAGTTATCAAATGATACTCCAAATTCTAAAAGTTTGATACTACTAGGATTAAGTTACCTCGGTTGAGTTCAATTCAATTTTCAGTCTAATTTTTCAATTTCCAATCCAATTTGGTTTGGTTCCTACTAGGGAACCGGATTGTATAATACTGGTTCCAGAAAATTTGACATCGAGAACCGGACCAAGAAGTCCAAGAACCGAGAGTTGGACCAATATCTAGGGTTAATCCAGTCCAATTCACGATTCCCACTTCTATTTGAGATCCACGCTCACCTCTAATCCTTTCCTTTTTCTACAACATATGTGCATCTCACTTTAATTTAATGGAAAATTCTAAATAGGGGCCTAAGGTACCCTCATTTTCTCAAATAAGAGTCCAAATTGGACACGATTTTAAATAAGCGTATGAAGTGGCCATGACAGTCTCAAATAAGGGCTTTACATTTGGGCTAGCAATGATATTTTCATCCTTTACATTTATTTATTTCTTTCTTTTTTATTCCTTTTTTTTTCAATTTTTGTTTCTTTTTTTGCTGGTGGTCGGCCACCGGTGATGCCTGGAGAGGGCTCGGCAATGGTTTCCCTTGCCTAATTCAGCGACAACCACCCACGCCGAACGGCCTCGCTTGGGTGAGGCCGCCCTCAAAGCTACGGGCGAGGTTCACCCTCGCCCGATCTAGCAAGGGCAGCCCTCACCGGCCACAAGAGAGGCCAACCCTCACGTAGTGGCTGACAAGGGTCGTCGGCCCTTGTCGACCGTAATAAAAAAAAAAAAAAGAAATGAGAAAGAAGAAAAGAAAAGAAGAAAAAATTTAAAATTGTCTTTATATGAAAATGCCCTAGGCCGATTGGAATATTTAGCCGGCCGGCGAGAGAGACCCTTATTTGAAACTTCCATAGTCACTTCAGGCCCTTATTTGAGACTAACATGGCCACTTCATGCATTTGCTTGCAATAAGGTCCACTTCGGATCTTTATTTGAGAAAATAAAAGCATTTCAAGCTCTTATTTAGAATTTTTCCCAAAATTAATTAATAAAGGACAACGAACATCCACTTCAGCAAATTTTTGATCAAAATTAGCCGGATTGACTCAATTAACACAAATGCAAAATGTTTAGAACTGAATTGACACCAATAAAAGGTTTATGACTGAATTGGTACCAATACGATAGATTTAGAATTTTTTTGAGACTTTTTTCTATAAGCTCCTATAACTTGGAATGTGCTATAGTTTTGAAGAATTAGCCAAACATCTTGGGAAATTTACATCACCCTTTTTGCAAAAACTGTTACGATGAGCCCGCACCAAACAAGCTCATATTCTCTTCTTCTTCGCTAGTCTCTACCATTACATTGACCCAATTAGACCTAAATATATTATGCAGATACTAATTCATTTCTAAATTGTTTGAATTTGCATATGTAGTCCAAAACCTTTGAGCAATAAAAGTTTAGTAAATAAGCAGTTGACAATATAATAAAATACAATATGTGAAATTTCAATGTAGTCCTTTCAGCCATTTGCCATCGAAAATCGTTGACGTAGCAATCTATAAGTTATCCATTGGCTGAAAAGACTTTATTGGAATTTCACGTAAATGTTTAATATTATATTGATAAAATTGAAAATTTTAGAATTGAATTAGCATACATTCAATAAGTTTAGGACCTAAATTGGTAACTCTCCCACTAAGAAGCCTAGGACCATCGTGCTTGCCTTCCATAGCCACTGTCAACTTTTGGGATAAATGTTCAAAAAGTCTTAAACATATAGCACAACCGACGGTTCGGTCAGAAACCTATCATTTGTGGCAATTCATCCCTAAATCCTTTGACGATTTGCCAATTTAGTCATAATTTTTTAAATTATGTCAATTTAGTGGTAAACCTTTTACAGATTTGCCAATTTAATCCTAAATTTATTAGTTAAATGATTGTTCAGAGGATGTTGCCAAATGTGCTTCCACACCTAGAAGCACCCATAATCTATCACCATTGGTTTTTGAAAATAACTCTCGTGAATAATGAACAAGTAACGATGTTCAAAAGTTGAAACTTTACTCTTTATTGTTTTTTCATATATTTCCTGATGATATGTATGTACACGCGTGCATGAGTGTAACTAAAATGCACGGAAGACATTTATTAAGTAATAAGATTTAGTCAAACCTTATGGACCATCAATAGGACCTTTCAGAAAAATTGAATACTATAATTTTTTGGAGTATCTACGACAAATCTCATTGGTGGCCATCAGCAACTCAACAACCTCATTTGAATGATGAAAATTCATCACTTCTGTCAGGTTTGACTTCATGAAAAGGATCGCCATTTTAAGCTAATTAATATATAACAAAGATCCAAATTCAACTGTCTTTCCTTTTCTCTCCCTAGTTAATTTTGGTGGGGAAGTGAATTCAATACACCCGTTGACAAAAGCTCCCTAAGCACAGCTAAAATTAAGCTAGATTGACCACTAAACACAGAACTAAGATCGTGCACAACAGCCATAACATCGTACTTATAAATGTAGTTATCATCATAATCTAACCTTAATTAAAATAATGTGCACCCATTGACATTTTTTGATTAGGCAAAGTCCAACCACAAGTTGAAGATCTATGAATGGAGACACTTTGGATGCTGTCCCAGCCTATGTCGAATAAATGCCTATTTTTGCTTCTACGACATCACATCCACATCAATGCCAAACATCTCAGAAAGTAAATACTTAGAAAATAGAGTGGCAAAAATATATAAAATGTAGGAAAATGTGCAATTAACTATTTAACCACCAACAACCATGATAATGAACTCCAACCCCTTCTTAATCTCCCAAGGGCTTTCAATAGAATAATGACCCTAGAAATTTATAGCCCTTGCCTATTTTTCTCTTTCTTTCCTTCCCCCTAGTTCTTTCAGGTTATCCAATAGAGTATACATCAATTACCATGTATACTATAAGACACAAATAAAGGAAGACGTACATTATAACTCAAATTTAGAACTCTATTGCACACTCGATTTAGCATGACCCTAAAGTTAATAAAATCACCTCTTCGATTATTCTCAAATCTCCTTTTCGTGGAGAGTAAATGCTTTCAGTCACTCTTGTTAAATCTAAATATTTCAGGTTTAGGTTTTAGTAAGCACCCAATTTCCATGAAGAGAAGGGTCATATTGACTTTGACTCCTGATGCTAATCTTTGAAGAATTTAGCATTTAAAAGTTAATAACTCAATATACGTGTGCTCCATCAATCAATAGTCAAACAAATTACTGATTTACTTAAGCTTCAGTGTCAATTAAGCCGGTTGAAATCCCTAACAAATTAACAAATAAGTAACTATCAAGAAAGCGGAAAAAAATCATGTTCATATGTGGGCCATCTCATTGTTCACTTGGGCCAAGTCAACCAATTGGGGGTTGACCCTCAAGAATGTCAGTGGCTCGAGGTTTGACTTGGTGGCTCTCTCCCTCTCTCTCTGCGCCAAAGCTATACACCCTATTGGTCGAAGACCTGATGATCGCAAATACCGTCCCTATAACCACAGGCAAAAAGGTTGGACTTCATAAAAAAACAGCAGTTCTCAACAAATCCAGCAGCTTCCATTATTTGTCAAACGAATTGATTTTTGAATTATTAGATTAGCCTTCTGGACCAACAGAGAGAATTCAAGCCAATGTTGGCACCTTTACATGACAGCTTTCTCTTGCTTTTGGACGAAATGGAGTTCCAGCTGTATCACTGGGCAACAACCACCAGTCACTGTGGGTGGTGTAATGCATAGATAGATAGATAGATACTTGGCGCTTGTTAGTGAGCTGTTCCAATGATGGGTTGTTTTACACGTTAATGGTGCTTAGTCCGAACGGAAGAGGTTCGTGGATCTGGTCTGTCAATGATATTAGGGATTAGCAAGACTGATGGATTGACCTAGAAATCGCCCAGATCGGCCAATTCTGCCTGATTTCTTGTTCTACAAAATTGGAGTTGGTGATTTTCAGTCTGATTCCCCATTTCAGGGAAAAATCGGACCGCCCTGACCAGACTGTTTATTTGTTATTTTTTTAAATATAAACATAATAATCCACCGATTATTGAAACTTCTAAAAATTGGGAAAGTCTCAAGCTTCGCTAAATCGTCGAAGTTCATTTCTGTCATATATAATTTGGCCCTTTCCCCTTTCCATTAGTTGGAGTTCATTTATGTATTGGAGGTTTCTGAGTTCACGAAGATCGAGCATGCGACCTGTGAAGCGTTTCAGTTTTTTTATGCGAGAAAATAGAAAGAATAATCTGCCTATTTCAAGAGGAGTTGAAAACGATGTGCTTCATCGCTTGAAAACCGCTTAAACTGCTGTTGGTTTCTTGATTGTTGTTGTTTATGCATGTTTGCCTTTTGATGTCCCTTGAGGTAGGTTGCTCCCACTACTTTTTATTAGACCGCTTAGGAATCGGACCGGACCCGGGAATCAGATCGGACCGGTGCTAGGACCATCTGATCCTAGAAACTGGGAATGGTTTCCGAGTCTTGAAGGATCACCATTTTTCTCAATGAGTATCATTGATGCTCAATTTGTGAGTGACGTCCCATAGGTGCTTTGTACTTGGTAGTGGTCTTTGTGTTGTTCGTGAAGCCAAGCTTTATTTTTGAATTGCATCCAAAAGTCTGAGAATTTTTAAAGTTGAAGGCGATTAAATCTTGGGTCAAGCTTTGTTAATTCTTTCGTGAGATTAAGATATTATTTCGTGAGTAATTGTGGAGCTAAATACTATGTGAGTTATTGGATATAATTGAGGCTAAAAAATACTGAGAGTATTTGAGTGACTCGAATATAACTGTAATCTCCATTACATTGGTTAATTTATAGTGGAATTCTTAGTTACTCTCCTTGTGAATGTCGGTCACCTCGACCAAACCACATAAGTCTGGTGTTCTATTTAGTTTCTTGTTTAGTCCATTTAATTATTCGATCACTTGCTTTTGCAATAATTGGTATCGAGGTTAGGCTTGGCTGAGCTGAAATGAATCGATGGCGATAGAAGAAGGAAAAGTAGGAATTGATGGATTTGTTAAATGGATTTTGATTTCTGGAACATGCAGGTTGAGGATTATTTGTACCAAAGGAAACTTCATGTACCCCTGTCTGGGGTGAAGCCATAATCAATGAAGCAAGTTGAATGGAAATTGTTTGATAGAGAAGCATTGGCTGTTAGGTGAGGTGAACAAAATATTGGGTATTGATGATCTCTACAAACTGGAAGGATATTTAAATAAGGTGAACATCTGGATGGACCTTGATTGAGGGTGAACAAGTCGAGAATAATGGGGACGTTCGTGATAGATTGAAAGTATAAAGATCACAATGGATGAACCTTGGTGATGCTGAATAAGCTTAGAATGAGGATGTTCGGGAAAGCTTGGAAGGGCCTCGAAATTGATCAGCTTTATGGAATCAAAATTGCCAATATACTTAGAAAGACCGGAAGAAATATCGGGTCACCGGATTGCTATGAAAGTAGCAAATCTTTGGTAAAGAGAAGTGTGAACAACCGCCTTATATAGATCATGTGGAAGATTGGGTCAACAACATCAATAGCCTAGTAAAGATCTGGACATCCCGATAATGAGTAAGAGATCTTGCAAATGTTTACTCCTGGAAGGTGATGGTTACTTGATCAACTATCTAGATTTTTAATCAAAAGGATATAGCCACAACAAAAATTGTGATGATATTAATGACCCGAGTTCAACGAAAACTAGATACAAGGACGAAGATCTCGACAAAAAGGAGAACAAATTAAAGATGACGAGGTGTTCGGGATGACTTGGAGGTACCATAGTCAATTTATCATCAAGATGTCTTTGGATGCTAAGATACTCAAGAGGATCCTTGGATAATGGATCGCAAGTCATTCTCACGATTTTTCTATAAACAACACCAATGGACCCAAAGATCAGTTGTGACGATGTTTATGTCAATATCATGTCTTGGCGATATTTGAACAACAAGCATGCGCGAATGTTTGATGGAAAAATAAATAGCTGTTAGCGATGAAAGATGTGCAGCGAAAGTTCGGGAAGTCTATCGAGGAACAGGAGGCGGCGTGTGTCGCCTTTTTTAGAACAGCGTCGAACAACTATCTACATATAGAACGTAGTATAACTTAATTAATACACACATTAGTAGCCTTTAAATGTCTTTATTATCACCAAAGCTGTCGCGAACAAAAAATTAAGAAATTTTCAAGTTAATGGATTATTAGATTAATTATTTAGTTAATCTAACTCGGACTCTCCCAAGCCCATACCAAATCACAACTTAAGGTTCAATGTGACTGACATGCAATGTGTTTTGAATTCGGAGTGGCCACTAATTGTTTTTGGTAGGTTGATTAGGAATTTAAATAAAATAGCGGGAGAAAACTATTTTATTTCTATGAGCCAGAGATTTTGAGTTTGGGGACTTGGTTATACTAATTTTTTAATTAATGCCCTTTCGGTACCATTTTCAAGGAGAATGTCTACTTTGGCAATTTAACGAATCATGACTGGAGGTTCAAAGGTGCAATTTTTTTGGTTTTTTTTTTATGAGAATGTAAAGAATTGAACTTCATACAATACACGCCATGGATGATTTTTTTTAAAAGAAAATGCAGACTATCATAAATATTTACAAGACAAATTAACGTGCAATTTATTACATAATGCTAAAATTTAGGATATGCGACATACCCAAAATAAACAAGTAAATGTTCAAATCAAATGATTACATCTTTGCGGATCGAGGTAGAGAAGACTACATTCTATTGCTCAAACTCTTATTCACACGCAAGTTGTAGTTTCGCTTTAGGGTTCCGAGGCTGGATGACTATGGCTAGTCGTCGGAGATGGCAAACAGCGGCGTTGCTGGATAACGACAAGCAAAGCGTATGTCGGGATTTGTCGAAAATGGTGCTCAACTGAAGCTCTTTTCTTTACTCTCGAATTTTCACTTCTTGTTTTTCTCAAGGACTCTCTTTTTTCTCGCTGAAAATTCCCTTAAAAAACTCTCCAAATTTCTTTCTTCCCCCAAAGCTCCCTCCTCAATTCTCAAGAGCTCTTCTCCTTTTATAGCCCACTTCTCTTCTCTTGGATTCTACACATCCTTTTTTTTTTTTCATTTCATTTTTCCACTCACCATTTACTTTCATAATTCCTTCTACTCACCTTTCACCTTCATAATTTCTCCCACTCACTCTTCTTTTGAGCATCCAAGAGAGCATCCAAATTAGTATCCAAATGAGCATCCAAGAGAGTATATTTTTTATTGCAAATATAATGTATGCTAAAAATAAATATGAGAGGTGATTTTTGTTTAGAACTAAAATTATTTCTAATTTTTATGTAAAAATAACTGAAAAAGATTAGTCAAAATTTAAGTGTCAACAAAAATAAACTTAGATATTTTTCAACGATCACCATATTGGTAATATTCTCAACAATCTCCCCTTCTTTGGCAATAACAATGCAATTTTCTGAATATGCCGATGATTTAACATGAAATAAAATATATTGAATTTGAGGGCATGAAAAGTAAAACATATTTGCTTATCTTGCCAAAAATAAGAATTCAGTTCAATGCATAATAAGCATGTAATGCAATATCTAAATATTAAGATATTCAATGATTAATCGAGAGATAGCAAGTACAAACATTATGATGGCTCATCTTTCTACACAATGTACTTATTCACACGAGTTTCAAATAGGAGTGAATAAATATCATGTGATCTAATACTCCTCCGTCCAAAGACATATACATATTCATTAAATCTTCTCCCCCTTTTTTTCATAATAAAAAAGGTGTTGTGTGTGTGTCTATATATATATATATATATATATATATATGCAATTCAGCTCATTTTCTCATATTCTAACCTCTCCTAATGTTCAATATACTCAAGGGAACAGAAAAGATGTGCAATGCGGCTCATGTTTGGTGGATCAAACAACATATGCATCAAAATGAGTATATCAAGTAACATAGATGCATACAATCACAATAACTCTCTCCATTCATTTAAAAAAATATGATATTGCTAGGGGAATATAAAGATCTACATTGAGGATATTTCAGAGAATGGTCACACAACATATATATTTCAAAAGATCTTTTGAAATATGAAAGAGAGTTCATACATCTTCAAGCAAAACAAATATTATGATAGTTTAGAAGAGATGATGGATAAAAGCATTTATCAAGAAACTCTATCTAAATACAAGCATTAAGAGACAACATGTTAACAATTTATATAAACATTGACAAGAACGTTATTGCTCCCCTGTCTAGTGCTTTCACTTCTCAAGATCATCATAATCGGCTTTCAAACATCATCGGTATGCAATCATCATCAGAAATCGGAGAATATCATTGTTATTTGTACATATTATAAACAATCATCTTACTTTATGAATATCATCAAATGATAAAGAGTAAGATATATATGTAGAACTTAGCAAGTTCTACCCATGTATTCATCTTTTCTTCTATCCTCAAAATGATAATCAAGATCCGAGCAAAAATTAGCTCAAGTCCATAAAGATTTTCCCATATCTGATCATTGCTATTCTTGATGTGTTGTTTCTTTCATATAATCCTCCACTTTCTTTTGCATTCTTTCTTTTGTTGCTTGCCCGATCTTTATACCTCAAAGCCATCACAAACATCCACATTCTTCTCGACTTGTTCACCCTCGATCAAGGTCCATCCAACTGTTCACCTTATTTGAATATCCTTCTAGCTTGTAGATATCTTCAATGTCCAATATTTTATTCACCTTAGATATCGGCTACCAACCTTAAAAATTAGCAGAATACTCCAAACATTTGGTGCCCTTTATAAGATCATCTGCATTTCAGCTTGTGTACATATAATCTTATATAACTTGACCAATACACACATTAGTAACATTTGATTGTCTTTGTTATCATCAAAAAAAGATTGAAATTTTTCAACAATTACCGTATTAGTGATATTCCCAACAAAGATGAGGTACATTATTTAACTCTATTATCCTCATTACACGAAAGTTGAGATATTACTGTTATTGCTGTTAATAATTCCTGCGGGTCAACATTATTGAAATTTGATGGTATTCGCAATTTGATTCTACGTGAAGATATTGGCGGAAGAGAATGCGTGAAGATGTATTTACTGCTTTAGTAGGTGAAAGTAGAGGAATAACTTGCACTCGTGTTAGCAAAAGTAATATAAAGTTGGACAAATGTAGTCGGTCTAGGACTGATGAAGTTGTTTTTTGGAGTTGTGGCAAGATGGGGCATCTTTGAAGGGATTGTCGTAAGTTAAAAAATGATAGAGTTGAGTTTGTTGATGATCTTACTTTGTAACTAATGGTAATTTGGACAATGCTGATTATGTCTTATCTATTATAGATAATTGATTGTTTGACACCAAATAAAAACTGTTTTACTATTTATCAATGCATGGATAATAATAAAGTGTATTTGGGGAACAATATTACATGCAATCTTGTGGGTGTTATCGTTGTTAGAACCAGAATGCATGATGGTATTGTGAGAATATTGAATGGAGTGAGGTGTGTTCCAAAGTTGAAAAAGAACATGATTTTCTTGAGTGCCTTGGATTCAAGCGAGTGTTGATATACTTTGAAACGTGGAGTTCTAAAAGTCGTTCGAGATGCCTTGTTGATAATGAAAGGAATCAAGTATAGTGGCTTGCATGAGCTTCAAGGTGAGGCATTGACGAACTACGCTGTGGAGACGTTGGATACATCTGTTCAAGAATTTGAATTGTGGCATATGCATTTGGAGTATATTTGCAAGAGAAGCCTAAATGTTCTAAGTGAAAGGAATTTGATGTGTGATTATGTTACTGAGGATTTGAATGTAAGCAAGTGTTGTAACTTAGACTAGCAACGGAAAGAGCAATTTAGTAAGACTATTAGAAAACCTATGGAGAATGCAGAGTTAATTCACTTGGATGTCCATAGGTTATCGCGGTTTAAGAGTCTAAGTTTATACTAACAGTTGTGGATGACTACTCAAGAAAAACGCGGGTGTTTATGCTTAGGCACAAGATTGATGTTGTGTTCAAGATCGGGCGGTTCAGAACTTTGATCGAAAAGGAGACTGGAAAAACGATCAAGCAGGTGAGAACCGACAAAAGCATGAATTTCTTTAGAAGATGGTAAACGAATTCTGCATTTAGGAAGGCATATTGAGACACCACAATAATGACAGCGAACCTCAATATGTTGCAGAGTTGATGAGCAAAACGTTACTAGAAACAGCTCATAAAATTCTCTCTTGTGCTGGTATGGTTAGAAGATTTCTAGTGAATGTGCTTAGTACGATGAGCTGCCTAATGAATAGATCTCCATCGATTGTGATTGGATGTCGGACTCCCTAAGAAGCATGGTTAGGTAGCGTTGCTGATTATTTTGTCTTTAGAATACTTGGTTGCCCATATTATGTTCGTGGTAGTGATAGTAAGCTCGATGGCAAAGCAAGAAGGGACATGTTCTTAGGTTATGCGGAAGGTGGGCGGGGCAATCGGTTGTGGTGTCCGAAATTAAATTCAATATTATCAGCAGAGAAGTTATATTTAAACGTGTCAAACACAAGTACTATAACACGTTGGATTTTCAGCACTTTGGTGAATAAATAATTTTGGCATTTAAGTGAATGATTAAAATTATGGTACTCATGTGAACATTTTTAACAAGTTATGGCACTCAAGTGGTCTAAAAAAATTTATACCACTCAAGTGAACGTCGTATATAAGTTATGATACTTATAGTGTCATTATTTACATTTTTATGCAATACAATGTTAGCTACCTATATGTGACCTAACCCTATCATAACCCAATTAATACCTAACCCAAGCCAAACTCCAATTCTTAGCAATTTTTCTTCTTAAATTGCTGCCTCTAAGGATGGACAACTCCATGGACCAGCTCACCGAAGCGGTGAGGAAGCTCACCTGGTCGAGTCGGATTGTGGGCTAGGACCGTGTGTGGTACATAAGCAATGTAGAGACATAGGTGAATGCCGCACTAACATACAAGAATGGTTGCGTAGACGGGTTGGGGTCGGGTTATGGATGAGGACGAGAAAATGGAAGTAATAAATAAGATCTAGGTTTTTGTATTTTCTACCAAAATCCTTAAGAGAATGCTTGATCCATGGACTGTGGACACCATGTAAATAACGAAAACGTACACCTTTTTGCTTTTGAAGATGAATGTAGGCCTTCACTCTGGAAATTTTCAAAAGTAGGATAATTATGGATATGAAAATGCAGTTAGGTAGATGTGACAAATGAGTTCGTCTCTGAAGGCATTATTTAAACATGTTCTTTTTTTTTTTTCTAATTTTTCCATTTTGATTTCAATTTCTTCTTTTAGACCAATATTGGGGTCCAAAGAACAGGGGTGGTGATCCCCTCGCCGGCCAAGAATGGGAGATACCATATAAAGATGACAAGAACATATCACTTATCATATGGTGCTTCAGATTTACACAGCATCGATATTCATTGGTTCCAATAAATTGAAAATGAAAATCGCCCAAAATCGACCCGATTCGAGCAATGTTCGATTTTTTTTTTTTTTTTTGCATAGCCCTAATGATATATTTTAAGACATAATTGAAACACTTTTAAAATAGAATTTCTGTTCTATAAATGTTTCTGAAGCAGAAATCTGTTTATTCACAATTTTGTTTTTTACTTTTGAAATATATTTTTGCTTCAAAATCACCTAAAAATTCAGAAAGAGAGAAATTAATTTCTAAAACAGAACTGTTGGTGTAACTGCCGTTCGCGCAGCAGCAGGAGCAATTATGTTCGGGAGGCTCATACCCCGCCACGATGCGTGTCGCTACACTTGCAGGCGGTCAGAGAAGGATAAGATTGATCCTGCTTCGACCTCTGGCGATTCCGACGTTTGACTTGGTTCCTCGTTTTTCAACCCCTGGTCGGAGGAGCATGACGCCACCGACTCATCGCTCTTAAAACTTCGCCATTTCGACACAATGCTCGTCTCGCTCTCTCTCTGCCCTTCTCCCTCTCCTCTCCCTCCTCCCTCGCCCCGCAATCTCTATCCTCTTCGCTCCCGCTCAATCCGATGCTCCGCCGAGAAGAAGTCCCCCGCCGGAAGCCCCAAGGTGGGGGATCCCAAGCCCAGCTCCTGGGTCAGCCCCGACTGGCTCACCTCCCTCAGCCGGTCGATCACCATCCGCCCCGGCGACAGCTCCGGGATCCCCGTCGCCAGCGCCAAGCTCGACGACGTGTCCGACCTCCTCGGCGGGGCTCTGTTCTTGCCGCTCTTCAAGTGGATGAACGAGTGCGGCCCGATTTACCGGCTCGCGGCGGGTCCGAGGAACTTCGTGGTGGTCAGCGACCCCGCGATCGCGAAGCATGTGTTGAGGAATTACGGGAAGTATGCCAAGGGTTTGGTCGCCGAGGTGTCGGAGTTCCTGTTCGGGTCGGGTTTTGCCATCGCTGAAGGCCCGCTTTGGACGGTAATGTCGTGTGGGGTCCTTTGTCGTTGTTGTAGCATGCGTGTGTTTTTGTTTTGTGTGCGGTGCGAAATGTTTGAACAGTTTGGTTGTCTTAGGAATGGTGGCAAGTATGTTGCTTGTTTAGACATTTTCTTATCTCCCCTTTTGCAAAAACTCACGTGATGCATAAGCTTGGAATGTGCAAATGGTGAAGTAAGTACCAGTTGAAGTTTGGGAAAAGATGAGGAATAGGAATGCGAAGTTGTGGACGAAGATTAAGTGTACTAAGGCTTTCAAAGTTTTTTATTCGATAATGACTGGATTTGTCTGTCCTCGAGATTCAAGAGCAATTTATAGCGAGCCACACACAACGGGAACCTGAAATATCACTCTGTTAATTGAATTTTGTATCAGTTCTTGTAACTCTAGCATTACAAAATTTTTAGTTTCTACGATCTCCAAAGTTAGATTTTAGTTGAATAGTTTATTTGTACTATACTTAGAATTGCTTGAACTTGTTGTAATGTTGTGCCAACTTTTCTTCAATTTCATGTTTGAGGAGTTAATCAAATTATCCATGTGTCACCGCATCATTGCCAAGGAAGCATGAGTTTAGTACTTTTAGCTTTACTCTTGACGTAAACCTAGTCAAGTTGCAGAGTTGTTCTGGTTTTTATCCAACTTGGTCGCTAAATGAATAGAAAAGAGTAAAAAGTTAGCAGATTTTACTCGTGTTGTACAGTGGTTGCTCTGGCTGTGTAAAGGTTAATCATGCTTGTGCTGTCATTACGTTTCTTGTGATGTTCCCTTATTTTGTTTCCGCTTATAAAAACTTTGCACATGGAACAGTGATTTAACCCAGTTATGGTAGGTAAGTTTAGTATCTCTTAGTAGACCAAAATCTTTTGACAGGCAAGGCGCAGAGCTGTTGTTCCATCTCTTCACAAGAAGTACTTGTCTGTGATGGTAGATAGGGTCTTTTGCAGATGTGCGGAGAGATTGGTGGAGAAACTCCAAGCAGCTGCATTAGACGGCACTGCTGTAAATATGGAGGAAAATTTTTCTCAACTGACTCTTGATGCAATTGGTCTCTCTGTGTTCAACTACAACTTTGATTCACTAACAGCTGATAGCCCAGTTATTGATGCAGTTTACACTGCTTTGAAAGAGGCAGAAGCTCGCTCAACTGATTTGTTACCTTATTGGAAGGCAAGTCTCTCAGCAAGGTTTTGTTGCTCCGCCTTTTCTTTTGCTTATTGGAATAGTACATAAATCTGGAACATTTTTTGCTGTTAATCCAGGTAAAATTCCTCTGTAAAATAGTGCCAAGACAAATAAAAGCAGAAAAAGCAGTTGCGGTAATTAGGAAAACTGTGGAAGAGCTTATTGCAAAGTGCAAAGAGATAGTGGAGTCAGAAGGTGAAAGAATTGATCAAGAGGAATATGTGAACGAAACAGATCCAAGCATCCTTCGCTTTTTACTTGCTAGCAGAGAAGAGGTATTCCTGTTCTGCATTTAGGGTTGGCTTTTGCCACTGCATTTAAACCTTGTCATTTTATTTTAAATAGTCCTGATATGATGATGTTCTCATTTTCTTTGGTATATAAGTTGCATCAGGAACATCAAATTGGGATCTCGGGACTCCACTGTTCTAAAGCATTTGTCTTTAAATCTGGTCACTGACACTATTAAATGAGTTTTCCCTCCAAAACAGCATCTTATTGAACTGCAAGCTGCAATTGAGACCTGTTTGAAGGCATCAACTGCAAATCGAGAACTCTTGAGTTGTTTAAATGTCTTTTGCTCAGCTTTCTTGCATAATACCTTAGCTTTTTTCCTTCCAGATTGTCACTAGTTCAGATGATGGTCAAGTGCAATCAAATTTGGAGGGTAAATTCCACCAATAATCACTAAAATGTGGTGGAACTTGTAATCAGGTCATTGAACTTAGATTTCAATTAGTCAATGTGCTAAACTTTCATTTTTCATATTTTATTTTTATTATTATTATTATTATTATTTTGTAATGGATGCACTTTGAATGGATTTTGCCCTACTTTCCTGACTAAAATGCCTGATGGGGTGGAAACTTGGCAAAGACTCGGTGTTAGAAAATTGCCATATGTTTGCCACATTAGTAGTTTGTCGAAGTAGTTGGTTGGATTCCAACCAAAATCAATTGCAAAAAAATGTAGTTTTAGTGCATTGAGTAATTGAAAGCAAAGTTCGGTGACCTTATTAGAAATTCTCAATGACCATAGGTGGAATTTACCGCACATGGTGAATGGTAGACTAGCTTTTGTCATGTACCTTGGGCATTGCACAAAATTGACTCCATTGATGGTCTTGTTGAAGTTGGAATTTGCAGGCATGGTACTTTTATTTGGATAATATTCTGAAGTGAGCCCATGTCTGAAAATACTGCTTGCGTTTTTATTTTGTTTCCATTTTTCCAATGTTCTTCTTGGTGGTTTGAAGATGGAAGCGAATTCTTGCTTGCTAGCAAGCTTGCGAAATCCATATTTACCACCTGTTCTTTTTTGTGCTGGTCAGTTATGAGCAATCTTTTTGTATGTACCTGTTTTGTGCAGAGATCGTGCAGGTGCTCACAGGTTTAACATGTTGTAGTTTCAAATGAATAGGCAAAGCAATTAAACTGGATCATTAGACAGACATAACTAACAATGACATATAAGATTCAATTTAGCTAAAAAAATCTCTTAAATCTCTTAATGGAATAATTAAGGAAGGGATGACTTAATTTATAAGTGATTGATGGCAATTTGAATCTTACCAATTATATTGCTAAAACATGCCAATAGTGATCACAATTCCATGAATGATAAGAATTTAATAACATTCAATCATTAGTTTTAAGTTATTATAAAACAACATTTAATTTCTACTTTCAGCAAATTATATTTCTCAGCACTTAAAATCCAGGGCTTAAATTTTCGGCACTTATCTTTTATTTTTATAAAAGGAGCCCTTACTGTGGTCGTTCCTTACATCTCACTTGATGGTTTACAGTGCAACTTCCCATTCCCCTATAGGTTTCAAGCTTGTAATTGCGGGACGACCTAAAACATGCCTATAGTGATCAGAATTCCATGTATGATAAGAATTTAATAACATTCAGTCATTAGTTTTAAGTTATTATAAAACAACATTTAATTTCTACTTTCAGCAAGTTATATTTCTCTGCACTTAAAATCCAGTGCTTAAATTTTCGGCACTTATCTTTTATTTTTATAAAAGGAGCCCTTAATGGGGTCGTTCCTCACATCTCACTTGATGGTTTGCAATGCAACTGTCCATTCCCCTATAGGTTTCGAGCTTGCAATTGCGTGACGACCTTTTGTCAATGTTAGTGGCTGGCCATGAGACTACTGGTTCAGTTCTGACTTGGACGCTGTATCTTCTAAGTAAGGTACTTATCCTGTCTGCATGTATTATTATCCTTTTGGTCATTAAGTTATGCCCTACCAGATAGAAGAGGCTGTTTAGACTGTGTCATGGGCAATTTTTTGGATTGGCATGATACTTTCACAGATATTGAGGTTAACTAACACACAAATTATGAACATCTGGTTATTTTGTGCTGTTAGAACCTCTGTTATTCATATTTGTGGGCAAATATGTTTGTGACCATTCAATTTTAACTCTCTTTCTTTACAGATGGATGGAACTTTTGAATTATAGCTAGTGGCAGTTGTTTGATATTAACGATTTGGTATTTATAACGTTAAGGATGACATATCGTTGAAGAAAGCCCAGGAAGAAGTGGACAGAGTCTTACGAGGAAGGCCTCCTACATATGAAGATATAAAGAAACTAAAGTTCTTGACATGTTGCATTAACGAGTCATTGCGCTTGTATCCACATCCACCTGTAGGTTGCACTTCTTCCTGTAGGCTTTTTCTTCCTTTTCTCATCCTAATGCTGACCCGGTCTAATTTTTTTTTTTTTTTTAAATTATTGTAGGTTTTGATACGAAGAGCAATGGCTTCTGATGTCCTTCCAGGGAATTACAAGGTCAATCCAGGCCAAGACATAATGATATCTGTTTATAACATTCATCACTCTCCGCAGGTCAGAACATTTTGCATCCCCAACTCTTCATGATTATGTTTAACTTCATCAATCATCATCCATGTTCGGTTTTAAAATCAGGTACTAAATATTGTTAGAATGAATAAGAGTAGCTTCCTTCTATTGAACTGAAGGGAATCTCCGTACTTTTCTCTGGGCTGATTTAGTTTTGTAGACCGAGCTTCATCCTTTTCCTCTCCAGAGTGCTGTCCTTGGAAATAACCTTGTTTTGTTTTAACAACTGTTTTGGCTTCCCTGATGAAGTTGGGAGCAATGTCTTGCAATCAATTTGTTGAAGCTGATGCCTCTTACTTATGTTGTCAGATTCAGATAGAATTCTTTTTCCATAATGTCTTGATGCTAAACATAAGCACCCTGTCTTATGCAGTTGTTTGCACTGGGAAGCAATTCTTGAAACGTTTCTGATTCATGAATTGTTTGTGTGCCATTCTGTATCGAATATACTAGGTCTGGGAGAGAGCAGAGGAGTTTGTGCCTGAGAGATTTTACACGGAAGGTCCCCTGCCTAATGAAACTAATACCGATTTCAGGTTTCTTTTTGTCCTTGAATCTTTTGAGCCGAGTGCACAGGCTTCAAAACTTGATTCTGCCTCTTGGTTATCGTTTCTTCCCTCTTTTTTTTTTAATGATAGATCATTGTTTCTTTCCTCTTTTTGGCATTGATGTATTTTGCTCTTATGGATCTTGGCATGGATGTATACTCACAATGGTAAGGGGAATTTGCAGATTTATCCCATTTAGTGGAGGACCACGTAAATGTGTTGGGGACCAGTTTGCTATGCTAGAAGCTATAGTGGCTCTAGCAATCTTTGTGGAGCGCATGAACTTTGAGCTGGTTCCTGATCAGAACATCAGCATGACCACTGGAGCGACCATCCATACTACAAATGTATGCAGCTTATGCTAATCGACCCCCTATTTTGGCTAACTTATTCTGAATTAAGTTGATTCTGAAAAACTTCGGTATTTCACCTTCTCTGAGGTTTAAGTGAACAAGGATCATTTTTTCCCTGCATTGTATGTGGGGTTGGGATTAGGCCATCTTTGGTTAAGCCGGCATTGACACAATTTGTATATACCCATGAAAGCTAATGTCCTTATCCTGGCTGGAGTGAAAAATCCCACGACAAAATCCATGGATTGTCCAATTTGATCGTCATGCGGTTCATTTCATGCATCCATTAAACATTGTGTAAGGAAATTTTGAGACCAAAGTATGAGTACTAATGGATTTCTCCTGCAGGGCTTGTACATGAGAGTCAGCCTACGGCAAGCTGCACAAGCCTTAGTTTCATCTTCCTCCAGGTGAGCTATATTGTACAGCATGTACACATGTCTAAATTTATGTGCCCCCTCAACAATTTATTCTTTTAAGCTTCTGATTCTTTTACTTCTAGAAAGAAATTGCTGATTATTCTTCACAAGAGAAAATGAACGCGAGATTTATGTAAAGTTGAATAGGTTAGTAGAACTCAGAGAAATGCATGAATGTTATCTCCAATATAAGCAGCGTCGATCCTACAATTTCGAGTCGAACCTTTTGGCTTTGCTGTTGAAACTTTTTCTAAGCGCATTGTTGATCAAGGCAGCGTCAGCAACGAGCATTCTTATTGCATCAGAAAACGAAATGTTGTTCAGGAATCATTTAGATAGGGCATTATCTCTGCTTTTGTGTAAGATGGATAAAGAATGCTGGAGAGTTAAAGATGGATCAATGCCCCTGAATTCACTCAGAAAACAAAGTTGGCCCCCTTCACAATTTCCGAAGGATTTCTAATGAAGGCTTGCTTTCCAAGTTCTGAACTGTAGAGAGTATTTCCCGATCGATTGTGAATCCGTCACTGCGGTTCGATCTACTAAGTAGAGAGTAAAATTTATGCGATGCAATTTTTGGCAAGAACTTGTCTACGTGGCTTCTTACATATTTACAGCACAGATTGCCATGCGAGGCTCGTAAATAATGCCAATAAAAACTGCATTTTATTAAAAAAAATACAAGAATTGTCAATACCTCTAAGGTTAATAATACAACATTAAATGAGAAATTGTCCAAAAATTCATGAATATATTGTACTTTTGTCGATTCAGTCTTTAAATCTTTTGATTTTGTCAATTGAATTTTAAATCTTTTCACGTTTTGTCAATTGAGTCCATTTGATCATTTCTTCAACATTAAATAAATCACTTTACTAGACACGTGATAAATGCAATAGATTTGCATTTTTCAAATTAAGTAAAAATATTCTACCATAATCATTTTCGGAAATGACTTCCATGCTATTATTTTCAAAGTAAAGCCAAAGTAGGAAAATGAATTCATTTTGTCCGAAAATTATTTCGTTTCAAATATTTTCTAGCAGAATTCCATTTCTGTGAAACAAATGAACCTTACGTCGGTTTATGCATCATATGCTAAGTGACGTTATTATGACATGTTCATTTAATTGACCGCCTTGTAGTCTGCCACGTCATTTAATATACGCATCTGGTGAGCCAATTTTATGCGCTTTAAAAAAGAACCAATTTGGATGGATTTGAAACGTCTCTTTTCCATTTCGCGAATGAGGTACGAACCGAGCACACTTGAGTTTTGCCTAACTAAAATCATATCATAAATCTTTACCAAAAATAAAAATCATATCATAAATAAACTAACTAACAAAGATGAAACCAAAAAAAAAAAAAAAGAGAGAGAGAGAGAGAGAAGAAAAATCATTTTGTTATTTGCAAATTAATTCCTTAGACAAATTAAATATAAACTTTGACGATTCCATGGTATTTTTTGAAAGGATTCCGGCGGACCTCATGTGACATGGGCGTGACCTAAACTAAAACCTCTCTCTGCGAATCCACCCCACGGCTGATCCGCCCAATAACTAAACCACCACACACACACACAAAACGCTCTCTCTCTCTCTCTCTCTCTCTCTCTCTCTCTTCCTCGCTCACCGCTGACCAGTCAAGCTCGCACCAGAAGCGAACATTCCCGTCCATGGACGACGAGACCTCCGACGCCCGAAACGCCGCGAGGCTCCGCATCCTCGAGCTCGCCAACATGATCAGCGTCCCCATGTCCCTCAACGCCGTCGTCCGCCTCGGCGTCCCCGACGCCCTCTGGCAGGGCGGCTCCAACGCCCCACTCTCCGCCTCCGAGATCCTCGCCCGCTCCCTCCCCACCGCCGCAGCCGGCGGCGGCGACGCCGAGAACCTCCAGAGGCTCCTCCGCATGCTCGCCAGCCACGGCGTCTTCGAGGAGCACGTCGCCGCCCCCTCCGGATGCCCGGAGAGGAGGTACTCTCTCACCGAGGTCGGGAAGACCCTGGTCACCGACGCCGAGGGCCTGTCGTACGCCGCCTACGTGCTCCAGCACCACCAGGTAAGATCGAACTCGCCGAAGCTCTCTCAGTCCGTACATCCGCATTTCCGATCGATCGTCACTTATCCTATCGTCGTGGTAACCGGAATCATTTCTGGAAGAAAAATGAAAATCTGGGTCTAACTGAGTCGAAAGATCGTCGGAGAGATTCGCTTCACTAAATCGCACAAAGCATCGGAAGAAGAATCGTCATTTGGTTCTCTGCATAGGAACAGGATTGCCTCATTTTCCGTCGACTAGTACCGCAACAGTTATTGAGTTCTTCTCTCGAGTGCTCCCAAAAAAAAAAAAAAAGAAGACGACGCCGTGATCCATTAACGTCGCTTTGACTGTAGGAGCCTATTGCCTCGCTAGCCCCTTGAACTTTTTAACTTGGTAAATATAGTCCTTGAATTTTTAGCACATTTCCGATTTAATCCCTAGACAATATGAATTGCCTCGTATGTGACATCAATGAAAGGATTATATTGGACATTTTTATATAGTTCAGGGGCTATATTGAACATATATGAAAATTTCAGGACTACATTGAACAAATTAAAAGTTTAAGGATCATAATAAATATTAGATTAAAGTTCATGGATTACGTTGGATAAATTTAAAGTTCGGGGATTACATTGCACATTGTACTGAAGTTTAGAAAGCATTTGTGTCATTTATCCATATTCGGTTCTTTCTCTATCGTCTTTACGAGAATTCTTTATCTAATTGGATCGCGTGTATATAAATAACATGTGGACATCGCACTTAATCATAAGACACAATTTGGGGAGCTCTTGAAGATCGGGGCATGACCCGGCATCCCCGGAGACTCGTCGTGTTGCGGGCGGCGAGAGCTCCATAGGACCAGAAACCGACGTTGTCTAGTTCTAGCCGACAAAGGTGCCGTGCGAGTGAATCATTCTTGTGGTACGATGAAGCGATAAGAACCATTCAAATTGGGTTGTGGAAAAGTAGCGACTATTTTCGTTGTTTTCTCTCCCCTTTTTCCCCCTCGTCAAAGTGGAGGGACATCTTAATCAATCGTACCGAGATGTGGGTCACGAACTCCACGATGGAATGGTTCAATTTTGGCATCTTTTCGGGTGCGAAAAAAGACGGACTACGGACTCGGGTTATCGGCCGGTGCGCGCGAGTCCAAACACGTAAAAATTGTACCCTATCGTGGGCCGAAAGACGAGAGAGAGAACAAAAAAATAAATGATAGGATTTATCGTGAATTTTTCTGACTAAGGAAAGACAATGGCTGTGATTTAGCATAAACTCACTTGCCACATTCAGAGCAAGAGGACAAATGACTTTCCGCGTGGTCTATTCACATGGTCAGATTGAGCACTATCTAGGTAAGTATTCTCCTTTCCATGACGTCATTATTTCGGGGTGTGTGGACCGACCCGTCCCAACATAGGTTAAGCTATTAATTAACTCATTATCTTCTTATAAGTGTGTAGTTAATAATATAGCACGGCGAAGATTGGCGGGACGTCGGTATCATTCAGAATAGTTTGGCTTAAAATCCCGGCCAATGAGCAGCCGAATCTTTCGGTACTTGTGCGCACCAAAAAAAATGCAGTTCTTTTTTTTTTTAATAATAAATTTCTTGTCGTACGAGAAGGAGGCGCTGATGAGGGCGTGGCCCCTGGTGCACGAGGCGGTGGTGGACCCGGCCGAGGCGCCCTTCGTGAAGGCGAACGGCGACACCGCGTACGCCCACTACGGGAAGAACCCGGAGATGAACGAGCTGATGCAGCGGGCCATGTCCGGGGTGTCCGTGCCGTTCATGAAGGCGGTGCTGGACGGCTACGACGGGTTCTCCGGGGTGGGGAGGCTGGTCGACGTGGGCGGGAGCGCGGGGGATTGCCTCCGGATGATCATGCGGAAGCACGCGCACGTCCGGGAAGGGATCAACTTCGACTTGCCCGAGGTCGTGGCCAAAGCGCCTCCTATTCCTGGTGAGATTCCCGCATGCTTTCCTTCTTGCTTTCCTTTTACTTTACGTAAAGACAACAAATTTCAAGAGCCATATATCGAAAACGCAATAAACGATAGTTCATCTCAGGACACGAAATTCAGAGTTAAGTGTCAAGTTATTCGCGCCTTTCTCACTCGTCACTACCTTGGAAATGTAGTTCTTGTTCTTTTTTCCAGTTACAATGACTTGAAACCCAAACGAGGAATCCTTCTAGGGAGAGCCTTTAGGGCACTTGTTTAGTCGATCATTAAGGAAATATTACAGCTCTCAACACGTTAACTGTACAAAGAAAGTGTGTGACCAGAGTTTGAACATTAGCTTTGTTAAATATATATTAACAAGGGCCCTAAGGGTATTGATACAAAGGTGGCATAAGAAATATCTTTTGCATCGCGTCCGATGCTCTTTTGGCGAATTTAGCAAGGTTAATATGTTTTAATGTGCCTGGTCAATGAGCGCGTTAAGTAGGATGTCAAGTCTTAGGCTCCGCGTTTTGCGAAAAATGCGATGTTTCTAGAAATGGTTTTACATCAAGTTATTTTTCAGGAAAATGACAGTTTTTTTTTCGGTTTTTGATTGAAATTTGAAAATGAACTGAAAAATATTTAAAATGAAAAAATATAAATATAAATAAATAATTAAAAATTCAATTTTTTTTAAAAAGGAAAAATATAATAAAAACCAAAACCACAAATAAGTAAAAGGAGTGCACAAGAAAGAATGTGCTTGGTTTGGGTCAAATAAAGAGGAGAGAATATGATTTCATCTTTTCAAAAAGAGGAAATCATTTTCCTTACGTTTGAATGCGCTCTTTCAATTGGCGAAAAATGTTTTCCTTGACTCATTTCTTTCTTCCTCTACCAATGGCTGGCCATGGGTGAGCTCGAGCCTTACCGGCCTTGGGTGAGCTTGTCTCTCGGCTGTGGCTAGCTGTCGTGGCCGACGACCGGCAGAGAAAGAAAAAAAATCAAAATTTAAAATTTTTTGGTAATTTTCTCGAGAAAAATCAAATCAGATTTTTCGAACCAAACGGCGGAAGATATTTTCCTATTTATTTTCGGTGTTTATTTTCATGTTGTAGCCAAACACTGAAAATATTTTTCCAAAAGGTCACATTTTTCACGAAATAAATGAAGCCTTAATACGGGGACAAAGTTATCAAAGCCAGCACATAATAAGTGATTTTTTTAAAATTGTGCAAAGAGTGAACCATTACGTTTTTTCAATAAGCAAATGGCATACACTTAGCAGGGTCTTTTTTATTGGTCACTTGCTCTTTCCAATCTGACCTGATCTCCACCCGCATGCCATAATTCTTGCTGCATCAAGAGCCCTTTGAAGAAGACCTGGCAATTTGCTACCATAGAACTGGTTTTCCAGCTGTTACTTTTTTCCACCGTAACCTTCCCATTGAAAAAGAGAAACCTCAGCAAGCTTGAAATTTATGGTGCTCCAAGATTCAGAGAAACATGTCCGTTCGCCGCTCGAATGGAATCTAATGGAGTCGAGACACATTCATGTTCTTTTTCACAAGTCAACTAGGAGAAGGACAGAATACATCGGAGTTGTTTCACCATAATCCATCAAGAAATGGAGGAGTCTAAATTGAATTGCCCAAGAAAACACGAATTTCTCACTATCCTATTCTCGTCTACCCTCTCTAGAGGATAAAAACAGTCTTCTGGTGGCTGAAGATTAATTAAAGCTGCGCTATTTTACAGGGGTGACCCATGTTGGTGGTGACATGTTCAAGTCCGTCCCTGCTGGTGATGCCATTTTCATGAGGGTACGTTGTTCGTTGAACTCCCCATGTTTGGTATTGGTTATATTTCACTTGCTAGATAGTTTCGCTGCAATCAATCTCGTCAACAACAAAAGGAATTCGCATCTTGCTGTTTATTTCCTTCCAACATGGACTAAAACTTAATGAAGTTCGCCTGAAACAGCTGTTTGCCAGCCTCGGACTTGATGATCGTATATGTCTGTATAATCTAATGACTTAAAGGCTACAACAGCTAAATTGCGTTGGTTAATTGATACATTTTCTGCTGGAGTAGGAAATCCACCTTTTGCTTTCCTTGGTAGAGTTTTAATTGATGTGATGGAGTTTTATGAATTCTTTTCTGATTGTGTCCTCTTCCCAATCTGTACAACTAGGCACTAATGTAAATATCGGAGAATAGTTTACATTGGTCTTCAGTTTTCGATCAAATTCCACCTTTATGAGCACTTCTGGTACTAGAAAACTACAAGCAAATGATTCACACGATTCCATATTACACACGCTCGCCCCATCTCGTGAGTGAGTGTTTTATTCTTTTCGATCGAGCCGAGACAAGTGACAAACACTTTTTATACATCTCAAGCCATTCTCTTGGCTTTGATGTTGATATCGATCTGTACCAGACACAATGATGGCCTCATGTTATGATATACCTAGTTCATCCAGTGAGTCTCTGATACCACAGAGATGGACGAGTGAGTGCAGTACCAAGCTGTACGGCATAGAACAGACGGTACCTGCTGCCTCATGTTCCCACAGTGATGAGCGTAATGTAACCTGTTGGTTCTTCCTTTCGGGTCCTCTTTCAAATGTCGGCAATAATTGATGAAGTGGGTATGTAGCTTATTTTTCGATCATGAGAACCTTCAGCTTTTATGTACACCCTCTGGCCCAACATCCAAACCAACCACATTAGGCTATGGAATTACCCTGCTGGTGCATTTTAGGCGACGGTTCACTCACCTGACAGTTCTCATGAGAAATTCTTGGATTTTGGTTCGACAGTTAGCACCATCTAGAGAAGAAATCAGAGTCCACATTCTGAATTCTTTGGGTGGAAGTTTCACTTTTCATGATTCCGTGGGTTCTGCTCTCCTTTTGCTGGGAAAGATCTTGGCTAGACCTGGCGTATATGGTCCAAGCTAAATTATGTGTAGCCTATGATAATCAAACTCTCCCTATAATTTTAGTCTTTGCTGAGTTTGATTTGTTCTATCGATGATGACATTAGTAGGACCATATCAAGAATAGTAGGCGAATGCGTTGTGCATATCTTTTGCTAAATAAAGCCATGTGCTTTTTAACACCAAGGATGGAATTTGTGGTCACAGTGGATATTGACGACATGGACGGACGACGAGTGCAAGCAGATACTGGAGAACTGCTTCAAGGCACTCCCTGAGGGAGGGAAGCTGATCGCATGCGAGCCGGTGCTACCGAAGCACTCGGATGACAGCCACCGGACTCGCGCACTTCTCGAGGGCGACATCTTCGTGATGACCATCTACAGGGCCAAGGGCAAGCACAGGACCGAACAGGAATTCCAGCAGCTCGGGCTCTCTGCCGGCTTCCCTCATTTCCAAGTACTGTACATCGATTATTTCTATGCTGTGCTGGAGTTCCAGAAGTGAGAGAGTGTCTTGGAAGAGGGACTAATGATGATGCTCTACTGGAGACAATGGCCACACATTGTTAGTATGATATGTGGTGCTACTGCCGTTATTTTAATTTTCGGGTTGAGGCTCTTTTAAACCTGCACTTGGTAATTATCATCCATCTGTCTTTTATTACTCAGCGTCTTGCACCTCCTGTAAGTCAGTATACATGTCACCCCGTTAGGACAGGCATCAAATGAATTATACGAAGTGATAATAGCATTAATCATAGAGATTATGCTTCCTAAATTAAATCGCGGGGATGCTGATAAAATTTACAGGTCTGGTTGCTCGGCTGCTGTACAAGCTGCCTTCCATCTTTCTTTTACTCCAGTTCTGCAACGATCGTGGAAACTTCTCAATTCCTACTACTGTGACGAATGATTTCTCTTCCTATCCCTCCATTGACCTTCTTGGTGATCATTATGAACTGTCAATCTTTTAGTTATTTAGTACTTATTGGTAGCTGTCCGAAACCGGATATTTCTATGATGAAGATGGATAATCTCAAGTTTATTTTATCAAATGAGGATCGTCACTTTCGCATAAGCTGTTCAATACAACTAACGTGTGGACACCGTCTCCAAAACTCTATCTCTTTGGCAATTTTGTCAATGGCACCCAATTAATTCCCGAGATTATACAGTCTAATAGACACTATAACGATCACATTCACATTTTTATCCCTTCGTCCCTAGCGAAAATGACCGAACTAAAATCTCTTGAATTTCCTTGCTTTCTTCAATGTGTCAAACAACCATCTTTCTGGGCCCATACCTCAAGCAAACCAGTTCACTACATTCGACAATGACTCTTATGGAGGGAACTTAGGATTGTGTGGGGTTCCTCAAAAACAGAAATGCGGAAATCCTGCCGAAGCGCCACCAGCACCACCATCTGGTGCATTCGCCAAAGAGGATCCAGGGACCTGGTTCGAAGAACTTGACTGGAAAATTGTCTTGATGGGTTTTGGAAGTGGGCTGGTGATCGGCGTGGTGATGGGACACAACACAACACAACCACGAGAGTTCAACATTGGTTCGTGAAGAAGCTTTTTGGGCGAAGGCAGAGAACCCAGAGCCACAAAAGGAGAAGGCAAAATGTTGCAACAGCATGACATTCCACGTTAATCTTTTGATTGGTTTGGAAGTATGTGAAAAGGCTTTCATCCTACTGGTTCAATATTGTTATATTGGCACGATGTGAGCCACTTTCATATCCCATTTGCTACAGATTTAGCAAAGCTTGTGTTATGAAATAGGACAAAGATCAAGTCAAATCCCCGATAGAATAAAGTCTTAGGAGTATCACCTCATTGCTGACATGACTTAGGCAAAGTAGACATGGCAAAGTGGATCTACAGTCTATATTTAATGCACTTTACCAAACACTACTTGCATTTTGAAAAAGGCCTTTAGCTCAAAGGTATTTGCATTTTCTCAAAGTCCCTTAGCCAAATGCTGAACGAAACAGGGCCTATGAACATCTGGTTATATTGTGCTTTTAGAACCTCTGTTATGCATATGAGTGGGCAAATATGTTTGTGACGCTTCAATTTTAACTCTCTTTCTTTACAGATGGATGGAACTTCTGAATTATAGCTAGTGGCAATTGGTTGATATTAACGATTTGATATTTATAATGTTAAGGATGACGCATCATTGAAGAAAGCCCAGGAAGAAGTGGACAGAGTCTTACAAGGAAGGCCTCCTACATATGAAGATATAAAGAAACTAAAGTTCTTGACATGTTGCATTAACGAGTCATTGCGCTTGTATCCACATCCACCTGTAGGTTGCACTTCTTCCTGTAGGCTTTTTCTTCCTTTTCTCATCCTAAGGCTGACCCGGTCCCAAAATTTTTTATTTTAAAAAATTATTGTAGGTTTTGATACGAAGAGCAATGGTTTCTGATGTCCTTCCAGGGAATTACAAGGTCAATCCAGGCCAAGACATAATGATATCTGTTTATAACATTCATCACTCTCCGCAGGTCAGAACATTTTGCGTCCCCAACTCTTCATCATTATGTTTAACTTCATCAATCATCATCCATGTTTGGTTTTAAAATCAAGTACTAAATATTGTTAGTATGAATAAGACTAGCTTCCTTCTATTGAACTGAAGGGAATCTCTGTACTTTTGTCTGGGCTGATTTAGTTTCGTAGACCGAGCTTCATCCTTTTCCTCTCCAGAGTGCTGTCCTTCGAAATAACCTTGTTTTGTTTTAGCGACTGTTTTGGCTTCCCTGATGAAGTTGGGAGCAACATCTTGCAATCAATTTGTTGAAGCTGATGCCTCTTACTTATGTTGTCAGATTCAGATAGAATTCTGTTTCCATACTGTCTTGATGCTAAACAAAAGCACCCTGTCTTATGCAGTTGTTTGCACTGGGAAGCAATTCTCGAAACGTTTCTGATTCATGAATTGTTTGTGTGCTATTCTGTATCGAATATACTAGGTCTGGGAGAGATCAGAGGAGTTTGTGCCAGAGAGATTTTACACGGAAGGTCCACTGCCTAATGAAACTAATACCGATTTCAGGTTTCTTTTTGTCCTTGAATCTTTTGAGCCGAGTGCACAGGCTTCAAAACTTGATTCTGCCTCTTGGTTATCGTTTCTTCCCTCTTCTTTTTTGAATGATAGATCATTGTTTCTTTCCTCTTTTTGGCATTGATGTATTTTGCTCTTATGGATCTTGGCATGGATGTATACTCGCAATGATAAGGGGAATTTGCAGATTTATACCATTTAGTGGAGGACCACGTAAATGTGTTGGGGACCAGTTTGCTATGCTAGAAGCTATAGTTGCTCTAGCAATCGTTGTGGAGCGCATGAACTTTGAGCTGGTTCCTGATCAGAACATCAGCATGACCACTGGAGCGACAATCCATACTACAAATGTATGCAGCTTATGCTAATCGACCCCCTTTTTTGGCTAACTTATTCTGAATTAAGTTGATTCTGAAAAACTTTGGTATTTCACCTTCTCTGAGGTTTAAGTGAACAAGGATCATTTTTTCCCTGCCATCTTTGGTTAAGTCTGCATTGACACAATTCACACATACCCATGAAAGCTAATGTCCTTATCCTGGCTGGAGTGAAAAATCCCACAACGAAATCCATGGATTGTCCAATTTGATCGTCACGCGGTTCATTTCATGCATCCATTAGACATTGTGTAAGGAAATATTGAGACCAAAGTATGAGTACTAATGGATTTTTCCTGCAGGGCTTGTACATGAGAGTCAGCCTACGGCAAGCTGCACAAGCCTTAGTTTCATCTTCCTCCAGGTGAGCTATATTGTATAGCATGTACACATGTCTAAATTTATGTGCCCCCTCAACAATTTATCCTTTTAAGCTTCTGATTCTTTTACTTCTAGAAAGAAATTGCTGATTATTCTTCACAAGAGAAAATGAAGGCGAGATCTATGTAAACTTGAATAGGTTAGGAGAGCTTGAGAAATGCACGAATCCTATCTCCAATATAAGCGGCTTCGATCCTAAAATTTCGAGTCGAACCTCTCGGCTTTGCTGTTGAAACTTTTTCTAAGCGCATCGTTGATCATGGCGGCGTCTGCAACGAGCATTCTTATTGCGCCAGGAAACGAAACGTTGTTCAGGAATCATTTAGATAGGGCATTATCTCTGCTTTTGTGTAAGATGGATAAAGAATGCTGGAGAGTTAAGATGGATCGATGCCCCTAAATTCACTCAGAAAACAAAGTTGGCCCCGTTTACAATTTCCGAAGGATTTCAAATGCAGGTTTGCTTTCCAAGTTCTGAACTGTAGAGAGCATTTCCCCGAGCGATTATGAATCCGTCACTGCAGTTCGATGTACTAAATAGAGAGTAGAATTTATGCGATGCAATTTTTGGCAAGAACTTGTCTACTTGCACCACAAAAAAACATGGATTTAGCCACGAAAAATTTGTGACGGAAAAAATTCGTTGCTAATTTCCAACGAAAATAGCGACAAAATGAATATTCGTCGCTATTTGCGACGAAAATAGAGACGAAAAAATTAGTCGCTAATTAGCCACGAATATAGCCACGAAAAATAATTCGTCACTAATTTGCGACGAAAATAGCCACGAAAAATATTTCGTCGCAACCTCCTTTGCGACGACAATAGACTTTGTCGCCAATTAGCGACGAATATCTTTTTTTGTCGCAAATTCTTCTCTTAAAAGTTAGCGACGAAAATCAACATTTGTCGCTAATTAGTGATGAACGTTGATTTTTGTCGCAAAATTAGCACTTTGAATAAAAATAACCAAGAAAATATTAAAATTACCGACGAATCATTATTTTCGTTGCTAATTTTAGCGACAAAATGTATTATTCGTTGCTAATATGATAGAAATAAAAATAAAAAAGAAAATGGTCAATTTAGCGACAAATTAGCTTTTTCGTCGCTAAGGTAGCGACGAAATTTATTTTGCATCGCTAATATGATATAAATAAAAATCACAATAAAAATAAAAAATAATTAGCGACAAGCAATGTTTTTGGTCGCTAATTAGTGACGAAAACCAAATTTTGTCACAAATTTGTTGCTATTATTTAGCGACGAAAGCCTATTTTGTCACTAATTAGCGACGAACCACGTTTTTCGTGACTAATTTGTTGCAAATTCTCTTCTTAAAACTTAGCGACGAAAATTGCCGCTCGTCGCTAATTAGCGATGAACGTTGATTTCGTCGCAAAATTAGCACTATGAATAAAAATAAGGAAGAAAATATTAAAATTAGCGACGAATCATATTTTTCGTTGCTAATTTTATATAAATATAAAAAAGGAAATATTCAATTTAGCGACGAATTAATTTTTTCGTCGCTAATTTAGCGACAAAATTAGTTTTTTCGTCGCTAATATGCTATAAATAAAAATAAAAGTAAAAAATAAAATATTAAAATTAGCGACGAATTAGCTTTTTCATCGCTAATTTAGCGATGAACAATTTTGTTCGTCGCAAAATTAGCACTGTGAATAAAAATAAAAAAGAAAATATTTCAATTTAGCGATGAAAATAATTTTTTCGTTGCTAATTTAGCGACGAAATGTATTATTCGTCGCTAATATGATATAAATAAAAATAAAAAAGAAAATATTAGCGACGAATTTTTTTTCCATCGCTAATTTTGCGACGAATTAGCTTTTTCGTCACTAAATTAGCGACCAATTGTTTTGTTCGTCGCTAAATAAGCCACAAATTATTTTTTTCATCGCTACATTTCTCTCTCTTATCTTATTAATCTTTCTTTTGGCGTTACTTTTTAAAAGCCTCCTGCCCCCTCTCTCTCTCTCTCTCTCCTGCTTGTACGACGTCTTCATCTGCTGGTACGACGTCCTTATCTTCCTTTCTTTTTCTTCTCCATCTTCTTCCTCGCTTCTGCATCTTCTTCCTTTTTCTTCATCTTCTTCCTTTTTCTCTTCTTGTTCTTTATTTCTTTTTCTTCTTCAGTCGAGTGACCCACCTCCACCCGATCACTACAGCCTGCACCACCACCCTCCGTCCACTCCCGCCTCACGGCCAGCCGGCCTCGCGCGAGCCGCAACCAGCTGAGATCGTCGCCCGGTCGCCGTAAACCCGGGACCTTCGCCCACGACCCTCCTCCACGTGAGCTCCGCCGCCATCGATCACCGTTACCCAGCCACCTCCAACCACGTGAGCTGGCCGAGACCCACAGATCTGACGACGAGCCCGCCGCGACGACGATTTGAGCCCCCTGCTCGTGAACCCGACGCCCACCCGAACCACCGTAGCCACTGCTCGGCTTGGCCGCCACCTGAAACTTGCAACCCGAGACCCTCACCTCGCGGCCCAGCCGCACCTCTCCGGCTGCCATCAACCCGAGACCCTCACCTTGGTGCCTGGAGAGCTCTAAAAAGAGTTGTGTAAATAATATTGTCTTCAAGAACGCACTCTCGGTGGAATATTTAAATGGATAACTTCAGATTCAATTTGTCTTCTTTTTCACCCTGCAATATGTTGCTCACCAAACACCTCTGCAAGCTGAAGAAGATGAAATATTGATGGTCAAAGGGAGCCATAACGTCAGCCGTCAAGGACCTCGCCTGAATCTTTTCTCCTCAGCAAGCGAATGTGAAATTGTTCCCCCTGTTGTTGATCCGCATAAGGCTGAGCTGCAAATTGTGGAAAAGGAAGCGACGCTTGTGGGGATAATTGCGGACAATGGATCCATCAGTTACTACCTGGTAAGTCAATGCCACAATGGATCTCCATGGTAATTTATATATTTTCTCGCACCATTGATCAGTAACCTCATATTTCTGCTACCATATTATCCGAGGACTCCTTTCGATGAGCAAATATATCTTGTTGCAGATTCTAGGATGCCAGCATAAACGACCCTCCAACTCCTGACGAGTTCCATGAGCTGCTGCCGATCGTGGAACCGTAAGCCTCGCGACCCGAACCCATTAAGTTGACCCAACCCGAGGAACCCGCCGACTCCTACGGAACCGTGATATTATTAAGTGCTTAATCAATGTTAAATATAAATTACAGAAATTAATTTTATTTTAATTAAATTTAAAATCGAAAAGTAAAAGAAATGATTTTATCATATGAAAAAAATAAAATTTCGTCTCTAAATTGGGTTTTGCGACGAATTTTGCCAAAAAAAAAAATTCGTGGCTAATCTGAAACATTGTGTTTTCGTCGCTAAATTTAGCGACGAAATTTATTTTCGTGGGAAAATTCGTGACTAACTAACGAGGAATAAGTTTCGTTGCTAATTTGCCAATGAGGGTAATTCGTCGCAAAATTCGTGGCCAATTAGCGACGAAACTTTTTCGTCGCTAATTGGCCACGGATAGGTATTCGTCGCAAAATTCGTCGCTAATTGGCCACGGATAGGTATTCGTCGCAAAATTCGTCACTAATTAGTCACAAAATTTTTTTTTCGTCGCTAAATTTTGCGACGGCGAATTGGCAACGAATATTTTTCCGTCGCTAATTTTCGTCACAAATCGGTTTAGCGACGAATTTTGGTCAATTTTGCTGGCAAAATCCGTGGCTAAATCCTTATTTTTTTTTAGTGTTGGCTTCATACATATTTACATTACAGATTACCATGCGAGGCGTGTAAATAATGCCAATAAAAACTACATTTTATTAAAAAAAAATGCAAGAAGTGTCAATACATATAAGGTTAATACAACAATAAATGAGAAATTGTCCAAAAATTCATGAATATATTGTATTTTTGTCAATTCAGTCTTTAAATTTTTTGATTTTGTCAATTGAGTTTTAATCTTTTCACGTTTTGCCAATTGAGTTTGTTTGATCATTTCTTCAACATTAAATAAATTACCTTACTAGACGCGTGATAAATGCAATAAATTTGCATCTTTCAAATGAAGTAAAAATATTCTACCTCAATCACTTTCGGAAATGACTTCCATGCTATTATTTTCAAAGTAAAGCCAAAATAGGAAAATCAATTCATTTTCTGCGAAAATTATTTTGTTTCAAATATTTTCTAGCAGAATTCCATTTCTGTGAAACAAGCGAACCTTACGTCGATTTATGCATCATATACCAAGTGGTGTTATTACGACATGTTTATTTAATTGACCGCCGGTGGTCCGCCACGTCATTTAATATACGCATCTAGTAAGCCAATTTTATGCTCTTTAAAAAAGAACCAATTTGGATGAATTTGAAATCGTCTCTTTGCCATTTCGCGAATAAGGTACGAACCGAGCACACTTGAGTTTTGCCTAACTAAAATCATATCATAAATAAACTAACTAACAAAGATGATGTCTAATGAACAAAAAAAAAAAATTAAGGAAAACAATGATGGTATCTGAAAAATCATTTTGTTGAGACCCAAAAGAAAAAAAAAAAGAGAGAGAAGAAAAATCATTTTGTTATTTGCAAATTAATTCCTTAGCTAAATTAAATATAAGCTTTGACGACTCCATGGTATTTTGAAAGGATTTCGGCGGACCGTATGTGACCTGGGCGTGACCTAAACTAAACTTCTCTCAGCGAATCCACCCCACGACTGATCCGCCCAAGGATTTCGGCGGACCGTATGTGACCTGGGCATGCATGAAAACACTTCTACTTCTGGATTTCTCTGCCAGAAGTCAATCTGGCGAGGAAATTCGTTTGGTAAAAACTTTGCCGAAGTAGAAATCCGTTTGGTAAAAAAATTGACTTCCGGTAGAATTTTCAACTTCCGGTAGAATTTTTAACTTCCGGCAAGATTTTTTGCCAATTTTGAGAAGTAATTTTTTTTTACTTCTCCACCTTAGAATCACTTCTTCGATCACATTGACCTCCACTGACCGCCCATCGCCGCCGGCCGACTGGGCCGCCCGACCGCCCGCCGCCGCCGTCGCCCATTGCCGGTTGTCGCCGGCCGCCCGCCGCCTTGATCGCCCGCCGCCGGTCGCCGGCCGCCCATCGCCCGGCCGCCGACCGGTCGTCGAAGATTTTGTTAATAATGTTCTAGAAGTAGAAATTTTCAACCATAATCAAACGAATTTTTCTGATCGGAAGTTAATCCGAAGTAAAAGTAGAAAAATCATCTTCTGCTTTGAAGGAGAAGTTGAGAAATCAATCTGAAGTGTTACCATGTGGACCCTAAACCACCACACACCACACACGCGCACACACTCTCTCTCTCTCTCTCTCTCTCTCTCTCTCCTTCGCTCACCACTGACCAGTCAAGCTAGCACCAGAAGCGAACATTCCCATCCATGGACGACGAGACCTCCGACGCCCGAAACGCCGCGAGGCTCCGCATCCTCGAGCTCGCCAACATGATCACCGTCCCCATGTCCCTCAACGCCGTCGTCCGCCTCGGCGTCCCCGACGCCCTCTGGCAGGGCGGCTCCAACGCCCCACTCTCCGCCTCCGAGATCCTCGCCCGCTCCGGCAGCGGCGGCGGCGACGCCGAGAATCTCCAGAGGCTTCTCCGCATGCTTGCCAGCCACGGCGTCTTCGAGGAGCACGTCGGCTCCCCCTCCGGATGCCCCGAGAGGAGGTACTCGCTCACCGAGGTCGGGAAGACCCTGGTCACCGACGCCGAGGGCCTGTCGCACGCCGCCATTGTGCTCCAGCGCCACCAGGTAAGATCGAACTCGCCGAAGCTCCCTCAGTCCGTACATACGCATTTCCGATCGATCGTCACTTATCCTATCGCTGTGGTAATCGGAATCATTTCCGGAAAAAAAAAAAAAGAAGATCTGGGTCTAACTGAGTCGAAAGATCGTCGGAGAGACTCGCTTCACTAAATCGCACAAAGCATCGGAAGAAGAATCGTCATTTTGTTCTTTGCATAGGAACAGGATTGGCTCATTTTCCGTCGACTATTACTGCAACAGTTATTGATTTCTTCTCTCGAGTGCTCCCAAAAAAAAAAAAAAAAAAAGAAGTAGACGACGCCGGGATCCATTAACGTCGCTTTGACTGTAGGAGCCTATTGCCTCGCTAGCGCCTTTAACTTTTTAACTTGGTAAATATAGTCCTTGAACTTTTAGCACATTTTCGATTTAGTCTCTAGACAATATGAATTGTCTCTTATGTGATATTAATGAAAGGATTATATTAGACATTTTTATATAGTTCAGGGGCTATATTGAACATATACGAAAAGCCGAATCTTTCGGTACTTGTGTGCACCAAAAAACAAAATCAATTCTTTTTTTTTTTTTAATAAATTTCTTGTCGTATGAGAAGGAGGCGCTGATGAGGGCGTGGCCGCTGGTGCACGAGGCGGTGGTGGACCCGGCTGAGGCGCCCTTCATGAAGGCCAACGGCGACACCGCCTATGCCCACTACGGGAAGAACCCGGAGATGAACGAGCTGATGCAGCGGGCCATGTCCGGGGTTTCCGTGCCGTTCATGAAGGCGGCGCTGGACGGCTACGATGGGTTCTCCGGGGTGGGGAGGCTGGTCGACGTTGGCGGGAGCGCGGGGGATTGCCTCCGGATGATCATGCGGAAGCACGCGCACGTCCGGGAAGGGATCAACTTCGACTTGCCCGAGGTCGTGGCCAAAGCGCCTCCTATTCCTGGTTAGATTCCCGCATGCTTTCCTTCTAGCTTTCCTTTTGCTTTACGTAAAGACAACAAATTTCAAGAGCCATATATGGAAAACGCAATAAACGATAGTTCATCTCAGGACACGAAATTCAGAGTTAGGTGTCAAGTTATTTGCGCCTTTCTCACCCATCACTACCTTGGAAATGTAGTTCTTGTTCTTTTTTCCAGTTACAATGACTTGAAACCCAAACGAGGAATCCTTCTAGGGAGAGCCTTTAGGGTACTTGTTTAGTCGCTCATTAAGGAAATATTACAGCTCTCAACACGTTAACTGCCCAAAAAAAAAAAAGGGTGTAATTAGAGTTTGAACATTAGCTTTGTTAAATATATATATTAACAAGGGCTATTCATACAAAGGCGGCATAAGAAATATCTTTCACATCGCGTCCCGTGAATTTAGCAAATTGGGATGTCAAGTCTCAGGCTCCGCATTTTGCAAAAAATGGGATGTTTTCTGAAATTGTTTTACATCAAGTTATTTTCTAGGAAAATGGCAGTTTTGTTCGGTTTTTTTGTTGAAATTTGAAAATGAACTGAAAAATATTTAAAATAAAAAAAGAAAAATAAATAATTAAAAATTCAATTTTTTTTATAAAAGGAAAAATATAATAAAAACCAAAACCGCAAATAAGTAAAAGGAGTGCACAAGAAAGAATGTGCTTGGCTTGGGTCAAATAAAGAGGGGAGAATATGATTTCATCTTTTCAAAAAGAGGAAATCATTTTCCTTACGTTTGAATGTGCTTTTTCAATTGGCAAAAAATGTTTTCCTTGACTCATTTCGTTCTTCCTCTACCAATGGCTGGCCATGGGTGAGCTCGAGCCTTATTGGCCTTGGGTGAGCTCGTCCCTCGGCTGTGGCTGGTCGTTGTGGCCAGCAGCTGGCAAAGAAAGAAAAAAGATCAAAATTTAAAATTTTTTGGTAATTTTCTCCAGAAAAATCAAATCAGATTTTTTGAACCAAAAGGCGAAAGATATTTTCCTATTTATTTTTCTTGTTTATTTTCATGTCGTAGCCAAACACCGAAAATATGTTTTCAAAATGTCACATTTTTCACGAAATAAATGAAGCATTAATACGGGGACAAAGTTATCAAAGTCAGCACATAATATGTGATTTTTTTTAAAATTGTGCAAAGAGAGAACCATTACGTTTTTCCAATAACCAAATGGCATACACTTAGCAGGGTCTTTTTTATTGGTCACTTGCTCTTTCCAATCTGACCTTACCTCCACCCGCATGCCTTAACTCTTGCTGCATCAAGAGCCCTTTGAAGAAGACCTGGCAATTTGCTACCACAGAACTGGTTTTCCAGCTGTTACTTTTTTCCACCTTAACCTTCCCATTGAAAAAGAGAAACCTCAGCAAGCTTGAAATTTATGGTGCTCCAAGATTCAGAGAAACATGTCCGTTCGCCGCTCGAATGGAATCTAATGGAGTCGAGACACATTCATGTTCTTTTTCATAAGTCAACTAGGAGAAGGACAGAATACATCGGAGTTGTTTCACCATAATCCATCAAGAAATGGAAGAGTCTACATTGAAGCCCAAGAAAACACGAATTTCTCACTATCCTATTCCATCTTCCCTCTCTAGAGGATAAAAACAGTCTTCTGGTGGCTGAAGATTAATTAAAGCTGCGCTATTTTACAGGGGTGACCCATGTTGGTGGTGACATGTTAAAGTCCGTCCCTGCTGGTGATGCCATTTTCATGAGGGTACGTTGTTCGTTGAACTCCCCATGTTTGGTATTGGTTATATTTCACTTGCTAGATAGTTTCGCTGCAGTCGATCTCGTGAACAACAAAAGGAATTCGCATCTTGCTGTTTATTTCCTTCCAACATGGACTAAAACTTAATGAAGTTTGCCTGAAACAGCTGTTTGCCAGCCTCGGACTTGATGATCGTATATGTCTGTATAATCTAATGACTTAAAGGCTACAACAGCTAAATTGCGTTGGTTAATTGATACATTTTCTGCTGGAGTAGGAAATCCACCTTTTGCTTTCCTTGGTAAAGTTTTAATTGATGTAATGGAGTTTTATGAATTCTTTTCTGATTGTTTCCTCATCCCAATCTGTACAACTAGGCACTAATGTAAATATCGGCGAATAGTTTACATTGGTCTTCAGTTTTCGATCAAATTCCACCTTTATGAGCACTTCTGGTACTAGAAAACTACAAGCAAATGATTCATACGATTCCATATTACACACGCTCGCCCCATCTCGTGAGTGAGTGTTTTATTCTTTTCGATCGAGCCGAGACAAGTGACAAACACTTCTTATACATCTCAAGCCATTCTCTTGGCTTTGATGTTGATATCGATCTGTACCAGACACAATGATGGCCTCATGTTATGATATACCTAGTTTGTCCAGTGAGTCTCTAAGCCCTGCTACCACAGAGATGGAGGTGTGAGTGCAGTACCAAGCTGTACGACATAGAACAGACGGTACCTGCTGCCTCATGTTCCCACAGTGATGAGCGTAATGTAACCTGTTGGTTCTTCCTTTCGAGTCCTCTTTCAAATGTCGGCAATAATTGATGAAGTGGGTATGTAGCTTACTTTTCGATCATGAGAACCTTCAGCTTTTATGTACACCCTCTGGCCCAACATCCAAACCAACCACATTAGGCTATGGGATTACCCTGCTGGTGCATTTTAGGCGACGGTTCACTCACCTGACAGTTCTCATGAGAAATGCTTAGATTTTGGTTCGACAGCTAGCACCATCTAGAGAAGAAATCAGAGTCCACATTCTGAATTCTTTGGGTGGAAGTTTCACTTTTCATGATTCTGTGGGTTCTGCTCTCTTTTTGCTGGGAAAGATCTTGGCTAGACCTGGCGTATGTGGTCCAAGCTAAATTATGTGTAGCCTATGATAATCAAACTCTCCCTATAATTTTAGTCTTTGCTAAGTTTGATTTGTTCTATCGATGATGGCATTAGTAGGTCCACATCAAGAATAGTAGGCGAATGCGTTGTGCATATCTTTTGCTAAATAAAGCCATGCGCTTTTTAAAACCAAGGATGGAATTTGTGGTCACAGTGGACATTGGCAATATGGACGGACGACGAGTGCAAGCAGATACTGGAGAACTGCTTCAAGGCACTCCCTGAGGGAGGGAAGCTGATTGTCTGCGAGCCAGTGCTACCGAAGCACTCGGACGACAGCCACCGGACTCGCGCACTTCTCGAGGTCGACATCTTGTCGATGACCATCTACAGTGCCAAGGGCAAGCACAGGACTGAACAGGAATTCCAGCAGCTCGGGCTCTCTGCCGGCTTCCCTCATTTCCGAGTATTGTACGTTGACTATTTCTTTGCTGTACTGGAGTTCCAGAAGTGAAAGAGTGTCTTGGAAGAGGGACTAATGATGATGCTCTGCTGCAGACAATGGCCACACATTGTTTGTATGATATGTGGTGCTACTGCCGTTATTTTAATTTTAGGGTTGAGGCTCTTTTAAACCTGCACTTGGTAATTATCATCCATCTGTCTTTTATTACTCAGCGTCTTGCACCTCCTGTAAGTCAGTATACATGTCACCCCGTTAGGACAGGCATCAAATGAATTATACGAAAGTGACAATAGCATTAATCATAGAGATTATGCTTCCTAAATTAAATCGCGGGGATGCTGATAAAATTTACAGGTCTGGTTGCTCGGCTTCTGTACAAGCTGCCTTCCATCTTTCTTTTACTCCAGTTCTGCAACGATCGTGGAAACTTCTCAATTCCTACTACTGTGACGAATGATTTCTCTTCCTATCCCTCCATTGACCTTGGTGATGATTATGAACTGTCAATCTTTTAGTTATTTAGTACTTATTGGTAGCTGTCCGAAACCAGATATTTCTATGATGAAGATGGATAATCTCAAGTTTATTTTATCAAATGAGGATCGTCACTTTCGCGTAAGCTGTTCGATACAACTAATGTGATGATACTGTCTCCAAAAATCTGTCTCTTTGGCAATTTTGTCAATGGCACCCAATAAATTCCCGATAAGATACAGTCTAATAGACACTATAACGATCGCATTCACATTCTTTTCCCAATGAGTAGCCTAGTGAGTTGGGAGGGACGCTTCAACAAATGGAAAGAATATGCAGCCTTGGAAGATGTTCTATGGTGAGAAAAACAATGTGGCCTAGGAGTTGTAATCAACATTCGACTTCATCGAGGAAGAGACGAGCTGCTTCTGGCCTGGAACAACACGAGGGATAACATTAGGAACATCGTTGTCCGTGGGAGTGAGAGACTTGGTATCTCTTATAATATCAAGGTGAAAGTATACGGACAAATTTTCTCATTGTTTGACATTTCCTCCTCAGTCAATGGTCGGATCAAAGAAATTTGTTCGTATTAAGCTTTGCTAGTTGTTGCCTGAACTGAATAGGCAGCTAACTATGTACAAGATGAACTAGGGTCATCCGTCCGAAACATAAAGTTTACCATTGTGCACTATCCAGGAAGACCGCGCTGGTCTTAAGGGGTCCAAAACTATGAGTAAACGAATAATCCAGGAGTTATGACCGCACGATGATGAATCCTTTTAAACTAAAAGTGATCGATTGAATCCTATGGTCATGTCATGATGCTAGAATAAGATAGTTAAGATCTTGCTATTAGAAAGAAGTTATAGGCATTGAAATCTCTTTTGAGTTTTGAGCTACGTGTAATGATTCTACGTACTGTAAGTTAGCCATTTTCATCCTTTGGGACAATCTCATGTAGATGTAACCTGAAATACTCGGTATGGCATAGGGTGCCGGTATTTTAACATAATGACACACATTGTTGCACCAAAAACTAATGCCCGGCCCAACTGATTCCTATCTTGCACTACACTACAACACCACTCAATTTCACGTCCTAAGTTTGGTGGCTCTCTCTCTCTCTCTCTCTCTCTCTCTCTCTGTGTGCTGTGAAACCCTTAAGGTTGGTAATTTAGTTTGGTGTAGAAGATAATAAAACACTAACCCATATTACAATGACCAGCTAACTAACTCTCTCTCTCTCTCTCTCTCTCTCTCTCCACCCATTTGCTTTGTCTCTGTCAGTTATTCCTTCATTCCCTCATTGGTGCTCTCTAAGCAATGTCTGTCCTTGTTTCCGGGGTAGTTAAGTTGGGTGATCATACCCTTCATATGAAGCTCTCTAGGAGACCTGAGTGAAGAAGCATTGAACTGTGCATTGAGTTGTGACGAAAGAGAGGATGTTGAGATTGCACAGGAACAGACCTGCTAAATCAGGGGAGAGACTTGATTTCAAGCTCTCTCAGCTGAAAGCTCTCCAGGTACTCCTTCACTTTCTTTCCTGTTCTTCCGTCCCTTTTTTCAGAGCCAGACAAGTTAGTTTGATCTCCAGGGTCGTGGCACACTGGTACTAAATCACTTCCTCTTAATTTTTTGCTTCTTTTTTTTCTTTTTCATTTTTTTGGTCACTGAAATGGTAAGAGTGCGTGCACTATGGAGCATATTCACTTGATTATAAAACTTCTTTTTATACAAATTAAGATCTTTATCTCCTATGTTGTGATTGATGCAATCTTCTTCCATTGATATGTCAAGCAGACAAATGGTTTCAGGAAGTTATGAGGAAGTGTGGCAAAAATTGTCATCCATCACATATAGTTGAAATTGGTATTGTTTATCATGATAGGTTTGGATTACAGAATTGCTGATCATGGTAATAGTGCAGCTATGTTGTGCATTGAAGAAAAATAAGACTTAGCTTCAACCTTTTTTCTCTTGAACTAGATCCAGTATGCATTCCTTTCCATGAAAATTAAAGGGCTGCTGTCGTTTTCAGTAATTGATAGACTAATTTCTTGCTACCCTTTATGTTGCAACAGGTACCAAAAGGATGGGACAAGCTCTTTGTCTCCGTAGTCTCCGTAGAAACGGGGAAAACAATTGTTAAGTCGAGCAAAGCGTTGGTGCGAAATGGAAGTTGTCAATGGACCGAGACTCTGGCGGAATCTGTGTTGGTTTCGCATGATGATCCTTCCAAAGAGTTGGAAGATTGTCTCTTCAAGCTTGTCATTTCCATGGTAACATCCGCAGCACTGCAGATTTTATACATGATGTAGTTGGTTCTTTATAGAGCTAGTGTGAGCTGTTCATCGATGCTTAGTACGAATTGCTGCAAGGCAATAGATGTGGTAGTCAAAATTCTGGTGGCTGTCTATTACAGGGATCAGCGAGATCTGGCATCCTTGGAGAGGCAACAATCAATGTGAAGAACTACATCAGTTCCAGCGTGTCCGTTCCCATTTCAGTCCCTCTGAAAAAGTGCAACTACGGAACGGTGTTGCAAGTGAGCTGTACTAAAACGCAAATATATATTCTTTTCCTTCTTGGATTTGGAAATCAGTGAGAAAAAAACAAAAATCAGGCAATTGGCTGTAACTGTGATAGGGAAGCTTGAGATGCCTCAAAACATTGAAAGACAGTAGAGTATTACACTAGTTTTACATTTTACATCAGGAGCACGTGAAGTACAACATGTATCCAATGAACTAAGTGCAACAGAATCCAAATGAGCAAGTAAGGAAATAAAGAGAAAGAAGGAAATGCAGCGAGTTTCTTCACAGGAAAAAGAGTAGTTTGGAGAGATCAAAATGTTGTCGACTGACAATATCCAACCAATTTTCGTGTCTCTGCGGTTGTAAAATGAACTGAACATTTAGTGACAGATGATTTATATGTATTCCTAATAGGAAACATTGAAAGAAATTGTTTGTAGACTGCAATATAAGTTCCTACTCCTGATGCTACTGGCTTTGACTTGTCCAATGTTTGGGTATGGGTTCGATGTCCTAGAAACGTTTGTGCCTCTTCAGATTTCCTTAACACAGATTTGCATGCCTTACTGATTTGCAGGTCAAAATACATTGCCTGACTCCAAGAACAAAGCTCAGGTTGAAGACAATTTAGCAGCTTCTTCCCTTCCATTGCCTTTTTTCTTCCCTTTCATTGCCTTTCACTAGCTGTCTGTTTAGGAATTAACCGTTCATACATTCAGGGATGATGAATCTAAAGAGACAAATTCTCAAGGCAATGAATTGAACTCAAACAACCTCGATGGGGACTTCAAGTCAGATATGTCTGGAAGCACATTCACAGAGAACGCTGCTACTTCCTCCAACAAAGAACTCAGGTCAACCTGGCGCCCCGAACATCTTGCAAGAAGGGTAAGTATAGCAATTTCCCTCCAAGTGCATCTGAATTTTTTTATACTGAGCTGCATTTTTCCCTGTTAATTACTTCAACCATAACTTAGGTGGTAAGTTTATTTCCTGGAATATGTTGGAGTAAAATACGATATCTCAGATTCTCAAGTGTTGTCAAAGCCACTATCACGTGATGCTGATGCTGCACAAATATTTGAGGCAGGCTCTCATTTTGCCTTGCTTTAGTCAATTTTCAATGAAAAATTGACCGAACTTCTTGACATCTCTGTAGGAAACAAGTTTTTCGTCCTCTGCTTCTCCTCAGAGCTTCGGCTCTGCAGAGAATTCCTTGCACAGAGAAGACCTTTCCCCTGAAAACCAAATGAGAGCTGACAAGCATGACCGGAGCATTGGGGAGACTTCAGTCAGGTCCCTCAGTGTAGATGGTGGCAATCTGATCAATAGCTCTTTTCAATCGAATCCTCCATTCTCCAAATCGCAAAATATGGATTCGGGTGATCAATCGCATAGTAAAAAGGAAATGTTATCTGTGAGGGTTTCTGGTTCCTCTAAAGATCTTTTGGAAGCTGCAGAAGACACGATAGAAGAGCTTTCTGCCGAGGCTAAAATGTGGGAGCGACATGCCCGAAAGCTAATGCTTGATTTGGATATGGTGAGGAAGGAGTTCTCTGATCTGTGCAAGAATCACCAGGATCTGGATATGGAGTTCTTGGCAGCTAATACGGAACGGGCGAGCTTGAGAAAAGAAGTCGAACAGATAAAGCTGCTGCTCGACAACTCACTAGCGGACCAAACAACCGTGGATGATTTAAATGGCCAAAAAGAAGCAGTTAGCCATATTCAAAAGGAGTTGGAGGAAGAAATAAGATTCCTGAAAGAAACAAACGCTGATTTGACTCTGCAGTTGAGCAGAAGCCAAGAATCGAACATTGAGCTTGTTTCTGTTCTACAGGAGCTCGAAGAGATGGTCGAGAAGCAGAAACTTGAGTTGGAAAATGTTGCAATCGTTCAGTCAAAGTTCAGTGATATGGAAGATTCGCTACTATCAAATATAGCGGAAAACAAGAGTCTAAAGACCCAGTTGCAGCAAACCCAGGAATCGGAGAAGGGTCTGCTAGTTAAGTTGCAACAGATGGAAAAGGCCTTTGAAGATGAAAAGCGTAAGATGGATGAAAAAGGTGGTTTGGAAGAGAGACTCTTGGAATTTGAGAGAGAATACACAAGTAAATTATCAGATAAGGAGGAAGAAATTGCCATTCTAGAGGCCAAGCTAACCGAGACTCTTGAAGAAAAGCATTCTCGAGAGTCTGCTGACGGAGGTGATGAGTATCTGATTAAAGAGATCGAGTCCCTCAAAGAAAAGGTTCAGGAGCTGGAGAGTGACTGTAATGAGCTTACAGAAGAAAACTTAGACCTTTTATTCAAGCTTAAGAAATTGAACAACTGTCTTCACATTGCGACCGACTGTATGGATGGCCACAAAGATGAGGAGGTAAATGAAATGCTCATTGCAAATGAAAAAAGCAATGAGTGCATGAAGATGGATGCAGAGGACAAAGATGAAGAATTTCGTAAGGAGTCGGTCGAGGACAGGAATGAGAAGCGAAAAGTCGAGGAGATGTTACTTTTGAAAGAAGAGGAGATTGAATACCTGAGAGAATGCCATACTAAACTAGAGGCCCTGGTTTCAGATCTTCAGAAAGAAAAGATTGAGCTAGAGGAGAAGTTGCAAATTATGCAGAGAGAGAGCGAGATAACCACCAAATGCCTCACTGACATGCAAAATGATTTGGTGGTTCTGAGCAGCAGTGTGGATTCCCATGTTTCCGCCAACATAATTCTTGAGAGGAAATCTTCCGAGACAGGACAAGAAAATGTGGCCTTGTCTATGCGCATAGCAGAATTGGAAGCTGAACTAAGCTATCTGATGGACGAGACGGAAGCAACCCAGTTGGAGCTGGAGAGATCAAGAGCACTGTGTGATAGTCTCCATGATGAGATATCCAAGCTGAGTTTCTCAAGCAAGAAGCAGAAGACTCAGCTAGAAAAAGAAATGAAGGAAATGCAAATCCGGTGGTCAGAGGCTCAGGAAGAATGTGATCATCTTAAAGCAGAAAGAGCACAGTTACAAGCGGATGTCTCGAGTCTTGCCGAAGAATGCAACTCTCTTCAGGAATCAAACAGAAAGTTAAAGACGCAGAACGTGGAGTTGCATGAGGAATTAAGAAGCTGTCTAAATGGTTGCTCCAAGAAGGTTGAGACATTAGAAGAAAATATCTCTTCCCTGCTTGACGATGTCGCAGCAAAAGAAAGAACATTTAAATTGGAAATAGATGGGCTTCTCAATGAAAATCGCAAACAGAAGGAGCAGCTTGCTGTGGGAGAGAGCATGTTAAATCGGATATACGCAGACAAAACAGTCGAAGTCGAGAACCTTCGAAAAGAGATCGAACAGTTGACTAATCAGATATCAGAAATTCATGAGGAAAGAGAGAGAATAGTGTCTGATGCTGCCGATGAGGTATCCAAATTATGTGCAGATAAAGTTGAACTCGAACTTGCTCTTTGCGAAACTCGATCTGAATTGCAAAGGAAAGATCGTGAATTGAATCAAGAGATCGAACATTTGACTAATCAGATATCGGAAATTCTCGAGGAAAGAGAGAGAATAGTGTCTGATGCTGCCGAAGAGATATCCATATTATGTGAAGATAAAGCTGAACTGGAACATGCTCTTCATGAAACTCGATCTGAACTGCAAAGGAAAGATTGTGAGTTGAATGAGATGCAAGAACAGAACGAAAGGAAAGTGAATGACCTGATAACAGAACTTTCTGCTTCCCAAGAGAACCGGAAGGCGCTGCAGGCTACTGAACAGAGATTGTCGAAGCTGTTGGAGAATCACAAATTGAGGGAAGAGAAATTAAGAACCAACATTAACGAGCTCGAGCTGAGGCTTACTGTATGTGAATATGACCGCCAGCAACTCATGGATGAATCCACCAACATGAAGAACGATCTGCAAAAATTTGAGAATTTTCGGGATCAACTTTCGGCATTGAAAAATGAGCTCACTGTAACCAAATGCGGTCGAGAGGAAGCCAAAGCTTTGCTGCAATTAGTATCCAAAGAATTTACAGACCTGAAGGCCGAGAAAAATGTACTTGCGGAGAAAATCTCTACCCTACAGGAGCTGGTGAATGATTTGGAAGATTGCAGGCAGAGCAAAGTTATCTTGGAAGAGAAGCTTCAACATATGGAAGGTGAATTAATGGCCAAACAGGCTAAATGTGATGAGGCTGTCGAGGTGAAAAATGAGCTGAACCGGATCAGGAGAGAGCACAAGCACTGTCAGCGGATGACACAACAGCTTGAAGAGCAGAAAGACGAGTACCTGAGAAGGGCCCGAGCCTCTGAAGAAGAACTAAATTCTATAAAGGAAGAGAAAAGAAACCAGAAGCATGTTAACAACACGAGGAACACCGGACTATCTAAAGCTCATATGAAGGTAGCAAATTCAGCCAATGAAGATTCAAGCCCGTCAAAGGTTGGGATATTCATATTTAGTTGTTCGAGTGCACCTGTCATCAATACATATCGAGTTTAACTCATGAACTGTATTTATCGTGGCAGCGTGACATAAGGAGGAAGCCGGTCGTGAAGAATGTACGGCAACAAGCAGTGAAAGATCAACCTAAGATATCCAATACCCGGCATCACATAGAGGTAATGTAACACAAGCAACTCTTCGCTTTCTGTGTTTTATCTCACTTGTCTGTGAATGTGGACTTTCATTATACCTTCAGCATTCTCGTTTCTGTGTACATTCAGGGATTTTCTCTTATTACAGCTTTGGTGGTCGTGTCGTTGCTTGTAGACGACTCATCTGAAAATTGGATTGTCGTCATTGATTCATATTCTCCCTCTCCTCTGCCCACTTGACAGGACGCCCATATCAGTAATAGTGATGCCGAAAGCTTCTATGATGTTGGAGTCGATCCTAGATCAAAAGTATCTTTACTTGGGAATGATTTTGTTGATTCTGCAGTGGCGGAAGACTCAGATAATATTCCACTTAGCAGGTAATTTCATGTGATATCTTGAAGAGATTCATAGTATTAGCGCCTAGATTTCTGCTCATGGAATATCTCAATTTGTAATTTGCATAGAAGATTGGAAGCGGGCAACCTTAGTAAGTGTTGCCTGGATAACATGTGTATGCCGCATGTGAAACTCGAATTCTGAACCATTTTAGCAGTGGCTAAAGACTGCCCTCTCCTGCAGATTGCCAGGAGGGCATCCCCCTCCAGACTCTCCTAGAAAAGCTACTCCCGAAGGCGAAGTAGTCACAAGGAAAAAGTTTGAGCGCACAAGGTCACGGTTAGAGTCCGAGCTGAGAGACATACGCGAGCGCTATCTCCATATGAGCCTCAAGTACGCAGAGGTGGAAGGTCAACGCGAGGAACTTGTGATGAAGCTGAAGTCTTCCCAGAGCGCCAAGAGATGGTTCTCCTGAAAGGCAAAAAATTTTCCCGGTAAAACATTATAGCGTCTATGTAAGTTCTGAGTGTCTTTCGAGCATGTGAACTGTCCTGCAGTTTCAATCACTTAAACATTCGTCGGGTCAAGAACAAAAAGACACAATAAGGCAGTAGAGCAACCGCTAGTTGCAGGAGGATCAGAGGAAAGGGAGATCAACAGCTTCTGTCCCGTTGACGGTCACCATAACCGGTACGACCCGCTAAGAATTTTTCCGTGCTTCGATTGCAAGTGAATCTGTTTCTAGCCAAATCAAACAAGACAAACGGCATGTACTTGCTTCAGGGTAGATGCGAAGATGCTGCCTGTAGTTAAGATTGAAGTGAATCACAACCTATCTTTGACATTTATGTCTTGTGTTTTTCACAATCAAAATTGGAATCAGTACACGATAATTATGGAAGAATAATAGTTAATGGTAACTTTTCTTTCAGAGGATTACATAATCTAAAGTGGTTGATAGTTCAAACAATCAGTAATTACCATAGATACATGTAAAATAACTTTTCCATGTCCTTCAGGTTAGGCTCTATCCGTAGAGTAGACCTGATAATCAGCCCGGTGCTTAGTTCAAAGACAGTTTTTGTATGGGCTTGCACAAGGACATTTAGCTAGAAAGTCCAACCCGACCTAGTTTGGCCCCTGCTGAGTCCGGCCCGGCTCGAAGATTTGTATACAAAAGTTTTATAAGGAGTGGGCTTGGTCGAAATTAAGGCCCAATCTCAAAGCCCAACGCCTGGCTTGCCAAATGATCACCTTGCTCTGGAGCAGTGAACATGACCCCCAACGAATATTCTTGTCGGAAGAAGCGGTGACCCCGAAATTGCATGTACTGCGTTTGACTCTGTACGAATGAAACGTAAGACCACTTAATAAACATCTTTGGAGGGCTATTTCTCAATTGTATTTGGGTCCCCACTCAAAGAAGGGCATTTGTCGACACCTAAATTTTAACTAACCTCAATTTGGTACATATGAGATAAATTTACCTCACATTGATTTTTTGATCACTAAAACTCTCAAATTAATACACTTGTGATAAATTCATTCTCCATTAGCTTTCATTATATTTTACCGTCAAATTACTGAGTTACATGACACGTGGTAATTGACGGGTGTACTAGTTTGCGGTTCTTACCATCCGTTTATCACAGATATATTAGTTAAGGGTTTTTTGTGATCAAACATTGGAGGAAATTTATACCAATTTGGGTTTTTTTTTGTGGTCAAAAAATTAATTTGGATATAAATTTGTCACAAGTATATCGTTTGGAATTTTCCGTAATATTAACCGTGAGCATATTATGTAAGCAAAAGCATCCTAAATTCTCTTTCTAGGGAAATCACGAAACAAAGATGCTGCTGAAGTCACCACAGAACATGAGATCTCAGTCTTTTAAAATAAAGAAAGGAGACGATACAAAGCGATGACGCTAAAAGGTCCGGCCTAATTCCCTTCGTTTTGTTTAACTGAAGTGGCTGATCTCACCCCCAAACCTTTCCAAGAAATCCTCTTTCCCAGAACAAGAAAGCTTGTGCCATAAATACCACAAATTCCAGGGGCCTAAATATAAAAAGAAAAAGAAAAAAAAAGCACTTGCTAACGAGTACTTTTTAAGACATTTGAGTTAAGCATATTTCATATATTTAACGGGGTTTCTCTGGAAATTCGTGAACAAGTTTCGCTAAAAAGGAATATGCCCTTTTCCTCCCCATAAAGTGTAAAAGCAGAGGGAGGCTGTGCTCGGATGTGGAGGGCATATCCTTTGGAAGATGCCGCCATTTCCAACACCAGAAAAGTGACACTGAAGTCACCTCCCTCTCTTATTGCTCTCATGACCAGAAGAACTCAAATTATGATGAATTCTTTTGCCTGCCTATATTTATACAGCAGCACGCTTTACTTCCTCAAACCCTCTTGAGTACGGCACGAAACTTCCCAAACCCACCATGTAGTGCTCCATTGGCTCTCTCCATAGCCAACCCCCCCTTGAATATGGAGTCGTTCAGGGGGTGGCTTTGGCTTCTATCTTAGTGTTGTTGCAGATGTTTCTGTTGCTGACTATGTTGTGTGGTGTGGGTGTGTGTGACCTTGTGTATGTGCGCTGGATCCTTAGGTCAGGGGAAAAAAAAATTGGGAGCTGCTCGTTTTGATCTGATGAGAGGAAGTTTTATGGGATCTCCCAAGATAGGGCAACCTTGCATCCTTTGGCATTTCCGGGTTCTTATCGGAACCCTTGTTTCCGTGTCTTTCGGGCGATTTCTCTCTGCAGAGGGAAGAAGCTACCATGGGGAGCCGAGTTCGACAGCCCACATTTGTTGCTTTTCTGGCTTCTTCGTGTTTGCTTCGAAGTGAATAAGAAGAATTGCCTGGAGTTAGCATTTTGGTCATGTATTTGCAGGCTTTTCTGGGTAGGGTTGGTGATGTTTTTATCATGAATAATGGCTGGATTTGGTATTGAATTCGAGCTTGTGATAATGATTGTCGTGTTTTAAAAATTGTCGAAACTGATGAAGAAATTAGAAACTATCTCATACTTTTGCTGCATCTGTATGATTCCATGAGTTCCTCTCTGGTCATAGTTTGCAACTTTGTTTTTTTTTATTTTATTTTGCAAAGTACATAGATGTTTAGGATCATGCTGGCCCGTTCATTTTTTTTTTCCCTTATACCATAATGTTGTCATGTCAAATTCTTATCTCTCAGACTAGTGACTAGGTAGCAGCTTAGTGATATGGACAAATTTTCGGGATGGGCTTATAGAAAGAGCAAAAAACAATCCGAGAAAATTCTAAAATACATCCCTGATTAGACCCACTTATCGAAAAAGTCCTCGAATGGAACTTGTTTCAAACAACTCTCCGATTGGAGCATCATGATCGAGATAATCCCCCCTCATCCCAGTGACCACGTGTCATTCATGTGCCCCTTTCTTGCCTTTGGATATGGGCCTTTTCATTCTAAACATGCATTTCTCCCAAACAAAACCCTGAAATTCCCAAATCCTTGGTCGAATAAACCCCAAGTCGAATTTGAGGGAGGAGAATGTGAAATCATGACTCTAATTAAAGCAATTGAGCGACTTCATATTTCAATCGAGCTTAAAAGTGAGTTGAAACCTTAAATCGAAAAAATTACATAAATCTCACTAGTTACATACTTTTTGCATGTATGATGGATTCCTCTTAGTACATGATTTCCTTAATCGAGAAAACGAAATTTTTTCCACTGTCCATGTAAATATTTAAACAAGGAAATGATCTTTTGAGTATGCGAGAAGGTAAATGAGGACTAAAAAGATTTGAACTCAATACCTATTCTAATACCATATGAGATTTTGTAGGACCATTGTCAATTGTTTTAAAAGTTTAAGCAATTAGGTGAAGACCCTGTTTAATATCTAATTATTCTATCATTAATAGCTTATCATCTTACTCTACAAACCAATTTTTTTGAACTTATTTATGTATGTTGACACCTAAATTTTGATTTTTCTTAAATCATTCATTTTTCATAAAATGAGAATTAGCTTTAATTCTCACCAAAAATTAATTCCGCATGCATTGCATATTTAATTTATGTTAATCATATATTATCATTTGCATCCAAGCTAGAAAAGAAGCAATTGAGCTTAAATTGATAGAAGCTGGACCGGACTTAGTTTGAAATTTTCGACTAAGGCATGAAATGGTATTGTCGAAATTTATCAAGCCATTTAGACTTATTTTTAGCTCAAATTGAACAATTCAAGCTTAATTAAATTAGAAAGGCTTTTGATTAAATGTCCATAATTTAGGAAAGCCTTAATTTGAGCTCGAAAATGTGAAGCAAGCCCAGGATTTAATAAGAAATTTCGGCCAAAGCATGGAGGGTGAGTGTGCCGAATTCTATAGTGGGTTTGGACCTAATTTCAAATTCAAACTAGACCATTTTGGTTATTTAATTAAGCAAACCCTTTAATTAATTATCAATTTGGTTAATTAGAGCCCGAGTCGAGCCCGAGATTGCACCATAAGCCCACAAGAGAGGAGAATTTCGGCCATTATCATAGTCACTCTCTCTTTTTCCGAAATTCATAATGTTTTAAGGGGATTGGACTCTCCGAAATTCAAATTAATTAAGAGTTTATTTAATTTGAGAGTCCTATCTTAGCTAGAGCTAGAGTTTTAATGGATTTGGACTCTAGAGATCTAATGGCTAATAATCAATCCTATCCTAGCTAGGATTACTAATCCTACGGTCAAGATCAACTCCTACTCCTACTAGGATTAGTAGATCAAAGTCTATATAAGCAACCCTTGGTTCAAGGCCAATGGGAGATTCTTCCAATTTTCGGCATTCACATTGAGAGCAAAAATTAGAAAGCATTCTCGAGAAAATTAAGGGTTGATTATCTCCCCCATGGTCGAGACTGTCCCCTAGGCCAACGACTCCCTCAAGAACAAACCGAGTTCGGCCAAACCCTCCACCATGCGTCCAGCACCGCGCACCACAGCCGGCGTCCTATCCAGCCTTGTTCCGCCATTGTTCAGCCACCATCCAGCTTGCCCGTGGTCCAGCGCAGCCTGGTTGTGCCCCAAACAGTCCACGCAACATCACCGACACTCCATCTAGGTTGGTTAGCTCACTGTCCAGCCCTTGGCGTCACCGATCAGCCTTGATTTGAGGTCGATCAGCCCCTATTTTGTCATTATTTAAAGGTCTAACTTTGTTACTACTTGTGTTAGATAATCCGGGGTTGGTTTGGCGATGAGTTGAGCTCAAAAAGCAGGTTGTTTTGGGCGTTTTCCTCAAGCGCGCATGCTGAAAATTTGGCTTAGAAAAGGTAAAATTATTTTACTTTTGATTGCTAAATCGTGCTTGTTTATTTAGAAACTCGCATTGATGTTCTTGCACCGTCTTGAGCATACTTGATTTGGGATAAAAGTTGGGAAAATTAAACCTTTTCTAATTCTATGGCTAAACCGAAAATTGAGTTGATTTGGATAAAAATTCTGATTTTTTTTTAGTAAGTTCAATTTGATCATGAAATTGTTTTAATAATCTTGAGAATTGATGTAATTTGATTGGAAACATTCTTTTCTCAAAGTTAAAAAAATTGTTCGGCACTTTTCTATGGTCTAAGTTGAATTGAAAAAAGATTGAATTTTTGGTGAATTAATAGAAGATTTTTCGGCTCACACACCCCTTGGCTGAATTTGCCATGCTAGCAGAGATCTTCGCTTTGAATTTTCACTTTGCGTTAGTTGAGTAGCCGTATCTGTGGTTTTTCGATGATCTTTACATGTTATAGATAAGGGTAGAGCTGAATGGGACTTTATCTAATTTTTTAGGATGTTTGAGTTGGACAGTGTCAAGTTTGTTTTGGATGATTTTTGGCTTTTCATAATTATCTCTAACATGTGAAGTTGGTTGGATATGTTTATCTTGTGGATTTTCTGAGATTATTTGATTTATGGATAAGACTAGAATTCAATTGGATAATTATTCAATTTTTTTTTTTAGAATTATCTGGAATTAATTTGCAAATCATAAGGATAATTTTCTCAAAATTAAAATCGAACTTTGGATGAGGAAAGGTGGACCCCACTTTCGAAATTCGGGCACCTCTTGCAATTTTCGAAAACTCTAAGTCAAAAGGTTGACTTTGCTTATTGTCTAGTCTTGTTTGTTTGATTTCAATATATAGTTTGCACAATTATAAGCAAACATGCCCATAATATCTGCTCCCTTGTGCCTTGATCATTCGGAAATTAAATTATATCTCCTTACCCATGATTTATGGAATGAGATTATAATTTGTATAGAATTTTGTAATCTACCTTTTGTATTAAGGGATAATGTCATTCTATAGTTCTATGTGCCTACCGACTCGAATCTAAGAATATGTAGCGGATAAATTCTACTCTAACTTTAACCTTTGGGGATGAGTGAATTAATCAGAAAAAAAATCAGAATTAAGGCATATTATGGGCATTTTTGTTTATCTTCATTCTTACTTTGCTTTAATATAGTTCATGTAAATAACCTTCATTTTTCTATTGTTAAACATGTCAAAAGTCCATTTTTATGTTATAAATAACATCTAATATAAGTTAGGCTTTGGGAAATCATTTTCTTAAGTTAAACTAGATGTTATCGCATTTTATGGCAAGTTTTCATAATAATCACCCTTTTATCCGAAAATACAAAAATTCATGGTTTTCGATTGTCACATAGTCAATTCCATTTTCTAAGTCATTCAATTCACATCATTAATCAAAAGGGGCTTTTCGTGAAATTTGGTACCGAAAGGGCATTAATTTTTTCAATTAATATAACCAAGTCTCCATATTCATTTTTTCTGGTTTGTAGGAATAAAATAGTTCTCCCGCTATTTTATTTAGGTTTATAATTGACCTACCAAGAACGATTAATGGCGGCTCCAATTGAATATTTTTTTTTATGAAATAAACCTAGGTTGTGGTTTGGTATGGGCTTGGGAGAGTCCAAATTAGGTTAATTAAAAATTAACCTGATAATCCATTAAGCTAAGGTTCCCAAACTTGATGTCGCGACAATGTAGCTTATGTATATTCAATTAATATTGATAGCTTATTGTTTTACTCGGAAAATTAATTTTTAATTTAACTTGTCTATGTAGTTTACGTAATATCCATTATATAGTTAATAAATTTGTTCCAATTGACCAAGATGCATTTAACCATCGGAGACCTTTTTAGATTTAGGATAAATTACCCTTTTGGTTTCCGTAGTCTTGCGGGAGTACAATGTGAATCTTTATGCTTTACTTTGCTACAAATTTACTCCTTGTAGTATTTCCTAGCGACATTTTAAGACATTCTATCGGGTTTTGTGTTTAAAACCCAACAATAATTGCTGAGTTAGCAAGTCATTCCATAAAAATGACAAATTTAGAACCATGCGTTATAATAATCCTCGTTTAATATTGCCATAGAATTCCAAAACTAGACCTCCAATTTGAGTTATGGTGATGAAGAATGGCTCTAAATCGGAGATTCCAAATGATGATGAAGAACAGATCTAGCTCTTATACCGAACAAATTTAGAGTATCGCTTTGATACAACAATCGTCTCAATACCAATTGGTGAAGTTGGGTCTAACTCTAATACCAAACTGATATAGAACGAAAGTGTATGCAAAAAGGAAAAACAAGAATCGTAGAAGTGGGAGAGAATATAGGGTGGCAAGAAAGGAGAGAGAATAAGAGAAAGATGAGGAGGCACCAATGTTAGACTAAAATTCAGAATAATTAACAATCCCGATTCCTCAATTCACAAACCAAACTCATAAAAATTGGGAACTAAATGCGGAAACATGAAGAGTAAACAAACATACCTCTAGCCATTGATAAAGACACAGAATACGAATGCGAATGTTGAACAACCGACGAAAATGAGTACCACTAGCAACTTGCCCCCCTCTAATACCAATGGTGTATGTTTTCTATTCTTAGCATACATTTTTTGTAGGTACGTTATTCGGAAAACCGACAACATGAAAAAACTGGTGTCATAATTGACCAGGGGGGTTTAGCTTAAATGACTCGTTTAAAAACTACCAGCCCCTTATAGATAACATCTCCCACCAAGATGTGATTGGGCGAGGTGGTTATCACGTAATTAATGTGCATAATATAATGTTACAATGTCAGTAATTATTAACTGAATGTGAGATCATACTACTACTATTATAACATCCTCCCACTTGATCCTAACAGTATCAATGAAATATTGAACCAAATACACATTAACTTCATACCGAAGACAAAACACATGAATCATGGCAACAAATCCTCTTAGAATGAGGATTATCTTTCACATATCACAATGCATCTTATCTTCTCAAAATTAACCCACATGTGATAGCATAACGTAATAAATAAACCCTAGTTTATTCCGGATCTACTTAATGAATAAACCTTAAGTTTATTCTAGGTTAAAATGACTGTAATTTTCATAATAAATGAATGTATACAATAGAATTGAGAAATGCATCATAACTGAATAAGAGTTTCATAAATTCATCCATACGATGAAAATCCTCATGACAGAACCTATTCCTATCTTAACCACATGATTCTCATAGCTCATTAGTGGTATGCCTTTAGTCAAGGATCAATTAACATCAATTAAGTGCTAACGCGTTCAATGACTACTTTGTTTTCTTTAACATGTTCCCTTATGGCTAAATACTTAATATCGATATGTTTACTTGGACTACCACTTTCGTGGTGTTTAGCCCCGATAATAGCGGCTAAATTGTTACATAATATCCTTAGTGGCCTAGAAATAGAATCCACAATTCTAAACGCCGGTATGAAACTCTTCAACCACATACCATGTAAGGTGGCCTCAAAATAAGAAATGAACTCAGCCTCCATAGTGGAAGTAGCAATCATGGTCTACTTTGCACTCCTCAATGACACGGCTTTGCCGGCTAACATAAAAATGTATCCATATGTTGATTTCTGAGAATGAACGCAACCAGCGAATTCCGAGTCCGACTAACCAACTACTTCCAAGCGATCGGTTCCTCTATATATACGCATGTAATCTTTTGTATCTGCAGGTACCTTATCACTTTCTTTTGCAGCTTTCCATTGGTCTATACTTGGATTACTCTGATATATATATATATCCAACATTCTCATAGCAAAAGCAATGTTAGGTCGAGTGCAAACCTAAGTATACATCAAGCTTCCAACAGCAGAAGCATATAGGATGTTGTTCATTTGTTCCTTTTCTAGATTATTCTTCGGGCACTAGTTCAAATCGAACCCATCACCCTTCATAATGGGTTCTATACTAGGTGAACAATATTTCATCCGAAATCTTTTCAAGACTTTATTGACATAGGTTTCTTGAGACAATGCTAAAATGCCTTGAGCTCTATCCCTATTAATCGTAATGACAATGACATAAGATTCATCACCCATATCCTTCGTGTCAAAATTCCTAGAAATAAATTATTTCATCTTATATAGCAACCCCTTATCATTGGTTGCAAGGAGAATGTCATCCACATATAGAACAAAAAAATAAATTTTGCTCCCACTGACCTTCCGGTATACACATTGATCCATGACATTCTCTACAAAACCGAATGAATAGATAACTTCATGGAACCTTAAGTACCATAGGTAGGATGTTTATTTCAAGCCATTTATAGATTTCTTAAGCTCACACACTAAATGCTCACTATTACTAGAGAAGAAACATTCTGTTTGTTCCATATAAACCTCCTCCTCTAATTCTCTATTGAGGAATTTCATTTTTACATCTATTTGATGCAATTCCATGTCAAAATGGGCAACTAATGCCAAAACAATAGGAAGAGAATCTTTCTTAGATATAGGAGAAAAGGTCTCTGTGTAATCAATTTCCTCCTTTTGAGTGAATCCTTTGGCAACGAGTCTAGCCTTATATCTTTCTATGTTGCCCAATGAGTCTTTTATAGTTTTGAAGACCCATTTACAACCAATGGCCTTCTTACCATCGAGCAACTCAACCAAATCCCAAACTTTGTTAGATGCCGTAGAGTTAATCTCTTTCTTCATGGTATTGTACCACAAATTAGAATTATCACAATTTATTGCTTGTACAAACATTTCAAGATCATTCTTAGCTCCCATGTTATCGTCGATTCTTGCGAGATACACAATGTAGCCACTAGGAATTGTTGATTTCTTCATTCTAATAGATCTTCTTAATGTTGTATCAACATTCTACTAAGGAGCATGTTGTTAAACTAGTTGTTCAATAGTTTCTAGTGATTGTTGAACAATTGGATCTCTTGGGTCAATATCAACAAGTTGTAAAGCTTCAATGATTGGTTGTTCAACAGCCGCTTGAAATGGAGGGGCATTATGAATAATAATCAATCTGGTACTTGAAGTGGAAGGTCAAGTATCTGAATGATCTTTCTTAGAAACAGGGTCTTGGATTCGATTGCTCACACTAATCAAGTCATTTTTAAGAAATTTCTCATTCATCAATTCCACAAACCTAGTGGGATGAGATGGATAGTAAAATATGTATTCCTTGGACTTTTTGGCATATCCAACGAAATACCCACTTAGAATCATTGGGTCTAACTTCTTTTCCTATGATTGTAGAATCTCACTTGAGATGGGCATCCCCAAACGCGTACATGTCGCAAATTCGATTTCTGACCTTTTAATAACTCGGAAGATGTATTTGGGATAACCTTGGTTGGAACACCAATTAATATATACACTGCCATCTTAAGAGCTTTAATCCATAAGGACTTAGGAAGTTTGGAGTTGCTAAGCATACTCCGCACTATATCCAATAAAGTTATGTTTCTTCTTTTTGCCACACCATTTTAGTCCGGAGAACCAAGCATGATGTATCGAGCAACTATCCTATGCTCTTGAAGAAACTTCGCAAATGTACCAGGTGCTTGTCTATTTTCAATGTATCTACCATATCATTCCCCACCTCTATCTAATATCATGATCTTAATTTGCTTAACGCATTATTTATCTACTTCGGCCTTAAACATTTTGAAGGCATCTATTCGTGTTTATTATGAAGCAAGTAGAGATACATGAAATGTGAGTAATCATCTATGAAGGTGATGAAATAGTTATGACCTTGCGAGTCCATATATGGACAACATATATCTATATATATGATTTCTAATATTTCGATACCCCTCTTGGCATTTTTTTTTTACTTGTTGGTCTGCATTTCCTTTATGCAGTCCACGGAAGTGTCACAATCAGTAAAATCCAAAGTACTAAGTACTTCATCATTTACCAATTGCTTAATTCTATCTATTAAGATATGTTCTAGTTTCCGATGCCACACCATAGACTATAGAGAAATCTTCATTCACAATACATTGTTTTATGCTAGTGCTATTATGAACATGCATCGCATTATAAAAAAACATTGTCTTGCAAATTAATTTGAAAAAGACCATCAAACAAGCTACAATTCCCAACAGTTTCAAATTTAAATGACAAACTAAAAGTTGAATTTGAAAAGTTAAAGGAATAACCACGGGGTAATAGTCTTAAAACAAAAATAAGTTTCTAGAAAAACTTGGAACTCCAAAGCCACTATTGAAAACTAATCACTTTGTCCCAATAGCTTCTAGATGCGAACACATCTTATTTACTAAATAGATGTAGTGTTTACCTCCCACTAGCTTCATGTGATTTTGAAAACCCCGTAAAGAATTTGAAATATGGATTATAGATCTACAATCAATCCACTAAGTGTTGTAGCTCATATCAGCCATATTAGATTCATAACAAACACAAGAGATTGAATTACCTTTCTATTGAGCCAAGCCTTAAATTATTGACATTCCTTCTCAATATACCCCTTCATTTTATAGAAGAAGCATATGGATTCATTTTTAATGTCATCTTGGAGATGTACTTTACTCTTTCCCTTATACTTACCTTGCCCATTTTGCCTTCTTTATGTTGCTAAATAAGCACTCTCTCCCACTACCATAAGTAGTCTTTCTTCCTCTTGAACACACATGGTCATGAGTTCATTAATTCATCATTTCTCCTTATATGTTATAAAAGATTTTGAAAGGTGCACACTAATATGGAAAAGAGTTCATAATGTAGCATACAAGGAAGGATTTAAGTATCTCAACCTCAAGATGTTTGAGCTGAGCCACAATGACCCTCATTTTCATAATGTGCTCACACACACCTCTAACACTAGTGAACCTCAATAATGATAACTTCATGATTAGGTTCATGGCATGTTGATACCTAATTTTGCTGTCCCCCATTAAATTTAATTTATTTTTTCCTCAAGTCATAAAATGAGAAAAAGGTTAAAATTGTAATTTGGCTATTTCTTGTCTTATTGCAAAATTTGAAAAATATAAATTAAGTTCAACTTAATATAAGTTTTTGTATAAAAAAAAGAATTGGGATCGGATTTGGCTAGGTTAGCCGGATCCATGCGGGCAACCCAGCCTCATATTTTCATTTCCTCATGCAAATGGGCCAGTGTAACGTAGGCTAGCATTTTGTTTTTTACTCTCTGTAGTTGGGCCAGGTGTAGGCCCGGCCTTCCCTCTGCCTTCTCTTTTCTCCCATGCACATCTCCCACAAGCCCAACCATGGCCATCTCTCTCTCTTCTTCCTCGTGCTCTCTTGCGATATAGGCATTGGCAAACTCTAGTTGTCCCGACATTCCCATCCACTTGTTTTTTGCGCAGCCAAGAAGCCTGCAAGCCGGATATTTATATAGCCTATAAAAGGTGAGCTTGAGCTGGAGAAAAGGTAGAAGCTTCGTGAGCAAAAAAATAGGAGAGAGAGAGAGAGAGAGAGAGAGAGAGAGAGAGAGAGAGAGAGAGAGAGGAGTCTCTTGAGAGGATCGAGAGAGAAATTCGCTGGGAAGGAGTGGAAAATCAAGCGTGCTCATGGTGGGGATTTGCTTCTACTAGCAATTTTCAACCACCATGCATCATCTATCATCCGTTTGAGCTTTTCTAGGTTGGTTTCCCTCGGCCCTTCTCTCTGCACCCTATTTTTGAGCTCATGAGCTCACCGACCAAGACCGCCTAGATAGTTGTCATGATTACCTACTTACTCTTGATTCTTACTATGATGGGTTTGTGCTTCGATTTTGTCTAGTTTGTGTAAGCCGAATGTCCAAGCTTCCTCCATTGTTTTGGTCACCAATTTTTCCTCGCCCGAGTCATTGCTATTTGGTTCAAATCGAAACCTAATTTGTGCTTGTTGTAGTTGACTTTTGCTCCTGCTTTGTTCATTTACCTGTTGTTTGTGTTGTTGTGGTCCAAATCGGGACCTAATCGGTTTATAAAATGCTGACATTGTTACGGCGTTCTCCAGCCAAGCCAAGTCGATCCGCCCGGCCAAGTCGAGTCTTGGAGTAGGTCCATGGGTGCCTGGGCTGAACGGGGTCCCCTCAAGGTAGAATGGCACCATTTTGGTCTCGCACAAGCGAGACGAAATAGCGCCATTTTCGATCTTTGCAAAGCTGCGTCGTTTTGGGTTTAACCTAGAACCGTGGAAACAACGCCAATTTTGGTTTTTTTTTTTTTTGAGGGGGTAAAGGTAAGAGATATATTAACTTTAACCAAGGCGCAACTATACAAGAGTAAAGGGAACCCGACACTACAAAAAAAAGAGGTCATGCACTTGTGATGACACTAGTGAGTGTCATTGAGAGTGCAAGAGTGTTGTGGATCCAAAAGAGGGACCAGAGTCCCTAAGGAAAGGGGAAAATGGCCAAAAAAAAAAAAAACTAGGCCAAAGTACAAACCAAAAAAGGTAGATGAGACGACCTTCATATCAACAAAAAATAGTCGGATCAATAGCCTAGTCGGCTTGCATCCTCCTGTTACGAGGGGTGTCTTCAACATGCTTGAAAGTTAATGCTTTATTCTTCATAACTTTCTCAAGATGCGTTTTAATGGCAAGCAAATAGAGAATCTGGTTATGGAACAATATATGGTTTCTTATCCTCCATATGATGTGGCAAAGGGCTCCAAAGGAGAAAGGGGCTAACTATTGGTGGAAGCTACGGCAATTGATATGCTACATGGCCCAATGCGGGTTGTCCCGCCAAGGCCTGTTAGACCACACAAGATTGCACTTGGTCACCCAAAAGGAAGCAAGGGTCGTGGTGTAGTGGCATTTGTAGTATAGATGATCAACACTATCCAGTCTGCATCGATAAAAGGTATACACAACATCCGAAATCCAATTATAACTTAGCAGTAGCACCTGGGTGGGCGATCGGTTGAGCGTGGCCAGCCATAAATGGGAGGAATGCCGAAGAGCAAGAGTATGATTCGAAATGAAGGTGTGTCACGGTACCACTTGTTCTCTCGGCCTCATGATATTCCAATATGAGGTAATGGAAAAATAACCAGACGAGTGACCAAGCCAAGTAAAGCAAACAGAACAGCGCTCGTCAAGGGATAAGAGCTACTCGGGCCACGTCTCAATAGTGGCCACAATATGTGATTGGCGACCCGAAGAGGCAAATACATTAGCAACCGTGGCTTTTCGAGGAATGACTAATCGGTAGATGTCCATATTAGAGAAAACTTTGTTAAACGGCCCACGTAGATGCCAAGAATCAAACCAAAAAGACACATTACATCAATCGCCCAATCGCCATCTAAAAAGATGCATAAAATCCACACGAAGATCTAGTGTCTTTTTCCACGCCCACGAACAAAATGTTGGCTTAGTAGCTATCCAAAAATTCTTGTTCTTTAGGAACGTGGAATGATTTGTACCATAAAGATTCCTTGTCGGTGAACAAAAGCCGGATATGCTTAATCATTACCGCCCTATTGCAATCAACAAGTCTCCTTATCCCGAGACCCTCCTCTTCTTTGGGAAGGCAGACGTCATCCCACGAGACATTTGCAACCCCAACACAAAGTCCTGGCCCCTTCCAAAGGAATTGCCTTAGGATTTGTACGATTCATGACAATACAACCTTAGGTAGTACAAACACAACAACCCAATAAACATGAATCGCATGTAGGATTAACTTGATGAGCTGAAGCTAATTGGCGAATGATAGAAAACGTTGAGTCCAAGATCGAGCTCTAGCCATTATCAAGTTCACCAGGGAGTCGCAATCTACTTTTGTCAACCTTGAGGCAATAATAGGGACACCCAAGTACCGAAATGGCAGTACACCTTCGTGGAAGCCAACGACATTGAGGATTGTTCCTTGTAGCTCCGCTGAGCCCCTAGAAAAGAAAATTTCACTTTTGGATAGATTCGACATAAGACCATCCCATGCCGAGAATCTATCAAGGCTGCCCTTCAACAATATAGCCGTTGTTAAGCTCGACTCCACAAAGAGTAATACATCATCAACAAAGAAAAGGTGTGTGAGCTGGGTAGGCTTGCACCTCCAAAAGTATTTAAAACCCTACTGCCGAGTCTTCAAATTAAGGATGCTTGTGAAAATTTTCATGACGAGAGTGAACAGATAAGGCAATATAGGATCTCCTTATCGAATACCCCTCCCAGCAGAGAAGAAACCATGCATTTCCCCATTAATAGCCACCGAGAATTTGGGAGTCCGAATGTCGACCATGATGAGCTTAGCAAATCTTCAAGGAATCCAAAGGCTCGCAATACCATTTCCATGAAATCCCAATCCACCGTGTCATAGGCCTTGCGAAAGTCCACATTTATAGCACTTTTTGGTAGGTATAGTTCATGATGAAATATGCTAAACAACTCCTAGGCAAGGAGAATATTATTGCTAATCCACCATCCCTTGACAAACGCATTTTGAGGGGGACTAACCAGCGTCGGCAGCACAGAAGCTAAACGATTAGCCATGATCTTGGCTATGCATTTATAGATAGCATTACAACAAGTAATCGGTCTAAAGTCATTCATGGCGATCGCATTGGGAACTTTAGGGACCAAGCATAAAATAGTAGTATTCACCTCACGAAGCAAGCTACCGGTTTCTAAAAAGTCCTTAACAGCCAAGAGAGCATTAGAGCCAACAATCTCCCAATGTGAGACAATAAGTTGCTAAACAGCAAGTAGGTCAATGATAAGGAGACCATTATTATCCGCAACCGATATGATTCTGTTCCGAAGATGTCTCTAGTTAATCGTATGGTGAAAATATTTCGTGTTTAGATCCCCTTCTTTGAACAAGAGAACACGAGATTTATGTTTATAGAAGGCTTCCTCTTGGAGTCGAAGTATAGAGAAGGATCGGAGAAGATTACACTCCCGATCAACCAGCATTTGGTTGTAAGGGTCCATCACCCGTGCATCTTGGATAGCGGTCAAAGCACATCTAGAATCAGAAGTACGAGCGGATATATCAGAGAAGGACTCCCTATTGAGCTGCTTGAGCCGACTCTTCGGACGCTTGAGTTTAGAACACGGAATGAACATAAGAGTCCCAACCACCCGACTATCCCAAACCCGAGAAACCACTATCATGAAAGACGGATGAGAGAGCAAGAAATTAAAAAACTTAAAAGGCCTTCTAGACATTATGAAGTTCATAATCCTAATTATAATGGGTGTATGATCGGATACCCCCTCGGCCAAAAAGGAGGCTTCAGAGTGCGAGAAATCATTGCTCCATTGAGCGTTGACAAGAACTCTATCAATCTTCCGTTGTTTCCTTGTGTCCCCCGAAGAAGTGGACCGCGTGAATTTGTGGCCTACATACGGAAGATCATCAAGTCCAACTCGGGTCAAGCATTCCCCGAACTCATTAAAAGCTGGCAACTACCGGGTTGAGCTTCCCACCTTATCGGAATGATGCCTTATAGCATTGAAATCTCTAGCTACGGTCCAAGGAAACGCAGCCAAAATCAAGCTAGTTTGGACAAGATCACTCCAAAGGCACCGCCTAGACACAAAAGTGTGTTCCGCATATATAACCGAAAGACCACGGGACTTATTGATAGCCGAGTAGCGAATATGGGTTAGAATTGCTTGAGATGAAGATGAAGACACAGCAACATCCACCAGCATTGGGTTCCAACCAACCCAAATTCTCCCTCATGGGAGTGATCATAATTAGCAACCCATCTCCAGTTTGGCACTAAGCTAGAAGAGATGTTCAAAAGGAGGGATTCTGGAACCTTAGTCTCGAGAATACCAATATAACATAAGTTGTTAGCACGAATCAAATTCCCGATTTCAGCTTGTTTTAAGGGGTCAACAAAACTCCTAATATTCCATACTCCTATAAACATTATGTACAAAGGAGGGAAAGGAGTTACCGTCTCTTATGGCCACCATACTTCTTGTTGTTGTTGTTTAGTTTGGCCCCTTTACCAATATTAGGGCTATTCTCCGAGTTGAATTCAGGTGAAGCATCCATCAACGGGGGTTGCATCTCAACCGATTGTTTCACTAGGGGCGTCTTCGTCCGGACAGCATTTGTATCACCTTTGCGGATAATTGGGGTGGCCTATAGGAGGTTGTTCACCTCCTCGGTACCTATATTGCTAGCCTCTACCTCCGCTTCATCCTCTAATTATGAGGAGAGCACCACTACTCACCGAATATTCACTGGAGGTATATTGGATCCCGCCACTTCTTAGGTCTTGGGGTTAGCACTATTAGCTACCAACAATCCTTGTTTATAGCCCATATTGGGATGCATAAGAGCATCGGGGATAGCAGGTTCCGTTGGTGGCTAAGTAATCGAAGAATCGGTAACATCCGAGTCCTTGCGGCCCGAAATTATGGCAGGTTTTCGGCTCTTCTTATGGTGGACTTCCTCCCACCTCTCTTTGGGTTGAGGGGGCTCAGGTTGAGAAAGTACAGCAACTAGTGGGATAGCCGGGTCCTCATTGACTGGCGAAGCATCCGGTGGGGCAGCCAAGTTTGCATTGACGGACGGTGCATCCGTTGGGACAATCGGATATACGGGGCCGGGGGGCAAGAGTGGCCAAAAGTGCCATAACTAGCACAAGATGAGGGCATCCGTTCACAGCCTACTTTCACTGTGCAAACATCACCATTTAGCCGTACCTAATTAGATTTACACGAGGGCCGAACGGCCTTAATTTCTACACGGACTCGGGCATAGGATATCCTCTTCATACTCTCCGTTTGAGAATCCACATGTAGTGGCTTGCCAATCACACTAGCAATAGAACCGATTCTAGGAGCCAACCACGGATCGTAGGGAATGTTTCACAATCGAACCCAAACCAACAAGGTGTTGTATTGATCCCGCTTTAAATCCATGAAAGGCTGCCATTACCAAAGAATGAGATGCATTCTTGCGATGGTTAAGGGACCATTATCAACAATCTTACGACGAAACTCTTTATCCGACAAACGGAAGAAGTAAAACCCCTCGTTATTAGCCATGACTTCCGTTAAGTGATTCCCCTATAGTTGTTTCGTGATTGATTCAATGAGCTTAAAGGGGAGTTTTTTACCCATATAGTACCCCACGGGCACTTTCTCCATCTGCGGTCGGTCACCCCAAGTATCTCCTCCGAGATATCGACTATAATTTCATTGTCAATAATGGACAGAGGGATATAAGTAAGCTCATACCCCTTAGTAGCCGAACGGGACCATGGCGGACCGGGAATGCTGAGTCTGCCGAGTCTGGTGTTCTGCCGCACTAGAAGCTCGAGCGGGTTGAGGCGATTTAGAGAGAGCCCTGCTGCGGCTTCTCTCGTGCCTTTTAGGTCGAGAGACCTTCGAAATCCCAGCTTCAGCCATTGCATTCCCATTTCTATTTGCAACAATTGTCAATTTCCATTTTACTTCAGCAGGAGACTCCTCGGCAAGAGTTTCATGGAACTCCGAGCTTGATGTATCTCCACCAACTCCTAGAAAGGTGCTAGCGGTTGGTAGGGAGGTCGTAGCACTCCTTGGTTGTTGAGCCCTTGCCTTGGCAAGGGGCTGCCGCAAGGGAGCGACTCCCCTATTCTCGGACTTTGCAGACGGACCAGCCATGGAAACCCTAGCTCAAAGCCGTCACACAAGCCAAAAGACTACTCCATTCAAAGATCCCAATGGTGAGGCTGGAATAGGAGGTGAGGTGACTCAAGGATCCAAAATTCAGGCAAATCCAATGGGTGGATCGCTAGGAATGGCCACCGGGACAGACCCGTGAATAGTACCGGGCGGGAGAAAGTTGAGAGCGTTTCATATGCATAGTACCAGGTGCATGGAAAAAGTCTTTTTTTATTTTATTTTTTCAAAAATCATAAAATGCTTTAGAAAATCTATAAAAAGATAAAAAAAAAATCCAAAAGAAAAAGAGAAAAATTGGAAAAATTAGAAAAAACATTTCATTGCATGTTTAACCTAATTTACATTTTTAAGCTCTCACTTGGTGATGATGGTCGACCAATGTCCAAGTCAATCTAATTTATGTATACACAATCATGTCTTGGGTCTAGCATTCAGTATTGTAACTAATATTGATTGGTTTGTATGTTTACATTCCAATCTGTAGTTAGCCGCCTTTCATACCTTGAGTGTTTATTACAGCATTGTATTTTGATAAATTGCCTATTAATCTCTTTCCTAGGCATTAGGGTCGGGATCAAGTAGGTAATTGTACGAAAATGTCAAAAAACAGTATGCGTGATCATTTAGCACCGGCAAGATACATGGTGGCTTTGAATGACAAGCACAATGTGTAGCCACCTTTGGATATATTGATTGGTTTGGTATCGAAAGGACGCAAATAAGCTAACTAACATAAATAAGTCCCCAAACCTAGATTTTCTGGTTGCACTAGAATTGAGATGACACTCTCATGTCTCGATTGATATTGCGACCTAAAATAAAAAAATTCCATATTAATGGATTATTAGGTTAATTATTCGACTAACTTAATTCGGACTCTCCCAAACTATATCAAATCGCAACTTAGGTTCAAATGATTATTATGCAAAAGAATTTAAGTTTCGGATCCACCACTAATCATTTTTGGTAGGTTGATTAGAAACCTAAATAAAGTATTCAGGAGAAACACTTTATATCATGCAAACCAGAGATTAAATGAGTTTGGAGACTTGATTACGTTATTTTTTCAATTAACGCCTTTTCGATAGTCATTTTTCATAAAAAAAAAAAAAAAAACTTTTGATTTGGCCAATGGATTTAATTTTTTAGGTGTTTTCTTTTTATTAAATGCAATGCTAATGCAGCTAACCTATATGACATGGCAAGGGATGCCATAACATAACATATGCATGAATGACGTGGTGAATATGCAATCTAAACTATATGATATGCCACATGAATGACATTTTTGGTATTTTGTATGCATTTTCGGATTTGTAAAAATAGAAGTAAAAGAATACCCTAAAGTGAGATAACATCCAATGTTATGTAAGAGATTGATTTCTCAAAGTTTTAAATTCTAACAGGTGTTATTTTGCATGCAAAAGTATAGAAAAACATGTTTTACCTTAAGAAAAGGTGTGAAATATGCCAAAGATATGCAAAAGTTCATTCAAGGCAATTTAAATATTTGAACAATCCAAAATAGGAAAGAAAGATATATCAAACCATCAAAAGATCAGAATTTTTTTGGATTAATTTTCCTAATCTGAAATTCCAAACAATCTTGTGGATTGTGCTTGTTGATGAAAGACTCAAGGACTTAAGAGTCATGCACGGCCGTGCTTAGTTCATTCAAGGCAATTTAAATATTTGAACAATCCAAAATAGGAAAGAAAGATATATCAAACCCTCAAAAGATCAGAATTTTTTTGGATTAATTTTCCTAATTTGAAATTCCAAACAATCTCGTGGATTGTGCTTGTTGATGAAAGACTGAAGGACTTAAGAGTCATGCACGACCATGCTTAGGCTCACTCGGACTTTGGTTGGGGCACGGCGCAAAAGTGACCGGCGGCATACGAGGTCAAGCGAGTCGTAGCATGACGAGGTGCAAACTTGAAGTCGTTTGAGCGTTGATAGATAGCAAAAGTTTCTTCTTATTTTAGCACAAAAACACAGTTAATGGCACGAATCAACAACAAAATTGCAACCAAAATAGCACGGAAATTACCTATGAAAACTGAACAAAATCAGCACTGAATAATCAGCTAAAATGGCCCAAAATAAGTCCTTTTTGGACCTGAACAGCAGCTAGATATCCCATGAGAAATAAGCAAATCAGCCTTAAACCTAGAGTAAAAATTTTGCACTAAACCATGGTTAGAAACAGGTTGAATATCGCCATTTTGGACCCCGGACAGCAGCGAAATAGCCCCTAAACAACGGCGAAACAACACCAAAAAAACACCGTAGGAGCAACAGCTTGGGACAGTGGGGTTCGGTGCTCGGCGGAGGGTTGGACAGCAATGGCAGCAGGCTGGTGGACGCTACGACAGCGAACGGGAGAGGCAGGAATAGCTGCAGTGACGGCACGGGCTTGGATAGGACTGCAGCAGCATTGGCGGAACCTGGATAGCGAAGCAGCAGCAGTGGCGACGGCGGACGATGCGGTTGAGGCATCGGGTAGAGGTAGTACGCGAGGAAGGAGGAAAGCTTCAACCCTCGGGAGGAAAACTCTCAAACTCCTTGAGGATGCTTTGCAATTTTCTAAGCACTAATGTGTGATAATTGCCGTCCCATTGACCCTAGCCTTAAGGTTGCTTATATATACAATAGGCTTACAAGACAAGGGCTTAAGGTTTCTAATTTTAACAAAATAACCCCAATACTAAATTCTGATTTTTCATAAATCTTAAAGGGCTAAATTGACCAAATTGATTTTATTTTCCTCTAAAAATTTTGGCCAAACCTTGTAGGCCTAAGGCCAGCCGAAATTTACATGACATGCAGGCTTAGTGTGCATTTTCTAGGCTCAATTAGGCTTTCCTTAATGAACTATCAATTAATTAAAAGCCCGATCTAAATAATAGGCTAAATTAATTCCGAAAATAGGTCCAAGCCTGCTTGAGAATTTCGGCACTTCCCTCTAACCTTGGCTGAACATGTCTTGCGAGCCTTCGGTCCACCGCTCGTCAATTTTGCTTAAATTTTCTTTCCGTCAATCTAAGTTAATGCGAATGCAATGCATGAATGTTAAAATTAAATTAGAAAAATGACTTAATTATTTTTATGAGAACTAGAGTTAGTTCTAATTTTATGCAAAAATTAATGATAAAAAAGGTAGTCAAAATTTAGGTGTCAACAATTGGTTTCTAACTAATCCCAAGAGGTTAGTGGCGACTCGTAATAACTTTTTAGGTTGCTAATCACAAAATGAAATCCAACGTCACGTAAGGTAAGACTTTGGAGAGTCCACGCCTAGATTGATAGGCAATATCTCTAAACCCACTGGATCTCCGGAAAAGGCAAAGACAAGTTGCGACATGGCATGAGCCTTTTCTAAAGATGCAAATTGCACAGCAATAGTCGTTGGCAAAGTTTTGGCATTATTATACTGAGTGACTAAACCGCGAATACTAGTAGAAAGTTTAGTCCTTATGAACATCACACTAAGACGGTTGGACCGCTCCCATAGTTCATAAAGAGTAACTTCAGCTGGAGTGCTAGTTTTGGATGGAGCAAGCGATTCATCTTTCTAAATAGCATAATTAATGTTCATGCACTCCAATTGGAGAATTAATTCCTTCCAAACCTTTTAATTGTCACCATTTAGTTCGGGAACATTAATATTCACAAGTGGTAAAACTGCATAATAAACAAAATAAGCATCCTTATGTCACAATATTTTAGGCATATTCACTTCATTCATATTTTCCAAATGCAGAACATGTCATATAATATGAATCAAATAACATAAAAAAATTGTATGTGGACTAAGTTTCTAATTTAAATAGATTCACCATTACTACATGATGAAACTATCATATTATATTCCTTTTCCTAGTCCTTGTACGGAAATTAAGAAAAATAATTTGGTATTTCATCTTAATTAATCATATTAATATAATGAAAATTCTTATGGGATAAAATTCAATATATTAATATAATTAATTACAAATAAATTTCATTTTCTATATTTGATCCACGGGCTCTTAATATATAATTTTTAATATTATTAAAAATGCTGTGGCTAATATCTAATTAATTAAAAATATATAGATCACTAGACATTTAATTTCTTGCAAAATATTCATAGTATTGTGTGTAAAGGCAAAATAGTAATATTAAGTGGGTAGGGACTGAATTGTAAATTAACTAAAGGGATAAAATCATAAATTAACTGAGTGGGGGTCTAAACGTAAATTTCTGGCAAAATTAGGGGCAATTAAAGCATCCGGGGGAAAAAATCATAAAATCAGTCGCGGGGAAACTATAAATCCAACTCAAGGGCAAGGGAATAGAAATTTTAGCTCCCGGGAGGTAAAATCGTAAAATCTTCTGAACATGCGCGGGTAGAATGGTAAATTTGCCTCGCGGGTGCATGTGTGAACTGCACAATGCAAGGGCTATTGCCATGTGCATGCATGGCACACGCTATGCAAACTTCCCTCTTCGCGTACGAACAGTTCCTTCTCACAGTCTCCTTCGCCGATTTCGCTGCCCCTTTCACCGTCCGATCCTCCTCTAGTAGCCTACCATAAAACCAAATTAATTTGTAGGTCCAAGAATCAACAAAACGTTGAAGAAATTTGCCTAGAATTGAGCAAGAATCTGTTCAGGCAGGCTTCCACCACTCAATTAGCCTACGGTGAACAATCAAAGGCCGAGATATCTTGGGGATTTTGTTCCCCATGGTGATGCAACCATATTGGTCCAAAGCCGAGCCGTGTTTCACCGTAATTTGGCCGGAATCGACAATTTTTTCTCTAGCCAGAAAATTCCCAATATAAATTTATCCAAAAATCCACGAAAATTGCACACAACACATGATAATTCAACCAAAACAAATGCTAAACATCAAGGCAGAGGTTCTGAAGCTTTGATACCAAATGTTAGACTAAAATTCAGAGTAATTAATAATCTCAATTCCTCAATTCACGAACCAAATTCATGAAAATCGGGAACTAAACGTGGAAACGTGAAGAGTAAACGGACATACCTCTAGCCATTGATGAAGATGACGTATACAAATGTGAGCGTTGAACGACCGGCGAAAATGAGTGTCACTAGCCAATTGTCCTCTTCGAAACCGATGGTGTGTTTTCTATTCTCAGCGTACGTTTTATGTAGGTATGTTATTCACAAAATTGACGATGTGAAAAAGTTGTCATCATAACTAGCCGGGGTTTTGGCTTAGACTGTTAAAAACTATCAACCCCTTATAGATGACATCTCCCATCAAGACGTTAATTGGATGAGGCGGTATCACGTAACTAATGTGCATAATATAAAGTTAATGAATGTAAATATCGGTAACTATCAACTAAATGTGAGATCATGTTATTATATTATAACAACTAAATCTCCAAAACAAATAAAAAGTCTCAATATCAATTCATAATCAAAGGCTAATCGAAATGTTGTAATAATACTGATATTTAGAGTGTAATCAACAAACCTAATTTGCTAGTCAGATAAATTTTAGAAAGTAAACACTATTACCTAAAATCCTAATAAGATAATAAGGGTATCTAAAAATTAAGAACATTGAATCAAAATTTAATGGTGTAATATTTAAGTTTGTATCATTCTCCCAATCGAGAAGAACTTGACTCTGATGAGTTGCATTGATGCCCTTTTCTACCAAGTCGAGTAATAAAATTGCTTTACATATGGGAAATTGTGTGACCGCCCTTTCCAAGTAGTCAAGTTGGGGTGACCTTGTAGTTCATACGGGGTAGAGACGATTTGGCCGGTTCATTGATTTTTTTTTTTTTCTGTTTGTCATATTTCACTCATAATGTTAAAGGGAAATAGTGCATCAAACTACTTGCATTAGCACCTACTCGTATAGCAATATCAATCACGGTGGCGGAACGCTAATATGTTTTCAACCCTAAGAAGAAAGCTCCAAACACAACATCCTCCGACGTAGTTTTCCATAGTCAATATTGTTCTCAAACTTCTATATGACATTATTGTATTAAAAACTTTTATAACGACAAAAGCAAGGAAATCAAAAGACCCAAATTCGCAAGAATAACTTTGAATAAAGGATTTTGTTTATTTGATGACTGACAAGTAATTTCAAAATAAATCAACAAAGAAATTTTAAGAACTGATTTTTCAATTTCATCAAATTCATACATTTCAAAGAGGTTTGAGCGTTCAGAGAATAAAAAAACATTGGGACCCGACCAAAAAAGAAAACAGGAGTAAGAAATTTATTTTGAGTAATGAATGGATTGACAAAGGATTTATTGTCAAGTTCTCTAGGGGGAAAGATCTGAAAGTTCTCTCGTATTTGGAAACAAGTGGCTTGGACGATGAAATCGGAAGGTGAGGCATAGTTACACTTCTCTCGGGAAATGTTTATGCTTAACAGTTAACAATATGTTTTTTGTTGTATTTAAAATGAACATGTATGTCGGACTAGAGATATAATTAAACCCCCTCATCTCCCAAAAACCCTTCTCTCTTGTGAAGCTCTCGTGTAGGCTCTCAGCTTCAGGTTTATGCAGCCGAGAGCCTACTTAGTTTCTATTTTTTTTTCTTTGATTGATTTTTTTTCTCTCTCAATATACTTTGGGAGTTTGTGTGTAAATAAATTTTTGCAGCTAATCTTGGGTGAACGTGGAGATCAATTCGGCCATTCGTCTAGTCGACAACTACCGAGGAGGGTGTTAATGATGTGGCTTCACAACCTCTCCGAGATTAGGTCACTCTCCTCTCCCGATCTAGATATAGGTTAAGATCTAGGGTTTTACTCTCCTGAACTAGATTTAGATATAGATCCGAGAGTTACTTAGAGGTATTTGATTTGTGTTCTTTCAACATATTGACATTGGTATCTCTACAAGATAATGGTGATGAAGATATTGAACTTAGATGAGCACCACAAGCATATGCAAATGGAGTGGGGGATCTCGGCGTGTAGTCATCACTAAATCTGATAATAGGCCGCTGATCTTTTATGGAGACAGATCTGTTTTTGAGAGATGAGAGTGTGCTTTTAACTGCAGCCTGTACTTTGTTTTTTGCTTTGTTATGTAGTTATTTAGGATTTCCTAGGCTTAAAAGTATTTTCTGTACCTCTAGAGTATTATTTCGATTAAAAAAGAAGAAGAAGTAAACATATATGTACTTTCTCTCACATGATGACATCTAAATCATGTAAACCTGGATGGCCAAGAGTAATGTGAGTACCTTTAGTCAATACTATATAACACCAAACAAATTCAAAATAATGAGCGGACTTAATGGGGATTTGACACTTTTCGGGGATAACCAGAACTACTCTCATTAAGATTTCATTTATTTCACGGAGAATTTTTTTTTTTTTAAATTTCTCATTTTTCTGTGTTTGGATCGTTTACATTGACACCTAAATTTTGACGATCCATGTATTAGATAAAAAATTAGGAATCTACCCTGGCCCCTAAACAAAAAACTATTAGTCAAGTTGCATATAGGCATTTGAGCATTTGCATTAGTAGTTAAGCCGATATAGTTTGCGTATTGATTGGATCAGCGGAAAAAAGGCTCAAGTGAATGATTTCGAGCTTAATTTAGCTAGTTGAACTAAGCTAGTGGTGAGGAAAATTCGGCCAAGTCCGTTAACATTATATGGCCGAAATTTGCATGGCAAGTTGGAATTTATTTAAAATAAACCTAGAAAGCTATTAAACTGGGTATATTTAGTCACTTCCGGCACAATGTGAGAAGAATATTCATACCAAGGAAGTAGAGTGGTGGCAGTGGTCAAATAATCAAGTGAAGACAAAGGGTGGCGTTCGTATACGAACATTGTGGTTTGCTCGCTGGAGTTCCTTCGACGCACCCACTGTGTTTGCTGCCGCCTTCTCCGGCGCGTGCCAGCCGCCCACCACCGTGACTGGTGCCCTCGTCGAGTCCCTTCAAGTTGGTTTCCAGTGGCGTTGATAAGCGTTCAGTAAATGACGGCCGCTCGTGTAGATTAGTCAATCAAGTCGGTGAAGGTCCAGTCTTCGTACAGCTCTGGCCACACCTACGGTAGCAGAGTAACTAGTCAACCTTCAGTGATTTTTGCAGGTATTTCTAGCCATCCCACCAGCCCCAAGCGCTCCGTTGGCTGCCGATGCTAAGGTCAGCGAGTTTTCAGTCCCGACAGCAACTCAGCAAGTCGGCTTCAACACCAGTTTTCTCCATTGCGTGATCCTCAATTCCAGTGAATATTGGTTGTGCGCCTCTTTGCTATTTCGCCTTCGAAACTAGGCCAATTACTCAAGACGGATCCCTGTCAAGTCTAGTTTCCAATGTGCTCTGTAACGTGGTACCAAAGCCCGTGAATTTTGCTGCTACCGCTGCGCCTCCATCATGTTCAATTTGTAGGTTTCTTTGGCCTTACCAGGAAGTCCAATAAATCTCCTATCCGGTTACCGTGAACCCCTCACCGCAGGTGTTCGTCCCTAACCCATTGATCTGTGCTTGTAATCACCGGCCACCGTGATCGTGTGCCCACAGTCACCTATTTTGGGAAACAATTATTTGAATCAGTCATTATTGACACCTAAATTTTAGCTAATTCATCTAAGAATTAATTGCATATAAAATAAGGGACTGACACCGGCCCCTAAACAAAAATATTAATTAGTCTGCATATAGTTTTAATTAATTCAAGCATTCACTACACTTTAAATGGGCCAATAGTAAAGAAGGGACTTCAAACAGTCACGTGGATCGGGCCAACGCTTGAGCAAAGTTTGGCCAGGCGATAGGGGTAAGGATGTGCTATAGGGTTATGGGTGCACATGATACCTGCTCTGTTTCTTTATTTTTCTATTTTCCTATTCTCGGGAACCGATTTGGAATAGAATTTTATTTAGTAACGTAATTTCATTTTTCTACCTATTGGGGAAAATTTTTGGCTCAAAAAAAATTTGGAAAAGAAATTAGAAACAGAAACTTTCTACTTTTCTATTTCTGGAATAGAATTAGAAGTAAAAACTCATCTTGCAGCCGGTCCCGGCCTCCGTCCGTTAGTCCCTGATTCAACCCATAATTATCGGCCTTAAGCAGCTTAATTAAAATAAGCCTTTAATGGACCAAAGCCTATTAGTAATTGAGCCCACAGAGAGACAAATTTCGGCCACACTAGAGGACAAGCCTCGGCCGAAAATCACATGGGGACACGGGTCATAATCAAGCCCATTAGAGTTAAGCCTGGATAATTACGGTCCATGTAAAAGCTTAAACCCGTCAGAACCTAGGTTATGGTCTATATATTCAAGCTTATGTCCCATAATTCGATGTCAGCATTTCACATTCAGAATATTAGAGAGACAACACGAGTGAATAGAGAGCAAGGAGAGAGGGAGTCCGTCCGAGCATTACACGGGTGAGCAGCCCCTCACAGTCGGAGCGCCTCACCCCCGTGCGCCAGCCCTGCTGCTGTTGTTACCCCCTCTCAAGGCTAAGCCTCGACGAGATGTGCCCCTGCCTTGTCATCGCGAGCCCTGACCGATGCGGCTACTTCCACCATCGACCCTGTTGCTCCACGGTTCATGGCCGAGACCCCCTGACAGCGCTCTTTCACATCCGTGACACCGGTGATGCAGCAGACTCCTTTTGGCCATTGCTTCTCTGTCTTGCAAGTATTTTTATCATCATTGAGCTAGCAAGGCACCTCCAGGCCAATGTTGCATCCGTGACAATGTCGAGCCAAGCATCCCACGAGTAGTGCTGACCTGAGCCTCACCGAATTCCACCAAGTTGCTCCATGCCTTGGTTGCGCGAGTATTTCTAGCAAGTTTGATGACTGCGAGCATCCACCAGGGAAGCCAGGATCGCTACTGTTCTCACCGATCAGAGTTGTTTCCTCACCACCGTGAGACCCCACAGGCGAGTCTCCTGTCGGTATACCACCTGTGAGCCCCGGCCGTAAATCCACCACGTCGCCAGCCACCGTCGAGTACACTGTCCGAGCCTATCCCGATCCGCAGAAAGTTTAAATTGGAAACAAGATCGTACAAGCATTCAAACTAGGTGATAAATTGTACCATGTGAATTTTTTTTCAGATAATATTGCCTATTTTGAATGAACATTATCTAACGCATTTATTGTGGGATCCCTAGGATAATGTAAATTAGGAATACTTCCTATTTTAAACAATATGTATATGTTGGCTAACTTGATCTCCAATCCTGAGATACGATTCTCGATCGCACGGAAAATCGGCCAATCTAATCCATAATCCTTTGAATATAATTCGTCAATTTAGCTTGTAACCAAATTTGAATGAAACAGTCAATCTCGTCCATAATCCTTTGGGCGCAATTGTTGAAGAAACATCTTAAAAAATATTTTGACGATTTCCAAACTTCCTTGATATATGTTCTGCCTTGTTATGTGCAGATATTTGTTTAAATGTTCAAGGATCACATGATATCCATGGCGCAGTCATTGGGTGAAGATCGCATGCCATCCGAAGTGTTATTATGTAAACATCATGAGGACCATAACATAACATGATGTTTTCTATCGGACACTCAAAGATTAAGTCTCTGGTACTGTTTGTTCTTCAACACACAAAATGTTCGTTGAAGAAAGGAGAAAATAGCCATCGCTTGGTGGAAATGCACACGAGAAGATCAAGAAGCTTCTCGGGAACACCTGTCAGAATCTAGCAAGGCAGTCAGCGTGGGATAGCATGTTGAAGAACCTATTTTTTTGATTGCCTGCAATGGTTTAGAAAAAGTAGTTGTATGGGTAATTATAGTTCTGAAGCAGCAGGTCAACCTCTCTCTCACACGGCTCTTTGGATCTTTTAGACATTGTTCAACGGTAATGTTGCTGATGTCTATAAAAAAAGAATATCTCGAAGACCAAAATAGGAGAGACGAACATATAGATACTCTTCTTGTTGATTGCTTTCGATACTCAAAAAATCTCCTTGAGACAATCTTTCTACGTTGTACTCTTGCGAAATTCAAGTGAACTGATCTAGTATTATAACTGGATCCATATAGTGTGACCTTTCATCTAAAGGATCATCACATATTGTTCGTAACTTGAAGCGGTTTATTATTGCATTCCAAGCTGTTAGTTATGTAGAGTGGACGTAGGCTTTGCATATAAGCCGAACCATTATATATTTTATGTGCATGTGTTTTACACGATCTTTACTTATCCTTACAGACATTTAAATATTGTTTCGTGAAATATCTGCTGCAACTTGATCTTTTCTTCATGCCTATTTATTTTTGCATAAACTGAAAAAGTTGCAAATAACCTATGCACCCCTCTAAGTTTTATTGTTAGCCCCAATAGCAATTTGTCAATTCTTACCATATTTGAACGAAACGAAATATGCGGTGCATATTATCGCGGATGTCGTGATTATAGATTTTCCTAAAAATGATAGAATTTAATTCAAATTATTGCCTAAATAGTTTAAGATAATCTTCATTTAGGGTAGTTTTCATTTCATTAAAATTTAACTAGGAATTTCAATAAAATACCAAAAATATGATGTGCATATACATCATAAAGTTTAAGATTGCATATTTTCCATGCCATTCGTATGCCATACCATTCATATAATGCCATGCCATGCATCATTTCCATGTTATTTTTGCCATGCCATTATGCCATGTCATCACGTGTATGCCACATCATTGTCATGTCATTAGTCTTGTCATGTCACTAATGCCGTGTTATCATTTGCATACAAATTTGTTTGCATGTCTAGATTCATTTATTTAGTATGCATGTCTAAGTCCTTATATTTAGATTGCATGTTTAGGTTTATTCAATAGTGAATTACATGTCATCCTAGATTAGCTTTCATTTTTGCATGCCATATAGTTTGCATGTTAGGTTTTTGTAATTGCATGCTATTCTAGATAGAGTTCGTTTTTGCATGCTATTAGAGTTAGATCATTGACATAAATGTCCTGCATGCCTTGTTAGAATAGTTAACATTGTCCATGTCATTTTAGTGTTGTTGCATTTAGCATAAGCTTTCATTCATGCACAGTAGACGATATAGTTATCATTTAAACAATTGAAAACCCCCCAAAATAAAAGGAGTATCTTAAAAAAGGAGTGTCTTAATCAAAATGGGGTGCAAATAGCGCCACCCTAAATAAAATGCTATATGTGTTAGGGAATTAAGTTGTTTGTGTCAAGGAGTTCAAATTTATTCGTTTTGTTAGCAATTCAAATAGTACTTTTATTTATTGAGTGTGTTTGCACACCCGCATGATCACCTTACGTGTTAGTGCTTAGGTTAAAATGAGTCTAAATTGCCTACATAAACATTTTTCATAAAAAGAAAAGATACCGAAAAGACACTAGAGAATTCTAATGTATTCAAGTCCCCGAACTCATTAATCTATGGTTCATAGGAATAAAGTAGTCTCCCACACTTTACTTAGGTATCTAATCAATTTATTAAAAATGATTAGTGGTGACTTCAAATTGAAAATCGTTTGCATGTTAAATAGCTTGAACCATAAGTTGCGAAATAGTAAGTATTTGGGAGAGCTCGATCTAGACATAATCATAGTAATCCATTAGCCGAACCCCTACGGTGGACCACACCTTTAGGGAGGTTGAAATAGTAATTGCCCAAACTAAATTTGAATTCAATATATTGACTTTGATTTAATTAGTTCAGGCAAAAGACCAGGCCATATTGCTCTAGAGTAACTCCAGAAGGTGTGCTCGGTAAAGAATGATGTCTACACATATAGAATCATGGTCCTTCCAATCATCCCTGGTCGCAGCTTTATTGATCTCTGGCAGCTTAGGAAAGTACTAGACATCACATCACTCAACAGGATGATCATTTATTTTTTATTATAGGCAGCTAGAAAAGCTTAGCGATCAAAATACACAGGGAGACAGTAGTAAGAATGAGGCAGAAGGGATGATCAAACTTGAAAGAAAACGTAGGTGAAGAGAGAAATTTAGGGAATAGGCTTTTCCGCATTTACTTTATGTTAAGTTACGTTGTATGAGGATCCCATTTATAGTACAAGGTGGGTTCAATCTAAAGAATATAATCGCAGATTGATATAAGTAAATCAAGTTAAACCCCTAATTATAATAAAACAAAATAAAATAAATTCAAATCAAATCAAAATAAATAATACTTTAGAATAATCCACAAGGATTTGCATATCCATGTTTAACACTCCCCCTCAAGCGGGTGGCCGGTATATATTGAGGACGCCTAGCTTGCACAATAGATATGCATGTTGTCTCTGATATAGTGATTTAGTGAAGATGTCCACCGGCTGCTCCTTGGTTCTAATTCCACTTGTCTTAATTACGCCCTCCTAGTCTCCCCGAGTATAGTGACAATCCACTTCTATGTGTTTTGTCCTCTTATGGAACATGAGATTTGCTGCAAGTTTTATTCCAGCATCGTTATCACGAAAAATGATTGTTGGTCCTTTGACTTTCACTCCTGAATCCAACAATAATCCTCATACCCATACTATTTCGCATACTGTCTTGGCCATAGCTTGATATTTTGCCTTAGTTGAAGATAAAGATAGAGTCGACTACTTCTTCATCTTCCACGATAGTAGAGAACTTCCAAGTTTAATGCAAAGCCTAATAATAATCTTCGGCTCATAGGACATGTGGCATAGTGAATGTCGTAGTAAGCCGTCAGCTCCATGTTGCAATCTTGAGAAAAAGTATCCAAGTCCCAAACATTTCTTCAAATACTTTACCACCTTTGGCACTGCATTCATGTGAAACTCCTTTGGGTGTTGCATGAATTGACTAAGTGTTTGCACAGCAAAGCAAATATATGGCCTTTTCATGGTGAGGTATATTAGTTTTCCAACTAACCTTCAATAAGCAGACAGATCACCGAGCAATGGATCATTGACGTTAAAATGTGCTCCAATATCAAATGCTGCTATGGTTAATCTAATGTTCTGCTCAACTGGAATTACCGCTGGCTTGCATCCTAAGAGGCCTGTTTTTGATATAATCTCCAGAATAAATTTTCGCTAGCCGAGCGACATTCCCAATTTTGAAGGAGCGATTTCAATTTCAAGAAAGTATTTAAGAGGATCTAAATCCTTAGTCAGAAATGTGGCACGCAAATACTCCTTCATACGCTTGATTGCCACATCATCGTTTCTCATGATTAATAAATCATCAAAGAATATCATTAAACGAATTGATGATGTCCCTTTTGTCTAGATGAACAAAGTGCAGTCATGCTTGGCCCGATGGACACCTACCGTAGTGAGAGCAAAAGTGAACTTGGCGTACCACCGACGAGATGCCTGTTTAAACCCATATAAGGATTTTCGGAGATGACATACTCCAATCTCCTTCTATCTATGTAATCTAGGTGGTAGCTCCATATACATTTCTTCATCAAGATCACCGTGAAGAAAAGTGTTGTTCACATCCAATTGGTGAAGATCCCAATTGTGGAAAGCATCCATGGATAAGAATGCTCGAACAATTACCTCCTTGGCAATCGGGGAGGAGGTCTCGTGGTAGTCAAAGCCTTCACATTGTGTGAATCCTTTGACCACCAACCGAGCCTTATAATGCTCAACTGTTCCATCAGCTTTGTATTTAATGTTGTAGATCCATTTGCATCCTATAGGTCGCCGATGTACTTGCAAGAGAACAATGTCCCAAGTATAATTATCAATCAAAGCCTGGATTTTTGCTTCCATTACCTTCTGCCATCTAGGATCCTAAACAACTTCATCGTAGTATGTTGGTTCCGTCTCTTCGGAAATGCGACTCATGCAACACATGTCTTCGGGAGATAGTCGACCAATAGAGATATAAGAAGAGAAGGGATACGGTGTACACGATGATTGAAGTGAACCACATATAAAATCTCTAGTCCAAGTAAGTGGTTGAGAGACATGCCAAGAACGTTGAGGAGCTGTTAGAGAAGTCACGGGACAAGATGGATCTTGTTCCCGAGGTGATAGCAAATCAGCAACAATAGGAACCATCTCAGCTGTCCTATGGGATTCCGGATGTATGTTCCTCGAAGTATCGAGAGAAATCGAATGAGAAGAGGTTGGAATCAGCGCATATGATGGAGAAGGTAAGTCATCCTCGTGCAAGAACCATCTAGAGTCATTTTTAGGAAGAGAATCCGAGGCCGAAGAGGCATCGTTGAAGGGGAAAATGACATCCCTGCTGATAAAGAATTCCCCGATCAAGGGTTCGAAGACTCGATATCCCTTCTGAAGGGTGGGATACCCCCTAAGTATACGGTGGCAATCTCGAGGACCCATTTTATCATGAGGTGGGTTCTATCTAAAGAATATAATCGCAGATTGATACAAGTAAATCAAGTCAAATCCCTAATTATAATCAAATCAAGTCAAAATAAATAATCCGCAAGGCTTTGCATATCCATGTTCTACAAAACTAGCTCTCTTATGCACCCTGTATTCCTCAACAAAACAATCCAGCATGCAGGAAGTAGTCGCAGTGATTGAAGGCTATATAGCTCAGCAGAAAGATGTCATGATCTAACTTGATTTTTCTTAAGATTTTAAACATACCCAAATTGTGGATCTTATTTTGAAGTGTGCATGAATAGGAAAATTCGATCTTTAGGCATTACGATTGGGTTATGGATTGCATGAAATCGGTAGTTCGTTCTTTAGGCATTATGATCGGGTTATCGGTTTATTTGTTTCCAATTTTGAATTGAATATATATTTGGTGATTTGAGCTTATCTTATTGCTTTCAACATTTTTGGATCATAGATATTTAGTAATTTATGATAATCTTCGAAGTTAGAATAGCATTTAATTCAAATCATTTCCTAAACTTGGATAATGTTTAGTCTTCATAGTTCAAATTTAGAAGGAAATCCTAAAAAATAACATGTGCATAACAGATAGAATTAGTTGCATCATCCTTGCATCAATTGTTAATGGTGACGATATCTCACTAGTTTTCGGGATGCTCCGTGAGTCAAGAGGCCCTGTGAGTCGAGATTCCTTGTTGGTCGAAATGAATAATGACAATAATGATATATACATTCCCATGGATAAATCAGGGAGCTACTATGTGATAGTTGTGCATCACAAAATATTATGTCGGTTGCTTGTATTTGAGTGAATGATGTAATGCATCATTGTTTAGCAGTTTTCACTGGCATATCATGATAGGAAAGATAATACATTTACTCATTCCATAATTATTTTGTTAACCGTCTTGAATTCACGTTGTTTTTGTTGATCATAGGCTGAGTGGTAATATGATCTCTTACCTTACACTTAAATTGCATTAACTGGGTTTTGGCGAGGCTAACAATATAACCTAAAAGGAGGGTTGAATATGTTGAGTGTTGATGGTTTAAAAACTTATGCGAAGTACAAAAAAATCAGCACTCTAAATGGCAATGCAAACAGATCCGCATGTGTGATGCTGGTGAGTAAATCAGAGTAAAGTAAGAAGATCCTATAGCAATATATAGTGGTTCAGCTCTATAACAAAGCCTACGTTCACTTTTAGACTAACAACCTTACAACGGCTGGATTCCACTAGTAAGTAATAGTCAAGTTACAATTGGTTGGTGTAGGTCCCTTCACTCTATGGATCCCACTGTCGGGATACAAGAACATTGCACTTACTCTTGTACACTTTACACTTATCTATTATAGTGCTAAACCAAATACTGAGAGATATACATAATAAGATCAGTGACAATTTCTAGCTCCAAAGTCAGCATCAGTTGTCCTTATATACTGAGGTCTTCAATATGTCCGTTAGATCTCCAGGGATGATCAGCTAGCCATTGGAGACTTGTTATGATTTTCTACTAGTATTGGGATTGCTCATGCAATCGCTTCATTGACTAGCGCAACGCATGTTTCCCAAAATGGTTATTGTTGTAACTGTCTTTTCTCAAAAATCTGTCAACTGCTTTTCTGATACTCAACCCGGTTTATTAGTTACAGAATCTAGAGCTTCAATGGCTATTTTCTATACTGACAACGGTCTTCTTTTAGAGCGTATCTTACTATCATCAGACCCAATTCATCACTAACACGATCTAATGCCCACTATCACTAATGCAGATTGTGCATGACCTGGCTAACCATATTCAATGAGGATACCAACCGTTTAACAAGCGATGTTGAGATAAATGAACTTTTCCATCTTCATCAGTATTGAAAGGCTTTCAAGATCAGTATCTTGATCGGTCCTTCCAAGCTACCATGAGGCATCACTCTCATTGGTACTTGTTCACACAATGGTCTGAGACTAGTATCTTGCCTTTACTGATGTGTAGGATCATTGATAATGATAGCCAATTTTACCATGTGCATTCGTCATGGTACCCATTAGTACTAAAAATAGTTTGGTGATCATCAAAATATCATAGGGATGCTTTCCAGCAAGTTTTGGCTCATCCATTTATTTTATAAATCTGTTGGATGGATCCTCCTTCCGCGCTACGATTTAGAGTCCCTACATATGAAAAAAGTGATTATTAGAACGTATATTTAAAACAGTACCTTTTAAATGTACTTCAATTGTTTGGGTTGACGTAGGACTACTAGAGTTGACTTTTCCGTAGTTTTTACCTCACGGGATGGTAACCTTAATAGCGAGATGGTGGGCCTACGGAGAAGATTCGATGGTCCACCTGGTCATGACGATGATGATGGTGTGATGTTGATGAAAGTCATCAACCCTCAAGTTGGACAGTGTTTTGGATAATCTACATGCTCACTTTTGATTAAGTCCAGGTTTAGAGACGATAGTTGACCAGACCTTCTTCCCAAGATTAATGTGTTGCTATCTATTTCTTTTTGGGTGCTTGAAAATTATGGGCGTTAATTTATGTGATTATTAAAGTTGTTAATTTAGGTTACCCAATGATGTGATTATTTATTATGCTTTCACGTATTTCAAAGAGCAATAAAGAATTTAAGGAAAGGTCTCGTATCGCACCGTGACATTTGGGGGCTTCACCCTTAGTGCTTTTCATTATTTTGGTAGAATTACTAGTAAAGTATGTAAATCTTGACACAAAATGGTTGTTAAGTTCCATTGTAAAACTTGTGGAACTCACTCCTTACGTTTTCTCATTATGTTGAATTTCTTAATTATGACGTTGTATCGACAAAGGGTGCTCATGTTATTCTTGGTCATCTATAGCTACATGATTTAGAAGTTGGTCATCATGAGATGGACAATTCATACATCTTGTTATTACCCGCTAAGCCTAAGTCTTCCCTTAAGACTATTGTAATTAAGTCTAAATCTTTCCATTGCATAATCAAAACCCACTTGTTTCCCATCTTATTCAAATTTTGCCATTTAGGAAACTTAACAATAAATATTTTGTCCATCCGATGACGGCTCATGAAAAACTTGGGCCTCCCGATATCGAATTTAATTGTAGATATGAAACCTTCTCCATCAAATTTGATAATGGGACACAAATTAAAATTTTCAGATAATAACTCTTGAATTGACTGCGAAGACATTTGCTAATTCTCTTGATATAAATTCATTTTCTTATGGGCAAAATTGTGAAAAGAGGCGACCAACACTAGTGATCAACTCTTGGGCATTACTGTAGTGTCTCTCACCCGCCATGAAATGTTTGATTTAAATCATAGTTACTCTGCACTATCCATGACCTTAAAATCTGATATTGATGAGCCCGCCCTTAGCTAAGAAATCTCTACACACGAGATATGTCATAGTTAGGTAAGACAACATGAGCTATTTAAAGGTTTGCTAGCGACTTTCATTAAACTCATAACCTCATGGAAGATGGGTGGGCGACCCTTTAAGCACTAGGCTATTCACCTTGGTGGTGATAATTATCATGAGATTTCTAACAATTTTGAAAATCAAAATTACTATAATTATTTTGATGACAAGAAGGATCAATACAACCATGAGAATGAGAACAACAATTTTAATGAACTTGAAAATTTGAATAAGTCGTGGTATTGATAATCATATGTATGATCGGATTTCTCATTGAATTTTGAAATACAATTTTTCACATAGATCTTGAAAGAAACTTTTATCAATGGGCAAATTATATATGTGCGATTCCATCGAGATTGCACGGGTGCCGGGCCTTGTCCGCGGGTTTATCTTTTCTCAAGGTTTACCCAAAAAAAACTTGTCGCGACCAAAATGATTACCTAGTTTTGGCTCTCAGATCTAGAATTCTTGTGCAAAAATAGGATGCACACGAAAACTATGCTATGATACTAGTTCATGATGGAAGAATCTAATTCAGATATCAATCGATGCAAAACATATGGTTACTCTGATATCAATTTGATGTAAAATGAAAGTGTGCAGCAAAAGAGGTTTAGAACCGTAAGAAATGGAGGGAAGAGACCTTTTTCACCGGAAGAGAAGGAAGAAAACAGGGTCCGTTGAATTTCGACACTTTTCTTACTGACCGGAAGTGTTAAAGTGAGATGTAATACATGATGCTAACAGAATTATTGCAAAAAAATTAGTATGGGTTGGTTTGACTTATGTGTAATTACGTCTTCACATGTTATAAAACATTTGTGGTTAAACTGTTAATAATCATCGTAACAAGAGAAGATTTATAAAAGATTAATATTACGACAAATCCCAAACCGGTATACTTATGATAAATTTACTTCAAATTAATCTTTTGATCATAAAAGAACCCAGAGTGGTATGTTTCTAGCAAAATTACATAATCTAATTTTTTGACCACCAAAATCTCCAAACTGGTACACATTTGACAAATTTACCCTTCATTATTTTTTGTTAAATTAGGTTAATATCGTGAAAAATTCCAAATTAGTAAATCTGTGACAAACGGAGAATAAAAATACTCTAAGTAGCACCGACACAGACACAAACACGACACAACACGACACTCCGACACGTTATTTATAAAAAAAATAGAGAATTCCAACACGTTGGGACACGTTGTATTAAATATATAATTTTTATATATATTTATCATTTTTATGATTATTTCAATCAAATTAATTTAATACAAAATGATAGCTTATGAAAATGACTTCTGGTTAAATGGCCGAGGGGTGTGAATTGATGTTAAATGACAGTAGCAAGGTCTCAAATTATATGTTTTGAATTAAGTGTGAAATGGCAGGGAGACTTTCTTTTATCCTTTTTAGTATTATTGTGGACAAAGTAAGAGCCGAGTCTAATATGATAGATATGGTGAGAGCTTGATCAAGTGTTGGAGCCTTATGATTTGCATGAGAAGTTCGTCAAATTGTAGCATTTATGTTTGTAAGGTTTTTCCATCAAGGATAGGCCTAGCAGAGACTTATTCTTGCAATTAACCTTTGAAGCACTTGTCTTGGCTCAGTTGGACAAAATTAAAGGACAAGAAGAGTTGACAACCTCCTTCATTGAATTCAGATCAAGAATAAGATGGCCACTTAAAGAATGATATCATATTGATACTAATGAGTTTAACAACTTTTCCACAATTATTGATAAAGCAAAAAAAAAAAAAATTTGAATAACTCTGAATGCTCTCTTTGCTGTAGCTTTCGAATAATCAAAGAACCTGACGAGTAACACGAGTATTAATAAAATATCCCAATTTCTGCACGCTATCTGATGGTTGTTTGTACCATACATATGAAATCAGCAAATAACACTACAGGATCAAACATATTTGTTGAAGTTAAGCTACAAAAGGCCAGATGGACGTACTTTACCGTGTGGTCTTTGGCTGCAGATATCATAATAGAATTTTGAGGATGAAAGTCCAAGTCATTTGCAGGCTGCGATACGAGTTCCACACCAGGTAGTGAGGGAGAGAGACAAGCAGAAATTCTCTTTAAAAAGCCACAGATGAGACCCGACTCCTTACAATATGAAGAAAGAAGTCCGACATTGGATGCCTAGTAAGGATAATAAGTAGGATGGCTCTTTAAAAATGCTACTGATGAGATGTGGAGGCATACTTCTTGGCTTTTTGGCTAAAAGTAGAAGTGTAGTCTAAATTAAATTTTTTAGTAGAAAGTTCTTCTGACTCACATGTCCGAGCGTGTCCCAAGTGTGGTGTGGATCTCGGATGAGTGTCCGTTCTACATAGAAAGTACTAAATAGGTATACTCGAAGAGGATTTAACAATTCGAGTGTGGTGTGGATGTGCGCCATGTGTCATCTAACTTACGGGTGTATATGGTCCGAGCCGGTTCCGTCCCGATATGGAATTGATGACCAAACAGATAGTCTCGTCCCTAAATTTTCAAGACCAGGACCAAACCGGCCGGAGAGCGGCGGTTCGATCCGATCTCGGTCCAATCCCAGCTCGACCATTAACACCAGCTGCTTATAGAAATCTAACCCTTGAATCTAAACTATCAACTTCTACTCTCAACCATCCAACCTAATAAATATGCAAATATCCATCTTACAACCATCACATGAGTACTTATAATCCTAAAATAATGAGAAAAGACTAAATTAGGAAGAAAAACACTTAAAACAACTGAAACAGGATTATGCTCTTGGATCATTCTTCTCGAGTTGGAAAGAATCAAGTTCAAAATGGGTTTGTATAACATAGTCAAGACAAAACACAGATTGAGCAAGAAAAAACACAATTGGAGACTGCATATCAACAAACACGATCGAAGATTGCGTTGCGAAGGCGAGACGCAAGTGTTGAGCGAGAGGAGATGAGCGAGTGTTGAGCAGAAGATAGAAAAACTAGGTTAATTAGTTCTTGAAAAATTTCTAATTTTTTTCTATCCTTATATATTCTGGGTGGTCCGGTACGATCACATCCACCATGAAACCGAGGACCGAATCGCGTAGTCAACGATCCCATTTATTGGGACCGGGGATCGGATCGCCCTCCTAAAAGACCGGACCAACCCATTCCGATCTGGGTCGATCCGATCTAGTTTGCTCACTCCTAATCTAACTCAGTAATTTGATCGTATTGGGGATTTTTGTGGTATTAAGTCACAAAAAATAAAAGAAAATAGGTACATAAGTAAAAAATCTTTATGAGATCACTTTGATGGCAGGCAGATAAATAGATATTCACCTAGTTTGTAATTTTCGATGATTAACGGGGGCATTTTAGTCATGTCGCGAGGTTTTATTTATAGATCTTGCCATTGTGTCTCTCGTTGCTTACTCCTCCGATTCCGATCTAGTTTGCTCACTCCTAATCTAACTCAGTAATTTGATTGTGTTGAGGATTTTCGTGGTATTAAGTTACAAAAAAATAAAAGAAAATAGGTATATAAATAAAAAAAATCTCTATGAGATCACTTTGATGGTAGGCGGATAAATAGATATTCACCTAGTTTGTAATTTTCGATGATTAACGAGGGCATTTTGATCATGTCGCGAGGTTTTATTTACAGATCTTGCCATTGTCTCTCTCGTTGCTTACTCCTTCGATTCCCGAAAATACACACCGATCCACTCTCTCCTCAATGAATGCTCTCTCTCTCTCTCTCTCTTCCTTCATCATCAAGCTTCCATCAAACCACCTCCATTTTCACACTCAAAATCCTCTAGGAAAACCCTCGACCTCTCTCAATCCGATCGCTTCGGGCGCTTCTTCCGTCAATTTCTGCACATTGCGAGCTGATTTAGAATGGCGCGGGGGCTTATCACTCGGTACATTCTCTCTAGATCATCAATGCCGTTCTTGCAGCCAAAGTGCCGTTCACAAGCGTCGTTTTGATCGGCTTTTGGTGATTGCAAGTTTCTGAGCCCGATTTTGGCCAAGATTTGAAGGACGAGTCGGCTTTCGAAGATGGCGAGATGCAATTCTGTGCGCAATTCGGTCAGGCTTCTAGGGGTTTGGATTAGTCCGAGGTTGGAGCTCAATGCGGTCGTTGTAACGGCGGTTCCAAGGTTCACAGTGGAGGCAACAAGAGATTAAACAGTTCATCTTCCCCGATTGTGTATGCTCGGAGGGTTAAGTCACTCAAATTTAAAATAGGCAATCATGTGTTCCTAAATATTTTCTCAATTAGAGGTGTATCGCACTTTGGCTAGCGAGGTAAGTTAAACCCAAGGTTTGTAGGACCCTCCGAAATTCTTGAGAGAATAGGAGACCCGCCCTACCAATTAGCTTTACCTCCTAAGCTTTCTCATATTCATGACGTATTCCAGGTGTCCATGTTAAGAAAATATGAATCTGACCCTACTCACGTACGGGATTACGAGATGATTGATGTGGATGAAAGGATAACTTATGTCGAGGAACCAATACGAATTTTGAAGCGAGAGGAAAAGGTCCTAAGGTATAAAACCATTCCCTTAGTCAAGGCTCTTTGGCAACGGCATGGTGTAGAGGAAGCCACATGGGAAAACAAAGAAATTATGAGACGCAAGTACCCCCAATTATTTAGAGAATCAAGTATGTCTAAATTTCGAGAACAAAATTTCTTAAGGAGGTAGAATTGTGACATCCTCGATTCTAGCTGTAGTAAATTGGATATAGAATAGACTTTTGACTAACCATTAAACTTTAGAAAGTATGACGGGACGGTCTAAATAATGAGCGAGGATGAGACAAGTCGAGGCGATAGTCATCAACCTCGTCCGGCTAAGGCCGGATCGATTCGACCCAGCATAGAGGGGCTGGGCATTTACCCGGCCGTAGCATGGCTGGTCATGCCCATCCGGCGTAATATCGGGGATAGCCAAGCCGAACCACCCACTGCAGCTTGCTCGATCGACCTGCGTCGATCGCTCGATTGTGTCGCCGAGGCTCTCGTTTCCGTCCCAATACTTAGTAGTCAAAAGTCATTGGTTAAAAAGTAAGTTAATGTACAAGTTAATGCATAAGTCAATTAATAAGTCAATGCAAAATCAATTAGATAATGTGACGTCCCGAGCCGTCACATCTACCGAGTTTAGCCTTTCTTATACTTAATACGTTTAGATGCTGGTGTTAAACATACGGAAGCTTGGACTCGCCTTTTTGGAAAAAAAACACCATGCACCCAAAATTTGTTGGACAATAATATAAGAACATGGTGGAACTCGAGACCCAAAAGATTATCTTGTTTTACAAGTATAATCACAAGTTTATGATCTATTTTAGAAATACTGGGAGGGCTCAAGTGACTACTCCTCGTTTATTGCCCGGTCGCCAAATCCAAAATGTCACTATCTTGCTTCCTTATCCCGCAAACTTGAATGATCCGGGAAAAGGAAAAAGCCACAAGAGTGAGCTAACAAGCTCATCAAGAAATACACCCGAACCTCATTGTCCCTAACCCTTGTTCTTTAGTCTCCAGTTAGTTTGCTAGCACATAACCGAAAGTTAGCTCATTTTCCATTTCATGAATTAGATCACATCTATAGTTGCATGCTAAAGTGGATGCAATGCAAGAATCATGCATAGCTATGCTTGTGGATTTCAACACAACCGGTGTCCGTCAACTAGCGATCGACTCGGATTTATTATGGCACAATTCCAAAATACCGTGATCACGGGGCCCCGATATCCCCCACACACGGCTTAAGGGTGTTTCGACGTTTTCTCCCCTCATGCAGCTCCGAGCGTCTCAACTTCACGGCGTTTTCCCTTTCTGAAGAACCGATTGTTCGACATATGCGTGACATGATATGTTGAATGGCCAGCATGCAATGTTTAACACAAAGACCAGCCCTTTTTAAAATGTTAAAACTGAATGCATAATTGGCAATCATCGATCATTCCATCTCACTCAACATCATGGCAGCCTTGCTTTTAAATAAAGCCATCAAACAACCAATTAAGTCAATACATATGATTCAAAGGCACCGAGTTCGGTTCGGGTTCTATGATGGCAAGCATGGTCATCCAACTATTAAGATTTCATTGTCTCGGCTAAAAAAGGCAACAATCTAATTCAAGATGCATAACAACCAGTTTACTCTCTTGACGTTGTATACTCATTGGTTCTGTCATTTCATAGAACTATACATTATTAGCAACGCAATGCCGAACTCCATGCTGCTGAATCCGTAAGCCTCACTAATTCAGTTCTTTAATAATCTCATTTGCACACTTAGAATCAATCCTCAAGACTCTCCAACACACCCGAGCCTAGCCCGAAACTATTCACATTCAGATATTACCCTTACTTTGACAATTTCATCCATCAACAACTAATTTTATTACTTCTAACACTAGTTATTCCAACTAGGTCTCGATCTTAGCTCACATGGTCATTCAGCGACTCCATTGCCAAACGGAGTCTATTAAGCCTTTGGTACCCACTGGAACTACCTCATCTCGCAATGCAAGTCGATACTTTGTATGCTATTGATAGCAATTTCACGAGTTCAAGCTAAGACTAATATGTTAAGAATCTCTCTTAGCCGCAACAACCCACACGCAGCCAACCCAAACTATAGAACTACATTGTTCGGTGAATACTTCCACCAAATTCCACACTAGCTGTTGCTATTACTATCCTATCCTTCAGATTGCAATTCTTTCAACTCAAACCAACATAATCTACTCCATTGGACATCTTACTAGATTACAAGACAGGGCGAGAATGTTTCCTTGCACGATTGATGGTCGCATGCCGAGGGAATTAAAGTAATCTGCTACTAGTTCCTCGCTTTTCCTTTGATGTAGCCGAACAGAATGAGTTCGGTCTTCCCCCTATTCTTTCCTTGAAATGTCGTTAAAAAACACAAGTGACCCCAGAGAGTGATGAGATGAAGGCATGCAATTCGGTTTGGAAAAAAAATCTCAAGGGAACTATGACACTTAGAAAACACTTAAGGGAAACCATGACACTTGTTAATCAAGTGTCTTGGCCGACCACAACAAACCGGTAACTCATGGGCTGAGTTCCCCTTTATGTCTACCACTTATTTCTTGAATGTCACTTGCTGAACAAGTTGTTTGACATCTGTATTTTGATCAGCCCCACTCCTCCTCTATGTGCCAGCCATGTGTCATCCATGCACGTATATTACCCTTGAAATGGTGCTCCTTCCCCATCTCGCATTCACACATAATTCCAGAGCTGAAGGTCTCTTAGATTACTTACACATAGGAGTTTGTCATCTCATGTTGCACACATCCTTTGGGGTTCTTTCGTTTGGCTTCACAGAATATGAGGGGTAGAGACGTTTCAATGGCCGATCACTTCATTGAATTAGCGGCAGCATTCCACCATCTTTTAATTTCCTTACATGAGATAACTCGTCGCTTATATGCGTGCGACTTATCATTGGCATATTAATCCGCATATTTATGTACACACTTGAAATCTTATTAGGGCCTCGGGTTAACTCCTTAAACCCGCTAAAGTCCATCCATACAAGGCAACACACGTCCAACTCGCAATATCTACTGGCTATACGTTGATTCCTTATTCTTATGATCGGACTATCGCTCTTGTCCTCAAGGTTTTCGACCATTCCTACTCGACAACTATGGATTACTCATTTCCATCGTTTTACAGTCTTTTGCCATGCACTTCCCCTACATATGTGCATCACTTCCTCCTCAAGCATACATCGATAATGCGGGCTTCCTCATCATGAATCAGCATTCTAATCCTTTTCGATCTTCCCTAATCAATTAGGAACTGTTAAAAGTGGAAAGTCATAGTTTCCTCCCACCTTACAAAATTTTGTCCCCGAAATTTGAGACGTGCTCTATGATTCAAACAGATAAGGGTACCGCCGTCGCATTGATTCCTCAAGTTCCCAGGTAGCTTCCTCTACGCCGTGATATTGCCACAATACTTTTACTAATGGAATGATTTTGTTTCATTCGGTCCAAGACTCGTACGGGTTGTTCTACGTATTTAACTTTCTCATCCACCTCTGTGGTCTCATAATCTAGTATGTGATCGGGATCAAGTTGATATTTTCTTAACATTGATATATGAAACACGTCATGTATGTTGGATAGCTTCAGCGGTAGGCTACCCGATTAGTCATTTATCTTACCTTCTCTAGAATTTCAAAGGGTACAACATATCTGGGACTTAACTTTCCCTTCTTTTCGAATCTCGATACGCCTCTTTTAGCGAGACCTCCACGAATACATGATTGCCAACTGCGAATTCAAGTGGCCTTAATACGCTTCCACTACGCACTCTGATCACTTGTTTTTTCTAATTTCCTCATCTCGCAGTCTTAATCCTTGCTCATGGTCATTTCGGACCTCAATAGCTCACGATCCTACCGATAGTACTACTATACTATTTACTTACATAACCTTCATTCACATCTCAATGCCATTTCCATGACTATTATTCATGATGCCAATAGGACATGCCATGCCTATTGTTCCATTGGTTACGATCTTTAAACATCTCATATTCCACCACAACACCGTTAGGTTCGGCCCGGTGGCTCATGTGAGTCTCGTTTCACTCCAAGGTTGCCTTGATCACCTAGTAGGGCCCTCTCCGACCACAACAGAAGCATAATATAAATGCTTGACTTTCACCAACATCCACAAGGCATTAGACATTTCCTCATTTACAGTATCTCAAACCATTTATCCACTCCTCGTCCTTCACTCGAGATGCAATGCTATGTATTTTATATAAGATGATACTGCTTTTAAGGCTAGTCAAACTTAGCTCAATACCTAGAGCCACCTTTTTCAATGCATGGCTTTGTTCATTCTTGCTCCCATCGTCATCCTAGAAGCCTGCCGGGAGCCGCTCTTTGTCCGGGCCTTCTTGCCCCCGCAATCACTTCCCGCCCTCATCGGACCGGGTTATTACAGGCCTTTCCCAAGAAACTCATTTACAAAGTTGAGTCCCGCTCGACATGTCCTATGCCATGTCTTACAATTTCTAGGTATCCTGTCTATCTCGTCCCATACCGAGCGACGGTTTATCAAGTCTGACAAAATAGTAATATGCCCATGCATGTACGTTTTTTCAAAATTTCATTTAAATGCAACAAATCTGTGCAATGCATGAATGTCCTCATTACTCTTCACACATCACTCGCTTTCATATCATCTTAACCTAAACTTTCTAACACCACTAGCGACCATCAAAGTAAGGATCTTTTGCTTAAGATCAATCTATAACCTCAAGTCTTGTCTCTATTCAAGTCAAAATGACATGCATTCAAATACACTAGCCCTCAATCCAAATATCTATTGTTCACTTCCTAGCGAATGTTTTCTTATCAATCAGGGCCGTCAATAAAGATTGGTAACTAAAACCATCAAGATACAATACAATTTAAGCCTAAATCCATCAATACTAGTCATCTCATTATAACTCATATTCATAAGTTGAGCCTACCGATAAGTCGTTTCCATCTTGACTTATCATCCAACCCATTGTTGATCATTAAACTCTATAACCACAAATGTTCACACATAACATCAAATCCTAAACAATGATCCATAAAAACTTCTTACCCCTAAAGTAACGCAATCATCATCACTATATACACCTTTGGCAACCGTCATTATGTCTCAATCACCAAGATCATAAATGTCAAACATCTTCCTCCGTTCCCGTCCATTCCAGTTAGGCTTGACACTCTCCCTAAAAGGTTCCTTAAAATTTCTTCAGTTTTTCTTATCTAAAATCAAATGTACTTTGCAACATAGCAAAAATATACATTACCCTATGGCAAAAATATTTTTATTCTTATTATATTTACATTATATAACCAACCGCAACGTCGGGGGATCCCTGCAAGCACTACCTCGGACCCACTTCATTCTCGTATACCACTCGGCTAGTGTGTCGGCGGTGACTACGAAGTGCTTGTATTTCCCTTTAAGGTATAACCCGAGTAGGCATTAGTGGGGGTTCCCTAATGAAATCATCCATTATGGTTTCTATCTTAATTGAGGTTACTATTGCCATGTTATCTTCCATAATGGCGGTACACTTTCCCTTAGGTATCATCTAGCTTTTATCTCTTTCTAGTCGGAACCATTGCCCTTCTTGAAAATAGGTTCTTGTCGGATGTCCTCATTGACCACCGTCAAAATATTATCTATAATCCGGATAGGGTCTACTACCATGGTGTTCGCCATACCGGTAACGAATTCTTTTTAATCGAGGTAGCGCTGACTTTGGTCTTGACTCACTACTACTTCTCGTCTAATCGGGCCGTCCAAGATTATGCCCTCTATTGAGATTATACTTCGGTTCTTCATACGAACCAAGGTAGTTATCCTATCCGAAGTTACTTAGCGCAAATTGATATCGAAATCCCACTAATTGTATCACTTCCACCTACCCTTTTGTCACTTCTTTCTTAAATTGTCATCGGATGCATGATGTTTCCAGTTCTCTATATCATCGGCAATATCCTTTGAACATTCCAATGCCATTGTCATCTTAGTCCAAATGTTCCCAAGACCATCATCAACAACCTTTGTTAGATGATCATTGTCACAATTCCTCTAGTCCCACATTGCCTAGGAGGAGGTCTTGGGAAGCCTTTATAAGGCTTGGGTGCCCTTAGACTTGCAAGACGCGTTTTCCGGGCGTTGTATGGGCGACGCTCGGAGGAACAAAACCGTGAGGATTGTGTGTCCAAAGCGGATAATATCTTGCAGAGTGGCACAGCGGAAGTGCGTGGGGCCCAAGGCCGTTACGGTTGGTATCAGAGCCGACCTTCGACCGCGTGTGGGGCCACGGCGGGTGCTCGCTGGTGCTAGAGGGCACAAGCGGGGACGCTGTGCCTTTGAGGGGGGGAGTTTGTCACAACTCCTCTAGTCCTACATTGCCTAGGAGGAGGTCTTGGGAAGCCTTTATAAGGCTTGGGTGCCCTTAGACTTGCAAGACGCGTTTTCCGGGCGTTGTATGGGCAACGCTCGGAGGAACAAAACCGTGAGGACTGTGTGTCCAAAGCGGACAATATCTTGCAGAGTGGCGCAGCGGAAGCGCGTGGGGCCCAAGGTCGTTACAATCATTTTCATTGTCTATACCCACATATAAGTCCTTATCTTTCTTAGTTTCGGTTTCAGCATTTAGAAACCCATCTCCTTGAGTGATGTTTACGTAGCTTTTAACTACTATACCTCCCACGAGATCTTGTCCAACAATTCCTACTTGTGTCGCCAAGAAAATTTTCCGTAAAGGGTACGATGGTTTCTAGTTTGTATGATTTTCCTCATCTAAATCATCGGGAATTAGGACAGGTTGTGCTGCTTCCGGAGCATCATTTCTCGTTCCATCATCATCCAAATTAATAATATTATGATGCCTAAAATTTTGTAGCTGGTTTCCCAACAAGGTGGAAGGCCTCCTTTCTCGGGTCTACCGTAGAATTTCACAAGTCATTTGAAAAAAATTAATGAGAGGGGTCGGGTACTATATCATCTAGAAAATCACTGCTTCTACATCCCTCGTGACACCGCCATAATGACCACAATCCACCTTATCTAGCATACCATAGCTTGCAAAATGATCGGGGTAGTTAACAACACCCGAAGATAGACCTTACACTCCACTCGAATCAATCTATCCCCACCATTATAGTATAACATACCGTAAATCCGTTCATCTAGTCAAGCTAGTTGTTTACCTTCTCCGGGTTTCCAAATCCGATAAACATCTTGGAGAATTGCTCTACCGGTCATTGTTTATGGCATCTCCAACTTACGTGGTTCGCCATAGCTTGCTACTGAGCCCATTTTTCAAGCAAGCTCCAATCATTAATCAAGTCCTTCAACATTCACTAGATCTTGAGACTTTTCATCCATTCGAGGGTTAGCATCCTATGAAGACCAACCTGATTTTGTCATCTTGCTTTACTTCTTCACATTGATCATTTCTTAAACACTTGTTCCACTTGCCGCCACATGATCAATATCTAAGAATTACTGTAAGTACTCAATATTAAGCTATTAATATACCATCAATAGAGTACTTTGCTTGTATTCCTATGAGTAGCTCGTTATTCCCGAGCTACAAGTTCACCTAATAGGGCTAAAGCAAACACATGCAATTTAAAGCTTTAATCGTGTTCATGCCTTAACTCCTCCAATCTAGTGCACCTTATCACTCTAGGTAACCTATGCTCTAATACCAACTAGAGTTGTGACGTCTCGGGCCATCACATCTACCGAGTTTAGCTTTTCTTATACTTAATAAGCTTAGATGCTGGTGTTAAACATGCGGAAGCTTGGACTCACCGTTTTGAAAAAAAGCACCATGCACCCAAAATTTGTTGGACAATAATATAAGAACATGGTGGAACTCGAGACCCAAAAGATCATCATGTTTTACAAATATAATCACAAGTTTAGGATCTATTTTAGAAATACTATAAGGGCTCGGGTGACTACTCCTCGTTTATCGCCTAGCCACCAAATCCAAAATGTCACTATCTTGCTTCCTTGTCCCGCAAACTTGAATGATCCGGAAAAAGGAAAAAGCCACAAGAGTGAGCTAACAAGCTCGGCAAGAAATACATCCAAAACCCGTCGTCCTTAACCCTAGTTCTTTAGTCTCCAGTTAGTTTGCTAGCACATAACCGAAAGTTAGCTTGTTTCCATTTCATGAATAAAGATCACATCTATATCTGCATGCCAAAGTGGATGCAATGCAAGAGTCATGCACAGCAATGCTTGTGGATGCAACACAACCGACGTCCGTCGACTAGAAGTCGGCTCGGATTTATGATGGCACAATTCTAAAATACCGTGATCATAGGGCCCTAATATCCCCCGTACACGGCTCAAGGGTGTTTCGATGTTTTCTCCCCACACACAACTCAGGGCGTCTCAACTTCACGGCTTTTTCCCTCTTTAAGGAATCGATTGCTCGACATATGTGTGCCATGATATGTTGAATGGCCAGCATGCAATGTTTAACACAAAGACCAACCCTTTTTAAAATGTTAAAACCGAATGCACAATTGCAAGTCATCGAGCATTCCATCTCACTCAACATCATGGCAGCCTTGCTTTTAAATAAAACCATCAAACAACCAATTAAGTCAATACATATGATTCAAAGGCACCGAGTTCGGTTCGGGTTCTAAGATGGCAAGCATGGTCATTCAACTATTAAGATTTCATTGTCTCAACTAACAAAGGCAACAATCTAACTCAAGATGCATAACGACCATTTTACTTTACTCTATCAACATTGTATACTCATTGGTTCTATCATTTCATAGAACTATATACTATTAGCAACGCAATACCAAACTCCATGCTGCTAAATCCATAAGCCTCACTAATTTAGTTCTTTAATAACCTCATTTGCACACTTAGAATCAATCCTCAAGACTCTCCAATACACCCGAGCCTAACCCGGAACTATTCACATTCGGATATTACCCTTACCTTGACAATTTCACCCATCAACAACTATTTTTCTTACTTCTAACACTAGTGATTCCAACTAGGTCCCGATCCTAGCTCACAAGGTCATTCATCAACTCCATTGCCGAACGGAGTCTACTAGGCCTTCGGTACCCACTAGAACTATCTCATCTCGCGACGCAAGTCGACACACTGTATCTTGTTGATAACAATTCCACAAGTTCAAGCCAAGACTAATTTGTTGAGAATCTCTCCTAGCTGCAACAACCCACACACAGCCAACACAAACCATAGAACTACATTGTTTAGTGAATACTTCCACCAAATTCCACACTAGCGGTTGCTAATCACGCCCTATCCTTCATACCGATGTTCTTTCAACTCAAATCAACATAATATACTCCATTGGACACTTACTAGATTACAAGACAGGGCGAGAATGTTTCCTTGCACGATTGATGGTCGCACGCCAAGGGAATTGAAGTAATCTATCGTTGTTTCCTCGCTTTTCCTCTGTTGCGCCCGAACAAAATGAGTTCGGTCTTCCCCCTATTCTTTCCTTGCAATGTTGCTCAAAAACCTAGATGAACCCTGAGAGTGATGAGCTGAAGGCATGCAATTCGGTTTGGAAAAAAAATCTCAAGGGAAGTATGATACGTGGAGAACACTAAAGGGAAACCTTGACACTTGTTAATCAAGTGTCTTGGGCGACCACGACAAACCGATAACTCATGGGCTGAGTTCCCCTTCATGTTCGTCACTTGTTTCTTGAATGTCACTTGCTGAACAAGCTGTTTGATATCTATATTTTGATTAGCCCAACGCCTCTTCTATGCGCTAGCCATGTGTCATCCATGCACGTATATTACCCTTGAAATGGTACTCATTCCCCATCTTACATCCATGCATAATTCCAGAGCTAAAGGTCTCTTAGATTACTTACACATAGGAGTTTGTCGGCTCGTATTGGACACATCCTTTGGGGTTCTTTCATGCGACTTCACGGAATATGAGGGGTAGAGGCATTTCAATGGCCGATCGCTTCGTTGAATTAGCAGTGGCATTCCACCATCTTTTAATTTCTTTACATGAGATAACTCATCGCCCATATGCGTGCGACTCATCATTAGCATAGTAATCTGCATATTTATGTAAACACTCAAAATCTTATTAAGGCCTCGGGTTAACTCCTTAAACCCGCCAAAGTCCATCTATACAAGGCAACACATGCCCAATTCACAATATCCATTGGCTACACGTTGGTTCCTTATTCTTATGATCGGACCATCGCTACCGTCCTCACGGTTCTCAATCATTTCTACTCGACAACTATGGATTACTCATTTCCATCGTTTTGTAGTCCTTTGCCATGCACTTCCCATACATATGTGCATCGCTTCCTCCTCAAGCACACATTGATAATGTGGACTTCCTTGTCATGAGTTAGCTTTTTAATCCTTTTCGGTCTTCCCTGATCAATTAGGAACAATTAAAAGTGGGATGTCACAGATAAGGACAAAATTAGTGTCACTTTCATGCATTAAATGAGGTTCATTACTAAGCATACAAATGGACCAATGGAGTAACGATACGTGGCTATTCTAAGGACCTAGGATAATTAGCCTAAACAAATGGACTGATAAGAGGCTAGCTCATTAATGAAACTTGGGAGATATGTTAGAAAATTCAAATGTCATAAATGTTCTAATGGATAAGATCAATGTCATTTTCATGCATTAAATGAAATTCATTAATTAACTAAATAAGTAAACCAATGAAGTAAGGATAAGTGGCTAACCTAAGACCTAAGATAGCTAGCGTAAATAAGTGGACCAATAAGAAGTAAGTGCATTGATGAAACTTGAAAAAGAAGTTAGGAAAAAGTCAAGATGAATTAAATGCATTTCATATTAGCAAACTTGGGGAGCAAGCTGAGAAATTACTAGAAATAGAGGTGGGTTCTCTTCATTTGTTCCATAAGCCCATTCTCTCTTTCTTTTCCTCTCCTCTCTAGCTCTCACGCTTCTCTCTCTCTCTCTCTCTCTCTCTCTCTCTCTCTCATGCCCATCTCATCATTCCACACGTGTTCTTGCTTTTTTGGCTATAATCTTGCTCATTTTTGTGCGTTCTCGAGTGGTTTCTACATAAAAAAAAAGTAGGGGGATTATTAGTTTTGACATAAGGATGTTAGTTTAATGCTTGATTGAAGTGGATGCATGGTTATTCTTTATGAATGAGATAAAATGCATGCCGGAACATGTGTATAAAACTTGTTAAAGATAGATTGAGAAATCAAGTCATTATCGTGTGTATAAGTATGTGTTGCATGCATATATGATTTTCTTAGAACGTGTGGATGATATGATAATCCTAATCAAAGATAATAAAGAGGTCATGTGCGTGCAAGTATATGATTGCCATTAACAATGATAATCACCATCGTTAGCTAGAAAAGCTATAATGTAGGGCTCGGGGGTAAACGACACGAGTTTAAAGTGGTCATTGTTCGCGACGACGGAATTGAATACTATCATCCGCCTAAAGTTTACTTGAGGCGATGGTGCGAGCGTCGTTTATCAAGTAATTGATTGAACAAATGTGCCGTCGTACACGTGTAGCGACGATGTTGCTTGGTACCGGAAGTCTCGATATAACCTCGAGAAAAAGGATGCCCGGAAAGTGAAAAGAAAAAAAATGCATATTGCATGTCTTGACAAATGCTTGGCGTGATGATGGATGTCAAACAAGATTGCTATGAGAATTGAAAGGTTCGGGAAATTAAGATTCGAAAGTGAAAAAAAAAAAAAAGCCTATGGCATGTATTAAGACTGTGCTTGATGTTATGACTAATGTCAAGCTTGATGAATTTGAGTAATGGATCACAAGATAGCTTTGTGGTTCACGACATTAGGTGTTATAACTTCTACTCTATCTCGGAACTAGTGTTTTTCCTACTAGGCTGTGTGCTCATCTCTTTATTTTTTGGGGAACTAGCATGGCTTAGTCGGTCCCGCGCATCAGCATGGTTGTCGAGTGGACATTCAAGAAAGGGATATAGTGTACGGTAGTTCTAGTGTGGTATTTACTAGAATAAAGTCTATTGTATGGCTTAATGTGGGTAGAATAGAGCGAGTTCCGGTGCGTTTCGTGACTTGGTTCTTGAGTAATAATAGTAGGTTAGTCGGGTCTATCCAAGACTTCGACGAACCCCCAAGTTTTTAGGGAGGACAATCGCCTGCACGAGATTGACCTATCGTGAAGTTCTACCCCGGGGATTTCGATAGTCGTTGTACGATGAGTCCGTAGGCCGAGTCATCTAATGTGAGGTTGAATATGTATGTTTGTTAACGGAAGAGTTATGAGCCTACCCCTTTCTTTCCCCATGAGTTTGACTAAATCCGTTTTGTAGGGGAAAATTATGTAATTGTTTAAATAATAGATGCTACTAGTAAATAGAAGGGTTGCTAGTTTTAACGATGGAGTTTATTTCTCGATATTTTGGTTGCTTCATGTTTGCATGTATAAGTTGTAGGGAGTTTTTCCATCACGTAAGACAGGGGTTAAATGAATTGTAATGAATGAGCTAGAAAGGGGATGATCCTAGGTTGTCACATCCCCGATATCAGAATGCAATTTTGAGAATGAAAGTCCAAGTCATTTGCGGGTCGCAATACGAGTCCTACATCGGGTGGCGAGGGAGAGAGGCAAGTACAAATTCTCCTTTTTTCTTTTTTTTTTCGAATGTAGAACTTCTCTTTAAGAAGCTACATATGAGACACGACTACTTACAAGATAAAGAAAGGCGTGCCACATTGGATGCCTAGTGAGAATAACAAGTAGGGTGGCTTTTTAAAAATGCTATGGATGAGATGCATGGGCTCACTTCTTGGCTGGTTGGCTAAGTAAAAGTGTAGTTTAAATTAATTGTTTTAAATTAAATTTTTCAGCAGAAAGTTCTTTTGACTATCGTATTTGAGCGTGCCACGAGTGTGGTGTGGATCTCGGACGCATTCGAGTTGGACGTGTGTCCATGCTACATAGAAAATACTAAATATGTATACTCCTTAATTGTCATGTCTCATCTCATGGTGTGTTGAGGATTTTTGTGGTATTAAGTTACAAAAAAATAAAAGAAAATAGGTAGAGGAGTAAAGAATCTCTATGAGATTACTTTGATGGGAGGAAGATAAATGGATATTCACCTAGTTTGTAATTTTCGGTGATTAACGGGGGTATTTTGGTCATGTCACGAGGTTTTATTTACGGATCCTGCCATTGTCTCTCTCGCTGCTTACTCCTCCGATTCTCGAAAATACACACTGATCCACCCTCTCCTCGGCGACCGTGGTCTCTCTCTCTCTTTCTCTCCCTCTCTCTCTCTCTCTCTCTCTCTCTCTCATTTTTCCTTCATCGTCAAGCTTCCATCAAACCACCTCCGTCTTCACACTCGAAGTCCTCCAGGAAATCCCTTGACCTCTCTCAATCCGATTGCTTCAGGCGCTTCTTCCGTCGATTTCTGCGCATCGCGAGCCGATTTCGGATGGCGCGGGGCTTAGCACTCGGTACATTGTCTCTGGATCGTCAGTGCCGTTCTTGCGGCCGAAGCGCCGTTCACGCGCGTTGTTTTGATCTGCTTTTGGCGATTGCAGGTTTCTGAGCCCGATTTTGGCCGAGATATGAAGGACGAGTCCGCTTTCGAAGAGGGCGAGACGCAGTTCTGTGCGAGATTCGGTCAGGCTTCGAGGGGTTCGGATCAGTCCGAGGCTGGAGCTCAACGCGGTCGCTGTAACGGCGGTTCCGAGGTTCACAGCGGGGGCAGCAAGAGATTAAACGGTTCGTCTTCCCTGATCGTGTATGCTCGGAGGGTTAAGCCGCGTAATGGCTTCACTGTGCACGCCGAAATTAGTGGAATGGAGATTTTCGAGGGGTTGCGAGAGATGGACGTCGCGAATGATGTGACCGAGGAGCAACCATCTGATGGAACTTCAGATTTTTCCACGAGTGAAGTGGAGGTAGAGACTGATCGAACCTGCTTTTTCGATGAAGAACCGGACAGGGGACTGGTGGAAATTGTTGTGCAGGAGGGTGTCAGTAGCACTGTAAGAGGACGACAGTCTCGTGAAGAAACGAAAATTGTTGAAGAGCTTGATGGATTGGTAGACGTTGTGATTCGAGAAGATGGTTGCCGGCACGAAACATCTCTGGTACATAAGATCGAGGAGGGACAGACTCTAGTAAGTGTGTCGCATGCTGTAGAGTATGAAGCGACTTCTAAGATGGAGGGGGATGCAAATGGCGAGACCGCAGACTTAACCACACGAAATAACCTGGAGTCGAAAATGTCTAAGTTGTGGAACGGGGAATTGGTGACAGTCAGCGATCTCTTTGATACTGGTTTGCTCGATGGGAGAACTGTAGTTTACGTCGGCGGCAGCAATATGGTAAGTAGCTTATGTTATGAATAATGATAACATAAACACTCAAGACTCATGAGTTAGAATTTGCTCTTGGCGTTATAATGCTCAACTTCTGACGGTTTGATACAGGTATCTGGGCTTCGAGGAGTAATAAAAGATGGAGGGATATTGTGTTCATGTGCTAAGTGCAATGGATGCAGAGTAAGTGCGGGTATCGTTACTAATGGGCTTCATATTAGTGAACAGGGTGCACCCATTAATTGAGTTTATCTTTCTTTTTTACTCTTAATTTCGGGAATGTGTAGGTTATTCCGCCTTCCCAATTTGAGATACATGCATGCGGAGCATACAAACGTGCTTCGCAGTACACTTGCTTGGAGAATGGAAAGAGCCTGCTTGATGTGTTGAGGGCTTGCAGGGAAGCTCCCCTTCACTTGCTAGAAAGTACAGTTGAAAGTATAATTCATCACCCGCCCGTGGAAAAATCTTTCACTTGTAGAGGGTGCAAAGGTATGCCTATGGTTGCGCTTGTTATAGTGTTTGCAGCCTCATGGCATGAGGATCCTAACTGAATTCTCTCTCTCTCTCTCTCTTTTTGGGTTTCCCTCTTTGATTCTTGTTTCATGTTTCAGGTACATTCCCTGCGTTCTCTGTTGCCAGAGCAGGGTCTTTGTGTAATGCATGTGTGCAGTCAAAGAAATCTCAAAGCACACCCAATAACAAAAGTCGTAACAGGGCTAGGTATGCCTCTTCTAATTATCATGTTTTGTAGCTAGTAGATTTCTCATGCTATGAGACATGTTGAATCAGTCTGGTGGGGCTTAATGGTGATCTTCCTATATATGTTGACAACCATCTGATTTACATAGCCTGTAATGGACTGTCTTTTCCTTTGTGATGCGTCATACTCTTTCAAGTCAGGGGAGAATGGGCTAGAAAGGGATTTAATACATCTAGAAATGTGTTACATCTTTATAACCATAAGATATCTGTGCCTTCACTGCGGAATAACTGGCCGTCCTCGTGGCCATGTGGTTGGACGTATGTGGTTGGACGTATAATGTGGGTACCTCAAGGTCAGAGGTTTGAGCCTTCACTAAGGAGTAATTTCGTTCTTCCCCACTGGCTGGCAACTTGGGAAGTCTTACTGCCACTTTTGACAAGTCTTATGTTCCAATTCAAGCTACTTGCTAAACAAATACTGTTCACCCCCCTGAAGAAGTTATCTAGTAGATGGTTGATGTTGGTTGGTATCAGTTCTGTCAGCTTTGTTTTGCTGATGTCAACTAGTAAGACTTTTTTATCTGGGAATTCGAAATGCTAATGCTAAGAAAGCCTTCTTTTAAGAGATGCGGTCTACGTTATTCCAGATTAGCAAGAACAGTTGTAACCTTGAAGTCCTCCATGAGTCCTTCAATGAGTGTCTCTTTGCTAGGTGGCAGTGAAGGGACAAGAAAGACACGGTGAGAATGTTTTCATACTAAGAAGTATCTCTAGATTGTATACTGAGATATACTTGCGTGTATTTATCTCAGGCCTTCAAACAAGCTTCTAATGTCAAAGTCTGCTGATGATGCTTTGGCAACTATTTCTTCTCCAAAGAGGACTCAGTGGAAAACATCCAGAAAAAAGTTGGAATCTTCTGAATCTAGATAAATTGTGTTTCAGTGTAATACACTTATAACTTGAGTCTTTGTATCTTACCCTGCCTTGCTCATTGCTTTACAACAGGTCACCTAGAGCAGATCTACTTTTGACAGCATCTCGAAGTGCATGTGCTCTTATTTCTCCACAAATGAAGAGTCAGTTGAAGATGAAGTTAGTTCCATTATAATGCTGATCTCTCATTCAGTGAGGCATAGTTTTGCAAGTCCATGTTTAGTGATTAGTTTTTTTTAATGAAGAAAGATAGATGCAATATGAGCTACTGCACAGTCTCTCTTCTCTCCGGTTTTTTTTTTTTTAGCAGTGCATATCATTGATCACGCCCCTTTCATGAGTTTGTCTGCCTTTCTTCAGTAAATTATGCACCTATATCACTGTATTTCTCTGCTACTTGTCTCTTTGTAATAAATGGCGAATCAAAGATAAGAGCAAACATTCTGCCTATCTCATGTTGGATTTATTGTTAGCGTTGGAGTCTGGGTTATCTCTTTCATCTGTGCAAGTCAACTTATTCTTTCGTTTAAGTTTTAAAACATCACGGTCATTTATATAGAGACATGACTGTGCAGTCCTCCTGATATCTTTGCATAGATGAGACTTTCTTGTTGGATCTGCCATATTCTTTTAGCTTTTTTCTGGTCACGTACATCAGATAAAGTATTTAGATTGTTGAAGATTTCTTTAGCACTTCTCATTTCACCTAAGAAGAGTCAATGAAAGACAGCTATAGAGTCAGATTCTATTTTCTGCCTTTGGGATATATTTTGGTTATCCTGTTATTCTTTTTCCAAAGTTAACAGTTATCTCTTCTATTTATTGGTGCATTAAAGATAAGAGCAATAATCGTGCCTTTGTCATTTTTTTCATAGTTGTCATTTGTGATTGGATTGTGTCACAGTTATGAAAGTCAGCTTATACAAGTTCTCAAGAATGCCTGGCATTTATACAAAGACAATTACCGTGCATTCTTTATGATCCTTTACATTTTACCTTTAAAGAGTCTTGTCAAATATTCCTTATTCCCATATTTTGTTTCAGGTCACCAAAATTAGTTTCAAAGGTCCGATACGTGAAGAGTTCTTCAGCGCCTATCTCTTCACAGAAGAAGAGTCAATGGAAGATAACTATAAAGTGAGATCTTATTTTCTCCCTCTGGATGGATTTTGATTATCCTACATGTTTTCTTTCTTGAAAGTTAACGGTAATCTCTTCTATCTGTTCGCTGTAATCTTTCTGAAGAGATCAGAGATTGCATAAATTGGTTTTTGAGGAAGATGGGTTGCCAGATGGAACTGAGGTGGCTTATTATTCCCGAGGACAGGTATGCTTATTAAAATGGTACTCAAGGGTGCTGAAAACACACTTGCCAATTTGAAATCGATGATTTTTTGTGAACAGAAATTGCTTGAGGGTTACAAAAAGGGTTTTGGGATATTTTGCAGATGCTGCAACTGTGAGGTACTAATTTCTTCCTTTTGCACTACAGTTACTTGAACAATTGAAGAATGTACATATGTTAGCTAACTTTAATATGCAGGTCAGCCCCTCGCAGTTTGAAGTTCATGCTGGCTGGGCTTCTCGCAAGAAGCCGTGAGTATTTTCCTTTTTCCTTTTGTCCCTTACCTTGTCTTTTGCAAGTTCAGTCAACTGACTTATCTGTTCTGTTTTAATTTGACAGCTATTCGAATATTTACACATCCAATGGGGTGTCTCTCCATGAATTGGCAATCTCTCTATCAAAAGGGCGTAAATATTCTGCCAGGGATAATGACAACCTGTGCATTATTTGTGCAGATGTGGGGAACCTTTTGCTCTGTGATGGTTGCCCAAGAGCTTTCCATAAAGGTGATTCCTTAGTTATGCTGTATAGTTGAAGAATATACATATCAAGATGAACATCCAGCTCTGTTTCTGTACATAGAAAAAGCCAAAGTAAAGATTGGAATGGGTATAGTTTCCATGTACATGACTATAGAAGAACGAGATATTTCAAACTACAAATGTAGTTATGTTTGAAGCACAGATATTATCTTCTTAGACTGTCTTTCCTTTATTTCTAAAAATGCGTAGAACAAAGTCCTAAGTGGCAAACTTTTCATTTTGCATCTAATTTTTACTATGGACATGATAGGCTCCTGTTCATGAATTATAGAAACCAATCTGCCAGTCACCACTTGCATGCTATTTGATCTTAATTTCAAGTCCAAAAGGAGCTATTATATAATGGAATTATCGTGCACTGCTAAAAGATTAGAACTCCATAAGTCTTGCATGGTAACCGTCTAAATATATACTTGAGTTCTTATTCTGGGTATCACTTTGACTTTGAAGCCCTCATTTATATGATAATCTCGGCTGTTGGTTTTCTTTCCCTTTCTTTTTGGGGATGAGCTGGGGCAGCTATCTGAAATCTTTCCGTATCATTTGTAGTCCAGAAATTCAATTTTATTCTGTTACTCTATAAGCTAGGATCAGACGCTTTAAGTGTTGACTTTTATCAAGCTCTTTTCTTGTCTGGCATGACAAGATCCTTCCCCTCCCCCTTCTTTTATGCCAGTGTGTTCATGTGATGTATGCTTTATTATCGTGAAGTTTTTCCCGGTTTTCATTTTGGTGTTGGTTCCCTAGTCTTTCCATATCATTTGTTAAAAGTCCAGTGATTCAATCTTATTTTGTCACTTGCTGGGATCAGATGCTTTAAGCATTGACTGTGATCAAGCTCTTTTCTAGTCTGGCATGACTAGAACCCTCCCCTTACCCCTTCTTTTATGCCAGTGTGTTCATGTGTGAAAGTTTTTATTCTTACAATGCTCTTCCTGGTTTTCATTTTCGTGTTTGTTCCCTAGTTTTGGATGCAAGGGATATTGTAAATCCATGCATTGGGGATCTTTGTTACTTTGCTGCTTTAGAGACTAGTGGCTTAACTGACAGACATACTTCCTTATGACTTTTCAATTTCCGTTACCTATGGTTGCAGAATGTGCTTCTCTGACAAATATTCCACGTGGTAAATGGTACTGCAATTATTGTGAGAATATTCAAAAAGAGAAGTTCGTGAATGTCAATGCTGTTGCTGCTGGAAGAGTTTCAGGAGTTGATCCCATTGAGCAAATAACAAAAAGATGCATTCGTATTGTCAAGAACATAGGTTCTGAGGTCACTGGATGTGCACTATGCAGGTTATTGTTATAGCAACAAAAGCTTGTCTAGCTTGTGTTTTGTCTGTGAGGATCTTTTAAGGTTTTTATGAACTGTGGTGCCCACTTTTTATGTAAATGTCATATTACCTCTTAGCAAGACTTTTCTCTTCAATCTACTTATTCAATAGCTTTTTTGCTGTCGTAATATACAGAGGTTATGATTTTAGCAAATCTGGATTTGGTCCACGCACCATCATTCTCTGTGACCAGGTAGTCTTTCTTTTCTGTGGTTTTTGAACTGTGGATTGACCTTAACAATATGGACCCAAGATTCTTTAGATTTTTGCATAAAAGCTGATATGAATCTCTTATTGGATTTACCTTCATAGTGTGAGAAGGAATATCATGTGGGCTGCTTGAGGGATCATAGAATGGCCAGTCTGAAGGTACAGATTAAGATGATTGCATCATGTTTTCACCTTACACTGCGTGTGCAGGAGCTTCTTTTACTATCTACTGGATATCATGAAAATGGCGTGGCAATTCTTTTGACAGGAATTACCAAAGGGGAAGTGGTTTTGTTGTACAGACTGCAGTAGGATCCACTCCACATTGCAGGACCTGCTTGTTCGTGGTGAAGAGAAGCTCCAAGATTCTCTTTTGAATATTTTAAAGAAGAAACATGAGGAGAAAGGTCTTGGAACAGTTAATAATTATGATGCAAGATGGAGGCTGCTGAGTGGCAGTTTTGCTTGTTCTGAATCTAGGAGATTACTTTCAGAGGCCGTTTCTATATTCCATGTGAGTAAACCCCTGGCTAAATGACCATGTTGATTCTTTGGAGTACGGTTGTCTACTTAAATAACAACTGGATGCAGGAGTGGAACCCTGTGGAAGACAGTGTTCACTACTTGATTAACTATGAAAGAAAGAGCTGGTATTATTAGGTGAATGAGATATGTGTGATTTCTCTTGTTTGCTTTCTCTTGATTCAAACACAAGCAAATGGAAAAACCCGTTAGAGAGATGGTTTAGTAATTCTCGTGACAACTAGAAGCGTAAGTGGAAACTCATGGTTAGAGGTACAGCCCTTTACAATTCTTTAGGATGTTTTAGCTATTGAAAGAGTAGGTGAATTTGCTATAACGTTCCTGTAGTCCTATTCAATTGTGCCACTTGCGTGGAACTCTTTCAAGTTGAGATTTGAGATGCTTCCAAGTGATAGTATCCATGAACAAGTAAGTTTCAGAAGCTCCCACTTTTAGGGACATAGGGAAGGACTTTCTAGATGATCCAATCTTTTGGTGTGCTCTTCCTATATTATCACTACCAATGTTCCTAAAAAGTGCAAAAACGGAGTGAGCCTTATCCCTCTTGGGTGTGGGGGCCAAGTCTATGAATAAGTAGGAACCATGAAGGCATCAGTACTGTAAACTCACAAGCAATTTTTTCTAGACTCGCAACATTTACATCCTTTGGCCCCCCAATGGTCCTAAGATTTCCCAATCTGGGCCCTATTTTCATTAATTTGAGGTGTTCTTCTATTGTTTAGCTACTGTGATAACCTTTTGCAATTTGCACCTTTTAGCTCACATCTGATGCAAATTTCACCGTAAAGTGTAAGCTGGATTCATTGCTTCTGTTGAAGCTTGTTAATTCTGGCAGATCATCAAGAAAATGCTAAACAATGACGAGTCATGGCTTATTTAGCTTAACATTGTATTGCCAAAAATTGATGATCTGTTGAGTCTTGTAATGTTCAAGTAGATGTAACCATCTTTGAACCTGAGCTGGACATTCTGTTTTAACAGGGTTTATCTGGAACATGTCATAGGTCCAGTAGATTAATCTATTGAGCCTTCATGAGGGTCAGTGGAAATTGATTCTTCACTTGCCTGCATTTGGTAAATAGTATGTGTATTTTTGTTTTCAATATAAGATTGCCAAGTAATTTCAAGTTAGGTCTTGGTTATGGACATTGCTTGGGAAGGCTCAAGATGGGCTCTTAGGTGTGGAAATTATGTTTTGGCAGTTTTTCTGACCTGAAATCTTGAAACGTCCAGATCCAGATCATCAATGTTACATTGTGTTCCAGCAGGAACTACCATGTTGACACTGTTGTTTATTGATAGAAAATTTTGAAATAGCCTCAAACCACGTATTCTCCCTAAACATTTTTTCACTTTCTGCTGCTTCCCCATTCTTTGGAAAAGTAGGTTTTAATCTTTGAAGCTTTAATATCTTGGTTGCCGATACTAGAATTCTGGTAATGATTATTGTATCTGTGCAAATTTCAAAGATTTTCTTCCGTTGTTGCAAAGCATTATGATTGTGATTCAGCTAGGTTCTGTGCAAGAATTATGACATAGATTTGATGCAAATGAGGGTGAAGCAAAAAACTTGCACCAAACCTACCCCAGTTGTTGAAGACTATGGACTAAACCACCATATATCCGGTACCATAAAGTTACGATTGGGAGTGGAACGATAAAATCAGGATGTAAATGCTCAATACCTTAGATGTTCCCTCCTTTCCCTTCTCACAGAAAATTAAGAGTTTTCCCATCCACCCAATTTTTCCTACCCTCCCTTTTCGGTCATCTTCCAAACACAGCATAGATGTTCATTACTAGTGATGTTCCAGCAGATTAATGCTTAAGCCTAACCTTAAAACTAAGGTCCACATTTTACCCTGAATATCAATGACATAAGCTTGTGAAAAGTTGTACTTTTACCTATAGCAGTAGGATAGTTTTAACTATGGCTAACACAAGGGGAAAGAAAAGGAACTAAGAACAAGTTTTTGACATCCTCTCCCCCTCCCACTCTTCCTTCCCAACACCAGCATGAACAAAACATACTAAATAAAGCCTACCACACATAAATAACCAATATTAACACACTATTATCACTGACTCTGTTGTATGTGCATACATTGGGGCTTATCTGCCTATCGTCCTTTCTTCACTGTGACTTTGCTGTCTTCTCATTGCAATCTTTAATTGTTCGAAAATGTCATGGTTCATGCCCAGTGTCAGATCGTGGATTGAGTCGTGAATGGTAAACCTCATATTCGAGGTTATCAGCATTGCGGGTGATACATCAGAGAACACTTGGAGCTCTGCACTTCTTTGTGTTACATGGTGCATTTAGAGATCACGTAATAAAAGATCTGGGATTTAATGATGCTGTGGCTACTTTTTTCTACTCTTTTATTCAGTTTTGGTCATCATGCTTTAGTTTGTGCCTATTCATAGTGTTGTTGTTTAGTTTAGCTTTCTCTTTACTCTTTTTTTATGTTCTAAAATTACTCATTGTACTGAATATACTATACATACTATATATTGGTTGTGGTAATTGTTGAATTGCAATCATGTTACTCTGTGCCTTTCTCAGGATCTTGGTCAGCTGTCATGTGATCTGGTTGAATGTCTGTTATCGGCAATTTTTCAATTGTCAAGCCTGACCTTGCATTCACAGTCCATCTTTTTCGTTTTTTTGGTTTATATAAACCAAAAATTGCAGATAAAAAATGTTTGAAAAGATAAGGAAACACTGTCAGAGTAACTATTAATTAGAAAATTCAACCGTAACTTTTCAGGAATGCTTTGACCCAATAGTTGACCCTACTACGAACCGTGATCTCATTCCTTCAATGGTGTATGGGTAAGTCTCCAGCCACTAGGGTTGAACTTGTGTATTGCTATCTTTGACTCCACCATTGAATATCTTAACCCTTTAAATTTAACTTTCATATCTCTGCTTTCGTTATCTGCAGAAGGAGCACGAGGAACCAAGAGTACGGGGGAATGTACTGTGCAGTGCTAATTGTCAAGTAAGAACTTTTATGCACCTCAAAGCAGGTTAATAGGAGTGAAGGGATTTTGATCATTTTTTGTGGTGCTATTCTTGCAGCTCAATTGTTGTTTCAGCAGGAATTCTTAGGATTTTCGGACAAGAAATAGCTGAACTCCCCTTAGTAGCGACAAAAAAGGGCAGTCACGACCAGGTTAAATTATATTGCTCTCTTCAGGTGTTTTGATATCGTTTGGCAGCTCTCCCTACCCAAATTATCTAGTAATGAAGTTCTCCTCATAGTTTGAGGGGAAAAAATTAAGGAAGACAACTTTGACTGCAAAGACAAGTCTTATGTCAGTGTGGGATCAGTTGTATAGATCATGTCATGCCATCGTGTTTTCTTTTGTTTCAGATCTTCTGAAAGCTTGAGATATTGTAGATCTTTCTTCATAGGGTCCTACATCTTTCCCTGTTTCTTTTAGTGGCTTTTTGTCCCTTGAAATCACCTTTTACAATGGTATGTTGGCTTTCCCACCAAAATGAAGAATGCTGCTTTTTGTATTTCAACAAGCACTTATGATCTCATCATGGATCAGGATACATGAAATCTTTTTCACTTATGCTGTAGAGTACTGACCAGCTACTCAGAAATAGGTTAAACACTTCCTGGCTTCTAATAAATTCCCACCACAATTGCATTTAGGAATTTTGGGACTGCACTCTTTAAGCAGCCCCTTCTTTTCCCTTAAAAATAGTGATTTTCATTCTTCGCATGGGTTTTCGGTGTAATATTTGAAGTTGTGGTCATGACTTCTAAATTCTCTGAGCTGGTGATGCAGTCTGGGATTGAGCAGTTTTCATCAATTTTAGGGAGACTTTACTGTACATATTGATGCATGTCTATCTTTGATGTGAAAAAAGAAACATACCTTTGCAGTTGCTGCTCAACATGTGAATGTAGATGTTGTTTTTCCACTCTTGTAAAGCACCATGCATGGTATGCCTCATGTCCATCTGTTTCTCTGTATCATGGAACCTAATCAATTTGATTTAGTCATCATATAAACATTAACCACTACGAATTTTCACTCAACTGGCTTTAAACTCATATTCTCAATCAGGGTTACTTTCAACTACTGTTCTCTTGCATTCAGAAACTGCTGGGTTTCTTGAATGTGAGGAGCCTTGTGCTACCAGCTGCTGCAGAAGCAGAGTCTATATGGACAGACAAATTTGGTTTTGTAAAGATGGAACTTGATCAGGTGTTTAATCGGATCAACCTATCTTGAATTCTATTATGTTGATTTTTTATCACTGCTAACACAGATATTTTCTTAATCTGCAGCTCACTAGCTATAGGAAAATCTGCAGCCAGATGGTCACTTTCAAAGGGACACCTATGCTGCAAAAACCGGTTCCAAGGTGCAGCATTGACAATCCAGGAATATGTTAGTTTCAGGATTTCTCCTTTGGAGTTGTTTTTTAGCAGAGGTTAGTTGGGTTCTCTCTTGTACATGTTTTTCTTCCCCTTCCTTTTAGTGATGCAATTTTGTATATTATTTACAATTTTTGGCCCCCCTCGACCATAAAAATACCAGTCATGGATAGGTTGAAGAAAGGGGGAGATGGGGGACTTTGCTTTTTTGTAATGCTTAAAGGAAGAAGGTTCTGAGCAAGCAAAGGTTTAATATGACCGTGCTACTATTTTGTCGTTCCTTTTCTTTGGAAGCTCAAGTGTGCTGACCTTTGATTTCTGTTTTTCTTTTTCCTATTTGGCCGACCTCTTCCATTTGCTGTTTGATATATGGCATGTATTGTGATGCTTCTGTAGGCAATAGAAAAACTCCCCGTATATAGGAGCTAATCTGATTTCCTAAAGTAAGGTGGTAATGGTGTGGAGTCCTCCAAGGTCACGAAATGTCAATGACCCATTTATATGGAAGAGATGTTAGGGATGCTAGAAATGCCTTTTCGGGTCACCCACGCACTACGCATTCTTTTTGTCCAGCCGTATGGATCAATCCCGCGACTATCTGGCATTTTCTGGTCTCCACAATTGTCAAATGAATTGGATCTTGTCGCGATTTCTTGTTTCTGATACAGTTATCAGGGGTACAGTTATCGAGGGAGCGATGAGATGCTGCTGTTTAGTTGGATCCTTGGTTTCAAAGAAACTTGAAGGACAAGAGGGCAAATTAGTTGGTGTCGATCCATATATCTGAGTGAGATATTAGTTTATCATCGTGTTCCATTTCAATTTGGCTGACACTGCACAGCAGTTTCGTTGTACTTTTTAGGATGTATGCTGGACCATGGTATTTGAAATAGAGTCGGATGGAAAAATTTTCAAAAGCGTTGCCAAGTTTCCTTCTTGTTCAGATCTCTGGAAAATTGGAGAGTACTATATTTGGAAATTCCTAAGTTGAAGTTCAACAGAAACGCCTGATCATCGAATTGTGACGCATAGTGGCTAACTCGATAGTGGAATAGTCAAGTATGGCGAAAGCACAACATATTGTAGGTGCATTCTGTTGAATGCACTTCTTATTCAATCCATGATATATTTCTACGTAAATCAAATGAACTACATGATTGCATCAAACGACTTCCTGGGTTGGTCCTTCCATAACATATCGCAACACTCGCGACACGTTGGAGTGAGAAGTTCCTCCCTCTTGCATTGCTTCTCTCGCCTTCTCTCCAAGTTCAGCCGCTCTCTTTCTCCTCTCTTCTCCTTCCTTATCTTCGGACGTCAGTGCATTGATAGCCCTCACGATATCATGTTCCTTCACCAAGACACCTACCTTCCTTTCCTCCCCCCATCTCACGGGCACCTTCACGCCCACTCGAACCCCAATCTTCAGTATGTCCACCACGAGCGCCTCGTTCACAAACTGCTCGGAGAATAGAGGCCAAGTTATCATCGGCAGCGCTGAGCACACTCCTTCTAAGGTTGAGTTCCAGCCGCAGTGCGTTAGGAATCCTCCGATTGCTCGGTGAGATAGCACGGCCACCTGAGGAGCCCACCCTCGTATCACCATTCCTCTCCCTTTAACCCTTTCCTCAAATCTTTCCTCCATTAACCAGTTCTCTAATTCTGAATCCCCCTCTTCCCTTTTGATTACCCAAACGAAAGGCTGTTGCGAAGCTCCTAAGCCCCTCCCTAGCTCCATCAGCTGCGACGGGACTAAGCGGCATAGACTTCCTAAGCAGGCATAGATCACTGATCGTGGCTTCATTGAATCAAGCCATGCCATGCATTTTCCTGCATCGCTCGAGGCCTTGTTTCCTCTCTGAAACAGGTCTGACTCATCTTTGTTGCACAAAGAAACCGGTCCGACGCACCAAACTCTTTTCCCAATCGCCTTTTGGTATGCCTCGACGCATCCGTGCTCCACCTCATCAAAGCTATTGATCACAACTCCTTGAGCTGCCATTTCAGCCTCCTGTATCTTCCAACGGAAGACGTCGAAATCCTGTCGACGCACGGAATTTAATGGAAGCTGTGCTTTTGTGATCTTGAACCCCTTTGGCATCCCCGGCACCTCAAATGGTTCCATGTCGGAAGTAATCGAATCCCAGAAATTGAAGTGTTTCATGTTATGACCGCCCAACACGGAGAAACAACACATCGCATGGAAAACAAATCTTGGAACTCCGAACCTTTGAGCGGTTTCGGATGACCAAAATATGTATTTGTCCGATATAATGCAGCTAGGAGCAGGAGATTGTTGTCGAAGGTGCTTCTCAATTGGTTCTTGCAACTTTCCTAGTGCATCATAGAACTTGGTCAATAGCTCTGGCGACGGGAGGATATCAAGATTCTCGTACCCGACAGGGAGCCCCACTTCTTCACACGGGAAAGGGATCTCTACGAGCCGGATCGGCATTCCGAGTTCACCGGATCGATCGACGGTTGTTCTGAACCTGCGGGCATTGACAGGGGTCGTGTATATAGTAGCAACTGCTCCCCGTGAAGCGAAAATCCGCGCCATGTCTACCAAAGGAATCATGTGACCTTGCGCCAGGAGCGGAATGAACACGATGTGAACCGACTGCTGCAGCGAAGACATGATGGAGTGAAACTGTTTGATCGATTCAGGGAATGCGGCAGGAGGAACACTGGGGGAGGAATTTGTTTACGCTACTAGGACTTTAAAAGACAAATTGATGGGAAAGTTTCATAGGTATGACGATGGTTGGGTTGAACTCCGTGCTATATATACATGAGTTTTAGCTGATCTTCCTTGGCAGGTGACGCCTAGAAATGGGAACATTCACCCTCATTTTCAAAGAAAAAGGCCTTGGGCGACTGAGATCTTTCTCAGAGTTTTCAAATGAGTGGTTTTGACTTTGAACAATTCATTGCAGAAGTCAAAGACTGTACTTCCCTGGATCTAAGTAATACTCAGATCTGGAGCAACTGCAATTGTTTGCCTTTTAATCAACAACATAACAGACGAGCACAGGAAGCTGCCTGGAAGCCGAAGCAAATTTGTCCCGACACAAGTTTTGCTTAATCCATGTTTAGACGCATTGGAATATTCTAAGAGTCCCGCGAAATCATTCTCGGCGAATTCGACATATGTATTCAATGAAATCTGAACGGTTAGATATGATGGGATCTACATGAGGTCCACCGTCTTTAGTGGTTCAGATGCAATTTGATACTACATATTTTACTCTTGGTTAATAACTTCTCAAAAGTTGCCAAAGCAGGGTTGGCTCAGCTGGAAATGTTCCAACTCTCCGCGCATCATGTCTTAAGATATCATTATATATTATTTTTTGAGAATTTTCGGACACGAGGGTCCGGGGCATCATTGGCCCTCAAGATCTGCAATCTCTGTGAACCGCTTAATCGATCAAGCATTTGTTAAGACTTTTCACTAATGTAGCCTTGGCCCCTAAAGTTATTTTGAGTAAGAGACTCCGTAACACGGACGCGACATCTGCTCCGTGCTTACCACGTGTTTGACCACTCAATCATATATCGAGGCTCTTGCATCGTTATCTTCTTCTTCTTTTTCCTTCTCTTTTCCCTTTCTTTTGGAGGGGAGCTTGCTTAAATTATAGCCTTACAACGTGAAGACTGGAACTTAGATTCGACGAACACGTTGGGATCACCGATAGTGAGGCCTATAGAATAGAAGAGTCCATCTGGCGACGACTTCTTACGAAAGATTTTGGCCTCGCCCCTCCAAATCTTCTATATCTGTACTCACGGTCCCGCTGGACATCACCTAATTCGGGTTTACATGTCAAAGTCGTTTTTGATAATTGCGTTTGCGTTGTTGGCATGTGAAGACCATCTCCGTAGCCTCCACGCTTTGGATGAACGAAGTGCGTTTGAGCTACAACAACCACGCCTTCAGTTGTGGTGATCAAACAAAGAGATCCCATCGGGTTGAATAAGGATGAGTGCCGATCCGGTTCCGCTCGGAAGTCGAACTGAACCAGCTTGAACCAGACGGTTCAAGGCCAGGTTTAGAAAGAACTGATTTTAGAGTGTCTTTTTTCTTGGGAAAAAGACACCACAAGTGTCACAATTTCGTTCGACACTCAGTTAAGTGTCATAGGTATTTTTTCAATCACTTGATTGTTATAACTTTTGTACGATACTCACTTCAGTGCCATAACTTTTTTCCGATCACTTGAGTGTCATACAACTTTTCCATCAATCACTGGATTGCCACTCAAGTGATGAATTGAAAGTTACGCTACTTAAGTGAATGGTTTTTTAGAAGTAATAGCACCCAATTAGTTGAAAAAAAAAAATCATAACAATCAAGTGAGCCTTGCATGTAAGTTATGGCACTTGTGATGTTATTATTCTCTTCTTTCTTTAGAAAAAGAAAGAGGAATACTTTTGCATTTAGAATGTAACCATGGTCTTCCAAATGAGACCAACTCACATTGGAAAGTCTTGTGTACTTTTTATTGCGCAACATGCAACAGTTTGTTTAAACATTCATTTACTGCCTATCGAACCATTTTGCAAATCGATTTTCGGAAAAATTATCAGAAAAGTCCTAAACTTTTTGCATTTTTGCCGATTCAGTCCTAAATATTTAAATCTTATGATCCAGTCCTAAACCTTTTTACCTTTTGTCAATTCATTCCTCTTGGTCGGAAATAGTTAACATGGACGTCATTTGTCCTAGATGGTACCGTCAGCATTAACATAGAAAATATTTTATAATTTTTTAATATTTTTCCACATATTTTTTTATTTTTTCTATTTTTCCATTTTCATGTTTCTTTTTTTTTTCCCTCTGTCGGCCTCGGGCTAGGATTGCCCCCGCCGGCCCCTAGCTAGGGCAAACCTCACCAACCCGGGCGAGGGCGAGCCTCGCTAGGGGCCAGAGGGGGTTGCCCTCTCTTGAGGCGGGCAAGGGCGATCCTCACCCGAGGTTGGCGAAGGGAAAGAAAAGAAAAAGGAAAAGAAAAAATAGAAAAAATTAAAAAAGAATATTACTAAAAATTATCAATGTCAATGCCAGAAGTATCACGTAGGATAATGGGCGTCCACGTTAGCGATTTCCGGCTAATAGAACTCGAACCAGCAAAAAGTAAAAAGTTTAGGACCGAATCAACACACTTAAAAGGTTCATAACTGAATTGGCAAAAGTACAAAAGATTTAGAACTGTTTTGACAATTATCCTCGATTTTCTATGTTTGTCTTATCCTACGGTTTGCAACAACCCCACCCAATGTATGAAGGTAAAACCTGAAAAAGAATTACTCAAATAACATTACTAGGTGGCAACCAATACCGATAGGGTCTGAGTTCTCATGTAATTCTACAACAGTTAATAGGTCCTCTCCTACCTAATTTGGGACTCGAGATATTGCATATTTCCCACTTAAAACACTAACGTCGGTGTTAGTGTCGGCTCGCAACGCTTAATGACACTACCTCTTTTTTATATGTGGTTCATTCCTGCTCCTTTACCATCTTAGTACTCCTTAGTCCCACCTCTCAGCCATCCTTGAACCATATATCTACTGGAGAAAGAGCCTACTTTGACGACATTTTAGATGACCCCGTCCCACCCACGTGGGCCTAGACGCACAAAAACTTGAAGTGATCGTCTAAGGTGGTGAAAATTTAAGGACGGGTCTTATTTATTGCTTACTCCAGAAGGTAATGTGAGACTTGGTATAAGGAAATGGACGATTCACAACTTCTCGTGAATGGGTAAAAGGTGTGGAGGTTTCGCAAGTCTCCAGAAGCTGACTTGAGAGCCACCTCTAGAATGAAGCCAACGTTTTCTTCATCATCAACAAAATAATTAGTGTCTACGGATTCTGACATGGATCTGACATGCCTTCTTCATCACACCAAGGAGTTCTACGGATTCTGACATGGATGTGACATGCCTTCTTGATCACGCCAAAAAGTTCAACTTAACTCGTTTCGCAAAAAATAAATGATTTGAGAAAATACTTTCCAAAAACGATCACCTCTATCCTTTGAAAAAAAAATGAATGAATGTGACTTAAATTATTATCGATAATAAAACATTTTCAATTGGCAAATTGTCAAAAATAGTATAATCGATCATTTTTATGAAATATTCTCTAAGTGATTCTTTTTTTTTTAATGAAATGTTCTCTAAGTGATTCATTTTTTACGAAATAAATGGAGTCTTAGCCTTGCACAAGATGTTAGTCGTGACTACCCATTGAAAAAAATGAATGAACAAGCCTTAAATTATTGTCGATAATACAACATTTTCAATTGACGAATTATCTCAAGCGATACAATCGATCATTTTTAGGAAATGTTTTCTAAATGATTCATTTATCACGAAACAAATGGAGTCTTATCCTTGCATGAGATGTTAGTCCTGACTATAACATTCAAACACGGTTGAAACTTAGATTCTAAGATACACCTTGTTGCTTGTTTGAATGGTTTTAGTTCAATCATTTATCGGGAATTTTCATTCGAATAGTTAGACTTCCACGATAATATTCTCGCCATATGATTGTGCCATTTCATTTATTGACCGGGTTATGCACGCAACAACTATTCGTTCAATGGTGGCATCAGTAAGTCAACACTTTGTATATTCTTTTTTTTTTTAATGCAATCTTTGATCACTCTATAACGATAGAAACAACTCAACTGTGATGACCCTATGAACGTGACTATCTTGCATGTATCGTGTATTACACTTCAACGAATTGGATATTACTTAATCGATTTTCTTTTTGAAGAACATGTATAAGTGTTTGAGGATATTGACGAATTGCAAATCCTAAATACGCATGAGTTGACTTGCCAAAAAGATAGTCCGACATATGAGATAAGATCAACGATAAACATAAGGTCGGCAAATTAATTTTATTCTAATTTATTCATTATAAAGTTTAATGAGGATGGAAATGAAATAGATTTAGAATTTGTTTTGAAAGATAAAGTAAACCGATAAGGAATTTCATGGTGAGGGCATTCTTTTCTTTATAAAAATACATCATACATTTAATATATCTCTTGAATTAACCAATGATGAAGACAATCCTATAAATATACCGAGGTAATCATCTTAAACGTTTATTTATGAACAGAACTTGTTCAAAGCTTGATGGTTTAGGTGAAATTTGAAAAAATATTTATCGGATGGTCATATATAGAGTTGAACTTTGACGATGAAAAATGGATGTAAGGAGGAGTCAAATGCCCCATTTCGGTTAAATATTTATAAATAATAGAAAAAAAGGAATGATAGTATCTAAATTTGAAAGTCATCTCACAAGTCTAAGAAACCACCTACAAACTGAAAATAGTCCACAAAGTCCTAAATCTTTTGTACGGAGGTCAATTCAATCATAAACTTTTAATATTTTTTTAAAGAAATTTTAAGTTTTTTATTGATTTTTCTTTTTTTTTTACTGTTCATCTTCTTCTCTAGAATTCGTCCAACTCGTGACCCCAATAGGTGACTTTTCCAGCTACCTGTCAAAAGCTTAAGCAAATGGATGTCACAAAAAAGATAGTATTTGCCAGAATCCTACGCTAAATTTATCGGACAGAAATCAGAAATGGCATCCTCAAACCGCTATCTAGTTTCCCAATAAGGACCTCACCACTGGGGTAGCAGCAGCCGTGCAAAGCCAGTCCACCCATGGTTGGGCGAGGCTAACCTCACGCATCCATGGCGTTGCATCGCCGTCGCTAGGTGAGGTCCGGCCTCGTCCGAATCTGGTGGGGCTCGGCCGTCGCCATCGCTGGGCTAGGCCGGACCTCACCCAAGCTGCTCATTTTCCATGCCGTCAACACTGGCCATGCCTCTTTCAAGCATACCGAGGCCAAGGTCGACATCCACCGCCCTCCCCCTCCAGCTTTGCCTGGCTGTGACATCAACTCCATCACGAGCCATGGATCCTCTTTGACAAGAACGACAAGGACAATGAGAAGGACAGCCATGGCGTCACCGTTGCTTGGCGAGGCCAAGCTCGCCCAGCAACGGAGAAACAACGCCATGGCTGCACGAGGTCGGCCTCGCCCAACTACGGCGGCGGGGCTAGGGTCCCTCGAGGACTCTCTGGAGAAAGATGCCAGCGACCTCTTGGAGAAGGGAAGGAAGAAGATGAACAGTAAAGACAAAAAAGGAAAGAAAAGGAAAAATTAAAAATGTATAGTAAATATAGTTAAAAATTGCCTAGTCAGCGTTGCCCGGCGTCCACGTCAGCACCGGCCAATTAAAGTTGGCTAGCTAGAGAAAATTGATAAAAATGCATAAAGGTTTAGGACTAAATTAGTATAAAAAAATGTTTATGACTAAATTGGCATAAATACAAAATGTTTAAGATTTTTTTTGACAATTTTCCCCTTAATGCACGTTGACGAGGAGATTTGCGTGCATTTGTGAAGAGTAGAAAGATTCATATATTCCATGTTATCGAAATGTGTCATATATATGTCGTCTTTGACGAAGACTCTTTTCATGAAGGATGTCATTGGTTATGGTGGCATACAAAATATTTCACTTAGAAGGTGAAAAATCTTTCACCAAAGTAAAGTGTGAGTGCTGGATTGTAAAGTATAGAACAATAAATTTGCAAGAATGGATTAACGAAAAATATTTTCGAGGTAATTGTATCCCACTAACATCAATTGCAAACAAGTAATTACATTTTAACTACAGTTACTACTACGCATCCTTTAAGATATAGATGTATTTTCCATATCCCGACTATTAAGATGCACGTGTGAGTTGTACTAGAGAAATCCCACATCGGAAAATTAGTGTAATGTGGAGCAATTAATATATCAAGTTGACCGTAACTCAATGGTTTAAGCTTTTAAATGAATATAAATCCAATTAAATATGTTGATGGGCTAGTACTTGAACTCTCTTATCCACAAAGAAGTTGCAATTTTCAAGGTCATTTGAATAGCAAACCTTCATTTTTGCACCAATACCATTACTAACATAATAATCGATATTGTTCCAACTAAAATCCACACTCTCCTCGCCCTTCAACACCTAGTGAAATTATGGAGTTAACTTGTCGATAACCTTCCTTTAATTAGCCAACCTTCATTTTGGCACCAATAACGTTAGTAACACTATAACCTATATTGTTCCAACTAAAATCGACACTCTCCTTGTCCTTCAACACTTAGTGAAATTCTGCAGTTAACTTGTCGATAACCTTCATCAATTGTTGATACTCTTCGTCGATAGGTCTCTTCGTGTTGGCTACTCACCCCTACAAGATAATCTTCACGTCAATCATCTTACTTGTTGTAACTTATTCTAACCAATCAGTACTACAATCAACTGGATTTGACGAAATAGAAGTTGGTCATTGTTTTGATTTAAACAAAAGTTTTGTGAATACAGGTACTAGAATTGTGGTAAATCGATTTCAAATAAATTTAAAATGTTGAATATCGAAATCTTTATTGAATTATTGTGAATTCACCGACCTGGTGCGTACGACTAGGGGCACAGTTCATTAGGTACCGAAGGCCTGCATGCGTGAAAGCATGTAATAGAGATAGAAAGTTAGAAACCTCGTAGAACATCAAGGGATAATAGCTTCTCTATATGTCATTTCTACGGAAAGAAATAGTTCGGACTTTGGGATAGCAATTCTCGTAACCACAAGAACATCAACCACTTGGACAAGACATATTTCTCGAGAGAAATCCAGATCTCACACGACACGGCTGTGATGACACGAATTGTACGAGAGAAACCGGCGTGAATTAACACCTATTCCCCTGTTTTTGATCGAAGAGAGACATGAGTTGAAGTTTTTTTTTTAAACAAACAGAATAGCGTTTCTTTTGCATCCCATATAGGATGAAAGATAGAGAACAAGTCACTTTATTAGTTAGAAGGCTACTATAGTCTTTTAAATAAAGAAATAGGCAAGTGAGCTACATCGCCACTATACTCATGGTGCGGGTGCGCGATTATTAGATGCACGTAGCATGGTCACAGTCTTGAATTGGCACTATTCAATAATTATTTTTATTATTTTATTTATTTATTATTTTGAAAATGTTATAATATAGATAAATTTCGTGATTCATTGGAATAGTATGACTTCTCACGGATATAAGACACTCTTACATCTTTTGGAAAGTTTATGTATGTTCAAACCGACACTCTTGTAATCTTTAGAGTGTTTGTGTCTATTCGGAAATAGCTACCACCTCGGACATGAAAATGTGTGGTTAAATGTACAGTTTTGAACATGAAAATATATGTCCGAACTATTCGTTATTAGACACGAAGAGTTGCCTGAGAATTAGTTACTTTTCCGACGCAAAAACGTGTGTCATTTTCTCATTATATATTCAACTGTTGTGTTCATTTTCAGAACATCTTCACTTTAAATTTTCGTTCTTTCCAAACAAGAGAGATCTTGTGACATCCCGTAATCTGGCTCGTTTTGAAGCCTTGAATAAATGAAAAGTCTCATCGATGTACTTCAGTTGAATCTCACTCGGAACTGATCCCTCTCGAGTAGACTAACCAAATGGGAATGGCTAGCTAGGAAAATCAAGTACGTGGACCTAAGAACTTGGTCATGGACTGACTCTTTGGCCATGAAAATTGTCGAGGGAATATTTTGGACCAATATAGGCCGATTCTAGAATAATTAAGGAACGATTTGGATAATACCCAACGCTTGGATCACGGGTGATTCCGTTCGACCTCGTATGGGTTCCGAACGTCCCCGAATTATTTTCTAACGATCGTGTCCATCGGGACTAGTGATTGACCCTCGCAATTGATTGACAACCAAGGTCGCCATGGCTCGAGTAATTCTTAAACGTGATTTTAATCACGGGTCGATATACGTAATTCCTAAAAGCCGCCCGTTAGTTTGAGATACGCTGAAAATTCTATTGATCGAGATTGATCGCGAATCGAGCTTCAGAATTTGACGTCGGACCTTCAGGGGTTTCAATAAATAAAATTTTGGACGTTTCCTCATCCCGTGTGAAATTCCTTCGCGGTTCGCCCCAAAGAGGTTCAGGAAAAGTATATTTGGACTGGATATGGGAAAGGACCCATTTGCCCTCGAAAAATACCCCATTTTTCACTTGGAACTAAGGGTATTTTGGCCATTTTCCCTTTTGGCCGAGATTGACTAGTCAATGAGGGGAGATAATTATTTTTTTCTCTTGACTTTGGGAGCATAATTAATTATTATTAACCTATATTAATTATTATATTGGCATCTTCTTCTTCATTATCCAAAGACTCTCTCTCTCTCTCTCTCTAGCTCACTTTCTCTCTACCTCACTCTCCCTCTCCCTCACTTGGCCGAACACCCTCTCTCTCACCCTCCGTTGCCGAAAATTCTTCAAGCCTTCTTTGGTGTCGCTTTGGAGCGCTTGGAGTCGCTGGATCGTCGCCGAGTCGCCGGCCGTGCAAGGATCGCCGGAATCGCCGATTGGTTCAAGCTTTTCCTCAACCGTTCAACGGAGGTTTTTGCGAGTTTTTGAGGTAGGATTGTTTCTAAACCTAAATTAGGTGGTTAGGTTGTTAAAAGACCATGAAATTGTGAATTTTTGATGAAGAAAAGTGTTGGATTTGGGCTTGTGGAGGGGTTAGACGAAAATTGCAGAAATGGAGGTGAGATATGCTTGTTCTTGCAATGAATAGTAATTGCAAGAGGATATTTGTTTGGTCAAAGTTTGACCATGGTTACCCTACCAACCCTAGTTACTTTTTGTTCAACTATGGTTGCTTTATGCTATTTATTAATCATGGTTAGGTTAGTATTTGACTCTAGTTAGTTTTTGAACCATGGTTAGTTTAAATATTAACTAGGGTTACTTTTATGTGACATAAAGTTGTTATGCCACGGTGCTAATTAAATGTGACATTATTATAGTATAGGACTATGGTCATGAATTAATTATATGTTAGAAAATTATTATTGTTCGGCCGTGATATATTTCCACGTTAGTATAATTATAATGGCACGTGATTTATAAATTGCTACGTTAGCGTAATATGGTCGCATGATGTGGATTGGATACTATGGTAGTATTAGTTGATCGGGTAGTCTGAATTAATATTTGGATTAGTGTGAATTAATCGGGTGATCCCGAATTATTAATTCTCTAACGTGAGTGAATCACGTGGTCCCGATCTATTCTGAGAAAATGTAAGGGTCGTATTCAATCAAGTCGTTCGAGGCCAAAGTGAGCCGTATTCGTCTGATTGTCCGAGATCGAGGAAATGTAAGGGTCGTATTCAATCAAGTCGTCTGAGGCCAAAGTGAGCCGTATTCGTCCGATTGTCCGAGACCGAGGAAATGTGAGGATCGTATTCAATCAAGTCATCTGAGGCCAAAGTGAACCGTATTCGTCTGATTACTCGAGACCGAGAAAGTAAGAAAGTCGTGTTCAATTAAGTCGTCCGAGACCAAAGTGAGTCGTGTTCGACTAATTGTCCGAGACTTGATCCGGTCGTGTTCCTATGTGTCCAAGACCGAGATCCGTGGGTCGTATTCCTATGTGTCTCGAGACCCGATATATATATAGAGCTGTGTTCCATAAAGGTCCGAGGCTCAATTTGATGAACTTATGATGGCGGTGGAGTAACGTGGAATATTTTCGGAGTAACGTGGAATATTCTGGAGTGACGTGAATTATTTCTGGAGTAACGTGGCATATTCTGGAGTAACGTGGAATATTTTTGGAGTAACGTGGAATATTCTGGTGTGACGTGGAATATTTTTGGAGTAACATGGAATATTCTGGAGTGACGTGGAATATTTCTGGAGTAACGTGGATATTTATATTATGGCCTGATGTGTTAAAAATGGGTCTTGGAGCACGTAGAATATTTTATTGTCAGATTGAGGCGTGGAACTCCGAGACGGGAGTAACGTAGAATATTTGAGAAGGTGTGAGAATTTTCGGAGAAAGAGTGGGATTTTCTGGAATTTAATTGGGGAATTTTTGGGTAAGAAAGAAAGAGTTGTTGGAAATTGTTGCTTGCCTAGATTGTGTCTGGAGGCGCTAGCGACCTGATTTAGGATTAGAGATTTTCCTACTGAGATTTTATCTCACCCCGTCGTGGGTTCGTTGTTTTCAGACCCTTCGCCGCAATGATCCGACCTAGAGATTGAGACGCCGGGAGAAATGGTGGAGCCTTCGGAAGCTGAGTAGCCGCTTGAGATAGCGAGGTTGAGGCTTAGGATAGTTGGCCTCTCGACTTTTGAGAAGTATTTTGTTTTGGTTGTGTAGCGGGCTTCGACCACGTGTCTTTTGTTAGGTGGTCACAGGCTTGTACAGTGGCCCCTGAAGCCCTAGGTTTGACAGTTTGTAACAACTATGTATATATGTACATATGTGTGTTTTTACCATCCCAAGTTATCGTAGATTTATTGGTTTTCTGTACGGAGATTTTGTTACTTCCGCATGTGTTGTATAATATTGTTGGCCTAAGGATCCTGGAGAAGCGTACGCAAGCGAGGCCGGGTGGGATGTCGACGGTTCATAGGGTTCGGGTCGTGACAGATACAGCCTTCCTTTCTGATTGTTTCCTAGAGAGTTCTTGTACAGATATTAGAATTGCTATCTAATATTCTCACTTGAAACTCTGTTGTATCCTAAAGGATTTTTGCCGGTAATCATTAGCAACATTGTAGGTAAATAATTTTTCAAAAAAAGTGCTATCATACCACGAGTCTCGATTCTATTGTTCATCCAATTCGCTAAATTTTCCAACAACATAAATTATTGACACAACTACAACGACACAAAAGGAATCGTCGGGTCCATTCTGATTTGGTGAGAACTGGCCGTTCCGAGGTGCAATGCTCATGTCGTAGCTCGGTCCCCCTTGGAACAGACTTTGCTCATCCTCATGTAAATTGTACTCTACGCCTAGGAACTAAGACGGAATGACAAAGAAAATTTAGGGTTGAGTGCGGTCCTTTATGGTCCTCCTTCCTTAGGTTTGCCTCCAACATGTCATATCACTCTCAATAGGTTTGGCCAAAGCAAAGGGGACAGCAACAAGTGTGGTCTTAACTAAGTAGAGGGAACCCCATAAATGGACTACGAGAGATGGTACGGAGAATGGCTGACTTTGTAAGGGTATCCTCTTTTGTCTAGGTCAATAATTTGTAAGAATTGCACCAAAATCAATCCTTTTTTGGTCAAAACCAAAATCAATTTGAGGTACTGTAATTCCATTTATAACGTTGTATTGTCCAAAACTTCAAGAGTGCATAACCGTACCATACCATCTGGACATACTTTGTGTTTATATTCTTCTAAGGATCATTAGATTTCTTTGCTTGTTTTTCTGTAATTGTTGCAGGGGTTTTAGGTTGGTTTAGAATATTCAGGGGCAAGCGTGTGATTTGGCTAAAAATATAAGGGTCACAATTTGGTCAGTGAAAAATCACATGTTGAGCACGTGCAAAAGAGAAAATAGTGGGAGGGTTAAGGGCTGCGACGCAATAAAAAGTACAGGTGAGGTTTTTGTGTAACTTCCTCTAGAATTGTTCTAGCAAAAGAAAAAGAAAATCCTCTAGAATTACTTATGTAATTGCCACAAAAATCTTTCTATCATCAAGACCGATCATTTTGAGTACGATGTTTCCATTGTTTATTAGCATGTTGCGGTTTTATAAGTAGGAAAACAGATCTATATTATTGTCGAAAGAACAGATCCACTTCACCGGCTTCAATTGTTTAATTTGCGCCCTGCTTACAACCTGCTTTTTGGCGAAGTCCGAATCAAAACTCAAAAGTCATTCCCGATAGGACATACAACATGTGCGTCCCTCAAAAGACGGGATCGAGCGAAGGCTCGTCGTCTTTCTGTCTCCTCGATTGTACAGGCTGGATATGGCATGCTCTCGGCGAAACCGGAAACAGAACGGCCCCGAGAGCAGTTGGGAGGCTCAAGAAGCGTAGAGCATTCACCTATATCGGATATGGCGGCAAGGTACTAGACTAGATACCCGTGCTAAACTACCTAGTTAATTTTAGTGTCATTCTCACATCAAAAGGCCCGTAGATAACAGTAAACGTTATAATACACATGGGTCTACGACTTTGATTACAACTGGAATGAACAAAGCTGTGGAAATCCAAAAGAAGAATAAGGAGAAAAGAGTGAACGGTCTCGTTCCATTAAACATGTGATGTCCATGTACTCCCCTGAGGAGCTTACATTCTTAACGAACTCGCGGGAAGAGGGAAAAGTGGAGTTAGCAAAAGAAAAAGAATTTTTTTGTGAGACACCATGGCAGCAACGGAGTAATTTTTTTTTTTCCGATGTACTTAATTATTTAGGAAGTGTCGACACTCTTTGGGGGCCTCCGTATCGTGTCCAACACCCTTTGACATGCGATTGACACGTGTTCATGCTCCGGACACACTAGCGATACGCAAGTCCAGTATCCCGACACGCCATTTCGACATGCACAAGATTAATTTTAAGTATTTTTAATAACTTAGGGGTCAAAATATAAATTTACCAAAAATATTTATGCTTAAGTCATAGATCCAGCCATCTTAAAATTGAAATAACCAGCCAGCCCAAAAAAAAAAATAAACTAATCGTGAATCCCTAATAAAAAGAAGAAAAAGAAAAAGACACTGTTAATATTTTTATACATACACGATATATATCGTGTATGTATAAAAATAAATATGTCCAAACGTGTCAGAATTCTCTATTTTTTAAGAAATGACGTATCGATGTATCGTATCGTTTTTGTGCCGCGTGTCGGCGTTGGTGTCGGTGCTACTTAGCTAATTATATTGTCGTGGCCATTATATAGTTGCCATGGCCGTTGTGGCTTAGGAAGAATTGACATTCTTCCGGGGTCAGTGTGTCATGTCCGATACTTCGACACTCTCTGACATGCGATCAATACGTAGTCGGAAGTCCAAACATGTAGCGACACGCAAGTTCAGCATCCCGACATGCAGTTTCGACTCCCGTAGAGTCAATTTTGTGCACTTTCAATAAATTAGGGATCAAAATGTAAATTTATCAATATATATATATATAGAGAGAGAGAGAGAGAGAGAGAGAGAGAGAGAGAGAGACATGGTGGCCATCGCGGTTGCTGTGATGCATTAATTGGAACTGCTACATATAAAGATATTTATTTAATATAACTTTTACACACCACCTCAAAATTAATATATAAATTTATCATGTACATATAAAGATATTTATTTAATATATAATGTGGACCAACATGTCGAATTTTTTTTACCTATCGTGTCTTGTTGTATTGTCTATCATGTATCGATATCGGTACTACTTAGGTTGTAGCTGTCGCGATGGATCGGATGGATTGAGGCTGCTTCGATCCGGTGATCGATACGACATCAATTGCGGTGATGTAGCACCATTCTGGCCATCGTGGCCATCGCGGTTGCTGTGATGCACTAATTGGAACTGCTACCTGCTCACACAAGTATTTTCCCAGTGTCTAAGTATGTCACTCTCTTTAAACCCTCTCGTGTTAAATGAAGTGAAAAACAGAAAACGTAGATTTTCCGCGAGTGAAACGGAGCCTATGTCAATTCAGACATGAGAAAAAAGTTGTGATTTAACCAATTGTACAGTTTTAGGTACGGTCATCCCGGTCCCTAGTGTAGCATAACAACAACGGGTGACGAACAACCGCTTGATAAGGGAAATTATCAAAAAAATCATAAATTTATTATAATTATATCAATTCAGTTATAATTTTTGTTTTACCAATTAAATCATAAACATTTTACATGTGTACTAATTTTGGCCTAAAATCGTTAACGTGGTGTGGCCGACATTGATGTAAACAATATTTAATCATATTTTAATATTTTTTCCAAATTTCACATTAATTTTATATTTTCATTTAAATTTTCTTTCTTTTCTTTTTTTTATTTCCTCCCTTCTTCTTCCACCAGCCGGTCGCTAGTCGAGGGTAAGCCTCGCTGTCACTAGGCAAGGTCGGCCTCACGGGCCCTCACCTTTGGCCGATTGACAAGGTCCGGTTACTGGCAAGGGAAAAAAATGAGAAAGAAAAAAAAAAGAAAAAAAAATATAAAAAATATTTTTTTTAAATAACGTTAAAAAATGTTCGTGTCAACGTCAATCTCGCCATGTCAACTTTTCAGGCCAAAATTAGCCGGATAAACTAATTGGCACAAATGCAATAGATTTATGAATCAATTGGCAAAACGGAAAAAGAATTTAAAATTAAATTGACATAATTATAATAGGTTGATGACTTTTTTTAGTAATTCTCTGATGGTTCCACTGTCGCTAATGACCACTGGGGACAGCTTTTCGACTTTTAGGGCCAGGTTTGCCCTTCTCGCCGTCGTCAATTTTATGTAGGTGATTGAATGTCATGAAGAATGAGGATTAAAAAGTTGAGAAGGGCAATGAATTAAAGCGAAAACAAAGATCCTCTTAGACCAAATCCTCCTCTTTTTGATTTCCAATGAGATTCTCCTTAAGAAATTGGTCCAATATCGGAAAAAGCCCCCAATTTTAGCATTTATGATAATTATATCCATAAAAAAAATTGTTTCACGAAAAATTCCAAACTTTTACTTTTGTTCCAATTCTACCTGTGTAATACCCAAAAAAAAATTCAACTTTAGTATACATCCCAAGTATATCTGAAACTTTTTTGTCTCATAAAAAACCTCTAACGTTTACTTGTATCCTAATTTTACCACATTCAGCTTTCTGTCCATAATCACCGTTAGTTAATCTTATATGGCTTGAATTTTCTCGCCGAACTTACCAATGAATCTTCAAAATTTAGAAACAAAAGGTTTCGGGGACGACGAGAATTTAGATCATTCGTCCAAATATTTCCATGTTTAGATGCTCTTTAGGTTGTTGAGTATCAAAGAGAATACGAAAAGCGCCATTTTGTGTAACTCTGTATCTCCCGGCAATATGTAGGGAAAGCAAACAACAGAAGAAGAGTTTGAGAATTTTTTCATGTCAGCTTTGCTGAAATATAATTCATTAACGACGTGGAAATGCCACATAGGATTAACTAATGGTGATTATAGACGAAAGATTAACCTTGGTAGAATTGGGACAAAAGTAAAAGTTGAAGATTTTTTATGAGACAAAAAAAAAATTGCATATACTTAGGACATATGCTAAAGTTGAGGGTTTTTTTTTTTTTTCATACTAGGCCAATAGAATTGTGACAAAAGTATAAGTTTGGGGTAGAATTGGGACAAAAATAAAAGTTAGAAGTTTTTTATGAGACCAAAAAAAAAAAAATTGGATATAATTATCACAAATACTAAAGTTGAAGGTTTTTTTTTTTTTTTTTGGTATTGAGCCTTAAGAAATTTAATAGTACTAATGGGCAGAGCTCTAAAATCAAAGGGCATGAAGAAAAACAGTCAAACATGAATTCGACAAACAAAATATAAATTTGCATTCCACAGTTTCACATACACGATGATAGATTGCATAGGTTAATTTTAGGATCTTCTTTAAATAAAATGGGAAAATTATAAAAAAAAAAAAGTCCTAAACCTTTCGCACTTTTGTCAATTCTGTCCTAAACTTTTTAAGTTTGCCGATTCGGTCCCAAACCTTTTCACCTTTTGCCAATTTAGTCATATTGGCTAGAATTCATTGACGTGAACACCGACCATCCTATATGGCACCACCCGCGCCGACGTGGATAATTTTAATAATTTTTCAACATTTTCATTTTTCCCTTTTTTCCTTTAGAGGCTAGTGGGCCTTGCCGACCATTGGCCGAGGATCGGCGACCACCCGCCCGCTCGAGGCGAGAGTCGTGAAGCCCTCACTACTATGGGCGTCGCAACCCTCGCCCGCCCTCACTTGGCTGGATCCGGCAAGGGCTCACCTGCCATAGCCAAATGTAGCCTAGTGAAGACGAGCAAAGGCCACGACAAGGGCAAAGGTTGTGGACGATGACCCCTTGCTCGCAGCAGCTAGGGCTTCGTGGCCCTCACCCAAGGGCCGGCGACCGATGCGAGCCCTCAACCGGTGGCAGGTGGGGTCGTCGGCCCTAGATTCCAAAAAATCAAGAAGAAAAGAAAGAAAAAATAAAATAATTCAAAATATTATTAAAAATTATCTACGTCAGCACTTGTGGTGTCACTTAGGACAGCCAGCATCCACATCAGCAATTTCTGATTAATAGGATTGAAGAGACGAACTTAAAAGGCATAAGACTGAATTGACAAAAATGCAAAAAGTTAACGACTTTTTTAATAATTTCCCAACAAACTACAGCAACGAATGGTTAACACGGCAGCATTTTAATCGAAACCGAGATATAGTTAAAAAAAAAATTTCGAACATTAAAGTATTAAGTTATGAACCAAGTAGATAACCGCATCAATTATTCGGCGCACCATGTCTCTCGATAGACATCGCCTTCAACGTCACCTTCACATGTGCACGTTCCTTCGCAGCACGCGTGGCCGTGTCCCTACCATCATTTTTCAATTTGATTAAATGCCTTACCATCGCACGAATAGTTCTCATTGTTCCCAACCTCCCATGTGTAATGACGGCGCACATGAGTTGAAGATACACATGTGAGTTGTGTTAGAAAATATGCAATTTCGAAGATTGACGATGTTTGAAACATACAAAATATCATGATTGATATATAACTTATTAGCTTAGACTTTTGAGTGGAGATCGGCCCAATTGAATATGTTGAAGGGATCGGACTGGGAATCTCTTGACGATCTCTAGGTGATAATATTGGGTTCTTAATATGCATTCCCAACACTTAGACTCTCAACTTACCCATCATCTGGCATAGTGTAGTTTGGAATAGTTAATATATGAGTGAGTCCAATTAGATATGTTGGTGGAATCGGATTTCGGCTGGCGATGCCTCCAGGATCGAAGTGCTGTACATACATTGTCACTCGCAATAAAATAATTCAATAATTCAGAATAAATTACGATCACCCACCTCAACCACTGGCATCCATTGACTTGTAGTCTTGTGGATAATCTCTTTTTATGTGGGGCGGCACATGCTGAAGTATGGTATTAAATAGAGCCCGGAAGGAGTGACATTCTAGAGTTACGGACAACGCACCATCTCTCTCTGTGAATGTCAAATGTCCCTTGCTCCTCCTTGTGGCAAGATGCCAGATACACATGACGCCCAGTTCCGAATTCCCCTTATCCCATGCTTACGGGGTTTTACTAACGATCATACTTAGCTCACCGATGAAATTATTAATCGAAAAATCTTTGCAGCTTTCAATATAATGTTCGTCTTGCATTATAGAGAAAATAACCAAAAAAGTCTTAGATCTGTTACAATTGTGTTAATTCAATTTTAACCTTTTTTTTTTTTTTTGCCGAAATGAGTCTTGAACTTTTTTATATTTTTTCAACTGAGCCCATTCGATCAATTTTGACAAAAAATTATTGATATGGACGCCTGCCGTTCATTGGAGTCCTACGTAGCACCGTTGTCACTTACGTGAGATTTTCTTTGAAGTTGCATTTTTTCTTTTTTTACTTTTTGTTTTTGGCCAACAGGAGGTCGTTGGCCAATGGCCACCGGTGGAGGGCTTGCAAGCCCTCGCCCGGTGGCGTGTGAGGACTCGCGGTCCTCGCCGGCCAAATGCGAGCCCTCACGGGGGCTAGCGAGGATTCGCAACCCTTGCCTAATGGTCCGTAGCCTCCTACCAGCTTTAACAATGAAAAAAAGGTAGAAATTTTTTTTACAAAATTCAAAAAATAAGAAAAAATTACACATTAATACCGTTTATACTACATAGAACGATCGACGTCCATGTCATCAATTTCCAATTAAAATTGGCCGGATGAACTCTATTGAAAAAGTGTTAAAATGCTTATGACTCAATTGACCAAAAAAATAAATTGCGAGTAAATTGATACAATTGTAATAAGTTTAGCATTTTTTGATAATTTTTCCTGTGTTACATGTAATTAATATTTTGAAAAGTGACTTTTTTTTGTTTAGGATGTTCAAAAAATGTCTTTGAGAATCCTCGCCCAACTGTAAGCGAGGGCCGTGAGCCATCGCCCAATGACTTGTGACTGTGAGGGTTGCGAGGGCTCGCGATCCTCGCTCATAGCTAGCCAAGGGTTGCAACTTGCCGGTGGCCAACAAGGGCTCGTAGGTCCTCACCCAATGCCCGGTGGCCTCTTGCTGCCTTTTACAATGAAAAAAAGAAGAAGAAAAGATAAGAAAAATAATAAAAAATTGCATATCAATGCTAGTAGTGTCGCTTAGGATGGCCGGTGTCCAATGTCATCAATTTTCTAGTAAAATTGGCTCGATGGACTCTATTGGCGTAACATGAAAATACTTCTAGCACAATTGATCAAAAAATGATTCATGGCTGAATTGAAATAATTGTAATAGATTTAGAATTTTCTAGTAATTTTCTCTGAATTACAAGTAATTAATATTTGGAAAAGTTTTTTTTTTTTTTTTTTTTTGGGGGGCGGCCGGGGCCCCCCCGGGGGGGGGGAGGAGTGGGGGAGAGGAGGGGGGGTGTTTAGTATGTTTAACAAATGTCTTTGAGGGGACCCTGATACATGTTCTTTGTCGGGGCAAGGCGAGGACAATGCTTCTGTGCTATATACCAAAAAGTTGTCGCCATATTGAAGGTGCACATGTCCCTTCATGGCAAGTTCCATGATCCCGCGAGTGCTTTCAATACAAAAGTTCCCCTACGGCCCACCAATACTTGCCTATTATAGAAGAGACCATCACTTGAATTCAATGTATGTATAAACTGGATCTGAACCATTAGAAATTACAACCTCTCATTTGCGTTCGACTAGATGCAGCAATCCAGATAAATTTTAGTACGCGAGCTAGGTTTACTGAATAATTTCTCCGATCCGGGAAGTTTACGATCGATACCACATGCGTGCGATCCAATGAATCTGATGGATGTATGGGGTTGATGAGATACTATTGCGTAATACGAGTACTAAATTATCAAGAATGGATGGTTAATTGCATCAAAATATAGCACATAGGTACTTTAATCTCAAATTAGAAGTTAGGTAAAACTAGACGGCTCAATAACTCTAATTGTGGAGGACGACTCCCATCAAGAATGCATAACACGGCGCGACTAGTAATGTCTCATTAATCTGGTCATCGATCTCTTGCGGTTTTGCATCTTTCGGACATAGTGGATCATTAGAGACATGTTAAGATAGGACGACCCGCCCTCCTCGACTGCCCGCCTTGCGGCCTCGCCCAGCTCCTTCACCCTCAGCCTCCTCTCGGCGCCTTCCTCTCCTTCGTCCATCAACCGCCCGATCGCGTGCTGCACGGCCTCCCTGCTCACCATCACGCCACCCTTCTCCTCCTCCCCCCACTCCGCCGGTCTCCGAACTCCGAGGCTCACCCCGATGCGGAGCACCTGCACGATCTGCTTCTCATTGTAGAACTGCTCGGCAAACATGGGCCAGGTTATCATGGGCACTCCGGCGGTCACCGCCTCGAGGGTCGAGTTCCACCCGCAGTGCGTCATGAACCCGCCAACAGACGGGTGGGACAGGATCATGACCTGAGGGGCCCATCCCCTGATGATGAGGCCCCGCCCCGGGGTCCTCTCCTCGAACCCATACTCCGAGAGCCACTTCTCTAGCTCTTGTGAGTGGTCGCCTTTCCTTATCACCCACATGAAGCAACAGCGCGAGGCCTCAAGCCCCAAGGCGAGCTCCACGAGCTGCGAGGCCGACACGTGGCAAAGGCTACCAAAGCACACGTAAAGCACGGACTTCGGGTCCCTAGAGTCCAGCCAATCTAGGCACCGGTTCGGGTCGATGGAGGGCTTGTTGCCTCTGTCGAGCTTGGCGGAGTCAACCCCTGGGGACAGCGACAGAGGCCCAATGCACCACAGTTTCTTCACGACCTTTTGATAACATTTCACGTAATTCTTCTCTAGCTTCTCAAAGGAGTTCACCAACACGCCGTCGGCTGTGAGCTCGGCCGCCTTGAACGTGTCCAGGAGGTCCTCCAAGTCGTCGAGGCCGTCCTTCATCATCTGCGGAAGCTGGGCCTTGGTGAACTCGATCTTGTCAGGGAGGCCCGGGACGACGAACGGCTCGTCGTCGCCCTTGACCCGCCCCATGACGTCGGAGCGGCTGATGCTGTGGGAGCACAAGAGGGTGAAGCAAGAAATGGTGTGGAACACGATCCTCGGAAGGCCAAACTTTAGGGCAACGTCGGTGGTCCAAGGAAAGCAAATGTCGGTGACGATGCAACTGGGTTTGTCCTCCATGGCCTCAAGGCGCTTCTCGAGGGGCCCTTGCAGCATGTTGCTCGCGTCGAAGAAGGCGGTCATGAGGTCCGACGAGGGGAGCGAGTCGATGTTCTCGCAGCCCTCGGGGAGGCCGGCCTCTTTGCATGGGAAAGGGAGAGTCAGGAAGTGGATGGCGAGACCCAAGGTCCGGGCGTGATCCAAGACAGATTTATACCGGAGCGCGTTGAGAGGAGTCATGACGACGGTGACGGAGACGCCGTGAGCGGCGAGGTGCTTGGCCATGCCCGTGAACGGGAGGAGGTGGCTTTGGGACATGAGAGGGATGAGAAGGAAACGAAGCTCTTGAGCTTCGGAGCCCATCTCTTTCTTGTTTTCTTTCTTTCTTTTTGTTTTTTGGGGAGGAGGACGAAGAAGAGTTGATGATGGAGGGCTTCAAGGGCGGTGGAGGATAAGGTTTAGGTGAAGGTGAAGGTGGCAAGAAATGGTGGCTGTGGTTCCCTCCAATATATAGGAGCAGCTTTGGTTATAGAGCTTCTAGAAGAAACACTTGTGACGTCACGCTGTCATTTGCCGTTTTGGTTGGCCATTCCTCACCTAGAAGGAGCTGGGGGTTGCTCCGCGCCGAGAGGATTAAATGACAGAACAATTTCCAGATAACCATTTTCTAATTGGAAATCGGGCGCTAGATTCGGATGCCCTAGTTTTTGTATTTAAATCGTAACGTCTTTCGATCGGAAGATTTCAGAGGTTACAATCTCACCTTCACAAGTGAGTCTTTATCCTAAATCCTTAAGTAACAATCGTGTCAAAATACGGACGCTAAATGGGTAAAGCACGTTTTATTTCTCGAATGCGATCGATGAACAATTCATGGGCCATTTATCTCAAAATCGTGGGAAATCTAGCCCTCTTCTCGAACATTCCTTTTTCTCCGAGGAAAAAAAGGGGTCTCGGATACTAGGTAGTTTGATATGGATCTTGCAACTTAGACACAGCATATTGACCCTGCTCATTAACTTGCAAGGTGGTCTCGCCATAATTACTTAGAGAGACAGAAAAAAAAAAAAAAAGAGCTATTTGCTCGTAATTTAGGGATCATGAAGATGAGACTGTGTGCTAAAATAATCGAGCAACTTGAGTGTGATCGGAATCTTCATTTTGCCGCTTGATCATTTTGTAAAATTACTTGCAGCGGTCCCTGTGAAGTCGATTAAATTGATCGATTGCACGTAAATCTGATGTTCCATATTTCATTATCCGCAAATCCGAGTTCAATCATTTCCATCCGCTGGGTAAAAATGTTCTGGAAACTATGGTGGATTTTATCTTTGTCCGGACTAGGACGAGAGGAGATTTTCTAAGATATTCAAGAGAATTCTGAATATGCGATGTCCCGTGCGGTGATTTGAAGTCTTCGAGTCCGTGTGAAGCGGGAATTGGACGTGGTTTCTTTAATCAACTTTTCATGTCCGGCCTAATCACTTCAACCAAGCTCACTTTGCGGCGTTTTGTGCTGTCTTGAGCTGCCAAGCCTGTCCACGCAGAAAATGACGAATATATATATGTATGTGTGTGTGTGTGTGTGTAATATTCACGCTTATTAGGGTTGATATGGGTAGTTTTACTTTTTTAGAATAACTAGCTACTTATTTCGATGATGGGATAAAGAACTTACAAACAAAAGTAACGCAGTATATTAACAAGTGATCTAGAAACATCATATTGTCATATTATTAAGTGGCAAAAAAAGTCATAAACCTATTACATTAGTATCAATTCAGTCATAAATCTTTCAATTAGACCAATTTAGTCATAAACCTTTTTACATTTGTGCTAATTCAGTCCGTTCGGCCAGTTTTGATGAAAATAGCTGCCTTAGAAGCTAGTCGCCTTAAGTGACACCACCGGCACTGGATAATCTTTTAATAATTGTTTCGGATTTTATTTTTTTCCTTATCTTTTTTTCTTCCTTATTTATTTTTGTCGATGGCCGGACAATGAGGGTTTGCCTTGCTTGGGCGAGGTCGCCCTCACCATCCACAACCTGGGGCTGGCCTCCCCGGGTCGTGCCTAGGCTAAGGCGAGCATCAGCAATGCTCCCCTCGCCAGGCCTCTCATTGAGGAGGAGGTCAACCCTTGTCCACGCTAGGGCAAGGCTTGCCGACCGCGCCTCCGCCCAAGAGAGGTTCAATGAGGCTAACCCTCGCCTAGGCAAGGCCACCTTAGCCTAGTTGAGGGTTAGCCTCACCAAATATAGTGAGAGGGGCCATGACGGCGCCTAGGTGCAACCCGGCGAAGCCGACACTCACCGGCCACCGGCAAAAAGAAAATAAAATGAAAAAATATTTAGAATTATAAGAAAATGTCCATGTTAGCGTTGGTGGTACCACGTCATTGGTTTTCGGCTAAAGTTGGCCGGATGGATTGAATTTGAACTAATGCAAAAAAGTTTAACTAAATTTGTCAAATTGAAAGGTTTATGACTAAATTAATATTAATGCGATGGGTTTAGGAATTTTTTGTACTTTTCCTTATTTATATGCAATAGGTTTAAGACTAATTGGGTGATTTTTCTAAATTCCAGAATAAATCATATGAGGTTGCGTGGTTTCAGTTATTTTTCTTCTCCACCACAAGATATTTGTTGGCTTATGAATGTGTAACCATGGTGGATAAAATTTTCACTTGCTAATGAGATCCACATTATAAAATCATCTAAAAGGTTCAGTTCTGAACTCGTAGATGATGTCTACAACTCCATTTTGTTAATAATGTAATTTTTTTGGAAGCTACTAGCCCGACAGTTTGACAATATTGTTAGTTATTTCTGACCACAGTAGCTCCCAATTAATAAGTGATTTATGTAAAACATGCGTGATGGTGTGTAGATCTACAGTTAAGATTGTACCATTCCTTTACTAGTAAAGCTGCATGACTATTGACTTATAATGTAATTGACATTGTTGAAAAAAAGTCAATTTTTGCTTTTTGCTTTTTATTGTTGATTCAGGATGAAAATCATTGTCTCTCGATTGGTTTAAATAATGCATTTTGATAGGGTACGCAACCTACTACTTTTTGCCATACCCTTCACCTTCTTGATCACTAATTGGGAAATTATAATTCGAATAATCTAATCAATGATTACAGACCGTGGGCTATGTAAAGAAAGAAAGAAAAAGTTGCTGTGTACCTAATTTTTTTTTTTTTTTCAAATTTATGAGACTTTAGTCTACTAAGATTCCCTCTCTTTTTAGTCGTTACATCAGGACAAAAAGCTAAAGATTCTTGCCAAACGGCAATCGCTAGACACGACAAAGATGTTGAAAGGCACATATTTTAGAAGTTTGGAAGTTTGATTGGTAGCTTTCCATCGAGATCAAAGAGAGGTAACATAGGATCCACTGCATCCAACAGCCTGTCACTCTATTTGTGGTGCTCGTATTCTAGAAGGTGCACATATTTTATGTGGTTTTAAAAAATTACATAGATGCTTTTTGAAGAAAAATGTGTATGGAGAGATGATTTTAATTTTCAGACAAAAGTATAGACACCAGCGACGGCGTTTCGCCTGAATAAAGAGGAGGAAGACAAAAGGAGACTTGCGCTCACCTTGTCTAGAAGAAACAGGTTGAAGCTTCGAATATGGTTTTCCAGTGCTGTCTGCGATTAATCAATTTAAACCGCTTCAATTTATATGCCCTGAAAAGTTTATTTAGACATTATATCGAATTGAGTTGGTGATACAAGGCGTTTAAAAACTACGTAAATTTAATTATAATGTGACGCGTACGTTACACATCATACAAATGGGTTGTGTTTAAAATTGCCACAATCCATTTATGGAGATATTGATATTTTACTCAAATGACGCATTTGCCACTTATAAATTTTAGCTTATAAACTCCTTAACCTATATAGAGATCAACACAAATGAATTTTATCAGAAAGTTAATTTACATTTTAATTTAATTGCTGAAACAGTGCACACTGTCGCGCTCTATTCTTTATGATATGTGTAGATAATTGGAGATGGTTGAATTTCAAGAGGATTGTCTTATTTATTATTACTACATATAGAATCCATTTAAGCACAATGGATTTGTATTCACCGCCGTAAAATTTTCTATTGTATCTTCTGAGTTTTATAAAATGAATCTCACTTGCTTAACGTGGTTCCGAGCTTCATGTTCCTTCACTAGCGACGGCTCCAATGCTGTATGATTGGGAGAGTTTGTAATGTCCTTCTCACTTATCAAATGAGAGATTACTTGTGAGTCTATTCTTGCTCTTATACCATGTAAAATTTTACGGAATCACTGTGAATTATTTTAAAAGTTTAAATTGTTAGACAAAGGCAATGATTGAATTAATTGTGAGCAGTGTGAACAAGGAATATACAAACATACGCGTGAATGATTATTGTGCATATATTAACATGTAGCTTTGTCTATTACAATTGCTGCTGTTATCACTTGTCCTTATGAAAGCCGTGAATTTTGGGTGTGATGTGTTAACTCATATGATTGAGCATGCAGATGAGTCGGATTGCCACTATGATGTAGAAACCTCTTTTAAGGCCCCATCTGTTTCAAGAAAAATGAATGATGTAGAAAACATTTTCCACAAAACGATATATTTTTTCGCTTAAAATTATTAGCCTATGAAAAATATTTCCATTTTCGCCACTACTATACTCCAAATATTTTCGCCATATTTTCGGTGACAATAAAAATATTTTTTTGTTCGTTTATTTTCACAGGAGATATAAGCAATCATTGTAGGAAAATGTTTTTCAAATTATTTATTTTTCACAGAATAAACGGTGCCTAGGAAGCAAATAATTTGATAGTTACAACACAACCCCGTCCAATTAATCTTGTGAAGCTTTTTTGTTCTGGCTTTTGTTGCCAGTTGCTGTCTAGAAGGAGAGCTGGACTGTAAGTGGAAACATTTGTAAGTGGACAGCGAACGAGACATCCCACCTTTACCTTATGTCTGATTCGTTCGTTGGGTCCGCTGTTCCACTTCATGTCATCGTTCAGGGATCGATCAAAGCTCGAAGGATATGCGAGCGCAAGCCCCACCCGCACAGGTGCGAGTCCGTGCATAACCAGATCAAGCTGGCGACACTATTTTCCTCCGACAGTTCCTTGTCATCTAGAAGACCTGAACAATGACGATCCAAGACATGTCCATGTCATCTTTTCGGACCTTATCCTTGGCATTTCGTGTCCTTCTCAATCTCTGCATATTCGAGAAGATACTTGTTGGAAGCAATCCACGTAGTTCGACTTAAAGAGGTGAGCAATAAGGAGCCATGGTAGCGATTTCCCAAATGAGGGGGACGGACGGCGAAGCTTTTCCTTCTCTTTGGCCATACACGGAGACACGAATTGACACCCGGAAAAGGAAAAGTTGATGGTTTCTTCCTAACTGTTGTCCAGCTCTCTTATCTTTATAATCCAAGGAATTGCAGGGCTGTTCAACAAGTGATTGCAGTGAATGCAAGCAATGGCTATTTATCTTTCTAAAGGCACTGTCCTGCTTCTGATAGTGAGAAGCAGAAAATCAGACCAAGAAGTAATGGAACTGACCTAAACAAGTGATTCGCGAATCAAGCAAGTTATTTTTCATCTGTTGTGAGATGGGGTTGATATTAAGTTGATGAAACTCCTGTGAGAGATCAATGAGCTGCAGCGTATCTTGTGTTAACCCCGAACTTGTTGCATAATGTCTTCGATCATCAGCGTCATGTTGAGATATGAAGAACCTCCTTCTTCCATGGCCATCTTCGCTCTGCGTCCAAGACCGGCCGCTCGGTTTCGTCTCTCCCGGGCTCCGTCGTCTACTTCGTCCATGAGCTGGTTCACTGCTTGCTTCACTTCTTCCCTCTTCATTAACACCTCGCACTTCTCTTCTTCCCCCCAGTTCATGGCTACATTGGACCCCAACCTCACACCGATTTTCAGCACCTGAACAACAACCTTCTCGTTATAGAACTGCTCGGCGAACAACGGCCTTGTTAACAATGGCAAACCGGCGCATATCCCTTCGAGCGTCGAGTTCCAACCACAGTGTGTCAAGAAGCCTCCGACTGCTGGGTGTGACAAGATCAGCACCTGAGGCGCCCAGCCTCGGATCAAGATGCCTCTCCCTTCGATTCTCTCCTCAAATCCACTTTCCGATATCCAATCCACGAACCGAGATTCGTTCCCTCCTCGTACGACCCAAATGAAAGGTCGGCCACACGCCTCCAAGCCTAACCCAAGCTCTATCAATTGCGGTGCTGTGAGTCGGTTCAAGCTTCCGAGGCATGCGTAGATGACAGAACTTGGTCCCCATAAGTCGAGCCACTTCAAGCAATGGTCATCATTGACCAAGGACTTGTTGCCTCTTTCGGCCTTGTCCAGGTTGTCCTCATTGCACAGCGACACCGGACCAATACACCAAACTTTACCCCTCACGCGTCTGCATTCACGTATATACGCCGGCTCCAATTCTTCAAAAGTATTAACGACCACACCGTATGCAGCTAGTTCTTTTGCTCTTATTTCATTCCGCATATCTTTGATGTCTGATGGAACAATATTCACAGCTCCTGGAAGCTGAGCTCTTGTAAGCTCAATTCTATCCGGTAGACCAGGCACAACAAACGGCTCTGACTCAGGCACTGTATCAAACACCTTGGACTCAACTATGTTGTGAGTGCACACGAGTGAAAAACAACTAGAGCCATCAAATACAATCCTCGGAATCCCAAATTCACGGGCAGTCTGGTCCGCCCACATCACAATCTTATCCGCAATTATGCAGCTTGGGCGAAGTTGTAGCCGATGGAGCAATCGCTCCACCGGTTGCCGCAACATGCTAATGCCGAGAAGCAGATTCTTCAACATGCCCCGGGAAGGGAGGGAGTCCATGCTCTCGCAACCTTCAGGCAGGCCAGCCTCTGCCGAGGGAAAGGGGACCTGCAGGAGCTCGATCCGCAACCCAGACCTGGCGGCACGGTCGAACACGGGCACGAAACGGGCTGAATTGATGGGAGTGGTGACGACGGTGACGGTCAGGCCCCGGCGGGCCAGCAACCGGGCCATGTCCATCATGGGGATCATGTGGCCGGAGGCTAAATGAGGAAGCAGAACGAAGTGAAGCTCTTGGTATTGGGAATCCATTGTTGGTTCAATTTAGGTCGAAGGAAAGTCCGCTACTTTGGGTCCCACCAAATCCTTCCTAGCTCCATCAAAAGAGAATGCCTACTTCAACGGAATCGATAGCAGAGATGGAGTAAAAATTCGCTCAAGGGTCACAAACTTAAGCTCGCGAAGCTACAAGATTATGACGTAATGCGACGACAGAGCGGTTGCTACCCCATCTGAGAAGAATGAATCGTTGCAACTGCTAAATTTTCAATAAGAGAGAGAGAAGAGGCAGGAGGGCACTTGCCTCTTTCCTTCGTTGGTGGTTACGAGAGAACGTAAGAGCAAATCTGGCCCTGTTTCTGCTGCTCCGCCTCTGCAAATCGGATGAGTCCGAACCAGTTCCTCAGTCCCGACCTGAGAACAGAGACGATGGACAGGGGAGACGGGAGACTGCATCCACCCAGACAAGCGATGAACTGGGCCGGATGTGGATGGGTGTGCTTTGGGCCTCTTGTTCCTCCTCCACGAATCAAAAGTTGTTGGGCTTCCCGCACCATAGTACTTTATTGAACGCCTAATACCCAAAAAAATTTCAACATTTAGTATCTATTCCAATTATATTTAAGATATTATTTTTATCTTGTAAGAAATCCCCAATTTTTATTTTTGTCACAATTTTACCGGCCCGATACCCAACACACCCCCAACCTTAGCACATGTCCCGATTATATCCAAAAGTTTTTTTGTCTCATAAAAAACCCTTCAACTTTTATTTTTGTCTCAATTCTACCACCGTCAGTCTTCCGTCTATGATCGCCGTTAATTAATCATATGTGGCTCGAATCTTCTTGCCGAACTTACCAATGAATATTTGAAAATTGAAAATAAAAGGTTTTAGGGATGACGAAATTTAAGATCACTCGTCCAAATAATCAAATCTCCATGTTAGCCGCCATCTTGAGTGACTCTATATCTCTCGACAATGTGTAGGGGAAGTAGACAACTAACGAGAAGTTTGGAGGTTTTTTCCATGTCAGCTTTGCTAAAGTGTAAATACCGCGTAGGATTAACTATATGTGAATATCAAAGCAAGGCTAACGGTGATAGAATTGGGACAAAATTAAAGTTTGGGATTTTTATGAGAGAAAATTTTTTCAATATATTTTGGACAAGTGCTAAAGTCGATTTTTTTTTTTTTTTTGTATTAGTTCGGTAAAATTCGGACAAAAGTAAAAGTTATGAGATTTTTTAGAAGACAAATAAATTTGGATATAACTGAAACAGATGTTAAAGTTGAGGGGCTTTTTTTTTTTGGATTTGAGCCCTTTATTGAGATAGGGAATTATTAAGCAATTTCCATAATGTCGTGGAATCAAATACACAATTTAAAAATCTGCTCGTACTTTTTTCCGGCCCCCGCTGTCTTCCCTAACCTGGATTCCTTCCTCTACTTTTCTTCTTGCTGTTCGAGCTCGCGGTTCATGGCTATGGGGATTCCAACCTTGCCGTTAAGCCTCACGGCCGTGGACAATCATCAGAGCTGAAAAGAATAATGTCTTCGAACATGTACGCACGGTCCATTCATTTGACTTCAACAATGCCTACGTCCGCACTAAAGGGTGCACATGCAGTAAGTACAAGGCGCAAAAAAATTAGCACAAGTTGAGAAAGTTTATGGAAATGAGTAGAAAAAAATTTAAGGTGAATGTGTAGTTGATATTGATTCACAAGTTGTGGTGGACCCACAAGTTTTTTTTTTTGATAAAAAAATAGTGAATAGTATTCTTCGGCCAAAGAAAAGATTTGGTAGATGTTGTTCACAAAATGAAAGGAACTGGCTAACTCAAATAGAAAAAGGGGAATGCCAATATCTAGTATACTAGTACACTTTGAACTTAATATATTTTAGAAGTTTTGGAATCAATTAACACGTAAATATGAAGAGAGGTTAATTAGTCTCTGCTTCTTTAATTCCAATAAGGTACAAGTATTCGTTGACGTCGAAAGTTGGTATCTGTCAAAACATTTTTTGACATACAATGCTTAATTTTTATTTATCTCGTTCAGATAGATGGCGTTCGTATTAAAATTAATTTCACTTATTGGTGCTTAACTTTTAGGTCCTCGCTCATCTTCATTTATGAGATTCAAATCGACGGTGGAATTTTTTTGTCTACTAATTCATCATTAATACTCTGATCTTTGATATCGATGGTTTTGAATATAGGTCATCGGAAGTCCCCGGTCAATTTGATTTGAGCGAAAGAAATAGGAGTCATTTCATTGCACAATGATATCATTATTAGAAACAAAGCCAGTACTTAAAGCGTTTTTTCATATTCGAAATTTAATAGATCTTTATAATGACATTTAAGATTTCCTTTTTAGTTAGTGATGAAATACTAGACCGCTCCTTCATGTCCTCTTTCTGACCCCCAACCATCTGTTCGTTCCCCCAACTCACTCCCTTCAGATCTATGATTCTGGCCCCAAGGCCGACTTGGACCGAAAACTGGGCTTCGTGGCCATTTCCGATTCTTTGGAAAGCGCGAACACGAGAGCATTGAGCTATGTAGCACCGACACAATATGGGATACGACTCGACACGCCGACATATGATTTCTAAAAAAATAGAGAATTTCGATACGCTAAAACACATTGTATATTAAATATATTATATATATATGAGAAATCATTATTTTTATGATTTCACATCTTAGATTTCATAATATATCGATTTTGAATGGACTTATGAAGATATCAACAAGAACAACCTAGAAAATTATTCCATAAAACATCAATTGATATTTTTTTTTATTGAAAATATAAAAGTTTAAAAAGAGAGAGCGAACTAGAGAAAATAAACTATGTTTCAAGAAATGTTATTTTCAGAGGAAATGAGAAAAGAAAAAGGGGGGGAGGGAGCGAGAGAAGGGCGGGAAGGACATATTATTTTTAGGGTTAATACCATGAAAAATCCTAAATTGGGACACCTATGACAAATTTCCCATAAATTATTTTTTTGATCACGAAAAATCCCAAACTAGTACATCTGTGACAAATTTACCCCAAATTATTTTTTTACCATTAAAAACCTTAAACTGGTACATCTATGATAAACTTATCCTAAACTAAATTTTTTTTACCACGAAAAACTCCAAACCGATACACCTACTACAAATTACCATTCATTAAATTGGGTTAATACCATGAAAAATCATAAATTGGTATACTTGTGATAAATAAAGGGTAAAAATCATAAACCGATACACTTATGAACCGCCACGTGCCATCTAATTCAGCAATTTGACGGTTAAATTTAACGAAAACTAATGGAGAGTAAATTTATTGTAGATGTACTAGTTTGGGACAAATTTTTCATAAATATATCAGTTTAGATTTTTTGTGGTAAAAAAATAATTTGAGATAAATTTATCATAGATATATCAATTTAGGATTTTTTACGGTATTAACCATTATTTTTATCACTTACTTTAAAGCGTTCATTTAAGGTCCCATAGGTCGCTGTCAGTCATAAATTAGGGAAAGGTAAAGCTATCATCACCCCCCCTCTCTCTCCATCTCCCTAGACGGAAAAACAACACCTCTCTTTCTCTACTCTCTCTCATCTATGCATCAAAGCACCTCAAGGCTCCGTTCGTTTTACGAAAAATATTTTCCCTAATTTTCGATATTTGAGGGGCGAAAAATGATTGGTCAACGAAAACTATTTTCCGATCAACAGAAAATGTTTATGTAAAATTGGGGTCCCAATCTTTGTCGCTTCCGAAGAGGAGGTCGTCTACATCACATATGCCAAAATATCACCTTCAACGGCCTCAACTCAAGCATCTCCCCATTCAGCTCCCCTTCAGGCTGCCCTTCGCGATCCGGTTTGTGATTGGGTCGATGACCGTTAACTTCTCGAAGCTGCCGGCGCCGAGGATGGCGAGGATCTCGCCCTCGCATGCCTCGCCGGAGATGCTATTGACCAGTATCTTGCTCTAGGTGAAGAGGCTCTCCCTTATGTCGGGGTCCTTGACGGCAACGGAGTCGAGGCGGTGGAGTCAAGGTGGCTGCGGTGCTGGGGAGGAGCTAGAACAACTTGACCTTACGACGAACCTTCACGCTGTAGGTGAGGTTATATTAGTGGAGGACCAAGGGGAGGGAGCGCGAGTCAAGGCCGACGTCGACATCGAGGGCGCTGTGATAGATGGGCATCTCGCCGCCGTGGCTAGTGGCCTGCTTGCAAGCGTCACAAATGCGCTTGAGGAGCTGAGCGAGGGTCGGCGAGGGAGCGGCGGCCGCGTGGGGGAGGGAGGATTTGATTGGTGAGGCAATTTGGGTTTGGGATTGAGGAAATTGGTGATTCGAGAGTAGGGGATATGAGTAGGATTTGGTTTGATGCAGAGAGATTTGGGGAAATATTTTGGAAAGGAGACGTCTTGGATCGGGGATGGAGATCTCTTTTCCTTTTCGTTTAATTATTTTTGTTGGATACATAATCCGATCTAACACATACTCAAAATAGCGGAAACATGCCCAATAGATCACTAGATTCACTGATCGACGAAGATATATCACGAGGACGTACCTTATTGATCACCGGTTAAATGCCCTTTGCGATCTCGGAGGATTTCTTTGTCAAACGATAATCGACAATGGGGAGGAGCGTTCTACGTTCTCTGTTTTCTTGAAAGTGACAGAATGAACTTGGGAAAACGATGGAGAGCACGTCGGTTATTTGACGTTTATTCAACCAACGTGACTTTTCACGTTTGAAGCGGATAACTGCTCAAGAGGTGTGGTTGCCCGCATAGGTGCACACCGTATCTCCTGTGGACCCCACTTCAATATTTAATCTAATATATCCCACTCGTCCATGTAGGGCAAACAACTCCTATTTGTTCATGGAGGACTAATAACTAAACTTTTTATCTTCGCAAAGTTCATATTGGCAAATAACCCGTACGACTAGCATACATTGAGAGCTCGTTGTCATATATCCGTTGGGAGTATATGACAGCTCTAAAATTGGACATAAAAAGAAATGAATTGTATGCTGTACCTTAGATCGATCACCCACATATAAATTTCTCACTAGATCTCATTTTAAAATTGACATATTATATTCACAATTATGATCACACCAAATAATCATAATTGACCTGTCTGTGAATATAATTCATAATGTGACTTAAAACTCCAAATCAATCTTCCTCATTCATTAGATCTCTCAATCTCGGTTCAGCTCGCTTTTCTAGGAATGTCCCTTTAGATCGAATCAATTTCATGACCATAGGCAACACCCTAAGATAGCAAACACTAAATAGAGACCTTGAGAATAATGAAGAGTCATGATGGTACAAAAAATGAGGAATTTTATCCTCGAGAGTCTCACTCGGCACAGAGAAGTTGAGATCAAAAACTCTTGCCTACTCTCATTGGTCGATAGTGCATACGTAATATGAAATACGTATTACGGTATGTTCTCCTTCCCTATGGAGCGTATGTCTTTCTATTTTAATACCGTACGGATGCTCATCTTGACACACTCAGTGTCTAACTCGAGTTCACGTAACAATTCCAGCCACGAGTTTTTCATCAGAACTCTCATCCGGCATTTAAGACGGATAAAACGAAATATGTGGGTTATTTCACTTCCGGACATTGTAAGTAATAAGTCCTCATCTTAACATCATGTTAAGGCGGTATTAGTATTTTAAGCTTGAGCTCTCAATTATCACTTAGATAATAAGCTTAAAATTGCCTCATCTCTATTTACTACATAATAAATAGAGGCGGTTACCCGTGTGAGTGGGCTAACCTCTCATCCGTCCGACATATTTTTTAATATATAGTGCACCAATCATTAATATGCATGAATATCAAATAAACTTATAGACTTTAATATTGATAAATAACATCATCGATTATTGACGTTCAGGGAAAAATTACAAATATTCAATACATTAACCTCTACGCAGTCCTAGAGTCTTTATATGACCAAAAAAGCATCTCTAGGAATTGGCTTTGTTAGGGGATCTGCTAACATTCTATGCGTAGATATATACTGTAGGTTCACTTCCTTTCGTGCTTCCATGTCCTTGACATAGTTATACTTAATGTCTATGTGTTTGGTCTTACTATGAAACTTATGATCCTTAGTATAAGCCATTGCTGCTTGACTATCACAATAAACCTTCACGGGTTTTGCAGCATCTCCTGTAACACCCAAATGATCCATAAATCTTCTAAGCCAAACACCTTCTTGTGCTGCCGCCGATAATGCCACGAACTCGGCTTCTATGGTGGATAAGGCTATACACTGTTGTTTCTTACTACTCCACGATATGGCGCCATTATTCAGTAAAAATACATTTCCAGAAGTGGATTTTCTCTCATCCAAATCTCCTCCCCGGTCAGCATCGGTGTAGCCCTCTAGGTGCGGATCACTTCCTTGATAAGTTAGCGAGTAATCGGCGGTTTCTTTGAGATACCTCAAGATTCTCTTAACGGCAATCCAATGTGCTTGACATGGATTGGATTGGTATCTACCGACCAATCCAATCGTATAACAAATATCGGATCTTGTACACATCATAGCGTACATGAGACTTCCGATAGCACCGGCATATGGAACATTTTTCATACGTTCTTACTCTTGTAGAGTCTTAGGACACATTCTTCGGCTCAACCCATTACCTTTTGCAATAGGAGTATCAATGGGTTTGCAATCTTGCATACAAAATCGTTCGAGAATTTTATTGACGTACGTCTCTTGCGAAAGAGATAATGACCTTTTCGAACGATCTCTCGAAATCTTAACTCCGAGAATGTATGTAGCTACACCCCTATCTTTCGTTTCAAAATTAGAAGATAGCCAACTTTTGACTGTCTTCACAAACTCCATATTATTTCCAGCAATCAATATATCATCAACATATAATGATAAAATTACAAAGTGACCTTTGGACCTTTTGATATAGACGCAATTATCTTCATTAATTATTTCAAAATCATATGCCACTATGGCATTATTGAAGCGTATATACCATTATCTTGAAGATCGCTTAAGGCCATATATCGATCTCAAAAGTCGACATACCTTTTGTTCTTGGCCCTTTTTAACAAACCCAACGGGTTGTTCCATGTAAATCTCTTCATCTAATTCTCCATTGATAAAAGCGGTCTTTACATCCATCCGATGTAATTCAAGATCCAAACTAGCCACTATTGCTAGAATGAGGCGAATCGAGGTAAATCTTACCACGGGAGAAAAAGTATCTTCATAGTCAATTCCTTCCCGTTGATTATATCTTTTCGCTACAAGGCGTGCCTTATATTTCTCAATTGAGCCATCAGCCTTGCGCTTTATTTTGAGAACCCATTTGTTACCAATGGCTTTGCGTCCTTTCGGAAGATCAACTAGTTCCCAAACTTGGTTTGATTTCATTGACTCCATCTCTTCTTTCATTGCTTTTATCCATTTTTCCTTATTAGGACAAGATAGAGCCTCATTCACATTTCTTGGTTCATCTTCATCCAATGGAGCGATCATGAAAGTTTCCCCTTCAATTTCAAAGCGTCGTCGAGGAATGCTTTTGCGACCAGTTCGTCGTGGAGAAGATTGTACCAAGAGTACTTCTTCCTCCAATACGCTCCCACTCGGACCGGATAATGGCATTGATTCATCAAGTGGTTGCAATGGAGATTGGTTTGTATTCAACTCCCCACCTCTCACATTGCTTCCACTTGGATCATTATGTCCAACGGTCTCATTATCTTGATCCAATGTCTCAAATAGGAAACAATCTTCACCTATTTCGCCATTTCTTGGAAATTCATTCTCTAAGAATGTGACATCTCGTGATTCAAATTCAGTCACATTTCCACTTTCTTGCTCACCTATGAACACATATCCCTTTGAGTGTTCTGAGTATCTTATGAAGATACTTTTTTTGCCTCTTGGTCCTAATTTTTCATATTTATGTGAGGACTCATGAGTATAGGCAGCACAACCCCAAGGTTTGAGAAAGCTTAAATCGGGTTTCCGACCTGTCCACAATTCATATGGGGTAGAAGTGACCGATTTGGAAGACACTCGGTTAAGCACATAGGCAGCGATTAATAAAGCATCGCCCTAAAAGGCAATCGGTAAATTAGCTTGTGCCATCATGGACCTAACCATTTCAAGTAGGGTTCTGTTTCGTCTTTCGGCAACACCATTTTGTTGCGGAGTGTATGGAATAGATAACTGTCTATCTATTCCTTTTTCATCACATAGATTTCTGAACTCATCGGATAAATATTCTCGATCTCGATCGGATCTCAAAGCTTTTATTTTCTTATCTAACTGATTTTCCACTAAGGTCATAAATTTCTTGAAGCAACTAAATGCTTCTGATTTATGAGATATCGGATAGACATATCCATATCGAGTATAATCATCAATAAATGTGATGAAATAAACAGCACCATGCCTTGCCCTAACATTCATCGGGCCACAGATGTCGGTATGAATTAATTGCAATGGAAATTCAGCTCTTGTCCATTTTCCAAATGGCTTTCTAGTTGTTTTTCCCAATAGGCAATGCTCACGGGTAGGCAATTCAATTTTCTCAATATTGCCTAATAAGCCATCTTTGGCTAATCTATTCATTCTTTGTTGGCTAATATGACCAAGTCTAGCATGCCATGTATTCACATCATTCTCATTAGAACTAGAAGATGTAAATATGGAATAACATACATTCACACTAGTATGTTCGATATCCAATACAATAAAGCCATCCGTGAAATAACCGGAACCATAAAAGGTCGTTCCTAACAGCAAATCCACACTATTGTTGTGAAAATTCATACTAAAACCGAGTTTGACTAATACTAATACAGAGACAAGATTTCGACGAATCTCCGGAGCGTACGTAACATCATGTAGAAATAAAGTGCGTCCACCACGCATGATAAGTTGGCAAGTGCCAATTCCTTTTACTTCTACTCTGGAATTGTTTCCTACATAAATCCATCTCTCTCCACTTGGAATTCGTCGAAATTCCACGAACGTATTTTGATCTCTGGCTACATGGTCTGTGGCTCCCGAGTCTACAATCCACAAAAGATGAGATTCAGTTAAAAATATAGAACTTGATTCATAACAAACACTTTTACGTGTGTTAAGGGTTTCTACCTTCTTCGGCTCGCCACAATCGCGAGCGAAGTGACCCTTCTTGCCACGGTTGTAACATTTCATCCTCGAAATGTTCTTCTTCATGGGACGTTTCCCTTTTCCATGCTTCTCAAACTTTGGTTTCTTGCCGGATGGTTCAACTTTTTTGCCTATCCACTTCTTGAACTTTCCAGGATGCTTGCGCCTGAAGCCCGAAGCTCCATGTGAGCTAGATCCAATAACATATACATCATATTGTATCTTAGCCGCCGGAAGGCGGTCCTCCTCTAGCTCCAAATGGCGCACAACATCCTCAAAGGTTGTAACGTTCACATTGTGGGTCGGGTTCACTTTCATGTATTCCCAATTATGAGGCAAAGAGCGAATTACATCTTGCACTTGTTGTTCATCAGACAAAACATGTCCAGCATCCTTTAGCTCACTAATCATGTTCGACATCTTCCTCAAATGTTGCTTTATATTCTACCCATGTGGCATCTTATAAGTATCGAACCCGATTGTAAGCCGCCTCGCCTTGGTGACAAAAGTCCGACCAAATCTAGCCTTCAATGCATCCCACATGTCTTTAGCATTTTCATGCTGTCCGAACTCCCGCATGATGTCATTATTCATACTACTAAACAACGTAATGCGAGCAGTAGAGTTCTTTTTCTTCCAGGCAGCGAAAGCTTCTTTGTCTCTTCAGTGCTGTGCAATATTACCATCCTCTAGCTCGGTCATGGTCGGGTTAAGAGCTTCCAGTGCCTCTAATTCTTCAAGCACATACTGGATTTTCATGCTCCAGATTTCATAATTTTCGCCATTCAATTTCTCATCCTTGTTGAGCTCAGCAACAATATTCTTAGATGCCGTTGCCATAGCATCTGAATATAACATTTAGCACGTGTTTAAAGTCTATTTGTATGCAACAAATGCAATCATATTCATGCATCTTGATTATACCGGTATGTAGTTTCAAAAAAAGAAATTCTAAAATCAACAGTTCACTAAGTTCCTCATTATCATCCAGATTTTCTTATCTAAAACCAATACCAATACAATCATCACTTTGTGTTCATCATACGATTACTAAAACTTGTGAACACTCCCACTCGAAATATATACACATAACATAATGCATATACATAAATCATCAATACAACAATCACAAGTCCCTAAAAGTCTTCTAAGGCATACGAGAAAGGAACTAGCTCCGGTTACAACATGAGCATATGTAATTTCTTTGGTACAAGAAAAAGAATAATTAAGGTCTCGAGGAGGATTATGAATCAAATCAGGGGCCAAAATCAGCTCCTTTGGACAAAACCTTTGAGGACCCTTGCCTTTACGCCAGGGCGCATTCTGTCCGCGCCAAGACATATTCATTGCAAGCGATGACGTCTTCATCACTCCGATCCTTATAAAATCGTGTAAGAAATGTAGCACGGATTTCTTATATGTGGCAGCATCATTCCACCACACGCTATTCATCAAACCATGCCATTCTACAGGCATAGTGTTTTGTAGCGCATAAAATGCATCTACTAGGGTCATTTCTTGTCTAGCCCATACGATTTTTTGGATCATTTCGTTGACCTTAATAACATGGGTTATAATGTCAGAAGCATTATCCCATTTATAAAGACCCAATTTTGTAATCTTTTCCCTTAGAGCTTGATGAGCTTCAGCTCTCCTTGGCTTTTGGGTGTTCTCGCATTTCGTCTTACCCATTGCATTGTTCCTACAATGAATGCGTAACACAAATGGATTACGAAAATCCAATTATTTTGTAACTATTATGAACATATCATAATAAATAAAATAATAGGTAAAACAAGACCCCTTAGTATTGACCAACAAGACCTTTTTTTTTTTTTTTTTTTTTTTTCGGGTCAACGGAGAAAGTCAACGGTCGCGGTCAACGGGTCAAAGGTCAGACTGGGTCGGGTCCGTTAACCGGGCTCGGGTCACGGGCCTCTCCAGCAAAAACAAAATGGGCCGGCCCAATATATATATTTATATAAATGGTGGGTTTTAGTATTGGGCCGACCCCGGCCCAATACCCCGCGGGCCGCAGCCCAGCGCGCGGCTCGGCCCCCCCACGTGCGCCGCACGTGCGGCGCGTGGCTGGCCGTCCGGCCTCCTCCGGCGACCAAATTTTCGCCAAAATTTTCGTCTTTTCGAGACGAACACGATGGTATATTCATAACTCAAAAATGACGAACAAAAATGGCATAAAAAGGGACGAAACGCCACGGCCCCGCGGGACTCCGCCCCGTCGCGGTGCGTGGCGCACGTGCGGCGGCGTCCGGCGGACTCTCGGGGCCGGCGACCACTCAAAACGATCGTCTCGATGAGCCCGTTCTAATGGTATGTTCAATTTACTATTTTGACGAACAAATCATAATCAAAACGCTATGAACAGTAACTTCGCGATTAGGGTTAAAAACCTTAAAATACAACATATCAACACCAAAAACGAGAAGGAAACTAGTAACACATGCTTTGATACCAATGTTGGATACATAATCCGATCTAACACATACTCAAAACAGCGGAAACATGCCCAATAGATCACCGGATTCAGCGATCGACGAAGATACATCACGAGGACGTACCTTATTGATCACCGGTTAAATGTCCTTTGCGATCTCGGAGGATTTCTCTGTCAAACGATAATCGACAATGGGGAGGAGCGTTCTGCGTTCTCTGTTTTCTTGAAAGTGACAAAATGAACTTGGGAGAACGATGGAGAGCACGTCGGTTATTTGACGTTTATTCAACCAACGTGACTTTTCTCGTTTGAAGCAGATAACTGCTCAAGAGGTGTGGTTGCCCGCATGGGCGCACACCGTATCTCCTGTGGACCCCACTTCAATATTTAATCTAATAATTTTGGAAATTTATTTAGCATTTTCTAGTGAATTAAATGGGTCGAGTTGTGTTACATTTGAGTTGGATTGAACATGTGTCTTTTAAAATGTATAGTAAATAAATAGGTTAATATGATTTAAATGGATGGATTTGGGTTATTGACCTAAACTCAACCGAACTCATCTATTTGCCATCTTTACATAGGAGCCACCTTTTGGAATTAGTTTCATGGGCGAATGATCGAATGCTTTTTTAGGCTAAAAGAACATTATGCAAACAATATGGGATTGGCGGCTAATGGGTTAGCGTGTTGTAGGTATATTAATTAGGACTCTCGACCTCATCTCGCACTTAGGAAAAATGACCCGCCAATCGCCGTACGTTTGGATTGAAAAAGCATATGTGCCACTTAAGTGCTGGTTATATAGTCACAAGTCTCACTCAATTTGACAACGACAACGGTGCTCGTTCCATGGCAAAATCGAGACAAAATCAATATTAACAAAGTGTAAATCTTAAATGATAGTAAAATAGAAAGTCGACACTCGGAGTATTGAAACTTCAAGTGCACTACTTATATGAAATAAAAATATATGTCATATAGGGTATTGCACATTAATTGCCAAACCCATCACACATGTTGCTGCAACTGCAAAATCTCACGGACGAGCCGAGCCAAGCTCCGGCTCGAGCTCCCTCCTACCTCCATTGCCTTCTCGGCCTTCTCCGCGAGCTCCTTGACTCTCCCCCTCCTCTCCCTCCCTCCATTCCCATCGCCCATCAGCTCCTCCACGCCCTCCTTCACGTCCTCCCTCCTCACCCTCGCCACCGCTCCCCCTTCACCTGATCCCGCTGGATCCTCCACCCCGAGGCCCACCCCGATCATCGCCACCTCCACCGCCAGCCTCTCGTTGCAGAACTGGTCCCCGAACATGGGCCACGTCAGCAGCGGGACCCCAGCGCAGATGCCCTCCAGCGTGGAGTTCCACCCGCCGTGGGTCAGGAACCCGCCGATCGAAGGGTGTGACAGGATGAGCGCCTGAGGGGCCCAGCCCCGGACCAGGAAACCTCGTCCCTCGATCCGCTGGTCATACTTGTCGTCCGAGATCCACCGCTCGAGCTCTTGAAGCTGGCTTCCTCGGATGACCCAAACGAATGGTCGCTTTGAGCCTTCGAGCCCCAAAGCAAGCTCTTTCAGCTCAGGAGGGGTTAGGTTGCACAAGGTTCCTAGGCAAGCATAGACCACAGAGCTGGGCTCCTGCATGGAATCAATCCGATTCATTCATGAGCGTCCTACGTTCTTCCCATGATGTATCTACTTAGACCTTATATTAAACTAATACCACAGAGCTAGTCTTACCCATGTTGTGTTTATTTTTCCATTTATGTGCATCATTTTTTTTTCCGTCAAGAAATACTTATTGAACGCTGCAAGTCCGACAGTTTGACAGTACTATTATTATTTCTGACTACATAATTTATCAATCAACAATTGCTTTATGCAAAACATGCAATAATGGTATGTAGGTTTACGGTTGAAATTGTATTGTTTCTGATAGAGAAGCATTTTTCATATATCTTTTTATAACATGTGATAATCAAACCTTCCGTGCAAAGTAATTATGGGTTTTTTTTTTCTTCATGATGCCAAAAACTCTAATGAATTTAGGAAACAAATGAGAAATAGCTAGAAAGATAAAGAATAGATTTTTTTTCTTTGTTTTGCCTTTCATCGTTACCTGCGTGTCCAGCCATTCCAAGCACTTCTTTGAGTCAACTGCAGCCTCGTTTCCCCTCTGAGCCAGATCCAGATGGTCCTTATTGCACAAATAAACCGGTCCGATGCACCACACCCTTTTATGTCCTCTTACCTTCTTGTACTCTTCAGCATATGCCGGTTCGAGTTCCTCAAAGCTATTCACGATCACTCCATAAGAGGCCAACTCCGCTACCGTACACTTCTCAAAGAACTCTGCCAACCCTGGATGAGCCGGCACTGTCGGGAACTGCTGCTCCGTGAACTCGAGCCGATCTGGCAAGCCTGGGAGAACAAACTTCTCACAACAACTTTTAGTGATATTGGCTTCATCACTGCCATTCTTGAGACTTCTAAAGCAGTGCAAGCACAAGAGGCAAAGGCAACTCGTGCAGTAGAACACAACCCTCGGGACGTTGAACTTCCGAGCGACGTCGAGGGTGTAGCACACACACATGTCAGATATTATGCAGCTCGGCCTAGGGTTCAGATCATGGAAGAGCTGCTCGACTTGTGGTTGAAGCATTTCGATGGCATTGAACATCTTCAAAATCAAGTCCGGAGAAGGTAGCGTGTCGACGAGGTGGTGGCGATAGTCTTCGGGTATTCCCGCGGCTTGGTACAGCAACTCTAGTTCCACGAGGTGGATCTGGAGGCCGGCGCTTATGGAGCGATCGAGGACGGGTTTGGAACGAGCGGCGAATCCCGGGGTCATGATCAGGGTCACCACGAGTCCTTGTTGTGCCAACAAGCGCGCGACGTCAATCATCGGTATCACGTGGCCTTGAGCCATGAGGGGGAAGAGAAGGAAGTGTTGTCGGTGGCTTTGAGAGGCCATGGATTGAAGGATACAGAGGTGCGGGAATGGTGTATTAACTTCTGTAACTTGTATCAGATCTATTATTGAAGGATACTACCCATAAGTAAGAGATTGGAATGGTTTGTGGAAATTACAGTACTAGAAACGGTTTTGTTTGGATGCCACTTGTTCTACTAAAGACTCAGATAAAAAAAACAAAACCACATCCTAGTTTGTATTTTAAGGTATGACATCTGCTTGTAATTTAATGAAATGTGTGAAAGTAGCCTTTCACTTACTAAATAGGATGACTTATTTAACTCTATAAATAGGGGCGTTGGCCTTTAGACACCGGCCAGAACTCCATGGTTAAAGTCTGTGTCATCCCATGCAATTAAGGAAATATAGAGTTAAATAATATTAAGATGAGAGAGGTAGTGCATTAAAAATGGTTTTCATTCCGGGACCTACAGCTAGTTTCCTCATACATTAGGGCATGTCCGGTAACATTTCTGTTTTCGGAAACAATTCTTGAGCATAAATGGCTTTTTCTGATTCTGTTTTCGGAATAGTTTCTGAGCAAAAGACCAAGATTGGAACTATACAAAATTTCTCTTTTTGTTCATGTGGAAAAAAAACGCTACTTTCTTTTGCTTCTTGTTTCAGTTTCGAAACAGTTGCCAAGTTTAACTTTTGATTTTTCTTATCTTTCACCAACTTTCGTTATCGTCTTAAATTTACTAACATCAAAATTTAAGTGATTTACCAACTTTTCTCCAAGTGAATTATCAATTAGCTCTGGGTAAACCAACTCTCAATTAAATTAGTTGCCAACGTTTATTTGATTTTATTATTTACCAAATTTTCTATCAGGTCACTTGAATGAAGAAAAAGTTGGTTAGTCACTTAAACAAAGGTTGATCGCTTTATTTTATAGTTGATAATTTGGAGAGTTGGTACCACGTCAAGCTAGTTTCTTCGAGCACAAAACCTAAATTAATTACTTTATTATCCCCACTAATTGCAGGGATTATTTGTCAATAACGAACAATTTCTTGACCAGCCCCACTAATTGCAGGGATTATTTGTCAGTGACCAATAAAATTTGACTAGCTCCACTCTAAGGACATGTTTAGTTCTACTTTGGAGAAATGTCCTTGGGAAAATGCAAATATCATTTGGCTAAAGGGGATTACCGAAATGCAAACAATGTTTGGTAAAGTGTATTTTAAAAACACCTTAGAAAGAAACTTTGATGTAAATTCCTTTTGAAAAAAATACCCTTTATAAACAATTTGATTTTTTAGCTTTTTTATTTTTAATTAATTTAACTAATTACTTTCTTTAATTTTTCTCTTTTTTTTTTTCCTTCTTCCTTCTTTAATTTCTTCTCAGCTGGTTGTCGGCCACGACGACGGTCGTCGACCAACCACAAGCCGGGCTCGGCCTTGCCCCGACCTTGCCGTAGGCTAGCGAGCTCGGGCCTAGTCTCGCTGGATCTGGTGAGGCAAGCCTTGCTTGCTCAAGGCCTCGCCAGATCCGGCGAAGTTTGGCCTCCCACGAGGCCAAGGCTTGCGTCGCCGAGCCTCGAGCTTGCCGGCCCGCTTGTTATGGCCGATTGTTGGCTACCGTTGGCAAAGAAAGGAGGAAGAAGGAGAAAAGAAAAAAGGAAAATAAAGAAGAAAATAAAAAGATTAACAAAATTGAAATTGAAATTGTAGTTTTAGTTGTATTTCGAAAATGCAACTTTCCAAAGTACTTCTAAAGCTACTTTAGGTTAAAGGTCTTTAAGGGCCTTTGAAAATGCAATTGCATTTCCCCAAAATTGAGCAAAAAATGAATCAAATGATATTTGCATTTAGGCAAGGAACTTTAAAGCCCTAAAGCTCATTTCAAATGTTGAACCAAAGAGGCCCTAAATCGAAGCAATCACTTAGCGTGTATGTGTCTTCACACGCATATGGAATCCACTATAGATAACTTTTCACTGTTTTCATTATTAAAATAAGACTAGGCAATGACTTTCTTCGTGTAGCATATGAATCAAACAAAATCTTTGTGGCCACAAAAATTAAAAAAGAATCAAACGAAATCTTTACCTTCTCCATCTGCAGAGAAACGCTACCACCATATGCTATTATGCACATGTTGACACACAAAAATGACCAACTTTTTTTATTATTGCCTACAAGTATTAGACTTGGTCGATAAAAGCAAAATCATCAGTGAAATAAACAATTGACAACAAAGGGAATCAACAACATCAGTTATTGATGAGAGCCTTCATCACCATTTGAGACGTTGATCGACAAAGTCATTGACGGTGGGAAATCTACATGAAGACGTAGCTGCTGGGTAGTTTGGTTTTATTGCCACTAATTTAGGAATTTATAATTTCTTGTGGTTATTTGTACTAGATAATAGTAGTTATTGGAAAACACAACTTCTTGTAACTGCCATTAGGAAGTTATTTATTTATTTGAATTTCAAAGTTGTAACCTTCTATGTAAGCACCTGCAAGGGATTACAAAAAACCCAAGTGTACTCTTGGTAAACCCCTGTCTAATCCATCAAAGAACTTAACGTTTTTGCGAATTTATCTTTATTGTTACTTTTCTGTAATTTAAAAATCTTTCAAGTTCCATCCTTTAGCTGTAGTTACAAATATCTCATTCGATTAAATTCGGACGATGTATCTTTCTCACGCACTTTGTTGTGAAAACATCAATTTATATTTTAATTTAATTGCTGAAACAGTGCACACTGTCGCACTCTATTCTTTATAATATGTGTAGATAATTGGAGATGGTTGAATTTCTAGAGGATTGTCTTATTTATTATTAATAAAGGAATTAACAAATCTTACCATAAGATTTTTGCTAAAACACTCTTCAGTTTCGCAGGATGTAATTCGTGAAAGAAGACCGACGGCACCAGGTTGTAAATCACGAAGAATTTAATCCAACACCAATAGATATGTGCCGCTTATGACCTTGTGCTTCTCAATTTAAAGAACCGCATAAAACAAAACCATAATATATATCAATTAAACCCACCGCCTGCAGGTGTCCAAGATTGGTCAAAGAAAGAAGTCTCTGGTTGACCGGTTCTCACCTTGCACTATTCCTCTTTTGTTATTATCTTGACAGAAGTTGTTATGGAAACAATTTCTGTTAGATTCGGTTTTGAACAATCTGCAACATTCGTCTTTCAACTTGTGCGTACGGGATAATTCAATTCGGGTCGGGGTTAGTAAACGGACTTTAACTCGAGACATATTCCAACCTGCACAAACTAGTCCAATTTTTTATTTATGGGTAACATCCTTCAATAATAGACAAGATAGAAGTTATAGAAGCCAAAACACCATTCCCCCACCTCTCCATCCTTCAATCCATGGCCTCTCCAAGCCACCAACAGCACTTCCTTCTCTTCCCCCTCATGGCTCAAGGCCACGTGATACCAATGATCGACGTCGCGCGATTGTTAGCCCAACAAGGACTCGTGGTGACCCTGATCATGACTCCGGGATTCGCCGCTCGTTTCAAACCCGTCCTCGATCGCTCCATAAGCGCCGGCCTCCAGATCCACCTCATGGAACTAGAGTTGCCGTACGAAGCCGCGGGAATACCCGAAGACTATCGTCACCACCTCATCGACACACTACCTTCTCCGGACTTGATTTTGAAGATGTTCAACGCCATCGAAATGCTTCAACCACAAGTCGAGCAGCTCTTCCATGATCTGAACCCTAGGCCGAGCTGCATAATATCCGACATGTGCGTGTGCTACACCCTCGACGTTGCTCGGAAGTTCAACGTCCCGAGGGTTGTGTTCTACGGCACGAGTTGCCTTTGCCTCTTGTGCTTGCACAGCTTTAGAAGTCTCAAGAATGACAAGGATGAAGTCAATATCGTCAAAAGTTCTTGTGAGAAGTTTGTTCTCCCAGGCTTGCCAGATCGGCTCGAGTTCACGGAGCGACAGTTCCCGACTGCGTCGACTCATCCAGGGTTGGTGGAGTTCTTTGAGAAGTGTACGGTAGCGGAGCTTGCCTCTTACGGAGTGGTCGTGAATAGCTTTGAGGAACTCGAACCGGCATATGCTGAAGAGTACAAGAAGGTCAGAGGGCATAAAAGGGTGTGGTGCATCGGACCGGTTTATTTGTGCAATAAGGACCATCTCGATCTGGCTCAGAGGGGTAACGAGGCTGCAGTTGACTCAAAGAAGTGCTTGGAATGGCTTGACAAGCAGGTAATGATGAAAAGCAAAACAAAGAAAATAAACTATTCTATATCTTTCTAGCTATTTCTCATTTGTTTCCTAATTTCGTTAGAGTTTTGGCAACATGACGAGGGAACAAAAAATCATAATTACTCTGCACGAAAGGTTAGATTATTGCTCGTTATAAAAGAAGTATTTCGTGACAGAAAAAATATGATGCATATAGATGGAAAAATAAACTCAATAGAGATAAGACTAGTCTTGTCTTAATTCACTATAAGGTCAAAGTAGATGAATCAATTGAAGAACATAGGAAGCTCATGAATCAATGGGATTGATTCCATGCAGGAGCCCAGCTCTGTGGTCTATGCTTGCCTAGGAACCTTGTGCAACCTAACCCCTCCTGAGCTGAAAGAGCTTGCTTTGGGGCTCGAAGACTCAAAGCGACCATTCGTTTGGGTCATGCGAGGAAACCAGCTTCAAGAGCACGAGCGGTGGATCTCGGACGACAAGTATGACCAGCGGATCGAGGGACGAGGTTTCCTGGTCCGGGGCTGGGCCCCTCAGGCGCTCATCCTGTCACACCCTTCGATCGGCGGGTTCCTGACCCACGCCGGGTGGAACTCCATGCTGGAGGGCATCTGCGCTGGGGTCCCGCTGCTGACGTGGCCCATGTTCGGGGACCAGTTCTGCAACGAGAGGCTGGCGGTGGAGGTGGCGAGGATCGGGGTGGGCCTTGGGGTGGAGGATCCGGCGGGGTCCGGTGAAGGGGGAGCAGCGGCGAGAGTGAGGAGAGAGGACGTGAAGGAGGGCGTGGAGGAGCTGATGGGCGATGGGAATGGAGGGAGGGAAAGGAGGGGGAGAGTCAAGGAGCTCGCTGAGAAGGCGAAGAAGGCCATGGAGGTGGGAGGGAGCTCGAATCTGAACTTGGCGCGGCTCGTCCGTGAGATTTTGCAGTTGCAGCAACATGTGAGTGATGGGTTTGGCAATTAATGTGCAATACCCTATATGACATATTGATAGATATATGTCCGGATACTTTAGTGAAATTCGGTTCGTGCAAAAGCGTGGCAATTATCAAGTTGTATTTCATGTAAGTAGTGCACTTGAAGTTTCAAAATTTATCGACTTTCTAGTTTAGTATCATTTAAGATTTACACTTTATTAATATTTATTTCGTCTCAATTTTGCCATGGAACGAGCACCATTGTCGTTGTCAAATTGTGTGAGACTTGTGACTATATAACCAGCACTTATAAGTTATGTGGCACGTATGTTTTTTCAATCCAAATGTATGGCGACGGGCGGGTCATTTTTCCTAAGTGCGAGATGAGGTCAAGAGTCATAATATACCTACAGCTAGAGGTGAGCAGAAAAATCATAATCCAACCAAATCGGATCGGACTATACCCAACTGGCTAATTTTGGATGATAACCGGTGGATACCGATCTGGTTTTCGGTTCCAACTTTCTGGAATCGACGGGTACCATTTTGATTCATAGTTTTAGGTAGGAACCATCCAACCAAACCAGACCCATTCATATAATATAGATATATATTTTTTAATTGAAGCTAAAATCCTCAAATTAGCAATCACGCGACCTAAACAAACAAGAGCTTTAGGTTCTAAAAATGAAGAGGTTGATCATGTAGTGGTTTTTTTTCTCAAAAGAATGCTAAAGCAACTTATAAAGATGCCATTGAGCTAGTAGTGCTGGTGACAGATGCTAGCATCTTTGGCCTAAAGACAAAGTAGTCAAGCTTAACTCCCAGAATTGGAGAGCTTTATCCAATAAGCATCTAAACCCCCTAGAAGCTAGCAATTTCCCAACGTTGAAACCTCGAAAGACCTTGAGACTTGCAAGTCAACATCTACATATGCATACAGGGTTGGTGCCGCTGCATATGATCTTCGTTGATGCCTTTTTCAATTGATGTTGGTTGTCGGTAGGACCAGTTCTATGGATCCAACCGAAAATCAAACCAGACTGGTGGTTCGATTCTCGGTTGGATCCATAGAACGAGCAGGTGGTTCACGATTCACATTTTGCAGAACCGGTCCCTAGTAGGCAGTTCTTGGTTCTAGGGTGGGAACCACTCATCCTGGAACCAATCACTCCTACCTACAACACTCTACCCCATTAACTGATCCTCCAACCCATATCATTGCATAATGTTCTTTTAGCCTAAGAAAGCATTTGATCATTCGCCCATGAAACTAATTCCAAAAGGTGGCTCGTATGTAAAGATGGCAAATGGGGTTTCATCTAAAGGCTTGATAGCGGTGAAGATCATGTCCAGCTGGTGGTTCTGGACCGGTTAGTGTTGTTGTGAAAACTTGATTTTTCCGCCAAATGGAATTGAAATAAGTACGTGTCGGGCTTAGGTTATTAGAGATTTTGTTTTGGAATATAAATTATACTATGGTGAATGGTGGATCACGGTTTAGCGATGGGCGCGATAAAATTAGGAATTGACGCCGTTAGTTGTTTTGGTCTTTGATAGGAAGGCTCGCGTGAAACTTGGTCTGGATTGAACCCGTGAAGCGCACCCAACCACCTCTTCATTTGGTGGACAGCTCCCTCATTTTTCACCCTCTCTTGTCTCTCGTTGAATATGCCGAGCACTCCTCTTCCCCCCACCCGAGCACTCTTGCTCTCATTTTAGCCGGCGACTTTGGGGATTCAACGACAATGGTCTACGAGCTCCTCTTGCCCTTGGTTAGCCCTCGGCGCTCACGCTCTCTCTTCCTCTCGCTCGTTCGTGGTAGCTGTGGCACCTAGAAGGGAATGGGGAGCTCGAGGTCGTCTCGTCAGCAATTCGATTTCCACCTTCTTCTGGCGATAACCAGAGGCAAGTAGATATCTATCCTTACCACTAGATTGCTCATTTGTCACTTGTTTTAGTGTGAACTCTCGACTTTTGGAAATAGGCATGTTGATGAGTGGTTGGGCTTGCATGGTGGGAAAAACGGTGATGAATTTATGATCCGTTGCTTGAGTTGACATCTTTGGGTTCTGAGTAAGCCAAATATACAAGTCGATCGTCCTGATTGTCACTGGTTTAAGTGAATTGAAGTTGAACGATTATGGGTATTCAGCCAAGTGCATTGAGAGGGGTATTCATGGACCTTCGTGGTTTGGGGTGTTGATTTCGTTGTTAAATGGTGATTGTCCGGTCATCAGAGTGATGGCAAATTATTGCGGAATCGTCTTGCTTGTTGCCAACCTTGATATGAATTCATGAGTTGCGGCCACGGGTATCGGGAGACCCCTTTTAATGTTGTTGTGCAAATAGTCCATTAATTCTACTTGAGCTAATGATTAATTGACTGTCTAGTTTTTGGGTTTAATGTCTTACTTGCTGAGTATTATATTCACTCCTGTGGATTAAAAGTTTTTCAGCTAAGTGGCAGAACAGAACCAACATCGTCACTCTTTGGACATAGCCACGGGAGGTAGATCCTATGAGGAGCGATGCGTGATGAAGATGGTGGTGGTGGTGGTGGTAGCTACTAGCATTCCGGAGTAGATACGAGCTTTTGAATCCTTCCAATTGTTTAGCCTGTTTATCTAAAAATGGATGTAATACCTAAACTGTTTAAGTTATATATGTTTATATAAATAAAACCAAATGTTTTTGGTTACGTGTGGTGGTAAAGGTAGCGAACTCTATGACAGACCATACCCTTTAGGCATCGTGCTTGCTACATGTTATATGCACTTGTACATATTTTGTATAGCTGCCTAATTGTTTTTAGTTTATTTAGCTTCTGCATGTGCCCTTTATTATCTACAATATAAGATTAAAACGGAGCTCGTTAGCAATGTGACGCCTCGGGACGTCACATCTAGTTAAGGTGGTATCAAAGTGGGTCATGGAGTGATAAGGTGCGCTAGTGGATGAAGTATTTATCAAGAACGTACTCGTTTAAAACTACAAGTGCATATGTTTGTGTTTGTTAGGGTATAGGCAATAGCTTATGCTACTTATTAGTTAAGAAGTTGTTGATCACTACGTAGGAATTGATGATTTCTATGGCTATTTGTGGATATAGCAAGGTGATCATCGGATGGATTGGATAGTAAGTGGCAATGGTATGCCGTTAATCTTGAATTGTTGAGTTTGATGGTTAGCCTTGTACGTTTGGTTTTGGATTGTGAATATAGAATTGTGATAAGGCGGTTGATATTTTTGGATCATTGGCTTGAATATGTGTGGTATCTTGATGGTTTTAGTTATCGATTTTCCTTGACGGCCCCAGGTTGATAGTATCAAGTTCGCAAGAAAGCAAACGAAGGTTATCAAGTTAGGCATGAACCCGTGGCTACGCATTGAGGTTTAGTTATTGACTTTGCACGACGAGCTAGTTTGATTGAATGACTCTAAGTTGATAGCTACCAAACAAGAGGGTTGTAGACCGAATATTGACAATTGATCTTTGATGTGATGGTCGCTTATGGTATTAGAAAGTTCAATTAAGATAAGGAACTGATGATATGGAAAGTGAATGATATGTAATCTCAATTTAAGATCATTCATGCGTTGCACAAATTTGCCCATTAAAATAGAGAAATTTTATGAAACGGGCATGCATTACACATATCGTTGATTTAGTCGAACTTGATAAACTGTCGCCTTAGTAAGGGACAAGCTGTACGAGATATCCACAAACCGTAGTGAGACATGGTATGGGACATGTTGAACATGACCTTCCCAGTAGGTGCATGACTTGGGGACGGACTTGGAGAAAGTTGGTGAGCCTATAATGACCCTATCCGATGAGGGCGGGCAGTGACACCGGGTAGAAAGGCTTGGATAAGGAGTGGCTCCCGTTAGGCTTCTAAGATGGCAATTGGGTAGAAATGAACCAGGTTACGCATTGAAAAGAGGATATAGGAGTTGTGCTGAGTCCGACTCGTTTTGAAAATTGCATTATTTTAAAGTAGGAATAGTTCTCAAAAAGTAAAATGTTTTTGAAAATGCATGGCATTGCATTGCATTGCAGTGAACGAAAGGATGAATGAATGATGCCAAGGATGCGGAAATGCTTGAGATGCTTGTGGGAAATTGGTGAAAGTCGGTTGTGTGTCTCTGCTGTGTGATCGGAGAGGGCCCTTGCTATGTGATCGGGATAGCCTGAACCGAGATGAGACCCACACGAGCCACCTGGCTAGCAACTCGGTAGTGTTGTGATGGGGTGCGAAATGTGTAAAGATCGTAACCAATGGAATCACATGTATGGCATATGGAACCGGCATCATGATTGGCATAAGTGAATACGTCCCGTGTGATGACGGACAATTTACCAAAATATATGATGCACATTGTGAGTTTGGGATGGCACCATTTGGATTGGTAGGTTATGAGAACAAACTTGAGTCATTCGTGGAGGACTGAAATTTTGAGGACAAAAGTTCCTAATGATGGAAGAATTGTGAAGACCTAATTTTTTTGCCAAATGGAATTATAAGTGGAACAAGTTTATGTCGGGCTTAGGTTATCGGAGATTGTGTTTTGGAATGTAAATTATAGTATGGTGAATTGTTTGTCGTGGTTTAGCGATGGGTGTGATGAAATTAGGAATTGACGGACCGTCAACCGTCACTTCAAAAAATAATTCAAGTAAGAGATGGTAACCCAGGACTGGTTGTTATCTTGCAAAAGTTTAACAAAGCAAATAAAAGTAGTAACTCATAAGTTGTTAAAATTAAGAAAAACAAATAAACATTGGTATGTAACTCAAATGAGAGTTGGTAGATCAAAACTATTTATTAACTTAATTGAAGAAAGTTAGTAACTCACCCAAATATATATTGACAATTTTATACAATAGTTGATAAATTTAAACTATTGGGAAAAATATAAATAAAATTCGAACATGACAAGAGAAATTTTTCTTAGTCAAACATAAGAGAACTTGGTCAATTAAAATTGGAAAATAATTAAATTAAGATTCTATCACGCAAAATTTAGTTGATAACTTAATTGAAGAAAAAATAGCAACCAAATTTAATTGATGTTACAAAAATACAAAAAAAGTTGATAAATCTAAAATGTTAGTAAGTAACTTTTCCTCTCTCCCCAAGCCCCCCTAGGGTTTTCTCTCCAAAAAAAGAGTCACCGCCTAGCACAGTAGTTGAGGTTCTCTCTCTCTCTCTCTCTCTCTCTCTCTCTCTCTCTCTCTCTCTCTCTCTCTCTCTCTCTCTCTCTTTTTTTTTTTCTATATATCCTTTTTTTTGTTTTCCTCTTGTTTGAGAGCTTTTCTCTTCTGATTTAGTCTAGATTTGGAAGCTTCTCTATCATTTTGGGAGATTTCTATCCCCGATTTTGTCTAGATTTGGGGTTTTTGGGTGTATGTTTATGAGGTTTCACTTTTGATTTTATTGGTGAACAAGTTCTATCTTGAAGAAGATCATATGAGCTTCATGAAAGTTTCGCTGTCATAGGTATCATATTTATGCTCGTTTAGTTTTTCTACTCTACTCGGTGATGGAGTTGGGACACCAAACATAGGCGCGCACCACTGAAGGGTAAAACCATAGTATCAAATAAAGTTCTCGGTGTGTGCTCGTTATCGAAGACAAATTCGGTGATTGATCGCTGATTTTGGTGTGAAGAAGTTATAGGTGCGCTCTTTAAGTGTGTGATGGGTAACCTAGTTCTAATGATTTCCCTTGTTATTTGGAGTTTGTTATGTTTTGAAGTTATATGGGATTTATCTTAATTTGAAGTTGTGCTTTTTAAAGTGAGATGTTTCTCTCTTGTATTTCGATGAGAAAGTGAATGAAATGTTATTTTAACTGGAAAAAAAAAAACGCAAGTGAAAAATGATAACACAAACCTAATTAGTAACTTTACCCGAAAAGAGTTGATAAGCCACTCCAATAAAGTTTTTGTAATTTCATGTTATAGTTGGGAAATTCAAGTTGTTGGTCGGAGAGGTAAACGAAAATTTGTAAAAGACAAAATCTAAGGAGTTGGTGAAAAGGACAAATAAAAGTTCATAAAAAAAAAAAAAAAGGGAATAGTACACTAGAAGTGCTATAACTTTTATACGGCGTTCACTTGAGTGCCATAACTTTCAAAACGTTCACTTGAGTGCCATGACTTTCAAAAAGCATTCACTTGAGTACCATGTTGACGTGGATGCCGGAAAAACCGACGTGGCACGTGCAAAAAGCTGACGTGGCTCGTCGGAAAGATGACGTAGCTCGCCGGAAAGATGACGTAGCTCGCCGGAAAGATGACGTGATTCTCCGGAACGCCGACGTGGCATGCCGCAAAAGTTACTGTAGCACTCAAGTGAACGATTTTGCACCGATATGGCACTCAAATGAACGATTTTTGAAAGTTATGGCACCTAAGTGAACGTTTTGAAAGTTATGGCATTCAAGTGAACGTCGTACACAAATTATGGCACTCATGATATACTTATCCCAAAAAATAAGAAAAAATGGTAATTTGCAGATTGTCAAACAAAGCCACAAAACTGTTTATAATTGGTGTACACTTACCACCAGTTCAGATACATACTAGCAAGACAGTGAATCAGCAAGATTTCTCATTAAGTATTTTCTTTCTCTTTTGAACATAAACGTGACTCCTTTTGGCTGAATCAGCAAGATAGTGACACATGCGGGAAGGACCTATTCCAAAGGTTGCGTTCGCTTTCGAATTGAATTTTTTTTCACTATTCTTTTTGTCAATAACATTTTCTTTTTTCTTTCTTCAACGTAACCGTGACTTAGTCTCATAGTTTTCATCTCCACCTTCGCCGTTCCGAATTGCATGGTCCCCGTTGAAAAGCGACAAGGAAAAACGACAAGAGCAGTTACACCGCTTTCTTCCTTGAGCCCTGTGTTGTCCCCATGCCGAATTGAACGATGTGCCAGAGAATTTCTTTGATATTTTTTAGAGTCCATGTGGGCCAAAACCTAGTATACTTGTCGAGCTAGCCAGTAGGATGACCGGATGGGCCAAAAGTTCCGAAACTTTTTTTGATTGTGGTAGATGCATAATGTAGATTCAGACCTAAGTGGTCGATTGGGCCAATCCTAATACAAGAATTATACGTGATGGGACTGATTTACACTCAATAAAAGCAACCCACGCAAGCCAACATGGAATAATAGTACAAATGATCAATGAACTTTTGTTCAATATGCAATACCGTCTATCAACTTTAAATTTTGTGTAATATAGACCATAAACTTTAACCCAATATATATTGTCGTTCCTAGAATTTTAATTTATTTTAATGTGATCCCTGAACTATTGGTAAATGTTTAATATAATCTCTAGAGTGTATGAAAATATTTGAAAGTTTAGGGATCACGTTGAAATTAGACTAAAGTCTATGGACCACTTTAAAAGAAATTAAAATTTTAGGGATGACATTGCATATTAGATCAAATCTTCAAGGATCACAATGAATAAATTTAAAATTTAAAGATGATATTACATGTTGGATCAAAGTTTGAAGACCACTCGTATCATTTTCACAGCCAATATCGCTAAGTATCACTTTCCCTTTCGCTTCATTGCCCTAGTCCAGTGTCGCTGCTATTGCGCCACAACCAACAACTAATGACCTCATCTCTAACCATCTTCTAGTGGACAACGTCAACCCACCTACGCCCTAGAATTAGCAATTGCGCAAGGTAGGGCACTTTCTCCGTCCTAGGCGAGTTGCCAATTTATCGTGCTTGCGAGATTATTTTTACTTAGTGCAACCAATAATTGCTTTTAGTCATATCCCACTTAAAAAAGGCATTCATGGGAAACTTAAAAAGTAAGACAAACTCATATTTTCTCTTACACATGCAAAATTGTAAAACAAAGATAAAAATGAGTGCATAGAGTGGGTGACGGCCGGGTCGGGTCGAGCCAAGCTGAGGCTAACGAAATCCCCATCCCGCCTTGTACCGCAAGTGACATGGAATTCCATCCCCCTCCCTCGCCCCAATCCAGGCGGGCCCTCATGGGTCTCACCAGGCGAAGACATTTTGCCATCTCTACTTCCCCTTTCTCTCATTTTCTCTAGTCTTTTTATCTCACATGCTGTTTTAATCTCTCTCACCTCTCTCTATGGACTACTTGACAGTAGTCTCGAGCTTCTCGCCATCAATGGAGTTCAATGCCCGCTCGCTGTTTGTTAAATCGATCTTGAGTGAGGCAGATCTCATTACCACCAAGTTGCACTGGGAAGTGGGCAAGCTCTCTATAGGGAACGAACTCACCAGCACAAGAAGCTAAACTCCATCAGTGCATTGAGCCTGTTTTGAATTTTCTTTCGTTGGGCCGATGCTAAGCTCAAGGCTCAGTACAAACAGCCCCAAAACAGCCGACGGCCCAAAAAACTCTCATAAGAAAATGACGTAATTAGTCACAATTTATGTTCCCAATAGCGACTATTGCATTATTTGATTCGACGGTTACATAGCAATCGCTATTCTACTGCAATAGAAGTTCCTTGGCATCTCATGGAGCATAGTTACTTCACGGAAACAATATAACTCGAATAGGGCTTGCGCAATGTCGCGGAAAAAAGCAAAGTATTCCATGTAATACATCTTTCAGCTAACAGAATATTTCAACATCGTTATGGCAATATCATTTGAAATTAGAATTGATGGCAATATCTGAAAACAGTTGTATTCCAATATCTCATCTTAAATCCAAGTAAAATTGACATTCAAACTGAAAAGCAAACTTAAGTGCTTTTTTTTTTTTAATCAGAAACTTAAGGTTCAATAGGCTCTATTCAATAGGCTTTTCCCACAAGATGGCAGACCTTCTGACTAATCAAACGTTCAACAATCCCTGAGGATCGAGTCATAACAACCGGCCGTCGGCAATCCCTACATTGACTAGTGCTACTTTTGGCTGTCCCCCGATTAGCCCAAATGATGACCCTTGGGGCAATCCTTAGCCGATTCCTCAATTGGCTCATCAGTCGCACCACATTAGCAAACTCATATACCAGTCCATTGGCATTCGGGGCTGACCCATGTTTGGCCCTTGATCGATTCTCTAATCATACCGTGTTAGTCGACGAAAAACAGGACAAAACCAAAGTCGGCCGATATAAAAGGGAATATCTCTTGCCATGATTGATCATTTTTGAAAATGACCTTTATTTTTCCTTTTTGCAGGTGCCAAGCTAAGAGACATGTCTTTTATTGCTACCGCTGAAGCAAGTCAACAACCGAAACTTCCCAAATTTTTGCTCACTCTATCTTTTTAAGACCCTATTCATGCACACTTTTCCTATGTAGGATTAAGCGTGGAAGCGATCGTTTGCCAAAGCTCAAAGCCGAATTCCCAGTATCGGCCATGACCGGGGTAATCCTACATTTTGGCAAAGCTATGATCATCTAACATAACCCATCCCGATTGAAAATGGGACAAACCGAAAGCAAGTCCCAACTTGGAAAATGAAGTATGTTTCTGTGACTTATGCGATTTTCAAGGTGACATTTTTTCTTCTTGTAGGAGCATATAACCATCCCGATGGTCACCGTCATGACACAAGCCAAAGCATCTCAAGTCTTACTTGACTCATTCATGCATGATTTCCTTGCTCTTGGGCAAAGATAGAAATGAGCTATTCTTCAACCCGAGAAGTAAACTCTGTGGCTTGTTTGATCTACTCACATGTTCCACGGCCTCGGATTCTCTTATCCCCGAGAATTCATATTTGTATAGGTTGTTTCTTCACCAAATGTATGAGATTTTCATGAGACATGACAAGATGATGAAATTGCCGCATTTGCACATTTGGAAAATGCTGACCCATTGCGTGGTTTATATATGATTATTCTTCATGTTTAATTTATCAACTCCAAATAGGGAGCGTGAACTACATTCGATGCATCAAATGTACAGAATGGGGCATGACAAGATGACGAAAGGCAACCCATTTCCACACACGACTTGCATTTTAACCTAGTGAGTTGAGCGGTGGCTAGGTTCCACATTCCACAAGCTGAAGGGTCGAAAGGTACGATAGCTAGAGTGATGAAGATATTCATTTCCCTATGCCAAACAGTACAGATATCCATTGCAAACCCCTTTGAACGGAGGATTCATTTCTTACCCCTATCGAGAACCACCCCATATTGGGGACCGAACGAGGTAATTCCAGCAGTAACACAAGGTAAATGGTTATAAATTTCATTGCTCGGACTAACATTAACCGTAGGATGATGAAAAGCATTCATTTCTCTATCATATACACTTTATCCTTTGCATAACCCACTTGAGCCTGCAAATTCATTTCTTAAACCCCCGTTGGTGGTCGTTTGCTCATTCCAAGACGAAAATGGTGCCACCTTCAAGCGGAAGAACTCGGAAGAATTGGGTCCACAGAGAATTCCCGAATGAACACATTTTATGTGCTAGATTTTTATGTAATGTCTAGCATATTTTTCTTGTGACTATTTATGTTGTTGTAATTCTTGATTCAAGATCACGGGATTATAAAAAGCAAGTAAATTTAGCCCGAAAGAAAAGGGCCCGCTAAAAGAGAGAGAGAGAGAGAGAGAGAGAGAGAGAGAGAGAGAGAGAGAGAGAGAGAAAATCTCTTCAAAAAAGAAAAGAAAAAGAGAAATCTCTTCTTGAAAAAAAGAAGGAAATCTCTTCCCAATAAAAAAGAAAAGAAAAAGAGAGTCGGGAGTAAGAAAAGCAAAGGCTGATCTCATAAAAAATCCTAGCCATAGAAATAGTAAAGTGTCTACCAAAAGCAAGGCCAATGCCCATTCAAATCCTTGTAAAGTTCCTCCAAATTTCGAATGTACATTGTTGTATTTTAGTTTGTAAATTACATGTACATGTTTGCATGTTGTCTTTCTTATAAATTCCCAGCGGGGACTGGTTGTAAAGAAAACTCCCGAGAGAAGTCGGTTTGCAAAGTGCAATGCCTCGCAGAAGAATACCTTCCTTCAAGCAACGATGGTATCCTTTGAAGGCATTTTCGGATGGCCAAGATTAGTGACAAACCTACGATGATCACCAACATCAAGCTCTTCTTATATTTTCTGAGCCAAATAAGCCTTTGCATTTCTGAGTCCTTTATCCTAACCTATGTTACAACCCTTCGGAGACTCTTCTGATTATGGCACTTGAGTTAACGTAGAGTTAAATGATTTTAAGCATCGCTCGAAGAAGTTCGGGCAAGATTATTTCTCTCTTATTTTTGCAGGGTTCTTGACTTTTAAACCGGAAGCGGATGACGAAGAACTTCTTTTCAATAGCTTTGACTTGATAGAGATTCCCCTTTATAAACCTTTGACCTAGCCATTCATTACGGTCCTTATCAAGACCTCCGGATCGGCTTGGCCGTACCAATTGCGAGATTACTCGGACCCTTGTCGAATGCGAGGGATTTCTTTTGAATCTTGCAGCCAGGATAAATAACTTTTCTCGAGAGTGAGAGAAAGCCCTTTCAAACTAAAGTCACTTATTCATGTTGTATTCGAGGTATCCACGATGTGATAACCTCCTTGAATAGGTTGGTAATGGAAACTTGACAAAATAGTTATGCATGAACCGCATTATGAGTCATTACTTCATGCATATCTTATTTCTAATCTTTGCAAATTCAACAGGGTAAATTTGCATGAACTCATTGATAAAGTTTCAGCATGTATGCTTACACATGTTATATCCGACAATGTCTGAGCATATGCGTTCCCGTTGTTCGAGATACCTCCCAAGGTTTCAAAATTCATCTGAGAATAATTGAATGAACAAGCCCTACTAGAGAGTGCCCATTAGGTAATCTTCCCATTTCTCGATTAAGTATATATCCAACCTGAACCTTTTTCAAGAGAGTGAGTGAAAGTCATTGCCAATTGAAAGTTCCTCATTCAATTGATTTGATGTATCAAAAGGATCAGATCGATTTCCTTATTGATAAGTTCCCTAGTAGAGCTTTGTAATGTATGCAGGCTCACAAGATTTGTTGACTTATGGTATTACCTTTGCACTAGTTTTTTGCATATGAACGCTTTGGCTTAATAAACAGGTATGACATGGCCGATCTATTTCCTTTTGATCATTGCTCGGAAAATCCAGGTAAGTTTTCTAAACCCTTCTCAAAATTGACTTTGCTTGTCATTTTTTGGTCCCTCTCTGTGTTTGTACTAATGCGATTCGGGGGACACACTTCTCTCATATTAACATCGATTCATTCCGAGTAATACACTTCTTATATTATGCTCTTCGGTTCACGATCAACCTGCTCTTGTGACTTTGATATCTTCAAGTTCATTATCAACCTGCTCTTGTGATCTCGGAAGAACACTACACATTTCTATACAAGTGCTTTACCCGATCAGCTCAAGTGGTATTGATTACACTTCTTATGCACAAATGCTTTACCCGATTCGCTCATGTGGCATTGACTATACCCTTTTACACCAATGCTTCACTTGATCAGCTCATATGGCATTAAATACACCTCTTACACATATACACCCTTATGGTTGTTCTAATTCATTTCGGACATTATACCACTTTTTAGTGTTCACACCGACGAGATTCGTACGACACAACCCCTCTTTGTGTTTGCGTTGATGAGATTCGTGTGATACATTTCTTGTGTTCGCATTGGTGAGATTTATGCAGCACATCCCTTTTGTATTTATCGATTCGGTTTGGTAGTACACCCCTTATAATTATGCTATTCAGCTTTGATGGTATTGATTCATGATGATATACGCTCTCATGATCTTTACCTTTATCAAATCGCAATGATATACACTCTTGTGGTCTTGATCCTTTACCAAATCATAATGATATACGCTCTTGTGGTTTTGGCCCCTTATCAAATCACAATGATATATGCTCTTGTGATCTTGGTCTCCTTACTAGATCATAATGATATATGCTCTTGTGGTTTTGGTCCCTTTACCAAATCATAATGATATACGCTCTTATGATTTTGGTCTCATTTTACCAAATCGTGATGATATACACTCTCATGATCTTGGTTCTTTTACCAACTCATAATAATATACGCTCTTTTGATCTTGGTCCCTCTTTTCTCGACTCACAATGATATACGCTCTTGTGATCTCGGAAAACATTTCAACACTACACATATCTTGAGCTGTCTTGCATTAGGGAGAAGTCTATGGTAACATATAAGGCCCCAGTACCTTCAAATCCTTGCTTGGAGATTAAAGGAATCATCAACATTATGAGGTATTTGGTAAAACATGTATTTTCATATGCGATCCATATGCAGGTTTTTCTAGTCCATTTCATGGAGGAAGGAAGCTCTGACACATATTATTTATCGGTTCCGCATATCATGCATCATTTCTGATTACATAGATAATGGGATTAAAGGTCCCACCAAAAAATTATTATTCATCATTTGTATTTGCAAAATTTAGGTTCAATTAGGTCTTTGAGCGAAGTCTCTACGAGCCTCCACTCAATGAAACCTAAATTTTGATCTTAGTAAATCATTCATTTAAGCACAAAATGAGAATTAGTCGTAATTTTTACAAAAAATTAATTTCTTATGCATTGCATATTTATTTTTTATCAGTCATGCATTCAAGCCAATGATGAAGCATTTGAGCTTAATTTGACAAGCATTTGGACCAAACTTAATCTGAGATTTTTTTTAAAGTCACGGGAGAGTGCCGAAATTTCTCAAGTAGATTGGACCTATTTTCGAGTTCAATTCAGTCCATTCAAGCTTAATTCAATAATTAAGGCTTTTTGTTAACTGTCTGTTATTTAAGAGAAGCCTTAATTGAGCCGAAAATTTGAGACAAGCCCACAATTTAGTTACAATTTTCGGCCAAGCTAGACCATGAGGGTGCCGAATTTCATGATGGGTTTGGATTTAAAATTCAAATTCAAATCAACCCATTTTGGTTATATAATTAAGTGAGGCCCTTAGTTAATTACCCATTTAATTAATTAAGGTCTAATTGAGGCCCGAGATATCACCACGAGCCCACAAGGGAGTGTGAAATTTGGCTATCATCATCACCATGCTGAAAATTTGATAGTCTTAGAGGGAATTGGACTCCTTCATGTTCAAATTGGTTCAAGAGTCCTATTAGTTGAGAAGTCCTATCTTATCGAGAGATTTAAGGGATTAGGACTGTAATCTAATGGCTTGTATTAAATCCTATCCTAGCTAAGGATTCTTGATCTAAGGGCTCACAACAACTCCTAGTCCTACTAGGATTGGTGAGTTGAAGTCTATATAAGCAAGCCTTCCCTCAAGGTCAAAGGATTCGGCCATTACTATAATTTTCGGCACATCAAGGAGCTGGAAATTCAGCATATATTCAAGGTGATCTAAGGAGTTTGTCTCCCCATCCAATTGAGACAATCCTCCCCAATCCCGAGACCCCATCCGGCCGAGCCTCCATCGTCCGCCGCTCGTTCTTACGCCTGCCACTACCGCAACTCCTCTGTGCACTGTCCAGCACACCCGGCATCCCTATTCCTTTGCCATGCAACTCTGGGGCAGCCACCATAGCCCACCGTTCAAGGCTCCGTTGAAGTTGCCGCCCATCCTAGCTCATGGACCAAAGACCCCCGGTTGTCCAACTTGATCTCATAAAAAAAAAAACAGCTGCTGTTCGGCCCTGGTTTGAGGTTGATTAGCCTTTGTTTTCTCATTATTTGAAGATCTAACATTGTGGTTACGTGTTTAGATCGATTGGTGATGAATCAAGCTAAAAAAAAGTGGCTTTTGGAGTGATTCGCAGCTTGTGCGCGCGATTGAAAATTGGCCCAATAAGGTATGATTTTCTTAAGCTTTTGATTGTATAATCGTGCATATTTACTTGGAAACTTGCATCGATATTCTTGTATTATCTTGAGTATACTTGATTTGCAATAAAAGTTGGGAAAATTGAAGCCTTTTCCATCAAATTTTGCTCAATACCGAAAATTGATCCTCTTGGCATAAAAATTATGACTTTTCTGAATAGGGTTAATTCGACCATAAGATTGGATGAATTGAGTCAAATTTTATGAGAATTGATAAGTTTTGTTTGGAAAAATATCTTTTCTCGAAAGATCGTTCATAATTTAGAGCAAATTGATCTGAAAAGGTGGGAATTTTGTGGAAAAAAATTGGATTTTTGGCAGCCCCTCTCTAATGGCCGAAATCTACATGTGAGGTTGTTTTTTTAGTGGTGGTTATCTCTTGCCTTGATTTGGTTGAGTTGCATCTATCCTTTGGTAATTTGGTGCTATCTCATATTGTGGGTAAGAATTTGTGCTTAACTGGATAATATCCAACCTTAACAAATAAACTCATGTATTGAATGCTTATCTCTACCATGTGAATTGATTGAGATGTTTACCTGATAGTTATCTCTTATCTCTAGCATGTGAGTTGGTTGAGATCCTTATCCAATGATTATCTTGCCTTATCTCTTGTGAATTTTTTGAATCTATTTGTTTAGAGATAAAATTTGAACTCAATTGGATAATTATCCAAATTTTCTTTTTGAAAATTATCTGAAATTAAATTTTCAAACGTTAAAGATAATTTTCTCAAATTAAATCAAATTTTGGATGAGGAAAGGCGGACCCCACTTTCACAATTTCGACCACTCCTCTCAAATTTTCGAAAATTTAAATTAATCGTGTCCAATTTTACTTCTCGTCTGGTCATTTTTTTTTATTTTTTATTTGTATATATTATGCACATTTATAAACAAACATGCTCATAATGTGTGCTCCATTGTGCCTAGACCCTTCGAAAAATAAATTATGTTTCTCTAACCATGATCTTATGAAATGGGACTTATAATTTGTATAAAATTTCATAATCTGCCCTTCGTATTAAGGGATGATGTTATTTTATACTGTTATCCGCATATCGACTCGAATCCACGAGTATGTAGTGGATAAATTCTACTCTAGCCATAATCTTTAGGAATAAATTAATCAGAAAAATCAGAATTAAAGGTATATTATGGGCATTTTTCTTTATTATGGTTCATACTTGCTTTATTTTAATTCATGTAAATAAAGTCCATTTTTCTGTGGTCAAACATGTCGAAACCTCGTTTTTATGTCATGAATAACATCTAATATAAGTTAATACTTTGAGAAATCATTTTCTTAAGTTAAATTGGATATTATCACATTTTATGACATGTTTTCACCATAGCCATCATTAAATCCGAAAATACAAAAAAAAAAAAAATCACTTTGTCATTTGCATATCATATAGTTTAGTGCATATCTTTGCCATGCTATCATGCATATTGCCATGTCATTTAGTATAGTTTGCATTCGCGTCTTCCCAAAGAAATCAAAAGAATTCATTCAATTCGCATCAATCAATCAAAAGGGATTTTTTTTAATGAAATTTGGTACCGAAAGGGCATTGATTTTTTTTCAAATTAATGTGTAACAAAGTCTCCGGACTCATTATATCTAATTCGCAGGAATAAAATAGTCATCCCGCTATTTTATATAGGTTTCTAATCAATCTACCATAAACGATTAGTGGGGGCTCCAATTTGATAATTTTCATGAAATAAACCTAAGTTGTGATTTGGTATGGGCTTGAAAGAGTCCAAGTTAGGTTAATTAAATAATTAACTTAATAATCCATTAACATAAAGTTCGCGAACTTTAAGTCGCGACATCGCCTAACCCAAATTGGCAAGAGCGCCATTGTATTCATCAAATTTGAGTGATGGGTAGTGAGTCCTCACTATGGCCGCGAGGGCTTTGAGCAAGGGTCCCGATGCCCTCTCCCGTGGCCGGTGATCTGTGCTAGCCATTAGCGAGGCACCAAACTGGCGAGGGGACATAGAAAAATTAAAAGAAAACAAAAAAAAAGAAAGAAAGAAAAGGAGACAAAATTCTAAAAATTGTCATCATCAGTGCTAGCTTTCCACACAAGACAATCGACATCCATGTCAATGATTGTGGTCAATTTTGGCCGATAGAGACTATGTAGACAAATCGTCAAAAGGTTTAGAACTAAATTGGTCAAATTAAAAAGTTTTGGAACTGAATTGACATCAATACAAGACTTAAATTTTTTAGGTAATTTTCCCCGTTTGTATCCCTGCGACATAAAATGTACTGCATATCATTATCAATTCAAATTCCAAAAAGCCCATCCTACTATGGTTTTAAAACCCAAAGTCAACATATCTAAATCAACATGTCCAAAACACGGTTCCCTCCTCTCTAAGTCCCAAATAGATAAGAAAATATCAAGTACCCGAATCCATTTAATATTGACAAATAAGGATGAAAGAAGGTAAGTCAAGGAAGTATGGTAGTTCCGAAGATAGACGTGAGGACCAATGCGACCAAATATAAATCACTTACCAAAGCATTGTAGGCTCCGACAATCTCAAATCTCAAGCCAAAAATCATATCGGTAGTTAAATGCGAAATCACCTTCGATATTTTGTATAATCCATTATTTTTCTCGACATATAGATATTACTTCTCTTAATGAAAAGTGACAATTCTTGCATGATCTCTCAATCCAGAAGCGAGGATACAAATAATTTCCTCATGACGGACAGAATGTGACGAGGAAATCAGCCCCACCGGCACAAGTAAAAGTGCTGGTCTTGTCGTCGTAAGCGTAGCTGTAAGCTTGAGGGCACTGGCCCTTGAAGATCTTGGAGTAGTTCGTCGGCGGGCACGTCTGCGGCGACCCATACGCCCCGGTGCAGCAGTACTGCGGCTGGTTGAGTGCCAGGCAGGCGCTCTTGCACGCCACGATGCTCCCGTCCGACTCCTTCACTGCCAACTCATGGGGGCACACGGAGTTCACGTTGCTTGGGCAGCTTGTGACGCTGCAGCTGCTGCCGCTCCCCTGTGGGGTCGCGGAGAGCGGTAGGTTGAAGCCGTCCACAAGGCTGATGTCGTAGAAGTCTTCCTTGCCGGAGCCAGCCGCCGCGAGGGTGAACTCCGCTAGGGAGGCTGGCGGGATCGCTCCTGCACCATTGCAGCTTACCTGGCCGGAGCCGCAGTCGGCGGTAGCACAGGTGAACTTGCCAGAGGCATCGGTGGCGCATTTTGTCCGGCCCCACACCCGGCCAGACCATGCGTCCGGGACATCCCTGATTGTGGAGGATGCGCCCGAGGCAAGCTCGAAACCGGTTGAGGATAGCTGCCCTCCGCCCCCACCGGTCAACGTCCCGGGCCAGACAGTGTAGGGGCACTGGTTGGTGAAGGTGAGTGTGGCCGCGCTGGCTCCCCCTGCAAACATACGCGCAAGCCATACAATCAATGCACATAGATTAATCAATTGTAATCGTAGCACTTCAATTTCTCGGATCCCAAACAAGAACAAAGATGGCAAACGTGCTTACTTGCGAGGACTAGGAAAGGCAGAATGAGGTAGAAAGATGCTCTTGCGTCCATGATTGAAAGCCTGAGATTTGTTTCGTTCCTCCCTATCTCTTATTTTTGAGGAGATATATGGAGGATGCTGGGGAGGCCAAGTTGAAATGACTTAAGAAATCCTTGGATGATGGGATTATATACAGAGTGCTTGAGTTGAATTATATTATACATATGGTATGCCCTTTTTCTGGTTCTAGCTGAATCAGGAATAACGGGCAACTAATTCATTTTGTGACCTTGGTTTCTTCAAATTTGGATACCTGATGCAGCCGCAGTTGTCAAGGTATGAGAATTAAAGTAGTCTTTTAGGGGAGAAGGACCACTTATGAGAAAAGGGCACAAAAGGGAAAAAAAATCTTGAAATCTGATTCGAATGTGAATTTTGAGTCTGTTAATGAGTACCCTCGATGTAGTTTCGTTTATCCAAATTATGATTTGATATTATTTTTTGGTAAAAAATGATCTGATAATTAAGTTACTAGACACTCGGGGAGTGACAACACTACAAGTGTCATAATTTTTTATATGGCGATCACAATTGTCATAACTTTTTTTCTAGATCACTTGAGTGCTATGGCTACCAAAAAACATTCGGGCTTTTTTCCAAACTAGGTGGAAAAAAGAATATATTTACCAAACCAGGTGTCAATTTTTTTAATTTACCGGATCGGGTGTCGCTCGGCGGTCATACTTCCGGCCGGCCGATGGGGTGGCCCGCTCGGCATCAGAGGTGCCGAGCTTGCTCCCGCTCGGCATTTATAGTGCCAAGCGTGTGTCTGCTCGGCACTATTGATGTCGAGCGGGAGCCGCTCGGCAATATTGGTGCCGAGCAGGCAGCTCCCACCCCATTCAATTCGCCATTTGATTTTTTTTTTCTTCATTTTAATTTCATATGTTTTTTATGTTTATAATTGTCCCGACCTAAAATTTGAAAACTCTAGGCTAATGGATTATCATGTCAATTATTCAACTAACCTAACTTGGACTCTCCCAAATCCATACCAAATCGCAACTAAACATGCAAAGATATTTGAATTGGAGTCGCCATTAATTATTTTTGGTAGGTCGATTAGAAACCTAAATAAATTAGTAGGAGAACTAAATTACTTCTACGAACTAGAGATTCTAAATCCAGGGACTTGATTACGCTAGATTACTCTAACGCCCTTTCGGTACCATTTTATTTCATGAAAATGAATTTTGTCAAGCAACGTTAATTGATTTTAACCTAAGTCACTAACAAAGGTTATCATGCGATTGCACAATCAATTAATTGAAACCGGTATATTTGTAGTAAATTGACCTTAAACTATTTTCTTGACTACAAAAAATCTAAACTAACACCCGTGACAAATTTATCTTAAATTAAGTTTTTGATTATAAAAATCTTGAATTGATATAATTGTGATGAATTTATGCTCCGTCAAGGAAAGTATACTAATTTAAGATTTTTCATAATATTAATCCTTCACTTTACTTATACTTTTCTTATTTAATTATCCAGCTTGCGGGGGTTGATAGTTAATTTCGGAGAGAGTAGAAAATTCAAAAGAAACACAAAACATGGGGGCCTACCTTGTAAGTTGTATGGAGCAGACCAAGCTTTCCCTCCTCTGACGTGAAGAAGTCCCAGCTTTGAATCTGTCCTGTCAACAAAATTGATTTTATGTGGAAAAAAAGGGGCGGCTCTTACAAAGAGTGAAACGACAAGGACCAAAAGCAAGAAACATTTGTTCTCCTTAGGCTTAATAATGCAAGTTTCTGATCTTTTGCTAACCAGGATTTGAGATTCCAAGGTCAGTGGGATGGCTGCCGGCTCTTTTGAAGGTCTTCATATTAATTTTATACATGAACATATAGCAAAAAAAATAAGTTATAAATATCATATAACATCACTAGTAATTAAAGCTCAATACCTTTAAACAATTACCTAACAAAATCCCTTCTTTATATGGAGCACATATCGTCACATTTGGAGTTCATGTCCTCGTCCCCACTAGAGATCATCCAAATCCAATTTTCGAATAGCAAGCGAAGAAGGTGGATCTATATTAAGGGAGAATTCTGGTCCGACGGCCGGCGAAAACTTGCGTAGAAGACCAAATCCTTATGAAAGTACATACATCGGTGTCGTGGCATGCTCTTGGGAAGTCCAAGGAATTTGAAAAATTTGAGACGATGATGTTATCGAAGTTCTTGAAAACCATCTTTGCCCCCCAAGATATTTAAGTTCAAGAAAGATAGCAGGTTAGGGCAGCAGTTTTATTTTTTCTATCTTTTCATTAGACAAACAGATATAATAAATATTCTGTTTTGATTTTAATAACTGGCACTAGGCAATTGGCAACTACGTTAGAATGTGTCCTAACCTTTGACGAAAAAAAAAAAGAAAAGAATGTCTCCTAACCATGGAACAACTAAATGTGCAATGTTTCGATTTTTCCTTTCAAACGTGAAACCCCAATGTAACATTTGGCCACCGTATAAGACCAACCCACCATGCAATCCCTAATAATACAATTTAGTAAAAATGTTAAAATATGCAGATTCTATATGATCTAAACCTATCATGCAAATGACATGGCAAGATTGTTTTGATTTGTTTTTTTAATTTCGGATTAATAAACGACCCTAAATAAAACTATATGGCAAGATAATTATCTTGCATATTTTAGGGTTTAAGTTTGCGTAATCCCTAACATATTAAAGATGAATTATTTTAGACATGAAAGTCAACTCAAATATTCAGATTCTATCGTAGAATGCAAATCTAAATTAAATTATTCTAAAATTAAATTGAACGTGCAAATATGTACATGATTCTAATTTAAGGATGCAAATTTATCTAAACATGATAATCGATTCAACACAATATCTTTTAGAATTTTAAATATCACGCAAGAGAATATTCATTCTAAAGATATTATGCCAATCAAATCAATCAACAAAGTGGATATCTCAACCGATTTTGAAAATATTTTCGCGATTATTTGAGTCAAATTTTAATTCGTAATCCTACGATTAACGATTGAGCTCAAACCCTTGCTCGTATGGGAAGTTGAGGATTAGGAAAATAAACTTTTCCTGATCAACCTGTATTTTTTAAAAAAGAGACATCCACTAAACTCGCAGATTAGCGTTTCAAATTTGATTTTTTTACACCCGATTCGCAGATAACACTTCAAATTTGCCACTGGCTTGGGAAATAACTATTGTGCAGATCCGCTCCGGCTTTGAGGAGGGATTCCTCGGGCAACGCGATGACAACGGGATCGAGACAAGATGAGCTCGGGGCTGCAATGGCGGGACTTGATCAAACGTAGGACTGCAGCTAGTTTGGCGATGTTGGCACGACCGAGTGGTGTTCGACGATGCTCAAAGGAATAGCGCTATATGGGCATTGGAGGACGCGTGGTGGATGAGCGTGAAGACGGGAGGCACGATCACCACGAAATCACAGTGACGTGGTTTACGTTTGTACTTGATAAACAACCTCACCAATCGCACAACTCACGATTCTCTACTCTCTGGACATGTGTATCTTGTAGATGTCAAGCAAAAGAAAAAGGGAAGGCCTTTTTGTCTCCTTGTGCTTGCAGTAATCCCTCACCCCTTCATTTTCTCTCTCTCTGTCGCTGAATGAAGCTCCCTCTTCTTTACTCTTTCCTTTTTTTTGTTTGACCAAGCTGAAACTTCTCACTTTTTCCTCAGTTTTCTCTCATGTGGTCACATGAAATGACCTCTCTCCCTCCCATCTCTCTTTGATCGTGTTTTTACACCTAAATTTTGATTTTCCTTAAATTATTCATTTTTCATAAAAATGAGAATGAACTTTAGGTCTCACCAAAAATAATTTTCATGCATCACATATTTAATTTTTCTGAAGCACTGCATTAACATTTATTTGGATCGACGGTAGAAAAATTGAGCTTACATTGACAAGTAGTGGACCCGAGCTTCCATGTAATTTTTAGTAATAATTGGGGGAAATCCTCAAAATTTACAATGCCATTAGGGGGTTATTTTCATTGTCAGTATATAGCCGCCAAAAAAAAAAATTTAAGAAGACGAGCCCACCAATTAGCAAAATTCAGGTAGCCCATGCATTGAGGCCTAGCCGAATTTCATGATGGTTGTACAATTGAATTTATGCAAATTGGTCCCTTCAAGACTTAATTGAAGAGCAAATTTTTTATAAGGGTCAATTTGTGTAAGGTTAAAACACCTTAAGCCCCAAGAGTTCAACACTTTAGACGATAAATAAGAAGCTTAGCCTAGGGTTGGAGGGGGGTGGGAGTAATAGAGGTATTGAGAAAAATTGAGAGAAAAATCGTGAGAGAGAGAGAGAGAAAGAGGACTTCTTCGGCTGGTCACTTTGCCCTGCGGTTTATGGAGCTATTGCTGCGGTTTTCTTTCTTTTCCCTGCGGTTTTAAGGCTATTACTATGGTTTTTGCACCTATTGCTGCGGTTTTCCATCTTTACTGTGGTTTTGCACTCGTTGCTGCATTTGGGTCCAAAGAAACTGATTTTGGGCGATTTATTGTTTGGTTAAGTGCAGATTTTTGGGCTTAGTTCAAGGTAATATCTCTATACTTTTGTAGGTTCGATTTGATGACATTTCGAGTTGAAAAGCAAGCTGTTTTGCCACTGTTCACTTGCTGTTTTATGCTGTTTATGTGTTGTTTTGTCTGCATCGACCTCGTTTTGCATGTTCTATCATCACTAACCATGCAGATATTTTTGGGAGCATGAAGGTAAGTATTTTACTTCTTTTGTATTGAATTGTGGCCTAATTTAATAAGTTTAGTCTTGAATTGTTCGTAGTCTATCCGATTGATGAACAACACATGACAAAATTAGGTATAAACGAATTGCCCGACAAGAGAGATGCATGTGAGAAACTTTTCCTCATGGGAGGAGACAGACACCTCCATGAATGCTCATATCTTTGACATATTTTCCGTATGTGCCGCCCCAAAAAAAAATGAAAAAAATTAGGAACATCTATCCGGTATTCCGATGTACCTTTCGAACGATTACATTTTGCGAAACCTCCCAAAAAATTAGGGGAGGCCCCCCACAGCTGCTGCGGTGCCATTAATGGCACAGTAACCTCCATTTGGGGGGAGCCCCCCCCCCCACTTCGCTCCGCAGCACCCGTGAATGGCACTGCAAAGTGTGGGGATCCCGGGCCCGCTCGACAGTGTGATCGCTAAGTGGGCCGCCCCCCCTCTCTACTGCAGCGGCTTGCCTTTTGCCACATCGAAACCGCCAAATCCTCTGCCATCACCTTCAGCTCCAGCAAGTGACGGTCCCCCCCCTGCCAAAATATGTCTTCATCGACCTTGTTTTGCATGTTCTATGATCACTAACCATGCATATATTTGTGGGAGCATGAAGGTAAGTATTTTACTTCTTTTATATTGAATTGTGGCCTAATTTAATAAGTTTAGTCTTGAATTGTTCGTAGTCTATCCGATTGATGAACAACACATGACAAAATTAGGTATAAACGAATTGCCCGACAGCGGAGATGCATGTGAGAAACTTTTCCTCATGGGAGGAGACAGACACCTCCATGAATGCTCGTATCTTTGGCATATTTTCCGTATGTGCCGACCCAAAAAAAAAATGAAAAAAATTAGGAACATCTATCCGGTATTCCGATGTACCTTTCGAACGATTACATTTTGCGAAACCTCCCAAAAAATTAGGGGAGGCCCCCCCACAGCCGCTGCGGTGCCATTAATGGCACAGCAACCTCCATTTGGGGGGAGGCCCCCCCCCACTCTGCTCCGCAGCACTCGTGAATGGCACTGCAAAGTGTGGGGGTCCCGGGGCCCGCTCGACAAGCAGTGTGATCGCTAAGCGGGCCGCCCCCCCTCTCCACTGCAGCGGCTTGCCTTTTGCCACATCGAAACCGCCAAATCCCTCGCCATCACCTTCAGCTCCAGCAAGTGACGGTCCCCCCCCGCCAAAATATGTCTTCATCGACCTCGTTTTGCATGTTCTATGATCACTAACCATGCATATATTTGTGGGAGCATGAAGGTAAGTATTTTACTTCTTTTGTATTGAATTGTGGCCTAATTTAATAAGTTTAGTCTTGAATTGTTCGTAGTCTATTCGATTGATGAACAACACATGACAAAATTAGGTATAAACGAATTGCCCGACAACGGAGATGCATGTGAGAAACTTTTCCTCATGGGAGGAGACAACACCTCCATGAATGCTCGTATCTTTGACATATTTTCCGTATGTGCCGATCCAAAAAAAAATTTTGAAAAAAATTAGGAACATCTATCCGGTATTCCGATGTACCTTTCGAACGATTACATTTTACGAAACCTCCCAAAAAATTAGAGGAGGCCCCCCACAGGTGCTGCGGTGCCAATAATAGCACTGCAACCTCCATTTGGGGGTGCCCCCCCCCACTCCGCTCCGCAGCACCCGTGAATGGCACTGCAAAGTGTGGGGGTCCCGGGGCCCGCTCGACAGCCAGGATCGCCAAGCGGGCCGCCCCCCCACTCCCCACTGCAGCGCCTTGCCTTTTGCCACATCGAAACCGCCAAATCCCTCGCCATCACCTTCAGCTCCAGCAAGTGACAGTCCCCCCTGCCAAAATATGTCCGCATTGACCTCGTTTTGCATGTTCTATGATCACTAATCATGCAGATATTTGTGGGAGCATGAAGGTAAGTATTTTACTTCTTTTGTATTGAATTGTGGCCTAATTTAATAAGTTTAGTCTTGAATTGTTCGTAGTCTATCCGATTGATGAACAACACATGACAAAATTAGGTATAAACGAATTGCCCGACAGCGGAGATGCATGTGAGAAACTTTTCCTCATGGGAGGAGACGACACCTTCATGAATGTGCGTATCTTTGACATATTTTCCGGATGTGCCGACCAAAAAAAAAAATTGAAGAAAATTAGGAACATCTATCCGGTATTCCGATGTACCTTTCGAACGATTACAACCTCTTTTTTGCAAATTGCTCGAGCCGGATGATGAAAATTCAATCGGTGGTGGGTCAAAACGGAGGTGCTGGACCGAAGTGTGGGTCAAAAATGGCTAAACAAACTCAGTCATAGCATAGCACATTTAGGTTTAGACTTATTTAGACAATTATCCCACCATTTGGTGCGTGTCAATCATATTCTCATCGCGGATGCATGCAAATGAAGTACACGTGAATCAACAACGGTTGAGACACGCGGAGGTATTCAGTCATCTTCCTTCGACACGATGTACCGACCATCACCTCCACATAATTCAGCCGACGACAGCAACAAGGGAGGAAGAGGAGGAGGAGGAGGAGGAGGAGGAGGAAACGAGATACACGCCTTCTTCGAAAGCTGTCTGCGATGGGGCTCGCCATGTCTTCTTGCTCGGATATTTGTGTGGCTGTCTTTAGATGGCGCACCAGCGAAGCACGTGGAGAAATCAAGACACGAACGCTTGACCCCATGTCGTGCAGAGAAAACTGGCGACACGCGCATTGATTTTCGTATCGTCCTTCCCAATTCTTAAACGCGTTCCTCGATTGCGCCTTTGGGGCTGCAATGGCGGGACTTGATCAAACGTAGGACTGCAGTTAGTTTGGCGATGTCGGCACCACCGAGTGTTGAACTCTTGGGGCTTAAGGTGTTTTAACCTTACACAAATTGACCCTTATAAAAAATTTGCTCTTCAATTAAGTCTTGAAGGGACCAATTTGCATAAATTCAATTGTACAACCATCATGAAATTCGGCTAGGCCTCAATGCATGGGCTACCTGAATTTTGCTAATTGGTAGGCTCGTCCTCTTAAAGTTTTTTTTTTTTTTTGGTGGCTATATACTGACAATGAAAATAACCCCCTAATGGCATTGTAAATTTTGAGGATTTCCCCCAATTATTACTAAAAATTACATGGAAGCTTGGGTCCACTACTTGTCAATGTAAGCTCAATTTTTCTGCCATCGAACCAAATAAATGTTAATGCAATGCTTCAGAAAAATTAAATATGTGATGCATGAAAATTATTTTTGGTGAGAACTAAAGTTCATTCTCATTTTTATGAAAAATGAATAATTTAAGGAAAATCAAAATTTAGGTGTAAAAACACGGTCAAAGAGAGATGGGAGGGAGAGAGGTCATTTCATGTGACCACATGAGAGAAAACCGAGGAAAAAGTGAGAAGTCTCAGCTGTAGGGGGGTGCCTCCCACCCCCTATTACTGCAGCGCCATTATTGGCGATGCGGGTCATAGGGGGGAGGGGGCTTCGGCCGTGGGGGGGGCTTCCGCAGCGCCTTCAAGAGCGATGTAGAGTACCCTTCAGCTTTGCTTTTTTAAGTAGAGCCGAAGGCTCTCATTTCTCATCATCGACTATTTTCCCTCGATTGCTTACTCAACTCTCGCGCTCTTCCTCGATTACTCACCAAAGTTACGAAATTTTGTCGATTCCTCACAATTTTGTTGATATGGCACAAAGGAGTCACATTCAACCGGGGCCTTAGGATGATTCACTACTTATCGGGCGGGCCCGACATAGATCACAAGCTTTATGGGATGCTGAGGTAATTGAGGAATTATCGCATGTTAAATGTCATTTATAACGACATTATGAAAATTGTCACTAATAGTTCATGTGACATTTTGCGGATACCTGCGACTGCAGTTCTTAGATGTCGGCGAGTGGCGCAACACGTAGGTGAATTTCATCCGCTCATAATCCCTTATCCGCAAGATTCGGGATTTTACGGTGTTTATAAAATGGGATTTGTCCAGCTTGATTAGCATTTGATTACAGCATTGATCGAGCGATGGAAGCCCGAGACCCATTCCTTTCATATGTGAAGTTACGATCACTTTGTAGGACATTGCGATGATTACGGGGCTTTCTATCAATGGACTTGCGATTACCGGCCCTACCGATTGGAATTGGAGCGCTCTATGTGATCAACCATTTTCGTTGCAAATTTCATGGCTAAAACCTTGTTTTTTTGTAGTGTTACTGCCGTTCGGTATTTGAGTTCATCACCGATTTGAGGACTCGTTAGCTGCTGTTCGGAAATTTTTTGCCACTGTTCACGGTTAAAAAACAGTAGTTATTTACCCATTTTCACTCTTTAGTCGGTGCGGTTTTTTTAGCGGGCTGTTTAGAGGCAATTACACTACTGTTTTTGCGCAATATTCTTGTTGTTCGGTGCTGGTTTTTTGGTGGATTCACGCTTGAAATTGTTGCTGCGAAGCGAGCTTTGACGGGAGCACAAAATTGCTTTCAACGACCCCCTCGAACCGACGAGGACGCCACCAAGCCAGCCGTGAACGTGCACAAATCCTTTGCAAGCACGAGCTGTGATCTACCAAGATTCCGATGAGTTTGAATTTTGGGAAAACTGCCTGCAAGATAAGGTCATCATGAACGCCTCAAAGATGTCCCCTCCTCATCGTGGACATCGCCATTGCCTTGCTGAGCGCCTGTCCGTGATCCACAAGATGATTTAATCTTGATTCAAATTTGGGAAGAATTCTTCAAGATAAGGTACATTTCTTATCTTAATCGATTCAAATATTTGATTGCCTATTTTTAACATAATTGATACCTGATGAAATCTATTTGAGTTACGGGTATCGATTAGGAAAATCTTTTCCTAATTCGCAACCGCACACATGGAATTAATTCCATCTATAAGGCTTTAGATAAAATCATTGACATAGCGGGTATTTCGAATTTTTAAGGTCGATTTATCAGGCTTTAGATCGAAACTTGATTCGAAAGAAATTGCAAAATATTCAAGATAATTTATTTGCTTCCATATTTGAATTGAACTGATTGGATTGCTATCTTTTCGTAATATTTGAATGCATGTTGAAAATCTCTAAAAAAATATTGCATATAGGGAATTGCTGCATATAGATTATATTTACGTATCATTCTAGATAGAATTGCCATGCTTAAATGAAATTGCATTTCAGGATAAAATCATATGAATAGATTTGCACGTTTAAATTGATTGCCGGAATAAATTATATTAGATTACATTCTAGGATAAAATATGCATGTTAGAGTAGATTTTTATGCCTTAAATAGCTTATCTTTAATAGGTTAGGGTTTAGGTTCATTCAAACTCTAAGATATACAAGATAACTATTCCTTTGGCATAGTTTATTTTGAGGGTCATAATTAAATCCGAAAATAATAAAATGTCATATGTGCCATCTCATCATGCATTTGTCATATCATTTGCCACGTCATTTGCCATGTCATTAGTTCATCATATAGAATTGCATAGTATGGTCTTTAATTAATTCGAACCACATAGTCGATTTAATTAGATTTAATATTTTTTGTATTATAGTTTAGTTTAATTGCATGTTTAGAATAGTCATGTAGATTAGATTAATTTCATATGCATTCATTCATGCCATTGCATTAGATTAAAAATCATGCATTGCATATAGGTTAGACTTCATTTAAAAAAAGTGAAAATCAAAAAAAGAAAACAAAATTGCTTGGCGCATGCTCCCTACTTACTTTGAATTCTGGATGTTTATTTAATTGATTGCGCACCCGCATGATAACATATGTTTGTGGCTTAGGTTAAAATCAATTAAAGCTGCTTGATCAAATTTTTTCATTAAATTAAATGATACCGAAAGGGCATTAGAGTAATCTAACGTAATCAAGTCCCCGTACCCAAAATCTCTGGTTCACGGAAATAAAATAGTCTTCCAGCTATTTTATTTAGGTTCCTAATCAAGCTACCTTAAATGATTAGTGGCGACTCCAATTAAAATCTTGGCATGTTAATTATTTGAATCTTAAGTTGCGAATTGGTAGAGGTTGGGAGGACTCGAGCTAGGTTAGTTACTTTAATTAACTTAGTAATCCATTAACCTGAAAACCTGATTTTTTTTAGGTCGCGACACTGGATAATGATATATCGAGAAGATAAGAAAAAAATAAGGAAATCAAGATGCTACCAGCAAAATTGTTAGAAGATTTCCTGGTTTTTAGGAGCTCTTAATGTTATAATTAGAGTTCTAGTTGTGTTTAGGATATCTTCATGTTATCTTTAGGGATTTATTTGTTTTTAGGAGTCTTGAATGTTATCATATTTATAGAACAGCATGGAGCACTTGGGGGATGTATAGGTTTTTACTTTTGCATTGCTCTTTCATTGTTCTTGGAGTTTTCAAGTACTTTGAAGAGAAAACAAAGTAGTGATAGAATATGTTTTGCAAGTGATTTTGTTCATGAGAGTTATATATTATTGTGCTTAATGCTTTTAAGTGACTGACCCCCATTGGAATGATCTGATGTGCATGTTTGAGACTACGAAGTGATAATATGCAATTGCTCCTTATAATATATAACCATGAATTACAATGTGGATAGAAATATACCGTGTGATTTGTGTAACTTTCGGTGATAAGGTGATTCAAAAGATTCATTGCAAATTGGGAATATTCATAGATTTTAATGCACTTATGTTTATTTAAATTCACATAGCGATATAAGGGATTGATAAACTGAGTAAGTTTACTATACCTAGATATAGGATAGTAAATAGCAAAGGAAATTCTGCTAACACATATTTTGTATCGTTCTTGTATGAATAAAGATTTGACATTCATGTTTAATGGTTGTGGTGAAATCGGATGCTCTAACGTATTTATTTGATTGATTTACTACATCTAGTTTCAAACTTTTGTTTTTAAGATTGTCAATTTTACTTTATTCTCAATTCTATTTTTATTAGACAAATTTTAGAATTAATCCATTTTTAGTATTTAATTCGTTTATTAATCATCAACCTCTGTGGGATGATATATTTTCTTATCATTATATTACTTGTTCAACACATTCATTGACACGTACACTTGCATTGAGAATTTTACGAACAAGTTTTTGGTACATTGCCGAGGATTGATTGTTTAATACTAATTATTATTGATACCGGATAATTCTAAGTTTAATCTACCTTTTTTTTTTCTTTCTCTTCAGAGTGTAAATCGGTGTATGATACGGAGCCAACAAGGTAAACTTGCTGAGTTTGATCCAGAAATCGAATGTACATTCAAAAGGCGACTCAGATAATAGAGAAATCACACTAAAAAGATGGGAGATGCTGAAGATCAACGTAGACTCTTGAGAGATTATGCTGTGCCAACAATTCAAGGTGCCACATCAAACATCAGGAGACCCGCAATCCAAGCAAACAACTTTGAGATCAAGCCATCACTCATTCAAATGCTTCAACAATCAATACAATTTAGTGAGCTATCAAACGATAATCCAAACGCTCACATCGATGTTTTTCTTGAAATCTGTGACACAATTAAATATAATGAAGTTATAGATGATGCTATTAGATTAAGATTATTTCCATTTTCCCTTAGAGACAAAGCTAAGGGTTGGTACTCTTTATTTCCTGCAGTATCAATCACTACATGGAATTGATATGGCCCAAAAATTTCTTAGTAAGTTTTTTCCACCTACAAAGTCTGTAAAAATGCAAAATGATATTTCTAATTTTACGCAGATGGATAATAAATCATTATATAAAGCATGGTAAAGATTCAAGGAGTTTCTTAGGAGATGTCCACATCACGGACTACCCGTATAGATGCAGGTATAAACTTTTTATAATGGGACTAGTACAAATCTCCATTCTATGATTGATGCAGCTGCAGGAGGAACTCTAAATAATAAAACACCAAAAGAAGCCTATAAGCTATTATAGGAAATGGCATCTAATAATTATCAGTAGCCTACCGAGAGGCTATCGGTGCGAAAAGCTAGCGGAGTTCATAACGTGGATGTTGTCACTACAATTATTGCACAACTTGAAGTACTCAACATAAAGATAGATAAGATGAGTATTTCAGTCATGCAAAGTCATAATATTACATGCGACTTTTGTGGTGGAGGACTTGTTAACGCAAAGTATTCAGTAAGTAACACTTTTGCACAACCTAGTGAAAGTGCTAACTTTGTTGGGAATTTTAATAGATCGCAAAGTAATCCCTGCTCCAACACATACAATCCAGGATGGCGCAATCATTCAAATTTTTCATGGAGCAATCAAAATGTGACAAAACCGCCATTGGGGTTTAAACAATTAGAAGAGACAAAGTCCAATCTGGAAGATATAGTCAACAAACTTGCTAACACCACTCAAGACTTCATCAAGAGCACATATGTGACATTTCAAAACCAAGAAGCTTCAACTAGAAATCTGGAAATGCAAGTGGGTCGGTTAGCAAACATGATGTCAGAAAGGCAGCAAGGTTATTTGCCTAGCAATACAAAGAAAAATCCAGTTGAAGATGTAAAAGCTATGATGCTGAGAAGTGATAAACAAGTGGGAGAAAAAGATGTCGAACAAGAGACTTCCAAAGGCAAAGAAGAGGAAGTCAATAAACAATCAAAGGAGGCAAGTAAGAGCAAACTTTATTCGGATAATCCAAAGCCATATGTGCCGCCGGTTCCATTCCCTTAGCGACTTCAGAAGCATAACATAGATAAGAAATTCTCTAAATTTCTTGATGTATTTAAAAAATTACACATTAACAAACCTTTTGCAGATGCCTTAGTGCAAATGTCTAGCTATACAAAATTTTTGAAGGATATTTTGGCAAACAAAAGGAAATTAGAGGATTATGAAACTGTAAAGTTGAATGAAGAGTGCTCAACCAACCTACAAAAAAAAATTACCTCCAAAGTTAAAAGATCCAGGGAGTTTTACAATTCCTTGTACTATTAGGGATTCTTACTTTGAAAAGGCATTGTGTGATTTAGGTGCAAGCATTAATTTGATTTTAGTTTTCGGGAAATTAGGATTTAGTGAACTAAAAGCAACCACAATGTCGCTTCAACTGGCTGATCGATCAATTAAATATCCGAGAGATATTGTGGAAGATGTATTAGTAAAGGTTGATAAGTTTATCTTTCCTACATATTTCATAGTTCTTGACATGGAGGAAGATTGATGCTGAAACGCAATGAAAATTGGCTAAATAGGAATTAAGAATCTATACGAGGAATAATCTGTTCTCTCAATTGTGAATATCAAATTCGACAAAGTATAAAGTTTGAAAAGTCTGCCTTCAAAACCCTAAAACATCATTTTATATGGTGTTAACCCTAATTATAATAAGAAACACAAAATTATGAAAACGCCATTGAAACTACGAAAATGCCTAAAAACTTGTGAAAACGACTCCGAAAAGGAAAGAAACATTAGTCATGGCATAGTGGTGAGTTTTGATCGGTGGCCCGTTTCCATGCAGCCGACCAAATTTCAGCCCATTCCAAGTTCGCCAACCCTAAGTGCATCAAAGATTTTGTGGTACCACTTATCTTGGGTCAACCTTTTCTAGCAAAAGAAAGAGCTCTTATTGATGTACAACAAGAAAAGTTGTTTCTTAGAGTTCAAGATGATGTTGTTACCTTTAATGTTTTTAAGGCCATGAAATATCCCTCCGATGTTAATTCTTGTTTTAGAGTTGAGATAGTTGACAAGTTGGTGAATAAGGTTTTTTAGGAAAATATTTGTAGAGATCCACTTGAAACATGTCTAGTTCAACCAAGGGACAAAGAAATTGAGAATGAGGAGATAAAGGAGTACGCAAATTTCATGGAGGCAAATCCACCATATTTATGGCAAATGGCAACAAAATTTGAGAAGTTGGGACAACACACAACAAGCTTAAATCATCAAATGAAGAGCCTTCGATTCTTGAACTCAAACCCTTACCCCTCTCATTTAAAATATGTTTATTCAGATGGAGTTTCTTCTTTGCTAGTAATTATATCTTCTTCTTTGATAGATTTGATGGAAGAGAAACTACTCAAAGTGCTAAGAGATCATGAGAATGCAATTGGATGGAAAATAGCCGACATTAAGGGAATTAGCCCTTCACTTTGCATGCACAAAATTTTGATGGAGGAACAATACAAACCCATTATCTAGCCTCGCAGGCGTTTGAACCCGAAAATGCAAGAAGTAGCGAAAACCGAGGTAATTAAGTTACTTGATGCAGGGATCATCTATCCTCTCTTCGATAATTCCTGGGTAAGCCCAGTGTAAGTGATGCCAAAGAAAGGAGGTATGACTATTAAAAAAAATGACAACAATGAATTGATTCCAACTAGGATAGTTCTTGGGTGGCGTGTGTGCATGGATTACAGAAAATTGAATGATGCCACTAGAAAAAATCACTTTCCTTTATCATTTATTGATTAGATGTTGGAAAGATTTACGGGGCATGAGTTTTATTGTTTTCCGGATGGATATTTAGGGTATAATCAGATTCCTATTGCACTAGAAGATCAAGATAAAACTATTTTCTCTTGTCCTTATGGTATCTTTGCTTTTAGAAGAATGCCCTTTGGTCTTTGTAATGCACCGGCTATTTTTTAGAGATGCATGATGGCCATTTTGTCTGATATGATTGAAAAATATTTTTAGATTTTCGTGGATGATTTTTCTGTTTTTGGCTCATCATTTGATTCTTGTGTAAATAATTTGTCTTTGGTCTTACAAAGATGTGAGGAGACGAACCTTGTTTGTATTGGAAGAAGTGTCATTTTATGGTGCAAGAAGGAATAGTGCTCGGGTATAAGATCTCTGAAAATGAAATAGAAGTCAATCCCGCCAAAGTGAAGGTCATTGCAAAATTGCCCCCACCAACATCTGTGAAACTTGTCAGAGGATTTTTGGGGACTACGAGATTCTACAAGCAGTGTATAAAAGATTATTCAAAAATTGCCAAACCCCTTTCTAATCTTTTGATAAAAGATACTCGATTTAATTTTTCTGATGAATGTATGCGGGCTTTTAAAACATTAAAGGAAAAGTTAGCGTCAGCACCAATCATGGCAGCACCAAAATTGGACTTACATTTTGAGTTAATGCGTGATGCTAGCGATTCTCCGGTGGAAGCCATTTTGGAACAAAGGAAGAGTGGAGTTTTTCAAACTATTTACTATGCCAGTCAAACCTTATTAGGTGCACAATTGAATTATTCAACAACAGAAAAGGAACTTTTGGCAGTAGTTTTTGCTTTTGATAAATTTCGTTCTTATTTAATTGGCTAAAAAGTTATAGTTTATTCTGACAACTCTGCTCTTAAGTATTTGTTGGAAAAGAAAGAATCAAAACTCTAGTTGTTCGGGTGGCTTCTATTGCTGTAAGAATTTGATTTGGAAATCAAAGATAAGAAGGGGACTGAAAAATCTAATTGCAAATCACTTATCCATAATCCCGAATTCAAAGAAGAGGTAAGCCCAATTCTAGAAGAGTTCCCCGATGAAAAAAAAAATTTCCATCAAATCCATAAATATTTCTTGGTACACTGATTTTGTGAATTATTTGGTAAGTAATGTTCTTCCTTCTAAATTGTCATATCAACAGAAAAAAAAAATCTTTTATGATGTTAAAAATTATTTTTGAGAAGAGGCTTTCTTGTTTAAAGTATGTGCTAACCAAATCATAAGGAGATGTGTTCTAGATGAAGAGACGGCAAGCATTTTGCATCATTGTCATGACGAAGAGGCAGGTGGTCATTTTGGTGCCACCAAAACTGCAGCTAAGGTTTTACAATCTAGATTTTGTTGGCCCGCATTTTTTAAAGATGCATACTCTTATGTTGCTTCATGTGATCGGCGTCAGAGAGCGAAAAATATTTCTCCAAAAAATTAGATGCCTTTAAACAATATTATTATGTGTGAATTATTTGATGTTTGGGGTATTGATTTTATAAGACTTTTTACACCTTCTTATGGGAATTTATCCATTTTAGTGGATGTATAGTATGTATCTAAATATGTAGAAGCTGTGGCATTGCCAACAAATGATGCTGAGGTTGTGGTTAAATTCTTGAAGAAACTGTAGCATTGCCAACAAATGATGCTGGGGTTGTGATTAAATTCTTGAAGAACAACATTTTTACCCAATTCGGCACACCTAAGGCAATCATAAGTGCTAAGGGACACATTTATACAACAAATAGTTTGAAGCACTTTTAAGTAAGTACGGAGTCACCCATAAGATTGCGACACCTTATCAACCTCCGACTAGTGGTCAAGTAGATGTTTCAAATAGGGAAATCAAGAGAATTTTAGAAAAACAGTGAATGCCTCTAGGAAAGATTGGTCAATGAAACTTGACGATGCACTTTGGGCCTATAGGACAGCTTTCAAAACCCCAATTAGGATGTCTCCTTTTATGCTAGTATTTAGGAAAGATTGTCATTTACCGGTGGAATTATAGTATAGGGCATATTGGGCTTTGAAATTTCTAAATTTTAACATGCAATCCACAAGTGCGGGAAGATTGTTGCAACTGAATGAATTGGAGGAATTTCGCTATGAAGCTTATGAAAATGCTAAGATGTACAAGGAGCACGCAAAAAGATGGAATGACAAGCACATATTCAGGAGAGAGTTTGAAATTAGCCAAAAAGCTTTACTTTATAACTCTCGCCTTAAAGTTTTTCCAAGAAAGTTACGATCCCGATGGTTGAGTCCTTTCAGAGTCACACAGGTATTTCCATACGAAACAGTTGAAGTTGCGGATGACACCAATGGCACATTTAATGTGAACGGTTAATGTTTAAAGCCCTACTTCGAAGGTGGATACAACAATCAAAAGACCACCATTGAACTCCATCCTCCAACATAGCTACATCTGAGATAGTTTGATTGAAAACTATAAAGCAAGAACTTCTTGGGAGGCAACCCAAGCATTTTCATTATGTTTCTTTATTAATTTTTAAGTTTATTTTAAAAAAATGAAAAAAGGATTAATTTTTCTCTGTTTTATCAAGGTTAGTTTTCTTTCTTGAGGGATCAGCTTGTTGGAGTTTTCTTTATTAAGGCCATCCATGGACACATCCTAAAACAAGGGGAGTTTTATTTTTCTTGTTTTTCTTTTGTTTTTCGCAACGAGGGCAATGCTCCATTCAAGATTGAGGGGGAGATAAATTTTTGTTAAATCAAATCTGAAATTTTTCTTTCCGTCATGATTGCATTCCTTGCTGTGAATTTTTACGATTCTTAGGAAAATTAAAATTTTGTTCAAACTATGTAAGTTAATTTTGATTTCGATTATGTTGATCCACTTCTTGAGCACTAAAAGTCCTTAATTTTTTAGTTGTATGTGCATCCATAGAACATTTGTGTGAAGTGTGTGATTTTCTTTGATCTTACCCACATCTTAGAATTTGTTTAAGTTTCTCTTGAGACGGAATCCTAGGCTATATCTAATTGAGAAAATGATTTAGGCAAATTTTTGGACCAATTGAGCCTTCCAAGCCAACCCTATTTATTTATCTTTAGTCACTATGTTGAGTCTTAATTCTTATCCAATTTTTCATTGACACCCTCATATGTTTAGCTCATCTTTTACCAAAATTATATCATCATTCCACACCCATGAACATGTTGATTTTTAGGATAAAAGTTTATTTGAGCATAATTGCAAGTTGAGAGGAAGGGTGAAGCATGGAAAAAAAAAATTGATTGCTCTGGTTGTTTGGGGTGCATCGTTACAAAAAAAAAATGCTTTTATGGTTCACTATCCAACTTTCAATTGAGTGAGCCTTTTGATACTCAATGGGTTGGGAATGTTCGGGTTGTATCGGGAAGGGCTTAGAAAGGAACTCCGCCAAAAAGCAATGAAAAAAGAAAAGAAAAAAAAATGAATAAATGAAAATAAGTGGTGGTAGAAAGATTATGTTCAAGGAGTGAAATTGGGGATATTGGCATGAGTTCTAATTATATCCTAGAAATCAATATGGTGATAGGCGATTTGAGCTTAAATTTACCTTTTATCAACCTGAGAAAGTCCTATTAATTTTTTATTGGATGATTCGCTTACATTAATGGAGAGAGGAATGAAAAGCAAACTTATGAGATTTTTCGTACTATAGAGAGTTTTTGAGAGGTTGCATACCAAAGTGAATTTATTTGGATTGCATATAATTTGAAAAGATGGGGACAAACACACTTGGATCACATAGTTAGAATTAGTCTTAACTTGTTTTCAATGTTTGGATGAAATTTGTGTTTTTCTTTGAATTGTAAATTCGAACAATTATAGAAGAATGTCATGGAAAAATTTGATATGTGTTATCTGTTGCTTTTGCTCGAGGACTAGCAAAATGTTAAGTTTGAGGGTTTGATAATTCTATAAAAATAGAGTTATTTTACCTATTTTAGGCAACAAATAATGTGATATTTGTGAGAAAATGTTTGGATTTCATTCTATTTATTCAAATTTTCCTTATTTGTGCAGAATGATGATATATGAAGAAAATAATGAAAAAAGAAGGAAATTAAAAAAGCCGCCAGCAAAATTGTTAGAAGATTGCCTTGTTTTTAAGAACTCTTAATGTTATCCTTAGATATTTAGTTGTGTTTAGGATATTTTCACGTTATATTTATGGATTTATTTGTTTTTAGGAGTCTTGAATATTATCATATTTATAGAACAACATGGAGAGCTTGGGGGACGTCTAAGTTTTTACTTTCGTATCGTTCTTTCATTATTCTTGGAGTTTTTTAAGTATTTTGAAGAGAAGACAAAGTGGTGACAGAATTATTGTTCTTTGATTCAAGATGTTTGATTTAATTTATAGTTTTGTATCTTCTTCTATTATGTTGTTATTTTCTATTGTTAGGGTTACAATGTAGCCTAACCATGATGATATGAATTTCATGATGTTTATGTTTTGCAAGTGATTTCGTTCATGTGGGTTATATATTATTGTGCTTAAGGCTTTTAAGTGATTGGCCACCATTTGTTTGATCCGATGTGCAAGTTTGCGATCGAGAAGTGACAATATACAATTGCTCCTTATAATATATAACCATAAATTACTATGTAGATAGAAATAAACCGTGTTATTTGTGTGGCTTTCGGTGATAAGGTGATCCAAAAGATTCATTGTAAACCGAGAATATCCATAGATTTTAATGCAATTGTGTTTATTTAAATTCACATAGCAATATAGTGGATTAATAAACCGAGTAGGTTTACTATACCTACAAATAGGATAGTAAATAGCAAAGGAAATGTCGCCATCACATATTTGATATCATTCTTGTATGAATAAAGATATGAAATTCATGTTTAGTGATTTTGGTGAAATCAATGCTCTAACATATTTATTTGATTGATTTATCGTTTCTAGTTCCGAACTTTTGCCTTTAAGATTGTCAATTTTATTTTTATTCTCAATTCTATTTTTACTTGTTAGATAAATTTTAGAATTAGTCCATTTTTAGTGTTTAATTAGTTTATTAATCATCAATCTTTGTAGGACGATATCTTTTCTCATCATTATATTACTTATTTGACACGCTCATTGACACTTGTACTTGCATTGAGAATATTACGAACTCTAACTATCATGGATGATCAATCAAAGTATATGCAAATAACTTAGAATAAACTCCTAATGACATGTGTAACTTACTCTAAGCTAAATAAGATTATAAGTAAACGTGAATTAATGCAATTTATCATACCATGGCCGAAACATGCATATATCACACAAGCATAACCCAAATCTTTAATGAAATACATAATCAATATTAATCATGCACGAATCCTAAGTGCAATCTATATGAAATACTAATACATTTCTTGTGATTTTTTTTAACTAATTAAGCTAAGCAAAACCAAAAAATCAACCTATACGTACAAGCTGACCAAAATGCTTAAACAAAGAACACGCCAGAAGTCCTTATGATGTATAAACTAAACTAACATGTATTAAAAAACACATAAACTATGTTACTACAGTGTACTATAAATGCAACCTAAGTCCAATATGCAAGAGAGATAGTATCAAGATCCCTCATGAATATGCAATGATTTTCAAGAAACATCATGTTGCATCAAGATATACTCACGAAATTAGTTAACAGCATACAATGTTATTCAAGGATCATCAATAGTCATTGTAGATGTGGACTAATCACTAGCTATAATGCTGCAATGCCAATCATAACATTCCTGATTAATCAAAACTTAACTCTAGGTAGTAGATGCAATGCACTATCTGCAATGCATGAACAATATGATTGAGGGTCCATTTTGGCTGAAAGATCCGATGCCCCGATATACGATGTAGCGTACTTTGCAATGTATGACCTTAGGGAATTAAATTAACCTAACATATGACAACTATATGTTACATGACATAAATTAAGGCCAAGGCATCAAACGGTTTTCAACCAAATATCGCACTCATTCTACCTTGGTTAGAGCGACCACCAAGAAGGACACCTGGGGAGCTCACGGCCAGGAGGGACAGCCACCAAAAAGGGACGCCGGTGAGAAGGCAACGTCCGTGTGGGGGAGGCAGGGGGTCGGTAAAAACCACAAGCAAATCCGACGTTGAAGACCTTGAAAGACGTTTGGACAAATGCTGCTGGTCACGGTGAGGAGTTGCTGGTCACGGTGAGAAGCTGCTGAACGCCGGACACAACACCAAAGGGACCGGTGGGCAACAACTCGAGGGATGAAGACGCCAGAGGGGATACCACCAATGAACGCGTGAGTGGAGCTTTAGATGTAAGCTGGAGGAGGTCGCGGAGGTTTCCGTGTTGAAACGACGAGCAGGTGGAGATCCGGGTGGACGCCAAGGACACCTAGAGCAATGACATGTCGGTGGTGGTACACGAAGAGCCTGCGGTGGTGGCATTCACCAATGAGGCTTAGGGATGCCTAGAGGATGCTGGATCTGGGAGAGGGTGTCGGCGACCCCAGCACAAGCACCGGGATCCCTACACAGGAATCCTGGGCCTGATCTTAATGGACCCGAGCTCAGCCTCAATGAACCTGGGCGCAAGCGCCCCAAGCCAGCCTCAATGTACATGGGCCTAGGTGCGGTACCGGGCCTAACCTCAATGAATATGGGCTTAGGTGTCGGGGACCCGAACACTATCCCCGGGCTCTCAAGCCTAGCCTCAATGGACTCGGTCCCAATTGTGGGGTCTTAGGCCTACACTTTGTGGACCCGAGCCTAGCCTCAATAGACTCGTGCTTGGGTGCTACGGATCTAGGAACGAGCACCAAGGTCTTGGGCACCATCATTGTCGACTCGAGTCCGGGTGCCAAGAGAGCCGAGCAAGGGTACTTGAGTCCTAGGCTCGACTATGGCACTAGTGTCGCGAGCCCAACTCTGTGGAGGTGGACCCAAGGTTGGCCTCGATAAACCCCGGAGGCACGGCCCAGGCCTCTAGATTCGAGTATGCTATCAAGCGGTCGAGAATAATAGTTGGCGTCCCGTGCCCAAACGCAAAGTTTCTGATCTAAGTGAGTCACATTTTAAAAAGTTATTCTGGATTTTTTGAATGAGAAAATCGTTTTTCTAAATTTAATAATAGATTTTTCATTGGCTCAATAGAAGAAAATGAGTAAAATGTTTCCTTAAAAATTAGTATTACCTAAAATAATTAGAAATTACTTAAAAAGGATTCCTCGTGATCCTCAAATCCAGCTGGATGATATTACCTTCCCCTAGTGTGGCTCTGGGCACTCTGACAAAAAGACAGAAGGTTTTTTTTGGGTAAAGACAAAAAGACAGAAGTTTTCATCGCTACAAAAACAAAAAAGTCAAAAGTCAACACCACCTTTTCAAATCTCCTCGTTCGTACCCTCTGGAGAAGTCCAGTCTCTGTTTTGAAATCTCCATAGCAGAGAGAGAGAGAGAGAGAGAGATGGAGCTAGAGCGGCTGAGAGAGGCGGTAGAGAAGGTGGAGCTTGTGGACGGCCACGCCCACAACATAGTGGCCCTCGATTCCACCTTCCGTTTCGTGAAATGCCTCACCGAAGCCGAAGGCGAGGCCTTGTCCTTCGCGCCTCACTCTCTCTCCTTCAAGGTAAGGTCTATCCATTCACACGCACTTTCCCCCACTCTCTCTCTCTCTTTCTCTTTCTCTTCATTTTGCTTCGTTTGTCTCTCTCTGGGTGTCTCTCTGACCCCTTTCTTCTGCAATCCGAGTTGATTGTCTGAAACAGTCCGCGGATGCGCTTGCCACGAGACGGACCCTTTTTTTTTTGTTTTTTGCTTTCTTCGTCTCCTGTTAGTCTGATTGATGTATTGTGGCTCATTTTAGATAAACTCTTGCTGGTCTCTCGCACTCTACGGTGGATTTCATTTATCTAGTTGTTTTGTGACACAATCCGTGCATGCACTCAGTACGATGATGCTAATTCTTTGGAGTTCATGGTTGACTTGGATGTCTGAATGTGTTTTCCGTGGACAAGGTTGGTGTTGCCCAAAGAGTTGGCAAAAAGGATCAATTGAGGTAGCATGGAGCCGCGTAGGAGCCCTGCACGAGCTTTAGTTTGGATACTTGTTAGGAAGTTGACTGTTTGGCTTAGATATGGATCCTTGTCAGGCTCAGACTTTTGATTGACTTTCTTCTAACCGTGACATCAAGTCTGCAAGAACGAAAAACCCTTTGAAGTTCGAATTATTTCCTACCTTGATACGCAACGGAAGAAGGTGCTAACAAGTTATTGATACAAGGACTATATAAATATACGGATTCATAAGAGACGGACTTTCCACATGAATTTCATATATAACATGCAAAAGAACAAGATGGGCATTCTTCGACATTCATAGGAATACCAAGTCTCTGTTCATATGTTTTTTGTTGGGAATATTGAGACTTCCCTTTTCCCCCAAAACTTAGCTATTATAACAACTCTAGTTTGTCTTAACAGAGAAATTTGAGGGATATCGCCAAACTCTATGGCACAGAGTCATCTGTGAGGGCAGTGGAAGAATATCGTAAAACTGCAGGCTTGCAGTCCATTTCCTCATTATGTTTCAAAGCTGCAAGAATATCTGCTGTCCTAATTGACGATGGACTGCAGTTGGACAAAAAGCATGACCTCGAGTGGCACAAAAGTTTGGTTCCAGTTGTTGGCCGTATCTTGAGGATTGAACGCTTGGCAGAGGAGATTCTTGATGAGGTAATAAATGCTGTTTCATGAATTTGACTTGTTTGTGCATTGCACCTTCTCGACTTATTAGTTCTTCAAATCAATTCTAACGTTTCATTCTACTCTGATGCTTTTCTTATATTGTTCTATTCAAGAAAAACAAGGAGCATCATTTTACTCTTTCTATGTTCTTAACTGGGGGTGCGAAAAGTGAAAGGCTACTTATATTGCATCGTATTCATCTTTATAAACTGTTTTCGTTATGAGGAGCCTTTTGCTTCGGTCTTCAGTCTCTTCCTCCTCCTCTTTCTTTACCAGTTTCCCTCAGCTGTTTCATCTAAAGATCATCTGGAAATTTGCTTCTTCTTCTTTTTTTTCCCATTGTCTGAATCTATAATCTTCTCTGGGTAGTACCTGGGAAAGGAACTTACTGTTGAATATTTCTGCAGTTAAAACTCTGGTTACTTTGCATTTCAATTTGTATTTGCTGTAAAAGTTGAGCTACTTGTGTCTCGCGTGAATACATAATTGGACCCTACAAGTTTTAGCATTTTTTTCCATCACTTTTGTGTTGGTGAATTAGCATGCCAATACATCTTTCTAGACAGATCAATTGGTGTGTTCACAGTTTCTCGCCTTGGTCTTCCCCTTGTTTTTCATTTTTTCAGGAGATGCGAGATGGATCTGTTTGGACTTTGGATTCGTTCACTAATATCTTTGAAGAAAGGCTAAATTCATATCCTTTCTTTTAATTTTGAATGTATCTGTTATTTGTCCTTTGCTGGTATAAATGTTAGTTCTCTTCTGTTTTTCCCTTGAATCCTCATTGTCACAGTTGCTCGTGAGATATATGGATTGAAAACTATAGCTGCATACCGAAGTGGTCTAGATATTGATACAAACGTTGACAGCATAGAAGCTGAGGAAGGCCTTCAGCATACTCTCCGCAGTGAGTATTGCACATGAATGTGGTCTACCATGGTTGATAAATTACAAGGAAGAAAAGAAAGCATACTGATAATTTCTCTTTCCATTAGGGAAACCTGTCCGCATAACAAACAAAAGCTTCATTGACTATGTCTTGACACGTAGTTTGGAGATTGCTGTACGCTTTGACCTTCCATTGCAGATACATACTGGGTAATATTTTTTTTTTGTTATGTTATTGAATGGCCTTAATGCTTGGTCCATTAAGTTAGCTTTTCCAGAAAGTTGATGTTCCAAGCGTGTAGTTATGTCAAAGAAGTTGAAAAAATTATAATTATATCACTATCCCAAGCACCTGCTGATTTCTTCTATGCGATGGATTTTTATCGAGGGCTAATTTATATACCTACTGAAGTTAGTTCAATGAAGCTGTGGGAATTTTCCCTTTGTCAACTTACCCATGAATTCTAACCAAAAAAAAAAAAAAAAAAAAACTTACCCATGAACCTTGAGACATGACAAATTGCTTATTTTAACATATCAGTTGTCAAACACAGCATTTAAAGATCTGCATGTTTTTTCTGGTATAGGTTGTCTATATTGACTGAGTTCCCTTTTTTCCTCATTTGTGTCTAGATATGGAGACAAAGAATTAGATCTCCGCCTGGCTAATCCCCTTCATCTAAGAACTCTGCTTGAGGACAAGAGATTTTCCAGGTGCCGTATTGTCCTTTTACATGCTTCATACCCATTTTCGAAGGAAGCATCATATCTGGCCTCTGTTTATCATCAGGTGAATTTGTTGATCTCTAGATAATTGCATTCTAGACTTCCTTCACAATTTAGAGTCACCTTATATTGTGCTGCTTTTAGGTATATCTCGATTTTGGGCTGGCAGTTCCACATCTTAGCGTACACGGCATGACATCTTCAGTCAAAGAGCTTTTGGATCTGGCTTCAATAAAGAAGGTATTATTTGGCTTGGACTATATACAGCTATGAATTCACTTAGTTAACTTAAGTGTGCCTGGGCATGTATTAATGTTTTGCACAGATGTTATTCTCTTTCCTTCTTCCTTTAAGCTATGTCAATATTCCTCTGCATGAATCAGTTTTAAGTCTGAACTATGTGTACTCTTTTTGGTTGGACTAATAGTGCATTTACTAATACAATTATGCAGGTGATGTTCAGCACGGATGGTTATGCCTGTCCTGAAACTTATTACTTAGGTCTGTTGAAGCGATTTCACTTTAATCAATGCTTTAATTTGTTAAATTTGCCTACAAAACCTACTGCAATCACCTTTGTTTCCCACATTTTAGTGATCTGCAATTCATGGATCAATTGTGACTATGCACTACTTGCAATTTGCTTGCAAAACGTACTGCAACCACCTTTGTTTCCCACATCTTAGTGATCTGCAACTCATGGAACAATTGTGACTATGCACTACTTGCATTGGTTTGGGAAATTTTCAAATAAGAGCATTTTTCCTTTTTCTTTTTTATGTTCATCTCCTTCTTCATCTAAAGAAGAATGAAGAAGAAGATGCGGAGACAGAGAGAGGGCATAATGACAGGGCTAGGTGTGATGGTGCCATTCCCATTCTACTACTGGTTATGGACGTGGCCAGAGGCATGGGTGATTCTGTGTGGAGAGGGCGTGACCCAGGCAAAGAAATGGCTCTGGTCTCTCACTTCGAAGCTCATACAGAGCCTTTCTCTTCTCTGTCTCTTCCTTGTCTTGGCCTCCCCATCTCTACTTCTGGCCCCTCTTCCTCTTTCGCCAGTTCCTCAGCTTGAGGAATCCCCAAACTCCCAAAAACAAAACAGAACAGATTTGCCCTTTTGTTTGATATGGTTATATGACTTTTGTTTGGTGGTTATGGGATTGTTGTGCGGTATATGTTTATTTGTCTATTGTTCGGTTTTCTGGGGAGACCAAAAGGGAATTTGCCAGATTTGGGCAAAAGGTTTTGCACTTTTGTCTTTAAATTCTGAGACTAACATTTCATGAGGTTGAGGCCACCATCTTTTTTTGTCCGAGTCATTTTGTCCCCAGCTCACAAGTTGCATTTTTTTTTCTTACCTTCAGAACAACCAATAAGAAAATGAAAAACGAAAAGAAGAAAAAATAAAAGAAAAAAGCACCTGGACGAAAATGCCCCTGAGCATAACTTGAAAAGTGACATGTTAGAGGCACTTGCAAGCTTAGGCCCTTATTTGAGACGAAGTTGGCCACTTTAGGCCCTTATTTGACAAAGTCCACTATACTCTTTGTTGAGAAACGACCCCATTTTAGGCCCTTATTTGAAACTTTCCCATTGGTTTTGATGTCTCAGTGAAGCCTAATTGGAGGTTAAAACCTATTAATGATAGATAAAAATGTCCAAAACCAGCATAACTAGATTGACCTTTGAGGGAAGAAAGTGAAACAGAATCAAAATTTTGCTTGGTGTCTGGATCTTATTATTTGTATGTAAAGATAATTAATTTGAGAGACATTCAGTAACTCATGATTTTCTATACACAAGAAGCCTCTTACTATGTATTCTCTATCTTATCCATGACTGGCAACTCAGGTATCTCATTCCTCTAAGATCAAATGATTTCTCTTCTGAGGATTTTTAGTCCACTGAAAATGATGACAAAGCTAAAAATCAAGATTTGCATAATCACCGTAACCCATATTTTTGTCTATGGTTGAAATCCTGGGATCTTTTTGGCTCTTGCTTTTTACCGTTTTGGATAATTAGTATGATCTAATTATTTCCACCTGGAACAATTGGCTCAATGGTTTGATATTTTGAAAAGCTCTGCTGAAGTCATTGCGCTTTTGAGAAATAGCGTTGTATTTTTTGGCTCATCTGTTCTCAATCCGTTCTATGTATAAGTCAGACAAATATAGATGAAGGGCGTCAATTAAGTGAATCACCATGTCTGATTTGACTTTTCCATTTTAGTTTTCACTTAATTTGAATCTTGCAGCAAATGCACTTTTAGTTTTTATAAGCCGAAACACTTGAAACTTTCTTCCTTACCAAAAAAAAAAAAAAAAAAGAACACTTGAAACTTCTTAATATATATTTAACACAACAATTCACATATAATTTTCTCATAATTTTCAATATCTAATAATATTTTGAAATTTTGGCGGGAAAACAAAAAAAGTACTTATCTTTAAGTGGAAAAAAAAAAAGCCTCTCTCTGAATTGTTTTCTTGGAGATAAATTTTCATATTGTCCAGTAGAGACAATTCTTTTACACTACCGAGGTTTTATTTCTATAGGTGCAAGAAAAGCACGTGAAGTTGTCTTCTCAGTTCTCTGTGATGCATGCGTGGATGGTGATTTGTCAGTTCCTGAAGCTATTGAAGCGGTGCAAGACATATTTGCAAGAAATGCAACTGAATTCTACAAACTGAATTTAGCCCCTAAATCTCTTGTTTCAAAGCATTCTCTATCCCCCATTTTGACGAACAATAATACATCTATTATTGATGCCTCGCTTGTTCGTATCATTTGGGTTGATGCTTCTGGACAGCACAGATGTCGTGTAAGTCTCTCTCTCCCTTCCCTTCCCTTCCCCTCCCCCCCCCCCCCCTCCTAAAAAAAAATGCTCAACTTCATCTTGATTGGTTGTCAAAGTGTAACCAATTAGAAACTTCAATAGTTTGGATTTTCCATGCAGTACAATAGATTAAGATTCGGTATAGGCTTCAAAAAAGATGGTAGATAATTGATTATTGCGGCTCTTGAACAACTTATGGGATGTTTCTGTTCTTGCATGAAGCTCTCTACCACAGGATAGTGATGTACCAGGTGTACCTTTTGGGGAGAAATTTTTTTTTACTTTTGAACAACTTTGAGTGTGCACTTGGATTAATCCTGCTCATCACCAAATCTGTCTTATGTATTGGTGATGTGACCATAAAATAGGTCTCTGTCTCTCTTTCATGCAATGGAGATAAGCTGAGATCTAGTCTCACTTTCATTTTGTATGTTGAGATAAAAAAGAAACTAGAATTTTTCTGTTGAATTAATGATTCATGTGCAGCTTCCTTAAGCCAAAGTTGCCTTGTAGAGCGCCCCAATTCCTAATCTTGGATTAGAGCAAACTGCCTTTCGTATTATTTACATAGTATGCAAGTCCCTTCACTAGTTACTACTAGCAATCTGCTTGAAGATTGCAATGTTTGTGCATCGCTGTGATGCTGGAATGCAGCACTTCATTATCTAATTACAGCCATTCTCCCATTCCTGTCTTGTCTATACCATGGCCTCTATTATGCATTAGCATTTAATGTTGCATCTTATCTTTAGATGACCGCGTTCTGATATCTACAGTAAATGAGCGAAAGAATCTCGACTGGCTTCTGGTCTCTCAATATCAAGAAAGAAGGCTGCTTATTTTACAGACAAAAACAGGGAAAAACTAACATCTCTTGTTGTTGTCGACTTATATGGACTTGGATTAAGCTGTTTCTTGACCAGATTATAAAAATAAGCTTGCAAGAATTTCTGGTAACTTAATTTTCGGAGTGCAAAAGATTCAGAACTGATTCAGTTCTTTTTCCTTGATCTAGGGCCATAAGTTCATAAACTGTTTCTCTTTGGAAAGAATAATTATCCTATATATGAAAGTGTTGGTAATTTATTTCCCTGACTCCTGATCGTGATATTTTCAGGTTGTCCCTGCAAAACGCTTCAATGATGTTGTTGTGAAAAATGGAGTGGGCTTGACGCATGCATGTATGGGGATGTGTTCATTTGTTGATGGTCCAGCTGAAGACACTAATCTGACTGGGGTGGGTGAGATCAGATTGATACCTGATTTGTTAACAAAATGGCAAATACCATGGTATGACCAGGTTTTTTGGCCAACCAGCCATCCTTGATTGTATAGTAATAGTAATGTTTCATCTGAAGAGTTTCTGTTTCATCTGAGAGTTCCTTTCATTTTGCTGCTTAAGCTTTATATTGACATTGGCTACTTGTGGAGTTGTTTGGTACCAAATTATGAACCATGACAGCATGGACAGTATGCTTAACTAGGTTTGTCAAATGGTGAGGCATGGGAGTCACTCCATAGTTGGACAGTGCTCATAGGTTGCATCGTTATCTATAAGAGAGTTTTCAGGGGACAATCCTGAATTAAGATATTATGGTAGTGAGATTTTGAAATTATGACAGAAGAAGTTATATTGCATGAAATGATCCCTATCTTTCCTCGAAGAAGGAAATAAAGGGTAATATTCTAGGAAAAGAATAGATGTTTAAGGCTGAGTGGACAACAGTACATTGATAGATTACCAGTAAATAGCTGTCACACACTGGGCTTGTGCTAGTGTGCCTTTCTCTCGATATCTTCTAAGTTGAATTTTTGTATAGTCCTCCTTCAATATCGACCGTGAGGTAACAATAAGGGAGATTCATCTAAAACTTTCATGCAAGTCATTGAAACAGATGTATATCATTTTTTTTTTTTTTTGGGTCGGGGATGTATCTCATTTAAAAGTTAGTCTTTTGTGCAGTATGTCCAAATTGTTCTGAAATTTTGGTGCGGGCTAAACTTATGTTTTGTGATCCGCGGCTTGTTATTAGCCATGATATGAATACTACTAGTAAATTGATCTCTTATTTTATATTTTCTCTTTACTTTCCTAATAGGGAGCCACGTGAGGAAATGGTTTTGGCTGATATGCATATCAGACCGGGAGAAGCTTGGGAGTTCTGCCCTAGAGAGGCCTTAAGAAGGGTTTCCAGGGTTCTGAAAGATGAATTTAACTTGGTAAGGTGGATGGAATCTCAATCTCATTTGTAATGCTGCTATAAGTGACGAGCAATTCAAAATCTGTACCTTTAGGTGATGAATGCAGGGTTTGAAAATGAGTTCTATCTCTTGAAGAGCGTGCTAAGGTACTTTCGGCATCTTTACTTTTAACATCCAAATGGCTCTGCAGCAGGACATTATATATTAAAGCATTTGAGTTGCACAGGGAGGGAAAAGAAGACTGGTTGCCAGTGGACTCAACACCATATTGTTCTACATCAGGATACGATGCAGCTAGGTCATTATTTCATGAGATTTTTGCTGCACTGAGTTCTTTGAATATCCCAGTTGAACAGGTACTTCATTAAACCAATGGCTTTCAATGCTGATTTGCAATGTGGCGCTGTAGAAATGAGGTTGCTCAATGCTCAGTGTTATGGTTAACCTTTTTGCTGTATTGAAATGAAAGATGGACTCTTCTGACCCAACTCGCCTTGCTTGGATTTACCAAATTTGACTGGGATATTAACCTACTTGGCCCCAAGCCTCCAGCTTGTGTAGACATATGACACTTGGAGTTGGAGATCTTTTCAACATTCCAAATTAATATATTATTCTGTATGACGTGTGGAAGGATCTTATTTGTAGGTAGTACGTGCTCATACTCTGTGCATAGAAAGCATTAAGGCCTTTTTTCTATCAGTAGAGCTAGAAGTGCCTAATGGTCTCAGACCTTCCACTTTCATTCAGCAGATCGCAGCTTTCTGATGAAAAGAAGAACTTTGATTGTACGTAAAATAAATTCGAAAGAAATTGGAACCGGGACTATTTTAGACCCATCTATATTTTTAACCAATGTAAACTTTGCGAATTGTTGGGGCTTATCATAGTGGTTTTCTGATAGTAGAGGTGCCATGATGTTGAGCGGCATTCAGTTGCTAGTGCTAGCTCATATTGTCTTACATTTTGATAGTTTTGCATCTCTGATTAGTATAATGTCAAGTGACATCGCATGAAATAGATCCCATGTTACTTTTCTGGTGACTGCTGTTGCATTTGCTGCCTCTCCCTATATCTCTTTCCATACATTTGCCTTTGCTGCATAGGTGCATGTTTCTGCGGTAACAATTGCAATGCTCTTACTAGAATGTCTTCTCTGCAATGTATTTAGTTGCATGCTGAAGCTGGGAAAGGCCAGTTTGAAATGGCTCTTGGGCATAAGCCCTGCGGCAGTGCTGCTGACAATTTGATTTTCACTCGTGAAGTTGTGAGGGCTGTAGCAAGGAAACACAGCTTGTTAGCAACTTTTGTTCCCAAGTAGGTTTTTTTATTTTCATTCTATTCTTCTTCATAATTATAGATCTTCATTGATCTGTCAGCTTTAGGCAGGAAATTGAAAGTACACATCTTACTCGATTGCATACATCTTTGAAATAAATTAATGACTTCATATTTATTAAATATGTTTATCATAAGCCGTTGAATAACTTGTAAAAACTCTGTATTATTGAAAAGTGGAGGCTATGTTTAATGTGTCTCACTATCATTCCATCATGATATTACATGAGTGCAACAAATGGTTCTTATTTTGTAGGTATGACTTGTATGATATTGGATCTGGATCCCATGTACATTTAAGTCTGTGGCAGAATGGAGAAAATGTTTTCATGGCATCTGATGGATCGTCACAGCATGGCATGTCCATGACAGGGGAGGAGTTCATGGCAGGGGTCCTATATCATCTCCCTTCTATTTTGGCAATTACTGCTCCAGTGCCTAATAGGTTGCCACTTCACTGAATGTTTTCTAGTGCCTTTGTATTTTTGTAGTTAGAGATTGGTAATTCAATGCTGAGGCTAAGTTTCAGTAGATGTGTGCACTTGGATATTCAGAATGCTAATTGTCTTTTTGTTTGTCTTGGCTGCAAAACAGCTTGTTTTTGGTTCTACATATACAATTTCTGACTGCTGCTAAATATGAGATTTGCATATGCATGTTATCCTCACTAAAAGAACTCAGTACTAACATGTCTCTTTGAAGCCATTACTTTTGGCAGGTGGAACCCGAGTAGCAATTCCTTCCATTTCACTATGGTGGTATTTTCTTAGCAAAAATAACGTTGGCTAGAAAAGTAACTCGATTAATAAGATTCAAACTCTTGATGACCAAAAAGCAGACAAATAATACGATTCAGGTTCTTTCTTCACAATTCTCGTTTGAAGCTTGTATAACAACAATTTGAAATGTACATATCCTGTAAAAGAGCTTCAGTGCGAATTTAGTAGTCATGATCAGTTCAGGGGAAAAAATAGAGCATAAATGATCATTCAGGATACCATCAATGTGCACAAACATCATGATGCTTGTCTTATCTGTCCACAAGAAGCTTTAGGTCAAATCTGTGAAACTATGATGACCTCTACATCATTGAAACAGTTTTCTTAGAAATCACACAGAAAAGGTCCTGTACTAGGTTGTTTTAAGTTCACCTTGGAGGGAATATCTGCATTATAATCACCTTGGAGGGAATATCTGCATTATAATCTCGCCACTAGTTTCTTGCAGTTGGCAGAAAAGAAATGTTCATGGATTTATGTCTCATACTTAACGGTTGTTATGTGTAGCTATGACCGAATACAACCAAATATGTGGAGTGGTGCATATCAATGCTGGGGGAAGGAAAATAGAGAAGCTCCACTGAGGACAGCATGCCCACCTGGAGTAACAGATGGCTTAGTGAGCAATTTCGAGATCAAATCATTTGATGGGTGTGCAAATCCACATTTGGGATTGGCAGCTATAATTACTGCTGGTATTGATGGCCTACGGAACCACCTTTCATTGCCTGAACCTGTTGGTAAGATTACATAGTTCTTGTACTTCATATAAAAACGTTGGTTTCTTGTGTAAAATTATGTTCCTTTCTACTACATTCAATTTCCTTCTTTCTTTACCGTAACAAATCACGAAACTCACTTTGGTAGGTAAACCTGGTCCTTGAAATATCTTGATAACTTCATTAGGTCATGCTGAAGCCGAGTGGTGGCCCAGCATTTGATAATATGGAAAATCAACGCGTGTTGTGCTCCTAGCCTAATTCACTCACACATGTTTGGTTCTTAACTAGTAAGCCAACCCCATGGGATTACCAGCATTGTTGTTTGGTGGAGCTCAAAATAACTGTACCATGTGTTGCCCTTATTTTGGGTTTTCAGAAAGCTCAGGCATTTAGATCCTATCAATTTATCAACTGTTAAGGTAAAAATGTAACCTATGACATTCTCTATTTGTTTTAGTTTTTAGAGCAAATGGTTTTTCACTGAACTCTAACGTGGAGGGCTCACATGCTCGAGACTTTTATCATCCCAAAAGCTTTCGCACAAGGGGGAAGTAACGTGGAGTGTTTAAAAACTCTAATATTTATTGTCTCAAATAGCTCAAGCTTTCAGAATAAAAGGATTTGCACTCAATTTCAACAGCAATAGTGCATGCTAATTTTTTTTTTTTAATGGGATAGTTTGATGTATTTCACTTTCTATTTTTCTTGTCTAGTGTTAGGTGGAATTCATCAAAAAGTATAATATGTACTGACCTTCTATATGCCCAGTGTGATGCTTATCAGTGAGGCTTACAACTTTCCTCTGATGTTGAAATTGCCCACGAGAAAACATTCAGTTGCAATGGTGTTTTTTTTTTTTCTGCAATTCATAGCTTGGTGAAGGCTTTTGAAAGAATTGGTTTCATTTGTAAAACAACTTTCCTCTGATGTTGAAATTTTCCACGAGAACACATTCAGTTGCAATGGTATCGTTTTTTCTGCAATTCTTGGTGAAGGCTTTTGAAAGAATTGGCTTCAATTGTAAAAGTTACGTTGCTTGGAATGTGGTTTTGTCAGTCTTGGTTGGTCCTAACATAGATAAAGATTCTTTGGGTTTTTCATTAACTGCTTTTGATCTTTTTAATCTCTTATCAAATGTCACTAAATGTTGGAGGCCCGGGGTCAAAAGGCGCATTTGCTGCTGAAAGACCATTGTGCTAATTGCCTCCGACTGTCTAGAGGATGGTTGAATGAAGCGTCTTTACTATCCCTGCAACCAGTCTCTGTGTAGTGGACTTCTCGCATCATTACCACTCCGAGAAGCTGAACATGCATTTCTTTCTTGGAATTAGTTGAACTCCTACTTAAAATTGTTTTCCATTTGGGAAATTTTAAGGTCAATTTCCTTGTCTTCAACTGACGCTTCAATAATGCATTAACGAGACAGATACTAATCCATCTAGCCTCGAAGGAAAGCTTCAAAGGCTGCCTAAATCACTTGCTGAATCTTTAGAAGCTCTCCAAGAGGACAGTGTTATTAAGGACCTCCTTGGTGAGAAGCTTTTGACAGCCATAACTGGAATTCGCAAGGTATGTCCAGTGTATCCTTTCCTTATGCTGACAAAAATCTTAGAAATGACCAGTTCGTGATTGCTATGTACTAACGACTTGAGAAAGTTTCGTGTGTCAACGCTTAAACCGTTTCTTCCTCTGAATATATTACTGCATGGTTCATATCTGGTAATGTCAAACAATTGTGAAGCACATTCAAAGGCCTGTTCATTGCCCACTCATTTTCGTTTTTGGGTTGGAAAAGTTAATGTAAAGTCACATGTTTTGATGGCAGTTTTGTTTAAACATTATATCTGGTTAATGAAATTACTGGAATTGCTTTGATCTGCTTATGGCTGAACTGAGGTAGGCTCTGTTTCATCTCTGATAAGTTATGGTGTGTTTCTTTGTGGTGCAAAAAGACAGCTAAAACAATCGAAAACAGTTCAAGTAGCGATCATCAATTCAATGCTGCAATCATCCCTTTGTCCTCCAAAATTCATTTGAATCCGTCATAGATATTATTTCTCTGATAATCTTTATGCCTACTTCAACTAATAAAATATCTAAGTTACAACTAGCTTGGGCTTTACTATGTGAACATTTTTAGATTCTGATGTCCTCTATTTGACAATCCAATAACTATCTTTATGCAAACTGTTTTTTTATTTTATAATCGACAAATTTGTTGAAGACATCGCTGGAAAATGCCATTGTGTGTGGATGTGTGCGTGCGTGTTTTTTCAGTTGGGATATGTAAGTTCATTACAGATGGGGATGACTCCCACTTTCAACCTCGAAATCTTAAAGATTTAAAGTCAACGATATAAAAGTGGCACAGAGCAGATAACTGGAAAATCCTTTCTTACAGAGAATTGAGTGATGTGTGACTTGGAAAATGCGGTCTTCCCCTAGTGGTATTGAGTTATCCATCAACATGACAATCTAATTTTAATTTCACCAGTCCAGCTTGTAAATTTGTTTTGGCTGATTCTGTTGTGCGTGTCAAGGGATGCACAATGAATTGGATATTTACTGCTTCAATGAATGTACTGAAGATGCACATGTTTTTGCAGGCAGAGATTGAACACTATTCAAAGAATAATGACGCGTACAAGCAACTTATACACCGATATTAACCTGACAAATTCCCGCACATCTTGGAGATCGGGAACAACCATCTCTCCAGATGAACTGAGCTGCAACTCTTGGCCTATGTGAACATTTAACAGTGTTAGCTCAATAAGAGAGCCTTATCAGTTTGTGTTGTGTTCCGAGATTTTCCTATCAGTTTCCGGCACGTCCTACCAATATCTCTTTGATCCTATATTGCCATCGAACATTGGTGCTGTGCTTCTGATGCATACTGCTGATTCTGCTGAAAGTTAGTTTTGGTATTTTCTTTTTAGAGCTCTGATCGTTCTCCTCTGGGCATCTGATACGCAAGAGTATGCTCTAGAACATTCCATTCTCTGTTTCGGCAGACAAATAGTTCCACAATCTACAAGGTTTGCTTTGGATTGTGTAGAAATGGAGTGCGCGGAACGCATTTGCAATTGCCTATGGACTCTGTACATGGAGAATGCCATAATAATGACGATAAACAGAACCTTAAAATAAATTGCTGGAGATCATGTCATCATGCTGCGATTCTTTTCCCCAAATTTCTGTGATTTCAAGAGGTGAGTTTGTTCTTGCTGGTTATACAGGTGCCTTGGTATATCTTCTTAAATCATGTTTCCTGAGATTTTCAAGATGCATCTCCTCTATTGCTCATTGCCCATAGTCTTAGGGTAAATGCTGGAAGCATGATTGAACTTTTGACATGTTTGAGCATGAACATGACATCTTCAACTCCATGCTAGAACAGCAGGAGGGTTGTACTATGTCAGATGAGCCTCGCAAAATAAACAAAAACCAGTGTACAATGTGAAAGAGCACGGCCTGTATTGATCTCTGGTCTCTTTTCAGTCCCTAAAGCCCTTTGATTGTGAGAATGTATGGAATCACTTTGATGAATCAAGTCAGATATGCTATCAGAAATAGCTCCATTCATGCTGGACCTACCTGTTTTCTTCTTTCCTTATATTTTGGGCGACCGCTGTGAGCGCTGGAAGCAAACAGAGTTACCGAGATCTCGCATTAGTAGGGGCTTGACATATGCCACAATGCCCGCTTGAGTGTGAACTGGATCAGGTTGTAGAGAAACAACCCGGTGTAGTTTTAGGTCTCGCAAATGTGGATTTTGACTTCGTATCGGCCCTCCCTGGTGTATGCTCATCCCTAGAGAATACTGCTCTTGGTAATAGACCATGTCAGAAATCGAATTGTATGTTGTAAGATGACATACGGGGACAGCAACAATATTCACTCCTTTTAATAGTCTTTTTCCCCCCTTTCAATCCATCATTAGAATTCACCAAATCGAAGTAGTAGGACCAGCCAACCAACAAGAAACTGTTCTCTCTAAGTTTGGCAAACACTATGCGCTCAGACAGAGCACATGCCCTCCTGCGAGGCGGGGGCAAGACCAGCGACAGACATTGAGAAGCACTAAAAAAAACAGGAGCGTCGAATGACTCATGGTTGAATCCAACTGTAAAGAAAAGTCATCAAAACTGGTGGGAGCAGGCTCATGTGTTTTTCCATCTGTTCGGTAGACTCGAGCACTTTCGAGTGTGCCGATGATTCGTGCTCCTGATCTATTTTGGATCTTATCAAGATGGACATGTTATTTGTGTAAAGTTAAAAAAAAAAAGCACAACGATTCATCTCGTACATCGTCGCAGCGAAACCATCATTTTTCTTTTACACGATTACCCCAATACATTGAACATAAGATACTAGATTAAATCCATCCGGGCAATCCGTGCCCAGTTCGGGCCGGCTTTTACTGTGTACTTTTTACTTGATAGAACATAGATCATAGTGTTACATAGATTCACATATAATTTCGTCTTAATTTTGTGAAAGTTTGATTGACATTCTAAATATCAGCGGGAAAGCAAAAAAGGTTCTGAATTTTTCTTTTTATGAGTGGGAAAAGAGGCAATCAGAATTACGTAAATCCAGCTCATGTAACTCTCACTCTTTTACCCATGAGAATAATGTAATCTGCTTCGGAAAACAACAAACAAGCAGCTTAGTGATTAACCTGGCTCTTCAAAAAGTCTATCCTTTCCGTTTGTTCAATTGGCAGCATGAAAGGTTTTATTGCTAAGTCGTTTAGACTCTCCTATACATGTATTATGACGCATTGAGATGTTGGACTCGCGTGTCGCTTGTGTATCCGGAACACCGATCACATGTCGAATGTATGACACTTGTTGACCATGTGACAGTCGTGTGCCGGAGAGTGTTGGTACCCGACACGGATGCCCCGTAGAGTGTCCGTGCTTCTTAGGATACTGCCCATTGATGCCATTGATTAAATAAATTGATACGCCCCTTTTTTTACGATGCAAAAATGAGTCAGTGGCTCTAAGCGCATGAAATACCGCACTAACTCCCATCAATAGTGTAACGAGTCAGGACCTAAGCATAGAATCATTCATACTTAGGGCGGGAAAACGAACCCATAACATGCACCTAATCCACACACAATATGTTAATCGCTAACTAGGTGCAACTCGTGATTAAGTTGATACACTTGTTGTTTAACTAAGCATAATGGACAGGTCAATTTTCAATTAACTTTAATGGGACGATGGCTGTACATTATTTTTTGATTGTGTCAAACAAGTTGATATGATTTGGGTATGTAATATTTAAGCATGACCTTTTCTGGAATAGAGCGAAAGTCTGTCACCTTAGCCAGGTTCAGAATCGTGACACTATTGCATCTTATTTCTCTTGGGGAAAATTACCAAAAAAGCACTAAACCTATTGCAATTGTGCCAATTGAATCATAAACCATTTTTTGGCCGATTCAGCCCTAAACCTTTTGCAATTGTGCCATTTCAGTCCATCCAACGAATTTTGACCGGCCGGTGCTGATATGAACGCCGGCTGGCCGGCAATCGAATATTTTAATATGTTTTTTGAATTTTTTTAATGATTTTTTTCGTAATTTTTATTTTTTTTCCTTTTTTTTTAATTCGCCCTCCCCTCCCCACCTCTAGCCGGTCGCCATAGTCCGACGACCGGCCGGAGGCACGGCCGAAGAGGCCAACCCTCACCTTGCCATGGCGAGGGTCGACCTCACTATCGCCGGGTGAGGTGAGGCCCCGCTATGGCCGGGCGAGGCTCTACCAGATCTGGGCTTGCAAGGTCGAGACTCGCCCAACCATGGCGAGGCTCAACCTCACTAGCCTAGATCTAGGCTTGCGAGGCCGAGCCTCGCTTGTCCATAGCGGGGCTCGACCTCGCTGTTGCCGGACTATGGCAACCGATCGGAGGGAAAAAAAGAAAAGAAAAGAAAAAAACATAAAAATTATGAAATTTTTTTAAAAAATATTAAACTATTTGATCACCTGTCGGTCGGCATCCACATCAACATCGATCGGCCAAACTTCACCGGATGGACTCAAGTGGCACGATTCTGAAAGGTTTAGAACTGAATCGGGAAAAAAAAAAGCTTAACATTGAATTGGCACAATTGTAATAGTTTTAAGACTTTTTGGGTAATTTTCCCTTTCTCTTGTCATTTAACTTATAGAAATTTACGGCCGAAAAAAAAATTATAGAACTTAAAAGATTCCTTCGCATATACCCAATGGAGAGAGATAGGGACAAAAAGGTTTTCGGGTTTCTTGAATTAAAAACTAAACAGATAATTCTAGGTTCCGTTTGTTACACGAAAAATGAAGGATTTTGAAAGTATTTTACTAAAAATGACCGCTTGTATTGCTCACATAAGTCAATAAATGAAAAATATTTTCATTACTCATGAAAAATGTTTAGACATAAATTGTTATCAATGCTGAAAATATTTCTCATTGACTAGTTATTTTCACCAAGACGAGCAATCATTTTTACGAAAATTATTTTTCATATCTTTCTTCTTTTACGAAACAAACGGATCCTAAATCCACTTTCTAAAAACTTCAATGGTCATTCACATTTATGGTGATCTAGCCCTATTTTTGTACGTCGGTCTTTGTTGTGTTGAATATCTTATGTGAGGAAAATTGTCCAAAAAGTCTTAAATCTATTGCATTTTTGCTAATTCAGTCTTAAACTTTTTTAATTTTACCAACCGAGTCATAAACCTTGTGAAAATTTTGTCAATTGAGTCCTACTAGCCGGAAAGTGCTGATGAGGACACCAACCGTCCTATGTAGCACGATCGACGACCCTCACCAACACAATGAAAAAAAAAAGAAATAAAAATTAAAAAAAAATTATCCACATCCGGCCATGTCACTTATAATGTCCAGCATCCATATCGGCGATTTTCGATCAATAAAACTTAATTGACAATTTGTCAAAATATTAAGGACTCAATGCGGCAAAAGGAAATAAAATCTGTGGATTGAAGGCAGAAGGGAGCTTGATTGCATGACCCAAGTATTCGGAGTTACGAAAGCGTGGCCGGTGCACATAATGAGATTCGTTAATATGTTAAAATTTGCTAATTATGCCCTAAGATCTTCCTCGCTTTTTGAAAATTTGTTAAAATCCCTAACTTTGCCTCAATTTGTCCTCGGATTTCCTAAGATTTCCATAGATTTTATCATGGGTATATCAGTTTGAAATTTTATATGATGTAAAAATTAATTTGAGTAAATGTGATTGGTGGTATTAACTTTTTCTTTTTGGCCAAATAATACCAGCTTATCTCGAGAAGTATGCTTAAAAAAGGAAAGACCATATCTCGCATTAGAATTTCTTTTTCCCTGTATTAGCTAGATACCACGTGATCACATTAACGAAAAAATTGTCCAAAAAATTTTAAACCTATTTAGCTTGGATTTTCTCATCCATCTATTTCTCTTGAATTTTTCTCCACAAACTATCTTTCCGACAAGGACATGCGGCATCCCCCCAGGTCATTATCATGGGCAACATATGAACACTGCCTGGAAACATGAAACGAAAGTGACCAGACCAAAGGATATTTTCACGTAAGCTCAAAGCAAACCCTAGGCTTATCATCTTGTCATGATTCACTAAGTACGTGTCGAGCTCGGCACATGGTATTCTAAAGCAAATTGGAGTTTTGTGTATAAATTAGGGTTTGTTATTTTATAGAGTTACATTTGAGGAGATATTTTCGTTATTTTTTACACCTAGACCCTCGAGATATTCTTGTTTATTAATTAAAAAGCACTTAGCATTGCATGGAAGTGGTCGGTCGCCGGCAAGAAATATAGACTAATGAGATGGTCGCCAAGTTGGAAAAGAAAGCTTATCAATGGGCACTGAAAATGACGCTTAAGTCATAGATTATATTGATGACCCACCATATTATCAATTAATTTACCGACATCACCACAATTAGAAATCTTTATATATTTATGTATACATTAATGGCCGTCAAGAGCTTCATATTTTTCTAATTTTATATTGTTGTTCATTTGTTCTGATTATCACCGGTCGCTATAAGTTGTTACCGACCCAATATATCTTTTTGGGATATAAGAATAAGGATCGCTATTCAAGCTGAATCAGAAAGCTGGCACCGGAACATACTGCAATCTAGTATTCCATAAATGGCAAATTAAATTAATGTATGTGACGTTAGAACACAAGGTTACAAAAAGTGTATGAATTGGAATCTAGGACTTGAGGTAAAAGTTAAAAATGGAGGCTACGGCTCTCGGAAGGTTGGTCGAGTAAATTTTGTGTTCTGATCACTGCGTTCCTACTCATATTGATCTTGGGGGTCACGTTCGTCCCCTTGTGGATGGAACCTTACCTGGCGAAATTATCCAAAAAGTCTTAAACCTATTGTATTTGTATCAATTCAGTCCTAAACCTTTTGACAACTTGTCAATTCGGTCATAAACCTTTAAATTATGTTAATTTAGTCATAAATCTTTTAATTATTTTCCAAACTAGTCTTAAACCTTTTAACGAATTACCAATTTAGCTCTTTCAACTAATTACTCAAATAATAAGTTTAAGACTAAAATGAAAAAATTTCAAAAGATTTAGGACTAAGTTAGCATAATCTAAAAAGGTTTAAGACTAAATTGAAACAAATCATTAAAAGATTTTGAATTAAATTGGTAAGTTGTCAAAAGGTTTAGGATTTTTTCGGTAATTTTCCCGCCTTACCTGATGCGTGTGGATTGAAGTGGTTTATGTGTATTTGTAGGCAGACAACAATCGGACCGAACTAGCGAGTTTCGGATAAAAACAAAGTGGTGGTTACCAATGCGACGTACTTGCATACGCACCACACATCCAGTTTCTTCTATTTTGTTTCTTTTTCTTTTGGGGGTTTTTCCAAATTATTCTTGTACTTGTTAGAAGATCGAGCTAAATCACACATTATGATTTCCAATTGATTATCAAGATGTCGGGCTTCGTCCCATTTTGGTGACTTTTAAAATGGTTGACGTCAGGGCGAACAATTGCTACTTCTGGCCCTCGGCTGCGTCCGATCTTATGATTGATCATACATTTTAACTAATTGTCTTGTTTTCGTTGATTTTAATTAGGGTACAACTCCAAAACAAATTTTAATCTAAAAATATCCCGAGATGTTCAATGAGAAGATCATACACGGCATAAAACCGAGTCTCTACCGTCTATGCTTTGACTCTAATTCGACTGATATGGACACACAGCAAAAACCCGAAATTTTCATGTTGAAGTGGTTACAAAGAAGTAACCTCGACGAGAGACTATTAGCATACCCAATTGATTAACATATCTTTATTCGAAACGGTAAACTATATCTTGAATATAACTACTGAATTCCTCGTCAATTCTCCAATATAAAACTTTTTCGCCTACTATACACATGCATCTTAACAAATTTCTGGATGAATAACTTTGTTCATTCATGTTTGGTTGTCAGGTCAGATAGAACAAGATATCAAATGTATTCTCTCTCTCTCTCTCAACTACGATCAAAAGGGGTGCGACCATCTGTTAACTCAATATGAGATGTGGAACTGACGATTGAAGAATCAAATCCCTAACATATCTCACAATTTTGACTCTTATCAATTCATTTGAAGTAGTCACCCTCCAATCCCTTTATCCTTTGGATGTTGCGTTACCTTTAGGTCGATTAGGAATAAAAATATATCAATTGTGAATGGAGACAACACTTTAAGCTTAGGGGCTTGGCGAGATAAAGATGGGAAAACAGACTCAAAGTGTAAGGAATGTTTTTTTTTTTTTTTTTTGGGTCGGATAAGTATGAGGAATGTTATCGTGACCCGATTTATCATAATTTCTTCAAGATTTGAAAGAGAGAAGATCATTCAAATCCTTCGTTTCCAGTTGGTCAGAATTGTCTTTAGCTAGGGTTTGGTGAAGTCAGAGAGAGAGAGAGAGAGAGAGAGAGTGTGTGTGTGTGTGTGTTTGTTTTGGGATTAGTAACTACGGTGAAAAGGGTGCGACCATCTATTTACTCAACCACTCGCATGAGGGTGTGAGATGTTGAATTGACGATTGAACAATCAAAACCCTAATATCTCTTGCAATTTTGACTCTTTCCAATTCATTTGAATTAATCATCCTCCAATGCCTTTATCCTTTTGATGTAGTGTTACGTTCGTGTAGGCCCATTAGGAATAAAAATTTTTCAATTGTCAAATGGAGACAACACTTTATGCTCAAGGGTTTGGAGAGATAAAGATGGGAAAACAGACTAGTGTAAAGAATGTTATCATGATCCAATTTGTTAGAATTTCTTCAAGATTTGAAACCAAGAAGACAATTCAAATTCTTCGTTTCTAGTTGGTCGGACTTGCCTTTAGCAAGGGTTTGTTGAAGTCCAAGAGAGAGAGATAGAGAGTGCTTGGCGATTAGTCAACTATGGTCAAACGGGTGCGGCCATATGTTAACTCAACTATTCGTATGAAGGGGTGTGAGATGCGGAATTGATGATTGAAGAATCAAATCCCTAATATCTATCGCAATTTCAACACTTATCAATTCATTTGATGTAGTCATCATCCAATCCCTTTATCCTTCTGATGTCGTGTTACGTTCGTGTAGTTCGATTAAGAATAACAATTTATCAATTGTGAATGGAGACAACACTTTATGCTCAGGGGTTTGGAGAGATAAATGAGGGAAAACATACTCAAAGTGTAAGGAATGTTACCGTGACCCGCTTTATCAGAACTTCTGCAATATTTGAAAGCAAGAACACCATTCAAATTCTTCGTTTCTAGTTGGCCGGAATTGTCTTTAGCTAGCGTTTGTTGAGGGAAAATTGTCAAAAAAGTCTTAAATCTTTCACACTTTTGCCAATTCAGTCTTAAACCAGCAACAGAAAAAACGGAAAAAACAAAAAAAAAATAGATTTTTTCAAATAAAAATATTTAAAAATTATCCATGTCAACGTCGATGATGCAACGTAGGACGACCAGTATATCCACGTCAGCGATTTTCGGCGAATAGGACTGAATTGGCACAAAATAAAAATGTTTAGGATTAAATCAACAAATTTAAAAAGTTTATGACTGAATTGACAAAAGTGTGAAAGGTTTAGGACTTTTTTGATAATTTTTTCGTTTGTTGAAGTTAGAGAGAGAGAGAGAGAGAGAGAGAGAGATTGGGGAATAGTCAACTACGGGCAAAGGGGTGCGACCATATGTTAACTCAACTATTCGCATGAAGGGGTGTAAGATATGGATTTCGGTTAATCATTTGCTTTAATGAGTTGAGGATATTATGTCGTTTTATAATTTTAATTTTCATTGATTAATCAATTATGCATGACTTTATCATTTAATATATATAATGAACAATTGATTTTCAAAATTTGATCTTTTTGTTATTAAATTTTTCCTTTTTTTTGTTTTTTTATTCTTTTTTCTTATAATTTCGTATTAAGTTCTATTAAAGTTGTTACATTTGTCAAACTTTAAAAAAATCTTCTCCAAACATATTATTATTGTTAGTATTTATTTTCTATTATTAGTATTTTAGTTAGTTTATTTTTCTCCAATTCTCTATAATCTTTTTTATTTTTTTAACAGTAAGAGAATTTATCTCAAAAAATGAAATGAAAATACACTTGTACTCCTTAAATAAGTTATGTGCATTGCACATGAAAAAGATAAGCGGAATTTTAACGGCCGTAACAAAAAAAAAAGTTTGGAAGTGTAGTGTATACTAATTGAAAGCGCATGCGAAAGGCGTATTATATTTAAAGTTCGGGGGTTTTCCTTAATTTCCGAAAAATAATAAGCTCCTCAGTATGTTATAGGGACCTCTAAAGCTTTTTGTTTTCATTTTATTTTCATCGAAAACCTATGATCCGTTGAATATTTAAATAAATGACGTGTTGTATAGTACAGCCCCAGAAATGTTGCCATTGTCTTAGTCTCCCAAAAGACAATTAACATGCCCTTTTCTTTTTAACGTTTTGTAGAACCTTAAGGAATTGATAGATTACCCATCACGATCACAAAAACCACCAATGGTCAAACCACGTGTATGTGGGAAATTCTTGGTCCAATACAATCAAAATTGTTTGATTTCTAATGGGATCCGAGTAGGATCTAAATGAGATTTACTCAAAATTTCACGTAATATTCATTAGATCGATGGCTATGATAGATAAAATTCACGTAAAATTAAATCCAAACAAGATGTTTGCTACTCCGTTTGTTTCACGAAAAATATTTTTCTGGAAAGCATTTTTCCTAATTTTCGGTGTTTGGGAGGCGGAAAATGAGTGGTCAACGGAAAATATTTTCCGGTCAACAAAAAACCTTCTAAAACTAAAGAAAATGATTTCTCATGTTTAGAAGAGGAAAACATTTTTTACACTTTTCATTCTTCCTCTCTTTCAACTATTTTTTTCCTTTTAATTATTTTTTTCTTTCTTTTCCTTTTTATTTATTTTTTCAAAATTCGAAAAAAACTTATTTTTTATTTTTTTAGATAAAATTTATTTTAATTACTTCCTTTATTTTTTTTTTCCCATTTTTCATTTTTTTTCTTTATTTGTTTTTAGTATTCCTTCTTCTCCCTCGACCGATCGTCAACCACGACCATAGCCGGTGGGCGGCCAGGTGAGGCCCGGTGTCGCAGGCCTCGAGCGAGTCCCGACCAGGCGTCACCGACCTCGAGCAAGGCCGGGCAAGTCGTTGCCGGCCTCAAGCAAGGCCAAGCGAGCCATCGCTAGCCTAGAACGAGGCCGGGCTAGCCGCCGCTGGCCTCACCGGCTTTGTATGAGGCCCGGCCTCCGGCGAGGCTAGGTGTTGCTTGCGGTTGGTCGTTGGCCGTCATGGTGGTTGGCGACCGGCAGAAAATTGTAATTGAAAAAAGAGAAAAACATAAAAAAGAAAAAAAGAAAAGATGAAGGAGAAAAAAAGGGAAAAAGATAAAATATTAAAATTCAATTTTAAAAAATAAAAAATGAAAAAGATGAAAAAATAATAAATTATTAACATAAGTGCATGGAGGAAAATTAAATCCAATTTCCCATACCAAACAACATAAAATATTTTCCTGGTCTTTTTCATATTTCAACCAAACACCGAAAAATATAGTCATTTTCTTGGAAATTGATTTCCTAGAAAACATTTTCCAAAAACGACTCATTTTCTATGAAGCAAACGGAGCCAAGTTCAACACAGAGCCTAGAGACAAAAACCTTTAAACGGATGTCAATCAAAAGCATAATTTTATAATGATCTAAGGACATAGCCAGTTTGCTTTTCCATATAAAAAGTAAAAAAAAAAAATATTGCTCATTTCGTGTTAAAATTAAAAATACTATTTATATTGGAAAAAACTTACTGGTAAATCTATATGCTGATGCCAGTTTATTCCGAAAGTTTATGGGGGCTCAACATTAGAATAAGTCAAAGTGCCGTGCATCACAAACTTCGAAAAGACAAATACGACATAAAGGTGAAAATTACACCAAACAGTTGTTGGAAAATAATGTCCGTGGCAACTTCCAAGAAACAAATGATAAGATCAAATAAAGTAAAACTAGCCCTCTGGCACTTGAAAGAAAAAAAAATAAACTTAGGTTGAAAGAATTTTAGTGCCCATATCGATAAAACATGGATATAGAGTTCGTTTCTATTTAGGGAGGAATGAATGATGTGAAAAATATTTTTTCCAAATACGATCGCTTGCATCGCTTATAAAAATAAATAAATAAATAAATATTTTTTATTATCTATGAAAATTTATTTTTTTAAATTATTTCAGATGATATATTTTTCAAATTAATTATTTTTTCGTAAGCCTGAATGAAAAAATAAAACGTTACGAAGTTATCAAAACGCCCTAGTTGAGAAAGAGAGTGGTTCTCCTGACATGGGTTTTAGCAAGTCTTGTCGGTTTTCGGAAAGGATCCAACACAAACAGTGTAAAAGAAGGACAAAAAAGAAATACAAAGGCATTTATTCAATCTTAGCAACTGTTCCTCTTCTTGGACCGAACAAATATTTTATTTCTACTTGGGCATCTTGTTGCTGCGAAAGGACAAGAATATATAAGGAAAAGGTCTATCCCGCTCTGGCTTCAGGAGCGCCTTTTGGATGAGCATGGGGATTCGGACCCCCGTTTCGGTCATCCTCGAAAAGGGATTAGCTTTCCATATAGCTAGCTAACCTCAGAACCTTCCCAATTTTGATAAAGCACGTAACTCTTCGGGTTTCTCTTCCATTCTCCTTTTTCTACTTGTAACTAACCCACAGCTACCTCTCTCTCTGTCTCTCTCTGTAGTCGGGTACTGTCTCTTCTTGTCTATGCTCTTCGTGGATGAGCTTATCATGGGCTTGCTCTAGTTTTCTTTACTGTGTATGATGCATTCAGGATTGAATTTCAGATTTTTATTGGGTTTATAGCTTCTTGTTTTTCTTCTTTTCTATTCAGATGGGTCTAATGCGGTGAGTTTCAGGTTCTTTACTTGCTTTCAAATGATTTTGGCTTTTGGGTTGCTTTGGAAATTGGAGAAGACGACCTGAGGAGTGCCAGAACTTTTGGGTTCCTTGGGAAAGTCAAAAGGTAAGGTTTTGAGACTTGGGAAATTGGCATGGCCAAAGGCAAGTGATTGCCTTTTCCTTTGTTATTCGTTTTGATCGATAGCTAAGTGGCTTGATTTGAGCTCCTTGTTGTGCCCATTGTAATTGGACTCATGGCTGAAGAAGAAAGATTTCATCTTCAGATCCATGGATCAGCTGTATGCCAGTCCAGTAGCAGCTTGCTTTTCTTTTTCTTTTCTTTTTTCAAATCTAAATTCAATCTTTAGGAATAAAGCACATTTTATTTAATATCTATAGTTTTGCTGTTAAATGCCTGGAAAATTGGAAATGTATGGTGAAGAGTTTAGAGTGGATCAAGTTCATATATGGAAATTTGTTAATCTGGTTCTGGAGCTCTGCACGTGTTCTGCTATCCGTACACTTTTTGTCCTTTGGCTAATTGTATATGATGTATCTAATTTAGCATTAAATGTTGATTTCTGGAAATTGGAGAGGATGTTCATGTATCAACACTACATGCAGTATTGTATTCGCTTGCTTGCTGCATCTAGCGTTTCGTTTTTGGGATATCAGTGCCCGTGTTGACCTAAAAATATGAAAAATGGAGTTTTTCCGTAGAGTGTATCTAGTTTTTCATTGCTACTAGTATTATTGTTTCATAAATCCATCTTGTGCTCTCAAAATTTATCAGCCGACTGTGTAATGTTTCTCTTCTGTCTTCATCAGCTATTACGACGAGCATTCGAGGGATTCACTGGATCTTGTCACTGGATCGTGTCGTATCATCTGATTTGGCTGTCTGGCTTATGAGAACCTCCTGGTTCCCAAATTTCTTGTAAGGAATCGTTAGCCCTTCGGCATTATGCATGTCAGGACCTGTGGCCACTGTTGCTAATGCTGAAGGGGCACTTTCTTCCACAGACAGAACAAGATCTCTCGATACAACTATATTCAATGACAAGCACCGCCTATCCACGTCAACCAATGGCGAAACAGAGTCCACCAGATTCAGAGTTGGGAATCTCTCGCTTCCAAATGGGGAATCCTATGCTGGGTCATTGCTTGGCAATGTGCCTGAGGGCTTTGGGACATATATCTGGCCGGATGGCTGCCTGTATGAGGGTGACTGGAGACGTGGGATGAGGCATGGGAATGGAAGGATCAGCTGGCCTTCTGGAGCTGTTTATGAAGGGGAATTCTCTGGCGGATACATACACGGGGAAGGGACGTATACTGGCATTGATAAGATGACATATAAGGGACGGTGGAGGTTAAATTTAAAACATGGATTGGGATACCAAGTTTATCCCAACGGAGATGTATTTGAGGGCTCTTGGATCCAGGGAATGACCGAAGGGCCCGGTAAATATTCTTGGGCTAATGGAAATGTGTATTTCGGGAACATGAAAGGTGGCAAGATGTCCGGTAAGGGAACTCTTACATGGGTAAATGGCGATTCGTTTGAAGGAAGCTGGTTGAACGGCATGATGCATGGATTTGGAGTATACACTTGGAACGATGGCGGTTGCTTTGTCGGGATGTGGACACGAGGCTTGAAGGATGGGAAAGGATCTTTCTATCCTAAAGGAAGTCGGTTTCCACCTGTTCTGGTACTTTACCTAAATGCTATGAGGAAAAGAGGGTTGCTTCCGGATTTGAAGAAACCGAACCACTTGCACATCCATCATGCTTCATCCGTGGACATGGGGCCCGTGAAAGTCGGTGGGGACTGGGGGGACCGCCGACATTCATCCTCTGATAAACTGTCCAAGGGAAACCTCTTGAATCTGGAACAGTCTCGAGGCAGTAATGTTTCCCTAGAAAGGCGCTGGAGTCTTGAGGTATCAATCGAAAAAGTAATCGGACATGATTCCTCAATGGGGTTATCTGAATCTTTCTTAGATGGAGGCGAAGAGGCTGACGCAGACATACCTATTTTGGAAAGGGAGTATATGCAAGGTGTTTTGATCAGCGAGGTTGTGTTGAGTAACAAGTTCTCGCCTTCATCTAGGAGAGCCAGACGGCGGCAAAAGAAGTTTGCCAAAGAGGCTATAAGGCTAGGAGAAGCAATCTTTAAGGGCCACAGGAGCTATGATTTGATGCTTAGTCTGCAGCTTGGCATCAGGTACATTTGAAATCACTAAGCTTAATAAGCTGCAAGTGACATCCTTGATTTCATGTTTACTAGAAACTTCTGGTCTCTGTCTCTATACAACAAACACTCACAATTTCACAATTTAAACTTGATCACCTTTATTTCCTAGTCCGTTGTCTGAAGACTGAACAGCGTAACATCACCTGAGAATATTTATTGATTGAGGTGAAGACAATGGGGCATGCACTTATGTTGATGGTCCTCTTGGATGGTGTCACGACATCAGAGAAAAGAAGCAATAGTGATGCAACTCAAATTTCATTTATGTGGTGCCTGAAATATTGAAATTAGTTTACTATGGCTGATACGTGGTTGCAATGTAAATCTCATGCAAACTGTCAATATGTTCGTTTCCCCCAAAATTTCAATGCTTTGTTTCCCAAAAATGTCAATGCTAAATGGTAGTTGTATCCTTCAGGTACACTGTGGGAAAAATCACGCCAATACAGAAACGGGAAGTTAGAGCATCTGATTTTGGTCCAAGGGCGAGCTTTTGGATGAACTTTCCTAGCGAAGGGTCCCAACTGACACCGCCTCACAAGTCGGAAGGTTTCAAGTGGAAAGACTATTGTCCTATGGTTTTCAGGTCGTTTATTTGACTATTCTACTTTGGTCAAGATACAGTTAGAACTCATTTACGAACTTTACCCCTTTAGTCGATGTGTATAACTGCATGTGAACAAGCATGGCAATGTTTGACTGCTTGATTTAAGCACTCTGGAAAGTCAAGAATTCAATTAATTCTTATACATGTTGCCTGTCACGTTATATATTCAAATTTGCATTCCCTTTCATTATGCAAGGACAAAGGTACGGGGCCGACTCACCAACAAAACTCCTTGTTGAATTGTAGATTTTGGATCAGATTAATTTTGCTGAGGATTGCAGAGCAGACTAATTGTCGAGCATAAATGAGCTTATGTTCCACCTTTCGTACTTATTCACTGAATAGTTCATTTTCTACCTTCATGATTGGTTGTCTTCTTGTGCCCTTTGCTGCATGTTATTGCACTATAGGATTTGTCAAACTCGTCAGGAACGTGTAATTCACCTCTTAGTTCATATTTAAAGTTAATCGTGTGCCTTAGCATAGCTTTTCAATCTCATCAACGTGTTATGCAAGAGACAGTGGTTTTTCAGTTGTATATTTCGTTTTTTGGCAAACCTATAGCTTCAGCTAGCTAAGTACAAATTTTGTTTCTTGTAATCAAATTTTCCCGTCGAATTCTTTATAGGAACTTGAGAGAGATGTTCAAAATTGACGCTGCTGATTATATGATCTCCATTTGTGGAAATGATGCCTTGAGGGAGCTTTCTTCACCTGGGAAGAGCGGCAGTGTTTTTTTCCTGTCTCAAGACGATCGGTTTATGATTAAGACCCTCCGGAAATCTGAAGTGAAGGTTTGCCATCTCTACTTGGATTGATTTTTGTTAGTGGAAAGTTTGGTTGGTTCTGAATTAGAAGTTCAATCTCCTTCTTGGAAAAAGTTTACTCTAGATCTGTATTACTTAGATCAGTGTATTCTTTTCAATGAGGAATTTTCCCCCTATATCATGGTTTCAGGTGTTGCTATTTTAGCCTTCGCCTTACAAAAAATGTATTTTTGTGCTCAGTTCTCTGTACCAATTATAGCGGAGCTGTAATTAAAAGAAGTGGCCTGTGGGAAAGCACCTAATTTATACTTCAGTGGGAATATTTCTTTTTCTTGGGATCCATGTGCCCCACTTGTACTTTTGTCTGAAAATGGGGATGTTGATTGACATCTTATGAACCAAAAATTCGTATATTATCTTCCTTTCATACTTTCTATTCCTTGGTAGCAATTTATTTTGTCTTGATTTCTTGTCTATGTATTTGGTGTAAGCACCGAGTATTACATGTAATTGCTGTGACGGGATGTCTACCAGATTAACTATGGCAGTTCAACCACAAGAGTACTTTTCGTTGAGACAATGTAGGCATTTTGTCCATTCTGCTGCAAAAGACAAAGTTTTCGTGTTATCCTGAGACTGTTTAAGCACTGCACCCACAAAGGAAATATGAAGTCCTCTGGTAACACCATGGCTGAAAAGTTCTCTTTAGTAATTTCAGTGTTCACACAGTTCACTTGGGCTTTGCGTGCCTATTGGTTCGAGTGCACTGTCAAGAAATTTTTTTCTACTCATTAGGAATGTGGTAAATATAAGCATCAACTGCTCAAACTTGCAATTGCTCAATGTGCTCTCCATCCTTTATCTTCCTGTAATTGTTTTTCTCATCCACAATCTTTTTACTATCTAAAACTTGTATGCTTTGAACTCTCTTTGTTGTTGATGTAAAGTATTGTATCTCTGTGGTTCGCAGGTTCTGTTGAGAATGCTTCCAAACTACTATCATCATGTGCAGTCATATGATAATACGCTTATTACAAAATTCTTTGGTCTTCATAGGATTAAGCCATCAAGTGGTCAAAAGGTAAGCATCAGTATGCAACTTAACTATGACTATCGCTAATTGTCTTAATTATTCTTCATATAGCCTTTCTACACACATCATATATCAAGGAATGCTCTTTATGTGATAAATAGGACAAAAATCTTTTGTGAAACATGTGGAGGGTAGGAAGTCTATTTTTTCTTAACATATTCATCTAGCTCATTCTTTGTGCAGTTTCGCTTTGTAGTGATGGGGAACATGTTCTGCACTGAGTTGCGGATCCATCGAAGATTTGATCTGAAAGGGTCTTCGCTTGGGCGTTCTGCAGATAAAGTTGAAATAGATGAAAACACAATACTCAAAGATTTGGACCTAAATTACTGTTTCTACTTGGAGCCTTCTTGGCAGGATGCTTTAATGCAGTAAGTGATGAAGTGCAGTTTAATCAGGGTATTGTCTTTCTTTTTGTCACTTGTTTACATATTGCCGGGCTATCAATTAGGTAAAAGAAATATCGACAGTATAAATATTCTATTTATTCTGGTGCACTTGACTAGAGTAAGCGATGTGTCAGAATTAAAGGTTTAAAGTCAATACATGATGTAGGTGTCATTTTCTGCTTTGATTTCCATATAATTGCCTCATATGTTCAAATTTTCTGTTAAGAGTATGGGATTCTAGTTATTACCTATTCCTTACAGATGGTTTCACGATCTGATTTTCATTAGATTAAAAAACACAGGCTGTATTTTGAATACCTCTTCAATTTAAATAGATAACAGTAGATCAAGCACTTCATATATAGACTCTGATCCAACATCAGAATTGACTTATCGTCCTGTAGAAAAATTAAAGGATGAAAGATCTCTCTCTCTCTCTCTCACACACACACACACACACACATTTTCAAAGGGAAAAAATGGGTAGTATTCGAACTTAACTAAATCCAGGCATTCTTTCTCGGATCAGCTAAGTTCAACGAAGATGCCATCATTAGTTTAGTGACCCTAATTTCTTGCTTTGTTCCATCTGCTTCAGTCTACTCACACTAAGGACCAGGGCATCTCTTACTGTTTGCCGGCTCTTACATGGGATAACCTTCTCAAATAACTCACTCTTTACCTTAGATTCAAAACATGTGATCTCCTTTTCCTAAAAGTGCAGTTGCGATTCATATATACAGTCCTTTGTGTGTTTCAAAGAGTGTCTGGTGCATCCTCACTTCTGATGTGCTCATTTTATGAGCCTGTTTTCCGATTGCAACTCTCAGCGCCTGGTCAGAAATTATTTGAAATTTATTCGAAACATCTGGCATCTTCTGTCTCTTCCTTAAAAAAAAAAAATGTTGTTACTTCTAATTCATTGTTCTTTTAGGCAAGTTCCCTGTGAGAGAGAGAACCTTCAGCATAGCTGCATAAGAGCACCTGGGACTTGTGGGACAAGTTTTTCACTCTCAACCACTGTAAATTTTTCCATATTCTGGGGACCATGTTTAAAAGTCAGCATTTTAACGTTCTCTAATTTTGGCAGTTTCTTCCAGTAAAGATTTCTTCTTCTTTTTTGGTAATTGTATCAATGTCTCCACTCTTTAAACAGAAGGGATCACTATATAACTGCTTGTGAATCCCATAATTAAAGCAACTACCTGATTGAACCTTTTTAAGAGTTTATTAGCAATTAGACTTTTGGGTTATATAATAACCTAAAGATGAAGTATTGTGATAATTAGTGTCATGACATATAGGTTTCAGAATGGGCAAGCTCTTTTGAAGACATTATACTGTCGACTTAAGCATTTAACACTGTCTTCTGCAGGCAGATAGAGATTGATGCCAAATTCTTAGAAGCACAGCACATAATGGATTATAGCCTTTTGTTAGGTGTACATTATCGAGCTCCGCAGCACCTACGTCCTATTGTCTCTTATAATCAAGGAATGACAACCGAAATGTTGGGGATTCTTGCTGAGGAAGGTAAGCAGTATATGGCAGACACTCTGCTTTCGGCTCTTATAGGCCTTCTTTTTTTGGTCTGGTATAGGCCTTCTTTTTCTGCAAAGGATATTCTCAAACCATCTTCAAGACTTCTTTGCCTACATTGTATTGGAAGAAATTTATGCATTTACACAAGCACGAAATTTCTTGTGCATGATTATCATCATTCGTATGCACACAAATTCAGATTTAGTCCAGTCCCACTGTTCACCCTTGTCAAGGATGGAAAACTAGTCTATTGATGTTACTTTTGTCTTGAATGAATGACAGATACTCTAGAGGATGAAAGATACCCACAAGGCTTGGTTTTGGTCCCTCGAGGGACAGAAGATGATAGTATTGTAGTGGGTCCTCATATTAGAGGCAGCCGGTTGCGGGCATCATCCGCTGCAGGTGATGAGGAGGTGGATCTCCTACTTCCTGGTACAGCAAGGTGTGGTTTCTGGATACCTCAAGTCAAATATTGAATGATTACAGACGATCAACGCGTGATGAAAGACTAGATCAGGGTTGCTTAAAGTGGTATAGACAATACATCAAATGAGGTTCTTGATTATTTATCCAACACATAAACCTATGGTAGTCTTAAATCTAAGTGTTGTAGCTGCAAATTATTTTAAGTTTTTAATGTGAGATTAGAGAGTTCTTTCGATAAGAATGATGGAAGACCAATGCTTGAGATTGGACCTCATATTGTTGAATCTGATGAAGGCCATGATTCTCTTATACTTCAGCTGCTGCGCACTAGTTAAACATTATCCTATACTAAATTTTGCGCAGACTTCAAATTCAGCTTGGAGTCAACATGCCTGCAAGGGCAGAGCAAATTCCAGGAACAGAGGAGAAGCAGACGTTTCACGAAGTGTACGATGTCGTCCTCTACCTGGGAATCATCGATATATTGCAGGAGTACAATATGGGCAAGAAGATCGAGCATGCTTACAAGTCCCTTCAGTTCGATTCCTTGTCCATCTCAGCGGTGGACCCAAGATTCTACTCCCAGCGCTTCCTTGAGTTCATCAAGAAGGTCTTCCCTCCAAATGCTGCTGCTTAGATACGTTGAGGGGACTGAAACATGACTTGTCGGACGGACTCTTGTATATGATGGACTGCAAATGTGCGAGCTTCACTGGTACATTCCCGAGCTTCTTTGTGAAATTTCTGTTTATAACTGCTTGGAACCAAAAGGGCCGTTTGACTGCCACAAGCAAATTTTTTTTCCTTTTCGTCTTAATCGTCCCTTTTACTTGAGAGACTTCTTTTCTACCTTCACTTTTGGGAGAAAAATCAGTGATATTCACATTCTTCCCTGTCAAATTTATTTACTTGGTCATGTCACTGAAGGACAAGAAATATAATCCGGCGAGATTGCATTGAACTCGGATTAATCGGGCTTTCTATGCTTATAGCCTCCCTTCACGCGGTGACTTATGCTTTCGGATTGAAAACCACCCTTCCCTTGGCGACTTTGAGTCGCATTTGAGTGCTGATTTGACGTTTCGTTGTATAAATCCCAAGATCTTTCTTTATAATTTTTCAGCATCAGTCAGTTCTCGAGGGTCAGTATGAGGAGAGTTCTCTAGTCAGAGAGATTAGTTTTTCTGGTAGAAGATGATTTGAAGCAAAGTTTTTTATAACTCATCTGTTTCAGCCCAAGTCACTCTCTACAGGAGGAGGGTTTGAAAAGCACCTCCTTTGAGAAGTTCTAGGCTCAGGAAAGAGCTGTTCAAACACAAATTTTTCCGACTGCCCCTTGGGCGTCGTACACAAATTTGGGTTCTGTGATGGCGATGGATCCATAATGGACAATGGGTTAGAATTCTTTTAGCCTCAAGCACGTTTGGGTAACTTGGTCACTTACCACCTTTCACTTTCTCCAATATTTTTTTGGATAATAATCGTTACGAGCTCGCGCTTTTTCCACTCCCCTTATGGCTTTGACACTTTTTTTTTATATGTTTTGACCATCCTATCATTTGTGTGGCCCACAACTTCTGATACAATTTTATATGGTTCCTTTTTTTTTCTTAGGTCTTTTATTTCATTTCTTCTTTTCTCCTTGAGGGTCCCACTTTCCTCCTTTTCTTCTTCTTCTTTTACACGCCTTCAACTCGTCTCTCTGTTCTTCTTTCTTACGCCCACTCCTTCCAAAAACCCCCAACGTTCTCCGTTTATTATCTATGATGTCAATCCCGCCCTCCTCCACACTTCCACCGGCACCAGCATTGGGCTTATCGATGACCTCCCTAGCGACCCTTTTCTCAGCACGTAGGCTCTTCTTACACCATGGAAGGTAAACCGCTTCTCTCTTCCCTTTTTCTTTTATATTTTTCTCTCCTTTTCTTGTACACGTGAGAGTATAGATAAAGGAAACGTGTCTCCACCATGTGTAGGCATAAAAGTCAAGGGCAATAGGCAAGTTTGTGTTCTTACGGGTAATAGGAAGCGATATTCGAATTAGCGGTTTAATCTTATTGCAGTTTTCAATGTCGTGTGCGATTGTTGAAGTAAAAATTATGCTTTCATAGATTAACTTCTTGGAACACAATGCACAATGCTGCGTTTGTTCTTTCGTTTGTGTTGCAGCTGTTAACTTTTAGCCCTAGATTATAGTTGTGCGTAGAGTTGAACTTGATTTCTCAACAATCATTTCGTAATTGCTCGTTTGTTGGAATGAATGGTAATTAAATGTTGTGTCACTATGAGTAGGCGTAGATAGTTTGCTATTATAATACAAAGGAAAGGGTATCTATTTTAATTGGATATCCACTTGATTCTAAAAAGGTAATATTTAAGAGGGTCGAAATTGCTCGAAGGTATCTGTTGATGATGAAGATGCAAATGGAGATGAGCAACCGTAAGTCAATTGGTGAGAAGCAACGACAACATCCCAAAACTGACGGTAAAGAACTTATGGAAACGAGAGTAAGAAACTGAACCTAGAGGGAACAAGTCTGTAGGGAGCAAAAAGGAGGGGGAAGCAAGAAACGAGGCAAAAGAAAATGAGGAAAACGAAAGGGCCAACGCTAAGAGAAGGTAAAGATAAAACGGGGATATGTGGAGTCTATCAAAGCCATGCAAACACTGAGCACCATAAAGGGCTGGTTGACTCTATGCCTCGGAAAGTCTATGACAGTCAATTAAAAAAGGGAAAATTCCTAAAAAAGGCCCGAAGTCCTCTCATTTCTCAAATAAGGGTTCCAAGTGAACTTTGATTATTGTTTATTTTTTTCTCTATTTTTTTCCTTTTTCTGATTTTTAAAAGTTTAAAAAAGTGAAAAAACAGCCACACGGGCGGGAGGGTTGCCCCTCCCACCTGTAGCGACCGACCCACCACTAGTTGTGGGTCGCCAAGGGCGGCGAAGGCCGGTGGGGTCGCCGATGCCTCCGCGACGGCCAGCAACCCCCGCCCGGGTTTAGGTGAGGATCGATAGCCCCGGTTGAGGACCGGGTGGGGTCGACAGTCCTCGCCTGCGGGAGAGGGCCGGACCCTGTCCCTATTTTGGTGAGGGCCAATCGGCCTTCACCACCCACCCACCCCACCCCAACCCCACGGCGGGGGGGTGGTGGCCTGAGGCGTGAGGTCGCCCTCCTGCCTCTGTATTTTTTTTTTTTTGTGGTTAAATTTTAAAGAAGTAGAAAAAAGAAAAATTTGACAAAAAAGAAAAAAATAAAATATAGAAAAAGACCGAAATGCCCTTGAAATTAGGTTCTTTTTTAAAATTTCATGACCACTTCAGGTCCTTATTTGAAACAGCGTTCACCTCAAACCCTTGTTTGAAAAATTGAGGACACTTCGGATCCTTATTTGAGAAAATGAGAAAACTCGGGGCCATTTTTTGGAATTTTCCCATTAAAAAATGTCTCACCTTCTTCCCCCTTTTCTTTCTTTTCATTCTGCAATTACAAAAGAAAAAGCCTTAAGTCCACCACCAGGATAACAAGGAAGGAAGTTACACCGTCGGCCCACGGAGCAAAAAGGTTACAATATCTCATAACGTGGGAGCAAACCAGTCAAAGACATACTTAGGGCGGTTGATCGGCAAGCTCCCCAGAAGCCGTAATACCTGGTTTTCGTTTTTAGGAAATTGCTTCCGCTTGATTTCCTCGGCCATGACTTGTATGATGAGTCCGCCTATCGTTCTCGCTCGAGAGCCAACACCAAACACGCAAGAAGCACACTAGCAGCTTGCATTGCGTGACCCTACTTTGTGATGGGGTTTGTAGAAGAAGAAGAAGGCTCAGGAGGCGTAGAGACAGAATGACCTGCTACATAGAAAATAGAAAGATGATTTGGAGGCGTGCAAACGAAGGAGGAGGAGGAGGAGGAGGAAAGTGGACATGTAATAACTTTTCTCCGACGTCTAAGTAATGGAGACGTTCCTCTTTTGTCATTTGTCCCAAGGAACCATATATAGATTGAGAGAGCATCGTACAAACAAAATGGGAGAGTTATTAAAAAAAGTCTAAACTTATTGCAATTGTGTAAAGTCAGTCCTAAACCTTTGCTTTTTCCAATTCAATTATAAACTTTTTGTATTTGTGCTAATTTAGTTCATTTGGTCGGAAATTGCTGAGGTAGCGAGGCCAACACTGGAATGGACAATTTTAAACGACATTTTAAAAAAATTTCAAATTTTTTATTTAGTTTTCCTTTTTCGATTTTTTCACTTCCTTTCCTTCTTCCTCCAGTCGATTGCCGAGGTGAGGGCCGGTGAGGTCGACCTCACCGGCATATGGCAAGGCTCACCCCGGCTGGCCACCGGTAAGGGCGAGCCTCACCCTCGTTGGGTGAGGTCGGCCTCGCCGACCTCGCCTACGGTAGGTTGCCCAAAGAGAAAATAAAAACTAATTAAATATATTTGTCTATATCGGTGCCGATTGTGCAACGCCAGCGATTTTTTACTAGATGGATTGAATTGGCGCAAATGTAAAAGGCTTATGACTTAATTGAAAAAAAAAAAAGATTTACGACTGAATTGAGTAATTGCAATAGATTTAGGACTTCTTTAATAATTTTCCCCTAACAAAATACTCCATCAATCTCATGAGCTAAGTAATTTCGTGTTTGGTGAAAAAAAACTCCGACTATTCGTTTGATGGAAGAAATAAGATAAAGTCATAATGAAATAGAGTCGTGATAAGCACTACACTATGAAATTTAGGTAGTATAATATAAGTGAAGTTGTTTGATTCCATGAATAGTATATGTAATAAGGTAAGAATAGCATCAAACTAACCTAATATACCCTTAAAATCAGACTTGCAGAGGATATACTTATGATCTCTTGATCATAAGTTCTTAAAATTTCGCACATAAGATGTGATTATGTTGCAATAAGTATCATACCATAGTAATTATCACTGTAATAGCCAACTATCGGTATAATACTACATATATAATATCGAGGTATTGCAATTGTATGCATACAATTATATATATTATTTAATAACTAACATGTTATATTATTGCATAACTATATAAAAAGTGTGAATAATAATTACTAGCGTAATGGGAATTACGCTATTATTACAGTAAATAGAAATTGAGGTTTATTCGTTTTTACGTAAGTGCATAACTCAACGAGAAATTTCCTTACATGTTATATAATATCGAGGTATTGCAATTGTATGCATACAATTATATATATTATTTAATAACTAACATGTTATATTATTGCATAACTATATAAAAAGTGTGAATAATAATTACCAGCGTAATGGGGATTACGCTGTTATTACAGTAAATAGAAATTGAGGTTTATTCATTTTTACGTAAGTGTGTAACTCAACGAGAAATTTCCTTACCTGTTATATAATATCGAGGTATTGCAATTGTATGCATACAATTTTATATATATTATTTAATAGCTAACATGTTATATTATTGCATAACTATATAAAAAGTGTGAATAATAATTACCAACGTAATGGGGATTACGCTATTATTACAGTAAATAGAAATTGAGGTTTATTCGTTTTTACGTAAGTGTGTAACTCAACGAGAAATTTCCTTGCCTGTCCAATTTCTAATGAATCAAGCCGGGGCCTTGTGCAATAAACCCCCTACGGGCGGTCCGGAAAATAAGAATCCCCACCGGATAAAATATATTTAAAAAAAGTGAAACCTTGTCTCTTTTTTTTTTTTTCCCTTTTTAAGTACCATTTTAAGATTCCGGCTATATATTCTGCAAGAATATTAGGGTCCCCATAAGGGTTTAGGGAGAAGGGGTGCCTCATCACAAAGGGGGTCACATTGATCGGGCACGGGCGATCGTTACGTGCGGGATCATCATTAGGACTATCATACTTGCTGACCATCAATGAACTGATCGTGGGAGATTCTGAAATTGCAGAGGCTTGGTTCGATCATATCCCGGAGTACTCCTATGGCCGATCTGTCACCAATACTGTAATAGGCAGTCAACCTATGATAGACCCTGAATGAAATAGTTATTATTACAACCAAGCTTGTTGTAAAAATATCTTAATAACACCATGGATCAAATTGGGAGGTAAAAGATACTCTCTGCGGGGTGCTGCCAATTACTTATGGGACACCTGCCTAGGCGAAGCTCGCGACCCAACTGACAATGGGCTCACATTCAGTTCAGGGATCCTAGAATTAGCCGGGCAAAGTCCAATTCTCCATAACAGAAAAACAGAGAGGCATAATGTAACTGACCAATTGCTCTTGGATCAGCCACTTTATCCTTTTTTTTCTTTTTCTTTTTCCGAAAGAAAGATATTATTTATATCATAATAATAGTTCAAGAGTTATATCTTTCAAGTCTGGCAAATTCCAAATACTCCTAAACAAAAGATAAGACAGGAAGCAAATAACAAAGCACAATCTGTAGCTAGAAATATACACTTATCCTTTTAGAATAAATCTGTCACTATAAAACTTTTGCGACTACCCACAGCTCGGCATCCTCATCTTAAGCAGCCGCAACGTCTGCCTCAGCTCAATCCGCCGTGCTCAGCCCCGAACAACCGTCGATCCGCCAAAGTGGCCACCGAACAAGCTGCTGTCCAGCCATTGTTCTGCTTGAGTTTGAGGTGAATCTGCTCTTGTTTTACCATTATTTGAAGATCTAACATTGCTACTACTTGTGTTAGACCAATCGGAAGTGGTCCCTAGTGAATTAAGCTAAAAAAGATGCAAATTTTGGGTGAAAATCCTAGGCTGCGCACGCTGGAAGTTTGCTTGGAAAACGTATAAATTTCTCACCTTTTGGTTGCAATCCGTGCTTTGTTAATTTAGTAACATGCATATATGTTCTTGTATCTCAATGAACATAAAGGATTTGCAAGTTAAAAGTGAAAAGTTTGACCTTTTTGATCAAACAAACAATTGGGTTCATGGTTTTTTATGTTAAAAACCAAAATAATAATAATAATAATAAATTGAGTCCTCTTGCTAAAAATTCTGATATTTTTTGGATCAATTCGATTGGATCATGAAATTGGTTGAAGTCTAGGCATAATTTGAGAATTGATTGATTTTGATTGGAAAAGTTCTTTTCCCAAAGTTAAAAATTGTTCGGCTCTTTTTTATGATCTAAATTAAATTGGAAAAGATAAGAATTTTGGTGAGTCAAAGATAAATTTTCGGCCCTCATTCCTTCAATGGCCGAATTTCTCATGATGATTGTGGATGATCTTTGTTTTAACTTCTATCCATGGTTGGTTGAATGGCATTATTTTAGTTATTCGACTTTATCTCATGTGAATTGGATAATGATTGGGAAAATTGGACTTTATCTAATTATTGAGTATCTCTTACTTGTGTAATATCTAATTTTCCATAAATAAAGTTTTGATCTTAATGATTATCTCTAACATATGAGATTGGTTGGATATACTTATCTTGTGGATTTTCTGACTTATCTAATCTTTGGATAAGCTTTTGATTGAATTGGATAATTATCTGAATTTTTTAGAATTATCTGAAATATCTTTGTAAATCTTAAAGGATAATTGTCTCAAAAATCAAAATTGAATTTTGTATAAGGAAAGTGGACCCCACTTGGACAATCTCGGTCACCCCTCTATATTTTCGAAAATTCAAGCTAGTCCGGTTCGATTTTTACTTCTCATCTGGTCATTTTTTTTTTGTATAAATTTTGCACAATTATAAACAAACATGCCCATAATATATGCCCCATATGTGCCTTGACCCTTCGGAAAAATAAATTACATTTCCTAGCCATGATCTTATGGAATGGGACGGTAATTTATATAGAATTTTGTAATCTACCCTTTGTATTAAGGGATGATGTTATCCTATACTTTATCTGCTTACTGATTCAAATCTAAGAGTACGCTGCAGATAAAATTCTACTCCGATCCTAATCTTTGAGTATGAGTTAACTTTTTGGAAAATAAGCGGAATTAAAGTATATTATGTGCATTTTTTTTGTTCATCTTTTTTCTTGATGTAAAACATGTCAAAAACCCCTTTTTTATATCATAAATAGCACCTAATATAAGTTAAGACTTTGAAAATTTATTTTCTTAATTTAAATGGGATGTTATTTCACTTTTGGGCAAGTTTTCTTAATAATTGTCCCTTATTCCGAAAATACCAAAAAATTTCACAATTCTTGCCTATAATATATGGTTACTCATGCCACGCTTTTCCTAAGTCAAAGTCATTCAGTTCAAATTCATCAATCGAAAAGGATTTTTCATGAAATTTGGTACCGAAAATGCATTAATTTTTTCAATTAATGTAACAAAGTACCCAAACTCATTTTCTCTGGTTCGCAGAAATAAAATAGTTCTCCTCGCTACTTTATTTAGGTTTATAATTGACCTACCAAAGATGATAAGTGGCGGCTCCGATTTAATAATTTTTCATGAATTGAACCTAAGTTATGATTCAGTATGACTTAGGATGGTCCAAATTAAGTTAGTTAGTTTAATTAACTTGATAATCCGTTAATCTAAGGTTATTTGATTTTAGGTCGCGACAATGTAAAATGCATGATTAATAAAGAATCAAAATTTAGGTATCAACAACTATTCCTCCTTGAGTGGAGGCTCGTAGAAATCTCGTTTAAAGACAAAATTCCTAAATTTTGATAATGCAAAGGGATAAGTACACCGTGAGTGCCATAACTTGTGTACGGTATTCACTTGAGTGTCATAGCTTATAAAACGTTCATTTAAGTGCCATAACTTTTAAAAATCGTTCACCGTATCACGTCAAAGCAAAATCGTTTACTCGAGTGCTACATCAACTTTTCCGGCATATCAAGTCGGCTTTCTGGCGTGCCACATCAGCTTTTCGGTTAGCCATGTCATCTTTCCAGCTGCCACGTCGGCTTTTCCGGTGTTCACGTCAACATGGTAGTCAAGTGAACAATTTTTGAAAGTTATGGCACTTAAGTGAACATTTTGAAAGTTATGGCACTCAAGTGAATGCCGTATAAAAGTTATGACATTTCTAGTGCACTTTTTTCTAATGCGGATGATGAATGATGGTTTTTACAGGAGTTTTGATCACATTTTCTATGCAATTGCCTAATATGCAAAACTGTAAATAACATATGCTAAAGCTTCTTACTTCATATGGAGAGGTAAAAGAGCTTTACACATGGATCGCATGCGATGTATCTAGCCTTACCGGATGCTTCATAGTGCTGACAAATTCCTTGATTTCCAAGTTGTTTCTTGTGGATGCAAGGACCTCAAGGTCTTATGTGCCTTATCTATTACCAGAGATTTCCCTCTGACGCGGGACAACGCAAGATATGAATCGAAGAAAAGTGCTCGAGTTACGGTTTAAGCTGCACCACTTTGTCTCTTGGGGCCACCATTGTTTTAACAGGCCGCCATGAGTCGATAAGATGCTTCTCGGGATCACTATCGTTTTAACGGGCCGCCGTGAGCTAGAAAATGTCTCTCGAGACCACCATCATTTTAATGGGTCATCGTGAGTTAGTAAATGTCTCTCAAGGCCACCACTTTTTTTAAAGGATCATTGTAAGTCGGTAAGATGCTTGTCGAGACTACCATCATTTTAGCGAGTCATAGGGAATCAGTAAATGTCTCTTGAGACCACCATCGTTTTACTGAATCATCGTGAGTCGATAAGATGCCTATCGGGACCATCATCATTTTAGCGGGTCATCGTGAGCAAAGCACCATCTGAGTGTAATAGCATGAGTATAGGAGATGTATTACCCGAACTAAATCATCGTGAATACGAAAGGGGTGTGTTGCCCGAACCGAATCAACAAGAACACAAAAGGTCAAAGTGACAACTTAAGTCAATAAAGCTGTCAATTTGGAAAGAATTCAAAAAACATACCTAAATTTTCCGAACAATGGGCAAGGAATGGACAGGTTGATTGTGTCATACCTGCATATTCACTTGAAGTAGGGTTGAAAACAATCATGTGCATAAAATTAATGCAATTGCAACATCATAAGTCAATAAATTTTGTGAGCTTTGCTTGCATTATAAAACTTCATTGGGGACTTTATCAATAAGGAAATCTACCTGATCCTTTTGATAAATTAAATCACATTGAATGAGGAACTTTTAGTCAAAAAGGACTTTTCACTAATTCTCTTGAACAAGTATTTCAGACTTGACCACCGATATAGGTAAGAGAATTGCTTAGAACTACCATCATCATGCTAGATAAGGGTCCGAGTATTCTCGCAATCAATATGACCGGACCAATCTGAGAGGTCTTTGCAAGGACTGTAATTCGGACTTGATCAAAGACTTAACAAAAGGGACTCATGCGAGTCATTTTGGGTTTGAAATGAAATAATATCATCATCTGCATCGGTTTTACGGGTTAGGAATCCTACGGAATGAGATAGAATAACCTTGCTCATACTTTTTCAAGCAACATTTATAAGCATTTGAAACCCTATGTTAACTCAAGTGCTCTAATCTGAAAAGGCCTTTGTATGGGTAGTAACGTAGGTTTAGGTAGTCTTAGAAATGAAAGGCCTAATTACAACAAGAGGGGATATATCATGAAATAATTGTACAGGCACAATCGAAATTTGAGATTGGAGTCAAATGTTGCCTTTAATGTATGTTTTTCGAGGGACAAGGCACAATTAGAGAGCATGTGTTATGGGCAATATTGTTTACTAATGTTCCAACTTTATAAACAGAACATGTAATAGCAAACAAAGATGCAAAAATAAACATATTAAACATAGAAGTAAAAATCAAGCACTAGACCATATTAATTTTGAAAATACATAGGGAATTGCCGAAAATTGTAGGGGCAATCTTGCCCTATCCATCAAGATTCACATCGCTTAAAATTTGGACAATTATCTTATGATATTTTGGAAATATTTTAGATAATCGCCAAATTTAGGAAAAATAAATTCAATTCAAATAGTATTTATACACGAGATACCAACATATGCAAAGATAATGTTCAAGTTAAGAAACCATATATCCAATCAAAGAAAAGATTTATCTATGATATCTTAAGATAGATAAAATATTGAACCATGATCTGCAATCCAATCCAATTACGTAACAAACTCAAAGATATTTAAGAATAGGGATTCGTTACCTAATTTGACAAATCTATTTGCCAAATTCAAACTTCAAGAACCAATCCGCGGATGAAGTGATCAAGCTTGATGACCGACTCAATGGGAAAATTGCACAGGTCGTGGAGGGGACTTGGTATGCACGAAAGTCAAGGCTCAAAGGAGAGGCACTTCACAGTGACAATTTTTGTACAATTCTCGCCTAGAAATCAGCCCTAAACTATGAAGAATCATGCCCAAACAGCGAGATAATAGAACCCCAATTGGCGAGCGAAAACCTGCACTAAATATCACGTGAGAGGACACCTAAAACTAGGCTGTATTGGATTTCAAAAAGCAACAAAACGCCCCTGGACAGCAGATAAATCGACACCAATCAGCAGCAAAAAATAAGCACCAAACTGTAGCTCGAATGGCACCAAACAGCAGCTCGAATCAGTGCTGAAGTAGAAGAAAAATGGCACGGGGCAACGATGAAGTAGGGCGATGATGGGCTATGGCGAGATGGCTGGCGGTGGTGTGCCATGGAGGAGGCTGAGATGTGTGACGGCAAGGCTGCTGCTGGGGTGTCAGGCTGAGGCATGCGACGTTGAGGCGGTGGCAGCAGCAGTAGACTGGCGGAGCAGGAACGGCACACAGAGGAGCTTGGCACGGAGGAAGGTTTTGACCCTTGAAGGAAAACCTTCGAACTTCTTAAGCTTTCTCTAAATTTTCATAGGAATATTCCGTATAACTATGCATATCTCTAACTTTAGGCATATGTTTGTTTATATAGACCAAAATAATGCAAACTTGTGGCCTAAGTTTTCAAATACTCACAAAATAAATCCTTAATTGTAATCAGAATTTTTTAACAAGTGTCAAAGGGGTTCAATTGCTCTAATTAGGCACAGAATTTTCGGCCATTGGTTAGGGATAATAGGGCCAGCCGAAATTCATATCATGTGCAGGCTTACCGTGCATTTTTTGGCTCAAATTAGGCTTTTTCTTATTATGAAACAATTAATTAAAAACCCTTTTTTCCAATTATTTAAACATGAATGGGCTAAATTAAGCTCGAGAGAGGCCTTTGAAATTTCGACAATTACTCCTCTTCCATGGCCAGATTCCTATGATAGGTTCTGGTCCAATTGCCTATCATTTTAATCTCAATTTCCACTGCCATCGGACCAAATTAAAATGCAAATGCAATGCATGCTAAACTAAATTAAATATGTTATACATGAAAACCAATTAATTAATTTTTTTGGCGAGAATTAAAACTAATTCTCATTTTTATGTAAAATGCATAATTAAGGAATAATTAAAATTTATGTGTCGACAATAGGGCAAAGACACAACCAAAGAACTCATGGCCGATTCTCGGGTGGGTCCTGGGAACCAATGGGCCAATTGTCAGTTCTACGAACTAGGATCTAGCCCTTCTGGTTCAATTTTCGATTTCATGGTGGGACTCAATACATCCTGAAATCGATCACTCCCAATTTCAGCCCTCATCCTCTCCTACTAAAGAGAGATGTAATTGATTTAACTACTTGTTAACAAAACATTGGCTTCATTACGTCTAACTTGTTCGAATAATCTAACTACAGAAATGCTATTATGATTAGTCATCATTAACATAATTTATCTTATTCTATGCAAGTGAGGTTATGCGTGCTGATATTTTATCTTTGGTTTGAGCATGATTGGTGAAGACTAGACTCACCTCGATGTGCGGAATGATTTGCATTGGAAGAATACGGAGTTATGATGATAAATGAGTATTAAAACATCTAAATATCAAATCATGCCTTCATCTATCAATTTAAACTTTTAAAGTAGTTGATTGTGATCTCATGAAATCTCACATGGTATTAGAGTAAGAAATCATGAGTTTAAATCTTTCCAAACTCCTATTAGCTCCCCAATTACATATTTTCACACTTTCAGCCTAGACGATCACTCTTGGGCTCTCGGAGAGCATTGAGCTGGCTAGACTGTCGAGCTTCCAACTATGGTCCTATGCGCCAACAAGGTGTTGGGCGCCTTGGTAGCGCGTCGTTGTTGATCTAACAAATTCCAATTGTGCAAATTAGTTTTAGTCACTCCTTGGGAAAGCCAAGGTGGTTTTGAGTCTTAAAACGATGACACTTCACATATGAGTCAACTTTTGAAGCCAAGCCATTGATGAGAAACAAAATTTTCGTAAATTTCCTGGTTCTAGTGTGAATGGCTTCTTTACTATTCGTTATAGATATAAATTTAGTGATCCAATGTGTGGAAGCTGCCAATCCAAGATGTCACCTTACCGAACTTTTAAAAAATTTTGTGAACTTAATCGTTTTTATTGCTGAAAAAATGTGTGAATGGAAAATTTTCTCATTATTAATAGCAATTTATGCTTAAACAATTTTGCTGATGACAACAATATTTCGGGAAAAGTGTCAGAAAAGCCTTAAACCTATTGCATTTGTGTCAATTCAGTAATAAATCTTTTAACGGTGCCAATTTAGTCATAAATCTTTTGACCTAGGGGCAATTCAGTCCTTCTAGCTAATTTTCGTCGGATATTGCTAACGTGGACTTCAATCGACTTACGTGGCACGGGTGGCGTAGACATAGACATATTTTACTAATATTTTAATAATTTTTAAAATTTTCTTTCTTTTTTTTCCTTTGTTTTTGTTTATATCTATTTTTTTTCCTCTCTTTGTTTCTTCTCTTTCCCATTGGCCGGCACATGGCCATGGCCGATGAGGACTGGCCCTCGCCACCATAGGCAACGCCCGACTTTGCCTCGACGAGGGCGAACGTCGCCGAGGCTAGGTGTCTCCGGGGCAAGTCCCGCGAGAGTGACCTCGCTAGGCCTAGCCCTAGCCCTAGCCTTGGCAACACCGGGCAACGTCTCCCTAGCCCGGATCGGCGATGTGCACCAACAAGGAATGAAGGAGCAGGCTGCAAATGGTGACGCTGGAGGTGATGAAGGATGAAATGAATCTCCCCTGGTATCGGCGTCGCCGGGGCAAGGGTGACCTCGCCGGCCACCGAGAAAGAGGAGAAACAAAGAAAGAAAAAAAAAAGAAAAAAAAAAGACAGAAACAAAAGAAAAGAAAAAATAAAAATAAAAATTTATTAAAACATGTCAATGTCAATGCTAACCGTGCCACATATGCCGGTCGATATCCACGTCAGCAATATCCGACAAAAATTAGCTGGAAAAATTGAATCAACTCTAGATCAAAAGGTTTATGACTAAACCGATACCATTAAAAGGTTTATGATTGAATTGGCATCAATGCAACATGTTTAAAACTTTTTTGACACTTTTCCCAAAAAATTTCTCGTCAACTCTTTTTGCCAAACGTCATAAATGATTAAAATGAGGAAAGCACTTTGCAAATCGTTGATTTCTTGTGAAGAGAAAAAGGGGTTGTTATATGAACGCCATAACGGGTCGACATTAAAGATATCCCAATCCATCTAAATTGGGGTGCTAAATATCAAAATCAATCAATATTGCATAACTTTACCGATGAGAAGCCAGAGAGAAGTTTCCTAAGAAGGAGACACGAGAGTGATAGAGAGAGAGAAGCCAAAGAATAATAGCAAACAAGCAAAATGGCAATGTCCTAATGTTGACCATTCACCAACATGGAGGGAGATCGGCCTTGTGTTCTCTAGCACTTCAATGAAGCTTGGTGACGTCGACCCAGCGCTCGACTTTTTTCTAAAACCAGTGACAACGCCACTTGACCTCGCATGTCCCCTCTCCACCAGTACTCGAGTCAAGAGAGTCCACGTGACTTGCCTTCCCTCCCTGTCCTCTAGCTTCCTGCATTTCAGCTCCTGTCGTTTATCTCTTTTGGTCTTTAGTTCTCTGGTCGTTACAGTAAATTCTTTTGACCTGTTTATAACAGTAAGTTTTGCCCCTCAAATTGGCATAACTGGTCGAGACGTGGTTAAAATTCTAGGCAAAGTCGGAGGTCGTTTGCCAGGATCGCCCCAAGTTAGCGTGCAATATCACTAGATCAGGGTCACTTGCACAGGTTAAAAAGGGATGAACTTAACCGGTTCACCTACTTGCGTGATATTCGGAGGGCTCTCGGATCGCCGGACCTCTGCGCGGGTGCCCTTATGAAAAGAACAAAGAAAATGATATAAAAACACTTTTATAACGCAATTTTGGACGGTTTGGTTGTCGAAGACCTGGATGACGGGTGTTGTAATCAAGTTGCTCGCGGATTAATTTTACTTGTTTCGATGAATGCCATGAATAAGGACATTTCCAAATTTCTGGGACGCAAAATCACGCGTGCCCACGTAGGCAGTGATCTAGGAGTATTATGTACTGAAAATCTTGCATGTGAGGAGGTAAGGCGAGTTAACATAGCGTGAACGTGAGAACTGAGAAGAGCCACCGGCGCTAGCGGAGACAAAACCTAGAAAGACGATCCCTAACGCATGGACATAATCCCACATGTTTGGTCGGTGATGACTGGTCACTAGAAGACACAATAACTAGCCAACACATGAATCCTATCCCACATGCTTGTAAGTGCTTACCCTTTGACCCTCACCCAAAGAAGAAACTAGAAAAGGAATTAAAGAAAATGAGTAATACAACGAAAAATTCCAAACCGGTACACATGTGATAAACTCCAAACCGACACACCCGTGACAAATTTACCCTCTAATGTTAGATAACATGTGATATTTTTTTTCTTTCCGTTTATCACATGTCTATCAGTTGGAGATTTTTCGTAGTATTAATCAAATTTGGCATAAACTAGCGAAGGGTCAATTTATCACAGGTGTACCAATTTAAAATTTTTTATGGTAAAAAAATTAAGATAAATTTGTCACAGATATATCACTCTGGGTTTTTTGCGATATTAATCATGAAGAAAACCCTACAAAATAGATGCAGGAAAAGATGTGCTCCGGGTATGTATTCTCGTCGGGAAAGGAGGAACTCGCACATGCATCATTGCATGCAGAAGAAACCCCCGGCATAAAGAATTTGAAAATTGAAAGGTGGAGGACTGGTGAACTAGATCTTATTATAGGAAATCAAAAAAAAGAAAAAACTAGATCTTATTTTTTTTTATTTAAGTGAAAACAAAATGATGGTGTTGGTTGGCTGATGAAGCTCCAGAATGTTGCCTTTTGATGGCATGCCAGTGTAGTCAGGTTAGGAGGAAAGATAATTTGAAATTATGGTGGGCTATGCTGTAATGATGCTTGTGATGACATTCATACTTAGGAGAGCTTTAGAGTTAGAACTCCTCTGAAAAGCTTTATAAAGCAGCAGTCATTCATGGGCATGGGGTAATGTGTCCGGGCCAAAGGCCGCCAAATAATACTGTTAAATATAACAAGAGCCTTCTTTATAAAAAAAAAAAAAAGAGTGAATTGCCATTTCTAAATAGCTAATTAAACGTATTTGATATTGAAAATATCAAGATTTTACGACGTTGATTACGTGTATCATCGAGAAAACTTATTACGATGAATGCTACTAGTGATTTTATTTCATGGCTTGATAAGTGTCTTGACTCAAACATGACATGGGTTCATTGAGAGAAATTCGTACCCCAAATGCCATAATTTTTTTCCACTCGTCATGAACAACGCATAGAAATATAAATAATCACTTTGAAATATTTCAAAAATGACATAAAAATTCTTACGATCCAATGAACATCCTCTATTAAATATTGAAATGAATTCCACGAGATATTAATTCTAAAAAGTTGCTCAAAAGACAAGAGTATTCAATTAGATATCTTGATAATTCCACGGGGGGTAAAAGCATGCGAAAGTTTTACATAAGGTCATTGACTCATCTAAATACTCCACCAAATTGTTCATCAAGGGAGTCAAACGAATGACTTCTCAGGTTGAGAAGCCTTAGGAATCTCGTATTATGGCCATAACCATGCAAGAATTTTTTTCAGGTCTCTCGTACATCAACGACCTCGAAGACCGTAGAAAAAGTAAGGCACAGAATAACACGTTAACGTCGTCAGGCGGTCTCAGTTTAGTTTAGCCGCTTTCTTTAGCTTCTCTCACTAAGCCAGCATTTGATGCCCCCTCGCCTTCTCTCTCTCTCTCTCTCTCCCTCATTGCATTGCTTCTCACTCTACTGGAGCCAAAGACGCAAAGGCAGGAGAGAGAGAGAGAGAGAGAGAGAGAGAGAGAACAAACACCCAGATTCCGGAACACGCATCACCATTGAAAGACAAACAGGGGATTTACAGAGGGGGGTCCGTTGTCGTCGTTTAAGGTTGATTTTGGATGCAAACCGATAATGGGTTCTTCAGGGCAAAGTGGTGGGTTTGATCTGTCGTTCAAGATCTTGCTGATCGGAGACTCTGGCGTCGGCAAAAGCAGCCTTCTTGTCAGCTTCATCTCTTCTTCTGCTGAAGATCTCGCCCCAACCATTGGTACTCCCTCAAAGAGAAAGAAGTTTGCTGCTTTTCGTCTGTTGATTTCTGTATCTTTTTCGATGTGTATGAGAAAATTTCTGGGCAATGGAGCTTAGGTGTCATTACTTCAGCATCCCATGTTGAGACGACAGTTTCTGATGGATTGATGATGTTACTTGTTGGCTTCAGTTGCTAGTAACAGAGAAGTGGGATCTATGGCTAAATTTCAAAACTTTGAGCGACTGCATGCTCAGTGCTAGTTTTTAACTGGTGTTGCCTAATATAAGATCCCATAGAAGCTCCCATTTTTGGCTCAAATTTCTTACGTTGGTTGGCTTCTGTGATTATGACCTCAAGAATGTCACTAGCCAGTTTTCCTGTTTTATCCACTTTTGTGGCGATTTCTTGGTGATTTCCTTTAGTTTCTGATTTGGCATTGCTGGTTGAGCGATTAGCAGTGGTTTAAGATATTCAGGAGTTGCTACTATCTTATGGTCTTGAATGGAATTCGGACAGGTGTTGATTTCAAGATAAAGTTGCTCACAGTTGGTGGGAAGAGACTAAAGCTGACAATTTGGGACACTGGTAAATGAACTCGAATTCTTGATAGATTTTAGTTTTTCACTTAGAGTCAGTCTTACTGTCTAAGACGGACAGATGGTATTGTGACTGTGGTGCTCTTTAATTTCTTTTCAAGATTCAATTCAAAATTCGGTCACAACATCATGATAGTGAATATCTTGTCGAAAAACAATGATTTCTGTTGCAGCTGGACAGGAGAAGTTCAGGACATTGACAAGCTCCTACTACAGAAATGTCCAGGGAATCATTCTTGGTATGCCATAGATAGAAATTCCTGTGTGATCAACTAAACATGTCAATAACAGCCTGATTGCATCTTGGGATGTGTTGTATTTTGCTGCAACCCAACTTATGCTTTTATGGACTATGTTATTATCAAAAGCACCAAAATGCCGGAAACATGTCCTCCCTCTGCATTCATGCCCGTCATCATTATCATAGAAAAATGGCCTTATCTGCTACATGCTTGACGTGGGGAAAGGCAAGCTTATCTGCTTGTTCCTCACTTAATGGTTAGAGCTTATGATTGGTAGTCTAGCCTCATATAATTTGTTTTCTTTAATTATCTCTTTTTAGAGTCCTTCACTTCTGCTAAATGACAATGCGCTCTGCAACATTAGGCGCTGCCTATCAGGGTGGGTTGGGAAGACTTAAGTGAAATTCATGGATTGGAATTGTCCTCATCAATGCCAAATTGGGCATATTAGAGAAGGAAGCTTTGGATGAAATAGCTGTTAGATAGTGTAGCGTCATCAGATGGATGTGCCAGGTAGGATAAAGAGAAGATATGCAATTTAGATTTGGTGAAAGAAGGATGCTCATAATCCTACAGATGTATCAATATATTGTCTGCACTCTAGTTTATTGCTTTGTATATGCTTTGCACAGCTAAAGTAGCTGGCCAATTGATGGGATGACACATGACTGTTTAGAGATATATATAGTGTAGTTGGCGACGCTGTTTGATCAGTGGAAACTTGTTTGATTACAACCATTCGTTTTGTGTTTTCTATCTCTCTTCTTCTCTATTGCTCAAAGTCGAGTAAAATTTAGATCTTGGCCTATGAAAATGCTCTTAAATATGGTATGAAGAAATGATGCACTCTGCTGACTTTGCAGCCTCTCACGTAGATCTATCCTGATTCTTGTCGACTTCTTTTCTCTTTGGTTTAGTTTATGACGTGACAAGGAAAGAGACCTTTGCAAACTTATCCAATGTATGGGCAAAAGAAGTGGAGCTCTATTCTACTAGTCAAAATTGTGTTAAGATGCTAGTCGGGAATAAAGTTGACAAGGTAAATTCTGAAACTTCATCTGTCCCCTCTAGTTTTCCCTACATCAATGTCATGGAATTAATGTTCTTCTCTTATCAATTCCTTTAACATATATATTGTGTTTCATATGCATGTAAATTAAGTAAAGAGCTCAACGACAAACAGGGGTGGAAACACTCTAGCACTATCATTGAGTTATTGGACTTCTTGTTTGAGAGACCTCTGGTCTTTGCTTTGTGGCTTCCCATTTTCCTTGATCTGCAATATTCATATGGACATGCCATTAGTCAATCCAATGCAAGTATATCTTTAACTATTTATCTGTTCACTGTGTGCCTGCAGGATTCTGAAAAGGCTGTGAGTTCAGAGGAGGGAATCGCTCTGGCGAAAGAACTTGGGTGCTTATTCCTAGAATGCAGTGCAAAAACGAGAGAGAACGTGGAGCAGTGCTTCGAAAAACTGGCCTTAAAGGTACTCCTCCTGATATCTTCCACATGCTTGTCATTTGTATAACTAATGTGTCAAGCTGGAAAATAAACTTTTATTTACAACTATTACAATTTCGTTTCACTGCAACATTGCTGTGATATATTTGCATGATATTGCTCTTTGATTTGACCTTGAATATCATGAACTATGTAAATAAATATGCAAAACCAATGATATTTCAAACAGCCGTGTTAACTTGTCATTTTGACCTTAAATCCTACCTAGCTTTGCTGTAAAAGATTCTAAGTGTGAAAGATCCAGTATAACTGCAGTAACTGGGGTTTGAGGAGCTGTCTCTGTGAAAGATACTGCTCACCATAGATCCACAATTTCACTGTCTCAAGTCTGTGAAAGGGAATGTGGGAACTACTGGAAACTCCTCTTGCAAGGAAATGATTAGGGAGATAATATTTTCGGGTTTGCGCTTAGTTGGTCTAATTTCTCCTGTAGTCGCAGCTTGATTTTGTGCACTATTATGGATAATGTATCAATGCGAGAGCGCACATGTATAGCTAAGTGTCTGAGCGTGCATGAGCAGTGTTAGCTCCCAAATTTTGTACCTATGTAAATGGGAGTTTTGTACCAACATTTGACTAACTTATCTTTGCTCATCCAATCGCTTAAAGTATTCAAGATTTGATATTTCATCAATTAAGTTAAAAATTTGATTGTAAACGGGAAATAAAATCTTGTCTTTCCACGCAACCATCGTCGTTCACTTCAAGAAAAATGACTCCTTGAGAGAGTTGTCCATGTGGAAAGACATACGCATATAAGGCAACCAGATAAATCTCATGCAGCACATGAACAGTAAATTTAACAACCAATGTTGACGGCCGCATGAACCCCTGGTGGGACTAACATCTGATTTCAATATGCGAACGAATTATGTTATCATCTTCCACTTGCCAGATTATGGAGATTCCCAGTCTCTTGGAAGAAGGATCAACTGCCGGAAAGAGAAACATCTTGAAACAGAAGCAAGAACACCAGTCACCGGCTAACGGCAGTTGCTGTTCTTAGTAGGCCGCACTGTAACAGATTTGGTGCTGAAGCTTTCGTTGCGCTCCAATGGAAGGTGAGAAATCAAGCAACTTGAGTGGAAAGGAATCTGCAGATTCAATCTTGGCCATGTTATGATCTGGTTTATGTAAATGATTGCTGCTTTTCTTTTGCCTCCTCCTTTTCATATTTGATCCTCTTTCTTCTCTTGTAATTTAACCCTGCTGTCATGGAGTGGCTTTAGTTGTACCGTCGTTCTCTCGATGCCCGACTCTGGTTCGTTGTGTTAGCTCGTGTACATTGTTCTGTCTTACTGGATCGTGGTTATAACTTATGAGAAATGCCCCCTGAAACAAGTGTATTGTATGTATAAATTCTTTTTCCATTCAATGCAAAGGTCTCGTGCCTTTCCTGCCCTGAATAAATCTGAGAAGCATTTTGGCAATTTGCCTTCTTCCTTCCACTCATCTCGTGCAAGAATGAAGTTAGAAACCATCTGAGTTTTTTGGATCTAAGTGGTGACGTTGGATTTTCGGGGATTGTCATGACTGCCCAATAAAATGGTTCTCTCTCTCTCTCTCTCTCTCTCTCTCTCTCACAAATGAGTGCATTCAGGACCCACTGAAATCCTGTTGGTCTTAACAATTGATTGCAAGGTCGATCATTCAACTTCTCAGGTCGGATCTTCCAACTATGAATGGAGGATTCCCACAGCTCAATGCATAAAAAGAGGACAGAAAGTAAATAAAATAAACGAAAAGGAACCGCGCTAAAGATGATCGTTTCCAAAGTGGGCCGACCGATTCCAGGTTCTCCTACGACCTTCGATTCCGAAAGATTAAAAACAGTCACCGAACCGGCTGGTTTTGTCCAATATTTGCACAAAACTCGTTTGGCGATAACATCATATGAATAAGTTGAATATTTGTATATATGGAGTTCTGATGGCAGATGTAACAATGATAGTCAGGATCCTGGCTTTGGACCTGTTTATTATACATTAGAAAGACCTGTACAAATTATGCCTTCAGAAAATATTTTTCAAATATTGTGAAATGCATTGGCGTGAAATCCATTATCCCAATCGTTCGTATATCAGAAACTTAAATGTGAGAACAGTTTTGAACCCGAGATTATAATAACCAACTAAAGAGCTCGCAGAATTTGGAATAGTTTTCTCGGCAATTCACAACGAAAAAGTCGGGGAGTACTAGTCGAGAAAGATCGATTAGCACTCGCCACCATATTGCAAAGAGGAATCTAGAACCTACAACCGTAGAAAAGAAAAGTAAGTTTTCATTGGAAGCGGATTTCATTCAACGATCTCAAAGAATTGTTAAATAGCAAAATCAGCACACTACCCTGAGCCACGAAAAATTGAAAACTACTATTGTGATATTCGATCTTTTCCATCAGAGAACTGGCTATCCTAGGGTATGTAAATTATCCACCACCACAATAAACTTGAATCTAATGGAGAGTCTGAACCCCACATGAACGCCGAGGGTGGTAAACGGGATTATATGAGTGAATAGCATGAAGCCAGCATGCTATAGGCAGAAAATGGCAGAAAAACTTAACCCAGACTTACTCAGATACATATACAGAAGCAAGACCTCCATGCATGGGCCATTACTCTCATTCACCCGATAACAAAACCAGTTAAGCCTAAGCAAGAATCCAGACAACCTCAATTACCACAGCCAGAATAAATCGAAAACTGATGGAGAATCACAAGAAACTACTGACAACTCATAGCACCACCGGCAGCTTCGAAAATTCGTTTAGCTTCGGTGTCCGGATCAGGTAGCTCAACAGGGGTCTGGAAATAGATAATATATCAGAAACACATTGATGGTGAGGAATGCAAGTGGAAAAGTCATGTGGGTACATACCTTCCCATACATGTTTGTCTTTGTGGGATCAGCTCCAGCAGCAAGCAATATTCTTATAACATCCACATGTTCACCTCTAGCAGCATGATGAAGAGGCTGCAGGAAAAAAGTACAGCAGGTTCTCTGAGTTCTTTTTTCTATAACAACTGTAATCAATCATTTCTAACTATGATAAGAAGCATTGCAGAGCTTGGATTCTTATTTCTTTGTCGAGAATGGAGATCTAAAGTTTGCCTCGGCAATTTTATGTTCAAAGACATGCAAAACAAAATTTCTAGTTGATTTGAGCTTACTGTATCTCCTTCGTCGTCATTTGTCTCCAACATCCTTTTCACACATTCTCCATTCCTTGCTCTGTTAATTAGAAACTGAACTATGTCGACATATCCTGGACCAAAGCAAAGAAAGGTACCACAGATAAACAAGTATGAAAACAACTCCAGAAAAATTCGTGGAGAATTGTTGTAAATGCATATTAGGGAAGTATGTCAATCCGTATTAATTAAGTTGCATCCTACCCCCAGCACAAGCATCATGAAGAGGAATTGCCCCATCTTCGTCCTTCGCTTCCAAGCAAGCGCCTCTTTCCAAAAGTAACTAGATAAGCAGACTAATTTCAGCTAAAGGAACTCAAGGAAACAATGGACAACAGAAAGATAAGGCAAACAAAAACTGATTGACAGAAGTGGAACTTTTTCTTTTCGACCTGCACACAAGGTAGATGTCCATATAGGCAAGCCAGATGCAAAGCTGTATCCCCATCTTCCACTGGTTCGTCGATACTGCCATTTAAGTTGTCTATGCATATACGTGAAAAACATTCAGCTGGGAGGCTTTCAAACACCAGTATAAAGATCAAGTACTTCATTCAGAACCGCTCGCAGGAATAAGATCACAATAACATGAATGACAAGTATCTATAACCACATGATCATCATATCTACCTGCAAACCAGAACCTCAGCTCCAGAAGAACACGGGTAAATTTGTCTGAATTAGCTCATTTATAAGGCCGGATCCTAGAGCACGGTGCATAAAAATCAGGTGCACCACTAATTCTCCGACAATTATAACTGCTTTTTGATCTATAAATCGCGAATAAGTATTCACAGCAAGGACGTCATTGCTTCGGCTAGAGAACTTCTTCCTAAACCTTTTCAAGATCTTTTTCAGTTAGATACCGACAGTGCAACCCACAACAACTTTCTTGCCATCCCCTCCAAATATTGACTGCAGAACTTCAAAGCCTATGGATGGCATATTTGCAACAACTAGCAAGGCATGTTTTCTAAGCTGCATTTTTGTGGACCGGTTGTTTTCTCATCCCAGGGCGCAACCCCCTTAACTAAAACCTACAGTAGCACAGTCAGCGCTGAATTCCGCTCTTGCCCAAGCCATTCTCGCTGGTGCATCCAACTTCGACACATGGACACCGCAACCGCCAAACCCCCCTCCAATCTACATAGCATGACAATTTGCATCTTCAAACAAGTTCGAAGGACCTTGGGTTTCAATCAAAAGATGGTTCGTGGACACACTTAGCAAACTGCGAAAATTTGCTTACAATAAACTACCCAAACTAATTCATCACAATTGCTGGAAAACGAATTATGTGAATCCCAGAATCGATTGAGCAACAAAAGAACAAATTCATCAATTACCCAACGAAATGTCAAACCGCAGAGAAAATCCCACAATTGAACAAAACATGGAAGGACAAAACAATTAAGTCAATCCACAAATCCATGCGAACAACCCAATTTGCAAGAGAGAGAGAGAGAGACCGAGAGCGAGGCGGAGGGCATCGACGTCGCCGTCCTGGACGGCGAGGGAGAGGTCGCGGAGGTGAGGAGGAGTGTAGGAGTCGGGCTCGAGCAGACCTTCCTGTTCGAAGAGGGCGTAGTTGTGGTCGTCCTCGTTCTCGTCGTCCTCCACAAGCCCGTTGCGCCTCCCCGGAACCGCCATTGCGCTCTTCCGCTTTCACCTCGGACTGGAGGCTTTGCCTTCTACAATTCAGGCAGAAAGAGCCCTCTTTTCACCTCCAAAACTTCCCATCGCATGCCTAAATATCTTGTTCGCTTTTAATTCTTTGGGCCGGGTTTATTTCATCCTAAATGACCAGGTTGGGCCTAATTGCATTGGTTGTTTGAGGTTAGGGTTTCAGATTAGGGGAGTCATCTGTTCAATTTGATCTTTCAAGAAACCCGCACCAAACTGGTTGTAAGCTTCAACCGAGCCAAATCTCGTCCTGAGTTGAATATGAACCGAAGCAAAAATCTCTATTGTTCGGTTTTCGATTTTTCTTTTCTTTTCTGGTTCAAAACCGGTGAAACCACTGGCCATTAGGATCGGTGATCCCCCGCAAGCCCCCTGCCCAAGAGCCATAAAGCCCTCGCCAGCTGTGGGCGATGGGCCATGACCCCTCACCGAGGCCGACAAGTGTCGCCTCGCTAGAGCTAGTGTCATTGAGGGCTCACAAAGCCAACTCTGGCCCGCGAGGGGCCCTCGCACACGGCCGGCGGAGCCAACGGCCCTTTTGCCTCAAAAAAAGGAAAAAGGAAAAAATAAACAATAAAATATGATTATTTTGAAGATTTTTCAATGCGATTTGGTTAATCGGACCGAAATAATTGAACTAGAAAAAAAAATAGAAAGGTCAATTTTCAATTATTTGAACCAAAAATTGAACCGAACCAAAATACATGAAATTATCGGTTCGGTTAAGTTCGGTTAGCGGTTGGGTTTAGTTTTCTAGTTCGATTTTGACACCCCTAATGAGTATCGTGTGAAACTCGCGAGTTTGAGTGAATAATTTAGCAGCCCAGATCAAATCCCTAAATCAAAGACCCCTCTCTTCATGTCAATCTCGGATTGATGGCAAACCAAGCCACTCTAAAATCAAATGGGATTCCGGGCCTCGAATTTGAGGTCGATGATTCACGGTCATTATGGACCGATGCTACTTGAATATTTCTTTTAAGATACGGCTAATGCGATTCGGTTAGTGGATCACCTTTTTTCTTTATAAGTAAGCTAGTAATTTCTTTCTTAAAATAGACGAAAGGGACGATAACAGTGCCATATCACTTTGTTGTCATAATTTTTCAAGCAGTCATTTAAGTTCTATGACTTTTAAAGACGTTTACTTAAGTAGCATTAGCGTGAGAATCTTGAGTGGCAAAAATTTTATGTCACATCATCCGAAATGGTTTGTCGAGAGAAAGATGTTATTTTCAATCATTTAAAACGACGCCCTTTTAGCCCCCTTTCTCTTCCCGGTCCGAGGATCTACGGATGAATTAGGTTTCAATTGAACCCTAGATCCCATTTTCTTCTCCATCAATTTAAAGTCCACCAGACCTCTGAGGCGATTCGATTTGACTCTCGTATGCAAACAAGATCACCCAAAAAAAAAAAAAAGAAGCAAAAGAGAGAGAGGAGAGAGAGAAGAGGAGGAGGAATATGCTTCTAATATACTTCAGGAACTTCTTCTACATTCTTGCAAGGTCTAGGCCCAAAAAAAGCATCACCTTCTTTGGCGGCTAATTCCATCGAAATCAAGAACAAAAAATGTCAATGGCTGAAACCCAAATAAAAAATTAAAATAAAAAACATAATTTTTTAAAAATAAATAAAGACAAAGAAAATCGGATATTTTTAAATTATAAAATAATCATATGCTCGTTAAATTATAAAAAAAAATGTCCACAACGATTTTGTAACATAATTTTTTCAAAAAGTTGTAAGAAACAAATTTTCTTATATTGGATTAAATATAGAAGTATTTTAGCAATATATGTAGGGTCGAGTATGAGTCAAGAAATTTTCCCCGCGCATAAATAGGTCATAGTGTCGGTTTGGGCCGAATCATTTATGACTTGATTTGATCCACCCGTTTGATAGATCTAAACAATACTAACATCTCCATCTAATCACGTGCCTTTTTTCGACGTATGTTTCGTTTATGGAAGAACATATCATTGCAAACGGGCACGAATTGTGCGGGGCATGATTCTAGGGGCAAGGTTGTTCACACTAGCATTGTCTAAGCTAAGCTGAAAAGACTTTGTTTGACATGTCACAGTCATTGGCTGCTCTCACGATTTCCGCACATGCATTATTTAATTTTGTGGATATGGCAACACCGGAGTTCGGTGGCGCAACCCTCAATTTGGCCAGATCTCGCGGCCTGCGACACGACAATACGGGAAACTAGCTTGACTTGCCCGTAAAATTCGAAGTCGATGAGACCGAAAGTTACTTTGTGGAGAAGAGATGCACCAATTCCACTGTTTGCTTCTTTTTTCTCTTTGCAAAGTCTCTTGTGGCGCCACGCACATACTAGACGAAGTCTAAAGGTTAGACGGCGGTGAGTTGTATAAAGTGTAGGTAACTTGCCTCCTTGTACTTGAAGGGGCTGTCAATATGGCTCGTTGCACTAAGCTTATGTTGGGATTGAACATTTAAGCGTTATGTTTGTCTCGGTGCCTCTTTAGGTGGCCCCGTCCCACCTCTTGGTTAACTTATTATTCTCACAAGATTGCTCGCTCGGATGTCGAGGCTGACCTCAATTTTGAATCTCCGGCATACATTGGGCATTTGTCGCCATGAAATTTGCGCGATATGGTGTAAGGGGTTACGACCCATTGCTGCCCCTGCACTTCTGAATAGTCACATGATTTGTGTGTCTTGTGTTCATAGTCGTCGAATTTTTGTTGGTACTCGAGTGGGTTGAGCACGTAGGGAGGTTCCTACATCTCTAAGGTAGTGAATAAGCCGGGGGTGCCTCTGTTAACCTTGAGGTACTAGTTCGTCGACTGGGAAGCAGGGTTGGATAGTGGTTGCGGTCCATTTCAAGATCGAAGTTAGCGGGAGCAATCGTGTATACGAAATGAAAATAGGTTAGAGAGTCCCAATGTTTGAGAATTCGCGAGAGAGTGGGAATTTGCGAAAGAGGGATGAATGAGAAATCAGAGGGAGAGACGACCAACTTAATAGATGATTTTCTCGAATTTTACTCTCTAATCTGTAGCTAGTGTCCGACAAGCTAATGGTAACACAATGACCTCTCAAAGGCCCCAGGCCTCTATGGTAGAAGGCCCATGTGGTCCTGGTCTACATGGGCCCAAGTAGTGGACTCAGCCTTTCAAGCCTACGGGCTTGGGCCTTCCCATAAGGGCCCATGGGCTAACGGATCCTGCCCCGGCCTGGCCCCTCGATACTGCTAATCATGTTTGTATCATTCCAATTTTCTTGGCATACCGTGTCTTCTCTCTAGTAAATAGCCTATGTCTATGTTAGAAGATGTACTATTCTTCTTCTAGAAAAGAATGAATAAATGAATCACGTCAATTCCACGACAGATTTTTGGGGCCAAAAGGCAAATTGAGAAGCAAAAGAGAGACAAGTAAAGAATAACACGAAGTTGCTTGTTAGTAATGGCAATCCACCAAAGCCAGAGGAGACGTGGAGAAGACAAGAACTTGTTCCTCGGACGCGAAAGCGTACCCGGCCGCCGCCGCCTCCGGTTCTTCCTCGGCGGCCGGCGCCGGGAGGTTCAGATCCAAACCCTGCAGTCCTTGCCCATGTCTTCCCTTCTTGATCTCGGATTCCGGGTTGTTGGCTCCGGGCCCGGGCATAACCGCCCTGTGCCTCCTCATGTGACCCCCCAGTGCTTGACCCGAGTTGAACTCGACCCCGCATATCGAGCACTCGTGTACCTTGTTACTTGACTTGTTCCCCAAGCTAGACGGGGCGGCGCCTGGCGTTATTTGCAGAGAAAGAGCCGTGCATGCAGTGACGCTCCGCCGTTCGTCACCGATATCGTTGCCCTTCATCGTGATGTGGGCGGGTTTGCCGTTCCTGTCGTGGTCGTGGTCGAGCTTGGGCTTCTTGTGACTGGTTCGGTGCCCGCCGAGGGCTTGGAAGGATGGGAAGCTCCGGCCGCAGGTCTTGCACGAAAAGGCGCATGATGCTTCGACCTTGACGTTGTTGTTGTGAGCACTGGCAGGTCTCGGGGCGACGGGGCCTCGGCCTCGAGCCAGGAGTATCAAGCAATTGGCCATGTCTGCCTCTTCTTCTTTGGTGCTCTCGGGAGAATGGCAGGACGTCGTGGTGGTCATAGTGGCAGTAGTGGCTGTGGTGGGATCGGAACCTTCGCGGTCGAGCCAGTGGCGGGGGACGACGGCTCTTGCTTCGGAATCGGAGCTGCTGCTGCTGCAAGCCATGGTCAACGCGAGGGGAGACGGTGGGCGTGGCCGCCTCGTGCGCTTGCCTTTGAACTTGATGACCGTAGCGTCGGTGTTTGTGTGGCGGCGATCCAATTCGCCGGACACTCGAATTTCCATCGTCATGATCCACAGAGAGAGAGAGAGAGAGAGAGAGAGAGAGTTCTTGTAAAGGTTGTACGGGGATGATTTATATAAAGTGGTGATGATTCGGGGCGAGATGGGGGAGGTGAGTTTGAGTCTAAAAGCCGCTTTCTTTGGTGCAATATGTTCTTTTGCCTTGCCAACCTCGCATTCCCAACCTCGGCTCCGTATAAGAAAGTAGAAGCTAAAAGAATATACTAATTTAAGTGAGGATACTAAGAATTCAAGACGCAAACAACAAAGGCGTCTGGGCTTTGGAAAGAACCGGTTTTACGCCATGCATTTACCAAGCGGATCGGAGGTGATGACGTCGCACAACCGACTGATTGCCACAAGTGAATTTCTTCCGACATGGGTGGGCGTAATTTTGATTGATCGGTCACATTATGAGGCCGAGGCACCCTCAGAAAATTACTTTTTGAGATGGCAATAGGGTTTACTTCGCTCTTTGTCTTCGGTTCAAGAGTAAAATTCCAAATGCACGGGATCGGTGCGTGGCAGTGCACCCTTAAGATCGCCCGGGAAGGTGGACCAGTCGATGTGCGCGAATGCCGGCCGGGACGCTAAAGGATCGATTTACGAAATTGACCTACTACAGGGATGCTAGAGGATTACAAGTCAACTAGAGAGAGGGAAGGAGAGATTCGTAGGTTTCTTGGGCATGGGACGGGACTAGTCGGTGGCTTCGAAGCAAACTCCTTGCTTTTTGCGAACGATTCTCGCTGGAGGATTGGTTTGCAAGCCTGGAACCTCACCCAGAATATGTGCTCCTCACTCCAATTTTTCTTTGTTTTTCTTCTCTTGCTTATACTATTCTATTCTTGCTCAATTTGCCGCCATATATTTCTACTCTTGCGGATCCGAGTGTGGACCTGCTGAATATTTCTGATAGGGACCATCGGATACTCTACCGTTGTTTATGTTCCTCACCTCACCTCACCTTAATATCCGTTAAAGCTGAACTTAAAGTGATGTCGATACCTCGTCGTGAAAATATCGGTTTACCCTTTGAGACCTCTAAGGGAGGAGAAAGAGAAGGAGTTCGAGTCGATTCATGCGGTTTCATCCATGTCGATCGATTGAAAGACGATGATCAATCGGCGAAACGAGGCAAATGTCTTCGGGTCAAGTCCTGGGATGCTAAATACTACACTATTAGATCATTGGTTTTCTTACAACAGATTCCATGAGTTGATCAGGGAAATCGTGTGCAGTTGACCTTTCGCCTTGTCATTTTAGTTTGCCTTTTGTTCTCAAGAACGGTACCCTAGTTGTCTTCCCACCAAAACCAATACAACATCCAAATGATTGCGGCAATATTCTAACGATGTCCCAATGATTAAGGACACTAATTGAGGGGAAGAACTAACGTATGGACACATGCTTGCCGTTAGAGAGCTCAGCGGCAAAAATCTAGTGGACAGAAGGAACTATGTTCCAACGCTTAATCCATGTTCTGTCTCCACTTTTATATTTGGGGGGAGGTTGTCCTGCGGTTTTCAGCACGAATCACGAACTGATAATGCAGTTTTAAATGGGAACAAAATACAAATCACCATCCGATTTGCGCACTCCTCCTGGGCCACTCTCGAGCGACTACCAAGCCGACTAAGGGTGGGTTTGGTTCGACATTTAGAAGTAGCATTTGGCCCCGAATGCTCCTTTGAAAAATGTTGAACCGTTTGGCAAGCATTTCGAAGGAGCATTTGGCCAAATATTCCTCTTGGGAAGGCTGAAAGCCCAATGCTAGAAGCCCCAGCATTAGCTTTCGGCATTTGCATTCCCCCAAAGCTCTTTCCAAATGTCGAACCAAACCCACCCTAAGTACTCCGGAAGCTTGTTACTTGTCCGGAAAGTCCTAAACTTATTGTACGGCGAACAATTTAGTCCGAAACCTTTTAATTGTACCAATTTAGTCTTAAACCTTTTGACGATTTGCCAATGTAGTTCTAAACCTACTTTTTGGATAATTGATCTTGAAGGACTATATTGACAATTAGTTAAAAAATTTAGAAATAAATTCGCTTCATCGAAAGGTTTAGGACGAAATTGATACAATTGAAAAATTATGGTTGAATTGGCTGCCGTACAACAAGTTTAAAACTTTTTTGGTAATTTTCCCAGCTAAATTGTATACGCATCGTTAGATCGTGTAGATTTTGTCTAGGCTTCACATTTGTCTCGCCATTCAAACCTATCGTGGTACATATGCCACGCTCACGAAATCATTTTATAAATTCACCTAGACGTATTGCATATCTTTTTATGTATGTGTATGATTACTTTGGAGAGAACCGAGTAATTTTCCATATGATCAATAGATTCGAGGGTATTTCGTTAACATACGTATTTTATTCCCAATCTTTAATGGGATCGTTGACTTCCATTAACAATACACATGCAATTTCGAGGAGCTCCTCTCTCTCTCTCTCTCTCTCTCTCTTCAAGTAACATGCAGTTATGCTTCGGCTGGTGTCCCGTGTTGTCTTCTAACAGCAAGATTGACTTTTCCTTTTTCTCCTTTGTCCTTTTCTTCAGAGGCCCACTTATTTTATGTGTTGTGTGTCTAAAGACAAAACTGGTCACTGTTTCATTGTATGCAGTCATATTCTTGTGATACAAATTCACGATCGCCCATTTATAGCTAATTGAACCTCTAGGATTTTATTCGGCCAAAAAAAAAAAAATCGAGAATTGGCACAATTTCTTTCACTGTCGTCTAGAATTTTTTCGATTTAGAACCCGAAGTCACCTGTTCAAATCCCACCAACTATGTAAACATTGCTTTAGATCAAGGTCACTTGTATATGTCAAAAAAAGGTTGGACTTAACCGAATTACACCATTGAAAAATGAAAGCTGCTAGCATGACAGTCTAACATTACTATGAGTTATTTCTAATCACGCGATCTCCCAATCAATGAGTGTTTTATGTTAACAGGTGGTGATGCTATATGGATATACGGTTGAGAATGCACCCTCCCCGATCGTATTGTCGGAGAAGCATTTCCCTTGAAAAATATATGAATAGTAACTTCTCGTGTCGATCGGGCCAAATAATATCTCAATTACATGTTGACTTTCTAATTGGGATTTTTCTTAATTTTTTTAAGAAAAAAACTTAAATAGAAGCCCGAAATGGACCTTATTTCAAATAAGCGTTTGAAATGCCATCATTATTTCAAAGAAAGGCCTAACCAAGGTACTGTTGGCATTTGCATTTTCTAATTTTTTTTCTTTTCTTTTTTTTTTTCCTTGTTTTCCTTCCTTTTCGTTTGTGGCCGATCTCGGGCGATAGTCGACCGCCTTTAATGGCCACAGGCAAGGTGACCCTTGCCAATGGTCATCGAGTTCTCACCTAGTGGCTAGCGAGGATCACCGGGTCCTCGCCAGCCGCAACAAAGGAAAAAAAAAAGCAATGCGGAAAAATGAAAAGAAAAAAGAGAAAAATAACAAAGATAAAAAAAATGACGAAACGCTGTTGGTTGGATGCTTCTTTGAAATAATAAGGGCACTTCAGGTTCTTATTTGAAATTTACCTTTTTTTGTTTGTTTGTTTTTTTTTTTTTTTTTGGTGAAGGAAATTGGAAAGTCTATGTTTAAGTGACGATTTGTAGAGTGAGATTCTGACTCTTTCTAGGGTGGGAAGATTTCGGGCGTAGGAGAGCTTGCGTCGTCACGACAGACGCCAACATTGGCGATAGTAAAGCATCAATCCATTTTTTTTCACAACATGTGGGGATTTGGTTGGTGAACTTAACCATCACGACTTCCTCTATTATTCTTGCTTCTAAAGCTCACATTACTTTCTATATAACATGGCACCACTCTTCCACTAAGCCTCCACTACTTAACACCATGTATTCCCCAAATATATTATGGATTTGGTATATGTCCCGAACTATACTTATGCACAAAACAAAGTTGATATACTGTACTTGGGAGTGAAAAAAAAAAAAAAACAAAAACAATCGCACAATATTAACATTATGATAAGCTAAGAGGTCCGAGATGGGAGACCATGATAGCGATTCTCTCCGGACGTCATCACAAGGGCCTCATTTGCTACGGGATGTTCGGTTTACGCCATAGTTATGATCATTTTTGTGATCAGTTATGATCTATCTACAAATAGTAAGTTATGATTTTGTGAATTAAGTTATGAACAGTTAAGAAAGGTCATAATCTTCTTATTAGAATAGAAGATTCTATATTGAAAATCTTAATGTGTGTTTGGAGATATTTAATATGATTAGAATTGATCTTAGAAGTTATAAGCCGAATTGTCGTGTGAGACATAAAATCACTTAGACTGCATTTGGTCATCATGATATAAGCAAGGATATGGTATGTTTTACCGTATCCTGTGTTTGGCGATTGTCCAAGATAGAATAAAGGGGGATATAGCTAGTATAAAAATCCCATGGGAGGGGGTGGAATAGACCAGTATGGGATTTCTCAAGAGAACAGATGCGAGAAAAATCAGCGAAGACCGTGGTACATGAGAGAAACAGCCAACGTCTTACATCTATTTTGCTGAATGGAAGGAATTTTCTTCCATGATCGCGAGCTGTGATCATCGCGCTTGGAGGCCGACCGAGGCTTGGACATATTACTAGGCAAACTAAAGTCCCCGATGAAACTCATCCAAAGTTTGAAGAATGGCAAGGAAGCGATCACAATGTTATGACTTGGATCTTCAACTCAATGGAGCCTAAAATCTATGAGATCTTTCCTTACTCAGATTTGGCCAAAATATTATGGGATTCATTGTTTGAGATGTATGGTCAAGCCAATAATGCATCTCGAATTTTTGAGCTTCATCAAGGTATTGCTACCCCCAAGCAAAGTGCAAATTAGTCGTTCACAAAACATCCGGGGAGCATGAAGAAACAGTGGGGTGAACTCCGTTAGTACGGACTTGCAACCCAAAATGTGTGCGACTATGTGCAAAGGGAAGAACAAGATAGAATTTTTTATCTCTTGGTAAGCCTAAGGCCCGAGTTTGAAGACATCAAACGTGACATTATTATGAGGCTGCAATTGCCGTCCTATAATACTGTGTGCTCCATAATACAAAGTGAAGATACAAGGAGGATAGTCATGCATCCCGACTCATGTGGCACCATTAGTAGGCTTTTTAGAGCACTCGGCAAACACTATTAATTCCAATGCTAGGCAAAGTGATGCTGGTACTTGGTTTGTCAAGGGGAAAGGAAAGAAGCCCATTCGTTTTCATTGTAATTGAGATGGACATTCTAATGAACGATGTTGGATTCTACATCCTTAGCTAAGTGCAAATAAGGACAAGGGTCCGGACGCTAAGATAGCAATTCAAGGGAATACCACAGACTTCCAATCCAAGTTGGAGTCCTTTACGTTGCAAGTTCAGCAGCAACTTCGGACACATGGTTCGGGTCCCTTTGGCATTGAATCCATAAATTTGGCCAAGACCTCTAGTAATATTAGTGCACTTTTCGTTGAGTCTAGAAATTGGTTTATTGTTGATTCTGGTGCTACGTAACATATGATAGTTCCCCACATATTCTATCTAATATTGTTCTAGCTCTTTATATCCACCGATCACAGTGGCTAACGAAGTGTAGGTGCCAACCCAAGGTGTTAGGCAACCGAATGTGCTTTCGAAAAAAAAAAAAAACTAAGGTTTTATTGGTTTCGAGATTATCTTCTAATTTAATGTCCGTGAATAAATGTACTAAACAGTAGAATTGTAATGTCATTTTTAGTCCACAGAAGGTGTTGTTTTAGGATCGCAGTACTAGGAGGATGATTGGTGAAGGACAACTTTAGGACGGGCTGTGCACCTTAGATTTGCATGGCGAAGTGTTGGTGGCTAGGAAGGGGCCTGCAGATACCTCTCGTCTATGGCATTGGCGCATGGGTCATCCTTCGGATCGAGTGTTGTAGTCCTTAAACATGCCTTTGACTCTTGATTCTAGTAGTTGTGATCCATGTCACTTTGCTAAGCAACATAGGTTGCCTTTCCCTAAACATTTGCATAAATCAACTGAATTGTTTGCTTTGGTACATTCAAATGCGTGGGGATACTCTCCTATTGATTCTAAAAAGGGTTTTCGGTATTTTTTTACCTTTATTGATGATAAATCGAGAGCTACATGGCTTTACCTCCTTAAGTATAAAAGTGAAGTACTTACAGGTTTCCAGGATTTTTGCAATATGGTGACTAACCAATTTAATACTTATGTGAAGGTTCTTCGTACCGACAATTGTACCGAATACACTAATCAAACATTTCAGTTTTTTTTATGAAGCAATGGTATTACTAATGAGACATTATATGTCGTTGCTCCACAACAAAATGGGGTAGATGAAGGGAAGAATCGTCACCTACTAGAGGTCACCCGGGCCTTGTTATTATCCGATTGCATAAATCCTATTAGGCATATGCTGTTCTTACTAGTTGTTATTTAATTAATAGACTCCCTACTCGAGTGTGAGGGTATACAACTCCTATGGAAGTGTCGTATGGGCGAAAATTTGATATATCTCACTTAAGGATTTTTGGGAATGTCTACTATGTTCACTCTCAAACTGGTGGAAGGTTAGATCCTCGTGCCGGGAAATGTGTGTTTGTTGGTTATTCATCTATCAAGAAAGGGTACAAGTGTTATGACCCTTGCACAAAGCGTGTCTGTATTTCTCGGGATGTTGTATTTGATGAAACTCATATGTTTTTTCTTGATAAGAGCCATATTCGGGGGGAGTGTGCAGATTATTATAGGAAGTTTTCCTATGAATTTGCTCCTATTCCCGTGGATGTTAATGGGACCGGTGAAGCTGGAGTCAGAAATGGGGGCGTTGAAGTCAATAATAGGAGCTGTACTTCGAGTGACGAATCTACAGAACAAAATGCTTTGGGTCATGAATATGCAGATCAAGAAAATTCAGAAATGGACCAAGAGATTGAGGCTTTCTCTTTCAAGAAGCTGAACCTGGAATTGCCACCAAGGGAGCGACGGATGAGAGGACAACAGATGCAATCCCATTACGAAGGACATCTTGTGCCATTAGACCTTCAACTCATCTTTGGGATTTTACTACTTATTATTCAGTTCAACATCATATTCAAGAATTTGTTGGCTATGACAAAATCTCTCACAATTTTTTGAGTTTCTTATCTGTCATTGAAGAATAACAGGAACCTTACAACTATGAGGAAACAAGAGAAAAAGCTATCTAGGCTGGTGCAATGAAGGATGAGCTTCGTGTTTTAGATCGAAATCATACTTGGGAACTAGTACAACTTCCAAGAGAGAAGAAGACAGTTGGTTGCCATTGGATCTAGAAGATCAAACACAATAGTGATGGATTAGTCGAAATATATAAAACGAAGCTGGTTGCAAAAAGATACACTCAAACGTATGGTATAGATTACAAAGAAACCTTTGCACCTGTGGTTACAATGAACACTGTGCGTGTTCTTATGTTCGCAGCTATTAATTATGGATGACCCTTGTTCCGAATGGATGTAAAGAACGCATTCTTCATGGAGATTTGGAGGAGGAGGTTTATATGGATCTTCCTCTTGGTCACCCCTTGCAGAATAAAGATGGAATTTTTGCGGGTTGAAGAGGGCCATATATGGTCTCAAGCAATCACCTAGAGCATGGTATAGTAAACCGAGTGCTATGCTCATCAAAGTTGGATTCAAAAGAGGGGTAGCAGACTCTTCAATGTTCAAGGCTGATGACAAAGGTATAGTTACTTGTTTATGTTGATGATATTTTGATTCACGACAGCAATCGGCCAAGAATCGAAGCACTTAAGTGGCATTTAAGCAAGGAATTTGATATCAAAGACCTTAGCAGATTGAAGTATTTTTTTTTTTTGGGTATTGAGGTTGCGGGATCTCACAAAGGATTGTTTTTATCTTAGAGGAAATATGTTATGGATTTGCTGAAGGAGACCGAGAAGTTAGGAGTTAGACGGATCAACATTGCTATGAAGTATGATAGTAAGTTCATTTCAAACGACACTCCATTACATGATGTTGGACAATTTCAGCGGCTTGTTGGACGATTGATTTATCTGACTATCACTAGACCTAATATAGCATATCAAATTAGTTATGTAAGTCAATTTATGCAAAAACCAACTCGAGGGCATATGGAGCTAATAAATCATTTGCTATTGTATTTGAAGGCTACGCCTAGGAAGGGAATTCTAATGAAAAATAATGGTCGTACACAACTTGCTGTCTACACTAATGCAGATTGGGTTGGGAGCCTTGTAGATAGGAAATATACTGCAGACACGGTATTTGAAGGTCGCGCCCGGGAAGGGAATTCTAATGAAAAATAATGGACACATATAACTTGTTGGCTACACTAATGCAGATTGAGTTGGGAGCTTTGTAGATAGGGAATCTACTATAGGGTTCCGTACTTTTGTGGGAGGAAACATTGTTACTTGGAAAAGTAAAAAGCAAATGGTAGTTGCTCGTCTAAGCGCATAGGTAGAATGTCGTGCCATGGCTACTGCTACCAGTGAAATTGTGTGGTTGAGACTACTACTTCAAGAATTGGGTTGCAATTGCATGACCAAGCCTACAAAGCTATTTTGTGATAATCAGGCACTTTGTGAGAGAAAATGTGCAAGACAAGATAATTGAGACCCCATACGATCGGAGTTAGGGCCAACTGGCTAAGTTTTTTACCAAAGCATTACCTAAGGAAGTATTTCAAGAAATGATAAACAAGTTGACCTTTGACGAGATCTTCGGCCCAACTTGAGGGGGAGTGTTGGCGTAATTTTCTCTCCTATCTTAGGAAAGGAGATTTGTTAATGTTGTATTCCTATAATTTTGGGGTGCTTTCTTTTTTCCTTATTATTTTCCTATTTTTGGTTGCTTGTTTCCTTTGTTGGAGCAACCTTTCCTACACATATGTTTGAACAATGGCAAATGATCCAATACAACAAAATAACAAAAAGAGAACGAGAGTTTTTTGTCCGAGAATGTAGGTACATTGCCGAACCTAGTTAACCTTTGTGTCTTTGTATGATTGTTTGTTTTTCTACAAGATTGTTCAGCACTTGTTTACTTACTCAACATGACAACAAGCAAGGCCAGTGAGTCATTCTCAAGGGATTCAACTTCAAATCAAGACCTCCGATTCTACAACATCTACTCTGTCGATGTTATGCCCGAATTCATATGGTACAAATCTCTGTTCAATAATATCTCACTTATCATAACTCATCATTGAATAATTTCTAAAGCATCCTAATGTCTTAGCAAAACAAAGTCGATCTTAGCTGTACCTTTCATTTGCTTATCCGACTTTAAATCAGTAGTTCACCAAACAATAAATAGGATATGACAAAATCATTGAATTTCTTATTCTATCTATTTAGTCTTATCCTTACTAGAAATCCAGACAACTAAACACATTCTTGTGATTTATAGGTCGGGGTTATTAAGTTTGATCTTCATAATCGTAGGTTGTCAACTTTTAAGCAACAAGTTATGTGATCCGACTTTAAAAAGTTTTGTGGAATCAATGGGCATTGTCAGTTTTGATTGTAGTTTCATATTTATTGAAAATGAAAGGCGAATGCTAAGGTCGTTGATCTAAGAAGCGATAAGTTTAAGTGATGGTTCATTAAGTTGTGAACTCGAGAGACAATGAATTTTACTAGAGATTACATGAGTTCTTATTTCGGTGATCAAGGAGGTTAAAGTCATTCAACAAAGTGATAATCTTCTAAGTAGTGATATTCATTATGAAGATTTGTGGATTAAAGATGAATTCTTATCTTAGCGATCGAGAAGGTAATAGTCATTCAAGTTTAAGTAATAATCTTTTAAGTAGCAATATTCTTTATAAGATACGTGATTAAAGATAAGCTCTTATTTTCACGGTCTCTGATCCCATAGATAGAGGAAAAAAATTGCTTGGGAGATTGTTAATAGTGGAATTTGAATAAGTAGATCTTTTTCTTCCCCAACCCTATAAGGAAGACAATCTCAAGTACTATGATTAGAAGTATCTTACTCATTAATTTAATATAGGGACATTATGATTCTTGTTCGAGATATACTGAAAGTCAATTATTCGATAGTTCCAGAAAGGATCAATTTTGAAGTTATGTTATTGATGAACTCATCTTAGCTAGAGCATGCGAGCATTTAAAGGTTTTCATAAGTACATAAGAATTGATTTACACAAATTCTTCAAGTGGACTGTGTGATATTCTTAGGCTATGTTTTAATTGACATGATGGAAATCTCGATAATTTAATTGCTGGATGTGGAAGTTCTAAGTTATGATGAATATGAAAGATGCAGTTTATTGTGATTTGAAAGATGTATAGGTAATCTAGATATTCGTAGGCTACGTCTTAACTGTCACTTTCTAATTTGGACACCTCTCACTCAATTTCAACCTAGTGTTTTTAACCAAATATTATTGTCGCTTTTAACCTTAGTCATTTTTATTCCTTTGTAACTTGTGTAAGTCTTCAAAGCACGTCCCTTCTTGATTATGTGAAACCTTTACAAATAACCAAGATTAAAAAAAAATTCCGGGGCTTGGCTTTTTTTTTCCCCCTTATGAGCTTGATGGTCCTTCTATTTCCGAAGACTCCATCATGTAACATGGGCTCCATCTATCCCCCAAAAAAGAAAGATCCATCGTCATTAGGAGCCCATGATTAGTTCCATAAATCTCACTGCACCGACCGTAGTAAAGTTGTACCAAAATAGAGATCTAATTTAAACAACCAGGTACAACATCACATTTGACACATAAAACCATCTCTATGTTAATGTTAAGAAAGAGAAATGTTCCTTTGCATAGGAGCGCATCGGGTTCTTCCTTGGAGATCAAGTCGGTGTCCGGATGGATGTGGACAAGGTGCGTATCCACGAGTGGCCCCAACAAATATAAGTATGACCGCTGAAAAGAAGAGAAATAACATTCTATACTATGTAATGCAGCTCGGGATAGAAGGCTTCTCCTCGCAATATAGTCCAATCTCTCTACGATGCCAGTCCTTGACCCCTTTTTTCTATGAGAGGCCGCAACAAGCCTCTTTGGCCTTTTGAAGGATTGAAGTCAACCTGTCATGACCCAAACCCTACGAGCTCGCCAACATCCCCTTTGGCCACGATTGTGTACAGTTCTCCAGGATCCAACGGCCAGCGAGATTCAAACTCAACATAAATGACAATGCGGAAGCAGAAAAACCAAACTTTGTACAGAAACAAATAACAATACAATAACTTGGGATGGTAAAAGAAAACTTATATACATATCCACAAGCCCGATACAAAAGCCATACCCGAGGCTTTAGAGGCCACTGTACAAACCTATGACCACTTGTAACAAAAAAATCTAGTGGTCGAAGCCTAACTTTCATCTAAAAGAAAAAAACTCATCGAAAAGTCAAGAGGCCAACTACCCTAAGCCCCATCCTCATTATTGTCAGACGAAGTTCCCAAAGCTTCTTCATCGTCGATCACCAACGGCGTCTCCACATCAGATGGCTCCACTATCTCTACGTCCTCCTCTGGCGCCAAATTCCCGGGGTCGGTCTCCGAGTCTTCGGGACCAGCAACGGGGTTCGTCATTACACCGTTTGGAGGGGCAACTTGAGTGGGGTTCCATTCCCTAACTCCGTTATAGGGGATATCAAAGCCCCTCAGCGGTCCTACTCCATGCCAGGTACGTATGGGGCTTCCAAAAATTCTCTCCTACGTCTACCCGGATGGCAGTAGTATGCCCATAATACACCTTGTCTTCCCCCATAGGATACTCTGTGATCACTGTCTCCATGTCCTGGGGAATCCCAAACCTCTGTAGTGGCTCATTCATTATTGAGGCGGAGGGTCCGAAAAAGGGTAACCCACGACGGGGTGAGAATAAATCTCAGCAAGAAAGTCCCTAATCGTATATTAGGGCGCTAGTGCCTCCGGACACAACGTAGGTGAGTAGTTTTCAATCAATCCTCACTCAATCAATGGAACCCACAAGATAAATTCCAAAAATAAACGTCGATCTTTCTCCCAACTTGCTACGCCTTTAAAACAATACCACGTTATTTAGAAGCTCGCGTTTAATGCATCAAGCTATAATATAAATGGATAGACCCACGTAATAATGCCTCAAGCCATTATATAGTCCGGACTCGCGTAATAACGCATCGGGTAAATATAACCTGCGTAATAATGTCTCAGGTTAGTATTCCGCGTTTAACGCCTCAGGATAAAATAATAAACAGAACCCCGCGTAATAACGCTTCAGGGTAAAATTCCGCATTCACGCTCGATTATTCCTCATAAAGACCATGTAATAATAATAATCCCTCGATCGCTCGACTGATACCACACGATCACATAAAATCTTCCGATTAGCATATCAAGACCACACGATCTCACAAATTTTCTCTAATAAAAGATCGGGACCACGCGATCTTTCTAACTTTTCCCAACGCTCAATCGAGACCACTCGATCTAATTATACTGAAGGAATATTCGATTGGGACCACATGATTCACTCATGTTGAATAAATAATTAATCGAGACCACCCGATTAAATCACACTAAGCCATTGGCCAATCGGAACCACACGATTAATTCATACCAATGCAATAATTAATCTACATCATATGATTAAAATTATGCTAACGTAGCAATTAATATATACCGTACGATTAAATTATGCTAACGTGCAATTAATACGTACCACACGATTAGATCACACTAACGTAGCAATTAATCGGGACCATACGATTTAAATATCATAACGTACATTTAATCTCCACTACATGATTAAAGCATAGTAAAGCTACAATTAATCCTAGCCGTACGATCAATCTTCATAAAGCAAGAATCAATCTAGGCCATCCAATTAAAGCGTCATAAAGCAAAATTCAATCTTAGCCATCCAATTGCAATCATGGGAAAACTATTCACATCAAGACCACAAAATTCTCTCTCTGTCCTCTCTCCATTTTCGGCCAACATGCTTGAAGAACACAATCAAGAAATTTTTCACTCAAAACTACTCAATTCCGAGTCCTTTAGCATCCTAACTACCTAATCAAGGTTTAGGAACTAACTTACCTCAAAATCTAGCAAATTCTTCGGTGAAAAGTTGAGAAAATTTTTTATCCAAATGGCGGCTCCGGCGGTCCTCTCTCGGCTGGCTTTAACCCACGGAATTCCAGCGGCTCTGGGCGGCTCACGGTGGTGGCTTAGCTTCGGTGGTTCAAGGTGAGGCCGGTGATGGCTTGGTGAAATTTCGGCGGTGATGGTGGTGGTGAAGTGGGTGTTCGGCCAAGCTAGGGTAGAGAGACAGAAGTGAGAGAAAATGGTGATAATTATGAGGAAGAAGATGAAAATATTCAAGATAATAGGTTAGAATATTTTTTGGAGTAGATATTTGGTCTTGACTTATTGGTCTTAAAAAGACGAGAGAGAAATTTGTGGGGTCTACCAATAATTCACTCAATTTGGCTCTTGAAATGCAAGAAGGGCAATTTGGTAATTTCTTTCACCCTTGACTAGTCAAATTAGGCCATGAGGGGGAAAATGACCAAAATGTCCCTTGACCAAAGTGGAAAAATGGGTATTTTTCAAGGGTAAATGGATTTTTTCCCATTTTCAGCCCTAATTTTATTTTTCCGAACACTTTGGGGGGAACCGCGAAGTAACCGAACTCCGGATGAGTTAACGTCCAAAATTTAATTATTGGAACCCCTGAAGGTCCGACGTCTAATTTTGAAATCCGATTTGCAATCAATTTCAATCAATTGAAATTTCAGCGTATCTCAAACTAACGAGCGGCTTTTAGGAATTACACGTATCGACTCGTCATTAATATCACATTTAAGAATTACTCGAGCCCTAATGACTTTGGTTGCCATATAATTGCGAGGGTCAATCACTAGTCTCGATGGACACGATCATTAGAAAATGATTTACGAGCGTTCGGAACCCGTGCGAGGTCAAACGGAATCACCCGTGATCTAAGCGTAGGGTATCACTCAAATCGTTCCTTAACCGTTCTAGGATCAGCCTATATTGGTCCAAAATATTCCCTCGACAATTTTCATGGTCAAAGAGTCGATCCAGGTGCAAGCTCTTAGGTCAACGTACTTGATTTTCCTAGCTAGCCATTCCCATTTGGTTAGTCTTCTCAAGAGGGATCAATTATGAGCGAGATTTAGTTGAAATACATCAATGAGACATTTCATTCATTCAGAGCTTCAAAAATAAGTCGGAATATAGGATGTCACACAACCTCTTGCCCTTCTTGGGGGGGTTGTAGTCGACTTTTCGGATTCAGTAAGATGGCCATTTTGGACTAGGTCGATGCGCTGGCCAAATTATCTTAAAGAAATGTTAGCATCGCAAGGATTAAGCGAGGGCACCCTTTTGGGCTCCACCGAAGGGAAATGGGTGTGGATTGGGTTGGAGTTCATTGGTTAAAAGAGACTGGGTACCCATTAAATGAAGAAGCAATTGGCCCTTGGGTCTTACCTTCCTAAACCACTGCTAAAGCTCAATAAGGAAGCCGATCGATGGAACCATTTTCCAATAGCAGGCATCAACCAAGATAAGCCAATAAGTCCATGTCTTACTCTCTATCTCTAGTCTTGCCTTTCTGCACGATTTGTGTTAATTTGATGATTTAGTGTGTGCCTCAATTTTGGAATCTCAATGCCCCAAAAGAGAGAACTAATGGTCTTCCAGCCTTCATCTGTCAAAGTGCTAAGAAAGAGAATCGGGATAAGACCCACGAAGGAAGTCTCGCGATAGAGTCTAGGTCGAGTGCCTTAAAAAAGGGTTCCATTAGAAGTAGATTTAGAGTTCCCCTCATTCTCTGATATCCGCTTGTGCATGCCCTTTGGGCTTCCTTTTACGTACGGCACTTCTTTACAATTGCAACATCCTTCTTATAGTTGTGATAAATGCTACATTTAGGAGTGATCCTTCCCTCTAATAATAAGAAACAAAAGGTTTTGATTCAGGCAATCGAACACAGGTGTAAGCTTATAGGCAGTAGCTAAGCGCTAAGAAGCTGGTTTTTACACTTTATAAACGATCCGAGATTCCTAAGTAACTTAGTGCAAACATTGGATTTGGTTTGAAAAATGAAAATGAAATACGAACAACCGCGCCAGTCATAATGAATCAAAGAAGATCCAACCTAATATCATGAATTTTCTTCACCCATTATCTCCTCATCTTCCTATTTATAAGCCATAGCTCATTTCAACATTTCCAATTTCCCATAGAATCTCCAAGGCTTTCCTAGCCACTATAGTTTTCTTTTCTTATCTTCTTTGTTTGAAAATAGGTTTGATTTGCTTAGCTAATGGAGGTAATTTGTTTATACTAAAGGCGATAGAGGTGGTGTCGCGACCTAAAATCAGGCTAACGGATTATCGGGTTAATTAAAACAACTAACCTAATTTGGACCCTCCCAAATCCTACAGAATCGTAACTTAGGTTTACTCATGAAAAAATATTCAATCGGAGCCGCCACTAATCATTTATGGAAGTTGACTAGAAAACTTAATAAAATAGCGGGAGAACTATTTTATTTCTGCACACCGTAGAAAAATGAGTTCGGAGACTTGGTTACATTAATTGGAAAAATTAATGCCCTTTCGGTACCAATTCCATGAAAAATCCCTTTTTGATTAATCAACGTGATTTGAATGATTTTGATTTTCTTTTGATTTAGGAAAAATGTGACATGGAGCTATATATTAGGCGCCAAAAAGAATGATTTTTTTTATATTTTTTGGGAAAAATAAAATGAGAAAGAAACAATCAAAAGCTTGAATAAAGACAAACGAAAATGCCCATAATATACCTTAATATTCCGATAAATCCTCTCATTCCCGGAGATCCGGGCTAGAGCAAAATTTTATCCTCTACATCCTCAAAGATTCGAGGCAGTATGCCAATAGAGGTATAGAACGACATCATCCCTTTTGCCAAAAAGTAGAACACAAAATTCTATTCTAAATTCACCATCCCATTCTATAAGATAAAGCACATAGGGGAGCATGTATTATAGGAATGTTTGTTTAAAATTGTGCAAACTTTATAACAATAAAAAAAACAAGCATGACAAAAATAAAATAAAGATAAGTCAATTGACCTTTAAGTTTCGAAAACTTAAGAGGGACGGTCGAAATTATGAGATTGGGGATCCACCTTTCCTCATCCAAAGTTCAATTTAATTTTTAGAAAAATTATCTTTAAAGTTGTGCAAAGTTTTCACATGATTCTAAAAAATTGTGGATATTATCCAGTTGAACTCAAATCTTATCCTCAAGTCAAACACCAACATAAAACCGGGAGAAATAAGATAATTCAAACACCAGAAAATCAATCCAACCAACTCATCATGCAAAAGATAATTATCACGACAAAGATTATCCACATTCAAAGAGGAATTCGGCCAAGATAGAGATAGTGCTTAAAATTCAAGTCCACTCCACAAAAAAATTCTTATCTTTTCCAATTCACCATAATCCACATCTTTTCAAATTAGAATATTATCATTTAATACTTTGAAAATATATTCAGATAATTCCAATTCAAGAAAGATATCTTCAATTGAAAAGCAAAGGATAATGTTCAATTTAAGAAAGACATATCCCATCAATGCAAGGATTTATCCATAGCATCTTAAGATAAAAAAAATATTCACATGGATATGCAATCAAATCCAATTCAGGAAAACATGATAATTTTGGTCGATCAAAGTTCCAAATTTATACCTTATCTCGAAGATTGCGTTCCTAATTTGAACTTCGAACAAACCTTGTGGATTGAGTTCGACCCCCCAAGGACTGAATGGCAAGGCTTACTCGCGCGCGGCCGAGGGCTTGGCAAGGTTGAGTTTTATGGCTTCGACGAGGCTCACTTTGCAGCAGCAAATTCAAGCAAAAATTCACCGAAAAACGAGCACTAAACAACAAAGAAATCGCGCAAAAACTGTGGAGTAATGGGTTTAAGCAGTGAATAAAAATTTGCACCAAATCTCGAGTAAAACGCCCAAAAAGCACTATTTTGGGACCCGGACAGCAGCTAATCGGGCACCAAACGGTGATCAAATCAGCACCAAATCGCGGGGACTTCACATGCTAAGCTTCGGCACAAACAAGCACCGAACAGCAGTGATTTCGGTACACAACAGTGGCTAAAAAAGACCAAACAGCAGCATGAATTTGCTTTGGACAGCAACAAAAGAGACACCTGGATAGCTACTTGGACTTGAACGGAACAGCGGCTAACTCGTGGCGATGCTCACGGTTACGTGTGGCTTACTCATGGTGGTTTGTATCCCTGCTAAATCTCGATGGTGGACTCGTCAGGAATTCACCTTTGGATGAACCTCGTCGTTGTGGAAGAGCTCGTCTCACCTGTGTCTCACATTGAGGTAGTCATTCGCCTAATATTACTCGCTGGAATTGACGACGAGGTGCTACAGAGAAGCTTCATGCAAAACTATTAATTTGCTAGATAAAAACTTAGTGCAATTTGGGGCAAAAACGCATCATGACAACAACAAAATAAAGGCACGAGCAAGAATATCACTTGGCCGAACAAAGGGATTCAAGGTGCAACACCAGTAACATGTGTCATCTACAAGAACCTCATAGAAAACCAGCCTCTCACTACATGTTTTCTCTCTTCTAATGGAATCTGTGACATTTTGAATTTCCGACCATTTTGAGGTCTATGAATGAGAAATGCTCTATCGATGTATTTCAGTTATATTCCACTCAGATCCGATCAATCTTGAGTTATCTGACCAAAAAGGGGAAGGCTAACGCGCGACAAGGTATGTGGACCTAGGAAACTCGAATAGGAATTGGCCTTTTGACCATAAGGATTTCATAGGGGATGTTTAGAGCCAATACATGTCAATTTAAGAACGATTATGGAATCTATTGCTAGTATTATACGATTTGAGAAATTTTCCTAAATCGATTTTTGAAGATTGAGACCTATGGAGCTAGTGATAAACCCTTGCAATTACATGACAACCAAAATGGCCATGACTAGAGTATGCCTAAGAGTGATAAAAATCATTGAGTCGTTACATGTAACGTCACCGCAAAAGCCGTCCGTCGGTTTGGGATAAATTGGAGTTACATTAGATAGAAAATGAATTAGAAAATGGAATCTTAAAATTGGGAAAATTGAAATGAAGAATTCTAACATGAGATATGTATTGGATGTCGCCTCATTGAGAGTAATTCAAGTTGGAAAAGAATCGAATTTTCAGTCGACGAAAGTGAAATGACCGTTTTGCCCCTCAAGCATTATTCTTGTTCTAAGTTCATCAAAGGGCATTTTAGTCATTTTCACCTTGCTTCAGCCAAAAATGTGAAGATAAGAAGGGTCAATGCTGGTCAATACACATGTGGATAATTATTGACATGAGACAAGTGTAATTAGAGAGCACGGTTATCATTAATGTGACTTTGATCTTACTATTTACATAATTGAATTTTTTTTATATAAAAACAAGTCTTCTTCAGCCTTCCTCCTTCTTCAAATTCACGAGCACTTCATCTCCATGCTCCATTTCCATCATCTTCTTCATCTTCAAGGTTTTTCAGCAAAACCAGAAAACTGTTTCAACCGACCACTTTCTGCCCATTCCGTATGACGGCAGCCTTCGGTGGTCTTTTGGCCGCCCCCAACCACCCACTTAAAGTTCAATGTGTACCCGACAACCTCTAATTAGAATCACGTCATTTGAAGCTCCCAATTGGAAGAACCAAGTTGAGGAAGAAAACCGGACAGATTTGGAGCTAGCTGAGGGTAAGTGGCTGTTCTCCCTCTTAGAAACTTCTTTTGATGCCAAATTTTCGGTGGTAACTTATAGACTTATAGGGCCGAGTATGGATGATTTAGGGACACTAAGTAATTAAGGAAAAATTCGAGTTATAATGGTTGGATTAAAGTGTTTCTGCCGGACATATCTTGGACAGTTTGTGCACTTTGTTTGATTAAGTTGATTGGGGGCTCAAAATGAGTAGTTATGCTACCAAATTTTTAGTGAACCCCTAAGACATATAGAATAAGGTTCCCACAAGTTCAATTAGTGTTAAATTGGAGATTTAAATTGGATTTTGGGTGAGACAACACAGGACTGGTTTTGCCCTGTTGTACCAAAGCTATTCATGGGTTGTATAATGAATATTTTGGCTTGGAATTAGAATATGAGACATCCTAAGACATTGTGGAAGGTGTTATGAGGGAGTATATGAATTAAATTAAAGTTTGGAAGTGAATTCATGGCTAATTTGTGCTTGAGACTCAAGGAAACAAGCTGTCCTATTTTTGGACAGAATATACCATGACTTAAGGGACTACAAATGGTGTCGCCTTGCTGTGATTTTGTCGTTTGGATGTTTTAGGATGTTACTTTGAGTGCTATTAACGTTTTGGCTCAATTGGATCGAAAATTAATGGAGTTTTGCTATGGTTTATATAGATCCGATGCGGAAATCTATTTAGCCAAGCTTTTGCGGTTGTGAGGAGACTTTTTTAAGTTGCTTTTGGAACCAAGGGTAAGTGTTCCTGAAACCTTTTTTTTATCACTAAGATGCTTCTGAATGAGATGACTAATAGTACGAATAGCCGTAAAATGTGAAGTGTAACTTAATTGGCATATGAGCGAAAGAGGGAAATGGATTGTCGTGAGTCTTGAACCATGCGGGGTCAATACCCTGGATCTTGGTTATGCGGGGAATAATTTGTGTAATACTTTGGGTATTGACATGCGGGGAATAAAAATAAAATACCTCGGCCTTGGTCATGCGGAGTACATGTGAAAGGAAATATCCCGAGTCTTGATCATGCGGGAAAATGAAATATCCTAAGTCTTGATCATGCAGGAAAATGACCAATATAGGTCAACACGAACTCCGGTATTGATAGCCTGGAACATTTTGTGCGACTATGTCGCTATCTTGAGAACTATAACGAGATGAGAATCTCATGTGTGAGATACGAATGAATAGTTGCTAATACGTCAAGCTTGATCATTCCCGTAGTATTGATTTGATTATACATGTTGTTATGACTTAAGTCTACTCTACTGGTACTTGAATTACTTGATCTTGACCTCTATCTATGTCAGCTTACGTGAGATATGGTATGATATATATATATATATATATATATATATATGATATTGTACTGTGTAAAGAGGCTTGTTTTGCATCTTGTCATCCGTATGCTTTGTTGCATAACTCGGAAGGGCTAGTGATCTAGTATAGGATTTGGGTTTACTTGCTGAGATGTGAATCTCACCTCGTAGCGGAACCTTTGTTTTAGACCCCAGGTTATAGAAATGCTGTCGGTGCGATTGAGAGATTCGAAAGAGATGACAACCGTATGGTAGAATTCCTGGCTAACTTAGGAATAGTTTTTGTAAGAAAATGTACTACGGTTTGGGTAGATGTAGGTGGAGAAGATCCGCAACCGCATCGTTATGAAGCGTGGTTCCGTAAGATAGGGAACATTAGTTTGTTCAGGCCTCTGCAGCCATCCGATGTACCCTGCGATGTAGTTTCGGGATGGTGCCACCCATCCCATCAAGATGTCAAGGGTGTGGTTCAAGTGTCAGCAGCTACTTCTAGGAACATAACGGAGAAGACCCCGATGGCGGAGGAGGATCACGAGGTGATCGTGATATCTGATTCGAAGAAGGACGAGTCGGAGGACAAGATGCTGGAGACGAGCTCCGATACTTTCTTTGAGTACGTTCCGACAGGAGACGAGGCTGGGGATGTAACTATTAGTTCCTCCGAGTAGTCCGGTTGCTCTTGATAAGTTTCTTTTGGGGTAGATTCGGAGGAATCTGGATGTTCGGTTTTTAGGTTAGCTCATATTGTACATGTTCTTTTACTAGTACGCATGTGACCATTGTCTTTGTATATATTTGTTGCTGTGTGTTATTGCCTTTTTTGTTCATATCTTTTATTGTCGGCGTTGGAGTATCCCTTCCGCATGCGCATTTCATTTTATGTGTTCGCCGTAGATGTAGTATCCCGAGTTTAAATTATACGGCTTGGGCGGGTGTGCATTCTCAAAGGACGGCGGGACGTTACATCCTCGATGCTTGGACTCTATGTTAACAAGGAAGCCACGAGGACTTCACCACAAGGACGCCATTGGTAACCAAAAAAATCTGCAAAAATTAAGTCAAGTCGGTCGAGGGCTATTGCTGCAGCTAGATCTCGTTAGGACTACGGCTGCGTCATCATGAAGCTTGGGGACAGCTACTCCTTCAGCGATGGGGAGTCGTGGTCACTCGTCGAAGGAAGGATCAGCAACGTTGTCGTGGGAAAACCGACGGAGAGTGATGGGTTCACACTTCTGCGGAGGGCAACGATAGAAGACCCGCCGGATCAAAGGAAATTTCACCATCGTTGCTGATGGGTATCGCCCGACAGGTACGGTCATGAGCGCCGGTGGCTACGATGAAGCAGGGAGCCACAGATTTGGTCACACGCCGGTCCCGAGCTGAATGAGGTCTCTGGTGCAATAGCTCGCGTGGCTAAGGCTTTGTGACACGACAAACTTCGTTTGAAGCGATGGGACAACAACCATGAAAGTTGTCGCGGGATGTGGTCCGTTGATACGGTTTGCTGAATGTTCCTCTAGGGCATCACCGAGAACACCTATCGATCAAGGGAACACAAGAATAGCATAAAGATAAGGAACTAGGAACAATCTTTGGGTTAACTCCCTCTGTTATGGCCATGAAGTTTTCTTGTCTCCATGCCTAGAACGAAGGCTCATCTCAAATTCTGCCATGTATTGAAATTGTGTGGTCTCCCCCAAACCCTAAGCTATAATGAGGTATTTACACAGTAATTTCACTAGTCGTGAGGTCAAGCTTTGGTAATCCTAGTTGAAATAGGATTCGTTAACGACCTTAGGATAAAAAAAAAATCTGATCTTCAAGAGTCTCAATCACATAAAACTCCTCAACAATTTTGGCCATATAGGGAGTAGATGGGTTGGCTGAAATTTCTTATTCCCGTGTGCTCATTTGCACATTTTCAGGCTCAAATTGGGCTTTAATTAATAATAAACATTTAATTAAAAGCCTTCCTAACTTAAATAAACTTGAATGGGATAATTATAGCTCAAAAATAGGCCCAATTAGCCTCATGAGTTAGGCACATTCCCTCTTGTGCATTTATGAAAATTTCTAACTAAGTTTGGTTTAGTGGCCCGCCAAATTAAGCTCAATTGTTCTATTATTGGCCTGAATGCATGACTGACAAAAAAATGAGATATGCAATGCATGAAAAAATTATTTTTTGTGAGAATTATGACTAATTCTCATTTTATGAAATAATGAATGATTTTTCCAAAAATCAAAATTTAGGTGTCAACAAGCGGTAAGAAATGCAAGTCGTAGATGTATTCGCTTAAGAGGCCGGGTTCCTTTCTATGTATGAACCTCGGTAGAGGTATCCGCTTTCATCCTGGGGGGGTTTACACAACCAAATCTGCTGTTAGATATAATAGATATAGAAGCAGCTATTAAGGTGTTTGTGTAGAAGAAGGGGCAAGCTAAGAATAAGGGATCAAACTCTCGGTCCCAGGTTTGATGTTAAGCATGGTTAATTCTTTTATTAAGTACGCATAGGAAATGCAAGCTGTCCTTCCTAAGCGCAATGAGTTCGGAGTAGTAAGTATCTCGATCGGTCAATACGGGTTTTGAAATAATAGATGTTTCCCTCAATGTCTTGCTAGGAGCTCATTTTCTAAGCAAAAAATGGAATATTTAAAGAGCCCAACTTCCACCGTAAAGCTATCGAGTTTGAAAATCCTTCCGTCGACTAGCCTTGTTCTTGCAAAGAAAAAGAAATCGCCTGTTACCTTCTACTCCTACTAATTAGGGTCATCAATGATGCCCGACCCTATCCGATCCTACCCGACCCTATTTTTGGGGTATTTTAGGGTAGGGTAAAGAAGATGTTCAGATAACATAGGATATTTTAATGACTTGGATAGGGTAGGTTAGTGTAGGGTTATAACTCCGGCCCCGGCCCATTCCCCAAATCAATGGGCCGATATCTTGTAAACCCTACGTATACGCGCCTCGTCTCGCTCCAAGCTTTCCAATTCTATCGCCTTCCACGAGCTCCAAGATCTCTCGCCCTCCCACATCTGCGACTCTTGTCCTTTCTCTCTCTCCTCAACGTTGCTCTCGGTAATTGCCCTCTCTCTCCCTCTCTCGATCTCCGAAACAAGGGCCTCATCATCGAGGGTTGGGCTCCTCGGGTGATGATTCTTGATCACAATGCAATCGAGGGTTTTGTGACACATTACAGGTGGAACTCGACCCGGGAGACGGTCACAGCCGGCGTGCTAATCGTGACTTGGCCGGTCGCAGCAGAGTAATTCTTCAACGAGAAGTTTGTGACCCCGAGTGCTCAAGATCGGGGTGAAGCAGTGGGTGAGGTTGATCGGGGACAGCGTGAAGAGCGAGAGAGTGGAGGAGGCAGTGAAGAGAGTCTTGGTGGGCGAGGAAGCAGAGGAAATGCGGAGGAGGACGAAAGCCCTAGCAAAGATGGCAAGAGGGGTTGCGGAAGAAGGTGGGTCTTCCTGGTCCGATTTGGGAGCTCTGTTTGTTTCGATGGTCCGTGGTTTTTTTTGTCCTCCTCTCTTCAAATTGTTTTTGTCTAAATGAAAAGAAAATGTTTTTTGCCAATTTGGTGTTGTACTCCCCACGGGTTGATTTGGCCATATTAAAATGCTATTGTTGTTGTTCTTTAATTTCTTGATTGTGCGATGTTGGGTTCAAAACATATTGTATCCGACCTGGCTTGTTTACATTCTGTTTTTTGTATTTATAGCATAACACATACACCCTATTCGAGCTGATGGGTTTTTCTATCTTTTAAGTAACATAGAAAAGTAACAGATTGTAATTAACAATTGCAGGTTCTAAGTGTCACAGATAGAAGTATGTCTCAAACGAATCTTTCTAGTTTGACGAGAGCGATAGTGTGGGAACATTTTACACGGGTTCCCGATGAAGCAAAGGCTGAATGTAACTATTGTGGGGTTCGTATTGGTTGTGTTAATGGTCACGGGACTAGTTCGATGCATCATCATCTAGCTAGATGTAAAAGATACCCATATGCAAACGTGGAGAAAAGGCAAAGAAGTGCCTCGGGTCAACCTGTTGGGGTTGGTAGTTCGTCTAGTCTATGGAAATTTGACCAAGATGCTAGTAGAAAAGAATTAGCGACCATGTTTATTCTTGCTGAATTACCTTTCAAGTTTGTAAAGCATGAGGGATTTCGACGATTTGTGAATAGAATCCAGCCAAACTTCTTAATCCCAACACGCAACACATTGAGGCGCTATTGTTATGATTTATACATGGAGGAAAGAAGTAAATTGAAGATCTATTTTTCTGAGACATCTCCTAGAGTATGTCTAACAACCGACACATGGACTTCTTGTCAAAATATGAGTTATATGTGCCTCACTGCTCATTTTGTGGATGCCGATTGGAAGTTACAGAAGAAAATTATAAATTTTTGTCAAATTTCGAGTCATTCTAGCGAGATGATAGGAAAAGCAATTGAGAAATGCTTAATTGATTGGGGGATTCAAAGAGTTTTTTCTATCACTATTGATAATGCGAGTTCAAATGATTTAGGTATTTAATATTTGAAAAAAAGATTTGACTTTTGGAACTCTCTGGTATTAAGAGGTGAGTTACTCCATGTAAGGTGTTGTGCTCATATATTGAGCTTGATTGTGCGAGAGGGGTTGAAAGACATGACCGATTCCATTGTTAGAATACGTTCGGCTGTACGTTAAGTGAGGTCTTCTCCCGCAAGGTTGAGACGATTTAAGAGTTGTATTGAGCCATAAAATATTGAGTCTAAGAGTCTCGTATGTTTGAATGTGGAGACTCATTGGAACTCAACATATTTAATGTTGGAATTAGCTTTGAATTTTCAAAAAGCTTTTAGGTCAATGGAATTTCAAGATAACAAATTTGCTCAAGAGCTTTCCAAGGTGAAATGGTTGCCCACTAGTGAGGATTGGGAGTATGCCTATCTCTTTTTTCCTTTCTTAAAGTTGTTCTTTGATACAACTTTGAAAGTTTCGGGTTCTTCTTATGTCACCGGTAATGACATGGTGAAGGATGTGTTTGGGATTTTTATAATGACCGAGAGATATTGTGGGAATGATGATCAAGGTTTGCAGAAAATGGCTAAGAATATGAAGACCAAATTCAGTAAATATTTTGGCAATGTGGACAACATCAACCTTACATTGGTCATTGCTTGCATATTTGACCCGCGACATAAGTGGGACTATGTGAGGTGGATGATTAATCATGTTTATGAAAGGGAACAAGCAGAAATTTTACGTGATAAAGTAACAGCATCTCCGACATCATTGTTCGAGCAATACCGCACCGGTATATGTCCCCAAAGCAACTTGAGGTAAAAGAGCACACGAATGATAAGCATGTCAAGGTCTCCTATGGTTGGTGCTGATATTCTGACCGAAATGTATCTTAGCCATACCGGACAGCAATATTTGGAAGAAAAATTTGAGTTAGATAAGTATTTGGAGGAAGGATGTGAGTGATATTGCCCCGACTTTGATATCTTGAATTGGTGGAAAGTAAATTCTTTAAGATATCCTATTATCTCTTCCATTGCTCGAGATATTTTAGCTGTGCCCGTCTCGATTGTAGCTTCGGAGGCTGCCTTTAGCACGGGAGGTCGTGTGCTTGATGTGTTTCGTAGCTCCTTGACCCCAAGGATGGTGGAGGCCCTCATTTGTGCTCAAGATTGGTTACGATCTGCGCCACTTCCACTTACGATTGAAGAGGACTTAGAAGAACTTGTAATCTATGAGTCAGGTGAGAAAAACATTGTTGTAAAATATTTATACTTTTCTATATTATTGCCCTTTGGAATTTTGAGGTTGTACTCGAATTATTTTCCCTTGGCTAGTCATTGGTACCACAGTATGACAAAGTTCCCTGTGAATGCTTTCGAATTAGAAGTTCTAATGATTGAGGGTGCTTGTCAATAAGGTAATCTATTATTGCCTTGCTTTTGTTGATTCTTGACAGGTGGAACAATGTTTAGATTATCTTGATCATCTTTCTTGGTTTACATTCTGCAAAAGATCATGTTTATATGTATGTCTTCATCTTGTTCTCTTGAGTGGTGCAAGTCCGTGGTACCGCATCTTTGTGTCTTTTGCCATGCTCGAGCGTGCACGGGAATTTTGGGCTGGGAAGGTTGTTCCCATTAGTGCTCTTCTTTCAAGTTTATGTATATTTGTAACCGAGGAAATCTCGAGTTGGATCGATAAATTTGCAGAGTCGTCTTTTTCGATATATTGGCTTAAGGATGAGCAGAAAAGGGTTCAAATTCTTGGACTTAGATTGATTCCTATGTGAGTGCCATATGACATAAATCAATGTGAATTTAATGCGGAGTTGCCAACTACGACGATGGAGCTAAACTCGATATTGAATTCTCTTGATGATGGTGATTGACGAAGTTGGAGATTGGTACATGTTAAACCAATTTGTTAATCTTATTGTAAATTTTCTTGTTCATGTTTTTAGTGTGCATATTCTCATTTTCAAGTGATTCTTTGCCTTTATATTCTGTCCGCTTTTGGGAGATTACTCTCCAGCGTCACCGTTGCTTTTGTTGGTATGTGACTTTCTCACTTTCTCATCAAGCTACTTCTCCATGCTCTGTGTTTCCACCGAATCATTTGAGGTTGATTGGTGTGTATTTAGCCGTGTCTTCATTTCTGTCATGGATTAGCTCGACTAGTTGAGGAACATAGTGGACCCGCATAGCTCTCTCCAGCAAGGAAGAAATCATGGGTCTTGAACCGAGGGAACTTTTGAAGCTAATTCACTATGAAGCTGTATGCATCCTCAGCCGAGAAAAGATTCACAAGCAACACTTCAAAGCTTAAAAAATAGTAACTTTATTTTGGTTTCACTACAATTGAATCAATCAACACACTACCGACAACGGCATCATCTATGATGGTGATGGACGGATCAGAGGATGTGTTGGTGTAAGAGAACCCAACTCCAACCGGTGACTCCACAAACAGCAGATTTGCTTTTGCAGCACATGTTGAAATAAAGGAAAGAAAGACCTTGATTCCAAGCAAATTCGTTTATTATTGTACAGGTTGGCACCTCAGTAGCAATCGTGAGAAGAATGCATACTACACATGTTGTACATTTTTGTTATGCAAGGGTTGCATCGGAGATGCTATTATCCTATGTGTGAGAGGAAAGAAAGGATTATGTGAAACATGCATGAGGACAATCATGATGATCGAGAGTAATGAGCGGGGGAGCAAGGACGTGGTGTATGCCCTTCAAATTGTCATGTGTAACTTAAGGACTCTAATGCAGCTTTTTAGACAGATACTAGCAAGTCTAGTGATTTGTAATTCTTATCCTAAGTCGTTGCGCATTTTTGTGTTAGTGCACAACTTTTTTTTTTTTTTGCCCCCTACTATTTTGGTTACCAAAAAAAAATTACAATTGGAGGCGGAATCAATCGAAATCATGCATTTTATATTTTGAAGTGTAATCAAGCTCGTATTATCTACCTTAATTGCCAATTTTTTTTATATACGATTAAGTCACCAATTAATTTTATATTACTAACTCTTATTTGAATTAGTTACTGACATTTGCTCTTTTAAATTGCTAACTTTTCTTAAAAAGTTCTCTCATTATTTATCAAATTTATTGCCCGACCCTTTTGTATCTCGCGATTATCTTTGGTTCCATTTGAAAGAAGGGGGGCCACAAAAAAAAAAACCATAAACCCGACCCGACCCGACCTGAACCGAACCCGTTAGTTCATTTCTGGTTCGGGTCGGGGTCGGGGCGAGTAACAAATACCTCTCTTAAGGGTCGGGTAGGGTAGGGAAGTATGGAAACCCTACCTACCCTACCCATTGACACCCCTACTACCAATGCTTTCAATTCCTTCGAGTAAAAGCAATAATTCCATACTTTTGCTGTCGAAGCTTCAAATTCCACCTTTCAAGATTTTTTTTTTAATTTGGTAGAACATCTTTAAAAGAAAATAAAGCCCACAAATTCACCTTATAAACTCTTGAAAGATACCTATTGGGCTTTATTTTCTTTTAATAAACTAGTTAGGTCAAAGGATTGAGAGTTTTTAATCTCTCTTCTAGTTTATTTTGTCTTAAAGGTGGTTAAGTCTTTGAGTTGTCAAATTCTTTGTTCAAGGCGAGTGAAACTCTAGGAACTAAGTTATATTGACTATTTATTACTCTTGACTTGGTTGATTGTTGTTTTTTTCTTAAACGAGTTTGAATGTTCATCTTGAGTGACCAAGCTTCGATGATAGCATGTTGCGATATTGAGTTTATTTGACTAGAATCTATAGGTACTTTCATGTGTCGAAAGTTTTAGTCGGCTTCTCATAATGTTTGTATCGTTTACGGGAAGGGAAAATGTAAGAATGAGGAATTTGAACTTAAAAATGATATTCATGTGATTTTGATTGTGTGTTAACCGACAAGTCATTTTACCGATTTTGGTCATTAATCTATTTCTGAGCAAATTTTCAATTTTGCAAGTGGTCGATTTCTGATACATCAGCGATCTTTCTTTTTTTTTTTTTTGGTCAAAAGAAAGATGCCGGTCATATCATAATAAGAGTTCGAGTTACATCTGCTAAGTCTAGCAAATTTCAATCAACTACTGAACAAAACAAAAGCCATAAAACAAATAACAAAGTACAATCTACAGCTATAAGCACATTCTCAACCCTCCAGAACAAATATGTCACTATGGCCAATCACTAACAGTGACAAGCACATGTCGAGATCTCTCATTCCACTTGCAACGGCTTACGGTGCGGCTCTAGATTCGATGTCCTCATCACCATCACCGTGCAAAAACACCAACATTAATATGTTGAAAAAAATGCAAATCTAATATATGTAGGGAACTCCCAAATCTGTTTCAAAATCTAGTTTGGGAGAGTAAAATTCTCAAAACTTGACTAAATTTAAATCGGAAAAGAAGAGCGGCCTAATCTCAAAGAGGTTGTGGAGTTACGTCACGAACATGCTCCTCGGCGGCTGTCGACTAAACGAATAACCGAATTAATCTCCATAGTCACCCAATATCAACTACAAAGATTTATTCAAGCAAATAAAATAAAAAATTCAAAGAGGGAAGATGAACATAAGAAAGGAAAGGTGGGAGGGAGGGAGAGCTTCTCTCTCCGAAAGGCAAAGTGGTGGCTGATTTCCAAGGAAGGGGAAAGGGGGAAGAAACCCTAGCAGAACAAAGTGGCGGCGGGATTATGTTTGGGGTTGCTTCAAGGAAGGAATAGTAGGTTTTCCGACTAGCCGTCGGTTTTCTGACTAGTTCAACGATTTTATTCTTTGTCGATTTTGATCATCCAATCAACTTTCTAAGTAAACCGATTTCCCAATCAACTAATCGATTGTTAGCTGACAATTATACAAGTTATATATTTCTACATCTCAAACTTTAAATAGTCAATTTCGAAGAAGTTGATTTCTAACCAAAGTTGAACATTCAAATTCTCGATATTGACCGGAATTGTCTAAGTTCAAGGTCTTTGATTTGTGGACTAAGGTATTGATTTCATGGTTGCTGGTTCCTAAATGTGCATTTTGAGTTATCAATTCTTATATGTTGAGATCTAAGTTACCATCTATAGATTTCAATTATATGGTGATGGCTTAACATGAAAAGAATGAGGATATATGTATTGATGTGCATGTAATTATTTGATTTTCATTAATTGGATGAGAAAGGATAAATTATTGTTATACATATGGTATTTGTTATGTCACAGTAATTTGTATGTCATTGATGCCACGTGATAAAGACCTTTGCCACAACCTATTCATCATAGAGCAAATTCTCCCGTACGAGTATGTGTATGAGACTCTGAAATTCACCAGATGTTCTATCCTATGAGACAGTCCTCTATAAAGTTGACGGGACATGAAGTCCTATACCGGCATGGTGTGCGTAACCTATGGTATGATGTTAAGAAATGACCATCATCATGCGAATGTACATTAGTGTATTTATTCTCACTAATGTACGGACAACTGTGATGGGCTGATAGGCGTGGCAAAGGGTATGATTTTGTCCTCATGAGTTGTTGGTAATGATGCTTCATTAATTGAGATGCCTCGTGAATCGAGATGGTCTTGGCCAATGACATCTATGAACTCGCCTATGTATATCGGTAAGCTAGTATGTGCATTTGAGAGTTAAATTGTATGCAACTTCATGACATTTATTGTACACATGATTGTAGTCATTTATATGTGTTTCACAAATTTTGTTTCAAATAACTTGAATTAATATGTTTGGAAAGTATAAGTGAATATTTGAGGTATAGAATGCATTGATATCCTTGTTACTAAAGTAAAAAAAGTGATGAGAAATTCAAGTTGTGGTTGAAGATATAGATTTTGATGTATCTACGGATTTATGCTATGATACATGCTCATAGAAGATGAAAGGATTGGCATGTTGTACTTAGATTGGATGACAACAAGTTGAATCGCAAATGACGCATCTTGTACTTCTCAAGTGTTTGAAATATTCTCTCACAGGAATCTAGTAATCAAGGAGTAAGTTTAATGTACATTATATCCTCAGTAAATATGTGATTGACAATGCCCAAATTACAATGATTCCATGCAATAATGTGTGACGTTACTAATTGATTGTTATTACGTTCTTGTGCTCCCGAGTCGAGTTGCAATATGATCACCTACTTTACACCTGGAGGGTTCATCTATCAAGCTTAGGCTCACCTTGATATATTTTATAGATTGGTTGAGTTCGGAGTTCGGGGGCTTTTTAGGTTAAAGCTTCCGAAGATCGCTTTTAAGTATTATATCAAAGTGCGCAACAAAAATAGAGGCGTATTTTTGTACAAAAGGATTTTGATGTACATTAATCGAGGTCAATTTATTCAACAATTGTGGATGAATTAGTTATTAAGAACTAGAGTGAAGTTATATTATCTATTTATTTGATATTCAAATTGTATGGAAAATTTCAGGTCGTGACACAACTCGCCTTAATAAACCTTTCATATTTTATGGAATACATGCACTTTCATTGAGTGAGATAAACTGTGCATTATCATTTTCGAAAAAGCTCATAATGTGACACCCCGAATCAACCTCTATGGCTTATTAAGAAAAGTCTTGGACAAATACCCTTAACAAAGATTCTAAAGCTTAGCTTCCTCTTCATATCCTTATAAAGCTTTCTGTGGAGCCAGCGACCTCGGAGCTAAAGCGTTGATGAGAGCATCAAAGAGATTGAGCGAAGAAAGGAAAGAGAATGGTCTATGTTATGTGCCCCGAGTTCGAGTTGATTTGGGATGAATATCTGATGTGGATTATCTTTTCCTGTTTTGAGATGAATATTTAATATGGAGAACTATCAAGTAACTTTTTTTATGGTCCATAGTTCAAACTTCATTTATTGACACATCAACAAATTTCATTAACTCGAATTAACGAAAGGACAACATTGAACTTTTTGAGGATGAGGTGCTGATGTGCAAAGAACGGTCAAAATAGCTCGGCTGGTATTTCTTCGGATTAAAAATTTAAAGTTTTTTTTATCCACTCCACGAAAAAATTAGGAATCACATTAAAGAAATTAAAGAGTTGAGGATGACATAGCAACTTAGACCAATACTTTAGGGGTTATCAATATAATTTTCCCTGCATATTAGATAGAAAGAAAAAAAAACACCTCATACTTTAAAAAGATCTCAATTATTTTCTTTATCTTTTGGAAATGTTCTCAATCACAATCTTGCTATAGTGTATTTTAGGCCTAACACAAAAAAAAAAAAAAATCAACTTTAATCTTTGTCCTAATTATATCTAAAATTTTCTTTTGTCTCATAAAAAGCTCACATCTTTTACTTTTATCTCAATTCCACCGGCCAGATACCCAAAAAAATATTTAACTTTAGCATCTGTCCCAACTATATTTAAAAATAAATTTTGTCTCATAAAGAATGCACAACTTTTACTTTTATCCCAATTTTACCACCGTTGGCCTTCTGTCCACAATCACTCTTAGTTAATCCTACGCGGTTCAAATTTTCTCGTCGAATTTATCAATGAATTTTCGAACTTCGAAGATAACGGATTTCAGAGATGACGAGATTTGAGATCATTAATCCAAATAATCAGATCTTCACATCTAGACAATTTTTGGGCTGTTGAGTGTCGGGGAGAATCTGAACCACAACATCTTGAGTGGTTTTGTATCTCCTGGCAAAGTGTAGGGCGGACAAACAATAAAAGAGAAGTTGCTGGGTTTCTTCATTGCATCTTTGCTGAGGTGCTATTCATTAACGACGTGAAAATGCCATGTAGGATTAACTAACGGTGATTATGAATGAAAGACTAATGATGGTAGAATTGAGGAAAAAAAAATAAAAGTTGGAGGTTTTTTATGAGATAAAAAAAGTTTTGGATATAATTGGGATAAATGCTAGAGTTTTGGATTTTTTTGGGTCTTAGGTCAGTAGAATTGGATAAAAGCTAAAGTTAGGGTTTTCTTTTTTTTTTTGGTATTATGCTGGTAGAATTGGGATAAAAGTAAAAGTTGAGGGTTTTTTATGTGACAAATTTTTTTTTTGGATATAATTGAGACATATGCTAAAGTTGGGATTTTGTTGGGTATTTGGGCTGTGTATTTTACCATCTTTCCATGATTTACTATTTCTCACTTATTTTAATGAAATTTTGCATATGATGCAAAACTGTGACATTATAACTCAATCAGTCAAATACATGTTCTAAACGTTTGTGGCATTTAATAATAATACCGAAAGAAATTAGACAAAAGAAAAACTAATATAAAGACCGTACATGTCATGTTTATTTCATGCAAATAATAGCTACTTTTCTTAAACTTTCAAATGTAAATTTCTCGCCTACACCCGGGGCTGTGCTATTTGCTAGCATATAAAGATCTTAATCGTTTATTTGTTTGTTTGTTTTTTTTTTTTTTTTTTTGGTCGAAGTTTCCTTATCAACTAAAAAAAAGGGATAACAAAGAGTTTGAGTTTTCGAATGCAAAAAGATCTAGAGAGGACATGGTGAATTCACAATCCAATCTAGTTCGGTGGAAGGGCTTTTCTACGACGGACCTTTTGCGATCTAGTTTGCCACTTAATTTGTCTCGCGTGGACCAACAGCCGTTACGACAAGCAACGCCAGCAACAGTTCCCTCCCATTTTCCTTTAATGTGCGATCCGTCGGTATTAAATATTAAACTTTAAAGAGCGCTTGAAATTTCCTCGAGAATGAGATACGATTTGCGGTTGTTTTGGAAAACATACGCATTCGCGTGCCTTTCATAATGTCCATTTAAGCCTTTTCACTGTAGCATAAATTGTCGTAAGAACACAGAAGTGCTATATTAAAATATTTAGGCCATCCAAATTCAAAAGACAAGAAATTAATCGATTGCCTGCCCCGTCTGTGCAGGTTTAACTATTAAAACCCGATTCAGGTTGGGTGCGATAGGATTCGAACGGTGGACGTGGGACACCTCTAAACTTCTCCTTACCATCAGGGCAACGCCCTCTTGACAATCGTTCTGCTCGATGTAGGATAAAAGTAATCACAGCAACATCGTTTCTGGAATCCGCTGCTGGCTTCGAGCATAAACCCTAGGTGCGACCCACCACGACTCTGCTCTGCAGGTAATTCCGATCCTGGTGTCGCTTCTTCTTTGGGCGTGTGTAGTATGTTTTTTTTTTTGGGGGGGAGGAGGAGGAGGGGAGATGTCTGACCCGGTTGCTGAGCTCTTTGCTGAGAAAAATGGCGCCCGACGGAAAAAAGTTATGAATGACTGGGCAAAGAGGGCGATGATTCTTGGAAAGCGATGCTATCATACTCATGGTTGTGGGATTGAAGGTCTTGGCCGTCTTCATTGTAGCGGATGCTGGTGTCTCTCTTCTAGCTTTTCTTTTTGGGTCCTGACACTGAGTGGCGATGGCTTCGGATAACTAGGATGAGAAAAATTGGGGCTTTATGCTAGTTAACATGGCCTGTAGTACCATGTTAGTTCTCTTTTTGTGTGGAACAAGAAAGCTTGAATTGAGGGTTTAAGACTGAGGATTGAAAAGTCGATTCGTGAGTTTCGGGGAAGTTCCATTAGTCACGGCAAAGGCAATGGCATCGTTAGATTTGAGTTTCGAGGTGCTACATTTTTGCAACCTGAAATAGTTTCTTCTATCTGTTCTTTGCTGATGCCATAATAGTTTGCCCTACCTCTGAGATTAGTTTGCGTCCATGCTTGTGGCTTGTGAGGTTATACGACAAAGGGCGTATTTGCAAAGAAAATTATGGGTACATTTTTGTTTCTTTCTGGGATAACAAGGCTCTGTGAATTTTTAGAACTGTACTTATTTTATGTCAAGCTTATCTGTGTTTTAGGAAATGCAAGTTCTGACTAGTATATTGGATATTTCTGACTGTGCTAACAGATTTGAAGCTTGTCAAAATGGATCCTTTTGAGGATATATTTCCTCTACCTGCCGTAAAGAAAGGTAAGAAGGTTTTTTTTTTCTTTAATGGGAGTTACTGTTAGTGTCTAGCATGATTTTCCAGGGGTTAATGTCAAGTTCCTTGCTAGGTACTGCTGCTGGCAAGTTTCAACCCAAGGGAAGACCAGCATTGAGAAAGCCAACATGTTCGTCGGGGACTTCAATCCTCCCTGGTAAAGATGAGAAACAGGCCATATCACCAAGTACTGCCATGTCAGACATGACAAAGTCATCAGAGAACGTTGGTCCAAAAGATGATAGGTTGACAGATCCCAATGCTTCACCTTTGGTTTCACTTGATAGCTTTGCGAAAATGGGGCCTAGGAGCAGTGAAAGTTCCCAACTGGCAGTGGACCACATGGGACTGATGAGCAGTTCATCTGAACTTGTGGTTCAACAGGAGGTTGGTATCTCAGATGCTCTACCTTCTGATGTGGTTGTGCCAAATCAAAATGTCGAGGATTCTTTTGTCTTTGAAGAATTTAATGGAGAGGTGAGCTGGATGAAATGTAACTGACTTAAATATGTTGCAAAACGGTGCTTCATGGATTTCTAACCTCGAAGATGCTTTTGCTTTAGATGGATGCAGGGATGGATGATGACCTCATTAGCAATATACTCCCTCGGCCACTTGCAACCAGTGGTATGAGCTATGATATGTATTTGATTTGTCATCTTCCTGCGTATCAAACTGACATAATGTTTTTCTGAATTAAGTGGCGCTTTTTACTATTTTATCGCACTTAAGGCTCGTAGCAAGTGTCAACCCATTGTCGCACTTAATGTTTTACAAATGCTCATGTCTTAGCTGAGTTTTGGGTTTTGTTTTATGAGGTCGTATACTCTTGACTAGTGCCACTAATATCTGCAGACATAAACTTGTTTTCATGATGAGCATCATCATCAACTCTATCGTGGGACTCATTTGCCCTGTGGTTTGTTGAATGTTGGTGATCATATCACTTTTTTTCATCCACTGACTGCAAGACAAATGAGTCCCACGATAAAGTTGATGCAGATGCTGATCATGGAAACGAGTTTCTGTGAGCAGATATTGGTGATATTAGTCAGGAGGATACTACCTTTTTGTCAGAAAGAACAGCCATTCTTCCTTCAAGGGACATAAACGGAGCAAGAGATTCAGATCTTCCAGCTTCTAATTACCTTGAATCAATTGAAGCCAGCATAAGTGATGTTGCCCAACCTCACATTCATTCTAGTTTCTGTGAAAAGGAGACCCAAGACATGGCAATGGATGGGGGAGATGCCGCCTCCGTCAGTGGGGATTGTTGTATTGACAAGGACAGGTCAGAAACAGAGGTGACTACCTGTACATGTTTGCAAATTTCTCTCTTTGACTTGGAATAATTGACCTTAATTTAGTGAATAAATGTTGGTTCTTTGCAGAAAGCAGAGACTTTTCCTGATGTGCAAACTACAGATGGTTCGTGTGAGAGAATCACTGCATCAGGCATCGGTATTGACTTTGCTTGTTGAGTGCAGTTCACTTGCCACTTATTTGCTGCATCTGCTGTCTAATGTATTCAAAATTGCTGATTCTAGGAAGGCCCGAGGGAGAAGATCTATTGGAGACTGAATTGCCAAGTGGAGTAGGGAAACCTACTTTTTGCATCACTAATTCAGAAGTTGAGCCTGGTGATCTCCCCCGAGATCTGGTTCTGTGTGAAACCCATCTTGATCAAGGCTCAGCTCCTGCCTCCATACCTGATGATATATTTGATTACTCATCCATAAGGCTTGAAGATAGTACTTTCAGAAATCCAACCGTTCATGAACCCTCACACTCAGATACACTCATCTCGGCAAATACGATGGATGTTTCTGATATGCCTGGTGATTTGGTAATCATTTGACTGAAGTGCTGGTTTTCAATTGTACTAAGACGGCAATAAAGCACATTTTGCATGTAGAACATTTGGTAATTCAGCTATACAGGAATCTTGTTTCTTTTAAACTATTTGTTCGAGTTTGACATGAGCATTCTCTCTGCAATAGAAAGCGTGATTGCACAAAGTTTAAGCCGGCTTATGAAGGTGTGGTTTAATAGTTACATGCTTTTAAACTTCTTTTCTCATGTAAGCCGGAATTTGGTCAAGATCAAGCCATTGCAATTGATTATAAATCGGAGGCAATCCAGTTTTGAAGTGACACAACCTCCTGATCTGGTACAAGGGTAGAAATTGATGTAATACATGCAATTTAGGTGAAAGTTTAAGCTATTTGATGAAACTGTAGTTTATTATTAAAATGCTTCAACATGCATATCTGATTTTATTTTGTGGCCCTATCTAATATTTTAACTGGCTTGTGCAGAGTCACCATCATAAAGAAACTTGGGCTGCATCGGAAATTCATTTGATGCAGGACAAATCCTGTATGTCTAATACCATGAGTGAACATAACAAATCATCAAGGCAGTTGAGAAAGCGCCCTACTCCATGCCAACTTGTTGACGCGTCTGATGACGAGGTTCACTCTGACAGCAACAACTCAGCTGAAGCTCAAACTCATAGTCCCTCCAACGGAGATGAACTGTGTGATAGTGAGGAATATAGGACTCGGAATTCCTCACAGAAAAGTACTCCAAGAAAGTCAGAAAGACCGTTGGCTAAGAAACAGAAGGAAGAAAGGAAGAAAGAAGGCAATAAAGACTCTGAAAAAAGTACCGGAGAACCTCGCAAGAAGTTCTCTCACTCTACTCGACGTGGCAAAAGATGTGGTAATAGCATGTATGGGCGTTGGTGAATTCCCTATTTGATATATCTCTCTCTTTTTCTCACCCCATAGGCATATTGTTTCCTCTTATATAGTGGATAAGGTTCTGCTTCAAACCCCGGAGGATGAAATTGACTATCGGAAGTTGCGCATTAGGGATCTAATTCTTCTTGCAGAACATAAGGAGCGTTTAACGGTACACAATAAGATTCTTTAGTTATTTCATTGTTATTTGGAATTCTGATCCAGAAACTGGTTGCTATTCTTCATTGTGGTGCTTATATGCGTGTGTTGTTTTGCAGGTCAAAAAGGCAAAACCATCAAAAGCTAATTCAAACAATCAGAGGTATCTTTATACTGCGATATTTGCCTCTGCTATTTTATTTGACAATGCAAGTAGTTATTGCTGAAGTTTGGTCATAATTAGTTTAGTGGATTGTTTTTAATACATAGTTTCTTGGAAGCTCTTATTGGATGTACTCCAGCCTTTTCTTTACCCAATAACAGAGAGACAAAATTTGTGATGGCTTGTGTTGAGAGATTGGACATTACCCTGTGGCGCACTGGGTTGTCTGCTGTGAACATGATGCATAATATCTATTGAGGCCTTCTGAGAGGAGTCAAAAGTTGCTTATAGCTTTTCTAATTTCTGATATAGGCAATGGTCTGCTGATGCACATTCAGAGGAGAAACTTGTATAATAATGATAACATCTGGTTTGGGTTTTACCCAATTTGTTTAACAAAATGTTGATTAACATGGCTGTTTCTTCGTTGAAAGAAGAAATTTGGAGTTTGTTTAGATTCTGCAGCTTAATTTCTGTCCTATGCCCAGACTAACAGTCAGAAAAACTAAGCTGCGACTTGATTGTAGTGCATATGCTAAATGGCCAAAATAGAGATGATAGAAACCTAGTACATGGCTTTTGCATTGATTATGCGCTTACTGAAGTTGTGCTAAGTACATTGTGGTTAGGAGTGTAATTGCATATCAATGCAGTGCTGACAAATCAACTCAAGGAGATGCTTCTCATAAGGATGGTGAGAGGTTTCCTGCTGAGCAAGGAAAAGGCTCCACTAACGAAGCCAGCACTACTGCTGAACCAGCTCCTCTTTTGTTCAATTACCAGTCATTCATGGAGAAAACACCTCGCACTCGGTGGTCAAAGCAAGACACTGAATTGTTTTATGAGGTGCGTGCAATCAAATTATAACACAATCTATTTGCTTTGTATATCTTAATCTTCCGAAGAGAAATTAGGGTCTATATGGTAACGTTTCTGTTCCTGGGAACATATTTGGAACAAAAACATTCTTTTGTGTTTCTGTTCCCGGCTACGATTTTTGGGAATAGAAACGCGTTTGACAAGTACAAAAAAAAACACTTTTTTCACCAAAAGGAAGGATCTACTAGCGGTGGCAGCGGCGGCGGCCCCGACCGGCGACAACGGGCGGCAGCCACGGCGGCTGGCGATTGACAACCGGCGGCGATGGCTTGCGCAAGCTCACCCTTGAGTTGTTTCTAAAAAGTGCTCCAAAATCTAGAAACAAGTATTTTTTGTTTCTTTTTTTGGCTTCAAAAGTGTTTTCCGGAACACTTTTGGAACATTTTTCAACCGTACGCGTTTCTGTTCCAAAAGTACTCAGGGAACACTTTTGAAACAGAAACACTTTCCGGGGAGTGTTAGGGTGCGTATGGTAACGCTCCGGAAAAAGTGTTTCTGTTCCCAAAGTGTTCCCGGAACGCTTTGGGAACAGAAACGCGTATGGTAAAAAAGTGTTCCCAAAGTGTTCCAGGAACACTTTTCAGAAATGGGAACACTTTTGGAGCAGAAACGAGAAACAAAAAATACTTGTTTCTTTGTTCCCGGAACACTTTTATCAAAGCTTTTGAACACATTTTATAACGCAAGAGGAACACTTTTTGCCATCCTCTGTTCCTGGACTACTCCTTCACACTTTCAAAGACGACGACTTTTTATCAAAGCTTTTGAACACATTTTTTTTTTGTAGTTACCAAACGCGTTTCGTTCCCAAAAATCGTAGCCGGGAACAGAAAACAGAAAAAAGTGTTTCTGTTCCAAAAGTTGTTCCGGGGACAGAAACGTTACCATACGCACCCTTAGGGTCCGTATGGTAACACTCCCTGGAAAGTGTTTGCATTCGAAAGTGTTCCGGAACACTTTCGAACAAACGCGTATAATAAAAAATGTTCCAAAAGTGTTCCAGTAGAACATTTTTGAAAAAAGAACACTTTTGAAGCAAAATTAAGGAACAAAAAAAACTTGTTTCTTGTTCTTCGGAACGCTTTTTGGAAATAACTAGAGGGCGAGCTTGTGCAAGCCACCACAGCCCACCATCGTCCGCGAGGAGTTGACACGGCCGCCCACCGCCGGTCGCTCGCCGCCCGCCACCGCCGGTCGCCGCCGCGGGTTGCCGGTCGCCGCCGGTCGCCCGTCGCCGCCGATCGCCGGCCTCCGCCCTTGCTGGCCGCCGGTTGCCGGTTGCAAATCCTTCCTTTTGGTAAAAAAAGTGTTTTTTTTTTACTTGCTAAATACGTTTCTGTTCTTGAAAATCGTAGTCGGGAACGTAAACACAAAAAAATGTTTCTGTTCTAAATATGTTCCCAAGAACAGGAACGTTACCATACTGACCCTTGCCATATGAACCCTTAGTTGCAAATGAACTGCCTGCCTGGTAATTTGTTTTTTTCTGATTCCCCTCTTTGCTTGAGCATTTGAGAGAACCCGCACCTAGCAAGGAAGACTATTCTATCTTTATTGCAATAAAGTTTGTTTTGTTTTTTCTTCTTTCTTGCTTTTGGCTTGAGATTGAGAATTCTTACATTATATTCTCCCGCAAAATTGTCAGTTTTGATTAGGGGTTTAGAGTTCCTTTCTATCTAAGACATTAATGCAGCACAGCTGGACTACCAGCTCAATACTTACCTCGGCATGCCTTGCAACGTGTTCCAGGGTATAAGGCAATTTGGAACGGATCTCTCAATGATTAAAGAGCTCTTCCCCAAATTGACACGCCAGCAAATAAAGTTGAAATTTAAGAAAGAAGAACGTCAAAATCGGTTAGGGCTTTCTGAAGCTTTGGCTAGCCGTGCAAAAGGTGATACATCTCCAGCTTCTATTTGTATTTTCTTTTCCTTTTCCCTGTTTATAGCTGTCAGAAGAAAATGATAGAACTGACCTTGGATTAATGAAGACGAGATAATGGATGGTCCCGAACTATTTATTCTCTTTTCACCTTCATCTTTATGTTGAAAATGATATCTCTGTCTTTATCAGAAAAGCCAAAAAACCCGATATTACGAGGAAAATTTTATTTGTCAAAAACCAAATGGAACATATGAAGTAAATTCAATATATCATCAATAGGGATCCTATGAAGACCTATATATGAAGTAAAAATTTAATTGAATCTAAACAAGCTTAACTGCGTGTACCATACCTTGTGAACGAAATATACCTGACACATGATTTTCCGATATCCAATTGTAAAGGTGATTAAAAATAATCAAACCACTAAAACTATGCACGCTCCATTGTATATTATTCAACTAAAATCCTCACAGTGAATATTATGGCATGCATGTATGACAACTTCCATCTTGTTTGCACATAAACCACATTCTATCATTCTTCCATCTTCATTGCTGGACATAATATTCTTTTATAAAAGAAAATTACAATAACCTCCCCTATTTTCTTTGCCATCATCCATGTCTGCTCATTTTTTCTTGTAATTCCTTTGACCTCCCTGTTTTTGAATCAGAGTTTTGTTATTTTCGCAGCACTCCACTTGTATCTATTTAGTCTTAGCGGGGATCTTTTTGGGCTTGGGAGGTTGATGGGGATGGTTGGGGGGATTATTTGTTTAACACTTCTGACAGTAGTTGTACTGGAACTGCAAGTATAGATCCTTGCTCTCGAATCTTGAGGCATGATACTGGAGCAGTTTCTTTGTGCATTAGTGTAGCTCTACATTGAAATGGTTTCACACTGCTCTTTCCCCCTGGTTTTAGTCGTTCTTTTGTGGGCTGTGATGGATATACCAGATTCATAAGTTCTTATCGACAATCATTACTGGAAAATAGTTCTCTTGCTTTATAATATTAGAATTGTGTTCTCTATCGTATTATAATTGTGCTTATCCGAAAATGTCAAAGTTTCCCTGGCATAAGCAGTGTTGGAGAGTCTTCTTTGGCATGTCAGGTGTTGACTTGTCAATATGTGATATTCCCCTACAGACACCGCAGTCAAATCATTCAGTTAGATATTTTTCTTATCCCAGATGGAAACCAGATGTTATTTAAATGAATATCCATTGTATTATGTTATTTCTGCAGATCATTCTCATTTTGAATTGGTGATTGAGCGTCTCCAAGCTGCTGCTCAGGCAGGGAAAGAATCAAGTATAGATGTTTCAGCAAGCATGATGGCTGAGGAAGAGGATGGGGAGTCATCACCTGAAACCAATGTACGTATAAGGGCCAAAACTTATAAACTGAAGTGTGCACGACTGCCTAACTGGATCTGTGGACTGAAGTCAAGTGATTGGTTGGTTGAGGTTGAACCAGTCCTAGTGGTTTGTACGCCATTGGTTGATGATGTCCTGATGAATGAAGTTATGATGAATGGTATACCTGTATGAAATGTTGCCACAAAATCTTGTAGGTCGGTTGCTGAGTGTGCACATTTAAAAGTTGAGGGCTAAGGTTTGTGTCTCACATTGTAGAAGTTTTGTATTTTAGGTAACAGTCTGGTTGATACAGTAAATGATGAGTTCATTTTTCGTACAACAAATAGTATGATGGGTGAGTGGCATATTGTTATTAGCACTTGCATTGCATGGAGGGATTGATTTCCCTGGCTCATCACTGACTCGTACATTATTCCTCGATCAAAGATCAGTGAGTCAGTTTAAAAAGGTTGACCATTTACTTTCACGGGATGACCAGGTGGACACCGAGTCAGTCTGCTTTTTGATGTGCGACATTTCATTTAATCTATCTGGATAAACTACTGCCCAATCCTAGTTGGGTCGTAATTCAAGGAAAATTGTTGAATGTCAGCATTAAAAGCAAAGTAACATACACCTTAAGTGGGAGCACCCCTAGCTATTGGGTGTTGAGCCCGCAGAGCCAGAGTTCAATTATCGATGCTGTAAAGGCTGCAGCTTTATCTTGGTAAATCAGGCTATTTATTGATGTGTTTCTTGGGTTGCAGGAGGAAGCAGAAAAGCCTGCAGAAAAGCCAGACAAAGATACGGAAATAGGAGATGAAGATGGTAAAGGTGATGCTGAGGTTCATGATTCATCGAAGTCTGATGACAGTGATGATGACCTTTTCAATTGCTTGAGTTCGTACAAAAGTGAATTTTAACCATTTAGGGTGTTGCTAACCGTAATTGTTGGCAAACTTTGTTCGATACACCGAGCGGCTCATTTTTGTCCGTAACTTTTCATAGTTTCAAAAGCTATGTTGATTTGATCAGAGGGAATCTTTTAATTGCCGATATGTTAGAGTTTGTGATCTAACCTTGCTAATGCAGAATCGATACTTTTGTCTAGCGATCTACTCATGGTCCTGAAACGCATGGCTACCTAATATCATCTCTGATGTATTTCATGGTTTATGGCTAATGACAACTTTATGTAACCATGTCGGATCAATAGAAGTTCCCTAGTCGCTTGAGAATTGCTTGTCCTGGATATGGCTTAAATTCTTATTGTGTTTCGACTAGGTTTGCGTATGCATGTCGTCTGTTACAGTTACCAAGAGAAGGTGTAACATGTCATTGTTCAAGTGTGTCGATAATGACATACTGGTTTCTGTCAACAGCTTAGATCAAATCAAAGGCGTTAGCATTTTCGTCAGTTCTCTTAGATTAGCTCATTCATACCTGGTCGAGAAGCTCGGATTGTTGTGATATTTTTTGTTAGACTTGCATTTTGTATTTTTCATCGACACAACTTTTCATACGAAGTTTGTTCCTGTAGTCAGCTGGCGAAGTTGTTCATTCGACACCTGCTACGGGTTTGGTTTGATTTTACGTACTTTTGAGACTCTCTCTCTTTATGCGAACTCTGTTTTCTCGTCGTATAGAGCAGCTTTATGAAACTGCTGGAGTTTGGTGGGGGCTTTTGGTGGATATGTGCGCAACTCGATCTGTCAACGATGTTAATAGACCTCACATATGTTTTTCCCAATGAATCAGATTGCACGGCACCTCCACATGCTCGGTTCGATCTAGCAGGAAACGTCATATTCTCTGCTAAGCGAACTGCAGATCTATGATCACCATTCAGCCACGGTGCATGGACTTGTGGATGCAAATCTTTCAGCGTATCTGATGGGGGTGTAAGTTTACAGCCTAAACATCAAAGATGAGATTCGAGTTCAATGCGTAGGTCGAGAAGGAAGAGCAAAATACAAGACTCAAGTCATGTCAAGTTCAACCTCGTGTGGGATTTATCCAACCTAACTTCGACATGGGATGCGCGGTACCGATCTTGACCTGAGGTATGCTGGAGTTACTTCGATCAGAGTAAACAGAGGGTACCTCGATCTACTTGAGCCAAGAGCGGGAATGGTTACAAAGTACAATTGGCTCGTGTGACCAGGAGGTAGTTGTTGCAAGACACACGGTCACTCACCCTGTGGCTTACAAAATCTGTGGAAGTGGAGGGACATCATCGAAACGTGGAGATGTTGGAGAAGGAATTGTGTTTGAGTCTCAGTAATTTTCATGTCAAAGTTTTCATTCGAGCCCATAAGACCACTGGACTAACAAGACTTCACTAGTCATAGGCCGACAAAGTACTACTAGTATCAAATATTTGATTCTTGCAAAGCTTGTTTTGTGCGGAAGTCTTATCACTATATGGTAGAGTTTGAATCAGAAAACAAACTGTCTGTTTTCACAATCGCTGTTGTCAAATTAGCCTTAAAATCAACTAGGTCCAACAATACCAAAACCGGCATCCTCCATCTTAGTAACCAATTAAGTCTTATCCTTGACATTTTTCGATTTAGATATCGACCCACGTAGGAACTAATCACCCCAATGATTACATAGCTTTGCCTCTCACCCATCTATAATACTCTGTTTTGTGTGGAAACTTGATCACTTTGTGGTTGAGCTTGAACCAAAGAACGAGTCATCAGTTTGCTTTTCCAATCACCTGCTTGGCAGATTTGCCTTGGTAGGGTAACGTTAAGCAACCCTAATGCCAATAATGAACATCGACCTTCTCTTCTATTCTAGCTTACAAGGGTCCTAAAAATAGATCAATGAAGTGAAAGATGGTTAATTTTGTGCTGCTGCTTCATTTGGCTGGTAGAGGTGGATCTCTCTTTTATTCAGTTGCTGCACAGGCCTTGCATTCTTCTCCGCATACTCCAATTCGACGTATAAACTTAATAAAAAATTAAATGCGGATGATGTCCATACTTATTAGGCATGGTTGGAGGACAAAGCTGACTCTTCCAGTCACATTATTTCGAGTATTTCCATTGCTTAACCAAACCAGGTTTCATTGTCGTGTCCAACCTAATCAAATTAACTAGGGCAATAGCTCCTTATTTTATTGCTTATTTCAATGTAATTTGTGAACACTAATTGCTCGCCTAGGCCGTCACTTGCAATATTTACGATAATCACAAGTTAGAATTAGGCGAGCATCATCCATCAATAGATTCAATCTAACCAAGAAATTAGTGTGCGTGCTTACATCATGAACTGCCTCTCTGAGCAACTTGATTTGGTCCTTTGATACAATGCCTATCTGTTGGATTATTAAATGCAACGGGGTTAATTAAGCTTGAACACTTGGGGCTAATAGACCAGGCAAGAAATATTTAATTAGGAATAACAAGTGTGTGTTAGTGGGCCTGGATTACCTTCTTGTTGATGGTCCAAATGACTCCTTCAGTGCATGGAGGGACAGCGAGAGAGCCCATATATCTCAAGTAATTCTTGCTGCCCATCTTGATCTCTCTTGGATCAATCACACCCATCTTTCTCTCGCCCTCTTTGTCAACCATGGACCCTACATTCCCCATTAACTGAAAAATGCCAATTCACCATACATCACTCACAATTGGAGGCATCTGATTTGCACTGAGGCATTAAAGAAATATGTAATGCTTAAGATACTCATTGGCATGCATAATACAATAAATATTCCCGGCTCGACGCCACACTAATTTTCTGATGTGAGACTTCTTTAACACAAGTGACGCGTGTATCTCTACATATGCAGTGCTTAAGATGCTTATTATCATGTATATTTTAAAATTTTTCCCTAAATCTTTGAGATTGCAAAGATGAAATGAAACGATGGAGAGCACAAGTATATTAGAGCACAAAGAGGCTATAAAACACGGTATGCACATGAAAGAAGTAACCTTGGAAAGGAAAGCATCTAGCTGGCCAGTCTTGGAGAGGAGTCCAACGACAGCAATCTTGTTCTCAACGTCTGGGTCTGTGCTTACATGAACCATGTGCATCTCCAATTCGTACCTAAGTACGGACCAGTTGACTCAAAACAATAGTTTAATGTACCGTGGCAGTTGATAACGAATGCTGGTGATGCTCGTCGAGATATGCAATGACTCTAGCACGTGTATTGAGGCTCCGTTTGTTTCGCCGAAAATAAGCAATTCGGAAACATTTTCTTACAAATATTCGCGTGTATCATTTGCAGGAATGAATCAATCAAAACTATTTTTGTTGTTGATGAAAACACTTAGACACAGATTATTGTCAGCAGTAAAAATATTTGTCATGAATGAATGAAAATTATTTTCATTGTCTACAGAATTATTTAGACGCAAATTTGTTATCAGTAATGAAAATATTTTTCATTGACTAATCATTTCAAGCGATACACGCCGTCATCTTTAGGAAGATGTTTTCCAAATCTCTTATTCCTCGCGAAATAAACGGAGCCTAAGATGATCTTGAACAGTCGGATCTAGTGAGATTTGCGTGGAATTCAAAAAGAGGCCCATCAAGTTTATTAGCTGAGATTCAAATTATTGCAAGCACAATATTAATTGAATAACTAGTTGATGTTCGAGAGAGAGACCTTCTGCCGTTGATGGTATGCTCTGAAGGCGAATGCCAGTGACATTGCTGGAGAAAATATCGAGTGCCATGAATTTTAATTGAACCGACACTGCCCACGTCCCATTGAAGCTGCACCCAATCACACATCCAACGCATAATTAGCAGCCTGATCTTATGTCGGTCTTTACTTTGCGGCATTTGAATATCCAAATATTGAAAAAAAAATGATATTTAAAGCTCCGTTTGTTTTGCGAAAAAATGAATGACGTAAAAATTATTTTTCAGAAAATGATAACTTACATCGCATACAAAAAATGAACAAAGGAACAATATATTCATCTTCTACGAAAATATTGAAAGATAGATTATTGCCGATAATAAAAGTATTTTTGTTAATTAATTATTTTAACAGATACAAGCGATTGTTTGTAGAAAAATATTTTTCAAATCATTCATTTTTTGCGAGACAAATGAAGTCTAAAAGTGATGGATAATTTATCGAATGGAAATAATATATCTATTCGAGGTGGACATTAATTAAAAAAAATGACATCAAAACCAATCTAGAGAGAGAGAGAGACGCAGAGTATGAATTAGATGTAAATAAAACTTACGGAAATGTCGTGGCCTCTGTTCTTGAGAGTTGCATTGCTGGGCTTGTAGCTCCTCTCCATCTCCCCAAGCTTGGGAATCACCTTCACTCTCCGGCTCGACAGGTCGATCGGCGACTGCATTTCGCCTTTGTCACACTCTTCCCACTCTTTCCTCAGCTCCCCCCACCGCATCGGCCCCTTCTCGCTCCCCGGCTATGTAATCGAACTCCCTCTCATCCTCTTCACAGCAACACAGTTGATCCGCATCACCACACGAAATTTTTTTCAATCGTCGACGTTCATAAATCCTTACTGGATAACATCGTATCACGTAGCAAAAAATGAAACGAAATGGGAAGAGAGGGGGGGCGTTACGAAATTCTCCGGGCACGGATGATGTTGCAGCGCTCCACGGTGCGAGAAGAAAGAAGAGGGAAAAAGCAGAAAAGAGGAAGATGGGATTGCTTCCGCTCTTCATGTCGATCTTCGCCGCCCCGACGCGACGGATGATTGTATGAATGAACGAACAAATGGGTCTTGTGAAGGGAGGAGGGGTGGTTCTCGAGCTTTACAATCACGCACTGAGGTTTGGATTGTCGTAGGAGGGAGTCTTGGTGAGACAAAAAGCCAGATACTCATCACTGATTATTGCAAGTGTGAAGAAGACAATCTGGCAATGTCTTGGGAAAGCGCTAAATTGAATCGTCGTCACGCTTTTGGACGGATTCAAACCAATTGTGAACCCGCGGGAAACGGGGTTGGGGACAAGATGGGTTTGAAGTCGTGGGCTCCAAGTAAGTAATCGTTGGGTTGTTTTAGAGAGTGATAACCGAGTAAGAGGCGGTAGGAACGCGCACGATAAGCTTTGCAAACTCATAGACGTGGTTGAGGGTTTTACATGTTAAGTTGTTGTCCCGCGGGAGCGCACCATTCAATTTTTGAGATGTTGACATAAATAGTATTTGAATTTGAACCCGGATCAATGTGCAATATGGTATTTGAACTTTAGTCTAATATACAATATTGGTCTTGGACTTTTAATCTATTCAATGTGGTCCTGAACTCTTAGTAAATATTTAATTTGGTCCTTAAACTCTATGAAAATATCCAATAATACCGAATCAAAGAGGCGGAGAATCTTGACTTTGGGACCTCTCTTTCACGGACCCCCCACCCCTTCGAAATAAAATAAAAAGGAAGCATCGCAAATCAATGGGTGGAGTTTGTCTTGCAATTTTTCACCTGCTCGTGACTTTCTCGATCAGCTTTACTTCGACGGGAAAATCCAAAGTTGTTTTCTTCGTGTTGGTCAGCTGGGAGGCCACTTAACCTACTACGCCATATTGGCTCTCTTTCTTACCCTGCCTGCCTAGACTCGCATGCATCGAATGTCTATCCACCCATTCAATGATTTTGGCCCCGAACGGTTAAGATGTGTTACGTCTCAATCTAACGGTGGAAGTCCTCAAGAGGCAAATTATCTCCTGTAGTCCGTAACATCGTTATGGTTTCCACAAATCAACTTAACTAGACAAATAATATTGGGTATTGAAAGGCACGTATGAAAAGTTGGCTGAGGGTCTTATCTTAGCCATGCCATGCTTTTACAAAAAGTCTCGTCTTCTTTTGGGGGTCGGTACATAACTGGCGGAGCATCTTCCGCTAATATATCGAATATCGTATTAGAGATAGGCTGTTGCTACGCATGTGCCCACTCATCATGTCCAATATATGTAAAGCAAATTTTTTGAATTTGGATATCTACCCTGAATTTACAAGCACATCCCCACATCTATAATTAACTCTCAGTAAGTAAGTATTTTAGGGACAATATTGAATTCTACCGTTTTTTGCGATTACACTCAATCTTAATAACTCCGCAACGAGTTGAGAAAAAATAGGAGATAAAAAGAAGAAGTAATAGTTATATTGAAAAAATAGGAGAAAAAAATTGTCTTAGTAATTGGCCAGAAATCGTCGACGTGGATGGCGACCGTCTTGTGTGGCATAGCTGGCACCGATATGGATAATTTTATAATTTTTAATAATTTTTATAATTTTTTTTGTTCTTTATTTTTTTTCCCTTTTCTTTTGTTTCCCTTTTTTTTTTCTTATTTTTCTCTGCTAGTTTGTGGCCTCGACGGAGGTCGCCAACGGCAGCAACAAATAATTATTGCTCTTAATTACATGTAATACCTGGACTTTGACCAGGTTAAAACAATGGTGATAGGACCCACTGGTAATAAAAAAAAGAAAAAATAAAAGGGAATAAGAAGGTTGACAAGTCAACAAAGAAAAAAAGAAACGTTAAAAGTGGGCTGACTTTTAAAGAAGAGAAGCAAAAGCAGAACAGTGGACCATTCATTTTGTCTCGAGAGCTTCGCGAGAAAGAACAGGGGAAAAAAAAGGCAGCGAAAGCAGCAAGTAGAAAGGAAGGGTTCGCGCGTCTATGCCACGCCGCCTCACCAAGCCGTCCCGACTGATTAGCAACGTTCGGATCACAAGTTTGGCGATTCAAGTATCGTATGTTATTTGGTAGTAGACGGCCCCAGGTGAGTGGTGCTATCTTTTCTTTGAGCTTGCAAACTCATATTTTGAAAGCATTTTCTATTGACTTAATTATACTAATGGCTTGGGCATTTACTGTCTTTTAGTATCTGTGAATGATTTAAGGATGGTTTTACGTGCTACTTTGCGAGGTGGTTTGTGGAATGAGTCATGAATGATTTGCAAAATGTTTTATGAAAGTGTTGCTGGCAAATGAGATGCATTATGTAAAGATTAAATGTTTGGTTTGTGAAGTAAATTGTGATTTAAACTGATCAAGACCTAAGTACTACATGACGACACCTGTCTCGTGGGAGTTATCTCTTGAGCCTTGTACTGTATATATGTTGGTCTAGGGCTAAGTGCTACACGGCGACGAGAGTCTCGTGAGAGTTACCTTTAGAGCCTTTTACCGTGTATCCGTTGATCAAGGGTTAAGTGCTACACGGCGTCGAGAGTCTCGTGGAACTTACCTCTAGAGCCTTGTACTATTGATATGTGATAATCAATGACTAAGTGCTACATGGTGACGCTAGTTTCGTGAGAGCCACCTCTAGAGCCTTCGGTTGAGTATTGAGCATGAAATGGACCTCTAAAATGTAACTTGACAAGATTGAGTATTGAATTAGATCATTGATACTTGTTTTGATATTATTCTAGTAAGTTTATTATACTCTAATTTTGGTATAATGAGCTATGTCTTAAATCTTAAATGTGTGGGGTGGAGGTTTTATCTGTTTAGAAGAGATATATTACTCATTGGGTTGTGGTTGCTCCTCCCTCTCATCTTACATGTTTTTCGGGTTCCTCGGTTGGCGGCGGGTAAGGTGAGTGCGTAGCGGGGATTTTTAGTGGTAGGCTTTTTGGGTATGGTTTGAGAGAGTTGTACCTATGGTTGTTGATAGTTTGTTGGATTGGCTAAGTTCTAATTGTACATATTAATTTTGGTTGACGGATAGAAACTCTAATGTTTTAACCAACTTGTTAGTTTGTCAAGTATATATAATTAGAGATATATATTTTGATAATAGGTTCTTTGGTTGTGTTCGGGCTACATCCTTCGTGTGGAAGGACGACCGTCTCATCCCTTACTTTTGTTAATTTGGGGGTGTGACATTGTTGAGGCTAGCATTATCACCTAGAGAGGGTGAGTAGGTGATTGTAAGGATTTTTCATGAAAATTAATGCGAAATATAAATAAGAATGCTTAGAACTTAGTTCAGCTGATGATAGCTAGTTCGTGCAATGATATTCTGAGATGCAGCACTTTGCAAAATTAAAGTATAACAGTAAGCAATCGGAGAGAGTCAAAGTAAGAGAATGTGCACATGGGATTTATAGTGGTTCGGCATTATTCAAGCCTACGTCTACTTCTTCATGCCGGCAACCGATCGGCTGGACTCCACTAGTGAATAGCTTAGAGGTTACAATGTGGCGAGTAAGCTTCTCGTCTAACACTCTGATACTTGTATGTTCTCCTCTCGGTATTGCAATGTAGGATCAAAGGTACGTGAAGGATGTGAAGCTTCTCTTGACCTTGGAATTTTGAATTCTTTGTCTCTCGCTCGTTGTTCTTCAACCTTGAAGTGTCCTTTTATACTCTTCCATCTCCAACCGACCGTTGCAAGATCTACAGAGGATCACTCGTAAAAACATCCATCGTTTAACATGGATCCAAAAATCAACAAATTTAAACAAATGGAATGAGTTTTAATTGGGAGGATTTGGAGCTGGAGTAGATATGGATGGAGCTTGACTAGAAGTTGAAGGCATAGGTTCGGATAGGACTTGGACTAGAACAAACTTGGACAGCTGATCAATCTTATTGTCAAGATCCCTTTTCGGATTGTATAATTTCTTGTCTATGTATTCCAGCTGGAATGTAGTAAAGCCTGCATTAGAAGAATTTCCCCCTTCATTTGCATGGTTGTTAACATCCGGATGCGGGGATTTCCACATGTTAGTTGTCTTCTCATCCAATTTTCTCTAGTTGTACACAAGTTCTCTAAGAAGCTTTGAGTCTGTAGCACCATTCATATCATCATCCGTCTAAACACCAGCATTAGAAGACTCCCCCTGAGTCATAGCTTGTATCCCGGATGATGATGCTGGAGTGTCCTGTAGTGGAAGATCTCAAGCGGTCTTGTTTGGAGAGTCTGCTATGTCGGCGGTATCAAAGTCCATTTCAGCATCATCCCCATCAAATATTGCTTCCTTCTGTGCTTCCATTTCTTTTTCTTGCTCCTCAAACTGAATTGCAATAGCACTTTCAACAATGGTTTTGACACGATTCTAAATATTCTACTCTTGATGGTTCCTTCTGAGCTTATCAAGGCTGTCATGCTCACCATCTAACTCACTTGTTTGAGATTTTTCAGAGGTGCTTATTTCACAATCATCAAGTGTCCAATCAAGTGGTCTCCGAACTATTTTTCTTTTCTTTTCTTTAGGCTCGGTAGACTTGTTATCCAACTTTTTTAGCCTTCTCTTTTGACTTGCTTCAGGTAATTGTTCTGATGAAGGTTTAGTAGTTTAAACTTCTGCGGGTGATGGTTCTGCAGATGAAAGCTCGATCCGAGTGACTCCTATTGTTTCTGTTGTGGGCGGATTAACTACTACTATATTCTTCTTTTTGTCCCTCCACTATCCGTTTGCAAATTTGTAGCCCATTTTGGTCATCATTGATTCACTCGTATTGCCTTGGGGGATTTGCAATGATTTGAGTCTATGAGGCATATTAATTTTTAAGTGTTGAAGCATCTTGGTAATCAAAGAGCCACAAGGAAGTTTTCCCTTGTTCTTCCTTACTATCCTTAGCATATGTAGGAAAATAATATGAGGAGGGCAAAAAGACTTCCCATTTAGGATTGCCTAGATAATCTTGGCTTCATATCTTGATACATCTCTCTCGGAAGAGCCTTTAAGCCTGAGGCGGTTTTTGACTACCTTATGTAGAACAATGCATATCGTTGGGAAATTATTGGAAACAATATGGAGTTTATTTACTCTAGAGAGTGTTGGATTGCTAGAAAGTAATTTGTAGACATCTTCATCAGAGATAGGAATATAAGTGAAGACAAACTACTCATAATTTAGAATCTTAGCAAGTTTTGAGGCACTTAGAGTGTAATCTTGCCCAAAGAAAGATAATTGTATATGATCTCTATCGGGCATGTAGAAATTTGAGTAGAAGTAAGCAGTTAACTCAAGATAGTAGGGAGTATTTAGGGTACATAGAATTTGAAGTGAGAGTTTGAAAGTAAAGTGCGAATATGCAAGTCAGCCTTTTCAAAGAATTCAAACTCAACAGGTCTACTAGGCATGGACGTTCTAGCAAGTAGAGATTTGTAGAATTCATGATGGTCATCAGATCTGAACATCCTATCCTTTTTACCTTGTTTAAGCAGAAAACTCATCTCCATTTGTTTAAAATGAGAATGTAGTTTCTCATCATCTTCATCTTTCATAGATTCAGTATGGTATTCTTGCCTTTTAGCTTCTGATCTCCCTTCAGTACAAAGAGCATTCCTAGCCCTAGAAGTTTCACCAATCTTCTCCTTTCCTTTATCATATTTCTTCATCTCTTTCTCAGCTTTTTTGGCTAGATCTTTTGCTTCTTCAAGTTCCTTTTCAGTTAATAAGGCATCACAATATTGTAAATCTATTTCATTTAAAAATCCATTTTGTCTGATTAAGAGTTTTATGGATTTTTCACTTTTTTCCTAAGCTCTCATACTACAAACCGTAAGAGTAATATTCCTTGCCAATTTAATTCTGCTTTGAGATGCATGTGTAGTCTGTTGAACAGTTACCTTGCTTGCATGACGATGAATCAATTCTTCCAGCTTACGAGCCTCCGCCTTGGCAGGAGTTTCAAATGGAGGGTCGGGTTGGCTAATACTGCTCATTTCCTTGATCCTATGTTATTCAATATCCTCATCTGATGAGCTTGAGATTTCATAGAGTGTATGGGCGTTAATTTGTGCCCTAGGATTGTGAATTTCTAGATAGCTCGAGTGATAGGTGTCCTCAGTGGGTTTATTCTCCGATGAAGAGCTTCTGGAAGCCATGGAAGAATTTTAGAGAAATTTTTTGAGAGAAATGAGTTTAGGAGGGAATTCAAATAAGAAATTGTTTGAATGAGGATTTTTCTTTTGAGAGAGAGATGACTGTTGAAGAAGAAGGTGACGATTCATTCTACACAAATTATCTTGACTATTTTTTAAAACAGCTCTAAGACGATTTGAATTCCAATTTCCACAAATAAAATTTGAAAAGATATGTAATAAAGTGATTTTGGAAAAGAAATATTTACTCAACTCAATCACGATAATCATATCAATCACAATATTTCACATAATATTAAGAAGATTGAGATTGTGCATACCTTATTGTTGCCAAAAATAACTACTTACGCGCCAGAAATTTGAATGATCAAACTTGATGTAGTTGTTCGGAGGATGACCTCCTCGGATTATGCTTTAATCCAATGGTTTCTCATGAGTATTGTAGCTCCTCGGATGATGCTTTTCTCAAATGTTGTTTTTTTGTTTAGAAGCATTATTGACCTGTCTAGAGGATAACTCAAACGGGAATAGAAATAATACCAAATTCTTATCTAAAATATTCAAATGAATTCTTTTCAAGTGATTTTGTGAATATATCGGCCAATTGATGTTTTGAATCAATAAATTGAATATTAAAATCACCGTTATGCATATAATCACAAATGAAATGATGCTTAATTTCAATATGCTTAGCTCGAGAGTGCAGAATTGAATTCTTCGTGAGGTTGATTGCATTGGTGTTGTCACACTTGATTTCCACATTTGATTCTTCAACACTAAAGTCTCTCAGTTGTCACTTCATCCATAAGATCCGAGAACAACAGCTCCTTAGTGCTATATATTTAGCTTTTGTGGTTGATAGTGCTATAGTGTTTTGTTTCTTTGAGAACCAAGACACTAGCATCGATCCCAAAAGTTGACATGTTCATGAGGTGCTTCCCCTGCTTAATTTGCAATAGTTTTCCCGACCAAGTTTCTTCATAATTCCCTTGGCATATTTCTCTTGATGTGTGAAAGTTCCTTGTTCAGTTTGATTCACTTGTAGTCTAAGGAAGAGTGTGAGTTCTCCCATCATGCTCATTTCAAATTCGCTCTGCATGATCTTTCTTTTTGATGAATAAAGTTGTATCACCTTTTTCAAAACCTTTTTCAACAAGAAAATTACTTAACCTTTCATACCAGGTTCATGGTGCTTGCTTGAGTCCATAAAGAGCTTTCTTGAGTTTGTATATATCATTTGAGCTATTTGGATCTTCAAAGTCTGGAGGTTGTTCCACGTACACTTCTTCTTATATGTAGCCATTCAAGAATGGGCTCTTGGCATCCATCCGATATAGTTTGAAGTTGTTGTAGCAGACATAGGCGAATAGTATTATGATAGATTCCAATCTTGGAGCATACGTTTCATCGTAGTCAATTCCCTCTTCTTGAGAGTATCCATTTGCTACGAATCTTGCTTTGTTTCTTGTAACTTTACCCTTGTCATCCATCCTGTTTCTGAATACCCATTTGGTTCCAATAATTGGATGATTCTTTGGCCTGGGCACAAGTTCCCAAACTTCACTAAGTTTGAACAAATGTAGCTCATACTGCATTGCTTCTATCCAGCTTTCGTCCGCAAGAGCCTCCTCAATTTCTTTGGGTTCAACTTTTGAAATAAGTGCAAATGCGTTTATAGCATTTTTCAATTTCGATCTTGCTTTGATCCCTCCTTCTATGTTTCCAATGACAAGATCTATAGGATGGTTGGATTTGTATTTCCAGTTCTTATTGAATTTGTCATCTTCACCTTCCGGAGATTTATCTTGATTTTCATCTTCATAAGATGTAATCTTCCGAATATCTTCCATGTTCTAAGTAGCTTCATATGATCTTGTGTATTTAGATGTTGGAGTCCGCTTAGATGATGGATTCCTCTCAGATGATGTGGTGTCATCATTGTCCATCTTCAAACTTTATGTTAATTGGTTCTTCAACTGTTCTTGAATTCTTATTGAAAACCCCGTATGCCTTGCTTGAGATAGAATAACCAAGAAATACGCCTTCGTCCGATCTTTCATCAAATCTACCTGGACAATCACTTGAGTTCTAAAGGATAAAATATTTACACCCAAATACATGGAAGTATGATATGTTTGGTTTCTTGCCTTCAAAGCTCATAGGGGGTTTTTTCAAGGAATGATCTCGGAAAAACACAATTTATGATGTAACATGCAGTAGAAGCGACACGCCTAAAAATGAGAAGAAGTTTTTCTCTTTATTAAAAGTGTTCATGCCATTTCTTGCAAGATACGATTTTCCCTTTCAACTATTCCATTTTGTTGTGGAGTATAAGAAGAAGAAAAATTATATTGGAAATCATTTTGATCACAGAAGCCTGCAAAGAAATGATTTTCAAATTCTCCTACATGATCCGTTTTGGTGTTGGAAATTGAATAAACTTTTTCGTTTTGAACTTTCTTTAAGAAACTTTAAAAAAATGAAAATGCATCATTTTTATGTGTAAGAAAGAAAATCCAAGTAAATCTAGTGTAAATCATCTACTATTACAGACAATACTTTTTACCTATAATGCTTTGAGTTTGTGTAGGTCCGAACACATCCATGTGTAAGAGCTGCAGAGCGCGGTTAGTGCAAAGTTAATTTAATGATTTGTAAAAGTTTCTTACTTGTTTCCCAAGAGTGCATGCATCACAAAACTTTACTTGCTCAATTTAACATCCTGGAAGTCCTTTCATAAGCCTTTTTAGGAACGCTTTGAGATTTGTTTGAAGCTTATATGTCCAGTTTTTTGTGCCAAAGTTCTGAGTCATTGTTAACAGATACCAAACATTTGACATCCTCGGATGATGTGTCCAAACGATACATGTTGTCATGTCTATGTCTTGTGAATGAGCGCTTGCTGTCCCAACTCACATCCGAGCATTTATTCTCCACAAAAGATATTTTGTATCCAATATCCCATAATTAGCTTATACTTATGAGATTGGAATTCAAATTCTTAACTAATGAGACATCATTGATGAAGAGATTCCCAATCTTTACAGTTCCTTTGCCAATAATAGTTCCTTTATTAGTGCCGCCAAAGGAAACACTTCCTCCATCAAACTTAGTGAGATTCATATATATTTTGGAGTCACCAGTCATGTGTATAGAACATCCACTATCAAGGTACTATTTATTTTTTTCTTTTCATTGGCACATGCAATCATCAAAGGAATTCAAGTTTTCTTTGGTGCCCAAATCTGTTTGGATCCTTTTGGGTTAGAGAAGTTTACAAATCTCAAGATATCTCGAGTAGGTCTCTAGGTCTTTAGGACAGTAACTTTTGGAGTATTTCGTTTCACCACATTTTGTGTATTTAGAAAAATTTTGTCCCTCGGATCTTACGAATTGTTTATGAAAATAGTTCTTTTATGCATGTTTGGAAAGTCTTTTTCTAAGCCTTTCTTTAACTTTATGAAAATTATTTTTCAAATCACTTTTCTTTTGAAAGCCAAGTCTGGATTTGTTACAATAAGTAACTTGTGTAGAAAGAATGTGTTGTAACGTTTTTGAACAAGAGGAAATTTTTTTGTTGATATTCGAAATTTCCTTTTTCAAAGAAATTTTTTTCTTTTTCAAAGAATCATTCTCCTTTTTCAAAGATTCGTTCCTAATTTTCAAATCCGCATTTTCCTTAGAAATCAAATCAGACCTTTCTTTAATTTGAGAAAATTCGCTTTCAAGAAAACTTATGTTATCCTTTTGAGAGATATCTTTTTGTTTCAAACTAGCTACTTAATTCAACAAGCCTTTTAAGGATAGTTTTATAGTCTAAACACTATTCATCAATATATTCAGATACCTCGGGAGGGATTTCAAGATAAGTTATCTCAGATTCATCATCAAAGTCCGAGTTAGCCATTAAATAGATGTTAGTATATTCCCCATCACTTTCGCATTCTCGTGTCGCTCCGGGTTTCGCCTTTAGAGTTTTTCTGAATTTTTCATCCCTTCCTTTCTTCTTTAGAAGAGGGCAGTTAGGCTTGATGTGTCCTCTCTTTTTGCATTCATAACAGATGATATCTTTGTTTTCGTCTCTACCTCCAAATGATCTTCTTTGATCATATTGTTTGAAATCTCTTTTGTTTTTGTAGTTTCTAACCTTCTTAGCCATTCTTCTGAATCTCTTAACCATGAATGTTAGCTCCTTATCATCTTCATCTTCTGAGTCCGAAGCATCAGAATCGATATTAGATTTTAAAGCAATAGATTTCTTACTTTTTGAATGAGTTTCCTCATTGATTTTTTCATTCTTATGAGTTCATACATGGATAAGGGTGATACCCTTTGAGTTTCTCATATGGATGTTTTGATATTATCTCATTCCTTTGTGAGTGCCCTCAGAAATTTGTTTACTCGCAAAGGTCCAAACACAAGTTGTCTATGATAGATGAGGCCATTCACTATTTTAGTGAATCTATCAAGCATTTCCTTCGCCATTTCATTAGGCTTCATCTTGAAGGCTTCGTATTGGTCAAGGAGTATATTAACTTTGATTTCCTTGATTATGTCCGTCCCTTTATAGGTTACGTAGAGCTTGTTCCATCTTTTTTAAAGAGGAACAATCTGCAATACGTTTGTACTCAGTGGGAGACAATGCACTATAGAAAGAGAAAATGGCTTTAGCATCCAAAACATCTCTCTTTTCCAATTCAGTGGCAGTTAGAGCAGCTGTGGGAGTAGTGTTGGTGTTGTCCCCTACATTTGATCCGCTCGAAGTGCTTGCGGTCAGATTAACGACTATTTGGACAATGTCCTAGATCTACGGGTCTTGGCATCTAATATATGCCTTGAATTTATTCTGCCAATCACTATATTCCTTTCCTTCGAAGTAAGGTGGTCTATTGTTGCTTCCACCTTCAATCCATGTGGGAGGAAAGTTGCAAGCCATGAATATCGTTAGCTCAGAAGTAAGAACACTTCAATAAAAATATGCGCATCGGGCTCTAATACCAATTGTTGAGACTAGTGTTATCACCTAGAGGGGGTGAATATGTGATTTTAAGGATTTTTTTATGAAAATTAATGCGGAATGTAAATGAGAATGCTCGTAACTTAATTCGGATGATGATATCTAGTTCGTACAACAATATTATGAAATGCAGCGCTTTGCACAATTAAAATACAACAGCAAACAATTAGAGAGAGTTAGAGTAAGAGAATGTGCATAGAGAATTTATAGTGGTTCGGTTTTATTCAAGCCCGCGTCCGCTTCTTTACATTGACAGTCAATTGGCTGGATTCCACTAGTGAATAGCCCGGAGGTTACAATATAGTGAGTAGACTTCTCATCTAACACTCTTACACTCATATATTCTCCTCGAAGTATTACGGTGTAGGATCAAAGGTACGTAAATGATGTGAAGCTTCGCTTGATCTTAGCATTTTGAATTCTTTTCCCTCACTCGTTTGTTCTTTAGCCTTGAAGTGTTCTTTTATACTCCTCCATCTCTAACTGACCGTTGCAAGATCTCCCAAGGATCGCTCTCCAAAACTACCCCATTTGGACGAGACTGTATACAAAGGATTTCGTAGCCATTGAAGTCGACAAAGGAAAGAAGTCCTCTTTGGATCAAATCGCCCATACAATCTTGATCCTGAGTTTCCATAGATGGATTACTTCATTAGGTGAGTCATTCTTGTCTTCGTTAATCCGCGTCCTTAATTGATCTTCATAATTGAAAATCTTCTAGTTCGAATCCAACTTGATCTACTAGCCGTTGAGATGATGTAATATATCAATTAAATCGTCTTGAATAAATCTCTTTATAATCTGATCATTGCTCGTGAAATACTCCTCTCAGAGCTTGAGCATCATTCCAACGTCTGAGCTGATACATCGTCTAAGTCCTTCTGAGCATCGTCTAAGCCTTTTCTGTCAGATTCAATCTTGTGTGACCTACACCTATGGATAATCTGCAAAACAAGTACTTCATTGCATTAACTTAGATTTAAGAGATCATGGATCGTTTTATCAACTTCAAAATCAGTTAGGGGTTTTACTCAATAGACATTAAAGGCGACATGCTTCAACGGGGTCTGAGACGGGGTGACGCGTGAGTGCTTTCATTGTGTATGGTGGCTTTCGCTGTCCATACGCTATGCAATTTTAGGATCTTATGTGTCCGAGGGTGGTGAGTCTCATGGTAGTGTTTGTTTTCTGACAATAGCAGAGGAAAAATCTCGAGCAACAACTGAAGCTACGGATTTGGGGGAGAAATGGGAGTAGTACAACCTGTGCGGCTGACCTCATAACAATCATCGTGGAGAATCGGGGTCTATGCGGCCAACGGTGTTAGAAACAGACTCGATGACGCTTCCTTAGACATGATAGCTCTCATATCGAGCGAGACTAATGCAGAAAGTAGATTTGAGGAATTTTTTTAACATAATTTTATGTGTAATAATGCAGAGTTCATGAACCTATTTATAAGCTTTACAGGATCACTACTTAAAGTAAATGATTATTACAATGGTACTGATAATAAAAATGGCTAATTTGGTATTAGTGCCTCATTTGGTTGATAGAGGTGGATCTCTCTTTTATTCAGTTGTTGCAGAGGCCTTGCATTCTTCTCCGCATACTGCAATTCGAATTCGTCACGAGATGTCAATAGATTTTCCCAAAAAATAAAAATATTATCCTCCAATCACGCATTAGTTATTTATAATTATAATTGAATGTGGTGCCATCTATACTTAAGACAAGGTGGGAGGACAAAAGCGACTCTTTCAGTCATATTATTTTGACTTTTCCATTTCCATTGCTTAAGAAAAACCAGGCGCAGTGCCATGTCTAACCTAACTAGACTAAATGGGAAATACGCGCATTATTTTGCAGATTATTTCTAAGTTACTTATGAATCCTGCTCGTCGCCTAGTCCGTCATTTGCAATATGTACGGCACTTACAAGTTAAGAGTTAGGTGAGCAACATCGATCATGAGATTCATGCAACCAAGAAAATTACTGTGTGCTTACATCATGAACAGCCTCTTGGAGCAACTTGATTTGGTCCTTTGATGCAGTGCCTATCTGTTGGATTACCAAATGCAAGGGGGTTAATTAAGCTCAAACACTAAGAAATGTTTAATTAGGAATAAAAGAGTGTGTTAGTGGGCCTGGATTACCTTCTTGTTGATGGTCCAAATGACACCTTCTGTGCAAGGAGGGACAGTGAGGGAGCCCATATATCTCAAGTAATTCTTGCCACCCAACTTGATCTCTCTTGGATCAATGACACCCAACTTTCTCTCGCCCTCTTTGTCAACCAAGGACCCTACAATGCCTACATTCCCCATCAACTGAAACACCAATTCACCATACATCACTCACAATAGGAGGCATCTGATTTTGCACAAGGCAACAGGAAATATGCTAAGTGTACTAAAATGATCCTAAAAAGTAATTTACTAAGTGTCGTGACAGACTTTAAGAGGACGGCTAACGCCATTATGTGCTTTCGATTACCTTGAACTACGCGCCACTTTTGTGAAGAGATCTTGTGAACTAGTTCTAATAATTTTAGCATTTCTTTGGGAATATTATCGGCAGATTAATTAAGGCATCGACTTAACATAAAAAGGGTACATGGCTTTTATGATGAGTTTTTCAATCTTTATAGTGATTACAGGATTACTTAAAAGTTCTCAATGACTCGAAGTGATTAAATTATCTGATGCGTGCCTGGGCGAGTGATTACATCGGTAAGGAATTTCAGAGTTGCAATAGTTAGGATGGGTTGAAGTGTATGGTCGGTGTATGAGGATTTCAGTGCTTGGAAAATCAAATTTTTATCATAAAACAAGTTTAATAAATATTCTCAAATCCTACGCATGAACAGTATAGTCAATATTTTCTAATTTTTCGTGATTCCAAAGGTGAAACGACACTATGAAGAGCCTAAACGTATTAGGGCATAAAGACGCGGTAACACACGAAGTGCACATGAAGAAGTTACCTTGGTCAGGAAAGCATTTGGTTGGCCAGTCTTGTAGAGGAGTCCAACGACAGCAATCTTGTTCTTAACGTCCTGGTCTGTGCTTACATGAACCATGTGCATCTCCAACGCATACCTAAGTAGTCATGCCACATGTACCCAATACAATTGTTAATATTAGGGATAATGACACAAAGATTCTTGAACTTTGATTCAATATGCAGTGTAGCTCATGAACTTTTAATTTATACGATGTGATTTCTAAACTTTTAATTTGTTCAAGGTAGTCCCAGACATTTGGTAAATGTTCGATATTCCATAAACTACATGAAAATGTTTTCAATGTCGTTCTTGATCTTGCATTTATGAAAGGACAACATTGAATGTTGTCATATGGTATAGGGATTAAATTCAATAGGTACCAAAATTTCGAAGACCATATTACACATTAGACCAATATTTGAGGGATTATTTATGTCGTTTTCCTTAGTATGATCCACCTGATGAAAAATGTGGATGATGCTCGATGGAGATATGCAATGTGTCCGGTAGACGTACTAAAATCAACGTAAACGGTTGGATCAGGTGAGATTTGCATAGAATTCAATATGGTGCTCATCAATTTCCATGGCACAGATTCATATTATTGCAAGTACAATATTAATTGACTAATGATTGCATGTTTCTATACTCTGAGAGAGAGAGAGAGAGAAAGAGACAAAACCTTCTGCCGTTAATGGTATGCTCGGAAGGGGAATGCCAGTGACATTGTTGGAGAAAATATTCAGTGCCATTAATTTTAATTGATCCAACATTGCCAAGGTCCCATTGAAGCTGCTCTCGATCACATATACAACACGTAATTAGCTGTCTAATCTCTTTTCTTTTTTTTGGCAAACATCTGGAGACCAAAAGACATAAGCAATTGCTTTTAAACGTGTTAGGTGTTCAAAGGGCTATTTTGTTTGGGTTAAAGCCAAGGCAAACATGCTTTGAAACCAAAAGAATCTCCCATTTGTACAGACATAAAATCCAATGTAAACACAGAGAAAGAGAGAGAGAGAGAGAGAGAGAGAGAGACGCAGGAGTATGAATTTGATGCGAAATAAAACTTACGGAAATGTCGTGGCCTCTGTTCTTGAGGGTCGCATTGCTGGGCTTGTAGCTCCTCTCTATCTCCCCAAGCTTGGGAATCACCTTCACTCGCCGGCTCGACAGGTCGATCGGTGACTGCATTTCGCCTGTCTTGCAGGCTTCCCACTCTTTCCTCAGCTCCCCCCAGTGCACTGGCCCCTTCTCGCTCCCGGCTATGTAGTCGAACGCCCTCTCATCCTCTTCACAGCAACACAGTTGATCCACATCACCACACAAAATATTACAATCTTTCGACTTTGATTGAATCCTTACCGGATAACATGGTATCATTTGGCCAGGAATGAAATGAAATGAAATGAAATGAAATGGGAAGGCGGGGGCATTACCAACTTCTCCGGGCACGGATGATGTTGCTGTGCTCCCCAGTGCAAGAAGGAAGAGGAGGGGAAAAGCTGAAAAGAGGATGGGTTTGCTTCGGTTCTTCATGCCGATCTTCGCTGCGATGCGACCAATGATTCGATGAAAGAACAAATATGTCTTCAGGTACAAATTATGGGTAGAGCGAAGGGGTGGTTCTTGAGCTTTATAAGCACGCACTGAGGTTTGGTGAGAAAAAAGCCAGAGACTCGTCACTCTCTCTTGCAAGTGTGAAGGAGACAATATGGCAATGACTTGAGAAGCCCAATTGAATCGGTTCCTGTCGCGCAGGAGACATCATCGCACCTTCCACGGATTCAAAACGAAGTGTGAACACACGGGAAACGGAGTGGGGGACGAGATGGGTTCGAAGTCGTGGATCGTTTTAGAGAGTGACGACCGAGTAAGATGCCGTACGAATGCGCTTGATAAGCTCACAAACGCAAAGACGTGGCGAGGGTTTTACATGTTGCCGCTCTGTCTCGCGAACGTGCGTTTTCTTTTAAAATAATGGCACAAGTGATTTCTGAACTTGCTGCTCAGTATATAATATGATCTATAAATTTTAAATTGATTCAATGTGATCTCTCGACTTTTTGTACATGTTCAATTTAGTCTCTAAATTTCATGAAAATACTTAATGTTACCACTAAACTTGAATCAGCAAAAGAGCAATATTGATCATTTTTATACAATTTAGAAACTAGATTAAACATGTACGAAAAGGTTAGAGATGATATTATATATTAGGCTAAAGTTTGAAAATAAAATTTATGGATCATATTATATATTAAGATAAAGTTCAAATATGATTGTACCGGTTACCCTTCTTTTCTCTTTTTTTTTTTTTTTTCCTTTGCCTTTTGTTGCTCCAGGGGTCGTGGCGGTACTCAATCATAGAGGAGGAGAATCTTGACTTTGGGACCTACTCATACGGAATAAAAATAAAAAGGAAGCATCGCAAATCAATGGGTGACGTTTGTCTTGGAATTTTTCACCTGCTCGTGACTTTTCTCGATCAGCTTTACTTCGACGAGAAAATCCAAAGTTGTTTTGGTCAGCTGGAGGCCACTTAACCTACTAGTTGGCTCTCTTTTTGTTCCTCTTTTAGACCCTGCCTGCCTAGACTCGCATCTTAATCTACTAGTTGGCTCTCTTTTTTACCCTCTTTTTTACCCTGCTTGCCTAGACTCGCATGTGTTACGGGCCAATAGTTGAGGGTCAATCCATAGACGAGTTAGGCTTGTATCGTTACGCAAGACAGTTTTAGAGAGAGACTTAAGGAGGATTGCTTTTATATTTATTTTGTGGACGATTTTTTAAGACACTTCTTTATATAGTAAAGGATATTGAACTACGATCGTTGATCTATATTTACTCCGATATCTAAGATCTCATCTCTCCATTTACCTAACCACCGATAATAATTAAGAAGTTTTTAGAAAGATGAACAATTACAGTATCGCTCATCCTTAAGAGTATTCTAGGGAGTGCTAGGGAACATTAAGAAACCCTTGCTTGCCAAGACACAACAAGTTTTGAGATTTTTCTCGGCCATGGAATCGATCGGATGTGCCTCGAAAATCTCGGCACGTGTCACATGCATCAAACGTATATCCATTCAATGACTTTAGCCCCAACAGTTAAGATGTGTTACTTTTCAATCCAATGGTCAAAGTCCTCGAGAGGCACGATATTTCCTGGAGTCAGTAAAATCGTCATGGTTTTTTTTCCACATATCAACTAAAATTGACAAATAGCATTGAATATTGAAAGTTATTGAAAGTCACGTGTGAAACGTGGACTGAATGTCTTATCGTAGTTATGCCCATGCTTTTGCAAAAAGTCTCGTCTCCCTTTTGGGGGTGCGCACATGACTAGCGGAGCATCATGTACAGAGATAGGCTGCTCCTATACATTGTACCTACTCATCAGTACATTATGTATAAAGCAAATCTTTCGAATTTGGATATCGACCCTGAATTTACAAGCACATCCCCACATCAATGTTTAAGACTCAGTAAGTATTTTAGGGACAATATGGACTTCTACTGGTTTTGCGCTTAAACTCAATCTTAACAACTCTGTTTCCCTATGCAAAACTTGAGAAAAAAATAGGAGATAAAAGGAAAAGTAACAGTTATATTAAGAAAATAGGACAAAATTTTGTTTTATTAAGTGGCCAGCGGCCACCCTGTGTGGAAAGTAGATTTGAGGATTTTTTTTTTTTTTGGGTATATTTCTCTGTGTAACAGTAAAGAGTGCATGAACCTATTTATAAGTTTTACAAGACCACTATTTTAAACTAACTGATTATTATTAAATTATCAATTACAATCAATCGAAAAGATATTCATAATATCCTAAATATTCTAAATATCTCTAACAGTAGATTTCAGCAACCCTAATGCCATTAGAGAACATCTGCCTTTTATTCTCTTCTAATTAACAAGGGTCCTGATGACAAATCAATGATTTTGAAAAAAAGAATGGCTAAGTTGGTGTTGCAGCTTCATTTGGTTGGTAGGTGTGGATCTCTCTTTTATTCAGTTGTTGCAGAGGCCTTGCATTCTTCTCCGCATACTGCAATTTGAATTCGTCATGAGATGTCAATACATTTTCCCGAGAAAAAAAAAACAATATTATCCTCCAATCATGCATTAGTTATTTATAATTATAATTAAATGTGGCGACCTCTATACTTAATACAAGGTGGGACTACGAAGCGACTCTTTCAGTCATATTATTATGACTATTTCCATTTCCATTGCTTAAAGTAAAACCAGGTGCAGCGCCATGACTAACCTAACTAGATTAAATAGGAGATACATGCATCATTTTGCAGATTATTTCTAAGTAACTTATGAATACTAGCTCGTCGCCTAGTCCGTCATTTCAAATATGTACGACACTCACAAGTTAAGAGTTAGGTGAACAACATCGATTGTGAGATTCATGCAACCAAGAAAATTAGTGCGTGCTTACATCATGAACGGCCTCTTGGAGCAACTTGATTTGGTCCTTTGATACAGTGCCTATCTGTTGGATTACCAAATGCAAGGGGGTTAATTGAGCTCAAACACTAAGAAATGTTTAATTAGGAATAAAAGAGTGTGTTAGAGGGCCTGGATTACCTTCTTGTTGATGGTCCAAATGACACCTTCTGTGCAAGGAGGGACAGTGAGGGAGCCCATATATCTCAAGTAATTCTTGCCACCCATCTTGATCCCTCTTGGATCAATCACACCCATCTTTCTCTCGCCCTCTTTGTCAACCATGGACCCTACATTCCCCATCAACTGAAAAATGCCAATTCACCATACATCACTCACAATTGGAGTATGCACAACGTAAAAGGAAATGTGCTAGAGGTAGTAAGATATTCGTAAAAGTAATTTACTAAATACCTAGACAGACTACGAGAGGACGAATAATGTCATGATGTGCTTTCGATTACCTCGAACTGCACCCCACTTTCGTGTATTGTTCTTGTGATCTAGTCCTAATAAATTTAGCAATTTCTTTGGGAAAATTACCCGCAAATTAATGAAATCAACAACCTATGGTAATCGTAAAAAGGGAAGATGGCTTTTATGATGAGATTTTGAATCTTTATAGTGAGTAAAGGACTAATGGAAAGTTCTCAAATACTCAAGTGGTTACATTCTCTTTTGACATACGTGGTCAGTGCTTGGAAAATCAAATACTTATTGTAAACAAGTTCGACAGGTATGCTTAAAGCCTAACTAGCATGAACAGTGCGGTCAACATCTTCCAATTTTTCGAGATTTCAAAGATGAAACGACACGATGAAGAGCATAAACATATTAGGGCATGAAGAGGCCATAACAAAAGTTGTGCACATGCAAAAGTTACCTTGGAAAGGAAAGCATCTGGTACACCGGTCTTGTAAAGGAGTCCAACGACGGCAATACTGTTCTTAACATCTGGGTCTGTGCTTACATGAACCATGTGCATCTCCAATGCATACCTAAATACGCATACAAAATTATTGTTAATATTATCCACCCGAAGACGAACGTAGATGATGCTCATGGAGATATGCAATGAGTCCAGTAAATGTATCAAGAGTGCGTTCGTTTCAATGAAAGTGTTCTCTCTGGGAATTGGTTTTCGTGAATTTCACTCGTTTATTTCGCCGAAAATAACTTAGTCAATGGAAAATTCATACATAACATTAGGAAAGTGAATTCCTAAATTTAAAGAGGTGAAAATACTCTCCCGAATTACTCATATGGAATTTTTTAATATTTTATTTTATAATTTATATTTCATATTATTTTATTTTATTTTATTATTTTCTTCTTCCTCCGCCGGTCGTGGGGCCTCGGTGATGGCTAGCAACCGGCCACAGACGTTGGCCGGCGAGATGGAGCTCTCTTGTGGCTGCCGCCGACTAGTCGTAATGCCAACTGGTCGCAATGGAAGGAGAAAGAAAAATAAAAAGAAAGAACATAAATAATTTAAAATTTTAATTTTTTTTAAGCATGAGATAAAGTCATATGATTGAAATTATTTTTCAATTGAAATCTAAATACCAGAAAACCATTTCGGTCATATATCACTGAACATAGGAAAAGTAATCATTTTTTTTTTAAAATTGATTTTTCGAAAAGCATTTCCTTTTCATGAAGTTTTCCTCCAACTAAATGCACCCTAAAATCAACTTTAAAAGGATCCGGTGAGATTTACATGGAATTCACTATGGTGCTCATCAATTTTCATGGTCCAGGTTCATATTATTGCAAGTACAATATTTGTATTTATATTTATATTTATTTTGCAAGTATAATATTAATTGACTAATGATTGCATGTTTCTGTACTGAGAGAGAGAGAGAGAGAGAGAGAGAGAGAGAGAGAGAGAGAGAGAGAGAAACCTTCTGCCGTTAATGGAATGCTCGGAAGGGGAATGCCAGTGACATTGTTGGAGAAAATATTCAGTGCCATTAATTTTAATTGATCCAACATTGCCCAGGTCCCATTGAAGCTGCTCTCGATCACACATACAACAAGTAATTAGCTGTGTAATCTCCTTTTTTTTTTTTTTTTTTTTTGCAAACATCTAGAGACCAAAAGACATAAACAATTGCTTTTAAACGTGTTAGGTGTTCAAAGGGCTATTTTGTTTGGGTTAAAGCCAAGGCAAAACATGCTTTGAAACCGAAAGAATCTCCCATTTGTACAGACATAAAATCCAATGTAAACACATAGACAGAGCGAGAGAGAGAGAGAGAGAGAGAGACGCAGGAGTATGAATTAGATGCGAAATAAAACTTACAGAAATGTCGTGGCCTCTGTTCTTGAGGGTCGCATTGCCGGGCTTGTAGCTCCTCTCTATCTCCCCCAGCTTCGGAATCACCTTCACTCTCTGGCTCGACAGGTCAATCGGCGACTGCATTCCGCCTTTCTTGCACGCTTCCCACTCTTTCCTCAGCTCCCCCCAGTGCGCCGGCCCCTTCTCGCTCCCGGCTATGTAGTCGAACTCCCTCTCATCCTCTTCGCAGTATACAGACATCACCACACAAGTTATTACAACTGTGTCTGTCATTTGTTACTATATGAAAAAAGATCGTGTTCATCGTGTTCTTCAGGCCTCTGATTGGTAGGCTGGACATCACCCACATGCAAATTTTACTAATTAATACACAGGCAGCTAACCAATTTCCGTATCTGTACCTCCCAACATAGAAAGCCCGGTTTCCCTGTGGCCAAAAATTGACGAAAATATAGCAAAAACAAAGTTTTGCGCCAGTTATATTGATTTCATCAGAACATTAGTCAGCTGCAGCAGATTTTCGAATCTGACATGGCACAAATCATGTATCTAATGCAGTCTAACTTTCATGTTTTCTTCTTTTTTTGGCTGTGTAGCAAAAGAATGAAATGAGAAGGTCGGGGCATTACCAACTTCTACGGGCATGGTCGATGTTGCTGTGCTCACCAGCGCAAGAAGAAAGAGGAGGGGAAAAGCAGAAAAGAGGATGGGTTTGCTTCGGTTCTTCATGCCGATCTTCGATGCGACGCGACCGATGATTCGACCAAAGAACAAATCGGTCTTCGGGTACAGATTATGGGAAGAGAGAAGGGGTGGTTCTTGAGCTTTATAAGCACGCACTGAGGTTTGGATCGGAGGAGGGAGTATTGGTGAGAAAAAAAACTCTCTTGCTGGAAGTGTGAAGGAGACGACCAGACAGTGTCCTGGGAAGCAAATTACATTTGGTTGCTGTGGAGCAAGAAACATCGTCGCACCTTCGACGGATTCAAACGAAGTGGGAACGACGTGGGTCCGATGTTGTGGACTCCAACTAATTATGAGTAATCAAATGGTTTTATTTTGTGAATTAACTGTTTTGGAGAGTGACAACCGAGTAACACGCGGTAGGATAACGTGACAACATAAGAACTATTTTTGTTGGAACCTTTTGGATTTATATTTTCTTTTTAATCTTAAAAAATTACCCGATCACGTTTAGGGATGCGTTCATTTCGCGAAAATGATAGATGTGCGGAACTTTTTTCAAAAAATAATTGCTCATATCGCAAACAAAAAAAAAATGAATGGAGAGTTTATCCATCGCCTAATTAGGCATAAATTGTTATCCATGATGAAAATTTTGTGTTGATTAGTTTTTCTAAACGACATAAGCAATTATTTTTTAGGAATATTTTTCAAATTGTTCATTTTTTGCGAAATGTGCAGACCCTCAATCTTTAAAATAGTTAAGAATTTTTAATGTTTCAAATACGGTCTAGTATGTCCATTGTGTTCATATAATAATTGCTCAACATGCTTGCGTAGTGTCTTACGTCGTATTCCGTTCACTTTCTTTCATTTTTTTTTTTTTTTTTTTTTTTTTTTGGCTTTTTGTTGCGTTTGCGGGGAAGCTAAACTTAGGGGATCACGTACGGATTTGGAGGACAAACTTGACTTCGCGACCTCTCTTTTAACATTTTCTTTTCTTTAATTACCGACCACGTACGGAATAAAATAAACTAAGCATCGCAAATTAATGGTGTCGTGCAGACGAAAGTTTCTCTCGCAGTTTTCACTTGAATAGACAATGCCAAATGGATCCGTGGGCCCGTTGACCGGCCCGGAACCGGCCCGTTGACCGGGCCCACGGTTCCAACCCGGTTTTAAAAAAAAAAAAAGGAGTAGGTTTGATAAAAAGAGTAATTGGGCTTTGGAACCGGCGGTTCCGAACCGGAACCGGAACCGGCCCGGAACCGGCGGTTCCAAACCCGGAACCGGAACCGGCTCTTCAAGGGCCGGTTCCGGTTCCACCTTTTTTTGGAACCGGAACCGCCGATTCCTGAACCGGAACCGGCGGTTCCGTCAAACCGGCCCCCTCTACTTGAATATGACTTTCTCGTTCAGCTTCGTCGAAAAGAAAATCCAAATTGTTTTCGCCAACACAGATAGCAGCCCACCTCATTTGTATGGAAGAAAAGTATAAAAAAGTATTAAATCTGCTGCATTGATATTGTAAACTCCATAAACTTTTCCGTTGGATCAATTTAGTCTTAAACCTTTTGTATTTGTGACAATTGAGTCCATCCTGAAATTTTTAGCTAGAAATCGTTGATGTGGACGTCGGTCATCCTACGTGGAGCAACCGACACTGAAGTAAACATTTTTAATAATTTTTTTTAGAAAAATGAATACGACGACCCTCGTAGAAATCAAAAGAAATAGTGCACAATCTTGATAGATATGTAAACTCTTCTATGTCTTTTAATTTTCTATATCAGGTCCATACCCTTTTATGCTGTGGTTTAATAGCTCTTAGCGGAGGAGGTTTTTGAGATTTTGAAATTTTTTTGTTCTATAATTTGTAACTGTATGTCTATATCCAATTTAATCACCAAACAAGACACTAATATAAGAAAAACCTAAAAAATTCTTCTATCTAATCATGTCCTGCTCATATATTTTTTTTAATTCCAGCATCAAATGTAGCTGCACATACTTCAATGGATATTGTGCACAGCTGGAGATGGGAGTTTTGTCCTTCAAATGTTGTAAAGTGGGATGGTCCTAACAATGTCCATTATTGAACTTATGCGTAGACAGCCTTTGCCCTATACAAGAATGTTTGGATTAGCATATGTTAACTAGTGTCTTGAGATACATCTTTAGTATGCATGATTTAAAAAAAAAAACGTCGATGTTTGATAAAAGAAAAAGTAAAAATTTAATATCTATCTCGTCAGTTGGGCTTACATTTAAAGAGGGGGAAAAGGGACAAAAAGAAGAAGAAGAGAAAACAAAGAAAAAGAGGAAAAAATTACAACTCATAATTCGCAACTTACACTTATAATCAAATGTTAATTTAGCGTCTTGCGCGTTACGCCATATAAAACCGATGAATGATCAACACGTTTTCTTGTCTTTCTCGTCGGAGAAAGATCAGCCCACCAACCGGAGATATTTAAAGGACAATTAACTATTCACCTAATGCACCACCAAATCAAAACACGAACCACAAGCTAAATAGCTGGCGTTTGGTATCTGTTGAGCAAATTGCTGTTGATATTCTCTTGAACACTACAAAAGAATGGACATAAGATCATTGTTTGGCTATCTCTAAGAAGTAAATGATCATTTGCTCAATTTTGACTGAAAATCGATGACGTAAATATTTTTAATAAACTTTATTGAAAATTTATTATTTTAGTTATTCTTTTCTTTTCTTTTTTTTTATTTTGGCCAGCGATGGTTGCCGGCAACCCTCGCCGGCCACTAGACGAAGGCCACCTCGGCTGTGGCTACAATGGCCTCACTTAGGGCCACTACGGCCGCGTATGAGTTTGCGTAGGCCTTCATTTAGTGGCCGGCGAGGGTTGTCAACAACCCTAACGACCAAAGTGGAGGAAAAATAATTAAAAATATATCCACGTCGGCGTCAAGCGAGATCGATATCCACATTAGTGATTTCGAGCCAAAATTAGTCGGATTGACTGAATTAGTACCAATGCAAAAAAAATTATGACTAAATTGGTCCAATTGAAAAGTTTAAGAATGAATTAGTACATGTGCGATAAGTCTATGACTTTTTTTGGACTTTTCCCGAGAAATGGTATACACTAACCATTCACGCCCTTAGATTCATACATTTAGATACTGCGAAAGAAAATATTTTCTGTCCAACTTGATCAAAGTAGGAATCAATAAGAGGAAATTTTTAAACAAAGGCTCTAAGCATTCTCATTTTCTCAAAACAGAAGTGGCCCTTGTTTTAAATAAAGGCCTCAAGTTTCCTCATTATCTCAAATAGGGGCCTGAAGTGGCCATGACCGTTTATGATAAGGGCATGATTTCACGGGCTGGCCGGCTAGATATTCCCACCGATCGGGAGAATTTTTGTCAAAATACAACTTTAACCTAATTTTTAGTTAAATTAAATTAAAAATTTTAAAAAAATAAAAGTGAAAAGAAATGAAACCCTCCCGCCCGTGTTTCATTTCTTTTCACTTTTAGTTTTTTTTAAATTTTTGAAAAACTAAAAAAAATAAAAAAAAAATCAAATGACCAAAATGCCCCTAATAATGAGTGAGTCAGGCCCGTTTTTTAGACTGAAAAGGTCACTCATGCCCTTATTTGAAAGAGTGTCCACCTCATGTTCTTATTTGAGATAATGAGGACACTTCTGATTTTTATTTGAAACAAAGTCAACTTTAGGCCTTATTTGAGAAAGGAAGGTATTTCGGGCCCTTTTTTGAAATTTTCTCATCAATAAAGGATGTTAAGAGACCGAAGCCTTTTGCTCATAATCCTGACTAGAATAGCTATCCATAGTAGCAGCCAGTTCTTGAGCCAATACTTCAACAGAACAATGCAGCAAGTCCATTAAATTATATAGGGTGCGTCTCTGCTCATTTCCTTGCTCGAAGAAAATTGTTCAGTGAGAATGCCAAGCATACGTCGCGTAGCATAAGAAACCTTACTATCTAAGCGAGTTCCTTTGAATATTTACTGGACTAAAAGTTTCATCCTAGTCCTAGATTGAGCTCAAGGAAGAGGCTGTCTCAGTTTGGATAAGATTAGAGACTTGGGTCTTGGAGCTTTAAGGGTCTAGCAGTAGCAGTCGGTTCTGTTGATATGTGCTTGTTGAAGGGTAATTCATGCCAAATTTGAAGGAAGTTAGCATTGTCGACAACGAGGATTCGCGACAGTGAGTGTCCCTAAGGGAAGTGATTGGGATAGCGACGAAGTGAACAAGAGAGAGCTTCTCAAGTGACGTTGGATAAGGAAAAGCAAAGGGGGCATGTTTTTCGAAATACATTTCTGTGACAAATATAGCGTGCGCCATGTATTGGTCCAGCTGAACTTGCCTGATCTGATATTTCTATAGCACTCCTTACATAACTTATGGTACAGACAAGGCAAGGTCAAGAATCACATATTACTACTTTGCGGCTTCAGTAAATGATACAAACAAATGTATAGAAATCAATTCAAATTGACGTTCTCGAGGTGCGGTCGGTAGAGACGAATCTCTCGTCCGTTCAGTGCTTGGATAGGTCGAGCGTTCTTCTCGGAATCCTGCAATCGAAGATTATTAGAGAGTGACCAGGAAGGGTTGGATTGAATTCATGAGGCTGAGAAAGTAATTTGGGCACACTCACGTCATCCACGGCCTCTCACAGTAACTTGACTTGATCCATTGAGACGTTGCTGATCTGGTTAATCATTGAACACCCCAAGGGTTAGGATTTAATTGACAAACTTAAAAGATTTAGGACTTAATTGGTAAAAATACAATAAGTTTAGGACTTTTTGGACTATTTTTCTGCAAATTCTTTCTTCGCCTTTAACTCGCTAACTCGTAAGTAGACTTATGCTGGTTAGTTACAAACTTTATTGTAAATTAATTTTCCCACAACCAATTTTTGTTCTTGAGTGGATAATTTTTACAGAACCAGTAACTTTCATTCCACTTGTAAGTTGATAAATTCCTTAGTTTGCAGGTAACTTACTCCGTCAAAGTAGAGCTATGTGGGTGCATCTTTAGTTTCACTCACTGCTCTCTATTTTCACTGTATATTTGAATGATAAATTTTGAAGCATTTAATCGAACTTATTACAGCTGAAGCATTCAACCAACTCCCACCTAGTTACAGGTTTAATCCGAGACTTTAAAAGCTCGCACTAGTATTCGCGTGAATTACAACTTACAAGATTGCGGTCAAGGGTACTTTCGTTAAAGGGCATAATGCACATGATGAGCACTTCCCACTTAAGAATTACGTGCATTGCACATTTTGATATGAAAAACAAAAAGTTATTGGCGCTAACAACTGAAAATCTGCATGTTACTGGTGGTAAAGTGTAAGGAGTTGAAAGTTTAGGGTTTAACTTGTAAGAAGGTAAGAGTTTAGGAGAGTAAACGCTAAAGGTCCAGGATTTGATGATGTATAAGAGAGTAAGAATTTAGTGTTGTAAAATGAAGGACTTTGAATTTTAGGGTTTATGAGGTAAGAGGGTGGAAGTTGAAGTGCTTTCTTCGTTGTTGAAAAGAAGCACAAAACCTCTTCCTCATTCTACTCCTTGACCAGAACACGATCACGACCCCCTTTACCATCTTTAGTTGTATTCCGATCTATGATGACGAGTCCAATTTTGAGCAACAGCTCCAAAGTTTCTTCATTCTAATCTTTCCTCATGGCTTCGTAGTGATCTACTTAAGTGATCTATAGTCACGATGTTCAAGTAGGCTTGTCAAATGGGTATTTTTGATTTAGGTGGATAAAAAATGGGTTCTACCCAAATGGGTTTGTTTGATTTAGGTGGATAAAATATGGGTCCTACCCAAATTGACCTATTCAACCTTATAAATCTATTTTTATGTTATATAATTTCAGCAACCCATGCATGATCCAATCAAGATCCAACCCAACTCAAATCAACCCATGTCCTCCTCTGCTCTTCATCTTCGTCTCTTCTTCACCCCTAAAGTCCCCCACAAAACTGTTCCCTCCCCACTGCCAATGTCCACTATCACCGCCATCCTCAATTGGGTACTCCAAAATCTTGAGGTAAAGAATTTTGAAGTCATTCCTTATAGGGAAAAGAAATTTATAATCTAGTAAAAAGGCTTGAAGAGTTGAAATCGGGATCTTTGACTCCAATACCAATTTGAATTTAACTTCGTAATCGGGTTCCATTTTATCGTTTTAGATGAGGCGGATAAGCGGTACTAAGCTATCTCATCAAGAGTTTAAAGTGCAAGAGATGATTCAAAGATTGTGAAAGATAATAAAAAAAATTAAGTTTTTAAATTACTCAAATGGAAGCTGGTAACCTAAAACTAGTTGGTAAAGTTAATCGGAGAAAGTTAGTCCAACTAAGTTTGGTAATTTCTAAAAGGGTTAATACCATGAAAAATCCTAAACTAGTACACATGTGACAAATTTACCCTAAATTATTATTTTTACCATGAAAAACCCCAAACCGGTACACCTATGACAAATTTACCCCAAACTATTTTTTTGACCACCAAAAATCCTAAACTGGTATATATGTGACAAATTTATCCTAAACTAATTTTTTTTACCACGAAATAGCCCAAACTGGTACACCTATGACAAATTTACCCCCAATTAAATTGATTTAATATCACAAAAAATCTCAAATTGATAAACTTATGACAAACAGAGGGTCAAAACCCCATACCGGTATACCTGTCAAGCGTCACGTGTCATCAAATTAGCAATTTGACGGTTAAATTTTAAAAAAATTAACGGATGGTAAATTTGTCACATGTGTACTAGTTTAGGGTAAATTTGTCACAAGTGTACCAGTTTGGGATTTTTTGTGATCAAAAAAATAATTTGGGGTAAATTTGTCACAAATGTACTAGTTTGGGGTTTTCCGTGGTATTAACCATTTCTAAAATGAGTAATTAAACTTTAGGCATCTCTAAAAAATGCAACTAAAAGTTTCTAAACAATAAAGATAGCTGGTAAATATAACAAGTATCAAAATAAATGGAAGTAACACAAATTAGAGGCAGTACCCAATTACTAGGTGATTATTTTATGAGAGAAAAGTTGGTAAATCACGCTGATTTAGGTTAGTAACCTCTAAATAAGAGTTAATAAGCATTAGGGGTTGCTAACCAAAGAAAATAGTGTAATAACTCAATCGAAAAGTTGGTAATTTACACAAAATTAAATGTTGATAAGCAACTCAATTGAGAGTTGGTAACCCCAACTTAGTTGTTAATTTGACCTAACCTTAGATGATAAGCCACTCTAAAGAGGTTGATAATTTGATATTACAGTTAACAATTTTTAAAATTTGGTACCTTAGTATGCAAATTAGTAATTTGCAAATTTCGGAAAAAAATTGGTAATTTATTAACAAGGTACCCGTAAAAATAATTCACTAGATATTTTATTCTACCTAAGCTATTTTGACACTTCCCAATGCTATTTTAGATTTAACAGCACGGAAGAAAGTCTCGGTATTAGACGAAACAATAAAATTAGGCGATTAATCTTCCCAGCTATCCGTAGTGTAAAGCAGCATATAGGAGCAGTTAAGAGGAGAGGAATAATGTCTTCATCGGGAATATCTAAAGAAGAACGTGAACCACAACATGAGTTGAGCGGCCAAAAATGGGATCGATTCCGTGTTGGAAAAAAATTAATGGAAGGGAGTAACAATGTGGTCGGATTTTGAGACGTGTAATCACTCTCTTTTAGGATCAATTTGCCCCACAAAGTTGCTACGGGTTTCTGGCAAATTCCCTTAAGGATACAACAAAGTCGCGATGAGATTCTTGGATAGCAATTCCAGTAAATCTCCTAAAACTCTCTACGAAACAATGAAGATTGGTTGTCTCTCTTTTGAAGGAAAATGAAAGAAATAAAAAGTTGACTCGGAAATTGAACAGAATTGTCCTTTATATAACACTAATAGAACACACCTCTTGGTGTCCAAAGCGCCCATGTACGAACGTACCTATTCATGTCCGAAACATCGCACTTATTCATATCCGAAACATCGCACCAATTCATCTCCGAAACATTACAATTCGGACATGACTGTTCGTGAGTGATAACAATCATTCAAACACAACCGTTCGTAAGTGACAACCGTCATTCGGACGCAACTGTTCATGTCTGAAGAGTCATAATTAATAATATAGAATATAAATATTAAAAGAATTGATTTCGAAAGGAAAAGTAATAATAATAATTAAGGTTTATTTCCGTCCGCGGCGCGCAAGCGTGCAAAGTGCTAAGTGTGTCTAATAATCGCGTCAAAATCGCGCAATCACACGCGGGTATAGTGGGGTCTAGCCCACTTGCCCATTTCTTTATTCTGAAAGACCATTGTGACCTTCTAACTAATAAAGAGACTTGCACTCTTCTTTCTATCCTATGTGGGATTGAAAAGGCAGCTTTTGTTTTAATAAACAAACTTCAACAATCTCCCACTTTGTTTGTAAAACAAATAATTTTTTTTTAAATATATTTTTTTAAATATGATATAGCCAAAATTTCATGAGATTAGTATACATACATGAAGGTCTCTTTCGAGTTAAACCTTCATTTAGTGCAAGTATCTCAAAGTTCTTTCAAAGTCACAAGTAGCTGCTGGCTTTAAACTTGTTACTTTTAGTAATAGTACGGGACATCTTGCACATATATTAACCTCTTGTTTCAACGAGAAGTTTATAATATACTTAGCACTGTTATGGCCTTGTGCTTGTACCTTTTCATGAGCTCTCTAGAAAGCAACCATAACTTTCGTAAGAAGCGGCACCACTTCTAAGCTCATATAGGTAAAGTATCAATCACGTGTTTCTGTTACTAATAAATACGATACATTAATGTATTACACTTCATTAAGAATATAATTCAGCCTCTAAAAATGTAACAGAAAATACTGATTTCTCATGTCGGGGCTTATATCACTATTATACAATCACTTTCAGTAACTTGTTTTTACCCATTAAACCATATTACTAGTGATGTGCTAGTATTTGGTCGGGTTACCATTACTGGTGATTTAATTAAATGGTTTCAACCCCATTTCTTTTGAGCTCATTATTACTACCTCTCTTGGTAGTGCCTTCGTGAAAGGGTCAGCCAAATTCTTGCTTGAACTTACATAGACAATTGTTATGGTACCATCTTTAATCAATTGTTTTACATACTCATGTCTTAGACTAATATGCCTAGACTTACCATTATATGTGCTCCTATATGCTCTTGCCAAAGTAGCTTGATTATCACAATGGATAGAAATAGGAGGCATTGGACTAAGCCACAATTTGATATCTAACAACAAATTTCTAATCCATTCAGCCTCTTTCCCAGCTGCTGCTAAAGCTATAAATTCCGATTCCATCGTTGAGTGAGATATACAAGTCTGTTTCTTGCTTGCCCAAGATACAGCACATCCTCCTAATGTGAAAATCCATCTAGAGGTAGAATGTTTATCTCCTACGCTTGTAATCCAACTAGCATCGGTGTATCCTTCTAGTACAGCCGGATAATTATTATAGAACAATCCCAAATTTTTGGTTCTCTTAAGATAGCCAAAAATTCTTGTAACAACATTCCAATGTTCTATACTTGGATTACTAGTGTATCTACTCAATTTACACACAGAAAATGCGATGTCGGGTCTAGTACAATGCATCGCATACATTAAAGATCCTATAGCACTCGCATATTCAAGTTGTGCTACTGCCCTACCGGAATTATAATTTAGCTTCACATTGGGATCAAATGGAGTACTCGCCACTTTGTAACCAAGATGCTGAAATTTATTTAACATTTTTTCAATGTAATTTCCTTGGCTCAACGAGTAACCCCCACTATGCTTTTTTACTTTGATACCCAATATAGTATCTACTTCACCCAAATCTTTCATTTTAAAGTTCGAAGTTAGATACTTTTTAGTCTCATTTACTCCGGTCATATTGGTTCCAAAAATAAGCATATCATCAACGTATAAGCAAATCAAGACTCCATAGTCTTTAGTGAACTTAGAGTAAATACACTTATCAGCACTATTATGTTTGAAGCCATTGGACAATATGACTGAATCAAATTTCTCATGCCATCGCTTTGGAGCTTGCTTAAGTCTATAAAGAGATTTAATCAACTTATACACTTTCTTTTCGTTCCCGGGAAGTATAAAACCTTATGGTTGTTCCATGTAAATTTCTTCATTTAAATCTCCATTTAATAAAGCAGTTTTGACATCCATTTGATGAACACAAAGATCATAAATGGATGCGAGAGCAAAAAGAATCCGAATAGATGTTATACGTGCTACGGGGGCATAAGTATCAAAATAATCTATTCCTTCTTTTTGTCTATATCCATTGGCCACCAACCTAGCCTTAAAAGTTTGGACGGTACCATCAGAGTTATATTTTCTCCTGAAAACCCATTTACAACCAATAGGTTTAGATCCTTTTGGCAAATCGACTAATACCCAAGTATTATTAGACATAATTGAGTCCATTTCATCATCTATAGCTTCTTTCCAAAAAAAAGCATCTCTAGAAGACATAGCATCGCTAAAACATTTAGGATCACCTTCTAAATTAAATACTAAAGGGTATTTATTTACCACATTATTATCTCTATCTCTTTCAACAAGAAAAATATGAGTAATAAAGTCGGGACCTAAATCTTTCAATTTTCTTGGTCTTGTGCTTCTCCTTGGTTCAGTCATAATTTTCGAATCCTTTATTTCCTTTTCATGAGAATCTACTTGTATTTCTCTAGGCTTTGAATTATTATTCTCAATAATTTCAAAGTCCGTAGAATACTTATTCTCAAAAAACTCAACATCTCTTGATTCCACTATGACATTTGATTCTAAATCAAGAAGCCTATAAGCTTTACTATTTTCAGCATATCCAAGGAAAACACTTTTAATTGCTCTAGGACCAAGCTTTGTTCTCTTAGGGTCTGGTACTCTATAATAAGCCAAGCACCCTCACACTTTAAAATATGACAAGTTTGGCTTTCTACCTTTCCACAAGTCATATGGACTTATGTTAGTCTTCTTGGAGGGTATTCTATTATGAATATGACATGCAGTAAGTAATGCTTCACCCCATAAATTAATTGGTATCTTTGAGTTAGAAAGCATACAATTAATCATTTCTCCAAGAGATCTATTTTTCCTTTCAGCCAAACCATTCTGCTGTGGAGTGTATGGTGCTGAAGTTTGATGAATAATACCATGTTCTTCACAAAATGATGAAAATTCATTCAAGAAATATTCACCACCTCTATCCGAACGTAGAACTTTAATTTTCATTTCCAATTAATTTTCTACTTCAACCTTATATTTCTTAAACACGATAAATGCTTCATCTTTAGATCTTAAGAGATAAACGTACAAATACCTACTACAGTCATCCACAAAGGTAATAAAATACCTTTTACCACCACGAGTTAACATTCCATTGAATTCGCATATATCGCTATGCACCAAATCTAACAAATTCGAATTCCTACTTGTACTCGGAAAAGGTCTCTTCGTTAATTTAGACTCAGCACAAATTTCACATTTATCTAATTCTCCATTAAAATTGATGAAGTCTAATTTTTTCATATTCTTTAAATATCGAAAATTTAAATGCGCTAATCTACTATGCCATAAAATTGAAGAGTCAATAGTATAAACAGAAGATTCAATCTTATTATTGATACTTAGTTGATACATGCCATCATTGGCATAACCCTTTCCCACAAATATTCCATTTTTCGACAAGATAACCTTGTCGGATTCAAACAGATACCGAAATCCCCTTTTAAATAACAAATCAACAGAAATTAAATTCTTCCTAATCTCGGGTACATACAATACATTCAGAAGGGTAACTTTCTTTCCCGAAGTGAAGTCTAACTCCACGAAGCCTTGGCCTTCGATTTTTGCAACACTGGTGTTTGCCATTTGGACCTCTCAATAGTTAATGTCAACAACCTCTTGAAAGTTCTTGATCATGGACTTATCCTTGCACACGTGGATTGTTGCTCCGGAATCCAACCACCAACCCGATTGAGCAAGTACCGTTGATTTCGAATCGTGGCCACAATACCATCAAATTTCTCAGAAATTTCCAAGTTTGAAAACTTATGTGTAACCATGGCCACATAGTTTTCTTCAACAGCATTGGTATCCGCCTTCACAATTGGCATTGGTGTATTCTTCTCCTTGGAAGTATTGTTCTTGCGATGCCTACAGTCCCTTGCAAAATGGCCCACTTTGCCGCAAACGAAACAGCCTCCTTTCTTTTTCTTTTGTGCCTTCTTAAAATTCTTCTCTCTCTTGCGTTTCGGGTTCGGGTTATTTTTGGACTGAAATCCATTACCCGTCAGGACATTCACTTTAGTCTCGTATAGTCCAGAATTTTCACACAAGCGTGACTCTTCTTCAATGCGAAGATGTTTCTAGAGTTGAACCAAAGTTATGTCCTCTGTCTTGTGCATAAGCCTTTTCCCATAGTCCTTCCAACTTGAAGGCAATTTAGCAATGATTGCTCCAACTTGAAATGCTTCTGGTATGTCGATTTTGAGAGCACGAATTTTGTTCACTAGAACTTGTAGTTCATGGACTTGCTCCGGAAGGGGTTTAGCATCAATAAATTTGAAATCGAAATATTTAGCAATCGGATATTTGTTAGTACCTTGTTCCTCTGCTTTGTACTTGAATTCGAGTGCATTCCATATTTCCCTAGCCGACTTCATTTCTGTGAACAAGTCATATAATCGATCGGACAGCGTATTGAGAATGTGCCCGCGACAAAGTAGTTCGTCTTCATCACGTTTCTTCTTTGCCTTATTCACCCTCTCAATTTCTTCAGCATTTGGTTCTTGCCCTTCGGTGGTAGGAACAAGATCTTCAATAGGCGCCAAATTCGGGTCCAGAATATATGATATCTTCAAAGCCGTAAGCAGAAACATTACTTTGTCCTTCCAACGTGAGAGGTTGTTGCCGTCGAACCGATCTAACTTGACCATATCCTGATTCATCACTTTGATGGTTTCCGACTCCATTGTTGTGCGAAAATTGATCCTAAAAATTGTTGGAAAAAAATTAATGGAAGGGAGTAACAATGTGGTCGGATTTTGAGACGTGTAATCACTCTCTTTTAGGATCAATTTGCCCCACAAAGTTGCTACGGGTTTCTGGCAAATTCCCTTAAGGATACAACAAAGTCGCGATGAGATTCTTGGATAGCAATTCCAGTAAATCTCCTAAAACACTCTACGAAACAATGAAGATTGGTTGTCTCTCTTTTGAAGGAAAATGAAAGAAATAAAAAGTTGACTCGGAAATTGAACAGAATTGTCCTTTATATAACACTAATAGAACACACCTCTTGGTGTCCAAAGCGCCCATGTACGAATACACCTATTCATATCCGAAACATCGCACTTATTCATATCCGAAACATCGCACCAATTCATCTCCAAAACATTACAATTCGGACATGACTGTTCGTGAGTGATAACAATCATTCAGACACAACCGTTCGTAAGTGACAACCGCCATTCGGACACAACTGTTCATGTCTGAACAATCATAATTAATAATATAGAATATAAATATTAAAAGAATTGATTTCGAAAGGAAAAGTAATAATAATAATTAAGGTTTATTCGAAAGGAAAAGTAATAATAATAATTAAGAGAATTGATTTCAAAAGGAAAAGTAATAATAATAATTAAGGTTTATTTGAAAGGAAAAGTAATAATAATAATTAAGGTTTATTTCCGTCCACAGCGCGCCAAGTGCTAAGTGCATCTAATAATCGCGCACCCGCACGCGGGTATAGTGGGGTCTAGCCCACTTGCCCATTTCTTTATTCTGAAAGACCATTGTGACCTTCTAACTAATAAAGAGACTTGCACTCTTCTTTCTATCCTATGTGGGATTGAAAAGGCAACTTTTGTTTTAACAAACAAACTTCAACATTAGGTTGACCCGTCAATAATCCATACACATCGGCTGATTCTTGTTCACCTTGTTTTATAGCCCCAAGGAAAAAGATACCCTGAATCCCGAGTAGAAATTCTATTTGTGATCCGAATCTATACCAACGTAGTACCCACAAAAAAAAAATAAAACAAACTTTATTTTTCCCTCTTGAAGAAAACAAACAAGATCTTCACATGGCTCGATCACTCGCTGACGGTTTGTTTCGACGACAAGTAGAAGCTGTCGAGGAACGAGGCACCATCGGAAAGCGATAAGTTGCCGCCGCTTAGGGCACAATGTGGATTCAAGGGTAATGCGGGGTTGCAAGACATTTGAGTGTTCGAGTGAGTGTAACTTTGCAACTCTCTAATGATTAGTGGTTTACTTGCCGCTTGGTCTCTCGGTGAAATAGGTGCTGATGTTCGGATTCAACCATGTAAATCTTTCGTGTTTTTTTATTTTCCTCGTCAATCTTGTCATGTAATTCGTTCACTCGCATTTGATTTAAATTGCAAAATCCATTAACTTCCACAGTTTTTTTCGCAGCAGGTGGCGTTTGGGTAAAGTAAAAGACTACGAACTATAACACTGGGTTGGTTTGGTTGAATGAAGTTCTCTTTCCTCTTTCCTGGTGTCGTGGTGCAAGTGAGGGAAGAAGACAATGAGAGAGAGAGAGAGAGAGAGAGAGAGAGAGAGAGAGTACTAAGGAGGAGGAAGAAGACGAAATAGAGGGGGGCAGGGAGAAACAGAGTACTAGGAGGAGGAAGAAGACGAAATAGAGGGGGCAGGGAGAAACAGAGTACTATGGAGTAGGGGTGAGCAAAAAAGACCGCCCGGACCCGATCCGATGGTCCGGTTCCCGGTTCCTAAAATTGGAACCGGTGACACAGCGGTCCGATTCCAGGGCCCAGGACCGGACTGGTCCTTTTTTTAAAAATTTTTTTTTAAAACAAACCTAACGTTTACTTGTTGTTTAGGTTTAGGTCATTTAGGGTTCGATCCAGAATTGTCAATCGAAGAGGCCTTGACTTCGCCGAGCTCGTGGTACACCGACCCTTGTTTCCTCGACCTTGAGCTCGATTGCATCTTCTATCAAAGTGTGTATCCATTTTTCGGAAACGCGGACCGGAAATCCTTAGAACCACCCGGGAACCGGACCGGACCAACGGTCCGGTCCGGTTCCCGGTTCCGAGGTCGGCCGGTCCGGTTCGCGGTTCCGAAAAGTGGGAATCGGGACCACCGGTCTGGTTCCCCATTTTTTATGGGAACCGGACCGGATCGGGAACCACTCACCCCTACTTTGGAGGATGAAGAAGACGAAATAGAGGGGGCAGGGCTGTACAGGGACCGGGAAATATTTCGTGAGATCCTCCGAAATCTTGTTGGGCTCACCTATATTTATTTTTCAAAATCATAATGATTATGGCAAGACATCATTCTTTTTATTTTTATTTTTTTTAGGAAGATGACTTTTGGGGTCAAATTACCATAGTGGCCATGGCAGAAAGTTTCTAAATCCCATGCAACTAAACATATATATTTAATACACAACATGTCCTAATATGTTGGAATCTTTTATTTTTGATAAATGACATCTCGACGTGTTACGTGTCGATACCGATACTATTTGATAATAGAATGAACCAAACAAGAAAACCCAAATGCTTTTCCTTATCTTCTACTGACCAACCGCAATTTCAGTGGCCAAATGGCAGCTGCAACGACCAAAAGGAACCACTCATTATATGTCCCGTGAAGTGGTCTTCAAGGAGAAATGTTTTGGGATTTCTTTCCTCACATTGTTGGTCAAGAAGTTCCGATCTACTTGGACGACTCTGTCACCCATCCGCCGTCCGAAATCTTTCGGATCCATCTATATCCTTCGATCGGTCGGTTTTCGTTAATGGATTCAAACTCGAGACATATATTATAATATTGCCATTATTATAAACAGGCGGCGCCAATGACGATTCATGAGTGAGAGGGACTGGTCACATATCCTTATTTTACCTGCGGTCCCTAACTTTAATAGTGTAGATTCATAACAACCACCTATTGAATCGGTCGGGTTTAGCTTCCATATAGCAAAGAAAACACAAACATCCATGAACGACAAGAGATCCAGCGTCAAATGACCTCTTTGCTTTTACTGTAGTTATTCAAAATATGCAAAGTTTATAAATCTCGGATTCTACCAAAATAATTATGTCCTTTTCAATCGTAAATCTGTAGCTTTCCAAGTTGTGAATCATGCCAACTCCTGTTACTCGTTGCAAAGGGACAAATGGCCCGATTGATAGCAGAATTTTGAGGGCTAACGACGACAAAAAAAAACAAGGTTAGGGGACCGAGCGAAAGCGATGGTAGTGATCTAGAGAAAGCAGAAAGAAATGCAAAAGGACCTCTCCAATGGCCATTATGAACTAGAAGAAGTTAGACGAACATATACCTCATTAGATTCAAAGAGGCAAGCCTGCCATGGATTACCTAGTCTTGCTTTTGTGCCTTCACTTACTGTGGGGCTTGATCCAAGCTCTCTCTTTCGTTGGGACGAGAGTCCAAACGGCTCCCTCCAACCTCCCGCCCGGTCCGCGGCCTCTTCCGCTCATCGGTGACCTCCTCGAACTCGGAAAGCTTCCCCACAAGTCTCTTGCCAGGCTTGCCCGCACTTACGGCCCCATAATGAAACTTCAGCTCGGCTTCATAACCACTGTTGTCATTTCTTCTCCAGCACTCGCCAAAGAAATCCTCCGAACCCACGATGCCATCTTCGTGAGTCGAACGATTCCGGACACCATCACGGCCCACAACCACGATCAACTCGGCTTGCCCTGGATGCCCATTTCGCCTCTCTTTCGAAAGCTTAGAAAAATGTACAACTCCCATCTATTGTCCAATACGAAACTTGATTCCAACCAGCAACTTCGCAGCATGAAAGTTGAAGAACTTGTCTGCTACGTTCGGAGATGTGCGCACAGTGGCGATGCCATAGACATTGGCGAGGCTGCTTTTAGGACTAGCCTCAACTCTCTGTCGAACACGGTTTTCTCACTGGACATGACTTGCCCTTCAAATTCAGCTAAAGAGTTGAAGGAGCTGGTGTGGCAAATCATGGCCGAGGTTGGAAAGCCAAACCTTGCAGATTACTTTCGTGTGCTGAAGAAGATTGATCCACAGGGCTTGAAGCGCCGGACGGAATTGTGTTTTGGCGAGATGTTCGATATCTTCGATGTCCTCATCAAGAAACGGTGGCAGCTGAGGATGCAGTCCGGTTCAGTTACTAGCAACGATGTCTTGGATGCTCTTCTTGATGTAGTGGAAGAGAAGAGTGAGGACATGGACATCTCTCTAGTCAAGCATCTGCTTCTGGTATTCAATCTTCTCTTTGTTTGTCACTACCTTATTTGTCGAACAATATTTTCATTCACCTGTCGTCGTTGTCGTCATTGGACCAAAAAATACTAGGGAAAAACACCGTTGCGGCGCACGATGATCTTATTGTTATAATTTTTCGTACAATTTATAAGTTTGATTCACTCAGCATAAATAGAACAACCTTATGGAATCAAGGTTATTGATCTATTTCACTTTGTTTGTACTTGGTTTCACTTATTTTGCTGCAAACGATGAATCTAAATCTTCCCATCGTAAGTACTTATCATGCTCTGCTGTCCGTTGCAAATGATGACCACAGGACTTCTTTGTTGCCGGTACCGAAACCACTTCAAGTACTCTAGAGTGGGCAATGGCGGAGCTACTTTGCAACTCGGAGAAGCTATCAAAAGCCCAATCCGAGCTCCATGAAGTCATCGGCAAAGGCAACCGGATGGAGGAAGTCGATATCCCTCGCTTACCATACTTACAGGCTATCGTAAAAGAAACTTTTCGACTTCACCCACCGTTTCCACTCCTCCTCCCACGCAAGTCTGAAGCCGATACACAAATAGGCGGTTTCACCATTCCAAAGGGTGCACAAGTTCTTATCAATGCGTGGGCTATAGGAAGAGATCCTAGCATTTGGGTCAATCCAAATGAATTTGTGCCGGAGAGGTTCCTAGGATCCGATATAGATCTCCGGGGAAGTATTTTTGAGCTTGTACCATTTGGCGGTGGCAGGCGAAGTTGTCCAGGATTGCCGTTGGCCACGAGAATGTTACATCTGATGCTGGGTTCGCTCGTTAACGCATTTAATTGGAGGCTCGAAGACGGTGTCACACCAGAAACTATGAACATGGAAGACAAGTTCGGGATCAGCGTGCAGAGAGCTCGGCCTCTGAAAGTCGTGGCCTTACCAGCGTAAACTGCGGAAAGATTTAAGTTATGGAACATGCACTAATGAGACCCCTCGTTTGAACACATTCGGAACATGTGTTGTGTTGTTAATTGGATGACATCATTCCCAATCCATGGAACGAATCAGCCCCCACTTGCCCGGAAAAAGACATAAGAGAAGGGTCTGCGGTCCTTGGCTTCAATAATGCAGGTTCATAGCAACCGCTCAATTTCTGGTGGACAGTAAAAAGAGATGACAACTTGGCCATAATTTATCTATGTCAGAGTAATTAAATATTAAATTACGTATTCATCTAACAATTTAATAGTGATATCACAAAATTTCACATAGTATCAGAACAGGAGGTCATGAATTGAAAGAAAAAAGAAATGCAAGAGGACCACCACAATGGCCTCCATATGATAGAAAAAATAGAGGAACATGCACCTTTGCAGATTTAGAAAGAGGCAAGCCTCACAAATCATAAGCGCAGGGACATGGATTTCTTAGCAATGATCTTTTGCCTTTACCTTCTCTGGGGCATTGTTGCAAGTTCTCTTTCATTGCAAAGAGAGGCAAAAGGTCACCCTCCAACCTCCCACCAGTTCACACCCTCTTTCGGTAATGGCGACCTCCTAGAACTTGGAAACCTTTCCTAACCTTAGATTTACATCCCTTTAGGCGGTGTTTGATCGTCCGAATTTAGATTGGGACAGGATAGAATAAGGTAGGATTAGAATTCTTCCAAATATCCTCTGAATTGTAGAAAATCCCATTAAGATTGATATTAAAAATGTTCAAAAGCCTTTCAAAATCTCCTTTGCTCAGCACAATCTCCCGCGACATTCGTATCTCACCATTGAGCTTCCTGCAATATCTATATTGCGCCATTGAGCTTCCTCACCGGCGTCCTGCTCTCTCAACTCTTCTTCGGTTCGTCTCCTTCACCACTGGTCCCTAGATCCACCGATATCTCCACCTAAAAACCGTAGTCCTCACTCAGCTTCACCGTATCAAAGGCGATTCGGACACTCGCAAAGATGAGCCTTGGGTCGCTACCAAAATTTTGGATCTTATATGTCTTATGGCAGCGAGTCTCGTGGTAGTGTTTGTTTTCCGACACGAGCAGAGGAAAAATATCGAACAACAAATGAAGCTACGGATTTGGTGGAGAAACGGGAGCGGCACAACCTATGTAGCTTGCATCATAACAATCACCGTGGAGAAAGGCGGTTTATGCGGCTGGCGGTGTTAGAAACAGACTCGATGGCGCTTCCTCATCCATGATGGCTCCCATACCGAGTTGAGGCTAATGCAGAAAGTAGATTTGAGAAATTTTTTTATATTTCTCTGTGTAATAATGAAGAGTATATGAACCGATTTATAAGTTTTACGGAGCACTATTTAAAGTAACTGATTATTACAATATCAATTACATTCAATCAGAAAGATGTTCAGAATATCATAAATATTCTAAATATCTCAGTGGATTTCCGCAACCCTAATGCCATTAGAAAACATCTACCTTTTACTCTTTTCTACTTTACAAGGGTCCTGATAATAAATCAATGATTTTGAAAAAAAAAATTGGCTAATTTGGTGTTGCTGCTTCATTTGGTTGGTAGAGGAGGATCTCCCCTTTTATCAATTCTAAGGGCTTTCAAGAAACACCCTCTATATAAATCTTTATTTCTCGCACTCTTGAAACAGTTTTATAGCAAACTTATCAACAAAATCCTCTGTAGACATGGTTGCTGTCTCACCCGTAAACTTGTCAAAATGGTCCAAAATCCATTTAATAACCGACAAGTATTTAAATGCGTAAGAACAAACTTAGTAAGCCAGCATAATGGATCTACAAAATAAAGAGGCTACAATAAATAGGTTATACCCATTTACAACCCACTTAGACAATCCATTTCACAGCATCTACCTTCTTTTTTTACTTTTTTTTTTTTACTTTCTTTTTGTTTCTTTCTTTTACTTTTCTTTTTACGTTCTTTCTTTATTTCTTTTATCTTACGAAGGGGGAGAAGGTCATGCCGTCCGCCCGCCCGCCCTGCCACCCGCCAATTTATTGCGTTTTCGCATTGGTTTATCTACACTTCTGAACCTTTAAATCGAGCACCACCATCGCTCATCAACGTCCTAACCTTGCCGGACCTTTTATTTGTTTTCTTCTCATACTGCAACTGCTATATCGTTCTTTTCTTTTTTCATCTGTTACGTGGTCGATCCTCAGAGAATGGATGAAGGGTTTAAAGGTGTCCCAGACGGGGAGTGTCTTATTGCTCTGTCTAAGCATGATGAGCCTGCAAATTTTATCCAGAACAGAGGTGGATTCTAAGCAATTTTCTGAGCGCTTAAGAGCTTCATGCTCCACATTCTCTCAGTAAAATTCAAGACGTCTCAACCAGTGGAGCCGAGGAAAAGGAAATCACAGAGAAATATGGGAATTATGAAAAATGAGAAGATACGAAGTGTACTCATTGCCCATTCGTAAAATTTTATTACGTGAATTTGTCAGCTGCTCTTGTGTGATTTACTAACTTTTCACCGACTATGTTTTCTACTATAACGTTGTATCACAACCTCTCATTTGAGTTCGTACAAAATTTTATATGATTATTTACAATTTATCAAAACATTGAGTTACCACTTTAATTTCTAGTAATTTGATTTGGGAGATTAGAGAGTGACCGAGAAGAGAATAGGGAGAATCGTCTAAGGAAACATCGATGAACATGGTGTTGGGAACAGTCAGCAGAAATCCAATACCTTTATCCGGGGAGATCGCCAAGAGAGAGCTTAAATGTGAGCACGTCAACATATCCAGTTGGATAAACCTTCACTCAAAAACTTAAACCACTGAGTTATAGGCCAACTTTGACATATTAACTGCTCAACACCACACCAATTATCTTATGGGGGACTTATCTAACACAACTCATACGTGCATCCTAACAATCTCTCTGTCAGCTCTAATATTAGGTTTGCTCCCCCTTAATCCAAATATCTTTCCGCATCAATTTATCTCAACTTGAATCTCCAAATCATTGCAATACACCCGCAACTATGCACCACAATCAACCAATATCAACCGATCACTTGGGATTGCATCACCCATGGTCTCAATCTTGAGTCGCCAAGCCAACTATCCATGGTAGAAATCATGGCCACAGTATCCTTAAGTTTTTCAGAAATATTCAAGTTTGAAAACTTGATTGAAGTCATGGTCACGTAGTTCTCTTCAACCATATTTGCATCGCCTTAAATGTTGAAGTGTTCTTCTCCTTGAATGCGCTCTTGCGGTGTCTTCACTCTTTTGCATAGTGACCTTCATTGCCAAAAACAAAGCAGCAACCCTTTTTCTTCTACTATGGCTTTTAAAAATTCTGCCTTCTTTTGCGTTTTAAGATATGGTGGGTTTTTTATTGAAATCCATTTTCCTCCACAGCATTCACTTTGATATCATACAAAACAGATTTCTCACATAAACGTAACTCTTCCTCAATGCAAAGATGTTTATGAATTAGGTCCAAATTGATGTCCTCGGATTTATGTGGCATCCTTTTTTTCATAATCTTTCTAACTTGGAGGCAATTTTGTAATAATTGCTCCAACTTGAAAGGATTCTGGAATATCTATCTTAAGAGCACAAATTTTATTGACCAATATTTGTAGTTCATGGACTTGCTCCGACAAGGATTTGGTATCAACATACTTGAAGTCAAGATATTTAGCAATCAAACATTTGTTTGTACCTTGCTCCTCCGCTTTATAATTGAAGTCAAGTGCATTCCATATTTCTCTAGCAGACTTCATCTCAGTGAACAAGTCATTGAGACGATCGGATAATGTGTTCAACATATGGCCTCGATAAAGCAACTTGTCCTTTTCACGTTTCTTCCTCTCTTTATTGACTTTTTCAACATCCTCTGCACTTGGCTCTCCTTCTTCAGTGGTAGGCTGCGGATCCTCTATAGTCAGCAAATTGGGATCAAGGATCTTCCTCTCTTTATTGACTTTTTCAACATCCTCTGCACTTGGCTCTCCTTCTTCAGTGGCAGGCTGCAGATCCTCTATAGTCAGCAAATTGGGATCAAGGATATAGGAAATCTTCAGCGCCATGATGAGGAACATCATCTTCTCTCTCCAGCGTGAGAAATATTGCCATCGAATTGGTCCCGTTTCATCATATCTTGGTTCATGACTTTGATGGATTCTGACTCCATTGTTGCTCGAATAAATCCTTAACATTGTTGTAAAATGTGATCGAACGGGGTGAACAATAGAATCGGACTTTGAGGCGTGATGACACTCTTTTTAAGGATTTATTTGCCCCATAATATTGTTAATAGTTTCAACAAATATCCTCCAAGATACAACAAAATCTCAATGAAAATAGCACATAGCAATTCTAATGTTTCTCTAAGATCTCTCGAGGGAAATAATTGTAAACAATAGCTGTTTATCTTTTGAGAAAAAACAAAAATAGAAGTTAAGATACTAAAAATGAATAGAGTCACTCAACATATAATATTTGAAAGAAGACAACTTTTTATGTCTCAAAAGTGTCATTCGATCACAACTATTCGTGTCCAAAAAACAGTTATGTTAGTCCCCACTAAATTTAATTCATTTTTTTCCTTAAGGCTTAAAATAGGGAAAGTAATTTGGATTTGCCTATTTCTCGTTTTATTTGCCAATTGGAAAGATTTAAATTTTATTTAATTTCCTAAAAAAATAAAAAGAAATGGGCAACGAGTCGGGCCGGATGGGCCCGAACCCCCTTCTGGCCTTATGGCCCGCATCTCTCCTTTCTCGCGGGAAGCGAGCCTAAGCCTCTCTTTCGGGGTGCACGTGAGCTGGGGCCCGCATCATCATCATCATCATCTCTCTCTCTCTCTCTCTCTCTCTCTCTCTCTCTCTCTCTCTCTCTCTCTCTCTCTCTCTCTCTATATATATATATATATATATATTTAGGGTTTGGCCGGCGAGGGTGGCGGGCAACCCTTGCTATTGCTGGCCCCCGGGCAAGGTGACTCTCGCTAGCCGCCGTCGAGGGTAAGCCGACCCTAGGCGATGGTTGCCTCGCCGACCTTGGACGACGGCCTTCACGGCCTCAAGCGCGATTGGCGAGGTTGCGATGGTGTTGGGCAAGGTGGCCCTCACCTAGATCTTACAAGGCTGCGACCCCTTGCCCAATGCCACGAACCTCGCCTAGGGCCGATGAGAGCTAGCGAGCAGACATGGAGGGCTGGCTGGCCCTTGCCCGAGGGCCAACAAGGGTTGGCTGGCCAGCCAAACCATAAATTTCAAAAAAAAAAAAAAATTAGAAAATAATTTTTTTAAACAAATATCATTAAATAATGGCCACGTCGGCGTCAATCTTCCTATGTGAAATTGCTAACGTCCACATCAGCGATTTTTTATTAAAATTGACCGAATGGACTGAATTGGTACCAATGCAAAAAGGTTTAGGACTAAATTAGTCCAATTGAAAGGTTTTTGGTACCAATGTAATAGGTTTATGACTTTTTTGGTATTTTTTCCTCATATTATGTTAAGTTAGTGTCTCGAGTTTGAATCGTAATAGAGACTCATTGGAAGATTTTGATTTGTCCAAAATCTGTTGCGCATCTTTTGAGTATCTCGCGCAAATCTGGATTATTCGGACGAAGGGGATTGATATTTATCTCTAACGGTTTGACTTTTCTTGAGCTTTCTTTATGTTGCGTGCAGGAGGGAGACACTTTCTTTGGATATGTACAGATCAAAGAAAGTCACTAGAGGACAAAGAATTGACTCATTATCCTAGAATTTATATTAGTTTATGAGGACAAAAAAAAGGTCTTTGTCAGAGAAAGAAAGAGGGGTTTTGCTTTATCCCTCTCTTGCAGAACAGTCATATAAGAAAGGGACAACCGCACAGTGGCTTTGTATAAAAAAAAGCCGCACGAAGGGAAAAAGAAGCAGAGAAAGGGCGCTTCTTGAAGCCGCACGAAAACGAAGAAAAGAACGTCATTGATGTTCTTTGTTCAGCCGTTTTGGATAGCAAACAAGACGAGTATCTATTTCTCTCTGTGAGTCTTTCTGAGTGAGAGTTCTGTGAGAGATTGTGAGATATGGCTTGTGGATTTGTTTTGGGCTTAAGCTAGGTGCGGGAAACACTCGAGTGCATGAGCGATTATAACTTTGATTCTCCGATTATAATGGATTATATTGCTGACTCTCCCCGTGGACGTAGGTACCGACATTCGGACCGAACCACGTAATCTCTGATGTCATTTATCGTTCCTCGTAATTTTTCTGGTGATTTCGTATTGACTTATTTGCAAAATCCGTTAGTGTTTCCGCGTTAATATCTCAACATATTATACTACCAAAAAATTTCTCTAAAATTTCTTTGTTTGGCCAATTGAAGAATACTTTTGCTTTCGGTAAGTAGATTACTCTTTTTTGGCAAGACTAAAATGCCAATTGAAGTTTTCTTTTTCTCTTTCACGTTTTCTTATATCAAACACGCGACCGCGAAAAAGCAGTCTTTGTATGGCAAAAGTCGCAAAGCAAGGCCAAACGGTGACAAAGAATCTTTGAGTGAAAGAGTTGCTAACTTCTCTAAGAAAAAGTGACAATTGCGATTAAAAAATTCACCTACTTTCAAGTAGTTATTAATGGGAAGTGATCACACACCTTGTAGCTGTAGCTTCACAAAGAGAAATGGACTACTTGGTTTTGATCTTGTGTTTGTACCTCCTCTGGGGCTTGTTCCAAGCTTTCTCTTCCGTCACCGGGGGTGGCCGAAAAGATCGGCCCTCCAACCTCCCCCCCGGTCCACGGCCTCTTCCAATAGTCGGCAACCTCCTCCAGCTCGGAGATCTTCCCCACAAGTCCCTCGCCAAGCTCGCTAGCGCTTACGGCCCCATCATCAAGCTGGAACTCGGCTTTGTGACTACGGTGGTCATCTCTTCGCCGGCGCTCGCCAAAGAAATCCTCCAAGCCCGCGATGCTGTCTTCTCGCATCGTATGGTTCCCGATTCCGCCATGGCCCATGACCATGACAAACTAAGTGTGGGTTGGGTACCGGTATCTCCCCTTTTCCGATACCTCCGAAAAATATACAACTTGCATATCCTCTCCAGCAAGAAACTCGATTTGAACCAACACCTTCGCAGCAAGAAAGTGCAAGAGCTGATCACCTTTGTTAGGAAATGCGCGTGCGCCGGCGAGGCAGTGAATATCAGTGAGGCAGCTTTCAGGACCAGCCTCAACGCGATATCGAACACGATTTTCTCTTTGGACGTGATGGAACCTTCGAATCCTGCCGGAGAGCTGAAGGAAGTGATGGGGCAAATCATGGTTGAGATTGGAAAGCCTAACCTGGCAGATTACTTTCCCGTGCTCAAGAAGATCGGCCTGCATGGCCAGAAGCGTCGCGTCGCGGCGAATTTCAAGAAGGTGTTCGACATCTTTGACGACCTGATCGAGAGAAGGCTGCAGCTAAGGAAGGAGACTGGTTCGATTGAGCGTAACGATGTTTTGGATAATCTTCTTGATCTAGTTGAAGACAAAAATGAGACCCTGGACATGTCCTTAGTCAAGCATCTACTTCTGGTACTGTGTCCTCGTATCGCGCTTCCTTATTTGTGATGATTAATGTCTAATTCCTAGGTACAAAATCTTTGATTTGCGAAATTGGTCACGCAGGATGTATTCATCGCTGGCAGCGAAACCACTGCGAGCACTCTGGAGTGGGCGATGACCGAACTGCTTTGCAACCCGGAAAAGCTGTTAAGAGCCCAAGCTGAGCTCCATCTAGTCATTGGCAAAGGCAAGCAGATTGAAGAAGCCGATATTTCTCGCTTACCCTATTTACAAGCTATCGTGAAAGAGAATTTCCGACTTCACCCAGTAGCTCCTCTCCTTGTTCCTCGGAAATCCGGAGAAGATTTCATCACAGGCGGTTTCACAATTCCAAAGGGTGCACAAGTCCTCATCAATGTATGGGCGATGGGTCGAGATCCTAGCATTTGGGACGATCCAGGCAAGTTCATGCCCGATAGGTTTCTTGGATCCGATATCGATGTTAGGGGACAAAACTTCGAGCTCCTGCCTTTCGGTGGCGGCAAGCGGATTTGTCCGGGATTGCCATTGGCCATGAGAATGCTGCCTTTGATGCTCGGCTCGCTCATTAATGTCTTCGATTGGAAGCTCGAACAAGGCGTTACCCCTGAGAATTTGAACATGGAAGACAAGTTCGGAATAGCCATCCAACGGGCTGAACCTCTGAATGCTGTGCCCATTCCTATATGAAAGAAGAAAAAGAAATGCATGCTGGGGTTGCGTTCTTTGTAATCATGATCTATTATGATCATCGCATGGTCAATTTATGTGTTGAAGTTATTATTTGCTGTCCCACATCGGTTATGAATGGGTCATGTATCCTCTTTAAATTCATGTGGTATCACTCCACCTATAAACTTAAGCTTTTGAATTAGACTTTTACGTCCTAATCTTCCTAATTGGACATCTCTTACCGTTGTGTCCCATCTCCGAGCGAAGTTCGACATGTCATCTTCATTCCGAGTCTTGACATCCTAGGCCGCAAGTGGGTCCAGTATAGTTATTACAAAGGACGAACAAATGCAGCATCAAACAGTTCGGACCATCTATCAAACAGTTCGGCATCACAAAATGACTTAGCAGTGTGCAGTCCATCTCTAGGCTCACGCTCTGATGAATTGAACTCTAAATCCATGACTTTATCCATGTCCTTCGATTTTGGAAGTGAAGGGTTACAGCCCTTACTAAAAGACTTTTCGACATTTCAGTCAAAGATAATGCAATCTCCAAACTATGCATATCTCATCCGCGCATGCTAGAGCCCAGAACAATCTAAGTCCATAAGAGTACTACCTGTATTAAACAAAAATTATACTGATACACTACAAGCAAAAAGTTTCGTATGACCGCAATGGTCTAAGCGAGGCGAGGCCAGCCTCGTCGGCCGCTAAAAAAGAAAACCATAGGGAAAAATGAAACATAAATAAAAGATTCAAAAAAAATATAATAATATGTCATTAAAGATTGACCATGTCAGCGCCGGCTATGCCACGTAGGACGGCCGGCATTCATCTCAATGATTTCCGGCCAATAAGTCTCAATTGGGAAAATGTAAAAATATTTAGGACTTAATTGACAAACTTAAAAGATTTAGGACTTAATTGGTAAAAATACAATAGGTTTAGGATTTTTTGGACTATTTTTCTGCAAATTCTTTCTTCATCTTTAACTCACTAACTCGTAAGTAGACTTACGCTGGTTAGTTACAAACTTTATTGTAAATTAATTTTCCCACAACCATTTTTTGTTCTTGAGCGGATAATTTTTACAGAACCAGTAACTTCCACTCCACTTGTAAGTTGATAAATTCCTTAGTTTGCTGGTAACTTACTCCGTCAATGTAGAGCTATGTGGGTGCATCTTTAGTTTCACTCACTGCTCTCGATTTTCACTGTATATTTGAATGATAAATTTTGAAGCATTTAATCGAACTTATTACAGTTGAAGCATTCAACCAACTCCCACCTAGTTACAGGTTTAATCCGAGACTTTAAAAGCTTGCACTAGTATTCGCGTGAATTACAACTTACAAGATTGCGGTCAAGGGTACTTTCGTTAAAGGGCATAATGCACATGATGAGCACTTCCCACTTAAGAATTACGTGCATTGCACATTTTGATATGAAAAACAAAAAGTTATTGGCGCTAACAACTGAAAATCTGCATGTTACCGGTGGTAAAGTGTAAGGAGTTGAAAGTTTAGGGTTTAACTTGTAAGAAGGTAAGAGTTTAGGAGAGTAAACGCAAAAGGTTCAGGATTTGATGATGTATAAGAGAGTAAGAATTTAGTGTTGTAAAATGAAGGACTTTGAATTTTAGGGTTTATGAGGTAAGAGGGTGGAAGTTGAAGTGCTTTCTTCGTTGTTGAAAAGAAGCACATAACCTCTTCCTCATTCTACTCCTTGACCAGAACACGATCACGACCCCCTTTACCATCTTTAGTTGTATTCCGATCTATGATGACGAGTCCAATTTTGAGCAACAGCTCCAAAGTTTCTTCATTCTAATCTTTCCTCGTGGCTTCGTAGTGATCTACTTAAGTGATCTATAGTCACGACGTTCAAGTAGGCTTGTCAAATGGGTGTGTTTGATTTAGGTGGATAAAAAATGGGTTCTACCCAAATGGGTGTGTTTGATTTAGGTGGATAAAATATGGGTCCTACCCAAATTGACCTATTCAACCTTTTAAATCTATTTTTATGTTATATAATTTCAGCAACCCATGCATGATCCAATCAAGATCCAACCCAACTCAAATCAACCCATGTCCTCCTCTGCTCTTCATCTTCGTCTCTTCTTCACCCCTAAAGTCTCCCACAAAACTGTTCCCTCCCCACTGCCAATGTCCACTATCACCGCCATCCTCAATTGGGTACTCCAAAATCTTGAGGTAAAGAATTTTGAAGTCATTCCTTATAGGGAAAAGAAATTTATAATCTAGTAAAAAGGCTTGAAGAGTTGAAATCGGGATCTTTGACTCCAATACCAATTTGAATTTAACTTCGTAATCGGGTTCCATTTTATCGTTTTAGATGAGGCGGATAAGCAGTACTAAACTATCTCATCAAGAGTTTAAAGTGCAAGAGATGATTCAAAGATTGTAAAAGATAATAAAAAAAATTAAGAGAAGTTTTTAAATTACTCAAATGGAAGCTGGTAACCTTAAACTAGTTGGTAAAGTTAATCAGAGAAAGTTAGTCCAACTAAGTTTGGTAATTTCTAAAATGAGTAATTAAACTTTAGGCATCTCTAAAAAATGCAACTAAAAGTTTCTAAACAATAAAGATAGCTGGTAAATATAACAAGTATCAAAATAAATGGAAGTAACACAAATTAGAGGCAGTACCCAATTACTAGGTGATTATTTTATGAGAGAAAAGTTGGTAAATCACGCTGATTTAGGTTAGTAACCTCTAAATAAGAGTTAATAAGCATTAGGGGTTGCTAACCAAAGAAAATAGTGTAATAACTCAATCGAAAAGTTGGTAATTTACACAAAATTAAATGTTGATAAGCAACTCAATTGAGAGTTGGTAACCCCAACTTAGTTGTTAATTTGACCTAACCTTAGGTGATAAGCCACTCTAAAGAGGTTGATAATTTGATATTACAGTTAACAATTTTTAAAATTTGGTACCTTAGTATGCAAATTAGTAATTTGCAAATTTCGGAAAAAATTGGTAATTTATTAACAAGTTACCCGCAAAAATAATTCACTAGATATTTTATTCTACCTAAGCTATTTTGACACTTCCCAATGCTATGTTAAATTTAACAGCACGGAAGAAAGTCTTGGTATTAGACGAAACAATAAAATTAGGCGATTAATCTTCCCAGCTATCCGTAGTGTAAAGCAGCATATAGGAGCAGTTAAGAGGAGAGGAATAATGTCTTCATCAGGAATATCTAAAGAAGAACGTGAACCACAACATGAGTTGAGCGGCCAAAAATGGGATCGATTCTGCTCTTTAGGTTGACCCGTCAATAATCCATACACGTCGGCTGATTCTTGTTCACCTTGTTTTATAGCCCCAAGGAAAAAGATATCCTGAATCCTGAGTAGAAATTCTATTTGTGATCTGAATCTATACCAACGTAGTACCCATAAAAAAAAAAACAAAACGAACTTTATTTTTTCCTCTTGAAGAAAACAAACAAGATCTTCACATGGCTCGATCACGCGCTGACGGTTTGTTTCGACGACAAGTAGAAGCTGTCGAGGAACGACGCACCATCGGAAAGCAGTAAGTTGCCGTCGCTTAGGGCACAATGTGGATTCAAGGGTAATGCGGGGTTGCAAGACATTTGAGTGTTCGAGTGAGTGTAACTTTGCAACTCTCTAATGATTAGTGGTTTACTTGCCGCTTGGTCTCTCGGTGAAATAGGTGCTGATGTTGGGATTCAACCATGTAAATCTTTCGTGTTTTTTTATTTTCCTCGTCAATCTTGTCATGTAATTCGTTCACTCGCATTTGATTTAAATCGCAAAATCCATTAACTTCCACAGTTTTTTTCGCAGCAGGTAGCGTTTGGGTAAAGTAAAAGACTACGAACTATAACACTGGGTTGGTTTGGTTGAATGAAGTTCTCTTTCCTCTTTCCTGGTGTCGTGGTGCAAGTGAGGGAAGAAGACAATGAGAGAGAGACAGAGACAGAGACAGAGAGAGAGAGAGTACTAAGGAGGAGGAAGAAGACGAAATAGAGGGGGGCTGGGAGAAACAGAGTACTATGGAGGAGGAAGAAGACGAAATAGAGGGGGGCAGGGCTGTACAGGGAGCGGGAAATATTTCGTGAGATCCTCCGAGATCTTGTTTTTGTTTTTTTGGTAAGGCCTCCGAGATCTTGTTGGGCTCACCTATATTTATTTTTCAAAATCATAATGATTATGACAAGACATCATTCTTTTTAATTTTTTTTTTTTTAGGAAGATGACTTTTGGGGTCAAATTACCAGAGTGGCCATGGCAGAAAGTTTCTAAGGGTCTGCATGGTAACAATTTTGTTTTTGTGATTCTGTTTCCAAAAGCAAAAAAAATGAGAATCATGTTTGATAACACATATAATTTTGATTATGATTCTAGAAGCAGAATCAGTTTTGAAGAAAAAATGACCATTTTTGCAAAACCACAAAAAAGTTGGTTTTGACAAAAATAATCACTTTTGCAAAACACAAAACCTTTTCTTTCCTCCTTTCTTTCGTTACTATTTTATATTTACATTTTTCAAATTAAAATTTGGATCTTATTTATAACATGCTGAAAAAAAAAATAAGTGTATTTCAAATTATTATTTTTTGTGTATTGAAAATTGATCTTCAATTTACGAAGAAAATTTTAAAGTAATTACAAAATTAATTGATTTAAATAAAAAAATTGGGAAGAGAAAGTATTTTTGGGAACATAAATTTTGTACAGTTATCAAACGTGTTTCTATTCATGAACGGAATCACAATACTGGTTATCAAACACATTCGATTATCTAAAAACTCATTATAACCATAATCAGAAAAAATCATTATAACCATAATCTGTTTTTGGGAACAGAATTGTTGCCATGCAGACCCTAAATCTCATGCAAGTAAACATATATATATTTAACACACAACATGTCCTAATATGTTGGAATCTTTTATTTTTGATAAATGACATGTCGACATGTTACGTGTCGATACCGATACTATTTGATGATAGAATAAGCCAAACAAGAAAACCCAAATGCTTTTCCTTATCTTCTACTGACCAACCGCAATTTCAGTGGCCAAATGGCAGCTGCAACGACCAAAAGGAACCACTCATTATATGTCCCGTGAAGTCGTCTTCAAGGAGAAATGTTTTGGGATTTCTTTCCTCACATTGTTGGTCAAGAAGTTCTGATCTACTCGGACGTCTCTGTCACCCATCCGCCGTCCGAAATCTTTCGGATCCATCTATATCCTTCAATCGGTCGGTTTTCATCGATGGACTCAAACTCGAGAAATAAATTATAATATTGCCAATATTATAAACAGGCGGCACCAATGACGATTCATGAGTGAGAGGGACTGGTCACATGTCCTTATTTTACTTGCGGTCCCTAACTTTAATAGTGTAGATTCATAACAACCACCTATTGAATCGGACGGGTTTAGCTTCCGTAAAACCAAGAAAACACAAACATCTATGAACTACAAGAGATCTAGCGTCAAATGACCTCTTTGCTTTTACTGTAGTTATTCAAAATATGCAACGTTTATAAATCTCGGATTCTACCAAAACAATTGTGTCCTTTTCAATCGTAAATCTGTAGCTTTCCAAGTTGTGAATCATGTCAACTCCTGTTACTCGTAGCAAAGGGACAAATGGCCCGATTGAAAGCAGAATTTTGAGGGCTAATGATGATAAAAAAAGGTTAGGGGGACCGAGCGAAAGCGATGGTAATGATCTAGAGAAAGCAGGAAGAAATGCAACAGGACCTCTCCAATGGCCATTATGAACTAGAAGAAGTTAGACGAACATATACCTCTGTAGATTCACAAAGGCAAGCCTGCCATGGATTACCTAGTCTTGCTTTTGTGCCTTCACTTACTGTGGGGCTTGATCCAAGCTCTCTCTTTCGTTGGAACGAGAGTCCAAAGGGCTCCCTCCAACCTCCCGCCCGGTCCGCGGCCTCTTCCGCTCATCGGTAACCTCCTCGAACTCGGAAAGCTTCCCCACAAGTCTCTTGCCAGGCTCGCCCGCACTTACGGCCCCATAATGAAACTCCAGCTCGGCTTCGTAACCACAGTTGTCATTTCTTCTCCAGCACTCGCCAACGAAATCCTCCGAACCCACGATGCCATCTTCGTGAGTCGAACGATTCCGGACACCATCACAGCCCACAACCACGATCAGCTCGGCTTGCCCCGGATGCCCATTTCGCCTCTCTTTCGAAAGCTTAGAAAAATGTACAACTCCCATCTATTGTCCAATACGAAACTTGATTCCAACCAGCAACTTCGCAGCATGAAAGTTGAAGAACTTGTCTGCTACGTTCGAAGATGTGCGCACAGTGGCGATGCCATAGACATTGGCGAGGCTGCTTTTAGGACTAGCCTCAACTCTCTGTCGAACACGGTTTTCTCACTGGACATGACTTGCCCTTCAAATTCAGCTAAAGAGTTGAAGGAGCTGGTGTGGCAAATCATGGCCGAGGTTGGAAAGCCAAACCTTGCAGATTACTTTCCTGTGCTGAAGAAGATTGATCCACAGGGCTTGAAGCGCCGGACGGAATTGTGTTTTGGCGAGATGTTCGATATCTTCGATGTCCTCATCAAGAAACGGTGGCAGCTGAGGATGCAGTCTGGTTCAGTTACTAGCAACGATGTCTTGGATGCTCTTCTTGATGTAGTGGAAGAGAAGAGTGAGGACATGGACATCTCTCTAGTCAAGCATCTGCTTCTGGTATTCAATCTTCTCTTTGTTTGTCACTACCTTATTTGTCGAACAATATTTTCATTCACCTGTCGTCATTGTCGTCATTCGACCAAAAAAAACTAGGGAAAAACACCGTTGCCGCGCATGATGATCTTGTTGTTACAATTTTTCGTACAATTTGTAAGTTTGATTCACTCAGCATAAATAGAACAACCTTATGGAATCAAGGCTATTGCTCTATTTCACTTTGGTTGTACTTGGTTTCACTTCTTTTGCTGCAAACGATGAATCTAAATCTTCCCATTGTAAGTACTTATCATGCTCTGATGTCCGTTGCAAATGATGACCACAGGACTTCTTTGTTGCCGGTACCGAAACCACTTCAAGTACTCTAGAGTGGGCAATGGCGGAGCTACTTTGCAACTCGGAGACGCTATCAAAAGCCCATTCCGAGCTCCATGAAGTCATCGGCAAAGGCAACCGGATGGAGGAAGTCGATATCCCTCACTTACCATACTTACAGGCTATCGTAAAAGAAACTTTTCGACTTCACCCACCATTTCCACTTCTCCTCCCACGCAAGTCTGAAGCCGATACACAAATAGGCGGTTTCACCATTCCAAAGGGCGCACAAGTTCTTATCAATGCGTGGGCTATAGGAAGAGATCCTAGCATTTGGGTCAATCCAAACGAATTTGTGCGGAGAGGTTCCTAGGATCCGATATAGATCTCCGGGGAAGTAATTTTGAGCTTGTACCATTTGGCGGTGGCAGGCGAAGTTGTCCAGGATTGCCGTTGGCCACGAGAATGTTACATCTGATGCTGGGTTCGCTCGTTAACGCATTTAATTGGAGGCTCGAAGACGGTGTCACACCAGAAACAATGAACATGGAAGACAAGTTCGGGGTCAGCGTGCAGAGAGCTCAGCCTCTGAAAGTCGTGGCCTTGCCAGCGTAAACTGCGGAAAGATTTATGTTATGGAGCATGTACTAATGAGACCCCTCGTTTGAACACATTCGGAACATGTGTTGTGTTGTTATTTGCATGACATCATTCCCAATCTATGGAACGAATCAGCCCCGACTTGCCCGGAAAAAGACATAAGAGAAGGGTCTGCGGTCCTTGGCTTCAATAATGCAGGTTCATAGCAACCGCTCAATTTCTGGTGGACAGTAAAAAGAGATGACAACTTGGCCATAATTTATCCATGTCAGAGTAATTAAATATTAAATTACGTATTCATCTAATAATTTAAGAGTGATATCACAAAATTTCACATAGTATCAGAACAGGAGATCCTGAATTGAAAGAAAAAAGAAATGCAAGAGGACCACCACAATGGCCTCCATATGATAGAAGAAATAGAGGAACATGCACCTTTTTGCAGATTCAGAAAGAGGCAAGCCTCACAAATCATAAGCGCAGAGACATGGATTTCTTAGCAATGATCTTTTGCCTTTACCTTCTCTGGGGCATTGTTGCAAGTTCTCGTTTTATTTGCTAATTGGAAAGATTAAAATTTTATTTAGCAATGATCTTTTGCCGCTAAATTTAATTTATTTTTTCCTTAAGGCTTAAAATAGGGAAAGTAAATTGGATTTGCCTATTTCTCGTTTTATTTGCTAATTGGAAAGATTTAAATTTTATTTAGTTTTATTTAATTTTCTAAAAAAATAAAAAGAAATGGGAAACGAGCCCGGCCGGATGGGGTCGACACAAGAAACCAAGAAACGAAACATGGGACGACAGAGAAAGATTCGTAGATCAACGGGACTCTTTCTTTTTCCTTGGGCGGCCGAGGCGGAAAGCGAGACTTTGTCGCTTTCCGGCGGTGTCGGCCGGTGGTCAAAGGCCCTGGTCGTGATGCTTTGTAGCCCACCATTGTCGACGTCTTCGCGTGGCATATTTTCCTCATGCTCTTAATGACACCAGGCCAAGCATTGTTAGGGTTTCTTTTCAATTGTACTACGTTTTTTTTTTTTTTTTCATTTTTCCAGAGTGCGTATCTATTTTGAAAATATTCTCTTGATGATAACTTTGTTTTTTTCCCTATAGGGTTCGCTGTAACTGTCATTTGTGCTAAATCACATTTATTGTGTCAAAGAAGACTCGAAATCTTATGTTACAATTCAACTATCCCCATCATTTATAGTGAGATTGTTCAAATCGGTATTTTAATTTATATCTCGTGTCGAACTCCTTATCCGATACCAGGTTAAACTAGCTTTGCGTCAATAGATAAACAGTAGAATCCGCACGAAAAATGTAGGACAAGTTCGATCAGCAGCTAATTGAATTGGTTTAACGGTTGGATCAAGTACGCTTTTCAAAATTTTGTTAGTCTTACTCCATACGTGTGGCTTAGATATGATCTACGGCAATTTTTTTTTTCTGCCATAATTACACTGTTAATATCCATTATTAGCTAATGTTATAGGTTGATCTCAATTTTATTCACTAACATAATAAGAATTAACTAATCTTGTTGGTAAGTACAACCAATAATTTCAAAAGAAAATAAATCAATTCTGTACCTTGATAGACTATATGTTACTTTGAAAATATGTTCGAAGGCATGACCAACTCCTTGTTAATAATCAATTGAAGTTTTCTTTTTCTCTTTCACGTTTTCTTCTATCAAACGCGCGACCGTGAAAAAGCAGTCTACTTTTGTTTTGTATGGCAAAAGTCGCAAAGCAAGGCCAAACGGTGACAAAGAATCATTGAGTGAAAGAGTTGCTGACTTCTCTAAGAAAAAGTGACAATTGCGATTAAAAAATTCACCTACTTTCAAGTAGTTATTAATGGGAAGTGATCACACATGACACACCTTGTAGCTGTAGCTTCACAAAGAGAAATGGACTACTTGGTTTTGATCTTGTGTTTGTACCTCCTCTGGGGCTTGTTCCAAGCTCTCTCTTCCGTCGCCGGGGGTGGCCGAAAAGATCGGCCCTCCAACCTCCCCCCCGGTCCACGGCCTCTTCCAATCGTCGGCAACCTCCTCCAGCTCGGAGATCTTCCCCACAAGTCCCTCGCCAAGCTCGCTGGCGCTTACGGCCCCATCATCAAGCTGGAACTAGGGTTTGTGACTACGGTGGTCATCTCTTCGCCGGCGCTCGCCAAAGAGATCCTCCAAGCCCGCGATGCTGTCTTCTCGCACCGTATGGTTCCCCATTCCGTCATGGCCCATGACCATGACAGACTAAGTGTGGGTTGGGTACCAGTATCTCCCCTTTTCCAATACCTCCGGAAAATATACAACTTGCATATCCTCTCCAGCAAGAAACTCGATTTGAACCAACACCTTCGCAGCAAGAAAGTGCAAGAGCTGATCACCTTTGTTAGGAAATGCGCGTGCGCCGGCGAGGCAGTGAATATCAGTGAGGCAGCTTTCAGGACCAGCCTCAACGCGATATCGAACACGATTTTCTCTTTGGACGTGATGGAACCTTCGAATCCTGCCGGAGAGCTGAAGGAAGTGATGGGGCAAATCATGGTTGAGATTGGAAAGCCTAACCTGGCAGATTACTTTCCCATGCTCAAGAAGATCGGCCTGCATGGCCAGAAGCGTCGCGTCGCGGCGAATTTCAAGAAGGTGTTCGACATCTTTGACGACCTGATCGAGAGAAGGCTGCAGCTAAGGAAGGAGACTGGTTCGATTGAGCGTAACGATGTTTTGGATAATCTTCTTGATCTAGTTGAAGACAAAAATGAGACCCTGGACATGTCCTTAGTCAAGCATCTACTTCTGGTACTGTGTCCTCGTATCGCGCTTCCTTATTTGTGATGATTAATGTCTAATTCCTAGGTACAAAATCTTTGATTTGCGAAATTGGTCACGCAGGATGTATTCATCGCTGGCAGCGAAACCACTGCGAGCACTCTGGAGTGGGCGATGACCGAACTGCTTTGCAACCCGGAAAAGCTGTTAAGAGCCCAAGCTGAGCTCCATCTAGTCATTGGCAAAGGCAAGCAGATTGAAGAAGCCGATATTTCTCGCTTACCCTATTTACAAGCTATCGTGAAAGAGAATTTCCGACTTCACCCAGTAGCTCCTCTCCTTGTTCCTCGGAAATCCGGAGAAGATTTCATCACAGGCGGTTTCACAATTCCAAAGGGTGCACAAGTCCTCATCAATGTATGGGCGATGGGTCGAGATCCTAGCATTTGGGACGATCCAGGCAAGTTCATGCCCGATAGGTTTCTTGGATCCGATATCGATGTTAGGGGACAAAACTTCGAGCTCCTGCCTTTCGGTGGCGGCAAGCGGATTTGTCCGGGATTGCCATTGGCCATGAGAATGCTGCCTTTGATGCTCGGCTCGCTCATTAATGTCTTCGATTGGAAGCTCGAACAAGGCGTTACCCCTGAGAATTTGAACATGGAAGACAAGTTCGGAATAGCCATCCAACGGGCTGAACCTCTGAATGCTGTGCCCATTCCTATATGAAAGAAGAAAAAGAAATGCATGCTGGGGTTGCGTTCTTTGTAATCATGATCTATTATGATCATCGCATGGTCAATTTATGTGTTGAAGTTATTATTTGCTGTCCCACATCGGTTATGAATGGGTCATGTATCCTCTTTAAATTCATGTGGTATCACTCCACCTATAAACTTAAGCTTTTGAATTAGACTTTTACGTCCTAATCTTCCTAATTGGACATCTCTTACCGTTGTGTCCCATCTCCGAGCGAAGTTCGACATGTCATCTTCATTCCGAGTCTTGACATCCTAGGCCGCAAGTGGGTCCAGTATAGTTATTACAAAGGACGAACAAATGCAGCATCAAACAGTTCGGACCATCTATCAAACAGTTCGGCATCACAAAATGACTTAGCAGTGTGCAGTCCATCTCTAGGCTCACGCTCTGATGAATTGAACTCTAAATCCATGACTTTATCCATGTCCTTCGATTTTGGAAGTGAAGGGTTACAGCCCTTACTAAAAGACTTTTCGACATTTCAGTCAAAGATAATGCAATCTCCAAACTATGCATATCTCATCCGCGCATGCTAGAGCCCAGAACAATCTAAGTCCATAAGAGTACTACCTGTATTAAACAAAAATTATACTGATACACTACAAGCAAAAAGTTTCGTATGACCGCAATGGTCTAAGCGAGGCGAGGCCAGCCTCGTCGGCCGCTAAAAAAGAAAACCATAGGGAAAAATGAAACATAAATAAAAGATTCAAAAAAAATATAATAATATGTCATTAAAGATTGACCATGTCGGCGCCGGCTATGCCACGTAGGACGGCCGGCATTCATCTCAATGATTTCCGGCCAATAAGTCTCAATTGGGAAAATGTAAAAATATTTAGGACTTAATTGACAAACTTAAAAGATTTAGGACTTAATTGGTAAAAATACAATAGGTTTAGGATTTTTTGGACTATTTTTCTGCAAATTCTTTCTTCATCTTTAACTCACTAACTCGTAAGTAGACTTACGCTGGTTAGTTACAAACTTTATTGTAAATTAATTTTCCCACAACCATTTTTTGTTCTTGAGCGGATAATTTTTACAGAACCAGTAACTTCCACTCCACTTGTAAGTTGATAAATTCCTTAGTTTGCTGGTAACTTACTCCGTCAATGTAGAGCTATGTGGGTGCATCTTTAGTTTCACTCACTGCTCTCGATTTTCACTGTATATTTGAATGATAAATTTTGAAGCATTTAATCGAACTTATTACAGTTGAAGCATTCAACCAACTCCCACCTAGTTACAGGTTTAATCCGAGACTTTAAAAGCTTGCACTAGTATTCGCGTGAATTACAACTTACAAGATTGCGGTCAAGGGTACTTTCGTTAAAGGGCATAATGCACATGATGAGCACTTCCCACTTAAGAATTACGTGCATTGCACATTTTGATATGAAAAACAAAAAGTTATTGGCGCTAACAACTGAAAATCTGCATGTTACCGGTGGTAAAGTGTAAGGAGTTGAAAGTTTAGGGTTTAACTTGTAAGAAGGTAAGAGTTTAGGAGAGTAAACGCAAAAGGTTCAGGATTTGATGATGTATAAGATATTGAAGATATCACCGCCTACTCTAGAATTCAATAACGTGACTCTTCGATAGATTTTTCGGTTTCCGATGGACATCTATCGACGCGCGTGTTTAGTGTTATTATTGTTTTGTAGTTCTTTTAGAGTCATCATTGTTGTGTGTCTCGAGAGTCCTTTAGTATTCCGATGTGTAATTATTGCTATGTATCTGGACGGGTCTTTTCATGTACCTAGGGCATGTCGGGAGTCATGTTGTACGCCTATATAAAGGCGAGTCCCGTAATTGTTTCGTTAAGGTGAAAATAAGGTAAATATAGAAAATTGTTGAGTCCATCTCCTCTCTTGAAAGCTTCTCTCGTGTGAAGAGAACCTTTCACCTTCGATAGTCTTCGATCATCTTGAGGATCGAGACGTGCTTCGCAACTACGAGGTTCAACATTTGGTATCAGAGCGCGGTTATCGGGGACCGTGAATCAAGTCTTCCGGAGCGTGGTTCGTGAAGACGGTGGTTAGCGACCATTGTTCGTGTGTAAGCGGTCAAGGACCGGAGTACGTCGAAGCTCTGCGGAGTACGATCGGGGGCGTGATCAATTGGTTGGGACCAAGCCGGGCATTTTTCTCCAATCGGATGGCCGACGTATCAAGTTCGATGAATGGTATTGAGAAGCTCAACAATTCCAATTATAATAATTGGAGTACCCGCATGCAGTTTTATTTGCGGGGTCAAGATTTGTGGGATATTGTTGGCGGCAGCAACACCACGGTACCCACAAACGATGGTGATCTGAGGAGATGGAACATCAAAGCGGGTAAAGCTCTTTACGCTCTTGCTGTGATCGTTGAAGATGACTTGTTGCAGCATATAAAGAGTACGCAGACTCCCAAGGAGGCATGGGATAACTTGGCAACGTTGTTCGCGAGGTCGAATGATGCCAAGTTGCAAAGATTGGAGAACGAGCTGCTGTCGATGTCACAACAAAATATGACGGTGAGTCGAGTATTTCTCCAAAGTTAAGTCTATTTGTGACGAAATTTGAAGCTAGATCCGAATAATGCCATCTACGAAACAAGAATGAGAAGGATTATTATTCACGGGTTAAAGCCGGAGTATAATGGTATTGTTACGGCTACTCGTGGATGGGCAACTCAACCAACATTGATCGAACTAGAGAATATTTTGGCCAACCAAGAAACTTTAGATAATCAAATGTCTAAGGTTTCGATGAAGGGAGATGAGAGTGCCCTCTACGGTGATAAAAGAGGGTTCAAGGGCCAGAGGAGAATCGGTGCTAACAATAGAGATGACAAGCCGGGAAAAAGTCATGTCGAAAGGCAAAAGCAGCCGGCTCGTGGAGAATGGAAAAAGTGTCCTGGAGAGACGAGCTTTCGATCAGGGGGATCTTGGCGGAATCGTTATGGGAATGACAAAAGGCGTAGTGGACGATGTTACGTCCGTGGCAAAGAAGGTCATTTTGCCGGAGATTGTCGAACAAAGAGAGTTGAAGGAAATGTCGCAGCTTCATCGAAGAGGAGTGATTTCGATGACAATGTGGAATGGGACTTTCATGCATCTGTTGCAACGGAGGTACAAGACGAGCTCGTTGCCTCGTCCATTGCCGAGTCGAACCATTCGATGGCTTTAATCACTGTAAGTGATAAGTCGATTAATTATGATGTTGATTGGATTGTTGATTCGGGGTGTTCGAATCACATGACCGGAGATCAAGGCAAGCCGTCGAATACGCTGGATTATACCGGTAGACGTGTAGTGATTACTACAGATGGCTCGAGGTCGCCAATTTCCCATATTGGTGAGACGGTGATAACTCCTCGACTCAATTCACAGCAAGTTGAATTGAAAAATGTGTATCACGTGCCGGGGATGAAGAAAAATTTATTGTCCGTGTCCCAGCTCACGGACTCGGGTAATTATGTTATATTCGGTCCACGAGATGTTAAGGTGTACCGAAGTGTGAAGCCCACTAGTCGACCAATCATGGAGGGACGTCGACTCGAGTCCGTTTATGTGATGTCCGCTCAAACGGCATACGTAAACAAAACTCGGAGGAATGATACACCTGATTTGTGGCATGCACGGCTTGGGCATGTAAGTTATCACAAGTTGAAAGTGATAATGCAGAAGAATATGCTGAAGGGCCTCCCCCGGTTGGAAGTTCAAGAAGATGTGGTTTGTGCCGGATGCCGGTATGGAAAGGCACATCAGCTTCCTTACGAGGAATCATCGTTCAAAGCTCGTACGCCTCTTGAGCTCATTCACTCGGATGTGTTTGGTCCAGTGAAGCAATCGTCTATTGGTGGATCAAAGTATATGATCACATTTATCGACGACTTCTCCAGGTATGTTTGGGTTGATTTTATGAAAGATAAATCCGAGGCATTTATCAAATTTAAGGAGTTTAAGGAGAAGATAGAAAGTGAAGTGGGCAAGAAGATTCTTTGCCTTCGTGCTGATAACGGGGGAGAATATACTTCTAATGAATTCACGAAGTATTTGCAAGAGTGCAAGATACGTCGACAGTTTTCTTGTCCGTATACGCCACAACAAAATGGAGTTGCCGAAAGGAAGAATCGACATCTAGCGGAGACATGTAGGAGCATGCTACATTCGAAGAATGTTCCACCAAGATTTTGGGCTGAGTGTATGAAGACAACGGCTCATGTGATTAACAGATTACCACAAGTAAGGCTTGGTTCTATGTCACCATACGAGAGGTTATGGAACCGCAAGCCGGTGGTAAGTCATTTCTGAGTTTTTGGATGTGTATGTTATGCATTTGTGCCAAAACACCTTCGCAGCAAATTCGACAAGAAGGCGGTTCGATGTATTTTCGTGGGTTATGATGATCAACGAAAAGGGTGGAAGTGTTGTGATCCTACAACAGGGAGGTGCTATATTTCGAGGAATGTGGTGTTCGACGAATTGTCGTCATGGTGGTCATCTCAAGGCGTCGAATTGCCGGATTCACAGCATATCGAAGAAGAGTTTCAAGAAAGGCTGAGAGAATTCGATGAGGATCAGCCTATCGAAAAAGATGTCGAAAAGGATGTCGAAGCACAATCACAAGGATCGACAAGTTCATCCGGTGAGCATCGAATAGTAACGGAAGAATTTCGACCAAGTCGGGTAGAGGAACCTGAAGGAGAGGAGCCTCGACTTCGAAGATCACGGAGGCAGAGGAGGCCAAACCCCAAGTATGCCAATGCGGCGTTGATCGAAGATGTTGGTGCAGTGGAGCCGTCGACATATGAGGAAGCATCGAAGGATGCAGAGTGGAGAAAGGCCATGGAGGAAGAGATCCTCGCACTAAAGAAGAATGAGACGTGGGACTTGGTGTCGAAACCTAAAGAGGTACGTCCTATATCTTGCAAATGGGTTTATAAATTGAAAACTCGACCGGATGGGTCGATAGAGAGATATAAAGCACGTCTAGTTGCTCGAGGTTTTTCGCAAAAGTATGGCGTCGATTATGAAGAAACCTTCAGCCCGGTGGCCAAAGTTACTACTGTTCGAGTTACGTTAGCACTTGCAGCAAGCAAGTCGTGGAATCTATGGCAGATGGATGTGAAGAATGTCTTTCTTCATGGAGAGCTTGATCGAGAAATATACATGGAGCAGCCGGATGGTTTCAAGAGCAAAAATCATCCAGAATATGTACGCAAGCTAAAGAAAGCCTTGTATGGCTTGAAGCAAGCCCCGAGAGCATGGTATGGGAAGATCGCAGAATTCTTATTGAGAAGCGGTTATTCCGTAGCCCCAACAGATTCGAGCTTGTTCGTGAAGGCGGAAGATGGAAAGATAGCAACTGTGCTGGTGTATGTGGATGATCTCATCATTACTGGAGATGATGAAGATGAGATATGTCGAATTAGAGCAAATCTCTCGGTCCGTTTTCGGATGAAGGAGCTTGGAGAGTGAAGCACTTTGCGGGACTCGAGATTGATCGGACAAAGGAAGGATTATTCCTATGTCAACGAAGTATGCACGAGATCTCTTGGAGAAGTTCGGGATGCTCGATTGCAAGCCTATATCTACTCCGTTGGATGGAAATGCAAAGCGTGTGGCGATGAAGGTCGAGAGTTAGAAGATTCGACCACATACAGTAACTCGGTAGGTAGTCTAATTTACCTTACCATAACTAGACACGATATCGCTTTTGCAATGGGAGTAGTAAGTCGATTTATGGAGAAGCCACGGAAGCCTCACTTGGATGCAGCCAAGCGTATCCCGAGGTATGTAAAGAAGACGTTTGATTTTGGCCTTTTGTACAAGAAAATCTCATCGAGTGAGTTGGTCGGTTATTGCGATGTCGACTTTGCTGGAGATCAACACACAAGGCGCTCGACTACGGGATACTCATTTAATCTTGGATCAGCGGTAGTATCTTGGTGCGATAAAAGGCAGCCGCGTGTCTCTCTGTCGACAACAGAAGCTGAATACTGAGCAGCGGCAATGGCGGCTCGGGAGAGTACGTGGCTAGTGCAATTATTGGATTATCTTCATCAATCGATAGATTATTCGACAACGTTGTTTTGTGATAATCTATCTCGCTATAAGCTTAGCGAGAAAATCCAGTTTTTCATGCTAGAACAAAGCATGTGGAAGTACACCATCATTTTCTGCGAGAAAAGGTCTTGCGGGGCGAGATCAAAATGGAGTACACCAAGACAGGTGATCAAGTTGCTGATATCTTCACCAAAGGTCTTGGAGCAGCAAAGTTCGATGAGTTTAGAACTCAGCTTGGTATGGTCACGAGATCTGTCCTAAGAGAGAGTAGTCGGTGAGGGGGAGTATTGAAGATATCACCGCCTACTCTAGAATTCAATAACGTGACTCTTCGATAGATTTTTCGGTTTCCGATGGACATCTATCGACGCGCGTGTTTAGTGTTATTATTGTTTTGTAGTTCTTTTAGAGTCATCATTGTTGTGTGTCTCGAGAGTCCTTTAGTATTCCGATGTGTAATTATTGCTATGTATCCGGACGGGTCTTTTCATGTACCTAGGGCATGTCGGGAGTCATGTTGTACGCCTATATAAAGGCGAGTCCCGTAATTGTTTCGTTAAGGTGAAAATAAGGTAAATATAGAAAATTGTTGAGTCCATCTCCTCTCTTGAAAGCTTCTCTCGTGTGAAGAGAACCTTTCACCTTCGATAGTCTTCGATCATCTTGAGGATCGAGACGTGCTTCGCAACTACGAGGTTCAACATAAGAGAGTAAGAATTTAGTGTTGTAAAATGAAGGACTTTGAATTTTAGGGTTTATGAGGTAAGAGGGTGGAAGTTGAAGTGCTTTCTTCGTTGTTGAAAAGAAGCACATAACCTCTTCCTCATTCTACTCCTTGACGGTAACACGATCACGACCCCCTTTACCATCTTTAGTTGTATTCTGATCTATGATGACGAGTCCAATTTTGAGCAACGGCTCCAAAGTTTCTTCATTCTAATCTTTCCTCATGGCTTCGTAGTGATCTACTTAAGTGATCTATAGTCACGACGTTCAAGTAGGCTTGTCAAATGGGTGTGTTTGATTTAGGTGGATAAAAAATGGGTTCTACCCAAATGGGTGTGTTTGATTTAGGTGGATAAAATATGGGTCCTACCCAAATTGACCTATTCAACCTTATAAATCTATTTTTATGTTATATAATTTCAGCAACCCATGCATGATCCAATCAAGATCCAACCCAACTCAAATCAACCCATGTCCTCCTCTGCTCTTCATCTTCGTCTCTTCTTCACCCCTAAAGTCTCCCACAAAACTGTTCCCTCCCCACTGCCAATGTCCACTATCACCGCCATCCTCAATTGGGTACTCCAAAATCTTGAGGTAAAGAATTTTGAAGTCATTCCTTATAGGGAAAAGAAATTTATAATCTAGTAAAAAGGCTTGAAGAGTTGAAATCGGGATCTTTGACTCCAATACCAATTTGAATTTAACTTCGTAATCGGGTTCCATTTTATCGTTTTAGATGAGGCAGATAAGCAGTACTAAACTATCTCATCAAGAGTTTAAAGTGCAAGAGATGATTCAAAGATTGTAAAAGATAATAAAAAAAATTAAGAGAAGTTTTTAAATTACTCAAATGGAAGCTGGTAACCTTAAACTAGTTGGTAAAGTTAATCGGAGAAAGTTAGTCCAACTAAGTTTGGTAATTTCTAAAATGAGTAATTAAACTTTAGGCATCTCTAAAAAATGCAACTAAAAGTTTCTAAACAATAAAGATAGCTGGTAAATATAACAAGTATCAAAATAAATGGAAGTAACACAAATTAGAGGCGGTACCCAATTACTAGGTGATTATTTTATGAGAGAAAAGTTGGTAAATCACGCTGATTTAGGTTAGTAACCTCTAAATAAGAGTTAATAAGCATTAGGGGTTGCTAACCAAAGAAAATAGTGTAATAACTCAATCGAAAAGTTGGTAATTTACACAAAATTAAATGTTGATAAGCAACTCAATTGAGAGTTGGTAACCCCAACTTAGTTGTTAATTTGACCTAACCTTAGGTGATAAGCCACTCTAAAGAGGTTGATAATTTGATATTACAGTTAACAATTTTTAAAATTTGGTACCTTAGTATGCAAATTAGTAATTTGCAAATTTCGGAAAAAAATTGGTAATTTATTAACAAGTTACCCGCAAAAATAATTCACTAGATATTTTATTCTACCTAAGCTATTTTGACACTTCCCAATGCTATGTTAAATTTAACAGCACGGAAGAAAGTCTTGGTATTAGACGAAACAATAAAATTAGGCGATTAATCTTCCCAGCTATCCGTAGTGTAAAGCAGCATATAGGAGCAGTTAAGAGGAGAGGAATAATGTCTTCATCAGGAATATCTAAAGAAGAACGTGAACCACAACATGAGTTGAGCGGCCAAAAATGGGATCGATTCTGCTCTTTAGGTTGACCCGTCAATAATCCATACACGTCGGCTGATTCTTGTTCACCTTGTTTTATAGCCCCAAGGAAAAAGATATCCTGAATCCTGAGTAGAAATTCTATTTGTGATCTGAATCTATACCAACGTAGTACCCATAAAAAAAAAAACAAAACGAACTTTATTTTTCCCTCTTGAAGAAAACAAACAAGATCTTCACATGGCTCGATCACGCGCTGACGGTTTGTTTCGACGACAAGTAGAAGCTGTCGAGGAACGACGCACCATCGGAAAGCAGTAAGTTGCCGTCGCTTAGGGCACAATGTGGATTCAAGGGTAATGCGGGGTTGCAAGACATTTGAGTGTTCGAGTGAGTGTAACTTTGCAACTCTCTAATGATTAGTGGTTTACTTGCCGCTTGGTCTCTCGGTGAAATGGGTGCTGATGTTGGGATTCAACCATGTAAATCTTTCGTGTTTTTTTATTTTCCTCGTCAATCTTGTCATGTAATTCGTTCACTCGCATTTGATTTAAATTGCAAAATCCATTAACTTCCGCAGTTTTTTTCGCAGCAGGTGGCGTTTGGGTAAAGTAAAAGACTACGAACTATAACACTGGGTTGGTTTGGTTGAATGAAGTTCTCTTTCCTCTTTCCTGGTGTCGTGGTGCAAGTGAGGGAAGAAGACAATGAGAGAGAGAGAGAGAGAGAGAGAGAGAGAGTACTAAGGAGGAGGAAGAAGACGAAATAGAGGGGGGCAGGGAGAAACAGAGTACTATGGAGGAGGAAGAAGACGAAATAGAGGGGGGCCGGGAGAAACAGAGTACTAGGAGGAGGAAGAAGACGAGAAACAGAGTACTATGGAGGAGGAAGAAGACGAAATAGAGGGGGGCCGGGAGAAACAGAGTACTAGGAGGAGGAAGAAGACGAGAAACAGAGTACTATGGAGGAGGAAGAAGACGAAATAGAGGGGGGCAGGGAGAAACAGAGTACTATGGAGGATGAAGAAGACGAAATAGAGGGGGGCAGGGCTGTACAAGGAGCGGGAAATATTTCGTGAGATCCTCCGAGATCTTGTTGGGCTCACCTATATTTATTTTTCAAAATCATAATGATTATGACAAGACATCATTCTTTTTAATTTTTTTTTTTTTAGGAAGATGACTTTTGGGGTCAAATTACCAGAGTGGCCATGGCAGAAAGTTTCTAAATCTCATGCAACTAAATATATATATTTAATACACAACAAGTCCTAATATGTTGGAATCTTTTATTTTTGATAAATGACATGTTGACGTGTTACGTGTCGATACCGATACTATTTGATGATAGAATAAGCCAAACAAGAAAATCCAAATGCTTTTCCTTATCTTCTACTGACCAACCGCAATTTCAGTGGCCAAATGGCAGCTGCCACGACCAAAAGGAACCACTCATTATATGTCCCGTGAAGTGGTCTTCAAGGAGAAATGTTTTGGGATTTCTTTCCTCACATTGTTGGTCAAGAAGTTCTGATCTACCTGGACGACTCTGTCACCCACCCGCCGTCCGAAATCTTTCGGATCCATCTATATCCTTCAATCGGTCGGTTTTCGTCGATAGATTCAAACTCAAGACATAAATTATAATATTGTCATTATTATAAACAGGCGGCGCCAATGACAATTCATGAATGAGAGGGACTGATCACATGTCCTTATTTTACCTGCGGTCCCTAACTTTAATAGTGTAGATTCATAACAACCACCTATTGAATCGGTCGGGTTTAGCTTGCATATAGCAAAGAAAACACAAACATCTATGGACTACAAGAGATCTAGCGTCAAATGACCTCTTTGCTTTTACTGTAATTATTCAAAATATGCAGAGTTTATAAATCTCGGATTCTACCAAAACAATTATGTCCTTTTCAATCGTAAATCTTAGCTTTCCAAGTTGTGAATCATGTCAACTCCTGTTACTCGTAGCAAAGGGACAAATGGCCCGATTGAAAGCAGAATTTTGAGGGCTAATGATGACAAAAAAAGGTTAGGGGACCGAGCGAAAGCGATGGTAGTGATCTAGAGAAAGCAGAAAGAAATGCAACAGGACCTCTCCAATGGCCATTATGAACTAGAAGAAGTTAGACGAACATATGCCTCTGTAGATTCACAGAGGCAAGCCTGCCATGGATTACCTAGTCTTGCTTTTGTGCCTTCACTTACTGTGGGGCTTGATCCAAGCTCTCTCTTTCGTTGGGACGAGAGTCCAAAGGACTCCCTCCAACCTCCCGCCCGGTCGGCGGCCTCTGCCGCTCATCGGTAACCTCCTCGAACTCGGAAAGCTTCCCCACAAGTCTCTTGCCAGGCTCGCCCGCACTTACGGCCCCATAATGAAACTTCAGCTCGGCTTCGTAACCACAGTTGTCATTTCTTCTCCAGCACTCGCCAAAGAAATCCTCCGAACCCACGATGCCATCTTCGTGAGTCGAACGATTCCGGACACCATCACGGCCCACAACCACGATCAGCTCGGCTTGCCCTGGTTGCCCATTTCGCCTCTCTTTCGAAAGCTTAGAAAAATGTACAACTCCCATCTATTGTCCAATACGAAACTTGATTCCAACCAGCAACTTCGCAGCATGAAAGTTGAAGAACTTGTCTGCTACGTTCGGAGATGTGCGCACAGTGGCGATGCCATAGACATTGGCGAGGCTGCTTTTAGGACTAGCCTCAACTCTCTGTCGAACACGGTTTTCTCACTGGACATGACTTGCCCTTCAAATTCAGCTAAAGAGTTGAAGGAGCTGGTGTGGCAAATCATGGCCGAGGTTGGAAAGCCAAACCTTGCAGATTACTTTCCTGTGCTGAAGAAGACTGATCCACAGGGCTTGAAGCGCCGGACGGAATTGTGTTTTGGCGAGATGTTCGATATCTTCGATGTCCTCATCAAGAAACGGTGGCAGCTGAGGATGCAGTCTGGTTCAGTTACTAGCAACGATGTCTTGGATGCTCTTCTTGATGTAGTGGAAGAGAAGAGTGAGGACATGGACATCTCTCTAGTCAAGCATCTGCTTCTGGTATTCAATCTTCTCTTTGTTTGTCACTACCTTGTTTGTCGAACAATATTTTCATTCACCTGTCGTCATTGTCGTCATTGGACCAAAAAAAACTAGGGAAAAACACCGTTGCCGCGCATGATGATCTTATTGTTACAATTTTTCGTACAATTTATAAGTTTGATTCACTCAGCATAAATAGAACAACCTTATGGAATCAAGGCTATTGATCTATTTCACTTTGTTTGTACTTGGTTTCACTTATTTTGCTGCAAACGATGAATCTAAATCTTCCCATCGTAAGTACTTATCATGCTCTGATGTCCGTTGCAAATGATGACCACAGGACTTCTTTGTTGCCGGTACCGAAACCACTTCAAGTACTCTAGAGTGGGCAATGGCGGAGCTACTTTGCAACTCGGAGAAGCTATCAAGAGCCCAAACCGAGCTCCATGAAGTCATCGGCAAAGGCAACCGGATGGAGGAAGTCGATATCCCTCGCTTACCATACTTACAGGCTATCGTAAAAGAAACTTTTCGACTTCACCCACCGTTTCCACTTCTCCTCCCACGCAAGTCTGAAGCCGATACACAAGTAGGCGGTTTCACCATTCCAAAGGGTGCACAAGTTCTTATCAATGCGTGGGCTATAGGAAGAGATCCTAGCATTTGGGTCAATCCAAATGAATTTGTGCCGGAGAGGTTCCTAGGATCCGATATAGATCTCCGGGGAAGTAATTTTGAGCTTGTACCATTTGGCGGTGGCAGGCGAAGTTGTCCAGGATTGCCGTTGGCCACGAGAATGTTACATCTGAAGCTGGGTTCGCTCATTAACGCATTTAATTGGAGGCTCGAAGACGGTGTCACACCAGAAACAATGAACATGGAAGACAAGTTCGGGGTCAGCGTGCAGAGAGCTCAGCCTCTGAAAGTCGTGGCCTTGCCAGCGTAAACTGCGGAAAGATTTATGTTATGGAACATGCACTAATGAGACCCCTCGTTTGAACACATTCGGAACATGTGTTGTGTTGTTATTTGCATGACATCATTCCCAATCCATGGAACGAATCAGCCCCCACTTGCCCGGAAAAAGACATAAGAGAAGGGTCTGCGGTCCTTGGCTTCAATAATGCAGGTTCATAGCAACCGCTCAATTTCTGGTGGACAGTAAAAAGAGATGACAACTTGGCCATAATTTATCCATGTCAGAGTAATTAAATATTAAATTACGTATTCATCTAACAATTTAATAGTGATATCACAAAATTTCACATAGTATCAGAACAGGAGGTCATGAATTGAAAGAAAAAAGAAATGCAAGAGGACCACCACAATGGCCTCCATATGATAGAAAAAATAGAGGAACATGCACCTTTGCAGATTTAGAAAGAGGCAAGCCTCACAAATCATAAGCGCAGAGACATGGATTTCTTAGCAATGATCTTTTTGCCTTTACCTTCTCTGGGGCATTGTTGCAAGTTCTCTTTCATTGCAAAGAGAGGCAAAAGGTCACCCTCCAACCTCCCACCGGTTCACACCCTCTTTCTGTAATGGCGACCTCCTAGAACTTGGAAACCTTTCCTAACCTTAGATTTACATCCCTTAAGCGGTGTTTGATCGTCTGAATTTAGATTGGGATAGGATAGAATAAGGTAGGATTAGAATGTTAGAAATTTATGGGATCTTTCAATCACACGAACATAAGATTAAGTGATAGATGTTACATGCCCGAATCAAAAGAAGTCATTGTTGATCCGATGAAAGAGAGTATGTCGTCTACGGGTGTAGATCTTTACCACTCTCCTCTATAGCAATTAAGATGGATGTGTATTTTTCTCTCGATAATTTTGTGGAGAAAACGGAAACATAAGTATGCGGAAGCGTAAGGAAGCAATAGCCATTCTCCACAAAAGAGATCTTATATAGAGGGAGTGATGGGACCAACCCTAGAGTTGCCAAATCTCAATCGTCCATCAAGGTTTAAGATAAAGGTTCTAGAAGCTCAATTGGATGTAACAAATATATAATAAACATATGCCCGTAATATATTTAAATAATAAACCTGATAGGCCACATATTTGGGTGGATCTCGTCAAATCCAACATAGAATTCTTCCAAATATCCTCTGAATCGTAGAAAATCCCATTAAGATTGATATTAAAAATGTTCAAAAGCCTTTCAAAATCTCCTTTGCTCAGCATAATCTCCCGCGACATTCGTATCTCACAGCCTCAAGCGCAATCGGCGAGGTCGCGATGGCGTTGGGCAAGGTGGCCCTCGCCTAGATCTTGCGAGGCTGCGACCCTCGCCCAATGCCACGAACCTCGCCTAGGGCCGGTGAGAGCTAGCCAACGGACATGGAGGGCTGGCCCTCGCCCGGGGGCCAACAAGGGTTGGCCGGCTAGCCAAACCATAAGTTTCAACAAAAAATAATTAGAAAATAATTTTTTTAAACAAATATCATTAAATAATGGCCACGTCGGCGTCAATCTTCCTATGTGAAATTGCTAACGTCTACGTCGGTGATTTTTGACTAAAATTGACCGAATAGACTGAATTGGTACCAATGCAAAAAAGTTTAGGATTAAATTAGTCCAATTGAAAGGTTTTTGGTACCAATGTAATGGGTTTATGATTTTTTTGGTACTTTTTCCTCATATTATACTACAAAAAAATTTCTCTAAAATTTCTTTGTTTGGCCAATTGAAGAATACTTTTGCTTTCGGTAAGTAGATTCTTCTTTTCTGGCAAGACTAAAATGCCAATTGAAGTTTTCTTTTTCTCTTTCACGTTTTCTTCTATCAAACACGCGACCGTGAAAAAGAGACAATTGCGATTAAAAAAATTCACCCACTTTCAAGTAGTTATTAATGGGAAGCGATCACACACCTTGTGGCTGTAGATTCACAAAGAGAAATGGACTACTTGGTTTTGATCTTGTGTTTGTACCTCCTCTGGGGCTTGTTCCAAGCTCTCTCTTCCGTCGCCGGGGGTGGCCGAAAAGATCGGCCCTCCAACCTTCCCCCCGGTCCACAGCCTCTTCCAATTGTCGGCAACCTCCTCCAGCTCGGAGATCTTCCCCACAAGTCCCTCGCCAAGCTCGCTAGCGCTTACGGCCCCATCATCAAGCTGGAACTAGGGTTTGTGACTCCGGTGGTCATCTCTTCGCCGGCGCTCGCCAAAGAGATCCTCCAAACCCGCGATGCTGTCTTCTCGAATCGTATGGTTCCCGATGCCATCATGGCCCATGACCATGACAGACTAAGTGTGGGTTGGGTACCAGTATCTCCCCTTTTCCGATACCTCCGGAAAATATACAACTTGCATATCCTCTCCAGCAAGAAACTCGATTTGAACCAACACCTTCGCAGCAAGAAAGTGCAAGAGCTGATCACCTTTGTTAGGAAATGCGCGTCCGCCGGCGAGGCGGTGAATATCAGTGAGGCAGCTTTCAGGACCACCCTCAACGCGATATCGAACACGATTTTCTCTTTGGACGTGATGGAACCTTCGAATCCAGCCGGAGAGCTGAAGGAACTAATGGGGCAAATCATGGTTGAGGTTGGAAAGCCTAACCTGGCAGATTACTTTCCCGTGCTCAAGAAGATCGGCCTGCATGGCCAGAAGCGTCGCGTCGCGGCGAATTTCAAGAAGGTGTTCGACATCTTTGACGACCTGATCGAGAGAAGGTTGCAGCTAAGGAAGGAGACTGGTTCGATTGAGCGTAACGATGTTTTGGATAATCTTCTTGATCTAGTTGAAGACAAAAATGAGACCCTGGACATGTCCTTAGTCAAGCATCTACTTCTGGTACTGTGTCCTCGTATCGCACTTCCTTATTTGTGATGATTAATGTCTAACTCCTAGGTACAAAATCTTTGATTTGCGAAATTGGTCACGCAGGATGTATTCATCGCCGGCAGCAAAACCACTGCGAGCACTCTGGAGTGGGCGATGACCGAACTGCTTTGCAACCCGGAAAAGCTGTTAAGAGCCCAAGCTGAGCTCCATCTAGTCATTGGCAAAGGCAAGCAGATTGAAGAAGCCGACATTTCTCGCTTACCCTATTTACAAGCTATCGTGAAAGAGAATTTTCGACTTCACCCAGTAGTTCCTCTCCTTCTTCCTCGAAAATCCGGAGAAGATTTCATCGCAGGCGGTTTCACAATCCCAAAGGGTGCACAAGTCCTCATCAATGTATGAGAGATGGGTCGAGATCCTAGCATTTGGGACGATCCAGACAAGTTCATGCCCGATAGGTTTCTTGGATCCGATATCGATGTTAGGGGACAAAACTTCGAGCTCCTGCCTTTCGGTGGTGGCAGGCGGATTTGTCCGGGATTGCCATTGGCCATGAGAATGCTGCCTTTGATGCTCGGGTCGCTCATTAATGTCTTCAATTGGAGGCTCGAACAAGGCGTTACCCCTGAGAATTTGAACATGGAAGACAAGTTCGGAATGTCCATCCAACGGGCTGAACCTCTGAATGCTGTGCCCATTCCTATATGAAAGAAGAAAAAGAAATGCATGCTGGGGTTGTGTTCTTTGTAATCATGATCTATTATGATGATCGCATAGTCAATTTATGTGTTTAAGTTATTATTGCTGTCCCACATCGGTTATGAATGGGTCATGTATCCTCTTTATATTCATGTGGTCTCACTTCACCTATAAACTTAAGCTTTTGAATTAGACTTTCTATCATAATATCAGAATCAGTGTTATTCCTTTCCGCTATGTGGGCCCACCCCCATTAGTCAATTTTCACGGCTTTTGGATTGGACTTTTTATCATTATGAATAAGAAATAAGTCTATAAAATATCTTTGAATTTAGGTCCCATCAAAACAAAGTTATAAGTTAATATAAATTTCCCAGTTCTCTTGGTAAAAAAGAAATTTAGATAAGTTAATGGAAGTACTTACGGAAAGTTTTTGCCTAAAAATACTTTTGAAAGAAGATATTCGTTTAAAGTCTTATTCTAAAAGCAAGCATGACACAATGGAAAGTACTTGCGGAAAATTTTTGTCCCGAAAATCGTGTTTGAAATGACGTAGACCTAATCTTCCTAATTGGACATCTCTTACTGTTGTGTCCCGTCTCCGAGCGAAGTTCAACATGTCATCTTCGTTCCTAGTCGGGACATCCTAGGCCGCAAGTGGATCCAGTATAGCTATTACAAAGGACGAACAAATGCAGCATCACAAAATGACTTAGCAGTGTGCAGTCCATCTCTAGGCTCACGCTCTGATGAATTGAACTCTAAATCCATGACTTTATCCATGTCCTTCGATTTTGGAAGTGAAGGCTTACAGCCCTTACTAAAAGACTTTTCGACATTTCAGTCAAAGATAATGCAATCTCCAAACTATGCATATCTCATCCGCGCATGCTAGAGCCCAGAACAATCTAAGTCCATAAGAGTCCTACCTGTATTAAACAAAAATTATACTGAGACACTGCAAGCAAAAAGTTTCGTAAGCCAACAAGGCAAGATTCATGTTTCCAGTCTTCAACAGCTGCGTGAGCTCTAGATGTCCATTGCCTTCTTATGATAGTCCATGTGAGTGATCACACAGTCACCGGAAACCATGACAGCAAGGCAAGATTCATGCTTCCAAATCTTCGCGGTTTGGACGAGCGAATCCGAGCAAAGACATCAGTCGAGTGTTGGGCGAAATGGGGGACTCAACCCCTATCGATTCGACAGAAAAAGAACTCGGCCTGAGGGAAAGGACAAGAAGTGATCAAATTGGGGAGAAAAACCGAGAGAAATTCAGGTTCTTCATGATTTGAGGGTTCGCGATTTTCGTCAAATCCAAACTGGGGCCTTCAGGTAATTTGGGGTTTGGTTCATGAAGGGGACGACACAACATTCCTCGTTGGAAAGTTTTTTTTTTTTTTAAATGAGACATTGTTTTTCAAGAGGAAATCGTCGTCGTTTTATTTTCCAGCGATCATGTCAACGCCGATCGTGCCACATAAGACGGCCTGCGCTGATTAGGTATCCCACTTAGAATTTTTCGAGATATAGAAATGAATTGGCAAATATGTAAAAGGTTTAGGACTTAATTGATCAAATTAAAAGGTTTAAAACTGAATTGGGACAAATACAATAGGTTTAAGACTTTTTTGATAATTTTACCACACTTTCTATTTGTTGTTAACAATAATTAATTCTAAAAGTCCCTTGGCCGGGAGTGGCTTTTTAACGTACTACCACGAAGTAAACTTAGATCCTGGATTTTGCCCAAGAAACAACGAAGCAAAGTCGCTTGAGCAAATATCTAGCGCACTTCATGCCCTTTTTTGAAACAAGGTTGGGCACTTCAGACCTTTCTTTAAAATAAGGTCCACTATGAACCCTTTTTTGATAAGATGGGGTCACTTGGAGCCCTTTAATTGAAATTTCCCCTAGATCCTATGAGAACTGGAATCCTAGTGCTGGCGCATGTTGACGTCGAGATAGCTTATTCCTAGTGATAGCAAGCTGATCTGACCAAGTAATGCCATAGCTCTCAACTGGAGATGGACCACTGCGAGTGTTCTACCACAAATCAAGGAATGAGAGTAATTGCAGGCGTTCCGTTTGATGGCTCAAATGGTAGAGTTGATGCCTTCGGGCAATTACCAAACTCCTCGGGAACATCCTCGGCAATTGTCCTGTCAGACTCGAATGATGCTCGAACTTGTACATGTCCAATATTAAAACTGTAAGAGGGACCGATAGTAGCACACCATTAACAAGGCCTAAGAGATGATCGTTTATTTGCATTTCTTAATAGCTCGCTTAGTCTGCTACTAACTTTTGTTAGAAATTATCTGTTAAATAAGAGCCCAAATAGAAGATAAATTGAGAAATCAAAGAGGCCCTCCCCACTTCAACCCAAATAAAGCTTTAAGAGGACTCCTTGTTTTTATTCAAGCACTGTTTGTTAACTTGAGAGAGAGAGAGAGAGAGAGAGAGAGAGAGAGAGAAGAAAAGGGAAAGAGCTCCAATGAGAAATAAGAGAGAAATCTCGGTGTTTGGTTGGAAAACATCAATTGATGCCAGAATACGCCTTTTGCACCCAACAGGCGAGGGCTGCATGTCGTTGCTCCGCCATTGCCGATAAGAGTATGGTGGGGGAATGGTTGGCATTGCTTGCGACCCTTGGCCAAATCTAGGCGAGGCGTGAGCGAGGGTCACGGGTCGGTGCGAGTGGCCAGCTACCCTTGCAGACCATTCCTCGACCATCCCGGTGATGGTGGGGTAGAGGCAGCAGTGGTGAGGTCACCTGCTTTTTCCTTCTTTTTTGTATATTTTTTAAATTTTACTTATTTTATTGAAATTTAAAGAAATTTTGTTCTAAAAAATCGAATTTGAACCAAGTTGAAGTCATTTTAATTATGTCGATATTTTTCATTAACTAAATTGGACAAAATTAACGAAAGAACTTAATTACACTAATTTGACAAGTTATATGATTTAATTGCACCTTTTAAAAGTTTTAATATTCAATTGCACTTATGTACAAATTTTAGGACTCGAACCACGTAGATAACCATTCGTGGCTAGCTGGACTAGATCGAGTTCCATCAAAAGAGAGAAAGGGGAATTAGAAGACGAAGAAGGCAAGGACGAAGAAGAAGACGATAATGGAGAGGGGAGGAGGTGGTGGGAGAGAGAGATGAAGCGACGCGAGTGTGATCGTTGAGAGATAGAAAGAGAGAGGAGGGGCCAAATGGGCATTTCATCTCCCCATTTAGAAATTAGGAAGAATAAGAAACGGAAAAAGCACTTGACTTGTTGATGCGGGAGCATCGGGCTTTACCGATCAATTCTCAAGCTCTAACTCCGAACCCGTCGATTGATCCTTATTTCAACAAGCAAAAGCCAACTTCAACTACAAATTTGACTTGATGGGTTCAAATTGAAGATATCGACTCAGCAAGAGAGATGTTGATTTAATAGCTCTTGACATTGACATTTTACGGTGTCATTTAGGCTGCCTAGATTGGTGTACGAATATAGAGAGTTTTATCAAGTTTCAATGCATCTAATAATTAGTCGCATGCATTAAGTGTCTTAATTCACAGCTGTTTAGGTGAGTTCCCAAGAGTTTTTTCAATTTTCGGAAAAATTCGAATAGTCATTCCTTTTGCTTAGCAATATCTCTATAAACAGACATGTAATCTCGATTTTAAGGATATCGAAAATCCGAATATTTGAATATATGATATGTTCCCATCTTTTCTCAGCAATTGCCCTCTCAGACTTTACCGATGCTCAAACATGTAAATGCCCAATGTTAGAATTGTAAGAGGCCCTCACAGTAGTACACCATGAATAAGGTCTTGAGAGATGATCGTTTATGCTAGAGAAGGATCCATTGCAGTCGTGGATCCCCAAAATCTCATAGAAAATTGGGTTGCTATAAGCATTCACGGCATTATTTTCATCGCGCTCATCTTTTCGGTGCTCAATCATCAAGACCGTATTAGCATCACGGATGTCGATAGTTTTACAGAGCCCAACCTTGCCAAGGGCGAGCCCCCCTTGTAATACTTAAGGGCACACACGCCAACACTTCTCATTAAAATTTCTGCTCCAGAAATACTTCTAAGATTAAAATCTATTTGGTTACGCAACTTTTAAAGCAAAAATCAATTTAGTTACGCAACTTTATTTTTCTACTTTCCGAGCATTTTTTTGCTCTAGAAGTAGTTTTGAAGACACTTGAAAAAGCAAAAAAAAATTTACCTTTCTCCAAAAATAGAAAAATCAACTTATGGCCAAAAGTTAATTTCTAGAGCAGAAATTTAGCCACGCGCATCCGTAGAAAACCAAACTGTTTCCAATTACATCACGTAACAGTGCTGGGCCCTGCGATTCTACATTTGATTCTCCAAGGAGTAATAAGAATCTTACCTCGAAGCAACATTCGCGATTTCTTTCACAGATTATCCCAAATTAGCGCCAAAAGAAAAGGATCTATAAGACAGCCGCAAATACTTGACAACGCTATATCTATTACGCACTCGTATCTTGGAGACAACTCCGGTTTAATTGGAGAAAGATCGAGCCTACAATTGACTATGACCTACAAATGTGCAACTGTAAAGCCAACACTATGTAATACATTATTTCCACGACCAAGATACCTACTCAAGTGACCGGCTCAGGTGTCAATCAAAATGGTCCGTTCACAAGTACGAGCAAAAGCAAAATCCTCTTCATAGTCCACTCTCTACGATTCTGTCACAACAAGAAAAGCGTTAATTCGCAATCACATGCTTGTTTCTAAACTAAATAAGAGTCTGAAGCACTTAACGATCTATGAACGACTTGTTCATGAGGTTAACAGCCGAATCCATGAACTGCATCCAGAGAAACAGAAACCAATATTTGCTATTAGTAATGTGCCTTGGAAATCTACAACTATTGAGGTAAACGATGCAACAACTAGTTCTCAAAGCATGAATGGAAAGACAGAAAAAGAGAGACTGGCCCCTACTACTAGCAGAAATGAGCTACAGAAGCAGATTGTTTACTTATTTAAACAAACAAAGGACCTATGCAATCGAAAACTTCTAAAACCATGCTTGGCAAGACAACCAATCGTCTTAAGAAGAAATCCATCAGTCCTACACAGCATGACACAATGTCTACTCTCTCCTCTTTTCATCACAAAATCTAGGGCGTCCTGTACTTCTGTGTACATAACAACATAACCCACTTTTAGCTATTAGCACCCATAATTAAGATGCAACTTAAATTCCATAAAACAATATACGTAAGGGCAGTTATGCTTCTGACGGAACATCAAATTCTCCATCGAAAGAACTAATGACAGACCCTCTAACTGAAAAAAAAAGATAGACTTTCCCAACAAAGTCTATCATTTGCTAAGTTCATATAGTCATGGATTTTCCACAGCAGGAGAAAACCCACAATAAAACTTAGGAGAAAAAATCCATTTCAGAATAACTGAAAAAGAGGGTCTCTACAGGAATGAAATTGACTAAAGTGCAGCAGCCATATTCCCAGCCGCTACTCAGAAAAAATCAATTCATATTTCAAGAACAAAGAAATCATAACACAAACTGATAAGGACGAGAGAGAGAAAAACATAAGTACCTTCCCAAGCAATTTCAGTTCCCTTTCAACAGGTTCCATAAACTTCAGGTCAACGTTAATTGGCCAGACCTGTGTGGAGAAAGATGCATGATATCAACAGAAGAGAATAAGGATACCATGAAACACAATGAAGAATGATATCCAAACCACTCTCGTCATGCACATAAAAAAGGTAAAACAATGCTGAGCAACCAATTTCTCACGCCAACATCTGACAGAGAGGAAAAAACATACAAACAGATGGGAGAAGTGCTTTCTTCCAGCATCCTCTTATAACAAAGTAACACAAGAAGTCATAATAAGGAAAATGTAATCTGCATAACTAACTGTTTAATATCAATGTTTCCATGATTAAATATTTGAATGTCCAAGTACAAAAACATAGCAAGTACAGAGAAACTCCATATTAAGCAGGATAAAGATATAATATTCACCATTTCCTTCACAATATTCCATGAGAATATTGCAACACTAACCAGATATTCAAGAGGTCATAGCAGTGACAGTTCAAGGAGTGTTCCTCAGTCGAGAGAGAGAAGAGAGATGCAAAACAGAGTTTGTGATTAACTTCTCTTGTTTTTTAAGTAGTTTCGGATCAACTCTTCACAATGACCATCTCAAGAGTTAATATCTCCAAGAGTAGTTGCAAGAGGTTATTTTGCTCATAGTCAGAACCACATACAGTTCCGGCAGCTCCAAAATTAGTTTCCAACATTTCCTATAGGTTTCCCGGAGTCGTAGCTTCAATCAGCTTGGTGAGACTGGGGATCACGGGGTAGCAATTCATTAAATTTTCCCATCAAATTACCTGATGGCGTGATAAAAAGGAACAATCTTGTCAAAGGACAAAAATAACAGAACTCCCACCATCAAGTCCATAAAACCCTAAAGCCACTTAATGCGCCACATCATATATACACAAGTAATCTCGCTTCAGGATTCGGAATATGAATATTTCAGCCAATCCTAAATTTAAACAATCTGAAAAAAAAGCTACCCCGGTATTCTAACACCAACTGTGAATTAGCAAAAACACTTAATCGTAGATCCTAGACCCCCGAAAAATATTAGCAATTATATCTTTAAAGAACCAACCTGTTGAGAACCAGGAAAGCAGAGACCTTATCTCATTGTCAGGCAAAAACTCTCTGTATTTCTCGAAGAGGCTAGATGAGTATGAAAACACATTTAATTTTGTGGCAAGTCGATCAAATTTGGACAAACCAGCAAGTGGGGCTATCGAGGTCATATAACCTAGGCACAGACAGACAGGGAAAATGCACTCTAGAATCAGTGGCTCTGTTGAGCAAGAACGCACATTCATCCTCAAATGGCAGGCCTCAATTTGGCAGTAAAAATCATGTTCTAGCGACAGGGAACATTCCAGCACTCTAAATGCATCATTGGACAACGACCAAAGAGACTAAGAAGATAAACCAACAGGTAAAACCAAGAGAATTCGAGACCCTCACGAAAAATGAAACAATCAATTTCCCTCGATACATCATATTAAGTTAAACTCGAAAAGAAAAACAAGAACAGCCCATTGTTCCATTTGATAACTTCAGGAATGGGGCAAAAAGAAAATCCCTAAATCACCTTGACACCGAGTAATTTAACAGGCGGAATTTGACCAGGCACGATACAATCCGGTCCCGCAGCTTCCACCACCGCTCCAATCCCCAACCCACTCCCGATCGGATCAGGATGCTGCCACAACACACCAATGAACCCGATGCTTGAACGAATTCCAAATTCAACTCAACAGAACCTTCGGAAACCACTCCAGGACAAGCGAGCAACACGGGCATGGAAGGAGGGGGAGGGACTCACTGACCTTCATGACGGAGACAGCGTAATCGGAGTAAGGCGTGTGCGAGACGCGGAGGACAGGGTTGTGGTGGATCTTGGGGATGGGCCTGCCCGAGGACGCCCTCCAGGGCACGTCCTTCTGGAGTGGAGCTCCTTTCCTGGACATCTTCGTATATGGGTGTGGGCGCGGACTTGTGTGATGAGGTTTGTGAAGCGACTACGATGGTGGTCTTGAGAGGTCAGCGATATGCTGAAGAAGAAGAAGGCGGCGGAGGCGGCGGAGGCGGCGGCGATGTGTGGGTGGTGGCTGCGAGAGAGCGGAAGGTTGTAAGGTGGTGGCTGAGAGCCCGAAGAGAGGCGGTGCGACTTTGTGATGAACAGAGAGATTGAGGTTTATCCAAAAGAAGATTTGTTCGCCACCATGGTTTATCAACTTATCTACCGGCTTTGCCTTGCTTTTATCATTTCTTGTTTTGTGTGGAGTTTTCCTTTCTTTTTTTTTTTTTTTTTTTCTCGTTAGAGTTTAAAGATTTTTCATATTTTTTGGAATTTTTCTCCATTTTATCTTTTATATAAATTTAGAGTACCTTCGTGCCTTGAACGAAACATCTAAATTATACATAAATTAAAGAAGCAAAAGTCAATCCATACGCCCACTTAAACTTGCTCATGTGGTTGAGCAACTCGGGAAAATCAGTCGATCGAACTATATTTTCAATTTTTAGATCAAAAACCCGACTAGGTGGCCTACTTGCTCCGATTAAGCAGAAAATCGTCTTACCACTTTATAGTAAGTTTTACACCTTCACATTTACCAATTTCAAAACCATGAAATCTCTTGAGTTCTTTTATTATTGACGAATTGTCGAATAATTGTCCCTTTTTTCTTCATCCTAGTTAGTATAATCCATGTAATGTGAGATTTAGGAAGGCTGTTAAGAAAACAATAGAGATATTTTAGGGTTTTGAAGTTGGTAATTTTGAAGATACAAGAATTACTATAAAGCGAAAGGCGACTTTGCCCTTATAAATCATAATAAGTAGGTCATTTAGTCAGATTTCAGTATAAAAGTTCTTTTTTTTTTTTTTTGGGGGGGGTGAGAATAACATTCCATTCATTTTCAAAAAAGAAAAGAAAAACATTGTAATCCAATTATTACAACTTCAAAATAAAATAAGTTTCAAAGAACAAGATAAAGTATCAGAACAAGGATAGCGGTCACAAGCTCAAAAAAGTAAATCTATGACTTCTTCAAACCAAAATCGATCGCCGATCTCCAAATTCGTTTTTAGTAATGAGCATACACCGAGATGAAGATCTGTTCCTACGGATTTTTTCCTTTCGGCGATGCATGCCTAGATTCGACGTCCTCAAGACCATATAGGGATGAGCATGGTTCCAAGGTATAATCTAAAATGCTAAACCGTAACCGTTGGAAACGAATCGGGTTTTCAAGTTTCAAGCTATGTAGAGTAGGTTTCAAGTTCCAAAAATCGAAGAACCAATTTCGATAAGTAGGTTTTAAGTTCCAGGTTACCTAGAACCTATAACAAGTTTTTCTGTTTTTCTTGATATATGTCTTTGCTCGATCCCGCACTATTCCATACCGTCCGATGATGCGTATGTAATTTGAAATCAATAGTCTGAGATTTTATTTTCGGTGATATTTATGGTTGAAATTTTTACTTTGTTAATGTTTCATATTTATTATATTTATTCATAACCAAATATGAGTAATGGTAAGTGGATTGTAGCAACAAATGATGGTCATTAAATATGATAGATTCACTGCAACCATTCAATTAAGAATATGGTAGGTTCCAAGTGTTGACGCCTAAATTTTGACTAATCTATTTTTTGCATAAAAATTAGAATTAATTTTAGTTCTAAACAAAAATCATCTTACATATTCATTTAGCATTGGCATATAATTTGAGCTTAATTTAACAAAGGCCTGGACTAGGCATGGGGTGGAAAAATGCACCAAGAAGATTTGGGCTTGAAAGAAATATTTTCTCGGGGATTGTATTGCAAATACTTGAAACTTCATGGATCGTATTGCAAATACTCGGAACCTCGGGGATCGTATTGCAAATACTTAGAACTTCGGGGATTGTATTGCGAATACTTGAAACTTCAGGGACTGTATTGCAAATACTCATAACTTCGGGGACTATATTGCAAATACTCGGAACTCCAGGGACTGTATTACAAATACCAAAAGGAGATGGAGAAAGGAAAATGGTGAAGAGAAGATAATGAAAGGAAGATGGTGAAGAAAAGATAAAGAAGAGAAGGTAATGAAAGGAGGATGGTGAAGAGAAGATGAAAATGGAAGGTGAGGAAATGAAGATTAAGAAGAGAAGATGAATATGAAGAAGAAAAGATGAAAATGGAAGGTGAGGAAATGAAGATGAAGAAGAGAAGATGAAAATGGAATGTGAGGAAATGAAGATGAAGAAAGAAGATGAAGATGATGAAGAAAGAAGATGAAGATGGAAGATGGGGAAATGAAGATGAAGAATGAAGGATGAAAAACTTTGCCTATAAAAGAAGAAGAGTTCTTGAAGAGAAGAGGGTTTTTTTTTTTAGGAAAAGAGAATTGAGAGAGTTTTTAGGAGGGAAAAGAATTGAGAAAGTTCTTGAGAAAAACCAGAAAAGAAAATTCGAGAGTGAAGAAAAGAGCTTTAGTCGAGCATCATCTTTGATGAGTCCCGACACATACTTCACCTCTCGCCACCCAACAACGCCACTGCTTGCCATTTTCGACGACAGCCACGTTCTTCCAGCTCCAAGATCTTAAACGAAATTATAACGTGTATGTGAGTAAGATTTTGTATAATAGAAGGTAATCTTCTCCATCTCGATCTACAAAGATGTAATCGTTTGGTTTGAACAGTTGTTTGTTTATTTTAGATATGCCACGTGTTCCAAAGTTTAGCATTATTACATGTTAATTTATTTTTGTGAATACTCATGACTGGCTGCATTTCTTTCTTTCTAAATCATCCATGGTATATATCGCATAAAGTTCAATGTCTTACGTTCTCATAAGAAAAAAAAAAAGAAAAAACCAAACCGCACCTTTGAGTTTCAAGTAAAATCCATCAAAATTTCCAAATCGGACATTTTTCATGAAAATGGTACCGAAAGGGCGTTAGAGTAATCTAGCGTAACCAAATCCCCGCATTCAAAATCTCCGGTTCGTAGAAATAAGATAGTTTTCTCCCGCTATTTTATTTAGGTTTCTAATCGACCTACCGAAAATGATTAGTGGCGACTCTAAATTCAAATTACATTGTTTGTTAATTATTCGAACCTTAAGTTGCGATTTGGTATGGACTTGGGAGAGTCCGAGTTAGGTTAGTTAATTAATTAACCCGATAATCCGTTAGCCCGTAAATTAACTTGTTTATTTTTTAGGTCGCGACGACTTAGCGACTCCTTCGGGGAAGTAAAGAGGACTTAGGCCGGATAATTTCATGAAAAAGAAAATCACTTGGTTTGGCAATTTTTGTTGAATTTTAATCCCTAGGTGTTAAATGATTTTGCGGGAAGGAAGTTATAAGGGGAGGAGTCCGTAGCTAACCTCTGTTTTGCAGGCTTGGTGATGAGAATTTTAATTTTTGAACTATCGGAGTATCGATTGCTTTTAAAATGTCGTGCATGCCCCTAATATAATTGCACTACACCACCTTGACTTGTGACCGAACCCGGGTCATCCGATAGTTTCAAAATGGTATTTATGCGGTTCTTTAACCTTGGCGGTAAGACTTCGCTAAAGGTTATCCCACTTGGATCCCGAATTCTTCAAAAAAATGGCTCAAGGGTTGTTCTCATGCACGCGAGGCAATGATGCATGAGAGTTGCCCTTGTCGACCGAACCAAGCCGAGATGATTAGACCCGACTAGTCATGACTATGTATGCGAGGTGGCAACTAGTCATGATGAACGTGCACGAGACTGCGACATGTCGCTCCGTCTTTCATTTCACTTTGCTAAAAGAACTAAAATCTGAATCCACAATTCATGCGCATGTCTTTGTGATTGACATTTTCTTCCTATGAGCGGTAATTTCTTGTCTCTTATGCCCTGTTACCTAATTTTTATTTTGGGCTGGTCCATGGTTTAGGTTGATTTAATTGGCACGTAATCTATATATGAATGGGTCGCAACGATATCCGTTTCGTGCCTACTCCGAAGCTAGAGCTCAATAAGCTATGGGGTAAATTGAAGTCGGATGGCCAGCAGTACGTGCTCAAGCGTATCGGGTTCATGTTGCCGATTCTTGAGATCGATGTTCGGAGCGGGATCATGCAAGCACTTGCTCATTTTTGGTGCCCCGAGACGACCACATTTGTGTTAGGAGGTAAGTTTGAGCTCACACCCACCTTGGAAGAATACAAGATTGCCATTGGAAAATCAATTGAGTTGGATATGGTTGAACCACCTATTCGGGTAGATCCGATGGTAGTGCTTGCTGAATTTTTGGGTTTGACTAAAAAAAAATTTGAAAAAGTGCGGAAGGGTAACTGTCGGGCATGTCCATTATCTTTCCTCATTGAATGTTTTGAAAATAACTCCGACCTCATGAGATCTAAGATTTTTATCTTAACCTTTTTCGGACTTATCATTTTTCCATTCCGTCAGAATGTTATAGATCCCGTGATAGCATGGACGGTAAAACAAGTTTGTGGCGGGGTCAATTTTGTAAACACCATTCTTGCGGAAACTTTCATTTCATTAACACGTTTCGCTCATTCCAAAAAAGAAAACAAGAAAGAAAAAGATAAGACTTTTCGAGCCCCAATTGAGCTTTTACAAATCTGGTTTTTCTCACACATTTCTCAATTCGGGGAAAACATGATCGTATTTGAAATGGGTATAACCGACAACCCTATTTTAAGATTTAAACAAATACAAGATCGAACTAAAAACTTGCACTATACGCAATGGATCCATTTATTCGAGAATCCAAATCCTAAGATTTTCCTTTGGCAAGCTGTATGGTTCCGAGTAGTGGAGGCTCGACTATGCCATGGCAATCAGAAGCCCGTGCCTTTGATGGGCATTTATGGAGCAACCAGCTATCAGCCTCTTCGAGTTATACGACAATTTCGGGGTTCTGCGGGATATCTCACCTTCATTTGGGCCCAACGAATTCCAAGTTCAATTTGAGAAGGACGAGAACTACAGAGCAAAACCGAGACGTCATTCTAAGGCTTGGCAGGAGTGTTCTAATCAGAAGCCGATTTGGCCCATAGAGGAGCTCATCGGAAAAATGAGGAGTCACTTTGCCACAACTCAGTATATTCGGTCTCATGCCATCCCCGCCGAGATACTCCCAAAGATCCCGATCGTGACATTGCAGCATACCCATCAAGCTCAACTCAAAGCCAGCGAAGAGAAGGTGATGAAGGCCCAAGAAAAGGCAGATGCTTTGGCGAAGGAGAATGCACGATTATGGCGTGCCTTGAAGGCCCATTCGTCTATAGATCACGTGGCCTCTAAAAAAAGAAAGACCGTTTGATTTCTTGGTTTGCTTAAATTGAGTCATGTATTTACTTTCATGGGTTGATTGTTTAGGAATCTCGTTGTCTTGTTTGCAATTTCACACTTTGCTTCCATAGTTTTTACAATTTCATCGATTGTCCTCAATTCTGATTTGGCTTGTTCCTGTTGTACGATTTTTACTAAATTCTACGATCGAGCTTTGAGTAAATGCCAAACACAAAAGTCGTAGACCTAGGTTTCAACTATTATCCTACAAAATTTCAGAATTAAATTCATAATTTAAGATGGCCCTTTGTTTTTTCAACAACATGCAGTTATAACAGTTTTCTGAACGTGATTTTTTTGGAAAGACACATTAAACTGATTTGATCCGTGCATTTCTAGTCCGATTGACCAACATAAAAGTTGTTCATCATCTTCTCAACTATAAGCTTATAAAATTTGGACGCGTTTTGATCAACGTGCGAATTAATACGATTTTTTTCGTAAAAGCGGACAAACTGAAAATTACATGTGTCAATCCTTTGGTCATAATCACTTTGATCGTTTGAGTCTAGAGGGACGCCATGGGCCGGCTCGCTATTCTTGCTCCCCGTACTCATTTTGGGTTTGTTACTGCATACAGGTAATTTATCACGGATCCTCCACATATTACCCGATCATTAGCAAAGAGGATGACCGACATCAACGCCACCGTCGGTGCTGCCCCGGACGAGAAACTTGGCTCCTTGACCGAGCACTTTGAAGGGATGATGTCCCGAAAGATGGAGGAAATGATGGCCACCTTCGCCGCCAAACTTCAATCGTCCACCTCCAGCCCACCGCTAACCATTCCTACTCTAATTCCTCCTACGGACAACTCCGGTAAAACCCCGGAAGCTGCTCCCTATCAGACAATGCCACTACAAGATATGATCATCACGGGCGTGAGCTCGAGCACACCGCCCTTAATCCCAATCCCCCAAGCCAGCCCCGTGACCCCCGGATTGAATGGTGATACGGCCAAGCTGTTGGCTCAAATGGAACAGAGGATCCAAGAGGTCGAGGGGACTCACAACATACTCCCGATTGACCTGTCTGTCTTTTCAAAGGTCATGGTGCCGGAGAAGTTCAAGATGCCCGACTTCGAGAAGTATGATGGGACTTCCAACCCAATTCAGCACGTCCGGATGTACCGGGCAAGAATGAACAAGCATGCGACCAACGGCCCCCTAATGGTCCGGACTTTCCAGGCTAGTTTAAAAGAAGCTGCCATGAGGTGGTATACGGACTACGAGATCTATCGGATAGATGATTGGGAGAAGGCAGCTAATGCTTTCATCAAACATTTTAGCTTTAACTTGGACGTGCTCACCACCAAAGAAGATCTTGAACAGCTTGAGATGAAGAAAGGAGAAACAATCAAGCAGTATGCCACCAGGTGGAGGAACGTGGCATCTCAGCTGAAACCAGTCCCTCCGGAAAGGGAGCTCATGAAATTGTTTGTTTCCACTCTGCCGCGAATTATGAGAACTCGAATTCTGGGATCCCCTGCTATGTCATTCAGCCATTTCATCGCAATAGCTGAAGAAATCGAGAACGGTATGAAGAAAGGTTGGTACGATGATGTCTCCACAATGACTAAGAGGTTTGCGGTAAGGAAAGACAAGGAGCCGGCCCCACGAGTCAACATGACCTACAGCCAAAAACCCACGACCGCGACGCTAGTCGTGCTGATTCCTAATCAGCAGAAGGCCAATTTCAGCGTGCAACGACAAAGAGGGAATCAACGGTCCCCTCGGCGGTTTACCCCTCTACCGGGAACCCCGTCGCAAGTACTCGCGGTTCTACGTAAGAGAGGTTTACCGACTTCCGAGCCTCTATGACCCAAGAACACGAGCTCGCCAAGATGTGATCCATCAAAGAAATGTGATTACCACTGCGGGGAGCTTGGACATGACACCGACAACTGTTTTGTATTGAAGCATCGGATTCAAGATCTTCTCGATTCTAAGCCATTCTCGTTCCAAGGCAACAAACCGCCGAATGTCCAGAATAATCTTTTACCATATCATTCAGGTAAAGTTAATGATGTATTTGGGCTAGGAATCGGACAAGTTGGTGCTGTTAAGGTTGAAGTAGTCGATTTTCTCAACGCTCCGATCAGGGCGGGATATTATGAGGTCGGTGAACCGATATCGATCGATCAGTTGAAGGAAAAGGTCTCCGCTCTCATGAAGAACAGATTCATAGTCCGGGCAAGTCAAACAGGGACAGTGGCCACTATATCTCGGATTATCATTAATCGGGATCAAGAGATTGCAGCTTTGACCCAACCCGAGACCTTTCAAGAGTCTCAAGTGGAAGATGCCAATGTGACTAACTCGATCAACAATGACCCAGAGTTAGCGGATATGCCCGTCTTGGAAGATGCATCGGACGATGAACTCGGAATCGTCATTGCCTCGCCCCGACCTTTTCCGTATGTTAGTGACAAGGCGGTTCCTTGGTCCTACGATCTTGCCCCGATAACAAGATCGGGACGCGCTTATAGCGATGACCAACCGACTAAGCAAGTCACCGAGAAAGATGCTAAGGAATTCTTGGCTGTAATTAAGGCGAGTGAGTATAGCATTGTCGACCCGTTGCGGAAGTCACCGGCTCAAGTATCCCTACTTGAACTTCTGCAGTCATCCGAGAAGCATCGAGAGTCCTTGATGAAGGTACTCGGTGAAATTCACGTACCCGAGAATATTGAACAGGACAAATTAGAGAACTTTGTAGGGACGATCCTTCTAAAGGATCGGGTCGCATTCGCCGACGATGAGATTCCGCTCGAAGGACGGAGTCATAACAAAGCTTTGCACATAACGATCAAACACAAGCAAACTCACGTAGCTCGGGTACTTATTGACAACGGCTCGACACTGAATATCTGCCCATTAACCACATTGAATCGTCTTGGAATAGACCTGGCTAGGTTGCGGACGGCCAAGACTTCCGTCCGCTCATTCGATGGTGTAAAGAGGGCTGTGTTGGGGCGAATCAACTTGTAGATTCAGATCGGACCTTCTTTGTTTGACATTCTCTTCCAGATATTGGACATTCCTTCGGCCTTTAACCTTCTCCTAGGCCGACCTTGGATTCATAATACCGGAGCTGTCCCATCAAGCCTTCATCAGAAAATTAAGTTCGTGGTCGAACAAAAGTTGGTGATTGTCCATGGAGAGGAAGATCACTAGATTTTCAATGAAACTGCCATCCTTTACATCGAGCCGGCTCATGATGAAAAAGATTCCTACCACGCTTTTGAGATAGTACACACCATCCATGCATCACCGGAAATCCCTTTGCCAATTCCCGAAATGTCAACCACTTCTCTTATGGTAGCTAAAATAATGGTGGGCAACGGCTTTAAGCCCCGTATGGGTTTAGGTCGACATGACCATGGGATCCGCACCCCAATTGAACCCAAAGGCCAATCTCACACAGCCGGTCTGGGAAGTCGAGGACGTGGGCATAAAAGATGCGTAATGGGTCGCGGTAAGCGGGCATGCGATCCTTTACCCCCACCTCTATATACCACTTTCCGATCGGCTAGAGTGGTCGGAGGCTACGATAATTTGACCCAACTCGAAGATGACTTGGGGATTGTGTTCCCCAACACACCGAAGGATCAAGGTATTACGGTTGAGCCAATAAGGTTTGAAGAGGATGAAGGGGTCTTCAATAACGGCGGTTGTTTTAACGATGTAACCATTGCTGCTCTATTTGAAGACGGAGCGCATGAGGAGGAACCTTACCCGGCGTCTAAACCTTCCAAATCATTCGTCAATGCCATATGTGATGATCCACTGGAAGGTTTAGATTCAGAGTAACATCTTTATGTTTATGCAATCCCCTACGTGGGACATTTTCTGTTTCCTTTAGGTTTTGAGTCGTATTTGGATTTATATTCTGTGTTGCACTCTTGGATTTTCTTTCCCAAAAGATGTAATTTCATATCAATAAAATTGCACTATTTTTCGAATCTTGTTGAAGTATCCCAAACCAACCCGATGACGATAACCAACGACCAACGAGTTTGTTATCATGGTAAGAACTGAGGGTTGGGCTTCTTCAAGAATTCATGTCCCACGGTTTTGAAAAATAATAACAAAAATAAATAAATAGAGTTCTTCAAAAAAAAAAATCACACCGCAATTAAACCCCGTTTGTTTTTCTGATTTTTGCCACTTTATGTTTCAGGGGCGAACATGAGGAGGGAAACCTAGTGGATTCGGAAGTATACGACCTAGATGAGTCCAATCCAGATTATGAGGAAATTGGTTGGTATTTCAAACGACATGAGGAGATCAAGCCCTTGACCGGTGAACAAACTATCTCGGTCAATTTAGGCGATGCGAAAAACCCTAAAGAAGTTAAGATCGAGGCAAACCTTTCCAAAGAGATGTCTGAGCGCTTGATTAAGCTCCCGAAGGATTACCGGGACATTTTCGCCTGGTCCTATGCAAATATGCCCGGTCTTGACCGTTCCATTGTCGAACATTGTTTACCAATCGATCCTTCGGCTAAGCCGGTGGTGCAAAAGTCAAGGAGGGCCGGACCAGAATTGGTCTAGAAGATCAAAGAGGAGGTCATGAAGTCGCTTGACGTCGGATTTCTTGAGACTACGAGAATATTCGATTGGGTTGCCAATATAGTCCCGATCATGAAAAAGGATGGGCGCATTCGGGTCTATGTCGATTATCGAGATTTGAATAAGGCCAGTCCTAAAGATGATTTTCCTCTCCCGCATATCGACATACTTGTTGACAATCTTGCGGGGTTTGAATTGTTTTCATTCATGGATTGTTTCTCCGGGTATAATCAGGTCCCGATGAATATCAATGACAAGTTGAAAACCACTTTCACCACACTATGGGGAACGTTTCATTACCGGGTAATGCCGTTCGGTCTCGAAAACACTGGAGCTACTTACCAGCAAGCCATGATTGCCATTTTTCACGACATGATGCATAATGAGATTGAGGTTTACGTTGATGACATGATAGCAAAAACAAGGCATGGAGAAGATCACGTCGAAACGCTGAAGAAATTGTTCGACAAACTCCGAAAGTACAAGTTACGCCTCAACCCCGCTAAGTGTGTCTTTGGGATCGGCTCGAGCAAGCCGCTCGGATTCGTGGTAAGCAACAAGGGTATTAAAGTCGACCCTTCTAAAATCAAGGCTATTCGTGAGCTTAAGCCGCCGACGACGGTTAAAGAAGTTCGAAGTTTGATGGGTAGACTAAACTATATTGCTCTATTCATCTCTCGGTTATCAGAAATTGCTAAGCCATTCCTCAAGCTGTTAAAGAAGAATGCACTAGTCCAATGGGATAGCGAATGTGAACAAGCTTTTGGGAAACCGAAGCAAGATCTCATGAATCTACCCGTGCTTGTTCCTCCGGCGCTAGGGCAACCTTTAATCCTCTACCTCACAATCTTTAGTGAGTCCTTGGGTGCTATGTTAGCCCAAGAGAGGCGGGAGGATGAAAAAGAACGAGCCATTTATTATCTGAGCAAGAAATTCACAGCTTCGTAAATGAAGTACTCCGAAGCGTAGAAAACATGTGCAGCATTAGTCCGGGTACCGCACGGGCTTCGGCAATATACCTTGCATTACCAGGTGCTTCTGGTGACAGAGTGCGATCCTATCAAATACTTTCTTAATTAACCCGCCTTGATTGGTAGACTTGCAAAATGGTAAATCCTCATCTCCGAGTTTGATGTTCAATATTTGTCCCAAAAGTCAATTAAGGGACGGGCTATAGCAGATGTCCTAGCTGAAAATCCGGGGCGAGATGATGATGCCTATCATTCTGAGGATCGAATCATGTCGGTGGAGGATTACATCTGGATTATGTATTTTGACGGAGCTGTCAATTTATCGGGATCGGGCGCATGCGCGGGTTTCGATATCTCCAGGTGGTCGATATTATTTCGTGGCAGCAAAATTGGTATTCCCTTGCACAAATAACATAGCAGAATATGAGGCGTGCATCCTCGGCTTGCGGGCCGCCATCGAAATGGGAGTTACTCGACTCAAGGTATTTGGAGATTCCGCTTTGATTATCCTTCAAACCGTTGGAAAGTGGAAGACGAGAGATGCTAAATTGCTACCCTACCATGAGTATCTGGATGAACTGGTGGAGGAATTTGAGGATATCTCATTTGAGTATCTATCCAGGACTCATAATCGATTCGTTGATGCATTGGCTACCTTGTCTTCAATGTTACAAGTCGCCAATGGACTTGAGGTTGACCCACTGAAGATCGAGGAATTAAAAAAGCCGGCATATTGTATGGCCGTGATCGATGAACCCGATGGTAAGCCGTGGTTCCATGACATCAAGACTTATATTCAGAAGCGTGAATTCCCTGAAAAAAGTACCTTATCTGACCAAAAGTACATAAGGAAGATGGCCTCGAAATTCTTCCCGAATGGAGAGAATTTGTACAAGCGGTCATTCGATTCTGTCCCGCTAAGATGCGTGGACTCAACCGAAGTAATTCGTCTGATGATGGAAGTACATGAAGGGATCTGTGGTCCACACATGAACGGCCACATGTTAGCTAAGAAGATTATGAGGTTGGGTTATTATTGGCTCACGCTCAAAAGAGATCGTATTCAACATGTCCGGAGTTGTCACAAATGTCAGATTTATGGTGACAAGATTAATGTCCTTCCGAACGAGTTGCATCGATTATCCGAACCATGGCCGTTTTCTATGTGGGGCATTGATGTTATCAGCCCTATCAACCCTAAAGCATCCAATGGGCATCGATTCATCTTGGTAGCAATTGACTATTTCTCTAAATGGATCGAAGCCGCATCCTATTTAGCGGTCACAAGACAAAATATCGTGAAATTTATCCGTCGAGATATCATTGCTCGATACGGTTCACCCGAAACCATAATCACCGACAATGACCCAAACTTGAACAACAAGCTAATGGACGAATTGTTCAAGGAATTCAATATCAAGCATCCGAACTCTTCCCCATATCGTCCTCGGATGAATGGAGCAGTAGAAGCCGCCAATAAGAACATTAAGAAAATCTTAGCGAAGACGGCTGAAAATTATCGTCACCGGCATGAAAGGTTGCCATTTGCACTTATGGCGTATTGGACCTCGATCCGAACATCTACGGGGGCAACCCCGTATTCTCTTGTATATGGAATGGAAACTGTTCTACTAGTTGAAGTGGAAATTCCTTCCTTACGTATATTGTCTCAAGCTAAGTTGACCGAAGCTGAATGGATCCAGCAGAGGGCGAGCCAATTGAATCTGATCGACGAAAAGAGACTTAAAGCTGTATGTCATGGTCGGTGCTATTAGCAGAGAGTTGCTAAATCATTCAACAAAAAAGTTCGGCCTCAATATTTTCAAATCAATGACGTGGTCTTGCGAAAATTGTTGCCAATAGTCCCACTCCCAAAAGGGAAGTTCGCTCCAAATTATGGTGGTCCATACATAATAAAGAAGGTGCTCCCTGGTGGTACTTTGATTCTGGCCAAGATGGATGGTCCTGTCTTTACCAACCGAGTCAATTCGATCTTTGTAAAGAAATATTATACTTGATTCACTCTAATGTTTTCATAATCGAGTTATAATATTAATACAGATTCACGAGTTGTTCACATTTAGGTATTCGTTTGTTTCCTCACTACTAATCTTCGCCGAGGGATTGTTTCAAATAGGGGAGTCTCTCCGGCCCAATTGAGTTGACCATCAAGAGCGTGAGATTTACATATTCACAGAGTTAAAGGGGTTATCTTGCGAAAAAAAAATATATGACGACCAAGATAAAATGAGTAAAAACTTGCATTCATTTCATTCATCGGAAAGCCTTGCAAATAGATCATCGGGGTGGGAACGTAAAGCCAAACCGAGCCCTAATGAGCATCACAAAGGAGTTTAACCGACTCTCCATACGGTTGATGCTCCGCCTACACGGATCGCTCCGAGAATCGAGATCCGCCAGCTTAAAGAGGAGGAGCTCACATTTCTCTTTAAGCTTGGCTACCTTATCCTCGTGATACTCGGCAGCAAATTCCAGGTCATGGATCAGCATTCTCCCGCGGGCTATATCTAGGGTCGGATCGTCCAGCCTTTCTTCCAGCCATGTGCATTGGAATTTCAAAACAATATTGAGCGGATCGCGCTCGAAGATGGTCCGGGACATGGCCAAACGTTCCACCAAGTTCCCCCTCTCACGAATCAGCAGTAAAACTTGTTCATTACCATAGTCAAAGGCTTTCTTATGATTGTCGGCTACAAGACCGGTCAACACAAAGCTGTCCGACCGATCCCGATAGCGAGCTCTCACAAGATGGGCCAAGGTAACATCTTGATGAGCAAGATGGTAAGCCTCCGGGAAGTTAGTGAAGAGGGTGAGGAAGATCCCGTATTCATCTTCTAACTTGGTACCTTCAATAAAAGCAGTGTCCATATCCCTAAAAATAAGACGAATTTCAATTTCAACCTCCGGATGGTTGGCTATATAAGAGTAGCCCTGGCCCGGGAGATTGTAAAGTTTCTCCCATTTGGCCAAAACTTCGGGTGAGAAGACGTGTGCGAGGAGGGAGGCCATTGTTGTTGAAGCGACTGAAAAAGAATGGATGCGAAAGAGTGCTTAGAAGGTTGGAGATGAAGATATGAAAGCGATAATCGTCTCGGCGTTAAATCCTAATTTAAATGGCGGGAAAAGTCATAGCAATAATTATTGTGGGGGCCGAGTTAATTATCCGGGTAAAACTACGGACGTTTCGTCCGTGAATCACGGATCTACCATCTCGAGCCTCACGAATTCGAAAAAGTTGCGAAATGACTTAAAGGTCCCGCCATATTAAAAGAGGGACAAACATACTCGCGAAAAGAATTGAGGGTCCCACCACGAAAGAAAGGAGACAGAGCGGGAAAACTCGAAATCTTGGGAGAAGCACCGGCTTGGTGGTTTTCATCCACATTAAAAGGGAGGCTCTGGAACATACATGATTGCTAAAAAAAAAAATTAGAGAGAGTAAGCGTACATCGGAGAGTAGAGAATCCCGAGTGAACACAATGCGGTAAGAGCTATTTCAAACCAACATGTTTAGAGGCTACCATCACTTACTGGAGGCGACCGACCTAGATGTCCCGAAGAGCGAACTGTTGAGAGGCATTGAAGATTTCAAGGTCAAATCTAGTGCTGAAGCCATAAAACCCAACCCCCTTGGCGATGAAGTTCAAGATCTCGATAACAGCAACAACAATAGCAGCAACAGCCGTAATCAACCCCAGCAAAGAAAACATCAAATCAAAGAGCTCGAAGCTACCTTTAAGGAGTGCCCTTACGTGAACAAGAAACGAAAAAATGAATTGAGCGGGAAGCTAGGAATGGAGCCCTTGAAGGTCAAGTTTTGGTTTCAAAACAAGCAGGCCCGATTGAAGGTTCAAAATGAAAGTCATGAACTCATGTTTCTAAAGGAAGAAAATGAAAAACTTCGAGTAGAGAACAAGAGGTATATGGATGCTCTTAACACCGCTGTTTGCCATGTCTGTAGCAGCCCCATCACCTTTGGTGACATGTTCCTCGATGAGCCACATCTAGGCATTGAAAATGCTCATTTATTAGTTCATCCCCCAGAGCAAATTCTCGCACAATCGGATTTCGTTGGGGATACGTCTTAGAAAGTAGGTCTTGCGGAGGCGGAACCGATGCCCTTCGAGGGAAGAGACATGCATCACTACAATTGGAGTTTCCCTGATGTCACGATCGGCCAATTCAATGCTGATGGAACTCCGAACCGTAGCCTACATGAAGCTTGAGTTTTTGATTATGAGCTCTCAAAATATCGCTCTTTTGAGCATTACTAGCCAGCCCTTACGAAATTCTCAAGAGAAGTAGGGACATGCACGAATGAATGTACTGTTTGTTACAAAATCCCCGTGTGAGACATTCTTTTTTTACGCCTAGAGTTAATCCAAGGGTAAAGAACAGTACTATCCACGAATATCATCATGCTTAAATGAGTGAATTCCTTGTCAGATTTGACCGAGCGCCGGAAAGAAAAGCATTGAAAGCCTTCACATAGGTAAATGCCAAAAGATTTGAAAGGGGAAATAACTGCCTCGTTCGTAGAGAAAGCGAAAAGATTTGAGAGCTCCTCCATATCAAAAAAGAAAAAAGATGACAGATTGAGTGAGAGGTAAGAGTTATTACGAAATGGATCCAAGGCACTAAGACCGAAAAGGAGAGAAAAAGCTGTCCTCTTTCGTAGAGAAAGCGAGAACCTATATGCGGGACTAATAGATAAGAAAAAGTTAAAAAGAACTTGAAGTCTCCATGCATCTAATGACCTCCCGAACTTGTCACGAAAGGCCATCATCGCTTTTGTGATTTTCGGGCAATTTGTTTTTGCAAGTCCAAGAACATCTAAAGCCCAGTCTCTAGTCGAAATACCCATTTTCGGTCTACAAATGGAAGGTTTTAAAGGAAGTACACGTTCGTTCCAGGCCGAAGTATGGGAAGCTTCCTATCCCGAGGATCTACTAGTCATGGCCATTGATGGCAACCTCGTTTCCTTCTCGATCCTCGTTGCCATGCCGAGAAAGTGCATGTACAGGGTTTCAGCTTATGCGAAAGCAACAGAAACTTTAGAAGTGCTGAGGCGGTACAAATATGATTTTGACATCGTCGTCACAACCATGGTAGGGATCGATATAGACGGTCTCAGCCTCTTAAAGATCATTCATTCTGAGTTGGGCATACCGGTCATCGTAGCATCAGCAAGTGATGATCGGCGGTTCATAACGATGGCCATATTGCATGGTGCTCGAGACATCCTAAAGAAGCCAATCTGTGTTCGAGTGCTCCAAAACATTTGGCAGCATGCTGTAAGGAAGCAATTACTCAAACAAAAAAACTATGGCCAAGCTGACGACGACGATTTTGTCGAAAAGAAAAGGTCCCTTTGGTCACCGAGCTTCATTCTATATTCATTGAAGCAATTCGAATGCTTGGAATCAATTCAGCATGACCAACGGCTGTACTCAAAATAATGAATGTAGACGGACTCACTATACAAAGTGTCACGAATCACCTTCAAAGATTTAGAAATAAGCTGAAGAAACACGATGCAGCTTGGAACCAAGGCGACCGGAGCAGAGTTGATCGGAAGATCAATACCGGGAAAACCTACGGAGTAAAAAGTACTCGGCCACTTCGCAATCAAAAATACCAACCATACCAACCTTCTGCTGGTGGTTCTAGCAGCAGACCGGTTGATCATCCCTACAAGTTCCCCAGCAACGGCGGAGGCTCAAGCTCAAGGAGTCAGATCGCTCACGGCAAAAACAAAATGGGAAATCTGTCGCCGGTGTTAGCAAGTAACAATGCCCAATTCGAGTATCAATTGCTCGAAAAATCAGAAGATTACTTTGATGATGAGCTCACCACCTTGATCAGCCGGTTCGGAACCGAAGGACCTCGGGAGTTGTGATCCGAAGCAAGTGATTATGGATCCTCAAACAACGATCGTTGGTGTATGATCCAAGACAAAATCAGTCAATCATTAGGATGGCCAACAAAAGAAGTGGAACCAATCTCACATGAATACTCCTTTAATTCCATATATAGTTCCCCTGCGTGGGATATTTTTTACTTTCTAGCTGTCTAGAATTTGTCTAGAGTTAAAGGGCAAATTCCCTCCTCTCTTATCAAATGTGTAAGTTCCTTGTTAAGCTAGGTCTGTAGCAAATCAATTTGTGGACGATGCCCCTAAACGCCCGTAAAGAGAGATTCCGAATAGCCTTACTTGGGAGAATATGAGTAAAAGACCAAGCAGGCTCAAAGATGGGTAACTCCGTATCGTCCCAATTGGCTCCCAGTCGTTTCAAACTCTAAATTAAGCTTATTTTAGTCTCGACTGGGATTACCAACTGCTTTGAGAACAATATAACAAAAAGCGAACCACCCGTGGACGCCAACAACACCACAGCCTAGTGGTTGGGGGAATGACAGTGGTCCGAGGCGTCCCGGGTTCGATCTCGGGATTTGGCATCAATGTACAAAGATTAATAATAAAAAAAATTGCTTCACAGTTCAGTGCCGATCGAAGCTCAGCCCGGATGGTTACAGAACCGGAGAGATAACATCCCGGACATACAATCTGATCCGGATGAGTCGATCTTTTCAATTCAAAGTTCACAAGAAATTCGTACAAGGGTAAAGCGGTATCGTTTCAACTCGTTTAGAACATGAGAACGTACATTGACGCTTTCCCTTTTGATTTTTACAGGGGTCACTGCCTTCCCAGATAGGGAAGTATCCCTTCTCCCTAAAAATTGATGAAATGAGAAATTTTTGAAGCCTTTGACAATCTCATATCTCGAAGTAGACAATACAGTTTTGCGACTCCTCCGCACTCCCCCAAGAATTTTCTTACATGCTTGCGAATTCCGTTCGCCAAGATAAAAAGTTTCTCAATTTTGTATGCTAGAAAACACTCATACATCGCATGGTTTATGCATGATTATTCATCATGTTTAATTTACCAACTCTAAATAAGAAGTATGAACTACATAAGATACATCGAATGTACAGAAGGGGGCATGACAGGACGATGAAAGGCAATCCTTTCCCAAACACGTCCAATTTTTTCAGGCAAGATGAACGGTGGCAAAATTCCGCATTCCTTGAAGTAAATAGTTTTCTCGCGAAAGGTACGATAACTGAAGTGACGGAGGCGTTCATTTCTCTATCCTAAACACTACAGGTTATCCATTGATTAACCCATTTGAGCGGAGGTTTCACTTCTACAACCCCGTCAAGAACCACCCAACATTGGGGCAAAACAGAAGTAATTCCATCAGTATCACGAGGCAAAAATGGTTAGAAATTGTCTTGCTTGGACTAACATTAATCTTCAAGTGATTCTTTACATTATACTTGCGCTTTAATTCAAGTGCCTTAGGATGACGAAAAGCATTTGTTCCTCTACCCTACACATTTATATCCATTTGCACAACCTATTTGAACCTGCAAATGCATTTCTAAAAGCCTTTATTGGTGACCATTGTTGTCCCAAAGCAAAAACGGCCCATCTTTGAGTAGGACTTGAAAAGTCTGATCAACCGAAAATCCTCGAATGAACTCATCAAGATACTGAAATATGCAGCAGTAAAATAGAGGTAAAAAAAAAAAAAGGGGGAGCAAAGGTTGATTCTACAGAAAATTCCTGGACATTTGAAAAGCGAAGTGCCTACCAAAAGTAAGGTCAATGCCCATTCAATTCATTGTTCATTTGTAATGCACAATTCTCTTGTACATTTCAAGAGGGGTTCTCATTAAGTGTCAAATTGCAAAACGCAATCCTCTGCTCATACCATCCTCAAAGCAATGGTGGCACCCTAAAAGGCCAAGATAGGTGACAAGATTGCAATGGTCACCAACATCAAGCTGCTTCTCATACATTTTCTGAGCCAAAACGAATCCTTTCTTTTCCAAGTCCCCAAATCATAACCCACGGTACAACCCTTCAAAAGTCTTTTCTAATTATGGCACTTGAGTTAACGTAGAGTTCAATTATTTTAAGCATCGCTCGAAGAAGTTCGAGCAAAATTGTTTCTCTCTCATTTTTGCAGGGTTCTTGACTTGTAAACCCATAGCAAATAACGAAGAAATTCATTTTAGCGGCCTTGACTCGACTAAAGTCCCATTTGTAAACCTTTGACCTAACTCTCATTACGGTCCTAATCAAGACCTCCAGATCGGCTCGGTTGTATTAATTACGAGATTACTCGGATCCTTGTCGAATGCGATGATCGTAAGATTGAGTGATTTTTCTTGAATCCTGCAGACATGATAAATAGCTTTTCTTGAGAGTGAGAAAAAGCCCTTTCGGACTGAAGTCCCCCCATTCAGCTCACATTTAAGGTATTCATAATGTGAGAACATCCCTGGACAGAATTGGTAATGTTAACTTGATAGAATGGTTATGCATGAACCATAGTATGAGTGATTGCATTGTACACATGTTATTTCTAATCATTGCAAGCTCGGCAGAATAGTTTTACATGAACTCATTGTTGAATATGTTTGCACATGTTACCTCTGATATTCTATGATAGGTAATGCATTCCCGATGATTCCCTCCCAAGGTCTCAAAATTCATCCAAGGATTATTGAATGAGCAAGTTCTACTGGCAAATGCCTACCAGGTACAATACAAGCAATCTGTTTCGTTCCTTGATTAAATCGTTCGGAGAACCCAGGTAAGTTTGCTGAACCCCTTTTCAAATTAACAACTCTTCCGATGATAGTTATTATGATTCAATTCGGGCAATATGCCCTTTTCGTACTTATCGATTCCATTCGATGGTGCTCCTATCAAATATTGTTCAACTCGGGCAATATGCCTCTTCCGTTAGGTCGTGAAGACATATGCACTGGCGATCTTGACATCTTATCAAATCATAATGACATAGCCCTTATGATTTCGGTCTCAAATCACGAAGACATATGCACCGGTGATCTTGACCTTTAGTCGGCCCATAATGACATAGCTCTTATGATTCTCGGCTCCTTTATCAAATCATGAAGACATAAGCACCCATGATTTTGATCCAAACCAAATCATAACGACGTAGCTCTTATAATTTTGGTTCCCCTTTGTCGAATCGTGAAGACATATGCACTAGCGATTTCGACATTTAATCAACTCACAACGACGTAGCTCTTGTGAACTTGTTCCCACTTTTGTCGACTCACAACGACGTAACTCTTGTGATCTTGAAGGACACACATATCTTGCGCCGTCTCACATTGGGAGAAGTCTTTGATTACAGATAGGCCAAATACCTTAAGGTCCTCGTGTTTGCAGAAACCGGAAAATTAAGGGAATCAGCGGCTTATGAGGTATTGGGTAAAACAGGTATTCTCATATGCGATCCATGTACAGGTTTCTCTAACATGGAAAAGAGAAATTATGACACATGTTATTTACAATCTTGCATATCATGTATCACTTCATTACATTAAAAAAAAAAAAGGGATTAAAACTCCCGCCAAAAAGTTCATCCATAATTTGCACCATCAAAATTCAAGATTCAATTTTGTCTTTGAGCGGACCCTCTACGAGCCTCCACTCAAAGAGGGACAGCTGTTGACACCTAAATTTTGACTAATCTATTTTTTGCATAAAAATTAGAACTAATTTTAGCTCTAAACAAAAATCATCTCACATATTCATTTAGCATTGACATATAATTTGAGCTTAATTTAACAGGTGTCCGGACTAGGCATGGGGTGGAAAAATGCACCAAGAAGATTTGGGCTTGAAAGAAATATTTTCTCAGGGACCGTATTGCAAATACTTGAAACTTCATGGACTGTATTGCAAATACTCAGAACCTCGGGGACCGTATTGCAAATACTTAGAACTTCGGGGACCGTATTGCGAATACTTGAAACTTCGGGGACCGTATTGCAAATACTCATAACTTCGGGGACCGTATTGCAAATACTCGGAACTCCAGGGACTGTATTACAAATACCAAAATGAGATGGAGAAAGGAAGATGGTGAAGAGAAGATAATGAAAGGAAGATGGTGAAGAGAAGATAAAAAAGAGAAGATAATGAAAGGAGGATGGTGAAGAGAAGATGAAGATGAAGAAGAGAAGATGAAAATGGAAGGTGAGGAAATGAAGATGAAGAAGAGAAGATGAAGATGAAGAAGAGAAGATGAAAATGGAAGATGAGGAAATGAAGATGAAGAATGAAGGATGAAAAAATTTGCCTATAAAAGAAGAAGAGTTCTTGAAGAGAAGAGGGTTTTTTTTTTAGGAAAAGAGAATTGAGAGAGTTTTTAGGAGGGAAAAGAATTGAGAAAGTTCTTGAGAAAAACCAGAAGAGAAAATTCGAGAGTGAAGAAAAGAGCTTCGATCGAGCATCATCTTTGACGAGTCCCGACACATACTTCGCATCTCGCCACCCAACAACGCCCCTGCTTGCCATTTTCGACGACAGCCACGTTCTTCCAGCTCCGAGATCTTAAACGAAACTATAACGTGTACGTGAGTAAGATTTTGTGTAATAAAAGGTAATCTTCTCCATCTCGATCTACAAAGATGTAATCGTTTGGTTTGAACAGTTGTTTGTTTATTTTAGATATGCCACGTGTTCCAAAGTTTAGCATTATTACATGTTAATTTATTTTTGTAAATACTCATGACTGGCTACATTTTCTTTCTTTCTAAATCATCCATGGTATATATCGCATAAAGTTCAATGTCTTACGTTCTCATAAGAAAAAAAAAAAAAAAAAAGCCAAACCGCACCTTTGAGTTTCAAGTAAAATCCATCAAAATTGTCAAATCGGACATTTTTCATGAAAATGGTACCGAAAGGACGTTAGAGTAATCTAGCGTAACCAAATCCCCGAATTCAAAATCTCTGGTTCGTAGAAATAAGATAGTTTTCTCCCGCTATTTTATTTAGGTTTCTAATCGACCTACCGAAAATGATTAGTGGCGACTCCAAATTCAAATTACATTGTTTGTTAATTATTCGAACCTTAAGTTGCGATTTGGTATGGACTTGGGAGAGTCCGGATTAGGTTAGTTAATTAATTAACCTAATAATCCATTAGCCCGGAAATTAACTTGTTTATTTTTTAGGTCGCGACACCAAGTTGACAAGGTCGGTTCCAGGTTCCAAGGTATGTATGGTTGATTCCGGGTTCCAAAAAATGATGAACCTACCAAGGTAGGTTTCATGTTCCAAGTGAAATTTGTACGGAACCCGAAATCGCTCACTCCTAAAACCATTGCCATGCGGAATGAAAAGGTTAAACAAGCACAAATCTAATAGTGAGAGCAAAACTTTCACGAAACTCCTCTAATCTCTTTATATTAAAGTTGTTATCCCGCATCGCTTGACATTAGGTCCTACATACTCTTTATATTCACGTGATCTCTCTTCAACTATCAACTTAAGATTTTGGATTTGATTTTCTAACATGGTATCACAAACAATGTTGTCCCTTTGCGAATGTGCATCCACCTCTCATTAGTCAAATTCCACATCATTTGACAATGGGACCTATATGCTCTTTGTATTTATGTAGTTTCCTTCCACCTAATAGTTTAAGCTTTTAGGATGGACTTTCTAATAGTTTCGAAATTGGAAAATGGATTTGTGTGCTAACGAAATCCAAGCGAGGGAAGTAAAACCTCAAAAACGTACACTAAAAAGTTTTCCGAAAAGAGAGAGAAAATCTTCTAGATCTAGATTAGATCAAAAGGAAAAGGCTCCATAAACAAGAGAAAAGCAAAAAAAAGAAGTAAAAAACTAAATCAGTTAATGAAGAGGAAAGGGGATGGAGAGATCTACGTCCAATACTCTCCTCTATAGAGATAGGATAATAAAGTTGTGTGGAGATGAGTGGGAGAGGTCAAAGGGGAGAAAGTACAATTGATCCGGTGTAAAAGTTGGCTAGAGTCAATGTTGGGGGTAATTTTACCAAAAACGATGTTGGGCCCGAGAGGACATTAATTTGAAAGTATCAAGAAAAGTATTGCAACGATGGAAACATTAAAGGGGAATTTGGAACAACCCAAAAAATCTGGGGCCAAAATATAATTTACCTTAAAGTATTATGTGTCATCGTTATTTTGACAATCCAAAATACCTTTAGACTGCATTTGGTTTTTTTAGTCAAGATACAACTGTATAGGATATGAGAAAAAAAAAATCCAAGGATTTTGTCACATCTTATCTACTATTTGGTGAACTGTGAATATAAAGTCAGATATGCAATAGCAAGACGCAATTGAGATCGACTCTATTTTGCTGAAAAAACAGAATATTTTAAAAATTAATTAGTGATGAGTTCTGATGAGTGAGTTATTATTAAGTAGAGATTTGTACCATCGGAATTCAGGCACGACATCGAACAACTAGACCCCATAAAACTAGGGGTCTTGATTTAGAGTTGAATCATTTGAGAATGATTTGCTGGCCTTGCTCATTTTCTTGTTGAGTGAGTAAACAAGTACTGAATAATGGAATTATTCAGCCTCTTTTCACAAGTTAAAGATGCACTCCTGCATTTCGTCTAAGAGAACTACCTTGAAAGCCGATAATCAACCCCTAGTTTTTTAAAACATGTCGAGACCCCTTTTGAATGTTGGAAAGCTTCAAACGATTAAAGAATAAGGAGCATAATCTTGTATCACGTCAAACTATCTATTAAAGAATGAGGTCATGGAGATATCCAGATTTGCGGCCGGAGAGTCCAGCCTAGTGTCGTCGAAGAGGCAACTCCCACTAAGAGGTGGCTCAATGTGGCAAAAGGGGCCCAGCACGGAGCAAAGATAGTAGTTGTGGAAAAAACCTCCTTGTATCTACTTTCTTGAAAAATCCTATCCAATTCTATCTCACCTCTCCCGTAGGGTTTTTTTTTTTATCTGGGCTACATCTCCCTATATCTCCATTTATCCTATCATGGACAACTATCAAATACAGAATAGGACCTGTCCTGACTTTTATCCTAAGAACCAGACACAGTCTTGGAAAATTCATCATGCCTCTTCTTATGAAATCATAGTTCATTTTCTTGTGGATACATGTCAATAATGATATAAATGTAAGCCATTTGTATTGCGAAACGGCCACAACTGAAATATGTGGTTGAATAACTACTGAGAAGATAACAGTTCATTTCTCTTGATTGATAACTCATCATGAAACGTTGAGGTTCGTCCTCTAAAACGACTCTCGACTTGTGCGCCGAAATTTGTGAAGTTTTTTTTTTTTTCTTTCTCTATCAAGATGGACACAACTTTAACTAAATTAAATAATTTGATAGGTTTAAACCTCGCAAGATCAAACATTTTAACCCAATTGAAGCTAAATTGTCTTAAAATTGACGGTTCTTCCTTACTATATGAGACGAAGTTATGTCCTTTCCCAATGAAGAACTTTTTGGTACGTAAAAAAAGTCGAATTTACGTTGTGTGGATATTATCATTACATTTCGATGAGTGAAAAGCTTCACATCTAAATAGATTCACAAATTTAGGAGGATCGTTTTCCTCCTAAATTTTGTAATTAATGCCAGTTATGGCAATTTAGCGATTCCAAAGGTAATTTTCGACCTGTAAGATCTTTTTTGCGTTGACGAATATTTCTAAATCTAAAAGTAATTTTACGAAACGCAGGATATAATTTATGAACATCATTTTGCATTTACGATGCGATAAGATATGTTACTACTGTTAGGTACTTATTAGCAATTTATTAAGAATAACTACAAGTACGATCATCAAGCACTAAGTTCATTCGGTTTAGTAAGTACAAGGTAAATTTCTACTTCAATTTACAACATGTAAGGTAAGTTAGGAGTAATGGCACAATTAACCCTTAAACTGTCGCTCAATATTTAATTGTATCCTTGAACGTTATTTTTTCCAATTTGGTCTGTTAACTCTTTTATTTTGTTCGATATGATTATACTATGCTTGGAAAAATTGTCAAAAAAGCCCCGAACCTATTATACTTTTACCAATTCATTACTAAACCTTTTAATTTTGTTAATTCAGTCGTAAACATTTTGCATTTGTGCCAATTCAGTCATAAACCTTTTTATTTGTGTCAAGTTAGTCATAAACATTTTGTATTGTGCCAATTCAGTCCATCTGGCTAACTTTGACCAGCCGGTAATGACGTGGCCAATTTTAGAGAATATTTTAATATTTTTTCGAATTTTTTTTTCTTTCCTTTTTTTTCCTTTCTTCTTTCTTTGGCCGATCGCCTAAAGCTCGCCCCCACCCGTAGCTCGGCAAGGTCGATCTCGCCTAGCGATGATGAGGAGCGACTTCGTTCAAATCCAGGCTGTGCAAGGCGCGACCTCGCCCGGGCCGGATTTGGGCGAGGTCGTGCCTCGCCTAGCACCGATGAGGTTTGTCAATGCTGGCCACCGAGGTGGTAAGCTTGGCCTAAGGCCGGTGAGGTCGACCTTGCTCGCCCCAACCTCCGACCGACCATTACTAGCGAACGGCTGGAGGAGGAAGAAAGAGAAAAAAAAAAAAAAAAGAAGAAGAAGAAAATAATCCAAAGAAATATTGAAATATCATTAAATTCTATCCATGTCAACGCTGATCGACATCTACCGCAATGTCTGTCGGATAGATTGAATTAGCACAAATGCAAAAGATTTAGAAATGAATTAGCAAAAGTATAATATGTTCAATACTTTTTTGACAATTTTTTCCTATTATACTATCACCATGAGCCATTGAAGATAATAGACAATCTAATTGTCACAGCCACCTAAAAACATACATAGCAACTCAACATGTCGTATGTTTCGACCCAAAAAAAAAACATACATACCAACCTCAAACATGTCGTATTCACGAATTGGGAGGACATTCTCACGCTGCAAACTAGAAAAAGGAAGGAGAAAGTGCTTTTTTTTTTCTTTTTTTTTTTGGTCCAAGAAGGAGAAAGTGCTTTGAATATAAGAGACTTGAGTTGATTTTAAAACCGAATCCCGAAATCTGGAACCTAAAACTGGTCAAGGGCGGTTCCCAAATTTGTAACCAAGTCCGTAACGATCCCTATGCGAACTGGTCCCTGAAATCAACTGTAAGAAAAATAGCTTCCAACTACTACAGTTGACTAGCCCGTATGATACGTTCCATCTATGGCAATGTACTTCATTACCAAATTAGGTCTGTTACGACATATGATTCATCGAAATAATATTCATGTGTTAAGTCTAAAATCACATCATAATGATGATACAGATGAAGATGGTTGCTATGGAATTAACTTATCAGAAGAAGACAGCGAATATGCGGAGGGGATAAAATCAAGAAAAGGGGATTACCCATCCCAACGATGTCAGCATGTTGTCATCGTCTGAACTTTTGATCTCCAATGTATATCAAAGTTATGGTGTTTCCACACGTGTTTCCTTTCTTTTCTCAGATAACCATCAGATGAATATGACATTTAAAACACGAATATGTCCACGTGATATCTCCATAAGGTCAGATCTCTCGAGTGATGGCACAAACTCGTAGAAGCTATCCTGCAAGCTGCGACTAGGTTTTGTGATCATCAAAACGACCTAAGAAATTTCTAACATTGGCTTTCAAATTGTCCAGAACCACCCTCATTGGGCATGTGTAGTGACTGAAATTGCGAATGAAGCTGAAGTTGCCAAACTAGCTCTCAACTTCGAATAATTCCTCCGGGAAGGACAGGAGATCCACGTACTTCGTGGAGTAGGGAATCAAGTATCATCTTGTGAAAGTAGAAAAAAACCCTAAAAGTCCTAGGAACTAAAGACCGTGGTCCGAGGGAATTAAGCTGAAAAGAAGCACGTAGATAGACAATGCATGTCTACGTCCACCTTTCCTTTTGCGTCCAAAGCACGTGGTGCATACTTCCATTTCAATTAGTCGTAAACATTTTCACATTGGTACCAATTGAGTCCTTCCAACCAATTTAAACCGAAAATTGGTGACGTGGATGCCAACCGCCCGACGTGACGTGATCGGCACCGATGTGGCCCTCGCCTAGTGGCCGTGAGGGTCGTCGACAACCTTCGCCGAGCAAAATTAAAGGAAAATGTAAAAGAAAGAAAATAATAAGAAAATAAAATAAAAGAAAATGAAAAAAATAAAAAATATTCCTAAAAATGTCCACATAAGCGCTAACAATGCTCCGTATGGTGTTCGGAGTCCACGTTAGCAATTTTCGGCCAAAGCTAGCTAGATGGGCTAAGCTGGTATCAATGTTAAAAGGTTTAGGATTAAATTGATGCCATTGAAAAGTTTAAGACTGAATTGATATCAATGCAATAAATTTATGATATTTTTTTTACTTTTACCATAGCAATTGTGCGTCGTCGCTCACATCAACGATCAGCGATGTGCATGGACAACATTTATACATACGCATCACTCATCCGAAGTGAGATCGACCAGTCGGACTATCCTAAAACGGGCAATCAAACCGACTTGGAAAGCTAATTTGGCAGCAATGGCAAGAGCATCGAAGCTTTGCCAACTGAGCGACAGGGCATTCAAACTGTGCTCGACGGGAAAGGCGCAATGGACGCTCAAATCATGCCATCTCCATCAACGCGCACCTTCCTCTTACCCCCTTTCGCCAAGTCAAAAGCAGATTTCCTTGTCATAACCTTAGTGCGCTCGCTCCTTTTCCCCAAGAGTTCGACCCGCCAGATTCATTTTCGTTGGCTTTTGTGGATATGAAGAGACGTTCCGTTTCTTTGCAGCTAAGGTGTGGGACAGAGCAAGGCTGAGCATAGTGAACCGACCGAATCGAAAATCGCCCGGATTAGATTGAATCGGATGGTTCAATCCTATCCTTTAAGGCTTTGGTCTGGTTCCCGATTTCATCAAATTAGAATAGATTATGGTTGGTCCAATTCACAATTTCAGGGAAAAACCGGATCTCCCGAATATATAGATTAAAAATTCCTCTATGTAAACTTAAATCTAAGATACTTAGTATGACTTTCAGATTTAGAGATAACGCGATGCAATTCATGAGAGATGGTCCGGTGAATATGTCGTTAATGAGAAAAATTTAACGATAAATATATAAAAATATGACCAGTCTGATTTTTTAGATGGCACCAGACCGAACGGAGAGCTGATCACCCCTATCCTATGGTAGAGTACGTTTTAGATGCCAGATTTGTAGGGTTTCAAGTACACATTTTTTCTTGCCTTTGCGCAAAACATGTCGTTTGCTCAATCTCACGATAGGGGTCCTCATGAAGCTGAAACATCCATAGTAGGAAAACGATGTCCATTAGGGTCTTCTCGTTTCGGCGTGCTCTCGAGCGTAAAGTGTGCTGCAAAAGGGTTTCGAAAAGAGGAGGTGCAACCGAGCACGCACCGTAAGCATGGAACTCGGAATCTGTGGTCGGAGTTTCAAGATGACGAGGGTCTGGAACCAGAAATTCCATGCATGGATCTTGTTCCTGTATTGAACTACTGATTTTGATGGGTCCAACATCATGTTTGGTGAAATACATCAACTAAACAAAAGAATCTTAGGCAATGGAAACATTACCCCGAATTCTCGTAGATATCGATTCTCCTTTAGAGCTATCGGTGCCTTCGAAGTACTTGTTCAATAATTGGAATTCGCGTGCGTTCTATTTTAGTATTCAAAGAGAAAACATCTTTTTATACTTCTTGAAATGTTTTTAAGGATACAAATTATGAGCAAAAGGTATCATGCCTCAATTAAATGGACAAAAATCCTAAGTAGCAATTACACGAGAAACAAATTATCGAAGAACAATTCACCAGACTCAACTTCCAGAAGATTTTGTTCCTAACCAATACGCCGTTAAAATCAAATATGTTGCGTGAATGAGTTTGATCAAAACTAGATTTTTATTGTCTTTTCTTGTTTTTTTTTTTTTCCTTTGTTTGTTTTTGTGGTGAGTTGGGAAGGGTGGTCCTAGTCCTTGCACATGGAAGCCCGCGAGTCCTCGGAACAATGGTAGGTCAGCAGATGGCGAACCTTCGGCCACCACACCCGCATCGTCACATGACATCCCTACAAAGCATGCCACCCCTTGTGTTGCGGCCGAAGAGATTATTGATCGATCACATCACACATTGGATTGTCCTATGGTGTGGTGGACCATTAATACAGGTATTGAAAATTTAAGTTAGAATAATTGTGGGCGTGACACACGTGTGTATCTCGAGTCATCAGGTTAGTCGAAAGAACAACGGACCGAGAGAGATGACCGAGGGTCTACTGGAGCGTGGTTCATACTCTCCTGCCACAGAAAAATACGTGAATCTTGCTCCACACTGAGTCTTGCGGGAGTCTTGCGGGATAGTGCCTCCTATACACCAGAAAGCTTTTCCGATTTAAGTCCATATTTTTTCATTAGTAGTTTGAGTTTGAGCTCATGAATAGCTACCGTTATATATATTCTTTTTTTCTTGTAATTGAGTGATGTAACGAGAGTTGCGATGTACTAATTATAGTGGAATTCTCTACTGGACATAGCCTAATTTAAGGATAAACCAGGATAAAATTTCGAGTCTCAATTTCTCTTTCTCGCTTTACGTTTTACTTCGATTTGATTGTGTGCTGAATTCTAATAGAGCCGAGGGCCTATGCCAATCGCTTGGCACTTGGTCCAGTCCTTATCTAATGTATGTAATGATTTGTGAAGTCTCTTTCAAGCCGATCGCTTGGCACTCGGTCCAGTCCTTATCTAATGTATGTAATGATTTGCGAAATCTCTTTCAAAATTTTTATACACGATTTCCTCAGCTAGTGTCAGCACTCATCGGGTTCTAGGAGTGCTGTCGACAAGACTCAAATTGGACTACTAACTCTTACGTATTGAATTCTTGACACTTCACTGATTAGAGAACGGATAATATTTGTTTTGATATATTCAAGCTCGGCTTCGTCTCAATTCAGTTACCGAAAAATTGAGGATGATATATAATATGTACATAGGTTCAAGTTATGCAAACTACTATAAGTTTTAATATTATTGGGCTCATTCATTGGGTAAATGTGAGAATAATATCATGTTGTGAGACACAAATTAAAAAAAATAAAAATAAAAAGGATCCCACAATAATTTGAAATAATTTTTTTTTTTTTGTGTCATAATTGATTCTCAATACTATTTTGGGAAAATTATAAAAAAAAAGACCTGAAGTGCTCAAATTATTTTTAAAAAAAAAGACTAGTTGAACAGCATTTTTGTCCTTGATTTTTTTCAATTTTTTTCTTTTTCTTTTTTTTTCTTTTCTTTTTCTTTTTTCTCATCTCCCCTCTCCTCCCTAGGCCATTGCTCGCACGCCCTCACCTGAGTAGGAGTCAAGCAAGGGCAGCCCTCACCTGGGGTAGCCCAATGCTTGGCCTCGCCATCCCGTGCGAGGGCTTCCCACTGACTACTCCAAGAAGGGTTGCCCTCGCCCACCCGGATGAGGGGGCCCTCACCCGACACCGACCTAGGCTAGGGTAGCCTAACGCTGCCCAAGCGAGGGAGGCCTGAGGCCGGCAATGGCCTAGGGAGGGGATGAAAAAAAAAAGTAAAAAGGAAATGGCAAAAAGAAAAATAGAAAAAATTTTGAAAAGTGAAGGTCGAAAAGACCCCTCAATTGACCCTTCTTTGAAATCATTTGGGCATTGCAGACCCTCATTGAAAATAAGATCTACTCACGCCTTTATTTGAAATTTTTCCTACTATTTTCCCAACCAAAAAAAAAAAAAAAACAAAGTCGCTGTTCTTGTATTGAAACAAATCCCAAGAGTCGGGACACTTTCTTCTTTTCTGTTCACCATTAAAGAGCCAGGAACTTTAAGGGCTTGCATAATAACCATCCTCATTCTCTAATTTTAATTCCGGGAACAAAAAAGATGAGAATCGTGTTTGGTAACGCAAATAAATTTGATTCTAATTCTGTTCCTAGAATCAGTTTTAGAGAATCGGAATCAGATTTAGAGCAAAATCCAGAACAAAAAAAAAATTGGTTCTAGAAAAAAGAATCACTTTTAAGAATCACAAAACAAAATGAAGTCTCACATATCTCACTTTTCTCTTTCAGTTCTCTCGTCATTTTTCCCTCAACCTAATAAAAATAAAATAAATAAAATTAGAAAATTTTTAAAAAATCACAAAAAATTTAGAAAATCCCTAAATATAGAATAAGCTTATATTATGCTAGTTTGACCTCATTTTCATAAATTTGGGCCTAAATTTTCTAGATTTCATTAATTTCACTCTTCCGCCAAAAAATGTCACAAAAGATGATGGTATCCAATATGTGGATGATAATATATATGCTCGTAGCCATGCGTCACAAAATGTAAACATCTGCATGTGGAGCTAAAGCGAAACACCTACTTAGATTTAGGATAGAAGCTGCAAAATGATAGTGAAGGACTTATACTTCGTATCAAGGAGGATAATTTATTTATTTTTCAGTGGATAATTTGATTATTCGCCTACTATGTTTGTGTGTATTTTGGACAACACAACATTTAAAGAAAAAAATTAGTTCTTAATATGGGAACTGTCCCATGTTTCAATCGAACTTCAAACGTAATGTATTAAAATTTGTATTTCATTTATGACATGCTAAAAAAAATAATGTATTTTAAATTATTTTAGTGTGCATTGAAAATTAGTCTTCAATTTAAGATGAAATTTTACAAAGTAACTACATAGTGATTTGACTTAAATGAAAAAAAATTAGGAAGCGAAACAGTTTTTTGAAATAGAAATTTTGTGCAGTTATCAAACGCTTTTCTATTCTAAGGACAAAAATTTTGGACAGTTATCAAACGTATTCTGATTCTCTAAAACTCATCCAGGAACAAAATCGAAAAAGTCATTTTACTCGAGAATCGGTTTTCCATAACAGAATAGAACCATGCGCAGCCTAACACCCCCCTCCCTCAAAAAAAAAAAAAAAAAAAAAAAGCCACAATTTTTATGTTTTGATAAAAACAAAAGGGAAAAAGTTGTACTTTTTCCTTTAGATGTCATTTCTCCTGTCAGAGCTAAACATTAGCAGGGCAACTTGAAATTTTACAATGAAACGAGCTCTGTCCTGTGTCGTACTCTGTTTTCCATAATCAAGTTTTCACGTCCCCCTCCCCTGCCGCACAGCCCCCGCCGGGGCGGCGGTCACGTCCCCGGCACCGGCGGTGGCCATACGATCATCTCCGTCCACAACCGCCACCGCTTCCGCCCCCGCGGCTTTCGAGCCATCTTCCTTGCCCGGCAAATCGATCGCAGCCTCTCTGAACTTCCTGTAAATGTCGCCCCTGTAGAACTTCCTCGTCCTTTGCACCAGAATGAGCGACACCAAGCACCCGAAGAGCGCCGCCCCCGCGATCACCAGAAACGCTGGCTTGTAGCACGCCACGCCCTTACACTTGAAGTCCTTGACGTCTTTTCTCGCCAATCCCGACGCCGCCATTTGCCTCGCTGCCTCCCGGTCGTAGAGCCGGCCTGCCACCTTCACGTTGAGGACGTAGCTTCCGACGGGGCTCGCGACCGCCCCGAAGTTGTACAGCGTGGAGTAGTACTTGAGCCCGAAGATTTCGGATATGATGGCGAACACCAGCGGCCACTGCGCCCCAAAGCAGAACCCGATGACGACCGACGCGGCGTAGAGCCCGTTGGGGACGCCGAAGGCGATTAGGAGGTGGCCAACGCAGGACAGGAGGAGGACAAGGGTCAGGAGGAGAGGGCGGGGCCACTTGTACTTGGTAAGGAGGGCCTCGGAGGCGAATCCGGACACAACCCGGCCGAGGTAGTTCCAAATGCTAACAAGGGACACAAACGTGGAGGTGCTCCGGGACGGGTACCCAAGCGAGCTCGCGATCTGGCCCAGGTTGTCAATCGCCGTCAGCGTCCCGCCAGCGCCGAACGTGGTGGCAGTGAATAGTATCAGCATGTCGATGCTGAAGAGGGCCTGTAGGATCGTGTAGTCCTCGCCCCTGTCCGGAGGCCGGAGGATATTGCCGCAGTCGCACGCCCCCGTATGCTGCGGCGGAGGCAGCGGTGGCCCAGGTTCGGAGGCCTGCAGCGGCGGCGGTGGCAGAGGAGTCTCGGCAACCACTTTCAGCTGATGGGAAGAGTCGTTGTTCTTGACAATCGCTCTCTTCCTCTTCCAGAGAACCACCTCTTGTTTGACAACGATGAAAATCGGCAGGAGGAGTAGGATGAGCACGACCGCGGCGCTCGCAGCGTACTCAATCCTCGAGAACTGGAGCTGGTTCTGCAGTATTATGACGGCCATGAGGAACCCGGCGAGGCCAAGCGAGACATACAGGAGGTTGTATAAGACCTTGAGCTCGTTCTTCTGCCGGACCACCGGAAGGATGCGGATTGTGCGCAGGAAGACGATGGAGACGGCTGCAGGGAGCCAGGCGATGAGAAGGATGAGGGACTCAGAGTCTTCGCCGTAGAAGGCGTGGTAGAGCTGGGCCAGGATGGCACCGCTCAGGCCGACGAAGCCCTTGAGGAGGCCGAGGATGGAGCCGCGACTCTCCGGAAAGTTCATGACGGCGGTGACGAGGGCGCCGGTGTTGGCGAAGGACTGGGAGTTGGCGCCAACACAGATGTAGAGGCACATGAGCCAGAGGCGGGGCCGGGCGGAGCGGCCAGTCACGGCGAGCCAGATCATGAAATAGCCAAAGAAGTTCATGGCGGCACCAATGGAGAGGACGACCCAGGGCGGAGTGACCTCGTTGATGAGGCCCGAGACTATCCCGACATTGGCGCCAAGGTCCTTGAAGAAGCTGAGGAGGTTGAGGCTGGTCTGGTCATAGCCGAGTTTGGTCTTGAGGTCGCCGGAGTAGAGGCTGAACATATAGGTGGCGCCGGCCATCGACATGATGAGGATGGCGGCAAAGGCCATGAACCACCGCCCGAGGAGGATGTGCTTGGCCAGGGACCCCGTCTCCTTCCAGCTGTGACCGCCGGCGGCGGCGGCGGCGTCGGCCATCACCATTTTGGCAAGTGAAGTTGCAATAGATGTTGTGTCGAGCTTTATTTGCTGGGGTTTGCGTTGTGTGTGGTTAGGATATGATTGATCTGATCTGCGCGGATATATATGTAGTTAGTGAGGGGAGTTTTCGTGTTGACTCGTGGGTTGACTGGGATTTGTGCGTTTTGGGACTGGACGGTGTCGTTTTGCGACTGGAAACGACCAGTTGTGCCCGAATCACGGGAAAACGACAACTTCCCACCGGTTCAAAGTACGCGAGCGAGGGTCCCATGGACATAATTCCAGACAACGATATACCTAAAACATCTTATGTCTACTTTCTCAATCGATCTTTAGAGAGTAAAGTAAATCCACCATCAATCTCAACCTCGAAACTGTTCGAAATTTGCTCATAAGAGCCCATGTGATTGCTCAGAATCGGGATCGCTCGGATGTCAAATTGAACAAGCAGAGTCGAGGATCATATAAGATAAGAGATCCGCAAAATCACTCGGATGGAAAAACAATATATAGCTCGTCCTTATTTGATTATAATGTTATGCCTTTGGATTTTCTTTGCTTAGCGTATGCACAAGTCCATACGTGGAAGACCCTTTTAATTTTGTACCATAAGTGGCCATCCTAATTCCAATCTTAATTTAATATTAATCCTTATTTGATTAGGATCTTTGCTTATTTCCATTTTGTGTACTCGTTAGTCTTCTTTTAAAACGGATTCTTATTAGTAATAACCGACTAATTCTTCGTATGGGTAATGCCAAAAACGGAGTTTTATTTACTTTTTTTTCAAATTAAGATAGCAGATTCATCCATTATTCATGCTCTTTATTTTGGCCGCTTATTTCTGTTTAGTGCTAAATACTTAATCGACCATTTATTTAACAGTGTATTAAATATCCTATAAGGTTCCATCAATTTTCTCCTTAAATAGTTTAAAGCAATAGAAATTAGGATCAATGTGTTTTTTCCGGGAAAATTTGTTTAAAACATCATAAACCTATTACACTTTTGTCAATTCAGTTTTAGACATTTTAATTTTGACAATTTCTTCATAAACCTTTTCACTTTTGGCCAATTGAGTTCTTAGGTTAATTTGGGTCAAAAATTGCTTAAGTGGATACATGTCATCCTACGTGGCATGGTCGACATTGACTTTGACAATGAAAATTTTTAATGATATTTTTTATATTTTAAATTTTTTATTAATTTTTCTTTGTTTCTTTTTTTTTCCTCTCGCTTTTTCTTTTCGTCCTTCGTTTGACCTCGCCCGGACCATCGAGGCTATCCTCACCGACCACGAGCAAGGGCCGGGCAATCTTCATGGCCGTAAGAACGGAAAGGAAAAATAAGGGAAAAAAATAAAAAATTAATCCTAATATCAAAAAATATGTAATATTATTAAAAAATTATGCACGTCGGCGCCGACCGAATCACGTAGGACGGTCGATGCTGACTTCATCTATTTCAGGCCAAATCGGTCTTTAGGACTAAATTAGCAAAATTAAAAAGTTTAGGACTAAATTGGCAAAAGTATAATAAATTTAGGAGTCTTTGGACAATTTTCTTGCTTTCTCTTACATTCTATTCCAAGACTTGTTTAGTTTTTTTCCCATTGGCCGTCAAGATTTCTAGGCATGATAGGATTGGATAGGATAGGATATGAAATACAGGATTTTGCCATATCCTATCAACTATTTGGTGAATCATAGTAATAAAGCTGGATATATTCATATCTTATTATGTTCATTGTATGGTATTTACATATATCGATGTAAATGAATCTAAAAATGCACAAACGAAGACTATAAGAATCTCTCATAATTCACTGCCAACTCTAGTATAAGAGAAAATATAATCATTCGCATTTGCAATTACACAAAGTTTTGTCTCTCTCATTATAAATTTCAACATGAACTACAAAGCTACAGAGAAGAATGAGTTTTGACTCTCTTTCCACTTTCACGGACTTTTGACGTGAATCGGAAACCTACGAAGGAGAAGAAATTTCAACTCTCTCGCCATTTTTGTAGAATTTTGACTTGAACTAAAAAACTATAAAGAAGTGGCAAAACTTCAACATGAACTAAAGATACATAGGAGAAGGAGATTTCTAGTTTTTTTTTTCCAGAAATTTCATTGCTCCACGTTCTTCAAGAATTCGAAAGATCATTTTCAAGTTCGAATTTGTTCATTTAAAATTTGGATTCTTCTACTTCATTTTTATTTTCTTATTTTTATATCCTTTTTTATTATTTTTATTCCATTCCATCATTTCTTAATAAAATTTTTATTAAATAACAAACTATACTACCAAAAAATCCTTCTTTTAACTCACCCAATAAAAAATCCTTCAATTTGTAATGACAAAGATATGAAGTGTGTGTTTATGTATGTGCACAGAATATATATTGTAAAGTAGACAGAAACTATAATTTATAAATATATAGAGGAATAAATCAAAACTTATTTTTAATACTAGAATTCAAATATAATTCATATTTAATTTTTATTTTATTTTTATTTTTTAAGAAATTTGTTATTCGAGAGAAAAATAGCTTTTATACTATGAATATAGGAAATCCTATCCACCTTTATCCCATCTCCCCCATTGAATAATTTTATCTAGGCTATATTCCATTTATATCCCACTTTATCCAGTCCCGGGCGATAGCCAAACACAGGATATGATAACTTTATGCTATCTTGATTTTTATCCTTATCATCAAACGCGGCCTAAGTACTTACTTTTGATCTATATTTACTATTCCTATGATATCTTTCTTTCGATTGCTCTCTAATTAGGTCAAGCACACAGGTTTGGGTGGTTTAACCATTTGTACTTGCGTGTAAATAATCTCGTATCTTTATTTATAATTTGGGATAATAACACAAATGGTCCTTGAACTTTGATATAATGCGCAATGTAATTTCTAAACCTTTAATTTGACTAATATGGTCCTTGAACTTTAACCAAATATGCAATGTGGTCCCAAGAACCTTTGAAACATGTTCAACTTAGTCCATAAACTATAGGAAGATGTTCAGTGTAGTTCTTCTATTAATTCAAGTTCAAGGGACGATATTGGATATTTTCTTATAGTTCGGGAACTAAGTTGAATATGTTCCGAAAGTTTAGGGACCACATTGAAAAAATTGGAAGTCGAGGGACCACATTGAATATTGGGCCAAATTTTAGAGATCACAATGGTCAAATCAAAAGTTCATGAACCACATTGCATATTGGATTAAAGTTTAGGGACCATTTGTATTATTTTTCCTTATAATTTCCTCAATGGCTTCTTGGTGGTTTTCTTTTTCTTTTTCTTTTTCTATAAATGGTACGAGGATATCAAACAATACATAACATAAGACTACGTGGAGTTCCAAAAAAGACTTAGCAATTTTAAAAGGTACATTGGTAGGTAAAAGTTTGATGGGGCTGAATCAGTTCACTCGAGAGATAATGCGTAATATATGTTTTGCTCGCCTAATTAAACCCTAAATTTAGCCGTATGACTGAATGGAAGGATTGATTCCCTCCGTTGGATGTTTCTCTTGGGCACGTTAGGAAAAGGGCATGACGCCTTTTTGCCGATCTTGTGTTCCGTCATTCTGGAAAGTCGCTTGTATCTACCTTTGTACATAGAGATAGATAGAGAGGAATTCACGCACTATACAAAGTACTTCATATGCACTAGAGAATCATCTCCCACTATTGGGAATCGAATCGAATCGAACCTACACATGCAAAACACGAGCAACATTGGACCTGGAATGAATAGGAGAAGGAATACAGAGTTTGAGGGAATGTCAATCCAATCCTAAATCCCTTTTATTTTGTCCTACTAAGTTTTAAATCTTTTGCATTTGTACTCCAATTAGGGGTGTGCAACCGGATTGGATTTATCCGGAATCTGAATCGGACCACCCGAAAAACAGGTTTGAGAATTGATTTCCATTCAAACCGGTCCGGGAATTGGTTCTAAATTTTGAGAACCGGTTGGAATCGGGCCGGTTCTTGGTTCCAAGTACCCAAGAACTGGACCGGTTTTGGAACCGGTTTTTAGCTACTATTAAAAAAAAAAATCCTAGTTTCGCTCGCCTCACCTTCTCTGTTTTTGGAGGATTGTAATTTTTATTTTTTATATTAAGGATTGCTACTTTTGGTGGATAGTGAGTTTTATTATTCATCTTTTACTTTAAATCGTTTCATTGCTACTCATATTATTTTACTAAAAAAATAAAATAAAAAAAGAAAAGCAAGTTCTCGGGTAGAGCCCGAAATCGGACCGAAAAAATAGGGTAAGTTCCAAAACAGGTTTCAAGGCAAACATGGTAGGTTCTAGATTCTAAAAATTTGGAGTTTGTTATAACGAGTCCGGGTTCGAAACCTACCCACCCGGCCCATGCTCACCCCTAACTCCAATGACGGTGAGGCTCGACCGATCTCACCGACCTTCACCTCTGGAGGAAAAAAAAGAAAAAAAAAAAAAAGAAACAAAAAAATTGAAAAAAAAATAGGTAAAAGATTTAAAATAAATATATAAAAATATTATTGAAATTTGCCACAACCGGCCAAATTTAGCCGGATAGACCGAACCGACATAAATACAAAAGGTTTAGGATTCAATTAAAAAAAATTAGAATTTCATTGGTACAATTGCAATAAGTTTAGAATTTTTTTGGTAATTTTTCTTAATTTTCTCATGAAGGTCGATCATGTCTATTTTTAATTAGGTTTGCACATAGATGATGTTTTTGACCGGTGATGCACCAACCGGGAGTTGGGATGTTGGACGAAGTTCCTCCAACCAAAAGAGAGGTAAAGTATGGCATGACGTACCACTTTCTTTTTTATGTTTTGCTTACCAAATTACATAGGACCTCTTCTGTTTTAAATAAAGAGTAAAACTAAAGATGAGCAAAGAGTCCAGTTCCATCCGGGGAGCTGAGCCGAACCGACCTGAACAATCGATTCGCGGCCAATCTAGGAGAGTCAGTTTGGCTCCGGATTTCACGAACAAAGATTCACAATTTCAATATGTTCGATTCCTAGTTCCAAGGCGAGAACCACTGGTTCTATGGAGAACCAGTTCAACCGGTCCATTTCCCGGGCTGAACCAGTTCTGAACTGATTGTGGAGCCTCTTGTGAAGACAATTATGCTTGCACCATCAAAAAAATGAACCGTGGTGAAACAACCTAACAACTTGACAAAAAATGTGCTTTAATAGTGAAATTGTGTAGCTCTTATGTTTTATTGTAGAAATCTTGTTTTTTTTTAAATTCAAAATAGAGAACAGGTTGATTCCCGATGAAAACGAATCGGACCAACACGGCTGATTTGGGAACCAGCGGTTTGAAAACCAACAGTTCGATTGTCGGCTCCAGTTTTTGGGAACCGAAGTTCACAGGGCCAGTTTCCGATTCTAGGTCAGGAATTCATCTCCTAGATAAAACCGGGTCACTCCTAAATAAAACATGTATTAAGGACAAGACTAGTAATTTTCGAGACGAATTAATACGTTTTTGACACTTTTTTTTTTCTTCAAACTCAAAATACAATCCACGTCATCCATCGTCTGTCCGCTGTTGTCATGGTGATGACGAAGAGAAGAACATGAACCTTCGTAATTGGAATTTAACACGTGTGGCTGCCGAAATCAGGAATCACTCCACAGAGACGCTTCCTCGTTCCTTATGCCATTTGATCTTTCTTCCCAAACATTTTAGCATTTTGCTTCTGTACTGGCTGCATTTAGCGATTCAAACAACGTTAGCAAATGGAACTCAATGAGAATTAGAAATGGAATAAAGAAGATGAAGAAGGAAGAAAAAAAAAAAGCGAAAGCGACATTTATGGATTTATATACACTATTGACATGCATGTATCTCCGGCACGAAGAGAATAATATCGCGTGAAATTGTTTTAACTAACCTTCGACGGTTCGACCCATAAAAGAAAATTCGTCTTAATTAACCTTTTTTGCTTGGAATTTGATTTACATCCAAATAATGTTTGATTGTCAAACGGAAAGGCGAATGAACAATCTATTTCGTAGGCCTAATGTTTGATTGCGGGCAGGGGTTCGAGGGAGCTGTCCTGGCGGGATTTGGAGGGAGCTTCTATTTTCTTTGTCTTCAATTACAAGGTGATTTACAAAAGGTCAATCAACTTGGTTTCCAGTTCAATCTACATCTAAAATACACACACGATGTACGTTTTTCGATGTTATGTTGAAAATCAGAGAAATGCGCCATGATTGTGTAGCGAATAGAATCGACCGCCCTATGAAAAACTTACCTATCTAGACCTACATATCTATGTACAAATATTTCTAAAGTTTAATTTCTTAAGATGTAATTGGCTCGTTTTATCCTAGAACGTAATACGCATGCAAGTTATTAGGAAAAATTTCAAATAGGGGCTTGACATGCCCCCATTTTTTCAAATAAGGAGCATGAAGCAGATCTTATTCTACAAAAGTGCCTGGAGTAAATTCATTATTTCAAAAAAGGTTCTGATCATGGGTATTTTCATCATTTACATTTTCTGATTTTCTTCTCCATTTTCCCTTTTCTTTTTTTTTTTTTTTTTTTTTTTGGCTCCCCAATGGCCACTCCTTTTCTTGAAGGGGGAAAAAAGAAAAGAAAAAAGAAAAAGAAAGGAATAAAAATTAGAAAATATAAGTGACAAAAATACCTTTGGTCAGGCCTTTTTTTTTAAATAATGAGGGCACTTCAAGTCCTTAATCAAAATAAAATCCACTTCAAGTTCTTATTTGAAAAAATGAGAGCAGTTTATGTCATTATTTGGAATTTTCTCAAGTTAATATGGTGTTAAAAAAAAAACTTTGATATTCGCTAGCTGAGACAGAGGACATCTTCTGTGTCATAGTAATTTATCACATTTAGATTGTTGCTGTATTTACGACACATACTTATTCAATAAGATTTGGGAGTGCCACGCAATAATCATGTTTAAATCATTTGACAAACAAATTATGTTCCAGTGTTTGATCGTTCCGGTGCAAAAGTCTTCTTATAACCAAACTTTAGATTTTAGTTTCGAAAATGACAAAGAAACATAATTAGCAAGAATTGTTCAAGAGGATTGGATATAAAAAATAAAAATAAAATTATCAAAAAATTCCTAAACCTATTGCGATTGTGCCAATTCAATTTTAAATCTTTTTTTTTTTTGTCAATTCGGTCCTAAACCTTTTTTTTTTTATCAATTTAGTCCTAAACCTTTGTATTTGTGTCAATTCAGTCTATTCGGCCAAATTTGATCGAAAATTACTAAAGTGGGGCGGCCAACGCCGACATGAATAATTTTGTAATAATATTTTATTTTTTTTCGAATTTTTTATTTTTAAATTTTTAATATTTTTTTCCTATCTTTTTTTTTTGTCAAGGCCCACAAGAGGCAGCTGGCCGAATGCCGCGAGGCCTCCTACCATCCCTAACAAAAAAAAACAAAAAAAACAAAAAAAATTATTAAAGTAATTAAAAATAAAAATTAGGAAAATACTAAAATATTATTTTAAAAAGTCTACATCAATGCCAGCAGTGCCACACCAATCCCGGCTGGTCAAAATCGATCGGATGGATTAAATTGGTATTAATACAAAAGGTTCAAGAATGAATTGACCCAAAAAAAAAAAAGGATTTTAAACCGAATTGACACAATTACAAAAAGGTTTATAACTTTTTTGGTAACTTTTCAAAAAAAATATATCTTAAAAAATCACTCACCAACTTGAAAAAAATTTCGACCCGCATCACCCTTTTACTAATCACCAGTTCGCCGATTTCATCGGGAAATTTGCTTCCATTTATCTTTTTTATTTTTTATTTTTTTTCCAGAATCTTTCTTTGGTCTTTACTGATTCTCTTTGCAACTTTACATAGCTTGTGGTAAAAATGTAGATGGTCTCCAACTTCCTAATCTTCCACACTTTGCATTTTCTACTTTTTTTTAACATGTGCTTAGGATAACGCATTTTTAGTCTTGAAGCATTAAAAAAAAATTATAAATAAATAAATAAAGGATGCAAAAATTAGAATCTTAAGAATAGATGCAGGGGACCGGTATCACCTTCTCTTTAACCCCTGCTGTAAAGACCATCTTGGCCAAGCTTCTCTCACTGGAAAATCCAGACAAGAACAGAGGACCAACTGCTTTGTAAAGCATCAATCCTGGTTTCCAACCTTTTTATCTCGTTTTATCGTGTCGTGTTTGCCTCCCGAACGACGACCGAATTCAAATAGCAGCGTTCGCCAGAACACTAGACCTCGAGTGGGCATAAGAATACTCGACAGAGATGTGTTGTGCTTGATAATGTAACCGAGATACCACTGTGATTACTCTGCACATGACTTTATTCTTATGGACAGTAGCATGAAAGAACAGCTTGTAGACTTTATTCTTTCTGCAATGACTAACCTCCATTAAGGTTACACATATGTACGTTCACAATATAAACAAGCTGAACTCCATACACAACTAGATGCTATTTACAACTCTGAAACAGGACTGCAAAAGAAATCATCTGCATTCCAAGAGCGCGCCATAACAGCCCATTGCTCGCGTAGCATACGCACTTCTACAACATGACTATCGGCACCGCTGTGATTACTCTGCACATGACTTTATTCTTATGGAGAGTAACGTGAAAGAAAAAAGCTTGTAGACTTTATTCTTTCTGCAATGACTAACCTCGAGCTGAACTCTATACACAACTAGATGCTACTTACAACTCTGAAACAGGACTGCACAAGAAATCATCTGCATTCCAAGAGTGCGCCATAACAGCCCGTTGCTCACGAAGCATACGCACTTCTACAACATGACTATCGGCACCTCACTGTGCTTCTCCGGCGTGTATTCTAAGAGCTGAGAGCTTGATTTCATGCCCCATCCCATTTGCTATAAACATCTCCATCCGCAGAAGCAAAGTTAGTCTTCAGGAAGCTGAGAGTGAAGTGGTTGGATAGCTCAGTTATCGCCTAATTCACATCGGCAAAGTATGTGTGGTCAATGTTATTAGATATCAGTTTTCACTCCCAACCCATCAACATTTTCCACACTTCCTCCTCGATTTTCTCCCTCGCAATAGACAAGCCTTCGCCTTCATCAAGGAGGACTCTGTAGACTTCCCATTCCCGATCTCCAATCATGTGCCTCCCAATCTCAGCCTGGGATTAAGACAAGTTAGAAAACAAAATTGATGTGCAAGTTTATCAACTCCCATCAAATGATAGACAGAAGTCACGCTTCATACGAAGATGATGATCATATTAACTTTGCAGAAGCAGCGAGAAACAAAATTTTGGACGCAACATGAGAAACATAGGCATCACCATCAAAAAGCAGCACTCATCAACTTAGGCGTAGTGCCACCAATTTGTGCATGGACAGCACAGACCAGAAAGAAAGTCTAAAAAAGCTGATATTCCAGTGCTGAGAACCCAATTCACACAACGGGCGCAAACTATTAGAAAAGATCTAGCATAACCAAGCAGGGACTGTACCGAAAATATGCCGACATTGAGCATCTTGAGAGCAAGGGTTATGTCATGAAAGACAAGGGGCCGGCCTTTTCCAGATAACTCCACAGGATTCGCAACCAGCAACTCCAGGTCAGGACCACGACTTACAATGGCTACTCTGAGAGGCCGAAGGAGTTCCATCTCCAGACGGGAGGACAACGCTTGCTGCTTGCTTGGGGCAACCATCTTCTTCCCATCCGCTTGCATTATGAAGAGATCAATTTCGCAGTTCCTTCTTTGCTTTGTGAAGAAGCGTCCATAAGAAATCTAATAACATCGCCATTCAACAATATTAGTTAATAAGGACAAATTAGTAAACTGTATTTCATAAAAGCCTGATGTTACGATAAAATACGTCAAAATTCTCAGTTTCAAAGCGTGCAAAGAAAACGTAAAACCAGATCTCAACACCCAATATCATCCTTTTTATTTTTCTCCTCCATAGTTCATTTTTCCCTCATCGTGTCATCAAAGATATTTGATCCTACACAAGCATATATAAAGAAGACCGCCAAGAGAACTTTGAGCTGAAAGTACATTTGACATAGAACCTGGATAAGTGGGTGGATCATCAGATCATATAAAGAGACACTTGCTTGGAAAAAAAACCCACCAAAATGAAGAAACAAGAACCAGAAGACACAGAGCACTAAATGCATACCCTTGGTGATTGGAATGTCAAGTAATCAAACGGTTTCAAAACTTCCTACCTGAATATTGTAGTCCTTCAGAGTTCTCATTATGTCATACAGAAGTCCTTTGTGATCTTGGCAACTTATTTGGACAAGCGTGTGAGCAGGGCTTAGCAGGTTGTCCATCTTGATGGAAACGCTCTGGGAGGTCAACGACCGGTTTGGCTGATTAGTAGGCATTTCCTCATGGGAAATGTCTTCCGTTATTGCAGATGGAAGAAATGAAGCGGCCTGTGAACACTCTGTTATTTCAGGAACAACCATTTCTATGGCACAACTGATCACGGCCTCCCCTATCGCTGTTTTCAAAGAATTGTTTACGTCATCCTGCCTCTTCTTTGTGTGCAAAAGTTCTCTGGCATGAGAAAACGTAACAATTTAGGCAGGAGAAAAAAGAATAACGATGTCAATATGAGAAATAACATTGTCAAGTCTAAGAGGGGCTGTTTATTCCCCTCAAGGTTATTTATGAACACCAACCACTATCTTCGTAAGCACCAGTACCAACTATCTTAAAGAAGATAAATATGTCTTCTTCCTTAACTAGCCAATGGTCTGTCCACTCTATTAATATAGATGTATGAGCGATGCACTTTAAGCACAAAGTGAAGGCGGTAGATAAACTGCCAAGTCAAGGATTTAAAGCTGTTCTTGTCTGATGATAATGTCAGGATTCATTGTATTATGCGCAATGTTTCATGGAACACATATCAATCTTGTGTATGAGAAGATCAACCTGTGAAATTATAGAGCAGATTATGGACAAGGATGAATCTATGGAGCATTGACATAACAGCACAACAAAAATGTGCTTAAAAATGGATTTGTAGGTTGAGCTTGAGCAGACGGAAATATCATACCTGGTGTCAGTGATGAAAAAGAGGTCCATCACTTTCCCATTAGGTGTCGTGGACACCTTAACTCTCTTGATTATAAGCTCAAGCTCACAAAGCACCGCCGTCACATCTGCCAAACAACAAGGGGAATCCTCGAATTTAATTTCAAAGATATCTTTTCCTACACTTGATAAGATGAGCATTCCAATGCTCCCCCTCCCACCAAAAAGGTACCCCCCCATACACAACAATTTCAGGTAGAAGCCACACATATACAAAATCATGCACAAAAGACTTTACATCTCCAATGAACCGGATATATCAAATTGAACTTTCCTGCTATACCAAAAGCGAAGAGTGTACAACCAATTACCCTAAAAGAATCCCAAGAGGATTCAACTCCTTGAAATGCCCTTTTGTTCCTCTCTCTCCCAATGAGCCAAAAAACAAGGAGAAGAGTTATCTTGGTGATTTGTTTCTTTCCAACACACAAACTGAAAGTCCCTCTCCAAGCCTAAAGTTTGTGAAGCATTGCGCCTGATGTCACCCAATTTATTCGAAGTGATCGACAACACTGTCCCTCCAAGCCCAAAGTTTGTTTCACACTGCATCTGAGGTCACCCAATTAACTCAGAAAGTGATTTACAATATTGTAGTCTAATTTGTTACTGACACGATGAGGATGGCCATGAAGAGGATTCTTGGGCGGTGGTCGTGATAGAAGAAATATTTGGAAGATGCAAGTCAAAAGGCCATAGCAATAAACCAGAGCAGTAGTAAGTCAAATGTATCATGATATTATCATCCATCCCTGTTATCTTTACGAACCTGGACTAAACAGACACACTGGAATGGCACCAAGTTGACAACTGTATAATCATTCAACTTCATGAAACAGAGTAAGTATGAACATATAACTCCTAAACTATCTAATCCACAAATATTATGTTATACTCCTCAAATCTACATCGATCGCTACAATAATTTGATGCCAGAAGTAATGAAGAAACCAGGTTCATGTGGTGATGAAAATTACCGTACAGAAGTCCTCTTCGATCACAACAACCTAACTTCAAGAGAAAGACGTCAGGAGGCCTCGATGGCTGCAGCTCAGGATGGTAAAACCAAATGCTGGAAGCTGAAGAACAAGAGGGGCATGCCCCAACTAGTCTCTTTTTCAGTAAGCTCCACCTCGTGTTCGGATTGCCGATGACCCAAAACAGTATATAGCACCATTTTCCATCCGTCGACACATCTTCATCGCGACATCAAATAATCAAATATGAGCATCACAAACAATTATGACCAAGAACATAAAAGGATAACTCAACATGTTTGCAACCAAATCTGGCAACAATTCCCCATTGAATGGAACACAATGACCCAGAGTCGAGAAACAAAAGCCATTATCTCAATTCAAACTCTCACAAGGTCATTTCAACAAGATTCATTGAGGCGAAAAGTTCACATAAATATTGTTTACTTCTGCAAAACATAACCTTAACATCTGCCTCAAAACAAATCGTAAATATATGGCTCAACCAAAATTCATCCATTTGTCTGGTACGGCTCGGAAAAAGTTAAATTAGTAAAGCTGCACCTCTCGCTTGCCCTCCGTGTAAAAAAAAAATAAAAAAGTTTCTGGCGCACCTTTATCCACCTTGCTCTTCAGTAAAATTACATCAATCGACCCAAGAACAAGAAGAACAAGAAGGAACAAAACGATAGAGTACACAATTAAACCGACCCAGATAAGGGTTCCAAGTTACCTCCACGGACTATGCTCAACCCGAAGAAGAGAATGATGCGACACAGATCGCAGCCCAACCCAGTTTTGTCAGGGCAATTAATGGTGATCATGGTCGGCTCTCCTTCCCGCTCGGACTGCCTAATGATCACCACGTCGTCGCACGGAAGCCCCATGATTTCGGACCTCCTCCTCCTCCTCCTCGAGTCGAATATGCAGAGTAGAAAGTGGGCTCTCTTCTTTATATATATTTTTTTTAATTGCCTTTCTGCTCTTCCCCTTCCCTTTGATGAAGTCAAAGGAAACTTCTGCGGTCTTCCAGAAGGTCTTATCTTACGCCCCGTGATGTCACAGAGAAGAAGAAGAAGAAGAAGAACAACAACAACAACAACAACAGGAAGTGGCAAGGAGGAAGAAGAAGAAGAAGAATCTAAAGAGGGTCTCGCTTTTCTCTTGGATTGAATGGAGTCGGCGCTCGGGGTTCTTGCTGGATTTTGTTGCCTTGCCCGTTGGTGCTGTATCCTTGTCCTCCCCCTCCTTGTTCTTCTTCATTTTTTAATTCCTTAATTTCCTCAATTTCTTTTTCTTTTTCTTTTTTTTTTTTTTTTTTTTTTTTTTTTTTTGCGCTCCTCTCTGTCGCGTGAAAATATCGCCGCGCGAGAAAAGAGATGTTAATATCGCGGGGTTAAGGGATGTCAATTGGGAGCTGCGTGGACTCTCTTTGCTCTAAACGTGATGAATTCCCTAAAAAAAAATTGATAATTAGTAAAGTCGAGACAATATCAATTATAATGATGGCAAAGATAATAATTAGTGAAATTATTGTATTTATTATATTGAGTGCCACATAAAAAACACATCCCAAATAAGTAAAAATGTAATTAAAGAAAATACCGAATAAGAATGCCAGTCAAAGATAGTTTGCAATTCTAAGAGGCGCAAAACGATTTTCATTTCTCCATGGTAAATTTCTCTTTTACGTATGAGGAGTTCAAAACTTATGACGCCGACACTTTAGAATGTTGAAGTTGTTTTGCATGTATTTGACCACAAAGCTTATTAGCCTTCTCCAAATTAATCTTCCATTAGCTTGTGGATATATTTTGGATGAAGAATTTCTGTAGTGTCTGGAGTAATTGTTATTTTAGAGTGTACCAACTTTAGCTTTTTCTTTAGTTAGTTAAATTATGTAAATAAAAATATAAAATCAAGAAAAAGAATGAAGAATTCAACTATGTGATCACATTCTTCATGGGGCCCTATTATCTCTTCCTTTTCTAAGCTCCTCTACTCCACCAGCTGAGCTATCTTGACCATTTCATAAGAAACCCCGTTGTCGGACTTGATTAACCGCTCTTCTCTCATTAAAGAAATAGAAAAATTATCATTCCATCAGTCAGTATTGATTGATAGGATAGAGATGTATGTGAATTGCTACACTCTGTCATTAATGTTTTTTAGAGAGATTTATGTGAAAGATTGTGAGAAACATTAAAATGGAGATTGTTTCTATCCAATATAGGATAAAGTTATATATAATGAGGATATAGTATGGATAAAAATATCTCATGAGAAGATGGGATAAAGGTGGATAGATTACTTATATCCATTGTAGAAATGCTATTTTCCCGGAATAAGAAACTTCTTAAATTAAAAAAATAAAATAAAATTGAATATAAAATATTCTTAGCATTATAATACAAAAAAGACAATTCAAAATAACAGAAGAAAATTATGAATGATTTTCACTTTTTATTTATTTCTATTTTTATTTGTATGTTTGGATTTCCTTCTATTCTACCATATATAATCTGTATATATGTACTCTATTTATATAACTTTATGTATTCTAGTATAGCTTATTATTTAATAAATTTGTTGTTAAGTAATGCTGGAGCTTGGAGGGAATAAAAACACAGATAACAAAGAGAGAGAAAATAATCAACAAATAAGTAAATAAAATGAAGTAGAAGAACTTCGATTTTAAATGAACAAACTCAAACTGGAAACGGAACTTTCTAATTCACTCCGTCTCTTTCTTCTCTGTATCTTTGGTTTATATTGAAACCTCACGACTCATCCACAGTTCTTTGTTTACATCAAAGCTCCACCACTCCCCACCCCAAAAAAAAAAAAAAAAACAGAGAGAGAGAGAGTCAAAGTTCCTTCTCCTCCGTTGCTCACTGGTTCACATCAAAAGCCATGAAAGCAACTAAAGAGTTGAAACTCATCTTATTCGTAGCTCTGTGGTTCAAATTGAAGTTTCACAAAAGTGGCAAGAATTTCAAAGTACTATACTTTGAAATCGCGAAGGTAAATAATCATGTTTTCTCTCTTTTACTAGATTTGGCATTTAATGGCTTATCTACCTTGCCGATTTTGCTAACTTGTTGTAGCCCATTTACATTTCTTGTCATTGTTGAACCTGTGGCTATGGAATGCTATAACGAGCTCTTTTTATGTTTAATTTATAATATGAATTGATTGATCGACTTATTTGAGTTTGTTTATTTGTGGTTTCTTTGGCAGTGAATCATGAGAGATTCTTACCAATTCTGTTTGTTCATTTATATCAATACGACATTCATATCGGACAAAGGAAATAATAGAATACGAAAGCATCCGACTTTATTTTTGCGATTCACCAAATAATGGATAGGATATAGCAAAATCCTTGGATTTTTTATCCTATCATATCTAATCCTATTCTAGCTAAAACTACAGACAACCAAACGCATCCTTGGTGTGTTCTTCTCCCAATTATGATTTTTGGTTGATTGAACAGTTCAAATTTGAACGAATGAAACTGGTATCCGAACGGACTGGTAAGCCCTCGATATGTGTAGGGATATTTGATTGAAACATCTTACGGAAGAAATCTCATGAACATAGTGAGTTTATAGTAAGAATTGCCACCACGGTTATTTTCTTGACCAACATCATTCAAATTGCTTGACTCCTGGCACGAGGACTCGAGTATTTGCCTAATTCTTATAGGGGTTGACTGGTATGGCCTCCATTATTGTGAAGAAGGGTTGGACCCTGGCACTACGGAAACTTCCTTGGATTAGTGGGTTGGATGCTCGTCATTCAAAACATCGGCCTAATCACGTCCCACATGTGGGTGATGATGTGATTAACCAAGTAATTCTGCTGCTCCTTTGGTAACATTCTCATACTGGCCATCATACGAGGGTTTGTTGCAACTTCTCTAGACTGCTCTTCAGTGAGGTGTCGGGGAATTTTCGCCTCCCCTTGTGTTGGCTTTCTCCTAGCGCTCAATTAACGGCTGAAGATACGGAGTGTGAAGCAACTTTATCGCTAATACATGGTACCGAGTGGTTACCAACAGTATTGTTGGGCTCTTGTTGGTGTTTAGTACCTGCCGTGATAGCTTTATCATATCAACAGACAAGCCCCACCAGACGTGCTAAAAAGATGTCTCGCTGAAAAGTACCCACAAAGCACCTTTTAAAATGTGGATCAATACGAAAATCAACAAACGAAGTGAAGGTTCCTTGTTGATTCTTGGACACGGAACGCAAGTTGACGAGAAAATCAAAGCAAACGAAGACAGAAGGCAATCGCGACCAACTAAGTTAAAGTGTAATGTAACGTAAATACAACAGGAAGATGAAATTGAACGGCTGGTGTTCATTGGTGGTCTTTTTGCTCGCATTAGAAAGTAATTTTCGAGACGTGACATCTCAAAGGTGACTTCGTCAAAAAGATTTACGCAAAGGTGACTTCGCACCTAGATGGGATTTAGGGACATTGATCAAGCAACTATCCGGACAACCACCGCCCAACCTAGCGAATGTCCACTTGATGCAAGTGGGGCCAAGAGAGAGGATTGGCTCGGGGGTCTTAAGGATGCACCACTTGACACAGTCGTCCACCCCTCTGATGCCCAAACCATGCCGCTTTAGAAGTCCACCGTGTTAAAATTTTAAATTATTATATATAGACTCTATGTGGGAAAAGTACAAAAAAGTTTATCATAAACATATTATATTAATACTAATTCGATCTTAAACCTTTCAATTAATCCAATTTAGTCATAAACCTTTTTATATTGGTATCAATTCAGATCATTTAGCTAATTTAGGTCGAAAATTGTTGACGTAGATGTCGTCGTCTTACTTGACATGGCCAGTCTTGACGTTGACATTTTATTCCTTTCCCTTTTTTCATAGGTGGTTGGCGAGGGTCGCCTACAATGGCCACGGGCGATGGTCGGCCTCACCGAGATCTGGCGACGAGTTAGAGGAAGGAGGAAAGGAAGAAATAAAAGCAAGAGAAAGAAAGAAAATCAAATAAAAAAAATACTAACATGTTATTAAAAATTATCTACGTCATCGCCACCACGCCTCATAGGAAGGCCATGTTGGCGATTTTCGATCAAAATTGATTGGATGGACAAAATTGATTGGATGGACTAAATTGACACAAATGCAAAAGGTTTAAGACTCAATTAGCAAAATAAAAGATTTAAGACTGAGTTGATATAATTGTGATAGACTTATGATTTTTTTGATAAATTTTGCAAATTATTGTGAGCCACGTTTGAGTGATCTTAAAGGAGTCTAACATTGTCAAGTGTGCGGTGGTATGGAACAACATGTGGGAGGAGCACTAAAGAAATTTCACATTGGAGATTTGGTACAATGAGTTGCTCAAACTTGGGCTCCCTCTTGTAGCTCTCCTCAATTGAAGCATAAGGGGTTTTGTTTGTGCATCCCAACACACTCACATCGATAAATTAAAAGAGTAAAACCACACTTAGAAACATATTGTGGTTAGGTTTCGTTTGTTTTGTTGAAAATGAATTATTAAAAAAAAATTTTCCTAAAAATGATCGCTTATATCGCTTCGAATAATTTGTCGGTGAAAACATTTCATTATCAACAATATCTTATGTCTAAACATTTTCGCAGAGGATGAAAATGTTTTTCGTCCATTCATATAAGCGATACAATGAATTATTTTTTTAAGAATTTCCTTAAAACAGACGTATTCAATGCCTCTATGGCATTTCCCTGTCATGTAACATTCTCTTATGCTCAATCTTATTATCCATTTAGAAACTAATATCATTATTTTTGCGAAAATTATAGTGATCTATTTAAATGGATAAATAAAAGGTCGTGCTTTGAAGAAGCGTCCGCGCAAGACAATGTTGATGTGGCAGCGACAGGTTCCAACTAAGGGTGATGGGTTTCCGATCTGATCAAGTCCCACCCGGAATAGGGAACTGGATCGGAAAGACTAATTTCCAGTTTCTAGGATCGAGCTCGTTCCGGGGCGATCCAATAGAACCGATAAATTATTAATAGGGATGAGCAACACGGATTTTAATTTTAATGTATTAATTTATATTATGTTTGCATTTAAGACATAAAAATAATAATTGATGGACTATTGAGTTTACATTTAAAAAATAAAATAAACAAATAAACGATCTGATCTGGGTGGTTCAATTTCCTTCTAAAATCGAGAACCGGATCGAAAATCACCATTTCTAACTTTACGGAACAAGGAATCGGATCAACAATTTGGAAAGCGAGGAGGGCAATTTCCGATTCGATCGACCGATCTGGTTCCAACAACATTGGACACTGTTCTGACTCTCCCAACCTCTCTTCCCCACCCACGAGTCCGTGCTAGTTTCCAACCCCACGAACGAGAAATTGCCGAGTTGGTGGTGGAGACTCGTTTACGGAGAGCTTGGAACAGAAACACCATACCATATCGGGGAGAAATTGACTCGCGATCGTTATCACGGCTCGTGACTCGGCGGGACACCAGGGACACCCTGTCTCCAGCCGCCGTCAGGCGTCTCATATTGCGGATGGGCCCCCCTCACGTGCTTACCTTCGCCGATGCTTCAAGAAACACTCGCCTTTCTTCCAATTTCCCTTTTTCTTCTAATTCTTTTTTTTTATTTTCCAAAATCGAATTTGTAAACAAATTAATCCATATATATATTTGTTGAATAGTATCTCAAATTTCATCTAAAAATAAGAGGGTATTTCTTTTTGTCTTCACATAAAACAGAAATAAAAATGTCATTAGGCTCTGTTTATTTCGCGAAAAATGACTTCACTAGAAAATATTTTTTTAAAAATAACAGCTATATCGATTAAAAAATGAATAAATGAAAAATATTTTCATTGTCTACGAAAATTGTGGACTGAAATTACTGTTGATAATGAAAATAATTTTCATTATCTAATTATTTTAAACGATGCAATCGATCATTTACAAGAAAAATATTTTTCAAAACATTTATTGGTGGGCTGTGATGATGTCAAAATTTGCACCTATCTAATGAATCACATCACTCGAAAGAAAGAAATGGAACTGCTCCCTGGTTAAATAAATATTAGTATTCTTTTTCGCGAAATAAACAAAATCTTAATAGGAAAAAATTGTCCAAAAAGTCCTCAACCAACTCAATCTCAAATATTTTTAATTTTGTCGATTGAATTATAAATATTTTCACGTTTTGCTAGTCGAGTCCATCCAACTAATTTTTGCTTGAAATTTGTCGACGTTGACGTCGGCCATTCTATGCGATCTGGCCGACATCGACGTGAATAATTTTATCTTGACAAATAAAATTGGTGCATATTGTTCATCGGTCGCTCTGTCATTATGGTTGGAAAAAAGAATCTTTCAATTTTAACTAAGTCTAATGCCCCCAAAGAAGGTGAAATAACAATATGTAATTCAGATGAGGTCAGAAGTTATGACAAAAGAGAGACTATAGATTACCCCGCTTCTATGCAACACTTCATTATTATATGGATACTTTTGATGAACAGCTTGGATGGGACTTCAAGTAAAGATTAATAAAGAAAAGAAAAACCAAGATATACACGTATAACTCGTGTTTGGTACGATGGATCGGATGAAATGGAGAAGGAATGAAATAAAATTAGGATCTTTCTGTTTGCTAATAAGAAAGTGCTCCGAGAATGAAATGTTATCAAGAGTTAAGTAAAAATTAATAAAGGATTAGTGATATACTCGCACTCATTAACAATTACAATTTTATTAAAATACGATATAATTACATAAACATAACGATTGATAAAGAACTACATAAAAAAAATGACGGTAATTATTAAAAATTGATGTTCGTGTTTTAGAATATATTAAAAGGTTATTCGAATCCGTAGATAATAAGCACTAATATCCACAATGTAAAATATATAATAATTTAGTTTTATTGTCACATCCACAAATAATTTAATCTAACATGCCGGTTACAATTAATTTAATATTTATAACACACTTTTCCGGATATCACATCTTCAATTAGTTCGATTTTTAGTTCCTATTAACGAAAACATGCACACAAAAAAACAAAAAAGGTTGTGATAAACCGTAGACATTCAATCGTACATGCTACAAACATATCGAAGGATCAATAATCCATACATTTACAATGCAATACTGCATGAACGTATGGACGGGGGTTCAATAATCTTGCATCATCCTAAAGTAATAAGTAGTTTCGATAGAAATATAGCACGACCTAAGCGGGAGCTTCTTCTTCTTCTTTCGGTCCAACGAAAGGGCAACATCGTTAGAGGCGAAGAGAAGTACCACGCTTCTTCCTCTCCTTTGGAGATACTAGGTGGGAGTCAAGATAGCCATAATAGTGCTAGATCTTTTATAATTTTGTGGGAAGGGAGTGATGGAGACCTTGATCAACTTGCTGTATATAAGGAACGGGTCATAGTCATGGGTTTGGTGTCCACTTAGAAATAGGAGGGGAAAAGGATGGGGACACCTCAACCGGTGGATCTTAAAAGGAGCCGCAACCAAGTTGCGTTTGTCACCACATTTAAAATATGTGCATCTGTGGATGCTGATCCTCTAATGGCGACATGACGGCATGGGATCTTGCCTTTTCTTGGTGGTTTCTTTGTGGGGTTTTAGGTGTTGAAGTTCGTCATTCTCGTGATAGTTTACTGATTAAGTCCTTAATCTCAACGTGCCTTTATGTATGAAATCTAAGCTTCTATTCAGTTGTAGGCAAATCTGTCAAATGAGTGAGTCGGGTCCGGTTTGAGTTGATAAAAAAGGGTCCAATCTGTATTAACCCATTTCCATGCAATACAAAGTTAGCGACCCATACCCGACTAGATCTATATTGCCAAAATACTTCAATTTCAAATCCGTCGACCGGCGACCCATACTCGACCCAACCCATATTTCCCCCCACCCGCCGCCTCTCAACGACCGGACTTCGAATTTGTTATGTAAAAAAAAGGAAGAAAAAAGAAAAATAGAAGATTATAAATAAAAAATCAAAAATAAAATATATAATATAAAAATTGTTCAAGAGACAATGAATGGGTTGACTCAACCAATAACCTTTATAAACTAAAAGGGTTGTAAACGGGTTAGATATTTATTTGCCTTTAAACCCATTGACAACCCACATATAATTAAATTGAGAGCTCAAACCAATTAATAACCCATTTATTAAAACTTAACTAACTCGTATTTGACCAATCTCATTGAATGTGGGTTAAAATATGAGTTTTCAACTCATTTTGACACCTCTAGTTATAGGGAAAAGGGTTTATCGGGTTCTATTATTAAGTCCAATAACTCTCTCTTGAATCTCATTTTTCCCTACGAGATAAACTTTGACTGCGTTTAATCGTCAAGATATAAGCTAGGATATGATATGTTTTATCATATCCAGTATTTGACGACTACCCATGATAGGATAAAGAGGGGATATAATAAGGATAAAAAAAATCACAAGGAGGGGGTGGGATAAACCAAGATAGGATTTCTCACGAGAGCGAAAACAAAGAAAACCTAGCCTTTTCTAGAACCACCACCACCTCTCTTCTATGTTGGGCCACCTCTCCGCCTTGCTGAGCTACCTCTATAGCCGCGTGATGTTGTGCCCGAATTCAAACGACATAAACATCTGCTCAACAATAACTCACTTATTAAAACTCATCATTAAATAATTTCTAAAGCATCCAGATGTTTAAGCAAAATAGAGTCCATCTCAACTGCGTTTTGTCTCTCCTTATTTGACTTTAAATCCATAGTTTACTAACAGTAGATATGATATAATAAAATTCTTAGATTTTTTATCTTATCATATCTAGTTCTATCCCAACTAGAAATCCGAACGGACGGATGCTTTACATATTGGAAAGGGAGAAGTACATTATAAGTGCCATAAGTTGTGTATAGTAATTACTTTAGTGCCAAAAATTTCAAAACGATCACTTAAGTATTAATTTTTTTGAAAAACGATCATTTAAGTGTCAACTCCAATATACTTGTCGAAAATCTCACATGGTTTTTTTTATTTATTAATATCTAATTAACGTGGCTCGTTGTAAGTACACGTGGGTTAAATTAAAAAGTTAAAAATAATAAATTAAATAGAAAAAAAAAAGCTGAAATCCAAAAAAATAATAATAAATTACATTGTACCCGAGGTCGGATTCGCAGAAGTCGTCATCATCGAACCTAGTGACGCCATACAAGTGGTATGACAGCCACGATCATCGGAGCTTTGATCGGAGCGAACATGGGTTCTCCTCGAGTTCGTTTGGGAGGATGAGAAACAACAGCTCGTACTCTGATCTGAGGGCACAGGATTCGCCGTTGGCTTACAGCGGAGATTCTACGATGATATCCATGTTGTCGCGGGTCAGGGTTTCGGGTCAGAACCGGTCTATTCTAGGAGAAGATGGAGAGAAGAAGAAGACGAAGGATAGAAGAAGTTCGAGATCAAGCCCCCCACATTTAAAAAAAAAATCAGCTTATTTTTCTTCTACTTTAATTTATTTATTAATTTTTTAGCTTAGAAATCTACGTAGAAGCCCACGTGGCCAAGAGTTTTATAAAAAAATATGCCACGCCAAATAAAATTTTTAATTATAAAGGCCACGTAATTAATTTGGATAGAATTTTTTCCGATTTGGCACTTGTTTTTTTGGTTGGAACGATTTAGCACTTAAGTTATCACTTTTCTTCGATTTTGATATTTAAGTGATCGTTTTGAAAATTTTGGTATTAAAGTAAGCGTCGTATATAACTTATGACACTTCTAGTGTACCTATCCGGATATGTCTTTCATCTCATGTTACCTGTTGAGCCGGTCCAATGGCAGACATAGGTGAATCGCGAGGCGTTTGTAAGGCAACATCCAAATGGTCCTAACGTCAATATGAGGACAACGTGTGCAACACATGTCTTTGATCTCATCTCATTTTATGTCGAGGTACTGCACTGACAAATTAGTCTCGTGGGACCTCGAACTAGCACTATGAATTCTCGAGAGAAGATGGAGGGGTAAAGACGTGATGTTAAGAAACAATATATTTGGGTTAAAATAGATCTCTGGCCTCATACCATGCCATCTGCAATTGCATTAAGAGATAAGTCTCGTACAACCTTAAAATAACAAGGTACAATTTCCAGCCATTTAGCCACAAGTGCGACAAGAGTAGCTAGTGTAGTAGTATTAAATGTCAGATCGTCTTTGATCCCACGTTAGACCATGTCTAATTTTTTTCTTTTTTCCTTTTTTTCTTTTTGGTCGAAATGTCTAGGTTGAATGCACTGATAAATAAGTCTCACATACCCTCAAACTAGCACGACACATGCTTCTGAAAATTCAACTTGGTGCTAAATTGAGAAAGGTTTGCATTCAAAGTTAGAATTTTAAAGAGTATAACGATAACATGAATTCATTGTGAACCTTATTAACATACAACTATGTGCATGATATCGATAGAGATTACTATCATTTATTAACAGTGAGTATAGAGCAAAAAGGTTAAAAGTCGAAATCCTATCGAATTCGCGTTATGTACAGCCATAAGGAATACAACAGTTAAATATATGGGAAGCCTAAGAGAAAAGGTACGAGAACTATTTTCCTTTTTTCTCATCATCACTCAAATACCAGGTGGAAAATGACTAAAATTCCCTTTTCATTCTTGTTCATTTATTTTGTCGAGCTAGGAAAATGACTGGTTGAGGGTGAAGCTTGCGTGCCCTAAAAGATGGCTTGCCACAAAATTCCTCTGGTTACTGAGATTTGAGTCAAGATCGAGGTCTCTGTTCCTGTCCAACTACTATTCAGTTTCTTCCACAGCATGCAAATGTTGACTTTTGACCTGACTCCATCGTGGAAGCAATCTAGAGGCCAGAGTGACTCTAGTTGTCTCCCCCCATGCTTAAATGAGGCATGTCGTATCTAAATAAGTCTTTAAATAGCTTTATCTAAAATCTCGTGCGTACCTCGATACGTAAAGGAAAAAGAAGATATTTCCAGCAAACGGATAAGAAAAAGATATGTTTGATAATAAGAAGATAGCAGTGGAGAAGGTAGACCTCACGTCAGCTTTGGCTGACTATATCTTGGTAGGAATCGTATAATAGCATCCCACATGAGTGAGTCATAGGAATTTCATCTATAGTCGACTTATGCTTCGCACAATATATTTTAATTGACATGTCAGCTACATACTCTGATTATGTGAGCAAAATTTTTCTGAAAAAAGGAAAATCTTTTGTTGATTGTATTGTCCCCATCAAGCTTTTTGTTTTCCCCCTCATTTGTGCAGCCAACAACGTTAGAAAGTTTCTAAGGGAAAAAAAAAAGAACAACTTTTGATTGGTGGAGAATTTGGGAGTTACCATGGCAATGCAATTTATGAATTACATGGAAATTTTGTTCTAACCCTTTTTATTTTCAGAAAAGAAAATAAATAGGCTGATGCTAGGAAACGAAAAAGAGCACATACTTTTCGGGGCACTTATTCTTGTGAGATAATTCTCACAAAAAATCTCAGAAGTCTCATATGTAAAGGTACTTACTCATCCGTGCGAAACAATTTCTACCTATATCATCATTGTCGTCCACACCAATGTATCGATGGATGAAATACTATTTTAGCAAGAATGTTATGTCCTGTCAGGTTCTATGCACCTCAATCAATTCAGCTCGGGAAAACAATCTTAAGGATGCACTCCCCCACATTAGCTTGGCACATTCAGAATTTCACTTGTTGAGTGCTCAGAACAAGATTGAAATCCAAGACCACAAATAGAGAAGCACGCTCCCTTACAATTTAAGCCGACACCTTAGTGACGGTAAACGGAATATCTACAATAACAAAGTTTAGTACTCTTTACGCTGGGAACAAAAGCAATAGCAAAGATAGGTACATGCCTTTTTTTTATTATTATTGGATTGGACCATGGGCATAAACATATGCAACCTATCAAGAGATTTAAAAACTTTGGAACTAAATTTTACAAGTTTTTATAAATGGATGCTTTTTGGGTTTTTGGTACTTGGTTGAGAAAGAAGAACTCATTGGCTTCCGGATACAACACATCATCAAAAGCACGGTCCGATTCAGATGCCATTTAGATGGCACTATGCACATATTTTTTTTACTAATTTTTTTTTATTGTGTAGGCTTCACATATCGTCATCCAAGATAATGACACAAACTAACGACTATTTATTCCACTTCCTTGAGTTAAGGGAAGGAGGGAAGCAATTTCTTGCTATTTTTTTAAAAAAAAAGAAAGGTTTTATAAATAAATGAATTCTGATTCCAAAATAGGTCAAATCTGAAATTTGAAAGTCGAATTCTTCCCAAAACATGACGGACTTTGCTAACATAACAGTTTTTGATAACTGTGAGAATAACAGTACGTTGTGAGCCACAAATTCTTAAAAGAGTAAAATCTCATTGTATTTTTAATTAATTATTATTCATTTTTATGACCCAAAATAAACTGTTAGTATAGCAGTCACCCAAAGACTGTTATATAATTAATTTCAAAAAAATGATTTTTCTTAGGGATAATAGATTAAATTTGGACTTTTACATAGTTTTTAATAAAGAAAATCGCATAACCACGATGTCGTTCTCCTTTCGATTATAGAGGGGTGAGATGGGCTTCAAATATAATAGAGTAAAGATCTACTTGAAAAGGATTTACATAATATCAAACCGTTAAAAACTTATAGTTCATTTCCTTTTTCCCTTTGATTTTCCCCCAATGTAATTAATTTCATCATTTGACAATTGTTATTTGTTATAGAGGAAGATATTTCAAAGTATTTTGAAAATGAAAGGGGCACATTACCAAAAATTCACATCATCATAGGGGGATTTATTCTATATGAAAAATCTATGGGACAAAATGTAATTCTCCTTAATTTGTTGGGTATTTTTTTCTCCTTTCAAGTGAGCATTACTTTTCGACCTAAAAAAAAAAGTGAGCATCACTTGGTAGTTGTGAGCGGTTCTAGGTAGATTCTGATTTCACTATGAGCCTATCTTGTCGAGACCGGTTCCAAATTTTTTGAACCTAAAACCTACCTGGTATATCGTGGGACTGGACAATTCCTTTTTTATTTTATTTTCATTTTTAGGCAAGCAAAATGATAGTTAAGGCAATAACAAAAATCCCCATTCGCCAATAGCCACAATTCATAAAAAATGAACATGTAAAACAAAATAAACAATAAAAAGTTCACAGCATGTAAGATAAAAAAAAATTCATTTTTCCGATTCTTAGGTTCCTCAATTCCCAATTCGGTTCTTACTCGAAAACTGGGAATCAAACAACATAGTACAAGTTTGAAAATTTTGGGATCGGACAGATTCCCACTGGATCCTGAAACCGGACCGTTTTCAATGGCCGGTTCGATCTGATTTCCGATTTTACACTTGATCCATACTCACCCATGTTTATATGATCACTTGAAAAGTGTGACTTACTTTCCAACGAGAATTCATCTGAAGTACTCAACATCTTTAACAAACATAAGGGTTTTATTTGTTTAAATGAGACATTGGTAACATCAATAATTTTTCTATTTCTGGGTACATATCAATGGCTACGAAATAAATTTGGAACAGAGACAAGAAGCAAAAATACATATACTTCTCTGTTCCTAAGAAAAAAAAAATAATTTATCTTCAGAAATTGTTCACGAAAACATAATTGTTTCTAAACAGGCCCTAAATCTCACACATCCTCAAACTAGTACGACACACGTATTTGAAAATTTAGGTTACTTCTGCAAATTAAAAATTATTGCTAAATTGAGAGTGGTTTGCATTTAAATTTGGAATTTTAATAGATATAACTATATCACATATTCATTACGAACATTATTAATATTCAACTATGTTCATAATATCAATAGAAAATATTATCATTCTTTAATAGAGAGTATATAGCAAAAAGGTTAAGGTTGAAAGGCTTTCAAATTCGCGTTACATATAGAGAAAAGGAATACAAGAGTTTAAATTAGGGGTGAGCGGTTTCGGGTTCTGTATAGGTTTCACTTGAAACCCGAACCTATCTGTTGGAATAGATTTTTCATTTTTTAAAACCCGAAACCTACATGACATACCCCGGAACCCGGAACCTACCTTGTCATAGATTTTAGTGTTGATTCTAGGGTCTATCCGATTTCTATATGTATTCTTAATTGAACGACTGTAATGAATCATTACCTTTAATGACCACCACTTGTTGCTACAATTCTTATTTAGACATACGAATAAATATGAAATATTAACCAAGTAAAAGTCTCACTCATAAATATCGTCAGAAATGGAAGCTCATACCGTTGGTTTCAGAATATGAAAAATTACCAAAAAAGTCCAAAACCTATTGCAATTGTGCTAATTCAATCCTAATTTACCGATTCAGCCTCAAAAATTTTGCAATTGTACCAATTAAGTCCATCCGATCAATTTTGACCAGTCGGCGTTGACGAGCAGGCTAGCCGGTATTGGCCGTCCTACAACCTAATTTTTTAGTTTTTCCTTTTTTATTTCTTTCTTTTCTTCCCTCTTCTTCCTCTAGTCGGTCACCCAAGTCCAGTGACTAGCTAAAGGAAGAAGAGGGAAGAAAAAAAAAAGAAAAGAAATAAGGGAAAAAGAAGAAAGAAAAAATTAAAAAATATTAAAATATTCTATTGCGTCAAAATTGGTCGAATTGATTGAATTGGCACAATTGCAATATGTTTATGATTAAATCAGCAAAAAAAAAAAATTATGCCTAAAATGGCACAATTGCAATAGGTTTATGACATTTTTGCTAATTTTCACTCAAAATTACGCATTCATCATCGGACGTCATGTAATACCGCATGATCGTGTGAAAACATATACCATTACAGGTTACGGGTTTCAAATTTCACTTATATGGAACATAGAACCTAACGGTTGGAACAGATTTTTTCAATTTTTGGAATTTGAAACCTACCATACATACCGATTTCCTATTGGTCCGGTTCAAGGTTTTATCCTAGAACCTAGAACCGGACCGGTTCCCTATTGGTCCGGTTTCAAATTTTACCCTGAAATCATGCCGACTCCTTGTTAAAATATGGCAAGTCTAAAAGCAAAAACACGAATATTATTTTCCTTTTTCCAAGAATGTGGGCGGAAAATGACTAAAATTCCCTTTCAAATACTTTAATATGTTTTGTTCGAGCTAGAAAATGACTGGTTGAGAGTTGAGCTTGCGTGCCCTAAGATAGCTTGCCGAAATTCCCGTGGATGCTGAGATTTGAGCCAAGATCGAGGTCTCTATTCCAGTCCAACTACTATTCAGTTTCTCCCACAGACAGCAGATGTTGACTTTTGATCTGACTGACTCCATTGGGGAAGCAATCTAGTGGCCTGAGGGATTCTAGTTGTCTCCCTTCGCGCTTAAATGAGGCCACGAGGAAATTTTTTCCTGGACAAGGTAAAATCTTCTGTTAATTGTCTGTCCCCATCCAAGTTTATTTTTTTCCTTGCCTCATTTGAGCAGCAGCCAACAACTTTAGAAACGAACATATGAATGAATTTGGAAGTTAGTATGGAAATTTTGTTCTGACCCCTTTTTCTCATAAAAAGAAAAAAAAAATAGGCTGATGCCGGGGGGGAAGAAAAGGGCACATACTTTTCGCGGCACCTATGCTTGTGAGATAATTTTGACGAAAAATCTTGAAAGTCTCATATGAAAAGGCACTTATTCACGTGCACAAGATAATTTCTGGCTCCGTCATTGTTGCCATCCATCCACCCCAGTGCCAATGTATTGACGGATGAAATGGTTTCTATAGTAGCGAGAACGTTATGTTCGGATCAGGTTTTACAGACCTTGATTAATTCACCTCGCGAAAACAAATCTTAAGGATGCACTCTCCAATATTGGTCTAGCACATTCGGAATCTCACTCGTTGAGTGCTCCGAACAAGGCGGAATCCAGGACCACAAATAGAGAAGCAACCTCCCTTACAATTTAAGCCGACACCTCAACGACGGTGAGCGGAGTATCTACAACAACAAGATGCAGCACTCTTTACGCCGTGGAGTAAAAGCAATACCCAAGATGGGTACATGCCCCTTTTTATTATTATTATTATTATTATTGGATTGGACCATGCGCACCAATACATGCCACTTCTCAAGAGATTTAAAAAATTTGGAACTGAATTCTACCAAGTGTTTGATAATGGATGATGCCTTTTGGGTTTTGGGTACTTTGGTTGAGAAAGAAGAACGACTTCAAACTCATTGGCTTCCCGACACAACATGCCATTTAGACAGCACTATGCACATATTTTTATTATTATTTTTCTTGTTGGGTAGGCTCCACATGTCGTCATCCTAGATAATGACACAAATTAACGACTATTCATTCCAAATTTCCAATCCCTTTCAGTTAAGGGAAGGAGGGAAGCAATTTCTTGTTATTTTTTTTAATTAAAAAAATTGATATTTTGAATATGTAAATTCTGATTCCAAAAATAGGTCGAGTCTGAAATTTGAAAGTCGGGCTCGTCCCAAAGAACGATTTTTTCTTAGGGCTAATCGATTACATTTTGGACTTTTAAGGTAGATTCTAATAATGGCAAATCCTGCAAGCTAACCCCGGTTCGACACGTGGAATTGTCATAGTCCCACAATCATCTAAAGGGACGGATTGTGGGCCCCCCGGCAAGTAGCTATCGGAGAGAGTGGTGCGGCCTAACCTTAGGTTCGGTCTATGACCAAAAAATAAATAAATAAATAAAAAAAGCTTAGGTTCGGTCATTAATTTGGCTCGTGGAACATTGGTTTGGAAGCAAGGCGAGTTTACTTGAAAAAATTTGTTAGTGAAAATCGAACGATTTGAAAATATCCTTTTAAAATGATCATTTATATTGACTGAAATAATTAGCTAATAAAAATATGTTTCATTCATTCATTTTTTGCAAGAGATGAAAGTTACAATTTTTTGAGTAAAATATTTTCGAATTACTTATTTCTTGTGAAACAAGCAAAGTCTTAAATTGAATTGAAGCTGACGGTTACTATGAAGTGGATGGAGGTGAATAGATTCAAAAACCGACCTACAGAGCTAAGCTAACATAAATATGCGTCTCTTTACCTATCCGAACCATCTTACGTTATCTCGACACTTAGGATAAGGTTCGATGCGGCAGAATATGTCAATTGCAAAAGCAATCATCAAGTGAAAATTGTAGATATGTAAACCCGATTGACAACTCATGGAAGTGTTGCTATATGAATTCTAGAAATGGTAGTGGGGAGTTAAGACTAAGAGGTAAAGATGGTTTGCTGAGGACAATAGATAAGACCACAAAACTGCTCTTGTTAAAATTCAACGGTAGGTAGGCTGCCTTTTGAGTAAAAACTCGTGAATCTTTGGGTATCGTTCGAAGGGTCGTGCTACTTTCATCCTACAGACGAAAGGTCGAGGTTTGAAGATATTGATCAGCAATTTTGAATCTTTTCTCCTTAAAACAATGTCGGCAACCAAGGCCTGCATCCGACGCGGATGTTTTTCTAATCTTCTTGGTCAATCGTGGAAACCTTTTTATAATAATCTGGTCGGTTTGCTTTGTGTCCGCAAGACCCACTATTGGGATTCTTTTGTCAAGATGCATGCGTAATTGCTTACCATTTTACATGACTTTTCACTGTTAATTCCTGTCACTTTCGCCCCAATTTGCTCCTAACTCAGCTCTCAACAGTCCAACGGACTTTTCAAGCACGCCAAAAGGAAAGACGCCCCCACCGAATCCTTGCCGAAGATTCCCCTTCGCTTAGCAGCAAGGAAAAGATCCTCGTCGTTTCCAATTTTGAGTGGCCTGGCAAGTCTTAAAAATAAGAAGGGCTGCGTGGATAGCATCCGAGGACAACTACGAAAGCCAAAATCAATTTGGAAGTGGCTCTTTTCTTTGCTCCCGACCGCTTTCTATTTTTCCTAAAATTGTGGATGTAATAGTTTTGCAATTATTGCTAGATCATGTCTTATGGCACCTTTCCTAGTACAGTGTATGCCCACAAAAGTTCTTCCCGTTCATAGAGACGTTGTCAGCCATAATCTGAGGAGGGCCTTTCTTTTTCGGTCACTGGACCTGTCTGTTGGGGGATCCAAACCATTTGGTACGTCCAGTACACGGACATGCCAATTGCCATATGAAAGGTTCCGGCATAACTATGTTGGAGAAACTAATTTCAATTGCAAAGATCATATGAAACCATCATTTTGGACCTAAATGCATCTCGGTGTCCATGTTTTTCATGCGCAAACAGACTAGATTTCTTGAATGGACAAAAGTTTCAGGAGGATGCACTGGCTTCTTTTGCTTCTTCTTTGCTTGGCTTCTCAATCAAAGGAACATCAGTCGTCCTTCTTGTCCGCCACTTCCGGTGGTTTTCCAGTTGACTCAGGAACACCCAGCGCGTCTCCTTCCCCTACCTGCAAGGTGAACAAATATGTAAAGTTTCTAGAGAAAGAAAGATGATTGAGAAAAGGAAGAAAATTCAGAGGCATTATCGATATCTGCTACACCTCATTCTCCAGAGCATATAACTATTCACTGACTTATGTTTACAACTTGATTACAAATCTAGGTCAAAGAACTCCATCAGCATTTATGTATAACCCAGTGATGAAAGCACCAAAATTCGTGGCAACAATAAACATGATGCATTAAAAACAGATTCAATGCCCCTTCATTCAGGTGCTTAGTAGCGCGGGTGACATCAACCCATTTACAAACTATAATCTGATCTTTTCAAAGCCCCTCCACATTTTCCTTAAATAGGATACTAATGTCCTGCATTGATACAGACCCAAACCCACCCAACGAAAGATGAAGACTGAAACGCAGCCTGCCCAGCTCTTTGGTAGTTTTGCTTGCACAAGCATGATCGGACATGTATAGAAAAACCATGATCAATGAATCAAACATTTTGTACACGAACAAAGGTCACACTCAGGAATGTGTTCCATCTACATAAGAGAGAAAACACGATACACCTAACGGGTTTCATTTTTGGGTTCACAGGAAGAAGGCAAATTCAAAAGCACAAACTGCATTCCCAAATGAAATATTTCTGATCACCCTTTCCTTGGTTTTGATGGCATGCAAAGGGAGCAATTGAAAATATGATAACCCTTCACCATAGTAAAGTTTATGGAACATCCATCCAATTTCAGCAAAACAACTTTCCATTCATGAGAAGACTTGAAAAGAAAGATAAAAGACTTCCAACCAAACCTTCTTCTGGAGTTTGTGACATGGTAGAGACAATTACGAGAAACAATGAGAGAGAGAGAGAGAGAGAGAGAGAGAGAGAGAGAGCATACAAAAATGCGCATTGCAAGCCATATATTATTCCCTCAACTACATCAATATATTAATCGTATCAGATTAAATGCCACAACCATGGATGAAAGATTACAGAAGTCATTAACTACACAATGTCAACAATAGGAGCATGGGAGGCTGTAAATTTAAGTACATACTTCTATAAGCACAGAAATTGTTCAGAGGAATCCGTAGAATTGTATACGTATTATAAGGTTGAATTATGATTACTGAAAAAGGTGAGGTTCCAGCAGCATAGACCATCGTTGGCAAAAATCAAATCAGAAGTAGCATCATAACCATCAACATTAGTCAAGAATATAGAAGTGACCATTGCGTCGATAAATGGTAACTGCACGTAAAAACAAACATTTAGAAAAAGAAGCAACTATGCTAAAACTCAGGATACGATGTGAAATAAGAAGTTTTTCTTTTGATTCCTGTACCATGGAGCCAGTTCAATTGAAGTCACCAGACAATGAAACGTTCTCAAATTATAACCCATGATACACTTCCACACTTTACCTTCATGTACTGAGGAAAGAAGCTCTTGAAGCAAACACAGTTTCATTCTGAGATCATTATTGACTATGCATAATTAAAAACTGATCGTCTCCTTTAAAGCAGTAGTTCAGATCAAAGACACAGCTCGTGACTCAATAACAGTAAGGAACCATTAGAAAATTAGTGGGCTCATGATAAAGGAAAATATACTTTGTCTGATGTACGGCAAAAAAAATATTGCAGGAATAAATCAGCTGTCATCCCAATAAAGTGACAGTATGTACATTCCAGCACCATCTAAGTACAGATATTCATTATCGAGGAAAGCGACAAAATGCTAAATGGACTTGGTCAACATACTTCTTCTGACAAGCATTTGATACACATGTACGAAAATCTGTTGTGCTTCATTTTCATTATCAGATTGGAGATGAGCTCCAATCTTCAAATAACATCAATGTTCCCACCAAATTTTGAGGGAAGGACCAAATCATGTCCCCCTTTATCTGCTAGTAATTATTTGCAACTTAGCTTGCACAAAAGGGACCAATTTTACCAAGATAATATATACAAGAAGCAGAAAGAAACAACAATGGTTAGATAAAACAACAATGAACTTCAGTCTGACTTCTTCCAACCAAAAAAAAAAAAGCCCTAATGTTCTATCTGTAATACCAATGAGCTATTCTTTATCCTGTAGGTCCAAATTATTGGCACAGTTAAAGGGGAAAAGAAAATCCTTAGCGCACACCGTACTACCCTGTGCTCGGCTATGCAGCCAACAGTCCATTCCACATGCGCACCCGTAATAGGTGATACAAGGAAACGATCTTTGCCTCAATTTTGAAGGTTTTCCTATTACACCCGATACCAATACCGTAGACACAGATTCCCCGCACAGGTTATATGAACTAAGGAATCGCAATTGCTCCAGAATCGAAACCAAACTCACAACACACTACAAGTGATTTGCATGTAAGCAGAGAACAAAAACTACAATTTTATATCCAATAACTTACTTTGCCATCCATTTTGGGTGCTGTTGGCTTATACGGACATGCTGGAGGAGTCCTCACAGGCTTCCTGTACTCCCACCCGAAAAGCGCGTATACTTTCGCCTGCGAATTTTCACCGTTAGAATTCTCACATCGCGAGCTCGCGGAGCCAAATTCGACGCGAAGCCCACGAAAGCCACCAAAAGGGCAAATAACCAGCACCACCATGGTCGACCCAATACAATCCTTCAACTACGAATTCGACCGAACAATTACCCCATGAAAAGAAACCCAAGAAATTCCAACCCCGTTCGCGCGATTTCGCTCGTTGATCCCAGCCAAATTAGTTGCGCAGGCGAATTAAACAAGCGACGAAAACGGCGCGAGCGCAGGAGCGTCTTACCATGATGAAATCGAAGAGGAGAGGCAGTAAGTTCACGATCGGGACGATGAAGAGAGGCAACAAGCACACCAAGCAAACCTGATGCAAGAATCCTACACGAGGTTAAGGAAAACAAACTCGAAGAATTCGCATCGATGAAGATGATCGCGGAAAGCTTCGGAGATTCCGGAGGATTTACCATGTTGAATCGGATGGCGCGTTCGAGAGGACAGATTGCAGCAAATTCCTGCTCCCCGGCAGCGGTCGAATCGCGATCGTTTCCTCGGGAGTTTTCCGGTAAACCACCGCTTGGAACTTCGCAGGAGACTTACGGGGACTGGAGGATATAACCGTACAATGGCTTGCGTCGGTCGGGTTTTCGGGTCAATCTCTTGCATTCGGGATCCGGATCCGGATCCGGATCCAGACTTTATGAGTTGATAGTTTTCCTGCTCTCATCGAAATAGCAGAAACATGTTTTCATTCACTCCATGTTACTTTAAGCAGGTTCCAACACTTGAAGATAGCCGCGAAACAACAATTTGAACCCAATTCAAATTTTAAAGAATTGGGTCTTTCAACTAGGACCACAGAGAATCATATGTGTAATGATCTACTTCGTCTAGCATGAACCGCTTATGCAAAATGATCCTTGTAGATTTTTCACGAAATTTCGTTTCGTGGTCTGTTCACATTATACAAATAGATTATTCCAAGAGAATTAACGTTCTCGTTATCCGTAAGTTGTTCGCCAAATTTTAATTATCCCTTGTTATACAACTTGTTCTCCTTCTACAAAGGCCCATCCAGACTTGGACCCATTTTGCTTTTAATAGTTTGTTCTCATTTTGCAGAGCCAAAGCCGTTCAATGCTTTAGACACCCTCAAGTGAATTTGTATCCGCGACTCTCTTTTTTAGTTCAAAATTTGTTATATTTTTAGGAAAAGCAATTGATATGCTAATATGCTTGTCAATATTGACATAGCAAAGCGACTAGATACTACGCTTTATTTGCAGCCTTTTAGGAAACTATCTCATATTTTGTTTAGTGATGAAATTGGGATCATATACTTTAGACTTCAATTTACTCAGTTTGTACTTTAGTTTACCAAAGCAAAAATTGTTTTGGTTTCAGTGGCAATTGACTGAAACTTATGTTCATGGATCACCAAAGAAGCACAGGGTCGTCGAGCTAATATATAAACTCGCAAATAACATTATTTGATTGGGTCAAGGCAGTCCATGCGAAGGCGACAAAAACGAAAATGATCCTGCACTTGTCAGTAGCTTTAGATTATTTTGTAATCATTGAGATTTCGTATGGAATTCTCTCACTATTTTTTTTTTCCTCTTTTTGATTGTGACAAAATAATTTCTAACCTTTCATCATGTAGATTTTGTAGGGAAAATGTAGTGAACGAATGGAAAAATATAGAATCGGACTACGAGACGTGATAACAATCTTCTTAAGGAATTATTTACCCAACAATGTTGCTAATGGTTACTAAAAAAAGAATCCTCCAAAATACATAAGAGTCTTGGAATGAGAACATCGGATAAAAATTATGATATTTCTCCAAGAACTCTCTAGGGAAATAATCGAAAACAATGGCTGTATATCTTTTATAGAAACGAAAATGGAAGTTGTTCTTACGAAAATAATGAACAGATCATGGTATATATATCAGCGAAGAAAACACAATTCTTCATTCCGAAAAACTATAAAATTCGGACATAACTCTTTAATTCAAAAAACGGTTAACTCTGACACACCTCTTCATGTCCGAAATTGGTTAATTCCGACACATCTCTTCATCTCCAAATAATTGTAAATTTGAACACCTTTTCGGAGGTTGTAAAAAGCCCCATAAGAACTATCGGACATAGTTAAATAATAAAAAAACTCGAAATTAAGGTTGATAAAAAATTACTATAACTCCTAGATGACCGGTCGCCTTGTTTCGTTATGATTCGATATTTATTATTATTTAAAAAAAAATGATTGTTGATTAGTGCCCATTATTATTTGCGATTGCGCAAAGTGCGCCTAATAATTATGTACCCACACGTAGATATAGTGAGATGTAGCTCATTTGCTCATTTCTTTATTGGAAAGATTATAATAGCCTTTAACTAATAAAATCTCTTGCATTCTCCCAATTTTTTTTTTTTAAGTGGGACAAGGGAGTGCCACTTTTATTTGTTTTATAAACAAACTTTCAACAGATGCATTGCAACGTTTTTAATCGTTAGTGCAAATCAACAACTTTTAAACATCCTAAAAAATTACACAACCTTTTACGGTCGTAGCAAACTTAGCATTCAATTACTATTCTGATTTTTCCGCTAAGTACTCGCTCGATCCCCAGGAAATCTGAAAATCAGAAGAGCCTGAGCGACTCGTGGCTTTGCCGAGAGAGAGAGAGAGACACGCACAAGAGAAAGCATGGCGCGTAGCATCTCCTTCGTCACTGGGTCCCAGCTTCTATCTCTGCGGCGTCGTCCCAACATCGCCATTATCGACGTCCGGTGAGCTCAGAAGCCGCTCCTGGTTCCTTCATCGTTTTGGACGCTGGTAAACTGTCTCTCTCTCCGTGTGTCTTGTTTGCTTCCTCAACGAGGGGTTTGTTGATTCAGGGACGAGGAGAGGAGCTACGATGGCCACATACCGGGGTCTCTGCACTACGCCAGCGGCGCTTTCTCCGATAAGATGGCCGATCTCGTTCAGGACGTCAAAGGGAAAGACACCCTCGTCTTCCACTGCGCTTTAAGCCAGGTTTTGGCTCGATGCCCCGGTTTAAGCGTCTTCTCTTTTGTCCACCTGTTCTCTTCTTCTCTTCTCCTGATTTTCCTCTGGATGGGAGTTGGGTTTCCTTGTGTGATCTCGTTTTGCATGGATACACCGGATTTTGTCTATATTGGTAGCTAGGTCCTTGTTGGAGGGGAGTGGGTCGTTTGAGATGGCACTCCTTGGTCTTTATCTGCTATAGTTTTTGGGTGATGCCGCTTAATTAGCTGAAAGGGAAATTTTGACGGTGGATCGACATGATTTGGTTCTTTGGAGGATAGGGAAATTGGTAATTTCGGTGATATAGGTCGAAGCATAATTGTTGAGTTGGGTATTTGATAGACTCAATAGCTAGTTACTAGGTCAAATTAGGTATGTTTGTGCTGTTAATTTGCTTTCTGTCTCGAAACAGTGTATCCTCACCGATGTCGTGTTACAGAATTGAGTGCCAGTTTATTGGTTAGTGCCTGTCCTGTCTTGCATTCTCGTGTTGTGGCTGAGAGTAAATTGCCCTCTTTGGAACATTGAGGAAACTTCAGGAACTAGCTGATAAACCTTGTGAATTAGTCGGAGTAGGTAAATCCTGATTCCCCTCAGGTTTCCACGAGTGCGAAAGCTGGTAAAAGGAAAGAAGGAAAGATGCGGTTGTGGGTCAGCAACTGAAAATGTGGACTTCTGCACTGGGGTCATTTTGGGGCGCACAGAGAGATGGGGAATTCATCCTGATGCCGTCTGTTTGTGAACTGAAAATGTAGACTTCAATTGCTGGATTTGACCTTAAAACCTCGGTCGGAAAACTTGGTTGGACAAGATGCATTCATTTGTTGCTAGATGAACTTAAGGTACTAACTCTGGGAATGAGATGATATCAAGATAGGCTGATTTTCTCTTTCAGTGGTTTGCATGTTTCACGGGGTTGGCAAACCTTCTTTATTGTCAATGATGCCTAATAAATATTATGAAGCATGAGCAGATGGGAGCTGTCTATCTATTGTAAAATTATCTATTCTTCCCACCCAACATTAAGTGCTTTGCCTTTTTCTCCATCCTTGTTCACTTCTATAGTTCCATGCAACTGTAAGTCATTAGTTTTTCTATCCTCGGCTTTGTTTTAGTGGTGAATCTTAGTTGGTGAACTGGAAGGTAATTTTTCGATATTCTACTCTATATAGTTCCCAAAATTGGCACTTCTTTACTCTGTATGGATAAGTTCATCCCATCTTCTTTCCATCCTGGAGATGTTGAATACAAAGTATTGGACTTACGGAATTCAAACTGTAACCTTCATTCTTATGCAAGACTTGCATAGAGATCGAGTGGGTGTGAGTGGGCGTGAATGGGCGAGAGCGTGCTTGCCTCTTTACTTACATTTTCTTTCCCATCACTTATGTTCTATGGTCTCTTTAGAGATGGTCTATCACATGGGTGCATGCCTGTCTACTCACGCGTGCCTGCCTCTCAATTTCTGTCTCATGCCTTTTTTCAATAGGTGTGCGAGTGAGAGTGTGTTTGTCTATCGAGTGAGATGTTGAATACAGATTATAGATGGAGATACAGAACTCCAACTATGAATCTCATACTGAAGCGAGGCTTTTTAGTTTTTAATTAACTATAAAATGGACTTCTGGACTATACCTGGTCTATCATTTAGTCTTTGTCTTGACAAGGCCATGCGATGGAACTATTCTGTTAGTTTTTCCATCTCTTGCATCTCCTCCTGAAACTGATGAACCCGCGTATTGCATTTGTGCATAGTCAGTTTAAATATTTTCCAGATACTCTCAATATATCCTGATGTAGTTTCGAATTGAAAAGCATGCTTTTGGGTTGTAGTTATACAAGCTTGAAGACTATATGCTAATCTGCATTATAACCATGTTGATGCCTGTCTAGGTACGTGGCCCAACTTGTGCAAGGAGGCTAGCCGATTATCTCGAGGAGATAAAGGAAGATGGAGGAATCAAAGACATTTTGGTGCTTGAACGTGGCTATAATGGATGGGAAGCATCGGGGAGACCCGTATGTCGCTGCGCCGATGTCCCATGTAAGGGTCATAGTGGGTAGTCATGGACGATGATGCGGCATGTTGTTTTAGGAACCTCCTCAATGTGTGGCCATTGTACAAGCACACTTTGTTCTTTAAGACACCGACCTGCTGGTCAAAAGTCTTAGATCATCATTATACTTGCTGGTCTGTCAGTGAATTTTGATTTTCCCAAATGCCATGACCGAAGCACAATACGAAATAATCCGACGATGTTGGATCTAATTGGGTTTGGTTGTCGCGAAACATATGAAGTGCGAAAGATCTGAAGCTATCCCCTTGAGATCCTAGAGTGTCTTGTGAGGATGCTGAGCTTTTACACTCAGTATTGCCTGCTGTTTCACTGCTTCCTTTTTGGAGGAGACTAGAGATGAGCAGGACAATGTCTGCCTCTGTTGAATAACCACTTGAAATCTCAGAGCAAGTTGGGAGTTACAGGTGATTGGGCTCTTATATCTCATGATGCAATGATTTCTAGGAGACCCTAGACGGCAATTATTTGATGTCCTTTTTCAATCGCTATCGTTAATTATCGTACGGAGAAAATCGTTTAAATCATATGTGACAAGTTGTGGGGCTCTTAGTTGTTAAAAAGCAAGAAATGTATCTGGTGAATTTTCAAGGGAATGTAGAATGTACAATTCAGGGTAATGTCACGAAAAACATGGAACTGGTATATTCATGATAAGTTCATTCAAAAGTCATTTTTTTATCATCAAAAATTTCAAATTGGTTAGTTGATGGGTATAATAGTTTAGGATTTTTATCATCGGTTTGTTACAGAAGTATTAATTTGGAGTTTTTTATGGTATTAAATCAATTTAACAGAAACTAACGAATGGTAAATTTATTACGGGTGTATCGGTTTAAGGTTTTTGATAGTCAAAACTTAGTTTGGGATAATTTGTCATAATTATACCAGTTTAGAGTTTTTTGTGATAAAAAAAATTAGTTTAGGGTAAATTTATCACATACATAATAATTTAGAGTTTTTCGTGGTATTAACCCCACAACTTAATGGCCAAGTTTATTGTTACTGACTTAAGTAGTTATAGTTTGACCAAAAAAAGAAAAAGAAAAAGAAAAAGAAAAAGAAAAAGAAGAGACTTAAGAAATTATCGGGAAAATTACTAAAAAAATCCTCAACCTATTGCAATTGTGTCAATTCGGTTCTCAACTTTTTTTGGCCAATTGGATTCTAAATCTTTTACAATTTTATGAGTTCAGTCCATTTGGCTAGTCGGCGTTGACGGGGCAAATTTTTTAATAAGATTATATATTTTTTGAATTATTATTTTTAATTTTTTTGTTTAGGGTTTAGGGCCTGCAGGAGGTCGCCGGCCACCATCTCAAATCAAATAAATTATCCTTTGGATTTGACAAGAGTCTAAAACATTAGTGCGGAACTATTAGCAATTAATATGAGACAGAATTCCGTTTGTTTCATGGAATAAAAAGACGATTTAGAAAATGTATTTCAAAAAATGATTGATGATATCATTAGTGAATGAAAAATATTTTCACCAAACATAACAATTATGCCCGAACAAGTTTATAGATGGTAAAAATATTTTTTATGCATTCATTTTTATAGACATTGCAAACCACCATTTTTTAATATTAAATTATGAATTTTTCATCAAACAAACACACCTTGAAGATCTATAAAATGAAAAAAATATATCCAAATCTTGAGTAATGAAATCCCTCAAACATAGCCATGTAGCCATTGCACCGCACTAGAGTTTTCTATGCGAAGTAGCACTGATACTAACACATGACACGACACGCCGATACGTCATTTATCAAAAAATAGAAAATTTCGATACGTTGGGATACTTTATGTATTAAATGTAAATTTTTATATAATTATCATGTTTATATAAAAATATCGGTGTTGGGTTTCTTCTTCTTCTTCTTCTTCTATTAGGGATTCACGATTAGTTTTTTTTTTTTTTTGGCTAGTAGTGTATATTAGTTTTGGGTTAGCTAGGTATATGACTTAATTATATATATATTTTTGAGAAATTTATATTTTGACTCCTAATTTATTAAAAATGCTTAAAATTGATCTCATGTGTGTCGAAATGGGGTGTCGGGATGCTTGACTCGCGTGCCATTGGTATTTCTGGCACATGTCGAAGAATGTCGGGAGAGTGTCGGATATAATACGGAGGTCTCCGAATAGTGTCGTTGCTTCATAGTTTCTACATCACATCCTTGCAATCTCCAACAAGTTTGAGTTGGAATTAGAGGCACTCAATCAAAAAGAAGTTATGCATGTTCAAAAATTTATTTAGACAGGTAAAAAAAAATTCTAACGACTCAATTGGTAAACCAATGTCGATGGCCGTTAATTCAATGAATCGCTGTTTTGATGACAATTAGTTGGTGATTTTCTTTTGCAGTAAAATTTAAGGAGCAACTAGCAAGCGTAAGGTCCCTCATAAAAAGGGTCGGGTCGAGTCGGGTCGGTTCGGGTCGGGTCAGTAGCATAGATCCTGGTCGTGGGAAAGTAAAGAAATCACTGTTTTTTGGCGGTTCACTCAATTTCTCCCTCCCAAAGCCGCTCTTCGTCTCGCTTGCTCGCTCTCTCATGGCGGACATCGATGAAAGTTACAGGGAGTACCTCCAGAGTCTCCAAGACCCGGGACCCTTTATGCTAGAGGCTGCGGCAGGCCCCGAAGACGGAGGAGCAGATGAAGAAGAAGACGACGAGGACGAAACCGAAGATGACCAGGACGGTGTCGAGTACATTGGTTCGCAGACGGTTGACGTCGCCGACGACGACGAAGATGCCACGGTATCTGCTCAAGCGCGATTGGGCGAAGAAGAAGAACCTAGAGATGAACGGCTGGGAGAAGTAGTAGGAGGAGGAGAGGCGTGTTCTCCGGGTGGATTTGGGGCCGGCGGTGCCGATTCTGAGGCGAGCCAGTCGAAGCGGGGCGAGATCGACGGTCTCTTCTGCCCTATATGCATGGAAGCTTGGACCGACGACGGTGGTCATCAAATGTGGTCCGTTGTCTACATCCTCACTCTTTCCAGTCTATCAAAAACTCAATTACTTGACAAGCACCATTTTTGTTGTGTCATAGGAGATATATAGTTGTTGGAGTAGTTGTTCTATAAGCTTCTGCGCTCGTAAAATATGTGCAACGTTTGGGATTTGACTGTCTTCATTGTTGAGTTCTCTGATAAATGACATGTCCCGTTGATAGAGCAGCATAAATGGAGGCACATTCGTTAGTAAAGGCCATGGCCTGTTTGGAATGTGCGAAACGTTTTCGCTAATGCTTTGTGTCTATATTTTGTTATGTTTCACTGAGTGCAGTTGTCTTCCTTGTGGCCACATTTATGGCATGTCTTGCATCAAGAGATGGTTAAAGCAAAGGGGGAACTCGGGCAAGGTTTTCACTATTCCTTTTGTTTGTAAATGTTCTCTGATTAGTTGGGGCTCTTTACTTCATATGCTTATGCTTGTTCTTCTATCTCTCTTTTAGTGTCCTCAATGCAACAATAAGTGCAAGTTGAAGGATGTGAGGAAACTTTTTGCATCACGCCTTGTAACAGTAGATGAGGAGTCACAGAAGGTAGTCTGAATCCCAGAGCTGTTGACGTGCATAGAAGGATGAAAATGAGCTTACTTTCAAATGACAAGCCGTTTTGTTTGCAGAAAATCCGATTCCTTGAGGCCAAATGTGCCTCTCTCGAGAAGAAGGTAGAGATGATCGCTTGAAAATTCTAAGTTAGATAATTGCATTGCAGGGTATGCTTGCTTGTCACTGTTCGTAATTCTCACAACTAAAGTAACCAAAATGTTCAATTTTCTTTTGTGTTTTTTTTGGTCTGGTTTTGATTCTATGAGTTCTATCTTTGCTTGGACAAAACAAAATTATAATTTAGGGATTTCTTCTTGGCAATTATATATGGGCTCTCTTAACTATTGGATTAGGCTAATTTGTTTCTGTTTGTTCGATTCTCATAGTGCGGAACTGCATTTTTCACACTTACATCTACAGGTAGCTGGTTGGCATATGAAAGAGGTTGAATGGAAAAGGCAAGTAAAAAAATGGCGTAAGCATGTGAACGAATTTGAAAGGAGAGAATCTCAGCTGAATGAGAGACTTGATCGTCTTAAGGAGGTAGGCTTAACCCACATTCATGTTGTGATTTCAATTTGTTTAGGTATAGGCTTTCATTTAGCCTTAGCAGGTATTATGGTGAGTGATACTTCTTGGGCGACTTATGAAGTTCTACTATCTTGCTCCATGGGCATTCACTATTTTTGAAGTGTATAATTTGAAGGCCATTCATAGTCAGAGGTTCAAAATAATTTCTATGATTTTGGGAGCATGAGGTTTTTGAACTGTTCTAATTTCTTGGTCATCGTTTGATGACACTTTTAAGTGCTTCTATTGTGTTTCGGCAAGGATGCCTGTGGCGTTGTGCACGTCCTCTGCACAATTTTTTGGACTCTTTGTTGCTAATTAGCTGGAGCATCAGCAGTGCCATTAAGTGAAGTATTATGAAAATAATGATGTATTTCTCGTGATAAGAAATCCATAATCTCACACTAACTTGTACGCTATACTGAAGTTTTGCTTTGGTTTTCTATTTGTCGGCTCTATAGAGGGAAACTGATCTAGAGCGCTTCCATGAAGTTTTGAATAGAGGGCAATTTGGATCTGCTGAAGCTGTTGCAATATGGCAGGGACGATCAACATCTGGTATAAATGAAAACGCTTCCCATTTGAGAAGTTGTCTTGCTCATGGAAAAGTAATCTGATGGCTTATATCCTGTAGGTCATGAATGGGGATCTAGGTTTCCTGGTGGAGAATCCTCTAGCAATTTTGGAACACAGGTTCAGCTTTATACATTCATTTTGGTTTTGTTTTGTGCTCAAGGTTGAATACGTGCCTCATTGGAAGCTTTTGGATTGCATATGTAGATGAACAAATTTACTTAAGTGGACCTCTAATGTGGTAATTGTGGGGGATAAGAACTAGTTGCTTGTGTAGCTACAGAAAAGGTAGTCCTTTCAGTGCTAACTTGCATTTTGACCTTGAAAGGCAAAATTTGGTGAAATGATGTGCAATTAAAAGTACAGGGTAAGAACAATGGTGAGTTGGACTCTACATGCATCTCACAAGACTTAAACATATTAGAAGGAAGTACAGAATGCAATTATGAATGTCAATCTACGTAAAAAGGGACAAAAAAGAGAATTCCACCTAGAAAGGGAGGTTGTTGGTGGTAGAATGGATTTTCCTTGAAAAGCAATTTGGAAAATAAGGGTTCCTACTAGAGTTTCTTTTTTTGCTTGGGAAGCAACTTGGGAACAAATCCTTACTTTACATAACCTACAACAAAGAGGCAAAAGAACTAGTTAATCGGTGTTTCCTTGGCAAAAAGGAGGCAAAGTGCATGCAGCATCTCCTCCTTCATTGTTCTTTTGTGAGAATGGCTTGGACAGTTGCCTATGCTTGCACTGGGTTACCTTGGGTTACTGGAGGTTCCATCAAGCCAAAAATTTGGACTTGGCAGGGAATTCGTTTACTGCGCAACAAGAAAATAAGGATTACCTCAATTCCTGTCTCTGTTTTTTGTTTAATTTTAAAGGAGCGGAACAAGAGAGCTTTGTATGGAGAGGAACCTTCGGTTTCTATTTCTATTTTTTTGAGAATTGGCTCAAAATTATAGGCTTTTGGTATGGTGGAAACTTGCATCTGGATGTAAAAGCCTTGGTTGACATAGTCGATGATTATCTTGTATTTGAGCTCCCTTATGGTTGTGGGAGCTGTTTGTGCATGGCTTTAGCTTTTTGGGCTCTTTCTGTATGTGGGTTTGCACTCCCTTGGTGCCCTATTCGTTGAAATTTTTATATATCAAAAGAAGAATACCACCTGGAAAGGACTTGAGAATCTTTCTATATAGTAGATTATGTGTCCAGATAAACTAATTTATGTGTTGGCATGACTGCCAGAAAATATTGAAAGATATGTGGAAGGTTATTTGCTTAGGTGGGAGAATTCATTAAAATATTACTCTTTTGTTTTCTACGACTAGAGAGTCTACTTTAGGCATATAAAATACCGAGGCTCATGAAAAACCCCACTGGATTCATGGACAGACAAGATAAAGTCAAATTTTGATTGTTTTTAGGCCTTCTCTTTAGATTGAGTCTTTTAACTTGCTTGATATTTTTATGTGCAATTTGATTCTTGCATCCCCTATTGTTGCTTGTGCCATTAAAATGTAGAAGTGACAATCTTCCCTATTTAGAGCTGATGTGAAAAAACAAATGAGAGAGAGAGAGAACCCAGATTTTGGTTGCCCAATGCACTGTTTGTGTGCTATTGGTGGTATTTTCTTTTTTCTTTTCTCCTATTTTTTAAGTATTTATCGATTGAGTATTTAATTAGAACATCATATGTCAAAGCAGAAAAAGATAGACCTCACTATACCATACTTGTGTTTGGTCACTATCATTTAACTGAGTCCACTCAGCATGGTCACTCAACATTTAAAGGAGCAAGTAATGGTAGGTCATGGAAAGATCAAATTGCAGAAATCAAGCATACAAGTTGAGAGGGTCAAATTATACTTAATCTAGAATTAAATGAGATGGGCTATTGATTCAGTATTGACCTTGAAGCTCTACTATCCTTAGAGGACAGTTAGATTGGAAGATTTATTATCACTATGCGCTCTAAAATTGCTAATATGGGTAATGGTGCCTGTGTGCTTTACTGTCTTGTTACTAGGTTTCAGACAGGCAATGCAATGCCGTGTGGAGCTGTATATGCACAAAACATGTTAACATATAACACATTCACTTTTCCAAAAGTCATGGTTTTGGATGGGATATTATCCTTGAAATTGGTGTTTTACAGACCGAGCTGCGAGTGGATGGTGCACGTCTATTTGATATATGTGCTTCAAGTCAAATGTTAATTATAGCACGAAGGCTATCCGGTATAGGGATAAGGGATGCGCTCACCAAGGTGAGATTTTCTGGACTTGGGCATGAGTAGCGAGTTTGTTTAGCATAAATACCAACTTCATATTTAAATGTAAATATGCAGATGAGTTTGATATATCCTCACGAAACTGAAGATATCATTCTCCCTTCCAGAATTAAAGCTGTTAGAGACCTGCATATCTCACCTTTTGATCGCAGTCTTGCAGTTTTTGCTTCATTGGGGAAGACATTATCAGTTCTCAGGTAGTGTTCTCAGTGGATGCTACTCTTTTTGTTTCTCCTTTGTTAGGCCTCCTTTTACAAATTTAATTGTGTTTCATCTCTTGTAGTCTTGAAAGCAACAACATCATCCTTGCTTATGACCTACCGGTACGCATATTGTCTCTAGCTATGGCCTGTTTTTTCTCCCTGTCCAGGTTATCAGACTTCTGGTCATCAATGTTTCTGTATATTTCACATTAGTGTGGCAATATTTGTGCAGAAATTTAGAAATGAAGTAAATGAGACCTTTAAATATTTGAAAGCACCATCCGAGGGATTAATCGTGATAGAGAAGAAAGATCTAGAAAATTGAGCTGTATATTGTATTGAGACACAAAGCCATAATAAATAGGTACAATGAAGCCTGATCTATGAGAAAACAATCCTAGAGAATAAACAACAATAATTCTAGAATATATACAGAATCAATAAAATATTCTAATCCTTACCAAAAAAAAAAATAAAATAAAATAAAATAAAATATTCTAACAACCCACCCATGGGTGGCTCGGTTGGTTATGGCGCAATTGAGATTGTGTGGTCGGGTGCACTGGTCTCGGGTTTGATTTTCCAGTTGAGCACCCGTGATTTAAGTGGGGGGCCATGGCGGTAGGTTACTGTGCTAGTCTTCCCCGAGGAATAGTCGAGGTGTGTGCAAGCTGGCTTGGACACCTCGGTTATAAAAATAAAAATGAAAAAAATAAAAAAAATAAAATATTCTAACAAATAGTATCTTCAATAGTCACTAGGAGGAGCATTGTTCAATTATTTTGGGCATATTTCTTGGTTTTCTTTCCTTGGAAGTGTTTCAACAATTGTAGTTTATTTTTTATATTTTAAAATATCAGCTACACTGCTTTTCTGTAAATTTTCGAGTGAATTTTGTTGTAAATGCATAATTTACGTTCTAAGGCATGCAAACATGTGTGCGCACTGACATGTACATGCATGTCTGCTCAGGTACATAATGATAAGCTCAGGTCAATATTATAGCCACTCTATAAGTTGGTTCTGGTTATCCTCCTGTCATGGAATGTTATCCTATTGATGCTTTGCTTCGTGTGATAAAAGCAAAAATTTGAACTGGTCCAGTTACTCGAGTCTGCAGTTGATGAACGTGGTTAGTTAAATGCAGTTAATATGCATAGGATCTACTTTAGGGCCCTAATTGTTTAGGCGTAGTATCTGTATGCATTCAAGTCCTCAATTTCTGTTGCTCGGGAAGCAGAAATCGAACTTCTGGACCAAATATTAACCATGACAGACCACTGATTCTGCTGAAAATACATCTGCAATTGAGTGTCTATAGTGTCGTGTAACCTAATTTAGTGCTTTTGCCAGTTGCAACTGTTCATGTTCCTGCCTTCCTCTGTAATTGGTTTCTACTTATTCCTTTGAAATGATGCATGGCTGGTCTGTGTCGTGCATTTCTCTATTTGGCATCTGAGTGCTCCTTTGCTCGTCGCGCTCTGCCCCCAATCCCTAACTTAAAGGCAGGGTATGTTTTGGGTTATAAGTGTTTAGACTTATTATACCTCAATGTGTCTTGACACTGCTCTTCCAGGCTGCTGCTTGGTCGTGTTCATGGGATCTCAATAATGCACATCATGTGTATGCAGGATTACAGGTCTGACTGCTCCTCTTCTTTCCTTTGTTTTTCAATATACATCAGATCATCTTCAGATTACTCTCTTGTCCATCTTGCAGAATGGAATGCTTCTGGTATTTGATATGCGCCAAACTCTGAAGCCTATGAAATCCCTGGAGGGCCTATCGTGCAACCCAATTCATTCCATTTACTCTCTTCTACATAAGGAGACTCACGGAGCTCGAACAATTTTAAGTGCTTCCTCAATTGGGTTATGTCTATGGAAAGTTGATTCTAGTGAAGGAAGGTTAGTTGTGGCGAACTTTCATAATTTTTTTTAAGGATTAGCATTCACACTTCAATATGATGCGGCAAGGATGGCAGAAACTCTTGTGAAAAAATTAGTTGCCATAATTTCAAGACATCATTGAAAAGAATAGAGATGATGCTTCTAAAGAATAAGAAAGTCATTACTTGTTTATTTTTTTGAGTGATAAGTCGTTCATGGTCCTTAGTTAAGTGTATTTTCAGAGAGAGCTCAATCTCGAAGTCCTCTTAGCAACCAGCATAACAGAGGCCTATGTCGCTCTTAACAGTGTATGAGGAAAACTGTTGACTGACTAACCATTGTCCAAATATGCCCATTACTATCACTGTGTTATGGGCCCTGACTGATGGACATTTTTGCATTTGTGATGTATGAAAACCTCTAAAAAGGGCTCTGATACCAATTTGATGTAGGGTTAACCTAACAAGGGGCTTTGATACCAATTGATATTGTTGGAGAGGTAATAGATAGCAAAAAGGAACAAAAACAGGGCTAGAATTGAGTTTAATTGGAGCTGGAACAGAGAAAACATATTCTAGGTTTTATAATACAGTGATATTAGCTGAATGATGAGAAATCTAATGAAGAAAGTGAGGTAAAGGCTTATTTATGCGATGGTTACAGACATAAGACAATCTCAATCTTTGATTTAACATAATAACTTCTAATCTCGACCATTGGAGCTCATTAAAAGTTATGACACTCACGTGACCACTTGCAGCTTAATAACTTAAAAAAAATACTAAAAAGAAGAATCATATGAACATACTAGAAGTATAATTATGCTTCTGCGCTGTTTGGGCTAATATAATTCTACTAAGGTTCAAATTCAATTTTTCCTCATTACTTATGAGGTGATGATCATTTCGATAAGTGTTCTTGTGATGCTCCTCAAGCAAAAAAAGCCATGTTGAATTGGGGTATTCACCTTGCAAAGGGGTTGCAGTGGCAATATCTCTTCCTCCCTGGTGCGCTTATTTCGGGGCTTGCACTGGCTAATATACATAGATAAGAATTACTGCTAATATTCTTTCCTATTTATTGTTGCTTTCTATATTTACATTGAGATAGAGATGGAGTGACATGCATTGGTCTTTATACTGTAATGAGATCCTTCATCTTTTCCTTTCTGATGATGCATTTAAGTTTGCATATGGCCTGTGAGCTTGACTTACTGTGATTTCTGGGATTTAACCTCAGAATTGTCTTTTCATAAAAGAAAAAGGTTACAACTTCACCTTTCCTTCGGCAATTAGTGTAAAAGTCGGCTTCCTCCATGTGTTGATTACTGAACGTCTTGTTTTTTTTTTTCTTTAATCTGTGTGAAGGCCCACTTTGGTATCTGAATCAGCAGATGGAGGAGTTTGTATATCCCTTGCTTATTGTCCGAGCAGTGATGATGTAGTTGCCACATACCGTCCCAAAGTGGAGATGTCTAAAGAGGTCACTACTTCTCAGCCTTTATCCACTCCTAGTTCTTCCCCTGTGGGGGGACAAGCAATTCGGGGCTATCACGTGCATTTTAGGAGAGCAGGAAGCTCTTATCAGAAGTTGGGTACTACTGGTGCAAATGTGAGTGATGTTCGCCTCCCCAGATCTGCAATTGTTGACCTGGAGAATCGCAATCGGCTTTTTGCTTCCGGTGATGAAGCGACCAATCAGTTGATCTTGCAAGAATTACCATCCTTTTCAGTTTCTCAGCAACTTAAACTGAAGAAGCATCCTTTCCGTGATGTCAAGTACATGAGCGCCATGAACCAAGGCTTGTTAAGTTGTTTAAGCGAGGACTCATTGCAGATTTTCAAAGCAATGCCTGCATGATAAAGGTAAATTATAGTTATTTCTCTGTTATTTTCCATTAGCACGTGGTTTGTGAACTGGTTTGGTTAGTTTGTCATGTTGAATAGAACTTGGCTCATAAAACTCTACATTATTGCCCGATCTATGGACATTTTTCTTTCTTAGTCTCATGCAGATGATCAAATCTAGGGGGATCCTTGTGGGTTTGGCTGCTCCAATCTGCAAATATTAATGTACTTCAGCTGTTTCTTTAGTGTTTTCCTCAGCAATCTGATTGGCTCGTCCATGACAGAGGGAAAAAGGGAAGATCTCAAATGTATGGTTCGATCAACCTGGTTTTAGTTTTTGCTATTGTGTTCGGTCCATAACTCCATGGGCAACGCTTGAATCACATGATTCAGAGAACCTTGCAAGCGATTTAATTTATATTCCACAATGTTAGATATCATCTTGGCGGTTACTGTTCTTACTTTTAATTGGGAAAGCACTACACTGTTCTGTTAGTAAAGTTGAGAATAAGGTATGTTCAGTTGAATACAATCGATAGTCTTTGTACGATACAATGAATACATTTAGCATGCGGACTGAAGTGTATTATGATGCTAGAAAAGTTGTAGAATCACCAGTGAATTGTCAGTTTATTATGCTAGCCGCATTTGCATAACTTTCAATGATCTCTTTCTTACAAATACCAAGTACATGATTAAGCAATCAAGCGATGATTCTACATTATCACCTTCCTCAGCATAAAAATTAACAGAGAGAATACGGTTTTGTGTGGGGGTGATCGATTTTGGAACCGGACCGAATGGGTCGGTTCCAGATATGTGGAATTGGAAACCAACCCTGTTGACCCTAAAAACGGCTTGGACAAGACCGGCTGGTTCTGGGCCAATTTTGGGTAACCCGGGAACCGGCATGGTATTTTTGCTTTCTTTGTTGGAGAAATTGCCCGGTTATTGTCAGGTGGAGGTTTCTTCGTGGGAACAGGCAATAAGAGATCTAGAAATGGCTCGTGCACAATAGACGAGTGCCCTCACTCGAAGACACAGCAAACGGTGCTTGATCGTCTGGCCCCAAAGGCACATAATAATTATGAGGGACTCCGTTCTCTTGGGCAAGTCTTATCTGTTGTTTCACGTCAAACTCTTCAATTGACAGCACGTCCAGTAAGCAACGAAGCAATTCATGATCGTCGGTTCCCGGGTGGGTGGATTTAGCACCCTAAACCGGAACTGAACCAGAATTTTCCGGTTTCAAATTATTGGAATTGGAAACCGGAATGATTATTGGGTTGATCCGAGATTGGTGCTCACCCGTAGTTATACTATCAAACTTGTTGGTAGCAAGAGTGTCAGACTTAATAAAAGAAAAAAATCTAATCCAAAAGCTTAAATAATTCGATAAAGAGGTTACGTATATGTGAGGTCTAACAATTAATGTAGGGCAACACTGCAACCATCCTCTGATTTGCAAATCGGATTGAAAAATGCACGAGAAATTGAAGAACTAGGAATTACATGAGAATTAAACTTTGAACTGGGCATGAAGATAGAAAGTCCAATCCAAAAGAATGCTACAGTGACGTGGAATACTTTGACAAAGTATTGTCACATACTAATGCTTAAATAATGGTTATACAAATCCTGATGCAATGAAGCTTTTAAGAGAGTTGCGATGAGATTAGAAACCTTACTAGGGCCAAACTCATAGCTTCCTAACTTTTTTCCATTGCACAAGCCAGAAAACCTAATGTCACGTTCGGTAGTTGGGATAAAATTCAGGATATCATAAGATTTATCTTATCTGTATTTGGTGCTTGCTCAAAGACAGAATCAAATCGGACATAGCCCTGATAACATTGTGAAAACGATTAATATTTGCACAATAGTCAAACGAAGGTAGAATGGAATAATAATACTCTGGCTTTGAAGAGAACCGCATAACTATCGAGTAAAAGTTGTCAAAGATACAGAGACGACGAGAGGCAAGAGAAAAATAAAAGGAAGTATCACCAAGAATAGACACTTAATTTTCTACCTATGGTTCGGGCGAAGTTGATTGGATATGTTGCTCCATCAAAATCTCGAACGAAGAGTACAATTGGCTCATCCTCATCAAGAGCTTTCTCTCATTATCCAATTTGTCCAAATCGAGTAGTCGAATCTTAAGACATCACATCTTTTAATCGACAACTTCCGACCGTGAGATGATGATGAGAATTTTACGACCTGACCTGATCGATTAATTCCACTCAGAAGACGAAGTCAATTAAGCTTTCAGACGCCGAAAGAATCACGACGGTCGGATATTAAACAGAAGAAAAAAAAAATCGTGAGTATTCATAAGTCTAGGGCGTGGGCTTTTTGTGAGTGCAAAAATCGAGTTAATCGGACGTGGACGAAAGAGATACGTACGGGTAAGTTTGGTCAAATTTGACTAGGAATTAAATGAATACCCTTTTTTTTTTCATAATTAATAAAAGAAAAAGGGTAACCAGCGCCCTAGTAAATAAATAGATTGTCCTAAAGTTGAAATTAATCTTTGGAAAAAAAAAGAAGAAGTTTGCAACTTTTTTCATTTATATATTAACAACAATGTTAAAGATACGTACTAACAAATTTATAAATAAAATTAATTTCGTTTTTTTTTTTGCTAAAAATATTCAAAAGAAAAAAAAAATCACATTGAAAGAAATTCGATACCCGGTGCAATCGCAATTCGGTCACCCAACATCTTTAATTCGTGATTATGATGGACACAAAAATAATACAATTTGTCTCTTTCTAATGTTTATGACATTTCAAATGAAGTTTTCATATCTCATTCCTCCCAAATAAGATAATTGTATTTCTTTTTTGTCTCGTTCTTAAGTAAAATTTATGCATTTTAAGCTGGACAATTTTGGACCAACGTCGTGTTTTAGTTTTGTTAAATTGCAAGTATACGAACTGGGAAAAAGATGTTGTGTATCGTGTAATATTTTTTGGCACATCTCTCAATTAGGATTGGATAAAGTAGTTCTCCATAGTCCCATGCAAAAAGCTCTCTTGTAAGATATCTGATTTTTGATAGAGTAACATGCGAAATTAATACTTTCTTTTTGTCCAAAAAAAAAAAAATGGATTTCATGCGAAATTAATAGTTGACAGCAACAGAAATTACCAGGTGAATATGTCCCAAAAGGATTTTGAACAATTTCTGATTGGTCCATACGGATTTCATAATCTAAATTGGTTCAATCAAACCACAATACAAACCTTGTCGAAAGGATTTCATGATTTTAAAGTCAATTGCATTCCATACGCGAGAACACCGTAATCTTCAAGAAATGCAAATGTATGCAGATTCATCACTTTTGACCTGCTTTATGTTTACCCTTTTGCTGAAGAAGTTACGTCTAGTCGCTCTACTCTGCATCGTCTTGCTCAAAATTTCTATATCCCCTCCCCAAATTGTCGCGAGAGCTCCAACTACAACAAAAATCAAATTTGCGCAACAGTTCACCGTCTCCGGCAAACGCTCCATCGTCGGCTGAAAATCAATTAATTTGCAAGTAAAGGAATCTCGAAAAAACTCTCTTAAGGCAAATGCCATAAGAATATTATTTTGCTTTTTTTTTTTTCTGCTTGCAATGATGTTTCGGGTGAACTCTTCAGACTCAATGAATCTGGAAAATCATCCATGGTAGTTTCTGTCGAATCAATTCAATGCCAAAGGCAAACTTGATACCACAAAGTAAGAGAAGTTAGAAAATGCCGCTTTTGCAGGAGCAGAGAAAGGAGAAAAGAGACGACCTTGGTCACAGAACCCAAACACAACTCCAAAAGCTAAAAAGATAAATTTCGCAAAATTATTTACAGAGAAGAGAACCAGAATTTCGCAGAACAAATTCAAGACAACCACAGCTCGAACAAGAAAAGGGCCCGTAAAAGGACCCACCTTTTTGGGTTGAGGCGAAGTGCAAAGTGGGAGCAAGAGCAGCATGAATAAGGTAACAGAGAGAGTGAAGCGTAGATCTAATATTGTATTTTTTTAAAAAGGGTAAAAATGGATTCTTATTAAATTTTTACAGGCAAAATAGGCAATTGAGTCATCTTCATTAATTGGGGCTTCAGCATTCTGAAAATGCTGAAAGCTCAGTACTATTGAACTTTCAATATTTTCAATGTCAACTTTTATCTCAAAGTCCTTTCAAAATAGTTGTCAAACACTCAATATTTTCCTCAATGAGCTTTGGGATCCTGAGAAGCTTTGAAAATGCCGAACCAAACTCACTCTCAATCCCGAGTGATTCCTCTTTTACTTCTAGAAGTATACCAAGATCTTTTTGTCCCATTCATACATGCAAGACATATAAAATAGTGGTCTTGCAAGATTATTTTTCACGGGAAGGTTGTCCGATGAAACTAGTTTGCAATCGGAAGACAATTCTCTTGGAGCACAAGCCAAGGAAAAATTATCAAAAGAGATCTTAATCCTTTTAATTTTGGCTTTTTTTTTTGGATTTTTTTTAGTTGTAAACATTTTGACAATTTGTCAAACCTTTAATTTTGGCTAATGCCCCCTACCAATTTTAGCAAGAAATCATTCACGTGAACTCTGGCCATTATACGTGGCACGGATCCACCGACGTGGATGATTTTTGTAATCTTTTTACAAATTTCTGATTTTTTCCTTATCTTTTCTTTCCTTCCCTTATCTTTTTGAATTTTTTCAATTTTCACCTGCTGGTTGCTAAGGCTTTGGCCATGGCCAGTGAAAGAAAAAAAGAAAGAAAAAAGAAATAGAAAATCTTGAGAAATTGTAAAAATAGACTGGAATGACTACATTGGCTAATCGTCAAAAGATTTAGGACTAAATTGATCAAATTGAAGAATTTAAGACCGAACTCGCATCCATACAATAGGGTTACGAATTTTTTGATAATCAAGCAAACCTTCCTTTCATTTCTAGTTAGTTAGTATTAACTAGGGCTGGGCATCGATCCCAACCAGGCCAAACCAAACCGGTTAGTTTTGGATGGTCCTCGGAAAGACCAGTTTGGTTTCCGGTTCCACATAAGGAAGTAGACCAACCGGATAGCCGGAGATTTCTTAATTTTTTTTTATTTCAAAGCAATCTCTAATTAGTAAATTATTTTTTCCTTTTAATGTTGAGAAACTCTCACTTGCAAGGAATAGAAGAAAAAAAATCACCATTTGCGGGATCGACCTTGAAACCGGACTAGACCAATTCCAAGATCGGATGGGCCGGTTCCCAATTCCACAAATTGTGAAGCAACCCTGTTTGGTCCAATTCCGGGTTCTAGGGTGGGAACCAATCACCCTTAATATTAACCTCGTAAAACGATGTTTCCAGCCAACGGGTCTTTAACATAGGATATATAAAGATGAGATTAGAAATCCATTGTACTCTAGGAAATCACACCTCGTAGCTCGTAATAGTTCGGTCTCTTGACCACGTATATACTTCCTAATCGAGCTTAATTAATCGTAGACCTAAATTTAGGAGCGAGATGAATATCTTAGGAGACTTGATATCATAGGTATTTTGAAAATTGGAAAAAAAAAAAACATATCAAAGCGTTCTTTCGAGAGGGCAAGAATGGTGGAAGACCCCGTGGACGGGGCAAGAAGGTTTAGAGATGGGTTGAAACCGGAGCTGAAGGATCGGTTGGTGCCGTTGAACTTGAAAGACTACAATGAGCTGTACGAAAGGGCCCAAGTGATCGAGAAAAATATGATAGAGAGGGCTGTTGCATCCGGATCACGGTTTGTGCCCTCTGGTAGGAATGAGCGTAGATTTGGCAAGAGGCCAATGTTGGGAGGAAGGTCGACCATCCCACCTAACCGGAGGAATGCCGTGGGAAAGCCAGCTCTTGGAAATGGTGGAATATGCCGATTTTGCAATCGGAGGCATGGGATCGCCCGGTGTCCCTTCGGGAATGGAGCCTGTTTTGGTTGTGGTCGGATGGGCCACCAAGTGAGAGATTGCCCACAGAGGCAAAGAGGAGTTCCGGCGCCATCACAGCAAGGAGGACAGTCGCGTAGGAATACGCAGCAGAATTACCAGAGCCGACCTCCGGCGCAAGGAAGAGTTTTTGCGGTTTCTAGGGAAGAGGCGAAGGATTCGGCGGACCGTTACAGTACGGTCTTCTTGCATGATCATATAGCATATGCGTTGTTTGACCCCGGAGCCACGCACTCCTTTGTTGCTGAGCAATTTGTTGAACTAGTTGGGTTGAGTCCGAAATCGCTGAAAACGGTCTTTAAGATATCCACGCCGTTAAAAGATAGTGTAATATCTGCGGTAGGTTGTCCCGATTGTAAGTTGACAATAGGTGGTCACGAAGAAGTGATAGATCCGATTGTGCTGGAAATGTATGATTTTGATGTGATTGTTGGTATGGATTGGCTTACAAAGCAAAGAGCCACAATGGATTGCTATCATAAGGCAATTCGGTTTAACCCTCTAAATGGGGTTAGTTTTGAGTTTATTGGTAGTCGAGCTGGAACGTCGACTTTGTTGGTTTCGTCTTTGGAAGCGACTCGCCTGTTAGAAAGTGGTTGTCAAGGATATCTCGCGACCGTAGTTAACACATCCGTTGAGGAGCCAAGGATGAAAGACATTGCTATTGTGTGCGAGTTTCCCGATGTGTTTCCCCAAGAGTTGCCGTGTCCGCCAACAAACAGAGAGATCGAGTTTGTGATTGAGCTAATCCCTGGAACAGAGCCGATTTCTAAAGCTCCATATAGGATGGCGTTATCGGAATCGAAGGAGCTGAAGGTGCGATTGCGGGAATTGTTGGATAAGGGTTTTGTCGGCCCTAGTGCGTCACCATGGGAAGCCCCTGTATTGTTTGTGAGGAAAAAAGGATGGATCGTTGCGGCTGTGCATAGACTACTGACAGCTTAATCAGGTGACAATCAAGAATAAGTATCCGTTGCCAAGGATTGACGATTTGTTTGACCAGCTTCAAGGAGCTTCGATATTTTCTAAAATTGACTTACGGACGGGATACCATCGGTTGAGGATTCGGAAGGAGGATATACCGAAAACAGCATTTAGGACGCGTTATGGTCACTATGAGTTCACCGTAATGCCGTTTGGTCTAACAAATGCGCCCGCTGCTTTTATGGATCTAATGAACAGGGTGTTTGAGAAATATTTGGATAGATTCGTCATAGTGTTTATTGACGATATCTTAGTATATTCGAGGAGTTATGAGAATCATGAGCAGCATTTGAAGATGATATTACAAACTCTTCGAGACCATCAGCTGTACGCTAAGTTTAGTAAATGCGAGTTTTGGCTGACTCGTGTGGCATTCTTAGGCCATGTGGTATCCGGTGAAGGAATTTCTGTAGATCCGGCTAAGATCGAAGCGGAACGGATTGGCCGAGGCGTACGACAGCAATAGAGATTCGAAGTTTCTTGGGATTGGCGAGTTACTACGGACAATTCGTGGAAAGGTTTTCTGCTATAGCCATGCCACCGACGCGATTGTTGAAAAAGCACGTGAAGTTTGAGTGGACAGACAAGTGCGAGCATGGTTTTCAAGAGCTGAAGCATAAGTTAACTACGGCTCCTGTCTTAACAATACCTTCCGGTCCTGGAGGTTTCGAGATTTACAGTGATGCATCACACAAAGGATTGGGTTGTGTTTTTATGCAACATGGAAGGGTAGTAGCATATGTGTCTCGTCGGTTAAGGCCTCATGAGTTGAATTATCCGACGCATGACCCGGAGTTAGCAGTTGTTGTCTTTGCTCTTAAGATCGGGAGGCACTACTTGATTGGCGAAAGGTTTCGGGTGTATACCGATCATCGTAGTCTTAAGTATTTGTTCTCTCAGAAGGAGCTGAACATGAGGCAACGTCGTTGGATGGAGCTGCTTAAGGATTATGACTACGAGATTCTGTACCATCCAAGCAAGGCTAACAAGGTTGCAGATGCTTTAAGTCGAAAATCGGTGATTGCTCAATTACTAGTCCAAGAGTGGCGTCTTCTTGAAGAAGCGAGAGATTTGGATTTTAAGTTGGAAGTAAATCGCCTGTCGAGCCTCGTAGCTCCGTTGAGAATTGAGCTGGAAGTGCAGGCAAGAGTTAAGGCCTTGCGGTCTACGGATCCTACTATTCAAAAGATCCCGCAAGAGAGCTCGACTAAGCGAAATGTTGACTTCCAAGTAACCGAAGATGGAATACTAAGGTTTTGAGGACGCCTGTCTGTGCCTGCTGATGAAGGTCCGTGACATCTTGAATTCCGACCTACTTTCGAAGCTATGAATGAATGAAATATCTCATTGATGTACTTCAGTGTAATCTCACTCGCAGTTGATCCTTCTCCCGCAGACTAATCAAATGGGAATGGCTAGCTAGGAAAATCAAGTACGTGGACCTAAGAACTTGATCATGGATTGACTCTTTGGCCATGAAAATTGTCGAGAGAATATTCCGGACCAATATAGGCCGATCCTAGAATGATTAAGGAACGATTGGGATAATACCCTACACTTGGATCACGGGTGATTCCGTTTGACCTCGTATGGGTTCCGAACGCCCCTAAATTATTTTCTAACGATCGTGTCCATCGGGACTAGTAATTGACCCTCGCAATTGAATGACAACCAAAGTCGCCATGGCTTGAGAAATTCTTAAACGTGATTTTAATCATGGGTCGATACGCGTAACTCCTAAAAGCTGCCCGCTAGTTTGAGATACGCTCAAAATTCTATTGATCAAGATTGATCGCAAATCAAACTTCAGAATTTGACATCGAACCTTCAGGGGTTTCAATAAATAAAAATTTTGGACATTTCTTCATCCTGGGTGCAATTCCTTCGCGGTTCGCCCCAAAGAGGTTCATGAAAAGTAGATTTGGACTATATATGGGAAAGGACCCATTTGCCTTCGAAAAATACCCCATTTTTCACTTGGACCGAAGGGTATTTTGGCCATTTTTCCCTTTGGCCGAGTTTGACTAGTCAATGTGGGGAGAAAATTATTTTTTCCTCTTGACTTTGTGGACATAATTAATTATTCTTAACCTATATTATTTATTATTTTGGCCCTCTCCTTCTTCATTATCCAAGAACACACACTCTCTCTCTAGCTCATTTTTCTCTCTCTCTCCCTCACTTGGCTAAATTCACTCTCTCCCACCCTCCATTGCCGAAAATTCTTCAAGCTTTCACCGGAGACGCTTTGGGTCGCTTGGAGTTGCTAGATCATTGACGAGTCGCCGGCCGTGCAAGGACCGCCGGAAACGCCGCTTGATTCGAGATTTTCGCAACTGTTCAACGGAGGTTTTTGCGAGTTTTTGAGGTAGGATCATTTCTAAACCTAAATTAGGTGGTTAGGTTGCTAAAAGACCATGGATTTGTGAAATTTTAATGAAGAAATTGGTGGATTTGAGGTTGAATATGTGCTGGCCGAAAATTGCAGAAATGGAGGAGAGAGATGCTTGTTCTTGCAATGAATAGTAAATGCAAAAGGATAATTGTTTGGTCAAATTTTGACCATGGTTACTTTACTAATTCTAGTTACTTTATGTCCAACTATAGTTACTTTATGCTATTTATTAATCATGGTTAGGTTAGTATTTGACTCTAGTTAATTTTTGAACCATGGTTAGTTTGTATATTAACTAGGGTTATTTTTATGTGACATAAAGTTGTTATGCCATGGTACCAATTAAATGTGGCATGATTACTATAGTTTAGTACTATAGTCGTAAATTAATTATATGTTAGAAAATTATTATTGTTCGGCCGTGATAAATTGCCACGTTAGTATAATTTTAATGGCACGAGATTTATAAATTGCTACGTTAGCATAATATGGTCGCATGGCGTGGATTGGATACTATGGTAGTATTAATTAATCGGGTAGTCTAAATTAATATTTGGATTAGTGTGAATTAATCGGGTGATCCCGAATTATTAATTCTCTAACGTGAGTGAATCACGTGGTCCCGAACTATTCTAAGAAAATGTGAAGGTCGTATTCAATCAAGTCGTCCGAGGCCAAAGTGAGCCGTATTCGTCTGATTGTCCGAGACCGAGAAAATGTGAATATCGTATTCAATCAAGTCGTCCGAGGCCAAAGTGAGCCATATTCATCTGATTGTCTAAGACCGAGAAAGTATGAAAGTCGTGTTCAATTAAGTCGTCCGAGACCAAAGTGAGTCGTGTTCGACTAATTGTCCGAGACTTAATCCGGTCGTGTTCCTATGTGTCCGAGACCGAGATTTATGGGTCGTATTCCTTTGTGTCTAAGACCCCGATATATATATAGAGCCGTGTTCCATAAAGGTCCGAAGCTCAATGTTATGAACTTATTTGATGGCGGTGGAGTAACGTGGAATATTTTGGAGTAACGTGAAATATTTTAGAGTAACGTGGAATATTCTGGAGCAACATGGAATATTTTGGAGTAATGTGGAATATTGTGGAGTAACGTGGAATATTCTGGAGTAACGTGGAATATTTTTGGAGTAACGTGGAATATTCTGGAGTACCGTGAAATATTTTGGAGTAACGTGGAATATCCAGGAGTAGCGTGGAATATTTTCGGAGTAACGTAGAAATTTTCGAAGTAATGTGGATATTTATATTATGGCATGATGTGTTAAAAACGGGCCCTGGAGCACGTAGAATATTTTATTGTTAGATCGAGGCATGGAACACCGAGACGGGAGTAACGTAGAATATTTGAGAAGGTGTGAGAATTTTCGGAGAAAGAATGAAATTTCTAGAATTAATTGTGGAATTTTTGGGTAAGAAAGAAAGAGTTGTGGGAAATTGTTGCTCGCCTAGGTTGTGTCCGGAGGCACGAGCGACCCGATCTAGGGTTAGAGATCTTCCTACTGAGATTTTATCTCACCCCATCGTGGGTTTGTTGTTTTTCGGACCCTCCGCCGCAATGATCCGACCCGGAGATCGAGACGCCGGGAGAAGTTGTGGAGCCTACGGATGCTGAGTAGTCGCTTGAGATAGCGAGGACAAGGCGTAGGATAGTTGGCCTCTTAGTTTTGTAGAGTGTTGCATTTTGGTTGTGTAGAGGGCTTCGACCACATACCTTTTTGCTATAGGTGGTCACGGGCTTGTACGGTGGCCCCCGAAGCCCTAGGTTTGGGAAATTGTGTAGAACATGTGGATATGTATATAAGTTTGTTTTTACCGTCCCAAGTCATCGTGATGTTAATTGTTTATGTACAGGGATTCGTTTTTGCTTCCGCATGAATTTGTTGGCCTTTGGATCTTGGAGAACTGTACATAAGCGTGACCAGGTGGGTTGTCGACGAGCTCGCGGGGTTCGGGTTGTGACATCCCCGTTTGGAGTGGTATCAGAGCAACGTCAGCTCGATCAAATGAGATTGAGACTTGGAGTAATAAGGAGTGATGACTTGGGGATGATTAGATACTAGGACCCTTAGGATAAGGCATTGATTTCTGAATCTTGAGGATTATAGGCTTGAACTTGTATTGTATTCTAATGGTTCTAGTATCATTTTGTTTTATTGGTAAACTTGGGTGATGATATTATTGAGGTTTCTAAGTGAGCAAGCAGGAAATTGAGGAGCCATAAGTATGGATTTTGAGGTCGTACATGTGGTTGAGGCTAATAGAAGATTGCTTTTGAGTGAAGGGTCGGTTGGATTATATGACTATGATTATGGTTTGTCAATGACTCAACTTGAAAAATATGCTAGAACATAGGCAATGGATCTATGAGACGTGACAGTCATTGGTGGAATTAAAGATCTTTCGTGGATAAGAATTGATCCGGAAGCGACTATTGTACGTCAAGTAGTGAGGACAATCAGGTAGTGCTTGTATTTTTGGCATTAAAATGAAAGTCGAGGGATGTCCATGCACGAGCTTATCACTATCGGATCTAATAAACTGTCGCTTGGTATGGGACAAGTTGACGGGATACCTATAAACCATAATGAAACATGGTATGGGACATGTGGAATGGGGCTTTCTCCGTAGATGTATGACTTGGGACAACCCGCAACGACCGGGTCCGATGAGGGCGGGGAGTGATCGCCGGGACAGAGAGGTCCGGACAAGGAGCGGCTCCCGACGGGCTTCTAAGATAGCAAGGAGGCAGGAATGACCCGGGCCATAAATTGAAAGGGAAAGTCTAGGTATCGGGTTAAGTCTGATCTTGATTAAGAGATGTGTTGCATCGAGTTGATCCTCAAGGTGGAATTTCAAAATTTGCTTGGCATTTGTGATGGCGCTTGTGACCGGCATGATTAAAAGCTTCGTGCTTGGCAATGGATGCCGTTATGTAGTTGGCATCATGTGATTGTTATGGCCAAGGTCTAACCGAGAGATTTGGAATCCTTGGTTAATTGGCAAGTAGTTAAGGGTTGCCTAAGAACCACTAGATGGTTGATTGCTGGTGATAGGTAATGAGACGAGCAGGTTGAAATTGCTAGACTCGAGTAGATGACTTAAGTCTTTGTGCCTAGAGGTAATCACGGTGGTTCAAGTGACATGAGAACCCAATGAGATTGATCGACCAAAGTACGGTCGCTAGAGGAGCACTTGGCTCGTTTATGTAAGATATGAAAAGATCCAAGAACCGAGATGGATTACGAGAATTGAGTAAAGATAAGCGACTAGAGTATAAGTACTAGAAGTGAATATGGCTCGATTTGTTAATTATGTGAGACCCAAGTGTAATAAGGGGTCGTGAGAATTTTAAATGGAAATGAGAAAAATTGATGGGTAGGCAAGCTCGAGGAGGAGCTGCCATTATGCCTAAGTCACTATGGTGACAGATATTAGTGCTGATGAGTTAAGTGATGGAAGTCACGAGAAAGGTGACTATTTGTTACTCGTTTCTAAATTGAAGGTGTGGGAAGAACCACGAGGGCTTTGAATAGCTTGTGAGATGGTCCACGAGGCTGAGGTCAACTAAGGTTTGATGGAGAAAGTGAATTTGAAATTGCCTCCCTTCGGATTGAGGGTTTCATGAGAAAACCTTAGAAGATTTGGGTGCACTTAAGAAAGAAAGTGACCTTGGCGGTTATTAGCCTTAAGAGGCTATTGATGATTGGTGAAATGTCACCAAATGAAGAGTTTTCCTTGCGGGCATCGCACATGCCTGGATCGCCTTCATTGAGTTGTTTAATGGAAGTACCTTCCTAGGATTGCTTGAGAGCAAAGGTTGTGGGGATCCTAATAATCTTGCAAGGATCTGAGGACAATCGACCAATGTGAGACAGAGTTCTCAAAGTCGTTTAAGCATATGTTAAATGTGGTCAAGGATCCTTTGAATAAAACATGAAGTCCCCGAGTAGATTTGAATTTGGAAGCCTTATGGCTAGTTGTTATTCCCGAGTCCGAGGAATTGTAAAGGATTTTAATGAAGGGAGCGGATGATTAGAAGACATATGAATAAGAGAACCCTTGCTCATGGATTACGAGCAAAGGAATGTTCATTATGGAACCTGGAATGTGCCTGCGAGAAACGGTTATTTCCTTGGCGTAAGGCTCGTAATGAGAGATCGATGTTTTGTTTCTTCCGTCGTGAAGAAAATTAAGGAAGAAGTTGTGTCAATTGTTTGATCTTGTTGAATAAAATAGGATTGATTGAGGATGAATCGGTACTACTAGAAGTGACATTGTGTGTTATTACCCCTAAAGAGTAGGGTGTCGTTCTTAAAGGGCAATCGGACCATGAGATGGTCATTGAGGGAAAGAAAAGTGAATGGACTTGATAGTCCTCGCTGTTCGTAATTTTTTTTTAATGATTGATTGAGTAAGCAAAAAGAGCGTTTAAAGTGTAATTACAAAGTGACTTGAGGAAGTCAAATTGCATGTTCAAGTGTGGATTTATGGTGATTAAGGAGGAACCTTGATTCCTTGAAACCTTGTCACCTGCGGTGACCGAGTCTCTGGAAGAAGAATGTCGAGTATGGTGGCATCTAAATCCTGGAGTACAAACTCTGCGATTGACATAGACTCCAAGATTGACGTCCTATGGAATGGGAAAGATGAGGGGGATTCGAAGTAAGAGAATGCCACTGAAGTATATAGTTTCCTTCATGGGGAAAGAGCTCTAGTGTGGAAGGAAGAGAAAATACTAACTGTCTTAATATTAAGATTGAGTATCAGAACCGAGAAAGAGGACACAAAACTTGGATGATTCCTAAAAGTGAAGTCTGAGAAACTGTCTGTGGATGGCATTGAATCTCGGGACATGTGGATGTCCGATTGAATGAATGAAATCAAGATAAGGTTGCATTAGTTGGTTGTGAAACCAAGAGGGCAATGCAATAATGCTTCCCGAGGAAAGAATGACAAAAATGAACAAAATGTTGTATGGTCCAAGTGGAGACCCTTGACAACAGAGGGCCAAGGTTTGAGCTCTTAAGTGAGATGTATGAAGAACAGTTTGAACATTCTACGTCTAGTAATAAGAAAACGATGATAGTTAGCTTGAGTATCCAAGGAATAATTGGATTGGTTGTTACCGTTGAAAGACGATGAATGGACTCATTTAAGGAGTCGTAAGAAACATGAACAGCTTTTAAGAGTATCCTACGGACTCTAAGGAGATGCTCGTTGTATGCTAAATGAGGAGAGGACAAATTGTAGACCCGATAAGGCAAGATTCCTCGGTTATGAAATTTGTGGGAAATGAAATCCCTGTGGAGCTTTTGAGGATTGGAATGAGTGATGAATCGACTAGGGTTGATTTGAGTTGTCGAAACTTAAAGTTTCCTAGGATTGATGGATTGTCATAGACGGATCGTAGGAAGATTCCCCACAAGAATTATTCCATTGATGAAAAGGACTAAGGACGAGACGTAGAGCGAATGGATGAAATTGTTTACAAAGATGGGAGTGTTGCTTGTGCAAGGAATGACCTCGCAACTATGTGAATTACAAGAGTTAGAAATATTGACTGCACCAAAGGGAACCGAAGGAAAGGTCATGATTGCGATGCCCTTATCGCTAAGGAATGGTGAATTAGGTAGCAGAGGCATACAATTGAAAATTGAGCGTCTTGCATTTGGCAACGAAGGGACAGACCTCACCTCGAGGAATAAGAGATTCAACTTGTAAATTGGAAGTTTACCAATTGACTAGTTTGATGGCTACTTGAAGCATCAAGCCCGAAGGTAAGAAAGGAATTAAGATGTGGCGATGAATGGACCCGGACTTCTAAGGGTTGTGGAAACGAATAGAACAAGGAGGCAATCCAGGACTTCGAGTACTTGGAAAAAAAACCTCGAAGTTAAGGATAGAAACCTTGAAGTTCAATAGACGAGTGTACGAGTTCAATAGTGGAGAGGAATCTAAAGATATGATCTCATCGGAATTTGAGGGGAGAATTACGGTGTCCAATGGAATGGACTGAAGGTTGGATCAGTCTTACATGTGGTCAAGGATGAGACATGCCGGCCGGGAAGAGGCATGACCTTGAAAATCAAAATATTACTATGATCGTTGAAGGTTTTCAAATGGAATTGAGAGTGGATTACCATGAAAGTAATCTTGAACTTGCTTTAGGAGTCAAGAAGGTTACGACTCGATTTGGATAATAGAGGGCAAGTTGATGAAGGCCATGAGTCTTATGCGATGCTTTGAAAAGACCTTCAATCCAGAATTAGAAAAAGCTGGATTGTAGTAAGGTATGCATGTTATTCTTGGACCAATAGACCATGGAAGAGGTGATTTGAATACTCGAGGGCATGCTACCAACAGATTTTGCGAATATCAAAAGGAAAGAGGAAGGTGGTCACGGTTGAGGACCAAATGAAACAAGCTTTGAAGGATGAAAACCGTTGCTGTTAAGGACGTTATCGAAGTGTCAAGTGACGACAAGAACTACTTTGGAAAGCATGGTAGCGATGAGGCGTCGGTACCCCATAAGACAAGATGATTGGAGGATTGCAAATTTCGAGGACGAAATTTTTGTAAGGGGGGAAGAATTGTGACATCCTGAATTTCGACCCACTTTCGAAGCTATGAATGAATGAGATATCTCATTGATGTACTTGAGTCTAATCTCACTCGGAGTTGATCCCTCTCGAGCAGACTAACCAAATGGGAATGGCTAGCTAGGAAAATCAAGTACGTGGACCTAAGAACTTGATCCTGGATTGACTCTTTGGCCATGAAAATTGTCGAGAGAATATTCTGGACCAATATAGGCCGATCCTAGAATGATTAAGGAACAATTTGGATAATACCCTACACTTAGATCACGGGTGATTCCGTTTGACCTCGTATGGGTTCCGAACGTCCCTAAATTATTTTCTAACGATTGTGTCTATCGGGACTAGTAATTGACCCTCGCAATTGAATGACAACCAAAGTCGCCATGGCTCGAGAAATTCTTAAACGTGTTTTTAATCACGGGTCAATACGCGTAACTCCTAAAAGCCGCCCGTTAGTTTGAGATATGCTCAAAATTCTATTGATCAAGATTGATCGCGAATCAAGCTTCGTAATTTGACATCGGACCTTCGGGGGTTTCAATAAATAAAAATTTTGGACGTTTCCTCATCCTGGGTGCAATTCCTTCGCGGTTCGCCCTAAAGAGGTTCATGAAAAGTAGATTTGGACTGTATATGGGAAAGGACCCATTTGCCTTCGAAAAATACCCCATTTTTCACTTGGACGGAAGGGTATTTTGGCCATTTTTCCCTTTGGCCGAGTTTGACTAGTCAATGTGGGGAGAAAATTATTTTTCCCTCTTGACTTTGTGGACATAATTAATTATTCTTAACCTATATTATTTATTATTTTGGCCCTCTCCTTCTTCATTATCCAAGAACACACACTCTCTCTCTAGCTCATTTTTCTCTCTCTCTCCCTCACTTGGCTAAATTCACTCTCTCCCACCCTCCATTGCCGAAAATTCTTCAAGCTTTCACCGGAGTCGCTTTGGGTCGCTTGGAGTTGCTAGATCATTGACGAGTCGCCGGCCGTGCAAGGACCGCCGGAAATGCCGCTTGATTCGAGATTTTCGCAACCGTTCAACGGAGGTTTTTGCGAGTTTTTGAGGTAGGATCATTTCTAAACCTAAATTAGGTGGTTAGGTTGCTAAAAGACCATGGATTTGTGAAATTTTGATGAAGAAATTGGTGGATTTGAGGTTGAATATGTGCCGGCCGAAAATTGCAGAAATGGAGGAGAGAGATGCTTGTTCTTGCAATGAATAGTAAATACAAGAGAATAATTGTTTGGTCAAAGTTTGACCATGGTTACTTTACTAACTCTAGTTACTTTATGTCCAACTATAGTTACTTTATGCTATTTATTAATCATGGTTAGGTTAGTATTTGATTCTAGTTAATTTTTGAACCATGGTTAGTTTGTATATTAACTAGGGTTACTTTTATGTGACATAAAGTTGTTATGCCATGGTACCAATTAAATGTGGCATGATTACTATAGTTTAGTACTATAGTCGTAAATTAATTATAAGTTAGAAAATTATTATTGTTCGGCCGTGATAAATTTCCACGTTAGTATAATTTTAATGGCACGAGATTTATAAATTGCTACGTTAGCATAATATGGTCGCATGGCGTGGATTGGATACTATGGTAGTATTAATTAATCGGGTAGTCTAAATTAATATTTGGATTAGTGTGAATTAATCGGGTGATCCCGAATTATTAATTCTCTAACGTGAATGAAACACGTGGTCCGGAACTATTCTAAGAAAATGTGAAGGTCGTATTCAATCAAGTCGTCCGAGGCCAAAGTGAGCCGTATTCGTCTGATTGTCTGAGACCGAGAAAATGTGAAGGTCGTATTCAATCAAGTCGCCTGAGGCCAAAGTGAGCCGTATTCGTCTGATTGTTTGAGACCGAGAAAATGTGAAGGTCGTATTCAATCTAGTCGTCCGAGGCCAAAGTGAGCCGTATTCATCCGATTGTCCGAGACCGAGAAAGTTTGAAAGTCGTGTTCAATTAAGTCGTCCGAGACCAAAGTGAGTCGTGTTCGACTAATTGTCCGAGACTTAATCCGGTCGTGTTCCTATGTATCCGAGACCGAGATTTATGGGTCGTATTCCTTTGTGTCCGAGACCCCGATATATATATAGAGCCATGTTCCATAAAGGTCCGAGGCTCAATGTTATGAACTTATTTGATGGCGGTGGAGTAACGTGGAATATTCTGGAGTACCGTGGAATATTTTAGAGCAACGTGGAATATTCTGGAGCAACGTGGAATATTTTGGAGTAACGTGAAATATTCTGGAGTACCGTGGAATATTTTGGAGTAACGTGGAATATTCTGGAGTAACGTGGAATATTTTCGGAGTAACGTAGAAATTTTCGGAGTAATGTGGATATTTATATTATGACCTGATGTGTTAAAAACGGGCCCTGGAGCACGTAGAATATTTTATTGTCAGACCGAGGCATGAAACGCCGAGACGGGAGTAACGTAGAATATTTGAGAAGGTGTGAGAATTTTCGGAGAAAGAATGGAATTTCTAGAATTAATTGTGGAATTTTTGGGTAAGAAAGAAAGAGTTGTGGGAAATTGTTGCTCGCCTAGGTTGTGTCTGGAGGCACTAGGGACCTGATATAGGGTTAGAGATCTTCCTACCGAGATTTTATCTCACCCCATCGTGGGTTTGTTGTTTTTGAGACCCTCCGCCGCAATGATCCGACCCGGAGATCGAGACGCCGGGAGAAGTTGTGGAGCCTACGGATGCTGAGTAGCCGCTTGAGATAGCGAGGACAAGGCGTAGGATAGTTGGCCTCTTAGTTTTGTAGAGTGTTGCATTTTGGTTGTGTAGCGGGCTTCGACCACATACCTTTTTGCTATAGGTGGTCACGGGCTTGTACGGTGGCCCCCGAAGCCCTAGGTTTGGAAAATTGTGTAGAACATGTGGATATGTATATAAGTTTGTTTTTACCGTCCCAAGTCATCGTGATGTTAATTGTTTATGTACGGGGATTCGTTTTTGCTTCCGCATGAATTTGTTGGCCTTTGGATCCTGGAGAACTGTACATAAGTGTGGCCGGGTGGGTTGTTAACGAGCTCGCGGGGTTCGGGTCGTGACAAGGTCTAAGGGAGGAAATTTTATCGGGAGCACATCGAAGCAGCTACAGTATTCATCCTGGTAGTACGAAAATGTATCAGAATTTGAGACAACCTTTTTGGTGGAATGGTATGAAGGCTGATATAGCAAAGCACGTGGCGAAATGCCCGACATGCCAGCAAGTTAAGGCGCAGCACTTTAAACCTGGTAGATTATTGTAGCCACTAGAAATTCCAGAGTGGAAATGGGAGCATATCACAATGGATTTTGTTATGGGACTACCAAGAAGTCAGAGAGGCAATGATTCCATTTGGGTTGTGGTAGATAGATTGACGAAATCTGCTTATTTTATTGCCATGCGAAAAGACTTCACTTTGGACAGGTATGCTGACTTGTATGTGAGACATATAGTACGACTACATGGGGTGCTAGTGACAATCACTTCGGATTGTGATCCCAAGTTCACTGCCACATTTTGGAAAAGTCTGCAGAGTGCATTGGGGACAAAACTGCAGTTCAAGACGGCTTATCATCCGCAGACAGATGGCCGGTCCGAAAGGACAATTCGGACACTTGAGGACATGCCGAGAGCTTGCGTTTTGGATTTTAAAGGCAACTGGAAGGAACAACTTCATTTGGTTGAGTTTGCCTACAATAACAGCTTTCAGTAGAGTATCAAAATGACACCTTTTGAGGCGTTATTTGGTAGAGCTTGTAGGACGCCGATGTGTTGGAACAAAGTTGGTGAAAGAAGTATCACTGGCCCCGAGTTGGTACAGCAGTCATTGGAAGCCGTTAAGGTCATTAGAGAAAGACTCAAGACCGCACAGAGCCGCGAGAAAAGTTATGCAGACAAGAGGCGCCGACCTTTGGAGTTTCGAGTGGGAGATCATGTATTTTTGAAAGTGTCGCCGATGCGTGGAACATCTCGATTTGGCAAGAAAGGAAAGCTTAGTCCAAGATATGTGGGACCCTTTGAAATTTTGGAGCGGATTGGAAATTTGGCATATCGTTTGGCGTTGCCACCGAGACTTGCCCAAGTGCATGACGTTTTTCACGTGTCGATGCTAAGAAAATACGAGCCCGATCCAGCTCATGTGTTGAGTTTTGAGGAAATTGAAGTGGACGAGCGAGTATCGTACATGGAGCGTCCGGTGAAAATTGTGGATAGGAAAGAGCAAGTTCTTCGGAGGAAGACGATCCCAATGGTCAAAGTGATTTGGCAACATCATGGAATTGAGGGTGCGACGTGGGAAAATGAGGAAATTATGAAGAATTTGTACCCTTTTCTTTTTGAAGAAATGTGACAGTGTTTCAATTTCGAGGACGAAATTTCCTAAGGAGGGGAGAGTTGTGACGTCCTGGAAATTGGGTGTCCGTAAGAAAAATTATGAATTCCAACGTGGAAAATAAAATTTGGATTTTGAGGATTTAAGAAACGATGATTGGTTATTCCGGGACATCCGTCGGAGAAAGTCAAGTTTGAATAGTCAAACATTGACTCGTAGTGTCAAGACCCTTCGCGCGCAAATTCAGACTTAACCGAACCCTAAATGCCAAAATTCTAATTTTGCCCTCGATCGATTGAGCCAAATGACTATCGGTATCCATTTTTGCCAATTACCAATTTGCCCTTAGATTTTATTTAGGTAAGACAAAAAAATAAATTTTGAAGAGACCATGGGCCCCATTTCTTTCTTTGTTTGACTGAAACCCCCACCAACTCACGTGCTCTCTCTTCTCTTTTCTCTCTTTGACCGAAATTTTCCCCCTCCCCAATTGCTTCTTCTGCCACCCACGTGAAGATCTCCATCTCCATCACCTCATCCCATCCCATCTTTTCTCTCTCTTCCATCAATGCTCTCTCTCTCTCTCTTTTCCCTCCCCCACGTGCCGACTGCACCCTCCCTTTTCTTTTCTCTTTTCTCTTCCTCTCTTCCTCTCTCTTCTGCGCGACAACTTCCCCCCCCACTGTACATCTTCTTCTTCTTCCTTTTGTTTCCTGCACCAAACCCCCCAGCTCACCTTGCCCGATGCCACCATCACCACCATCGCCATCCGCACACCGCCTCTGTTTGCCACCCCGCCGCAGCTCGTTACCCGCCGCCGGTTGCTCAAGCTCACCCACGACCCCGACCCGGATCTGCGAGCTCGCGACCCCGACACCGGAGACTCGTGGTCGTCCGAGCTCGTCCCGTCCGCCGCGTTCGTTCCCGACGCCGCCGCCCTACCCGAACCCAGATCTGAACCACCCAAGACCTTCACTCCGCAGCTCGCGCCTCACTAGAGACCCACGACCGCGACCCACCTCCATTCCGGTCGCGCCGTGCCCAACCCCGACGCCCGTTCAACCACACCACGCCCTTGATCCGACCACCGACAGCCACCTCGGTCCAGCCCTGGCGCCCGAGACCCACAGATCCGTGAACCCGGAGACCCGTGGCCGAAACCCGACCCATGCCCGATTAGACCCGACCCGAACCGCCAACCTTGGCCCGACCCGAAAATCAGTAACCCGACCCGAAACCCGAGATTTGACCCGAACCGCCAACCCGACCTGACCCGAACAGTAACCCGAGCCCAATCCCGACCCGCGTCGCCATTTTCGTCGCCTCGCGCCCGACTCTACATCGAACATCGGAGTTGTGAGTGGAACCCTAAATTCTGATTAGGGTGTTAACCGTATTCGAGATTTAGAATAATTGTTGTGGACTGCGATTAAAATAATTAGCGGGTGCTAGATGTATTTATTTAAATTATAATTGCTCTATTTGTCCGAAATTGGATCGGTTTATTGTTAAGGTGTTAATTAATCGAAGCATGGATTAATTGATTGCGATAGATTAATTAATTAAAGTCGGATTAATTAATTAAGATAGATTTAATTATTTATGTTTGAGTTTTATTAATTGCTAATTAAGTCGTAATTAAATCAATTAATTAGTACCGCGATAATTATTTAATTGTTAATTAATTATTGAATTATTATCGTTGGGTGATTGTCTCGTGACCGTCGAATGTCCCGATTGTTATGAATTTAATGACCGATTGCCCTATATATATAGATGCAAAGTCCGGTAGACAATATATGTATATATGTGATCACGTGTGGACTGATATTTTAAGCATGAAAATGGCCTCGAGCCAAGTTTTGAGCACGATTGTTTGTGAGTGTGCATTGGGTTAAATGCAAAGATATAAATTGGCTGGTTGTCCGTCGTGCGTGTGTGGTCACCTAATGGATCTTGTCATTTCGGGTACGTGAGGACAAAGCCGACCCCCAAGTACGAGGGTTTGAGCCTGGTAAGTTCGTGCCGAGGGTACTTGGAACCACACGACTTATTAGATGCCGGTCGCGACTTGTGACGGACCGACGCTCCCTACGGGAATGCCCGATTGTTAATCCATGCCGATGGTACTTGGAACCACATGGTTTGTCGGTTGCCGTTGCCGAAGGAATGGAACGGTGCCTGGTTCTACCGGAAGAGCATGGTTTTGCTAAGACCGGGAACGGTCATTAATAACTGGAACACATGTGGTGCATTCCGCATGCAATTTATGATGAGTGTTCTGGTTATGTGCCTTGGTTGTATGCAGTGGATTGCACATTAAATATGAACTGTTTAATGTGTGGCCCAAGGCGAGGTAAGCCTGCATGTGCTTGATGGTGGACTGTTGATTTTGGATTTGATTTCGTGATAGGTAAAGCGTTGCGAGGATTGCACGCTATTGGTTTACCGTCGTTATTGTATTACCCGCTTAGGACGTCTTGAGCTAGTCAATGTCCTACTCGGACTTAGGCGTTGACTCACCGAGATTTTATATCTCACCCCGTTGTTGTTAACAATTTTTCAGGTCCTTAGCTATGGAAACCGGAAGTGTTCGCAGATCTTTTTTGAGTAGCACGGAGTAGAGTTAACCCATAACCCCGACCTGGTATTTTTTTTTAGGATTGTAGGAAGTGGCCCTAAGGTAGGGCTTGTATATACACGTTCTTCCTAGGGTTAACAGTAAATAAATAAAAAGAATTGTCTGGTGTGATTTCCTGCTTTTCTATCCCCGTGTATTTTATAATTATTTGGGAGTTACACGTTCCGTATGCGCTTAATAAAAGATAAAAATAATGGGTTGATGACGTGCCCGGAACGTCGTTCTTTTATGACCCGAGGCGTTTTGGTAGGGTTGTTGCGGGCTCGGGGATCGGGGCGTGACACCCCCCCCTCTTCTCCTCTCTCTCTCTCTCTCTCTCTCTCTCTCAATCATTGGTTCCTTTTCCGATTTTACCCCTTCGGTTACATTGTCGTCCCCAGTTGACCATTCTACCCTTCCCGTCCCATTAATTTTGCCTCCGCTTTTACTCAAATGATGGATCCGAATTGCCTGACATTAGTATTTTCGTGACATGAGTGACATTACTCAAATTAGGCCGTCCAAATGAAAATGGACGGCTTGATTTGAGCCAAGTTTGAGATTCAAAATTTTTCGGACCCCAAAAAAATCCCCCCCATATTTTTTCCCTTCCTTTCAACACATGATATGGTTCAAATCAGGCTGTCCATTTTCATTTGGAAGGCTCGATTTGAGTAATGTCACGCATGTCACGAAAATCTCTATGTTAGGCGATTCAAATCCCCAAATGACAAGTGCGCGCTTGTCTCGTTCATCTAAGGCTAGATGCACGATGCCACCTTTGCAAATGTCGCTCGTAAAAAATGCATCCTAGGGTGCTCCGCCAATTGCTCGGTAAGTTTGGGAAGGAGATCGGCGGCACCAGTCTAGCACACGAAAGGTCTCGACTAATCCCTTCTCGGCGCGACGGAAAATAACTTTCGTACTAGATATCTACGATGGAATTGTGGCATTTACACGAGATTTTGAGGTCAACGTACGTATTGTTGTGATGTGGAAAAAAAAAATTGTATTTGTTGGGGTTATGAGAACATTTAAGAAAGAAAACAAGATTTCATGTTAGATTTGTACCATTGGATGAATGGCATGTTGGGCAAATTCGGGTTAACGATAAGAAACGCTTTTATCAAAACAGTCAAGATGATGGATGCGGACATTTATCAAACGCTTTTATTAAAAATATTATTATATACCAGTTAAAGGTGTCCAACATGGTCAAGAGAGGCCTTTACAAACAGTCTGGAAGAGCGTCAGGGGTGAAATACGCTGCAAGGCCGCCAATTTTTACGCAAAGCCATTAGAAGTTTACTAGCTCATAGGATGGCTAGCAATGTCTGAATAATTTTCAGAAAACCTGAAGGGGGTGTGTTTTCTCCCGAAATAAGTCAATATGAAAACTAATCCAAAATTTATGGAGGCTCACTGCCAGTACTGAGAAGTTGTAAGAGGAGCTAGTGTGAGTCAAATATTCTCTTTGCTTGGAAGTATGTGAAATTCTGGAATAGTATCGGAAGTCTAAATCCACTTGCGAATTTATGCAGGTCATCCTTGGATTCAAGTTGATGGGGTAGCTCCAGACAAGCCTCTTGATTCTGCAGTCTTGACTCGCTTGAAACAATTCTCTGCCATGAACAAATTCAAGAAGATGGCCCTTAGAGTAAGTTTATGCAGCTTTAGCATTCTGGTGAAGCATATTAGTGTCGACCTTATGCTCATTGTAAACTCATGTAGTCCATATCAGTTTTTGGTAGATCTTCACTCTTCATTGTAACAGATAGAAAAATCTCATCGTTACTTTAACTTTGTAGATCATCTTTTTTCTTCTTTTCTAACTATAAACTCGTACGTGCAGATCATAGCAGAGAGCCTTTCTGAAGAAGAAATTGCCGGGTTGAAAGAAATGTTCAAGATGATTGACACGGACAACGGTGGTTTATATTACTTTTGAAGAACTTAAAACTGGACTAAAAAAATTCGGCGCAAACCTTAATGAGTCGGAGATGCTAGATCTCATGAAAGCTGTAAGTATTATGTTACGCAGGTGTACTGGCGTTTAGACACATTGTCAAAGCTAAATCACGTCTTTTTGCATGGGATTGTTTGATTTCTCTCTGACAAGATACAAACTTTTACTACAGGCCGATATAGACAATAGCGGCACCACTGACTATGGGGAATTTGTTGCTGCTACTTTGCATCTGAACAAAGTGGAGAAGGAAGACCATCTATTTGCCGCATTCTCATACTTCGATAGAGACGGAAGTGGCTATATCACTCAAGATGAGCTTCAACAAGCCTGTGAGGAGTTCGGCATAAAGGATGTCCGCTTGGAGGAAATGATCCAAGAAGTTGATCAGGACAATGTAAGCCTGGTCTTTTTTTTTTTTTCGAAAAAAAAAATTACTTGGTCTCACCTAACAGCAACTCTGCATGAAAGTCTCCACTATCGGTGCACAGACGTGAAATTTAAACTAAAAACTACAAGACAGAGAGCAGGTTAAGAAATTAATTAAATCACCCATTATTCATGAATTAATGCGTTTGGCGTGGAGAAAACGGGCTTTTATAAGAAGATACGAAATCTCTTACTGTGTGATAAGTCTGATGACCATTTTAGGAAGTTTGTGTTGCTGACTGCCTTTACATGATGACAGGACTGGCCAAAAGCGGCGATGTCCTAATAAGCAGTTGTTTGACTACTCTGCTTTTCAGAAAATTGGAAATTTCTTCGGATGGAAAACGGTTAATGCGGTGAACATGTGCTTAAATCAAAATGTTGTTTACAGTTGAACGTGTCTGATCATGTTACAATCCTTTTGTCACAGGACGGTCGCATTGACTACAACGAGTTCGTGGCGATGATGCAAATGGGGGATGCTGATCTTGGGACAAAGGGTCTAAAGAGCAGGAGTTTCGGAATCGGTTATAGAGAAGCACTGTCCGTCTGTTAACACAGGGAAACGCCCCGCTCAAACGGTGTCCATCCGGTAGATGGAGCCAGGGTCCACTGTCGTCAACAGTGACTATTCACCCGGTCCACGGTCAGCCTGGTGCGAACAAGTACTCTACGTCGACAAGCGAGCGAGGCTATCCAACTTCTTCTCCTCCTTTTAAGTTTATTTTTTTACGGGAAGGTTACTTGTATAGAAGTGCCAAAACGTTCAACGTCAGCAGGTGCTGGTAAATAGAACAAAAATCCTTCAATTTTTCCTTGGTGATGTTCTTAGCTGATCTAGGGAGAATAGTCGAAAGGAGGTCTTTTTTTTGGCAAACACACGAAATCATAGCATGAAGTTTGATTCCGATAAAGGCTCAGGCAAGGCTGACGAGTTCGATTCCGATAAGGGTCCAGGCAAGACTAGTGAGGTCGATCGACACCGAGCCTCGCCGAACTGGCCTCCTCAGATCTGCAAGCTTCGAGCCTTGCTAGATCCGGTGAAGCTCGGCCTTGTTCAAGGCTGACGCGAGCTCGACCTTGCCGTCACTAATGTCCGCGTGAGAGAGGGAGGTGCCGAGCAGGGGAGAGTAAGGATCAGCCAGAGCGGGGGTAGGTCCGGCGGCAGAGGGGATTGTCTCGAGAGATAGACTGTCGGCGATGGAGGAGATGGAGGCGTGAGGAGAGAGAGTGGGAAATGAAGCTCTGAACAGGAAAAGAGATAAAGAAGCAGCAACGCAAGAGATGAGAAATTTTCTCTTTTGGGAAACGGAAATCATTTTTTCCAGTTTAAATAATTTTTTTGTTGACTGAAAAATATTTTTCGTTGACCGCTCATTTTGAAGCCTAAATGATCTCTTACTGCTAAGGAGCAATGCATAGAGAAGTCAAGGATTTTCTTGTTAAGTGACATTCGCACATATAAAGAATTACATATCTCTTCACAGCTCAATGGAGTTGTCTTATGTTACAAGACATTTCACACTCAATTTCACTCCAATTTATTGCTTTTGTTAACTTATTTTATTAATTACTCCTCATATGCTTGGTGTTTTTTCCCCTCAATTTGCAAGTTATTTTCAATTCGCTATAAAACCACAAGTTGTTTTAATGGGAAAAATTCCAAATAAACGTATGAAATGTCCTCATTTTTTCAAATAAGGATATGAAATATCTTCATTATTTCAAAAATGGTCATTATTTATAGTTTCTGATTCTGATCTTTTTTTCCTTTCCTTTTTTTTTTTCTCTTTTTCTTTTCTTTTTCCTTTAAGAAAGGGAACGGCCACCGGCGTGCTTGGCCACCGACAAGGGTTGGGCGGCCTCGCCTGCCACGGGCGATGGCCGGCTTCACCTAGGTAGGGCAAGGAATGCCTCACTGTGGTCGGCAAGGGCTTGCCTCGATGGTTGCAGGCGAGGCCGCCCAGCCCTTGTCGGTGGCCGACCATCACCTAATACCGGCCATCAATGAAAAAGAAAGGGCAAAAAAGAAAAAAAAATAAAGAAAGGCAAAAAAATCAAAAAAATGTAAACGAAGAAAATACCCTTAGTTATGACTTTCTTTGAAACAATGAGAGTACTTAAGTCTTTATTTGAAATGAGGTCCATTTCAGCCCATTATTTGAAAAATGGGAGCACTTCAAGCTTTTATTTATTATTATTATTATTATTTTTTGGTGTCATTACTTTGATACGAGTATTTGCATCCAATAACTGCATCACTTTTTGTAGGTATTCCTTGAACAATTACAATTTTCAGCCTAAAACAATTACATTAAAAAAACACACCTCAAACATTTAACTTTAATTGATGAGTTTCTAATGTAATATGGAGATATACTATTTTAAGATATGGGGAAATTGTCAAAAAAAGTCTTAAACCTTTTGTACTTTTGCCAATTCAGTTATAAACCTTTTAAGTTTGCCAATTGAATTTTATACCATTTCACTTTTTTCCAATTGATTTTTATCGATTGAAAATGACTGATGTGGACCTTGGCCGTTCTACAAGGGATGGCCGGCCACGACGTGGATCAACTTATAATTTATTAATTTTGTTAGTTTTTTCATTTTTTTCGTTCTTTCTTTTGGTTTTATTCTTCAGCGGCCGACAAGGCGTCACTCCTAAGTCTAGGCGAGGCCATAATTGTTGTGGGTGAGGGGTAAGGCTGCCCGCCTATAGCCAATGGCAAGGCCACGATTGTTTGGGTGAGGCCAACCTCTTTCGCGGCTCTTGGCAGCCACCGGTGAGTGTATCGTGGCCCTCGCCGATCGTTGAAGAAGAAAAGTCAAAGGAAAAAAATTAAAAAATTAAAAATTAAAAAAAAACTAAAATATTAATAAAATTATCCATGTTAATGCCCGCCGTGCCACGTAGGACGGCTAGAGTCCATGTTAGCGATTTTTGACCAATAGGACTCAATCGAGAAAAAGTGAAAATATTGAGAACTCAATTGATGAACTTAAAAGTTTTATTATGACGGAAAGTTTCTCTTTCAAATATTATAGGAATTGCCATATATCTTGAAAGTTTCCAGCTCAATACGCAAGATAATTATGGTTTTATAGTCAACTAGAGTAAAGTGGAAGATACAATCATCGGACATCGGACATATGAGAAATAATGCATACAATAAATTTTTTTTTTCAGTCGGAGCATACAATAAGTTAATGAAAGCAAATAATAGGAGTGAAATTACATTAGATATTAAATTAAATGAGAAATTTCAGCCATTATAAATTAAAGTATACATTGGAAAAAAAAAACCAACAAAGAAGAAGAAAATACCCAATATAAGTAACGGGGCCATTGTACGATGGGAGGGGATATTGAATTGTCTTCCATGTAGCAGCAGCTATGTGTCGATTACCTTTATTTTAATAAATGACAAACGTTATTAGGATTGAGTATGGTGGAGTGTTGTCTATAACGAAATCGGCTAATGCGTTGTCCATTTCACGCAAAAATTTAGTTGCTACCTTGCTTCGGATTTACTCTATTTGGCATCAACATTTGGAACCGGAGAATTAGTTCAAATCGGGGACATCATGAAGCAATTCGAACCGATGTTTGTTTTTTTCACTTCCTTTTTGCCGGGATGCGACACGACTGCCATTTGATATCGAACAATCGCTAGACAAATACCAACACCAAGAATCATTTAGAACTTGTTTCATCGTTTAACAACATCTTAGAAAGTCATTTTCCAATTTTCAAAATTGTGGAGGGAAAACAACACATGCTTATAAACCAATCATCCTGAGTCTTGTAGTAGGACGAAAGAGTGGGCATATGATGCAGGGGTCAAGCAACGAAAAGGAGCTTTCTCTTCTCTGTGTGCATATTTGTCTAACAAGAAACAGAGTAGCAAAGGAAAGAATGGAATAATTATTAAAGAGAAAGGATGCAGAACTCAAGCCACTTTTGCTTTATCTTACATCGGACGAAGGTATTCCAAATCTAATTGGAACGGCATCGAATTGCTTGCAGATTTCCAACAAGAATTGAGTGAACCATGCAAAAGTTTGGAATAACGGTGGACGCACTCCATTGCACCATATGCATTGCTCTGTTTTTGCCCATATAATCTGGCAAAAAATCGTGCTTCTTTGCTATCCTTCCCTGGAAAACTAGTTTCTTTCCTGCATAGCTGCTCCGCCAAACCTCCTCGAAAACCAATAACACCAATCACAACCATGACCGACTTCGTCTCGAGCATCCTCGGGCCTCTCGTGGAGAAACTGGCTTCATCGGTTGTTGAAGAAATTCAACTGGTATGTGGCGTCAAGGCTGACCGAGAGAAGCTCAAGAACACGCTAAAGATGATCCAGCAGGTGCTCGCCGACGCTGAGCAGAAGCAAATAAAAGAACCAGCTGTGAGGCGTTGGCTGTCGGAGCTCAAAGACTTCTGCTATGATGTCGAGGACGTGCTAGACGAAATCGAAACCAGGGCCTTGTGGAGGCGGGCGAGGTTGACCGAGCGCTTGACCCTCAGAAGGAAGGTACGCTACTTGTCCTCGTGGCTGTCCAACTTCATTTTCCAGTTTGAGATGGCACGTAAAATGAAAGAGCTGGGAAAGAGACTTGATGCGATCAATGGAGAGAAAACTAAGTTCAACTTGTCGAGTAACGTTCAAGAAAAAACTGTAGTTCCGCGGAGGGAAACTCATTCTTTTGCACCAGCTTCGAATGTGATTGGGAGAAACAGAGAAAAGAAAATGATAATAGACCTGTTGTTGAGAGGATCAGATGATGGTGGAGCTGGAAAGATAGCAGTCATTCCGATTCTCGGAATGGGGGGTACCGGAAAGACGACTCTCAGTAGATTGGTATACAATGACGATAGGGTAAACAAACATTTCGAAGACAAAAAAGTTTGGTTATCCATGCCAGTAAAATTCGAAGTTGAGAAGATAGTAAGAGACATCATCAAGTCTCTTAGTGAAGAAGCACAATGTGATAGCTGGAGCCTTGAAAAGCTGCAAAAACACCTAAGAGACCTCCTGAAGGACAAAAGGTGTTTGTTCGTAATGGACGATGTTTGGGAAATGAGGAGGGAGGATTGGGTGGGACTGAGAGATTTGTTAGGAGGCATCGTTTCCGAAGGGAGTAAAGTCATCGTGACTTCGCAGATTAAATCGATCGCCGAAATCATGGGCACCGTCCCCCCGCTTCATTTGGCCAACCTTTCGGAGGAGGCATCTTTGAAATTGTTCGTGAATTGCGCGTTCGATGAAGGGCAAGAGAAGAATCACCCGGACCTAATGGGGATCGCCAAGGAAATCGTGAGCAAGTGCGGGGGAAATCCTCTGGCGGTGAAGACATTGGGATGCTTATTGTATTCAGAGAAAAAGAAGAACCGGAGCGACTGGGAACACGTAAGAGATAGTGAGATTTGGCAATTACAAACTGATATTTTACCTTCACTGAGAATAAGCTACGATCTAATGCCGTCTTACTTGAAACGATGTTTCGCTTATTGCTCGATATTCCCGAAGAGCTGCGAGTTCGTCAACTTCGATCTGATCCAGCTGTGGATCTCCAACGGGTTTATCCAATCCAGCGGAAATAACCAGGAGCTGGAAGAGATCGGACGGCAGTACTTGGAGGAGCTGAGGTCGAGATCCTTCTTCGATGTTGTCGAGGAAGACTATCCGGCGGTGATGTTCCGAATGCACGACCTCATTCACGAGCTTGCCATTTCTGTGGCACAAACCGAATCGTCCAACATGAAAGTGCGCGCGCAGGATATTTCCCCGACGACACGGCATGTATCATTTCCGGACCCATCTCTTCTACCAGAAGATGAAGTAAGCGGCACCTTGAGCAAACTCAGCGGCGTTCGTACCATCTTCTTGTCTGAGAGGGGTTCCTCTGGGGAGTTCTTTCTGGAGAGGTGCATTTCGCGATTCAAGCACCTGCGAGTGCTATGGCTACAGGAGTCTAGGTTCGACCAGCTGCCTAGTTCCATTGGCGGTCTAAAGCATTTGAGGTGTCTTAGTTTACGCCACAACCACAATATCAAGACACTCCCCGAGTCGATCTGCGAGCTTCGCAATCTGCAGTGCTTAGACCTTATCGGGTGCTGGGAACTCGAGGAATTGCCTGCAGACATGAAGAACATGATCAGCCTCCGCGTTTTGTGGATAACCACGAAACAGCAGCGTCTCCCAGAGAATGGAATAGGATGCTTGACCTCTCTGCGGTGGCTCTTCATTGGAGGGTGCGAGAATTTGGAGGCCTTGTTCGATGATATCCAATCGCTCACGTCGCTCCGTAAGTTGTTCATTGGAGGTTGTCCGAAGCTGGCCTCCTTACCACAAGGCATCAAGAATCTGACGGCATTGGAGGATCTCCTCATTCTCGACTGCGAGAACTTGAGGCTGCCAGAAGGCGAAAGTAACGAGGCGAGCTCCATGTCGAGGCTTCAATCCATCAGATTCAAGGAATTACCGGAACTAGTTTCTTTCCCAGGGTGGCTCGAAGGTTCTGCCAGTACGCTGCAGAGGATAAGTATTGAGGATTGTCCCAACTTGAGTGAATTGCCCGAGTGGCTGCAAAATTGTTCTTCTCTGAGAGAACTGGAGATTGAGAAATGTCCTGGGTTGACCTCTATACCAGATGGCGTTCGCCGCATTGCCACGTTGACAGAGCTGCGGATAAATTGATTTGCGAGGGAATTGAGCAGGGGCAGCGACGTTGAAGAAGGAATAAATACCACTGAAATATGTAGATTATATTGTCTTGTAAGATATTTTCTTATAACAAGAGTGTAGAAATGTCAGTGTGCTTGCGTAAGTGTGTATAAAGAGCTTTCTCAACCGATATTGTACAGAGGACCTTTAATAAAAATGTGTGTGCTTTCTGTAAGTGGGTTTTTTCGCACAAAATTGGATCATGCATATAATTCAAACGATCTGTTCATTTCATTAACAATTTTCTTGCAAGTCGAATTCTTCGAGAAAGGGATGCGTTGCTGTCTGCAAAGCCAGAGTGGGTAATTTGCACTTAGCAACTCCATTTAATTATTTATGCTGGGGGTTTAATTTACGCCTCCACGTATAATATTTTGCCGATGTCAAAGTTCACTCATCGGCAACTTCATATTGTTCACATTCGTCGAAGGCCATTAATAACTTCTTATATTTTCAAGAATAGTTGAATGATATTTAGATTTCCAGAGCCTTTATTAATTGGGGTTTGTCTTCCCTCGAGAGTCAAAGTTCTAGATCCTAGGAATTTATTATGTTTTCTATTTTCCATGAGTCATTTGCCTTTCCTAAGACTTTTGTATTTCATCGATGAGTCCCATTACTCGAGCTTGGAGGATTGTTCCATGCTCGCCTATATTAAGATGTTACGATGAATGAGAATGACAAACTTGTTTTGATTGATGAATTAATTGAGCTTTTGGCTTGTTAACAAGAAGGATTTCTTGTTTCTACTCTTATCTCTTAGGTGGATTCTTACAGGTGACGAGTATATTATCCCTTAGTTACTCACTTGTTGTTGACGCCTAAATTTTGACTAATCTATTTTTTGCGTAAAAATTAGAACTAATTTTAGTTCTAAATAAAAATTATCTCACATATTTATTTTTAGCGTACATTGCATTGGCATATAATTGGGCAAGCAGAACACTTAATTTAGCATACGTCTATACTAGGCACGGGATGGAAAAATACACCGAGAAGATTTGAAACTTCAGGGATCGTATTGCAAATACTTAAAATTTCGTGGATCGCATTGCAAATACTTGGAACTTCAAGGACTGTATTGCAAATACCAAAAGAAGATGAAGAAGGGAAGATGATGAAGGGAAGGTGATGAAGGGAAGATGAAAATGGAAGGTGAAGAAATGAAGATGAAGAAGGGAAGATGAAAATGGAAGGTGAAGAAATGAAGATGAAGAATGAAGGGTGGAGAAATTTAGCTATAAAAGAGGGAGAGTTCTTGGGAATTGAGGAGGAGAATTTTGGTGATAGAGAAGGTAGAGAGCTCTTGAGAAGAGTTTTAGGGGGGAGAGTGGAAGAGAATTGAGAGAGTTTTTGAGAGAGTTTTTTAGAGGAATTTTTAGAGAGGAAAAAGAGAGTTCTTGAGAAAAATCAGAAGAGAAAATTCGAGAGTGAAGAAAAGAGTTTTAGTCGAGCATCATCTTCGACGAGTCCCGACACATATTTCACCCCTCGCCACCCAACAACGCCATTGCTTGCCATTTTTGACGACAGATGCGTTCTTCCAGCTCCGAGATCTTGAAGGGAACCGTAACGTGTATGTGAGTAAAATTTTGTGTAATAGAAGGTAATCATTTCCATCTCGATCTACAAAAATGTAATCGTTTGGAGTGAACATTTGTTTGTTTATTTTAGACATGCCTCGTGTTCCAAATTTTAGCATTATTACATGTTAATTTATTTTTATAAATACTTGTGATCGGCTGCGTTTTCTTTCTTTCTAAATCATCCATGGTGTATATCGCACAAAGTTCATTGTTTTACATTCTCATAAAAAAGAAGAAAAAAATCAAAAAAATTGCATCTTTGAATTTCAAATAAAATCCATCAAAATTGCCAAACCAAATATTTTTCATGAAAATGGTACCGAAAGGGCGTTAGAGTAATCTAGCGTAACCAAATCCCCGAATTCAAAATCTCCGGTTCGCGGAAATAAGATAGTTTTCTCCCGCTATTTTATTTAGGTTTCTAATCAACCTACCGAAAATGATTAGTGGCGACTCCAAATTCAAAACACGTTGCATGTTAATTATTTGAACCTTAAGTTGCGATTTGGTATGGACTTGGGAGAGTCCGAGTTAGGTTATTTAATTAATTAACCCGATAATCCATTAGCCCGAAAATTAACTTGTTTATTTTTTTAGAAGGTCGCGACACTTGTGTTACCTCTTACTTCTCTACGCTTTCTCCCGACGTTAGTTGGTATCAGAGCTTTGGTTCAATGCTAGTCATCATCGACATGTACCAAACGTTGAGTCTCCTCTGACTCGACAAAGAGATCTACGAGACGTGAAGGTGGAGGTGGATGATTTAAGGAGACAAGTGCAGCAACTCCAGGAGTGTTTGCAACTCTACGAACCTCTAGGATGTGATGATGCGTGTCACGATTCGGATGGTACTCCCTCCGACGAAGAAGAAGTCAACCCCTTCGCTGGTGCTCGAAGTAATGCTTCGAGTGAGGAGGAATTTCCTCAACGTCAGCATCGAAGACCTCACGGATTTCAACAAGATTCATATGTGAAGGTTGATATTCCTAAATTCGAAGGGAAACTTCAATCCGAAGAATTCGGGGATTGGCTACACACGGTCGAAAGAGTTTTTGACTATAAAAACATACCGAATGATCGAATGGTGAAGCTCGTCGCCATTAAGCTTAAAAAGCACGCGTCTATTTGGTGGGAGCATTTGAAGAAGCAAAGATTTGGTGACGGAAAAAGTCCTATCGTCACGTGGGAGAAGATGCGAAAAGAATTGAAGAAGAAGTTTCTATCGATGATCTATCGGCAAAATACTTTCCTCTGATTCTACAATTTAAAGCAAAAGGTGCTGTCCGTGAAGGAATATATCGCGGAATTTGATCACCTTATAATGCTTTGTGACGTTTCCGAGTCCGAAGAGCAAATTGTTGCTCGGTACCTTGGCGGACTTTGATCAGAAATTGATAATGTTGTCCAACTTCAACCTTATTGGACTTATAATGATGTTTGTCAACTTGCTCTCAAGGTTGAACGGCAACTTAAAGAGGCTTGTGCTAATTCGCGATATCGGAACAAAGAAAGCCATGGGGAGAATTCTTCTCTTCCTAAAGGAAAAGCTATGGCTTCAAAGTCCGTGTCGAAGAATAGTGGAGCATCGAGTTCCAATCTCTCAAATTTTGTCAAATGTTTCAAATGCCAAGGACTTGGATATATTGCCTCCGATTGTCCAAATCATAAGATTGTCTCCCTAGTAGAAGAAGACCGTGATTTTAGCCATAAAAAAAAAATTCTCAATCTATGAACATAGTGCATATATACTTTGAAATTTATTTTTATGATATCGAAAACTCCAAATTATGCTCACTGCGACGCAATCATCCTAAACTTTTTCTTGTGGCTAAAAAAAAAAATTCCCAAACTTGTGTCTAGGGATATCAAAAAAGCCCAAGCCGGCCCGGCCCAAAATTAGGTGCATGTTTGGGCCGGGTCTCGGTAGTGTTCGGCATAAGGCTAGGCCCAAAAAAATTAAAAAAAGTTAGACCCGAAACTAGAAACCCTCGCTCGCGCAAAAACAGTGGTGACTCAGCTGTCCTCCATCAAATGCGATCGCGCATCCGTCGTCGGTGACCTCAGCCCGACCGCATTGTCCTCCCGCGCGTCGCTCCGTCGGAGCTCGTTCCGGTCTTAAGGTATGGCTCTGATTCTTCCCTTTCTCGGTTTATCGTTAATCATCTTGTTCTTGGTGTTTTCGGTGCGGGAAGAGAGATGACGAGCTTGCCGATCGGGAATGGAGTCGATGAGGCCTTGCCTCGATTGCGAATGTTATCTCTTGCTATCAGTTAATTGAGTTGATTTGAAATTCTTAGTCAGTCATATGGACTGTAAATCAATATGGACGTGAAGGAGACATCGTGGGATTCCTTTTCTGTGCGGTCGTTTGAATGTGCTTAGGCTTGGTCTGTTATTAAGTGGACAGTGGATATATATATATTTTTTTTGTATTGCTTCTATGTGCTTCTGGGTACAAGTGTTGGTCATCTTTGCACCAAACTACTTTCAATTGACTGACCTTTCTGGTTGATTGCTCACTTTAATTGCCTATTGTTATTGCTCTCAGATATTTTCGTCGGATTCAAGTGTAACCCATTACTTTTTTTCCATAATGAATGAGTGGTCTTGTTAATGGCATGACATACTGATGCAGAGCGTTTTATGTGTACTACTCTCGAAGATATTGGTATCGATGTTGTGATCTGGTTTGTTGGGCTTTCAGGTTCAAGGAGGTGGAAATGCGGGAAATGCTCTGACTTCTGCTGCTCATTTGGGTTTAAAGCCAAGTCTCATTTCAAAGGTGCAGTGTTTCTTTTTGCTGGTTTCTGACTTTTCTTAGTAACCCCATCTTTTGGCTTCTATGGAAGTTGGATTTATAGAACAAGCATGTTGGTTTTTTACAATATGGATGTTCTATGAAAGTAGGTAGCTGATGACACTCAAGGCAGAGGAATATTTGAAGAGCTGGAGGCTGATGGCCTAGTCACTTTGTTCATCAGATCCCTGCAAGAGGATAAGGGAGAAGCTTTTTGGCAGAACTGAAAATTCTAGCTTGATGTGAACAAAGGAAGCGACGAAGTGCTCGAGTGGTCCACAAGGGTTTCCATCATCAATGTCATTGCTAGAGGTAGGATTTGTAACTCTTTCTTGCCATCTAATTGCCATTAATCACAAACATGTGCATATGGGTTTGCTGTTCACATTGCTAGGCATGATCTGTTCTCTAAGATATATAGCATTGTGAAAGATTAGTTTGATCAAAACATTGCTGCAATGAATATGATTCAGTCATGAGTGGGTAGTTCTCTGGTAAGAGGTGCATCTTCATGATCTACTGCATTATTATCCACCAAATGATACCCTTTTCTTCTAAATGAGTTTACAGTTGGTAATGGAGTTTCAGTATCTCTCTAGTCACTACCTTGTGACTGAAGCAGGATCAAATTGAAAGAAAGAACAAGGACCCTTGTCCGGAATCTCTCTCTCTCTCTCTCTCTCTTTTCTGGAGTTTAAACAATCGACGAGGTAAGAGCTTGATCTTTCTCTTTTCATGGCCAAGTCACGAGTACCTTATCAATTTCCATTTTAGTTCTACTTTTCTTCTCATTGGTTGAATCTTTAAATTTGTTTTAAAATTTCAAGAGCTATTCAATTAAAGAGGTGAAATGTAGCGTACAAAAGTTACTTGAGAAAGCTAGAGCGATGAGTATAGCAACTATAGTTAACTTGTATATGATATTATGTGTTGATTAAGCTCGAGCTGTATAAGAATCTTTTTGGCAGTTTTCACCTTTAACTAAATTTCTTTTGAAATTTGTTTTTGACTTAAGAGCTTTTAGTAATTACCGTTGAATGTTCAATTTGTTAGATGGCTAAAACGAGTGCTTCAAGTACCACAGAGAAGAGGAGATCTTTAGTGTGGGAGCACTTCAAACAAATTCCTGGTAAAGAAAAGATCGAATGTTTGTTTTGTGGGGCTGAGATAGGTTGTGCTAGTAATCGGTGTACCAATTCTATGCATCGTTATTTGTCTAGATATAAGGAATACCCATATGCAAATGTCGATAAAAGGCAAAGAAGTCCCTTGGGTCAATTTGGTGGGGTTGGTAGTTCATCTAGACCTCGGAAATTTGACCAAGATGTTAGTTGAAGGGACCTAACAACCATGTTTATTATTGGTGAGTGCCCTTTCAAGTTCGTGGAAAATGAGGGATTTCGGATATTTGTGCATAGACTCTAGCCGAAGTTTGTAATCCCGACGCGAACACATTGAGGCATGATTGTTACAAGTTGTACTTGGAAGAAAAAAGTAAATTGAGGAAATATTTCTCCGAGACATCTCCAAGAGTCTGTCTTACAACGGACATGGACATCATGTTAGAATTTGAGTTATATGTGTCTCACTGCTCATTTCATTGATGCCGATCAGAGGTTGCAAAAGAAAATATTAAATTTCTGTCAAATCTTGGGTCATTTTGCCAAGATTATAGGGAAATCGGTTGAGAAATGCTTGATTGAGTGGTGGATTCAAAATGGATTTTCTGTCATCGTGGACAATGCAAGCTCAAATGACTTAGGGATTCAACATTTAAGAAACAAACTTAACTCTTGGAACTCTCTGGTGTTGAGAGGTGAGTTACTTCATTTGAGATATTGTGCTAATATATTGAGCTTGATTGTGAGAGATGGATTGAAAGACGTTAATGATTCCATCGTTAGAATACGTTCGGTTGTGCGTTATGTGAGGTCTTCTCCTGGGAGATTGAGATAGTTTAAGGATTGTATTGAGTTTGAGAATATTGAGTCCAATAATCTTGTATGTTTGAATGTATAGACTTGTTGGAACTCGACGTTGGAAGCAGCTCTAAAGTTTCAAATAGTTTTTAGCTTATTGGCATTTCGAGATCACAAATTTGCTCACGAGCTTTCCAAGGTGAAAGGGTTGCCCACTAGTGATGATTGGGAGTATGCTCGTAACTTTCTTTCTTTCCTGAAGTTGTTCTATGGTACGACTTTAAAAGTTTCAGGTTCTTGTTATGTTAGAATGAGGACTCGAGTTTGCAGGAAATGGCTAAGAGAATGAAGATCAAGTTCAATAAGTATTTTGGCAATATGAAGATCAATCTTACCTCGTTTATTGCTTGCATACTTGACCCGCAACATAAGTGGGGATATGTGAAGTGGATGATTAATGATATGTATGAAAGTAAGGATGCGGAAACTTTACGAGATAAAGTATTAACATCTCTGACATCATTGTTCGAGCAATACCGCACCGGTGTATGCTCCCAAAGTATCTTGAGGCAAAAGAGCACAAGGATGGTAAGCACGTCAAAGTCTCTTGTGATTGATGTTGATTTTATGACTGCAAAGTATCTTAGCCAAACCGAGCAAGAATATTTGGAAGAAAATCTTAATTGGACCTGTATTTGGACGACAGATGTGAACGTTATATGCTACCTTTGATATCTTAAGTTGGTGGAAAGGAAATTCTTCGATATATCCTATCCTCTCTTTTGTTGCTCGAGATATCTTGGTCATGCCCGTCTTAATTGTAGCATTAGAGGCCGCATTTAGCACAAGAGGTCGTGTGCTTGATATGTTTCGTAGCTCCTTGACCCCAAGCATGGTTGAGGCTCTTATATGTGCTCAAGATTGGTTACGAAACGCGTCACTTTCTTGTATGATTCAGAAGGCCTTAGAAGAACTCGAAAAGTTTGAATCATGTAAAAAAAATATAGTTGTATAATATTTATACCTTTCTATATTTCAATGGATACCTTAGTTCTCATTTTCTAAATTTAACGCAGAGTTGCCAACTACGACAATCGAGCCAAACTTGACATCGATGTCTCTTGATGATTGACGAAACTGGAGGTTGGGGACTACTGGGTTGCACCTTGGAATCTCATCCTTCTGTTCATGGTCTGTGATGAAGTCTTTGAAGCTTTTGGTCAAGTTTTTCATGACATCATTAAGAGAATGGTCCTTTTGGTTGACATGAATATAGTGATAGATAAATTGCCAACCTGGTATAGTGTCCTTTTATTTTTTTGGTCGGAATAGTGTCCTTCAGTTGTTTGAAGTGAAAGAAAAACAAACAAGTGAGGAATAGTGTTGTTGCTCCAGGATGCAGGATTAGTGTCAAACAATTTCATAAAAAAAATCTGGAACTGGGGCTTTGCCTATGATGATATGCATGGACTCACCTTGAATCTGTCTTGCCATTTTTCACCTTCTCAGTTGTAATTCCTCTGTAGACTCCTGTGGATAGACCTTGAATCTGTCTCTCCATTTTGTTCTTTCATAGAAAAAGGAATAGCTATTCATTGAGGTGAAACAAGTACGCTAAAGATGTGGTGCATGTATTTGCTGAAAGAGCTCCTTTGATTTTCTCTCGCTACATTGCACATGCTATGTTTGATGTGAGGCTTGCATATGTAAGTCATTAACCTTGGTATTTTCATTCAGGGTTGTCAAAACTGACATCGGATTCCAGACTAGCAATCAGGAAGAGTTCTTTAGAAGTTCTTTTTAGCATACTAAAGGATCATGGTCATGTCTTCTCCAGCCAGTTCTGGATTGCTGTTTTCAACTCTATCGTTCTTCGCAAATTGGTTTTCCATCTGGTCAAATGGAGTTGTTTTGTATGACAGTCAATTGAGAATGTTGTACTACTAAGTTCAACGTAAGATACTAAAAAACTCGATGGCAGCAATAGAGTGAATATTTTGTTTTCCTGTCAACTTAGTTTTTTAGTGGCCTTGGTTTATGTTGTAATTGATCTGATGCCAAACTAAAACATAAAAAAGAACTGACCCAAACCGAATATCTTGGACGTATATGATTAGGATATCTGGTCAGCCCGGCCCGGGCCGAGCTAGGCGCTGTTTGGTTTTGGGCCTGGTCGGGCCTATATGAGGCTCCGCCCATTGAGATCCTGGTTGTATCTATATGATATATTTACCCTCCGTCAATGTTTCATCTTATGATTTTTAAGCCAAAACAGCCCGTTTTCTTTCACTCAAGTCATGTGAGCACCGTGTCAGCATCGTTTGCTTATCGATATCTATATATATAGACTTTCTAAAGTACTTATTGACGGAGGGTAAATGCGTCAAACGGATACAAATTTGAAATTGTTGGTGTTTCGAAAAAAAGTTTAGGGTATATGTGTCACAATATGCGTAGCGTAAGATTTTTGGTGGCTTTTACATCATTTTGCTGGAATATTTGAGGGAGCAGTTTAACAAAAGATATTTTCTAAACTATAATTAATTGTCTAATTGTTTGGAGCTCTGAAAACCCTATAACAAGTCCGAAAGGACGAAAATACCCCAATCTTAGTATGCCAAATAATAACATGACTATATGAATTTGAAAACTAAGCTTGCATAATTAACTAAAGCGTCATTTAGTCAATTGCATGAGTATACTCGTAAGAAATTAGGCACGCATGCGCACTTGCACGTCACTAATCACGTTATCAGAACACAAATACACGCAACATGCAAACATGTCGGGCCTAAATAACGAGGAATTTTTTCCTGATTATGCCTCCAAAGAAAAAATCAGAAAATTTGCCTAGATATTTTAGGAAATTATTTGGTAATTGAATTTAAAGGACTCAATTAACAAAATGCAGTATCGAAAGAGTGTTGTAGGACTTAATTATTTGGATTTTGACTATGGGCAATACTTCTCCAAGCGAGCAATGAGACGTGCCATCTTTGAAGTTCGAAGATTTTTGGAGATGGAGTTTATTCTCGAGCGGGCCGTAGATTCAAAGAGTAGAAAGTTAGAGGATTTGATTGAACAAAATAAAAGTTGGGACACCAAATCACACGAATGATGAAAGTTAAGGGACTAATCCTCAAGATCATCTTCGTTAGTTTTGTTGCGTTAGCGTGGTCGTGAAGGTGGATCAAACATTCCTGTTAAACAATTGGTATCTTATATGGGAAAAGGACTTGAAATTATTACAGCTCTGTTTGTTTTGTCGAAAAATTAAATAATTTGAAAATGATTTCCAAAAATTGATTGTATGCAACGCTTATGAACAGAAAATGAACAAAAAATAATTGCATTGGATACTAACGAAGGATGTACCACTTTGGGATTTATTGTGGTAAAAACAATAAGGCGAAAAAAACGTCCGACCTGCCGGATTCGAACCAGCGACCTAAGGATCATCTGCAACTACTACAGTCCTCCGCTCTACCAACTGAGCTAAGGTCGGACTGGTGACTCACCTTCCAATTTTAAATACTAATATATTCGTCGACAGAGACCTATCTAAGACAAGGCGAAAGAAATTGGTTTATAGTTTTAGGCTGAGTTTGTTTCACAGAAAACAAAGGATTTGGAAATTTTTTTTTTTTTAAAAATGGTCGCTTATATTGCTTATATAATTGAACGAACCAATAATATTTTCATCATTCATGAAAATGTCTAGACATGTTATTATGTTGGTAATGAAAATATTTGGCATTGATGAATTAAATTAAGTAACCCAATCAATCATTTTTTTTTAAAAAAATTATTTATTTTTTTGCAAAATAAATGGTTGGAAAATTTTGAAATTAATCGACCCAGATTCATCATAGTTTCCCCATTTTCCCACGAAGTACTTGTGATTTGTCCTTTCGATGAATTATTATGGGATAACTTGCTTACGGTATCATTTACTTCATCGAAAAACAATTCCAGTGTGTGAAAAAACTAGCTGTCTAACATGTGCTACGTTTTTTGACCCAAAAAAAAAATGTGCTACGTTTTGACCACAAAAAAAAAAAAAAACATGCGCTACGCATGCGTGTGCCCAAGGATGGAGAAAATTAAAAATAAATACTTCTGAGTATTTTTAGGGAGTGAACATGGCCTGCTGGTAAAGTATGGAGAGGGTGGGGATGCTAGTATCATAGATGCGTGGTTCGATTCCCGTACTCTGCAAAGAGACAGAGTAAAAGTCCGAGAGAAAAAAAAAATGTGTATAAAGACAAATTTGGATTTTGTTATTAAAGAACCATATGTATGTTAAGGGTATTTAAGTATATTTGATGGTGGACATCGGATCAAAAGTTCCCTTTCATACTTGACAACACATTTCTGGGGAAAATTGTCCCGAAAGTCCTAAACATTATTGTACTTTAGCTAATTCAGTCAAAACCTTTCAATTTTACCAATTAGATCGTCAACATTTTGACACTTTGCCAATTGAGTGCATTTGGCTAATTTTAGCCGAAAATCGCTGACGTGAATGTCGGACGTTCTACTTGGCACGGTCGCGCCGATGTGGATAATTTATATTATTTTTAAAAAAATTCTAAAAGTATATTCAATTTTCATATTTTTCTTCTTCTTTTTTTCCCTTTCTTTCTTTCCTTTTCTTTTTCTACCTAGCCTAGTGAGGGTTGCTAGCCAATCCTCGCCACTCGCAAGCAAGGGCTAGTTGACCCTCGCCCATGATCGGTTAGGGCTTCGTGGCCCTCACCTATGACCTGCTAGGATTGGCCGGTGACTCTTCTCGAACTTGATAGAAAAAAAAGAAAAAAAAAAGGAAAGAAAAGAATAAGAAAAAAATGATAAAAAAATTTAATTTTTCAAATAATTATAAAAAATTATCCATGTCGGTGCCGACCATCCTATATGGCACCATCGATATTGATGTCGGCGATTTTCGTTTAAAATTAGTCGGATCGACTCATTCGGAAAGTGTCAAAAGGCTTAGCGTCGAATCAACAAAATTGGAAAAATTTAAAAATCTATAACTGAATTGATTGAAGTGTAATAGATTTAAAACTTCTTGGATAATTTTCCCCGACATTTGCATTCCCTATCAAATCCTGGCACAAGTAATGTAATATAAGGCACGAAATATTTCAGTCCAAAAGCCAGAAAATTACAAAATGGAGCGCGGACGAAAATGGATTAATCATTAATGCCCCCACAATTAAGCAGAATCTCCTTTTTCACACATCATTTCCATCCAATGTCTATTATTCTATTAGGGAATTTCGCCAAGGCGCTCTTTCCCTCGGGGTCAACGAGGAAATAATGATGCTCACCTAACAAATTTCCAGCCATTCAATTCTATCCCCTTCTAATAAACCACCCAATTACTATTATTCCAACCTGGCAAATAAATTAAAATTATTAATAATATCAAGGGTTAATATAATGAAAAACTCTAAATCGGCCCACCTATAACGAATTTTCCCTATACTACTTTTCGTTAAATTTTATGGTCAAATCACCGAGTTTGATTACACGTGATAGTTGACGGGTGTATCATTTGGGATTTTTACTCTCGGCCTGTCACATGTATATCGGTTTAGATTTTTTCGTGATATTAACCAAGCGGAAGATAAATTTATCATAGATGTACCAGTTTAGGATTTTTAGTAGTCAAAAAATTAATTTAGGGTAAATTCATTAGAGGTGTACCTGTTCGGAGTTTTTTGTCGCATTAATCCTAGAGTCAAAGCTCGTATAATTTCCGTCCCACGTACGTGTACACCAAGCAGCGCATTCGAATGATAGGGAACGAACAAAAACAAGTCGACCCTACTACGCATCGCGAGATTGGACCATACTCTGTCAATCGGGCACAGCGGCGTATAGGCCGATTCAGAGGATGGTGGATGTGACGCTTCGACCGCGACACGACTTGGCCCAAGACCTAACCACTTCGATTGGCCATCATCGTATTAAATATTGGCCCTGGCTTACGTGATTATTCTTCTTCTGAAAAAGGTTCCCATTCATGGCGATGCCCGTACCGAACCATCTTTTGTTTTTTAGCCTTCACAATCTCACGAGAGATCATTTTCCTGTAGTGGGTATTACATGATTTGATGATATTGTCGATCAAAATTGGTGATACTTTTTTGTTTTCTTTTTCTGAAAAGCACAGTCGGCGCGTCGAAAAGCAATTTGCTTATTGTTTGGTCGACTAGTTCCCGGATCGGCCACATGAAATAAATTTTCAAAGTTAGCATCACATCGATTTTCCGAAAGCAGCACCAGGTGTTGATTTCCGTGGGCTCTAGAGGTGAAAGAGGTTCCTAAGATTTAACCTGAGCTAGAGGTAGAGTTTGATTCAAGTTCGATATCGGTTTTATAATAGCAAGTTGCGGATATAAAAAACTTAAATTAGGACGTGGAGATGAATTTCTCGAGAAATTTTTAGCTCGATAGGGTGATATTGAAGGTTCGATTTCGAGATTTGATTGATTAGTACATGACTATTAAAGATTTAGATTGAGCACGAAAAGCGACTACCAACGCACTCTCTGAGTTTGTCATTCTCCAAGGTAGTTAATCGGTTATTATGTTAGCGACTCTCTCTCTCTCTCTCTCTAGAAGTAAAGGGGTCAATGTTACAAATTTTTGTAAGCAATTAGCAATCCAAAGCTTAGAGAGAGAGAGATTTTTAGTTGAACGCCTATTGAGGTGTGATTCGTACTCCTCATCGATAGGAAGACACGGGATTTCACTATCCGGTGAGCGAACTTGAAGTTTTGGGGGGCCGTCCCAGCGGGGATTGCAGGGGGCAGCGCCCTCGGAATACCAGATGGCTTTTATAGTTTGAATTTGTTCAGTTTGAGTTTAGGCTCATGAATAGCTATTGTTAATTATAGTGAAATCCTCTACTAGATGCCATCCTAGTTTAAGGTAAATCAGGATAAAACCTTGTGTCTCGATTTCTCTTTCTCACATTTACTCTCTATTTTGACCTTTTTGTACACCTAATCTTAACACTCCATGGGTAATCCCTTAATTGTGTTTGGTTTGGGGACATCCGAAATCCATTTTCAGTCCATTTCAAGTTCATAAGCTCCCCCCACCAGCGGCCCCTCCTGTTCTCAGTTGGCATTTGCATACGCACTTGAGTCCCCCTTTGATTCCTTTCTTTTTGCATTATCACAATGTCGTCCTAAAAGCAACTTCAAGAACATGTTGATTTTGTGGGGAAGGAGGCATGTTGTTGTTGTTGTTGTTTTTTTTTTTTCATGTTTTTTAATCTTATCGAACTTTGCAATCATGCATCGGGTCCTCTTTTGCTTTTTCGGTTGTGTTGTAGCTGTCAAGTGGTACGTGTTGTCCTCTTCGAATGGGGAAAGGAATGGATTTTTGCATGGGCTCGTGTAGATTTTGGAGTTTGGGGTCCGGCTAGGGAGTCATTGAAGTTTTAGGGCAAAATGGCGTTTTCTTTTGGCTGCTTCTCTGTGGTGGGATTTGGAATAATCAAGATTAGGTTTCTCCTTCGTTTGATGCCGTTTCCACCATTTTTCTGTTCCTTTATCGGGCATTAGGTTAGGGCTCAATCTATAAAATGTTGTGGAAATAGATATTGGATATTGAGGGGGGAAAAAAGGAGATACCATATAGAAGATCAGCAACTTAGAGAATGCTTCTGTTCATAAAGTTGATGAATTGACATACATTTTGTGTATATGATTTGATTCTTTCATCTTTGCCTTTTTACTGTAAGAGGTTTGGTTTTTGAGCAGTGCTATCTCCATCCTCATTAGCTTAGACATTCATTTTTTCAATCGACAAACCGAAATACTCTCTCTCTCTCTCTCATTTATTATTATATTCTTTATTAGTCTAATCCACAAAGCTGTCTTTATTTTTATCATTTCTCTCATTAATTTTACAATACAAATGCTCTATTACACCATCAAGATATCAATTTACCATAGGCTCGCCCTATTTTCATCTCCTTATTGGCTTTGACACCTTGTATCTTGTTGATTTAACTACATTATACTTTCCCGACCAAAAAAAAACCACATTATACTTTGAGGGTCCCACTCTTGATTTAATATTATTTCTTCTCTTTTTTCCTTCGCTTTCTTTCGTTTCAATTTGTCTCCCTTTCAAATAATTTTTTTCACCCTAGCCACTTCTCTCGTACACCTATAATATTTCAAACTTACTTCATGCTTGTTTTCTTCTGAACTTATTCTTCATTATTGTAATTTGAGCAAGCACCAATCATACATCAGAGTAAAGAAGTGTTAGTTTTATTTGTGAATTATTTACTTTATTTCCATAGACTATCCCCGTCACCATGAATTTTCGATTTCAATTTTCAATACAACTTTACGAGAATTTACTTAAAGATTGAATAGTATGGTTGATGTATGCATTATATAAAATTTATCCATCTTTCATTATATTATTTTTTTCTTTTCACGGATGGTTCCATAAAATACCGATGCATTTAGAATTCACAAAAAAAGGGGCAAAAGTACAAATAGAGTACCAATATTTGTGTACGACGCTCACTTTAGTGCCAATATTTTTTTGGATCACTTAAGTACCAAATCGGAGGAAAAACAATCACAAAAGTGCCAATTCCGGCCAAATATGAATTTTTAAGTGCGAATTCCAGCCAAACAATACACATGGTATTTTTTTATTAAATTTTTAATGTTACATATCAATTTTTTTTTAAAAAAAAACAACCCACGTGGCATCCACACGAATTGTTCAACTTAAAAATAATTATTTTTTTAAAAAAATTAAAATTAAACAGAAAAATAGCCTAAAAAAAAATATGAATTTGCGGCGGCAAGAGCTTCGCGAGGTCGGCCGCGCCAAGCCATGGTGAGGATCGACCTCGCCCGGTGAGGCCGGCCATGGCTAGGCTTTGCCAACCCGGGTGAGGCCTTGGCGGGGGTCGCCGGGGCTCAACGACCTCCCTCGGCCATCCCCCACCCCTCGCCGGTCGTTGCCAGCAATGGTGGGCCCTCACCGCCACACCGGACTTCTTTTTTTCTGACATTTTTTAAATTTTTTAAATTTTTACTTTTTTTTATTGCCGACTATGATGCGCTAGCGAGCCATGTAACGGCCTGGGCCCCACGCGCTTCCATTGCGCCACTTTGCAAGATATTGTCCGCTTTGGACACACAGTCCTCATGGTTTTGTTTCTCCGAGCGTCGCCCATACAACGCCCGAAAAACGCGTCTTGCAAGTCTAAGGGCACCCAAGCCTTATAAACAAGCCCAAGACTCTCCTCCTAGGCGATGTGGGACGGGGATGTCACATAATCCCCCCCTTAGCGGCACAGCTTCCCCGCTGTGCCCTCGGTGGCACCAACGAGCGCCCGTTGCGGCCCCACATGTGGTCGGAGGTCGGCTCTGATACCAATTGTAACGACCTGGGCCCCACGCGCTTCCGCTGCGCCACTTTGCAAGATATTGTCCGCTTTGGACACACAGTCCTCACGGTTTTGTTTCTCCGAGCGTCGCCCATACAACGCCCGAAAAACGCGTCTTGCAAGTCTAAGGGCACCCAAGCCTTATAAACAAGCCCAAGGCTCTCCTCCTAGACGATGTGGGACGGGGATGTCACAAGCCACGTGGACGCCATGTAGGATTTTCGGTGAAGCTCGTTGTAGTTAGCACCGAAATAATCGTTTTTCAAAAAATTGGCATTTAAGTGATTCGAAAAAAAATATTGACACTAAAGTGAATGCCGTAAACAAATATTGGCATTCCTCTTGTACTTTTGCCCAAAAATATATGTTTGCAAAAGGTTTGGATGAGTTGTTTTATTATGTGATTACAATTGCTATTATTTCTTATCAATAGCTAATTATACCAGTAATCACGGCAAAGATAATATTCTATGTAATAATGTTTAAGGAGTATTTTCTTATGCATTTGTATGATAATAATGGATGCTTAGAATTTTTTATGTTCTTAACTTTGTCATATTTTTATTTTTTTGAAAGTATCTTTTAAAGCATCATGCAATTATGGCATGAAAAATAAATGATTATAGGAATACTGCATTCACCGAATAAAATGAAAATTGAGCAGTTAAAGTACACGCGTTACAATGTAATGACGCATATTAATGTTATAATTGAACAAAATGAAAATGCGTACAAAAATTGGTAAATGTTTCTTTACACTCTTACTTCTATCTAGGTTATTATTATTATTATTATTATTATACAGTTTCTTAGTACAAAAAAAGATAAATATCAACTCATTAGCACAATAATTTGTTAGCTATCTACTAAATAAACTATTTCTTTTGGAAGATGAGAATACCGATTTTGTTCCAAATGAAGAAGAAAAGGAACAAATCAAAAAGAAGAAGAAAAGAAGGCAAAAAGCAGTATTAAAACAAGAGTGGACTCCACATTTAGCCTTAACAAGTATTATTTGAAAGGAGCATGGGTAATTTCGTCTCTAGCAAAATTGAAACAAAAGAAACCGAAGAAAAAGGGAAGAAGTAATCTTAAGTTAAGAGTGGGACCCGTAAGGGTTAATGTAGTCAAATAGTGCGATATGGGGTGTCCGAAGCCAATAAGGGGTAATAGCGCGACCCTTTAAAAAATGATTGAAATGAAAAGCTATTACAAAATCTAGGCAATAGTGTAATTATGAAAATTTGTGAATGTACCGAAGCACCGATTTGACTTTGTCATGAAGAGTTGAGGGCACTAGATGAACAAATTGAAAATTTATGGATTACATTGCATCTTTAGTAATAATTCAAAGATCATATTGGACGAATAAAAAGTTTAAGGACGATAGTACACATAGAGTAAAAATTTAGGGACTGTTTAGTGTCAATTTAACGATGATGCAATGACATCCATTGTCCTCCACCATGGAGACTTGGGATTTGTAATTTGTTTGTTGTAGATGACGTTCTCGGATTTCATCGAGCTTCGACCTTGGACCAAAAGTTAGTTATGGTCCCTCATATGAGATGCCAACCTCAAATCAAAAGACTCTGAATCCGCTTGGCGTTCAATTGTGGTGTGTGTGTGTGTGTGTGTGTGTGTGTGAGAGAGAGAGAGAGAGAGAGAGAGAGAGAGAGAGAGAGAGAGAGAGAGAGAGAGAGAGAGAGAGAGAGAGAGAGAGAGAGAGAGAGAGAGAGAGAGAGGAACTGCGACATGAGAAGCTACAATAGGAAGAAAATTGTCAAAGAAGTCCTAAACCTATTATACGATAGCTAATCTTTTTCCTACATTTTTCAATTGTGCAAATTTAGTTCTAATTTATTCTAAAACCTTTGATGATTTGACATTTAGTGAGAGAGGAACTACGACATGAGAAGCTACAATAGGAAGAAAATTGTCAAAGAAGTCTTAAACCTCTTATACGATGGCTAATCTTTTTCCTACATTTTTTAATTGTGCCAATTTTGTTCCAATTTAATCTAGAACCTTTGATGATTTGACATTTAGTTCTTCTAGTTAATTTTGACTGTAAATTTATGGCATGGCAATTTAGTCGGTGCTCGTCTTCCTACATCGTACTACTGGAGCTAACGTTGACAATTTGTGCAATTTCTAAAATTTTTATGAATTTTTTTTTTTTTTGCAACTCTAGATCGACGAGGATGAGTGACCCTCGTCAAGATCGAGGCGAGGGTTCCGTCCTAGCCCGTGGCCGACAAGGATGAGTGACCCTCATTCAATGTATTATTTGCATTGGCTTGTCCCATATAGAGCCTTACGATTTTATCTTTTGGCGTACAATCATGCACTCTCTTAGGAGGTTACGTCTCTTGGTAATACTTTAATCCGAGCACGCTTAACTTTAGAGTTTCAAATTAAAACTTATCGTTATATCAAAAGGCGCCTCTATGAAAAATTTCATTTTTTACATATATATATATATATCTTAGGATCGCTCTTTCTATATTCGGTGCACAGTTCGATTCATTCTTGCCCCATTCGCCATCGTAGAAGCTTGCCAACAACCGCTCTTTGTCCAGACGCTTTAGCCCCGGTGTCCACTTCCCGCCCTCATTGGACCAAATCGTTACACTAACTATATATAAACCCTTAGATGTAGGCCCCGCCTCATTTGATTGTGCATATGAGTTGAACCCTCAAGTATGCAGAACAGATATAAATTTTTTCCACCTTTAGACCTTGGAGAGTGCATGTCCTCGCTTAAACATGACGGAGGGCTAGGGGGATTGTATGCTAAATAAGTGTATACCTCAATATCAAAAGGGATTTCTTTCATGAGAATTGAAGATTTATCTCTTCTCGGAGAAATCGAAGAGATCGGCACAGATATGTTTAAGGAGTCTCAAGAAGGTAATTTTCCTTGGACTACATATGAGTATGGAACTTTTCATTTAGCTCGCCAATCTTACCCAATGAGAATATAATGTCGATTTCGCGCTCAATGAACCGAGAAGGAAAATGCAAAACATGAAAGGGCTTTTGCTTTATGTGGAAATGACAAGCGAAAGGCTCTCAACACTCAACAACCCCATGACTCCCATCACTCTCTCCTTTTGGCATCTCTCCTATCATCATCTCTTGTCCCTCCTCTTTTTATTCTCTCTTTGCTCCCTTCCCCCACGTCCCCTCAATCCCTTTCCAAATCTTTAGTATCCATCCGACCAATAATGTACTCCCAAAAGGATCTCGAACAAAAAGAAAAAATCTCATAGAAAATTTCAAATAAGAATCTGAAGTATCATTCTTTATTTTTTTTTAAAATAAAAATTTGAAGTAGATCTTATTTCAAATAAGAGCCTGAAGTTATCAAATCGTTCCAAAAGTACCTCGAGCCGAAAGAAAAATCTTATTATCAATATTCACACAATTTCTTGTTCACACCTTTTTTTTTTTTTTTTGGCCCTTCGATTTGGGAGCCTTGGACGCTTGAGTCTCAACAAACCCCCTTGCTCAAAATGTCTTCGTAGCAAGGTGGGGGAAACACATCTCAAGACACCCCTCCTCTTGACCTCAAATGAAAAAAAGAAAAAGAAAAAGAAAAAGAAAATTCCAAAATCCCAATAGAAATCGACACATGTGAAGAGTGAAATCATATGAATTGGCTCTGTGCTTGAGCTTTATGGCTTTTGTTAGAATCTTGGTGGGGAACGAATCCTCCTTTCTCAACCCCAGCACTCGGGCGTGAGCGAATGGTCCCTTGTCGAGTCTCGGCAGTAGTCATAGACCATGTGGTGAGCTTGCACCCATCTCATCGTGCGGTACTGCTGCCCGGTGAGGCCGCCTGAGCGGTAGGGCGAGGCGGAGACGGGGCGGCACCAAGCTGGTGAGTAGGCAGAGCAGCCGCTGGCCTTGAAATTGGCGTACCGCGCGATGAAGGGCTGGTACCGGTAGTCGGCCTTGTACTTGCCGTCCTCCGTGGCCCACGATGAGGCGTCCCATATGGACCCATACAGCCACATCGGCCTCATCGGGAAGGTCGCCGTGCTCTTCCTCGGGTACCTCCTTATGGGTATATCGTCCACGAGGAATCTGAAAATTCGCGAGCAAAGGAATAAGAAACAAAAAAGGGTTGATACATTTCGCAATCTACATGGAAATAGCATTCTTCCTATTGTACGTGTAGCTAAAGAGTCCGTATCAAAATTTACTTTTACATGTTTGGTCCCCCACAATCTGAAAATATTAAGATCACGTCCCTGTCTATCCTCGTGCTAATAGTGTCTCCATTTCCCCTGCCGCATCATCAGCTTTCCTAACGTTCAAAGGTGCTCGAAACCAAGTAAACAACCCTCGCCTCCATATTTACTATACTTCTCCAGTCGGTGAGATCACTACGGAACAAAATAGATGGAGTGACAAAGTCCTAATTGTAACAGACACCCATAGCTTCTCCGAAAAACACAAGTCGGGTACATCGAAACCTCGGATCGATTGATCTCCCGACACTTGCCGCCGCGCGGAAGAAACCGATCCCGCTCATACGACCGGTGTCGGGTTTTCCGATCACGACCGCGCGCGAGTCGTAACGAGCAATTAGATGATGTAAAAAAGAAAGGAACGATTCGACTTACATGAGCTCGTTGGGTCTCCAAAGGATGGCGTAGTGATGGAAGTCTTTGGTGGGATCGAACCAGAGATGGAATTTCATCTCTCTGCCGATGATCTTGCCGTCGCCGCTCCCTCGGATGTACACATTGGTCTGCAATGTGTAGGGCTTCCCGAACGTGGTTCCCAGGAACTCTATGTCCACCTCATCGTGAAACCCCGGATGAGCCTCGCCGTTCGAAAGCTGCCATTTTTCATTTTCGCACCCCAATTTGATTAATTCTCTTTCTCACCAGGAAAATAAAAATGTCGGTCATAAGCTTCACGACAAAAAAAAAAGAGAAAAGAAATTAACATAAATAGTATTTCCATTTACGACTTTGACTCCCATTTATGTTGGGTTCACACTAGATTTTTTAGGCACAATGTTAACCTATCTAGTATGTTTCTAGATTTAGCGACGATATACGATGTCAATTTCGGAAGCTGGCATTTTATTTGCCTAGACTCCTACGGATTTTAAGCTCCCCACAGATTGAACGACTAATTGTTCAACGTCAAATTATGTTCATGTCCTCGGTCTGCCGAAATAGGTTCAATCGGGTTTTAAAAAAAAAATGGTCTTGCAGGAGATTGAAGAGACAAATGTATGAATTCATCCCAGCACTATGTACCCATCTACCCAAATGCAATATGTTTCGATAGCCTCTGTTCATCATGTTCCTCACATAGAATGAAGTTATGACCCCGGCGGTGTAACCCGGTTGGAGCTTGATGGACGCGCCGAAGTACCCGGACCGGAACGGCTTGACCGACTTGAACCCGCTTCCTACATCCAATTCATCAGTCCAAGTAAATCAAACGCAAGACTCTGAACAACTAAATCAGCACCGACAAGACCCAATATGCAGGAACGAAGTGAACTTCTGTTGATTCCCTATCCTGAGGAGGACCTGAGGTGCTGTCAAGCCAGATGGTCAACGCGCTCTGGTCAACCCTCTGGTGCTGAGCGCCCCAGAGGTTCTTGAACCCCTGGTAGAAGCTCATGGACCTGAACCGCGAGCTCGGCCAGTACCCCGGCGACGGCGGCCACTGGGCATTGCCTGGGCATATGGGCAGCATCAGAAACACCGCGAGCAGCGAGAGATGGAGCAGAGCCATCGTCTCCTTTCTCCTTTCTGCTGCTGCTTCTTCTTCTTCTTCTTCTCAAGAAGGCCAACAATAATGCAAGAGAGCTTGACTGGACGTGTGTTATTTGCCCGTGGGCGCTTAAATGAGAGAGAGAGAGAGAGAGTGTGTGTGTGTGGGAGAGAGAGTAGGAGAGACAGTAGGGTGGTACAGTTGATATAAATAAGAAGATTAGTGGGTCCCTCACTTCCTTTATTAAGCAATTAACCATGGTCAGGAACAAAGATCATCTATACATTCCGGATAAATGAGTCCACTTTCGGACTGGGTAGTCTTGAAAGGCTTAACGGAAAGCTGGAAGCTAAGATTTTCTGATATTTCTCTTCTATCAGGAAATAAAAAAATAATTTTGTAGGAATTAAGGGGGATTGAGGGTCGTTTGTCTTGGGTCGACATAAAATAATTCTCTATGTTTACAACCCACTTCTTTGGGAGATAGATGTCATTAGCCTCAAATTACAATAACCTCTCAATGTTTCGTAACCACAAAACGCAGAGGGAGCCACCCTCGTTACGAAGTTACAAAGCTGGCGTGGGCAATGTGTAATGTGTAGATGTGGGGATGCATGAGAAGTCTTGTGTGTTACAACTACTTGTGTTTTCTTGCCTTTAAAGAGAGGAACCTGTTGAAACTCTTGCTTTGCATGGCTGGAAAGCTAGGAAAAGGAGATGGGGAGAGATGTGCTGTGCGTTGTGGGCAGATGAATGTGTCTTAAATGTGCTCTTCTTCTTTTTCTTTTTGGTGGTAAATCTTTGGCTGTTCATTTCACTTTTTGATGCTTCGAATCTCAATTTCACTCACTGCCCACAATAATTTGGAGCCCGTGCAGGGACGAAGCCAGTAGTACTTCTTTATCCCCCCCTCCATTATATCTACATGCCCTTCTGTCTCGGCCTTTAATGCAAAAGAAATAACTTCACCGATTATTTTTTTTTTTCTTGGTCGGAAAGAGTATCTTTTCTATGAAGTTATAATGATTTCACATCTGCTACGAAATATTCACCTTAAGCTACAACAACTCATCCGTCAGCTCGAAATTAGAAAGTTCAAGCAGCATCTCGTCGTCACCTTCCCACCGGCCTGCTGGAATTAGAAAATCTCTACTTGTGAGCCGGAGCAAAATGGTAAAACATTATTGACATACCTAAAACTTTTTTTATGAAGTAGAGCACTATTCACATTATCAACTCAGCCCATTGGGAAGTCCTTTCTTTTTCCCCATTTCATTTTCTGTGTCAGTTCGGTTCTTGGCAGTGGACGGTAAAAGGAGGGACAAGATGGATCCTGAGTGGGTCCCGCACATGATATGATTGCAAGTTTGATGCGTGTGAGCTTAGGTTGTCGTTTATTAGTTTTTTTTTTGGGGGGTTAGTGTCCTGACGAGAGAGGCTTATGTTCAATAAAGATTTGATTAATTGCGCGGAGGCCATGCAGATTACCATGCACTTTGCAGTCATTGGGGCATGATCGTCATCTAAACCCTAAGCTTCACACTTTTGTTTTTCGCGCTCAACTATGTTTAAGTTTTGACATTTAGAAGATTTCTCAAGTGGGGTGGCAGAAGTTCGCCTGGTTTTTATTACTAACGAGAAAATTGCCCAAATTTTTTTAAATCTATTTCAATTTAGTCAATTCAAACTTTTTAATTTTATCAATTGAGTCATAAATCTTTTTTCGTTTTGCTAATTGAGTCTACTTGACACATGTTGGCCGAAAATATTTCAGTGATGGGTGGCGGAGATCGTTGGCCCGTGGCGAGGCCGCCCTTGTAGGTAAGGGTCGCCCTCAACTGGCCCCTACCCGATCCAACTAGGGCGGTCCTTGCTAGCCTAGGCCCGATCGTCCTTGCTGGAGGCTAGCAACCTCCGCTAGACATCATCGGGCCCGTCGATTGTTGACGGAGGGTAGAAATGAAGATAAAAAGAAAAAAGAAGAAGAAGAAAAAAATAAAGGAAAATAAAAAATAGAAGATAAAAAGGAAAAAAAATATTAAAATATTAATAAAAATTATCCACGTGAGCACCGACCGTGCCATGTAGAACAGTCGACATCCACGTTAGGGGTTTTCGATGAAGATTGGCCAAATTGACTTAATTGATAAAATGTGAAAATTTTTAGGACTCAATCGGCATAATTAAAAGATTTAAGATTGAATTGATAAAATTGTAATATATTTAGCATTTTTTGGAAAATTCTCCCTATTACTAACAGTTAAAATGACAATTACTTAAGGCCCAATTTATCCCATTTCTAAGGGGAAAAGAGGTAACGTCAAAATCAAAACCTATTCTAATTCTACAAAACTATGAAAAAGAATTTCACATAATCTCAAATGACCTTTTAAGAAAAGATGTCCTCTCTATTAATTAAAAGTTGAATCTGGATTATTAAAAAGTAAAAGTTACTGTATAACTGCACGTAATCGTTAAAAAGTAAAAATCATTGAATATAAGTCACTTCAAAGGCAAACAAACCCTCGGTCTTCATAACTTGACTCATGTTTGAATTGATTTTTATATTTAGAGTTAATACCATAGAAAATCTCAAACTGATATATTTGTGATAAATTTATTCTAAATAATTTTTTTATCACGAATACCCTAAACTAGTATACATGTGATAAATTTACCTCAAAATATTTTTTTGACCATTAAGAACCCTAAACCGGCACTTTTGAGATAAATTTACCATAAACTTATTTTTTTGGCCAAGAAAAATCCCAAACAATTTACCATCTGTTAAGTTGAATTAATACCACAAAAATCTCAAATTGATAAACTTGTGAGAAACCAAGGATAAAAATTTCAAATAGGTACACCCGTAAACCGTCATATACCATCCAACTTAGCAATTTGACAGTTAGTTTTAACGAAAATTAAAATAGGATAAATTTATCACAGGTATACCAGTTTGGAATTTTTTGGTAGTCAAAAAAATAATTTGAGAAAAATTTATCACATGTGTATCAATATGGGGTTTTCCGTGATATTAACCTTTTTATTTAACTTAAAAATTGTAGCGCATGCAATTTGACTTCTTTAAAATAGAAAATTTGAAACTTCCATGATAATTTTTGTGTAAACATTTTGAAATTTATCTATATTTTGCAGGAAAGTAAAAAATTGTTTTTGACAAAAACAATTACACCCTGCTTTAGAGGTAAGCTCAACTAAGTACTAAAGAATGTTATGTTGTAATCTAAGATCTTTTTTCATTCAAGAAAAGAGTTCTTCAAATTCTAATGAATCTTTGGATTCAATCCTCATACACTTTGAAAGTAACGAATAATTCGTATGATCAAAACTGTCGTCACGATAAAGACAACAGTGTAGAAATCACACTTCAAGAATAGATTATGGGGTCGATTTCCTTCTATGCACCGATACACACAAATCAATCAAATTCGCCTAGACTCTTGTCGGCACACTAGACAACCCTTCATTCCTAAAATAAGGAATTAAATAAAGGCGTGTCCAAAGGCTCTTTCTTCAGGAGGTGCCCAGTTACATATAGAGAGCATTTCTTTCCCGAAGTTAATTGTCAGAATATCTAAATAAGGACTGTGTGATAAAACGTTAAAGTCCATTTCTCATGTTTACTACTGTGCCAGTGCAATGACAGTGACCGAGGTCATGTCATTGAGTTTACATCCAACGATGTTGCGAAGTAGGGTAAAGCTCTCCATGTCAGATCTTACGTTGTGGATAGTCGACTTTCCGTGTCTCGAAACCATAAAAATCTACACTAAAAATTGTCAGATAATGAGCCCTTTGATGGGCAATAATTTTAGATGGTGGCCTGTCAATTAGAGGGCTTCGTCGAAGCATGCACTGCCATAATCACAAGGCGGCAAGATCGCGAGATGACCACAACCAATTCAATTTAAGGAAAGATAAGTAATCATGACCTCAATAATTTTATGGTGCGGATCTCAACACGAGGACTTTAATATTGTTTATACACTACTGAAAAAAAGAAAAAGAAAGATATAATATTTTTTTAAGAAATCTAAAGCCATGCGATGTAGACCGATTAAGACTTCCTTAGAACCTGTAATTTCCACTGAGGTACTGATTCTTTTTTCCACTGAAAAGATAACGTGTGATTCCTCCATGAAAGACATGAAAGGGAAAACGAGTAATTAAAGATGTGACCTTTAGAATGACTTTTGTGACATGGGAAAAATAGGAGTGATCATCATTTTCAAGGAATTGAGAGTCGAAGAATCAAATCGGTGAAAACATGATAGGTTTCAGGTTCTAAAATATACAACATAGATTTCAAATTTCAAAAATTGAGAAACCGGTTCGGACGAGTAAGTTCCAGTCTTTGTGTTTTTCTTATTTAATGTCTTCGCGCAATACTGCTATATTCCATGACGTCTAATGATAAGTGTGTAATATGAAACTATGAGTCTGCGTTTCCATTTTCAATAATATCCATGTCCGAGAACTTTATTTTGTTATATTCTAGATATAAGTTATGGTTAGTGGATTGTAGAAATAAATAATAGTCATAATAGGTGATAATTGCCTGTAATTATTTAATTAGAAATATATGTATAACCTGGGTAGGCTCTAGAACCAACCTTGAAACCTATAACATGGTAGGTTGCAGATTCCAAGATATATAAGGTAGGTTTCAAGTTGAAAAAAAAATGTGAAAGTGGTTTTAACAAGTAGGTTTTAAGTTCTAAGGATAACGTGGAAGGAACCAGAAATTGCTCACCCTAGGAAAAAATTCTCTAAAAGTTTTGAATTCCACGGAAGGAGTGTGGTTGAGTTCTCAACATTTTATCATGTAAAGTCAAGTCAAAATTTTCTTTAAAAAGGTGTAAACAGTTCATTTTTATCCTCTATATTATAATTACCGAAGTATTCGCCCGAAATTTTTCGCATCGGCTAAAAGATTTAAGATTCAATTAGAATGATTATGAGTTTTGAACATGCATATAAAATTTAGGGCACCCATTTTGGCAATAATTTCTTGAATAGGCAATTTATAAATTCAATTGCCCAAGATTTTGCCTCATCTACATTGGATCTGATGCCATGCAAAACTTTGACTTTTGACCGATCAGAAGGTTGCCAGAAGAGGAAACTTCTGGTGCCCTAACGAGCCTTACACCGAGTTTGCTCCAGATCTGATAAGTTTGATGATATAGGCCTTACTATGCTTGTTCCCTAGCCACAACCTATGCGATGACACATTTTACAGGAACCAATAAATTTCAAGACCTACCATCCCCAAGTGCAATCACACACATCATTTGGGCAAAAGGTCAAAAAGAGAGAACAACAAGAAAACATGATCCCTGAATTTTAGGACATACGTACATTTACTACATGGGTCGATCCCACCCTCATAAATTTCTGACTTTTAGGTCCAATTCACATTCATTGGCTATGTGCTCAAGGTAGGTCTCTTTCACCCTGCAACCCAACTCTTATGGCTCTGTTCTTGGACCAAAAAGAAGAAAAAGTAATAGTTGAAATCAAAATCAGCATGATCAATGTATATTTGTACTGGTATAGTGACACTGTTTTGTCGGCCAGAGCAAGAAATACCTAGGTCAAGGAAAATGAGAAAATGGGACCCTTATTGGCCGACAAATCAAGGCACTCACAAGAAATTTAGATTGATTTTTATTATATTTGTCAAATCATCGATACCCTTTTTTTTGGGTAAATTTATATAGGAGAAGTTTGATTTCTCGGTCATTATTTAAAAAATTATTTGATTTGGGTATGTTTTGGCACAAAGAAAATAAATGCTGTGGAGTTTGGAGCATGCTCTCAAAGTGTTTGGAGAGAGCATTTTCTGCATCTCCTTTTTTTAACATTGCCTCAACTTTTAAATGAAGTCAAAAGCCTAATACTTTGCTGAGATGATCTAAGCAATGAGATTCGGTGCATCGCTTCAAGGGAAAGTGCATCGAAAAAGACATATTCAAACAATCTCTAAATTGAGAATGAACGAAATCGCTTGTGTAAACTTTTCTTTACACTGATAATGACGGTGCATGCTCTATTTTTTTTTTCTCGAAAATATGCTGTCAGATCGATATTTACAATATTATCATTAAGGAAAGCATCATCCGGTGTCATTGTGACCTCTTGGATGCCTTTCTCTCTCTTACATCTTAAAGCTTTTGGCTTTATTAACCTCCATTATTCGATCAATAAAGTCCAATGTCATCGGAAACCTGTAAGGAAGAAGACAACCAGCGGGGCTCGCATAATCCATGCAAACGTGTTCAGCTAATTACTACATTTAATAATGTCTAGATAAACATTTAAATATTGCCTGGATATTCTATAAGGTGATATTTAGTCTGTCGTCCACCAAAATCCAAAGGTACCACGGCTACAGAGTTGGACAAAACCATATAAATTTTAATCTTATCCTTCCAATAGACCCAACAAATATCCTTTCCACATTTGATTAACATACTCTACTATGCAAAGTCAAAACTACACTTATATTACAAAAAAAAAAAAAAAACAATAATTTATTGCAAAGCATATACTTGGGATTTGCTCTAGGTCTGATTAGTTTATATGAAAGGGGAAAATACGATTCAATTCGTGAGCCGATAAAATTATCAATGCAATTTATCTAAATTTATGAGACAGAATGTACTTCATGAATGAGATCAAGTCCCCTATTGCATGTCCATTGGATTTATGAGGTCATACGCTCTTTCTAATGCATCCGGACGATTCACTTATATTATGATAGGGAAAAATTTTATACGTGTAGCTTATTCAACTTAGTGACGGTACCGAAGTACCCATCGTCCGAGCTCAATCAATCAAATGTATACCGACATAATTGTGTTTATAAGTCTATACATACTGGACATGGCCTTCATTGTGATATTTAAAAATTGGCATAGGGTCAGGGACTTTATAGATAAGTTCAAGAGATTCATTGCATTTAATGTTGCGTTACAATGAACATATTCACTTATAGACACATGTCGCACGATGGAGGCACCACACGTTGGCATCTTAACAGCTCCCTTCAGGCCTCTAGTTTTCGGGGAAAAATTACTAAAAAAATTTATACTCATTACACGGATGCAATTTAGTCCTAAACTTTTCGATTTGACTACTTTAATCCTAAATCTTTTGATGATTTGCCAATGTAGTCCTTGTCATCAATCCATCAAATAGGTTTAGATTTTTTTTTTTTTTTGGTAATTGTCCCCTAGTTTTCACATACTAGAATCCACAAGACATTGCTTTCAAGAATGGCTGGCCAATTATGAGGTTTCTTTGAACTTATCAAATTTGCTTCCATCATAATTTGCATAGTTTCCTCCCCCCCCCTCCTCTCTTCCCTTTTTTTTCCCCTTTTGTCCTTTTAGAGGAAGACATAGAACGTTTCACATGAAAAGACAACTTTGGAAAGCAAAGGTTCTTGTACTCTTAGCTCAAATGAGTAATTCAAAGAATTAGGTTGTCTTTGAGATAGATTAGGCTTACCAATCCAATAATTGCAATGGGACTTCGAACAAATTTTAATATATATATATATATATATATATATATATATATATATATATATAGAGAGAGAGAGAGAGAGAGAGAGAGAGAGAGAGAGAGAGAGAGAGAGATGCCCTACCGACACTTTGAGGGTGTTCCACATTAGCGGGCCGTACCCGAAATCGGACCCGAAAATCCTTATTTGGATCTGTTGAAGGTATAAAACAATAAATCATTATACTTCTTTTATAATACGATTGGGCTTGGGTGGGTTTGATCTGGCCTAAGTAGGCAGTCCGGCCTATTTATCCAAGCACCCAATATAAAGTTTTTTTTTGTTCTAAATGATATATAACAACTTGAGGTTGCTCCATTTTAGTTATGTCGTGAACAAACTTCTGGACAACTCGTGTTTAAGTGTTTGCTATCTCATGTGGAGAGATTTCCTTACTTTTCACTTTGCTGACGAGATCATATACTTATGGATGGAAAATCAACTTCTCAAGTTTTGAATCTAGAACCAAGTCTACGAAGGATCCACCAGCCAGCTCCAACTTAGAAGTTCAACATTTATCCACAAAAAACCGTTCTAAGTTCTAACCCCATGAAAACAAAACAACAATAAGTATATATGATCTCAACATTAGTTTTCCATTGGAGTTGCTAGAAATTCAACTCAAACAACTAATGAAAAGTCTTACAAAAAGACAAATCGATCCTGTCTGGGTGGTCCAGATGGAGAGCCCATACTTAGAATCGAGAACCCGACTAATATTCATAGGCTCCAAAATTTAGGAACTGGTCCGGTAACCGTCCAAAATCGGTCGGTTCAGTTATTTGTTCACCCCTAGTGGGGATCATAGGAGGGTTTTGGCTGACACATGATCAGGCTAATTTATTACGTAAACCTACTCGCAAATAAAAATACCACAGAGAGAAAATTGTTGAGCATATTCTAGTGGAGCCGAGGCATTTAGGGCACGTATGGCAACACTTCTGCTTTAGAAATTAACTTCTGGCCATAAGTTGATTTGTCTACTTATACTCAGAAGCAAAAGTTAATTTTTCTACTGCTTGCTCTAAAAGTTGATTTCGATTAGAGAAATTCGTTTGGTTGAAAATTTCTACTTCTGAAATTATCTATGAAAAATTATTATTGGTAGCCCAAAAATTTTTAAAACCTTATTTTTGAACTTTTTAAATTTCTTAAAAAATATTTTTTATTATTAAAAATATTATTTACTTTTAAAAAATAATAAAATTATTATTTACTTTTTACTTCGATGGTCGGAGATGGCGACTTAGAGACAGTGGTCGCAATGGTGGTTGGCGGAGGGGGACGGGGCGGTGGTCGGCGGTTGGTGGCGGCAAGGGGCAACGGTGGGCGGTGGGGGTGTTGGTCAGCGACGGGTGGCGGTTGTCGGTTGGCAACAGTGGTCACAAAAAGTGGTCGGCTGCGATAGGTGGTGGTTAGCGATGGGGGCGGCAACGGGCAATGGTTGGCGTTGACGGTGATCGCGGGTGGCGATTGGCGGTGGCAGGCTATGGTCAATGGCGGGTGGCAGCAGAGGCGGGCGGGGTCAAAAAGAGGATGATGGCATAATGGAAAGAGGATGAGGCGATAAGCACTTTTTGAGTTGATAAGTAACTTTTTTTAACTTCTCGAACTGGAGAAAAATTAACTTCAGAAGTAGAAATTTGTTTAAAAAATAAATATTTTTACCAAATGGATTTCTGTTTCAGAAGTTAAATTATTAAACGGATTTCTGCTCCATAAGTGCTTTTGGAGCAGAAATCCATTTTCAGAAGTGTTATCATGTGCACCTTTAATGTCCAGCTAGGGCCATTTTGGGCTTCGACCTTGGGCCAACCAAGCAGCCAATGATCAATCATTACACCCATTAAATATGCAATTGAAAAAGGCTCACGCTATTTTCATTTCCTATTGGCTCATGACACCTCTTTTGACATCAAATTGACTGCCTTTGTTTATTGCGGGTCACACTCTTGATTTAAGATTATTTCTTACCATTTTTCTTCGTGAGGTGTACTCCAGATTTAAAACTAATGCTTGCTTTTTTTTTCCCTTTTGCCTTTTCTTTCTCCATTTGAAACAAAAACGGGGTATCCCTTTTCCAAAAAACTGTTTATTTGGTAGATACCTAACTAATTATTGCATTTTTGACAAGAAAAGCTAATTATTCTATTAATCACTTGTATATTTCTTTATTTTTTGTACTATGAAACTATTATTGAAAATATAACTTAAGCACAAGTAAGATGATAATCTGAGTACATTCTATATAATTCATACATCAACTATAATATTTCATTTTTCATGAGATTCTCTTAAATTTGATCCAAAAATCAAAGTTGAAAAAGTCGCGACCATAAGAATAATCTAAGGAAATCAAGTAAATAATTTACAAATAAAACTAACATTTCTTTACTCTAGTATATGATTAGTGCTTGCTTGGAATATAATAATGGGGAATACGTTCAGAAAAAGACAAACATGAAGGAAATGTTAAAATATAACGTGTATGGAAAATGTGGCCCGGTGAAAAAAAAAAGTTATTGGGAAGGGACATGGGTAAGTCTTTCTTTTAGTAAAATTAAAAAAGAAAGAAGAAAAAAAAGTAAAAAAAATAATCTTATATTAAGAATGGGACGCACAATGGATGATATGGTCAATGTAATGTGATATGGGAGTCAGGAGCCAATTAGATGGTGGAAATAGCGCAAGCCTTTTGAAAAACGCATTATTCTTTACCCATAAGGAGCTCAACATGCCAATTTCAAAAGTATTGTAGACCATACATATTGATATGGAACTTTACTTGTCAAATATAAAATGTTGCATTCTAACCCCAAAAAAAAAAATGTATAAAATGTTGTCCAAGTTATACATGACGAATCTTTTTATATTTAATTTATTATTTACATTGATGGAAAACGCACTTTTTTTTAAAAAAAATTTCTATACTTTGCTCTGTGATACCGACAGTATATGTTCTACCTGTATTAGTAAGGATTACATGTAATTAATTCTCTACAAATCATCATAATTTCGTATAATGGTAATTTGAGTGTCAGTTTCGAGTGGCATCTTAGCATGGGCCTATTAAAACTAGTTTTATGTTGTTAATAGACAATTTTGTATATATTTTAATGAGGAGCATGTTGCGCCTTGCATTTTCCACCTTGCGATCTGGGATTTTTGAAAAAAACAACTTTTGCCTTTGATCGAAGATCAAAATCGAAAATGAAAACAACAATGCAATTTCGAAAATGTGTGGCATAGTCTATCACCTGGAGTCTTCACTTTCTTTGGTAGGAGGGGTGCCTTACAGAAATTCAATTCTTAAGCCATTCTTGAGTTGCCGCCAATCTTTTATTAGGTCGACTGGAAACCTAAATTGCTAGGTGTTAAAAGGATACCAACTAATCAATGAGAGGTCAATTGGTGTGCAAAAAGCTAAATATTTAGATCCGGGGGGTTCGGATACGAGCGAGGAAAGGGTAGCATCCCCACATAGCCCATTCGATAGGGATATAAGGACAGCACAAGTGCCATAACTTTCGTATGACGTTCACTTGAGAGTTATAACTTTTTTTTTTTAATCACTTGAGAGCCAAATCGATGAAAATTCGTTCATTTGAGTGTCCATTCTGGCGAATCATCCTATGTGACATTTTAAATTTAATTTTTACCCACGTGGCTTTAAATTTAAGTCAAACTTAGATAATCTTCATTTGGCGTGACAAGAAAGGGTAAAAACGACGTAGCTTTGCCCCTTTCTTTCCCAGATTCATTTCATAAGAAAACCCTAATAAATTCTAGAAAGGGGTGCTTTTGCAATAAGCTTGAGCAATAGAGAGGTTCGATCTTGAGATAAGCAGAGAATATGACACCGCGATGCAAGGAGTTGCGCTTGATTTAGAGGAATCGCAAGGAAAATGTTGGGTCTAGGACAAATCTGCTCTTTCCACTCTGTTTTGCCGACTCATCTTCTTTTGCTGCCACAGCAATGAGAAATTGTTGAAATCCCAAAGAAACTGTTTTGCCGCCACAGCAGGGAGATAACTTCTTTTGGTTTTTTATTAACTTTTACGAATTGAACTAAAACAACGTCGTTTCATTTAGTTTTTTCTGATTGGACTATTCCGGCGAGACAGGTTAGCCTATTTATAACATATTAATGACACATAGGACTTTCTGGCTACATAAATTGTCGGTGGCACTCAAGTGTACGGTTTAAAAAAAAAAATTGCTATTCAAGTGATCGAAAAAAAAAAGTTATGGTACTCAAATAAGTGTTGTACGCAAGTTATGACAGTTGTACTGTTCTTAACCCAATATCCATAGTATGAACATATCTCTAATATCAAAAGCACATGCTCACGTAGTATCAGAGAGAGTTCAACAGGAAATACTGAATAGAATTAGCAAGAGCAAAACAATGGAATTTAACATGGCTCTAGCTTCTACTTACACTATTTACTAATTAGTCACATGAGATTTCAAGTAAGAATCCCATATCATCATACAAACTAAATTTCGAAAAGGTGATTACGAGATATTATGATCAGAAAGTATCAGAGCATATTACCTCTCAATCTCTTCATAAAACATGAACCGCTTGCTGCTACCTAACTCATCAAGCTCTTATCGGTTTAAGCGCGAAAAAGTTTGTAAGTTCAGAATGGATAATCTATAATGCTACAAAATGTCATTAAAACATGAGAAACGTAGTTTTGATCATTCATTTAGAGAATTGCTATTTGCAAAAAGTGCTATATCTCCGGAATTTAAACTCGGAGGGACGTTATTAGAAATGGATGTCCATAGATTGCCAAGGGAGAGGACACATGAATGATCAGTCGGGACTTGAAGTCTATCTTCGATTTCTCTGTTTTTGCTCTTGCCCCTGCGCAAGCGAATGTGCATGAATAGGATACTACGCAATACAAAAATAAATGCAAACTGAGATTCGGGAAATTTGAAAAAACTGTTGGAGTTGGTGAATACTTCGGGGACCCTTGTTTCTCACATCGGGTACGCCCACGTGAGCTTAGGGAAACCGAAGTGTTACCCAACGACATGTAACCCCTGCGCGCGGGATGCGGGGGTTCGGGAGCAACGCCCCCGACACGGGTGTCCCGCCGCCCGATCAGCGGGTGGGGGTTCGGGGGCGGCGCCTCCCGACGGGGGTTTGAGCTTTTATTTAAGCTAGCCCGTATGGTTGGAATTAAGAGGTTTTAGGTTTTTAGCCCGTTTTTGGGGCATATATATTTTGCTCGGTTTTATCATTATGTAAGCAAGAATTGGCTGTAAACTGAAAAATATAGTAAAATCTCTTTGTAGGACGTAGCCCTAATTTTGAGGTGAACTTGTGTAATCTCGTGCGTCATTCCAATTTTTCTTGATTCTCTGTGTGATCGTCTGATTCGGTTTCGATAAATCCCTTCAAAAACTTTCGAAATTTTTTTTAGGAAACATGAAGAAACCCAGCCTTCGGAGTTGTTTCCCTTTTACCTATTAGTAGGATTTCAGCAAGAGGCCAGTTTGGTGTACTTCAACATATCCTCAAAATATAATATTTTTAATGGGTAATCAATGAAAAATCCCAAATGGATATATCTGTGACAAATTTATCCAAAATTATTTTTTAACTACGAAAATCCTAAATTGGTACGGTTGTGACAAATTTACTCAAAACTATTTTTTTGACCACCAAAAACTTTAAATTGGTACACATGTGATAAATTTATCCAAAAATAATTTTTTTGACCACAAAAAATCCGAAAATGGTATACTTGTGACAAATGTACCCTTCTTTAAATTAGGTCAATGCCACGAAAAATTCCAAACCGACACACCTTTGCCAAATAGAGGGTGAAAACCCCAAGCTGGTACACCTGTTAATTGCCACGTATCGGACAACTTAACATTTTAACGGTTAGATTTCACGAAAACTAATGGAGAGTAAATATGTTACAAATGTACCAGTTTGGGGTAAATCTGTCATAAGTCTATCGGTTTGGAGTTTTTTGTAGTTAAAAAAATAGTTTGGGGTAAATTTGTCACATGTGCACAAATTTGAGATTTTTTGTTGTATTAACTCTATTTTTAATGAGTTGCATTTTGTTAAATGGAAATAAGTGAACTACATTATTTGGAAAGGGCAGTCCTAGAAACCAATCAAGTCCTAAATAATCAAAGCCAAAGTAGCAATTCAAATCCTAGAAAAGCAATCAAATCTGCTGGACTGAGCATTGGATTCTACTGGACGTTGGGTTGTATGTTGCGGAATGAGAACATCTTTACATCTATCAAGTCTTGGACTTTGCATTTCATGTGGAGGCGATTATCTGTAGAGTGTCCCTTTAACTAAGAAAACGGAGTAGCAAGTATAACAACTTGAAAAGACCGATCCATGACATTGGTCGAATGCTTGCTTTATTAGTTGTGAAAAGATAGTTCGTTTATGAAACATTGAACTTATGAACTTTGAAACTATCGGTTTAGATTCTTTTTATCAAATGGTATGGCCATTGACTCACTTGTCATGGACCGATGAAATTAACAACACAACGAGGTAAGTAGCAAAGAGAAGAGTGTAGGAAACGTACTTGAGCATCGAAAGATGACAACGATCTCAAAGACATGCAAATGACAATGTGAGGTTTGACGCCAAACGAAAGGCTTGACAAATGGGGCCAAGGGGATGATCTGACTAGTCGTAGCCTTGCGTATGAAGATCGGGTCCTCTTAACTTCGACTTAGTCAAAATGTTATCTTATAGTCACTATGTCTTGCGACAAAGATACACACTTTTGACACCAATAAAGAAAGTTTGGGGTTGGGAAAGGCAACCTTTATTTCACAGTCTCACGGTTAAGATTGTATCCTTCTAAACACCATCCTAGATATTTTCCTAATGGCAGTCCAGGTGCCACGGCATGATGGGTGTGCAAAAAATGTAGTGCTAAAGCATATAGAGTCCGGCATAACGATTTATAAAGCAAGCACAGCTTCAATATCAAATTGAGACTTTCATTCTCATCACCACTATGTAAAACAAATGTTAGTAAAGACTACTTCTCATCTGCAAAAATATTTAACACTTGATGTTAGGGGCGAACCTTATCCCTACGCTGCCATACAAAAATATTTCTAAAAAGAGAAAGTTTAGGCTTAAGTTGTGACAACCTGAATTCCACCAGTGTAACTTAACTAGAGAAATAGCCTTACCACTAGATGGTCTAATTATCGTTCGATCTTGCGCGAAACGGCAACTTTGAAAAATGGGTATGTCGATGGAGTATTTCGATTGCATGGCAAGGCAAACGTCCTTGGATGTTAATTCTACATGCTAATCTAGATTCAATGGACTGTGGGTGACTAGAATCCATCGATTGATCGTCCTGATTTTCGTAAATCGAAGAAAATTGTAATTGTTTGGTGTTCGCACCTGATTCTTGATCATTTTATTTTTTAAAAATTAATTAAAAAAATTTAAAAAACATATAAAAAATATAAAATTACAAAATCAACTTTGAAAGCCTTGGCCCAGCCTTAGGAACTAATTTTGAACAAAGAAAATTTTTTCCAAAATTTTCTGAATTTTAATATTTATTTAATTCGAAATACCCCAAAAATAGAAAAAAATAGCATTTGTGCCCAAAAAAATTAGGAAAAATATTTAATAATTTTATTTTAACTTAATTTCATTTTAGCCACTTTAATTCTCAAAAGGTCGATTTGGGTTTTAGTTTTTCTAAATCACCGATTTTCATGCCTTAATCGAGCAAAAAAATTGAACTTTTTTCCAATAGTTTTTTCCTACTTCAAGTGAATTGTGGCATTTGATCAAGAGACCTTGATTTCACGTTGGTTGAATTAATGCCACGTTTTGGGCACATTTCGAATTTTTGACCTAATTTTTACTATGAGTTTTCATAGATAATCCCTAAAAAACCTACTCTAGGCATGTCGAGACAAAAAATATGAACTGGCCTAAAAAGGACACGGCTGGGAAAAGGAGTTGGGGGTAGTGGTGGCCGGTTCGACGGAACCGCCGGTTCCGGTTCCAAAAAAAGGTGGAACCGGAACCGCCGGTTCCAAGGCCCAATTGCTCTTTTCATCCAACCTACTTCCTTTTTTTTTTTATAATAAAATCGGGTTGGAACCGGCGGTTCTGGGCCCACGGGTCCATTTGGCCACCTCTAGTTGGGGGTTTGTTCTCTCGGCTGGTCTTAGGGAGAAAAAAAAAAGAAAAAAGGAAAAAGAAACAGCAGAAGCTCATAAGAACAGGGAAAAAATTTCAAAAAAGGTCTTAAGTGTCATTATTTTTCTCAAATAAGGGTGCGAAGTAGACTTTGTTTCAAAGAAGGGTATGAAGTGCCATTATTTTCCCGGGAAAATTTCAAAAGAGGGCCTAAAGTTGCCTCGTTTTCTCAAATAAGAGCCTAGAGTGAACATCGTTTCAAATAAGGGTCTGAAGTGCTCAAATCATTTCAAATAATGGCTTAGCTGAAGGACATTTTTGTCTTTTGATATTCTGACCTTTTCTTTTCTATTTTTCTCCTCCCCTCCCCTCCTGTTCATCGTCTCTTATGACTTAAATGCATGGTCGTCTTCGTCTTCCATCTACTGACGCACTCAGCGGGAGAGAGAGAGAGAGAGAGAGAGAGAGAGAGAGAGAGAGAGAGAGACATAGGGGTGGGTCGTTCCTTCATTTCTTTCCCTCGCGACGAATGGATTGATTGGAAACGGGCTTTGGGCCGGACTTGCGGAGGGATTTTGTCGGGGTGTTTCCGAATGGTGAAGAGATTTTGTGGACCGGCGATAAAGAAACCGTAAAAACGAGGTGTTCCGATGGTGACCAATAACAATAACTCAATGGAGATGCTAGAAGTGCCGAGCATCGACACCGACAAGCTCGGCTACAAGATCCTCTTAATCCTCCAGAGTAAGTTCCTCTTCGGCTACGACGACCCCAAGCTCTGGGTCCCCAAGCAAATGAACCCAAAAATCACTTGCCGACACCGATGCGGACACCGAGGGACATCTTGAAGCCGGCCTTGGTGTCGTGCTACGACTTGACGAGCTTGGCACCACTCATGTTCTCGCGTGCAAATGCGTTGGAGACGGATGGGTCCGACTTCCGGCTCTAGGAGGTGTACCGGGCCACGTCGGTGGAGCTCGGCGTCTTAGAGCCGGTGTAGATGCGATCGGTGGACGGGCAAACACAGTACATGGCGATGGGAGGGGCGGCGCGATGAGCAACCCTGCGGCGGCGGCCGGAGGAGATGATGAACGGGAGGGGAGGGGAGGAGAAAAAGGAAAAATAGAAAAGAAGAGGCCAAAAGATTAAAAGACAAAAATGTCCTTCAACTAGGCCCCTATTTGAAATGATTTGAGCAATTTAGGATTTTATTTGAAACGATGTTCACTCTAAGCCTTTATTTGAAAAAACGAGACCACTTCGGTCTCTTTTTTGAAAATTTCCCTTATTTTTCAAAGAAGGGCCAGAAGTGGCTATGGTTGTTTCAAATAAGGGTTTGACCTCACCGGCCGGTCGGCTAAATTTTCGGCCGATCAAGGACATTTTTGTAGAAATATAAATTTAACCTAATTTTTTGTTAAATTAAATTAAAACAAACAATAAAAAAATATAAAGTAAAAAAAGAAGAAAAAGAAAATAGGTTGGAGGAGTGACCTCTCGCTTGTGGCCGCCGCCCCACCACCCGTCGGGGTCATTGGCGCCTCTAACTAAAGTAACTCAAGCTTTTTTTTTTAGACTAATATAGTTACCTCAGGCCTTTATTTGAAGTAATGTGCATTTTAGGTTTTTCTTTGAGATAATGAGAGTGCTTTGGGACCTTTATTTGAAACAACGTCTACTTCATATTCTTATTTGAGAAAATAAAGAGGCCATTTTTTGAAAATTTCCCCAAGAAAAGGACTGAAGCCAAAAGTGGCGGTTTTCTCCCCTCCTTTCCCACGGGTGCAGGTGCTTCAGGGAAAAGTACAAAAGGAGCTCAGTCAAGCTGGACATCTTCCTCCCCCGATGCTGCACCAGAGATCCCTATCTGCTCTTGGGTGATCTCCTGAGCACAGAAGAGACAAAAGAAGACAGCTATAGGTGGAGCGTCAATCGGCTTTAAAAAAGCAAAAGAGAGCAGGAGAGCAGGCGCGGGTTGGGTTCTCGGACGAAAAAGAGGTAGACCGAGAGGTTGAAAGGATCGCACACAAAAAGAAGGCGCGGGAGAAAGAACGAGCAAGAGCACAAAAGAGGAGCTCGTGGGGGAGGACGGGTCAACATCGTCTTCCTCATTCTTGGTGACGAGAGAAACAAAAAAAAAAAAAAAGAGAGAGAGAGAGAACAGTGAGTGGAGGTTCTCAGAGAGGTCTGGGCGAAGAGAGAACTGAGCTCCCCAGCGTGGAGAAGAGAAGAAACCAGAAAGAAATTCTCGGAGAAAACCAGACCATGAAAAAGGAACGCAAAGAAAGTACGAGCCAGAGCCAACATTGATAGGAGTCGCGGTCATTTGACTTTGGCTTTGCCGCCCGGCGAATCTCAAGGTCAGTAATGCCTCGCCCGACGTCCTCATCTTGCGTCGCAGCTGTATCCGAAGGAGAACTAGAGGGACTTTCTGTCAATAGCTCGGTGAACTGAAGGGTGTGCGGAGCTCGCCCTTCCTTGGCTCGTTTAGCGACCCCTAACAGACCACGTTTCTTCAAACGGGTAAGCCGAAGCCCCCCTCCTGCTGTGGTCTGAACTGAACTTGCTTGAGTTCAGACCTTCGTTTTCATTGCATCCGAGATATCTTCGCATGTGTCGGATCGTTGTTATGGCGTAGTGGTGGCGTTTGCCAATAGTGGCCGCTAGCGTCGCGTCGTCGTTTGAGGTGATCGGCGATGGCTCAGTGTCAGCCGACGCGACCGGAAAAGAGCGAGTCCCGAAGAGGCTCGGACAGAGATGACGCCGTGGGGGAGAAGGCTGGATCGAGTTGGCGTCGGGGTCATCGGCCTGGTGATTGGCGTCGGAGTCGGTGGCTGGCCGCGTCGTTGGGAGCTGTTACATTAAGGTTGGGGAAGGAGAAGAGCCACGGAGGAGAAGCACCGGGAAAAGTAACTTTAGATAAAAGAAAAGAATAAAATAAAGAAAAGAGTAAAAAAAATATAAATACAACATCGACATCACCTTTATCCCAAACTAGTTGGGGTCGGCGGTCAATGAACCCAAAAATAAATAAAATAGAAGGAAAACCGATTGAGGGAAAAGAAATAATTATAGAAAAATATAAATATATATAAATATATAAATATATATAGGAAAAACGGACTAAAAAGGATAATCCGGAACATAGGAATTGTACCCATTCACAATGCTAATAGCTTTCCTCCACTCAATCCTAAGACAAACCGTACATCAATATATTTCTCATTTCATTAAATCTTGTTTTATTACTTTCCCCCAAGTAAGTTTCGACCAACATTTTCCTTTTTTCATGTCATGTTATCGATAACAAACTTCGGTTCTTACCGGAGCATCTAGGGATCTTCGAAAAATATGTCCAAACCATCTCAATCTATGTTCTCTCATCTTTTTTGCCACCGGTACTACTCCAACTTTTCGTCGAATATTTTCATTTCTTATCTTATCCATCCTTATATGACCACACATCCACCTTAACATCTTCATTTCCGTCACTCTCATTTTATTCTTATGTTGCCTCTGTGCTGGCCAACATTCAGCTCCGTATAGCATTGTAAGCATTACTACTATTCTATAAAATTTTCCTCATGGACTGCTTTTCGAAATTGGAAAAAAAAACTGGGTCCTATGTTAGTTTTGGTATTGTGTCTGATGGACTTGCTTTTCCAAATTGGGCTACACATTGAATTTTCCGATTGGGCCAATGGAGGAGAGAATACAAAGAAAGTAGGCTAGGTCTAGATTTAAGTCAAATTGGGCCTCTCTTAAAGTCACTAAAAAATACAAAAGTGGGCCTTTCTTGTTTTAGATTTTATTTGGGCTTTAGGTTTCTTTCTTGGCTCGTGGCTTTAGAAGGGTTGGGCTTAGAAGCCCAGCCCAAATCAATATTTTCTGAATAAAAGATATTAAAAAATAAAAAAAATTCGAAAAAAAATAAAAAAAAACCCCAAAAAATAGGAAATGGCTACAATCAACTGGCCAAACCTATTTTGGATGTTCTCAACCCCCGACCCTTTCAAAATGACGATTTTACCCTTTTGGGCGACTTGTCCCAAATCCTTCCAAACCTTTTCCCAAACCTTAAGCAAACATTCTCTAAGCCTCTAGGGATTTACTAGAGAAGCCTTGACTTGCCTTGATGTGATTTATTTGAGCATTTTGGATCCTTACGATTGATAGGATTAGTCTTCCCGATTTGCATGAAACCTAGATTTAGACTTGCCTCACCGGAAAGCCGCACCCGCATGAAATCTTAGTTAGGATAGTCACTCGATATTAAGTACTGAAAAGGCGTTGGTAGAAATATTGATATAACCAAGTCCTCGAACCCAAAATATTTGGTTCTACGTAACCGAACGATCTCTCCTAATTGTTTAGTAAGGTAACCGGCCAACCTTCCAAAAATGGTTGGTGGCAACTCCTTTTTGCATGAACATGTCACAAGACCCCACTAAGGTCGAACCCGATTGATATTCAATCGATAAATTTCCTTAAACTCCCATTACGATTTGGTATGGGCATTGGAAGGCCAGTGCCAAGAAAGCTCGCTTCCACAAAAGGGCCACCTTGACAATCCATTAGCCCAACGTACTGTCCTCCTTCCAAGATTTGGGACGCGACACCTGGGTAAGGCGTACAGCCATGAGTAATTTGAGGGGTTTACTATCAAATCTTGCTTTGCCTGTTGATTTTTCCTTGTTTATTATGGTTATGGGATCCTGGACAACGCGAATTTAGGAATAGAACGCCTAGTATGTGGTTGATTGGACACGAATTAATGATCTAGTCTTCTTGGGTGTCCGGCCATGAGGTGTAGAAGGACCTTTAATGAAATTGTGTACTCTGATTGTTGGTTTTGCATGACTGATTGAAACATTAGATGGTTTAGTCGTTTGACTAGAGGTTTACTTACAGAGCTTCGGCTCACTTTCGTTGATTTAACCTTTTTCAGATAAGCAAACTAGTGAGGTGAAACGGTCATGGATAGTGGTAGCTATAGATGGAAATGATGTTGGCGGATCGGGAACAAATTTTTTCTTGTAGTCTTCCAGTTGTTGTCTTGGTTATCAAAATGGAAAAATGTACATAACTCTTTCTAAGTATATAAAAGTAAGCAATTTCACAATTTGTTTAATGATCTTAGTAATTGTCTATACATGTTAGTGAATCCTATTAGGCCATACCCTTTAGGCATCTTGCCTACGTCAATTTATTGCACTTGTATGCTCGTATGACGGACTTACTTTGTATAGTCTTTCGCATACGCCAATGTATATATATAATATAAGATTAAATCAAAGTGCGTTAGTAGGTGGCGGGCTTGGGACGTCACATAAGTCAACTAAGAGTTTTAACTCAAGTCATCGGTGGAGTTGCCAAGCGATTACGACTTTCCTAGAGGTGAACTTTCAAAAGGAAAGCTAATGAATTTCTAAGCCAAAGACTTAGCTCGAACTCTTCTAGGTTCATACCAATCACAACTTTGGAGTTTTGATTTAATCATTTTAACATGCAGTTTAATGTAATTAGGAGTCGCCACCAATTTATTATGAGTCAATTAGAAACTCAAGAAAAATAACACTTTATTTCTGCGAACCGGAGATATCATAGATGCGGGGATTTGGTTATGCTAGATTAATCTAAAGCCATTTTCATACCTTTTATCTTATTTCAAAAAATGTTTTGCTGGCAATCTTGGTCGAACATAAGATCGTACGGATGCGCAATGGTGAATTTGGCACTCACTAAATTAAAGCAATAAATCATTTGCTCAAAGGAATGAGAGAACCTCGATGCTAGGTAAATCAAAAGCATAGCTCTATTATGTCCAATGCATCATGTGTTCTGCCAAAATGTTAACTAAATAATATATCCATGATCTAAACATGATTTCTAAGTGCAATCACAATTAATTCTTTTTTGGATATTTTCGTCCTTTTAAAAAATTAAACTATATACAATTCATGAAATTTAGGCTTCTTTAATATACTTGTCATCAAAATAATGTCAAGATAAAATTAGCATAATCGATTTTATTTGTATTTAATTTCTTCATTACGATTTTTCTTTCACCACTCTTGGATAAATTTTACAGAAGACGCACCGAAAAATTCATATGCAATTAAACAACAGAAGAACATTTAATTCGTAATCGAATGCTTTGTATCTACATATATAAATTATGTTAACACTTGAGTTTTATTAAGTCCCGTTTTTTTGTTTATCATAGGTGGGTGTGATAGGAGTCGAGGATGAGGGTAGAGTTATATAATATCAATTTTTGGGTGAATCTTGAAATATTATCTTTCGATTAATTATAGTATTTTTTTAGAATTTTTGGGAATGTAGGTGAGAAGGGAAGAAAAATAACCCCTAAACCCCACTCAAACTGTCAAACTACTTGAAATCGGTTACTCATAACCTCACTTGAACTGAAAAACCCTAAAAAATTTGAGTCGATTCAAGCTAAGTATGACCGGCTAGGGTTTTTTTTACACTCGTACTAACTATTATGTTGGATTTTTTTATGTCATCTCGGAATATCTTGATTAGTTAAGTCCTTACACAAGTCCAATTTTATCCAAATATGACTTGTTAAGGTTCCGTTCACATTTTTATAGTTAAATTTAAAAAAATTAGGAATATAAATTTTTAGGGTCGTACCAAACACATTTTATTCTTCTTCTATTTTGGGAATAAAAATTTTGTGTAGTTACCAAACGCGTTCTTTTGCTCAGAAACTTATCCAGGGAATATACATAGAAAAAACCAGTTCTAAACATAAATTATTTCTGGGAACAAAATTGTTACCAAACGCACCCCAAGTGCCCCATTTTTTAGTCCTAGATGCATGCTTACAAAAAAAAAAAAAAAAAAACAATCACGAACTTGAGATAGAAAACACCTACAAAAGTCCAACCTCCTTTGAGAAAACAAATATAAGGTATCGAAGCACTGAAAAAAGATTTTGCCTGGCACTCAATAACCTTATTGAAATGGCCAAGAGCTCTTTTGTGTTGATATTCAACAATGTCCCATGGAAAACCGCCTACGAGACACTTGTTCTTCACCATCTTCATGTCCTCATTCAATTCCAACCGCGGTGGTAGGAGCGGTCGTTCTAGTTTTGGAATCCACAACGCAACTATCCTTAAGATTGTTGGAAAAATAGATAATATGAAAAATAAGAATTATTGAAAATCAGTTGAAAAAGATTAAAAAATAAGATCAAAATATTTGAGGTGTGCACATACTGTTCTTAAGGATAATTCCGTCTCTCGAAGTATGAAACTCGATGCAATAGGCTCTAGCGGCTGTTCTTCCAAGATATAACATACTTTCTTCTTTGTCCCGCTTAGAACAATATAAGGAACATGAATAATGTTATATGAATATCCCAGCAAAGAAAGTATCGGCGATTGCTGCTAATTATTAAATGGGTCACTATGCTTAACACAAAGCCTTCTCAATCCTTCTTCACCACGGCCGAGGAAGGGACAGATCCGGTTAGGAGTAGAGATGCTAGCTTGGGTACATACATCAGGCTTTGTTGTTAATATGTCAAGGGTTGGTAAGATTTTGCGTGTTGTATCCAATTAAACCACATGCTCCCGTCAATTCCTTTGAGTTTCTGTCTTGCGACCGTACTCACCAGGCGGAGTGTTTCACGTGTTAGCCGGGCCCCTGGTCCGCGTAGACCAAGGGCGAACACTCATCGTTTACGGCATGGACTACCAAGGTATCTAATCCCGTTCGCTCCCCATGCTTTCGCACACTAGCATCGATAGGGACCGAGAGAGCTGCCTTCGCTTAAATAAAAGAATATTCTTGTTTGAACACGCCCATAAATATATATGTTTGGAGTAATACTTTATAGATAAAAGAAAGCGAGCCGTTTTCCATAATCAGTTCTTGCTTTTAATTGAAAAAAAAATATTATAAATCCGTTACAAATTGACGGCATAAAGAACTGATACAAAAATAATTGCTTTCAATATTTCAAAACTTACTGAAATATACCACCGGAACGACAACCAACGAGCGACAATCAGAACGGTGCAAGGCAAGATGCTGTAACTAGAGCGCAATGAGGGCCGAAGCACGGGCTTGTCGGCAGGAAGTCGGCGATGACGCGGCGCTGCAGAAGCAAAGAGCGCGAGAACGGCCGCCGTGCGTGCAAGGGAGAGTCGTAGTCGTGTACGTGCAAGTCTCCAAAAGAAACTCCCTCCTCCATTGTGACTGTGTGTCTGTAGTCTGAGTCCCCCCTCTCTTTCGTGTTTTTCTTGTGCGTGCAGGAGTTGGAAGTCTTTAAAGTTGGCGTATGGCGACTGGAAATTGGGAGATGGCCAAGCGTGAGAGCAACGACAACAAGGAGCGTGGTCACCGTGGAAAGAAAGCTTCGTTCCGCTTGTGCTCCGTTCGTTTCGCGAAAGATGTGACATATTTGAAAAGCATTTTTTCGTGAAGTCATGTTACAAGAAAATGCAATATTTTTCGGTATTTGGTTGAGACCTGAAAATGACCTGGAAACTATTTCCCATCCTTTGGTAAGAAAAATCTAATTTGATTTTTTGCACTGTTGTTTGGCCGAAAATTGCTAATGTGGACGCCGCCTATCGTATGTGATACGGCCGACACTAATGTGAACAATTTTTATAATGTTTAAATATTTTTATTATTTTTATTATTATTTTCTTTTTCTTTCTTCCTCCACCACGATCGGTCGACTGCGGCCAAAGGCGAGCTTGAGCTCGCTAGAATCTAGCGAGCCCACGACCGGCCGAGGAAGAAGGAAAAAAAAAAAGAAAAAAATTGAAAGGAAAAAAAAAAGAAATAAAACATAAAATAAAAAATAATTAAAAAGAAAATAAATGTGAAGAAGCTTAGTATTCATCTTTTCAAACATGAATAGAGACCGTGCTTCTACTTTCTTACCAGTCTAGGAGTATTACTTATTTTCATGACATTCTCCTATGCATCTAATTAAGAGTCGGAGCATATTGTCTATTTTTTTTTTTTGGTGATTTGACATTTATAGTGCTCTTTTAGTACTTATAACTTTTAAAACGTGAGGCAAATATGAGATATATTATGCATGATACATATTTCTACATTATTGCAAAATCTCGTAAATATCCTTAATAGAATCTATATACTCTAAATAGTCACTTTTAAACATTCATTACCAAAGCATGCATACTTATGTTATTTCTTGTACATCAATAATAGATTTACCACAATATGAATACGAATAGAAAAGCAGGATTAGAATGTTGCTAGGATTTGATATTTCCTAAAGTGACTATTAAAAAAGAAATTACTGCATAATGATCGCACGTCAATATGTCATGTGACTCAACTTTTAGTGCATAAGGACACCTCAAGTGCCATTATTTGTGTACGATGCTCACTTTGGTGCCAATATTTTTTTACATCACTTAAGTGTCAAATCAGAAAAAAAAGATCACTTTAGCGCCAACGGCAAGAAATTCCAACGACCTCACCGGAGTTGGCACTTAAATAATTGTTTCTAAAATTATTAGCACTTATGTGATTCAAAAAACGATTACTTTAGTATCAAATCCGAGAAAAAAATGATCACTTTAGTGCCAACTGTACGAAATTCCGGCGACCTCATCGGATTTGGCACTTAAATAACTGTTTCCAAAAAAATTAGCATTTAAGTGATAAAAAAAATATTGGCATTAAAGTGAGCATCGTATATAAATATTGGCACTTGAGGTATCCTTTTACCCAACTTTTAGTGTATGTTCCCGTGCGAATTTCGGCAATCACTTATTCTGATTCTACGTAATGATTATTTTGAACAAAATGTTGGGAGCATTACCTCTCATATGTGTGTATCAAATTTGTTTTTTTGCCCTTTCAATTACATCCACTGGTATTTTTCCGGGGCAAGAAATCGGCTAATGCACGCAACTTCCACTAATGATTGCACAGTTGCACTGACGTAAAAAACTCAGATGGCAGAGTCAAGTGAACTAGTAATCGAGAGAGGAAGAGAGATGAATGTTGCTATTTTCTAGCAATAAAGCAAACTAAAGGAACAGACTGCGCAGGATGGAATCGGGAGACCATGATCCTGGCGATGCTGAAACCGGCGTCTGAGATGTCCTTCGTTATTCTTATGCTTGTCTTCGCGGCATCAGCAGCAGCGGCGGCAGAGTCATCTCCTCCGAGCCTAACTCTGTCCGAACACGTGGCAATCTCAAAGACATCCCGTACCCTTTTGGAATCGGACCTGACTGCTCCTTGTCCGACCGGTTTGAGATCGATTGCCAGTGAACCCGCGGCATCTCCACTCCAGTACTTAAGAACTTGAGCGTGGTGGTGTTAAATATCTCGCAACCGGACAGTTCCTCCCCAGGCCTCGTTACGATCAGCCAGCCGATAACCTACTCCCATCGTAATTCTGTGACCAACCAGGAAAAATACGCCCCAGTGGACTTAAGGGGCAGCCTTTTCAGGTACTCCAAGAGTAACTATTTTGTCTCTGGAGGTTGTGACAACCTGGCCTTGATGGCCGACACCGATTACCCTCGGTCCACCGTAGGATGCAAGTCTTCCTGCGACGGAACGGGGACTTACAGGGTCGATCCGTGCTCCAGTGGTAAGAATTGCTATGTGACTTCAATCCCCAGTGAAATCTCAGCATACAGCGTGGTGTTCAAGACTATCAATGGTGAAGCCATAGTGCCAGGGGATACAGAATGCAGATACACTTTCTTGGTCGAGAGCACATGGTGGTGGGATCAAGCTAATTGGACCAGTCTACCGCTGGACATTCCGGTGGCGCTCGAATGGGCAGTCACCAAACATGAGGAGATGGGGATCCGACAAAGAAACAGTACTAAACAAAAAAACAGGCGAAGCAGTGACATCGGCTCCTGCTATACGTACTCGACGATCAAGATTCCTCCCATGACATATTGTTCTTGCAATCAAGGCTACAGAGGGAATTATCTTCTTCCCGACGGATGCCAAGGTGCGATTGCAACGTCCCCTTCTATTTTGTATCATCATCTTTATCCATAGCTAGGTAGGACGCTATGCGAGCTCGAACCTATGAAAAGCCCGTGGATGAAATTAATTAAATTGTTCGAATCGGACGATGGATGCTAAAAAATTTGGTACTACAGAAGAATCCAAGAGAGAATTTGACTGCTGAAAGTTCAGTCTGATATCATGTGTGTTGAAACTGCTTGCTCTTTTTGCTTCTTTCTTTACTTTTGATCAGATGTTGACGAGTGCAAGAAAAAACCGGACCTCAATTGTCGAGGGAAATGTGTGAATCAACCCGGGTCATACAGCTGCATAGACTATAAGATCATTGCCATAATAGGTTCGTCACTTCCAGCTCTTTCTTTTGAGTTATTTTGCTGAGTGAGTCCTCCATTTTTGCCTTCTCCATTCAAAGCAAGAAGGCATTTGTTCAAATTGGTAGAAGCTAATTTGTTGATGAAGAAGGTGAAATTGGTTACGTAATGCAAGAGTGAAGAAAAACTCTCAGGATATCATCAATCATGTTCCTAAAGCAATCGCGGTCGACTTTGTTTTTACATAGGTACGAGCGCGGGTGTCGGAGCCATAATATTACTTCTTCTTTCTGGGTGGTTGTACAAACTTATCAAAAGAAGGCGCGAGGCAAAGCTCAAGCAAAAATTCTTCAAACATAATGGCGGACTTCTGTTGAAAAAATGACTATCTTCTATTAAACATGACCATATGCAGAAAGGCAAGTTATTCACCTCAGCGGAGCTAGACACGGCTACGGACCATTTTAATGAGAACCGAATATTGGGTCGGGGTGGCCAAGGAACTGTCTACAAGGGAATGTTGATAGACGGCATGATTATTGCGGTCAAGAAATCCAAAATTGTCAATGTAGGACAAGTCGAACAGTTTGTCAATGAGGTCATCATTCTCTTTGAAATCAATCACAGCAATGCGGTCAAGTTATTAGGATTCTGTATGGAAAGTGAAATTCCTCTTTTAGTATATGAATTTGTCCCGAATGGAACTCTCTACCAATATCTTCACGATCTAGATGAAAAATCCGTTTCATGGGACACGCGGCTAAGAATTGCCAACAAAGTTGCCGGGGCTCTTTCATATTTGCACTTTGCTGCAGCCATACCGGTTTATCACTGTGATATCAAGTTGTCTAATATACTCTTGGATGAGAAATATCGAGCTAAAGTGGTGGATTTTGGAGCTTCCAGATCAATTACCATTGACCAAACTCACTTGACCACGATGGTGCGAGGAACCTTTGGATACTTGGACCCAGAGTACTTCCAAACAAATCAATTTACAGGCAAGAGTGATGTTTATAGCTTTGGGGTTGTCCTCGTCTAGCTCCTAACCGGAGAAAAGCCAATTTCTCAATTCCTCCGTCGCAACTAACCTATTATGGAATGGTTAGGGGGCCAAGCATGACGCGAGAGGCCCGCCTTACTTCTGAAAACTAAATTCGTAGACCTCGGAGACTTGTTTACGTTTGATTCTTCTAGGCGCTCATTATCGGCACATTTATCTCTCATAGGAGAATGCTTTGTATGAGAATGCTTTGCTACAATATTTTCTGTTCTTATTTTACGATTTTTTTAAACAGATCAAAGGCGTCTTTGAACAAGGGCGGAAATCCAAGGCTCTCATCCACGCTCCGTCTGATTTCCTTTGAGCAAAAGTGTTAAGCTTTCTGCTTGCAATTCTCCGATATGGGAAGAAAGGGAGCTGGAAAGTCGTGAGGGTTGCTTCTGTTTGTAGAATCGTCCATTGAGCTTCTTTTGGAAGCAACACACTCTTCAAAACGTAAAATATCAATAATTATTAGTCGATACCAACCTTGCTTGTGACTGTTACAATAAAACTGTCTCTACATAACTGTATTCCTTCTACAACAACGCACCATACATTCTTCCCAAAAAAGTTTCTGAATCATATCTCTTGAGACAACCAATTCAGGAGCTCTTGGTTGTTGCGTTAGTCATTTCAATTAATGACAGAGCAAGTTGGCGAAGTTTCCGAATCATATTTCTAGAGTGCCGCGACCCTCCTAAGTTGAACCATAGGAAGGTAATGGATTACTAAATTTGTGCGAATCATCTTTTGCGATTTGGTACTTATGCATTGTACAGACCCTCTCAAGCTCTATCATCCCGACTTGAATTTCGCAAAATTATGACATTTAGTTTTGTTTAGGAGTCGCAGTAACCTATTATGTGCTGGTTAAGCCCGAATAAGACGCTGGAGCCCACTCTATTCATCCAAACAAGAGATTCATAAGTTACGAAACTTGATACCCTAGATAAATTTATCGTCATTATGGTAACTTTTCTCCTCTATAAAAAAGATTTGCATGTAATATCTCTAATTTTATTCCCTAAATCCTCTAACACAAGTAAAAGGGTGATCATGTATGGGTACGCAAGTCATAAAAACTAAATCAAGCAATAATAAGCATCAACTCAAATGGGGGATAATGACATCATATCTATCATAATTTTCGTTGTTTTCAAAAGTTTATAGCACTCAAGTAATCAATTGAAAAGTTACATAACATTCAAGTAATAATAATAATAAAAAAGTTATAGACTCAAGTGAATGTCATACATAATTTGTGGCATTCAAGTGATTGAAAGAAAAAAGTTGTACAAAAAATTATCACACTTATGACGTCCTTTTCCCCAAGGCAAAAATTAATTAAGGGTTTGTTATTAAGCCTCGGAACAAGACCCCCGTGAGCTATAAATCAAATTACATATGCACCGAGACTCCATTTATTTAACAAAAAATGAATGATCGGGAGAATATTTTTCAAAAAAATGATTGTTTATATCGCTTGAAATAATTAGTCAATGAAAAATAGTTTCATTATTGAAAATAATTTAAGTCTTAGTATTTCCGTGGACGATGAAAATATTTATCAAAATGGTTCATTTTCTGAGAAACATACGCAATATAAATTAAAATAAACATAAGATGCTACTATTTAAGTGCCAAAAACTCCTAAATGCCTAGATAACTGTAAGTAAATTATGAATCACCTATCTTTCAAAACTTACGTAGATGCAAACTAGATGTAATTCCAATCTAAGTTTTTTGTTGCTTTGTATATATTTAATTTTCAAATAGGCAGATACAAAAGAAATTTAAGTAATAAAACTAAAATATAAGTCTTAAGAATTGCATAAGGCCAAGGCTTATAGCTAGGCTGTCAAATGGGTGTATCATGTCGAGTTCGGATCAAGTTGAAAATGGTCCAATCCAGATTGATCCACTTATAAGCAATATAAATTTAATGACTCCTATCTAACCCGACCCGACACCCGACCCTACATATATTATTAAAAAATATTCATATGTATTCTTATTATATAATCCCGTACCCACTTATTTAAAGCCCATTAATGCCCACATTTATGATGCAATACGTTCTCAACTATTTATTGTTGGCATGAGCTGTCAATTAGAGATAACATAGGAATCCAAATTATTTTACTTCCTATTTTTTCTTCTAATTAGGAGGATTGTTAGGATTGACTCTTCATTGTATATTTATACTCGAAAGCATTGTAAAACAGAACGTACATAGAGTACAAAAACTTTCTCCAGAAAGTTATATGTGTTTCTTCATGGTATCATGGTATCAGAACGACTCTACCCTAGGACCTGATCTCACCATGGCTGAAGGCACTGATTTAACTCTTCCACAACCAACCGGTAAGAAACTACAATTAAGGGTAACATTTGTCCAAGGTTGGTGAAACAGGTAAGCAAACTTCTCTAAGGTTTTTATTTCGCGAAAAAAAGAATGATTTAAAAAATATTTTCGTAAAAATAATCGTATGAAATGACTAGTTATTGAATTTTTTTTTCATTGTCAACAACAATATATGTCTAATAGTTTTATGGACGATAAAAATAATTTTTGATCATTATTTTCGTAAGCGATCCAAGATTTTTTTTTTAAAAATCATTTATTTTTCGCATAGTAAAATGGAGCGATAAATGGATGGAGATGGAAAACGGAATTCTCGTACTAACGAGGAAAAAGAAAACTGCAGAGAAATAGCCTCAAGCTGTTGTTGTTGCTCTCTCCGGCGTTGACTTTAAGTGCTCACTGCTCACCCACTAACTGAGATCATCCAGTTCGACCTCGCGATCTCCGAAGAGAGCAAACATGATGGCGAACACCGCCAGGCTCCGCCCTCTGGCATGGTGGTGGAAGAAGTGGACCAAGAGGGACTGGGCAATCGCAGCCGTTGCCGTCACCGCCTTCCTCTTCCTCCTCTCTTCTCTGTCCGACGACCCTCGCCGCGATCGAGGCCCCGGAGCTCGGTTGCCGGCGGCCGATTTGGTCGACTTGACCTTGCTTCGCGATGCCGATGCCAAAGGCGCACGTAATTTCTCCAGTCTCTGCTTCCGATTCGATTTTCGTGGAGTTTTAGTTGTTTAAGTGGATGTGCCCAAAAAGGGGTGAGAAAAAAATTCGAGCTTGGACAGAGCCTGAAACTGTGCGATGTTTCGTTTGTGGTTGCAGTGTGTTTGGATGGGAGTGCACCTGGATACCATTTCTCCAAGGGTTTCGGATCTGGCTTCGACAGTTGGCTTATCCACATTGAGGTTCTCTTTTGATCATGTCCATCTATAACTTAAGAACTTCGAGGAATGCTTGTTGGTTAATCTCAAAGTTCTTATTTTGGCTGTCTGGACATTGCCTTTCATGCTCTGGGTTATCAGAGGAAGATTTGTTTTCCTTCTTTATGGTACCATACCATATTTGTATTACTTGAAGAACTAGATTGGTCCTGGTCATGTGTAGTTGCGACATTTCATTTGCATTGGATGGTTGTTAGGAAGTGTGTAGAAAGCCAATCTTGATGGCAGTCTGAGGGGATCAATTTCGGCTAGATGTACGGTCTGTTCTCTCCTCTATTTCCATTACAGAGCACGGTAACAACATAGAACTATGAAGATAAGCTGTTGCCATGAATGACAGGAATTGCCTTCCAGATACGTTTGTATCCATGCATATGCAGAATTGAACATTCAAATCTTTTTGTAATTCAAGGTGTGTTTGAAACTGCGATCATGATGTCGAAGGGAGGGAGCAAATCGATCTCCTTTTCTAAGTACAAACCTCATACGATGTGCCTTGAGGAAAAGAAAAGGTCACATGAAGTTCCACTGTCTGAGAATGGAATTGAAATCTCATTGTCTTAACATAACCTTTTGAGTTGTCCATGCCGTTTCCAGAAGAATTTTGGTTGTCATCTGCGCTTCCTAGTGAGGGTTAATGGGTTATTATGCTGTCTCCATTTGTCATTTTAGTTTTCAAAATGCTCCATGTTTTTTATGCAGCCTCCTTAAGCTGACCTTAGTGATTGGGTGTGGGGGAAGGGATTAGTTGTTACAGCCGCTCCATTGTAGTCACTTTGTGACTTCGGTAGTTACGACAATATCCCTCTTGAAAATAGGACAAATATTGAATTTATCTGTGCTTTTTGTCTAAGTGTGGTGGTAAATACTAGTAATGTCTCCATAGGACCTCATGTGGCTGTAAAGGAGACTTCATGTTTGGGTTGGCTTCGATGTTAACTTTCTACTCTTTTGCAAATCTTGCAGCTCTTACAATTTGAATTTTAGCGAAAGTAGAACACCTGAAAGCTTTTAAGTTTCTAGATGTTAATATTAACATGTAGAGAAAAAATTTCATGGATATAGGTTTTACGATCTCTGGAACTTATAATACTGTTGTGTTTATGTTTAAATGTTGGAGGGAAAGTCATACGTGGAAGAATACATGGTCTTTCGGTTTTCCAAACAACTCTTGCCACAGTCAGAGAAAAGTGAGTAGCAGAGTAATAATTTGATGCGTCTCATATGTATGATGGAAGAGAGTGTATTTCCCTCTTGATGCCTGCAAGAGGGTGACTCTTAAATTTCTCAGACAATCATTTGAACGAGAAAAGATGTTTTCTGCTTGGTTGTTAGAATAACGTATATGTTGGGATTAGGTAACATGGAACCAACACATGCTTACCATATGAACAAATGCCTTCAAGTTTCTTTAATCACAGTTCAAGGCAATTTTTCCTAATGATCTTTAAAATGCACTTCATTGGTATCCAATTTAAAGTGGATCTGGGATTCCCTGTAATTACATATGTTTGTTCTTTGCCTTATGCCCACACTGAGTAAAACAGGGTCCATTTTGTGTTTTGCTCTTAGTAGTTTGTCCATCATGCAGTTGCATTCATTGTGAAAAGCACTATATGTTTTCTTAGGTTGGTTAGAACAATTTAGGTGTAAACACCTACAATCTACATTACTGGGTGGTTTTGTTGAAATCACTATCGACTCAAATCTGACTGGTTTTCCTTTTCTACTTCTCTATCTGCTACAAAAGAGAGGGTGAAGAAGGCAAGAAATTCCTTTCTACTCCTTAACTACCGAGACTTTGTCTTTAGAACCCTAAATAAGAGTCACATTACCAACCGAAACTTTCATACTATTGTGCGTGGAAATTTTCAACCGCATACTGTCGGTTTTCATTGAAGACTTATGTGATAGATATTATTTGGAAAATTGCTGACTAGCCTGCTTTTAGAGATCAGCAAATTAATAGATCTTGATGGTTACACTGAATATGTTTGCTAATCTTCTTCACAAAGTGCTTACCAGTTGTACATTTAGTTCCTCTGTTGGTAACATGTTTCTTTGGATATTTGTTGTTTACCCATTATCTTTGCCTTTTGAGCTTGATGCCAGGGTGGGGGTTGGTGCGATAGCCTATCATCATGCTTATCACGGGCAAAAACTAAACTAGGTTCTTCAGCGTATATGGAGCAGCAAGTTTCCTTTTCTGGAATTTTAAGCAGTGAACCCTCACAAAATCCAGGTAATTGGCTGTAAGCTGCATCTAAATCTTTGTGGTGCTCTGTAGATGGCTTGTCTTTTTTACTGCTTAAGTTAGAAAGGTGAAAACCAATACTAGGCCTACGTAAGTGTAAGAAGCAGTTTGTACATAGTGTATGAACATTTTGCTTTCTAGATCAATGGTAATTAGTAGTTTAGGTAAATATAGTAGAATAATAGGAATTATGTAGCTTTCTTATGCTTCTGAGTTCTACGTCTATAATGATGTGCGTGCTTTATAGAGGAAAGTTTTCTAAGGGATGTTCTTAAAGTCACATTTATGAAGCTTTCCACCCAAGTTTTCATTAAAGATGAATCATGACATTTGACCTACTTAAGGTGACAGTACTCTTCTCTTCAGATCTTACAAATGTTTTCTGCTGTAAAGTAATTTTTTTTCTCCTCGACTTCCTATATTTTCAGTTTTAATCTCCTAGATATCTTTCTTTTGGCCTCTTTCTAATTTCACTCTTTTTCTGTAGAGTTTTGACTTTTGACTAAATTCTACTTATAGTTAGTCTGTATAAAACGATCTTATGGAAGATTGGAAAGGGCACTCTTCTACAGAATAAATGCACTTCTCGTTGATATATTACTTCCAGTGATTGAGTCCCAGATGCTGTGTGAATTGTATCTAGATACCTAGAGCATTGCTAGATACTTTATTGACCTGCAAGTTTCCTTACAACCGAGAATGCTTGATAAAACTGGCACATTAATGCCCTCACCTACGGAAAGGATTTCATTTTTTCCCCATTGCACTCTTACGGTACTGTGATCTTTCATATATGATATTTAATGGGATATTCTGTCTAATTCAATTCTGAAGAGCGCTTCCCTGCTGGGGCCTATAGATATTCAGTGCCTCTCTCTGCTTAGATATTGGAACTTCTTTTTGTCTCTGTTGCATTTCACTTGTTCTATGGTCTCTTGCTTCTATAGGAGGACACAAAAAGTCACCATCATTGGGTCTGTCAAAGGGGATGTGGTTGTGAACATAAATAAGTGATCTTAAATTTTTTTTTTTTTGGGAACTTGAAATACTTACAACCTCTAGCAAAGCGAATATTCATCAGCTCCTGACCTAGAAGAGCCTATCTTTACACTCCTCAATGCATCTGCCTCATTCCCTCTGTATTGCAATCTTCCATGGCATAATTCTGTTGAAACAGGAAAATAGCAGCCTGAGTCATGCTTCATTGGATGTTGGCAGCTGACTCATTTCTTAAACTCCGTTATCCCAAAAACATTTATTTCTAATGAATTGAACACTTCGTCAAGGAGATGCATTAAATGGTACATCAAATGCTTTTAGTTATATCCTTTGGACTTCTGACTTTTATACAGTTGATATTGATATCTTGCAGTTTCTAATTTAGGCCTTCTGCGCATTTTTCAGAATTTTTTAACTGGAACAAAGTCAAGATAAGGTACTGTGATGGTGCGTCCTTTTCTGGTCATCCACAAAGTGAACCGAAGGTTGGTGTTGGTAAATTATTTGGGTGGTCTGACAGTGCGAAGATAATAACTGGTCATCCAGAGTATGGTCTTGTACTTGTGGTTGGCAATTTAGAAGTAAAGATATCTGGAGAATAACTATATTATGTCATTTGAATAGGACAAGAAAGGAAGAATCTTCTTTAGAGGTCAGCTCATTTGGAAAGCACTCATGGATGAATTGTTGTCAGCAGGCTTGTCAACGGCTCGCCAGGTAGCTTCTACTTCTTCAGGAACCATCCTTGTCTGGCTAGGTTCAAAGGTTTGGTAGGTAACTAACTATGATTGCTTAATAAAGTCGTGGCTCGGTGATATGGCTGATTATATTGTCTTGGTTATCTGCTGCTTTTGAAGGGATAAGTGGGATAAATAGCGAACTGTTCTTTCAGTCCCATTCAGTTCGCAAGTTCAAATTGGTTTTTTCAGTGTAGTCCCTTAATTAAATTAAGGATTGTGGTGTACCTGATAATGAGTCTCTGCAGTAAATTTGGTCAGGTGAGGTTTTGGGAAATTCCCATATCAACATGGTAAAAGATAGGTTCTGTTTAGAGTTGGGTTATGTGAGGGTACTTCTTCCTTCTCTTGGTGGACACATTCACAAGCAGTGATACATGTGCCCTTTTGCTGGCACATTAATTGTTGTTTTGCTTTTGATGCAGGCTTTCCTTACAGGATGCTCTGCTGGAGGATTAGCAACTCTTATTCATTGCGATGACTTCCGAAAACTTCTTCCAAAGGATGCAACTGTCAAGTGCCTTGCTGATGCAGGTTTTTTCCTCAATGAGTATGTTATTGTAATCAGTCAATACTTTTTCCACCAGTAAATGGATGGGTATATGATACCATGCTGGCTGTAGACCGTCCTATATGTTCCCCTTTGATGGTGTGAATTCTTGGGAGAAAGCACATAAAGAGAATTTTTTGCGGACATGTGTTGATTAGCCAATCTAAAATTATTCCTGGAAAGAATATCTGTGCGATGAAGGATACGAAGCGTGTTTAAAAATGGTGGATAGAATCCTGAAGTTTATACTATTTGCTTATTTTGTTTTTTTCACTTGCTCAATGCATTGTCATTTACTGTTTGTGCCTATATGGCTTGTGTTTTTTCAGGAAAGATGTCAGTGGGAAGGACACTATGAGGTCTTTCTATCACAATGTTGTCCAACTTCAGGTTGTGCTTGAACGAATGCAACCCTAATTTATGCAGATTAGTTAAGAGTGAAATAATTTACACCACCTATATTACAAGCGCAATTTAATATCTCACACATTACTATTTCAAGAGTTGGACTATGTGCAGTGAGGTTCCAGGAGTTTTTTAAAAAAGTCATGAGATTACTGGTTGTGTGACTAAGGGTCTGTTTGGTAATGCTCTTGTTTCTCTGATTCCTGTTCTTTTTTTTACATGAACAGTAAAGAACAGAAATTAGTCTGCTAACGTCAGTTAATTTTTCTATTCCCAAGAACAGATTTGGAATAGAAACAAGAAGCAAAAAAAATCTACTTCTTTGATCCCGGGAACAAAATTAGAAAAAATCATTTCTGGTCATAAATTGCTCTCAATAACAGGTCTCAAAAACAGAATTGTTACCAAACAGTCCCTAAGCCACCCTTGTTTTGTAATATTGTTAGTATGGTTCCTTGATAAACAACTATTGCTTTAGATTGGTGGATATGTTTCAATAAGTTAAGGATTTTTATGTTTCCCTCTTCCTCCCTCCCCGTTCTCCCCTTTCCTTTTGAGGGTTTTAGATAGCCCACTACTTCATGATAAAGTTGATGGCTATACTACCAATGTATTTTTCTTCAAAACTGCTAGCTGACGATGGCTGTCTTGGCTTTTATGCTGTTGCTGTCAGGGTGTACAAGAAAGTTTAAACAAGGATTGTGTTGCTAGCAAGGAACCATCTGATGTAGGTCCTTTGTCACTTTTCTCCTTGTTTAGCCTGCAGTATGGCTTAAGTCATCTGATATAACCTCCTTTGGCTGCTTTTGTTGAAATCTGCAAATTGCAATGCTAGTGTTTCTTCCCTAAAGAGATAATTAAAACCATAAGGACCCCGGTTTTTCTTGTCAATCCTGCCTACGACTTTTGGCAGGTAAGTCATTTCCCAGTAGACTCTGATCATTGCATCCTTTTTCCTTTTCCTTTTCCTTTTCCCTTTGGAAACTCCTTATATTTCTGAGCAAGTATGACTAAGATAACTAGAATGGTTTCCAGATTCAAAATGTCCTGGTACCAGAAGGCTCAGATCCAAGTGAAAGCTGGAAAAAATGCAGACTAAATATTCGAGCTTGCACTTCTAGCCAACTTAAAATGCTACAAGGTATGTTTTATTTTGTCACCAAATTTGTCCTAGCAGGCAAAGAAGGATGACCTTTAGTAGTTCAATGCAGATCTCTAAAATTGATATGTTCACATTCATCTATACTGAATTTCGTTAATAACATATGCCAAAAAAAAAAATTTCAATGCAATGTCTGGGCACACATGCAATAGGAATTGTATTAGCGGTGTTGTAGAACTGGGATATGCGGCTTCTTATCTTTGCAACAAGCACAGATTGCAGGAGGCGAAGAAGCACTTGATAAAGTAGATGAACATTTTATCGACACAGTCTACATTTAGAGTAAATGTGGATTTGCGTACATGTGGGAACGCAGCCTTCTATGGGTGTAGGCAATCCTTGATATGCATGTCTATTTATCTATAGAAGTGGGTGTTAGCATGTGGTTGTGTTGCATGGCTCATTTCCATGTGTGAGCTTTACCTAATGAGTTATTTTTTGTTGATACTCCACCTTATTCCGCTCAATTAGACCAAATATGCAGATGATGAACTTTGTATTTTGGTGTTGACTGAAATTCTAAGGGCATAACCACGTAAAAATATTTTGCATGCCAACCAAAGTATTCTATTATATTTCGCAAAAGGACATCTCAAGTGTCAATATTTGTATATAGAGCTCACTTTGGTTCCGATATTTTTTTCTTGGATCAATTAAGTGTCAATTTTTTTTTAAAATTATTATTTAAGTGTCAACTCCGGTAAGGTCGTCAGAATTTCTTGCCATTGGCATTAAAGTTATTGTTTTTTTTCCGATTTGGCACTAAATTGATCATTTTTTGAATTCTTAAGTGTCAATTTTTTTGAAAACGATTATTTAAATGCCAACTCCGGTGGGGTCGTTGGAATTTCTCTCCGTTGGCACTAAAGTGATCGTTTTTTCTCTGATTTGACACTTAAGTGATCTATATATATATATATATATCGGCACCAAAGTGAGTGCTTTACAAAAATATTGGCACTTGAGGTGTCCTTATGCCTATTATATTCTTAAAAAAGAGGCACTCTTTTACTTAATTCATTTGTATTTATGAGTCAACTATAGTATTTGTTGAATAGAAAAAGTTACATAACTTTGAGAAATGTCTAAATAAAAGCCTAATGTCAGTACCATACTGTCTGCTCTAGTCTCGATTCACCTGCACCTACATGGCTTTAAAATTTAAAACGTGTATTGCTAGTTTAAAGTTGTGCAAGACTTATCACGCAATGCCCCATATCTAGGCGAGGTGGGATTAAGCAGATATCTGAAACCCAACAATGTTCATAGAGACTAGAGAGAACAAAGCAGGTACTGGTCATTCATTTAATACAAAAAGAAGTATGAACATATATTCTTAATCAATGAAGCAAAAGATGAAACGTGAAATTATTTCAAGATCAGCAAATCTGATTTTCTTCCAACTTTGCGGCATAACATGGTTCTGTTGAACAGGTTTCCGTGATTCATTGCTGAGGGCACTTAGCGAGTTCCAGAAAAGCAAGGAAGGGGGGATGTTCATCAATTCTTGCTTTATTCATTGCCAGACATGGATCGGCGAGACTTGGCACTATCCCAATTCCCCAAGAATTAACAACAAGGTAAATGAAGTTTAATCACAAATCTCAGGTCAACAGGAGGTTATGCTGTAAACATTGGCGCCAACATGCATCCCCATTGGCCCAAACTAAATGAGTGAGCGACCGTGATTGTTTAGGTGCAGTTAATGCTTGCTAAACCTGGTCAATCACTCTATTTCTCCAGTGGATCAATGGCATCTATTCACTTGTTTTATGCAGACAATTGCAGAGTCAGTGGGAGACTGGTACTTCAACCGAAGAGCAGTGAAGCAAATCGACTGTCCTTATCCCTGCAATCCCTCTTGCTACAACATGGATTTTTCTTGAAATTTTCAGACCTTTCATCGTGTTCGGTATGCATTAATCTCTGACTCCCTTCTTAGAGTTTGTGAGTACAGCGCTTCACGATCCCTATATGGAAACGAAGAGCCTCAAGGGTTATGTTCTTGTAAATCATGTCCAATTTCCTCACTATATGGAAAATGATGTCCTTCATGGTCTCTTGTAATCTCGTTCCCTCCTCGTTAACCTCTGACTCCCTTCTTGGGGTTAGATGAATCTAGATCGTTAGATCTGATGAACTCACGTGGTATCCTTTGCTAATGTATGTGCTAAATCGAATATAAATCATCGAAAACAATTTTGAAATGAGAAATGAGGATATAAATGTCAACTTAAATTATAATTTGGCATCTTAAATGTTTTCATTTTCATTATTACATTGCAAGAGCATTATTTAACACGGTTGGACTACAAACAATGGAAAATGTATCAGCTTTCTTTATGTTATAGAAATGCAAGGTCGGAATATTTTTCTGCAATCAAACCTGGAGGAAATAATCATCTGATGTGCACATTATAACAGACTTTCCCGCGTGTTACAACATTTGAGGTCTTCATGCCAATAATTTAGACATTGTAATTACACCTCGTGAGATCAGTTTAGTGTTTAAAAATGATGTGTGGCGCTGTGGTATTTAGTGGGTATCTAATGACTCAATGGTGTACTAGTCTATAGCATGCTTTTTGGTTGTTAAAAGCTAAAATAAATACAAGTAATATCTCTTGATACTGGTTGGACAATAATTAATATGTGCTAATTTTGATTAGGTCTGAAAATTTTTTACACAAATTGCTGTCGGAAGACCCGTTTATCAATAGACTTAAAAATCTCAGGAATTTCAAGTAAATCAATTTTTTTTTTTTTGAATTTTCGATGAAAACAACAACGTTTTGAATTGACCTAGATGATACGACTTTATAACCTAAATTTGGAAAAAATTGTTCAAAATATCGTAAATTTTTTATACAACGGCTAATTCAATCGTAAACCTTTAAATTTAGCCAATGTAGTTCTAAATCTGTTAATGGTTTGCCAATGTATTCCTTTCGGCCAAAAATCGTTGATGTGGACACCGGACGTCTTACATAGCATGATTGGTGCTAACATGGGCAATTTTTTTTTTAAAAGGTCAATGAATGTTTAATTGTTATTTTTTGTTTTTCTTCTTTTTCTTTTTCGATTCCGGGTTGGCGAGGTCGTTAGCCATAGGCTAGGGCGTGTGGCCTTTGCTGGCCACAAGTTTGTTTAGATTTGGGCGAAGTCGTGCGAATGACATGATGCCCTTGTCTATATGGCCGGTGACGGCACGGAGCCCTTGCCCGTGGTCGACGAGGGTTGCGATTCCCTCACCTAGAACAGGAAAGGGTCGTTGGCCCTCACCTGTCATTAGCAAATGTTGGCCTAAAGTTGAAAAAAAGAAAAAGAAAAGAAAAGAAATAAAAACCTTTAAAAAATAAAGCAAAATTCGTGTATGTTAGAGTCAATTGTGCCACGTAGGATTGCGGATGTTCACGTTAGCAATTTTCGATTGAAATTGGTCGGAAGGACTACACTAGTAAATTGTTAAAATGTTTATGACTAAATTTGCCAAATTGAAAAGTTTAGGATTGAATTGAATGCTGTACAATAGGTTTAGGATTTTTTTTGGTATTAACCAAATTTAAATGCGGATAGTCCCTACCAAAAAAAAAAAAAAAAAAACATGCGGATAGCCAATATGAGGGGTAGGCTAAGGATTTTTTTTTTTTTTCACTTATTGAAAGTCGATAACTTCAAGAAAAGTTTGTTAGTTATCAGACAAATTACCAATCCCAAGTTGATAAAGCAAATATCGGTGGATGGCTAAAGCAATAGCCGGTAAATTATACATAAAAAAAAAAAAAAACAGTAGGAAAACATTGAGATCGAGAGACGTAGATGAACATCGGTTGCACCAGATTTCGCAGTCATCCTCCTCTTTCGAAGCCCTTTTTGCAAAGTTAGTACGAGAAGACCAGAACGGACGTCATTTTCCCATTAAGGATGTTTCAGCTTCATGAGGAAACTGGTACTTGGAACCCATGGGGGCAAAAGGAGTGAGCGCACCAGCGTCATGACGAGGAGACGTGTTGATGGAAAGGGCATGATTTGGGTGTCCATAGGTTTTTGACGTGGTATTTCTCGTACCTTTTCGATGGCCAATTTTAGGATAGGTTGGCTCGTCGATCACACGCGGATCAGCGATGCGAGCGAATGACACGCACATCGCTATCAAAGTCATCGAAGTGAAAGTTTGGCACCAAAACACAGAAAAATCGAAATTGAAAGTTTGGAAGCAAAAGGAAAGATGGACGTAGACATGCGTAGTCTATATGTGCTTCTTTCTTGCTCAATTCCCTCGGACTATATGGTCTTTGCTTTCTAGAAAATTTTAGGGGTTTTTCAGCTTTCACAAGATGATGATACTTCATTTTCCTTCTCCACAATGTACTTGGATCTTCTATCCGTTTTGGAGGAGTTTTATTCGCAATTTGAGTCATAGAAAATGATTTTACAAGCCAAATCATTCTGGTGGGGAGCCATTTAGAAACCAATGTGCTAGAAATCTTTGGAGTAATTTGATGCCCGTACATGTGGGGAAACTCTACCATATGTGCCATTATGTATGCGACGCTTACTTTGGTGTCATAACTTTTTAACTGATCATTTGAGTGTCGTAGTTTTTTGATCGATCACAATGTGGGTTCTTATTAGAAGATCGAACTCTAAAGCTTAAATCGATAGGTGGAGGGAGATTACATATATAATAAGCATATAAATCTCGACCATGAGTGAATCATTTACTAATTAAATGACTCATAACCTAGAAAATTATGTCCAGCTTTTTCTCATAGCGGAATTGTATAGTACGAAATAACATAATAACAGACTCATAAAAAAAAAAAAACAGATATGATTTTCTATTCAATCTCTTTCTTTTGATATGAATCAATAATAATAAATATTGAAATCCAATTGGATTTAATCCAAATAAGGTTTTCGATCTCTTACAAATCGAGTAGCATATTAATGAATAAGGGGAGCTATTCCGACAATATTTGACCGCATTCTTTTCCTAGAATAACAAAATCGATGCCACTTTCCCCTTATGGACACGCATTTAGTTCAATATGGCAACTTCATTATTCCGCCCAAAGAGATTTGCTTCCATTGCAAGACATATTAGTAAGTATAAATAGGCGAAACCCTAGAGGAGTCCCGCAAAACACACAGTTGTGCTAGAGAGGGGAGAAAGGAAAATGAAGAGTGGTGGTTCAAAACGCTGGTGGATGATCTTGCTGATAGTTCTGGCGCTGGGCCTAATTTTCCTCCCTGCTACTGAGGCGAGAGCGCTCGTCACAAGGGAACTCCGCAGTCTGGTGAAGGCTGAAGGAACGTCTTTTCATTTCCATGTGCTTCCCAAAGGATCAATAGTCCCTCCTACTGGACCCAGTAGCCGGACAAGCTCGTCTCCGCCGCCGCCGCCAATCTTCACGGATTGAGATGCGGTATCGGCGGCGACATGCATGCCGGAAGCAAATGCGGTCGGAGCTCCTGGACGGTTAGCGTAGGTGAATAAATGGTTCAAGGGTGTCCTCCAATCTCAGTCGCCATGGCGTTTAGCTTGTAATTCTGTCGTGCTGTGTGTGTGAGCAATAAAACTTTTTATGTCGTTATATTTCGGATGAAGAGCTTTGAAGTATTTTAAAATTTTTAAATTTTCTTGACCTCTGCAAGTACAAATTGATGTCTGCTTTAGGGTTTCTAGGTGACGTTCAATTTCTCAGGTAACATTTTCAATTCACTCCGATTCGCTAAACGAAAACGGGAATGGTAACCTCTTTAATCGGAAAACAGCTATTGATTTCTTCGGGTGGGGGTTGACGGTTCATCTCTTCCTCTGGAGGCTGTCAATTCCTAATTAATATTACGCCCAATTCATCCATTTTTTCACACATTCTTCAAATTCTCGTGATAACAAATTATAACATCATCCAGAAGCTTCATTTAATTTTGGAAAGTATAATAGTCTATGTCATTTTACGTGGACACAACTCTAATTTGGCAATCAATTGCATGATTTAGTATCAAGTTCTCATGATAACAAATTATACGTTTCATTTAATTTTGGAAAAAAATAATATACCTATATCATTTTACGTGGAAACAATTCTATTTTGGCATTCCAGTGCACGATTCAGTATAAATGTGGAGTAAAGATGCTATTCAATCTTCTCCAAATTCTATAAATAGGTTGTATTTTGATTGGCAAGAGATTGCGGGTTTCTTTCTTGGTCCACATTAAATGATATCTCGAATTTCAAATGACGCCATCTATAAATATTCATGTTACCAGTGGTATTCACAATATGCTACCAACGGTCAAAGAAATTTTTGTACTAATCTATGTCTAATTATTTAGTTCCTAAAAGAAGATCATTTGTATTATTTCTAACAATAAGAAATAGAATGCCACGGTAAACCTCTACATTGTATTAACATAGAAACGCGAGGGAAAAAAATTGTCCAAAAAGAAAAGTGGCAGAGGAAAAATAGGAAAAATTGTCCAAAAGGTACTCAGCCTATTGTACGGCGGCCAATGTAGTTTATAATCTTTCAATTGTGCCAATTTAGTGTTACCAAAATTCTAAATTGACCGTCGTATAATAGTTCTATGATTTTATGCATAATTATCACTAGAAAAATTTGAATTGACCGTTGTACAATCATTTTGTAATTTTATGCATAATTATCACCAGAAAATTATTGTTAGTTAACAGTGGACATTGACAAAATTTCTCTGATACTAAGTTTAGTGAATTCAGATTAATATCAATTAGATTAAGAATCCCAACTTTTGTTTAATGCACGTGCTTCTTAGGATAAAAAACAGCAATCGCTTCAAATCGTTTGCACTAAAAGCTTGAGTTTTCTTTTCTTGGCGGGCCAAAGTAAACTTTTAGTGCCAAAAGTTGTGTATGGAGATCACTTTGGTGCCAAAAGTTTCAATCGGATCACTTTAATGCCAAGTTGGAGGAAAAAGAATTACTTTGGTGCCTCCGGCCAAAATTGCCACTTGGCATTTTTAATTAATTTTTGAATATTTTAATTGGCATTTGAAAAAAAATGAAGTCCACGTTGGTTCCATGTGGACTTCAAAATTCAGAAAAAAATAAAAAAATAAATTAAATATTTTAAAAAACAAAAAAATAACTGAAATTTTTTAAAATAAATTAAAATAAGCTGAAAAAATCAAGAAAAAACTAAAAAAAAAAAAGTTAGACGGCAAGGGTTGCTGATGTGGCAATTTTGATTTTAAAATAAATCAAAATTGCCACGTCAATAGCAAATTTTTATAAAAAAAGTGCCACGTCAGAATTCCAGAGGAACAAATTGGACTTAGCACCAAAGTGATTGTTTTAAAAAAAACTTGCTCCTAAAGTAATCCGATTGAAACTTTTGGTACTAAAGTGATCTCTGTACACAACTTTTGGTACTAAAAGTGTACTTTTCCCGCAAATCAATCAAGTCAGTGCACAAGTTTTCAACTAGATTTATAATATCTACGACAACCCCGGTTTTTATCGAGACTACTATGGTACCACGTGCATTACACGTGGCTTAATGTTGTTGGACCTCTTGGAAAAGAATCACAATGATAATGGGAATGTTAATTCGAAGTTTTTGGACTATATTTTATTTCTCTTCATTCTTATTTCAATACATTACTGTTGACCCAAAAAAATGATTACCTCTGGGTTGATATCGATGAATGGCAAGCACGGTCGGTGAGAGCAAAATTAGTCAAAGTAGAGGTCATTTGTGGACAAAACCATCCGCGAGTAGGACTCATCCATCGTGCAAGATGTCGATGAGGTCGAAAAAGAGAGCTTTCACTAGGCAACAATTTGAAGAAGAACGATCGACAAAGTCATCGACATCAAACACGTGTTAAGGCAGTGTCATTGATAAACAAACTAAGGTATGTCATCACATCGGATGAAAGTAATGAATCAATTCGAGCACATGATTGCCTACGCTTACTATTTAGGAATTGTAACTTCTCCCGAATAATCATCGTCTACTCTAAAATCACGGAATTCGTGGAACATAAAAGGCCCCGCTATAATCCTTTGTGAACTCATTCACACAGCCATGTGAACGAATCCGACAACATTTGTTCCTTGCATATTTATTTTCCTCTTCATGTTTCCTGCGAATTACTGACGGAACAAAAAAGTTTCCTGCGAATTCACCTTCCCAACACTTCAAATTTTTTGTACCATTTACTTTCTCACAACCTTTAATTTACAGTACCTGCATTTCAATTGCTTTGCCTTTACAACCATTTATTTTCTTGTCCCAAATGAAAAAAAAAAAAAATCCATTTTCCTTAGAATTCACCGATTTCATCCTTATTTTAGAATTTTCACAATTGTAGGACTACCCCCCTTTTTTTTTTTGGTCGGATAGGACTACCCTTTTCATTGTAAACATTTTGTACCGCAATCCATGGGATTATGCAATTACCATATTTACTTTATCGGTTCTTTAGAAGTTAGAAATATATATTCTCACGCATTATGCATATCTTTAATTTGTTCAATTTTAGTTTATTTTTAACATAGTAGATGTATCAAATCGACTGAAATTCTAAAACATATTATAAAATGTGTAAGAAAAATTGGATTTAAATTTAATTTTCAATTAAGTTTATCCGTCAATGTTGCAACCTCTTTGTGTGTCTAATAGGGGGATAAAATTGCAATAATAAAATGAGTGATTTTTTTCCCCAAACATAAGACATGTCATCTTCAAAATTTTTATTAAATTTATTTCATTATTCAAATTGAGAAAAAATTACCAAAAAAAAAAAAAGATACTCAGTTCATAATTGAGTGTTTACAGTATCTAAATTTTTGTTTGTGTCGTAAAAAGATAATGAATAATTTGGAAGATAATTTCCTGAAAATAATTACTCGTATTGTTTGAAATAATTAGTCAATAAAAAAATTTCTTCATTTTAGATAACAGTATATGTTTAAACATTTTCCTGAAGGATAAAAATATTTTTATTTTATTTATTTTTGTTAAATGATATAAGCAATCGGTTACATAAAAATGTGAGCATTGTTTTTTTGTATTGGGTTTGGGGGACTTTATTAGCGCTTAATCCTCCTGTTTAACAAAGTATATTCCCATTTAACTTTGTGCTTGTGCTTGACACAGCCAGAGGTGTCAATATGAGTTCAAAACTTATATTTCATCTACTTTATTGAAAATGGGTCAAATATGAGTTAGTCAAATTTTATAAAATGTGAATAAAATTATAAAATGGGTTAGCCTAATTATATGTGATTCGTAAATGGGTTTGTCTTCTAACTAATTTATCAGAAATAATAAGTAAAAGAAAGAAAGAAAAATAAAAAATAAAATTGAAAATTTGAAAAAGCGATAATGTCACCCCCCTCTATTGATCACCACTGTCGTCCACTGCCGCCAACCACCTTCCTCCGCAGCTATCTGTCGCCGTCCCCACTGTCCATCGCCGACTAGGGGTGAGCAAATTGGACCGGACAAACCGGGTTGGTCCGGTCCTTGAGGGGGTGGTCCGGTCCCCCGATTCCATGGTGGATGGGATAGGAGTGGCCCCCCTAAAGTATGTATAATTATAAGTTAGAATTGAGTCTGATGAGAATAATATTCTACGACTAGAAATTCATTATACACACACATAAACAATTAAACAGATTAGAAAATTTGAAGAAGCTCAATACTCACTCCTCTCCTCTCGCTCGACGCTTGGGTCTTGCTTTCATAGCGTAGCTCTGTTCGGCGCTCGCTCCTCTCGCCTTTGTCTCTCCGCTCGCTCCTCTTGCCTTTGTCTCTTCGCTCGCTCTTCTTGCCATCCCATCTCTCGCTCTTCGGCATCGTCGCTCTACTAGCATCTTGCAGCCACTAGTTGACACCTACCGCGGCACCGGCATCGTCGACTCGTTGCTTCCTCTCCTCGTCTCTATCCTCACTCGATCGCTTTGATCTCATATGATAGTTGTACGATGGTCATGTTTATGTATTATTAGGTTGGTTGGTTGAGATTGAAAGATATTAGTTTATATCCAAAAGTTAGATTTCTATAAGCTACTAGTGTTAGTAGTCCTCTTGGGATTGGATCGCCGATCCTGGTGCGGTTTGGCCCCGGTTACATCTCCGGTCCCAAAAATTTAAGGACTGGGATTAGTGGTCCGATCCTTGGTTCCATACCGGGATCGAACCGGCCCGGACCATGCATGCCGCTATTGCCGACTACCTTCGTCCATCGCTAAAGAAAAAAGGAAAGGAAAATACAAAATGATTTTAAAAAAGAATAAAAAATTAATTTTAAAAAACAAATTAAAATATAAAAATAATTAATAATTTTTCATAATAACAATAAAAAATTGAAAAAGAAAATCGTTAAATTTGTATTGTATGTGTCACGCCCCAACTCTCGAGTATGCGGCATCCTTACCAAAACGCCTACGGTCATAAAAGATAATGCCCCAAGTATGTTATTGACCGTCCATACTATAGCGCACATGCGGAAACGCGAATTCTCCCAAATCAAGAAAAACAGTAGGGATAGAAATAAAGTCAATAACATCGGTCATATATCAGAACAACTGTCAATACAGTACTAAAAGCGGATGATCATTAACCCTATAGAGCTATAGTCACATATATAACCCCATTCTTCGGAGTGGCTCTCTAAGACCAACAAAAAAGTATAAGGGTCGGGTAGGGTTAAATTCTCATCTACTTCCAAAATTCACATAAGTACCTATCCAAAAACCTACGAACCCTTGAAGTCATGGTGAAGGGTCGTTGCATCACTGTGGACCTGAAATGGTTAACACGGGGTAAGATAAAAATCTCCGTGAGTCAACGCCTAAGCCCGGCTAAGGCGTTGATTCGTCCGAAGGGTCCTAACAGTCAATCACATACAACATATATTTATTTCAATCACATGTAGCTCACATGCTGGAAATCACACAGTATGCAATATTTGACATAATATACCACACATAACAAACCATGATTGTCACGTCAATCACACACGCAGACACCACACGTGGTCCGATTATTAACGACCATCCGGTTCAATTGCACACGACGGGTGTGACTTTACACTACGACGGGCGGTGTTTATTAGCAGAACCAGGCTTCATCCCTTACTTCCGGTGATGGCATTTGGTAGCCCATGTGACTCGTACGACCGGCATGACACGACACTACCAGGAATCCCAAGAAGGGCTTCGATCCATCACAGGTTGTGACCGGCATCCGACAATCCGTGTAATCCGTACGACCGGCACGACATGAATTGACGTGCATCCGACAAGTCGTATGGTTCCGTACGACCGGCATGGTACAAACTTGACAGAAATAATCCATCGTGTGACCACTCAAGCATACTCAGCAAATAGCCAATTTATAATCCGCATTTAGTCAAATGCTCATGCGATATGCTCACACCGCAAAATTCTTGAGTAATCACACAAATGCATATGTTATCCATGCGACCTCGCATCCTTAAATCAAGTGATCGAACTCCAACCAATCAATCAATTTAACTAGCCATCCATCAAGACATTTCATCAATTAATCCACATAAATTATAATGGAGCGTAGATCAATAATTCTATGACAAACATTCAATCCAATCGTACATAATTAAATCCAAATCATCAATCGGTCATACGCTCATTCTTGACCTATTATTCGCTCTCGATCAAGCAATGTCAATCAATTAATCAATTATTCCGTCCAAACTAGCCACAATTAAATTAATTCAACTAATTAGGGCCATTTAACTTAAACCGAGTTTTTAGCCTAAACCGGCCCTAATTAATCTACCAAAACACCCTAATAATCTAATTAAACTAATCCAAACATAATTAACGACCTAACCAAGGATTAGAGGTTGACTCACCGTTAATTACGCGAGGTTAAGCCGATGACGATCCTCCGAAAAATCCTTGGCACAAACTTTGGGCTCGAACGGGTCGCGAACCAAAATCCTCGAACTACGGACCCAACTTCTGATTTAATGTGTCCACGGGCTTGATATAAGGCCCAACTTTGTGCCCAAATTAATTGGGCCTCAGCCCAGCTCGCGGGCCCACAGATTTGGGCTCAACAGACTTGGTCCAGCCCAAAAACAAAGCATCCACTTGCAGAAACAGGGCGGGGCACAGCTAAGGGGAGGTTGTTCTGGGGGTCTAGGGTTGGTGGTGGCTGTGTGGGGTGGTCGGAGGAAGATAGTGGTGGCCGGCGGTGGTTCACGGTGGCTGGAGCAGACGTCGACAGTAGCCAAAACAGGTGTAGAGCAGTTTCGTTGGTACAAAGGAGCAGAAACAGGGGAGGTGGTCGGGGACTGTTTCGGGGCTCTGGTGGCGGCGGAACTTCACGAGGCTGGTGGGGATGGTTCGAGGGGGTTTTGGGGAGTGTTTGGTGGCCGGAGGTGGGCGGAGTAGGGCGGCGTGGCTGCGGATGAGGGCTGAGCACAGAATCGGGTATCATAGGGGTCAAAACAGGGCAGACTGTGGTTCGGGGCTGTTCCAGCCTTTCCGGCGACCTCGCGGCGGCTGCAAGCAGTGGAACGGCGTCACAGAAGATCAAAGGAGATGGCTGGAGGTCGAGGTGGTGGTCGTGGGGGTGGCAGTAGCTCGGAGCAGCTGCACCACTTTTGCAACCCCAATCCCGGCAGAAAATAGGGTATGTTGCTGAAGCTTCTAGCAGCCGGCTTTCCGGCGACTCCGGCGGTACGATGGTGGTCCGGCGGTGTTGAGGGAGTTCTATGGGTGTTATAGTATGGTGTGGTGGTTGTTTTCAAGGGTGGTTGTCACTGAGAATGAAGAAACGACGGGAGGAAGAAGGGCTGGAGTAAGTCGGCTAAATGAGGGGGGGTTATACGTGTGCAGCAAAAGAGAGGGAGAGAGAGAATTCTGGAGAGATGACTAAGGGCTGAGTTGGTCATGTGGGGTCCACTGAATTAATGGCCTTGTCCCTTAGCTCATAAAACCCTAGGGGTATTTTCGTAATTTCACACTTTGGCAGGGGGTATTTTGGTAATTTCGCACCCTAGGTAATTCCGGCGTCCAGAAACCGGACGGAGGGTTATTTAATCCAAACTCGAGTCAAAATAGCCCGAACGAAGATTAATATGAAATTTTCTAATTCTAAGACGCAATTACTCATTTAATCGGAATTTATTCCTATTTGAGTAACGGTCCCGGAAATTTCCGATTTCCGATTTCTAATTTCTTAACATCCAACCTTGAGCATCAAATTAAAATTTTCTAGTCGTTCCATAGACTAGATCTCACTATTTTGATTGCCCAAATTTTCAGGGTGTTACAGTATGGAAGTGTTTTAACAATATTATTTTTCTTAAAATTTATAAAAAAAAAAAAAATTCATGATTTGGTTAAATATAAAAGTGTTTAAGTAACACAGATTGGGTATGAGTAATTAGATTTGAATTGCATGAAAATTGGTTAATATAGATTAAATGGGTCAATATAGGTTGGACCATATTCAGCCCGACCCAAATCTGGCCCGACCCACCAATTTGACCCCTCTAGTCATAGCACACGTAATCCTCGTTTATCTCAACGGAAAGCGTGGGTGAACTAATTACGGAAATCCATAATATAGATTCTGATTTAGCTAAGGCGATGAGGAAAAAAGAAGAAGATGAAACTAACATAAAATACGGGGAAAACTTCAATTAAGGGTCTTAAGTGTAATTATTTTCTCAATTAAGGGCTTGAACTGGAATTTGTTTCAAATAAGTGCCTAAAGTGCCCTATTTATTTCAAAAAAGGGCATAACCGAAGAGCATTTTCGTCCTTTACTCTTTTTTGACAATTTTCTCCTTTTTTTTTTTCTTGCTCTGCTTTTCTTTTCCATTTCTTTTTTTCTTTTTCATTTTCTTTTCCTTTTCCTCTCCCTCTCCTCTCCTATCTTCTCCTCCCCTCCCCCTGCCATTGCTGGCCTCAGGCGATGGCCGCCCTCGCCAACGTCTGGCAGGCAACCCTCGGTGGACCCCTCGCCTGGGTCGGCGTCGGGCAACTCTAGCCCGAAGCCCTGGTCAGGCGAGGGCTACCCACCAGAGAAGGCTTCTTGTTCAGGAACTCAGCAGTGAAACAATGAAAGATGCAGGCACAGAGGTCCACCACAGAGACGCAGGCGCAGAGATGACTCCACTGGGCAGTTCCACCAACCTCAGAGAGACGTCTGAGTTCGTCAAGTCATTTCCTGTGGTGGGAACCATTAGCTATGACAACACCAGCAACAGCAACAGCAACCCGACAGAAGGTGGTGGCGTTCTTGAGGTTTCAGGGCAGAGGAGGAGAGATGGAGCGAGCTCGATCACGAGTAGGAGGACAGAGACCACCGCGACTCTGCTTCAGGATTCTTCAACCCTTTCTAGGCCTTTTTCAGCTTCAGCGTGGGAAAAAACTTGTCCAGAAGGAACTTCCCTTCCAAGTGGGACGACGCGGAGAAGTGGCTCATGAGCAGTTCTTCTTGCCACACCTCGCCCGCGCATGCCCTGAAGCCACTCGAACCACCTAGAATGTCCAGGCATTGTGATGGGTTCAGGCACAGCAACAACAACATCGAGGTATTTGCTGAGAAGTCAAGGGTCACCGAGGAAGAAGTCAAAGTGGTCTCTCAGTTTCAAGTGTCTCTGTCTTTGGGCCATGAAAATCTAGCCAGCGCATTGAATGGGATCTCAACTGCCTCTGCAGATGTACTCCTAAAAGGTATAATATACTTCCTTGGAAAAAAAAAAACTTCGATGGAGAGGCTTTGACCCTTTTCGGCTCTTTCACTTAAAACTGTTAACATCTTGGGCTCCCCTAGGGTCACCATCTTCCCCAACTCTCATTCACCATTAGCGCTGACTTTTTCTTTTCAATTTCTTGTTTCATTTCTGCTTTGCGTATGTTTTTAACCTGCTCTGCAAAAGGTGAGTCTAGGAATGTAAAGAAAGGAAAAGAGGCACACTCTGGTTCTATTCGTCAAATTCTACTGATCTTTCTTTTGAAAAGAGAAGTTGATTTCCATGGACATCAAGCAGAAATTCTGCATGCTCAATTTCTTCTTTCTTTCGAAGGCTGGGAGAAGGGGAGGAGAGGAGAGGGGAGAGGAAAAAAAAAAGGAAAAAGAAAAGGAAAAAATTGCAAAAAAAGTAAAGGACAAAAATGGCCCGTCGGTCAAGCCCTTCTTTGAAACAAAGAGAGCACTTCGAACTATTTTTTGAAACAATATTCACTTCGAGCCCTTTTTTGAAACAATATTCACTTCGAGCCCTTAATTGAGAAAGTGAGGGGACTCGAGGCCCTTCAATGAAATTTTCCCTAAAATAAATGAGTAATCTGAAGGGCAAAAAGGAAAATTAGAAAAGTTGCACCAGAAAACCGTTTTCTGTTAATACAAACTCCGAACTGAAAACTGTCAACTAACTCACATATCTTTCATTTTGGCGCTCTCTTCACTGTTTTGCCTTCCACTCTCACTTTACTGTTGCTTCACTGCGATCTCCAATGGCGTCTCCTTCTCCAACGGCGTATCATCTCTCTCCCATGGCGTCTCGCACTTCTTCTCCCACGTTTTCACCAGAAACACCTTGGTTGATCGAAACTCTGCTCGAGGACGACCGTAACCTCGCTCAGGGGCTCCGCGTCCACTCCAGCGTGGAGGCGGTCTTCATCAAGTTCACTCCCTTCGTCATCGCTCTGGCCGCCGGGAACTTGAGCCTCGACTCGTTCCGCCATTTCATCTCTCAGGGCAAGAACTTTCTCAAAGCGCAGGCAGATGCGTATGTCCTCCTAGTCCTCTACCGCCTTCTTTCTTCCTCTGTCCATTGTTAGCTGGCGGATTCTTCGTCTTGGTTGTGTTGATTGTCCTAGTTGAAGATGAGTCCACGTATTACGATCTCAAGAAGTCGTGTCACGACACTTTCGATTCTATCCCAATGCGAGCCCTCTTGTGGGTAGTCTTCTTTCTTATTCTGTTCATTGTTTGTTCGAAGAATCTGGGCTCCGGAGGTGTCGATGGTCGTAGGAATTGAAGATCGGTATTGGCTTTTGGAGAAATTCAAAGTGAACGTCACTGATTCTTGCTTTAGACATCTGAAATTTGGATGGCATGGAATTATAAGTGACGATTAGTTTCTATTTTTGATATTTGTCTCATATCCCAACATTTGTCAGGTACGAATCCGCAGGGAACCGTACGGACAATCCACGATATAACAACATTGCTATGATCAAATTGTGCAAGTTAAGAATTATCGTTTTGGAGGAAATGGTAATGCATGATTCATTCCTGCAGGTAAGAGCGAGGCCATTCTGTTTGTCAACGACGGGAGAGTGAGGCCATGCTTGTTTTATTCTCTTTGAATGCATCAATCAGATTGAAAGAAATTTCTGGTTAAAAATAAGCAAGATTTCTGATTTAACATCACGGTAGAGCGAAGATCTTCTTCATGATTTCTTCGGTTTTCTTTGCACGGCTAAAGAAAATTCTTGCGTTATCATGGTTGATAGCAGAGAGAAATGCCTGTCGTTACCGTAATGGTATTAAGGAGGTGTTCCAATGAAAGCAGCACGCTGCATCACCAAGATTCTCCCGGAACAACTCATGCTGGAAGCTTTGTGAAACTCGAACTGTTCACTGTTAATAGTTTGATGAATTTGACGAAGAAAACCTCTGTGCAATGAAAGTTCTTCTCTTTTCTGTGCTTCAGTGGTTTTATCAATGTTCATGCCAGTCAGAATAACTGCCAAACTTCTTGTCAGTTACCTCATGTCTAAGCCATTGAGTTCTCATTACTACAACTCGTTGTGTCATGGCAATGTTTAGGCTTTCTGTCATTGATTCCCGGCAAGTGCTCTATCGGTGAACTCATGATGTAGCTCTTTTCATGGACAGGAATGGGGTTTGGACGTTACCAAAGACGCCACACCCGATCCTGCAACGGCGAATTGCACTGAATTTTTACTGGGGAAAGGTGTCGTCAATCTGAAAACTCCGCTTGAGAAGACAATTGCTGCAATTTTCACGCTTGGCGCCCTAACACCTAGCGTTCAACTATGCCCTTTTTTGGCGGCGGAGCTCCGGATGTTGCCAAGTTTTAGGGCAGATAGTCACCCTTATCGGAACTGGATCAAAATGTATACATCTGAAAGTCACCAGGTTGGTCTCATTTGATTTTCAGCATCAGTTTCAATCCAGTTATTCTTTGCTTATACTAAGGAAGTGAAAACATAATCAGCATAAAGCAGAAATTGTCGGTACTAAGAGTTCATTCATTCTTTTCTGTGATTCAGGAGTTGGTCGTGAAAACTGATGAGTTGCTGGATATACTGTCTGTCAACTTGACGGAAGATGAGATGGATGTGCTTTCCGAACTGTATCAACGGACGATGTTACTTGGAATAAACTTCTTCAATTCTCTACCATTTGCTCAGCCCACAGTAGTTCCTGTGACAAAGGGACTTAACTCTGCAGAAGATCGGTTGATGGTTCTTTCTGATTTTGATCTGACTTGCACAGTTCATGATTCATCAACAATTTTGGCAAACATGGCCCTAGTAACTGCTGCGAATTCTCATCGTAGTTCATCTGCGAGTCCTCTTGCTCGGATGTCATGGGGTGACCTGCGAAATACGTGGGTGGAAATCTGCAACCAGTACGCACAAGAATGTGAAGAATGCATCGAAAGCATTATTCCAGCTGAAAGAGGTAAGCACGCTGTGAATTGGATTATGCTCTGAAACTCAACACCATGAGATGAGTGCTGAACAGTGTTCGATTATTTTGATTTTCCTACCTCCTGTAGTGGAATTTAATCATAGTTCGCTGGTTCAAGCGCTTGAGCAAGTGGCAGAGTTCGAGAAAAGAGCGAACTCCAGAGTTATCGAGTCTGGGGCTCTTAGAGGTCTGAAACTTGAAGACATAATAAGAGCTGGTAAAAGCCTCCTTCTTCAGGATGGTTGTATTAGTTTCTATCAGAAACTCACTCAGATTAATGTGGATGCTAACGTTCACATTCTATCGTACTGCTGGTGCGGTGTTCTCATTCGGTCATCTCTTTCGTCAGGTGCGTTCCTCAAAACTTTTACATTCAAGTGACATTCTGATTTCCTCTAATTTCATTCCCCTCGCACCATTCGACATGTAAAACCCAACTTATCAAAGATGGCACTTCTTAACAATCTTCAATGACTCATGTGGGTTAGTGATGATTCTTCTGGCTTTTGATGCTTTGGTGCAAGTGCTACCAAGGTTTGTGGCTCTATTCTGCTTCGTTTCTCCTGAGTTTAAGCATCCTCTCCTAGAGAGCACCTAAAGGCCCTCGCTTCAGTCTTGCGGGTCGAGCGATTTAATCCTGATGCAATGTAGGAAAGAAGCAGAGATAGTAACTGCAAATGCCCCCTAAGGGAATTATGTGAATGGGAGGCATGTAGATGTTCCCAAGCATTTCCTTTTAATCCACGGCTGCATCTTTTTGGTGTTTCTGATAAGGTTCATGTAAACGTTTTGCCACTTGAAGAATAGGGAATATATATCTACCTGATTCTCTTATTTTGATGGGGAGCAGTGGGTTTCGATCCCTCAAATGTCCACTCGAACGAGTTGATATTCAATGAGGAGCTTCTGAGCACCGGAAAAATGGTTCGGAAGGTCGAGTCCCCCATCGACAAGCTCCAAATGTACAACCACATCTTGGAGAAGGACGCGGACAAGCCAAACAAGTTAACCGTCTACGTGGGCTACTGCGTCGGAGACATACTGTGCCTGCTCGAAGCTGATATAGGGATAGTGATAGGGTCGAGCGTAAGGTTGAGGAGGGTGGCGAGCCAGTTCGGAGTGACTTTCGTCTCACTTTTCGCGGCCACGGTCGAGAAGCAGGAAGAACTCACTAACGGGGGCTCTCTGGACTGGAAGGGAGCGAGGTCGGGAATTCTTTACACGGCCTCGAGCTGGACAGAGATACATGCTTTCTTGTTGGGGTGGTAGGACACTATTGTTTCGCTGGGCGCAAACAAACATTAGAAGATAGAACACACATGTACATAGTTGAATACTCGAAATCAGACAACAAGATGGTGGTTGATTTTACTTGATCAAGTCATGTTTTTATTTTATTTTATTTTTCTTTTCTTTCAGCCATTGTCGGTCGCCGGTGAGCAAGAAAAAAAAAAGAGAAAAAAAAGAGAAAAGAAAGATTGAAAATAATTGAAAATTCGAATGGTAAGTTCCTCGAGGAAAATTGGGAAAATATTCTCCTATTCATTTGGCCAAATAATGATAAATATTAGTATTTTCTTGAAAAATGATTTTTTGAAAAATAGTTTCTAGAAAAGTTTCATTTTCTGCGAAGCAAACGGAGCCTAAGTATTGGAAAAAAGAAAGAAAGAAAGAAAACAGTGCCAAAGTAAGGATGAAACGTATTATAGATCAGATAAAATCAATGTTAATTACTTCTTAAGAAAAATTTAGTTTATTGTTGAGCATATACTTCACTTTTCCGACAAATGGAATATTGGTATTTTCATGGTGGCCCCGTGCGCTCCACACTTGTCTTAATTAAGAGCTTGTCAAAAGCGAGACATACATACGTCTCCCTACCTCATTGTTTATGTACTAAATTACACCTCGCGCTTAAGATGACGAAGCCCGTGCTCTGCTCGTGACTAACGTGAACCCGTCTATCTCGACCAATTACGAGAGGATTGGCTCACAATAAAAGGTGGTCGTGGCTCCCGTCCCATGATTCCAGCTAACGATATACATCACGGTGGTTCTCCTTCTCCCTCAATCGTGCTTGATGCTCAGCAAGGAAAGATTCTATAATAAGCCGGTTTGACGAGAGCGGGTTGTGGTCGTCGGAGCCAGAAAGGGCATGAACAAGGAACGGCTCCTAGCAGGATTTTAGGATGGCGAATGGGGCAAGAATGAACTGAACTATGCACCGAACATGAGGCAACGATTTTGCAATACATACGTGAAAATTGAAATTAACTCATGGAGTCGCATTTTTTTTTTTTGTGGAAACTCATGAGGGCGCCTTTTGACGTAACATAAATATTTAGCTTTGAAACTTCAAAGTTAAGCATACTCAAATTAGAGCAATATCAGGATGGTTGACTCTTTGAAACTTCAAAGTTAAGCATACTCAAATTAGAACAATATCGGGATGGTTGACTACTTCGGAAAGTGCCGGCCTATATGCACAAAATCATAAGATTTGGTATGAGACTAGTCAAAGCGGACAATATCTTTTATGAGTTAATCCAAGATATCACAAATTTCGAGGCATATATTTCTAGGGCTCTGTCTTACTTAATTAATGTTATCTTATATGACATTGCCTTTTGGAGGTTTTATCCATCTTGCTTGGTGTACGGGGTTGCCTGTCACTAAATTAGCCCCAAAGAACAATTATTGGATTCCTCTCTATTCAGTGTTAAATTAATCTTGGGAGAAGTTGATGACAGTCGTCAAACTCGTGCGGAGAATCATCTGTTGCATATCGTTGGCTAATATATGAGTTTGGATACTCTTATCTCTGCATAGTCCTATCTTTGGTGTCTCAATATGGAGGGGGTACATATAGATCGTTAACACTCTTTGTAAATCGTAGTAAAATCGGGTAAAAGTGATATAATTAATTAATTATGATCCCACATTAATAAAATATTGATATTTAAATTACATCAACGTTATTATGCACATTAAATTATGTGATAACTGTCTTGGTGGGTGAAAGTTTTCTATAGGAGCATACCTTAGTTTAAATGGGTAATCTAAGTCAAACCCCCTACGTCGGTTACAAAAAACAATTACAATGACAAAAGGAACATTACATTTATAGAGAATGTACGTTGTTTAAAGAGAAAGCACACTCTGGCTCAAATAAAAAAACAAGAAAAAAGAGAAAGCACACTAACACTTCGGAGGGCCAATTGGCTAGTAGCATTCGTTTTCGCCGATCGTTCAAAGCTCTATGTCCGTATCTATGCATTACGCGTTTAAAATCCTTCGACTAAACCCAAACGAGTTCTTGGACTTTGGCCCAAATAAGGTTGAGGCTCAAAAGGATTATCCACGCGGGAATCTTTTATCGAACTTAATCCGTTCGTTTTCCAATAAGGAGTTCCGGGTTAGTTTTGGACAAAGAGTGTCAAATGCGAAAGATATTTATATTGAGACGGAGGGCATGATACAAACTCTTGGCAATCCGTCAGCCCACTTGTTCGACAATGAGACCAACTTCGACGCACCAAGATTCAAGGTACGACTCCAGAGTTTAATCGACGATGCCAAACCAAATTGTAGGACACAATGCCAGGATCTAATCGACGACTTTGGACGGTGGATGTAGAACACAATACTGGAATTTAATCGACGATATTGGACAAGATGAGTGACGAGTACAACACTGGAATTGAATCGACGATCTTGGACTTAATGAGCCGACGCCGGAATTTAATCAACGACACCTAGCTCTCGGTATGACCCTCACCGGAATTGAATCGATGATGGGAATATGAAAACTACAGTTAAACTAGAAACTAGGTAAAAGCTAGGTAAAAGAGTTAAGGCTTGTTTGTTGAGTTGTTCGGGGGTCTTTTCTCGTTGAATGACCCGCGATATTTATAGGGAGTTTCCTAGTAACTCGCCTCGATCCTCTACTCCCGCACGGTCTCCCGTTCTTCGACGGTTTTCATCGACGGTTCCCGGATTCGCGTGCCACTTCCTCTCCACCTTTTGGGATTACCGCCATTTCGCGTAACCGCTTTGATCGTGGTTTCTTCGCGCGTCTTTTCCCTCTACTTTTGGGAATTGCAGCTTCTGACGCGTGGCACCCTCTTGATCCATCAGAGCCCGATTCCGGCACGCCTAGCTATAGATAATCATACCTTCCTCACGTACCTGTCACGTGACACCCTAGGGGATTCTAGGTGTCAACATTATGCCCCCTTTTTAAAAGAGGATTAATCGAAGATTTATCTATTTTAAAAGATATCCTTCGATTCGAGCGTAATCGGCTGCATCCTCATGATTACTCCTTTTCCATCTCTATTCCCAAAGCGCGGTCGTTTCGGATTTCCCGTCCTATTTGTTTTCCCACATCATCTAGGCTTTTGATTCGGACCTCTTTTCCACTTGTGTAAAAAGTCCTCCGTCGTCGTCTTCCCGCTTTCCAAAACCCTAAACCCTTTGGGGCTTTGTTTCAATTCTTTTCATGGCGACTCAAACCTTCGAACTCACGCCCGGGCAGCTTGTTGGTCGCTTTGACAATCTAATCAATAGTGAAGATGCTAACAATTGCTTTCTCAAGTTGCTGAACACCGCCGGAGAGCACGCTGGATTTATTTTGGGCTATAGTCTTCGAGATCACAACCGCACCCCAACATTTCTTCAGCCTTGTTTTCCAACGAGGAAAAATGAGAAGCTTCCCATTCAGGCTATGCCTCCGAGGGATATATGGTCGTCCCCATCTCCTCGATTTAGAAGCTTTCCCTCGTATGATGACAAGTTCTACTCCTGGTTTCAACGCCCGCGGAATGACCCACCAACCGTTTCTTCTTGGGCAGCTTCGGAAATAACAACAGCCCTTGAGGTTAGCATGTTAGCACAAGATTTGAATAGAGGACTACTAGGTTCTATTGTGAGTTTCTGGTTGGCATCGACCAACCGCTTCTTCTTCCTGTGGGGCCCTATGTCGGTCACCCTTTTGGATAAGTTCGCGATAGCTGGCCTTACTTCTCATGGAACCCCTACTGTTGACCTTGACGGCTTCGACGATTGCCCTATCTCCGAGGATGCTCTTGCTTATGGGAAGTTCTTGGACGCCTTCTGTAAAACTTCCGGCCCGGTAACTCTTATCGAGCGGATGACTTTCCTCCTCTTTTGGTTATCAAAGTACGTGTTCTTTAGTCCAACACTCAAGGTTTCCAAAAACTACACTATCTTGGCTTCCAATCTAGCATGGGGGAGAAACATTGCTCTTGGGCCCTTGGTTTTAGCAATCCTGTACCGTAGCATTACCCTTGCTTCCTTGTCGATGATGTCTAAGGATGAAGGCGTACTATCTGGTTCGCTTTGGATTTTGCAAGCTTGGGCGGCGTTCTATTTCCCTTTCTTGTTCGAGAGTATACCCCGTCATCGGGGAAGTGGGCCACTTTTTTCCTTCGGCGTACGATTGCTTATGGCTGCCCAATTACAGATTCCCGCTGGCATTTCATCTTTGTATTTTTACCTCCAACAAATTTTATCATTCGATGTGGCGATGGTAGACATGTTCCCTTATTCTTCTGCCAACTTTGATTCCATTTTTGATTCCGGATCGTCTAAATCGTATAGCTTTCGCGAGTTCTGGACCTGTATTCTGTCCCCTGTTGATTTGCCCATATGGATTTGCTCTAAAGGTAGATTCTATCCTAGTTTCGAACCTTACTTCCCTCAATACTGCGCTAGGCAGTTTGGTCTTCGACAAGCTATTCCTATGCCCACTCCATATTCTGTAGACTTTCCTTGGATGGCTAGGAAACCCTACAATCTTAAAGTCGATGCGCCTTTCGCCTGTTGCACTCGGGTTACCAACTTGATTCACCAGCGTTTCTCTAGGGACATTCCGGGAATTCTTCGATCTAGCCTTAGGGTCACGCCGGGGTTCACAAACCGGTGGTTGTCATTTGCCTTCGAGAGCCCTTATGAAGACGCGATCTCATTGCTTCTGAAGGATGGCGGGATAAAACTTCCCAGCTCCCTACCAAAGAAAGCCGACAAAAAGGGTGCCGCCAAGGCTCTCCGATTCGTTGATCCCAAACCAATGGCAACTCCCTCTGCCGGTAAGCTTATCTATTCTTCAGAGCTCGATGAACCTAGGGAAATCGACTTACCTATTTTCTATCCGTCGGATGAAGGTTCGGATGATGATGGCAGAATAGTCGGTGAGACGATCGCCTCGCTCAAGTAGCAGAAGAGGGCTCCTCGGTCTACAGCAAAATGTCACAAACCTTCGACGAAATCTCCAATCGCCCAGGCTTCTCGGGCCGCGTCTTCCCTTTACAAGAATACGCTGGTCATCGAAAGGTTGGATGACATTTTATCCATCGATGACCTACCTGTTTCCGCAGGATCGCCTACAATCCTTGCTCCGTCGCCATTAGTGACTTGTGGCGAGCCTTCTCCAACCCTTATTGCTTACCGGGCGTCATCATTAGGCGACCCAACGCTAAGCCGTGAAGATCCTCCTGCTTCTTCCTCAGCCCCGGTTATCTTTCAATTAGTGGCTGGTGACGCTCCGGATATTGGTGCTGCTCAAGACACTCCGACGGCATCCACCTCCTCGATACCCCAAGAAGATTTACAATCATTCTTGGTAGGCGCCACTCACCCTTTGGAGGAAGGTGATCCCTATGGTGTAGGGCAGGGGGACGTCTCTGTGGGATCGGCAGCCCTTAGCAAACCGAAGGTTGCATTATCTCGTTCTTTGGACCTTGCCCATTGCGGAGTTGGTTCATTTATCAATAATCCATCGACGCTTTAGGGCATTAAATCTATGTTTGCTGAACTGGTAAAAGACGAGATTAGCGTGCTGCTTCCCTCGGACGTGGTCACGCGGCTTAAACTCTTCCAAGAGCACTTCTCTAGCGTCTTCCGCCAGTTTCGACTGCATTGGGATCAAGTTACAGCTCTTGCTAACCTTGCAGACCAATCTCTTGGGTCGAACGTCGAGATACTGGAGGCCGAGCAGGTGGTAAGCTAGAGACGACGATCTCTACAATCTGTTGTTGATGAGATAACCGAGCTGGACGAAATAGAACTCGTCCTCGAGCAGCAGAAGATGGCAATTGAAAAGGAGATAGAGGAGATTCGACGCCAAAAGTCCGTCAAACTTCTCCGCTGATCTAATGTCGAGGACCGATTGAAGGCGTCAATGACCTCTTTGGAAGAGAAAAGGTAAGCTAATCTTTCCAAGATCGTGCAACAAGAAGCAGAACATTATCGAACTAGGAGTGCTTGTTTGGTTCGGAACCATAAGTTTGAGGATCTTTTTCGTAACTTGCTTATGGATGTACAAAAAGCCATGTATTCTGAAAGATCCCAATGAAACTGTTTTTTCGCGCCAATACTCCCACGATCTCCCCATGTTCACGATGCTGGCTTACTAGCATGAGTCGGTTTCCTTAACGTTTCCAATATATATATATATAATGACCATTTTTGATTATCCAGTGACATCTCATCATGGCAGGCCATCATCCAAATTTTGTAGGAGTCCATGCAGCTTCTTATTTATCTCGTTTCGATGATCTTTCATGCTGTGAGGATAAGGGTGAATTATCTTTGTCTTTCATGGATTACCAACCTGATAATGGCCACATTGTCCTCGGTCCACATCTCAATCGTTTGTCCCCTCCTTTGATGCTAGTAGAGTGTTTCCCTCGTCATTATGAAGAGGTCTTTCCCATCGAACAATCAACCATCTGTGCTGCCCCCTGGTTAACGTGCAATCACCGATTTGATTCTTACCCATCCTTTGATGACCGATTCTTTCGTTGGTACATCAGGTTGAGGGAGAATTTTCCGACATATGGGATCAAGCTCGGATTGGTAGAGCGTTGCGGTTACGTGGAATGTCCGTCGATCCTTTGGAATATGGCCTTGTCGGTAGCTCGTGTTGGTTTTGGTCACCCTCGTCTAATTGTTTCTTTCTTCCCACCGGTCCGGTGACTATTACCTTGCTCGACGTTTGGTCTATTGCTGGCCTTTCTCCCTTCCTTGAGTGCAATAATCAACTAGCGGATACTCAACCTCCTTTCAACACTTGTCGGCATCTAGACCTTCCTTATGATGAATTTGTAAATCACCATGCTAGGCTTTCGGGACCCATTTCTCCAAAAGAGCATCTAGCCTTCCTTTTATGCTGGTTAAGTCGACACATCTTCTGTCTCCCCACCTTGCAAATATCTTCAGAGTTTCTATATTTAGCATGTACGATTGCTCGTGGGATCAACGTAGGGCTAGGTCGTATGGCTTTAACTTCACTATATCGTGGCTTATCGGCTGCACAAACTTCTTTGACCGGGGAGCACCTCCATGTCTTTTCGGTCCACTTGTGGATCTTGCATGGGTGGTTGCGAATCTACTTTCCCCAGTTGTTTCAAGAAGGCACGACTCTGCTCCGTCAAACTACAATGCTTGAGTTGACTATTATCAACGATTCCGAGCTGGAGTTGTTCAATCGAATACTTTGCCCATTACCCGATAGCTTCCCTTCTTTCGACTGCTTTCTCAATATATTGCTATCTCTCACCGACTTTGAGTTCTTCCGGCTGGCTGTCAATGAAGGAGTCCATAATCCATCAAGTGACAATCCTAATGTTCATCTGTTTTGGATGAGCATCTTGACCCCATCCGATCTGTCATTGAACTTGTCCGGCGGTGGCACATTCTCGTCGGGCTTTGAAGTCTATAATCCTCACTACCGTGCTCGCCAATTTGGGCTTACCCAAGGCATTCCAATGCCCGTGGTGTATTCGATGAACTTTCCTATCTCCGATCATCGGGAAATGAAAGTAGACATAGTTTGTCACATTGATATTGCGCATGCCATCCTCGAACGTGCTCACTTCATCATTTTTTTCGGTCATCCATGTAGTTCCCTACTTTTTGACAAATGGTGGGCTGATTATCGTCTTGCTCTATTCTCTGAGCACGCCGACGATGTCCTCTTGAAAGTTCATTGGGCTCCATTGGGTTTGTTACACCCTTTTACGAAATGTGTTGTGTCACCTATGTCGTATGTGAATATGGAGTCCTCAGCTGATGAAGGTACTTGTTCCCTTGCTTTGTTGGCTATATTCGACTTAAGCATTGACTAACTCATTTTCAATACAGGTGATTCGATGGCTTCGGATGGCAATTCCGAAAGTGCCCTGGATACTCCCTGGGTGGCCCATACTAACATGGTAAGTGTTTCACATGGATCGTCGACTCGGTCCTCCAATGACTATCATCTCATCCGTGCTAAGTGGCTGCGACTTCATGACTTGCTGGGAAGAGAATATGCCAGCATATGCAACGACATGGTCGTGGAAGATGAAATTAAGGCTCTCCTCACTTTCTTGGCTCATTTGCCGTATGCTTTTCAATGTCGAGTCCTTGAGCCCATTGTTAATGAGCTTTTCTTTACATTTAGCTCGACTTCGAGATCATACAGGGCGCGACAAAAAGATCTGAAGGTCATCATCAAGCTAGATAAAGATGCTCTTTTTGCTACCGAAGAACTCGCGTGCTCTCAAGATATTCTTGATACTGCGGAAAACGACGGACATATTCCTCTGCGGACCTTATCCGCTCGGTTAATGGCAACCCACAAGTAAAAGATTCTTTGCAATTCTCTGAAGCTTGATCTTCTACAGGCCAATTTCTAGAGAGAAGCCATTATTGATGCCAATCGTAACAATGATATGAAGCTTCATAGGTTTGTTTTAAACATCCAGCAATATGTATTATAATTCATCGCCTATGGCTTTTAATGTGACCCTTGTCGACTTCATTGCCCCATTGTTTGGGTTTGTCTTCAACGAGCATTCTTTGTCTTATTGTCAAATCCGCGTAGCCCATCATGACGCTATCTCGAAAGATCTCTTTTTCCCTCGCAGCATTTAATGATAGACACCGTTTCGAGTACTTCTTTTCAAATGGAATAGTTGCGACGCTTCGATGATGGTAACGATTAGCTAGGGAACCGTCACCCACGTCATTATGGTCATTTGCATCTTTCCACTTTTCACGATGCACTCCTCCTCCTCGTAACTCGATAATCGTCCATTAACTTTATTGCCTTGACCATCGGAGGGTCGTGGGCAGATACGTGGCATCGTGGGGGCAACTGCTCTTGATCTTTGCCTATAAATAGCATGGTTTTCCAGTGGTGAGTCTTCACTCATACTTTGGCCCTTGCAAACTCAGAGCACATCTTTTCAAAGCCATCATGAAGCCTTCGTCTTCCTCTTCGTCAAAAGGTACCTCATGGCTTGTCTCTTGAAATCCTTACTTCGAGGGCTTAGGTTCCTCGGGTAGTTCACAATGGGGGTCCTCCATCCCAGTTGACTATCCTAGACTTCTTAGCCCTCGATTGGTTTGCTTTGAACCATCATCACCCGACCCTCTATCGAAGGTAATACCTTTGTCCGGGTGATTATGTGGTTTGCAAGTTCTTTCGATATCTTGTACCCGGACGCCATCCGAGCCAATTCGTTAGCTTTCCAATTCTTGCTTCTTTTGACATGGATCAATTCATATTCCGGAAAGTTCGACTGCAATCCCTTCGCCAAATCATGATGTAGAATGATATTTTTGCTGAGACATTGGTATTCTCCATTGAGTTTCTTTATAACCAACCGTGAGTCTCCTTTGATTCTCGCCGACCCGATCCTCATGTCAATCAAAATATTCAACCCCACAATCAAAGCCTCGTATTCAGCTTGGTTATTTAAGCATTCGAAGTCCAATCTAAACATGAGCTTCGTTTTTTGTTGACGAGGGGATATGATCATAATCCCCGCTCCGGATGATCATAATCCATGGTGCGATATGAAGATAATTTTCGTCATCTTCTATTTTCAAGCTTACGGGTACTTCGTGATAAAATCGGATATCGCCTGCCCTTTTACTGCTTTGAGCGGCATGTAAATTAAATCGATTTTTATTAGAGTAAACGCCCATTTTGCAATCCGGCCTCTTATGATTGGCCCGGACAACATGTACTTAATTACATCTGTTTTGCAAATTACATATACCGTGGTTGGCAACATGTAATGTCGTAATTTCATACAAGCGAAGTACAATGATAAGCACAACTTTTCGATGGGCGTGTATCTTGTCTCAGCATCATTAAGTATCCTACTCGGGTAATAAATGACCTGTTCTTTACCCTCTTCATTTTCTTGGGCCAGCATACTCCCTATCGTTGTATCACCTGCGGATAAATATAACTTCAATGGACTTCCTGCCTTTGGTGGTATCAACACTGGTAGCTTGATCCGGTATTTTTTTAACTTGTCGAAAGCCACATGATGTTTCTCCTCCCATACGAACTCTTGTTCATTCTTCAATCTGAGTAGCGAAGAAAAGACTTCGATCTTTCTTGACAAGTCGCCTATAAAACGTCGCAGGAAATTCAATTTTTCAATTAACATCCGTAGCTGCTTCTTATTCATGGGGGGCGGCAATTCTAAAATAACTTCAACTTTGTTCTTGTCTATTTCTATACCTTTCTAATGAACCAGAAAGCCTAGGAAATTACCAGCCCTTATCCCAAAAACACATTTCAAAAGATTCATTTTTAATTTGAACTTGCGCATTCTAACAAAAGCCTATTCTAATTGGTTTAAATGACTTACATGATCTATCTTAAGGATGACATCGTTAATGTAGACCTCCATGAACCTTCCAATCATGTCATGGGAAATAAAGTTCATTGCCCTTTGATAAGTGGCACTAGCATTCTTTAGTCCAAACGGCATGACGATCCACTCGAAAGTACCGATAGCCCCAGGACACCCGAAAGCTGTCTTGTGGACGTCTTCAGCTGCTATGAAGATCCGATTGTATCTAGAGTGTCCATCCATAAGAGACATAATCTCATTATTGGAAGCCGAGTCAATCAGCACATCGGCCTTAGCATTTGATACTCGTCCTTCGGTGTAGCCGCATTGAGATCATGAAAGTCAATGCATACTCCGAGCTTACCATTTTTCTTTTTGATTGGCACGATATTAGACAGCCATTCGACATACCTTGCCGTCCTTATAAAGCCAGCAGAAAGGAGACGCTCAATTTCCTCCTTAATTTTGAGGACCACTTCCGGAGCAAACCTTCTCGGAGCATGTTAGTGTGGTCGAAACCCCATTTTGATTGGTAGTCGATGCTCAACCACCTTTCTATTCAGGCTAGGCATTTCATGGTATTTTCAAGCGAAACAATCATTATATTCCCTTAATAGCCTCACCAACTGATCTTTAAACCGCTGATCAAGCAATTTATCGATGTAAGTTGGTTGTGGACAAGCATCATATCCGAGGTTTACCTTTTCTAACGGGTCTTGAGCTTGAACCGCCTTTGCGTCTTCCTCCATTGGAGAATTGTCGAACTCCCGAATTCCCTCTATCATCTCGTCTGATTGTCTAGCTTGTTCGGCCTTGTAGGCCGAATGCCCCCTAACGAAGGCTTCTACTAATAACTTGGCTCCCATCGACCAACCGGGTGGGTGACTCCGCCGGTTCCTTCCTTGGGATCTACTCGGTATTTCCCTTGTCGAAACGGCAGAATGCGATATTTCTTGGGTCAACCTCGGGAGGTTCAAATATGCGAAGGCGATCATCCGTTATGACCTTATCTCGCCCAAATATACGAATCCAAGTCACACAAGTTTGCGAGTTAGCCCTTACATATTCTACCTTATCACCATTCCAAAATGCTAGCATTTGGTGCAATGTTGATGGGACACACTTGTTTTCGTGTATCCAGTCTCTCCCTAGAAGTAGATTATATGACCTGTCAGCATCCACGATGCAAAAAGATGTCCTCGATGTTTTAAATCTGACGGTCAAGTTTGCCACATACATGCCTTTTACTTTAATGATCTCGCCGGTGAAATCGGACAACTGGATGTTCGATGGGATAATCTCATCATCGTTCCTTCCTATTTTCTTGAAGAAACGATATGTGATGAGATTTAATGTTGAACCTCCATCTACCAACACCTTCATTATTGGTCGCCCATTAATCTTGGCATTTATATTGAGCGACTTCAAATGATTCGAGATCTTCTCCAGTGGTTTCTTGAACTATATGATTTCTTCGTCATCGAAGCGTAACCGAGCACTCTCCTTTTCTTGTACTATTGCTTCCTCATTGTGACTAGTCAAGGGCGGCTCCGATCGAAACTCATTAGGCAACTTAACTTGGACCATACAAGAGCTTAGAGGCGATACTAACTTGCTTGTGCGATCTCCGAATTGAGATTTTGGTTTGGGGGAGCTCTTGAATTCAATTTGTCCGCAACCACCCTTAGTTGGTGGCACCTCCTCGGGTTTGCGTCTCCGGACCAAATTTCTCGCTCTTCGAGGTCTAGGACGACCTAGAGCCGTGGTCACCGGCTCGGGGTTAAGCAGTGTAACCCGTCGTTGTAATATGTGAGCTCTTCCTTTCCCTTGCAGCCTCCTTTTTCTGGTGCGGGTCATGACCCCTTTTTCCTTTTGAAGCTCTATCGCCTCATATCGGGATCCCTCCAAGGGGTCGCTGGGGATTTTAAGAGTCTTATGGTATCGAGGCCCGACTGAAGCATAATAATCTGATTGGGCGTTGTTGTCGAATCGCTTTTTCCACCCGTTCTTTCCTTGAGGGTAAGCTGGTGGAGGGCCATAACTCACGTAATAGTCAAACTTTCCGCTTGGTTCTCCCAACGTGTCAATCATAGGATCCCCTTCTCTGTACCGCCCAATCGGATTATTGCTCTGTTGGGCGGAGCGAGTCCTTTCTCGCTCGGCAGTCTTAGTGCCGAACGAGAAAGGCGCTCAGCACTTTAGATGCCGAGCGGATTCTAAATCGGTAAATATTTTTTTTTATACCTAATTTGATAAATATTTTTGTTTTTTTTTGCATAATTTGGAAAAAAGCCCATCGGCGAGAGCAAAGTTCGCTCAAACTAGAGGCTATCAATGAACAGAACTCTTGGCGAGCTATAAGACTCTTTGATAGTGCAAGATGTCGACACGACAAGATGGTGAGAATAGTACAGAAAATATGAACGAGAGCCTTCACGAGTCGACAACTGGAAGAAGATTGTTCGACAAAGTCATCGACGACGAGTTCAACCAGATATATGGCTAAGCGTCAAGGCAATGTAATTAGTGAACAAACAGAGGTTCGTCAACACGTCAATCAGAAGACGAAAGTAGTGGATCGACTCAAGCGCATGATTGCCAGATAATTACACCAACAATCTAACAGATTTGTAACTACTTGGATAATCTAAAAGCCCACGCTGTAATCATTGTAAACTCTCTCGCACAATTAATCACAGAATTGCATATTCATATTCCTCCTTAATTTTCCGGCAAATTTACATTCCCAACACTTCACCTTTCTTGCAACCTTTGGTTTGCCATACTTGCATTTCAATGTTTTTACTTTTTACAACCCTTTACTTTCTTATCCGAAATTATTGACCCATCAATTTCGACAAGCCATTTAGGTATCTATCGGGATAATTACCAAAAAGTCATAAACCTATTGTAATTGTGCTAATTCAGTCTTAAACCTTTTGCATTTATATCAATTCAGTTCATCCGGCCAATTTTGACCTGCCGACGCCGGCATGAAATTTTTTTAATAATATTTTAATATTTCAAAACTTTTAATTAATTTTTTATTTTTATTTATTAATTTCTCATTCCTTCTTTGCTTTCTGTTTGTGGCCAGCGAGGTTCATTGGAGCTCGCGAGTCACCGGGCGAGGGTCGTGGGTGAGGCCGCCTCATCCAGATTTGGGCAATTAAAAAAAATAAAACAAATTAAAGTATTATTAAAAAAATTCACATTAGCTCTGGCATATAAAAATTGACTAGATAGACTTAATTGGTACAAATGCAAAAGTTTTAGGACTCAATTGTCAAAATAATGGTTTAGACTGAATTGTCACAATTATAATAGGTTTAGAACTGTTTTGGTAATTTTTTCAGTATCCATTGAATAGAAAATTACGAATCAACCCCGACCCCTGAAACAAAAAATTGTTAGCTTGCATTTGCATATAGATACTAGGACCATTTCAATGAAACTCAAGTAAATTGTATCGAACTGGAGCTCATGGACTTAAACAGGGAAGCTCTGAGCTTAATCTAATTATCTGGACGAAAGCCCGCGAAAGTGTGATTTTCGGCCAAGCTTATTGAATGCCTCAATAACTGAAATTCGCATATGGGAAGCAGATTAGGAAAGATTGATTTCTCGATCAAACTTGAGAAGCAATTAGGCTATTAGAAAAACAAAATTACGGTTCACATGGCGAATAAAAGCAATTGGCATAATCTTCAAGATACTCTTACGCGCGCAGCTATTTGGAATAAATAAGAAAGTACTTAGATTTGAGAGATCGGTGGATTTCTTTATTATTCTCGGACCATCCCATATATTCGTGTTTCCCCTTCTACAATACAAAAGAGGAAATATGAGCATACGTAGACAAGAATAAGATTAGAAAGTACGTGGACTCCGTGCATCAACCATACCGCCACGGCCTTGGTGATGATAGTCACGACCCTGTTGCTGCGGAATCTCGCAGTTCACTTCGGTCTGAACCCGCTGATCGTCGTCATCGCCTCGACGTCTCGCGCCCATCTCGCTTAGTGGATCTCAACTCCAACCGACAGGCTAAGTCGAGCGTCGCTTTCTTCTGTTTGATCGGGTGCGGTTTCACTTTGTGTTCGATTCATTGTGATAGTGTGATATTCAGCCCACGCGCCACCACCTTTCGCCGGAGCTGCGTCACAACAAGTCTCTGTTTTTGTCGTCGCGGATCTGCAAAAGTCCGTCGGCCACTCTTCTCGATGTGTGATGCCTCTGCCCCATCCTCGTTCGTCACGGGCACCCGTAGTGGTCGACACAAGTCTTTATACCACGGATCAGCTTTTGGGTAACATCTCATCTCACATACTCATTATTTTCTCAACGGACTTTATATCTTTAGGACTCCTCTTATTCAATTGATTGTCTTTCAGCAATACGATGATGTTGATTCATGAAGTGGTCATGCTTGGAAATTATACGATTGAAGGAGGAGTTAGAAGATGGATAGAAAGTTTGGTCAAATTGGTGTCGAAATCGTTGCTCTTAGATTCTAAGTCAGTTTGGTGCAGTGCTTTTTCGTGCTTTGCAATATTGAATGGCAACCAATTCAGTCCTAAATCCATTAATTGTGCCGCTTCATTATTTGACAGTTTAATCATAAACCTTTTGACAATTTATAGTGATATAATTATATATGACCTATACATGTAGGAATGGCATTCCATGTGGGCCGGTATACTTAGGCATTAATAAGTATATAATAATTTGCATTATTAGAATATTCCCTGAATAGGTGTGAGTTGTAAATTTACTTGCATGAATTATTGACGATAGTAGAAATACTTTCCATCGGCGAATTATTTCAAGCGATCGATATTAGAAAAATATTTTTTAAATCATTTAATTTTCGCGAAATAAATGAATTTTAACATATATCATCTTTAAAAAAAAAAAAAAAAAGATACTGAACGTTGCGACGGTTGCACCAGAGGATCTCTTTCTGTTTTGACAAACCCCCAACTGGCAACTGTCAACTCATTTTGGCGCTCTCTTCCCTGTTTTTGACTTACCACGCTCGCCTTTGTTCACTGCAATCTCGAATGGCGTCTCGTCCTCCGATGGCGTCTCGCTCTCCCATGGCGTCTGGCTCTCCTTCTTCCACGTCATCTTCACCAAGAACACCTTCGATGGCGAAAAGGCTGCTCGAGAACGACCTCAACCTTGCTCGGCAGCTCCGCATCCACTCCAACAGGGAGGTGATCTTCATCAAGTTCACTCCCTTCGCCATTGCACTGGCCGCCGGGAACTTGAGCCTCGACACGTTCCAGCATTTCATCACCCAGGGCAAGAACTTTCTCAAAGCGTTCGCTCAAGCGTAAGTGCTCCTAGTCCTCCATCGTCTTCTTTCTTTCTCTGTCCATTGTTGGGTTGCGGATTCTTTGTCTTGGTTATGTTGTTGGTCTCGTAGTTGAAGATTAGTTTCTATTTTGATATTTGTCTCATCTCCCAACATTTGTCAGGTATGAATCCGCAGCGAACAATACGGACGATGAACACGCAGAACGCGAATTGCTGGAGTTAAGAAAGATCGTTTTGATGGAGATGACAAAGCATGAATCATTCCTGCAGGTAAGAACGAGGCCCTTCCGTTTGTCAAGGACAAGAAAGAGGGAGGCCATGCTTGTTTTTTTTCTCTTTGCATGCATAAAGCAGATTGAAAGAAATTACCCTTTAAAGAACAAGGATTGAAAAATAAGCAAAGTTGCTGATTTAACGTCACGGTAGAGTGAAGATCTTCTTCATGATTTCTTCGGTTTTCTTTGCACGGCTAAAGAATATTTGTGTTGACATGGTTGATAGCAGAATAAAGTTCCTGTTGTTCGTGTAATAGTGTTAGGGAGGTGATCCAATGAGCAGATTATTTACACACGAAAGCGGGAACGCCGCATCACCAAGGTTATCTTTGAACAACTCATGATGGAGGCTTTGTGAAACTCGAGTTGTGTTCCAGCGTCGATTCGATTGCAAACTTAATGCGCTTAGTGTGATCGTCATTCTTGAGTTCTTCTCCTCTGTGCTTCATTTTAGTCCGAAATAACTGTCAAACTCTCTTTGCAGTTTCCTCATTACAGACATATGTCTAAGCCATTGAATTCTCATTACCACTCCTGGTGTCATGGCCATGTTTAGGCTTTCTGTCATCGTTTCCCTCTAGTGCTGTATCGGTGAACTCATAACGTAGCACTCTTCATGGACAGGAATGGGGTTTGGACGTTACCAATGACGCCACACCCGATCCCGGAACGGCGAATTGTACTGAATTTCTACTGGCTGCAGCTTCTGGTAAAGTTGATGGAGCAAAATGTGTCCTTGAACTGACAACTCCGTTTGAGAAGACGATCGCTGCAATTTACACTATTGGTGCTCTAACACCTTGCGTTCAACTATACCCTTTTTTGGCTGCGGAGCTCCAGATGTTGCCAGGTCTTAGGGAAGATAGTCACCCTTATAAGAAGTGGATCAAATTGTATACATGTGATAGTCACCAGGTTGGTCTCATTTTATTTTCGACGTCAGTTTCAATCCAGTTATTATTTGCTGGAAGTGAAAACATAATCAGCAAAAAGCTGAAATTGGCGATGCGAAGAGCTCGTTCATCCTTTTCCTTGATTCAGGAATTGGCTGTGAAAACTGAAGAGTTGCTGGAGAAACTGTCTGTCACCTTGACAGGAGATGGGATCGATGTTCTTTACAACTTGTATCATCAAGCAATGATACTTGAAATAGACTTATTCAATTCTCAACCATTTGCTCAGCCCACAGTAGTTCCTGTGATAAAGGGACTTAGTACTGCAGAAGATCGGCTAATGTTTCTTTCTAATTTTGATCTGACTTGCACAGTTCATGATTCATCAGCAACTTTGGCTGAGATGACCCTAGGAACCGCTCCGAAATCTGATTGTAGTCCATCCGGATCTGAGCATAGTCCATCTGAGAGTCCTCTTGCTCGGATGTCATTGAGTGAATTGCGAAATATGTGGAAGGACATCTCCAAGCAGTACACACAAGATTATGAAGAATGCATCGAAAGCATTATTCCACCTGAAAAAGGTAATCAGGCTATAAATTGGATAAAGCTCTCAAACTTTAACTCCACAACTTCAATGCTAGATTCTCTGATACTCAACACCATGTGATGAGTGCTGAAGAGTCTGTTAAATAGGAGGGTGTTCGCCTATTTTTGTCCAGTGGCATCTGATTTTGATTTTCCTATCTCCTTCAGTGGAATTTAATCATAGCTCGCTGGTTCAAGCGCTTGAGCAAGTGGCAGATTTCGAGAAAAAGGCAAATTCCAGAGTTATAAAATCTGGGGTTCTTAGAGGACTGAAACTTGAAGATATAATAAAAGCTGGCAAAAACCTCATTCTTCAGGATGGTTGTATCGGTTTCTATCAGAAACTCACTCAGATTAATGTGGTTGTTAACGTTCACATGCTATCATACTGCTGGTGCGGCGATCTCATTCGGTCATCTCTTTCGTCAGGTGCGATCCTCAAAACTTTTACATGTCAAATGGTGCTTCTTAACAACCTTCAATGAATCATGTGAATTAGTGATGATTCTTCTGGCTTTTGATGTTTCGTGCATGTGCTGCAGTGGTTTGTGGCTCTATTCTGCTTCTTTTATCTTGAGTTATTCAAAAGCATTCTGACGATTGTTCCTGACGCAATGTAGGAAAGACGCAGAGACTAACTGCAAATGTCCCTTAATACGTAGGGTAACTCACAAATGTTTCCCTTGTGCAGTGGAGACAAAACAGAAACAATAAACACGTGAATGAGGACCATGTATAGGTTAGGGTTTACTCCGATAAGCATGCAGATGTTCCCAAGCATGGACTTTGGACATTAAAAGGATGTGGTTTCATCTTACTGAACCTGATACACATTTCCACTGATCCACAGCTGCATCTTTGGTGTTTCTGTTAAAGTTCATGTCAATGTTTTGCCACTTGAAGAATATGGAATATGCATCTATCTGATCTTCTTATTTTGATGGGAAGCAGTGGGTTTCGATCATTCAAATGTCCATGCGAACGAGTTGATATTCAATGAGGAGCGGCTGAGTACCGGAGAAATGGTTCTGAAGGTCGAGTCCCCCATCGAGAAGCTTCAAATATACAACCACATATTGAAGAACGACGCCGATGAGCGAAACAAGTTGACCGTCTACGTGGGCGACTGCATGGGAGACATACTATGCCTAATCGAAGCGGATATAGGGATAGTGATAGGGTCGAGCGAAAGCTTGAGGAGGGTGGGGAGCCGATTTGGAGTGACTTTCGCCCCGCTTTTCGCGGCCACGGTCAGGAAGCAGAAAGAAGTCACTGATGGGGGCTCTCTGAAGTGGAAGGGAACAAGGTCGGGAGTTCTTTACACGGTCTCGTGCTGGGCAGAGATACATGCTTTCTTGTTGGGATGGTAGAACACTAGGTTGCACATGTGGATTAAAGATAGCATTGTACATAGTTGAAAGCTCGCGATTCAGACAAGAAGATCGTAGCTGGTTTTACCTGGAGCCTCAGATCTTTATATACGACAATTTTAGCGGAAAATGATTCTCTCCTTTCCAAACAATGGGCAAGATGGTATGTTAAAATTTGCCTACGACACAATCAGTATGTCCCATAAATATACATTCAGGTGACCCTCGAGCTCCATACTTGTAATTGTAGGGTTTTATAAATATTGTTATGGAAGTAAGCGATCGAACAATTAAATAGATGAAATAAAAAAAAAAAAGATCGGACATAAAATTTATGTGGTTTGGTCAGTATGGCCTACGTCTATGGGGGGAGCAACAAAGAATTCTATCATAGATCAAGCAATACAACAATTATAGCCACACTCAAACACTCTTAGTATTTTCTAACCCCCAATTTCATTCAATCACATGCATAGTGCTTAACCTCACAATTCCTTACAAAGTAATATCTCAATCTCACAAATGAATTCATAAATCTTACCACAAGATTTAATTGGTTTCAATTCTAAAAGCTCTCGGGGTGTAATTCACAAAAAAGTCACACATCAAATGCTCTTTACAATGAAGAACAACACTTCTTTCATATAAACAAGAGGAGGTTCCACAATAGAAAACCTACTCCGACTAGGAAACCAATTTGAATTAGGAAAGTTTTCTTTTCGGGCTCAAATTGGAGACATATTTTCAACAATCATCATATTGGCTCGATTTTTTAGCCAAGTCACAATCGCTTCACTAAAAAAGCGAACTTTACCGCTACTCTCCCATAGCTCCTCATGGGCTCAACTGCCACATACATCTTCCAAGTCCAAACCTCGCTCTAACTTCGCCATAACTATGGAATTTTTATGAACCCGGTACTATTTTAGAGACATGATATGTTGGAATTAGATTTTATCGGGTCAAGTATGTACGAAATTGGCACAAACAAGGAAAGAATTTGGACAGTGCCACACGTGGACAAGCAGAGGAGCGTGTGCCAAGACACGGCCAACCCTTAGACACGTGGCGTCCATGTGTCATTGCCGTGCACACGTGGAACGCGCACGTGACTCGTGTCACATTCTGGTACGGCTACAAACCGCTGATCGCAAGCTGACTAGACTAAGCTAACTAAGCAAGAATAAATAGAAATCAACGGTAGTTCATTCAGCAACTCTTGTCGAAACCTTTGTTGTTACCCCCGCCGGAATGCCGAACATCTCTCTTGGTCGTACCAACGCCAACCGTTCATCCGCAACCGTGCCACCGTGTGCCACCATGCGCATACCCTTGGCCATCGCCATTGACCGATCGCCCTAGCCGATCGCCTTAACAGTTGTTGTTGTCGTTCGCTCGCTATGGCCATCCGTTTGTCTCATTCGTTTATTCGTCTATCTAATCGTTCGTTTGTTTTCTCACTTAGTTGAGGCAAGTAGATCTCTATCCTTATTACTATGCTTTCTATGATTACGAATGTGAATGTTGGATTCTGATGATTGATGAGTTGTGGTAGAGGATTGGATATCAATATGAGATCTACTGTCTATGAGAATCGTGTTTGCCTTGTTAGGATTCTAATATCTGCCGTTGATATGAGATATGTTTGGTTGTTTTGGACATTCCTCAATTCTGTGATATTACAGTTGGTTTAGTCATTTGGAGTAGAAATCTACTGCTAGGTGTAACCCACTCACTCTGATAGTTGAAACCCTTTTTCGGATCAAAAGTATGTCAGATAATCCGATTTCGGTATAGTAATATCTCTATGGTGAGCCTCTGTGGATTGGTAGGTCCATACGAAAGCATGTTCATGTCCGACTTAATAGCCCATAAAAAACTCGATATAAGATCATTCGATTGAGGGTTTATGTGGAAGAGGGACCTCTAATTGATTTAGTTTCCTTTGAGTTCTAGGCTGTTTACCGTAGTGGGATAACAAGATGGTTAGGTCCTACTCCACCTCACCATTTCAACGCGCCCGGGATCGCGAATGATGAAGATGATAGTGAGGTGTTCATTCCTCATATGGGTTTGATATCGGGTTCGAAGAGGAATGAAGTACGAGCATATGGCAATAGAGTTATTAGTACTCGAAGTAGTTTAGTTTCCTTGTGATTACTCCTTTATAGTACTTCTCCCGTATCAATGTTGCAAATAAGTGAAGTGGCTATATGAAATATGTAATGAGTGGATGGTGAGTTTGAATAAATGAGTTCTGAATAAAAGACTTTTGTTGTTTGAAATGCCTATGTTATCTAGTTAGGGCATCATGAAAGGCCATACCTTTTGTTGACACCTAAATTTTGATTTTTCTTAAATTATTTATTTTTTACAAAAATGAGAATTAGCCTTGATTCTCACAAAAAAAATTAGTTTTCATGCATAGCATATATAACTTAAGCATGCATTGCATTTGTGTTTTTGCGCCAATGATGGGATTTGGATCCGGATTGACATGCGGAAGACCAAGGCCCATATTCCATAATTCGGCCATCATAAGGGAGCAAGTGTCGAAAATCACAAGGCCTTAGGGTCTAATTTTCAGTCCCCTAAATTTTGATTTCGGAAAAGGCCTTTTAATTAAAGTTTACTAATCAAAATAAGGCCAAAATTTAAGCCCGCATTATCAAATTTTGACCTAGGGTTTTTCTATATAAACATGGCTAGGTCACTTTCGAGGGAGGGGATGTTCAGTACTTTGAGGGCAAAAAATTCGAGAGAGAGAGAGAGCGCACAAGCCATAGAGCTCTCGGTCCACGGAACACACACGGAGGTTTATTGGTCAAAGTAGCAACTTCCATCGAGAGCTTGACGAAGATCCACTCGCTTGGGACTTTCAAACGATGTCGGATCCATCATGATGAATTGAGAGTCCAAGTTCAGCCTTGAGGAAGAGGAATCAACCCACGTTGGATGCATTCTCCTATTTTCTAGCCACAAGTCCCGACAAACAGCTTCCATCGACGGCTGCCCAGCTTTGGTGGTCCTTTTGCCCGTGATCTTCGGTGATTTTTGGTGCAACCAGTCTTCACCGAAAGCTTGCACCACGCAAGAGCGAACCATCGAGCTACTCGAGCCAAGAGAAGCCATTGAGACGTTCATCACCGTCGGGGGTCCCTGCTCGTGTCTCCTTTGCCATTGATCCAAAAGCGCAAGGCTTTGTCGTCACGTTTCGACGAAAGTCCAAAAGAGTGCAAAGCTCGCAACCAAGGTAAATCACCTAACTTTGATATTATGATTATTTGATTGCGAATTTTGATTGATTGAGTCGTTTGTCCTAGATTGATGCTTGCGTTATCGTGAAATTGCTTGTCCTAGTTAATTTCTGAATTGGTTTGCATGATTCAAAAGTTAATTGGATAATTTTGAGCTTGGACAAAATAACACTCAATTAGAAAGATGCATTGCGTTCTTCCGAAATTTGTGAATAAATTGCCAGATTTGATATGCTCATAGATTGGATTGGGATTTATGCTAGTCTTTTGAAATCTCCATGCGATAGAGCTCCTCATCCAAAAAGGAAATTGAATTTTGACTCATTAGGCAAGATAATCTCTTTTGAAATCCTCGAATATAATCTCATGATTTTTTCGAAATTTTTGAGATAACTCTCTGATAGATCTTGTCTTATGACTTTGTGGATGATTGCATATATATCATGAGCATATTTTTGGATATTTGATTTTGAATTTAAGATAATTTGAATCCCGATCACATCTTAAAGATATTGTGCACATCTTTTGGAATGTTCAAGATTATCTTGTGGTGAATTTGAAACCATTAAAAATTCTGATCATATCTTTTAGGTTTGGATAGTTATCTAAAAAATCTTTTTTTTAAATCTTAAGAGATAAATTTTCCTGAAATTGAAAAAGATTTGAAATCCTTTTTGGATAGGAGCTTATCTCCTTGAAAATTTCAGAATCCCTTAAGGATTTTAAAAATTCAATAAATATTTGCACATCTTTAAACAAAACTGCCCATAACACATGCTCCCCAATTGTGCCTTGTCCCTCGGAAAACGTACATTAAAGGCAACATATGACTTCGATCTCGAAGTATGATCGTGCCCGTACGTGTGAATTAGATATCAAATCCTCGATCTCGAGGAGCGGATCGCTAATTCCTAAATAGAATTTCAAGGTTTGCCCTATATATATAGGGACGACGGTAATTCTATAATTTATTCACTTGCTAACCCTAATCTCGGGGGATGTTGTGAATAAAAATCGGAATTTCGGATTTAAAGGTGTTTTATGGGCAATATTGTTTATTTTTGTTCAAATTTCATTGTTTTCATGGTTTAAATAAATTCCTAAAAAATCCCAAAAAAAGATATCACATTTTCTTAAGCTAAATCACATTTCTATTCACTTTTTGCATGAAAATATTGTCTAATAAAATTAGGGCTTTGAGAAATCAATTTCTTAAGTTAAATTAGATGTTACTTCACATTAGAGTAGTTTTTACCTTTATTTTTTCATGAATCCGAAAATACACAAAAATATACCAAAAAAATACCATCCACGTTGCATAGCATTATAGTTTAGTTTGCATTATTATATTTTCCTTGTCATGCATATTTGCCACGTCATTATGCCATGTCATGTAGTTTTGCCATGTCATTACATCTCACATGTCATATAGGTAGGTTGCATTAGCATTGCATTTAATAAAAGAAAACCCCAAAAAAATTTTTAATTCAAATCATCAAACTAAGGATTTTTCATGAAAATCGGGTACCGAAAGGGCATTAATTGAAAAGTTAATGTAACAAAGTCCCCGAATCCATTTAATCTCTGGTTCGTATGAAATAAAGTATTTTCTCCCGAATACTTTATTTAGGTTTCTAATCTACCTACCATAAAAGATTAGTGGCGGCTCCAATTTAAAATCTTGGCATGTAATTGAACCTAAGTTGCAATTCGGTAGGATTTGGGAGAGTTCGGATTAGGTTAATTAATCTAATTAACCTAATGATCCGTTAACCTGAAAAATTCAATTTTTAGGTCGTGACACCTTTTGTATAGGCATGCATGTCGATTGAATGTTTTTGTTTAGACATGCACTTGTACCCGTATAGGCTACTTTCGCATGCGCCGATTACTCTGATTAAGGAAAAAGATTGATTAAAGAAGAGAGCGAGATTTTGAAAAGAATTTCCGTCGGGTTGTCAGTAGTATGGAACACTACATCCTATCTAAATGTATCAGAGTGGTTCGTGGAGTGGTAAGGTGCGCTAGTGGATGAAGTGTTTGGTAGATATGTACGCATTTAAAACTACAAGTGCATGTGATTGTGATTGTCAAGAAAAGTAGCATATGCTACTTATAAGATTTTGTTGATCACTGCCTAAGTTTGATGATCGTTATAGTTATTTGTGGATATAGTAAGGTGATCAACAAGTGGAATTGAATGATGAGTTTTGATGGCAATAGTTTGCCTTTAGGATTGAAACGTTGTGTTTTGATTATTAGATTTGCATATCTAAGAGTAGATATGGAAATTCTATGAAGTGTTGACCTTTGTGGATTATAGGACTTGGTTGTGAAGTTGTAAATGGAGTTTAAATACTGATTTTGAGTAATATGAAATATGGATGATATGAATGCGACCGAGGTGATATAGGTTGATTTTAGATTGTTGATCTTTGAAAGGTCGCTTGATTGTTATAATTAAGTCTAAGTTGTGAATTTGTGATATACCTAGTCTAAAATTGAATAACATGCATTGTATAGATTTATTGCATAAAAAAACTGTTGAATTATAAAAACGTGCATGCATGATCATATCATTGTTTTTATATCGAACTTGAATAACTGTCGACTTAGTATGGGATGAGCTGATAGGATACTTAAAAACCGTGGAAACATGATATGGGACGTGTGGAAACGAGATTTGCTCCGTAAGTGTATGACTTGGGGATGAACTATAGCAGCCCGACCTATGTCCAACTCGGGGAGTGTACGCTGGGGCAAAGATAAGATTTGTGCAAAGGGCAACTCTTGGCTGTCATCTCGGAACAGAGTGGCGGGGAGGGGGGCTGGAATGAACTAAGTTATGCATTGAAAGTGTGGGTCTAAGTACTGTGCTAGGTTTGATATCGTTCTCGATTATGTATCGAAACAATTTCAAAAATCCGAGTTGATTTTAAGCTTTTTGAAATCCAAAGTGTTTTCGGATGTCGAAAGTTCTCAATTTTGGATCAAAATGGTTTCGAATCTAAAGTGTTTTGTGCTTATGAAATGAAACAGTTTTCAAAAGCTTAATTGCATCGTTTTTGATGTTTTGAATTGATTTAGAAATGGATTTTGAAAGTCTGAAAGTGAATCAAACTAAAAACTATAAATATGGCATTGCAACTTGAATATTGAAATGAAACATGGTGAATGAAATTGAGATGCCATCGATAAAAAATGCCAGAAATGCTTGGTGGTGATTGGTGAAAGTCCGTTGTGATACCCCTGAGGATAATGCCAAGGAAGATCCCATCCGTGTGAGGGATGTGTTGTTTGTATATGTCTGTAGTGGTACGCTATGCAGAGGTCTAGATTGCGTCATGAAATGCCCGGAGGTTGATTCCTAGAGATTTGGGGATTGTGTCGGACTTATTTGGTTTTGTGAAATGATTGTGTGGAATATTTTTTTTCGTAAAAAATAGAACCACGGGCTTGGCATGTGGAACCGGCATCATAAGTAATAGAGGATATTGTCCTAAGTGATGCCTGGACATTTTGAAATATGGGGCAATGATGAGCCTAGATGTGGCCAAATGGACCCGTGGACCCGGAACCGGCCCGTTTACCGGGCCCACGGTTCCAACCCGGAACCGGAACCGGTCCTTGAGGGCCGGTTCCGGTTTGTAAATTGTTGGAACCGGCCCCGAACCGCCGGTTCCGGGCTGGTTCCAACCCGGTTTTAAGAAAAAAAAAAAAAGGAAGTAGGTTTGATAAAAAGAGTAATTGGGCTTTGGAGCCGGAACCGCCGGTTCCTGAACCCGAACCGGCGGTTCCGTCGAACCGGCCAATTGTAGATGAGCCCATTATTGAACATTGATGCCATTTGAATTAGAGAGATTTGAAAATGAGATTGAGAAATATAAATGGAATATATGAAAGAGTGGTTGTGGTATTATAATATTGAAAGATAGAAGAGAACGGCACGATGATGTTGCTAGACTATTGAGGTCGATGATGATCCTATTTATAGGTTAAGCTTGAGTGATATGACAATTGAGATTAGGATATGCAGAGAGTCGTAGTAAGGTCACATGATAGAGTAAAAAGAAATTCACCATAAGAATCTCTCTATTTAGGAGGGAGCAAAAGAAAGATCGAAATTTCGAGGACGAAATTTTCTAAGGTGGGAAGAATTGTGATGACTCGAAAACCCTCACCTAGTTATGGGTGAATTAGTATTTAATGACTCTGGATTATGGAATAAGTATTAAGGAATCTTTATCCAAACTCTCTAGTATTTTTAAAAAATTTTTATGGATCCGGTACTATTTTAGGGACACGATATGTTGGAATTAGATCATATCGGGTCAAATATGTATGAAATTAGGACAAACAGGGACAAAATTTCAATAGGGCCCGCACGTGGACACGTAGGGGAACACATACTACGCGTGCGGTTGACCCTTAGTCATATGGAACGTGCATGTGATACGTGTCATGCTTTGGTGCGGCTGCAAGCCGCTCAAGTTCTTGACTCATCATAAGTCGACTCTACTACAAGTTGCCGATCGCAAGCTGATTGGACTAAGCCGATTGAGCTATTATAAATAGAAATCAACATTAGTTCATTCAGTAGCTCTTGCCAGAAACTACGGTCGTTACCTTGATAGAGTGCCAACTCTCTCTCTCTTGACCGTACCATCGCCGACCGTTCATTCATGATTGCACCGCCGTGCATCACCTTGCGTGTGCCCTTGGCTGTCACCATTGATCAACCGCCCTAGCCGATCGCCTTAGCGGTCGTTGCCACGGTTCACCCGTTGTGGCCAACCGTTCATCTCGTTCGTTTGTTCCTCCGTTTGATTATTCGTTTGTTTTCTCACTTAGTTAAGGCAAGTAGATCTCTATCCTTATTACTATGCTTTCTATAATTATGAATGTGAATGTTGGATTCTGATGATTGATGAGTTGTAGTAGAGGATTTGGTTATCAATCCGAGATCTACTATCTATAAGGATCGTATTTGCGTGGTAGGATTCTAATATCTACCGTTCATGTGAGATATCTTTGATTGTTTTGGACGATCCTCAATTCCGTGATGTTATAGTTGGTTTTTTCGTTTGGAATAGAAATCTATTGTTGGGTGTAATCCACTCACTTCGATAGTTGAAACCCTTTTTCGGATCAAAAGTAGGTCGGATAGCCCGATTCCAATACAACGTCTCCGTGGTGAGCCTTTGTGGATTGGTAGGTCTATACGAGAGTATGTTCATGTTCAACCTAACAGCCCATTGAGAGCCCGACATAAGATCATTCGATCAAGGGTTTATGTGGACGAAGGACCTCCAATTGGTTTAATCACCTTTGAGTTCAAGTCTGTTTACCGTCGTGGGATATTAGGATAGTTAGGTCCTATTCCACCTTACCAATTCAACGAGCTTGGGATCACAAATGATGAAGATGATAGTGAGGTGTTCATTCCTCATACGGGGTTTTGATATTCAGGTTCGAAGAAGAATGAAGTACGAGCAGATGGCGATGGAGTTATTAGTACTCGAAGTAGTTTAGTTTCCCTGTGATAGCTCCTTTGCAGTACTCCTCTCATGTAAATGTTGTAAATAAGTGAAGTGACTGTATGAAATATGTAACAAGGAGTGGATGGTATATTTGAATAAACGAGTTTTGAATAAAAGACTGTTGTTGTTTGAAATGCGTGTGTTATCTAGTTAGTGAATCATGAAAGGCCATATCTTTTGTATAGTCGTGCCTGCCAATTGAATGTTTTTGTTTTGACATGCACTTGTGTCTATATGGCCGCTTGATTATTTCTACTTAGAGCCTCCACATGCGCAGTTACTTTGATTAAGGAAAAATATTGACTAAAGAATAGAACGAGGTTTTGGAAAGCCTTCCTGTCGGGTGTCGGCGGTATGGGATGCTACACCTGAAATCTTGGAGACTCGTCAAATGTAACTTCTCTACCGACAATATGTGAACTTGATTTCGGACACCACAACCAATAACCTCGCTTACCTTGTGCATAACTTAGGAACATGCGTTTTCTTTCCATTCTATCAAGCTTACCATTATTCACGCGAACATCACATAGGCTACTAAATATTCTAAGAGTAGAATAATCAGCAACGTCATTGACCACACCTCTTTAGGAATTCGACATCCAATCGTAATTGATGGAGATCGATCCACCAAGTAGCTCGCCATATTGAGAGCATCTGCTTGGAACCTTCTAACCATACTAGTACTAGAAAATCTTTTATGGGTCATCTCTAATAATGTTTTATTCATCAACTCTACAACCATGTTATGGTTGACTAGTACCAATGCGGTGTCTCACTATGTCTTCCTTTATGCTAAATTCATTCAAAAACTCAAAGTACAAGTCCATGCTATTATGAGTCCACACATGCTTGATCCTCTTACTAGCCTCCGTTTTTATCAAAGCTCTTAACTTTCTGATCCTAACACCAAAATCAAACTTGTGCCTTAGTACAAACACTCAAGTCTTCCTTGAGTAGTCGTCCAAAACTATTAGCATAAATCCGGTAATTTTCCTCGAAAGAAATTGCAACAACTTGTGAACAGCCAGGTAACTCAACTTTCCTATCTCCGCGGACTCTCCGACAATCATACTAAACTGCATTTTTCCATTGTTGACTTAAGTTAAAATGCCTACATACGTACAATTTATCATCAATATAACCACACAGCAAATTCCTTTCACTTAGAGCCTTTAGGTTTCTCTCGCTAATGTGCCCTTAAGGCATACGTCGCAATTCGGACTCTCGAACGGATCCGACGTCTACGTGGCGAAATCTATTACTATCTCACCTAGAAGCTCATACAAGCCATGTGCTTGATTGCTCTCATTATCACCAATGGACCTCGAATAACCTTCAGAATTCTACTTTCTAAAGTATACCGACACAAAGATGAATTCAAGGCACTCAAGAAAATCAAGTTTTTCTTCAACTAGGAACATGTCTCACTCTAGTGAATGTCCTCACGATACCATTATGATTCCGATTCTAGCACCACTAACACCCACAACATCGTACTCAACGTTGTTGCCCAACCGCATTTTTTTACTATCCATGCATTAATAAGTAATAAACCAATTTCTATTTGGTGTAGCGTGAAACAAACAACTAGAATCTCTCATCCATCTGTCAAACAACAAATGCTCGGTGATAGACAAGACAAAATTTGCATTATCCAATTTACTATCAGCTATAGCTGCAACATCATTTGCAGATTCAACGGTAATTCCCTTACCCTTCTCGTTCTTCAGTTTAAGGCAATCCTTTTTAAGATGCCCCCTATTGCCATAGCTCCAATAGATAGCACCCATAGTCCTAGACTAACTACGTCTATTCGGGTTTATGTTACTTCTGCTAACACGTGTACTACTTCTTCTTCTACTTTCCCTTATTAAGGCATCAAATATAGGTTCACTAGATTCTCTCCTACGGATGTCCTAATTTAGAATCAAATTACAAAATTCATCAAATGTCAAGCTTGTTGACCTAAGAGAATTACTAACAATAGTAAAAGTAACATTTCAACTATCAGTCAATGAAGATAATAGAATTAAAACATGCCCTCATCTTCAAAGTTAATGTCAACTGAATTCAATTTACTCACGGCCACATTAAATTCATTGATATAATCAGCAACCGATGCATTTATGCCCATTTATAAGTTAAATAAATGTTTTATCAAATAGACATTGTTGATAGTAGATGGCTTCCCATACATGTTCGATAAGGCCTTCATCAAACCCACAGTGATTTTTTTTTTTTTTAATGATGTTAAACACGACTTTACAAGCAAACGTTTGCTAAATAGCATCCAACGTTTGTCTGTCCGATAATTCACATTCAGCTTGCTTCGTTAAGTTAGGCTTCTCCTCAAATATGGCAAATGCATAGTACTTTAATACGGATAATCTTCAATCTTCATCTTTTAGAAACCGAAATCCTTCCCATCAAGTATGTTGATTCTCATGTTTCCTTCTACTGTAACCATCGATTGGCTTCAATTCGGTCAAGCATAGCTCTCATACCAATTGTTGCAGTAGTAAGCAATCGAACAATTAAATAGACAGAATAAGAAAATAGATTGGACACCTGATTTACATTGTTTTGGCCGATGTGACTTACATCCAAGATGACAGCAAAAAAAAAAAAAATTCATAATAGATCAAGCGATATAAATGATATTACAACTACACTCGAGTCATTCAAACGTTGTCGGTGTTTTTCAAACTCAATTACATCCAATAACTTACACCTGTTCAGCCCCCCCATTTTCCTCATGAATTAATCTCTCAATGTCACCAAGAAATGCACAAATATGACCACAAGATTTAATCTGCTTCAATAATAAAAGCTCCTAGACCATAATTCACGAAGAAGTCGCTTCTCGGATACACTTCACAATGAAGACACTTGTTATATGTAGATAAGAGCGAGATCCAAAATCAGAAACCTGCTCCAATTAGGAAACCAACTTGAATCGGGAAAAATTTCTTGTAGGCTCAAATTCAATACATATTTTTAACAAGTACGCGGCACTAATCATGACACTTACATGCGGGGAAAAAAAAAATTGAATGTGCTACATGTGGTGGACCAGTTATTATTTAGTACATGGTGGATCATGCACCAAATAATTTGCCCGCTCTTGCACAGTGAGAGTCCCATCGTGGGGGGTCCGATCGACGACAGAGTTGGGAAACATCGGACGCCGAACATTCTCAAACATGGAACACTAGAACCAGACGACGGTCTAACGTTACCCATTAGCAGAGCCCGAGGTTCTCCTTCAAAAGAAGTTGGAATGGAGGGCCCATCGAGCGGCAAAGAGGACGGGGCAAGCAAAATGTTGGGCGACGCGGCCGTTTCGGAGATGCCGGTGAATCGTCACGGCAACATGAGAGTTGCTTCGAGCGACCCCGACTTGTCCCAAATCATGAAGGAAATCAAGTCTTCTAAGTCCCCTGTACGTGATCGGCTCTTCTTTGCGATCTTTCAGCTGATTCTAGCTTTCCTTTTCTTTTCCTTTTCTCTTGTGGGACTGATGGGCGAACTCAATTGAAGATGCTTTTAATGCCTGCAGGCAGCAATCAACTATGGCGCCTCTTGGTACGTTCCCCAGCAAACATTTCTGTGTTCCCTTGTGCCAAAAACTCGAGAGTTTCTGTGCCAACGCTAAGTGTGGTTAGGGAGATCAACGACCACCATGTGTTCGATTTAATGCTCCTGAGATAAGCTGGCATAGCAGGCTTCTCTTTCACTCTGCAAACAAAGGGGTGAACTTTGCATAGGGAAACTAGTGGAGGGTCTGGCATTATAATGGATAGTTTGCTTTGCTCATGGCACCTGGTGTTTTGTGGCCCTTTCTGTTTGATGATAGGTATTAGGTGCACATATATGATTTGTTGGTCCTTGGTGCGTAATGATTCCTGTGACGTGTGAGTTGTTTTTATCATGGTGAAAGAAAGCGAAGAGATTTTCTTGGTGAAAGTCTGTTCCTTAGACGACCGCTACTGGTGCTTGCGTTGTGTCTTCATGGACGAAGTGTTTTACAAGGTGTACAATACTAATTGTTGTTGCATTCCATATGTTGATGTCTAATTACGTGGTTTGTTTGCTCAAAACTTGATGTTTAGCACAAAACAGCTAGCTTTGTTCAAAGGGTTGATCAGGTTTTGTTACGTCACTTAGTAGAGAAAATGTAATTTCTCAAACAACATTTAATAGCACTTCCTTATACACGTTTGAACTGTGGGGTGCTTAAGCAGCATTTTCTCGACGCCTCTCTTTCTCGTTATTGCTTGTAAAACATAATGCTGCTTTCTCTAATGGCCTGAACTCTTGGATATAAAATTCGTTCACCACCTTTTCAGGTGTCATGTGTGTAGTCAGATTCTCCCAGCTTTCTGCCAGTTGAGCAACAGCTTTCAAAAATTGTCATTTGTGTATGCGGATATTGATGAGTGCCCAGAAACAACGCAGCACATTCGCTACACACCTACCTTTCATTTCTACCGTGACGGAGAAAGGGTGGACGAGATGTTCGGTGCCGGAGAAGAGCGACTCCATGATCGCTTGTGGCTGCATTCCTGAATGTCAAACTTGTTATGAATGTCTAGTGGCAGAATTCTTTCGTAGTCATGCTTCTTATAAAACATATATGTAGTGCAGCAGATTATAACGTGTATTTGCTGTGATTGCTGATTCTTAAGAATGGCAAAGATTAGCTTTCAGCTCATGTATTTACGATATGTTAACCAGAATTAGTTGCATTGCCTTGCCGGCACCTGCTAAATGCAAGAATATGTAGGATCATGTTGGCATATTTTCTTAATCACAACCTACAATAGACATTCTGATCAGTAATTTCGACGTAGGCAATATTTGTGCCCACATGTTTCTTTGGTTGACATGCTTTGACCTTGATGGAAGGCATTTGCTTCATCCTGAAAACTTATTCTTGTTGCTTATATATTACATATGTATTTCCAATCGCGAATTCTTCACTGTAAATTGGAGTGGTCGTTTGCAGTTGTGAAGACCGTGAAAAACAGATGGTTTCACTCTTGGTCATGTGGCATCGATGCTTCTACTTGCCCCAACTGATGAGTATTGTTTCACTTGAGCACATCTCGCGTCTTTCTTTACATGATTAAGAACCGATATACGTCTAAATCATTTATTGACCTTATCAATGAACGGTGATGGAAGAAAATTGCAAATTATTGAAAGCCTTCTGTAAGTAACCTATTCAGGACCCGATGATTATTTTCTACCATTTTGTGCAATGTGCATCAACATTCAGCCGAACAATGTGAGCTCTGCATCGGTTTATTCTGCCCTCTGTCTATCAGCATTCTGTTTTGCCATAGGAAGAACACAAAAGAAAAGCAGAACACATGGATTTTGTAGAAACAACTTCTCACTCCTTGCATTCTGTCCATCTCCGAATTTGATACAATATCTATGATTGAAAACATCCTAGAAAGAGGTATAATGTAACATTAGTAGCTGAGGCCAAGTTGAAGTCCAAGGGCTGCATGAAGGAGAAACAGAGTCATGATCCCACTGCCCAGGATCCCGTGGACATTTCTTAATCCCGGATTACCCTGCATATCGCGACACGGATGCGAATGATCAGAGTAAATACTAATTCGAGAGACTCAAGACAAACATCGGAATCTTATCTAACAATTAACCAGAATGTGGACCGGCATTCAATTCGTTACCTCAAACAAGGAAGGTAAAATTGTCTGTACTGTCAAAAGAGTTAGGCCTATGAACCCCGTGACAGCATGAGGACTGTAAACGGCAACCTCGCGGTCAGTGAAAATAAGGAGGGAGTGAAAATAGAGAGCAAGAATAAGTGTAAGTCAACAACGCCGAGATAACAACTTAGAGACTGAAGAACTTTTCTGTAGCAGAAGTTGAACGCATGATTTAAATTGTGAGAGCACCTCTTGAATATAGGTTTGTCCGAGGTGAGTAGCGACGTTATACCGCCGGTTGCACCAAGAGCAAAGAAGAAAAACATTCCACCGAGAAGCTTGGGGTGCAAGTCTTTCGCCTTGGCCTTCTCTTCCTGAGATAAACGGTATGTGATTGGCAGCTCAAATACTCGAGGCAGCCATGGATTTCAGTAGACAAGCAAAGCAAGTCTTGCTAGAGTCTTACCACATCGTCAGAATACTTAATACGAAAACCAAGATATGTTCCGTACCCTCCCATTGCAAAGAGCACGACAGCCTAAAATGTTACGAAAGAATCATTTCAGAATCACCAAATGAGCATCTTCCGGACAGAGAGCAAAGATCGGAGAAACCTTGAGTCCAGGATACGAAAACAATTCCTCCCCACTAAAAAGAGTGATTAAGAGTGGGTTGACGGTTCGATAGTGTCGAGAAGGTATTAGCCACCAGACCTAAGAGAAAGGATGAACTTTTACCATGTTGCCAGGGTGACCCCAATGCACAAGCCAATCAGGGAGACTCCAGGATTTAACAAGCTCAACGAAAGGCCCAAACAAAGTTCTCACTGTCCCAGCTGTTATGAATCGTAGCCAGGTAAGCGATACATGCATGGCATTGGATGGAAAACAGCAAAACTAAATGTGATGCAGCTCGATGCATTGCGACCGACCTCATCATACGGAGAGCAATTCAGACCTGTTCGATAAGTAGTTGAAAGAGAAATATATAATGCATTGTTTAAAGCACAGTTGAGAGTCCTACATCATGGTAGATGGGATGGAGAGGACGCGCGGCAACTAATAAAATCAAGCAAAGTCCACAAAGCAAGAGAAGGAACACAATCTCCTACTTGATGTAGTGCATTTCGTTTGAATGTCCACTGTTCAAGCAACCAAAACGCTCCCCTCGCAGAGAGAGAGAGGGAGGGAGCGAGACGAATTACCTCCAGGAAGCGCGGCGAGGAAGATGAGGGGAAGAGGGGAGAAAGAGCAGATGAGAGTCTCGCTGGGCCGGTCCGCCGTTTCGTCCATGTCTGAGTCGGCGTCAGCGATGGTTTCGCGAACCTCGTCCTCGGAAGCCAAGGACGTGCCGGGGAGGAGAGCTCTCTGGGCCTTAGTTCTGAATGTAGCGCAAGCCGAGAACGAAGGAGTTGATAGCAGCAGTCGGACATTGACGGGATGCGACAAGGATAGATAGCGCAGAGGAAGGAGATGTGGCGGGGTGCTGGAGCAGTAGCGAAGAAGACCAGCAGCAGAATTCACCATCGCCATTGCCAAAAGCGCAACACAACACAACCAAGCGCAGGCTCTCTCTGTTTCTCTCAGAGAACCCCGAGAGAGTTTGAGCTCAATAGAGATGGCGTGGGAAAGGTGAGGAAAGGGACACGCTTGTGATGCGAGCATATGCCGCTTCATAAGCACACGCTCCTCCCTACCAACCCAATGCCTTTTGGAGTATCTCTCTACAGTTCCTTTTTCACGCAATGGTGAGGCCACGATTTAAGAGTTTGCATCGCTAAAATGTTATCACTCGTTTTTTTTTTTTCCTTTTTCCGACCATATGAGTGCCATTATTTTATGTACAAGACCCACTTGAGCGTCATAACTTTTTTTTTTTTCGCTCACTTGAGTGATATATAAATTTACAATCGATCACTTAAGTGTCATAACTTTATAAAAAAGTTCCCAATAGGTATTATGTCAAATCGAGCTTTTGAAATTTGGGTGAATATTTTTGTAAAAATTACGGCATTCAAGCGATCAATCGAAAATTATGATACTAAAATAAACATTTTTAACTCAAAGATGTAAAAAGAAAAATTTATGGCACTACGAAAGTGACAACACAGTTGGAATATGTGAAAAATAAAAGGTCCCAATTGACCTTTCATGTTCCATTTTAATTTTTTGCGAAAAATAAACAATTCGAAAACCATTTTTTTTATAAAATTATTTGAAAAATAAAGGCCCCAGTTGGAATATGTTTTCGGCTATTCCTCGGTAGCGTTACTATGTAGCTTAATTTTCAAAAGTCGTGCCGTGATCCGCATGATCACAAGCCAGAATCACACCTTCTGAAGAACGCTTGTAGTTGAAGTTTCCAAATTGGCAATCCGAGGAAACTCCCCAGATTGCGGGAGCTAAGAAGGGAAAAGCTCCCTCAAACCATGTAAGCTTTTTTGTTCATGCAATACAAATGCATGCTCGACGTTCTTTCCTCTGGAATTTGCTACATTTCTATATCTGCCACTACACTCTGTTTTCACCTCTTTTCCTTTCCTCTTTGAAATTTGACCCCGGATTATTGCAGTGAATTGAAAATTTTCACTGCTATAAAAAGATCCCACACGTACAAGCTCCCACTCAAAATCTCCTTGTCCAGCCTGCGTGTGACGGACTGTACATGCTTAAGCGGTCAATTGCTTTGCTGACCAGAAACGCGGGCCTATGTTCTACTTCCTCTTCTTAATTTCACCGTCTCCCAAAGAATTTGTGTGCCCATTTCGTTATTGGAAAATGCAGTCGATTACTGGCCATAGACTCACAGATGCCTCCGCCTCCATCCTCGTGTCTCAGACAGTTGATATTCACCTAGAGCATGACATGCTCTGCATCACTAGCCAGGTCCTCAGGCTCTGCATCACTATCCAGGTCCTCATCCTGTGCAGAGAAGAGGCTACGTGAATCCAAACTGCGATATGATCCTTCACGTCTTGTCTTCTTCATCAATACAGGCACCTTGACCATTTTCTCCCACTGTGCAAGAATGTTTCAACTGTCATCCATCAGCAACCTTTCAACCGCCCCGCAGGTCTGCATGGACAGGGGCAGTAGGAGAAATACAGTAAGAATAAGAACCAGCTATAGAGATGTGATGAGGATGCAGAGTACATGGTGAGTATATCCTGACACGAGGCTTTGCACAGTTGTCATATGCAAGATTCTCTTGCTCTGAGAGAAGGTCATGTTAAAAGGGTCCTATTGACAACATATTTTATTTAGAACAATTCAATTTTTAAAGAAATGATTTTGTATCACAAGTGCATTGGAAACTGCAAAGTTTCCTTAAATTGATTGTGGACACTACTTATCGAAATTCGTGTTATTAATGTGTGTAAATGAATGCTTCTTCTAGATAGACGATCCTACCTCTCCGTGGGGCTAATATCCCAAGGAGAATCACAACCAATACGAGCTAGTAGGGTTCCTATGAAGTAGATTCAGAAGCAGGTTATGCATGCTAGATGCTAAATCCTTGTGCAAGGCGTTTTGACGGATATACTCACTATACCACAGAAGTGGGTATGCGTACAGATATGAAGCACGACTGCCAGCCTCGACCATATCATCTATCGACCCGAAGGACATTGTTACATATTGTACCCCGTGTAACTGACTCCTTTTGGGGATCAATCCTCCACTCGCCATCAACTATGAATTTTATCTGCTACAAAACAGTAAAGTTATAAGAATGGCATGAATGATTTATCTCCTGGCAGCAGAAAAATGGACACAGATGGAACTTGTTCCATGCCTCATATGTCCCAGGGTAAAGCCACAGCATTGTCGACCAATATCTAGATTTCCTGCAAGAAACAAGAAACCACAAACAGATCCACGGTTCAATTGAAAAAGAGGGAGATTAATTGGATCAGATCCGAGATTGAGATTGCCATATCACATACACCATCGAATTTCAAAGGCAGGCAAGAAATTGACAGTAAAAGTCGTGCGCTCTTATTGCATGTAGACATATAGCTAGTTGAGTTGTCTATTAGCTATATATTACCTCATAATAAAAGCAAGCAAACGGTTTGCAAAAGCCGCATCAATATGCAGAGCATTAAGGAGTCTGAACTACCACCTTTTGCGACCTACTACTTTGACAAATCATCTAGCAGCCTCGACTCTACCGACTTTCCGCCATTACAGGAAATAAGTGAAATAGAGGTAATGCTCCCCAACTCTGGTGTGTATTTGCAGGTTTACACACAATAGGGAAAAACCATAAGGGACAAATAGCACTAAAACAGCGGAAACTTGTCTGCATAAATGATTGCCGATTAAATAGATATTAACAACTCTTAAGAATTTTCAAAAGTCCGGTCCCAAGAAGTCAAAACTGCTCTTGAGATGTTCCAGAACAAGCGTTTAAACATTTAGGTCAAATTAATATGAAGGTTGCAATTTATTGCCTTTAAGAAAAATGAAATTTTGAGCTTAGTCTAGAAAGAACAAAACCTATGTGGAAAAAACATGTTCCATTTGTTTGCAAAAGCCGCATCAATATGCAGAGCATTAAGGAGTTTGAACAACTACCTTCTTTTGCGACCTACTACTTTGACGAATCATCTAGCTGCCTCGACTCTACCAACTTTCCCCCATTACAGGGAATAAGTGAAATAGAGGTAATGCTCCCCAATTCTTGGGTATTTGCAGGTTTACACACAATAGGGAAAAACCATCAGGGACAAATAGCACTAAAACAGAGGAAACTTGTCTGCATAAATGATTGCCGATTAAATAAATATTAACTTTTAAGTATTTTCAAAAGTTCTACGGTCCTAAGAAGTCAAAACTGCTCTTGAGATGTTCCAGCACTAGCGTTTAAACATTTACATCAAACTTATATGAAGGTTGCAATTTATTGCCTGTAAGAAAAATGAAGGCGGCGTGAACTCTGATTCGATCCAGGTATTTTGAGCTTAGTCTAGAAAGAACAAACCTATGTGGAAAAGCATGTTCCAGGCATCAATCCAATGGAAGGAAAAATGTAAATAGTCAAAAAGGGATTGATAAATCAATTAACTGATCATTCACATAAACTACATCAGAGGAGCAAATACTAGACCTTGACCCAATAGTGTTTGTAGCAGTAGCTGATGAATGGGGATCCATTTTAATCGGGTGATGCCAACCATTGAAGCTACCAGCCACCTCCACGATATCACCATTGCCAGAATACTCTATCTGAACCTGATAAAACAACAAAAATTTACTAGTGTCAACCACGTCTAAGCGGACCTGGCTACTGCTAAAGTGAGACGTATACAAGCTTCGGCTTTAATGTCCTTGGGATGACTTAACAAAAAATCGGGTAGTAAAACAAGAAAACCAGTACATTTTGTGAACGGACATTACAACTCTCAGGTGAAGCCATTTCCATATTTTAAGTTTTTATAATATGATAAGGTGCTTCTTATATAAACATCATCCATGTAAATTAAACCAATATCTTAAAAGATTTCCTTGGAATAGCATTCCTAAAGCTGTTGGAGGTTGACTAAAAATGGAGGGAAAAACTCGGACAAACTTCCAGGCGCTTACAGTACATTGCCAAACATCAAAGGCTAACAAATTATCACATGGATATGTACGGTACTTCTTTAAGCCCGGAAAGGCTCTCCTCAGCAGCCTGTAGTTCTGCATCTTTTACTGAGACGATCTTTTGGGCTTTGTTGATCTCATTCTCAGCATTGGTTCGCAACATTTCCAGAGCAAGCTGAAGGTACAATGACAAGCCAAAATTTGAGTAATTGAAGCAGAGAGACAACACCATACATCAATAATTAGGAAAAATATGTTACAAATTTAGCATTCTATGATGCATCTACAATACAGTGAACATCAACGGAAACATTGAATGGGAATGTATGCCTGAAGTACTTGAGCTGATCCCAGAAGGAGTACTCAAGATTTGGCTTTACCAGTTTGTTAGGATTATGCAAGAAAGTTGACTGTTCTCATTAAAAACTAATAGTAGATCTGTCAAAATACCTTTTCCTTTTCAATCTGTTCCTTCAATCGAGACAATTCCAATTCCTTCTGATGCTACAGCAACAAGATCCAATCAACATTTTCAAATATTGAGCTTATATTCCCTATGCATTCACCGAAGAAAACTTCTTTGGAAACTCCTATAGAAAATGGTACAGAGACAAGTACCAGCATAAATTTGAGATGACTCATCTCAGCTTGGCTCTCCTGCTTTCTTATCTGCATTAGAGGCATGAACTAGCATAAGCGTCTACACTATCGATCACATTTTTGTTGCATACTGAACAAATGAGAGTGTTTAACATACTGACCTCCTCATCCAAATTGTTGCCCACGTCAGCATCAAACAATTCTTCAACTGATGACTCGCTGTACCTGCAAATACTCAATTTTCCATCTTCAGCCCAATTAGAGGACACAAATTTGCAACAAAAAGATGAAAGAGTAAGAAAGAAACGACTTTGCGCATTGTGCATCATTTTCTCGATCTCCAAATTTCTCAACAAGAAGTTCACAATCATAATAAGGACTGATAAATGTGTAATCATACTAACAGTAGAACCCCAATTTTTGTGGTAAGCATGTGAAAATTGTGATGTTAATCCCCCCATGAAAAAAAAAATTCTGAACAAGCGGAAGCAAGCATTTAAATTACTTCATGACATCGACAACTCAGAAAAATTTAGAGTGTAGTCAAACATCAACCATTTTTTCCCAGATCTGTCAACTGATTGACCCATAAACCCCTACTTCATTAGATTGAGAGAAATATACCCGAACTTCTAGAATAAAATGAGCTAATAATTCTAACCTGACAGGAGAATGTACTTTTGCAGGAGAGACCTGTCTAGCTGTACTTATATTAGGTGTTACAGCACCATTGCTTTCCCCATGCACATGTTCTGACTGCTCCCCATTATGGGTCTCCAGCTGAAGCTCTGACCCTGGCTCACTCATATCGGACTCGGCGAAACTCCGGTTTTCTTCGTCATCAATCTCACCGGGTGCTTCAGTTAGTTGATCTGCAGATGCCAGAGTCAGTTTAACGTTTACCATAACTAATGACATCTAGGACCAGGAAGAATGTAAGATTCTCCATTCCAGATAATTGCATAGATATTTACTAGCAGCAATTACACTTCTCTTAAAGGATCTGGAAAGATGGAAACATCACAAATGTAAAGATAGAACACCAACACCAATGAACATAGTGTCATGAGGAATTTCTTGACCGGAGAAATATGGCATAACAGACTACATAATCAGAGAAATATAATGAGAAAAAGAATCAGTGACTTTGTTTTTGTGGAAACAACAGAGCAGGACTATTGCCTCTTTTTTTTTTTTCCATTTTTAGGAGGATATCAATTAACGAAGTCATGTCGCCCAGCATAGGAATACTTGATTTCATGGGCTCATTACTGTAGTTGAGTATGAAATGGGTGTTTTTAGATTCTCAGTAGCAAGACACAGTAACATGCTAATGCTTGCATTATGTGTTACTTTCAATCTTAATTTGGTCAATATCACGACAAAGTTTATACTGAATGCCGTCGTCACTTTGTTTCCTACATTACTTCAGTCTGCAACTCACAAATACCCCTAAGCAAAAGAACCAACTCTGAGTTAAAGAGCAGTTCAGTAAGCCTAGAATATCTATGGTACAGGATGCGCGAGCATTCTGCAATTAAGAATCCATAATGAGCTGAATGTGTGTCTATATATATAGGAAATAACCCATGCAACTCTTTGAATCTCTAGGATCTTGACCTTCATGAAGTACCCTTGCTGCAGCCTGGAACCAATCCATGTTTTTCCCCATAATATATAGAACCATATTAACATAGTCTCAAGCACAATTCCTTACGTGCTTCTGAAGCCTCATTTAATGAAAGTAAATCATGGCAACCATGTTATGAAGAGAACACCTGGTAATTGTGGGAATTACCTTCAATTGGTTCAAGATATCCATCTTGCATAAATTTTGCTACCCTCTCCTCCAAGGATGGCTTAGCACATGTTTCAACACATGTATAACCATGATTGTAAGAATTGGTCAAGGATGTCTCCTCAAAAGTAGAGCTAACCCATTCAAAGTGACCTAATGGAGTAGTAGAGTCATTGGCTGCTGTGACCAAGTTAGTAGAAGTTTCAACTGGCATGAAGGTATTGCTATTAAAGGAGTTCTCCGGGTCCCCATCTACACTAGCAGAGGTTTCTTCCACAATTGAAGTTTCCATAGATGATGGAGTATCTTCGATCATACTTTCCACCACATGCTGTGCGGTATTATCTTTCATAGACAGACTAAATGGAGTTTCAATGTGCATGTTACTATTGCCAGCAACGTCAGAAGATGAATTAATATCAAGCTCATCAAAGCAGTCTTCCTCAAAAGATATTCCAACAGATAGAGAACTTTCTTCATCCAAACAGCCAGCATTCTCATTCTGACCTTTTGGATTACAAAATGCTATCAGAACAGTATGACCGACATTAGATAGCAAAAAGGTAAGAAAATCGTGAAGAAAGCTTACCCTCTGATTCTTCTTCATTGGCACTAGTAGCTTCCTTTTCTTCATCTATGTTTGTCTCCCTATCAGATACATAGAGTGTCATTGCTACCGAGTTCGAAAGAAGTTCCCTGATAAGTTTGTAACCCCTCCTTCTAATAATATATGCAAGGTCATCCCTGCCCAATATCAAGTCCAATTAAACAATCCTCAGTCAAAACTCTCAACTTTGAAAGAGTACGCTAACATTTGTACTTTAGCTTACCTGATTTAGTTCATTGCACAGGAAAAGGGATTGAAATAGATTTCCAATAACTTGTGTTTTGAGACTAAAAGTCATATCTAGATGATCATTTTTTAAAGTATAAGGAACCACGCATTCACGAAGAACGTAAAAGAAAGGTAGCATTAGCAATTCCAAAGAATTAAACTTTGATCTGGCAAAACCAAACAATTGAGACCAATTACCAATTCATGTTGTAATCCATTTGCAGGTAAAACTGAAAAAGCGGCACTAATAGATGGTAAGCGATCATCTAATTTATATGAAAGTGTCCTCCCTTTGAAATTTCTGCATTTTATAACAGTGAGGCAATGATCCGTAGCACCTATTTCCCGGCCCGAATCAATGTGCAGGGGAAGCTTGCTTAAGCATTTCCAAAGGGGCACAGGCAGATATGACAAAAACCTCACATTTAACATCAACCTCTCCAGCTCTCAAAACCATCATTCCTTATAATATGACAGTCTACGCATGAGGTACTTGAACTCATCCTCAAGGTGGCGAAAGGTCTCAAAATTCCATGCTACTGTACATACACATTTCCAATTCAAATGAAAATTGGGTGCACTTAATTTTTTCCACAAGCTGGACTCCCAACTTTTACGATTATGCAATTGCCCACACACCTTATCTCGATGCCAACCAAAGCAAACCCCAGAGTACGCAATTAATCAGTAAGTACACGGGCGCGCGCGCATACAGAGATTTGCTGACCTTCCATGCTGCAAAAGCTCCTTTATGGACGGAACATGACCTTCAGGAAGCCCCGCAGAAGCTAAGAATTCCTTTATGTCATTGCATAGCTCTACATTGCTCTTCGTCTTCCTACCAGACCTTTTAAGCGCGAATAAAATCGAACAAAGTAATCAGCACGGCTCGGAGCAATCACTCGCGTCGGTGTAGAACCGAATGATTGAAAAAAGCAATCCAAGGAAAAGCGAGTGAAGAGGATCCGGCGAAGCGAACCTGGACTTCTTGACGGAAGCGACGCAAACAGCGGAGCGCCGACCAGGAGAGCAGTCCCGAGAGACGAAGCGAAGCTCGTGGCTACGTTCAAGGTGGGGTTGGTGGTGACGGCAGGGGAAAAAGAGCCTGTGGGGAGAGAGAGAGGAGGGGAAGCTGGCGAAGCGAGGGAGAGGAGCGGCCATGGAAGCGCAGAGATGGGAGCTCGGAGCATCGAGGAAGAATGTGTGATTGGGCGTTCGAACAGAGTCATCATGAGCGAGAGCAGTGACTGAGAGGCCCCGTGCGCTCCGAGTGAATCCAAAACTTGCTGGTAAATGCTGATTGTGACCGAAGGCTTATCTTTTCTTGGAAAAATTTTAATTTTTCTTTTTCTTAATTCCCTTTTGGAAAAAATTAAATAATAAAAAAATAATATATTTTAAAAAAAAAAATTGTCGCTAATTTCGCCTCCTGAAGTGAGCTTTTTTCCGACAAAAGATAATCACAATCAGCATTTTTCAGCAAATCAAAATTGGCATTGAAGTAAACATTTTTCGAAAAATTAAACACTTAAAGTGATCGTTTTGAAAATTTTTTATATTAAAGTGAGCGCCGTATGAAAATTTTGACACTTGTAACGTACTTTAGCCGTGATTCTAAAATGATTTTACCGCAACATTTTAGGCTGTGTCCTGGTCTCTATTTTCACTCCCCCCTTGGGTTCACTAACTGCGATGTTGTGGCTACGGTCCTCATGCTGTGACAATTCTTTTTTACTGTACAGACAATTTCACCTTCCTCGTTTGAGGTAACGAATTGAATGCCAGCCCATATTGTGGTCAATTCAATTGTTTAAATACTCCTCAGTTGGGGCAACTAGAAGCATGGGTGCCACATGTGACATGACCAAGAGTAAAACCATCTGTTCTTCACCGTCTTCGCGGCTGCAGACGCCTACTCCAATTTCAGGATGAAGAAACTGCCTTCCATCGCGGTCAAAGCATGCCACGCAAAGGAGTATGTGCGCAAAAATATTGCCCCGCAGCATAATTACCGATCAGAATTTCTATTGTACATTGTGATTGAGAAAATATGCCAGTGTGATCCTATATGTTCTTGCGTTTAGCAGGTGTCAGCAAGGCAGTCTTTGCCATTCTTAAGAATCAGCACTAGCTGCAAATACTTCTCATAATCTGCTGCACTATAGATATGTTTTAGAAGAAGCATGACTATGAAAGTTATGACACTCATAACAAGTTTGACGTTCAGGAATGCAGCCACAAGCGATCATGGAGTCGCTCTTCTCCAGCACCGAACATCTCATCCACCCTTTCTCCGTCACGGTAGAAGTGAAAGGTAGGTGTGCAGCGAATGTGCTGCGTTGTTTCTGGGCACTCGTCAATATCCACCTGCACAAATGACAATTTCAGAAAGCTGTTGCTCAACTGGCAGAAAGATGGGAGAATCTGACTTCACACATGACACCTGAAAAGGAGGTGAACGAATTTCACATCCAAGAATTCAGGCCATTAGAGTAAGCAGCATCTTGTTTCACAAGCAATAACGAGAAAGAGAGGCGTCCAGAAAATGAAGCTTAAGCACGCACACAGTACTAGTCGTGTATAAGGAAGTGATGAAAAATGTTGTTTGAGAAATTACATTTTCTTAACTAAGGGACATAACAAAACCTGATCAACCCTTTGAGCAAAGCTAGCAGTTTTGTGCTGAACATCAAGTTATGAGCAAACAAACCATGTAATTAGACATCAAGATACAGAATTCGACAACAATTAGTATCGTACACCTTGTAAAACACTTTGTCCAAGCAGGTGCAATGCAAGTACCAGTAGCGACCGACTACGGGAACAGACGTTCACCAAGAAGACCGTCTTCTTCGCTTTCTCTCACAATGATCAAAACAATTAGAGTCCCAGGAATCACTCTGCACCAAGGACTAACAAATCAAATATGAGCACCTAATACCTATCATTAAACCGAAACGGCCAGAAACTGTAATACACCCAGTGCCATGAGCAAAGCAAACCATCCATTATCATGCCCAAGCCTCCCCCATTTCCCCTATTTAAAGTCCACCCCTTTATTTGCAGAGTGAAAGAGACAAGCATGCTATGCCAGCTTATCTCAGGAGCATTAAATCGAACACATGGTGGTCGTTAATCCCCCGCTTAACCACACTTAACGTTGGCAGTGACTCTCGGATTTTTGGCACAAGGGAGCACAGAAATGTTTGCTGGGGAACGTACCAAGAAGCGCCATAGTTGATTACTGCCCGCAGGCAATAAAAGCACGTTCAATTGAGTTCCCTCGTCATTCACAAGAGAGATGAAAAAAAAAAGGGGAAAGCTAGAATCAGCTGAAAGATCGCAAAGACGAGCCGATCACGTACAGGGGACTCAGAAGACTTGATTTCCCATCATGATTTGGGACAGGTCGAGGTCGCTGGAAGCAACTCCCAAGTTGCCGTGACGATTCACCGGCAGCTCCGAAACGCCCGCGCCGCCCAACATTTTGCTCGCGCCGCCCTCTTTGCCTCTGGATGGACCCTCCATTCCAAACTTCTTTTGAAGGAGAAGTTCGGGCTCTGTGGAAATGGATAATGTTAGACCATCGCGTGCTTCTTGCGTTTCATGTTTGAGAATGTTCCGCGTCCGACGTTTCCCGACTTTGTCGTCGATCAGACCATTCGATGGGACTCTCCCTGTTCCAGAGCGGGAAATTTATTGTATATTTTAGGGTAGAGATGGCCAGTTCCGTGGAACCGCCGGTTTCGGTTCGGGAACCGGTGGTTCCGGTTCCGGGTTTGGAACCGCCGGTTCCGGGCCGGTTCCGGTTTGGAACCGCCGGTTCCTAGGCCCAAATTGCTCTTTTCCCCCATGCTTCCTCCTCTTTTTTTTTTTTTTTTTAAAGCGGGTTGGAACCGGCCCGGAATCGCCGGTTCCTAGTTGGAACCATGGGCCCGGTCAACGGACCGGTTCCGGGTCCACGGTTCCATTTGGCCATGGCTATTTTTGGGTGCGATTGTTTTATTGGGAAAAAACCACCAAAAACCTTTAACTATGCCAACCGTGACACATTTACCATAAACTTTTTTTTTTTGGTAAAGTAAGTGTGTATTGAACTTTTCAAAAAGCTAGGTACAACTAGAAAAAACCGGGCACAAAAACCATGAAACATGAGTGGCACCATGAGTGCCAAAGAGGGTTCAACGGTGAACCGGTTGCAAAATACATAGCAGTGCCTAGGACGGGTGCACCCAAGGCAAGGCCAACCAAAAGAAGTAACAAAGAGGCTAAACATGCAGCCGAAAAAACAACAGAAATGAAAGTACAAAATGAATCCAAACGCCCGGCGGCGGTGATGATAACATAAGGAGGCAGCATCGTGCAATGGTCATGGATCCAAGAGGCACCAACAAAAGAGTAAGGTCCAAAGAGGCGAGCCGGTAGACCTCGGGCGGAAGGGAGACATCAGGTACGGTGGCTGTGGATGTGAGAGTGATCGGGTTGCATGAAGTCCTAAGAGAAGAACAACAACCGTCCAAAAGTAGAGGAGTCCAGATTGCATTTTGAGGTCGAATGCGGCAAGATTCAAGAGAGGAGAGAAGGATGCAGCATTAGCAACATGATCAAGTGTTAGTGAGGCTTCCAAGTAGTGGAGGAGAGGGCCAACGGGAGGTGATGAACCACGAGGAATCCAGCGGAAGACGGGGGCAACCGGAGCAATACAACCGTGAGAGAATCTGAATAACATAGCAGAACGACAAATAAAAGCGTAAAGAAGAGCCAAAATAAAAAAGGTTACAACAGTAGGGAGGGGGACACCAAGAACGGAAGGAGACAACGGACTCCAAGAAAAACGAAAAACAACAAAGAAAAGAGACCCGACGGAACTAACGAAGGACCGGCAAATAGCTCCTGCAGAGTGTCAATACCATCCGAAAAAACCCGGAAAATTGGGGTAGCATGAGAAGAATATGAGAAAGTGAGGCATCAGTTGAACAACCGGGCGAAGCACCTGTGGAATGCGAAGACAATACATTGAGATCCCCTACGCCCTCATGGAGACCAAGAGGGAATATCGATCCACGGGGAAGAAGTGGAAGGTGAAATTAAAAGCCGAGCATCAGCAGTGCAGATTCTGTGAAGGAGAGTTATAAGCCCCCATAAGGTTGGCGCAATAGAAGCAGATCCACAATGCTACTAGGAAGGTACAGCAAGGTAGATATTCAGTAGTAAGACCAAGAACGAGTACATAAGAAAGCTGGAGCATGGGTACAAAGGAGCCATTCAGCTATCTGCAAAAATGGTAGGAGACAAGCCCCAATTCCTTTGTAGACTTCTGTTGTGAGGGTGGTCACGAATGGGGGAAAGAGCGATCGCTTTGTCTTTAACCAATTTGTTAAGATGCAACATAATAGCCGGCATAAAGAGAACTTTGTTGCGAAAAATAATATTATTCATCTCCGTCCAAATGATATGGCATAGGGCACCAAGGGAGAATCTAGCAATGCGGTGCCAAAAGGATTGGCTTCCTATATGTTGCTTAGCCCACCGAATGTGATCATCCCACGAGCGATTGCGCCAACTCAAGTTACAATTTGTTGCCTAGGTAGCTGCAAGGCCGTGAGTTATATGGCATCCAAAATAAAGATGATTTATCGAGTCCGGTCTTTGTCGACAAAAGGCACACATACCACTATCAATTCTGCGATATTGGAGCAACAATACCTGGGTAGGTAAGCGATTATGGGATGCCAGCCACATAATAAAGGCGTGTCACGGTGCAAACGACTTGTCCCATACGAAGGAGTGCCAATGGAAATGTTGTCCATGAATTCAAAGAAAGTCCCATGCAGATGATACGGAGAACCGGCCGGACGAATGGGGTGCCCATGAAAATTTATCTTGCTTGTTTTCTACTAAGGTAGGTGAAGGCCCCAACCAATGTAGAATTCCATCCAGCATAGTAGAGGAGGACCTAGCCGTGAGGTAGACATAGAAATCTCGTACCGTCACCTCTCGAGGTATACCGAAGTGATATATGTATCCTGGCGGAAAATGCTTGAAGAGGGGACCATTATTATGCCAATGGTCAAACCGGAAGGATGTGGATAGTCCATTACCAAGTTTCCATTTGAATTGGAGGTAATAATCGGATCGGAGGTCTAGTATTTTCTTCCAAGCCCAAGAGCACACCCCGGGTCTATTGGCTATCCGGAAGTTGGAGTTCTTCAGAAATGTAGAGTGTATCCATTTGCACCAAAGCGATTCTTTATCGGTGAAGAGGATCCAGATGTGCTTAAGGGTGAGTGCCGTATTGCAATCCACTAGCCTACGAATCCCCAAGCCCCCCTCATCCTTGGGGAAGCAAATATTCCTCCAAGATACCTTAGCCCCACCAACCCCTAGGTCCGGGCCTTTCCACAAAAATTGTCTCAAGATAGTCTCAATCCTGTGTAAGATTGACTTCGGAAGAGTAAATACGGAGGCCCAATAAACATGGATAGAATGAAGGACCGACTTCGGAAGTTGCAACCGACCAACGTAGGATAAATATCTTTGGGTCCAAGATCGTAGTCTAGACGTGATAGCATTGACCAATGCAATACAATCCGACTTGGAAATCCTCGAAGAAATAATAGGGACTCCTAGGTATCGAAAAGGCAATGTTCCTTCTTGAAAGTTGAAGCATAGTCGGATTTGTTCCTTTAAGGAATTGTCACCTCCCGAAAGGAAGATTTCGCTCTTCAATTGGTTTGGTGAGAGGCCCGACCAGCTAGAGAAAGTGTCTAGCCCCTCCTTTAATAACCCGATGGAGTCAAGATTTCCTTCGGCGAACAAAAGAACGTCGTCAGCAAAGAACAAATGGGAGATCCGAGAAGACTTACATCGCCAATAAAACTTGAAGCCCGGTAGAATAGTCTTGGAGTGTATGATGCCCGAGAAGACTTCCATAATTAAGGTGAATAAGTATGGAGATAACGGGTCCCCTTGTCGAATTCCCCGTGAACTGGAGAAAAAACCATGTAGCTCCCCATTAATGGCAACGGAAAACTTAGGGGTAGACACACATTCCATGATCAAATTGATGAGAAAATGTGGGAATCGAAAAGCCCGAAGAACCAACTCTAGGAAAGCCCAATCCACCGTGTCGTAGGCTTTGCGGAAGTCTACCTTGATGGCACATTTCGGGAGATATGGTACATGGTGAAAATCCGCAAACAACTCTTGTGCCAACATAATGTTGTCACTAATCCTCCTACCTTGTACAAAAGCCGTTTGCGACGGAGATACGATGGACTGCAATAGGGTAGCTATCCGGTTGGCTAAGATCTTGGTGATGCACTTGTAGATGGTATTGCAACATGCAATAGGCCGGTAGTCATGCGTAGCCAAGGCATTGGGGGTTTTCGGTACTAGGCATAAGATGGTCGCATTAATTTCTTTTAGCAACCGCCCGGAAACAAAGAAGTCCTTAATAGCCGACACCACCGACGGCCCAACAACTTCCCAAGAGGATATATAAAATTCCACATTAAAGCCATCGGGTCCTGGAGCTTTACCTTTGGCTAGAGAGAAGAGTGTGGCTTGTATTTCGTCCTCCGTAACAATGCGAGAGATAGACTCAATTTGGTCCTCTTGTAGTGTTCGACCAATAAAATCACGAATATAATGCACATCAGGTTGAAAGAGTGCAGGTCTTCCATTCAACAACTCTTCAAAATACCGAGTAATATGAGAGGAAACCCGAGCTGGTTCTGTGAGGATCTGTCCGGCCGAAGTGGAAACTAAAAGGATATGGTTTTGGAGGTGCCGCTTGTTAACCGAGTGGTGGAAAAATTTTGTATTCATGTCGCCCTCCTTAAGCCACCTAATTCTCGACTTCTGCTTGAAGAAAGCTTCCTCCTGGATTCTTAGTGAAGAATAGTTGCGGAGGCATTCCACTTCCCGATGTAGAAGAGTGTGATTGTTGAAATCAAGCTGCAAATCCTGTTGGACCGAAGCAAGATGTAGCCGAACATGCTCAGTGTGTTCCGAAATGTCCGAGAACGAGCTCCTATTTAGCTGTTTTAGCCGGCCCTTTAGTAGCTTAAGCTTGCTACAAATAACGAACATAGGTGTACCACGAATAGGGGTTGCCCACACCTGCGCGACTATATCCAAGAAAGAGCGATGAGAGGACCAAAAGTTGAAGTATTTAAACGGCTTCTTGGAGGCGGGAGGGGGCATGATTCTGACCACCATGGGGCTATGGTCGGAAATACCGGGGACTAAGAAAGCGGCCTCGGAGAAAGAAAACATGTGGTTCCAATGATCATTGATCAAGACACGATCAATCTTACGTTGCTTCCTTGATTCACCGGATGAGGTGGCCCATGTGAATCGGTATCCAATATATCTCGGGTCGTCAAGGGCCGCTTGCGTTAAACAATCTCCAAATTCATCAAACGATGGGATCCATGCACTAGAGCCACCCATCCCGTCGGAAGGTTCACGAATCGCGTTGAAGTCCCCGGCTACCATCCATGGCTCAACGCAAGCACTTAGTCGAATGAGATCTGCCCAAAGAACTCTCCGAGAGATGAAAGTATGATCGCCATAAACAATCGTTAGGAGACACGACTTATTCATGGCAATGAATGAAAGGTGGGCATGTATCATCCGTGATGATGCCGAAATGGGTAGCATATCAATGACCAGCGGATCCCAACCAATCCAAATTCTACCGCGATTAGAGAACTCGTAATTGGCTAGCCAACGCCATCCCGATTGTAGAGTATCCGAGATAGCACGAAAACGAGATTGCTTGACTTTTGTCTCCAAGATGCCGATGCAAGAAATGCGTCTATTCCTTATAAGTGCTGTAATCTCGGCTTGTCTAAGGGGGGCTACAAGCCCCCTAATATTCCAGATTCCTAAAACATATTTACAAGGAGGGAGGAGGAGTGTTACCATTTTTTCCGGCCTTTCTTCCTCTTAGACTTAGGTTTGGCGGTCTTGGAGGAAGAGGGGCTATCTCCATCATCAAGAGTAGGAAATTCCACAGCTTCGGCGGTGATCGGTATTGGGAGAGCACAATCCGTGGCTCGCGATCTAGTAATTGGAGGAGATGGAGAGGATAAGTCTGCATCAAGATCGGTAGCCGCATCGCTGGCATTGCCATCCCCATTCTCAGATTGGGAAGAGTGAATGGAGGAGGTCCGTGATTTCTCAATTGAGTACATCGGTTGCCGCTGTAGAGCGGTGGTAAAAGGGCCTTCTGCAGTTAAGTTGTCCGAAGTTGCCCCACATTGAGGTTGGTTCCGAGCTGCAAAGTCTATGCCTTGGGTCCGAGCAGCAGAGTCTATGGCATCAACCTGTGGTTGAGGGATAGCTACAGCAGGTTGAGGGGAAGGCACAGTAGGTTGAGGGAGGGCCACATCGGGTTGGGGAGGAGCTATAGTAGGTTGTGGGGAGCTCAAGTTGCGACGAGTCTTCCTCTGGACCTGCTGCCACTCTCCTCTATTTAAGGGTTGAGCGGAGACATTAGGTTGTTTGTCACCGAGAGCATCTACAGTGGCGACACAAGGAAAACCGGTCGTTCCAAGTTTGTGGCCATATAATCCACAAGAAGGGCAGGAGAGAGGCTTCCATACTCTATTCCAATTTGGAGCAGCTCACCATCCCACCGTAATTTGATACTGTCAAGACGAGGCTGTGTTGCCTTGATTTCCACACACACTCGAGCAAAAGAGAGTCTCTTCATTCCCTCCGTTTGTGCGTCAACATATAGTGGATTGCCAATGGCACTCGCAATACAGCCAATTCCCGATTGCGACTAAAGAGATAGCAGGATGTCCTCCAATCTAATCCAAATCGGAAGGGTGTCATGAGCATCCTTTTTGAGTTTCGGTTTGGAGTGCCAACTTTGGAGCATCATTGTACAATTTTGAATTGAAATGTGACCCATGTCCAAGACTTTCCTCCGGAAAGAATCATCCGAAATATGGATGAAGTAGTAGCCACTATCATGCATACGCACATCCACAACTTGAGCCCCCCAAGTCTTCTTAATTACTTCTTCGGTGAGCTTGAAGTAAACTTTTCTCCCTACGAACCGTCCCACAACACATTGGTTCAGCAGGGGATTTTCATCCGCCACAATGTCGGGCGTGATATTCACGATAGGTTCCCCATCCACCATTGAAGGTGATACATAGGCAAGGTTATAGCCCTTTGTCATCATTCTAGCGACATTCGCCCAAGAGCGAGGCCGTGACTCCTTGGGTCCGCTCTTGCTCCTACGGTCTTCACGATTTCCATCCATACCAGATTTATTTGCATTAACATTGTGATCATCTTCCTTAGCCTTGGAAGGACCAGCAGCAAATTGGTCATTTCTGTCCCGAAAGTGGGTAGTAGGAGGCCTCGATTTCCTACCCCGTGATCTTCCCTCGCTTCGTCTTAGGTCACGTTGAGGTCATCGCTTAGTTTCAGCATCATCTCTAACATCGGTTATATCGTCTACATTGGCCAAAGCATCTATGACAAGGCTTCCTTTAGTACCAAGAGCATTAGGGCCAGTATTTGGAGCAATCTCATCCACTAAAGGCTGTGAGATTAGTTCGGGAACAGAGGAGGGAATTATCTCATCATTAGGCTCCATTGAGAGGTCAGATTCCAGCAGTAGACTAGTAGCTCCAACCACCGTTCAACAATGTAAGGCAACCAGCATTGAAGAACCAAGTGTAGCGGGGATTATATATGGCACAAGGTGCGGGATTAAAAGCAAAGTAGTTCACCACAATGTAGGATAGCCCGGGTGACAAATCACAAAGTCGAGCAACAGAAAACCGTAAGAGCCGAGTAACGTCACCTGCTCGTCGTCCACCCGGTGGAGCTACCGAACGATCGAGGTAGTGGGTTTGAAAAGGGTGTTGAGTCGACCCCCATGACAGAGAAATAGCTTGATCTCCCGGTGGAATTTGTCGCGGTGTCGCAAAACAGCGAAGATCCTCCAGGCCCAACCACGATAAATCGAGAATCGTATGTCTATTCCTCAAGAAAAACAAGTGATTGAATGGAGAATCCGAACAGTGTGTTTGTGGAGTAGGAAGCGGCGACCTTCCCAGCCAAAAATCAGGGGAATCCAACGGAAGGAACAGCCCGATTGAATGGAAAAACCGCCGGGTGAACAAGACCCGCGAGGGTAACCGACGGGAGCATTTGGGGGAGGCGCGTGAACAATACCCGCGCGACCTAGCTACGTCTCACTACCCTAAACTTTTTTTTGTGACACAAAAAATTCCAAACTTTTACTCATGTGACATATTTACTCCAAACTTTTTCTTATGACATTGAAAACCCTAAACTTATACCCGTGTGACATATTTACCCCAAAATATTTTTTTGTGACATAAAAAATTATAAACTTATATTCGTGTGACACATTTACCTCAAAATTTTAAGATAAATGTGTCACACGAATATAAGTTTGGAGTTTTTAGTGTCACAACAAAAAGTTTGGGGTAAATGTGTTACACAAGCACAAGTTTGAGATAAATGTGTCACATGCGTACAAGTTTAGGGTTTTTTCTGTCACAAAGAAAAGTTTGGGGTACATGTATCATAGCAGGCATAGTTTAGGGTTTTTGGTGGCTTTTTCCCTATTTTATTTGAGTGAAAGCATTTTTTTTTTCAAATTAGTTTTTTGAATTTTTACTTATTTAGTTTGCTGAAAATAACTTAATCAACGAAAAGTATATTTCGATAAACAGAAAATTCACGCACAAAATCATGAAAATGGATTCCTAAATCTAAAGAGGTGAAATCACTTTTTAGAATTGCTCATTATGAATTTTTTAATATTATATTATTTAGTTTTTTATTTTATTTTATTTTATTTTATTTTATTTTTCACCTTCTCGGTCTCTTGGCAAGCTCGAGCTCACTAGTCCCGGGGAGGTTTGACCTCTTGTGGCCGGTCACCAGCCGTCTACGAGGCCTAACGATCGGCGGAGTAAGAAGGAAAAAGAACAAGAGAAAGAATAAATAAAATAAAATTTAATAAATAAATAAAGAATTTCAGATTTTCTTTTGATTTGAAATAAAGTCATGATATTGAAGTCATTTTTCAAATGAGATCCACGTACCAGAAAAAGTTTTCGGTCAAACATCATCAAACAAAGGAAAACTAACCATTTTCCTGAAAAATAATGTCAGGAAAAGTATTTTCCTCTATAATGAAGTGTTCTCCCACACAAATGCACCCTTAGTATATGTAACATATTCAATCTTTTTTTATTTTTATTTTTTGGTATGGCATATAACTATCATGGTTAGTGACGCTGTATATTAAACTTAGTACAAAAATTGGTACAACCATTGATGCGGTGGACTCAAAATAAACAGGTCATATTCGTTGTTGGATATGATCTAATCCGACTTTTTAGATCTGCTCAACTATGTCTAGCATCGTGCGATGCACATATTCAGATAGGCGCACAAACATGACCAAAGGAGAGAATCATAGGACTGACCAAAAGAAACACAACAAATTAACAACCGTGTATAAGATCCGAACTCAACCATCAGTGGCTTCTTTCTGCTTCCTGACCGTGGCCGCGAAAAGCGGGGCGATAAGCTGCTCTGAATCGGCTCCCCACCCTTCTCAAGCTTTCGCTCGACCCTACCACGATTCCTATATCTGCTTCGAGCTGGCGCAGCATGTCTCCCCCGCGGTCGCCTACACAGACGGTCAACTTGTTTCGATCGTCGGTGTCCTTATTCAAGGTGCGGCCATATAATTGGGAGCTTCTCGATGGCAGGGCTCGACCTACTGAACCATTTCTCTGGTGCACAGAAGCTCCTCATTGAACATCAACTCGTTCGCATGGACATTGATAATCGAAGCCCGCTGGAATAATGCTTTCGATGCATGCATTCTTCGTATTCTTGTGCGTACTGCTTGCAGATTTCCTCCCACATTTCGCAGGTCACACGACGAGATCCGATCAAGAGGACTCTCAGATGGACTACAGTCAGATCCGACCAGGGCCATCTCTGCCAAAGTTGCTGATGAATCATGAACTGCGCAAGGCGGATCAAAATCAGAAAGAAAACATTAGCCGATCTTCTGCAGTATTAAGTCCCTTTTTATCACAGGAACCACTGTGGGCTTGAGCAAATCGTTGAGAATTGAAGAAGTCTATTTCAAGAATCATTGCTTGATGGCACAAGTTGTAAAGAACATCGATCTCATCTATGTGGATTGTGGATCCCTCGACATTGAGACACAAAAGATAGAACTATGCAAAGATAGAGGATCCAAATTCACAGAGGCTACGTTTGGTAGTCCGGATAAAAGTCGGGACATAATGAAATTGATCATATCTTGTGTTTGGTTCCTTCCCAAATAGCCTGGATAAAATATCCCATGGACGAGGTGAGATAATATGAATAGGATTTCTTGTCTCTAGAGTACGAGAGCTATTTTTCTCCCGGTAACAAACTTCTTAACTTACACAAACTAAAACAATAATTAGATATAGAATAAAATTTGAATTCTTATATAAAAAAACTAAATTCAAAAATAATAAATTCAAACTTGAAATGAATCTTTCTAATTCTCTTCGTCTCTTTCTCCTTTGTACTTAAGATTCATGTTGAAGCTTCACGACTTCTCCTTAGTTTTTTGTCCACGTCAAAGCTTCACGAAAATAATGAAAGAGACGAAAGTCCATGAAAGCAACAAAAAAGTCGAAACTTCTTCTTTTTCGTAACGTTGAAGTTTCATGTAAATGTTGAGAGAGTCAAAACACTATATTATCTGAAATTGCAAAGTTGAATGATAGTGTTTTCTCTCTTTTATTAGATTTGGCGTTTACCAGGTGATTTACCTAGTCATGTTTCTGTAGCCCCGTTGACATTTTTTTTTTTTGTGGTCATAGTTGAACATTATGGCTCTAGAATGCTACAATGATAATCTTATAGCCAATTTTCATCAGAAATCACTAACATGGTTGTGTGTCACGTAAGATGATCGACAACAACTGGACCATCACATTAGCGATCTTGGGTGAATATAGATCAAAAGTAGCGTATTGAAATTTCGCTCAAATATTTAGGACTAAATTGAAAAAATTAAAAACTTTAGAAATGATTGTATAAAGTTTCCATGAATCTAACCCTCCAAAAGCCTTTTGCTATGGTGGTGGCCACCCCTCTCCCGACCGGCGACCATTTCTAGCGGCGTAACATGTAACAAGAGCTTTTGCGTCTTGTAAGAGGAGAGAAATACTTCCAAAAGAGAAAATTCCCATCTTGGGCCATCCAAGATGAAGACCCAATTAACAGGCCCATTTGAAGCACCACATGGGCTTGACCCAAAGAAAAAAGTACCACGTGGGACAAACTTGGCCAATGGCTCAAGCCCACGCACACTAAATCTGTTCACACATCTCAATCAAGTGTCCTCTCAAAACTTATGATAATTGGTTTGATAATTTTCTTTTAATTAATTAAGAGTACGAACGTAGAAATTCAGCTATTTAGTAATTTATACAACGCTTTATAATTGATCTTAAATGCGTTTGAACATAATACATCGTTAGATGAGTAATAAATGGATCGTAAAATGAGTTTACAACTTATTTAGGAGTTATGACTATTTTTTGAGTCTCTTTCGCCCTCCGTTCGATTTCGCATTCGCTCACTCTTCACTCTTACACTAATTTTAAAAAATATAGATCTAATCAGATATGAGTCAACAAATTTATATTTTGATATATGATTTATAAACGAATTAAATGTATTCATTTGAATTAGGCTATTTATGTCTCGACCCGATTCCCACCAGGTATGAGCGTGCTCTGACTCGCACTGACGCATCGCTGATTTCATAGATTCGCACGTGCGAGCTCCTGAACAGTCAAGCTTCCCTTGCAATTCAAGGCCAGATCAGGCTGTCCGTACATGTAATAATTGACGGGGTCGATGAAAAAGACGATAACAAAACAAAAGCTCCGGACGACTGAGGCGATCTCAGATCCAGGGAGATCTTGGTCGGATCTGGCCCTATTCTTTCTGGTCCTTCAGAAAAGCTAAAAAACTGGAAAATCATAGAAAATTTTGGGGGGTCTCCTTTGATAATTTCTCTCTCTTGTAGGGGGCGATAATGGGTTGAAAAGATTTATGCTATGCTTTTCCTCTTCATCTTTTAGGACAGAATGATAAGAATATTAAAAAAAACAAAGAGTAATGTGATAAATTCTGAAGAATATTTAGCCTATATCTGTTTACGCAAAATAAATAATTTGAAAAACGTTTTTCAATAAATGATCCCTTGTATCGCTTACAAAAATTCGACAATGAAAATATTTTTTATTTATTAATTATTTCAAGTGATCATTTTTAGGCAAATATTTTCTAAACTATCCATTTTCCGTTAAACAAACGGAGCCTTAGATATTTTTAGGTAGTTGTTGGCGCTCTAAAAATGAAAACTATAATGTCAAAGAGTTAAGATTGCATTTGGCGGTCGGAATAGGATAACAAAATATCATATTGGGTGTCTATTGACATAGTTTGGATCGGATAAACTCAATATACTGGATAAAATGCCGGATGAAAAATCCGGGTTAGGAGGTGAGATAAATTCGGATTGGATAACATTATTTTTTAATAAGGTAACAATTTTCTTCGAAAGATGGAGTGATGTATCCGGTTTCGCCGCCCAATGCCGACCTCCACGATAGCCGATTATTGTTTCTTCCAACCACTGTGCAATGGATAACATTATTTTTTAATAAGGTAACAATTTTCTTCGAAAGATGGAGTGATGTATCCGGTTTCGCCGCCCAATGCCGACCTCCACGATAGCCGATTATTGTTTCTTCCAACCACTGTGCAATGGTCATCGCCTCCGACCACCGTTGATCGTCATCGACGTCCGCCCAATCATACTCCAACAAGCGAGGTGTGAAGGAGAAGTTATACATCATACGGCCATCACCATCGAAGAACTCAAATCTCGTCCTTTCGCGTCGTTATCCACAACAAAGGCGTATTCGTCCTCATTATCGCTACCCCGGTGCTTCACTGGTGGATCTCCATCCACCTCCTCTCTACCCCTCACTATTCTATGTCGTCAATTTCAACATCAAGTGGCAACTAAGCTTTGCGCATGGAGTTAAGCACCCTTGTGTCGGCTGCATCATCTACTAAATCGTTGCGGCCGCTACCTCCTCCGATCCCTCGACGACCTAAGGCTCGTCTTTGTCATTGTTTGAATCACCCTCGATACAATGAAGGCGAGCAAGGACTACAATTTGGGGGTGGAGATGGTGGTTGATCTAGGAAACCCGGTGGTGAAGGAGACGAACCGGAGGTAGTAGAACGGGGCCGAGATGCTAGTTAAGGAGATCAAGTGATGATATCCGAATATAGCGGGAGATTATGCTGAGCAAGTGAGCTTTTCAAAATATTTTCAAAGCCTTTTTATCCTATCTTGGTTTGCACCATACACATGATGGGATTTTCTAAAATTCCATTTCTAATCTCACCTTATCCTATCCAATCCCAATTTAAATCCGAACAACCAAACACATCTTAAAGTCAAATAGGCAATTGATAATTGATTATACATCAGCTGTGGCTTTGTAAATGATACAGACTCTAGTCAATGTTGGTGAAAGTGTCAAGACCATTGAGAGAAAGATGAATCTCTTAACAGTGATAAAGCAAAGTTATCAACTAGAAGAAGTCGATGCCGGTTATGAGTATTGACTAAGTAATGTCCATGTTGTCCATTGATAAAGGAAGGAGTGGATGGGAAATATTGTTGAAAAAGGTAACATATTACACTTTTACTAATTCTGCCCTAAAGACTGTTTAATTATGTCAATTGAGTCATCGTTTTGTCAAATGAGTTCATTAGTTAGTTAATTTTGGCCGAAAATTGCTAATGTGTATTTGGAAACTGCTAATATGTATGACAACCGTTCTATGTGACACGATCAATGCTAACGTGAACAATTTATTATAAGATTTAAATTTTTTTATTAATTTTTATTGTCTTAGTTATTTTGTATTTTTTCATTTTTCTTACCATGCCACTAGGCCCTCCCTAGCCACAGTAAGGGAAAAAAAATGAAAAAATAATAAAATTTTTTGAAAAGATATTGAAACATTATTAAAAGTTGTCCATGTAAGACGGCCGACGCTCACATTAACGGTTTCTAGCAAAAAATGGTCTGACATATGAATAAGTTGGTAAAATAAAAAGGTTCGGATTAAATTGATAAATGTATAATAGGTTAGCATTTTTTTGGACAATTTTCATGGAGTAGATGCGACCAGCATATGTAATTTGATGTTGATTGCAAACATAGTCAACCTCTGCAAATGAATCCCATTAACCCACCGATGTAAAGGACCCTTAACGCCCATTTCCAAGAGCAAGAGGAAATTCATTGCCATAAAGATGCAACTAAGAGTAAAAGAAAAAGCTTTTGAGAGGCATGGTGTGATAGAGTCGTTATGTATCCTCCGTACTACGAAATCCTCAAGATTATTGCCTTTAGCGGGGAAGAGGGTAGGGGTGATCGGTTCCCGATCCGGTTCAATTCCCCTTAAGAACCGGGTCTCGGTTCCGATTTTTCGAAATCGGGGAATCGGGTCGACTACCCTAGGAACCGGGGACCCAACCGGACAGGTCCGGTTCCCGGTTGGCTCCAAGGACCAATAACACGATAAATTTCTGGTTTTACCTTCTTGGAACCAATAACACAATCAAATTAAAAGCTACATGACTTGATTGCACAATGGTCGAAGTTATAGGACCAATATCCCCGTGTAATTAACTAAAACTTGATCTAAATGGCAAAAAAAAAAACATGTTGCCCAAAAATTACATGAGGCATCTAATCCCATATGGCATGTTAAAAAATTCTCCAGTTTAAACTTCAAACTACACAAAACTATAACTTTGCAGAAAACTAAAAGACTTCTTCACGGGTGCATAAGCAAAAGACTTCCCCAGTTCCAATGGCTGCATCAATATTCAACATTCTAATAACAAAAGCAAGAACATAATACACATGCAGTATCTACATTTTTAAAGAGGCTGCCCACAGTCCAAGCTTTGAAACTCGACAACAATTCAATGCATCCTCATATGATCATCAAAAGCACATTGAAATCACACCCAAAGGGAAAAAAAAAAAAAAACATACAGATGATCACTGGACATTAACCGAAATGATAGTGAAATAGAAAAAATGGGAAGATATCTTGACTTCAAGTCCTTTCTTGATATTTGATGGATGAAGCAAAAGTGCGGCCAACCCGCAAAAAGTATATATAAGCAACGAACATAGTTTTGAACTAGAAATAGAATTAATAGAAATTGAGCTCAAATAATGAATGAAAAATGTCACCATATATATTCCTTCCACCAACTTGTAAACTCTATTTATTGGTAAGCTTTGAATGAGCATCATAATAGCTACAAAAAGTAAGATATTAATTAAAGCATTCACTTGTTAGATATACGAAAGAAATACAAGATACGAAAGAAAAGATATCCATGACTTACCCGACTCGAACTTCTCTGCATTCTCGAAGCACTCTTCTACATTAACTAGCTTGTTAAACTCTCTCAACCAATTTTGAGTGCAAATCAAAGCTTCCACCACTCTAGGAGTCAAAGAACTTCGATAGTCATCAAGCATACGACCGGATGTGCTGAAAGTGGACTCAGAAGCAACTATTGTTACAGGAATAGCTAAGATATCCCGAGCCATCAAAGAGAGGATTTTAAGCTTTTGGCTAGCAGTATTCCACCACATCAAAAGTATTCGAACACCTTGTTCCCATCGAAACCGACATCGAAACCCGTAGTGAAGCCAACCTCATCTTTGTGACCTTCCTCATGGCCATCGGGATTCGAACTACCACTAGCATCAATGAGAAGTTGGCCACCCAAATGTTTGTCGCTAGAACGTCCCGAACCATAAGATTTCTCATAAAAATTAAACAAACGTTCCAAGTAAGTGCTCACATAATCGCACCTCTCATTTACTATCTCGTCATCATCATAGATTAAATTATAATAATATCGCACATATTTCATCTTTTTTCTTGGATCCAATATCACCGCAATCAAAACCATCATGTTCACTTTTTCGAAACTCCCATAATATTTGTCAAACTTTTCCTTCATCTTCACCCCCATAGCTTTCACTCTAGGATCTAAAGTATTCTCTACTTGTTTCAGAGTTTTATATAAACCAGCTATCTCGTCAAAACAATCACTTGAAGTAATATACAATATCCCGGACATCTTGTTGGTGGAATTATAAAACTTCTTCAAAAATATGATAAGAACTCTTGCATTTTCCCAATTTTCCTGTCTAGGAATTTCATCTTCAAGTTCATTTGAGAAAAAAGGATCATCTTCTTCCAGCCTTTTAAAAGCCTTTCTTAGCTTTAAGGTAGTGTCTAACATGAGGTAAGTAGAGTTTCACCTAGTGGAAACATCAAGACAAGCTGAACCCTTATAAGTAATCCTTGCACTTTCAATGCGAGCTTGGAATGATTTAGCTCTCATGAGAGAACCCTTTACTTATCTAACAACATTTCGAATACGTGCAATAGAATCACGTACCTCATGCAATCCATCCCTCACAATCAAGTTTAAAATATGAGCCGTGCACCTCATGTGTAAGGCTTCACCATCTAAGATCAATAGCTTATCTTTTAGAAACTTAGCTTTCAAAAACTTAATGGCTACAGCATTCGAACTAGCATTATCCACGGTGATCGTGGACACATGTTTCTCTATTCCCCACTCGTAAATGCATTTCTCAATCATTTTCCCAATTTCTTTGCTCTTGTGACTAGACATCACCACAAAATTGATGATCCTTTTGTGCAATTTCCAATTATCATTAATAAAATGTGTAGTGAGACATAAATAGTTCAAGTTATGAGTAGAGCTCCATGTATCGCTCGTGAGTGCGACCCTAGACTTAAGCTTGCGAAAAAAAATTCGTCAAACTTATTCTTTCAACAAGATACAACTTCATGCAATCTCTAGCTACTGTAAATCTTGAGATGGGATTAAAAAGAGGTTGTAGCTAGTTGATAAAATCATGGAATCTCACTCGCTCAACCAACGAAAAAGGTTGTTCATCCACTATAATCATCCGAACAAGCAATTGCCTACAACGTTCCTCATCAAACTCCCATGTCAATAAGACATTAGCACTACTAGTACTGGTATTCCCCATAGTCATTTGAGTCCTATCTACTCTACGTTGGACAAACAATTTTTCCTTCTTATCTATATTGCGAGGATACTTATTGCACCTACTCAAATGCTTCAACATAGAAGAAGTACCATTATTAACACAATCCAATACCTTGCCTCACAATATTTGCAAAACACCTCAGTTTTTCCATTCTTATCTTTGTTGCCTTTACGGAAATGAAACCAGGCTATTGATGATTTTCGTTTACTAGTAGCAGTGGCAGTGGGGCAATCATGAGATACCTTATTTGTGTTGACTTCCTCTTTGAAGACTTCTTCACCTTCGTGTACTAGTGAGTCCATCGGCGAAGTCATCTCATCAATGGATTTGTCCACTTCCATTGACATGTAAGTAAATCACCCGAATCAAACAGATTATAAGTTATAAAAGCAATGGGAGATATATTTCACATAATAGTCAACAAAGCTAAAATCATCAAGAGAGAACATCTTTTTTAAATTTATAACAATGCTTTTCCAACAGCAGAGAGTGAAACCTAAAAGTTAACGGTATGTCTTTCTTTCTGCATATGGACAAGTCAATTGGAGCATGTCTATGTTATCCATATTAGTATCTTGCTTTACTCATCTATTTACAAGAAGAGTTGTTGATGGCTGAGAAATCACAGTGTAGTTTGCAAAATATAGGCCTAATGCTAAGAGAATGTAAGTGTTGATTCTTTGATCAATCCAGTTTTCAGATACTCTAGTATAGCTTTATTTAGGTTTTTTTTTATTGTAAGCTGGGGTTGTAAATGCTGAAAGGACGTTATTTAGGTGCAATGCTTAGGAAGCTTTGGGTGTGAAGCCTAAAAATTTATTCTTCATCTTACGTCGGCAAGCATGAAATAAAACAGGTCGTTGCAAAAGAAAAACGAGGCAGGAAATAATGTATCCTAAAACATGGTAATTAGACAAATACAAAATACTTAATTAGATGGTAAACTTCTAGCTGCTTGACTCCCTGTATGTTATGTAAAATGGCCATTTGGTAAACTTCCATCAGTTTAACTTAATTGTATGGATAGCAAATACAAACTAAAGTGAAGAACAATAGAAATCTGGGTAATCCCAATGGATCATGACAATAATTCGATAAGGACATTCAATAAGTCATCATGTAACATTTGATATTATTGCTTAAGGCGTCTCCCACCTAATGCCTTCGCTTGTTAATTCGTCTTAATCTTCGCTTGGTGGACATTTGTCAAGTAATATAGTTCAATTAGCAATGACAACAAAATGATAAAGAATAAAACACGGTAAAAGCAAAGCACGCAAGAACATCTACACTGTTTTCTCCTAATCATATCTATAATCCTAACAGGATAAGCACGGGAACCATCGCATAAGGCCTAAGAAAGCAATGCCGCAACAAGTTTTTATGAGTACTAGCCCATCTAGAACTAGGAACCGGACCATCGGTCCTGTCCAGCCCAAGTGGTTCTCGGTTCGGGCAATCCAATTTGATCACCCCTAGAAAACGGTATATGGACAATTGAATACATAGGTCGATTCAAAGCACAATGGAGTGAGGTTGGAGGTAATGATTTTTTTCTTTTTTGAAACTCAAGCACTTTTCTTTGTGGTTATTGACTAAGACTTGCATTTACTTGGCAAGTGATGCAGGAATGAGTATCGGGCTCTATCCATTGGTTCGCAAGCTTAACTTAGTCCTAGTCGATTAATTCAATTAAAGATGCGAGAGCAATTGATTCTAAGAAACAACCGGCAATTTTCAACATGATTCCGTTGGCAAGCAAAGCAATATTGGCTTCTACTAATGCTAAAACAGGTTCGGGTCATAACTTGTTTCGGTAGGTTTAAAGTCAAGATGGAGTTATCGATGTGAAGACCAGCAATAGAGATGCCGACAATCATGATACCGACATAAAGGTGCTATCCAAGAAACCAATTAAGGAGTTGCTGATCCTTCTTTGTCGGTTACATTTTTAGCTACCGATTCATCAAGTTAGTTGCCGATTTCGAAGCGAATCAACAACATACTAATGGAAGGCTGTCTTGGTTGAAGTCCTTTGTTGTTTATTGATCTCCTGAGGCATTTTTGAGCTACCCATGCTGATGGACGAATTTAGAGTCTTAGTTATTTTCTAGTCAAGTGTCTTTAGCCCTAGTTGTTATGAGTTTTAATTGTCTTGTAAGTTTCAAGAGTCAAAGTTCTGATTTCTAGGTGTTTTATTACACTTTGTGGTTCCTAGGACTTTTATTTGTTTTCTAGTTCCCACGCCGTTTAGTCCCCATATGTCTTTATTAGTTGGTTGCATAGTTATCGAGTCTTTAACGTTTAGTCTATTTCTTATATCCGAGTATGTAACGACCTAGGAATTATATCCCGTTATTCCACCTCTATTTAATTTATTTATTATTTTTTCCAACATTTATTCTCTATTTATAGAAACGTTAGTAGTCAACCTAATTTAACATACATAGCAACTTTCAAGATATTTATGAAAATATTTAGTTTTACACATTTGCCTCAAGTATATTTTATAATATACACTAAGCTTCCTTACTTTGTACAATCAAAATTTGAAAGGTTACCCTCGACTATGGCTACCCCGCCTCTCCATACTCTTACTAAATTGTTTGGACTTCTTCCTTATCCTAACTCAAATACCCTCCTAAGGTGTCACTCTGCTTTGGAAACTTGATGGTCCATCGAAATTATGCAGATGACCCATGAGCATTCTTCCAACTACTTTTTTACTCTAATTTCTACATTCATGACTTCCTGCTGGGAATATTTCATGTGAATCGGCAATCCAAACAACGAGGATGCGGTAAGACCATCACAGTTTTCCTAAAAATAAGGGATGAGCAAACACCCAAGTAAATGAAATTACTAGCTCTAAAACAGGAATATCCGTTCATTACTTGATGTAGTGATGTAAATGCTATTAAACAAAACTATCATGCGATCCATTGTAAAACAAATGTCATGTATTTCACACATCAAGTATGCATGTGCAATGATTCATTCATGTTACTCATGGCTTGCATTGCTAGTAGGGCCATGAGCTCGCTAGCTCGTTCTCGTAATATCGTAGTCGTTACCCGGGAACGCTTCTCGTTGGCTCAACGTCGTTTGGGAAAAGACAACATCTCGTTCACATTGCCACCTTCAGGGGAAATGATGACTCGTACTCGTTCTCATAATAAGGCCAACTCTGGTCCCCCGTCGACGATCTCATAATTTTCCATATAAAAGCCATCTCTAGCTTTCGTTGCTCCTTAGGTGACAATGAGAAAACAATGATTTCATATTTTAATATGTATACACATTTTTTTGCATACACATGTCTGTTTATCATCTTTTTTATCATGAGAACATGCGGGATAGACATGAGACGATGAGGGACTGCTCTTCACTCCAGTGCCCGACTCATTGTCAATGCTTAATGAACGTAATTTGCGATGCAATCACACATATCCGCACACATAATCAATGCAATACGACATCAAGCATTAAACATATATTATCGCCTTAGAACTAGTAATCCCATTTATCTAGTACCTGAATTATGGTGTTCTACGTCATGCAATAAGAAAGCAAGACGAAAAGCGACGTGTCGGCAGCAGCGGTAGGAGGTGGTGGTGGTTTGAGGCGGTGGCGAGGGCTCGAGGTGGCGTCCATATGAGACGGTAGTGGGAGAGATTGGCGTGAGAGAGTGAGGGAGTCGGTGGATATCCCAAATGATGAAATTGTACCCCTATTTATAGTAGTTTTCTAGCTTCTCTCACCTATTACTTCGCATGTGAACGCAATTATATCATCTTGAATTTGTCAATCCTATTGGTGTGGACTCATTTATGTTTTCTTGACGTTGTCAATCATTTAGTGTGAACTCATTTATAGTTTATTGATTTTGTTAATCCCATAGTGTGAGCTCATTTGTAATTTCTTGACTCTGTTAATCCTATAGTGTGAACTCATTTATAGTTTCTTGACTTTGTTAGTGTGAACTCATTTATGTTTTCTTAACTTTGTTAATAAAAGCGATGTTGATATTATCTTATCTATGAAAGTGACTTTGTTCTTATCCTTACCCTATGCTTGAAAATGACATTTCTATTTATCATTTACCTCTTGAATTTGCATTGACTTGTTCAAAATGATGTTTTTTGCAATCACCGATGTCAGAACAAGAGAATGGGAGTATCATAGTAGCGGCGACAGCGCAGGTGCGGCTGGCCCACACTGCATGGGCCAGCGGGTGTGCCTCAATTTGGTCGCGAGCCGGCCTAGTACGGCCCGATCGAGTGCCATTCATGCCAATCGCGGGTCGGGCGCACCTCGCTCCCATTTCGTCAACGTTCGATGTCCGTCCTTCATTTATTAATCTGTCATTGTTATGTATTTCCTATCATTTATTTTTAATATTTTCCTGCATTTTATTGAAGAAGAATTTTAAGTCAATGGAACCTTCTATAAAGATTTTCTAAGTCAACTCATTAATAAACATCATCTCTAAGCTTTGAAAACGATATTGATTTCATCTTATCATTAATTACTTGAAAGCAATATTGATCTTATTCTAGTATTAATTACTTGAAAGTGACATTGATCTTATTTGTTAGCAAATTAACTTGCGGTTGACTTTTATGTTATTAATTGACTTGGCATTGACTCATATATTAATTCAAAAAATATTACCGTGTCATGTTTTCTAATATGAAATTTTTGGAAAAACTTATTTAATAAGTTAAGTAATAGCTTCCTCGAGAAGCTTCGAAATAGCTTTTCCGAGAAGTTACCGGATGACTTTCTCGAGAAGCTACGAGATAGCTTCCTCTAGAAGTTTCTAGATGTCCGAAGAACAAGTCAAGAGAAATTCTTTTATTTTTAAATTATTTCTAATGTGGGAAATTTCTGGATGTCATAGAGTCCCTCTATAGAATGAGATGGAATCTCAAATGTAACATAGATTAGAAGAAGATTTGATGAATGAAAATATTTGTGAGATTTGTTGGGGCTAACAATACAACTTAGAGGGGAGGTGAATACGTTGTTTGAGAACTTTGAAAAACATTTGTGGAATAAAACAAGTTCAATTTCAATACCGGGTCAAACATTAGAAATATTGTAGAGATCATATCAGCAAATGTTTAAAATACCGTGAGAAGATTGTGTCTTGAAGTGTATAAAGATCACGAGAAATAAGAGAATAGAAAAAAGTAGGTGATATAAAAAGATGTGCTGAGTAGATGTTTCATAAACAATATTTGAAAGCGTGCAATACCGAGTAAAAAAGAAAGAAAAATGGAAGCACACAAGATATATAGTGGTTCAGCTTTAGCCCCAAGCCTACGTCCACTCTCAAGACTAACAGCCGCAACTTGGGTTGGAATCCATTAGAGATCTTCAAGACAAGTTATAAACAACAAGAACCACATTTTCAATAGATCGCACTATTAGGACTCACGTAGTGCTCTCACTATTGTACACTTGATCTCTCACATGATTACACTACGTAAAGATTATCAGAGAAGATATTTCAAGAGAACCAAGAAACAGCGAGAGAAAACTAGCTCATGACAAGTATGCATTTTACATCGTGCTCTCTCTAACATTTTGGCCTAGATAGTCTTCGATTATATAGACAGCTTCAATCTTCCCGTTGGAGGGGCTTGAGAAGTCCAACTAGCCTTTCTGCATCCGTTAGAACCGTTGCATCCGCTGTTTTTGACACTGTTATGAAGTATTTGCTATTATGACATTATTTTGAAAAAGTTGATAGATGCCAACGGCTATAATCTACCCGATAGACTTCTTGATCTTTTTCTGTGGATCTTTCACCCACTAATAGCTATGTTTTCTCCTAACGAAATATCTGCACATATCCATTGTTCAAACAACACAAAGACCCGATATCGACATAAACATTGTCACACTTGATCTTTTGGTCATTGGTGTTGTTTATAGAAAAATCGTGGGAAAGACTTGCGATCTATTATCTAATGATCCTCTTGCCTTCTTTCGCATATAAAAACTTCCAAGAACATCATCATCCCCGTTAATTCCTCATCTTCATTGAACTCACAAGGATTATCATAGTTGTCACAGTCTTCCACCTCATCTTTATAAGCCAACTACTCTTTGCCAAAGATTTGCTACTCCGATAACAATCTAGTGCACTCAATCTTTCTTTTAGTCCTTCCCAAAATAGTCGCAATTACAACTCCTCCAAGCTGTTCACCTTCACAAATGTGGTCCTTCCAATCTTTAACCAGCATCACGGTTTTAGGCTTGTTCACCATCACCAAGTCCATCCAACTGTTTACCTGGTTTTTATACCTTCAAACCATCATAAATATCCTTGTTCTCTTCGTCTTGTTCACCCTTGATCAAAATCCTTCCAGATAGTCACCTTATGGAGATTCTTCCACCTTATAGACATCTTTAATGCACAATATCTTATTCATCTCGGATATCGGCTACCAACCCTAAGGACAGCCAGAGCACTCTAAAACATTGGTAGAGAAGATTTTTATCTCGTAGACATCTAGTGCACTTTATCACATTATTTGCATTTCACACACACACACACACACACACACACACACACACACACACACACACACATATTAGTAGCCTTTGCCTTTGATTGTCTTTATTTTAATCAAAACAAGATTGAGGATTTTCCAATAATCACCGCATTGGTGATATTCCCAACAAGATTTTCCTAATGTTTGAGTGATTATCTTTGAAGATTGGATAATACCTCGATTTTTCATCTGTGGAGAGTGGATTACTCTTTGATGGTGAGCCAAAAGCTCTTTGTCCTTGCCCGGTGATATCTTTAAGCCTTGGTGAAGAGCTTTCTTATTCCAAAGCCCTTTATCCTCGATTGCTGGCATTACCTTTATGCCGTGGTGGTGAGCTTCGTCAATCCCGATCCGTATCATCGACTAGTGATGTGTCCTTTACACCCTCGATGTAGATCGTACTCTATTATTTCGTTCCGTATCTTTGTTGGTGGTTCATCCTTTACACCTCGGTACAGATCATATCTATCATGCATTTGCATACACATATCGGTATCTATCTCTCATACACTTTTATTTATGTCAATTCTTTCATCTATCACTCAAACGGCATTCGTCCGCCTTAGGCACGCATCAACAAGAGATGGAGAGGCGATTTCATAGTTAATTTTATAAAGTTGAGCCTGATGTTTCATAGACCGACTTAGCTAGATGTACCAAATGATGAGTCAGTCAAACAATTTATTGATAGGTTTAGAAAAGCATATATTTGATGTTACTCTATACTGTCGAACGTAGAGTATGCCAAAATAGCATTTAATGGCCTTATGCTTGATATGAACGAAAAAATTGAAGGCCAAGAAATTTTTGGCTTGTTCCATCTAGTGCATGCACTTGGTCAAGTGCTTTTCACGAAAGATCATGCCGCTCTTCATTATTTCTTGAGCGTTGAAGTCAATTGCTCCAACAATGGACTCTTTCTTTTACAGCAAAAATATGGCTCGGCTCTTTTGAGTCGATTATCCATGGGGCAATGCAAGTCAATTGCTACTCTCATAGCTACCAAGCATACAACACTCAAGCACGGTAAGCCCTACGCTGACCCATCTCATTTTCAAAGCATCAGAGGCACTCTTCATATCTTGCCCTCACTTGTTCGGATCTACGCACACAGTTAACATCATTTGCTAACATTTGCATACCCCAACCCTTTCTCACATTAGATAGTAAAACATGTTCTCTAATATGTTCAAAGTACTTTACACCTTAACCTTCACATTTTATCTAAGGGTGTTCTCCATTTATTTGGCTTTATTGATGCAAATTAAGCTGGGTACAAGCTCATCCGACATTGTAACACTGTTTATTGTAATTTTCTAGGCTCAAATTGTATTTCATGGTTTACCAAGAACAACTCACTGTGGCCAAGCTCTATACTTGAAGCTGAATATTGGGCTCTTGCTTCAACAACATTGAATTCACTTGGGTTTTATACATATTGCGTTACACTAGGATTATTCCAACCTCGGCCTTTGTTACTTTTCTCGGAGAATATGATTACACCTTACAATTAATCCAGTCTTTTGTACTCGGACAAAGCACATCGATTATCATTTCCTTAAGGAAAAAGTTACTCTCGATTCCATTGTAATGAGTTATGTTTTGTTTTCCTCATAAGTTGTCAATATTTTCACTAAACCATTGACTCGAGACACCTTTCTTAATCTACGAATTGAACTTAATCTTTGGTTTTCCACAGTAACCAATTGGAAGGGAAGTATCGAGCAAACAAATCAAAAAGTAAAAAATCAGTATGGCTAATAACGTAGAATCTTCTAGTATGGAAATAATATAGCTATTCACCCCACCCCTCTAGGTTGCGTGGTTAGACTCTACAAGAAATACTATCTGTTCCCGTATGCTCTCCATCTATAGAGGATAGACGTGTGGATAAATATTGAGTCTGGGAATTGCACATTCCGGAATGGGCACCGAGGCAGTATAGTTGAGTTAGATAGAGTCAACCCAAAAGCACCATCTAGAGGTGTTAAACGCGTGGGTTGGGTCGGGTATGGACCATCTAATATTGATCTATTTAATCCGTTTTAACCTATTTTCATGCAATATAAATTTAACGACTCATATCCAATCCATACCCCGAGTCGTATTACTTAAGCATTTTTATATTTAACCAAATCATAGAATACTTGTTTCTTATAATTTGATAAAAAAATTATATCATTATATACTTTCATGCAATACAAATTTAGGGAATATTTTTTTTAATTCTTTTAGATTTTTTTAAAAGGTATTTTTTTTTTTTTATTTCCCTCCAGCCACCGGCGGATGGCAGTGACCGACGGTGGCAATTTGGGCATTTTTTTTTACATTGTTTAATTTTATTTTTCTTTCTTTTACTTTTAAAAATAAAAAATATAAACTAATATATTTGAGGCCTATCGACAATCCAAGTCCAACCCACTTAGTTTTTTAAATGGGACAAAAATGGATTCTCTTATGTGACTCATTTTTAATCCATCTAATTCAACTTTAGCTTTTTGGAACAATCACTTGGCCCATCACAAACTTACTCATATTCAACCCATCTGCACAAAATATGAGTAAAAAAAAGGGTCATGTATCCATATTGACGGCTCTGAATCATCATCCTGTCAGCCCATACGTGAGCTATGGAACCATATCGGGTATCCTAAAACAATTCCCAAAATCAGATTCTTCCTACAGTAAGTGCGTCAAAATGCTATGCCTCCGATGGATAAACTCTTCAAGTGGGAAGAGGTACCCGAACCCCACTGTGCAGTGTGTAAGCTAAAACCGGAAACAATTGAGCACGTCCTGCTGCTCTTCCCTTGGACGAAACTGGTGTGGTGTGGCCCGATCCTGGACGTCAATGTTAGCATTCGTGGGTCAAACAGAATCGACGAATGATTATTTCAAATCAAAGAACCCCCAGAAGCTTCACCCTCTTTCGAACTCATAGCGACGACCGTTTGGTTCATATGGAAATCGCGAAACCATCTGATTTTTGGAAATCAAACCCCATCACCGAAGCACCTCTTCAACGCAGCCATCGCAGTGCATGAAAATGTAGCAAGATGGTCAGGAAAATCAAAGAGGAAAGCAGTTCAAGGTAGAGTCATGCGAACTCGGCCAAGCAAGGGGAAGCGATTGCCCTCATGGAAATCCTAGAATTTGTGAACTTAACAAGATCTAATAAGTATTGAGTCAGACAACGCAGAAGCGATGAGAACTGTGTTGAGCACAGATCAGCTAAACTGGGAAGTGAGACAAGGACAGTGGTGTGACTTCGCACATCGTTAGTCTAGTTTGTTAGTCAATCCTGTCCAGTAGGCGGTCTCTGATGACGATTTTTGAGCGAACAGTATCATAGAAGAATTTGATCTCCAAACTGAGTTTACAGAGAGAGACGATGTTCATCGTAACCTCGAGATTGTTCTTTCGTTTTTCGTAAATAAATCACGAAGGTAAAGTCGCGATGGAGCTAAATTCATTGAGACGAAATAGGGAAGTGTCAATTCAGTTGGGCTCAGTTGAGTCAATTTTTGGGGACGCAAACCCATCCGATTCCCTATCATAAAAACTCGAAGCGGCCCGGAACCGGTCCAATTCCTAATTGTGGCCTTTGAATGTCATTAACCCAAAACCTATTTTGAAATTGTTAAATATTGTTTTAATGGAGGACTTAAATAAAATTGAGTAGGCCTGTATAGCTTTGCATAGTTGCTGCCAAACTAAATATTTGCGTCGCTCTCGGTGTTGCTCAGAAGTGAGATGGACTCTTGCAATAAGTAAGAGAAATCACAATGCCTTAAACTACTGCCATCTTCAAGTATGTCTTTCAAGTTTTTTTATTTATTTTTTCAAATTCCGATCCCGAATTTGGTTTGAGCAACGCTCGCTAATAATTGGATCTTTTGCGACCAATTTATTGTTGTAGTCGATTAGAAGCTTCCAACAATAATAAAAAGATAATATCATACAAGAAAGACAAGTAGTTCAATGTGCAAGTCAAATTTAACCTAACTGGCTCGACTTGTGCCAGGATTGCTTCATAGTCAGAGAGAGAGAGAGAGAGTTGTGTTGGTCCTGTTGATTTAGAAACTTCCAAGAAGAAACTAAGAAATAAAAACTATACAAGAAAGATAAATAGTTCAATGCGCATTTCGAGAAGAATACCAAAAATATTCTAAACTTATTGTAATTGTGTTAATTCAATCACAAACCTTTTTTTTGTTGCAAATTCATTTCTAATTCTTTTGCATTTAAGCCAATTCAGTTCATTTGATCAATTTTGATCGAAAATTGCTAATTTGTTGCGGTCATGGTTGAGAGAGAGAGAGAGAGAGAGAGAGAGAGAGAGAGAGAGTTGTATTGGTCTGTTCTTGTCATGAGTATGAGGGCTATATGTGTTGTTAGGTGAGGTAGGAACGTAGCACGTTCCCCATATATTCGTTACAAAATGATTTGTTTATGCATGAAATGTTATCTCCATGGATTCTCCGTTCCAACCACTATTCCTTCCGCTTCCTTGGTAGACTTTGCCACCTTGAGCATCTTCGATATAAGATACAGGCTTTATCTGCATGGATCGTGACCTCTCGTGAATTAACTGGACTGGATACTTCCACAAGCCTTCCGGAGACAATATCCCATTTCTTTTTTTCAATGAGGAGATGAGCCTCCCTTTAATTACACATCCTATGCCAATGATCAATGGAAAATTGTAGGATACATCTTCAATGTGAAAGAAGACTTCCGACAACCAAATCAAGGGTGGATAAGGCTGCTTGTGATACAATCCATTTACACTGATGGTGTATGTTATGATTACTCCAAATTAATTTGTTCGTAATGAACTCAGACCAACAAGAGGGTCACGGTCAAGGTAACCGTTGAGGAAATGAAAAAAAAATACAACTGTCAAGTCATGGAACCGATGATTTCGAGAGGAGCAACCACAAAGAAGCGAAGCCGATGCAACTTACATTAAGTGGAGCCAGCGATCTTGGATGCAACTGACAATGTTAATCATGAAGAAGTGAGAGTGATGTAACCATCGAGTAAAGGAGTCCGTAAATTTCAAATAACCTTTTTTAGATAAAAGTTTGAGATATTTGGTATCACACAAAAAAGTTTGGAGTAAATTTATCACACATGTGCAAATTTGAGGGTTTCTAGTGTCACCGAAAAAAGTTTGGGGTAAATGTGTTACGATTACAGCATACATAATTTAGAATTTTTGGTGACTTCGTCCCTATAATTTATAACAATAGGCAAAAAAAAAAAAAAACCCACATTAATACCTGCCGTGTCACATAGAATAGCCAGTGCCCATTTAAGAGATTTTGAATCAAAATTAGCTGAAATGACTAAATTGACATTTCCAAATTATTGAAAATGACTAGAGAATGTGTCAGAGGAATTGAGTGAAGGACCAACCTATATCACCAAAGAGGTGCCCTAGTGATAAAGGAGTCACCTATTTTCCAGGAGATCAAGCTCAATTCACATTATAAATGAACCTTTGAATGGCTCATACTATATTATCTAGCTTCAGCATACTTCCTGTCAAGGGACTTCTTTCCTACCAGCATCGTGGCCAAGCTGCAGTGGCAAAATTGTCAATTTCGAACCCTTTGGATCGCAGGTGGTACAAAGTAATTATGATTTAAAACCGAATACCCCGTTGGTGAGTGTGAGTCCATTATGATAATGTCCAAATGAATCGCTAGCACCAATGCTACCCTCCTCTTACTTATAAGGAAAAACACAAACAAAGAAAGATGAACTTAAATAACCCGAAAGTTTGGAAGTTCCAATTTATATTAAAACTTAGTTCAAAGACTAAGTTGACAAAATCCAAAAAGTTTTTAGGTATGAAAACAACTATTCCACCTAATCTTTTGATTCGCTATATTATTTTATGTTTTTCTCGAGATTTGAAGTTGTCCGGAACATTTTAATGATAAGTTATGTAATATGGTAAAATGTTATGGATATTCTCTTTTTGTCTTGTGATACTTGGATATTTTTTTTTAATAAATGACATTTTTTTCTCACTCCGTGAAGAAAATTTGCTTCAAACATGATTTCGATTGGCTGTTCAAAGTTATGTATATTACCCTTTTGCAAATATACCTTAATATATGTAAATATAGGTGATACCATGTTTGCAGCGGTTGGTTGAGGAAAATTTAAGGAGGTGGGCGGCCTTTGTTGGGTAATAAATGACTTGTTTCAACAATGACTAACTGTTTTCTTGGACCAAAAGGATCGACTCCACCAAATTAAGGGGGCCGCTCATTAACATTAAATATCCTTTGACTCTCCATGCAAACGCGATTAACCCTTTCAACACCGTTTAAGACATTAAGTCATTTAGGTAGAGGGTTGAAGCAAAAGACACATCGATCTTCGATTTGATCACGGAAAGTTGATTTCAAGTTGTCTTGTCCACCGTTGATGTTGGCTTTTGCGGCGTCTTGGACTTTGATTTGAGCCGCGCAAGCAGTCCCAACGAAAGTAAATTAACAATATCTTGCTTCCCATCTCTCGAGTGACCGAAGACTTGTGCGGTTGTTTAGGCACGGAAAGGTCAAGAGGAAAGGTCAAGAAAAAAGAAAAGGGGTATATGACGAGAAAAATCTCCCATTGATTGATTGAAAGAAAAGCAGAGGAAAAAAAAGCAAGTTCCATGAGCAGAGGTCAACAAGGAGATGGAACAAGGTCTAGCGACAGCAAAGCACCAAGCACATCGTCAATCATTAACCATTATTATACTTAAAAGATCATGTAAACTCCCACAATTTCTAAATGATTTGGTCAATGTTTGATCTTTCTCTGGAGACTCTAGGGTTTCTGGGATTGGACCACATTCTCAATCAAGCTTTTTACGAGCAGTCCTTTCCTCTCTTCTCTCTGCAGGCATATGAACATGAATTCATTGTTGACCCCGAATCCATCTAATGTCAGTCAATGGCAGGAATAGAAATGTTTTTTTTTCTTCATACGTGGGCGCCAGCTGCTAGGGTTATAGCTCGTCCTTCGTCCTTCGTTCATACTTTACTGGTCTAGAGACGACAATAATGGAAATATGTGAATGGGTTGCGTCCATATGTGGATAACATCTCGAAGCTAGGTGCTAGCACCTAATCAAGTAGCGGTATTATACTCGTGAAAGAAGTTAATTTATCAGGAAAAAAATTGGAAAGGGTAAAATAAGTATAGGAAAAAATTTATTAAATCCCATTTCATTGTTCGATTGCATTACATTGCAGGAAAGAATTTGTGTCCACTCGGGAGTTCGTAAAATGCGTAACTTATTTCAAACTCCTTTCGAACCAAAGTTAACTACAAAGCCAAGGTCGGAAGCATGACAGATCTCTCGAGACGGATATATTACTCAAACTAGGATACGTTTATTCTGCGAAAAATGAATGATTTGAAAAATATTTATCTAAAAAAATCGTTTGTATCTCTCGCAAAAATAAACTAACAAAAAATTATTTCATCGTCCATGAAAATTTGTAGACATAAATTTTTTTCGATAATGAAAATATTTTTCGTGCACTAATTATTTCAAGTGTTACAAATTATTAGTTTTGAAAACTATTTTTTCGAATCATTCATTTTGAGAAAAAATATCTTCCAAATCTTTTATTTTTCGCGAAACAAGCATTGCATACTTTCACCCGATTAAACAACTGAAAATGATCAATTAACAGAAAATTGTTTACGATCAAAGAGAATATGCATACTTAAAATTAGGAAAATGAATTTCCTAATTTGAAAAACGCAAAAAAAAAAAAAAAATCGAAAAGTATTCTTTTTAATCACAAAAATTTCTTCGAAATAAACGCATCATTTCTTTCATGATTTTCATCACCCGGTAACCAACAAAACAGGACTGTCATAGATCACCGTGTTGAGTGAATTTGGAAATATTATGGAAAACGTCATGATGCTCTAACAACACCCCGAGGAGATGCAAGGAGCATATTCAAACAAAGGGTAATTGTGCATCGCAGCACTGTTTATATGCGCATCCAATCTCTCGGCTGAAGATAGGAACTTGATTGAGATTGCCGTGTCCGTCTCGATTTATGTTAAAATGAGTCATAAATCCATTACTTGACTCATATATGATGGGTTAAATCGTTATATAAATTAGTTATATTCAATAAATGGGTCATAAATGAATTTAGAATGATAAAATCCAAAATAATATAGATGTTAAATAGGTCATAGATGTGTTTACAATTTACTCAATCGGTCTCATCCATTTGATGGATTTAATAAAACGTATTCATTTTTCAAAATATAATGGCGTAGTTATTGCCAAAGTGGTGTATACTATATAGCACTTTACGAAGAGAGAAGCCATTAATTGCATAATCCTTTTAAAAGGAGAAAGGTCATATTGCGGTCAGTTCTTGTTGCCGTCATAAAGGATTTGGCCCGTCCATATTGTCATTCGAGTCATGAAGCCCTACAACGTACTATCAGATGAAAATTTCAACGCGAGAGTTGCAGAATTCAATTTGTCAAGGCCAATTGACAAGGACCAAAGTCATGCTGTCACTATCGAAAAGTCGATGTATACAGTTTCGGACCGTAATCCTGAGTATTTACGATAACTCTTTTGGTGGAAGTTAAAAGTTGAAACTTTGTAAGAGAAAGGTGAAACAAGATCAGCTGCGTAGTATGGTTGATAAGCATAGGGTGGATGTTGTTTAATGGCTCGAAAGTCGCAGAGACCGCGGAAGCTACAATTTGAGGTTTGCAACATGATCATAAGGAGAGGCCATCCTTGTTATGCTTGGTAAAGATTTGGTCCAGATACAAAATGACGTAAATCTAGTTTTTCTCTGTTCCCTGCATCAACAGGCCAAGTTGCAGATGATAATAAACGTCATGAGTGAAGATAAGAAATATGCGGAAGAACTGGTAATTTTTGCATATTTCATAATAAAGAGTACATGAGTTTATTGTAGGCTTTAGAATATGAATACTAACATAACGAGATTTCACAATGTCAATAACAATCAATCAGGATCAATCAAGAATATTCATGATCTTGAGTGATAATGCACAATTCTTAGAGATACATAGAATCTAGGTAGGTATGTAAAATCTCCATATATCTTCTAATCCTCTACCATCCCTCTCAAACTCAAGGTGATTTATAAAAAACCAATAGAAAATATCTCAAAAATGTTTAGGTGGACGTACCTTAATGAAGACATCATTAGTCTAATCAAACAATGAAGTGCACATAAGACGAACTATATCGTGAAACACATGATATTGTATGAAATGATAGTCTATTTCATTGTTTGGCGCGCTCATAGAAAACAACATTATGTGTTATTTGAATAGATTACTATGTTTGTCGCAGTAAAATACTCTCCCACGTGGACTCCCATGTCTCTTAGTAACCATTGCAACCATATTAATTCATTGTTGTATCAATAAGTGCACGACATTTTGCCAAATTTAGCCAATTCCAGAAAGATCATTTCGGGAAAACTCAAAAGAGGAAAGAAATAGCCGGAAGCTGCTTCTTTGCTCACTATGATTGCCTGGGGGGTGTGCCACCAAAAATTGGGCTTGAAGCTCCCGCTCTACTAGATGGAGCTACAATGATCTATTTCTTGTTACGCCATGGGATAAATGAGTCACTAGAAAGAAGTAGTAATATGTGGGAGAGCGACAATCTAAAAGGTCACTTAGTTCGTATCAAAATAAGTGGTCACCAATCAATTTAATATTTCACCATACACCGATATATATTGGGAGTGGGTTAACAATCAATCATCGTCTACGATACCATTTGTTGGAAGCACGCAATAGAAGTCTGGTACCTTTGCTCGGGAGATCGCAAAGAGGGAGCCCAAATTTGAGCTTGTTAACATATCCAGTTGGATTTACTCAAAAGCTTAAGCTACGATGTGGCACTTCTCTAGCACAACTCTCACATGCATCCTAACATTTTGCATGCGACAATATCTTTTTTGGATGGCATTTGAACTCAGTAGCAAACAAACCCTAATCCACCTAACAAAAGGAAACGGCTGCTTAAGGACCATGCACTGCCCAATTTATTGCTTGAAAATTGCCCGTTTATTAATCTATTTATGATTTTGCCATTGGTGAATTACCACGAACCTTTCATAAACTTAGTAAACCATGTAGTTGAACAAATAAAATAAGTTGTTACTAAAACTCATGCACTAGTCTCGCATCATAGAGGATGAAGGTTGTGGCATGGTACTTAAACCTTGGGATAATTGTCAAAAAACTTCCTAAACCTATTGTACAAGTATTAATTCAGTCTTGAAACTTTCAATTTGGTCAATTAGCCATAAAATTTTGTTACGATTTTTCAATATAGTCCTTTTGGCTAATTTTGGCCTTGAAATAAGTAACGTGAATTCCGGCCATTCTATGTGGCATGACACTAATTGAGATAATTTTGTTTTAATTTTCTGAATCCTTTTATGAATTCTTGAAGTTTTTTTATTTTTCTTTTCGTTCTTATTTTCCCTTCTTCGTCGGTTGGTCCTTGGGCCTCCGGGGAGGTGAACCCTCACCAGCCCTCGCCCATGGCTAATTGTCGGCCATCGCCAAGGCTTGGCAATCTACCAAGGAAGAAGGAAAAAAGAAAGAAAGAAAAGAAAAATAAAAAAATAGGAAAGAATATAAAAAATCATAAATTATTTAGAAAAATTTAATAAAATGCAAAGAGTTATCCACGTCAACACAGGTCATACCAACTAGGACGTGGTGTCCACATCATCGAGTTACGGCCAAAATTGACCGCAACGACTACATTGGCAAGTTGTCAAATGGTTTAAGAATAAATTGACCACATTAAAAGTTTTAAGACTAAATTGGCATCTCTAGAGTATGTTTTGACATTTTTTAGATAATTTTCCCTAATGGTCAACAATTGAGTAAATCATAGAGTTACCTTATAGGGAGTTAACCACACTCACGAATGTTATAAATACTTCTGATTGCTTTAGTTTTACTAATGTTAGTAGCGTATTTCTGTGCGATTGACAAATCATATCATGGGTCGCTGTCTGTTGATGAACCAGTCTAGAAGTAGTGACCCGCATGGATTGGACCGGTCATTACGAATTATGTGAAAGCAAGATCCGCTCCAATAGATAGTGTGGTTCGAGGGCATATGGGTTTGCACAATGTAAACAAAATCGTACGTTCTTTCCATTCTTTCGTATCATCATCTCCATTTGGTCAAAGCAATGCCGACGAAAGGATAGGGGAGAGCAAGCTATGAATGATTTTTCACCTCAATTAAGTTATAATCGACAACCAAGGCTCTCTTCGCCGAATCTGCCATGTCATCCTATTGCTTGCAAGCCCCTTCAACATATGTATGGTCAATCTTGAGTTCCTCTTCATTGGTCCTGCCTTTATTAGTCTATGTATAGTGTAGCCTCTTTGATGCTTGAAACTGTGGTCCCCCTCCCGGTGATGCTACGTGTCGACTTCATAGGGGCGAATCTGAAAAAATCTTGAAGGAAAGGTGAAACCAACGCAGGAAAAATCATCTTCTGTCGGTTTCCCTGATAAGGACATAGTATATTACAAAATTAAGGACAAACTCGGAGGTACTCTTGGACCAAAAAAAAAAAAAAACTCGAAGGTACTCTATTTTTTTTTTTTTTGGCCGCGGCGGGAGGGGGGGGATGAGAGGGTGAGGGCGAGGGTTGTATTCATGCAGAATTTTCACCATTACAACAACTTAGGTCAAGGTAAGATTTTTTTAAGATAATTCAGCACTATGATGATGACGAAATTATAAGAGGCACATTTCGGCGGAATAACAACTATACTAGCGCTGTATATTAAGCAGAATTGCAACTTAATAAATTTTCATTTGGTGATGATGACTGAGACTTCATACGGTTAATTTTCACTACTGGTGTTGCTTATCGAAGAAACATCATATGAATGGATAAGTCCTAACACTCATCGAAAGAAAAATAAGGCAATTTTGATGTGCTCTGTAAAGCAATCATCACAATACCGATCAGCATTTACCGTCTCTACCGAAGTTTGTCAGCACACGCAAAGTATTTGTAATCATCTATTGGCATTCAAGTGTTTTTTAATGTATATTTTCATCTGTTCATTGTGTTGGAAAAACATCCTTAAAGGAATTTTGATGACTCCAAAATTATCATTGATTTATTGTATTTGTGATCAGTGCATATTTTTTTTTGGTCGATAAGTGCATATTTACATCATAATGACGTGGTGAAGATTTTAGGAGTATTGTGATAATATCGTTGGCCTCATGAGATCAATAAAAGGTGACTACAAGGATAAGAATATTAAGAGTAAAAGAATAAGTAAAATATGACGAAGTGGTCATAAGGATTTGGAAGTACCATAGTCGATTTGTCATCGACGTATTGTCTTTGGAAGCTGTAACACACTCGGGAGGATCATTGAAATGTTAATTGCAAGTCACTACACGATTTGACCGTAGACAATACTAAAAGTTGGAAGGTAATAATAAAAGAGTGCATCCGCGGAAGACCGTTGAACGGCTAGGATAAAAGCTGTTTACGGACTGAGAGTCCGTTGCAGTAGAACCGGAAAGGAGTCAAAGCAAGTTTGACAGTTTTGGTCAAACAAGGGGTACGGTGATGTAACAGTAACAACCAAACTCCACTTAGGGAAACAATGATAGCGCCTGAAGGGTGGATTGTATGGGCGATCCGGACATCAGCGACAGCAACGAACAACTCCCAACGGCTCCTAATTCCTCAAAAGCATCTCCAAGGGGTGAATTGAAAATGTCTATATAAAGAGGATCAACATAGCTCAAAAGATGAGTTGGACGAAAAATAGAGACAGCTTCTTTTGTTATTATATCCATTGATAAATTGCGTTTCTATCTAATTGAAATTTCTTTAAAGTGTTCTTGCTGTTTTGTAATCAGTGATAAGAGGATGTGTATGAGAGCACTTGCGTTCTGATAGTATGATGCATCTTGCAATAAAAGTAGTACGTGCTGGTTGTAATTTCTCTTGAGAAGTAAATGGATTACAACCCATGTTGAGACTATTACCAAGAAGAGTGGACGTAGGATTGAAAAATAAAGCCGAATCACTATGTATTGTTGTGTGCTATTTTCTTTCTGTCCATTATTACCTTTATGTATTTAACAGTTGCACCAGCTTTCTCGATACTTTCAATTCAGTTTCTTCCGCTACCAAAATATCTTGTTATTTTCTGCGAGGAAAAATAATTTGAATTTTGTAAACAAGCTATTCACCCTCCACTAGGTCGTATTTTTAGCCCAGGGGGCATTAGGTTGTTTTGTTTTGGCCAAGCTAAGAATAATTTGTCAGTGCCGGTGGTTCTTTTAATTGATATTACTATGTCAAGCATATGTTTACTGTATAACCCATTCAAATTATTGTTTGCATAACACTTTACATAAAACTCATTGAAACTTTATTGTAATTTCTAAACAATATCTTTGCTCATTTTAATGGAATATAATTCATTTCGGGAGGTAAGCCACCATGGTGTTCGTTCACGGTGATGAGTAGCAGCTATGACAAGACATTTTAAGTACCTACATTTATAGAAAAAACTACCGAAAATGTCTAAACATATTATACATATGTCAATTATATTCTAAACCTTTCAATTTGGCTAATTTAGTCTTAAACCTTTTGATAATTTACCGACACAATATTTCGAAACAATTTTAACCGAAAATTGACAAGTGGATAGCTTTTGCAATTTGTAAAACTATTTCTAAGCTTTTCAATAATTTTTATTTTATTTTATTTTTTCTTCTTTTCTTTCTTTTTTATTGTGGCCAGTGAGGGTTGCTAGGGCCTCGCTAACCACTAGCAAGGGGTTACAGGCTCTCGCCCAAGGCTGGCAAGGTCTTGGTAACCCTCACCAGTCACATTGGAAAAAAAGAAGAAGAACATACAAAAATATATAAGGGATTAGAAAAATTATTTAAAAATTATGGAATTCAGCATAGGCTGTGCGACCATGCCACGTAGGACGATTGATGTTTACTATCACGCCCCGATCCCTAGGCCCACAACATCCCTACCAAAACGCCTCGGGTCATAAAGGATAATGTTCCAAGCACGCTATCGACCCTCGATACTTTAACTACGCATGTGGAAATGTATAAACTCCTGAACAAAAAAAAAAATAGTAGGGATAGTAAAGCAGGAAAGCGTAACAACAATCAATCAGCAAAAGATATTTTCATTTCATAACCAAAAGCGGATGATCGTTAAACCTACAGAGCTATACAGTATATACAACTCCATTCTTCGGGGCGGCTCCTTAAGACCAGCAAAAAGGTAGGTGGGTCGGGAAGGGTTAGCTTCTCATCTACTCCAAAAGAGGGGCTACGACACTCTCGTTGCCAACATCAACAGAGCTCTACTCAAAAGGTCCACCTCACGCCTACGACCACTAGTCTTGGCCGTTATCAAAAGAGGATGAGAGGACAATCTCTGATGACAAGAACAGCACGAACTCAGAGCCGGGCTCGAGGTCCACTACTTCCCCGTCGGGCATATTAATGTCCATCGGATACCGTGTAGGAACGTGAGGGGTTGGGTTAGGTGGCCCCTCAAATTCGAGGACCGGGCCAAAGAGCTGGTCCTCGTCATGAAAGAACTAGGCTTTGAAGAGATGGGCCACTAGGTGTCTCAACCCCTCATCCACCTAGATAGTTGTAATGTGGTGCTCCCCGACTCGGTTCGTGCCTGTGATTGGATAATGTATGATATTAAACGATCGGTCGGTTGGGACGCCAAATCTGACGTGCCTTTCCATTACCTTGGACCTGAAAAAAGTTAGTCACAATGTGGTGAGAATAAATCTTAGTGAGACAACGCTTAAGTTAGGCCAGGGCGTTGATTCATTCAGAGCATCTTACCAACTAGGACAATACCACCACATATAAAATCAACCACATGCAACTTACCAGCCTTTAGCCATACATAATGCAATGTGACGCAACACGATAGTTATATCAAACAACCACCGGCGAAGCATCACATCAAGTTGCATATACAGGACACCACATGCAATCCATTTTATTAACAGATAAGGCCAACAGGCCCAGCGTACACGACCGGTGTGGCCCGACACCAAGACCGTTGGTGTTAATTAGCATAACCAGTCTTTGTCCCTTACTTTTGGTGATGGTATCCGATAGTCCGTGTGATTCCGATCGGCACGGCACAAAGCTACCAAAAATCCCTGTAGGGGCTTCTGTCGATTACAAGCTACGATCGGCATCCGGTCAACTCGATGATACTGATTGACGTGTATCCGACAAGTCGTGTGATTCCGTACGACCGGCATTGTAGAAACTTATCAAGGTTCCGTACGACAGGCATGGATTTAAGCTCATTATATGACTACACATGCATATCGCACAACCAATTGATTCTTATCTTGGCATTTAGTCCGATGCTCATGCGATCATGCTTAAAGACCCGGCCCAAAGCCATTTTCATGCTCAAATATGCTATTTGGTTTCATACATGGTCATATGAATGCACGGTTTATCGACCGGACTTTGCATCTAACACAGGATGACCGACGCTCACAATTTCATCCATAACACTCGGCGGCCAACTAGGCAATCAATCACAACGATTAATTAAACGTAATTAACGTATCCGACTATAGTTAATCATTCAATTTCCTAACATTGAGCCGATAAAATCCCAATCCATCAGACAGCCACTCGTCCGCTCGGCTCTAGCCTATCGCTCGCTTGCGATTAAGCAATAATAGTCAATCAATCAACCAGTCTAACCCCTAAATAGCCACATTCCACCTAACTATCCATTCTAAATTGATTAATTATGGTCATTTAATCTAAGCCGAGTCTCTAACTAAACCGACCATAATTTAGTCTTGTGTGGTGAAGTGATGGTTGCAAGAGAAAAAAGACTTGTGTGGCAAAACAAGATTTGAATTATTTTGGCTTTTGTGCAAGAATTAAAGGGCAAAACTGTCATTTGGCATTTTAGGACTAGTTGGACATTTGGCTCAACCGATGGAGGGTATTTTGATCTTTTCACAACTCGAGCTCGGTCAAAGTTAGGCTCGGGCACGAGGGTCTCGATCCTACTACGCAACAACCGAACTAACGAAGCCTAATCTATTCTAATTGGCATCTTAGAAAATATCCAACCATTGTACCTTAAATCCTCAAAATCCAATTTTATACAACAAACTGAAATTCACAATTGGACCTAAACTGAGTCCAATTATCTTACAAATGTCGAAATTCCAGGGCGTCACATTTACGTCAATCATTTTTTGGTCAAAATTGGCGAAAATGACTAAATTGCCAAATTGTCAAAATGTTCGGGACTAAATTGACCAAATTCAATGGTTTAGGACTGAATTGACATACATATAATAGGTGAAGAAATTTTTTTGAAATTATCCATGCATTTATATAAATGCTAGTAAGATCCACATGTGTTATGTGCATTTAAGACCATACTTGTTATATTATTCTAAATGTTGATGTTTGACGTGAATTTTTGTGAGAGAAAAAATATCCAGAAAATTATAATAAAAAATATCTACATCAATTAAGTTCTCTCCTAAAGTTTAGGTTGAGTTTTATTTGAGGTGGATCCAAATGCCATCATTAGGTTTGCCCTCTGATAGAAAAAAGATTGGAGACATGAAATGTATAGAAAATGAGACCACAATCATACAGTGCTTCATCTGATGTCATAACTTTTCAATCAATTACATAAGTGGCATAACTTCTAAACCTAAATGATGTCAGAAATTTCCCTTGCCGGAGGATCTAACGTGGTATTAATCTAAGAGAAATGATTATTTGACTGTTCTTGATCCACTATATGATTAACAATCTGTTCTAGGCCACAAAAAATAAAAAGACAAACAATTAGAAATTATTGTGTGGTTTATTTCTTCAAGAATTTGTGGTCTACAACTTGCCATTAACTCCAAGTCACCCAAAAATTATTATGCTAACAGAATCTTTAATCTAATAGAAGGCATTAAGGGTGATTGGTTCCTTGGTGGGTAGGTTCTAGACCTAAAACTTGGGATCTACCATATTATAAGCGGTTCTTAATTTTTAGAACATGTAACCTACCCTGTTTTCTCTGGAACTTGTTTCAAACCTACCTTATTTTTTCGATCCAGTTTCAGGGTCTACTTGAGAACCTTTTTTCTTTTGTTCCTTTTTATGATTTTCTTTTTTTATATAGCAAAATAATATAAGTAGTAATGAAATAATTCGAAATAAAATATGAATAACAAATTTACTATCTGCCAAAAGCAACAACCCCAAAGAGAAAAGGCGAAGGAGTGCTTCCTTGCTGTTGAGTCGAGGTTGCTAAAGTTAGATTTTATGTGAAAACCACAATAGGGTTTGGCTTTATAAGTCATGAATCCGGTTCCAAAAACCTAATTCCATAACCGGTCCGGTTCTCGAGTGGGTATTCACTTAGAGATCGAAACCAGACACGATCCAACTGGTTCCGAAAATTTGAAACCTACTCCTAGACTAGTTCTAATGGGAACCTATTCCCTGATATGTTTTTAGGGTGGTCCGGCCTGGTTCCTGGATAGAACCGGTCCGATTGGGCACCCCTAGAAGGCATCCGAGATGGATCACCCAAAAAATGAAGTTAACAACACCACATATTTTCGCCCTTTTGCTGCCTTGGATGATTTGAAGACCCCTGAACCTGGAGGCTTTTCCGCTTTTTTCCGACCGATCTACACCATCATCGACCTTCTTCTCCACCACGTGGATATCATATTCTGCCTCATCATTAGCACTGTCGTTCGGAGCACTAGGCCTGGCTTGACTTTCCCGTCTTCTTCTCTCTAATCATCATCATTTTTAATGACCACAAATTTCAAATGATTACTTACATTAACAAACTTTGGATTACCATGGACTGCCTTCACCACCTCGTGTTCATTTCCATGTCAGAAATCCCTTCCACTTCCCTTAACTCCTTTGGGTCCCTGCTCAGCATGCAAGCCTGATAATACACAAAGTCCCAAGCAGAAGCCTTAGGAGGCGAGGGGGCAGCGGCGTAGCTTCTCCTCTGCCTGCCGCCGAAGTCATGAGTGTTCGTAGACCACAGACGGGTCGTTTTACTCCTCACTTACATTGGGTGGTGTTTTCTTCGTAATCACACACACGAAAAAGGAGAATAAGATTTAATGTGGTTCTGTCAACCAAGGAGAGAATCTTGAAAGCCTATGTCCACGATGAGAAGTCCCCAAATCGTCGTATCACCTTGGGGATTTCATTATCTTTAAATAAGATAGAGTACATCTTTGGGGATAAATATGAATGTCTATTTGAAAGGAAAATACAGTTGTCATTTCCTTCTTTATTGATTTGATTCAAATCTCCTGCTAGATTTGAATTCTGCTGACTAATAGTCGTTATCTTTCCAACACTCTGTAGTGTCCTAGGGCGCCACTTACTCGCGTGCTCTTCTTTAATCTGATAAAATACGAGGCACATGCGGAAGACAATTAAAGAAAAGTAAGGCCATAACATGTACAAGTGCGTTCGAAAGATAGACATGTACCTATAGGGTATGGTCAATAGAGGTTTCACTAGCTGCATCTATTAAGTAATAGCACCATCCAAAAGATGAGCCTATGTGTCCTTATTGTTTATGGCAATCATACCTGCACTTGGTAAATCAAGTATGTGTAGCACTTGTTAGAATTGACCTTCACCAATCTTCTTCCCTATTAAACTATCCCGAAAGATTACCTTATCATGGAAAAAGACAACATTTCAATTCAGATCTCTACTAATTTTACTAACAGACAGTAAATTAGATGATAAAGCTGAAACAAACAAAACATTTGGTTTGGTGGGAAGAAATTCCAATGTTCTAGTCCCTTGAACAAGAGCCTGCTCTCCATTAATAACAGTAATAGACAGGTAATTAGATGCGTCAAAGATATTTTTAATCCATTGAGACGTGCAACACATATGATCGGACGCTCCATAATCAACAATAAAATGATCTTTTGAAGATGTAGATAGGGCAAAAGCATCACCAAAATTATGAGCAATGTTTCTCGATTCACAACTCGATGGAGTGACGTTGCTGCTCATAATGAATCGTTGGAGTTGGAAGGCAATTTGGCCAAGAGAAACATGAAAATCAGGACTGAAATTAGGTATATCACTTTTAGTTGCAAGCGCCTTGTCTTTATTTTGCCTCGGATGCGGATGTAATTCCTATTGATACCTAAATTTTGACTAACCTTTTCAGTCATCATTTTTGCATAGAAAATTAGAACTAATTTTAGTTCCTGCCGAAAATAATCAAATCTTTTTTATATTTAGCGTTCATGCTTTGCATTGATATTCATTTGGACCGGCAGAGCAAGGATGAGCTTAAATTGACGGGGTATTTGGAACAAAGTTCATTATAATTTTCGACAATTCGGAGGGAGAGTGTGCCAAAATTCTCAAGGCCATCAGAGCATATTTTGAGCTTAATTTAGCCCATTTTAATGATTAATTTAGAAAAAGCTTGATTTAAATACATATTTAATTGAAAAGAGCCTAATTCGACCCGAAAAATGTGCGGATTGATCTACAATTGATTTGAAAATTCGGCTAAGCCCGTACATAGTTGTGCTGAAATTTCTTAGGGTCTTGGACCTTATTTTTATATGTAATTTAGCCCGCTCTGTTCATTTAAATTTGAAAAGACTTTAATTAATCAACCCATAATTCGAATAAAGCCTAATTTGAGTTTAAACTTGTGCGGATGAGCCCACAAGAATATGGGATTTTCGGCCAACCCATGATTATCCCTCTTTGGTCGAAATTTGTGAGGAGTTCTAAGAGATTCGAACTCTTGAAAATCCTATGGTCGACAATGATTTCTATTCTAACTAGCTTTCTTAAATCCTACGATCATTAGTCAATCCTACTCCTACTAGGATTAGGAAACTTCACTCTATAAATAATAAGCTTAAGCCTGGGTTTAATAGACAACTTAATGCTCATAAAATTTCAGAGAAAAAAAGGAGAGAGAGAGAGCAGGAAGCTCCCGGCAAGCAATCAACCCTTGGCCGAGACTTCCCCAGTACGTCCAACCTCTGTGCGTCGCTACCGCTATGGACACCTTGTCCTTGGCATCCTCAACTCGTCCTCGACGCCCTAGCCGCCTCATCACCAATAGCTCCGTAAAGCTCAACCGTCATTCCCCGCTGTCCGTAGCTCAGCCCGATCGGCTGTCCGAGTTCCACTGCTTATCTAGCTCGCTATTCAGCCGCAAATCAGCTCTTTTCCAAGGTTGATTCAGCCCTGTTTTTTTATTATTATTTTTTTATTTTTTATAGAAGGTCTAAAATAGCTATTCATCTTGTGTTAGAATTTTTGCAGATTCGGAGCTCAATTCGTTGCAAATGGTGCTTGTTTTATTGGAAACTTGCATATATATATATATATATATATATATATATATGTATATTCATATATCTTGCTGAATTTGTATGATTTGCAATTGAAATTGGAAAAGTAAAAAACCTTTTTCGTCATCAAAGGAATGAACTTTTGTTGATTATCAAAGTTTAAACTTTTTTAGATGTTGCTTTGATGTATAATCTTCAATCAATCATGTATGTCGTCAGTCACTTTGCACCGTGCTTCGAGCTGGAGTTGGCTGAAACAATTTACGACATAGCATATTGAAAATTGTTTATTCTTTGATAGATGACTTGGTTCACAGTTTTTGCTAAAATCAAAAATTGGAAACCTTCTCACATAAAAATTCTGATTTTCTGAGAATTCAATGTGATTGATGAATTTGTTGAAATTCTATGCATATTTTTGAGAATTGGTTAATTTGATTGGAGCATATCATTTCTCGAATTTTTATTCGACATGTTTTTCTAAGATCAAATTGGATGCATTGCATATCTTTTGAAAGAGTACAAATCTTCGGCATACTCCATTGATTTCGAACTTGCCATGCCTTGGGGATATTCTTGCTAAACTCCCAAAAGCTCAGTGGCTTGCTTTAATATACCCACTGCTTATGAAAAACGAAGAAAATGAGTTGTCTGAGGTCAGTCCAATGCCCAATCCACAAGACCATAGCATTTCAATACTAGCTCGTCTGCTTTTCTTGTGGGGAGAGATTAACTAAGGCCTCGCATGAGAGAGGTTCATCTGTCAGCCAACAATCAATCCAGAACTTGACATGCCTCTTACTGAGCCTTTCAAACTAGGTGGGTCTGGTTTACTTGTGCAAAAAAGTTAGGACTTGTGACTGAAACGGTTTCAAAGTATTAAAAGCCTACGGAGAAAAAATGAGCATTAATCTTGGATGTTAATTTTGCTTATCTTGCTTATCTTGATCGACTTTTGAATTAGCTTGCATATCCTAAAAGTTAATCGGATAATTGTGGATTGTGGCTAAATAAGATAAGATAACATTCAATTGGCTATATCGTCTATATTTTCGAAAATTGCTAGATTGATTACCTAATTGGATTGGCTTTGATTAAAAATTGAACATTATTGGATAAGCATTGGTGTCATCAAAGATATCTTTTTTTTTTTTTTTTCTAATTTGGAAATTATCTGAACATATCTTGAAAATCCTAAGAGATATTTTTCTAATTTAAAAAGATTGAATTTTGGCGGATGGGAAAGTGGACCCCATAATGGGTTTCGGCCACCCCATGTGATTTTCAAATAATTAAACATTAGGGGTTGATTTTGCTTCTTGTCTGGTGATTGATTATCTTTGCATTGCATATCATATAGTTGTCATGTTTGTTTATTTTATGTGATTGTCTTGCTTTGTTATAAATTTTGCATATTAATAAATAAATATGCTCATAATATATGCTTCCCTATATGCCTTGACCCTTCGGAATGTACAAAAGGTAATATTTGACTTTAATCTTAAAGTATGATTGTGCCCGCATGAAATTACATGCCATGACCTCAATCTCGATGGAATGGGTCGGTAATTTCGTATAGAATTTCGTGTTCTGCCATTCTTAGAATGGGACGATGTTATTCTATACATATATCCGCTTACTAACTCAAATCTAAGAGTACGTTGCGGGTAAAAAATCAAATTTTTTTCGAAATTAAAAGGTATATTATGGGCATATTCATTTTTTTTCATTGTTCATTTGTTCTAGTTTAATTCAAAAATCCAAAAAAATATATCTTCATTCGCATATCATATAGTTTAGAGCATACCTTGCTATGTCATTATTTCACATTGTTATGTCATTTAGGATATTTGTGTTGCATCTTAAAAGAAAACCCCAAAAACAAAAAATCATTTAATTCACATCATCAAGCTAAAGGGATTTTTCATGAAAATTGATACCGCAAGGGCAATAATTTTTCTAATTAATGTAATGAAGTTTCGTACTCATTATCTCTAATTCGTAGAAGTATAGTTCTCCCGCTAATTTATTTCAATATCTAATTGACCTACCAAGAAAGCGATTAGTGGCGGCTCCAAATTGAATAAATTTTTGCATGAAATTGAACCTAAGTTGTATTCGGTAGGGCTTGGGAGAGTCTGCATTAGGTTAGTTAATTCATTTAATTAATCTAATAATCCATTGATCTGGAATCCCCGAATTTTAGGCTGCGACAATTCCCAACAACGATCCTGAGTGTGACTATCCTTGTTGCAATGAGTGCAGTCAAATTTGGAATTTCAACCCGTGCATTTTCCTTTCACACTATTATATTTATTGTTGCCGTTACTTGAAACACTTTGGCGATTGGGATTGAAATTAACAACATTAGCCGAACTCTCCACTATCTCTCCCCCTGACTTTAAGCTGGGATTCATAACATGACATCGAGTTTCGTCACATTGGATAATGGCACAAACATTAGTGAAAGATGGAAAAGTGGGACTCATAAAGATTTGTCTTTTGACATTCTCATATTCAGGTTGAATGTTGGCTAATAATTGAAAAACCTGATCTTGCTCCTCTCTTTCGGAGTATATGTTCATAGAATTAGTAGGGGGACGATACCAATGAAGTTCATCCTACTTCTTTTTTAGAATTCCCGGATGCTCAGTAAATGGTTGATTGAAAGCTTGCTAAACATGAGTAATTTCTTGTTACAACTCGAAAATTTGAGAAGCATTATTTTCATGACCATACATGTCTTTAAGAGCCTTCAACAGAGGTTCCGCCGTTTGGAGTCAGCAAAAATTTTGTAAATATAAGGATCCATAGAGTTGAAGATCCATGACATGACCAAGTTATCAATAGATTTCCATTCAGAATATTTAGGATCAATGGATGATGGGGCTTTCATTGAACCATTGACATAGCCTAACTTGGATCATCCTCCCCGAGCAATCGTAATTGCTCGAGACCAAGAAAGATAGTTTCTTCCATAAGAAAGAAAGGATGTCATTCTATTGCTCATCTCATTTGAGGTAGATCGAACAACATCAATGGAGACTGAAGAACCAGCCATTATAAGAAAAATAAACGAGACGATCAAGAGCTTATCTAAATTAGAAGTAGAATGAAGCGGCCAATGATGACTTTGATAGGACAGGCACCATGCTCGAACCTGGCTCTAATACCATGTTTTTTTTTAAATCACACACACCGAAAAGGAGATTAAAATTTCACGTGGTTCCGTTGACCAATGAGAGAATCCTTGGAAGCCTACATCCACAATGAGAAACCCCAAATTGTCGTGTCACCTTGGGGAATTTCATTATCCTTAAATAAGATAGATTACATCTCTAGGGACAAACATAAATATCTATTTGAAAGGAAAATACAATTATTACTTCCTTCTTTATTGATTTGAGCCAATCTCCTAATAAATTTGAATTTTGCTAACTAGTCATCGTTATCTTTCTAATAGGTAGGGTTATGGTTTGCGTCTTCAAATCAATTGGGGTGATAAATGAGCCAAACCAACATCGTTTTGCTAACTTCATTTCCCCGTCATGCCATGTCAGACTATTTATATTAAATTAGTACCACATTGAATTTGTGGCAAGGAAATCTCCGACTTCATTCAAGTGAATATTTTCTAAAATTTATGGCCCTCAAATGATCAATTGAAAAGTTATGTCATCGTGGTTAGTCTGCGACGCCCCCTCATTTCCTGTAAGTGAGAGCACTGCCCGAACTCCATTCTAGAGGGCCACTTGCGCTCCAATTCATCTAAATAAGGTCCTCTCCCATCTTCTTCCCTCTTCCTACGGTCTTGGCCTGCAAAGTGACTTCCATCATTGAGATAGGCTTTTTCCCGAAACATTGACCAAGGCGGGAGAAGTTGATTCATTCAATGGAGCTTTATTTGTTTGATCTAGTAAGGGGGTGTTAGAAATAAATAAGCCACCGCCGAATGAAACAACGCTTTACAACATAGCGACCCGGGACATCAAGTGAAGAGCTCCAATGCGCGTATTCGGAGCTAAGCGGGTACCAATACTACATTACTAGTCCGGAAGAAACCGGTACGTGCTCGACTATTAGTGAGTGTCATATATTATGGCACTTGTGGTGTCCTTTTCCTAAAATAGTAATTGAATCACAATACAAGTACATATTTTCGAGCATGAAAATAATATAAGTTGATAAAATCGGAAAGCATAAAGTAAGAATGCAAATTCTCCTCTCTTGATAGCTTTTCAACATTTACGGAATATTCACCTTTGTACCGTCGGCTTGCTGTGTAAAGTTAAGCATATCCTTAGACTATTCCATTTCAAGTGTTGAATTTTCTTGAGAGTAAAATGGGCTCGGTTCTATTTGTAGAGATTTAGAGGCCATGTCATTCAATTTAATATATCTCAGTTACTATGGAAATTTGCACTATTTATTTCTGCTAATCATTTGATGTCTATCTCTTTGTTCCGACAAGAGTTGATTGATATTTTATCATTCATGACAATGTATCATAAAAGATTGTTGGATATCTTACCAAAAAAAAAAAAAAAAATGCACTCAACATTGTAAATTTAAAAAAATTCCTAATGTATTTTTCTTTTTCACTAGAATCCTTTGATTTGTTTTAAAACCCAGAAAATTCACTTCCTCTTCTTGTGAAAATTTCGCCTCCAACTATTGGTTGCTAATATATGATGCATTTATTGATGCTTCAAGGGAATAATTTAACCAATCTCTTAAAATCTTAATTTGGTCATATCGTAAAATATATTTTCTTTACTCATGTTATGTTATTTCATAAATTATATAGACATTCATATCACATTATTGAAATATTGGTGGTCCCCAATTTTGACATCTTTTTGCAAAAAAAAGATTGGAAAAAGGACATTAGAAGTGCTAACCTTTTGTACGGATCTTATTTTAGTGCCAAAATTTTTCGAGAGATCAATTTAGTGCCACTTTTATAAAAATAGAAAAATGATCACTTAATTGTCATCTCCAATTTGAGACGCTGCAAATCTAACCTAGCAATATTCTAATATTTTTTTACGATCGATGTTGCTTATCGATATGATCAAAAATACATATGTGACTAAACAAAAGACGTTGCTTAACGACATCTTTTAACACATATTTGCCCCATATTTAGCCTCTTTTCAAATCCTAAAAATTAGGGGTGAGCATGGTTCCAGGGTTAAAAGTGAAACTTGCAACCACATCGGTGAGGAAACAGTTTAATTCTAGGTTCTAAGGTATGCATGGTAGGTTTCATGTTCCAAAAATTAAGAAACTTGTTCCAACAGGTAGGTTCTAAGTTCTAGGTAGATGAAACCTGAAATATGAGACTTGGAACCTGTAACAAGTTCCTGTACTTTTCTTGATAATATTTCTTCGCACAATCATGCATTATTCCATGGCATCCAATGATGAATGTGTAATCTGAAACTACTAGTTTCAACTTCCATTTCAACAATATTTATGACAGAGACTTTTACTTTGTTAATGTTTCATATTTATCCGTGTGTCTAAATATAAGTCTTTGTCGATGGATTGTAGCAACAAGTAGTAGTCATTAAAAGTGATGATTTATTGCAATCATCCAATTAAGAATACAAATGAAACTTGGGTAGACTCGAAAATTGACCCTGAAATCTGTGACTGAATAGGTTCCAAGTTCCAAAAATTAAAGAACATGTTCCGACGAGTAGATTTTACGTTTTTAGGTGGAACTTAGACGGAACCTGGTAACTACTCACCCCTACTAAAAACTAGAACACAACCTCACTGCCTCAAGTTTTTCGTTAAATACAGGTGTGGGTTGTCTTAGAGAAGTCTTATATCAAAGAATTGATGCAGTGTGAAACGGTTAATATATCTTAATTGACCCATAACTCATTGGTTCAAACATTTGAGTGAAGGTGGATTCAACTAGATATGTTGACGGGCTCGGGACTTGGCCTCCCTCTTGGCAATCTTCCATGGTAAAGATATCGAATTTCTGCTTCGCGCTCCCAACATTTTCCCATTTCTACTATTTCCCCTTCAGAATCGCAATCCACTGAAGCATAACCCCCACCGAATACCATCCTCAACCTAAAGGTACGTTACGATACCACTTCTTCTTCAGTCTTGCTCGATACCTCTGCTTCATTTTCCAGATTTTACTACTCACACAACTGAGTATTTTCTTTTTAATGTGGGATTGCTTCTTTTTCCCGTCAGAAAATCCTGAAAACTTCTCATATTAGATCTTCTACCGATTTAACTTTTTACGAAATCAAGCGTGCTTTTAAGGTGGGTTAATATCACGAAAAACCTCAAACTGGTGCACTTGTGAAAAATTTACCAAAAACTATTTTTTTACCATAAAAAACTCCAAACCGGTATATTTATGATAAATTTACCCCAAACTATTTTTTTGATCACAAAAAACTCTAAACCGGCACACCTATGATAAATTTATTCTAAACTGGTATATTTGTGACAAATCTATCGTCTCTTAGTTTCTGTTCAATTTAAGCGTCAAATTGCCATGTTAGATGACACGTAGCAGTTGACGGGTGTACCAAGTCTTTACCCTTTGTTTTTTTTATAGGTGTATCAATTTAGGGCTTTTCATTGTATTAACTCAATTTAGCGAAAATTAACGTAGGAAAAATTTGTCACAAGTGTATTAGTTTGTGGTAAATTTGTCACACGTATATCGGTTTAGGACTTTTTGTGGTAAAAAGATAATTTGGGGTAAATTTGTTATATGTGTACTAATTTGAGGTTTTACGTGGTCAAAAAATTGTTTGGGATAAATTTACCATAGGTGTACTAGTTTGAGATTTTTCATAGTAAAAAAAATAGTTTGGGGTAAATTTACCACGGATGTACCAATTTGGGATTTTTCGTGGTATTAACCTTTTAAGATTCGATTTATGTTGTAGTGGTTTTGTCTTCTAATTATGTGACTTTCGTCCTCTACATAGAGAGAGAGAGAGAGAGAGAGAGAGAGAGAGAGAGAGAGAGAGTTTTAAACATGAAACCATGTCGAGTTATCAAGAGGAGCTGAGTCATCATCCACGTTAGAATTCCTCTTTTTAGGGACAATACTAAAAAAGTCCTAAATCTATTGTACTTTTACTAATTCAGTCTTAAATTTTTTAATTTTGCATATTGAATCCTAAACATTTTCATGTCTTTGCCAATTGAGTCCATCCGATCAATTTGGATCAGAAATTGTTAACGTGAATATTTTAATAAATACCACTAAAAACCCAAGCCGATACATTTATGATAAATTTACCACAAACTATTTTCTTGCTCATAAAAAATCCTAAATCAAGACAATTTGTTTTACCCCCAAAATATTTTTTTTACCACAATATACCCAAACTGTTACACTTTTGATAAATTTATCCCCAAAATATTTTTTTGACCATCCAAAGTTTGAAATTGGTACTCCCGTGATAAATTTACCCTACATTGATTTTTATTAAATTAGGTTAATATCATAAAAAATCTCATACCGATACATCTTTGATAAATAGAGGGTAAAAACCCAAACCGGTACACCTATCAATTGTCACGTATCATCAAACTCAGGAATCTGATCGTAAAATTTAATGAAAACTAACATAGGATAAATTTATCACGGATGTACACAGTTAAGATTTTTGGTGGTTAAAAATTAATTTAGGATAAATTTGTCATAGATGTATCGGTTTGGTATTTTTCGTGGTAAAAAAAATAGCTTTTGGTAAATTTATCGCAAGTGTACAAGTTTGGAATTTTTCATAAAATATTTTAATAATTATTTGAAGTTATATATAAATATTTTATATATATATATATATACACACACTTGTGTTTTCTTTACTTCTCTTTACTTTTTTTTTTTTTTTTTTTGGAGGGAAGGTCGACAACTCTTGCCGACTTTGGGCAAGGGGGTTGCAGCCCTCACCCCGTCACTAGGCTAGGGCTTGTGCACCCACGATGACCGGCAAGGGTCGACACTCGGCGGGCATGACTCCAAAAATCCCAAAAATAAGTAAAGGAAAGGAAAATAACAATAAAAATTCCAAATAGTTCCAAAAACGTTATTAGAAAATGTTCATGTTAATATCGGCTGTGTCATGTAGGGCGGTCGACATCCATGTCCTTAATTTCTAATTAAAATTGACCGGATGGATTCGATTAGCAAAACGTGAAAATGTTTAAAAGTCAATTGATACAATTAAAATGTTTATGATTGAATTGCAAAAGTGCAAGAGGTTTATAACTTTTTTGGTAATTTTCCCCATCTTTTTATAAGCAAGCCATGTAGACATTAAAATATTATTAAAAAAAGCCACTTGGGACGAATTACCGGATTTTGTTATTGAAGGTACACAGAGCCTGATCTGAGGGTTCATCTTCAAGAGAAATACATGTTCAACTTAGAATGGTATGGACAAGATTCATTCCCCTTTTCTTGCAAAATGCCCCTTGTGTCCACAGATGAAACATCTGTCTCTTTCTTTCTTTCTTTTTTTATATAAGTAACCCTTTAATTTGCAAGTTCTAGGATACAGACAAGCGGTGGTTTCGTCACATAAACCAAGAAATGAGTACCCTCTGGTAACACGAACCCGAGGACGAACTTACTTCAATACAATGTACATATGTCTCCCAATCTTAGAATATATGTCTGTTTATGCAATAATGGACAGCAAATATTCATGCAATATTCAAAGTTAGCCATGGTCGACTCTAGTAGCTATCTGTCAAAAAACTCCAACCATAATTAATCGGCCTACCGGCAGACCTATGGCGTGGAAAATATTAAAACCTCTCGCCTATGAAATCGCAATATCAATCGCTGTCAAACCGAAATATGTACCACTATTTACTGGAGCATCTTCGGATTCTTTGTTGTGTGGGACACCGAGGATAAGATTCAAACTCGGTCCTTGTTGCTGATTTTCTTTAATCTATGTTTAACTTGCCGGAAAGTTCTCTTACTGGTTAATCAATAAAACAAGCAAGAAACTTCTCTCTGTATGATTGAATTAGGACACCCATTTGTTTTTTCTTTCTTTGACTTCTGCTCTCTCTCTCTTCCCCCCGCCCACACCCCCACCCCACCCCTCCCCCCCTTCTTCTCCTTCTCTCTCTCTGTCTCCCTCTCTCTCTCTGTGGCAAATATATATGAAGTCTGTCTGCAAACCGAAGCCTTCCACAAAGCATACCAAGTAGCCTCCCCAGCAGGTAACATCGAGACCAACTTAGAAGAAAACCAGTTGGAAGAGAGAGAGAGAGAGAGAGAGAGAGGAGCATGGGGAGAGCTCCATGCTGTGACAAGGCAAATGTGAAGAGAGGGCCCTGGTCACCTGAGGAAGATGCTAAGCTCAAGGAGTTCATAGACAAACATGGCACTGGAGGCAACTGGATTGCTCTCCCTCAAAAAGCTGGTACTTTTTTTCTTCTTTTTCCTTAGACTAGATTCGTTAAGAGAAAAGAAAGAAGCATGTGATATTTAAGAGATCAGGTGTCTCAGATCATGCCTTTTGCTCTGTGTGTTATAATACACCTAATAAGCCATGGATTTGCAATATTCTCTTGAATTGATGATTTCGCCTGTGTTTGTTGATAACCTCAGGCCTTAGGAGATGTGGGAAAAGCTGCCGCTTGAGATGGCTGAACTATCTAAGACCAAACATAAAGCATGGAGAGTTCTCAGATCAAGAAGACAAGATTATCTGCACCCTGTATGCTACAATTGGAAGCAGGTACTTGCATCTTCTTGTTCATAGCTCCTAGGTAACATCTTCTTTGTTTGCCACCTGAATTCAAAAACCTAGGGAGGCAAAGTCAAACTTAGCAAAACAAGGGAAAAAGAAAAGAAAGTCGAAGTGGCACGCATGTGTTGGGATCAAGTTCAAGAAATGTATCCCTTTTATAACTTTTCTTTGGACTTCTACGGGTGATTCCAAAATTTCTTATTCTGCTAACCAAGTTTGACACTCTCCACAAAGTGAAGGAAAAAATGCTCAAATTTTGTTGTTCATGTTCTTCTTGAGCTGCACCTTTTTTTTTCCAATGTCCTTGAATTTATTGTACCAATCTAAATGCAGGTGGTCGATAATAGCTGCTCAGTTACCAGGCAGAACCGACAACGACATCAAGAACTACTGGAACACCAAGCTCAAGAAGAAGTTCACGGGCTTACCCTTGCTTCCTCACCACCCTTCTCACCAGCAGAGAACGCAACAAAACGCCATCATCACTAGCTTCACATCACATGCTCATCCGCTCCTCTCTTCTTCTTCTCCAACCCCACCACCATCATCAACCTTGTCACCACCATCACAATCCTCCCTCTCCAACAGCCACTACTTCGCCTCCCTCACAGGCCTTGAACAGTCCGTCTCTTATTACTCTTCAAGCCCTAATCTTCAGCCACAAGAGAGCTTCTTGGGCTCCATGAGGCAGTATGAAGCTAGCTGTTGCAGCTCCTCTGATGGGAGTAGCAGCAGCAGCACCACCAACAACAACAACAACCAAATCTGCAGCCTTGGGAAGGAGAGAGAGTATTATGACTTCTCGCTGTGTGGAAATGGCGCTGATGATCATCCCATGGGTTTTCCAAGAAGTTTCTGTTCTGGGGTTGTTGATGGTGGTCAAAGACTTGTGCTTGGAAGCGTTGGTGGGTGGAGCCAAGAGAAACAAAGCTGTGATCAGACATGGGGCGCTGAAAATCCTTCAGATTACGCAGGCCTCGAAGAGATCAAGCAGCTCATCAGCAGTGCTAGTAATTGCTCAAGTAATAACAACAGCTTCTTATGGTATGAGGGCAAGAGTGATCATGACGGAGTGGTGATGTACTACTGACGAAGATGATTGACTGTGAAATGAGTGTAAAATCACAGAGATTTGGGAAGTGGTATGGGAAAAAGATGATTTGGGGTTGAAGTTGAAGAGATTCAGATTTTGTTTGTGTCCTGGGAAACGAACAAATTGACTGTACATGGCAAAAGTTTGTTTTTCCTTAGAGAACTGTGTTCCTTTTCTGGGAAATCATGTATGCATGTCTTGATCTACCACCAAGGAAAAAAGTTAATTGCTCCAATCAGAAATAAATGTCTTGGAAATCAGAGAAGCCATCATTTAAGAATCAACATGGAAGTCAAGGATGTTCAGTAGTTTATGTGATAAATCTCATCAAAGAAAAGTTTCCCTTTATGCTAAAACTTCAGTACTTTTATCTTGTTTAACCATATTTTTCTGACAAAGTCTTCATTTTTACTTTACTTCCTGACTCAGTCAGAGGACGCCACAGTTGAGGATCTTGGCACTTTGTGGATATAAACCGTTCACATGGACATTAAAAATCATTCGATGCTCATCTAAATCTCAGTCCTCTTGAGCTGGTATCTTAGTCTATAGATTTGCCACATATTACACGACAAATAGACCGGCATTATTGTTATTATTGTAGCCGCCTCAGAGTTTAGCCAATAATGGCACTAATCCTGGGTGTAATTAAGATATGCACTTAATTAAATATGATCATAGGCCAAAACTTTTGTCACTATGCGGTGTATATGTGCCTCTTCTTCTTCTTTTTCAGTGGCATCGTGTCACATGTGAGCTGGGGTTTCAATAATTGATCAACATGTTTTTTTATTATGACATTCACGGTGAGGAGAGAGGGCAAAAGCTTTAATAAACAACTGAGTTTTTCACTTAAAAACGAAAAAAAAAAATTGCAACTCTTGAAACACAGATTTTTTGAAGAGGGAAACTAGTTTTGAACTCGTCTATATCATGCAAGTGGGATGGAGAATCCTCGTAGAAGCAGCAGTCCAACTTAATCAAGACCTCGTGAGCATATACTAATCATATAAATAAATGAATAAAACCAATATGTCATGTCATCTGTAAGAGACATGGCTGTCTTGGTTAGACAAGATTTGATTTGTTTGGTTAAAATAAAGCTTGTCCAAGATGAGCAGAGACATGTTGAAAGATGAGGGCATTGACCTCTTCAGTACACCCTTTGTTTGTTTGTTGCATTGGTATTTAGATTAAATTAATGGAGTTTGCCAGCTAAAGGCATTATATGAGAATATAAGATTGAAATGACTAAATAGTTTCTCCTTTTTTATATAAAAAAAAAAATGAATGTTATGTGAGGGAAAGGCTGTCTAGGAATGTCGTTTCTAGTGGAGTGTAAAAAAGGTCAAAAGGTGGGATACCAACCGACCCGATAAACGTTAAAAAACTTTTATGTTTTTCGGGGGATGAATGTTTTGAGTCTCTCTAGCAAGAGCAACGTTTTCTTTAGATATCATGTGGATAACAGGAGCTTTCGGATGCTTCCTCTAGAGAAAAAGGGCATCTCAATGCATTCGGGATTAGAATAAATCTCGTATATAAACGGCGCACGATCAGTACTACTTTCTCGGGAAAAGTATACTAGAAATATCATAACTTTTGTACGGCGTTCACTTAAGCGTCATAACTTTCAAAACGTTCACTTAAGTGCCATAACTTTCAAAATCGTTTACTTAAGTGTCATGTTGACGTAGACGCTGGAAAAGTTGACGTGGCATTCGGAAAGCTGATGTGGCACGTCGAAAACCCGATGTGGCATATCGGAAAGCCGACGTGGCACATCGGAAAAGTCACCGTAGCACTTAAGTGAACAACTTTGCTCCGATGTGGCGCTTAAGTGAACGATTTTTGAAAGTTATGGCACCTAAGTGAACGTTTTGAAAGTTATGGTACTCAATTGAACGACATACACAAATTATGACATTCATGGTGTACTTATCCCCTACTTTCTCTTAGTAACATGTTGATAACACATATTGACTAAATTCGGCCTTCCATCTATTTTTATATGTTGTTCACTAATAGATATAAACTTTTTCCTTTTAGAATTGCGATGTTTTTATACAAATAACTATTTTAAATGGCAAATGAATGATCAAGTGCATTCTACTTTAATCCAACTCGTACGTGCCAAGCAGTTCTTTTATACATTTTCATATAAATTCTCAAAGAAGAATTAGAACTATTGATCATAACATAGGATATTGTGGTTACAAGTAACATTTACGAAATTATCTATATCAAGCTTATTATACGGTATATGCGGGAGAGGTGTGTGGGATAACATTCAAACCCTGTGAAACCAACATAGTAAGGTAGGTTTCAAGGTGGAAATTAGAGGTCGTGCAGTAGATTCTGGATTTCCAAACTTGGAGTTCTAGGTGTGCTACTGCTACCCACCACCATTATCATACCCTGTGTCCCGCTTAGAGTATCTCGTTAGTAGGTAACCCCCGTTTAATGTTATTCAAATCTACTATGTGCTTAATTATAAGTAGTTTTCTACTTTATGTTCAAATTTCTAGGTTTTTATATATGAGACGTAGTTAACTTGCCTCTCTCTCTCTCTCTCTCTCTCTCTCTCTCTCTCTCTCTCTCTCTCATGGATATGAAATTCCAGAATGGGGCATTTATTTCATGTGCTCTTGGATTATCATGCAAAATAAAAAGGATAAGTGCACCAAAAATTCTAAAATTCATCGCGAAAGTGCCACTATGTCATAAAATTTGCGGATAGTACAATCAAGTCCCGATTATCAAATTGGCACAATCAAGTGAAATCCATTTATTAACTGTGTCCGATTTGTTTAACAAAAAATTCCAACTTAGTTTTTTTATTTATTTTCATACTCCTATGTGGTCGTCAATGTTAACTAGGGTGTGTTTGTTTCACAGAAAATCAAAGGTTTGAAAAATATTTTTCAAAAAATAAATGCTTATATCACTAATAAAAATGAATAAATGCAAATTATTTTCATCACCAAAAAAATAATTAGACATAAAGTGTTATTGATAATGAAAATATTTCTCATAACTAATTTTTCTAACGGATGCAGGTGTTTATTTTTTGGAAATATTTTCCGGACCTTTGATTTTCCATTAAACGGACACCCTAAAGGTGCACTAAAACCCAAATCGAATTGACTTCCCCCAAAATGTTAACTTATGTTCTCATACCTAAATTAATTTAGGCCAGACAATAAAAAAATTTAAAAAATTTAAAGAAAAAGCCAAGCCGGGTTTGGGGAGTGCTATGGCGATTCAAGACATGAGTCTCAATAAATCATAAGGAAAAGGTATGCTTCGTTGGAATTTAATCGATGACGATGAATACATAACACTTTACCCTAATATAATCGACGACAAGGTAAAATGATAGAGAGATACAGCGTTGGAATTTAATCGACGACGACGATATGAAAACTACAACTAAAATACACATCGGATAATTGACACCAAAGAATTTGAACTACGACTAAAGTATGGAAATGATAAATTTGCAAAAAAATTGAGTTCTTTTATTGATTGAACGGGGTTAAAAAAGTACACTTGGAGTATTTATAACCTTTACAAACAACAATTACACATAGCGGTTAGTAAATTAGAAATAATAAATAACTCAGTTTCGGTGCTTATTAGAAGTTACTTCACAAATAACTCCCTTTTGGTGGTTACTCAAAGTTACCTCACAAATGGATAAGATAAAACTAACTAATGGCTATCTTCATGTCTATTGTGCGCTATCAATATCAAAGACTTTGTTGAGAAGCTTCAAGACTCTCATCGATAACTTCATGGTGTCTTGTCGATGACTTCATCGGCGAGTTATCGATTCCCTTTGAGTTATCGGTAATTTTATTTATAAATGACCAAGCTTTGCTCTTTTCGACTAAGTGTAGCAAAAAATTGGTCTTTTTTGGGTGTAAACATATGCCCGTTCTAAAAAAATTGAATGATTTGTGGATCTTTTTATTCTTTTTAATCAGATAATCATGAGTCATCATGTGCCCCCTTGTTATTGGCAAATTTTTTTTTTTTTTTTATGAATGTTACTTGGTCATATTCATCATCTAACATGTTTTTTCATGAAAGCCACATTTAGTCTAAAATCTTCATGTGGCCCTCTATCTCTATCTTTAAACAATTGCTCATACTTATACACTTGCGTTGACAATTGAAATAAATCGGCGAAGTTTGAGCCTTCGAATTTTTCTCTTAGATTGGAATTCAATCCATTGAAAGCCAAATTCAAACTCTAATCTTTAATCGTATATTAGGGTCCCCATTCGTGAATTCTTTCTCCAAGAGTGAAGTAAGGTATCTATTTCTAACCTTTTTGAATCGAGCAACAAACTGATCGGTAATCTTGTTATTATATTGATAGAGTGTGGCCAAGTAAGAAAGCGATACCTCGGGCATCATTCTATAAATTGATAATGGAATTGTTTCTTCATCTTTACTCAATTACACACCAAATTAGGTGATAAATCGGTATACCAGGTAAAATCATTTTTTGAAAAAGACAAAAGAAATAACCTAAATCTTAAAACTTATTTTCCCTTACTTCTCCACATTAGGCTATAAGTTGACAAATATGTTCAGTAGTTGATTGTTCTCCTTCACCAATAAAAATAGCAAATTGAGTGATTTCAACGCCTCATTGAAAAGGCTGGTTATAGATCCATTCAGGATGTGGTTTCCTAAAAAAAGGTATGATAACACCCTTGTCTTACCATAATCATTATTGAACTTTTCGACAAATTGTGCTAGGCTCGACCATGGGTTTGGCCATTTTCCACTCTCAGCAATAATGTTGGTCTTGCCGGATTATCAAAGTTAGTCGGCATGTTATGCCTAATAGGAATATTCATATTGAGTGGAATTGCCCTTGCATCTTCAACATTCGACAATTAACTAGCATGTTGACCAATTTGATTTGTCAAATTATTATCGCCATTTTTTTCAATTTTGATCGACATCAACCTTGATTAGAAGATTCATGCCTTTACATAATTCCTATAGGGGCTTGACTAATTTGACTAACATTATTAGGATTAATAAATTAAGTGGGACTAAGAATATATCCAGTTACCACTATGTTACATAGTGTGGTTGTCTAAACCATCCTAGCCTTGAGAAAACATCATTTATGGTATTGAGGATGATCTGTCTAATCCTATCTAACATGTGACTTACAATTTAATTGGCTATATCGTTCTGCTGCTCTTAAAAAAATCTCTTCATGGTGGCCAACATATGAGGATTATCTGCAACTTCTCTCGATTGATCTTCAGTGAGACATTCAGAAAAATCAGCCCTCTCGTGTTGGAGTTCTTTTGTCATTCATTTAAGGGCTAAAGATCCGAAACGCGTAGATCTGTCACTACCATTGGGATTGTTACCTACGGCATTGTGAGGCTCTGGATGATTCCTTGTTCTCGATATTGAATTTCCTCAAATCGCATCACAAGTTGTCCCACCGGGCACGCTAAAATATGTTATGCCAAAAATGTTCGTTTACAAAATATATAATTAACGAAATAGATTCTTCGATTTTTATTAATAGGAGATGGGTGCTGTGGCAATTTTGGATAGGAGTTTTAATGAATCACAAATAATAGATATGCTTCTTCAAATTTAATAGATGACGAAGTACATAACACTTTGTCCGAATTAAATTGACGATAAAGTGAGATAATAAAGATATACAATGTTAGAATTTAATCGACGACGAAGATCAAACAACTACAACTAAGATACACACCTAAATTCAATTGACAACGAAAAATCTAAACTACGACTGAATTATGGAAATGATAAATTTCAGAAAAGTAACGATAATGATAAATTTACAAGAATGTTGAGTTCTTTTATTGATTGAAGGGGGTTTACAAAGAGTATTGTTGAGAGTATTTGGCCGATGGGGGCATATTTATCTATTTTCTTTATTATTTTATTAATATCAGCAATAAGGGCAATATTGCAATTCTTGGCCTTTCGGCTTTATTATAAATAGATAGTTTAGGGTCACATTGACCTAACGAAGCATTCAGTTCAGTTTTTTTCTCTCAACATGGTATTAGAGCAAGGGCTAAACTGAAACCCTAACCCTAGTTTCTTCTACATGTAATCGTTCTTCTCTCTCTCTCTCTCTCTCTCTCTCTCTCTCTCTCTCTCTCTCTCTACTGCAGTTCCTTCTCACCTTCTTCTTTGCTCTCTTTCACAACATAGGGGCAGCACTTATGAGGTGATTCTTTGAATCTAGTGTTTACCCTAAATCTCACCTCTATGGGATAAATTAAAGCTTTTTTGCAGCCTACGATAGGTAGTTCACCCTCCTATGCAATTTTTTGGACGTTGTTATTTGAGGTTTTTTTTTTTTTACCTTGCCTTGGCCTATAATTATCTCGTGTGTGAAGATCAAAGTATTGCAATTCGTGGACTACCATATTTTTTTTTTCGGATTCTGTGGAAAAAATCAGAATTATCGATTTCTTTTTCAAGTTTTCAAAACCCTGGAAAAAAATTGATTTTTTGCCTTTCCTTGATCTGATTTGACTGATTTTTGAAGGAGAAACTTAGACTACTACCAGAGGACTTCATTCCAAGTTTTTGGTGGTTTGATTATTCCTTTCACCTTGTCGAGTCAATTTCTAAGACACAATGTCCGAGGGTTCGGGCTCTACACCGACAAGAGATGGTCATGCAGATTATATTACTTTTGCTACAATCCCCGTGAAGCTTGACTGCACAAATTATTTGATATGGTCTCAATTGACATTCTTGACCATTGCAGGCCGTTGGCTTACAAGACATATCAACGGTACTTCTGCGATGTTGATTACATCAGGTCTTGCTCGGGAAAAGTAGATCTCGAATGACTCTTTAATAATGTCCTTTTTACTTAACTTAATGCAGCCACATATTGTAAAAGGATATTTGCTTCTTGATACTGTGGCATAAATTTGGACGATCGCAAGAGATACTTATGGTCAACTCGGGAATGATGCTTAGGTGTATGAACTTCGAAAAAGGGTTTATGACACCACTCAAAAGGAGATGACTAGATATCAGTATTATGCTAAGCTTCAAACTTGTGGCAAGAGTTAGATCATTATGCTGATTATCACCCAACCAATGATGCATACGTTGCTGCTTACAAAAGGCATTTGGAAAAGATCAGAGTTTATGATTTCTTGGCAAGATTAAATGTTGAATATGATCATATATATGTTCAAATCCTTAGATGGTCTCCATTTCCTATTCTGGAATAGTCCTATATCCTAGTTCACTCTGAAGAAAGCCATAGGATAGCAAAGCTTCATCCCTCTACTGTTGATTGATCTGCTCTTCAAACCAGCGCTGGCACTATTGCAAAATCTAGTTCGTCCTTTAAATCTGATCATAAGTCTAAGGAGGTGGTAAAGCATGAGCATTATCATAGGTCATATTATACTAATGCTACCTATTGGAAGTTAGATGAAAAACCTGCAGATTTTGAGGTAAAAAGGGCACAAAGAAAGGCAAAAAAACAAGGTAAATCATATTGAAATTGTTTGTGCTGCACCTACTATTGATATTGGTTTATCCTAGAAAGAACTTCAGGCATTTTGATGTCTACCGAAAGCTTCTATTGCTGCCGCCTCCTCCACGGTTGCCAATTCATCTTTTCCTTTTGCTTCAAACCTAGCCACTTCAAGTATCTTGTTTGGGAGGTTAATACATCTGTTGTTTTCAGCTCATGGATAATTGATACAAGGGCTACAAAATCACATGACAGGTTCTTCTAGTCTCTTTCATCAATATACCCCTACTTTCGATAGAGATAAAGTTTGCGTGGCTGATGGAACCCTCCCTTTCACTGCTGGAAAAAAAAAGGTCTATTAATTGCTCCTCCACTCTTCCATTATCTTCTGTTTTACATATTCCACCATTCTCTACTAATCTCCTTTCTATCAGTAGTTTGACTCGAGACTTAAACTATAAAGTAAAAAAATTTCCTTCTTATTGTGTTTTCTAGGATTTGGTAACGAAGAAGGAGATTGGATATGGTAGATTAGATGGTGGTCTTTATTTGCTCGAGGGTAGTGGGGTTTCTACTTCTACTTTGTCTTCCATGCCTCATCAAATTAATTCGGCATTGATAGATCTTCATCAATGGCATTGCAGATTAGGTCATCCCCCTTTAGGAACTTTCAAAAAAAGTTTTTCCTAGTCTCGTTTTAGCTTGTAATAAAGATGAGTTTTTTTTTTTTTTTTTTTTGTGGAGCCTGTGTTTTGGCTAAACAAGCTCGTTCAACATATCCATCTTCTAATAATAAAAGTGATGCCGAAACGCAAACGGAAATTGGCTAAACGGGAGAATTGGAATAATGAGGAACAATCTGTTCTCTCAAATACGATTATCAAATTGATAGAATAATATCAAAAAGTCTGAAGTTTTCGAAACCCTAAAATACCCTTTTATATAGTGTTAACCCTAATTACATTAAGGAACATAAAATTACGAAAACGCTATCGAAACTACAAAAAAGGGTCAAAAACCCATGAAGACAACTCCAAAACGCTAAAAAAGGCCATTCGTCATAGCATAGCGGTGAGTTTCAATCGGCGGCTCGCTTCCATGCGGCCGACCAAATTTCAACCCATTCCGGGTTCGTCAATTTCAGCCTATTCTGAGTTCGCGAGCCTTAAGTGCATCATCCTCCCCCGCTAGGAAAAGATTCACCCTCAAATCCGCTTCGTCTTCATCAATATCGGTCTCCTCGGGTTCCTCCTCGTCCGCATGGTAAGGTGACAAATCTGCTACATTAAAAGTCCCGGATACATTGTACCCACCCGGCAGTTCAATCTTATAAGCATTGTCATTAATTTCTCAAGAACTTTGAATGGTCCATTAGCTCTAGGTTGTAATTTGCCAAACTTATTAGCCGAAAAACGCTCTTTTCTGAGGTGAATCCATACTAGATCACCCGTTTTGAAGACGACTCTCTTCCTACGCCAATCCACCCGTTGCTTATACTTCATGTTCTGCTCGTTGATCCGATTATGAACTTGCGAATGTAGCTCTTTGAACTGCTTTGCATGTTCATCTACATCCGAACTAAACTACTTGTGAACCGGCAATGGCGTGAGATCCAAAGGAGTAATTGGATTCCGTCCATAGACTATCTCGAAAGGACTCTTGCTTGTAGTGCGATTCTGTGATTTGTTGTAAGCAAATTCCGCCCGAGGTAACACCAAATCCCATTGCCGTGGGCTATCTCCAACCAAAGCGTGCAGTAGGTTCCCCAAGCTTCGATTTACAACTTCGATCCGCCCATCAGCCTGGAGATGGTAAGAGGAACTAAACTGTAATTTGGTTCCCATGTGCCTCCAAAGAGTGTGCCAAAAATGACTCACAAACTTCACGTCACGATCAGAGGTTATGGATTTGGGAATTCCATGTAACTTAACAATCTCCCGCAAAAACAATCGAGCAACCTGTGAAGCATCAAATGTTTTGTTATAGGGAATAAAGTGCCCCATCTTCGAAAATCTATCGACAACCACCATTATGGAATATTTGTTCCGCTGTGTTCGTGGCAATCTCAAAACGAAATCAAGGCTAACATCCTCTCATGGCACAATTGGGACAGGTAGAGGCATATATAAACCAAGCATTGGTACCTCGGTTTTTGCCAAATGACATATTTTGCATCTCTCTACAAACCGAGTCACATCACGCTCTATACGGGGCCAATAAAAGTGCTCACACAACAAGGTCATCATCTTATCCACCCCAAAGTGCCCAACTAGACCTCCTAGATGATTCTCGGTAATAATGGATTCCCTCAAAGAACACCGAGGGATACACAGACTGTTGCCTTTGAAGAGAAAACCCTCCTCAATCAAAAACTACTAAAAAGGTTCTGTTTTGCACTTCATCCAAATATCTCCAAAATAACGATCATCAACATACAAATCCTTAAATGACTCAAAGCCCAGAACTCTCACTTGCATTGTAGATAGCAAAGAATGTCTTCTGCGCAATGCATCCGCTACCTTATTCAGCGCTCCCGCTTTATGTTTAATGATAAAATTGAAAACCCGAAGAAACTCCACCCACTTTGTATGCCTAGCATTTAGTTTATGCTGCCCATTGATGTACTTCAAGGCCTCATGATATGAATACGGAATGAATTCCTTCGAAATAAGGTAGTGCCTCCAATATTCCAAGCTCTTCACTATGGCGTAAAATTCTTTGTCATAAGTCGAATACCTTCTCTTCTCATCGTTCAACTTCTCACTGAAGAACACCACGGGTTTATTCTTCTAGCTCAAGACACCCCTAACACCAATGCCTAAGGCATCACAATGCACCTCAAAAACCTCGGTAAAATCGGGAAGCACTAAAACTGGGGCTTCGGTCACCCTTTTCTTCAATAACCGAAATGCAGCATATGCCTCTTTGGTCCACACAAATCTGCCTCCCTTCGGACAATCCGTAAGAGGTGCAATAATGGTGCTGAAATCCCAAATAAACCTCCGATAAAAGGATGCTAACCCGTGAAAGTTGCATACCTCATGAATATTTTTCGGAGTCTCCCAAGTCGTAATGGCCTCGATCTTAACTGGATTCATTTGAATGCCTTCCTTCGATATAATATAACCCAAAAAAGTCACTTGATCGGCTAAAAAGTGACACTTATTAGTGTTGGCATACAATTTCTGCTCTCTCAAAACCTCAAATACTTTTCTCAAGTGCTGCAAGTATTGCTCAATCGAAACACTATATACCAAAATATCATCAAAATAAATGACAACGAATTGGCCAATAAAAGGACAAAAAACCCGATTCATCGGCCTCATGAAAGTGTTCGACGGGTTAGACAATCCGAAAGGCATCACCATCCACTCATACGGATCATCTCTAGTATTAAACGTCGTTTTCCACTCATCCCCAGGTCGCATCCTAATCTAATGATATCCACTTCTCAATTCTATCTTCGAAAAGATAGTCACCCCATGCAACCGATCAATCAAATCATCAAACCGCGGGATAGGATATCGATACTTGATTGTGATTGTGTTAACAGCTATGCTATCTATGCACATTCTCCACGACCCATCTTTCTTAGGAACCCATAAAGCCGGTATTGCACAGGGACTCATGCTCTCTCGGACTGCTCCTTTCTCTAACAGCTCCCGCACTTGCCTCTGCAGCTCCTCATGTTCCTTAGGACTCATCCCGTAAGCTGCTTTATTAGGGATAATAGCTCCCGGAATGAAATCAATACAATGCTGAATGTCTCTCATGGGCGTTAACCCAAGTGGCATCTCTCCCGGCACGACATCAGCAAACTCCTCAAGCAAAGGCGGAACTTGAGTGGGAATTTCGGGACTATCAAAATTCTGCCCCATCACCACAATGGCAAAAAGTTCGGGCGCGTTCACCGCCTCTTCCCCGGAACTCGACCTAGACAGCAGATTATTCATCTCCTTTCTCAAATCTGAAGGACCTAGGGTAATAGTCCAACCATCCTTCTTGAAGGTGTAGGTATTCCTGAAGCCGTCATGCTGTGTCTTCCTATCGAACCGCCACAGCCTTCCCAACAGAATATGACAAGTGTCTATCGGGACTACATCACACCACATCTCATCAGAATACCTTTTCCCAATAGAAAATTGCACAAGACATCTCTTGCTCACCTTCATCCCGTTCCCTTTCCTAAGCCACGATAGCTTGTATGGTTGAGGGTGATCTTACGTTTTCAGCCCCAACTTCTCCACCATGGTAGTGGACACCACATTCTCGTAACTCCCTCCGTCAATTATCATGCTACATACTTTTCCCCCACTAGTGCACTTGGTATGAAAGATATTATGCCTAAGCCACAATTCATCTTCCGCTACAGCAGCATTCAACATTCTTCTAACGACTAGTGACTCGCCAAAATCAGCATAGATAATGTCATCCCGATCTAGATCTGCATCCTCTTGTCCTTCATCGGCTTCGTCATAAACTGGATCTTCATCAACGGTTGAATTATCAACAAGTGTTACGATCTATCGGTTCGGACAATCAGCAGCAAAATGCCCGAGTCCCCGGCACTTGAAACATCGCTTGGTTGTAGCTCCTCCCCCGCTAATTCCAGCACTACCCCGCCCTTCCTTGGATGCAGATTTAGAACTCGCACCCTTAACTGCAGTTGGTGTCGAATTGGTTGAAGAAATCCCCACTTTTCCTCGGGATTCTTTGCCCGAGCACCGATTCTGGAGCTTGGGACTGTTGTCCTTCCTTTTACACTAACCTTCCACCTTTAAGGCCAATATGCACACATCCTCATAGGTCCAATACTGTTGTAATCGGACAACATCAAAAATTTCATATCGCAACCCCGCCAAATATCGAGCAATTGTTTGCTCGTCTTCCTCGACCACATCACAACGCATCCGCAATCGATCGAACTTCTCGATATCTTGCTCGATTGTTAAATCTCGCCGCTTAACATTGTGATACTCAATAAACGCCTCTTGCCTATAATGAGTAGGTAAAAAAAAAATTGCAACAATTTCTTCATCTTATCCCAACGATTCACTTTTGATTTCCCCTCTCTAGCTCGTTGCCTTTTCACATGCTCCCACCATATCGAGGCATGCTTTCGTAGCCTAATAGCCACTAATTTAACTTTCTGCTCTTCATTCAAATCCTTAATATCAAAGATCCTCTCTACCGTATGTAACCAATCAATAAACTCATCGGGATGAGCCTTACCTTGAAACTCGGGAATCTCGATCTTCATCCCAAAATTATGAGAAGAGGGCTGATTTCCAGGTCGTACTCCTCAATTCCGTCCCTAGTTTAGAACCCCAAAAGGGTTGACATCCTCCTCTTCATCATCGGATTGATCCTTAGATTCCGCTCCTTCTTCGGATTGAATGTCCAATCTCGCATCCGCAAGTTATCGCTCCAAATCTTGGATTCGCCTTCTCTGTTCTTCAATTTCTATGTCTCGTAGGTCTCTTAGATGCGGTTGTTCATCCGCTCCAGGAATGACTCCACGTCCCCGACCACCACGAGCCCGCTGTCCACGACCACCACGATTCTGTTCAGCCATCGGTCCAAGGCAACTTGTGCTCTGATACCAATTGATGCCGAAACGCAAACGGAAATTGGCTAAACAAGAGAATTGGAATAATGAAGAACAATCTGTCATCTCAAATGCGATTATCAAATCGATAGAATAATATCAAAAAGTCTGAAGTCTTCGAAACCCTAAAACACCCTTTTATATGGTGTTAACCCTAATTACAGCCCATTCTGAGTTCTCCAATTTCAGCCCATTCCGAGTTCGCGAGCCCTAAGTGCATCAAAAAGCCTTTTCCCTTTTCATGTGATTAATACTGATGTGTGGGTCCTTTCCGACATACTTCTATTTCCGGTCATTAGTGGTTTGTCACTTTTATTGATTATCATTCTCGTACAACTTGGGTTTATTTATTGAAACATAAGAGTGTCGTTTTTCACTGTTTTCAAAATTTTCACAAAATGGTCTAGACTAAATTCAATGCCACTTTGAAAATTCTTTGTAGTGACAATGGCACCGAATACATTGAGGGTCAATTTCAACAGTATCTCTCTGATCATGGCATTATTCATCGGACAATTTGTATTAATACCCGAGAACAAAATAGGGTTGTTGAAAGAAAGAACCGACATTTGTTAGAGGTCGCTAGATCTCTTATGTTTACCCGTCATGTCCCATTTCGGTATTAGAGTGATGATGTTTTAATCGCTGCCTATCTAATAAATCGGATGCCTACGAGAATTTTTTTTATTTTCGCACACCTATTTATGTTTTGCGGGGATCATCGACTTTTATTCTTTGCCCAAAGATTTTTGGTTGTGTTTATTACGCTCATAACACCACCTCTAAGAGTAAATTGGAACCCCGTGGTCTTCGCTGCATTTTTCTTGGCTATTCAGCTACTCAAAAGGGTTATAAGTGTTATCGTCCTCATTTTAAGCGTACCATTGTATCCATGAATGTGATTTTTCATGAGTCTAATTCCTATTTTCGGCTCCACCTTTTCGGAGGGAGTGTCCTAGTGTGGTGGTATTCCCCATCCTAGATGTTCCTATCGATATTACATACCCTTCTTCTTCGATAGTCTCTGATGGTTCTCCTCCTTCCCAAGAGGAGAACACAAGTTCTCCTTCTTCCTAAGAGAAGAACAATGCAACACAAAAAGAGAATAGTACGGTACCATAGGGGGAGATAACAAAGCAACCACTTTAGGAAGAGTCTACTCCCACTCCTGGTAGGTAAACTATTGATAGTAGCAAGACATTGAAGATATATCGTCGTAGGAAGCCCACTACCAATAATTAGGTTAAGACAACCGATATATAGGCTGTTCAATCATCTTCGGATCCTTCGGTATTTGAAATCTGCTCCTAGGGAAGGAATTTTTTTATCGCCTCATGATGGCTTGAAGTTTAAAGCTTATATAGACGTTGATTGGGCTGGATCTTCAGACCGGAAGTTTATTTCTAGGTATTGTACTTTCTTAGGAGGAAATTCCGTGACTTGGCACAGTAAAAAGCAAAATGTAGTTCCTCGGTCTAGTGCTAAAGCAGAGTTTCATGCGATGGTACGGGGAGTTTGTGAGTTATTATAACTTAAAGGATTACTTGAAGATCTTGTTGTATCCATTCATCTTCCTATGATGCTATATTGTGATAATAAGGCTGCCATTAGTATTGCTTGCAATCCTCTACAGCATGACCGTACAAAACATGTGGAGATTGACAAACACTTTATCAAGGAGAAGTTGGAGAGTGGATTAATTTGTATGCCCTTTGTTCAGTCCGGTGATGAACTTGGTGATGTGTTCACTAAAGGATTATGGAGTAAATCGTTGCATCCTATTTTAGTTAAGTTGGGCATGTGAGATATTTATGCTCCAACTTGAGTGGGAGTGTTGAGAGTATTTGGCCAATCGGGGTATATTTGTATATTTTCTTTATTATTTTATGAATAACAGCAATAAGGGCACTATTGTAGTTCTTGGCATTTAGGCTTTATTACAAATAGATAGCTTAGGGTCACATTGACCTAACGAAGCATTTAGTTCAATTTTTTCTATCAACAAATACACTTGGGTATTTGTAACCCTTACTGACGGCGGTTACTAAATTAGAAAGAACAAATAACTCCTTTCGGGTGGTTACTAGAAGTTACTTTGCAAATAACTCCCTTTCGCTAGTAACTAGAAGTTATCTCACGAATGGATAAGACATAACCAACCAACGGATTTTCTTCGTGTCGGTTGCTCGTTGTCAATATCGATGACTTTATCGAAAAACTTTATTGAAAAACTTCAAGACTCTCGCCGATGACTTCACTTGCGAGTTATCGATTCACTTTGAGTTATCCGTAATTCTGTTCATAATGAGCAAACTCTGCTCTTGTCGACTAGATCTATCAATTGTCGATAATAATCAAAAGTTAGTCATTTCTTGGTGTAAACATAACCAAACACTTAAATCTAGACTAAAGGCTTTTCCAAGATGTGTATGTTGTCTAGACGCAAACAACATAGCTCGAGCATCAAGTACAACGATGGTATGATTTAGAGAGTGGATTAACGGGAAGACGACTTTGTTCATCTCCAAACTTATGCTAAATTTCTTGCATCTTTCATAGAGGTTTGTTCTGGTTTGCTTTGCGTACATCAACCCAACGATGGCACCTGAAAAACATCCTGATTGTGCGTATATACACGAACAGTTCAATGTATTGTTCATGAATGAAAGTTGAAACTACTCGATCCAGCTCGATAAAATACCAGATAAATAAAATCCACCCTCCAATGATTGCTAATTAAGCAAAGATGCTCCAATGTCTCTCTGGATAACGATCATGAACCACGTAATTTCAGTCGCTATCAGGATTAGAGAAAGACAGGATGTCAAGCTCTGCTCATATCAAAAAGACATCTACTCGATTTTCCCTTTACTTTAAACGTGTCTGGGGTTGCTCGTGCCATGCATAAAACACTGTTTTCCTAAAAAGCAAGTAGATTCCTTGCATTGCCAAGGACAAAAGTGGAAGGGTCAAAGGACACTATAAAAGCACACTTTACTACACAACATTATCAACTTTAATTAGTGGAGACCAGGAGACAACCGAGATAATAATTGCTCAATCATGACCTTTTCTTGTTTCTCTCCCTCTAAAGCTGTCATGAATCGTCTCGCCCAGATTACATAACTAGCGGGAGATCAAAAAGCATAGCAAGAAGTGTGATTTTCCTCCCTACTTTTCTGCTACGGCACTTCAGGATGAACGAGTCAAACCATCGAGTTTCACGATTTTTTCAATGATTAGTTTTCACCACTTTTTAACGACAGCTTCTTCCAGAAGAGGGTCATTTTCCATGCAACTCTTGCTTGCTCTTGTTAAGGTGTAACGCCTATGTAAGTACGTAATATGAATAGTATGTTGTAGCTTGTCAGCCAAAAAGTCGAGAAAGTTATTTAAAAAATTCATAAACCTATTATAATTATATTAATTTAATTCTAAATATTTTTTTGCCAATTAAATCATAAACTTTTTACATTTGTGCCAATTCAATCCATCCACCCAATCAACTTTGACTAGTCGGTACTGAATAAACGCTAACTAACGCTGACGTGATAATTTTTTAATATTTTTCTAATTTTTTATTTATTTTTTCATTTCTTTCTTTTTTTTCTTCACCTCCTCCTTCATCATGTAAGGTTCACGTGGGCTCGGCAAAAGTTTTGGGTTGCATGTGCCCATGTCCCAATAGTCTAGTCTCCTTTCACGCCAAACACTGAATCGATGGCATTAGGATGACTTTTCCTGAAGAATGCCAAAGCCATGCTTGCCATGTTCGAATACGATGTCCCCCGACGTAACTTATTTTCCCCCAACAAAACTTTTTTTTTTTTTTTTTTTTGGTACAATAGGTCCTCCATGTCCGAAAGGCACTGACTGCTCACTTTCTAACCATGTCCTCGAACCTTCGGTAAATGTTGTAATAAAACTGGCACATGGTAAGACATTTAGATACTTTCAAATCACAGCTTCTGGTCCACATCGCTACATAGCAAGTGCGATCGTTCAAGGAGAATCAGAAAATCTACAACGGGAATGTCGTCCTCGAGAAGCACCTAGCACGTGATGCACATGGCTTCATAAGCAAAAACAAACTTCTCCATACCAAATATATTGTTTACTCCAAGAGCTCCACAAATGTGTCCAAATGTACACATGAAAGATCTCATTAATGTCCAAATACCAAAGTGAAACTAAATTTTTTACAGTAAATCCCGTAAAGGTTTGAGCTGGTCACTAGAGAATTACCATGATGTTTACCACAAGGATAGGAGAGGCAAAACCAGAAGCCGGTGATCCACCGCACGTAAACAATTGCATCAAGTTCTAAATGCAAGACTTCCACCATGTAAGTAGTGCTAATGTCAATGCTCCACGAGACTGATCCTACACAAATATCGTCTAGACACCAATCTGTTGGGTGGCACATACATGATGTATGAACCCTACCATGTCAAAAAATGAGCTCGACAATATCCGAACCGAAGATCACACTCATTGTTAGGTAACGCTAGACAATTTTTTCCGGCCACGCATTTACTAACGTGAATGAAGGTACCCATAAATTCACCAAACTTGGGGCACTAAGAAGACAGACAGCAACCTTTTTGAAGAGGAAATGTCCACTGTATATAACTGAAGATGTTCCAAGAAGTACCGTATTGAAGCTTTGGGGCCTTAATCCTATGCTTGCATATACTCCAAGGTAAAATTACGAAAAGCCTACCTGTCATGGAGGGAGACTTATCTTATCCTATCCATAAAAGAGAAATGAATCAATGCATCACTCAGGGGAACCGGTAATGGTGACAACTATTCTACCCCCCAAATTAATAAACCGACTAGCATCTATTCAAACTCCTAACATCTTCTCAAAGACTCTGAATAATCTATTCTTAACTGCAATAAATATACAATCCATCCATCCACAGATAAGTCCCAACAGCAGCGATTAGAAGGAGGAGGAGGAGGAGGAGGAGGCCCGTTAAGCTGCTACAAATTTAGAAAAAAAGTAATGTACTATCAATTGCATTTGCACCAGTCAATTGTTTGTGGCTCAAATTGATGCATAACACAAGAAAACACGCAATTTCAATCCAATAACAAAATCTCACTTGCCCTGTCTTAATATGTAGCAGCCAAAACCTTCTGGAGATCACCTTTTATCAGCTACCGCTAGTCAGATAGGTCTATTGAACAGGCTCGCTTGCTTGTTCCTCGAGCGAATGCAACTAAAAAGACTCCCATATCAAAGCACTAGCTGCATGTACACTTATAAGCTAACTAACAACAAAATTTAAAAAGAAAATCCTCGCTGCACCAAAATGGCTAGCCCGATCCATATGGGCTCATAAACAGATAGCTCACATCGACATAAGCTTTGGACCATTATCAGGCATGCCCATCCCTGCAGCTAACTCAGCATCAAGCTGAGTATGTGGCGCAGGACCCATCATTTGCTTCACACTGCAAGTCATAATAGTCATCAAAATTAGAAACAAATGAAAGTTACACCATTAAGGTGATACGGGGACATAGAATAAACCAAAAGAATCTCTAGTGGAGAAGCTACATTAATGCACGGACAACACACTGAACCAGTTATCTAGTGCCCACAGCATGGTTGTTAGGATCACAATTCAGATCGTAGGATCGTGATCCTATGATCGAAAATGAATCCAATGGGCCAGGATGTATGAAAAACCGATCATCGGATTAAATGGGATCGAGATCCCCCAAATGATCCTAAAGATCCAAACTTGCTTGGCAATTGATTGTTTCAGGCATGAGGAAGACAAAACAGGGCCACATTCCTCCCAGCCCAAGACCCATTTTCTTCTTGAAACCTACTTCTAGGTCTATTTGAAAGACAAGAACAAGGGGCATTGACAGATATTCCTTACTGGTGAGGCTAAACTCTGAAGAAGAAGCACGAAGCAGAAACAAAGATCTTCAGCTATGGCAATTGACGTCTTTCCAAAGACACCATCTTGTACTTCAGCAAAATGACAAAATGCCATCTCCTACTTTCTCTCTTTTTCTCGTAATTTTATTTCCCCTTCTTCACTCCACAATTGAGCTGTTGTTAATCAACCACTCGATGAACACATCCAGAATGTTTCATTTTCCTTTCTTCAATCTTCTCACGTTTGGCAGTGTAGGCATATATGTTTAATTGTGATATCTTTCCTCCTTCCTAGTACTCCTATTTCCTTTTGTCGTTTTTTATCCCTGTTTGGTGAATAACAGTTCTTATTTCTTCAATCTTCTTACGTTTGGCAGTGTTGGCATCTATGTTTAATTGTTTTATCTTTCCTCCTCCTTCATAATAGTCCTGTTTTCCTTTTGTCGTTTTTTATCCCTGTTTGGAGAATGAAAGTTCTTATTTCTTCATTTTCACGCTCAGATTACTCTATGTGCTAACCTATTAATACTGGTAAATGGACTTTTCAGAAATTATGTGTTCTAATACACAAACCGTGACCTTCTCTATTGCATGCATTAAGCTTCATTTCTCCCTTTTGGAGTTAAATGTATGTAATTCTATATAAAAAAGAGAAAAGTCCAAAATTTAAGTCTCAAAAGACCAAAGCAGTTACATAAATCTTAGACAGAACCGACGAAGTTCCACATATTCTAGAACCAGCAGGCATGAAAATAAAACAGTGATCCAATATATCTTAAGTTCTAAATACAAAACCAGAGAGTTGCAAAATGGTGGATTGCAATATCATACTAAATTATCCTGGGCAAATTAGACGAAGAGATCCCACACAATAACTATTTTAGTATGCCACTGGTTGACAGCAGCAAGGATAGGCCTGATCCAGGAATCGTCTCACTAGCACCATCCGCATCTGAGCAATTAGGAATCTTCCACAAGCATATGCAACAATATCTACAAAAGCGATAGGAAAATCGAGTAATCAGCTTTACAAACCGTTTCTTATGGCGCTTGGTCTTGAAATGCTCGTCCCTTGTAGCGACATTCGGAAAATATCGGCTGAAAGGTAAGAAAACCCAATCACACATAAGCAATCCCGAAACCCTGATCAGGCAAAGAAACCAATAAAAGCCCCCAATTTGATTTATTTGCTCAAGTTAAAAACCTCGTTCCAATACTCTGCGCATGACTAACAACCAAAAAATCGCAAAACAGGTTTTGACCAGTGGATAAGACAAGTTTAGAGTTATTTCACGCTTTCAACAGCAATAACCTGATGTCTAATACTTGTTCAAAGGTTTTAGAAGCTATTCTCATAAATCTAGCAGCTGCATCAAATGGTATCCGTAATTAACTCAAAGAACGAAAATTTCCTCTTCAAAAAACAAAAACAAGCACGAGCACCCACTCGCAGTGCACGCAATAGTACTGGCCCATCCCGGGGAGATCCTCATCCACGGGCAACGGCTGTCGCTGCTCATCCGGCTTCTTCAGCTCCTCATACACGGCGTCGTCGCGTGCGAAACTCGCCGGAGTCAAAGAAAAGCAGTTGTCCACACAAAGCACTATCACAGACGATCAAATTTACCAACAAAAAAATCGCAGGCAATCGCAAGATGAGAGCGAATTCGAGCAGGGGCACAGGGCTAAAGAAAAAAAAAAAAAGGATATCTTTGAGGAGGAACTTGGTGCGACGAGCAGTTTTGTGTGAGAGGCGTCTCTTCTTCACTTTCCTGTGCGGGCATTTACCTCCCATGGCATCGGATTTCTGCTCTCTCGCTGGTCTAGACCTGGGGTGGTCGCACTGGGGAATCAGGTTGAAGGTTTTGAGGCGATTCGAAACCCTAGGGGAACTGATTGAAACGACGGTGGAACGTGGAACTGTAAAACGCTGGACAAACAAACTAAGAGAATACAAATGTCAACAAGAATGGTAGGCCCAAAACGAGAAGATGGGCCTTGATGGCCTAAAAATCAATCCCAGCCCAAAACGAGAATATGGGCCTTAATGGCCCAAAAAGCGAGCCCAAAAATCGACCGACGGTTGCCGGCAATATTGGGGCGCTGCCAGTGACCCTTTCAACTAGGGGTGAGAAAACTGGACCGAACCGGCACGGACCGGCCTGGGACCGGACCAGACCGAGTGGGTTGGTCCGGTCCTTGAGGGGGGTGGTCCGGTCCCCGGTCCCAATAAATGGGGCCGGTGGCCGGGCATCCCGGTCCTCGGTTCTAGGTGGATGGGACCGGCCTGGATCGGCCGGACCGGACCACCTATAATATATATAATTATATATATACAATTAAAAAAATGAAGCTTTCATTTGTTTTCAATGTTCATTTCTCGAGCCATTTTTATTGTTAGGCTATACATTCTTGAAACTCGGACAACCCCTCAATGTTATGAATGTGGTATATCCTATTTATTATGGTCTTTTCCAGTGCATTGTGTGGTGAGTGTACGCTGACATGTTCTTTCCAGAAAGACAGGATTCAATCGGTTCATTTGATATAGTGGTCGCAATTTCTTCTTGTTCATACATTTCGATTGTTCATTTCAATGAGTAATCATGTATTTTGTTTCTGTACACTGCTTAGATGTGGAATTTATTTAGTGAACAACATCACTATTAGTATGTCTTCGCCAACTAAGTTTTTTCAATTCTGTCATTTATATATCTCTATTGTGTTAGCGGTTAAACCTACCATTATGTGAAGACACACTTTCATTATGAATGTGAGCAAATTGGACCAACGTGTTTTTTTATTCAACCGGGAGTATAGATTGTAATTTAACATGTAATCGAAGCATATTGTATTTCAAAAGTTAGATTTTAACGGTCCCACTGGGCTAGGACCGGGACCGGACCGAACGCCGGTCCCGGGTCCGGTCTGGTCCTAGTCCGGTCCTTGGTCCCGAAAATTTGGGGACCGAGACTACTGGTCCGGTCCCCGGTTCCATACCGGGATCGGATCGGCCCGGACCATGCATACCCCTACTTTCAACGGGCCCCGCGGCCACCTTCCCGGAGATTCACGTTCAACTTTTCTCTTCTTCTTTTTTTCTACTTTTTTTAATTTTAATTTTGAGATATGTGTAATTTAGTCTTAAAACCGTTAAAGAGTGTAATCAATTTCTAAAACTTATTTATTTAATACAATCAAGTTTCTCTATTAGCTCTGTCCAATTCACAAACGGCATACTATGACGTGACCATCTTATTGCTTTCTCAATACACGTCCGAAAAATTTTGAAAATTCGAAAAGGCAAAAGAAGAAAAAGGATACAATTATAGTACAAAAAACAAAAAGAAAAGGGAAAAAAAAGGAAAAAACGATAGATGAGACTTTAAAATAATGAAATAACTAAAAATGCAAGGGGTTAATCCCATCGAACGAGCCACCACCATTGGCAGTGATGGCAATGGAGGAGCAACATCGTTGTATGATGAGTTCGACTGCCAAATCTTCACCGCCGGTATGGGATTCCTCGGCACCTCGCATGAGATCCTGTTTGCGGTGCCGCCATCGTGGCGGCTCCTAGTGGCTCCGTAAATCGGCAACTTGATCCGCGAACACTATCCTTGGTCGGAGGTTGTTCTATTGCCTTTTACTTGAAAATTTACTAAAGTGACGTCTCAATAATTTGGTATACTTCGAAGGAATATCGAATAGATGACATTTTTTAGAAGACAAATTTAGGGTCTGTTTATTTCGTGAAAAAAATTAACCTGAATTTTTTTTTTTCTGAAAAAATGATTGATTATATATCTTAATAAAATAGCCAATATAATTGGTTACACCAAAAGCCTAATGCCTTGACCCATCGGGAGCTATCAAAATGCCGATATCTACCCCCAAAGTGTTATGTCTCGAGTTGAAGTTTTCCTTCCTTTATTTGGAGTTGCTAGTAGGAAGCTAGGCTATGGAAATTCGATTGTGAGGTGACCATTGAATAAGTTTCTTCGTCTTGAGTTGAGCTAAAGGCACGGAATGTGTTTGCACCATCACCTAAACAGTTTAATGAATAATAAAATAAAATTTCGAAGTGATCATTTTTTAAAAAATATTTTTTAAAGAATCGATTTTTCTTGGAACAAATCCACCCTTAATTGTTGAAGTGTCATTCTCTAGCTAGTTCGAAGATTTGCGAAATCTAGCAGGATAAGTATACTACGAGTGCCATAACTTTTGTACGGTGCCCATTTGAGTACCATAACTTTTTCTTTCTGCTTACTTGCGTACCATAACTTTGAAAAATCGATTACATAAGTGCTATCGATTACGTAGACGTCAGAAAAGCTGAAGTGAACGTCGAAAAAGGCGACGTGGCACCGACAAAATGATTCTTTTGAATATTTTAATGTACATGTGGATTTTTTTAATAATTTTTTTTTTTGTAATTTTTCTTTTTACTTTAGTTCTTTCTTCATTTTTTACTCCCTTGGCCGGTGAGAGTCATCACCCTAGGGCGAGGCGGCCCTCATCCCTGGGGTCTCCGATAGTGACCGGCGAGGGTCACCGGTAACCCTCACTGGCCAAGGCTTTAAAAGCAACAAAATAAAATAAACATATTAAAATAAATAAAAAATAAGAAAATATTTAAAAAATTCACGTGTCGCTGAAAAATAAATAAATAAATAAATAAAAAGTACACGTACGATGATTTGCAGGAAGTGGCACTCAAGTGAATGATTTTCCTCCGATGTGGCACTCAAGTGAGCGAAAAAAAAGTTATGGCACTTGAGTGAGCGCTGTATAAAAGTTATGGCACTCATAATGTACTTACCATGAAATCTAGCAAGCTCCAGGGAAGAAGAAGATGAGGAAGTACATAGAAATAATCTACGCTAATTGAGCATGAACTTCGCATCCAGGTGTATGAAAAAAGAGGGTGATACCTTTTTCAATTGTCATTCCATTGTCTTTTATTATTTTCTCTTTTAAATTTTTTTGTCCTTTTTTCTTTTTCTCTTTAAAACTTTTTAAGTTTTTTTTTTCCTAATGCGGCACTTGACCGGCACACCATCGGCACCAAATGTTATAAGTAAGGACTAAACAAATAAAAAAAAAAAGCACCAGTATTGTTCATTAGTCAAATTGAATGGGATTTACGAAAGGATTTGATTGCACCATCTTGATAAAATTTATGATTTGATTGCATTTTTTAAAAGTTTTATTGACTCAATGGCAATTTTGCAACAATTTCTAAAATTTCTAATGCACTTCTCCCTCTGTTTTGGTCATTTTTTTCTTTCTTCTTTCTTTTTTAAAACTTTGCCTCGTTTTCTCATGTGACATCCACTTGGTGTTGTATCATTGCCATGTGGGCTCTACAAATATTAAGAGTTGTCACCGTTAGTGCTAACGTTATCACTTAGAGGGGTGAATAATAATTTTAAAGAATTTAAGAAATCAATGCTGAAATTAAACAAAGAAACTCTTAGCTTAGTTCGGACGATGATTACTAACAAGATCTAAAGTGTTCTTAGAATCAGTGGCGTGTACAATTCAATCTATTACAGAATAATAATAAGAAGTTTAAGGGATAGAGAATTTGCATAGAGAGTTTATAGTGGTTCGGCTAAGTTCAAGCCTACGTTCACTTTTTCACACTGGCAGCCAATCGGCTGAATTCCACTAGTGAATAGTCAGAAGTGATAATACTTGCGACGATACCCGAGTCAATAGGCTTCTTGTTTAACACTCTCTCACTCGAATGAACCTCTAAGTGTTACGGTGTCGAGTCAAAAGAATATGGAGGATGTGAAGCTCTCTTGATCTTAGAATTTAGATTCTGCTGTCTTGTCTTGCGCTCTTCAACCATGAAGTTTCCTTTTATACTCATTCACCTTCAACTTCCCGTTGCAAGGCCTCCAAAGGATCACTCTTCAAACTTCTCGTTTGAACGAGATTGTATACAAAAGATCTCGTAACCGTTAAGGTTGTCAAAGGAAGGAATCACTTGTTAGATCAAATCATCCATATAATCAGGTTAATATAGATAAAGTTCTTCATTAGGTGAGTCATCCTCATCTCTCTTAATTTACGTACTTGATTGATAGTATAAATTGATAATCTTCAAAAACGAATCCAGCTTGATTTGCTAGCCATTGTGATGATGTAATATGTCAATTAAATCATCTTAAATATATTTCTTTATAATTTGGTCGTTGCACATGAAATACTCCCTTAGAGCTTGATCAACATTTGAGCTCTATATAGTGTGTGAGTCCCTCGTAACATCGTCTGAGTCTTCACCGCCAAATTCAATCTCGTGCAACCATTCCTTAATACTTGAATGTACATTAGAACAATCTGCCAAATAAGTATTTCATTGTACTAACTCGGATATTAGAGAATATGGATTATTTTGTCAACTTCAAAATCAATTAGTGGTTTTTCCCAACAGTCACGTTGTAATTTTCGCCATTTAAATTTGACGAGCTTATCCGAGGTATTCGGCTACCCTCTGACAATCCATTATATTGCTCTTTCTTCTCCTTCCAAATTACACAAGGCACCCTCTGGGCATGCAGCCCAGTAGTAAAGGAATTGGGTGGAGTAGAGACGTTTCATTTTAGGTTTTTGAGTTTGACTTCCATGTCCGTAAATAGGTAGGGTAAAAGTCTAAGAAAGTGAGAGAGAGCGCGAAATGTTATAGTAGGATATATTGCATGGAAGCAAGCGATTGAATAATAAAATAAGCGGAACAATAAAATAATCAGACACTAGATTTACTTGATTCGGTCGTAGAAACCTATGTTCATGGAGAAAGCAACAATGAATTTCACTATAGATCAAGCAATACAAAAGAGATTAGAAACCACACTCGAGTCACTTAAATATTCTCGGTGTTTTCCAGCCTCAATTACATCTAATAATTTACGTAGTGTTTAGCAATAATCTCTCAATCTCGGGAAAGAATTATATAAATCTTAAACTCACAAGATTTTGGCTTCAATACTCTATAGCTTCAATGTGTAATTAACAAGCATAAGCTTCTTTTCGATACTTTTCACAAAGAACATCTGCTTCTTATTTATAGGCAAGGGTTGGATCCAAAATGGGTAATGTTCTCCAACTAGGTTAGAAACATACTCAAAATATGAATTATCACACCAATTCCACTAATGATTGATTTTCGAGAGATTCAAAACAAATATTATCAAATGTAGAATCCAAGTTCGGTCAATCCACTTTCATATTATATTTTCTTTGATTTTCTTGATCGATTCCAAAAGCTAAAAGAAGATTGCACTCTCCTTTCTCTTATCTTTAATTTCGAAATCAAGATATATTTATTTTCAAAATTTAGATGTGTGCTTTGGGCTCAAGCTCGAGAAATATTCTAATAATTTCTACCTTAGCTCGACGTTTGAGCCAAGTCACAATTACTTTGTTAACAATACGAACTTTGCTACTAATCTCCCATAGTCCTAATGAGCTGAACCGCCACAGACATTTTTCAAGTCCAAGCCACGCTTGAATTTCACCATAACCATGGACCTCATCGGAACACCAACTGTACATCCACCTTTAACCGCTCCAAAAGGACTTTTTGGCACAATCTCCTCTACCATAGATAAAGCAAAACCATTATTACATCAATATCTATCACGAGATTGGATATGTACCTTGTCAATGTCAGTAGTTACAACAATTGTTGGCTTTATAGGCTCCACATCTCTATAAGCACTATCCATGTTGATTACTTCGCTAGTATCCTCTACCTCGGGAGTTTCTGGTTGCAACTCCACTTCAAGTGAACACCGTTCAGATATGTATGAATACTCCTATAATCACTTCTTCCCAAATGTATTGAAGACTCATTAAATGTAAATTCTTTGCTGATAATAGATGAATTTAATTATAGGTACCAAACCGATAATGCCGCTCACCTTATGCATAGCTTAGGAGTATGTACTTTTTTGCCCTTCCATTGAACTTACCATCACTAACTCGAACATAATATGGGCAACCGAATATTCTAAGAATGGAATAATTAGCAATGTTACCCGACTACACTTCTTCCGGAGTCCGACATCTAATAGCAGTTGATGGGTATTTATTCACCATGTAGCTTGCCATACTAAGTGCATCTCGCCAGAATCTCCTAATCATGCCGGCACTAGAGAGCATTTCATGGGCCGTCTCTATTAATATTCTGCTCATCAACTCTATAACATGATGCAGTTCATTGGCACTAGTACGGCGTATTACTAGGCATTTCTTCATGCAGAATTCATTTAATAGCTCCGAGTAAAACTCCATGTTTTTGTCGGTCTACATATGCTTGATCATTTTACTAGTCTCCTTTTCGATCGAGGTTATCAATTGCCCGATCCCGACAACAACATCAAACTTGTGTCTAAGCACAAACACCCAAGTCCTCCTCGAGTAGTCATCGACAATTATTAGCATAAATCTAGCACTCTTCCTCAAAGGAAACTATAACAACCTGTGAAAATCTAAGTGAATTAATTTTGCAATCTCCACGATTTCTTTGATAATCGCACTAAACTGCACTTTCCATTATTGATCTAAATCATAGCACCTACATTCATTCAATACGCCAGCAATATAACCACATAATAAATTCCTTTCACTTAGAATGTTGAGTCTTCTCTCGATAACGTGCCCCAAATGCATATGCCACAATTCGGACTCTTGAACAGATGCATTCGACGACTCCACGGCGAAATCTGTTACTGTCTCACCTTAAAACTCATACAAGGTACCGTGTTTGATTCCTTTCATTATTACCAAGGCACCACGAACAAGGGCACTCGAGAAAATAATATTTTTCTTTAACTCTAGAACATGCCTCACTCTAGTCAATATCCTCATAATATTATCATGCATTCTGATTCTAACATCGCCAACACCTACAATGTTGCATTCAATATTGTTTTCCAACTACACTTTACTACTATCCGTGTACCGATAAGTAATAAATCAGTTCTTGTGTGGTATAGCATAAAAAGAGAAACCAGAATCCATAATTCATCAATTAAACGACGAATCATCGGTGACGGGCAATACACAATCAACATTATTCGAATTACAATCAGCTGCACCTGCAGCTGCAACATTATCCACAAACTCAACTCTAATTCCCTTACCTTCTCATTCTTCAGCTTAAACCAATCCCTTCTAAGATGCCCCCTCTTACCACAATTCCAACAGACAGCACTATTAGTCCTAGATCGACTACGCCTGTTCATGTGTATACTACTTCTGCTAACACAAGTATTAATTTTTCCTCTATTTTCACCTACTAAAGCAGGAGACGCAGATTCATCAGATTCTCTTCTACGGATGTCCTCACTCAGAATTAAATATCGAATCTCATCAAACGTTAAACTTGTGGATATATGGGAATTACTAATAGCAATAACAATTGTATTCCAACTATCAAGCACAAAGGATAATAAAATCAAAGCACATACCTCATTTTCAAAGTCAATATCAACTGAACTCAATTGACTAAGGATGACATTGAATTCATTTATATGTGTTGGAATTAATTAATTTGCCCAAAATGAGCTAAAATCGAATGGTGGTTATCGGCATTTCCTTGAGTGGTTACTTTTTTATGAATATAAAGAGAATAAGTCTCTTATGTTGAGTGTGTAATTTTTCCTCTTCCAAGAACACTCAAAGAGAAAACGCTCTCGAAAACTTCCTCGCATTCAAATTAATGACGAATTCTCGCAAGGCCGCATTTCGGAGACATGTAATCTATGTAAAACGAGGTATTTTTGTTAATCGAGATATACTTCTACGATTAGTGATTCAAGTAAAACTTTGGCTTGTTAATTTCATGTAATTCGCTGCGTATGTACTCGAGATGCATTCCCTTCATTGGTATCAAAGAGTGTTTATACTTATTTCCTGATCTCATGATTTTCCCATTTTATGCCTTATGTGTAATGGTATTGTACATGTGAAAGGCTTATGTACGTTTGGTTTTTTTTTTTTTTTTGTAAATTGTAAATTGGGCAATCTGGCCTTGTCACTTCTCATGGATTTTCATAACCTTGCTGGGGAGAAAAGCGTAGATTTTGGCCAAATTTCGGTGAATCTCGGCGCGGCTTCAAACCCGTAGGGTCGGTTCACTATGGTGAACAAAAGCCCTATGGTATCTCAGCATTTTGGTATTCGTGAATACAAATTTGGCAGTTGAAGTTCGTGGATTAGGATTTTGTGTCTTAGTGATTTTTACTCCAATTCGGGCAAATTTATTCACCGTTTTTATTGATTCTTGGACCTTTGTGGTCGCGCCGGCGAGATGTAAAAAACCAACTACCATTTTCGATGCAATGTAGGCTGTCGGAGCAGAATTAGCCGGTGGAAATGGTGGCCGGAACAAGGAAAATTGGTGAAGGATGCACAATGTGCGAATTAGTTCTTCGCGTGAAGAAGAAGACCACGTGAGAAGGAAATTAAAAAAAAAATTGCCCAGTTGGCAGTTTGCCCAAGCAACTGCGAGCAGCAGGCAAAGAGGGCACGTGCATGCCCTTCTCGTTCCTTAATAATAATAAAAAAATTATTATCATTATCGGGGAAAGGGGACCTACTACGTGAGAAGATATAGGGTGGCGTAGGGATGCTGTTGAGTGGTCAAGATTACGGTTTCACCCCCATTTGGTTAATTTCCAAAATTGCGCTCACCACATTAATTACCTATTTTTTTCTGATTGCGTCAGAAATTTACGATTTTAACGCTATTCAGTTAATTTACTATTTCACCCCTTCAGTCAATTTACAATTCAGTCACTGTTGATACCTAAATTTTGATTTAACTTTTTCAATCATTTTTTGCATAAAAATTAGAGCTAATCTTTTAGTTCTAACAAAAATAATTAAGTCATTTTTTTTTACTTTAATTTTAAAACGTTCATACTTTCACATTCGATTAGACCGGCGGTGGAAGCGAATCAAAATTATGAGAAAATCCAAATTATTCTTCTTAAAAAAAATTGAATTCACTGCAGAACAAGTACGTGCTTCAATGAGAATCAGCAAATCTATTGTGGGTGGTTCAATTACATTGATTCAGATGGGGATGGACGCATTACGGGGAATGATGTCATTAAGTTTTCCGAAATTGCCTTGACCAGACCTCAAGAAGATGTGGGCAATTGCAGATTCCAAGCATCAAGGTTTCCTGGGTTTTGAGACTTCATTACTATAATGCGGGATCATGAGATTGTAGAAAAAGCAAAAAAAAATGGGGAAATGGAGCAGGAAACAAGCATATGCGAGTAAGTACAAGTCATGGTCCACGACACGGCAACAAATCAAGAGAAGCTAGGACTTTGATAGGGCTTTCGACAAAACTTATTCGGCAGAAATTTTCGATGATCGCGAGACAGATTTCGACTAGGCCGTTGAATAGATCGGTGGTCGATATTGCACACATTATGCATGTAACTTAATCTTAAATTTGTAAAGGTAATGAGTAATGGGACTGAATTATATGGAGAAGTGGTGTCGTAATCTTTATATTAGGCAATCTACACGGATAATATTAGTTGATCAGACTGAAAAAAAAAAAAAAGAATTGTGTAAGGCTCAAGAAAAAATCACATGAAGGAATAAAGAAGAGATATGGATGAGATCTTTCACATATTCACAATAAGAAAGAAAATATGCGCTTTTTCCTTAAAGATTCTGGACTACTTCACCTATAAAAAGGATGTCGATGTTCACTCAAGGAGGGAGGGGGGGATTACATTGAGAATTTTCAGAGATAATTAGCTCATAATACACGTGAGAACAGAAGGTGAAAGAAGGAGAGCGTTTTCAAGATTGGTGGTGCGACTCCTTCGAATCGTTCACGTTCGACGCAGTCGGTGGTCCATTCTCGAGGGCTGCTGAATCAAGACCACCCGCTCAGTCCCGTCGTCATCCTTGTCCAATACTCCACGATCCCGACGGCTCCCTGTTCGCCTCGGGATTCTAGCTACTGTCCAAGGGAATTTTATTTGCTGTTGGGGATCAATTATTGCTTTGTTTTGCCACGTTGGAGCTGCTGTTCGTGTTTATTTTCTAGGCAAGTTAGTGCTGAATTCGAATTATTTTGGTGAGATTTATCGGTGCATGTACAACTCTTCTAGGCGTGCTCAATTCCTTAGCCGACCGGTGTGGGGAAACTCTATGGTACCCAAGTTTGCTTCACTTCAAATCAGCTGCAACACCCAAAAAAAAAAAAGAGGACAACACACAGCCCACGAACAGAGCTGGTTTTGCTTTTACCGTTGATCGTCGATCACGTCAGATTTGGTTCCAAACCGGTGCACAACTCTCTGCTGAACTAGTCCAAAATCGTGGAGCTCCTAGCTTGGTTGTCAAGACTTGCGAAAATCAAATTAGTGAAGCAATCTTTGGGCAATCAAAAGTAATTTTTCTTATCTTGAACTTTGGTATATTCAATTGCCTATTTTGTTATATATTGCATATCTTGATCGTATTGCATCAAAGTGGATATCTTTTTCAAAATGCAGGTAGATTAGGAAAATTTCCTTTCATAATCCGCAACTTGTCATATGATCGAGAAAGTCCATCTTTAAGATTATTGATGGAATACTCGATTAGGCAAGCATTTGAGTTCAATCGTTAATCATAGGATTACGAATTAAAGATTGACTCAAATATTCGCAAAGTATTTCAAAACTTGATTGATATATCCACTTTCTTGATTGACATTGATTGGCATATTCACTTTTCTCATTTGATTTGAATTTTTGATTGTCATATTTTTTAGAATATGTCCATCGTATGATGTAATCTTGAAATTTCTAAAAAAAAATTTGCATTCATTCACTTTGCATATTTGAAAATTACATCTTTCAAAAATAACATCATGTAGATGTTGCATATCTAATTTTTTATTTAGGTTAGATTGCATTCTAGGATAGAAATTGCATGTTTAGACAGAATGTCATGTTTAAAAATAATTTATCTTTAATTTATTAGGGTTTAGTTTAATGTAAACTCTAAAATATGCAAGATAAAAATTATTTTGGCATAGTTCTATTTTAGGAAATAAATTCATCCAAAAATAAAAAAAAAATTCATCTTTGACACGTCATCTTGGCATGTCATCCATGCCACGTCATCCATGCCACGTCTTACATGCCATGTCATTCATCTTTGCTATGTCACCACATACCATGTTAGTTTGCATTGCATGTAGAATTGTATGCTTAGGTTAATTTAATTGATGCCAACATCACGTAATCAATTTAATTAAACTATAAGCATATATCTATATATTAGTTTAAAATTGCATGTATAGAATTGTAATTAATTCATACATCATGAAATTAATTTTCAAGTGTACGTCATCTAGCCTAGTTTTGCATTTAAACCATGCCATAGCATCTTAGAATAATTTCACGCATTGCATGTAGTATAGTTTTTTCATGCATCCCTATAAAAAAAAATCAAAAAGTGAAAACAATAATTTTGTGGTGCATGCTCCCTTGATTATATTGACTTTTGAATATTCATTAATTGATTGTACACTCGCATGATAACCTTTATTAGTGACTCAGGTTAAAATCAACTAATGTTGCCTACTTAAGTGATTTTTCATGAAATAAAATGGCACCGAAAGGGCGTTAGAGTAATTTGGCATAATCAAGTCCCCGAATTCTTAATCTCTGGTTCGTATAAATAAAATAGTTCTCCCGCTATTTTATTTAGGTTTCTAATCGACCTACCATAAATGATTAGTGGCGGCTCCAAAATTAAAATAGATTGCATATTAATCAATTGAACCTCAAGTTGCGATTTGGTATGGACTTGGGAGAGTCCGAGTTAGGTTAGTTAAATAATTAACCTGATAATCCATTAACCCATGAATTTTTAGAATTTTTAGGTCGCGATAGTCACTGCCCATGTAATTTATGGTTTTGCCCTTACATGCAATTATTTGAATATTTTTCTTTTAATTAAATGTCTAGTATTACATACAATATTATGAATATTTTGCATGAAATTAAATGTACTTGTCATTTATATCTTTTATTCCACAATTTAGCTATGATTTGAAGCATGAATTATTTGTATATTTTGTCAAATCATGCCATGCTATTACAAGATAAGGGGATCATTGTATGATTACTGATCTTTATTCGAGGTGGGGCTCTATAAAATTTTAGTAACTTTAATGAACTCAATTTTACATAAATGATTATGTTAATGATAATTTGAAATGATGATTCTTAGACGATGATTGGAAGCATAGTGAACTTTTGAATCTGAGATCTTTTGTGAAATTATCAATTATTGTAATTAGTTGGTGTAAAATAGTTGCATAAATATTAGACATTAATAGTTCGTGAGTACATGTCTATAGAACTTCGTGTTCAAATACAATGGCTTTAGCACCTAAGAATTATGTAGCTGAGCTTAACGGAGGAGAGAAATTGAACAACGGTTATTATGAAGTCTGGAATGTGAAATTTAGTAGATGCTAGAAAAACAAGAAGCACTACAAGCTCTTAATTTATTATGAAAAAAACCTGAAGATGAAAATACTACACAACATAGAGGGAAAAAGAGGCATTTGCTACATGAAAAAAGATTAACTCTATTGCATGGATTACTCTATTGAGTAGCATAGAAAATGATATCTTACGGGAGTTCAAGAATTTTGAAAATGCCAAAATCATGTGGAAGCATTAAAAGCTAAATTTAGTTAGATATCGATCATCAAATCGAGACAGATCACTATATGGTTTGATTTTTATATGATGCCTCATATGCAGAATATGAAATAACATTAGAGGCATATGTCAAACATGATAAGTGAATTGTAAGATGCAGGCCACATTTTGAGTGATGAATAGCAAATGCAAGCAAGAATCTGTTATTTGCCTCACGACTTGGTACATATGAAAATCCACTTGATCCACAATGAAAAGTAAAGACTTTTGAGGATGCTATGCGCCATCTTGAGCTAGAGGTGGACCCCTTACGGCGGCTAAACTAGAAATGGATATTTGATATGCTGGTTCTAGCTCATATGAGGTTTCGAACTCTAAGCATAAGCGTCAAGGTGGGTTTGAGAATTGGAAGGGCAAAGGAACATATTTTTCAGGAAAGAAACTAAGGTTTAACCGACATGGGAAGGGAAAACGTCCTTGCAAGAATGACATTTCAAAAGTGGAGTGTTTTAAGCGTGGCAAGAAGGTTTACTTTACTCGCAATCGTGGTGAGCCAAAGAAAGTAAAACCCCTTTGTACACTTGAGAGTATTACTTATGTCTCTAGTTCAATTTCATAACTGAATCTCATCCTTTGTGAATTATAGACTATAGGGCCACAAACCATATAGTGAAGGATAGAAATACCTTAGTGGAATTTCAACGAGTTTCACATGGAGCAAAATGGATAAATGTGGGAGATAATTCTTGAGTGGATATCAAAGGTATTGGCACTTACCAATTGAATATGCATGGTGGTTGCTCTTTGTTCCTACATGATGCGTTATATTCCGGAGAATCGTCGAAATTTATTTTCGAAGTTAGTTTTGGTTAAACTTGGTTTTATTTTGAACTTTCATAATGATGGTGTTGACTTATTATTGAGAACAAGTTATTATAGTTTTAGATATTTTTCTGGATGATTTTATTGTGTTGATTATTGATACAATAATGTGAATATTTGTTATTTCCCATTTACATCTTCTAAATATTATGATAATGATGTGAATATATAACATGCTAAGCTGGGTCACATTGGCCAACAACGAATGTTTAGATAAGCCAAAGAAGGCTTATTAGGCAATATTGAAAAAGTCGATTTGCCTATTTAAGAATATTATCTAGCACGAAAAACAATGAGAAGACCATTTGGAAAAAGGACCAAGAGCTAAGTTTCCTTTGCATTTGATCCACATGGACATTTGTGGTTCAATGAATATTAGAGCAAGGCATGGGTTATTTATTTCATCACATTTATATATGATTACATTCAATTCGGACATGTCGAGTTGATTTCTCATAAATCCGAGGCATGAGTTGCTTTGATAAATTTATGAGCATAGTAGAAAATTTAAAAAAAGAAACTTAAGATCCAATCGAGGTCGAGAGTACTTATATAATCAGTTTAGTGTTTGTTTGATGAAAAATGAATAGACCTTAAAGTTGCAGCTCGGTTTCAACCAAGCCATTGAGCTCACTGGCCAGCCAAGTTTCCGCTAGACAGGAGCAGGCACTTAAGTGTGGAACCGATTAAATACGGTGGAAAGATGGAAAGGACATGCAACTTTTCGTGCATCTCACAAAAGTGGCATGTGAGATGCACACAAGATGTACATGCTCATTGGCTGGTGAAAATTTGGTTGGCCAGTGAGTTCGACGCCTTATTTGAAGCTAAATTGGTCACTTTAGACTTTATTTGAGATAAGGTACACTCTAGAACCTATTTTGAGAAATGGCTCAACTTCATGTCTTATTTCAAATTTTCCCCAAACTAAGGGTACTTACTATAGCATCAACACTTCATAAGCCAATGATTGTTATGATACTTTGATTTTATCATATTCGGTTTGGATGCATTGTCGTGAGGGTTCAAGAGTATTCATATTTGTAACCATCAAGCAGAATTTGGAGCAAAGGGGGAAAAAAAAAAACACCAATCAAAATACTGGACAGAGAGAGTTCCGATGGTGGAGGAAAAACTTGCCCTCAATTTAGAGAGTATCTTGCAAAGTTTATCTGATTGTAGAACAAATCTAGCTAGGAGAAGAAGTTGAAGAAATCAGAGGTGACAAACAAGATCCTCGAGCCAAATGAAGCATGCATGAAGGAGTCAAATGCTTCTTCTATTCATTTATTTTTCTTGGTGCAGCCAAGCCATCCTAGAGACCTCGCCTGTGAAGTAAATCATTGCACTTACGGTCCAACCAATTGGGAGAGAATCATTGTCAAAGGGAGAACCAAGAAATCAATTCCAACAATATTATTCAAATTGAACTCATCACACATCAAACTGAAGCATAGATTTCCCATTCATGATGCCTGAAAATCCTTAGTTACTGAGAAACTCGTTAACATCATCTAATCGTGTCTTAAGAAACATCAAAATGTATCCTAAAAGTGGAAAGCTAGTTAGACATTGATTTACGAATAATTCTTACAGTGATTCATCACTTTCTGACAATTTTGTGTGAAGCATAATCAGACCATGATCAAATTTTGTGTGTTTCGCCTAATTAGTTGCTATCTTATTCAACTAGCATGCTAAGGCAGCCAATGATAATCATTCTGTTTTTAAAAATAATTTCAGGCTTGAAATACTCTCCGGACAAGTTTTTGAGCAAAGAAATGCGTTTGATAACGAAACGGTTGCGGCGGCCTGCAAATGGCATGACCGATGATGAGAAGAGTTTTTACAGAAATAGAAAAAATAAAAAATATCTACTCTCCATTTTATTCCAAACACATTTTTAGGTTAAAAAATTATTCCAAAAATAGAAGAATGAAATTATATTACCAAATGGATTTCTGTTCGAAATCTATTTCTGGGAACAGAAAAATAGAGATCGCGCCCTAAATAACTCCATCTCGCTGAGAATTGCATCTTCCCCATTTTGTTTGGATTTCACCTCCTGGAGAAAGACCTCTACTTCAACCGTTCCACTTGCTTTTGCTACTTTAAGAAACCTTCAGCTTACAAAGGAGCTAGCAACAAACAGACATTTAAATCCAATAACCATGGGGAAACAATTCAAAGTAGAGAATCAACTGATATACATATGCTAAGTTCAATTAGGGGGGAGAATAATACGCTGAGTGTCTAAGTACTAAAGTAAGGGAATGTTACGTCACCTTGAGTACCCTTTTTGAGGACTCACCTCAGACGGAACGGATCGGATCGGATCGGATCGGTACAAAATGCTATACCTTGAGAGCCGCAGCAACCCTTAAATATGACTTGCCGGGAAGCGCTTGCACCTGTGTTCGGATCTCTGCTTCTACTTAAAATTTGTAAAGTGGAGCCCTACTCAATGTACAAGGACATGGCACTTTCCGTGCATTCACGAGATTAGCCGAAAGCGAAGGTTCGGATCCACACGTTACCAGAGAGAGAGAGAGAGAGAGAGAGTCAAAGTGGCATTCACCTGGACCTGCACCTGCACCTGAGTTCCCAACACAGTTCGGATTGCAATTGCCACAGCATTTTCAAGTGTTTGATGAGGAAACTGAGCGAGTGACTGAGGTGCAGGTGCAAATGCAGATGAATGACAGTCACCTTGACCACGCTTAATCTGAGTACATTCTCCAACCCCTAAACGAAGCTGTTCACTGCTTCTCAAATCCCACATACACGTGCTCTTATATACCCTAAAACCATTTGTACTATCTGCTCCCAATTCGCATTGATTCAGGGCCACATGGTGCCGACACATTGCACAAACAATCGCTCGAGATCGAGATCACGAGAGCGAAAGAGAGAGTGTTTCCTTTCATATCACCCCCTGTGGTCCTCCCTGGAATAACTTCTGAAGGCATCTCATCATTCACTACTACTACTACTACTTCAAACTTCTTTATGTGCAACCCATTTCCCTTTCTTCCTTCATCAACATCATAAAAGATATATCCTGAATTTGCCTAGAGGCGTCTACTTGGGCAGTACCACTACTGTGTCTGTCTAGTGTCTACTCTTTATGTCAATTGCAGGGATTGTATTATTTTCCATCTCAAACTCTGGGTGTGACCACAACACGTGACGCAAAGGGCCAAGCATGGTGTTCCCTGTTGTGGTCGTCCACTCCGCTGGTGCCATGTAAGACTGCCCACACGACTCGGATGGTGAGACCCTGTGGCTACGACAGGTTTTGTACACTGCTGAGGATTTTGTCCACTTCTCTCCACCTACACCGCAGATTTTCTGCTTTTTGTACCCTAGTTGATATGCAGTTGGATTTCCAGGAATATACTCTCGTTCTATTGAAAATTGACAATCAACGGCTCGATGGGTATCTCTACAGCAACTGATAGATCAAAGTTCAGTGGGTTCCATACTCCGGCTTATCAATCTCTGTCCAAGCTCACTCATGAGTGTGATAATACCACTCGCGCTTCACATTTGTAATGTTAATATCCGAAATGTGCATCCATGCAGTGTGACATTGCGGAAACAATGTTTTAGTGTAATTATGTAAGAGATCAAAGATCTTATACAGTCACCTTCCACGAAAAACAGAAGTAAAAGACAATTCCTTCTGAACCCTGGATCAAGCGGAGGAAACCATGAACAAATCGCAACTCCAATAATTTGACAACGGCACAAAAACACGAGCCAGAGATCCAAAACCTCTCACTATCTCCTGACCGAGCGAGTTACCATCTCTATGTTAATCGTGATCTCCTAATGAAAGAGGGTTATGGCCACCACAAGACTAATTTCAAGGCTCACTTTCTTTACAGACTATACAGCTATGGTGAGAAATGTTGCCATGGCATGAATGATCAATGCTCATGCTTGACGCGTGCCTTTAATATTCCAGGTATTGGAGGAGAGGCAGGCGGCCTATCTGCTGCGCTGGACATTGGAGGATACGGAGGCTGTGGTTGGTACATGCCCGACATGCTGGAGCCTTCGCCTCCATCGGAAGGAAACACAGGCACTATCTCGTCATTTCCTGGTCTTTCGCAAAATTTCATCGCTTTAAGGACATAGTTGTCATCGTGGAGCTCAAAAGGAGTGCTGCAATAATGTCAATGCACCATTTCAGTATGTTATTACTCAATAACATCTCTCATGTTTTGAAAGGGAAAATGACATTACATGATAAAATTGAAGTTGACACTGGCAGCATGCCACTAGGGCAGTGGCGGGCGTCACATTCAGCGAAAATCCAACTTATGAACATAAAAATGATATTAAAGGAAAGGTACATTGAGAGAAAAATGGGATGCTTCTTTATGACGATTTCATATCAACCGACGACATTTTTTTTAGCCAGGAGAGGCATGGAAAAATAGTTAAAAGAAAAACATTCAGTACAATTGGCAGAAGTCGCCGAAATCTCTGCTGCGTGATTATACAGATCAAGTTGCAGCATGCTAGTGCAGGTATGAACAATTGGTCGAGCAATCAAAAAATAAAGAAATTGCTCATATGGTTGTACCTGTTGAAATCAAAATGCACAAGCTGCATATCTTCTGATATTTCAACCTCAACAGTTGCATGAGGCCGGGTCTGCAATTTGCAAGGGGAAAAAAGGTGCTTTAGACTTCATCCTGGCATACCAATCAAGGAACTCGGCATGCATGAAAAACTTATCCATATAGATCCAGAGTGAAATTCTTTGAACTTGACCTTTCATCCATTAAGGTCATCTAGAATTGATATCTGGTAAGCAATATAATTAAAATTGATTGTTTAACATAAAAGAACAATTGCAATTCATAGGCTATGAGGTGACAGGTCACAAACTCTCTTCACAGCCCATCTGTCAATCAAATCTAATCATGCCAGAGAATGCATAATGAAACAAGGCAGTGCAGAACTCCAAGACTTCTTAAGAGATTGAATCTCCTGCACAGGCATTCCAATGGCCAAATAACCAGATGGGATGTCATGAATTCTTCAATATTTCATTAACCTATTAGAAGTTTGTATATCTTGTTGGGACTTTGGGTACAACGTAAACACGTTTTAACATTTCTAGACACTTATTTTCTTTTTGTAGATAATAAGAAAATTCTTCTTTTTCTTTTTCTATTAATATGATGAATCTTTATTTTGCTTCACCTTGGACAATATTATCACATCGGATCCACCAAGATTGAGTAATCTCATTTAAAGCACCATAGGGGAATATTTACACTTTCAGTGTTCAACTATCACATGTATGCCAATTAGTGGAGTCAAGGGATGAGCACATTCACCTGAACCAGAATAAATGGTAATGCAATGCCTCCACTTGGAGCATTTCCCGTACTAAACAGCTGCTCATTTCTCTGTATCAAGTTCTGTAGACCTACATACTTCATGTATAAACAGATAAAGTTGACGATGTTAGTGAACTAGCTCCACGGGTACCAAACAGAAATAGAGGCAGGCAAAACCAATTTCAGGCCAAAACATCAGGGGGGAAGATCTTTTACTTGTTCCTCCAGTTCCTGTAAATAGGCTGCTTTCTTTTCAATTCTATTTCTCAACCCATGACGCTCTGTCTGCATGGCGACAGCAAATGGCCAAGATAAGCCAATGGCAGAACTAAGGGTGGAGGGGGAGGGGAGGGGGGGTTGGTGGGTGGGGGAGGAGGGAAGAGAAAAGGGCAGTGATCATCCACTGTCAGGGAAAAATTGCAGAATTATATCACACCTTTAGTTCCTCAATGTCATTTAGGCTAGTTCGAGGCAGACCCTTCCACTGTATCTCCTTTTTGTCTTTGGATATAATATCCATCGCCATAAGAACATTCAGGGCATCATACACCCTTCGTCTTATATTTTTCTCATCATACTGTTGCTGTGAGAAAAAAGGTATCAAAGTTAGGAACTTAATCGGACAGATGTCATATTGTCCTTGCCATTTGCAGGATCTTTCTTCAAGACTCACAAACCTGATCAGGTGAAGCAGCACTATTGCCAGGATCAGCAAACTCAGCAACAAGTTCGTCAGCAACCTGGAAAGTGTTCCAAACTGTCAGATATCTCAGGGAAGAAGGCCATAAAACTTGAAACCAAAAAGCTGCTTTAATCAGAAGTGGTTTTGAACATGCACATAATAAGATCATTCATGCATGCTTTCAAGTGAAAACGAGACGCACAGATCGAATACTAAAGAGAGGTTTTGCATTAGCAGATGATGAGCACCAACAAGAATTGCAGAGCAATCAGTCCTCCAGAGCAGATTTACTCTCACAAAGTAACTTCATCTGGCTTAATTATAGAGAAATCAGATTTACACTTAATTTGTCATTCGTCAACAACACTAGAGACTCCTGACAGTAATTTTATTGAGAGACAGAAACCTATCTTCTATAGCAATTGGTCTCCCAATGTAGATATACTTAACCGAAAGTCCCCAAGAAAAGGAGCCGTATCGAATATTTTCCGTACAAGTAGAGCCAAATTTATGTCTCCCCTACCAGAATGAAGAGAGGAAAGCCCTAAATTTGTAATAGCTGACTAGCATCCATTACATCTGAAAATCTTACTAAAAAATGGTATTAGCACCAGATACGATACATCCGATTTCCTATGTTGTGAAAAAGCAAGAACGTATATATCGACCTTCATTCTGTTGACTCAACCCTATCCCTGCAACATGCCAAAAACCAGTTTATGCTTCTATTGCCAGATGATTATGGAATATCTCAGGGTCCTCTAGATGTAATTAACAGGCATATAGGCCAGCTTCATCATCAGGTACAAGACAAATTACGTCATCTCCTCCTTTTAGATAGAGAGTCAGGATTTAATTAAATATTATTTAGAGAGATATTCACCATTTAGTAGTCATAAGTAGTGGTTCAACCACTCGGACGAGCTTCTACCAATCAATAAAAGGGAAAAAACAGAGCTTCTAATTCTCCAGAAAGAAGTCAAATGCCAAACTGTCACTACTAATGTAAGTGCAAGCTGAATGAAGAATGTTTTTAGGGCCAGGACACCAGGGAGTTAACAGGTTTATTTCTGCAGAACTCAGTCTTAGCTGCTCTTTATGAAGTTCAAAATAAAGAAACAGTAGATTTGGACAGTAGTAACTTATCTATCACAATAGATGAACCTAGAGAGAAGAACATCACCACCCCTGACACATCACTCGATAAACGAAGCCATCCATTGAATAATGAGCAAAAAGGGGAAAGGACAAGAAAATAAAGAGCAAAAGATTGCATACAAAAACATAACACCCAATCCCTGCATTGGATAACGAGACCACAGATTGGTAATTTTTTTAGCTGTGTGCAGTTGTTTCGTGATGCAATTTGCTGTGAATGTTACATGTGTTTGACAAGACATCTTTTTAAGCATTAGCGCTCTGAAGAAGGTGAAAGCAACCTCCAAAGAAACAGCTGTCAGGTGTTTCGGTTTTAGGATGGTCCAACTTCCAAATATTTGACAAACAGTAAGCTGAAGGGAAACACCCCCTGATTAAAGCTGTAGATGTAAGCGACAGCTACTCTAAACACATGAAGAGGGTGCTGACTAGCTTATCTCTTTTAACATGAACTCCTACAGAGGTTGCAGTGAGGTTCCACGAATCAAATCGCACTATTTACTGAAGAAAATGAAGGAAATGGAAGGAACACCTTTTCCAGGCCAAATAAGGGAAGGAGTACAAAATATACCAAAACATCTAAAGGAAAGTGAAACCAAGAGAGGACGAACTCCAGAGAAACCAACTAGAAAAATCCAGAAAGCACAAGGAAAAAAAAATTCTCGGTTAAAAAATTCCACTCAGGCAATATTTTTGGTGACTAATGACAGAAGAAGGAAATGATGGGTCTAAGACAGTTATAATCATGCCAACAAAAGACTTTAAACTTCGGGTATTAAGTGTCACAGCAAAGACATGCTCTAAATTGACTTTAACATGCCAAGCAAGACACAATTACAAGTGAACATATCTGGTAGTTGAACATTCATTAGAAGTTGAGCCAAAATAAGTTTACCTTTGATTTGGAAGAGACCACTACAGGCGGCTTCTGATAGCTAAATCTTCTTGTTTGTTTCAATTTGTAAAATTGTTTTTTTGGTAAGGATTCAATTTGTAAAATTGTTCTCAGTAGATAAATCCTGTTTTTTGAAGATTTTAACTCACATCAAGTTGTTGAAGATTGGGTGAACAATCGAAGAGATCCCATGAGTTCTAGGATACAGGGGTAAGAATGGAGGAAGAGAAGGCCATTCTGTTAATGGCCATGGCTAGTTTGTCATGCAAAGAGGGAGGCCCTGTGGCATCTCCTCTGGCAGCGACAAAAGGAAAAAGGCTAACAAAGAAACATAAGGAACAAATTGTGAGGATAGTGGGGTAAGGCATTGTTTTTCATAATTGCGAAATCTATGCTTTTACATCATCGGAAAAGGAGATCATGTACCAAAAGGATAAAAAAATCAACTAAGCTTCTACTGACACCTATCCTAAAGAAGACAGCTAAACATCTGGATCATTATTATGAAAAGTTAATAAAAATTGGAAAATGACGTCAGAAGAAATGGAAAACAATAACTCTAGCCTTCCTTTGGAAGATGAGAACCGAGGACAAATGGAAGGGAAGAAGAGATTCACAATATGAAACTCTAGTGAAATTACAAAAGTTGAAAGACAAATCCAAAGAGCAAGAGAAGCAAAGAAAAAGATATCGAAGGAAGGTCATGATATTTTCTGAGAGAAACAATGTATGATAGGGCCTAAACCAAGAAACCAGGGGAAGGTCTAAGTAACCATTACAGGCTCCAACAATAAATCTCACCAAAAATTGCTTCTAATGTGACAAAATCCCCCATATTTCAGATAATGGCAACTACTAATGCTAAAACCACCACAATAGGCAAAAAGGTGCATTCCAATAACATCATCAAAAGCCCTTTTACAGGGGATATTAGCTACATGGATCCATCTACGATGTTTAGTACAATGTCTGAATAGACGAACACTCAAGGTCCTTAACGTAGATCATAAAATTCCACAATGCAAAGGAGAAAAGAAGTTTACTGACCTAGTCAGAATAATGAGAACACAGACTCTCATACATAATCAATGACACTAGTTGCAATGAATACAAACGCCTCAAATGCAGCGCGACACTTGTTGCAACTATGGAATGTATGCTGTACCCTACTATTCCACAAGTAATTGAATCATTATAGATGGATGTCACTTCTAGAATTAAGCAATGGGAGAAAATATCCTCAATATGTCCTCATTCTCGCACAAGCGGAAGAGAGCTCGACGGATTATTAGCTTGGTTGTGAACATTGCCATTGAAACACAAATATGACTCCAACTCAAACAAATAGCCGTACACATAGAAATCTGCGCTTACTTATACACGTATAGCAAGCCAAACAAAAGAAAGCAAATTAAAAAAACGTTAAACTGCCTGACCTCATTGTAAGTAGTTCTTCCCTTGCTTTCCACTTTTTCACACACTAAAAAACCAAAGCGATGAATGTATATTAATAAGAGGAAGTTATTCATAGGTGACTAATTAGCAACAGGCCTGTAAGCAGGAAAAGCGTCATAGGGTTATCACTCCCCATTCATGCCACAGAATACATTGTTTCTCAAAACAACAAGACAAGCAAAGGAATTATCAGAAAGTGTAGTAATCACCTTTCATGCTAAACTGGCGAAGTCCTCTTCCACTCTTATCACCAGCAGTTGCCCTTTGACCTCTCTTCTTCTTCTTGCCACTAAATAGAAACAGTCAATTTGTGAGTCTTCATGAGAAACTAAAACATGAAGTGATACCTCAAGCACAAAACAGAGATCAAACTTTGTGCATAGATAGAACTACTATATATGAACGCCCCTAATTCATGGAATGCCACTGGATTTCTCACTTCATCTTCGTGATACCAATAGTAAAAGCAGGAGTTGATTATCAAATGTTCATATCATGTGGTATATTTAGTCTTTAGACACATTCAAACAATTCCAACCACCAGACTGAATCTAGAGATTCAACTTAACTAAAAGGACCCAAAAAAAGTTCAAATTGCACGTATCACCAACGTTGTAAGCTGACATGTGACCTACTCTACACCAAAAACAGTATTGCAACTTCACGCATCAGAAGTTTCATAAGATCTAGCTTTCAGAAATTCCCAAATGTTCAGCCACAAAGAAGTTGATACCGGGTTCGCATTTCATCAAGAGCTTTCAAACATAACAGTACCACCCCAATTGTCTCAAGCATCACATCAACACAACACAATTCAGCTAAACAAAAGAAAGAACTCCCACTTACCCAACATCTCCCTGAGATCCAGCATCGTCGCCGTGAATGTCAAGGTGGTTTATGCGAAGCAAAGTACTCTCGCTCGCCGGAGTAGCCATGGCCTGCTCGCTGCGGCTCGATGGCGAACCCATGCTGCCGCTAGTCGACACCGATTGGCCGGAAACCGTGGTGCCCCACGACCTGCTGCCGCCCCCTCCACCGCTTCTGGGCACCACAGCCCCCGCCGCCGCCGCAGGGTTCCTCTCCACATCTTCTGTCTGATCGTGATTGTTATTACCGCTTCCAATCACCATCACTGCCTCTGCAAACGCCGCCAAAAATTGAAGCTTTCTACCAATAAGACAGTACCCGTACTAGTAAATTAAGGACAATTCAGGGGACCAAGATGCAAACTGACCGAACGAGAAGTTGGGATTGGAGGAGAACAAGGGTGAAGCATCACACGCAGCCCAGTTCAGCCCAGTGCCTTGTCTTCTTCTCTTTTTCGCTCCTCCTCTTCCTCTTCCCCTTTAACTCTCCTTTATCTTTCTTCGCTGTTTCCGAGTGATTCTGTGACCTTTTCTGGGTTGACACACTGAGTGAAAGAAAGAGAGCTTGATGGGGCGATCGAGAATGGGAAGTGGGTTTTGATCTGAGGGAAGGGGACAAGGGAGAGGGAAGTTACGAGAGAGGGAAAGATAGGTCAGGTGATGAACGAGGGTTCAACCACTTGGAAAAGAGGGAAAAGTTCATGCCTTTGGTACATTTGATTATTTTTTCATTATATATATATTTGTAAATATATATTCTAGATGCTTTTCTCTTTTGCGGTAGAGAAATTGTCCATCATTATTTTCACATTGGATTCTGGTCGATGTTTGCGTTACTCAAGTCGGCATTCTCGCTCGCTTTGTCCACTCTTGTTGTGCTTTCCTCTAAGGCGAATTCCTCTTCGATGCATTTAGCTTCGGCAAATCGCCGAGCTCTATTCATCTTCCGAGCAAGAGCTCTTGATAAGTGAGTTATTGCGCACTCTTTCAAGGATGACTACTTGCAAACAAACATCCTAATTGTCTTTGCACCTCTGCCTTCTTTATCACTAAGCAGTCATTTGGGGGTCTTAGCTGGTGATCCAACCTATTTCTCTCTCAATGATGAAGCTTATTCCCATAAGCTCACTAGCTAACATTGGCCCCTATTATTTGGAGGTTATAACTAGTATTCAAACTTTGCCTTGATTTGATACCGCTCTCGACTTCGATGTCAAAAACATACATGTCCATAATTTGCGCACCTCAACTTCAATTGCACATAAATTTTAATATGGATAGAGTGACGAGGCCTGTAAGTACGATTCGAAGCTCTTTTCAAAAACCGAGGCTCAAAGCGAAGGTTTCGTGGCCGTTTCTAGCCTCAAAATTCACTTTTTTGACACATCCTCGGCCAATTTACATAATCGAATCATTGCCACCACATTTTTTCACGTTTATTTGATTTTTAATTATTTTGTATTAGAATCTTTTATAGTTATTTTTTAAAAATTATTTCAAGCAAAAATATGGCCTGAACATCTCAGGCCCAATGGCCCCAGTCGGCATGGACCTATTCGGGCTTGCAAAATGTGTCTAGATTAGGCTAGGCCGGTCCTATCCTAATTCGTGGCGCTTCTTTTCTTGGGATGATCGTCGAGGCCAACAATGCAATCTAAAAGAGATGCTTAGACTATTTTAAAATAAACTTTCGATAAATTTGCATTGAATATTCAAAGTTAAACTTTGGCAGATGGAGAATCAGTTTAACAATAGCAGATGCAAGCTATTCCTATCAAACAGATGATAAAATGAACAAAGAGAAAGGAGAGAATTACAAATGGATATACGGTGAGTCGGCTCTTAACCATTCGTTTTACGGAAAACAACTTTCAGAAAATTATTTTCCGAAGTTTCCGGCTTTCGATTCGCAAAAAATAAATGAGCTAATGAAAATATTTTCACCCATAAAAAATGCATTCAAAAGTAGGGAAAATGAGTTCATCTTCCTCATCTTTTCTTCACCGACCCATTCACATTCCTTTTTCTTTTTCTTCTTTAAATTTTAAAAAATTCGATTTTTATTTGTAATTTTCTCTTTTCTCTTTACTTTTTTTTGTCTTTTTCTTTCTCCTACTTCCTCCTTCCTCTTCCGCTGGTCACCAGCCTTGGCGACGGCCCGTAGCCCAAGGATCGGCTTGCCCAAAGCCGGTGAGCTCGAGGCTCGATAAATCAAGGCAAGCTCGGGCTCGGTCAAGGCCGACGAGCCTCCACCCTAGCCGGCTTGTGGTGAGGCTTGCACAAGCGAGGGCTGGGGCTCGTCGGCCTCGGCCAAGCCTCAAACTTCTTGACTATGCTATTCCATCTTTTCAAGTTTTTCCCTCTCAAACTTCTTGCAACTAAATTATGGGAGAAGTGCTCTAATAACTTAATTATTCGTATTTTCTGGTAATTTCTTGTTCCGAAGAGATTCATCCAAAAAAAAAAAGTGCGAAATATAAAAAGTAACCGAAAAAATCCCTTCTGTGATGGAGTATTCTCTTTCGAAGTTTTGCCCTCCCAAAATTCTTGTAACAGGACAAATAACTAAGATTCTTACCAGAATATTCCTTTCAATAACGTTTTGAAGTGTTCCCTGTCAAACTTTTTTATTCCAGCTCAAAGTTTTGCAAAAATTGTTGATTTCAAGAGGACAAATAACGTCTCCCATTTCTTGCTCTCGAATTTTTTAGTAATTTTATGTCTGTCAAAAGATTCGTTTAGTTATATTTATAGTTATATATAACTATAACTAGAACTAGAACTATAACTATAGCTAGTTTGTTCTTTTATTCATTACCTTCCTCTATGTGTACAATTTTACGACTAACCCACCAACCACCTAGCGGTAAGCATGGCCCGAGTTGGTCCGGTTCCCTTAGTAATTGGGGACCGGATCAGTGGTCCCCGTCCCAGTTTTTGGAGTTGGGGATTGGATCAGAATTCCCTGGAATCGGACTGATTAATCTAGTCCGATTCTCGAGCGATCCAATGAAATCGGTAAATAATGGTCCTTTGAAAAAATTATATCGTACCTTTAAAGAATTTTTGTTAGATTATTTTACGTCTTAGTTTTAAATTGCCAAAAAAAAGAAAAGAAAAATAGCAAGTTTTCGTTCTCTTCGATGGACAATTCCTACACGGCAAGAGGAAACATTTTGCAGTTAGATTACCAATATTCGGAAATATTAAACAAGCGTCAATTTGACAGTAGTCGACTTCGGAATATTGGAGGATATAATCCAATAACAATGCTTATGCAATGAATAGAGGATAGAGAAAGGAACCAAAACTCCTTCTCACAACCTTGAAGTTGTCTTGTAGATCAATCAAACGAACTGTGTAGAATTTCACCGAGTCAAATCCAAACTAACACAGGCTAAGAACAAGTTGCAGTCGACGATAGCGAAACCTCCCTCTCTCTCTTCTGGGTAAGAGCATGCCCTATTCATGGTGATAGTTTACTCTAAAAATCCTAAATCATTGTTTTTCATTCCTCTCATGACGTCTCAACCTTTCCGGAGTGGATTACCCTTGGGGTCCCCCTTCTTCTTTGATCTTTCTCTCCTCTCCACCCTCATTTTCCTGTGCTGAAGTAGTAGATATAGGAAAATGGTGATGTTATTTTTTACTACTATGAAATTTCTTACATGACCAGCAACATCACATAGCCCAGACCTCTCTCATTGCCTGAATGTACCAGATTAGACCAAAATTTCCCCTAACCCTAATTCTCTGGGCCGCCACTCTGCACAAGGGCTCCCTTCATTCAAATGTCCCCCCCTCTTCCACTGATTTCACAATAACACAGAAGCAACACGACGATTCCTTCTTGGTGTCATAGGGAGTTGACAGCTAGTGGCTTGGGTTATCTGGACTTGGGACTCCCCACCCAGTTCATTTTCATTTCAGCCGCAACCTGCAGGGGGCGTTTGACTGGATTTTGTTAAGGTGTGTTCCTGTGATAAAATAGAAAGCAAAATGGAGGGTGAGAAGCCACCGGGGGATATATGAAGATTTTGAGCTGGAATTGTCAGGGGTTGGGCACTCCTCTGACGTTTCAGGCATTGAGAGCCCTATTGGCTCATGGAAGACCCAATTTGGTTCTCTTGATGGAGACAAAAAATGAGGAAACCATTGTGGATCGTATTAGATGACGTCTTAATTTTCAGAACTCAATGTTGGTGCACCCTCAGGGGATAGTAGGGGATTTAGCAATCATGTGGACTGCGGAGGTGTCAATTGAATGATTTCTAGCACTAAGGAGCACGTTGATACTATTAGCAAAGACCCGAAAAGTGGAGGTAAGATGAGAATTACCTTTCTCCATGCATCCACAATCTTTTAGGAGAGACTTTTACTGTGGCAGCATTTATCCACCATCCATGCCAGCAATCAATTCCCTTGGATCTGCATGGGTGCTTTCAATGAGACTCTCTACGAGTGGGAGAAGGTAGGGAATAGGGAAGTGGATCATTACAGATTCATTGCTTTCAGAGAACTACTTTACGATTACTGTCTAATGGGTATCGAGAGTAAGGTCTGCACTTTCACTTGGGCAAACAAAAGAGATGGACTAGTCCTGGTGGAAAAGAGATTAGATAGGATCCTATGCAACGCAGATTGGAGGGTATTATTCCCTAATGCCGAAGTCATTGCCTTACTAGCTATCGGCTCCTACCATAGCCCTCTACTTCTTTTTTTGCATCTGGCTTGTGTGAAGAGGAAAAAAGGATTCAAATTTGAAGCTTTCTGGCTAAATGATCAGGATTGTAGTGAAATTATCAAAATGTTTTGGCTCAGTCCTTATTCAGCATCAGGGGACTTTTCAGGGAAAGTGAATGGGGTTTCTGAGGAACTTACCACGTGGAGTAAAAGGAAATTTTCTAACGCTTCTCATCAGATTGAAGTGTTGAAAAAGAAACTTATGAAAATTACTAATAGAACAACATGGGCTTTTTGAAAGTAACCAAGAAATGGTGGAATAAATGAAAAACTCTTGAGGCAGGAAGAAATGCATTGGGGCCTAAGTTCATAGATAAACTGGCTAAAATGGGGGGATCGGAATACTAACTTCTTTGTTTGCTCATAACTTCTTTTTCCAAGACAATCTTTTTGTCTGAGATTTGGACATTAATGTGCCTATTCCAAATTATTTCCTGTAGTAGATCGTGACTAGATGATATTTGTGCTTCTGGCTTGGGAGACAGTGAGTCTGGCTATACAGGTAACTTTAGCACTTTTGTTGCTCAAGCATGACTATTATATAGAATTTGCAAAGATGACAATTGTTAGGAGCACTTTGTTGCTGATTAGATATATGTATTTCCTCATTGGAGAGTATATGTGAGAACTACTTGCTAAAAGAATGGAGCTCTTATTTCGGTCAATCGGTTCGTGTATTTCTATGTTTTTATCAAATCGGACTCATCATATGTTAGTTTGAATTTAGTAATGGGGAAACAGATACTGTTGAAGTCAATTGCTGAGCTGCTTTTAGTATTCATAGTGTCGATTTCATAGTGTCTATAATTTATTGGTTCCCTCTTCACTTAAATATGTTTCTCATTCCAAACGAATTATGAATTGCAAATATGGTGCATATCAATTCATGGATCTCATGTCTCACTTTAGGTCACTATATTGTGATATATGGCTATGATGTAGACAAAAATGAATTTGAGATAAGAGATCTTGCCGGTTCTAGGTATCTATTTGATTCTTTAGCTCTCCAGTTTCTTCTTGATGGAAAAAGACTCATGCTATGTCTTGGAGATTAGCTACTACTTTTCTTCTTCGAAGTGATTACCATTTTCCATAGTTGTTATGTTACTCCGCCTCTCAACTGTGATGCTAGAAGGACATAAAGCTATCCAATCATATTGTGTAGATAAAATGGTATCTTTTTTGTTCTGATTAATTTATCTTTTCTATGGACATGAGGTTCTAAAATTTGACTGAGGAAGCCACTAGAACATCCATCCATTGTGATTTTTGCTGCATTGAACATGGTTTTGCCGAAATTGTTGCTGTTTTTTTGAAGTCGTTGCATCAATTACTTTGCACGTGCAAAGTTAACCGATGGCTGAGTTAGAGGTAATTCATCACTCATACTATGAGAGATATATTTTTCTTTCTTAAGTAATGGATGAGATGTTATTTTGCTTGTAAAAGCACTATGTTAAATATTTTTTGTTCTTTTCGTTGCAAAATGAAACTTGCCATCTTTCATATGTAATGCGAGATTTGGAGAAAAGTTATGAGCCTGCAGTAGGTATCATTGTTCAAATGAACTTGAAGCATATAATGATTATGTGGCTTATGCAATTGGCAAAGAATTTGGAGTGAGGAAGGGTAAGGTGGTTAGAAATGCTAAAGGAGAAATAACCCGACGAACATTTGTGTGTAACTGTGAGGGGTGTTCTACAAGTGTATTCGATAAAGAAATGAAATATGACAGGTTTGAAGTTAGATGCGGCTGTCTTGCTCATATCAAATTTAAGGTGGATAACGGTGTCTATGAATCAATTGTGGAGCTTTTGTGTGGAGAGGGAGAGATACAATTTCCACTCTAGGGCTAATCTCACTTGAAGAGAAAAAAGTTCCCCCAAAACAGAAGGTTCAACAGTCCTTTCTAAGATCTATTGTTGTACATTTTGAGCTTTATTAAGACCTTTATTGTTGCAGGTTAAACTTAATGAGTTTGTGAATCCTGGTAAAGCAATTGCGATTACAGGATCGAGATTACAGGAATCCGTTAGACATATACCCTAAAGCAATTGTGTAATAATTACTTGTTAGGGATTTCAGTTGTACTTTCAATTTCATATTTAATTAATGGCAAAGACATATTCATTCATTTGTCAATTATTTACATATATGAATAAATTCTATAAGATCTATTATGACTTGACCTATTCTTAAGACGTTGAGAATATGTGCGATGGGTTTACAGTTAGATCGAATCTTTAAACTATTCCCGGTCGATGGATCATTGAATGGATATCAATAATCCTGTAGAAACCGGTGTGTTCTTAACTTCACCATTAAGTATTGGATACTTAAGGGAATAACGAGTTACAAGTCATTAGGTATTGCGATGCCCGAGTTAGAACACACGTGCTTGTACCGGACAAGTTCATGGAACGTGACATGCTTTGAACAATTAGCAACATGGAAGCTTTTAGCGTGGTCAATATCTAATCTTTCATGCTCTGGTCTTGTGTAAATAATCCTTAGACCTGAGGCACAATGTTGACTTGTGTGTTGGATGGCTATGGTTCACAAGTGCGCATATTGGCGGTTCATCGATCTGTCTTTGTACTTGATGGTCATAGTTCATGCACATACGAAGTCACATGAGTGCGTAAAACAGAATCTGTCTCCTTGTTACATGTAAGGTATGATGTCCTATGCGATCTAATTATGACAATGCATTTAAATCCTCGGTCGGGGTTGTAACCGAGAATAAAATGTTTATGTATTGTATAAATGCACGTTGATTGGATTTGTACATATGATCGAATTGGTGGCTTGATAAATATTTCGTGATCTTTGTTCGATCGGGATATAGTAAGATAGAGGGATTGAATTACACTGTAGCCAAAATTGATGAATTCATTATATTCTTAAAGCATTCACACTGCCTGGGTAGCCATAACATATTTCTATATATCATTCATGGCTTGTAGGACCTAGAGGTTAATAGGGACAACCAATTCTCCCGAAAATATTAATGTGTTAATGCATATCTTACTTGCCACTCAATGATGAACCTAGGGATGCCACACACCATAACTAATACATGACGACATTGAATGGGAAAGACAACATTGCAAATATGTTTGCAATCACGGCTATCGAATAGTCGGGCTGAAATTAGATTAAATATGATTTAATTTAATTCTTATTTTTGGTTATGGACTACGTGCATAAGATGCACACGTACGCTCAAAGTGGATACATATTGATGTGCCCAAAATACACACATGTGGTTGCACTATTATAAATTAATTAAAATGCATTATATATGATTTGATGTATATATAGTGTTGCACGCATTTGAGATGTGCGTGCAACACTAATGGTCAGCATAATGAGTTGTTATGCTGACCAAGTGCATGTAGTGTAAGCATACGGTCAACAAAAGTTGCCGGCCGTGTGCTTGTTTGCCCATGAGTAGGTCGTGTGCCACATTCGTACAATCTGCAAAGTGTGTATGCCCACGATCAGCAACGGTTGATGATCGTGTAAACGCAAGTGTGATCGCGTGAGTAAAAAAGAGTGAACGAGAGGAAAAGATTTTTCTCTCCCGAGTGTGCATTGTGAGAGTGTAGAGAAAAGTGATCAGAAAATTGTTCTCTCTATCCTTTCTCTTGTGACCAAAAGATTAAGAGTGCGGAGAGTTATCTTCACAATATTGCTAGTACAATTAAATGTAGTGATTATCCGCGTCCTCTTTCTCCCGTTTGTCATACGATTGGTGGTGCGTCCGAACTAGAGGTTAGGCACTTGTCGAACTCGAATTAAAGAACATCCGAGCAAGTCATTTAATGCATGTTTCAAAAGGAAATTCGTTTAATCCCTTCATGTTAATTGATTTTTTTTTATTGAAACACACGAATAACGCCTATGGAGGTATATGTATGGGTTTTTATTTTCGCTGCGTTTACATTTTATTTTTGGCTATGCATGTTACGTATATCCCAACAAGTAGTATCGAGCCAATCCTTAGGCGTTTTTGTGCGTTCAATTGATTTAGGTTCATAATAATTTTTGCGTTCCAATGGCCAATTTAATTTTAGTGAATTGTTAGCTCTTACGTGGCCAATAGAAGTTGATTATTTTATATGATAAATTAATCAACATAGCAAAAATTGGGACTAAATCAATTTTGAATTGAAAATCTGTAGTTAGTTTTATATTACGTATGAATTCTGCAAAAATGATTCGCGGCTACGAATCTAGTGGCGAGAACGCTATTGCTGCTTAGAATTACGAACGTGAAATTTGTTTTGTCGGCATTAATTTCTTGATGTGGCTTGCATTGTTTGACCATGAATTTGATTCAATGTAGAATTTATTTGTCCCTTTCGAAGCTTTAAATTATGAATTTATTGTTCACGTGAAAAGGGTGATGATCATGGAAAAACCCATAATCAATGTGATTGATGTGCGAATGAATGTGTGATGATTACAAGTATTTTTTGGATTGTAATTATTAAATGGAGGCTGGTCCTTCTTTTATTTTTCATGTAATTTTTATTTTTAGTGTAGCTTAGCCTAGTCAATTGTTGATGTAAATGCTATGAGGGTTATGTGGAGGAGACATTAAGCTAGAGAGCTCTATGGGCCCGGTTCGTGAAGAGTTCGAGGAATTAAGAAGAAGTGAAGAGCAGTTGTCACATCTCGAATTTTCATAGTTAGATAGTAAAATAAACCCTATTGATATATCTTTTGAGAAATTCTTCGGGAAAGCTATCTAGAAATTCTACATGAGTTATTTTGATATTTCATAAAGAAACAATTGCTTGGCTTGTTTAGGGAATTTTCCAAAAAGGGCATTGGAAAGATATAATAGTATGTATAGCTCATGAATTGATATTATAAAATAAATAAACCAATGTTATGCTAAATTGAACTAACAGTAAGTCAATTTTTAAGAATGAGGTCAATGCTAGGTCAACGATAAATTAATTTTCTAAAGAAAATGATGAAGTCAATGTTAAGTCAATGCTAAGTCAACAATAAGTCAATTTTCTAAGAAATAAGATTAATGTCATTTTCATGTATTAAATGAGGTTTATTAATTAACTATACAAATGGACCAATTAAATAAGGATAAGTGGCTGCCATAGAGACTTAAGTTAACAGCTTAAACAAATGGAGCAATAAGAGGCAAGCTCATTAATAAAACTTGGGGATTAAGTTAGAAAAGTCAAGTATCATGATGTTCTAAAGGATAAGATCAATGTCACTTTCATGCATTAAATAAGGTTCATTAATTATGTAACAAATGGACCAATCGAATAACGAAAAATGACTATTTTAGGAACCTAGGATAATAGCCTAAACAAATGGATCAATAGAAAGCAAGCTCATTAATGAAATTTAGGAAATAAGTTAGAAAAAGTCAAATGCTATAAATGTGTTCATATCTATAGAGAAACTTGATGAGCAAGTTGTTAATAAAGAAAATTGAAAAAGAAGTAGAAAACAATAAATATATTCTAATTACCATGAATGAAATTACATTAGCAGGATTAGTAAAGTTAATATGCTCTCCAATATGGTAAAATGAAATGTCATTAATAACCGAATTAAAATATTTTATTGGAAATTTATAAAAAGAGATGAAGCTTGATGACACAAGCACAAATTACGGCACGTCAACCGGCTTGTCGGTGCGAGGCAACCGTCGGCCCACGCTACCATGAGGGATGGCATGAGCTTGGGTGACTCCCTATGGGCGGCGCCGATGGCTGTTGTCCCTTGACAGAAGTCGATTGTATTCCGAACTAGCTAATCATCTTTAATTAGTTAAGGTTAATTTAAAGATAGTTAGCTCTATCTAATTACTAAACCAATTGATTAAGATTGTAATTAAGATGATTAAAGCTTCTTGAACATTTGGACCAATGAAAAATTGCCAATAACCTATCCTAGGACCAAGATGACAAGTGGACCAATAGAAAAATGGTAAGTAGCTAAAAGACAAGGCTATGTGATTAGGCTTGCTAGGTGGCCTCTCATTAGAATGATAAGTTCTATTTATAAATAAGGTCTTGAATTCTACAAACTTCTTCATTAAAATGTTTGACTTTTAGGGGAAAATTTCATTATTATATCCTTGAGAAATTTCTAGAGCAAGATCATAGGATTGCTCCAAATAGGATGGTCCCCCTATTGAAAACTAGCCAACACTTTCTCTCTTCTTGCCCTTTCTTTGGTCGACCACCTCTCTCTTTCCTCTCCTCTTATCGCTTCAAATTCCATCACCCTGCTGCCTTACCACCTCATCGCTCCGCACGCTAGCGCCACCTCATCGTTCTATCGCCTCAAGCAACATGCCCGCCACCTCATCCGCGGCCAAGTACGCCATCACCGTTTCATTGTTATTACTTAGTTTTATTAAAGCAGTAATTCGAAAAGAGGTAAATGAGATTTCTAGATCTAATACGATAATATTCATTTATTACTTGATTTGGCGTTGTATTTTGGTATGATTGCATGCGTTTATGTATTTTATGGCATTAATGACAAGTTTTTAGTTAAAATTGCATGGAAAGGAGTTTGAGGACGCCGAGTGGAGAATAATCAAAGACGGAATAAGAATTGCCAAGGCCAACCGGATCGGTAAAGGACCGATCCCGGACTTGGTTGGGTCCGGAACAGGTTCCACTCGGCTTGAACAGAATCGGTTCGATTTTGTTATGCGAAATTGGGTCGGTCTGGATGGGGTCCAGACAAGACCGATTCGGTTTAGCCTGTCCAGACGCAAATTGGGGTTGATCGGTCCGGTCTTGGATGGTTCCAATATTCGATTTGGTTTTAAGCTTCGACGGAATAGTTTGTCGGATTTGAAACAATTCAATTAAACCCTTATCATGCCTTCGTTCCAACATTTTTGCAACGTTGGATAACATGAAAAGATAATAACCAGTGCATGCTTGCTAGATTGTGGATTGGCATTAAAAGACATTTACGGGCCTCAATTAGCTTGAGAAGTTATGGGGTAGGGCTCAAGGGTAAACGACGTATTTATCAAGTAACCGTTGCTCACAACAACAAAAAAGCAAGTGCCATCATCCACCAAAAGTTTACTTGAGGCGATGGCATAGACATCGTTTATCATTATCAAGTGATTCAACTCATGTGCCGTTGGTCACATAAAGTGTCAACATTGCCTAGTACCAGAAGTCTCGAAATAACCTTGAGAACAAGGATGCTCGATAAGTGAAAAGAAAAGTAAATGCATTAGTGTATGTTTTCCTTACATGAAAAGGATTCGATTGGGAAAAGTACATGCTTTGTTGCATCTTTGATTTACATGAAAATGATTCGATTGATGATGCTTGGCATTCTTGAAACTAATCACAAGATAGCTTCGTGTCAAATATTTTTACACCGCCGAGGTGAGTACTATTATGATATTCCTATCTTAGTCTAGAAATTTCATTTACTGGACTATTTGCTCACCCCAATATTTTTCGGGAAAGAAAATGGAGTTTCCACGAGATCCACTATTTAGGTATCCTGTCCGTATGACTCACCTCCGCCGATGTAGAAACCGGCCTCACATATGTCCGTATCATTGCAACCGTATGGATCGATGTGGAACCGGCACACTAGATACCCATTGAGTTCATCTCGTGGCATGAACAAATGCCGGAGGACATGACGAGAGGACCACTGCGAAATCTTAATATCCATGGCTCATCTAGACCTCAAGGTAGAGCAACATCGTGAAGTAGGGCTTGCTAAGAAGTAGGGTCATCTTGTCCTCTAATGAGTAGATGGTATAGCGGATCGGTAAGATGCATGAATGATCGGATAGCCTCTAATATTTTTTGGTATATAAGATAAGTTGGGAGGTGAAGTGCTATGGGTATATGAGGATGTTTGACATGTGTAGCTTTCATAGATTTTGGATTGTAAAATAGAATAGGAAAGCTAGATTTGATATGAAGAGTATTAAGCGATGTGCAAATGGTATGGGCTGCCCACTATATAATACTAAGAAGGTTTGTAAATGACATAGAAGCTGCTATGTTGACTAAGTAGATGGGGTAGTAAATCCACTACCTTTAAGAATAAAAGTTGACAAAAAATAAGGAATTATACTAGAATTAAATTTAGTGTCATATAGTTGAGAAGTCTGTAGAACTAACACCTAAGGGTCATTAAGCAACTCTAAAAGAGAAAGACACTCTTGGAAATTGAATTAGAAAATTAGATGTCTAAGATAAATAAATAATGGGGTAGGTCCTGGGATTGTTACAGCAACTCTCCATTATTAAAACATTATAATGGTTAAATGTGATCTCATTGGCTCGAGACCCATTAAACCATAATTCCATGATCACCGCATAAGATAGATGTTTATACGTTTGATATCTATTTATTTATTATGTTTATGTGAGCATGTTAAACAAGTTAATGTACAAAGTGAGACCTTTAATAATGATTGAAACCTCCTTAAAAATAATATTAAGTCGTAACAAGTTTTGGATTTGTGCCCTTCCGTCATCGTGATTTGATCCTATATTATAGTGGTTGATTGATCGGCTATGTATATATAGGGGTCAATTGTCATTCATAAAAATGAACCACTCCATTAAGCATATGATGTTATGGGTTTAAAGTTGAACGATTTTCAATAACTGTTAGGTGAGAGGATCGTTTGTGTTTTCAATGCTTGTATGAGATGATGGGTTAGACTTAACTATGATCATGAAGTCAATAATCGTTAGGTGAGATTTTCATGGTCTAGAGGCCGAAGTTATGATTGGAACTCACATACAATGCGTTGAATAAGTTGATTTACTCACTAAGTTCATAAAATTCCAATAACTGTCATGTGAGCTAAACTATAAGCTGGTGGGACTTCGATCCCCACTAGTAATCTTTATCCAACAAAGATTGCCGTTTCCTATTTTAAGGAGTATGTGATCCGAATATAAATATAGTGGGAGGCTCTATTTCATTTAAAGGCCAAAATGAAATAGTTATTTTGAAAGACAACGGCTAACAATTTTTTTTCTACACCGATAGTTATTACTCCGAAAATGGTAAACACAAACCCGCTTGCTTCAATATTTGACAAGAATTGTTTGATTGGACCCAATTTCACTAATCGGGTGAGCAATTTGAGAATTGTTCTCAATTAAAAAAAAAACTCAGGTATGTGCATGATGAAAAAATGACAACCTCCTTTCTTGAGGGTGGAACCCAAGAGGAACGCATCACTTATGATAAATGGCATGATGATGACTTAAAAGTTAGGTTATATATGCTTGCTTCAATGAATAATGAATTTCGGAAGACATATAAAGCAATGGAAGATGTTAGGTCGATCATATTGCAATGTAAGGAATTCTTTGATGAGAATGGTCGAATCTCTAGATATGAGATATTTAAGGCTTTGTACCGTATGCGGATAGCTGAGGGATCATCGGTTAATGATCATGTTTTGAAAATGATTTGGCACATAGAAGAATTAGCTAGGATGAATCTTATCATGGATAATGATTTAACCGTGGATTTGATCTTTCAATCTTTACCCGATTCCTTCTCTAGTTTTGTCCAAAACTTCCACATGCATAAGATGGAGAAAACTCTTGTTGAGTTACGTAGCATGCTGGTAGTTTATGAGAAGGAAATTCACAACACGAAGTCAAATGTAGTGGCTATGGCTAAGGTTAAGGCTTTTCTTCAAAAAGTAAGACTGTTTTGAAGAAAAAGAAATGTAAGAAGCCTTTGAAAGTTGCTATGCAAGTTAAGCCCAAGGTTGAAAAAGGGAAATATCATTACTGTAGCGTTATGGGGCACTGAAGGAGGAGTTGTAAGAAGTACCTCGCGAACTTGAAGGTTAAGCCCAAGAACCAACCTTGCGAAGGTATGGTGTCTATGTTTATTGAAACTAATTTTATGGTTAGTGCTGAATCCAGCTTATGGATTCCGGATTCTGCTCCAACCTCAAATATTTATATGTCTTTGCGGAATTTGAAAATAAGTAGGATCTTGAGGCGAAATAAGATTGTCCCGACATTTGGAAATGGAGCAAGAGTTGCTGCATCACCTATAGGGACTTTTCGTTTATGTTTATCTTCTGGACATGTTTTGGTTTTGGAAAATTATTTACATTATGAGAATGTTGTTCGGAACATCATCTCTATACCTCGTTTGAGTAAATAGAATTATGAATTTTCTTTTGCTGATGATGTATGTTATATTTTTCATAATAGAAGATGTGTTGGTTCCGGTTTATTAATCAATAATCTCTATACTATTATAATGTTCGATAATGCGATTACCAATGTCAATAAGCAAAATAATTATGATGTAAATGCCATAACCAATAAATGCCCTAGAGATAGTCCAAATCCAAAGTATGTTTGGCATCTCCGATTAGGTCATATTAGGGAAGACAGAATCAACAAGTTGAGTAATGATGGATATATTGCTCCAATTGATTTTGAACCATGCTAGGCTTGTGATGCATGTCTTTTAGGAAGAATGACCAAAATGCCTTTTGGTGGACATAGTGCGCGAGCTCTTGACATCTTGGGATTGATACATACAGATGTACGTGGATTAATTAATGAAAATACTAAAGGTGGTTATTCTTACTTCATTATCTTTATCGACAATCATTCACGGTATGGCTATTTGTACTTAATGAAATGTAAATCTGAATCCTTTGAAAAGTTCAAGGAATTTAAGTCTGAAGTTGAGAAATAAATAGGAAAGAGTATAAAAGCTCTTCGATCTAATCGAGGAGGTAAATACCTTGGTACTGAATTTTTGGACTATCTTAAAGATAATGATGTTTTGTCACAATGGACACCTCTTGCAACTGTCGAACATAATGGTATATCTAAAAGAAGAAATATCACTTTATTAGATATAGTGCAATCTATGATGCGTTATACCAATTTGCTTGTATCCTTTTAGGGATATACCCTTGAGATAGTTGCATATTTACTGAACAAAGTGCTATTCAAATCTATTCCAACCGCACCTTATGAGATATGGCACAGTAAGAAACCAAGTCTTAATCATATCAAGATTTGGGGTTGTCCATCTTTTGTTAAGAAGTTGAGAAAGAGAAATTGGAAGCTAGGTCTGAACAAGGTCACTTCATTGGATATCCGAAAGAGACTCTTGGATATTATTTCTATTTTCACTCTAACTAAAGAATTTCGATCAGTAGACATGCTTCCTTTCTAGAGAATTAGTTTGTCCGGGAAGGTAGTCTTGGGCAAAAAATAGTATTACAACAAGAAACCAATGAAGTACCAAATAACCAAGTTCGGACACTAATCTCTAATTTAGAGGAAGCTTTTAATACACAACCTCCGAGGAGAAATGCAAGAATGTCTCGTCTACATGTTCATTATAGACACTCGGTTGAAGATATTGAGCCATTATTCATTGTGAATGATAGTGATTAGTTGAGTGATCCTAACATCTATGAGGAGGCAATGTCGAACATTGATTATAATAAATGGCTAGAGAGATGAAATCCGAAATGGATTCAATGTATTCCAACGATGTTTGGACTTTAGTTGATCCGTCTGATGGTATTATACCAATTGGCTGTAAATGGATCTTCAAGAGGAAAATGAATGCTGATGGTCAAGTTGGAACTTACAAAGCATGACTGGTGGCAAATGATATCATAAAAAAGAAAGGATCGATGACGACAAAATTTTGTCATCTGTAGCTATGCTAAAATCCGTTTGGATTATGCTGGCTATAGCTATACACCTTGATTTTGAGATATTTCAGATGGATGTCAAAACATTTTTTCTAAATGTTTTCCTCGAGGAGGATATCTATATGGAACAACCACGGGGTTTTGAATCCATTGGTGAAAGTCGGAAGGTGTATAGGCTTAAGAGATCCATTTAAGGACTCAAACAAACCTCTAGAAGTTGGAATATCTATTTTGATGAAGTAGTCAAATCGTTTGGCTTCATCAAGAACTCGGATGAACCTTATGCATACAAGAAGGTCAGTAGGAGCGCAATTGCGTTTCTAATTCCGTATGTCGATGATATACTTTTAATCGGGAATGATATTCCAATGATATCATCGATCAAACTACTCTTGCCATAGAAATTCTCCATGAAAGATTTAGGAGAGGCAACCTATATTTTAGGTATCAAGATATATAGAGATAGATCGAGAAGATTGATTGGCCTCTCACGGTCTACTTACATAGACAAAGTGTTGGCACGGTCTAACATGAAATGTTTAGAAAAAGGATTATTGCCTTTTAGGCATAGAATCCGTCTTTCCAAGGAGATGTATCCCAACACTCCTGAAGAAAGAGAGCGGATGGCAAAGATACTTTACGCAACCGCTATGGAAAGCATAATGTATGCTATGTTATGTACGCAACTTGATATTGTGCATGCTATAAGCATTACTAGCAGATATCATTATGATCTAGGGGAAGAGCACTAGATAGTGGTCGGGAATATCCTTAAGTACTTACGAAAGACTAAGGATTTATTCTTGATATATGGAGAAAGATAGTTTAAATTTGAAGCTTATATCGATTCCCATTTTCAATCGGATCCTAATGATTATAAGTATACATTTGGGTTTGTCTTTATACTCAATGGGGGTGCAGTTAGTTAGAAGAGTTCCAAATAAAGCATAACTGTTGATTCTACCACCGAGGTAGAGTATGTAGCCACTTCCGAAGTAGTGAAGGAAGCAGCTTGGATGAAGTTCATTTCTGAACTTGGAGTAGTTCCTTCCATTGAGCAGACAGTTACATTGTTTTGTGAAAACAATGGGGTAATAGCTCAAGCTAAGGAACCGAGGTCTCACTAGAAGTCAAAGCACATTGAGAGGCGTTTTCATCTCTTCGGAGAAATAGTTGAGAAATGGGATATTGCCTTGTAGAAAATTGCCTCAGCAGAAAGCGTGGTAGATCCCTTTAGTAAGGCCTTCCCTCAATCTTCTTTTGAAAGTCACATTGACAAAATGGGTTTGAGGTACCGGACTAGTTAGCTTTCGTGCAAGTGGGAGATTGTTAGATATATACCCTAAAGCTACCATGTAATAGCTACATGTTAAGGATTTCAATTGTACTTTCAATTTCTTATTTAATTAATTGCAAAGACATATTTATTTATTTGTCTAATTATTTATATATATGAATAAATTACATAAGATCGGTTGTGAGTGAACCTATTCTTAATACGTTGAAAATATGTGTAATGGGTTCACAGTTAGACTAAATCTTTAAAATGTTCCCGATCGATGGATCATTGAATGGATATCGATAATCTTGTTGATAGCAGTGTATTCTTAACTTCACCATTAAGTATTTGATACTTAAGGGAATGATAAGTTACAAGTTATTGGGTATTGCAATACCCGAGTTAGAACACAGGTGCTTGTACCGGACAAGTTCACTAAACATGACACGCTTTGAACGATTAGCAACATGGAAGCTTTTAGAATGGTCAATATATAATCATTCATGCTCTGGTCTTCTGTAAATAATCATTAGACCTAAGGCTCGGTGTTGACTTGTTTGTTGGATGGTTATGGTTCATAAGTGCGCATGTTGGCAATTCATCGATCTGTCTATATGCTTGATGGTCATAGTTCATGCACATACGAAGTCATACGTGCGTGTAAAATGGAATCTATCTCCTCGTTACATGCAAGGTATGTTGTCCTATGCGATCTAATTATGAAAATGCATTGAAATTCTTGGTCGGGGTTGTAACCAAGAATAAAATGTTTGTGTCTCATATAAAGGCATGTTGATTAGATTTGTACATATGATCGAATTAGTGGCTTGACAAATATTCCATGGTCTTTGTTCAATCGGGATATAGTAAAACAGAGATATTAAATTACACTGTAGCCAAAATTGACGGGTTCATTATGTTCTTAAAACATTTATATTGTTTGGGGTAGCCATGACATATTGCTAGATATCACTCATAGCTTGTAGGACTTGAAGGTTGATCAAGACAATCAATTCTCCTAAAGTACTAATGTGTTAGTGCATGTCTTATTATCAGCTTAATGATGAACCTAGAGATGTCACACACCATAACCGATACATGACAACATTGAACGGGAAAGACAACATTGCAAATATGTTTGCAATAGCGGCTATTGAATAGTCGGGCTGAAATTAGATTAAATATGATTTAATTTAATTCTTATTTTTGGTCAGGGACTACATGCATAAGATGCACATGTACGCTCATAGTGGAGACATATTGATGTGCCCAAAATACACTCATGTGGTTACACTATTATATTTTAATTAAAATGCATTATATATAATTTGATGTATATATATAATTTGATGTATATATACATCAAATTATATATAATGTGTTAGTGCATGTCTTATAGCATGGATATAGTAAGAATGCTTTAATTATGTTATTAAAGGTTTCACACTGTCTAGGTAGCCATGACATATTGCTAGATATCACTCATGACAACAATGAACGGGAAGGACAAAATTGCAAATATGTTTGCAATCGTGGCTATCTAATAGTTGGGCTAAAATTAGATTAAATATGATTTAATTTAATTCTTCTTTTTAGTCATGGACTACATGCATAAGATGCACATGCACGCTCATAGTGGACACATATTGATGTACCCAAAATACACACATGTGGTTACACTATTATATTTTAATTAAAATGCATTATATATAATTTGATGTATGTATAGGGTTGCACGCACATGAGATGTGCGTGCGACACTAATGGTCAGCATAATGAGTTGTCATGTTGACCAAGTCCATGTGTTTTAATTTTTAAAAAAATAGAAAAATAATAGTGGGAGGACACCGCCAGCAAAAGTTGCTAAGCGTGTGCTTGTTTACCCACAAGCGGATCGTGTGCCACATTCGCACGATCCGCAACGTGTGCATGCCCATGATCGGCAACAGCTTCGTTGATCATGTAAAAGCAAGTGTGATTAGCAAATATATATTTTTGCTGCGCGTGGGTAAAAAAGAGTGAATGAGAGGAAAAAATTTTTCTCTCTCGAGTGAGCATTGTGAGAGTGCATAGAAAAGTAAGCAGAAAATTGTTTTCTCTATTCTTCCTCTTGTGACCAAAAGATTAAGAGTGCGGAGAGTTATATTCACAAGATTGCTAGCACAATTAAGTGTAGTGATTATCCCCGTCGTCTTTTTCCCATTCGTCATACTATTAGTGGTGTGCCCGAACTAAAGGTTCGACGCTTGTGGGACTCGAATTAAAAAACATCTGAGCAAGTCATTTAAAGCACGCTTCAAAAGGTAATTCGTTTAACCCCCTTTGTGTTAATTGATTTTTGATTGAAACGCACGAACAACGCCTTTGCCGATACATGCATGGGTTATTATTTCCATTGCGTTTATGTTTTATTTTTGTCTATGCATGTTACGTGTATCCCAACAGAATCATTGCAATAGATTTGGATGCAATTAAATGCTCATTATCGGATGTACAGGTGCATCCTCTACTTGCCATTGCACGCTTCATGCTTAGTCTATATAGTTGAGTGCTACTTCACTAGGACAAAGTTGGCTTATTTTGTAGAAATCTATGAAGAAGCTATTATCATGTGGAACTATTCTAGTTGGCCACAATTTGAACAGTGACTTGCGAGGTATTTGAGCATTTTGATTTGATACATTAAAATTTTGCTCTCTGCCAATACTAAAACTTTGAGAAATCATTTAGTATTGGTAGTTTTCCATCTGACTGCGATATATCCTATGTTTCTATTTTCATTATGTATTTTTGGTTTCAGCACTGAAGCTAGATCATGAGAGAGTAATTCATACCTCATACATCTTCAAGTATCCTGATGCATGTTTTCAAAGCACCCAAAGACAAACCCCAAAAGCAATTGGGAACCATAAAATCGACACAATCCTCTCCGCCATCATCACCGAGAAAGGGACGCGATCAAAAGAAACTTCACAGGCACAGGCACGGACGCACGAAATTGACATTCTCGTCTAAAATCCACGGGCTCAAGTGCAAAATTTCATCGAAATAGAGAAACCCAGAGAGAGAGAGAGAGATTGATACTTGGAAAGAGCGTGGTGAGCCGGAGTACGGACTTGGCGAACCTACCAAGAGCAAGCAACTGCGACTTCTTTGAAGAGCCAGAGTACGAACTTGGCAAGGCGGATTTTGGGTAGGATCTAGGGTTTGTGAGAGCGTTTCTAATTTAGGCTTTTCCTATGTCTTTCTCCCCATGAAAAGGGATTTGAGAGAGAGAGAGAGAGAGAGAGAGAGAGAGAGAGAGAGAGAGCAGATTCCTTAGCTTCAGCTCACCCATCGTGTTGTCGCCGCAAACTCGGATTGTGTACTCCTTGCTGTTCCACTTCACCATCAGCGCCAGCTCTTCCTCCATCACTAGCAATACGACAAGAACTGCTACGCGAACTTTGGCAACGATGGTCTTGGTCTGCTCTGCTCTTGGTTGGACTTTGAGAGAGAGAGAGAGTGAGCAAATTTTAATTCGTGGGATGGGATGGGCAGAGAAGAGACAGCTATCGGGAAGAGGCAGAGAGGGAAAGGGGAGAAGTAGTAACGGACACTAATGGAGACAGAGGATTTTGTAGGTTTTGAAATTTTGCAATGAGGGGCCTCGCTTTGTCACTTGTCGATTTGAGCAGTCTTCATCAGAGATGCACTAGCGCACCCAGAGCACCTAATATTTTCTCGTTAAGGTCCTGACATATTGCATCTCTAGCTACTGATCATTTGCATGGTGCTCCAAGTTGAAGATCGGATGTTATGGACCCAAGAGGTGAGTTTTGTCTTTTCTTATTACATCTCACTGACTTTAGTTGAAGATTGAAGTCAGGGAAAGCCAAAGCTACGAGAATGAAGTGGAGCCTTCGCAAGCAACAAAGTCTTGAGTGAAGTGCCTCGCAGAACTCAGAACTGGTCCACGTTCGGTATATGATCCACAAGGTCGTGTGCTTCAAAAATTTGGCAATCAATTCGCCAAATCAGGTAACTTCCTTTCCTTAGACTATTTTCGAAGTTTGTTACTTGAGTTGGTTGATTTATACATCTCGTCCAATATTTTGCATATCCCGAGCATATTGTGGATATTGTGCATATCTCCGAATATTGAGCATATTTTCTTGGATTGTGGATATTACTTGTTAGATTGATTTGCAAGTCAATCCGAGTCCTAGTCATTATCTTGAAAAGATTGCATATATCTTTCAGAATATTCAAATTATATTATATCCGAATTTATAATCTTTTCAGAAATCCTGAGCATATCTTAAATATTGTGGGTGAGATTGCCTTGAACTAAAGTCATCTTTTTCTAATTTGAGAATTATCTGCATTGTTTTGCACATCTTAAAAGATAATTTTCTTAAAACTAAGATTGAATTTTGGATAGAGATAGTGGACCCACATCACAATTTTTGGTCACCCCTAGAAATTTTCGAAATTCAAGAGCTTGGAAAGTTGCCTTTACCTCTTGTATGCTCATGTTTGTTGAATTTACTTGATTGTTTTGTTTTTACTACAAAGTTTGTACAATTATAAACAAACATGCTCATAATATATTCTCCCCATGTTGCTTGCTTCGGAAAAATAAATTACATATCCTAGCCACAATCTTATAGAATAGGTTGGTAATTTAGCATAGAATTTTGTAATCTGCCCATCGTATCATGGGATGATGTTTTTCTATACTTAATCCACTTACTGACTCGAATCTAAGAGTACATTGCGGATAAAATTCTACTCCGACCCAAATATTTGAGTATGAGATGAATTAAATCGGAAATAATCTGAATTAAGGTATATTATGAACATTTTTTTTTATTTTTATTCATCCTTTTTCCTAGTACAAAACATGTCAGAAGCCCCTTTTTCATGTCATAAATAACATCTAATATAAGTTAAGACTTTGGGAAATCATTTCTTAATTTAAATGGGATGTTATTTCACTTTTGAGCAATTTTTCTTAATATTTGTCCCTTAATCCGATTAAAAACAACATTGTTGTTTCCGCATATCATATGGTTCATGTCACATTTTTCCTAAGCCAAAAATCATTTACATCATCAATCAAAAGAGATTTTTCATTACATTTGGTACCGAAAAGGCATTAATTTTTCTAAATCAATGTAACCAAGTTTTCAGACTCATTTTCTCTAGTTCGTAGGAATAAAATAGTTTTCCCGCTATTTTATTTAGCTTTCCAATCAACCTACCAAAAACAATTAGTAGCGGCTCCGATTTAATAATTTTTCACAAAATTGAACATAAGTTGCGATTCTGTATGACTTGAAAGAGTCCGAATTAGGGTAGTTAATTTAATTAACCCGATAATCCATTAACCTAAGTTTTTCTAATTTTAGGTTTCGACACTTGCTAATCAGGAAAGACCATTAATCGTGGCTGATTTAATCGACTTGGAAGCTAGAGTGTGGAATGAACAAGAAACAAAACACCTTTTCCAAGACCAGATCATGAAAAAAAAAATCCTTTCTATTCCAATTAGTCTCAAAACAAGAGCAGATAGACTAGTTTGAACAGGGAACAAAGCAGGGTCTTATTCGATGAAAAGCGGGTATAACAACCTGATATTCGCAGCTACTAAGAACATCACAAATCAAGCATCAACATCCTACTAGACACCCAAAAACCTATGGTCTAGAACCTGGAACTTGAGAGTCCCACCCAAAATGAGATTTTCTCTTTGGAGCATATGTCAAGATGCCATCCCTACGTGCGAAAAGCTGCACAAGAGGACAGTGTTGCCTAATACAATATGCCTTCTATGCTCACAAGCCCTGGAGACTGTTGAGCATATCTTCCCTCTCTGTAGTAGGACGAAACAGGTATGGTCTGACCCTTGCATAAATATCGACATTAGCTCTTTCCACATTACCAGGATGGACAAATGGGTGACTGAGTGCTTCGATTCAAACTTGGTCTAAACGTCGAAGGAGAAAATAGCCACAATTCTATGGCTGATCTAGAAAGGTCGAAACTCCCACATCTTTCAAGCATGCCCACTCAGTCCAACTGCAAGTGTTGATGCCGTTCTCGCGTCAATAGAAAATTTTGCAAGATGGAACCCAGATTTGAAGAAAGAGAGGGGCCCGTCGACCACTTCACGTGAATTGTGGGTACTGCCAGCCGAGGGCTCCCTCAAGCTCGATATTGACTGCTCCTGGTCTGATAGAGCTTTGAAAGCTTCAATCGCTAGTATTTTACGAGATTGAAGCGGAATGATGGTGGACGGCTTCTTGAAAGCAGTGCGAGCTCCCTTAGCGATAGTGACAGAAGTCCTAGCCATGAAAGAGAGCATTTTGTTCCTGTAGATAAAGAATGGGCAGCATGTGAGAGACTCTGGTGTGTACTTGCTATGAGAATCTAAGCAGCACATGAAGGTAGATTTGCATTATACAACATCTAGTGACTATAAATCTGTTGTAGAATGCTTGATGGGCCAAGAAGAAAGTCCTCAGGCTATTAGGGACATCATTGAAGAGAGCCAAACGTTGCTAGCCCAAGTTGACAAGGTGGTGGAAGTTCTCGAGAGACTAACCAAGCCGCCGATTGGATCGCTAAGGCCCACTGAAACAAAACCCTCTTGACCAGTTGGTTATATTTACTCCCTCAACCCTTGTGGGATATTTTGTGTTAAAAAACTTACTTGTTTAGTTCTAGTAGAGCTTGCTTTATGAATGAATGAAAGTGTTTTTTGACCCCCCAAAAAAAAAAAAAAATCCAAACTGAAAGAACATGCAAAATTCACGTAAACTTTGGATTTCGTTTTGAATTCTTAGCAACCTAAACAATTAACTATGAGTCGCCCATTAGCCTATTGGAGTCGACTAGCAACCACTTGAAACATGGGAGACATGAGAGTGTTATCTCGATTCCTGCGCAACTAGAGATTCTGGGATTTATTTACACTAATTGTCTAATCAACACCCTTCTCGTACCTCTAACTAATGACAATAAGGCGATATCAATAAGTAATTGTCATTGTTCTAGACGTGGGTTTGTACCTATATTGCCACCCAAATCCAATAGTCAATTTTGCCACCTATCTTTCACACTAGAAGAAGTTTGCGATTTCTCGATTTTGAAAAGCATGTCTGGAAGATATTAGTGGCAAGCCTTCCAATGCAATGGAAATCGGTGCCAATGAACATCAGATGAGGAAATTATCGTCGGTTAATCATACCTGGAGGTCTCGTTTCTCCACTATTGCTTTCATTTGTGGCTTCACTCATTCTTGAATCTATTACTCATTTGATTCGTTTCTCCCGAATTCTTCTCGGGTTTCGGAATTTTAATATACTAACCCATAATATGATACATTACTTGTAACTAATATCTATTAACGTGCATTTCTTAACAGATTAAACGGGGAGGATTAATGGAATGGGGCGGCGCGGGTCAATACTATAACGACTCGATCCGACGAGGGTGGGGAGTGGTCGCCCGGGGTTAGAGAGGGCCTGGACAAGGAGCGATTCCTAGCATATGCTTCTAGGATGGCGAATGAGACAAGAATGAATCGAACTTTGCACCAAACATGAGGAGAGCGATTGTTGAATATATATATAAATTGAAGTTAACTCACGGAGGCACCTTTTAACGTAGGCAATGCTTAAGTTTGGAATTCCAAAGTTAAGCGTGTCCAGGTGGAATCACTCCTAGGATGAGTAACCACCTAGGAAGATGCCCACTTGTACTCTAAAGGATGGCACCCACCAGTATGTTGAGTTATGTAGACCATGTTTATTTACCTATTATCTTATTTTAGTAAAATGGTCAATTGTTTAGTATCCTAGTTATTAGGAGTCTGTTTTAGTGGTGTTGAACGTGGCTTTGTGTTTTACCAAGTCAATAGGAGGTTTCTGCTTGTTGCTGTTTTTTAGGAATTAGTGGATGCACTTTCTTTATTAACCATTGGGTATTAGCTCTTTAAAAGGAGCATCTGTTGTAAGCATTTGTTTTTGAGTAGTAAGGAATAAACGTACTTCATTGCATATTGTAAGTATCCTTTTCTAATATTGTAACAGTGGTATCAGAGCCAGGTTGTGAGAAGAGAGCAGCGACAACTTTTCAATGGCCACCGATAATTTCGTTTAGCCAGCTATCCCTTGCTTTGATGGTCACTATGATCATCGGAGCATGCTAATGGAGAATTTCCTAAGGTCCAAAGAGTACTAGTATATCGTTGATTCCGGAGTAGCGGAACTAGCGGCTGGAGTAGTGTTGGCGGATACACAAAGAGCTGACTTAGATGCATTGAAGCTAAAGGATCTCAAAGCCAAGAACTACCTTTTTCAAGCTATCGATCAACCAACCTTGGAGACAATTCTTTGCAAAGACACCTCCAAGCATATTTGGGATGCAATGAAGAAAAAGTATCAAGGGAACATGAAGCTGAAGCGCGTACAACTTCAAGGTCTTCGGACGGAATTTGGGAATTTACGCATGATGATTGACGAATCTATCACCGATTACTTATCAAGAACAATGACGATCGCTAACAAGATGCGGATCCATGGCGAGAAGATGGAGGATGTCACCATCATCGAGAAGATTCTTCGATCAATGATACCAAAATTTAATTTCGTTGTTTGTTCTATAGAAGAATCTAAAGAAATTGATGAACTTTCAATTGATGAGTTGTAGAGTTCTTTGCTGGTTCATGAGCAAAAAATTGTCCAGCAAGATAAAGAGGAACAAGCACTAAAGGCAGTAGCCAATCCAAAAGGTCCCGATCGTGGGAAAGGGAGATGGAAGGACAAAGATTTACACCGGAAATCAAATGAGGATCATGCTACTGATTTCAAATGGAAGCGAAAGGCTGTGATGGAAACTATTCAAATGGCAACAAATCAAAGACTGTAGACAAGTCAAATGTTGAATGTTATAGATGTCACATGTATAGCCATTACAAGTTTGAATGTAAAACCAATCTCAACAAAAATCGTGGTGCAAAATCAAATTTTGCGGAGAAAGTGGAAGAAGTTTCGCTTTTGATGGCCTGTCATGCAAAAGAAGAAGTTCATCACAATTTGTGGTATTTAGATACCGGCTACATCAATCACATGTGTAGAAATAAGTCCGTATTTTCAGACTTGGATGAATCATTCCGTAACACTGTGACGTTTGGCGACAAATCTGTAGTTTTTGTCATGGGCAAAGGTAACATTAAGAACCACACCAAGGAGAACTCTACGCAGATTATTTCTAATGTTTACTTTGTTCCAGATTTGAAAACCCAACTCGCTTAGCATTGGTCAGTTACAAGAGAAGGGATATGAGATCTCTATCAAAGCTGGAGTTTGTCGCATTCAAGATGAAAAGTTGGGCTTAATTGCTCAAGTCAACATGACAACAAACCGGATGTTTCCACTATATCTCAATAACACCACCCAATGGTGTTTCTCTGCGAGATTGAAGGACGAAGCCTAGTTGTGGCATTTTCGCTATGGACATCTGAATTTTGGTGGTCTAAAAACGCTGCAACAAAAGAATATGGTGACGGGTCTTCCGTAAATTCAAAGTCCTTCTCAAGTTTGTGAAGAGTGTGTTGTTAGCAAACAACATCGAGACCCGTTTCCGAAAGGAAAAACATGTAGAGCGAAGAAGGTGTTGGAATTGATTCATTCAGACTTATGCAGGCCCATTAATCCAACATCAAACGGTGGTAAACGTTATTTTATAACGTTCATTGATGATTATAGTTGGAAAACTTGGGTTTATTTTTTGCAGGAGAAGTCCGAACCCTCTTTAGCTTTAAAAAACTTCAAGGTATTAGTCAAAAAAGAAGCAGGCATACTTCTAAAGACTCTTCACGGTGATCATGGTGGAGAATATAACTCACAAGAATTCATAAATTTTTGTGAGACTCATGGAATTCAAAAACAGCTTACAGCAGCTTATACGCCGCAACGGAATGGCGTTGCAAAGAGGAAGAATCGCATGATCGTGAACATGGTACGAGCCATTTTGGCAAGAAGCGGTGTCCCAATAAGTTTTTGGCCTGAAGCTGTCAATTGGAGCATTTATGTATTGAACAGAAGCCCCATACTTGCCGTTCAAAACATGACGCCCGAAGAAGCTTGGAGTGGATGCAAACCAAGTGTCGAGCATTTCGGAATCTTCGGTTGCATAGCATTTGCCCACATTCCGGATCGGAAGAGGAGCAAGCTTGATGACAAAGGTGAAAAATGTATTTTTCTTGGTGTTAGTGAGAAATCAAAAGCATACAAATTGTACAATCCTATCACCAAGAAAATTGTCATCGATCGTGACGTGATTTTTTATGAAGAGCAGTTCTGGATTTGGGATGAAAACAATGTCGAACAACAAATACAAACTAATTTTGATGGATAAAATGGAGAAAAAATACAGCAGACTTTTGGAGAATGCACAACCTGTAGAAAATGAGCATCAACCAGCAATCAATGAGCGTATTTCAGCCTATAAAACAGAAGATGAACAACGACTTCGACGAGTTAGAAAAAGGCCTGCATGGATGACTGATAATGAGGTAACCGAGATTGACCAAACCGAAGACCCCCATGCTCATTTGCTTTACTTTCAAATTGCGATCCAATAGCTTTCAAAGATGCTATTAAAGAACCAAACTGGAAGAAGGCGATGGATGCTGAAATTGCAGCCATTGAAAGAAATAATACTTGGGAGTTGACAGAGCTTCCAAAAGGGCAAAAGACCATTGGCGTAAAGTGGGTGTACAAGATGAAGCTGAAGGAGAATGGTGAAGTTGATAAGTATAAAGCTTGCTTAGTCGCAAAAGGCTACAAGCAAGAGTTTGGCATTGACTACAAAGAAGTCTTCGTTCCAGTTGCTCGACATGACGCAATCAGATTGGTGATCGCACTCGCGGCGCAAAACTCATGGCCTATCTTCCAGTTGGGCATGAAATCGGCATTTTTTCATGGTGACTTGGAAGAATGGGTATTTATTGATCAACCTCTCAGTTATGTAAAGTTTGGAAGTGAGCACAAGGTGTATAAACTAAACAAGGCTTTATATGGACTAAAACAAGCTCCAAGGGCTTGGTATAGTCGTATAGAGGCCTATTTTCTGAAGGAAGGTCTTCAAAAGTGTCCATATGAGCATACACTTTTTGTCAAAACTGGAGATGGAGGGAAGATGCTTATTGTTTGCTTTTATGTGGATGATTTGATTTATACTGGAAATGATAGAGCCATGTTTGAAAAATTTAAGCAGTCTATGATGCTTGAATTTGATATGTCCGATCTTGGAAAGATGCACTATTTTCTTGGGATAGAAGTCGTTCAATTTTCTAGTGGAATTTTTATTTCACAAAGAAAATATGTGCAAGACATTTTAGACAGGTTCCAAATGAAGAATTGTAATCCTTCTAGCACACCAACTAAGGCGAGTTTGAAGTTAGTGAAAGATTCTGAAGGAAAGAAAGTTGACAGCACTATGTACAAGCAAATTGTGGGAAGCTTGATGTATTTAATTGCAACAAGGCCAGATATAATGTACTCCGTGAGTCTTATAAGCAAGTACATGGAGAATCCTACTAAGATGCATCTCTTTGCTGCCAAGAGAATTTTTCGATACTTGCAAGGTACGACTGGCTTTGGACTACTCTACAAGAAGGGAGAAAATTCAAGCTTGATGGGCTTCACCGACAGTGATTATGCTGGAGATCAAGATGATAGAAGGAGCACTTTCGGATATGTATTTATGTTGGGTTCGGGAGCTATTTCATGGTCATCAAAGAAGTAGCTGATTGTCACTTTATCAACCACTGAAGCTGAATTTGTTGTTGCAACCTCATGTGCTTGTCAAGCTATTTGGTTGAGGAAAATTCTTGAAGAACTTCATTTCAAGAGTCAAGGACCTACTGCAATTTATCGTGACAATAGTTCAGCAATAAAGCTCTCCAAAAATCCTATTTTACATGGAAGAAGCAAACATATAGATGTGAAGTTTCACTTCTTAAGGGATCTCACGAAGGAAGGAGTCATTGATTTCATCTGCTGTAGAAGTGAAGATCAAGTTGCTGATATCTTTACTAAATCCCTCAAGTTGGCTACATTTCAAAAGTTGAGAAACCTGCTTGATGTTGAGAAGTTGTATTAAACTGAATGTTGGCAAACTTTCAATTTAAGGGAGGGAATGTTGAGTCACATGGACCATGTTTATTTATCCTATTATCTTCTTTTAGTAAAATGGTTAGTTGTTTAGTATCCTAGTTATTAGGAGTTTGTTTTAGTGGTGCTGAACATGGCTTTGTGTTTTACCAAGTCAATAGAAGGTTTCTGCACGTTGCTGTTTTTTAGGAGTTAGTGGATGCACTTTCTTTATTAACCGTTGGGGATTAGCTCTTTAAAAGGAGTATCTGTTGTAAGCATTTGTTTTTGAGTAGTAAGGAATAAACATACTTCATTGCATATTGTTAGTATCCTTTTCTAATATTGTAACACAATGCGCCAAACGACAAAACCGTGGGACACGATATGGGACGAGTTAAAGCAGACAATATCTCAGTAAGTTAATCTAGAGTGTCCCAAATACCATCCCCGCCCCGACGATTGCCATGCCTGATATTTTTTTCTTTAGGCCGGAATATTCCCTGGAAATCTTTAGTCGGTATAAAGTTTAAACAAAAACATACAAGGTAGATGACATGCTGCATCCCATCCTCCTCCAACATTTGCATGTGTCCCTTACACGCACACAAAAGTCCAAAAGTAAATGCTAGCCGGTTTTGGACCAGTTTGGATTAATATCTATCCGCGTAGTTTGCATCAGCACCTAGCTGGAAAGATTGGAATTTGTCCTCCTTCAAATAGTCAACTATGACAGTTTCCATTAACTCTTCTACACATACATAATGCATATATGTATACTTGACATGAATCTTTCAATGAGCACTCAATTTGATAATAAACTTTCTAAATGAAAGGGTTTATGATATATGTCCTTATGTTTTACCGAAGCATGATCGTAAATTTTGGAGTTAATTAAGGAATTAAAATGCTTACTATAATAATTTTCGAAGTCCCATAATTCCTTTTAAGTCAGAGAATTACAATTTAGAAAATATGAGCAATATCATCTTCGTCCTTACCCAACAAAAAACAATATCATCTTCTTATTCCAAATTTAACCCTCCCTCTGTATAGAACTTCAAAAATCCAGCCACATTTGAAGAGGAAAAGATGCAGTAAGACAAATAGAGAAGGCAACAAGAAATGACAACATAGAATTTTGTCAATACCTTCATCAGAGTTTCTAATTAATGTGTAGCGACAAAGTTCAAGCTGTGAGCTCATTCAAGCCACAGAGAAAGGGGACTAGGGAAGGGTTGTTAGCTGAGTCAATGTTGAGTCAAGATAGCATTTATTTGGTCGACTCGATCATCGGTTCAAGCTCAATTGGGTTTGATTTCTTATCTCAATCTTCATTTTATATCGCCTTTAATAAACTCTACCTCAAATTGACAAGGTCATCTTTGAAGTAAGCTATGAAAGAAAATCGATTTAAGTTGGACTTCAAGCTACAATATTGAAAGTATGATGGCATTTTGTCAATAGTCGCATTTGGAAAACATGTCACGTTTCATGTGGCGTGCTAGCAACTCGAGTACTAGTCAATTAGTTTTGAACTCAAATATAACCTGAAAAGAACTAATCCAGGCTTGAGTAATTTACAAGTTAAGTTCAAATATATCCGATGAATATCTCAAGTTGTAGAAGAATTAGGCTTGATCATTTCATTAGTAGCTTGACGAGGTTGCAATATTTAAGTAAGTGCTTGTAAATACTAATTACTTCTGTCGGCAGGAAAGCCATAAATCCAGGACCAAGCACATACGTTGCATGCTTATAGCAACTTTGCATGCAATTGGACCGCGTCTCTCTTAATCTTACTAGTCACTTCCTTGCTAATGCCTTGGAAATCGTACTGCACAATTCTTCCTCCAGACAAAGACAAACGATAACGTTGTCTCCATCTACTTCTCTCTTACTCTCTCACTATTTAAAGTGAACTATGCGTACCCGAAATTGTAGAGCATTCTTCGTGTGTTTCCCGTTGGTTTCTATCAAAGTTGCAGACTCTTCCGGGGCTCTATACTCAAGATCTGCATAATATGCAGAAGTTCATCTTTCAAGGCCCAGAAGTGTTGAATGTATCGGGGAATGCCACTAGCAATCTCAGTCGCCATGTGTTGAAGTCGTTGCAAGCTCCTGTGCTCGTGACTGTCCTGCATGCGGCACTCGCCTTGTGCACTTGGATGTCCGTCATGCTTTTCATCGAGCGTGTGTACATGGCCATCGTGATCTTGTACGTCAAACTATTCAGGAAGAAGGGACACACCAAGTATAATCTGGACGCCCGGAAAGAAGATTTAGAGCTTAACAAAAGTTACCCCAAAGTGTTGATCCAAATACCTATGTATAATGAAAAGGAGGTATGAATTTACATTTCTATTATTGTGATTATTTGCTTATTCATCTTTTCTAGCTAAACATCCACAACCAAATTGAGAAAGCAAGTCATATTTTTCAATAGATACAGTTGAATCTTCGCCGGCTCCCCACATGCGATATGAGGATTATTGGTCTACGTCTTTTATCAACCTGTGCAGTGATCTTATGACAACAATTAAGAGAATAGTCAAATTACTCGGTAAATAAAATTTGCGGCATAAAAGGTTATTCCTAAGAAGATTCACATTTATTGTAAATAGAGTAACTCTAATCTTGCTTACATAATAAAAGAGCGGATCGTTTGTCCTATTCTTTTTCAGATGAGATTACATTCGGTTTCTATTGTCTGATTTAGATGGCGTTTGGCCATTGACACCATTATTATCGCGTAATTACTTTGCAGTATCTTAAATGTCAAAGGAATGGTTATGCAGGTTTACAAACTTTCCATAGGTGCTGCATGTGGCCTTTCATGGCCGTCCGACTGTTTGATTGTTCAGGTTCTTGATGATTCTACCAATGAGGGCTTAAGGGTATATAATTCCTCCTAAACCAAAGCCTCAGATAAATTTTGAAAGGCGATATCTCATTGACGATGTCCGTTGTTCTTGTAGGAATTAGTAGAGCTAGAGTGTTATAAATGGATAGAGAAGGGTGTGAATGTGAAGTATGAAGCTAGGAACAACCATAACGGCTACAAAGCTGGGGCTCTTCGAGAAGGACTCCGCAAGCAATACATCGAGGACTGTGACTTTGTGGCAATCTTTGATGCCGACTTCCAACCCGACAAGGATTTCCTCTGGAGAACGATCCCCTTTTTGCTCGAAAACCCGGAGCTAGGTCTGGTCCAAGCCAGATGGAAATTCGGTGAGACCGCATAACAAATCGTTTCTTGTTACTCATTTTCCAAAAGTGTGATTTCTTGATCAATTATTATGCTATTTCACACTGACTGTGATTATTTCTCCTAGTACAAGACTTGCAAACGGGTCATCTGGTCCATTTCCTAACAATTGAAGCTTATCGTGTAGTGAATGCAGACGAATGTCTGATGACTCGTCTTCAAGAGATGTCACTAGATTATCACTTCTGCGTCGAGCAAGAGGTTGGATCCTCGACTTATTCTTTCTTCGGATTCAATGGTAAGGATGAACTGAACTTTTAGGTCCTTCGTTTAAGTGGTTCTCATGCGTTAATGAGATTCGGTTCAAAATTTTCTCACAATCATATCCTCCCAGGGACGGCTGGAGTTTGGCGGATTCAAGCTATTCATGATGCAGGCGGGTGGAAAGACCGGACCATGGTGGAAGACATGGATCTTGCTGTTAGAGCTAGCCTCAGAGGTTGGAAGTTTGTCTTTGTGGGAGACTTAACTAAGTTGACAGAATCTTCCTATAATAAATCTCTCATGGAGCTTTTTTTTTATTTTTTTATTTTCTATGTTTGAGCAACTTATGAAAAAAGCGGTCGGTCTTTGAATTTACCAAAATAGAGGAAAATTCTCATGGCGGTCGATGAGAATATTCAATCGCAATTCAAAGATCCTCTTAAGTCCATACTATAATGGAAGTTTTGCAACCATAATTGACCATATAAATGTCATCAGCAACATTAACTTAGTTTACAAAAGAATTTTTTTCACCATGATAGGTAAAAAGTGAGCTCCCAAGTACCTTCAAAGCATACAGATATCAACAACATCGGTGGTCATGTGGACCGGCTAATCTTTTCCGGAAAATGACCAAAGAGATCGTCATGTGCCAAGTGAGTCGTCCTCACGCTTGTCTAATCACCGATGGACAGCTATGTTCATGTCAAGAACGTGATCACCTTTTTATGTGGTTTCCTACGATTTTTCACGCAGCGGGTGTCTGTGTGGAAGAGATTTCATGTCATATACGCGTTCTTCTTCGTTCGAAAGATTGTGGCGCATTGGGTGACTTTCTTCTTCTACTGCCTTGTCATTCCCATGAGCGTCTTGGTCCCTAATCAAATCCGCCTCTCGAAGCCCATCGCTGTTTACATTCCCGCCACGATCACTCTTCTAAATGCAGTTTGCACACCCAGGTGAAATCACCATGCAATTATTATGAGCAAATGGCATTTTTACATAGGCAATGCTTGTGGTGAGAAACTTTTTCGTGGTTTTCCAAATAGTATTTGTTCGAACAGACTAGGGAAATAATGTTTCCGTTGTTTTCGCAATGGTTGTGGCAGAAAGCATCGTTAATTTCTATTAAGACTGGGTTGAATTTGTGAAGCCAGATCGTTGCATCTAGTTGTGTTCTGGTTCTTGTTCGAGAATGTGATGTCTCTCCATCGAACTAAGGCTGCAATAATAGGATTGCTTGAAGCAAACCGGGTCAACGAATGGGTCGTGACCGAAAAGCTTGGGAACACCATAAAGCAAAAGAACAATGCCAAACTATGGAAGCGGTCACGTTTCCGAATTGGAGAAAGGTATAGACAGTCATCTTGCATCATTTCATGGATGATTAGCTTGACACTAGCCTTCGTCAAACCCTAACCTGGCTTTTGCTTTCATGTTGTGGGCAAACAGGGTCCATGTCTTGGAGCTGATGATGGGAACTTTCATGCTCTACTGCGCCATCTACGACCTGCTATTTGGGAGAGACCATTTCTTCATTTACCTGTTGCTTCAGGCAGGAACCTTCTTCATAATGGGGTTTGGTCATGTGGGAACATTTGTGCCCAGTTAAAAGTCAAAAGCAGAACCCTAAACACCAAGCTATTAGATGAGCTCATCATCATGGTATGCCACGAGATTTCAGACAGCGAGCGCAACCGTTCTAATTCCAGTCTTTTCGGGTATGTATTAAATAATGTTTGAATAGGAGCATGAACATCTACTTTTATCTCACAACATTTAGTTGATGGATGCAATTTGAAATTCAAGTGTTCCTCGATGAATTGCGGATATGAATTGCGTTGTGAAATGGTAAGTGTGGTTATGCTTGAATCAATTTCGTGAATGGTTACCGTGGAGATCAGAGAAGAATATAAACGGAATCATGCATCGCATTATCAACCGAGGCGGGGGGCCAAAAGGAGTTGTTCATGAAAGTGAAAATCGCATTTGCATTCATAAATATTTTGCAAAATATGTAATCAAGCCCTAAATGTTTGGGAATGTGCAATCAAGTCTTAAACGTCGTGAATTCGGTCCAACAAGGCCTTCAGACGATCGCCTCGCTTGTAAACTTTTTTTTTTTCTTTTTTGGACACAAGCGGCGCCCACATGGTACTACGTCATACAGTTAAAGTTCACCGTCAACCAGCCTCACTGGGGCCTTGGTGAGGGCCAGTGAAGAGAGGGCTTCTGTCGACATACATTAAGTGCTTTCCTTAAGCGGCCCAACCAATTTTGGATCCCTTCCATTTGCGTTCAAGGAACCAAGCCTCCTCGAAAGACTCCAATTCCTCTGGTCTTGTCTCTCCCGAGAGGCCCTATTTATTAAGTAAACAATGAATGATTAGAAAATATTTAAATATTTTTCATCCATTCGTTTTTAAAAGGATATTTTTCAAATTATTCATTTTTTCGCTGAACAAATCATGTCGTGGAGTAAGTTATTTGGGGGAAGAAGTGATATGCGAGACAAACTCACTTTCCCCTTTGATTTGACGCCATGATCGCTGGCTGGCTTTCCACAGGCTGCTAGGCCCTTAAAAAAGTGACAAATGGGCTGAAGGCTAGTGATCGACCGCCTGGGCTCCCCATAAATTTCCTTCGAGACAACGCAACGGAAGCTTCTCCATCTCGCAGTAGACCGACAGTTAATGAAGGCACGGCGAAGGAGAATGATTACGGTATTTCTTTGGAAGATCAAGTTTTCCTCATTGGGAGGGATTAACCCGAGGGTACAACCGATTAGGACTTTGCTTCTTTGTATATAGGATACATCCAATCAAGCAGTCAAAAAGAGAAAAATCATTCTACACGAGAATGAAACACGGCAGACTGCTCTAATGTTTCGTCCGTGTCTTGCATGATTCACGAGAATGATGGGGATTTTCTCGGATGTGATTTATCCGTCTAGGGTAACTTAACCTCATCAATGATCACACACAAGAAGATATATCGTGTAGTGTCTGTTGGCTATCAATTGGAGCTCCTTTTGTGGATAAAAGCAAGGTTAAAATATTTTAACTTCTTATAAAGCATTGTCGGAAAGTACTAGAGGGCTGGCACATGAAGCATTTGTCGGTGTCGGAAGCATTCGATCATCACAAGGGGAAGACATTTTGGTTTGGCCGAACGTTGCCGCGACGGGTCTAGAGAGTGGTCATATTACGAGAAACTCCCAGAGCAGGATCATTCGAGGAAGCCGCAGAAATTTCAGTTTTCCACATTATGAACATACTCCTAATGTCGTCGCCACGTGAAAAGAAAGATATTGAACAGCGAAAAAGAAAAGCTCTTCCACTTTTCTCGTGTACTATTTGGTGCCTGACAAAAGACGAAATTGACTACGAAATAGTGCGACTGGTCCAAACATCGGATCCGATCTCAAGCTTTCGTTTTGCCACAGCACGTTGGGCTCTCGTGGGTCCAGCTCCATGGCGGCGATATTTCACCATCAAACTTGCATTTCCCTTCCACAATTGATAGTGCAGATGCATCCTACCAGATTGGCGCATTCACCGGGCAGCTTGGGGTTTCCGCCTCAAATGCGAGAGGCCCGAAGTTCAAACCCTTCCAACCAAAATCCCTTGAGGCTATGTTGGTGATCTCGGACGTACGGAACTCTGTAATTACCTAATACGTTCAAGACGAAGAGATTATCGCACGCTTCATCAAGACTAGGTTAATACTAATGGGTTCCGGACACCTCAACAGTACTAGGAAAAATAGGGATGCTGAAACTTTTTGCTGAAATCTATATATTGAATGATTTAGCAAGATTACATTGAATAGTAACATCTGAAACACATGTACAAAGTGATGGGCACCTAATGCAATCTTGGAGTGTTCTTGCCACCTAACATAATCGTGAACATTCTTGCCAAATCACTATAGTACACGGGTTTTTTTTAAAGAAATTTTAGTATCTTTTTGCATTTATTTCCGTCTGCGGCCATTAAGTTGAGATTATATCACTATTATTGGAGTCATTAGTGCTGGGAAATAAGGAGAAGGCCTAGGTTTCGAATCTTTGAGAAGTAGGAAAGACTGAGTTACCTCCCCCAGATGCGTGCTTTGCGTGGAATCTTTAATTCATACGCCACGGGATTTCAATAGCTAAGTGTGTTTTTTTGTCGTGTGAGGTGACGTGACAAACAGTTGTATAAGATTAAGACCGACTGTTAAAGTTTGAACATTTGCAATTGATTGACTGTTTGTAGTCCTCAATTATGCTTACCTGATACATATACGACGAAGTGGGACGCTAGTGCCTTTTTTTTTTTTTTTTTTGGGTACCATTTTTTTTTTCTTTTTCATTCCATTGAGTTTAGAGCCTTTTTCATTGATTGAGCCATGAATTTTGGCTCGGTTTGAGACTTGATCCCAGAAGAGGCAGGACAGTAGGAAATTCAGGTGGAATTTGTCCAAAGTTTTGTCATCAAAATAGAGAGAATGTTTTAGTTAAAAAGTGAGGAGGATTTTTTTATGTTGAGTTTCAGGTACGTAGCAAATCTCACGATGTGGGTGATCGCGATGGTAGATAAGTTTCACGCATTTGCAAATTAGCATAACGCGCTTCAAATTAAGTAACACCGATATTTGACACGTGACACGACGCGACACACCGACATGTCATTTCTCAAAAATAGAGAATTTCGATATGTTGGGATACGTATTTAAATGGATAATTTATACATCTAAATGATAAATTATTATTTTATGATCGTTTCAATCAAGTTAATTTAATTCAAATCCACAAATCAGTACAAAATGAAAAGGAGCCTAGAATGAATGTACACTAAAAACATTAGCCACCATTTGTCAGTATCACACATTATTTGGAATTGACAAATTCAACTACATTCCATTCTGATAATCCATAAAGCTTGGAGAAAAAAAAAATTTAATCAATCCACATTTCACCATTAAATTTAACATTTAACAATAAGTTCAACAAAAAGAATCAATCCACATTTTACCTATATTTACATTGGTGGTGTTTTTTTTTTTATTTAGAATATTAGGTTTTTATACATTTATATTTTATGCCAAAAATATGAAAATTTCCAAAATTGACCCTCGCGCGTGGCATTGTGCCTGTCGAGATGTTCGACACATGTGCCATTGGCATGTCAAAAGAGTTGACCACGTGTTAAAAATTGGACACGCGTTGACCACGTGTCCAACACAGAGGCCTCCGGAGGTTGTCCATGCTTCCTATGTTTCAAAGCCATGCAAGCGTTGATAAGCCACCTCCAAAATGTACAGCATCCTGGTTGCACTTGGGTATGGAAAATTACCAAAAAAGAGTCCTAAACCTATTGCGCAATGGTCAATTCAGTCTTAAATATTTCAATTTGGCCAATTTAGTTTGAAATCTTTTGACGATTTACCAATGTAATTATTTCTGCCACAATTGGCTAGAAATCATTGACATGGACGTTGACCATCACGTGGCATGACCGATGCTGAAGTGGATGATTTTTGCAACTTTTTTAACTTTCATAGATTTTTTTATAATTTTACAATTTGTTTCTTTTTTCTTTTCTTTTCTTTTCTTTTGTGGTTAGAGTTGGAAAAAAAGAGAAAGAAAATAAAAATAAAAAATAATAAAAGGGAAAAAAATCAAAACATCAAAAATATTTAAAAAATTGGAAATATTGTCCACATCAATGTCATGTCACGTAAGACAATTAATGTCCATGCCAATGATTTTCAGCTTAATTAGCTAGAAAGATTATATTATCAAATGTTCAAAAGGTTTAGAACTAAATTAGTCACGTTGAAAGGTTTAAGACCGAATAAAAAACCTACAATGGGTTTATGACTTTTTCAGTAAATTTCCACGCCCGGGTAGGGTTGTGTATAATGGTATCAAAGTTACGATATGGATGTTGAATTTCAAATATGTCTCTAATCCTATCGCTTAGTAACACTTGTGAAAGTGAATTTTTGCTCTAGAAGCACTTCTGCAGCAAAAATCCGTTTGGTAATTTAACTTTATAAGCAGAAATCTGTTTGGTAAAAATGTTTATTTCTAAAAGAAATTTTTACTTCTGAAGTGAATTTTCACTTATGAAGTTGTCTTTTCCCCAATTTGAGAAGTTAAAAAAAGTTGCTTCTCAACTTAAGAAATACTTCTCACATTATCCTTTTTTCATTATGCCTTCACTCTCTTTTTTGATCATGCCCACCTCCGCCTATTGTCGACCGCCGCCGTCGCCCACCACCAACCGCCGACCACAGCCCGTCATCGACCTACCCATTGCAGCCGGCGACCACCACCCACAACCGACCATCACCGGTTGTCACCCACTGTAGACCTCCGTCGACCACTGCCATCCGCAGCCACCCACTAACCGCCCCAGCCGCTAATCATCGTCGACCTTCACCGGTCGCTACCCATCGTAGCCCATGACCACTGCCACTTGCCGCCAACCGCCGACCTTCGCCACTCTGAACCGCTATCCCCCACCGCCAACCGCCGACCACCGTCCCGCCTGCCTCCGTTGATCGCCGCCGAACACCTTCGTAACTACCACCACCGAGTCACCATCTCCGACCGTCGGAGTAAAAAATATATAATAAATTTTTATTTTTAAAAAGTAAATAATATTTTTAATAATTATTATTATTTTTTTAAGAAGTTTAAAAAGTTTAAAAATGAAGTAGAAAATTTTCAACTATCGATAATAATTTTTCATAGATGATTTTGTGTTAACAATATTTCACAAGTAGAAATTTTCAAACAAACAAATTTCTCTAATCGTAAATCAACTTCTGGAGCAAAAGTAAAAAAATAAATTTTTGCTTCTGAGTAGAAGTAGAGAAATCAACTGCTGGCGAGAATTTGATTTCTGAAGTAAAAGTGTTGCCACGTGCGTCCCTAGCTTTTTTTCCTGTAAAAGGACTAATGGCAATGTAGACAGTGAGTGCTCACGATAATAGTTGGTGACTCTACCAAACTTATAAGCCTCTCTCAGGTCAATGGAGGAAATGCAACCTCCGGAGGATGTGGAAAAGGTGAAATCGTTGAAAAAGGGATCATCAAGTTGGAAAATCTAGTTATTGAAGATGTATCTCTTTTCAAGGAGCTCATCTACAGCCCAATCAGCACAAGCCAATTGTGTGATAAAGGATTCAAGATCAGTTTTCAAGAATGTGAGTGGACTAAAGTAAGTAAAGGCAAGTTTTCCACGCATTTAATAGAAAACTGCATGGAAATATCTCTCTCTTAGACGCAGAACCTGATTCTATCAAATGCACCGTCTCTATCAAAGGTGCAAGTGATGTATGCCATAAAAACTAGGACATATTAGCACAAAACATTTTTTGAATTGTCTTGTAAAGACTTCCATGTTTGATCAAATCTTTAACATCTTTGAATAATGGAATCCTCTCGGAGTAGAAGCGATTGCGAAATCAATCTGCTCTCTTGTGCTTCTATTAGTTGTCTCTTGTGATTCGGAGGTTTTATCAACTGCTGGTGCGCTTAAATGTTATACTTTCCGGAAATGTTGGGCAAGTTTTAGTCTAATCACAATTCAAACTAAAATTATTTGTTTATATATTTCACATATGTTTATATGGTTTCACCTCCATCAAAGAGGTAAAATTGTAGGGAAACCTGCATATAGTATTTTGATGACAACAAAAGCATACAATTTTTTACCTAAAACAAAGTATACATTCTTAATCTTATTTATCAATGTAAATATTTTTCATGATTAGGTGACACTGCTGTCAATAGTGTCCTAAGCAATTAGTGAAAAGGCATCTACTAGATGAACGAACCTTGATAAAGGGGCAAGTCTCACAGAGCGAGGTATTGGCAAGGGCTTGGAAGCACTATAATAAGGTTAGCATTTGAATAGAGCATGATCACTGACATTCTTACGAAGGGTATCGGATAGAAGATTGCAGTTTCAACAAAATAGCTTGAACAATCTCATCGGCTCACTAATACCGGCACGCCCTCTTTTGTGAGATTTTATAAAATCACTGTCAACTGTTCTAAAAGTTTAAGCTGTTAGATGAAGGCGTGCTCTAATATTTAGTTACTCTATAACTCCTCTTCACGCTTAATCTAGTCTTTTGCGTAGTTCTAAACGTGTGCATATTTAATTTGAGAGGCAAATGGGGCTTGGAAAGATTTGAATTTAAAACTTAACACTATGTGAGATTTTGTAGGACCACTGCTAACTATTTTGAAGTTTAAGTTTTTAGATGAAGGTGCAGTTTAATATTTAATTAATCTATCACTTTTATTAACTAAGGAGGAGGCACTGGTCGTGCCTCTATCACTTGATCAAAAAGATGTTCGCCCTTTTTCATCTGATTTGAACGTTGAACAAAAGCAAGATAACCATTAACTAGGCGTGGAACTCGAGGCAGAAGAACCAGAGTTGTGTCAGAGCAGTTTTCGCCTATTTTGTTCAAGCAGCGAAAGAAACACATCGTTCACAGGTTCCATTAAGGAAACCTTGCCGTTGTCAGCAGAAACACATTGCATGGATGATCTTGGTGATTGCTCCTATCGAACTCCAACGGCTCTTTAACTATTCTAAAGACTCTGCGAACATCTACAAATAATCAAAGCAAGCTGAAAGGGTCAGAGGAAATTGACAAGCTGCTACTCTGTTATAACTCTTGTTGTCGATGCAACTGCTCGTCTGTTTGTAGAGCTCTCTATTAAAGAGTTCTTGTTGCTTGTTGTAATCTATGAAGAGAAGTGTACTAGTGGAAAACAATCCTAGTGTATTGACAATGAAATCTATCAGCTTCGGGTAGAAACAGTACTTACTAATTTGTCACGACTTTTGATATTACTAGTGGATTTCAGCCTTATTGATGATTGATAGTCTAGAAAAGTGAATGTAGGCTTCATGCCGAAAACTATATATATATTGTGTGCAATTTCTTTTATTTCCTTAATATTGTCTATATTCGTTTGATCGAAGTATCGTGAATATAATACAATCAATCTATTTATGCATCTACGAAAGTAAAACTTGATATATTCCGCAAAAATTTGTTAATGTTTTAATCAATTTATTCACCCCTTCTAAGTTGTATTATTAGTATTAACATAAACTGCCCCTTGTCGACACCAATTGTATATGCCTTGTGTATATAAAAGTTGTTCTGCACATCCAAATGCATATATTAGCAGCTTATGATTATTTTGTCATAATCGAAACATCATTCATATTTTCTCGACACTTATACTGTATTGTTTGACTTAAGTCAACATTAAGTGAAATTTATTCAAACAATGGAGAAAGTTATCCTTCAAATTATCATAAACAAATCCTAAACTGAATGGATAAGTAATGCATTTATCCAAGTAATTGACAAAAGCTATACTGCAAATTATGGGTATTTCTCCCTTAATAAAATGTATTTCTCTTTTTGACTTAATTTCAATTTTAATGGATAAATTACATATTTAAGGATAATTTATCTACATTTATAAATTTAAATTTAACAAGTGATAAAAGTTTGAGAATAATAAATCACTAAACTGATGTTCATTGATCAAATATGACTCGTGTGGCAACGTTATGCTACGTGGTTGTTCATGTGGCAATCATAGGACAGGAATTCCGCCTTTAACTATAAATATAATACATAAAATATAATAGAATAGATTGTGCTTGAGAGATGACTCTTGGAATCTAATTTCTTGATGGAATTTTCACCAATCATTCGTCATAAACAAATATCATTTTCTTTATTTTCTGCATATTTGCACAATCTATTTCCCCTTCTTGTGGCATAAAAAGACATTAACATATAAGAGACGAGGCAAGATTAGAGCTTACAAAGTCAGGTGCGTCAATCTCAAAAGATAATTTCGCTCTTAGAAGACCTTTCAATGGTCGAGACGAGTGCTTACAAAATCAGGCTCGCTAGTCTCAAAAGATAGCTTTGCTCTTACAAGGTTTTCTAATGTTTTCATTTGACTGAGAATGAAAAATGGACATTGGCTTTGCCTAAATATTGCCTAAATTCATCAATCAACAGACGTAAACGATGAGGGGTCGCTTCTTTCCTTGTAGGCTCAATTATTTAATAGCGCCTTCTTCCACTGGAATATTATGTCTCTCTCAGCCTCTTATCACTTGTAAGGTCCCCCACCAAGGCATTGAAAAACAAAAAAGGACCATTGCCCTCCAAATTGGCTTTGAACTGTCCTCCTTTCCATTAATTCCAACCCCCACTTACTTTTCTAGAGATGGTGCAATCAAATTAAGTTACGATCTTCACTCATGAATTGAGAGCAAAAAGGACCTAAAAAGAAGCGAAAAAAAGAAAGAGTTCCTTCCAAAGGAAGACGAGGGGCCAAAATGTCACCATCTCTTAGATGACCAATATCTCCAAATTGGCTTTGGAATCGACTCTTCCTTCCATTGATTCCGACCCCCATTTGCTTATCTAGCGATAGTGCCATCAAAATTATGTTGATTCGTGAATTGAGAGCAAATTATAGTAGGGGCAAGCTGAGATTTGACCTTAATTTTAGCTTCACATCAATCAATTTCCTCATTTTTATTTGTCAAGCGATTATCTCATTTAATAAAAAGTCAAAAGTGCTTATCCTCCTTGGTCACCAGTGACGTGCTATCCAATCCAGTCGTCGCCACAATCAACGGCGTATGGTGCTCATGTTTTCTCATTCGCCCGTGCTCTATCCGCAAACTTGTGATGTGAATAACAATAATAGAATTGAAGAAGCCTTCCGATTGATCATTGCGTGCGAGAAGAGAAGATGGGATGGATGAAGAAGCCTCCTGGGGTCACAAAAATTCTAAAGAGAAAGCATCTTATGCGTTAGGGGCAAATACCACGAAACAATCAAATTGATATAACTATGATAAATTTACTTCCAATTAATTATTGGGTTACCAAAAACTCCAAATTGATACATGCATGACATATTTACCATTCGTTAGCTATCATCAAAGTTTTTCCATGAAATGGTTGAGCTAGATGACATATGTCAATAATTCAATTGAGCTTGCAAGTAGAAGGATGAATCTATCTTTTTACCTATACTTTTAATGAAGGAAGGGCAACAGTTTTTCGATCTTTAGGCTCTATAAACTAAAAACTCCACCACCCGTAAAAGGTTTGCTTAGATATTCCTGAAAATCTATTTGTTCATCTTTTAGATTTCTACGTGAACTTGTCAAGTCAGCTCAGTTTTTGTCATATATCATCCAGCTCATCAATTTTTTAGTAAAATTGACCAACTTTAAACGAGGCTAAACGTGTCACGAGTTTATCGGTTTGAGACTTTTGACCACCTAAAGATCGGTTTGTGATAAATTCATCACATGTGTACCGGTTTGGGGGGTTTTTGGTAACCAAAAAATTAATTTGGGGTAAATTGATCCCAAGTATACCGGTTTGAAGCTTTTTTGTTATGTTGACCCTATGCACTAGATACGACAACAGATCAAATCAATTAGATTCGCAAAACTGGAGAAAATTACTAAAAAAATCACAAACGTATTCCAATTGAGTCATTTCGGTCCTAAATTTTTTTTTAATTGAGTCCTAAATCTTTTGTATTTATGCCTATTCAATCTACTGGCTAACTTTGATCGGCCGGCTACATGTCCATGTCAGCGTAATAAATAGAAATATTAAAATATTATAAAAAGTTGTTTACATTAGTGTCGGCCGGCCAAAGTTGGCCGGATGGATTGAATCGACACAAATGTGAAAGGCTTAGGACTCAATTGTAAAAAAAAAAAAAAAAGATTTAGAATTGAATTGACAATTGCAATAGGTTTAGAACTTTTTTGGTAATTTTCCCAACAAAACTGAATATCACATGAAATAAAGTTGGATTTGACTCGCAATGAAAAGTCACTATATTGAAAGTAACCTCCTTTCACAATATTGACGCAATTGTTAATGCAATGTATATGATGCATTCTCACGGATGCGACAAAATATCTGCTTTCGGGTTACCGATTAGTGATTAGGACCTTATATGAGCATTATATTGCAAATTGGCGATGAAATTGATTCCGAAGTGGACCGTTCTATTGCCAACACGAGCATCATCAACATCGTTGTTATTCAATATATCCAACCACTCAATCTTCTATTTTCTATGTCATTAACTCCTCGAGGTGATGAGAAGACCCCACGCAATTCAACATTGTATTTGAAAGAGAGAAATTGTTCATATTGCAAAATATTAGTATGAGATATGTGCACTGAAAGTCGTAAAACTTATCAAGAAAGTGAAATTGGGACCTAAAACTTACAAAAAATAGAATCAAATCCTAAAGCTTGTTAAATTGGTGCAATCGAGTTCTTCCATTAACTCCGTCCAATTTAGTTAATGAAAAATGCTACGTGGCTTTTTTATTTTTATCTTTTTTGTCTATGTATCGGTGACATGGCCAAAATGACATCGTTTTATTCCAAATGTGATTTTTTAATTTAAAATCGTCATATTAAATAATAAGTAAAATTAAAAAAAAAAAGTATAAAAAAGAATGAAGATGCAGGCCCATGCATCCGATCGGCGAAGGTCGCTGGGCCCCGGCCCTTCCCGAGGACATTAGGGTGGAGGCGGCTCGCCTATATCTTCCCTTTTAATTTTTTTTTCTTATTTTAAATATTATATAAAAAAATTTATATTACAAATACATATTTTGCCCAAAACAATGTTGTTTTAGCTTTATATTTCATGTTTTAGCCATGTCAACACCACGTAGGATATAAAAATAATAATAAAAAAAGCCACGTTAGCATTTTCTATTTTCTAAATTGGATGAAGTTATTGGAAGGATTAGATTGCATCAATTTGACATGTTTTTATGATTTGATTGCACTTTTTGCAAGTTCTAAGACTCAATTGTACTTTCAAGATAAATTTTAGAACTTTTAGTACACTTTTCCCTATTAGTATTTTAAAATTTTCTACTTTGGCTAGGCATCTTTGAGCCGATTTACGCTTTGAGAAGACCCACTAGCGTGCAAGCGAGCGTATAGTTAACAGATTATTGATTAATGATTAGGACCTTACATGAGCATCATAGTGCAAATTGGCGATGAAATTGATCCAAAGTGGACCGTTCTATTGCCAACACGCATCATCAACATCGTTGTTATTCAATATCTCCAACTATTCAAACTTCTATTATTTATGTAATTAACATGAGACGAACCCGCGAAACTCAACATTGTATTTGAGAGAGAAATTTGTTTGTATTGCAAAATATTAGTGGTTTAAAATTTTCTAGTTTGGCTAGGCATCCACGAGCCGATTTACGCTTTGAGATGACCCACTAGCGTTCAAGCGAGCGTATAGTTAACAGAGAATATTGAATTCAAATTAGTCGTTTCTCTAAGTGTAAATGTGAGTTCTTTTTAACCATCTAAAGATGATTGAAAAAATAATCCGCAAGTACAATTTCCTCGGACAACGCATCATATTTCTTGCATCAACTAAACTCTACGATTTAGCACATTTAGAAGAGACATTAAACATCAACATTTGTAGTGTGGAAATTCCTTATTGTCGTCTCGTGTGTGGCATGACGAACAGAAAGCACCCGGGCTTTTCACCATTGGTATATCCTATATCCGTTATCAGAGAAACCCTAATCATGTGAAGAGAATAAGGAAGATGACAAAACATGTGAAGGGCAAACATGTCACGACAATAAAAAAGCCATTACAGTCGGAGATTCCAAGCACTAGCCAGGCAAAACTCACGCTGATAAACAAGTAATGGAAGATTTCCACACGATTGTGGTTGGATGAATTCTTACGAAACGTTCCTCCACAAATGGGTATGTGCATTTTCAACCCTGAGTCATAATTCAAAAGAGAAAAAATAATAATAATGCTTCGGCTTTAGAATCTTGGACTATAATTTATATAGAAGTCATTATAAACCTACAAAGTTTTCATAAGACCATTGCCAAATGATCTGCCATATGTCACGTGAGTAATCCAGAAATTTGGAAAGCAAAGCATGAAATTTGATCATACAAGGAAACAAGAGGAGAATCATAAAATAAAAAAAATTCTTAAATTATTGTATTTGTGCCAATTCAGTCATATATTTTTTTTAAACAATAAGTTCTAAACCTTTTGCATTTGTGCAAGTATAGTCCACATCAATGTCAATAGTGTCGCATCCATGCCGGTTGATCAAAATTGGCCGAATAGACTGAATTGACACAAATGCAAAAGGTTTATGACAAAATTGACCCAAAAAAAAGTTTGGACTAAATTGGCACAATTACAATAAGTTTAAGACTTTTCTAGTAAGTCTCTCAAGAAACAAGTGACAATCTTATTAGCTCAAATTTTTGTGCAATATTGTTGAACTATTATAAGTTGACTTAAAAGTTTAAACTTCGTCGATCTTGAAATACCCTCACACTTGCAAGTTTCGAAAACAATATTTGACATGCAAACTTGCTTTTTTGAAAAAATACAATAAAAAGTAAACATTTTTGTTTAATAAGAAAATTGTCGCTCCAGGGCTAAAATCCTTGAAAAATCACCTTCGCGTTTCTTTGTTTTATCCTTTTCCATCCTCACTATGATGACAAACACCAAAGAAGACAACAAATTCCAGATGAGCATCATAAGTCCTATCTGAAGAATGGTAGGTAAGAGGAGTAAATGAATAGACTAATTGATTTGGTTCTATAATTCCGGCAGGCCCCAGTGATATTTCTATATTAATAGTACATTTCATTTAAAATAGGATTCGTGGGGGAGATCTACTTCCAGACAAGAAAGATAAACGGCTGGATTTGTATAAATACAATCCCAAGAATGTACCGCGTAATGAAACCCTTTTCTCTCCTTATTTGGGATTCTATTCGATTTCAACCCTTTTGACTTCTATTCAATCGAAGAATTGGTTTGCTCGTCCACACTTCTTGTTTGCATATATTAATATACAAAAGTAATCTTTCGGATATTCCAATATTAGGGATTGGATATGCAACTTGAGCACATATGAAATGACCGATTAATTAAAGCACTCTAGCGCTCCACCTTTATCATATATTCCATACGTGAAACTAGGTAGATATCATATTCAGATGGAAACAAATGAAAAATCTTTGTGTATGAGAAAAGACATACACACGATATCCATGAAATGTGCCTAGATAATATACTCATATGGTCTTGTGCTTTGAGGAGGATTTCCACTTACATGCGTGGTTGTAAGTTTTCACGCTCGATATGAATTTCACAACCTCTAGCACGTAAGGCTGACGTCATCATCTTGTCATTTTTTAATATAAGGATAATGTCACTGAAAATTTCCCATTGGAATGTATGCGAACGTGAATTTTCCACGTTCCAGTGGAAGATGCCCACAGGATTGTGATTGGATAATTTCTTACCAAAAGTGGGACCGCATTATGGCATGTGGAATATGAACCCTAAGTCACAATTCAAGAGGGGGGGAAAAAAACTCCGGCCGTAGAACTTTTGGACCACAATCAATTCACCATTTATTACAGATTATAGGTCTTTTATTAGGCCATCGCCAAATGATCTACCATATCTCTCGCGGTTAATATGGGATTTGGGGGAAAGTGAAATCATACAATCTTAATTACATTAAGAAGAAAACAATGTGCAACTTTACGCTCAAATTATCTTTAGAATTTTTATAAAGCTATTGTCGATTCCTTTGAATGTTTAATTAGGTCAATAATAAAAGATTTCATAGCACTCGCAATTTTTTAATACTATAAATTACATGCATACCGTATTTTTTTTCGAAAAATAAAGTAACAAGTAAACATTTTTATTTTATATGAAAATCCTCGATTTATGGGTAAAATTCTTGAAAACCACCATTGCTCTTCTTTGCTTTATCCTTTTTCCATCCTCACTGCGATGAAAAACAACACCAGAGATAAAATAGACTCAAGATCAGCATCCTAAGTCCAACCTCAAGAATGGTAGGTAAGAGGAGTAAATGAATAGTACACTATTTAATATGGGTCTATGATTCCGGCAGGCCCTAGTGATTATACCCTCCCTCTAATAGTACATTTCATTTAAATTAGGGTTCGTGGGGGGTGCTCTACTTCTCAAAAATAAATTGGATTTGTATATGTACAAACCCCGATAATTTATTGCGTCATCAAACCCGCCTGCTTTATAATCGTCTTTCTTTATTTAGGATCATATTCAACTCTTTTGGCTTCTATCGAATCGAGAAATGAGGGGATCGCCGTCCTCCGAATAATACTAATCAAAGTTATTGGATGTATGGCTTGTGCCTATGTGACACGACCGATCAATAGAAATACTTCGGCTCTCCACTTTCGGCATACATTCCGTGACCTCAAATTAGGCAGATTTCGTATTTGGATTAAAACAAGCCGGTGATCCTTGTGCACGCAGAATGACATACACGCATTATCCATCCAGCGAGACTCAACAATATATACTCATCCGATGGTGCGGCACGTCATTCAAAGCACGACTTCTACGACGGGGGCAATCGACGCTCGGTCTTCACATTTCGAGGCAACATTTAATGATTCGATCGCGCTTACGGATGGGTTCGACCCGCGAAGCGACTAGTACTTTGACGGTAGGCGCTGGTGTTCTCTTTACAAAGTTCGATTTGTCCCTTGAATGTTGAATAGATTATTACATCATGTGTCCCATAATTTAGTTTATTTTATTTTATTTTATTAAATGTCCTTCCTTCTCGTGGATAAGACTCTCGTTACTTTATAAAACCGGAAAAACGATGTCCCAGATTTGAGTCCAAGTCCAACTCGGCGGCGACTCGCTCCGCTACGGTGCCGTTCGTGCGCGATGACGTCATAATCTCCATTGAAAAAAAAAAACTGAAAAATAAAATAAAACACCACCCATCATGGTCATCGCCATGCCCATCCATGACATCCCACACATCACATGGCATAACATAAAGCAAGCTCCTATATATCCCCGTTGTTGCCTCCATTTCCGATCTTCAAACCATTCGAGCACTCGGAAGAAGAGGACATCGGACGCTCCGAAGCATTTTAGTGCCAGAAGAGAGAGACAGTAAGGACAAAAGAGAATGGGCGAGGTTGGTGCTTCCTAAGTCTTTTTCACACTATGGTTTTCGGAATTCGTGTCTTCTTCTTTTTTGTTTCCCCGTGAAATTTCTCTTCGAGGTTTACGTGCTCATGTCTGGATCTGGTTCGTCGTGGCAGCAGAAAGAGGGCGCCAAGAACGAGGGCGATCAGAAGGACGACGGGAATGTCGCCGTCGTCCTCAAGATGGACATGCACTGCGACGGCTGCGCCAAGAAAGTCCGCCGAGCTGTCAGAAGTTTCGATGGTACGCGCTAGGGGATTGAAACCCAGAAACCCAAAAAAAAAAAAAAAATGAAAATCTCACCCAATTGTGCTCGTTAACTGGTCGACATAATGTCGAGATTGTTGTCCAGAAACTTCAATTCGGAATCAGTTTGGCGAAATGGTTTTCGATTTGTTGATAGAGGACGAGCTTCGAGGTCAATTCTTTTTCTTGATTGACCTGTCTGTCATTCGTTCCCCAGTTGATAAGAAACGTATGGATCCGCATTGCTCGGTCCCTTTCGAATTCTGTCACCATGTGTTTGATCAAATTCCTTGGAGAGATTCCACTCTTTGGCTGTTCCTTTGCTTGGTATTTACGTTTCGGATAAGAATCAGAGCTTGTTTAGTTGACGCAGCTTTTTGGATGATTTTTAGTAAGATGCCGTGTGAAACAATCCAAGCATAGAAAATGTAGCTCTCGCTTTCCTAACACGCATCACATTTTAGCCCCCATGAAATTTGCTTTTCGTGTTGTTGTTGTTGGTGATACTGATGATGGTGGTGGTTGTGGTGGTGGTTGTACAGGCGTTGAAGATGTGAAGGTCGACACTGCTGCCAACAAACTAACAGTGACCGGGAAAGTCGACCCCACGAAGATCAAGGAGAAGTTGGAGGAGAAGACGAAGAAGAAGGTGGAGATTGTTTCTCCGCAGCCCAAAAAAGATGGCGGTGGCGGCGATAAGAAGCCTGAGGAGAAACCCGAGAAGAAAACAGAGGACAAGAAGGCAGAGGACAAGAAACCCAAAGAGGTACATAGAAATCTACAAAAAAAAAGTGTCTTTCTGTTTGACAATTTGATGATGCTAAAGCTACGCTGGATTCTGTTAATCTCTTATCATTGTGGTCTGGGTCAGAGGGTGGTTGGAGCCGAAGCTAATCTTTTGATTATTGTGCTCCTTCTTTGTTTTTGGGTTCAGACGACGGTGGTTTTTAAAATCAGGACACACTGCGACGGTTGCATTAAGAAGATCAAGAAGATCGTTTCGAAGATCAACGGTAAGAGATTAGTTCAAAGCGTCTAGAGATTCAATTCCTACTCTGAATTCTGCAGTCAAAGTGTTTTCATTTCAATGAACATGAACGCCCTCCATTTTCCACCAAAAGGGAATCATTCTTTAGAGTTGAATCGGCTCGTTTCCAGAAAAATATAATCTCTTGGCCAGCAGACGTAGTATGATTTTGACCATACACTGTTCTTCTCTTATTTTAATATGTAGCGGCCGAGGAACATGTTGTAATTCGTCCATTTTTTAAAAAAAGCTCTTTATTGCGTCGCCAAGATTTTACCAAATGGCAAAGATTATTGACCTGGCAACGAATGATGTGTGACTCAATCTGACTTGGCATAAACAGGGGTGAACGCGGTGAGCATTGACGGGGCCAAGGATCTAGTGGTTGTAACAGGGATGGTGGACCCCAAGGAACTGACTCCATACCTCAGAGAGAAGCTCAGAAGGAGCGTCGAGGTGGTGCCGCCGCCACCGGCCAAGAAGGACGCGTCACCGCCACCGGCAAAGACGGACGATGGAGCTTCGGACAAGAAGGAGAAAGAAGGTGGTGGTGAGAAGAAGGACAAGGAAGCAGGAGGCGGCGGCGGAGACAAGAAAGAGAAAGAAGCTGCTGCCGGTGGTGGCGAGAAAAAAGCCAAGGGTGAGAGCAAAAAGGAGGATGGGGGCAGCAACGAGGCCCCGAAGATGGAGATGAGCAAAATGGAGTACCCCGGTTACTCCGCGCCACCTCCGATGTATTGGCAGGGGGGACCCTCGTACGCTCAAAGTTACGGTTACGACTACTCCCACGCCCGAAGTTACGCCCCCAACTACGCCCACAACTATGCTGTTGAGCCGTACAATTACCATGCGGGGTATGCGAACCAAGGCTACCCGACTCACTATGTGAACGAAGGCTACGGGATGCCTATGGATCAGCGGTTGCACCCTATGGACCCGCGCTTAAACCCCCCTCAAATGTTCAGCGACGAGAACCCGAACGCCTGCTCCGTGATGTGACATATTCCGATGCCGAGGACCGAAAACCAATAAAATGTGAAAAAAAAAATATGGAACCATAATTGTAAATACTTAAAATCATAGGTCCGGAAAAGTGACCGTGTGAAATACATTTTTGGAATCATGCATTAGGTTAGAAGAAGACCGCCCAACTGGCCGGTTGGTTGGGCCGGTTCAGTTGTTGGGTGGTCGTTGGTTGGTTTTCATTTGTTGTATCTGGTTGTCTAAAAAAAATTTTGTACTAAGTGCTGATGAAATCAAATGAGATATCGAAGTTCCACTACGAATCAAATTTTAATTAGTGTACACGTGGCGTACTTGCCAATCTGTCATCTCAATGTTTCGGTGGAATCTTGTCCTTTTGATGTGGGTTTTTATATATGGTGGCTGACGTGGATGTCATAATTATGCATAGTTGGCCCTACTTGGATGTCAGCAATAGGGGCGGGGTGCAATTTTCTAAAGGGCCTGTATGCATTATGATGTAATGACACGTCACCAAGTCGGCATCTCCTTTCCAAGGGTCTCTTATCGACAGTTTTTGTGGAGCAGATGACACAGTCGTATTATATCGACAGCGATGTCCAACCGACAACCATAAAAACAAATGCAGATGTTTCCCAATAAAAATCTAATGAAAGCGCTGAAAATAAAGTTCGATCTTTTTAGAAAATAATTTTGCTTGCGTGATCAGTTCTGTATCGGAAGCTGCGAGTTTCATGCATGCAGGTAGCACCAACATCGAACAGCTCTAATCCCACCGATGAATGGAGATGGAATGATCGATAACGGGAGTGGGAATCGAATCTTTACTCGTGTTTAGAAGCGTTAGCTAATCACGTGCTTCGAAGAAAGCTTGAAAGGTTTCGTATAATTCGAGGCATAGAGTGTTTGTCAAGCGTACTACCATAGTTGAACCGGCTTTGCAGACCATTAGCATTTTTTTTTTTCAGGCTAAGACGATTGATATTTTCTATGGCCAATTTTTGCCTACGCCAATTTTTCTAAACGAAATATCGTAATGGGATGCATTGATCCAATCAAAAGCGATCCTCCATCTCATGGTCTGTATCGTGCATACGAGTTGTCTTGATTGGTCGGAAAAAATGTATAGATGTTGTGCTAGGTACCTACCTATTCCTAGATCCAACTTAAGGATAAATTAGATGTAGACCTCACTTAAGCAATAGTAGTTTTCATCCACGTGTATGATTAGTGTCCATCTCTTGTGCAACGTTATAAGCTCCCAATAAGATTTATCATAACTTTAATGCCACGGGGTAATAAGAAAAAACTTGACATTATATTTCTTTCTTACAAGTACGCAAATTCTTTTTAGGAATAAAACACTAGATGAATCATTTTTTTTCTGTTTTTGCAAAACTGTAAATAAAATAAATCAAGAAAATGAGAGAAACATTCTCAATTTCTCGCGTAGAGTGCAATGATGAGGTTGATTAATGTACTATTAGGACAATTAAGTTATTTTACCAATTGGACAGTTATTAATTTCTATATTTTATTTTTTATCATCCTTCTTTTCGGTCAATCTTAAATTTCTTTCCCTCCTTTTTGCTTCACAATTAGAAAATAAGTTTGTAATGTTTTAAGTGGGAAATGGAGAAGTGAGACAATAGGGTATCTTGGCTTGTGCATACAGATATTGTATATCAATCTTCAAAAGAATATAATGCAAATCACTCTATTCATAATGAAATGACTCCAAGCAGATTCACAGTCCAAAGCTTGGATTCATCATTATTCCAACTAGCCCTTCCAAAAGATGGCGCTGTAGGACTCTCCACCGTCATTATTCCACTTTTAACCCGCAAAGGAATCGTGTCTCTTCTTTACGAAGCTAAGTGTGACTGAATTGAGAGCCACCAATCCTGTCCACAATAATGCATGTGGTCCGTCCAATCACCCTATTTTGCATCATGTAGATGATGGTAGGGCTCCTAATGGCTATGTGACATGGTCCAGAGGATTCATCAGTGAGGACCCAAGAGATTTAGGGAGAAGTGTCAAAAAAGTCCTAAACTTATTGTATTAATGCCAACTCAGTTCTAAACCTTTTGCATTGGTGCCAATTAAATCATAAACCTTTTGTTGGTGCTAATTTAGTCCTAAACCTTCTATATTGTTGTTAATTCGGTCCTAAAACTTTTATTTATACCAATTGAGTTAATCCGGCCAATTTTGATCGAAAATCGCTGACATGGACATCAATTATCTACATGGCACGACTAGCACTAACTTGGACATTTTTTAATATTATTTTAATATTTTAAATAATTTTTAAGCATTTTTTGATTTTTTTTCAAAATTATTTTTAAAAATTATTTAAAATTTAAAAAAATTTTAAAAAAATCCACGTTAGCGCCAACCATGCCACGTAGGATAATTGACATTCATGCCAGTGATTTCCAATCAAAATTGGCCGAATTGACTCAATTGGCATAAATGCAAAATTTTTAGTACTAAATTGGCATTCTTGTAAAAGGTTTTGGCCTGAATTGGCACTAATAAAAGGTTTAGGATTTAATTGGCACCAATACAAAAATTTTAGGACTGAATTAGCACCAAAAAAAAGTTTATGACTAAATTGGCACTAAAGCAATAGGTTTAGGACTTTTTTGACACTTTTTCCAAGAGATTTAACTTGGTGAAAAAGCAAAGTAAAAAGAGCAAGCTTTGTTTAGAAGTTGGTTAGTTAAATTATGATGCCAAACGATACATCATTGTAGAAACTTCTGGCTCCTTCTATCTTGAAGGCCGCAACTATAGGCAATTTGTCAAAATCTATAGTTACTCACCAAACCCTACGACGAAGGCTATTAAAATTCGTTGATGACTTTATAGTCTTCATAATAGTACTATTCAAATCGAATATGGGGTGGCGACTTCTGGAAGTTCTGTTGTTTTTTTTTTCCCTGAATGATGACATAGTATGCACATAGGATTATTCGTCCACCTATAAGGATAGATTAACAAAAGACGTTTTAACCCTCTTCTCAGTCACATCACATAAAAATAATATGACTATGGAGCACAAGAAAAGAAAAGCAGTTCCAAGGGTTTGACAAGAAACACATGCAGGCATGCCGCATGCAGAGAAAATAAAAGCATGCGCCCATGCGGACGAGTGACGATAGCCAAAGGAAATATTTCAATTGACGGATTATGATTCAAATAATTGGCAAGTTGAGATTCCTGTTTTCACAAACTTTTTCACACATATATTCGTATGAGAGTAGTTAAGACATTGTTATGATACGACAATTGATGATGACATTGTCCAATCAATCCAAAACCTATAGTACAAATGATGATTTTATCTTAAACTTTTCAATTTTGATAATTTAGTACAACACCTCTGCACGAAATTACAATATAATTCTTCTAGCCAACTTTCGTTGGAAATTATTGACGTCGCGGTGTGCCACGTATGATAGCTGGCTATTACTAGAACGCATGTTAGTGACTTTTGAAAATTGACCGAAATAACTATATTAAAGGTTGAGAGCCAAATTGGCAAAATCGAAAAGTTTAGGGCTAAATTGACGTACGTACTGTAAAATTATGACTGATTGGAGAATTTTCTTGAAAATTTGAAGTCGCAAGTGGAATTAGCATGGCTATTTGCTATATTTCATGTGGGAAAAATCATTGTTAAAATGCCTAGAATTTCTTGGTACAAAGCCTAGGTAAACTATTTGTTATGACCAATGCAGAAATTAGAACGAAATTGAAACAGAGAAGAATAAAAAAAACACACACACAAAAATTTACGTGGAAAATCCTTGCGGGAAAAACTACGGGGAGAGGAGAAGTAAAATCCACTATGAAAATTCAAGGATTATAAATGGTGACTTGAAAAACTTTAAGACTCTTTTTGTCTCCACTTCTTAACCTAATAACTTGAGGTGTGTGTGTATATATGTGTCTATATACATATAGCTCCTAAACCCTAGCGTTGGTCCAAACCTATAGAGAATTCAAGACATACTCAATAAATCTTCATCTTGACTTGAATTAGACATAAGCAACAAACAATCTTCTCCTCTCACTCAAGTAGAACTCTGATGTAACAAACATTAACCAAATCCCAACAATGCTCAAATTTGGCAGTAGGCAAGGGCTTCATCAACATCGTTTTCCATACCAATCTTTAATACCTTAATATAGCTATTAGCAAAAATGTCTCGAATGAAATCGTACTGCATATTGATGTGTTTCGTCCTCTCATGATACATCCGATCCTCAATAAGTTGTAGCGTATTCTGACTATTACAATGGACAATAGTCATACCATGATGCACACTGAGCTTTTCAAATAAGCCTCTTAACCATATGACCTCTTTCACTACTTGTGTAATAACATACTCTGACTCTGTAGTAGACAAAGCAACCTTATGCTGTAAAGTAACTTTCAACTGAATGCACAACCTCCAATAGTAAAAATGTACTCAATCAAAGACCTTCTCTTATCAAGGTCAACAACATAATGAGAATCAATATATCATGTAAGAGTGTCACCAATTTTCCCAAACTCTAAGCCAAAATCAAAAGTACCCTTCAAATATTTCAAAATAACTTCACAACTTGCCAATAAACTTTGCCTAGGCATGATAAATATCTACTTACCACACTAACAACACGTGAAATGTCGGGTTGAATGCAAACCATGGCATATATAAGGCTACCAACTGACTAGAGCATGGAACATATGTCAAATATTTTACCTCATCATCTGCATGTGGGACTATCTGATAATCTAAATTGAGTAGCAAGAGGAATACTTACTGGTTCGGCGTCTTTCATGTCAAGATGGTCTAATACTTTCTCAATGTAGCTTTTCTAGGAAAAATACAATTTTTTCCTTTTCCGATATCAACAAACTTCCATGCCTAGAAATTTCTTTCTACACCTAAATCCTTCATTTCAAATTCACCGCTCAACCGCACCTTTAGATTTCGTATATCATATTTATTTTTTGCTGTAATCAACATGTCATCAATATATAACAACAATTAAATGAAAGAGCCATTTGGAAGTTTGCACAAATAAACACAACTATCATATTTGCTCCCACAATAGCCAAGTTGCACCATAAACAAATCAAACCAATTATACCACTATTTGGGTAATTACTTCAAGCCATATATGGACTTTTTCAATAGACAAACATAATCTTCCTCACCTTCAAATTGAAACCCTCTGGTTGACCTCTATAAATTTTTTGTTCAAGTTCAGCGAGTAAGCTATTTTCACATCGAGTAGTTCCAACTCTTAATCATGCAAAAAAACTAACGCAAGAAAACACTTGAATGGAGCTGTGTTTAACGACAGGTGAAAACAAACCATTAAAATCAACTCTTTCAATCTGGTTGTAGCCTTTAGTAACTAGACAAACTTTGAACCCGATGTCTTCAAATTTAGAAATACATTCTTTTCTTTTGAAAACCATTTGCAGCACACAATTTTCTTTCTTTTTGGTGGCATGACAAGCTCCAAGTGTGATTCTTTCAAAAGATTCCATCTTTTTATTCATAACAACTAACCACTTTATTGAATCTTTTAAAGAGATCTTCTTTGTAGGTTTTAGACTTGCTTTCTTGACTATGCAACTGAAAGAGCATAAACAACAAAATTTGAGTGTACATTTTTCTATGGAGGCTTCATTGTCTTTTCTGGTCTATCTCTAGCGATAGAATATTGTTCCTCTTCAGGTTCTTCAATTTGAATATTTAGTAGACTACTAAATTAGTTGTGAAGATATTACTTTAAACCTCATCTTTTCTGCAACACTTTTCAGATTTTCATGACAAGGTATGGACGATTCCTTGCTAGAATGAAGCATGGTAGACTCATCAAAAGTAACATCTCCACTGATAATAATCTTAGATGAATTAGTACACCTAAATATATAACCCTTTACACTAGAAGCATAACCAAGAAAGATATATTTCTTTGCTTTAGGCTCTAGTTTCCCTCACTAACATGTGTATATGTTGGACATACATAAGTACAAAGAGAAGAATAGTTCATAAGTTTACCTGTCCATAGCTCCTCTAGTGTCTTTCACTAAATAAAAGTGCAAGGATAACGATTTATAAACTAACAAGCGGTACCGATCGCCTTAACCTAGAACTCCTTGCATAAACCAGTGTTAGGCAACATGAACCTAATCCTTTCTAAGAAGGTTTTGTTCATACGTTTTCCAATGCCATCCTGTTGTGGTGCATTCATTATAGTATGATGTTTCACAATAATTCAATTTTGTGGAGGCAATTTTGCGGAACTCATTGCCCTCACCTCAACATCAGCTCATTATTTGTTCTCAAATATTTGAACATTTTGCTGGTTTTCTTTTCAATCAATATTTGTCATTGCTTAAATGTAGTACAAACATCACTCTTCTACTTTAGAAAATAGACCCAAACTTTCCTTGAAAAATAATCAATAAAAATGAAAAGATACCTTAAACCAAGGCCTTTTGAAGGAATTTTCACAGGCCCACAAAGGTCGGATTGAATGTAATTCAAAGTTCCTTTTGTTATGTTAATTTCTACTTGAAACCGACATTTTCTATTTTTGGAAAACACAATGCTCACAAAAATCAAGTTTTCCAATTTCCTAACCACACATGAAACCTCTCTTACTTAGCACATCCATCCCTCTAATACTCATATGACCTAATCTCATATGCCGTAATTTAGTGTTGTCTGATTTTGTCATAGTGGATGAGACTGCAACTAAATCTATAACTACAGTGCCTTGCAGCTGATACAAAGTGCCAGCTTTTAGTCCTCTCATTCGCAGTAATGAACCTTTCATAGTCTCCATAACTCTGCCTTCAGCCATAAACCTATAATTGTTAGCATCAAGTGTAACCAAAGAGATGAGGTTTTCTTCAAATCGGGGACATGTCTAACGTATGCCAAGGTTATGATCATACCATCGTTCATCTTAATGTCGAGGGTCTCAACCCCAACTGCTTTGCATTTAGCATTGTTTCCTATTAGAATAGCTCCACATTATATTCCTTGTACATGAGGAATCAATCACGATTTGGACATATGTGGTACTGATACTCTAAATCAGGAATTCAATATCACCGAATTTGTCTTTATCATCTATAACCAATAGCCAATTTTCATTTTTTTCCTTAGCAACGCCAGCTTGAGTAGGATTTTTGTTTCCTTGATTCTGTCTTTTCTCGGTTGTTCGAATGTTCCGTAGATTTGTATTCGATTGATTTTCCTTATTCAGATTATTTTCTCGTTGTTACTTTTTCGTGAGTATGAAACAATTTATCTTGATATGCCCCTTAGACTTACGGTAGTTATGAGTCGGATCCTTTTGAGTCAATTTTGACTTGCTCTTACCACTATTGCTTCTCTTAATAGACATTCTCCTAGCAACTAATCTAGCCCCATGATTTCGACCAAAAAACTAGCCCCATGATCATTACTGTTTTCAATAGTCGGTTATGTATCTAGTTTACGCTTATTTAGAAGACTAGTCATGACATCTTCAAGATCGATAGTTTCTCTACTAACAATCACAGTCTCCCTAAAATACTTTGAAGGACATAGTGAAACTAACAATAAAATATCTTGATCCTCACCTATCAATATTTCTTAATTAAGAAATAGTAACATTTGACACAGAAACGCGAGATTTAAGGGAAGCACCTTCATCCATGTTTTATGTCAAACAGACCCAAATAAGGGAAGCAACTTCTTGCATATTAAAAAAAATCTACGTCCAAGTTGTCGCTATTAATGTGATATATCGTGTATCATGCCAAAAAGACCCAATTTAGACTTGAAATCTCATGTGATACGTATCAATAGTTATAATACAGGCAAAACTTAATGCACTTGTGCAAATTCAACCCTTAACCAATCAATTTGACTAACCGAATCTTAAACCTTTTGAAAATTTGAGAATTAGTCAATCTTTTGGCCGAAAATCGCTACATGGATGCTTGCCATCCTACATGGACGATCTGCTTTGAAGTGAACAATTTTTATAATTTTTTTTTTTTATAAATTTGATGCATATTTTTTCTTTTCTTTTCTTTTCTTTCTTTTTTCCCTTCTTCCATCACCGGTCGGCAAATGGCCAACACTAAGGTAGACAATTGTTGTAATTTTTTGCATTTTTCTTTTTTCTTTTCTTGTCTTCCTTTTTTTCCTTCTTTCTTTGTTGATCACCTGGCCTCGGCAATGGCCCATTACTAAGGCAGCCGACTGATGAAGGAAGAAGGGCAAAAAGGAAGAAAAGAAAAAAAAGGAAAAAAATTACAACAATTGTCCACCGTAGTGTTGGCTGACCATGCCACGTAAAATGGTCGACTTCTATATCAACGATTTTCGGCCAAAATTGGCTGGATAGACTACATTGATAAATTATCAAGAGGTTTAGGACTCGATTGGCCAAATTGAAAGGTTTAGCATTGAATTAACACAAGTGTAATAGGTTTAGGTCTTTTTAAGTAATTTTTCCTTATAACATATACTGAACTATAACCAAAGATTACCAAATATATTGCTATATTTATAAGATTCTGTATTGGCTGGTTAACCAAACCGATCTGAAACTCAACAATGATGTATTGGATACATTCGAATCATTACAAATATCGGAACTGAAGCTGTTGAAGATGACTAATGACAAGTGACCGAGAAACTAATTGAAAGCATAACTTGTGAGACATACTGTTGGTACCTAAAAAGGGCCGCTAAAATTGGCCAAAATCGATTTTGGCCATTTTGAGAAAGACACCAGCTTTGTAAGCACCAACCATAGTAAGTCAGATTTCGACTTTACAATTGTAAGATGTTATGGAAATTATGCCAACCAGATTGTGATTGTATAAGTTTGGCCAGCAAGAGTTTTTGCACGTATGAGATTGGCATTTGTCATTTGTGTCAATGCCAACAAGAGTTTTTAAGCCGCGATCCTAGACGCTTAGCACAGGCGGTTCGCAAGCACATGGCAAAAGCGGTTGGCATGTGTAGAGAGTTGCGATTGATATGATGCCAAACCTGTTAAAGTTTGACAGACGTGTGGAAATAATGATTTCCTGGTCATACGTCATCCTAAATTACAGAAGTCATGTAGATTGTACAATTTGATATTCGTGATATTTAATTGACCTTTCAGATGTGCTCAAGAGCAGCTTTTCCAAACCTGGGCCCCTAGTTTTTAAGCCTAGCTAGGGGCCGTTTGGATTGGTATCCGTGCTCTTAACCCCAGTAGAAGAGAAGTCAAATGAACCTTTGGGTAATCTAGAAACTGCAATTTTGTCCGCCCCCCCTTTTTTTTTTATTACAATGCATAAAAATATAGTAATGAACTTTGGCAAAGTTAAATCATGGCTATCCTATTCCCCTTTTGCATAAATTTTTATGTTTTTGTATCTAAGACGCTTTGTCGATTCGCAACGGTCAGATATATTGTCACACTATAATGATTCACTTTATCGATTTGAAATTTGAATTTCGAGGTTTGACTTTATGAAATGATCATATTTGAGAGATTCTTGAGAGATTTGGCTTTGTTCTTTTGATGACAAGAAAGCCTATTTAGATATATAAATCCCAAACTACGAGTGACGTATTATTACCAAACATCAATTAAATAAGAGGGAAATCAACATCTGGATAAAAGATGAAACATGATATTATTTGTAGTCATCTGAAAAAACGAACTTATATTCAACCGCCGCAATACAGTTTTAAAGGTCATCTACGAAAACGAAAACAAAATTGATGTCGCATTCATACAACAAAGAGAGTATATCACGCCCCCACGGGACTTCGAACTATTAAAGAAACCAGTTTCCTACAACTTGACTCAAACTTATAGGATAATCTTCTTTATCATGCATTTTATTATTACCCTACACGAGGAGTACGTAACTTCGAAATGTCTCTTAAAGTCAGGGAAGAGACGCACCGGACCACGTTCTTTCGTGCCCTCAATTTCAAGCTAGCTAAAAAAAGTAATGATTGATATCGTTGAGATTTCTAATATGTGGAAAACAATCTTCGCCATGTAAATTTTGTATAAGATCGAGTTCGACCGATCGATTTAATTGGTCACTGCATAACCCCTGCAAAATTACAAAATAAAATACGACATTACGTTTTAAGCATATCAAAATACAAGCCATATCAATGTCTAAGTTACTTGTAAGCTGTAGAACGCGCAGCTACTGCGCAAACTTTTTCTCTGCCAACACTTTTCAAAATGACTACGACTGTAAGCTCACTCAAGACAAATGTGAGTATGTGAAGCTCTCTTCAGCTTTAGAATCTTGAACTCTTGATATGTCTCTCTTCGGCTCATTGGTCTTCTTATAAATTGCTCAGTGTCCAAAACTTCCTGTTGGACTATCTTCAAGAGGATCGATCTTCAAACTAGCCATTGGACCATTGACGAGAAGATTAGAGTAGCCGTTGATGCCTAATAGTCAGAGATCCCAAGAGATTAGATCGTCCATACAAACGGATCTCGATTTCCAGAAATAGAGTATTTCAATTATGGAAAGATCCTTGCCTTTAGGGTGATTGTCAATCCATCAAGATATCTCACATAATTAAAAAAAAATCCCATTAAGATCTTCTAATGAGGGAATCCACACCAAATCACAAGCTGTAAAGCTATGAGATTACATATATCAAATAGATGATCTTTTAAGATTTAGTCATGAATTTCGTCTCAGGTTCAATAAAAATTTTTATAATACTAAGCCTTCGGAGTAATCTGGTAATATTCGGCGCTTTGCCGATATCCATGTAGTACCCTTGCTGATATTCACCCGGACAGTGCTTCTGACTTCCTAGATAATACAATTCTTCTTGCCAACATATATAGAATATCAGCACAAGGTAGATGCTATAGACGTGAGGCCATAATGTTTCCAAGTCAATATGAACACGTGAGACCATAATGTTTCCAAGTCAATATGAACTTCCCATTCGACTAGACTTGTTCAAGTAGGTCTTATAGTCATATGGATTCTTTCCAACGTGAATATTACTTGAAACGAACATTTCTTATGTTGCTTAAGATAGTACAAAATACGGATAGGTTTGTCAATTTCAAAATATATTAGGAAGTTTTCTCAATAATAATTGTAATCATTACTCAAGCTAACGACAAAGGTAATGTTTTACGTAAAAAGGCTAGACTAGTTGTCAAAAGGTTATACTCAAGAGGAAGATATTGGTCATGCTGTAATATATGCTCATGTTGCAAGATTAGAAGCAATAAGATTACTATTATATGCTTGCTTTCATGATTTCAAGTTACATCAAATGGATGTCAAAAGTGATTTTCTAAAAAAAAATGCGTTTATCAAACAGCAAGTGTTTGTAGAACAACCACCAGATTTTGAAGACTCAAGAAGGATCAGCGATGTGTATCGATTGAAGAAGACACTCTATGGATTCAAACAAACATCTAGGGCTTGGTATGAGAGACTGAACACATTTTTTGTCGAACATGATTTTGAAAAAGATAAGGTGGATACAATGATGATATTATCTTTGGATCTACTGATGAAACATTTCGCAAGGAATTTGTTGATATCATGAAAAGTGAGTTTGAAATGAGGATGATAGGCCAACCCAACTTCTTTCTTGGTATACAAGTCAAGAAAACAAAACTCGACACCTTTATATATCGAGAAAAATATGCCAAAGAATTTTAGTGAAGAAATTTGGATCAGAGAGTTGCAAGAAAATGCAATATCTTCTACTACCAAGCTGGAAAAGATGAAAAAGATAAGTATATGGACTCTAAACTATATAAGAGTATATGATAGGATCTCTATTATATTTAATAGCATCTAGACTTGATATCCTAATTAGTGTGTACATGTATGCTCGTTTTCAGTCTGATCCAAATGAATCTCATTTGACAGCTGTGAAGTGGATTATTAAATATGTTGGATCATCTCCAAAGTTAAGTCTATTCTAAACATTCAGGCTTTCTATTGTTGGGATATTTGTAGGATGACTTTGCAAGGTGCAAAATCGACAGGAAAAACACCTTTTATACATTTCAACTAATGGGATGTATGCTAGTTTTGTGGTTTTCAACGAAACAAAATTTAGTTGCTCTTTCAACAATCAAAGCCGAGTACATAGTTCTAGGAAGCTGTTGTAGTAAATTCATTTGCTGATGTTCACAGGAAATGATTGCATAGGCGATCTAGCTTCAGAACAGCAGTTAGCGAAGAATCCTAACGGCTACTTGCTTTTCAAGACAATCTCCAACAGGAAGATTGAAAATGTCTATATAATAGAAGATCATTGCAGTCAAAATGAGTTGGATGAAAAATCTAGAATAAGCTGAAAGTGCTCATGGTTGTATTTTAAGCAAATTCTTTGAGATTTCCATAGCAAATGTTCTTGCTGCATTGCAATCGTGAGAAGATTAAGTATACAAGCATGCTAGGAGCATTTGAGTCCTGATAGTGTGATATATCATATGACATATCACCACTGGTATATGTCAACTAATGGGATGTATGCTAGTTCTATGGTTTTCAAAGAAGAAAAATTTAGTTGCTCTTTCAACTACTGAAGCTAAGTACATGGCTCTAGAAAGCTGATGTGCTCAACTCATTTGCTGATGTTCACGGGAAATGACTGCATAGGTGGTCCAGCTTTAGAACAACAGCTAGCGAAGAATCCTAACGGCTACCTGCTTCTCATACAATCTCCAACGGAAGATTGAATATGTTTTTTTTTTTTTTTTTGGTAAGGGAAGATTGAAAATGTTTATATAAGAGAAGATCATTGAAGTCGAAAAGGGTTGGGTGGAAAATCTACAATAAGCTAAAAGTGTTCATGGTTGTATTCTAAGCAAATTCTTTGAGATTTCCAAGGCAATGCTCTTTCTACAATGTAATTGTGAGAAGATAAAGTATACAAGCTTGATAAGAACATTTGAGTCCTGATAGTGTGGGATATCATCTGATAGAATCAATGCTTGTTGGTTGTAATTTATCTTGATGATTACTAGTGCAATCTCACCCAATTTGTGGCTTTAGTCTGAAGAGTGAGCGTAAACTCGGTGACTAAGCCGAACCACTATATATTATTGTGTGCTATTTTACTTCCGCTCTTATACCATCTTTGCACATTAGCATCTCCTGATATTCTTAATATTAGTTTCTCCTGATTTCCAAGTACTGGTTGCTGATTCCAGCAAAATCTCCAAACTAACCTTTTCGCCCCCCTCTAGGTTGCATAGTAAGCCTCAACACTACTTTCTCATTGAAATTTCTCTATTTTGTAATCAATGACAAGAGGAAGTGAACAAGAGTAGTAGCAGCACTTGCATTCTAATAGTGTGATCTATCTTGTAATAAAAGCAATACTTGCACATTGTAACTTCTCTTGAAAATAACTTGCGGATTCAATTCCACGTTGTGGATGTTAGCCAGGAGAGTGGACGAAAGCTTGGGCATGAAGTCGAACCACTATAAATTGATGTGTGCTATTTTCTATTTGCTCATTGGAGTCAATAACCGTCTAATAGTTGCAACAGCTTGCTTCCAATTTAGTTTCCACTACTGTCAAAGTACATCTTATTATCTTCCGCAAGAAAATTTGTTTAGTTTCACAAACAATCGATTTACCTCCCTCCCCTCTAGATTGTATTGTTAGCCCCAATAAGAGTTCACGAGTGGCATTGGCACGTTGCATGTTTATCTTAAGAATTCGACTCCAAGAATGATCGAGAAGTCATTCACTAATATGACCGTGAAAAGGAAAAGTATCAAAAAAGTCCTAAACTCATTGCGCTGGTACTTATTCAATTATAAGCCTTTTCATTGGACCAATTTAGTATTAAACCTTTTATATTTGTACCAATTTAGTTTGTCCGGCCAATTTTATCCGAAAATCGCTAATATGGACATCAATAGTCCTACTTGGCACAACTATAGGACGACCGGCATTCACGTTGACAAATTATATATTTTTTTAATATTTTATGAATATTTTCTTATTTTTTTCATTGTGTTGGCGAGGGTTGCTGGAGGCCCTCATGAGCCAAGTTGCCTAGGCATGGGCCCCAAGCCATCGTTGACCGGGAGTGAGGGCTGCCAAGCCCTCACATAAGCGAGTCTTAGCCAAATCCGGCTAGTGCAACACTCACCCGACCGCGAGGGTCTAGGCCTCGTTAGATAAGCTAGGGTGATCCTTGCCCAAGCGATAGTCCACCCGTGGCCTGCGGCGAGGGCTCACTTGGGAGAGGGTTCGGTGGCCCTCGCTAGCCAAAATTAAAAAAAGAAAAAAAAAAAAAAAATATTTCAGGAAATATTAAATATTTGTAAAATGTTTCCACATCAGTGGTGGTCATGACACATAGGATAACTAGTGTCCATGTCAATGTTCTTCGGCCAAATTTAGCACAAATGCACAAGGTATATGACTAAATTGATACATATATAATAGATTTATGACTTTTTTGGTACTCCTATGCCGTGAAAGTCCCTATCCACACTTGAATCTTCACTGGAATCCCCTTGGCCACACCAAATCTTAGACAGTTCTCGTCCTTAATATGACCTCCATCATTCCCACGCAAGCCCTAGTCGCTTGGTTTCAAGCACATCCACAAAGTAAGGGGTTGCCCCTAAATCAACCATGACCCATGTATTTTTGCCATTAAACTGCAACTCTGCAGACATTAGCTTGTTATCAGTAGTCCCTTTCGCATTGACCTTAGTGATGGCTTGGCGCTTGTCGGGTCATTTTCCCCATGCTAGCTCTCATTGTCCAAATTAGCATGACGACCGGCGATCTCTTCTGCACCATGTGCATTGCGCGTTTTAGGCATAACGCAGCTCTATGAGGTCCATTGCAGATGAAGCAAGCTAGTGGTTGCCTACCTCTATTCACTGGGGTCTTGCTGTGCCTCTCGCATTGATTCCAAGGTGTGAATCCCTAACTTTATCCACAGCTGCTACCCGACCCTCTCCAAATCTTGGGTTTGCCCGGGCTTGAATGACTTTTCCCCCTCTCAAGTTGGAGACACTTGATTTCTTGTGTTCCTTCACGATGGGTTGTCAGTCAAGCATTCAGCCGCGGGTTGCACCGAATGCAAGTCTCTCACTTGCTGCCTCTGCAGCTCAGTTCTGGCCCCCTACTTTAGGCCTTACAATGAGTAGATTAACTTGTCTAAGCATCAGCGCCAAGAACTCGTCCACATGTATTCGATACATGGAAAGCCACTGCTACCTTGGTTTGCTGGACTCCAAAAGCGCAACCCCAAAAGCATTGCTCCAATGTGGACTATAAAGTTCTCGTTCTGCTTAGCATCCCAAGCACCAGACAAAACCTTGGTTTTGGCACCTCTATACGACCCACCTCAAAGGCTCACGTTAGTGCGGTCGCTTGCGCGGTCAATTGCACTGTTTCGCTTTGTCAATCTAAAGCATTCACCTTAGTATGCAAATCCTCAATCCATTTCCAATGTCCAACCATTCGAGTGCCAACCGTGATTCCAAAGTCTTTCGCTCTAACTCAGGCTCTAACACCAATGTCACAGTTTAGGCCGTCGGCACATTTCAAAGGAACTTATGGTGTATACCATCCTCGTTCACAAGTAGTACACTTGTCGGCTCAAGCATGCAATCGTCCAAGGCTAAGGCGCATGCACAATTTGCAAGGTCATTTGTGAGAAAGCAATATTGAAAACGAGTTGTGAAAAAATGTTCTGCTCAATTGTATTCATTAGTGATACAAGAGCAATGTACATCGAGGGATTATCAAGATAGGATAGTTTTAGTAGTTCAACCCCTTAAAGATAAAAGAGTTTTACTAACATTAGGTATTCTAACATGAGTGGAGATTACAGGTGCTTGAGGTAGAAACATCTGGAAATTACGAAAAATAAGAGAAATATGAAATATCTAAAGTACCCCTGCACTATGTTGACGAGTGCTTGACCCAAGAGGCCATGGACAATGCGCCTTGGACAAGTTTGGATCAAAGAACTCACAAAGGAATTGCGATCCGTGTGCATGTGACCCTCGCTCAAAGCAAACTGCATGAAAATTATGGGTTGGAATAGGTAATCCCAAACAGAAAATCCTTCAATACCTCAACCAACAGAGCCAACCTTAAGGGGTCTCGCCTCGTACTTTATAGATGTTAATTTCTGAAGAAGATAATAGCACTACCACTTTCAAGCTAGTATTAGAGCAAAGGTTTCAAGTTTGATTCCTCCCACCTTCTTTAATCATTTATGAGCTTTGCTTTTTAAAGTGTCTTCGTTTCTCCAATTTTCGTTCCCCCACACACATTTGGTTTCCACTATTAAGGTCTTGAAATTGATTGTCAAGTTGGCATTCGCGTGAAGGGGATTTCTCAGTTACAAAACAGATTCCACTTCATACTCTATCAGGGTAAACATTGGTGAAATTACCAAAAAAAAGTCCTAAACATATTTCACTGATGCCAATTTAGTCCTAAACATTTTATTTTGGTCAATTTAGCCCTAAATTTTTTGAAAAGTTGTCAATGTTATCAATTTTAACTGAAAATCACTAACATGGATAATGGCTATCCTACGTGGCACCGCCAATGCTAACATGGATAATTTTTATATTTTTAATTAATTTTCCAAATTTCTTTTGATTTGTTTTAAATTTTCTTTCTTTTTCTTTTTTTTTTCTTTTGTTCATTCTTTTCTTTTTTCCTTCTTCCTCCGCGATCATTGGCCTCTGAAGGATACATAATCCGATCTAATACATACTCAACAAACAGCGAAAACATGCCCAATAGATCACGAGATTCACCGATCGACGAAGATACATCACGAGGACGTACCTTATTGATCACCGATTAGATGCCCTTTGCGATCACGGAGTTTTTCTCTGTCAAACGACAATCGACGATGGGAGGAGCGTTCTGCGTTTTCTATTTTCTTGAAGTGACAGAAATGAAGTTACAGAGAGGAGAACGAAGGAGAGTACGTTAGTTATTGACGTAAAGCCAACCAACGTGATTCTTCACGTTTGAGCAAATAACTGCTCACTGGGATGTGGTTGCCCGCATGGGCGCACACCGTATCTCCTGTAGACCCCACTTTAATATTTTATCTAATAGCCTCCTCGAAAGCCGGGTACTAGCTACGGGTGAAAGTTGACGAGGATCACCCTTGCCAAATTTGGCGAGGGCTGGCCTCGCCGGTTGAATGAGGTCGCCCAAGGATGATGAGGCTTGACCTCACCGGCCTCAAGGGAGGCTCGTCCTTGCCAAAGGCCGGCGAGGTTCGGTAAAGGCTAGCGAGGGCCGACCTCTATCGCACCTCACCCGAAGGCGGCAAACGGCCGACCTCACTAGCATCTAGAGAGGCTCGACCTCGAAGGCTGGCGCCCGCGAAGGAAGATGGTAAAAAAAAAAAAGAGAGAAAAGAAAACAAAATAGATTATAAAAAAATTCAGAAAATTTCATAGAAAATTACAAAATTTGTTAACGTAAGTGCTGACACTACCACGTAGAACAACTAATGTTTATGTCAAACATTTCCATTTAAGTTAAAAGGTTTAGGATTAAATTAGCAAGTGCAACAGGTTTCGGCCTTTTTTTTGGTAATTATCCCGTTAAACATTTGGAGTCAACGGTTACACCCAACCATTTAAAGATAGGCTTCTAGCTATTCCTCACAAGCAAATAAAACATTGGGATCTTATCTCTATCATAGGCGCGTAGATGATATTACTCCTTTGAATGTGACATTAACATAAATTAGGTGGGTTACATCTCCACATAGACCATTCCCTTACACAAAAGCAACCAAAACAACGACAAAGAAAATGAGAGACGTCTGTGTTCTAATTCCGTGTGCTCCTTCGGACCGTACAAGTTCGTCAAAAGTTGATCAAGCGAAATCATGAAGCTGAAGTTTGAAGCAAAGCGACGTTGACTAAAGGCCTCTTAAACCATTCCTTTGTGAAAAAGCAACAAGAGAGAGAGAGAAAATCGAGACCATGCAAGGGTAAATCTCACTTGATTGCAACCCGGACTCTACTATTATAACAGTCTTTGGATAATTGTGAGAATAACAGTAAGTTGTAAGCGACCAAATCTTAAAAGAGTGGCCCCACAAAAAATTTTAATCAATTATTAATTATTTTTTGTGCCCCAAAACAGACTATTAATATAACAGTCATCCAAAGATTGTTGTATAATCAATTCCCATCACAACCCTAGTCCGATTATGAAACACATTACTGCAACTCACTCATATATTTTTTTTTTTTTGCCTTTTTCGCTTATTATTTAGTTATTTGTTTACTATATATCCTAATGGATTAGTTGATTAGTGTATTTTTATATTGGTGCAACATCGTGACGAATGGTTTGGTGTATTGCCCATATAAAACTTGTATCTGCACTATGAAAGGAGAGAATAATAAGTAAATAAAAACCAATCATATACTTGGAGTAACAAGGTCACGCTTCCGTATGCAAAAACAACCTGTTATGTATGTGTTGTGGCTTGGAATTGAAGAAAAATCACTATACATACTGAATATTATTGCTGCGAACATACCGAGGAAGATCCTTCCCTCCTGTTTTCTGACCACACGTTACAACTAAGATAAGTAAAATCCAAAACCGAATGGTTCAGCAGACCACAAGTTTTCTAGCCACATGTTATTTATTACTTTGGTGTCAACATGAAAAGATAAGGACAGATTTAGATTTTTCGAACCCGTTTCCAACCAAACCAAACTATTAGGACAAAACATCTCCATTAGTAAATGCATCTTTGCTAGTTACACTCACTATGCATAGAAAGATTTATCCAATCATAATCCAAGCGCATATACCACGCATCTTTTAATGATTGTGTGAAATATTTTACAGTTCTCCAGGAGATTATTCTTATCAAAATGATTTGCTATATATCAAGGAGTGATCCTATCTCATTAACGTGAAGGTTAAAATCATATTTTGTGCTAGTCTATTTTCTAATCACTAAGATTGCATTTGGTCATCAAGACAAGGATTATGGTACAATATAATTCTGACCAAAATAAAATGGTTCAATACGATAAGATGAGATAAGAAATCCCATGGATTGCTTCTTACTATCTTATGTCCGTAAAAATACTAGATATAATGTGTCGCGACCTATAAATTTACGCTAATGGATTATCAAGTTAATTTAGATGGCTAACCTGATACGGACTCTCCCAAGCCCTACCAAATCGTAACGTTAATTTATTATGATGAATTAAGATTTGGAGCCGCCACTAATCATTTTTTAGTAGGTTAATTAGGAGCTTGAATAAAATAGCGGGAGAACTATTTTATTTCTACGAACCAAAAATTCTAAGTTCAAGGACTTGTTTACGCTAGTTAATTAAAACTAATGCCCTTTCGGTACCTTAATTTTCACAAAAAATCCTAAGTTTGGCAACTCAATTGATTGATTTTTCTTTAAGGTCAAATGAGGTGACTTTTTTCATTTTCGCTTATTTAAATGTATGAATGCAAGGAATTCTACCTTTGTGATAAGATGATATGCAAAGCCATGCAAAATTGAGTCATGTTTCCCTACATGCAAAAATTGACTAATCAAATTAAAGCATTAAAAATGACATGTTCTAACTATATATGCAATGACAATTTATTCTAGCAAAAATCATGGATGACTTGGATAGCATTCAAGCAATCATGCAAGCAAATAAACTAAACATGCAAATTTAATTAATTAACCTAAGATACATGAAGACTAAGCAAATATGGCATGGCAAATGATTATGTGCAAGATGTGATTTTTCAAAAATATATAGTATATGAACATGCAATTTTCGAAAAAATATGGTAGGTAAAATAGGTGATATTTGGAAACATGATATGCAAAATATGCAATGACATGAGATATGCAAAAGATACGACATGAGATATGACAAACATGGCAAGATTTGTGAAAATATGACATGAGATATGGCAAACATGCAAGATATTCGAAAATATGATGAGAGATATGGCAAATATGGATGATCGAATTTTTTTTTTCAATTTCCTCTATGCATTTTCGGCAATGAGATATGCATGAATGAATGATTATTTTGATTTGATTCAAAATAATACCTGATAAGATAAAGTTTTAAGGAAACTTTATCTTTCTGAAAATTTAATTATGTAAGGTTTCTAAGAAATCGTATCTTACTAAAAATTTTAGAAATCTTGGATAGATAAGGAATATAATCAAAACAAGATCAGAATATCCACAAAAATTCAGACAAGCAAGATAAGCAATCAACCAAGATCATGTATATCCATTTCTTGCTTCTTTTTTTTCGATAATTGTGATGTCCGAAATCTAAAGTTGGCTTATCGAAAATAGCGAATCGGATCTAAACGGTCATAGACTGGCTAAATTCTCATTTTTCGCTAAACTAGAGGATCATACCCGAATAGTCACAAGTAGGATGTGTCCAATTTAGGAAACCCGTTGCCCACTAGGAAAAAGACTTTTTTTATTTAGATTTAGGTTTTTTTAATTCAGGAAAAAAAATATGGCCGAAAATCATAAATCAATACAATCCTAGTCACCCTTTTTTTCGTTATTATGATAAAAGCTCGAACTTTATGATGAAATTTGCAAAGATTGCCTCTTTTGATTATCAAAACTCTAAGATCAATGTTTAGCGAAAAGGATTCATACTTCGACTTATTGATAGCAAAAACATATCGATTCAAAGGGGATCGCATGGATACACAAACTCAAATCAATGATCACATTGATGCAAATCAAAATAAAAAGAAATTATGTTGCATTGCTCCAAAAAATCTGCACGTGCGCAAGCTATGTTAATCGATGAAGTTCGCGTTGAATAGCCACCTTTTGGACTAAATTTGCAGTAAATTGAACTTCGGATTGGCCAAGATTCTAACACAAACCAGCAAACCTTGTTAGACTTTTAATAACAATTGAAAGCGGAGCTGATTAAGGGGAAAAACAAGACTGATCCGCAGCTCGGGACGGTGCGAGTGGGCAACTTTGGGCAGCGTTGCAGGGGGCTGTTGCGGCTGATGTGGGCACGCTAGAAAGCTTGAAGATCTCCTCAGGCAAAGACAAGTCCAGATGGCTGGTGCCTTGTTTGTCTTTTTGTCTCCCTTTTTTTGTGTCTTTGGCTTCTTTCTTTGACTCTTTGGAACCTCTTTTCGTGCTTTCTTCGTGTGCTAAGACGTCTTCTTCTGTGGAGTGAGTTTTGTCTTTGTGTTGACTATGGATTCCTCAGGATGAACGCCAACGGCTATGGAGATCACCACGAGAAGTCTCCACCAAGTGAACGCCAAGGACACTTTTATGCCTCACCCTCTCTAACGTATTCTCTCTCAGAATTTTCTGAATGGAATCCCCTAACCCTAGGCTATAATGTGTTATTATAAACATTAGATGCCCCAAACCTAATAGGGATAGGATTTGATATCAACCGTTGGATTATAAATCCTAAATGGAATAAGAATGACTCTTGACCATAGGATTTAAAAATTCTGAAATTCAAGAGTCCTAATCCACTAGGACTCCTTACTATTTTCGCCCATGAAGAGTGCAGACATTGGCTGGCCGAATTTCATGTCATTACGGGCTTACTTGCGCAATTCCGGGCTCAAAATGGGCCTTAATTAATTAAAAGGGTAATTAATTAAAATCCTTAAGTATTTAAATGAGAAGAATGGGCTGAATAAAAATCAAAATTAGGTCCAAGTCCCTCAAATTTTCAGCACACATATCCATATGCCTTGGCCGAATTTTTCCTTCCAATTTTGGGCTCACCGCATATTTTTTTCAGGCTTAAATTAAGGCTTTATTCAAATAAATTAGCATTTTAACTAAAGTGTTTTTTCTAAATCATAAGTTCCAAAGTTAGTTCAAATTTTTGGCACATATATCAATGAATTGCCAATGATTTGCCCATCAATTTAGGTCCAAATCGCCTAACAAATTAAGCTAAGATGCTCTGCTGTCAGTCCAAATGAATATGTATGCAATGCATGAATGAAAAATGGTTTTGTTAGAACTACAATTAGTTCTAAAATTTTCTATGCAGAAATGACTGAAAATGTTAGTGAAAATTTAGGTGTCAACATAATACCCGATATGGTCATATCATATTCAGTCCGAGTGTTTAGCCCACTTAGGTCAGCATCATGAAATAAAAATAAAACAAGTTGCTGAAAATGGAAAACAGAATGTTATATCTAGGGATTTGGCTACTGCTATTGGTGGCTACGATCACCACCATCGGGGTTGTCGCCTCTTCGAAGCAACCTTCAAGATGGTGGCTACTGGAAATTGATAATGAGCGAGATGCATAAGAGCCATTGTTAGAATAATTAAAGATTAAATCACGCCTTCATCTAATAGGTTAAGTTTTTAGAACAATTGACAGTGAACCCCTTAAAATCTTACATGGTATCAGAGTATGAGTTAGAGCAATTAAAGATTAAACTATGATTTCATTTAATAGTTAATAGTTGACAGTGGTCCCACCAAAATTTCATAGCCAACACTAGAGTGGTGGCCCATTGGGTAGTGCAACCATTATAGGTGGTTGCCCGAGGATCAAGCCCCTTACTATGGTCAAATGATGGTAGATCTACATAATTGAGAGAGAGAGAGAGAGAGAGAGAGAGAGAGAGAGAGAGATGTTAGTGCTAGCGTTATCACTTAGAGGGGGGGTGAATAGGTGATTTCAAAGGATTTTATGAAATGAATGCGGAATATAATAAATATGCTTAGAGCTTCATTTAGACGATACTATCTAGTAAAATCTGAGATACCTTCATATGCACTGGTCGTGCACAATTCTACTATTATAGAATATATATATATATATATATATATATATATATATATATAGAGAGAGAGAGAGAGAGAGAGAGAGAGAGAGAGAGAGAGAGAGAGATTAACGGAAACATAATGTGTACAGAGGATTTATAGCGGTTTGGCTTTGTTCAAGCCCACGTCCACTTCTTCATGCTGGCAGCCAATCGATTGAATTCCACTAGTAAATGACTCAAAGGTTACAACCCGGTGATAGCTCTTGAGTCGAAAGACTTCTGGCCTAACACTCATACACTCGAATGTTCTCCTTTAAGATTTACAGCGCTTGGATCAAAGGTATATAAAAAATGTGAAGCTCTCTTGATCTTGAAATTTAGAATTCTGCTCTCTTGCATGTCGTCTCTTTTTTCTTCGACTTTGAGAAATCCTTTTATACTCCTCCACCTTCAACTATCTATTGCAAGGCATCCAAGGATCTCTCTTGAAGCTTTCCCTTTTGGATGAGACTATATCAAAAACATTTCGTAACTATTGCGGTCGATAAAGGAAAGAACCCCCCGTTGGATCAAATTGTCCATACAATTGAGATCTTGAATTTCTATAGATAGAATTCTTCATTAGGTGAGTCATCCTTGTCTCCTTTAATCCACGTCCTTAATTGATTTTTAGGCTAGAGAATCTTCAAGAATGACTAGCTTGATTTGCTAGCCATTGCGATGAAATAATATTCCAATTAAACCATCTCATAGACATCTCTTGATATTCTAATCGCTGCACACGAAATGCTCTCTCAAACCTTGAGCGTCATTTTAACGTCCGAGCTCCCCGCTCAATGTATGAGCTCCATACAGCGTTTGAGTTCCTCAAAGCATCATCTGAGTCTTTTCTGCCAGATTCAATCATGTGTCACTTACACTTTTGGATAATCTGCAAAACAGTATTTTATTGCATTAACTCAGATATAAGAGATCATGGATTGTTTTTTCAATTTTAAAATCAATTGGGGGGTTTTTCTCAACAATCTCTCTTTTTTTTATGATGACAAAACCATCCACAAATATGTCAATTGTTGTATAGAAAAAAAAATGTGTCTAACATAATGATTTGCTACTCAAGGGAATTTTGCTAATCAAAGATATATCATCTAGTGTTTTAGCAAAAGTTAAGTTATGGGAAAACAAAGAATTCGATATTTGAATTTGATCTCTAAGTATGGTTCATCTTTGCATTCGGAACTTCTGAAGCCTATATCAAGGTTTGAGTTGTTGTAGGCTCAAAATATTTTATTCAATTTCGATCTGAATAATCTTAATAGTTTGTGCTAGAACAGTTAAGGCATTGTATATGTTCAGAGCAAAACGAAGTAGAGATACAGAACATAAATATTAAGTATGTTAATTTCAAAGCTTGTAGGCTCGGAATGACTTAATTTCTGTGTCATTCTAAGATCTTGTTCTTGTCAACACCTTTGAGAGTTTGTTCTTTCAAAGCACAATTTTTGCTATCTATTAAGAGCATGACAATCTAAATAGTTTGCATAAGAGAATATATATATATATATATATATATATATATATATATATATATCGAGTTAAAGTTCCTGTCTCACTTTTAGAACAAATTGAGGTTCGATGCTTGAAGTCTCATGACTTCTTGTTCCCGTATTACTCTCAAAGTATAGTATTCAGAATTTGTGCCTGTTTAACTTTTATACTTAGTTCTTGCAAATCATAACTTCTGTGTTTGCAATAAGCATAAGATAAGGGATAATATTTCTCCCCCTTTTTGTCATCAGCAGGAGTAGAGCAAATCACAGTATTTATTCAATAGAAGTACCAAAGAATTATCCAATGAACTTGTGCAAAGTGAAAACAATCCAAACCGATTCAAAAAGTCCAAATCTTAAAACAAAACCAAAAGCTGATAAAATAAGTGAGTGAAAAGAGTTCTATTTTGAAAGATTTGGGGCTGGAGTAGATGAGGAGGGACTTGAGTTGGTGTTGGTGATACTTGGTGTTCAAATATCATGGAGCTTGCTCCCCCTCAAGCTGAGCTTCCTTCTACTCGGCAAGCTCTATTTGTTCTCATGTACCATCTTCCCTGTTCTCATTAAAAAAAAAGCACGATATTCATTTACCATCCCTCCGTGGTATATCTCTTCTTCTTCTTCCAGCATTATTCTTCCCGACTTTGTTGTTGTAGCAACTTCTCTTTCCTTTTGAATTTTCAGTCTGAATTCCTCAAAGTTGAGTTTGTCCTCATCTTCCGTATCACTCTCGGTGTGTTTTGAGTGACTAGAGATGTTATACTGAGATGGAGGAAGTATTGGACCTCTTGGACTTAGGATTTTTAGTCTTTCCGAGCGACGAGTACTAGTTGTAGGCTTTTTTGAGGTAGAGAAGTTCATGGGTGCCATGAGATCTTAAGGGAGATAGGCTTAGAGGATTTTGAGTGAAATTGAGAACTTTTGAGAAAATTTATGAATAAAGATTGAGGCTTTAAGTAGGGAATTTATAGAGAGAAGAATGTCTTAAGCGAAACAAATTTGGAAATTGCTCAAAGGCGAATAAAAGATTTGAGATTTTATTTCTAATGATAAAGGATTGTGATAAGACATTTTAGGAACTTGCTAGGGACAGATAAAAGATTTGAGGTATGATTTCCAAAAATAAAGATTTGAAAAGAAATGTAAGAAGATTTTTTTCGAAAAAGAAAATTCACTTAATAAAATCAATCACAATATCTCACAGAATACTAAAAGGATTGAGATCGTTGGTACCTTATATTTGCCAAAAATAACAATTTATGTACCAAAAATTTGAATGATCAAATCTGGTGTAAAAGTTGTTCGGATGATGATGACCTCCTCAAATGATGCGTTAATTTAGAGGTTCCACTTAAGCATTTGTAGTTCCTCAAATGATGTTTTTGGATGTAATTGTTCTCGGAAGCAAGTATCACTCTCGGATGTTGAGCATATTTAGCACTAAACTTTCTCGGTCGTTGCTTTTAGCTTAGAAGCGGCTTTGACCTATCTTAAAGGCAACTTAAACGGGCATATTAGTAATACCCAATTCTTGTCTAATGTATTCAAAAGAATATTTTTCTAAAGATTTCGTGAATATATCAGCTAATTGATACTTTGAATAAACAAATGAAATATTAATTTCACCATTATGCACATGGTCATGAATGAAATTATGTTTAATTTCAATATGCTTAGGCGAGAAGTGTAGAATTGGATGTTTTGTGAGGTTGATTGCACTGGTGTTGTTACACTTAATTTCCATGTTTGAGTCTTCAACTCCAAAATCCCTTAGTTGTTGTTTCATCCACAAGATCCGAGCACAACAGCTTCCTAACGCAACATATTTAGCTTCTACGATTTAAAGTGTCATAATGTTTTGTTTCTTTGAGTACAAAGATACTAGCATTGATCCCAAAAGTTGACATATTCTTGATGTGCTTTTCTAGTTGAACTTGCAACCTACAAGATCAACATCCGAATAACCATACAAAGCAAAGTTTGAGTTCTTTGAATACCATAATCCTAGGTTAGAATAGGTTCCAGTGTATTTAATGATCTTCTTTACTGCTGAGAGGTGTGATTCCTTATGATCTTATTAGAATCTGGTACACGTACAAACACTAAAAATGATGTCAAGTCTAGAAGCAATAAGATATAATAAAAAATCGCTCATGCTTCTATATAGCTTCTAATCAAACCGTTTGCCCTGTTCATCCTTGTTTAACTTAGATGAAGAAGACATTGGTGATTCAGTTTTCTTACACTTTTTCTGACCAAATGTCTTTACAACTTCCTTTGCATACTTCTCTTGATGTATGAAAGTTCATTGCTCAATTTGACTCACTTGAAGTCCAAGAAAGAAGGTGAGTTCTCCCATTATACTCATTTCTAATTCACTCTACATGATTTGAGAGAAATTCTTGTCGAGTTTTTTGTTAGAAGAACCAAATGTGATGTCATCAACACATATTTGAATGAGCAGAATATATTTACCTTCTTTTTTGATAAATAAAGTTATATCTACTTTACCTTTTTCAAACTCTTTTTCGGCAAGTAAATTACTTAACCTTTCATACCAGGCTTGTGGAGCATGCTTAAGTCCATATAGAGCTTTCTTGAGTATGTAGACGTGATATGAGTTCTTTGGATCTTCAAATCCTTGGGGTTTTCTTTGATGTAGCCATTCTAAAATTCACTCTTAACATCCATCTAATATAGTTTGAAGTAGTTGTAGCAAGCATAGGTAGATTCCAGTCTTACTACGGGAGCATATGTTTCATCATAGATAATCTTCTCTCCTTAAGAGTATACCTTTACTACGAGTTTTGCCTTATTTATTGTTACTTTGCCTTTATCATCCAACTAGTTTATGAATACCCATTTGGTTTTAATAATTGGATGATTCTTAGGTCTGGGCACAAGTTCCCAAACTTCATCGACTTTGAATTGATGCAGCTCTTGTTGCATTGCTTCTATCCAGTTTTCATCTGCAAGAGCCGCTTCAATTTCTTTCGGTTCAATCTCATATACAAGTATGAAGGCATTATAGCATTCTTGAATATGGATCTGGCCATGATCCCATCTTCTATGTCTCCAATGACAAGATATGTTGGATGGCTGGATTTGTGTTTCAAGTTTTTGTTGTATCTTTAGTCTTGTCCATCTTCTAGAGAGGCATCTTGGATTTTGTTCTCGGATGATGAAATCATCTGAGTGTTATTTATGTTCTGAGTATTTTGAGATGATATATTGTTGTCGGATGTTGGAATTTGTTTAGATAATGGATTCCACTCAAATGATATGGTGATTTTAGCGCCAAAGTTCTAAGCGTCAATTCCATCTTCAAACCTCATATTCATAGATTCTTCATTTGTTCTTGAACTATTGTTGTAGACTCTATATGCCTTGCTTGAAGTAAAATATCCAAGAAGTATTCCTTCATAAGATCTTTCATCAAACTTTCCCGAACAATCATTTAAGTTCTCAAGGATAAAATATGTGCAGCCAAATACATGAAAGTATGAAATACTCGGTTTTCCGCCTTTGTAAAGCTCATAGGGAATTTTGTCAAGTAATGGTCTCAATAAAACATGATTTATGATGTAACATGCAGTTGAAACAGCTTATGCTCAAAAGTGAGAAGGAGCTTTGCTTTCAATCAAGAGAGTTCGAGCCATTTTTTGTAAAGATCAATTTTTCCCTTCAACTATTTCGTTTTGTTGAGGAGTATAAGGAAAAGAAAATTATGCTAAAAATCATTTTGATCATAAACATTTGCAAAGATTTGATTTTCAAATGCTCCCCTATGATCCATTTTGATGTCTTAAATAGAATAACCTTTTTCGTTTTGAACTTTCTTTTTAAAGCTTTCAAATATGAAAATGCATCATTTTTATGTTCAAGAAAGAAAACCCAAGTGAATATAGTTTAATCATTTACTATAACCAGATAATACTTTTTACTTCTTATAGTTTGGGTTCAAGTCGGTCCAAAAACAACCATATGCAAAAGCTGCAAAGCACAATTAGTAGAAACTTGGTTTATAGATTTGTAAGAATTTCTTACCTGTCTCCCAAGTGTGCAAGTGTCACACAGTTTAGCTTTCTCGAACTTAGCGTTTGAAAGTCTTCTCACAAGCTTTTTGGTGGAGAGCTTTGAGATTTACTTGTAGTTTTTATGCCCCAGTTTTTTATGCCAAGTTTTGAGTCGTCTTTGATGGATACTAGACACTAGATATTATCGGATGATGTGTCCGAAATATACATGTTTTCATGTCTTTGTCTTGTGAATAACTTCTTTTTGTCCTTGCTAGTACTTGAACACTTATCTTCCATGAAAGAGATTTTGTAACCAATATCACATAATTGGCTTATGCTAATAAGGCTGGAATTCAAACCCCTAACCAAGGACACATCATTGATAAAGAGGTTACCAATCTTTATTGTTCCTTTGCCTATAATCTTTCCTTTATTGTTACCACCAAGGAAACACTTCCTCCACCAAACTCTATTAACTTGATAAATCCTTTTGCATCCCTAGTCATTTGTCTAGAACATAGATTATCGAGGTACCATCTATTTCTTCTTTTGATTGGTACCTACAAACATCAAAAGAATTCAAGTTTTCATTGGTATCCAAATCTGTTTGTGTTCTTTTAGGTTAGACAAGTTCACAAATCTCAAAATGTCTCGAGTGGATCTCCGGATCTTAGGACAATAACTTCTAGAGTAACTTGGATCACTATAGTTTCAGCATTTTGAGACATTCCGTCCCTCAAATCTTATAAACTATTTATAAAAGTGATTTTTATACATGTTTTGAAGGTCTTCTTCTGAGTCTTTCTTTTACCTTTGGAAAATCATTTTTCAACTCACTTTCCCTTCAAAGACTAAGTCCAGACATATTGTAGTATAGAACTTGTATAGAAAGAATATGTTGTAAAGTTTTTGAACCAGAGGAAAACTTTTTATTGATATTTGAAATTTCCTTTTTTAAAGAAACGTTTTCTTTTGCAAAAAATCATTCTCAATTTGTAAAACTTCATTTTTCTTAGAAATCAAATCAAAATTTTTCTTGATTTGAGAAAATTCGCTTTCGAAAAAAATTTATTTTATCCTTTTGAGAAACATCGCTTTGTTTTAAACTCGAGACTTTCTTTTTCAATACGAAAATCCTTTTAAGAGCATTTTTATAGTATGAGCACAGTTCCTCATTAAACTCGGATAACGTAGAAGGAATAGTAGAGTAGGTTACCTCGGATTCTTCTTTAGAGTCTAAGTTGTCCATTAAACAAATGTCAGTATATTCCTCATCGTTTTCACTTTATGTATCACTCCAGGTTTTAGCCTTCAAAGCTTTCTTTGATTTTTCATCTCTTCCTTTCTTCTTTAGAAGAGGGCAGCTGGGCTTGATATGCCCTTTCTTCTTGCACTCGAAGCAAATTATGTCTTTGTTATCTTCTTTATTCTCAGATGATCTCTTTTGATAATATCATTTGAAAGTCTTTTTTCCTTTGAATTTTCTTCCCTTTTTGGCCATTTTTCTGAATAGTTTGACCATGAGTGCTAATTCCTCATCGTCTTCATATTCAGAATTTGATACATCGGAATCAGCATTAGATTCAAAGCAATGGATCTTTTTACCTTTGGGGTGAGCGTCTTCATTGATCCTTTCATCTTCATGGGATTGATGAGTTCCAATGAATTCATCCATGGACAGTAGCATGATCCTCTGAGTATCTCGGATGGACTTTTTAATATTGTCCCAATCCTTTGTGAGTCTTCTCGGAAGTTTGTTAACTCTCATAGGGCCCGACACTGGTTGGCCATGGTAGATAAGGCCATTCACTATTTCAGTGAACCTATCAAACATTTCTTTTACCGTCTCGTTAGGCTTCGTATTAAATGCTTCGTGCTGGCTAAGAAGGACATTGACTTTGGTGTCCCTCACCCTATCTATTCCCTCGTAGGTTACGTGAAGCTTGTCCCGTATCGCTTTTGAAGAAGGACAATCGGCAATACGTTTATATTCAGTCAAAGAGAATGCACTATAAAATGAATAAATAGCTTTAGCATCAAGTGCATCTCTCTTCATTAATTCTGTTGTAGATAGAGTTGCGGTGGGAGTAGTGTTGTCGTCCCCTGCATTTGAATTTGCGCCAGCTGTTGTACTTGCAGCGGGATCAATGCCTCTTTGAATAACATCCCGGATCCGAGGGTCTTGGCATCCGAGGAATACCTTCAATTAATTTTGCTAGTTATTGTACTCCTTTCGATCGAAGTAAGGTGGTCTATTGTTGCTTCCTCCTTCAATCTACTTTGGAACAAAGTTGCTAGCCATAGAGATCGTTAGCTCAGAAGTAATAACACTTCAATAAAAATATGAGCACCGGACTCTGATACTAGTTGTTAGTGCTAGCATTGTCACCTAGAGGGGGTGAATAGGTGATTTCAAAGGATTTTATGAAATCAATGCATAATATAAATAAATATGCTTGAGCTTCGTTGAGATGATACTATCTAGTAAGATCCGAGATACCCTCAGATGCGGTGGTCGTGCACAATTCTACTATCACAAAATATAAATAGAGATATTAAGGGAAAGAGAATGTGCAAAGAGGATTTATAGTGATTCGGCTTTGTTCAAGTCTGCATTCTCTTCCTCACGCTGGCAGCCAATCGATTGGATTCCACTAGTAAATGGCTCGGAGGTTATAACTTAATAATAGCTCTTGAGTCGAAAGACTTTCTACCTAACACTCACACACTCAAATGTTCTGCTCTAAGATTTATAGTGTTTAGATCAAAGGTATACAAAAAATATGAAGCTCTCCCGATCTTGAAATTTAGAATTCTGCTCTCTTGCATTTCGTCTCTTTTTTCTTCGACTTTGAGAAATCCTGTTATACTCATCCACCTTCAACTACCCATTGCAAGGCATCCAAGGATCGCTCTCCAAACTTTCCCATTTGGACGAGACTATATCAAAAAGATCTTGTAGCTGTTGAGGTCGACAAAAAGTAGAATCTCCCATTGGATCAAATCGCCCATATAATCGTGATCTTGAATTTCCATAGACAGAGTTCTTCATTAGGTGAGTCATCCTAGTCTCTTTTAATCCACGTCCTTTATTGATCTTCGGGTTAGAGAATCTTCAAGAATGATCCAGCTTGATTTGCTAGCCGTTGTGATGCAATAATATTCCAATTAAATCATCTCGTAGACATCTCTTAATATTATGACCATTGCACATGAAATGCTCCCTTCGACCTTAAGCTTTATTCCAACGTCTGAGCTCGCTGCTCAACATTTGAGCTCAGTACATCATTTGAGTCCCTCATAGCATCCTCCGAGTCTTTTTTGCTAGATTTAATCCTGTGTCACTCACACCTTTTGACAATCTGCAAAACAGCATTTCATTGCATTAACTTAGATATAAGAAATCATGGATTGTTTATCAACTTCAAAATCAATTAGGGGTTTCTCTCAACAAGAAAGAGAGAAGAATCTCAAGCAACCAATAGTGCTTGCTTGAGAGCTGCGACAACCCACACCGTGGTAGCCAAGGATGAAGAACAGTTCGTCCGTGAATAGGGTTGTTTTTCTTTCTTCGTTTTTTCGGTATCCAACCTAGTTAGGATAATTTCTATCCACCCCAGGCCAAGAATACATTATCCTAGCCAAGCTACCAAACGAGGCCTAAGTCTCTGACCATAAGAAAGAAACTCTTAGCCAATCTAGGTTCACTAATGTACCGTGAAACTATTCATTAATTATAAATACGGTTCTACTTCCAATATTGCTTTAGTTCAATATTGTTGGAGGATAAAACGGGCAGAAATAGGTTAAATTTTCCTTCGGTTGGCTTAGTTGTTAAGAGTTGAACATCTATGTGAATTTTGGCACACAACAAGGTTCAATACCCCACAATACCATGTGCAGAATTTTTTAGACTAATGTGGTGAAAATGATGCGGATTCTAATGGATCTTGCAATTGAAGTCTAACGTGATAAAAAAAATTACCAGAGAGTACGGACTTTACAATCCACTATTATATATGTGATAAAGACTCTAGATGTTTATGTGGTTCGATCGGAGTATTGGTACTTACTTCACAGAGAGAATCAGCTAACAATAAATCCACTATGAATCCAGAGAAGACAGAGTTTATAATCGCTTAGTTGCTCAAGTGTTTCTCAACCTTAAATTACACTCAAAGCATCAATGTTATCTCATAAACTCTTAAACAAAACTTACTCGGGAAGCTTACGAAGAGAAAACCCTAACACTTCTCTTGTTTGCTCTTGTGGGCCTACCAAGTGGAATTCCATCTCATATATGTACATCTCATAATATTTGTATCCAAAACATCAAACTCTTTTCTAGAAAATTTACTCAAATTAGAAAATCACTCAAACATGGAAAACTATGTAAATTAGGAAACTTACTCAGATTGAGTATCTCAGTACATACTCAAATATATTTTCAATAACAAATTTGGGTCATTCACTCGAGATTCAATTTATGTCTTACCTGATTCATAATATTAGCAAGGTACTTAGCTGGTGAATTTAGTGTTTTTCAACCAAACAAGGATCATCAATGACTGGAACCTAACGTGGATCTTTCCTGTGCCACCTAAAACAACAAAGAATCGATTTGGTTACGTGCATGTGGAGGATTAGGTATAAAACGATATTAATCAATTGGCCCTTTTTCTCTGTACGAGCTTCTGATTGCCTCGTGAACTCATGGTGGCGACATGAAGACCAGTCGAGGGTCACTGTCCTACACACTGTAATTGAAAGCATGATTGATTCGATGGGACGAAAGACAACGCCGGATTTGCATATACTGAGGCCCAAAGTCGCCATCGATGATGTTCTCCTCACTGTTCGCAATGGAAATCCTCGTCAGTGCATATGTCATAAGCCATTCAATCAAGTGCACAAAACTTTCTGGAAATCAATGATCAGATCATTATTCTTGATGAGGTCAATCAAATCGAGTACAAAACTCTAGTAAAATACCAACGAGTGGCAGATATGTCATCATAGATGGGCGAATTCTATGGTTGACATAGTTAATTTGGGCTCTGAAGATTTCCAGCTCAAGAATTTAAGGTATATGTTCAAATATCACCAACTACACGCAAATTGCCCCAATAGGGCTACTTTCACAAGCCAGAGGTCTAGATTAACAAGTTCATGCGGATTGCATGACATTTCACGGGCCTTCAGATAACCAGGCATTTGCATCTTGCCCTTGAGTTAAAAAAAAAAAAAAAATTGATTCATAAGGTTGTGGTGATGCTTAGCTTGTGGACTTTACAGTATAATTATGCTTTATGCTCTAAGTGAAGTTTCCAGGCACTAAAATATTTGCTCGTGATAGTATTTGTGTAAAGTACACACTAACTTTCAGTTAACATGAATGGCTCAACTCGATGTTTAGCTTATATTCCCTCTCTTTCAATCTCTCTAATGAATTGACTACTTTACTGGCTCTCACATGCCAAATCAGCAACTCCACATTTGATTAGGGGAATCAAAGTTCGAATAGGCTATCTTCCTTCACCTACCAAAATGCATAATTCCCATATCTTCCCTGTTCTCTCTGTTCTTTATAGCGCCATTGTAGCTTCGACTACATCAGTCATATCAATAAGAGGGCGATAATCATTAGACACATACGTGCGCAATCTCGCTAGCCTTTTCTTGTGTTTATCTTTGGAAAAATGGAAATTTTCAATCATGAATCACTTCATTAATATGCAGCATTACCATGCCAAGTAAAATTAGTTGAAATATACACTCTATCGTGTGATTGAAACTTGTGTCCTTTTTCAATTATATTGTGCCGGGTTTACTTTAATTTTATCTAGCATTCAAAATCATGACAGTTAATCCCCATCAATCTAAGCAAACCAAGGAATCCAATTCCTAGAAGATCAATAGCATCGAAGTTCCAATTAGGACACAATGATCAGAATTCACAATCACAAGTTCGTCTGACCAAAATAAAAAATAAAAATCACAAGTTCGAATATTAGAATTCTAATAATCTTACTAACTCAGGGGTGTGGTATTTCCACATAAGTACATGGCCAAGACTTTATCCCATAAAGGGCAGCGACACCATAAAGCGTCCTATGATCCCCCTATTACGGATGGAGAGTTCACATGATTCAATGGTGCATCATAGATCGGGGTCAAATAGAGACGTTTAAGTCGGTGCGCCCCAAATAATTTACTGCGGGTAATTACAAGTACTTAGGGCCTCTGAGTTGATATGAAATTCCAAAAGGGTTTTAGATGGTCCTAATCCAAAACTATCCAGATTTTCATTCATTTGGAAGTTCACCCCCATCAAAGATCCGAACGGTCCATATTTCACTTATAACTTACTAAAGGCTCCCGATGATCAAGTGAGATAATCAAACGTGAGAAAGCCCTTTTGGATTCTGAATTACACAATGGAATGTGGAAAAGTACAAAAAAAAAAAAATCTTAAACCTATTGCATTTATATCAATTCAGTTCTAAACTTTTCAATTAGATCAATTTAGGTCTAAATATTTTCACATTTTCATGTTCGGTCTTTTTCTCTTGTCTAATCTTTTCCTTATTTTCTTTTCTTTTTTCCACTGTGGCTGACATTATTTCGTCGGACCTTGCTAGCCACTGGAAAAGGACCGCGACCCTCGCCCGACCTCCTCATCGCCTAGCGGGTCACGGGAAAAGGCAGCATCGCTCGTGGCTGGCAAGGACATGGTTACCTATGCCTGCGGCCACTTGCACCTACGACCTAAGTAGTACCATCACCAACATACAACACCAACACGCAATAGGAGGCACGACATGACACGACACACTAACACGCCATTTATAAAAAAATAAATAATTCCGGCATGTTGGGACACATTGTATATTAAATATATATTTTTATATATACATGATAAATTATCATTTTCATAATTATTTCAATCAAGTTAATTTAACTCAAATCCATAAATAAATGAGTAAATAAAAAGCCTAGAATAAATTTACACTACAAACATTTTTTTTTTGTCAGAACACTAAAAACATTAATCCACCATTTGCTAGTATCATTCATTGTTTTGAAATGACAAATTCAACTATATTCCATTCTAATAATCCATAAAACTTGGAGAGAGAAAAAAAAAACCAGTCAATCAACATCCCACCATTAAGTTTAACATTTAACAATAAGTCCAATAAAAAGAAACATTCTTGTCAAAAGATTATTTATAAAAAACAAACATTTGGTTTTTAGTTTTTGATAGATTTCCAATTTTACCCCTAAGATAGTGAAAATTTTCAAGATTGACCCCACGCATGTCGGAATAACATGTGGGGATTCCCGACTCACTTGTCGCTATGTGTCCGATAGAGTTGACCAACCGTCAGAAGTCCGACATGAGTTGACCACATATTAGAGCGTGTCGAAGTTGTGTGGGATACTAACAAACGTCCGACACCGACACGGAGCCCCTCAAAGGATGTCTATGCTTCCTAGCCTACACTTGACCATCGCTAGGCGGCCGCGAGCGAGGCCAACCTCTCTGGCCACGGGCAATGGCAGCCATGGCCTTGCTAACGGTGAGCGAGGTTGCTTTCATCCACGGCCACCCGTGCCTGAACCAAATCTAGGCAAGGCCGAGAAAGGGTCGTGTCCCTCGCAGACCATAGGGGGAAAAAGAAAAGGAGTAAAAGAGAAGGGAGAAAAATGATTTTTTTTAAAAGTACTTTAAGATTGAAAAATGCATCCACTTCAGCGCCAGTAATGTCACATAGAATGGCCAGCGTCCACGTCAATAATTTCCGGTGTAAAATTGGTCGAATTGACTCAATTTGAAAAACGTAAAAATGTTTAGAACTAGAGTGGTTCAATTGAGTAGTTTAGGACTGAATTGATACCAATAAAATACGTTTAAGACTTTTTTGGTACTTTTCCCCAAGGGATTGCTGGTTTGTGCATAAAACACAAAACTTGTTAGTTCGTAGTCGCAAAAGGCCCAACTTTAATCGTAAGCTCAGATGAGCCTGAGCTGAGCTTGTGATTATAAGTAAGTTTACTTGTTCTATATCAGCCCTAGTATTTCACCTTTGAGTCCATAATGTTCTAAATAATTTTGTTTTGGAGCTAAGTTTTTTGTATAAGGTGCTTCGAACACTCAACATTGATATTGACACCTTTAAATGCACTAAAAAAAAACATGGATTAAAGCAAAAACTGCACAATGCGCCACAGTAAAAAAAAAAAGGTCGGAATATGCCACAGTAATTTACGAGTCATAGATCTGATAATAACGATGCGTAATTTGTGCTGGTTCATTCCATGTAAGCCGATTTGCACGCTAGAGGATTAAGTTCCACTAAAACCACTTTAAATATTTCTAAAAATAATCTAAATCACATAGAATTTACATCTTAAACCCTGACTTAAGCGATCTTGATGTTTCACATGTGGACATAATTCAATTTAAACCGTTTCAAGCTAAATCACCCTGATCCGTATGTTTACAAACAAAACAACGGATCTGGTTCTATTAATTTGATATACTGCTAAAGGAGCCTTAAATCTTGTGTCAAGATTTCTGAAATGGTATTGCATGCACTAATGCAACAGATCCCTGGAGTATCCACTAAAAACTTGTGAGCTAAGGATCTTTTTGTTTCACAAAAAAGAATAAATGGCTTACAAATCATCTTCCTATAAAAAAATGAGTTATATCGCTTAAAAGAACTAGCCAGCGTATAACATTTTTCTTATCGACAATAAATTATTCCTATAGATTTTTGTGAACAATAAAAATATTTGTGGTTCATTCATTCCTATAAGTTATACAAGAGATTACTTTTAGAGAAATAATATCATGATTATTCATTTTCTGCGAAACAAATGCACCCTAATTTTATAATAAATAAAGATATTAGTATACTAAAAGTCCTAAAACTTATCACAAAATTGCAATCAAGTCCTAAAACTTTCAAAATGTGCAATCGAGTCTTAAAACAATGCAATTGAGTTATAAAACTTTCAAAAAGTGCAATCAACAGAAGAGCTTGATTTTATCAATTTGATAAGTTTTAGGACTTAATTGTATTTTTGAAAAGTTTTAGGACTCAATTACACATTCGTGACTAGTTTTAGGACTTGCAACGTACTTATCCCATAAATAAATGAAAGGTGTGTCAATCATCCATTTAAAATATCAAAGTTATAAGGTGATGAAGGAGAGTGCATATAAAGCTTGTTGAACCCAAAAATGGGAACAGGTCTGGTATAATTGTTGACCAAGGGAGCAAATGAATGAGATCAATGGGTGTGACCCAAAATGATGGCTTGTCTGGGCAGAATCAAGTTTAAGTGGAAATGTAGAATATTATCTCAGTTTCAAAGAATCATGAAAAATTTATATGTGAATTCACGTAACAGTAATCGTAAATTGTGAATGTTTCAACTTTTTAGGAACGGAAAAGGGTAAAAGTGCACGTCTCTCAAGATTTAGATTAAACAAATTCAAAATACAAAAGTCTATCCAAACGTGCCTAAAGAAGATTTGAGAAAATCAAAAGAAGGCTCAATATAATGTATTTTCAGTTAAAGGAAAATTCTAAATAAGGGTGTGAAGTGCTCTCATTTTTTTATATAAGGGCCTAAAGCAGACGTTATTTCAAATAAAGATGTGAAGTGTCCAAGTCGTCTCAAATAATGGCATAAAGTAAATATTATTTCAAATAAAAGTATGAAATGGCTATAAATTTGAAAAAAAAAATGCTCTAATCTTGCAGGCTAGAGGGCATTATCATCATTTATTTTTTAAAATTTTTTTCTTTCCCTCTTCCCTCCATCGGTCATCACCTAGCCTCATCGATGGCCCAAGAAGGTCGCTAGACTCGGGCGAGGACCACCCTCGCCTACATCGGATGAGGGTCGTCCTCGGCTAGGCAGTGAGTGAGAGCCACCCTCGCCCGAGGCTGGCCAACTCCATCGGCCATCGATGTGGCCCAACGATGGCCAAGGAAGGGAAGAGGGAAAAGAAAACTGAAAAAATCAAATTTTCCAAGAAAATTTATGTAGTCTCTTTTTTGAAATTTTCATTTCAGTTAATGTAGCTTTTCAATGAGAGTGTAAAATTGGGTCGTAGTGTACTATGTTTGTTAAAACACATACGGTGAGTTTCTGATATTTTCTGTGTAAAACTACCTTAGTACACGGCAGTTCAAAATTGAGAAGCGCATTTATCTTTCTAAATTGTTCTCACATAAAAAAAAAAAAAAGGAAATTACTCGAAACACCTTGAAACTTTAGGAAAGGCACATTATCCTTAAACTTTCATTTCACTTTTTATTTTAAGAAGTCTCTCATTTATCATTGAAAAAAAAATTACTTTGACCCCTTAAAAGTCATGTACATCACACATGCTGACGAAAAAAATAATCGAGGCATAAGAGCTGTAACAAAATGAAAGTCTAGTGGGCATTGTCTAACAATCGAAAGTTGGGGAACGAGCTCGTATTATCTTAAAGTTCAGGAGGGTTTTGAAAAAAAAACTCCCAAATATTACATATTGAGTTTTTTTTGTCTTTTGTTAATAATTAATTTTTTTTAACTTTTGTTACACCGGAGAGAACTTCCCCTTGTCAATCCTTCATAATAGTGCATTACACGGATGAGAAATTATCATTTGCGTGAAGATGGTGTATGAATTTCTTTGTAATTATTCGTTAAATTGTATCCTATTACATATGAATCTTTCGTTTCTGGAAAAAATTATAAATCTTAGGTAATATATTATATATTAAGGTGAAATATAGGAATCCATATAGTTATAAAGTTTATAATTGTCGTCATATGATATTATGTATAATGAACAACGTTATTGTAATAATGACATAAAAAAATCTTCAATTAAATACTTTATAGAAAGAGATACAAAAAAATGTTAGAATTTTCAATAATTGCTCATTGTATCTAATAAGACAAGCGCAAAACTTAATTCAAAGCAAAAGGGAAAAGAACAACAGAATTGTCAAAATTTGTGTATGGCGCTCACTTTACTGTCAAAAGTTTTCACCGGATCACTTAAGTGCTAAATAGAAGAAAAACGATCACTTAAGTACCTCAAATGAGATATTTCAGTGAAAATTAATAAGTGGAATTTATAATTAAATGTTTAATATGGCGCGGCATTTTTCTATAAAAAAAAAAAAGAAATAAGTCATGTGCACTTCTAAAATTACAAAAAACTAAAATAATTAAAATTAAATATAAAAATAATCTAAAAACTAAAACATTTAAAATATATAATTTATTTAAAGCAAATTGAAAAATAAGCTTAACATTTTAACAAAAAAGCTAAAAAAAACTAGGGGAGAACCAAGTAGCGATGGTGGGGCATGGCCAGCAAGGCCTCGATTAGCTATCGAAGACCCTCGTCGGTGGCAAGCGAGGGTCGCGGCCCTCGCTCAAATAAGGCGGTGGTTACCGGCCCTCGCCCAAGTCTGACCGAGGGCCGCCACTCCCCCACCAATGGCGTCCCTCGACTAGACACGGGAGAGGGCATGTGACCACTTGCTCCACCTGGGGGAGGGCCGTCCTCCACCCGGATCCGAGCGAGCCGCTAGCCATGCTCACCTGGTTCTCAACCCTTTTTTTACCCTTTTTATTGAATTTTTTAGCTTATTTTTCAATTTATTTTAAATAAAGTTTGTATTTTAAAAATTTTTAGTTAATTTTTCTTTTTTAAAATATAATTCAAATTAAAATTGTGTTAAAATTCAAATTTGAACCAAAATGATGTCATCTTAGCCACATCATTACCACGTATCGGAGAGAAAATATTGAAAAACGTGAGCATTTGCCGTTAATCTAAATCAACGGAGTTAACAGACGAACTCGATTGTACCAATTTTATAAATTTTGAGACTTGATTACATTTTTTGTAAGTTTTCTTACTCAATTCCACTTTCGCGACAAGTTTTAGGACTTCTATTGCATATGTCTTTTTTTTAATTATCAGCATTTTTATTTTTTTTAAACTAATTAAGTTCGTATTTTTTTACTTTTAATGTTTTTCAATTTTTTACTCTTTTTTTTTTTTTTTTTGCTGATTGTACCTCCGGCAAGCCTTGTCAATTTCGGATACTAATAAAAAAATGCCATGTTGGATTTCTGACCAAACAGAGCGAAGTTGGCGCTCAAATGATTGTTTTTCAAAAGATTTAACACTAAAGTCAGTTGGACGAAACTTTTGGCATTAAAATGAGCGTTGTACATAATTTTTTACACTCTTAGGCTGCGTTTGATCGTCGGGATTTCTAATCGGGATAGGATTGGATAGGATAAGATAAAAAATCTAGGGATTTGGTCATATCCTATCTATCATTTGGTGAATTACGGATTTAAAGTCGGATATTCTCATATCTTATCCTATCCTGCATTTGGTAGAAACTGTTTATCAATATAAAGGACATATGCCCTACGTGATGCTCATGAAATATTCCGAGCTTATTACTATAAAAATAATGTTCTCATACACAAAAAAAAAATTGAAAATATACACATTTTATTAGATTTTCAAACCTCTTTGCAAGAAAAATAAATAAAATGAAAATAGAAACAAATGAGACAAAAAAGTTAGCTTTTATATGACGGATAAGAGAAATTCTATCCGACCTTATCCTACCCCCTCTCCTAGGATTTTTTTATCCGGGTTATATCCCCCTATATCCAACATTATACTATCCGGGACACCTACCAAACACGGGATAAGATAAAACATATCCTATCCCTAGTTTTATATGGACGACCAAACGCAGGCTTAGTGTTTTTCTCTCCCTAGCAAAATGAGTGGAGAGTACAAATACAAACTAGAGTCCCCTGTTTATCACTTTTAGAGGCAATCTCAGAAGCCATAAATTGACCTTTACACGGATGGTTTGACCTTTGTTGCCGCTTCACTATTTAATTGTTCACTAAAATCATTTTGCTAGTGTCCAAGCATTCCATTATTAAACAGCCAAACTTCGAATATGCCTGAAAGATCATGACAGAGCAAAAGAATAAAACCTGAAGCCGATTTGGAAACTTCTAACCCCCGGCAAGGCCATACCCCAAACCCGACAAAGAGATGGACCCCAAAACAAGCGATTAAGATTATATAAAAATGGATTAATTAGGTCGGCCAAGACAATACATTTACAGGGATTAACTATGTATTTATATGAATATATAAGTAATTTACTAAATGATAGTCGTGAAAAGCACCGACGCTTCATGTTCATCAATCACGCGCATCTCCAATGACCCATTAATTAATTATGTGGTGCAACAAGTTGAACAGTGGCGAATTATTATGTGATAATTCGAATTTTTTCTTTTCAACTCAAGGTATTAAAAAAAAATAAATCCAGTCCTAACTGCCGTCGCAATCGGGCAAATGGTCAAGGCCACGAAAGTGGTTCGGACAGACTAATCTCCTCTTTCTATACACAACATGTGACATTGAGACAATAAAATACAATTCCCCCAAAAAAAAATTAATGGTGCGCATCCCTAAAGTTCAAGTGCGAAAGAAATCCTTCCTACTCAGTACAAGCACGGGATTAGGATCTTGATTTGTGCTGTGGGACACGCCACACTTTCTTTTTTCTTTTTAAGCTACGACCCTGCATTAAGAGAAACAAAAAGAGTTATTCTTCATTACAAGTGACGTGACTAAGGAAATTCACAAGCTATTTCCCTTGAAAACTAATTATTGCAACTACACAGATGAATAAGTATATGTAGAGTAACAAAAAGACAAGAACAAAACATCGTTATCGATGATCAAATTGGTGTATTTGGTGCTATACCACGCAAAAAACCACCAACTAAAGCACCTGTGAAAAAGGAAACAAGGGCAATATCGCTCGGGGATAAGATAACCTAATTAATATTCACTACCCAGCAAAAACCAAACGATAATGGGAATTATTGGGAACGAGGGTTTGTCAGCTTTGAACCAGACACAACATGTGGGGGGAGGAGGGGAGTCTTCACCGGGGTGGGTGAGTCAGCAGCAGGCCCCAAACCCTGACTCAGCCATGACTAGGACTCCCATCCGCATGGCACGCCATCGCCATGATGTGCGGCCGAGGACATGGCCATGGCCATGATGATGATGGGCTTTTTAGCCTTTTTTTTTTGAAAGGGATAAACTGTACAACTAATTTCTAAACTTTGACTCCACGTATAACATGATCCCGGAGCTTTCAATTCATTCAGCGAGCTCATTGCACTTAGCTCAATGATCAATGTGGTTTATGAACTTTTGATAAATACAAACAACCAACGTTATCCTTCTATTATTTTAAATTGTGGATAGCTTCGAACATTTTCATATAATTTAGAAGATAATTTGAACATGTATCAAAAGTTTAAGAATTATATCTAACAAATTAAAAATTCAATGACGATATAATGCATCATTTTGAATAAGTTAAAAGTCCATAGATCATATTGAATATTTAATCATAATTTAAGAATCATATGTTTTTTTTATTTTTACTTTCGGGACTCTGTGGGGCCCGGTCACAATCATCAGCTAGAAATTCTCGAGAGTGAGAGTTTGAAAAGGGTTTGGTGTTTGGGAGAAGAGGAAGGAATGTGGTGCGTGGTTTTGACTCGGCGGCAAAAAAAGGTAATGCGCCACCCGACACCGACGTGACAACGTGGGTCCCGATCCTCGTCAGCCGAGCATGTTCCTTAGTAGGAATTCTCGAACCCGCACGCCATTTCTTGTGAAGCTTCTTATATTCAAACACGTCTCCCTCTCTCTCTCTCTCTCTCTCTCTCTCTCTCTCTCTCTCTCTCTCTCTCAGATGTTTGAGCTTTGCGATTTTCTTTCTTTGTTTTGTTTTTTCCATCCTTGAATTTGGACTTCGATAATAAGGGTGCTAAAAGTCTTTTGAGATAATGGCTTGTATAGATATTTTCTTATAATTTACTTTTCATTTAGTTTACATGCTAGAATGGATGCACATAGACATTATTTTAACTCGAAACCATTGAGATTTCGCAAAAATAGATATCGACACATAGCTTACATATAACTTTTCTCACATAATTTAGACAAAGTTTTAAATTTTGACGAGATTGCTTTTCAAAAGTCTTAACCTAACAGGACGTGAGACCTATTTTTATGAAATACTTAGAATAATTTCTTTAAGGTTTTAATAAGCTCAACCAATTCGTAAGCTAATTTTAATGTCCTAGCCCTCGAACTTTTAATTCATTGAATTCACAACATAGAAGAACTCATTTTCATGAGAAGCCTAATCCAACGACCTAAGTGCATTAAGGTGATGAAAGGTTTCTAATTATGTACACCAATAAAGACATGATTAGAACCGTTGTGGTGATAATGATTCACTGCATTTGTTTCACAAAATCTCAACACTTTTGAAAAGAAATTTTTTTTAAAATAACCGTTTATACCTTTTAGAAAAATTAGTGGCTGGAATATATTTAAATTATCAACAAAACAAAGAAATCTGATATTCTTGGTAATTTAAATTTACAGGCAGTATAAACATCAATTTTCAAGGAAACGTTTTTCAATCTTTAATTTATTGCGAAACTGACGCGGATGGAATTTCTTTATTTCAGTAACTCCTGTTGCATATTACCTCTTCGCTTGTCTTTGGTTTTTTTTTTTCTCAAAACAACCTGAGCATACAAATAAATTCAGTGGGCAATCTAAGATTTCTTTCTCCCTCCCTTTCATGGTCCCGCAAAAAGCTGGTAAAGAGTCATAATAATAGCTTTTAGCTATGACTCATCTTTGGTCAATGTTGTTCATCATGATCATCCTTCCTTTGGTCAAAACTTTCAAAAAGGGACGTCCAATGAGCACACAGAAGAAGAAATAATCTCCACGTTCCTGTAGTCAATTTACTATTTGGTGGCCCGGAATTCTCTCCAAGTTTCTCCCACCATTGATTTCGGCTGCCCTATTATGTCAAATGGAAACAACAATCGAGAAGCTAGGCCAGGACCCCTTTAGTCAATAAGACTATATAACTAGTCAGATTTGACAAAACGTGGCAAAGCTGTTTAAATCAATTCGTTAATAAGGCGGCCAGTCACACAAACCATTCCTTAAGCGGCCCCCAGTCATGGCAGCGTCAATGTTTTTGCAAAGCGCTCGGGCAGCCCGTTAGAACTACGACAGTATATATAGGCTTAAAAACATTATAAGTATCAAAACTTGTGTACGGTACTCATTTTAATGTCAAAATTTTCAAAACAATCACTTAAGTATCAATTTTTTTTTAAAATGATCATTTCAGCACCAAAACTTTCAAAACGATAACTTAAATGTCAGTTTTAAAAAAAATGATTACTTAAGTACCAAATTTTTTTAAAAATACTCACTTAAGTGCCAACTTTAGCAAGTCACGTCATTTTAAATATTAATAACAAAAATAGGCCACATTGGATTTCCAGCAAGCCACGTCTGCTTAAATCGGAGTTGGCACCGAAGTGATCGTTTTTAAAAAAAGTTTGCATTTGAGTGATAGTTTTAAAAAAAAAATTGGCACTTAAGTGACCGTTTTGAAAGTTTTGGCACAAAAGTGAGCGTCGCACACAAATTTGGACACTTGTAGTGTACTTTAGCCATATATAATTTAAAGACATCCAGCTCTCAAAATAGAATACTTAATACGCTTGAAACTGTAAAATTATAATAGGATCATATCACTATAAGCTAGACATGGCCACGAGCCGTGAACCGTCGGTTCCGGTTCATGAACCGGCGATTCCGATTTCGAATTTAAATTTAAATTTTAAATAATCAATTATGAAATAAAAAATTATAAATTATAAATTATAATCAAATTGTACATTGTAATCAAATTTGGGGGGAAAAAAGGGAGAGCAAATGAGCTTGAACTTAATTAATTATTATTAAGAGCCTACATATCTTCTTGGGGATAGAAGAATCAAAGCTCATGTAGTTCTTTTATCTTTGATAACCCCAACTTACCTCATCGTCAATTGTCGCTACCTGTTGTGATACCCGTTGCGGTGGTATCTCTACTATTATCATTTAAGAATTTATCGTCTCGATCCAGCTCTTGTTATCGAAATTTAGCCTTTGTCCAATCATGACACGAGCTTGAGCCTCCACAGCATTCGGATTTAATTTTGAAAGGTGGTCGTCCAAAATTAATCATCCAGCGCTAAATGCTCGTTCAACTGCGATCGTTGAAGAAGGGGTTGCTAGCATCTGTCTTGGGATGAGAACGATGACTAGGAATTGGGTTGAATGAGTCTTCCACTACTCCAGAATTTTGAAATCTGTGCAATGTTCTGAATCACGAAACTCAAAAGCAATGGTTAAATAATTTTCTAATTCGAAAATATTACTCATTGCTCCATTTTGTCTTTTTTGTCTATTAATGAGCAGATTATACCCTCTACTAAGTCTACCGCTCTCCTCCCTTTGTGAGGCACTAGGTTAAGAAGATACACTATCACTTAAATCATATCTACTACAAAATTTATTATATAATGCTACTATAGCATTTTTAACCTATACTTGTATAGTTTTAATATCTACTGTTTCATTCAAATATAAATAATCATAATAATAATTATTTAGATAATCATATAAACAATCTAATTTAGTACGTAGATCAAAAACAATAGCAACCAAATAAATAAGAGGAATGCATGCATAATAATGCAGCAATTTTGCTTTCATTGTTAAAACAGTCAAAGCTAATTGAACATCTTGCTCATATTCACAAAAAATACTAACAATGTTAATACACTCCATTAAAAATAAATGCGTAGTAGGATAATAAATACCAGATAAAATATAAGTTGCATCATTAAAAACTTTCAAAAAATCTAAAAAACTACAAACAACCCAATCTTGTGGAAGTAAAGTAATTTTAGAAACATTATTTGAAATAAACGTACAGAATAATTCTTTATAAGCAAAATATTGATGAATCAACTCGTAGGTAGAATTCCAACGAGTCGTAACATCTTTTGAAAATCTTTTTGATTTTTGTCCATGTCATTTACAAAATCTGCCCAATTCTTTCATAACTTGGAGATGACTCCATAAAAATTTAATTGCTCTCTTTATTGGGGTGAGAAAAGCCTCAAGAGTTCGTAAACCATCTTATACACATAAATTTAAAACATGGCAAACACATCTAATGTAAAAAAGTTATCCGCCAAAAGATGGTTTACATATATTTTCTAAATCAAGAATGAAAGTGGTATTTGACGCGGCATTATCAAAACCAACTGAAAAAACTTTATTAATCAAATGATATTCTTCTAAAACTTGTCTAATTATTCTATAAATATTATTGGTAGTATGACTTTTATCAAACACTCAAAATGCAAGTACTCTTTTTTGAATGTTTCAATCGTCACCTATCCAATGATATGTAATATCCATATAAGAATGAATTTGCCAAGGATACTCTAAATGTCGCTACCTATATGCATACATCCATTGAAATTCGTAAAAAAGTTTTGCAAAGCCTTTTTTTGTTTTTTATAAACCCTAAAAAGTTCGCATTTGAGAATAGTTCTTGGAACAGGTTTTGCTTGCGGACTATATGCGGTGTTGATCAAAAAATTCAAACCAAATTTTTCACCAATAGTAAAAGGAAAATGTTCAATGACAACTTATTAAGCTAATGTTTCTTTATAAAGTTCATTACTATAACAAAATAAAAGAGAAGTGTTAGGATTGGCGTATCCGAAAATTTGTTGTTAACTAGTGTCAATCCCCGCTTGCGTTGCATGTTTTTGTGTCGGATGCCAACGGTATATTCCATAGCTGTTTCCTTTATTAAAATTATATGATTTCGTATCATATTTACAGTTTATCTTGTACTTGTCTCCGCTTACATGTACCTTGTTGAAGTATTGCCATAAGTTGGATGTACTCTCCCGGGCCTGCCGCTCCGACTCCTTTGCGGTTGACGTTTCTTCGACTCCGGTAAGCGAATAAAGACTTTCTTGCATTAAGACGTGCTCAATGTTGGGAACATAATTGATATTATTATCATCGTCTACCCAACACGTAAACTCACGATGATCATATTGATTATGAGGTCGAGGATAATCGGATTCCCCCATTCCCATTGGCATAGGGTTCTTTCCCCTATCACCAGCTTCGCTTTCACTTGCCATTTTTGTCAAAAAATTGAGCGGAAAGCCGATTCAGAAAATTGACAGAATTTAACCGGGATTGAGCGAATTAAGAGAATTTAAAAGAATTGAGAATTGAGAGAATTTTGAGAGAAATTGTGAGAAAAAAAATGAAATGGGAGGAATGGTATTTATAGGAAATTTAAAAGGAGAAAAAAAGTGTGGGCCGGGGGGGGGGGGGGGGGAGGGGGAGTTATAATTACAACAGCCATGAAGGGGGAAAGAGCCGTTGGTTCTTTTCCTTTTTTTTTTTTTTTGGCCAATTCCTAATTTTTTTAAATCGGAACCGGCCCGTGAGGGGCTGGGCCGGGTCCAGTTCGAAACCGCCGGTTAACGGGCTAGTTCCGGTTATTCCACGGATCGGTTCCGAATCCAAACCGGCCTGCGGCCATGTCTACTGTAAGCTGCTAAGTAAACATGAAATGACAAGTCAAATTTTTAACGGCATCATTGGACGGACATAAACTTGACAAGGCCCGGATTTTGAGTACAAACTGAAAGTTTGTGATTCTTAAGGAGACAAAAAAGTGGGGCCAGATCCACGATTTGATTGAAGCTGGTGGTTTCTTATGGGACAATGATCAGAATTGAGACCCGAGTTAACACTCGTGCTTTATAAGAATTGGGCCAACTTTAAAACACACAAGCCCGGTCGAAAATGAATGACTGCCATAAGTGTACGACATACCCGATAAAAAAAAGGGCCGATATGGGTTGGATTGCGCGGTAATCGGGTCTAGTTTTGCTATAAAAGGAATTGCTTGGCCACTCTCGGGCCGCACCGAGTTGACTCCACGTGAATCCCTTTTTGAAGAGTATTCATTTGGCCCAAGAAGCAGCCATGCCCCGTTAATCAAAGTCTATCTTGAGATCGTGAGTTTTGTTCCCAATCAGCATAATTTTTTGGACTAGGTCGCATAATAATCAGTATTAGCAACAATTTAAACACAAAAATAGACGGAAATTATATGAGTAACTGCCAAAATCTTTTTTCATAGCAATACCATGTATTTTTCTGTCACAACAAAATTCATCAATGGTAACGGCCACTTTCCAGTGACAATAGAAATGTGGGAGTGATATGCGGCCAGAATTCATTAACTATACAGTAACCCTTTTTTCTTGATAGTTACATAATTTCTAAGAAGATAGTATTTACCTATTTTATTATGTCCAGATAATATTTAAAAAGTAAAAATTTGAATTGTCGACGTAAGACTTGTATAAGCGGATTGCAAGATATTGTCTACTTTATCGGTGGATCTAAAAGGGGCCCTCGTCGGTAAAAGGGTGAGGTAATTGTCACGAATTATGAGAAATGTCGACCCTAGATTGACACGGCCCTTTCTTCCTTCCTAATAAAGATTTATAGTAGAGTTGCTGATATAAATAACTTAAGACTGATGCCTCTAAAATGGGGTGAGCGTTGTGGTAAGGTCTAACTTAAAGTATAGTCTTTCTAACTTTAGATATGCCTTCCATTATATGCAATGTGACACATTTAGCTATTAATCAACCCACTACCATAAAAATTTCTCTCTCACTCTGCGACCCCTTCTTGGTACCAACACAACCATCGGCAATGGTAGCGACCATCGAAAAGCTGCCGCCTGAGAAGGCGGTTGCCGCCACAATGCTTTGTATCTAGCGCTCTATCTGCTCATCTCTTTGATTTATGTCGTCATTGTCATTAAGGGTGATGTCCATTTTCGATGCATGGGAAAAGAAACAAAATACTCATAGACTTGTTGCATTGGTATCAATTCGGTCTTAAACCGTTTAATTTGACGAATTTAATCCTAAACATTTTAGTATTAGTGTCAACCATCCGACCATTTTGCCCAGAAATTGTTGACGTAGATGCTGACCATTTTATGTGGCACGATCGGTGCTGACGTGGACATTTTTAGATAATATTTTAAATATTTTAAATATTTTGGTTCTTTTTTCTTTTCTTTTCTATGTTTTACTTTCCTTTTTCTTTTTTTGCTGTGGGCCAGCCGACTTTCGTCGGTGCTGGGCGAGGGCCACAATGCCCTACCAAATTTGGGCCAAGTGAGGGCGTCCCGCGGCTCTTGCCAACCCTAAGCCAAAAAAAAAAAAAAAAAAATAGAGAACTGCAAAAGAAATAAAAAAATCATAAAAAATAAAAAAATATTGAAATATTATTAAAAAATATTATTAGTGAGGGCGTCCCGCGGACCTAGATGTGGCCTGTCACTATCGACTCGTCACCAAAAAAGCCGATCTAACTCCTCTATTACGCGACATGACATCTGTGATATTTGTTCTCCGAAAGCTAGAGTCATATCCCAAATTTGGCTACGAATTTAGAGAATAACCTATCGCCCTTTGAAAAAAAAGGACAAAACAGTAATTTCACAGAATTATTATTGAATGCAATTTATCAACAAAATTCATTGTATCGTGTAAGGGAAACAAACAAAGCAGTTCCTTCGCAATTGTGCACGGTTGATGTGATTAGGTCAGTTCAAGTCTTTCACGCGAACTCATATTAACCTCTCAGTCCCGACGGTTCAAATCCATCATATGTTCTGCTGACTATAGACATTAAAAACATCCTAGCGAAACTTGACTATTATTGGTCCTTGGCATTGTGCAATGACAAAATTCATATGGAAAAAAATTAGCATATGTCAGATAAATTTCAGGATTAATATAATAGGTTATGGTTTCAAATTTTTTATTCACGTGAACAAATATCAAGTTCCAAATTAATAAGGTGTTTTATTATTTCCAAATTGTCGAGAATTGCTCTTAGTGTCACCTAGGGGTGAGCATGGTTCCAGGATAGAACCGAGAACCTAGAACCGAAACCTGTAGGATCCGGTCTGGTTCCAGGTTCCAAGATATGCATGGTAGGTTCCAGGTTTCAAAAATTGAGGAACCTATTCCAATAGGTAGATTTCAGGTTCCACTACCTAGAACTTGAAACCTGGACCCTATATCCTAAAATAATTTTTTATATTTTTCTTGATATATGTTTTTGCACGATCATACAATGTTTTATGGCATCCGATGATGAGTGTATAATCTGTAGCCAAACAAATTTTTAGGTTTTAGGTTCCAAAAAATGATAAACGTGTTCCACTAGATTGGTTTCGGGTTCTTAATGTAACCTGTACGGAACCTAAAACCACTCACCTCTACTTTCTCTTAGATGTTGTAGCGTTCACTCTCATTTTGCTTAACTAAAAATGAAAAAAGAAAATAAAAGAAAAGAAATTGATAGGTTCTCGGATACCTTGGAACCGACCCTAGAACCCTTGACGGGATAGGTTCTAGGTTCCAAGATATGACGGGTAGGTTCCGGGTTCTAAAAAATGAGGAACCTGTTCCGACGGGGTAGGTTCCGGGTAGAACTTGTAAGGAACCTAGAACTGCTCACCCTTAGTGTCGTCGGAGCATGATTCGTGAAAAGATACTTTATTTATCTCTATCTTTAATTTTCTCGTTTAAATCGCCATTATTTCTATATCTAAACGCAAGGCAAGGGAAGTGTGCAAGGAGGTATAATGGTATTTTGACAATATGAGAAGCCCGATAGGGCCCATTCGATGTGAAAAATGTCGATTGGGCCCGTGCAAGGCCCATATGGAGATCAATCGAAGAAGAGTGATTTTGCAGGGAGCACGTTCTCACCGAGGCTTACAGCAACTCATTCTGAATTTCTTTCGGAGATATTAAAGCTAAGGATCGCCATTTCAACGAAGGAGAATTGTTCCAAACATAAAGTTGCACAGTCCGGAGACTGATCAAGTAGGTAGAGAGAGGAAAAAAAGAAAAACATGAGCCAAATGCGAACAAGATCGAGCAAAGATTGTTGGATGGTCTCGGACCTTTCTCACCCACCCTAAAATTTAGCGAAAAAAGTGAGACTTCCCCTTATACTTACAAACCCACAAGGGCTACCATGTTGACACCTAATTTTGGTGATCTCGTATTTTGTTTTGTTTTATCTTATTTTATTTTATTCCGTTAGAATATTGTCTAATGGGTTAATTATGTGTTTTTATGTGTTATATATATATATATATATATATATATATATATACTTATATGTGTTCTCTTATTTTTATTCCCAAAATGGAAAAGAAAAAAAATATATATAAATCTTACAAAAAATTTTATTAAAAAAATTATTTGAAAAAAAAGAAAGAAAAGAAAGAAAAAAAAATCCAATATGGTCAACCCAGCCCGAGCCCGCTCGAGTGAGACCCGGCCCACGCTTTCTCTTCCTCTCGCGCGGAGCAGGCTTGGGCGGGCCAGCCCAAATGGGTTTCTTTTCCCCCAAGCGGACGACCCACCTTTTCCTCTTATTTCCCCGCAGGCCCAAGCTTCTCTTCCTTTTATTTTCCCGTAGGGACCCAAGCAAATGGCCCACTTCTCCTTTTATTTCTCTTCAGCCCACATCTCTCGTTTTTGTTTTTTTTTATCCGAACCCCCCACATTCATCCCCCCACATCACTCTGCACCATCACTACTCGCGTCACTCACAATCTCACTGCACGCCTCACATGGTCTCTCATTAAACCACGTCCACATCAATCGAAATTCACGCCCATCCGCATAAAAAAACTTGCTGAAGAAGGCAAGACTTGCATAAAAGGAAGGAGAAAGGGTAGGCTCATGGTTCGTTCGGCTCTAGGAAGAAAGGGGTTCGGCGACCAAAAAATGGAAGAAAAACAGAGAGAAGCCGGAGAGAGTTGAAGTGAAGGAACTGATCGTGCCTTAGCTGGAAAAAACTGCCATCGTTCATCACCTCCCGTAAGCCACCATACACTCCAGCAACTCCGTAGCCGGCGACGCTCCCGAACCGGGTAAGCTTCAAGTCTTATCACCGCCTTGTACAGTCGAACTAAGAATCGGTTTTTCTAGCGTTAATCGTTATCTACTCTAAGTGAACAAGCTGTTATGAACACTTTTTTTCTAGACCCTTAATGCTTTAAGCTTGAGTGTGACCTCAAAACTTCGGTGTCTCCCATCCCGGTTGGTATACCTCGCACGTTCACGTCCTTTTATCAAGGTTAAGGTCTGAGTGGTGTTCGGAGGGGGGACGGGTCTGTTCTATTGGTCCACCGAACCGAAGCCGGAAGTACAACGGTTCACGTTAGGTTGCTCTTGCGCGTTCGAGGCTTCGGCTTCGGAGTAGTCGCGTGGCTGAAGGAGGGTGACGCTGGTGAGTAGGGACGGTCCGACCGGGTTGACGACACGTAAAGGTGAGTGGAGGTAGTTTGTGAGCAGACCCCAACGATCCGGCGGGACATGACCTGGTGACAATACAACGTGCGAATCCCAATAGATGTAGAAAAGACTCGAGCTCGGGCTAAAGCAACGTGAACTCGCATCCGTGGCGACGCGTGCACAAGCGGTACGGCTCTCGAACCTAAGCCGCGACGACGTCAACATCAACAAAAAGAGGCGTGTGGCTGAGACCAGCGGTGGTCCGAGGAGATGGTAGCATGCTCGACAGTGATGCGGTGACCGAGTCCCCGTGGTGCGGCAGCCCGACGTAGCGATGAATGCGGTAGGACGCGAGGTGGGCAAAACCGGTTGCCATTCGGGAAGTGCGGCGGGCGTGACCTAGCGGTGTCGACACGAGCGGATCCCAGCGTTGCGGTGGCCAGGTGAGCAAGCTGTTGATGTCGTCGGGTGTTGCAGAGGAAGGAAGGAGGACGTCGCGGTGCATGAAGAAGAAGGTGAACGGGGATGAAGGCATGCATTTTGGCTGCTGAGATTGGGCTGGCGTGAAAAATAAAAGGGAAGGTGAAATTGCTGGGCCGTTCGTAGCGGGCTGAGAAGAAAAGGAGAAGGAGCCGGGCCTGTGCTGGAGTCGGGCTCGAGCTAATGGATTGAAGAAGAGGAGATCGGGCTTCGGATCGGCTGGCGGAATAAAGAAGAAAATTGGGCCCGAGCGTATGGGTTGGTGAAGAAAAAAGAAAAGAAAAGCTTCTGCGCCTATTTTGTTTTGTTCAAGAAGGAGGCTAGCTTGGGCGTGAAGAAGCTGGGCCGGAAAGAATGTTGGAGCCCAATTTGGTTAAGCTAAAGAAGAATGGGCCTGAGATTTCTTTTGTGTCCTCCGGGCCCGGGTTTGGGTCTCTCCCGCGGACCGGATCAGGCCCGACGACACGATCCAGGTCCGAGTCTGAGAACCCGACCCGGACCCAGCTCGAGTTAATTAAAAAAAAATTAAATAAATAGTAATAATAAATAATAATAAATTAAATTAAATAAAAATTCGAAAAAATAAATAAAAATTCCAAAAAGAAATCAGAAAATTTTCAGAAAATTAGAAAAATGATTTTTATGACCTTTTTACCCCTAATGTGAATTTTAAGCCTGAAATTGGCGTTGATTGAACACCGATGTTCAATCCAGTTTGATACTATTGTAATTCGATCTTCGAGTCGAAATTGTTTGTTTAAATATTTTCATTATAGATTTGGTCCGCATGTGCTTACCCCGATCTTTATTTGGCATATTTATCTGATTGAGTGTTTACATACACTGTCTTTTGAAAAATTTCCTGTTAATCGTTTTTCCTATATTGTTAGGTTAAGGATAAATAGGTAATTGTATGAAATGACATAAAAATATTATGCATGATCATTTAGTACTAGTTAGATACCCGATAAGTTTAAAATGAAATGTAGAATGTGTGGCCATCTTGGGGAATATCGATCGGTTAGGTACCGAAAGGGCGCTAATTATCTAGTTAGCGTAAACAAGTCCCCGAACCTAGAAGCTCTGGTTGCATAGGAATCGAGATAACCCTCCAGTGTCTCGATTGGTTTCTAGCCGACCCCAATAGGCTAGTGGTGACTATTAATAGCATTTTAATTTGCTAATCAGTAAAAAGAAATCCAATGTCACGCGAGTTAGGACTTGGGAGCGTCTACGCCATTAATCTATGGCAATACCTCTAAACCCACCGGACCCTCTGAGGGAGGCCGAAGGCGAGGTCGCGACAGCTTGGCGACTCCGCTGGGGAAAAATAGGTTAGAAATCTATGTAGAGTTAGGCCGTAATAACCAATCGATTATTTCCTAACTTGGTCATCATTTTGTTGTGTTGGTAGAAATATCATGTTAATCTGCTAATTTTGTGATTAGATGTTCTTGTAGGTTGGGAGTTATAAGGGGTGGAGTGATTGTTGACATATCTGTTTTGCACAGAGTTGTAGGAATGTATGTTTTCTAGATGTATATAGAAGCGGTGTTTGATAAACCCTGCTATGCATGTTTTTCATACACAACACTTTTTATACACACATTTAGTGGTCAAACCTAGACTGCGACCCCAGGAAATCCCTAGGAGGTGTCAGAAATAGATTGGGCCATACGCAAGTTTGCAAATGGCACGATCATTTTTTATCCCATTCATCATCTCGGAATATGTGCCTCGACCCGATTATGCTGTCAGCATTTTTAGGGGCGGTACATCATTTCGTTGTGGTGGGAGCCTTTAACCATTAGTTTACCCTACCCTTTATGTGTCCAACCTCACTATTAGCATGCGTGTGTTTATGCCATTAACAAATATCATTTACCAACCAATGTGAGTATAATCTCTACTTTGTCCCAATTTTTCCTATGTCTCTTTCAGTTATGTTTTTGTTACGTCCATTGACTGACTAAAATATTTATATATGATATAAACTCGATGGGAAAGCATGATATCACCATTATCCCTATCCCTGAAAGACTTTTGTTGACATGGTGGGAGGGTATGGATCGTCATAATCAGCGATATGTCAAAGAACGGGTTGGCTACCTCATAAATCTACTCTGGGTTCGTTGTCAAGCCCATGCCATCCAAGCCATGGTACATTTTTGGAATCCGATCACATCCACCTTCATCTTCAATAGCCACGAATTAACCCCCACCATCGAAGAATACTACCTCATAATTGGTGTCTGCCCGGAAGAAAGACCGATTGAACCACCTTTAGGTCGTGATCCCGCAAGCACCCTCGCTGAATTCCTCGATACACCCAAAGTTGAGATCACCAAAATGCTCAAAAGCAATGCTGGCTGTTGCCCTTTGACCTTTTTATTTGGGAAATTCTCGAAGTTGCCAAAAAAGGATGGCACCAAATCCGCCCGAGCTTTTCTTTTGGCTTTCTTTGGTTTCATAATTTTTCCTGTGTCTACGGTTGCTATGAACCCTCTTCTTGCCCATGTTGTGAGACAAGTCTGCATCAAATGGGACTTCATCCCTATGATCCTTGCTGAATCTTCCTTGTCCCTCAACAATTTTAAAGCTAATACCAATGGGAAGAAAGTGTTTCATGCGCCTGTTGGACTTTTGTATACTTGGTTTATCTCTCACATTCATGAAACATTCTTCCACATGACATATTCTAATCTCAAGCATCGTACTTATCCACTTGAAAAGCTTATACAATTGCAGATCCAACCTTATACACGGTCATACCGCGCTTGGTTTTATTTTTTGAGGAGCTTAGCCCCGGACCAAATCCGATGGAAATTCGGGGGTTCCCAATTCCAAAGCATCCGCCTTGCTGCCGCCCACACCGATCCCATACCCTTATTGGGATTCACTTGGGCCACTACCTGTTACCCATTGAGGACATTCAGACAATATGGGGCTCTCCAAGATATCCCGCTGCCATTGAGAGAGCAATTATTCAGGGTCAACCTCTCACACAAACCGATGGATGAGCAGGAAATCGCCCTTCGACAAGTGGACATTGACAATATCAAGAATGCCTAGGAGAGTTGCTTTAAGCAGACAATTGTTCAAGCTCCCAAACTAGAGGGCGAGATGGGACTCCATCAAGCATCATTGGCATACATTCACCGCCCCGACGATCCTAATTGCCGAATTGTTTTGCCCGTCATCCCCCCGTAAGTCATTCATCCTAGGCCGCCGCGAGAAGATGGTCAATAAGCTAAGAAACGGGGATAGGTCACCCGAAACTCCCATTTTGTGGTCAAGGGAGCGGGCATTTTGATATCGATGGAACTATTACCCATCGAGTTTATGTCATATTTTGGTGTTTTTCGAGCTGGTGTTTTTGTAATCTATTGTGAAAACCCTTCTTAAGCTTATTATATAAAGCCTATATTTCTTTATCGACATTCTTATTAATTTAATTATTACGTGTTTTTCCGTTTGAGAATGTACTCTTTTCTAAATAACCCGTGATAGAGTCTATTCTCTCAATTTAGATTTGCTGGAGAATTTACATGTCCCTAGTTCGTTGCAAAAGTTTATATTTTCAAAGGAAATCACGTACGGTTTTATTCGAAGTCACCGATGAATTTCACTTTCTGCAGGTAGATATTGCGGGCTTTACGCGTTCACCCATTCGCACTAGGTTTGTAACGGCACGTATGGAAGCCCGTGCAGATGATGAAGCGCAGAATCAAAATCTAGGAGCCGCCGCCTTCGTGGAGATCCAAGATTTAAGGGCTATGTTGATCCAGTTATCCACCGAGGTCAGAGCGCTTTCAATACAGCGAAATCAAAATCAAGTACAGCTTCCTTTGCCAGTTGATATGCTTGGTCTTGTTGACAACCTCCCAGCAAATCCAATTGTTGAAGAGGCGATTACTCAAGTGCTTACGCCTGCTCCTCTTGATCCCATTTCAGCGGCCATCTCGGCCCGATTAGAGGAGAAAACTAAAAAGCGATTTGCTGATCTAGAGCAGCAACTCAAGGATAAGCATGGACTCGAAAATGTTGGGGATCTGTCCCGATATGACAAGATCAACTTTCCTGATAAGTTTAAAGTCTCATACTTCACGAAGTATTCCGGCAAGGGCGATCCAAGGGCGCACTTAGTTTATTACACCAATCGGATGGGTCGGTACGTCAAGAATGTTTCTTTGCTGATACATACTTTCCCGAACGGTTTGGAGAACGCAGTGCTTCGCTAGTTCTTGGATCCGAAGCCGGATAAAGTTGTAAGATGGGAAGATTTGGCTAAGGAATTCGTAGAACAATACCAATACAACACCGAGATGGCCCCAACAAGGGAAGTGTTGTCCCGTACGATCAAGAAGAGAGACGAGTCGTTTAGGGTTTTTGCATATAGATGGCGCGCTTTGGCTGCTGAAGTTCGCCCACCTCTCGAGGAGCCTAAGATGATCAGCATGTTTGTAAAAACTCTTCCGAATGAGTTTTATCAAAAGCTCATTGGAGCAAGATTTCAGAATTTTCCCTTGCTTGTCGAAGTTGGAGAGAGAATTGAGGGTGGAATGCACGAAGGAAGAATAGCAGAAGGTACCAGCAGAAGGACACTAATCAGAAAGGAAAAGGAGGTCGAAGTATCCTTTGTTCAAGCTCCGGTTACTCGGTCGACGCCAATTCCCCAACCTACCCCCAATCGGATGGCATCTGCGTCTGGAAGTTATCAGAATAGTGGATATAAGAATACTTAGCTTAGAAAGCCAAGACAGGTTTACTCTCTCGCGAGGCCATTATCACAACTTTTACCCGCTTTGTTGGGCAAACAGCTTGTAGCTAAAGAAGCTACTCAAGCTAACCCCTCGAAGTATCGTGAGTTCAACCTTTCCAAATCCTGCGCTTTCCACACGGGGGAAAGGGGGCATGACGTTGACGGCTGCTACGTCCTCAAGCATAAAGTCCAAGATTTTCTAGAGGGAAATCGTTTGTCGTTTAAGGACTTCGAGCCGAATGTGCAGAGGAACTCGCTACCAAGCCATGCCCCAAATGTGGCAATCATTGAAGAGGTGAGGAGCGTCACTAAGAAGAGATTCCGAATAGATGTCGTGGAAATGTATCGGGCACTTGTTTCGGCTGGGCACTATAGTGGTACAGATTTAATCCCCATCCAAGAAAAGCGTGTGCGCATCGCCGAGATGGTCCGAACCGGAGTAATTCGGGCTACCCCAAAGGAAGTCATTGGCGCTTCACCCCTTCATGTGGTTGGTATTCTCGAAACCGCCCATGTCGAGCCAAACTCGGAGACGACCACGGTCGAGCCTAGAAACGCTATTGTCGAGCCGGAAAACGTGAACGTACTGGAGGTGGCGCTGGCGCAGCCGGACGAGAATGACAATCTAATAGCCAATACCTCGTACAACTCGCACTACTGGGATCAAGAATTCCTGCGAAGTGCATATCCTGCAGGGGAGATCGTTGATACTTTGAGACAGCCCAATGGTGGATATGATTTTCTAGTAAAATATTCACCACCGCCTTGGTTCTTTGAGGAGCTCGTCCCAGAGACATGAGCTTATTGGAACGAGTCGGGAGATGAGTTTGACGCACCGGAGCCCACCGACAAAGCGGTCGCGCTAATTGAAGCAGAACAGCATGTCGGCACCGAAGAGGCCGCTCTTGATGATGCAGTTGCCCCTGAAATAGTGCCGGATCTGAATGAGACACTCATCGTTATGGTAAAGCCTGTGGTAATAAACCTCACCGTCGTAAAGGACCTATGTAATTATGAGCTTGAAGATGAAGGCCACATGATTATTGATCTCACTTCTGAAGAGTTCATCCGTATGGGGGCTCAATTGGATGATAGCTTGGACATCGTGGGAAGCGGTTTATGCCCAATCACGGTTGATACACCATCGCCGGTTGCGAGTGAAGGCGCACCTGTTGCCATCGACAATAAGGAAGTGGCCTAGGACTATGGGACCGAGGCGGTTGATTCGGTCACCCGGACGGGTCGTTCTTATGCACCTCTAGGGCCGTCTCGGAAGAAACCCGTGACGGAAGCGGAGGCTGAACATCTTCTATCTGTTGTAAAAACTAGTGAATTCTTTGTAGTGGATCAGCTTAGAAATATGCCGGCCCTGATTTCCATCCTCGAGTTATTCCAATCGTCGGAAAAGCATAAAGAGGCCCTTCTAAAGGTACTCAACGAGGCGCATGTTCTCGATACTACTAGCGCACTCCGGTTGGAGGAATTTGTTGGCTCTATTCTACTGAATGATCAAATATCATTTTTCGATGAAGATCTTCCACCTAGTGGTCCTTCGCATTGCAATGCTCTCCACATCTCCATTAAATGCCGAAGCAGAATGATTTCACGAGTCCTTATTGACAATGGGTGCGTGGTGAACATTTGCCCCCCGAGTACATACCGTCTACTGGGATTTGAAGAGTCGCAGATGCATCCATCTATGTCAAATGTGAGGGCTTTCGATGGTATGAGCAAGAATGTCCTCGGTGAGGCTAAACTGGAAGTGTTGATTGGACCTTCCAAGTTCTCAATGACGTTTCAAATTCTGGACATTCCATCTTCCTTCAACATGCTGCTAGGTAGACCATGGATTCATATAGCTAGGGTTGTCCCTTCAAGCCTCCATCAAAAGGTTCGATTTATTGATAACGGCCAAATGATAACGGTTAATGGAGAAATGGACATGCGACTTCCTAAGGGAGTAGTTGTCTCATACATCCCGCCTAGGGCTGAAGAAGAAGCCGGTTATCATACATTCGAACCGGTATCAACAATATATGTCCCGGAAGATGCTGTCACTCAACCGTCATCGTTTTCTAGCCCCGCCCTTATGTCTAGCAGAGTGTTGCTTCAATACGGCCATGTCCCCGGAGAGGGTTTGGGATTGTATGGTCGGGGCATCACTGAACACATTCGCGCAGAACCGGATAATGGTCCTTTCGAACTTAGTTATTCGGGAAGCCGTAACCGATCCGACAACTCCACGGCTCGTCTGTTTCGACGTAGGCGTCGTAATGTAGCTAATCCTTACCCATCTCGCATCCGGTGTAGTCGCTATGGTCGAGGAAGTCGGGGCAACCAGGAAGGTTGCACAGATAATGCCGCTCGCCTGGTGGTTGGTGAGAGTTTTGGTAGCCAACCCATTGGAAATCCCCTCAAGTTGTTTTTTCCCCGTCCGCCCAAAATGTTAGATGACACAAGCCTCTCTAACTTAGAAGGGATAGCACAACTGTTCGAAGAACCTGGTACCGACATCGTCATCACACCTGCTAATGTTGACGCCTTCTTTGAAGAACAGACTCTCAAGGGTGAGCCTACCGATTCTCGGAAGATTATTCTAGATGAGCCTCCGGCATCCGAGGAGGTGGTGTCGTCAGGCGGTTCCCCCAACTCTCCAGAGTAGGATCATGGGTTTGTTTGTTTTTTGTCATGTACATATGTTTTTCCTGCTCCCGCCAAGGACTGCGTTTCTGATGTGCTAACCTTTTTTTGGATACCCCTGTGTCTCGAACCGTTGGCTTGGGGGAAGTACATGTTGTAATGCGGCTCCCAGTTAAATAAAATGAGCACATGTTTATTAAGGATGTGTGAAAGTATACGCCCGATCCCATGACGATGCAATTATGAGCCTAAGTATAAGCTTGAGGACTGGACTTTCACACGCTTCCTAATTTTGACTTTTCCAAAAATATCCGGATGACCCGATGATATGAGGGTATTTCCCGGAGCTTACCCATTTGAAAAATGTTGTTGCAAATTTGTTTTCAAAAACACACTTTTTTGCTTTTTGTTTATATGTCATTGAAATGAATTAACCTTTCTTCATCGTGTCTCGGGCATAGCATTCTTCATATTCATGATAAGAGCACATGTGACTCGGACTTGCCATGCGACGATTCTTCGGACTCGGGCAGCGATAGTGACGATCCGAAAGGGATTGAGATCGAATGGAGTCACCATGAGGAGTCAAAGCCGTTGACTGGTGAACCAACTGTGACTGTGAATTTGGGTACTGAAGATAATATCCAAGAGACCAAAATCGGGCGGGGTTACGGGAAACAGAAGTCGCCAGATTGGTCGGTCTTCTTCAAGAGTTCATGATGTATTCGCCTGGTCGTACACCGACATGCCAGGATTGGATCCAGATATTATGCAACATGTACTACCGACTAACCCGGATATACCGCCAAAGAAACAACGGTTGAGAAGGACAAAGCCTGAGTTGTCTAAAAAGATTGAGGAGGAAGTAATGAAGCTCCCGAAAGTCAATTTCATTGAAGTCGCTCATTACCCGGATTGGATAGCGAATATCGTTTCGGTGATGAAGAAAGACGGGAGAGTCGGGGTGTGTATTGACTACCGTGATCCGAATGAGGCTAGCCCCAAAGATGACTTCCCGCTCCCGCATATTGATGTGCTAGTTGACGGTATGGTTGGGTTCGAGCTTTCCTCCTTCATGGATGGTTTTTCTGGTTATAACCAGATTCGGATGAAAGAAGAAGACAGCAGCAAAACTTCCTTTATAACCCCATGGGGAACTTTTTGCTAGAGTCATCCCTTTCGGCCCGAAAAATGTGAGTGTCACGTATCAACAAGCCATGGTGGCCTTGTTCCATGATATGATGCACAATGAAATTGAAGTATATGTTGATGACATGATCGCGAAGTTAAGATCGGGCGAAGACCATATTGCGATTCTCCGCAAGCTATTTGAGCGCCTACGTAAATACCAGTTACGACTTAATCCAGCAAAGTGAGTATTTGGGGCAAGGTCTGGGAAATTATTGGGCTTCATGGTCAGTAGTAGGGGCATCAAGATTGATCCGTCCAAGGTGAAAGCCATATGCGAGCTGCAACCCCCGTCTTTTATAAAAGAAGTTCGTAGTTTGCTAGGGAGATTGAACTATGTGGCAAGATTCATATCTCGGTTGTCAGAGAGCGCCAAGCCATTTTTCAAACTTCTCAAAAAGAATGCGAAGATTGTGTGGGATATCGAATGTCGGACCGCTTTCTTGAAGATCCAGCATTATCCGACTCATTCCTATGTTCTGGTTCCACCCGTTCCCGGGGTACCTCTGATCCTTTATCCGACCATCCACAAGGAGTCCTTAGGAGCAGTATTGGTGCAAAAAAGACCATCGGATGGAAAGGAATGTGCGATATACCATCTTAGCAAGAAATTCTCTCGATTCTCAAGCGATTACTCGGAGGTCGAGAAGACTTGCATAGCTTTAGTTTGGGTATTACATAGATTGCGGTAGTATACCCTTCACCATCAAATCATGTTAACCACCGAATGTGATCCCATCAAGTATCTACTGGAGAAGCCAGCATTGGTCGGCAAATTGGCTAAGTGGTAGATTCTCATTTCCAAGTTCGATGTGCAGACCACGACACAGAAGTCGGTGAAAGGTTGAGCAATAGCAGACATGTTAGTAGAGAATGATGCGGGACCGCAGGCTGGAGATGAGATAGACCCTCTTGATAACCGTGTTTTACTGGTTGCTACGGAAAAGTGGATGATGTACTTCGACGGAGCTGTTAACTTATCCGGATCCGGCACAGAGGCAGTCCTCATCTCCCCAGATGGCCAGTACTATCCAAGAGCCGTCAAGTTATTGTTTCCTTGCACCAATAACATCGCTGAATACGAGGCTCGCATTCTCGGGCCGCAGGCTGCCGTGGAGATGGAAATCCGAAGACTGCAGGTTTATGGCGACTCTGCCCTCATTATCCTTCAGACATAAGGCAAGTGGAAGACTCGTGACCCGAAGTTGATCCCATATCACGAATTTTTGGAGGATATAATCGAAGAGTTCAATGAGATAGCATTCGAGTATCTTCCCGGAGCCCAGAACCGGTTCGCAGACGCGCTAGCCACCCTATCCTCAATGTTCCAAGTGATTGCAGGTTCGGACATCGAGCCATTGAGAATCGAAATCTTGAAGCATTCTGCTTACTCCATGCTAATAGAAGAAGAGACAGATAGAGAGCCCTAGTATCAAGACATTAAGGTTTACCTGCAGACCGGAGAGTTTCCTGAAGGTAGTGACGGCGGTGACAGGAAATATCTGATGAAACTGTCTTTAAAGTTTTTCCTCGGCGGCGATACGTTGTACAAGAGGTCATATGACTCCGTTCTCCCGAGGTACGTTGATGCCAAGGAAGCCAATCGGTTGATGACCGAAATCCATGAGGGTGAATGTGGCCCCCACATGAATGGCCACATGCTGAGTAAGAAGATCGTGAGATTGGGATATTACTAGCTCACCTTGGAAGCCGATTGTATTCAGCATGTTCATTCCTGCCATCAGTATCAGGTTTATGGAGATAGAATCGTTGCTCCTCCCAATGAGTTGCACCGGATGTCCGAAGCGTGGCCTTTCTCAATGTGGGGGATCGACGTCATAGGGCCAATTAATACCAAAGCTTCAAATGGACATCGTTTTATACTTGTGGCAATTGACTACTTATCGAAGTGGATTAAAGCGAGTTCATATGCCAATGTCATAGCTAAGAACGTAGCCAGGTTTTTGCGTCGAGATATCTTTGCTCGATATGGAGTGCCGAAGGCTATAATCACTAACAACAGCTCAAACCTCAACAACAAGGTGGTTGATGAGGTTCTTGGTGAGTTCCGTGTTCGGCATTTGAATTCTTCGCCTTACTGCCCGCAGATGAATGGTGCGGTAGAAGCGGCGAACAAGAACATCAAGAAGATTCTGTCCAAGACAGCAGAGAACTATCGGGATTGGCATGAGAGGCTCCCCTATACACCGATGGCATACCGGACGTCGATCCGCACGTCAACCGGGGCAACTCCTTTCTCATTGGTATATGGTATGGAAGCGGTGCTACCAAGAGAGAAAGAGATTCCATCACTCGGGATTCTGTCATAGTTGAAACTATCAGAAGCAGAGTGGATTCAACAGAGATATGAACAATTGAATATGATCGACGAGAAAAGATTGCGGGCTATCTGTCATGATCGGTGTTACCAGAAGCGTGTGGCAAATTCGTTCAATCGTAAACTTCGTCCCCGGCTTTTCGAGATCGGTGACTTAGTGCTGAAGAAGAGATTGGCATTTATACCGCACCCTGGAGGCAAGTTCACACCAAACTATGAAGGGCCACATCCGATTAAGAAAGTCCTCCCCGGTGGCGCGCCGATTTTAGGCGAGATGGACGACCGTGTCCGGTCGAGCCTTGTAAATGCCGATATGGTGAAGAAGTATTTCCCATGAATAAAATCGGAGGCTTTGATGGACTTTTCCTATGCAGATCCGAGTCACTCTAATTGTAAAACATCATATATATCATGCATACATGCATATCATATTTATGTTGCGGATTTAGGTGTGATACTCAACGAACCTAAGCCAAATGACTGGATTAACTTAATCTGGAGCGCCTTAGGTAAAGGAAACTAGCAAGTGACCGACGCCCGAGGCTGCATGGAAAGCCGTGCCCCGCCTCGGTGGGATCTCTTAAATAAAAGCGAAACCCCCACACGACGCCAACAGCGCCATAGCCTGGTGGTTGGGGAATGAAGGTGGTCCAGATGCGATCGGGGTTCGAACCCGGAGATGGCATCCCGAGTGAGCCCCATTGTAAAAATGGGGGGGCTCCCTTGAAAAAAAAAAAAACTTTATGCACTCGTTTAATTTTTTGCAATAATAAAAACTTTTTGCACCTCTTTTATTTTTTACAAGAGGAAGGGAGCATTTTCCCCAAAATGAAATCGGGACGATTGGAGCAGCGAAGAACTGCGTCGCTATCCATCTTAAGAAGTGCCCCCGCCACATCGGTTACTATACCGATGCACCAAAATCTTTTGATAACTTCTAAGAATGAGACAGTTCATAAAATCCCAAGATGCTCTGTTAGCAGAGACCCTTAGAAGACCGAACACAAAGGGTCAACTGGTCTTTGCAGCCCAGGTAAGTATCCCTCTCCCGGAACTTCTGTAGAATGCATGATCGCTCAAATGTTTCGTCCCTAGCTAGGTCATAATAAATGTTCAATTTGTAAATCTTTAAAAAAAAAAAAGTCTCATCCTTAGTACAGTTGGAGTTCATGCTTCGGCTCATTCCAAAAAAAAAATAACAAATTAAATTTAAAATTTACGTCCACCGAACTGGTGCATCCATTCATGCATACATGCATCTTGCATTGAAATTCCCCGCAGGTTCACTCGATGAGATGATTTTTACCAAATGAAGCGGAGGTATTGAATTTGCCAAGTGAGAGTGCTTAGGATGAAAGGCAAGCCCCACCTAAACACACCCCCGATACACTCTTAGACCGAGTAAAGTGAGAACAAAATTCGTGTCTAGGGACAGAGGATCCATTCGCAATGTATACATGGGTTGAAGTGATGAAAGACAATTCCTTCTTTTCCCCATACACAATATATCCCTTGCTAGCCACTTTGAGCCCGAGAAAGGAGAAATTCAAAATACCCCCGTCAAGAACCACCCACACCGAGGCAAATGTAGGAGATTATAGTTGAAAATCAGTCGAAGAAAGGTAAGAAAGATTTAATTGCCTTCACTTGCATTAACCTTTGTGTGGTAACTTCAGGTGAATCTTTATGGAGGCTCGAAGTGTCCCAAAATGAAGAAGAGCATTTCTTTCTCTACCCAAACACCGAATATCCTTTGCTAGCCAAGTTGAGCTTGAAATCATTCATTTCTAAACTAGAGTGGTGATCATTTCCCCAAATTGGGGCAAGACATGTGATTTACCAAAAAATCGGTATCGATGTCAAATGTCTCAAGAGTCCAGGGAGCTCATGAAAATAGCAAAGAAGAGAAGAAAAAAAAAGGAAAACGAAAATCAAAGGGCTAAAAAAGCAAAGTGCCTAGTAAAAGCAAGGCCAAAACCCGGAGAGGAAAAGGCCAAATGCAGAAAAGCATTAAGCTTACCTCGAACATAAACAAATGTAGAAAATAGAGAAAAAATCTTTTCTTGCCAAGCAAAAATAGACAGCTCATTGGACTCTCGAGGCAGGTTGTAATCCCCAGAGTCGGATGCTTTCCCCGGATGGAGCGAGAGTGGTAGAGACACCAAGATGGTCACCAACTCATAAACCCCATTAAAAAAAAAAATCATCATCAGAGCCTATAAGCCTTCCAAAACTGACATTACAACCCATTCGAAGACTCTTCCGATTGAGATGTTTCGATTTAACATGAGGACTTTATAAAGAAGGTACCGCTTGAAGGAGTGGAGTCAATCATTTCTTGTCTTATCTTCTAGGTTCTTGACTTGTAAACTCGATAAAAGTAGTAATTTCAAATATTTCCCCAGTGTGGCCTCAAAGCAGGAAAGCCCCTTGTGTAAGCCCATGACCAAGCCAACATTACGGTCCCCGAAAGACCTTCCAAATTGATCACAAATGTATGCATTGCGAATATGTCCGAAACCTTAAGCACGAAAAGAGTGCGAGGTCTCGAGAGTGTGTGAGAAGCCCTTTCGGACTAAGGATTTTGGCTTGGCATGCTCAATAAATCCTTTTCATGAAGCAAAATTGTTGTCTTTCCTGAATCAAGGTTTTCATCCAAAAAAAAAAAAAAAAAGAACAACAACAAAAATCATTTTCGGGAACAACGGTTATCCCACTAATTAATTTTCCCTATGGAGTCTAAAGGTCGGCGATATCGGCTAACCGAGTGAGAAGTTTTCGGTATCGCATTATGCCAAGTAATTTCCCTAGCGAGTAGACTTAACTCTATTTGCTCATGCATTTAATGACATCTACTCATTATTCCAAATATGTTTCATAAGCCCCGATTTATCCAGGGACCCAGGTTGAGCAGTTCAATTATCTGCAGCAAGAGTCGAATTGTGAGCGAACATATCACGGATGTTCATTGGTGTTATTATTTGTTCGAACTAACCTTGTTTGGATAGATATGACGCTAAGTGCTTATCAAGAGCCAAGTCATGCGAGTGTAAGTCGCGGCGGTAGAGTTCGTTGACGACATTTCCACCTCATTCAAAGTTCCGATCGACATGCAAGTGCTGAGATCGAGAGCTTGTCCAGTGTAATCCAGAGAATGTACTCCAGTGGCCGAAGTGTAAGTTTAGCCCCGAGTAGCACTCTCTCCCCGTTGGTATATTATTTGTTAGAGCTAACCTTTTTTGGATAGGTAAGGTGAACTTTAGCTTCCCGATGCCTATTCTATAAGCGAGTTTCCTCATTTCGGTGAGCATCATACAATGCTAAGCCTACTCTAAGACTTTTCAATAGCCTTTTCACGGGTCAAAGACCCCGAATCGTGACTTTCCAATAGCCTTTTCATGGGTCAAAGACCCTGAATCGTGACTTTCCAATAGCCTTTTCACGGGTCAAAGACCCCGAATCGTGACTTTTCAATCGCCTTTTCACGAGTCAGAATATCGTGAACTGTGTTGTTCCCTTTGGGGCCAAGCCCGTATCGTTTATATGGTCGTCCCAGAGGTGCGTTTGTTTGAGCTAACCTTGCCTCGGCGGGTATGGAGAGGCGCGAAGGCCCGAAGCCGGTTCTCCGAGCAAGTCCCCTCAAGTCTGGTGAGCCTTAAAAGCCAGAGCAAACGCATTGCCAAGTGAAGGCCAAGCCCGTATCATTTATACGGTCATGCCATTCTCATATGAGGACCAAGCCCGTATCGTTTATACGGTCGTCCCAGAGTTTTGTTTGTTTCGATTAACCTTGCATGTGCAGGCACCGAGAGGCATGGAGCCCTAGAGCCGCTTTTTCAGCGAGTCTCCTCATTTTTTATCCCAATAGTTGCTTTGGCGGTTCTCTCCAAGCACTGTCAAGTTAGTTCACCGACAAAATTAGGTGTCCTTTCATCTTGGAATGAAACCTCTTTGAGCTCCCTTTCCAAGAGGGGCAACTGTTGACACCCGATTTTGGTGATCTAGTATTTTGTTTTGTTTTATCATATTTTATTTTATTCCGTTAGAATATTGTCTATTGGGTTAATTATGTGTTTTTATGTGTTATATATATATATATATATATATATATATATATACATATGTGTTCTCTTATTTTTATTCTCAAAATGGAAAAGAAAAAATATATATATAAATCTTACAAAAAATTTTATTAAAAAATTATTTTAAAAAAAAAGAAAGAAAAGAAAGAAAGCAAAAACAAAAAAATTCTGATACGGTCGGCCCAGCCCGGGCCCGCTCAAGCGAAACCCGGCCCACGCTTTCTCTTCCTCTCGCGCAGAGCAGGCTTGGGCGGGCCAGCCCAAATGGGTTTCTTTTCCCCCAAGCGGACGGCCCACCTTTTCCTCTTATTTCCCCGCAAGCCCAAGCTTCTCTTCCTTTTATTTTCCCGCAAGGACCCAAGCAAATGGCCCACTTCTCCTTTTATTTCTCTTCAGCCCACATCTCTCATTTTTGTTTTTTTTTTTTTTATCCGAACCCCCCACATTCATCCCCCCACATCACTCTACACCATCATTACTCACGTCACTCACAATCTCACTACACGCCTCACGTGGTCTCTCATTAAACCACGTCCACATCAACCGGAATTCACGTCCATCCGCATAAAAAAACTTGCTGAAGAAGGCAAGACTTGCATAAAAGGAAGGAGAGAGGGCAGGCTAATGGTTCGTTCGGCTCCAAGAAGAAAGGGGTTCGACGACCATAAATTGGAAGAAAAACAGAGAGAGGCCGGAGAGAGTTGAAGTGTAGGAACCGATCGTGCCTTAGCTGGAAAAAACTGTCATCGTTCATCACCTCCCGTAAGCCACCATACACTCTAGCAACTCCGTAGCCGGCGACGCTCCTGAACCGGGTAAGCTTCAAGTCTTATCACCGCCTTGTACAATCGAACTAGGAATCGGTTTTGCTAGCATTAATCATTATCTACTCTAAGTGAACAGGCTGTCATAAACACTTTTTTGCTAGACCCTTAATGCTTTAAGCTTGAGTGTGACCTCAAAACTTCGGTGTCTCCCATCCCGGTTGGTATACCTCGCACATTTGCGCCCTTTTATCAAGGTTATGGTCCGAGTGGTGTTCGGAGGGGGGACGGGTCTGTTTCGTTGGTCCACCGAACCGAAGCCGGAAGTACAGCAGTTCACGTTAGGTTGCTCTTGCGTGTTCGAGGCTTCGGCTTCAGAGTAGTCGCGTGGTTGAAGGAGGGCGACGCTGGTGAGTAGGGACAGTCCGGCTAGGTTGGCGACACGTAAAGGTGAGTGGAGGTAGTTTCTAAGCAGACCCCAACGATCTGGCGGGACATGACCTGGTGACAATACAACGTGCGAATCCCAATAGGTGTAGAAACGACTCGAGCTTGGGCTGAAGCAACGCGAACTCGCGTCCGTGGTAACGCGTGCACAAGCGGTACGGCTCTCAAACCCGAGTCGCGACGACGTCAACGTCAGCAAAAGGAGGTGTGTGGCCGAGACCAGCAGTGGTCCGAGGAGATAGTAGCGTGCCCGACGGTGATGTGGTGAACAAGTCCTTGTGGTGCGGCAGCCCGACGTAGCGACGAACGCAATCGGACGCGAGGTGGACAAAACCGGTTGCCATTCGAGAAGTCCGGCGGGCGTGACCTGGCAGCGGCGACACGAGCAGATCCCAGCGTTGCGGTGGCAAGGCGAGCAAGTTGTTGACGTCATCGGGTGTTGCAGAGGAAGGGAGGAGGACGTCGCGATGCATGAAGAAGATGGTGAACAGGGATGAAGGCATGCATTTTGGCTGCCGAGATTGGGTGGGCGTGAAAAATAAGAAGGAAGGTGAAGTTGCTGGGCCGTTCGTAGCGAGCTAAGAAGAAAAGGAGAAAGAGCTAGGCTCGTGCTGGAGTCGGGCCCGAGCTGATGGATTGAAGAAGAGGAGATCGGGCTTCGGATGGGCCGGCGGAATAAAGAAGGAAATTGGGCCTGAGCGTATGGGCTGGTGAAGAAAAAAGAAAAGAAAAGCTTATGCGCCTATTTTGTTTTGTTCAAGAAGGAGGCTGGCTTGGGCATGAAGAAGCTGGGCCGGGAAAAATGTTGGAGCCCAATTCGGTTAAGCTAAAGAAGAATAGGCCTGAGATTTCTTTTGTGTCCTCCGGGCCCGGGTTTGGGTCTCTCCCGCGGACCGGATCGGGCCCAACGACCTGATCCAAGTCCGGGTCTGAGAACCCGACCTGGACCTAGCTCCAGTTAATTAAAAAAAAATATATTAAATAAATAGTAATAATAAATAATAATTAAATTAAATTAAATTAAAATTCCAAAAAACAAAAAAAAATTCCAAAAAAAAATCAGAAAATTTTCAGAAAATTAGAAAAATGATTTTTATGACCTTTTTACCCCTAATGTGAATTTTAAGCCTAAAATTGGCATTGATTGAACACCGATGTTCAATCCGGTTCGATACTATTGTAATTCGATCTTCGAGTCGAAATTGTTTGTTTAAATATTTTTATTATAGATTTGGTATGCATTTGCTTACCCCAATCTTTATTTGGCATATTTATCTGATTGAGTGTTTACATACACTGTCTTTTGAAAAATTGTCTATTAATCATTTTTCCTATATTGTTAGGTTAAGGATAAATAGGTAATTGCACGAAATGACAGAAAAACATTATGCGGGATCATTTAGTACTGGTTAGATACTTTGTAAGTTTAAAATGAAAAACAGAATGTGTGGCCATCTTAGGGAATATCGATTGGTTAGGTACCGAAAGGGCGCTAATTATCTAGTTAGCGTAAACAAGTCCCGAACCTAGAAGCTCCCGGTTGCGTAGGAATCGAGATAACCCTCCCGTGTCTCGATTGGTTTCTAGTCGACCCCAATAGGCTAGTGGCGACTCTTAATAGCATTTTAATTTGCTAATCAGTAAAAAGAAATCCAATGTCACATGAGGTAGGACTTAGGAGAGTCTATGCCATTGATCTATGGCAATACCTCTAAACCCGCCGGACCCTTCAAGGGAGGCCGAAGGCAAGGTCGCGACATACCACCATTCTCTTCCACTACGGATATGGGTTAACCCAACAATTTTTCCCTTACACATCAAGTCTTGGATAGTGGCAGTAATAATCCGTTTCTTTTGTGCGACTATTGGATTCAGACTTGTTAGTAACCCGAGAACTAGTATCGGGGTTGAGTTGTTCTTGGACATCTTTTACTTCAAAAATTAGCTCAAAGGGTGAGATTTTCCCTCATACATATAAACCGATCAACAAATATCACTACACCATTGACCAACAAGTGAGTGCGAAGAGGACTTAAGATATACCGAGTAATGGATTGGGTGAATTATGTAAAGAGGGGCCTAAATTATGTTTTTCTCGATTAATTGTACCTTGAAGAAATCATCAGAGCTTCATGCTAAATTAGCTAGGGTTGAGTGCTCATTAAACATTCAACTAGTCGATGTTTGTTTTTTTTTCCTTCTCGCTTTGGTCAAGTGTGATAGAGCTTTAGTGCTGGACAATGCCATGGACTACCTTAAAAGATTAATGCTCCAAGTTGAAGTACGTATTTCGATCTCTCATGCACATTCGCATCCTCGGTTTTCGAATGTTTAAAATTTGCATATTCAAATAGTACACCTAAGGTATCAAATTATCGTCAATTGCTCCCAAAACCTACCCCCTTTTCCCCCCTTCTTCTCATATTCTCTCTCTCTCTCTCTCTCTCTCTCTCTCTCTCTCTCTCTCAGCTGGATGCCCGAACTCGAGATCGCCAAGCTCTGCCGCCACCTCTATAGCCATCCGAGGAGTTTGACGGTCAATAGAATGGGGGATGAGAAGACGGCACGGAAAGGTGTTGAATGTGAGCGACAAGAGGTGAATCAGCTTCAAACAACGGTGGGTGGCGAAAGTTAACTGGGCAAGGGGGTTGGCGGCGCTAGAGAGGAGAAGGGCTGTGCATTCGATGTGTGGGTTGGGTTTTGGGTGAGCAAGTGTTGCATATGAATTTAAAACAAGCTCCAAATGACAGATGCAATTTGAAATGGGATGATAAAAGTGAGGATGCACTTTCTAGATCCTTACAATGGAGAATGCAAGAGAATTGATTGTTCTGATCAACCTTTATGATAGTTTCATCACACAATCATTATAAATCTATTTAACTTAGAAACTTAGCCCACAAGCAGTTTTTGATGCTATTTGATTCTATTGTATTACACGTTTTGCATGGGTAAACTTTGATTTAAGTGAATTTCTCAAATATTGTGATGTAAGCATTTTGTTTATTATGTAGTTTTATCACCTATGAATATATATGATATTTATATTCCAAAGCTAAATGGTAATAGTTATAAGGTTTGGAATGAATTAATTCTTCTTCAATTGGGATGCATGGACATTGATTTTGCTATTCGGAAAGAACTACCTACTCCTACGTAATTTAGCACTATAGCTAAAGTTACTCTTTATGAACAATGAGAGCAGTCCAACTACCTTAGTGTGAAGTTTGAAGACTAAAATTTCTACTAGTGTTCGTGATTCAATCATTCAGCATAACATTGCTAAAGCTTTGCTAGATGTTATTGATGCACAATTTGCATTTTCAGAAAAGGCTCATGCCATGACCCTAATCATGAAATTTTAATCATTGAAACTCAATAATATTATAGGTGTACGTGAACACATTATGAAAATGAGGGACAACGTGGCTCAGCTCAAGAATCTTAAGGTTGAGATACCAGAATCCTTCCACGCATATTACATTTTGAACACTCTTCCATAGTAGTGTACACCTTCCAAAATCTCCTATAACACACATCAGGATAAATGGTCAATTAATAAACTCATGACCATGTGTGTTCAAGAGAAAGAAAGATCGCTTATGCAAATGAGAGAAAGTGCTCATTTGGAAACATAAGGAAGGCATGTAGTGTTCAAGAATTTGTGCGGTGGTTTCATTTCTTTACCCCTATCAAGAACCACCCCACATCGGGACATAGACGAGGAAATTCTACCAACGGAACGAGGTAAATGGTTAGAAATTTTCTTGCTCGGACTAACATCAATCTTCGAGTATTTCTTTGCATTTTACTCGAACTTTAATTCAAGTGCCTTAAGATGACGAAGAGCATTCATTTCTCTATCCTATACATTTCATTCTTTGCATAGCCCACTTGAGCCTGCAAATTCATTTCTTGAGCCCCTGTTGGTGATCATTTGCTCATGCCAAAGACAAAGATAGCATTTTCCCAAGGATTAGAGTTGGAGATGGTCGGGTCAACAGAGAATCCCCAAATGGACTCATTTCTTGTATGCTAGATTTTTTATATTTTACATAATTTTTGTTTGTAAATGTTTATTCTTGTTGTAATTCTTGGCTCAAAATCATGGGATTGTAAAACAAGGAGAGGTAAATTCAGCCTAAAGGAGAAGGGCCCGCTCTCGAAAAAGAAAAGAGCAAAAGAAAAAAAAAAGAAAGCAAAACAGAGAGATGTCGAAGAGCTCTCAAAGAAAAAATCTCTTCTAAAAAAAAAAAGGAAAAATGAGAGTCGGGAGTAAGAAAAGCAAATGATGATCTCATAGAAAATTTCAAGCAAAGGAAAAGCAAAGTGCCTACCAAAAGTAAGGCCAATGCCCATTCATTTGTAAGGTACTTCTGAATTTTGAATGTACATTTTTGCATGTTAAGTTGTAAATTCCATGTACATGTTTGCATTGTGTCTCTTGCAAATCCCCGACGGACACTTGTTGTGAAGAAGAATCCCCAAGAAGTCGGTTTGCAAAGTGCAATTTTCAGTAGAAAACTACCATCCCTCATTCAATGATGGTATTCTTTCTAAAGACATTTCCGTAAGACAAGATCGGTGACAAGTCAGCAATGATCACCAACATCAAGCCTTTTTCATACATTTTCTGAGCCAAAACGAGCCTTTTCGTTCCTCGGTCCCCAACCCTAGCCTACGTTACAATCCTTCAAAGTCTCTTCTGATTAGGGCACTTGAGTTAACGTAGAGTTAAATGATTTTAAGCATCGCTCGAAGAAGTTCGAGCAAGATTATTTCTCTCTCATTTTTGCAGGATTCTTGACTTGTAAACCCGGAGCAGATGGTGAAGAAATTCATTTCAGCAGCCTTGACTCAACTAGAGTCCCCTTTGTAAACCTTTGACCTAACCCTCATTACGGTCCTAATCAAGACCTCCAGATCGGCTCGGTCGTATCAATTGCGAGATTACTCGGATCCTTGTCGAATGCTATGATGGTAAAGTTGAGTGATTTTTCTTGAATCCTGCAGACAGGATAAATAGTTTTTCTTGAGAGTGAGAGAAAGCCCTTTCGGACCGAAGTCCCCCCATTCAACTCACATTTGAGGTATTCATAATGTGAGAACCTCCCTGGACAGAATTGGTAATGCAAACTCAATAGAATGGTTATGCATGAACCATAGTATGAGTCATTGCATTATACGCATGTTATTTCTAATCATTGCAAGCTCGGCAGAATAGTTTTGCATGAACTCATTGTTGAATATGTTTGCACATGTTACCTCTGACATTCTATGATAGGTAATGCATTCCCGATGTTCAAGTTCCCTCCCAAGGTCTCGAAATTCATCCAAGGATTGAATGAGCAAGTTCTGCTGGCAAATGCCCACCAGGTGATCTTTCAAACCCTCAGGTAAGTACCTCTTCAACCTAAACCCTTCCATGGGAGTGAGTAAAAGTCCTTTTCGACAACAGGTTCGTCATTTAATGCGATTATGTTTTGTTAAAAGGACCAAACTTATTTCCTTATTGACAAATCCCCAGTGGAGCTTTGCAATGTAAACAAAAAATTCAAGAATTTGTGGACGTGCCATCTTGCGTTGACAATTGATCATGTTCATCTCAAGTGATTAAACAGGTACGATACGAGCAATCTCTTTCGTTCCTTGATTAATCATTCGGAGAACTCGGGTAAGTTTTCCGAACCCCTTTTCAAATTAACAACTCTTCTGATGATAGTTGTTATGATTCAATTCAAGCAATATGCCCCTTTGGTACTTATCGATTCTATTCGGTGGCACTCCTCTCAAATATTGTTCAAATCAAGCAATATGCCTCCTCTGTCAAGTCGTGTAGACATATGCACCGGCGATCTTGACATCTTATCAAATCATAACGACGTAGCTCTTATGATTGCAATCTCGAGTCGTGTAGACATATGCACCGGCGATCTTGACATCTTATCAAATCATAACGACGTAGCTCTTATGATTTCGATCTCGAATCACGAAGACATATGCACTGGTGATCTTGACCTTTAGTCCGCTCATAATGACATAGCTCTTATGATTCTCGGCTCTTTTATCAAATCATGACGACATATGCTCTCATGTTCTTAATCTTCCTTATTAAAGTCATAATCTCGATTTGCTCTTGTGGCTTTAATATTTTGCAGATCATAATCTCGATTTGCTCTTGTGATTCGAATATTTTTCCAGTCCACAATCTCGATTTGCTCTTGTGATCTGGATTCAACTCATGATTAACTTCATGAGATAATTTTATCGAACCAGGATGGATTTGTTCTTGTGGTCTCGATAAATTTTTGTTAAAGTCATAATCTTGATTTGCTCTTGTGGCTTTAATATTTATTCAGTTCATAATCTCGATTTGCTCTTGTGATTCGAATACTTTTCCGAGTTCATAATCTCGATTTGCTCTTGTGATCTCGGAAAGCATATTTTCAACACTACACATATCTTGTCTTTGTCTCACGCCGAAGAAAATTTCTGGTAATAGATAAGGCACCCCAGTACCTTGACATCCTCGCGTCTACAAGAAGCTTGGAGATTAAGGAAATCATCAACATCATGAGGTATTTGGTAAAACAGGTATTTTCATATGCGATTCATGTGCGGGTTCCTCTAGTCCATTTATGGAAAAAGAAAAGTTATTGCACATGTTATTTACAGTCTTAGATATCATGCATCATTTCCTTTGCATCGGAAAATGGGATTAAAACTCCCACAAAAATCATAATTCAACACTTGCATTTGCAAAATTTAGGTTTCAATTTTTGTCTTTGAGCGAAACCTCTACGAGCTTCCACTCAAAGAGGGGCATTTGTTGACACCTAAATTTTGATATTTCTAAAAATCATTCATTTTGAGCATAAAATGAGAACTAGTCATAGTTCTCACCAAAAAAAAATTTCTCATGCATTGCATATTTACTTTTCGTCAATCGTGCGTATCATTGTATTCAGGCCAAAGAAAGTAGTTGAGCTTAAATTGACAAGCAGACGAATTAAGCATCGCATGAAAATTCTAAGAGGGCTTGATCCTATTTCCTGATTTAATTCAGCCCATTTATGCTCATTTAAATGTTAAAGGCTCATAATTAATTATTCATTTAATTAATTAAAGCCCAATTTGAGCCTGAGATTGTATAGTTAAGCCCGCAAGAGTGGGGAATTGAGCTAGCCCATGACAATTCCTCTTGTGGGGGAAATTATTGAGGAGTTTTAATGAGATCGGACTCTTAAAGATCAGAATTTTTAATCCGATGGTCATTAAAGAATCCTACTTCAGCTAGGATTATGCAACCCTTTAGTCTATAAATACCTCATTATACCTTAGGGTTAGGGGGCAATTCATCCAATACACGGCCATTGGGAGCTTCACAAGAGGACGACACATGCTGACCTTCAAGGAAAAGAGAGAACAAGAAAGAGAGGAAGTCGGCAAAATGAGTAAAAGCAACAGAGAAGGGAAAGGGATCCATAGCTCGGTTGATCTTCTCCATGGCAATTCCATTGGCGTGAAGTTCATGTGCAGATAAAGCCAAAAGAAGAGCAACCCCTCCACAGTCCCTGTTTGCATCACCGAAGGTACTCGTTCATACAAATTCGTCGCCACGAAACCAGCTGTATCACCACCGTACCAACGTCCCAGTATCTTCGTCCACCACCGCGCATCACCCCTTAGGCATCCTCAATCCGCCGCAGACGAGCTCAGCCCACCGAAGTTGAGCTGCAGCCACCGAGCACTTCAATCCTTCTGAGATTCTTTGCTGTCCAGCATACTTCGTGCCACTGTTCAGCCTCGTTTCATCGGTAATCGGTCCCTGTTTTAACTATATTTGAAGGTCTAACATTGTGATTACGTGTGCTAGATCGTTTGGGATAGGTCTCTAGCGAATCAAATTCGAAAAGGCGCAATTTTGGACGAAAATTCCGGCTTACGCACGTGCAGAATTTTTAGCTTGGAAAAGGTAAAAATTCTCAACTTTTGATTGTTAATCTATGCTTGTTAATTTGGTAACTTGCATTGTTGTCCTTAGATCTCTTTGGACACACTGGTTTTGCAATTAAAACTAAAGAGTTCGAACCTTTTCCTATCAAAAATGGCGAAACCAAAGATCACAGTTTAGTTGCACAAAATTCTGATTTTTTCTAAGAAATTCTGTTTGTCCATGAATTGGCCGAATCTCACAGGCATCCTTGAGGATTGATTTATTTTGATAGGGAAATATCCTTTCTTAAGGTAACAAATCGTTTGGCATTTTTCTTAATCAAGATTGAATTGGAAAAGGAGTTGACTTTCGGTACCACCGAATTCGTATAGATGGATGAGCATTGTTTTGATTTTTATCTCAATTGGTTGATTTGATATTATCCATTGGTTGTTCAATCTTATCTCATGTAAATCAGATAGTGATCATGCGAATCGGGCTCTATCTAATCTCTAGGAATTTTTGAATCGGATAATATTTAACTTGTGGATAATCCTAGCTTTGAGTTATGATCCATGGTTGGTTGATTTACTTAATCCTTGTCTTATCTTGGTGTTATTTGATACTATCTTGTATTGTAGATAAGGATCGGTGCTTAATTGGATAATGTTTGGTCGTTGTGGATAGACTTTTGATTCCAATGATTATCTTTAACATGCGAATTGGTTGGGATGGTTATCTTATCTTATCTCTGGTGAATTTTCTGAATACATTTGATTAGAGATAAGGTTTGATTGGATTGAATGTGTATCCCCTTTTTTGAGAATTATCTGAAATTAAATTTTCAAACCTTAAAGATAATTTCTCAAATTAAAAATGGATCAATCTTTTTAGATGAGGAAAGGTGGACCCCAATGCCATATGTTTGGCCACCCCTCTCATATTTTCAAAATATCCCAAATAAATTGACTCATTTTCATGTTATTTTTCTTATGCTTGTTTGTTTTGATTTGTTATAAAATTTGCACATCTTTAAACAAACATGCCCATAATATATGTTCCCTATGTGCCTAAACCCTTCGGAAAAATTAAATCACACGTCTTAGCCACGATCTCGTGGAATGGGATGTGATTTAGTACAGAAATTCGTGTTACGCCCTTTGGCGAGAAGGGACGTTGTTTTTCTATACACATATTCGCATATTGGCTCGAATCCTCGAGGATGTAGCGGATAAAATCTCGCTCTAGCCCGGATCTTTGGGAATGAGAGGATTTTCGGAAAAATCGAAAATTAAAAGGTATATTATGGGCATTTTTGTTTATTTTTGTTCAGATTTTTGATTGCTTTTGTTTTCTTTTATTGCCGAAAATACCAAAAAAAATCATCCTCTGAGCGCCTAATATATGGTCCTCATGTCACATCTTTCCAATTAATCATCAAATTCACACCGATCAATCGGAAAAGCTTTTTCATGAAATTGGTACCGAAAGGGCGTTAATTTTCAATTAGCGTAACCAAGTCCCCGGACTCATTATCTCTGGTTCGTAGAGATAAAATAGTTCTCCCGCTATTTTATATAGGTTTCTAATCAACCTACCGTAAATGATTAGTAGCGGCTCCGATTAAATATTTTCTCATGAATAAACCTAAGTTGCGATTCGGTAGGACTTGGGAGGGTCCGAATTAGATTAGTTGATTTAATTAACCTAATAAACCGTTAGCCTGATTTTAGGTCGCGACAGCTAGCTATTGAACAACTAATTATTGAAGCTCCACAACCTTTTGATATTGATTCAGTAGATCCAATTGTTCAACAATTACTAGAAATTGTTGAACAACACGCTCCTAGGAGAATGCTGATACAACATTGAGAAGATCTACTAGAATGAAGAAATTGGCAATTCCTAATGATTACATTGTGTATCCACAAGAATTTGACTATAACATTAGAGCTAAGAATGATCTTAAAATGTTTTTGCAAGCCAAGAGTTGTGGTTATTCCAATTTGTGGTACAATGCCATGAAGAAAGAGATGAGTTCTATGGCATCTGATGGAGTTTAGTATTTGGTTGAGTTGCCAAATAGTGCGAAGGCTATTGATTGTAAATGGGTCTTCAAAACTGTGGACTCATTGGACAACATTGAGAGATATAAGGCTAGACTCATTGCAATGGATTCATTCAAAAAGAAGGAATCGATTACACGAAGAATTTTTCTCCTATATCTAAGAAAGATTCTCTTCATATCGGTTCTAGTATCGGTTGCCCATTTTGATATGGAATTGCATCACATGAATGGAAAAAGGGTATTCCTTAATGGAGAACTAGAGGAAAAGGTTTATATGAAACAATCATAAGGATTCTCCTCTAGTGCTAGTGAGCATTTAATGTGCAAGCTTAAAGAATCTATATATGGCTTGAAACAAGCATCCTGCTAATGGTACTTAAATTTTCATTTAGTTATCTCTTCATTCAGTTTTGCAGAGAATATCATAGATCAATGTATATACTAGAGGGTCAATGAGAGAAAATTTATTTTCTCTTTTATATGTGGATGATATTCTACATGTGGCAAATGATAAGGAGTTATACATGAGGTAAAACAATTTCTCTCTAAAAGTTTTAACACAAAGATATGGATGATGCCTCTTATATCATTGGCATTAATATCCATAGGGATAGGGCTCGAGGCATTTTATAATAATCTCAAGAAACCTGAATCGATATAATCTTAGAGAGATTTTGAATGAAAGATTATTCACCAAGTATAGCACCCATTGTGAAGGGTGACATGCTCAATTTGAACTAGTGCCCAAAGAACGATCTAGAAAGTGAACAAATGAGCAATATCCCATATGCTTTTGTTGTCGGAAGCTTAATGTATGCTTAGGCACTCGACCCGACATAGCTTTTTCTATCAAAATTTGGGAATATATGAAATTAATTTAGGTATTGACCACTAGAGAACTGTAACATAACTTAAATAAGTAGCTAGTTATTCAAACTCGGATTTCACTCATTTCGTTGATTCTAAAAAATCAACCCGTGAATACATTTTTTATGTCTGCTAGTGGAGTCGTGTCATGGAGGAGTGCGAAGCAGACCATGACTGCTACTTTCATTTTAGAGGCTGAGTTTGTTTCCTATTTTGAAGACACCTCACACAGTGTGTGGTTGAAGAGTTTCATATCGGGGCTTAGAATTGTGGATTTAATTACTAGGCCATTAAGAATATTTGTGACAATTGAGCTACTATTTTCAAGACTAAAAATCACAAAAGAGGTAATCGAAGTAAACATATCGACCTTAAATATTTAGCTATAAGGAAACATGTTAAGGAATAGAAAGTGGTTATAGAACACATTAGCACTGAATTGATATTAGCTAATCATTGACTAAAGGCATGGCACTAATGTGTTACAAGGATCATGTGGTTAAGATGGAAATAGGTCATGTCATGAGGATTTTTATAGTGCGGACAAATTTATGAAACTCTTATTTAGTTGTGATTTTTTTTCAATTCCGGTATACACATTCAATTATTACAAGAAAAGCAATCATTTTAACCTGGAATAAACTTAATATTTATTAATTAAGTAGATATGGAATAAACATAGGATTTATTCATTAAGTTATGTTGTTACATGTGGGCTGATTTTGATGAGATAAGATGCATTGTGATACATGGAAGATAATACTCACTCTAAGAGCGCTTATTGTCATGATTCATATGTTTTGTCTTCAGTATGAATTTAATGTGTATATGATGAATGTTGGGATCAAGTGGGAGAATGTTATAATGTTACTAATACGATCTTACATTCAGTTGATAATTACTGACATTTATCCTTCATTAACTTTATATTACATACACATATAAATTACGTGATAATCGCCTTGCCTAATTAATGTTGAGAAAAATCATAATTAATTTTAAAGTTGACAAAATAATATATAATCTCTTATATTTAAATTAATGCAATGAAATGCTATTTTACTGATTATCCAAAGGTGTATGGTTCAAGACACATAGGATTGGATCTGGCAAGGTAAGCTCGGACAATGTTCTGAGGGACTTAAATGCTATATCGAGCTCGGACGTTGAGCGAGAAACTCAGACGTTAGAATGACGCTCAAGCTTTGAAATGAGTATTTCATGTGCAACGGCTAGATTATCAAGAGATGTATTCAAGATGATTTAATAGAAATATTACATCATTACAATAGCTAGCAATCAAGCTGGATTCATACTTGGAGATTCTCAATCATAAAGATCAATCAAGGATGAGGATTAAAGAGAGACAATGATGATTCACCTAATGAAGTAATCTATCTATGAAAACTCAGGATCATGATTGTATGGGCGATTTGATCCAAATGGGATTCTTTCCTCTTTCGACTTCAACGGCTTTGAAATCCTTTGTATACGGTATTGTCCAAACCGGGAAGTTTGGAGAGCGATCCTCTAGAGATTTTGCAACAGGCAGATTGAGATGAAGGAGTATAAAAGGAGACTTCAAGGCTGAAGAGCAAAAACGAGAGTATAGATTTCAAAACTCTAAGATCAAGAGAGCTTCACATCCTTTACATACCTTTGATCCTATATTATAATACCTAGAGGAGAACATAAGAGTGTAAAAGTGTTAGATGAGAAGTCTACTCACCAAATTGTAACCTTTTAAGCTATTCGCTAGTGGAATCCAGCCAATCGGCTGCCAACGTGAAAAAGTGAACGTAAGCTTAAACAAAACCAAACCACTATAATTCCTCTGTGCATATTCTCTTTCCCTTACTATCTCTAATTATGTACAGTTATAGTAAAATTGTGCACAACACTGCATCGGAGGATATCTCAAATCTTACTAGCTAACATCATCTGAACGAAGATATGAGCATACTCACTTATATTTCGTATTAATTTCTTATAATCTTTGAAATCATCTATTCAGCCCCCCTCTAGGTAATAACGCTAGCCACAACAATTGGTGCAAGAGCCTAGTGCTCATATTTTTGGCTTAAGTACACCCCAAGTACCATAAGTTGTGTACGGCGCTCACTTGAGTGCCAAAACTTTCAAATCGATCACTTTAGTGCTAAGTTTTTGTAACTTCGATCACTTCAGTGCCAACTTCTTTTAAAAATGATCACTTTAGTGCCGGAGCTAACGTGGCTTGCCGAAAATTCGACACGTGATATTTTTTATTAATATTTGAGATGATGTGGCTCGGTGAATTTGACACTAAAGTGATTGTTTTTTAAAAATATTGGCACTTAAATGATCGTTATTAAAAAAAATTTGGCACTTAAGTGATCGTTTTGAAAGTTTTGGCAATCAAGTGATCGAAGTTACAAAAACTTAGTACTAAAGTGATCGATTTGAAAGTTTTGGCACTAAAGTGAGCGCCGTACACAACTTATGGCACTTGGGGTGTACTTAAGCCTCATATTTTTATTGAAGTGTTATTACTTCTGAGCTAACAATCTCTATAGCTGGCAACCTTTCTCCCCCATGAATTGAAGGAGAAAGCAACAATAGACCACCTTACTTTGAAGGAAAGGAATACAATGATTAGCAAAATAAATTCTAGGCATATCTCAAATGCCAAGACTCGCAGATATGGGACGTTTTTCAAAAAGGCATTAATCCATCCGTAAGCACTTCAGGTGGTTCAAATGCAAGAGACAACACAAACACTACTCCCATTGCTGCTCTATTCGCCACTGAATTAGCAAAGAGAGATACTCCAAATGCTAAATCTATCTATTGATTTTATGTTACATTATCTCCTACTGAATACAATTGTATTGCAGATTGTTCCTCTTTAAAAGTGATATAGGACAAGCTCTACGCAACCTACGAGGGAATAGACAGAGTCAAGGAGACCAAAGTTAGCATACATCTTGGCCAGTAAGAAGCTTTCAAAATGAAGCTTAATGAAACCGAGAAAGAAATGTTTGATAAATTCACTGAAATAGTGAATGGACTCACCTATCATAGGCAACCTGTGTTTGGGCCGATGCGAGTGAACAAACTCCTAAGGGCACTCACAAAAGAATGGCATAACATCAAAACATCGATTTGAGAGACTCAAAGGATTTTACCCTTATCCATGGATGAACTTATTGGAACTCTTCAATCCTACGAATATGAAAGAATCAATGAGGAAACTCATTCGAAAGGTAAGAAAATCTAATGCTAATTCCGATGTCTCGGATTACGTAAATGAAGACGATGAGAAACTAGCACTCATGATCAAGAAGTTCGGGAGAATGGCTAAGAAAGACGAAAATTATAAGTACAAAAGAGATTTCAAACTATATAATTAAAAAAGATCATCTGGTGGCAAAGATAATAGCAAAGATGTTATTTATTATGAATGCAAAAGGAGAGGACACATCAAGCCTAACTGTCTTCTCCAAAATGTTGACACATGATTTTTTTATCATCTTATATTTTAGAAAATTAATTAAAAATACAAAAAATTCATAAAATTACAAAATCAACTTTGGGAGCCTTGGCCCAACCTTAGGAACCAATTTTGATCAAAAATTATTTTTCATATTTTTTGACATTTTTCGGATTTATTTTTATTATAAAAATAGGGGAAAATCAGGTAAAATAGTATTCATGGTCACAAAAATATGCAAGAATAATAAATAATTTTATTTTAATTCCCTTGTCATTTCTGTAATTTAAAATTTTGAAAATTCAGGTTGGGATCACATGATCTTTCATAAACATAACCCCAAATTGAGCCAAAAAATTATATTTTGAGTCATTTTAATTTCTATTTTTAATATTTTTCAAGTCATGACATTTTCCTCTAATAGCTCATATTATATTTTGGCCCAATTATTCTCAAAATTGCTCAATTTTGATCAAAAGGACATAATTGCACTTTTTATTTTCAATTTAGCCCTCCGATTTCACTTTAAGTGTGATTAGTCAATTTTTAGGGATGCCTAAGAAACTCTAAGACCACTACCCTGTAGTTTTCGTCATCCGAATCCATTGGTGGGGGTGACTTGGTTTGATTTTGCCATTTAGGCTTTGGATTATTGAAAAATCATTTTCGGGGTCAAACTTTAAATTTGGGATTTTTCCAATGTAACAAAATTTTTAATCCCAAAAATATCTCTCTTAGATGTAAAACATGTTGTTGAACCCAATTCCAGCTTCAATTTCATGAAAATGGGCAATTTTAAGCTTAATTTGGCGAAAAATTTGACTGGGTTAACCGGATCTAGCGGATTCAACCCGGTTAACCCGATCTTGTTCATTATCTTCATCCTCTAGCCCATTTCTCGCATAGCATACCCCCGAGTGTAAATCACCAAAATTGCCCCGCGGATCGAGCATAATCAATAATGAAAATGAATGGGCTTTGTAGCCAACTCATTGCCGGTCCCGATGAACCCACTTTAGGGTGTAGCGTCGCCGGAGTTGTGATGTCTAACCCCATTTCCACTCGCTACTAGGGCCCGCACCCGAGCTCAATACCAAACGAGTCTCAACCAAATTTGTGCACATTTTCGACGCTCCACATCACGTAATCCTCCCAACCTCATTCCAGAATGTTCTCATCATTTTTTGGTGTCTTGTGGATGCGCTCATACAAAAACGGTACAATTTTGAGTAGCCGGCCTAGGGTAATAGGGAAAAAGGACAAAAACGGCCGTTGGGGGAATATTTCAAGCGGCCATGATCATACGGAGAGCGAGAGCTCGCACAAGGTCGCGGGACAACCTCTATAAAATGGGAGAGAGACCGGAAAGTGAGAGGTTCCGCAAATTTGAGAAAAAATGCCACCTCCATGGCTGGTACTTAGAGGTCCTTGGGCTGGTGAGCATGGACATTTAAAGGAGAATATCAAGCGAACGGCAGAGCGTGAACATCCACCACCACATAGCTAATGTTCCCCTACACCTCAACTGTCTATTGAGCCCTTGCTGACCCCGAATCATCACCGCAGTTGCTCGCAAAAGTAACACGAATACCCAATTCACAAACTGGTTTGTTGCCTAAGCCAATTTGGTCCCGTTCGATTTTCAGGTCGAACGGGGCCAAACCGACCACTCCCATGCACCTCTCTATGTTTATTTAGTCCCATTTGCACGTTTGCATGGCTTGGTTTCACTCGTAATGCCCCGGATGCACGTTTTTTCTTGATGAATGTCACATGCTCGATGAAATGCCCGTCGTTGTTCAAATACCTTGCTTTGAGCTCATTTTTGAATACCTTCTTGTGATTGTTTTTTGTTGTTCTTGAGCCTATTGTGTTCTGTGTGTATAGTTCTTCATAATGATGCTTCGTTTTGTTGTTGGTGATGCGTGGATGTCGAGATATGGAGGCCTAAACATGCTTTGTTGATCTAATTTTTGCTCTGTTTTGGCTCAAAATAGTTCGACCCCCCACTTTAGGATCGTTTTTCTCCTTCGTCTTACGTGAGTTTTGGGTCATTTTTGGGCAAGTCTCTTCCTGTTGCCTAGCTCTTCATTTTGATATGTGGATCTCTTGTTGATTATGATCGAGGTATGAGATAGGTCCCTCTAAATTTGCCTCTGTGAACTTTGGATTTTTTACTTCAAAATTTTTTGAGTGTTGGGTCATGAAAACATTATAAAGCCCCTATTTTCGAGGTGATTTTCTCTCTTGTGTTGCGTGCTTTAAAAGTCATTCTGGTTTCATATTATTCCTGGTGTGTAGCTCTTTGCATCGATATATTTCTTTCTCGTTGGTTGTGATCATGGAGTGAGATATAGTGTCGGGGAATGTCCCTTCATGGTCTGTTTGTGGTGTGAAAATAGCGCAAATGTGTGAATTTGTGGTTGATTTTCGACGTGTTCCAATGTGATTTTTAATCCAATTTTTTTTCCATTTTGCTCTCGCTGTGTAGTAATTTGCATTAATGCATGGATCTCTCTTTGATTGTGATTATATTGTGTGCGATAATTGTTGCGGCTAACAATACAACCTAGGAAGTGAATGAGTTGTTTGAGAACTTTGAAAAATATTTGCGGAATAAAACAAGTTCAATTTCAAACATCAAGTCAAACATCTACAGAGATATTGTAGAGATCGGGTCGGCAGATGCTTGAAATGCTTTAAGAAGATTATGTGCTGAAGTGTATGAAGATCATGAGAAATAAGAGCACACAAAACAGTAAGTGATATAAAAAGATCTACAAGCAGACGTTTCACAAAACATTTCCTAAACATGTGCAAAACCGAGTAAAAGATTAAGTAAAATGCAAACACACAAGATATAAAGAGGTTCGGCTTTATCCCCCAAGTCTATGTCCACTCTCAATATTAATAGCAGCAAGTCGAGTTGGAATCTACTAGAAATCTATTGAACAAGTTACAAATAGCAAGCACCGCCCTTCCAATTGTTGATGGCTAGTGATTTCACCTAGAGGAGGGTGAATAGGTGATAAAGTGTGATTTTATGATTTTATTGCGGAATTTAGATCACACAGCGTAAAACGGAGATCTCAGATGATTAAGCAATTCGGTTGATGCGGGACATGTAATAAGATCGATGCGTGTTGTTCGTGTGCAGTTTAGCTATCATAAAATATTTAGAATGATCAGAGTAAGAGATGAGAAAAACTGCACAGAGGGATTATAGTGGTTCGGCTTTGGTTAAGCCTACGTCCACTTCTTCGATCGACAGCCAATCAGCTAGATTCCACTAGTAATCTACTCGGAGGTTACAGATCTATGATCTCCTTGATACGTAGAACTTCAAACCTAGCGCTCAACACTCATGTGTACACCTCCTCACAATTACAATGGATGGATCAATAAATGCGTTTGAAATGGAGTACTCTCTATCTAGGAATTATGAACATTTTTTCCTCTTTATGCCGATCTCTATTCCCTTTGTCTTCGCGATGTCTTTTATATTCTTCCGCCTCCAATCTAGCCATTGCAAGGCATCCAGAAGAGATCTCTCCAAATCTACCATTTTGGACGAGATGTTTACTAAAAGAAGATTTCTTAGCCGTTGGGGATCGCTAAAGGAAAGTCTTCTCCGCTTGGATCAAATCGCCCATACAATTATGATCCCGGGTTTCCATAGATGGTTTCTTCCATTTAGAAAGTCTTTGTTTATCCTCTTAATTCCGTATCCTTGATTGATCTCAGTCACCGAGAATCTTCAAGAATGATCCAGCTCGATGGCGTCCGTTGATATGCATCAATTAAGCTCAATTTGCATTCATCTTCGGGTTCTGATTATTGCTCGTGAAGTACTTCTCTCAGAGCTTGAGCGTCATTCCAACGTCTGAGACATCCCCGCTCAACGTCCGAGCTCGAACCAGCGTATGAGACTCTCAGAAACAATATCTAAGCCAAAACCTTTTGCCGGATTCAATCCCGTGCATCCCCGCACAAAAGGATAATCTTCAAAACAAGTAAATCACGGTATTATCTCAAAACACAAGAGTACTTGGATTGTCTTGTCAACTTCAAAACCAATCGGGGATTTTTCTCAACAATCTCCCCCTTTTTGATGATGACAAAATGATCCACAAAAGTAATGAGTAATTGAGTTTAGAAAAGGTGAGCAACTTCAGCAAAGTTACTCTAGTGAGAATCTTGCTAAAGAATAATTTTAGCGATTTGTTCATTGTACTTTTAGTAAGAATAAGTTCTGAAAAAGAATGTATTTATAAACTATGATGAGTAGTCTCGGAACTTGTGCCATCCCAATCGATGAGTGTGTATTCCAAGTGCGTCTATTTATTGAGATGTGTGATAGTTTCAAATATGATGTGAGTATGAAAATTGTAACCCCTCAGAGCATCACATTCCGTCGGATGCTCGGAGCTTGTCGTGTTTAGCCAAAGCTTTCAAACTTATCTGTGAAAGAAAGAAACTTGTTCACCTGCTCAGCTAAGGAGAAGATAATCCTTCTCAGATGATGTTTCCATATATCATGCTTAACCCGAAATCCTGTACTTGATGGATTTTTGCCAACATATTACAGATTGATTTCACATGATTCAATCACATATTCATGTACTTGATGGATTCTTGCTATCATATTACGGATTGATTTCACATGATTCAATCACATATTGTTCGGAGTCACATATCACATCACGACATCACAAATTAGTCATATATCGCACATACAAATTAGTCATATATTGCACATAATATATCATTCTCCCCCTTTTTATCATCAGCAAAAGGGTGTAACCCGCATAGTCGGATATAAATTGTAGAGATAAAACGTTGTTCCCCCTGAATTCAATGCCTATTCGGGTCATCTATGCAAGATACGCAAATCAAACATGCTAGCATTCAAATAGTGAATCATTCAATCAAATGAATCAGAAAAGAATGAGTGTGACAGATGAGGTTCTTATTCAAGGCAACGAGGTTAAGATGAAGTCTAGACTAAAGGAATTTGGAAGAGAGCTTTAGTAGATTTGAAACACGACAGCTCGTGTCATGTGAGACATCTTTTCATTGAATGTAGCTGCTAGCTTGTGTAGATTCTGCTCAGGCTGTTCGAGCTCGAGGCCTGTGAGATGGTATTTGTTGTTCATATTTTCTTTGAGGGTCTGTCCCTTCAAACTTAGCTGATCTTTGATCGCAGTCATTTCAATGTTGAATTATGTACTGAACTTCCTCAGGTTATCTTTGCATTTACCCCGCTTAAACAGAATATCCCATAGCTTCTTTGTGTCGGAGATGTTTGGTTTCTTTGTTTCCCAAGAGTGACACTAAACTCCCTGAATGTGATCATGTTTATCTTGTTGAATCTTCCGGACAATATCCCTGTTTATCTCCGTAGATAGCTTTTCAAGAGCCTGTATTCCGGTCAAGATGTAGCTTGGATCCAATTTGCGTTCTTCCACCACTACTCTTGCACATTCCGCTCGAGCAAAGTCTTGCTCATTTTCCCTGCAGAAGTAAAGAAGATCATGAATGTGGAAATCATTCAGATTCAACTCGTTATCGGTTTGAACTTCTTGCATTGAGGCCTTCCTCAATTCTTCTTCGGTTGGCTTGGTTGCATATTCGATCACTTCTTGCTCAAAGACAAACCCATTGTGCCTTATCAAGGCTTTCACAGATTCCTCATCGTCTTCTTTCTGTCGAGCTGTAAGAATTATCTTCCTAACAACTTTGGCCAGCCTTATTTTCCTTTCAAGATAAAAGGCAGCTCTTTTGGCGATGAGAGATCTTACCAGTCCAGAATGCTAGTCGATTCCTTCCCTCGTTGGTTGTAAGGAGCTACGTGGTGCTGTGGATAGTATGAAGTCTTGTGGGAATTTCATCGGCACCAGTTTTAAGAATTCTTCCAGCCTTTGGTTGATGGATTCCTGAAGTGTATCCACCGTCTTGGTTAATCTGTCGGTTTTGAAGAGGATTTGTTTTGCTTTCTCTAAGAGTTCCTGTGCCGGTTCACCGAACTCTTCCATCAGCCTTTCTCTCATTTCTCCTGTCTCCCGAAAGAGCAAATTGTACATTCCAGTGATTTGGTACTTCATCTCGGTCCGGTAGTACAGGACATCCTCCAACAAGCCGTAGTCATTATTCTGACTCATTTCTTCTTCCTCAATGCCTAGTTCTGTTTCCATGTCCTCTGTCGCGACCCTCGATTTCAGACCCCAATCCGCTAGAAGGTAAATGGATTGCTGAGCGGGCCCTCGACCTCCTCGAGATGAGGAGGCCTCGAGCCTTTCTCGACGCGAGCCTTCCCAAACCCATACCAAATCGCGGCAGGAGTTTAAAAAAAATTTTAATTTTTTCGATGATAAGAGTCGATCGAGTTTGACCTTGGTGTGGTCGTAGTGGCATGTGCGATGTGTGCATACATTTGGAGTCGCCACCAGTCCTTCTTGGAAGGTAGACCGGAAACCTTACCGAACAATTGGGAGAGGTCGTTCGGTTCTGCGGAACTAGAGATTTGGGTTCGGGAACTTGGTTACGTCGATATCATTACCGACGCCCTTTCGGTACCTAACACGAGTGATTTCCCTAACTAATATTTCATGCAAGCTCGATTTTGGTGCGAGGAGTGGAATCGGGAATTTTCATACATGTTGAGAAGACTAATCCTACCAGTCACAGTCAATAAATGCGTAATCAATTACAAAAATGAATCCCGAAAATTCCAACCAAGAATCCCCTAATATAGCCTTAAAGGCTTAGGGAATGTGCAATTCGAAACTAGGGATAGGTCGGAGAAATTTAGAAACAATTCGCCGGAAGGGCGAAGTAGTCATTTTGTAAGGGTTCAAGAATCGAATTACCCAAAATAATCCATGGCCGATTGATTGTAGCCATTTTCTATTTTTGAGAATTTTTATGGATTTTTCTGATTGATTTTTTTTTTAGTCGACTTGCCATATGGGCGAAATCGTCATTTTTTTGGTTCGGAAATCGAAACACCCAAAATAGGTCTTGACCAGTTGATTGTGGTCATTTCTTATTTTTGAGAATTTTTATGGATTTCTCTGATTTTTGATTTGGAGGCGACTCGCCATAAGGGCGGAATCGTCATTTTTTTGTTCGGGAATTGAAACACCCAAAATAGGTCTTGACCAGTTGATTGTGGTCATTCTTTATTTTTGGGATTTTTTTTAAACTCTTTTGAATATTTTTAGATATTTACTAATTTTTTTATGATTTTTCCTTTTTTTAACTTTTTTTATTTTTTCTGATTTGTTTATTATTATTAAAATTATTTGGACCGAGCAGGTTGACTCGACCCACGCATAGGCACCTAGCCCGAGCCTTAAGAGCCCAAGTTTGTCAAAGACACAAAAGCCTAAATTGGGCTCAAATTAATTTATTGTATTTTCTCCTAAAAGAAGCCCAAGTGTCACTAAACTGAATCAAGCCCGGGGCGGATCTAAGCCCAAATGAACAAGGCATTACCCATTAAGCCTACAATCCTCAACCGGCCAAAAAAAAAAAAAACCAAACCCAACAGTTTAACTTGTCCCTTTTATGCTTATAACCTTCATTTTTTGTTTTCTTTTTTGGGTTATTTCTTTTCTCTTCTTGCATCATCTTCTTCGTGGACTCTTCCTTCCCGACTTCACCGAGAACCAAATACAGAGCTCATTGTGACCAAAAAATTTTCACCATTTTTTTTAAATGAAGAAAACGTCTTTATAATTTAAAAAAAAAAGGAAAATGTCGAATTGTGACATGTGGCACAAATGCAACCGCCCAATCCGGCACTTTTAAAAAAATGGTCGGCTGACGTGGCGCGCCACGGGACACCACGTCGGCCTTGACCGGTCAACCCCGGCCCTAGACTAACGAAGAGGATGCCGAAACAGTAAAAATTCCGGCGAAGTTGTCGGAATTCTCGTCGGAAAGTCAAACTCGAGACCAAATCTCGTGAATTTTTTTTGCCCAACTCAACGTCAACTAAGCTCTCAACTCTCCCCACAATAACATACTGACTTCTTGTGGTAAATATCACATAAGAAGCCACTGAACAACTTTGCTCCGAATTGGTTTCGGCGACGATTTTTTACAGAAAATGTTTTACCACAAGACTTGCTTTCAATCGTTCGGTTAACACCCGGAGATTGGTGAGGGGACTTACCCGAGCTCACGAGGAGTTTGATGGCCGTGTGAAGAGCTTCGAGAACGCCCAACTTAAGACCGAGACCGACGGATATCGAGACCGACGGATATCGAGACCGACGTCCTCGGCACGATTTGATGCAAAACAGAGGTCAAGGAAGGGCGTAGAGTCGGTTCTATGTCACATCGTAGGCAAGTAGCATACATAAACAGGTCGCAGATGGTAAGACCGAGGGTGAGCATCAATGATCAACCACGGGAACATTTTATCAAACAGGTCATGTGCATTCAAGTAATGAGCACTTAGACTGAAAATGATGGCCCTACGAGACAAACCGAATCTAGAGCTCGTGCATGAACGTTAGTATGGACGCATCTTGGCGTCAGCATGTGTTTGGTTTAGCTTGGTTTCATTTTTGGTTAAACCGAGCTAAACCCGCAGTGCACATGAAAACAGAGCCTATGATGGGGAGTTCGGGGACCAACCGTTTGGCAATAATCGGCGGAGAATGGGGCTCTGATTATCGTTCGTTGTTCACCCGACGTCGCCTTAGGTCTCGTTTGGACGTGTCTTCTCTCGAATCGCCTCCTTACGACTCACTCACTCTCGGTCCCTCTCTATTCTCTGTTTTTTCTTACCACCGGAGCTCCGGCCGAGATTCTCACCCTCTCTAGCCGCTTCTCCTTTTCTCACGTTCTCTTTCCCCTCTCTGTATCAGAACCCCCCTCTCCTTTGCATATGAATTCCCCACGAAAAAACGCCCTCCTTTGCAAAAATGCCAGCCCTCATCCTTGTACCTCCTACGGCACCGTACCTCCCTCTCTCTCTTCATCTCTCGCTGCCACCTCTCCCCCGAACGGTTACGCCCCGCTGCTCCCGTACTATTCATCATGTGCGGAAGGCGACAAAGGCAAGATTCGGTGACAAGGATGAGCGACGTCGTGGGTCATGGGCCAAAAAGGGTGCACATTCGGCTGTTCTTGGGCTGAGTTGCGGACCCGGGTCTGCTGGGTCTAGTTGGGTCCGACCCGGAAGATCCGGTTTTGGCATTATGATCAAATTGGGGTTCAATTCGATCATTTTTCGCGGAATTGATGTCAAAATCGGGCTTCCCATCGTGATTTCCATGGGAAATTGGCATTTTTATGAATTGTTGGCATAAAATTTAGTGAAAACCCCGAATTTGGTGTTTTACCCGAAAATGATTTTTGATTAATTCAAAGCTTAAATGGTCGAATCAAATCGAGTTGAGGCCACCAATAGGTTCGGCATGATGAAATCTATAGGACAGAGGGTCTTTATTTCCATGGGCATGGCCTGATAAAATTTAATTTCATGATTTGTGAAACCGGGGGCTAAATTGTAAAGAATTTGTGCAATCTAGCCTTTTTGGTTAAAATTGAAGAAATTGGAGGGCAAATTGACACAATTGCATTTCAAGGCTCTAGATATCAATATCATGGTTTATTAAAAATGAAAATTGCAGATTAGAAGATTCGAAGAGGAATTTTTATGCTCGATTCGGGTTTACGTTTATGAAGGAACATAGTGACCCAAATCAAATTTTCAAAAATTGAAGTGACCAAATGAAGAGGGAATTAAAATAAAAATATCAACCATTTTTTTGTATTTTTATGACCACGAATGGCATTTTTTTTCTGATTTTTTGGGTATTTTATAATTAAATAAATTCGAAAAAATATTAAAAATTACGAAAAATATTTTTTGTTCAAAATTGGTTCCTAAGGCTAGGCCAAGGCTTCCAAAGTTGATTTTGCAATTTTTATGATTCTTTTTACCTATTTTTAAAAATTTTCTAAAAAAATAAATAAATAAATGAAATAAAGGTAATAAAAAAAAATCAGGTGTCAATCCGACACGCTTGGTGATCGATTTCAAAGTGGATGATGGCCAGCTTGTCGTTGACTACCATCTTAACCTTTTGGTGCAAGCTAGATAGCACTGCCCCGGTTGCATGAATCCAAGGCCTCCCCAATAGTAGCCCGAACGAAGCCGGAATGTCCATGACCTGAAAGTTGATCGGGAATTCGGTTGGCTAGACAGTAGCGGACAGTTCAATTTCCCCCAATACTTCACTCTTGGCTCCGTCAAAAGCTCAGATAATAGATTTTGCAGTTCTAATGGTCTCTTCTTTAATTCCCAAACTCCTTAGGGTACTCAGCGGGCATATGTTAAAAGCAGACCCATTATCTACGAGGACCCGAGATACCCTCTTTCCACGACAAGTTACCGATATGTAAAGCGCTTTGTTATGACTGCATCCTTACGGTAAAAAGCCTTCATCGGAGAAGGATACCTGATCTTTCAATAACACCGAGCCGACGAAATCCTTCACGAGGAAATAGGGGAAGAAGAGAGAGTTAGTAGAGGGAAGGTGTGAAGGTTCTTAATAGTGGAGGGGTTCAAGGTGTGGTCGATTGGATGGAAAGGTTTTGCACCCCAATTCGCTTCAAATTTTCTGCGTGAATCATTTCTAATGTGACCCAAATAATTATTAACTCCATGGCTTCTATCACTAGCCCACTCCAAATAATCGATTCCCAAATCACCTTTCATTTATTAGTCCAATTTAGTAGGAATTCAGGCTATCCCATTTTGTTTGCTGCTAGTAAAGTAGAACTCTTGTTAGAAAAAACCTTTAATTAATTTTAAAATTGACAAAACAATTCATATTCTCTAATATTTGAGTTAAAACAATGAAATACTTATTTTGCATATTATCCTAATGTATATTCAAGTATTAAAGAATGATTACACATGATTGAATCTAATACGAAAGGCTCAAACGATGTCTGAATATCTCGGACGCTATTTGAAGAACTTAGATGTTATTACGAAGCTCAACCTCGGAAGGAGTATTTCATGTGCAACTATCAGTTTAATATGAAATAGTTTCAAGATTATTTAATTGAGATTATATATCATCACAACGGCTAGCGAATTAAGGTGGATTCGTTCTTGAAGATTATCAATCATGAAGATCAATCGGATTAAGAGAGATGAGGATGACTTGACTAATGAAGAACTCTATCTATGAAAATCCAAAATCATAATTTTATGGATGATTTGATCTAACCGGAGATTCTTTCCTTTGTTAACCTCAACAGCTGCGAGATCCTTTGTATACAATCTCGTCCAAATGGAAAGTTTGGAAATTGATTCTCTAAAGATCTTGCAATGCGTAGTTGGAGATAGAGAAGTATAAAAGGAGACCTAAAGGCTAAAGAACATACACACAAGCAAGTAGAATCTTAAATTTCAAGATCAATAGAGCTTCACATCTTTCATACACTCTAGATACAAACATTGTAATAATTAGATGAGTGCATTCAAGTATGTGAGTGTTAGGCGAGAGGCCTTTCGACTCAAGACTTGTTACTGAGTTGTAACCTTTGAGATATTCACCGGTGAAATATAGGCGATTGGCTGCCAATGTGAAGAAGTGGACTTAGGCTTGAACAAAGCTGAACCACTATAAACTCTCTGTGCAAATAATCTATCTCTTAAACTTTTTGTTATTATTTTGTGATAGTTGAATTGTATACGCCACTGAATCTAAAGACACCTCGGATGTTGTTAGCAATCATTATCCGAACTAAGCTTTGAGCTTATTCGTATAAATTCCGCATTGATTTTTTAAGTTCTTTGAAATCACCTATTCACATCCTTTTAGGTGATAATACTAGCACCAACAACTCTATCCATTTAAAGACAATGACAATAGGGCCACGATCTGTCCTTTCATACAGGCAATAATACGCGGTGATTGAGTACTCACAACTCATCATAAGAGATCTTTCACCTTTGTAGAGTCCACTAAGATCCTTGAAGGAGGGAACCACCTCTTCATAAAGACCGTCGGATGCGGTAAGCTCACTAGGTTTGTAGAGGTCCCATAAGGAGTGTTGCTACGTGGTTGATTAATATCACAAAGACTTCTTTAAGGGTATGTACGCTACATGATGGAAAAGTGATGTCACCAATAGTAAGGAAGATCGATGCAATCAATTAATATTACATGAATTATGGTATAATCACCTTGATAAAAAGGATTATGCGCGCCGGAAAGCATTGCACCACGGATAAAGTAAGCACGCATCATGGGCATAATGTGAACCGCATTATGAATCAAAAGGAATAATTGCATAAGCCAAGGATGTGGACTAAGAGATGGCAGTGAAAGAAAGAAAGAAGGTCTATAAATAAGAAAGATAGACATTTTGAATTGTGGTGAGACTAATGAACGTGTTTCACGATAAAAAGTGTTTGATGTGTTTGTGAAGAAAGTGTTGTATCTAGCAATATCACCTAGAGGGGGGTGAATAGGTAATTTTGAATAAATTTCACTCTAAATTGTAGAATAAAAGGAATCAAGTCAAATTAAGTACTAATTTAGAATCTAAATATTTGCGATATGTGATTTTGAACGTAAGTATGCAATAATCCATCAAGCACAATTTAAAGAACTTAGAGATAGAGAAATTTGCACACAATGATTATAGTGGTTCAGCTTAGATCAACCCAACGTCAAGTCTCCCATGCTAACAACTCATAGGTTGGATTCCACTACATGAATCAATAGAGGTTTACAACAAGGGATAATACTCTCTTTGATAGATCACATTATCTTCTCTCAATAAATCTTACAAAACATATCAATAATTGTCGTATAAAGCTCACGAGGACAATATGTAAAATTTGAAGTACTCTAGCATTTTGGAATTGATGATTCTGATTACCACCATAGCAACACCATGGATCTCCTTCTATACTCATTCATCTGGAAACTATCCGTTAGATAGGTCTTCAAAGGATTGCTTTTCAATCGTTGATTGGACGGCATTAATCTTGATTGAACAAGATTGTATCTAAGAAGACATGGTGACCATTGATGTTGAATCCGAACCCCTCAGATTCGGTCGCCCATACAACTTAATCTTCGGTTTCCTTAAGTGGAGTTCTTCAAATATGAAAATTTTTTGTCTCTTGGAAGGTAATTTCTAATTAAAGATATTCTACTAATCTGATGTGAAATTATCTTATCAATCAAAAATTACAAAATTTCATGAATACCTTAGCCATAACGGAAATATGTCGCCAGTCTTCAAATAAGAATAGTTTTTGAAACTTAATATCACACGACTTCCGAACAGTCTTCAGAAACAAAACCAATCTTCGAATATATCGTTGTTTTTGAATAGTCACAGTTTATAAATTCTTCATAAATGAATCCAATCTCTAGAATTTGAACATACAGTTGTTTTTGAAGAAGACAGAACTAATCCTCCGAATATAAATAGAGAGAATATTGAGTTGGAAGTCAATAGAGTTCTTGCTAATGCTCGTATACAAGTATTCTTTAAAGGTGTAGTTGAATCTACATAAGTGATACTCCACTTAATATGGATAACATAATTCAACTTCTTTAGAGACAAATACGCGATATTCTTGGCTTGAGTCTAAACAATCAACTAAGATCAATATAAGCGTCTTTCCTCACGTGTATTATCGATCCATCTTCTAATCAACAACCCTTGTAAAGTTATCAATCAACTTCTGATGCAATTTCCAGAACTTCACATGCCTAATTTAGATGTAATATCTTGAGCTCCATCTTCTAGTCCCTCCAAGCGTATTGGCAATCGCGGCTCTACCTTGCTATTCACCTATCCAAGGTCCTTACAAGATTTACCGAACTTCATGTTCTAGGTTTGTTCACCTTCTACTTAAGTATCTCAAGCTTGTAGATACCTCTACGCCCAATGCCTTATTCACCATTGGTAGATAACTCATAACTTTTGAACGTTCTATTAATATACCATATGCATAACGGCATGTGCTTCTTTCACCTAGTTCTACTCAACCAATAAACACATTAGTAACTTTTGATTATTTTGTCATCTTCGAAACATCATAGTGGATTTTCCCTAACAAAAAGAACTCCGGTATTGAAGAGTTCACTATAAGCCATAAAGAACTACTCCACCAGCCAAAGATAAAGAAGTTGAAGGTTCACCACCAATAAACTAAAAAAAAACCCAAAAAATCACTCATGTGAGAGAAATTCTCTTATATTATTAACTGACAACTCCTTTTTTTTTTTCAACTTGGAAAGCACCTCTTGTTTATAGAGGAACTAGAACACTTAGCTAGGAGATCGAAATAGGAAACCTTAAACTAGGAAATACCTAATTAGGAAACAACTCAAATTAGAAAACATCCTTTCAGCCTTTGATTTAGCTTAAGGAACCTTTATTCTTCAACTTTATAAAAATTCCATCTTCAATGCCTTCGTAGGACGACTAGATTACGGTGTGGCCAAAATTTCCCTTGGGTTGTATAAATATGAATAATCTTCAATGGAATTTGGTGCTTCCACATCATCCACCCAAAGTTGATGGAAATTTGTTCTCAAATTTGACAAGCTTTCATCTTCAAGATAGGGAGGAAGGTTTCCAACATTGAAAGTAGCTGAGACATCATAGTCACTAGGGTGATCAAGCTTCTAAGGATTGTCTTCAATTCTTTCAAGCACTTGAAACAGACCATCAGCTCTAGGTATGAGTTTGTTTTTCCTTCTAGAAGGACCTATCCTTCTGTAAATGTATCCATACAAGGTCAAATGGTTGAAAGTAAGTCTCTTTCCTATGTTTGTTAGCTTTTTTCTTGCAAGACCCATTGGCTTTCTTAAATTTAGAATGAATCTGCTTGGGAAGCTTCTTCAGCTTTATAGTTAACTTGAAGTTATATGGAATGAGAATCAAGTTGATAGGCATTGTTGGGGCTAACAATACAACTTAGAGGAGGTAAATAGGTTGAATGAGAACTACGAAGAACTTTTGCGGAATTTAACAAGTTCAACTTCACTAGCAATAGAAATAGATTAATGCAATCGGGTGCAGTGCTGATGAGCAGACACTTGCAATAATGAACATGTATGTAAAAATAAAGAAATAGAAGATCGTACAATGAGATTTATAATGGTTCGGCTCTATTCCCAAGCCTACGTCTACTTTCCATAGCTAATAGCCCAACAAGGCAGAAATCTATTAGTATTCTTCAATGCAGGTTACAACTAGTAAGTGTTGCTCCTATCAACTCATAGATCACACTATTAGGACAACCACTACTCTTACACTTGTGCACCTGACTTTATCACGATTACAACTCAGTAGCACCTCACACACATTACCAGCAGCACACAATCACTACTAACCAAAAATTAGAACAAAGAAGAACACTCAAAGTAATAGACTAGATTTGTTCATTTCCACCCAACCCTACTACTTCTTTTGGAATGAATATATAGCCATCCAACCTTAGATGCATTTTTTAGAAACAAACAAATCTAGCCACTTCTTCTCTTGAACAAAGAAGAACACTCAAAGCAATAGACTAGATTTGTTCGTTTCCACCCAAACCCATCGCTTCTTTTGGATTGGATATATAGGCATCCAACCTAAGCTTATAGAACTAGAAGATTATCAATAAAGTCCTAAACCTATTGAACTTGTGTCAATTTAGTCCTAAACTTTTCAATTTGACCAATTTAGTCCTAAACCTTTTGACGACTTACCGATGTAGTCCATCTTGTCGCTTTTAGCAGAAAATTAATGACATGGATGTCGGACGTCCTATATGGCACGGCCGGCGCTAACATGAATAATATTTGAAAATCTTATACAATTTTTATTTATTTTTTTCCAGTGGCCAATCACCAGCTGCAGGCTACCATGAGTTTGGGATGCGAAATTTTAGGTCATTTACTGATATACAACCGCCTTTTATAACACCCCTCATGTGACCCCGGAAGTTGGGGTGCTCATTCAAAGGACAACATATAGACATTCGGAAGAAATTCAAAGAAGCATCAATAGCTCTCAACAAATATGAAGACTCTTGATTTTTCAAATATTCAAAGAACTTGAAGTGAAGAAAGCAAAGAACTCGAAGATATTCAAAGAACGTAAAGAAAAGTTTTCGTCAAGGTTCATTGAATTTCTCTTGGATCAAGTTCCAAAAGGGAAAATTGTCAAAAAAATAAAATCTTAAATATCAGTCCTAAACTTTTTAATTTTGTCAATTGAGTTCTAAACCTTTCACGTTTGCCAATTGAGTTCATACGATAAATTTTGGCCGAAAATCGCTGACGTAGATGCCAATTGTCCTACGTGGTACCGCCGGCACTAATGTGGATTATTTTTTGAATTTTTTATTGATATTTTTATTTTTCCTTTTTTCTATTTTTGTTTTCTTTTTTACCTTCTTCTTTTTTTTTCCTTTTTCCCTTCAAGGGCCTTAAGGGTCGTGCTTGTCTAGGGGTGCAAGGGCCGTCCTTCATCAAATCGGGTGAGGGTTGCCCTCGCCAATCTAGGCAAGGGTAGCCCTTCACTAGATCAGGTGAAGGCGGCGAGGGCCGCCTAGGTGAGGGCCACCATCGCCCGAGGCTAGTGACCTCTATCAACCAATAGCGAGGCTCGACAATGGCCGGCAAAGGGAAAAAGATAAAATAAAAATAAAAATAAAAATAAAAAATGGACAAAAAAAGTAAAAAGGAAAATTGAAAAAGAAAAATAATAAATAATAATAAATTCAAAAAATTAATAAAAATTATCATCATCAATGCCGGTTGTGCCACATAGAATAGTCAATATCCACGTCAATGATTTCCGGCCAAAATTGGCCGAATGGATTCAATTGGCAAAACGTGAAAATATTTAGTGCTTAAATTGGCAAAATTAAAAGGTTTAGCATTGAATTGAAAGAAAGTACAACAAATTTAGAACTTTTTAGACAATTTTCCAATTTCGGAGCCCCATAGATTTCGAGAAATCAAGTTTTTCCATTATTTGATTTGAGATCAACCGTGAAAGCACTTGAATTAATGTTTCTAGGAAGTAAGGAATCATAGTTACTTGAGACTAAAGTTCAAAAATTAGAGATTACACTCACTACTCCGATACATGAAAAGTTTACACTTCAAATATATTTGTGTGAACGTACCTCACTAACAAAAGGTTCAAGCTACATTCTTGTTTTGATGCGGGAGCGTCCGACTAATTGGTACAATCCTTAAGTTTTGACTTGATTTCATTGGAAAGCTCAACACAATCGTCATTCATTAAAACCCAGGATGAGTTTAGTCACAACTTGCTTCAATGGTTGAAAATAAAATTACCAATGTGACGACCAATATGCCAACTAAAGAGTTGTTGATTAAGTTTTGTTTCACCAAGACTAGTTGCCGCTTTCGATGCTAACCAACAACATATTAATGGGAGACTTTTCTGAGCCATTTCCATTGTTATTTGGTGACCTCACAAGATAGTTATTTCTTGATCTAGGCTAGTGGATGAATTTTGGAAAATGAACCACAAGGCTGAAGAGTTAAGATTACAAGTTTCCATGTCTTTAATGTTTTTCTAGTTCCTAGGATTTTAATTGCTTTATGTTTCCCATGTCTTTAATATTTATAGAGTCCCCATGTCTCTTTAATATATGTCTAGTCCCCATGTCTTAGTCCCTCTATAGATAGAGGAAGATTTCTCTATTGTAACTCAGATTGGTGAATGAATGAGAATTCCTCTTCATGAGTAGAATTGTTTACCTTCGATTTCTTTAGCCTTGGAAAGTGGAGTCTTCCGTGATAGTGAGCCAAAAGCCATTTAGTCTCGATGGGTGGTTATCTTTAGACCTTGGCGATTATCCTTTAGACTTTGGAAGTGAGCTTCATATCCTAAATTACGATCTTTATTTTTAGCTGGTGGTGCGTGCCATATGCCAAGGTGGTGATCGTACTCTATCATTCCATATCCTTCGTGCTGTTCACATCATTCCATCTCGATCGATACACCCATCTACGCACTGTCCTTTTACGTCTTACTCCATCGCTATCTATTCCAATCACAGACACCCATCTATGCACTGTCCTTTTACGTCTTACTTCATCTCTATCTATTCCAATCACATAATCCACAGAGAAATCCCATCGACGAAATCACTTGCCCATGCACGCATCACAGTTTTCCACGAGTCATTGTCCAAAAATACAGAGATATAGAAAGTTTGCAATGCTGTACGTTCAATAATGAAATGGACAAACAGAGCGTCCGATGCCGCTTTCTTGTATACCTGGTCCAGGCTAAAGTGATTGCGATGTTTGGCCTTCAGTTGGAGACCCAAGGAATAATCCCTTGCGTGGGAATCAAAAGATACATCAAACTTATGTTATTCCATGACCCATGTCATGTTCTTATATAGAAAGTAGCGTGATAAAGTATAAGTAGAGAGTGAAACATTCGAGGAATATAACTATCACATGACACTCTTGGGTATCTCATCAAGCTTCTTTCCGTATCATGTTTATCGACCCAAAAAGAGCCTTTTATTATGAATAAATATGTTGAGTTTATCCCGCATCAGTTATGAAAATAGTTATAATCAATTTATAAATTTGAGGAAAAGTGTCACGCTTTAAGCTAGCTTTTGGTAGCAAAGCCAAACCCAACAGTCACTTCAAGAGGGTCATCACTACTCCGACCTAAGCCCGATGTATGAGGGGTAAATTGCTTGGGTTTATCCCACATCGATTGTGGAAATGGCTGGTAATCAGTTTATAGGTGTGATGGAAAGTCCCACCTTTTTTAGCAAATTTTTGGGGTAAGAAAGGTTCAAGACCATCCAATAGAATATATCAGGGCCATGTGATGGTAGAAAAAATAAGTAGCACCGAATATAGAGAGTCGAAGTGCATGTAATTCGTTGGATCATTTGGATCTCATGGGAGACCCAAAAGATCCAACGGATCACATGTTTTGGACCTACTTTTCATAAGTGCAAGTAATAATATCTCGTTATATGGAAGTGAATGGACAGGGGGACACGACTGAACATCAGTGCAATCGGGCGGGCGGCTTGTGGAAATGAATGGACAAATCTATTTGGATTCATGCTGGTGATGTCTTCCAAGATTGAAGTGGACGTGGCACAACTTGTCCGACACCACAACACCGACGGGACGAACTGGAATAATAATTGCTACGCTTGGCCCGACCAATTAAAGAAGACCGCGACCGGATGTGGTCGACCAGGAGCTCAGGTCATCGACGCAATCGAAATTTTGCAGATCGTGGCAAGATCTTCATGTGGTGTTATTAGTTAAAGCTTCTGAAGAGACGATCGTTGATTTTTCTTTTTTCATTCTTTTTCGTTTCTCATTTTAAATAGACTTACTTCGACTGGTGATGTCAAGCTATATCACTTTCATTGCAAAGATGGACAAAAAAGAAATCACGGCTAGAATTAGGCACATAAACATAATGAAATAAAGAGTATAGGTGAGAAAGATATATCGAAACACAAGGTTTATCTTAGTTTACTCTTAAACTAGAGCTACATCAAGCGGAGAATTTTAGTATAATTTGTTGTTGGAATACACATAACATGTATAGCCAAATAAATCATAAACACAGCAAAAATAAAACCCATACATGTATCTCTAAAAGCTCTGTTCATGTGTTTCAATCAAAAATCATATTAATCAAAGAGGGTTAACGGACTACCTATCGTAGCGTGCTTGAAACAAGTTGGTTAAGATGTTTTTTAGTTCGAGCCCAACAAGTGTCGGACCTATAATTCATGCACACCATCAATCATACGTCGAACGAAGAAATGAACTCGCGGATAGTCATCACAATTGTTTGTGCTAGCAATCTCGTGAAAATAACTATAAGCGCTCTTAATCTTTTGATCACAAGAGCAAGAATAAAGAAAACAATTTTCTGTTCTCTCGCTCGCCAAAACACACTTGAGACTGAATAACTTTATTTGTCTCTCGTACGCTGTCAAAATTAGCTCACTAAAAAAAACTCTGTCTCACAATTACCTGCGACCGCACATATGCACGATCAGCAACGGTTGCTAATCGTGCATGTGTGCTGCATGGTCAGCGGTTTTTGACCGTGTAGAATACGCACATGCACACAGTCTGACCGTGTGCATTTTGGGAACATCGGTATGTGTCCATTTTGAACGTACATATGCATCATATGTATATACGTCCATAACCAAAAAATAGAATTAAATTAAATCCCATTTAATTTAATTTCTGTTTGACTCAATTCTATAATTCGTAATTACAAACATATTTGCAATATTGTCTCTCCTGTTTAACGTCATCTTAAAATTAATTCCTTGTAATTTTCTTGTCATTTTTTCCCCTCTACCTAATAAAAATTAAATTAAATTAAAATTAATTTTTAAAAAAAAATAACAAAAAATTTAGAAAATCCTAAAAAAATAGAAAAAGCTTAGATTATGCTAGTTTGACCTTATTTTCATAAAGTTGGGCCTAAATTTCATAAATTTCATAGATTTCACTCTCCTACAAAGAATATTGCAGAGGATGAGGGCATCCAACATGCATACTAGTAGCCGTGCGTCACAAGATGTTTCTATGTGTTTAGAAAACGCAACATTTAAAGAACTTTAAACATCACGTATTAAAATTTGTATTTCATTCATGACATGCTAAAAAATAATGTATTTTAAATTATTTGAGTGTCCACTGAAAATTAGTCTTTAATTTAGAATGAAATTTTATAAATTAACTGCATAGTTATTTGACTTAAATGAAAAAAATAGGGAAAGAATCATTTTTTTTTAAACATAAATTTTGTGCAGTTATCAAACACGTTCTGATTCTCTAAAACTCATTCAGTAACAAAATCAAAAAATTCATTTGAACCAGAATCGGTTTTTCTGGATCAGAATGAGAATCGGAGAATGAGAATGGTTACCATGCAAGCCCTAGTACTCCCAAGTGAATTGATTGTCTCAATCAACCTCCAAGTCTTATAAGCCATGATTCATTTCTAGCAATATTTCATGGCTACCCGGACAATGTAAATGTTTTAAGAACATAATGAATTTGTCAGCTTTGATTACAGTATAATTCAACTCTTCTATCTTACTATGTCATAATCAAACAAAGACCATGAACTATTTATCAAGCCACCAACTCGATCATACATACAAATCTAATCGGCCTGCATTTTATCCAAGACATGAAAAGTTCATTCTCGGTTATAATCCTAGCCGAGGATTTCAATGCAGTGCCATGATTTGATCGCATAGGATATCATTATTTTATCTTGCTTGCAACAAGGAGACAATTCCATTTTACGCACACGCGTAGCTTCGTATATGAATGAACTATGACCATCAAGTACAGAGACAAATCATTGAACCGACAAAACGTACACATGTGAACCATAAACATCCAACACACAAGTCAACACTGTGCTTTAGGTCTAAGGATTATTCACACAAGACCAGAGCATGAATAATGAGACATTGGCCATGCTAAAAATCTTCCATGTTGTTAATCGTTCTATGCGTATCACATTCAGTGAACTTGTCTGATACAAGCACCTGTGTTCTAACTCGGGCATCACAATATCCAATTACTAGTGACTCATCATTCTCTTAAGTATCCATTACTTAAGGGTGAAGTTAAGAACACATCGGTCTTAACTGAAACATTAATATCTACTCAATGATCCATTGACTAGGAACAGTTTAAAGATTTAATTTAGCTGTGAACCTGTCACTCATATTCCCGATAACTAATCTTATGGAATCATTCATATATATATAATTGGATATATGAATAAACACGTCTTTGTCATTAACTAAAAGAGAAACTAAAAATATAATTGAAATTCCTAACATATAGCTTTTAGCACTTCCCGTATCTCTATTACAATTCTCAATTATAAAAGAAAGATTATATATAGACAGCACAAGAAAACCCAAGGGGCTGAGAAAGCTTTAACCCATTCAGTATTTATTCATGTGTTCAAACACAAATTACTAATAAAACATTGATCGAAACTATAAAGATTCTTTGGCGGCTTAAAGACTCTACCTCTTATGGTTCCGTCCAAGGCGGCCTTCTCGAACTCCCGCCCGCTTACCGGGGAGCGAGATCTCATATTTTCCAGTCAATGTGGATATGAACCACACCCAATAATCACATGATCTTGGAGAGGAGAAGCTCCAGAAGGGCATAAGCTTTCCGGTTGTTGGCGAGTGGTTCATACTCCCTAACAATAGAAAAACATGTGGGTCTCATAGGGTTTTTGGTTTAAGCCCATATTTTTTTTCAGTCGCCCACAGCCATTAATAAAGGATTCCTCGAAAAGTTAAGAATTAACTACTGCTATATATACTTTTTTTTCGTTTGTAATTGAGTAATGTAATAACAGATGCAATGTACTAATTACCGTAAAATCTTCTACTAGACATAACCTAGTTTAAGGGTGAATTAAGATAAAAGTCTGTTGTTTTGGTTTCTCTTTCTCATTACGTTTTACTTTATTGTGATTGAGTGTCGGATTCTAGAAATGACGATTGTTCTCTAGAGAGAGAGAGAGTGGGGGAGGATAAGGATGCTGGTGATTAAGCTGCTTTTATCTTCGCTTCCTAGGTCAATTTTTATTTGAGACGATGATGTTGACTGACCTTGATGATGGTGATTGAGCTCTGTGTCTTCTCGTACGAGGTTAGCTTTGCGAGAGGAGATAGACACGATCACCCCCACCTCCGAGCTGCTAGATACTGTTTGTGATTTGAGGCTCTTTTTGTCTTCTCTTCTTAAGAAAATGGTATGTTTTCCTCCGATCATGAATTACAAGTTATGCATCGTACCCACATCTAAACCTAATCAAAATCAAACTTGGTAATGTCTATGCACTTGTGATCTACACATCATAGACATGGTTAGAGAAATACTCCTCCCATGAAGATTTGAGGAAAATATAAATCACTAAAAGTACATGTTTCGATTAATTCTTGCCATGTGATTGATATGGCTCATCGGATTGCTCATTAGATAAAGAGAAAGGAGAAAGACGTAAAACAAGAAAAAGGCTCCAAAACTTTGATATATTGAACTTGAAATGGGAAGAATGTCAAAAAAGTCCTAAACTTATTGTGTTGACGCCAATTCAGTCAAAAACTTTTTCATTGTGTCGATTTAGTCATAAACCTTTTGTATTTGTGCCAATTGAGTCAATCCGGATAATTTTGATTGGAAATCGTTAATATGGACGCTAGTGGTCCTACGGGACGGGGCCGACGCAGACGTATATATTTTATATAATTTCTTAGTAATTGTTGATAATTTTTTATTTTCATTACTCTTTCTTTTTAATTTGAAGGCCAGCAACCCAGGCAAGGGCTTGCAAACCTTTGTTGTGGCTCACCAAATTTGGCCTAGACGAGGATGCCGCGGCCCTCACGGGGCCTAGGCGAGGGTAGGACACCCTCGACCGGGGCTAGGTGAGGCCATCAATTAAAAAAAAAGTAAAGAAAAGAAAAGGAAAGGAAAAAATTAAATATATATTAAAAATTAAATAAAAATATACACGTTGACGCAAACCGTACCACATAGAACAACCGACATCCACGTCGGTGATTCTCGATCGAAACCGGCTAGATGGACTCAATTAGTACAAATACGAATGGTTTAGGACTAAATTGACACAATTAAAATGTTTATGACTAAATTGGTACCAATTTAATAAATCTATCACTTTTTTTTACACTTTGCCCAACTTGAAACATCTTAGCAAATATACTCACCAAGTATCTTTTTCATTCTAGCACAAAATACAAGCTCGCTGATACTGAAGAGATCGATGCCAAGTCAAAATTAGAGCAGACACAAGATGCAAGACCTGGTGCGGTTGCATATATGAATCAAGCCCGAGATTTTTGTAACCTATTTATTAGTTAGATTAAATTTGAATTTCACTTAAGTTGATGTGCCCCTACAAAATAAAAACAAAAACTGAGAAACACCGGCCATGTTTTGTGAAACAAAAGTGGTCCGATATTTTGTTTGAAAGTGAAAGCAATCTTGAAAACACGCCATCCGTCGACCTAGTCACGGCCGGTTCCGGTTCAGGAACCGGTCGTTGGAAATTCCGGTTCCGGTTCCGATTCCGGTTCCGGGCCAGTTCCTGTTCCGATTCGGAACCGAAGATTCCGGTTCGGAACCGGCGGTTCATTACGGTTCCTTTTTTAATATTAATTTTTAAAATAATAAATAATAAAATAATAAATTATAAATTATAAATTATAAATTATAAAATACAATTAAATTGTACATTGTAATAAAATATGGGGGGGAAAAAAAAGAGGAGGAATGGGCTTGAACTTAATGAATTATCATTAAGCGCCTACATATCTTCTTGGGGATATAAGAATCAAAGCCCATGTCGTTCTTTTACCTTTGAGAACCCCACCTCATCGTCAATCGTCGCTACCCATTGTGGTACCCGTGGTGGTGGTATCTCTAATATCATCGCTAAAAAATTGGTATTCACGATCTAGCTCTTGGTGTCGATATTTCGCCCTCGTCCAATCGTCGACACAAGCTTGAGCTTCAATAGAGTCCGGGCTTAATCTTGAACGGCGAGAGTCCAAAATTAATCCTCCAGCACTAAATGCTTGTTCAACTGCAACCGTTGAAGAAGAGGTTGCTAATACGTGACGAGCGATGAGGGCGAGAACTGGATAATCGCTTTGGTGACTCTTCCACCACTTCGGGATTTCGAAATCTGTACTATGTTTCGCATCACGAAACTCAAATTGAGTGGTTAAATATTTTTCTAATTCGGAAATACTACCTGTTGCCCCTTTTTATTTTTTTTGCCTACTCTTAAGCATATTATACCCTCTACTAAGTGAACTACCACATTCGCTACGTGAGACAGTAGATTGTAAAGATCCGGAATCACTTAAACCATATCTACTACAAAATTCTCCATATAATGCCACTATAGATTCTTTAACACGTCCTAGTATATTTGAAATATCTATTGAATTTTCGAAATGTAAACAATCATGATAATACACGTTCAAATAATCTAGTAAACCGTCTAATTTAATACGTAGATCAAAAACAATACCGACTAAATAGACAAGAGGAATTTGCAAATAATAATACAACCATTTTTCTCGCATTACTAAAATAGTTCGAGCTAATTCGGTACCATTTTCATATTCACTAAAAACACTACCAATATTAACACACTCTATTAAAAATAAATGCGTAGTAGGATAATAAATACCAGATAAAATCTAAGTAGCATCATTAAAAATTTTCAAAAAATCTAAAAATTTTTTGCAAACGTCCCAATGTTGAGGAAGTAAAGTAATTTCGGGAATATTTTGTGAAATAAACATACATAATAAATCTTTATAATCAAAAGTTTGCCGAAGCAACTCAGACGTAGAATTCCAACGAGTTGGAATATCTTTTGGAAATCTTCTTGCCCTTCTCCCATTTTGTTTACAAAATTTTCCCCATGATTTCATAAAATGGGGACGACTCCATAAAAATTTAATTACACCCTTTATTGGGGCGAGAGAAGTGTCAAGAGTTCATAAACCATCTTGTACACATAAATTTAAAACATGACAAGCACATCTAATGTGAAAAAATTGTCCGCCAAAAGTGGGTTTGCAAATATTTTCTAATTCGGGAATAGAAGCGGTATTTGCGGCGGCATTATCAAAACCAATTGAAAATACTTTATTTATCAAATTATATTCTTCTAAAACTTGCCTAATTATTCTATAAATATTATGAGCCGAATGTCTTTCATCAAAAACTCGGAATGCAATAAGTCTTTTTTGCATCGTCCAATAGTCACCTATCCAATGACACGTGACACCCATATAAGAATGAATTTACCAAGGATCACTCCAAATATCGCTACCTATATGCACACGTCCATTGAATTCCGCAAAAAATTTTGCTAAAGATTTTTTTCCTTTTTTATAAAGATAAAAAAGTTCGCGTTTAAGAGTATTTTTTGGAATAGTTGGCGCTTGCGGAACCAACGCAGTATTTATCAAATATTTCATATTAAAATTTTCACCAGTATTAAACGGAGCATGATCAAGGGCAACATATTCAGCTAATGTTTGTTTATAAAGTGCATCAGTATAACGAAATATAGGATGAGGATTAGAAGTGGCGTACCCGGAAATTTGTTGTTGCGTATTGTCGATCCCCGCTTGCGTTGGATGTTTTTTCGTCAAATGCCGACGGAATGTTCCGTACCCGTCTCCTTTCGTAAATTTATATGTTTGCGACCAATATTTATATTTTATATTATTCTTACCTTCGCCTTCATCACGTACCTTGTCGAAGTGTAAGCACAAATCGGATGTGTTATCTTGGCCCTTCCGTTCCGGCTCATTTGCCGTTGACGTTTCTTCGACACCGGTGGGAGGATGAAGACTTTCTTGTATTTGGATGTGCTCGACGTTCGGAATCGGGACATAGTTGATATTATCGTCATTGTCTTCCCAACATGCATACTCACGAGGATCATATTCAGGAATGGGATGATCGGAATCTCCCATAGTCATCTTGCCATTGTCGGTATTTCTGCTTCCACTTGCCATTTTTTAAGAGAATTAATCGGAAATCCGATTGAGAGAATTGAGTCGGGATTGAGAGAATTGGGAGAATTTGAGCGATTTAGAGAATTTGAGAGAATTTGAGAGATTGTTCAGAGAATTTGTAACAAAAATGAAAGGGGGAGCATATGTATTTATAGGCAAGAATTATTTTTATTTTTATTTTTTTCCCAACAGCCAAATTGGCCGTGCAACGGCTAAAGAGTCGTTGGTGGGGGGGAGGGGAAGGGGGGGTGGGCCCGGGCCGTTGGGCTCTCTGCAGGTCTGCCCCACGGGCCACGGCCCCCCCTTTTTTTTCCCCCCGGTTCCCACGGTTATGGAACCGTGGGCCCCGTCAACGGGCCGGTTCCGGACCCACGGGCCCAAATGGCATTGTCTACGTCGACCTCTAATTTCTATTTTTTGAATTTTGAAATGACAAGTAGTGTTTTTGAGTTTTTCCCGAACATCGAAAGTTAGGTTAGGCCAAAAGTAAAAGACGAAGGAGGTCTCAACTGGACTAGGCACAAAAATCAAGCCGAGTGAACGGTTATTATTTAAAGGAAAAAAAAAACTTTTGACCTTTTCCGTTTCAATTTGTCGTCCGACACTGCATAGAAGGCCAACCCTAATTGCTCTAATTTTTACTAATCCAAGAAGACGCCGTTTGGACCGACGTGAAACTTCATCTCCAAAAAACTGTCTCCTTGGATATGAAATTTCAAAGAAAAACTAGAGCAATAATGTGATAATGCCGCATCACTAAGGGTAATTTTGGACGAACTTAACGGAGGCCGATATGAGACTCAAGTACAAGTTTGTGATTTTTTTATGAGATAAATATAAATTTATGATAGAATTGAGACTAAACTAATTAAAAGTTGAGAATTTTTTATGAGATTAAAAAAGAAAATTAAGATTGGCTTTTTGTATTAGACTTAAAGTTGGGGATTTTCTTAAGGTCTAGCTTTTAAAAAAGACTGACAGCACGTGCCCGGCACCGTTGACTGAATCACGGAAAAATGTCATCACCCTTTTCACTTCTACTCCACGGCCGACGGGACACTTAAAACGTCTGGATTCATTCCATTTTTTACCTATTGGTCCTAGTATCATAGGCAACTGAGCGGCCGCATCCTAATTATTAGACCGGCCTACTGTAATAGTTCCATAAACACTTAGCGAAGATATGGCAAACAAATAAAGTAGTAGGTGACTATAACCTTTTACCTATACAATGAGACAACCCAAAATCGAACTCGAAGAAGACGACTTCTTACTAGTTTCAAGAAATCAAGCTATAATGACAATACTTGATATTTCCTCGTGACGAGATAGAAATGAAATCAACACGAAAGTTTCAAAGTTGAAGTTTGACTTCTAAGACTTGGAAGTGAATTAATTACTTTTTAAGTAGAAGATGGAAGAGAGACTATTAGGCTTCTTGAGATCCATTGTTTGTTGGCAGCAATCTTAACCTTCACATCACTGATGAAATCATTCAAGTTCTTCTCCGACGACCCATTGGGGCCCAATGCATCATCCAGAGCCTTCCTCACCTCTCCCACCTTCCTCCGCAGCTCGTCGGCCGAGCCACCGATCATCAACCGCCTAATCTTCTGACCGACCTCCTCTCTCGTGACCGCCTTCTTGTCCCTCAGGTTGACCCCGATTCCCCAGTCGTCGACCACCAATTTCCGATTCGTGAATTGGTCGGTCAACAGGGGGAAGCACAACATCGGTAAGCAGCACCATATGCTCTCCAATATCGAGTTCCACCCGCAATGCGTCAAGAAACCCCCGATCGCTGAGTGCGACAATACTTCGATTTGGCAACACCATGGTACGACCAGTCCTTTGCCCTTGATCTGGTCACCGAACCCGGGAGGCAACGGCTCCGATTCGTCTGAGCTCACTATGTCCGGACGAAGCACCCAAATGAAGCTCACTTCGCTAAGCAAAAGCCCAGAAGCTATCTCCCAAATGTCCTGCTTACTAGCATGAGCGTAGCTTCCAAATGAGACGTACAGAACCGACCCGCTTGGCTTGGCGCTGAGCCACTCGGTGCAATCCGACTCGGACCAGAGGCTCGTGGCCACAGGGCTCTTGGCGAACCCGGTCGGGAATATGGGGCCGATTGCATAAACCGGTTGTTTCTTTTGCAAGGCCGATAGGGTATCCGGCTCTAGCTCTTGGACCGTGTTACAAATGATCACGTCCGCTTTCTTCACGTCCTGGAAGGCCTTGTATATAATCCTGTGGACCACCGTCCATGTATTGGCGGCTTGGAGGTACGATGTTAAGTCCTTCGGTTCGATCGACCGGACGCCCGGCACATAATCGATGGTGTCTTCACGATTATCTAATGATCAAATCTGATTAATAATATATGAAAGAATACTTAAAATTCGTTTTCATCTGATAGCTTCAACTTTTAGAACATGTGACAATAATCTCTTAAAATCTCGCATGGTATCAGAGCAAAAGGTTTTGAGTTTAAATTTTTTACCTCCCCAATTAAATATGTCTACGTATAGTACTAGACAAAATACTAGACTAAGCATGAAAGGAACAGATAAAATACTTAAAACTGGCAAAAGATCAAAATAAACGTGAGGGGGGAACTCATAACTTGACCAATGTGGGGAGTGCATCCTTACCATCATCACCAGTCGAGGTACACAAAAGTCAACCTAAACAACTCCTGACCGTTATACCAAAATAATACTTGCGTTAGTATGTACCTTGAGCACCAAAATGACCGTTAACTCGTAGAAGGTCCAAATGATAATAAAGACTGAGCACCAAAGCTGGTTCGGTCCAAAAGGAGATATTCACAAGATTGTACTTCTCGCAGATCATTGACGACCACACATAGAAGGTGTCGACTATCAAGCAGCTCACCGGCCGCTCTGATGCGGCCAATCTCCCGACGAGTTCATCCACGTGGGCCGACATCACGTGTAGGACACCCTCCATGAATTGGTCGTGGTGGAGCGACCGGTCGAACCCTAGGGGAAAGCCGTCGCTGACCGTCGCGTACTGTATGTCGAGGCCGGATTCCCGGGCTCCCACGAAGATGTCCTCGGCTTCAGGGTCGTGGTCGTGGTGGTGGGATTTGGCTATTTGGTGGTGAACGTATTGGGTGTTGACGAAGGTGATGGCGAAGCCCTTTGATGCAAGTTTCATGGCGAGATGGACGAAAGGGATGACGTGGCCTTGGAGAGGGTAGGGCATCATGAGGGCATGAGGCTTTTGGTGATTATTCTCCATTTCTAGTTCTCTGTAGAGAGAGAGAGGGAGGGAGGGAAAGGGAGGATGTGCTAATACATAGCTGAGAAGTGAGGGATGAGGGTCATATATAATAAAGGAAATTACAACTCTGTAGAGAAGTCACAGATAAGAACAGGATGGGATCTTAGACGTTGGGAGCTAATAAGCTGATGGGATAATAACGCAAATAGTTTCTAAACTTTTAGCTTAATATGTAATATGGTCATCGAACTTTTAATTTGCTCAATATGATCTATGAACTTTAATTCAATACATAATTTCGTCCCTCAATTTTTAACTATGGAAATCGATCTTTTAACTTTTGATAAATATTCAAACTAGTCTCTAGATAATATGAAAATAAATAATATTATCCTTTCATTAATTTATATTTAAAGATAATATTATATATTTTTATATAGTTTAGGTATTAGTTTCAATTAAAAATTACATAACGAACAAATTAAAAGTTAAGTAAGGACAGGATAAAGTTCTTTGTCATTTTTTTCAAGTGAATTGATGATGATGATGATGATGATGATGAAAGGAGGAGGAGGAGGTGCTTTGGTATTCTGACCTTATCCTCAACGTTTCTTGGGGACGGTCCCCAATCAACACGTAAGAACGTTACTTTTCTACCGACTAAGTCAATTCTACGTGGGTTGCCTTCAAAGCAGAAGGCGCACTAGACCCTACTAGACAATACAAACTTGTCTTCAATGATTGATTTTGTCCATTATATTATTCACAGAATTAGAAAAAACAAAAAAGATTGGGCCAAGAGATATGGACGTACAGTTACTATTTATAGTTTCAGATTTTCACTAAGATGGTGAGTTTCCGGGCATGCCCATCATCTTCCCGTCTTCCTTGCTTTTTTTTTTTTTTCCCCTTCTTCTTTTTTGGGGCCTACCTACTCTTCCTACTTGAGGTGCCCATAAATTCTAGATCATGAATTTACCATCGCAAGCATGTAATATATGACAAAGGAGATAATTAAGCATAATACTTAAACTTTAACTCAATATGTAATGTGATGCTCGAACTTTAAATTTATTTAAATAAGGCTCCTGAAAATTTTATTTAAATAAGGTTCCTGAATTTTAGCCCAATGTGCAATGTCATCCGGAAAATTTTAATTTGCTCAATGTGGTCTATGGGTACATGTTTAATTTTGTCTCTGGACCGTATGAAAATATTCAATGTTGTCCTAAATACAAATGATGGCTTCCCGAGAGAGCTTCGCCATTTTCTCTCGCCTTTATTCTCCCAATACATGCTCCCTTTCAACTGTTCGAAAAAAAAAAAAAAAAATGTGTGGGTCGTGTTTAGAAATTTTATAGTAGGATTATTTTCAATAAGCGAGACCAAGGGAGAGTAAGGAAGAGTAGAGAGAGACATAAAGGTTTTTCGCATTTTATGTTTTTATCTTAGTGAGTAAGAATCTAAGATTTTGTTTGTTTTGTGAAAAATATTCTTTTTATCATTTTCATTTAGTAAAATGAGTCGACTGAAAAACTCTTCATAGTCAACAGAAAATCAATACTTAAATTCTAGCAATATATGGCTACATATTGGCATTTGAACCAGAGATCTCGATGTTTGGATATGTGAACCTTAACGCCCATGTACGAATCCTCGATGGCCGAACCCGGGTCCATAGAGACCGGGCTCAAGTCCATAGAGGCCGAGCTTAAGTCCATAGAAGCCAAGCTCGAGACTCTAGTATCTATACCCAGGTCCTCAAGACCATGCCCGAGATGCTGGTGCCTATGTCCGAGTCCATGGCAGCTATTCTTGACTACCCGATTGTTGGCCTAGGTCCATTAAGATTGGGATTGGTTCCTCGTTGGCAAGGCCCGAGTCCACAATGAATGGGCCCGAGTCCCTTGAGGTCGGGCCTAAGACCCCGGTACCCATGACCAAGTACCCAATTATAGGGCCCAAGTCACCATCACTCGGACTCGGGTCCATAGAGGGCATGCCCTAGAACTTCGTCCGACACCCGGGCTTGGGACCTAGTTTGGCGCTTAGGTTTGGGTCCACAGAGGCCTCGGTGCTCGTGCCTGGATCCTTGACAACCATGCTCAAGTACACAACTCTCGCACCAAAGTTGCTGATGCCCGAGCTCAAGTCTAGGTCAAGGTTGGTTCCTAAGCGATCGGACCAAAGTCCCTCAAGGTCGGGCCAAGACCTCGATGTCTATGTCGGGGTTCCCGGTGCCCATGTGTAGGCCCTCGGCACCCATGCTTGGATACCTAGCTCCCCCGTACAAGTCACCGGCTCCCGAGCCTAGTTCTACAAAGGCCGGGCTTAGATCTCTTGAGGTTGGACCCAAGACCGCATGTGCTCGAGTCCTCGACAACTGGTATCCATAATATCACACAAAAAAGTGTTGATCTCTATAGAAAAATAAACTCAAGTCTTCCTATTTAAACCACAAACAATAATTTCCAATTCATTTTTAGATTATGGTCAAATACTAGAAAATATTGTCATTTCCTTGTAAAACGATTGCTTGCCAATTATTTGGTGAAACAAGCCTAAAAGTTGATCGGGACCCGTCGCTAGTGAATGGGGAGGAGGGAAGTTTTCTGTGAAATGAATTAGAAGCAAATACAGCCCTTATGGCCTTACCTTAATGGTCTTGATTATGAAAGGTTGGATGCAACTAATACCGGAAAAAGTGAGGGGCCCAAATCCTAAGGAGGCCAAGATCCAACATACGACTAAATTGGAAAAGAAAAAAACAAAGAAAAAAGCCCATGAAATTAGTAACCATAGCAAATTAGGAAAGAACATTGAATGGTAATAGAACATCGAACGAGACTCCTGCAATTGATGATTTCAATTGGGCTGTGTAGTTACGACCATCTTCTAATAATCAAATTATTTCTCTTTCCCTTGTGAAAGGGAAAGAGAAGAAATCCATCTTTTCAGGAAGGCAATAACTCTTGCCATCATGGACAGATTCCTCGTTTGCCACCATTGACATTATCCACAAAGTGGCAATGGAGACGACCGCATTACTTCAAAAAAGCAACCACCAAATCATGGTCTCTAAAATCTTGTCTGTCGGCATTGCAAATTTGCTTGAAACAGTTCTCATCCTTTAGTTACACCAGTTACAGGAACACGGAACGAAGCAAAACTAACAATTGTCCACATTGGTTGAGATTAACAATGTACAGAGAACGCTGCCAAAAAAAAATTAATAGTTAGATACAGAGGTCACGAACATTCGCTCGTGTCTATTTTTGTACAACTGAGCGAGTCATCTGTGAGGAAAATTTCTGCACATCGCTTAACTTCTCAAGACTAGCATCAGCACCTCGAGTCAGTTAATTGGGAAGACAACTAAATAAGGGTACAGTCTTATTCCCCTCGTGCCCCTCCGAGATACATCCGGGTAAAATGTCAGTGTAACCACAAGATTGGGCGCTTTCTCAAGCTTCAACTGTAGATCCAGATTCTTTCTTGTCCATTCCAAAGAAAGAGCAATTTTGAAAAGCATCCAAACTGCTAGCCATCAGACGATTCAAGCTACTGAGACTGTCACTTAAAATTAGATCTTCCGCATGGTACTTTGAAGATGGTACATCCAAATCCAAAGGTCCTAACGAGTCCGGCTGCAATGGGATCAGTAGAATATTAAGGTTACTAAAAAGAGCTTGTCAATGCTACTAGCTACCAAAAGAAACGATTCTGTGTCACTGTACAGGCAAAATGACATTTTGTATCGGTAGAATTTCCTTTCCTACACAATAACGCATTGTTGGAACTCCCGAAAGAAGAAGAAAAAGAAAAAAAGCTGGCAAAGTGGAGCAACTTCTGCCTTGCTGTGTGTGCTGCTGTGGGTTATTTTGCAGCTGAGAGAGAGAGAGAGAGAGAGAGAGAGAGAGAGTATACCCAATAAATGTCTGTCAGCCCGAAACCATCCTTCGCTGTATTCTCCACAATATCTTGATCTTGTGGCTGACAGTCATCCATAGGGTCAGCAAGATCAACATCATTAGGAGCTCTTTCCGCTTGCTGGCATTCCTGCAGGCAAATACAATGAGTAGTACGTCAATCTTCTTCTTTCTGTCTTTTTCCGTTGGAGAGAAATACATCAATCTTCACTTTAGGAAGCAGAGGTCCTTTAATAAATCCCACAAGTATTACCTCAACAGAGCCGTCCAAGCCCACAGGACATGTTCTTATCTGTGCACTGGCTTCACTGTGAGTGGCAGACATAGAAGAGACCGCCTTACGAACAGCAGCATTCTTTTGGAATGAAAAGGCATCACAAGTTTCCTCAGCATCCCAAATGGATGTTTCATGGGACAATAAGGTCGACTCAGAGCCTATCTTGTTTTGATATCTAGAAATATGAGCAGCTATAGCAGCATCAAATGAATCACAGCTAAATGATATTTGTGGTATGCACTGAGGACTTTTGGCAGCTACTCCTTCATCGTCACTGTTGACATGCAAGTCATAAGATGCTTCAAGTAAATCTCCTATGCTTATATTGGTGAGGCTATCAGCCCACTCACAAGCTGACACTGATATATTGTTGCCAGATCTCAGTTCGTCCTGCCAAGTTTACAGGGATTAGTTCACTGAAAACATGGACACAAATTGCAAATTCCAACAGCATGGTCCTATGGTCAGATAAAGTAAACAGATTGTGTTAGAATGAACTAACAGTATGTCATGTGTACAAAGCTGTGACAAATCAAAAGACACATTCAACTAACTAAGATAAACATTAAATCCAACACAAAATTTTCTCATGTCAGAGGAGTGGAGACAGTGACTCTGCATTTAAACTAGGGCCAAATATGCCAACACTATCCCATCCGTGCGCGTGGTCATCTACATTTTGGTGACAGAATGTGAAATGTGCATGAGAGAGGAAAGGGAAGAAACAACCCAGTGGGACCCCAAATATTAGAATAAAGAATAGCATAAACCCTGAAGATAAAATTGAGTGCATTAGCCCAAGTTAGGCAAAAACTTAAGCTTCCAATGTACAGGGTTAGCACCCGAGAACTATCCTAGTGCATAATGCAATGAGGTTGATGTGGATATTTGCACTGGGTGAAGGCCACTTTGTTAGACTAAAATTGATGTGCTAGGCCTTATTTTCTACCAGCCTGTCATTTATATGAGTTGCAGCTATATTAGACAAATACCGATAACCCCAAAGGGGCACTAAATGCAAAGCTCAAAATTGCTAGAAGCATCTTATAAAACAGAGAGCGTAAGAACAGGGAAGATTTTTTACCCCATCATTCAATTGTCTCATAATCCCACCACCTGTCTCATTTGCATAGCACATTCCATCAGCACCGGTAGCAGATGGTTTCATAAGATCACTCTTTGAACCCCCAGCAACATAACCACTTCTCTCTTCCGAAACAATAGAGGGACATGCAAGACCAGTGGTATCACTCACTGAAAGCAGTTGATCCTTATAGGTATGCCCAACCTTCTCAGACTGATGATTAGCTGATGGAGGAATTTGTTCAGAGTCCACAGTGCTATCACACGCCATAACAGACTCCCTGGGGAGGCATGGTGCTTGACGTTCCTGAACTGTTATTGAAGTTAACTCATCCTTGGAAAACCAGCCATACCTTCAAGCAGTACTATATGTTAACCACAAGTTAAAAAAAAAAAATAAATGTGAACTAGCATCTTGCAATCAAATTTAAGGGAAGGACCTTAAGCGGAAAACCGAGGGATTCTCCAGAACTGTGTAAACATCTGCAGCACTCATAGCGGTATCGAGGGTCCATCTCTGACAACCTACCAGTTTGTCCCTTTCAACACCATATGGACAAAGCATTAGCTCTCCACATGCTACACTCGAACTTCCCCATTTGCGATTCAGATGCTCCATGACTGATGATATTTTCTTACGGTTACTGAGAGTAAGCTCAAGGAAGGGATTATGATTATCCTACGAAAATGGAAATACATTTTTCATCAAACATCTAGAAGAAAAGATGATAGCAGACGAGTTAACAAAGATTCCAAAGATACAAACCTTCTCCAAGCTTCTTCTTGTGGCATCATCAATTGGGAATAATTGTAGTTTTAGTTTCATTGAAGCTTGTAAACTGCTTTCTACAAATTGGTTCTTTGAGAAACAAGGAAGAGGTGGAAGATCTTCTCCAATATGATCAGAACCCTTTTGCTCTAGCAGAAGACAGAACCAGAGTCAGAAAATTAGGTCTTCTTCTTTGATTAATATTCTGCCAACTGAATTAACCAGGAATAACTCACTTGGAATACATTGATCATTTTCAACCTCCTTACAAACGGCAGTTCGTTCCAAATGCTCTGCAGCATCAGCAACCAATGAAACCCCAGCTATGGCAGCCTTTTCCCACTTTTTATATGCAGCAGAAGAGAGAGCACCACCTGAAATTAATAGCAAAAATCAGCATATGTTTTCATTTAAGCACTGAAGATACGTAGGCGGACTGATCAATAAAAAAAGAATGCTGTGCTATTATTTTGGCAAGAATCACTCTCAAGCTACCGCATTTTCATTGTCCAAAAAAATACAGGGACTCGGAAGCCCCCCCTCCCTCCCTCTCCCCTGGGGGGGATCAGTCATGAGTCTGCTCATACTAATTTGTTGAGGAACCGACTTTGTCGTGTCTCTAATTTTATTTTACCTGATGATGTCAAATTCAATGGAAGCAATTATTCGACTGGTTGAACTGTAAATCACTAGCCTGACATTTTTTCAGAGATGTTTGGTTTTGTAAACACGGGTCAGAACTGCCACCGTCCATCAAGGTGCTGGAACATGGATTGCCTACTTAGTAGAACCTGAGGGCATTTGAAACAAGCATCGCCAACCATAGCACTACTACTTACAGCAGCAGGCTCAAAGATGGCATCTTAAAGGATTTTTTATATATTGAACAATAGATGTCAAAACTCCATATTCATGAATTTGCTTATAGCACCATAATATTACCCATCAGACAGGACAGAGTTGAAGAGAGTACAATCTAGGACCCAAACTTGCCCTGAATCACCTAAATTTTTTAGCCATACACCTTAAAGGAGCTAAGTATGTGATCACACATGTATAACTCGTCTTAATGAATGAAAATCATAATCCATGAACTAGATTGAAAAGCCAGCACATAAGTGCGTAAGAGGAAGTCATCTAAAAGGTCATTCTGCCAAAAAATATAGATGCAATTTACAACTGAATGCAACAAAAACGTGACAGACAACATATTTTGCAAATAAATGATTCTCCTCCGTGCGAAACAATAAGAGCCAGATATAATCTGTGGAAGAACGAAGACACATACCCGGTTTTCGTCGCTGTCTAGCCGGCTTCATTGTTGTGGATTCCACTTTGCCATTGCCACGGTGGACACCAACATTCAAGGGACGCTTCAATGGTGGCTTTCCAGATCCCACTTTCTGTATATTCTGACTGTCAACTAGAACCAGTCTGACTGAACGGTTGTCATGTCCAGATGATCGACCATGACTTGAAATAGTGCTTGGAGAAGAACAATTCTCTCCTTGAGATCTTTTCCTCACATTCTTCTTCCTGTCTTTCAGCAGTTGATGTTCCTTGCGAGGAAAATCACATAGATCCGGTAAGCAAGTGAAGAAACTGATGCCTTTCAAACTCATAGTAAGTTAGCAGACACAATGAACATAGCATATCCAGAAGTAACTAACCAAGGCTTCTACAAATATCTTGAACCTCCGGGGCTTCAAGTGAAGCTTTGATGCTTTACAACTATACTTCTCCAGCAAAGACCACCTATTTAAACAAACCCCAAAGTAATTTTCATGAATCAACTCATCAGCGATACCATTTCAATTCAGCAATGATATATAGTACACACAAGTTAATTATCATGAATGCAAATTACGTAGTAGAAGCAGACACCAGTACCATTTAGTCACATGCTCTTGAAAAGATTTTCTAACGTGCAGGCTCTTAAAACTGCAGTTGCCCAAGAACATTATAACCGACAATTTAAGCAAGGCTGAAACTTTCCATCCTTTCCATCTTGAAAAGGTCATTTCATGGAAAAGATAAGATTTGCGAAATAATTGAATTATGCACTGCTTCCCAGCTAGCATTTAAAGAACTGATTCACATTCAAAAAGATATCATAGAATGGTCAACCTGCCTATTCACAGATTCATCGTACAAGTCTCCATTGAAAAGCAAGGAACAGGTAGCAGTTTAAGTTTACCATCTAAGCATTGCAGCATTAGTGTCCTTAGAGTTCTTGGCATCAAGACAGAATCCTGGACCCAGTAGTTTGTTCATTCGCCTAACAAGGCGATAATAATAATGTCTGACCTGCATACATCAAAAGAAGGGATATATTTTCTAAATACTACAGCAGAGAGTTGCACTTTTAAATTGTCCAACGTCATCAGAATTAATTAGTCAAGCAGGTACCTGATCCTTGTTTTTACTTTGCACACGGCAAGTGATCTTCTCAAAATTCTGCAAACATGATATATTAACGAAACAAGGAAAGCAATAATTAGGAAATAGGAAAAACTAAAAAAATCACGTTCTAAAAGGTATAGACTGCAACATACCTTGCCAACTTGACGTAATGCAGCAAAGAAACTTTCCTCCTCTTGACGCGTCCAAGCAGCCCATTGCCGTGTAGGTCTTTTTGCTGCACAGCCAGTAGGCACTATCACTAAAGGGAGAAGTTCCTGCTTTCCATCAGGCAGGGTTTTTTCAAAATTACAACAATGAACAAGAAGTGCAGTCAAACATACCAGGTTGCTGAGTCAGGACAGGATCCATGGTGGAAGCTGTTAGACCTGCACCTCCATCCTGAGTTATTGCATGACTCTCTGGATGAAGGTTGGTCTCAGAGTCAAAGGGAATCTGCGCCTCTGACTGCATGATTAAGTCATCAAAAGAAAGACTTAATTCTCTTCAGCTTCCATCTACTCTCTCAGGATGCTTTATTGGCCCTTCGACTAGTGAAGAGTCCAAACTCAGCAACTCTATACAGCCAGCTATAAAAGAAGCTCAGCACTAACAGATCGCAGGAGATCACTGAGGCAAAACAAAGAAAAACAAAATAAGATTCCAAGGAACTCTAAAATCATGCATACCAAACAAGTAAAAGGACAACTTTTAGCAAGCACAATCACCTCCTCAATACTTCTCTTTCAGTGCCAATTCAGGCCAAGAGTGAAAAGAAAGAAGAGGTCGTGACTAATTTAAACTAGGAATAATTTCACCTTTTTTGCAGTCCTCACAGATGAATGAATCCCCTAATGTTAATACACCACATATTTCACCGATCTATCTAGTAGCTCCACTTCGATCATTAGTTCAATTAGCAAGCGTATTTTAAGACGGATTCAAGAAAATGCTGCGGAGATCAAAAGGTCCAGGAGATCAAGTTACTCTGTCAATCTTAGGTTTCTCCTCCTTCTCCTAGTATGCCATGGATGCAGTTTTCTTCAGACACTCCTCAAACCCATTAGAGTTCTAGGTGTGAATTTCAAAAACCTAAGAAATGCTCAACTCATTTTGATGGTGAGTCAATGATCTTAGCAACACAGTGCTTCCATGAGCCCCAATTTCACCACATGCTAAAAGAAACCCTAATTACGTGGAATTAATCTACAATCATGCATTGACCACGAGATCAAATGAATCCATCCTAGAGAAGAAGCAACCAACCAAGCCCCAAATAATTAACCCATCTCCATCCTGATCCATTTTCCAAGAGAACACAAGATGAGAACTGGATCCCTTTATACCGTCGTCGCTTCGAAAAAAATTCCAGATCTAACAGCAACACAGCTACGACCCCACGAAACCGCTTCGCTCAATTTCACACAATATCTAAAAAATTTCAAAAATTTCTAGATATTCGCAGCAGCCAAACAGAAGCTAGGGCTCAGAAACGAGGAATTAACAGCACGAGAAGTCAACTCTTGAATCAGACAAAAACGGACAAAAAACTCGACGAATTCAAGTCAAAAACATTACCTGAGAGCGAGATCGAGAGGCTTCAAAGACCCCAGAAAGATCAGCAACCGCAGGAACGAGCTCCGAAATCGCGAAGAAAAAAACGATTGGGAAGCGGATATGATCCTCCGGCGACCGCTACAGTGGGGGAAGAAGATGGAAGAAGAAGCAAGCACCCTTTTTTTTCCCCACTTTTTACTTTGCCAGAAAATTAAAAAATAAAAAGCAGTGAAAAAGAAGAGACCTTGTTTGAATTAAATTCTCTCTTTTTTTCTGGGTAAAAGCTGGGTTTATTGAAGAAGAAGATGATGATGATGATGATGAGGACATGGGGACTTTGGTTTGGCTTTTGGTAAGTATTTCCTTCCTACCCAGGTAAAACATAACCCCCAAAGCACAAACATGACAAGCAACTCAAAAATGCCCACAATTGGCTTTTTTGTTTTTCAATTTCCTTAAAATAATATCAAGTGAATTCAATAAATGCCATTGGAAAAAAATCAACAGATGTCATTTGTTTTTGACCTAATTGTGTCAGGAGCCCAGTTTGGTAATTGGGTGTTATTACTTTTCATGTTTTGAGTGCTGTGTGGTACAAAATGAGTGGTATGATGAAGGAAGGGGGGGGGTGGGTAACACAACAGGTGGGTACTCTTTTGCAGGCGGGGTGACATTAGCATTGCTCATATTTTGAAATTCAAATGGCATGAAAGGGTAGTTTGGGAACAAAATGGATAATTTGCTGTGTGCTTAAATAATGAAACCTGATGTGAAAGTGAAACCGCAGAAGCCATTGAGGTTGGAAGTGGATCAAACCAGAGAGAAAAAAATAGTTAGATTGATGATTGTGAAAGGAAGTTTTGTGGTGGAGAGAATTGCAGATTGGATTAGAAGCAGAAGGAACCTTTCAAAAAAGAAAAAGGAAAAAAGAAGAAGAATAAAGTTGGCAAAATTGCAGAAGGGGCATAATGGGAAATGCAGGAAATTATGCCCAGAAGAAGAGCAAATAAAATATAAAATAAAAGAGTTGCTGTAGTGAGGAATATGGCATGGAGAATACAAGGCCGCAAAAGGTTTCATGTTTCTCGATAAGGTACCGTCGCTCACTGGGGCGAACAATCAAAAACAAGTCACTCAACCAATGGCCCAGCTCCTCTTGAGTGAATTGACTCAAGCCTTGTGCATGGAGGGACTTCTTCTCTTCTAAGCTGACTTTGTGAAGTGCTACAACTGTTCAACATAAGTTGCTGCATGGAGAGGCAACTTTTACTTATTAAACCAGAAAATGAGGGACCATGTGGGGTATATTTAGCTTTTCTAAGAAGCGTTCTCTGTCACTTTCAAAGCCTTCTGGAATTCCCTCCCCTTCGACTGAATTTTGCAGAGACTTGACTTTGACATCAAAAGGTATCATACAAGAAGGCTCTCCATCACCCACCTACCCACCGTCTTCCAATTCCCAAAATTTTAACTGGGATTCTACTATTTGTGTTCAACATGTAAAGCATTTATGATTGGTAGCAGCAGATTCAGCAAATCTTGATCGGACTATCCTCAATTGGTTTACCGGAATAGTCAGGATTGTACATTATAAAAGAGAGGACGATATCGATAAAAAAAAGTAATCATTGTCATGAAAAAAAAAAATTCCCGATAAGTTATGGTCATGACATTAATATGAGATGAAAGAAAAAGTCAAAATCACAAACTCTTATCTGCAGGATAAAAGAGGAAGCCGTTCATTTTGAATACTTACAATGGTTGCATAATCTAAACACTTGAAGTACTACTTTAAGAGGTTCTATCCATAATGAGTAAAAGGTCGATTACAGCTTAACTGCCTCAACTTATGGCAGAGGGTGAAAAATCAATGAAAGAATATCAAGAAATGTGGAATGATAGACAGCCTTTAACCAGTGTTCTACCCTTCCAAACAGCCACTAACCGCAGCTGACTATTAGTAGTCGCCCTGATTTCTTTGCCCAGATTCCAAAACTATCCTCTTCTCTTGCATGCTTTGGCTGCTCAATCCCATTTCCAGAAGATGATGCATTACCATCCCTGCAAATATGCATTTCTTCCGAGAAATCCTTGCTGATAATGCATTTCAATCGCCACTATCCCAATGGCTCCAATCCAATGATCTGAACAATTCTTTTGAGATTGAGCACAATGCCATTTTCACGGCATTTCCATAGCAAACATTTTCATGCTTCATCGCTTGGTTGGAATATGAAAACTGCAGTAATGGGAGGGTGCCTTCTCGTTGCTCCAGATTCCATCCTTTGCAGACTAGCCTCTGAAATCAAACCACTTTCACTTGGACAAACTCACTCAGCAGCTGTATAGCAGTCAATCCCACATCTTTAATGCACAATGTTTGATTTCAAGAGCATCAGCCTATACATAGGGGCCCCACGATCTAGAACATGCTGTTCCCAATCTGATCTTATTCCAAACGGGTTCTCCTCGAGCCACCCTCTATATTTGGTGGTATCTTGTGCCTGCAAAATTGAAAGCTTCCCCTTGCCATATCTCAGAAATTGCTCTTTCATCCTTACAGCAACCGCTTCAATGTCAGATTGAAGAAATACCTAGAGTTAAGCAAAAATTGTTAGATAAAAGTTTGAAATATTGAAATATTTGTGGAAGAGATCAAGAAACTTTTAGTGAAAGAGATCGAGTGTTCTTTTAGCATTCAATGTGACCGAAAAGAACAAACAAGAATTTCTCAAGCTGGTTTTTCAGAAGATAGGGCAAAACTGTATGATCTGACTCCTAATGAAAACAAATATGTCCCAATATTTGTGTACACTTCAAGAGCTTAAAGTTGAAGCAGAGCTCCGGTTACCAAAGTGAGCAACTAGATATCAATCACGTGTCAATATCCAAAGTCATATTTAGAGCAGTGCACATTGTACTTCTTCATATGGAGACAATTTGAGTTTCAAATACAATGCAACAGCACTTTTTTTGGGCCAATGCATCTTTTATTTAATGTACTAACAGGAATTAAAAAGAAAGAGCCAAAGCTTCTATTTGAAAGCCCATCGAAATCTATGATTTTTACTAATTTTATCAGCAGCAATTGTTACCTTTCCATTAGGGATGAGGAGATCAGCAACTGCTTCAACTAATGATTTTTGAAGCATCCTCCACCGATGTTCTGGTTTGTTAAAGTCAGGGTTTGGGCACTAGATAGAACAAACGCATACCAGATAAAACAAACAAAGAATGACTCAAGAAAAATTGAACGATAAATTGATGTCATTGCAGTTGCTTTTAACTAGGGGGAAAAATCTAGATCAGTGTGGTTTAACCACTACCTGTATCGACACAAGAATTACTTCTCCAGGATAACAGGACACGATTGACCGAAATGTGGACGTTGCATTGGTTGCAATGAAGTATCTGAGATTACCAGAAAATTTGAGCAACAATCATGTACTTGAATGAGCAAATAAAGCAGTTAGCATTTTCAAGATTAAACTACATTTCGGGAAAAGATGAATGTGACACTTTGACATTACTAAATGGCCCTATTGGTTTGAAGACAACGTGACTTGTGTCTCCACTGATTATAAATATTCGTGCGTTTGACAGCTGCAAGCTGATACTGTGGATCAACAGGCTATGGTCTTTCTAAACAAGATGTTGATAAAGGCAAATACATTCACTTTGAAAGTTTACTATTCAGGCATCTCAGAGCTTTTTCCTTATTTAATACATAATAATTTCCCAATTAAGTCACAGACAAATAAAGTCGGTAATCAGAGATTCACTTTGTCCATTCCCCTGTTGACATCTTTTTAACCAATATTATCCAGGAAATCAACAAACTTATATCAGCAGACTCAGTAACTACAGCACATGAAATAAAACAGGCAAATGCAATGAGATTATTAGCATTCTTCCAGGATAGACGGACCAACATGCTGCATAAAGCTTGAGATAGGCCATCCAAATCTACGGATAATATTATCACAGGAAGAAAGCAATTATTCACCCACAAGGTCAAATAGTCATACATATTTTGAGGACTAATCACCAGGAAAATACAGAAAAGAGAAGTAGAGAGGAACGATGATCAGTAAGACCTGAATTATATATGTAGCTGCCTAAGAGAAAAGAAACCGTATACAGTCAAACAATTTTTTTTTTTTTTTTTTTTGTGTCCCAGGTGAATAAAATTAGCCCAAACCCACAGAGCAATAGTACGTACCCATTCGTCAAGTCTGACTGATGGACAGCAATTAAGCAGCGCCGCACAAGCTGAAAGATTTGAATCGAGTATATTATATGAGAGAAGCAAAAGCGCCAAAGCATCTGAAATCATGTAGACTACCTTCTCATTGATCTCTAAACCAAGAAAATTAAGATGCTTCCACCTTTTAGCCATTCCCAACAAAAATACTCCGTTACCTGTAATTGATGTTCCACACATAAGCAAGAAAGAGAATAATGAAGCAGTTATTGCAGTATATATTTCCTGGTCTCCAGATAATTGCGGCATAGAAAGCCATTGGCATTGATTAATTTCCTAGGTCAAAGAATTGGAACATCACAGTGAAAGAACTCATTTGATGTTGATTCAAAAACGAACATCACATCACAAGGTTAATTTTTGGGGATCTAAGTCCTTGTCCTCTAAATAGAGATAAATCCGCAGGAAAAGTCAGTACAGCTAAAAGTACATGGTGACAAAATGTGCTGTTAACTTTAGTCCTCATCCTTCTTTCTAGGGTAATCATTGAGCATGAAGTGTGTTAATAACAGTTAATCGCATGCAATCGTCTGACCAGTCATATGGAAAACAAATGGATGACCTCTCAAAGCATGTACAAGTCAGTCTCAGACCACATGCATACAAGAGACCAATACAAATTCGTTTCACATATACATCATATGAATGTATGAGATTGTCCTTACTTATTTGCGCGATAGAAGAACTTCTTATATGTCCACAGAATATATTCAGTCGCAAAGCGATTGTATACCACCACTGATAAGCACCGCATGAATACAGCATCTATAAGACAACTTCCATCGCAAAATTACTTTTTCATAACTCCCCATTCCCTTCTGCATTAAAGATTTTCATCCTAGTTCACTTGATAGCAAGCAAATGAAGAACTACTCTTCCAAGTATTCAGAGTTCCCAAACCAACCGAATCTTGATAATTTCTTTAGGGACAATTACAGTGGAAGTCCTAAAACTTGTCACGATAATGCATTTGAGTCCTAAAACTTTCACTTCATCCATCTGAGTCCTAAAACTTGCAAAGTCCATGCTGGGAAAATCTATGGAAATTTTCTTAATTGGTCCTTTCTTAGACATGCGGTGCTAATATTACATGCCTTGAACCGGCTCTATTTCTCTTGAAGTCTCCTAGCATTAGTGAGGCGATTTTCAAGTCTTTGCCTCTACTTGTTTCTATTGTCAAAATCCAACTCCTTCAAACCAAACGTTGCATGGTGATCTCATCACATATCACCACAGGAATAGGTAACCTCAAATGGATGCTGAGTCACCAGACAGAGCAACCAACTGCTCAAGGAGAGCAGATGGCTGCTCCCTTGGCAAAGCCGATAGATTCTTCATCTATTCCAGTTAACTCTCCACTCTCAGATTCTTTTTCGTCTGAGCTTGAGTGACCTATTGCCCACAAAAAGGTACACGTTCTACTACTAATCCTCACCCAATCTATAATATTTCTGAGTTATAGTCACGTATCTTCTGACTACATGGAATTCCCCTAAATGTGTCACAAAAGCATTGTCTCATCCAAGGAGGAAATGTCTGCTTTGCCTGCCAATCACACGGGAGCTTGCACCTTTACCACCTGGTACGACTACAGTTGGGTGTAATTGGGTGTATGTTGCGAACATGACTGCTGATGGTCATGCTGAACAGCTAAAGGCCAAGGTAGTGGCCAAAGGTTATACACAGATTCTAGGGCTGATTGCAATACTTTTTCTCAGGTTGCATAGATTACATCCATGCGTATGTTGATTTCAAAGAAGAAAAGTAGTTTCTTCAATTCCTTATTGTCTTATTGTTACGGAGAACATTACACATAAATAGAGTCTAGGACAACTATGCTATAGAAAGGAAACAAAAGCAGAAAAGAAAAAGATTTCCTACTTCCTAATCTTGAGTATTCAAAAATAAAGGAAATAAAATAAATAGAAACAAAAAAATCATATCCCAAGATTTTCCCCTGATTTCCCAAGATCTTCTCTCGATTCTTCGACCCCTCCCCCCCTAAAAGTTGGTGCGTAAATATCTATCATGCCCAACTTGCTGATGAGAGACTCGAAGTTAGGTCTGAACAGTCACTTCGTAAGAATGTCAGCTATTTGTTGTGTTGTTGGCACAAATGGCATACAAATAGCTCCTGCATCATTCTTCTCCTTGATAAAGTGTATTTTGATCTCAACATGCTTAGTTCTTTCATGTTGCACTGGATTATGTGCAATGTTGATTGCAGCCTTCTTGTTACAGTACAGCTTCATAGGCATTTTCACTGGCACTCGAAGTTCTTCTAGTACTCGTGTTAGCCACAACATCTCACAAACCCCATGGGCCATTGTTCGGTACTTTGCTTCCGCACTACTTCGTGCCACCACATTCTGCTTCTTACTTCGCTAAGTAACCAAGTTCCCCCAGACATATGTATAATATCCTGAAGTCAACCTTCTGTCAATAATTAACCCTGCCCAGTCTGCATCTGTGTATGCTTCAATTTCCGGTTGAGTAAACTTTTTGAATAGCAGACCTTTTCCAGGTGTGCTCTCTAGGTATCTCGGGATCCCATACACAACCTTAAGATGCCTTTCATAGGGAGAATGAATAAATTGGCTTACCATACTCACAACAAAAGCAATATCCGGCCGAGTATGCGATAAATAGATCGGTTTCCCTACGAGCTTATGGTATCTCGATGTATCAACAGGAACCTCATCTTTGTCATCTCCAAGTTTTTGATTTGGATGTATTGGAGTATCTCCCGATCTACAACCACTCATTTCAGTCTCCTTTAGAAGATCCAGCACATATTTCCTTTGTGAAACTACAATTCCCTATTTTGACCGAGCCACCTCCATTCCAAGGAAATACCTTAAAGATCCCAAGTCCTTGATCTCAAATTCATAAGCTAGACATTCTTTCAACCTGTTCATCTCGGCAATATCATTCCCGGTGAGAATGATGCCATCCACATACACTATCAGAATTGCAATCTTCCCATCACGAGAATGCTTTACAAACATGGTATGATCAGCTTGTCTTTGAACATACCCTTGTTTCTTCACAGACTGAGTGAACTTCTCAAACCAGGCCCTTGGTGACCGTTTCAGTCCATATAGTGACTTCTTCAATTTACAAACCTTCGATCCAAACCTTCTATCAAAGCCCGAGGGGAAATCCATGTATACTTCTTCCTCCAAATCTCCATTCAAAAATGCATTCTTCACATCTAGCTATTGCAGAGGCCAATCAAGGTTGGCTGCAAGTGATAAGAGCACTCTGACAGTGTTTCGCATTGCAACTAGAGCGAAGTTCTCAAAGTAATCGATGCCGTAAGTCCGGGTGAATCCTTTGGCAACCAATCTAACTTCAGAGAAAACCTCACAGATGGATGGCAAAGGTTTTTGACCAAGGATTATGCCTCTCACCTCATCCAAGCTTCGATTAAGGCCTGCTAGAAACATGTATACTCTATCATTCTCTTCTCTCTTCATTTGTCTCTTGCAATCAGCCAGGCTTTCCCATGTATCATCATAGCATTGATATAATTCCTGACATAAGGTCACCATTTCATTGAAGAAAACAATGACCTCGGGATCTCCTTGCCTTGATTGCCATAGCTTTGTCTTCAATTCAAAAATCTGGGAAGAGTTCTCCAAATCAGAATGTGTTTCTCTCACAACGTCCCACACATCTTTAGCTGTCATAAGGAATAGGTGCGGTTTTCCAATTGCTGGCTCCATAGAATTGATCAGCTAGGCAATCACTAACGAGTTCTCCGATCTCCAAGTCTTCCATTTTGGATTGCTTTTTGCTGGTTCCGGTTTTCCAATTGCTGGCTCCATAGAATTGATTAGCTAGGCAATCACTAACGAGTTCTCCAATCTCCAAGTTTTCCATTTCGGATTGCTTTTTGCTGGTTCCTTTTCCTCGCCTATCAAGTGGCCAAGCTTCCCTCTACCATCGATTGCTAGTTTCACCGATTGAGCCCACCCCAAATAATTTCAGCCATTTAATCGGTGAACTGTTAATAGCAGGCTGGAGTTCTGGGAGAATTGCTCTCCATTATTGCTCGATTTTCCAGAGAGATCAGTCGAATTTCTCTCTGGCATGACACCTGAACAGCATCCCTACGAGCTCCAGTCATCACTGTTTTCACCATAGTAGGAGCTGGATTCAAAATGTCCGCTCTAATACCACGTTGATTTCAAAGAAGAAAAGTAGTTTTTTCTATTTCTTATTGTCTTATTGTTACAAAGAACATTACACATAAATGGAGTCTAGGACAACTATGCTAGAGGAAGGAAATAAAAGCAGAAAAGGAAAAGATTTCCTACTTCCTAATCTTGAGGATTCAGAAATAAAGGAAACAAAATAAATGGAAACAAAAAAATCATATCCCAAGATTTTTTCCTGATTTCCCGAGATCTTCTCCCGATTCCTCTACATATTTCTCTGTTCTTGCAGATATTTATCATTGGCCTCTGCATCAACTTGATATTGAAAATGCATTCGAGCATGGTGAATTCAAAGAAGAGATTTATATAGAACAACCACCTAGGTTTGCTTCTGAGAAGGAGTACTTAGGTATAGTGCAATTCAGAATATCTTTCTTCGGCCACGAGCAATCCCCTCAAGCATTAGCCGATTTACTTCAGCAGTTCCTGGATTTGGTCTCACACGTTGTCATTCGGATTTTTTTTGGGGCGGGAGGGTGGGAGGGGGGGAGGGGGGTATAGGATTGAACACACTCAATCTCAGGGTGGTATTAATATATCTCAAAGGAAGTATGTGTTGGGTATTTAGCAGGAAACCAGTTTACTCAATGCGAAGCCTATTGTTACCTCAATGGATCCGGATGTCAACTTATTAGTTATTACCAAGGTGATGGGAGGCCTTTTCCTTATCCTGGGAGATAAAGAAGATTGGTTGGTAAGCTGAACTATCTCAAGATTCACCAAACATATCTCTTGCTGTTGGTGTCATGAGTCAGTTTTTTAAATGCACTAACGAAAACACGCTGGAATGCAGTCGTATGAATTGTGAAGTATGTTAAAGGTGCACCCGGCAGAGGACTGTTATATAGGAATAGATGCCATACTCAGATAGTTGGCTACACTGATGCTGACTGGGCTAGTTGTCCCTTCGATCGCAGATCCATGACTGGTTACTACGTGCTCATTGGAGGAAATCTGATCTCAGGAAGAGCAAGAAACAGAATTTTGTAGCTCGTTCTAGCTCAGAAGCTGAATAGAGAGCTCTAGCCATAACTACTTGTGATCTGATCTGGCTGAAAATTTTGTTGAAGAACTTGGGTAAGACACAATAGCAACTGCTGAAGTTATTTTGTGGTAATCAAGCAACCATACAATATTTTTTGAAGCCTATTTACATGAAAAGACGAAACATTTTGAGGTTGATTGTCACTTTGTTTAAGAAAAATTAGAGTCTTCGGAAATTAGGAGTGCATTTGTTAGACTTATTGAACAATTAGTTTATGTAGTCACTAAGGCTCTTAGCAGTCTCAGATCTAGTATATATGTAACAAGCTGGCCATAATGATATATATGCTCCAGCTGAGGGGAACCGTTGGAAATCATGAAAGTAGATGTGTCTATCAATTGTACACCATTCTTCATTCTTTGGTTTCCTATCTTGTAATACTTGAATATGGTATAAATACAACTGTGTGATCTCGACAAGACACAGTTTTTCTCTTATACATCTGTGTGATCTCCACAAGACAGTTTTTCCTTTCAATCCTTTATCTCATCATTACATAAATGAACATAGTATAAGTTATAGGACTCTAGTACATGGACGCTACAAGCCTTAGGCTTGCGCTATCGCAAGAATCTAGAATGTGAGTCTAAATTTTGGTGCTTAATAATAGAAAATGCCAATTGAAATAGCATTTTCAGATGGAAATGAGATAATCTATCTGAGCAGGTCTTACAAAAAAAAAATATATCACAAAGCTGTTTAGAGAACTTGCGGTAAATAGGAAAGAGAGAAGAAGGAAAAGAGGAGAAAACGAGGAGAACAAGAAAGAAAGAGAGGAAGAAAGAAACGTAAAATCAAAAGAACGGCACTCAATTTCTGTGTTCTTTTCCCTATACCTACTGCTATTTAATATATAACTTGTACAATGACCATAATGCCCCCATGTAAGTAGAAAGGAATAAAACCTAGAAAACACAAGTAACATAACAAAAAACATTTACTCAAGAAAGTGCCTCTACCCATTATATAATGGACTTATCTTTTCTTTTGCTATTGCAACTCCCCTATCACAGATTCAATAACCAAGAATTCAAGGTTTGTCAAAGCTGGTAGGAAAATTAGAATAATTTAGAGAAGCTCCATTGGCTTCCAGGATTGAAAAGAGTAAATGAGAGCATTGATTGTCTGGAAAAGCTCCAAAAGGTTTTTTGTCCACTTTTCCCCCTGTTATCCCGATGGGATTTAAAGTGGCTAAGCATAAGTAGGGTAACTTATATTAAGTCATTAAGTAAATCCTGTACTAAGAAGCATAAGGGGTTTACCACTTCCAATATCGACTACCAAAGGTTGAGCAGGTTCCCTATATACAGACTTCCAATCAATCTTGAATGGGTATGCCTGCAAATAAAGGTAATTTCTCCAAATGAGTCTAATACTATACAATCACAACTTGACCACACGCAGCATTTTGTAGGGCCTCAATAAGTAAAAGCAATCATGGTTACTGATTGGGTGTTCCATGAATATTGACAGTTGAACCTATCGTATTGCTTTTTCTTTTCTACATATGGGTGTATTGACAATTGGCCACTGCCAAAAGGACTTCATTCATCTGAGACATATAAGGCCCTGCATGTTTGTAACCTCTTCATTCAGATTTATCTTAGACATAATCGGAGAGTCACCCACATCCTATCGTAACCATTGCACTAATTCTAAATAAACAGAATTCGACAGTAACTGCAAAGTTCTTGGGCCGCAAGGCATCATCAGGATGTGTTTCAATTGTTTTTCATGATACTTAACACCAGTTAATAAAGTCTCCTCATGCCTGATGATCCATCTCGACATGATAAGATTAGCTTCTGCAAGAGGTTTACAAGCATCACGTGGAATAGAAGGATCCAACATGAGATAGGCGGTTTTTTGCAATTTAAGATTGGCATTATTTCAGAAAGGCTCTTATGTGATCACATGAAAGAAAGTATAAGCAATGAAAAAGTTAAGAAACTTACCCTATCTAATGCCATGACACCAGGAAGTTTTCTTCCTTTGAGGAAATCCCACCATATGGAAGCGTTTTCAATCACAGAAAAAGCAGGGATAGAGCTAGACTCATCTGTCATTGTTTTGCATGCCACAGAGCCAACAATGGTTACATCACAATCACCTTGACTTAACGCATTAAGTATACACGCCAATTTACTTGCTCCAACTGCAGATGCATGGCGTGACTTGAATTTCACTGGACCAATCCATGTGGCTTTCTGCTGATCATGAGGAAACAAGTGAAAAAGGTCATCCCATGAGGAGAGATGGAGATTCTTATTGAGGCAATAAAGAGCAGCAATCTAGCAGGAAAAAAATGGTTAAATGTAAGGGCAGCAATCATCTAAACAGTCAAGAGTTCCAAGAATTAACTTGGGAGACTGTAAGGGGGAAAAGAGCTCTCTTCAAGTTTTCAACCAAAAGTGGCAAGGGATATCGCACTGTAAGAACCGCCATCAAATACCTTTCCTAAGGATAAAATCATCATACTCAGCACCTAGCTAAATCAACTCTTTGTTGGCAGCAAAATAACTTTTTACCAAGGATAAAGAAAAGGCATAAGTGTTTGAATAAGTAAACAAGAATATCAAATTAAGACTTCCATTATCAATTAAAGTTACGAAAACTTCACCTTTGACTTTTTAAGCAGGGCCTTTATTTCATCCAGTGTGCTGGGTCCAATATCAACAGGCATCCAGCCTAAAAATATAAGAAGGGAAAGATGCACCAGGTGAACAATTTAGGTCACTGAAGGAGGATGATGAAGATAAAACAACTATTGCCAACAGCAGATAATTGTGACTTGTGATCCGAGAAAACCAATTGAGATTGGGTAAAATGATGTCAGGTGAATAAGTAACAAGCATTAAATAACAGTAGATTCTTTAACCCACTAAAATTAAAACAAAGTTTCCATTCCTATAACTCCAAAATGGCGCACGAATGGCACTTACCACTTTGCCTTTATTAGATTAATTCCTCTGAGTTATGTGAAACACAAGAGATAAAGACTGTAATTAGAGATGACAATCATAATGAAAATAGGGTGACACGACTTCTAGTGAGAAATGCAAAACCAGCTTTCTTGAAGAGCATTTATGGACACAAATTACCCGTTTTTGCAGTACACAAGCATACTAGATCTAAAATAACACTTCAGGAGAAACAAATTCCAAAAATGCAAAGAGACCTATCCACTATGTTAGAAACATAATTGGAAGATAAGCAGACATTCAACTTAGGGAAGAAAACCAGCGATGTTTATAAACCATGCAAAGCAAGGATTTGAAGACTAACGAAATAAAGTTTGTTTCCCAGATGCAGTTTGAGTGGAACGACATAGTGACATCCCCACATAACAAGGATAGGGATGGACACCAGTTAAATTTTTGTAGGACAATCTCTATGGTGTACATGTAGAATGAAATCTATCTCCACACAAAACAACATTCTTAATGCCCACAGAATCTGATGGTGCATTTGGAATGCTGTTTTGGCATGGTGAAACATATAATCTTTAATGCTTCATTGTAACCATGGATCCTCGGCCAGAAGAATCAGAAAATGCCACGTAGAGGAAGATGACTAATAATGTGTTTAGCATATGATGCATCTCTTTCTCTGATGACTGATACCACAGTCATCTTATTGACATGGAATCCCTGCTCAATTCTGTTCTCCTTTCAGAAAGAGAAGTCCCTCACCTTATGAATAGTGAACCAAACCTCTTAGGAAATGATAATGGTGACACCAAGCCCAGGTTCTGAGTTGAAGACTAAGAAGGTTTCCTACAGTTATCTTCCTCTGGAAGCCCAATTGAAGGAGTAGAAAATTTTGGAACCTCACTGTTACGGGGGTTAAAGATGGATCTCTAGATAGCCTTCTAGTTTCTAGGCAATGACCCATTTGTCATGGATTTTGTCCCCTCAATGCCCTTGAAATGATAATACTTTCCTTGTGAAACAATGAAAAAATCATCAATTCAATAAAAAAATATGCAACTGAACAGGAAGAATTTTCAGCAATTTATTTGTGTGAATACAAGCAAAGCAGTTATATGCTAGACAAGTCTAGACACTTCTGTCCTCATCTAGCAAGAACAAGTTACACCACAAATTTCATATACTAAAGCCCATCTGTGATCACCATCTTAAATGATTTGTGTGTTGCAGCCCAATCACGATATACTAATTAAAGCAACGTATATACTGCAACAGAGGAAGCGATGGCTTAAAAGGCCGCAAGTTCCAACAGAAATGAATATGAAGATTGACGAGCATTAAAACTTTAAGCTTCCTGTGCTGCAGTCATCAATGTAAGTAGCCTCATGACCATTGTATGAAGTGTATCAGCTTAATGCATTTGACTCAACAAGTCAGAAACCTTACCACCATAATCCAGCAGGGGAAAAAGGTTATTATGAGCTTAACTATTGCCCACAAGATTCAAGAAGCCAGACAACTTAACATTTATTGGATGTCACAGAATACACACAAACACATGCATGCACGAATATATAGACAAACATGAACCCACATGGGCCGTGAAAATCTTCTGAAAAATTTATGACAATGTAGAAGGAAGTTAAATAAGTGAAAAGGGATTGTTAAGCTTCTTCAATTAGTATAAGAGAAACGAGATGAAATAAAGCTGCTCCCGTGCATGACCTATGGAGAGGCTTGGGACAGTTAGCGTCTATTTGGCAACGATTTTGATTCTCCGATTATGTTCCCAGAACAAAAAAGGATGAGAAACATGTTTGGTAACGTAAATGATTCTGATTCTAATTCCGTTCCCAGGAATAGTTTTGGAGCAAAAACAAAAATCAAAAATAAGTTGATTCCGGAAAAAAGAATCACTTTTGAGAATCACAAAAAAATCAAAATTTCATTTCTTTTAAAAAGATTAAGTCCATGTGGGCTTCTGAACTTAAAATAAAATTGAAATTAAATTTGAAAATATACTAAAAACTAATTTTTTAAAATATTTTTTATAAAAAATTAAATTTAAAACTAAGATATAAAATTTTACAAAAAAATTTAAAAATTTAAAAAGGGGAGAAATTAAAAAAATTTTAAAAGTTCAAAAAACTGAAAAAAAATTAAAAAAAAAAGATGAAAATTTATTATAAAAAAAAAAAGGAGAAAAAAAGAATTTTCCCCACCTGGTTGTTTCCGGAAACAAAAATTTTGTGCGATTACCAAACACGTTCTGATTCTCTAAAAACCATTTAGGGAACAGAATCGGAAAATATAATTCTAATCGGAATCACCTTTTTGGATTAGAATCGTTGTCAAACAGGCCCTTAGCCTAATTAAAAAGGTGCACTCCTATTTCTTACGAAGTTTGGCGGGTTTTTATAGGTTAAGGGATAATTTTTATTGAAGTGTAAACAAGGGCTGCCAACACATGGTTAAAAAAGATAGAATGAGAGATCGGGTAACAACAATTTCTTTTCCAATCCTAGGGCATAATTCCTTATTCCTTGCCATGCCAATATCTCCAGCTCAATAGTAATTCAAGTGATTATAATCTCCTTAGGGGTCTAGTAACGGCATCACACAGATCCAAAGACCACGAATTCCAAAACGAAAGCAGGACAAGGAAATTGCCACTGGTAATATTGGGGAGGGAGAGGGGGAGAGAGAGAGAGAGAGAGAGAGAGAGAGAGAGATGGAGATGGAGATGGAGACGGAGCATCCTGCAACAATAAGTCACCAAAGAGAAAAGCTGAGAAATTCTGTGACCTAAGAGGTTGAATCTCACCTTTTGAAATTGCGTGAGCAGGAAATAGTTCCAACTGATTTGGAACCTTTTCATTCAGGCACCAAAAATCTTTTGGATATAAAATAGGGATGTTCCTATCTTGCGCAACCTGGACTAACTCTGAAGCTTCTTTAGTAGCCCCTAATTCCAATTGGTTTAAAGGAACTAAGAAACCCAACACATGCATAATCTGAAAAGACATCATTCCCACGAAGACCAGCCCATCACAAACAGAAGCCAAGGAGCACAATGCAGCTGCTTTGTTGGAGAGATTAGTTCCTCCAATCTGTATCAGACATTAAATTACATGTGAGAGAGGAGCAACAAAATAATCTACTAGCAAATCCATATCATTTTCGAGTAACAGCAGAGCGTACAATTGCTATATGTGGCCTTTTGCCACTTCCCACAGCATTCTTCAGTTTTCTCAGGCTCTCCTCAAATTGGAACCCAGCAATAGAGGAATAGCAAAAGCTAGTAACGCCAACAGTGGATGCAAGAACTTTATGTGACTGGGAAAACGAGTCATTGACGAAAATATCGACCCCAGATGATAGAGTCTCCGCAAATTCTAATGAATTACAAACTTCCCCCTTAAACTCAGAAAGGTTCTCAAGAAGTAGCACCTTCATCTTCTCAAGAGCTTCTGAAGGTGGACTATAATGAGAAAGGCACTGTGATGGCACAACATTGACCCCGAGGACTAGTGAGAGGTGCTCTGAAATATAGATACAGCACATAATGATCAGCCATAGCATGAAAAACACCATCCCTAATCAGACTTGTTAAGGACTTTCTGAGCTAATGATTCAAGTCATAAGACTGATACCAGTTCCCATACTTCATCAAGTTACTAATTCTCACTGAAATATAGTTAAGTGCAGGATAATTATCACTTAGGCCCATATTGTTAACAATGATAATTAGCAATAATGTACCTGCAACAGACTGAAGATCAGGAAATCTTGAATTGATTCCATCACTCCAATCACTCACTAGAACGATCCTAGCCCTGGCTTCCAATAGATATTTAATGGTTAGATGTGCATATAAGATTGACTGAACTGTATGGTCCTGTTCTTCCCGAAGCAATATGGAAGAATCAAATCTGACCATGACTACTTTATCCTCAAGCTCCTCCTTCGGAAACTTCCCAAGTGTTTGTATGTATGGGAGAGCATCTGATTCTCCTCGCTTCCAAAAAAAGGCCTGAAAGACAAAAATGAAGCATTGAGAAATTATCACATTTTACCACTATATATAAACTATTGAGACAAGAGTGCATGACATGAAGAAATTAACTACTAAAAAGTTAAGCCAATTATATAAGGAAGTAAGCAGACATTACTGGTCCTGACGAAAAGTTTCATAGACCCCATAGATTGTGCATGGAATGCATTGAATTGAAATTATCTTTCCCATTGTGTAAACTATAAGCATACAGGAAAGAGAAGTCGGATGACATTAAAAGAATCCAGCTTTTTCTTTCATAACATACTTAATGAGGAAGATTTTGGTTTTTCAAAACACATAATATGCATATCACAAGAACAATAATGCCTAGAAGATTGAAAATTTTCCTTATTGAATTACTTGACAAGCACCCTACAGGCATTCACTCACAGCATCTTTCCTAAGAATGAGGTTATGTATTTAGCAACGTGCCAATGTTATTCCTTCCTTAACCTGTATTGTGTACATATACCTTCATATGGCATGTTTAAAGAGAATGGACGTACTGTGAGTCATTGATGAGAGACCATAGCTAAATATAAATGAATAGAAGGAAGGATAAATCCTCATGCTCATCAAGGGTAAAGTCAATGACAGAAACTAGCAAGCCCGGCATTTTGCCACCTTACACTTCCATCCTTAAAAACTCCACCTCACACTTCCTTCCCAAAACTGGAAGTTTATACAGTTTATGGGTTCAACAATTGTCATCTATTTTCATCCAAGGGAATGGGACCTTCTGAACATGAAACATATAGTTGACCATTGTCCTTGAATGTTGCCTGTCAATACATGGAACGGAAGGTTAAAATGCACTAACACTATCTGTTATCCTCAAATTTACTATTTCTTTACTCAGGATAAGCAAGCCATTAATCTTTACAAGCATTCCCAACAAACTGTGACATCACAAATTCATTTGCTAGAATAAGCAAAGGTGGAGGCAGGATGCATCCTCTATGAACATGATCTAAGACAAGGGCAATTCTATTCAGGAAAATGATGATAAATCTATAGAAGAAATAAATCTCTTTTGTCAAGATTCTACCAAGAAGGTAGTAGTAATTTTACACTTCTGTTTCCCTCTTATGCAAGGGTCCTGGTCATGTTCAATATCAAGATAGTTCTGTCATGCAGCCTATATTCTTCACAATGCCAAGGGGGTCTGTAACATGTAAAAATTATTCCATTAATGGAACAGACAGCTTTCAACAGCCAAACTTGTGGCACAGTGTGACTTCCCAGTATCAGCAACAATTTCGTAAAAGCCAGAGAGATAAGATATACCATTTCTAACTCTTCTATTTTGTCTGTCAGAAAAAACACATCGAGCAACAGGGAGCAGCAGTTAAGTCTCTGACCAAGAAACATCTCTTTATTAAATGGGGAGAAGGAGCAGAGCTACTTGATGTTTCACGGTCCTCCATTTTATGTACAGATCATGAGATGAACCAATACCAATGTGACCAATGCATGCTCTTTAACAATGTAGAAACATCACTTGTGTGCTCAGATGACTACATATGGATAGCGCAGGCAAAGGCAAGGGCAATCTTTGTCAAAGAGAAAACTTGCACTTTGCAGACAAAAAAAGAAAATGAAGTGGATCACCATAAGAATGCACATAAGAATATAAATTCATACTGGCACGTACCTCGTGAAACAGTAACATTTTACCACCTAACTGTAAAACTAACCTAAGAAGGAATTCAAAGAAATAAGGGATAAGCACATTGGAATTCATAAAACTTGCCATGAAAGTGCAATTTAATTCTAAAACTTTCGAACAGTGCAATTAAGTCCTCAAAATTGTCATGAAAATGCAATTGAGCCCTTCAATTTATCAAAGTGCAATCAGGTCTTAAAATTCGTCAATTTCCGTTGATTGCACTTTTTTAAAACTTTAGGACTCAAATTACCTTTAAAAAAGTTTTAGAACTCGATTGTACTTTTCTGACAAGTTCTGGAACTTTTGGTACATTTGTCCCAAGAAACAACTAGAGATAGTCTCAGATCCAGCTGCCGCACCTTGTGTTTAGCAGAAGTCTCGTTAGAACCTGCGGGCGGTAAATTACCTGCCCAAGATTCAATCCCAAAGATGAGTACGCTTTCAACGGACAACGAACAGTGGAGGACAGCCATCGGCAACCAACTTTAAATCAAACAATCTATATCATAACGTTTACCTTGCCGAGATGATTGAGCTCCAACGAAGAATCCAGAAAATTCAGCATTTCCGCCGACATAAGTGCCTGATATGGGGGGAACGGATTTGAATATGCGGCTCCGAGGATGACGGGCATTGTTGAAGAAGAGTGTGGCTCCAAGCGGATGCAGAAGTTGGCTCATGCTCATCAATCTCCCGCTACCTTCTAGACCTTCAGATGAGTCTCAGCCGCATTTAATCGAACACAGAGTGATCATCGCGACGACCCAGTACAAGAACCAGCAGCGAAACAAAGCATTTCAAAGATTAAGGCCATAACCAACGTAGACGAACGAGTCTCAAGCACAATCGCCGCCGAGAAATCGTTCTTGTTCGCGCCAAAAGAAAATAATTGGAAAAAGCAGTTCTTCGACTCGGAACTACGAGCTCAAAGTACGCTCTAGACTACGGTAAGCATTTGTCACGTACGGCTTCGTCACTCAGCTCTTAAGCTTCGTCAGGAGATAAATGGCGGAAACAAGAACAGAGAAGGAAGAGTGGGCGAGCACGGACAGAGTTAGGCTCGGATAAGTTTTTGCGGGGAAAAAGTCAAAAGAACGTCTAAAAAGAACATCTAAATTTGAGAAAACGGGAAAATTATAAAATAAAATAAAAAATCCCAAACCTTTCACATTTTTACCGATACAATCTTAAATTTTTATAATCTAAGTGCTCAAATAAAAGTTGTGCTTTCACATATTAATTTCTTGGTGTTGCAACGGTTGCTTTTAACCCTAGACTACAGTTGTGTGTAGAGCGTTCAAATAAACGGACTTTTTTTAAGTTAATTATGATTATACAAATTTGAGGTCATGTCAAAGCGTTTTTACTTAAGCATATGAACTTGTAAGGGCTAAGAACACCTTATAGAACCTTGACTTTCGAGTGAGACTCTTTCAAGGTTTGCCAATATATGTTTACCTTGTCTTTGTGCATTCAATCTTTATTAACATGAATGCAAGCCAACTGCGTGGGATTTTTTAGGACTGTAAAGTTGAAATTCAGAAAAGCAATACAACATCCTAATTCAAAAAAAAAAATTTGCTTGAATTGCGAAAGAATTCTGTTGAACGTGAGACGTGCAACTATATATAAGAGGTGTAAGAACAAGAAGGAAAGTGGAACCCGCAATGGAAAAAAAAGAAACAATATAACAAAGAGTTGATCAAATAAAATAAGTAGATCAATTTTATAGAATTGTAATTGAAGTGGTGGGCTACATAAGGGATAATATCGTCAAAATATTAAAATAAAGAGTGTCAAACCCAAAAGAGGATAATATCGTCAAAACATTAAAATAAAGAGTGTCAAAGCCAAAGAAGGAGCCGAAAAAACGCTTCCCTTATCAATTTTACAAATAACTAGTCTAAGAGCATGTGCAAGGCACGTGCCTATAAGTTCTTCCTCTTTAATTGAAACTAGAATATTAATTACCCCGTGCAATGCGCCGGATGGATTAGGCTTTAAAGTAGGTCCAATACTATCGTCCTCGTAAAAAAAAAAAACCATATTACATGTCTACAGAATAGCAAATCCATCTTATGTCTCTCCAATTTTATGTTTGATCAAAGGAAAGTTCACCTAAAGCAACCAAACGAAATTCGGACATCCGATTTATATCTTCGTAACCCAAGTTAATAAGAAGACGTGACGTCTTTTATTGTTTAAAATTTGTTTAAATTATCGTTCATAAAATCATCCCAATTTTCACGCAGACGTATTGTTATTTCTTTTATTTATCTTACCTACTCAACAGCAGAAGCCGAGTAATTCTCGTAGACACGGCACTTTTTGACTTCAATTATGTCGAATGCATTCAAATTACCTTCGAGTAAACTATTTTTTCCATCTTCATCTCGGCGAAAATAAACTATCGACGTCTAATTTATCATGTTGTTCAATTTCCACGTCACCAGGCTATCATCATGTCGGGGTTTTTTTTTTTTTTTGCTCGTTTAATTTCTTTTAAGAATTTCGATTCACGAAACTACCACAAAAGAAAGTCTAAACAAAGCTCAGCTTGTGTATACCAACGTGTGTATAATTATCCCTACGACATTAGCCAAAAGCAAATTCTCTGCCACTTCAACCTTCGACTTTCCCTTCAAAATTTGAAAATGAAAAATGTTGTTCGGATTCTAAAGAAGTACGAAAGTCTTATATACGACCTTACATAATATTTGAGTATCGCGAAAAGTTTCGTGTGTTGTGATTAAATGGGTATCATGATTCTCATAGGTTGCCCGGAATTTAAAACAAAATAAATAAATAAATAAAAATCATTCGAAAACCATGTGCTTATGGAAAGCCACGTGGCACGTGTCGGTCCAATTTGGTATTTGAAATTTAAGTTGACAATGAGAAATTCATATGCGTTTTCTTTTTTTTTTTTTATGAAAACGGAGGTCGGCTCAATGGAAGATTCACAATGTTCGGAATCATCTTTATAGCTTTGAGTGCACGAAAAATTATCTCATAATCTGCAAGTCAACTCCACGAGCGACATTTCGTATTAGAATGACCGACGCTTACTTGAACATTTGTGAATGCATGTCATGTAGTTAGGGAAATGAGGAAAACCGTGGGCCTTGGTCAAAGGTAAGTATGCAAAGTCAAACTTGTGTTTACCCCTTGTGATATCGTACATCGCTGTAGCACTTATCATTCCTCGCCCGCTCATTTTAACTATCGTAGAAATAAATCTGTCAAACGGGTAGGTCGGATCAGATTTGGATCAATTCATAAATGGTCCAACTTGTTTCTTATAAATTTTTAAAAAATAAATGTCACTACAACATTAGACGATTTTTATTCTTTTATTTCGAAGATTGGGCGAGGGTCGGACTCGCCGGCGACCGGCGAAGGCTTCACGGCCTTCGCCTTGTGGCCGGCGAGGGTCGATCGGCCCTCACCTGTGACCGGCATTGCCGGATCTCGGATTTTAAAAAAATAAAAGAAAAGAAAATAAGAAAATAAATATAAGTTATTGGAAAACTAGAAATATTATAAAAAAGTATTCAAAAGGGATGATACATCATGAATGGATCGACTCAACTAATAAACTTGATAAGCTAAATGGATTGTAAGTGGGTTGAAAAACAAACCCATATACAATTAAGCTTACGATTCAAACCCATTAACAATCCAATTATTAGAACTTGACTAACCTATTTAGGACCCATCTCATTGAATACGGATTAAAACGGGATTTTCAACCAATTTTGACGCCTCCACGTAAAATGTACTAGAGCATTAGAAACTCTAGTCTCAAAGTCAAACTTCAATTGTTCTCATGCAGAGTTCTAGCTCGAGCTAAATTGAAACGACAATCATGCGTCAAACTCATTCGTGACAAAATTAACGCATACATGACGTATGAATCACACATAGTCCTGCTGCTCGTGCTCAATTCGTAAGTTGCGCGAATTCGACTCTATTGCTTTTCAAGTTCAAGCTAATTGAGTAGCTTTGATTGTTTCATTAAGTCCGGCTCGAACCTAAAATGTAATACATACTCAAATATCTTGTGACTCTAGCAGGACAGTTGCATGTAAACATATTTGTTAATTTGAGGGAAAATTGCAAAAAAAAAAGCCCTAAATTTATTGCACTTGTGCCAATTCGGCCATAAACCTTTTAACAATTTGTTGATATAGTCCTTTTGGCCAATTTTAATTGGAAAATGATGACATGACGATCTAATCAGCGGTGACCGCCCTATGTGGTGTATCGGTGCTGATGTGGACAATTTTTATAAACAAAAGTTTTTTTTTTTTTTTTTTTCTTTTCTTTTTTCTGGTGGCTAATCTCGGGCGATGGCTAGCCACGGGCAAGGGGCCTTGCACGGGCGAGGGTCTTGACCGTTACCCGCAGCCGGTGAGGGTCGTGACCCTCGCCGGCGGCTAGCGAGGGCTTCGAGGCCCTCGTCTAGTGGCCAACAAGGGCTTGCACAACCAACAAAAAAAATAAATTAAGTAAATAATTTAAAATGTTTAAAAACTAACAAAATTGTAAAAATTGTTCAAGTCAACACTGATGGTACTACGTGGGACAACCAATGTTCATGTCAGCGATTTTCGGTCAAAATTAATCGGATGAACTAGACGGATAATTTATCAAAAGGTTTATGACTAAATTGGTCAAATTAAAAAGGTTTATAAATGGATTGAAACTAGTACAATAGGATTATGGTTTTACTGTTAATTTTTATTTAATTTTTTATAGAAAATTGTAAACATCATAAAAAGATAAAACTTTCAAGTCGAATCTCGAACTTAAAAAGATGAATATTAAGTCGAGTTGGAGCATTAAACGGTGTCGGATCGACTGTGCTCACAGATGAACCGGATCTGGATCTGGGCCTTACGAGAAGGCCCAGACCCGGATCGGTTCTTGTTGGTTAGACCGTACGTCGTCCCACTTCAGCCTCCAGCCCATAAGTCTGAGAGTCTCCGAGCAAAGCAGCGATTTTTCCATTCTTGTTCGTCATCAATCGATCAGAGCTCTTGGCCGGCCTCCAATCGGCGAGTCGTTGGCGGAAGGAGGAGGAAAGAAAGCAACGATGAGGTTCGGCTTCGCCATTGGCCTTTTCGGAGTTGTGATTCTGTCGCACGCCGCTTATTCCACCGTCCAATGTGAGCTCAATTTGTGTGAATTTTCTCGTTCTTTCACGCGCTCGCAGTGGCGAGTGCAGCGCTTGGGATTTTCATTTTTCATGTTCTGAACTTGGGTTTGCAGATAGGGGCTTGTTGAAGATCATGGAGGAGGAATTCTCTGGGCCACCGCTTAACGTAAGCATCTAACTGTGGCTTCGCGGTTCAGGATTCGGTCTGCTTTTGTTGTTCTGCATCTAATTTGGAGTGGAATTGCAGGTGGTTGCTGAATTGCTTGTAGGGCTCGTTCTCTGTACGTGGGCTGCTCTCACTGTGCCTGGGAAATTCCTCTCGATCCATCCTGATTCCGAAGAAAACAGGTGAGATTATTGGCCTCATGTTTAGTTGGTTCTCTACTGTTTGAATTGGGGAAAATTTTCTTTTGGGTTTGTCTTAGCGCCAAGTTGCTATGTTGCTAGTTTTCTCACTTGTGATCTTTAAGTAGAGTAGTTAATCAAGGGACACAGCAGGGAAGCTGAGAAGCCACAAACGTTGTGCATGATTTTGCGCTTTAACTGCGGATCATGTTGGATAGTAAGCATTTAGAGTATCTGGTTAGAAGTTCGAGATTTTGCCGGAGTCCAACTTAATGAGGTGTTCTCGTAGTACTTTTTGTATTCTATTTTCCCCAAACGTTGAAAATGATTCAGAGAAAGCTCCTAAGTACAGTCCGATAGCCACTATAGCCATATGTCGTAAAGGTTTACAAAACATCAGCCGGTCTCCTGTGGTTGATATGATTGTTTATGCCAAAGACCTTTCTAGATTAACTGTTTAAGTTTTAAGTGTCTATTTTTCTCCATCCTTTAATTGTAAGGAAGAGAAAGCGGTCTCTTGTCCCATCGGGGTAGGAATGTAGATCCCATTATGTCCTTGCACTATCTTATTCAGTGTCCTGCTTTAGCCCCCATATATTTTTCCCTAGAGTTTCTTCCAGGTCTAAATTAGGATTCCCAACGTCATTATAAACCAACCACAGAGTCGCATCGTATCACAAAATCCTCTTTAGAAAATATTTTGAGTGCCCAAATCATTTTAATTCCTCTTCTATGAAAGTCTGTCATGTTGAGGAATATATCATGTCTTTTTTTCTGATATATAATGTCAATGTAAAATTTCATCTAGCGTTAAGGTACACAATCTCATAATTTGTGGAAATGGTTGGATTAGGGTGGTATTTGATTCAGTTTGGGGTATATTCTTCTGACACAGTTCAGTGATGTCAAGTTGAAGAATTTCAAAAAATGGATGCTTGGTATAAAAATCTTCCAGATTAAACTTTGGCTACTATGTATTGGTTGGAATTAACAGAAAATGCACGTTGGCGTAACACATCTCCACATTGTCTTAAGAGTTTGTATCTCAATATCACATAAGAAGCTACCTCAAAGAAATTGATAAGATTTGTAAGTGGCCGTTATATTAAACCATCAATAGGTATTAACACATCTCCACTTACAAATCAATAGATTTGTAAGTGGCCGTCACATAAGAAGCTACCTCAAAGAAGCTACCTCAAACCTGTTCATAGTATAAACAGGTTTGATATCTGAATGGCAAAACCATGTAAAAAGATTGTCAAACAAAAGTACAAAGTATGTTTTGAAAATGGCCCAGCTCAAATACACGACTTCCTATCTCGATAACACAGTGAATTTTCAAGCTAAAAAAGAGAATTATCTTATATGTTTACTTGGATAAATGGTTACGGTTTGAATGACCTGCTTTCGAAACCGAAACCAATGTATATACGAATAATCCATAGGTGGCAGTTTGGTCCAATGTATCAACGCCTAACGAATACGTTTTCCTGCCTGATATTTTGTCTTTACATAATTGAAATTCCTTAGAATTACTCCTTGCTGTCAGTACTCAGTAGCAATTGGAAACTCTCATCCAGCAATGGTGAATTTTTCCAATAACACGTTTGAAAGTGACTTCACTGTTACTTAAAGGTTGTGCATAATCGTTTGATGGATGTTCCTAAATTTAACGTCAACTTTTACAATTTCTTATATAGACATACTCTCAATCAGCACTTTGACTTACCCTTGTGGATGACTTTTTGCCTATTTGTTCCACATTGGTTGAGGCTTCCATGTTAGAGATTAAAAGTAGAAACGAATCATAGGAAATTTCTCTTAATGAATAACTAATTTTTTATTATCTGTGTTAAAATGTCCAACACAAATGCTAGTTATTAAGTGGAGGGAGATTACACTTATACACCCTATAGACATGCGATGTGAAATGCTTCAGAATTCCCTTTCATGTGCAAACTGGATGAAGCACTACATGGGAATTGATAAACAGCAAACGAGACAAACAAGAACGGTATAGGAAATGAAATAACTAATGGGAATGAATAATTTAGACTGACTCTGATTCTATGTTAAAAAGTCCAATAAAAAAGCTTTAGTTGTTAGATAGAGAGGGACTGCATGATGTAACACCAAAATAGACTTATAAGCAATATGGGATATTTCAACAATTAGCTGTCGTGGATGTATTCTTTTGTTTACCTGTTGATGCTTAAGAGGTTTTTTCTTTTTCTTTTCTTTTTGTAAGATTTCTTTGGTAGATTAATTCAAAGTGTGATTAAGTGGCCATATAAAGTCTAGACTGTCTAACTAGAATGAAGAAATAGGTAAGCTGCACCTCTAACATGTTCTTGCGGTGTTGATGCATGTGCTACATATCTGACAAGCAACTTAGAGTAGCTTAGCTTGCTGCCCTCGATGATGATGCCTCTCTAATTACGGCTATGTTGTTCATGATGATTAAGTACGAACAATATGAGATATTGATCACTTTTTTTTTTATGGTTAAAAATGACATTCAGTACAGTCATCTTCATGCTTTATGATGATGCTAAAGTTCTCAACTGATTGTGTTATTATGTGCTCTCATGTTTCTCAGAATGGGCAATTAGCTTTTCTCTTTTCGGTTTGTTTACATGCGCCTGATTTTATAGCTTGTGCACTTAATTTTAATATCGTGTATGTATTTCTAGATGTATTTCGTACATGTTTTTCATTACAACTTATCGAACTCCTTGAATAAACGAGATTTAGAAGATTTTTCAAAGGTACCAATTATCTTGTAAACTCAATACTTAAGATAGTTACGGACCGCCAATTGTGTATATCAACTAGGTTTAAAGAAAGATGAAGCTGCCTTTTGACTCGTTAAATAGACATATATTCTAGTCATGGTGCCCATTAGCATGTGCAGACTATTGCACAGAAAGAAGTCTAATTGAGTGTAGATTTTTGTGAGTGACGCATTTGAGCTATATGCTGCATTGAAATGCCCTGTAACTTGAATTAAAAGAGAGGAATCCCCTTTTGCGACTTTTTTTCACGACTCTTTTGGTGGGAAATATTACTCAATACAATTTGTGACCAATTTGATGATTTCAAGTGTCCCAAGTTTCTTGTTTACTATGTTTCATTGATTTCCAAGAATCTTTGTGAAGCTATCTATTCTCTGGCCTTGTTTGACATGATCACTAGAAGATGATGTGTAGGTAACGTGGTTGAAACGTAATAATCCTAAGAGTTGGTTTGTTGAGAATATGTTTAGGTTTGTTCTGATATTTGTACCTTCAGCATATACATTTTTATTCTCCCATACATAAGCCATAATAAGGCCCATAAGGGCGCTCAAGATTTCTACATATACATATTTACACTGCAATGTACATTTTCTTGGTTTTGCAGGATAGTCTCTCTCCCAGACAACATGGACTTCATGATTTTCAACCACCGCGGTAGAGTGCTTCCTTCTCAACTGGATCTGAAGTTGAAGCATTGAAACTTCTGACGTAATGAATGCCCTGATGGCTTTATGAGCTTTCTTTCCCTCCATTTTGAACTCGAGACACGTAGAAGTCTTATAATCCAAGCTTCACTAAAATTCCAAAAGCGTTCACTCTGTATAATTGCTGGAACTGTAGGAAAAACTGGAGATTTGCATTTATTGGAGTACTTGCTGATTTTATCGTGCAAACAGAAAGATTGAATTTGATCGAGAAGCACAACATCACGTGTATGTTTAGTGTGTGTTTGACGTTTGGAGCTCTAGTGTGGTGAAAATGAGATCCATCTAGATTTTCCCTTTTGATGTTTCGAGCTCTATATGCAAAGCCTCCTTTATCTTCTTGTGAGCTTTATTTTATTGATGTCCGGTGGCTTTATACTCCGTCTAATCCATAAAAAAGATCTGCTACCTACCAAAAAGAGCACCCGTTCTCACTTTGTCATGGAAAAGGGGGACTTCCTCTTAGATTGACTGCAATACACGACGGCTCTACCATAACACCTCAAGTTCTGGTACGGTAGTAACTTCAACGAAGAAAATAGGCATTAAGGCCTCTGGCAGTTTTAGGGTCACTGGAGCCGAGATTTCATCAAGAAAATAGGTGCATGATGTTTTGACGTGTCAACGCGTCAAGACGGGAAAAAGTTGCATGTACTTTTAGTGCGAAGAAACACACCTTAAGGTATCGAGAGAGCCCCTGGGATGAACATTGATTAAAAAACAGAGCCTGCCCGAAGGCACCCTACCATGGCAAAGTACAGATTGATTCAAGAGTCGTCAAGGCAGTTTTTATGTGTGTGAGAGAGAGAGAGAGAGAGAGAGAGGATGAGGTTGAAGTCTAATCATATGCTTGTCCAAGTAAGCCGATCTTCACCTCATGCTTGTCTTCTGAATTGCAGTTTTTTCAGAATTAGGACTCCAACTAGCAAAAGAGTACACGAGCCAGATGCATGCACCGCTACAATGGGCTGTACGTAGATACATGAATCTTCCCATATGTCAAACACTAGGTTCTAATTCTTCCACAGCCTAACATCAAATCCTGCCAGTCCTTTTCTTTTCCCTTTAGTATGGCCTAGGCCAATGCCCTGCCAAATACTCGAGAACCAAAACCCTGTAATTTATCTTCTTCCACATCGCATTTAATACGTAAGTATGGGCACCTCAGATAAGGAACGGCGCACCGAATAAATTTCTATATCAATAGAAGGAAAAGGTATGATTGCTCTTTACAATCCATTTCTCTGCCTCAAGTTCTCCTGAAAGAGGCCAAGTGGATTGTCAAGTTGAATAACCACAAGGAGATCACATGCACAGTTGCAGTCATTCAATGAGGAAAGGCCGAAACTTCCAAGTATAAATCCGCCAGTGTTTCTATTTCCATTACAGAGAAAGAACATGTACAGGATCTAGCATTGTTGGTGAAAGTCGCGAAAAAAATGCACATCAAGCACAAGGATGAGAGCAACGAGAAATGGAGGAAAAATAGCTCATTTCTCAGTCTAGGAAAGGCAATGAAACAGTTCCAGAAGGTTGTCCTCTATCTCTGCAGACGGCCCGTGAGATACTGCAACATCATCAAGGGAAACGATAGAATGGCCAAAATGAAAGACGGATACTTCTCTGTCGTCACGATAGGGCGTGGCGAGCCCAGGAAGTTCATTGTTGCATTAAGATATCTCAGCCATCCTCCATTTCTCAAGTTATTAGATGCAGCAGAACGGGAATTTGGATTTAATCAAGAAGGTGTTCTTGTAATCCCCTGCGAACCAAGTGAGCTCCAAAGAATCCTATCATGAAGTGTGCAGATCAGGATTGACAAGTGCAGGTCAAATTCCAACAAGCAGGAGAGCAAATCCAACAAAATTACTTGTACTTGTCGAAAATATATGTATACAATGTCTAGTAACATATCATTTCAACAGTCTCATTGGCATACATAAAAGAGTTTCAGGAAAATATATGTAGATATCCAAAGGTCACATCGGACTCCTTACTAGTTCTGAAGAAATAGTGTAATTAAATCAGAACAAATCATGCTGGACATTGCCCTGTTTCCAATCAGTTACATAATAATTCCAAACTCATGGCAGTCCTGAAGTATCACGGGTAATGTCAAGGATATCTCCCTTTTAGGACATTATCTCGGAGATAGGATTGACATACGTTATTTCCTTTTCAGTAAAAATTAGTTCCAATTACATTAAGGGGATTGAGTACTTTGCAGCACCAACTGAAGGTAGAAGAGGTACTGTTTGTCCGGGTCCTACTGTACAAGACACAGTTGATTATGTCTCATGAATTCCAGAGAATGGACGGGTTGTCTCATCAAGCATCAGCAGAATCAAGTATTTGTGAGGTACTAGATAACACGGCACAAGAAAATTCTACATTTTGAATGAGGAATGCTGCATGGTGTTAACATTACACCAAGTATCCAAGAAATAGAAAGTCGTCAGTTCAGTATGAGAAGTAAAAATTGTCCTTCCATTAAGACGTCATACAAGCAACCAGGACAATTTAGTTTCAACTGTGTGGTACAAACAATGCACTGCAGAGTGACTTCAAGAGGAACAGATATGCCCCAGCCTACTTAGCTCATATTTTACCAGGATAACCCAGTAAAAGTTTACTCAAAAAACCTTCCTTGACCATATATATGCAGTTATGCACTTCCTCGAATGTGAAACACGCTATATAAATATGAGAAGGTGCAATGTCATCTAAATGTCAATTCAGGGTCATCAAATAGCTATGATATAGTAAAGCATTGAAGAAGAGTAGACTCAATAGGTATCGCTCAACAGTTCGCAAACTTAATCAACTAATGGTTTTTGGACACTTCTCATATATTTCACACATATAAGAACAAATATCTAGAAACTGCTGCTGTAACGTATAAATGTGTTTCATTTTAAAAGTTGCTCTCAACACACGAGTTTACTGTCAAAAATCACTTGTGAGTAATCAACAATTAACTTTACACACTCCAGTCCAGTTCAACCTAGGAAGCGGCTGCAACTGGCCTGATTGGTGCAGTTCGAAGAATCGGGAACTGGCCCAAGACACGGTAGATTCATGGTTATAGCTTGGGAACTGCACAATCCAGGTTGGTTCCAGGTTTGAACCGCGTTTTTTAAACAAATTTCTGCCTTTATTGAAAATGAAGAACATAGGTCTAGTGGCTGGTGAAGATTCAAACTTTGGTCCCAAAGAGAGAAAGTCATTAATGCTAATTCACAGAATATTCAAAATCCTTTGACCATTTTAGGTTTTTTACAGCCACCACAAATACATCCCTCTATGTTGTACCTTCCTCTCATCCTTCAACCTAAGTTCTGATGCTAATCTACAATAATCTCTCATGTCTTGGATCTCGTGCTTTCATCCCTTTCTAATTACCATCTCCATAGTCCCCCTTTATTAGAATGGTCCTACTCACGAACAGGCTTGGGATCAGCCCATTCAGTTCCCAACAAGTTCTAGAATCGTCCGGGCTGATTCCCAGTTCCAGAAGTTTTAAAAATGACCCAGCCGGACCATGCTTTGTCCTAGTCAGTAATCCCGTTCTAGTTAAAATTCAACCGAATGGTATTTGTAAGTCAAAATAACCTGCTATATGTCAGACCACCGTATCTTGACGTTCTTTACAACGAAAGTGAATTGGTAGCAATTACAAGAAAATGGTATCCTTGTATAGCGACGTAAATTGGAAACTATTTACTCAAATTTACTTTCCAAATCGAATTAATATTCCCAAGACAAGTAACTAAGTGGCCTTGATGCTCAAGTGCTAAGCCAACTTTATTCTCAATGAAGTACTTAAATCGGAGTACAAGAAAGCAATATCCTCGAAGTAATATCCTCGGATAGCGCCTTAAATCGAAAACTATTTACGCAAGGTTACTTTCCCAATCGAATTCATATTCCCAATTCGAGTAATGCGCGTGTATCTGCTTCTTGCCTCCAATAGGCATATGCATCCGCAAAAGTACTTTGGGAGCAGAAATAATGTCATTTCATACAGTAATGGTAAGACGCTCATATATTGGATAAGAACACAAGAAAATGTAATTAAAAGAATTGTTTACAAAGTAGAGTCAGAGCATTAAAAGAGACACTCACATACCTCAGAGTATAGTTAGCCGAACTACAAGAATTCCTGCCTAAACTGCCCTAAAATTTCCACCAGAAGCAACACTGTGGCCTCAGCGGTCAACCAATTTGGTGCACCTTGCAAATCATAGTGCTACTCTCTATCAATTTACATCTGAGTGAGCTCCTGCGGATTTTCCATGGCTTGCCTAAGGATGTATTCAGCTCTTCTCTTCTTGTCGTCTCTCTCCTCTTCACGCCCAATCAGAGAGACAGGTCTACTGAGATATTTGTTATGAAGATTTAGATCCGAAGACTGACCAAAAACTTTTTTCCCAGTCTTGAACTTGAAATGAATAGCAGGTCTCTTATCAGGAAGGACCTTATTATCATCACCGTCACCATCTTCACAAAATCGATCTTTCACGGCTTCAATTGCAGGGGCAAATGTCTCCAGGACAGATAAACTATTCTCCTTTGTAGGTCCATTGGAAAGCATAACAGGCAAATTAACAGATGCGACTTCCTTCTCACCAGGTGGCAAAGGTGTGGTGAGATAAGGATTGCCTTCGTCTGCCTTCAATTCTTTCGGCTGGTGATGTTGAGCAATATTCGAGGTTGAAGCTCCCGCGGAACCAAACTGGGCTAGCCTTTGCTGCAAATTCAACAAAGACCTCTCCGCATTTCTCCTTTGCCTCGCTTGCTCAATCTTATCAGCACGCAGATCCGACTTCCGCTCATTCCACACGGGTGTCTGCTTATAAGTGTGAGGATCTGGCAAAGCCGGCAACCAAGCCGGTACATGCTTGCCAGGTGGAGTCTCACCCATTTGTGTGAAACTTGGGATCAGACGCCTATCTCTGGCTACTGGAAATCGAGCTATGGACTGATTGAAGGGAACCTCCTCGGCGGATTGCGCATAATCCAGAATTTCCATTACTGTGCCAGAACTGGCAAGGCAGTGACTAACTCCCGAAGCCCCCGAAAAACCTTGAAAATTCCCTAAATCTTCTAGAGCTCTAATAATGTCAAAAACATTACAGTGAGTCCTACCAGAGATATTAGCATAAAAGCTTGCAGCCTTGCCAATATCGTGAAGATAACGAATTGCTATATCCGAAAGAGAGTCCAAACCGGAGTCCCTGACACTCTCAAAGCCAACACCCTCACAAATCTGTGCTACCGCAACCCTCGATACCGCACGAGCAAAGTCGTCAGCTTTAGCTCTTCCACCTGGAGCATCAGCCTTAGTTTCGTTACCAGTTGTTGTATTTACACCTCCATTGTTCATATTCGATGACTCATATCAATTGAAGATAACCGGAGGACAAAATTTCCTTCATTCGACCCAGAATCTCTCAGCTCAGCTCAGCCCGGCCTGAGATCTGCTCCATCAAGGCAATCATTTCTCCTCCATTTCCACTCCTTTGATACAGCAGAGTGAGGAGAGCGTTCGAAATGGAGGAGAAACAAAAGGCTTCAAAGACAAGCAGAGAATTCCGACAATTAGGTATCAAGGAAAACGGGAAAGCTCCATAACTGGGCCAAGTTCAGTAGATAACTTAATCGACCAGCTTATAGCAAGAGGAAAAAGAAATGGACGAGCTCCAAAAGTGCAATCCGCGAGCCCCAGATCCAGCTCGGTCTCCGCGAAACCCTAGAGGCTGAAATCACACTCAGAAGCGACTGACACTCGCGAGCGACGGAAATTCCAAGAAGCTCGGTCCGGATCAAGAATCCGCAGTGCCCACCAGCAGCTCGCGAGCTCAGGGACCGAATCAAAACCCCACTGATCGGTCGCGGAACCAGCGGAATCCGGGCCGAAGCTGCGTGACCCCACCCCGAGCTCTCACAGAAACCCTAGAGGGACGACGGATTCTTTCTAGGGCTTGCGCGAGAGGCGAGATTGGGGTCGGCGAACGAAGCGGGAAAGTTCTGGGTGGGGGGGGAGGAATTTCGAAAAGTGGATAAACCCTGGCAAGACCCTCGGAGCTTGAACAGAGACGACCACGAAGGGTGAAGAAGATCCAAAGCAGGTGAAGAGAGAGAGAGAGAGAGAGAGAGAGGGGAGCGAGGTCGATGAAAAGGCATGAGAGTGGCGAGTTTATTTATAGGGCTTTGGTTCCATCTCGCAGGTTTGACCAATGAGAGAAGAGGACGCACGAGCCTCACGCGCCTCGTCGCTGGAAAAGATCTGTACTCGCCCACTTCTTTGAGCGAGTCCGTCCGTGGCCAGTAGTAAGTAGCGCGGAGGAAAATGTCGTAAACTACGAGTCTGGATTTAAATTTGGGTAAAATGACAAAATATTATGTCCGGTGTTTAGCAATGTCTTTTAAGCTAGATAAACTCGAATATATCTGAATAAAATGGCGGATAAGAAATCCGAATCAGGGGTGAAATAAATTCGGATTGGGTAACTTTATTTTAAATAATGCAACGAATTTATTCCAACGATAGAGAGTGAGTTTCGCCGCCCACAGTGCACCTCCATGACGGTCGATTATCGTTTCTTCCGACCACCGTGCAATCGTGATCGCCTCCGACCACTGCCCATCGTCATTGTCGTCCAGCCGATCGTACTCCAACGACTAAGGGTGTAAAGAAGAAGTTAAACATCACATGGCCGTCACCATCTAGGAACTCAAATCTCGTCCTTCGCGTCATCATCCATGACAAAGGCGTGTCCGTCCTCATTACTCACTACCCTAGTGATGTCCACTAGTGGATCTCCATCCGGTCATCCACCTCCTACCGCCCTTCACTACCCAAATCATCGGCTTCAATGTCAAGTGGCAACCGAGCTTTGCGCTTGGCATTAACGTCGATCGCCTCATCTACTAGATTGTCGCTGCTACTACCTCCTCCGGTCACTCGGCATCCCAAGGCTCGTTTTTGTCGTTGTTCGAATCGCCTTTGATATAATGAAACCGAGAAAAGATTACGGGGTTGGAGGTAAAAAGGAGATGGCGGTTGATATAGCGAAATTGGCGACGAACAAGATGAACCGAATGGAGTTGAATAGAACGGGTTTCGGATGCTGGATAGGGAGCTCAAGTGGTGATATCGCAGGAGATTGCACTAGGCACGTGAGATTTTCAAAATATTTTCAAAGATTTTTTATCCTATTTTGGATCGCACCATATATGTAAGGGGGTTTTTCGAAATCCGAAGGATGTAAGGAGGATTTATAATCCCACCTTATCCTACCCAATCCAAATCCAAATCTGAACAACTAAACACGGCCCAAGATTTATGGGAAGAGCGAAGAAGAAGCTCAAGAGTGGCACACTATGAAGAGAGCTAGGCAATGAAACTAGACGAAAGGATCATCAATCTCTCTATCAACTTATGGGCCTGCTGCTGGAAGGTAGACTCAAGTCAACTTTGGTTGGCGACTACTAGATAGGCAAGTATCGTAGCCTCCCGTGCTTGAAGTCATGTACGGGAGGATTCGGCTTCCTACAAGTGGACATGTGCTTCGCACGGTGTCTAGTAACCGACATGTCCACTAGTACCCCTAGTTACTAAACACTATTTTTATCCTATATTAGATTGCACCAATATGTGAGGGGATTTTTTGAAATTCGAAGCATATATGGAGGATTTCTAATTACATTTTTTCCTATCCAATCCCCATCCAAATCCAAATCCGAACGACTAAAAGCAGCCCAAGAGTTATGGTAAGAGCGAAGAAGAAGCTCAGGAGTTGCTCGCTATGAAAGAGCTAGGCAATGATACTAGACAAAGGGATCGCCAATTTCGACTCAATCAAACAACTGAGCCAGGCAGGTGAGCCAACTTGGATACTTGATTTCCTAAATTGAAGCTTAATTGGAAGAATTTTCGATCCCTAAATGTGAGCCATTTGGCTCGACAAAATTTGAAGTTGAATCAACAGCTGAATAAGCAAATTCAGAATATCACGGCATGATGCAAACCATACAGAGACTTTCTTTTAGCAAATTTTAGGCTTGGTGCACGAGCCAGAAGGTCTAGTCTCCTGAAAAGTGTAATAATATACTATCATAATAGATAAATGGCTGAAGACTCTCTCTCTCTCTCTCTCTCTCTCTCTCTCTCTCTCTTCTCCATTTTTTATAGCCTCATAAATAACGAGATGTCAAGAATGGTGACCAACTAATTTGAGAATAAATTGAATGAAATGCATAGAATAAAGGCCTATTCGGTAACACTTCAAATTCTCTTATTTTTGTTCTTTCGTTACCCGAAACAAAAAAAGAACAGAAATATGTTCGGTAGCGTTAGTATTTATGCTTTCGAGAACAAAAATTGTTCTCGATGACAGATTTGGAACAAAAACAAATAAAAAAGATTATTTCTTTGTTAAGGGAACAAAAAAGAACAAGTCACGTCCCACTCTCTCACTCTCTCACCACGCTCGACCGAGAGAGATCTCCCCTTGCTCGCCCGGTTACTCATCGTCCGACATCCTCGTCGCACGACTCCGTAGTTCATTCGATGAGTTTCTATTTTCGGTTCCGCCGCCCTCATCGTTGAACCCTCTCCACTCATCGCCTTAAGGGAGGGTCATTCTCGCTGATCCGGGTGATGATGAAGAACCAAGTCTTGCTCGAGGGCGACGAGGGCCCTCATCCAGATCGATGAGGGCCGCTTGAGCAAGAGTGGCCCTTGCCCAAATCAAATTGAATCATTGCTTCTGAAATTAGATTTGTGAGGGATTGATGGGTCGTAAGCTACATTGTTGTTTTCCATGAAAAGAATACAAGCATATATGGGAAGCTATCCCTTGACCCTTTTCCTCTATTTCCCTTTTTGTAATCCCGCTTTGCACAACAATTAACTCATGGTCAATTATAAGATTTGGAGGTGGATTCTTTTCCATTTGCTAGGGGTTCCTCAGGAGCTTAGAAGAACAAGGAAAGTGAACCTGTCTTTGAGAGTTGCCATCTTAAGCAATTTGGTGATATCAGTAATAACAAGGCTTCTATAATCCTCTCAGAACCCGTACTCCAAAATATTAGCGGGGTTGTATCAAATGAAAATAAATCTCATTCTCGTAAGTTCTTCAATTATTTTTTATGTGAGGAGAAAATATTAGGTACCGTCGGGGAACCACATCAACAATACTCATCTCCACTCATCGTGCGACACGTGCTACACGGGCCCACCTTTTAGAAAAAGAAAATCTCTCTCTTCTCTCTTCATCCCCTCTCTCTTGAAGCCTGGTCCTAAGGATGAGCATGGTTCCGGGGTAGAACCGAGAACCGAAGAACCGAACCTATGGTTCCGGTTCAGGTTCAGGTTCTAGTAAACCGGGGTCCGGTTCTCGGTTCTTCCTTTTCGAGAACCGTTGGCTCCGGTTCCCAGTTCTCTATGGAACCAAACCGGAACCGGATCCGGAACCTATGAATATATAAACCCTAATTTAGGCTTTCTAGTTTCTATTTCTCTTTTCTCCCTACTCTGGGAAGATCTCCCATGCCCTTGAGTGGCCATCCCTCACCGTCAACAGCCTTGTCCGGCCCTTCGATGACGACCCTTCTCTTGCCATCAACCGCCTTGTCCTCAGCACCCACACCTCCGACAGCGTCCCCAACTTCCTCGTGCTTGGCAACATCCTCCTCCCCACCAAATCTGTTCATTCCAGCGAGATTTTACCAAGTTGGGTTTATCAGTTAATCTATAGCCTTGATTTCCTTTATATACGTGTCTCTGCTTCTTTGTTTCTATGCATTGTGTTTTTGCTGAGTTGAGCATAGCTTCTGCACTTGTGGGTATTTGGAAACTCCCTTAAATATTTTGATAAATACCAAGTTTGTGATTTTGCCTATTTTGCTAGCAATTGGTTCATCTCTATTCCAAGTCAACTAAAAAGTCCTAGGAGCTGCACTTACTTTGTTGTTTCGTTTGACCCTTTTCCAATTCTAGCCTTTTTCCTCTAGCTTTTGGTTCAATATTATTATGATTGTCTATCATTTTTTGGGATTTTTTTTGTTCTTTTCGGGTGCGCAGAAAATGTAAATGGTCATTTTGCTGATGGGTGGAATCGTCCTATCTGTAAATTCTGAACTTGTTTGGAAGATGCTGAATGAAAAGGAAATATCAATGTTCTTTGTTCCGGCAATGTCCCTCAATTGATGACGGCTTTTGACAATAAAGCAGAGTGTCCGATCTGATTGTCTTGCTTCCGGAGATTAACTCCAATAAACTTTGTACATCCGCAGCAACTTTTCTGCGGTGGAACGAAAAGTTTAAGAGAACTCCAGATACGCTTCCATGGCATGGCAGAGACAATTGACTGGTTTGTTTGATCGTTATGTACGAGTCCTCTCTTGAAACTAGGTTATGGGTTTGCTAGAAAGTCCCAACAGGCCGACGGCTTATTGATGTAGTAATGTACTGGCTTTTCTTTATCAACTGCTAATCACTCTACGATTAAAAATGATTATGTGGATGTTGGAGCTGTTTTTCTTAAGTGTTTTTGGTGAAATTGGCGGGTTTCCGGGTATCCTGCAACTGGACCTAGAACCCGTGACATGGTAGGTTCCGGGTTCCATAGTATTTATGGTAGATTCTAAGTTCCGAAAAATAAGGAACTTGTACTAGCTGATAGGTTTCGGGTTCTAGGTGGAACCTACCCATAACCTGGAATCGCTCACCTTTATTTGATCCCTTTTCCTTTCTTCGACCTCAAGCCCGAGCGATCGCCATTATGGGCCGCGGCGGAGAGCATGATTCGGAGTCTTCGGCAATGGGCTCGCCGCCGATTGATCCTTATCCCTTCATGCGCCTCACGAATATGGCCAAAGCCGAGCTCGAGTGGCCATGGTCGTGATGGCTATGAGTTGAGCTCAACCAACCAAGGCCGAGGCAACATAGCCGGTGGTTGGTGAATTGAAAGCTAAAGCTTGAGTGCAAGAGGTCATGGCACCAGCAAACTCGAGAGCCCTCGTCCCTCCCCCTTGTCGTCACCCTCAACTTCATCAAGGACTCGAGCAGTCCTCATCGCCGACATCGCCGAACGGATGGATGAACGATGCCGACGATGGCCATGGATGAGCCGTGAGTCGCTCGTCCCGAGCCGTGTGCCGATCGTCCATGGAAAGAGGGGTCGGGCGGAGGAGAGATGGGGGAGAGAGAGAAAGGGGGGTTGTGAAGAGAAAAATTTTTCTTGTTTTTTATTGGTGGGCCCCGTGCGACAAGTGTCACACGATGGTGGAGACGAGGATGACGTCGCCTTTACCCATTAGGTCCTCAATATTTTCTCGTGGTTAGAGAACTATCGGAGCCCCTCAGAAATAACAAGAGAAAAAGTCACAAAAACCTTAAACTATGCTCATTGTAATATATTTATCTCAATTTTTTATGACACAAAAAATTCCAAGCTTTTATCCACGTGACATATACAAAAAAACCCCAAAATTGTAGGCATGTGATACATTTCATATGTATACAAGTTTAGGGTTCTTGGGGTAAATGTGCACTTGTATAAATTTAAGGTAAATGTGTCATATTGGTAAAAGCTTGAAATTTTTTTCTATAAAAAAATTGAAGGTAAATGTGTGACAAAAGGCATAGTCTAGGATTTTTGGTGATTTTTTACAAAATGATGATAGATCAAAGGGCTTGATTGCAAAAAAGCGAAAGTTAGGGTACTCCATCGCAAGAATGTGAGTGAGATATGAATATTTACGCTTTTTCCGCCGAGAGGAGTGTCTTCGAGAAGAAGAAGATAAAGAGTGTCTGTCCACTCTCTGCCTCGGCGGCTCAGTTGCACCTAGAGAGAGAGAGAGAGGAAATGGAGAAGTACTTCGGGAATGCGTACCGGGGCGACCCGGGAGTGCCGCACGCCGACCCGGACAGGTTCGTGAACATATGGATCGGGTCCGCCGCTTTCTCCGCCCTCACCTGGTTCAACCCTTACATGTGGCAGCTCTCCAATCAATTCAAGTACCCTTCTCCTTCGCTTCTGCCTAGGGTTTGTCGTTGGTTGCCGGACTTATGTTTCTCATTACATCAACAGCTATTTTACCTCTGGAAGTGCTTGCAATGCGTCCCTTTTCTTCGTGTCCCGTTCTTTGTTGAATTGAGTCCACAAGCCGGAGAACCACTCTAGCTTAGGAATTCGATTGTTGAATGGGCGCTTCTGGTGTATGATTTCGTCGCGAGGAACTCTAGAAATGGTTGGGTCTCCAAGTTACCCTGCCCTGAAGGTCCCGTGTGTGTGTGTGTGTGTGTGTCGGAATTCAGCCCACAGGCATGAATATTTTTGGTTTAAAGAGAATTGGGCTCGTGTGGAACTGTCGAGATGGCGTCAGCAATTTGAGTGTTGGTCTGGATTTTGGGCAGCTCCTTAACTGCATAAATACTGGCTTCTACTACCTTTGCAGCCAAAGTTTTTGGAATTTGATCGAGCAAATAGTTACCTGGATGTGTCTTGTTGAGAGTGGAAACTGCATATCCGTGTTTCATTTCACGGCGTGGGACTATAGGTGGTTTGTGTCAGTGTTGCATATCTCCATTTGAATTTGTCATCTGCGCATGAAGATTGTGGTGAAGAGAACAAACTTGTTGCAATTAATGAGATAACAATTGTTGGCTTGATATTTTTTTCTGTTAGCGGCATTAGTATTAGACTGGCAGAGCTGAATTCAGAACTGCATCAAAATAGTAGTTACCACAAATCTTTGACGCGTCTTTCAATGCTAGTACTTCCTTAGTTTGCTTCCTTTGATGCTTGTATGTTTGGACCAAATTACAGTCGAAGGCAATGTGCATTGGTGTAGGGAAGAACCGACTTGCTTGACATGTTGGAGATCATAGTTTCAGCATTTGTTAGATGTAGATGCTGGTGGGTCATGGGTCATGACTCACGACGTCTAGCCACTTCCAATCTTTATTTGCCACATTTTTGTTTTAGTTATCTTTTCTCCATGCTCCAATGATGTCTTTTTTTTTTTTTTTTTGGAGTACCATTGCTGCTTGAGGAATTTGAGCTTCTATGTTCTGATAATAAACATGATTAATCACAATTTTTTTATAATTTTGACTATCATAGGTGGCGCATTGTTGCAGCTTCACTTGATTGAACGTACTTTTTAACTGCTGCTTATTCAGCGTAAGGTTCCTGAAGCAGTGTGCATTGAAAAATTGAATGGACATCAGCTGTCATCCAGAGTTTCCTAGGCTATCTAATAATTGATGTACTTTAGCAACCTTTACAATGACTCAACAAGTTTATTAAGTTAAACGGAGCACCATCAAGCATTCTAAACAGATGTTGAGGTCTGCGTCCTAGCTTGGCACGGTGGAGTTGAACCCCAGCATTGAGCCAAAATGGGGGATAAAATTAAACAGTCGTTAAGGTCTGCGTCCTAGCTTTCTATGCAGACTTATGTTTGACCTTCCTGAGTCACTTGTCTGCTTTTAGGCTCATACAATTCTCAATCATTGATCTGGCTGAGTTGTGCACTATATCATAGTACCGTTAAACCATGATAGCTGGTTGTTGATTTTCTATATACATTCATGTATCATGGTGGAGAGCATCTAGTTTTAACCTTTTAACACCTTCTTCATACACAATCAATTCTGTTTGGCATAGCCAAAGTGTTGAACCTGCTTTGTTCAAAACTGATCCCAATCTGGTGCTGAGTTATCTACACTCGCTGATTTATGTCATACTTAATCCTGAAATGACTGAGCATGATCTATCTTTTAGTCTAACTGCACTGCAGAAGACCATGGTGTATGAGTTTGTGCATGTTACTGCCTTCTTGTACCATGCAAGGTTATTCCAGATTATTTAGGTTATTGAAAGTCAGCTTCAAGAAATGCTCGTCTCTCATCAATGGATATCTCTTTTAATCTTCATTACTGTGTTTGGTGATTCACGCCACATGTTTTATGGATTTTATTGTGCAGCTGGCATGACAAAGCCATGATGTTCGAGCACTATCACTGGAAGAAAGCCAAGGCTAAGAATCAGCCATATAAATTCAAGGTACACCCCTATAATTTCAAGCAGCATATAAATCTTATTTTCCTTTTGTCTATGAGGCCTCTTCAATTCAGGGTGCTGATGGTTTTTTCTCTTCTCTTGATTAAAGCGCCTTTTGGATATTGTAACTGGTAATGAATGTTTCTGTTGTTGCAGTGGAATGAGTACATGGACAAGGACCACAGGGACTCATACTATTTCAACTGGCCTGTTTACTTCCCATAGGATTTATCACTCTATGCGGTAGCCTTTGGGTACTGACCTTACTCAAATGACTTGAGTTTGTACAAGAGTTTGCTCTTGTTTCTCATGGTTCTCTTCCTTTTACCTTGTCTATTCCGGGTTCGAATGTTTCAGCAAAAACAAAACGTTGGCTTCTTATGATGCCATGAATTGGATGGATGCACATGAATTGGCAGCTTTAAGCAACTTTTGCGATGTCCGGAGTGCTTCTCATCTTAGAGTGCTTGCGCCGTTTGCCCTATAAGTACTATTTTGGCCATTTCATTTGGTCCATGGAACACTTGTCCTTTTGTATTGCTCGTACTGATTCCGTATTTTAGGAAACTTAAAAGTTATTCAACCGCAATAACCATGCCAAGTACAATTTTTACTCAAGACTTTGCTACTTTAGGACTTTTAGTTGAAATGCATCATTCCGAAATAGTAGTACTTGCTCTCCAATCTCAATAGTTAGTGATGCATTTAAGTATGATGATATTGAGCTACGCAACTCTTTATGTGGATCATTATTATCATTAGCTTTCTTAGTCATTACATTGCGATGAGCCATAAGGATTTTTGGTAAAGCAAACAATAGCAAATTGGCTAATATTGATGTACTTGTACATGGTCCATTGTTGCCCATGGTCGTCGTCACCACCCGCTAGCTCTTACCAAGCCCTCCTGGAAGGATTGTTGGACGAGGAGGAGGGGATGGTCGACGGAGGGTGGTGGCGACGAAGCAGCATGCTACGTCCTAAGGAGGGGAAGAGTGAGTATGTTAGGGTTTAGATTTTTTGCGAGATTTCCCACAAGAGTATGAGAGCATTTTTATGGTACAGTCTCTCATGGTCGACCCCTTTACTTGGAGTACTACAAGCTCGGACTTCAATCGCTTGTACACATTTTTCAAATGTCCCAAACATTATTGAAAAATCCAAAATTTTCATTCAAGAAAAGGGTTTAGTGCGAATTTTTCCGACCATGGAGAGGAACTCTTACAAGAGTGTTTTGGCGATGACTTTATATTGTTGAGGTGAAATAAATGAGATAGGGAGGTTGTCTTTGTAGGTACACGAGCTCTAACTTACAACCGCATCTCGATGTGACTGGAGAATTCGTTTCCTAATCTTCCTAACTTGTCTCCTTAAATATAAGATGCTTTATAATGTAAGCGTACAATTTTTCATATCATATCCTTGAATAGATTTTATTGCATATTAGGTTTTTTTTTTTATTATTATCGGGCTAAGGTTTTTAATATGTTATTACAGTTTTATTCCAAAATTACCAGCTTACAATCTGTTTGCTTACATGGTAATTCCTATTATCGTCGAAAGACTTGACTAAAATATTGCATGACCCTACTTCATGTAATAATATCTATTACTGCTAAGCTGTCAAAACTGTTCTCGGGATGTTTTCGGGATGATTGCCAAAAAAAGTCCTTATTCATTTGCAATTGCACAAATTCAATTCTAAATTTTTTTTTGTTAATTCAGTCTTAAATCTTTTGCATGTGTGTCAATTCAGTCATTCTGGCCAATTTTAGCTGAAAATCGGCGACGTGGTATGACCAGTGCTGACGTGGCAATTTTTGATATTGTTTTAATTTTTTAATTTTATTTAATTTTATTTTTTCTTTCTCTTTCTTTTATTATCGCTCTTCTTTCTTAGCCAGTCACCATTGGCCAAAGGTGTGGGCCGACGAGGTCCGGCCTTGCCCAGCCACTAGCGAGGTTGACCTCGCCTAATGCTAGGGGTAGCGAGGTCAGCTCGCAAATGGTCGGGTAAAAAATTTAAAAAATATTTAAATATTATTGAAAATTGCTATGTCAAGATCAATCGTGTCACGTCGGCGATTTTTGGTCAAATTGGCCGAGAGGACAGAGGTGACACAAATGCAAAACGTTTAAGATTTAATTGGCACAAATGCAGAAGGTTTATGGCTGAATTAGAAAAAAAAAGGTCAAGATTAAGTTAACGCAATTACAATAGGTTTATGATTTTTTTGATAATTTTTTTGATATTTTTTTACCTTGTTTGAGAAAAAGGAGCCCAGTGTTTACGCCCGACTTGGTAAGTTAGAAAGGGTCGGGATAGAACTAAATTGGTCCAATTTGGGCTCGAGCTCGGATTCTTTTACTTTATATTGAACAAACAAAGTAACGTATTAGTTTTGTTTTATTTTGTGATGTTATTAAAATATTAACACTTTATAATCTACAAATTGCATTGAGACCCCATTTATTTCGCGGAAAACAACTTTCAAGAATATGTTTTGCGGATTTTTTGGGATTTGTTTCTCAAAAAATAAGCTAGTTAAGGAAAATATTTTCTACCATAAAAAAATCTCCTTCAAAAAAGGGGAAATATTTTTCCTCTTTTTGATAAGAGGAAAAGATTTTCCCTCATATTTCTTTCCTTCACTCCTTCACATACCTTTTCCTTTTCATTATTTATAATTTTATTTTTGATTTTTCTTATTTCGTATAGTTTGTTTAGTTTTCTTTATTTTCTCTCTTTTTTTACTTCCTCTGCTAGTTGCCGACCACAAGCGAGGCTCGATCGAGGCCGAGCCTCACCCGTAGCTAGTCGTAAGCAGCCGCCATGGTCGGCGACCGGTTGATGAAGAAAATAAAGAAGAAAGAAGAAAACAAGAAGAGAACAAAAATAAAAAAATAAGATTAATAAAAAAGTCATAAATAAAAAATGATAAAAAAAAATTGGACTCTTTCTTCAAAGAAAAATTATCCAAATTACAAACGATCGTGCAACTAGGATGAGCGGGTCCATGTCAACAATTTTTTACCATAAGATGATGTAGAAAGTCAAATTAGATTTTTCGCACCAAATGATGGAAAATATTTTTTAATTCATTTTCGGGTCTCAACCATACACTAGAAAATATAGTCATTTTTTTTTTCTAAAAATTCACTTCTTGAATAACATTTTCTAGAATGACTCATTTTTTGTGAAACAAACGGAGCCTAAAATAAATGAATTTTGTGCACCTTTACTTCAATAGGATGGAGTTACGGAGGTCATAACTCATAAGTATAATCCTTAGAACTCTTTCAACTTCGATCCAAAGGAGGCCATTTCCAGTTTGAAAAATTGTCTTTACATGTTTTCTGTCACTTTAGATAATTCGACTCTTTCCACCACATCTTTTCTCATTTATTTAAAATATTATCTATTTATCTCGAATAAATGACTTATCTGTTATAATTCATAATTTGTATTTTTCTATGCAAAATTTCAAATAAAGGTCCGAAGTGCTTTAATTTTCTCAAATAATGGCCCGAAATGAACTTTGTTTTAAATAAGAGCCTGAATTATCATAGCATGTTGCAAATAAGGGTTTGAAATGGCTATAAAATATAAAAAAAGGCTTGACATAAAGGGCATTTTCATCATTTTCCCTTTTTGATTTTTATTTTTTTCCTTATTCTATTTTTTCAATTTTTTTTTTAAAAAGCAAGCCCACCACCCCACCGCCAAGGGGAGGGGACGGCGAAGGCCGATAGGGTTGCCAGCGGTGACGGCAAGGGCACGCTAGCTCTTGCCAAAAGCAAGAGGAGGTCCGCCCTCTCCCAAATTTGAGCGAGGGCGGGAACCCTTGCCCGGGTCCCGACGAGGTTGTTGGTCCTCCCCCGGTCAGGGCGGAGGCCAGCAAACCCGGCCTAGATTCGTGAGAAGGCCCGCTATCCCTTGCCTCTAGTCGCGAGGGTCGCCGGCCCTCCCGCATATGTATATGGATTTTTTATTATTATTTAAAATAGAAAAAAGAAAAGACAAATTAAAAAGAAAAAAATCAAATAAAAAGAAATGATGAAAATGCCCTTGAGGCCAAGCCTTTTTTTGAGATTTCAACACCACTTCGGGCTCTTATTTGAAGCAAAGTTCACTTTAAATCTTTTTTTAACAAAATGATAGCACTTCATATCTTTATTTGAAACATAGTTCATTTCGGGCCTTTGTTTGAAAAATGAAGACACTTCAAATCCTTATTTGAAAATTTTTCCTTTTTTCTATATAATTTCAAGCCAATCTAAGCCGTTTTAGGCATGAGATCTTTGGGTACTTGCTTGAACAAATAAGAAGTCAGTTATTTCAACTATATCGAATAATTTTTCAAATTGGTCAAGGCTATCATCTATTTTTTTTTTTTGGGTCAAAATGGCTATCATCTAGTTTACCACCACTTATTTGTGGTGATAGTCATGGCATCATTGAATTTACTTAGTAATGTGCAAAATATGAATGTTATTACAGTAGTTAATATTCAGAAAGATTTTCATAATGTCATGAAAATCCAGTAATGGAGATTTACGCTCACAATTGGCTAATAAAATAATATTTCCTATTAGATATATTGGGTCTTGATAATATTCCTTTCGTATTACGCATATTATTCACGGCATCAAATAATATAATTGGTATTATGGTACTGAAATGAAATAGCTTAGTAAATCTCACAGTACCATTCTATCATCGCATAAACGTCATGAGTCTTAGTTTACAATTGTATTTCAAGAATAAGTATCAAATCACTGTTAAATTAATTATATAGATGTCAATTCAATTATAATTTTTTTAATTTTGATAATGTAATATTATATTATAATTTCACGCAATTTTTTTTTTTGGGATTGAATGAGCACAGATTTATGAATCCGTAATCTTGCCCTTTTCCGTTTGCTGTAACCATTAAGTGGCTAACCGTAAAACACGAAAACGTCCGCGCGCGACGTCAGCGAACGCCGAAAGGACAAACCCAGAAGGCGAGACCTCTACAGAGGAGAGCTCTCTCGTCCTATCCAGAATCCTGTCCGAAAGCGAAGTCCATGGCGTTTCTCCGCCTTCATTCCTCATCTCCCACTTCTGTAAATCTCCTCCCATCTCTGCACACACGAACCACCACTTCGTCATCGTCGTCGTCGTCGTCTCACGTCTCAATACGAACATCATCCACGCGCAAATCGTCCAGCTTGAGCGCTGCAATCTCTGATCTCGGTTCGAAGTCTCTGAATTTCCTGCTCTCAGGCACTCTCGCTCTCGGACTATCTCTCACGGGTCAGTAGACGCGGAACCCCCGTTCGAAAGTTGGGCCAGTCTTTCTATTTGACTGCATTGTGTGCAAGTGGCTCTGTTTTCTTTTTCTCTTTTTTCTAGCCCGTCTGTTTGATGAAACTTCCCTTGTTGGTCTACGTAGCAGAAACTGGTCTTTTTTATTTTTATTTTTTGTTTACTCTGGATAGTAAGGGAGATTCTGAAAATGGAAGAGCACACATGTTTGTAGGAGTTGTTGGGTTTGCGGAGGCGAAAGTCGGGGTTAACAAGCCAGAATTGCTTCCTAAAGAGTACACTCCGGTTATCGATGTTGCCGGACTCCTCTCCGATGGTCAGGTGCGTGCGCGTTAATGCATGCTCCGGGTGTGCGTGTTTGTGTATGTGAATGCATCAGTCCCTTATCGGGAGGTGTATTTTGTACTAATTTTGGATTGTTATGGTATAGATGAATTACCTCATGAAAGGTACTTCATTTGATAATTATGGGTAGTGTGATGTCGTCATGCTGTGTGATGTCAGTGGTGGTGCACTGGTGCTATCTACACTCATACTTTGGGAAAACATGGACTTACCGGAAAGAATTATCCTGTTTGGTTCCATCAAAAAGTCTGATCGACTTGACATCATGAGCTCTCAGCAGCTAGAAGTCTGAAAAGTCTGACGGTGCAATTGAAGGGGCTCAAGTTTCACAGAAAAAACCTACACAAATTACTTAATCCACGGGTCGTTTGGTTCATGTGCAGGAGATAAGATTGGCACAAGAGATTGCTGACATTGAAAAGGATACTGGATTTAAGTTGAGAGTTCTAGCCCAGAATTACCCTAATACACCAGGTTCCCTACACTTCTGAGAGATTGAATAGTTCGTTTATTCGTTCTGTGACGTCCCGGCATTCTTGTGTTTCAGTTTCTTCGTCAAATCATCTTGTTGAATATATTGAGATCATCGAGGGTTGAATTTTACTACTTATTACAGGGTTGGCAATTAAAGATTTCTGGAGTGTGGATGATCGAACAATTGTCTTTGTAGCTGACCCAACATTTGGTAATCTAGTGGGATGTTTTCTTTGGAATAGTTGTGATAATTAAATCATCAAGCTGATTGAGTTTTTGCAACAGGTAACATCATAAATTTCAATGTGGGAGCTTCTGTTGATTTAGACATTCCGCGTAGCTTTTGGAGTCGTTTGGCTGGAAAATATGGAAATATGTTTTACTGGAAAGAGAAGGTAAATACTTTGCACCTTTTGGACTTGTCTCACCTCCTTGAATGTGAGCTTTTTACATTCCCCAGTAGAGATGAATTTAAAGAACATTGTGACTAAAACAGGGAGAAGACGCGTCTATTGAAGCTGCTGTGGTGGCGATATCTAATTGCTTGAGGGAACCTGTGGGTCCATATAACTGTTCTGAGGTAAAATAATGTACATGATCAACAGATCCTACAAACCAGATTTTCCTTTTCATGTGGTGGCAAATTTTTGTTCTTTTATGTATTTTATCTACAGAATCATGTACTTAAGATGCTTTTCAGTTCGACAGGGAGATGGAAGTGAAAACTTTAGTAGTGTTTGACTTCGGGACAGGAAACTGGTTATGCGAGGTGTCGCATGAGGATGAATTAGGGATAGATACAGATCTTTTGCATGTGAAAACAGTTGAGGGAAATTCAATGATACTTGATGTGAGAGAGCTAAGGTTATACAACAAAGCATGAGTACTGTGTATGTGGACTACCAAACCAGAGAGCTGAATAAATAAAACAGTACACCAACACATTTTTTATTTATATCTGAGGCCAGCAGTAACCTATTATGATATCAAATCCACATCCACCTATATGGCAGAGTTCAACCCCCCTTGACAGGAGCAAGTGACAGCAGACAACCATTTTAGTCACTCTGATCTGGCCAAGTGTAATGCAGGGGCCAAGTGTCCTTACTTGCAGCGACACCCGAAATGAAAACTTTCATCTGACTCTTCTTATTTCCTCCTTTCTAGCGGAATTTTAACTTCTATTTGTCAACCTAATGACTTAGGAAATGCTTCTTTGACTTAGAGACGTGTCTACACTGCATCTTTGGTTATCAACAGCATTCTCAAGCACAATTTCTCCTAATCCATATTCTCAAGCACGACTGATCTATCCCATGATGGAGCCTGCATTAGGGTTCTCGTCACTAAAAATGTCAGGGGCAATGGTGGATTGAACCACTGATATGACGCGTCCTGACTTAATGTAACCTTGGTAAGCTTCCGTACTGTAATTCCCGCTGTGGACTTCCCCATGATTGCAATATGTGATAGGATGAGGTAGTGATCAGTGGTTGTCTCTTTGGTTTACATTCTTGGTGAGCTTCTTTGTTCTTTTTTCTTGCCATAATCTCCGGCAAATGGAATGATTTGTACAAGTTAGACCCTTCGTCACCGCTTTGTGGAAAATCATTGTTCAGCCACACAAAGAAAATATTATGCTGCGAATGCCACTTTCTATTGTAACAGCAAATAGAAGTATGTATAAACCCCAGAACATATCTACTGTGCTTGTTGGAATAGTAGAAATTCCCTTTCCTTTAAGAAGGAATAGTAGGGTAGTGACAATTATGATAGAAAATCGAAATGTTAAAGCGGCTTGATAGGACCCTGTACCTAGAGCTAACATCATATAATGCACCACCAAGACCAGCCTTATCAACCTTGTCTTTAATCTCTTTATCAACTCCTTTTCTTGTGGAAACCACTTCAACGGTCCTCATGATCTTGTCTTTGAGGTAAGACACGACTTCTTTCATTTCCTCTTCCCCTGTCACTGATACTTGATCATTGCTTGCAGCTATAGCCACCGATTCAACTCCTGCTATTTACAATAGACTCCTTCATATACTGAATGCTAATAATGTCGGCAGAAAATGGTTAGTGCATGAGATCGGAAAGGCGCAGGCTACTGAGTACTGGCACTAAAAAATAACTTTGAGTCAATGCACTATGTTCATTGTAGAATTCCTTTCGTTGTTGTTTGTAATCTACTTATATGCTTGTAGAGTACCTCTACTCTGACATTTGCATTAAGACTGATCAATACGAATGATGGGTTGCACTATATTGGCCCACCCCCACTTGATAAGAAGTCATGTGCGTTGATGAATAATGGAGTAAAAAACAAAAATTTCTTTACCTAGTTGGGAGAAGTAGAAGCCTAAAAGAATCATATTATGTCAATCTATTGGTTTTTCAACATACATGTGTCCTTTATATAATTTTGTGCATATCGTGACCAAATTAGCTAAGATTGTTTCTACCTAGATTTCTTGGCAGTAACTTGGGACAATCATGTGCATTTAGTTGGAATAGTTAAATTTAAATAAGCCCCAAATCTCAAGCATTGACTGAAGATTGCCCATTTTACCTTTATACCTTGAATTGCACCGTTTGTATTTTCTGTATGCAGCCATCACAATGCAGTCTGGTCTTGAGAACCGGGGTGCTTGCTCTCTGGAGCCACCCACCCATGCACAGTTAAATTTCTCGTTCACCAAAAAGTAATAATGATAATAGCAATACTTTAATCATGCGAGCTTTTTTAGAATCTCGGAAAATAAGTAGAAGAGTAACAATGATTATACAAGTCCTCCTAAGGCTATGCTTGATTTCATCTGCTTGTAAGAATATTACCTCTGTGACTCTGTCTCATTCTTTTTCTGGTTGAACGGGCTCTCTTTTAAATATGATTTCTTGTTGCCGCCACCCTGAGGAGAGGATACCACATACTTATTAGTCCTTTCCTCCTCATTTCTTTCTTTTAAGTTCCCTTTGTCTTTTGTGATGACTGGTGGTTCCCTTGGAATACCATCAATATAGATGTCCTTCGTGCCTGGTGGAAGCTCAACCAGATTTGGCCGGTTTTGGTTTTACATTGAAAGATCTAGGCTTCTAAGCAAATGTTCACTAGACATTTGAGCAACTTTTGGTGTATCCTTTCCTGTTAATTCCTACCATGGTTGCTGTTTAGCCTGGCAGGAGTGACCAGCTGGTCACATTTCTCGTTCTTGTGCTCTTGCTACTCCTGGAACCTCTCTTTTGTCTTTATTGGGTTCCCTTTAACTCCTGCTGATTTCCTAGTGACATTTTCAACCTTAATGTCTTCAGTACCTGATGAACAGAGCCAAGAAATAGGAGGAAAGCTGGTGTGAGATTTGAGAGTCCATGTTTTCATGTGCATAGCCAAATGGGTCTTGCCATGTAAAGATGGGTATTGTCTCTCGGGCGTTTTACTCTTTACTTAGCTGAAACAAACAGCTTATTTTATTTTATTTTTTTTGTCAACTTCAGGGCAAGAATTTTAGTTGTAGCCTTGATTTAGCTGGTAATATGGGTTTTTGCAATTCTGAATTTGTGATTTCATTAAAAAAAGGAACATATAAACATATACGTGTCATACTTTATAATACAATTTTTGGCTTACTATTTGTAGTTTCACTTAAAGTCAAGCTTTTGAGGGACAGTTTGGGCAACTTCTCTGCTTTGGCCTTTATAGGTTGCAGACTTGAAGCTTCATATAATCTTAACTAGGAGCTCCGATTCAATACACCAAAAGAAAGGAAGAGCAGACAAACTTAGGCATTTCCTTGTGATTCCTCCCTTGGCTGCTTTTAGGCTGGGCAGGGGATGTAGCTGATCATACTTCTTATGCTTTTGTTCCTGGCTTCTCTCTTCTGCTTTTGCTTTGTTCAGTCTCAACAACTGCTTATTTCTTGGAGAGAGTGTCAATATTCAAGTCCTCGGTGCCCGATGGACCAAATCCAAGAGCATGTAGAAAATAAGCTCTTTAAGACATAAGATTGAGAGTCAGGTTTGGACAAATTATGTTGCGAATTGGATGCTGCATAACGTTTAGAACATACGTTGAGAATAGGCACTCATAGAAAAAAGGAGAAAAATGTGTGGGAATTTCTCCAAGTTTTAGGATCATGATCGTTTAATCCACCAGGTGATGATGAATCGATGATGGAGCATTTTTGGATTGGCATTAGCTGCTTGTATCACATGAAATATACTAGCGACATACCCAGGCAACATGGACATGGGTTAACACACTATCTTTATCAATTAGCTAATAAGGGCGCACATGGTAACACTTCTCTCCAAAAAATCAACTTCCGGTCAAAAATTGATTTCTCCACTTTTCCTCAAAAGTATAAGTTGATTTTTCTACTTCTGCTCCGGATTGACTTCTGATCAGAAAAATTCGTTTGGTAACGGATGAAAATTTCTATTTTTGAAACATTATTAACAAAATTTTCGGCGATGATGGTCGGCGGCGGCGGCGGTCGGTAGTGGCGGCGTTGGTCTGCGACGACGGTGGTCGATGGCCGGTGGCGGTTGCGGCGGTGGTGGGCGGCGGCGGTGGGCGGCCGGTGGCGGTGGTCGGCGACGGCGGTGTTGTCGGCGGTGGGCGGCCGCCGAGCAACGTCGTCGGCGGTTGCGGTGGTGGCGGGTGGCTAGCGGTTGGCGGCGGCGGAGGTCAATGGTCGGCGGCCGGCGGTCATAGCATTGGTGGTTGGCGGAGGTGGGTGTGGTCCAAGAAGTGATTTTGGAGCCGAGAAGTAAAATTTTTTTACTTCTCAAAATTGATCAAAAATCTTGTCAGAAGTGAAAAATCTTGCTAGAAGTGAAAAGTCCTATCATAAGTCAATTTTTTTACAAAACGGATTTCTACTTCGATCGGATTTTTATCAAACGCATTTTTCTGCAGGATGGGCTTCCGGCAGAGAAATGAAAAATTTGAAGTGTTTTCATGCGGGCCATAAGTTTTGTTATGGACAGCTCTTTTGGTATGGAATTTTAGCGGGAGAGAAACTGAGTTTAGAATTTGAGGCCAAATTTATCGTAACTTGATCTACATGATGACGACCATATTAAGTATAAGACATCATTTGTAGCCACCATCTGGTTTTCTTTTCCTTTTTTCATTTTCAACTCTCTCTCTCTCTCTCTCTCTCTCTCTCTCTCTCTCATATATATCAGCATCTTCTAGCAGTAAGACTTTTGGCTTGTAGCTCTGGGCCTTGTAACGAAGGGGAACTCTACCGGCAAGCCGGTTACAAGGCACCGTGCGAAGCGTCGCACAGTCCGACAGAGCTGGAGATTTCTCTCCAACAGGGGCCTCCATCGCCTGTCCACTTGATATAAAACAATGGCGGGCTCCGTGGATGCGTTTTTTATTTTAACGGATCGGTGCCCGTATGTCCTCCATCCCCCAATTGCTAAACAAATCCCTATATAATTGGAAATACCTTGAAATTTAACGTTCCAGAATTTAGGCGAAGCCTTTTAAAGTCAATACTTTGGATCAACTGAATTCTTTTTTAAGTGAGTCTCTAATAAAATAGTGAGTTGAGATCAAAACATCCCAGAATAGCTCCAAGGCGAAGTGGATGTTGGCGATGGCGTGCGTTAGTGTCTCTCTGCAATAACCTATAGCTTTTAAGGGTGCTTTTGGCTCTCTGACGAAGATATTATAGCTCTAGGAAGCAAAAGCGTTTGGAGTTCTCGAAGCAACTCAAACGCCCACACATACGCGCTCTAGAAAGCGCCCAACCAATCAAGCAGCGACACGTGTCGCTGTGGTACTAGCTGGCTTTTTAACATAAAGATATCATATTTTCCCTTTTTTGTTTAATTAAAAATTTGCTCCCATCACGCTGCTTTTATACACGCATTACTAGCGATTTTTCTTCAAAGGGCGACGCACCCTACCTCGAGAAATTATTCAGTGGTTAGCAACTACCATGCGTGCGTGCCCCACTAATATAATGACACAGGTCCTCCAACATGGAAAAGATGAAAAATGAGAAACTAAAATAAAGAGCTCTCGTTTCTCTTTCCTCTGTAAAAAGCACTGAGCACAAGCAATCATTTATTGCTTGCTCTTTCTCTTTACCTCTCTCTCTCTCTCCTCTTTCACCCTCTCATCCTCTCCCCCGGTCACCTCAAGCCGTCCCCTTCTCCTCCTCCTTCACCTCCCTCCTCGTCGCCATCATCGCCTTTGCGACTTCGCTCCAAAGATCGCCCATTGGCTTCTCGAACTCGTCTTCTTCGTCTTCTACTTCTAATTCGCTCCCCATTTCGGACTTGGGTTCGTTGCCAACGATTTTGAAGTGGAAGAGGCCTGTGACGCTAGATATACCGGTGGCCGCACCGAATTTTGGGATTCTGGCTATTATAAACCTGTGTAATTTTCTTCCTTTGCTCGTGTCCGGACAGTTGACATGCTTCTCTTGGGGGCGCGCCTTTACAACACTTGATTTTGCGTCTTCTTCAAATCAAGTCCCTCGGAGTGTCTCTTCCCGTGCCGTACGCCAACCGAAGACAACCACATTGGAGTCTGATTCTATGTCTTGTTTAGGAATCTACCTTCTTTATAATTTTGGGATTTGTAGTTCTGGTTCTGGTTATATTTGTTAGCCACAACATTTGTGATTTTTTACTAACGAGACAAATAATCCCCTAAACGAACTCAATCAATTTCGTGATACATCATTTGTAATCGCACCAGACGGAAAGAACATTACAAGCTTTTCTAACCCGTAAAGACTTGTACAATGTGGATAACAATCGAAGGCCCGCGTCTAGATCCTCCAAGGTGACTCTTCTTAGTTCATTTCGCCCGGGCATAAGGCGCATGTCTACAAAGTCAAAATCAAGCCGAAGATCCAAAGTTTCCTTGGCATTTATCAGCATGGTCGCTATCAAACCCGCATTAAGTTTTAGAAAGACGCCTCTCAAATATATATGCGATCTCACCTGGTCATTATCACGAACGCTTAGTGATACATTCAAACAAAGAGCACATAAGCATAATCGAACAACTAATTCCAACCCGGACGATTTCGGGGACGTTAAGACATGCTTAAACAATTGTTTTATCCTAATCAGCACTCGATTTTTTCTCAAGCTTCAAATACAACTTTTGGACTCAGCCTACTAAAACAGATCAATGATGTATGTAACTTCGGTGACATTAAAATGTGATGAGTTTTGGAAGAGGCCAAGTCGCCGATTTTTGGAGCCGGAGAGGCGACGATGGCTATAAGGACGAAAGCAAAGAAGAAGGAGGGGAGGGCTTGAGGTGAACGAGGGAGAGGGTGAAATCATTTTTGCAGAAGACAGAGGTTGAAACGTAAAGGAGGAGAGAGGGAGGGAGAGAGAAAGAGAGCAAGCAATAAATGTTCGCTTGTGCTCAGTGCTTTTTGTAGAGGAAAGAGAAACGAGAGCTCTTTATTTTAGTTTCTGATTTTTCATCTCTTCCATGTCATAGGACATGTGTCACTTTTTTAGTGGAGCGCACACACACCACATAGACTTATGACGTGGCAGTTGCTAACCACCGAATAATTTCTCACCTCTTCTCTCCTCAAAATTAAGCCTACTTCGGCACTGAAATGTTTTTGATGATTCGGGATCCGCCGGTCGTAATCGAGCACACTTACCAGCCACCCTTTGGGCGGGGCGAAGGTCCTTTCCGACGGCGACTATACCCGGAGGGAGGCTGGTCCCGTTGCCCACCAGCAAGGGCCCCCCACTTAAGTCCGAAAAACTCGTTGGGAGAGTTTCGAACCCATGTCCGTGGTTTAGCCGGCGCCAAAGGGTTCAATTCTCACCAAACACGTTGATCCCTTGAACGTGCAAGATCTATTTTTTTTTTTTGGGTACATCATACAAACACAAAACACGGATTATTGATAAATTTTTACCGGCTACGCTAGTGGAGGTGGATGGCAGCGATCGACCTTAGTTAACTACTCTATAAACATTGTTCCACTTGTGGTATGAACAAGTTATTTCTCTTGGCTATTACAAATTATGTCTCCATAAACATTGTTTACCCCGCCATTTTATGCGTATCATTGTTGTTTCTACTGGATTTTGGAGTTGCGCCTACAAAGTACTTTTCGAAGACATTATGAGCTCTTGGCTTCGCCGGATTATGGCAATGGAACAATTTTCTGCTCTTGAGCTATAAATCTTAAGGCTCTTTCTTTGGTGGAAAGTATCTTTCAAGAAAATATTTTTCTTATTTTTCAGCGTTTGGGAGTAGAAAATGAGCAGTCAAGGAAAATATTTTTTGATCAATAAAAAATATCCTTCTAAATTTGAGGAGGGAAATCATTCTCCTCTATTCTATTTTAGGCTTTCCTCTCAGGGTAACTTTTTGAAACAGAGAAAATCTTCCTTTCTCTCTCCTCTTCCTCCATCCTCTTCCCCGTTCTCTCTCTCTCCTCCATTCCCATCCCCGTTGTCTCTCTCACTGTTTCTCTCTCCTTTGTTTCTGTTCTCTCTCCTCTGTTTCCTTTCTCTCTCCTCCATACTTGCCATTTTGATTCCAAGAGCTGCTATCCGGGGATAGCGAGGTCGCCAGATCCGGCGAGGTTGCTAGGCTCGGTCTCGTTCAAGGGCCCGAAATATTCTTATTGTCTCAAATAAAAGCTTAAAGTGGACATTGTTTCAAATAAGAGCTTGAAGTGACCTTACCAATTTCAAAAAGGGCCTAAATCACTATTGATTAGGGGCATTTTCGTCTTTTTTTATTTTTCTTTTTTTATATGTTTTTCATTTTTTTTCCAAAAAATAAAATAAAATAAGTAATAAAGAAACACAAGCGGGAGGGGGCCGTGGTCGCCGCCTCAACGCCGGTGGGGTGGCGGTGATAGGCGGCGGGGTTGCCGATGCCTTGGTGAGGGCCGGTGACGTCGCCGACTCTCGAAGGGTCCGCAACCGTCGGAGGTGTCCGCCCTCGGGCCCTCGCCCGGATTTGGGAGAGGGTTGCAGCCCTCTCCTGTCTCTGGTGAGGGCCATCGGGCCATCGCCTTTGGTCGGCGGGGTCGTTGGCCTGCAGCCCTCTTCCAGATTTGGGCGAGGGTCGCCGGCTCTCGCCTCTGGTCGGTTAGGTCACCGGCCATGGTCGCGGCCTTACCGGCGGTGGGGTGACCTCCCACCTATAGGTTCCTCTTTTTTTTTTTTTTTTACCTTTTTTTTAATTTAGTTTAAGTTAAAATTGTATTTTTTACGGAAATGCCCTTGATCGGAGGGAATTTTTGGTCGGCTTACAAGGTCGGGTCCTTATTTGAAACAACTATGGCCACTTCGGGTCCTCATTTGAGATAAAAAAATGGATTGTAGGCCCTTATTTGAAATAATGACCACTTTAGACCCTTATTTGAAAAAAATGAGAGAACTTGGAGCTTTTATTTGAAAATTTTCCTAAATAAATAGAAAAGGAAAAGAAAGAAAGAAAATTAATTATAAAGAAAAGAAGTGTGAAAGAGAAGAAAAGATAAAAAAAATTAGCAAATAATTATTTTTAAACAAATAAAAAATTATTTTAAGGTGTGTATGGTTAAAATTGATTTTCCTTACCAAAAGGCAGAAAATATTTTCCGATCCGTTTTCGTGTTTCAGCCAAACATCGGAAAATATGATCCTTTTCCTAGAAAATCACTTCTTGGAAAATATTTTCCAAAAATGCTTCATTTTTTGAGAAATAAATGGAGCCGAGCCCTTTAGATTTTTTTTGGGTTACTTTGCATATTCAGTTTTAACAAGGGGTTACTAAAGGTGCCCAACCCCTCCAAAATTATGCTTTCAATTTTAAGCTGCAGTCTCCTTCTTGTTTAACGGTGGTTGTAGGTATGTCAAATTGTCTCCGGATTTAGATTTCAGTTGTGTCGGTAATAGTAGACAATTGCACCTTGTCGGTCCAAAGATATGATTGTCCAGAATGGATTGCCATTGATGTCTATATGATATCTCCAAACGGCTTCTGCGTAGTTTGCCATCAACTACTATACCATAGTTTTGATTAAGAAAAAGGAAAACATGATGGACAGATCATTCAGACGCAAACAAAACTTCTTTGACCCCGACCCGACACGTGTCGGTCTCTGGATTATTCCAGAATAAAAAAATTAGAATATAAAAATAAAAAATCAGAAATAATTAGAAAATACAAAAATTGTCAAAACTACGTCGTTTTAGACATACCTGGACCCATTCAGTTCTTTTCGAGCGCCCATCAGTGTGGGTCGGGCCACCTGGTCCAGAAAATTTTCCAGAATTAAAGAAAATAAAAAATAAATTGAAAAGTAATAAAAATAAAAAAGTTCGAAAAAATCTAAAAAATCCTTAAAAATAGAAAATGACTAGTTTTACTTAGTCTGACCTAATTTTCTTAGTTCTGGACTTATATTCCTTGAAATTGGTAAAATGTACCCCTTTTTGGAAAGTTGGGAACACATTTCAAATCCAATCATTCACTGAGCCCTAGGGCTTCACTAGGCTCGTTGATGTATTTTATCTCTGTCATTGATTCCTTGATTGCCTTTCATACTCGGATTGTGTTTGCTAAGATAGAACTCCCAATTACATGAACATGTAGAAATTAGACTTGCCTCACTTGAATTTAAAATGGATAAAAAATCTGCATGAACATGTTAGACAAATGACTAACTGCGGTACTGAAAAGGCTTCAATAGAAATAATGACGTAATCAAGTTCTTGAATCCATTTTTCTCTAGTTGCGTAGGAATCAAATGATTTATTTCGATCGGTTGATGATGTTTCTAATCTACCTCTAAAAAAAGACTAGTGGCAACTCCTTTACATATAAACTTATACATGCCACTGATCATACTAATATTGAATTCGATATATACTACCATGCATAGGGAGGGCTTGAGAGGTTCCAGGACGATGTAGGGCCAATTGGATTCTTGATTGGCAATCACCTCTAAACACTCGATTTTTGGAATCGAGGGTCACAACAACCGGAAATAACAAACTTAAATTGAAAAAGAAAATGATTGGGAAAATAAGAAGGATTTTTTTTTTCTCTAGAATTGATTTTTAATGCTATCATGTGCCTTTAGTGAATTTAACTTTTTTTTTTTGAAAAATTTTACTCATTTATTAAATACAACAAAACTATCTTTTTCCAACTTGTTTTCAGCAAAAATGAGGTTAATAACGCGAAAACCTCAAATTGATACATCTGTGACAAATTTATGTTGAACTATTTTTTTTATCACGAAAATCCCAAACTAGTGCTTCTTTGATAAATTTACTTCGAACTATTTTTTTGATCACGAAAACCCCAAATTAGTATCTACGTGACAAATTTACTTCAAATTATTTTTTGAACACTAAAACCCCAAACTAGTATATTGTGACAAATTTACTTAAAATTATTTTTTTACCATAAAAAATTCCAAGCTGGTTCACTGGTGATAAATTTATCCTTCATTAGTTTTCGCTAAATTTTACTTTCAAATTGCTGAGCTAATTTGGATGACACATGACAGTTGACGGGTATATTAGTTTGAAATTTTTACTTATGTTTATCACAAATATATCAACTTGAAATTTTTCGCATCATTAACCCAATTTAAAAAAATTTAACGGAGAGTAAATTTGTCACAATTATATTTGTTTAGGATTTTTAATGGTAAAAAAATTAATTTGGTATATATTTGTCATACGTGTATTGATTTGAGGTTCTTGTTGGTCAAAAAAATAATTTAGCGTAAGCTTGTTATAGGTGTACAAATTTGAAGTTTTTTGTGATAAAAAATAATTTAGATGTTAATGGGAATATATTTATCATAGATTTAAATTTATTTTTCGTGATATTAAGCCGAAAAATAAACACCAGAAAATGGTGCCCTTTTTTTCTCAAAATATGTTTTACGGAATTTGGTTCCGTCGAGGCGTTTGATTGACAACGAGGCGAGTGTCTGAACAGTCCGAAACTGCAATGGAAGGCGCTCAAGTTTCGCACAACGAACCTACACGAAGTTAGTTAAGGCATGGGTCACCGGATTCGTGCGCAGGAGACAAAGATTGGCACAAGAGATTGCTGATGTTGAAATGGATACTGGGTTTAAGCCGGGAGTTCCAGCCCTGAATCACCCAGATCACACCAGGTTCCCTACACTTCTGAGAGATTGAATAGTTCTGTTTCCGTTTCTGGGACGTCCCAGCATTCTTGTGTTTCGGTTTCTTCGTCTAATCATCTTGTTGGATATTCTTGAAATCGGTTTCTACTGCAAATCTGTGTAGTTTATCTGCAGAATCATGTACTTAAGATTCATTTTAAGTCCGACAGAGAGATGGAAGTGGAAATTTTAGTAGTGTTCGGCTTGGGGACAGGAAACTGGTTATGCGAGGTGTCCCATGAGGATGAATTACGGATAGATACAGATCTTTCACATGCATGCAAAATCGGAAACAGATAGAGGAAGTTCTATGACTGTTTATGTGAGAGGGCGAAGGTAGTACGATGAAGCATGACCATTTTGTATATTGTTACCAAACCAGAAAGCCCAATAAACACAACAGTAGGCCACCACTTTTTTCATTTGTATCTGTGGGTAGCAGTAACCTGGTATGATCCCAAATTCCCATCCACCTTTATGGCAGAGTTCGGCCCCGCTTGATAGGAGCAAATGACAGCAGGCGACCATTTTAGTCACTTTGACCTGGCCAAACGTGTTAGCAGGGCTCAAGCGTCCTAACTTGCAGCTACACTCTAAATGAAAAGTTTCCCTTTGCTCTTTCATTCTCCTCCTTTCTAGGGAAGTATTACCTTTTTTCAACATAATGACTTTGGAAACGCTTCTTTGACCCTAAAGATCTATATACACTGCATAGTTGGTTATCCATAGCATTCTCAAGCACCATTGCTGTTGATCCATGTTCTCAGGCACAAGTGATCTGTTACATGATGGAGCAGGCATTAGGGTTCTCATCACTGAAAATGTCTGGGGCATATGATTGATTGAATCGCTGATATGAAGCACCCTGATTAATGTAACCTCGGTAAGCTTCCATGCCATAATTCTGATCATGGAGCTCTTCATCATTCCAATGTGTGACAGGATGTTGTAGCGACCAGTGGTTATCTCTTTGGTTTACATTCTTGGTGGGCAGAGAATGTTCTTCTTGCTTGCCATAATCTCCAGCACCACCAAAACCACCCATATTAACCATGTCGTTAATCTCGTTATCACCTCCTTTTCTTGTGGGAACCACTTCGACATTCCTCCTGATCTTGTCTTTTAGGTAAGATACAAATTCTTTCACATCCACTACCCCTGTCACTGATACTTGATCCTTGCTCGCATCTACAGCCACTGATTCAATTCCTGCCATATCGCAATAAACACTCCTCATATAGTGTACATCAATAATGTCTGCAGAAATTGGTTAATGGCGCAATATGAGAAAGGCCACAGGCTACTGAGTACTAACACTAGAAAATAAGTAGAGTAGATGCACTAGGTTCATTGTAGAATTCCTGTTTTTGTTGTTATATATGTTTCTTTTGTTTATATGCTTGTAGAATACCTCAACTCCGACATTTGCCTTAATATTTTGACCAATATGGATGGCTGATCATGCTATATTGACCCACTCGATAAGAAGTCATGTTGGTTGATGAGTAATTGAGTAAAGAATGAAAAATGTCTTTACCTACTTGGGAGAAGTAGAAGTCTTAAAAAAATCATATGATCATCATGTATTGGTTTTTCAACATACAAAAATTCTTTATTAGAAATGTGTACTTGTCCAAACCAAATTATTTAAAAGTCTCTTCCTAGATTTCTTGGCAGTAACCTGGGACAATCCTGTGCGTTTAGTTAGTTTAGTAAAAAAAACCCCAAATGTCGAGCATTGACTGAAGATTGTCCATCTTACCTTTATACTTTGAAATACACTTGTGTATTATCTGAATGCAGCCATCACAATGCAGTCTGATCCTGAGAACTAGGGTGCTCGATCTCTGGAGCCACCCACCCATGCACGGTCAAACTTTTCTTGTTCACCACGAAATAATAATGATAATAGAAGTACTTTTCTCATGAGAAAATTCATGGAATCTCTAAAAATAAGTAGATTAAACTAGTCCTTCTAAGGCTATCTTTTATTTTATCTGCTTGTAAGAATGTTACCTCTGTTTCGTTCTTCTTCTGATTATAAGGGCTCTCTTTTGCATACGACATCTCATTGCTGCCACCCTGGGGAGAGGAGGCCACATATGTGTTGGTCCTTTTCTCCCCATTTCTTTCTTTTGAGTTCCCTTTGTCTCCTGTGATGACTGCCGACTTCCTTGGAAATCTGTCAATGTAGATGTCCCTTGTGCCTGGTGAAAGCTCAAAGAAATTTGATCAGTTTTGGTTTTACATTAAAAGTTCTAAGATTCTAAACAAATATTCACTGTACATGTGTGCAACTTTTGGTGATTCATTTCATGTTAATTCCTACCATGGTTGCTGTTTACCCTGGCAGGAGAGACCAGCTGGTCACATTTCTTGCTCTTCTGCTTTTGCTGCTCCTGGAACCTCGCTTTTGACTTTCCTGGGTCCCATTCCAAAGCCTTGACTCCTCCTGATTTCTCTACAACATTTTCAACCTTAACGTCTTTAGTACCTGATAAACAGACCCAAGAAATGGTAGGAAATCTGGTACCAGATTTTGAGAGTCCATGTTTTCATGTGAATCGCAAAATGGGTCATGCCATGAAAATATGGGTATTGTTTATACTCTTTACTTAGCTGAAACAAACAACTTTTTTTTAAGGAACTTCAGCCCAAGCTTTTAGTTGTGGCCTCAACTTAGTGGTAATATGGATTCTTGCAATTGTTCTTACTGTGGCTTTCATAAAAAAAAATGAATATGTTCACACACATACGTCGTACTTTATATAATTTTGGCATATTATTGGTATTTTCATTAAATCCAAAAACAGTTCGAGTCAAAAGCTTTTCTGGGGGTACAGTTCGGAGGAGTAACTTCTCTGCTTTGGCCTTTATAGGTTGAAGACTGGATGTTTTATATAATATTAACTAGGAGCTCCTACCTTTCTAGATAACTGATGATTCAGTACACCGAAAGAAAGAAAGAGCAGAAAAACTTAGGCAGTTCCTTGTGATTCCTACCATTTCTGCTTTTGGGCTGGGCAGGGTAGAGTAGCCGATCCTACTTCTTAAGCTTTTGTTCCGGGTCCTCTCTTCTGCTCTTGCTTTGTCCACAGTTCCAACAACTGCCGATTTCTTGGAGATATCGTCAACATTCAAGTCCTTGGTACCCGGCGGCTCAAATCCAAGAGCAGGTATGAAATAAGCTCTTAAGACCTAGATTTGAGGGTCGGGTTGACACTGGACTTCCACTACAACTAACAAATGTTTTAGAATCCCTTGGGTAGTTTGTATATTACTCTTTTGGCCCATGAGTTTTGTCTGCTAGATTCTTTTTTATTTAGTGTAAATTAGTCCCTCAGCAGGTTCGTCGTCATCCTCAGAAGAACAATATAGATGACAAAAATAAGTGCATGGGAACAGTTTTCTTTTTTCCTGCACGTATATTGCAGGCAGTCTTCTTTTCTTGCTATTACACTCATCCGTGTCTTCTAGCAATTAGACTTTTAGCTTGTAGACTGACCTCTTAATAAATGAGTCTCTAGTAAAATTGTGAGTATAGACCTTGATGACTTGGAATAGCTCGAAGGCGGAGTGGATGTTTGCAATGGTGTTTGTGAGTGTTTCTCTTCAGTAGCTTTAGCTTTTTTAGGTTGCTTCTTTTGGCTCTTTGAAGACATTACATCTCTAAAAAGCGAAATCTTTTGGAGTTCTGGAAGCAACTCAGAAGTCACGCAGTCGCTCCAGGAAGTACCTGCATGCTTTTGGAGCTTTTGGGTTGCAGTTGGTTGTAGACTGTGAAGTTACAAACTCTTACACTTTGTCACAAAATGCTTTCTGTGTTCATAGACAACAGAACAATAACACCAGAGGCTAGAAGAAACTACAAACAGTCTCAGGTAAGCTCTTAAAGAGCTGGGTATCTTTGTTTAGAAGCGAACATTTCTTTGTTGCACTTGCTAAAAAGGAGAGGCTGATTATGCTTATTCAATATATATACTTTCGCAAAATAAGATAGAGTTGCTGAATGTGTGCATGGCTATTGGAGAATCTATTGCAGTGAGACTATCAGCAGATTAACAGCAAACATTTTGTGGCGAAAAATCAGTTACCTTTGTTTCCGGTAGCAACCTTCTCTACTTTGCTAACTCCTCCACCTCTATCCCTTGAAAAGATCTGGAATTTCTTTCGTTTCTTCTTGGCGCCAGAGCTGGTGGCGTTCCCTTTTCCAGTTTTGCCGGTTAGTTGCTGCCAAAGCAACGAGAAAAGCATAACCGTAGATTAAAAGATTGTTTTTGTATGAATTACATAATAGATCTTCCATCATACACGTTCACCTTATTAGATGAAATTTCATTTCTTTCCTTGTCTTGCAATTATCATTAAGTTTGATGTGAGACCAGGTGGAATTTGGTTGTAGTTGGCTAGTTTTTAGTGAATAACCTTCCACATACGAGAGCAGAAGCAGAAAAGCTTTACCTCATCTGCTTGTCTGTTGCCGGTGGAGTCAAGAGCACCCTCATCCACATCGAAAGAAAACTCTTTGCACCGTATGACCATGTATATGCACTACAAAATCCAACAACGTCAATGATATTTCCGATAATGAATGTATAAATACGTCGCCATGCATGAAGTTTGGCGAGGATTAGAGAAAAAGGAAGAGACAAAAAGAGAGAACGGGAGAGTTTGAAACGTGAAGATTTTGCTGTTCACCAGATTGGCCTTGTAAGAGAGTCAGAGGAGACGGCAGAGATCGACCGATGTGGCGAGCTTCGTGAGACTAATTTTACGTTGTTCACGGGTTTCTTCTTCGTCAAGAATATGCAAAAGATGTGTAGGGCTTGAGGAGACTCTAGAGGGTTTGTTTCGTGTATTGTGGTGGGCGGAGACCTTTGGAGGAGAGACAAGAACGACACGACAAAGAGGTAAGTTTCTGGGAATGAATCAAGAAACACATCGCGTAACTCTTCCGCCCTTTGAACGGTCTTAACCGACGATATTTATAAGAAATTCGTTTGGATAATAGAATAACGTGGAATACTAAGATTGGCAATCCTAAATTAATTTTTCAAAATGATGCGGCAAGCAACAAGTACTAATGTACAATTCATGTACGCCCACGTTGTCATACTTCATTTTCGGGTGTCTATTCGATCTATATATTTTTCAGTGGGAAAAGCGTAAAAAAAAAAATTCTAAATCTATTGCATTGGTGCCAATTTAGTACTAAACCATTTTGCATTTGTGCCAATTAGTCATTCTGGCTAATTTTGATCGGAAATCGTTGACATGGATATTGGTTGTCCTTGTTCATGGACTGTCTTGAGGGTCGCTTGACCTCAATAAGAAAAAAAAAGAGTAAAGAAAAGAAAAAGGAAGAAAATATTATAAAACAAAAAATTATTTAAAAAGTTCACGTCAGCCCTACGTGCCACGAAGGACGTCTACGTCGGCGATTTCCAATCAAAATTGGCAGTATTGACTTAATTGGCACAAATACAAAAAAGTTTAGGACTAAATTGGCACTGTTAAAAGGTTTAGGATTGAATTTACACCAACGCAATAGATTCAGGACTTTTTTGACGCTTTTCCTTGTTTTCAGTAGACCGCTAAAAATTTCACCAGTGGCGCTAGTACTTGATATGCATGGTATTATATCTATGCAAGCGAGGGCTGTTCTACATGTATAATTTGGCTATGCAGGCATTGTTTTCCAACACTCCCATTCGAAAACTGTTCGTTATGTTTCACGAACTGAACAAGAACCTGCGAACGAGGCCATCTTTGGGCTCTCTCTGTCTCTCTCTGAAGACTAGTAGTAGCTTTCAATCGCTCAACGAAGCCGATGTCTATTTAGGAAGACTTATCGAGTCAATGAATTTACTTCGTTTGGGTCCTTATGTCTTCGTCATAAAAAAAAAATCAGTTGTTTGACGGAGTGAACGGTGGCATTAATGCTTAGAAAAATGATCCGGACCCATTGCAACTTGCCTAGATTGTTCTTGACAATTTCCCTTAATCAAGATATATAAAAAGAAATAATTAGTAGTTGGGGTTGTTTTCTATTTAGGTCAGGAACGATGAGGAATAGACTCAATATATACCTACGTAAAAATAAAATACTTTAATTTTTTTGAAAATTTTTTATTTTTTTTTCTTCCTAGGGAAGAAAATATTATTAAAGCTTTCGAGCTAGTGATCTCCGGTCAAAATTATTTGGATGGACTGAATTGACATATATATAAAAGGTAGGACCTAATTGATACCAATATAAAAGGTTTAGGAGGACCTTTCTGGTAACTATCCCAATACAAGTTTCTAGTTGCAAGTGTCAAAATGAAGGATGAACATTCCCGTTCTCGAAGGCGTTGTTTATAATAGCGAGCCAATAAAAGATTGTCGCTTAGTGAAGGAGCTACCTACTTGTTGACTACATATAAGCCAAATATTGAAAAGGGATGAGTGCATTGGGAGTTCCATAATTTATTTGCGAAAGTGTAATTGAGTTATAAAACTTTGAGAAATTAATTAAATTTTAAAATTTGTTAGAAAGTGTAATTGAGTCCCAAAACTTTCAAAATGTGTAATTATGTCCTAAAACTTGTCAAATTGATGAAATCAAGTCTATCGGTTGCACCTTTTGAAAGTTATAAGAGTCGATTACACTTTCGTAATAAGTTTTAGGATTTAATTGCACTTTTTGAAAGTTTAAAGACTTGATTGTACTTTTGTGATAAATTTTAAAATTTTAAGTGCACTTCTCTCTCTCTCTCGTTATAGTGACCTTTTGTGACTCAAGTTACATCTAATGTTCTGAAAAGATGATCTCGTGAAACTGTCATATTTCCTGAAATAATATTAAACGTGGACGCAGACATACGGTGTAGTCATGATTGCGTTTGTAACCGTTTATCGGGCATTTGACTGGTTCTCGTCAAACTGTGGACTGAACTTAAGGGCAATCGTTATTCGTTACGCAAACTTGGATTTCTCTCTCTTTCGTAGCTAGGTTCCCTTGATTTGATGGCTGCCAAGTCATTAGCTCCGGACATTTTCTTTTAGGTTGCAGGGAAAATCAGCAAAAAAGTTCTGACCTATTACACCTAACTCAATTCCGTCCAAATCATTTTAATTTAATATTTTACCGATTTATCAATTGAATTTATCCGGCCAATTTGAGTCAAAAAACCCTGACGTGGCAGTCAATCGGCACCGATCGTCTTATATGACATACGGGCGATGACGTAGACACTTTTTTAGAAATTTTTTGGTTCTTTTATCTTTGCTTTTTTCCCTTTTTTTTTTTTGTGCCTTCTTGTCGGTGGCCGGTTTCAAGTGATGACCAATCGCCGGTGATGGCAAAAGAGGGCTAGACAAGGTCGTACTTCCTCGGTAGGGTGAGGCTTCCTCGGTAGGGTGAGGGTGCCCTCGACGGCAATGATTAGGCAAAGGGTTGGCCTTGCCCTACCCATACGAGGCCACCCTTGACGGCCATAGGCGAGGGTCGCTTGGCCTCGCCCATGGCTGACAAGGGCGGTCTTCACCGGCACTCGATAAAAACAATGTAAAGAAAAGAAAAGACCAAAAATCAAAAAAAGAAATTACAAATACTATTAAAAAACATCCACGTCAAAGCTGATAATGTCACGCAAGACTGTTGGTGTCCATGTCAGCAATTTCCAATCAAAATTGGCTACATAGACTCAGTTGGCAAAATGTAAAAATGTTTAGGATTCAATTAGCATAATTGAAAAGTTCATGACTAAATTGCCACAAATGAAATAGGTGTAGGACGTTTTCCTATGTCATGTATACCAACCTTTTAATTCTAGCAGTCCCCACCAATACAAATAAACTGTCTCATCCTCGTGTCTAAGGCAACGTTGACGGGCGAAGTTACTGTATGAGAGGGGTGCTGTCATTCAAACACGAGATCTATCTTATTCAGATCACATCTTTATCATTCAGTCGATCCTATCTCAGGAATCTGTAGCATCTTGCTGAAGTTAAAACAAGAAACAGAAGGACCTTATTTGGTTGATCATTCCGTCAGTTTACACTTGCCGATATACTGATGGACAAAATGAGTACGAGAGAGGAATAGGGAAAGAAGAACAGAACCATTTTAAGGCACCAAGAGGTGGGATCTGTACCCAGGAGCCATATGCAGAAAGATCTCTCGGTTCACATAAAAAAGTGAAGAACAAGCTACAGAATATGTAATTTCCACACTTCCAGAACAGAACAATCGGAAAAATGCATACCAACAACCAGAATTGTTTGAAGACCTGCGGTACCGAAAAAGCCACCTCTCCCTTCTGCTGTTATTTCCCAAGTATCAAGTGCCTCCCACATGAAGTGGACCCACATCATGCAACTTCAATGTAAAACATCCGCTTGCACCAAATCCACTCCAGTCTTTTTCCTTCATGCCCCTTCTCACATGAAAATGCACAATGTCTTCATGAATAATCTCTCTGTTTCCTAACCATTTATTGACCCACATATACCCTTATGCTTTGGATCCTCATAATATTTATCGAACACTCAGTTCATAGCGTTCACATGACGGCGCATGAATTGGGGTTTTCATCACTTAAAATCTGAATCCTAGATAGCCAATGTCCAAGATAATCTTGCTCGCCATAATTTTGAAAGTAAGTTTGCCTATCACCTTCCCTTTCAAGCTCTCTATGCTTTTCCCCATCGTAAGATATATAGCCTTGTCCCTTGGCCTCTTTGAGGTTGTCTTCAACTCCTTCATTTCCCTTCTTATTCTCTTTATCTTCTTTGGTACCATCATATCCTCCATCATGGTGAGAATACTTTTTACCCTTCACTTTCGCATCCTTAACTTTTCGCTTGTTCTTTATTTCCTCAGCTTCCTTCTTAACTTCTTTCTTGATCTCTACATCCTTGTGCCAACCATCTTCACGAGCAGCTGCAGGCTCTTTGAGAGTCTCTATTTTAGTCACCTCCACTTCTTTATTGTCACCAGGTAGACTGTGGTTTTGAATGTGAACCACCTCCACACTTCGTTTCAGCTTCTGTTTCAGATCGGCTACAAGTTCTTTCACGTTAATTGTGCCAACCACGATCACCAGACGCTTACTTGCCTCCACTTTGACTGATCTAACTCCTGCAAAATGCAATTTCTCTTCAGTGATATCGGGGCACAACCACTAAAGTATAGGTTCAGCCAAAAAATCAGGTACACCTAATATTACCCCACTAATGTGTATATCTGTGTTCCTGACACTCCTGGAATAGTTAATACAATATTATCTGAACAGGTAAGTCTCCACGTGCTGATTAGCCAACTGAACTCATGACTTCTTCTGAGCCCTATGTAAACTAAGTTGAATATAAGATGACAAGTTGTCCAGTGGAAAGCAGCTTGTAGAAATTTTCACAAATCTTTTATCTGTTACGAGATATTCATTGATATATCATTGAAATGTTCACTAAATCTAGGTATTGATGGGAGATCACGTTATAACATGCCTCAAGCAAGTACAGCGACAGTAAAAATTAGAAACAAGGCACGCCAACAGTCTCCGGACACTAACAGAACTTTGCTATCTAACCTGTAAATTTCCTTGCAGCTTTTTGTGTTCGCCGGGGGCATCCTTCAAGACAGTACATTTCAATCTTCAAATGCACCGTACCTGTTACCTGGATCCAGCCAATAAGGGTAATCAATTTCTTCTCCTGCCTTCTTAGAATTCATGGACATCTCATAATAACTGAAAATTAACTATAAGGCTACTTTAATAAGCATATGTTTATTCGCAAGGCAATTTTCTGTTCTCCCTATCTGGTGAGTGGGAAGATTTACATGTCATGACAGCATTACCTCCTTGTGCTTCTCAGGGGTGTTGCAAGTCATCAAACTCACCTCATTATCATTCCCATCCCCTTTCCTTGGCTGAGGAAGTGTAAGTTTAGTCTTCTTAAAATTTTGCTTCTCCTGCACACTTGGGTATCCTTCCGTTTTCCTTGAGGCATTGTCAGTTATGTTTGCAATGTGCCTAACACCTGGTGGACCAAAACCACATAAATCAGCCAAAATAACTTTTTTGATTTTTACAAAAAAACTTCATACTTGAGTGTTTGAAGATTCTGTGATAAATAGAAGAAAAGTTCTCTATGTAATAAATTCGACAATAAATTTATGCTCATCACTCATACTTATCATCTCAACTACTATTCCATACTCCCAATAATTTCACTCTTTACATGTCCATTCATTTACCCTGCCATCTGTACAGTCAGCACATGAGGCTTTGATTGTAATACATCTACTCTTGGATCTCCTGGATTTTCAAGGTTAACATTGGGAATGGTGAGAATGTGGATAGGGCAAAGTGGATAGGCAATAAGGTTGGGAAGTGACAGTGAAGTCAGTGATGAAACCAAAGTCCAGTTTACATATTTCGAAATTTCTGTTTCTGCTTTTCTCTTAAAGTAAATCAACCCATCCCACAAAGGTTCACTATCTCAATGAAATTCAGTTGTTTCCTTCGATTGATGTGTAATGGAGGGACTATAGATAGTATTGGAGAGTAGAAATTGCTCCAATCAAATTGAAAAAAAAGAGAGAACAACGCCTACAATCCAGTGAGCTTTACCACTATCATGACCCTTGTACTCATTGTTATCCACAATGTAAGAAAATCCAATCATCTGTGAACACTAACAATATGTCAAACGTCAAATCGATATATAAGCCCCTGACCTGCTCTGTGTTTTTGAGTGGGACTGGCACCATGTTCATCGTTTTGAATGGGCATTACTTCCACATTCCTCCTGAGCTTCTCTTCAAGGTAGACGACAAGTTCGTTGGTATCCATTGTTCCTGTCACTTCTACTAGTTCCTTGTCTGTATATATCTTAACTGAGCCAACTCCTGCATAGAGATCAGATATAGGATGACTAGCTGCTGAAGACATTCAACAAAGGATAAAGTGGTATGATTTGCAAAGGTTATACCATTTGTTTCCCAGAGAACATTAATAAATAAATAAAAAGCAGAGGAGGAGGTGATCTATGCTTTTGTGTCATCAAACGGAGAATGCATGATTTTCAAACACAAATGGATACAAGCGTGGTCTAAGATAATTTGGCATGATCTAAGTACTGCATCCGTGAAGACACTTTCTTAAATGTGAATTTTTCAGGTCATTTGATGTTGAGATTTCTATAGAAAGACATAAGGTTGATCCATAAAGAAAGTTACTATTTTTAGATGTATAGTGAAATAAAGAAAACAGTCAGGACTGAAGCCGACAAAATTCTTTTTCCACAATTAGATGCAAAGATAATTTGGTACAGTCCACCGGAAGATGTTGGACCATTTTCACTTGAGATACTTAAGCAAATCGAAGAGACCAGATTTCGGCATTACTCACACACACATTTCATTCTATATTAACAGCATTAGGTGATGATTTTTTCAATTTGAGAATCTGAAACCAAAGGCACCGAAATTTTCAACAATACTTCACTGACCTTTAAATCTCTTGAAGATATCCTTCATCTTTTTGGTGCAACCTTCACAGTTGCAATGCTTTTCGATTCTCAAAAGCAGCTGACTTGAACGCTAGAGATATCCAATAACCAATAATTAGCTCAAACCTAATAAACGAGAAATCACAAAGCTGGTTGTCAAATCAGCAGAGAAAGCAGAAACTACAGCCCAAAAAGGTCACCTCTTTCTGAGTCTTTTGGTTCCCTGAGTTCTCTATCTTCTGATGCGGTTCCATTAAGTCACTGCCATGGTTAGCTTTAAGTTGAGGCAAGGACAGTTTAGAATTCTCAGAGTTTTGCTGCCCGAACTTCTCTTCCAGTTTTGCAGGTTCGACTTTCTCCTTTACTCTTGATTTGCTCGAGAGATTGTGGACCATTATGTTTGAATCCCTGTCATCTGATAGCACATAGTTGTTAACAAATAGGTATGGGGTGCAAAGAATGCTCAAAACCCACATTAAGATCTAATACACAAGGTGGAGACTTTAAGTTCACAAGCAAACAATTGGATGTCTCACTAAAAAGGCATTCCAACAATGTATCAATTCTACCACAAGAACTATTCGACTTTGAAAATGCTTTCCAGAGAGATTAAAGGGAATACAGCAAGAAAAATCTGATGTTTGCAGTAATTATAAGTCTCTAAACCTGTTTCCATACATCAATTGGTCTTAGTAACAAAAGCAGATTTGTCTTGTCAATCTCCTCTGTTGCCACCTACCGCTCCAGAATATTTCCTATATCAATGTATCATATTCCACACAAATCCTATTTGTCTTCCTATTGACGGAAACAATATAAAAGTAGCAAGGATCTTCATATGGTCTGCATCCTCTTCCTCGAGGATCTCCCTCTGTGCAAAACGAGAACTCAGGCAATTCTGGTTAGGAGACTTAAAAAGCAGGAAGATTGTAACAACAGAAGCAAGAGGAAGAAATTGAAAGCACATTTAAGTAATAAGGAAACAAACAGATGCTGTTTTGAAATTTCAAGTGCTTCCTTCCCTCTATAAGTACTATCCTCATCAATTTAACTTTTACAAAAAATCAAATAGAATTCAATTGCATAGATGCCCATTCACAAAATTCTGAAAAACCATGAACTTTTTAATTAACCTCTTGTTGCTATTTAGAGAGTCTAATCAACCAATTTATCAGAAACATAGAGGAAGCCTCATCTAAGATGGATGAGCCCCTTACACTCTCTGTCTTTCCCAGGGTAATCGGTTTTTTCAGCAGGTACCACCTCCACATTCTTCTTCAGCTCTTTCTTGAGATGAATCAAAAGTTCCTTCACGTCCATTCTACCTGTCACTCGCACTAGATCCGTGCTGGGGTCTGCAGATACTTCACTAACACCTGCCGTCCATGACAAAAAGTTCCCAAAAGATTAGAGAGGGAGAAACTTAAGGATGTAGAAATGTCACACTTGTTTAACCCAAAGAAAAGGGGAAAATGCCAAGTCAACAATGTAATCCAAACAGCAAAAGTGAAAATGGACATGCACATGCTTGACCATATGATTTGATCAAGTTACTAATTCTGAACTGTTATCTTTTAGGGTGTATTTATTCTCTCGGAAGATTTTGACACCTGAAAATAAATACTTTAATGCTTATAGCCATAGTTTACAGGAAGATAACTTCAAAATATTAATCAGGAAATACACTAACTGCATATTTGGAAAATTAGAGTGGTGGTTTGAAAATTTCATCTATTTTGAAGAGGATGCAGATCATGAACCGATGATTAGTCCTTTTATTAGTGTTTCAGCTTGTCTGCAGATCATTCTTCGACAATCCTTTGTTTTGAGCAATAATGCTAAAAAAAAAACTCCTGACATTGTGCTCTGACCTCTAAATTTCCTGGCCACTTCACAAATCACCCGTCTGCAGGTATCACAGTTGCAGTGGCAGATCCTCAGAAGAACACTCTTAAAACAGCCAATAAACCAATTGTTAGCTCACTCATAATTAACACAGTCTATTAGTCATTAGCCCATAAAACAAGTGAAATACTGCTGGATAAAATTCTATTACTAAAGACTAGTACCCTGAATGGTGTGACATTGTTAATGACACCATTACACGGAAAGGCTCCCAAAGGGGCTCCAAAACAAGATGGGTCAGTTCAATTAGGCATGCAATGAATGCTTGACACAATTTCTAGTAGACAAGTGAGTAGATTTTCTTAGCACCTCTAGCATTGCCCACAAAAAAATTACCTTGTCCAGAAATTTCTCAGCTGAAGGGTTCTTGGTCTTCTCCTTCGGTTTCTTGTCATCATCACTTCGATGACTGCCTTTTGGTGGCTGGGGATGTAAGTGCTGAAAATGCTGGGGCTTTTGTTCTTCAAAGCTCTCTTCTGGTGCCACTCTTGATCTCCTCAAGACGTTCTTTGAAATTGCTCCCCCTAATTCTGAAAACCAAAATCCAATATTTAGTAGCAGTACGGGCAATACCAGGTCTAGATCAAAGCTGGGAAGTATCAATGACTGGAAACACTAGGAATAAGAAGATCAAACTGGCTCTGTAGCTCAGTCGTTTAAAGAGAATCACAATAACAGGTAACATATCACAAATTTCTTTATATGATAGAGGCAGAAAGGTAGACATATCTCTAATGTTCTAATCCAATACAAAGAAATCACATATCCTGCGCTCAATTGATACATTCTAACTACAGAATTCTGATTGCAACTTTCATCCCCCTGCAGTGATGTCTGATTAGTTATCAAATCTTCCATAGACTCAATTTGAATATCAACAAGATGCAACTAAACATTGTCTCAGATACCACTAATGGATTTAAAGTTGCTCTTTGATTGGTCGTCAGCACCATCATATTCTGTCCGACGCCTCGACAGAGTGTCAGCATTAGCCCCCGGCACTACTCGCTTCACCCTGCTGCCTCTGGTTTTTTTGCTCTTCTCGTTGGCAGGAAGCTACAGATGTTGAAGACAGACAACAAAAAATATTATCAAGAGAAGCAAAAGTCGGTCAAGAAATCATCATAAAAGACTTAACTCGAAATCATCATCAAACAACTGCAAGACTCACCTCCTCTGCTCGTTTCTCCTCGGAATTTTCACCAAATGCCTCATCTTCTTTATCAAAGTAAAACCCTTTACAGTTGAAGACCATTTTTCCCAGTATAGTGCAACAATGGACGTAGCAAACCAAAAAGAAAAAAAGGGTCGGCAAAATTTCACGTCAGACCCAAGATGAGCTTTTCAGCAAAATCAGAAACAGTGACCCCCTTGGAGCATCAAAAGCAAAAGCTAGGGCGAACACGAGAGAGACAGAGGGGGTTCACTGAGTTTACAAGCTTAAGGTGCTTCGCCCTGCTCGCTACGAATATAGAAGCCCAGTCAAGTTGACGAGGACCCGTTGACATGGAAGTTTCCCGGAAGGGCAGTTGCGTTGCCGAAAAGCAATCTCTTTTTGGGCGCGAAATGAAAGCAGGCCAATCGCTCGACGAAATGTCCACGTAAAAGTGGGCCATTTATGGTTCCAGGTAGAGAGCTTGGACTTGGCAACCCACAGTCCACACTTCTTAGACGAATCACCGGTCACGGCACCTCAACTTGTATACGAGAGGAACCTTTGGGAGGGGCGCACTGACAACTAAAGACAGAACAGACAAACTGGGAGTGTGGGTTCTCTCTCGACTCATGTCAAGTCTTCTAAATTTCTTAACCCAGTGTCGGCCAGTCCCTTCACGGTGGGGAGTGGAGTGGACCTCCACAACAATCACCCATGACGTCTGAAACGAAACCAGAGAAGATGAAGACCGGACACCTTCTTGCTTTTTTGGAAACGTCGCGGTATTTGCTGTTCCGCGAGCCCCACGGCATAGAATTCCGCAGCGGTATTTGGAGATCTACGTTTGCCTATCTAAACCTGGTTAAATTCTATGCTTTTGTCCTACGAAAAAGACGCGGGATTGAATTGTTCTTTTCAAATGCTAATTGATGCAAACTGATCGAACGCCAGAGATGGGTTTTCGTCTCTACTTGCAGAACCTGCCCCATGATCAAACTCACTGTAGCGGATGAGTTCGGCTTATCAGCTAACAATGCCAGAGATAAACCAAAACCATTCTCACAAGCATCATCATCGACACAGCAGATACCTCATGCCCATTTAGAATCATCACTCTACAGAGCTAAAGTAGCAAACTTTAAGATTGCGTCAGTAATGTCCCGCCCCACCATGTCCCCGACATCCTGAAAAAAAGGAAATTATCTTACGATAATAAGACTCGCAGTTTACGGCATTGTAGGCATATCTTCGATGAAATGAACGAAGTCGTAGGCGGTGGTCCTGAATCGGAACTTACGAGATGGGTCGAGATCATTATCGCCCTCGAGAGGCTGTTGAACACGAAGCATGCATGCGAAAAGTGGCCGCTGAAGTTCTGCAACGCCGCGATAGAGTCGACTTACTTTATTGCACATTGCTGCCCAAGGCCACGTAGACTCCATCACCGACCAGCCGCGACGGCGATTGACCGCCGCTGACCTCCATGAGAGCAGAAATAGAAGAGCACTTTTTCACTATGGTTTTTAAGTGAATTGATCAAATTACACTTGAATTGTACAACTTAGTTCTATAGTTACAAATAATACACACACATTTTCTCTAAAAGATAACCTCCTTAAAATACGAAATTCAAATAAGTAACTATATTCATCAAAATCCTAATCTAAATAAAAGAACCCTAAGAAATATCATTAGAATAAAACTTGCAGATCAAGATTCTAATGACAAGAGCTAATATTGAAATCTTGGTATCGACTCTTCTCTCTAGTCTTGTAAACGGATAGTGGTTAGTTTTGGTTTGCTATGGTGAAATTGCTCTTCCTAGTATGGTGATAGATTAAGGCCAATGTACCACGGTTGTCGCCAAGGATCTCTTTCTATATGGCAATATAATAGGCCGCCTCTAGGATCGGCCGCGACCATTCTAACAAGCAATCGCTGCATGATCTCCTACAAAAGCATGTCCATTATCAGAAAATGTTAATAGAACTCCATGTTAAACAAGTTCCGGTGATCTTGAAAGCTGTGCTATCTTTTTTATTAATCGTAGGGGTAAATAAGATGGACCGAACGAATCGAAAACTGTGCAAATAGGAACTGGTTCTCGAGGGAGCCGGTTTGGTTTCCAATTCCATTAAATTGGAACCGGTGGTTCTCGATTCTAGGGAGAATCAGATGTCGTGATCGGACTGATTCTTTTTATCTAGTTTTTTATTTCTTTAGTGTGAAACCTAATTTTAATTAATAAATTAAAAATTAAAGTTGTGATGGTCACCCTTACCGATAATTCATCGGTTTCATTGGACTGTTCGTGTATCGGACCGGACCAATTGGTCCAATTCGGTTCGATTCTCTTTTCCTGGGTGGGATTGGACTAGATCGAGAACTAATCACCTCTAATTGATCACGTGCAAATGAACTTAAAGAATAGTTGAAAGAGAGAGTCTCCTATTGTGATTCTAAACTTGTAATCTTTCTTACCATCGTTCACACATGTCCTATCAAGGGCCACGTGAAAGATATCAACATTAACTTCGCTCAAATTACACTTCTTTTAGCGTTGATGAGACAAGCGGTAAGTCTGTACCTCGTGTCGAGTGCTGATTCTTCAGATGACACGAAAATGACATGAGCTCATCTAACGAAATCCAAGCTTAATAAAGGTGAGAGTAAGTTCATAATTAATGGGAATCTCCAGGCTTTCAACTACTTCAAACAAAGACATCCCTGATCACATTCCAGTACCATTGCGGTGATGCAAAGGACAATCAACAAACAAACTTCATGCAGCGATTGTCCATTTTATAAGCTTAATTTACCATCAGACGACAACTATAGTTCTAGATGTGTGGAGCTATACAACCACCATTTAGCTCTTGGATTTTCTCTCAATTAATTTACTAAATTACTTACTGTTTATCTGGCAATAACAAGTTTTATTGTAGTATTTAAATGTAGGGGAAGTTTGCTTATCTCAAGGGAAAGTTAATCCTGTCATGAATTAAGGTATTTTCAGGAAACAAAGAAGTAAGCTAATAGATAAAACTACAAATAATCTACTTCGCATATTGGGTCTCTCGCTATATACTGCTTTACATATAGTTTAGCCATGGAAGAAAGCAACACCCTGTCAAGAAAAACAAACACTTACAATGGAAAAGTGAAGCTAGGTGTTTTGCTGTAGAAGACACAAAAATGTAAATTTGGTTTCCTTTTTTTCATCCGATAAATTTTGTAGAGGGGATAATGACTTTTGTAAATCCTCATAGAGAATGCGGATGAATTATTAAGGGCAAATTAGTCCAACAAAAATAAAAATAAAAACTAGAGAAGTTGCGGGAGAAAAGATTTTCGTTGTGGAAAATTTCCCTTGACTTTTTGTAAATTTTGTAAAGTTTTTTTTTTTTTTTTTGTCGAAGTAAATTTTGTTAACTTCATAATTTTACTTTTATCTGCGCAAAGCACTTCAAAATCAATTAAAATACGAAAATATAACATATGGAATTGTGCAATGGTGTTTCGTATCTTTTTGAAAGTTAAAACCCTAAAAATTAGAGATGGCCATGGGCCGATTTGGGCCCTAAATCGGCCCGTTGACCAGGCTTGCCGGTTCCGAACTGAAATAGGCTCGGCCCTCGTGGGCTAGTTGAGGTTCAGCCAATTTCGAAATCGGCCAATTAGCCATTCGGCCTAAGCTCAACGGCTTTAAGCCTAAAAAAAAAAAAAAACGGCTCTTTCCCTAGCGGGCCGTAGGCCTACAGCCAACCATTGCATTGCAACAGATTCCCCTCCCCCCCTTTTTTTTAATTTATTAAAATTATCCTAAATCTCTATAAATACCCCTCCCCCTTTCATTTTTTCTCACAAATTCTCTCAATCCGCTCAATTTTCTCAATTTTTTGAATCCGCTTTCTGCTCGATTCTCTAAAAAAAAAAAAATGGCAAGCGGAAGGTGACAAGGGAAAGAGTGCAATGCAGTTGGGGGAATTCGATTATCCTCATTCTCATGAATATGATCTTCGTGAATTTGCATGTTGGGTAGACGAGAATGATAATATCAACATTATTTCAACGTCGAGCATGTCCTAACTCAAGAAAGTCTTTATGCTCTTACCGATGTGGAAGAAACGTCGACAATACGGGAGTTGGAACGGGATGGTACATCCGACATATGGAAACACTTCACGAAGGAACATTTAGGCGAAAACAAGTATCGGAAAAAATATAAATATTGTGGGACAACATACGGTTTTACGGGTGGAGGCGGCTATGGAACATTTAAACAGCATCTGAGGTTAAAATATGCAACGCAAGTCGGGGTCGACACCGGCTAATAACAAATCTCTGGGTATGCCAATTCTAACACTTCTCCTTTATTTTGTTACAATGAAAATTTTTATAAAGAAACATTAGCTCAATATGTTGCCATTGATCGTTTATCATTTAATGTTGGTGAAAAATTTGGTTTTAATTTTTTCATAAAAACTGTATATACTCCGTAAGCAAAACCCGTTTCTAGAAATACTCTTAAACGGGAAATTTGTGGGCTTTATAAAAAAGGAAAAAAAGATTTGGAAAGCTTTTTTATAAATTTCAATGGATGTGTACATATAGGTAGCGACATTTGGAGTGTTCCTTGGCAAACTCATTCTTATATGGGTATCACATGTCATTAGATAGATGACGATTGAAACGTTCAAAAAAGAGTTATTGCATTTCGAGTTTTTGATGATAGACATATGGTCAATAATATTTATAGAGTAATTAAGCAAGTTTTAGAAGAATGTAATTTGATTGATAAATTTTTTTAATTGATTTCGATAATGCCATGACAAATACCGTTTCTATTCCTGATTTAGAAAAGATTTGTAAACCCGCTTTTGGTGGATAATTTTTTCACATTAGATATGCTTGCCATGTTTTAAATTAATGTATACAAGATGATTTACGAACTCTTGATGCTTTTCTCAGCCCAATAAAGAAAGCAATTCAATTTTTATGGAAACATCCCCAAATTATGAAAGAATGGGGTAGATTTTATAAAGCACATAGAAGAACACCAAAAAAATTTCCAAAAAATGTTCCGACTTGTTGGAATTTTACGTACGAGTTGCTTAGTCAATCTTTTGCTTATAAAGATTTATTATGTGCGTTTATTTCGAATAATGTTTTCGAAATTAATTTATTCCCACAAGAGTGAGATATTTGGAAAAAAAGTTTATATTTTTTAAAAGTTTTTAACGATGTAATTTATAGTTTATCTGGTGTTTATTATTATACTACGCATTTATTTTTAATATAGTGTGTTAATATTACCAGCGTTTTTGAAAAATATGAAAAAGATGATCAATTAGCTCCGACTATTATAGCAATGCAAGCAAAATGACTACTTTATTATATCAAAATTCCTCTTATTTATTTGATTGCTTTTATTTTTGATCCACATACGAAATTAGATGGTTTAGGTGATTATTTGAATAGCTATTACGAATGTTTACATTTGAATGAGACAGTAAATGTTAGAACTCTACAAGTAGCGGTTAAAAACGCAATAGTAGAATTGTATAGTGAATTTTGTAGTAGATATGATTTAGGTGATAATAGATCTTCCCAATCTAATGAACATACAACGCAAGGAGAGTAGTAGAATTAATAGAGGGTACAAAATGCTGATAAGTAGGTAAAAAAGACAAAAGGAGCAACAAGTAATATTTTTGAAATAGAGACTTATTTAACTATTTCTTTTGAGTTTGGTGAATCCGAAGGCACAGATTTTCCAATTCTAGAGTGGTGGAAGAGGCATTCAACTCAATTCCCAACCTTGCTTCATCGCAAGACAGACTTTAGCAACCCCTTGTTCAACAGTTACAATTGAACAAACATTTAGTATTGGAGGATTAATTTTAGACGATCGACGTTCAAAATTACATTCATATTTGGTGGAGGCTCAAGCTTGTCTCGATAATTGGATAAAGACTAAATTTCGATAACACGAGATGGATCACAACGCAGAAGCCGAATTCTTCTATGATGATGATGGAAATACCACCTCCGCGACTATTGGAACCGGTAGAGACGATTGACGATGAGGTAAGTTAGGGTTATCAAAGGTAAACGAACTACGTGGGTTTTGATTCTTATATTTCCAAAAAAATTTGTAGGTGCTTAATGATAATTTATTAAGTTCAAGCCTCTTCCCTCTCACTTTTTTTCCCTCCCAAATTTGATTACAATATATAATTCGATATCTGATAATTTATTATTTATTATTTCCTAATTTATTATTTAAAAATCAAATATAAAAATCAGAACGGGAATCGGCCCGGAATCGAGACCACCCCTTAAGGGGCCGGTTCTGGTTTAGGTTCAGGGGTGGCCATGAACCAGAACTGTTGGTTCATGATCGGAATCGGCTGATTCCAAATGGTGACCACCTCTACTAAAAATTTGATTTTTAGTTAACTAGCGAGTAGAAAATTATGTCCCCTTTTGTCCCCTATTGAATTGCTAAAACCCCCTTTCGACCAAAAAGAGAAATTTGCTGATACCCTAACCTGAAGGGCTTATACTCATGTTGACCGTTGGGGGATCATGCCTCTCTCCCTCCTCCTCTCTCTCTCACTCAGGTGCGACCCTGCACACTACAGTCTCTAAATTTCGTTCTTTCAATCGCGCCTTGGAAATTCATGGGCTATTCTCGATTGTCTCGCCATTTTTGTGCTGAGAGGTGAGATCTTTCCTTCAAAAAATCCATATTTCCAGTAACCCATTATGCTAAAGAAATGCGTCACTGCTCAACATCGATTTTTTAGCTCAAGAAGAGCGATTACGACGCTGCCCTCCAATTGGAATCCCCGGCTTCTGCAACTTCCGGCGATTCGTCCGACCATAAGTCCTTGTCTCTGTCTTTGTTGGAGCAGCTCGTTCGGCAGGGGCAGTTCTTGTCCGCGCAGATCGTGGTTCGGTGGATAATAATTCACTCTTCGTCAGCTCTCGATGCAGTCTCAGCGGTCCATTACCTCGCTTCGCGAGGATTGGACTTTGACTTGAGTAGCCATGGTGCGCTTTTCTGGAAACTCGTCCAGTGTGGTGAGTACCAATTGGCTGAGGCATTGATCCTGATTTTTGTATGTTGGATCCTATCATGAATTGTTTCTGTAAGTTGGGAAAACTCGATGAGGCAAAGAGGCAAAGAGGGTGTTCGATAGGTGTGTCGAGTCGGGTGCATTGCCTTATATGCAAGCTTGTGATGCAGTTTTTCGAAAACTTTGTGCACAAGGAATGGCTTTGGAAGCGTCCGTTTTTTTTTTTTTTTTTTTCTGTTAGATTGATTGGTGCAGGGATTAGTATGAGGATTGGTTGTTATAATCAGTTGATAGACTCATTGTGTCTTAAGGGATACATGGACGAAGCAGTCAAAGTATTCTGCTTGCAGTGGATCACGGAGCTTCCCCTGATGCTCCATCAGTATAAATCACTGTTTGATGGTCTTTATAAAGGAGGGAGGATTGTGGAGGCGGAGTAACTATCGATAGAGATGGAAGCGCAGGTCTATTTTGTCTATAAAGTAATGTATAACTCTAATTTTTGGGTATAGCAAGGATAGGAAAATGAAGATGGCAGTGAGGATTTTCTTTAGGATGCTGAAATTGGGTTGTGAGGTGATGATTATACCTTTAACACATTAATTTATGGGTTCATGAAGTTGGGTATATTTGATAAAGGCTGGGAAATATACAAACAAATGGTGGACTCTGGAGTACAGCCTACTATGGTTACTTACCACATCATGATAAGCAACTATTGTAGAGAAGGGGAAGTGGACTGTGCATTGAAGCTGTTAAATGGGGTGCTTGTATAACTCCTAGTATGCACTCTTATACAACTTTGATTGCTTCACTTTACGAGAAAAACAAGTTGACTGAAGCAGATGAATTGTGTAAAAGGATGCTGGACAATGGGGTTCTCCCTGACCCTATTTTTTCTCTTGTTGTCATGAGGATGCACCCGAGAGGGTGTGAACTTCAGATTGCTTATATGATGTTGCAGGCTATTGGCCATTCTGTGTCCTTGGCTTCTAATTCTTGGGATAGCAGAATGGATTTTGGGCAAAACATTGATTCTCTACTTGAGGGAATTGCCAGAAGGGACTTGAATCTGGCCAATATTGCTTTTACTATCTGCATTAGTGCTTTTTGTGAGAGAAGAGATATTAATGCTGCTATTCTCTCGTGGATAAAGCAGATATTGTTGGATGCCACCAGTTGCTTTTATATACAATTCACTGATCAGATGTCTCTGCCAAAATGGGCTGTTTGAGGCAGCTGAATTCCTCACTCATCTAATACAGGACAGGGGCATAGTTCTACACTTGGAAACTTACTTAATAATGATAAATGCTTATTGCAAGCAAGGGAATTTGCAGTCAGCTTATTTTGTCATGGACCTAATTAGTGATAGAGTCGCCATGTATGACTGCATTATGTGTTTTCTAAGTAGTAATAAGAGAATTTCTGAGGCAGAAGACCTTTTCAAGAGAATGCTTGAGGATGGTGTGGATCCTGATGAGACTATATACATGACGCTGATAAATGCTTGTGCCAGAAGTGGAAGATTTCTTGAAGCTAGTGAATTGTTTGATAAAATGATAGAAAACTTTATCAGGCCAAGTTCATATTCATATACTGCTCTTATGAATGATTTGGTAAAGAGAAATATGACTGAGGAGGGGTGCATATACCTTGATAAAATGATTGGTGAGGGTTATGAGACAAATAATGTGCTTTATACCTCCCCTATTGGCCATTATTTAAGGGAAGGAGAGCTTAAATTTGCCTTCATGCTAGTTGATTTGACGTACAGAAACCAGATCAAATGTGATCTTATCACCTATATTGTTGTGTTAGGGTGTATGTAGACATGTCAATGGCGTGAAGAATAAATGGAACATCACAAATAGAGCATCATATAGAGCAATCAAAATGCTGTTTGATTTGCTGCCGAGTGGGAGTTTGGCAACACATGATAGAAACCTTTAGGTTCCTATAAATTTACCGGAAGCAATGAAGCACTTTGCGTTGAATCTGTTCAAGAAAATTGAGGACAGCGGGTTTATGCCGAATCTATTCCTATACCATGCTTAATATCTGGTTTCTGCGGGCAAACATGATTTGAGGATGTGTATCACCATGTTAAGTTGATGCAAAGAGGGGGGTTACATCCGAATCAGGTGACCTATACAATTCTGATAGGGGGGCACATGAATCGAGGTGAAATTGATAGTGCTATTGGCTTACTCAACAAGATGAATGCTGATGGTTGTCTTCCGGATGGACTTGCATACAATAGGTTAGTGAGAGGCCTTTGTAGTTGTGGACGGCTGTTGGATGCATTGTCACTTGTTTATGCAATGCATAAGAGGGTTTTATTTCCGTGTAAGTTGTCTTGTACATGTTTATTGAACCACCTTTGCCGAGTGTTACGTTACTTAAGATATAGGGTTTATTTCTGTGTTTTATTTCTTTTAACATAAATAAGGGTATTATGGTCAAGTACAATTTCTTGTCAATATAACAATAGGAGTAGGGTTTTTTGTAACACAAAAAAAAAAAAAAAAAAAAACAGAGAACTCATTATTGAAATTCACGATCTGTTTTTCCGCCTCTCTTCTTCTCTTCTTCTTCTTCCTCTTGCTTCTTCTTTCTCGGCTATATTCTACAGATTCTTTAATCAGCATTGTCACATGGTTTAGAGCAGATCCGATCACGTGATTCCTTCATCCTATCGCTGGTTTGAGAGTCCCCCAAATAAGCCTTTTCCTTCTCTGGTGTGCAGCCACCTAAAGCTGTAAGTTCTACTTGTTCTATCTCCTAATTTCGATACGTATAAGACCGGGAGACATCGGATCTACCGGAATCCGGTTGTGGCTATGGATTACAATACTTAACGATCAACGGAATCAAGGATCAGTTCATTGATTATGCAGCCTGAAATTTTAGCATCCGATAGTGTTAATGTTCGGATTACCACCATTAAATTAAATGGGGCATCCAATTACTTGTTATGGGCTCAAGCCGTCAAGGTTTATATTAATGCCAAAGGGAAACTCACGTATCTTACAACAGACCCTCCTAATGCGGATGCTAATGACTATGGTAATTGGATGAGAGAGAACGATACACTTTTAGTATGGTTATGGAATAGCATGGAACCAGCCATTGCTGCTAATGTCATGTTTCACAAAGCTGCCAAGGGAGTGTGGGATGATCTTAGAGAGAGCTACTCACAAGACAAAAATATGTCTAGAGTCTATGAATTGTATGAGAAAATATTCAATTTTAAACAAGGAGACAAATCTCTTGGAGAGTATTACGGTGCTTTGAAAGGCATGTGGGAAGAACTCAATCTTTATCAGCCCATCACTACCGATCTTGAGAGACTAAAGACACAAAGAGCTGAATTTCAAGTTGCTAAGTTTCTATCTGGGCTAAATATTGACTTGCAGCCTGTGAAGAGCCGGCTTCTCGTTGGGGAGCAAGTTCCTTCTATGAATGAAGCATTTTGTAGGATTCAGCGCATTATCTCTCCATCTTCTACATCATCTAGAGATAGCTCAGCACTTTTGGCTACTAGTGGTGGTCGTGGTCGTGGTGGATTTTCTAATAGAGGCTGTGGTTTATTGGGAGGTCGTGGCCGTGTTGATGGACGTAGTGGACAGAGTTATGATCGAGACAGCCGTCGGTGTACATACTATAGAAAATCTGGTCATACGGTTGACACTTGTTGGGCCAAGCACGGCAAGCCCGAGTGGGCTCGGCGATTAGCTATTGCAAATGTTGTTGCATCCGAAGGGAGTGTTGGAAATGTGTCTTACGGCGACACGAATCCATCTATCCCAACCGGGTGTAGTTTATCCGAGTCTTCGGCTCGAGATGATCCGGTTACACAACTTATCAAGCGAGTTCATCAACTAGAGGCTTCCAGTTCCTCATCCATTGCCACTTTTGCATGTACGGGTAACATGGCCTTTCTCTTTACTCTGTCCCCTAGCACCTGGGGTCATTGATTCGGGAGCTTCTAGTCATATGACGGGTAAGCAAGAATTATTCTCTTCCCACCACAACTCTAGTTTTGTATCCGAAGTAATTTTAGCTAATGGTTCCTCTACTCGGGTGGTTGGATCGGGGGCTATTTCTCTTACACCTTCCTTATCCTTGTCCTCTGTCTTACATGTTCCCCAACTTCCTCTGAATTTGTTATACGTTAGTCAATTAACTAAAGCCCTTGGTTGTTCTATTACATTTTACCCCTTTTCTTGCATTTTTCAGGACCTTCGGACAAAGAAGACGATTGGTGGAGGGCATGAACGTGATGGAATCTACTATCCGGATGGTGTTTCTACTGCCGACGCCAATGGTCTAGCGGCTAGTTCTACTACCCCTATGTTATGGCATTCCCGTTTAGGACATTTATCTTTATTTAAGTTACAACAAATAATTCCCGAGTGTAAATCAGTTTCTACTCTTGAGTGTGAGGCTTGTGAACTTGGGAAACATCATCGCAGTTCTTTTCCTGGACGTAGTGATTCTCGTGCATCTACTTTACTTGAACTTGTTCATTCGGACATTTGGGGACCTTCACGTATTGCTAGTAGAAATGGTTTTAAGTACTTTGTTATTTTTGTGGATGATTATTCTTGCCTAACATGGTTCTATATGCTTCATGACCGTTCTGAATTTTTATCTGTTTTTCAGTTATTTCATAGTGAAGTTACTAATCGGTTTAATACATCCCTTAAAATTTTGCGAAGCGATAATGCTCTAGAATATTCACGTAAATCAATTTCTTTGTTTTGTTCTAATTTTGGCATTATACATCAAACAAGTCATACTTATACCCCTCGGCAGAATGGTGTGGCCGAGAGAAAGTACCGTCATCTTCTAGAAGTTGCTCGTTCACTCTTGATTTGTATGAATGTCCCAAAATCGTTTTGGAGTGATGCTGTCCTTACTGCATGTTACCTCATAAATTGTATGCCTTCTATTGTCCTTAATAATCAGTCATCGGTCGGTGTTGTGTTCCCCAACAAGCCGTTGTTCCCTCTTACTCCACGTGTCTTTGGGTGTGTATGTTTTGTCCATAATTTACGTTCCGGTGCTGATAAATTATCTCCTCGTGCCACTAAATGTGTTTTTCTCGGGTATTCACGTACTCAAAAGGGATATCGATGTTATGATCCTATTACTTGTATCCAATATATCAGTGCTGATGTCACTTTCTTCGAGGGTACACCATACTATTCTGTTGAGGGTAAAGAGTTTTCAACCGACATTATAGCCGATCCTCCTATTCCACGACTTATTCCTTTAGACTCGGTTAGTCCTTCTCCTCGTATCTCCCCCTTGCAGGTGTATTAGCGGCGAAAACAGTCCACGGCACCACCAGTCTCCAGCTCTTCCATGCCCTCCATCCAATCTCCCTCCTTGTCTCCCGGTCCAGACGATCTTCCAATTGCCCTTCGCAAAGGTACTCGTTCTTGTACACAAAAATCCTCTTTTGCTTACCCTATTGAGCGTTATGTTTCTCTCTCACATCTTCCTTCTCCATTACAAAATTTTGCTCTATCATTACATACTCACACAATTCCTAGTTCTACCACTGAGGCCTTATCGTGCCTTGAGTGGAAGAGAGCTATGGATGTGGAAATGGAAGCTCTTATGTCTCATCAAAGGTGGTCTTTAATTGATCTTCCACCCAGGAAAGATGTCGTGAAGTGTCGGTGGGTGTACACTATCAAGTACAACCCATATGGCTCGATTGAGCGTCTTAAAGCGTGACTTGTTGCTAAAGGTTTTACTCAAACCTATGGGGTAGATTATTTTGAGACATTTTCCTCCGTGGCACGTCTTAATTCTGTTCGTGTTATTATTTCCCTTGCTGTGAATTTTGATCGGCCATTATATCAATTAGATGTGAAGAATGCTTTTCTTTACAGTGATTTGTTTGAGGAAGTATATATGGAGCAACCTCCAGGATATGTTGCTCGGGGGGAGAATCATAGTAAAGTATGTCGGCTGCATAAGGCTATTTATGGGTTGAAACAATCTCTAAGGGCATGGTTTGAAAAATTCAGTTCGGTGATTTCCAAGTGTGGGTTCCACCACCGTTATTCTGATCATTCTGTTTTTTTTTTGCAAGAAGGAGTCAGGGGTGGTTATTCTTGTTGTGTATGTGGATGATATAATTGTCACCGGTAGTGACGTGACCGGCATTTCTGAGGTTAAGTCTTTTCTTCAGCAGCAGTTTCAAATTAAAGACTTGGGAGCTCTTAGGTATTTTCTGGGTATTGAAGTCTTACGAAGTAAGAAATGTATTAATTTGTCTCAGCGAAAGTATGTTCTTGACCTTTTGTGTGAGACCGGTACACTAGCTTCCAAGCCAGTTGATACTCCTATGGATCCAAATCAGAAGTTTGGAGTTGATGATAGAGATGATATTGAAGATAAACATCAATATTGACGTCTAGTTGGGAAACTAATTTATCTTACTGTTACACGTCCCGATATTTCCTTTGTTGTTGGTGTAGTGAGTCGGTTTATGGAGTCACCCAAGAAGGCTCATTGGGATGCTGTTTGTCGAATTGTTTGATTCCTTAAAAACTCTCCTGGTAAAGGACTAATTTATAAATCGAATGGTTCTTCCACTCTAATTGGCTATTCGATGCTTGATTGGTGTTGCGACCCTCCGGAAAATTTTCTTTTATATGTATATCCTGGATGAATAGGGCTAACGAGCCGATCCCTTTTTTATATGGTATAACTCCGGTTGTCGGCGGGATTTTTTGGGATCGCGGGTTTCTCCCAAGACCCATTACTCGAATCGCGATGTAGGGAAAATTTTATCGAAATCGACCTTAGTGTGGTCGGGTGGCATATGTATAGTGTACATGCGTTTTGGAGTCGCCACCGATCAATTTATTGGAGGATATGATCGGAAAACCCTACCGAGCGGTCGGGAGAAACCGTTCAGTTCTACGAGAACCGGAGATTTTTGGGTCCGGGGACTTGGTTACGCTAAGATTTACATTGACGCCCTTTCGATTACCGATGTTGAGTGATTTTCTAACCTAAGAATTCATGCAGATGAACTTTCGGGTGAGGTAGGCTCTATCGATTTAAGGTGTCATGTGGACGGGAGTTTTTCTACCCTAGCGGTCACAATCATGAAATTTAATGCGCAATCAAAGCAAACACAATCAATTCAAACAATCAATCAAATGAATGAGTCTAATATGGCCCTATCGACCCACGTAAATATCGAGTTTGGGTTCCAGGGATGGTTCGGGAAAATTTGGGGCGGAAGACCCGGAAGGGTAGAATGGTCATTTTTAGGGTTCGGGACCCGAAAATCACAAAATCAGGGTCGGGCCAGTTGAATGCGGTCATTTCCCATTTTTTGTGATTTTCTAGAATTTTTCTAATTTTTCTAATTTTTTTGGATTTTTTATTTATTTTCTAAAAAAAAATCAGGAATTTTTCGGATCAACATAGATCGACCCTCGAAGTCTTGAAAATTTTTGATCCAGACTTTATAAGTCCCGAATCGATCTAGAAATTTTTAGAATTTTTTTGGGAAAATCTGGGTATTTTTATGAATTTTCTATGAATTTTTTGGATTTTTTGGGAATATATATATATTTATTTTTTATTAATAAATCTGGACCGGGTCAACCCGGTCAACGATCGGTCAACCCAGTCCGACCACCCGTGACTCGCTCGCGACACTAAAACGGCGCCGTATGTATTTATCCAATATTTTTTGATTTTCTAATATTGATTTTCTAATATCCAGAATATATACAAAATCATCGGACGGCCGAGATCAAATCTAGAATCGATCTCGGCCGTTGACTCCCTCTTAATCAAAACGACGCCGTGTCAGCCCCCTCTGTAAAAACGACGCCGCAATCGACTATTACATGGACGGCCACGATCCGAGCCTGGATGCGATCTAGGCCGTCAACTCGCTCGGCTATAAAACGACGCCGCAACGCCTAATTGAATGAACGGTTGAGATCTAACCTTGATATAATCTAAGCCGTTCGTCGTACCTAAGCCAAAACGACACCGTATCAAATATGTACGCGGACGGCTACGATATAACCTAGATCAAATCTGAGCCGTTGAATCCTTCTAAAGGCAAAAACGACATCGCATTGCACATACGAGATGTCGCCGTTTTGATTTTTTTTATTTTCTATCTAATATATCAATTACAGAAAATCTAATCGGATGGTTGAGAATTGAACTAACCTAATTATCTCGACCGTCGATATAATCCTAGTTAGCCGCCTCGCTCAACGGACGAGCCGATTGGACTCCAGCTGGACCAACCAAGCGATGACAGCTCAGACTTTTTTTGACTCGGCGACCGCCATGTCATCTTCATCTTCAACCTCCCGCCACCGACACAACGGACGGTCAGAACTTCTCCGGCGAGATCCAACGGTGAGATCTCGCCGGAATGACACCAAACCAACGCCATTCTACTCGTCTCTCTTTCTAGATTAACATATCCAAAAATCGCAGCATTTCATCCATGGAATCACGAGTGACAAGCTTCGCACAGTATCGACATCGCATAGTTCAATCAAGCGATACGGGGCATCACAGTTCAATTCAATCACAGGATTAACTCAAATCAAGTCTAGAAACCTTACCTGCAGGTTTGATTGACCTGGTTTGGTCTAGATTTGTCTAGACAAGCTTCGACAGTGATCGGCCGTGGAGGTTTGATTTCTTAGACTCGATTGACAGGTTTTATGCAAAATCGAAGTAAAACGGATATGCAGAAGTGGTTAGTGATGTTCAAGAAGCAAGATGCCTACACTAATTGCAAGGATTAAGCTCGCGAGCATGATATGCCATTGATGCACGTGAGCGGTGTTTCAAGCTCGCCTTACCCGATTTGGATGTTTAAAGCCGATTGAGCTAGTGCGATCAACTTGTTTTAGCTCGGGAGAAGTTCCGGTGACGATCCGCTGTGCTGATTTGGCTTGGATTGGCCGGGCCGAAGTAGCACATCCCTGGTTTGAAGTTCCGGCGAGGACGTCGCCCGAGAGCTTCTCGCTCTAGTTCTCTCCCTTTCTCTCTCTATTTTGTTGCGAGAACGAGCAGAATGAGCCTCCCTCGGATCGATAACCTTCCTCGGCCTTTATACTTGCATTCAAATTCACGCGCGTATAAGTGTGAGTTGGCCGAGTTGTCCTCACGTACGCCCACGTGATTTTAGGTGGCCGGACGGCGACGGAGTTAGTTAACATTCCGTCCAAAGCCGTCCGGCCTTCAATCGTTCACAAACGAGCGTGAATTAGCCTTAAACTTGAGAATGTTGACTTTCTGCTTCGCCGGGGCTTTGACCTGCAATTCCGCCGTGCTCGGCGACGGCCGGGTCACGCCGCCGGTCCCGATCGACGCGGCATAACCTGCAAGACAAAACCGCTACACTAATTGCTCCAATTAGCATTGAATTGATCCTCAATTTAACCATTGAAACTCAGCATTCAAACCTGCAACTCGTGCCTCTCATTTGGGGAAGATGACACTGTTTGGACCGGTTCGATCGGTCCGACCGGTGATCAGACCGGTCCGAACCAGGTCATAAAGTGAATTTCATAGAATTTTCAAAATTAATCGAAATTGAGTGGGAATTTTTGCAATTAAACTTTAAAATTGGACTGAGGGGCCTGGATATTATCTAGGAATGTAATTTTGCCCAAAATTTCTTATCAATTTGCACAAAAGCCCAAAATTTTCCAAAATTGCCAATTTGCGGAAAAGTTCAATTGGATGTTAATTTGACCAAATTGGACTATGAGACCCATGCCAATCGATTCAGAATGTGCCAAAACCCTAGGGGTTGTCCAATTTTGCAGAGAAAGTCCCCCAATTAAAAGTAATTTAAAAAATTAGCAAGTAGAGGGACTAAATTGCAAAACTTTTGGGGATTTTTATGCAATTCGTGCAATTTGCGAAATTGAGGGTGCAATTGATCAAATTGAAGTTCAAAGGGACTGCAATTGAATGTCTAGACCTAAAATGTGCAAAAATTGCAAATAAAAAGACTCAATTGGTATTTTTTTGTGTAAATTCAACTCTAGGCAATGTGAAGAAAAACCTAAAATTGGATCCAATTTTCAATTTTTCTTGAGGTCAATATGAAAAGGGAATAAAGAGAAAAATATTGGACATTTTCCTATATTTTTGCGACCTTGAAAAGTATTTTTTATGAATTTTATAATATTTTCCTATTTTCCGAAAATATTAAAAAAATGTGAAAAATATGGAAAATTATTTTTTGTTCAAAATTGGTTCCTTATGCTTGGCCAAGGCTTCCAATGTTGATTTTTTAATTTTTTGTGAATTTTTGAGAAATTTTAGAAAATAAAACTAAAGGAAAACCGATTAAAAATCGAGTGTCAACAATTAATTTGGGTCAACATGTGATTGGTGGTCTACGAATGGTTATTGCACCTTTCTTGGTGGCAATTTGGTTACTTGGAGAAGCAAGAAACAGACTACCATTGCCGGATCTAGTGTGGAGGCTGAATATGGTGCTATGGCACATACCGTAGTTGAATTGTTGTGGTTGAAATCCCTTCTTCAAGAGCTTGGATTTTCTATTAATCAACCCATTGATATGATGTGTGATAATCAGACAGCTATTTATATTGCTGGAAATCTGATTTTTCATGAGCGAACTAAGCATATAGAAGTTGACCGCCACTTTGTTCGTGATGTCGTGAAGGAGGAGTTGATTGCTACTCCTTACGTTACCTCTAGAGATCAATTTGCTGATATCTTCATTAAAGCGTTGTTTCGTCCCGCCTTTGTTGCTAGTTATTCCAAGCTGGGCATGGGTGACCTATATGCTCCAGCTTGAGGGGGAGCGTTACGTTACTTAAGATATAGGGTTTATTTCTGTGTTTTATTTCTTTTAACGTAAATAAGGGTATTATGGTCAAGTACAATTTCGTGTCAATATAACGATAGAAGTAGGGTTTTCCGTAACAAAAAAAAAAAAATAGAGAACTCATTATTGAAATTCACGATCTGTTTTTCCTCATCTCTTCTTCTCTTCTTCTTCTTCCTCTTGCTTCTTCTCTCTTAGCTACATTCTACAGATTCTTTAATCAGCATTGTCAAACCGAGCAAATTGAATATTCTTGCCTTCAAGATATTTGAAGAAATGCTTTCCCATAACTTCATTCCGAGCCTTCACTCCTCTAATTTGCTGCTTTCCAACTTATGTGTAAGTGGGAGGTGGCATGAAGCTCAAGTACTCCACCATTTGATGCACAAAGAGGAAAATATCTCTGGACAGCTCAATGAGAAGGTTTTTGGTTGACACATGCTATATCAGGAGATCTCCATTTGGCTATCTTCAGGAAACAAAATGGTTTTGTTATGCGGGAACTTTTACTAGAAGTTGGTATTACTTTATCCCCGATCCTTCTTTTATCAGTTGTCATTTCATTTGGCAATCTTAATCATTGGAAAAGTTAGAAACTTATCCCCTAGGGTCATTTCACCCTCTTACCAGAGAGGAGGAATCTTCTTCTTGCACTTCTCTTCACTTGTGAAAGACATGATTGTGCTGTTTTTAACTATTTGGTAAGTCAATATTAACTCCCTCTATCACGTTGTTTTTACTCTATGTATGCATGAATTACTTTTTTGGTTAACCATCAAACCTTGACATGCTATAACTAATTTTGCTGATACGCCACTGATGGGTTTTTCTGAAAATGTGTTGCCGCTTGAGGCTTCACATTGGCTCTAAGGAAAAGTTCATCGTACACTATCTACCATCATATTGAAGACTGCAAAGAGGCCCTTTTTTTTTTTACCTGACTACTATCAGTGTGAGGCAACTGTACCATCTTCATTGACAACAGACATGCACCTTCATGTATCTATCTCATGATGGGGACATAAATCATAATGGTTTGATCACTTAGCCGAGGGGTTACTCGCATAATTAACGGATTTACCTAATTTAATCACTGTCTTGATTAGAAAAGTTCACGCATTCTTTCCTTAAAACACATGCAGGTCCCTCGTTCATCATCCTAGGTGGAAATACAATGTCTAGAGTGCATCTCAAACCAAGTCCTACCCTAGCCTGCAGAATTGATAACGTCTTGAAGGAAAGAATTTGACCTTCTAAAAACTTAATCATATGTTGCACTTTGATGATCTTGTATGTCAGTTGACAATTTGCAACTCATATTGAAAGTTTTCATTACACACACAAATGTACTTTTTCTATTTTATTTTGTTGGAGAAAGAATGATAAACTGATTTCGTCGTCCTCTTGCAGATCATTATGATCTGGCTGCATGCATTTTAAGGTGGCTGTTGCGGTAGAATCAGTTGGATTCTGGACAATAACACTTTGTACAATAACTCAGCAAATGGTAGGGTATATTCTATGAGTAAGTCTTTTTTTCTTAATCAGGGGTTTAAGAACTATTAGATGGACTCTTTGCTTCATTTTTCATGTTAAATTACTCATTCTTTACTCTATGCTACTGCAGTTGTGGAGTTGTTTGAGCTTCTTTGGCTGCTTGAGTTGATAGTCATGCTGAGTTGACTGATGCATTGCCTTTTAGTGCATTATGAGAAGTAAACGGAAGAGAAAAGTGTGCGAGGGTGGCATTTGAGAATCAGTAATTCATCTGATGTATGATTTCTGCCAATCTTACTATACCAGGAATGCATTTTGCGGCATTGTCATTTAAAGAAAAAGTCAGCTTCCCTTTTCATCATCTGTTTTGGGATGGGGAAAATGTCAACGTCACTAATTCCTCCAATATATTGAGGTTCCGTTTGGAAATTTAATTCTACTGTTAGAAATTCTTTTGCTTGGTTGAACTTCAAAGTACCCAAGCCCTTAATTTCAAAGTCACTGGCCAAACTCCTTTTTAGACCTTCTAGTTCACCCTTATCATCTCCTGTTAAAATTATGTCGTCAATATAGACAATCAAGATAGCTATCTTACCTCCCTTTGAGTGTTACAAAACAGGGTGTGATCTCCTTGACTTTGATTGTACCCAAGTCTTCTCATAACCTTCCCAAGCCGCTCAAACCATGATCTAGGCGATTGTTTTAGTCCATACAATGCTTTCTTTAGTATACAGACTCTTTTTTTGCCGTCTCCTTCCTCAAAATTAGGTGGTATATTCATAAAAACTTCTTCTTCCAAGTCATCTTTCAAAAATGCATTCTTTACATCCAACCGATGTAAAGGTCGGTCAAAATTGGCAGCCAAGGATAATAGAATCCGAATATGATTATCTTGGCAACTAGAGCAAATATCTCATAGTAATCAACTCCATAAGTTTGTGTGAATCCCTTTGCCACAAGTTTGGCATTGTACCTCTCAACACTTTTATCTGCTTTACACTTCACTGTCAACACTCACTTGCAACCAACTACCTTTTTCCCATTCAGTAAATCAACAAAATCCCAAGTGCCATTTTCCTCTATTGCCTCCTCCCACTTAGGATCATTCAAGGCTTCCTGAATGTTCTAAGAACAAATTTGTGAGATAGATTTGTGACAAATGGTCTATAATTGCGTGACTGCTTTTGGTAGGACACTTGTTTGCAATAAGGTGTTGAGTATGAGACCGTACCCTATTTCGAAGTGCTGTAGGAATGTCAAGTGTAGAAAAAGTCCAAATCAGAAGATAGTGAAGGTAAAATGGGATCATAATTACTTGAAAGATGAGAGGAATTATCTCTCGAGGCCTCAGATCGATACAGTTCCAAAATAGGATGGTCTTTAGCCATTTGAAGTGTCTTTCTTCTAAAATAAACCTGAAACTCAGGATGTTCCGGTACTTTTTCTCCCCCTTTTTGTGAAACATCAATACTTTTTGGTAGAGATGGTGATTGGGTTGATGCAACCTCGCCCCACAAGCATTTAGGAATATTTATATAAAACATTAGGGTACGATTTACTTCAAGAAAATTCTTATTTTTTCTTTCAGCAATACCATTTTGTTGGGATGTGTCACGAAAAGAGGATTGGTGGTGTATATCTTTTTCCCTTAGAAAAGTTACCAAGTGATGATTAAAAACCTCTTTACCAATATTAGTATGCAAAATGCTAATTTGGGTTTGAAAAAGATTTGCAACCATGTGATAAAAATCCTTGAACAATTTTTCAACCTCAAACTTAGCACTTATCATATAGGCCCAACTCAAGCGTGTGTGATCATCAATGAAAGTCACAAACCACCTTTTGCCAATCATTGTAGTAATAGGTGATGGACGTGGAACATCACTATGATTAAGTAAAAAAGTTTGGATGCACGTTAGGGTTTTGTAATATAAGAAACTCGAGTACTTTTAGAGAGAAGACAACTTTCACAATGAAGAAATGACAAATTCACACCCTTAAATAAAGAGGGAAACAAATGTCTTAATACTCAAAACTAGGGTATCCTAGTCTAAAATGCCAAAGTAAAACTTGTTCTTAGACGTAAGATGAACTGAAAGTATCACAGGCCTGAGCCTTTTTGTCTAAGATGGACTCATCAAAGTCGTAGAGACCATCGACCATCCTAGCACTACCAATTGTTTGCCCTGAAATCTGCTCTTGAAATGCATAATAGGAATCAAATAAAATAACAGGATAGTTTGAATCTTTAGACAACTTGCTAACAGACAAAAGGTTGCAAGCAAGCTTAGGAACATGTAAGACATTCGGAAGGTCTATAGAATTGGAAATTTTTATAAAGCCTTTCCCTACAACGTGAGCTGTAGAATCCGGGGGCACTACCTTCTTGCTAGCGTGTTCTGTTTTAATCTCTTATTACATATATACTCGTGCATGCAGATGCCTAGTAACATACAAGTCGGCTATACAAACATACAAGTGCATGATAAACTGGTAGGATACGCGTAAAGGATATGTCTTCTTTAGGTTCACTAACCCGTATATGATAAAACATCGATCCACACATATCAATAACATCTCGATGCTCCAAAGGATTGATTTTATTTATACATATATTTAACCGTTTATGTAGATCAATCCTTTAAAACGAAATATACACTGGGAGAAATAAAAAAGGTAACATCTACTTCCGAGTACTATCTAGCACCATCATCGTGCTCTAACGCCACCACCATCATCATAGGGCATAGGTATCTGAATATCTAAAAAGAGGGTAATAACTAAAGAGTGAGCCGAAACTCAGCAAATAAATGTCGAATCAAATAACTAGGCTATCCATTCACCATTCATTCAAGTAGACCTTATCAAGTAATCAACCAATAGAATACTCAAGGAAAGCCACCACGAAACACGTACATGGAAGGGGCACAAGACAATCAATCGTTGGTCGCCTAAGGTTGACATGAAAGCCACAAAACTCCATTAAACCTTCCCCCCAACCTCACGGCTGAACACTTATATGAGCCCGATTCCAATCCACGTCAAATTAGCGCCTTGCCAAGCGATCCGGCTATAGATTCCGTCTACCCAAAACAAGATAGCGACACTTTAACTAGCATAGTGAACATGCAATTCACAAATCACGCAAATTTACCCCCAATGTACACGGTCGAATTACCTTATTCGGTCCAACTCCAATGCTTCACAAACCGATGATAATAAGGATGATCAACTCATACGTTCCACTTACCCAAGACCTAGAGACGCCAACTCAAGCAACAGATCGGATATGCAACGCTGCCTTCCTCGCCATGCAAACCCGACTACCAATCAACACACCTATGCCCAAAATTGACGTTCCACACTAAAACAAATGATAAATGGGCAGTCTAGTGGCAAAGATAGATATTTACTTGCATTAGGTTCGTGTACAAGAAAACGGGGATCAATTCGCTATCCGAACGAGCTCAAACCCTTCATTCCTCCTTAGCATTGTGCGGGCAAGAGGAGCGAAAGAGTGAGCATGCTGGGACAGAGACGAGGGAGAGCATGAGAAGAAGAGTGAGCCGTCGGAGATTGCTACCGTTGCGTTGTGGCGTTGTCGGCCAAAGTAAGAGCAAGAGAAAGCTCGGCGAAAGAGAAACCGAGAGAAGATCGGAGAGTTTCTTTGAGAGAGGCTTCAAATGAGAGGAGAGAGAGTGGGGAAGGGTTTATATGGAGGGGAAATGGTAGGGGTTAGGTTGATAGTAGGAGCTTGTGTGCTCCAATCACGAACCAAACTTCACATCAAACCGTTTTACACAAACTAATAAAATACATTAAATAATTATAAACAGACCAATATTAGCACGTCCACTACGCCATCAAACTCGAATATTATATCCCCCAACGTCACTTTCTGCCACTAATCCAAGCTTGATATATATACTATTTCGCTTATTATCCAAACCGGCGAAAAATCAAGTTGTTACACACAATGGGTGAGAAACTACCATGTGCTATGCATATTGTTTGATTAACCGGACAAGGCGAATAGGTTTTGAACAAATAATGAACATTTGTCATGTGGTTAGACACACCCAAATCAATAATCCAATGGACAGAGGGAAGATGTGATACTTGGCTAGGGATAAAATTGAACCAGAAAAAACAGACCAAACTTGGGCTGTTTGGGATGCTGAGAATTTTACGGTAATGACATGGTTGGTGAATTCCATGGAGGAAGAAATTGGAGCCAATTATATGTATTTTTTCACTGCTAATGAATTGTGGGATACGATGTATTCTGATTTGGGGAACCAATCCCAAATCTAGGAACTAAAGTTGAAGCTTAGTGAGATTCTACGAGGAGAAGATACTATCACAAAGTATTTCAATGTCTTAAAAAAGTTATGGCAGAATTTTATCCTCTTCAACAATTATGAGTGGAGACCTATTTGAAGATTTCAATCACAAGAAGTTAATTGAGGCTGATTGTTTTTTTAAGTTTCTTGCGTGTCTTCATAATGAATTTGATGAAGTTAGAGATAGGATACTTGGTAGACAACCCTTCTCACCTATTAGTGAAGTTTTTTCTGAAGTTAGAAGGGAAGAAAGTCGGAGGAGCTTCATGCTCGGTAAAACCAATACCGAAGCAAGAACCTCTACTAAAGGATAGTTTTATGCCTTAGCTTTGGTTGTGTTTAAAGCAATTGTTGACAGGCTGAGTGCCACTACACACAAGACAGATGAGAAGCCTCGTGTATGGTGTGGTCATTATAATAGACCTTGGCATACTCGCGAAACATGCTGGAAGATTCATGAGAAGCTAGTAGGGTCTGTGAGAGATAGCAAGACGAGAGACATAACCTATCATTTGGCTAATGAAGCTGAAATCAGCCTCGTTAGCAAGGAGCATATTGATCATCAACTCCAGCGGCTGAAGTTTAGCTATGCGATAATCGGAGTTTCCGCAAGTTGGATTATTAAGTAGAATGACTAATTCTATAAGTGGGTCAAGAACAAAGAAGTTTTGAGGTACCAAGTTAAGGGTCGTGAAGTGGTCATTATACGAAACAAAGCAAGGAATGAGTTGAATTATAAAACAGAGGATGGCCTGTAGTTGTCTCGGACATTGTAAATTCGGATGGACGGCGTAACTTAGCCCGAAAATCCCACTTGACCCCCCCAGGCCACCACCGACCTCTCCCTTCCTCTTCCCATATAATTTTCCCCACTCTTTCTCTCTTCTCAATTCTTCCTCTCTTTTTCAGGGGTAATGCCCACTCTCTCTTCCTCTCTTTTCTCTTCTCTCTTTCTCGGCTCACCTTCACTCGCAACCATCTCTCTCTCGTCTCTCTCAATCTCGCGGCCTTGCATCTCTCTCCCTCTCACCGTGTGCCAACTAGCTCCTCCTCTACCCGCTCGCCACCCCGTGCACCGTTCTTTCTCCTTCCGTCAGCCGTGCACCATCAAGGGAAGAAGTGGTAGCTTGAACCCATTCTTGGACCGATTCAACTCCCATTTTCTTCGTGATTGACCATAAGGCAAGTATCTACTAACCTTCATCCTTATTCTACTCAATCGTCGTTCGTTTCAGCATAAATCATCGAATTGGAATATGGGCCTCTTGAGGAAAAGATTCAATTGCATGGAAAGAAAAACAGCTTTGTAAGGATGATTCATTGTCCGATCTAGTGTCCTTGAGTTATGCGTAAGCAGAATTTAAGGCCCGATCATTATGTTTGTTGTTGAATGGAGGTGAATTAAAGTTGGATGACCCATGGGGTGGTTTGGCGATAAGTCATAAAGGAGGAAGAGTCGTGGTTTTGGATGTCTAGATGAAGATTCAAGCTCGGATTCTCGTTGTAAAGGACCGAGGCAAGTGGATTTCTGACTTTACCACTAACTTGTCCATTGATCGCTCGATTGGGTGTGGAATAGGAGTTTTGGTTGTGGGTATTTTGAGTAGATATCGTGTTTATTTGGATGGGAAAATTCCTTGCATGTGGTTTTTTGGGTGTAATTTGTATTATGGGCATATGAAATTGGGGCCGTGTGGTGGCAGTGTGATATGCTTGATGTCTTGTGGCCTTGGGTCGCCGAGTTGTGGTAGTTTGCATTGCATATAAGAATCGAAGCACGCGTGTGATTGTCTGCTTGTTCCGTTGAGCCTAGAGATGGTGATGTGTTTGGAAATTGAGGGGCTGAGGATGGTTGAGCTATATTTGAAAACGTAAAGAACCGAGGGTCCCATTGAGGATGTTTATATGTCCACCTGTGTTCGGATAAATGCCTCGTGGGAGGTTAATGGAAATCGGAAAGTCCATTGCCTATGTGACGTCCCGGAATCTTGATATTTGTAAGAAAAATTATGAATTCTACCGTGAAAAATAAATTTGGATTTTAAGGATTCAAGAGACAATAATTGGATCGTTTCGAGACATCGGTCGGAAAAAGTTAAGTTGGACTAGTCAAACATCGACTTGTGTTACCGAGACCCTTCGCGTTTGAACCTAGCCTTAACCAAACCCTAAATATGAAAATCCCAATTTTGCCCTCAATCGATTGAGTTGAATGACTACCAGTACCTATTTTGCCAAATTACCAGTTTGCCCCTAGATTTTATGCATGTAAGACAAAAAAATTTAAACTTTATTTGACCTAAAGTGGGCCCCTCCTTTTTGACTTGTAGCCGTGAAACCCCCTAGATGACGTCATCGGCGACGTCATCTTCATCATTCCCCGCCCCTGCACCAACCCACGTGATCCCCTCCTCTCTCTCTCTCTCTCTCTCTCTCCTACCATGCGAACCCCCCCCCCTCATTGTTCATTTTCTTCTTCGTTCATCCTCTTCTTCATTTTCTTCTTTTTTTTGCAGCTCCCCCTTCCCCCTAGGCTCGCCTTGGCCGATCACCACCGCTACCCGTACTCACCCCTAGTCTCCTCGACTGCCAGTTACCGGCTCATGCCGCGTCGCCCCTCTACCCCCGATGCCGTCGCACCCTCTAACTACTAGCCGCAACCCACGACGTGGTAGCCACCCCCGGCACTCGAGATCTACAGCCTCGCCGTTCTCCACCTTGCCACACCGTCACCCCCCAGCCATCTCCGTTCGCTAGCTTATCGCCGCTCGCTTGTTATGTGCGAGCCCCTAACGCCGAACCCATCTCTACCAGAGCCCTTTCGCTCGACCATCCAACCACTTCGTGGCTCCGCTGCCGCCACCACCGAGACCGAAGCCACTCGAGAGCCCATTGATTTGAGGAACTTTGTGACCCGCTACTAGCTCATCACGCCGTGCTGGTCTTTCGAGCTCACCCATGGCCACGACTCGACCCTCTTCCCTCCTCCGCCCGACCCCAATCCGTGAGCTCGCGACCCCGACATCGGAGATTCGTAGCCGTCCGAGCCCTTGCCGCCTTTCCTAGTCAGCCCCCGGGTGAGCCTCTAGCCACCTCTGCCGGACCAGCAATCGGGGTCCCCACTCGCGAACCCCGAAGTCGCCTATGCCGACCCAAACCCTAAAAGGTTGTTCATCTTTTTTACTTTCTTCAGTGTCAAGCTATTAGGTTATAGATTCTAAAACCACTCATCATATAACCGGTAACCTTAAGTTGTTGTTTTCACTTCATTCCACATCTCCCGGGATGTCGAATTACGTTACATTAGGTGATGGCTAACGGTCTCTAGTTATTGGTACTGGAGTTGTTCATTTGAGTCCTCTTTCTTTGTCATATGTCCTCCATTTTAAATCTCCATATAATTTGATTTCTATTAGTTTGTTAACTAAAGAACTAAATTGTTCTGTGACCTTTTTCTCTTTTCACCGTGTCTTTTAAGATCAAAGGACTGGAGGGGGATATGAATCAAATGGTCGGCACTACCTTGATAGAAAATGCTAGTTGTAACTTTTTCTGTAAGGCATACATCCTCTAGAATATATCGGATACATTTTCGTGGTGATCATTCGCCACCAAACATTCTCTAGCATTTATTTCCCGAGTATGAGTCTAAGAGTTCCTTTCAGTGTGAAGCTTGTCAGTTTATGAAACACCATAAGGCCTCTAATCTTTCTTGCATATAGAGTCATATGTCTAGTCCATTTGAATTGGTTCACTCGGATGTATAGTATCCATATCATGTTTCTAATATTTTTGATTCATATATTTTGTTACATTCGTGGTTGTTTTTTCTATATGACTTGGTCATTAGATCACACCGAGATTTTTCATTGCTTTCGCTTATTCTATTTTATAAGTGTAATCAATATCATACTTTGGTAAAAAATTTGTGATCAGATAATGCCAAAGAGTATCTTGCCATTACTTCGGGTTTTTAATCTTTTTTTTGATTCATAAGATTTCTTGTTCCTATACTCCACAGCAAAATGGTGTGGCCGAGCGCAAAAATTGTCATCTTCTTGATGTAGCTCATTGCTTCGGGTTTCACATGCACATACCTAAAACTTTTTGGATGTCGTTTTTACAGCTTGCCACTTAATTAATTGACTTTCAACTTCTGTTCTTCAAGGGGAGATATCCTTCCTTATTTTGCATCCAAATCTCATTTTCCATTACATCTACGTATCATTGGTTGTGTTTATTTTGTACATTGTCTTGCTCCAAGTCTTGATAATCTTCGTGCTGAAAAATGCAACTTTGTGGGACACTCTTGAATTCAGAAGGGCTACAAATGTTAAATTTATACTCATCATCATGTCTTCATGTCAAGGGATGTGATTTTTTTTAAGAACAGCCATATTATAATGCTCACATAGACCCCGTGGCGACTTCTGGTGGTGGCGGGTGTGACTTATCGATCTTGCGTCCACTCTCGCTTCCTCCAATATCATCCACATGATTTCGGTTTGTTGATCGCACCTATCATTGGTGTGGTACAGCTCCCATTACAGTAGTATAGCCTTCACCAACATATGATTCATCTATTCCCTCATCGGTTGTTGCCTTGTCCTTAGATCCCGATCCCCCCATTACTATTCAAAAAGATACAAGCTCTTGTGTTAGTCATCTTGTGGATCATTAAACTCCTTATAATGGTCTTTCTGATTGTCTTTGTACTCATCATCCTATTTACAATTTCGTGTCATATGATTGTTTATGCACTATCTTCTCTACCTTTGTCTTGTCCTTGTCCTCTGTTTTTGTGCCTAGTAATGTTGCTAAAACTCTTGCTCATCCTGGATGACGGCAAGCCATGGAGGATGAAATGAAAGCGCTCATTGAAAGCTGCACTTGGCAACCCACCTCCTTACCTTTGAGGAAGCAACCTATTCGTTGTCGTTGGGTTTTTACTCTTATTATTCATCCTGATGGCACTCTTGATCTATTTGAAGGCTCTATTAGTTACAAAAGGATATACTCGGATATATAGTGTCAATTATGATGACACTTTATCACCCGTGGCTAAAATTCCTTATGTTTGTGTTTTTATTTCCTTGCATGTGCACTTCGGTTAGCTTCTTCATTACTTCGATGTAAAAAAATGCATTCTTACATGGTGATTTGAATGACGAAGTGTATATGGAGCAACCACCGGGGCTTGTTGGTTGGGAGGATAATTTGATTTATAGCTTACATACGGCTTTGTATAGACTCAAGCAATCTCCTCGTGCTTGATTTGGTAGATTCAATGATGCTGTTATCAAATTCAGATTAAAGTAATGTCAAGTAGATCATTCAGTCTTTAATTTTGTCTCTTCGGGTGGTTGTACTTTCTAGTGCTGTATGTGGATGATATTATTATTACTGAAAGTAATTCAGATGGTATTCAACAATGTAAGCAATTGCTACATAAAGAATTCAATACTAAGAATTTGGGACATTCGATATATTTCCTTACTATTGCATTGACTATTCACATGCAAGAATCAATGTATCACAACGAAAATATGAACTTGACATTCTTGATGAGGTTAGATTTCTTGGAGCAAAGCCAGTTAATACTCCTATGGAACCTAATGTGAAGGTTGATGCAGAACATGAAGAATTGTTACATGATCTAGTTAAATATCGGAGATTAGGGGATAAGTTGAACTAGGTTATCCTCATAAGACCTGATGTATTTTTTGTTGTTAGTGTTGTAACGCCCTCATCCAACCCTAATGGTACACTAGTACATGAGTGGCGCCAATTGGGAACTACGGTCGGTCTCGGTCATAAGGCTTAGGCGTTAGTGGGTGAGGCCCTTCGACGTCCCAAGCGCATCGACCTCAATTCGTTCCTCCATTTTGCTGAATATACTTAAACAAGTTATGATTCTTCTTATTTATTTAGACAAACTACACTTATGGCAATACATGAGCAAACATACCAATTTATTTACATAATATCTATTCCATTTACATCATTTCATTAATACATGCTTCTATTTTTATCTTACAATTCTACATATAGGGCGAGGGTACTCCTAGCGCCTCTAGCGGTGTGTACACCAAAATTTCGCCCTTCCTTGCATCTATTCCTCCTTTATCAAACAAAAAGTTGGCTCCTTGATCCCTCCTACATGCCATGCTGTCGTCCACCATCATGGAAGCCTGGTGGTCCATCAAAGTTCTTAAGCGGGCCGACAAGGTCTCCGCCTCCAAGGACTATGTACCACGCAACATAACGATGAGGGACCAAATGATCGAGCCCCTCATTCACATAGAAGGTAGTAAGATAGCGGCGGAGAGTAGTGTTCTGCTCTATATCTACGGCATCCATAGGAGTGATTTCAATCGACATGACAAGATCAAAGCGAAGTGGCGCATTAAAAGCCATACCTACAAGTCTGAAAGTATAAATAGTGATAACACATCTCAGTAAATAAAAATTCTAAACTATTGATAGGAAGTTGGCTATTATTGGAATATAAGAATCAAGAAAGGACAATAAGCTTAACATTAAACCATTCAGCCATATAGATTACCATAGGCAAGCATGCAACTTTTCCATCATGTCATATACGTCTCGCACTTTCCGCAGGCCCACCATCCATTCTTGGACGAGGCATCTTGGCGTGCACTTTCGATATACCAAGGCATTCCGTAGGGCAACTCAAACATAATTCGAACATATGCTTCCGTCCTTCTAATCAATTCGTCCCATACAAAATTCATAGTCGGGATGCACATACTCAATCATGAACGAGGTATACCATGTCATGTACTATAACATACCGTCATAGATGATAAGGCATGAAAAAAAACATGCAAGCTATGATGCTCCTATGTAAGACACTTAGATTGATACTAGCCTTCGCCCTAGCAAAAGTTTAGAAAATTTACTTACATATCTTGTTGGCAAGAATGTATAAAACAAGATGAAGAGTCGGCTATGGCAAGTGGTGGCCGAATAATACAAGTGTCCCTTGAGGATTCGATTGAGGAAGCTAGGAGAACTAGAAAAGATGAAAGGGTGGTCGAAGTGTAGAGGAGGAGGAAGTTGGAGTGAGGGTAAGGGGTCCAAGAAGACTTTTTGACTATTTGTAGTGCTATTTTTCTATTTTATTTCTCAATTTTATTAATTCTTGACTTGCTCTCCAAGAAAAATTTTCCCCTATGTTCTTTCTATGTGGTGCCTTTCTTTAGCTATTTAATTGCCACATAATCCTATGATTAATGAAGGGATATGAGTCATTGTTTTATCGATTAATGTGGCCCTCTTATTTTAATCCACATACTCCTATATTTATGAATATATGGACATATGATTGTTGAAGATTCTAGAGCATATCCTTTATGTCATACGCCTAAATGAGGTGTCCTTATTCTAGAGCTTTCTCAAATTTTCTAAAGTTCACATTTAGGGTTTTTTAATGATTCAAATTAGCTATTTAGAATATATTCAAATTTGGCTATTAGCATGGAAAATTGGTGCTATTCCAATGCTAGAGCTGACATCAATTGGTCACCTTTTAATTTGTCAACTCATAATCTATTTATCTGAATGTCAGACAAAAGTTCCTTATTTAGTTCTTTTTAGAACTACTAAACTGGTTTGACTTATAGCTAATGGCAATTCAGGCATTCTATTACTATGTTAATGATTCTACAGTTTCCTTAATACTAATTGTATTTGACTAGTTAAAAATCTTATCATTTACCTAGGAGTGTATGCCTTGATCTTATCATCTAGGGATTCGTGCCTTGATCTTATCATCTAGGAATTCGTGCCTTCATCTTATCATTTACCTAGGGATATGTACTTTGACTTTTCAAAGTAATCATTACCTTTGACTTTTCAAAAGAGTGTAGAAAACCCTAGGTACCATTTGTCGCTAAAAGGAAAAATCTATGTAATTTCATTGGAATTCCTATGTGTGACTTGTGCCAAAGATTGGCTCGAGCTTCGGACTTTCAAGCATGGTGGGCTCTCAACTAATTCCTTGGCGAAGGCACGGTCGAGACACCGCCGGGCATGGCCGTGTGCCGTGAGTGTCATGGCCATGTGTAGTGGATAGCACGACCAAGCGTGGTGTTCGGTACGTCCTGGGTGTGCCCTGTCATCGTCATTCTCATTTTACTTGATTCAAGGTTGGAACCACCCATTCTTAAATTGAGCATCCAATCGAACACTACTTGAGTGAACCTTTCATGACTAATTTACCATTGATACGGGATCGGTTTACCTTGGCTCATAATTCCACATGCTATATTGCACAATCGAGGGTGATCAGTCCGTGGCCGGCAAGCGCCTGGATACGAGGTTCTAATGGTACATTGTCATAAGCGAATTTAAGATCAAATTCTTGTGTCGAAGAAATATTCGTAATCGATTCATAAACCAATCTAGCCAGGATTTGTCATGACCCGAACCCCGCGAGCTCATCGACATCCCACTTGGCGACGCTTATGTACAGTTCTCCAGGATCCAAAGGCCAACAAATTCATATGGAAGCAAAAACGAATCCCTGTACGTAAACAATTAACATCACGATAAAAACAAACTTATATACATATCCACATGTTCTATACAATTTTCCAAACCTACGGCTTCGGAGGCCACTGTACAAGCATATGACCACTAAAACAAAAAGATTACGTGGTCGAAGCCTACTATACATCCAAAATAAAACAGCCAGCAAAAGTCAAGAGGCCAACTATCCTAGGCCTCGTCTTCGCTAGCCGGTACTATATCATCTCTCGCCTCCAACTCATCCTCGTCAAGCTCGGGTGGCTGTTCCACATCCGATGGCTCTACAACCTCCCCATCTTCTCCCGGTACCATGACCCGGGGAATACCGAATCTCCCGGGCGGATCATTCATGCTTGCGGTGGAGGGTCTGAAATAAACAACGACCCCACAACGGGGTGAACTAAAATCTCAGTAAGCTAGCCCCTAATCCTAGATTAGGGCTCTAGTGCCTCCAGACACATTTTCAGTGAACAATTTCCAACAATTATTCTTTCTTACCAAAAATTCCACAATTTAATTCCAGAAAATTCCGTTCTTTTTTCGAAAATTCCCACACCTTCTCAAATATTCTACGTTACTCCCGTTTCGGCACTCCACGCCTCAATCTGACAATAAAATGTTCCACGTGCTCCGGGGCTCGCGTTTAATGCATTGGGCCATAATATAAATATCCATATTGATCCAAAGCCCGCGTCTAACGCATCAGGCTGTCATAGAAAATTTCACGTTACTCCGAAAATTCCACGTTACTCCGAAAATATTACACGTTACTCTAAAAATATTCCACGTTACTCCGAACATTCCACGATACTCCGAAAATATTCCACGTTACTCCGAACATTCCACGTTACTCCGCCGACATCATACAAGTTCATAACATTGAGCCTCGGACCTTTATGGAACATGGCTCTACATCTATATACTAGGGTCTCAGACACAAAGGAATACAACCCATAAATCTCGGTCTCGGATACATAGGAACACGACCGGATTAAGTCTTGGACAATTAGTCGAACACGACTCACTTTAGTCTCGGACGACTTAATTGAACACGACTTTCATACCTTCTCGGTCTCGGACAATCAGACGAAAACGGCTCACTTTGGCCTCAGACGACTTGATTGAATACGACCCTCATGTTTTCTCGGTCTTAGACAATCGGACGAATACGGCTCACTTTGGCCTCAGACGACTTGATTGAATACGACCCTCATATTTTCTGAGAATAGATTGGGACCACGTGATTCGCTCACGTTAGAGAATTAATAAATCGAGACCACCCGATTAATTCACTCTAATCCATAGATTAATCCAGACCACCCGATCAATTTATGCTACCACAGAATTCAATCTACGCCATACGACCATATTTATGCTAATGTAGCAATAAATAAATAACGTACGATTATTTTTATACTAACGTGAAATTAATACGCACCATACAATTTAATTACACCAACGTGAGAATTTATCGGGGCCGAACAATTTAAATATTCTAACGTGCAATTAATACTACTATAGTACTAAACTATAATAATACCACATTTAATTAATTCCATGGCATAACAATATATTGTCACATAAAAGTAACTATAGTTAAAATCTAATCTAACCATAGTTCAAAAATTAACTAGAATTAATAACTAACCTAACCATGATTAAATAATAACATAAAGTAACTAGTGTTAGCAAAAGTAACCATGGTCCAACTTTGACCAAACAATTATCCTCTTGAATTCACTATTCACTTCAAGAACATGTTTTCTCTCTCCTCCTCAAAACTTCATTCTCGGCCAAGGCATAAAAATGGCCAAAAACAACCAATTTTTCACCCAAATCTACCAAATCTCAAGTCCATTAGCACCCTAGGTACCTAATAGAAGGTTAGGGACCAACTTACTACAATTTTAGCAAGTTTTCCGGCTAGAAAACAGGAGAAGTCTTGACCCCAATCCGGCGGCTCCGGCGACTCCCTCAATCGGCTAAAACCCACAAAATCCGGCTGTTCCCTGTAGTGCACGGTAGTAGTCGAGCTCCGGTGGTTCAAGGCGACACGGGCGGAAGCTTGGAAAAATTTTCGGTGAGAGAGAGAGAGACAACAATGGTGGTTCAGTCAAGAGAGGGAGTGAGCAAGAGAGAGAAAGTGTTCTTGAAAAAAATGAAGAAGAAGGCCAAGAAAATTGATAATAAAAGGTTGAATATTTTGGTCTAAAAGTCAAGAAGGGCAAGATGGTAATTTCCCTCTACGTTGACTAGTCAATTTCAGCCATGGGGTGATTTGACCGAAATGCCCTTGAGCCAAAGTGGAAAATTGGATATTTTCCAAGGGTAAATGGGTCTTTTCCCATTTCTAGTCCAAATTTTATTTTTCCTGAACCTCTTGGGGCGAACCGCGAAGAATTCGTACATTGGATGAGGAAACGTCCAAAATTTTATTATTGAAACCCCTGAAGGTCCCACGTCAAATCCCGAAGCTTGATTCATGATCAATCTCGATTAATTGAAATTTCAGCGTATCTCAAACTAATAGATGGCTTTTAGGAGTTACGCGTATCGACCCGTGATTAATATCATGTTTAAGAATTTCTCGAGCCATGGCGACTTTGGTTGTCATTCAATTACGATGGTCAATTACTAGTCCCGATGGACACGATCGTTAGAAAATAATTTAGGGACATTCGGAACCCATACAAAGTCAAACGGAATCACCCGTGATCCAAGCGTAGGGTATTATCCAAATCGTTCCTTAATCATTCTAGGATCGGCCTATATTAGTCCAGAATATTCCCTCGACAATTTTCATGGCCAAAGAGTCAATCCAGGATCAAGTTCTTAGGTCCACGTATTTGATTTTCCTAGCTAGCCATTTCCATTTGGTTAATTCGCTCGAGAGGGATTAACTTCGAGTGAGATTAGACTAAATTACATCAATGAGATATTTCATTCATTCACAGCTTTGAAAGTGGGTCGGAATTTAGGATGTCACATGATTGATTTGTGGTTGATGCGTGTCTAACAGGATTGATCTATATCAAATCTCATACTCAACCGAGAGTTCCCGTAAAATTGGGGTTTCGATCGGGTGATATTAAAACATGATCACCCGTAGACATCATTTACCCGACCACAAGAATTGATCATGACTCGCCGATAGACAATCTTTCCTCAATTGTGAACTAGCTCTATTCCCGGCATCTGCGACTTCAGTCCATTGCTCGTCCATGGTAGAACTTAGTTGAATCCTAAAATTTGGGATGTCACAACTCTTCCCCTATAAATATTTCGTCTTCGAAATTTTATGACATACTTGGTCATTGGAATAGATGTGGATACTCTCGTATCATTTCTTCCTCACTTTCCCATGTAGCTTCCTCTATATCGTGATACTACCATAAAACTTTTACCAACGGAATGATCTTCTTTCATAGGACTTGCTCTTTTCTATCCACGATCCACACCAGCTTTTCAACATATGCTGTTACGTCGTCTATTTCAATCGTTTCATAATCAAGCACATGTGTTGGATCGGGTTCATATCTTCTTAGCATTGAGATGTGAAACAAGTCATGTACATTAGCATGTCGTGGCGGTAATGCCAATCTGTATGCCAATTCCCCGATCTTTTCCAAAATTTCGAATGGCCTTACGTATCTTGGACTTAGTTTACCTTTCCTACCGAAGCGAGACACGCATTTCATAGGCGACACATTTAGGAAGACATAGTCGCCTACTTGAAATTCTAATGGTTTTCGTTGTTTATCAATATAACTCTTTTGGCGGCTTTGAGCTATTCGTAGGCGACTTCTAATAGTCCGCATGGCTTCTGTGGTCGGTTGCACTAATTCTGGACCTATGAGTTTCTTTTCCCCGACTTTGCCCCAACAGATTGGATTTTTGCAAGTCTTTCCATATAATGCCTCAAAGGGAGCCATTCCTATGCTTTGCTAATAGCTGTTGTTATAAGCAAATTCTGCTGAATGAAGATGTTCGTTCCAATTTCCTTTGAAATCTAGGACACAAGCTCGTAGCATATATTCTAATGTTTGAATGGTTCTTTCTGTTTGACCATTACTTTGTGGATGATATGCTGTACTAAACTGGAGTTTAGTTCCTAATGCTTTCTGAAGACTTCGCCAAAAAGTGGCAGTAAATCGAGGATTATGATTTGATGTGATCGTAACTGGAATTCCATGTAGATGAATTATTTGCTTGATGTACAAATCTGGATAACTTTCCAGCAAATAATTCTTTCAGACTGGTAGGAATGAGCGGACTTTATCGATCGATCCACTATTACACAAATTGAATCATTTTCTCTCTGCGTCCTTGGCAATCCTACTATAAAATCCATCGTAATATGTTTCCATTTCCACTATGGTATTTCTAGCGGTTGTAGTCATCCTCCTGGTTTGCAATGTTGGGCTTTTACTTATTGACACGTTAAGCATTTAGCAATAAACTTGGCGATATCCGTCTTCATTCCACTCCATCGATAGTGCTATCGGAGATTTAGATAAATTTTAAAACTTCTTGGGTGGATACTATAATGACTTCAATGTGCTTTGGATAGAATCTCCTCCTTAAGTTTAGCGTCATTAGGTACGCACAATCGCCCTCGAAACATAAGAGTTCCATCTCTCGTTACTTGGAACTCAAATTCCTTGCCTTCGTCCACTTTTTGCCGAATCCTTGCGAATTCTATGTCCGTTAATTGTAAGGATTTGATCCTTTGCTGTATATCCGACTCTATTTGCAGTATAGCGACTAATCTACATATATCTCCTTCCTCAAATTTAAACTTCGAATCCCGAACTTCAGCGAGTAATGTCTATTCTTGAATCATTAGAGTTGCCATAGTGAACTTGCGGCTTAAAGCATCCGCAACCTTATTCACCTTCCCGGGACGATAGATGATATCGCAATCGTAATCCTTGAATAATTCCATCCATCGTCGTTGTTGCATATTTAACTCCTTTTGAGAAAATAAGTATTGGAGACTTTGATGGTCCGTATATATCTCAAATCTTTCCTCATATAGATAGTGTATCCATATTGTCAGAGCAAAAATAATGGCGGTGAGTTCCAAATCGTGAACTGGATAATTAGTTCATATGGCTTGAGTTGTCTTGATACATAGGCGATTACTCGGACATGCTGCATCAAGACGCAGCCTAATCCTTTATGCGAAGCATCGCTATATACAACAAACCTACCCGTTCTCGATGGTATTGTTAGAACAGGCACAATTGTTAGCTTCCGTTTGAGTTCTTCAGCTTCGCTCACATTATCCATCCACTGAAATTTGATATCTTTTTTCATTAGTCGCGTCGGAGGAGCGGCAATACTAGAAAATTTCTTCACAAACCTTCGATAATATCCAGCCAATCCCAAAAAGCTGCGAACTTCCGTGACTATCGTCGGTCTTGGCCAATATACAACTACTTCCACTTTGGCTAGATCGATTGATATACCTTCACTTGATACTACGTGACCCAAGAATATTATGCGATTTAGCCAAAACTCAGCATAAAGCTTATGTTCTTGCAGTGTTTGCAAGGCTATTCGCAAATGCTGGGCGTGCTCCTCTTCATCCTTTGAATATACCAATATGTCGTTTATGAACACAATAATGAAATGATCGAGGAATGCCTTGAACACCCGATTCATTAAATCCATAAAAGTTGCCGGTGCATTTGTCAATCTGAATGGCATCAATGTAAATTCATAATGGCCATAATGAGTTCGGAAGGCCGTCTTCGAAATGTCCTCCTGTTCGATTCTTAACTAATGATATTCGGACTTCAAATCAATCTTAGAAAACATTGAGGCTCCTTGAAGTTGATCAAATAAATCATCAATCCTTAGCAGTGGATATTTATTCTTAATGGTTACTTGGTTTAAGCGCCGATAGTTAATGCAAAGACTCAACGACCCATCTTTCTTCTTCACAAATGGTACTGGTACTCCCCCGGGTGAAGTGCTTGGTCGGATAAAGCCTTTATCAAGCGGTTCTTGTAACTGCACCTTTAGTTCCTTTAATTCCGATGTGGCCATTCTGTATGGAGCTTTAGATATAGGTTCCGTACCCGGGGCTAATTCAATAGTAAACACAATCTCTCTCTCGGGAGGCAAACCAGGTAGATCCTTTGGGAACACATATGGGAACTCTCTTATCATAGTTGTATCCTCCAACTTAGGTTCTTCCTTTGACTTATCTTCCGCCATTGCTATATACCCTTGACATCCATTATTTAAAAGTTTGGTTGCCTCTATTACCGAAATTATAAGGATCGAACTTTCTTCCCCATTTGCAATGAACTTACAACTTAGGGAATTTGAGGGATCAAATTGGATCACTTTTCGATAGCAATCTACTTTGGCTCGTTGTTATTGGAGCCAATCCATCCCGATTATGATGTCAAAATCATACATGTCTAACACAATCAAGTTTATCTTTCCCGCTTGATCACCTACGCGGATATTACATTCTCTACACATTAAGGTGATGAGCATTTCCTTCCTTAATGGCGTAGAGACTTTTATGACTACCTCAAGCGATTTAGTTTTTAACCCAATCAAGTTCATAAACTGCTTGGATATAAAGGAATGGGTAGCACTGGTATCAAATAAAGCATGTACAGCACAACCATGAATAAAGACCGTACCTGTAACAACGGTCTTGGAATTCTCCACATCTTCTTGCATAACAGTATAAATTCATCCATGAGCTGATGGCTGTTGAGTATTTCCTTGCGATGTGGTTTGTTGCACCGTTGTTGTACTTGCGATCGTTGCTGCGGACAATCCCTCATCGGGTGACCCTATTGTCCACATCGAAAATAGGCTCAAGTTCGCATTCTGCGGGGTGCGTTGCCATGTTGCCTCCAACAATAACAGCAAGTTTCACTTACAATACCATTGGGTCCCTTCCTCTTTTTATTTGGAACTAGGGGTTGCTTTCCCTTGTACCTCTTGTCACGATTCACCATTCGCGATGGTACTTAGTCATGATTCGATGTGGGGACTACATGCTCTAGCATATACTTTTCTATCATCTAAGCTCAAGCATATAGTTCATTATAATCTCGAAGATTCAATGGTATGACTTGGTCCCTATTGCTGGGACGCAACCCTTTTTGTAACCGCTTAGCCTTGTGTGACATCCCCATCCCACATCGCCTAGGAGGAGAGCCTTGGGTTGGTTTATAAGGACTTGGGTGCCCCTTAAACTTGCAAGAGGCATTTTCCGAGCGTTGTATGGGTGACGCTCGGAGGAACAAAATCGTGAGGATTGTATGTCCAAAGCGGACAATATCTTGCAAAGTGGCGCGGCGGAAGTGCGTGGGGCCCAAGCCGTTACGGTTGGTATCAGAACCGACCTCCGACCGTATGTGGGGCCGCAGCGAGCGCTTGCTGATGCTGTTGAGGGCACAGCGGGGATGCTGTGGCCGCTAAGGGGGGGATTATATGACATCCCCATCCCACATCGCCTAGGAGGAGAGCCTTGGGTTGGTTTATAAGGACTTTGGTGCCCTTTAGACTTGCAAGAGGCCTTTTCCTAGCGTTGTATGGGCGATGCTCGAAGGAACAAAATCGTGACAATTGTGTGTCCAAAGCGGACAATATCTTGCAAAGTGGCACGGTGGAAGCGCGTGGGGCCCAAGTCGTTACACCTTGGCTATGGGTTCCTCCACCGGTCTTGGGGTGTACCTTGATAAGTCGGCAAATTTAACCTCGTATTGATCTCTTGTCATATCATCCTATTGTAATTGCATAAACTACATCATTTTGTTAGCTCAAACACTCTCCGAGAAGTATTTCTTGTAGAAAGCCTTAATAAAGGCATTCCAAGTTATTTTGACATCTGCAGGAAAGACTACTCCTTTTGTAGCCTTCCACCAATAGCTTGCATTACCTTACAATTGATACTCTGCTAGTGCTACTCGATCAACTTCTGAACACTCTAGAAATGAAAATATCTTTTTTAATTCATCAATCCACAACTCTGCCTCATCAGAATTTCCAATACCAGCAAATTTAGAGGGTTTTAATTTTAAAAATTGCTCAATTAGACCCTGCAGATGGCTTCTGCCTTGATTATTTTCGGTCCCCGATATCGAAGCATTCCCCGAGGCATTTACCCCCGGCTGCTAAGCCTACTATTGGGCTCTTTGTTGGGTTTGTTGCCCTATGAGGTTACCAATCTGAGTTAAGGCTTGCAAGTCTAGTCGGGGATCCTGTCTTGGTAGTCTTCTACGAGAGCCCATCTTGCTCTATGGTTAGAAAACCGACTGGGGAAAAGAAATTCTACACAACTATTACCAAGGTAGTATTAATTTAAATCAAACATACGCATGAATTAAAATTCACAATCACATGCACGTGGTATTTCCTATTCACTAATCCCCATACTCCCGCGCACCTTATCACTTTAGGTATAACCCCGCTCCGATACCAAAACCGGCTGTAATGCTCCTAACTTGACCCCAGTGGTACACTAGTACATGAGTGGCGCCATTTGGGAACAGCAATCGGTCTTGTCCATAAGGCCTAGGCGTCGGTGAGCGGGGTCCTTCGACATCTAATTTGCGTCAACCTCAATTCGTCTTACCATTTTACTGAATATACTTAAACAAGTTATGATTCTTCTTATTTATTTAGATAAACTACACTTATGATAATACATGAGCAAACATACCATTTTATTTACATAACATCTATTTCATTCACATCATTTCATTAATACATGCTTCTATTTTTATCTTACAAGTCTACATATAGGGTGAGGGTACTCCTAGTGCCTCTAGTGGCGTGTACACCAAAGTTTCACCCTTCCTTGCATCCATTCCTCCTTTATCAAACAAAAAGTTGGCTTCTTGATGCCTCCTACATGCCATGTGGTCGTTCACCATCATGGAAGCCTGGTGGTCCATCAAAGCTCCTAAGCGGGTCGACAAGGTCTCCTCTTCCAAGGACTATGTACCACGTCACATAACGATGAGGGACCAACTAATTGGGCCCCTCATTCACATAGACAGTGGTAAGATAGCGACAGAGAGCAGTATTCTGCTCTACATCTACGACATCCGTATGAGTGATTTCAATCAACATGACAAGACCAAAGCGAAGTGGCGGATTAGAAGCCATACCTATAAGTCTGAAAGTATAAAGAGTGAGAACACGTCTTAGTAAGTAAAAATTCTAAATTATTGATAGGAAGTTAGCTATTATTGAAACACAAGAATCAAGCAAGGATAATAAGCTTAACATCAAACCATTCAGCCATATAGATTACCATAGGCAAGCATACAACTTTTTCATCATGTCATATACATCCCGCACTTTTCGCAGGCCCACCCTTCCATTCTTGGATGAGACGTCTTGGCGTGTGCACTTTCGATATACCAAGGCAACTCGTAGGGCAACGTGAACATGACTCGAACATGTGCTTCCGTTATTCTAATCAATTCATCCCATACCAAATTTCATAGTCGAGATCCACATACTCACCCATGAATGAGCCATATCATGTCATGTACTATAAACTTACCGTTATAGACGGTAAGTCATGAAAAAGAGCATGCAAGCTATGATTCTCCTATGCAAGACACTTAGATCGATACTAGCCTTCACCCTAGCAAAAGTTTAGAAAATTTACTTACATATCTTGTTGGCAAGAACGTGTAAAACAAGATGAGAAGTTGGCCGTGGCAAGTGGTGGCTGAATATTACACATGTGCTTTGAGAATTAGGTTGAGGAAGCTAGGAGAACTAGAGAAGAGGAAAGGGTGGCCGAAGTGTAGAGGAGGAGGAAGTTGGCGTGAGGGTACAAAGTCCAAGAAGACTTCTTGCCTATTTATAGTGTTATTTTTCTATTTTATTTCTCAATTTTATTAATTCATGACTTGCTCTCCAAGAAAATTTTGTCCCTATGTTCTTTCTATGTGGCGCCATTCTATATCTATTTAATTTCCACATAATCCTATGATAATGAAGGGACATGAGTCATTGTTTTATTGATTAAGGTGGCCCTCTTATTTTAATCTACGTACTCCTATATTTATGAATAAATGGACATATGGTTGTTGAAAATTCTAGAGCATATCCTTTATGTCACATGCCTAAACGAGATGTCCTTATTCTAGAGCTTTCTCAATTTTTCTAAAGTTCACATTTAGGATTTTCTAATTATTCAAATTAAATATTTAGAATATATTGAAATTTGGCTACTAGCGTGGAAAATTGGTGCTATTCCTATGCTAGAGCCGACATAAATTGATCACCTTTTAATTTGTCAACTCATAATCTATTTATCCGAATGTCAGACAAAAGTTCTTTATTTAGTTCTTTTTAGAACTACTAAACTGATTTGAATTATTGCTAATGGCAAGTTGGGCATTCTATTAATGTGTTAATGATTCTACAGTTTCCTTAATACTATATTATATTTGACTAGTTAAAAATCTTATCATTTACCTAGGAGTGTGTGCCTTGATCTTATCATCTAGGGGTTCATGTCTTAATCTTATCGTCTAGAAATTCGTGCCTTTATCTTATCATCTACCTAGGGATATGTGCTTTGACTTTTCAAAGTAATCATTACCTTTGACTTTTCAAACCGACTTTTGAAAAGAGTGTAGAAAGCCCTAGGTATCAGTTATAGCTAAAAGGAAAAATATATGTAATTTCATTGGAATTCTTAAGTGTGATTTGTGCCAAAGATTGGCTCAACCTTCGGACTTTCAAGTATGGTCGGTTCTCAACCAATTCCATGGCGGAGGCACAATTGAGACACCGCGGGCATGGCTGCGTACCGTGAGTGGCATGGCCATGTGTCGTGGATGGCACGGCTAGGCATGGGGTTCGGTATGTCCTAGGTGTGCCCTATCATTGTCAATAATAGTATATTCACATTTGACTTGATTTAAGATCGGAACCACCCATTCTTAAATCGAGGATCCAATCGAAACACTACCAAGGAAATCTTTCATGACCAACTTACCATTAATGCGAGATTAGTTTACCTCGGCTCGTAATCCCACATGCCATATTGCACAACCAAGGGTGATTAGTCCGCGGCCGGCACGTGTTTGGATACAAGGTTCCAATGGTAGACTGTTACAAGCGAATTCAAGATCAAATTCGTGTGTCGAAGAAATATTCGCAATCGATTCATGAACCAATCTGGCCGGGACTAATTTGTGGTCGATGCGTGTCTAACGGGATCGATCCATATCAAATCTCATACTCGACTAAGAGTTCCTGTAAAATTAGCGTCTTAGTCGAGAGATATTAAGACATGATCACCCCGTAAACATCATTTACCCGAGCACAAGAATTGATCGTGACTTGCCAATAGACAATCTTTCCTCAATTGTGAACTAGCTTTGTTCCCAGCGTCTGCGACTTCAGTCCATAGCTCGTCTATAGTAGAACTTAGATGGACCCTAAAATTTGGGATGTTACAAGTGTAGTGAGTCAATTCATGAGTTTTTGTACTACTCATTGGGATACTGTGCTTAGGAATGTCAACTACTTGAAGGGAACATCGAGTAAAGGCCAACTTTTCGAAAATAACAGCCATCCGAGCACTGCATGGTTCTCTAATATAGATTGGGCTGATGTTCTACTGATATGAGATCTACGTTGGGCTATTACGTGTTTCTTGGAGGCAATTTAGTTGCTTGGAAGAGCAAGAAACGATATGTGGTTTCTCAATCAAGTGCTGAAGCAAAAAATTAAGCTGTGGCACATGTGACAAGTGAATTGCTCTAGTTAAGGATGTTATTGTTAGAAATCGGTATGTTAACATCGGATCCATTGGTATTAGATTGTGATAATCAATCAATTACTCATATTGCTAACAGTCCTGTCTTCCATGAGTGAATCAAGAACATTGAGTTTCATTGTCACTTTGTACAGGAAAAAGGTTCGTAAATGGGAGATTATTCTTCAATAAGTAAGGACGGAGTATAAGCTTGCAAATATTTGTACTAAATATCTAAGGGGAGTAAAGTGAATTTTCTTGGTAACAAGTTTGCATTATTTGATATTTACATCCCAACTTGAGGGAGAGTTTTAGGGAATATGTTAATGAGGGTAGAATAGTCATTTTATGTTTATGTTTATAGAGTTATATATAACCTTGTAATCCCTTTGTTTATGATATTGAAAGACATAATTATCTCTTCATACATAATTGAAGTGAAAAAGTTATGAGGTGATAAGACAAGTAATAAAATTGGTCAGTTCAATATTTAATTGGCTATGTTGGCATAATTCAAATGGGCATTGAGCCCAAGCAGTTTTTTTTTTTTTTTAATTTTTTGTTAAAATAACATTTCATTCACACCTGTAAAAAACAGAATGAAAATATCGCATTCCAACTACTTTAACTTCAAAACAAAACAAGCTCTAAATAACAAGATGAATCATCATAACAAAGATAGCGGTCACACACTCAAAGGAAAATATATGACTTCTTCAAATCAAATTGGCGGCTGATTAGCAAGTTCTTCTTTAGTAATGAGCACATGCCGAGATTTTTATCTGTTGCTATGGCTTTGCCTTTCAGTGGTGGTGCCTAAGTTCGACGTCCTCAATAGCATTGTTATGCACAGAAAGATTGAACGAGCATAGATTGGACAATGAGAGTGAAATCTTCACGAAAATTCTTTAATCTCATTTGAAATTGGACTTGTATGCTAACAAAATCTGAGGAAAGTGAAACCCCGAAAATATATACTTGAAAACTCGAAACGGAAGAGGAAAGCTTTTAGATCTAAATTAAATTGGAAGAAAAAGGCTCCACAAACAGGAGGAAAACAAGAAAAAGAAACAAAGAATTAAATCAGTTAACGAAGTGGGGAGGGAGAGATCTAGCTCAAATCCTTTCCTCCACAAAGATAGAAGAAAAGAGTTGTGTGGGATGAGAGGGAGAGAGGAGGAAATGGTGGCTAGCGTTTTGAACTTTTTGCTGTAATGAACTACGAACCATGATGCTGTGATGTTGCCACTTTGAATGCCTTGAGAAAAGAAAGTGTGGTTTCTAGAGGGAACTTACTTATATGAGGGTTAAGAAATGAAAAATTCGTGCAGACGGTTGGAAGTTCCTTCTCTTTACTTTATAAAAACAAAGGGAATTGTTCGGTTTCTAGTTCCATCCTTTCTTTCTCATCTTCTTGTCCTATTAATGAACCCATGGGTGCCTTTTTATCTTTTTTATTATATGAACCTCAATTTAGTAAAGGCCACTTTGGTCCTTAAGACTCTGCTTCCTCACGTGAAAACTTACTCAATCAGCCCTAAATTCATTGTACAGATATCAATTCATTCCTAAAATTCAATTTTAGTAATTTTATCCTAAATATTTACTTGAAGTTTCAATGTAGTCTTTCCGATTAATCTTCGCCGAAAATATTTACTTGACGTTGCAGTCCAATTATTGTCGGTATCAATACAATAGGTTTTTGGACATATTGGACGATTCCCCTACTTTTCTTAATAAGCCACATAGAATTGGATAGGACAAAGCTATAACAATTATTATGTCCTATGCTTTCTTTGGCAATTGTCTATATATAACATGGATATGAATATATACTGTTCGCATAGTGTTTGGTCTGCAGGGATAAAAATCGATTAGAAACAGGTTAAAAGAATGGAGATTTGGAGAGAAAAATTACCTCTAGACCATAATATTGTTCGTAGAGTGGCAAAACCACATGCTAACACATGATAGTCACGTGATTGGCATGGGGATGAGAAAAATTGTCCAAAAAATCTTAAATCTATTGTATTTTTGTCAATTCACTCCTAAATTTTTTAATTTTTTCAGTTAAGTCCATTAGGCTAATTTTGGCTGGAAACCATTGATTTCGATGCCGGCCGTCCTATGTGGCACGGCCGACATCGACGTGTACATATTTTAATAATGTTTTAATATTTTTTTTTAATATTTATTAATCTATTAATTATAATTTTTTTCCTTTTTTCTCTTTTTCTTGCTTCATTGGCCAATGAGGGTCAACGGGCCTCATTGGCCATTGAAGAAACAAAGGAAACAATAAGTAAAAATTAATAAAAAAAAAATTCAAAACAACATTAAAATATTATAAAATTTGTTTATGTCAGCACCAGTCATGCCACGTAGGATGGCTAACGTCCATGTCGGTGATTATCGATCAAGACCGATCAAGTGGAATCAATTGGCAAAACGGGAAAAAGTTTAATACTCAATTGGCAAAATGAAAAAGTTTAGGACTGAATTGGTAAAAGTGCAATACGTCTAGAACTTTTTGGACAAATTTTTCCCCACCGGTCTAGATATGGTCTCTCTTGATTTGAGATGTACGCGTGTGCGTGTGAGAAAGAGAGAGCAATCATCACCAGCCGAAATTTTTCCATCCTTGCGCCAATTGAAAGATATCAAATCCTTGAACTTGGTCGGCTATAATCCAAGCCAACAATAATCGTTAGTTGCAATTGCAATGAAACTCGCCGTGCAGGGGGACAAGGAATCATGTCTCCAAAGATAAAGCAAAGCCTGAGATGGCATGTGGGGGAGAGGGTGAGTGTTGATGCTAATAGGCTTTTTTAAGTGATTCGATATTTGGTTTGACTTACCCACTTTCGTGGGGGACAGCCCACATGAGAAATTTATTAGACACTTGCGTTTTGAAACGCCAATGTACGATTTTAATGTGCCCCATGGTGACTTTTTGGAATATTTATTCAAATCAATATCTATCAAGTCCTATCCAGCAAAGATGTCGAAGTTGGCACCTTGGATCTTTTAAAGTTTGAATATTTGGATGCAATTATATTGGTGATTGCACAATGCACATTCCATGACATGAGGTTGTCCTCGGTTAAGCTAATCATTGTTTCCAGAGCATTTAAATCGAAGTCCTAAATTTATTGTAATTATGCCAATACAGTCTTAAAACTTTTGTATTTATGTCAATTTAGTCTTCCGGCCAGCTTTCGCCGGCGACACTTATGTGTACTCGGCGGTGACGTGGACAAACCTTTATGATATTTCAATAGTTTTATATTTTTATATTTTTTTTGTTTTATCTTTTTATTCTTTTTTATTTCACGTTAGCGCTAGCGTTGGCGTCCACGTCAGATCTGGCCAGCAAAAATTAGCCGGAAGGACTAAACTGATAAAAACAAATGATTTAGAACTGAATTGATACAATTGCAATATGTTTATGACTTTTTTCAAAATGTATATATAGCACATTACGAAATAATCCCCTCTTGTGTAAGCACGTCAATGAGATTAATATGGGACTGAAAAAATGGTAGAATAACATGCATGAGAAAATTAAAAAGGAGTGCCAAATTTTCAAAATTTGACCCGTGCACTGATGCAATGTTAGATTGACCTTGTTTTCTCTCAAAATATGAGGCCATTAGGAACGTGTCCACAATATCTCTTCCGATCTATATTTTCCAATTTTTTTAATTGTTTTTGCTTGATGTAATTGTGGTAATATGAATTTTAAAGATCTTGTTGAACTCTGTAAAGCTAGTTGATTCCCAATTAATACAAGACAAAATACTTAACAATGTCCTTCCAAGGTTTGTTGCCTTATGTTCTTCTAGTATTGTGTCATTTGATTTTCTTAATTATTAAAGTAACATATGGCAAATATCATAAGAGTTTTCTTTTCCTAATGTACTATAAGTCTATGGTATTTTCCAAGGAGACTAGGAAAAGGATTGGCAGTATGGGATTGGGAGAGCAGTGAAGTCTCTAAAATTGGTTGATATCTCACAGTCATAAAAGTTTCTTCCATAATCCTTAAGCAGATAACTGGCTGCTTGATTCAATGAGAAGTTGAATTCCTCAAAGATGGGATTATAATTTCTACGTATTCAATGTGAGATAAAATTTCTAAGGAAAGCGCAAAATTGGAATGCCTAATTATTGTTAGTATTGGGATTGCAATTCGACATTTCTATAACCACAAAACTATCAAAACCCAACTTTACCGCCGCTTCGATTAAAAAAAAATATATATTCACCGCTGGTAGTTGTTGATGCTGGTGGCCACTTGTCGCCAATCGTTGGTGACCTGTCAATAGTCTCAGTCGGCAATCAAAAGGGTTAAATTTTTCTGACATGCAAATGATGGAAAAAGGATCTTCATTTTAAGGAATAATATTACGTTGAAATAGGAGTTCTTTTGCGCAAGTTATTGTTTTTATGGAGGACAAGAAAAAACATTTGCATATTATCTTTACTTGATACCATGTATGATTTTTTATAAGCGAAAGTACAACTCTTAGGTACTTTTCTTTTTTCCTCAATCCATATATATTGTGTGGAAAAAGAGTTCACAAGCTCAATATGATCTAAACATTCTTTTTTTTTTGGGTAAGAGTGTTGCCTCACTTAGAGATGGCCGATTCTGTGGAACCGGCGGTTCCGGTTCCACGAAAAGGTGGAATCGGAACCGGCCGTTGAAAACACCGGTTCCAGCTCCGAACCGGAACCGGCTGTTCCGGGCCAGTGCCGGGGCCGATTCCTTCCGGTTCCTTTTTTAATTTTAATTTTTAAAATAATAAATAATAAAATAAATATAATAAATTATAAATCATAAAATATAATCAAATTGTACATTGTAATAACATGTGGAGAAAAAAAGAGAGAGGGAGAATGGGCTTGAATTTAATGAATTATTATTAAGCGCTTACATATCTTCTTGGGGATAGAAGAATCAAAGCCCATGTAGTTCTTTTACCTTTGATAACTCCAACTTACCTCATCGTCAATCGTCGCTACCCGTTGTGGTACCCGTGGTGGTGGTATCTCCACAATCCTCGCTAAAAAATTCGTGATCTTGATCCATCTCTTGATGTCGAAATTTCGTCCTCGTCCAACCGTCGACACAAGCTTGAGCGTCCACGGACTCTAGGTTTAATTTTGAAAGACGAGAGTCCAAAACTAATCCTCCAGCGCTAAATGCTTGTTCAATCGCAACTATTGAAGAAGGGGTTGCTAATATCTGGCGAGCAATGAGGGCGAGAACTGGATAATCGATTTGGTGACTCTTCCACAACTTTAAGATTTCAAAATATGTACTATGTTATGCATCACGAAACTCAAATTGAGTGGTTAAATATTTTTCTAATTTAGAAATACTACATGTTGCCCTTTTTTAATTTTTTTGCCTACTCTTGAACATATTATACCCTCTACTAAGTGAACTACTACCTTCGCTATGTGAGGCAGTAGATTATAAAGTTCCGGAATCACTTAAACCATATCTACTACAAAATTCTCTACATAATACTACTATAGATTCTTTAACATCTCCTTATATATTTGAAATATCTATTGAATCTTCCAAATGTAAACAATCATGATAATACACATTCAAATTATCTAGTAAACCGTCTAATTTAATACGTGGATAAAAAACAATACCAACTAAATAGACAAGAGGAATTTGCAAATTATAATGCAACCATTTTTCTCGCATTACTAAAATAGTTCGAGTTAATTTAGTATCATTTTCATATTCACTAAAAACACTACCAATATTAACACTCTATTAAAAATAAATGCGTAGTAGGATAATAAATACCAGATAAAGTCTTAGTAGCATCATTAAAAATTTTCAAAAAATCTAAATTTTTTTGCAAACGTCCCAATGTTGCGGAAGTAAAGTAATTTCGGGAATATTTTGTAAAATAAACATACATAACAAATCTTTGTAATCAAAAGTTTCCCGAAGCAACTCGTACGTAGAATTCCAATGAGTCGGAATATCTTTTGGAAATCTTCTTACCTTTCTCCCATGTTGTTTACAAAATTTTCCCCATGATTTCATAAAATGGGGACGACTCCATAAAAATTTAATTGCACCCTTTATTGGGGCGAGAGAAATGTCAAGAGTTCGTAAACCATCTTGTACACATAAATTTAAAACATGGCAAGCACATCTAATGTGAAAAAGTTGTCCGCCAAAAGTGGGTTTGCAAATATTTTCTAATTCGGGAATAGAAGCAGTATTTGCGGCGGCATTATTAAAATCAATTGAAAATACTTTGTTTATCAAATTATATTCTTCTAAAACTTGCCTAATTATTCTATAAATATTATGAGCTGAATGTCTTTCATCAAAAACTCAGAATGCATTAAGTCTTTTTTGAATAGTCCAATCGTCACCTATCCAATGACACGTGACACCCATATAATAATGAATTTACCAAGGATCACTCCAAATATCGCTACTTATATGCACACGTTCATTGAATTCCGTAAAAAATTTTGCTAAAGATTTTTTTCCTTTTTTATAAAGATGAAAAATTTCGCGTTTAAAAGTATTTTTGGAAATAGTTGGTACTTGTGGAACCAACGCAGTATTTATCAAATATTTCATATTAAAATTTTCACCAGTATTAAACAGAGCATGATCAAGGGCAACATATTCGGCTAATGTTTGTTTATAAAATGCATCGGTGTAACGAAATATAGGATGAGGATTAGAAGTAACGTACCCAGAAATTTGTTGTTGCGTATTGTCGATCGCCGCTTGCGTTGGATGTTTTTTCGTCAAATGCCGACGGAATGTTCCGTAGCCGTCTCCTTTCGTAAATTTATATGTTTGCGAACAATAATTACATTTTATATTATACTTATCTTCGCCTTTATCACGTACCTTGTCGAAGTGTAGCCACAAGTCGGATGTATTATCTCGGCTCTTCCGTTCCGGCTAATTTGCCGATGATGTTTCTTCGACACCAGTGGGAGGATGAAGACTTTCTTGTGTTGGGATGTGCTCGACGTTCGGAATCGGGACATAGTTGATATTATCGTCGTTGTCTTCCCAACATGCATACTCACGAGGATCATATTCGGGAATGAGATTCTCGGAATCTTCCATAATCATCTTGCCCTTGTCGGCATTTTTGCTTTTACTTGCCATTTTTGAGAGAATTGATCGGAAATCCGATTGAGAAAATTGAGCGAATTGAGAGAATTTGAGCGAATTGAGAGAATTTGAGAGAATTGTTGAGAGGATTTGTGAGAAAAATGAAAGGGAGATGATAGGTATTTATAGGCAAAAATTAAAAATATTTCATATATATAAATTTTTTAAGGCAATGGCTCTTTGGGCCAAACGGCCCAAAGAGTTGTTGTGGCTTCGTTTTTGGGAGGGGGGGGGTGGGAGATGGCCCGCAGGGGGGGCTCGGCCGTGGGGCAAAGAGCCCAATGGCTCCTTGCCCTACCATAACCGGTTTTTTTTTTTTTAAATAATGGGTCGGAACCGGCGGTTCCAGGCCGGTTCCCAAAATTATGGAACCGTGGGCCCGGTCAACGGATCGGTTCCGGGCCCACGGTTCCAAATGGCCACCTCTAGCCCCACTAATCTCCCATCCTTGGATGAGTGCTACCAAACCCCGATATTATCGAGGGATATTCTATTGATCCCTTTTTTTTCATTCACTCCCATGGTGAGATTGTAAGTTCACTAGTTTTGTAGTGACATTTTGCCCTGTGAAGTGAGAAATTTTGGTTTTCAAATGGAGCCAATTTTGAAAAAATTATCCGAAAAATCCTACACTTATTGCATTTTGTCAATTCAATCTTAAAAATTTTAATTTCGTTAATTGAGTACTAAACATTTTCACGTCTTGCCAATTTAGTCCATCGAGCCAATTTTAGCTGGAAATGCTAACGTAGACGTCATTCGTCCTACATGACACGATCAACGCCGACATGGATAATTTTTAATAATATATAAATTTTTTTGAATTTTTTGAATTTATTATTTATTATTTTCTTTTTTCCCTTATTTTTCTTTTCTTAATTTTTTCTAGAAGTGACTGGCGAGCCTAGAGATCCTCACCTAGTGGCTAATGAAGGACCGGCAACCCTCGCCAGCCACATCCGGAAAAGAAAATCAAAGAAAAGGAACATAAAAAAAGAAAATAAAAAATTGAGAAAATATTAAAATATTAATAAAAAAAATATCTGCGTCAGTGATTTTCAGCTAAAATTGACAAGATTGACTCAACAAGACCTGAACAATTTTATGACGTAATTGGAAAAATTGAATGTCTTAAGACTGAATTAGCAAAAATACAATAAGTTTAGGGCTTTCTGAACAATTTTCCCGCAAATTCCTGCCACATACTAAACGTGCTAGCAAATAAGAAGAGGATAGCACAATTCTATTATAAGACGCAAGGCAAATATAATTGATGTATTAATAACGATAAACGCTAAATACACAGGCTGTGTAACATTCCTGTTTTACACATCCAACGTCTCTCGCCGCTGATATGAATGACATAAGTTTTAGCAAAAAGTAACTGACAATTCAGATCAACAGTGATAGACACGAATTGTGTAAAGAGAGTTACACCAGCTATATACCCAAATAGGAGGCCAATTAATGTATAGCTTGAGTCCTTTTCCACATGAAATTAGGTGGGCCAGGTGCATTTTGATGCAAACACAAAGAACAGGAAAGAAAGCCTTGTGGAGTTGCTCATGCTCACCGGGAGACCAGGTGCGGTTGGCGGTCTTGGGAGGCCCATGATAGCACTTCTGTTTCATAAATCGACTTTTGATCAGAAGCTAATTTTTCTACTTCTACTCAAAAGTAGAAATTGATTTTTCTATTTCTACTTCAAAACTTGATTTCTTACGGAAAAATACGTTTGGTAACGGTTAAAAATTTATAATTCTAGAACATTATTAACAAAAAATCTTCTACAAAAAATTATTGTCGACTGCAGAAAATTGTTTATTTCATTTTTAATTTTTTTAAAATTTCTTTAAAAAATAATTTTTATTATTAAAAATATTATTTACTTTTAAAAATAAATAATAATTAATTATTTTTTTATTTCAGCAGCAAGCAACTGCGGTGGTTTGCGGTGGGGGGCGGCGGTGGTTGGCGAGATCAGGCAGCGGCAATTGGTGGTGGTCGCGGTGGCGACGATTGATGGCGATCTGCAGGGGTCGGCAGTGGGTGGTGGAGGGCGGGTCGCGGGCGATGGTCAATAAAGGTTGATTGTGGATGGCGACGGCGGAGGCATGGTTGAGACAGAGAGGTGCTAAAAATGAAAAGAGACCGAAGTGAGAGAGATATTAATATTGAAAGATTTTTACTTTTGAAAAAGAAATAATTTTTTGCAATCAAACGGATTTCTACTTTAGAAGTTACATTATCAAACAAATTTTTACTTTAAAAATATTTCTGAAGTAGAAATTTATTTTCAGATGTTATTATGCATGCTTTTGAGCACAAAAATTAGAGAGAAGGGTGTCAATAATTTTAAACAAGCAACACACATCAACTCAGATCAAATCATGTCATAGGCTAGACCCTAATAATGGCGCGAATATTGGAAACCCCATCTCCCACACACGTAGACATTAAAGGCATCACCCGTGTCTCGTGGGAGAAAGTCCTCTCGTAGTTGTCCCCACAACCATTACTCACTTTCCATCTTTCCTTTCGATCCCTCATAAAACCGCGTCATGTGGTCTTCAGTCAAACACTCACAAGAAAATTGAGTAGGGACAAAGTGTCGATGCATTAACTTTCGGGATGCGTGTGATTCTTGGAACTCAAGATCCTTTGGTAGCATCAAAGTGGGTTGGCCCAGCCGGTAAGTTTCGAACTCTTTGCACATTATATTTAGATTCAAATCTTGCTGCCAACAATCCCTTCAAGTTAAATCCACTATAACATTTTCTAGGCCTGTAATATGCCCGGATCTGAGCATGGAGTAACCTCCTCTTCTCCTGAGAACATCGAGACTATAATTTTGGAAGTGAGTTGCCATGCCGGCTTCATTTACCTCTTAAAAAGACCAGAACAAACTCGAGAGGATGAGACACTTCAAATTGTCCTTGGATTGCTTTGGCTACTTCTTGACGATGAACATATGTAAAATATAAAGACTTCGTCGCTTCTTTTGACAAAACGCGGTGTTTAAGGCATTTCGAGTATCCGAGAAATCCTCCTTTCGTCCAGCACGCATTAAGTAATTAGCACAACATATCAAGGACATTTGAATTGCTAGTCTGACAGGTAAAGCAGGGACTACCAACTTATTTTTTTACCATCTGAAGTTTCATTCTTACGGTGCTTCCTGCAATCATCTCTGAATTCGCAGCGCGCTCTCTCTCTCTCTCTCTCTCTCTCTCTCTCTCTCTCTGTAATGGGGCAAGCCTGACAGATAGCTCCTAGAAAGAGAAATAAACAGGAAGGAAAGAACCTCATTTCTCCATTCATTTTCACATCTGACGCCTTACATTCATCCATCGATGTCTATCCCTCTCGCGTACAACCCACACGTGCGTCAGAAAGTCGATGAAAGCCTTCAGAGAAGATCATTGAGGAGACACACCCACTCTTACATTATTTTCTACGGTTGTCAGAGAGACGCACGTGTTGCCATTGAAAAATGGCCAGCGTCTTCACTCGCTTTCCCAGGTTTCTGGTCATTCTTCAGCTGTTCTTATCAATAATTCATGCCCGGTGTCAAGATAATATATACAATAGTTCGGTCGGTGTTCGAGTGGAATCCTTTGGTGTTCTGTCATCATACTTGGGTTGAAGAAGATGGTCAAAAATGGCTGGAGAGCTAGGCAGAAGAGGGATCAAGAACACATAAGACAAAACAAATTGAGCACACTTGGAATTGTAGAAGTTTAGATTTACCTTGATCATGAAGTGAACCTAACGTTTCTCTTCCGTCTCCCTCTCGGAATGGTAAGTGACACCCCCTTGCCCCATCCCCAGCTCACTGTGACCATTGCCGCCGGCCGGCTGGAACCATTCGAGAAGGCCCTCCTAATCGAGATGCGTGAAAGCTAATCCAAATTTTACCCGAATGTTAAACCAGATAACGAAGAAAAAAAGAGTGTTACGTGAGTGTAGTGCCTATATGTACTCAAACTGAATCTCAACTGTTGAACATGGTACACTAATTTCGCTCGATAATCTCTCGTGAACTTTCGCAAGAGAGAGGGAGACCGACTTGTGTAGTATTTTCGGGCTTTTATTGCGAGAGTTCACCTTTTTCGTGGGGCGATTCTTGCTGTCGGCTGACAGACTCCATCAATGCCCAGTTGCTGCTTGGTAGTCGTAGTCTAGCACAACAAGTGTTCGGAATGAACGACTTGATCTTCGTTTAGGAGTGATCGATTTAAGATGTTGAATTCCAATTAGGATGGACATCAACGATTGTCGCTTCTCACCATGCAAAATGCGTCGATTGGAATGTTGGTTAACTATCATCCAGAGTTCTAGACGGAAAATCAATCTCCACGGTTGATCTTCAGAATTCACCCTTTTGAAAAAACGACGCGGATTGATAATGATGTCGGGTTCTATAGGTGCTTGATTTATAAACTTACATTAGGGAAAATTGTACCATAAATCTTAAATTTTGTAAACGAAATGTAATCAAACTTTAAACCTTTCAATTGATTCAATTAAGCTCTAAGTTTCAAAGGGTGCAGTCAAATTCTTGCGGCAAGTATTATCTGAAAATGCCAACATGTCACTTAAAAATTGCCTAGGTGGTATCCTCAAAATGTACTTTTCAACCTAAGTTTTATTAGCGGAAGAATCTAAGAATTAATTGAACAAATAATAAATTTCAGAGCTCGATTGCAACTTTCGTTAAGGTTAAGGGCTTAATCGAACTATTTAAAAGGTTTAGAACTCGATTGCATCCGGTACATAAGGAACTTGCAGCACAATTTTCCCTCTCATAACATAGAATATAACCTACAACTTTTTGGGGGCAATTTAGGATGCATATGATAACATTTCTGTTTTCTAGAACAATTTATTTTCAGAAATAATTTTTCCTATTTATATTCCCTGGATGAATTTTTGAGCGGAAGAACGTGTTTGGTGGCTGTACAAAATTTATATTTCTAGAACCAATCCTATAAAAAAAATATACTAGCGATAGTGGCGGGCGGCCAACAGTGGCTGTGACTTGCGACCAACAAACGGGGGCGGTGACCGGCGACCAGCAACCGGGGTGGTGATTGGTGATGCACTCGTGGTTGTGAAGACGAGCATTAAGTTACATTGAACTTGTTTTTCTAATATAACATTATTTTTACATTAATGGATGAACACAAACTTATTTCTATTCATTTTTTGTTCCGAAGAAAAAAAAAAACGCAACAAAATAGAGAATCAAAATCGTTACTAAATAGATCCTTAAAGGACACGGTGTTGTCCTTAATATGGTTGTTGGCCGTTACAAAGTGTCCATGAAATGTGAGGTGAATGTTCCCTTACAACGTCGGCAAGACATTGTTGTCCCATCGTTCACTCACTTAAGCTTTCCATTCGGATCCCCTTTACAACACATGCTAAGTTCCCAGCACTATAGCTTCTATTGCATAAGAAAGGACACTTGCTGAAAAGAAAATATGGGCGAAATAAAGACACCTTTCGTATTTATAGAAACCCACTAGCCTTATGTACGTATTTACTTCGAGATCCCTCACTTTCGTACACATCCACACATAATGTCATGATGGTTAGCACTAGCAGCTATATATATATATGTGTGTGTACATACACACCCTTGATTTTACTATTGTGATATATTGAAAAGACAGCACCTACTTAGCTAAGGATTCCCGAAACAGTAAAAAGAGAAAAGGTAGTAGGACAACGGGAGCTTTTGGAGCATGTGGGAATTGGGTATATCAAAACTATCATGGCAAGGTCCACTATTGTTTCCTTTTAGTTATTAGACCGTATGATAACAATGAGAAACATATATATTTGGCTGCCATATAGTTGTTGGCTATAAATTTGTAGACTAATATAAGTGAAAATTGGACATGTTAGATGATAAATCATGAACCCAAATTGATATTTATCTTGTTTCAATATGGACACAGATGTTTTTCTAACCAAATTAGTATGCGTGGCCTCAAGGGTGAAGGCTTTGTGTAACAGATACAGCATTACCGCGATGGAGTTGTACAACATCAACTAGCAGGCAATATTTTGGAGCACTTATTGAAAGTAGTATAGCTTAGAAATTTTCGACTCGCAAATTTAAATTGATAGATCAAAAGCGATCACATGTATTTAAAGAGCATAAAAGCTAGATACTTTAACACCTCCTCATGTGCAAGTCGTATTAGAAACGACACATGGAATTTGATGCCTTAATTCAAAAACTTAATCTACTAGGTGAAGGGAGATCATACGTATATAAATAACATATGAATCACGTATACAAGAGATGTACGATACTTTAACATGGATATAAGGACACCATAAGTACCATAATTTTTATACGGCGCTCACTTGAGTGCTACATAACTTTTCAATCGATTATTTGAGTGCCATAACTTTTTAAAAATATTTACCACAAGTTTTACGTCATGTCAGATTTTCGACACTTGGTGAACTTTTTAAAATAAAATTAGCACTTAAATGATCGAATAAAAATTATGGCACTCAAATGAGTATTTTTTAAAAGTTATGGTACTTAAGTAGTCGAAAAAAAGTTATGACATTCAAGTGGCATTTGTGTTGTTCTTAACCCTTTAACATGTTATATGGAGTACAATTTCTCTGTGATTAGTCGAGAGCCTTTGACAATAAGCCTGTATAGATGTGTATAAGATGTTATATGTTGTATGGAGTACGATTTCTCCGCATTTGTTTAACAATTTATTTGGTCGAGATTCGATTTAGTAAATATAGTACACTCACATTGCTCCTGATTGTGTGTTCCTTTAAAGAAGGACTTCACAAAGCAAATATCCTATATTCGACATGACCACACGCAAGGTTCAATTTAATTTAATTTAATGTTTTTTGAGGTCAAGTAATGAACAGCATAGATCCCCAAAAAACGTCTAAAAGCAAAAGTAATGGGGACAAACGTCCTCCTCGGATAAGCTCCATAATGAGCTCAATTTGAACTTACTAATGTAAAAATTCTAGGACATTGGTTGTGAGAATCTTTCAATCTTTGAGGTCTCTATTGTTGCCGAAGTATTCTTTTTCCAACTGTGAAGGTAACAAGCCGAGGAAACAAATTTTTGTCTATATAGTCGAACTTCTTCTTATAACAATATGAGAAATACTTAAGAGAAAATGACAGATCCATCATGGAGAAATTCCTTGGAACAAAAACCATTAAATTATAAAAGACATATTAAATAAGTTACATACGTTATAATCCAGTAGTGTACCAGGCACTAATGGTGAAAAACAAAAGCAAAAACTTTCTACAAGAGATCTCCGGACAAGTGTCGATGAAGATAGCCATGTAAATCTAAAGGTGGAAAATTGTAGTTATTCCGAAATCAAGGCCCCTTGTGAAAATCTTAAAAAAAAAAAAAGGGTCTCGCATGTTCATGACAAATCGAAGAAAAGGGGTAAAAGAAGAGAAGCAAGATTTAGAAGTTAATGCAATGTCCATCTTTTTCTCCATTTTAGGTTGAAGGAAACTTAGAAATTACTTAAATTGCTATATTTTCAGAAACTTTTTCAGACCATTTCTCTGATCAGCGAGTTACAAATATGCACACGCCTCCCATCTAAAAATCTAACTAAATGTAATGTAAATGCAGGTTAATTTCATGTTGGTGCAAATTATGGTGCTGAAGGAGATGAGCACATTACCCAAAACAAAGTAGGAAGAAGAAGAAGAAGAAGAAGATGATGATGATGATGAAGCCTATGAATATAAGCAAGAGAATCTTGGACACATGATTAAAGACCGCAACAAATCTGATTTGCGCAGGAGCAAAGGCAGTTTGGGACAAATAAGTATACCTTACAATATAATTATAATGATACAAGTCTGTAACATCTGATAAAAGTGGCATCCTTTTGAGCTCATTGTTGCTCGTGCCAGCACAAGAGCATGGCGATGCAGCGGCGGAGGATGTAGAACTTGGCCCTCTGCTTCTTGGCCAGATGGCCGCACTTCTGGCTGAAAGACCGGTACCGAGGGCTGTCGCCGGTGATGAAGCTCTCCTGATCGCAACCGTTGTAGTCCCTCGCTTCTACTTTCTCCCCCATTGACGGCCGGCGCGTACTCAAAGGACGCAACGCACGCTCCTTCAGCGTTATCTTTCAGGGGGCTCGGTACAGGTTTCTTTATTCTTGATGCAGAATGCACGGAGACACAAAGAGGTAAGAGCGGCCTGGCTTTGGCATTTATAAAGTGTGAGAGGTACAGTGATTCCGTGCGTGATCTTTTGGGGTTCAGAGGGGCAAGCTCTTTCTCCTTTTCCTCTTGATCTGAATAGGGAAGGGTTTGTAAATCATTGTCTTGAATTTAGGACATACATTACATTGAATTTAGACAATCAAAACTGTTCAGATTGATTACTGTTGAATACAATTTTTTACCACGTTTGAGAGGTAATAATTTTTCAGGGTTAGCTCGTTGAATGGGAACTGGGTATGAGAGAGTACGTACCGTGTGAGAACACTGAGAAAGTAGTGGAGACCCACCAGCTGTGATGCTGAAGAAAGAGAGAGCAGGAGACGGAAGAGGGCGAGGGGGAACAACTTCTGAGCCACGGTGGCTTGTCATTCACCAGTACTTGTCCCGTCATAAAATGCCCTTGATCGTTCAAGTTCACGTTCAAAAGTGCAAAGATTCAAACTTAAAATTGCATTGAAAAAGCAACAAGTTCCATATATATATCTTAAAATTTATTACGAAAGTGTAATTGAGTCCAGAAACTTTCGAAAAGTGCAACCAAACTCTATAACTTGTTAAGTTTGTGCAATTAAGTCCCAAAATTTATTAAAAATTTTCGATTATCAAATTGGACGGAATTAAAGAAAAGACTTGATTGTACCAACTTAACAAATTTTATGACTAGATTGCATTTTTTTAAATTTTAAGGTTCAATTGTACTTTCGTGATAGATTCTAAATTTTCAATAATACTAATCCGATATAAAAACTACAACCTCTCTTGTGGTTCACTCCTGATCGAAGCAAGGGTGGAGAAAGGAGCAGGGCGAGAGTGTATCCTTTTACCATTGCGCCCCACATGGGGACGATTCAATTAAAGTAGTGTCTCATCCACGTTGAGAATGGAGAATTTATGAACAATGACTCGTTCCTGAGCATCTATAGGTTGCATCGAGTGCGAAAAGTCAAATTGTTTTACCTTTCAATCTATATCACTAGTAAATTTTCGATGAGCTAACACGATAGTTAACTAGTTGGGTGAGAGAACGATACATTTTTGCGTCAACATGATTTGGAGGAGGAATAATTTGTTGTTGTTGCGTAGGTTCTAGTTGTGTGCTATATGTACACGATTGTGGACACCTAAATTTTTTACCCAAATATTAAGGGCATTTTCATCATTTTCAATTTAAGGGCATTTTTGACCCCAAAAAAAAAAAAATTTAAGGGCATTTTTGTCATCATGCAAGAATTCAAGTTGAGTTAATTAAAAGTTCGGGATTTGATTCGCGATGTTTCTTTTGCCCTTATCATTAGGATCACATTTCTAATTTGTCTCACATGAACTAAGTGCAAAAAACGTCCAGTTCGTTAATCTTGCTCTCTAGAGTTTGTGGTTTTTGATTTCTTATATGTTAAGGGTGTTGGGAATACCTTCATTCTGAATATTTTAATTCTAACAAAACTATCTTTACTTGGAAAGAATCTGGTTAATGCAAATAAACTTTTTATTGCAAGAATAAACATGTGAACAAAAGTTTCTATTGTTCCAAACTTGATAATTAAAGTTTTTATTCAAATGGAGAAAGATTGCCTCCGAAAACTTGTTTACGAGATGATTTATGTGGCACGTCGGTGAGGACTTTACTAAAGCCCAAAATCACTATTCTAGTCTCGCTCGATTCAAATAGTTTCTTCTTCTGAAAATTGCTTCTGAATTATGTTTAGATTTTGAAATATCTTTCGCCCTGATTCTGAAAACCCACGTTTAGCAAGTTTTCATTTTGGCTGTGTTATTTATGGAAGTCTGCAATCTTTGATTGACAAGATTATTTTCCAATCGGTTTAGGAGAATATCTCCGATTGGATATTACCTTCCAGGAATAAGTTTTGTGGAAGATTTGAATCGGCTCTACATATGGAAAGTAAGGATTTAGTTGTATGGGCGACTGAATTTGAAGGGTTCAGACTTTACTCCAACGATTACTATAGCTTCCCAGATACAGTCTCAATCAATCATCTGATTGATGGCGTCCAATCAATGATTGAAGAGCGATCCTTTGAAGACATGTCCAATGGCTAGTTTGGAGGTGAAGGAGATCAGAACTTACAATTCCATAGTGTCTAAGTTATTCAGATTCACATTCTTGTTCTCAAGAGCTACAATTTCCATATTTGTGAGGTTTTGTAAGAGTGATTGAGTATGACATCTCTTCTAACCTTTCAACAATTCATATAGTGGAATCTAGTCAATTGGTTGTCAACGTGGGAGAGTGGACGTAGGCTTGCTAAAGCCGAATCACTATAAACTTTGCGTGCAATTTTCTCTTACTCTAAACTCTCTTTATTGTGTTTAGATCTCTACACGTCATATTCTGAATCTATATCTAAAGCCTTTTAGTTTGAGTTTTGAACTTGTTTAAATTTCACATTAAGTTTCAAAACTGTTCAGAATCACCTATTCATCCATCTCTAGGTGATATTGCTAAATACAACAATTGGTATCGAAGCAGGTTGCTTGTTATCTTGAAGTGTTTTACTTCAATGCTAACGATATACTATGTCTAGCAACAATTTCACGGGAGCAAGTGATGTACACTTAAGCAATAAACCACCTTACTTTGACGGAAAGGATTGCAATTTGTGGTGCAACAAAATGAAGTGACTTTTCAAGGTATCAGAAAATTTGATGTGGGATATTGTAGTCAATGGTGTAGTTCATGCTGTCAAGGCAACTCCTTCCACCGAAAATGCGACAAATAACGATACTAATGCCATAGCAACACCGCGATATCTTGAAAAAGAAAAAAGACAAGGACTTGATCCCAAAGCTGTTCACACATTTTTCTGCGCACTATCCACTCCTTTATATATTCGTGTTGTAGAAAAAGAATCGGCAAAAAATTTATGGGACAGGCTTCATGTCATATATCGAGGAATTGACAGAGTGAAAGAAACTAATCTCGGTATTCTGCTGAGTGATTATGAGGATTTCAATATGAAGTTTAATGAGTCAATTGCTGATATGGTTGACGGACTTCAAATACTAACAAGTGGTCTTGCAAGGCAAGGTGCTCTTGTGGCTAAACCAATACAAGTTATAAACATTCTTCTAGGACTAATAGATGACTGTAATTACATCAAGCCATCCATGCATGAATGTCAAACAATCAGACCTTTATCCATTGATGAGCTTGTGGGAACTTTACTGTTATATGAGACAGAGCGTGCCAACAAAACAAGAGACTCAAAAAGTAAGAAGTCAATTGCTTTAAAATTTGAAATTGACTATGAATTGCTAGATTCAGAAAATGAAGATAAGGACAAAGAAGAGCTTGCACTCATGGTAAAGAAATTCAGAAAGATGGCTTGAAAAGGTAGAAATTTCAAAAAGGAAGAAATCATTCAAGCAGTATGATCGAGACAGGTTAAATAATGACAAGAAAGAGAGCAAAGATGTAGTATGTTTTCACTGCAAGAAAGTAGGACACGTCAAACCAAAGTGTCCGCTTATGAAGAAAGACAAAGTCAAGTATGAGAAATACAAGAAGGCATTGAAGGTTGAAACTCTGAGTGACTCTGAAGATAGTGAAGATGACTATACGAACATATGTCTCATGGAAAAGTCGGATTCGGAATCAAACTCGGATTTAAATATAGAGGTATGTTCTTCTGAAATACCAAATGAATTTTCTGAATATATAGATGAGTTATGCAAGAATTGCAAAGAAGCACTCAAAAAGGTTTCTGAGTTGAAAAAGGAAGTTTCCTCTTTAAACCAACAAGATGTTTCTAAAAAAGACAAGATCGAGTTTTTGCAAAGGGAATTTCATCAAATCGAGGAAAATCATGATTTGATTTTGAAAGAAAATGATTCTTTGAAAATCAAGATTGAAAATATTTCAAGAAGATTTTCTTAGAGCTTAAAAACTCCGGAAAACATTATTTCTATACAAGTTCCTTTTAATGACAAGTCTGGTTTAAGTCTAAAAAAGGAAAGCAATCTCAAAAATAGATTTCCCAAAGCAAATGACAGAATTTTTCAAAACCTTCCAAATCAGCATATAGACAGCACTTTCATAAATAGTTTACAAAATCCCATGTGCGAAAATTTTGCATAAAGTGTAGTGGTTTTAATCATATCAGAGACAACTATATGAAAGTCCGGAGACCTGTTAATAGAAAGTTATCAATTGTGACTAACTCGGATGGATGCAAGAAGATATGGGTACCAAAGAAATAGTGAGTTACTTTCTACTTACGGATACCAAGGAAGAGAAAGGACAAATGATTTCGGGACGGTGGATGTTCAAGTCACATGACTAGTGATCAAGAAAAATTCCTTCAATTATCAGAATACAATGGAGAAGTGTGTCCTTTGGAGGAAACAATACGGGAAAAGTAATTGATAAAGGAACTATGAGGATTGGGAACTTAATGATCAATGACATCTCCCTAGTCAAAAGATTGAATTACAATTTGATCTCCGTAAGTCAACTCCGTGACTTTGGATATCAAATTTGCTTTCAAGATACAAAATGGTCAAGTATTAGCAAAGACAAGAAGCAAAATTTCACTGGTCGGCGTCATGAAATTATCTATCTTCTGGTTGTTGATTCTGAAGACGTGAAATGTCTTATATCCATCAAAGATGAATTTGAACTATGGGACAAAAAGCTAGGCTATAACAGTATCAAGCATGTATCAAAGCTGTCTTCCAAAAAGCTAGTTCGAGGTTTACCACAAACAAAGTTTGAAAACTCAGTTATTTGTTCAGCTTACACTCTCGGTAAATAGGTAAGAAGTTCTTTTAAATCAATTAACCAAGTTACGACTAAACGTGCATTATAACCGCTTCATATGGATATCTTTGGACCAATTAGAACTCTAAGTCTTGGAGGTAAGAAATCTTGTCTTGTCATTGTTGATGGTTATTCAAGATTTACATGATTTTTATTTCTTGCTCACAAAAACAACGCTTTCTCATTTTTTTTCATAATCTACCAAGAAGGTTCATAATGAGAAAGGATATGCTATTTCTCGCATAAAAACTAATCATGGGGGAGAGCTTGAGAACCAAAGTTTTTCGATTTTACGTGATGAGTTTGGAATTCAGCATAGTTTTTCTACTACTTACACACATCAATAAAATGGGGTGGTAGAAAAGAAAAATCATTCTTTGCAAGAAATGGAAAGAACTTTTCCGATAGAAAATAAAATTGCTTCATATTTGTGACATTCTGAATTTCGACCCTTTTCAAAGCTCATGAATGAATGAAATGTCCATCGATGTATTTCAGTTTGATCTCCCTCAGATTTGATCACTCTTGAGCAATTGACCAAAAAGGGAAAGGCTAATTGGGATTTAAGTATGTGGACTAAAGAACTTGACCATGATCGGCACTTTGACCATAATGATTGCCGAGGAAATATTTTGGGCCATCAAAGGCGGATCTAATATTGATCTTAGAATAATTTGCTCGTGTTATATGATTGGTTCATAGGTGATTCCGTTTGGTCATAATATAATTTGCAAATTAACCTAAACCGATTCCTAACGATGGTGTCCTTCGGAACCAGCAATTGACCCTCGTAATTACATGACAACCAATGTCGCCATGGTTCGAAAATTTTTTAATTGTGACCTTGATCAAGGGTTAATACACGTAACTCCTAAAAGCCGTTCGTTAGTTTGAGATATACTGAAAGTGCAATTGAGGAGTTTTGACCACGAATTGGACTTCGAAATTGGGAATCGGATGTTCGAGTATACCGATAGTAATATTTTGGAAGTCGCCTCATCAAGATCAATTAAGATTAGGATTTGCCCCAAAGTGATAAAAAATGGACTGAGAATTGGGAAATTACGGTTTTGCCCCCGATTAGTGCTCAATCCTCTAGTCTAAGTTAAGGGCATTTTGGTCTTTTGCCTTTTTTCCCATGTGACCGAATTATTAGCGGCATTAGTGTCCATAGTGGTCTTAAATTATTAGCTAAGGACAAGAAAGTTTATTTTTTTCCCAAAAATCCCATCAACCACCCCAACCACTATAACAATTCACTATTACACCTAGTCATTCAATCTCTTACATGAGATGACTCCTTGAACTACTCCACTCCCTCTTGCATTTGAATTATTGGATGAAGCTCTCTCTCTCCCCTTCATTTTTCCCCCATTCGGCCGAACTCCCTTTCTCGCTTATTCACATTCTCATTTCTCTCACTCTCTCGCTCACCAGCCCGTTCCCGCCCTTTGTTCAGGCCATAACTCCACAGTCCATGGTTGGAATTCGGTGACCTACCTACTGTTGGAATTCTCTTTCTTTTGCCGTTCTAACGACATATCATACGTCTAAATTCGCCTTGCCGTTTGTCCCATAGAGCCATTTGAAGCAACGAAGGTCGTTGCACGATCTTGTTCTAACCCGAGGAGGATCATAGCTTGTTTGGGAGCTTATTTTGGCTTGGTTTCTTGGTAAGACACTTCCTAAGCCTAGTTAATACATCTAGCATTGTGTTTATAAGTTTAAGGATGGATTATAGTGGGTATTATAGACTAAATCCTTGCTCTTCTTGGCTAACCAAAACCTATCGGTGTTGCCCAGTGAAGACCGTGAGCTTTGCTCTTGCTTTGGAGGATTTCTCTCGTTTGTTAAGCCTTGTAAGTTGATCTTAAACCTTCCCTAGGATGTTAGGTTACTAAGGGACTAAGTCTGAGCTTGATATTGAGTGAATGCATAGCTAGTTTTGTGAGAAACGCCGAGAGACCCGAATCTGTCCGTGTTGAGATTAAGTGCTTGATGACTTGTTCTTGCTTGGAAATCATGTTTTTATGCTTAATTCATGTTAATTCAAGGCTGTAAATTAATGAACTTGGGTTATCGTAGCAAGGATTAAGCATCGCTAGATTGAACGGGCTTGATTAAGAACGGTGGCGACGCGTATGCATGTTTGAGTGTCGTTGATGAAATTACTGAGATAAGTCGCCTTAATTGGCCTTGAGAACCGAGTGCTTGAGAAGTCCTTTTTTACAGTGGATATGTACTTTATTGGCTAATTAATCACTTGAATTGATAAGCCAGGAATTGATTGAATCGAATGCCTTGATTTGGCAATGAAGCGCTTGCTATGAGATGAGCTTGCCTGTGTTTGTAATCTTGGCTTGCTAGAAATTAATGGTATGGCCAATGCATTGCGCCGATGGTGTTTGATCCCGATTGACCTGATGAGGTCTTACGACTCGAGAGTCAATATACGATCGAATCATCTCGAGACCTGTAAGAATCGAGAGTCGTTTTATTTGACCGAATCATCTCGAGGTTCGAACGCAAGAGACCTATATTCGATCGAATCGTCTCGATGGCGCGGGGTATCGAGGGTCGATATAGTGTCTGAATTATCTCGCAACTCGGGAAGAGCGTTGAAGGAAAGATCTGGTTAATGGAAATGGAACCGAGAATGGAATTGCCTCATGAGTTCTATTTTGCCTCAAGTGTCTGATTTTTTGAATTACTTGCTTTAAGTACGAAGCCTAGAATATTGGTCTTGAATTGTGGTTGATTGAGGGAGCCTGAATTGTCCGAAATGCCTAAATTACCATGCCTTGCCTTTTATCTTACTTTTGATATGTCGAAGCTTATTTTTTTTAACTTCTTTTTGTAAGTGTCTAGAGGTACCGGCAACCTGGTTTAGGTTTAGGTTTAGGGTTAGCTTAATGAGATGTAATCTCACCTAGTTATGGGACCATCTTTTTCAAACGCCAAACTTTGACTTGATCTCTATGTCGACACTTTTTGGGCTACCAAAGGATTTTGAGCCTGTGGTGATTGCGTATCCGGTAGGACCTAACTTGATATACTATAGAAGGGCTAGCACTTTGTGGGTGGATGATGGAGGTGATAATTGGACGTCATATACCTTTTTTGTCCTGGACGGATAAGGACGGAGACACCGTTTTCGGATCACTTAGGGATTGTGCTATACCCGATGAGGTGCCGAGAGCCGCGAGGCATGTTGAGGTCGTCGCCCCCGATACCAAACGTCTTGAGGTAGAGCCCATAGCCAAGCCTCGAACCCGAGCCGGCGTTTCGGAGCTCGACCACCCTATTGAGGATGAAGGGATTGTGGAGGCTAGAGATGCCGAGATTAATCACATGGATACTTCTGAGTCCAAGCGGGAGTTGGAAGATGAGTTTAACGCACCTTTGGAGTTTGAGTCCGAGGTAGAGTCCATGGAGCTGTAGAATTCGACGATTCTGATGCCGAGATGACGGAGGTGTATGAGACGAGTGTTTCTACTAACTACGCTCCTCCGGTTGACGAGTCCACCGATGGCGAGATCGACCCTTAGGTGTGGCTGAGCTACCTATCTTGTGATACCCTCTTAGGTTATTAGAGAAGTTGGACGTGGGTTAGTCACTGACCTCTTTTGATGTTCTATATTTGCCTACTCCGAACCCAGTTTGTACTTCAGTATTATGACATGGTGCTAAATGACTAAGTGTTATGCTATGTCGTTTTCTAAGTCATCTTGTTATTATCTGTATGGAGTTTACTTGTCGCTTCTGCATGTGCATATCATTCCGCGAGTGTTCGTACGGTCGTTAGATCCCGTGGATAATCGCGAGTAAAGGACAAGGTAAGGAATGCTCGCGCGCTCATAAGGACACGGGGCGTGATAATATTTCTGGGCAAAAGTAGTTTCTACAGCTTGCTACATATTAAACCATGTTTCCTTAAGGCCGATTCTTGAGAAAACCTCCTATGAGCTTTTCAAAGAAAGAAAACCTAATATTGCACACTTCCATGTGTTTGGGTATTCTAAAGAATGCTAATGACCGTATTGGCAAGTTTGATGAGAAATTAGATGAAGGAATATTCTTAGGATATTCAACAAGGAGCAAAGCTTATAAAGTCCACAACTGAAGCTCTCGTATAGTTGAAGAATCAATGAATGTCAAGTTTAATGAGAATATTCAGAATCGGAATAATCAATCCGAACATTCTTGGGTTTTCGCATTTCCTCGAAGTTCAGAACCAGTTAGAGACTCTAAAGAGAATGAAGCCTCTAAAGAGAATATTGTTTCTGAAGAAGTTCGGAATCAAGAGGTAGATCAACATACGATAGTAATAGCAGAGGAGATGCAGTCTAAATCCAAAGATCCAAATGATGTTCAAGACGAAAGACTCAACAAAAACTGGAAACACAAATTCAATCATCGCAAGGAGCTTATAATGGGAAGCTTGGATGATGGAATCAAAACCAGATCAAAGTTCAAGCAAGTAATGAGTAACATAGCACTTGTTTTTGAAGTTGAACCAAAAGAGATTGAAGAAGGTCTTGCTGATAAAAACCGGATCAAAGCTATGCAAGAAGAACTTCATCAATTCAAGATCAATGATGTCTGGGAGTTTGTGTCAATACCCAAGAATCTTCCAGTTATAGGAACAAAATGGGTATTCAGAAACAAGCTTGATGGCAAAGGAAAAGTAATCAGAAACAAAGTAAGATTAGTGGTAAAAGGATATTCCCAAGAAGAAGGAATAAACAATGATGAAACCTACGCACTAGTTGAGAGGTTAAAGGCTATAAGAGTACTTCTTGCGTATGCCTATTACAATGATTTTAAAAAATTTCAGATGAATGCAAAAATCTCTTTTGTAAACGGATACATCAAAGAAGAAGTTTATATTGAACAACCCCTCGCCTTCGAAGAACCGAGAGGAAAAGATCTCGTCTATACATTGAAGAAACCCTTATATGGATTCAAGTAAGTACCATGTGCTTGGTATAAATGATTGAGTAGCTTTCTATGTGAACAAAAATTTATCAAAGGTAATGTTGACACTACCATCTTTATTCGGAAGCGGAATAAGGATATTTGGTTCTTTTAACGAATGTTTGTATAAGAATTTTTCAAAAGTAATGTAGGATGAGTTCGAGGTGAGCATGATGGGAGAATTGAAATTTTTCCTTGGACTTTAGATACATCGGACCAAGAAAGAAATATTTATTCATCAAGAAAAATATACGCTAGAAACTGTCAAGAAGTTTGTGTCGTGACCCTCTTGCGAAGCGAAGAGGGCGAGAGGGTTAATGGGTCGTCCTTCAATCCAATTGTTTGTGGATTTCGGACGCGGGCCCCTCCTAAGACCCATTACCCAAATCGCAACGAAGGAAAAACGGGGTCGACCTTTCGGTGTGGCCTAGTTACATGTGAATACGTGTACATGTCGCAAAGTTACCAGCAATCATTTCTCGGAGGCTATGATTGGAAAATCCTACTGAATAGTAGGGAGTTTCTATCCGATTCTAAAGAACAAGAGAAGTGGGTTCGGAGACTTAGTTACATCAATTATCTTAATTGACGCCCTTTTGGTACTTAACTTGAATGAATTTTCTAACCTCGAACTTCATGCAGATGAGTAGGGTACGAATCCTAAATCTAGGATTTCATGCGGATAGAAGTGACTAACCTAACAATCACAATCGGTGAAATAAATATGCAAATCAAGGAAATAGAATATGCGGATAAATCACATCAAATCAGCATGGCATTCCTAGTAAAGCCCTATTGGCTTTGAGAAAAGGCAAGCACATCATAAGAGAGGAAACAAGAGTGGTTTGGAAGATATTTGTTTATGAGGGGCAAAATCGTAATTTTTGAAAAATCAAGGGACAATTTGTCAAAAAGGGAAAAATTTTCATTTTGGAAGGAAAATGGAATGAGAAACGTCGAAAATAAGATTGGCCAACTAAAGTGACCCATCTCCTAATTATCAACATTTTTTAGAAATTTCTGAAATTTTTGGGGGCGATTTACCCTTTGAGGGGTAAAATCATCATTTTCCAATGGAAATGAGAGACAAAAACCCAAAAATAGGATTGCCCACCTAAACCGACCCATCTCCTAATTTTTGGCACCTTTCGTAAACTCACGGGAATTTCCAGAGACGATTTACCCCTAAATGGTAAAATCGTCATTTCAGGAATATCGGGAAAAGAAATTTCAAAAATAGGATTGGCTAATTGGCTATAGCCATTCCTCAATTTTTGAGAATTTCTAGAATTTTCTAGGAATTTTTCTACAAATTTTTCCTTTTTTTTTTGAATTTTCTAGGAATTTTCCTCTTTTTTAGATTTTTTTTTTAAAAAACATACGTTTTTTTTTAAATTCTACTGACCTGGTTGACTTAGCCCATGTGGCCCAAACCCGGACCCAGACGCGCTTGCTTAGGAGCCAAAACGACGCCGTATTCATTTTTTTATTTTTTATTTTATTTTTGAAAATCTTTTCTAATTAACGGAATATTCAAAAAAATCTAATTATCCATCGGACGGCGGGATTGCTTCCACGTGGTCGCTTATAGGCCATCTGATCACATAATAGATTCTAAACGGCTCTAACGGCCTCGGCGACGTGGCCTGCCACGTGACGCCACGTTAGCACCAGGTCGGCGTTAACCAAAGTCAACGCTCACCGAAGAAGACGGTCGGCGCCTGCGTTCCATCGCCGGTACCTTGTCGGAAGCCAATTCGGATGGCTATAAACGTCCAAACTTCGTGAAACCAACGCCATTCAGCTCGCCTAATCGTGCTCTACAATATACCACAATATCATAGTAGCAGAATCACATTTTACTAACCCGCAAATCTTGACCAAAGCTAACCTTCGACGACTACTTGCCCTAGCCATTCTATGTGCGATTTAAGCAATTAAATCAATCAAGAAGCATTATAGAGGCTCAAGGGAACTTACCTGTCTATTGCGACACTTTGATTTGGTCTAAATCAAGTTCTCAAGTTTGCGATCACTCAAGGTCAAATGGAGGTCGACTCAACAATTTGGGCCACAAAAATGCACAAACAAGATATGTATGTGATTAGCAAGGTACAAAGAGTAAATTGGGACCGGTAGCATGCAAAATGATCGACAGAAAGTCAAGATGCCATGCGAGCCTTCATTGGTTGTGTAGAGCTCGAATGTACCTTTTTCGAGATCGCAACTCAATTGGGAAGGTCGAGCAGCTTGCTTGGAGCTCAATGATGCTAGAACATGCGGCAGTTTGCTTCGATTTGGTCGGAGAAGGTCCGATGAGCTCACGAGAAGTCTTGGTGCTTTGGAGCTTCAATAGCGGTTTGGAGAGCTCTCGATTGCTTCTCTCCCCTTTTCTCTTTCTTTCTGAGGTGTTCTCAAACCGAATGACCCTCTTTTAGGAACGAAAATGTGTGAGGATTAAGTAATTCGATTTTTCAATTTTGGCGCATTTGGGGGGGGAGGGAGGGAGAGGGGGCGGCTTCACCGAGCTGGAATTTACGTGCCATCGGGTGTAAAATGGCATGTCCGTGATGAGCGACATCCGGCAATCCAAATGAAATTCAGGCAAGCTCCATTTCATGCCAATTTAGTGCGCATGTGGTGCGTGCTTTATCCCAAAATGGCCATGGCGGAAATTAACCTTCCTGGTGCAACTCCAGCGGGTCCTAGGTCGTCGAACCGGTCCCGGTCGACACGAGACCTCATGGCCAACAAAACCCCTCAATCAATTTTATCAATTAAGACCGATTGAACTGCCTATTTCATGATCAAAATTGAACCTGGAAGTCTGTAAAAGGCGTGGAAAAAGGGGTTGAAGGAGATGGTGGGTGTTGCTAGGTCGGACCCGATTCGACTCGGTAGAGCTGGTCTAATCAATTTCTTGAAATTGACCTAAAAATTCTTGAAATTTGTCGAATTAAATCACATGATCGGAATCGGGGGCATGAATTCTATCTAAAAATACCATTTTTTTTCCAAAATTTCATCATGAAGTGAACAAAAACCCCAAATTGATTTTAGGATCCGATTATGAAAATTGTGCAATTGAAGGCCTAAATGTACAATTCAGTCCACAATACCTATGCCAATCGATTCGGAAGGTTGAAAAGCGTAGGTCTTACCTTTGCATGGCGAGTCCCGAAATTTGATTAATTTCATTTTTACCATGATTTAAGGACTAAAATGCAAGAAAAGTATGCAATTTGGCCCAATCTACGCAATCATACGATTTAAGTGAACACTTGAACTAAATTGCAATGCGGGGCAATCAAATTGGATGTCAAGACTCCTCAAACGCAAAAATTGCAAATTAAAAGACTCAAATGGCTATTTTTTGACAAATTCAACTATATGAGTAATGAAGGAGCACATAAAATTGAACTTGATTTTTGAATTTTCAAGAGCTCAAAAAGATAAGGGAATTTAAATAAAAATATTGACTATTTTCTTGTATTTTTGTGACCTCAAAAACTATTTTTGTTGATTTTTCGAAAAATACCAAAAAATGCAAAAAATATGGAAAATTATTTTTTGGTAAAAAATAGTTCGATAGGCTTGGCCAAGGCTACCAAAGTTGATTCTGCAATTTTTCAACTTTTTATGAATTTTTTATGAATTTTTTCAAAAATAAACTAGAAAAAGTCTGATAGAAAATCAAGTGTCAATTGTTATCCCTCTTTGAGGGGTATCTCGTTAGAGGTTTTTCTCAAAGACAAGGTGACATCTGAGTCTTAATCGACTCAACCGAGGAAAATACAAAAAATAAATCATGACACTAAACTTTCATGCCTATCGATGTATGCTCTAATCCGAAAGGAAATATGCTCATTATGTTTCTTTTGTTGCAAGAGAGTTAGAGAGTAGAGAAACTTACTTGACACTCACTTGCTTGATGCGTGTGCAACATTTGACGTGAATGAGTTCAAGAAGATACCTAGGGACCTTTCACCAGAGTATCTTATGGAGGTTAAGCTCTGACCCGTATGGTAGGTTAAACTATGATGGAATTCCTAACCGATAGGAATGTGACGATAACTTATCTCATTTGTGGGATTCGTCTAAGGATTTGATCCGTATGGTGACTCAACCCAAAATAGAATCCTAACTTAAGGGAATCTAAAGATGACCGATCCCTCCTTTGGGATTCGTCTAAGGATTTGATCCGTATGGTGGATTAACCCAGAGTAGAATTCCTAACTAAAGGGATTCTAGAGACAACCTATCCCTCCTTTGGGATTCGTATAAGGATTTGATCAGTATGGTGGATGAGCCTAGAGAAGGTTCACCTACTAAAGGGTTTACCCGTAGAATGACTTATCCCACTTTCAAGACTTGTCAAAAGAGTTTAGAAAAGGCTCACCTAACAAAAGGTTCACTTACAAGATGACTTATCCCACTTTCGAGACTCGCCAAAAAACTTTTAAGAAAGGCTTGCCTAGTAAAAGGTTTACCTACAAGATGACTTATCCCACTTTCGGGACTTGTTGAAAGACTTTAAGGAAGGCTTCCCTAACAAAAGGTTCACCTAAGAGAGGACTTATCTCACTTTCGGGACTCGCTAAATAGCTTTAAGGAAGGCTTTCCTAATAAAAGGTTCACCTAAGAGATGACTTATCCCACTTTCGGGACTCGCCAAATGACTTTACGGAAGGCTTACCTAACAAAAGGTTCACCTAAGAGAGGAGTTATCCCACTTTCGGGACTTGCCAAATGACTTTAAGGAAGGTTTACCTAACAAAAGGTTCGCCTAAGAGGGACTGTTCTAAGGTCTAAGGAATACTTGAAATCCTACAGAAAGTTCAACCTAAAAATTCTTCTCGATGTGAGAGGTGCCATTCTGGGATTTGGGGATGCTAGGAATCCAACAGAAGCTCAAACCCGAAAGTTCTTTCTTATCAAGAGAACGTGAGTGATCTTTAGGTGATGCCCATTGTCAAACCGACAAAACTTTGCTACTCAAACCGAAGTCATGAAAGACTTTGAACAAATGCATTATGATGTTGGAGGTTATCCAAAACATCTTGCAACATGCGGAAGTGATCAAAAGTTCTTTGTGGGAAAATTTGGATCCGACGGTCTAAAAATTCCAAAAGAGTTTGTTTAAACCATCCATTGGAGCATTCTCGTCAAAGAGGACTTCTCACTTACTTTGAGATAATGGTCTTTTGTAGGGAAAGCACTCGACTTTGCTATCAAACCTATACCTAGGATTCGAGATTATTCGCAGTGCATACATCTCGATCAATCGGGAGGTCTTCTAAAGGACCGGAATTTCGAGCTTGGACAACGGTTTCCAAGTGGGACTCAAAAGTGAGTTAAGGCCGTTGAACGAAAGGTCTTCATCATCTGTTCCGGGTTTACAAGTCAAGAAACGTGCAAAATGAGAAAGAAATAATCTTACTCATACTTCTTCGAGCTAAGCTCTACATTAATCCAAATGCCTTAATTAGAAAAGACTTTTCGGGGTTGTAACGTAGGTGAGGATTGGGGATTGAAAAAGGCTTATTCTTGGGCCCAAAATATGTGAAGAGGTTTGACGTTGGTGATCATTATAGATTTGCTACCTATCCCGACCTTTCTGGATTATCCTTCAAAGAACATCTTCAATCTTCGAGATATATCAATAATCTTTGGAGAACAACATCAGCATTCCGAGAGCACCCATTAGTTTTCTGAGTACCCACTAACTTTTAGAGTGCACATCAATCTTTACGGGACACCTCTATCGTATCAAGAGGGTGCAAATTTTGTCTATGTCTTTGTTACCCGAACATGATATAACTTGGGAGTGTCTTTTGCAGTCTAATTCCCCTAAGGACTTTCTTTTACGATCCGATTTCACCGAGGATCCGTATAAAGATATCATGTGATCTTTTAACACTTACGAGATCGAATGCATGATTTACAAGTGTACAAATACTTGAATGGGCACCGGCCTTGCTTTTACCAAGCGCTTTGCTTTATCTTGATGTTCGGGATTGGCTTTTTCTTTTTCTTTTTTTTCATTTTTTGTTAAAATCCCACCTTTTCCTTTCTTTTTGGAACTAGGATTTTCAATGATTGTACTAGACATTCAATTGGAAATTTTAGTACGTTGAAGTATTAGTTTAGGAATTTCTTGTAAATCCCATCTTTTGAACTCTTTCGTTCCTGAAGTGACGTCGCTTCCACCTTGGAATATGCAATAATTATCAACGGGATTCATGAAATGAATATGTAGGCTCAACTGGGTTGTGCAAAGGATAAAAGTGCATAGGGTAGAGAAACGAATGCTTTTCGTCATCCTAAAGCACCTAAATTATCGTATAAGCAACACACGAATATTGATGTTAGTTCGAGCAAGAAAATTTCTAACAATTTTCCTCTTGATGCCGCTGGACTTATCTCCATCCGGCCCCAATGTGGGGTGGTTCTTGACAGGGGTAAAGAACGAAACCGCCGTTCAAAGGGGTTATCAATGGTTACCTATAGTGTTTATGATAGAGAAACAAATGCCTTCGTCATCCCAATCCATGTGATCGCTGTGAATAACCCCTACGTCCGTAGGTCAAGGTTTCGCTATCTTTTCCACTTCACTCATCTCTCAAGTGTGTGTAGGACGTGTTTGGGATTAGATTTGCCTCTCGTATGAGGAAACATCCTTTTGAATGGTTTAACAACCCTTATCGGAAAAGTTTATCTCATTTTTTCCAAAATTTACCCTCTAAGGGGGTTTATAATGCACTTGCATGTCCCAATTGTGTTTAAATAATCTCCAAATTTTTTAAACATGAATATGGGTAATGTGATCAGAGAAAAAGCTCGATTTTCAAATCTAGGGCTTTCATGAATTACCCATACTTACGACCATTTCTAATCTTGAGGGATGGTGGGAAAATCTTTCACGCGATTTTGACGTTGGCTTTCAGTCATCTTTGCCTTCGATTGCTATACCTTGATAAAAGGAGTCAAACACTTGATAAGCAATATGGCCAATAAAGGATGATAGGATAGATACATATCACATGTTCCAGCATATTGAGATCAGCAAGCTTTGAGTTCCTCTTGAACAGGGCTTGGTTTCGGGTTTCTCTTTTGAACTTTGCAAAATACGATGCGTGTATAGATGTATGAATGCATGACATACAATGTAATGACTCTATAGACACTCGAATCATTCCGAAGAGTGCCAAATCTGCTTCTAATTTTATTTCGGGGATAATACTTCTTCATTGCATTAGCATTTACGAGATATCCCAATTCTTCTCCATCTGAGTTTACAAGAATCAAGGCCCCCACTACGAGGACTTGCTTGACAACATACGGGCCTTCATAATTCGAAGTGAACTTGCCTCCGTGGTGGGCAGCGTTTGACAGTGTCTTTCTTACAACGAGATCATCCACCTCAAAGTGTTCGAGCTTAACCTTTCGACCGAATGATTTGGCTACCATTTGCTGGTAACTTTGTCCATGGTAGATTGCCTTGGGACGTTTTTCGTCAATTAGATTCAATTGTTCACATCTGTGCTGCATCCACTCAGCTTCAGAAAGTTTGACTCCTAATAGTACCCTCAAAGATGGAATCTCCATTCCACGTGTAGGACTACTTCCATACCATAAACCAGGGAATGAGGAGTTGCCCTAGCTGAAGTTTGAATCGAGGTTCGATATGCCATCAATGCAAGAGGTAGCCTTTCATGCCAATCTCTATAATTCTTTGCCATTTTTGCCAGAATTTTCTTGATGTCGTTATTTGCCGCTTCAACTGCCCCATTCATCTGCGGGCGATAATGAGATGAGTTAAGATATCGAATACCAAAGTGATCCAACAAATCATTAACGATCTTGTTATTCAGATTGGACCCATTGTCCATGATGACTACTTGGGGAGACCCATAGTAGGAGATTATGTCATTCTTGGTAAATCTCACCACATTCTTTGTAGTGACATTTGCGTAAGAATTGGCTTCAATCCACTTAGTGAAATAATCAATCGCTACCGGAATGAAGTGATGACCATTTGAAGCGGTTGGGTTATTGGCCGGATCATGTATATCCCCCACATGGCAAATGGCCACGCTTCTGACATCCGATGAAGTTCATTTGGAGGTGTATTGATCATAGCACCATATATTTGATATTGATGACATGATATCACGTGTTGGTTACAATCTGACTCCATGGTCTTCCGAGTCGCATGATTTTCTTTGCAAGGAGATGGCCATTCATGTGCGGCCCACATACATCGTGAATCTCTTTCATGAGTATATTCGCTTCTTTAGCGTCTATGCACCTGAGCAATACTAAATCAAATGATCTTTTATAGAGCGTCTGATCGCTCGTAAAGAATTTGGTAGCCATCTTTGCTATGTACTTTCTATCTCCAGACTGACTTCCCTCGGGGAATTCTCCTTTAAGAAGATAATTCTTGATATTATGGTACAAAGGCTCACCATCAAATTCTTCTTCGATCAACATACAGTATGTCGGTTTCTTAATTACACTAATCCTTAAAGGTTCAACATCAAGCTCGTTTGCCACCCGCAACATAGAGGCTAATGTTGCTAAGGCGTCTGCTAAGTGGTTTTGTATTCTAGGCGGGAATTCAAATGATATCTCTTCAAATTCAAGAGTCGGTTCCTATAGAAATTCATGATATGGGATGAGCTTGGAATCATTCGTTTTCCATTCTCCTTGAGTTTGAAGAATAATGAGCATGGAGTTTCCACAGACTTGTAATTTTCGTACCTTCATGGAAATGGCCAACCACGGACCTAGAATATATGCCTCATATTTCAAAATATTATTAGTGCACGAAAATGCCAGTTTTGTAGTAACTGGATAATGTTGGTCTTCCGGGGATATCATCACCGCCCAGATACCAGTTCTGGATAGGTTAACCGCATCATCAAAGTACATGGTTCATTTGTCCTCCGTCAATGTCAAGACTTGATCTTCGATTTCAGCTTCATCGGGATCCGCTACCATTTGGGAGCTCTCTGCTAGCATATCTACTATAGCTCGTCCCTTAATAGACTTTTGAGGTGAACTTCTTATGTCGAACTCGAATAACATTACTTGCCACTTGGCTAATTTCCCAATCAAAGATGGCTTCTCCAACAAATACTTGATCGGATGGTTTTTTGTCACCAATTGTATGCGATGATGTAGGGTGTTCCGCCTCAATCTGTGGAGCACCCAAATCGTTGCAAGACATGTTCTCTCAACAACAGAGTAATTCATCTACGGCGTGGTGAATTTCTTACTCAGATAGTATATGGCTCTCTCTTTACCGTATACTGGATTAGTTTGGGCTAGGAAAGCTCCCGGTGACTCTTGATGAACCGTCAAGTATAGAGTCAAAGGATGTTCAAGCATTGGTAGTACCGGTATTAGTGAGGAAATTAAGTACTATTTGATCTTTTCCAATGCATGGTGACATTCCGCATCCCGGACCATCTTAGCACCTTTCTTCAAGAGTTTGAAAAACGGTTTAGTCTGTATCGAAAGTTGGCATTAAACCTAGCGATATAGTTCAATCTTCCCGGGAGGCTTCTTACTTGTTTAACGATCGAGAGAATGGCTATGTCGAGGAGAAACTTGATTTTAGAAGAGTCAACTTCGATGCCCCGCTACTCGACCATGAATCCAAGAAGCTTCCCAAATCTTACCCCAAATATGCATTTGTTGGGGTTCAATCTCAGCTAACATTTTCGCAAGCGTTTGAACAGTTTTCTCAATACTTGAAAATGATCTTCTTCGGGTTTGGGTTTGGCGATCATATCATCAACGTACATCGATCTCTTCGTGTATCATATCATGAAACAAAGTTACCATGGCCTTCTGATAAGTTGCCCCGGCATTCTTTAATCCAAAAGGCATAACTTTATAGCAAAAATTCCCCCACAGTGTTATAAACGAGGTCTTAGCCCTATCCTCTTTCTTCTTCAATATCTGATTGTATCCGGAGAATCCATCTATGAATGAAAACAACTCAAATCCAGCTGTACTATCAACCATCACGTCAATGTGTGGTAGTGGAAAGTTATGTTTCGGGCTTGCCTTATTCAAGTCTCGGTAGTCTACACACACTCGGACCCTTCCATCCTTTTTCATAATTGAGACGATATTAGCAATCCAGTCAGAATGTGGAATTGCTTCGATAAAGCGGACTTTAAGAAGTTTTATCGCTTCCTCTTTGATCTTGTTTGAGAGCTCAAGCTTCATCCTTACGTACAATTGCTTTCTTGGTTTGAAACCAGGATTAGTGGGTAACGCATGTTCCACAATACTAGGGTCCAGACTTGGTATATCTGCATATGACCATGTAAAAATGTCATGATACTCTCCGAGCAACTCAATAGTTCTCAATGCATTTGGCTGTGATAAAAGTCCTCCAATTTTCACCTCTTTGACATTTTCAAAGTATTCAACGTTGACAATAATAGGCTCTTCTGTGGTGGGTGGCTTAGATTCTTCAAAATTAACTCATTCTCTTCGGATGGCCATCGGACCCTCATCGTCTTCCTCAATGTCACAAGAATAATTTTCTTGATGATCCGAGTCGCATAACAACCTAGTATGTATGTTTAGGATGATATGCTCAGAAGTATCGGCATCCTCGTCAAGCTACTCAATGATGACATTCGTGGTATCATCGTCAAGGAAAGGGTTGGTCAAATCTAGATTCGCCACTGGAATTACTTCTTCATCTACCAACCACTTTGAACTCTTGTAGAAAAACTTGTTCAATGGACTGTCGAACATCTTTGCCTTGCTTTTTCAAGTGCAAGAGCCAATAAAAGAATCACCTCGGTGTCCTCGGTGTCCACGGCTTTCGCCTTTGCCTCGGCCTCGGCCTCCATAGTGATTTTTTAGGGTAATGCGACTATCGCTATCAATCCCAAAACCCAAACCAATTTTGTGCTCATTTGACTCCAACCGTAAAGGCGTGTGAATCCTTTGGCCAAACTTTCTAAGACCACTTCTTAGAATGTACCCATAAGCTAATAGCATCTTTGCTGGTAGAAGATTGAACTCAAAAAGTGCGGGGACCTTCAGCTTGGTCCCAACGGGTGTGTGGACCACATCCATCAATTCCAAGCAATGGTAACTTGCCTCTTCTTTCCCTTCGGGCTCAATGTACGTGATAGCACTATTCTAATAAAATAGGAGGTCTACCTCGCCATGGATGGTAATAACCTTCCCAACAACCACAAATCGGACTTTCTAGTGTAAACTTGAAGGTACAACCCCCGTAATATAAATCCATGGTCTCCCCAAAAGAAATCTGAAAGCATTTGGAAGGTCCATTACTTGGAATTCAATAGAGAACTTGGTCGGACCTATAAAGACATCAAGCTCGATTTCTCCAACTACGGCTCTCCTCATTCCGTCGAAAGCTTTGATGCTAGCCTTAGTAGTTCGGATCAATTTTTCCTTTTTGCCCATATTCCTCAGAGTGGCCAAAGGGCAAATGTTAAACGTGGATCCATTATCGATTAATACATGAGACACTTGCTTTCCGTGGCACTTCACGGTTATGTACAATACCTTGTTGTGTGTCTGTCCCTCCATGGGAAAATCTTCATCAAAGAAGCTTATCTGGTCTTTCAAGAGGATCGCACCAACGAAGTCCTCTAGCTGAACTTCATTAATGGTCTCGGGGACATGCACCTCATTAAGCACCTTCGGGATCGCCTTCTTGTGCTTCCCGGAATTGATGAACAGATCCAGCAAAAAGATTTGGGTCGACATTTTTCTTAGCTGTTCTATCACCTCAAATTCACTTGTCTTAACAATGGATAAGAGCTTTTCTGCGTCTTCTTTTGATACCTCTATCTTTTCGATTTCAGCCTCCCGTGGGGCATAAAATTAGCCTGATCGCATCACGGTATCAATCTCACCCATCCCATAGTTCTAGGGAACTTCCTTAGGATTATACTCTTCTACAAGAGGGACTTTGATCACAACGGGCATCATTTTCTTCTCTTCGGCCTTTAGCTCATCCTCCACTTCATCATTAGAAAGGAAAATGACTACCGGTTTCAATGGATGATCACCATCACTCTCCTAGTTATCAACTTTATCCAGCCTAATCACAATGGGAGTTACGGTCTCAACCATCCCAATCGGATCATCGAGGTCTTCTAGATTAGGCTCGTATTCGGGTTCTTGATAATATATAGCTGGCTCGATGGGTTCATCTATGCCCCCCATCCATCGGGTATGATGTCCTCGGCCTTCGGGAAGAAGCTGGGAGGAGCGGAATATTTAACTTTGAAATTATACTTCCCCAAGTCTTCGCCCGGGTTGTCTACGATTTTACCCTTCTCTTGGGCTTCCGATACGAATCTTCAATTGCACGGGCGCGTCTTTTCAACCTTCAGGTCATCCTCATCAATCTCGTGTTCGAATTTTACAATTAACTCCGGATCGCCTACCAGGCTTTCATGAGGAACCTTCCATGAATCACCCTCCTCGGTTTCAACCACGAACTAATTTCAATCTAAATTCATAGAGGCAAGAACTCCTTCGAACACCTCATCGGTAGCTTTAGCAACTATCCCCAAGCTCAACGACTTGGCGATTCATAACATTTTTCTTTCCAATAACATTTCCCCTTCATTTGGGCGGGACGAAGTAATTACTAAAATGTCGTGCAACTTGTCCATATTCACCTTGAGTTCTACGCGATTCTCATTTTCGCCATCAAAAATCATCCCTACCACCTGGTGGTCGGGGAGTGAATTCTGCTGTATATTAAGTGCTATCTTATCAAACTCTAACAAATGGTTGTCAATGAGAGCTTATATCCCGAGCTTTAGGATACAACAATTATCCACATTGTGTCCTCTTTCTCCCATATAGTAGACATACAACTGGTTATCATCATATCTGGCATATTTTGTTGGGTTATGCCTTGGTGGTTCTTTTACAACTAAGTGCTCCTCTAACAGCATCGGGAGTAGCTTAGACAACGGCCTGGGGAGAGGCATAAACTACTTTGGAAGTTATTTTTTCTTTGAATCTTGCACCTCCTGGGCCGACCGGGACGAATCTCCTCTTATCGGATTAGAGTTAGCGAATTGTTTTAGCTTCGGAGGATTTGGCACAAAGGCGATATCGACCCCGACCTCCATTTCCTCCCTCAAGGATATTTACGTCTTATCGGAGCTTCTGGGGCCTTCCTCTCCCTCATGGCCCATTCCAGCATTTCTGCAACTTTTATCAAATGAACAAATATTTGGCACCCCAAGATATTTAACTTGTCAAAAAACTCATACGGGAGTGCTTTTAGAAATAGGTCAACTAACTCATCTTCTGGAATAGATGGCTTAACTTGCGTCGCCAAGGCCCGCCACCTCTGAGCATATGTATGGATCACCTCATTCTTTCCTTTCACGGTTCTAAGCAAGTCTTCCCTAAATAGGGGCAGTAGTAGTGTTAAATTTGTATTGATGTAGAAAGTCTTGAGCTAAATCCTTTCAGCCATCATAATCTTCCAAGTCTAGTTCAATGAACCACGCCAAAGCGGCGCCCGACAAGCTCTCCTAAAACGTGTTCATGAGGAGAGGGGCATAGTCCGAGTAATGCGCCAACTTGTGCGGGTAGTACTTCAGGTGAGCAAGGGGACAACCTACCCCATTATACTTTTCGACAAAGTCGGGCTCCTTATAATCCGATGGTACTTCAATCTTGGCGAAATGCGATAGCTTGTTGAAGCGGACCAGTTCATACCCTTGATCGCTTAGGCATTCCTAGATCTTAGCCAACCTCTTCGCCCCTTCCTTAGCCTTAACTGTAGATTTCCCTTTCTCCTCCTTCTCTAGGTTGATAACCACAGGTGGTGTTTTAGGTTGAGGGTTAACACTTGGTGCGTGATTAACTTTCGAGACCTGTTGGGCATCTCCAATTTGTCCCTTGTCAGAAGTATTTGATGCCGACAGTTGAGTAGGATTATTCAAGTCGGGTATTGCTGTTTGTCTAGCATGAGACGCTTCCAGTAAAGCCTTCATCTTCGCCATTATAGAGACTAGAGATGTCACTTGGGTCTCCAGAACACCTACTCTTCGAGTCAACTCATCTTGTTCCATTTTAGCCCTCAAGCAAGTTCTAATACGATTTCTTGTCGGTTCTATGATTAAAAATCAGATGTTTTAAAGAACAATAAGAACATAATAATCTCGACGGGAAATACACCAAAAGGATTGAATCCTTTCAATTGTACATTTTCTGTTGATTAATGAGGGAAAGGACTACCACACGACTCTTAGCCTCATGCGGGTAGTTCCTTCATTCATTCTTCAAGAAAAATCATGTAATTAAAAGAAGTGTAACCCATGGCAATAGTTTTAATGCATTGCGAAAATGAATGCCTCTATATGCATGTATGAGAAAATCAACCGAGTTTATTACAACAAAAATCTCAAAGAGTGTTCAAAGGCTAAAACAATATAATGTCTCTATATCCTAAGCTTGATGGAGTACTCTTATCCAAGTCTAGGACATTTGGTGTCATTAACATCCTAGGAGAAGTCAAGTTTCCCGGTCTGAGACTCATCATCTCCATGATAAGCCAGCAATCCCATTCCTCGGGTACATAAGGCTCTACTCCGGGCACATGAGGAACAATGTACTGCGGTACGTACGGCTCGATAAAGCTGCATCCGGCCATCTCGAAATGGCGGATATACTCAGATGAAGCCCTATAAAGGTTTATCTCGTTAGTCATGTCATTCGACCACTCTATATCCTCGATCCGGGATCTCTTCGGGAAGTCTTTGATGTACTTGACCTTGGCCTCAAATGACGCCTTCTCTTTGCCCTTGATGACCTCTTTTAGCATGTCAAAAGAGAAGACTCCTGGTCTCGGCGGTGTTGAAATCTCCTATAGAGCCCCAAACTGTCTCATGACCCTCATTAGGTAATATGCGGTAGCTCCAGTGAAGCCAAGTAGCGGGACCGGGTCTCCATCGTTGCAAGTAAGTCTAGCCTTGTGAAGTGTTGGCCTAAGCCGCCATCGGAGTTGTTCGGGATTTAAGGTTCTAAGGAATTCCTTTCAATCCTTAAATTTGAACTCGGGATCCCGTGTATTGGTTTGGACGAAGGTTCTAAAAGGATGGGTATGAGGACTAATCTCGGTGAAACCCATATGCGGGTTGAACTATTTAATGTGGGAGGTAAACCATATATACAAAAACTCACTAGAAGCTCTAAATATTTCCTTGTTTCTAACTCGAAAATGGTTTAGGGACATGAAGGTTTCGGCTAAAATGAGGTTAGAGTAATCCTATCCACAATGAGACTGTCTAACTACCACAGCCATAATAAGGTCAGAAGTGACAATAGAAATAGGAAATAGCACAAAGCTAAAGAAGGCTAGGATAAAGGCTCTACCAGATTTCGTTCCTTTGCTTGGAAGGAGGTTTAAGAACCTATCTTTGAGAAAAGAGAGAGAAACACGCCCACAATTACTCTTGGCGTCTAGGACTATCTCGGAGAGACCGGTATCTAAGAACTCGGCTAATGAGCTAAGGGGTTCATACCCTATCGGTGGTTGGACTAGGTGGGAAATAAACTCTACTCCGATGGTGGCTCTATACTCCTCCCGAGTAGGGGTGATCTCAAGTCCTTCCATGGTGAATGTAGTGGTAGGCGGATCCTAAAGCTGTGCCATGGGTTAGACGAAAGCGGGAGGGCACTCAATCTTGATCGATCCAAGTAGATACCCTAACCGTGTTTTGGCGTACGTCCGATTTGCTTTATCCATGTTCTCCCACCAGGCTAGGAGCTCATCTCGGGGAACCTTGAACACTTGGATGTTGTTCTTCCCTATCAAGTCTAGAATATGCAAATGATGTTGAAAAATAAATTGTCGTAGGTTACTTTAAAATGCAGGAGTGCAAATGTCATGAAACATGCATGATCTGATTCAATAACATATTTCCAATAAGTGAAATGAAAATTAGACCCTCTTATTTCGGACTAAAGATCGAATAAGAGATCTAACTTGAATTTCACACGAGTGAAGTATACAATTGGTCAGTAATATCTAAGTGATTAAGAGAAATAATGATGTCACATTCCATTGATCAAAACAACAAATCGAACAATGAAGAGAAAATACATTGAAATGATTCCTATTACATGGAAATCTATAGAGAGAAGATATAGAGATAAGAGGAGGTCCCGTAAAGGGAGATCCTATACATGAATACTAAAACATGAAAGTAGTAAAAGACCAAGCGCCGGTGGGGGTTTTTTTTTTCTCATTGAGTTCTTTGCGATGGTACAGTTCCTTTGGCCATTCTCTCGTCCATGACACTATTATTTTAGGGGATTTCTTAGTTATCCCAGATTTAGGTTTCTTGAGAATAATACGCTTCGACTTGGTCTTGATGGTAGGATGCTTTCCCTTTTCTCACGGAGCTAGCATGGGTCGGCTCGCCTTAGCTAGACGCTCGCCTTTCTAGTGAGCATACACCTCTACGGCCAATTAGTTTCGGCGTTGTCTTTGTAGCTCCATGAGTTCTTCATGACGTTTATCCATTTCACGTTTGAATTGTAGATCCGTTACATAATACTCGGTGTGGCAATCTTCAGCACGACCTAGCTTCTTCCCGATCGGCTCATGTTCATGCATGAATTTGGTGAAGTGTGGATAGGTATTGGGTCCGGGCCACACTACCTTCCTCCGATGGATGAACGGCTCCAACTCTACTGAACTTCGAAGAAAAAATGGCATTCTACCCTACCATCATTATTTTTCTTAATCACTTGGACGATTTATGAGTGTATATCGTGCTCATGAATGCGAATGATATGCAATACACGAACAAACTACGATAAAATGACATAAAGAAATACATTAGAATGTAAATGCCTTACCAACCAATATCAAAGGGAAAGCCTGATTTTTCCTGTATATATATATATATATATATTTTAGATATGCCAACCATCTACGGACATGCGCATGGGACAAGTGATGGGTATACTCTAAAAATCAGAAAAATCGGGTATGAAACCTATGGCTAAAGGCTCTCACAATCTAAATATGGTAGATTCATCCTCAAGAGTACCCACCCAAGCGGGTTAAGAGATCACCAATCAAGATCATGAGCGGGAATGAATACAAAAGTCTCAAGTGCCATCAAACACAACATCATTTCGCACTCTTTCTCCGTCTAGGGTAAAACCTAGGTGGTCGCGATCGGTGTTTGACCGCCAGCGTGTGAAATGTGTCGTGATCGCCAAAATTCAATATCATGCACAACGGTTTATATCCAAACACCACTTCAATATATGCATAAAAATAAACATACATCCCAACTCCAACTTGCAGAAAACAATGTCAACAAACATTTCACCCCTTATTTCTCCCATCTACAAAAACATCTAACAAGTTTGTTAGCGTATGTACCTCATCTTCAAGAGCATCTACATAAAATCAGGTTAGAAAAACCAATCAACTTTTTAATTGGTTCAAGTCCTCTAAAGTCCCCAGTGGAGTCGCTAGTCTGTCGTGACCCTCTTGCAAAGCGAGGAGGGCGAGGGGATTAATGGGTTGTCCTTCGATCTAGTTGTCCGTGGATTTCGAACGCGGGCTCCTCCCGGGACCCATTACTCAAATCGCAATGGAAGAAAAACGGAGTTGACCTTTCGGTGTTGCCTAGTAACATGAGAATACATGTACATATTTTGGAGTCACCACTAATCATTTCTTGGAGGGTATGATTAGAAAATCCTATCGAATAGTCGGGAGTTTCTATTCGATTCTGCGAGAATCAAAGAAGTGGGTTCGGGGACTTAGTTACGCCAATTATCTTAATTGACACCATTTCGGTACCTAAGTTGAATGAATTTTCTAACCTCGAATTTCATGCAGATGAGTAGGAGTATGAATCCTAAATCTAAGATTTCATGCAGATAGGAGTGACTACCTTAACAATTACAATAAGTGAAATAAATGCACAAATCAAGGAAATAAAACATGCGAATAAATCACATCAAATTAGCATGACATTTCTAGTAAAGCCCTATTAGCTTAGAGAAAAGTCAAGCACAACATAAGAGAGAAAACAAGAGTGATTTGAAAGCGATTTTCCCGCAAGGGGCAAAATCGTAATTTTGGAAAAATTAGGGGACAATTTTCCAAAAAGGAAAATATTGTCATTTTGGAAGGAAAACAGAATGAAAAACGTCGAAAATAGGATTGGTCAACTAAAGTGACACATCTCCTAATTTTCGACATGTTTTAGAATTTTCTAGAATCTTTGGGGGCGATTTACCCTTTGAGGGGGTGAAATCATCATTTTTCAAAGGAAATGAGGGACAGAAACCCAAAAATAGGATTGGCCACCTAAACCGACCCATCTCCTAATTTTTGGCACTTTCTGTAAACTCATAGGAATTTTTAGAGACTATTTACCCCTAAAGGGTAAAATCGTCACTTTAGGAATAGGATTGGCCGGTTGATTGTGGTCATTCCTCAATTTTTGAGAATTTCGAGAATTTTCTAGGAATTTTTCTACAATTGTTTCCTTTTTTTTTTTATACATTTTCTAGGAATTTTCCTCTTTTTAAGATTTTTCTAATTTTTTTGGAAAATATTTTCTTCTTTTAAAAAAAAAATTCTACGGATCGGGTCAACCCGACCAAGGTGGATTGGGTGCCCGGCCCAAACCCGGATCTAGACGCGCTCGCCTACGAGCCACAACGATGTCGTAGTCATTTTTTTATTTTTTATTTTAAAATATTTTCTAATTAATAGAATATTCAAAAAATCTAATTATCGATTGGACGGCTAGGCTGCTTCCACATAGCCGCCTATGGGTCGTCCGATCACCTAACGGATTCTAAACAGTTCTTACGGCCTTAGTGACATGGCCCGCCACGTGGTACCACGCCAATGCCAAGTTAGTGTTGACCAAAGTCAACGCTCACCGATGAAGACGATCGGCGCCGGCGTTCCATTGCCGGTGCCTCGTCGAAAGACAATTGCAACGGCTATAGACGTCCAAACTTCATGAAACCAACGCCATTCCGCTTGCCTAATCATACTCTACAACATACCACAAGATCATAGCAGCAAAATCACATTTGACTAACCCGCAAATCTCGACCGAAGCTAACCTCCGGCGACTACTCGCCCTAGCCATTCTATGCGTGATCTAAGCAATTAAATCAATTAGGGAGCATCACGGAGGCTCAAGGGAACTTACCCGTCCATCGCGACACTTTGATTTGGTCTAATTCGAGTTCTCGAGTTCATGATCACTCAAGGTCAAATGGAGGTTGACTCGACAATTCAAGCCACGAAATTGTTCAAACAAGATATGTATGTGATCGGTAAGGTATAGAGAGTAAATCGGGACCGATAGCATGCAAAATGATTGACAGAAAATCAAGATGCCATGCGAGCCTTCATCGGCCGTGTAGAGCTCGAATGTACCCTTTTTGCGATCGCAGCTCGATTGGGAAGGATCGGCAGCTTCCTTGGAGCTCGGGGATGCTAGAACGGGTGGCGGTTTGCTTCGATTTGGCTAGAGAAGGTCCGATGAGCACACGAGAAGTCTTGGTGCTTTGGAGCTTCAATGGCGGTTCGGAGAGCTCTCGATCGCTTCTCTCCCCTTTACTCTCTCTTCTAGGGTGTCCTCGAACCGAATGACCCTCTTTTGTGAATGAAAATGCGTGAGAATTAAGTAATTTGATTTTTCAATTTTGTCGCGTTGGGGGCTTCACTGAGCTGGAATTCACGTGCCATCACGTGCAAAATAGCACGTCGGTGATGAGCGACGTTCGGCAATCCAAATGAAATTTAGGCAAGCTCCATTTTGTGCCAATTTAGCGTGCATTTGGTTTGTGCTTTGTCCCAAAATGGCCGTGGAGGAAATTAACCTTGCTGGCGTAACTCCGGCGGTCCCAAGTTGTTGGACCGGTCCCGATTGACACAGGACCTCATGGCCAACAAAACCCCTCAATCAATTTTATCAATTAAGGCTGATTGGACCGCCTATTTCATGATCAAAACTGAACTTGGAAGACTGTAAAATGTCTAGGAAAAGGGGTTGACAAGATGGTGGGTCTCGATCGGGTCCTTGGGTTGAACCCAGTTCGACCCGGTAGACTCGGTTGAATCAATTTCTTGAAATTAACCTGAAAATTTTTAGAATTTGTCGAATTAAATCATATAAACGGAATCTGGAGCATGAATTCTATATAAAAATACCATTTTCTCCAAAATTTCATCATGAATCGAACAAAAACCCCAAATTGGTTTTTGGATTAGATTATGAAAATTGTGCAATTGAAGGGCTAAATGTGCAATTCAGTCCACAATACTATGCCAATCGATTTAGAAGGTTGAAAAACACAGGGTATAGGTCTTACCTTTGCATGGCAGTCTTTGAAATTTGTTTAATTTCATTTTTACCATGATTTAAGGACTAAAATGCAAGAAAAGTATGCAATTTGACCCAATCTACGCAATCATGCAATTTTAGTGAACACTTAAACTAAATTGCAATGCAGGGCAATCATATTGGATGTCAAGACTCCTAAAAGGCAAAAATTACAAATTAAAAGACTCAAATGACTATTTTTGGACAAATTCAACTATATGTGTAATGAAGGAGCAAATAAAATTGAACTTGATTTTTGAATTTTCAAGAGTTCAAAAAGATACGGGAATTAAAATAAAAATATTGACTATTTTCCTGTATTTTTGTTTCCTCAAAAACTATTTTTCAAGCATTTTTTATTTTTCGAAAAATACTAAAAATGCGAAAAATATGTAAAAAAAATTTTTGGCCAAAAATGGTTCCTTAGGCTTGGCCAAGGTTTCCAAAGTTGATTCTGCAATTTTTCAACTTTTTATGAAGTTTTTATGAATTTTTCAAAAAATAAACTAGAAAAGGACTAACCAAAAATCGGATGTCAACAGTTTGGTTTGGAAAATTACAAAAAGGCAGAGACTCCTATGTCACATTCTTCCAAACTTGACAAAGATTAACAAGGAAAAGGGGTTGATCTAAAGCTTTATCCCAGTATGATCGGCTTACTTCATCGCAGTATGATCGGCTTACTTCTGTATTTTACTACTTCAAAACCCGACATATTATATAGTGTATGCTTATGTGCGAGATTTCAGTCAAGCCCAAGAGAATCGCATCTCTCAGCAATTAAAAGGATCATCAAGTATATTGAGACTTATCCCAAACATGGTTTATGGTGCTTTAAGAAGTCTAATTTCATTTTGAGAGGATATTCGGATGCGGATCCGGCTAAATGATTGAGTAGCTTTCTATCTAAACAAAAATTTATCAAAGGTAATGTTGACACTAGCATCTTTATCCAGAAGTAGGGTGAGGATATTCTTCTTGTTCAGATTTACGTTGATGATATTATTTTTGGTTCTTTTAACGAATGTTTATGTAAGAAGTTTTCAAAAGTAATGCGGGATGAGTTCAAGATGAGCATGATGGGAGAATTGAAATTTTTCCTTAGACTTCAAATACATCGGACCAAGAAAGGAATATTTATTCATCCATAAAAATATATGCTAGAAATTGTCAAGAAGTTTGGTTTGGAAAATTACAAAAAGACAGAGACTCCTATGTCGCATTCTTCCAAACTTGACAAAGATGAACAAGGAAAAGAAGTTGATCTAAAGCTTTATCGAAGTATGATCGGCTCACTTCCATATCTTACTGCTTCAAGACCCGACATATTATATAATATACGTTTATGTGCGAGATTTCAATCAAGCCCAAGAGAATTGCATCTCTCAACTATTAAAAGGATCATCAAGTATATTGAGACTTATCCCAAATATGGTTTATGGTACTTTAAGGAGTCTGCTTTCATTCTGAGAGGATATTCGGATGCAGATCTCGCTAAATGATTGAGTAGCTTTCTATCTACACAAATTTTTATTAAGGGTAATGTTGAAAATACCATCTTTATTCAGAAGTAGGGTAAGAATATTCTTCTTGTTCATATTTACGTTGATGATATTTTTTTTGGTTCTTTTAAAGAATGTTTATGTAAGAATTTTTCAAAAGTAATGTAGGCTGAGTTTGAGATGAGCATGACGGGAGGATTGAAATTTTTCCTTGGACTTCGGATACATCATACCAAGAAAGGAATATTTATTCATCAAGAAAAATATACACTAGAAATTGTCAAGAAGTTTGGTTTGGAAAATTACAAAAAGACAGAGACTCCTATGTCACATTCTTCCAAACTTGACAAAGATTAACAAGGAAAAGAAGTTGATCTAAAGGTTTATCGCAATATGATTGGCTCATTTCTGTATCTTATTGCTTCAAGACTTGACATATTATCTAGTGTATGCTTGTGTGCGAGATTTTAGTCAAGCCCAAGAGAATCGCATCTCTCGGCTATTAAAAGGATCATCAAGTATATTGGGACTTATACCAAATATGATTTATTATACTTTAAGGAGTCCGATTTCATTCCGAGAGGATATTTAGATGCGGATCTCGTTGGATGCGGGATTAACAAGGAAAGCACTTCTAGAACTTGTCAACTCATGGGAAATATGCTAATTTCATGGTACTCTAAGAAGCAAAGTATAGTTGTACTTTCCATAGCAGAAGCAGAGTATGTATCCCTAGGAAGTTGTTGTGCTCGGATTTTATGGCTAAAGCAATAAGCGAGAGACTATGGAGTTGAAGACACTAATGTCGAGACCAAATGTGAGAGTACAAGCACAATAAATCTAACCAAGAATCCTATTCTTTGTTCAAGGTTGAAATACTTTGAGATCAAATATCATTTTATTTGTGATCATGTTCAGAATGGAGATGTCTACATTCCACATGTTGGTACGAAGAATCAACTCGCATATTATTCATTAAACCTCTTGATAAAGGAACTTTCAATTATATTCGCAATGAATTAGCTATTATTAATCCTATATCTTGAGTTATGTTAGAAACAGGTTCTCTCGCTACAATTCGAAGCACAAATCGCAGAACATTTATTCAGAAGCAAAGGTCGGTTATTTCATTACTTTATATATCTTGATTTCACGACATTGCAAGGATTTAAGGTAAGTTCTTTAACAATCTTGTTATATATTGTTGATTGGCACAATATATATTATTCTCGGTTGATTTCCATTGGATTTTATTCTAAGTTGATTTTATTTCCAAAAGATAACCGTTTTACAGTTTTCTTCTCTTTTTCAAAATTTAAAGAGACACGAACCATCACTTTTATCTCTCTTTGAAAGACATCTATTTATGTCAGTTCATCATTGTTCTTCTTACAGAACCCTAAAAACACTCGAATTTCTCTTTGAAAGCAATCGCTCTCACTTTCTCTCTTTTGCTATCTCAAAAAATGAAATCTTTGCACCAATATCTTCGAAATCATCCTCCTCTACAAGGAAAGCTGTTGAGGAAAGTGAAAGGCAACGGAGGAAATCGTCTCGTCTGACGAAGGGGGCTAGATCTCGCGACACAACTCGTATTGATGTTTCAGCGCTAGAACATGAAGACAACAGGGACATTGCTCAGATAGACTCAGGTTTGTCTAAAACTTTGTTCGATGAAAGGGTTGCTTTGGCTCTTTCTATCAAACCCATGTACAATACCTTCAAGAATCAAGGGTCAAGAGATGATATGATTATGAAACTTCTAAGTATTCACAAGTTTGCCAGTGAGAAGGACTATCTTGTAATTCTGGAACTACCTATTCAAACTATAACCCTTCTTGCTATGGATATTCCTGAAATTGTGTCTCGGAAGAGTAAAGAGAAAGCTGTGAGGTCAGGTATACCCAAACTAAACAGAACTCTGACAAAAGGGATTGTTATTGAGGAACCTGTGTTGGAAGAGAGTGACATTGAAACCAGAGGAAGATTTGATAACGATGATGATGTTGTCTTTAAGAATTGTAAGAGGAGAATGGCTTTCACGAGGGATAAGAGTTTTAAAAGTAATCTTTTCATAAGTCAAAAGCATCTTGAAAGGTACGAGGCCTTGAAGGAAAGAGGAGTTATGCCTCACAAAGTGTTTGATGTTAAGTACTTTGAAAGAGTTAGTATCCCCATACGAAGACATCTGGAAGACATGAAACTAAAAGACTTTGTGACTGTAAGGGCAACTATTTTCCCTAACCTGGTGGCATCTTTCTACTCAACTCTTGTATTTGCTGGCAAAGATTCACTCTCTTACTACATTGGAGAAGATCGATACACTATGCATATGTCCAAACTTGCCAAGCTTATGGAAGTAAAGGTAAGAGATTTCAAGCCCATTAAAATATAGCCTAAAGTAGCATACAACTACCTGACTGGAAAGGAGAACTACTTCAGGGAATCAAAGGCTCATATTACATACAATGACTTTCCTTTGAAGCACTTTGTAATGCATATTATTATGATTGAATGTCTTTAACCAAAGGCCTCTTCAAAGACTGATATCTTGAAGTATGAAGCCAAGTTGATGTGGGCACTCTTAACAGGGGATGACATCTCTCTTGCTCATACTAGTTTTCTCCATATGCACAGAACTGTGCAAACGTTGAAGGGACAATTATCGTATGCTGTGATAATCTCTCGAATTTTGGTTCATCACAAAGTTCATCTTCCTACTGAGCTAACATAGAATGAGAGCCAAATCATGGTTGCTGGAGAAACCATGATCCAGAAAATGGGGTTCAGATTGACAGAAAGAGGATGAATGAACAAGAGCGGAGAGTTTGTTCGGGCTGAACTGGAAGAGAAGAAAGAAGAGGTAAAAATATCTGCAAAGAGAAGGAAAACAGTCGCAAGAAAAGGAAAGATGACCATTGTTCAAGATGAAACTTCTGAGGAAGAAGAGTCTGAGAAAGAAATAGAAGAGTCAACTGACTCTGATGTTGAAAGAACTCCCTCAGTTTCATCTAAGGATATACCTAGTGCCAAGTCAGATGATGATGATCATGGCGATGGTAAGGATGATAGAATTGAGACTGTTAATGGAGATGCTAGAAAAATACATGAGCAGGAGAATCTTATGGACAAAGAAGGAGATCTCCATAAGACTTATGTGAGTGAAAGAAGTAAGAAAGTGGATGGTGAAGAGACCTCTACTAAGAAAGCACAAAGAGAAGTCAAATATGCTCAGGAGCAGCACATCGAGATGTGGGGAGAGCACATGGATAACAAAGAAGCAGCATCAAGGATTGATGAACTTGTTCTTAGTCTGAAAGACAATGATTCTTTGAAGTATACTGATATGGAAGTTAATAAGGTGGATGACTTACTTGTTGTTGGTGTAGAGTCTACATCAGTGATTCCTGATAAACATGAGAGATTCCAGAAGAGAAGAAAGAAGAAGCTAAAGCCTCTACTCTTGTTAAGAGGCAGACTGAATCTATTGCTTAGATAGAGCAAACTGCTGATCAAAGGGAGCAATACAGATGAGATGAATATGATATTAAGGGGGAGTGACCTATGGAAAAGGAATCTGCTATTGCTAATGGTGGAATAGAAATCCTAAAGAAGCTACAGGACGAGATAGAATCTGCTGTTGTTGGTACTGGAAAAGAGACTTCAGATACAGCCGTTGTTCAGACTTAGGAGGAGATTAACCTACAGCGAGTTCGAGATGCAACTTCAAAGGGAAATTCTTTTGAAAAATGAAAAGCTCAGATAGTTGATGAATGTAGAGCTACCACACCTACTAGGAAACTGATATCAGAGGAAACTTTGAATGCCTTTATCAAAGAACGGTTGTATATGAAATCATCCCAGTGTCTTATTCAGAAGGATGTGGAGAAACTTCAGACATAAGTAATGCAAAGGCTGGATACAGTAGAGAATATGATTTTAAAGAAGCTGAACACTTTTTGGAATATGCCCGATTAGTATTGCCGCCTCTTTTGTGCTGGGATGGTGAGTTTGGAGACTTACACTTTGATTCGAGATGAGAGAATCACTCAAGAGTTTCTAGAGTTATAGGCCTTCAGAGACTTTGCCACTACTATTGCTAGTTCATATGGAAGAAATCAAGCTCAACCTGAAGGAAGTCGACAAGAAGGTGACAAAGAGCTGAGGGATGTTCCTTCTTCGTCTACAAAACCACCTCTATTGCCTACTATTTGAACTTGTTTTTCAAAATAGCTGTTGTTCGACTTGTTTTTTTGTTAGACTTTGATGTGGACTGTTTTAACATATACCATCACGTCCTTATTATGAGCTAATAGTTCTGCTACATAAAGTTTGGTTTGTGTGTTATTTCGTTTGTTTATCCCTTTTCCTGATGACAAAAATGGGAAGAAGATAGCTTCTCTATTATTGCAGAAATTGCAGGGTTATATTGTGGAGAAATATGCACTAAAATGAAGTATTGTTCAAGAAGAATTTTACATTGGGAATTTCACAAGCTACAACACTTGGTGATATTTTATTTGTGCATACATTGGACTGATATGTTTTTCTATTATATATTTTTCAGATGCACATCCTGTCGAAAAGATTCACATGGCATAAAAGTTTACATTTTTGTGAAACCTTTTCTATGCTGTTATCTTATTAAAAAATCTTTCAAAATATAATCTAATTGAGAAAGTTTTGTCATCATAAAAAAGGGGAAGTATGTTGAGAAAACTTGCCTTTTGAATATTTTGATTACGGCAAAACTATTCTTACTTGGGAAGAATCTGGTTAATGCAAATGAACTTTTTATTGCGGGAATGAACACGTGAACAAAAGCTTCTATTGTTCCAAACCTAGCATTCATCCTCAAGGTGTGGTTGTCACGTATCTGTTTTGGAGATAGTTAAAGTCTTTATTTAGATGGGCTTAAGTACACCCTAAGTGCCATAAGTTGTGTACGACACTCACTTTAGTGGCAAAACTTTCAAATCGATCACTTAAGTGCTAAGTTTTTGTAACTTCGATCACTTCAATGCCAAAACTTTCAAAATGATCACTTAAGTGCCAACTTTTTTTTAAAAACGATCATTTAAGTACCAATATTTTTAAAAAATGATCACTTTAGTGTCAAATTTACCGAGCCACGTCATCTCAAATATTAATAAAAAATACCACGTGTCGAATTTTTGGCAAGCCACATTAGCTCTGGCACTAAAGTGATCGTTTTTAAAAGAAGTTGGCATTGAAGTGATCGAAGTTACAAAAACTTAGCACTAAAGTGATCGATTTGAAAGTTTTGGCACTAAAATGAGCGCCGTACACAACTAATGGCACTTGGGGTGTACTTAAGCCATTTAGATGGAGAAAGATGTTGCCTCCGAAAACTTGTTTACGAGAAGATTTATGTGAAGCATTAGCAAGGAGTTTACTGAAGCCCAAAATCACTGTTCTAGTCTATTCAGATTCAAAGAGATTGAAGAATGTTTTTGGATTATGTTCAGATATTGAAATATCTTTCGGATAGATTTTGAAGACCCACGTTTAGCGGGTTTTTGTTTTGGTTGTGTTATTTATGGAAGTCTATAATCTTTAATTGACAGGATTATTTTCCAATCGGATCGGGAGAATATCGTCAATCGAATATTACCTTCAAGGAATAAGTTTTGCTGAAGATTTGAATGAACTCAATCTATGAAAACTAATGATTTAGTTGTATGGGTGACTGAATCTGAAGGGTTCGGATTCTACTCTAACGACTACTATATCTTCTCATATATAGTCTCGTTCAATTATGATTGATGGCTTCCAATCAATGATTGAAGAGCAATCTTTTGAAGACCTGCCCAATGGCTAGTTGGAAGTGGAGTACAAAAGGAAGATTCATGGTGACCGGTCGAGAGAGATCGGACCTTACAATTTCATAGTGCCTGAGTTATTTCGATTCACATTGTTATTCTCGAGAGCTACAAGTTCTATCTTTGTGAGGCATCTCTTGTAATCCGTCAACAATTCATATAGTAGAATCAAGCCAATTAGTTATCGGCGTGAACGAGTGGATGTAGGCTTGCTAAAGCCGAACCACTATAACTTTGCGTGCAATTTTCTCTTACTCTAAAATCTTTTTATATTTAGATCTTTGCACGTCATATTTCGAATTTATATCGAAGCCCTTTTAGTTTGAGTTTTGAACTTGTTTAAATTTCTCATTAAGTTTCAAAACTCTTGCGAATCACGTATTTACCCTTCTCTAAGTGATATTGCTAGATACAACAAATGGCCGATCTTGAAGCATTCCTTGAAGATACCGATAATGTAAAAGAGTTGATGATCTCCAAAGTTACTGATAAACTCCTTGTTGTCGATTTACAAGCTTATGCCTATCTCGAGACTATCGATAGACTATTTATCAATCGGGAGTTGTTCTAAATGGTTTCATTTAATGTTTGTTGATCTTCCAAGGTGTTTATTGAGGGCACGCAAGGTAACACTTCTACTTCGGAAATCAACTTCTGGCCAGAAGTTGATTTTTCTATTTCTACTCCGGAAATTGATTTCTAATCGGAAAAATTTGTTTGGTAACGGTTGAAAATTTCTCCTTCTAAAACATTATGAACACAAAAATATTCTATGAAAAATTATTGTCAGCGATCGAAAAATTTTGACTTTACTTTAAAACTTTTTAAATTTCTTTTAAAAGTCATTTTTGTTAATAAAATTATTATTTAATTTCTAAAAATAAAAAAATATTATTCATTTTTTACTCTGGCAGCGAGAGATGTTGACTCGACGGTGGTCTCGGTGGTAGTCCGCAATGATCAACAACTGGCGGCGGCGGGCAGTGATAGCGGGTGGGGTGGTGGTTGACGATTGGTAGTGGGCGTAGCAATTATCGGTGGTCGATGATCGAGCGTGGCGGTTGGCGATGGGGAGTGGCGGTGGGCAGTTGTGACGTCCGTAATTTTTCCTACACTATAAATAATTAGAGAGTAAATAAATCTTATTAACATGTTCTTTAAGGAACTTATAGAAGAGGCTATTCCGTAAATTTTCAAGAAAAATTATTTCGAAATTTCTCAATAAAGCTATTACTTAACTTATTTAGGAAGTTTTCTGAAAAATTACATTATAAAATATAATATGAAGAAATAGTTCTTGAATTGATATTTGTAAATCAAAATAGAATAAGGGAGTCATACTAGGCCAATTTTTTAAAAAATAAGAATAAAGTCAATGGTAAGTCACCTTTCTCGGAGATAAGAATAATGTCATTTTTGATAAGTCAAAGTGACATCAAGATAGAATAAATGTCATTCTCCATAAGTCAATGCGAAGTCTAGATAGAATAAATGTCATTTTCCATATGTTAACGTGAAGTCAAGATAGAACAAATGTCATTTTTCATAAGTCAATGCAAAGTCAAGATAGAATAAATGGCATTTTTCATAAGTCAATGCGAAGTCAAGATAGAATAAATGTTATTTTCAATAAGTGAATGCGATGTAAAGAGGTAAATTACAAATAGAAATGTAATTTTTAAGCATTTAATGATAGGATAAGATCAATGTCACATTCAAGGAATTAATGCTAGGATAAGATTAATGCAACTTTCAAGCATTAAATGAAAAGATAAGGTTCATTATTAGCCATACAAGTGGACCAATCAAATGAGGATATGTACCTAGCCTAGAAACCTAAGATAACTAGCTTAAACAAGTGGACCAATGAGAAGCATGCTCATTAATGAAACTTGAAAAAAAAGTTAGAAAAAGTCAAGATGTAGTAAATGCATTTCACATTAGAAAATTGAAAAAAAAAAGTTAGAAAAAGTCAAGATGTAATAAATGTATTTCACATTAGTAACTTGGGGAAAAAGTTAGAAAATCACTATAATTAGGTGTGAGGTCTCTTCAAATTTTCATAACCAACCATTATCTCTTCCTTTTTTCTCTCCCTCTCTCATGCCTCCCTCTACCTCACGCCCTCCCTTTCTCTCACGCCATCGTCATCTCTCCCTCACACTATATATCTCACGCCCACTTCCTCGTTCCTCACATGTTCTTGCTTGTTCGATTATGATCTCGCTCGTTCCTCGTGTGTTTTCGGGTAGTTCTACGTAAAAAAGATAGAGGGATTACTAGTTTTGACATAGGGATGTTAGTTTAATGCTTGATTGAAATGGATGCATGGTTATTCTTTATGAATGAGATGAAATGGATACCGGAATGTGTTTATAAAGCTTGCTAAAGATAGGTTGAGAAATCACGTTATTCTTGTGTGTATAAGTATTTATTACATGCGGTATATGAATTTTCTTAGAATGTGTAGATGTTATGATAATCTTAATCAAAGATAATAAAGAGATCATGGGTGTACAAGTATGTGATTGCCATTAAAAGACATCGACACGTTTGCATTAGCTCAAAAAGCTCCGGGATAGGGGCTCGGGGGTAAACGATGTATTTTCAAGTGACCATTGCTTGCGACAACGGAATCAAGTGCCGTCATCCGCCAAAAGTTTACTTGAGGCGATGGCATAGGCATCGTTTATCACTATCAAGTGATTGAAAAAATGTACTATTGAACACGTAAATTGCCAACGTTGTTTGGTACTGGAAATCTCGATATAACCTTGGGAAAATGATGCCCAAAAAGTGAAAAGATAAGAATGCATATTGCTTTTTATTGACTTGGCATTTTGATCAATGTTGGACAAGATTGTTATGAGAAAAGAAAGGTTCGGGAAATAAAAATCCAAGAGTGAAAAGAAAAGTTTTTATCATTCATTAAGTGTATGATGTTATGACTAATGTTGTAATTGATGACTTTGAGTAAATGGATCACAGAATAGCTTCATGGTTCAAGACATCGGGTGCTATAACTTTTACTCTATCTCGGAACCGGTGATTTTCATACTAGGCTGTGTGCTCATCTCTTCATTTTTCAGGAAACTACGATGGATCCGTCTCGTGCCTCACTATTTGGATTGCCGACTCACATGGAATATTCCCAGTAGGAAGTCGTCAATGTAGAAACCGACATCGAAAAGTGGGTGGAAGAATGCTCATGGGTAAGGTCCTAATAGTTTAGTAAGAGTATGGAAGGCAACCTTCCCAATTTTGATTGTACAAAGTAAAGGAGGTTAGTATATATTGTAAAATATACTTGAGGTATATGTATAAAACCAAGTATGTTCGCAAATAAAGAGTAAATGTTGGCAGAAAATAATAAATAAATTAGATAAGAGGAAGAATTACGGGGTAAAGGTCCTGGGTCGTCATAGCATTTGCCAATGGAGGTCGGTAGTGGACGGTGCTCGGCGGTTGGCAACGGTCAACGAAGGTCAATGGCTATGGTGGGCTAGGGGTAGCGATGGTCGAGGCTAGGTGCGACCGATTGGGGGCGGTGGTTGGTAGCAAGGGGCGGTCGACAGGTGGCGGTGGGTAGTGGCTGGCGGAGGTTTACGGTGGGGGTGATGGTTTGCAGTTGGTGGTGGTCGTGGGCAGCGGCAAGCATTAGTCGGTTGAGGTCGGTGGTGGTCGGCACTTAGCCGTGAAAGCGGTGGGCGGCGATGGTGGCCAGTAGACGAAAGCGGACATGGTTGAAAAGAAAGTGATGGCATAATGAAAAGAGGGCAATGTGAGAAATACTTCTTGAATTGAGAAGCAATTTTTTTTTTTAACTTCTCAAATTAGGGGAAAAATAACTTCAGAAGTAGCAATTTCTTTCAGAAGTAAAAATTTTGACCAAATGAATTTTTGCTTCAAAAGTTAAATTATCAAACGAATTTCTGCTCCGGAAGCACTTTTGGAGTAAAAATCCACTTCTAAATGTGTTACCATGGGCACCATGAGTTGCCCAAGGAGATGAATGAATTTGAGTTTAATGGGTCTTAAGTGTGTCGTAGTTATCAAAGAGTCAAGTTTCAGTCTTTAGGTATTTAATGCATTTTCTAGTTATTAGGACTATATTACTTCTCTAGCGATTATGTCTTTAATTGCTTAGTCTCTTTCTTATGAATAGTCACCCATGCTTGGAGGGTTGTTCCATTCTCGTCTATACAAGCTTAGTAGATGAACAAAAAGGCTTACTTGATTAATTCATAAATTGGTGCATTTGACTTGAGAATGAGGAGTTATTCTTATTTCGCTCTTATCCCATAGGTAGATTCATACGGATGGTGAGTGTTCTCCCTTTTAGTTCTCACTTGTATTACCTCCTACTTCTCTACACTCTCTCATGGCGCCAAGTTGGTACCAAAGCAATGGTTCAATGATGGGTCATCATCGACGTTGGTCAAATGTTGAATCATCTATCGCTAGAGAAATAAACCTACAAGATGTAGATGTGGATGATTTAAGGAGACACTGCAACAATTGCGTGAAGCAATTGCAACGTTTCGAACTTATGAAACATGATGATCTGCATCATGATTCAAAAGCTGCTAACTCCGATGAAGAAGATGTCAATCCTTTTATTGGTACTCAAAGTCATGCTTTGAGTGAGGAAGGATTCCCTTGACATCAGCATCAAAGGCCTAATGAATTTTAGTAGGATTCCTATATGAAGGTTGATGTTCCTGAATTCGAAGGAAAACTACATTCGGAAGAATTTAGGGATTGGCTACACTCTATAGAAAGAGTCTTTGACTACGGAGGAAGACCAAACGAGCAAAGAGTAAAGTTAGTTGCCATCAAACTCAAAAAACATGTCTATTTGGTGGGAGCACTTGAAGAAGCAATGAGTTCAAGAAGGAAGAAACAGAATCACGACTTGGGAGAAGATGAAGAATGAATTGAAGAAGAAGTTCTTACCGATAAACTACCACCAAAATTCCTTCCTTTAGTTTCACAATTTCAAACAAAAGGAGTTGTTTGTGGAAGAATATACTACCGAATTTGATCACCTCATGATGCTTTGTGATATTTCCGAATCCAATGAGCAAACTATTGCCGGCTACCCTGGTGGACTTCGATAGGAAATCAGTAATATTGTCCAACTTCAACCATATTAGACTTATAATGATGTTTGCCAACTTGCTCTTGAGGTGAAATGACAACTTAAAGAAGCTTGGGGTAGTAACTTTCGGTACCATAACAAAGAACGCTATTATAAAGACGAGAGATCCTTTGCTCCAAAAACTAGGGTGACCGCTGCAAAGTTGCTTCCTAGGAAAGATGGAGCATTAACCTTCAATCGCCCTAACTTTGTCTAAGTGTTTCAAGTGCTAAGGGTTTGGACATATTGCATCCGATTGTCCAAATCGTGAAATTTTCTCTCTAGTAGAAGAGGAGTTTGAAGAGTAGAAGTGTGAAGAATTGCCTAGCTCCAATGAAGGATCAGAGGAGGGAAATGAAATTATCAATAGAGATCAAGGAGAGTCTCTAATCCTTTAGCGTGTCTTGAATGCTACTTCTAGTGAAGATGGCAAATGGCTTTGCAGCAACATTTTTCACACTAGATGTGCTTCTCATGGAAAGGTGTGCGATGTTATCATCAATGGAGGAAGTTGCAAGAACATCGTGGCTACGACAATAGTGGAAACATTGAACCTCAATATGGAGAAACACCCTCAACCTTACAAGCTTTCTTTGCTTCGCTAAAGGAATGAGGTAAGGGTTGATAAATGATGCATCATCCAATTCTCCATTGGAAAGAAATACAGTGATAAAGTATGGTGTAATGTTATTCCCATGGATGCTTAACATTTACTTCTTGGGAGGCCTTAGCAATTTGATAGAAACTAAGCATGATAGGTTCAAAAATACTTATGCTTTCATGAAAGATGGAGTCAAAATCATTTTGGATCCTTCAAAAATAGGGAGTACTCCTAAACCATCTAATGGGGAGGGAAATCCTCTACTCTCTAGATCTAGAGTTGATAAAGGCTTGGAAGAATCTATGGAGGCATATACACTTGTGGTGTTGGAAGAGAATGAAGAACATTATGCTATCCCTTCTCAAGTGGAACCTCTTCTCCATGAATTTAAATATGTTGTTCCAAAAGAGATTCCTCTCGGTCTTCCACCCTTAAGGGACAGTCGGCGTTGCATCGATTTTGTTTTGGAAGCTATCATTCTAAACAAGGCGGCCTATCGAATGAGTCCTAAAGAGCATGAAGAGCTACAATGGCAAGTGGATGAATTCCTAGCTAAAGGAATGGTGAGAGAAAGCATAAGTCCATGTGCTGTCCCTGCCCTTCTTGTGATGAAAAAGAATGGATCGTGATGTATGTGCATTGATAGTAGGGAGATCTCCATCAAGTATCGCTTTCCCATCCCTCAACTTGATGATCTTCTTGACCAGCTCCATGGTGCTTCTATTTTTTCCAAGATTGATCTTTGAAGTGGATATCATCAAATTCGAACGAGACCTAGAGATTAGTGGAAAACTACCTTTAAAACTAGAGAACATCTCTATGAGTAGATGGACATGGCTTTCGGCCTCTCTAATGCTCCTAATACATTTTTTCGTCTTATGAATCATGTATTCAAACCATTTATTGGAAGCTTTGTTGTTGTCTATTTTGATGACATTCTTGTGTATAGTGCCACTCAAAAGCAGCCCTTGGAGCATCTTCGAGGAGTTTTTAAGGTTCTACGGGAGCAAAAGTTTAAATGTCAACTTAAAGAAGTGTCGCTTCTTTACCAATAGCCTTGTCTTCTTAGGCTATGTTGTCTTCAAAGAAGGTATCAAGATGGATCCTAGCAAGGTGGAGGCAGTCATAAGTTGGTCGATTCTAATGTCTATACACGACATCTGGAGTTTCCATGGTTTGGCATCATTTTATTACCAGTTTATCTAGCATTTCAGCATCATTATTTCTGAATTCACCGAATGCTTGAAGGGTGGAAATTTCAAGTGGACAAAAGAGGCATAATAAAGCGTTGAACTCCTTAAAAAGAAGATAACCGAGGCTCATATTCTCGTACTTCTAGATTTTAATGAAGTCTTTGAAGTTGATTATGATGCTTCCAATGTGAGAATCAATGCGGTTCTTAGCTAAGAAGGGAAATCGATTGCCTTCTTTAGTAAGAAGCTGAATAATTCCCGCAAGAATTTCTCTACTTATGATAAGGAATTCTATACTGTTGTCCGTGCCTTGGATCCTTGGTAACATTATCTATTGTTCAAGGAGCTTGTTCTCCATTAGGATCATGAAGCGTTGAAGTAAGTTAATACTTAAAATAAGTTCAACAATCGACATACCAAGTGGGTTGAGTTTCTGCAAGTTTTTACTTATGTTATCAAACATAAAGCTGGAGCTATCGAGTGGTAGATGTAGCAATCTGTAAGCATTCCTTGTTGTCCATGTTGCAAGTGAAGGCCTTAGGTTTTGATATGATCAAGGAGCTATATGAAGATGACCCGGATATTGGGGATATTACGAAAAACTGTTAAAATGGTCCGACTTAGCAATTCTTGTTGTGAAATGAATTTCTTTTCAAGAATAATTGCTTGTGCGTACTGAGAAGCTCTCTATGTGAAGCCATTATCAATGAAGCTCACGTGGAGGATTTGCCAATCATTTTGGAAGAGACAATATACTCTTTCTTGTCAAAGAAAATTTTTGTTGGCCTCGAATGGAGAAAGATGTTATGAGACATGTGGAGCAGTGTCGGACTTGTCACATTGCCAAAAGCCATGTTCAAAATACTGGCTTGTACACTCCATTACCGATGCCGACGGCTCCTTGGGAAGATATGAGCCATGATTTTGTGTTTGGTTTACCTCGAACTCAATGGGTGTAAATATTCAATTCTCATGGTTATTGATCAGCTCTTAAAAATGGCACATTTTGTGCCATGTAACAAGACTTTGGATTCTACTCATGCGGCAAATCTCTACTTTCAAGATATCGTGAAACTTCTTGGAATTCCAAAGACGATGACATCCGATTGGGACTCCAAGTTTATTTGTCATTTTTGGTGCACACTTTGGAAGAAGTTAAGCACAACACTTCAATTTAGCTCTTCTCACCATCCTCAAAACGATGCGCAAACTGAAATTGTTAATCGGAGTGTGGGAAATCTTTAAAAGAGCTTAATTAGAAGTAATTTGCGTCAATGGGATCACACTTTGGCTCAAGCTGAATTTGCTTATAACTGATCTTCAAGCCAAACAACTGGGAAAAGTACTTTTGAGATTGTCTATGGAAAAACCCTATTAGTCCGTTGGACTGAGCTCAACTTCCCATCTCTCAACATTATAGTGTAGTTGTTGGGGAACATGTACTATCTAAAGAAGCTTCATGAGCGGGTTCGAGAAAGAATCATCAAGCGCAATGCGAAGTATCAAGAAAGAGCAAATAAGCATCGAAAGCTTGCAATTTTTAAAGAACGTGATTTGGTATGGCTTCAACTTAGAAAGGGAAGATTTCCTCGAGATCATCATAGGAAGCTGAAGCCTAGGGCTGACGGACCTTTCATGGTGCTGCAAAGGATTGGTAACAATACCTACGAGATTGAACTTCCTGGAGACTATGCTGCTTTAGCAAAGTTCAATGTTGTCGATCTTTCTCCTTACCATGATGATAAAGACAAAGGAAACTCAGAGACGAGTTCACATGCAGCAGAAGCGTATGATGCCACAACATTCCTTGAAGATGTCGGTAACGCAAAAGAGTTACTGATCTCCAAAGCTAGCGACAAACTCCTTGTTGCCAATTTACAAGCTTGTGCCGATTCCGAGACTATCGATAGACTACTTATCAATCGGGAGCTGTTCTAGATGGTTTCCTTTAATGTTTGTTGATCTTCCAAGGTGTCTATTGAGCCACCCAAGGAGATGAATGGATTTAAGTTCAATGGGTCTTTAGTGTGTAGTATTTCTCAAAGAGTGAAGTTCAAGTGTTGAGCTGTTTAATGCATTTTTTGGTTTCTAGGACTTTATTACTTCTCTAGTGTGTATGTCTTTAATTGCTTAGTCTCTTTCCTATGAAGAGTCATCATGTTTGGAGGGTTATTTCATGCTCGTCTATATAAGCATACAAAGATGAATGAAAAAGCAGACTTGATTAATTCATACATTGGTGTCGCGACCCGCCGATTGATCCGGGATGATCGACCGGCGAGGCTAATGGATTGTTTTTTTTTTTTTTTGGTAAGGACTAATGGATTGTTGTTGCCTTATAAAAATGAATAAACAAAAAATATTTGCATTGTCCAGAAATTTTTTTTGATATAGATTGTTGTCAATAGTGGAACCATTTTCTATTTGATTAATTATTTCAAGCAACCATCTTCAAGAAAATATTTTTAGAATAATTCATTTTTCGCGAAACACAGGGAGCCTGGATCTTGTGAACTAATGAAGATCGAAATCAGAAAGGAAAGCTGAGTTGGTCCCGAGCTCGTGACTGAGTCGATTTTGTCAAAGGAAATTGGTTGAGGAGCGCCGAAAAAACACGTAAGCTGTTAGCACCAGGAAAAGAACTATGTGGGCCGGGCTTTCTCAAGATCATCGTCCATCTACATCTCAAGCCCACTTAATCTCCAATCCGTAGCCCAATTTGGAGATTTTTCTCTACGAAGATGAACCTGACCTAGCTCCAGTTAGTCGGGTCGCCAATTTGTTTAGATTTCGTAAAGCCGAACCGGCGAGCTTGTCGACACTCTCGTGAGATGTTTTGAACCCACGATATGATACTAGATTATGGCGTAAAAAAGAAGAACGAGGCGAGCTTGTATGACACAGTCAGGACCATCCTATTGAGAAGTCCAATATAGGTAGGCCTAACTCATCTTCCACGGAAGACCCCTTTGTTCTCCCTAGACAGTGAAATAAGACTGAGCTCACGGGCTTATTATCCTAGGTTAGAACATGTTGAGTGACATGGTGTCCCTTCCGAAACAAGAATTATCGACCGGACAAGTGATGTTTGTCAGGTGATAATTGCATTGTAGTAGACACACTTTTGTTTCTATGGTTTTGGCACTGGTGGTCCGATTAGCATGCAAATCCAATTGACTTATCTAGTGGACCCAGTAAGGAGACTGTTGTATTGCATAATGAATGAATCTTGTCAATCGATCATAAACTACAGAGTGCTTATCATCTTATTTACCCAGGAGTACAATTCAGTTCGGGTCAACAATCAAGAGAACCCGAACCAATAAAGAAATGAATCATCATGACTGCGATTAAGAAGGATTGACGCTTTGGGCTTTTCAAGTGGCCCATGAATCTATTTCTTCATTATTCTTTGCAACCAATCTATGTGAATTATTCCACCCAAAAAAAAAAATCTAAGGGAATTAGATTGCCAAAACATGTGTCTATATATGTATGCATATTTCTATTGTTGGTCACTCGAGGTTCCTTCATGTTCTTCTCCTTTTCAGTGCTTTTTATTCGACTTCCTCCTCTTTCTGCCGCTAAAGATCCGATCTTCTTCCCCACGTAATTGTGATCCATTTGGAGTATAAAAAATGAGCTTCAAAGGCTTCGTTTCGTAAATTTTGGGCTACGGTAACTTTCAGGATTTTGATCCGTTCTCGCACTAGCATTTGCATGAATGTTGTAAGAGAGAGGAAAAGAAGAAGAAGAATGTTTCCAAGATCCTCTTTTAATTTGTTCTTGCCTGTGTTTATGGTAGAAATTGATGATCCATTTTTGAAAAAAGAAATTAATCGGTAGTCCAATCTAGACTACCCTAGATGGACGTGAGCAGCAAGCAAAGTGGTGTCCAAGTATTTAAGGAGTAGTTAGATTTTATGACTTCTCCTGCCTGTGATATCTTCGTGTTACGAATGGAGAAGAAGCTAATTTTCTGGATTGAACTAATGATACAAAGAGCCAATGTATAGGTTGTCCTAGAGTGCTATCTAAAGTAACTAACAATTACAAAATCAATCGCAATTAATTAGAATCAATCAAGGAAGATTATGATCGTATCAATATCTCTCACACTTTGCTTGTGAAAAATGAGTAAGCGGGGTTTGCTTGATTCCCACCGGAGATGGCGTATTAGGCTGGGTAGATTGTTCTGTGCTTGGTTCCATTATTAGGAATTTTTGCCTAAATTCTCAGTGACAAAGTTTTCCAGGCCACACTGGACACACATTACAGGTGGGATACAATGCAGGTTGCTCACGATCTCTCTCTTTCTAAAGCTGTTAGAGTCGGTGACATGCATCATGCCGGCGAGAAAGAGGACTCGATTCCCCTCATCTATCACATTGGCAGCGATAACTCCATCAATTGTCCCGTCCGCTGCTTGAGGTCTGATTATGGCTCCCTTCCATCTGTGAATCGGAGTTCCATTGTTTGATCAAGAGTGGCGAGCTCTACCAACTGAGAAGGCAAATGGGGATAGTCGAGCACTGGGTGTAGTTCTCCTACAATATCTGCTCGAGTGAGAGGCGTTTGATCTCATTCGTAGCCGTTGGTTGCACTTGCCCAGGATGAGTACAAACGAGTGTTTCCTTTTCTACGATGAGGAGTTGCTGGCCACCCATACTAAGCTCCTTGTCTTCGAAAGAGATAATGTCCCGCATCATATACAAGCACAACATGCGGACGAACACATGGACATCGGGCATGGAGATGAACGTGCCTAGGTGCTTGTTTGCGTCAGCCAACCTCGGAGAAATCGCAGTCCTAGCTGGTGGTTGTGATCCACGAGGCAACTTCGCGAGCTCTGCCGAGCTATACTACTCGGACACTTGAAGATGGGAGATACTGCCAGACATGAATAAAGCCAGAAAGATGTGCTCATGGGAAGTTTTACGCGGTCGGCAGGACCGTAACAGGGAACACAAGGTCTCTCACCTGCGGAGAAGTGTACGATATGGAGACTAGGACATGAAGGGAGATACCTAATATGTTCCCAGCCCGAAATGTCAGGACTGAGGTGACCGAGGCTCTTTCTGTGGCTGAGGTTCCTCCCCTGCTTGTGGTGGTGAACAACGAGCTCTACGTGGCTGATCATGCGGCGAAGGAGGTCAGGAAGTATGACAAGGTGGGGAACTCATGGTCTACATTGGGGAGCTTGCCGGAGCGTGCCATGTCAATGAAGGGTTAGGGTATCACTTTTCAGGGATGTGGTGAGAGGAGATTGTTATCGGCAGACCGAGGAGTTTACGAGGTGGAATGTTGAACTCAAGTCCTGGGTGCTGCTCAGTCAATGGCCACCGCAGTGGAAGCTGCTAGCTAGAAAACCATCAAGCTGTTTTGTGTACAACTATGCTGTGATGGGACGCTGAGGCTCTGGTGAAGTTTCTTGTGGCACCACTTGAGCTCACCAGAGGCGACGGCTCTTATAGAGAAGGGTGTCTGTTGGATAGTAATCTTTGCTCTGAAGTAACCTAGATTTGCAAATAAATCTAGAGGGTAAATACCAAACAATTTTTGGTCAATGATGTCACATTTTCATGCATGGAAGACACCAAGAAGACATTCAGGCTCATGATATAGTTGTACTTCGGCTCTCTATATAAAATCGGACCTCCTTTGATGCGGGTGATTTAAATGGGTAACCTACTTAAATGCGAGGGAACGACAGGCGAGAAAGGCACTAGCTATATCCTTATGAAATGGTTTGTAGTCAATGATGGCTCATTTCCATGCAGGGAAGACACCGGGAAGACATTTGGGCTAATGTTATATTTATACTTTGGCTCTTTCTGTGTACGATCGGATCTCTTTCGATGCAGAGCATTAAATGGGTAACCCACTTTTAAATGCCAGGGAAATACGGGCGAGAAAGACACCAACTATGTCTTTGTGAAACGGTTTCTAGTCAATGATGTCTCATTTTCATGCATGCAAGACACTCGGATGACATTTAGGCTCATGATATAACTGTACTGTGGCTCTCTGTGTACAATCGGATCTCTTTTGAAGCAAATGCTTTAAATGGTCAATGCAGGCAAGAAAGACACCAGCTATATCTTTACGAAACGATTTTTTGTCAATGATGTCACATTTTCATGCATGGAAGACACCAAGAAGACATTCAGGCTCATGTTATAGCTGTACTTTGGCTCTTTCTGTGGACAATCGGATCTCTTTTGACGAAGAGCTTTAAATGGGTAACTTGATCAAATGCGAAGGGAACACGGGATAGAAAGGCACTGACTATATCTTTATGAAATGATTTCAATGATGTCTCATTATCATGCATGGAAGACACCAGGAAGACATTCATTCTCATGATATAGTTGTACTTTGGCTCTCTGTATAACATCGGATCTCTTTTGATGCAAATGCTTTAAATATGTAACCGACTTAAATGCGAGGGAATTACAGGCGAGAAAGGCACAAGCTATATCTTTATGAAATGGATTTTAGTCAATGATGTCTCATTTCCATGCATGGAAGACACCGGGAAGACATTCGAGCTAATGCTATATTTGTACTCTTTAGATGCAGAACCATTCAGTAATGTAAGCATTTTAGAAATATGGCGCGGAGGTGAGATGAAGTCTTTCACAGAATGAGCTCATACAACATCTTCTTTTACTTGTGCATTCACACGATACTGCATAAACTTTTGAATGTAGCTAATCTATCCTTGTGATCGTTCCTCCATTCAAATAAATATATCGAACACAAGAAAGATTTTTGTGTAGATTAGATCCACAGATGATGGAGGAACGGTCCTAAATGATCGACCTGTCTTTCCTTTTAAATTCAGAAAATAAAAAGTTAAAAAGCTCGGAGCAAAGATGATAGATGTACAGTAAAGAAAATAAGAACTCTCAAGCTTCTCCGAAAGTTGCATAATGCAAACATGTTGGTAAACCGCGCTTGTACCAAGGAAACCAAAATGAAGATATCTTCATTTCAAGGGAATATGAAGCTTCACATATCATAGTCAAAGTGCAAGTGAATTTACAAAAACAAGAAGCATTTTCCTCAACTGGGAAAACCTCCCAATATATTCCAAATTAGTTCCTTTCTTCTACTTTCCATGTCTATAAAATCGTCTTTCGACTTTCCCTAGTGGCATTGTGAGACTCGAACTTGTCACCTAGAAATATCATAATCTTGAGGATAGTCAAGCTGCTCAACCTCCCAGTTCAACTTGGAGATTGCTCTTTCATGACACGGCACATATTCCTGAAACAGTAGTGAAGTCAATCGTTTGAGGGAATTAATTGGTAACAAAGTTTGATCATCTTCCTGGACATAGTGAGCATAAGAATGGCAACTTTTGTGGTTAAGCAGACTAAGATGAACTGGTTAAATTGCTATTTCTCCATGGAGTGATTTGTCAGATGTCTCAGGTGACTCTTTAATTACCTCCAATTTCTTCACTAACTCCTTGGCTGAAGGAGCTGATACGATGATTTGACGTGCACTCGGACTGATGAAACCCTCCTCTACAGCTTTGTCGACAAATGAAAGCAAGGAATTGTAGTATCCGTCCACATTAAGTAATCCCACCTGCACATATTTTGAAGAACATGCATTCCATTAATCAGTTCTTTGACAATAGTGAAAAAGAATAGAATAAATAGTAGCTCTTCTAGAGCTTGCTGCATGAAATACCGGCTTATCGTGAATGCCGAGCTGGGCCCAGGTTATAACTTCGAGCAGCTCTTCTAGAGTCCCATAACCCCCTGCATTTGCACAGAGAATGTCTTTTACCATAAGCAAGAAGCATGACATATTTAATGTTCTCTCACTGATTTGGTACAGATGGGAAAATAAAGCCACATCCTGTACAAAACTTCAGGAAGATTATGCATCTTTGAGGAAAGAAGGAGATTATCTGATAGATTACAGCCTAGTAGAATGACTGACAAATTTCCAACATAAGGAGAAAACAGAGGAAAACTAAAAGGAGGAGAAAATTCTCCAACAACCTGTGCACAAGCCTATAGGAAATCTATTTCCATAAACAGTGAGAGCGTCTATGTGAATCCAAGGAACTTGTCAGTCATTCCACAAAGAGATTTTGTACGCACACATTGTTTTAGAAAGAAATCTCTGTATTCACAGTGGAGAATAAATTCTAGCGCCTAATGGGAGTGGTCACTCAGTTTTAGTTACTGTAGTTGTGATGTTTTAGCTAGTATTAAGGAATTACTTCCTGGACATGAATGCAACAAGCCTTCCAACCGTTTTCAGTTGAAAAGGGATTTCAGCTCGGAAACTAATTTTAATTTCCAGTCTTCAGCCTCCTACTCATGTGACAGTGGCTCTCTTACTGTAATATGCTCTTCACTACCTCTGTTTGCACCTCTAGAGGGTCTGGGGCAAAGCTGACATTTGCCAAATATTTATCAAGAGTGCAAGAGCCAAAAGTCCCAGGGAGAAATAAACTAATCTCAAAGTTTATTGGTAACTAGTAGTCCTTTGGGAGGGGTTGCCATGATTCTATATTTTGGTGCAGGTGATAGTTGGCAGGCAAGAACGGTTAGACAAAAGCTTGGTTGTCTGTGCCCATTCTCCTGATTAGGTAGAGAAATAAGGGTCCTCAGGAGCTCTAATTTTCAGTGAAGATGTTGATGGGTCAAAGGCTAAGATCGGAATGGTTTCTCCCTAACCATGGATCTTGGGGACTGTGAGCGGAAGGCTCAGTAACTTGTGAGGATTTTAGCTTCATACAATCACTATCCAAGCATTTTTCCAAATGACAATATGCTTTTCAAATGACCGAACCTGCAAGGCCAACAACGCCAACAAGCAAATGGCTCTTCCTCCAAAGCAGAGAACACATGGTGAGTTCAAATATGTCTATTTGATTCAGAGGAATGCAGCTACTTCCATTCAATATATCTCGTCATGAATTTCAAAGATATAACGGGAAACTCAGGTACCATCAAAGGAATCATTGGCATAAGATATGGTGGATCAAAGCATATATACCACAAAAGGCAAAATAGCAGCACTTGGTACAATGCAATTTTCTTGATTTGAACTTAATGTCATTATTCTCTCTCTCTCTCTCTCTCTCTCTCTCTCTCTCTCTCCCCTGTACAACTGAGAACTTCTGCAGGGCGGGGAGGGGGGGAAGGGGCGATGGGGGTCTTTACACTAACCAGGCAAGGCAATAAAAGCATCTGAATGCTTAGCCATCTCTGCCTTTCTTTGATGCATATCTGCAACTGCCTTCACCTCTCCTACTGTCTCGCCAGTTAACTGCAAAGAGAAAAGGGCACTGCTGCCAATGAATACGATTTATCCAAAAATAAAAATAAATGCAAAACGTTTTTGTGTGTGGGTGCGGAGGGTGTGAGTGAGAGAGAGTGGGAGAGAGAAGTGTCTGGAGCGCTGTGGGGTGCAGCAATGATGAGGTGTGCAGAGCAGAGAGTGCACAAGCCAAAAGCTTCAACTTAGCAGTCTCCTTTCCAGAAATTTCAGTACGAAAATAATGACAAACATAAGAAAAAAAAATTCGAATATTCAATGAAGTCAAGAAAGAAAAACCAAAAAGCCAAAAAAAATAATAAAAAAATAGATGGAAATATTGTCGGTCTTCAAGATAAAGAAAAGATTTTGACCCAAAAAAAGATAAAGAAAATATGAATTGTCGATCAAAGGAGAAAGCACCGTAAAGACTAGGACAAACCTCAATAGTCAAACACTCAGGTTGTATAAAGTGGCGTCGTGCCAGAACCCAAATGAAAAAAATAATTTTTTAGAAAAAAAAGAGTCTGTGGATAAGGCCCGCAAGCATCATCCACCTAATGGAACATTTGTACCAACCAGAATCACCAACAGCGAAAGTGAGAAGACAACAGACCTAAGAGCTCACTTAAGTTTAAATCAGCTTTTTGTTGAGCAGAAAGAAGAAAATTAAACAAAGAAAAGAGGGTTACCAAATTTATCTATTTCTTTACTAGGGAAAAGGTTAAAGACTTTTACTGGAGTACAGCAGACATACCTCTCGGGGCATGAGCGTCTTGGGAATGACTCTGCAGAGAGAGAGAGAGAGAGAGAGAGAGAGAGAGAGGGGACAACAACATGACAAAAGAATTAGTTATAATAGAGTGCAAAACCAAGCCCAAAGTCATCGATTTCGAGTAATTACATGGAAGAAAGAGAAGCTTAGGAATTACCCAATGACATGCCCACCACCATCATGAACAGCTTGTGAGACCAAGCCCATAAGGCCTATGCTACCTCCACCATAGACCAGATCAATGTTCCTCGACACCTTCAAAGGGGAAAACACACAAAACATCATCATTCTCGTCAAAGGGTCAAAAGGCAAACACCACCCATCCTTGTATAAGCTTTCGAAGCATAAAAGTTTCGTTTTTTTACCCTTCTCTCATCTTTTTCAAGAAATGCTTTTGTTCACTGCATACCAAAGGCCACATGGAGTAAAAAAATTGAGGTTCGAAGTCTAAGGAGGAGAATCAAACACGCACACACAAAGAGAGATACCCCCAAGAATCAGGAAGATTCCAGTGGGGCACTTCAAAGAGATGTAACAGATGGAGTGGCGCAATCTTTCTGACATGGGGTTTGCTCGCTTCAATGTAGCTCGCTTTCATGACAGAGACAACCGCGGAAGAGAAGAGAGTAAAGGGAATGCATTTAATTGGCGCGCACACAACCCCCACGCTAGAAGCAAACTCTACGTGGAATGGAGCATTAACCCCCCCAAAATCACCGAAGTCCTTGGTTCATGCATATACCAGAACACCTAGCAAACACCGTCCAAAAACCCCCAAAAAGAAGAAGAATCAAAGAATCACCAGCTCTTTGCCCAGCTCAATAGCAGCATCCTGATAGCTGCTCTTCTTCCCCTGGCTACTCCCACAGAAGACACAAATCCTTCCGAACTTGGACCGTTTTATCTCACTCTCCATCTCCATTCCGAGGCTTCTCTGTGTACAAAAGCTAGAGACTCTGTTCTGGGTCGATTCTGTGGTGTTAGAGCTTAGAACGAGAGAAGGAACAAATGGGACAACTGCTTGCTCTTCCCGAATGGGAAAGAATCTCCCCTCAACCTGGTGTCTTTGGGGTCGGGTGTGTGCGTGTGTGTGATTCCTGAATGCGGATGAAAAGAAACGGGAGACAACCGGGACAAGACAAGAAAGAAAACACAAGGATCAAAGAGACGCGCACACACAAGATACAACCTTGCTGGGGTGACCACTACAACCACAGCTCCTTCGTTACTCTCGTTCTCGCTCACCAGTCACTGACTCCCTCACTCTCTATCCCTGTGCGTGGTTGGTCTTGACGCGAGGGGACTTATATAAGAGGCGGCCTCAAGAGTCGCGACACGTGAGTACAAAAGAGTGCCCCGTCCTCAAGCACGCTCCAGCCCCAACTCACACATACAAATTCCAGTGGCACGCGTGGACCACTCAGTCTTTTTTAAAAAATTTTTTTATTAGCTCTTTTGGCCTTTTCTCTTGAACTTCCATTCAACCGAGAGTTGCAATGTATATACAAATATTAAAAAGGGGAAGATATAGAAAAGAATGATGAGGAAAAGGAAGGGTATGGCGTAGAACAAAGAGTTGTCCCTATGTCTTAATGTTGGTTGTGCGTCTGTCGGGAAAAAGTTTCTCCTGGAGTGAATTTTCTCGCACTTGAAATTTTCTTTTCCTATGTAACGACGAGCAGCATATGCACACATGAATTGAACATGTTGCGCGGGAAATTGTAGGCGTTTCTCCTTATGAGACGGAGAAGTTCTCAAACATATTCGAAAGATCTAAACTGGTAAGTAAATTCATGATTGTGCACTGAAGTGCTTAACATTTAGAAACTCTATTCGTTAGGCTGGTTTTTTTTTTTTTTGCCTAGCACTAAGTGTGGAAATATTTCATTGGGGAGGCAAGTAGGAGCTTAAAAAGATTTGCATTCGGAACTTCCTGTTCTGATACAATGCGAGATTTGATGGAACCACCGCCAACTGTTATAAAAGTTTAAGCTGTTAGATGAAAGCGTGGTTTAATATTTAATTACTCTAACAACTAGAAAACAAAACAACCCTTTTAGAATCTTGGTCATACGAGTTTCGAAAATATATGAGACATGCATTTTTTTTTTTTGTTGAGAAGGTAAAACACTGCAGTTCATACATGCACCCGTGCATATTCTTACTCGGGTCTTGTTAAAGGAGTGTCCCAACTCGGTAGTACAGTGCACTCGATGCGCTTGTTAACCATACTTGGTAAAGAAATGTATGAATTCTCAATGAATGCATAGGACATAAGAGAGGCAATGCATGGGACATAACATGATAAAATTGTCCAAAAAGTCTTAAGCTTAATGCACTTTAGCTAAATCAGTCATAAACTTTTCAATGTTGCCAATTGAGTTCAAAACCTTTTGACTTTTATCAATTGATTCCATCCAGTCAATTCCAACCGAAAATCGCTAATGTCAACGATGGTCGTCCTACGTGGCATGATCATTGCTAACATGGATCATTTTTACAATTTGTTTTAAAAGTTTATGGATTTTTGTTATTTTTTTTAATTTTCTCTTTTTCCTTCCACTCCTGGCTAGCCAACCCTCGCTAGTCACAAGCGAGAGCCAGCCAACTCTCACCGGTCGCGAAGCCCTTGCCCAACTTGGTAGAAACAAAGAGCAAAAGAAAGAAAGAAAAGAAAAGAAAAGAAAAGAAAAGAGAAATTTACAAAAATCACACAAAAATTATCAACGTTAGCGCCGATCATCCTACGTGGCACTTGATTTCGGGCTAAAATTGATCGGATGGAATCAATTAACAAAACATGAAAATATTTAGGACTAATTGAAAAAAAAAATTAAAGTTTAGCACTGAATAGAGCAAAGTAAAATAGATTTAGCACTTTTCAGGAAAATAACGGACTCTCTTTTCTACTAGAGTAGAGACACTGATCAACAAATTCTTTCCATTTTGGATCAATCCTATCTCGGCCTTCTTAGGTTTTCAAGTGTTCGATGCAAAATATAAGGCCTACCTTAAGACATGTCCTGCTCTCTCACACTTCAGGCTCCACTTATTGAGGAACAGGTGTAAGGACAACACCACTACGCACGATATTATCTAGTACCTTCACTACGCTTTTGCAAAACTTACTTCTTTCCTTGAACGTGTAGAACTCCCTCTCATATCTACCTTACAAAGATAGAACTCCAACTAGGTATGGGGATGGGATTTTATAATATGAAAAATATAATTTCTACCATCTATGAGAAGAATTTAAAATCTATGAAAGAAAACAAGGATGATGAGAAATAGTAGTTTTCAGGAGATCTGATTTTCGTGATCGATCTATAGATCGTGCAATATTCTTTTCTTTCCTATTTGTCTTTATTTGTATTGGTTTTCATTGATTAACAAATTCAGTAGTAGGTTCGCCAACATATGATCTCAAATGACCTAAACAAGATGTTCTTATTGTGAGGTCACCTACTCTTGTAAAGAGCACTAAATTTGAACACAAATGACAGAACCAAAAGAGAATTGATTTTGGAATCATGTTCTTACATTTCAATTTGTTAATGGTTCACTCCGTATATAATAATTTAACCCTCTGAAGACAAATGTTGTTTTGCAGGGCAAGGTAAGAAAAAGGCAAAACATGGACAATCCGGAATGGGAGCATCTTTGGTTTTGGTGAGAATTCAATTTTATACGAGCAAGAACTCGGAATGGCCACGAGCGTGAAGACCACACTATCCAAAGCCCTTGAAACACTATACAATCCAAATGAACCGGCTAAGTGCAGGAATTGGCCCCGTGGATGGCCCCATAATAAACTTAGAAATGCTTGCACGCAATTAATAGGCTCTAGTTTCTAAAATGGAAATTCGTAAACACTCTCAATCAAAGGTGCACAGGATAACTATTATGTTTTTCTATTTTTCTAACATAATATGTTTGGAATAGAAATCCGTTTGGTAACGCAATTTCATTTCTCTAATTCTAAAATAAATTTTAGTTTAGAAATAGGTTTGAAATAGAAATGAGAAGTAAAAATTTTCAGAAATAGAAATTAAAATTTTTCTCATTACTCACTCTTTCTCTCTTGCATACGGTCTCCCTCTCTCTGTTGTCCCTCTCTCTTGGATCCCTATCGTTGGTTGTCGGTCTCCAATCTAACAATCGATGTCTGCATGTTGCGAGCCATCGATCTTCGGCCACTGGTTGTTGGTTGCCAATTGCCAACCGCCAATCTCTCGCATCCCCATCAACGGTCACCTTGCATTGGTTGTCGCTTGCCACCCGCCGCCGGTCCCCAATCCGCTAGTTTTCGACCAACGATCGCCATCAACTAGTCGCTGGTCACCGGTCTCCGTCTGTCGGTCTTTGGTTTGCTAGTCTCCGGGTCCTTGTTGCTAGTCGCCAACCTTCAGTTTGTCGATCCTTAGTCCTTCGGTCGCTATTTGTTGGTCATTGGTTTTCAGTTGACAACAGTAGAAATTTTATATTGTTATCAAACAAATTTTTATTTTAGGGACATAAATCTTGTGTCGTTAACAAACATGTTTCTTTGCTGAGAAACTTGTTTAGGGAATATAAATTGAAAAATCTATTTCCGGCTAGACATAACTCCCTAGAATAGAATGGTTGTCATTTGCATCGCAAGTATGCCAATCGAGGGTTAACTTTTTTAGGACTAGGTGCACAAACATAATGAAATAGAGTAAAGGTGAGCAAGAAAAAAAAATGAAACACGATATTTATCCCAGTTCACCTATAAATTGGGTTACATCTAGCACATGATCCATGCTAATCAGCATTTCCCACATCTTTGCTACAACTTTTAATTATGAGAGAAATAGATAATATATAACAATAACTATTTATGGGCACAAGCTCAAATTACCAATAAAATGCGGGCTCAAATTAATAAAGTCATCTGGTATTCAAGGGGCGCTGCCCCCTTAATATCCCGTCGGGGTGGGTTTCCTTCCTATTAATGGAGAGTATGAATCTCATCCCTACAAAAGCCAACTAGTATGGTCTCTAAAACTGAGCCAAAAAGCATGGGTAAGTTCAGAAAATTTCAGATCAAGAGAGAGCAAAAATAAAAGTAAATTGGGTTAGTGTGGTTATAGGGGGTTGTGCATGTATGATTCGACAAAGCACACGTGGGCTGATGCCTTACCACTCTGTACCCTCTCATCCACCCTCTCCAACAAGAACAAGGCAGTCTTGTTGCTTGTACAGGGGACACTCATTATTTTTATTTCCTTCGACCCATGGCCATCACTAACTCGCTGTCACACAAACAAACCCCACCCCCATATTCTCTTGGTCCTAGTAATTGCAATTGCCACTTTTCTACACAACTCTCTTACGGTTGCGTAGGTTTGAGGGAGCTTAGGATGTTTGTCCTGCCTTGAAATCTACCTTATGTCTACCGATTCGAAATTCTTTGCAAGATGGAATCTACTTATGGGGTCTTGGAATCACTTCAGAATCTGATACCCGTCGATTCCAAAAATTTTAGAGTTTCCGATACTATTATGTTTGTATTACGTAAAAAATGTCATCATTCCTTTCATTGACGTATTTAGCATTCGACATAAAAATGCGAGTGGATTCGTATCAAGAGCATGCTTACAGTCCTAAGATATAACGACGTCGAAGTAAAATATTATAAAGACATGATAAGTTTGTAAAAAATAATGGAAAGTAACTAATATTTCAGTACATGTATTCATCCAAATTTTATGCAGATTACCTTGTCTTTTGCTATAGAATTTCAGGCGCATGGTTGGGTATGATCCAAAAAGCTAGAATTTATCATTTCTTACCAGTTTTCATCTTCGGAACCTAAAATCTACCCTGCAATCACTAATACCCACTTTGCAATCAACCCGATCATTTTGGTTCCATATGCCTTATAAGTTCTCTTGTATTCTCACTGCTCTCTGTCCTACACTGCAAAATCCAAGAAAATCCTGACAAATTTGATACAAGAAACATCAATGAATCAAGGATAACAAAAATGCTATTTTTATTGCTTAAATTAAAATTTTACTCTAGCCAGCAATGTCTTACGAGATGAATGGAAACTATGAAACACGAACAAGTATGAATGAAGATGGATTAAGAACATTTGAATTGGTGAGTATGAGTAAAGGGTCATTCGATGAGTTTGGAGAAATAGTGACACGTGATGGACCCGCTTGTCGACATGATTGCTGGTGTAAATTTAGCAAAGCATGGTGGTCCTCGGCATGAATTTTCGGGCAATCTTGAAAAGGGAGTAAGAGTACATTCGACCCTTGACCCAGCCATGAACCAACCCATGTAACATTGCTCTTAGACAATTAAAGTTTAGTACACTCAAGTAATATAGTCTAGTACCCTTTTTGGGTTGGAACTTCTACTTGGGGTTTGTGGGGTTTCATTGCTTTGTGAGTCTTTCTTCTTTGTTTATTCTCTTACTCAATTCTTATTTAATGTTCCTAATCCATGCCCATATTGCAGGAGGAACTGCATCAGATGCCCTTAAAATAATCCCTACGATTATAAATATTGCACGTCCCCAATCCCCATATGCCGGCCTTTCTAAGTACTCTCTCTCTCACCCTCTGTGTTTTTTCCCCCCCCTCTTTTCGATCTCTGCTTTATTCTGGTCTCTGTCTGCTTCCCGCCCATTCCTTCTTCAGCTTTGAGATTATAAACTCATAATTGCAATGCTGTTTAAATTAATGAGATTTGCGGGTAGTTTAAGACTTTGGGTTGGTCGAAACTAATAATAAAGAAGTTGCATTAGCACCCTGCATGCTTGCATGCGCGTTTAACGCATTCCCTTGGATGTTTGTGCGGCTGCGCGTGTTACGTCAAAAAAAATTGTCATTATTTGCTTCATTGTCGACTGCTTGCTTTGTACTTCTACTCCTTTCTTTTGATTGCTGCTGCATTACATGAGAACCGGAAAAAATGAATACGTATTTACGAAGCTTAATGGACTCATTCATTCATCAACCCCATAACGTGAGGAACCAATAAAACTTTCAAATTACCCATAATGTCCATGCGATACATGGGTCTAGGACTATATATTGGGAATATTATTAAACAAGTCCTAAACCTTTTGCATTTTTGCCAATTTAGTCCTAAACCTTTTAAGTTTGACGATTCAATCCAAAACCTTTTCACTTTTTGCTAATTTAGTCTTATTGGCTGGAAATCATTGACGTGGACACCGGCCGTCCTACGTGGCACCGTTAGCGTTGACGTGGATATTTTTTTTTAATATTTTTATAAAATACAACTTTTATTAAATTGTAAATATAAGTTTAAGCAATAATTTAAGCAGGTATAATAAGGAAAACGAAAGCATAAAGTAAAAATGTTGATTCTTCTCTCTTGATAGCGTTTCTCTATTTAGCGAAATCTTCACCGTCGTGCCGTCATTTCGGTGTGGAAAAGGAAAGCAAGCTATTTGTGAAAAATTGTCTTGATAGTATAATGGTTTATAGACGTGATTTCTTCAAGATCATCTTCTAGTCTTTTACATTCAATTTACTTCTTAATGGAATTTCTACCGAATCTTTTTGGTAACCATTTGATTTCTATCGTTTTGTTTGGATAAGAGTTCATGGATATATCGTGTAACACCTCTAGATTAAATTACTTGAGTACTGTCTGCTTTGACCCCTTTTATACTGAGTCTAATAGTTTTGTTAGGTAGTGATGTGGGTGCAAGATGGGCGAATATCGTCTTCAGTGATGTTGATGGATGAATGAGGGTATATCGGTATGTATAGGATGGATATCGTTGGGTAAATGAAAAATGCAAGATAGATTACAATAAAAACCAAGGTATACAGAATATCATCAACCAAGGATCACAATAAGGATTGATGAAGTTCGCCACCAAGGCCTATAGAATATTACTAGCTGAGGAGATAGGACTACGGATAAGAGAAGCTCACCATCATGGTGTACAGAATATTACCGGTCGAGCATACATATACTTCTTGCCTAACCACAAAGGAAGAAATTCAACTTCCAAAGATACAAGTGCCGATGGTAGATATTTGTTCACACAAACAAATCTCATATATATTCATTCATCAAAATCTTATGCCTTACAATTGAGATTTCACCTCTTTTTATAGAGGGACTAGTACATAGGAAATAGACTAAACATTAAAGATACTGGAACTACCTAACTAATAAGACATGGGAACTAGAAAATATAATAAAGAACTAGGTACTAGAAAATACATTAAACACCCAGAGACTTGAACTTTGACTCTAAATTCGTTCGTCATCATTGGAAGCCTAGAAGAGTAACCAATGAAGTTCCTTTCTTTTCCCCATTCTATCCATTGCTGATCGACAACTTCTCCTCATCATCGACAAGCCTATAATGCTTATCTTGGAAAACTCAAAACAGAAAAGTTGTAGATCTAAGAGTCCTTGAACTTTTGGCGTTGGAATCAGGTCAATCCAATATGTATCAACATAGTTATAACCTTTCTTCCAAGCTAGCGTAGAGCTGAAATTTCTACTCGTCGTCGTGACGAAATCTCCTTGTGCATAAGTCATTCTTCCGATCTTGGACATCTTCAACATGATCCTGTTGACAAGGTCCGATGCTCTCGCATTAGGTAGGGACTTTTCCAAAAAGTTATCCAATTGCTGGTATTGGAAATCATGCACAATCATGGAATAGGGAAAGTTACCAAAAAAGGCTCTTGAATTTTTGAAATTTTTTATTCTTTTATTTTATTTTTCCTTTTTTAATTTTTTAAAATTTTTTTTTCCATTTCCTTCTTCCAGCTAATCGTTAGACTTTGGTAATCGGTTAGAGGCAATGGCTGGCAAGGTTGACCTCTGACGAAGCTCTCTCCTGCTAACCACAAGCAAGGGGGAGCCTTGCTAGCCCAAATTTGGCGACATGGAGCCTCACCCAGCCATGGCGAGGCTTGACCTTACTGTTGTCGGGCAAGGTCCGCCGTCATTGGGAGTCACTAGGGTTTCCTCTATGGTCATCATCGTTCGCGTAACCTCTCCAGAAACTCGCCTTCAATCATGTGGCCCGATCTCTCTCCCTCTCGTCCACGTTGAAACGACCAAAATGGCCACCAATCCAGATCCGGAATTGACTCGCTTGCAACTTCGACACATCCCCAATTGCCATCCCTCAAGGTCCAAGTCAAGCCTCACCTGACCTTGCCATGGCTAGACTGAATCAGCAAAAAAAAAAAAAAAAAAGTTTATGATTGAATTGATATAACTATAATAGGTTTATGACATTTTTTTTGTGTAATTTTCCCTCATAGAATATAACTTTGAACCTTATTTTTGTGTAGATATTTCCAAAAAGACTCTATCTACATAGAGAATTATTTTGAAACATTTTATTACCAAAAAAGGTGCAATGATGGAGTATAACTTTTTTCATCTATTTATATCTAGTTATTGCTAAATAGAATCTGCACACATAGACACATCTTAACTAGAATCAATATATAAATAAATACCATGTTCTTGATGATTAAATCTGCAAAGGTAAAGATTAACTAAAACGTGCTTAATAATCTATATAGAAACTATTCATTAAAATATCCATTTACTTTACTTGTTCTTTCCATAACTTCGATGTTGGGATGCATCGCTATTATGGGTTTTTTCTCTTCAATTTTCGGTAAAAATAGAAAAGCCTTATTTTCAGAAAAATTCAAAACGTAAATGTTTTGCAATGTAACCTAGATATATACACAAACAGTTGTTTAAACGATTTATTACCAAAATTTGTGATGCCTACAATTTATTAGGATAATTACTAAAAAAAGTCCAAAACCTGTTATAATTGTGTCAATTCAGTCCTAAACCGTTTTTTTTTTGTCAATTCAGTTATAAACTTTTGGCATTTATGTCAATTCAATCCATCTGACCAAAATTGGCTAGAAATTGCTAACATATACACCGGCCAACTTACGTGGCACCGTCGGTGATGTTGTGGATAGTTTTTGTATTTTTTTTCTGATTTTTTATTTTTGTTCTTTGTTTTTTCTTTGCTTTTTCTTTTTGTCCTTCTTCCACCATGGTCACCGGCCTCCTCTATGGCCAATGCTTGTGAGGCTTGCCCTCGTCTGATTTGATTAGGGCCGACCTTGCCCGCCTCTTGCAAGGCTTGCCCTCTTTAGGAACAAGTGAGGGCTGACCTCACCCACCAAGTGAGGCTCAACCTCGCTGGGGAGAGGTCACTTCACCAATACTTGGCGATGGTTGGCCTTGCCGGCCCTGAACGAGGCTCGCCCTTTCTAGATCTGGCGAGGTCGAGCCTTGCCATAGGTAAGCGAGGGTCGGGAGCTCGACAGAGGGGCTCTGTCAATGGAGGTCCCATGGCTTCTTGTTATGCTCGAATTGGCAACCGTATTCTTTGTTGTCATCTTTGGAATCAACCCTATCAAACGGCTTGAATCCCATGCCTGAAGCGAGAGTTAGCAATCACAAGCGTGCTTAGTCAATGGACAACAGAGGGAGAACCAATTTGTTGAGCCTCGTAAGCATAACAATAGGCATGACGTAACAGAGCCCCTCAGTCCTCGTCTAAAAAAAGAAAACAGAGCCCCTCTGTCAAGCCTCGCTAGATATCCACGAGGTGAGATTGCCGTGCAAGTGCGATCCTCGCTCGGATTGGGCGAGGGGTGACCTCTCCGGCCCTTGCCTATTGCCAGTCAGTGGCCATCGAGGAGGCCGGCAACCGTGTAGGAAGAAAGAGAAAAAGAAAAGTAAAGAAAAAATAATAAAACAATAAAAAAATTTAAAAAAATATCCACGTTAGTGGTGGCAGTGCCACGTAGATTAGCTGCCATCTACGTCGGCGATATCCAGCCAAAATTGATGGGATGGATTGAATTGACACAAATGTAAAAGATTTACGACTGGTTTGGAGAGAGAGAGAGAGAGATTTATGATTGAATTGACATGACACCGTTACAATAGGTTTAAGACTTTTTTAGTAATTTTACTCAATTTATTTGACGGCTCAGTTAAGTCAGTTCTCATCATAAAAAATTACCCATCTCTCCATAAGTTCAGCTCAAGGAATACATGCATACACGTACAACAATTAGCACATCGTCGGGTGCCGTATGCAAGAAACAAGACAAGAAGGTGGAGAGGGGGACCAGATAAGTGGGCATTGTCACCGCCCTACGCTAGAGTCCCACCAACGCCCGACCTATTCCTTCATTACGACCTTAACATCCTAGCGCAGCTTGTCGTACTTACAATAGAATCCCCATGTCCTCGTCTCGGGGAAAAGGAATTTTATGCCCCTTTGCTCACTGTCCATGCTTGTAATTGATTATATATAGCTCATATTTTGGGCCAAAGGTGTCATCATATCTATATATTAACCGACATGACATCCGGCGCTGTTGGCCATACACTTCCTAGCCCGTTATCCCAATGTACTTGTAGTTTAATCCGTTGTAGTGGTACAGCGTTTCCGAAGAACTTGTTCGAGGGGGCGGACTGAACCCCGAAGGAACCGAACGGGAACATTTTAAAGACTTGCACCGGTTCGAAACTCGCAGCTTCTCTCATTTGAAATAACGGAACGAGAGTTGAGTCTTATCGGATGCATGTAGATGAAGCATATTACAAGCAATCTTGGGGACCAGTCAAAATGAAAGTTTGAATGTGATGTGTTGTAAGAAAAGAAAAAGAACATGTTTGTATGAACCCTACTTGAGCCATTAACGTTATTTGATTCTTATATACGAGTATTTATATACAATCTCATACAATCTGATTGAATTCAAATCTTGTTCTTTTGTTGCTTTTCTTTCTATTTTCCTTGCTTCTTGCTCATCTCCCGATCTAGATCAAGATCCGAGAGCGCCTTTCTCCCAATTTAGATCTAGATCTGGGTGCTTTGATGGATAAATACTTTGCATCCAGATTCAATGGTGGTCATAGGAGCTCCACGATTAGAATCTGTGCTCGTTAAACATGTTTTTATTAGGAGGAGTTCTAGCGTTTCGTACTTGCTGAAAGACTCGCTCTCTCGGGTGTTAGATACGTGCTTGTTCATTTCAAATGGTTTGAGCTTGGAAGCAACTTGCTATCTATCGATAGGCTACCCTTTTGGCGGTTAGGCTTCAAGAAAGAGGGAGCAGGAAAACTGCCTATCACAAATTTTTGTCGTCTCTGTATAGCGATGGTGTTGCAAATGCAGAACTTAAGGGCATACTGCCAAAAGGCAAAGTTGTAGATATGAAAGAATATTTCGACATGTGCTCATAACTGATGACAATGTGAGATTTGGTGATCAGTTGCCAATCATTTTGGTTTGATGTAGTCGAAAATCTATTATTTAGGAACGAGCATGTGCTTATATCCCTATCGATCATGCTTAGATAATCTACCCTTGATTCTGGAATTTGATTTGATTTGCAGTTTTTGGGCTTGCTTTGTTGTGATGATTTGTGGAATTTGCTATGTATCATCTCATGTATAGTTTTTGGACATGAATGGAATTTTCTTTTGATAAAATAAACTACATATAGGATAGGACTTTTGTTGACTCCATCTTCTTCTTGGTGGGGCGGACTGAGTCTATGTTAAATGTCTGTATACAACTTATTACTATTATTTTTAATAATTTATGGGCATAGGCATGGAGGTATGGCTACTTGGAGTTCACATTCTTCATAGGGCCTTTTGTCTCTTCCTTCTCCTAAATTAAGTCATGGAAGAAGGCAAAAAAAAGAATGAGAAGGCTCATAGAACACCCTGCAAGTCTCATGAACCGGTTAAGTAGAAATTTTCACTTTTTCTAAATCTTGCCTATTTCTTTATCAGCCGACAATACAAGCTTGAGAACTCCTTTAGATATAACTCAACCGCAAGACACCAGTATTACGTCGAAAACTTATCTAGCTTAAACTCAAGCTCTATCTCTTGATATCAAAAGAAAAATGTAAATTAAACTTTCTTTTGATATTTGTGGCATCACTCTATCCAAAATCATCTCAAGTCAATATTTTAGCAATGAAAAATAAGCTTGATTAGGCTTAGGCCAACTGTGTTTTTCAATCAATTAACAAGCCAAAAAGTTCTCATAATGAGTTGAATTCGAGATGCCCTTTGAAAACTTTTTACTCATTTCCAATTTTGAAATTTGCTTTTGCTTGCCACTCCTTGAGTGCTCTCATCATGTTAAAGGCAGTCTTTCCATGATCTCTTGTTATAGTGTGGCAATGCTGTATACTTTCCTTCTTTCCTTTGCCTTTGACAAATATGGCAAAAGGTTATCTTTTGCCGTTAGCCGAGGTATACGCACACAATACCTATGCAAACTATCCATGTCGGGAAGGAAATAAGAAAGTGCGAAAAAAGCTAAAAACAAGAATAAAGTAAAAAGATTAAGAAGAACGACGAATCAAAAATTGAGAAGTTGGACGTAAATCGTTTCTGTCGGCGGGCTTTTTGCCTCCCTCCCAACAAGACATGACATGCGTCACGTTAAGACAATAATGCTTCTTAAAAAAAATTGGAGACCCTTTAATTCCTTTTTCTTCCTGAAGGTCTCGGAAAGACGTAGCAAGAGAAGGGCCCTTCTGTCTCTCCATAAATAAAGCAGACAATTAAGCCCTCGATTAACGTAAGTTCCTAAACAACCTAACACAATTGCCTTTTTGACTGAACTTTTTATCCCTTGTTGACTGATTGGTAGGGCACATATAACTCGAAACTTACCTGGGCATGGTGATGTGATTCGATGTGTTCTTTTTAACTTTCAAAGCTTTCTCGCTTTCACGCGGTCGTCTTGTTCGTAAACGCGGTGCGATAGAAGAAAGAAGATGATGGCACTGAAAAAGGTTCCATTCGCGGAGTTAAAAGTCAAAGTTTTGCGTGGCTTTTGACTTGTGTCTGAAATTGACTGCTCTGTATAAAGACACGTATGGCAGATCGTGTTTTCGTGAATCTTGGGTTTTCATTTAATTTGGTTCTTAAAACTTATGCTATAGAACTTGTACTTGAAATTCACGCAGATGCCTTTCTGTTTTTTGGAGAATCAAATGTGAATTCTTCGCTCCATCAATTGTCGGTTAATGGGTATTGTTCGTCGGACATGTTGAAATTCGAGGGTGTCCTTTGGAGTGATATTGACTGTAGTTTTATTTTTCAAAAATATTTTGCATGATTTTTATTTAATGTGGAGCACTTCAAGCTTTTGAAAATACTCAATTGTTAACATTTGGAGCGTTCTCATGATATTTTAAAGGAGAACCACTTTTCCGTTCTTGAGCTTCTGGAGAGTAAATGAAAAGTAGAAGAAGAATACTTTTTTGACAGAAAAGCGGACAAACATTGTTGACAATTGTTATTTTCCTTATGACTTTATCAGAACAATTGAGTGAATTGCATACGCACCGTCATTGAACTTATGACGATTTACAAAGCACATTGAATTGAGGATGATTTATAAAACACAAATTTCGCGTAGCAAACCATTTTATTGCTTGCATAAGAATCTTTTCCTCCCCAAGTACAAAACATATTAATTTTTTTCAAAATTGTTATTAAACATCATCATATGTATAGGAAATGCACACAAAGGTTTTATTCTTTTCATTGCAAGTGGAAAAGTCTGCTAATTATAGGATGTGCAGTCTTTACTATTTGGTAACCATTTCCCTCCTTTTTCTTGAACAGACGTGATATTTTCTTTTACTCTTCTATTTATAGATAGATATATAAATTTCAAGATTCTTATGTGCACAATTAATTAATTACTCTAAAATTTTCATTCTATTAATTTCACCCTTCTTTTCTCTTGATATAGTTTTAATTTTGTATTGTTTGAACGAACCTCAAATTTACTAATCAAATAAAAATAGGAGGATTATAAAAAAAGTCATAAACCTATTATAATTGTACTAATTCAATTCTAAATCTTTTTCATTTTTTCAATTAAGTCCTAAACCTTCTGTGTTTGTGCCAATTCAATACATTTTACCAGCTAGCGCCGATGTGGTACTACTAATGCTGACGTGGACTTTTTTAAATATTATTTTAATATTTTTTGAAATTTCTTTTCGTATTTTTGCTTTTCTTTTCCTTAGTTTTTTTTTTCACCCAACCCTAAAGGCGGCGAGGGCGCCGCGGACCTAGCCTGGTTTGGGCGACGGCCGCGCTCTCCTATATCATGCGAGACCATCACGGCCCTTGCCTATTGGCCTTGGACAAGGGCTGCAACACTCTTAGCCGGGGCCGGCGAGGGCCACGGCACCCTCACCAGCCCTTTAGGTTGGGTTAAAAAGAACTAAAGACAAGGAAATAAAAAAAATCATAAAAAAATAATCTTATTAGAAAAGTGCACTTCAATGACAATAGTGCCACGTCAGCACCGATGAGGCAAATGGATTAAATTGGCACAAATATAAAAGGTTCACGACTAAATTGACAAAAAAAAAAAAAAAAACTGAATTAGCCCAATTGTAATAGATTTAGAACTTTCTTAGTAATATTTTCAGTAAAAATAGATTTGCCTATTCATTAAAACACCCAAGTGTTTTTGCTAAAACTGACAGGATCGCTTCTCCATGTCAACAACAAAACAACGTTTGAACCGATTCATTTTTCCATAATCAACATAGATTAATTCCTTACGTAAAACAGAGACACTGGTAACTTGTAAATAGATATTGCTGGTCATAAAAATGACTTTTCCCCTGGTGGTAGGTTAAAAATAGGTCAAATTTGTTAAAAAAGAAATACAAGTGAGAGAACGTCTTAGTAATATTAGTAAGTGACAAGTGCACTAGAAGTCCTAAAACTTATAAAGAAAATACAATTTAATTCTAAAAATTTCAAAAAGTGCAATAAAGTCCTAAAACTTGTCACGACAATGCAATCGAATCCTAAACCTTAAAAAAAGTGCAATCAAGTTCTAAACTTGTTACAAAAGTGTAATCAAAATTTAAAACTTTCAAAAATTGCAATCAATGGAAGAACTTGATTGGACCAATTTGATAAGTATTAGAAATTGATTGCACTTTTTGAAAATTTTAGAACTAAATTACACTTTTGTAACAAATTTTAAGACTTAACTGCATTTTTTACAAGTTTAAAGACTAAATTGCACTTTCTTGATAAGTTTTAGAGCTTTCAATACACTTATTCTTGGTAATAACTGTTCTTTAACCGTGTCTCCAAAAAAGAGAAGTAATTGCGTATGACTTCAGTAGAAAGAAAGCGCATCTGCAGTGCCTTCAAGAAAGTCGTGTCGAGGGTGTTTCATAACTCATAAGCGGCTTCATTAACTTTGTGCTTTAGCCGTATGATCAAGTTCCAATGGTTCCCACAAATTTTGACTCTTGACCAAGGGAAGCTTTAGGGTCTCATTAGCTTCTTCGGTAGTAAGTATTCGAACATTCTCACAACCGAAAGAATCAGAAAAGGGGAACTTCTATAATAATCAACTACTTCTTTTTGTTTAAACAGAACCTTATTCTTGATTAATGTAATCACTATCCTTTGAAATTAGTGCCAGGACCACTTCAAAGTTCAAATGTTGTCCCCAAAGTTTTAACCCTGGAACACATCATCCAATAGGAAAAAAAAAAAATTGATAAAGGACACTGGAATGGAAATAATACTATAAAGATAGCATATGTCTATGTCTGGGCTCGGCGACGGTACATGTAGCATGGGAAGATATAGGAAGCAAAAAGGGGACAAAGCTTTCTCCTTTTGAAGCTTTTGACTAACGGGTTAGAGATATGAAAATTACTCAAAATTTGTTTGGCTGAATTAACATGTGAATGATATCCATAATAGCAATCCATCAGAAAATTTACCAAAAAAGTACTAAACCTATTGCAATTATGTTAATATAATCTTAAACTTTTTTTTGGGCAATTGAGTCATTTACTTTTTGCATATGTGCCAATTCAGTTCATCCGATTAATTTTGATAGGAAATCACCGACATGGACCTCGATTGTCCTACATAGCACGACTGGTGCTGACTTGGTAATATTTTAACATCTTTTTATTTGTTTATTTTGTTTTTCTTTTTTATTTCTTTTTTTCCCTTTAAAGTGGCCGATAAGGGTTGCTGTCCTCTCATTGGTCGAGGGCAAGGGCTACAACACCCTCACCTAGATCCGGGCAAGGCTGCCTTATCAATAGCGTTGATCCGGGAGGAGTGAGCCACCAATCAACCGTCTGCATTGATACCATTTGTTGAGATCATGTAGCAGAAGTTCGATAACTACACCCGGGGAGATCGCCAGGGGAAAGCCCAAGTCCGAATCTGACAATATATCTAATTAGACTCACCTTTACTCAAAAGCTTAAGCTAGTAAGTTATGGACTAACGAAAATATATTAATTGCTCAACACTACATCAATTCTCCGATATAGGACTTCTCTAATGCAACTTACATGTGCATCTCAATAGTGAGGGCAAGGGTTGCCCTTGGCTATGCTGGTGAGGGCTTTTCTCATGGTCGGTGAGGGCGGCCCTTGATTGAGTCCGGTGATGGCTAGAAAAGGTAGTGGAAAAAAGAAAAGCAAAGGAAAACAAAAAAAAAAAAAGGGGGAGGGGGGGAAGTTGTAAAAGAATAAAGGATGAAAATATCCTTCGGTTAAGCCTTTCTTTGAAACAATAACAATATTTCAGACCCTTATCTAAAATAACGTCTACTTCGAGCCCTTATTTGAGAAAATGATGGTACTTCGGGCTCTTATTTGGATTTTTCTCAAAAAATTTTGGCAAAGAGTGGTTGTACTCTTGTAGAAGTCGTGGATGCCCCCCCCCCCTTTTTTTTTTCCTTTTTACTATTTGTCCCCCCTAGTTATCCCGAAAGATGTATAACTGCTGAATGGATAATATGCCATTTGTTAAGGAAAAGAAAATGATGAATCTTCACGAGCCCTTACTTTTGAATATCCCTAGAAGTTGAATGCTATTGTAGGTACATGCGAAGAAATAATCAAAAGGGCTGTATTTGCTAGAGATTTGGGAGTTCCTATCATAATGCATGACTACTTAACAGGGAGAAGAAGAAGAATTAGGCCAAAAATTAGGATACACTCTAGGAAAATAAAACTTCCATCAAAGAGAAGCAAATGAAAGGCTTTCATAAAAATTCTTGTAGAATCGAGAATGAGGTTTTCATTTTGTACATGCCGGATCATGAATTAGTAACTGCATCCAATCTCCAAAAAAATTCAAATTGTTTCGAACTTTTCATTTTTGGAATAGAATATTTATGGAATCCCCATGAATAGGATCAAGCCTTATTCCATGGTATTTACATGAGATTCCTCTTTCTTATTCTTAAGCAAGCGCCCTCTCGCTTGTATCCATGCACTTCATATTCGCCTAGAGTTCGCTCCTAGAAATATGGCCATCCCTACCCCCTCACGTCAATCCCACGAGCCTCTTATCCATTCTCATTCGATCACGATGGGGGAGTAAGTCAAAATAGAAAAACTCGCTAGATTGATGCCTTAGTCCACTTCGAGATAGAAAAATGCCAATAATAGAAAGCCCATTCTCGCCATCCGGGAATCCCCGTGTGGGAAGAACTAAAACGCATATGATGAGAAAAAGATGGCCATTTACAGGTTCATTTTCATGGCTGTAATGACAAAAATTAGGGCGGCCTGCATTTCTCTCTGTTGTTCTTATTTTAAAAAGACCTAATGCTGATAGGAATTGGAGCACTAATTTAGTTGGGACAAGAGTAATCTTTGATTTGTGGATGTGTTAGTTTTCTGATCCCGACCACGGGGTATTGGTTGTAGGCATTGTCTATCCTGCAGTGCCCTTACACACGGCAAAATTGCCGGGACCTTTGTGAAATTTAACATCAGCGAATATTGGAATTAATTGATTATAATTAATTAATTGGCCCATAATGGGCGAAAATCAAATGGTGGTTACCAAAAGGCAGTTACGAGAGGACGGTTACTGTCTTTGAGAAAAAGGGAACGTTATTTTCAATTCCTTCCAAGAACACTCTCTAGAAAAAAACAAATGCTCTCAAAAACTCCCTCGCACTCAAACGGATGACGATTTCTCGCAAGGCTGCATTTCGGAGGCACTTAATTCGTGGATAATCGGTATATTCAATATGTGGTAGTATCCCGATCAGTGATATGAGTTTATGATTCCTTTTGGCAAGTTTAGTATGATTTTCTGCACATTCTTCATTATAGACTTGGAATTTGTTTCTTTCATTGAAATTCGTTTCCATCATTGGTATCAAAGTCCGAATTATTTGTCTTCTTGATCGTAGTGCTCTACGAGAATCGTCTATGCCATGTTACAAAACTTGGTCTTCGAAGTTTTCTCCATTTTGGCAGATTTTTGTATGAATAGTATGGTTTTTGGCCTTTCTCAAAAATGTATTTGGTGAAAGTGAATTTTTATTGCATGTGTGGATAGTACTCATCAATATGAGTCTTTTGGATGGTTGCACATTGCTGGAAGAGGCCAGAGGAGGCCGCACGAGCCTAGGGATGGTGGTGCACGTAGGCTTCACATGCTCACGTGTGCAAGTGCGATGGTTCGTCGCGACATGCATGCTAATATGGCGCTGACATAGCATATCCGACCAGACCTAATGTAAGGCATCGGCCCCTCGATCCTCCTGCTCTTATACCAACTCAGTTGGGGTTATCCTTACTCACTCACTAATCGCGTTCTACTTTAATATTATATCATATATAATATAGAGGCGCATGCGGAAGACTGAAATAAAAATAATACAAGTGCATGTCTAACAGCCAAGCAAGAACGACGCCTAAGGGTTAGGTTTTACTCATAGGGTTCATAAACCTGTAGCAGGAGTACACATCAACTAGCTTTCAAACATACACATACAACGAAATGGCTGGTTAATTACGTTTTCCATTTTAACTATAACTAAACTCCATCCATATCCATGACTTCTCTATCCGGCACCCCCACATCCTTGCCTTTTAATCACCCTCGCTCGTCACCTTGCTAACTTGTTCATTCACCTGAAAATGGTTAGGTCTACGATTAAACTATCCGACGTGTCATTCGTTTAGGCAAAACCAAGCGATCAGCAGACATCGGTGTACACAACAACATTCATGACAAAATTGACATATGAAGGCCCAAACTAGGCATGGCCACGGGCCGGAACCGGCCGGTTCTAGCTCATGAACCGGCGGTTCTGGTTCGTGAACATGGGGGAACCAAAATCGAGCCCTTAAGGGGCGGTTCCGATTTTGAACTGGCGGTTCCGGGCAGGCTTTGGGCCTGGTTCCAATTCAAAACAGAAAATGAAACCGTCGGTTTCGATTCTAGTTCCGATTACGGTTTTTGAATTTAATTTTTAAATAATGAATTATGAATAAAAGAAAATAACGAATTATGAAATTATGAAATAATAAATTATCAAATACAAATTGTAATCAAATTTGGGGGAAAAGAAAAGGAAGGGGGAAGGGACTTGAACTTAATAAATTATAATTAAGTGACGACATATCTTCTTGGGGATAAAAGAATCAAAGCCCATGTAATTGTTTTACCTTTGCTAACCCCATACTTACCTCATCATCAATCATCGCTATCCGTTCTAGTAACGGTACCTATGGTGGTGGTATCTCCGTCATCGAAGAATTCGGCTTCATTGTTGCGATCTATCTCTTGTTGCAATATTGAGCCTTTGTCCAATCATCGACACAAGCTTGAGCTTCCACCGAATTCGGAGCTAATCTTGAATGTCATTCGTCCAAAATATTGCCTCCAGCACTAAATGCTTGTTCAATCGCAATTGTTGAACAATGGGTTGCTAAAACTTGTTTTGCAATGAGAGTGAGAATTGGGTATTGGATTAAATGCCTCTTTTACCAATCTAATATCTATGCTTGCCTTCGATTCATCAAACTCAAAAGAAATGGTTAGATAGCTCTCTATTTCAAAATATTTCCTATTGCTCCCCTTTTATTTTTATTTTTTTGCCTATTCATTGGAATTTTGTACCATCTTCTAATTTTACCTAAGTCTCCGCTTTGTATGTTACTAGGTTGAGAAGATCCACTATCACCCGGATTATATTTACTACAAAATTCATTATATAATTCTACTATTGTGTTTTTAACCATTGTTTGTATAGCTCTAACATTTACCATTTTAATTAAATGTAAACATTCATAATATGTATTCAAATAATCACCTAAACCATCTAATTTGCAGCGTGGATAAAAAATACAAGCAACTAAAGAAATAATAGGAATTTCGCTATAATAATGTAGCCATTTTGTTCGCATCGCTATAATAGTGTCACCTAATTTATCATCATTTTCATTTTCTTGAAAAACTCCAATAATATTAATACACTCTATTAAAAATAAATATGTAATAAGATAATAAACATCGGATAAAGTATAAGTTGCATCATTAAAAACTTTTAAAATATCTATTTTTTTTTTTTGCAAATATCCAACTCTTATGGGTATAAATTAATTTGAGTAATATTATCCGAAATAAATGCACATAATAAAGCTTTATATGTAAAAGATTCATTAAGCAACTCATAGGTAGAATTCCAACGATTTGGAACATCTCTTGAAAATCTTTTTGATCTTTTTCCATTAATTTTATAAAATCTGCACCATTCTTTCATTACTTGAGGATGTTTCCATAAAAATTGAATTACTATTTTTATTGGGCTGAGAAAAATATCAAGATTTTTTAAACCATCTTGTACACATAAATTTAAAATATAACAAGCATATCTAACGTGAAAAAATTGTCCACCAAAAGCGGGTTTACAAATCTTTTCTAAATTGGCAATTGATGCGGTATTTGCTGCGGTATTATCAAAACCAATTGAAAATATTTTATTAGGCAAATAATATTCTTCTAAAATTTGCCTCATTATTATATAAATATTATTTGCCTTATGACTATCATCAAAAACTCTAAATGCAATAACTCTTTTTTGAATATTCCAATCATCATCTATCCAATAACATGTTATACTTATATAAGAATTAGTTTGCCAATGATCACTCCAAATATCGCTACCTCTATGCACACGTCTATTAAAATTTATAAAAAAAAAATTGTAAATCTTTCTTTCCTTTTTTATAAAGATAAAAAAAACTATGTGTTTAAGTGTATTTCTTCGAACACGTTTTGCTTGCGAAGCATATACATTTTGTATAAATTGATTAAAATCAAATTGTTCACCAAAACTAAATGATAAATATTCAATGGAAATAAGTCTACCTAATTCTTCTTTACAACTTTTTTCATTATAACGAAATAAAGAAGGGGTGTTAGGATTGGCGCACCTAAAAATTTGTTGTGGCCTGATGTTAATTCCCACTTGGGTTGGATGTTTTGCCTTAAGATGCTATTTAAATGTTCCATATCCGGCTCCACCTGTATATTTGTATATTATCCCACAATGTTTACAAACTACATCATACCGTTTTGGACCAATAGCAAATCTTTCCGTCTTCATAAAGTGGTCCCATATGTCGGATGTAAACTCCTATTTCGGCTTCTTTGTTGTTGAAATTTCTTAGATACCGGTAGGAGGATGAGAACTTTTTTGCGTTAGGACGTGCTCTGCATTGAGAATAATGTTAATATAATCAACATCAAATTCCCAATATGCATAATCATGAGGATCACAAGGATAATCGGATTCCCCCATCTTGTTCTTGCCTTTGTCACTAGTTCTGCTTCCACTTGCCATTTTTTGAGAGAATTGAGCGGAAAGTGGATTAAGAGAATTGAGAAAATTGAGCAGATGGAGAGAATTTGAGAGAATTGAGGCAATTTGAGAGAATTTATGAGGAAAAAAATAAGAGATGGAAAGAGTATTTATAATGGCTAGGATAGAATTTAAAAATTAATAAAGAAAAAAAAGGAAGGGGGGAGGGGAGGGAGGGTGACCGTTGCAAGGCAAAGGTCAAATGGGGGAAAGAGCCGGCTCTTTCCCCTTTTTTTTTTTTTTTGATAAATTTTTTAATTTTTTTTTAATTTTTCCTACCGGTTCAACTTTCTAAGGGATCCGTAACCAGCCCTTATGGCACGGGCTAATTCTAATTTGGAATAGGTGAGCCCAGTCAATTGGCCGGTTACGAGTTTGACCCCGGCCAATACCGGGCTCAAACCGGCCCTTGGCCATGTCTAGTCCGAACTAGTCAGATTTCCTTTAAATTGACGGATAAACTACAAATCTCCACGAACAGCCCTTCGAGACTCTTGGCCAAATGTCCCTTCCTAATTCAATCCCTCACGGGGTGACAAACAAGGCTACGAGATCCAAAACGATCGACTAGGTTTTGCAACCAAATCATCATAACTCCTCAAGCTTTCCTTGAACCCCACACCCGAATGGCTACTTGAATCCATCATCCAATTATGCCGAGCCAATGTCAACCAATGTATTCAACCCTTAAAATCTAGTTATCTGAGGTCCAAAGATACTAAGCCAAGCATAGATCGCGTAATTAACCCTTGTTTCAAGCTCAAGCCCAAATCCTCCTCTATGTATTCCAAGTTCAATACACTTCGATTCATCGACAATAGAGATGATCAGCACTCACATTCCTACTATCAAACATGATGCTAACTCAAATGACAAATCGTTCGTCCAAAGACGTTTTCCCTTCCATGCACTTAAAACTATCCGATTCCGTATCCATTTTCAAAATTAGAAGAATCACCAGAATAAATGAACATCAAATAGGCTAGTAGTCGGGATAGAAGTAATACTTTCCTTGGGATCAACAAGCGGAGCTCGAATCAAAGCAAGAACGAACCAGGTCTCCTCTGACCAGCTTTTCTCCAGCTCAATTTCACGAATTTATATTAACTTCCTGGCCAAACAGTCCCCGGATCCAAGTTACCCATGTTCTTACGGTTGCATAGGCAAAAATGGGGCTCAATTTGCCTTCCGGATGAGCTCAAACGGACAATTTCTTTTCAGGTGCGCGTAGAAATCCGAGAGAGACGAGACCTCTCGGGATGGGAGTTCTAGGAGCAAAACGAAAGAGGGAGTGAGCTGTGGTTAAGGAGAGGTTGTCACCGGCGCTTGGAGGGCTTGAACAAGATCATGAGCTCAAGAGGAGAGGGAGTCGACATTCGGTTAAGGCACAAGAAGAGAGGGCCAATAGAGTTGAGAAAAAGAGAGCTTCAGTGGGGGCAGAAATAGCAAGGGGAAAGTGGTGTTCACTTGAAAAGGGAAGGGTAAAAAAATGAAGAGAGAGAGAGAGAGGGTAAGGGTATATATGGGGAGCTAGGTCGGGCATAGGGTTTTGCGGCTCAATCAGCGGATCAAATTCGTGGTGAACCATTTTCTCGAATTAAAACTATCGATCAAACAATAACAGCCCATCTATAATTCTCATCCCACTTAAATCACCATTCAATTATTAATCCTCCAAGTCATAATCTCGAATAAATTAGTCACTTTATAACCAATCCGCTCGTTAATCTAATTAGCGGAAATTTTTTGTCCTTACACCTAAGACCCGAGATTCAACTTGACTTGGCACCCGACTCGGTCAATATTAACCATTGACCAATCAATGTTGATCGTTGACCATTGACCGTTGGCCTACACGTGACGGTCACATGCAATGCATGAAGTTCACGCGCGGAACCTTCTCGGGGCTTGTGAGGGTGCATGTGTTGTGCAAATGGGGTATTCTTGGTATCGATGTGTTCGTATCGAAACTTCCCGTAAGATGGCATGCTTTCTTTACCATTTTATGCATCATGGATTATGAGCAATCCTCTTGTTCTGCATTCATTGTAAGAGTGATGCAACATATGACGCGAACCCCAATATTCCCAAGGAAAGCGGAGGAAAAATTGAGCCTTACAAGGCTGATTAGTGAGTTAGCTATTTATCAATGGGATAGTGGTGTTGATATGATGACACACATCATCACAATTAATGAAAGGATACAAGAAATCATTTGGAAGGGTTATCTTATACTAGACTTTGAGCAAGTCGAAGCCTTAAAAATCGCTCTTCTTAGGGAATGGCATGAGGTCGTGGATCACTTATGAGAAGTCGGCTCCAAGACTTATAGAGAACTTGGGATTACTTTCCTGATAGAGTTCATAAAGGTCTGGGTAAGGAAGACATCGACCCCGGCAGTGAATGGATCCCGGCGTAGACAGATTTCTCCCTAGTATAAACCCGAGGGTTTCAAGAGAGTCACTATAGGGACACCTTCTAGGGTCAAGAAATTTCCCGACGAGCTCGATGAGTTTTCCCTATTAATGAGAAGCATTATTTCATATGATGTTGCTACGTTGGTTTAGTTTGTCACTTGTGAATATTTTCCTTTCATGTTATTCCCGTTCATGTTGTTTGTAAATATTTTATGGAATATTACATTATGAATGGCTTATGGGATTTATTTTATAATGCCTTAGTATTGTTATATGGTTGAGTGGAGAATTCTAGAAAGTTTTAGTAACTTTAATGAACTCAATTTTGTAAAAATAATTATATTACTGATAATTTCAAATGAAACTTCTTAGACGATGATTGGGAATGTAGTGAACTTTTAAATCTAAGACGTTATGTGAAATTATTTATTAATGTAATTAGTTAGTGCAAAATAGATGCATAAATGTTAGACATTAATAGTTCATGAGTACATATCCATAGAACTTTGTGTCTAGATACAATGGTTTTATTATCTAAGAACATCGTGGTTGAGCTCAACAAGGGCAAAAAGTTGAATGGCGAGAACTATGAAATCTGGAATATAAAAATTCAGTATGTGCTAGAAGAGCAAGGGGCACTTGATGCTCTTAACCAAGTCATGATAGAACCTGTGGATGGAAACACTGTGCACCATAAAAGGAACAAGGATGCAATTGCTACTTGGAAGAAATAGAACTCAACTACCTGCATTACGTTGCTGAACAACATGGAAAATAACATTATACATGAGTTCGGGAATTTTGAAATGCCAAAGATATGTGGGATGCATTGAAAGCCGGGTTTAGGCAAACATCGTTACCAAGTTGAGGCAGCTTTACTATCGGGTTTGACACATACAAGATGCCTTATAGGAAGAATACGAAATGACACCTAAGGCATATGTTGAACGTGATTAGTGAGCTGAAGGATGCTAGACACACATTATCGACGAGCGAGCAAGCGTAAGCATTAATCCATTCCTTGCCTTACAGCTGGAGCGCCTATGAAGGTCTACTTGACTCACAATGAGAACATTAAGACATTTGAGGACGCCATGCGTCACCTTGAGTTGGAGGAGGACAGCCTTTTAGGGGCTAAGCCACAAATTCATGTGTACTTTACTGGTTCTAGCTCACATAGAGGTTCGGGCTCTAAGCACAAGTATCTTGGTGGGTTCAAAAAATGGAAGAGCAAGGAAGTGAGCTCTTCGGGCAAGAAACCAAAGTTTAACCAATAAGAGAAGAGAAAAAGTCCTTTCAAGAAGAACATTTTCAAAGTGAATCACTTTGCTCGTGACTGTGGTGAGCGAAAGAAAGTAGAAACCTTTTGTATTCTTGAGTGTGTTACTTGTGTGTCAAGTTCGATATTCCTAACTAAATCTCATCCTTTGTGGATTGTAAACTTAGTGGCCACATACTATGTAGCTAAGGACCGGGACACCTTTGTGGAGTTCCGACAAGTTCCACTTTGGGCAACGTGGATTTGCGTGAGGAACAATTCTAGAGTGGAAGTTAAAGGGATTAGCACCTGCCAATTGTGTATGTGCAGTGGTCACACTTTGTTCCCGCATGATGTGTTGGTATTAGTTAAACTTGGTGTTAGCTTGAATTTTCATGACAATGGTGTGGACTTGTAATTGGCAATAACTCTTTATGGTTCCGGTTACTTCTTAGATGGTTTTATAGTGATGAATGTTGAAACTAGTAATGTGGATATCGGTCATTCCCTATTTACATCTTCCGACCCTTATGACAATAATATGAATGTATGGCATGTTAGACTTGGTCATATTAGCCAACAACGAATAAATAGATTAGCCAAAGAGGGCTTATTGGGCAATATTGAAAAAGTTGATTTGCCTCTTTGTGAACATTGCCTAGCGGGAAAAACAACACAAAAATCATTTGGAAAAGGAAAAAGAGTCGAGTTTCTTTTGCAATTAATCTATACGGACATTTGTAGCCCAATGAATGTAAGAGCAAAGCATGGGGCTATTTTCTTCATCACTTTTATAGATGATTATACTATTTGTTTTCTAATAAGTCTCAAGCATTGAGTTCCTTTGAAAAATTTATGACCTTAGTGAAAAATCAATTAAACAAGGAAATAAAAGTATTGAGATCCGATCGAGGTTGAGAATACTTGTCCGATCGGTTCGGATATGTATGCGATGAAAAAGGAACAGAAAGACAGTTGTCTATTTCATACACTCCTCAACAAAATGGTGTTGTAGGGAGAAGAAACATAACCCCGATGAAAATAATTAGATCTATGATGGCATATGCTAAATTTTCAATCACCTTTTAGGATGATGCTTTGTTAACTGTCATCTATATACTTAATCGCGTGCCTTCTAAATCAGTTACTTTCACTCCATACGAGTTATAGATAGGTCAAAAACTCAATTTCCTGCCTATTCTCATGAGGCCTCCCATAAGTACGGAAAATTGAGTCCAAGAGGCAACAAGATGATCTATGTAAGGTACTCAGAGCACCGAAATGGTATGTATTTATAGGCGAGCAAGAATATGGAAGTGTGACTGAATTTGAATCGCGAGATGTTACATTCTTGAGAATGATTTTCCAAAAAATGGTGAAATAAGTGAAGATTTTTCCCTATTTGAAACTTTGGATAGTGATAATGACATCATTGGAGTATCTCATCCAAGTGCGAGCAATATGAGAATGGGGAATTTGATTCGAATTAGTCTCTATTGCAACCACTTGATAAGATAATGCCATCATTATCTAATCCAAGTGGGAGCGCGATGGAGAATGAAGTACTAAGGGTACAATATTCTCCATGGCAAACAAGTCGCAAAAGTATTCCCCTTCGACGCTTTGAGATTGAAGGGGAAGCCTTTATAGCCCCCGCACAAGAAGATGATGAGCCAAGGAATGTAAATAAGATTCTATCTTGCCTAGATAAGGAAAAGTGGATACAAGCAATGGTAGAAAAGATGGAGTCGATGAGATTGAATGAAGTTTAAGAATTGGTTGATCTTCCAAAAAGACGCAGAGCGATTGGGAATAAGTGGGTTCTTAAAATAAAGTGTAAAGTTGATGGTTCGATTCAGAGATATAAGACTCGCCTTGTAGAGAAAGTGTATAACCAACAATAAGGAATTGATTATGAGGAAAAAATTTCTCATGCGGAGAGATTTATCACAATTCGCCTTATTCTAGCAATAGCGGTAAGTATGGATCTAGAATTATATCAACTAGATGTAAGCATTGTTTTTCTCAATTTAGAATTAAAAGAAGAAATTTGCATGGAACAACCCGTTGGGTTTATTACTAAAGGTCAATGGCGAAAAATATGTTGACTTTTCAAATCAATATATGGCCTCAACCAGTCTTCAAGACAAAAGTATACACATTTTTATAATATCATAGTAGCATATAATTTTGAAATGATTAACGAAGATAATTGCATATATATCATAGGATCCAAAGATCAATTTGTGATCCTATCATCAAATGTTGATGACATGCTAATTCTTGGAAGCATTATGGAGTTTGTTAAAATAGTCAAATGTTGGTCATCGTCCAATTTTTAAATGAAAGATATGAGTGAAGCTACATATATTCTTGGAGTTAATATTTTCAGAGATCGTTCGAAGAGGTTGTTATTTCTTTCGCAAGAGATGTACATAAATAAAGTCTTTGAACGATTCCGTATGCAAGATTGTAAATCCATTGATATTCCTATTGCGAAACGTTAAGGATTGAACAGTGGAATGTGTGCTAAGACTCTACAAGAGCATGAATGAATGAGAAGTGTTCCATATGCAAGTGGAATACTTAGGTCAAGCACAATCCAAGTCAAGCACACCTTGAAGGATACTAATTCTGATTGGGGGGGAGATATTTGAAGGATACTGCTGATTATTTGCTGAGTTATCAAGGAAGTGATGTACACCTTGAAGGCTATACTAATTTCGATTGGGGGGTGATACTCATGAAAGGAAATTTACCTTTGGCAATGTATTCTTACTGAATAATGGCATCATAACTTGGAGCAGTGTGAAGCAAAAGTGTATAGCCTTATCTACAATGAGAGCTGAATTTGTGGCATTATCAGCAGCAGTACAAGAGAGTGTTTGGCTTAAGAGGTTTTTATATCGGTTAGGTGTTACTAAGGATGTTGCAAATTTATTATAGATTAATTACAATAGCCAAGTAGTAATAACTTACACTAAGGATCCATTGCAAGACCAAACATACAAACTCCAATTATATTTTGTGAAAGACATGGTTTTACGAAGAAATGTGAATGTCCAGTATAAATCTATACATAGAGTGATAGCAGATCCTATGATGAATGCAATTCCTCAAGATGTCTTTCTTGGACATGTGAAATCTCTAGGACTGCTAGATATTTATTTTTCCCACCGTTCACGATTAATAGTATTTTCTATCATTACTAATGCCTATAAGTTCTTATAACATTTTATGGATGTTAATGCTTAGTGTATTTTGTAGAGATTGTATGTCACATAGATGAAAGGTTAGTCCACCCACACGGATAACCGCCTCTATTTACCGCGTGATAAATAGAGATGAGCCAATTTTAATCTTATTATCCAGGTGATAATTGAGAGCTCAAGCTTAAAATATAGATATTGTCTTAGCAGAATATTAGGATGAAGACTTAATGTATGTCCACAAGTGAAATAACCCATATATTTCACTTTACTTGTCTTTAATGCCATATGTGAGTTACGTATCGGAACTATCATCTATACGGTGTTATGTGGAAAGACATATACTTCATGGGAGAAGAGAAAATATCATAATATGTATTTCGTTCTACATATGCATGAGACGACCAATAAGAGCTGGCAAAAGTTTTGATCTCAATTTTTAAGCCGTGTGAGAATCTTGAGGATAGGTATTCCTCATTTAGTGCCCTCACGATTCTTACTTATTCTCAAGATCTCTATTGAATATTTGCTATTTTAGGATGTTGCCAATTGTCATGACATTGATTTGATCTATTGGGACATTTTAGAAAAGCCAGTTGAACTAAGGTTAAGAGGTTTAAGGTAAGAAGTTGATCAATTTGGACTTTTAGTCACATTATATTTTTGTATTCACAAACCAGTCAATTTTGATTATTTTCTGTGATCATAATTGTGAATACAACATATCATACTTATGTATATATATGTATAAATGAACCACTAATTGATCTTGGATACCGCATACGAAAATACATTCTATACGTTTATGGCCAATTTTGAGCTGCTATATTCTTAAATGTCTAGCAATTGTGATGACACGAAAACCATCACCTGCTTATAGGTGAATTAATATTTAATGAGTTCGGATTATTGGATAAGTTATAAGGATTTTTATCCCGACTTCAGCGTATTTTAAAGATATTTTTAAGGAATTTTTATGGACCCGATATTATTTTTAGGGATATTATATATTGGAATTAAGTCCCATCGGGTCAAGTGCGCACAAAATTGGGATAATCGGTGTCATGCCCCGATTTTCGGGCACGCAATATCCCTATCTAAACTCCTCGAGCACGTTATCGACCATTTATTTTAATCTTCTTATTAAGCACATGCGGAAACGATTAACTCTTGAACGACCAACACTAAGTAGGGATAGGAAAGCAAGATGCATAGCAATCGACATCAATAAAAGGTTATTTCGTTAATCCCGAGGAGATGCATTTATACACACAAGCCCCACTTTAGGGCTACCTCCTATAACCCTAAAAAATACTAGGTCGAGGTTCACATTACTCTCCAAACTACTCCGATAAGATTCACATTCACTTCCAATTCTCCACAACTAAGGACTTTAAAAAGGGTTAACAATAGCATGGTGAGATCTAAATCTCAATGAGTCAATGCCTAAGCCCGACTAGGGCGTTGATTCGCTCAGGGCAACATAAACATACAACAATAGCCGATAACATATCAATATCGGGCGGTCTACACTACGCTCTAACTAATCACAAGAATAGGCATAACCCAGCAATATATCCACAATCACATGCGAACTTACCATGCCTTGGTTCATGCGTAAGGCAATGCTCGAGACGACTCAATAGTCATTCCAACAAAGACATACAATCAGAACACCTAAACAACTTGCATGCACAAAGACCCATACGTGTTCCGATTATTAATGGCCAATCAGCCTGGTACACTAGGCAGTTGGTGCTCTTTTGGAGGGACCAAGCACCGTTCCATTTCTCCGGCAACGGCAACTGCTAGGCCGTGTGATTCCATCAACACGACACGACATAGCAGACATTCTTGTAAGGAGCTTCGGTCCATCCCAAACTACGACCATCATCCGACTAATCCGATATCACGGATTGACGTGCATCTAACAAATCGTGTGATTCCGATTGGCATTGCACGAGCTTGTCAAGAAATCCATTATATGACCAGACAAGTATACCGTACAACCAATCAATTCTTATCTTTTGCATTTAATCAAATGCTCATATGGTCACGCTTAAAAACCTAGCCCAATGCCATTTTCATGCTCAAATATACAGTTTGATCCATACGTTGTCATATGAATGCATAGTTTATCCACGGGACATTGCAATCGATACAGGGTGATTACACCTCATATATATATACATATACATATATATACACACACACCCATAACACTCGGTAGTCAAACAATAACACCCAATAGCCACTCTATAGTAATAACTAATTAATTAATAATTAACTATCCCGATTGCAATTATTTAGTCCGACTATAATTATTTAATCCGATTACACATGGTCGAGCCTATATTACCTAATCAATCCGACAATCCATCGTCCACTCGGCTCTAGCCAATCACTCATTTGCAATCGACCAATCACAATCAATCACCAAATTCAGTCTAATCGCCAATTAGCCACAGTCCATCTAGCTAACCGGGCTAACTTATTTAATCCGAATCACTAACTAAAACCGACCTCAATTATCTACCTAAACACCTATTTACACTAACTAAACTAACTCTAAACCTAGTTAATGATCTAACCGCGAGTTAGGGGTTAACTCACAAATCTAACAACGTTCGGTGATGATTGGAGCACGGTAGTGACGATGACAACACACGGCCCGGGCGGCTCACGACGACTACAAGGGTCGGCACGGCGGATGGAGCTCGCAAGCTAGGGTTCTTGGTTCCAACGGCCGACGGAGCTTACGGGCTTGGGTCAAAGGACTGACGGTTTCGAATTTGCTGGGTCCAGTTTTGATGGCTCGCGGGTTTATGGTAGTGAGAACTTGGCGGCTAGGTCACGAGTCACACGGCTTACTAGCAGGTCCTCGGGGTGTAAGGGTCGACGGCATAGCGGTGCACGGCAGAGGGGCTCTTGGGATCTCGGGGTGATAGTGACTTGAGGACTCGGGTTCGGTAAGGGTAGCGCCGGTTCACGGTAAGGACGGCTCGAGGGGGTGGTAGCTCAAGGCGGGGTCACGGTCGATGAGGCTGGTGGCGATCGGGTGACAGTTGGAGTTAACGGTGTGCTGGTGGCAGCAACGGAGGCTAGATGGAGGTGAGGCGGTGGTTGTAGTGTCGTCGGGGAAACCGAGAGGGAAAGTAAGGGACGAAGGGTGCGGGTCTCGAGTTTCATGGCTACAATGGGTGGTGAGCTGGCAATGAATTCATGGTGTGATGATAGCGGGATGGCACAACAGCCACGGGGGGTCGTAGCGATGGCGCAAGTAAGGCGGAAAGGGGAGAGGCGTCGGGGTGGTCGTCGGAAGGGGGCAAATAGGAAGAGAGAGAGAAGATAGAGAGGGAAAAGAGAGAAAGGACTTGATGTGATGTTGGGGTGTTGGGAATTTGACTTGTGGAAGAGTGACATGACAAGTGGGGCCCTAAAGTGGTCAACTCAAGTTTGAATATTTCATCCTGTAGTGTAAATATCTAGAGGCATTTCGGTAAATTGGTAAATGAGTACCGGTAGGTCATTTAGCTCAATCGACAAAGGAAAAAATTGGAATTTTCATAGAAAGGGTTCGGTCGGGGCTAGGTTCAAGCGTGAAGGGTCTTAGTCCTATGGCTCGGCGACTCGACTATTTCTGACCGACGTTTTAGAGCAATCCAATTGTTGCCTCTCAAATCATCAAAAATTCAAATTTGCTTACTAGGCCGGAATTCGCGATTAAAATCCATCGAATCTATTTTTCCTACGGATGTCGAAATTTTAGGATATCTCAACCGAGAACCGAATTGGGACATGAAGCTATACGAGGACACTTGTCACCACGTGGCAAGGCAGGTTGCCACGTGGCGGCCGTAGGTCATAACTTTCACCTGCTTAAAATAGGGCCAGGTTAGTACTTGACAATTTATGGTCATTTGGCACAAAATTGGAATTCGACTAGTGTAAGCACGACAAAATAGTCAAGCACGAAAAAGCAGAAGCATGAGAAATCATTAAGCACGACACGTCACAAGCCGACTCCACTACAAGCAGCTGCAAGCAAGCAACTGTAAGTACAACATGTTACAAGGCGACTCTATCGCAAGCGACTAACAAGCACGATAAATCATAAGCTGACTATACTGTAAGTTGACTAGTTTAAGCTCACTGGACCATTATAAATAGAAATCGTTGTCAGTTCATTCAGCAGCTATTGTAAAAAATTATGTCGCTACTTTGCTGGAACCACCAGCCACTATTTGAGACCGCCTTAGTTGTCCGCTTGCCATTGCCGTCGCCGTTGTTGCCCGCGACACATGCTACCGTACGTATGCCCTTGGCCGATGCCATTAGCCGATCGTCCTAGCCTTATGTCGCCTTAGTCTTCGTACCATCGCCGTTCATAGCCTTTGACCGTGCAGCATTCCATTCTATCCGTTGGTTCGTCTGTTTGGTTTCTCGATTTGTCCAGGCGGTAGATCTCTATCCTTACTACTATACTTTCTATGATTACGGATGAGAGTATTGGATTTGATAATTGATGAATTGTGATAGAAGATTTGGATATGATTATGAGATCTACTGTTCATGACGATCGTGATTGCTTTGGTGGGATTTTGATATCTACCGTTGATGTGGGATATATTTGGTTTTCATGAATGATCCTCAATTCTGTGATGTTATAGTTGGTGTAGTTGTTTGGCCTGGAGATCCTACTTGCGAAGGAGCTTTGGCTTACTTCCATCGATTAACCATTTTTCGGATAAGCTAGCCCGAGATGGTTGGAGTGCTGGGGATTGTGGATGATGACTTGGGAAATTCATAGTAGATTGCTCTCTCAAGTACTCCTCCCATGTAAATATTGTAAATAAAGTGAGTAGCTATATAAAAATGTAACAAGGAGTGGATGGTGAGTTTGGAATAACGAGTTATGAATAAAAGTGTGTTGTTTGAAATGTGTGCATCTGGTTATTGAATCGTAAAAAGGCTATACCTTTCGTATAGGCGTGCCTGCTTGGATGTTTTATTTTGACATGCACTTGTGCCCTTTATGGCTGCTTGATTGTTTTGACTTAGAGCTTTCGCATCCACCAAGTTACTCGATTAAGAAAAGGAAAGAATAACTAAAGAAAGAGAGTGAGGTTTTAGAAAGCCTTCCCTATGGAGTGCCAGTAGTATGGGACATCACAGCAACAAGTTGTCCGTGTGTGCTGGTCGCACAAATTGTTTGCTAATATGAACCTTACAAGGAAGAGGGTATTGTGTATAGTCCATAATGTGTGAGTGGGAGATGTTGGAATTAATTCATTAAAATGAATTAATTCTCCCATAATGGGCTAAAATCGAATAGCGGTTACTAGAGGGCGGTTACTAAAAGGTGTTTTCCGGAGAGCGGTTATCGAAAAGTGATAACTAGAGGGTGGTTATTTTTTTTTAGTAAAAGGAGAAACACTTACGTTGTTTTTAGTTCCTTCCAAGAGCACTCTCTAGAAAAGACAAATGCTTTCCAAAACTCCCTTGCACTCAAACGGACAATTTTTCTCAAGGTCGCGTTTCGGAGGCACTTAATTTGTGGATAGTGTATACGTTTGGTATGTGATAGTATCCCGATCAACGATACAAGTTTGTAATTCCATTGGACATGTTTAATATGATTTTTCGTGCATTCTTCGTTACAGACTTGAAATTCATTTCCTTTATTGGAATTTGTTTCCATTAGCAAGGCTAGAGCGATGTACGAAATTTGCTTATGCCAATCAATGAATCATCGGTTGTGTTGATTTACGACTTGTTCACGATATTCAATTTTTAGGGAAAAGTACACTAGAAGTGACATAACTTGTGTACGGCGTTCACTTGAATGCCATAACTTTCAAAATGTTCACGTAAGTACCATAACTTTCAAAAATCGTTCACTTGAGTGCTACGTTGGAGCAAAATCGTTCACTTGAGTGTTACAGTAACTTTTTCGGCGTGCCACGTCATCTTACCGGCAAGCCACGTCAGCTTTTCCAACTAACCACGTCAGCTTTTCCGACGTCCATGACAACATGGCACTCAAGTGAACAATTTTTGAAAGTTATGGCACGCAAATGAACGCCGTACAAAAGTTATGGGACTTCTAGTGTACTTTTTCTCAATTTTTACATACTTCATAATGGGTAAGGAACCCTCATGGTTTCATCGAAGGAGTAGTTGCACTTGTTGCCACTCCTCGCTTTTTTCAATCTAGCAAGAACTTTTAGTTATGGTTGGGTCTGAACATTTAGTTATCAAAATCATCCCATTGCACTATTGAAATAATTCATAATAGGCACGTGGACAGATTGTTGTGGGACACCCTAATCCAGTTCACTTTAGGACTTATTCACTTTATCTCATCCTATATTGAGCCTCATAATTCCATCCTTTGATCTATGTAGTATCTTGAATTTCGTAAACCAAATGTCCTAGCATGCTGGTTCGCAGGGTCTTTCTCATATCTTAGATTCAGGTTATCTATGAAAAAGAAAAAAAAATTAAACTAGACTAGATTAGTCACTAATCTATGTATGAAAACATAAGTCGATCGAACATCCAAAGCCTCGGTTAGTGTTAGGGAAATCACACTACTTAAATGCACCTATGGAAGCACTGATAAAACAAAACATTGAGATGTCTGATGCGGGTGTTCAGCTACGAGTGGAACGAATTAACATTGGAATGGATTAAAAGTCCATAACGCCATTTACATATGGCAGCTCTATTGTTGGTTGTCCTAGATATCGGCTAGCAAGATCACCTAAAGGGGGAGTCTGCATTGATTTCTAAAGTTCATTGAAATCGCCTATGCACCCCATCTCTAAGTGATATCGATAGCACCAACATATGGTGGTGACCCTAGTGATCATGGGGACCAGGAGAAGCTAGATGAATGGTTGGCCGAGGTCGACGATGGCAGAAGTGGCGTCGACGATGCCAAATAGGCTCCGTCGGGCCTCTTGCGCACAAGGATATGGTTTATATTTGAAAACTGGCTCTATCGGGTTTAACTGGGTCTAAGGAGATGTCAGGCCGGGTTCTCGAAGGTCAGTTCGGTCCGAGGGTGTTGAGCTGAGAGAGGACAACGTTGTTTGGGGTTGGTCTTGTGTAAGCAGACCCCCATGCAATGTCGTTTTAGATGGTCCAGAGCTCCTACTCAAAACGGCGATGGATTGGCCTCTGTTCCATAACCAAAATGCCGTCATTTAGGCAAGGTGGGCCACGACACCGTTTTGGGTTCTGCAAGCAAGTAGGATTAGTCAGCCGAGTTGGGTCTAATCTCGGGTTGGCCTAGCTAGCGTCCATACGCGAACGCCTTGGTATGACACCATTTTAGGTTTGCATAGTCAATCCAAAACGGCCCCATTTTTATTTTTCAAAATAAAAAATCAAAAAAATATTTTAAAAAAATTTAGAAAAATTCTACAAAATCGCAAAAAGAAAATAAAATTTTGAAAATTTAGAAGAATGATTTTTAATACATTTATAGCCTATTTGTATTTTTAAGCTTCCGTTTGGCAATGGTGGCAGACCGAAGTCTAGTCCAATTTGATTCATATACATTCGATCATGTTTTGGTTTTGTTATTTTGGAATAATTACTAATATTGATCTGGTCTCCATGCCTACATTTCAGTCAATAGTTAGCTTCTTTCCATATCATGAGCATTTACTCCAACACTATATTTTGATAAAATTGCCTTAATCGCTTTTTACTACTATGGTAAGGATTAAGTAGGTAATTGCACGAAAATGACAGAAAACCATTATGCATGATTATCTAGCACCGGTTAGACACCTGTAGGCTTTGCATGATAAACAAAATATGTGGTCACCTTAGGGTATATCGACTGGTTAGATACTAAAAGGGTGCATATTAGATAATTAGCATAAACAAGTCCTCGAATCTAGATGTCTGGTTGTGTAGGAATCGAGACGATTCTCTCATGTCACAATTGATTTTTAGCCAACCCCAAGAGGCTAGTGGCGACTCCTAGTAACTTTTTAGGTTGCTAATCACAAAAACGAAATCCAAAATTATGCGAGGTATGACTTGGGAGAGTCCGCGTCATTGACCGATGACAATACCTCTAAACTTGCCGGACCCTCGGGAAAGGGAAAAGCGAGTCGTGACAACTATATTCTAAATAATATGCTAACTAAAATAAAAAGTAAATCAGAACTACTAATAAGAGATACACTAAATGTTAGAAAAACATATCGTAAATTTCTAGCAAATCTTTCGTAATAGACCCAAACCAAGGTCATAGGTTCATGTTTGTTAATTGGACTTCGATTTGGTGACTTTAGGCCTTTAAGAATCGTTATTCACCCAAACTAAGAGATTTGGAAAGTTTCATTCGATTCCGAGACCTCTAGGTACGATAACGAGCACCGGAACGAGATTGGGTTATTAAAAAGTTTGACGAAAGTTTGACCAGCGGTAACACTCCTATTTTAATGACGGGCGCCTCAAATTGACAAACCACGAACTTTCGACGACAATGAAAAAGGGGCAACTGGTCCCGAATAGTAAAAAGTTGACTATCAGACTATGGCAAAATGGGTATCTCGTCAGTACATTTTCGAACAATTTGTGGTCCACTCTAGGTCAATTGAAGGATTTCTTGATACTAGGGGTAAAACATGACATTTGAATAGTTTACATTCAAAACATTTTCTAGAAAGTTCGACATTCTTGTAGCACTCTCACATGAGCCGCTTAGCATTAGAGTTTGCATATAACTTTTTTCCTATTCTACACATGTAAGGAAGTGGCACGTAACCCATATTTGATCCCTTTTCGCTATCCGCAAAGTTTGTTAGAAACTATAGCTTGTTTGAGCCCTTTTGACTTTATACTCCTGACCCTTATTGGCAGGTCGCTATTATAAAGCCAGTAGCTTCTGCACGATTATACCGACTGGCTCAAATCATTGGCAGTCCCGTGCAATTTTATCTTTGGAGTACGTGGAAGCACTTGCTTACGAGGTTATCTATCCTTGCAAAATATTACACAATCGGTCATAAAACCTATTGTGTAAAGTCAATTCAGTCCTAAATTTTTCATTTTTTTTTTCAATTTAATCTAAATTCAAATGTAATCATTCTGTTCAATTTTCGCTATAAATTACTGACATGGTGGTCAAACAATTGATAGCCACCCTACATGCGATTTCTCACTAAAATTGGTCAAAAGGACTACACTGAAATTTTGCACAAAAATTTAGGATTAAATTGACAAAATTGAAAAGTTTAAAATGGAATTGGCATTCGTACAATAAGTTTATAACTAATCGCGCAACTTTTTTCTCTATCCTTTGTGTTGCCCTCATCTAGGCATGGTCATTGAGTTCCAATAATAATCAAATGATTGTACCAAAGACGCATTTTGGAAGTCATTTTGGAAGTCATTTCTACCTTCACAAACATAGCCTTGTAACACTCTCCACATGCTTCATTTGTGATTCAGTACATTCATACATCTTTAGCTATCCAAAATACTATCTGAAGTCGCAGCTTATCTGAACCATCTGGCCCAACGGTAACCCTCCTCTTATTGCGGGCAGACCTCCAGTTTGACTCTGCGTTGTGATCAACAAACGAAAATGGATGAAAGGCTAGTGGGATTGACGAGGGGGGTCTTCTATACTTTCACACGTGTAAGTGTTGTTAATTTCGTAGTTACCCATTATGACGTACCTAAATCAACTTATAAAGGTATTGTCGGCATAACTTTGAAGTTTCAAAATTGAAAATTGTCGTTATGTCAAAAGACGCCAATTAATTCCAGTTTTCACACATATTAATATATCAAAATCGCTCTTCTTTATTCGGTGCACGGTTCGATTTATTTTTTATCCTTTCACCATTCTAAAAGCCTGTCAAAAATCGCTCGTTGTCCAGGCTTTCTGACCCCTACAACCACTCCCCGCCCTCATCAAATTGGATCGTTACGCACATAGTCACCGATACCTTGATTATTACCCCACAAATGGAAATAAAAAATATATTGTTACATCCACATCATATTAAAAGAGATCCTAGAGTTTTTTTTAATCATTTTATCAGTCCCTTCGTGCTAGAGGTTCCTTCGTACGAGAGGAGAAATGTCAGGTCCTCGAGGAAAAAATATTGATTAGGAGCAATGTGGGTGACGAGTTCGATACATTCTGTCCATAAATCCTATCTATCGCGCGATTGTTTCTTAACGGAGTAATGTCTACTTCCCAAAGTTCTGGTTATGTGAGACGGAGTTTACTAACCCATTCATTTACTTGTCATGGTCACATTAGCAAATCTCTGATATTTGCAATTATCTAATTATTGCATATTTTAGCACTGAATCTATAAACATTTGTGCATGTAGATTCTTTTTTGAAATATTTATAATCTTAATTTTAAATTTGATTGAAGAAATTCCGGCTTCTACATCATAAAAAAAATTATTTGTAGAAAGCCATATTTTATAATTGTATATATTCAAAATGTGAAACTATTATCAGAAAAATATAACGATTCTTTAAGTTGATGACGACAAAATTTTGCATGTAAGCGTTTGTTTATTTCGCGAAAAATAGGTGATTTACAATTTTTTTTTTAATAATGATTTCTTGTATCTCTTGCAAAAGTTGATGAACAAAGACATGAATTGTTGTTGATAGTAAAAATATTTTTATTGGCTAATTATTTTGAGTAATTATTTTTAGAAAAATATTTTCCAAACGAGTCAGTTTTCGCAAAACAAACCAAACCTAAGTTACATATACTGAACTTTTAGGACGTTGAAATTAAAGGTTGATGTAACAAATTCCTACATATTAGTTTTTCTTTTTTGTGAATCCTACATGTTAGTTCAAAAGAGGGAAATTAAATGCTTAAAAAGTCATATTCCAATATTGCTCTGCATATAAGACTATTTATTTGTTAAAACTAGCCGTCAACAACAATATAAATCAAAATTAAAGACCAGTTACATTACATTTTCCAAATATTCAAATACGATTGAAAGAATTATCCAGGATAATTCCTATCACTTTATAATTGGTGAGAACAAACTTTGGGTTAAGGATTACGATAAAGATTTCATGAGCTTTGAACGAGTTTCAGTATTATATGAATTTCGGTAACTCTTGCAGAATTTTCACGATAACGTACCTTTACTTAGCATTTCGGTAACTCTTGCAGAATTTTCATGATAACGTATCCTTTACTTAGCAATATCTTGCAAACAAATAAATATCACAAGGTGAAAAAAATCACGGAAAATCAAAAAGAAAAATTACCTGCAATTTTAAAAGGTTTTAAGAGGTGAAATGTCTAGGTTTTGTTTTCACCAAGAAGATGTTCTACATGAATATTTGATTGGCAACTAATCAACCCAACTGCAACATTTGGGGATGATAAGTAACATTTCATGTTGTTTATTTGTATCTGTTATTTCTCTAAAAATATAAGATTAATAGGTATGCCTTCGGACTAATTGAAGGAAAAATAAGGAGATTTTGACCAACTTTGTAAAGTGATGAAGGCGTCACCGATCAACATTTAGCACACCCAATAGAGTTTGTCAGAACGCTAAATTTACTTTGAATCATCTATTGGCATTCTGGCAATATTTAAATATTTACAATCGTGTTTCCTTTTAATGATATTACTATCCCAAAGCATATATTACAACATCAACAAATTCAAAATGTAGTTCGCATCATTCTCTAAAATATATCTTACCTAAAAGTTATTACAACTTCCAAACGATACTTTATGCTCCTTTTAATTTACTATCAATTATTCTCGGAGTTGTCAAAATATGAGGCCTCCAAGTATTTTAGTATGGTGAGATCAATGTGTTTTTACCATATTATTTGTTGTTATGTAAGTATGAAACAATTTAACTAAAAATCATTATACAACTAAATTAAGATTTACAAAGTTCAGAAACAAATATTTATTTGAAGCATCAATAAATGAGAGTTTTACTAACAACCAACTGTTGGCAATAAAATTTTGACAAGAAAAATAAGAAATACGAGTCAATTTGAAAATAAATCGGGGGAATTCTGAATATGCATAGTTGGAAAGGAACTATTGTGAATTTCTCTCAATATGCAAATTCAATATCGCATTTTTTTCGCAAGATATCAAATAATTTTTTATGATATGTTGTTTTTATTTTGTCATTTGATGAACAGATGTCCACCAACCCTTACCCAAAAAAAGAAAAAACAAAGAGAAAAAGAGATTGAGACAAAATGATTAGTAATAAGAAAAAGAAAGAGAATTTCGTAAAAAATAAAATTGATATACGTGAGATCCGAAATGTATTTTGAAGAAATCACCTCTAACTCTCTATAAATAGAGAGAAGCAAATGGAGAAGAGAGAACAAACCATTTTACTCAAGAAAAATTACGTGGATATAGCTCACTCGCAGTTTACAAACCAAGTCGATGGCCAAAAGGTGAATATTCCGACAAATGAAAGAAATGTATCGAAAGAGAGGAATTTACATTAATACATTATGCTGTCATGTTGTATTGATTCACATTATTTTACATGATTAAAACATTTCATGTACTTATATTATTAATTGTTAATTCAATAAATATCACAACATTATGTGTCATGTTTTCTTTTATTCTGCTTATGAAAATTAGCTGGATAAAAATTTCTACAATTTTCTGTATATAATTTCTCTTAGGAAAATTCACCTCCACAACAAAAATTAGAATGATAGAATAGATTTATGCTTAAACATGTGGAATGCATGAGCATCTTGCAAGTTAACATAAACATTTGATAGATATTTATATGTATATATGTATGTATAAATAAAAACATATATACAATACATATAGAAGGAAGAGGAGGAGGGGCTTTAAGATATGTACGTGATATATATTATGGCCCTTTTCCTTTCTGACTCTAGATTGACTAAACGAAATTTCTCACGCTTTGACGCCGATGAAGAAGAGATTTTGGGCATCATCTTCGGTTGTCGGGTATTCTTGTTTCCTAACTTGCAAACAACAAAGGGGGGTTGATGGGAATTCGAAAGCCTAACTTCAAGGGATTTTGACCATCGTGTCTCTGCATTCTTTTTAACTGGTTATGGTGGTCGTTGCATGGAAATGCCCCTTTTTCCCTTTCGGTGGCCAAAAAAGTTGCCCCATGCACATAATTCCACGCCATGCACTCTCGCTTCACTGAAATTGAAATTTGAATGTTACGTTCAATGATTTTAGTCATATCCTAAGATCCCAAATTTTGTTACGGTGTCGAGCATCTTGACAGCATGGGAAAGGATTGGTCATGCCTTGTTCCTGCAACGAGCAACAGAAGGCTAATACCTCGTTATGGTGCCTCACAGAGGAGTCCCGGTCTGGGCCCAAGCTCTATGCCCATCTAGTTGAACATAGAATTGAGATCTTCTAAATTAAGAGGGCAAATTTACTTTGTGAAATTTACTCCATTGAGAGACCGATACGTCAGTGCTAGATCAGGAAAGGAAAGGGTAGGGCTTGTTTCGTTCATAAGAACGTTTTCAGCATTCATTTTCAGTCATTTTAGTGTCACAGAAAATGAAGACTATTTTCCATTCCTTCATGGCAATAAAAATTTTTTACGTGAACAAAATTATGGAAAAACATATTTGGTCATTTTACTTCTGATGTTATAAAGTATTTTCTTCCGTATAATGAATAGATCGCATTCTCTTTCGGCAATAAAAAAGTTCTGAAACACGACTTTTATTTATATATTTGGAGACGCTTTTCAATTTGCAAAGCCTTAGATATACTAATTGGTTCTTTCCACGTTATTTGCTCGATGGGAAAACCAATTTTTGGACCTATATTAACTTCTCAATACCCTCCATCAATTTGGTCAAGTTTGAATAACCCGACATTTCCTTATCTCGTCACTGGGGTCCCGAGGACAAATAGTTAGATTCAGCAATTAGTCATATTAGAGTATAAGATACGTTGCATGTTAGAGGGCAGGAGCGACAAGGAACAGATATCAGGAGGATTCGCCGACCCCACGGAAATAGGAAATGGACGGTTAATGCAGTTGGCAAATGTCAAACTAGGATGCACTTTATAGATTTCGCGAGCCTAGGGCTCATTAAAGTATTACAAGGACCCGCTGGATAACAAAGCATTCTGATATGAATTTATGCCACATGATATACATTAAAGGTGTCAAATGTGGGTTGGGTTGGGTTGGGTTCGGGTCTGGTCAAAGATTGTTTGACCCAAATTGACCCATTTTTATGCAATAAAATTTTGACTACCCATACAAAACTCGACCCTTTCCTAATACATACCTGACCCAACCCATATTAATAAAACGCATCCATACTTAACCCCTAGGAAGTACGGACACTCTTTGACACGCATTCAACATGCTCCGATACATGGCTAACGCTCCCGGCATGCCGGTGACACGTGAGTCCGGAATCCCGACTTGCCATTCCGACACGCACGGGTCAATTTTAAACAAAATGAATATTTTGGGGTCAAAATGTAAATCTATCAAAATCTAATATTCTAAAATCCTCCAACCTAATCGACTCATCCCTAACTGCCGCCTCTCACCCTCACGACTCTTGACTTTCTTGGCTCTCTAGCCCTCTTGTGTCTTGTCTCTCGGCCTCTCTCACCCTCTCATCTCTCGCACACCATCTCTAATCCCCTTGCACTATCTGTCCCATGGATTTTTTTTTTACTTATTGTTAAATGTTAAATTTAATAATGGAATGTGAATTTCTTTATATATATATATATATATATATATATATATATATATATCTCCAAGTTTTATGGATTATTGGATGGAATATAGTGGAATTTATCAATTCGTAACAATGAATAATATTAACAAACCGTAGATCAATGTTTTCAGTGTAAATTCATTCTAAGCTCTCTTTCTATTATTTCTTTATTTGTTGATTTGAATCAAATTAATTTGATTTAAATAATCATAAAATTGATAATTTATCATGTACATATAAAATATATATTTAATATATAACGTGTCACAACGTATTGAAATTCTCTAATTTTTTAGAAATGAGGTGTGGGTGTATCGAATCCTGTCATGTCGCGTCGCGTCGCATGTCAGTGTCCATACTAATTAGCTTAACCCCACCTATGATAATAAGTACACATCCATTTAGCTCAATTTAAGCTCATATAAGTAAAATAACAAAATATGAAGATGTAAGTCAATAAAATGAAAAATAAAATAAAATAAAATCTTATTGTAAGCAACAATTGGCTCGAGTGTGAAGTCGACGTTGCTAGCAGGTCTAATAAGTCTTAATGACCTTTTTTAATCCCACCGTTCACTTAAGTTGCAAAAACAATTTCAAAATAATAATATAAAAATAAGTTAAAAAGCTAATTCCCTAAAAAAAGAAAATGAAAATAAAAAGAAATTCTGAAACAGCAGAAGACCATAACACGGCTTGGCTACTGCACAATCGTCTTCTTCCTCGACCGGCATATGCACGCCACCTCCTCTGCATCATCTTGGTCACTCTATCACGCCAAGACCATCCACACTCATCAGGCCGCGGCCTTTTGTAGAGCAAGTTGAGGCTTTCTCTTAACACTTTTAAACAACTGATGTAGGATAATTCCAATAATTTTTCACTCACACATCGGACTAGGTCAGAGCAATAGCAACCCTTTCTGAGTGACTATTAAGTACATACTTGTTGATAACCTGAGTTATGATACCAGTGTTTGGTAGTCTTGGGCCTCTCTCACTCTAAAAGCTAGTTCAAAAGGTGAGACTTTTCTTCATACTTATAAACTAACTACCAGCCCCTTTCACAATCGATGTTGAATAACCCCAACAATCTCTTCCTTACAAATTGGGGTTTAGATCGAAGCAGTAACAGCCATTTTCCAGTGATTGTTGGGTCCAGATTTATTGGTAACTTGAGCTGTAATATCATTCATTGGAGCAGGCAACATAAGTCCGATACATTCTCCTGGAAAGATCGTCAAGAGAGAGCCCCAGGTCAAGCCCATCAACATATCTAGTTGGACCTATCTTCACTTAAAATCTTACGCCAAGGAGTTATATGCCAACTTGAATATGCTAAATACTCCAGACAACACTAATCCTCTTATGTGAGACTTGTCTAACAAAGCTCACAAGTGCATCTCAACAATCTCCCCCTTATGTGTAAGCTGTAGTGTTAGGTATGTTCCACCTTATCAAGTATCATTTTACATCAAATTTATCTCAACTTGAATCTCTTTCGGTCTTGGTTTCTTTTTATGGATCGAACCATGAAGTCTACCATTGGGCCCATCTTGCTACTCCTCAACGCTCATCGACCCGAAAACAGGGTCGATCACCAGATTCCTTCCTTGAGCTACCAAACATCGATACATAATCAATCAACCATCTACTCTAATACCATTTGTTAGGGAGAACGTAGCAGAAGGCTGATACTTTCACCCTAATAGATCGCCAAGAGGGAGCTCAAGTTTGAGCTCGTTAACATATCCAATTCGATCCATCTTCACTCAAAAACTTAAGCCATCGAGTTATGGGCCAACTTAGATGTATTAACTCTTCCATAACACACCAATTCTTTGATGTGGGACTTCTCCGACACAACCCATACTTGCATCTCAATAATCTCCCAATCACATGCGAGCTCTAGTGTTAAGTTTGCTCTCCCTTAATCCAAGTATCATTCTATACCAACATATCTCAACTTGAATTTCTATCAACGCCCAACTTCACTCATGCTTTCTTTATCTAGACCAAACAATGAAGTTTGTCATCGAGCCAGTATTGCTACACCACAATGTCCATCACTCGAAAATTGCATTCGTCACCAAATTCCTTCTTGAGATATTCACCAAATATCGAAATAAACTAGAGGCCCACTAATCGACCATCGACTCTAATACCATTTATTGGGAGTGTGCAGTAGAAGTCTAATACCTTTACCCGGGGAGATTGCTAAGAGTGAGCCCAAGTCTGAGTCCGTCAACACACTTTTTTTTTTTTTGGTAAGGAGAGTCCGTCAACATACTTAGTTGGACTAACTTTCACTCAAAAGCTTAAGACGATGAGTCATTGACCAACTTGAATATATTAACTACTTAACACCACATCAATAAGTTGATGTGAAATTTTTCTAACTTAACTCACACATGCATCTTAAGAATCTCTTCGTCACATGTGAGCTCGGTGTTAAATCTGCTCCCATTAATCAAGGTATCCTTCTGTATCAAGATCTCTCGGCTTGAATCTCCATCAATGCCCAACTAAATCCCTAGTCTCTTTTTCCATGCCAAACCATGAAGTCAATCATTGGAAAGCATTGCTACACTAAAAAGCCTATCTCCCGGAAACTACATTGGTCACTAGATTCCTCCTTGAGATATTCACCAAACATTGGAACAAATTGGGGGTGCCTACCAATCTACCACCGGCTATGATGCCATTTGTTGGGGAACGCGTAATAGAAGTCCGATACCTTCACATAAGGTAATTGCCAAGAGACAGCTCAAGTCCGAGCTCATTAATATATCTAGTTGAATCCATCTTCATTCAAAAGCGTAAGTCATTGAATTATGGGCCAACTCGTATATATTAACTACTCTAGATCACACCAATTCTCCAATGTGATACTTTTCTAACACTATTCATACGTGCATCTCAATAATTAAGTCATCGCCTTTTTCAACTTAAGTTCAAGGACATTAGAAAATCCTATCTAAATGTCGTAGCTAAAGCAAGTGGAGGTCCTCAGCCTCAAATCGAACATTTGAACTCTATCTTCGTTGCTTTAGAGGTCCAAGGCCTCTAGTCCGAGGTCACAGACCTTTTATCGGCATCACATCCGAGTATTAGGGAGAAGAGAGAGAGAGAGAGAGAGAGAGAGAGAGGGGTGTGTGTGTGTGTGTGTGTGTGTGTGTGTATTCCAAAACTAAGAACAAGGGATGGTTATGTTGCTCGGGAGATGAGCAATAAAAGCAATGACAAATGGAGAGAGGTGACAAGACACGAGTGGTGAGCGACAAGCGAGAGGGACGATAGCAATCCTCGAGGGACAAGCAGCGACGATAGTCGTGTCCTTGCTTGGAGCTTTACAGGTTACTTGTTGGGTTTCAATTAAAATAAACTTGGGTTTTAGTATTTCAAACCCATTTTTGGTCTAGTCCACTAAAATTGAGTTAAGAAGTGAGTTTCTTACCCATATTGTCTCCCGGACGTGGTGTTCTTTATATAATTAGCAAGATACCAACATTTTATATGCAAGTTTGAAAATCATACCCATGAGAACATTTGATTGGATGGCGACGTCATATGAATACGGTACTAGATGGATCTATCGAATAATTAATATTCTTTCTTATGATGGAGAGAATACATTGTTGAGGCTAGTGTTATCACCTATAGGGGTGAATAGGTGATTTCAATGATTTTTACAAATTAATGTGGAATATAAGAGAGTGTGCTCAAAGCTTCGTTCAAACGATGATAGATAGTAAGATTTGAGATATCCTCGGATATAGCGTTGAGCGCAATTTTACTATCACAAGACGTAATTAAAGAGAGCAAGGAAAAGAGAATGTGCATAGAGGATTTATCTTAGTTCAACTCTATTCAAGCCTACGTCCACTTCTTCATGCTAGCAGCCGATCATTTGGATTCTACTAGTGAATAGCACAGAGGTTTACAATTTGGTGAGTAGACTTCTCATCTAACACTATTACGCTCGTATGTTCTCCTCTAAGCATTAGTGTTTTGGATCAAAGGTACGTACATGATGTAAAGCTCTCTTGATCTTGAAATTTTAAATCCTATTATCTCATCTGAGCTTTTCTGTCTCGAAGTCTCCTTTTATACTCTTTCATCTCCAACTGTCCATTGCAAGATCTCCAGAGCATTGCTCTCCAAACTTTCCTATTTAGACAAGATCGTATACAAAGGATTTCGTACTTGTTGAGGTCGATAAAGGAAAAAAAAACCCCTTTTGGATCAAATCGCCCATACAATCGTGATGCTGAGTTTCCATAGATAGATTACTTCATTAGATGACTCATCCTCATCCCTATTCAATCCTTGTCCTTGATTGATCTTCATGATTGAAAATCTCGAAGTACGAATCCAACTTGATTGCTAGACATTGTGATGTTGTAATGTTTCAATTAAATTATCTTAAATATATCTCTTGATAATCTAGCCATTGCACGTGAAATACTCCTCTCAGAGCTTGAGCATCATTCCAACATATAAGCTCGATACATCGTCTAAGCCTACTTTGAAAGATTCAATCCCATGTGTCTTGATCCATACACCTTTGGATAATCTGTAAAATAGCATTTCACTACATTAACTTAGATATGAAAGATTATGGATTATTTTGTCAACTTCAAAATCAATTAGGGGTTTTTCTCAACAATCTCGCCCTTTTCTATTAATATACCAATTGTTATGTAAAAGAGGTGTGTGACATAATGATTTTGCTACTCAATGAAATTTTGCTAAATATATCATTTGACACTTTAGCAAAAGATAAGTTCTGAGATAATGATGAATTCAAGGTTTTGAATTTGTTCTAAAAAAGTGATTTCATTTCGCTTTCAGAACTTGTACAACCTATATTAAAGTGTTTGAAAATAGAATATGCATAGGTTTAGAGAATTAATTCTAGAAAATATAAAGTATGTGTTAGAGTGAGAGTGACTTGTATCAAAGTATTTGAAGTATGAACAAGTTTCTTTTTGTTGAGGTCAAATTGTTCATTCTTGATTTGTAGAATCTATATACCTTGCATCTAAATAATGAGCTCAAAAGATTTTGCATAGACTTAGGTCATAGCAGAGTATAGGTTCAGAGCATAAAACATTGAGTTTGAAATTATCAGCGCTTGTTAGCTTTCTCGGAACTTGTTCTTGTAATAACCTGTTCTTTATATCTAAGAACTTGAAACCTATTCAACATGCTCATAGCATGTTATACGATCATTCTCGGGATACAACTTCAACTTCAATGCTTGTTCCCGCAAATAATTATTCACATCTTTCCATGGATATGAGGAGAACCTGCTCTTTATATCTCAGAACTTGAAACTTGTTCAACCTGTTCGGAGCATATTAAACCATCATTCTCGGGGTATTACTTCAACTTTGATACTTGTTCTTGCAAATCATTATTCACATCTTTTCATAGATATGAGAACCTGTACTTTATATCTTTCCCATAGGTTATAATCAACTTCAACTTTCCTTAATAGGAAGACAATTCAAGGGTGTAAATTTCTCCCCTTTTTGTCATTAGCACAAAAGGATAGATCAAACTAGAATATATATTCAATGAAGGATACTTAAGTACGTTCAATCAAAATGACAAAGTACTTGTGCAGAACAACTAAACTCAGAAACATCCATAGTTTGAACACGGATCCAAAATCAATAAATTTAAACACATGAAATGAGTTTTAATTGGAAGGGTTTGGAGTTGGGGTATATGTGGATAGGGCTTGAGTGGAAGTTGAAGGCATAGGGTCAGATAGAAGTTGGACTAGAGAAAACTTGGATAGCTATTCAATCTTCTTATCAAAGTTCTTCTTTAGGTTGTATATCTTCTTGCCCATGTGTTCCGGCTAGAGTGCAACAAACCCCGCATTGGAAGACATCTCCCTCTTCAACTTCATAGCTTCAGAGTCTAGTTTGACCTTCACTTCATCCATATTCACGTGCAGAGATTTCCAGGTATTTGTCATTTTCTCATCAATTGGCTTTGTTTGTATATAATTTCTTTGAGAATCTCTTCAATCGCAACTCTACTCATGTCTTTTTCTACCTAAACAGCAGCATTAGAAGATTCCCCATGAGTCCTAGCTTATTTCCCAAACGATGAAACCGGGGTGTCCTACGGTGGAAGATCTACTATGCCAGCAGTATCGATGTCCATTTTTTATGGATTGTCAATTTCAGTGCCCTCCCCCTCGGTCTCGGCTTCCTTTTATGCAGCTTTTTCAGCTTCACTCTGCAGAATTAACTAAGAGATATCTACCTGCCCAATCTACTCTTCTTCAAACTATATTTGCTCTCTACATCAACTTGAATTTCTTTCTCGGACACCATCTAAGTTCCCATCTCATCATCATTTTGAGTCTCCATTTGATCAATAGGCTCTCGAATCTCATATGGTTCACTAACTTCTTTATCCTCACCTACGACACTCTCAATTCTTACTGTTTCTTCCTTCCCTTTTTCTTCATTTGCCTTCTCTTTCTCTTTCTCTTATTCCTCCTTCTCCTTCTGCTCCATCGAAGTTGCAATCTCATCCTCAAAAGTTGACCTCACAATGGTCTAGATAATTTCTTCAATGTCACTATCACTCACCAAGGAACTTTCAAATCTTTGCACATCCGACTCACTTATGATCCTATTAAACAGCTTCTTAGCGAGTTTTCTTTTCTTCCGTCCAGCCTTGATAGACTTGTGAGCCAACATTTCCATCCTCGTCTTTTGAGTGGATTTAGAGAATGGTCTTGTAAGTGAAGCATCTGCCAACTTTTCAGCAGGCAAAGGTTCATTCAGAGTGGCCTCTGCAGTTATAGTTTTTGCCAAAGAAAGATCTATCAATACCACATTCCTCTTTCTATCTCTCTATTGACCATCTGCAAACTTATAGCCCATCTAGACAAACATTGATTCACCAGTAATACCTTGTGGAATTTGTAATGATCCGAGCTCCCGTAGGATGTCTATTCACGGATACTCGGAGATCCCGGTGATTAATGACCCTTATGGCAACTATCCCTTATTCTTCCTTATAGTTCTACACATATGCGAAAAGATAAGATGTGAAAGAGAGAAAGGCTTGTTCTTTAGGATAGCCTAGATAATTTTGGCTTCAAATCTAGAGTCATTAGTTTTGGAGGATCCCTTGAGCTCGAGGCGGTTGATGACTATCTTATGCGGAATGATAGTTTTTAGTGGAAAGTAATGATGTTCAACATGTGCTTTATTTGCTCTCGAGAGGTTTGGATTCCCTGATAGAACTTTGTAGACATCTTCTTCCAAGATAGGGATGGGAGGGAAAATAGACAGCTCAAAATTGAGAATTTCTGCAAGTTTTGTAGTAGTCAGAATGATGTTTTTCCTAAAGAAAGAGAACTAAATAACATCTTGAGAGATCATAAAGAAGCTTAAATAAAAGTAGGTAGTCAACTCAAGATAACATGGAGTATTTAAGGAGCAAAGAATTTGCAGATGTAGATTGGAGAGGAAGAAAAGGATCTGCAAACCATTCTTTTCAAAATACTCGAAGTCAACATGCCTATTTGCCATGGAAGTTATGGCGATTAAAGAATTGTAGTATACATGATGCTTCTTGGATCTGAAGATCCTGTTTGCCTTACCTTCCTTAGCTAAAACTTCATTATCATTCCCTTAAAATGAGCATATAACATTTCATCATCATCCTCCCTCGGATGATCACTAACCGTAACCGTCTCGGGCCTTATCACATTTATATTTTGTTTCGGTCAAGCAATTTGTACCTCTTTAGTTTTTGAAGATTTACCAAACTTCTCTTTCCCTTTTCTAGAAGTCTTAGATGATTTATACCTATCTCTCTGAAATTCATCCCCTACTTTAGCAGCCTACCTAATTTCATCTTGAATCAGCATTACACTAAAAGCTTGCACCTGTCCTTCGTCAAAAAACCTATCATCACATAGAAAATCCTGAATATCCTTATCGGGCCTACCATATATTCTCATGCCCCGATTCTCGTTTGATAAGACTCTTGCTAATTTGATTCTAGTGTCAACAAGAAGATTAACATTCTACTCAAGAGTTCTTACTTTAATATTCGAAATGCAATCCCGAAGCTTCTTCTTTCTTCTGGCTACAACCTCTAGGGCCATCGCAACGGGGGTTTTAGCAATAGGTTCAATCTGATGAGTGCCGCTCATCTCCTTAGTTCTCCGATTCTCGTTTCCATCATATAGAGAACTGGTGAGATCATACTGAGTTGGAGTGTCAATTGGAACCCTAGGACCTCACAATTTCAATTTGCCTACCGATCGCGGGCGTCTTCTATGGCTGATGGATTTGTGGGTGCCATTGGCCCCGTTTGGTTCAGCATTCCAAATGAGCATTGGGGCTCTAAAGTCCCTTAGCCAAATGCAAATGGTGTTTGGTTCATTTTTTTGCTCACTTTGGGAAGATGCAATTGCATCTCAAATGCTCTCTAAAGTCCTTTAATCCAAAGTACCTCTAGAGGTACTTTGGGCTAAAGGACTTTTGCGAAATGCAACTAATTTTTTTATTATTTTAATTTTGTCACCGCCGCCCACCGCCATCGCCCATTCGCCGTTGTCGCCGCCGGTCGCCACCGGCTGCTAGTTGCTGGCGGACGCCGGTCGCCGTAGCCGCCGCCGCCACCGGTCTCCGACCGCTGCCGCCGGTCACCGATCGTCGCCGCTGCCACCTTTTTTTTAAAAAAAAAAAATATTTTACAAAGTTCATTTTTTGCCAAACAACATTTACGTCAAAGTTGCTTTTCAAATGTGTTTTAAAAATACATTTTACCAAACACTACTTGCATTTTGAAAAAGGCATTTAGCCCAAAGGTATTTGCATTTTCTCAAAGTCCCTTGGCCAAATGCTGAACCAAATAGGGCCATTGATGATTTTGAGTAGAGTGGAGAGATTAGAGAGATTGAGGGTTTGGGAGTGAAATCGCAGAGGGAGTTTGAGAGAAAAAATTTCGAGAAGAGATTTTGAGTGAAATGTGTTAAGATTGAAACTGGATGAGGGAGATTTAAGAGACATAACTATTCGTTCCAAGCTTGTGTCTTAACAAAAATAAGAAACCGTGCTTAGATGGTTAAAACATTTTGGATCAATTTTTTCAAATATAAAGATTTGAAAAGATAAAAAATAAAATAATTTTGTAAAATAAATATTTACACAATTCAATCATGATAATCACATCAATCACAATATTTCGCAGAATATTAAGAAGATTGAAATCGTGCGTACTTTATTTTTGCCAAAAATAACCACTTAAGCGCCAAAAATTTGAATGATCAAACCTGATGTAAGTGTTGTCCAGATGATGACTTTTTCGGATGATGCGTTAGTCTAGAGGTTCCTTTTAGGCATTGTATCTCCTTAGATAATGCATTTTGCTCAGAAGCGATATTAACCTGTCTAGAAGATAACTCAAATAAACATAGAAGCGATACCCAATTCTTGTCTAATATTCAAAGGATTTCTTTTCAAGGGTTTTGTGAATATATCAACTAATTAATGTTTTGAATCAACAAATTCAATATTAACATCACCATTATGCATGTGATCACGAATGAAATTATTCTTAATTTCAATATGCTTAGCTTGAGAGTGTAGAATGATATTCTTTGTGAGGTTGATTGCACTGGTGTTGTCACACTTGATTTCCACATTTGATGTTTCAATGCCAAAGTCCCTCGCTTGTTGCTTCATCTATAAGATTAAAGAATAGCAACTTCCTAGTGCCACATACTCGGCTGCTACGGTTGATAGTGCCATAGTGTTTTGTTTCTTTGAGAACCAAGATACTAGCATCAATTCTAGAAGTTGACTTGTTCTTGAGGTGCTTTTCCTATCTAATTTGTAAACTGCAAGATCAGCATCTAAATAGACATATAATGTAATGTCTGATATCTTTAGATACCACAATCCCGGATCAAGATTGGTTCCAATATATTTTATAATCCTCGTTCTAGCAGAGAGGTGTGATTCTTTAGGATATGATTGGAATTTAACGCATATACACATATTGAAAACAATGTCAGGTCTAGAAGAGTAAGATATAATAAAGAACCGATCATACTTCTATATAACTTCTGATCAACCTGGTTGCTCTGTTCATCCTTATCTAGTTTGGATGAAGAAGACATTGATGATTCAATTTTCTTACGATTTTTTGACCAAATTTCTTTACAATTTCCTTCGCTTACTTCTATTGATGTATGAACATTCTTTAGTTTGATTCACTTGTAGTCTTAGGAAGAATGTGAATTCTCCCATCATGCTCATTTCAAATTCACTCTACATGATCTAAGAGAAATTATTGCAAAGTTTTTCTTTAGAAGAACTAAATATAATGTCATCAATATATATTTGGATAAGCAAGATATCTTTACCTTCCCTTTTGATAAATAAAGTTATATCTACTTTACCTTTTTCAAAATCTTTTCAAAAACAAAATTACTTAATCTCTCATACCACGCTCGCGGCACTTGCTCGAGTCGATAAATGGCTTTTTTAAGTATGTACACATGATCCGAGCTCTTTGGATCTTCAAAGCCTGGAGGTTGTTCTACGTATACTTCTTTTTTAATGTATCCATTCAAGAATGCACTCTTGATATCCATCTAATAAAGTTTGAAGTCGTTGTAGTAGGCATATCTTGCTACTGGAGCATATGTTTCGTCATGATTAATTCCCTTTTCTTAAGCGTATCCTTTTGCTACAAGTTTTGCCTTGTTTCTTTTAACTTTGCCCTTATCATCCAACTTATTTCTGAATACACATTTGGTTCCACTAATTTGATGATCCTTGGGTGCGGGCACAAGTTCCCAAACTTAGTTTAAACCGATGTAGCTCTTGTTGCATTATTCTATCCAGCTTTCGTCCGCAAGAGCCTCCTCAATTCCTTTTGGTTCACTTCTGAAACAAGAGTAAATGTGTTTATGGTATTTTTTAGTTTGGATCTAGTTCTGATCCCTTCTTCTATGTCCCCAATGACAAGATTTGTAGGATGACTGTATTTGTATTTCCAGTTCTTGTTAAATTTGTCATGTTCATCTTTTGGAGATTTATTCGGATTTTCGTCTTCGGAAGATGTAATCATCTAAGTATTTTCCATGTTCAAAGTAGCTTTACATGATCTTGTGTCTTCGGATGTTGAAGTCTACTCGGATGATGGATTCCGCTTAGTTGACGGGTTTTACTCAAATGAGAAAGTGATTTCTGCGCCTCGGTTTCGAATGTCATTTCCATCTTCAAGCCTCATGTTCATTAATTCCTCAATTGTTCTGGAACTTTTGTTGAAGACTCTGTATGCCTTGCTTGAGGTGGTGTCACGCCCCCCGTCCTTACGAGGGCGCGAGCATCCCTTCATTGTCCTTTACTCACGATGATCCCCAGGATCGAACAAATGTACGAACACTCGCAAAATGATATGCATATGCGGAAGCGACAAGTAAACTCCATACAAAAAAAAAACAAGAAGACTTAGGAAACGACATAGCAATACTTAGTCATTTAGCAACATGTCATAATTATAAATTACAAACTGGGTTCGGAGTAGGCGAATACAGAACATCAAAAGAGGTTGGTGGCTAGCCCAAGTCCAACTTCTCTAATAACCTAAGAGGCTACCACAAGATAGGTGGCTAAACCACACCTAAAGGTCGGTCTCACCATTAGTGGACTCGTCAACGGGAGGAGCGTACTCGGTAGAAACACTCATTTCATACACGCCCGTCATCTCGACTTCGGAATCGTCGAACTCCACGGGCTCCATGGACTCCACCTCGGACTCGGACTCCAAAGGCGCGTAAAACTCATCTTCCAACTCCCGCTCGGACTCAGAAGTGTCCATGTGGTCAATCTCGGCATCTCCAGCCTCCACGATCCCTTTGTCCTCAATAGGATGCTCGGGCTCCGGAAACTCTAGCTCGGGTTCAAGCTCGGCTATGGGCTCTACCTTAGCACGTTCGGCATTAGGGGCAACGGCCTCAACATGCCTCACATCTCTCATCACCTCATCGGGTATAACACAAGCCCTAAGCGGTGCGGAAAAAGTGTCTCCGTCCTTGTACATCCAAGACAAAAAGGTATATGGCGTCTAGTTATCACCTCCATCGTCCGCCCACAATGTGCTAGCCCTTCTATAGTATATCAAGTTAGGTCCTACTAGATACGCGGTGACCACGGGCTCAAAGTCCTTCGGTAGCCTAAAAAGTGTCGGCATGGGATTGAGTTAAGGTTTAGGGTCGGAAAAAGAAGGTCCCACAATGAGGTGATATTACATCTCAGTAAGCTAACCCTAAATCTAAACTAAGTTGCCGGTACCTCCAGACACTTATAAAAAGAAGTTTAAAAAAAAAAGGCTTCAACATATCAAAAGTAAGATAAAAGGCAACGCATGGTAATTCAAGCATTTCGGACAATTCGGGCTCCCTTAGTCAATCACAATTTCAAACCAATTCTAAGCTTCATACTTGAAGCAAGCAATTGAAATAATCAGACACTTGAGGCAAAATAGAACTCATGAGGCAATTTCATTCTCAATTCCATTTCCATTAACCGGATCTTTCCTTCAACGCTCTTCCCGAGTTGCGAGATTATTCGGACACTATATCAACTCTCGATACCCCATGCCATCGAGATGATTCGATCGACTATAGGTCTCTCGCGTCCGGACCTTGAGATGATTCGGTCAAATATAACAACTCTCGATTCTTACATGCCTCAAGATGATTCGTTCGTACATCGTCTCTCGAGTCGCAAGATCTCCTCAAGTCAATTGGAATCAAACACCCGTGCCACAATGCATTGGCCATACCATTAATTTTTAACAAGTCAAGATTACAAACACAAGCAAGCTCATTTCATAGCAAGAAGTTCACTGCCAAATCAAGGCATTCGATTCAATCAATTCTGGGCTTATCAATTCAAGCGATTAATTAGCCAATAAAGTACATATCCACGGCCAAAAAGGATTTCTCAAGCATTCGGTTCTCAAGGCCAATTAAGGCAAGTTAACTCAGCAATTACATCAACGACACTCAAACGTGCATATGAGTCGCCACAATCCTTAATCAAGCCTGTTCAAGCTAGCAATGCTTAATCCTTGTTATGATAACCCAAGTTCATTGATTCACAGCCTTGAAATAACATGGATTAAGCATAAAAACATGATTTCCAAGCAAAAACAAGTCATCAAGCGCTTAATCTCAACACGGACAGATTTGAGTCTCTCGGCGTTTCTCACAAAACCAGCTATGCATTCACTCAATATCAAGCTCAAACTTGGTCCCTTAGTAACCAAACATCCTAGGGAAGGTTTAGGATCAACTTACAAGGCTAAACGAGCGAGCGAAATTCTCCAACAGCAGCAGCAAAGCTCACGGTCTTCACTGGGCAGCACTAATCGATTTTGGTCAGTTAAGAACGGCAAGGGTTTAGTCTATAATACCCACTATAATCCATCCTTAAACTTATAAATATAATGCTAGATGTCTTAACTAGGCTTAGAAAGTGTCTTACCAAGAAACCAAGCCAAAACAAGCTCCCAAATAGGTTATGATCCTTCTCGGATCGGAATAGGGCTGGGCAACAATCTTCGCTGCTTCAAACGGCTCTACGGGATAAACAGCTAGGCGGATTTGGGCGTTTGATATGTTGTTAGAATGGTATGAGAAAGAGCTTTCCAATGGTGGGTAGCTCGCTAGATTTCGACCACGGACGGCGGAGTGATGGCCCGAATAATGGGATTGGTTCTGGGTTATCTACCGAGCGAGTGGAAGAGATGGAGAGAGAGAGCTGGTCGGCCAAAGAAGATGAAGTGGAGAGAGAGAGAGAGAGAGAGAGAGAGAGAGATGTCATTCCATAAAGATCTTCTAAAAAAAAGGCAAAAAGGTGGGTTTTAGAGGACAAAGGTACAAGCCTAAAAAGGCTAGGAATGTCAAGCTTCAAGGGGGCCCTTACCCAAATCTAGTCTATTGTCCCTTAGCCAATAATATCAAGTCCACATTGACCTATTTGCCCCCTTAGGATTCGGCCACTATATGATTTAGGTGTCCTAATCATGTCTTAATCTAATCTCAAGCGATTAAGCACTAAACTAACTTAATTAAGGCAAAGCTAATCTCTAATCTAAATTCCCAATCTTAGGAATACTTAGGAAAACTTATTAATCTAAATGGCTACGATGGGGCGACATCCAAATCTTGCTCATTGGGATTCTCGAATCCCTAATACCCAAATCCAAAATCCAAATTTTCTTCCAAATTACGTCGATCTCGATTTCAATTTATCTCAAACTAACGAGCAGCTCATTTAGGTAATTACGCGTATCGACCTCGTGATTCTCATCACCTATAGGATTACTCAAGTTACGACGGCTTTGGTTGTCATGTAATTGCAAGGGCTTATCACTAGTTCCGACGGTTGCAATCGTCAGAATTCGATTTAGGAAAGGTTCACAAATCATACATTGGTTAACAGAATCACCTGCGATCCAATCGTATAACGCTAGCAACACATTCCACCATCGCTCTTAGATTGGTCTTGAATGGCCCAAGATAATCCCTTGATAATCCTTATGGTCAAAGTGCCATTTCTTATTCGAGTTCCTAGGTCCACGCATCGGTTTCCTTGTCGGTCTTTCCCCTTCGGTTAGTTAACCCATGAGTGAACAATTCAGGGCGAGATACAACTAAAATACATCGTTGCACATTCATTCATTTATAAGTCTCGAATTGGGTCAAAATTCAGAATGTCACGGGTAAAATAACCAAGAAATACACTTTCATTTGATCTTTCATCAAACTTTCTCGGACGATCAATTGGGTTTTTAAGAATAAAACATTTATGTCCAAATACATGAAAGTATGATAAGTTTGGTTTCTTGTCTTTGTAAAGCTCATAGGGGGTTTTCTCAAGCAATGATCTTAAGAAGACATGATTTATGATGTAACATGCAGTAGAAATAGCTTCTGCCCAAAAATGAGAATGATCATTGCTTTCTATCAAAAGAGTTGGAGCCATTTCTTGTAAAGATAGATTTTTCCTTTCAACTATTCCATTTTGTTGAGGAGTATAGGGACAAGTAAAGTTATGCTTAAAAATATTTTGATCACAGTAAACTGGAAAGATTTGATTTTCAAATTCTCCCCCATGATCAATTTTGACACATAAAATTGAATAACACTTTTCATTTTGAACTTTCTTTGAGAAACTTTCAAAATATGAAAATGCATCATTCTAATGTTCAAGAAAAAAAACTCAAGTAAATATAGTATAATCATCTACTATTACCGGACAATACTTTTTATTCGAATAGGTCCAAACACATCCATGAGTAAAAGCTGCAGAGCATAATTAGCAGAAACTTGATTTATTGATTTGTAAGAGTTTCTAACTTGTTACCCAAGAGTGCAAGCGTCACAAAGCTTTGCTTGCTCAAATTTAGCATCTGAAAGTCCTGTCACAAGCCTTTTTTAGGAAAATTTTGAGATTTGTTAGAAGCTTATGTGTCCTAGTTTCTTATGCCAGAGTTTTGAGTCATCTTTGATGGATTCTAGACATTTCACATCCTTAGATGATGTGTTTAGAAGATACATATTGTAATGTCTATGTCTTGTGAATGAGCACTTGTTGTCTCGGCTAACACCTAAGCATTTATCATTCACAAAAGATATTTTATATCCAATATAACGTAATTGGCTTATACTTATGAGATTGAAATTCAAAACCTTAACCAATGAGACATCATAGATGAGGAGATTTTCAATTTTCATGGTTCCTTTGCCAATAATTGTTCCTTCATATGTTGCCACCAAAGGAGACACTTTCTCCATCAAACTTAGTAAGATTGATAAATATTTTGGAGTCTCCAGTCATGTGTCTAAAGCATCCACTATCAAGATACCATTTGTTTCTTCTTTTCATTGGTACCTCGGATTCATCCTCAGAGTCCGAGTTAGCCATTAAACAGATGTTGGCATATTCCTCACCACTTTCACAATTTGTGTCACTGCAAGTTTCTGCCCTTAGAGCCTTTTTGGACTTTTCATCCATTCCTTTCTTCTTTAGGAGAGGATAGTTAGGCTTAATGTGTCCTCTCTTTTTGCATCCATAACAAATAACATCTTTGCTCTCATCTCTGCCACCAAATGATCTTCTTTGATCATATCAATTGAAATCTCTTTTGTCTTTGTAATTTCTGCCATTCTTAGCCCTTCTTTTGAACTTTTTGACCATGAGTGCTTGCTCCTCATCTTCTTCATCTTTAGAATGTGAGTGATCGAAATCAACATTAGATTTCAAAGCAATATATTGTTTACCTTTTGAATGAGTTTTCTCATTGATTCTTTCATCCTCGTAGGATTGAAAAGTTCCATTGAGTTCATTCATGGATAAGGGTGAGATTCTCTGAGTCTCTTGGACGGATGTTTTGTTGTTATCCCATTTTTTTATTAGTGCCCATAGGAGTTTGCTCACTTGTATCAGCCAGACACGGGTTACCCATGATAGGTGAGTCTATTCACTATTTTAGTGAATCTATCAAACATTTCTTTCACGATTTCGTTAGGCTTCATTTTGAAATCTTCGTATTGGCCGGGGGGTATGTTAACTTCGGTCTCCTTGACTCTGTCTATTACCTCATAAGTTACATAGAGCTTGTCTCATATCACTTTTGAAGAGGAACAATTTGCAATACGTTTGTATTCGGAGGGTGATAATGCATTATAAAATGAATAAATAGCTTTACCATCTAGAGCATTTCTCTTCGCTAATTCAATGGTAGTTAGACTAGCTGTGGGATTATTGTTGGTGTTGCTGCCTGCATTTGAGCCACCTAGAGTGCTTGCAGATAAGTCAACGCCGCTTTGAACAACGTCCCATATCTATGAGTCTTGATATCCGAGATATGCCTTGAATTTATTCTTCCAATCGTTATACTCCTTTCCTTTGAAGTAAGGTGATCTGTTGTTGCTTCTTCTTTCAATCCATAAGGGAGAAAAATTGTTAGCCATATAAATCATAGATCAGAATAACATTTCAATAAAAGTATGAGCACCAAGCTCCGATACCAATTGTTGAGGCTAGTGTTATCACCAAGAGAGTGTGAAAAGGTGATTTCTACGATTTTTAGAAATTCATGCGGACTATATGCGAGTGTGCTCAAAGCTTCGTTTAGACGATGATAGCTAATAAGATCCGAGATATCCTCGGATGTAGTGTTGAGGGCAATTTTACTATCACAGTACGTAATTAAATAGGGTAAGAGAAAGAGAATGTGCACAGAGGATTTATAGTGGTTCGACTTTGTTTAAGCCTGCGTCCACTTCTTCACACCGACAATCGATCGGCTAGATTCCACTAGTGAATAGCTTAGAGGTTTACAATTTGGTGAGTGGACTTCTCGTCTAATACTTTTACACTCGTATGTTCTCCTCTAAGTATTATAATGTGGAATCAAAGGTACGTAAATGATGTGAAGCCCTCTTGATTTCGAAATTTTAAATTATGTTCTCTTATCTGTGCTCTTTAGCCTTGATGTATCCTTTTATACTCCTCCATCTCCAATTGCCGATTGCAAGATCTTCAGAGGATCGCTATCCAAACTTCCCTATTTGGACGAAACTGTATATAAAGGATTTCATAGCCATTGAGATCGACAAAAGAAAGAATCCCCCTATGGATCAATCACCAATACAATCGTAATGATGAGTTTCCATAGATAGATTACTTCATTAGGTGAGTTATCCTTGTTTCTCTTCAATTTGCATCCTTGATTGATCTTCATGATTGAAAATCTCCAAGTATGAATCCAATTTGATTGCTAGTCATTATGATGATGTAATATTTCAATTAAATCATCTTGAATACATCTCTTGATAATCTAGTCATTGCACGTCAAATAGTCCTCTCGGAGCTTAAGCATCATTCCAACGTCCGAGATCGATACAGCGTCTAAGTCCCTCAAAACATTGTCTCAGCCTACCTTGACAGATTTAATCCCATGCATCTTGATCCATACACCTTTGGATAATCTACAAATTAGCATTTCACTGTATTGACTTAGCTATAAAAGATTATGGATTGTTTTGTCAATTTGAAAATCAATTAGGGGTTTTTCTCAACATAAATGTCAAAAGAAAATATCATCCGAAGCCACTCTACTATGTTACTTGAAGTAAGCTTATCATTTTTTAACGAAATGATTATGCTTTTAAGAGATATTTAATGCTAGAATTAAAACAATAACTGTTCCACATATGCTAAAATGTATTCTTATTAAGTGGTTTAAGGCTAACAATACAACTTAAAATGTGGTGTTGAATAAGTTGAGTGATGATACTGATTTTTTTTTTTTTTTTTTTGCGAAATACTAATAATCAACAAGGCACATTATGGTAAAATATAACCGCGTGTATGAAGATAGTGCATTGAGTATGCGAATAAACAGCACTAAAGATAAATTACACAGTAAGTTCATAGTGGTTCGGCTTTTTGTCCAAGCATACATCTACTTTACAGCTAATGACCTAACGGCGGTTGAAATTCACTAGTAATTAGCAATATAAGTTACAACTAGCAAGTGTTGTTATTTTACAAGGTAAATCACACTATCACAACACAACTACTATACTTTCACTTGTACACTTCACTACCAACTAAGTAGCACCGTCGCCCACATGTGTCAAGCGATACGACACGACAAAATACACCAATACGTCATTTCTCAATAAATAGACAATTCCGAAGCATTGTGTATTAAATATATATTTTTATATATACAAGATAGATTACCATGTGTATATAAAAATATTAGCAGTGAATTTTTTTTTCTTCTTCTTCTTTAAGGGATTCACGGTTAGATTTTTTTTTTTTTTTTGGGTTGGTTGAGTATATTAATTTTGGGATGGCTAGATATATGACTTAAGTACATATATTTTAAATAAATTTATATTTTGACCATTAATTTATTGAAAATACTTAAAATTGATCCCATACTTATCAAAATGGCATATCGGGATACTGGATTTATGTATTGCTGGCATATTCGGAGTGCTAACCACATTTCGGTCGCATGTCGAAGAGTGTCGGACACAACACTACACGATGACCCCCGGAGAATGTCGGTGCTTCCTAGAATAGCAGCTTTTACATAGTCAACCATTTTAGAGAGATTTCAACATAGAGCATCTCTAGCATAACACAATAATACAACAATTCTTGTGTCCAACCTCTATTAAGCTTTGCCGATTCGTATTTATAAAAGTCTTCAATCTAACCGTTGGAGAGCTTAATAAATGTCAGCTAGCCATTTGAGAGTCGTTGGAGACCTGTACAAGATTTGGGATATTATAGTCGCATCCTCTGACTTACGTAAGATTCCCAATATAGAGTTTGCAGCAACTGTCCCATCACCCGAGGGTAAAAACTTGTCAGTCATTTTCGGATAACTTTCTCGATTTTTCAACTATGTGTCATAACTTGTTTTTTCCTCCCCGAGGAGGGTTCCATAGGTTTAGGGGTATTACATCAATCTAGGCACGAAGTCTCTCAAGTCCATATTGTTGGGGCTAACAATGCAACCTAGAAGAGGATGAATAGGTTGTTTCAAAACTTTTTCAGATTATGGAAAAAATAATAAGTGATATTAAAAGGAACGGGTGACCAAATATTTGATAAAACGATATCCGAGAGTGTGCACAAAAGAGTAAAGATTGAGTGAAAGATTAGCACACTCGATATATAGTAGTTCGGTTTATATACCAAGCTTACGTCCACTAGTACACTCCACACAAGTAACAGCCACAACATGGGCTGGAATGTACTAGTAAACTGCCTCACAAGTTACAAACAATAAGTGAGCTGATCTTTCACACCATAGATTAAATTATCTTGATACAACCTCACTACTCAAAGATGCATACTTGATTTTACAAGAATACAAGGCAACAATAGATCATGTCATCTCTCAATAGTGTAAGCCTTTCAACGAGAACAATTGCTAGACCAACTCTTGAAATTTCGTGTATGCTTGTTTAATTCCTTTGGCCTTCATGGTCTTCTCCTTTTATAGGCTTACTTCAACATTATCGTTAGAGTCCCATGGGAGAAGAAAAGAGCCATTAGGGAGAGAGATTGGATGTTTTTCTTCAAAATAGAGTTTCCCATACAACTACTTTTTCAAGACTGTCCAAACTTTCCAAAAGTAGGTGTTAAACCACTGTTCCATGCTGACAGCTTTCTGCTGGACTCTGATAGAGTATAGAACTATTCTCAAGAAGATAGAAATATTCCCACTGGTCTTTCCCATCAAACGATAGTCACATTAGCCAAACTTTCACAAATATCTGCTTATATGGACTTTAAACACCATTGTTGACTCGATCTCTCAGTCTTTGATATCAAAAAATCGGTGACCAAATCTTTTATGATCCTCAGCCAATGTTTTTCATAAGAATGCTTTGTACTACATGTGACATCCTAAAATTTTGACGTCCGCAAGAAAAATGGATTCGATGGATTTTAATTGCGAATTCCAACCTGGTATGCAAATTTGGATTTTCGAGGGTTTAAGAGACAATAATTGGATTGTTCTGAGATGTCGATTAGAGAAAATCAAGCTAGGATAGTCGAGTCATTACGTCGTAGTATTAAGACCCATTGTGCTTAAACCTAGCCCTGGCCGAACCCTAGATGTGAAAAATCCCAAATTTGCCTTCGGTTTTAGTGTCGGTAGTTTAATTTACCCTGGTTAGCTAAATTACTATTTTGCCTATAGATATTATACACATAAGATAAAATAGGGAATAGTTAGATTTAAATTAGTTTTGTGGGCCCCCTTCTTGTCTTTGTTAGCCTCTCTCTCTCTCTCTCTCTCTCTCTCTCTCTCTCTCTCTCTCTCTCTCTCTCTCTCTCTCTCTCCTTGTGATGCTACCGGACCTCCTCCTTCCCCGATGTGTCTGTCCAGCCATCGTGGTTCAATCTCGACACCCGACCATCATTCGTCGTCCTTACCGAGGCCATGCTGCCGACCCATGATTTTGTGCCTCCTAATGTGAGTCGTAGGGAGAGCCTCTGTTATATGGCTAAGATAATCTTGGATTGAATTAAGACCCTTACGAGCTAGTTAACTAGTGACCCAATAATGTCGTGAAGAAGTGTATACCACTTAAGGACAGTAATCAATGGAACCACAATTAGGCAGGTGGACGAAGAATTGTGGACACCGACAAGAGAAATTTGTAGTGGCAAGTTATGAATGGGTGATATAGTGAGGGTCACGAGATGAATCTATAAGTTACTAAGGTCGGTGATGACCTAGAATAAGATTAAGATTACGAGATGTAGCGATTAAGGGAAACTAGTGATCAAAGTACGAATTGGAAGCATAGTAAGGCCATATAGTTTATCGAGATGTTGACCATAAGGGTCTGGCTTGTGTTACTACATAAATCTTGTCAGAAACCCATCTTAGTGGCTTTAGTATCAGTCCAAATAGCACAAGGAGGTACCAAAATTTGGAGCAATATTACTAGTAGATTGGTAGGAAGGCTGGCATAGCTAAGCACGTCTTGAAGTGTTAGACGTATCGGCGAGTCAAGATGCGGTGTTGTAAATCTAGTGGACTGTTGCAACCACTGGAGATTCTAGAGTGAAGGTGGGAGCATATCACAATTGACTTTGTGATAGGAATTGCCAAGAAGTCAAAGGGGACATGACTCGAATTGGGTTGTAATGGACAAGTTGACGAAGTCTGCTCATCTTATAGCAGTATGAAAGGATTTCGCTTGGGATAGATATGTTGAGTTGTATGTACTACAAATAGTACGTCTTCATGGAGTGCCGGTGACGATCGCTCCGGATCGTGATCCCAAGTTCACTGCTACGTTTTGGAAAAGTCTGCAAATTGTGTTGGGAACATAGCTGCAGTTTAGTATGGCCTACAATCTGCAAATGGATGGCCAATTTGAAAGGATAATTTGGATGCTAGGTGATATGTTGTAGGAAGTGTTTATGTTTATAGGAGAAATAGTAATAGCTTCTGCCGTTCGTTAATTAAGAAGTTGTCGATCGCTAAGTAGGGATGGCTAATTTATATGGTTAATTGTGAACAAAGTATAGCAATCGATAGCTAGTTTGGACAACAATTGCAGAAGGTGACAATTTAGATTTGAATTTTTGAAGCTATACAATTTAACCCGACTAGACAGATTATGGATACTGAATTGTGACGGGTTGGTAATTGAGGATCGTAGGCTCGAATTTGGCTCGTGTATTGATGGTCGCATCATGGTTATTGTGTACTAAGTTAAGATAATGATTAATATGAAATGAGTATTGTATGATAAACAGTGCGGACGTTATGAGATGTCAGTATCTTTATCTTTTTTAGGTTGTGTAGTGGCCTAATTTCGAGGACGAAATTTCCTAAAGAGGGAAGAGATGGGACGTCCCAGAATTTCGACATCCACAAGAAAAATGGATTCGATGGATTTTTATTGTGAACTCCGGCCTAGCAAACAAATTTGGATTTTTTAGGGTTTAAGAGACAATAATTGGATTGTTACGAGACGTCGGTTAGAGAAAATCAAGCTAGGATAGTCGAGTCGTCATGTCGTAGTATTAAAACCTGTTGTGCTTAAACCTAGCCTTGGCCAATGCCCGTCGAGCTGCCTAAGCCCCTCAAGAGTCTCGAGGCTTGCAACAGCCCAGGCCGCCACCACCGCCTCCTCCTTCTTGTCGATCCACCTTGGCCTGCCCGCCTCTGCATCGTGAGCCACCACTCCGCAGCCCCCTTTGACACCCGAGACCCGCGATCCCACTACCCCCTCTCCTTTGTTCACCCGATATCGATGACTACCAGCAGCCACCACTCCTCTGTCGCCATCATCCAGCGGGCCGAGGTCGACCCTTCGTGACCCTCTAACCTACGACCCTCACCCTATTAACCCACGAGCCAAACCACCAGCCCAAACCCTTGAGACCCAGTACCCCTAGATTCAAGAACCCCCAACCCCTCCTTCTCTTCTCGGGCCACGTTGTCGTCATCTTGCCACAACCGGCCACCACCCAAGGCCGAGGAACACTTGTTAGCTCACCGTCATTAGTTGCTGACCCTCGGCCAGCCACCGCTATCTCGATCAGAGTCTACAAGTCGCCGGTTGATCGAAAACCCCTGAACTCGCGCGCCGCTGTTTACCGCTTTGTCGGGGCCGTAGACAGTTGTCATCGCCACCACTCCCAAATCACCTTCTAATGTCGATTAGTTGTGAGTTAACCCCTAACTCTCGGTTAGATTGTTAATTGCATTTAGGGATAGATTATTAGTGTAAGTTGCAATTGAGGTAGCTAATTGTGGTCGGATCTAGTTAGTGACTCGGATTGGGTTAAATAGCCACAATTAAATGAGTTAGCCTGGTTAGCTAGGTGGAATATGGCTAGTTGTCGATTAGACTCTATTTGGTGATTGATTGTGATTGTTCGATCGTGGGGATAAGTACACCGTGAGTGCCATAACCTGGTTACGGCATTCACTTGAGTGCCATAACTTTCAAAACGTTCACTTAAGTGCGATAACTTTCAAAAATTGTTCACTTGAGTATCACATTAGAGCAAAATCGTTTACTTGAGTGCTACATCAACTTTTTCGGCATGCCACGTCAGCTTTCCGACGAGCCATGTCGGTTTTTCAGCCGCCACGTAAGCTTTTCATACTGCCATGTCAACATGGCACTCAAGTGAATGATTTTTGAAAGTTATGGCACTTAAGTGAACATTTTGACAGTTGTGGTACTCAAGTGAACGTCGTACAAAAGTTATAGCACTTCTAGTATACTTTTCCCTTCAATCACGAGTGAGTGATTGGCTAGAGCTGAGTGGACGATATATAGTTGGATTGGTTGGGTAATATAGGCTCGACTACGTACAATTTGATTAATTAATTACAATCAGACTAAGTAATTGCAGTCGAGATAGTTGTTTATTACTTAGTTAATTATTGCTACGAAGTGGCTATTGGGTGTTATTGATTAACTACCGAGTGTTATGGGTGTATATATATTTTTATTTATATGAGAAGTGATCACCCTATATCGGTTGCAAAGTCTTACGAATAAATCGTGCACTCATATGACCATGTGTGGAGTCCAATTGCATATTTGAGCATGAAAATAGTCGTGAGCCGAGTTTTTAAGCATGATCGTGTGAGCATTTGACTAAATGCCAAGATAATAATCGATTAGTTGTACGATATACTTGTGTGGTCACATGATGAGATTATGCCGTGCCAATCATACGACATCCTGGTAAATTCGTACCGTGCCGGTCGTACGAAATCATACGACTTGTCGGATGCACATCAATTCATGTCCCCGAGTTGGTCAAATGCCGGTCGCAGCTTGTGATGGATTGAAACCTCCACGGAGATCCTTGGTAGGTTCGTACCATGCCGGTCGTTCGGAATCACACGAACTATCGGAAGCCGTCATCGAAAATAAAGGACGATGTCCGGTCATACCAGTAGAGCATCAACTACCTAGTGTACTACGCACAAACTGCCTAGTGTGCAAGGCCGAGTGCCATTAATAACCCGAATACATGTGATGTACTTATATGCAAGTTGTTGTGGTATTCTGACTATTTACCTTGGCTGATTAACCGTCATGTCAAGTCGAGTTTTACATTGTGCGTGATCCAAGGCGTGGTAAGCTTACATGTGGTTGTGATATATTCTTGGGTTGTGCCTTTTCTTGTGATAGCTAGAGCGTGGCGCGGACCGCTCGCTACCGATCTGTTATCTACTGTTGCAGCTTGTGTAGGCCGCCATGAGCGAATCAACGTCCCGAGCTTAGGGATTGATTCACTCGGATTTATATCTCACCCCGTTGTTGTAACCCTTTTTCGGGCCCTAGCTGTGAAGAACTAGAAGTGGACATGAATCTTATTGGAGTAGTTTGGGGAGCAACGTGAACCCCGATCTAGTATTTTGTGGGTTGTAGGAAATAGCCACGAAGTGGAGCCTATGTGTATAAATGTATTTCCCGGGGTTAATGAATAACTCTAATTGGAATAGACTCTTGTTGTTATTGATTGATGTGTATCCCGCTTTCCTATCCCTCCTTAGTGTTAGTTGTTCGAGAGTTAATCGTTTCTGCATGAGCTTAATAAAAAGCATAAAAAGAATGGGTCGTTAAGGTGTATGGGACATCGTCCTTATTGATCCGAAGCGTATTGGTAGAGATATTGCAAACCCGAGGATCGGGGAAAAAGTACACTAGAAGTGTCATAACTTTTGTACGGCGTTCTCATGAGTGTCATAACTTTCAAAACGTTCACTTAAGTGCTATAACTTTCAAAAATCGTTCACTTGAGTGTCATGTTGATGTGGATGCCGGAAAAGCTGACGTGGCACATCGGAAGGCTGACGTGGCACGCCGAAAAAGTTTCTGTAGCACTCAAGTGAACAATTTTGCTCCAATGTGGCACTCAAATGAATGATTTTTTAAAGTTATTGCACTTAAGTGAACGTTTTGAAAGTTATGACACTCAAGTAAACGCCGTACACAAGTTATGGCACTCATGGTGTACTTATCCCGAGAATCGGGGGTAACAAAGACAGAAGGTTAGAATAGACTTAAATTAGGCACAAATTTGAACCGTGAACAAATAAGGACTTTTGATTGACCGTATGAATTCCCAAAATTTCCAAAATAATATACGTTATAGTTTAAGATGTTAGTTTCATCTTTTATGTTTTGACCCTGAACATTTGGGGTCCGTAAAAAGTGGCATGAAAATAGAAAATACAGAGGGTGAGAGTAGTCTCAAACTAGGGCAGCTCACAAGATTCACTCACATAGTCATTTTCCTTTCACATAGGCATAAAATCTACCATACACACATCCATTTGCTTAATATGCCTCACATAAAACAAATCTAGCAATATTGAATCATAAAAGTGTAATAAGAAGATGTTAAACTTGCCTAAAAAATGCAAACAACTTCAATCCTCGTGAAAATCACCCTTGATCTTTCTTGTAATTCTCTTGAGAGCACTTCAAGGGAGTGAAAATTTGAAAAAATGGAGTGAATAAGAGGGAGAGGAATTTCGCCAAGGAGAGAGAGAGGGGGGGGGGTGCTTGAGTGTAAGTTACCATTTATCGTGAATTCCCATTGGTCCTTATGGGTGGTGAAATGACAATTCTTTGGGGTAAAATCATGAAATTTTTTTAAATAAATCTTGGCACAATTCTCCATGAATGGCCGGCCATAATTTAGGGGGTGAAATGTCCATTTTGCCCCCATAATCTTAATTATGTACATAAACCTTATTTTAGACTATAGTTTTTTCTATAATTAATTAACATCTCGATTAGCATAATATTATTAATTTTATCATCAAATAATTAGTCACAATGCATGCTCTAATTATTAGAATACTCAATTGATTTTAATATCATATAGTATGCTCTTGATAATTTTTCTTTGAAGTTAACGTATACCATAATCATTTTAATTGATTTCTTCATATAATTGACTTAGTAAAAGAAAATTTCAGCATGTAATTTATTCCATAACTATATGTGATTGGTTACGTAACGTTTTTAGAGTGTCCTCTTCGTATGATGGTTACCTATAATTTCTCATCCGAGAAATTGAGCTCGTATTGCCAATCCTAAAAAATTACAATATGTTTATCGCCATTATCATATAACTTTTCTGATCACATGACACTTGTGGAAAATATTTTTAAAAAGTTTTGTCACTCAAGTAATCAATTAAAAGTTATGACACTCGAGTAAATATTTTTTATTTGCCTATTGAAAAAAAGAGTAATGACACCAAAATGAGCATTGTATGAAAATTATGAAACTTGTGATATTCTTATCTGCCTATTGCACATGATGGCACCACCTTCACATCTAGCGCTCTTATCTCTGGGATATCCAACGTCGAGCTCTTGCAACCACCAAGCAATTTCGCCTGACTCACACACTACATGCATGCATGCATGCATGTGTGTGTCAAAAGAGACGAATGGTCTCATTGATTTCAACAGATGGTTTTCAGCAAGTCAACCTTAAGTTCCTTGAGAGGGAGGAAGGGGGCGAGGGGTGTGGACCACAAGTTCGACAAACCAAAGATAGACATATGATGACGACGAGAGTCCAATAATTTTATAAAAGGAATATTACCCAATAAGTCTTAAATATATTATACGGATATCAATTCAATCATAAACTTTTCAATTTTACTAATTTAATTGTAAACCTTTACCCGAAATTACAATATATTCCATTCGATTAATTTACGCACAATATTGCTGACGCGACAGTACAATCATAGCTTGCCGTCCTACATAGAACATTGCTATGATAGCAACTTCATACGAAAATTGTTTGGAAAGACTATTGAAATTTTGCTCAAATTTCTATGACTAAATCGATAAAATTGAAAAGTTTATGACTAAATTAACATCCGTGCGGTAGGTTTAGAATTAATTGGATAATTTTCCCCGTTTTTGTACCTTAGGATCATAGTAGAAGAAAACTCATTCATTTGCATATTGTACCTTCAATGAGTTAGAGCGCGTAGTATAGTAGAAAACTCCTTATGAATGGTTATCTATTTTAGCTTGCCAATTTTTAGTTCCCTAAAGAACAAAGCCAATGCCAATACGAATACCAATACCAATACCAATACCAATACCAATACCACGTTCCGAAAAGGACGCTTATCTAGTTGGTACTTGTGGGCCGCGGTGACTAGTTAGCCTGTCTCACGAGGACCCCCGTAGAGATCAGCTGGACAGCTCCAATTTACATTGGTCCAGTGGAAACGATGTGACGTCATACCTGACGAACTTGCATGCTGAAACATTCTGCAGATTAGTATATATTTTTGCCCTCTCAAAGCTTGGAATACTTGGCGTAGGTGCATCATATCCACTTCCTCGTACTTGCAATCGATAAGAATGTCGTCAGCACACGCGTGACAAGAAATCTCCGTATAAAAGGTATTATAAATGTCATAATTTTTTTATAATGTATACTTTTCAGTGAATTACTTGAATCACATGACCTCTTAGCTAATCACTTGAATTGCATAACCTTTAAAAAATAGTCACCACAACTTCCACAAATTTTAAATGCAATCATGGATTTTCCATCAAGGAAAATTGTAAACACCAAAATTAGGGCTATACGAAAATTATGACAATTATTTTGTCCTTTTTCCATAAATCTCCTAATGAGAAGCGTAAATACCATAATTTTTCAGGTATGTAAAAGGTACTTGTGGATTGTAAAAGCCCTAAGGAAATGACAGTCCACCCATATCATAGCATCTCGAATTTTTCAAACCGGTGATCACCAGCTAGTAGCACCTTGGTTCCTAGGACTTATCAAATAGAAGGTATAGGTAATCTACAAAATGCAAATAGGAATATAAACTTGAAAATTTAACTAAAGTGGCCACTATTCGGTTCAAGAAAACTTAGATTTATTAGTCATCTCCCTTCATGCACTGATGAAGAAACTAGCGACGGAAGCCTATAAATCTTAGGTGGGAAGGTATCACGACGTCCTTTCAGTACAACAACCCTATTTTTTATGTTGAGTCCTAAATCATTCATGATTTAATTTCCTATGAATGCATAAAATTTTGTTCTAAAATTTTGAAATTTCGCCAAAACACTTACTTGGCCTAGTTATCAATTATCGACACCATTTCGTGTGAATCCATTTGTATGTGAAAGTGTGAATACAAATAAATATCAATTCAAATGCTACATAGAAGTTTGTCCAAGACAAGCAAATGCCATGACGTGGCCATAACATAGTAAATCCAACATTTAGATGTAATGAGAAAATTACATGGCAATGTAGCATGACAAGTTCGAGCTACAGACAATGCTACTAAAATGCGGTAAAATGTGGATGAATGGCTGCATTTGATCTCTAGTTTTATTTTAAAATTTTAAATGGATATATTTACTAAAAGTCCTAAAACTTATCACAAAAGTACAATTAAGTCCTAAAACTTGCAAAAAAATGCAATTGAGTCCTAAAACTTATCGAGTTGGTGCAATCGAGTCCTAAAACTTGTAAAAAGTGCAATTGAGTCTTAAAGATTATCACATTGATGCAATTGAGTCCTTCTGTTAACTTCATCCAACTTTAGTTGATAAAAAATGTTGACGTGGCCTTTAAAATATTTTCTCTCTCCTATGTGGCGATGACGTTACTAAAACGACATCGTTTTGGTCTGAATCTGAATTTTTAATATAATTTTTATTTAAATTAATTTATACAATAAGATAACATTAAAAAAAAAAAGAAGGAAGAAGAATACGACACAACAAAACCAGCGGTGAGGGCTTCAAAGCCCTTGTCGCTGCCTCCCCACAGCCAAAAAGGGCCGATAACAGTGGGGAAGTCATCGGCTGGGGTCGCTGGGATTGGAGAGGACCTGTAGGGTAGAGGAGGACAGGGATCAGAAGAAGAATGAAGATCGGGGTGAGGAAGATGAAGGACCAAAATGTGAACTTGGCAAGGGAGGAGTGCCACCTCAAGCGGATTCTTTAACACCCATTTCTCCGAATCAACTCTGAGCTCATCAAACTCCCCCGAGCAAGAAGCCGGCTTGATTTCTTGAATTGAACATAGAGATCACAAGGAAAAATTTTGGGCACGCATTTACAGATCCAGCATTGTCACCCATGAAGCAAATCTCCTACCAAAGGTTCAAAGAAGGCCAAGGTATCCTACAGCCAAGCATCCATTGTTGAAAGATGTAACAACCCCAGGACCTTTGCCCTGTTATTCTACCTCTGAACTAATTTCTATATTATTTTCTGCCAACCTTTATTCTCTATTTGTGGAAACGTCAATAGCCAACCTAATTTAATAGACGTAGCAACTTTCAAGATATTTATAAACCTACCTAGATTTTATATATGCATCAAGTATATCTTACAATATTCATTACTTTCCTTTAAAATGTACAATCAAAATTTAGGAAGATCACCCCGACTTTACTACTCCACCCGATCTTTTTACTACTAAACTACCAAGACTCCTTTACTGCATAAGTTGTGCAATGGACCCATGAGCATTCTTCCATCTACTTTTCGACACCAGTTTCCACATTTATGACTTCCTACTAGGAATATTCCATGTGAGTCGGTAATCCAAACAATGGGGCACAAGGCGGATCTACCTTAGTTTCCTAAAAAATAAGGGACGAGCACACAGCCCAAGAGGAAAGAGCACTAGTTCCGAGATAGAGTAGAAGTTATAACACCCGATGTCATGAACCACAAAGCTATCCTGTGATCTATTTACTCAAAATCATCAGCACAATATTAGTCATAGCATCAAGCATGCACTTAGAACAAAAGTTTTTTTTTTCACTTTCGGGTCGTAATTTCCCGAACCTTCCATTTTTATAACAACCTTGTTTAACAACACATGAAACGTCAGGCATGAATCAATAAAAGCAATATTAATTTTTTCCTTTTCACTTTTTGGGCATCCCTTTCCCAAGGTTATAACGGGACTTCCAGTATTAGGCAATGTCGTCACTGCGGGTGTACGACAGCACTTTAGTTCAATCACTTGATAAACAACGTCGACGTCATTGCCTCAAGTTAATTTTTAGCGGATGACGGCACTCACTTCTGTTGTCGCGAGCAATGGCCACTTTAAAATACGTAGTTTACCCCCGGGGCCCTACCCCGTAGCTTTTCAAGCCAACGGAGGCAGTCATCTTCTTTTAATGCCATACACAAACTTGTACACGAATGATTCTTTTATTATCTTTTATTAAGATCACCACACCATCCAAACATTCTAAAAAAATCCTATATCGCATGCAATAAGTACTTCTACACACGAGAATGACATGATTTTTCAACCTATCTTTAACAAGTTCTATACACAAGATTCGACATGCATTTCATCTCATTCATAAGGAATAACCATGCATCCACTTCAATCAACCCTTAAACTAACGTCTACGTGTCAAAACTAATAATTCCCCTACCTTTTTAATGTAGAAACCACCTGTGAACACATGAAAATGAGCGAAATTGTAACCAAACAAGAGAGAACACTTGAGAAATCGAGAGATGGGTGTGAGAACTAGAGCGCGTAAGGGAGAGAGGGAGAAGCGTGAGAGCTAGAGAGGAAGAGGAAAAGAAATAGGGAATAGGCTTATGAAAAAATTGAAGAGAACTCACCCCTATTTATAGTGATTTTCTAGCTTGCTCCCCAAGTTTGCTGATGTGAAATGCATTTAATTCATCTTGACTTTTTCCTAACTTCTTTTTCAAGTTTCATTAATGAGCCTTCTTCTTATTGCTCTAGCTGTTTAAGCTAGTCATCCTAGGTCTTAAAGTAGCCACTTATCCTTACTTGATCGGTTCACTTGTATGGTTAATATTGATCCTTATCTCTACATTAAATGCTTGAAAATGACATTGGTCTTATCCTAACATTTAATGCTAGAGTTGCCACTTATCCTTATTTAATTGGTCCACTTATTTAGGCTAGTTATCTTAGGTGTTGAGTAGCCACTTATCCCCATTCAATTGATCCACTTGTTGGTTAATAGTGATCCTTATCTATACATTTAATTCTTGAAAATCACATTGATCTCATCCTAACATTTAATGCTTGAAAATGGCACTAATCTTGTCCTTATCTAATTGACTTTGCATTGACTTAAATATTAACCTATCAATTGACTTATGTATTAACTTACCACAAATTACATTTTTCACTCACCGGTATCGAAACAAGAGAATGGGAATATCACAATAGAGGGATTGGGCAGGCCAAGCTCCGTCGGCGCCGGTCACGGGTCAAGTGCACCTCGCTCCCTATTTGTCGCCGTTCGTTGTCCGTCCTTCGTTTAATAATCCGTTATCTTGCTTGTTTTGTAATTCAGGTCATTTGTTTTTAATAATGTCTTTCATTTTATTAAAGAAGACTTTCAAGTAAATGAAACCTTCATAAAGACTTTGTAACTCAACTCTTATCTTTAAGCTTTGAAAACGACATTATTCTTATCCATTAGAAAGTTGACTTGTGGTTGACTTATATGTTCTTAATTGACTTGGCATTAATACAATAAATATTATTGTGTCATGTATCCTAATATGAAATTTTCGGGAAAAACCTCTTAAATAAATCAAGTAATAGCTTCCTCAAGAAGCTTCGAAATAGCTTCCTTGGCAAACCAAAAAGGTTAGCTTATTCAAAAAGCTTTAAGATTCCTTCTTTATTAAGAACTGTTTAGCTTCCTCTAGAAGTTTCTAGATGTCCTAAGGAACAAATCAAGAGATATTCTTTCATTTTCTAATTATTTCTAATGTAGTGAAAATTCTGGATGTCACCATTCCTCCCCTTTAAGAAATTTCGTCCTCGAAATTTGAGCATACCCGAGTCCCTAATCAATGTAGATACTTGCCTTTCATTAATTCTCTGCTCCTTTTGACTGCTTCACCATGCCTCTGCTGCGCTACTACGATAAATAATTTTCTACCTATACTTTCCTTATCCTTAGAGAATCAAAATATTATAAAACAAGACCACTTCATTCGTCTTTACTTTTGTCTCAACCGTCGCTATCATACTTACGACTTTTTAGAACTTTTATGACTTCCCTTGCAGTCATTATTTAAAATAACTATTCCAACTTGCAAATTGCTAACATAACTTTCTAAAATTCTTGCAATGTTGTTTTTACTCAATTTAGTTTCAAACCTTGAAATCATTTCGAACATTTGAAACGATGCAATTCTACTTTTGAAAATCATTAAGGAGTTCCAATTCGAACTTCAAAATCATTTTAAACATTTGAAACGATGCGGCTTCGCTTTCGAAAATAATCTTGGAGTTCCAATTCAAAATTTTGAAATTATTTTGAATTCTTAAAACAATGCATCTCCATTTTCAAAAATTATTTTTGTTCACAAGGTACAAAACAATTTAGTTCAAAAATACCAAATGTGTAAGCAATTTAATTCAAAATTAGAATGTTTCCAACTTTGAAAATATTTTGAATTTTGAAAACTACTTAATTTGAGAACCTTTTACATTTTGAGAACTGTTTCAACTTTTCAAAGAAAAATATTGATTTGAAAACATCTCAATCGCTGAAAATAATTGGCTCATAAAAAATTTTGGAGGCCAAAAATAGTTTAGCTCGGAAGTGTAAAGTACTTTAACCTTCGAAAACAACTTAGTTCAAAAGCATAAATTACCTTAGATTCGAAATCATCATAATCGTAGGACTAGAAATGCTTTAAATCTTGAAATCAATTTAGCTTAGAACTAAAGATGTCTCAAATTTCAAGAATTTGCAGTTCAGACCAAAAAAAAATTGGAATTGAAAGTAGCTTTGATTCTCTTTAAAATCAATTTCAATTTTGTAAAAGATTTTGATTTTTAAATAGTTCGGACTTAGCACAATACCTATACTCGCCTTTTTCAATATATGACTTGGTTTCATTCCTGCCCTTGTCTCTATCCTAGAAGCATACCAAGAGCCGCTCTTTTCCGGGCCTTCTAGCCCCTGCGATCACTCCTCGCCCTCATCGAATTGGTTCATTACAGGTTCACTTAGCCTTTGCTTGGTTCGATTCCAAGTCACACACCCGCAAAGGGAGTCTCGCTCGACAAGTCCCATGCCAAATCTTACGGTTGTTAAGTATCCTGTTCAACTTGTCCAATACCAAGCTTCACGGTTTATCAAGTCCGATATAAATATATGACAATGACATGTGTAATGCATGCACATTTTCAAAAGTTAACTGTTTTAATGAAATAAACACATGCAATGCATGTACAACCTCATAGCTTAGAGCGTGTGCGAATCGATGTCGAAATCATCGGTTCCGGATTTAAATTTAATCTCATAGAACCATTAGCCAACCATCAATTCTAACTTGTAAGGGTCGATCATTACTAATCCACAACGATCTTTCTTGATCATCGCCTAAACTAGATCCAAGACAATTTAAGTCCATCAACAAGTATTAACATCTAATTCTCCATACACCACTACGAGTTCATGCCTATAGTTCACAACTACCACTCCCTTCCTTGCAGCTTCACAAAGTCATTCAAATCTTATTGATGAAGATCAACATCTAAACCTCAACATGCCAATACGAATTCATCCCTATAATCCTCGATTGTCATTCACTTCATTGCAGGTCCAACCTTTAGTGTCCATGGTACTAAACTAACCACCAACAAACTCGGGTACCAATTAACTTCCAAATTATCAGTTCTTATCTTAGACTTAACATTACAAAACCATTAAGCGACCATTAATTCCCAAGATCAATTGCCTAGAATCTGCATTACTCTTTCTTGGTCGTTGTTTACTCAGGTTTCAAGATCATCTAATCTCAATTCTCATCATATCATTAATATCACATAGTCTTTTCGGCCTATCGTTCATGATCAATATCTAATCATCAAAGCACACCATAAATTCAATCTACAACTCATGTCCACTACTTCTTTTATTGCAATTACCAAATGATAATACAGGGCCTTCATTAATGATCGATATTTAACCTCAATCTACCAACATAGATTCAATCCTATAATCCTCAACTACCCTCGACGAAGTGATTGATCACAATCAGTTGTACTAAAGTAACCACTTATCTCCAACCATTCAAGCCTAAAAGTAAATTTATCGCAATAATTCACATACCTAATATTTCCTCCGAATTGCTATCTCTAGTAACCACAGGTGATTTTAACTTCAGAATTTATCAAAGCTATCCTTATATGTGACATTCGGTACCTGAGCTCAATCATCGGGGGTTATTAAATCTTCCACACCATAATAATCGCCAATGATTAGTATAAACATTCTTCTGAATCTTGAGTAAAAATGTTTTTATTGTTATTATAATTTTTTTACAATTGCATTCACGGGGATGGAACCCGAGTCACTTTCGAACCACTTCATTCCTCGTGCCACCAAACCAAAGCACTGGTGGTGTCGGAGAGGGTCTCTTTTTTATTTATATTAACTAATACGAGAAAAAAATATATTACTTGTTTCAGCTTACAAATTATCAAGCCCACTTAAACCCTTTACAATACCGTGACTATTAGTTCATGAACAAATCGAATTAGTCAAGCAACCAAATTCAACAATCATTGGTTCGTGCAAATAGATGCAAACAACTTACAGATAATCCGCCCGCTTGGTATTACCGTCCACCACATGGATTTTCCCAGAGTTTTCCTCGGATTTTAACACGTTACCATACTACCCCGGATCAGATGCTAAACCTTTCAAACTAAAAAGTCTCCTTATTACTCCAACCTAAAATCTCCTTATTACTCCACACTAAAGGCTTTGCTCTGATACCACTCAATATGGGGATGTAACGACCCCAAGACCTTTACCCCGTTATTCTACCTCCAAACTAATTTCTTTATTATTTTCTGCCACTTTATTCTCTATTTGCTGAAATGTTAGTAGCCAACCTAATTTAATAGACGTAAGAACTTTTAAGATATTTATAAACCTACCTAGATTTTATATATGCATCAAGTATATCTTACAATATTCATTACCTTCCCTTAAAAATGTACAATCAAAATTTAGGAAGGTTACCCCAACTTTACTACTCCGCTTGATCTTTTTACTACTAAACTACCAAGACTCATTTCCTGCATAAGTTGCGCAATGGGCCCATGAGCTTTCTTTCACCTACTTTTCGACGCTAGTTTCTACATTCACAACTTCCTGCTGGAAATATTCCATGTAAGTTGGCAATCCAAACAATAGGGCACAAAGAGGATCCATCTTAGTTTCCTGAAAAATAAGGGATAAGCACACAGCCCAGTAGGAAAGATCGCTAGTTTCAAGATAGAGTATAAGTTATAACATCTAATGTCGTGAACCATAAAGCTATCTTGTGATCTATTTACTCAAAATCATCAAGCACGACATTAGTCATAGCATCAAGCATACACTTAGTAAATGCCAAAAGCTTTTCTTTTCACTTTCGAGTCTTATTTTCCGGAAACTTTCATTTTTCATAACAAGCTTGTTTGACAACACATGAAACATCAAGCATGAATCAATAAAAGCAGTATGAATTCTTTTCTTTTCACGTTTTGGGTATCCTTTTCTCGAGGTTATAACGGGACTTCAAGTACCGGGCAACATCGTCAATGCACGTGTACGATGGCACTTTAGTTCAATCACTTGATAAAGGACGTCTACGCCATCGCCTCAAGTAAGCTTTTCGCCAATGATGGCACTCACTTCCGTTGTCACGAGCAACGGTCACTTTAAAATATGTCGTCTACCCCCAAACCCCTACCTCGTAGCTTTTTGAGCTAATGGAGGCACTCATCATCTTTTGATACCATACATAAACTTGCACATGCATGATCCTTTTATTATCTTTTATTAAAATCATCACACCATCCACACATTCTAAAAAAAAACATATACCGTGTGCAATAAATACTTATACTTTTCAACCTATCTTTAACAAGTTTTATACACACGATCCGGCATGCATTTCATCTCATTCATGACTATAAATCCACTCAATCAGCATTAAACTAACATCCCTATGTCAAAACTAGTAATCTCTCTACCTTTTTAATGTAGAAATCTCTCGAGAACACACGAAAACAAGCGAGATTGTAGCCAAACAAGAGAGAACACTTGAGGAATTAAGAGGTGGGCGTGAGAACTAGAGGGCATGAGAGAGAGAGAGAGAGAGAGAGAGAGAGAGAGAGAGAGAGGCATGAGAGCTAGAGAGGAAGAGGAAAAGAAAGAGGGAATGGGCTTATGGAAAAAATTGAAGAAAACTCACGCCTATTTATAGTGATTTTCGAGCTTGCTCCCCGAGTTTGCTAATGTGAAATGCATTTAATTCATCTTGACTTTTTCTTAACTTCTTTTTCAAGTTTCATTAATGTGCCTACTTCTCATTGCTCCACTTGTTTAAACTAGTCATCTTAGGTTTTAGAGTAGCAACTTATCTTTACAAGATTGGTCCACTTGAATGGTTAATATTGATCCTTATCTCTATATTTAATGCTTGAAAATAAAATTGATCTTATCCTAACATTTAATGCTAGAGTTGCCACTTATCCTCATTTAATTGGTCCACTTATTTAGGCTAGTTATCTTAGGTTTTAGAGTAGCCACTTATCCTCATTCAATTGGTCTACTTGTGTGGTTAATAGTGATCATTATCTCTACATTTAATGCTTGAAAATGAAATTGATCTTATCCTAATAATTAATTCTTGAAAATGACACTAATCTTGACTTTATCTAAATGACTTTACATTAACTTAAACAGTAACCTATCAATTGACTTATGCCTTGACTTATTACAAATGACATTTTTCACTTACCATTATCGGAACAAGAGAACGGAAATACGGAAATACCACAATAGCGGGATCGGGTGACTGTCGCGAGAGTTTGGGAGTGGCTGCCCCACACCAGCGCGCAGCCGGCGGTGCGTCTCAATCCTGTCATGAGCTAGCCAAGCACGGGCTGACCAAGTGCCTTGCGTGCCGGTCGCGGGTCTGTACGAGTTGGTGCACCTCTCTCCCGGTTTGTCACCATTCGATGTCCGTCATCTTGCTCATTTTGTAATTCCCGTCATCTGTTTTTAATGTTGTCTTTCATTTTATTAAAGAAGACTTTCAAGTAAATGGAACCTTTATATAGAATTTCCAAGTCAACTCTTATATTTAATCTTTGAAAATGACATTATTCTTATCCATTAGAAAATTGACTTGTAGTTGACTTACATGTTCTTAATTGACTTGCATTAATCCAATAAATATTACTGTGTCATGTTTCCTAATATGAAATTTTCGAGAAAAACCTCTTAAATAAATCAAGTCATAGCTTCCTCGAGAAGTTACCGGATAGCTTCTTTGAGAAGCTTCGAAATAGCTTCCTTGAGAAGCTACAAGATAGCTTCCTTGGCAAGCTAAAAAGGTTATATTATTCAAGAAGCTTTAAGATCCCTTCTTTATTAAGGACTATTTAGCTTCCTCTAGAAGTTTTTAGATGTCCTAAGGAACAAATCAAGAGATATTCTTTCATTTTTTAATTATTTCTAATGTAGTGAAAATTCAGGATGTCACAAAAGGGATATGTACCATTGGTGGCACTCGACCTGAGCGAGGATCGCCAGCCCTTAGCTAGGGCCCCGCGACCATAGCCGACAACTTCCCTATCATCACCGGCCCTTTCCGTCGGCGGTGGGCCGGTGGCGGGGAGGGCTTCAAAGCCCTCGTCGCTAGTTCTGCTGTGTCGTATTCTTCTTCGTTCGTTGTTTTTGTTTTTAATTTTAGCTTATTTTATTAGTTAATTTAAAAAAATTATATTAAAAATTAGATTTAGACCAAGACGACATCATTTTAGCCACATAATTGCCATTAGGACAGAGAAAATATTTTAAAAAGCCTCGTCAACATTTTCCGTTAACCAAAGTTGGATGGAGTTAACAAAAGGATTCAATTGTACCAATTTGATAAGTTTTAGGACTCCATTGCACTTTTTACAAATTTTAGGACTTGATTGCATCAACTCGACAAGTTTGAGGACTCGTTTATACTTTTTGCAAATTTTAGGACTCAATTATACTTTTATGATGAGTTTTAGGACTTCTAGTGAACATATCCCAATTTTAAAATATCTCCAAGACAGTTATTTGGTCTAGTTATCAATTAACGATACCATTATTGATGTATAGTGGTGTGACTTCACTTGTGTGTGAAAGTGTATATGCAAGTGAAATGTCAATTTAAATGCAACATAAAATTCATCCTAGACATAGCAAATTGGAAATCCAGATATAATTAGAAAGTGCCAGGTGTAAGATGATAATTTCGAATCCTGGTTCGTGAAAATATAGTTAGGTAAAATATGAATGGTTGCATTGGAGCTTTGGCACAATAAGGAATGGCGTTTCCCCATCATTCCACAATCCAAGATACTGAATTTCATGTGCTATCTTCTAAACTTTGTGATTTTTTTTTTTTTATGGATGGGTTTCATGAGTGGACCGCCCATGTTAGGGTTACTCAGCCGTAATCGAGAGCATTCGCATATGTTATGATAATTATATCAATAATCCTTATTGTTAAAATCTTAAACTCTTTCTAAAACCATAAAATTTGTAATTATAACGAGAATTTTTCGGAGAATTTAAAAATTGAATTTTACTTTTTAATTAACCAAATTTAAAGTTTTCACTCTCCAAGTACGTGCCCTTTTTATGACGGGAAAAGGGGGATGAAAATTATAGGCCGATTGTCAAAGTGGGCTCCAGGATTTTATCTTGGATTCACAATGTTCCCACCCCCACGAGCGAAAATAGGTTTTGTAGGGTGACAAGAAGGGGAGGGTCCATGTCAAATGGTCAGGCAAAATTGTATGGTGAGTCAGAATCAAAATGGAGTTGTCTGACTTCGGTTTCGGGGTTGTCCATCATGCTCTCGCTTCGCTCTTTCACCTGATCATGTCCCACTTTTTGATGCTACTCATCTCCCGCCCTCATCAGACTGTCTCTATTCCCCTTTTCCTTCCTCCCCAAATTGTCCAAAATAAACAAATAAATAAAATAATTCAAATGCAAACGAAAAACAACGTTAAAAAAAAATTGCCTCATTCTCAGTTATCCTGAGTCCTCTTCAAATCACTGGTTTTCCAACTGTTGCTGCAACCTTGTGTGCTCGAATTTGGTTAACCGTAGTCATTGCGTTAACTTTCGAGCACAGGCCCGTGGCAGTTACCGCATTGGTCATTACAAATAACTAGACTAGAAGACGACCTAAATGTTAAGATATATATATGAGGGTAGGAAAATTACCCAATCAGTTCTAAACCTATTATGTAGATGTCAATTTAATTATGAATTTTTCAATTTTGTCAAATTAGTCCTGGACTTTTGTGCGAAATTCCAATTTTAGTTCTTCCCGTCAATTTTTGTGGAAATTTGCTGACATGGCGATCCAACCATCACCGGCTATACTATACTACACACCGCTACATCAAGGTTTCTGGCAAAAATTAGTCGGAAGGGCTACACCGAGATTTTGCGGAAAAGTTTAGTACTATATTGGAAAAATCGAAAAGTTTATGATTGAATTGGTATTATTGTAATAGATTTAGGACTGATTGCACAATTTTTCCTATATAAGATTATAGATAGACACAATGAATAAAACTAATTACCATACTGATAATTTTGAGATGCACGTGTGATTTGTCTTAGAAAAGTTTCATATTGAAGAATTGGTGTGGATTGTATTAGTTAATATACCTTTGTTGGCTCATAACTTATTGGCTTAAGTTTTTTAGTGAAGTTAGATCCAATTGAATATATTGAGAAGCTCGGACTTGGGCTCCCTCTTGGCAATCTCCTTGGGTGAAGGTATCGGACTTCTATTACGCGCTCCCATCAAATTAAAATTAGAAGCAAATGGTAAATTGGTGAGCTCCCAATCCATTTCGGTATTTGATGAAGGAAGCAATATGGTGATCAAAGCGATTTCCAAGCGGTGAGCATTATAGTATAGCAACACCGCCCCAATGGCAAACTTCACGGTTCGGCCTGAAGAAAGAGACCAAGGATGAAGTTTGGCATTGATAGAAATTCAAGTTAAGATATTGATACATAAAGATACCCGAATTAATGAGGTCATACCTACGTAGAAGATTTTGTGTGATGTAGAGCAGTTAATAAACTCTAATTGGGTCAAAACTAATTGGCTTAAATTTTTTAGTGAAGGTAGGTTGAATTGAATATGTTGATGGGCTCGGACTATAGCCCCTCCCGACAATCGCTCCAAGTGAAGGTATTGGACTTCTAATACGCGCTCCCAACAAATAATAGCTAAACATTTTTTTTTATTTCAAAATGAGTGAGATTTCGATTGTTTCTCCATATGAAGTTTGGTAATGAGAATCGCACAAAATCAACACATAATGTTTTTTCAATGTCAGAGATAATTGTGAATACATGATGCATAAAACACCTACGTTTACTACTGAAATATAAGAATGAGATCGATATTGCAAGATATGCTTGGTCTAACGGCTCAGGTCATGGCACACCCCCTCTCAATGGCAACGACGCATTTGTGTAGCAACAAATGTCTTGTCCTTGCCTACGGATTATAGTGAAAACTCTTTACACACTATTTGTACACTATATGACGGTTTATGTTCTTGAAGAACTTCAACGTCTCTTCTTCTTGGTTGGTTATCCAAATCTGGTAAATTATCATTCAAACCAAGCATGTCGTATTGTGGGATTGTGTGATGTTGAGACTAGAAACTGTGAATATCGTGCTATGAGCTTTATCATATTAGTGGTTATCCAAATCGGATAAAACTTCACCAGGCGGTCGGCCGCCGGCGGCCCGACAGCAGAATAGTCACCGTGTCGGTGACCGTTGGGGTCTCAAAGGCCATGCCCATGATGGCCAGGGCCTCTGAGGACCCATTTTATATTTTTTTGGGCCAACACAACTCAATGCAAGCTCGGGCCCACTAGTGCCATTGCCCAGGCAGTGGCTCCAAAGCAAAGGGGCTCAAGAATGAACCTTTTTTTTTTTTTTTTATAACAAACCAGTTGCATTATACTGAGGAGCCATGCCGGGCACGGCCCCAATCACGTCGGTTGCACCATGCCGGGAGTGGTACGGCCATGGGATGGCCGGTTGGCCACTGTCACCTTGAGCTGGATATCCCTGGTTGTTCCCTAAGCGACCAACTTTGCCAATTGCTAGCTTTTGCCTCTTATTTCAATTTTCCTTTGGTTTCCCATTTCTTCATCCCAACAAAGAGTCGGCCCGTGTCCGGAGACCGTTTGTTATCCACTCGTAATGTGATCACTATATGCAATACCGCCTAACAAGGAAAGCACTAACTTGAGTTCACGTTCATGAAAGTTGTCCATTTTGTAGTTTTAGGCACAGTCGGTCAATCGTCCACTTATGACCAGCACTAACCAGGCATCATCATAGTTTTTCACTCTCTGTAATTTCAGCATGTGCATTCACTGCAGGTCATGTTCCAAAACATACTCCTCACGACGGGGTTCATCATCTATCGACAAAAAGTTAATAAAATACATTTATCAAATGGCTTTATTGGAGCAGGTGCCCAGCCACTGGCTCTTTCTTGAATGTAACTCTCAATTCATAAGTGTAATCTGACGAAAAAGAACCACAAAAAGACAAACAGGCTATTGCCAAAGTTTATGATATATTGTGCATTCGAGCCAAAAAGTTGCTCGTTTATGAATTATAATAACAATAGACTGCCCTTAGCATAAAGTTTAACTTGCATGATGAAGGTTCTCTTATGCTTTAAGTCAAAGATTGCGTACACGTATTGGTTCACGTTGAATCATTGAAACCCTTCAAGCTTTTTTGGCTCAATCAGAAAGAAACTGCCTGAAAAGGTCGATGACCAAGTAAAGAACCAATAAGTAAGGGAAAGAAAGTTAAAAAGTTAAGACTTGTGGAAGCGCATGCATTGCATGCAAAGTCACTGGTCACATTGCTTAATTATTTGAAATCAAAACCGCGAAGGGGCAAAGTACATTCAAAATTAACGCAGCAAATTATGAAATCCTTTCTTTGTTCTGGTCAAAACTGTGAATCACATTTTGCAAAGTGTCTTTTGATGGGGACGAATCGGTTCATTGGGATGAAAATAATTGAATGATGAGGTTGTGCAAAAAAAAAAAGGAAGAAGCCATTTTTTCGCAGTTAAACCAAGGTTGCATTCATGTGAGGTTAGGATAAACATTGCCTGAAGGAGTCTAGGATATCCAGCATTTGGAAAACATTCAAGGCCAGTTTTATCTCAAGATTCCACAAATATCGAAGAGCAATTATCGAAAGGCATTCGAAGAAACGAAAGTAAAATGGGTCCAAGAATTGGCATTTCTAGAACCACTGTCATATTTGTATTCGATACATAATCCCATAAAGGAAAACATGGATTAAGTGTTGAACTATGTGCTTTATTTTGCAGCAGAGCCAGTAGCTGCTGCTTAGTATGTAAGATGACCTTATTTTGTAACCTGTGCAGAGATGTAGGGTTTGTATGGTAACATTTCTGTTCCTGGGAACATATTTGGAACAGAAACATTTTTTTGTGTTTTTGTTCCCGGCTACGATTTTTGAGAACAGAAACGCGTTTGGCAAATACAAAAAAAAAAAAAAACTTTTTTTCACCAAAAGGAAGGATCTATAACCGACGCGGTCGTCGGCGGCCGCTTCAACTCCTCGCCGACGATGGTGAGTAATGGTGGCTTACACAAGCTCGTCCTCAAGTTGTTTCTAAAAAGTGTTCCAAAATCCAGAAACAAATTTTTGTTGTTTCTCATTTTTGCTCCAAAAGTATTTTTGTTTCTCAAAAGTGTTCCCGGAACACTTTTGAAATAATTTTTTACCATACACGTTTCTGTTCCCAAAGTATTCTGGGAACACTTTAAGAACAGAAACATTTTTTCTAGAGTGTTACCATACAGACCCGTAGTTCACTATACCAGCAAGAATCAGCCTGATGTATTACTAGGGGCTCTAAGTTTCGAAGACCCGGAATAGAGGAAAACCCGCCTGAATTTAAACACAACATAAATGGGAAAATGACACCACAAGTTTCATAAGTTGTATGCGGTACTTACTTGAGTGCTATAACATTTTCTTTTTTAATCACTTGGTGCCATAATTTCTTATAACGTTTTCTTGAGTGTCATAACTTTTTAATCGACACAAAAAAGTGTGTCATAACTTCTTAAAAATGCTCATCACAAGTATCAAAAATCCGTCACAACATAGCACTTACTACCGTACTCCAGCTTGGGAGTTTCCACTGCCTGTATAGGGTTGAGCCTCTTTTAAAATTTATGTCACCCAAGATTAAAAAAAGGTTATGCTACTTAAGTGAACCCAATATAAAATTTGTTATCAAAAAAGTCCTAAATCTATTGCAATTGTTCCAACTCAGTTCTAAGCTTTTTTTTTTTTTTTTTTTTGCAAAAGGACACTAGGAGTGCCAATATTTGTATACGACACTCACTTTAATATCAAAACAAATTTTCGAATCACTTAAGTGCCAATGTTTTTGAAAAACGGTTATTTCAATGATAACTTCGAGTGAGTTTTTTGGAAATCTAACGTGGCATCCACGTGGCTCACCGGAATTTTCAAGTCAGCAATAAAAAAGTCAAAATTAAAAAAAAATTTAAAAAAAACTAAGAACTAAGTTAAACAATTATAAATAAAAAAAAATTGTGTGTTGCAACGGCGAGGGCTCCAAGCTCTCGCTGCCGCCGCCCACCATCTCCGACAATGGCCGGAGAGGGTGGGGGATGGTTAGTGAGGGTCGCGGAGTAGCCGGCGACCCCGCCGACCGCAAGTGAGGAAGCACCGGGGACAACGAGGCCTCGCCATCGCAAATCTGGACCCTCGGCAAAGCCCAAGTGACGGAGGTTGATGAAGCTTTGCGAAACCTAGACGAGGCGCGTCGCCGACTTCACGACCCTAGGTGAGCGCCGCTAGGGTCGAACGACCTCAAGGAACAAAACGCCAATGTCATGCGACCTCGGGCAAGGCGTCGCCAAGAATACGCGTGCCAAGTTCACACGACCGCGGTCGAAAGGCCGGATCTGGGTCGTTCGAACTTGACCTACAGCAACTTCGGCAAATATAGTGGCTCGACGGCATGGGCCACCTTAGATTTCGACCTCGCTGATTGGTGACCTTGCCCTGAAGGACGAACCAACGAGCAATGGAAGACGAGAAGACATTTGGGCGTGTGGAAGAAGATGAATAGTTCTTCTTCTTCTTTTTTATTATTTTTTGAGTTATTTAGCTAATTTTTTAAATTTAATTTGATTTCTTAAAAATATTTAGCTTATTTTGTAAAAAGATATTACACGTGGCGTCCACAAGGACTATTTTTTTATAAAAAAAAATGCCACGCGGACACCATGTGGACTGACTTTTTTCCAAAAAAATTCCACATAATATTAAAAAAATAATAAAAAGTATCACATGTACTGTTTGGTCAGAATTTGCACTTAAATGATTGTTTTTTGCCGAAATTGACACTTAAGTGATTGCTTTCTCTCCGATTTGGCACTTAATTGATCCAAAAATATATATAGACACTAAAGTAAGCGTCGTACACAAATATTGACATTCTAGGTGTCCTTTTGCCCTTTTTTTTTCCTATTGAGTTCTAAACCTTTGCATTTGTGTCAATTCAATTTATCTAGCAAATTTTGATTGAAAAGTGCTAACATGGAGCGGCCAACGACATGGACAAATTTTAATAACATTATAATAATTTTTTGAATTTTGAATTTTTTTTCTTTTACTTAGGCTGCTCATGGTAACCATTCTGTTCCGGAAAATTGATTCTGATTAAAATGAATTTTTTGATTCTGTTTTTGGATGAGTTTTAGATAATCAGAACGCGTTTGATAAGCGCACAAAATTTCTGTTTCAAAAAACCATTTCTCTTCCTAATTTTTTCCATTTAAGTCAAATAACGATATAGTTATTTTGTAAAATTTCATCCTAAATTGAAGACTAATTTCCAATGCACACTAAAATAATTTAAAATATGTTATTTTTTTAGCATGTCATAAATGAAATACAAATTTTAATACATTACGTTTGAAGTTCGATTGAAGCATGGGACGGTTCCCATATTAAGAACTCATTTTTTTCTTTAAATGTTATGTTGTCTAAAATACATACAAACATAATAGCTGAATAATCAAATTATCCACTGCCAAAATAAAAATATATCCTCCTTGATACGAATTACAAGTCATCCACTATCATTTTGCAACTTCTGTCTTAAATCCAAGTGGGTATTTTGCTTGAGCTCCCCATGCAGATGTTTACATTTTATGACGCACGGTTACGAGCATATATGTTATTATCCACATGTTGGATGCCATCATCTTCTGTGACATTTTTTGTAGAAGAGTGAAATATATGAAATTTAGGAAATTTAGGCCCAAATTTATGAAAATAAGGTCAAAATAGCCTAATATAAGCTTATTTTATTTTTAGGGATTTTCTAAATTTTTGTAGATTTTTTAAAAAATTTCCAATTTTTTGAAATTTTTTTTATTTTTATTAGGTTGAGGGAAAAGTGACGAGAGAACTGAAAGGGAAAAGTGAAAGATGTTAGACTTCATTTTTTTTTTGTGATTCTCAAAAGTGATTCTTTTTTCCGGAACCAACTTTTTTTTTTGTTCTGGATTTTGCTCTAAAACCGATTCTGATTCTCTAAAACCGATTTTGGGAATAAAATCAAAATCAAAGTTATTTACGTTACCAAATGCGATTCTCATCCTTTTTTGTTCCCAGAATCAAAATCGGAGAATGAGAATGATTATCATGGAGGCTCTTATAATCCTAAATAAAACTATACCAAAATAATAGTTATCTTGCACATTTTAGGGTTTAAATTGACCTAAACCCTAACCTATTAAAAATTAACTATTCAAGGCATAAAATTCTACTTGAACATGCATTGCAATTTAATTTAAGCAATTCTAGAAATCAATTGAACATGAAAATATTATCTAAATGATTTTATCCTAAAATGCAATCTATCTTAAACATGCAATTCTATCTAAAATATATGCAAATAATCTATATGCAATAGTTATCTACATTCAATATCTTTTAGATTTTAAAACATGCAGATAAATATTGCAAGATAACTGTCATATCGCAATCAATTCAAATTTGGAAAGCAATAAGCTTGAACATTTCGCAATTTCTTTTAAATCCCATTATTGATCTAATGCCTTATAGATCAACCTAGCAAATTTAAAATTCTCATTGAATTAATAATCTATAATACCTTATATATAGAATCAAAAATTCACATGGTTTGCAGATTAGGAAAGATTTCCTAAATAACTACCTATAGCTCAGAAAATATCGGTTAGATAAGGATATAGCTCAAATAGGTAATGAAATATTTCAAATCAATTAAGATAAGAAATATTACCTAATTTGGAAATATTCTTCCCAAATTTGAAATCTGCAAATCGGACCGGGATGGCTCGAGATCACGCACTCGCAGGGGCTCGCTGCTAGATAGGGGTGATCGGCAATGATGCTCACAAATCGGGACCGGTGGGCTTATCGGCAGCTCAATTCCATCACACGACTAGACAACGACAATGGATCGTGGTCTCATGGGTCCACAATGGCAACATCAATGGCTCAACGACAGCAATAGGTAACGGCGGCTCTTGATTCAATAGCAATGGCGGCGGTTGTTCTCGATTCTGCTAGTTCTTGACTTCAATGACTAACAAACGTGACGACAGAGCATCGGCAGCGATCGAGGGCTATGTTGGTACGGGGGCTCATCGGGATTGTAGCAGCAAGGGTCGTCAATGGTACTTAGAGTGGTTGGAACCTCCGGAACTCTAGGCGGAAGCAGCAAGGGTCCACCGACGTAACAAGGACCTCATTGGGAAGTCTCAGAGTCATCTCAGCAGCGGTTTGCAGAGGTCGTAGCTAGAGAGATGGTGACGGTGTAGCAGGTACACCGACAGAGGGGTCTTGCAGCCAGTGTCGGCCTTCGGGGTGACAACATCGGACAACGATGAGCAGCAGAAGTCACTGAAGACTTCGGCGATCGAGACCCGAGAACTCCCTCTCTCTCTCTCTCTCTCTCTCTCTCTCTCTCTCTCTCTCTCTCTCTCTCTCTCTTGAACTCGTGTTTCTCACGTGTGTTTCAGAATAAGAATTACCAACCTCGTGTTTTGAGGCCTAAGCGTACTTAAATAGATTTTTCTAGGGTTTCGTGCTATTTTTTGTTATTTGCAAAATAGTCTCCCAAGTTTTAAATATTTGCAATTTGGTCCCTAAAGCAATATTTCTTTTTCAATTAAGGCCTTAACTGGCCGGTCAGCAAAATGAGTGGGCTTCACTGGCTGTAGCTTCCCTTGTGGGCTCATCTGTTCTTTTTTGGGCTTAATTAGGCCTTTTTTCCAATTAATTAAATATTAATTTAAGGTCTTTTTAAGTAATTAACTTTGATGGCCTGAATTAAGCTCCAAAGGCCTTAAGCTCTTTGAAATTTTTGGCTCATGCCCCCCCTCATGATGGCCGAATTTTCCTTTAAGTACTGGCTGAGTCCGCACCTCTATTTCAAGTTCGTTTCCGTCACCAATTCAGTTAAATGCATATGCTCGTTGGGACCTAGCAAGGTTGAGCTCACTCGAGGCCGAGGCTTCCCAAATCCTAGCGAGCCTCTAGGCCGCTGGATCTGGGGAGCCTTCAACTCCCCCATGGTCGCCGCCGGCCGGTTGTGGTGGAGGAAAAAAGAAAAAGAAAAGAAAGAAATAAAAAATAATTTAAAATTTTGATTTTTTTTGTTAGAAATAAAATCATTAGACCATATTCATTTTTCAAAATGAGACCCAAATACTAGAAATTATTTTCATTCACATATCACCAAATAAAGGAAAACTAATCATTTTCCTGAAAATGATTTCCGAAAAGCGTTTTTCTTCAATATGAAATTTTTTCCAAAACAAACGCATCTTAAGTTTATTAATTGGTTAATTTAATTGTAATCGTCCTTAAATGCTATGTTGGTTTATCCCAGTTACCTACTTATGAGTGGCTTGCTTGTTTAAACTCAACTGAAAACAAAATATACTTTTATGTTATCCTCTCCAAATCTAAAATATTACTCAAATTCGAATAAAGTTCGAATAAATATATCTTAATCTACATGTCAATATTCATATATTGTGAATATTTCAAATACTCAAAATTAATAAAAGTGAAAGCATGCGCGTCACCAAATTTGCAAAAATTAAAAAGTGACTTTAGATGGATCTGAAACTATTTAATCAACATTTGAAGTATTGTTTATTCAAAGTAGGAATTATACATTTCAATGGTTCATGGGGTGTTATGCGTAAGTATTTGTTTCTAGAACATTTTTTAATCCGAATTTTTGTTTGTACTATTTTGCCAAGTTGGCATTCAGTTGATCCTGCAATTGGGCTCTTTGATTGTTGGGGTGGGATGAAGAGAAGACATTGTTTGGGCTGAGTTTCATAATGGCCCAAAATAATTTATTTCTAGATTGATGGCTTGTGGTAATGATGCAGCTTCCAAATGGTCAAGAAAAGGCCCATTTGGAAGATGCAGTGACCAGTTGACCCCCAGATCCACAGAGCTTGTATTGAACCAGTGAATCTCAAGAGTGTCGATCGGTGCCCACCGTCTCTTTCAACTTCCCATCCCTCATCCTGTCCTCACTTCCCACCTTTCGCCACATCGACACCTCTCGCTTTTTGCTTCAATCTCTCACGCCGAACTCTGCCCTTCAATCCCTTGTTGGTTATTTGTTTGTAAAATAAATTAAGATGTGTCATGTCCCATATAAAAAAGATGTGAGTGTGTACGTAGACTAAATTTGGCACTAATCAATAATTATTATTTTTTATTTATTAATATTCGAAATTATAATTAAAAATATAATTATTGTCCTAACAAAAATGTGCGGCTGTTCAAAAAGGAACTACAGTTATTTTATTTTATATTTTTCACTTTAATAATAAAATAACCATTGTGTCCTAACGAAACAGTGTGATTGTTCACAAAGGAGTTATAGTTATTATTTATTTATTTTTAATTTGTAATTTTTATTTATTTTTTACAATCTCTAAAGATGTGTGCTCGAATTAACGGTTTTTGGATAGGAAGAGTTGTGTCCGAATTTATAGTTTTCAGACATAAAAAGTTGTGTTTTTTAAAACATGAAAAGGCGTGTTCTAATCGGAATAGCATTATTGACACATAAATTTTGACTGTTCATTTAGCCATTTTTTGCATAGACAATTAGGGACTAACCTTAGTTTCTAACTAAACATATTCATAATTTAGTTCGTTTGCCACCGCCAGTCTGATTATAATGCGTATGCATGCTACGTTAACTAAACTATATGCAATTTTCTAAAACTCATTATTTGTGAAAGGCCCTAATCAAGCCCGCAAAGGAGCAAATGAGCCCACAAAGGGAAAGACTTGAAGATCAATCAAGAACATAGATTAAAGAAGACGATGATGACTCACCTAATGAATAACTTTATTTATCGAAATCTAGGATCATAATTGTATGAGCGATATGATCCAACAGGAGATTTTTTTTTTTCCTTTGTCGACCTCAACGGCTACGAGATCTTTTTTATACAATCTCATCTAACCAAGACAACTTTAGAGTTGCCGTTGATATGAAGTTGGAACAGTTTTCAAGCTCGTTCTGGTCAAAGTTCCTATAGACTTTGTGCCTCTACATCTACTCCAACACTTACTCCAACCCTTGTGCACCAAATTAAACAAGAGAGCGAGTAGCTTACAAAACTGTTACATTCTTTCTCTGCAGAAAAAACTACCTTTATCTAAAAAGAAAAATCAGACTTGCTAGAGTTTTCATGTAAGCTATTTGTAATACAAGATTTAGAGGAGGCCATGAAAACATTGTGAAAACTTTAATCAAGAATAATGGATTTATTTTTGAAGACAAAACTTTGGAATTTGCATCCAAACCAACCGAAAAAGAATTCAAGATTGCCTCGCTAAGAGGGAAGGATGGCCATGGCATGGAAGATCAAAATTATAATGATTCCGAATCAGAAGAATTATGTGTTCAAGATCTTCTAAAATTCTAACAAGAGAAAAAGCAAGCTGTGGCACGAGCAGAGTATGCAAGGATGGTAGTGGAGGAACAAAAGCTAGATCCCAACTACATTTTAGTAGGGATAAAAGCTTTGGAAAAATTGTCTACTCAAAGGAATAAAGATATAGACAATGAAATTGAACACAAGAACAGAGTCAATACTCAGGGGGAGTCATCATATGGAAATAAGCCCAGTGAGAATCAAGAAGAGAATTCGGATTCAGAGAAGCTATGTGATATTCTCTTCAAGCAAGGAGAGTCCAAACACAATCCGTGAAAAATGAAGACTAAGTTGTGCGTCCAAATGCTTCAGATGAAAGATTAGTTAACTTTGCTAACTTAGAGTCTAAGGGATGATATGAACAAGAAATACTATCTAACATTCCTTGAGATAGAATAGACAGAAAGGAAGATGAACATAATGGAGGAAGGGATGAACTTGAAGTTGGCTCAGCTATCCAAGTCCGCTTTAATTCAATTGCCTTGAGAACTTGTGTGACCCACAACTATCAAGCCCCATCCTTATCTACTCCAGCCCCAAATCTATCAAAATAGAATTATTTTCACTCCCTTATTTCGTTAAAGTTTGATTCTATTTTTAAGATGTGGATGTGTTTGAGTTTTGATTGCTCTCTAGTTTGAATTTCAATTTTGAATCCGTCACACAATTTTAAGTTTTGAGATTGGCTTTAATAATTTATTGATTAAACCTATGCTTGAACCTTTTTATTGAATGTATATTCTGGTTTGATCTATACTTTTGTGTTGATGACAAAAATGGGGAGAAATTTATACCTTTTAATTGTCCTTTTGTTAAGGAATGATGTGAGATTATGATTTGTAGGAAAGTAACATAACAAGTTCTCATATCTATAGAAAGATGTGAATGATGATTCGCAGGAACAAGTATCAAAGTTGCAGTTATATTCTGAGAATGATGATACAATATCAAGTATAATATGCTCTGAACATGTTTCAAGCTCTGAGATATAAACAACTGATTCTCACGGGAAAAGGTTTTAAGAAAGTTAACAAGCGCTGATAACTTCAAACTTATACTTTTATGCTCCGAACATATACTTTGCTATAATCTAAGTCTATGCATAATCTTTTGAGGTCATTACTCTTATACAAGGTATACGGGTTCTAGAGATCGAGAATGAACAATTTGCTCTGAACAAAAGCTTGTTCATACTTCAGATACTCTAATACAAGCCTTACTTGCTCTAACACAAACCTTATATTTTCTAGAGTCGGTGCTCACTTTGATACATGTTCTACAAGTTCTGGAAGCGATACGAAATCATTTTTTTGGAATGAATTCAAACCCTGAATTCTTTCTTATCCCAAAACTTATCTCTTGCTAAAATGTCAAACGATATATCTTTATTTAACAAAAGTTCATTGAGTAACAAATCATTATGTTACTCACCTCTCTTACATAACAATTGATATATTTACGTGGATAGTTTTGTCATCATAAAAAATGGAGAGATTATTGAAAAAAAACCCTAATTGATTTTGAAGATGACAAAACAATCCATAATCTCTAACATCTAAGTTAATGTAGTGAAATACTATTTTGCATATTATCCAAAGGTGTATGGATCAAGATACACAGGATTGAATATGGCAAGGTAGACTCGGATAATGTTCTAAGGGACTCGGACGATGTATCAAGCTCGGACATTAAGCGGGGAGCTCGGACGTTGAAATGATGTTGAAGTTCTAAGATGAGTATTTCATATGCAACGGCTAGATTATCAAATGATGTATTTAAGATGATTTAATTGAAATGTTACATCATCACAATGGCTAGCAATCAAGATGTGTTCGTACTTGGAGATTCTCAATTATGAAGATCAATCAAGGACATAAATTAAAGGGAGACGAGGATGATTCGCCTAATGAAGTAACTATCTATGGAAACTCGGGATCGCGATTGTATGGGCGATTTGATCCAAAGGGAAATTCTTTCTTTTGTCAATCTCAACGGCTACGAAATCCTTTGTATTCGGTCTCGTCCAAACGAGAAAGTTTGGAGAGCGATCTTTTGGAGATCTTGTAACGGATAGTTAGAGATGAATGAATATAAAAGGATACATCAAGGCTGAAGAGCAAGACGGACGAGAGTATAGAATTCAAAATTCCAAGATCAAGAGAGCTTCATATCCTTCACGTACCTTTGATCATACACTGTAATACTTAGAGGAAAACTTAGGAGTGTAAGAGTGTTATATGAGAAGTATATTCGCCGAGTTGTAATCTTCGAGCTATTCACCAGTGGAATCTAGCCGATTGGTTGCCGGCGTGAAGAAGTGAACGTACGCTTGAACAAAGCCGAATCACTATAAATTCTTTGTCCACATTCTCTTTCCCTTTCTCTCTCTGATTACATCTATAATAGTAAAATTGTGCACAGTCTTGCATCCGAGGATTTCTCGGATCTTACTAGTTAGAGTCTTCTAAACGAAGCTATGAGCATACTCATTTATATTCCACATTAATTTTCTTTAAATCTTTGAAATCACTTATTCATCCCCCTCAAGTGATAAAGCTAGCTCAACAACCGTGATAAGCAAGAAGACCCTAGAAAAGATGAGGTGGTTGTTATTGTCGCGACCCTCCGTCGGTCGGTCCCGGCGGGGCGAGGGTTAACGAGCCGATCCCCCTTTTATATATATTTTTTATGGGATCGCGGGTCTCTCCCAAGACCCATTACTCGAATCGCGATGTCGGGTAAAATTTTTCAAATATCGAAATTGACCTTGTGTGGTCGGGTGGCATGTGCGATGTGTACATGCAATTTTGGAGTCGCCACCGATCGATTTATTGGAAGGTACGATCGGAAAACCTTACCGAGCGGTCGGGAGAAACCGTTCGGTTCCGCGAAAATCGGAGATTTTGGGTCCGGGGACTAGGTTACGCCAAATTTCATATTTGACGCCCTTTCGGTTACCGATGTTGATTGTTTTTCTAACCTAAGAATTCATACAGATGTAATATCGGGTGAGGTAGGCCCTAACAATTCTAAGTTTTCATGCAGATGGGAATTTTCTATCCTAATCAATCACAATCGGAAAAATTAATGCGCAATCAAAATCATTACAATCGATCAAATCAATCAATCAAGGTTCGATATGTCTAAAATGGCCCTATCGGCCCATACAAAAATCAAATTTGGGTGTCGGGGTGATTTGGTAAAAATTTGGGACGGAAGGCCCGGAAGGGTAGAATGGTCATTTTTTGGGTTTTGGGACCCGAAAATCACAAAATTTCGATTTGGCCAGTTGAATGTGACCATTTCTCATTTTTTGTGATTTTCTTGAATTTTTCTAATTTTTTTTTCTATTTTTTGGAATTTTTATTTATTTTTCAAAAATATTGGGAATTTTCCGGATCGAAATTAATCGACCCTCGAAGTCTCAAAAATTTTCGATCCGGACTTTATGAGTTCCGAATCGATCTAGGAATTTTTAGAAATTTTTTATGAAAATCTGGGAAATTTTATGAATTTTCTAAGTATTTTTACAATTTTTTGGATTTTTAGAAATTTCTTTTTATTTTTTTATTATTTTTTTATTAACAAACCGGACCGGGTCAACCCGGTCAACGACCGATCAACCGCCCACGACACAAAAACGGCGCCGTAGGTAATTTCTACATTTTTTTATTTTCTAAAATTACAAAAACCTAATATTCGAATAAAAGAAAAAGGATGGACGGCCGAGATCAATCCGGGGTCAATCTCGGCCGTCGACTACTCTTTAAACAAAACGGCGACGTCCTGGCCTACACACTCAAAACGACGCCGCAACCATCAGACTTTTGAACGGCCACGATCTAAAGTCTAATCTAATCCAAGCCGTTCACCTTTCCTCGACTAAAACGACGTCGCCTCTCCTAATACCCGAACGGCCACGATTAAAACCTGAAATAAGATCCGGGCCATTCGTCTCTATTAAAGACTAAAACGACGACGCACCGGCGACGACGCACGAAACGACGTCGCACAGATTAGGACTACGGACGGCCGCGATTAATCTCGGACTTGATCCGCGCCGTCCATTTCTCACTCACTCTAAACGACGACGCATCATCCACAACGAACGACACCGTTTTTGATTTACAGCATTTTCTATCTAATAAAACTAATAACCGAAATTACAAAATAAAGATCCAACGGCCCTAAATCAAACCTAGGTAATTACCCCGGCCGTCGGATGCGGGCCGACTCGGCTCGTCCGCGCCAACGGCCGAGCCGAGTCGCCGACGAGCCGGACCAACCAGCTCTCGACACGTCAGATCGCCGACCAAGTTGACCGCCACGTCACCGTCTTCTTCTTCCTCGCGACGACACTAAATGGACGGTCGAGAGAGTTCCGGCGAGATCCAACGGCGAGATCTCGCCGGAACGACGTCAAACCAACCCTAATCGACTCGTCTCATCTCGTAGATCTACATATCTCGGAATCGCGGCATTTCACCCACAAAATCAACCTTAATCAAGCTCGCACAGTCACAAAGTTGCAGAGTTCGATCACGCCATATCTAACATAATAAGCTAATTAAGCCGTAGGAAACACTCAATAGAAGTTTAGAAATCTTACCTGCGAGTCCGATTGACCTGGTTTGGTCTAGATTCGTCTAGACGAGCTTCGACAGCAATCGGCCATGGAGGTTGAAGTTCGAAGACTCGATTCATGATTTTTGTGCAAAATCAAAGCAAAACGAGGATGCGACGAGGATCAGCAATGCTCAAGGGCAAAAACGCACACAACAATTGCTAGAATCAGGCATGAATCGGTGCGATGCCATGGATGAGCGTAACCGAGATTGGAAGAGCGACTTACCGATTTAGGAGCTCGCAAGTTGATTGAGCTGGCGCGATCGAATCCTGGAGGTGTAAGCAAGCTTCTCTTGGCGGTGCGACGGCCTGATTTGGCCTGAATCGGCGGCAGCGAAGTTGCACGGCTCCGGCCCGCAACTTGAACTCGAGCTCTACACGGGAGATTCTCTCTCTTCCTCTCTTTCTTTCTCTCTCTATTCTGTTGTATGCGAGCACCGAATGAACCTCCCCTAGTCCGGAATCTTCTCGTTCCTTTTATACTCCCCTTTTGAATTTTGGGCGCGCACGGTGATGATTCACCGACTCACTTCGCACGTGCCCAAGTGTGCGAAGTGAGTTGGACGGAGACCGGAACGGAATAGGATTCCGTCCAGCTCCGTTTGGCACTCCGGCAACGCCAATTGCACGCGAATTGAGCTGGGTTTGCAGATTGTTGACTTTTTCACGTCGCCGCAGCTTTGACCGGCTCGCCGGAGCTCTTCCGGCGGCCATTGTCCTCCAAGTTGGATTCAATCGACGCAAAGTCACCCGAGGAACAAAACGCACTGATTAATTGGTCCGATTACCGCCGATTGCCCAGTCAATTTGTTCATCAAAAATCATCCAAGAACTGTTCATTCGCGCGAGTGTTACGTGAGGAAGACGCATTACTGGGACCGGTCCGACCGGTCCGACCGGTGATCAGACCGGTCCGAACCGGTTCGGACAATAAATCGCATAGAATTTTCAAAATTAGTTGAAATTGAGTGGGGATTTTTGCAATTAAACCTCAAAATTGGGCTTAGGATCCTGAATATTATCTAAAAAGGTGGTTTTGCCCAAAATTTCACCTCAATTTCTATGAAAACTCCAAATTTTTCAATTTGCCCAAATTGGGGAAATGTTCAATTGGACGTCAATTCGATCAAATTGGACTGCGAGACCTATGCCAATCGCTTTAGAATGTATCAAAAACCTAGGGATGGTATAATTTTGCAGAGAAAGTCCCTAGATCAAAAGTAATTTGAGAAATTAAAAATTCTAGGGACTAAATTGCAAAACTTTTGGGGATTTTTGTCTAATTCGCGCAATTCGTGCAATTGAGGGTGCAATTAATCAAATTGAAGTTCAAAGGGACTGCAATTGAATGTCTAGACTCTAAATGTGCAAAAATTGCAAATAAAAAGACTCAATTGGTATTTTTTTATGAAAATTCAACTTTAGGCGTTGTGAAGGAACACCTAAAATTGAACTCAATTTTTAATTTTTCTTGAGGTCAATATTAAAAGGGAATTAAAAGAAAAATATCGGACATTTTTGTGTATTTTTGTGACCTCGAAAAAGTATTTTTTCATGAATTTTGAAGTATTTTCCTATTTTCCGAAAATATTAAAAAAAATGTGAAAAATATGAAAAATTATTTTTTGTTCCAAATTGGTTCCTTATGCTTGGCCAAGGCTTCCAATGTTGATTTTTTAATTTTTTTTTATTTTTTGTGAATTTTTAGTGAATTTTGGAAAATAAAACTAAAGGAAAACCGACTAAAAATTCGGGTGTCAACAGCTATCGGACATGGAGATAATGAGAAAGCAAAAGAACTGTTCAATGAAAGATTCGCTGAACAGCTTGTTTCCACATGGACGATTGAACACCAAATATGAGGTGGTTGTTATTGGATATAGAGATTATGAGAAAGCAAAAGAACTACTCAATGAAAAATTCGTTGAATAGCCTGTTTCAAGAACAAGGCAAAAAGGCAAGGCTCTTGCAGCTAAGAAGGCCTCACGTCTCTCTCTCCAGCTGAAAGAGCTTCATCTTCAGTGGAACCCTTTGCTTCTCCATCATCGGATGTCCTACCCGCCGTTCGGTCGGATGTTCGAGATCTAAAAGTTTCCATGGCCAACATATCAAAATATCCGGTCAAGCTTGAGAGGACCATCATCAATCTAGACTGCTATAATCCCCTTTAATCTATTTCTAAGCCTACCCAATCCTCACCTCCCTCACAGAAACGAAAGCGCACCGGCACTAAATGATCATTTCCTGTTACGCACAAAAACTACATGTTTTTGTTACGCACCATTGCTGCGAATGAATGAATGAAGCTATTGTTATTCACATCCTCCTCTTCTTCCTATGCTTATGCTTTTCGTTGATGAGAAAAAAGGGGGAGAATTCTTACAGGATCATGCAAAGAAGTGCTAAGTGTTACTATGAGAAAAATCCTAAGGGAAGCATAGAAACAAGGGGAGCTTGAGCAAGAACAAAGATTCTCTCTGTAGATGTTTATATTAAAAAATCATGAACTATGGCTAAGATCTTGACTAAATCATTTTCAAAATCAAAAGATCAACTTAATCGGTTCTTCTCCATATTCAGTTACTAAATCTTTTGGAGAATATCTCTCATCCGTGATTATGCCTTATCATTGAAAAATCAGCTATGCAGATCTTTACATTATTGCATTCTATAAACAATATCTCATTTCACATCTGCGGGATAGTTTTGTCATCATTAAAAAGAAGGAGATTGTTGAAGAAACAAATCATAAAACATTTTGTTGATTTCCAATCTATCCTTTCGTATTTGATTTACTTTGGTGTCCAAATGTTTGTTATATATCGCTAAGGATCACATGATAACCATCGGGTAAAGATCACATGCGATCTGAAGCGTTTTCATGAAAACATCCATTGAGGATCACAAAAGACCTGGTCACCGATTGTTTGATATCGAAGCTTAAAAGATCAGGTCAACAATAACATTTAAAGTCCATACTAGCTAATGTTTGCGAAAGATTGGTTGACATGACCATCGTCTGATTGGAAAGGCCAACGAAAAATTTTTCTATCTTTTCGGGAACAGGTCTCTGCTTTGTTAGAGTCTTGCAGAAAGTTGTCGGTGTGGAACAGCAGCTCAACATCTATATTAGGAAAATTCAATTTGACTTTGAAAAAGTTGTTCTAGCTTGAGGACAAGATGTCCTATCAACCTCCAACGACTCTTTTGCTTCTCCAATGATGCTGAAATGGCTAGAATATTGAGGCTTATAAAAGAAGGAGATCGTGAAGTCCAAGGAGTAGAAGAATAGATTTAACATCTAAGTGTTGCACTAGAAATTGTTCTAATTGAAAAGCTTGTACTCATTGAAAGATCTTGTGATCTATTTTTGCCTTGTATTCGTGCAAAATCAAGTGTATATTTCAGCTCACGCACTGTTTGTAATTTGTAAGACAATTTACTAGTGCATTTCAGCCTAAGTAGCACCGATATCGGTACCTGACATGCGACGCGACACGACATGCCCACATGTCATTTTTAAAAAATAGAGATTTTCGTCACGTTAAGACACGTTCTATATTAAATATATATTTTCATATATACATGAAAAAATATTTTTTATTTTTTAAAATGGAGAATATATAATATAAAAAAAGGTCTTATATTAAAAAAGAAATTTTCTATCATGGGTATTTTTATAATTTGATCCTAGCCAGCGTAGAAAATAAAACTAATAAAATAAAAAAGAAATTAAATCACTTGGACGCTTTCGGTTTTTTTTCCAATTTAATTTTAAAAAAAATTACGAAATTATTTTTAAAAAAAAATATTTACAAGTTTGGGCCACGCTCGGCGGTTAGGTTACCGAGTGAGGCCCGCTCCGCAATTAGGCTGCCGAGCGGGCGTGCTGGGCCCACCCCCAGCTGCTCGGCAGCCCAACCGCCGAGCAGCCCACTTGCTCGACAGCTGGGTTGCCAAGCGAGGCTAGGCCTTTTTTTTTTTCCGATTTTTAAAGTGTTTTAATTATTTATACTTATAATATTTAGTTTATTTCGTATTTTTTAACATGTTTATATTTATTTTATTTATAATTTTTTTCTTATTAAGCTTATCTTTATAACATAATTAGTAATAATTAATATAAAAAATTATTAAGATATGTAATTAATAATTAATGTTGTAATTATGTAATTAATTAAAAATATTCATAAAATAAAATTGGTAAGATATATGAAATTAAGGAACCCCCTTCTTAATTTAATATCATGCAAGGCCGTATGATCATACGGACGAGTAGGTATTCAGCTTTATCGGTCGAAGAGCCTTTATCTTAACACGACTCTTCAAGAATGTGACGATGGATTACGTGACGTAGCGTTCATCGAAGATAACTAGCAAATCCTTGCTTAAGAGAGAAATCTCAAAATTCAATAATAATAATCATCCTCAAAAACATTATAATAACACCTTTTATAGGGTGTTAACCCTAAACCTAACCATAGTAGGATTCTAAATATCAAAATCTAAAATTATAAAATTGCCATTAATAAATCCCGAAAATACTAAAAAAAATAGGAAAACCCATCTAGACGATCCCGAATCGCAAAAATCCATCATTCATCACTGCCAACAGCAGTGAATATTGATTAGGACATCATTTCAATTCAGCCGACCAAATTTGAGTTCGTTCCGAAGTCGTCGACCTAATCCGCCGATTCTTGATACATCATCATTTCGCCTTCCGGTTTGATTTCTATCTATTCAATCGATCTAGAAATGCACTACTAATACATTCCGTATCACTTTGGCAAAACTGCAAAAGATGATAAAATTTGTCATTTATAAAATGTAGGAAAAAGGGCAAAAGAAGGGTTTTTTTCCAATTTAATTTTAAAAAAGATTTACGAAATGACATATGGATCCTCTTCTTTCTTAATTTCATATATCTTACCAATTTTATTTTATGAATATGTTTAATTAATTACATAATTACAACATTATTTATGAATTATAGATCTTAATGATTTTTTATATTAATTATTACTAATTATGTTATAAAGATAAGCTTCACAAGAAAAAAATTATAAATAAAATAAATATAAACATGTTTAAAAAAATATGAAATAAACTAAATATTATAAGTATAAATAATTAAAACACTTAAAAAAAATTTTGAGAAAAAAAAACCCGGCCCCGCTAAGCAACCCGGATGCCAAGCAGCTGGGCCGGGGCCCCACACACTTGCTCGGCGGTCCAATTGCCGAGCGAGGTCCAAACTTGTAAATATTTTTTTAAAATAATTTCGTAAATATTTTTTTTAAAAAAATTAAATTAAAAAAAAACCCGATGCTTTCCGAAGTGACTAGACCCGAAGTGAATGGGAGAGAGAGTTAGGGTGCGCATGGTAACACTTCGGATTAACTTCTCAACTTCTGACCGGAAGTTGATTTCTCAACTTCTCCTTCAAAGCGGAAGATGATTTTTTTACTTTTACTTCGGATTAACTTCTGATCAGAAAAATTCGTTTGATTATGGTTAAAAATTTCTACTTCTAGAACATTATTAACAAAATCTTCGACGGCCGGCCCGCGGCGATGGGCGGTCGGTGGAGGTCAATGTGATCGAAGAAGTGATTCTAAGGTGGAGAAGTAAAAAAAAATTACTTCTCAAAGTTGGCAAAAAATCTTGCCAAAAGTTAAAAATTCTACCGGAAGTTGAAAATCCTATCGGAAGTCAATTTTTTTACCAAACGGATTTCTACTTCGGCAAGGTTTTTACCAAACGGATTTTCCTGCCAAATTGACTTCCGGTAGAGAAATCCAGAAGTAGAAGTGATTTCATGCGCACCCTTAATGGCTTTTGGTTTCTAAGATCTAGAGAGAGGGACGGGAGAATGGCGATTTAATATATGATGGTGAAGGAATGAGGAGAAGGTGTGGATTTGATCGTACGGCGGAGGTTCAAATTTTGGGAGGAGATGGAGCATGGAGCGTTGGATAGGGAGAGTTATCAATGGCTGAGAATAAAACATCACTACTTCATTAGATTCCTCGTGAAGCGAGCGTTGGATGGTGCGTGACTAAGGCCCGAAGTGACTACACCTTTTCCCTCCGAACGCTCTCTCTCCTCTTCCAAACACCAGCCCCACCTCCCCCCCCACCCCGCCCACCCGCGCCCCCCCCGCGCCGGTCTATTTTTTGAAAAGATCTCGCACACACGTCTCACCTCTCTCTCTCTCTCTCTCTCTCTCTCTCTCCTCCCCTTCCCCGACTCCGACCTCCCTTTCAAAAAATCCGTGCTCCTCCGCTCCATCCAGTCCAAGATCGACGCCCTCTCCCTCTTCGAGAAGACCCTTGACGTGCTCGTAGTCATCAAAGAGGTAGACAGGATGGCCAGCGACGGCCCCACCTTCTCCGACGCCATGCGGGAGGCGTACTGCTGCGTCGCCGTGGAGTGCATCATGAGGTTCCTGCAAGGGCGGGTGGACTAGCGGGGCTAGTATTTTCGTCAAGCTCGCCCTCTCGCCCCTGCTCCCCCTTTCCTCCCGAACTTGGAGTTCCAAATCTGCGCTTTACCGCCCTCATTCCTCGTTGATTGGCATGTCTGCATCATGTCGGTGGCATTGACTACGTGTCGAAGGTCCAACATGCATTGACCGCGTGTCGGATGGGTCTCGAAGAATGTTGAACACGTGTCCGTCTCCGACACGTGTCCAACGCCGACACGGCGTCCTTTTTGGCTTGTCGATGCGTCATAGATTTCACCCCTTATTGTGGCTATTAATGGTGTGAAATGGACGTAGACTTGATATACAAGTCAAATCATTATATATCCGGTGTGTCAATCTTTTCTAAATCTTTACTCTATATTGCACACATTCAAACATCGTTTCGTGAAACATTTGCTCATCTAATCTTTTTCATATTAATCCTTGGTCTGCGAATTAGTTAAAAAGGTTTCGAAATAATCTATTCTCCCATTTCTAGGTTGCATTGTTAGCTTTATTGAGATGCAATTCCTATGTGGCATTATCAGGTTATTATTATCTTTAATTTAAAAAGTTTGTTATTTGAGAGAAATAGCTTTTACACAATGGATGTGCGAAATGGTATTCGCCTTTATCTCACCTTACCCGGAGGATATTTATCTAGGCTATATTCTCTTATATCCGATCTTATCATGTCTTGGGTAGGAACTAAACACAGTTTTTCCTATTTTGACACTTACCCTGGCTAAACATAGCATAAAGTTATACAAAATTTCCTGATTAAGAAATTTTGACCTTCTTTGGAAGCCTCAAATATCTCACATTGCTTGCTTACGAGATGTAACTACTCTTTATATTCGTTTGATCTATCCACACATATTAACCAGCGTGGACGTGAGATGAGTATTAAAATATCCTATATAAGTTAAATTTAATCTCTTGCCTTGAAAGGTTGGATAGGGACATTGGTGGCCAACGTGTCAATGAGGAGGAAAATCCATATTTCAATCTGGAAATTACAGCAAGTAAAATGCTTCGAAATGAGAGGTAATTTAATATTTTGCCTCAGAAGTGTGGATAGAGACATCTTGGGCCATTGAATGGAAGGGAAGTTGGGTTATTCAACATTCAGTATCAGTAAGGAAAATTATCCAATCTCAATATGGACATGAAGTAATTAATATGCTTCCATATGTAAAACAACATACTTACGAAACTAAAATGGCGGACAAATATGACTAATCTCAATTTGCAGTTCTTGATTCAACTATAATATCTCCTAATTAGATTGATTAAATGAAAGCTTTATCAAATTTAGACAAATTTTTAAGTTATCACTATCAATTACTATTGCATCTGCCCTAAATTCCTTTGAACATTATCGTTTAAGAACTACCAATACCACCATCCGCCCTCCCTCCCTCTCAAGTCTCACATATATTACATGCAAGATCGCGTGCTAGCATGCATGCGCAATCACGTTTTAATTTTTTATGTGCGCACTTGAAAAAACTATCGTATAATCTTTATACCATGTAGACCAAATCCATATGAACTCTCCATCATTTAGGCCTCCAGAGAGTATGACCGACATAACCAATAATTAAGATAGTTTCAATCCACATGATATATGAACAATGCAACATCAACATGTGCATTTGCTTGTGTGCCTAAGTGAGCAAATGTGGTCTGACTGACAATAAAAATTTAAAAAAAAAGGTTCAGTAGTCGGTAGCGATGGCGAGAGTTTGATGACACTGTCGATAGTGATAAATTAAATGTTAGTTCGCCATCACCACATCTAATAAGTCCACTCTCGATCTCCCTTCCCTTTTTTTCTTGAGATCAAAACCTCTAAGTTTACCATTGGCGAACTTGTTGATAACCCATTTAAGAGTTTCAAAAATCTCTCGTTAACAACGGAGTAGCGTGTCTCACATCAAGCAACTAACCCTAACGAGCTTTCTTGGTCAACGAACAATGTTGAAGCCATCGAACTTAAACTAGATAGAAAATCGAGCAAAAAGAGGAAAAAGTGAGATATAAATTTGATGGAACTTGTCTATTTATTTTCAGCTAATATTAAATAATTGCAAAGAGAAGTTTCACTTTTAAAAAAACGAAAATACCATACAACATTTTAACTAAAGTAAAAATGGTAATGTCATACCACCATATTTTTGGGAACATATCATATAAATGTCTTTCAATTTTTGCAGACTCGCTATAATTGAACTCTCACCGAAATTTAATATCAGAAATGACGGAAGTCAGTCAAAAAATAAAAAGATAAAATTATAGGGAACTTAAACCATAACTTTTCGATCATAATCGGAAGTCCAACCGTCGATAATTAATCATAACTGTCGGCTGTCGGAATCGATAATAGACATCTTTTCCGTAGAGATCTTACCCGCCCTAACCGAAGTATCTAACTCGTAGGCTCCGTCCACGTAAGTATTTTCCCCGACGTGGCGGGCTGCAAACCAAGCAAGACCACCGTCGTGGGACCCTGGGGCACGAAAATCTAGGCAGGTGGGGCCCACAGAAAATCACCAGAGCGTGGGGCCCACGTGGACGCTATAAATACGCCCAACCACTGGAGGCCCAGGAAGACCAGAATCCACATCCTCCGCTCTCTCTTGCGCGGGTCCTTGATCTCAGTAAACTGCTGAGACCGAAACAAGGCTCTCCCGTTCCGACCACGACACTATCAAAGTTCACCAACACCCCAAAAAGAATATATAAAAAAAAAAACAACCATCTTCATCCTTGAGATATCTTTGACCAGTCAGCAGTCAGTACCCTCCAAAACCCTAATTTTCCTAACGATGGGTTCCATCGTCTTCCCTCGCGACTACCCTTCGTCTGAACAGAAGTCTCCCCTCAACTCCGCCGCCGCCACCGCCTCTGTGGAGCCTCCGCCACCGACGCCCCACCGGCAGATAGCCCTATCCCGGAAAAGCGCATCCGCTCCTTCCAGGGACCGGCACAAGAAGGTGAACGGCCGGGGGCGCCGGATACGGATCCCGGCTCTCTGCGCGGCCCGGATCTTCCAGCTGACCCGGGAGCTCGGCCTCCGCTCCGACGGTGACACCATCGAGTGGCTCCTTCTCCACGCTGAGCCCTCCATCATCGCGGCCACCGGCTACGGCAGCATGCCCGCGGACCCCGTCAACACCACCGTGGGCGCGCTCCCTCGGTCCTCCGCCTCTGCATCAGCCCCGTGCCCGGTGCAGCCGCTGGCGCCGGCCCAACCGGCGGCCGGCCACGTGGCGTTCCCGATCCCGCCGCTGGACTGCCGACTGGACCTGAGCCTGCCAAACGGGTTCGACTTCTCGGCCGGCGGGACTAACGGCTACCGCCACATGCCCTTCACAGCGTTGCTGTTGCAGCCGTCGGCGACGGAGGAGGCGGAAGAGAGGCAGCAGAGGGAGATTCGTGGTTAAGAAAGATAGGTTCTTCAAAGTTTTACTCTTTTGGGGGATTTTCTGATAAAGGGTACAGGATATGATATATGTCTCCTCCTTCGCTCTCAATGTGTATTTTCTTCTCTTCTTCGTTTTTTTCCATACTCGATGGAGACTGGGGCTTAAATTAGAGAGAGCATGAAGAAGATGGACAATGTTAGGAGTTGAATTGTGAAGGTTTTAATTGGAAAAAGAAATTGGAAAATGCGAGACCTTCCTTCGATATTGCATGATTTTGGATTTACAGTGCATACGATGCAAGGTGTTGACCATGGGTCCACGACAGAGTGACCAAGTCAAATGGAAAAGGGGAAAAAACACACACAACAACAACGACATTTGAACTGGACCCACCCACCATTGGATAATTTCGTGTTGGCTGAAATGAAGGGGTCGAATCGAATGAACAGATCCAGTGCAGGTTCAGGTTGCGTAATTCTTGGCCGACTTTCTCAGAAAACCCGTACCGGGAAAAACTTTTTGGATAATATCGATTACGTCATGTGAGATTCATAATAAATAGAACGATCTGGAGAAAAAGGGTCGACTCTCACTTGCATTAATTGATGATGCTCCCCACCCCTGCATGGACGGGGTGACCTGAGCTCTTGAGAGCGCAGGCGTTTCAACTTTGACGTTGGATTGTAGCATAGAGACTGCTGCATCGGCGTCGCTGTCTCTGAAGGGGCCAGTTCAGTGTCGAATTCAGAACGGTTCCTGCGGACTTGTGCCTCAGTTTCGCTTTTGCTCACATTACGAACGTTCGACTTCTCCGGATTCGTTTGAGAATGAGCGACAGCCATGGGAGGAAAGAGGACTTGGCGCGGTCTATTGATAGAAAATGGCTTAGGCATGGAAGGTGATTTTGTCTACTTCCACGAAGGCAACTTTGATTGTTTGCTTGTGTCGATGCAAAGTCCCCCTCCATGGCCAAATTCCGTGTCGAAACGATGCTTTGTTAGACTTCTCATGGTCCCTCCTCATCTATTCTTGCTTTCCACGAGCTACTCATATATTCTCACACCGTACAGATCTCAGACGTTACGTTTTCTCATCTGCTCTCCCCTTGTGCTTGCTCTTCACGAACGCCAAAAATTAAAGAATCAGGTTGCGCACCATAAAAGCATGAGAGCAATAAGGATTTTTACCACCCGTAAAGAACAATAAAGACGATCAGGAAATTGGACAGTATTCTTAGAGCTGATGGAAGTACTCAGCATAAATGAAGCATGGAGAATTCTGAAGCAGTCGATTACAGGACTCAGCACTGATAAGTTTGTGCCATAGCCTCCACCTCAACAACTACAGCTGATCTACAACTTCGTTTCCTAGACAACACCTGTAATCCTTGCTCTTTGTTCAGTACCAAGTAGTAGCATTTATTATTCAACATGTCAAAGACGTCATCACGGGCAAATCCGTTTTTGAATTTACGGCCACATCTGTTGAGATGCACCACCTCTGTTTAGACAGAAAACAGACAGAGAAACCTCCCATTTCTGTACATCTTATTCTTCCGAAATGTTGGAACAATATACATATTTGGTTGAATTCTTTCCACGGGGATATCAATGCCACCAGCATGCAAAATTAGAAAAAAGCATGCCAATCGGTAAATGAATAAGCAGAACATACCATACTGGAGTTATGGGTTAACCATATAAAAAGGCATAAGGTTAGTAAGGTTTACATCAATTAACGGAACTCTTGAGAAGCAATTTCAGCTGTATAAATAGGGAATGTGCCTCATGCTGGCCAACTCTGGCTGATCCTTATCCCCAAAAAGACCACCATCTCTTCTTCTTCCCACAATGTGAGGCGGGAATATCTGAATCTTAATTGGAAAAGGAATTATATCACCTAAATGGTGAAATGGCAGAACACACGCAGAGAGCAGGCATAATCCGGAAATTTGGTAAAGTTCTTTGAGATCTTAAGCTATATGAAGATAATTTTTGAGTTTAACTATCTAAGACCGTTAACTTCCCCTGAAAACTATATTGAGCCTCATCTATAGTGGCAGTCTACCTTGAGGGTAAATTGAGTTGTAATGCACCTCTGCCCAGAAGCTTAGGGATATGACTGCAAGACAAAGAACAACTTATTAACCATTGTCCATGATTGTTGGCAGGTATCAACGAGTAGGTTATTGAAGTACAGCCCCCAGTAAGTGGCATGATACGCACAAACCCAAGCACATACACACATGGACAAAAATGTTTTGAGAAATGATTCTCAAGGATAACATGCTAATTTTGTATCAACAGGAACAAGACCCACAAAGCATCATACACTATTAGCATTATTAAACCATCACAAGAATACAGACATTTGCATTGAGATGGATGCAGAAGTTGAAACAACCCAAATTTGCATTAGGGTTAATGGAATAAATCAACTTGAAGAACCAGTGTCTAAAAGCACATATGAAATAATGATTATAAAATAAAAAGGGGGAAGTTTCTTCCAAGATGAGAGATGCAAATTACCTTGGTTTGGTTTCTGACCATTAGGAAGAATCTCAATGTAACATGTATCTTTGAATGAAGTTATCACGAATATTTTTGCAGCATACTGCATTGAAATGTAAATCAGCATCAGTCATATTGGAATGAACATTAAAAGTCTATAATAAATCTTCAGGTCTTAATAGCGAGAGAATTTTACATAATGCAATACATTTAAGTCTTCAAATTCTTTCCCATTGAATGAACAATGACAAAATGTGTATTGCCAGCAAAAGCTTCATATCAATCTGGGGGTCCCTCTGGATTCTAAGAGAAAGTTGTTCAGACCACAAGTGACTCCAACCGCCCTAATTGTATATGTCAAGTATGATGACAACATTGGAAAAGACCGTGTACAAGCGACAAAAGATACCCCATCGGTTGCTGAAGTCAATAGAGATTGATTTATTTAAAAACCCATGCAGAAGGCAGTTACCATGCAATGTAAATTATAAAAATTCATGCAGGCAGTGATCTGCAGTTGCAACTGATGCAACTGTCGGATCATGTGCCGGTTCCTGTAGGACCCACAGGGAGCACACATGCAAAACATTCCAGTTTGCCCTTAAGAAATATTCACAAAAGATGCCCTTAAGAAGTATTCACACAAGATGCATACTAGCATAGAATCCAGGCAACGGTGTTGAATGCCAAAGTGCTTCTTGAACCAATAAAAAAATAGTCAAGGAGTAAACCAGAATTAAAACTCAAAAGTTAATGAATACGACATGAAAGAGACATACCAAATCTGCAGCAGCCTGCAAAGTGACATGATCACCCCACTGCCCGTTGCTGTATCATTCGTCCAAATAAGAGAATCAAAAGACATGTAAATATTCTGATAGCTACCATTGATTGATATAGAGGTGCTTAAATTAGGAAAATATCAACATACTTGGACATCTTGCACAAGTATTCATCATAGTCCATAGGAACATATCCCTCATAAAGCTCTCGTAGTGTCCTGAGCTGAGAAAACCGAAAATAGAAGAGCCTCAGAGTATAAATTTCTGATTCGATTGACATAATTAAAGAATTGTTCCGGTCCCGCAAAACAAACCTGTTCTACAATTTGTTGCCTTACGTATTCATGGTGCTCAGATGTTTTATGTAATTGATCTGATAATGCACGGAACTGGGAAAAACAACAGATTCAGAAAATTAAGAAAAGAGAAAAGCTCATGCCTATTCCCATCATTGAAGAGAAAAATAGGTAAAAGTAAATATATAATTGTAAAGAGAAAATGAAAACAAGTGAAGCAAAACCAACCTGACAATTTCCATCGCCTTCTACCTTACGCTCAACCAAATCATACAATTGCAATCTGAAAAATCGAATACCAGTGATTGCATAATCATACTCAGTATACAATAGAATTATATTAAGAGAAAACAACACAGTGAATATTTTGAAAATGCCATCACATCCTGGCTGTTTGCTCACTAAAAATCCTTTCCTGATTAAAACTTTTGAGCTCAATAACTGCTTTTACCAGGCCATTGCAGATGAAAAGATTGTAAAAGTCCAAAATCTTTGGCGGAAAGAACACGAATTGGATCATTGTCTAGCCACCATAGAACAGAATTATCATAACCATACATAAAGGATGGTGACACTTCAAGTAAGCAAAAGGTGAATAAGTAGACAAGTATACATCTCCATCTTTATTATCAATTTGCTTGCTGCTGACATGTCTACCTAATTCTAGAGAGAGAGATTTTAGTTGATAAACGTAGAGAAATGACTGTAGCATGTACAAATTTCACAAGACAGACTCAAAACAGAAGAATTTTTCATAATCTGACCTCTTATGTTATGAATACGTACCTTTCACGCAACCTCTCATAATCTGAAGTCGCTTCATCCACGGAAGGTATCTCCCCGTTGATTCTTGGAATGTGCTGTATAGTATGAGTTTCAGTTTGACATTTAAATATTCAAGTGATTCTCCCTTCATCAATATAAACAGGGGACCTTCACATTAAATAAGATTCTCCAAACAAATCGGACTTAAGGAAGCTGGCATATCATTCGCCCGACCTCATGGAAAAGGAAAAAGGAAAGCCAAACAATTTACACAATTATACATTCCCATCTTTAATTGTCATCCTGTTTGCTGCAGACATGTCTCCCTAAGTCAAGATTTTAGGGAGAGAGAGAGATTTTAGTTGATAATTTGTCAAGAAACATAACGGAGAGACTTTAGTTGGTAAAGAAAGGTCTATAGCATATATAACTTTCACAAGCCACAATGATAACAGAAGCTTTTTTCATAGTCGAAGAATATAGAAAAACTAATACAGGACATAACCAATCTAATGAAATAAAACTTACCCGAATAGGAACCATTTGATTCAATGGATTGTCCATTTCACTGAAGTCATAACCATCAATTTGCTGCTGAGAATAAGAATACTCTTCTCCATCACCATGGTTAATAGATGAACCAGGAACCCACACATTATCTGCTTCTCCATGGTTATAAATATTCCCTGAGTATCCACTCAAAGAAGTTTCAGTAAAACTATCATGCTAAAATAAGCCATGACATAGATACATCAATTATCAAGTACCTGACCAATACATTCTCGGTGATGTTGTCTGCCAATTCTGTTGGTTGGTAGATACTTTCGAGTCCTCTTCCTTTGCATGTGAATATACAGGCGCTTCTCGCATTGCTAATTGTGAAAACTCTTCTTGTAAGGTATGTGCAATGATCTCATCATTTTCCACAGTGCTACACTCTCCACCATAGTGGCTCATAGGATACTGTCCATAATAGGTGTTGTTAGCATCGTGCAGACTTGTATTGGTGTAGTATCCCGAATGAACAGGTAGTACAGGATCAAATATGTCGAAACTCCACTGAAAGACATCTGAATCTGGCTCAACCATAACTATCTCAATCACAAAATCATGTAAATGTCCTCAAGGCCAATGACAACATTCCACGGAACTCTGAATTGCATAACAGAATTACTCCTGCAAAGAACATTAAAGCTCACATCTCAAGCTCTAAAAAATATTAAGGTAACCAAGACAACGAAGACCTCAGCCCAACACTGCATTTCTCTTCCCCAAAAGCAAAATGGATCATCTTGAGTATACTTACAAGACTACAGGAAAAAAGGGATATCTAAGGACAACTAGCAGTGTTAGGAGCAATCTTTCGCCAGAATTCACTAAAAAGAAGGCTAGATTCACTGCCTCTGAATTCAGTTGGATATGCACAGAAAAAGAGCTTTAGAGATTATGCCACTGACAGGCAGACAGATTGGCTCATATGCATTGCGCAATCTTGTTCACGAAATGAGGTCTACCACTTGTAATGCCACAAGCCACTTTTGTCCGCAACCCGCTGCCTATAGATGCTATGTTATAATAAGGGCGTGTAAATGCTGCACCCAAAAGCAACTCCACCAGCAGAATCTTTTTGACCACGTTCAATCAAGTGTTTGTGCAGTTAGACTGCGCAACGAAATAACTACCAGAAACGGCGAATCATACTTAATCAATAACAATAAATGGAGAAAACAACAACTTTTCCCTCCAAGCTCCTTATCTTAGATTTCTACACATGGATAAACACGGCCATATTCGCATGATAGATTTGCAATAAAAATCCCAGGCCAAAGAACTCATCAGCAAAATTCCGCAACGCCCTAACCGGAAGAAAGGGCCCCAATCACAGTCGTACCGGATTCCCCTCTCTCACTGAACTGCTTTACCAAAACAGAATCATGCCAAAAATCCAAACATCTTCATAATTGCTAACTTAATCCAACTGAACTGTTCAACATCGATCCATTTTCGGCAAGTAATCGTCAATTGATCCATACAATAATCCACTTCTAAAATAAATCAATCGTCTCACGCAGCGACGAACGGAAACGCAGACGAGGAAAAAAAAAAGAAGACAACAGCGATGGGCAATCAGATTAAGAACTCACCCGATCAGTGCCGACTCGATGCTCATACAAGCGAAAAAGAAAGGCTCGAGCTTGTGCAAAGAGACCGAACCGAACGCTTCCTTCACAGGACACTGCACCCTGCGTCGATGCGTGAACCGATCAATTCGTGTCCGCGAACGCGGTTTCTGCACAGAGAAACGAACCTCGAGACGCCGATTGATTGAAGATAAGATCGAAGCGAAAAATCGCGACTTGAAGACGAAGAAGGAGAAGGAGAAGGAAAAGGAGGGGACGACTGGAACTGGAAGTACAGGGGGAAAAAAAATCGAGCGAGCGAGCGAGCGTTACTTCACGCGTTTTACATACAGTTGGCGCCGGAGGAGGCTTTAAATGTCGGGCAAGTCTTCTCTGCGGGAAAGGGAAGCCTCGTACGGAAGTCTGCTGGCCGTTGGATGGAGCCGATTGCCAAAATTAGCGTCGATTTAAGCGCCAAAATTTCTTGAAAGAGAGTGCCGCTACTCTCTCTCTCTCTCTCTCTCTCTCTCTCTATTTATTCATTTCGCTCTCCAATTATATTTATCAGATTTAATAAACGGTCCCGATTCGTTTTCAGCCGACCGATGGTCCTTATGTTGAAATTTTTTTCATTAGGCGATTTCTTGAATTGATTGTGTTCCGAGTCGCGCGATCATTTTCGCTAGATGACGCGAGCCGCGTGCGAAATTTATTACATTGTATTGGCGAGATTGATTCGATTTATAATATGTACACGACCCTTTTTTGTTTATATGTGAGCTAATCTCATATAAATACGCGTAAATTATCGTATTATGTGGTATAAATCGCACGCGCGTAATTATTACTACTATTATTTTCGATGGATGGTAGGCCGGCTAAGGTTTCGTAATTGATTGATATTGGAATAACCTTTTTCTATTTCGACGATGGCCACTGTTGGCGTACGGATGGTGGACTGATCCGAGGTCTTGTTTGACATTTGTGACCATTTTCGTGCAAAGTCCAGCATAAAATGATTGACTTGGCTGAGGAGCCCGAATAACGTGTGACGGTAGAATAGTACCGGATTGAAAACACATGGTGGGATTGGAATTTCACAAAGTGGGACAAGGAATCGCAATTATTTTACTAAGGATGTCTCCTTGATGTGATGTATAAATTATGATAGGACGTCCGACTCAAAAGCTTAAAAGTTGTCATTTAAAAAGCGTAAAAGACTCGTTGTCAAGTGATATAAAATATTTCAACACCTCATAATGAAGGTGGACGCACATGCAAAAGGACACGACACCCGATTTCGATATCATGTTAGAAAGTCTGATTCAAAAACTTTAAGTTAACAAGTAGAGGAAACTACACGGGTATAACAAGCATACATATACACAAATATATATTATCAAGCGATACAAACGATGATTTTTAGGAAAATTAATTGATGTACGGCAAACATTTTTCCAGAACTGAAAACAATAGATTTAAATTGAGGGGAAAGCGTTTTCCCCTCCAAATAAGAAGAAAATCGCTTTCCCTTAGAATCACCAAACAAATGAACACTACATATTTCCCTTGAAAGTGGATTGTACGAAAAATATTTTCCTTTATCGTGAAATTTTCAGTAAAACAAACGTACTCTAAAATTCATTACTAACTGACGCGAGATATTTCGACAAACTAGCTGCGGTTTCGCGCTTTGCGCTTCCGCGACACGAACGAATTGTACATGTTATATTTATATGCAATTGGCAGATCCTCCAAACGAAAATTATAATAAGCCTTATTAGATGATAAAACGCAAAAAAAGAAAAAAAAAATATCCTGCCATTAAAAATTATATGCGCTGATTAAAATATAATATAGAGAAGGAGAAAACGTGGGACGCACAAAATGGGCAGTGTACTAGGATTTAACGTTTTCAGAAGTCGCGCATGCTGGGTGCCACCCATTTTGCGTGCATCATCGGGGCTCCCCAAGTCGACTGTGGCGTGGAAAATGCGTGATAGAGAGTCAAAATTACGCAAGATTTTTCTTTTTTTTTTTTTTTTTGCGTATTTAATGTGAGCCGTCGGATCTGACTTAAAATAAGTGTCGTGCATGGATTCCGCCGGACGCTTTGATGTGATTTGGACGCCACCACGATGGCTCGTGGCGATAGTGATGCGATGAAGGAGGGCAATTATGTCATTTCGTGATATGAAATTTTCTTAATTTGCTTCATCTTCGTGGATAAGTTATCTACGGTGTGATTGTCCCCACCCCCTTTTCTATAGAAGTGGTGTTGAATAACCATGGGGCAAGGACTATTTTTGCTTGATCAAATATGAATTTTATATAGGAGCTAGCTTATTGCATAAGGTAGTAAGTACAATTTAGGCACGGATCATCCCCTTCAATGACACCCTACATATTTAAAATATATATATAGTTGTTGCGTAACTCTATAAATTTTTTTGAAAGTTTCATAATCTTTAATTTGTTGACATGCATAGCCGCAAAAATAAAGTTTTATCATGTTTTAGTGTCTCGAATAGTGAAGTCCTTTTTTTGGGTGTGAGATTAACTTCCTTCTTAATAGGAGATTGAAAGGTAGATTGCGTTAGTCCGTTTGAAAAAAGAAAATATACATTTTGTCCATATACTTCCGTGCATTTTTTTTATGTTATTTTAATTTGCTAATAAAATCTTTCTGCTTTCACAAATTTTCTGAGCATGCCCTCCATCATCAAATCCGCCCGAATTCTACTGAATGAAAATTATATTCCTTTTTTAAAAAAAAAATACCATTTAGAGACTAATATGCATCTTCGCATTAAAAAATTTATTTCACATTTAAAAATACAATAAAATATAATGTCGAAATATTTATTTTGTGAAAATCTCAGGTGTTAAGTCCGTCCTTCACAATTATATAAACTTCTGCATGTCATAGTTTGAATATTTTGAAAAGTTTTGTTTTTTTTTTGCTTTTTTGGGCCTAAATATTTTGAAAAGTTTCAAATGTTTCTTAATGAAAAAAAAAACCGAAAGTTAAACCAAAAGTGCCTTTAAATGTACAACATCAAATAGCAATTAAAAGTACAAGTCACCCCAAATCATTTCCAAGAGAAAAAAAAAAAGGGAAGGTTCTCCTTTAGAACTCTTTATGGTGAAGAAAGATTCCTTTTTCAGTTCAATGACCTTTCCTAGAAAATCCTTACTTCTCCCGCACGTGTGAACATGCAATGCGACTAGCTTTCCAGCCGGTAAAAGATGCTTTAGTCCGAACCAAACTGGTTTCCCCCTGATCTTTTATGGACGGCTGGAAAGGCATTTTCTTCTTGTCTCCACTGTTTCCCATCAAAGTAAAAAAAGGAGAAAGAAGGGTTGCCATCACCTTCGTCTTAATATTAGGATGGCATATCTTTCAGGATCATACATATATTTCCTTTGATAGTACATATCCTTGATTGATTATATTTGATATTATTCTTATCTTATTACCTTAGTTAGTCTTTTAATAAAGCCTGTAAATACACTTTTGTACTGTTTTCGATATATCTAAACGCACAAATCTCTCTTCCACATATTCCTAACTAAATTTACGGAAAAAAATATAATAATTTATTTTCTCATTCTTTGCGATAAAGAGAAAAGAGTTTGTTTTCTAGATTTATAAGATAAAATGAAGATCCGACATGTCACCTAATTTTTCATTGACATGGTTGATTATGAAAGGAACGTATGAAGATCTTTTCATGCAAATTTCGGAAACATTGGATGTATGCACTCAGATGTTTACCATATGTAGCTCCATATTTGATTTTATCTCAACTGTCACTATACTATTAACTAAGGCTCCATTTATTTGGAGAAAAATGAATAATTTCAAAAATATTTTCATAAAAAATCATTTATATCAACAAAAAAGTATATCTAAAAATGTTCACGTAAATATTTATCATTTATTTATTTTTATAAGCTATACAAATTATCATTTTTAGAAAAATATAATTGATCAAACTAGTATTACAAACTAACTTTTGATAACAACAGTTTAGTTGAACAGAAGTAGACAATAATGAGCGTGTTTTATAACCAAGTACCATAGCACTTAGGCTTTTTCGTACATAGCGTTTTGTCATTATTTATTGTGGGAAAGCCAGAGTGAAATTAAGAGTATGTTTGTTTGAATGAAACAATTTTTCCCAATTTAATTTTGGACAGCAGGCACTAACGTGACAGCAAGCCGTCCTATATATTTTAATATTTTTATGGATTTTGTTGAATTTTTATCTTTTACTTATCTTTTTTTTTTCTGGCCTTTTCTTCTTCTTCTTCTTCCCGTGGCCGGCGAAGCTCACCATCGCCGGCCATTGGCAAGACTCGAACCTAGAGAGTGCCATTTGGGCCCGTAGGCCCGGAACCGGCCCGTTGACCTGGCTCACGGTTCCAACCCGGAACCGGAACCGCCGGTTCGGAACCGTGAAAAAAAAAAAAAAAAAAAAAAAGGCGGGGCCCGGGGCGAGAGTTGGGCTCTCGCCCCGGGCCCCGCCACTGCCCCCCCTCCTTTGGGCCGTTGGGAAAATTTAAAAAAAATAATTAAAAATAATTCTTGCCTATAAATACATATGCTCCCCCTTTCATTTTTGTCACAAATTCTCTGAACAATCTCTCAAATTCTCTCTAAAATCCTCTCAAATCGCTCAAATTCTCCCAATTCTCTCAATCTCGACTCAATTCTCTCAATCGGATTTCCGATCAATTCTCTCAAAAATGGCAAGTGGAAGCGGAAATGCCGACAAGGGCAAGATGACTATGGGAGATTCCGAGTATCCCATTCCCGAATATGATCCTCGTGAGTATGTAAGTTGGGAAGACGACGACGATAATATCAACTATGTCCCGATTCCGAACGTCGAGCACATCCCAACACAAGAAAGTCTTCATCCTCCCACCGGTGTCGAAGAAACGTCAACGGCAAATGAGCTGGAACGGAAGGGCCGAGATAATACATCCGACTTGTGGCTACACTTCGACAAGGTACGTGATGAAGGCGAAGGTAAGTATAATATAAAATGTAAATATTGTTCGCAAACATATAAATTTACGAAAGGAGACGGCTACGGAATATTCCGTCGGCATTTAACGAAAAAACATCCAACGCAAGAGGGGATCGACAATACGCAACAACAAATTTCCGGGTACGCCACTTCTAATCATCATCCTATATTTCGTTTCACTGAAGCACTTTATAAACAAACATTCGGTGAATATGTTGCCCTTGATCATGCTCCGTTTAATACTGGTGAAAATTTTAATATGAAATATTTGATAAATACTGCGTTGGTTCCGCAAGCGCCAACTATTCTAAAAAATACTCTTAAACGCGAAGTTTTTCATCTTTATAAAAAAGGAAAAAAATCTTTAGCAAAATTTTTTGCGGAATTCAATGGACATGTGCATATAGGTAGCGATATTTGGAGTGATCCTTGGCAAATTCATTCTTATATGGGTGTCACGTGTCATTGGATAGGTGACGATTGGACGATTCAAAAAAGACTTATTGCATTCCGAGTTTTTGATGAAAGACATTCGGCTCATAATATTTATAGAATAATTAGGCAAATTTTAGAAGAATATAATTTAATAAATAAAGTATTTTCAATTGGTTTTGATAATGCCGCCGCAAATACCGCTTCTATTCCCGAATTAGAAAATATTTGCAAACCCACTTTTGGCGGACAATTTTTTCACATTAGATGTGCTTGTCATGTTTTAAATTTATGTGTACAAGATGGTTTACGAATTCTTGACACTTCTCTAGCCCCAATAAAGAGTGCAATTAAATTTTTATGGAGTCGTCCCCATTGTATGAAATCATGGGGAAAATTTTGTAAACAAAATGGGAGAAGGGCAAGAAGATTTCCAAAAGATATTCCGACTCGTTGGAATTCTACGTACGAGTTGCTTCGGCAAAATTTTGAATATAAAGATTTATTATGTATGTTTATTTCACAAAATATTCCCGAAATTACTTTACTTCCTCAACATTGGGACGTTTGCAAGAAAATTTTAGATATTTTGAAAATTTTTAATGATGCTACTAAGCCTTTATCTGCTATTTATTATTCTACTACGCATTTATTTTTAATAGAGTGTGTTAATATTGGTAGTGTTTTTAGTGAATATGAAAATGATACCGAATTATGTCGAACTATTTTAGTAATGCGAGAAAAATGGTTGCATTATTATTTGCAAATTCCTCTTGTCTATTTAGTTGGTATTGTTTTTGATCCACGTATTAAATTAGACGGTTTACAATATTATTTGAATGTGTATTATCATGATTGTTTACATTTGGAAGATTCAATAGATATTTCAAATATACTAGGAGATGTTAAAAAATCTATAGTAGCATTATATGGAGAATTTTGTAGTAGATATGGTTTAAGTGATTCTTGATCTTTACAATCTACTGTCTCACGTAGCGAAGGTGGTAGTTCACTTAGTAGAGGGTATAATATGCTTAAGAGTAGGCAAAAAAAAACAAAAAGGGGCAACAGGTAGTATTTCTGAATTAGAAAAATATTTAACCACTCAATTTGAGTTTCGTGATGCAGAACATAGTACAGATTTCGAAATCCTGAAGTGGTGGAAGAGTCACCAAATCGATTATCCAGTTCTCGCCCTCATCGCTCGTCGGATATTAGTAACCCCTTCTTCAACGGTTGCGGTTGAACAAGCATTTAGTACTGGAGGATTAATTTTGGATTCTCGCCGTTCAAGATTAAGCCCGGACTCTGTGGAAGCTTAAGCTTGTGTCGGCGATTGGACGAGGGCGAAATATCGACACCAAGAGTTAGATCGTGAACATGAATTTTTTAGCGATAATGTTGGAGATACCACCGCCACGGGTGCCACAACGGGTAGCGACGATTGACCACGAGGTAAGTTGGGGTTCTCAAAGGTAAAAAAACTACATGGGCTTTGATTCTTCTATCCCCAAGAAGATATGTACGCGCTTAATGATAATTCATTAAGTTCAAGCCCATTCCTCCGCTTTTTTTTCCCCATATTTTATTACAATGTACAATTTAATTGTATTTTATAATTTATAATTTATTATGTTTATTTTATTATTTATTATTTTAAAAATTAATATTAAAAAAGGAATCGGAATGAACCGCCGGTTCTGGTTTGGAACCGGAACCGGAAGTATACACGGCTGGTTCTTGAACCGGAACCGGCGGTTCCACCGAACCGGCCGTGTATACTCGAACCGACCATGGCTGGTGAGGCCGAGCCTTGCCAACCCGGATCTGAAATCCCATCATTGCTACGGGATTCATCGCAGCTTGGTGAAGGAAATAGAGCGACTAAAGCTCATTTCTTTGTTCCTCATCGATTTCTAGTGACAAACGTCATGAGGATGATGATAAACGGGTATTTCAGTCTTTTGAACCTTGTGTAGATTTTGAACTTGATCCCTCTTTTGACTTAGAACAATTTTTGAACAAAGATCATGAAATCATTTTTAAAGATTTTCTAAAACATGGACCAATTCCACAACGTGTTGTGGATTTGATTATCTTGACTCGCACGGGAATTTTGTTTCGGAGCTTCTTGAAAGAGTTAAGCTAAAAAAATTTCTTTTCAATGGAAGACGAAGTTTACTCCATCATTGTGGCTCTTTTCTTTTCAAATCTTCATTTTTCAAGCCGCGATTCGTTTGTCTTATCTTTTGAAAGAAAGGATTATGTTTTGACTGCACAAGAATTGGCTGAGATCGGTTCGTGCAATTTAAAAGCGGAGAGCTCCTTATCCTTTCCAGTCCAGTTCCAAACCGATGTTGGCTCTTTCGGAAAAATGTTGATCACTCCCGATGAAGCCTACTGTCATATTTTGGAAACTCCAAACTTCACCCGAGCTTTAAGAGAAATTGTTCCACTTAATCTTTTGCCCCTCATAGCCAATTTTGTTCAAAGATTGGGACCCCGATCATCCGTCCAAAGTCCTTCTCTACGATAATGTCTCCAGCTATGAAGCCAAGCTGATTTGGGCAATACTCACATGCTTTCCTCTCTCGATCCCCCATATGATCATAATTCACATGTACCGAATGGCGAGGAAAAAGACTGGAAAATCGCCTTATGGTGCTCTCAGCACTCGAATCTTCGAGCACAAAGGTATTGATTTTTCGGATATGACGACTTATGTGGTATACCCTCCGTAGTAATTCGAAAGAAGACCCCAAACAAGATGATGCTAAGGATAACTCCTAATGGCTGGGTGAACGCCAAAGATGAGGTGAACCCCATTGGCCAAGGTGATGATGAAAAAGCCAAAGGATGTTCTCAAGGAAAGGTTAAGCGAACAGACGGAGCAAGAACCAAGAAAGAAAGGCAAGGCATCGGCGACAAAGCAAGCGGCTCGTCCCCCTCGACCTGAAAGATCGACATCTCCAATGGATACCTCCGCTTTATCCCTGGTCATTTTGTCTGAACTTCACTCCAATGTTCGGGAGATAAAGGGTCTGTTTGGCAACGATTCTAATTCGAAAAAGTAATTTTGATTAAAATCATATTTTCTGATTTTGTTTCCTAAATGATTTTTAAAGAATTAGAACGCGTTTAGTAATTGCACAAAGTTTCTACTCCCGATACGTTTGGTAATTATAGAACATTTCTGTTCCCACGAACAACTAGGTGGTGAGAATTCTTTTTTTTTTTTTGTAAATTTCATCTCTTTTTAATTTTTTTTAAATTAATTTTTTAAATTCCCCCCATTTTTATTTTTATATATATATTTTTTGTATTTTTTTGTATTTTTTAATTTCCACCCCCTTTTTAAATTTTTAACTTTTTTTGTTAAATTTTAAAGCTTATTTTTAGATTTAATTAAAAAAATTGAATTTAAATAAATTAGTTGTTAGTGAATTTTCAAATCTAATTTTTTTTTTTAAATTCGGAAGTCAACGTGAAAGCCCAGGTGGACTTAATCTTTTTAAAAGAATGAGACTTTATTCTTTTTTGTGATTCTCAAAAGTGATTTTTTTTTCCAATATTAACTTTTTTTTATTCTTGTTTTTGCTCCAAAATTGTTCCTAGAAACAGAATCAGAATCGGAATCATTTACATTATCAAATATATTTCTGATCCTTTTTTTGTTCGGGAAAACGGAATTAGAGAATTTAAATCGTTATCAAATAGACCCTAAGCTGTCCATTGCCAATATTTCCAAATATTTGGTAAAGCTTGAGCGAACAATCATCAAACTGGACAACTTGACTATGTTCGGGAGATCATCTAGTTTGATGATTGTCCCCCTCTAGATTCCTTGGCTAAATCTTTCAAAGAAATCTATATATGCTATTACACCCTATCAAATAAAAATGTATTAAAAAAAAATGTATTCTCTTGCATACCTTTATTTTACTATACTTATTGATCGCTCTCACTACACATCCGCGTGATAGTTTTTGTTATCATCATCAACAAGGGGGAGTTTTGTTGAAGAAACATCTTGTAAAATATTTTGATAATTTTCAAACTATCCTTGGTACATGTTCTACCTCGTTATGTGCAGATGTTTTGTGACGTCCTAGACGTGCCATGCTATTTAGGAATGCTTGCTTAACCTCTCTCATTTCTTTAATCTCTTATTACTTATATAGAGTATATTATGGCTAATGATCGGGACGGCCATACAGATTACAAGTGTATGTCACCCTTCACATCGGTTTGGTAGACACGCCTAATGGAGTATGGCCTTACAGGTTTATACAATCATTTCGGAAGTATGGCATAATCAATAGTCATTTTTCAACCCACTTTTCGCATTATATAGTCATATATACATTGATACTTACAACCACACTAGTTTTTACATCCGGGAGAAAACCGAAAGTAAACACAACCAATCTACGTCAAACTTCTCGAAAGAATGAAATACTTTCGTAAAAACATTCATTGAGGAACTCAAAAGATATGGTCACCGAATATTTGATATCGGAACTTGAAAGATCGGGTCAAACGAGGAGTATAAAGTCTATACATGCCAATATTTCGAAAAGATTAGCTGAAGTTGGCCATGCTTGATGGAAATGGCCAATGGGAAGATTTTTATCTTCTCGGAAACAACTCACTGTTATGCCAGAGAAAAGCTAAAACCATCAACACGGAACAGCAGGTCAGCACCTATTTTAGAAAAGTTATGTTTGACGGATAGAAAGTCATTCCATCGTAAAGACAAACTGTCCCATCAAACTCCAACGGCTCTTTTGCTCTTCCAGTGATGCTCCAACAACTATTTTACCGAGGCTTATGAAAGGAAGAGGCCGTGAAGGCTAAAAGAGCGAGAACCCAAACCGATTGAATATCTAAGTGTTGCTTTAGAATCTGTTCTAGTTGAAAAAGCATAAGTGAAAAAGATCTTTTGATCTGTTGTTGCCTTGTAATCGTGCAAAAACAAGTGTATATCTCTAAGTAGTGAGGCTTGTATCAAAATAGCGTGATCTATAGTGTGAAAGATCAATTCACGTGCTATTTGTAACTTGTGAGGTAGTTTACTAGTGCACTCTAGCCTGTGTTGTGGTTGTTAGTTGTGTGGAGTAGGCGTAGGCTTGGTATCTAAGCCGAACCATTGTATATCTAGTGTGCCAATCTTTTCTATCTCATATCTCCGATTATATGCACACACACATATACTGCTTAACGCAACATTTGATCACCCGATCCTTTTCATATCACCCTTGATTTTCCGCAAAATCTAAAAAAGTTTCGAAACAACCTGTTCGCCCCTCCTAGGTTGCATTGTCGGTCCCAACATTAACATGTTTTTTTAGAAATAGAAAGGAAATTAACAATTGAATAAGGATCGATAATTTCTGGTAAGGATAAATGATTTCTTAGTCTTTGCATCAAAACACTAGATGGTCTATTAGAATTTAACTTACCCATTTTGAAAACATGGGGAACCATAGCAAATCAATCTATTTTTTTCAAAATTCAAATATCATCATCATTGAAAATTATCAAACAACACTCCATCAAGTCAAGAGTATTAAGTAGATTGTCCTACTTACCTTGAAAGCTTGTTTACCAACGGCTTGAGGAAGATAGAGGGAGAGACACTTTTTTGTTGAGAATTTAGGGAGTGACAGTGTGTGTGGTATTCATGAAGGAGGTGAGGTCTATTTATACTCCTCTCCCTTGGCCTATCATAAATGGCTCTCATCATGAGAAAATAAGTAGCCCAATCACAATCTCCCATGTTACCTAGGTTAATAAGAGAGGTGTCATCCCAACCTTGATTATTGTCCTATAGTCATTATGGCATAATTTACTTGGTCATCAAAGTTTCAAGTGGCCTACCAATGATGATATCTCAAGATTTGCTAATCACTGTCCTTGAATTATCATAATTAAGTCTAAGGAGTAAGGGGTCCAATAGCCTTCTTCGGGGTGTCCCTAGCCAAGGTAGCGCTTTAATAACTTAGTAGATAAGAGGTCCTCTAAGGTTATCATGACATTCTTTACTTGACTACTATGTCTCTAAATGGTATAGTCATGATTATGTCTCAAGATTCGGTTATGATGAAGCCTTAGATTTGGTAATTATTAGACTAAGATTGTAGTGATTAAATCTAAGCTTGAAGTGATCCAATGAGAATACTTAGAGCGACTCTTCATTAATTAACTAGAGTCAAATTTGACGATGCAAAGGATGATGTAAATGAGCAAGTGGTTCGCTTCTTAGACAAGCTTGATGGGTGGCTTGTAGGGTAAGCTCGAGGGGAGCTTCTTAGACAAGATTGATGGTGGCTTCTTAGATAAGCTTTATTAAAAAAAACAAAAACAACATAGGCAAATTGCCTCATTTTTAAGTACCTAATATATGAAAGATCTGAATGTCACATATCATCTAAAAGATCAACACATACTGTTTGTAGCCCGTAACGCAATTGACTAGTCTATTCAAGCCCAAATTGAGGCTCTTAAATCTATAGAGTCGACATAGGCATTGCATGTAGCAGAACCACTATATATCTTGTGTGTTGTGTTTGCATAATCTTTACATATCCTTGCACACGTTCAGATATTATCTCGTAAAACATCTATTTTGACTTGATCTTTTATTTACACCTATTTATTTCCGCATAAACTAAAAAAGTTTTAAATAATCTATTCACACCCTCTAGGTTACATCGTTAGCCCCAATAATTACTGGTAAAAATCCTCCAGAATACAATAAAGTTTTGGAATGAGAATACTAGATATCAATTATAAGTTTTATCCAAAATCTCTCAAAAGAGAAAGCAATTAGAAATAACGGATATATCTCTTTTTTGAAAGAAATGAAAATTTGTGGAAGTTGAAGAATAAAATATTGAACAGAATTCTTGAATACATAATAGCATGAAGAACACAACTTTTCATGTCCGAAAGAATTCAATTTCGTACACAACTTTTATGTCCAAAAAACCGTAAGAGCACCTAATAACTATTAGAAAAATAAAAATTTTAAATTAAATAATGATGAAAAAATCCGTGTACTCATTTGTGAACAATCACACTATTTCGCTAGACACAACCGTTAATTATTTTATAATTATTAAAATTGAAAGTTAATAAATAAATAATAATTTTTTTGTGAGGCATTTCGATCGGTGACCTCGCAAGTGTGGAAAGTGCCAAGTGCACCCGAGCACCCATACGCGGGTATAGTGGGGTTCATCCCCTTTAGCCCATTGTCTTCATTTGAAAGTCTAGAAAAGCTTTTCACTAATATATTGGCACACACTCTCCCATCTTTTCTATGTGGGACAAGAAGGAAGGCACCAATTATTAATTTTACAAAGCAACCATCAACAGTTAATAGTAGAGATCAGCAACCCAATGGTAGAGAGAGTGAGAGAGAGATGTGGTTGGTGGAGATGGTGTTCGATTGTCGGCTACGGTTGCAACATCATTTTGAACGCGACAACCGGAATGACGACGATAGCGACAATAAAGCAATGGTTCATGCAAATGAAGAAGCAAGGGATGGTGTTGTTAGGCTTCTTCAATCGAATGAAATAGAGAGAGAAAGAGAGACGTGGTCTTCTTATCCCGATGTGGGTATTACTACTAGAAGCACGCGTAACAATTGAGGGAAAAATTACAAAAAAAAGTCATAAATATATTATACAAATGCCAATTAAGTCTTAAACTTTTTTATTTTGCTAATTTAGTCCTAAAAGTTTTTAGGATTTGCCAATGAGCAAAATGAGTGAAGGATCTATCCAGAGTTGGTGGTCCAAGAATCACCCAGCTTTTTACCCAAAAGCCCGTTCTAATACCATAACATCCTATAGCTGAAGTTTTACACATTTCGCACTAGGGAAATATTGAATTTGATAGCTAAAGTTAACCAACAAGCATCGGTAAATTTTTTTTTCTAAAGAGCCATTCTCAGTGCATAGTAAACCAAGTCTTTTTTTTTTTTTTTGGTCAAAAAACATAATTCATAACTGATAATTAAAGGTTTGTACAGAAAGAGCCCAAACGAGGGGCATCAACAACAAGTAACTCCCATGGGGGTTAGGGAGGAGACAAGACCAAAAGGCCGGAATACAATTAGAGCGGTGCATTTTGGCAACCCAATCGGCCACGCGATTGGCTTTGCTATTGCAATGGGCCACCGTCATATCCGGGAGGTAAAATCCAATTGTTTGATTGACTTATCATACGTTATATCGATTGGACAATTACAATGTCACTCTTCTGCTCGCACCGCCATAGGAAAATGCCGGTACGATATCGGCAGATACGAGCCCAACACATTTGACATGGTAGAGATCATCTAACCCAATGAGTTACATGTGCTGTGCTTGCATGTGCATGCACCCGATACATGTAAGAAACATAAGAAGGCAAACTTTTTTCAATAGCGGAAGACTAGACGTCAAGATCAGCATCCGTCGCAAGCAATTGTCCTTTCCTTCATCTCTCTTTTTCAAAGTGTCCTTCACGTTTCCTTCAACCGAGATGATCATTTGATTCTCGACGTCGTACGGGAAAATTACAATTAGTGGATTCGATAAGTTGATTAGAATATCTTCTAATCAACCGAGTCGTTAACATAAGAGGCCGTAACCATCCGAAATCGAAACCTAACTCCCGATTTTCGGTCTTAATTTCTTCATTTGAAAGGGAAGTTATTACTTGTTTTTTTTTTCCCTAAGGTACCAACCGGATTAGAGAATTCTATGTATCCTATATAAGCTATGCTACGCAGCAAAGGGTACAGAAAATGTGTTTTATATAGGCCGGTTGGCCGAGCGTGCACGAGCTATGCGTCATCCACACAAGCAACGTTCGTTTTCTGATTTGGATGGGCAGCGATATGACGAAGAAAAATTCAAGGTGCATGCGGGTGACGAGCTGGAAATCATCACCCATGCACGTTTCATTAAACAAATGATAGTTCGGACCCGACAACCGAATGCCATTTTTGTAATGAGAATTCGGAGGCACGAGTACGTAGTCCGACCACTCATTAAACCCCTTACGCTGGTTGGCAAAATTTAGTATGATACATTTACATAATTTTCGGTTATTAAATGGATTTTCGACCCATTTTGACAGGTTTACCCGAAATCCCGTATTACATTCTCTAATTTTCATGAAGTTGTTAAATCTAAGCCTTTGGCTTTTTGCGGTGGCCTGACTTTAGGCGGTTTGCACGCAGGTTATAGAATTTGAATAGGTGATTCCTTTGACACCCCAACCAAATATACCAACCTGGGAGGTTAATCCCGTTTGGAATGAGTAGAGACTATTGTTACTATAGGACAATCCCTAGCATAATATGAGTTTAATTTTTAGGGAAACTGCAAAAATGTGTCCTAAATACATCTAGCCACACGCTTTGACAAAGATATGTTAACAAATAACTATTTATTTATAGCGAGATTCCTAGGTGGTGGTTGCATCCCATTTTTAGGTTACATTACTTTATTCGATTCGAAAAGGAATGACCTAGAGATGAACAAAAAGAACCGATCGATTGGGAACCTGCCCGGACCGGCCGGTTTGGTTCGGTTCCCGAGGGCGTCGATCTGATTTCGGGTTTCATAAAATTAGAATCGATAACGGGTGGTTCGGTTTTAAGATGGGAATCGAATCGATCGGACCGGACTAAAAATAAGTGTGAACCTAACAATCAGCTCTTTCTCGGTTCGCCTCTCGGTGTCTTGTGCCTCCTCTTTTCCTCTCGGTTCCTCATAGTCACATTGAGGAAACACATAGACATCCATCCTCTCATCGGTCTATATTGTTTGTGCATTCCTTTCATCAATTTCAAGCCGTCGTAACCACCTCCGGCCTTTGCCAATCACCAATCCGGAGTCACGTAGAAACTACTTTGTCCTACTCTATTTTACAAGTGTAATTTTTACAAATAGAAGGAATACGATGAGAGCCGAGTTGACCTCGCCTAGTGGTGCGTGAGGGCATTGTGGCCCTAGCCATGCCTAATTTTACAAATACAAGGAAGAAAAGTGGAAAAAAGGGAATAAAAAAAAACTAAAAAGAAAGGTTAGAAATTGCAAAAATTATCCACGTTAATGTTAATTTCCATATTAGCAATTTTTTGCCAAAGTTGATGGGATGACTTCATTGGCAAACCGCCAAAAAATTTGGATCAAATTGGATAAATTGAAACAATTAGGACCGAATTGACACAAATGCAATAGGTCGAGGACTGTTTTGGTAATTGTCTCATCCATAGTGTCCACGGCAAACATCACATATGTAAATTTAACCTTTTTCGGGCTCAAGCTTATACTAAGGCTGCGTTTGGTCATCCGTATAAAACTCGGGATAGGATATGTTTTATCCTATCCCGTGTTTGGTAGGTGTCCCGGATAGTATAATGTCGGATATAGGGGGGATATAACCCGGATAAAAAAAATCCTAGGGGAGGGGGTAGGATAAGGTCGAATAGGATTTCTCTTATCCGTCATATAAAAGCCAACTTTCTTGTCTAATTTGTTTCTATTTTCATTTTATTTTTTTTTTTTTTTGCAAAGAGGGTTGAAAATCTAATAAAATGTGTACATTTTCAAGTTTTTTTTTTGTGTATGAGAATATTATTTTTATAGTAATAAGATCGGAATATTTCATAGCATCACATAGGGCATATATGTCATTTATGTTGATATACAGTTTTTAACAAATGCGGGATATGATAGGATATGAGAATATCCGACTTTAAATCTGTAGTTCACCAAATGATGGATAGTATATGGCCAAATCCCTAGATTTCTTATCCTATCCTATCCAATCCTATCTTAACCGTAAATCCCGACTACCAAACGCAGCCTAATGGTTTTGTAAAAGCCCATCTATTTGGACAATTGAGCCCAACGAGTCGGCAGACGGGGTCTAGCCGATCATCGTGCCCATAATCAAGTGTTTCGAAGTTAAGTTTTTGTTTTTGACCAAAAAAAAAAAGTCGAGTTTTCGTTTTTTCACACAAGTTTAAAAAATGCACGACCGAATCAATTGTTCATGACACATCACAAGGCATTAAATGTTGACTTTTTCTTATCCACAAGAGAATGTGATTTGTGGAAAGGTAAACTGTGACATTCTGAATTCCGACCCCATTTCGAAGTTTATGAATAAAATGAGCAGTGATGCTTTCGGTAATCTCGCTCGGAATTGATCACTCTAGAGACGACCGACCAAAGGGGAATGACTAAATAGGATAGTACGCGGACTAAAGAACTCGGCCGCGGACTAGTATCCCGACCATAAGGATCGCCGAGGGTACATTCTAAGCCATGCGGGTCGATCTAAGATTAGTGTCAGAACAATCCGCTAGCGTTATGCAATTGGACCGCGGGTGATTCCACTAGACCAAAGCATGATTTGCGGATAACCCCGAATTGATTCCTGACGATCGCGTCCCGGCAAGACCGACGGTTTCCCTCGCGATTACATGACGACCAGGATCGCCGTGGTCCGAATAATTCTTAAACGTGATAAAAATCACGGGTCAATACACGTAGCTCCCGAGAGCCGCCCGTTAGTCCGAGATGCACCGAAACCGCGATCGGTTATTTTTTAGCGCGAAGTAAACTTCGAAATCGGCGGCCGGGTATTTGAGAATTCCAGTGCAAATAAATTGGACGTCGCCTCACCAAAGTTAATAAGGATTTTATATCGCAGTATGAGTCGGAAAAAGTGAAGATCAAATCGCGAAGCGAGAAATGCACCTCGGTACCGAATTTCGTTCAGTATCTTAAGAAACCGCGAAGGAAAATTTTGGCCACTTCACCATCCCATCACTTCAGCCAATTATATCAAAGAATGAAGAGGGAAAAAGTGCTCTTGAAAGGCCCAAGTTCCAAGGCTTATTAAAACCCCAAAAACCCCATACCTACTTCTACTATTCATGTCATACAACCACTCCACTCACTCTAGTCATTCTTGATTGAAGTTGAGTCATCTCAAATCACTCAATCTCACCCTCTCTCCTCTCTTGTGGGCTGAAGCAACCTCCTCCCTCTCACTCCCACACTTTCATTTTCATTCTCACCCAAACTCACTCTCATCTCTCTCATTTTTCTCTCGCCCGACCATCCTCTCGGCGTTCCCTTTTCCGACGGCCACAAGGAGCCATGAACCACCACCTCCACCACCTCTCCTTCCCCTAGAGACCGTGAGCCGCCGCCGCCGCCGCCGCCGAACCGCCTCTCTCTCCCTCTTTGGACGCCGGTGCAGCAAGTTAGAAGGAGGGGCTGTTCTTGGGGTTTTGCTCACCATTTGAAGGTAAGGAGTTAGAATCTTACCGTAGGCTTCTAGGGTAGTTTAAGTGAGGTTCATGGGAGGATTTTGGGAGGATTTCATGGACTAAAAGTGCTGCTCTCTTGTTTGAACCAAAGGGGACAATTTGGGTTCAAATCTGGCCACGCGAAGTCGCCGCTCATCCGCCGGGTTTTCTTCGCCAAAAAGGACTTGTAAGTGGCTCTAATCCTTCCTTAGGACTATGGGATACTAAGGGGCTCGATGATTTGTGGATTAGGATGAGATATGGGCTGTTTTGGGCATGAATCAAGGGAGACCGGTTCTGGAAACTTAACTTGCTGTGGTTCAAAGTTTCGGGTGATAAATGAGCATGTTGGGGCTGGATTGGGTATGTAGTGATGGTCCAAAATAGTGAAGACCGAATATTGCATGATGAGTTAGAGTTGGGTACCATTTGGATGCAATTGTGCTAGATATTGCGTTGATTGTTAACATCGTTCGAGTTGTAGAATTGTGGAAAATTATGTGCTTTGGGGACCATATTATATTCGGCCATGTGAGGGAGGTGTGGTACCGTAGGTTAAAATGTGTTTCGGACCGATGAGAACTTGATTGGAACAAATTGAGGGGTTATGTGACTTAAATGAGGCTGAATGGAATTGGTGCATTATGGGTGTGTCATGGTACCTTAAATTGATATGTGAACCTTGGAACGACTCGAGGTGAGAATCGGCTAATTTGTGATGCGCGAACCATGTGTTAGGTAGCGCGATTAAAATGTTATGTTATTGGGCTTTATTTGTTACACTCGATCATGAAGTTTATTAATGAAAGCCTCTGAATGTGAATTATGAGTACTGGTACCCCGATGCGTTAAACGCGGGGTTTATAGCCGATTGTATTATACTATGACATATCTGTATGCACTCATACCCCGATGCGTTAAACGCGGGGTTTGTGCCCGTCCCGATGCGTTAAACGCGGGATCGACCCGATGCGTTATTACGCGGGTCTATGAATTGAGCTCATTAATATGCATATGTTAGCCCGATGCGTTATTACGCGGGCCAGATTATGAAAGTGTGTATTTTAAGCCCGATGCGTTATTACGCGGGCCCGAGTATCGAGAATATATTTTAAGCTTGATGTGTAGTTACGCGGGCTAGATGTTGGAGAGGATGTGTTATAAGCCTGAGGCGTTGAGACGCGGGCCCGAGAATGGACTACTTGATATTGATGCCACGTGTGATTGAATTGCGGTAATGCCCGAAGTCTAAAGTGCCATAGTATAGTCGTTTGACTGCTGGATTAAGAACTTGTGTGTCGCCAGTTTTGGTTTGATTTCTTATTGATTTGGGTTGTCTGTGTGTGCTGGGTTATTTATCTTAGTTTGATTTGCTCGGAGGTACCATACCCTAGGGTCGGTTTAGATCCACCTTACTGGGATTTTCATCTCATCCCTTCGTGGGACCCACTTTTCATACCACCGACCTCGAAGATGCCGCCGCCGCTTTTTGGGATACCGAGACGGATCGATCGCATAGTGACGAAATATGTAATAGGTGATGATAGGGTGTACTATAGGAACCTTAGCACCGTGTGGATAGATGTAGGAGGTGGAGCTTGGGAGGAGTTTACCTTTTTGGCATGGACTAAGGGAGCCGAAGAAGGAATGGACGGACCCCTTCAAATTTATGGCGTGCCCTACGACGAGGACGAGCAAAGAGACCCCATGGAGTTGGACCCTATCGAGTGTTTGCCCTGGAATGGAGAAGTCGAGGACCCGGACACCGAATCGATGGAGGAGGAGGAGGAAGCTGAAGAGCCAATGGAGTGTGACCCGGAGCCGATAGAGGAAGCTCAAGCAGTGGAGGTTGTAGATGGCAATGCCGAGTCGGAGGAGCCCATTGAGTCCGAGCAGGCACCGATGGACGAGTTCAACGAGCCACCGGATTCCGAGTCCGAGCCCGAGGCGGAGGATCCGTCAGATGGCGATGGACCCGACCTTTAGGTTTAGGTGATCATGGGTCTTTTGGGCACCTATCGGCTAGGTGTAGCTTCTAGTTGGGTCGTCCCTTTTTGATGTAATTGAACCCTTTCCCGAACCCTTCTGATGTATTGCTATGTTATTATGTTGTATGGATGTTGTGCCTTTATATTATTGAATCTCTGGTTTCTTAAGTCATTCTGTTGAGTTTTATTGTTTGGGTGTTGTATTGCTTCCGCATATGCATATTGCATTACGTTAAGTTTATCGCCGTGTTGATCCTGGAAGAAATAAGCGTAAGAAGAGGGATGTTGGCGCGCCGGTAGGACACGGGGCGTGACATCCCCGTTGAAGTGGTATCAGAGCAAGGTCAGCTCGATCCATGACGATTGAGGTTTGGAGTAATAAGGAGGAGTGACTTAGAGACGATTGGGTAGTGAGACCTTAGGAGATTCGCTAGAGTAGGCACGAAATGCATGACATATGAATTGGCGCTTGTGATCGGCATATTGGATTGGCATCACTATTGTGATTATAAATCTATGGGAGCTTCGTGCGTGGCATTGATTGATGTGGCTTGGTGTACGGTTTGTTAAGCATGTGGGTGATTGTTGTGATTTTACCGAGTTGCGGATGCGTCCGGACTCGAGGTAAGAGCTCGAACCCTTGAATGTGAACCCCTTGGTTGTTTGATTGCTTGCCATGTGAAGTGTGTATCTTGTTGTGGTTGTCACCGTGAGTTGTGACATAGACTTGGCTGGCTAGTCGTTAACTTAAGTCTTTGATTTCCGCGTGAGGTTATGGGTTGTTCGGGTGTTGTGATGATTAACTAGGATGAGCGACGTAACTAGAGGAACAAGGGGAGCTTCTAGCTCGAGAGCGCCTGCGATAGAGGACCCGAGAATAGATGGAGTTCTCGGGGCCCTGGAGGAAATTGGTAATTTGATGGGCGGACAAGCTCGGGAAAGAGCTGCTGCCGTGGCTCAGGCCGCAGAGGCTGTTGTGGCCACCGCCAATGTGGCAAATGGGAATAACTATGGAGGAGGAAACGGGAACGGGAATCGCCCGATGAGCCAGTTGGTAGAACAATTTCTGAAACCGAAACCAGCTCGGTTTGATGGTGCTGGAGATCTAGAGATGGCACCTCGTTGGATTGAGAAGCTGGAGAAGGCCTTTGAGGTTCTTGGGTGCACCGATGAGGAGAAAGTGACCCCGGCGACTTACCAGTTAGAGGGTACCGGAGATGATTAGTGGAAGGCCACCGGAGGAAGGGTATTTCCCGAGGGCGTTGCTCTCACTTGGACCGCCTTTAGCGAGGCATTTAACGAGAAATATTTCTCGGAGATCGCTCAGGAGCGGAAGTTGGTAGAGTTCCAACAACTTCGCCAAAACCAGTTAACGATCGACCAACATGAGGCGGAGCTCGCTAGACCGTTAAGGTACGCACCGAGGATGGTGGAGAACCCAATCGATAAGGCGTGGAGATTTCGAGATGGATTGAGGCCCGACCTTCATAGTCGGATGATTGCACCGAACCCGAGGACGTATGAGGATATGTATGAGAGAGGTCGGATGATTGAAAGAGACATGAAAGAAAGGGCTGCCGCATCCGGTTCGCGGTTTGCTCCTGTCGGGGATAATCGTCAAGCCGGCAAGAGGCCAATGGCGGGTAATAGACGCTTCATCCCTCCAGTTCGGAAGAACATTGGGAAGCCCAACCATCAGACCAATTGGAATTGTCGCATGTGCGGCAGAAGGCACCGGAATGGACCCCGCCCAAGTAGAACGGGCGCGTGCTTCAAGTGTGGCCAGTGGGGCCATCAAATAAGGAACCGCCCGAGTCAAGCTCCGGGACCATAATCGCAAGGACAACGACCCCAGTATGGACCGCCAGCGGGAGCCGTCCCGAGTAACAACCCGAATAGACTGCCGGCTCAAGGACGAGTGTACGTTGTGGCTCGCAAGGAGGCGGAGAATACACCTGGTGTGGTCACGAGTACGGTTACATTATGCAATCATCTTGCCTATGCATTGTTTGACCCTGGAGCATCGCACTCATTTGTATCCGCTCGGTTCTTTGAATTGATCGAAATGGCATTAAAACCGTTGGATGTTGAGTTGCATGTGACTACCCCGTTAAAGGATAGAGTATTGATTTCGTTAGGTCGCAAGGACCGTAAGGTAGTCATCGAGGGTAGTGAGGAGAGGATAGACCTGGCTGTGCTAACCATGTTTGACTTTGATGTTATAATCGGAATGGATTGGTTGGGTAGGCAAGGGGCTATTATGGATTGTAGTAGCAGGGCGATTAGGTTCAACCCGACCGGTCGCCCTAGATTTGAATTTGTAGGGAGTCGAGGAGGCACCTCGATTCCTTTGATCTCGTCACTAGAGGTGACTAAGTTGTTGAACGGAGGATGTTAAGCCTATCTAGCTACCGTAGTGGACCCAACGGTCGAAGGACCAAGGCTGGAAGATATAGCGGTGGTGCATGAATTTCCCGATGTCTTTCCTCGGGAATTGCTTTGACCGCCACCGTAAAGAGAAATAGAGTTCGTGATCGAGTTAGCCCTGGGAACGGAACCGATCTCGAAAGCACCATATCGGATGTCCTTGTCGGAATTGAAGGAACTGAAGGTTCAAATGCAAGAGCTATTGGATAAAGGCTTTATTCGTCCAAGTGCGTCCCCGTGGGGAGTGCCAGATCTGTTCGTAAGGAAGAAGGACGGGTCTTTGCGATTATGCATTGACTATAGGCAACCGAATCGAGTCACGATTAAGAATAAGTACCCGTTGCCTAGAATAGATGATCATTCGATCAACCGCAAGGAGCTGCAGTGTTCTCTAAAATAGACTTGAGAACCGGGTACCATCGGTTGAGGATAAAGAAGGAGGACATACCGAAGACGACATTTCGGACACGGTATGGTCACTACGAATTCACGGTTATGCCGTTTGGATTGACCAACGCTCTAGCCGCTTTCATGGATCTAATGCATAGGGTGTTTAAGGGATATTTGGATCAGTTCGTCATTGTCTTTATAGACGACATCCTAGTTTATTCGAAGAACTCTGAGGAACATGAACAACATCTAAGTGTAGTTCTACGGACATTAAGAGAGCACTCGCTTTACGCCAAGTTCGGTAAATGCGAGTTCTGGCTCAACGAAGTGGCATTCCTCGGACACGTCATTTCTGAAAATGGGATTTCAGTGGACCCTACAAAGATTGAGGCGGTTATGAATTGGCCAAGGTCGACGTCGGTTACCAAAGTTCGGAGTTTCTTAGGACTGGCCGGCTATTACAGAAGATTTGTGGAGAAGTTCTCGTCAATAGCAACTCCTTTGACAAAGCCGACTAGGAAGGATACGCGGTTTGAATGGACGGACAAGTGCGAAAGAAGTTTTCAAGAACTCAAGCATAGACTTATGACCGTACCGGTATTGACGGTTCCTTCCGGCCCGGGAGGCTACGAGATATATAGCGACGCATCGTTGAAAGGGCTATGATGTGTTACGATGCAACATGGAAGGGTCGTTGCTTATGCGTCGAGACAGTTAAGGCTTCATGAAATGAATTACCCAACGCATGATCTGGAGCTAGCAGCGATTGTATTCGCATTAAAGATTTGGAGGCATTACTTGTGTGGAGAAAGGTTCCAGATTTACATTGACCACCAAAGTTTGAAGTATCTGTTCTCCCAACGTGAATTGAATATGAGCAACGTCGGTGGATGGAACCGCTTAAGGACTACGACTGCGACATTCTATACCACCCCGGGAAGGCGAATAAGGTTGCGGATGCGCTTAGTAGGAAATCAAGCATGGCGTACTTGATGGTCAAGGAATGAACTCTGTTGGAAGGAATAAGAGATTCCGGATTTAAGCTTGAGGTATGTCAACTGTCCGGTTTGATGGCCACATTGAGAGTGGAACCGGAGATTCGAGAAAGAGTTAAGGCCTTGCAATCTACAGACGATGAGGTTCGGAAAATCCTCGAGATGGATAAGGAGAAAAGGAAGCTTGATTTCTAAGTGTCGGAGGACGGGACCACGATGTTTCACGGGCGGCTGTGTGTGCCCAAAGATGAGGAATTAAGGGAAAGGATCCCGTCGGAAGCCCACGGAAGTAGTTATAGTATCCATCCGAGTAGCACGAAGATGTACCAGAATTTACGACAGCATTGCTGGTGGAGCGGGATGAAAGTGGACGTCGCGAAGCACGTGGCAAAATGTCCGACGTGCCAGCAAGTGAAGGCACAACATTGTAAACCGGGAGGCCTACTTCGGCCGTTGGAGATTCCCGAGTGGAAGTGGGAGCACATTACGATGGATTTTGTTATGGCTTTACCGAGGAGTCAAAGGGGACATGACTCCATATGGGTAATCGTGGATCGATTGACCAAGTCGGCACATTTCTTGGCAGTGCGAAAGGATTTCGCCATGGACAGATATGCCGAATTGCATATGCGACAAATCGTTCGATCGCATGGAGTCCCAGTGACAATCACGTCAGATAGAGACCCTAAGTTTACCGCTTCATTCCGGAAGAGCCGGCAGGAGGCAATGGGGACAAAGTTACAAGACAATACCGCCTATCATCCCCGGACGGACGGACAATCCGAGAGGACTATTCAAACATTAGAGGACATGCTAAGGGCGTGTGTCATAGATTTCAAAGGAGGTTGGGAGGAACAGTTGCACCTTGTGGAGTTCGCTTATAATAACGGCTATCAGCAGAGTATTGGGATGGCACCATTCGAAGCGCTATATGGCGGGGCGTGCAGAACGCCAATATGTTGGGACGAAGTCGGTGAGAGGAGTATAACGGGTCCGGAGTTGGTAGAGCGATCAGTTGAGGCAGTGAAGGTGATTAGAGAAAGACTTAAGACCGCCCAAAGTCGCCAGAAAAGCTACGCGGATAGACGGCGTAAGCCTTTGGAATTCCAAGTAGGAGACCATGTATTTCTCAAGGTATCGCCGATGCGAGGACTATCTCGATTTGGAAAGAAAGGGAAGCTGAGCCCGAGATACGTGGGACCTTCCGAGATACTAGAACGGATCGGAACCCCGGCCTATCGGCTTGCCTTGCCGCCAAACCTATCGCAAGTCCACAACGTCTTCCACGTGTCAATGCTGCGGAAGTACGAACCAGATCCGACCCACGTCTTGGACTATGAAGCTATAGAAGTGGACGATCGAGTGACGTACATGGAAAGGCCAGTGAGGATTGAGGACGGGAAGGAGAAGGTCCCGAGGAACAAGACAATTCCATTGGTGAAGGTAATCCGGGAGCACCACGGAACGGAAGGAGCCACCTGGGAAAGCGACGAAGCAATGAGGCGTCGACACCCCCACCTGTTCGAGTAGTTAAGTTTTGTAAATTTCGAGGACGAAATTTACGTAAGGGGGGAAGAGTTGTGACATTCTGAATTCCGACCCCATTTCGAAGTTTATGAATAAAATGAGCAGTGATGCTTTCAGTAATCTCGCTCGGAATTGATCACTCTAGAGACGATCGACCAAAGGGGAATGGCTAAATAGGATAGTACACGGACTAAAGAACTCGGCCGCGGACTAGTATCTTGAACATAAGGATCGCCGAGGGTACATTCTAGGCCATGCATGTCGATCTAAGATTAGTGTCAGAACAATCTGCTAGCGTCATGCAATTGGACCGCGGGTGATTCCGCTAGACCACAGCATGATTTGCGGATAACCCCGAACCGATTCTCGACGATCGCGTCCCGGCGGGACCGACGGTTTCCCTCGCGATTACATGACAACCAGGATCGCCGTGGTCCGAATAATTCTTAAACGTGATAAAAATCACGGGTCGATACACGTAGCTCCCGAGAGCCGCCCCTCAATCTGAGATGCACCGAAACCGCGATCGGCTATTTTTTAGCGCGAAGTGAACTTCGAAATCGGCGGCCGGGTATTTGAGAATTCCAGTGCAAATAAATTGGACGTTGCCTCACCAAAGTTAATAAGGATTTTATATCGCAGTATGAGTTAGAAAAAGTGAAGATCAAATCGCGAAGCGAGAAGCGCACCCCGGTACCGAATTTTGTTCAATATCTTGAGAAACCGCGAAGGAAAATTTTGGCCACTTCACCATCCCATCACTTCAGCCAATTATATCAAAGAATGAAGAGGGAAAAAATGCTCTTGAAAGGCCCCAGTTCCAAGGCTCATTAAAACCCCAAAAACCTCATACCTACTTCTACTATTCATGTCATACAACCACTCCACTCACTCTAGTCATTCTTGATTGAAGTTGAGTCATCTCAAATCACTCAATCTCACCCTCTCTCCTCTCTTGTGGGCTGAAGCAACCTCCTCCCTCTCACTCCCACACTTTCATTTTCATTCTCACCCAAACTCACTCTCATCTCTCTCATTTTTCTCTCGCCCGACCATCCTCTCGGCGTTCCCTTTTCCGATGGCCATGAGGAGCCATGAACCACCACCTCCACCACCACTCTTTCCCCTAGAGACCGTGAGCCACTGCCGCCGCCGCCGAACCGCCTCTCTCTCCCTCTTTGGAAGCCGGTGCAGCAAGTTAGAAGGAGGGGCTGTTCTTGGGGTTTTGCTCACCATTTGAAGGTAAGGAGTTAGAATCTTACCGTAGGCTTCTAGGGTAGTTTAAGTGAGGTTCATGGGAGGATTTTGGGAGGATTTCATGGACTAAAAGTGTTGCTCTCTTGTTTGAACCAAAGGGGACAGCTTGGGTTCAAATCTGGTCACGCGAAGTCGCCGCTCATTCGCCGGGTTTTCTTCGCCAAAAAGGACTTGTAAGTGGCTCTAATCCTTCCTTAGGACTATGGGATACTAAGGGGCTCGATGATTTGTGGATTAGGATGAGATATGGGCTGTTTTGGGCATGAATCAAGGGAGACCGGTTCCGGAAACTTAACTTGATGTAGTTCAAAGTTTCGGGTGATAAACGAGCATGTTGGGGCTGGATTGGGTATGTAGTGATGGTCCAAAATAGTGAAGACCGAATATTGCATGATGAGTTAGAGTTGGGTACCATTTGGATGCAATTGTGCTAGATATTGCGTTGATTGTTAACATCGTTCGAGTTGTGGAATTGTGGAAAATTATGTGCTTTGGGGACCATATTATATTCGGCCATGTGAGGGAGGTGTGGTACCGTAGGTTAAAATGTGTTTCGGACCGATGAGAACTTGATTGGAACAAATTGAGGGGTTATGTGACTTAAATGGGGCTGAATGGAATTGGTGCATTATGGGTGTGTCATGGTGCCTTAAATTGATATGTGAACCTTGGAACGACTCGAGGTGAGAATCGGCTAATTTGTGATGCGCGAACCATGTGTTAGGTAGCGCGATTAAAACGTTGTGTTATTGGGCTTTATTTGTTACACTCGATCATGAAGTTTATTAATGAAAGCCTCTGGATGTGAATTATGAGTACTGGTATCCTAATACGTTAAACGCGGAGTTTATAGCCGATTGTATTATACTATGACATATCTGTATGCACTCATACCCCGATGCGTTAAACGCGGGATCGACCTGATGCGTTATTACGCGGGTCTATGAATTGAGCTCATTAATATGCATATGTTAGCTCGATGCATTATTACGCGGGCCAGATTATGAAAGTGCGTATTTTAAGCCCGATGCGTTATTACGCGGGCCCGAGTACCGAGAATATATTTTAAGCCCGATGCGTAGTTACGCGGGCTAGATGTTGGAGAGGATGTGTTATAAACCCGAGGCGTTGAGACACGGGCCCGAGAATGGACTACTTGATATTGATGCCACGTGTGATTGAATTGTGGTAATGCCTCAAGTCTAAAGTGCCATAATATAGTCGTTTGACTGCTGGATTAAGAATTTGTGTGTCGCCGCTTTTGGTTTGATTTTTTATTGATTTGGGTTGTCTGTGTGTGTTGGGTTATTTATCTTAGTTTGATTTGCTCGGAGGTACCATACCCTAGGGTCGGTTTAGATCCACCTTATCGGGATTTTCATTTCACCCCTTCGTGGGACCCACTTTTCGGACCATCGACCACGAAGATGCCGCCGCCGCTTTTTGGGATACCGAGACGGATCGATCGCATAGTGACGAAATATGTAATAGGTGATGGTAGGGTGTACTATAGGAACCTTAGCACCGTGTGGATAGATGTAGGAGGTGGAGCTTGGGAGGAGTTTACCTTTTTGGCATGGACTAAGGGAGCCGAAGAAGGAATGGGCGGACCCCTTCAAATTTATGGCGTGCCCTACGACGAGGACGAGCAAGGAGACCCCATGGAGTTGGACCCCGTCGAGTGTTTGCCCTGGAATGGAGAAGTCGAGGACCCGGACACCGAATCGATGGAGGAGGAGGAAGTCGAAGAGCCAATGGAGTGTGACCCGGAGCCGATAGAGGAAGCTCAAGCAGTGGAGGTTGTAGATGGCAATGTCGAGTCGGAGGAGCCCACCGAGTCCGAGCAGGCACCGATGGATGAGTTCAACGAGCCACCGGATTCCGAGTCCGAGCCCGAGGCGGAGGATCCGTCGGATGGCAGTGGACCCGACCTTTAGGTTTAGGTGAATGCGGGTCTTTTGGGCACTTATAGGCTAGGTGTAGCTTCTAGTTGGGTCGTCCCTTTTTGATGTAATTGAACCCTCTCTCGAACCCTTCTGATGTATTGCTATGTTATTATGTTGTATGGATGTTGTGCCTTTATATTATTGAATCTCTGGTTTCTTAAGTCATTCCGTTGAGTTTTATTGTTTGGGTGTCGTATCGCTTCCGCATGTGCATATTGCATTACGTTAAGTTTATCGCCGTGTTGATCCTGGAAGAAATAAGCGTAAGAAGAGGGATGTTGGCGCGCCGGAAAGACACGGGGCATGACATAAACAAACAAAGGAGGCTAAATTAAATTTAGATTTATATATGAAAAATAAATAAATAAATTTAAAAAATATGTAGGTTATCCCAGGGAGGGAGGGGGTCCGGTTCTTTTTTGGAACAGGGAATCGGACCGACTATAACCGGTTTTAATTTTATGAACTGGACATCGGACCTAAGTTTCTACGAATTGGACCAATTGAGCCAGCCCAGTCCAGTCCGATCCGGTTCACGTGGTCGTCTATCGTGCTCGGCCCTAATTTTGGACATGTAGATAAATTTGAAATTAGAGTGAAAATCAAACATTTTTCGAGAAAAAAAATTGGGTCAAGATTGAAATTAGACTTAAAATTGAAGATTTTTTTAGGGGTTTAATTGTATATACGTTTAACTAAATAAAACTGCCTCCATGTCAGTACAGGCTAAACGCTGCAGCTTGTACTTGTAGTCCCGCCATTTCATTTAACCCCCAACATAAGAAAAAAGAGAAAAAGAAAGCAAAATTATGAAAACAACATTTCGCAGCGCATGCTCCACAATTTCGCGTTCCTTAAACCCTAATCCTCCGTCGCTCTCCGCCTTGCACGGCCCTCGCTCCACCGTCGTCGCTCCTTTGCTGCGCTCTTTCCGTTCCCGCTGTACCACGAGAGCGCCGCCGTTTCGCGTCCTCTCGTCGGTGACGCACTGCTCCTCCGCGATGTCTGGCGGCGAAGCTCCCGCTCTCCCTCTGGAGAAGCAGTTCGAGGACTTCCGCTCCCAGCTGGAGGATTCCGTAAGCCTGCGCGAGCGCATCAGGTTGGTGGTCATGGAGATTGAGTCCACCACCAGGCTGATGTACTCGAGTTTGCTGCTGGTTTACCTGTCTCGTCCGCTTCCTGGTAATTTTCACGTTTTCGCCTTCAATGTGGGAAAAATTTGCGGTTGTTTATATTGGTTGTGGGTTGGGTTCTGTCATGTTACTCTTAGATGGTTTGAATCGGGAGGGGGCTTGAAGCTTAAGGTTGGTTGAAAGGGAGGAATTGTTGTTCACGTGGTTGAAACTTAGTTTCGGGAGAAGAACAGGGAATGGAATTTGCGTCGCTGGACAGGACTTAAGTCGTTGTTTGTATCTTCTTTATGTGTTTTTTGTTTGTCATGGACTGTTGTATGTGGAGGTGTCTGCTCCAAATATGGAATGCTAAGGAGGTCTAAACTGTAGTATCTCTTTTGTGATATCTCATAGTTGAAATGTCCGTATACGAGGTTAATTAATGTCAGGTACTAGTGACAACATTATTCCGTAATTTATATCCCCTCGAGCTGATTATGTCCTCGTAGATATTTTGGTAAGTTAATTATCGAATTTCTTAAAGGAAGGTAGTGTCTAGGAGGTATCTACTGTTCATTGATCTTTCTTGATCCGTTTTCCTGGCAGAGGTTCTGGACAAGGCTAAGGCTCACATTGGCACCCTGAAGGATCAGTACAGTCAGCTAGCTGCTATTTTAAGGGAATGCCCTGATCAGTATTATAGGTCATACTACGACCATTTGGTTCTTTTGCCATTACCTTCACTTATGATATTGATTGTAATTCTTGTCTCTTGAGTCAGGTATCATGGTGATTGGAGAAGTGAAACGCAGACTGCAGTTTGCCATCTGGCTTTCGCACACTATTTGGAGACTGGAAATCTGCTGCTTCACAATGAGGCTGGGGAAAAACTTGGATGTATGCCACCTTTCTTTATCTTACGTACTAGACGTCCTCTGTGATCTCTTGTTTCAGTGATTGCAATATGATATACCCTGTTAGTATACCAAGAGATGGTTAACTCTTCCAGGTTGTCCTTGGCCTCCAAGGATATTAATTCTGCTTTTGGCTGCAAGGTGAAGATCGCTAATTGATTTTCTGGAAGCTTTTATATTATTCATCTGTATTAAAGCTACTAATGGCTTTTCCTTTTGTTTTTGTGTGGGGGGGGTGTGTGGGTGGGGGGAGGAGGAGAGGAGGGACAGGGGGCAACAAGCTAAAAACTTATTCAAAGGTTTCTTTATCTCCACCTAGAGTTCCCCCCAGGATGCTTATGTTTCCGATCTACTTTAGATCAACAACTGATGTTTTCCTTTTGGGTGGTTTAAATGTTGTGGAGGTTATGTAGCATCCCTGGGTATTTCACCTGGTATGATTTCGACATGGTCATGTAATTCAAAATGAGGACTAGAATGCTGATAGTTTGTGGTGGAGGTAGCTCATGCAACGTACCAAACTCGCATTACCATTCAAAAAAGATCACCGAATCACATGAGGAGTGACTTAGTTCAGTGCGTGAAAGCACTATTTATTCAGTTGAGGGCATACTTGTATAATGATGTGCCTTCCTAGCATAGTTTTGCTCTTTTCACGAGTACAATCACTTCCTCTTTTTGTCAATCGCTGTCATTACTGGTCTTCATTCTTCAATGCTCCTTTATTCTCCTTTCTTTTATTTTTTTTTTTTGTTTTTCTGGTGGTAGTCTTCTTCATTTTAAATTATTGCAGTGTCTAGTGACTGACTGAAGTCAGCCAAGAGAAAGCGATTTTGTCTTTGTTAGTCATTGCATTTTGTTGTTTGTCTTAAACAGTAAACTTGCCTGAAGTCCTGTGTTTACATAGCTGGGGAAAATTACAATTGCTTGAACACTTGCCCCTATTTTTTTCTGTTTGCTTAGTCAACGTGAATTAAATCTTCAGGAAGATCAACTATGAAATTCATTCCACAAAAAAATATGTTGGTAGATAGATACTGGGGACATGATTCAGTTATGTGATATGGAGTCCAAAAATTAGTCATCTTGGATGATTTTTGGGTGGGTGGCGATGGCTAGAAGTTTTGGCCATATACTGCATTATTCCATTTTGGGTGAACGATTTAGCATTCCCCTATTTTTTTCTGTTTGCTTAGTCAACGTGAATTAAATCTTCAGGAAGATCAACTATGAAATTCATTCCACAAAAAAATATGTTGGTAGATAGATACTGGGGACATGATTCAGTTATGTGATATGGAGTCCAAAAATTAGTCATCTTGGATGATTTTTGGGTGGGTGGCGATGGCTAGAAGTTTTGGCCATATACCGCATTATTCCATTTTGGGTGAACGATTTAGCATTCTCCTATGCTATTATTGCCAATAAGTTATCTTGTAGCACTCTGTGTTCCAATGTTAAGAATTTCGTACTTTTCCCAAGCTGCCTAGTTGCTGCTTTTTATTCACCAGATGAAAGCGCTTGGACTTTCTTTCAAGTCACTCTTCCTGTTTCTGTCGGGTTTTCATTCAAATAGGAGGCTCCCTTTCCTTAGGCTCTCTGTTATATAATTAATGAGGAGCTCATAGCCCTATGGTATCCTTATATGAATTTGGCCTCCATTCTGTAGACCTTTCAAACTGTGTGTTGTTAGATGATCTTGCTTAAATATGATGGACCTGCTGCAAACCGTTGTTCATATTATAGGCTGTTGTATAGCTGTAGTGTCAATTATCGAGTGAATAATGTTCGCTTTATCTCCTGTGATCATGCAAAATAGTTGATGTTTATGGTATATCTTCTTTCTGAGATGTATCGCCTAATGGAAATATTGATTAAACATCTTTTCTTTGGGCTTAGTTTCTTAGGTATTCATAGCTATGCCTGGTGTATTTTATTTGAGGTGTACTGCACTTTATAGTTATCTCATGTCCTTAATCCATTATTTAGGGGATGCAAGCAGAATGTTAATGGTATTTTTGATATTCTGAGTAGTTTTAATTGACCATGCAGTGAACAATTCCCAGTTTGGCCTTGACATTGAAGACTATCTTGTTGGTGAGTTTGGAGTTCAGCATATTGAAATGTTTAGAATTTTGCATTGAAATGAGTACCATGTGCTGTATGCATGTTGAAGATTCTTCTTCAAGTTAATGGAATGATCTTCACACTATGCTAAAATTTCTTGGAAGTCCTGTATTTTTGTCTAATTATGTCCTGTGATTTTGAATGTGTACTCAACTCAAACTGCTTATTTACTGAATTCAAACGAAGAGTGGGCTTGTTGGATGATGGTCATTTTTTGGGGTGGCTATTAGTATCAATTGTTCACGTCTATTAGTTTATTCATCTCTTGACCCTCTCCCTTGTGTCTTTAAGTATTAATCAACCGAATTGCAGGAAATCTATTTCTTACATGCTTGTAATTTGATATTTCAAACAGTTTTTGGGTATGATACATTCTTAGTTTGATTTTTTTATGTGTACTCAACTCAAACTGCTTATTTACTGAACTCAAACGAAGAGTGGGCTTGTTGGATAATGGTCATTTTTTGGGGTGGCTATTAGTATCAATTGTTCACGTCTATTACTTTATTCCTCTCTTGACCCTCTCCCTTGTGTCTTTAAGTATTAATCAACCGAATTGCAGGAAATCTATTTCTTACATGCTTGTAATTTGATATTTCAAGTAGTTTTTGGGTATGATACATTCTTAGTTTGATTTTTTTATGTGGACAATCTAGTCTGAAATTTTCAATTAGAGAACTTCCTGTTGAGTTGAGCGATGATCCTTTTTTCCTTATATTTGTTTCTTGGAATTTGTTTGTCATGCCTTGCGATTCGAAACTCCATGTTGGACTCCTATTTGCAGAAAAGTGAAGGATTGTCAAAAGATATTCGCGAAGGCAGTTCCTAAGTGGGCTTGCTTGACTAATACTTGATGGTCCTAGGGAGTTGTATTGTTTTAGCGAGTGCCGTGATATTTGGCATTATTTGATTGAGTTCATATGTGCATTGTCAAGAAGAATTTTCCTATGTTCATAGTGGCAAAATAATTCTCGTGCCATGTCTCGATGGGTTCACTAACTTGAAAGGTTTTGCTTCTGATGCAGGAGTTTGTTTCATGTCAAATGAGTTGGTGAGCGCCATACATGGAAACTGAGTAAAAAATTATGGGCCTATATCTAGAATAGCCCTGACTTTTGGGTTGATTTGAAATTTAGCATCACCTTTAGATTTTGTCACTCACCTTTCAGTTCTGCTCTGTTTCTTGCCGATGTGATGTCGACATGGGGTTGACGTGGAAAATTTTCCTCATTCAGATTAATCGATAACAAATTCGTTTGAGTTGTAAAAATGAGAAATTACTACTTTAATATTGATGATTTTTTGCTAAAAAAAAAAAAAAGTTTCATTCCCATATCACCACATATTTAACTGGAAACGCTAATCTTTCTCCACCCTTCACTATCGATAGCCACCTTCGGCCACTGTGCCTCAGCCACCCTGCTCTGTAGAGCCACTCATGCCGTTGTAATTGCTGCAGCTAGCCTCTCCGTCTAATGTACGGTGGACGACCTCCATCTAAGGCTGCACTCCATTTGGGGAGTGGGGTGGGGGGTTTGGAGAAAGAGAGAGTTGCATGCAGCCCAACATTGCTCATGCAACCTTTATTGCGAAGCAGATTGCTATCAGGTGACCCTGCATGATCTTGGTTGCTTAGTCACAACCTCCATCGTAATTGAGGTTCTGAGTCCCAACTAAGCGACCTCGCACGATCAAGTTCACTACGACACCAAGTCACCACCCTTTCATCTCTCTTTTCCCCTCAAATTCACCTTTGTAGTGGCAACGAATGCCGGCCACCACCCTGTCCTTTCGCTTTTCCCTTCAAATTCTGTTCCCTCTTTTTATCAAACTTATTATTTAGATATCTTTGATTTTATGTAATGATTTTGGCTTTTTTTTATGATAAATTTGTCATGTAGGCGTCATGTTAGCAAGTTAACGGCCTATTTAAAAGGCAAGTTAACTTTTGGGTAGAATTGAAGCAAACTTGGAAGTTGAGGTCTTTTTGAGATAGAATTTAAAGGTGATGCTCGATTTGAAAATCAAACCAAAGGTCAGGCATTTGTCCTTCAATATCTAGCCAAAATAAATATGCTGATTTTACCCATTTAAATTTTGTGTGAGCTAGTTAGTTTTTCGAAACAGGCTTAGACTGACATGCACATTCTGAATTTTGCAGCCAAGGTATGTGGTGAACCAAGTAACAGCTGGGGACTATGACTGCCCAAGAAAGGTCTGGAAGTTCTTAACGGAACTTAATGCAGCTTTCCGCATGCTTAATTTGAGGAACGATTTCTTGCGCAAGAAATTTGATGGTTCTCTCTCTCTCCCTCCCTCCCTCCCTCTCCTCCAAACCACCCACCCTCTTCCCTCCTCCAAAACAAAACAGGCACGCACATATAGAGGCACACATCCATCACACGTGCACAAACAATGCCTAGATAACCACCGCAGTCTCATGTGGAGGTCTGGGCACCTGCACGTGCAGCAAAAGAGGAATCGAAACTCTTTGAATTCGTTCACCAAAGTTATCTCACGTTCCCTTCACTAAACTTGTTCCCAAAATGACAGGGTTGAAGTATGATCTCCGAAGAGTTGAAGAAGTTTATTATGATGTCAAAATCCGAGGATTGGCATCTGATGGGGACTCAACAGGAGACCAGGACTCCAAGAAGAAAAATGACTCAGAAGTTGTACATTAACCTCCATTCTAATTATTAACGTGTATCAGTAGGTTTTTCCATGAGATGATGCAGGCCCTTAAGTTGAAAATGAACGTAGGCAAGGGACGGGGAGATTTACTGTTTTTTCTCCTTTCCAATCTCCTTTGTAGATTTGAGCAAGAGAGGAGCATTGGATTAGTCTAAATTCCCTTTGAACCGCTTAAGGAGTCTTTTCACTGTTTGGGGATGGAAATCTTTGTTTGGATCAGTATCCCTGGGAGTTTCTACGAATATATGGCTGAGCTCTTCGACAAGTGTTGCATGACTCACACTGGTCCTAGTCGATATGTAGACTTTGATGTTAGCCGGGCAGGGTTACCATCATTTGGTCATCTAAAACTTGCTAGTTTTGCCGCTGCATTTCTCTCCATCCATTGCTTCATTGTCACAGCTACAGGTACGGTTTTGATCCTGCTCTGATACATGAAAATTTTCACGCCCCTCTTTGTCAGGATGTGTTGGTTTAATATCCAGAATTTCTGAAGCCTCCGGACCAGGTTAAAGGTGAGGAGTGCTGCGTTTGGTTGAGCTTTGGGGAAATGCAAAGCCATTTCTCCAAAGTACTTCGGCTCAAACTTATTTTGGTTAAAGCAAACAGCGTTTGGTTAGTGACTTATAGTGCAGTTTTTCACGGAGTAGTTTGATTTTTTTTTTTTTTCAAAAACGAAGGGCACTGTTCATCATCTCCTCTCTGTTTAAGAGGGGGCTAGTGTTTGCTGCATCTCTCCCATTCACCATTTATCAGCAAATCCTCAATCCGAAACTTGCAATCCATTCACCATTTCTCTGGAAATTCTCAATGTGAAAACCCAAAACCATTTGTCTACAAATCCTCTGCAGGATGGTGCCTTTGCCAAGGGGCGTGCTGCTTTTGAGTGTCGTTCCTTGGCCCTTCGACGGTGACTGGTCATCGACTGTTGCCGGGGATGATCAGCCCACTGAAACTGTGGATGTTTTGCCAAGCAGCAGCGTTGCTTCTGGGTGCTGTTTCTCGACTCTCGCCATTTTTTCTCTGCAAGTTCTCACATCAGTAACAACCTGTTACCACCTGTGGGAATTCTAGGTGGTTATGATTTTATAAGGGCAGGACTAGAAATTGAAAATTTTAGTGAGGGCCATTTTGGAAGAAAAAATTCAGAAAATTTTAAATAAGAGCTTCAAGAGTTATCATTTTCTTAAATAAGGGTCTCAAATTGTTTCAAAAAAAGGCTTGAAGTGGTCAATTCGTTTGAAATGAGGATTTTTGGTCTGTCGGTGAGCATGTGATTATTTCGGTCGTCGGAGAATGGGTATTTTAGTAAAAACAAATTTAAATGTATTTTTATAAGTTTTTGATTTTTTTTCCTTATTTTTTTTCCCTCTTCCATCCCCCGGTTATCAACAGCAAAAAGAAAAGGAGACGAAAAAAAAAATAGAAAAAGGAAAGAAGAAAAAAGGAATAAAAATTTACGTAGGTAAAGGATGAAACACCCTATTAGCCAACGAGATCACACATTTTTTTGAAATTGATGTGGCCATTTCATGCCTTTATTTCTAATAAGATATACTTGAGGTCTTTATTTGAGAGAATAAGGGCACTTCAAGCTTTTATTAAAATTTTCCCAAAAAATTTATCAACCCTAAAACTTGTCTTTCAAAAATGCTAAAAGCCTAAATTGGTGGGTCCTGCCAAGATCAAAAACACCGAATGATCTAAATATTTTTCAATGCCCCAAGTGTTGTAATTGTACGTGTTAATTGCTCCATTTGAAGAATTCCCATGATGGTTACTTGCTGGTGCAACCTAGGGGACGAATTTGAAAGGGTCAAGATCAAGTTTCTAAGTCTTTAATGCATTTTTGGTTTATGGTTGGTTTAAATCATTTCTATTTACTATGATTTTTATTGCTTTTTAGTTTTCAAGTGTCTTTACTATTCAGGGAGTCCCCATGTCATCTTATTATTGCCTATTTCCTATGTCCCAGTCACTTTATATAATAATGAAAGTTTTCCATTGTAATGCATACTTTGATTGAATGAATGAGAATTCCTCTTCATGAGTTAAATTATAAACCTTCGGCATCGTTATCCTTGGAGAGTGGAATACTTCTTGGTGGTGAGCCAAAAGCCTTTTATCATCGTTGGTGTTGTTGCCTTTAGACCGTGTGGTGAGCTTCTATCCAATCTCGATCTTTATCCTTGGCTGGTGGTGTGTCCTTTAGGCCTTGGTGGTGATCGCACTCTATCGGTTCTGTTATGTTTTATACACTTATTCCCGAAATCCTCCATACACCGTCCGTACACTTCATTCCATCCTTATCGACTCCTACACACTTAACCTGAAAAATGCCTACAGGTGGAATTACTTGCCCACCCATGCATCACGACAATCATTTGGCAAATTAAAATGTGGTCTTTGATTCAACAGAATGATGTTCGGTTGCAAAAATTATCCATCGGAAACGTGGAAACTGGTTTTCCTGAACTAAAATCTGAAGCTTGTAACAACAAAATGATGTCTCCGAAGTTTTCGACTCAATCGAGAACAAACAGGTCCGCTTAGCGTTTCCCATTCACAAACCATCCAAGATCAAGACAGAGAGCACAAGACTCACGGGCAGGATGTTTCGAAGATCTCACATGTTCAGAGTTCATTTTCATAGAAATTTTCATATTCATGTAATGGATAATTTGAAGGAAAAAAAAAAGCGAGAAAAAGATGCTCCTGTTCATTTTTACTGAAGAACTAACATTGCAAGCATTTTTATGTTCTAAACAGGCTTAAGTTTCCACATGCGTTGTATCAATTGCAATATCCAACACGGTATCATCACACCCGTAATCACATCGAGTTAGGAGAACTCGTGCTTGATTAAGCAAAACACGATATTACGACTTATGTAAATTGTGCTCTTTTCTCATGTTTATTTTCACCGATGCTTGAAGCAACTCGTCATGAAGCCAATCATTTCAAAGCATCTCAAGGTCAAAGATTTCCCTTTCATCAAGCTTCTACCCTTCAGTGAGATAACAATACTTGATTGTGAATCTTTGTTCACCCGTGTCTTAGAGAACTCTAGATTAGAGACATCTATGACGAGTCATGTAAATTGACAGTTCAATTAGAGTAGATTGGTGTATCTGTTATGCATTGACCAAAGGCTTCGAAATTATCATAACTTATTAAATGAGAAAAGGAAAGCCATTTGTTATTGTATGAGCAAACACACGATAATGTGAGTTACCTAAATTATACTTTCTTTTTTCTTATGTTTATTTTCATCGAACATTAAAGTGCCTCACCACGAATGGTAAAATAACAACACTCAAAAGACATATTTGATGAGATGTGTAAATTGACACTTTAGTCAAAATAAATTGATATCTTTTATAGTTATTTGCGGACCAAAGGTTCTAGTATTACCATAATTTATTCCATGAGAAAAGGAAAGTCATTTTTCAACTACGTTTTGGGCATTTTTGCGATGAAGTTTTCCCTGTGGTTTTATTTGAGGGTGAAAAACAAAAGGGGAAGAAACAAAGAGTGCAAAAAAGGGACACCGAAAAAGAGTAAACCTCAGGGCCCAACCGGGATCGAACCGGTGACCTCTTGATCTGCAGTCAAATGCTCTACCACTGAGCTATGGACCCCATTTGATGCTTATGTCTGAACGAAAACATTAATATAAATAAATAGTAAAAATGAATATCCCTCCCCTAAGAGAACATGCTTATGAGATATCGGCGCAAGAGCGTTTGTGTATCATTTTCAATCCTCTGCCAGTGAATCAGAGAAAGACTTGTTTGTAGTAACATGTTTTTCGAGCTCTTTTGGCCATGCCAGAGGTTACTATTCGTAACTTTCCATGTCTTTGAAGCTCAAGCACAAGCTCTACTTACATAATATGTACAGTTTCTGAGTTGAATAAGCACCATGTGTGTGTATCTGTATGCACATGGTGCATGGTCATAGCCTCTTTTATAAGGCATGTCTTGCTTTAACTTGAAGTGTCAGTATGTATGAGAGGGTACATAGCACAACCTCTGATCAAATAACTCTTAGTGGATTCACAATGCTTTAGGCGCTTGGGTCTGTCATCTCAAGAAGCAAGAGGTTCCGATTTCCGACACCCATCATCGAATTTCTTGGGGCCACCGAGAGGAGTAATTGATGCGTGTGCCTTTGCAATTATTCGAGGCCGGTATGGTCGGGCCGGGAAAACTATCATGCCCGATGAGGTATAGTAGGTTTCTCATTGGTGCCATGCGTCTAAACCATATGATTTTTCCTTTTTTTTCCCTTCAAAACGAAAACACATCCTTTGAAGGATGTAGAAAAGCGAAGCTTGCATTTTCGCAGGTCCATTTCAACTTTTCAAAGTCACTCTTCCTTTGATTCATAAGACTGTTCCATATAAGGAGAACTCTCAAACTTTATTGCAAGGCTTTAGTAGCTAAACAAAGTACTCAAATTAGCAACATGAAGAAATATCTTAACTGCTTAACTCCAACTACATAACCCAAGATCAAAGCTGGTTCTATTGTAATCCTCCTTCATATAAATACTTTGGCATTACATTCTTGTTGAGCTCACACGGCTACATTCAACTCCTAATATAAGATTGGTCAACGATTTGCAAGTTATACAAACCCTAGTCCGCAAAAGTCGCAGATACACATGCTTGCTTACAACTCGGTAGCCCAAACCGAGAGAGTAACACTAAAACAACATGAGCCCTGGAAACTAATTACACACGCAACACTAGTTGCAGCTTTCATCACTATCTCACATGATATTGTCCTAAACTTCCAACCGCACATATATGTATGCCATTGCGCACCGTCCTCTCTCTCTCTCTCTCTCTCTCTCTCTACTCAGCTGCTACCGCCATCACCGATGGGGCTTCCGGCTCCGCCTGGCTGGCTACTGTAGCTTTCTCTGGGAATGCTGTGGTGGTTGTCGATGGTACTGCTAGCTTCTTTGTACTCAACATCCCTGCCTTTTGCTTCGCCGCTGGGGTTCTTGTTCTTCTGAACTTGGTTTCTTTGCTCTTGCCCGTATATCCCACCCAAAGCAACCTTCCTTGGCTCCACCAAGCAAAAGCTCGTCATCATCACCACCAACAGAACTAGCACCGTAAGCTTCATTTTCTCACAGGGGATGGCAACAATCGTGGAGGGAGACAGGACTAGAGATAAGATGGTTCAGGCACAAGGAATGTAAGAAGGAAGTTGTCTGTGAGGACTTCGTTTGGTGCACTCGCTATATAGATGGGTGGACATATGGTGGGATATTTGGTTGATATTGAAATAAAAAAAAAATTATGTTATATGGGCTATCCACCAAAAGTTGAGACAAAGCTCATTGGATTCACGAATTATTAAACTAATTTATAGTATTTAATGGAACCACAATGATGGCTGAGAGGAATCTTTATGTCTGGATTACCAACCCAAATAGGAAACTTCGGTGGGGATGTGTGGATCTCACGAAATTCAGTCACTAAGATAATGGTTTTTCCTATTTGAATCTCTTTATGATGTCAATCTCTTATTTATTGGGAAGGCAAATGATGCCCCGTAAAGGCGCTTCTAGGAATAATCTTATCCAAGCGGATAACTTCATGCTAGGGTATAGTTTGTATTCCCGATTCCTTTAAAGCTTTGTCTATCGTTGCTAATACACAATTTGCTAATTTGATGAGGTGATTGCCTTTCAATCGCGTCTTCACTAATCCATCATAATATTACCACGTCATGTTTTTTTTTTTTACTCTAATAGCACACAAGCATACTGGGAAAATTACCTAAACAATTCTAAACCTATTGCAATTATGCCAATTTAGTTCTAAACTTATTTTTTTACTAGTCGAGGCCATGGTGAGATTGCCCTCGCCAAGGCAGCCTTGCGCACTTCGCCAACCACAAATAGAAAGCATATTGGGAAAATTACCTAAACAGTTCTAAACCTATTGCAATTATGCCAATTTAGTTCTAAACTTATTTTTTTACCGATCGAGGCCATGGTGAGATTGCCCTCGCCAAGGTAGTCTTGCGCACTTCGCCAACCACGAATAGAAAGCAAAGGAAGGAAGAAAAATATAAAAGAAGAAGTAAAAAAATTAATTAAAAATTTAAAAATTTTAAAAATAAAAAAATTTAAAATTTTTTATTAAAAATTGATTACGTCGCGCCAAAGAACGCCAAGTCCGCGCCGGTCGCCTAAATGGACTGAATTGACACAAATACAAAAATTTCAGGACTCAATTGGCAATAAAAAGAGAGTTTAGGACTGAATTGACATATTTACAATAGGTTTATGATTGTTTTGGTAACTATCCCTAGGCATATTAATAGGTGGCAAAACGTTGGGTAGCTCTGGGCCCATCCAATTTTAGGTAGCTTGTCCATTAAATCATATTTGTTCATTAAGGCTATCTAATCACAAAGAATTCAAAAGCTATCCTTCTTTCTCATCCTCTCTCGGCCACTTCATGTACCAATCTCCATAGCCGTAACCCCTGAGCTCCATTGCTACAATCGTTGCCGATCACCACACTACCTCCTTGTTCCGCTTGTCCCCGCCTCTGCCATCACATCTCTCTCTCTCTAGCCACCTAGTTGATCTCTGTGATCTATCGATGATGATGAGATCAAGCATGTTGTTGCCTAGTTGATATTCAGAGGCGCAACTCTGATACCAATTTGATAGAGATAAGGAAAAGTTGAAGCAATCACAAACATTCAAAACAAGACTCAAGAAGAAGATGAATAGGCTTTTCTTACGTATTTACCCATAACAAAAATGGCTACAATACATGCCTTTATATAAGCTTGTTACACTACTATTTATCTACCTCTTAAAAGACTCATAATTAGGCTCCTAGAAACATGAACACTCCCGATGCATTTACAAACATCGTAATACAAACAAACTCTTGAAAGACTGACCTAAGAATGACTCTTGAAAACTACGCTACAATAATGACTTTTAAAAGCAATGCTACAATAAAGAAAAGTCTTGGTTCGTGCATCCGTCTTGAGAGTCGAACATACATCGACAACCGATCGACAACTTATTCACTGAATCGACAACTTCTCCATTTAATTGACAACTCGGTAGTGATAGTCCCTACATCGATGACATTTATGAATTTGATTTATTTTCTAACACTCCCCCTTAAACCAAATTCTGTTTTTCTTCTTGTAGTTTGCTTTGAAACAAGATTGTCTCAGCCTCTTTTTCTTATCCTCTAGCTGGATATCAGGAAATTCTCCCATAGCTTTTTCTCTAGCTCAAGCAAATTCACATTTCTGAGCTGCTTTTCGTTCTCTGAATCTCCTCATCTTTTGGACATTCTTTTGGATAGTTTGGAGGTTCATCAACTTTTGGTAGGGCGATCGGCAGATATGATTGCCTAACTCTCGACACTGTTCCTTCAAGAGGGTCATCTCGATGTTGATTTCCTTTGTTGCATGAGTTATCGACATGTAAAAATGTTGCGACATTTGCTCCATTGACAACATTCTATTATTGTCGTGATCATCACTCGTCTTTCGGGCGTATCTTCTCACCAGCACCCACTTCATTGTGACCATTTTCTTGGTCACTGTTATGGAATAACAAAACGCTTTTCTTGGGTTTGTTCTGTGAAACTATCTCCTTAAATATCACAATCTCATTTGAAGAATCATTTTGAATATCAAGGTTTTCTTGAATAACATTATGAGGGTTGTGTTCATAATCAAGATTTCATGGGCTCAAAGGATCATACGAGAAGCTTTTTATAGAGGAGTGTTGGGGCTAACAATACCACCTAGAAGGAGGAAGGGGGGGGTGAATAGGTTGAGTGAAGATGAAAATGAACTTTTGTGGAATACTAAATCATCACCAATGAAGATGGCTACGTGCAACAAACCAGTATGTGTGAAACTGGTATGTAAACAGTCAGATAGATACATCAAATACGTAAACAACTGTATGGAATATAACAAATTAAAACATCACCAGCAGTAGGAATAGTTTAACACAATCTGGAGTGTTGCTGATGAAACAAATACGTAATTGGGTGCGGTGCTAGTAAACAGATAACATAATCAGGAGTGGTAATAATAAAGAGATAGAAGAAAGCACGCTAAGATCTATAATGGTTCGGCTTTATCCCTAAACCTATGTTCACTGTTCAAATTAACAGCCACAATGAGGTTGGAATCACTACTAATCAGCAAGCAAGTTACAATTAGCAGTTATGCTCCTATACCGATAGATCACACTATCAGGATAGCCACTGCTCATATAGTTGTATGCTTGACCATTTGCTATTACAACTCAGTAGCACCACAAAGAGACAATAATCGGCATCACAACTGCTAACAACATAAGCAAACAGAAGAAGAAGACTCAAAAGCTAAGATTCGGTTTGTTAATCTTCACCTACCACTCGCCCATTTGCTTCTTCGGCTTCCTTCTTCTCCTTATATAGACCTTCAGGTTTCTTACTAGTTATTGGGGCTCTTCAAGGATGAGTAGCTGGCCACCATGCGCAAAGAGCTGGACAACTTTATCCACGTGGGAGACCAAAATAGTAATGATCCAGGTAAAAGAAAAAATCGTACCGGTCTTGGTTGGAAACAAAAGATACATCTCAAGTCAGGATGTCAAGTAGTATTACTTCAATCCTTGTTAGAAGATTAGTTAGTACAGCTCCTCTTGCATGTAATGAATGATGATGCAAGGTACAATGTTCATCTGTTATATGTATAGTATTAGTTGTCAGCAGTCCTTCCACAGCTTTTGTCTGTGGAATCCAGAGCGTCAAATGGCCCTATTCTGAACAATAAAAAAAATCGTCTTGGACAACGAATATCACACCATTGTCACACCAACACTATTACTCTAAACCAATAAGCATACGCACTATCACTAGTGTTATTTGCAAGAAACTAGGCTACAATTATCATTGATGATATCATCCCAAAGACATGTTGAGATAACCACAATGATCTTACCACCTTTCCTCGGTACCAAAGACTTCCAAAAATATCATATGGACTGGTTCTTCCAAGCTACCATGATATATCCTATTGGCACTTGTTCACTCATCTATCACAACAGGTTTCTCGTCTTTGCTGACGGTGCAGGATTATTGATAATGGTAACTGAATTCACCATCTTTAGAATGGGTACTTCTGATCGTATTAGAACAGCTAGTTTCCTAAACAGGTCTCTCTGCTGCTGTCGTTGTCTGTCTCTTGTTAGAATTGCCATAACTGCACCGACACATCTTTAATGCTCCTAATGTGAACTCAAGCCTTTGTAATGGCTATATCAATCTCGATAAAAGTTCCCCTCGGGTGAGTAGATGGTCGGTACCTTCTAGGGCTCAATATTTGCACTGCTCCTTGCCCATACAATCTAGAGTGCAGATGATCAGTAGTTTGTTGATGCTTCCTATCGACGAACTCGTGTGGAATGACTTCCAATCAATCATCCAATGATCCCTTTGGCTCCATCAGCTTCCAAAGACTTTTAAGGAAATCAATACACCTGCTGACTCATCATTTTCATTCAATGGTTGAGTTAGCTTCAAAAGACCTTCAAGGACATCGGTATGACCGCAGATACGTCATCTTCATTGATCTCTCCGGACCATTAGCATTGGCATTGTCTTTCCACCTCATTTGAAGAGAATCGCTCCGACTAACAATCTGTTGTCCCGATGTCAAGCCACTCTTCTGTTTTCTAGTCCTTCCAAGAACATTGGCGATCATGATTCTACCAAGCTATCTATCTTCATAAGTATGGTCCTTCCAAAGCTTCAATAGATATTACCGTTCTAAGCTTGTTCACCATCACCAAGGTCCATCCAACAGTTCACCTTATCGTGATCCTTCCAAGCCATCACGAACATCCCCATTCTTTTTGGCTTGTTCTCCCTCAATTAAGGTCCTTTCAGCTTGTTCACCTTTGTAGAGATCTTTCCATCTTGTAGATATCTCTACGCTAGATACCTTTTTCACCTCGGATATCTACAGAGAACCTTGCATATCAATAGAGCATTCTCGATTATAACAGAGCACTCAGCATCACACGAGATACTGATTAAGACACCATCTGCGGTGTGGGTAGTGCATGTATCACCTGGCACTGCTTGAGTGACACATACATTAGTAGCCTTTGATTGTCTTTGTCATCTTCAAAACATCATAGAGGATTTTCCTAACAAGGAGAAGTTTCACAAAGGCTCTCTAGCTAATCAAATGGAAAATAATAGTTCCAATCTAACGCTTATCTAATTGCAAGGAAAATAAAGTCAGGATATGATATAGTACCTTTGCTTTCAACAGGTATTTTTTGGAATTATCACCAAAGAAGACTTTCCTTTTCATTGTCTCGTTAACTTTTGTAATCCTTGGTGTATACTATGAAGGATCTCCCACGTCTCCTTAAAAGTAGTGACACTCGAAACCTTCTCTAAATAGAATCATCTAAACCTTGATAGATGATCAACAAAGCACATTGATCTTTCAATCGAATCTTCTCCAAGACATTCCTCCGATTTTGAGTCAAGATAACTTCACTGTCGGGATCATCATAGCATGATGTGAGAACTTCCCATACTCCATAGGCACAATGTAGGGTTTTCATTCTAAAAGCCTAATTACCATAATTTTCTTTGCAAAGACGAGGGTATTAAAGAGGAAGCTGAGTGTTTGTTGAGGCCATAATCACAAATCATAAGCTTTCATACCAATTTGTTAAATTTAAGAGTCGTAGCTCTTATACCAATTTCATGGGGATAAGGTTAAGCTGAAGCACTCACAAACATTCATAAGAAAACTTAAAATTGAGACGAATTTGCTTTTCTTTATGCGTTCATCTTGAACCATCCATAAAAAAAAATGGTTACAAGACACGCTTTTATAGAGCTTGTTACATGACTCTTTATCTACATCTTAAAGAGACTCATAATTAGGGCCTACATGACAACCATTCTGGTTTTATGATTCCGTTCCCAGAACAAAAAAGGATGAGAATCATGTTTGGCAATGTAAATGATTCTGATTCTACTTATGTTCCCAAGAACGGTTTTTAAGCAAAAACAAGAACCAAAAGAAAGTTGGCTTTGAAAAAAAGAATTACTTTTGAGAATCACAAAACAGAATAAAGTCTCACATATTATACTTTTCCCTTTCAATTTTCTCATCGGTTTCCCCTTGACCTATACCAAAACGAGGTCTCATTTTCAAAGAAAAACATATAAGATAATAAAAAAATTAAAAAATTGGAAAAACTCTAAAAAATTAGAAAAAATTTCAGAAAATCCCTAAAAGTAGAAGAAGCGTAGATTAGGCTAGTTTGTCCTCGTAATTTGAGCCTAGATTCCCTAGATTTCATATGTTTTATTTTTTATTAGGAAAATCATAAACACTTTTGAAATTAAACCCAAACCACATTTCCCTAAGGCTTTCATTAGGACTTTATGATGCGATTTATCAATGCCATGATTCCTTGATTTCGCACTTGATTTCATTGGTTACGATTTCCCTTGGTATATGTACTTTAGACCTAGTCTAGTTTTATAAAATTTTAGAAAAAGATAAAAACAACCTGCGCGACCACTTAGCATTGACTTACCTCATAGGTTTAAAAATGAATTGAAAATTTGCATAAAACACATTTATAAAACACACAACTTCGGTCTTGAAGGGGCTTCGGTGGAAACACTGATGTAACCAAGTCCCCGGACTCTAGGTTTCTCTAATTGCGTAGAATCGAATGATTTATCATGACCGCTCGATAATGCTTCTAGTCTATCTTCCTCAAAAGATCGGTGGCGACTCCATTTGCATGTACACATACACATGCCACTGATTACACTAAGATCGAATCCGATATTTCCTCGTTGCTATTTGGTGTAGGCATGGGAGTGCCCTGTCTAATTTGAAATCACACACTAACCCAACATGGTCTCTCCTTTTTTAAGTTTAAAATAACTCATTATGACACGACAATTAGATGGAATAGCACAAAAGAATGTTATATGCAATATTCAATAAGTTATATAAGATAATTAATACAAGTTAATCTTCAATTAATTTGAAATGTAAGGTAATTATTTGACTTAAATGACAAAAATTTAGAAGATAAATTATTCCTGGGAACAAAAATTTTGTGTATTTACCAAACACGTTTCTGTTCTAAGAATATAAATTTTGTACGATTACTAAACACATTCTGATTCTCTAAAACTCATCCAGGGAACATAATCAGAAAAAATCAATTCTAATCGGAATCACTTTTTCGGATCAAAATCATTGTCATGTAGGTCCTTAAACTCCTAGAAATACGAATAGTAACGATGTATTTACAAGTATCGAAATATGGATAAACTCTTGAAAGATTCATCTAATAGTGACTCTTGAAAAGCGTACTATAATAATGACTCTTAAAAGCAACGCTATAATAAAGCAAAGTCTTGGTTTGTGCATTCGTCTTGAGAGTTGAATATATGTCGGCAAATGATCGACAACTTCTCCATTTAATTGACAAATCGACAGTTGATCGATAGTCTCGACATCCACAATATTTATGAATTTGATTTATTTTCTAACATGCCCGACTCCATGCAAACCAAGTTGTCTTCATTGATGTTGTCCATGGTAAAACTCAATTCGGATCTGCAGAGAGAAGAAAAAAGGGGGGTGTGGGGGGGGAAGAGAGATTGTGATGGTGGCCGTAGAAAAGGAACTTTGGGATAACGAAGTTGATGACGGCGGTGGTCGGAAATGAGGGCCGCAAAAGTTTCGTAGAGCGGACACGGTTGAACCAAGAGAGATGAAGTATTATGGGCCACTTCCCACGTGTGGCTAGATGTATTCGTGGAGAAATACGAAACTAGGACTCGTGTAAAATTGGGTAAGCCCAAACCTAAGAGACTTTTTGCCAATAGGTGAGATGCGCCAAACTAGCATGATATTACAAGTTGAGCCCCAAGAATAACAAAAAATACTGGGAAGAAGAATGAATCGTCATTGTCACTTGGTTTAAGGACAAATGACAGAAATGATCTCCGAACTTTGATCCAATATACATTAAGGACACCAAACTTTTAATTTGTTCACTGTGGATGCTATATAATTCTTTTCTAATTGATTGGAGGCTACTTTCAAAGAAAGTCCCACCACTTCGGAGAAATAATATCTGACTTTTGGTGGAAATGGAAATGGAAACTCCCACCGTTTGTGTTATGACCGCGTCGGTTATACCTATAATTTCGTTATCGTCACATAAGTTTTTCAACAGGATTATTATTATTATTTTTTATAAAATCTCCATAAAAACGAATCAATTTTGGTTAATTTGAGTTATAATATAGAACAAATGAAAAATGATTTTGGGATTTTAAAGTTAGGTTGGGATTTTTAAGTTAGGTAGAATTTGTATGGAGAGAGAGAGAGAGAGAGAGAGAGAGAGAGAGAGAGAGAGAGAGAGAGAGAGAGAGAGAGAGAGAGAGAGAGAGTAGAAATTAAAAGGGAGTAATATGTGAATAGATAAATTTTGATTTAGATTTTTAAAATTGTTAAACTTAAATTTTTTTCCATAAATAATGTGAAATCAAAGGTAGTTAAACAAAATAAAAGTGAAATTGTTACTTAAAAAGTTGGAGTCATCTATCAAAATATATATTTAAAGAGATTGCTCAATCTTCTCAATGTACTAGCAAACTACTAGCGTATGGCGCGAACCATTTGTCCATTGTCCACTTAATATGATCGTACTTCCATTTGAGAACCGGTCGTTGTTATTTTGATTAAGAATAGTAATGACTTTGCTTATTGTTAGCTTTCTTGACCACTCAAATTTCCAGAAAACTAGCCACCTAAAATAATATCACGACATAAATGAAAAACTTGCATCCCGACATTTTTCCTTGCGTTAATTAATTCTGTTATTTTTTAGATATCCTATGGGATTTTTGGATTTTCTTTTGGGCAAATAGTAATATAGCTAAGAGTAACATATTGATGAAAAAATAAACAAGAAAAAAAAGTGAGAAATTTTCAAAAGGGGAAAAGTGTTGAAAAAGGCCTAAACCTATTGCATGAGTGTCAATTCAGTCTTAAACCTTTTATTGATGTCAATTTAGTACTAAATCTTTTGCATTTGTGCCAATTCAATCCTAAACCTTTTGCATTTGTGTCAATTAGTCCTAAACCTTTGCATTTGTGTCAATTGAGTCAATTTGATCAATTTTATCCTAAAATCGTTGATGTAGATGTCGGTTGGTCTAAGTGGCATGGCCGACGCCGAGTGGATGTTAGTTATCCTAAGTGGCACAACCGACGTTGACGTGGACATTTTTAAAAAATATTTTTAATAATTTTTTAGTTTTTCTTTTTTTTTCTTCTTTTTCTTTTCTCTCACTTTTTTTTTATTGGGGGCCGGCAAGGAAAACATAAAATAAATTTAAATTTTTTAAAATATTACAATAATATGAAAAAATGTCCACAACATAAATAAAGAGTACATGAGCCTATTAATAGGCATTACGCAAAAATTATATATAGTACCAAAATAGCAATCATAATCAATTAGAATCAATTAAGAGAAATGTGCATAATCTATAATGTCTCCTAAATATGTCTATATCTATAACAATGGTGTTTTTCGAGGAAGTATCCGTCGAGTTTATTTGGTAACGCTAGCCGCTTCGGTCGTGTTTTTCCACAGTGGTCATCACGATGTAAGCCGTATCAGCCGCGTCATTCCGATTTCACCCTCAACTCCATAGTTGTTCGATACTCTTTTGTTGCTGATTTCGGAGAACAAACTCACCACCCTTAGTCCAACAGAGCTGGATTCCTCTCCATGCGCCGCTATGTCTCGGACACGGTGAGCCACTGCTGTTTTGTGCCGATTTGAAAACTTTATGCTCGGTATTTTCGAAAACAAAGACTCACCCATGAACTACTGTCCTCCGACAAGTCAGACTCAAAGACCCCATTTGGACCGGACATCGGACATCATCGCACGTACCACAACCTTCGGCGAACCACCAAGGTTAAACCTTTGGGAATTATTTCAACAATTTTTGTTGGTCATAACAACCAATGACCACCACCATTAGCCTCCCGAAGCACCGGAGAGTCGTCCCAACTCAATCGCATCGCCTTCAAATGTGTCATACGCCCTCCACCTCAACTCTCTGCACATGAGATCCATGCGCTTGTGGTCGCCGTGACACTCCCGTGTTGCTAACCTTATCTGTGACATTAGCTTACCGGTCTTCGATGACTTTCGATGACCAAATTGGTTCGACCCTTTTCAAACCGCTTCAATCTGATTTTAGATCGGTTTGGTACTATTCTGGTTGGTACGGTCTATTTTCAGATTGGTTTGGTGCTATTCTATTCGGTTCGACTCGATTCAAATTGGCTCAACTCTATTATGACCTGTTCGACATCATTTTTGACCGATTTAGCACTATTGTGATGAATTCTACGCTTTTAAGTCAATTCTCGTCCATCTCGGATCGATTCCAAGGTATTTTTACGTTTTGATTCGTTTTTGGCGTTATTTTCTCCGAATTGGATCTCCAGGTATTGGTTTCTTCACATTTTTGGCCAAATCTACTGTGTTGAAATCGATAAAGTACTTATTATGGCTAATTTAGAAGTTTGGATATCAATAACCGTCTAGTATGACCTTAAAAACTTATAGGGATAGCTAATTGGCCTTGAAATTGAGGTCCACATGCAAATTCATTTGCCTCTACTGCTACTATAAACATTTCTCCTAATGGATTATCCTTCACTCTTTCATTGGAGGATTTTTATTTAATTCTTTGGGAATTTGGTACTTCTAACTCCTCTATTACTTCTTTTATTTTTGCCGATTTAGGTACTTCTAATTTGTGATTTTTTTACTCTGTCTAATGCAATCATATGCTTCCAACATGTTTCAGTTAAAATCATTCAATTTGCATGTCCCTACTATTCACACAGGTGATGACTCAGAAATGAGAGTCAACCATATAGAAAACATCTCAACATCCATATTATCTTTGCCTAACACATTTATGGTTCTGAATTGTCCCCAATTTGATATCAGTGGGACAATTATGGGGACTTGGCTTTGATGTTCACTTTTCTTCTCATGGTGGTCTGGTGCAAAATCCACATTGACTGTTGGGACATGACGTAGAGTGGGATGCTTATTTAGACTTGTTGTCTTCAATATTTGTAGCTCCTTTGCTAGTTGTCTTGCCACTGTTTCCTCCGAAAGTTGGCATCTTAGTTTGTTCATGCTTCTTTTTTAGATTATGTTCCTTGATTTTCAATGGTCATTTAGATTATGTTGATAATAAACATTTTCATTGCCTGCTTTGTCAATTGGGAAAATATTATGTCTTGCCATTTGATCTTAGTGAACCCGTATCTGATGCTCCTTTTGTTATAATTCACTCTAATATTGGGGGCCATCTCCAACTCCTACTGTGGAGGCTCTTGCTATTTGGTAATTTTTATGGATGATCATTCTCGTTATGCATAGCTTTATCTTATGAAAAATTAATATAAACTTGCTCGTGTCTACCGTGATTTTGTTGCCATGATCAAAACCCAATTTTGTCAAGGTACAAGGTTTTTCGTACTAATAATTCCATGAAATTTAGAGACATTGAATTTCTTAGAATTCTCTCCCAAAATGGTATTATTCTTCATCGTTGTTGTCTAGGAACTTCCCGGCAAAATTGTCGAGCGTAACGTAAACTTAGGCATATTTTGGATGTTACACACACACTTTTAGTCTTTGCTTGCTATTCGGAATAGCTTTGGGGAGAGGCTTGCCTTACTAATATATAAACCATCAACCGTATTTCGTCACTTGTAAGAGGTAACATTTCTTCTATGAGCTCCTTTATGGTAGTGTTCCCAATTACGGTCTTCTTCAAGTCTTCGATAGTGCTTGTTTTGTACATCTTTTTCCATAGGAATGCACGAAGTAAGAGCCTCGTGCCCATTTATGTCGTTTACTTGGATATGTCATTGAGCAGAAAGGTTATAGATGTTGGAATTTATATCTAATTGTCTTCGCGTATCTCGTCACGTTACATTTTGGGAACGTAAGATGTTCTCTCTTTATCTCGTCAAGTCATCGCCCGATGTTCCTTTTTTCACTAACACTTCAGTAGATTTATTCCTAGAAGATCCCAAATTGTGATGGCCGAAATTTTCACAAGTTAGATTAATAAGTCGAAAAATTTAAGGGTAAGGATTAGTTGCAATTTTGGACTTGGGACCCTAAATGAATAGTTCAATGGTTATGGGACCGATCAAGGTAATGGTTAGTATGAAAGTTATTACGGATTTGGATCACGAAGACCACCGTCCAACACTTCTTTCCACCGCCTTAGCTATTTCATTTCCCCCCAAAAAAAAATAAAACCCCAACCCTTCTTTCTCCTCCCATTTTCCTTCTTTTTTCTTCATGGACATCGTATCTTTCCCCAAACCGACTTCCCTCTCTCTCGGTTCTTCCTCTCACCGTGCCCTTCTTTTTCACCCGATGGCCAACCTACCCCATGATGTCCTTCTCTCGTCCGATGGTAGCTTTGATAGCAACTCCTCCGGCCAATAGAATCGCTTTCTTGTAGTCTCTCATCTCGGATCCGCGCGCACCCAAAGAAGGGAAAAAGAAAGATTCGAGCTTGTTTCAAGGACGATTGCGCTCTTGTGTTCTTCGCAAGGCAAGTGCTCATCTTCCCTTAACACGATTTTGCCCATTCGTTGGTTACTTCAGAGTAGAACTTTGATTTTGGGAAATGAGTCTCTTGAGAAGGAAATCGGATTGCATATCAAGGAAAATGAATCTATTTAGATGATTCATTGCTTGATCTAGTATCTATAGGTCTTGGGCAAGTGGAATTTGGAGTCTGATCAATTTAATTATTCATGATCAGAGGTGAATTGAAGTCGGATAGTGGACAGATGTTGGGCGTGAATTAAAGGAAGGAAGGATGGCAACCCGAGCTCATTCTACAACAATTCAAGCTTTGTTTTCTCAAGCTAAGGACCTAAGGCAAGTAGAGCATCTACCCTTCCTGCTAGCCTAACTATTGGTCGTCTAATTAGGTGCGACGATGCTATTCACGTGTGGATGTATCGACTGGATGTTTGGGTTGCATGGTTAAGAGTCTTGTGTTATAGGTGAATCCCGCTTGTCGAGTTATTTCTGTGTGACTTTCGCTAATCAAATGGTATGCATAGAAGGTCTCAATTGTTGTTGTGGTGGTGCAAGTTTTGGAATGGTCTGGCATGTGAGGGTTTGGCCTTATGGCCATGTATTACGTGAGTTTCATTGAGTTTTGATTGCTTGAATGGGCTAGGAAAGTGGGTCTTGTGTTGCTGGTTGATCGAGTCGTGGCATCATTTGCATCTCATGCTAAGTATCAAAGCATGCACATGCTAGATTGTCTTGCCGGATGAATTTGGAGTCGGTTTACGTGCAAGCTTGGTGGATGGGTGGTTGAGTTATGCATGAATCCTATTAAAAGAACCGAGGTCCCGTTGGCCTATGTCCCGACGAAGACGAGATAATGTCTACTTGTGTCTAGACAAATACCCCATGGGAGCTTGATGGAAATCGGGAAGTCCACGGTCGGTGTCCCGTTGGAATATAGCCCCCGGGAGTAAGGAAAATCGAGGCTTATGTCCCTCATGAGAAAATGAGGCCTGTGTCCCTCATGATTCTCATGGCCGGTGTCCCATACACAAAAAGCTGGGGTGAAACCTAGAATCGAGGCCTATGTCCCTCGAATTTAAAATGAATCCCCGTGTCCCTCACAAAACCATGGCCTATGTCCCATGGTTCGGTTCTAAAGTGGAAACAAAAAACCAAATGGATCATGTGCGTGCTCATGCGTGATAGAGTTATGCATTATCTGAGGTCGGTGTGGAGTCTCATTCATGCCTGCGATTGAAGGTTGTTAGTAGTGCCAAGCCTGCTTGATTGGGTGATAAATAGGTAGTTTAATCGATAGGTTAGATACTGTACTTGCTGAGCAATTGCTTACCCCTTGTTGCTAAACCTTTTTCAGCTAGCTGGGTTCTTCTAGTTACAGTTGAAAGTGAAGACCTCGAAGCCTGCCGACGAAGATGGCGAATAGTACTAGGAGTAGTTTTCCTCTAAATCTTTATAGTGTAATCGTTTGATTTGTCTAAAAGAAGATGATGTAACTAACTGAAAACTATGTATATAATAAATATATATTGTGTGTGCTATTAGTGAATCCTACTAAGGCATATCCTGTAGGTGTGATTGCCATTTTTATTTTTATGCATGCACTTGTCTTTCTTTTTGGGTGGCCCACCGCCTGTTTCTAGATGTTGTAGCTTTTGCATGCACCTTCTACTATATGTAATATCAGATTAAATCAAAGCTTGTGACCGGCATAGGACGGCGTTTTGGGACTCGGAGCTATGATAAATAAGGATAGCTACATTAATGTTGTATCGGAGCGGGTTAGTGGAATGATAAGGTACACTAGTGATTGGAGTGTTTGATAGGCAAGTATGCGTTTAAAACTATAAGTGTATGTGATTGTGCTTGGTAGGGAATAGGAAGTAGCATATGCTACTTATTTAAGAGATTATGTTGATCACTGTTTAGGTTAGATGACTGATGTGATTGCTTATGGATATAGTACAATGATTAACAGGAGAATTGGACAATATACTTTGATAATGATGGTTTCTCATATAGGCTTGAATTGTGGAGTTTGATTGTTAGCCTTATTTGACTGCATGTGAATGACATAAGGTGTCGAAGTTAAGCATCCTAAAGATCGTCTAAAAGAGGGAGCAAAGACAGAAGTTTCGAGGACGAAACTTCTTAAGGAAGGAAGAATTGTGATGGCCGAAATTTTCGCAAGTTGAATTAATAAGAGAAATAGTTAATTAAGGGCAATGCTTAGTGGTGATTTTGAACTTGGGTTGAATGAATAATAGTTCAACGATTATGGGACCGATCAAGGTAACGGTTAGTATAAAGTTGTTTCGGATTTGGATCGCAAACACCAAGGTCTAACTCCTCTTTCCACCACTTTAGCCGCCTTGTTTCCCCGATGAACCACTAATCCTTCTCTCTCCTTCTATTTCCTTCTTTTCTCTTCATGGACACCTTTTTATCCCCCAAATCAACTTCCCTTTCTCTCGGTTCCTCTTCTCACCGTACCTTTCTTCTTCACCCAACAGCCAACCTACTCGATGCCGTCATTCATTCATCCGATGGTAGTCCCGATAGCAAGTCCTTTGGCTAGCAAAACCGTTCGATTGCAGCCTCTCATCTTGGACCCTCGTGTGCCCAAGGAAGGGAAAAGGAAGATTCGAGCTCGTTTCAAGGACGATTGAGCTCCTGTGTTCTCCGCAAGCGACCCCAAGGCAAGTGCTCATCTTCCCCTAACCCTATTCTTCCCATTCATCGGTTATTTTAGAGCAAAACTTCAATTTCAAGAGATGGGTTTCTTTAGAAGGAAATTAGATTGCATGTCAAGGAAAGCGAATCTATTTGGATGATCCATTGCTCGATCCAATGTCCATAGGTCTCATGCAAGTGGAATCTGAAGTCCGATTTAATTATTGATGATCCGAGGTGAATTGAAGTTGGATGATGGATGGATGTTGGGCGTGAATCAAAGGAAAGAAGGATGGCAACCCAAACTCATTTGGACTATAGTTCGAGCTCCGTTTTCTCAAGCTAAGGACTTAAGGCAAGTAGAGCATCTACCCTTCCTACAAGTCTAACTATTTATCACCTGATTGGGTGCGACGATGCTATCTGTATTTGGGTTTATTGACTAGATGTTTAGGTTGAATGGTTAAGAGTCTTGCGTTATGGGCAGGTCCTACTTGTCGAGTTATGTCTGTGTGACTTTGGATAGTCGAGTGGTATGCATGGAAAGTCTTAATTGTTGTTGTGGTGGTGCAAGTTTTGGAATGGTCTGGCATGTAAGGGCTTGGCCTTGTGGCCATGTATTACGTGAGTCTCATTGTGTCTTGCTTGCGTGAATAGGCCAGGAACATGTGTCTCATGCTGCTTGTTGGTCGAGTCGTAGTGTCATTTGCATCTCATGTTGAGTATCGAAGCATGCGTGTGTTAGATTAACTTGCCTAATGAATTTGGAGTCGGTTGGCATGCATGCTTGGTGGATGGGTGGTTGAGTTATATATGAATCAGATTGAAAGAATCGAGGTCCCATCAGCCTGTGTCCCGACGAGGATGAGATAATGTTTGCCTGCGTCCGGACAATACCCCGTGAAAGCCTGATGGAAATCGGGAAGTCCACGGTCCGTGTCCCGTTGGAATGGAACCCCGAAGTAGGGGAAATCAAGGCCTGTATCCCTCATGAGAAAATGAGGTCTGTGTCCCTCATGATTCCCATGGCCGGTGTTCCATGGACGAAAGGCTAAGGTCAAACCCAAAATCGAGGCATGTATCCCTTGGATATAAAGTGAGGTTTGTGTCCCTCACATAACCATGGATGTGTTCCATAGTTTGGTATTAAAGTGGAAATGGAAAACCAAATGAATCATGTGCATGCTCATGTGTAAAAGAGTCATGCATTGTGCGAAGTTAGTGTGGAGTCTCATTCATGCATGCGGTTGAAGGCTGTTAGAGGTGTCAAGCCCGCTTGATTGAGTGATAAATAGGTAGTTTAGTCGGTAGGTTAGATACCTTACTTGCTGAGCAATTGCTCAACCCTTGTTGCTAAACCTTTTTCAGCTAGTTAGGTTCTTCCGGCCACGATCGAAAGTGACAACCTCGGAGCCCCCCGATGGAGATGGCGGATAGTGCTCGGAGTAGTTTTCCTCTAAATCTTTTCCGTGTAATCGTTTGATTTGTCTAAAAGAAGATGATGTAACTAATTGAAAACTATACATATATTAATAAAATAGATGTTTTGATATACATGGCCTATGTGTGCTATTAGTGAACCCTACTAAGGCCATACCCTCTAGGTGTGCCTGCCATTTATCTTTTTATGCATGTACTTATCTTTCTTTTTGGGTGGCCCACTGCCTATTTCTAGTTATTGTAGTTTCGCATGCGTCCTCTACTATATGTAATATCGGATTAAATAAGAGCTCGTGACTAGAGTCGGATAGCACTCCAGGATACCGGAGCTCTGATGGATAAGTGTCGCTATAACATCTTAGTCCCCTTGTGAATCCTCTTCTCTAGAGTTGTCTCCTCCTCCTCCTCTTCCTCCTCCTCCTCCTCCTCCTCATCATCATCATTCTAATCTTGATGTAGGTTCTACTCGCGGTACCACGCCAGCAGCTTCCGACGTGTCTATTCCATCCGTGAATTTTCCATCGCTTGACATTCCATCATCTCATATCCGTCATTCTATCAGAGTAAGTAAACCTTATGTCGACTTTGTAATTACCATTGCTATTTTATCATTGCTTCTCTTTCCGAGCTTCACACAAATAGAGAAGCTAGTATTAATCTTCTCTAATAGCAAGCAATTGCAGATGCGTTGCAAGTCTTAGACAAATTTCATACATGGGATTTAGTTGATTTGCCTCTTGATAAGTTTGCTATAGGTTGTAGATTGGTTTATAAGATCAAAACAAAGGCAGGTGGTACTAACAGATTGGCTAATGGCGAAAGGCTTTACTCAAGAATATTGAGTAGACTACAAAGAGACTTTTGCTTCCGTTGCACGCTTTACTTTTGTATGTAGTCTTCTTGCTGTTGCTGTGGTTAAGTGCTAGTGTTTGTTTTAGATGAATGTTGAAAATGCATCTCTAAATGGTGATCTTACTGAGAAAGTTTATATGGTGGCCCCTTTTGGATATTCTCATTCTTCCAACAAAGTTGTTGGTTTCTTTTTTTTTTTGGACCTATCAAAGTTGTTGGTTACGTAGAGCATTATATGGCTTAAAACAAGCTCCCTATGCATGGTATTCCAAATTTAGCTCCACCATAGAATCTCTTGGTTTCAACTCTAGTCGTTATGACCATGCTCTTTTTGTTCGATGCACATATCGTGGGTATATTTTGCTATTCTTATACGTGGATGACATGCTTATTATTGGCGATGATCATATTGGCATTTTCAAACTCAAGCAATATCTTAGTAATCAATTTGAAATGAAAGATCTTGGGAAACTAAGCTACTTTTTAGGCTTGGAGGTTCGTTTAGATTCCTTTGGTTATTATCTTTCACAAACCAAGTATGCTACCGATCTTATTTCTTGAGCCGGACTTGGTAATAATAAGGTCGTCACAAATCCTCTCGAGACAATTGCCAAATTTGATGCCAAAGACAGGGCTCCTCTTTTGAATCTTACACTTTATCGATAGCTAGTCAACAGTCTCATATATCTCATTGTTAGTCGGTACATGACTACGCCTTATACGACTCATTTTGCTATAGTCCTTTGAATTCTTTGCTACATTAGGGGTACGTTATTTCATTATCTTCATTTCTGCTGAGTCTACCTCACAGTTGATAGCTTATTCTGATGCTGACGGGGCTAGTCGCCCTCAACATCATCATTCCATTATGGGTCACTATTTTTTTGGGGCACCTTACTTATCTCACGGCGTAGCAAGAAATAGACCACCGTGGCTCGCTCTAGTACAAAAGTAGAATCGAGCTCTTGCTGATATGATATCAGAGTTACTATGATTACGATGGCTACTAAAAGATATGGGAGTGCTTCAACATAGCAAAATAATCAATCATTGTGACAACATAATTGCTATTCAAATTGCACACAATGATATTTTCCACAAATGAACCAAGACCGGCATTTCATACAATATCATGTTCTCCGTGACGTTGCTTGACCTGTCTCTACTTCATCCATTGAACAGATTGCTAATAACTTCACCAAGACACATCCACCAAGGTATTTTCATGATCTTTTCTCCAAACTCTAGTTGGCCTCTTTCAAAGTACCTTGAGTTTTAGGTAATGTTAGAGATATAGATAGATTTTTTAGATTTTGTATATTTCTCTTAATTAATTCTGATTGATTGTAATTGATATTTTGTTACTTTAGATAATTTTCCTGTAAAGAATATTAATAGGCTTATGTACTCTTTATATGTGAATGAACTAAATATTACATTTTTCTATTCCTTCAAATTCGGAAATGAACAACATACATGATATAATAAATTTAATCCTATCTCAAATTTCATCCCGATTATCGAACATAGCGTTAGTTCATTCACTGGGAATCCTTTACCACGACACTAAAGCACTTCTAGACGTTTCTGCCCACAGTAAACTTTATACTAAAGATCATTTGACTTTTCTTCCCACAGACACTTTTTATCCCACTAGCTATAGTTACCAGCACTCATTTTCCTTTTATCTTTGTTTTTTCCTTGGTAACAACTAGCACTTGTCTTCGGGGCCCCCAACTCACCCTAAATTTCCGACCCACCAGTCGATTAAAAAATAAAATAAAAATGGCTCCACGGAACACTTAAATCATTCCTCTACGTGTCAAGGTCTAGTTATAGCTACGTGTAGCCATTATATGCTATAGGAATTATCGTGTCTACCATACTATGCGATTGAATGACTTTTCGATTGACAGTATGTATCACACTTGAAAATACTCGCGTTAATCTTTCCATGCTACGTAGAGAAACAGTACTGTTACGATCACTTGCTCGGCATGGCTATTGTTTGTCCAGGTAAATAGATATAGGAGGATGAGGTGGCGTATGATGTGGTCTGACGGTAGTGGCACCTTCGGGAGTCCATCACCGGCGGCCGGTGGAGTTGGGACGCGGTTCGTAATTAGGCCAGCGGTGTTGGTTGCAACCGGTTTATTGGACATGTTTTGACGTTGCCAATTGCCAGTCCATGACCGTGGCAATGAGAGTTGTTAATTTATTCCAGCTATGAGAATTGCAACATTATATCGATATATGAAAAATACCAGTGTTATATGTAAGAGTGAGTAAAATGAACCGATCAAATATAGAAGTGTGTTGCTAATCCTTACTAATAATCCACCGTTCCTTTAGACCATCGGGGAACTTGACTGGACTGGTTGGTCCATCCAAGAAACTAGGAACGTTCCTTTCGATCCGGGTCCCAATTTCTTGGTGGGATGGGATCAAACCGGAAATCGTTCTTCCCTAATTACATATCAATATTTGTATGTTGTAGAAATTTGAAGTGTTCGTGTTTTAAATAAGTGAAAGTACATGAGTCACACTCAAGATTTAGACTGATTTAAACATAAAATGTAAAAGCCAATTCATCCCCTCTCACGTATGTTTAGTCAATCACATCCCGGCAGCTTTTCTTGATTTAGCAAACTTTGGTGCAACGAGATCATTAGGAAAAGAAGGGCAACCGCGAGGCCCTTTGGGCTGGAACCCAGCAAGACCTACAACTGGGGCGCAGGGCCGAAGGCTTGAAAATTAGTATCCATGGCCCCTAAATTGAGAAGTTTTGAGGGCCAATGGAAGAGGATAAAATGCTGGGCGAATGACCTTTCCTGTTATAGAGATATACTCCCCTTGATTCCATATATCTCTCAAATTGTGTATTATTTTCTTATTGATCTTGATTAATTGTAATTGATGTTGCGATATTTTATTACTTTAGATATCCATAGACTCATATATTCTCTATTACGACACACAAAAATGTACATAATATTATGTCTCTCTACCTCATCACAATTGATCAACTTGTTACCGTAGTCGGAGCTAGTTTTACATGTCACTCATAATTCGGCGTGTACATGATAGATTGTTGAAATATTCCACGTCGCTTGACAAGATGTGTGCTCACCGACTTTTTTTGCATTACATTGAGTTTGAGAAGCTGTTAGAGATTTATTTTCATTGATTTCGAATATCTCTCAAGATTGGGCATTATCTTTCTTGATTGATCCTAATTGATTATAATTGATGTTGCAATAATATGTCACTTTAGATAATAATCATGTAAAGCTAATAAGCTCATATATTTTTTTATCACGACACATAGAAGTGTACAAAATACTACAATTCTTTCTTTCATCACATTTCTCAACTTTTTGGATGGACTGCAATGAAATGCATTAGCCTTTCGTTACAAGTGACTGATTGGGTGGATGAGCAACCGTGACACGGTCCGTCAGGGGATCTGTATGCATTTTTCCACGGAAAATCACCCTTCGTTTTGTCTCAATCCCACTGAAAATAGACAAATACTCGCATGAGCCCAATTTTACAGATCGGAGATAACTGTAAATTGTAATCGAGATGTTTGTGTGGGGACCCACATGGGATCAATCACAATCATCTAGAGCTGTGATTGATCCGATCACGATCCATATTGTCCAACCTTCTCAGCGAACCAGAGATTCGAGATTTGCTTCCCCGGAGGAAGCATGGGAAGGAGTTATAAAGCAGGAGTGGGAATGGGGGAGTAGTTGAGGCATGAGTGTGACATGATTGGATCATGTACGAGCCAGCTAATACGAATGCAGAAGATCGATCAGAGTCTGATGGATTGCACGTGCCCTAGGGCTGTGTTTTCTCTTAGTCCAATCATATCATTGGTTCCATATTCATGCCCTCACCCTTCTTGAGATGAAGAAGGCATTAGCTTTGGAATTGGTTTTTCCTTCCTCACAAACGAATTCGAGATATTTGTGTTTTAAAAATTTTGAAACTCTCGAGTAACCTTGATTCTATCATCAATTATGGGCTCGATTCTAAAAGAAATTTTAGAGAATAATTCTAATACAGTCATCTAGCTTCTATGCATGTATCAAAATCATGTCTCACACTTTAGAGTAATTACGCAATAAAGTCGAAGATTTGTCGTTAGTAATATCTTGTTTTTCATTGAAGCATTCTATCACAATCGAGGTATATTCTCTTCACGGTAAGTAAGCCAAGAAATAAAATGAAATTACGCAGAAGAAAATTATCAGGGAAAGTTCAAAACACACTTATCAGTTTATCACTTTCTATGGTCATCCCACTCTTTTTCCATTGGATGGCGACCAAGGAAATAGAAATCCGTTCCCCAACGATAGATAGGAACAAAGTAGCATAGATTTCAGGAAATATACCATTTCCTTAACATTTTTCTAGGGACGATGTTGGCGACTGCTGGTCTAAAGTGAATGCTGTTTCCATCCCAAGTTTATCTTTTGTACAAGCTGGACGACTCTCCCTCCCTCCCCACTCCCCCTCTTCCTTCTCTCTCTCTCTCTCTTCTCTGATCAGAAAAATTTAAGTGCAGCACATACACTGTTGAGGGGGATGAATCACTGAAACTGTGTGCTGGCTTGGCAATCATCTCTGACCCCAGTACTCAAATCCGACATCCGATTGATCAGAAGTCGCAACTTTATCCTCTCTACCTCAACTGCAAAATAAAGCTAGAGTTAATTTTTTTTTTTACCGTATCGTAGTACTCGTATCATGTGGAGATACGTTAATAGTATGAATATGGATAATTCAAATACGATGTTTAAGAAACTTGTTACACCGCCTCGACACGAACACGATACAGGCAATAAAAAGAATCTCACGATACAACACGACAAACATATTTTTGCAAACATATCATCACCATATGCTAACCTGTTTACAAATATACGTTGACCTGGTGCAAGTATGTAAAAAAAAATAAACACGTTTACACTTACTTGTGTAAACATGTTTCACATGTTTTTGTAAGCTGCAATTATAACCTTAAGCAGCGTCTCAAGACCACCATAATTAGATACATGAATCACTATAACTAAGTAGAGAAATTTATGAACCTTGCTTGAGATCCATCATTCTTAATGTGAAATATCGATGAACCAACGCTCAAGAGCTTCTTCTCTATCACCGGCTTCAATGAGACTGCCCATCGCATATCACATTTTGTGAGGACTCTTTATGTGAGGTTATTTGTACATTAGGGTTAGATAAAGGACTTGTGCTCTATTTATAATGTTTTTAGCCAAACCCTCTCATCACGAACAGGGCTTAACTCGGCTCACACTATTGATAATTAAGAAATCTTATGTTTTTTCTTTATTAGACCAATTAATTAATTATAATATTAATTAATGTAGCCCATAGGAAAAAACTCTTACATTCTCCCACTTGGGCTATATTAATTAAAATTAAACTATATATGCACATCTTTATATTAGTCTAGAGATAATTCTCAATAGTCAACCTAATCCCATAAAGTTTAAACACCGAATCATAGCAGTACCTGCATAAAAAAATACAGCGCCATCCATGGTCATAAGTGCTTCCGACTTTACTAATATGAATTCAATATGGATGTGTGGCAAATGGATAACACCTCATAAAATAGAGATACTTTATGTGTTATCCCATTTGTTAGTCACCATTCTCTCTCCTTAAGTATCATAAAATTTGACGTGCCACTAGAGAATATCCTTACGGTTTTAATAATCGGTATATGTCTTACCTTTGCAGTTAATTATGCTTTATGTGTAATAAGAGATATACTTATGGCTAATAACTGAATGCTTCAGCCATCACTCAAGGTTTACAAAATCCCTTAATATTTTTATCGGATATATGTGCTCAACATAAAAACATTCGTAAATACTTTATCGCATGCAGAAGTGTTGGTGCATACCTAAATGTTACAAAATGTAATAACCATAGAAGTAAACTTTATTAGAGCAAAATTAAAAATAGCTCCCACTAAATAACAACATCCCATGACGCTTCTAAGCCCACACTAATGACATGTAGGGAAAAGACTTTTAGTTAGTGGGTTTGCAGCCACATAATCTATGGAAATATACTCTTCTGCATCGTCACTATTCTCATCTGTCTTTATGGTCAGAAACTTGACCGCCAAATGCTTAGACTCTTTGAGACCTCTGTTGTTGTTAATAAATAACATTGCAGAGTCACCGTCATAATACAACTATATAGACCTATCAACAAAATTAAATATGGTCAACTCCCTAATAAGTTTCTGAAGCCAAATAGCCTTTGTAGCCGTAGAAAAACATGTTATAAACTCCGCTTGGTTGATGGAGGATGACATAGATTTTTGTTTCTCACTTTTCCATAATACCGCACCTTTCATTAGCATACAAATATATGTAGTTGTTAACTTCACGTCATTCTAAAAGCTAGCAAAGTCTGAATCCGGATATCCTACTGGCTACAAGTCCTAAACATATCTGTAAATCAGCCTATAGTATTTTGTCCTCTTCAAGTACCTCAAGGCTTTCTTAGCAATAACCCAATCATCATGTCATGGATTTATATCTGCCTATGATGCAATCGCAACATCTGGTCTAGTGCAAACTTAAGCATACATGATGCTTCCAAGTGCACAACATATGATACATTCTTTATTTGGGCTTTCCCAATATCTCTATGAGGGCATTGCGATAGATTCGGTTTATGCCTTTAATGACATGAGCAATTTCTGACTTGCAATATTGTATACTGAATCTTTCCACAATACGATCGATATATGTCCTCTGAGATAAGCCCAATACACGGTAAGAACTATCCATATAGATATCAATGCTTAAGGCAAAAGACGCCTCATCAAGTTATTCATGTTAAAATGCTTTGACAATATCTGCGCCGTCTCATGCAGTAATCTAAGATCACCGCTCGAAAGCAAGATGTTGTCTGCATAAAATATGAGGAAAATACATTTTCTCCCATCGACCTTGCAGTATATACAATAATCCATTTTGTTCTCAACATAATCGAATGAAGTGACAACACTATGAATATTCAAATACCATTGTCTAAAAGCTTACTCGAGGCCATAAATAGAAATTTCAGTCTACACACGAGCTTACCTAAATCATCTCCTACAGAATCTTCGGGTTGCAACATATAGACTTCTTCATCAAGGTTTCTATTTAGAAAAGAAGTTTTGACATCCATATGCTAAAGCTCTATATCAAAATGAACTATTAATGCCATAACAACTCTAAGAGAATCTTTAGAAGAGACTAAAAAAATTGTTTTACAATTTACTCCTTTTTGAGTGAAACATTTGGCTACCGGTCCGGCTTTAAACTTCTCAATATTTCTTTTAGAGTACCTTTTAGTGTTATACATCCAATTGCAGCCGATGAACTTATGACTTTAGCCATTTTAACAAGCTTTCAAACATCATTATGTTTCATAGACCGCATCTCATCTTTTAATGCATCCAACTATAAATCTGATCAAGGATAAGAAACATCATATGTATAGGTTACTAAATCAATCACACAGCCAAAATCATAATCATGCTCTCCGATATAGACCCTATGGTGTAATGGTATAGCTGGCTATCTTTACCCGATAGATCTTTTAAGTGGAGCTATTTCAACCTTATCCCGCACTTGTAGAGCTTGATGAACTTCATCGGGAACTATGTTAATAAAAGAATCTTGAACCATGACAGGCTTAATTTGTGGTGTGAGAGGTTCACGATCGACTATATACGCAGAGAAAAAACGACACAGTAGTACCCATCATACCGTTATTCTAAATAGTCTATAAGCAAATACCTCCTCCGACAACATCAAACTCCCGAAACTTCATTATCTGTGATTCTTCAATTCTTGTGCCTCTATTGGGATCATAAAATTGATACCTCTTCGAATGATCTAGGCAAGATACGAATTAAACCGAGTGGTTTTGGAGTCCAACTTACTAAATGTTGGATTATACAACTGTACTTTTGTAGGACAACTCTAAACCTTAATACGGTTCAAACTAGATTTACATCTAGTCCATAACTCAAAAGAAGTTAATGGAACAACTTTGGTAGAAATGCGGTTTAGAGCATAAAGGGCTGCTTTCAAAGTTTCACTCTATAGAAAATCATGTAAGTTAATTTTACTAATCATACTACTCATCACATCTATAAGGGTGTGATTTTGCCTTTTGGTTTAAGACTCCCAAGCATATTACACTAGTTACTATCATAGAATCCTCTACGTATTTGGCATATGGCCCTTCCAACTGTCAAACATTGCCATGCCCGCCAAAACACTCACCTCCTTGTCAAATCGGACAACATTTATGATTTTTTACCACTATTTCTTCACTTTAGTCCGAAAAATCTTGAACTTGCCAAGAAAGTTAGACTTTTCCCTAATCAAGTACAGGTAACCATATAAGGAATAATAATCAATTAAATGTCATAAAAGAAAAATTTCTACACAAGGTGGCCATATAGAGTCTCCTAATATCAGTGTGAATGACCTCTAATAATTCGAATTGCGGATTGCAATTTTATTTTTTATCTTAGTCATCTTACCTCTACAACAATTTACACAAGTCTCTAGGTCACTTTTAAGAGCGGGCGGGGTGTCAACCCTTATCAACCTTTCCAGTCTCTCTCTCTAGAGATGTAACCAAGACGTTTATGCTACAATGCATAAAACTATTTTTTAGGTAGAGGTCTTTTGAAAATAATTCTTTTCAACCGTATAAGGGACGTATATATCATCGGGAGTTAAACATAATATGTACAATCTATTGGACATATAGCAGTATCCAAGCTCATTTGAAGAAGTAGCGGTCACATTCTTCTTAAAGGATGCTTTCTTTGGACCCAAGTTGTCGGAATGATTAGTGGTTTTATGAGTTCCTTTATGATTATTATTTTTTAACCTCTTAATATGCAATTTTTTTTTTATCTTTAAGACGTAATCTCTAACCCTACCGGAACCATCATACTTGATATTGAAGAGTCCTTGTAGATGTGTACCACTCTCAGCATTAGACAAGACATGGTTCTTAGCCTCCAATGTTTCCATCATTTGCCTAAAAGTACAATCAGGTGGCAAAACACTTTCCAAGTGTTCCTTAATGAATCGCTTCATGGCTAATGAGAAAACCCGGTTACTTTTTTTTTTTGTAAACAACATATAGTGCTTTTGAGGATTCCTCACTAATGACAATGAGATTTGTGGGCTTATACTTAATAAGAGCAATATGAATATTTGTCGACTACATCACAAACAGAAAATCCTCTCTACTTCTTAAAATTTGAACCAATAAGTACCTCTATCGCTATAGCGTTGCCGTTCAAGAAAAAATGACTAAAAAATAATCAATATATACAATTAAAATAATGTGAACATTTATCTTGAAAGTTACATACATCATTATATAATCACCTTTAGGCATAATACATTACATGCAATTGTATACTCTCATATAACATTGGGCATGATAATGTATTTAGCCTTTGTTAATTCACCATCTTTGGATGTGTGAAATGCTTGGATAAATCAATACTTAACCATATTACGTTCATGTATCCCTCCATGAAATAATATACAATCATCTCCTTTGGGAGTATGATTACGCAATGGAACACGAGATATCCCACCTCAATATGAGAAAAGTCATTCTCAAACCCAACCAAGTGTGCTACTTTCGCGGCCACAACCCAATTGAATTTTGAAATTGTGATATAAGCTATATATTTCACATTCACCATATGCACGTAATTTTAGACTTGAAGACAGACGCAATTTGTTAGTAAAAATACATGGCATGCTAATTTACATTAATCCACTTAACAATACATGCTAAACCTCATACATTCAGTTAATAAATTAAATTCTACTCATTCCGTATATTGACAAACATATGAACATGCTTTTGTATTTCGAAAATCATAAAGAAATATAGAAAACAAAAATACCCCAAACAATACACGTATTTAAGGTTTCTTATGTATTTTTAATCCTTAAAAGCATCAAACATGTAAAATAAATATACTACCCGATAGAGCATATTCATACAAGCACTCAAGTACCTAAAACTTCCCGATCAAACTTGCTATGCTCCTTCACGAGCCACTAGAGTGCTCAAGACATGAGCTGTAAGAGCAGGCACATGCTTCACATGTGGTCGAGTTTTCAGCTAGTACTAAAAACTAGTCTTACCTCCACCCCTTGCCGATTGGTTGGATCGGATCCAACAATTCGACCGGTTAAACCGATCAAAGGGCCCAAGTTAAACGATTAACTGGTTGGGTCGAGTCAACGGAGTCGGATCGGGTCGGGCGCCATAATGATGTGACGTCATGCTGGTGTCATCCCTGTACATGCGATGCCCCCGCAGGCAATGCCCTGTGTGTGGAAGAAGTTGCTAGTGCATGGAGGCCCTACACCCGATGCCCGGCGGCATGTGGCTATGCATAACGACGCGTACGACGGTCCCCAACAGTAATGTTCACATGATTTTTCTTGTCTCGTTGAGCACAATCCAAACATGTCGTCAAAATTATTTTTTACCGAATAAAAGAATTTCAAAAATTAGCCAAAACTTGATTTCGAGATCTAAATTATGGAGGCTCTAATACCACATGTAAACTGTGATTACAAACTTACCACAATTAGATGGGAAAAGTACACTAGAAGTGCCATAACTTTTGTACGGCGTTCACTTAAGTGCCATAACTTTCAAAATGTTCACTTAAGTGTCATAACTTTTAAAAATCGTTTACTTGAGCGCCATGTTGATGTGGCAGCCGAAAAAGCCGATGTGGCGATCGGAAAAGTACTGTAGACACGGGAAAAGTTATTGTAGACGCCGGAAAGGCGACATGGCACCCGGAAAGGCGACGTGGCACGCCGGAAAAGTTACTGTAGCACTCAAGTGAACGATTTTTCTCCGACATAGCACTCAAGTGAACAATTTTTTTAAAGTTATGGCACTTAAGTGAACGTTTTGAAAGTTATGGTACTTAAGTGAACGCCGTACATAAGTTATGACACTTCTAATGTACTTTTCGCCAATTAGATATATGAATCACTATAACTGAGTAGAGGAATTTACGAACCTTATTTGGGATCCATCGTTCTTGATGCGGAATACCGATGAACCAATGCTCAAAAGCTTTTTCTTTATCACCTATGTATCAATGGCTTCAATGAGACCGCCTCTCATGTATTACGTTCTGTGATGATTCTTTATGTGAGGTTATTTGGGCATTAGGGTTAGATGAGAGACTTGAGCTTTATTTATAGATTTTTAGCTAGATTGTTTCATCATGGACCGGACTTTACCCGGCCTACACTAACCAACTCCGTATTAAACAAATTAAGAAACCTTATACCTGTTCTTTATTTGACCAACTAATTAACTATAATATTAATTAATATAGCCCACAAGAAAAAAAACTCTTACAATTTTTAGGTAATGAGTAATTTTACTTTATATTGATCCAAAGTGTACTAGTGAGTTAGCTTTTCTTTTTTGTTTAAATACTATTTGTATAAATTTATTTAATTTCATCATTTATTGTCTTTTATATGAGTGTAATCTGTATAAACTTTTAAGGATAAATAAGTCTTTGTCAAAACATATCTAATTGTATCGTGTGGAAGCAAACAACAGATTAACATGATAACTTAAATGTCTTGATTCGCGTCTAAAAGCATGCTAACCCCGGTAAGAAATGATTGGAACCGTGCCCTTTAATGACACACGCACGCACTTCTAGCCAACCCAAAAACTTGTTTAATTGCAAGTCATGTCATGTTGAGAATCACCGCCCCTACATTAAATGCACAAAATGTTGTCCAGTTCCTTCCTCACACTTTATATACCTATGCCTCTTGGTCAAATATGAGCAACTTGAAAACATGCGCGAGTCTCTGATTCATCATCATAAGATAGACTGATTACCAAACTTACTATTTCCGCCGCTTAAATGGTTGCAGACTCATAATAGAACACATATTAATACACCACTTTTGACTTGTCCACTATAGCTTCAATGTCCATTTTCTTCAATTAATTCTTTCGAAAGCGCAGATATATATACTTCGAATATATTAAATGTGAGATGATTTTCACATGCCACATTTTATGTGAAGCTATTTCGCTTTTTGAAATTGAAGTGGTTCATTGTTCATCCACATTAAATTTCGATCTGTAAACTTTCGTGGGCGCAAAAATCGAGTCAAGTGGATGCCACACGAGATGTTCAAAGCCCATTCTCTGCAGGTACACATGGAGTAATAAACAATTGCAAGAATTTGAAGCTTAACATTGAGAGAATAACTTCATAACTGTGTGTACAAATGTACAACTCTGTACGGCTGCAAAAGTAATGATGAAAGATTGCATGCCTTATGGTTAGTTTACGAGATTAGTCAGTCAGCACACTGGAGTGGGAGAAGAAAGAAGCAAAGGCAGGGTTTATAATTTTAATTAAGAAGAAGATGCGCCGGGAAGAAGAACGAAATGCTTAGCTTTCATCCATTAATTTTGATATGCAAATCCCAATGCCCTTTAGCCATTTCAAAATATCAACAATTTTTTAAAGTCCTAACATACTTTTCTCTTTTTTCTTTTTCTAAAATCAAGCAAATTTCTATGAGAGCCATCATACTATTAAAATGGATCAGCCTCACATGAGCAATACATTATTCAAATAATCCGAGTTTTTTAATTGAACGTACGAAACATACCCACTTATTAATAGGCCGTGTACAAGGGATGTATGGCTTGGAAGATAGATTTGACATCTTCTAAACATGACTTTTTTGAAATTCTAGCATGAACTCTCTAAGTTAATAATGACCGAACGAGCACACATACTTCACGTGTGGTGAGATTTGCCTAGTAGTTATGCAAAGTCCACTGGTGCCTGCAATTGACTGAAAAAAACCACTCTTAGGCCAAAAATTGTTACGCAAACCCGTGCATCCGAAAGCAGGAATTCGATGACCTTAACTTGTAAATCCAATAAGTGCCACCGGATAGACATGCCTAGCTCCTCACCACAATGTTTACTAGGTCATTGCCGTATGATTCAAAGCTATTCAAAGGATTTATCATAAGATATCGACTCAACATAACTTCAGTCAAATAATGACATCTATGCCGTTGTGACTTGTGTTGCCGACTGAATAAAATCTCTCTCTCTCTCTCTAAACAAAAGTTTATATATATTAAAGATATCCAATAGGACTTCACATTACATGCGAGTAAGATCGCACTTTCTCCGAGAAAGTTTATCCCCATTCCCATATCTTCTCCTTATTTATAATCTTATCTCTTCTTCACAATCAACTTGTGGGGTCTTCACTTCGACCAATATCTCTGATCAAACCACCTCCCTCTCTTTAAAGTCCCCCAAGAACTCGTACGTCTTCGCATCGAATCTCATCTACCTTTTTATGATATGGCTTATAAAATAAATGCATGTTCGTACACTTTCGTATCGTAGTGCAACTCTACAACACAAAGGCCGGAGACGAGCCACCAAAAACAGGGCATCTCGAAAAGATTATCCATAACTAGGGAAAGGAATCGATATCTCAGAGCATATTCATTCGTGGCAAGAGGAAAATCGGTGCATTTAAGTGTTTAATCAAACCAAACATTCGAATATTTATCTCAATATATCAAGGTGAAGATCAAGCTTTTGCACCTTAATATAAACGTTTGAGATATTGCATTCATATTCTAGTCGTAACAGTCTTGGCTAACCATAACCGCCGAAACACCCACTTGAGTTTAAAGTCCAACCATAATGGACTTTAAACTCAATGCTTGACGGAAAAGAAATAACTAACAGCGTTCGAAAACAAATTGTCACGATTGCTTAGTATAATATATGGTATGATGGACCGTAAATGAACATTTAAACGGGAGAATATTTATAATCTAATTAAAGTCTTTTACAATATCGAGAAACCAAACCACTACTAATATAGTACCAGCCATGCATTTTGGAAAACCTAAAGCTATCGCTCAAAACAGCAACGATAGGATGCGTTATCATTCATTATACGTGAATAAAGAAGCTGCTAGCTCGACATCCTGACAGTATTGTCGGTTATTTTTTACTAAACGATCTCTCAATAAATGAATGCTTTATATAAAATCCGTGGTGATTATATGTGAATCTATTGTTAAGATTGTATTGACCATAAGAATACCAACAGGGACGCATTTTTCCGTAAAGAACGTTGGGTTATGATTTGTTAGGTTATGAGAACTTCCATAAATAGCGTTGTGTACTAGCCATCTTGTCCCACCACCAATTTAGACCCACTCTTCTTTTTTTTTTCCTTTCCCTTTTTCACTTACCAAACTGAAACCACCAGTTCAGCAGCGGCTAGCTGTGCATCATGCCAACCATTTAATGCTCCAAAATCTTAATTCTTTCACTTCTTCGTTTATTTAAAGCCATACTCCTTCGTACCACGACCCATCTCTCTCCCTCTGCCTCAGTCATCAAAGCGGAAGTATCAAGAAAGACCATGACGGCGAACCATTTCCTGAGGTCGTGCCTGGAGAAGTGGAGCAAACTGGCCAGAAACACCACCTCTCCTCCTTCCTCAGCCTGCGAGAGGTGCTCTCTCCAGTGGGTGTTTCGGCCGTCCGCGTATCGCGAAGACGACAATGGCTTCATTCCCAGGGACGTCCCGAAGGGTCACTTGGTCGTCTACGTCGGAGACAATCACAAGCGGTACGTGATCAAGGTCAAAGTCTTGGCTCACCCGCTCTTCAGAGCGCTCTTGGATCAAGCTAAAGAAGAGTACGACTACAGTGCTGATTCCAAGCTCTGCATCCCCTGCGACGAGAAGATGTTCATGGATGTCGTTCGCTGCGCAGCATCTCCTCATGAGTGTCGGATTTGCGGTCTCTGTTTCTGACGGTGGCGACAGCGGTGACGAAGAGATTTTTGAGAAATTCGATTGATTCGTGTAGCTGCCATATATAAATGTTGTACACTATGTAGAATACGTGCGCTTCTAATATGTAACGTCGCATAATTCTCTCTGATTAGTAACTGTAGCTTCATGTTCGCATCAAAGTGAATTTCATTTTGCGAATTCAAGGTAAGGCCTGAAGTTCTAAGATTATCGTACTTTTGCCAATTTAGCCATAGATCTTTTGATTTGGCCAATTAAGTCATAAATATTTTCACATTTTGCCAATTGATTCCATCCAACCTATTTTAGCTGACAATCGCCGACGTAGATCCTATATGACACAGTAGGCATTGAGTGGACAATTTTTAATAATTTCAATGGTCTTTGAATTTTTTATTAAATTTTTCATTTTTTTTCTTCTGCCTTCTTTTTTTTTTCTTTTTTTTTTTTCTCCTTTTCCCTTTTTCCCTCCTTCGGCCATTGATGAGGCAATAGCTGATGGAGGTCGCCAGCCTTAGGCGAGGGCTGGCCTCGAGAGAGGGACGCTCGAACCTAAGTTGGCAGGGGCGGCCCTCGCCCCTCGCTCGGCCAAATGAGGGCGGCCTTCACTTGGGGTAGGCTACCTCCGTCATCTACCAAGAAGGCCCAGCAACCTTTGCTGCCCTCATTGGCGACAATTAAGAAAGAAAAAAAAAAGGAAAGGAAAAGAAAAAAAAATAATAAAAAATTCAAAGAATATTGAAAAAATTATTTGCGTTAGCGCTGGTAGTGTCACTTAGGACGGTTGATGTCCACGTCTGCGATTTCTGGCCAAAATTGGTCCTGTGGACTCAATCAACAAAATGTGAAAATGTTTGGGACTCAATTGGCACAGCTAAAAGGTTTAGGATAGTTGAGGACTTTTTGGATAATTTTCCATGCAACATGTGATACTACAATGATGAGGAGTGATTCAAGTGGGAAAAAGACAGAAAAAATAGAGGACGCAATTAAAAAAAAATAAGAAAATCTATTCGATATCAGTTTGGTTAACGTCTTTCTGTTTGTTAGGAAAAGAATCACACTGCCAGCGGAGAAAAGGAAAAAGTGAAGAAATGATTACATTTTACCTATGTTGGAGAATTCCACTTAATTTTTTTGTATGTTTAGAATATTCATATCCAAAATCAAATTTCTAAAAAAAAAAATGCTTTTGTGATTATCTTGACTGCTTTAAAATTTCTCCCACCGTTACGCATGCGCTCGATTAAAGTTAACTTTTTTTTTTTTTACAGAAATTTGCTCTGTCAGGGGGTATAACGCTGCTTCGTAACCGAAGCTTTCATCATCCCTCCTGGCTACATTGATCGCAAAGATCCATTATTCACCTCTTATCAAGCGTCACGTAATCGAAGTTCTATTTGGAGCTTGAAATGTCAAACGATGATCACATACGATTGGGAGAACACTTATTCGCCATGCCCCTTGCAGAGAAATGATCGAAGAACCAATTAGAGTAATAACAAATCCAAGAGCGCCAAACTGTCCACTGCTCGATGCTGTAACAAGCAACATGTCCGGAAGCATTTGATGCTGAAGTGGAAGAAACTTGCAACAGAATGACCTCAAATGGAGAACGTAACAGGGGAAAATAGCGCACTCGGCCAGCATTGCTTTATCGAGAAGGATCCACGTTGAACTAATGAATAGGCAAATCCGAATTCAGCTTGAACTCAATGAACGATGATTGCTCGTGATCGCGAAGATCATCCTTCCATAATCACACCAAGCATGTCCATGAGGTTCCAATCCATACATGTAATAGCAAGCCGCTGAAATAAATAATGCGTCTTCATCTCGTCTTTCATTTTGAGAGAGCAGGAGAATATATAAGAAGTTTGCAAAGATAGGGATATTAGTCACCCATCTAGTGTTTGAAAGGTAAGCCTAGCCAAAGAATTAGGCCAAAAATAGATATTTTTCCAAAATATGAATAGGTAAGTTCTTTTTTTTTTTTTTTAAAGTAACATTTTATTCGTTTCCATAGAAACACAATAGAGAAACAACACAGTTTAGCTGCGAACCAAGACTATTGGGAGCGTCTCACAGAGATCCGATACCTTCACCTTGAAGACCGCTAAGAGAGAGCTAAAGTCTGAGCCATCAAAATATCTAGTTAAACCACTTTCACTAAGAAACTTAAGCCATTGAGTTTTGCGCCAATTTCAATTTATTAATTGCTTCACACCACACCAATTCTTTGATACGGGACTTTTCTAACACAACTCACACGTAAATCTCAATAATCTCCCCTACTATGTGAGCTTCAGTGCTAGATTTGCTTTTCCTTAATTCAAGTATCATTCTTCATCAAATTTTGTCAATTTGAATCTCCAACTCCCACATTCATCCATTGTTGTTTTGTCCATACCGATCATGAGGAAACAAGGCCCATCTGCCCGGAAACCACGTTAGACACAGGATCCCTTCTTTGAGATATTCACCAACTACGGATGCATATTGAGAGTGGACCACCAATCAATCATTGGCTCTAATACCATTTGTTGGGAGTGTGCAATAGAAGTTTGATACTTTCACCCTAGGAGATAGCCAAGATGAGCCCAAGTGTGAGCTGTTAACATATCCGATTGGACCTACATTCACTCAAAAGCTTAAGCCATTGAGTCATGAAATAACTTGAATATATTAACTACTCTAAACCACACCAATTCTCCGATATATGAATTCTCTAACACAACTCACACATGTAGCTTAATAAAGACAAATCCCAAACAACTTCCAAACAAAACAAACTCCAAATAACAAGATGAATCCTCAAAAAAAGGTTATAGGTCACATGCTCAAAGAGCAGATCCGTGACTTCTTCAAATCAAAATAATTGGCAGATCACCAAATCTATCTTTAATAATGAGAACATGTTGAGATCTCAAATTGTTACTATAGGTTTGCCTTTAGGCAGTGCATGCTTAGGCTTGACGTCTCAAACACTATCGCCATTCGGAGTAACAAGGTTGAATGAGTATAGAGCTAACAATTGTGAGTGGGAAACATTTCATGAAATTCATCCAATCTCCTTTGAAATTAGGCTTATACACCAACAAAACCCGAGGGAAGCTTAAACCTAAAAAAATACATGCAAAAAACCTCAAATCTATACCAGATTGAGGTAGATACCTCCCGAAATGGGAGAGAGAAATTTTTCAAGATCTAGACTAGAGCATAAGAGAAAAGCTCCTCAAAATGGTAGGAAAGTAAGAAAAAGAAAACAAAGAACCAAATCAGCCAAATAAAAAGAAAAAGGAAGGGACGGGAAAGATATAGTTAAAACCCTCCTCTTCATGGATGTTAAAGAAGACGGCTATGTGAAGATTATTGACACCTAAATTTTTATTGACCTTTATATAGTCATTCTTGCATAAAAAATGAGAACTACTTTTAGTTCTTTCCAAAATTAATTAAACCACTTTTCATATTTATTTTTGACATTCATGCATTAGTATCCATTTGAACTAACGGCGGGGAATTTGAGTTTAATTTTTCAGGCGATTTGGACCTAAATTGACAAGTAAATTTTCGGCAAGTGGCGGTCATATATGCCGAAAACTCAAAGGAAATTTGGGCCTATTTTAGAGCTTATAACTTGGAAAAGGCTTTAATTGAGCTATTAATTATTTGAATTAAGCCAAATTTAAGCCCAAAAATGTGCGGTGAACCCCAAAGTGGAAGAGAAATTTCGGTCAAGGTATATGGATGTATGAATATATAAGGGCTTGGACTTATTTTCAAACTTAATTCAACTTGTTTCACTCATTTAATAATTAAGGCTTTTAATTAATTATCCATTTAATTGATTAAAGCCCGATTTGAACTCAAATTTGCACAATTAAGCCCACACATTACAAAATTCGGCCGGCCCTATATGTCCATCTTGTGGCCAAAATTCTAAGGAGTCTTACGGGATTAGGACTCTTAAAATCCTACGGTTGAGAGCTAATCCTACTCTATTTAGGATTTCTAATCCTACTGTTGATATCAACTCCGATCACTACTAGGATTAGGAAGCTTAATCTTTATAAATAAACCATTATGGCCTAGGGTTAAAGGGTTATGCATTCAGAATTTTCAGAGAAAAAATAGAGAGAAAGTGTGAGCAGAAGGTGTTTGACCAAGGAGCTAGCCTCGGCCGAAGCTCCCTGTGCGGTTGTTACGTCCCAAGAGCTGCAAGTATATTCCCAGCGTAAAAACATGCCTAAACAAGGCTAAGGAGGATCGCATTCCATTTATGACGAGGATAGTAATTAGTATTAATAAAGATAGCTATCAATTAGTTTCTATCTATAAGGATAGCCATCAATTAATTTCTATTTATAATTGATATCCATATGTATACTCAGCTATTTAAGGGGGCCATTAGGTTACCTTGAAGAATGAAGCAATTACAATTCTATTCCTACCTCTCTCCCTTCTTTCCCCTTTTCTCTTCTATTCCTGCTATATCAACTATTCTCTTAACAATTGGTGCTCTCGTTGACTCACACCTCCACCATGCCCGCAACACGTTCTCAAGAATAGGAGACCCGATTGCAAGCGGTGCAACAACTAGCCAATGATACTGTTGCAGCTATTGAACAATTGTAATAAGATCTCATTACCTCTCAAACTAATCAACTGACTACCAAGAGCCTCATGACTCTCCTAGATAAACGCGACCATCGTCTCAAGGCTATCATCCGAGCAGCACCATCACCACTGCCCTCCTCATCCAATCGTACAACGTCTGGAATTCTCGGGAGTGGCCCACCAAAACCCACCCATAAGGATGAAAGGTCAACACGGGGCTTGACACCACGCCTCATGTTTCCTCGTTTGTCTTCGGGTGATCCATTTGTTTGGCTTTTCCACGTAAGCCATTTTTTTTCAATATTATCATACTTGCCCCGAGGATCACCTCATGCTAGTGGTAATGCACCTTCATGCTCCTGCCGCCACTTGGTATTAAGGATTAGTGGCTGAAAATCTTCTGCCGGATTGGGATGCATTTACTCATGCTATCCGTCATCGCTTTGGCCCCTCCAAATATGAAGATGCAACTGCCCTTCTTGCCAAGTTATCTCAAACGGGTTTCGTCCTTGATTACCAAACGGCCTTCAAAAATCTTGCCACCAAGGTACGTGGACTCACTCCAGCACACTTACGTAGCTTGTTTATTTTAGGCCTGCAGCTCCGATTGCACATGGCCGTCCAAGCTCACCACCCGGTGGACTTGCATGATGCCTTCGCATTAGCGCACATGAATGAGGACCGGTTTAGCGAGTCGTGCAATCGGCCGTTTCCACCGCACCCTTTCACATCACCCTACCTTTCCGCATCTATACTCGTACAACCACGGCTTCCCCGTTAAACGTCCGTCCGCAGAAGAGATGCAAGTACGACATGACAAAGGTTTATGCTTCAACCGTGACGAAAAATTCGTCCGCGGGCATCGTTGTAAGGGGTGTGTGACCCTTTTATATTTGGAGGGTTTCGATGACTTGGATGACGTCTCATTGCCAACCGAAAGTGAAGCCATCGAAACCCTTCCACCTAAACCAAAATCAGCTTCAATGCTCTCCTAGGTCAACGCTCGGCCAAATCCTTGTGCATGACGGGAACAGTGCAAGGTTAGTCAATTCAAGTTCTGGTTGATGGAGGAAGCACTTATAACTTCCTCTCTACGTGCATATCCAAGTTCCTTGCCTTACCGCTGTTGCCAATAACTCCCTTCCAGGTGTTGTTAGGCAATGGTGATGCCCTATGATGCACGGCTGTATGTTGCAATGTGCTCGTACTCCTTTAGACCCATTTACGATCGACCAGTATATTCTTGACTTGCGGGGCACTAATATTGTTCTGGATGTCCAATAGCTAGAAACTTTGGAGCCAGCCCTAACATACCACGTAAACATAACAATGGAATTCCAGCACCATAGCCAACCGGTGCGGCCGTAAGATGACCCCTCTCTGCGCGCACTCTCGGTCTCCTCTTCGGGCCTTTTCAAACTCATAGCGGCTGATGGTGTAAGCGCATGCTACATGTGCTTATCCACCTCTTCATCAAACCAACCTCCAGTAGACGTGGATGCTGACATTCCGCTATTAGTACAAATGCTTCTTGTGAAGTACGATGACCTATTTGCCTAGCCAACCGGCCTTCTACTAACACATGATGTCGACCACCGCATTCCCCTCAAAGCTAGCACCGAGGTGGTCAATGTCCGGCCTTATCGTTATCCACACACTACCAAAAACATGAGATTGAATGCTTAGACACGGAGCTCCTCCGGGACGGAACTATTCACCCTAGTCACTCGATCTTCGGTTCGCTGATCCTCCTGGTTAAAAAGAAGGATGGCTCTTGGTGCTTCTGCGTCGATTACGGGGAGCTTAATGCCGCCACTATTCGAGATCGATTCCCCATTCCAACGGTTGATGAGCTATTGGACGAGTTGCACGATGCTGTCATTTTTTCCAAATTGGATTTGCACTCCGGATATCATCAGATTCGAATGGACCCCTCGGACATTCACAAAACAACCTACCAGACACACCACGGCCACTTCAAGTTCCCGATAATGCCCTTCAAACTCACCAACGCACCATCTACCTTTCAAGCATTAATGAATGAGGTATTCCGGCCGTTCCTTCGTCGTTTTGTTGTTATATTTCGATGCAGCCTAGGATAGGCTACTCGAACAAAAGGAGCGGGAGAGGAACTTGTACATGTGGACCGGAATGAACAGTAATTATAGTCTTCGATGGTTGCTCTTCTAGGCCTCCAAGGCAGTTGATAGGACAACAATTCTTCTAGATTGATGACTGGAACTCTTCAAGGATGCAGATTTTTAAAAAACCTCCGACTCTTCAAGGACGGAGTGAAAACTCTTCTAGGTTTTCGGGGGAGGTATGAACTCTTTAAGGTTCAGGATAATTGCATAAAGCAAATTTTCATTAATCAAGATTGTCTGCCGTCTACACCAATTAAATGGCATTTTATAGCCAAAGAGATGCAAATGAAAATACTAAACACAAATCTAGAAACTAGAGAACATTAAGAACATAGAAACCATAAAACATTAAAGTTTTAAGAAACTAGAAGCCATTAAGAGCAAGATATTTCTCAACGTCTTCGTAACTATCCCAAAGTGTCTTCAAGCTTCCAATGCATAGGAAATGACAAAGCCTTTATTACGGGGTGGACTTGCGGATGTGTTTTCCGATTTGTGTTCTTTCGATATCGGTAGGACTTGTCGAGCTTGAATGCGAGCTGATCTCCTCTGCCGAGTGAGCTTGTCTTCAATGCGGGCTGCATCATCCTCCCCTTCTTTAAAAGAATTCGTCCTCGAATTCATGTCATCATCAATTAAGTCACCCACATAAGGTGTTAAATGCCGAACGTTGAATACATCATGTATCTTCATGTAAGAAGGAAGCTTCAATTGATACGCATTAGGATTGATGTGCTCAAGAACTTCGAGGGGACCAAGCTTTCGATCACCGAGCTTGTTGTAGCTTCCGATAGGATGACGCTCCAGTGCGAGATAAGCCCAAACAAAATCTCCTGGTTCAAAGATAACTTCACGCCTCCGCTTATCGATGTTCATTTTATGGGACTCTGTTTTGCTCTCCATCCTTTGGCGCACATCTTCATGAATTGTTCTCATTTGAGAAACAATATCGTCAACTTTACAACGTGACCTTTCAGTAAAAGGAATTAGTGCAAGATCAAGAGCAGTGTTTGGTTGTTGTCCATACACGATCGGAAAAGTGCTATATCCAGTGGTACGGTTCACAGTACAATTATATGCAAATTCGCCAAGCGACAACCACGTCTCTCAAGAGCGGGGATTATCATCGATCAAAGTCCTCAAAAGATTTCCCAATGTTCGATTGACGAATTCAGTCTACCCATCCATTTGGGGATGAAACACAGTACTATATTGCAATTTAGTACAGACATTCTTCCATAGTTGCCGCCAAAAATGACTAAGAAATTTAGTGTCCCGATCAGAAGTAATATTCTTCGGAATGCCATGCAACTTATAGACTTCCTTGAAAAATAATTCGGCAATATGCAAAGCATCCATAGTTTTGCGACAAGGAATAAAATGCGCCATCTTTGAAAATCGATCAACAACAACAAAGATCGAATCCATACCTCCGAGTGTGTGTAGTAGTCCAAGAACAAAGTCCATAGAGATATCTTCCCATGGTGCTTGCGGGATCAGCAAGGGCAAATAAAGACCAGCATTAGTAGCTTGTCCTTTCCCAATTTGGCAACGTTGACACCTCATCACATGTCGATGTTGTTGACACCTAAATTTTTATTTTTCTTAAATTATTTATTTTCACAAAAATGAGAATTAGCCTTGATTCTCACAAAAAAAAAAATAGTTTTCATGCATAGCATATATAACTTAAGCATGCATTGCATTTGTGTTATTTCGCACCGATGACGGGATTTGGATCCGGATTGACATGCGGAAGACCGGAGCCCGTATTCCATAATTCGGCCATCATAAGGGAGCAGGTATCGAAAATTACAAGGCTTTAGGGTCTAATTTTCAGTCCACTAAATTTTGATTTCGAAAAAGGCCTTTTAATTAAAGTTTATAATCAAAATAAGGCCAAAACTTAAGCCCACATTATTAGATTTTGACCTAGGGTTCCTCTATATAAACATGGCTAGGTCACATGACAGAAAAGAGGGGGGGCCAATTCGATTCATATACGGCCATTAGAGGTTTTTGTTCGGACGATACATGTAGAGAGAGATCCATGTCTCTCCTTCAAGTCCTTCATCCCGTGCTCAAAGAAAAACCCGAGGGAGAGAACACTAAGAAGAGGAGGCCCATAGCATTAGATACACGGCCAAAACGTGTCATGAAGGAGGAAGGATGATGAAAGAAGTCCTTAAGGGAGTTTTTGCAGCGGCAATATTGATTTACACCCATCCATGCTTCATCTTCATGGAGGTCCCTCGGATAACAAAAGAGGGAGCCTTAAAAGGCTGGAAAAAGCAGATCCGGTGAGCTGTCTAGCTAACCCGGCGAGTGTCTGACGATCCCAACATCCAACAAGCACACCCGACAATCCGGACGAGCTACGCCGAGCCCAGCTGGACGCCCGACGCCTCTACCGTATTCTAATCTGCAGCTGCAAATCCGGGCGTTCTGAAGAGTCTCCAACGGATGATGGTCTATTGTCCGGTTTGTGCACCAACCCAGGTTGCTCCCGCATGGCTTCCCGAACCGGTCCTCCGCCTCAAGTGTTTCCGTCAACCGAGTTCCAGTGAGCTCCAATAACCACACATAGTTTGGCGAGGAGCTCCTTCTCGCACCAACGCATCTATGGATCTCGCAATTCTGGTGTCGATGGTAATTGTTCGTCATAAAAGTGCTAGTCTTTTTGCTACCCTTCGATTCTTTTTTTTGCAGCCAAACTCATGTAGAAACATCTACCGAGGAGACTTTGCTGGACTACCTTGAAAGAAGGCCACGTCCATTAAATTTTGGGAGGTTCTCGGGAAACTTTTTTCGGTGCCACTTGGACATTCATGCAGACCACCTATCATACATAGTGGCAGTTTTCTTCGGTCGAATCAGCACCATCGTCCGCCGCCCAAGCCTAGCTTGATATCCAGCTCGTTTCGGCCATTGTTCAATCATGTTCCGTGGTTAATTCAGCCTCATGTTTATCAATTATTATGCTTTGACAAGGTTATTATTTTCTGTTAGAACCTCAATGAAATCGGAGTTCGATCGGCTACAACATCGGCGCAAAAGGGGACTCTTTTAAGCGGAATTTCCAGCTTGAGCACGTGCTGGAATTTAGCTTGGAAAAGGTACAATTTCTCAACTAATTGATTGTGAATCAATGCTTATTTGATTGGAAACTAGCATGTGTGTTCTTACATCTTAAGAAATGTACACGTTGGTTTGCAATTAAAAGTGAATAGTTAAACCTTTTTGCTAATTCTTTGTTACAACAGAAAACTTGGAGTTCCTGGTGTGAAATTCTAATTTTTTCAAGCAAGATAAATTGGATGATGAAATTGGCTGAACTCTATGCATGATTTGAGAATTGATTGTTTTTTTTATTGGAAAAAACCTTTTCTCAAAGCTTAATAATTGTTCTACAATTTCTCTATGATCTAAATTGAATTGAAAAAATTGAATTTGTGGTGAATTGATTAAGGAATTTTGGCACACATGACCCCTTGGCTGAATTTGATATGTAGATGGATGAGCATTGTTTTGATTTTTATCCCAGTTAGTTGATTTGGTGTTATCCATTGGTTGTTCAATCTTATCTCATGTAAATCAGATAATTATCATGCGAATCGGGCTCTATCTAATCTCTGGGAATTTTTGAATCGAATAGTGTTTAACTTGTGGATAATCCTAGCTTTGAATTATGATCCATGGTTGGTTGATTTATCTAATCCTTGCCTTATCTTGTAGTTATTTGATGCTATCTTGTATCGTAGATAAGGATTGGTGCTCAATTGGATAATGTTTGATCGTTGTGGATAGACTTTTGATTCTAATGACTATCTTTGACATGTGAATCGCTTGGGATGATTATTTGATCTTATCTCTGGTAAATTTTCTGAAGGCATTTGATTAGAGATAATATTTGCGTTCGACTTGATAATTATCCCATTTTTTTTTAGAATTATCTGAAATTAAATTTTCAAATCTCAAAGATAATTTCTCAAATTAAAAGTGGATCAAGTTTTTTTTAGATGAGGAAAGGTGGACTCTAATGCCATATTTTTGGCCACGCCTCTCATATTTTCAAAATATCTAAAATAAATTGACTCATTTTCATTTTATTTTTGTCGTCTTGTTTGTTTTGATTTGTTATAAAATTTGTACATCTTTAAACAAACATGCCCATAATATATGCTCCCTATGTGCCTAGACCCTTCGGAAAAATTAAATCACATGCCTTAGCCACGATCTCGTGGAATGGGATGTGATTTAGTACAGAAATTCGTGTTTTGCCCTTTGGCGAGAAAGGACGTTATTTTTTTATACACATATCCACATACTAGCTCGAATCCTCGAGGATGTAGCGGATAAAATCTCGCTCTAGCCCGGATCTTTGGGAATGAGAGGATTTTCGGAAAAATCAAAAATTAAAAGGTATATTATGGGCATTTTTGTTTATTTTTGTTCAGATTTTTGATTGCTTTTGTTTTCTTTTATTGTCGAAAATACCAAAAAAATCATCCTCCGAGCGCTTAATATATGGTCCTCATGTCACATTTTTCCAATTATCATCAAATTCACATTGATCAATCAGAAAGGCTTTTTCATGAAATTGGCACCGAAAGGGCGTTAATTTTTTCAATTAGCGTAACCAAGTCCCCGGACTCATTCTCTGTTCGTAGAGATAAAATAGTTCTCCCGCTATTTTATATAGGTTTCTAATCAACCTACCGTAAATGATTAGTGGCGGCTCCGATTGAATAATTTCTCATGAATAAACCTAAGTTGCGATTCGGTAGGACTTGGGAGGGTTCGAATTAGGTTAGTTGATTTAATTAACCCGATAATCCGTTAGCCTAATTTAGGTCGTGACAGATGTACATCGCGTTTCAAATGAGGCCAAAAGTATTTAGTTGAAACAAGTTGCACGATCTTGTCACGCCCAAAATGTCCTTCGCGGTGAACTTCATCGATCACCCTTTGCCGTAGAGAACAATCAAGCACACATAAACGGTTCCCTTTGAAAAGAAAAACATCACATTCAGTGAAATCAACAAGTTTCTTTTCTCGTGCTTTGGGAATGATTTTGGAAAAATAAGGATCTTCATGATATAACTCCTGGAAAGAATCAAATCCAAGAACAGTAGATCGCATTGTATGGAGTAAGCTCTTCTTTCTACTAAGAGCATCGGCAACCCGATTCTGAACTCCAGCCTTATGCTTGATGATGAAAGTGAACTCCTGGATGTATTAGCCCATTTTGCATGCCTAGAGTTAAGCTTTTGCTGTCTTGAAATATACTTGAGGGCTTCATGATCGGTGTACAAAATAAACTCTCGATGAATGAGATATTGCCTCCAATGTTCAAGTGTACGAAATAGTGCACAGAACTCCATATCATAGGTGTTGTAACGAAGTTTTGCACCATTCAACTTTTCGCTAAAGAAAGCAATGGGTTGACCTCCTTGACTTAGAACTCCTCCTATACCAATACCCGATGCATCCAATGCACTTCAAAAACAAGATCAAAGTTAGGTAATGCAAGTACCGGAGCTGTGCTCAATTTTTCTTTGAGTTGTTCAAAAATTTTCTGAGCTACACTTGTCCATTCAAAAACTCCTTTCTTCATGCACAAAGTGAGTGGAGCCGCAATGGTGCTGAAATGCGTAATAAACCGCTGATAGAAAGAAGCGAGACCATGAAAGCTTCGCACTTCATGCACATTTATTGGAGTCGGCCATTCTTGAATCACTTTGATCTTGGCATCATCCACCGAGATGCCTCTCTTTGAAATGTGAAATCCCAAGAAAAGGATTTGCGATACCATGAAGTAGCACTTGTTGGGGGCTGCATACAAGCGCTCCCGCCTCAACACACGTACTACTTTTCGAAGATGCTACAAGTGCTCGTCAGTAAACTTGCTAAAAATCAAAATAAACCATGAAAAATTTTCCCGAAAAGGACTTCAAAACCTGGGTCATGAACCTCATGAATGTCGATGGTGCATTCAACAATCCGAATGGCATGACTAGCCATTCATACAGCCTATCTTTCGTCTTGAATGATGTCATCCATTCATCTCCGGGCTTGATTTTGATTTGATGATATCCACTTTTCAAATCCAGCTGTGAGAAGATAATCGCACCAGAAAGTTAATCCAAGAGATCATCAAGGCGAGGAATAGGAAATCGGTACTTGATGGTGATCTTGTTGATCGCCCTACTGTTGACACACATCCTCCAAGAATCATTCTTATTAGGTACCAAGAGAGCTGGAACGGCACATGGACTGAGGCTTTCTTGTATAAAACCCTTATTCAGGAGTTCTATAACATGTTGATACAATTCCTCATGTTTAGTCGGACTCATTCGGTAATAAGCTAAATTCGGTAGGGAGGCTCCGGGCATCAAATCGATTTGATAGTGAATGTCTCTTATAGGAGGGAGACCTACTGGTAAGTCCATCGGGAAAATATCTTGGAACTCTTCCAAAAGTGGCTAAACTTGTTGGGGGCATGGAAGAAACAACGTCATTCTCCACACCTATTTTATGAAGTAAAATATACATAATGCGAACCCCTTTCAAAGCACCTTTCACATCCTTCATCGTAAGCAACGTAGGGGATGAAGAATTTTCAACCGTAGGAGTTTTTAGAGGCTCCTTACTAGGTGCTAATGTAATTCTCTTCCCTCCAAACTCAAAAGAGTACGTGTTACGATAATCGTCATGAGTAGTTCTCCTATCAAATTGCCATGGTCGTCCAAGAATAACATGACTAGCATCCATCGGTAGAACATCGCACCATATTTTGTCATAATAAATAGAACCAATGGACAGATTAACAAGGCAACGTTTGGAAACGGTTACCTCAGTACTTTTTGTCAACCACGACATTTTGTAAGGCGTGGGGTGCGCCTTCAATTCCAACTTCAGCTTGTTTGCCACTACCTCAGAAATTATATTCTCACAACAACCAGAGTCAATCATTAATTGACATACCTTCCCCTTTATTGTGCGGGCAGAATGAAAGATATTAGTGCTCAGCCACCTCTCTTCGATATCATCACGAGGAGTGAGGAAAATTTTTCTCACCATGAGAAGCTTGCTGGAATTAGCATACACTATTTGTTCGTCAATCGCAGCTTCTTCGTCATCATTCAACTCTTCTTCGAGCGGATCCTCCGCATGCTCATCAGAATCATTATCCATCAAGAGGGCTCCGTCGGCTAGTCGATTCTTGTTAACTCGACAATTGCTAGCATGATGACCCAACTCCCTACAAGAATAGCAACGTATATCGGACGTTGTTGGTTGCTTCGAAATGTTGGGCTGAGTGGAAGACTTGCTAGTGGTTTGCGCCGTAGCCTCAACAACTTTGGTTGTATCGGTGGTACTCCTAGCGGTTCGACTCGACATGGTTGAGAACTGTTGCCTCCTAGAGCGAGAACGCTCCACTTTGAGTGCTCGTTGGTGTGCATCTCCTAAGTCTCAAATGTCGAGGAGTTCCAAGGCATCTTGAATGTGAAGTTGAAAACCATTCAAGTACTTGTTCACAAGCACCTCCTCCGGATCCTAGATGTTGTTGCGAATCACCAATTCGTTGAATTCGTTGGTGTACTGGTCCACTGTTCGCGTACCTTGTCTCGGATTTTGGTACTGTCGGTAGAGCTCCCTTTTGTATCCTTTAGGTAGAAAATATTTTCAGATCTTGTCCTCCATTTTTCTCCATGAAATGATTGGCACTTTGCCAATGGATTGGCGGGTTTGCTTTTCACGCCTCCACCAAGTGATGGCCTCGCCTCGGAATCGCATAGCGATGATTCCGACTCGGCAATCTCCAAAATACTCCGATGCTCAAAAACTTCATTCACAAGTGTCAGCCAGTCAACAATTTCATTAGAAGAATCATTACCTGAAAATTCTGGGACATCTTTTTTAACTTCCTTTTCCCACTCCGGTTTGCGAACGTTACGTACGCGATGTTGAGCATTCCTCCTACTGCGAAAAGATTGAACACTCTCTAAAGATGAAGAGTCACCATAGGAATCTTCGATCCTGGAATGGGGTGGAGGATTGTTTGCTTCCGCCCTCGGACGCTGAACTTCACGCGTCAACTCGTCAATTTGTTGTTTCATGTGTTGCTGTAAATTGTCGGCGAGCGTGTGCACTTCATCTAGTGGGATGGTTACGCCACCATGACGTCTTGCTTGTCTTGGGGGCATTATTCTCTCCTGCAAAGCTATGATACCAAATGATGCAGCTTAGGATAGGCTACTCGAACAAAAGGATTAGGAGAGGAACTTGCACATGCGGACCAAAACAAACAGTAATTACAGTCTTCGATGGTTGCTCTTCTAGGCATCCAAGGAAGTTGATAGGACAACGATTCTTCTAGATCGATGACTGCAACTCTTCAAGGATGTAGATTTTTAAAAAACCTCCAACTCTTCAAGGATGGAGTGAAAACTCCTCTAGGTTTTCGGGGGAGGTATGAACTCTTTAAGGTTCGGGATAATTGCATAAAGCAAATTTTCATTAATCAAGATTGTTTGTCGTCTACAGCAATTAGATGGCATTTTATAGCCAAAGAGACGCAAATGAAAATACTAAACACAAATCTAGAAATTGGAGAACATTAAGAACGTAGAAACCATAAAACATTAAAGTTCTTAGAAACTAGAAACCATTAAGAGCGAGATATTTCCCAACGTCTTCCTAACTATCCCAAGGTGTCTTCAAGCTTCCGATGCATAGGAAATGACAAAGCCTTTATTACGGGGTGGACTCGCGGATGCGGTTTCTGATTTGTGTTCTTTCGATATCGGTAGGTCTTATCAAGCTTGAATGCGGGTTGATCTCCTTAATCGAGTGAGCTCGTCTTCGATGCGGGCTGCATCATATTCTTCGATGATATTCGTGTTTATTGCAAGGAATTGGCCCCTCATCTTGGTCTTCTTCGCCAAGTATATGCTACTACGTGTCACCACCACCTGGCGGTCAAACACTCGAAGTGCAGCTTTGCCACGCCCACTATTTAATTCCTTGGACATATTGTTTCAGCGCATGGTGTCTCCGCTGTTCCTACAAAGCTTGAAATGGTTCAAAACTGGCCAATCCTAACAACACTCAAGCAGGTGCATGGTTTCTTGGGGTTAATCAGCTATTATCGTCGTTTCATCCCCACTTTGCGACGATAGGCACCCCCCTCACGGACCTTCTCACCAAGGACGGGTTCGCTTGGTGCGTATAAGCCGAGCACGCCTTCATCTCCCTCAAAGACGCTTTGAGTCATGCCCCGATATTGGCACCGCCCGATTTTTCCATTCTCTTTATTGTGGAGACCGACCCCAGCAGCGTAGGAATTGGAGCAGTATTGATGCGGTTCGAGCATCCGCTGGCCTTCTATAGCTGCAAACTTTCACCCTCATGCGCAGCAAGTCAACTTATGTGCGTGAGTTGTTCGTAATACAATGCGCCGTCCAAAAGTAGCGTCAATATTTGCTTGGGGCTCACTTCATTATTCGGACGAATCGTAGGCCGTTGCACCATCTTCTTAAGCAAACCACTAGACACTAGAACAACAATAATTCCTCTCGAAATTGGTCGGCTTTGACTACCCTATTGAATACAAGTTGGGCAAGAAAAATGCAACGGCGGATGCCTTGTCAAGGGTTTATGACGACGTCAACTAGGAAAGTGCACTTTTGACATTATCATGTCCTGTGAATGCTAACCTTGACACCCTTTGTGCCGAGCTACTGCTAGACCAGCATACAAAGAGCATCATCGATGGCCTCCGGCATGCACCTAACTCCCACCTTGGGTGGTCTTACTCATCAGTTCCGCTCCGCCACTATGGCTGCTTGTTCTTACCAGCAAACTCTTGCCTTGTGCCCTTCCTTCTATCAAATTATCACTTAAGCTTACACGGTGGTCACTCTAGGGTACAACGGACCTTACAACGCATCTCCGCATATTTTCGGTGGGACAGCATGCGCAAGGACATCGCCAAGTTTGTCCAAGCATGCGATGTTTGCCAAAAGTGCAAACCAACCAACCATCACCTCTACGGGTTACTTCAGCTCATTGCTCCACCCGACTCATTATGGATCGATCTCTCTATGGACTTCATCACACATTTACTATCCGCCGGGTATATAGCCATATTAGTGGTCATTGATCATTTTTCCAAGGAGGCCCACCTCGCTTCACCGCCGCTTCGCTACACCGCCACCAAGGTGGCCCAAGTTTTCTAGACTATAGTAGGAAAACTACACAGCATACCTCACTCCATTATTTCCGACCGTGACCCAATTTTTCATAGTGCCTTTTAGAAGGAGTTGTTTAAACTCTAGGGAACAAAGCTGCACTTCTCATCCACTTACCACCCGCAATCAAACGGACAAATGGAGCATGTCAATCATTGCATTGAATAATTCCTTCATTCATTTGTTCATGATAACCCTCCAAATGGTCCAAGATACTTAGCTAGGCAGAGTACCACTACAACACCACATTCCAGGCTTCTACCGATATGACGCCCTTCGAGGTGACATTCGACCGAAAACCTCCCTCCCTCTTGGCCTATTGTGTGGGCACCAATGCCGTCGAAGCGGTCGATCATGACTTGCACTCACGTGATATAATCTTGTCTCGGTTACATGCCAATTTATCCAAAGCTTAGGTGGTCATGAAAACCCAGGCAAATAAGCACCATATTGATATTTCTTTCAAACCAAGCGATATGGTGCTTCTTTGCCTTCATCCTTATTGCCAGCTGTATGTTCGCAAAAACTCAGCCCACAAGCTTGGGCTTCCCTACTATGGTCCGTTCCCTGTGGAGGAACGCCAAGGACAAGTGGCTTCTCAACTTTCCCCGCCAGCTTCTAGTCACATACACTCGGTTTTCCTCTGTTCACTACTCAAATCATATACGGCTTCACAATCCAATAGGGTACACCCACTCCCAAATGCAGCTGTTGATCACAAACCCATTCACAAGCCACTAGCATTTTTGGGTTAACAAGTTATTATGAAGGACTCTAAGCCGGTCTCATAGGTGTTAGTTCAATGGCGGGTTCTCACGCCCGAAGACTCCAGTTGGGAGGATGAGCATCTCTTGGATAATACTTGACTTAAGGGCAAGTCGTCTCTCTATGGGGGAAGGAATGTTACATCCTAAGGACTGCAAGTATATTCACGACACAAAAACATGCCTAAACAAGGCTAAGGAGGATCGCATTCCATTTATAATGAGGATAGTAATCAGCATTAATAAGGATAGCTATCAATCGGTTTCTATCTATAAGGATAGCCATCAATCGGTTTCCATTTATCAATTAGTTTCTATCTATAATTGATATCCATATGTGTACTCGGCTATTTAAGGGGGCCATTAGGTTATACTAAAGAATCAAGCAATTACAATTCTATTCCTACCTCTCTTCCTTCTTTCTCCTTCTCTTTTCTATTCCTGCTATATCAACTATTCTCTTAAATGCAGCCCTCCCTCCACCGGTCCACCGTTGCTGCACGCCACCATCCCGATGGTCCCGTGCAGCTTCCCGACACCATCAATGTCTACAGAAGCTCCAGCATGTCACCACAGTAGCCTGATGTCCAACCGCACGTCCGCCGTCTCGATGCCATCCTACCGTCCTACTATACCCCGCTCGCCCGTGGCACCAGGTGCCGATCAACCACTGTTTGGTGGTTGATCAACCCCATTTTATCTTTAAAACGATATCTAACCTAGCTGCTACTTTGTACTAGACTTCTTTGCTAGTTTGGAGTTCATTTTTGCTGCAAGATCAAGCTAAAAGGAGCTATTTTTTGGGCGAATTCACAGCTAGCGCATGTGCAGACTTTTAAGTAATACAAGGTAATTTTCTTTACTTTGATTTGCAAATATGTGATCGATTGATTTGAGTTTGTACATATTTATGATTTTTTTGTGATTCGACATATTTTTGTCATCAAAAGTTGAAATATAAACTCTTCTTGCTAAACAAGTATCGAATCCCGAGTTTGATAATCGAAAGGAGCAATCTTTGCAAGTTTGACCACAAAGTCTCAATTTTTATCATAATATTCGGAAACAAGATGCTTTAATTGAATTGATTCATGTCTTTAGGCATAATTTTTTGAATAAAAAAACCCTAAATCTAAATTAGGAAAGTCTCTTTCCTAATGGGCAACGGTTTTCCTAAATTGGACATGTCCTATCTGTGACTATTAGGATACGATCCTCCGATTTAGTGAAAAACGGGAATTTAGCCAATCCAATCTATGTCCATTTAGATCCAACTCTCTATTTTCGATAAGTCGACTTTGGATTTATGCCATAATTTTTTGAAAAAATACAAAAGGTGGATATTCATGTTGATCTTGATTGCTATCTTGCTTTACTTGGAATTTCGGACCCCTCTTGATTGATAGTGTTTTGATTTTAATTCCATGTATCTAAGATTCCTAAAAGATTTAGAAAGATATGGTTTCCTAAAAAACGTATCTAAATAAAATTTTTAGGAAGATTTGGTTTCTTAGAAACCTCATCTCATTGGAAAATTTGGAATATAATTAAGATAATGAAATCTTCATGCTTATCTTCAAATGGCTGAAAATTCACATAAAAAGTGCAAAAAAGCTCAGCTCATCTTGTGTAATCTCATGCATATCTCAAGTCGATAAAAAATTTTGGAGAGGAAGTGCAAAATTTTGTCATCTTGCCATATCTTATGTTATATTCTTGCACATCTTATGTCATCCATACATATCTTGAGTATTTCATGTCATCTTTGCATCATCTCATTGCATATCTTATGTTATCCATGTTTGCATTATTATATTTTGCATATTCCACATATTCCAACGCATAACATTTTTGTGTATCACCCTTCTCCCACACCATATTTTTCGAAAAAAATCATTTATGCATGTCATATTTTTGTGCCACATCGTATTTCCATTTATCACATAACACACCTTGTCATGCTATATTTGTTCTTCTTTATATCATGTCATGACATGTTATGCAGTATGGAAAGTAGTGCTTAGTCTTTTTGTGTCTTAGGACAGTTAATTACACTTGCATGCTTAATCTATTTTGCTTGCATAATTGTTTTGCATGCTACTCATATTAATTGCATGATAGGTTGGAGTAAATTGTCTTGCATTTTGTGCCATGTTTCGTATTTATCTTGCATGTTTTAAATTGATTAGTTAATCTTAAAAATATGGAAATATGGTTTAATTTTGCATGACCTTGCATATCATCCCATCATCTAAGTAGAACTCTCATTGTGTTCATACCATTCATACATTACATTTAAATAAGTGAAAACATAAAATCACCTTATTTGATCTTAAACTAAAATCGATCGATTGAGTTGCCAAAATTAGGATTTTTCATGAAATTTAAAATATTGAAAGGGCATTAGTTTTAATTAACTAGTGTAACCAAGTCTCAAAACTTAAAATCTTTAGTTTGTAGAATTAAAATAATTCTCCTTCTATTTTATTTAAGTTCCTAATCAACCTACCAAAAGACGATTAGTGGCGGTTTCAAACTTTAAATCATCTATATAAATCAAAGTTGCGAATTGGTAGGGTTTGGGAGAGTCCGTAATAGGCTAATCATCTAATTTATGTAATAATACATTAGCCTAAATTTTTAGTTCGTGACAAAGATGAGAGGAAGAAGAGAGAACAAGCGTGACTAGTTGGAAAAGATGCTCAGACTGTTGTCATGATAAATCAAATCAACCATACTTTAGGAAACGGTAAAAATCCAAACTCCATCTCACCAAAAACCACAAGGAGCTTTTACATGTGTTTTTTGGGCTATAATTGCCCTTGTCTATCTCTTAAGTAACCAATAAGCATACAAATTTATTTTATCCTCAAAACTTCCACCAAACGTCGAAGACTCCACATAGCCGATCGATTAGTTTGTTGAGCGAATCATGGCTCGAGCCACCTTCCTTCACCGCGCGCCTGGCCATTCTTCCTAGGGCTTGGGCCCTTTCCCTAGCCCTCCTCCCTTCTTCTCCACCCATCAACTCCCTCACACCGTGGCAAACTTCTTCCCAAGGAACACACAACCTTCGACCCGACCCGTCTGCCCAATTTAATTCGATTCCTGCCCCAAGCCCATTTATGACTTGCTTCACGTTCAACGGTTGTTCGCTACCATGGGCCAAGCCAAGATCGGCACGTCTGCCGATATGCTCTCGAGAACCGAGTTCCAGCTACAGTGGCTCAGGAACCCCCTATTGACTTGTGACCCAATATCTGCCGCTGGTCAACCCATTCCCTTTGCTATCAACCCCTTGCTTGATTCAAGCCCTCCTCCACACCTTTGGGTACACACCAGGTCGCTGACCGGATGACCCTTATGAACCGAACGCCCGATTCCTTCAACCCGAATGCAATTTCGTCCAATTGTGTGTCCGTAACATCGGCCTGCATCCCGAATGAGACGTACAATACGGACGCTGGGGTGACTTGGTCGTTGAGCCATTCCATTGCACTAGTACTGTCCTTTATTTGACTAGAGTTGGGCTTTTCACAATCTTTGAGCTTCTTATCATCACCACACAGGAAAAGAGGACCTACACACTAAGCATTGGCTCCTTTACGATAGAAGGACTCAAAAGATGAGATGTGGCTTCTTTCTAGTTCCTCGAAGCTGTTGACAACCACCCCCAACTATTCACATCAGCCTTGGCAACTTTCCACAAGAATCGAGAAGCTGGATTGTTTGGATCCAAGTTCCTTATCAACTCCGGGACGTCCAATATGGCCAGGTCGAACGGGACCCTCATGCTTGGGAGATCTAGGGAACTAGGGTCCTGGGAAGCCGAAGGCTTCAAGTGAGGCACGTATTGGCATAAGTATTTAGAAATGGCCATGGTGAGGACACTCATCCCATGGAACACCAGCCTAGGGACACCGAAGGCTTGGCACGACTCGAGGGTCCAACCGAGGAAGAAATTGGAGATGACGCATAGAGGAAGGCCGGCCTCCGAAGCCGACATCGACGCCAGGACATCCTCGAAAGGATTCTTGAGCTGCCTGGTAGCGTTGAGGAAGGCAAAGTGCAGGCCCATCAACGAAAGTTGGGAGGTGTTTTTGCAGCCTTCTAGGAGGCCATAACCCTCGGATGGGAATGGGATTTCGACGGCATGTATTGTAGGGGAATTTGGTAGGTGTTGGGTGATTGATTTTGCATTTGAAGGGAAAAGTACACTAGAAGTGCCATAACTTTTGTACGGCATTCACTTGAGTGCCATAACTTTCACAACGTTCACTTAAGTGCCATAACTTTTAAAAATTGTTCACTTGAGTGCCATGTTGACGTGGCAGCCGGAAAAGTTATTGTAGACGCTGGAAAGATGATGTAGTATGCCGAAAAGCTGACGTGGCACGCGCAGAAAAATTACTGTAGTACTCAAGTGAACGATTTTTGAAAGTTATGGCACTTAAGTGAACGTTTTGAAAGTTATGACACTCAAGTGAATGCCGTACACAAGTTATGACACTTCTAGTGTACTTTTCCCGCATTTGAAGGAGTTGTGATAATGGTCACTTTGATATTCCTGCGAAAGAGTGCTTTGGAGAGGTCTAGTATGGGCAGTGTATGGCCTTGGGCCATGAAAGGGAAGATCACAACATGGGGTTGTCGTTGCTAGATGGACATTAGAGAAGGCATTTGCTTTATGTTGGATCTGATGTTTTGAGGGGATTAACGTTCGAGGGGTGTTCTTGTTTTTGGTCTTTGTGGAAGGCGTATGGGTTTATGCATGCATATATAGAGAACCATGCACTACCGAGCGACCATATTCAATTTATAGTTTATTTTTTCTCTCATAGGAATGTGGGTCAATATTAGCCCGTGGTTAGCAAACTAGAATAAATTGGTACGCCGACCAAGGAATTATTTTTGCACGAGAGCTTTCGTCTCTTTCTGTTTCTGCTCTATTCTCGTCCCACCAAATGTCCTTCATGGATCAGATCTACAGTTAGAATTACTAAAAAAGTATCAAAATATTTGTAATGATTCCAATTGTAGACCAGATCCATGATGGACATAAAACTCGTTCCTTTAATTTTGAAACCTTTGGGTGCGCATGATAACACTTCTACTTCTTAATTTATTTGCCGGAAGTCAATCTGGCAGAGAAATCCGTTTGGTAAAAATACTTCCGAAGTAGAAATCTGTTTGGTAAAAAAATTGACTTATGGTAGGATTTTTCACTTATAATAGGATTTTTTGCCAATTTTGAGAAGTAAAAAATTTTCACTTCTGGTCCAACTTCTCGACTCCGGAATCACTTCTTGGACCACACTCGCCTCCGTCAACCACCACTCGCCCACCGCCGCCACGGCCACCCGCCGGCCCGACCCCCGCTACCGCCGTCGCCCACCTACTGCTGCCGCCGCCTCCGACCTCCAGCCACCGCTGCCGCCACCCGCTCGCCAACCGTCGAAGATTTTTTTTAATAATATTTCAAAAATAGAAATTTTCAATACTTACAAAACAAATTTCTCTTAGCAGAAGTCAATCTACAGCGGAAGTAGAAAAATCAACTTCTAGTCAACAGTTAATTTCTAGTAGAGAGAAGTGTTACCATGCTCGCCCTTTGATTCCGGCGAGTCACGAGGCATATATGCCCACATGGGATTGGCGTCTCGTCCAATACAATATGTCCGTATGCAGTTAATGTAGCAGTAAATAAAAAGAGTCAATGGTTTTCAGTGAATTGTGCCATTCGGCTAGTTACGACAAGATGTTTTATTTATTTATTTGGTCAAGGAAGCATTTCTTTCATTACTAAGTAGGAAATATACCAAAATAGTGTTCAAAATCATAACATAACAAAGACCAAACAAAGAAAAATGGTTTAGACGGCCTATTCGAGTCGAGAGGGTCGGCCCAACGAGCCTTTGCCACCCAATCCGCAGCCCGATTTGCTTCTCAAGGACAAAAAGCTAAGAAAACGCCATTCAATCGGCCCAGGCAAATCTTGCATTGCATCACCACAGACCGAGCAGCCCAGGCAGTTTCTGTCTTCAAAAGAAATGCAAGATAAGAATAATTGAGAAAAGACGAAAAAAAAGAGAGATTAAAAAGGTCAAAGATTATTAAAAAGAAATGCAAGATAAATAAGAATAATTGAGTTAAGAAAATGATATCAGATATCAACAATTACGGGAAGAAGAAAGCACACTGGAATAGTGAATAAAAAGATGAAAATGAGACGCACAAAATCAAAGCGCAAAAGAGTACTTAGTATTTAAACTAGTATAACATATGTCTGAGAAGCGCCCAATATACTCCACTATGAGGATTGGAGTCAATGACCATTTCTAAAATAAAATTCAACTTACTAGTCAAAAATGGTGTATGAATTATAGTTTTTTTTTTTCTAGTAAACATCAGCATATATATGAAACATTGTTAAGCAAAATTTAAAAATATAACGATGTAAAAATTTGCAAATGAGTATTGAAATAAACATTACAAGTTATTTATATGAACAAACATCGGCGTTGTAATAGTACCCACTGTAATTCATCTCACGACGAAATGTCTTTCACCGAAATTAGTTCTTCGGCTTTTAAACGTAGGAAGATGGTCTTGTAGCAAATCCAAATAAGAGTCATCCAGAAATTCAGGAAATCAACGCGTAGAAACTTCAATAAAATTATATAAACGTAAATTGAACTGGAGTTTGACTCAACGGAACAATCTAGAAAGGACGATTCTACAAACAGACCAACGCATACAAACTTTGTTGGAGTTTGACTCGACGATAAAGTCTTAACACGCTTCAACACTACACTAGAGTTTAACTTGACGACAGAGTGACTAGGATGAAGATAAATTCCAAAGTTTGCCTTGACAACGAGATTTCGAAAGCCATCAAAGAAATTTAAAGTACAATGCAGAAAGTAAAGATAAAGATAAAGTGGTTTGATTTGCTCAGGGGCTGTCTTGATGGATGCTTGGTGGTACTTACAATGGTTGAATGGCTAACTACTCTTCGACAATTATAACTTTTGAAGCGCCCTTATCGATTGCTTCCTCATTTGCTGTTCTTCACGAACCGCTTGACCAAGTCCTCGAGCAGTTATTTCTAGCCCAAGCCATGAACCATGTAGTTCTTCAATGACTTTCAGCGGTTTGATCCTTCTCTCCTTCATCCCCATCGATCGTGCCCACGTTCTTTACTCATCATGAATCTCATGACTGAGTATTCATGTGGTTGTACTAAGGCTTGAGTAACTATAGATGGCCATTCTCCTGCCGAATGTTTAAATCGTGACTATCTACTAAATCTGGCGCGTATACCAAAAGATACTTCAAATTATTGGCGGTATTTATCATCTGTTGCTAGCGTCGAAATCTGCAACTATTTCACTTCCCTCATCGTGTTTTGTTAGTTGGACACATGGCATTAATTTATGTCATTACCAATAAGCAATCCGACATTTTATGGCAAATCGATAATAGTGGTAATCCTCACGTGTTGTGCGCATGATCTTCTCATATCCTCGTATTCTACTTTCAATCTTCTCCTCAAGCTTCAGGCACGTGTACTGATAGGTGAGCTATTTTTAGTGTCAACATATGCCACTTTTAAAAGAATTAAAAAAATTAATTCATTTAAAGAATACATCGACTTCGCGCGATTTTCATTGCGGCCAGATTTAGAGTGTAACCTACAACCTGACGCTTCGTACTCCACGCACAACCAGCCAGGCTGTAATTCCTATAATATTCTGACACATTTCCTGATCGCTCGTGGATATCAATTCCTATGATCATATTTTCCTCGAATCTCTAGCCCTTTTGAAACTCGGCTACGAAAGGTAAAAATTGAGCCATTTTGTTTATTCTTTCTTGCATCTTTAAACCCTAAACCCCAGTCTACACTTCTTCAAGTGTTTTACCGATTCGAATGGTGTCAAGTTCATCTCAACCTTCCTCTGCAAAGACCATCGCAAATGTTGATGATCTGAAATGAGACGAATATTCCAATAACTGCCGTTTCCGTCTTCTAAATTTACTTGATGAGTACTCAGACCAGCTGGTTCTCGGTCCCTGTTCCCTTAATCATCAACACATTCCAACTTCCCTTCGGTATTGCTTCCCTACGAAGCTCGATGAGTTACTTCCCATTCAAAGACCTTTCATAATGGACATCTGGGCAACAGAAACATCTCCATTTCAAGGTTTCCCCTCGTTTGAACCAGATTTCCATGGGTGGCACATTCGGCTAAACGAGGATACTCTTACATTGCTTTCCTGGAGAAAATCCGGTGTGAGTACTGCTTTGGAGGTCAGTATGTTATCTTATGATTTGAACCTTGGGCTTCTTGGTGCTGCTGTTAGTTTTTGGTCACCATCGACTAATTGTTTCTTCTTCCCATAGGATCCCATGTCGATCACTCTACCATGACTGGTTTCTTTACATATGGTATTCCTTTTGAAGAAGCTGAGTCTCTAGAAATTCCTCTTATCCCTGGTAGTGCTCTTGCTTATGAAAGATTTATCGATCGCTTCCATTCTTCTTCTACCCAGTTAGCCTTAATGAACATACAAATTTCCTGCTTTACTGGCTCTCCAAATACTTCTTCCTCAACTCGTCACTTAAGATATTCAAGGACTTAACGCAGATAGCTTTGAACCTCGCAGGAGGCAACCGGATTGCCTTAGGTCCACTTGTTCTAGCTGCATTATACGGGGGATTTTATCCCGCATCCCATGCAATGAGGTCTACATCCTTAGCGTTGAAGTCTACGGGAAAGGGAGATGGGACCTTATTTGGGCCGTTCTGGATCCCGCAATGTTAAATGAATCTTCTTTCACATCCCCTTTCCATCGACGGGTCTCGGGAGTTCTGCCTGTGGGCCTCTCTAGAATTCAGACCAAACTCCCCTGTGGATGCTAGCTACAAAGTTGTCCTCCATTAGATGTTCCTAATGTTGTCTCTACTTTCGCTTTTCATTTCCAATTACTTCTCGAAATGGACCATGCCAAAGTCGAATTTTTCGGATATGACGACGAGGCATTTAACTTTCTTTTTTACTTCACCGCTCAAAAGAGTCTTTCTGATCTTTGGGCATGTTTACTCACCCAAGTCGATCTGCCATTAAGGTTGTCCACCAAAGGGATTGCTTTATTCTGGCTTTGAAATTTACTCCCCTCAGTATTGTGCCAGACAATTTGGATTAGCTTAAGCAGCCCCATGCCTATTCCATATTCTCTTGAGTTTCCCTATATGTCTAAGAGAAAGTATAGTTTGGCCTCCTGAATGGACCACTTGGTGGCTTTCCTTTGCCCTCAAGAGTCCATAGGAATCTGCTTCGAGGACTGCTGTAACGAGGATTAAATGGGGTACTTCCAAGGATAAGCCAAAGGGTAGTGACAAGAAGGGAAAGAAACTCATTGATTCTGAGGACTGTACAGGGTCCCCTGCTCGGATTGAAACTCGGAAAGTTAAGAAAGACCAAGCAACAAGCTGAGGGTATTAAAACTCGATCTTCTAAGTTGGGTGCATCGACACAGGTGAAGGGCAAGGAAAAAGTTGTAGAGGCCAAAACCAAAAGAAAGGGTAAACCTCTAACTGTGCATCTTCCATCTCCGTCCTTTTGTAATTCTGTCCTCTGATGAATTTTCTTCATAACAGGTCTAAAGACTCTTTCTATTCCTAAAAATCCCCATGCACCCGAGTAATCTTAACTTTCTCCAGATGAAGAACAAATCCACAGCGATGAGCCTTTATCCGAGAGGATTAGAAGGAAGTCTAAAAACGCCAGACGACCTTACTCAAAATGAGAACTCGCCCCGTCCTGCTTCACCTACCGTTGGTATTACGAAACTTCAGACTATCTCTGAAGATCATTCCGCTTCTCCGAGTGGCTCTTTTCATCCACCTGTTCTTTCAAGCATATCCCTTATTGCTGCTCCGACTCTTTTAGCAAATTATGGAGAGCATATTTTGGTACTCATATGTACACCGATTTCTTTCTATATATCGTATCACCATAATCATTGGGACTCACTTTTGTATGTGGTTAAAGTTCGCAAAACATACCTATCGATTCATCCCAGCGGTCTTCAGTGGCTGAACCAGCTGTCTTACTCCTTACAGCTCCAGGACAAGGTACCTTTTCGACCTTGTTTTCTTATTTGTCACAATAATTGGACAATTGGCCTTGCTCTCGCGATTGCCCCAGACATCTTACCAGCATCGACGTCAGAATCACCACTTTTTGGGTTGAATATAACAGACGATACACTGCCTAGTTCGTCAGTTCCTGAAGTTGAAACTAGCCCCGTGCTGCTAAACCACCTTCCAGCACAGAATTTTGCCTGACCTCATCAATCGATTCAAGCTGAAGATTCTCCGCATTATCTGGCTAACGCCAAACAAATCCTAGAGGAGGCCTCCTGCGTTTTGGCTGTCAATCCAGATACTCTAGTCTCTTGGATCCCAACCTCTCTAAAGGATACTAAATCCTTGTTTCTAAACGAAACACGTGCGGAAAACGTACTATAACATGCCCAATGAATCACTAATTTGTACCATCGATCGGAGTACGATCACATGAGGGAACGTATTCATAGTTGACAAATTAAGAGCTTCCGACGAACAGCCTTGCAAGAATCAATCATCCAAAAATCGAATGCGAGAGAGGTTTTGGAGCGTTACTGTTCTTGAGAGAGTTTTATTTAAGTAAAAACTGTCGTGAGGGAGAAGCGTTGGTTCCCACTCTCTCCACTTATCTTTTTTATTCAAATAAGATATCTCCCTTTTTTTTTGTAACCTCCGATAACCGATATAGGTTATCAGCGTCCATCATGATCATGGGATCACAGGCATCAATCAACGGTGACGGATTAATTAATTCAAATCCATTAATTCTAATATCTTCCACTCGCACATTATGGGCTATACATGATACCCTTTTCTCTGCAAGTTTCATATCGGCAAATAATTCGTGCGACTAGCATACATTGAGAGCTCATTGCCATACATCCGTTAGGAGTACATAGCAGCTCAAAAAATGGACATAATCAATAGTAAATTTTTGTATGTCGTACCCTAGATCGATCGGTCACATTTACATCTTTCTCGATCTTTTTGAAGTATGATACGTTGCATTCACAATTATGATCACACAAAATGATTATAATTAACCGATCTGTGAATACACAACTATCATGTAACTCAAAGTCTAAATCGGTCTTCCTCTTCCTTTAAACCTCTCAATCTCGGTTCAATGTACTTTTCTAAAAATGTCCCATTAAATCGAATCAATCTCATGACCATTGGCAACACTCTAAGATAGCAAATACTGAATAGAAAGCTTGAGAATAAGTCAGAGTCGTGAAGGTACGAAATGAAGAATCCCAATCCTCGAGAGGTTCACACTGCTTGAAAGTTGCGATCAAAATTTTTGCCAATTCTCATTAGTCATCTCTTACATACGTAGTATGAAATATGTATTACGATATTCTCTCCTTCCTCATGGAGCGTATGTCTTTCCACTTAATGTTGTACAGATGATAATTCAAACATACTCAATGTCTAACTTGAGTTCATATATCTACTATGCTCAAAAGTATCCATCAGCACTCACATCCGGCAAATGGAGACATTACATTCAAGGCAAGAATATTCCTATACACAGCCAAAGGAGAGGTTTACGATGGAAGAGCACAACTTTGAGAGAACAAGAAATTATATATATATATATATATATATATATATATAGAGAGAGAGAGAGAGAGAGAGAGAGAGAGAGAGAGAGAGAGAGAGAGAGAGAGAGAGAGAGATCAAAGGGAGAAGGCAACCACAAGGAGACAAGTCAGAGAAATCTAGAAGGAAGATAACCCGGACAAAAGCTTTTCCCGCAAGAAATTTGTTGTTTCGAAGCTTCCATGATTGACAACGCTGCAACCCTAACAACGTGCTGCCTGCGTCTCCGGGTTGTACCGAAAGTAGCCTAAGTCCCTCCCCGACCCACTGTACATCACCGTCCAAGTGACCTTGCTACAAGCCCTAATCTGGAACCCGTATATGGAGATGACTCGTTACATGGTGTTCTCTACTTTGCAGGTTGTTTGAGCAAACCACCACCATCCGTGGATCTATCACGGAGAATTAGCCGAGAGCCCAAGGGTCTCTGTTACCGCAAGCCGCCACAACTCCAACGCTTCGGCGATTCGTTGCACTACATGTTGATATATCTATGCCTAACAAAGCCATTATCCAGTCCAAGAAATATCTTCGATTGGTGATCACGACCTCATCGTGCCCAGTCCGCAAGATAACTTCTATCATTGTTCTTTGCCGAGTGAAGGGAAACAATCCCATATCTATAACAGCGGGTTACACGGAACTCATATGCCAAAAACTATACTTGAATCACTAATCGTAAAAGTATATCACGTAACGGACATACTATGACGTACCGGGGCGTTACAATGCTAGCAAGCTCTATTTTAATATGATATTATAGATAATAAAAGGTGCATGCGGAAGCTAAATAAACTAAAAAAATAATCAATGGCCATACAACATACATACAAGTGCATGTATACAAACGGTAGACACAATGCCTAAAAGGGTATGCCCTTCCTTAGGGTTCCCTACTTGTATAGTCACACACAAACATACATAACGTAAACATCCAAGTTTATACATACATACATACATACATACATACATACATACATACATACATACATACTAGTTAGTTACAGTATCTTTTCATTAAACGAAATCACAAAATATATTGGGAGTATTTGAAAGGAAATAGCTCTACTCCAAAGTACTATCCAAAACCACCTTCAACGAGCTTTAACGCCATCGTTATCTTCCATGGTCTCACCTCTGTTTTGTCCTCGTTTTTGCTTTGAAAAAGGGTTACATCAATGAGAGTGAACTAAAACTCATCTAGTAGGAACTTTCTAAACCAATCAACTAAACTATATATTTGTCACTTGATCGGACAAACTCCACAATAGCAGTCACTACCCAAATCACATAGAATCACCGTGCAATCCACACGCACAACATCAGAGACAAGCGGATATGAGGCTTGACTACGACACCACACATTGTGCAACACGACTCTCACATGCATGAGCATGAACGTGACTCCTTATTTAGTTTTCCCTTCCAATTCATAACTATTTTTCATGGGACACAGGCCATGGTTACTTGAGGGACACATGCCTCAATTTTGTCTCCGAGAGACACAGACCTCAATTCTAAGAGATAAACACCTTAGCTTTTCGTCCATGTAACACCGGTCATGTTGGTGGCTAGTGATTTCACCTAGAGGGGGGTGAATAGGTGATAGAGTGTGATTTTAAGAATCTATTGCGGAATTTAGATCACACAGCGTAAAACAGAGATCTCGGATGATGGAGACAGAGTATATCGCAACGAGCAAGTAATTCGATTGATGCGGGATATGTAATATGATCAATACGCACTGTTCGTGTGCGGTTTAGCTATCACAAGATATCTAGAGTGATCAAAGTAAGAGATAAGGAAAACCGTACAGAGGATTTATAGTGGTTTGGCTTTGATTAAGCCTACGTCCACTTCTTCAACCGATGACCAATCGGCTGGATTCCACTAGTAAGCTACTCGGAAGTTACGGATTAGTGATCTCCTTGACACGCAGGACTTCACACCTAGCGCTCAACACTCTTGTGTACACCTCCTCACAGTTACAATGGATGGATCAAGAAGTGTGTTGGAAATAGAATTCGCTCTATCTAAGAATTATGAACACTTTTCCCCCTTAACGCCGATCTCTTTTTTCCCTTCGTTTTCGAGATGTCTTTTGTACTCTTCCGCCTCTAATCTAACCGTTGCAAGGCATCCATAAGAGATCTCTCCAAATCTACTCTTTTGGACGAGATGATTACCAAAAGAAGATCTCTTAGCCATTGGGGATCGCCAAAGAAAAGTCTTCCCCGCTTGAATCAAATCGCCCATACAATTATGATCCCGAGTTTCCATAGATGGTTTCTTCCATTTGGAAAGTCTTTGTTTGTCTCCTTGGTTCCGCATCCTTGATTGATCTCTGTCACCGAGAATCTTCAAGAATGATCCAACTGGATGGCGTCCGTTGATATGCATCAATTAAGCTTAATTTGTATTCCTCTTGAAGTTCTGATTCACGCTCGTGAAGTACTTCTCTCGGAGTTTGAGTGTCATTCCAACGCTCGAGTTATCCCCGCTCATCGTCCGAGCTCGAACCAGCATCTGAGACTCTCGTAAACAACATCTAAGCCAAATCATTTTGCCAGATTCAATCCTGTGCATCCCTGTACGAAAGGATAATTTGCAAAACAAGTAAATCACGGCATTATCTCAAAACACAAGAGTACTTGGATTGTTTTGTCAATTTCAAAACCATCTTGAGATTTTTCTCAATAGGTCATAGGTAGCTTGAGGGACACAGGCCTCAATTTCTCTTACTCCGGGGCTTCTAAGGGATATAGGGCTTATGCATTCCATTCCAACGGGATACAGGTCGTGGACTTCCCGATTTTCCTCCGACTTCCACGGGGTATCATTTGGATACAATCGAGTGTCATCTTGTCCTTGTAGGGGCATAGGCCGATGGGATCCCCGATTCATTCTTTCCATTTTCATGCACACCAACCATCGATCCCATACACAATCGACTTTCAATACACCAGGCAAAACAATCAATCACATGCACTCGACCACAACTTTTTAGGCCATAGACACAACTCATGCTTCGATACTTAGATGAAATGCAATTGACGCCACAACTTGACCATTCAGAATCGCGAGATCTCACTTCCCTAATCATTTCCAACAAGCATAACCCAAACATGTCACACACATTACACGGCCACAAGGTCAAGCGTTCATATGCAAACCACCACACGACAGATTGTTCGTCTGTTTGACATTGGGAGAGGATTGTGTCAGGTTTCTCTCACTGTTCTTCACTATTCTTCTCTATGATCTTCACCGAAGAAGAAAACGACATTCTCTCTATTGAACATGAGAACCGATATGAACATTATCGCCTTTGAAAGGAGTAATGCCTTTGGTAGTTAACTCTTGGATGGGCAATAGGCTGGGTTAGCCCATCTTGGGCGGCCCATCCATCTATATAACCCAACATCTCCCATTCGCCCATGGGGAGCTAAACATAACTCTATCTTCTCTACTATAAGAGCTCGTTGTAATACATCCATTGGGAGTATAGAGCAGCTCTACCGAGCTCATTGCCATACATCTGCTAGAAATATATAACAGCTCAAATTAGATACATTACCTCAGAGTAGATCCGACTTGCAGTACACTGGATCAATCGGTTACATTTACACCATATCTCTCTTGATCTCTTTGAGTTCTTGAATTCATCATATTCACAATCATGATTAAGCTCAAATAATCATAATTGGTCAACATGTGAATACAAAGATAGAATGTCACATCAAAATAAATTGATCTTCCTTACCTCTTAAATCTCTCAATTTCAGTTCAAATCGCTTTTCTAGAAATGCCCCATGAGATCGAATCAATTTCATGACCATTAGCAACACTCTAAGATAGCGAACGTTGAATAGAAATTTTGAGAATAAGTAAGAGTTGTATGGGGACTTATTTGAGGAAATCTTATCCTCACGAGTATCAAAAACGACATAAAAGTTAAGATCAAAACTTTTGCCAACTCTTATTGGTCGTCTCATGCATCGTAGTATGAAGTACGTATTATGGTATTCTCTCCTTTCCCATGAGCGTATGTCTTTTCACTTAATATCGTACAGATGTAGTTAAGACATATCTAATGTCTAACTTGAGTTCACAAATCTACTCTCTTGAAAGAATCTATTATAACTCATATTTGGTATTAAAGACAGATAAAGCGAAATATGTGGGTTATCTCACTTTCGACATAATAAATATTATGATCTCAACTTAACACTATGTTAAGGTGGCATCCATACTTTAAGCTTGAGCTCTCAATTATCACATAAATAATTAGTTTAAAATTGTCTTATCTCTATTTGTCACACAATAAACAGAGTCAATTATTCGTGCAAGTAAGCTAACCTCTTATCTCGCGGACATTCCTTCTCAGCATAATACGCCTAGCATTAATATGCATAAATATCGAATAATCTCAAGCATCAATAATAACGGTACATACCATTAACTATGAACTTTGGCAAAAACAAATATCCAAGATCGCAACTTCTATGCAGTCCTAGAGATTTCAATATAGGGAACTAATCCCTTTGTCAACACATGACCAAGGAAAACTCCTCTAGGAATTGACTTCATCTTAAGATCTGCAATCATTCTATGCATAGATACATACTGTATGTTCACATCTTATCGTATAATCATATCTTTTACAAAATTGTACTTCGAGTCTATATGTTTGGTCTTGCAATGGATCTTTAGTGTAAGCTATTACTGCTTGGTTATCGCAATTAACCTATAATTAAACCTGTAGTACTCTTAGCAACACCTCATTGATCCAAAATCTCTTAAGCCAAACACTCTCTCATATTGCTACTAATAATGTCACAAATTAAACTTTGATTGTGGATAAGGCTATACACGTTTGCTTCTTACTACTCCATGATATGGCACCATTATTAAGTAAGAAAGCAAATTCAAAGGTAGAATTTCTCTTATCTAAACCTCATCTTCCGTCAACATCAGTATAGCCTTTAAGGCACAGATCTCTACCTTGATTACTCAATTAATAATTAGCAGTACCATTCAGATACCTTAAAATTTTATTGACGGCAAGTCAAAGTAATTGACCTAGATTGGATTGGTATCTATTCACCATTCCAACTACATAACAAATATCGGGTCTTGTACACCCATGGCGTATATTAAGTTCCAATAGAACTTGCACATGAAACAATTTCCATTTGTTCCTTTTCTTGCGGAGTCTCAAGGCACATTTCGCGGCTCAGGCCTTTACCTCTTGCAATAGGAGTATCTATGGGTTTACAATCTTGTATGCAAAATTATTCAATGACTTTATCTATATAAGTCTCTTATGAAAGATATCACAATTTCTTTAAACGATATCTTGAAATCTTATTTTCAAGAATATATGTAGCTTCACCCATAGCCTTCATCTCAAAATGGGCACATTACTAGTTCTCAACTATATTGACAAACTTCATATTGCTTCTGATAATGTGTATGTCATCAATATATAATGATAAGATCACAAATTGATCTTTGGATCTTTTGATATATACACAATGATCCTCATCAATCATTACAAAATCATATGCCACTATGACATTATGAAAACGTATATACGGTAACTTGAAGACTCCTAAAGACCATATATCAACCTCAAAAGTCGACACACCTTTTGTTCTTGGTCTTCTATAACAAACCCAATGGGTTGTTCCATATAAATTTCTTCTTTTTATTCTCCATTGCGAAAGGTAGTCTTCACATCTATTTGATGCAATTCAAGATCCACACTAGCCACTATTGTCAGAATTAGGAGAATCGAGGTAAATCTCATCATAGGAGAAAAAACCTCTTCATAATCAATTCCTTCTTATTGATTATGCCATTTCGCTAAAAGGAAAACCTTATATCTTTCAATTAAGCTATCAGCTTTATACGCTTTATTTTGAGAACCCATCTGTTCACAATGGCTTTGTATCCATTTGGAGATCAACTAATTCCCAAACTTAGGTTGATTCATATTAACTGCAACATTTGTTCCATTATTTATATCCACTTTTCGTTGTCAAGGTAAGTCAGAGCCTCATTCACATTCCTTGGCTCATCCTCTTCTTGTGGAGTGACTATGAAAGCTTATCCCTCAATATCTAAACGTCAATGAGGAACGCTTTGCGACTTGTTCGCTGAATTAAAGATCTTACACTCAGCACATCACGCTCAATTACGCTCCCACTCAGATATTTGAGATGGTACACTTAGTACATCATGCTCACATTACACTAAAATTCGAATTAGATAATGACGGCATCTTCTCATCAAGTAGTTGCAATTGAGACTAGTTCGAAACAAATTCCTAACTTCTCACATTGCTCCCACTTGGATGAGATGCCCCAATAAAATCATTATCACTATCCAAGGTTTCAAACAAAGAGTAGTCTTCACCTATCTCGTCCTTTTTTCAAAAATTCACTCAATAAGAATGTGACATCTTGTAATTCAAATTCAGTTACACCCCCGCTTTCTTGCTCACCTATAATGCATATCCTTTCGAGTGCTCTCAATATCTCATGTAGATACTTTTTTGCCTCTAGGGCCCAATTTCCCATACTTTTGGGAAGACACGTGTGTATAGGCAGCACATCCCCAAGCTCTAAAAAAACTCAAATTTTATTTTTGATCTTTTCATAACATATATAAAATGGAAGTAACTGATTTAGAAAGCACACAGTTAACTATCTAGACAGCAATCAAAAAAGTATTACTTCAAAAGGTGATCAGCAAATTAGCTTGTGCCATCACAAACTTAACCATTTCCATTGGGGTCCTGTTTTTTCTCTCTACAATACTATTTTTTTTAGGAGTCGTTGAAATAGTCAACTGTATTTTTATTCCTTTTTCATCACATATATTTCTGAACTAATCGGACAAATACTGTCGACATTGATCGAATTTGAAAGTGTTGACACCTAAATTTTGGTTTTCCTTAAATCAGTCATATTTCATAAAAATGGGAATTAACTTTAGTTCTCGCCAAAAATAATTTTCATGCATAACAGATTTAATGTTTCTCATTCACAAATTTGCATTAGCATTTATCTGCATTGGTGGCGCGAGATTGATTTGATTTGATAGACAATTTGAACTTAGGCTAATGGGCAAACATTTTGCAATTCCTGAATATGTGTGCCGGAAAATCAATGGGGTTTCAACCTAATTCTGAATTCATTGGCCTATTTTTAGCACATTTAAATGTTCAAGGCTTCTATTTAATTAGTTCTTAATTGATTAAAGCCCATTTGAGTTCGCTTTCGCGCGATTGAGCCCAAATGTCTATGAAATTCAGCCAGCCCATGCTCCCCCTCTTGTGGCTGAAATTTTGAAGTATTTTGATAGTTTAGGACTCTTAATTATCACATTTTTTTCAAATCCTACGGCGGTGACTTGATCCTATTAGGGTTCTTAATCTGACGGCCTAGATTGAGTCCTAGTCATATTAGGTTTAGGAGACCCTAAGTTCTATAAATATAACACTACGCCTAGGGTTGCAAGGGGGACACACAAAAAAAAAAAGCATACTCTACTCACAATCTTGGAATTCACGTGAAAAAGGGAGAGAGCTCAACAACTTCTAAAGACCAAGACCACGTTGCTGTGACATTGTTCCCTTTGGTCCATCCGCTGTTGCTTCAACTCCCCGACGTGGCCGATCTTATCGTATCACCACTCGGTTGCTTGCCCGTGCTATTTTTCCCACTATTTTGCCTCTGTTTGGAGTTGCTCTACTACTGGATCGGTGCCCAAAATTCTCTACGGTTCAATCTAAAAAATTCTGCTGCCGTGCAAGGTTAAAACATTATTGTTTGCCCTTGGTTTTACTACCGATCACCGCTATTTTTGTCGTTGTTCAATGTTTGAATTCCTCCCTGTTTGGTACCGAAGTCTACTGCTGTTTGGCGCTAAGTTCGTTGCTGTTTGGTAGTCAAATTTGCCGCTCTTTGCCATGATTCTTGCTGATTTTTACTTCTAATCCGAAGCTGAATTAGTCTCTGTTCGGGTCCAAAACTGTGCTGCTCTTTGGGCGTTTAGTGCAGATTTTTTGCTGGGCATTCATAGGTTTGGATTACTATGCATTTGGGCGGTGACTTCCTTGATATCTCACGTCAACTTGGGTTCAAGTTTGCTGCTTCAAAATTTGTTTTGTCAAGCTTCAAATTGTCGCAATCCGAATCTCTTAGGCATATGTAAGTTCCTAACCGATTGGTCTAAGATTGTTTAGTCCTTGATTTTGCTTCAAAATCAAATTGAGTTTGGTGGCTATTCAAGTTTAGTTTTTGCTCCAAATTGGCTTAACTTTTCTGCTGATTCAGCCACAAAAGGGGAGGCACGAACAGATCTTATTGTGCTTTGGTTGCTAATTTGATCCCGAAGCTTTAGCTCGTGCAATTTTCACCAATTGGTCCCAGAAATTCAGATTTGGTCCGCAGTTTTCCTTCGAGTTCGAAGGAGGAGAGTACAAGTTTTGCAATCAAGGTAAATTATCAAGCTTGGATACTCTGATTTTTTGTTTGCTGATTTTCGATGGATTAGGCTGTTTGCCCCGAATTGATGCTCGCGTTATCATGAAATCGTTTGTCCTAGTTAATTTCTGAATTGGTTTGCATGATTCAAAAGTTAATTGGATAATTTTGAGCTTGGACAAAATAACACTCAATTAGAAAGAAGCATTGCGTTCTTCCGAAATTCATGAATAAATTGTTGGATTTGATATGTTCATAGACTAGATCGGGATTTATCCTAGTCTTTTGAAATCTTCATGAGATAAAGCTCCTCATCCAAAAAGGAAGTTGAATTTTGACACATTAGGCAAGATAATCTCTTTGAAATCCCCGAATATAGTCTCATGATTTTCGAAATTTTTTAGATAACTCTATGATAGATCTTGTCTTATGACTTTGTGGATAATCGCATATATCTTCAGCATATCTCTGGATTTGTGGTATATCTATGGATATTTGATTTATTTTATGGCTGAAATTTGAGATATCTAAAAAATCCTGAACATCATCTTAAAAAGGATAGTGCACAATTTTATTTTATTTTAGAATATCTAATTTATCTTGTGATCAAAATTTGAATTCATATGAGAATTATGAGCATATCGAATAAGATCCGTATTTCCGTTGGGAATTTCGAACATATCTTTAAAATTCAAGGAATTAGCTAAAAAAAAATTCCTCTCAAATCTCAAGAGATAATCCTTCCTATTTTAAAAGATATGAAATCCTTTGTGAATAGGAGCTTATCTCCTTGAAAATTTCAGAATCCCCTAAGGATTTTCGAAAATTCAATAAATATTTGCACATCTTTAAACAAAACCGCCTATAATATATGCTTCCCTGGTGCCTAGTCCCGTCGAAAAATTAAATCACACGCCACGCCCATGATCTTATGGGATGGGATGGTGATTTAAATATAGAAATTCGTATTCTACCCTTTGGCGAGAATAGACGTTGTATTTCTATATATTTATTCGTGTACCGGCTCGAATCCTCGAGGATGTAGCGGATAAAATCTCGCTCCGGCTTGAATCTTCGGGAATGAGAAGATTTATTTGAAAATTCGAAATATTCAGAATTAAAGGTATATTATGGGCATTCTTGTTTAATTTTGTTCAAATTCATTAAACAAATCGAATAAAAAGAAGGGAAACAAAAAAACAATCCAATTCATATAAACCAGTCAAAAAGACATTTTCATGAAATTGGTACCGAAAGGGCGTTAATTTTTAATTAAGGTAACCAAGTCCCCGAACTCAATTTCTCCGATTAGCAGAAAATAAAGTATTCTCCCGTACTTTATTTAGGTATCTAATCTACCTACCAAAAAAGATTAGTGGCGGCTCCTAAAAAAAAAATCAAACCTAAGTTGCGAATTGGTAGGGTTTGGGAGAGTCCGTATTAGGTTAGTTAATTCACCTAATTAACCTAATAATCCATTAACTTAAATTAATTTTTAGGTCATGAGAGAAATTTTTTATTTTTCTGTCTAATCGATTTTCCACTAAGGCCATAAACTTCTTAAAACAAGTCATGCCTCAAATTTATGAGAAATCAAATCGATATGTTCAAATCCAGTGTAATCATCTATAAATATGATGAAATAAATAGCCACATGCCTTGCTATCACATTCATTGAACCATATAAGTCCGAATGGATCAATTGCAACGAAAACTTGGCTCTTGTTCCTTTTCCAAATGGTTTCCTAGTTGTTTTGTTGGTAGGCAATGCTCATAAGCCCTCTTTGGCTTATCTAATCGTTCGTTGTTGGCCAATATGATCCGGTCTAACATGCCATATTTTCACATCATTATCACAAGGTTCTTTAGACGTGAATAAGGGAATGACAAACATTCACTTTATTGTACTCAACAATAGCACAATGAAACCACAATGAAAATTTCCAAAACTATAACAACTTGTTCTCAACTACAAGTCAACACCATCATTATAAAAGTTCAAGCTAAAATCAAGTTTAACCAATTCGATCACGAAAACTAAATTTCGTTGAATTTATGGAACATATAATACATCATACGGGAACAAGTGCGACCACCTCGCATATTCAATTTGGAAAGTGCCAATCCCCTTGACTTCCTCTCAGAAATTATTTTCCATATATTTCCGCTTTACTCCATGTGAAACTCATAGAAATTCCACTAAGGCATCTCTATCCTTTACTGCATGGTTTGTAACCCCTAAGTCTACAGTCCACAAAGGATAAGGTTCAAATGTGAAAACTAAACTTGAGACATTAGTAACACTCTCAAGTGTACAAATGGTTTCCAATTTCTTTGACTCACCAGTAAAGCACTTCATTTTTGAAATGTCATTCTTTAAAGGACGTTTTCACTTCCCTATAAGTTAAACTTTGATTTCATTCTTGAAGAATCTATTCCCCCGCCTTCCACTTTTTGAGCCCACCTTGATGCTTACGCTTGGAGCTTGAAGTCCTATATAAGCCAAAACCAGCATAACAAATGTTGATTTCTGGTCTAGCCATTAGAAGGTTGCCTACCTCTAGCTTAAGACGGTGTATAGCATCCCAAAAAAATCTTTACTTTTCATTGCAAATCAAGTGAATTTTCAAATGCACACAGCTATAAGGCAAAGAATAGATTGATGCTTGCATTTATTGTTCATCAGTCAAAATGTAGCTTGCATCTTATAGTTCACTTATCATGTTTGACATATGCCTCAAAAGTTGGTTCATATTATGCCCCATGAGGCATCATATAAACATCAAACCTTATAGCGATCTGTCTCAATTTTATGATAGATGTCTAACCAAAACTTCGCTTTTAATGATTCCCATATGACTTTGGCATTTTCAAAATCCTTGAACTCTCTCATTATATCATTTTCTATGCTACTTAGCAACTTAATGCGAGCAGTAGAGTTCTTCATTTTTCATGTAGCAAATGCCTCGATTTCCCTTTCTATATGGTGCAGTAATTCCATTTTCAAGTTTTTCCATAACTAGGTTAAGAGCTTCTAGTACTTCTTGCTTTTCTAGCACAAATTGGGTATACGTTCTGGATTTCACAATATTTGCCCTTCAAATTTCTCTCCCCCATTAAGCTCCGTTATGATATTCTTAGAAGTTGAAACCATTGTATCTGAATATGAAGTTCTATAGACATGTATTCACGAACTATTAATGCCTAACATTTATATGTCTATTTTACATCGACTAATTACATTAATGAATAATTTCACATAAGGTCTCAGATTCCAAAGTTCATTATATTCCCTATCATCGTATAAGAATCCTCATTTAAAATTACCATTAATATAATCTTTTATGTAAAATTGGGTTCATTAAAGTCACTAAAACCTTCTAGAACTCCCCACTCCAATAAAAGAAACATAAATCATACAATGATCCCCTTATCTTGTCATTAAAATAGCATGGCATGATTTTAGCTAATAAACAAATAATTCATTCATCAAATTATATTCAAATCGTGGAATACAAGATACAAATAGCAACTACTCAAAACTTTATACATGCTATCAGCAACCATGCTCTACACAATTTGCATATGATTATGTACATTTAAGCCATCCTTTATTAAAAAAACAAAGAATAGGCAAAAATACTCAAAAAAATGCCCTAAAACATGTGTATAATAGGTTTTGTACATATTTTTATAATTTTAAGTACATCAAACATGTCAAAATAACATACCAAAATTGAAGATAATTTCAAGACGAACACAACGGTACCTTGTATGCCCCAATTAGAGCTTGCACGTGCCCACGCGAGCCGATCAAAGCTTCGAGGCATGTGCTCCACATGCGGTCAATGGTCAGTGTTGACCCGTCAACAGTCAATGATTGACCATTTACTCGATCAATGGGTTAGGTCACAAATTGGGTCGGATCACGGCTAAGGTTCTAGGATCGCGAGTCCAGTCGTACCAATCTTGATGACATCATCATGACGTCATCTCCTCGTCAACTGCCACGTCACCACTTTAGCACACACGTTAGCACAACGTCAACAAGGAGGTTTCGTTAATTCGTGCATGTGCACTCTGCACGTGTGTGCATGAGTCCTACGCAAAGCAAGTCTCACCGGCATGTGTTGGTGCGTGCGGCCTCCTCCGACAATCTTTGACGACGGTCAACCCCTCAAAATGCTCGTATCAATGATACGAATCTAATGGTATGCTTAAAACCAAATTTTATTGAATGTAATTTCTCAAAAAGGAGACGTTTCGCCTCGGCCTCGATGGATTAGGTCCTGTCGCAGCGCGCGCTCGTGCGGGGCCTCTTAGCATCATCTCACGACTGGCGATCACTCAAATTCTTCACTCGTTGAGCCCGTTATGATTATACATTTGAAAATATTTTTTATTAAGCATAAAGATATCGAATGCCAGTGAACAGTACGCTCGAGAAAATGAATTTTTTGTGCCAATCTGACTACAAACTTCACAAAAAAACAAGAATAGCGCTCTGATACCAATGAAAGGAACCAATCCCATATGTATAACAATGGATTACACATAATTCATATACCCGAAACCATACTTGAATCACTTATCGTAAAAGTATATCACGTAACGGACATACCTCGTTTTCACAGATTAAGTGTTATCTATTGCAACTCACGAGAGATTGTTCATCCATTTGATGTTGGGAGAGGATCGCGTCAGTTTTCTCTTATTGTTCTTCATTGTTCTTCGCTTTGTTCTTCACGGTAGAAGAAAAAATCATTCTCTCTATTGAACGTGAGCATCGACGTGAACATTATCATGTTTGAAAGGGGTAACTGCCTTTGGCAGTTAACTCTTAGATGGGTAATAGGCTAGGTTAGCCCATCTTGGGTGGCCCACCCATCTATATAACACAACACCGAGCGTTCACCGATCTCTTATAGAGTCAAGCAATGGTTTTTGTTTCTTTACAGGTAGTCTGACCACTTGATCAAACATCCACTCAAAGATTCACACACAGAAAACTTCTTTGTGGGTGGTCAAAGAGAAAAAAGGAGAGAAAAAGAATCGTGAAAAGTGGACATCAACATGATCACCCCTGGGCAAGCATCATGAACAGCAATTGAGAATCAAGAAACCCCGGTAGCACCATGGTTCAGGGGCACCACTGGGCCAAGTCATTGCCAAGAGTTCCAGCCACCGCCCTATGCCGTCCTTCGCTCAACCGACCGATCCGCGAGTTCCCGAGCACCATCGAGATTCCGATCTAGTTCATTGCATTCGAGTTAGGAAACAGATAGTTGCATAATATGTAATTTCTATTAACTGATTGATTCTCTAGCTAATGTTGCCTATTTTTGAACATATTGATATCCATGTGAATATTTGATTATATTTCATAAATTGAGCAATCTCGTATTTTATGCATATTTTCCTAGATTTAGAAAATTAATTCAAAGTTTAGGAAAATTTCCTAAATGATAATGTGCTTTTATCGGACAATCCAACCCATAATCACTTGGGTATGATCCGCCGATTTCATATAAGCATGGGAAATCGGATAATGCGACCCATAATCACTTGGGTATGATCCATTGATTTCATATAAGCACGGGAAATCAAACGATCCAACCCATAACCCATAATCATTTGGGTACGATTTCTTTAGTCGATTTGGATTAAATGTTTCGTTTTTTTAAAAATAATCATGCATTATCCTCTCATATTCCGATTGCAAATTAACGTGATTTGTTTCCTCAATTTGAAAATCTAAAAAAGATTGAAGATATGGTTTCCTATATATCTTATCTAGCCACCTTTAAATGGCATTAGAAAGATAGGATTTGGTAGAAATCCTATCTCACATATTGCATTGCTTTTAGAAAGATCTTATCTAATAGATTAGGCTCATTTAAATTAATTTACATATTAAATGAGATTGCATCATCATTTAGGTATGCATATCTTAAAACACGTAGATTTAGGGTTAAAGATATACTAAATATTCTTAGGATTAAATTTAAATTAATTCCTGATGATTTAGGGTAATCTTCATTTAGGTTAGTTTTAGTAGTTTTAATTATAATTTCGAAATTCATAAAAAAATACAAAAAAAAATGACATTCATGTTACATATCATATAGTTTAGATTGCATAGTTGCCACATCATATTGCCATGTTATGTTAGCTACTTCATTATACCATGTCATTCACACGTGTGTCACATTTATGCTATTTCATTAGTATTGCCATGTCTCTAATGCCTTGTCATTAGTTACACGTCGTTTAGGATATATGTTTAGGTCCATTAATTGCTTAGGTTATTTAAAATTGCATGTCACTTAGGTTAGATTTATTTCGCATATCATATAGTTTTGCATGTTAGGTTAGTCTATTGCATAAGCATTTCCATAGGCTCTTTTAGATAATTTGCATGTTCATGTCGTTTAACTAGAACTACATGTCATTCTAATTAAAGCATGTTTCATATGTCATTAATTGCATGTCATTATTGCTAAGACTTTTAGTTAAATATTTTTGCATATAGTGTTAGGATAATTTATCATTTTCATACCCTTTACTTGCATTTTGGTCTAAGATTGCATATGCATTCCATTTCATTTGCATCATCACTTAGATAAGTGAAAACCCCCAAAAAAACATTGCCTTAGACTAAGTCTTATGCTTGGGAGATGAGCGTTAGGTTTTAGGGTTGCATCATCCAAGTATGTTCTATTTGTCTTATCTTGCAATTTATTCAAAGCTTTGATTATTGAGTGTTAAATAATGTCTGCGCAACCGCTTAATCACCTCGCCCGTTAGGAATTTAGATTAAAATTAATCCAATATGCCTGCTTAGATATTTTTCATAAATTGAATGGTACCGAAAGGGTGTTAATAAAAATATTAGCATAATCAAGTCCCCAAACTTATTAATCTTTGGTTCCTAGAAATAAAGTATTTATGTCGATACTTTATTTAGGTATCTAAGCAACCTACCATAAATCGATTAGTGGCAACTCCAAATTTAAAATCTTTTGCATGTCAATTCCTTGAACTTAAGTTGTGATTTGGTAGAGATTGGAAAAACTCAAACTAGGTTAGTTAATTTAATTAACTTAATAATCCATTAGCCAAATTTTAGGTTGCGATAATACCATTATCCGGAAACTCAAAAGTCATTTGTAATTGCAAACACTTAATTTCCCATCTCCAATAGTAAACCTTAGCTTTTTGCATTGCCCACTCTTCCTGGAGGGACCACTGTCGACTTCTCCCGAGGATGAATCACCGATAGCCTAGAGAGAATTACTAAAAAGGTCCTAAACCTTTTGCACTTATGACAATTCAAATCATCCAATCAAATTTGTTGGAAATCTCTTACATAAAACTGTCGGCACTCACATGCCAATTTTTCATTCGAATATTTCTATTTTTTTTTTACTTTCTTTTTTTTTCTATCCCTTTATTCTTCCTCTAGCTAGTCGTTGAGGACCAGTGAGGTTGATCTCATCGCCCTCTAGAGAAGCCCGCCCCTGCCAACTACTTGTGTGGGTGAGCTTCATCCACCCCTTGCCAAGCGCTACCTCGCTATCACTGGTGGTTGGGCGAGCCGATCTTGCCTAGCGATGGTGAGGTCATGCCTCACTAGGGACGTGCAAGGCTCGGTGTAACGAGCCCAAGATCATCCCGCTAGTTTACCCAATTAAGTACTACTAGTTTACTAAATTTGGACCTAAATCTTTTCTCTAACTTTTAAACTAGATTTTATCCACCCTTTTTTCTTTTTTTTAATCATGGAAACACATCGGTGAGTTCATGCGGTAATAGCAGACACAACAACTTTCAAGACGTACATAAACACACATAATATATATATATATATATATATATATATATATATATTACATCACATACGACCTCTCATTCACTATTTTACAAATAAAATTCAAGGGAGGTACTTACCTACTCTCATACTCTCTCTCTCTCTCTCTCTACTTGTGACAGCTTAATTTCTTTGCTAGATTAAATTAACAAATGAAATAGTTAATTGGGGACTTTGATTAATGGTGCAAGGTTATATTGACAGAGTGTGAGAGTGCCTATAGTTAGTTTCAGTCCCGTAGAGTTTATTGATGCCAAAAATTGGTACTACTAATGAAATTATAGCCTAGTGGGCTGTGGACACATGTAATTTTGCATAGATGACAAGTGGTACATGCCTCCTTGCCGAGTGGCAACCATGCCCAAGAAGTCCTTCCCTATTATAAAAGCTAAATTCTCTCTCTCTCTCTCTCTCTCTCTCTCTCTCTCTCTCTCTCTCTCTCTCTCTCTCTCTCTCTCTCTCTCTCTCATTTTTGTTGCAAGAGCCCCCAAGAGAACACTCTCTTCTCTTCCTCTCTTCGGCCGTAGCTTCCCCCTCCTCCCATCGACCCCATCTTCCTCTTCAATCTTTCTTGTTTGCTATTTTTTCCTTGTGAAGGCCCAAATTTTCTGTCCGTTTAATTAGCAAGTAAATCAAGTGTTGTAATGACAATTATGTGGAAAATGAGTAATTATATGAAGTTAAATGAAGTGTGAATTTGAAATTCGGTGGTTATGTCACATGAGATTATGAGTTATGTATGACATTACGAGGTTATGTTTTGATCCGGTTGAGTTTGTTCCGGAAATTGAGCGTGATTGGAATGCAAATTGAATTTAAAACCGAACCCACTTTAGTCCCTCACATAAATAGCCTTCTCTCTCTACCCTTACTTTCCCCCCTTCTTCATGTGATGCCCTCCCCTTTTCCCCTCCCCCTTGTAAAGTTTACCCAAGCAATCCACACCGCAGTTTCTTCACCCCGATGCCCCTACGCTGCCGGTTCTCACTTGAGCTCGAACTTGGCAATAATCTCGGCATGATGGCCTAAATTTCCGACATTAGATTTATTAAATAAAATGAAATTTGGTTTGATGAGCCAAAACTTTATTGAGGGGCGGTGGATACTCAAAGTCATGGTCCATTGATTGCCGATAAGTCTTCTGATCTTGTTTTAACCGATTCTCACAAAAATTCAACTAAATTGGTACTCAAACTTCTTCTACTTAATCGGCCACCTCAAAACATAAACCCTCGCCACAAAACCCCATCTTCCACTAACTCTGTCTTCCCCTTCTCTTCCCTTTCTCTTTCCCCATGAAACCCCACATCATCACTTCCTTCATGTGCTCTGCCACCTAAACCCCTCTTGATCATCTCTCTCTCCCTTACTACCACCCCGACGGCACCAAGATCCCCAATGCCATCGCTATCCTCATGAGCTTGAGCCCGACAACAACCATCCCACTTCTGTATAGTCCATTTCCCATCCCCATGCTCGCTATTTCTCATGGTTGCACAACATCGAAGAAAGAGGAGACCGGTCCATGCCCATTGTTCCATCGATTTTGCTTCCACTTTGTCATACATTGTTCTAAGGTACGTTAATATCTAAACCTTGCTCTATATGGTTTAAAAGTTGTTCGTTTAGTATGGATTGAGAGTTGAGGAAATGGCATACTAAGAGGGTCCGCGACTTGCATGAAAGGGAAGATACCCTTTTGTATTCGATCCGTTGCTCATTTCAATCTCTCTATATCCTGGCTAACTCAAAATTGTGGATAGATTGTGGGATTTGATGTTGGACTGATCGGAATAAGAGCTCTGTGGGCAAATAGGGTAGAGTGAAGGTGGGGGAAGTTTGTGAAATGGAGGTTGGCACTATCGGTGTCTCTGCTAATAGGTGATCTCAAAGTTGGGTGAAGGCCGAAACGGTCTACTTGACGAATAGATTGATTAGTTTAAGCCGAGTTAAGGAGGCATGTCGGTTTGGTCGAAATGGCAAATGGGGCTGTTATGTAAGTATAGCTCGATTACATCTGTAAACACACGTAGTATTAGAAGATATGGATTAATGGATAGTGTGGTTAAATAGTGCAAGGCCATGTAGGTAAGAGTCTTTGGCCCTCGCAATGTGGATTCCCGACTACAAGCTTTTTAAAAGTATTGCATATAGTGTAGTTTAAGTTGTTTGCTGGTTTTGCCTAGTCTAATGAATTGTTAAGCAATTTAGTAGTTTGATTAGATGTTATCTTCCTAAGGTCTTGCTCATTGTTGTTAGTGGATATCTTTTCTTCAGTTATAGGTATACCGTCTATTCCCTCGATTACACCCTCGACTCCTAGCCCCATCTATAGTGCTCCCTCATGCCTCTCTTCCGTTGTGGAAGACATTACCACCCTAGAAGGTTTAGCTACTTGTTTCGTGAATATGATAATGACGTTGGAGCTTGAAGTGGAGCCAAACAATTTTGTTACGTACCGGTTCATAGCGACCTTTAAGAGCCAAGATGATGGCAAACTGACCGAACCTATCCCATTCTTACCTGCGAGTATTGGCGGTTCAAGTTAGGCAAGTTAAGGTTGGCATCTGAAGAAGTATCAGTAAGCTTTGGAAGATTATAGTTGGTACGACAGTTACTTTTTCAGTGAAGGTCGCGAGATGGCTAGGTAGGATCGATGGCGGATAGTAGTAGCATTAACTACAAGGAGCTATATCTTGAAAGTCTCCCTATAGCTCGATCTAATTTCATCTTAGAGCGATGTATTAAACTGTTTATTATGTATGGAAATATCTATTTTGTCAAATGTGTCCAAGAATATTACTGTATGTTTGTTGCGGGTTTAGGGAGACCTTATTGATAAGGCCGTAACCCTTAAGCACCGTACTGCTGCCTATTTTTGCATGCGCTTGTATTTTTTCTCGGTCTTCCGCATGCGCCTCAGTATTACGTAATATAACATTAAAACAGAACGCGATTAGTGGAGGATCGAGGGGCCAATTCTAACAATGTGGTATCAAAGAAAGAGGATCATGAACCGGTCCTTACACCTAGCCCATCCACGAGTTCGGTCCCTCCATCGTTCGCATGAAGCCTCACCATCTTCCCACTCAACCATGCGACACCAATGAAGGAAGACGAGCGTCCGAGCTTCATTCGGACATGGATCAACTTTGTCTTCCCTCGATTTTGATCCCGAGGTAAGTGAAGCCTCTAACTCTTCTATTTACTTGTCGATTTGTCGGTCGATTGGCTGCAATATGGTATTTCAAAAATAGGTATCCGAAACTGAAATTTGTCTTGCGTGAGATAGAAAACAAGGTTAATTTGATGATCCATTGCTTAAATTATCGATTGTGAGTCATGAGTATGCTGATTGTGTGGGTGTCTGTTGATTAAGCTTCAATTTGAGTCCCATAACCCATAGGGGTTTGGCCGTGCGTGTGGTATAGGTATATGGTGTGTGGTTGTGGGTTTTGGATCTTGTTCTTGTCTGTGTGTGAGGCATGTGATGTCCTACTATGGTCGAGTTATTTTGTGACCGTGTCAAGTTGCATTGCATCTAAGTTATCAAGGCATAAGTTGTGTCCTGGTGTGAAAAAGTGGGTGTTCAAGCTTGTGTGGGATGGAAGTTTATGGATTGAATCCCCGGATATGATTGAATCTGTAATCCGAGAATCCCATCGGCTCGTGCCTCGAAGATGTTATATATCCGTCTATGTCTGGATAATTATCCCGTGGGAGCCTGAGTGGAAATCGGGAAGTCTGTAGCCTATGTCCTATAGGAATGGAGCCCCGAAGTAGGGAAAATCGAGGCATGCGTCCCTCGTGAGAAAATGAGGCTTGTGTCCCTCTTGATTCCCATGCCGGTGTCCTATAGATGAAAAGCTAAGGTAAAACTCATAATTGAGACCTGTATCCCTCGAAATAAATATGAGGCCCGTATCCCTCATGAACTTAGAAATGAAGTGATAACTAAAGAATGAACCTTGAGTTGTTTTTATGTTCACGTGCTCGTGAAGTCTAGTTGCATGAAATGTGTGGTGTCGTCCAGAGTTTCATGCCCGGATGTTCTGCATATTGAGTCTTGCTTGATTGAGTGATTGAATCGCTTGTTAGTTATTGAGTTATATGTTTCACTGCCGAGCTATAGGCTCACTCATGTGGTTAAACCATTTTTCGGATAAGTAGGTATGATGATTCCTCCTACCATCCCCACCTTTCGTTATGGTGCACTTATGAACTTTATACATACGTGGGAAGAGTACTACGATCTCGAGTTTGCTGCCGAACGGTTTCGTGTTTTGGTTTCGGTTTATGGATAGATGTGGGTTTATCTGAAGTGTTGATTCCACTTCATTTCGCATTTCTATTCTTGTTGGATTTGTCTGATCACTTATATGGCCCTCTACCGTTTATGCCATCCGATGACGACAACGATAATGATCATGGAATGGAGTAGCGGATGCGTTTGGCATCGTGGAGTATTTAGCTATATAGGCAAGTTTTTGGTGTTAGCATAGCAGCAGATACTTTTTGACATAACCACAAAGTAGTAAAGACTTTGATGAGGATCATGGCAATGGAGGTGGTCAGTGGATGGTAGTAGCGTTTTGTTATGTCTCGGATATTGTTAGTCACTCTAATCTAAACATAACACACACACACACACACACACACACACACACACACACACACACACACACACACACACACACACACACACACACACACACACACACACACACACACACACACTACTTAACCGGCTATATGTTGTATGCGATTATCCGATTGTTCGCTAGGTGTGCAAAATAAACCCTATTAAGATCGACCCTGGTTGTATGTATGCGTGCTTGTCCTCGATTCCTATGGTGCCCCTTCCTTAAGGCTTCCACAGCGTTTCGTGCATGCACCCCTGATTCGTATTTTATAATAAATTAGGTGAGAGTTTGTTAGTAATACGACGGTTTGGGATGTCACAAGGCCTTCTCAATATGATTGAGAGCGAGCTCGTCATAAATGTGGTATTAAAGTAATCATATTAAGGGTGAACCCTCACATGCCTAGACCGAGAGGAAGAAAGACGAGCTCGGCTACGGTGCAACAACACTCTTGCTCTTCCACCCCTCGCCGACTTGAGCTCCATCTCACCCAATCTCTCTTTTGCTCCTTACTCGCGCCAAGTAAAGGATGAAGAAAGCAGATTTATGTACAACGTGGTGGCGATTTCGTGGTTGTTTCGTGTTTGATTTTAGGCAAGTGAAGGTTTAACCCCTTAACCTTTGGATTGTTGGTTTTGATCTACATGTTGTCTATTGGTTTTGCATGTTGCTTTGATTTGTGAAATTACTATCTTTTAGTGTCATGATTGAGGAATTGAATGATGGATCGTTGAAAAAGAGTGGGGATTTGGGGTAACCGAATAAGTAAAGGTTCGATTTTGGGTTTGTGTGAGCCGAAAGGTTTGACATGTTAATAAATTGATGTGAGCAACATTGCCAAGAAAAGGATTAGCTGAACCAATGGTAGTTCGTTGAAATGGGGCAATGAAGTGGGATTGGCCGTGAAGTCCAAGTACAGCCAAGAGTATCCAGGAGGGATGAGACACTCTTGTGTTTCACTTGTTGATCTCTAAAGCTCAAAAGGGTCTCCTCGTGTTGGAATTGAGTGGCTTAATGGTTAATTCTAACACGATGAGCGTTGAACTCTAAATTGGACAAGGAATGAGAGAGGAGGCCGAGAACCCTAGAGGTGGTTATGGACTGCTTGTGGAAGCACTATTCGAAGATAATCCATTGTATGGCTTATATTGTGATATCTAGCATGTATGATAATGAGTGACATATCGAATCGTTGACATGCTAGATTTTCTACTTGCTGAGTTTCGGCTCACTCACATTGCTCTAACCCTTTTCAGATTTAGCTAGCCATAAGGATGATGGTGAAAAACACCGGACATGCCATGGTAGGGTCGATGGAGTACGTCGTTGGTTGCATAGTGATAGAGAGTTGTTCTCTTTTTGCTATGGCCTGTCGGTTGATTGATCTTGTTTTGTTTGGTATGATGTACTTAAACCCTTTGTGAATATATATATAAGTACCTATTTTCACAATTTGTTGAATAATCTTACTATGAGAATGTTACAAGTTAAAGAACCCTTAATATGGCCATCCCTTCTAAACGTTGTGCCCGCTGTTTATTTACATGCACTTGTGTTTTGTATGGCCGTCTGCTTGATTTGTAATTTAGGCTTCCGTATGTGCCCTATATCAAATAATATAAGATTAAAATAAAGAGCGATTAATGGGCATGTTGCGGGTTCTAGCATCGAAAAGGAGACATCACATCCATGTTGGTACCAGAGCCCAAGATTCGTTACACTACTACCACCACATTCATGACTCCACACCTACATGACAATACTCCATTCCCAAAATGTCACGATATACATATGCATATAGATAGGCTGGCCGAATGGAGAAGCTCGCGATGGGTCCATCGGTTTCTTGAAAAATGAAGGGATGAGTGAATAGCCCAATAAATGAAATTACTAAGCCTAAAATAAGAATGTCGCCTAAATACTCAACAAAGCCATCCCGTAATGCAATGTAAAAATGTGCATGAATTCTTGATTTGCAAATTATCAAAAGCGTAAAGTCCACCACATAACTTTTGTTCAAATGCCATGAATACATCAATTCATTCAATTCACCTCAAACGGCTTTTCCTAGCTTGTCAATTTGTGCCTATCCGGGCCATAAATATTTGCCAATCCATGCCATAAGTAATTTCCAATCCAAGCCATAAGTAATTGTTAGTCTAGGCCATAGTTAGTAAGTCGTATCCCGGGAATGCTCACTCGTGGATTCAACGTCACCAAACGGTAAACGTCTCGTATAATCACCTTCATGAGTACGACGACTCAATATACCCACAATACTAACCTTTGAGACTTGGAACAATTGCCTATCTAGGCCATAATAATTGCCTATCTGGGCCATACATTGTTCCTCGGATGATTTGCACAAATACATTCTTGCAAGCGTATGAATCAAATCATTTTAATACAATAAATTATCATTGTCGCACGATTCAAATCATTTTAATACAAGAAAATATCGTTGTGGCTTAATGCAATAACACTCATATCGTAGACAAAATGCACACAATTCATGTCAATCTAATGCAATACTTCACTTAAGTAACAAACAGACGTTACCGCATTAGATCTAGTAATTTCATTTACCTTTACCGAATTGTCGGAACTTAAAATTATACGTGCAACATGGTGCAGTGTGGGGGTGACGCACGGCGGTAGCTGGACGGAACGAAAGGTAGGCGGTACACAATATGGCGCGATGTGGACGGCAGGCCGAGGCGACATAGATAGCAGATGGCGTGAGGGAGGGACAGAGAGAGGATCGGTGGATCTCGAAAAGGAAGAAACCATACCCCTATTTATAGTAGGTTTTTTAGCTTCTCTCACAAGTTACTTCATTGATGACCTTGCTTTGGTTTGTTAGGGCGCCTATGGTAATACTTCTACTTCAGAAATCAACTTCTGACCAAAAGTTGATTTTTACATCTCCTCGTAGGCAGAAGTTGATTTCTGATCAAATAAATTCGTTTGTTAACTGTTGAAAATTTATACTTGTGGAATAGTATTAACGCAAAATCTTCTAAGATGAATTATTGTCGGTGGCCAAAAAATTTCTACTTCATTTTTAATTTTTCAAAATTTCTTTAAAAAATATATTTTAAAAAAATAAAAAAAATATATTTATTTATTTTTTACTTCGGTGGCCGGAGATGGCGACTCGATGACGGTAGAGATGGCAGCCGTCAACAATTAGAGGCAAGGGTGGTGGTTACTCGCAGGGGGTGGCGAACCGTGGTCTACAGCGGGCGGGCAGGGGACAACGGCGGTCGGGGGGGGGCGGTGGTCGACGACCGTCGCCGAGGAGGGACGGTGGTCGATGGTGGGCGGTGGGTAGCGACCGAGGGCAGCGGTGGTTGGTGGTGGTCCGTGGCCGGCAACGGTAGTCAATGGTTGACTGTGCCGGGCGGCGACGGCGAAGGCGTGATTAGGTGAGAGAGGCGGATTGAAAAGAGGGTGAGGGCATTATGAAAAAAATGGTGAAGTAGGAAGTACTTCTTAAGTTGAGAATAAATTTTTTTAAACTTCTCAAATTGGGGGAAAAATTACTTCAGAATTGAAAATTCACTTTAGAAGTAGAAATTTTTTTACCAAACAAATTTCTGCTTCAAAAGTTGCATTACCAAACGGATTTCTGCTCCAGAAGTGATTCTATAGCAGAAATTCACTTCCGTAAGTGTTATCATTCGCACCCTTAATCCCATTGGTCCACCTAAAAGCCTATCTTTCTTAGATTTGTAGACTAGTTACTTATCGGCGTTTGATTGGTCTACTTATTTAAGCTATTAATCTTAGGTTTCTAGAGTAGCTATGTATCCTCATTTAGTTGGCCCATTTGTATGGTCATTAACGAACCTTATCTTATCGGTTAATGCTTGAAAATGACATTTCTATTTGTCATTTGCCTCTTGACTTCGTATTGACTTATTGAAAATGATATTTATTCTATCTTGACTTGTTATTGACTATCAAAAATGACATTTTACATTCACCGGTGTCGGGACAAGAGAATGGAAGTATAACGATGGTGGAATCGGGCGACGATGGCAATGACCTACTGCACGCCAACCCACTCAATGGCCAGCATAGCCTAACCGGGCGTGCTTAGCCCCGGCCGAGCTAGCATTCGGCGCTCTCCGGCGCTTCCCGTGCTTGTCCGGGGTCTTTCGAAGGCGGCCGGGAGGTCTTGCACCTCCGATTGTCGCTCGATGGTCCCGTCTTAACATTCACATCCTTATTTATCTATCATTTAACTTTCAAAAAATTCAAAGGTTAATTCTAATTTCTTAATATGAGAATTTTCGGGTCGTCACACTCGGCCTTGCCACTGGCCGGTTGGGGCAAGCTTCACTAGAGTCCGATCGTCAAGGTACAATGACTAGCTAGAGGAAGAAAAAAGGGTAAAAAAAGGACAAAATAATAAATAAATAAATTTAAAAAATATTAAAATACTATTAAATATTACCATATTAGTGATTTCCGACCAAAATTGACGAGGTGGACTGAATTGACATAATCGCAAAAAGTTTATGACTCAATTGACCAAAAAAAAAGTTGAGGAATCAATTAGCATAATTACAATAGATTTAGGAATTTTTTGATAATTTTAAAATAACTACACATTACTAACATATGTAGATACAAGACCAGCAATCCAAAAACTCAAGTCATTATAATAGTGAACACTCGGGTTTCCGTCCCTATCGGTGAACCTTAACTTTTTTTCATTGCCTCAAAAGTGTCAACTTCTAGCGGAGGGACCACCGCCGGCTTCTTCCGAGGATGAATCGCCGATAGCCAAAGAAGACGGAGGACTTTTCGAAGAAGAAGGGCAAGAATCTGGAGATGTTCATTTTCACTTTCTATCCATTCATTCCCATCGACTCTCACTCATTCTTTTCCTCATAATGTTATAGAAAATGTAGAAATACAACAATCGTCTTTTCATTTCGTCATTTCAATCAACCAAACAGTATCCAGAATGGGGATAGAACTTCCATTCCTATTCCAATGACTTCATTCCTACAGCTAAACTTATGCCCACAACCACAACACACACAGAGAAGTGAGCATAATTAGAGTCCAACTAACCAGATTGTGGCATATTTGCAACCTGAACGAATGGTGAGTTTATTATGCGAATAATTAAATGACTTGAAAATTATTTTTCCGAAATGATCTCTTACATAACATATAACAATGAAGGAAGTAAAAGCATTTTCATGATGAAACGAAAATGTTTATAATAAATAAATGTTGACAGTGAAAAGCTCTTTAATTAACTAATTTTTCTAAGCAATGCAAATCATCAATCTTAGGAAAAGTTTTACCAAATCATTCATTTTTTACCAAATAAATAATCCCCGACCAAAATGGGCGAGCTCACTTGCACATTAGCAAAAACAATTTAATGTGTTTGGAGTGACTTTTACTTCTTTATTATTAGAGATTTGACTTACATTTAACATCAAATACTTGATGTATATATGAATGCTCAAGGTCGCTTCCGATTATGTAAAATCTTTTCATAATTTAATTCGTTTAGAAAATCGTAACTGGTAGTGTAAAGAGCGGAGCCTCTGATGTTGACTCGTGTTCCTTTTGAAGTTTCGTTCTTTATCATCTCTGAATTATGGTTAGGCTGTATCCTTCACCTGCTTTGGTGCACTTGACGAAGCCCACTTTCTCAATCACATCACATTCCGAACCATCCACGCCAAGACCAAGGAATTAAAAAAGGATCCCCACCTCTGAGGTCTGCTTGTGGATGCTGTAGAGGAGCCGCCACGGAGAAAACCAAAGAGATATGGACATCGCCCTCCTCCACCACGATCTGGATGGCACTGTATCAACGGGGATGGAGCAGCTGATGAGGATTGGGAATGGCGGAGAAATGACTGACGACACATTGCCAATCAAATGAGGATCGACCGAGCGAGTTAATCCCCTCGCCCTGCCAGCGCGTCACAAAGGACAGAACACTAAAGACCATGTGAAGAACATTTGGATTTGCAGTCGTGAACTTTCGTGAGGATATGGTGTAACAAGTAACCAATTCGAGGATTCTTCAGTGTTCCATACTGTCCTGTCTAGTTCATCACCGACAGGAAACGCCTTTATAGAAGCACAGCATCTATCAGCTCCCTATCTTCCAAAATCATCTTGACCACCCTCAGTTTTGCCATGAGAAGCGACGGTACTTTGGAGCACAGAGTAGGGCACGACAAGTACAGTAACTCACCCCGAGTCAGTCCCGCGTTGTACCACCTTGGAGAGTCTCCCTCCGCAGGCTTTTGCACATGCCGTGCACTAAAACAAGATCATAGCTCGTGACTCCAGTGCGCTAGACTTTCTTCCTGCCATCTTTGAAGCAACTGTGACCTCAAAAGTCCAGCGTCCTACCATCAAGATTCTATCATACCCATCACACCAAAAGCATCATTTTTATACCTGGCGTAGCTATTGACCTAGCATTCCTTACACGTTTCGAGTAGCAATCAGGTGATCTTGAAATCGAAAATATAACCGTGGATTAATCCACATTGCAATTTCACTCCATCAGTGTATAAACTGTCGACTGCAGAATTCCAATAAGCAATGAGAAGTAACCTTTTAATGGTTTTCTCCAGGGACAGAAAAAGTAACATGCAATAGCCAGACGGCACGAATAGCTCTAAATCATTATATAAGGTTCCAATCCAGTAACCAAAATGTAATATCACACTTTATCCGTGACAAATAACTCAATTGGCAAAAGAAAAAAAGTTCCCACTAATTCAAAAACAAAGTACGTAAAGAGATTGCTCACGTTTCCTGTACTGCTGTCAGTCTGCTACTTTATCCAGCCTCATCTGAATCACCTAAACACAACCTAATTATGTAATTAAAAACTACTAGTTTCATACAAAGTCCTAAAGCTGTGGGTCTCGGGGGTGGAGATATGATTTTCATTGCCAGCAACCAAACCATCATTTACACCACTTGGAGATGGCATTGTGCGAACGATACGCAAATCATACCTGGTGGGATTTAGCATATTGAAATGGCAGCCAAGGCATCGTGTGCCTCTGCAAAATGGCTGAGGTATATCGAGGGCCAATCCTAGTGATTTCTCTAACTAAATCTGAGAATATGGAACCAATTATTACTTGTCCCAAAGCCAGCCCTAAACCTGAATTATTATTATTATTATTTTTTGGTCAATAAGTAAACCTGAATTCACTAGCTAATAGGTACACTGCCCAGGTGCCACCTTGCCAAGGGACCCCTATCCTTACACAGGTTTTCAACATAAAGTAGTCTACAAGTTCGTCCCAACTCTCAGCACATCAGCATTAAGTTTTTCTGTCGCTGAAGCATCAGCATTTGTCCTTTCATGATGACGGAATTCCACATAACATAGGACCAAATTGATGGTTCTGTGTATGTGTCTAAAGCTCACCACAAAACTTAACCATCTAATCTCGCAGTCTTCCACAGTTGAGATACAACCGTGTCCTGCCTCTGGATGATATTTCCTCCCGTATCAAGTAGAAGTCATCTGTTGTACATAAACCTAAATTTATTAGTTTTGAGTAGTCAAGAAAGGGATAATTCAAAATCTCAACTGCCCTCTAAGCAACATTTTGAGGACCTATCTCATGTCCAGAGAAAATCCGACTGCGTTCGTACTTTTTCCTGAGAAATACAAAATAATTCCCTCCACAAAAATGGAAAAACCATCTACATCTCCCAGGAAAACAAGAACCATGAAAAGATTTACCAAATTTTGACACTTGACTAAATCTATTTTTCAGACAGCCTTTTAACTAGCCATTCACTCTTAAAAACTAATGATACAAACTCAAAACAATTTTTATTATAAAAAGCCCAGTAACACAACTATATTAGCACATAAGCAAAACAGAGAATAAGACTTCCTAAAAGCCAAATAAACCTTCTTCAGATCCTCAAGTGTCCTGAAGTGAACAATGGTCTGCCCAGAAGTACAATTAATTGCCATGAAGAACTTCCTGTGACTAAACTACACCAGATGAATCATGCCACTGTCAACAAAGGTACCTACTACAAAAAGGATATCCCACTAATTGCCTAGATTTTAGTTATCATTATGAGGGAATAATATTAATAACCACGAAACAGTTTTGGCGAATAAAGTTCGGATTTCTGGCAATATTTACAGGTTACTATACTGTTCCAAGAGCACACTATCAGAGAAATCTCCAATTGAGTTATATCCACAGTTCCAGCAAAGGACTGCAGCGACAGTAAGAAAGATCATATAGAAGCAACATGCTTGCCAATTCAACCACACAAGAAATCCATCCAGGAAAAATTACATGACATAGAACCATGAGAACCACCATCACAACAGGCATAAGCAATGATTGCAAGTAATACACCAATGAAGCATTCTGGTGGACATATACATTGGTAAGTTTGGCCTCTTGATTGAGAATATCAACACATCGCCAGTATACCAAAACCAATCACAGCGCTTGATTCCTTTGTATGGTAAATGAGTACACAAAGCACTGTCAGGTAGTTACCGCAATTTGGCAATAGGAAACTGAGGCATGCAAGTAAAGTCTCCACAGATTACCACAAGATATCATCTAAGACCTTGCACCACTGTTTCCAATTCTCTAATTTCGAAACGCCTTCCCATTGGATTAGCATCCCTACATCTTGTCGCAAGATAAAAGAACAGCCACGCAACCATGAAGAATACCTCCATAGTTGACTGGAAAACTGAAGCAAGCACCTTTCCTCCAACTCGTCCCAGAGCCCATCTCACAAAAGTCCCGCAAACTATCGCTTCCAAACACTTCAATTGAATAGCCTGATTCCACATTGTCAATACCAAGTAACAACCTTCCTTAACAATCTCCTTCCCGCTCTTCCTCGAATCAACAATGGCAATCCAAGCATCCACCACAAACACCAAAGCAATAAATGTATCAAACAAGAACCATACAAACAAGAATGCCGAGATTTCCTTCTCAAAACCCCTAGTCCATGGCAACATAACTGAGAATGGCATCAACTTCAACCTCACAAAAAGCTTGAAGAACGAGTACTGATCCTCAATTTCACCAAAATACCACAAACCAAGCATCTGAGTCAACGCATCTCTCACTGCCCACCTCATTAAAATGAACCCAGAAAGCCTCCTGAGTCCCAATCTCGATCCCTGCCACAGTACTCCGATGAGCGAGCTAAACCGCCCCAAAACATCGTTAACCACGGCAACAAACACAGAACCAAAAACCCATGAATATGTAACCAGAAACCCTAGGATCACCCAACCATAAGCTGCAGACAAGAAGCTCACAAGGAAAAAGAAAGCAGCAGCATCATGGCGGCCCAGCTCTAGACCCTTGATAAAGAACTGCAAATCAACAATCCTATCAAATTCCTTCTCACCTCTCATCTCCTCCTCTTGCTCTTCACCACCACCATCTCCTTTCTCACTAACATCCTCATCAGACCTAAACAGCCGATCATCCACTCTGAATTGGACCCCAGGACGCACAATCTCAGGATACCGTAGGCCGTTATCCACCAAGTTGGGCGAGAACCCCGAGCCGGGCCTGGACACAGAGAGGATCACGAGCGTACCGTTAGGCTGATCCCTGCTATGGTGGCTAAAGGGGGACCGATTGGGGTCATCGTCCCCAGAGAAGAAGTCGTCGTCGAGGGTGCCGACGCGGGTGAGGTGGAGGAAGGGTCGGTGGCGGCGGCGGAGGTGGGCCGGTTGCTGGCCGCGGAGGCGGTTGTGGGGTTGGGGGTAGCTCCCGGCGAGGTCGAGGCGGGAGAGGAGGGATTTGAGAGAAGGGTCGCGGTCGATGTAGGAGGTGAGGAGGAAGGACCCGTTCTCGACGAGGGTACGGAAGGAGAAGAGGAGGAAGGAGAGGAAGAGGAAGGAGATGGGGTTGGAGTTGAAGGTCGAAGCCGTCTGCTTCAAGATTTGGGTGGTGGTCCGGAGGTTGCTCAGCCGCGGGTGGTCGCTCATCGCCGCCGGTTCTTGAAAAGTGAGACGGAGAAATCCTGGGGGGTGGAAATCAAGAAAAGGGCTTTGCGATTGTTGGGTCGACCTTGATTTTCCTGGCGGTGGGGGGCGGGCGGTGGTTTCTCGGCGAGGGAGGGTTGAGATTTTCCAGAGAGAGCGCAACTGAAAAACTGATCTTTTGAGCTGTTGTGGGGTCCGTTGGGGCTTTCGATCTCCACGCAGCTTTCGAATTGGGAGCTACAGCTAAAAGGGTCGACAGATTTGGGAATTGCACGCAAGAAATGAAGAGGAAGATGTGATGCTCGATCGTTGATGGGGCGGAGTGATCATCGAGGGGTTGAAGATGGATGGGGACTGATGGAAACAGAAGAGGAAGACGGGTGGAAAATGGGAGTGGGGGAGGTGAGGAACATATTCTGCTGCTCTTTTGTTTTTAAGGGGTCAAAAAGGCAAAATATTTGTTTTATGAGTTGCTTTTTGTGCAGGGACCCAAAAAGCCCGGATCTTTCAACACCAGAAATTGTTGGCAATAGAGAGATATTAAGAGCCGATTTGGAGGTTCAATTGGGGCCATTTGTTCAAACAGTGTGGCCGCAGCAACATCGGTGATGTGATTCGTTTTCTACGATGTGTTTGACAGATTTATCATGCGTAAATTGCTACATACATCGAATTTGTCATTTTTTATATAAGTTGTTTCGAAAATGTTACATACTTGCAATACCAACGCGTGAAAAGATAACATGAGACGATCATTGATTTAAGAAGTGTCTTGCGATAATAATAACTCGATCTCGATAAGTATAGACTTCGAAGCTTAATCCCGCTCATCTATGTTCTCATTATGGTCTTTGTTGCATGTTTGAAGATTTTACAAGAATACAGTTTGCAATTTTTTTAGAAAGCATTATGATTTTAGGAATTTTATGATCAAATCTCCTCTATACAATCTCATCCACTAACTATTTGATAATTTTCGAGCAAGAGAATGAAAGTCTATTGAATCTATCTTTCTACTAGTCAACTTTCTTCTTGGACTTTTGGTGACCAAAAAAGAAAAAACTTCATCCTTGGACTAGGGCAACCTGTTCGTTGACTACATTTGCTTAACAAAACTCTTGGTCTCGATATCATCAATTACTTCCTTTTGCCATTGGGGGTAATAGAACAAGACTGGAAGCCCGAAAGCGTAGATTTTTCTTGCCTAAATAGGCTGGGATCACGATTTTGGATGGCGCTTTTTTAACATTTGGGCCGTCCTTTATAAATGTTAAATATGACAATTTGAATAATAGAAAATACATTATTTACTGGACCTGAACAAAGTCCTCACACTATTTCGTCTAAACTCTGAGACTTAAAATTTAAGAATATTCTCTGAGATAAATAAAAGAAAAATATTTCCTCTAAACTTAGTGAGTGATGATGGGAAAAATAAACTCCACGTCAAGTAGAATCGTATAGTAACATCCCACCTCCGGGGTGAATCATCAAAACTTCGACTCTTGCTTCGTCGACTGTCTTTGAACCGACTTATCGGTGACGTACCCCGGTTCAAAGATATTGTGCGAACACTATAATAAATTCAAAAATTTAGCTAAAAAATCCAATACTTAAAAGAAGTGATTTTTCCTATGCTCGGCCACAGCCACACAGAATCACATCAACATTAACAGGAGGCGGAGAGTTCTTCCCTGACTCAGGAATGGAATGAATGAACACGAGAATGAACCTAACTGCTGACTAGACAATCTTGAGTAGGTATACAAGTGACCCTTTTAAGTGCAGACAGTCCTGCAACCAACGAAAGTACATTAGTAAATCTCCAGTCACGAAATTCCCAGCCAAAAATTCTGTGTTCAATTGCACATGAAATGTGCATTTTCCACTCTCAGGACTGACAAATTTTCAAGCATGTAAAGACGCGGAAAATTGTCAATCTGCATAGCACGCATCGTAACAGGAAGTTGCATATTCACTTATCCAGCAATGCAGCGTGACAAATGGGGGAAAAAAAAAAGTCCAACAGAGGATTGGTGGACTTCAGAGAACGAATCCCCAGCATCACAAGGAACACCGTACTCGATGTATTGGCAGAAGAACATAACTGGAAAACTACACAGAGAACAATATCGACATAACTTTCCTTTGTCAACATCATCCATCTGAAAACAATTATAAGGAAAATCACAATTATAAGAAAGATGGGAGTCGTCGCACCACATTGTGAGGTTTTATTTCGTAAAATTACGAGCATATAGTAAAAGAATAACAAGCAGTTGAGGCTACCAAGCATGTTTCCCTCTGACATGCCAAATTGATAGTTCATATCCTGTTCATGTAAAGTGTAACCAAAAGGCCGGTGACAAGGGAATGCCGTAGGTTCTTGCAAATGCCTTTCCATTTCTCTGCAGCTTAGAAGCAAACTGAAGAATGAGTCATTCATGAGTTGTGGTCTTATTCCCATAACATCCGACTTTGTCGAGGAACAACAATTCCTGCTGCACTTGTTCAAAGATGATCACAAATAGCTTTTGTAAATTCGGTGGTTGTTGACGTGCCACCAAGGTCAGCGGTTCGGTACTTCCCCTCAGCAATGGTGTTAAGTATGGCATCTTGGATTCTATCAGCTTTATCATGAAGCTTCAAGTGGCGTAGCATTGTGACAGAACTCAACAGCAGGGCAGTTGGATTTGCTAAATCCTACACAAAAGGACCAATTGGATAAAATTTCATTACTGATGAAAAAAAAAAGGTGATCATCTAGCATGAGTTCAATGTGAAAGATGCAGCAAGGAGATTAAGGATCATTTTGGAATGGCTTTCTCTTTACTTTTATGTTTTCCTTATCTTGTAGCATTTGAAATGTTAAAGGTCGAAGACTAGAACTTTCAAAGGATAAAAATATTGATGTGTAGTCATCAAAAGAATTCATAATGTCTTAAAATCGCACACACATTCAAATGTCAGATTTCAAAGGGAAAGCAGAAGGTACTTTTTAAAAGGCCCTAATTGAATTGTAAATGACTTCAACATGCACAGTACCATGCCTGATCACCAAATTGATCAAGCAAAATTCTTCCTATATTTCTGATACACTTCCCAACTGCCAACCAAGGTTTTAAATAGCAGTTGCGGCCACCGTCAATATTGTTCTCGGTCACATCTAGTGCTATTGCAGTGATAATGCCTAATAACACCTCTCTCAATGTTATCACCATTATCCATTCAAGCCTCCGAAAAGAAGCTACAGTTGCAATACAACTCATCTTCATTGAAAATGGCCACTGTTTGCAGAGAGAAGAGAGTCCTTGAGGAGGAAGGAGGAAGAAAATGAAACCTGAAGACATAACAAAAACCAAGATCTGGGATTGGCCTCATCTTATGTATTTTTCTCTTTCTTTTTGTTTTTTGTTTTCTGTTTTTTGCCTTCTGAATGCGTGCTGGCTCTCATCCAGACAAAAACATGCAAATCAGACAGGAAAGGCAAGGAAATTAAAGGCCCGGTGAAATGTAAAAGGCCCCCGTTCAACAGTAATTGCCGAAACTGTGTATAAAAACTAAAAGTTCCGACGAAAATATAATCTTTAGAACTACAGCTTAGGGAGTATAACAGCTTTTCACCACTAATAGCAATGGAACAAGCCAAAAATATATTTCCCCTCCACAACAATCAGATTCAGTCATCAATCCATACAATCAAACATTTTGGCACCCTTTAATATAGTGAAAAGTCCTCCAATATTCCTATAAAATCGCACCTAAATACATATCCCCAAAAAAAATTCTCACCAATCTACCACATGTTGTGTGGACATTCTACAAAGTCATCCTCCTACAACCTATCCCTTATTTGGCGGTCACCATGCCCACATAAGCAACTACAGCAGTCCACAATGCAACTGCTCCCACAACCGCTATCTAAAACCTTGCTGCCGATAATGCATCGCTATCTGCATACTTTAGAGAGGAAAACCAAGAACATTGATTGACGAGTGTATCCCTCTGTTGAGTTTCAAAGCCTAGCAAGTGAGGATTCTCATTAACTACGAGCAAAGTCGCTCTAGCTTAGTTAACACGAAAAATAAATGTTCCAGCTACTTCACCAGATTCTACAACGAGTGGCTTCTATGGTCCATTCTCCAATCAATATACCAGTATGTTTGAGTTATCTTAATGGAACCAGGATCTAGGTAGAATTAATTGTCTTAAACGGAACTAACCTAACTATGATGAAAGAAGCAAAAGAAGTACCCACAGCTTCCAAGTGTTTCTCACTCGATCTTCGCCGAAAGGCCGGGTAAAATAAGTGCTTTGGGAAGCTCACATCAGGGAAAGGAGAAGCTCCCTCCTCCAACAATATCTCTCTAGAATTCCAAGCACTCTCCCAGATATCAACAATCCTCTTATGCAATGGTATATGCTAGACCTGCAAGTCTTAACTTCTGACAGAAACCAATCACCTGGAACTTTTCCTTTTTTAGTGGTTAAGACCCAGCATCCAGACATATTATACCAAGTTCCATGCAAAAGCTTCATTATCTTGACCACTGAAGAAGCAAGACTTCAGCATTGTTATCACGTTTCATCTATACATCAGTGTTACTCGACATGATCAGTTCAAAACTAGCACATAAGTTAAATTAGAAAACAGAGACCCCGACAAAGTACATAGCAATGGAAGAGGAAAATAAACCCTGCATAAGATAATTTGCAATGCGATCAAATAGTTACAAAGTGCAAGTCAATTTAAAGCTAACCTTTCCAGCAATATCAGGAGCTGAGCCATGTACCGCTTCTGCGAGAGCGATACCTCCCTCCCCAATATTGCAGCTTTACAGAACGCCACACTAGTCAGATACTGCAGATGCACATTAGAACATAACGGAAAATTCAAAATGTTAAAATACCTGGGGGTCAGACCCAACCCTCCTATCAATCCAGCGCACAGATCGCTAATTATATCTCCATAAAGGTTGGGCATCACTAGCACATCAAAGAGTGCTGGATTCTTAACAAGCTGTACCCAACAGGACAAAGTTTCAGCTTAATCCAATTGTTTCCACCTTTGACAAACATGCATGATGTATTTATTTACTCAAAACACATCCACAAAAACAAATAAACACATAAAAACTTAGTCATATTATTAGCACATTTGAAAAGTTAACTAACTAAAGATTCTCTCGCACCCAACGAAACAACAGCTGATATAATAAAGAAAAATCAAACAGAAGCATAGTTATCTTATACACAAAATGACATGTATAAAGATGAATAAACACAATTATTGGACAAAGAAAACTGCCTAAACATATTAACCAAGAGGGCTAATCTCGTCAGGATAGTAGATCAAATATCAATCCTCAAATGATAATTAGAATGATATTTATGCTAGAAATCTGGTTATGCTTGATCTCAACCTTCCATTCTAGTTTTTCATCCACTCACAACTTAATGCCTCACTTTTTTTCTCTCAATGAGTAACTTAACCCCTCTCTGAAGAAAGAATCGTGCATTTACCATCATACAGCAGTTGTCAATCACAACTTCTTCATATGTTATCTCAGGATACTTCTCCGCAACCTCACGGCAACACTGCCATAAAGACAAATCAAAATTAAGTCACAGTGATACAATGTAACCCTGAAAATGAAGGCGCCTACAAATTAACTCTTTCATTACTGACGAACCTTCAGAAAAAGACCATCAGTTTTTTGCATGATATTGGCTTTGTGTATTGCTGAGACTCTCTCTCTTCCATGGGTCTTAGCATAGTGAAAAGCATATTCAGCCACCCTCAGACTTGCTTGTCGAGTAATAATTTTAAGGCTTTCAACAACGCCTCTTACAACCTACAACCAGAGATGATCTCTTAAAATAACAACCAAAAAGGTGGTTCACAAGAACTTGTTTATCATGAAACATACTTACTTGATGTTCAAGTCCACTATATTCCCCTTCAGTATTCTCCCGGATGGTGATGAGATCGACATTGTCATATCGAGTCTTATAGCCTCGAAGACTGTAGCAAGGCCTAACATTTGCATATAAGTTAAGTTCTTTCCTCAATGTGAGGTTTAAAGAGCGATGACCTTTTCCAATTGGAGTGGCCATTGGTCCTTTTAGACCTACACCATTTTGACGGACAGATTCCAAACTTTCCCATGTGAGGAAACTTTGGGTTCTAGGATCTATTTCTTTTGAAACATAATGCTCTTCCCACTCAATTGGCACCTCAGCCTCCCGGAAAACCTACATTCGTGAAAACAGAAAAAACTAAAACTAAGCAAGACCGCTACTCAGCTGCTTCAAGAAGATTAAGGGAAGCTAAGGAGATAGTGAGAACATCTAACTAGAGGTTAAACTGCATGACAAGATGAGAAAAAGATGAAAACAAAAAGAAAAGAAACTTAAAACTAAAGAATGTACAATCCATCTCTGCTCTCAGGGAAATTATGATTGCAAACTTATGCCAGTTAGTGCCCTCATATCAGCATAAAGCTAACTTAAGAAAAGAGTAGTTCCTAGTGTACGGCCTGAATCTGCAATTAGCCGAGCATGTCCATCAAAGATCCTTCATGGCGAATGGAAATAGGAAATTTATAGACAAGAACCAGCAATGGCTAATAAGGAAAGAACAGAAAAATCAATTCGCTGCCCACACACGAGAAGAATTTCTCTCTAAACAACATGAATTTCTTTTGTATGCACCTCAAACTCCAAGTTCCACCAGGCAGTTTACCCGGTCATGTCAACGATCATGTTTAACCACTATAAGACTGCTAGAATTTAGCAAGCAAGACAACAAAGTGCCGTCCGTTCGTTCTCCATCTGTCCAAGAGAAAGAAGCTCAGACAAACGACAGAACGAATATTCACGAAGACACGCGATACGCCCTAACAGCACGCAATTCACAACCCAAAAGAAGAAAATAAACAGAAGTACGTTTCTAGCACAACAAAGAACAATACGATGAGCTAGAAGGCTGCGAGTGGATCAACCGCCACAAGGCTCGGGACCAGAGCTGTATTACGAATAAGCACAGACAACTAACAGAGCGAAGAACGGAACAAGAATCGAGCGCGGAGAGAAGAGAGAGAACCTTCTTGACAGATTCGGCGATCTCGGGGCCGATGCCGTCGCCGGGGAAGAGAGTGGCGCGGATCGGAGCCTGGGAACAGAAAGCTCTGGCTATGGACGACAGGAGAGAGCCGGAGCTAGAGCTAAAATTAGGGTTGAGGTGGCCCGACGAGAGGATCGGGCTCGAGCGGCTTCCAATCGCGCGTTTCAGGATTTGGGAAGCCATTCGATTCTTCTCTTTCTGTTTGAACAACAGAGAACGAGGAAGAAGGAGAAGAAGATGACCTTGAAAGCAAAACGCAGATGGAAATAAAGAAAGAAAAGTCGTTTTGAGCAACAGAACACGAATATCGCCAAGGGCGTCGCGGAGGGGGTAGCTTGGTAAATTCACTCTAAAGTCACATGGTTTCGCGTTTGACTTTTTCCCTTTGACTTGTCTGTTTATTTATTCTATTGTGAGAAATAAAAAATGGCAAACGCTGAAAAAAGGTATATAGAGATAAAAGCATTTTTCCTAATTTATAGGCGAGAAATGCTGCAGATTAAAGAAGAATTTATTCTAGTCTAATCTAATAAACTGATCTCCCTAATCCCTATATAATAAATAATTTTAGTAAATTTTATTTTTAGAAAAAAATCGGATCATGTTTTTTTTCCTTATCTCTCGCACAAACATTTTCATGTTTGCGCACCCATAAGCGCGTGCTGCTTTGCTAGCATAACAGCAAATATAACATATAAAGTTGAGTATCGCTATTGCAATTAGACCCATGTGCATGTCTATTTTTCATGGGGATAATATTATTACAAAAATTCAAACTAGTACTTAAACGAGATATTTACTCCATGTTAACTTTCATCTTGTTGGAATAAATTGCGGCTATAAAGGAAATTATCTTTATTCTATTATTACTGCAAAGTTCTTATGGGAAAATAATCCATGTGATCAGCAGACTCGGAAAGGTCATTGCCATACATATGTTAGGAATATACAGCAGCTCACATTGGGCATTATAATTTAGAGTAGATTCAATATGCGGTACCCTAGATCAATCAGTCACATTTATGTCTCTTATGATCTCTTCAAAAGTTCGATATGTATTCACAATTACGATTACACTCATCTAATCATAACTGGTTGACTTGTGAATACAAAATCATAATATGACATCAACTACAAATTGATCTTCTTCTTTCCTTAAAATATGTCTATTTCAACTCAATTCGTTTTTTCGGAAATATCCCACTAGATCGAATCATCCATGATCATTGGCAACACTCTAGGACAGCAAACATTAAATCAAAATTTCAAGGAAAAGTTAGAGTCATGAGGGCACAAAGTTGAAGAGCTCATATCCTAAAGAGTCTCTCATGGTTGTAAAGTTGATATCAATACTCTTGCTAGCTCTTCTTGATCGTCTTATGCATACATAATATGAAGTATATATTACAGTATTCTTTCCTTTCTCATGGAGCGTATATCTCTATATTTAATACCGTACAGATGATAGTTTATACATTCCAAATTTCTAATTTGAGCACAAAATCTACTCTCTTCAAAGAATTCATTAGAACTCACATATGGCATCAAAGACGGATAAAGTGAAATACGCAGGTTACTTCACTTTCGGGTGTAACTTATTATAACCTCATCTTAATACTCATGTTAATGCAATATCAAAATTTCAAGCTTGAACTCTCAATTATCAACTAGATAATAAGCTTGAAATCATCTCATCTCTATTTATCACACAGTAAATAGAGGCGATTACTCATGTGAGTAGACTAATCTCTTATCTATCCGACATACTTTCTCAATATAATGTACTAAATATTTTATTTTTATTTTTTTGGTAAAGGACTGCACTAAGCATTGATATGCATAAATGTCAAACAAAATCATAGGCTTCAATAATAATAACAAATACCATTGATTGTGAACTTTGGGAAAAATACAAATACCCAGTATTTCAACTTTTATGTAGTCCCGAAAACTTTACATGGCCAAAGAAAACATTTCTAGGAATCGGCTTGGTCAAATGATATGCTATTATACTATGTGTAGATATATACCGGACATTCACAACCTTTTGTGCTACCATGTCTTTCACAAAATTATACTTGGTATCTGTATGTTTGGTCTTGTAATGAAATTTGAGATCCTTGGTGTAAGTTATTGCTGGTCGGCTATCACAATTAACCAATAAATGACTAATAGCATCCTTAGTAACACTCAAATTATCCAAAAATCTATTAAGCTAAACACCCTTTTGTATGGCTATTGACAGAGCTACGAACTCAACTTCCAAGGTCGATAATGCTATACGGGTTTGTTTCTTGTTACTCTAATGTATTGCGCCACCGCACAGTAAGAACAAACCTAGAGGTGGATTTCCTTTCATCAAAATTTCCTCCCCAATCGGCGTCAGTATAGCTTTTAAGGCCTATATCTCCTCCATGATAAGTCAACGAATAATCTATAGTACCCTTCGGATACATGAGAATCCATTTGACCATAATCCAATGTGTTTGACTTGGATTAGATTAGTATCTACCCACCATTCCAACAACATGACAAATGCCAGGTCTTGTACACATGATAGTGTATATTAAGCTCCCGACAACATTAGCATATGGAACATTTTCCATTTGTTCTTGTTCTTGCGGAATCTTAGGACACGATTTGTGGCTCAAACTTTCACATTTTGCAATAGGAGTGTCAATGGATTTACAATTTTACATATGAAAACGTTCAAGGACTTTATTTACATACATCTCTTGCGAGAGAGATAACAATCTTTTTTAGCGATCTCTTGAAATCTTAACTTTAAGGTTATATACGGCTTCACCCCTATCTTTCATTTCAAAATTGGACAATAACCAAGTCTTAACTGTTTGGACAATCTCCGTATTACTTCCGACAATCGGGATATCATGCACATACAATGATATGATCACAAAATGATCTTTGGATCTTTTGATATATACGCAATGGCCCTCATCAATCATTACAAAATCATATCCTATTATAGAATTATGAAAACGTATATACTATAGTCTCGAAGACCGCTTAAGGCCATATATCAATCTTAGAAGTCAACACACCTTTTGTTCTTAGCCTTCCGTAACAAACCCAATAGGTTGTTTCATGTATATTTCTTCTTCTAATTCTCCATTAAGAAAAGCAGTCTTTAAAAACCTAATGAGTTCTCTAAGAATGTGACATCTCGTGATTGCAGTTACACTCTCACTCTCCTATTCACTTATAAATATATATCATTTTGAGTGTTCTGAGTATCTTATGAAGATGCTCTTCTTGCCTCTATGACCCAATTTCTCATACTTCTAGGGCGACTCGTTAGTATAGGATGCATAACTCCAAAATTTCATGAAACTCAAATCGGATTTTTTCACTCATCCATAATTCATATGGAGTGGAGATAACTGATTTAGAAGACACTCGGTTAAGTGTATAGGTAGCTATTAACAAAGCATCACCCCAAAAAGTGATTGGCGTATTAGTCCGCGCTATCATAGACCTAACCATTTTCAATAGGGTTCTATTTTTTATCTCAGCGACACCGTTTTGTTGAGGAGTATACTGAATAAATATGTCTTTCTATTCCTTTTTCATCACACAAATTTCTGAACTAATCGGACGGACATTATGGTTGATAATGTAGCGGTAGACACTTTATGACTTGGCCGCAAGGTGGTAAGGATATGGATGAGGGTCATGGCGGTAGAGGTGGAGGTGGATGATGGATGGTAGTTGTTTAGTGTTATGTTCCAAATGTTTGTAAATAACGTGGATGTAAATAGTAAACACACACATACACATACATATCGACTTAACCGGTTGTTTGTTACTTGCCCGATTGCATGGCGGGTGTGCGAGATAAACCCTATTAAAACCAACCCTTGATGTGTATGCATGCATGTCCTCCTTCCTATGGTGCCTCCTCCCTAAGGCTTCAATAGCATTTCTCGCATGCGTCCCTAATTTATATTTTATAACAAATTATTTGTGAGAGTCCGTAGCATGTGATCGTCTAGGATGTTGCAAGGCTTTCTCCATAAGATTAGGGAAGAACCCCTACAAAGATGATATTAGAGTGTAGACGGAGGCCACGGGCCCCAACAAACAAGGGAGAGAAACTTAACGGCGAAAATATGAGATATAGAGTATGAAATTCATTATGTGCTAGAGGAACAGAAAGCATTAGCAACCCCGAACAAGTTAAGGATAAACTCGAAGAGGATACCACCGCACAACATCGGAGAGATAGAGATGCTTTTATCGCTTGGAAAAGAAAGAACTCTCTTGCTTGCATCACATTGCTAAGCAATATGGAAAATGACATAATGAGAGAGTTCGGGTGGTTTGACAACGCCAAAGATATATGGGATGTATTGAAGGCCAGGTTTAGTCAAACATCGATGCCAAACTAAAATAGCTCACTATAAGGTTCAACTCATATAAGATGATGCCTCATGACCAAAATATGAAGCAACATCTAACGCGGATGTCGAATATGATAAGCGAATTATTTGATGCATGACATGTATTGACTGGCGAGTAACAGGTGCAAGCGGTTATAAGCTCTTTGCCTCATAGCTAGGAGAATATAAAAATTTACTTAACTCATAACGATAATGTGAAAACCTTTGAGGATGAGATGTGGCATCTTGAGTTGGAAGAGGACCTTCTCTTGGCGGCTTAACCACAAGTAGATATTTATTATGCTGCTTTTGTCTCACATGGAGTTGTGGGCTCCATGTGCAAGACTATCAAGAGCCAGAACTCAAAACCACACATCGTACGCACATGTCTCACACAGGGCCAAACCCTCCTTGGGTCAGACATTACAAATTCAAGCACAATCCACAGAAATTCCACAATCGGACTACGCAATCATCATACCCATGACCTACAGTCAACAATTCAAGCAATGAATTGTTAGATCCACCTCGTTTCCTAGTTCATGCAAGACAAACTTCAGTTTCAAAAATCCATTTCCAAAATATTGTATCGCGGCCAATTGAAAGATAAATCGGCAAGTAAGTAGAGGAGTTAGAAGCTTCACTTGCCAATCGAAGCTAAACCGTTGCCAAACGAAGCTCGGGTCCTCTTCGGGTTGCACAGCACCTAGAGTTAGAGAGAGCGAGATGAAAGCGCCAAGGCAAGGGAAGCTAGAGCCGAGGTCGTGGAGGTATTGTTGAGGAGAGGTGATCGACACCGTCGCCGTTAATGGCTTCAAAACAAACGAGGGGTCGGTGAGGGGTATCTCACGAAGGGGGAGGGGAAATGACAGTAGAGAGAGAGAGAGAGCGCTATTTATAGGGGTGTGCTTTAGTGGGTTCGGTCTCACGTTCAATCCATATCCAAATCGCGCTCAATTTTCGACGTAGACTCTCATTTCATCGTCCATAATTCATAACATCTCAATCATAATATTGAGCTTCAATTTCACATTTCATTAACTTCACATACCTTCTCATTTACCACTTTATTGTCATTACAATACCCGTTTTATTCGCTAATTAAACAGACAAGAAATTTGGGTCCTCACAGTTCAACTCGGTTATGATATTCTTTGTTGTTGAAGTCATTCTATAAGATCACAAAGTTCTTTAGACACTATTTGCACGAAACTTTTAATGCCTAACATTTATGCATAAAGATTTATACTTACCGATTATGTTAATTAATAGTTTCACGAAAGGCCTTAAAATTTGAAAGTTCACTATGTTCACATTCATCATCCAAATAGCCCAATTTGAAATTACAGTCAACATAATCATTTATATAAATTGAGTTCATTTAATAGTTACACAAACTAATCGAACTCCACACTTGAACATTTGTTTATAAAAGATGAATAACTATGACAACAAAAGTAATATATAATCAATGAAAGCTGCCATTTATTATTCAGTACCGAAAAATCCATAAACAAGTTCAAGTACTTAAGATGAAAACATCATGGGAGTAAACAATTCTCAAAACAGAAAAAGAGGGTCCCAAACCGCACGTAATAAACAGAAAGAACAGTTCAACCACTAAGCTTTTTCTTATAAATTGGTAAAGACTCGTAAAATCATTTTGGAAGCTCTCTATTTGAAATTTTCCATATTGCAATGACCCGAGCAAATCCCTTTGACTTGTGCCAAGGCGCACTCATGCGCCAGGTGGTGTTCATGGAAAGAGTTGACGTTCTTAACGTCTTGATCTTCTTGTCCTCCCTAATAAAGGCTTCAAGAAGCACATTCTAATCCGGACGACCTTTTTGCTCTTAGAGAGTATGAAGAAAGTTCATATGACTTTCTGGTAGATTGTCCTGAAAGCAACAATCTTTTGAAATACTTTCAAATAACCACTTGCCCGGATGACATCTTGTAATTTCTCGTTGAAATTGATAACATGGTCAATCAATCCGATGCTTTCATTGCATGTTATGGCTCTAATTTCACGTCGCAAACCCTCAAGGTTTGCTTTCTAAGCTCTTGTTCTCGAAGATTGGGGAGTACGCCACAATTGTACCATTATTTATGTACCGAATACGGAAACAATAAGAGGATTACTCATAATCCATGACACCACTATCAACGTGGGCTATAATTTACAAGATGTTTGGAATATAATGAGGTCAAAATGTAATTTTCAGAAAATTCAGGGACCTTTTTGCGATTTTCAGAAAATTCAAGCACCAAATTGTAATTTTCAAAAAGTTCGTGGATCAAATTGCAATTTTCAGAAAGTTTGGGGATCAAATTGTAATTTCAGAAAGTTCAAGACCAAAATGCAATTTTCAACAAGTTCAAGGATAGAATTGCAATTTTCAAAAAAATTAGGGAGCAAATTGCAATTTTCAAAAAATTTAGAGATTAAAATGTAATTTTCAGTCCTTACCAAAAAAAAAAAAATGTAATTTTCAGTCGGATTTGAGACTGGGTCACGAATCGTACGAGCTAACATCACCATGACGTCAGCTCCACGCATGGGGAGCGTGCACCGCACATGGAGCACGTAGCGCGTGAAGCTCACATGCGGCAGCTTTCACTGGCGCATGCGGCGCCATCCGGCCTCCTCCGACGGCCGCCGACCCCTCAAAATTCTTGTCTCGCGGAGCCCGTTACATTAGTGAATTCAAAATCAAGTTTTATTGTACGAAACAAAAAAGCTTGTCCCAGAACAGAACATACAAAAAAAATGAGTTTTTCACGCTAATTGCGATTACAGAACAACAACACATGATCAGGAAACAACAAAAACACTGCTCTGTTGTTGTTATGCCCGATCATTTTTCTTTCGAGCTGCATAAAACTAGCAATGCCCTTTTCCTTGAGAGGGCTGGGAGGATAATCGCCAAATGAGGAGGCTTAATGACACTTCCCGCAGCAAGATGTTGGCCTGCTCAAAATGTGTTTGTACGGCTGCTTAGTTTTTACATAGAAAAGTAGATTGTTTACAGAAAAATATTGGGGTTTCCTATGGTGTCTCGACAAACCAATAGTGTTTATTCTATGTTATCAGTTACCATATAGAAGAAAACATAATAAAGGCAAGTCTTTATTGGTTAGAATCATGGAATATTTAATTTCCTACCTATTCCAAGAAAGTGCAGATTATATAGTCTTTTGGACAGAATGTACCTAAGTTCTATTCTATTGTTAGAGCAACTCTCTCTAAAAACTCTATGTGATTTTCTCTTGAAGAACGAGAAAATGGCAGATCCGAATTCTTTCTTACCCGTGACTAGAGCTCTTAATATGTGGCTGTCGAGGAATGTTCGTTATACGTAGTATACTTCTCCGATCGGTGATTCAAGTAAGACTTGGGGCACGTTATTCCTCTATAATCCGCTAGTTATATATGTGTATGAAGATCTATATTTTTTCTGTTGCGTTTATATATATGGATTGGGGTATATGTGATTTATCCAACATATCTCACTAAAAAGCTCATACCGGTTGACTTGTTCCAAGCTAACTTTTGTCTCACAAGAAAATCCAGGTACCCTGAAATTTACCCTCCAATAGAAAACCTTCAATAACTCGTTAAAACGCGTACGATAGACGATTGCAAGACAGATCTAATATGAGAATGACAAATCCGACATGAAAAATTTATGTGTAGATTAAGTTTAAGGGTATTGGCTCTAGGTAAATGGGTCACGATAATAACAAAATGAAATGTTTTGTAAGATGAAAGTTACTATTAGGTAAAAATGTCATGGATCTTTTCCTACATGTCTATACTCTCACATTCATCTACACTTGATGGAAATTGTGCGATGCAAAGAAGATATCAAATTTCTGTGGAATATACTTATTTGTTGAATATCGTCACTTTTTATTTTCGAAAAAAGATAAGCTTCATGTAGTTTTATTAGTGAAGGCAACACCACATGCCTTTTCGTATTATACGTTCCGATTAGATGGTGAACCAACACCATGTGATGAAATTTTAGCTTCATGGATCCTGAAAACTGAAAAACCTTCCAAAACTTTTGATGATAGAACAAGGTAGTAGGGATATATACATATGTCAATATATATATATATATATATATATATATATGTTTATGTTAGGATTCCACCATCGCAAAAGACTTTTTTAAGAAGAATGAAGCGATTGTTTTTTTAAAAATATTTTTCAAATTCTAAATTTTGCGTGAAACAAACTTATCCTAACTATAAGGGCAGACCAAACGAAGTAATACTGGTTTTATTGCCTCCTAAATGAAATAGTGATAACAATTATACCGTTCTACCCGCATAAATTTATTTGCAAAAATATCAATTAAGAGGAAAAAAAAAAAAAGAGGTCATCGGTTCGAATGATTCAAACTGGTGCCAATTGTTCGGGCATCTAAGTAGCCAGGTTTGTATGTTTGAGCCTCCAAATTAGAGATGTCAATATGGGTTGAAAACTCATATTTTAACCCATATTCAATTTTGATGGAAAAAAAATCCATATTCAATAAAATGAGACAAATATGTGTTACTCAATATTTAATAAATGAGTTGTTACTAGATGTGAATTTTAAGTCTAATTAATCATTATATGTAGGTTGTAAATGGATTCAACACATTTACAATTCACTTAGGTTGTAAATTTTATTAATTTTATAATTTCAATTTTTAATATTTGATTTTATTTTTTTTTATAAGTAAAAGAACGAAATAAATTATAAAATTATAAAAACCGTTCAAAGAAGTAGAATGCATGTCGGCCACCGCCATTTGCCGTCGATCACTGCCATACGTGGGAACCTTCATTAAGGGAGATTTTGTGGGATATGGGTTCGACGACCTGGAGAACTGGTTGGACGAGAACCGACAAAAATGGCGGACGATGGAGGAGTGGGAGTGGGAGTGGGAGTGGGAGTGGGGCGGGGACGCCGTGGGGTTGAGCGCCGGCATGGAATGGAACGAGGTCACGATCGAGGGAGTCGTGGGATGGGCCCTGGACATAATAGACGGGTCGGCGCGGGATCGGCTGGGCGACCAAGGGGCGATGCTGGCGACTTCGGAATCTGTCTTGCCTTGCATTTTGGGAGCTGTCGCGTCAGTGGACTGTCTCAGAACGAAGCTCTCTCTCTAGAGTTCAGGCTCAGTGTGACGACAGGGATTGACGGTGATGACTTTTTTTTTTTTTTTTTTTTTGGAAGAAGGTGGTGACTTTAACGGGGTAAGGATGCGTGATTTTACTGGCAAAGAAAATATAATTTGCTAATTCTAAGGGGTCGTCTTTGTCAGCTGGGGTTGGGATTAAAATAGTTGAAACTAAGAATTGAGGAAATTTTACATAATTCATTTTATGATGATGAAATTGCACCAGCCTATTTATAGAATTTATTGCATAACTATCTAAGGTAATAAGATAAACAGAAATAGCAAATATAATCAATCAAGTATATACAATATCAAATGAAATATATGCATAATCTCGAGTGATATGCAGAATCATATAAAATATCATAAATATTTCTAGAATATATCTAATTATCCTTAACGAAAATGATGGGGATGTTAGTTTGAGAGGGAATAATGGTGGCTTTGAGCGGTGGAGATAGCAAAATAAAATTTGCTAATTCCCTGCGACCGCCACCTACCATGGCCCCCATCATTGATCCCCCCCGCCCCCAAACAAAAAAATCGATCGCTGTCCGCTGCAGGTAGTAGCCTGTTTCCATCTCGGATCATTGGAAAAAGGAAAATAAAATAAAAATAAAATGAAAATGAAAATAACTTTTTAAAAAAATAAGAAAAAAATTGAAATAAAAAGATTGTAAATTTTTTTACTAGATTTGTATTGCATAAGAAAGTATTTAAGTAATATCATTTTTCTTAACAAACTACAAGAAACAAATATTCAATAATTTGTTAAATATAAAAGTGTTTAAGTAATATGGGTTGGTCGGGTATGGGCTTGTACTCCATGAAAATGGCTCAAAACATATTAATGACTCACATTACAAAAAAAACCGATTTAGCCACGAAAATTAGAGACAGAAAAAACTTGTCGCAAATTTGCGACAAATTAAGTTTTCATCACAAATTTGAGACGAAAATAGTGACAACAAAATTTCATTGCTAATTTGTGACGATTTTTTTTTTGTCACAAATTTAGCGACGAAAACTCAATTTCGTCACCGATTTAGCGAGGAAAACTAAACTCGTCGCAAATTTAACAACGAAAACTCAATTCGTCGCAAATTTAGCGACGAGAACTAAATTTCGTCGCAACTTACGTGTTGTTGTTTTGTGACAAAGACACGTTTTGGTCGCAAAATGCGCGACGAATATTATTTTCGTCGCAAATTGTACGACGAAAATTGAATTTCGTTGCAACATGCGCTCGGTTATTTTGTGACGAAATTTAGTTTTCGTCGCAAAATTTCCCACGAATTAATGTTCGTGGCAAATGTAGCAACGAAAATGAAATTTCGTTGCAAATTTTGCGACGAAAACTAAATTTCGTCGCAATTGGGGTTGATTGTTTTGTGACGAAAACATGTTTTCGTCGCTAAAAATCATCTCTAAACTGCACCGACACTTTTTCGTCGCAAATTTCAATATTTCATGGCTAAATTCGTGGCTGATTAAAGTTTCCCCCTTTAAAATCCCGTGACCTTCTCACTCACCGCACTCTTCTCTCTCTCTCTCTCTCTCTCTCTCTCTCTCTCTCTCTCTCTCTCTCTCTCTCTCCAGTCCGCACTCTTGTTGTTCGACCGCTCTCTCCTTTCTTCATTTTGCCTTTTGTCTTCTCGCTTCTCCATTTTTATTTGTGTCTTATGGTAATCATAGAATAAATTATTATTTATTTCATCATTTTCTTCTATCAAATGCTACAAGCTTCATGAATCTTAAGTGATTTTTGTTTGTCTTTTTTTAGATACGTGCCTATTTGAAGATCTCGCAATCCAAGCGAATGTTGCGATTTTCATCAAATTGACCACTTTCTCCTACAAAATATTCAATCAGATACTTGGGTAAGCATTGTTGACATTGTAACTTTTTTTTTTTAAATTGCGAAGTAAAGTGGAGCTCATAAGTTAAGGTGTATGTGTAGTAATGCAAGATTAGCGATAATATTTGTGACATTTTTCCAAAAAAAGGTTCATATAGGGTCGCGGACTTGCGGTGAATTTCGTCTTTTGTAGGTGCTGGCTGAAAAATTGTCCACGAATTTGCTACGAAAAGGGCATGTTCGTCGCAAAATTTGGGACGAAAACTGAATTTCGTCACAAACTACGCTTTGTTGTTTTGTGACGAAAATAGATTTTCGTCGCAAAATTTGTGACGAAACAGTGCTCGTCCCAAATTTCCAATGAAAATTGTATGCCATCGCAAAATTTGCGACGAAAATTGTGTTTCATTGCAAAATTTGCGATGAAAAATGTATTTCGTCGCAATATTTTGCGACGAAAATAAAATTCGTCGCAAATTTCGTGACGAGCACCGTTTGTCATTGCAAACTACGCTTGGTTTGTTTTGGGACGAAAGTTGAATGTCGTCACAACATAGAGACGAACACATTTTTTCGTCGCTAATTGGCTATGAATCACTTGTTTCGTCGCTAATTAGCAACAAATAATCTTCGTCACTAAATTCGCGCCTTACGGTAATCATAGAATAAATTATTATTTATTTCGCCATTTTCTTCTATCAATTGTCATAAGCTTCATGAATCTTAAGTAATTTATTTTTTAAGATACGTATCCATTTGAAGGTCTCACAATCAAAGTGGACCTTGCAATTCTCATCAAATTGATCGCTTATATTATAAATATTTCAGTCACTTCTTGAAATGGTGGTTTTTTTTCATTTTTTTCAATTTGAAAGTAATTGTTCATGACTAAGTGTATTTTAATTTTTACAATTTGGAGATTTTAATTAAGAGTATTAAATAGTAGATATGATATTTTAATATTTTAAGAGATGTTTTAATTTTTATATAGACACAATGCAAAGAGAGAGGGCTTGGATGTATAATAAGAACTTACCTGGATGTCGAGGATTGACCGATGAGTTTTGTACTGGGTTGAAATAGTTTTTGGACTTTGCTAGCGGTAAATTTGAGTTGAAGGATGGAAATAAGTTAAGGTGTTCGTGTAAAAGGAGCAGTAATAGTAAATTTCATTCATGTGACAAAGTTAGAGAACATCTTTGTAGATTTAGGTTCACTCCGAGCTATTATAATTGGACTTGCCATGGTGAATAATTTATATCCGATGAAGGATATGGAACAAGTGACCAATTTTCAGTTAGGGAGGAATGTAGCTATTATAATCAATTGAACCCATATCGGAGGATGGTGATTGATGCAACTGGTCATAATTTCATTTCGGAATCGAACCATGCGAGTACTAGTTTTGCTCCTACATTTGAACAAGTGGATAATAGCTATGCATCAAAAATGGAAGAGGGAGGAGTAACAGGTTTTGATGAGAATGTGCACAATGAAAATTTTACATCTAATTAGTTTTGGGAAGTGTTGAAAGTAGCAGATGAACCTCTATAGGTAGGTTGTGACGACCACACTAGGTTATCGATGATAGTAAGACCGTTAAACATCAAGGTAGAGGATAATGTATCCGAGAATTGCTTCAACTCTTTTGTTGACGTAATGTAGGAAGCAATGCCTTGCGATAATATCATGCCAGGTGATTTTTATGACATGAAGAAGCCGATGGATGACTTAAGTCTTCCAGTAGTAGGGATTGATGTATGTAGTACGGGTTATATGTTATATTGGGGGAAAGATGAAAATGCCGAATCTTGCAAATTTTGTGGCTAACCGAGGTACAAGAGTAGCATAAGGTAGGGTCATTATCAGAAGCGTAGACCATGTAAGCAATTGTTTTGTTTGCTCTTAATCCCCGGATTGCAATGGCTTTATGCGTCTAAAGCCACTATTGAACACATGAATTGGCATACAAATCATGAAACCGATGAGGGTTTGATGTGTCATCCTTTAGATGCAGAGGCAAGAAAATATTTTAATAAAACATACCTTGAGTTTACGATGGAGCCTCGAAACATCGGGTGAGGTTTCTGTGCTAATGCATTTGCCCCATTTGGAAAATCAGGAAAAAGTTATTCATGTTGACTAGTTATTCTAACTCCGTACAATCCGCCACTTGGTATATGCATGAGGACATCTTATATGTTTTTGACATTGATCGTACCTAGCCCGCAAAATCTGAAAAAATTGATTGATGTTTATATGTAACCATTGATTGCGGAGTTACAACAGCTATGGGATGAAGGTGTTATTACGTATGATGTTTCTACCGATCAAACATTTGTAATGGATTTGCCCCATTTGGAAAATCTGGAAAAAGTTATTCATGTTGGCCAGTTATCCTAACTCCATACAATCTGTCACCTGGTATGTGCATGAGGACATCTTATATGTTTTTGACATTGATCGTACCTGGCCCGCAAAATCTGAAAAAATTGATAGATGTTTATATGCAACCATTGATTGCGAAGTTACAACAATTGTGGGATGAAGGTGTTATTACGTATGATGTTTCTACTGATCAAACATTTGTAATGAAGGTTGTACTTCTTTGGACGATAAATGACTTTCCAGCTTATAGGATGTTATCCGGATGGAGTACAGTTGGGATCTTAGGATGTCCGATATGTATGGAGAGATCAAAGTCATTCAGATTAAAACACGGTAAGAAGGCTAGCTATTTTGATTGCCACAAACAATTTTTACCGATAAATCATACATTCCGAAGAAATAAAAAAGAGTTCATCAAGAATTGGATTGAAAGAACACCCCCACCATTAAAGTTGATTGGTGATCAAATTTGGGAGCGAGTGCATGACTTTCCGATCGTTGTTGAAAACCCTTGTGGCACGACTATTGCGTACGAAAGCACACATAAGTGGACTAAGCACAGTATATTTTGGGATTTACCATATTTGAAAACCTATCTTATTGGTCATAATCTTGATGTCATGCACATAAAAAAGAATGTTTTCGATAATGTCATTAATACTCTGATGGATGTCGCTAGAAAAATGAAAGACAGCTTGAATGCAAGAAAAGATATGAGAGTTATTTATGATCGGCCAGCACTAGATGTGGACACAAACAGTAGGGGACCAAAACCAAAAACAATTTACACATTGGACGGGGAGCAGAGATGGGTTGTTTATCGGTGGTTGAAATCTGTACAATTTCCCGATGGATACGCTTCGAACATTAGTAGATGTATTGATTTAAATGAATGTAAGTTGAAGGTCTAAAGAGCCATAATTGTCACATATTTATGGAAAGACTAATTTTAATAGCTTTCAAGGAACTTCTATCGAACTTTGTATAGGGCGCCATCACAAAGTTAAGTAAATTTTTTCATGATATTTGATCGACAGTGTTAAAAGCATCACACATGGAGAAGCTGGAGGGAGATATTCCAATCATTCTTTGCAACTTAAAAAGGATATTTCCTCCATCGTTCTTTGATTCAATGGAGCATTTCTTAGTTCACTTGCCTTTTGAGGCCAAAGTTGCAGGTCCCGTCCAATTTCGTTGGATGTATCCATTTGAGAGGTAAAATATATTTTTTAATAAATTTGAAATTACTTTATTACTTGTTATGTTCTGATGAACTTTTCCCTATTACAACTAGGTTCTTATATCATTTGAAGAGAAAAGCAAAGAACAAGGCATGTGTTGAAGCTTCAATTTGTAATGTATATATTATGAAAGAAGTGACAATATTTGCACCATACTATTTTGAGTCGCACATGCAGGTAAAAAGGCGGAGGGCAAGAAGAAATGATAAGGGGCCCATTAATCCCAATTGCAAATCATTCTCTATTTTCAATTATCTTGGTTGAGCAAGCGGCGCATGTAAATCTCGTTACTTAACAGACGAAGAATGGCGGGTAGCCCATACATATATTTTGCTGAATTGTCTAGAAGAGGAGCTATACTTTGAGTAAGTGTACTTTTGTAAATATATTTATTTTGTATCAAACATTCGCTAATATATAAATGGTATTTGTTAATAGGATTTTTCGAACTTCAATGTATGGACTACCACCAAATGAGTTCAACCGTGTATGTGACAAACAATTTGTAGAATGGTTCAAAATAAATATAAGTTGCCTATGGACGAAAAGCAAGTTATTAATATTTTATAAATCAGTATTAAAAAAATATTATTGATTTTGTGTGCGTGACTTCAGGTTCACAGTACACATGATCAAGTCGAAGAGCAAAGATTGCTATATCATCTATCATGGGGTCCAAAAAGAATGATACGAACTTAGCCAACGTATTTCATAAATGGATACAATTTTCATACTTGGGAGTACGGAATGGAAAGAGCCATAATGAATAGTGGTGTGTGTGTTCGGTCATCTAATGGTGTTAGTGCGAAATATGATTTTTATGACTTGCTGGATGAAATCATAGAGATAGAGTACCCTGGACCATTAATGCGAGTTGTGTTATTTAAGTTCATGTGGTTCGATCCCATCAAAGGAATGAAGGTGCATATGAAGTTTAATTTGGTTGAAGTAAATCACAAGAAAAATGTATATGAAATATGAACCATTTATCTTGGCACAACAAACAATTCAAGTATATTATATATCGTATCCTAATTTGAAACGCAACAAAGCTGATTGATAGACCGTATGTCAAACCAAAGCACGAAGAAAAATCGAGGAACACCGGAAGGATACATCGTATCAATAAGAGGAAGTTTGTAACACGGTTGAAATTGAAGAATATAACATTCCGACTTTACGAGATCCATGCAAAGCTGTGATAGATGTGAATCCAAATGAAATTCGCCAATCAAATGTAGAAGGCGTTGAAGAATCTGATTTCGAGACGGAGGCTGAATATAATACTCTTGAAGAAGATGAAGATGAAGATGAAGATGATGATTATGATGATGATGATGACGAAGATGAAGATGATGATGAAGACGAAGACTAGGATTTTTTACACTTTCACTAATAGGACATTCGTCGCTAAATTCAATGATTTTGCATTGGATAGGACATTCATTACACATTTGTGATGACTTTTTATTCTTGTTGTTATAATTATAAATTATTATAGTTATTGTTAAATATGTCTTGGATTTTATGTACTCGATTTGGTCCATCACCTGACCCGACATATTTTTGTGTGGCCCAAAAGTGGAGAAAAATTGAGATTTAATTCGTGACGCAAAGAGTTTGGCTGACTAGGGTTTTTTTCATATACTACACCGTATTCGACTAGGGCTTTTTTTTTTTTTTTCGTTCGTCGCAAATTTGTCCATGAGAACTACACTTCATCACAAAAATTTGCGACAAAATGCTATTCGTCGCAAATTTTGCGAGGAGAACCGAACTTCATCGCAAAGTTTTGCGACGAAATCTTGTTCGTCGCAAATTTTGCAACGAGATCTGAATTTCGTGGAAAAAAATTTGCGACAAAATTCCCTTCGTCGCAAATTTTTCAACGATAACTGAATTTCGTTGCAAAAAAATTACGAAGAAAAGGATTATTCGTCATAGTAAATTTGCAACGAAATGATGTTCGTCGCATCTTGCGACGAACGTCATTTTCGTCGCAACATTGAAAACGAAAATTTTTTTCGTTGCAAAATTTCCGACGAAAACTCTATCTCGTCGCAAAATTTTCCACGGAAGGCTATTTTCGTCCCAAATTTTTGCGATGAAAGGCTATTTTCTTTGTAAAAAAAGAGGGCTTAATTCCCAATTAGGTCACTCGCTTCTCTCTCACACCCCTCCCGGCTTCTCCAATCTATCTTTGCTGAGTTTGTTCTTGTTGTCGCGCGTCTCCACTCCGAGTCCTCTCTGTCTCGCGTCCGTATCTCGCTCCGTTGCCTCCCGTCGACGCCGATCTTCACCTCGTGGCTGCCGGCCTCCCCTTAGGCCCTCGGCTCGCCTCCTCACTTGCATCGCATCGCCTCGCCTCGCCTTGTCTTGCCACCTCAGCTCGCCTCCTTGCCTCATCTCCTTGGCTTGCCTCCTTCAAGCTCTCTCGCTATCGCCGCTCGATCTCATTCGCCGCTCGCCGCTCGCCGCTCGCTGCTCGATTTTGATGTTGTGAGTCTACTCTGCTACACACGAAAACCAGGTAATTTCTTGTTTAGATGTATCGTGTTGCAATCTGAAAATTTTTGGATCCTTTCCCTTCTTTTTGAGATCCGTGTGTGACGATGAGTTTTGAGTTTAGTTGGATCTAGTGGCTGCTTTGGGATGGATGTATAGGCATTCTCTTATTCAAATTTGTTGCTCTTCTTTCTGTTCGCCGCATTGTTCGAGCTTGAGGTGAAAGCTTTTAGTCGGGAAAAGTACACTAGAAGTGCTATAACTTGTGTACGACGTTCACTTGAGTGCCATAACTTTCCAAACGTTCACTTAAGTGCCATAATTTTCAAAAATCGTTCACTTGAGTGCTACAGTAACTTTTCCGATGTGCCACGTCGGCATGCGACTATTGGATCCGATTTGTTGACCCATCACTTTTGGCATTTTCTACGAAATTGGAGGTTGTTTATATGAATTTGTGTACTTGTTTAAGCCAAAAAAAAGCGTACTTCTTTTATGAATGAATTGAGAACGTTCCTTTTTTCTTTTATTGGCGATTATTCACCATTCTAGTTAATTGGATGTCCACTGCCTACTTTTTGTGGGCGGAGATCTCTCGGTTACTACTGACAGTAAAAAAAAAAAAAAAAGATCTCTCGGTTACTACTGGCTTTTTATTTTCCAAATTGCTCTTGTTGATAGGTTTTCTCTCAATTTTGGTCTGCAGAGCTCTCTAAATTGGTTGCGAATGCTTTCTTGGCCCAAAGGATCTCTTCGGTGAATGGCAAGTCCTCACTTTGCAAGGCAACCGGGGCAGTTGTTTCTCAAGTGTCTTATGTTGTGGGTAAGGACTCGAGAATTAGTCCCAAGTTCCTTAATGCTAGTGTTGTTGGTTCTGGAGACCTATAATATCGTGATGTTTGGAGTTTATAAAATTGATATTTGTTAGCTATAGCATCAATGAGAGATGTGTTGGAGAAGCGAAGGCATAGCTTCACGCATTTGCCTATCAATCTAGCGGCTGTTATGTTTCTGTTTGGCCAATGGAAGACAAGGTGACGGATAAGATGTTGGAGGTTGAGTTTTGTTTGATTAACTCCCTAGACCAGGAGTCCCGTGTGAGGATAACTCAGGTCATAGATGTGTCCAACAACAAGGTTCCGCTTAAAAGTGTTAGGGTTTTTTGCGAGCAATGGTATGGTATGGGCCATTTAAAAACGGTGACCAACTGGGGGGATGTTTTGCTTTAAGATTTGTTGTTTATTTGATCAGGAAATCGCCTCTTGAAGAGGTTCGAAAATTGAAACCAACAAAAGATAGGCAAGTATATAATGTCATGTAATATGCTCCTCTTTATTTTTCGTGGAATCTAATGACTACAAGATTTCAATATGTTCCTTCGGTGCCAGAGTTTGGTATTTGTCAGAGGCGATAGCAAATTCCTTACGCTTCTCACTTGCTCTCCAAAACAAAATGGTAAGCTTGATGATGCACGTCATTATGTCTCCCTATTACATGTTCTTATTTTTTCTTATGTTTGTCTAACCTTTTTAATTGTCAATATAAGCGTGGAGGTCACATCCGTAGTGCATCTTCACAAGGAAGACCAGGCCCTTCCCATTCACCTTCGCCTTCCCCTAGTTCGTCCTCGGCCCTTTCCCCTGGCTCGTCCCCGGCCCTTTCCTCTCACTTTCAACCACTACATGCCAAAGGACCCATCCGACCTGAATGTACTTCAGTTCTATGTGCTTATGTTCTTATTTTTTCTTATGTTTGTCTAACATTTTTAATTGTCAGTATAAGCGTGGAGGTCACATCCGTAGTGCATCTTCACAAGAAAGACCAGGCCCTTCCCATTCACCTTCGCCTTCCCCTAGCTTGTCCTCGGCCCTTTCCCCCGGCTCGTCCCCGGCCCTTTCCTCTCACTCTCAACCACTACATGCCAAAGGACCCATCCGACCTGAATGTACTTCAGTTCTACGTGCTTATGTTCCACCTTCTTCAATGGAACACTCGCATGATGAGGGAAGCACACCTAAAGAAGATAGCCGGACCATGATAAGGCCATTTGGAGATTCGTAAGTACTTTTTTTTACGGTCATCCCTTTGTTTGGTTTTACATATGGATGTGAATTGCATTGTCCTTGTTTGCAGATTCGACGACGCTCCGCGGGTGGTGCGGGTTCTTAATAAAATTGTGAATAACTATTGGAGGGGGTCGTGGATTAGTTATAGTACCGCTCCAAGATAAGTGAAGGATTTGTGGTGAAACGAATTCAAGGTAAGTTTTGTTCTTTTGTTTTCTCACAAACTAAGTTCGGCGTAAATGAAATCAATTGTTTTTCCATTGATTACAGCGAAAGTTCATATGGGAGAAATCGGAGGAGGAGGAAATTAGAAGAATTTTTAAGAAAAAAGCTGGTGATCGCATTTGCAATGTGATGAATAGAGCAAAGACACAAAATGTCAAGCCGGATTTTATCACCGATGATGATTGGGCGGAAATGAAGACAAGTTGGGAAAGTGAAAAAAAAAATAAGGGAAGGAGTGAATGTAACAAGAAGAATCAAGCTTCTTGTTCTTCTAAAGGGTTTGCGACATATGCTCGGGGCTCCATCAACGTTGCGGAGCATAGAAAAATGATGGTAAGTTCTAATAAATATATGGTAAGTTAATTTAATTTAATTGCTCATTTGTGTTTCAATTTTGTAGGCACACGAATTGGGGATGGAATCAACATATTTCGCTACATTTGAACGAACATTTCAAAAAAAAAGATAAGACATGGACTAACAACCGAGCGAAATGTATTAAGGTATGTAAGGTTATATACTTTTGACTAGAGGTGGCCGGTTCCGGTTCAAAAACCGGCCCTTGAAAATACTGGTTCCGGTTCCGGGCCGATTCCTTCCGATTCCGTTTTTTAATTTTAATTTTTAAAATAATAAATAATAAAATAAACATAATAAATTATAAATTATAAAATATAATCAAATTGTACATTGTAATAAAATGTGGGGAAAAAAAAAGAGAGAGGAGGAATGGGCTTGAACTTAATGAATTATCATTAAGCGCCTACATATCTTCTTGGGGATAGAAGAATCAAAGCCCAAATGGTTCTTTTACCTTTGATAACCCCAACTTACCTCATTGTCAATTGTCGCTACCCGTTGTGGTACCCATGGCGGTAGTATCTCCACAATCCTCGCTTTTTGTGTTCTCGATCCAACTCTTGGTGTCGAAATTTCGCTCTTGTCCAATCGTCGATACAAGCTTGAGCTTCCACGGACTCCGGGCTTAATCTTGAACGGCGAGAGTTCAAAACTAATCCTCCAGCGCTAAATGCTTGTTCAACTGCAACTATTGAAGAATGGGTTGCTAATATCTCGCGAGCGATGAGGGCGAGAACCGGGTAATCGATTTGGCGACTCTTCCACCACTTTAGGATTTTGAAATCAGTACTATGTTCTGCATCACAAAACTCAAATTGAGTGGTTAAATATTTTTCTAATTCAAAAATACTACATGTTGCCCCTTTTTATTTTTTATTTTTGGCCTACTCTTAAGCATATTATACCCTCTACTAAGTGAACTACCACATTCGCTACGTGAGGCAGTAGATTGTAAAGATCCGTAATCGCTTAAACCATATCTACTACAAAATTCTTCAAATAATACTACAATAGATTCTTTAACATCTCCTTGTATATTTGAAATATTTATTGAATCTTCCAAATGTAAACAATCATGATAATACACATTCAAATAATCTAGTAAACTGTCTAATTCAATACGTGGATCAAAAACAATATCAACTAAATAGACAAGAAGAATTTGCAAATAATAATGCAACCATTTTTCTCGCATTACTAAAATAATTCGAGCTAATTCAGTATCATTTTCATATTCACTAAAAACACTACCAATATTAACACATTCTATTAAAAATAAATGAGTAGTAGGATAATAAATACCAAATAAAGTCTTAGTAGCATCATTAAAAATTTTTAAAAAATCTAATTTTTTTTTGCAAACGTCCCAATGTTGCGGAAGTAAAGTAATTTCGGGAATATTTTGTGAAATAAACATACATAATAAATCTTTGTAATCAAAAGTTTGCCAAAGCAACTCGTAAGTAGAATTCCAACGAGTCGGAATATCTTTTGGAAATCTTCTTGCCCTTCTCCCATATTGTTTACAAAATTTTCCCCATGATTTCATAAAATGGGGACGACTCCACAAAATTTAATTGCACCTTTTATTGGGGCGAGAGAAGTGTCAAGAGTTCGTAAACTATCTTGTACACATAAATTTAAAACATGGCAAACACATCTAATGTGAAAAAATTGTCCAACAAAAGTGGGTTTGCAAATATTTTCTAATTCGGGAATTGAAGCAAGATTTGCGGCGGTATTATCAAAATCAATTGAAAATACTTTATTTATCAAATTATATTCTTCTAAAACTTGTCTAATTATTCTATAACTATTATGAGCCGAATGTCTTTAATCAAAAACTCGAAATGCAATAAGTCTTTTTTGAATGGTCTAATCGTCACTTATCCAATGACACGTGACACTTATATAAGAATGAATTTACCAAGGATCACTCCAAATATCACTACCTATATGCACAGGTCCATTGAATTCCGCGAAAAATTTTGCTAAAGATTTTTTTCCTTTTTTATAAAGATGAAAAACTTCGCGTTTAAGAGTACTTTTTGGAATAGTTGGTGCTTGCGGAACCAACGCAGTATTTATCAAATATTTCAAATTAAAATTTTCGCCAGTATTAAACGAAGCATGATCAAGGGTAACATATTCAACTAATGTTTGTTTATAAAGTGCATCAGTGTAACGGAATAAAGGATGAGGATTAAGAATGGCGTACCTGGAAATTTGTTGTTGCTTATTGTCCGTCCCCGCTTGCGTTGGATGTTTTTTTCGTCAGATGCCGACGGAATGTTCCGTAGCCGTCTCCTTTCGTAAATTTATATGCTTGTGAACAATGTTTACATTTTATGTTATACTTACCTTCGCCTTCATCACGTACCTTGTCGAAGTGTAGCCACAAGTCAGATATACTATCTCGGCCCTTCCGTTATGGCTCATTTGCCGTTGACGTTTCTTCGACACCGGTAGGAGGATGAAGACTTTCTTGTGTTGGGATGTGCTCGACGTTCGGAATCGGGACATAGTTGATATTATCGTCATTGTCTTCCCAACATGCATACTCGGGAGGATCATATTCGGGAATGGGATACTCGGAATCCTCCATAATCATCTTGTCATTTCAGCATTTCTACTTCCACTTGTCATTTTTGAGAGAATTGATCAGAAATCCGATTGAGAGAATTGAGCGAATTGAGAGGATTTGAGAGAATTGTTGAGAGGATTTGTGAGAAAAATGAAAGGGGGATAATAAGTATTTATAGGCAAGAATTAAAAACAATTCATTTTTTTTTAATCAACGGCCAATTGGCCTTTCTGTGCAAATGACCAATTGGCTGTTGGGGGGGAGGGGGCAAAGGGGTCCGTGGGGCAGAGAGCCCAATGGATCTCTGCCCCAAAGGCCCATTTTTTTTTATTATAAATAACGGGTCGGGACCGGCCCGGAACCGCTGGTTCCCACAATTATGGAACCATGGGCTCGACCAACGAGCCGGTTCCGGGCCCACGGTTCAAAATGGCCATGTCTACTTTTGACTTTATGGAAACACGGTTTGAAAATCATGAATGCATTCAATGTTTACGGTAGTTAGATATATGTGGTTATTTTATTTTCATATCTATTTTGTTGATGTAAGAAAAATATGATGAGCTGTTAATGAGTACGGCTAATGGCGGTGAAAGTGGGAGTGCGGATGCACTTTCAGTGATTGACGAACATGCATTATGGATGAAGGCAATGGGAGGGAAAATATATGGCCCGGGATCCGTGTCAAGGGTGTGCATAGGAAAGGCGGTTGGGAGTTCGTCCTCCAGTGCGGCCGCTTCAAAGAGGACACGTATGGAGGAGGAAATGACCCAACCGAGACATTTGCTTAAAGAGAAGGCTGAAGAGATTAAATTGGCCAAGGACCAACTTGCACGTAAAGATGAGCAAATCAAACAAATGGATGAGCGACATAAATCCTTCAAGTGTCAAATGCAGTCTCGGATGCAAAGGGTCATGCAACACCTCCATCCAAATGACGAACCGGTTCCTCCTGTACCTCCCACTAATGAAAGAGGTGATGGGCAAAATGATGGGCGACACAATGAGAACGAGATTTCTGATGATGATGAATTAATTAGAAGTCTTATCAATGGTTAAATAAGAAAGTGGAGGAGATGGAGATGAAGACATGGTACACGACCGGTTTAAATTTCTGAAGAAGGTATTTTGTTTTTTTCTAAGTTAGGATTTTAATTTTTCTCTCCTTTAAGCCTAAATTTTACTTAGTGAAGTCTCAAGCACTATAACTGAAAATGATTCACCTCCTAGTTGTTTCATTGTTGTTATGATGAGTTAAAAAGAGTAGGATGGTTGAACCAAAACTTAGTAGTTCGACTTTGTTGATTTAGACCATCAACTTACTGGAAGAGAGCGATGATGAAGAACTTGATCTTAAGGTTTGGTCTTTTATTTTGAATCAACGATATATGTTGGTAGTGGATATTCTATGGCCTTCTGCATATGCTAGCTAATGAGAATTTACTTTCCTCGAAGAAAATGAGTATACCTGGCTGATCTTTCTTAAAAAATTATTTGTTCCCAAATAGATTAATATTTTCTGCTTGTTGTGTATTCGACTCTACTGTTTCTTTCCATCTTTTGTTGTATGAAGTTTTCAATACTTTATGCTGTTTTTAATGTCTCATTTGATTCCCATGTGGTCTACTGCAATTTGTTAATCTCATTCAATATCACTAGTCTTGCTTATAGAATAGTCATGCTTCATATTGTTGAAATAATAGTGTTGGTATGATAGATAAATTCCACCCCTTTTATGGATTTTTGCAGGTGCTTATCTATTCGCCATTTTCTGATGACCTTTTTTTCTTCATATAGGTACAAGAGTGTTGTGATAGAGGATGTGCCTCGAATTTTTGAGGCCGTTTTCCAATGCACTTTAGAGGTGGGCTATACTCCAATTTGGTGTTTGTTTGTGTGATGATACCTTTTTTACTTGTCATGCGAGGTGCAATTTCGAAGTAAAATTTGTGCCCTGTGAGTCATGTGCCATGGATCGATCTTGGTCCTTTTGTTGAATTATGAGACCTTATGTTGTACTCGGATGCTTTGTTATTGGATGTCTGGACTTTTAGTTAGTTGATGTTTAGACTGTATTTTCCATATGCTAAATAGCATACATGATGTGATTTTGGTTACAATTGGGTCTATCCGAGCGACGTCCTTTATTATGCAGTGCCTTTGCATCGTGTAGACTACTGTTTTTTTTTTCTTTCTTTCTTTCTTTTGCTTTTTTGCGATGTGGCGGGCTTCCGAGTTATGCAATTAGTTCTACGGGACGTACTTTCTGACGATAGAGCAAGAGATTTTTGCTGTTTTAACGGACACTTTTCATAAACCAGGGTTCAAGTTGCACGTATTAGTCCCGCAACACCTGTTTTGTCCGGTAAATGATGCTATATAGCCTTCACTCAATCGAAGATAAATGCATTATGGCTTGGCTAAGAGAAAAGTTGTGGCCCAACTCTTCTGCCTTCAAAAGATTATCGTTGATTTGCTATATTGTTTTTCCAAATCATCATTTTTCCGATTGATATGCATACTTGTATGAGCTCCGTCATTTAACTTGTGCAATTTTCTAGTTCTTTGTAGGTCAAATTGACGATTATGATCGAGGATCGGAGGGATGTTGAGCAAAGGAGACTTTTTGGGGATCGAAGACCCCGATGCCCCTACCTTTTGCTTTTTGCCTCATCAAGACTCCTTTTGAGTTATCACAATGCACTTGTATGGGTAGAGCACTAGGACATCTCTCAGGTTCCCGTAATTGAAACAGATGAATGTATTTTATATTATATTATTATAATATTTAGATCTTATTACTTGCTTAATTAATGGCAACTATAAATTTTAGAATTAATTTTGCTTTTAATTAGATTTAAAATCAAAAAATAAAAAATTAACAAAATTCGTCGCTAAATTCATCACTAAAGAATAAATAAAAATTCGTATATCGGCCACTAATTAGCGACGGAAAGCGAAGTTCGTTGCAAATCTGAAATTTTGCAACGAAAATTTCACCAAAATTCGTCGCTATGTGTTTTGCGAGGAATTTTGCGACGACAGAAAATTTCGTCACTAATTTGCGACTAATTTTGCGACGAAAATAGGGTTGTCGGAAATTTGCGACAAAAGTCATGTTCGTCGCAAATTTGGGACAAAAGAAAAATTTGTCGCACATTTGTGACAAGTTATCCTTCGTCGCAAATTTGCGATCGATAGTGTCTTTGTCGCAAATTTGCGACGAACAATGTCTTCGTCGCAAAATTGGTCGCAAATTTGCAACAAATTACCCTTCATCACAAATTTGCGACAAACGGTTTCTTCGTCTCAAATTTGTGACGATCCCGACTTTTGTGGCAAATTTGTTGTCACGCCCCGATCCCCGGGCCCGCAACAACCCTACCAAATCGCCTCGGGTGATAAAAGGACGACGTCCTAGGTACGTCATCAACCCATTAATTTTTATCTTTTAATAACGCAAGCGGAACATACAATCCCAAACAATAAATCAAACAATAGGGATAGAAAAGTAGGGTAACGATAATATCTAATAATTAAACAACAACTTTTTAATCATTTTATAGATACTTCTTAACCCTCGGGAGTCACCGTAATATCTACAAGCCCACTCTCTAGGGCGGCTCCACGTGACCAACAAAAAGATATAGGGGTCGTCGGGGTTAACTCGTATCTACAACAACTAGAGGGGCTATCCTCACCCTCCCAGGTCATAACAAAAGGTCTCAACAAAAAGTCCCTACGGTCATAGTCAATGGTGGAAACCCGGCGGTGGTCCGGGAGCAGAGTCCACGTCACTATCCGGGTCCTCAACCTCCCCATATGGAGTGTCTAGGTCCATAGGGTCCCATGTCCGGCTCGGGGGCGCAGATGGTGGTTCATCAAATCCTCGGAGCGGTCAGTATAAAATGTCACCATCTCGGAGGAACCAGGCCTTAAAAACGTAGGGTACCAAAAAGCCTAGTCCCTCCTCGACCCGGATGGTCGTACTATGGTGCTCCCAAATCGGGTGGGACCCGGGAACAGGGAGATGAGCAACATCATAAGACCGGTCTACCGGGACTCCAAACCTCACCGGGTGGACTAACGGCATCACGGTCCCGAAAACATTTAACAACAACGGGTGAGATATAAAATCTCTGTGAGTCAACGCCTAAGTTCGTGTAGGACACCGACTCGCTCAAGGCGTCCTATGCATATAAAGCAATACCAATGGCATAGTAATAACATGCAACTCATACCATATTACAAAGCTCAAACAAAATCTTGAACCGTCAATCACATGCAATCTTACCCCATCTTGGCCCACACATGAACAGTTCATAAAACATGCAATCAATTGCATACATCCAAGGCATATAACCGGAACATTCATCGCAATTCGCATACACAATGCATCACACGTGTTCCGGTTATTAATGACCGATTCCGGTCTAGCAAAACCATGCTTTTCCGGCAGAACCGGGCTTCATCCCATTCCTTCGGCGACGGCGACCGACAAGCCATGTGATTCCAAGTACCCTCGGCATGGACTAACGGTCAAGCATTCCTGTAAGGAGCGTCGGTCCGTCACAAACCGCGACCGGCATCTGATAAATCGTGTGGTTCCAAGTACCCTCGGCACGAACTTACCAGGCTCGAACCCTCGTACCCGGGGGTCGGCTTCGTCCTCACGTACTCGAGAAGACGGTATCCAATATGTGATCACACAAGCACGACAGGCAATCAGCCAATTTTATATCTTTGCATTTAATTTAAATGAATCCACAAACGTTCGTGCTCAAAACTTGGCTCAAAGCCATTTTTATGCTCAAAATTCTGGTTCACATGCGACCACATATACATGTATATTATTCACCAATTTTTGCATTTATAACTAGAATAACCAATCATCAAATGCACATACGTCATGATATTTCACAGTCGCCAAATAATCACTCAATGATACAATAATCATACAATAATAATTAATTAACGAAATTAAATATACTAATCCCACTTAATTAATCCGACGTGATTAATTAATCCATATTTCAGTTAATATTACCAACATATTTAGCGAACTCAATTTCAAACAAATAACTCGATCATAGACAATTAAATTATTCGACCACAACTAAATAATCTACTTAGCCGTTAATAATATTAAATCTATCCTTAAACGCAGTTAATGCCCTATTCAGAGTTTAGGAGTTAACTCACAACTCCCGCGCTTAACGTCGAGTCGGGTGCGAGGCGGCGCGAGCTTGAATTTAAATCCACATTCAGGTTCGCGGCAATCAACGGAACTCGCACGTCGGTCCTCGGATTAGCGCGACGTTGATCCGAGTCGGTTCAAGTTCACGACTCGGCCTCGGTTTGGGTTGGGTCGGCGTCGGTCTTGCGAGTTACTGTTCATGGCAAGGCGTCGGCAACGTAACATGAGGTGGCGGTGGCTGTGGGTGGTCGGATCAAGGGTGTGGGGTGGCTGAACGGCATCGGGTCCGAGCACGTCGCGATTGGAAGTGGCCGCGGACGCCGGAACGAGGCTCCCAGCGAAAGTAGGCTCGGGTATAGGAAAAAACCGAGCAACAAGAACAGGGTCACGGTTCGTCCATGGTTTTCGAGGGGTAGCTGAAAAGTGATTCGAAGGGCTGTACAAGGATGTATGGTGTCGTGGGCGGAGTACGATTTCGGACTGGGCACGGCGGCGCGAGCCGCGTTGGCCCTCGGCTTCGTGAGCTTCCGCGGTTCGGGGGTGGCGCGACAGCAAAGCAAGAAGTTCGGGGAAGGCGCGACGGCATCGAGGGGAGGCGGAGGTACGGTGGTGCGAAGGCGGAGGCTAGATGATGGTAGCGGTGAAGTGAGGTGGTCGGGTGAAGCTAGGGCTGGTTCGCGCGTAAGTTGCAGGTAAATAAAAGAAGAGGATGAAAAGGGAGTTGAAACTTGAAGATGAAGATGAAGATGAAGACGTGGGGAAGGTGCTCGCGTAGTCAACAGGAAAGAGAGAGAGAGAGAGAGTGAAAAGACTGAAACTTGGGGAATGGGTTAGGATGACGTCATGGGGAAATGAGGTCAGCTAGGATAAAAGGAAGGGGATGTTCGGTTGAACTTCAACAAGAAAGGAAAATTTGGTTGAAAACACAAGGGAAATGGGGCCCACCTTTCCTTTTTGTTCAAATCCCACCCCCATCAGCCGTATAACACCAACAGGAGTGAACAACATCATAATATTAACAAAACAACAATAAAAACAACAAAACAAAAACAGAAAAAAAAATAGGTTTCCACAAACTTCAAACTACACACATGAATAATTTTGTCCTTCACTCATAAAGACTAGGGCAAAAACGTAATTTTGACGAATGGATCTTGGACGTCATTTGATTCGATCGTCCGAGGGCAAAAATGGTATTTTTCCTTTTTGGGTTCGGACGAAGCCAAAATAACACGCGACGCGTATCGATTTTACGAGTCAAAATTTGACGATTCAAACTTGACTTTTTCTAACAATTGCTTCGGGATAGCCAATCGTCGACTATTAAAACTTCAAGATCAAACTTCGCTTTACACACTGGAATTTGAAATTTTCTTTCGGTCAACTAAATTTCAAGACGTCACATTTGCGACGACCCGATTTTTATCGCAAAATTCGTCGTAAATTTGCGACGAATTTGCAAATTTCCGTTGCAAATTTTGCGACGCCGTATTAGCGACAAAATTTTCTATCATCGCAAAATTCCTTGCAAAACACATTAGCGACGAATTTTGGCGAAATTTTCGTCGCAAAATTCGTTGCAAAAAGCGTGTTTTTTTGTAGTGGCACTATGGGTTGGATCATATTTGACCCAACCAAAACATCTGCTCTGAATCACAAAATCGGGGACAATTTTAAGAATGGTCCTCGAGTCTTCCTCCTAAATCAATTTCCATCCTCACTTTCTTAAACTTAAAATTTGCAGCTTGAGTTTCTCCGCTAGACTTCAAATTGCATCTACTCGTAGTTGAAGGTGTGAAATTTACAAAATACCATTTTTATTCCGGCAATGTTCCTATGTCATATTTATGAAAGCATGCCCATTAATTTGAACGTACCCGCATAGGACGCTCGATATCCATGCTAGTGATTTTCGGCTAAAGTTAGTCCGATGGGCTCAAATGGTAAACTCTAAAAAAGTTTAGGATTCAATTGGCACAATTAAAAAGTTTAAGATTGAATTGGCAAAAATGTAATAAATATAGAACTTTTTAGACAATTGTCCTCCAATTTCAAGTCAAAAACGATTGGCAAATGAAATAAATGAGGGAATGAATGTAAAACTGCAATGAGATTTTACCTTTTTAGAGTGACAAATCTGGTTGCCTCTCTGTTAGTCACTGTTAACGAGGGTTATAATTATTTGCATCATAAACAAGGAAGGATCGTCAGCCAAATTAGTAAATGAGGAATGAGCAGAGAAATGAGAGAACTTTGAGAGAGAATCTGCCTTGACAAGATAAATCATCAAGATTAATCAAGAATCGTCAGCCAAGATTATTGAAGATTCATTTAAATTTATCAAGAATCAACAAGACTAATTGAGATTCAACTAGATTATTCAAGATTACTTCAAAAGATATGGGAAACATTGGGGAACCAACCGATCAAGAATCATGCAATAATATCAAGACCTAACATTACCAAGACTAAACAAACGCGCCCTTGGTGTTAAACTTACACGAAAGATTAATTCTTGATGCTGCATGCAATGCGCGAATAGTTAGAATTGAAGGCCCGATCTTTCGGCTCAAAGATCCGATAAACCAATAGAATATGCAATATGTGACGCAAAGTTAAGTCTAGTTAGGGCATGCCACTATACAATAAGACAAGAAATTAATCAAAGCATGCAAACCATTTATCAAATCGTCACATTCAAAAGGAGTCCAAATACCAGTACGACTGAAACTTCGTCCCTACCTTATTTGGGATATCAAGGACACCAAGTGAGGCGCAGCAAAAGGAAACAGGACGGTGATCATATGAGCCGGGAGAGGGGAGAACTCAGTGGACCGCCAAGGTAACCTAATGATAGTATGTCAAAACCTTAGAAGAAGAGGGATGCTGGTATCAAATTTGAAAATACAGATCCACTGTGAACCTGCGATGGGTAATCAAATAAAATCTTTTGGGATATATCTGGTTGCAAAGTCGAGGACATTCAGCACATGAGAACGGCAAAGACTTGTCCAGTTGACGGTGATGCCTCAAATTTCTGCGAAGAGCAGACATTTTTGCATGTTCTGGTGCTTTCACCAGTACCTCTCTCTACGAGTCTGCATAAAACCCCCTTTGGAAAACACTGGAAGGTAAGTACAACAAGAAAGACGCAATGCGAGACTCTCCAATTAATTTATTTGCAAATCGAGATTACTTAAGAACAAAGATTTCCATCCAGCTGACACCCTTCTCTATGAAAGCAGTCAGCTGCACCAGAGCCTCAGCATCCCATCACAGCACAGTTGTACACAAAACTGCTTGATGGTTGTCTAGCTAGCAGCTTCCACTGTGGTTCCCAGCGAAGGGTCACCACATCCCCGAAAAACGATACCCTGATAGTTCATTGATATGGCATGCTCCGACAAGCTCCCCAACGTAGGCCATGTTGTCATACTTCCTGACCACCTTTGGTGCAAGATCAGTCACGTAGAGCTCGTTATTCACCACCATAAGCAGGGTGGGAGCCTCAGCCGCAAAAGGGGCCTTGGTAACCCCATCCCTTCGTTCCAGGCTGGAAATATATTAGGTATCTCCCTCCTTGTCCTAGTCTCCATATCTTACACTTCTCCGTAGGTGAGAGACCTTATGTTCCCTGTTCAGTCCCCACCATCCATTAATACCCCAGAGCACATCTTTCTGGCTTTATTCATGTCTGGCAGCATCTCCCATCTTTCGGTGTCTGAGTCATATAGCTTGGCAGACCTCCGGGCTTTGCCCCATGGATCACAACCACCATCTAGGATTGCGATTTCTCCGAGGCTGGCCGACTCAAACAAGCACCTAGGCACGTTCATCTCCATGCCCGATGTCCAAGTGACCGTCCCATATCTCCTTTCTGAAGACAAGGAGTTCAGTGCCAACAGCCAACTGACTCCTTATCAGAGAAAAGGAAACACTCATTTGTACTCATCCTGGGCAAGTGCAACCAATGGCTATGAATAGGATCAAAAACGCCTCCCACTCGAGGTGATTACAGGAGAAGTACACCCAGTGTTCGACGATCCCCATTTGCCTTCTCAGCTGGTAGAGCTCGTTACTCTCTTGATCAGAAAACGAAAGCTCCGGTTCACAGGTGTGAGGGAGCCATAATCAGACCTCGAGCAGCAGCGGAGGTGGCAGTTGATGGAGTTATCACGGCCAATCTGATTGGATGAGGGAACTTGAATCCTCTTTCTCGCCGGATTCATGCTCTAACAGCTTTAGAAAGAGAGATCGTGACCACCCTGCATTATATATCCCACCTGTAACGTGTGTGAGAAATCATCATCTGCATCATCCAATTGTTTCCAAAGCTCAAGCACACGAAAAGTAAATAAACACAAGCAAGAACAAATTAAAGCAGATCTTCGGAACATTCTTACTTTTTTTTTGGTAAGGAACGGAACATTCTTACTTTGTCTTTCCTCTCTCCTAAAACATTCATGCAAAAATGCTCGGTCTCCATTCAAAAATAAATTGAATAAAAATATTTCCAAATTCCGGAGTCAAATAGAAAGGAGTTGCTCGGTCTACATATAAAAATGCTCAAAAATTTGAAATTACCCAAGATGATATTAACTTCCTATTTTATTCTTTTTGGTCAACGATGTCAACTTACTTCAAAGCCGTAAAAAAAAAAACCGATTTTAGGGAATTTCCCAATAGGAAATGTTTGACTAACGATCTGGCGATCCTGTCAGTTATTTCTGATCATAGATTCGGACACCATCACAACTTTTTTTGCAAAAAGCACTCATTAATTAGAAAATTGTGGGGTTAGAAATAATGACAATACTGTCATACTGTCAAGCTAGCGGCTTCCTTTCCCGATAACTAAATTCACAAATTATTCTGATTCTTGAATTGTAAGAGGTCTCCTGGACACAACCAAACCCTAGATTACATTCACTCTCAATCCCTAGGGCCAAAGACTTTTTTTTTTTTTTCGAGTGTCTTATATTGCATCTGATGCTATGGGTAATAGAGTATTTTATCAGATGATCGATAATGCTTATGCCAGCGGAACAACATCCAACTTTATTGTTAATTATTTCTTATTTATAGTTTATTCAACAATATATATATATGTAATTATGAAATCCAATAATTAAGTTCTAGAGATTTGATTGATTTATTACCCCTTTTTCATCTCATGCTGACGTCATTTTTCACATCATCTTATGCCCTTTTTAGTTTCCCCCCTTTATTGGTGTTGGATGTCTTAAAAAAAAAATCAACTATAATAATTTTTGCAAGGAGCTTTCTCAGTTTGACACCCAACCCACTGGAATCCAGCTTTCGGCAAAGATATAAGATATGCAAAGCACACTAACTTCATTTAAACGAGACATGTGAGAAGTTTATTAAATCGAAAAGTGAATATATGCACGCCAAATATAAACTGGAAATAAATTGTGGTTTACGCACGAACAATGCCGTAGCATACATATTCCCTCTTGCATTCAGATATGAGAATGAATAGGATTAGATCAGGTTTATCAATAGTTTCATTTTATTATGATTCGAATTTATTTCTCACCATTTGTATTTAAGAAATTTACTTTATTAGATTAGTATATTTATGCAGAGCTCACGGGAGTCTTGTCCTAGATTTATAATAAGGCATTATATAACTTTGCCTGATACGGCTCGAGTTATTTCCTTTCTAATCTTTACTTATTGTTAATAAATTGTTTAATATTTTATTGCTTGAGTACTTATGCGTGGAAATTTAGATGCATGCTAGGAAACAAAATTGGAAAGGTCACATGAATAACGTTTAAGTAGAAGTAAAAAAGGTGTCTATATGAGACAAATCTAGAGAAAAGGTAAAATTTGGGTTTTGAAAAGTCAAAAGGGAAAAGGTGAAAAAAATAAAATAAAGTGTTGACTCAGTCAACAAAGCAGATAGTGGACGCTTCAGCATATAAAGGAGGCCGAGAGCTCGAAAAGAGAAGAAAAGGGAGGAGAGAAAAGGGGAAAGAAAGAAGAAGAACAAAGGGAAAGAGGGATTTCGCGAGCACGCCTCGGACAACCTCATCGAGCAGGATTTATTGCGTATCATGCCACCGGCAAGTGTTTGCACCCCTCATTCTTCCAATTGGAATAGTTTTCAGAATAAGGGCTTAAATTCGAAATTTTGTTAAATCCGAGCCGCATAGTCCAATTTTTGAGTTGTTAAGCTTTGGGATTTCGTGGAAATGGTAGATTATGACATTGTAGAGTCGTGAGTTGAGTTTTAACGAAAGTCATTTTGAAGAAACAATTTGGTCGGAGTGAGAATTTTTGGGTTTCGCGTTACGAACGACTTGAATAATCGTTTTGAGTGTGCGATTTGTTTACGCGTATGAGTTGTTTTGTAGTGTTTAAGTGTCATTTAAACTTTGACGCCCCAAAAAAAGTGTCTTTTAAACGATTCATAGTTGTTGTAGTATATTACTTGGTTTGACATCGATTCTCGTTTAATTGTTAGGAATACAATATCGTCAACTCACTTAGCTACGAGTTGATTGCTTTGGGGGACTCACTTAGCTACGCGTTGATTGCTTTGGGCATTCTTAGGTGAGTGGTGTATCTCTTCTTTGAATTTATAAAATCATATTTTGAAAATGAAAAGTACAAGACATATTATGTGCAAAGTGTGATTTGGCTAAAAGGTAAAAGTGATATTCATAGCATATTGGATGCATAACTTCGAATCGGACATTTATTACTTTTTAGGTAATTGTAAATGATTTGAGAAACGTTTGTTCTTAAAAGCATTTCAAAATGTTATGGGTTTATGAAGTGGATTCCAAAATGGTGTGAGAAATATCATAGAATATATATTAATATTCTATGTTTAAAGAACAAAGTTGAGAAAGATTATACATTTTAGGTTTGTGAAACCTTTTTGTGAAAGATTATGAAAAGCTTTTGACTTTGAATATGGTTTATCAAATGTTATATGTAAACATGGCCAAATGGAACCGTGGGCCCGGAACCAGCCCGTTGACCGGCCCGTAACCGGCTCGTTGATCGGGCCCACGGTTCCAACCCGGAACCGGAACCGGCCCTTAAGGGCCGATTCCGACCTGTTTTAAAAAAAAAACAAGAAGAAGGAGGTCCGGGGGAAAAGAGCTGTTGGGCCTAGGAACCGGCGATTCGGAACCGGAACCGAAACCAGGACCGGCCTGGAACCGATGGTTCCACCTTTTTTAGAAACCGGCGATTCCACGGAACCGGCCATGTCTAGTTATATGTACTGATTTGTGAAATGCTTTATGGAATGCATTTTATTTGATAAAGTGAGTTATGAAGGGGATTAGATTTAGTTTGTAAAACCGATTTATAGTATGAATTTTGATTTGATTTTATGATATGAATTGATTGTGAAAGGCTATGTTTTGGTTTGTAAAATCAATTGTGATACGGACTAGTCAAGGGCTAAGTGCTACATGATGAAGTGAGTCTCGTAGGAGCTACCTTTAGAGCCTTATACTATTGATATGTGTCGGTCAAGGGCCAAGTGCTACATGATGAAGCAAGTCTATGGGAGCCACCTCTAGGGCCTTGTACTACTCAAGAGCTAAGTGCTACATGATGATGTGAGTCTTGTGAGAGCCACTTCTAGGGCCTTGAGATGTGATGTGATATGATATGACATTGATTAATAGAATAGACCATTGATATTTGATTGATGTTGTTTATTTAAATGAGGATTTTCTATATATATAAAGTTTTGTGTAAAAATGTGACCCGCTTTTGGTATTATATGTATGAACTGCGAAATTTGAAAATAATAATATTTTAGCATATCACTATTCTCATGACCACATACTTCGTTGTTTATTTTGACCGTATGCGCATGAATTTCTACTTAAAGGAAATAACTTATATTTGTAGTGGTACGTATATCATCAATTACATTATAGTTTTGTAAATATGTATAATGGGTGTTCGATCTACTTAGTAGAGATATGCATTCTTTCTTGAGCTATGGTTGCTCAACCCTTTCATCCCAACCATTTTCGGGTTCTTCAGCTAGCGACGAGTAGTACGAGAGCGTCGTCGACGGGAAACTTTCGATAGTTGAATTTTGGTTTGCTTGGAGATGAATTCTTTGATAGCTGCGATTTATACCGTTATGCAACGACCCAAGATAATCACGTTTAGATATACGAATCACAAATTCATAAAGTTGAAGTATTGATGCTCCTTGTTTCGGATCCATCGTTCTTGATGCGGAATTTGCAACGATTCGTTACTCAATAGCTTCTCCTTTATGAACCCCCTTTAACACTAGCTTCAATGAGACGGCCCCTCACGTATTGTTTCTGACGACTCTTGATATGAGGTTATGTGGACATTAGGGTTTAGAAGAAGGACTTGAGCTCTATTTATAGAGATTGAAACCTTATCCCCTCATTATAGATAAAATTTATCTTGGCCCATACTATCCAATCCCATATCAAATTAGAATTAGGAAATCTTTTATCTATCTTTATTAGACCAATTTATATTTACAATAACAATTAATAAAGCTCACATTGAATATTAAAAATATATTCTAATATTCTCCCACTTGGGCTAGATTAATTGAAATTGTATCGTATATGCGCATCTTTATATTGGTCTAGAGATAATTCCCAATAATCAATCCGATCCCATAAAGTCTTAAGCACCGAATCACAGCGAGAATCGCATCAAAAGACACAGAGCCATCCATGGTCACTAATGCTCTTAAGTTTACTGATATGGATTTGATATGGTAGTATGCAAACGGATAACATCTCAAAAAAAGAGACATCTTATATGTTATCCTTTTTGTCAGTCATCATTCTCTTACTTTATGTGTCACGAAACCCGATGTATCACAAGAGAACATCATTATGGTTCCAACGAACCCACGTATATCTTACTTTTATAGTTTACTATACTTTGTGTAACAAGACATATGCACATGGCCAAAAATAAATGCCCTAGCCATTACTTAAGATTTACACAATACCTTGAGATTTTAATAGATATGCATTCAATAACACATTTATATATACTCAATTGAATGTAAAAGAATCAATACATATCAAAACTGTTACTAAAAGTAACATAATACAAATACAAACTTTATTAGAGCAAAAATAGAAAGCTCCTACTAAACAATGGCATCACACGATGCTTCTAAGGCCATGCTAATAACATGTTGTTCAAATACGCAAGGGCGTGACCTTTAGTCAGTGGATCAGCAATCATAGCATCTGTAGTAATATGTTCTACTGTAACGTCATCATTTTGTACGGATTCCTTTATAGTCAAAAACTTGACCTCCATATGCTTAAACCCCTTGAGACCTCCGTTGTTGTTAATGAACAACATTGCAGAGTTATTGTCACAATACAACCGTATGGGTCTATCAACAAAATCAAATACGGTCAACTCCCTAATGAGATTCCGGAGCCAAATAGCCTGAGTAGCAGCTGAAAAACATGCTATAACTCCGCTTGCATAGTAGAGGATGATATCGTTTTCTGTTTCTCACTTTTCCATAATCTTGCACCACCCGCTAGCATAAAGATGTACCCCGTTGTCGACTTTTTGTCATCTTGACAACCAAGATAATCTGAATCTGAATACCCTATTAGCTGCAAGTTTTGAACATGTCTATAAATTAGCATATAGTCTCTGGTCCTCTTTAAGTACCTCAAAACCTTCTTGGCAGCAACCCGGTGATCGTGTCCTGGATTTGAGTGATATCTGCCTAGAAGTCCTGTTGCAAAAGCAATGTTTGGTCTAGTACAAACCAATGCATATATGATACTACCAAGTGCACTAGCATAAGGTACATTCTTCATCTGTGCTTTCTCAATATCTGAATGAGGACATTGTGAAAGACTCAATTTATCACCTTTGCAGACGGGAGCAATTCCTGGTTTGCACCGTTGCATATTGAATCTCTCCAAAATACAATCAATATATGCCTTCCGAGATAAGCCTCATATGCGATAAGAACGATCCTTATGGATCTCAATTCCAAGGACAAAAGACGTTTCTCCAAGATTTTTCATATCAAAGTTACGTGACAATATTCTCTTTGTCTCATGCAGTAATTCAATGTCACCGCTAGCAAGCAAGATGCCACCAACATAAAGAACGAGAAAAATAAATTTCCTCCCACCGACCTTGCAGTAAATACACCGATCTAACTCGTTCTCAATGAACCTAAAAGAAGTAACAACACTATGAAACTTCAAGTACCACTGTCTAGAAACTTGTTTCAAACCATAGATAGACTTTTTCAATCTACAAACCAAATTACCTGTATCATCCGCTGCAAAACCTTCAGGTTGTGCCGTATAAACATGTTCATCAAGATCTCCATTCAAAAAAGCAGTTTTAACATCCATCTGGTGAAGCTCCATATCAAAATAAGCTACTAAAACCATGATCACTCTAAAAGAATCTTTAAAAGAGACTGGAGAAAAAGTTGCTTTATAATCTACTCATTCTCTCTGAGTGAATCATTTAGCTACTAATCTGGCTTTAAATTTTTCAATCTTTCATGTGGAGTCTTTCTTAGTCTTAAACACCCATTTACAACCGACGGGTTTATATCATTTAGGTAATTCAACAAGCTTCCAAACACCATTGTGTTTCATAGACAACATCTCATCTTTCATCGCATCTAACCATAAATCAGATTGAGGATAAGAAATAGTTTCTACATAAGTCACCGAATCAACAACACAACCGATATCATAATCCTGCTCACTTAAATAAACTATGTAGTCCGGTGGTATAGCTGATCGTCTTTGTCTAACGGATCTCTTTAGAGGAGCATCTTCAACCTCATTCTGTTCTTGAGAGGCTTGAGGAATTTCATCGGGAGCCGCTTCAGTAATAGGTTCTTGAGCCTCAACAGATTCGGTCCGTGGAGTAGGAACTTTCACAATTGTCTGCATAGGTATAGAAAACGACATAGAAGTACTTACCGTACCATTATCTTCAATAATTTGCGAACAATCACTTTTTTCTACCACATCAAGCTCTAGAAACTTCATTGTCCGTGAATCCACAATTCTTGTTCCTCCATTGGGATTATAAAATCGATATCCCTTTGAATGATCTGGATAAAACACGAAATAACATCGAGTGGTCTTGGAGTCCAACTTGCTCAAAGTCGGATTATACAATTTTACTTCTGCAAGGCATCCCCAAACTTTCGGGTGATACAAGCTAGGTTTCCATCCAGTCCACAACTCGAAAGGAGTAAGAGACGCAGATTTCGTAGGAACACGATTCAAAATATAAAGCATTGTATTCAAAGCTTCACCCCACAAAAAAACAGGTAAATTAGTTTTGCTAATCATACATCTCACAATATCCATAAGTGTACAATTACGCCTTTCTGCTACACCGTTCTGTTCAAGACTACCGGGCATAGTAAACCGAGCCACAATCCTAGAATCCTCTAAGTACTTGGGGAATGGCCCTTTAAGCTGTCCAGCATCGTCATGTCATCCATAATACTCATCATCGCGATCGGATCTAACAATTTTTATGACTTTTCCCAGTTGTTTCTCGACTTCGATCCGGAAAATCTTGAACTTGTCAAGAGATTCGGACTTTTCATTGATCAAGTACAGATAACCATATCGGGAATAATCATCTATAAATGTGATGAAATAAAAATTTCTACACAATGTTGATGTATAGGGTCCACTTATATCTGTATAGATGATCTCTAATAAATGAGAACTACGGACTGCATTTTTTTCTTTATTTTAGTCATCTTACCTTTATAGCGGTCTACGCATGCGTCTAGATCACTTTTGAGAGTGGGCGGAATGTCCGCCTTTATTAGTCTTTCTACTCTTTTCTTAGAGATGTGACCAAGACGTTTATGCCATAATGCATAAGACTGTTCCTTAGGTAGAGGTCTTTTAGAAACAATGTTTTCGGCTGTATAAGCAACGTATATTTCGTTAGGAGACAAACATAATCTGTATAATCCATTGGACATAATGCAATACCCAACTTTATTTGAATTAAAAGAAATAGAAATTGCATTGTTTGAAATCTCAAAAGAGTAACCACACATGTCCAAACTTGATACGGAAATTAAATTTCGTCTAAAGGAAGGTACATAAAATGTATTCCTTAACATCAAATTAAAACCAGAATCTAGAATTAAAATGACATCTCCCACGAACTCGACGTCAGCTTTATTGTTGTTTTCTACGGTGAGCTTTGATTCTTCCTTATTTGGCTTCCTCCGATTTATGAATCCCCGTATGGTAAACTCAACATGATTAGTTGCACCGCTATCTAGCCACCGCGACCAAGATGGGGCTTCTGGCTGATTAGATTCACAAACTAGTGCCAAAGAATCATTACCTTTAGGCTCACGCTTAGACAACCAATTTTTATACTTAGCGCAGTCTTTCTTTGCGTGTCCTCCCTTCTTACGGAAGAAACAAAGACCATCCTTACCAGCTTTACCGTCCCTTTTAAAGGTCGGTTTCTTTGAACCCAAGTTGTCGGATGCACCAGCAGATGAATGAGTTTCTTTGTGAGCACGATTTTTGTGCCCCTTACTCTTCTTAACACCAGAACTAGAAGCAGCGTACATAGCAACATATGCCTTACTTTTCTTCAGTTTAGTCTCCTCTGACACTACCCTTGCAATCAAGTCATTAATTGTCCATAGTTGATTGGCGATATTATACTGTGTTTGGATAATACCAAATTCAGGTGGAAGAGAGTTGAATGCAAGATGCACAATACAAGCATCAGAGATAGGAACATTAAGGGCATTAAGCTTTGATTACGGATCAACCATCCTTAGGACATAATCCCTAACATCAGCAGAACCATCATACTTCAAACTGAATAACCCCGACATATATATTATGAGAGTCACAATTTCTAGCCACCAAGGCCTCCATCATCTGCCTAGCAGTGATGTCGACATCAAAATCATTTCTAAGATGCTCCTGTATGGATCGCTTCATCGACATAAGCAAATCCTATTGCTCTTTTCCCAAGCAACAAACTATGCTTTCTGGGCATCCGTACTAGCATTAGTGGGAGTTATCGGTTTATCCTCATTGAGAGCAACATGAACATCCACTAGTTCCTTACCAAATAGAAAATCCTCTCTCCACTTCTTAAAATTAGAACCAGTAAGAATCTCAATAGCTATGGAGCTGCCGTTCATAGAAAAGGTGACTGAAAAAATCAATATTTATAATTAGCATAATGTGAAAATTTACCTTGAGAGTTACATACATCATCATATAATCACCTTTGGGCAGAAGACATAATATGCAATTGTATACTCTCTACATTACAGCAGCCATGAGAATTTATTTTAATCTTCGTTAATCACCACCTTTGGGTGTATGAAATCACTTAGACCAACCAATTCTCAACCATATAATGTACATGCAACCCTCCATGCAACAACACGCAATTACCTCCTTTGGGAGTATAACTATGCATTAAAGCAAGAGATATCCCAATACTTTATAAACCGTTATTTATTAAATCCAATCAAGTGTGCCACTTTGGCGATCACAACCCAATTAGATTTTTCTGATATTGGGATATAAACTTTATATTTCACATTAGCCGTATGCATGTAATTTCAGAAACTAAGGATAATTATTCACAAAATTACATGTCGTGCTAATTCACTCAACAACACATGTTAAATTATATACATGTAATTGATAAATTGTGCTCCACATATCTGTATGTGGTACTTACATGTGAGATTGCACTTGTATTTCATGAAACCATATAGAAATATATTGAAATACGCCAAAAATACCCCAAACAATACACATATTTGGGATTTTATAAGTATTTTCCATCCATAAAAGCATCAAACATGTAAAATAAATATACCAAATTGTAGAGCATGAGAATACGAGCACGTCGAGACCTGGAACACTTCAATCGGACCTCTCACGCTCCTTCACGTGCCGCTTGAAGCTTCGGCGCATGAGGCCCACGCGCCGACACGTGTTCCGCTTCTCGACCGGTTCTGAAACCGGTCCGACCGCTCGCCTAACCGAACATGCAAACCTGGGGAAGTCCGAGCCAACGATCAACCGGAGCTGGTCGGGTTATGAGTCGGGTCGGGTCGGGTCGGATCTGCACCCAACTAAGGTGACGTCAGCACCGACGTCAGCCCCGCACGTGCGGGCCTAGGTCGGCGCGTGGCGTGTTCGTCTAGCGCATGGCGGTGGGTAGCGGTGCGTGGCCGCGCGTAACGGCGGATCGCGCGATCGCCGGCGATGATCTTTATATGGTTTTGCCCGTCTCGTTGTGTAGGTTCCGAATATATAATTTTATTTCAATTTTGACGAAAATAAAATTTCGAAAATACACCGGAATGTAATTTGAGATCTAGAACGCGTTAGCTACGATACCACATGATAGCTGCGATTTATACTCTTATGCAACGACCCAAGATAATCACATTTAGATACACGAATCACGGATTCATAAAGTCAAAGTATTCACGCACCTTGTTTCGGATCCATCGTTCTTGATGCGGAATTTACGACGATCCATTGCTCAAGAGCTTCTCCTCTATGAACCCTCTTTAACACCGGCTTCAATGAAACGGCCCCTCACGTATGTTTCTGACGACTCTTAATGTGAAGTTATATAGACATTAGGGTTTAGAGGAGGGACTTGAGCTCTATTTATAGAGATTGAAACCTTATCGCCTCATTATAGATAAAGTTTATCTCGGCCCATACTATCCAATCCCATATCAAATTAGAATTATGAAATCTTTTATCTATCTTTATTAGACCAATTTATATTTATAATAACAATTAATAAAGCCCACATTGAATATTAAAAATATATTCTAACATTCTTATGTTTTGTTGTATTATAGAAACTCTGATATGTTGTTTTGAGTTGAGGCTGCGTCCTTCGGGTGTAAAGAAGGATGGCCGTATCATCTCCCATTCTTGTTGGTTTCGGGGTATGACGGGACTTGAGAATCTCTAGTGTGCATGTGTAAGGCTTGCTCTCATGCCTTGCTCGGCTCCTACATGGCTTAAAATAGTTAGTAGCGAGTCTAGCTCAAAATCAAATGAATGAAAAACCATGTTGCAATTGCTAGGGATTGACCGATTGAGAGAGCTGGTGCGAAGCCCTAGGTCCAACTCGCAAAAGGATTATTTGCCCTAAGCGAGCAATCGGCCAAAATCCATCAAGGTCCATCTCGGAAGGGTTGTGACAGCTTGGAGATGTGAAAAGCTGATTCTAGTGTCAAGCGAAACAACATCAAATTAGTGTCGATTTTGTTACATAATCGTATTAAAACGTGCTAATTCATGTCGGAGAAATTGCCATCCATGAGTATACTTAGACGAACCTACAAATGAGAGACACCTAGCCAGTAGCCACAGCATCAAATGGCAGCTACTCGAGCAGTGCCAATTCTTACTCAATTCAAGAAGCCTCCAAACCCAAAAGAAAGGTTCAGCCGAATCCTGTAAAGAAAATCTACTTTGAGGTTGGAGGTAAAGCCCAATAAGTTTGTCAAGAAGCCCCATTTCAAAGTTCTGATACTATCTTTGTTACTTGCTGCCAATATTGCAACAAAGCTTTCATATAGTCGGTGGGCCTTTTGGCCTATGTGTGTGTTGAATAGCTACCGCATAGTTTGATTCTTTATTTTCAAACATTCGGAGTACATAGTACACATTTGACTTGTCAAACGAGTGGATGGGATCGAAAATAGTCCGGCTCAAACCGACTCATTTAATCTGTTTTGATCAATTTTCATGCAATACAAATCCAACGACCCATACCTAACCAAACTTATACCCAACTCGAGCCATATTGTTTAAACACTCAAGTATTGAACTCAATCTAGGAAAACTTATTTCTTATAAATTTCTAAAAAATTAAATAGCCAAAACACTATGGGCAATTTTCTATAATTTTAGAGAAAAAAATCTGCATTTTTTATTAATTTTCTTTTCTTTTCTTATTTTTTTTCTTTTAAGTACGGCAACCCTCACCGACCACAAGGGAAGGCCACTAACCCTTGCCGAACACCGAGCGAGGACCTTAAAGCCCCAGGCGGCTGTGGGTGAGGGTTGCCGGCATAGGATTTTGTAGAAAAGAAAAAAGGAAAAGAAAGAAAGAAAAATAAAAAAAATTATAAAAAAAAATGTTCAAAAAAATTAAGAAATTTTTTTAAAAAAATGGCATGTTTATGATCCACTTAAGCTTGTTATGTAACTCATTTAAGATACATTAAGTTGTTAGGTAACCCATTTATGACCCGCTTAAATTTGTTTTTAAAACTTAAGACAACTCATTTATGACATGCACCATTGTGGATGGGTTAAAATATGAGTTTTAGAGCTACTCTACCACCTCTAGTACAAATTAGGACAAGATAAAATATCAGTCAATTTTAATTAGCTTTAGCTCGCATAAGTTTGGTGCTAGAAGCACGTAGAGCGGAAAATGCAAGACGCGATCATCAAGATCTTGCCAATTGGATTTGACCAAAATGAATTATTTAACTCATATAGATCCATCTCCACAAGATATAATAAGAGTGAATTATATCTGACCCAGCACAGCTTCAATCCGGATCCACCTCAATGATCTAAATTCGTGTTGCATTTGTCTTTCGTTAAGAGATCGTCACTAATTAAAGCAAACTGGGTATCGCCAAAAAGATTTCGAAGAATGCTACACCATCTGATCGGGTGTTTTGAAGGGGTTTAACCTCGGGTTAGAGTTGGTCAAACTTTGATCAATCGTTCAAAATCTTAGACCAGATGCAACCACTATTTTACAACCACTTTTCTCTTACCTTTTCAGGAATTAGAAAATATAAGTTTCATTGATTAAAGTTACATTAAGAGAAAGGAAGCTGCCAGCTTGACAATCTGACGGTATTGTCGGTTATTTCTGAGCACACGATTTTTCAATCAATAAATACTTTGTGTATATACTGTTCTACAACCAATTCCTTTAGCTAATTTACTACCCAATTTTATTTTATTTTATTTTTGTACAGGGGAAGATGGAGAAGAAGAATAGGAATAAGAATCTATCACTATCACCGTCCCACGTGTGATTTGTCGATTAAAAAGGAAATATATTACGAGATAATTTGTTTTAAAAAGTACACGCCCATCCACACATTTCTAGTTGTAAAAAGTTGGTCTGTGGTCAATGAGATAAGGCGAATAATGGTCAAGCCTAACCTAATTGGAGCATATCTTATCCATCACTTTTTCCCTCGGTGTGATTCCCCTTCTCGAAGCCTCCACCATAATCAAAAGTGGGATGACTTTTGTACGGCGTACGCCATATATGCAATCAACTAGTCTCGACCTATATCTCGTTAGAATACTTAGACATTAACCTATGTTTTTATTTTACAACTTAAGTTTTCAAAAAAGCTATTAATGGTCCCGCAAATTTATATAAAATATCAAAGCAGACGTTAATATCATAGTTTAGGTTTTTTTAACAGTTAATAATAACCCCGCGAAATTGCACATATCTGAGATAACAAACATATACGCACGTTTCAGAATTTGGTCAAGAAATAAACTCCATCGAAAAGCTCCAGAGAATGAGTACAGATGACCAAGACTAGCTATTCTCGCCGGGACTCGTTATTAGATTTCATATTTGAATCTGAGTAGGACGAGGCACTAAATGTTATTGCAAACATTGAGGTCGTTCGTCATGAACGTTGGATCTAACGTTGAATGTTTGATGCGTCATTACTTGGACTCGTGGGTAATCCAAATGACAGGTGCAACTTGTACCACAATTGATTGTTAGAATCCGGTGAAGCTACTCTACTCTGCAACCAGACGAGAGAACACTATGCGACGTAATGTAATATATAGTCAAGCTTCACCAAATCTTTTCTCGCCTATTGAAAAGAAAAAAGGAAAAAGAACTATCTATTAACGTATGCGTTGTTGCGCGGAACCAAGCGATCGAACGATAAAATAGACATAACAAGAAAATAAATCGGACACCAGATGTACGTGGTTCGGTCGTAGAGACCTACCTCCACGGGGAGAGCAGCAACGAATTCCACTATAGAACAAGCGAGACACGGAGATTACAGAACCACACTCGAGTAACTCAAACACTCTCGGTGTTTCCCAAGCCTCAATTACATCCAATAACGTACACAGTGTTTAGCCTCCAATTCCTAACGATATAATCTCTCAATCTCGCAAAAGAATTAAAACACAAATTCTTATCTCAAGAATTTCTCGACTAGAACACAAGAATTATTGATGTAATTCCACGAAGAAACCCACGTCAAGCACTCGTCTTAAGAACGGCGCTTCGAGACCCTTATTACGGCCAAGTTCACGAATGATATATATACCTCCAAGAAGGGACGTTCATTGGCCGACTCAACATGGACTAGGATTAGGACATCCATGTACACGGTCAACATCAAAAACTTGGACTTTCTTCTTTCTGCACGCAACTTTTTCAACAACAAGAAAGCAAATCTTTTCTTTTCTTTTCTTCTTCTTTAATTCTTTCATTGTCGTTATCTTCAAGGAGTCCACTATGAACAAAATATGCACATAATTCGGTCAAAGTCAAAGATTGCACTTTCCCCTTTTCTCATCCTTTCACGTGAACACATATCCACCGGCGAATATATGCGCCAATCCTTTTTTTCGTTCTTTCACATGAGGGAGCATCCACACAATACATTGTCAGATTTCATTTGAACTCAAACTCGTGACATAAATTTTAACAATCTCCACCTTGGCTCGACGTTTGAGCCAAGTCTCAATCGCTTCGCCGATAATCCAAACATCATCGCAACTACTCTCCCAACAGCCCCAATGGGCTCAACCGCCACAGACATCATCCAAGTCCAAGTTGCGCTTGAACTTCGCCATAACCGTGGACCTTATCAGAATACCAACTCCATATGCACCTTTAATCGCTCCACAATGACATTCTGACACAAGCTCTTTAATTGCGGATAAAACAAAACCATCGTTGCATCCATATCCGTCGGGAGATCGAACACGTACCTTATCAATATTAGCAGTTACAATAACTGTTGGCTCTACAAGCTCCATCTCGCTACAAGCATCATCTGTGTCGATTACCACGCTAGTACTCGCTACCTCGGGAGTTTCTGGTTGCAACTCCACCTCAAGCTGAACACCATCCGGATCCGTATTAATACCGCCACAAACACTCCTAGCCCGAAGTCTTGGAGACTCATCAAAGGTAACTTTTCTGCTGCGAACAGGTGAATTTATATTTGAGCACCACAACCGATAGCCCCGCTCACCTTGTGCATAGTCATGCAATATGCACATTGTCCTCACATCGAGCTTACCATCACTTACTCGATAATAACACGGGCAATCAAACATTCTAAAAGCAAAATAATTACCAACGTTACCTGACCACACTTTTTCGGGAGTCCGAAATCCGATCGCAGTTGATGGAGATCTGTTCATCGGGTAGCTCACCATACTAAACGTATTCGCTCAAATTCTCCTAGCCATACCAGTACTAGAAATCATTTTATGGGCTGTCCCTAGTAATGTTCTGCTCATCAATTCCGCAACCTGTTGTGGTCTACCGGCACTAGTGCAGTGTTTCACTATGCCCTTTATCATGCAGAATTAATTTACCAGCTTCGAGCGGGACTCCATACTACTATCGGTTCGCACATGCTTAATCGACTTAGCAGTCTCCACCTCGATCAAAGCTCTCGATCGCGTATTCCTAACAACAACATCAAACTTGTGCTTCAACATAGATGCCCGTGTCTTCCTTGAGCAGTCGTTAGACTCTCGAGCAGATGTCAACGTCTCCGAAGCGAAACCCGTCAATGTTTCACCTTGAAGTTCATACAAGCCACCATGCTTGATTCCTTTCATTATCACCAGAGCACCTCAAACAATCTTCAGAATTCCACCTTGTGAAGAATACCCGCATCCAACTGAATCTAGGGCACCCAAGGAAATTAAGTTCTTTTTCAATTCTAGAACGTATCTTATTCCAGTCAATGTCCTCACAATACCATCATGCATCCTGATTTTAACATCACCAACACCCACAACATCGCATTCAATATTGTTTCTCAACCGCACTTTACTATTATCCGTGCACCGATAAGTAGCAAACCAGTTTCTATTTGGTATAGCATGAAAAAAACAACCGGAATCCATAATCCATCCGTCAAATGACGAATGCTCTGTGACTGACAAGACCCTATCGACACCATCAGAATCTTCTGCTACAGCTGCAATATCATCCGCAGATTCAACTCTAATTTCCTTACCTTTCTCGTTTTTCAGCTTTAAGCAATTCCTTCTAAGATGCCCTCTCTTGCCACAATTCCAACAGACAGCACCACCAGTCCTAGATCGATTGCGTCTATTCGAGTTTATACTATTTTCGCTACCACGAGTATCGGTTATTCCTCTATTTTCACCTACTAAAGCTGTAAATACATATTCGCCTGATTCTCTTCTACGGATGTCCTCGCTCGTAATTAAATCTCGAATACCATCAAACGTCAAACTTGTTGACCCGGAGGAATTACTAACAGCAGTAATAGTAGTATTCCAGCTATTAGGTAATGAGGATAATAGAATCAAAGCACATACCTCATCTTCAAAATCAATATCAACTGAACTCAATTGACTAACGATCACATTGAATTCATTGATATGGTTAGTAAATGACGCACCTTCGCTCATCTTCAAATTAAACAGACGTCGCATCGGATAGACCTTGTTGATCGCAGAGGGCTTCTCGTACATATCTGACAGGGCTTTCATCAAACCCGCAATGGTCTTTTCTTTGACGATATTAAACGCGACGTTACGAGCTAACGTCGGTCGAATAACACCCAGTGCTCGTCTATCCAGCAATTCCCAATCAGCTTGCTTCATCGTTTCTGGTTTCTCCCCGGACGGAGACAAGTGCGGCTTCATCTGATATAGATAGTCTTCAATCCGCATCTTCCAGAAACCAAAGTCCTTCCCCTCAAATCTGTCGATTTTCACTTTTACTTCTTCCGTCACCATCGATTAGCTTCAACTCGACAAACCTGGCTCTGATACCAATTGTTGCGCGGAACCAAGCGATTGAACGATAAAATAGACATAACAAGAAAATAAATCGGACACCGGATGTACGTGGTTCGGTCGTAAAGACCTACGTCCACGGGGAGAGCAGCAACGAATTCCACTATAGAACGAGCGATACACGGAGATTATAGAACCACACTCGAGTAACTCAAACACTCTCGGTGTTTCCCAAGCCCCAATTACATCTAATAACGCACACAGTGTTTAGCCCCCAATTCCTAGCGATATAATCTCTCAATCTCGCAAAGGAATTAAAACACAAATTCTTACCTCAAGAATTTCTCGACTAGAACACAAGAATTATTGATGTAATTTCACGAAGAAACCCACGTCAAGCACTCGTCTTAAGAACGGCGCTTCGAGACCCTTGTTACGGCCAAGTTCACGAATGATATATATACCTCCAAGAAGGGACGTTCGTCGGCTGACTCAACATGGACTTGGATTAGGAAATCCATGTACACGGTCAACATCCAAAACTTGGACTTTCTTCTTTCTGCACGCAACTTTTTCAACAAGAAAGCAAATCTTATCTTTTCTTTTCTTCTTCTTTAATTCTTTCATTGTCGTTATCTTTAAGGAGTCCACTGTGAACAAAATATGCACATAATTCGGTCAAAGTCAAAGATTGCACTTTTCCCTTTTCTCATCCTTTCACGTGAACACATATCCACTGGCGAATATATGCGCCAATCCTTTTTTTCATTCTTTCACGTGCGGGAGCATCCACACAATACATCGTCGGATTTCATTCGAACTCAAACTCGAGACATATATTTTAACATGCGTTGTGATGCTATTACAAAGGAGTAATAAACCCCTTTCTTTTCTTGTTCCAACGGGTGCTCGTGAGTGGTGATGCTGCTTCGATCCAATGATTGCATGGCGAAGTTTCAATCCGCGCACGATATCTTTCTTCTTCAACCCACTTGGTGCGGGTAAGAGCCTCACGTGAGGCAACTAACGCTCACCTTCTGACACTTTATCCTCGAGGCTACGGTCCATGGGTGATAGACTGAAGCTGCGTTCTCGGACCTGTCCTGCGAGGTCGCAGAATCTCGAAGAGGGAGAGGGGAAGGACGATGCGAGGCGGAGGGAAAGGATGATGCGGGCAAAAGTCTCACGTAGCATAACTAAAGAGATATTTGGAGTCCCTCTCACTTCACTTTTTCCTCTCATCTCATTACGGTGCACCATGCACATGCATTGCCATCCGGCGTCCTTTTCTCAAAAGACGTCTGAGCAAAAAAATTGCAGCTGTGATTATGCTTTGAGGATCTTGTTGCTTCCAACAAAGCCATGCCGGGAAAACGGGCTTGGCGACTTATACAATCTCTTTCAGCCCAGGATCTAGACCGACACAATCTCTTGCAGCCCCATGAAGTCAATTGAACGCAAACAAAGGATCTAGACCGACTTGTGTTGGCAGAGTTTGCTTGCGGGTAGAGAGATGCTGAACCAAGAAGTCAAGTGGTCGGTGGGAGATGGCGCTAAATATCAGAATAAGAGAAGACAGGTGACTGTACAGAGGATGGTATTGGAGGAACCAGCAAACCGAGGAGAACCTCCAATTTCTGGCCCGCATTGGTTAACCAAGAATCCAAACAATTGGATGAACAAAAGTTGTCAGGCAGGGATTCTTGAAGAGAACGCAGTGAATGAAGTCCTCTGCAATCCCACTGGCCCAACAATAGATCTGGATCTCTACTCATTCAAAAGTGGGCACAACAAAGTGTACTTAGCAAACATCCACAACAACAAAAGCCAAGCATCCTCGTCGTACCAGCCTCCCAAAACAATGTGGAATGTGATTTGGCAAACTCCACACCTACCCAAAGATCGAGTTTTTCATGTGGAGCTTGTGCAACAAGGTGAATGAGCTGTTCGCGGGAATCCCATGTGGCTAATTTCGAAGGACCGTAGCTCCGTGGTCTTCCAATGCCGAGCGCCATGTCCAAGCTCAATCCTCGAAGAAGCAACAACAGACGTCACTCTCTTCAATAGATCAAAACCCAATCGCCAGCATTCGAAGAAAAGGAAAAGCCGAGTTAGCTGCTCGATGGGTTCCGCCTGAGAAATGAGCCCTGAAGTACAACGTAGATGGGTCATGGACCGGCGACTCCTTGGAGGGGATCAATTACTGGAATCTACAGGAACTCCGACGGGCTCATCACCGACAGCATTGCCTGGAAGATTCACGCCGCGTCGGCCCTTGTAGTCACAACCCTAGACATCCGTTGAGGTGCTGTCGAGACTGGCGAAGACACGGGAACTGGAGTCTTCTGATCCTTGGGTGGAAGTTTTCACCGATAGTTTATCAAATCAGGATGCGCCCCTTGTTTATTTGTCGGCGATAGCTAGGGGTACACGCGGAGTGGGGCCGGGAACGATGCCCCAGGCCCCCACCGATTTCAAGTGTCTATTTTAGCAATCCATCACAAAAAGAAACTTGCAAACTTCTAAATATGACATCAACTACTCACAACATGAAAATGACCAAAAAAAAAATAAAAATTACGGGTGTGCAAAGGAACCGAGAGCTACCTAGATCGCTCGGGATCGGTTCGGTTTTCAATTCTAATAAATTAAAACTAATAAGCACCAATCCCGTTCCCGATTCCAAATGTGGAACCTCCCACCCGTTCACCCGGACTAGATCGGTAATATATAATATTTAATATTTAATTTGTCATTTTTAAGAGATAAAAAATCTTAAATCCCTAATTTGCAACTCGCTTGTCTTGTCTCAAACTCTCACTTCATCTCTCTCTCTCTCTCTCTCTCACACACACACACACACACTCAATATCTCACTCTCACCTTGATCCCTCCGTCTCCGTCTCCATATATCAATTCACGGCTTCGATTCACATTGACTCACGGCCTCAACTCTCAACTCTCATATACTCACGGCTATGCCTTAGGCCGTTCAACGACTCCCTCTCTCGTTCTCGATCGCCTCAATTTGCTCGGTGGGATTGGTTCTATGTATCCACCCGGGAACCGAACCGCTCCCGAGTGGATCCATGAAATTAATGGGTGGCTCCCGATTTCAATTTTTTATAACCGCTTGGCCCTTAGTGGGCCGTTCCCAATTCTAGGTTGGGAACTGCCTATCCGGACCATACTCATCTCTAAAAAAGATTGTATTATCTTTTCTTCCAATGAGCAATAATATAGGTACTGATAAGTATAGTAGAGATATATGATTTTCATCATGGGGTGGCGTATAATATTGTAATCTATAAATTAATTCAAACTTAGTGATTATTTATTCAAGCAATAAAATTATGTTTGCGTAAATTATGAAAAAAATGTAATTATAACTGGATAATTGCCTGTCACCAAAGATGAGCACCCCAAGGCATTTCATTCTATCCTTGAAGTTGCAAAAGTATTGCTTTCACTTCTACTAGCTTTAACTAGAAGTGTTAAAATGGCTTGAAAACCCATATTTTAACTCATATTCAATGAGATCAGTCAAACATGGGTTAGTCAAGCTTTAATAAATGGGTTGTTAATGAGTTTGAGTTGTGCACTTAATTATTTGTAGGTGGTAACATTTTAATCCATTTACAACCCATTATAATTAATACAATTTATTGTTTTGTGTCATAATAAAGGTTGTTAGTTGAGTTAACCCATTCACGTGCCTCTTGAACAATTTTCATATTTTAAATTTTTTAATTTCTGAATTTTCTAATTTTCTTTTTTTAGTTTTTCTTTCTCTCTTTTACATAACAAATTAAAGGTCCGATCACCTACCGCCGCCCGATTGCCGCCCGCTTACCGCTGGTCCTGTTCACCGACCGTCAATCCTCATTCACTGGTCGACGGATTTAATATTGAAGTGTTTTAGCAATATAGGTTGAGTTGAGTATGAGTTGTGTCAAATATAGATTGCTATATTTGTAGGATTGCCTTCGATGAGCGCTAATTCAAGCATGAAAGAGCTTGAAAGAGGGCAGAGGCAAGTCGTGAATCGTCATTGTGAAAGAGGGACAGAGAGGCATGCGAGTGAAGTACGGGTTCTAATTTAGGTTTACGTTTAACAATTTTTTTTAAGAAAAAATATTTGGTCCGGTTCTCCCCTAAAATCGAGAATCGGTTTCAATTTTATGGAACCAAGAACAGGATGGAGCCTCCTAAGACTGGACCAAACCAACCGATTCGGTCGGTCCATTATGCTCGGCCTTAATTAATAAGTGATGTGGCCGATTCATTCGAAATAAATCGAAGATGCACCATGATCCTCTTCTTGTGAATTTGAAAACCAACTTTTTCACGGATCAAATCCTCCATCTGTTCTAATATCAAGGCAAAGCTGGAGGCTTGTCTTTTGGTTTTGCCCCAGCATGAAGAACATCAACTAGAGTAGTTGGTGTTTGGTAAGAAGGTTTTGATGTGCTTTCCTTTAAGTAGCTAATTTCCGATACATACGCATACCACGTAAAAACCAAAAAAGAGAAAAGAAGAGTAACCTAACACAGTCTAATTATGGTGTTGCCCATAATTTGATTAAAGTAATCCAGATAACTTCGAAGTGATGGGGATTGATTCGCGTCATTACCGCCCTTGGTTAATTAAGGGTTACGTCTTAAAAGCTAGGCATTAGCACTTGTTGCCATGGTACTTGAGCACAATTGAAAAAAATAATTAGCAGGTGCGATTTGTCCAATCGTGGCACCCTCGCGCTTTTGAGAAGCGGTACAAGATAGAGAGCATGTCGATGGTCCAATCGTGTGATGTTCGTGCTGGCTTAGTCCTCAATTATTGACAAGGTCAATTCGGTCGCATCCCTTTTGTCGTTACTCCTTGCTCGGAAATGGACAAAACCGCCAGATTCGCCTCCCCCGAGCAACCCATGGTCGCAATAAGGTAGTATCTCCATCAATCCGATTAATTTCTTAACAATGCGCATTTGTCTCGTGGTTGCCTTATACGAGATTTTACTAAGTATAATTACCATATGTTTCGAGATATTTGTCTGATAAACTCGGAGAAGAAAAGTGTCCAAAAAAACAAAAAAAAGGTTCTAAATCTTTATACTGTGCCAAACTAGTCCTAATACTTTCGGCTAATTTTGTTCGGACATTGCTCACACGAACACCGACCAACCTACGTGGTAGGATCGGTACTAATACGGATATTTTTAAAATAATATTTTAGTCACTTTTATTTTTTATTTTATTTTTTTTCTCCTTCCTCATGTGGCCAGCGCGGTCATAGCCGACGAGGACTATCCTTGCTAGGGCGAGGGCGAACTTCAACGAGGACTGGCCTCACTAGATCTAGAACATGATTACATATCGTCGTAATAATTCGTATACTTTCATTGTGTATAACGAATATTTGAAGACCAATTGTTAGCAAAATCATATATTTATATTTTGTTTTTGTCGGATCTTAAATTTTATGTTAATTATCTAAGAATCCTCGACGAGAACCCATAAATTATCAAAATAATTTTCGAGTCACAAATAATTTTGTTTGGAATAAACGTCATGTTGATGTTGAAGTAATTGTGTTTAACATATATATATATATATATATATATATATATAAAAAGGGAAAAAGTTCACACGAAGAGCTGTCCTAAGGTTCGGGTTTCTTTTTTTTTTTTTTTTTCGGGGGCTTAACTCAATTAATGTAATAATAGCTCTCGCGTAGCTTTCTCACCTACCGACAATCCCCATGGGTCGTCACCACTTTTGTCGTTTTCACGGAAAATCTCCATCTCCGTCTCCATCAGCATCTCCTTCCTCATCCTCCATCCCTTTCTTATTCTGCAAGTCTTCTTGAACCATCTTCCTCATTTTCATCTCCCTCCTTCCACCGAGAGATTGGCATGCGGCAGAGAAAAAAAAAACAGAAAATAACAGAGCGCGGAATCGAAGATGATACGCTGTTGAGAGAGAAAGAGAACCCAAAATGCATCCAGTACGATCAAAAAAGAGCGAGCGAGAGAGAGAGAGAGAGAGAGAGAGAGGAGTTACATGCAGAGGGGAGAGAGAGTCGTCTTCTTCCCTTGAAAAAGAGCAACAAGAACAGAAAACTTAAAAACCCCAACACCAGATTGATCCATGAAAGAAAGAAAGAAAGAACTAATGGGGGAAAATGAAGCTTGAGCCGATGTGAGAGAGAGAGAGAGAGAGAAAGGGAAAGGGTTTGTCTTTCTCGCTCTCCAACACGGCCCAGCTGTATCAAAAATTTCCCCGATGATAGTATATGTTTCCGAGCATATACTATAACTAGTAATAATAATATTTCCAGTGGAAATAGTCCGATGGGAAAACGACTCTCTCCCTATCTCTCTCTCTCTCTCTCTCTAGTCTTCGAAGCCAACTTTCTTCCAAATGGCATTTCGGACGCGACGGAGATCTCTCCCCTTGAGCGTCCTCCCGACGCCCTCGTGGACGGAGAGCGACGCGCCTCTCCTCCTTGCCAAGAACTCGTGCGGCGGGACTCTATCCCCGTCCTCGTCTCCCTCGTCGCCGTCACTGCCGCCGTCCTCGGCCGCCTCCCTCCCCCGGTGGTGCTCTCCGTATTCCCCCTGCAGGATCTTCGACCAGTCCGGTATGTTCACGGGCAGCGACGCCCCCGCAGGGGAAGGGGCCTCCGCCTCGGACGGCCGCCTCTGCAGCTTCTTCAGGGATCGAGGCTGAGGTCTCCTCGGGTCGGAGGACGCGCCGTCATCGTCGGACCAGAGGAGGTCGGGTTCGTCGAACTCGAAGACGGCGTCGTCGGGAGCATCTTGGTGGTGGTGGTGGTGGGAGCTGGGAGGGTTCTTGTGGGTGGCCGTCGCTCGGGAGATCATTCTCGAGGCCGCCATTCGTCGAAGAAGGGGTTGGAGTGTGAATGAGAAAGAAGAAGGATGGAGGAAGGTGGAGTGTAGGAATTTTTCCTCCTGCCTAGAGATGTCGCCATTTTTATAGTTGTGTCGTGTGCAAGTGATCTGATTAAGGATAATCTCTCTCTCTCTCTCTCTCTCTCTCTCTCTCTCTGGTTTGGACCCCACGAAGAAGTCTCCGAAGGCTTAATATAAATAACGACTTGGAGAAGACGACCTCATGGTCTTCCGCGAGAGCTACCACATGGGATTTGCCCACAACTCGGCTCTGCGCCTGTGCCGATTTCTTTTATCAGATCCACCATGCAAGCAAAGATGCCAAACAATGTTGTCTTCATCGCTTCCTTAAATTTCCCGAAATTTCATCCGTCGGCGCACAAATCGAACAAATTTTTCACGCGTAATAATATTGCAGGCTCACGCATGAAGCGCGCGTTGTCAACTGAGGAACTGCTCATGCCTTCCCCGTTGCTCAGTTGACTTTTATCCATATCGAGACATCGGACGCATGGTAAGAAAATCACAACCCCATTACTTGTTTAGGGACACGAGATCTTTTGAATTCGATTGTTGCCGGATACGGAGCACTCAACAGGGACGGAATACGCAACAAACAGTGGGCGGCAAATTTGGAAATTTGCGCCGCGGAGGAGACGTCGCGATAAGTCGGGTTGCGTAATAGGAATGTAATCAAATCGGGGGCGCAATCAATGGGATCAGATTAATTAGCATTGTACATAGACATCCTATTGGCTTAGGCGCGAGGGCTACGAGAGGCTAACCAATTAACGGGAAATCCGAAAGAAATTAGACAAGAACGGCAAATGATTGCGACGATGGAGATGAAGCAAAACCACCACTTTCGTTAAGGACGCCCTTTGAATCTCCGATGGAATGACACGACGGACCGCAGTTAAATAATACCGCGTCATCGTAACTGCACACGAGGTGACACGTAGGACGGTCCAATTAAAATTTAATCCGATTTCGTCGCACCCTCCGACGAGGAAAAAAGTGGTGGGTGGGGGCCGTAATTAGTAGATTGGAGGGATCGGATAGACGACGACGACTTTATCCGTTCCCTCACTCCGGAAAGTCTACGCCGACACGTGGACCAATGGGATCTCCCTGCCTCATCCGATTTCCCGCCCATAGCGTTTATCCTTGGCGGGTAATTAATTGATCTCGCTCGGGACAGGGACACCAACGTTTCTTTGAAGCTTCGTGGTGTTACGGTAGGGCCCCCCAAGGTCGAGCCGTGGGGCCCACGCGTACGTCACGACCAATCTGGATGTAGGTAGGTGTCCGTGTTGCGACACGTCAGCGAACGCAAAGCTTTCCTCTTTCCGTTTTTTCTTTTTTACCCACCCCCCTTTTTTGTCGCGACGCGGAACGTCTAGCCGAGGATTGTAAATATCTTGGCCAGGCTGATGACCGTCTAACTCCGTAATAATTTGACAGCTAGGAGTTTAATTGACGGCAGTAAATTTTTTAACGCCAGTCGGGGCTGGCCTTTACTGTTTTTCTTTCACACTCTTTTAACTTCGACTGCTTTTATCAGCAATTCGAACCTCTACTTTTACGGAGGGTTACGAGTGCTTGTCTTTTTGCGCAAGCAAAAGTCAAAAAGAAGTTGTTATTTTCCCATCAGAAAATTAAAATATTTTTTAAAAATTTATACGCGAGTTACATCTCAATACTTATTTTTCTAATCTAGATTTCGATTTGTCAAAGGAGACAGGTCTTTTTGTCTGATTGCGTATCTGGCGAAATTCGATTTTCAAACTCATTTAAAGCAAATGCACGATAAATGAGGAGAAAAGAAAACGAAATGGTAGAAAATTAGGAGGGAAAAAAGGTGGAGATAAACCATAATTTTCGCTTATGGTGTTTGGATATGGAAAAAATGTGAGGAGAAAGAACACAGAAATTTTCAAAATGTAATATAAATCGACTATATCTCCTAACCAAAATGGGTGAGAAAGTTTTTTGGATAGTCATTTTTTTTTTAAACTTTTCCTCCATTTCTGGCGCGATAGCTTTTCTATCCAATTGGTCTTTTTAAGTCCTCCCTCGAACTCAACCCTTCCCTTTTCTTCTTTCATGCAAACAAGGGAAATTAATATTCTTTGAGAAAATTACTAAAAAAGGTCATGAATCTATTACAATTGTGTCAATTTAGTTTTAAATTTTTTTTATTTAACAATTCATGCATAAACTTTTTATATTTGTGCCAATTCAGTTTATCTAACAAATTTTGACCTACGATCTTTGGCGTGGACAATTCAGTCGTCCCCTTTATGCAAACGATGGCGTCCTCACGAAAATGGGTGAGAAGGTTTTTTGGATTGTCATTTTTCCCAAACTTCCTCATTTTTGGCATGATAAATTTTTCTATCCCCTTGTTCTTTTAAGTCTTCCCAAGAACTCAGCCCTTCCCTTGTCCTCTTTCATGCAGACAAGGGAAAATAACTTTCTTTCCACATGTCTTTGCCCTCTGCCAAGAAAAGATTTAAAGCCGTGTCAATTTTTCCCACATCTTTCTCGTTTTGACTGAAACTTTAACAAACTTCTGACCTTAACTAGAGGTACAGCATTCCAAGTCCGACAAGTCTATTCTGCAGCCGAGGAAACTACATAAGAACACCCCGAATTCTTGCGTGCTAAATTCCCAACTCAGACCCGCTTTGCCTCCACAATGGAATCAAACAGATGAGACCCGTCAAGAGGAACAAGTTGGGAGCAAACAAATCGTGTGGAGATGGGAAAGAAAATTCATGCACGTAAGCGCGACTTTTAAGAAATTAGAAAATTAGGGTTTTTATCATAACGATGAAGTAAATATTGATTTTTTGTAATTCAAAAGATGCCCATCTAACTTCATTAAGACACGTGATTAGCGGTTAATACGATGCAATAGTTTAAGAGTAGAGACAGACATCTTGGACACATACACATGGGAATTGATTAATCGAATGGAAGTGCAGCATTATTAGACCATATCATCGATAAATTAACGCATGAGATTTTACTGTGCGTTTCTTTCTCCTTTGTGTTTTTTCCCAAGGATAAGTATGTGAGCATTTCTTTATGGTTATTTCCATGCTTTTGACCGCGTGTTTGTCAGTAATTATTTAGGCCTTTTCCCTTTCTATTTTCTAGCCTTTTTTTTTTTTACTTCTTTTTTGTCTTCATTTTTTTTTAAAATTTCCCCTGGAGTATAGTTTGGTTTAGTTCATCTTGGCTACTGATAAAATGTTCGGGTTGACGTGTAAAAATTTGATTGCTCAGGTTGAGTTGTAGAATTCAAAGCCGACATTTCCTATGCAAATGCTGTTCCGCTGACCGGGACAACAGGATTGAAATGTGCAACAGTCTTTAGGGCCACCCAAGACAAGGGTAATGGCATTTTCCGTCAACTATTCGCAGCGATGGCTGAGCTAGAATTTCCAACCAAGGCAATGAAAGCAGGATCATATAGGATTATAGTTAATGCATCAACGAAAATTAAACATAAAGTTCTTAATGCCAGGCACTAATTAATGACGGTAGCACGTGCAAAAACACGTCCTGCAATAAGGTTTGCTCGGGTTAATTTGACTTAAATTTTGAGCTTTTGAATTAGCTTGTACAAACACAAAAAAAAATTGTCGTTTCTAAATCTAGTATAATTTTGTCAATTTAACCTCAAGCTTTTAACTATGCCAATTTACTTATAAACGTTTTCGAGTTTTGCCAACCGAGTCTATCATATCAATTTTGACTAGAAATCACCGACGTAGACATCAATTATCTCACGTGGCATGACCGGCACCGACGTAGATAAATTTTAATAATATTTTAACTTTTTTGGTATTTTATTTTTATTTCCTTTTCCTTTTTTTTCTCTTTTCCTTTTTTACTTTTTGCGTTTTTTCTTTTTTTCTTTTTCATTTCTTCCCTCTATTTGCCATTCGAGCCTCATTGATGGCCAAAGGAGGTCGCCAACCTCAAGTGAGGGATGCCTGTGTAGCCTAGCGTGGCAACCCTTCGCTAGATTGGGGGAGAGCGACCCTCGCCCGATCGGGCTGTGGGAAAAAGGGAAAAATAGAAATAAGAAAAAGAAGAGAAAAAGAAAAAAGTGAAGAAGGAAAAGAGAAGAAAAAAAAAGAAGAAAACAAAAAATTTAAAACTAATTAAAAAAATCTACAAAATATTAAAATATTATTAAAAACTATCTACATCAACGCCGGTTTGGCCACATAAGATGACCAACATCTACGTCAATGTTTTTCAACCAAAATTGGTGGAATAGACTCAACTAACAAAAAGCGAAAAATATTTAGGATTCAATTGGCATAATTAAAAGGTTTAAGACTCAATCGACAAAAATACAATACGTTTGTGATGTTTTAGATAATTTTCTCTGCTTTTGGCTTTTAAGTTGCTTAACCTAATGTTATTTGCTTTTTGTTATAGTCATTGTCAACTGCCGCTTGTAGCTCCAAGTATTAGGATTGTAATTCGAGCAAAGGACCGCCAATTAATCAATGAACACCAGCTATTAAGTTTTATCTTCATGCTATCTTTACATTCCAGTACTCTTTTACGTGGCTGGTCGAGACTACCCCCGGTATTCGTCCTTTTAATCTTCTCATCAATTTGCGTATTCTATCCAAGAATTAGTAAAGGACCACTTACAGCCTACGGATTGGTTCGTACACAAATCTTTTTAAAGGTACTTTGTCCATCCATTTCGGCAAAATAACTGCTTTTTTTTTTCTTTTTTGGCTTAAATGTAGCTTAACTATGTAGAAGAATATTTTCTTCTATATAGAATGAATCTTTACAGCATTACAATTGTTCTTATATACAATACAAACGTTATCCCTAGCATCTCAATAAATTAGGAAAAAACTGTAATAAAGAAAAAGAAAAATCCCTAATTTATAGGAAATACGGTTCACGCCAATACTCTCCCTCAAGTGGGTGAGACGATGTCTTTGATACCCATCTTGACGAGTGAGCTCCCAAATGCTCTACTTGACATAGCTTTAGTCAAAACATCGGCCAATTGATCTTCAGATTTGATAAAGGGCAACCGAATTACTTTCGCATCCAAATTCTCCTTGATAAAGTGTCTATCAACTTCAACATGTTTGGTTCGATCATGCTGAATCGGGTTATGAGAGATAGCTATAGCAGCTTTATTATCACAAAACAACTTTATCCCGGACACTGGTGGATACTCAAGTTCGGACAACAGCTTTTTAACCCATAATAACTCATACAACCCCTTTGCTACTCCTCCGAATTCTGCCTCAGCACTCGACAAGGCTACAACTTTTTGCTTCTTGCTCCTCCACGTTACCAAGTTACCTCCTACAAATGTGAGATAACCTGACGTGGACCTTCTATTTGTTGCGTTCCCTATCCAATCTACATATGTATATCCTTCCACTGTAAGGTGACCATTCTTTGCAAACATTATCCCTCTCCATGGACTTGACTTTAAATATCGGAGGATACGATATACCGCATTCATATGTTCTTCACTAGGAGCATGCATAAATTGACTCACAACACTTACTACATAAGCAATGTCCGGGCGAGTGTGAGATAAATAAATTAATCTTCCTACTAACCTTTGATACCTCTCCTTATTAGTCGGTACTTGATCGGGATACTCTCCACGTTTATGATTCCGCACCATAGGAGTATCTGCGGGCTTATAGTCCAACATTCCCACTTCAGCCAACAAATCAAGTACATATTTTCTCCGTGACAAAAAAATTCCTTTCTTAGACCTAACTACCTCAATACCTAAGAAATACTTCAATCCTTCCAAGTTCTTCATCTCAAATTCTTCCGCCAACTTTTCTTGAAGCCTCGAAATTTCTTCAGTATCATCTCTCGTGATGATCATATCATCAACATATATTATCAGAGTAGTCACCTTAACTTGGCTTTGCTTCAAAAATAAAGTGTGATCTGAATTGCTCTGGAAATAACCGTACTTTCTCATGGCTGAGCTGAACCGACCAAACCAAGCACAAGGTGACTGCTTCAAACCATATAACGACCTCTTCGGTCTACAAACAACATTCGGCTTATCAACACACCCATATCCAGGTGGAACCTCCATGTAAATCTCTTCCTCCAAATCTCCATAAAGAAATACATTCTTCACATCAAATTGATGCAATAGCCAATCCAGATTTGCAGCAAATGACAAAAAACACGCACAAGTATTCAATTTTGCAACCGGAGAGAATGTCTCCCGATAATCCATAATATAAGTTTGTGTGTATCCTTTTGCGACCAATCGAGCCTTATACCTCTCAATGGTACCATTTGCCTTGTGTTTAATGGTGAACACCCACTTACACCCCACGGCTTTCTTCCCTTCTGGCAATTCTACAAACCTCCAAGTTTGCTTTTTTTCTAATGCTTCCATCTCCCCCTTCATAGCGTGGACCCATTTTGGATCCTTTAAGGCATCTCCCACCCCATTCAGAATTCGAATAGTTGATACATTTGACACAAAAGCCTTACAAAATTCCAACGGTCTTCTTGTTGACACAAAATCGGCAATGGGATATTTAGACCTTCTTTCCTCCACATCCAGTGAGTACCGACTATGAGGCTTGCCCCGGTTATGCCTATCAGAGAGTTTATATCTAACAACCAAATCAAGATCATTATAAACTTCAAGATCGGGAAGAGAGCTTACCTCGGGATCATTCTGAAGAGGGTGGTTGGGTACTGAAGAAGGGGCAATTTGCGAAGAACGAGGCTGATCTTGCTCATTCGGTGTAGATATAAGCTGCTGGTAATCTCCACTTTCAGCTAAAAAACGATTACCCTCCCCCTCATCAACTACCATCGCCCCCTCCCCCTCATTGCATGCCGTCGAACCATGGCCTAGGTCCTTATTAAACCGCACCGATGGAACTTTACGTGAACCGGTTAATAGTCCAGCCCCACCCAATCGCACCTCGGACTCCACATGTCCTCCCGACTCCGCACCCTCCATGCCAATGTCCCACTAATTTTTCCTTTCACTATAATTTTCCCCTAGAAAGGAACAATGAGGTGGAGAAAAATAGGACTCAGACTCCAGAAAAGTCACGTCCATGGTAACATGTGTCTTCTTGGTCGTCGGATCATAACAGCAATATCCCTTTTGGTGAGTTTCGTAACCAATAAATACACACCGTATCGCACACGGGTCAAGTTTGGTGCGTTGGTTCTTGTGAAGATGCACAAAAGCCACACACCCAAACACTTTAGGAGGTATTGTCAAGACTGAAGAGAGTGGCACAAACGGGGATAGAGCTTGTAATGGAGTTTAAAATTGTAACGTACGAGAGGGCATACGATTCATCAAGTGAACGACTGTGACCACCGCTGCATTCCAGAACCTTTTTAGAACATTATCGCCGACCAAAAGAGCTCTCGTCATCTCTAGAATGTGGCGACTCTTTCGTTTAGCCACACCGTTCTGCCGAGGGGTTTGAGTGCAAGAGGTCTCATGGATAAGACCATGTTCCTTAAAATAAGAGGTAAGGTGTTGATTGATGTATTCTCCACCATTATCTGTGCGGAAAATCTAAATATGAGCTCCAAATTGAGTGGCAACCATTTTATGAAACATGCGGAATATGTTAGAAGCCTCATCTTTATGCTTCATCGGATACAACCATGTCATATGTGTGCGATCATCAACAAAGGTTATAAACCATCTCATTCCGGATATTGTAGTAATTGAAGATGTAACCCACACATCATGATGAACCAAACAAAAAGGCTTGCTACTTTTATTAGAGCTCAAAGGAAAAGAAACACGGTGACTCTTTGCCATAATGCATGTTTCACATTAAAAAGCAGAATCCGATAAACCACGAAACAACTTAGGAAACAAATATTTCAAATAGCTAAATGATGGATGCCCTAATCGACGGTGCCATAACCAAACATCCTTCTCCTTACTAACAGACCGACCAGGAGTGTGATAGACGTAGCTAGAGCTGAAATCATCCACAATGTATAGCCCCTCCTTCTTAGTACCACGCCTAATAATCTCCTTTATGAAAATGTCCAGAAATAAATAGAAATCCGGGTACATAAGAACACGGCAATTCAACTCATCGATAATTTGTCCAACGGACAATAAACGGTTAGACAAAGAGGGCACAAGTAATATATGAAATAGAGAAAGAGATGGCATGAAAGCCACTCTCCCAGCCCCGATGACGAGGATGGGATTGTCCATTAGCATTATACACACTGTCTCACGGCGGTGAGGTACGGTTGACTAGGTCATTGGGGTCCGGCGTCATGTGATCGGTAGCGCCTGAGTTGATAATCTAGCCATTGTTTCCACCATGACGAGTAATGAAAAAAAATAGAACCGCAATTACCTTCAAGAGGAAGGGGGAAAGAATTAGTTGAAGGTACCATCGGAACTAAGGAAATAGACGAACTCCCAGTCACCAAGGATGCTTGGTTTGTACTCTTGCCCGATTCTCGCTTCGATTTCTTCTTCTTCGCTTGAAAATCATCCCACCAATTCGGGAATCCATGTAGCTTAAAACAAGTATCCCTAGTGTGTTTGGGATTGCCACAGTGAGAACAGCCGTCGGGCACCCGAAACTTGGCCTTGACAACGGACCGAGAGCGTCCACCTCTACCCACCGAACCGCTCGCCATCAACTGCAGAGACGAGTCTCCTCGATCGCCCCGCAAGACCATTGTTGTACCCGTAGGCAAACCATCGGCATTGGTCAGCATCACGGTTTGGCGTACATCTTCCCTACGGACGCGTGCATAGGCTTGCTCAACGGTGGGGAAAGGCTACATCTGCAAGACATCTGCACGAACCTTATCGAGATGATCATCAAGTCCATCCAGAAAAGGTAAACCCTGTCCTCTCGAACAGCATTATTGTAGCGCTCAACATCTGCGGGACACACCATAGGAGTAGGCCTGCGAAAATCAATTTCACGCCAAAGTCCCTAAAGATCATTGTAGTATTTTTCGATTGGTCCTCCATCTTGCTTGAGTCGTGATACCTAGCACTTTAAATCATACACCTGGGAAGTATCGGTGCCATAAAAAAAGGTGATAACTACGGAATCCCACACAGCTTTAGCGGTGGGGAATCTGATAAAATTGCTAATCAACGTCGAATCCATGGAGTTGATGAGCCATCCTTTCACGATCGAGTCCTTAGTTTTCCACTTCAAAAAAACAGGATTTGTAGGCAAAGGCTAGGGGAAGTCTCCATTGATATACCCCCACTTATCTTTACTTGTGATGTACATTTCGACAACCCGAGATCATAATCCATAATTGGTTCCATCCAATTTAATCGCAATCCGAGATGAAGCTGAATCATTATATGGTGTTGGTGCTGGAGGAGAAGGAAGAGTTTGGTTCGGAGTCAGAATCCGAGTCAATCTTGTGGTTAGATTCTCCAAAAACGCTTCCGTGGTCGAATTCCCCCCTTGATTTTGGTGGGGAATCACTGCTCCTATAGGGTTTTCATCAGCCATGGATCCGAGGTCGAGTGCGATCAAGTGAAACGAAGTCAGCTGGCACGAGACAAAGGCGCAATGAAGAAGACGAGCAGAAAAATACGAAATCCGAGGTCGAGTGCGAGCGAGACCGCCGTAATCGGGAATTAACGTACAGTACTCACAAGGAGCAAACCATAGGCTCTAATACCATGTAAAAGAATATTTTCCTCTATATAGAATGAATCTTTACAACATTACAATTGTTCTTATATACAATACATGCACTACCCCTAACATCTCAATAAATTAGAAAAAAAAACTATAATAAAGAAAAAGAAAAAGAAAAATCCCTAATTTATAGGAAATACATCTCACGCCAACAAACTAGAGTTTAGAAAATTCCAAAAAAGAGTCCTCGGTGCTCTCATTTTCTCAAATAAAGGCCTAAAGTAAACATGGTTTCAAGTAAGGGCTCGAAATATCCTCTTTGTTTCAAAGAAGGGCATGACCGGGGGTGTCTTCGTCATTTTATATTTTTTGATATTTTTTATTTTTTTCGTTTTCTAAATCTTGCTCCCGATAATAGGAATTCCCCCAGCTACGCTCCGAAGTCTGTCATCATTGCGTTGCGGACCGACAATGTAGTCAAAATCTGACGGAGGCTATCAATAGATGGGCCGAGGAAGCCGTGGAACGGATCGCCCGATTCTAGCGGCATGTTCCTCAAGGATAGCAAAGTGATGAAAGATCCGAGGACAATGTAGGGTCTGCTAAGGATGAAAAACACCAGAAATTCTCCATCTTTCGACAAGGCTTCGGGGCAAAAGGATGGATGAAAATATTTTTTTCAAGACTAAAATGATCTCATTCTTTATTTCTCATTGGGGCAGTACAATGAATCTCCTAATCCATGTTCCTGAAAGAGGGGACTCAAGGAAATGGTTGGCAAGAGTTTTGGGAAACTCAGAGCTCAAAGGAGAATTCCCTCAATCCGGCGAGGTCTCCCCTCGCCGGTGGCCTTGAGACCGGCCCTCGCCTAGACCGGGCAAGGCTGCCTAGCCTAATGGATGGAGATCGCGCTGCCATCTTCCGGAACAATCGTTTCTTGGGGATTCTTAGGATCCTTTCCTAGGAGAAGAGCGCCGGAGGCGGTGACACGAGCTAGGGGGTAGAATGGAGATACGGATCCGTGACGGAGTTCGGGGAACTATAGGTTCAAGAAACAAAGAGTTTACTTGAGATCCTTATTGGAAACAATGTTCACTTCATGTCCTTATTGGAGAAATGGGGATACTTGGGGCACTTTTTGGAATTTTCCCACTTAAGTTTGATGCGAGTCAGCGACAAAGATTCCTAACTAGAATTTAAACATCTTATAGGAAATTATCCCTAATTGAAATCAATTAGAGACCTTTTTCTTCTAAATATGACCGGCATCCATTGGCGATTTTTTTTTTTCAAACCCGTTTCTCTTGTGTGAATAACGTTGGCAAACAATTATCGAGAACAAGTAAATTATACCGGCAAGTGTTGGCAAAAGTTATGGATATAATGGCATTGGTAAACGTTCAAAAAAGCGATGGATATTATTGAATTTATAGATGAGGGCAAAGCTTATTGGCATAGCCGCATTTGTAAAATGTTGGTGAAAGTTTATGATAAAGCGACATTTACCCTTGTATTTGCTGACATTTTTTGTTTTGTTGTAGGGTTGATATAGGTCTAATTTCCTTTAAAAAAAATCTCAACTTTAGTCCACTTCCAAATTTAGCCCTAATTTTTAGAAAAAAAAATCCCAAACTTCATATCCAATCACAAATCCGCCCTGAAATTTTGTTTTGTCTAAAAACAAATCCAAATTTTATGCCTAGTTCCAAATCTGCTCTGAGTTTTGTTTTATTTATAAAAAAAAAATTCAATTTATTCTCAAATCTAATCCATGATCCAGTCCTAACTTGACCGTGTCATTTTCAAGTCGATAAAAAATCCACACCAACAAAGTAATGGGGTGATAGGTACAGCCCGACATGGAACTTCCACGTGGATAACAAATTCACTCCAATAAAATTTGCTGAGATTCTCCAAAATGAAACCATTATAAGTTATGAAAATTAGAACGCCCAATGGTGTTTTTGGACAGAGAGTTAATGAGGGCAAATTTGATATTAGAGTAAAAGTTGATGATTTTTCTCTTAGACAAAAAAAATTCGAAAAGTCTTATTTGACTTTTTGCATCGTTGTTTGATCTAGGGGTGAGCATGGTTACGGGGTAGAATCGAGAACCTGGAACCGGAACCTGTAGGATCCACTTTGGTTCCAGGTTCCAAGGTATGCAAAGTAGGTTCCAGGTTCCAAAAATTGAGGAACCTGTTCCAACGGGTAGATCCAGGTTCCACTACCTAGAACCTGGAACCTGGACCCTGGATTCTAAAATGAATTTTTATATTTTTCTTAGTATATATTTTTGCACAATCATACAACGTTATATGGCATCCGATGATGAGTGTATAATTTGAAGCCAAACAAATTTTTATGTTTCGAGTTCCAAAAAATGATAAATATGTTCTAATGGATTGGTTTCGGGTTCTAAATGAAACCTATACAGAGTATAAAATCACTCACCTCTACTTTCTCTTAGATGTTGTAGCATTCACTCTCATTTTTCTTAACTAAAAATGAAAAAATAAAAGAAAATAAAAGAAATTGATAGGTTCTCGGGTACCCTGGAATCAACCCTAGAACCTGTGACAAGGTAGGTTCCGGGTTCCAAGGAGTGATGGGTAGGTTTCGGGTTTCAAAAAATGAGGAACCTATTCCGACGGGTAGGTTCCAGATTCCAAGTGAAACCTGTAAGGAACCCGAAACCGCTTACCCCTAGTTTGATTGAAAATTGCCGACATGGACCTAACCGCAGTCTAGAATGACCCGGGCCAAGGCGCCGAGTCCCCTGGACTAGCCTCGATGGACTTGAGCCCAGGCCCACTACCAAGAGCCCAAAAAGGAATGTTGAGGTTCTCGTGCCTAAGCACAAAGTTTCTGGTCCAAGCCTGGATAATGATTTTTTATTTTTGTCTTGATTAATTGCAATTCTCTCATGATTAATTGAAGACACTATGGCCTAATCTGGAGCACTAGTGGAAAAAAGAAAATTATTACGTATTGAACAGTGTTGTCTTGATTAATTGTAATTCTCTCAAAATTAATTGAAGACAATATGGCCTAATCTAAATTAATTGAAGACAATATGACCTAATCTGGAGCACTAGTGGCAAAAAGGAAATTATTACCTAGTGTTGTCTTGATTAATTGTAATTCTCTCAAAATTAGTTCCGCTAGCTCATGAGGGTATTCACAAAATCGTATCTTGCAATTGGATAGTGTGCGATTTTAGAAAATATTGGAAATGTCCCTGAAAATATATAAGAATGTGATGATATTGACTGTTCTAATTTGGATTAGATAATAACTAGTTACGTGGCCGGCGGCTGTCGAAGGCATATGTTCGTAAATTTTTCTTTGTATGTGTTTGTAAAATTGCCGATGCGAACTTGGATCAGAAAATATATATTAACCTTTATTAATTGCAATAAATATAGCACAACATCTTATTATAATTATCATATCGTAAACCCTCTAATTGTTTCTTCTCTAATAGATTATTCGAGACTATTGATTGCTGAATCTTCAATTGAACATTACAAGTTCTAGACGCTCTTTACTAATTGGACCGAATTTGTGGTCCTCGGATGGCTTAATCTCAAATCGAACATCATGATTTCGATATTCTTCACGAGCCACACTTGAAGACCTTGATGGCTCGATCCCAAGTCAATGCCGTGTTCTTCTAAAGGTTCAATCTCCTGAAAAGAGCAATTCCCAAGTCATTTTGATCGAATCTTGAATTGAATTGAATGGATGAATAATGTATTCATTCATGTAATTAACAAAAGCCATATTTAAATTACGAGTATTATTCTTTTTTTTTTACTACCGATGACGAGTATTATTCATTTAGTACGATATATGTCTCTTTTGGATTAACTTCAAATTAAATGGATTAATATATATTTAGGATCATTGAGCTAAGTCAAAAGAGATAATTGTTTAGGAAGGACAACAGAAATTTATGTCAATAAATTTTATCTTTAAGAATACTATTTTATTGGTCAAATATATTTAAGAATAAGATAGCTTTTCTCTCATCCATTCTTAAATTGGAAAATTAAAATTAAACAAGCGATACATATTTGGCGACGACAAAATCACTAAATTAATAGTAATTGAATGGATACGGACCATGCAGCATAATTAGGTCACGGCTTGCCACGTGGTAGCTATAGAGATGCACTTAGGTACGGCGTGACGGGTATGTAAGTGAATATTCTGTCGGTTCTGTTTTAAACAAGATACAATAGAAAAGATGGTGAGTGTCCATAGTGTGCTTTATTAAATAAATGTATTGATCATGTAACTCAAGAAGTGGATGCATTTGTCAAGTTAATGAGTCTTCTTTTATTTTCTTTATTTTTATATTTTATTCTGTGCTACTAGCTTCAGCTACTTGGATGCCATGCTGATTCTTTTACATGGCCAACGAGAGTGGACAGCTACAAGGCTCGAGTTGCCGCGAGTTGACTCGTGATGTCAGCGAGTTTAGCGAGTTTTTTTTTTTTTTTTTGGTCGGAGAGCTTGGCGAGTTGGCTCGCGATTTTTAGATTACTGCGATCACGTAATTTTGGGGATATGACAAGGCTTCTTATTTTGGATTTCTGAAATCGAGTCAAAACGGGGATCGGACTGACAATTGCGTCAGCTGCACAAGCAGAGTCTCTCGCCCTTGTGGAAACCCTAAAGCCCACTTCGCCGCACGAACCCAAGAAAAAGCTCCACGTTAGGTTTAGTTCAGCTCACGGATAATATTACAATTTCGAAAATATTTTTCAGGAAGTAATATTTTAAGAAAATAATAATATTTTTTGGCATTTAGTAGAACCTAAAAATACAGAAAATAATTTCCGTAGTTTGGAAAGAAAAATCTCATTTGATTATTATTATTATTATTATTATTATGTTCTTTCTCTAACTTTCATCTCTCTGACTTTTGCTCTGCCACTCTACAATATTTGAGCGCTAGTAACTTGCACATGAATAGTCGGGGAACTAGGTACAGGCATTAGGATCCCGGATCCGGGCTCGATGGACCTTGACCATGTGCCGGAGACCCTATCACTTGGGTCCCGAGCAAGAGCACGAGCACCCGTCCTAGGATCATAGAGCTCGGGTATGAGGCCTCGTTGCCCATGCCTTAATCTCTGGCACCAAGGCCCGGGTCCACAAAAAGCCATGCTTTAGACCCTAGTGCGCGGGCCCGGGTCCGGGTCCACAGATGCCTAGCTAGGGGACCCGGCGCTAAGGCTCGGGTCCCCGACGACCGTGCCGAATCCTTGGTGCTTGGGCTAGGGTCCGCAGAGGTCAACCCAAGTCCATTGAGTCCAAACTCGAGCCCCTAAGGCTTGTGCTCGGGCTCAAGACCCCGGTGCTCATGCCCGAATTCACGGTGCCTAAGCTCGGGCCTCAATGGAACCGAGCTTGAGTGCAATGGATCCAAGAACGGGTACTTGGGTCTTAGGCTAGATTGAATGGACCCGGGCCCACCTTGGTGGATCCAGGCCTTAGCGTCGAGGGCGTGAGCACAGGCATGGACACTAGGGTTCAAAGCCTCAACTTCAATGGACCCTTGCTCGAGCGTTGGGCATCCGGGCATGGGCGCCGGAGTCTTGGGCTTGGCTTCGATGGACTCGAGCCCAAACTTTGTGGACCCGGGTCTAGGCACGAGCGCTTGGGCTCGGCCACCAAGTTCCCGTGCGCGATCTTGAAGGACCCGAGCATGGGCACCGGGGTTTAGGTTCTTGACCTCCATGGACCTAAAATTAGGCATTGGGGATCCGGGCACAGGCATTAGGGATCCAAAATCAAGTGCCGAGGACACGGGCCTAGGTGTCGGGACCATCACGCATGGGCGTTGAGGCCTCGGGCACCGGCACTAGGATCTCGAGCTCGATGGAACCAGAAATGAGCTTAGAGTTTCCATACTCAAGCACAAAGTTTCTTATCAAAGTGTCGAAATCTATTTATATTTTGAAAAATAATTTTCGATTATATCATTTTTTTGAATTTAATTATATGTTTTTTGTTACTTAGGAAAATATTTTTCATTGACCTAGTTGGCATTTAAAATGCTGGAAAATGAGAACAATATTTTATACGAAACATACGGAGATTTAGAGTCCAATAACTTTGATCTGATAAGGGCACTTTTAGTTTCAGCCGCAAATCAACAAAAATAACCTAGTTTTTTTGCAGCGCATCAAGAAAGTTTAACCAAAGAATGTTTGGGACGAACACAGACACGTGATGGAAGCTTTGGCATTGAAGAAGTGAAGAATCCAACCGTGGTTTGCAATTGCAAAGGAGCTCAAGAACGGGGGGGAAGGTTAACGGTGCAAAAAGAATGGTGGGTTAAGGATTTGAAGAGAGGCGTCTCTCTTGAGCTGATTACCTGAAAGGTTGGGTCATTTTTTTGGGCCACGGGATAGATTGGGTCATCGATGCGGCCGGCACAACATTCTTCCATTGAGCTTTGGTTTTCTCTATCTTATTTCCACTTGCTCCCGAAAAAAAAAAAAAAAAAAAAACAAACTCTTTGGCAGTGCCTTTGGTGCCCAACAGAATATATAGGTCGATTGGACACCTAAAGCCTAGATAGTGACAATGAGGTTTCCTCCCAGGCAACAGTAACACTATAAGCGGGATGAAGTAAAAGGGTGTAAGAAGAGGAACATGGGATTCTTAGGATGCGCATGAAATCATTTCTGTCCAAGAAATCAACTTCTGATCAGAAATTAATTTCTCTGCTTCTCCCCAAAAGTAGAAGTTGATTTTTCTACTCTCGCTCCGGATTGACTTCTGATCGGAAAAATTCGTTTAATAATGGTTGAAAATTTCTATTTTTGAAACATTATTAACAAAATTTTCGGCGGCGATGATTGACGGCGGCGATAGTTGGTGGCGGCGGTGGTCGGCGGCCGTGGCGGCGATTAGCGCCGTCGGCGGCGGTTGTTGGTGGCTGTTCGCGGCGGAGGTGGTCGGCGGCTGCGACGATGGTCGGCGATTGGCGGCGGCGCGGTGGTGGTCAGGGTGGCCGGCGGTGGGCGACCAATGGGGGTGGCGGTCGGGGCGGGGTGGGCGGCGGCGGTAGCGGTCGAGATGGCGGTGGAGGTTGCGGTGGTGGTCGGCGGCGGCGGTGGGCGGTGGCGGCGGCGGTGCGGCGGCGGTGAGCGGGGCTGCGGCGATGGGCGGCGGCGGTCGCGGCGGTGGTGGGCGGCCCGGCGTTAGGACGGGCTGCGGCGGTCGGCGGTTGCGGGCGGTGGTGGGCGGCGGCTGGCGATGGGTGGGTAGTAGCCGGCGAAGACCGGTATAGTCCAAGAAGTGATTCTAGAGTCGAGAAGTTAAAATTTTTTACTTTTCAAAATTGGCCAAAAATCTTGTCAGAAGTAAAAAATCTTGCCGGAAGTGAAAAATCCTACCGGAAGTCAATTTTTTACCAAACGGATTTCTACTTCGATCAGGGTTTTATCAAACACATTTCTCTCGCGGATGGGCTTCTGGCAGAGAAATGAGAAATCAAAAGTGATTTCATGCGCACCCTTAGTAGACGCGAATGCCGGGTAGCATGTGAGGAATGTCGAGCTGCTTAGAGTCGTAGAAAATCTTGAGAGGAGCCAGCAAAAATTAGTCATGGAGAATTCTCAATGGTTCAACCGCCGACATCCCTAAGTCGGAAAATATAGAAGTTGACGAGCTCAAAAGTCCAAACCTAATGAAGAGTCAACTCCCAAAAAGTCCCCGAATCTATGAACTATTGGGGAACTTGAAGTGAAAGAGCCATGACGCTCCACGGCTAGGAGGACATGGGCCAACCGGGTTTCCACGTGTCAAAATGATACGGGCTAAGACATTAAGTCCACTACAAAAATTTAGGGAATAGTCTAAACCATCCATGACGAGTCCTGCTACCAAGTCCATTAAGTCAAAACTCTCTAAGACATTTTACATAGGAATAACTTAGGATCTTGCCACTTATCCTAGTTTATTCCCGTGCAAGATAATGCTTTGTGAAGCAAAACATGCAATAATTCCCTAAGAGGGAACGCTTAATAGTAAATTCAAGCAATTATAACAACTTCCTTAATTTTTTTTTTCCTAAGAGAGAGCACTTGTTAGAAATAAGAGAGGTTGCGTGAAAGAAACAACAAAACAGTGGTAGAGAGGCTAGCAATGGAATCTCTAGGATAATCGGCATCAAAGAAGGCAATCAACATCACAAGAGAGAACTTCGTTGAGAAGTGAAGCTCACGGGAGAGAATCAAAAGTATACTAAGAACAAAAACATAGAAAGTTGTTCGTGGCAGCCATCTTGAAGAGTGGTGGTGGGCTTGGTTCTATGGCTAGGGTTTTGATACAAAACGACAGACTCTTTGTATTGGGGGCGAGCAAAATGGACCGAGTGAATCAAGAATCATTCGGACTAGACTGAACTGGCCGGTTTGGTCCGGCTCCCGGTGGTGCATGTTTGACTTTCGGGTCTCGATTCCATACAATTAGAACCGGTGATTTTCAGTCCGATTTTCGATTTTGGTGATTTTTGGTACGGTCCTTCTGATCCGATTCTCAATTCTTAGATAGAATCGGACTAGACCGGGAACTAATCACCTTAATTTGTATTTCATTGGAGATTCGAATACAAGAAATTACCATCCTTTTTTTAAAACCCAAACAAATATGGAAAGATGCATACTAAGCCCAAGATCCGAAACAACATGTAGAAGCAACAAGCGCCGAGGTGTTCGGCCCAAAGGTAAAAGCTTTTTTGCCCAGCAGAAGAAAGCCACAACGCCCAGGCCAGCTACGTCGTTTCACTAGATCCTCCCTCCTGCATCCGCAAAACCCTACCTCTTCGTATAAACCAAACCAAAGTCGCACCTCCGGCTCCCACCGTGTCGCTGCACTCTCATCCTCGCTCCTCTTCTTGTCCTCGCAACCCTCCGAAATGCCGCCGAAGTTCGACCCCGCGCAGGTCGTCGACGTCTACGTCCGCGTGACCGGCGGCGAGGTCGGCGCTGCCAGCTCCCTCGCCCCCAAGATCGGGCCCCTCGGCCTCTCCCCGAAGAAGATCGGTGAGGACATCGCCAAGGAGACCGCCAAAGACTGGAAGGGCCTCCGGGTCACCGTCAAGCTCACCGTCCAGAATCGGCAGGCCAAGGTCTCGGTGGTCCCATCGGCGGCTGCTCTCGTGATCAAGGCCCTTAAGGAGCCCGAGAGAGACCGGAAGAAGACAAAAAACATCAAGCATAGCGGCAACATCTCGCTCGACGACGTCATCGAGATCGCCAGGGTGATGAGGCCGAGGTCCATGGCCAAGGAACTGAGCGGGACGGTGAAGGAGATCCTCGGAACCTGCGTGTCCGTCGGGTGTACGGTCGACGGGAAGGACCCGAAGGATCTGCAGGAGGAGATTTCGGACGGGGACGTCGAGATTCCTCAGGATTGATGGGAAAAAATAGGTCGCTCCTTTTTCTTGTTTTATTATCTTTTTTTTTTAAAGTTCGGCTTGGAGGATTTTACTACTTGTGTTGCTCGGGTTCCGTTCCAAGAAGATTAATAGATTCTTGATTTTCGGGTTTTATGTCGCGATGATGTAAGTCTAGTGTTTCTTGATTTTCATGATTCTTGCTTAGTTTGTTTCTGTTTGTCTCGTTTTTCGTGGATGCTGTGTATACTGCTCATTGTTGCAATGTGGGGATTTGTCTGAGCGGATTCTTGCTTCAAAGTTTGGTTTTGCGAATGTCTTGAGTATAATCTTTGAATTAGGAACTCCCCTGTGGATCCTGAGGCTACAGTTTTTCTTTTCATAGTTACTCTAGGTCTTCATTTTGTTATCCTCATTACGTTATGACCAGTATTAGTAGCCTCAATTTATCCTCGGCAGTGTTCGAATGGGCGATCACTGGCGATGGCATTTTTTGGGTTTGATAACTACTTTCGATTTTCAGCTAATCACATACCCAATGGCCAAAAGGCCCGTGATTTCGCCGTCTGCAGAATGTTAGGTTATAATTTGGATCTCTTGGATTGCTCTTTAGCCTGCATTGTTTCCTTTGTCTGCTGTTTTGAGTCGTTAGTCTTGTCTGTGTCAGTGTTTCTCGTGTGTAGGATTGGTTCGGATTGGTTCAATAATTTAATTAGGTTAGTGAAGTGGTGAATTGATAATTTTAATTTTGGAGGTGATTTCTTGTGAATTCAGAGAGGCAGGGTAAATGGGCTCCTATCGGGGTAGTTCTTCCTCTGAAGGGTTGCTATTGCACAAGCAATAGATCAGTCAGGTGGTATAAGCCTAAAGTTTTGAGGAATCTAATGAGGGGATTGTCTTGTTTGTGAAAACTCTGCAATGTTCCAAGACTAGTGGAAGCAAAAGGATAGTGTACTTACTAGGTTATTCACCGCAATATGCGTAGAGAGAGACATCTTGCGATAAATTTATCATGACTGCAGTCTTTTGCAAGTGATCGTACTGTTTTCTTTTTGTCCAAATGCGGTGATCCTGTTTGGTATTCATGGATGTCTCATTATTGAGTATGAACAGCTGATGATTAGATTAGAAGGGAAAAAGCGGTCATTAGCTCGATGCTTGTGTTGTGGAGGCTTGATATGTCATCGACCGGTCTAAACCAATTACTCCTGTTTAGGTTTCAAGGAGGTTGTACTCTTCTTTACTGGATGTGCAGCCACTAGTTGATTCAAATGAGTAGAATGTGAGGTTCATTTTTGATCGCTTCTGAATTGGGCACGACTCAGTTCCTGAGTTCTCAGTTCCAATTTTCAGAAAGTTTTGTAATGCCGCATTGTTCTTTAACTCCTGAATAATCCTTATTCTAGATTGTCATAGATAATGTAAGAATTCTTGTCTTGAATAGATCTGTTTGTTGTGCAAGGATTCTGTTAATGATGAAAGTGTATTGCCTTGCGGCGTGCTTTAGGCTGCATACCCAGTTTGCTCAATATCTTTTTTTTTTCTAGAAAGGTCATTGTTTTTTTCGCCTTACTCTGGCACGGAAAAAAAGATCCTGCTGAGTATAAGTTTGGGGTTTTTTGATGTCACAAAAAAAAAAAAGTTTAGAGTACATATGTTACACGGATACGAGTTTGGAATTTTTGATGTCACAAAAAAAAAATGAAATTGTCCTTACCAAAAAAAAAAAATGAAATTGATGTGTTATAGTTGGCATAGTTTAGGATTTTTGGCGATTTTTCCCCTAATTACAATCTTCCATCTTACTTCTCATCTCTGACAATGCAATTGGGTTCTCATGTTAAAAAAGCTTCGTAGGAGCTCAACCCATAAGGTCACAATGGGGTTGGGTCTCAATCGGTAGTTCATGACCTTTGGGCTCCATTCGTTTTGCGAAAAATAACTTTTAGAAAAATATTTTCTGAAGTTTTCAACGTTCGGTTCACGAAAAATAAACGAGTCAAGGAAAATATTTTCTGTCTCTGGAAAGAAAAAAAAAAACACCACCAAAAGTGAGGAATATGTTTTCCTCTTTTTGAAGAGAGGTAATCATATTCCCTCATATTTCTTCCCTCCAATTGTTCACATTCATTTTCTTTTTAATTATTTAAAAAAATTACGAAATGTATTTATTTTTTATTTTTATCCTTTTCTTCTTAATTTTTTTTCATTCCTTTTTCCCGTGGCCGTCGCCGACCGGTTGCCGTGGAGGAAAGAGGAAAAAGAAAAGGAAAGAAAAAAAAAGATTCGATTTTTAAAAAATCAATAGAAAAATACATATATTGAACTAGAGGCTTGAGCTTTGAGCAACCTTAAATATTTCGGATGTTGTCTTTACCCTTCAATGATCTCGCTCTTTTCTTATGTTAAGCTTCTTAAGCTAATTCATTCTGTGTATTTAAGTTATGGATTCAAACATCAATTTCTGAAGAATCCATCGAACAGCCGCTATGGACCAATTTGGTTCTGATATGATGTTCCTTGTGAACGTAATGTTATCCTAAATAATTAGGAAAGGGCTTCTACGGTCCCCGACGGTTTCTGCTTGGGGTTGCACGTGACGTTCTTTCGATCTCATTTTGGTTAAGCTTTTAACAATGACATTTATCAAGATTAGTTACTAAGCAATTTTCGAATAGAAGATCTTAAATTAGACTTGTTGTCGCGACTTCTCTTTATCCCTCCAAAAAAACAAAGTGATAGGTTTAGAGGTAATGCCCAAAAGGCTGGTCAACGATCCTTGATTAGGCACATGCTCCTTCAATCCGTTACCTCACGCAACGTTAAATTCATTTTATGTTTCCATTGATTGGCCTTGTTGGTCCCGGTGGAAAAGTCTTAGGGCTTCTTGGATGGCTTCTCTTGTTTGGTCGTATGCATCAGAATGGTCCCATGAGATATCATCTGCATCTGACAGCTATATCTCTAGGGGAATAGTGCGATTTTCCTGGCATAGGTCCCATTCCATATTCTCCTCTCTCTCAGTGTCTACGTCTCCCTCGCTCTCTATTTTTCTTGAATGGCGCCCTCCAGCTTAATACCCACCGATTTTCCTCGTCCCCTGTGTTCGTTCTGTGGGGAAAAAGAAGCAGTACTCCAGTCTTCCCCCACTCTCCTCTGAAGAATCCCTCTCTTTCTCTCCTCCTTTCAGTGCCCACGCTTGTTAACGGCAAATTCCAAGGCAACTCGGAGAGAGAACGAGAGAGGAAACCCCTCGGACATCACCCATGGACTTCTTCCTCCTCTCACTCCACCAGCCCCGAGCTCTCTCTCTTTCTCTCGTGAATGCCAAAAAAAGTGAGAGACAAACAAAAAAAAAAAAAAACACTCCTACTTGTAATGAACGAATCTTCCCCTTTCTCCAAGGCCTACCTGTGTGACCGGAGAAGCATAGTCATCCCCCTCGCTCTCTTTCGCCTCTGTGTTTTTGCTGTGTAAGGGTGCGCGCGTGAGCATGACGGGAATTTTGTTCTAGAAATCAAATTCTTATCGTGATAAGTGGCTCTAAAAATATTTCTGAAGCAAAAAAAAATTATCAGGAAAATAAAGTTACATAATTAAATGGATTTTCACTTCAAAAGTCTCATCATGAAATGAATTTCTACTCCAAAAATACTTCTGAAGTAGAAATTTTACTTCAGAATAATGCGTGCCGTCAAGCTTTGAGTCAGAAAGGAAATGAGAAGGGGCTGGGGGTCACAACAATGGAATGGGTCTTAATTTTACCCTAGCCAGGCCTGAAAAAACCTAGAGCAGGCCCGTTTCCGGACCTTACTTTCATCGAAGGCTCCCATCTGGACTTTTATTGGACCGAAATAATGGGGTAATGGGCTTGAGTTACCAGTTGGGTTGGATGCATTAATTGACCGGGCCCTCCATTTTCTCTTATTTATTTATTGTTCTCTTTTTCGCTCTTTTCGTTGTTTAAGATGCATTATGTTTTAATGTTTTACAAGGACAAAAGCTTCATCGGTTCAATAAAATTAGGTGTCAACACTTATGAAAAAAAAAAAAATTAAAGGAATTTCAGTACATTGCAGATGTTTTACTAGAAAGCATGGCCATAGAGGCAGTTTGGTCATGTCGAATTGACTTGATTCCACGGCATTATTTGTTATTACGTTGATTGCTTTTTTTTCCAACATGAATGTAAGTTAATGTGGACAAGTCCGAACAGTCAATACGAGGACGTATTAAGTAATTCATAATCACTCCCTTTTCTGTAAGGTTTTCCCTTTAGTTTCTTCGTTGTACTTTGTTTGGTTTTGGCTACTTAAACTTGGTGACATCGTTGACTTCATCTTCAGCCTCGTCCAATCGAAGCGAGCACAAGATCAATATTTTGGATTTCCGACCCGCTTTGCAAGGACAAAACCCAAACTATTGAAGCATTTACCCTATTTTGGAAATCAAAGTGAATTTAGGATAAGGCGCTACGCTATTTACGTCCTTGTTTTGGCAAAGACACTCATTTCTTCCCTTTAACTTATCGATATACCCTCGTCTCTATCTCTCTCTTCAATTTGTTCTTTCTTTCTTTTTTTGTCAAACTAATCTATAAATCTGCCTTTATTTCTATCATATCTCTCATTAATTTTATAATATAATTGCTCCATTACACTCATCAAGATATCAATTGACCATATTTCATTATCATTTTGTGTAGAGATTGTTGTCAATTTTAATTTGTGGTCTCATATTTTCATTCACAACAATTTTTTTTTATTCATGACAGCTTATGAACACAATTAAGTGCCTTTTGCCAAATAGTGTGAGGGAAACTATATTTCAAAGTGGAAAATTAAAATTCATTTTAAAAAAGTTAATTTGATAAAAGCATGATCAAATATCAAACATGATTATATTTAGAAGATATTTAAATATTAACAAATGATAAATGCATAAAGGAAAAGACATAAAACTTCTTATTATTCAACTCATGCTGTGAAGAAAGTAACTAACATCGATTGTAAATTCAATCTCATAGAAAGTAGATCAAATCTTCAAAATATACTCTAAACTTTCTCCTAAAAAATTCTTACACGACTTTGAAAGTGCAAAATGTGCAAATAAATTTTCAACCCCGTCTTGCAATTCATAGGAAATATGAAAAGCTCAAAAGAAAGCACAAATCATCAATGTTTTAAATTTAAAACCTACAAATGTATTTTGAAAAATCATCAACTTTGAAATAAATTTTCCCTCAAACTATTTCATATAAATAGGCAGTTAATTGTGCGTCCGTAAGCCGTTATAACTAAAAATTTCTAACCTTTTCTATAATAATGTTTTTTAAAAATTGAGACCATAAATTGAAAATGACGACCTTTTCTAGGCAAAGTGATAATATGATGCATGATAAGATGATATTTTATTGGATATAATTTGCCATTTATAATGTGAAATCAATAATTTAAGAGAGAAAATAGAAATAAATGCAGTTATTTTAGTTACGATTATACAAAAAAAAATATAAACAATAAATGGAATAGAGAAGGGTATTTTGGTCTGTTGATTGAAAAAAAGAGCGGCTTAATCAAAATGTGGTGAAAATAGCGCGCCCAAAGGAAATATAGAAAAAAGGAGCAGTTTGACCAAACCAATCACTTTAGTTTAAGGAACTAAGATTTCAGCCATCTTGTCCACTTTAAAATTACAATTTTTTTTTTTGTCTCTGTTTAAAGTAATAGAATCGTAAGCAATGTCGGCTTTTATGGAATTTCATACGAGTTTGACCTCTATAAGAAAATTGGTCTTTAGAGACCAAAAGATTAGAGACCAAATAAAATCTGATTGCTAGGAAGAGTTTTAGCGACCAAATTTTACTGGGTCATAGATGTAAATCCTATGGTGACCAAACCTTGAACTGGCGACCGAACTCCAGATTAGTCCCTAACCCTAGATAAGGTCCTTTTTTTTAAATATTTAAATCGAATAGATATGGACAACTAGCATCCACTTTTTTGCCCACTACCGATCTGCACTATATTTGGTCGCTAGGGATCAATTTTTTTCTTTTTTTGGGTATGTTTTATCTCTAACTTTAACTCAAATGCCTTGCGATGATGAAAAACATTCATTTTTCTATCCCACACACTTAAATTCCTTGCACTGCCCACTTGAGCCCGCAAATTCATTTATTAAACCTTGTTGGTGATCATTGCCCACTCCAAGATAAAAACAATGCTACCTCCAAGCTGAACAACCAAAGAAGACCGGATCCATAGAGAATTCCTGAATGATCTCATCAAGTGTGCTAGATTTTCATTGTATGCATAACTAGCATTATTTTTGTAAATTATCTTGTCGTTGTAATTCCTTGCAGAGCGCTAGAGTTGAATTCCACACCTATAATACCAGCGTTCCCTGTTGGAATATATAAATATTAAACCATGTCTTATTCTATTAGCTTGAGTTTTTAGAACAGTTGACGGTGGTCCTACAAAATCTTATGTAATATCGTAGCCAATGTTATTCCTTTCCGTGTATGTGGACCACCCCAATTAGTTCAATTTTCACGTGCCGCATAATCTAACTTGTACTTGAGAAGGGGTGTTAAAGTTGTTGTTATTGTCCCACATCAATTGTGAATGGGTCTCGTATGCTCTTTATATTCATGTGGTCTCTCTACACCTATTAACTTAAGTTTTTGAGTTGGCCTTTTTAACATTCCCACCCCCTATCCCTTTACTAATAGGGTGATGCCTTGCTTGTCCATCATTGCTAGCACCTTCAACCACCAATTCCATTTGTCATCCTTCTATCATAGCCATCATCCCAAGTAGTCGTTGTTACCGTTTTTATTTTTTATTTTTTTTTGTCAATACAGTTTTTCATTTAGGAAGCTGCTAAGCTGATAGTGAATCTACAGTTAAGATTGTACCGTCCCTGAATTTACTGTCGGGAAACAATTTTCCTTTCCTTTATATGGCTCTTAATAAAGAATGAGCTATGATTTTCCCGCTCATCTTACACATCCACTTTCCTTAATCTTCTTCCTTCTCTCGATTCTCCCTTAATAGGTAGAGAAATTAAGAATCATAAATGTCATGTCCTTGTGCTCGCATATCCTAGTCGGGGCCTCATCAACCCACGACTAGGACGTTGACGAAGCCCTCCGCCTCCTTGACCACTTCCGTCTCTTACCAATTTGACTCGATCAATCTCAGCAACGTAATTCACGCTCCTTACGACACGAAACAGTTTGAGGAGGCCCATAATCAGTTTGTCTCATTCGTTTCGTCTATTTTTGTTGTCTTGGATGAACATGACCGTTGCTAGTTTGTTCAATTCTTGCGGCCAACATGGCATGTTGCGGGTCATTAGGTGTTTGGTTGATGTCTAGCCCCGGGTACATGTGTTCCTTGACTAATTTTAACTACTTGATTGATCAGTGGTGTTATATTTCGAGATTAGGTTATAAGCAAAGGGTGTATCTGGATATGAGGAGCGGTGAACTTTTTCGACGGTTAGATGGAGAGAAAGCGAGGAAATTGATTCTCAGGCTGCAAGAGGTGATGAAATGCCTAGGGGACTTGCTCATGAGCAACGCTGCTTTTTTGCTAATCTACGATTTCCTTTACTTTATTGCTACTCTATTTGTTTCCTTTTTCTACCCTTCTAAATCTTTCTCACTGTACTGCTTCCGTCCTACATCATGAGGCATGAGCGGGGATTAGGATTAACGCAACCAAACCACAACCCCTGTACTGTGACAAGTCGTGCTCGTTACGGCTCGTTACGGTACCATGTGTGGCACTTTAGCAAGCTAGGCCTCACTCACATTAATAAAAGGAAAAATTTCAAATAAGCGCTCGAAATACTTTCATTTTTTCAAATAAAGGTCTGAAATGAATGTTATTTCAAATAAAAGTCTGAAATGACACAACAATTTTAAATAAGAGTTTGAAGTGACCGTCAAAAAAGGGTTTAGCCTGGAGGACATTTTCAAAAAAAAAAAATTTCTATATTTTTCCTTTTTATGTTTTTCTTTTAAATTGAAAATAGTTCAAAAAAAGAAAAAGAGAACATACAGGTGGGGGTTGTCGACACCTCGGCGAGGGCCTGCTGGCCCTTGCCCGGGACCGGTCAGGGTGGGGGTTGCCGACCCGCCCCGGATCCACAAGGGAGCCTGATCCTCTCCCGATTTTAGGGTTTTGACAAGGGCCAATAGGCCATCACCTTTGGATGGTGGGGTCGCCGGCCCTCGCTAAGGCGCCACCAACGGTAGGGCGGCCGCCCCTCCTGCCGATGCGTGTCTTTTTCTTTTGATTTTTAATTTTTTTTTAAAACATAAAAAGAATAAATAAAGAAAAAGGAAACGAATAAAAAATGAAATGACAAAAATGCCCTTGAAATCATGTCCTTTCTTGAGATTTTATGGCTACTTTAGGCCTTTATTTGAAACAAGATTCACACGGGTTTTTATTTAAGAAAATGAGGGCACTTTAAGCCCTTATTTGAAACAATGTTCACTTCGGATCTTTTTTTTAGAAAATGAAGGCATTTCGGGCCCTTATATGAAATTTTTCCCAAAGAAAATATTCGGTAGGTTGTAACCATCACCAATCCATGTGATGTACGTGAGCTTAGTTAGCTCCACTAAAAAGGCGACACGTGTCCTTGACACGGCATGGATGGAAAATAAAATTTTTTAAATTGGGAGCTTTCTTTTCTCTCTCCTTGGCCGATAGATTGAGCCAATAATGAAAGATGACTGAGTACAATCTCTCTCTCTCTTCTACTCTGTAGCAAGACTCATTTCCTTTGGAGGATGAGGTCCGCTTTCGCATGAGCTCTCACATGGCTTTTCAAGGAGGTGCGACTTCGTTAGGAAGATGAAAAGGTCCTCTTTCACGTTTCAGTGCTTCTTCAACGAATCACATTTCTCTGATATTGTGAGTTCACACACCGGAGATGTTTCTGCCATTGCTGCTTGATAGGTCTTCTCCGTTGGCCTCACTCGAGGCTTGCTGCGCTCTGGCGAGCTCACGCTTGTTGGCCTCGGGTTGCCAGCCATCGCCGTAGCCCGCACTTGAATGAGAAGAAGGAAAATAGGAAAAAAAGAAAAAAAAAACTATTAAAAATTGAAAAAATTATTAAAAAAATCCGACTTTTTTTAAAATAATTAAAAAGAAAAGTAATATGAACAAGTGGAGGGATTAAAGATGAGAGAAAATATTTTCCTCCTCTTAAAAAGAGGAAATCATTTTTGTATTTTTTTTTTATGAATGGAAAATGTTTTTCGTGACTCATTCATTTTTCGTGAATTGAACACGGAAAAATCTGAAAAAAAATATTTTTATGAAAGTTGTTCGCGCGAAATGATGGGAGGTGAATTCGGAACATATAATATGGCTTGTTTATGTTATCTCCAAGGAAAGCGCCAATGCCAAACAATAGGAATCGATGGCCTACAAGTACAAGGGAACTTCCTACTGGTCCCTAGCTCAGCCATTAGATTCTTTCTGCCTAATCGTTCATAGCATAGGCGTGCCAGCAAATTCCATGTCATTGCCCCGAAGACGACAACCGACCTTTTGTTATGTCCCTCGCAACTCCCGAGCGGACCTTGACGGCCGACATCGACACGTGGCCCGCCTGAAGCCACGATCTCCACTCCTCTCCCTCTCGTTTATCTCCACGTGCTGCAAAATTCTCTCTCTGCCTGGTTCACGTTTCCTTACCAGATGTTCATTAAAGTCCACTTTGAACGGTTTGGTCACCATGGCTTGTTCCTTACTTCGTTGAACGTGTGTTTTGGGGGCACTCACAAAAATCATCTATTAAGAAAATTTTGCAGTTTTTGATTTACTGCCCACTCTCGTGTTATGTACAATTAATATTCGAGAATGGAATCATTTCATGTCGAATGTACTCGGCAAGTACCTTAAGACGTCAGTTAATGGGATCGACTTTATAATTCAACTTCGTCATGAGTAGTACTACTGTCTTGTAAACAATTGCCATGGTTGCAATAGTCAGAAATCTACTACATGGTGATATCACATTGCCCATTTCGTCATTTATTTTATTTTGTTTTTTTATCTCGCTTTTTTCTTTTATATACATTTATGTGCGGTGCTTACCGGGATCGAGTTTCGAAATGCTTTTCCATCACAACCCCAATATCTTTATCAGAAGGTGGCATGCCTGTTGGCCTAATTCTATCATTTTATTAGATTGTCCTCCCTGCACGTTCCGACCCACCAATCAGCATCCTAATGAGTGTGGCCAAAATAATTCCGCTCGAGCAAGATTTTGTATATCAATTATGTGATGAGATCCTCTTGGGACAGGGATGGTCCCCGAGTAGGGCCCCACTAGTTGCTACGTGTAACCATCTGAGTGGATGGGTAGACCCAAAAAAACACTTGCAAAATGGAGTTTAGGAATGAAAATTGTGGTGGACGGTGGTGGTGGACTGCATGCGTGAGGTGGGACGGTGGAACGTACATCACATGCTTTCGGACATTTCACCCTTTCGTAGATTTGACCTTTCCAGCCACTACGCACTTGCCAGAACTGTGAATGGTGGGTCCCAAACACAGTAGTGGGAGTGGTGACGTGTCCAAGCACGAGCCACTCCGCTTCTGCCGCTCACGTGCTATGGAGGTAGGGTACGACGAAGTAGCGGGACATTACACGATTTAAGAGAGATCGGACAAAGCAGTCCATCTAATCAGAAAGGAAGACGTGAAAACTTTGGATTGCTCGAAATGAGTTCCTCCTTTCACGTGCTGATAGGACAAAGGAGGGCTTTAAATCCACTTGATGTCTTGACTGGGAATTACTTCCTCTTCCAACGATTTAGTTGCTTATACGTAACGTCATAAATTGTTCTTTAGCTTGAAGGATAATGAGTTTGCAACTAATTCGATTGCCGAATTCTCATTTCGGGTAGTACATTCTAAATTTTACGATGCATGCTCAGTTACGATTGTACCTATTTCGATGCGAAGTTTACAATTATCTATGATTTTTGTTGTTCGAGAATGGCAATAAGAGAACGATGATGTGAAATGGACATGGTTTGAGGAGTCCGATTCGGAGTTGGCCGCAGAGGAAGTGTCCTACAAAATGTGACTTCACCGTTTTGCCATTTGTGATGTGAATAGAAGAATTTATATTTTTGGGGTAACGTTGAGAGGGGGGCAACAAAGTAAGGCGAACTCAAAACTTTGACTTGCCGACAAAAATATGTGATGGAGAACTTGATTGGGTTAAATTCCATTATTTCAATTTGGCCCTTTGAATTTTGACATGTGTCACATCTATCTTCCAATTTATTTAAGGGGAAAGAAAAAAACTAAGTTGAAAGTCAGAAGTCAGAGGCAGACAACTTTTCCTGCTTTGGCTTAGTAATAAGGCGGAGTAAAACTCAAGGCGTCAAAATAGCTCAAAGGCTTTGATAATCTAAACCACAATGCATGTGGTCAACTAGAATCGACTGAGTTTTTTTATAGATGGGAAACTCGTAATGGTTCACATAATTCTTGCATTTCAAAAGTCCTGATAGGACAAATTATTCCACAAGAAGGAAAATTTGATGCCGAACCTATTGAATGTGGCAAGACTCCAGCAAATCGATCTCTACTGCACTAGACTTTGGGTCGGGAAGTATTCATGACCTCGAGAAGTCAAAGATGGGGAGCTAATACCAATGCTCTCACCCGTCCCCTTTTTCTCCATCTATTCCTAGCTTCCGTATGTGGTCCTAGATGCGAGGGGTTTCAGGACCGGCCAATTCCATGAAAAATAAAAAAATCTACAAATTTATCCGTCGAAGTCGGTTCCTTAATTTTTAAAACCTAGAAATTATTTTATATATTCTGAAACCCGAAACCTACCATGTCACAGGTAACAAGATTTATCCAGGTTTCGCTTGTATTCTTAATTGCGGTATTGGAGTGTACTCTTAATTATAGTAATTTATTGCTACAATCCATCGACCACGGGTTATATTTAAAAAAAAAAAAGAACATGAAACATTAAAAAAAGTAAAAAGTCTCAGTCATCGATCTGCTTGAAAATTGAAACTCAAACTAGTGGTTCTATATCATATACTCATCAACGGATGCCATGGAATCTTGTAACATCGCATGAAGGCATAAAACAAACAAGAAAAAAAATACAAAAAACTTATTTCAAGTCTTGGAACCTGTCTATCGGAACCAAATTCTTTAATTTTTAAAATCTGAAACCTATCGTGCACATTCTAAGATCTACAATCTGTCTGTTTCTCATTACTCACGTGTATCCCTCGAGGACCACAGCACTCGACCTTGCCCTAAACCCCTTTGGTTTTCTTTGGAGCTAAGTCCATGATGCACACGTTTTTGGCACCGCATGCAGGAACCGATGCACAACCCATGAGCTGATAAAAACCAATGGCGCGAGCCGGTTTCGTAACGGAGTGCATGGCCCTATGTACAGTGCACACGTCTCGTGCTGTTCCTTTCACGAGAATACGTAGATTTTTTCACCCGGGAGCCGAGGCACACCAAACCCTAGTGGAAGAAACGAAAAGAAAGCAGACGAGAGAGAGAGAGAGAGAGAGAGAGAGAGGCATTGCAAAATCAAAAGGGTGTGGGACCAGATGGAGGCAGGTGTCACCATCAGGGCGGAGGGTCGGCAGGCTTATGCCATTCAAGCACCACAAGCTTAGTCACTCCTGAGCCAAGACACCCATTAAATATTAGGGGTGAGCGGTTCCCGATCCGATCCGATTCCCATAAAAAATCGGGAACCGGATTGATTGTCTCAATTCCTATTTTTCGGAATCACGGACTGGACCGGCCACCCTCGGAACCGGGAACCGGATCGGACCGTCGGTCCGATCCGGTTCCCGAGAGATTCTAAGGGTTTTCGGTCCGCGGTTCCGAAAAGTGGATACACACTTTGATAGAAGACGCGATCAAGCTCGAGGTCGAGGAAACAAGGGTTGATGTACCACAAATTCGGCAGAGTCAAGGCCTCTTCAATTGGTAGCTCTAGATCGAACCATAAATGACCTAAACCTAAATAAAAAGTAAACGTTAGATTTGTTTTATAAAAAAAAAGAGACCGATCCGATCCGATCCGGTTCTGGGCCCTAAAACCGGGAACCGGACCATCGGTCCTGATCCAATCCCGGCGGTCTTTTTTGCTCACCCTGTTAAATACGAGCCCCCCTTCGCTTCCCTTGCACTGCACTCCAATCTTCAATCTCTAGCAAGCGAAGCGAGCCCCTCCCCCCCCTCTCTCTCTCTCTCTCTCTCTCTCTCTCTCTCTCTCTCTGTTTCTTTCAAGCAAGAAGCCGGAATGGCCAAGGACGTCGAGGTCGGAGGCGGGCACGGCTCGTTCCAGGGGAAGGACTACCAGGACCCGCCCCCGGCGCCGCTGGTGGACGCGGAGGAGCTGGGGAAGTGGTCCTTCTACAGGGCCATCATCGCGGAGTTCATCGCCACGCTCCTCTTCCTCTACATCACCGTCCTCACCGTGATCGGGTACAAGAGCCAGATCGACACCACCAAGGCCGGCGACGTGTGCGGCGGCGTCGGCATCCTCGGCATAGCCTGGGCCTTCGGCGGCATGATCTTCGTCCTCGTTTACTGCACCGCCGGCATTTCGGGTGGCCTCTCTTTCTCCCTCCCTATTTCTCTGGTTTCCTCATTTACTTGCCGTCGGTCTTTTACAAAATGTTGCGTCTTTTCAAGTTTTCACTTTTTGCTTTTAACTTGGAATGATTCGAGTGAAATTATGTAAAAGCGAACCAAACTGTTTTTCCCTTTTTGAGTACTTTCTTTATCCGCACGTTCCAATGAATTTTTTTATTCAAACTAATTTTACAATTCGGGTATTTATCTTCTTTTTTTTATAGTCAAAATACATAAAAATTTCCCAATATATAAAAATTGATATACAGATTAAAGTATAGATTTTTCTTAATTTTTTTAAGCTTAAACAAAATTTTAGATTTGACGGATATACTTAAAATCTAAACACACACGCCCACAATTCCATACGATTTCAAATGTTAATTAATCTGTTTATGAATTTATATTTTGATATGTTCGATACTAGATGAAATTACAATTTTAATTGTAAATGACAAAAATAAAAGAAGAAACTTAAGGGACTGCTGTGAGTGATTGTCGTTTTCTGCACATTTCGGAATTTGATGTTTGAATTTTATTTTACGCTGAACATCGGACTTTGAGAAACCTTGTAAAGCTCAAGTCTTTTTTTTTTTTTTCTTTTCCCTTTCATTTCAATCTAAGTGACAAAATAGATAAATAGCATTTCACATGAAAACGAGCAAGAACATAGAGACCCAAAAAAGCAAAATTCATCCCAAAGATTGGATACTTATTGCCCTCATAATATCTAGCGGATCGATGAATTGCAACAACATAATTTCTCCGAGGAAAATTGGATCGATGTTGATGTCTTGGCACATTAAATGTTGTGGCAGCACATATCTTCCTATGGCTCACAGCTAAATTTGGAGCCATTGAAGTGCTAATACCTTTCTGGATTTTGGTGCGGTGGTCTTTCGCAGGAGGTCACATTAACCCGGCAGTCACCTTTGGGCTGTTCTTGGCGAGGAAGGTGTCGTTGGTCCGGGCCGTGCTCTACATGGCGGCTCAGTGCTTGGGCGCCATATGCGGGTGTGGTCTAGTTAAGTTGTTCCAGAAGACGCACTATATTGAATATGGCGGCGGTGCCAATGAGCTAAACGATGGTTACAGCACGGGCACCGGTTTGGCTGCGGAGATCATCGGGACCTTCGTCCTTGTCTACACCGTCTTCTCGGCAACCGACCCCAAGAGAAACGCCAGAGACTCACACGTTCCCGTGAGTACCGATATCGCAACCTCTAACACTCCTACAAATTATCGAGACCTAGTCATATTTAGGTCGCCGAGATTAACATTTACTGAGGAATTTGTCTAATGGATTTGGGTTTTTAAGTTGCCTTTTCTTGTTTTCGATGAAATAGGTGTTGGCTCCGCTGCCCATTGGATTCGCCGTGTTCATGGTTCACCTCGCCACCATCCCGATCACAGGAACCGGCATCAACCCGGCTCGAAGCTTTGGGGCCGCAGTTCTGTTCGGCAAGCAGAAGGCATGGGATGACCAAGTATGCCCGCTCACACGTGCCCTTGAATCTTTTTTCCTCCTCCCTGAAAGTTTGAGATTGCTAGTGTTAACGTGTAACGATTCTCATTTCGCGATTGTTTTCGTTTCGTACAGTGGATCTTCTGGGTCGGACCATTCATCGGCGCAGCGATCGCCGCATTCTATCACCAATATATCCTGAGAGCTGGAGCTGCTAAGGCGCTCGGGTCCTTCAGAAGCTCATCTGTCATATAAATTCTCAAGGGGGTTGGGGCTCTGTCCTGGCTTGAGGTGTCTCCGGGACTAGAGTGCGGAAACTAGAGCTGTAAAATTTGACGTTGTTGTTCTCTGGTTGGCACTTAGTTTTTGGCTGTGCCCCAAGAATAAGCTTTCTAATTAGCTTTGCAATGTTAGCTGTTTCTCTGGTACTTGTCGGCCCTTTTGGCATGCGGTCATTGTGTTCGAGCTTCAAGGTTGATTTTTGCATGAATTTCCATGAATGCATTTCGTTCGCCTTAACATTTGGAATGCCCAAGCTCTTTTTAGAACTGATGATACGTCGGTCAGTGAACTGTGTCAATCACAAGAATTTGGAATATAATCAAACCCTCAAATCATAAATTGAAAAACTAACAACTTCATGTCGGAAAAATTGAGGAGGGTCGCGACGAGCGTGCGCGTCTCTCGGTCCTAACCACTTGCCCACCGAGTACCACGTACCTTGTGACTTGCGTCCTTCAATGTAGCTGCGCACTTCGGACTGGACGTGGGCATTCGTTTTAAGAAAAGCTTTCTACTCATTTAACTGTTGAATCGTTCAAGGGTCGGGTTGGATTGGGGTAGGTTTATCATGGGCGGCCCGACTGGTCCGAAAGCCTAACATCTTCCACTCACACATGATGGGTCGGACACAATCTCCATACGATCTTTGCCAGGCAATTTCTTAATGCATCAATTCATATAGGCATATTAGTCATGTGACAAGCAAGTACACCCTCATTAAGCTTACTATGCATTGGTTACAAGTCACGTAGAAGCCACAATAATCAATCTGTTTGTACCCTAAACTCAATTCATTTCATCAGTCTGTTTTTTTTTTTTTTTTTTGGGTCGAGCATTTCATCCGTTTAAGCACCTTTATTTCCTTAGAAAAAAGTATGACAGTTATCATGCACATACAATCAAGTGATAACTACTTAAGACATTAGGGGTGTCAAAGTTGAACCGAAAAATCGAACCAAATCGCTAGCTAAACTGAATTGAACCAAAAATTTTGTTCATTTCGGTTCATTTATTGGTTCATGTAATTGAAAAGTAATCATTCTTTTTTCAGTTTGGTTATTTCAATTCGATTAACCAAATGGCATCGAAAATCTGTAAAATTATTATTATTTTTTTTGTTTTTTCCTTTTCTTTCATTTCTTATCTTTTTTTCCTTTTTTGGTGCAGAGGGCAAAGGGCTAGCGACCTTCGAGGGCTGAGAAGCGCTCGGCGACCGCGAACGAGTGGTGGTGACCCCTCGTTAAGGCTCGCAAGGGCACGGGCAAGGGCCGCCACACCTTCGCCTTACCGGATCTATCCTCTAGGACATCGGATTTGGTGAGGCAAGAGCATGGCGACCCTTGCTGGCCACATGAAGGTTGCAAACTATAACGACCCTTATCCTAAGTCTGTTTTAATATGATATTATTAATAATAATGGGCGCATGTGAAAGATTGGACGAGAATACAAGTACATGTACAAATAAAAGGCAAGCATGCCGCCTAAAAGTACGGCTTTATTACTAAGTTTCCCTATCCTGTAGCACACATGCAGTAAGATTATTCAGCAGATTGTACAAAATATTTACTTTTACATCTCGAAAAGGGTTGGATTACATCTTCTTAAAAACCAGACAAGAATTACATTGGGAGGAAAATCAATGGGAAAATTCTGCACCCGAGTACTAAGCTAGCATCATCACCGCTCCAATGCCAAGCTCATCTAGTCCATAGTTAACTACATCTAGAAATTTGGGTATCCGAAAAAGAGGGAATAACTATGGAATAAGTTGAAACTTAGCAAGTAAAACGTCTAACCCGACAACTAAATTATCCATTCATTAATTCAGTCGGGTAGTCTTAACAAGCAACAAACAACAAAATACCAAAGAAAACTATCACAATACACATACACAAAGCAATTGCAAAACAATCATGGGTCCGTTCGATAAAATGATTCCGCAAAAAACACGAACTTCATTCCACGGCCGAAAGCCCAAGGCTTTCGTTCCCTTTCCATCGAACTCCACGGTCAAATTACCAATTGGGCTCTGATTCCAATCCGAGTTGTTTCAATGACAATCAAAATGATTTCACTCCTCTATTCAACTCTCCTACAATTCAAGGATGCTAATTCGAGCAACGGCTTGAGTAATAAATCCTCCATTTCAAACCCAAAGTTGAATACGTAATCCCCATCCATGGGTAGCAAGCAAGACCAATAAGCCAAACAAAATGGGCAATTAAACGTCCCTCCACTTCAAGTTCACAGCCAAAACACCCACTTATGGGTCCCAACTCCGATTCGCTTCGATTCGTCGCCAAACAAGACAATCAAGTCCCATATCTCAACCATCCATAGTCCAAAGGAGCTCACTCAAGCAACGGATCACTCATACAAGGGCATTTTCCCTTCCATGCACACAAAACTCCCTCAATCAATACCTATTTCCAAAACAACATAAATCACCACAACGAACGACAATTAGAAAGGCTAGTAGTTAGGGTAGAAGAGTTATTTGCCTTGGGTGGTTGCATGAAGAAAACAGAACTCAAATAGCCATTCGGATGAGCTCAAACCGCAATCTTTTTTGGTGGGTTACGCTGCCCTGAGCAGTGGAAACTTGGGCGGGCTAAGGCGACAGCGGGGTTGCACAAGGGCAGAGCTTAGGCAAGAGGGCCGTGGGTAGAGAAAACAAAGAGAGAAGGGAAAAAGGAAAGGGGAGCTCTCGATGAGCAAAAGAGGGGAAAGGGTGAGGGGAAGAGAGAGAAAGGACAGGTACTTATAGGGGCTTGGTCGGTCAAGGGCGCTAAAGATGGTGGTTTTCACGGTTTCAATTTTGCGAACCAATTTCGGCGCGAATCAACTTCTCTAAAATGAAAGCAATCAACGAGAGCAATGATCCACCTCACCAAATGTTTTTTTGAATCCCAAACCCGTGATTACATAATTTAACCTCAACATTGACCAACCCGCTTATCTATCTAATTTTTCAAAAACTTAGGCCATTACGGTAATGCCCTCGCCTATGGGCCGGCTACACTGGCCCTCGGCTAGTGGCCGGTGACTTCACCAGTTTTGAACCAAAATCGAAAAAAGAAAAGAAAAGAAATAAAAAAGAAACAATTAAAAATCAAAATCAAAATTAGAAAAAGCAAAAAGAAAAACTGGAAATAGAACCAAAACGAAACGGATTGGATAGGGCAAGATTCGGTTTGATTCAAACTTATACCCTAATGGTTGAGCTTGGTTTAATTTTATTGAAAAATCGAGAAAATCGAATCGAACTAAACCATTGACACCTCTAGTAAACATGATTGGCTTCCAGGAGATACATGTGCTATTGTAAACACATATTGGTCTTCCTTTCTTACTCGAGTCTCTCCATCTTAACCGCGTTGATTTCCAAACATGTCTTGACATCTACATTTTTGTCATGAGGAAACTTGCTAAAGAAGCGATCACTAGATTAAGAAACAATCAACGATCTTAAGGGTACCTAAATAAGTTTTTATAACCTATGGGATTTTACACGGTGGAGTTTAGGGATTAGCTCCTGCTATCTATTTGGTCGATATTAAGCACATGTGGCATGAAATATGTTCTACGGTGTGTTGAGAATACCTCCCAATATATACTTGGAAGGTGACAAAACTTTTCTTAGTTTATCTTGAATCTAAAGTACTAAGAAAGATGGCTTCACTATGGCCCCTTGCCGTTGGGTTCTTTTACACTTTTGGATGGTCTTGCTGCGGTGCTTTGGTCGTGCCTTGCTAACTATCTCTACTGCTTCTTTGCTGCTCCCTACCTGGTTTTCTTTCGATCGCGGCTGCCTCCCCCCTTCCCACCTCCTCCCCTTGTACCAATGATAGGGTGTTTGGTCCGCTTAATGGTTGGGGCTTCTTTGTTTGTTTGCTACTGCCTTTTTCTGCTACCCTTGGCTTCTTGCCCGGCTGTTGGTCTACTTTTCCTTGTCTCTGACCTGTGGATATTTTTGGTTTTCTGTCCTTCACACCTTTGTCAGTTGGTGGTTCTACTTGCGGTTTGTTTTGGTCCTCTTTTGGCCCATGTTGGAATTGCTTTGTGGTTTCCCCCTTTGTCCTTGGTTGTTTACGTTCCCGCACTCTTCTGGTTCCGTTTCGCTGTTGGTTTCTTCCTCGGTATGTTTTTAATGGCCTCTGATGGTGCTCTACAATGGGAGGTCATTCTCCACTTGTTATATTCTATGCAATTGCTGCTACTTCGTCACTATTTTACCTTGGCTGTTGTCGCCTTCAACATTCTACCACGACGGTTCTTTGCTCCTTCGATTCTATGATGGCTTGCTGCTGCCTTGGTCCTTTTGTTGTTGTAACTTTTAAAGACCTTTGGTACTTTTTGTTTTCCACCCCGGTTGTGTCTACGGGTTGTTGCATTCTTACAGTTATGATTTTGGCCACTTGTTGGGCCCATACTAGTTTTAGCTTTCCTTTTTGGTCTGTGTTTTTGTTCACGGATCTGCTGCCGCATAATTGGGATTGTGCTCTTACCGCCTTGTTGAGCTGCTGCTCCTAGACTACTTATGCTGTTCTACCGCTGATGCAAGTTGGAAGTCCCTCCAACCGCTGTTTTCCTCTCCCGATGCTCCCTCTTCTGCCTTCTATGTCCGCTTGCTTCGGTACTTCATGCTATTTCAACACCCTTGCTGCTTTGCTGCTGCCGTGCTTACTGTGCTTCTGTCTTCTTCGGTGTCCTTCGGCCACTTTAGCTCCCTAACCTTCTCGGATCTCCCCTCCCTTTGGTTGTTGCTGCTCTTTTTTGGAGCTACCCGTGAGGTCCCCAACTTCTTCGCCCTGGACTTTTGGGGCTGCTCCTTCAAAGTCTTGCCTCTTCACTTGCTTCTGTGTAGCTTTCCTACTTTGTACAGCTCTACTTTTGTTGGACCATGCACATGCTTTATATTTCTCGTCCTTGTTTGGCCTGTGGTATTATCCACTCGCCTTGTCGGTTCTTACATGTATTCGACATTCTCTGTGTATTTTGCGGCCGGTTCACCGTTGAACTCTCTATGTCACATACTGTGCCATATTGAGTTCATGGTTTTTTTTTTTTTTTGTGCCCGGTTCCTTTTGTAACTAGCTCTTCGGAAAGATCAATATATACTTACCTTACCAAAAAAAAAAGTACTTATCTTTTAGGTGTTCTTGTTCTAATGAAGAATGTTGAATTCTAATCAAAGTAACAACATGGACAATACTCTGAAGAAGTTCATATTTTCGGACTCTATATGATAGTTAAAGTGATTTAGATTTAGGAATAACTTTTTAGATTTGTACTTCGATGCTTATATCATCACGGTTAGTAAGCTGGCTTGGAATTACTTTATAGAAATTTTTGTTTAGTACCATTTTCATAGATTATTTTACAAACGTTGCAAAATATCTAGATTTGGTCGGCAATCTATTTTCCGGGAAAAGTACACTAAAAGTGCCATAACTTTTATATGGCGTTCACTTGAGTGCCATAACTTTCAAAACATTCACTCAAGTGCCATAACTTTAAAAAATTGTTCACTTGAGTGCCATGTTGACGTGAACGCCGAAAAAGCTGATGTGGACACCGGAAAGGCGACGTGGCATGCCGGAAAGCCGACGTGGCTCGTCGAAAAGATGATGTAGCATGCCGGAAAGCCGACGTGGCACGCCGAAAAAGTTGTTGTAGCACTCAAGTGAACGATTTTACTCCGATGTGGTACTCAAATGAACAATTTTTGAAAGTTATAGAACTTAAGTGAACGTTTTGAAAGTTATGGCACTCAAGTGAACGCTGTACACAAATTATAGCACTCATGGTGTACTTATCCCCTATTTTCCTTTTACGAAGAACTCCACTTATGAAAATCAAGATTTGGTTGTTTGGGGGATCAATTGGATGGATATTTTGATCTCTTTTCTCAAAAGGCTACCCAATCTTCTTTAGTAGGTACTCGCTCCTGTCATATGATATGAATAGCCACTGTCTAGATACCACTTGTTTTTTCTTCAAAATTACCTGCAATTAAGAAAATTTCAACTCTACTTTGGTACCTACACAAGCTTGAGTCATTTCTTATCAGCTTGTGGTCTAGTATCAATCTCCAATAGATCTTTTTGGGCTTCATCTGCTCTATTGGGCATTCTTGTTTGTAATGACCAAATTCATTGCAGATCGAGCAATTGTATTGCTTACTAGTAGATCTAGTGAATTGTTGTGCATAGTGATCTTTGTAAAAATGATAATGAGGTTTTTGTTTTAATCTGGTTTTTTCATTTGAAAAATGATTCTTTTCTTCATCACTTCTCTCATGTCCTAAATCAAACTTGATTTAGTGAGGAGTTTAAATCGAGAGAACGTTCTACACATTTTTTTAAATGAGGAAAAACTTGGTGCTGATTTTGAAATTTCTTCCTCGAGAGGATTTCTTTCCTTCCGAGGAATCTCATGTTCACTCTTGATAGTGATAATTTCCTTATGCATATTTTCAAGCTTATCTTTCTAAGAAAGATTTTGAGTTGTGAGCTTTGAAATTTCCCTTTTCAAAATCAAAACGCCTTTTAAAGCCTTTTAGTGTTCTATAAAATCCTCTAGAAAATCTTACATTTCTTAATAAGATAGTTTAGACTCGTTTACCTCATTTTCCTCATCATTTCTAGAATGTTCCAGAGGATAAAGATTTGCTTCATCAATGTCATTGGATTCACATTGTCATTCCATGTTTTAGTTTTGAGTGCTCATTTCTTCTTCTCAAACTTCCCTTTCTTTTTCTTGAGAGATGAGCAATTAGATTTTATGTGACCTAGTTTACTACACTCATAACAGATGACATCCTAAGCTTCAATTTATTTTTGCTATTGAATGGCCTTTCGTCTTATGACAATCTTGTAGGGAAAAGTACACTAGAAGTGTCATAATTTGTGTACGGCGTTCACTCGAGTGCCATAACTTTCAAAAAATCATTCACTTGAGTGCTACGTCGGAGCAAAATTGTTCACTTGAGTGCTACAGTAACTTTTCTAGCGTGCCATGTTAGCTTTCCGACGTACTACAGTAACTTTTCCGGCTTCCACGTCAACATGGCACTCAAGTGAACGATTTTTGAAAGTTATGGCACTTAAGTGAACGTTTTGAAAATTATGGCACTCAAGTGAACTGTTGACACCTAAATTTTGATTAAATTTTTTAGGGAAATTTTGCATAAAAAAATTAGAGATTAATCTTAGTCTCTAACAAAAATATTTAATTCATTTTCGTTTTAATTTTTGAATATCGGTCATTGCATTTAATTGGACCGGCGACGAATGTTTCTGTAATTAATTGGATTGATTGGACTATGCCTGCACAAAGGATCTCGCAAAGACCCATCACATGGCTAATATCTTCAAAAAAAAAAAAATACCCAAGTTGGAAAAGTTGATTTGATCAGCAATAATCTTCAATGAAGAAAAATAATAATCAAGAAGATATGCACGTACACTCGTACAAGGGAAGACAATACATAAAAGGGGAATGTGGTAAGCAAAAGGGCAAATATTTTGAATAATATATTCTATAATATCTTCACGTGTAAAAGGGATTTTATTGAGAATCAGGACTTGCTCGCCTATAAAAGAACATCAACACACATTCCAAAGGGGCGGAAAATTTTGGAGGGGGAATTCATTCAGAAAAAATTCAGAGACCCACAAAGAAAGAGAAAAAGAGAGACGAAGAGAGAGCTTCTCGGTTTTGAAGTTGTCCCGAAGCATCATCCGTCCAATTGGCGCTGCACCCAGGGAATTTTCTGCCGTTATTCGAGCTGTTTTTGCTGCTGTTTTGTGCCCAAAACAGCACCTTTTTAAGCAGTTCTTACTAGCTATTCAGTGCAGTTTTGGCCCATCACTTGGAGGACTTTTTGCCACTGTTTTGAGGACGTAACAGCTGATGTTCGGCTTCAATTTCACCGCTGTTTGCATTCATAAACAGCCTTGTTTTGGATAATCTTTTGTTACTAGTTCAGTGCAGAATTTCCAGACTTGATAAAAGTTGCAGTACAGGAATTTCTACGACGATCCCACCGGCCGAATCGAGAGCTGTCACTGCAAGGTCCAAGAAATCCTATCGTTGTGGCCGTACCACAGGTTGCTGATCTGCAAGTCCATCCTTCTTGAACCGGTCCGAAAGAGTTTGATCCGTAAGATTTCGCGCAAGTCCAAAAAGGAAAGAGCATATCTCGACGATTAGGTATAGTGTCCTATTCTATATTTTAGAATATTCTCGTTGCCTATTTTGCATGAGTTGTGCATTTCACGGTATATCTTGAAGATTTTGTTGCTTGATTTAGGATAATGCAATATTCGATTGTCTAATTTGGAAGATTGTGCATAAAAATTGAATACCGCACATCCGACTTGGATATCCTTGAAAATCTTGTAACATGTCACTTGCCTAATTGGAAAGATTGCATGTTTAAATTTGGATTTGGAATGTTTTTGAAAGATTACGATTCATCGTAAATATTTTGAGATCTTTGTGATAATCTTTTGATAATTCGAAAAATCTTTCTGAATATACTCAAGATACCAAAATATTTCGAAATGTGATCGATTAGAAATTTCCTCATCCGTAACCACATACATGGGAATAAGTCTATCTATCGGGCTTTAGATAGAATTATTTCTATAGCGGGTATTTCGAATTTTAGGGTCGATCTATCGGGCTTTAGATCGAAACTTAATTCAAAAGAAATAGCGGTGATTATCTTTTTCATCAAAAGATTTGCAACTTTAATTTAAATTCATTCATAAAAACTTAAAATCACAAAAAAAAATCAGAAAATTTCAATAAAAGAAACAAATCGTGCATGTCCCATGTTTAATTTTCATGTCACAAAATCTCAGAAAATAAAAAAAAAGATGTAGCAAGATATGGTTTCTTAAAAACCACGTCTTATCACTCTTTTAGAAAGATAGGATTTTCTAGAAATCTTATCTCATGGATTACATTCAATGAACAAAATTTTGGGAATCCATTAGGATAGATATTAAAAGATGCAGACATAGGGTTAAGATATTTTCTTAAAAAATTTGGGAATTAATGCAAGTTAAATCCGAAAACTTTAAGATGATCTTGAACCAATTCACTCTCATTTTCCTTTAATTTTTTTTAATTTCGAAAATACATCAAAAATACAAAAAATAAATAAAAAAACCCAAAAATTGCACCTTTGAACTGCAAGTCATAGTTCATCAAAATTGTCAAATCAAACTTTTTTCATGAAATTGGTGCCGTAAGGGCATTAATTGAAAAATTAATGTAACTAAGTCCCGAACTTAAGATCTTTGGTTTGCAGAAATAAAATAGTTTTCTCCCACTATTTTATTTAGGTTTCTAATCAACCTACCAAGAAATGATTAGTGGCGGCTCCGAAAAATTAAAAAAAATCTTTTGAAAGATAATCATTTGAACCATAAGTCACGATTTGGTAGAATTTGGGAGAGTTCGAGTTAAATTAATTAATCTAATTAATTTGGCAATCCATTAACCTAAAATTGGAAAACCCGATTTTTTAGGTCGTGATGACTTGGCGACTCCACTTGGGACTAACTTGAATTTTTGAAAATTTAAGTAGGACTTAGACCAAGATTTTTCGTGGGAAATGCACTTGGTTTGGCAATCTTGCTTGATTTTTAACCCTTAGGTGTTAAATGGTTTTACAGAATGGGAGTTATAAGGGGAGAAGTTTGTGGCTAACCCTTTGTTTTGTAGGCTTGGTGATGCGAATTCTTGATTTTTATTCTTTGAACTATTGGAGCGCTGATTGCTTTTAAATGTCGTGCATGCATTAGTGTAATTGTACTACACCACATCAATTTGTGATCGGACCCGGGTCACCCAATAGTTTTAGGATGGTATTTAAGTGGTTCTTTAACCTTGGCGTTAAGGCTTCGCTAAAGGTTATCCCACTTGGATCCCGAAATCTCTCAAAAAATGGCTCAAGGGTCATTCTCATGCACGTGAGGCTACGATGCATGGGCTTTGCCCTTGTCGATCGAACCAAGCCGAAGTAAATGGACCCGACCGGTCATGACTATGTATGCGAGGCGGCGACTAGTCATGATGAACGTGCGCGAGGCTGCGACATGTCGTTCCGTCTGTTACTTCAATTTGCTAAAAGAATTAAAATTGAATCTATGACTCACGTGCATGTCTTTGTGTTTGCCATTTTCTCCCCAAAGGTGGTAATTCTTGAACCTTATTTTTTTTTTCTTATCTTATTTTGGGTCGGTCCGTGATCTAGGTTGATTCATTCAATAGTTTTATGGATCATTGGATATTCTTGATACTGTTTAAATTGATCTTTTGGTTTTCCTTAAAAAATTCTGTCATTCGAATTGGCCTACAAAGTCCGCATAACCAAAAAAAAAAATATTTCCGGGATCCTAATCTATCACCTCAAAAATTCAACTATGTGTCCATAAATTTTGGTACTATTTCGATCAATTTGTAAATTAACACGGGTTTTTCCTTAAAAGGGGACGAAATTGGAATTTTGCCTGGTTCGGTCTTAGTAATCACTACTTCGTGTTTTGAGGTCTAGATAGGTGTCATGGACCGACTCGTTTCTCTCGTACATTATGTTCATTTTGATGGTTACTTTTTTTTTAGGTAACATATCACGGATCCTCCACACCCTTACAACACTCGCTCTAGGACAAGACAAATGGCTGAGCAAGCTGAACCGTTGGCCCGGATGGAGCAAAGAATGAAGCAACAAATGGAGGAGCAAATGAAGGTGGTCAACGACCAGATGGCCCAAATGAGATTAATGATGGCTGAACTCATAACCGGTCGGCGACAATCGCCGGCTGCCCCAGCGGCACCTACGTTTCAAGCCCAAACGAGCTTTGATCCCCGGATAACCGCTCAGGGCGATGGGACCTATGATGGCATGCCTCCCCTTGAGGATGTTGTTTTGCTTGGAGTTACAAACGCTGTCCCACCCCCCGTGAATGTTATCCCACCCGGAGTTCGGGGCACAACTCAAACTTTTGGGTATACCGGTTTGCCCACAGCTCGGATCGTCACACCACCCTTGGTGACCATCCCTCAACCCAGAGGTACTATCGGGATAATGAATGACGAAAGTGCCAAGCTCTTGGCCAAGATGGACCAAAGGCTACGAGAAGTCGAGGGGACTCGGAGCATTGCCCCAATCGACTTATCGGTATTTACCAGGGTCCAGGTGCCGGACAAGTTTAAAATGCCGACCTTTGAGAAGTATGAGGGAACCTCTAATCCGATCCAGCACGTTGAGATGTACCAAGGTTTGATGAATAAGTATGTCTCCAACGGTCCGCTTATGGTTCAAACGTTTCAGGCTAGTCGAAGGGTGCTTGCCATGCAGTGGTATACCAACCACAAGATCAACCGCATGGATTCATGGGAGGATGCAGCAAATGCTTTCATTAAGCATTTTAAATTCAATTTAGATGTCACCATCTCTCGTGAAGACCTTGAGCGGACTGAGTTGAAAAAGGGGGAAACCTTGAAAGAGTATGCAACTCGATGGAGAAATATGGCGGGACAGATTATGCCCGAGCCACCGGAGCGAGACTTGATGAAGTTGTTTGTATCTACTCTCCCGTTGGCAATCCGTTCGCGCATGTCGGTTACGGCGGTCCGAACATTTAGCGAGCTCATTTCTATGGGAGAGGAAATTGAATCTGGATTGAAGAAGGGGTGGTACGGTGAAGCCACTGCTTTTGGGAAGCGATTTCTTGGGAAGAAGGATAAGGATCACTCCCCCGAAGTCAATATGACTTATGTCCAGAAGGTACCAGCTGACGTCCAGAAGATGCAGGTTGCTCCTCAACGGACACCGGGCTATAGTCGGCAGAATCGGAGGACGAATCGGTGCAAGAACCGAACGTTTACTCCACTTCCTGGTACACTTTCCCAAGTCTTGGACGTCCTACGCAAGAAGGGTCTGTTGTCCTCCGAGCCCCAACGTCCCAATCCTGCGAAGTATCCTAGGTATGATCCTACAAAGAAGTGTGACTATCATTCCAACGAACAGGGTCATTCGGTCGATGATTGTCCCGTGCTCAAGCACCGGATCCAGGATCTACTTGAGACCGGAGCATTTGCATTTCAACCAACTGGTAAGCCCAATGTTCAGAGCAACCCGCTACCGGATCATTCGGGCGATATTTGAAGAGTCACCAATGGAAGTGGTCACTGGTCAAGAGCAAGCATTTTTTAGTCTTTTCATTTCCCCTGTGAGGGAACCTTTGCTACATTTTAGAACTTTCCTTTCTATTCCATGTTGCACTTTAGGATTTCTATTTCAATGAAATGTAATTTGATTGATTTATTATCAATAAAATTACAAATGTTTTTCATAAATTTTGGAATTTCGTCAAAGTATGCCAAACCAACCCGATGACGATAACCAACGATTGAAAATTTATCATTTATGGTAAGTACCGAGGGTTGGGCTTCTGAAGAATTCTCATCCCGAGGTTTTGAAAAGAAAAAATTTCATAAATGGTTGGCATGTGGTTTAACCCCGTTTGTCTTATTAATCTATTTACTATGTATATCGGAATTAATCCAGGGGTAAAGAGGTAGATTCTTAACTTTGACTATGCATCAACCCAATGGATCCTAGGATGGCCCCACACATGAACGTCGAGCTTTAAAGCAAGCTAGAGATCCCTAGCTAATCTCGGTTCATCGGGCAACCAAAGCCGATCCATGCTTCACCCTCAATCGTCCCGCGTCAGCCAATTGAAAGCGGGGCAAAGCCACAACAGCCCTATCTTAAAGGGAGTATCTCTTACCAAGTTTGATCATTCCTTTTAGAAATGACCCTCTATTTTCTCCTTTGCAGATATCAAGTTAGGAAGCATGACTTTGATTGCTACCACGTAAGCGGACTAACAATTGGGGATGTTTCATGTTATTCTCCAAGTCTCCACTCATGCACATTCTTCTTGTGCGGGATCAAACACAGAAATAATTCACCGGACATCCGACTTCTAACCTATGCCAAATCTGGGGGGCAATTCTAGAGGTCACCCACTCGAGCAAGATCCATCCCGACTGAAAATGGGGCAAACCGAAAGTGAACCCCCAACCTATAAAAGGGAGTATTTCTTCTTCAACTTATTCAATTCTAAGGGTAACACTTTTTCTTGCGGGGGCATGCAACCGACATGACAGTCGTCCCGAGTAAACAATCAAAGCATCATAATCCCTCATATGATTTGCCTCATGCATATCTTGGGGCAATCTAGAGCCCCCATTCTTGAAGGCTTTATATAATCTGAATATGCTAGTATTGTTTGCATGAGCTTTTCATAGCACCGATCATTGTTGCATTTTGCGTGCCTACAAGGCATTCACGTAGTGAAAAATTCGATACATGATTTGTCATCTTGCTAATCTTTATTGAGAGGAGGATTTGATCGGGAAGTCTGTTTCGCTCTTGATAAATTATCATACTGAATGAGAAACGTTAGGACGACGAAAGGCAAGCCATTTCTATATACGTCCGAGACGATAATCCCCAGTGCAAGTTGGGCGAAAATATTCGGTGTTGGCAAGGTAAAGGGTAATCTTGAGAAAAGTATGACAACCAAAATGATAAGAGGCATTCATTTTCTCTATCTAAACACTACAGGTTATCCTTCGCTTAACCCCTTTTGAGCAAAGTTTCATTTCTCACCCCTGTCGGGAACAACCCCACATTGGGGCAACATCTCAAAAAGTTCGGATATGGTTAGAATTTTCTTGCTTTCACTTGCATCAATTTTCAAGCATATTTATTGCATGTAAATTTTGTGTTAGCTTGAGTGCCTTAGATATGACAAAGAGCATTTCTTTCTATCTCCCTACACACTATACCCTTTGCATACCCAATTTGAGCGGTGGATTCATTTCAACCCGATTGGTGATCATTCCCATGGTGAACAAATGAAACCATCTCAAAGCAAGTTCAAAGCGACTTGGGGCAAGTGGAAACCTAGAAGAATCAAAGAAGGGGCATAGAAGATTCAATGAATGATATCCCCTCTCTCAATCTAAAAAAAAAAAACTCTCTAAAAAAATTTGAAGAAGAGAGAAGGAGCTCAGCAAAAACCTGCAATATGCTCCCTCACGAAAAGAAGGATCACTTGAAATTTTGCAAAGGAAAAAGCCATGGAGCGGAAGACTCGAACAATTATCGGATCATCAATGAAAATAATCAAAGCAAGAATCTGTGGTGGAAGCACGATTGGATGATCACTAATTCTCGATTTTCTCAGATAATGTTTCCCTTTTGGTGAAAATAGGTCATTCATTTCAAGCCTACCCCAACCTACGTTACAATCCTTACCGAAGTCTCTTCAGATTAGGGCACTTGAGTTAATATAGGATTTTAAGTGCTCATAAATATTGCTCAAAGAAGTGCGAGCAATATTGTTCTATCTCATTTTAGGTTCCCGACTTGTAAATTCGAAGCACCAAATCGTATCAATTCTTTCAAAGCCAAAACGACTCTCAAGAGTCCCCATTGCTTAACCTTTGACCAAGCCTACATTATAACCCTCACAAAGACCTCTCGGATTGGTTATGTTATGCTGATTTCGAGAATACTCGGACCCTTATCAAGCACAATGAAGTGAGTTTGAGTGATTCTCGAACCCGTATCGATGATTGGGTAAAATAGCCCTTTTAATGAGAGAATGGGTGAAAAGCCCTTTTTGACTGAAGGTTTCTCATTCAATATCATCAGATTGTCAAAAGGACAAGACAAGTTTCCTTGATTGACATTCTGTCTCAGTAAAGCTTGATAACATGAGCTAATTTTGTAAAAAAAACATATTGCATGTACTTGCCTTGCATATGAAATGAAAAGTCAGGTACAGTGTAGTTGGCAAGGTTATTCTTGATCAGAAGAGAAGAACTCGGGTATGCTCCCTGATTCCCTTTCAAAAAATCTCACCTTAAATTGGCATTTGATTAGCTCAAGTTGTCCTCTTTGTGTTCGTTCTGATTAGCTCGGGCGTTACACCCCTTTGTGTTCGTTTGATTAGCTCGGGCGTCACACCCCTATGTGTTCGTTCTGATCAACTCAAGCGTCACTTCCCTTTTGTGTTTATACCGATTAGCTCGGGTTTCACATTCATCTTTAACGCTCTCGGTTTATAGTCCACACGTTGACTTGCCGAGACACTTAGTGTTCGTACCGATTGGCTCGGACGTCACACCTCTTTTCACTTCTTTACCGACTCACGGTTTATAGTCCACATGGTGACTTGCCGAGAGACATAGTGTTCGTATCGATTAGCTCGGACGTCACACCACTTTTCACATCCCTATCGACTCACGGTTTATAGTCCACATGGCGACTTGCCGGGAGGTAAACACTCAACTCTTCAAAACCCAATTTTTCACCAAAATGAAGAATGGGGAATAAAAGAGGCTCCTTAGCATTACAGAGTATTTAGGATAAAAACCTAGTATTCCGTATGCGATCCATGTGTAAGTATCTTCTTGCTCCGCCGAAATGGAAGTGGAAAGTCACTACACATGTTAATATTATTGTCTGCATTTTGCATATCATGCATTATTCTTATTGCATAAAAAAAAAAACCAAAAAAATCATTTGCATTGTCAAAATTTTGGTTTCAATTTTGGTCTTTGAGCGAAACCTTTGCGAGCCTCCACTCAAAGAGGGGCAACTGTTGACACCTAAATTTTGATTAAATTTTTTAGGGAAATTTTGCATAAAAAAATTAGAGATTAATCTTAGTCTCTAACAAAAATATTTAATTCATTTTCGTTTTAATTTTTGAATATCGTTCATTGCATTTAATTGGACCGGCGACGAATGTTTCTGTAATTAATTGGATTGATTGGACTATGCCTGCACAAAGGATCTCGCAAAGACCCATCACATGGCTAATATCTTCAAAAAAAAAAAAAATACCCAAGTTGGAAAAGTTGATTTGATCAGCAATAATCTTCAATGAAGAAAAATAATAATCAAGAAGATATGCACGTACACTCGTACAAGGGAAGACAATACATAAAAGGGGAATGTGGTAAGCAAAAGGGCAAATATTTTGAATAATATATTCTATAATATCTTCACGTGTAAAAGGGATTTTATTGAGAATCAGGACTTGCTCGCCTATAAAAGAACATCAACACACATTCCAAAGGGGCGGAAAATTTTGGAGGGGGAATTCATTCAGAAAAAATTCAGAGACCCACAAAGAAAGAGAAAAAGAGAGACGAAGAGAGAGCTTCTCGGTTTTGAAGTTGTCCCGAAGCATCATCCGTCCAATTGGCGCTGCACCCAGGGAATTTTCTGCCGTTATTCGAGCTGTTTTTGCTGCTGTTTTGTGCCCAAAACAGCACCTTTTTAAGCAGTTCTTACTAGCTATTCAGTGCAGTTTTGGCCCATCACTTGGAGGACTTTTTGCCACTGTTTTGAGGACGTAACAGCTGATGTTCGGCTTCAATTTCACCGCTGTTTGCATTCATAAACAGCCTTGTTTTGGATAATCTTTTGTTACTAGTTCAGTGCAGAATTTCCAGACTTGATAAAAGTTGCAGTACAGGAATTTCTACGACGATCCCACCGGCCGAATCGAGAGCTGTCACTGCAAGGTCCAAGAAGTCCTATCGTTGTGGCCGTACCACAGGTTGCTGATCTGCAAGTCCATCCTTCTTGAACCGGTCCGAAAGAGTTTGATCCGTAAGATTTCGCGCAAGTCCGAAAAGGAAAGAGCATATCTCGACGATTAGGTATAGTGTCCTATTCTATATTTTAGAATATTCTCGTTGCCTATTTTGCATGAGTTGTGCATTTCACGGTATATCTTGAAGATTTTGTTGCTTGATTTAGGATAATGCAATATTCGATTGTCTAATTTGGAAGATTGTGCATAAAAATTGAATACCGCACATCCGACTTGGATATCCTTGAAAATCTTGTAACATGTCACTTGCCTAATTGGAAAGATTGCATGTTTAAATTTGGATTTGGAATGTTTTTGAAAGATTACGATTCATCGTAAATATTTTGAGATCTTTGTGATAATCTTTTGATAATTCGAAAAATCTTTCTGAATATACTCAAGATACCAAAATATTTCGAAATGTGATCGATTAGAAATTTCCTCATCCGTAACCGCATACATGGGAATAAGTCTATCTATCGGGCTTTAGATAGAATTATTTCTATAGCGGGTATTTCGAATTTTAGGGTCGATCTATCGGGCTTTAGATCGAAACTTAATTCAAAAGAAATAGCGGTGATTATCTTTTTCATCAAAAGATTTGCAACTTTAATTTAAATTCATTCATAAAAACTTAAAATCACAAAAAAAAATCAGAAAATTTCAATAAAAGAAACAAATCGTGCATGTCCCATGTTTAATTTTCATGTCACAAAATCTCAGAAAATAAAAAAAAGATGTAGCAAGATATGGTTTCTTAAAAACCACGTCTTATCACTCTTTTAGAAAGATAGGATTTTCTAGAAATCTTATCTCATGGATTACATTCAATGAACAAAATTTTGGGAATCCATTAGGATAGATATTAAAAGATGCGGACATAGGGTTAAGATATTTTCTTAAAAAATTTGGGAATTAATGCAAGTTAAATCCGAAAACTTTAAGATGATCTTGAACCAATTCACTCTCATTTTCCTTTAATTTTTTTTAATTTCGAAAATACATCAAAAATACAAAAAATAAATAAAAAAACCCAAAAATTGCACCTTTGAACCGCAAGTCATAGTTCATCAAAATTGTCAAATCAAACTTTTTTCATGAAATTGGTGCCGTAAGGGCATTAATTGAAAAATTAATGTAACTAAGTCCCGAACTTAAGATCTTTGGTTTGCAGAAATAAAATAGTTTTCTCCCACTATTTTATTTAGGTTTCTAATCAACCTACCAAGAAATGATTAGTGGCGGCTCCGAAAAATTAAAAAAAATCTTTTGAAAGATAATCATTTGAACCATAAGTCACGATTTGGTAGAATTTGGGAGAGTTCGAGTTAAATTAATTAATCTAATTAATTTGGCAATCCATTAACCTAAAATTGGAAAACCCGATTTTTTAGGTCGTGACATGAACGCCATATAAAAGTTATGGCACTTCTAGTGTACTTTTCCCCAATCTTATATGTCTTCTTCCTTTGTAGTTTCCACCTTTCCTCATAAAGTTCTTGAACTTTCTGGTGAAAAGTGTCACGTCAGCTTCATCTTCTTCTGATGATGATGTTTCACCACCTACCTTACTGTCGTCATCTTTGGAGTTGCTTTCTTCATTTAGATGTTCTACCTCATAAGACATCAATGTGCCTATGAGCTAATCCATTGAGATGGGTTGGATTCTCATCGTTTCTCAAATTGAGGTTTTCATGGTACTCCATTCTTTGGGAAGTACTCTTAGCAACTTGTTTTCTTTTCAGCATTAGTGTAAATCTTTCCTTGATGAGCCAAGCCATTCATTATCTCAGTGAATTTTGTGAACATCTCTCTTATTGTTTCATCGGATTTCATCCAGAACATTCCGTAGTTGCCGAGTAGAATTTCAATTTCGTTTCCTTTACTCTATCGGTATTTTTGAATGTTACTTGCAGTCGATCCCATTCCTTAGCTATAACACAAGAAAATATTATGTTAAATTCATATGGAGAAAAAGCATAGTAAAGAAGATGTCTGGCTTTAGCATATGTGCAACTCTTTTCTAAGTTTCCTCAAGTAGATCGGTGGCAACAGTAACAACCGGAATAGTAGGTCCATTTTTTTTCTTCAGTTGGTTGTGCAACAGCTCTTGCTGGTACGTCTATGCCATTTTGAATAATATCCCACATGCTGAGATCAATTGCTTCAACTTGAATAACAGCCCACACGATGAGATCAATTGCTTCAACATAAGCATATATCCTTTGTTTCAAGTAACCATAGTTATTTCCATCAAAGTAAGGAGGCTTGCTAGGAGCAGAAGCTTCATTAGTAAAGAAATTACCAAAGTTAGCCATAAGAGAAGATTTTTATGCTCTAAAGAAATTGCATTTTTTTAAAAAAAGTAACAGAGCTCTGATACCAATTGTTGGGGCCAACTATGTAATCTAGAGGGGGTGACTAGGTTATATTGAGACTTTTACGATTTGTGTAGAAATTAATAACTAATAAGAAAAGATCATGTTCGGCAAATGTTTCAAATGATGTGAGCTAATTGTGTACTAGGATAAGTAAAGATTAGGAGAAACATCAGCACGAATTGATTTGTAGTGGTTCGGCTTATTCACAAAGCATACGTCCACTCTATAAACTAACGGCCACAGATTGGACTGGATTGCACTAGTAATCTGTTTCACAATTACAGAAGGCAAGTGTTGATCCTTCATATGATAGATTACGCTATCGGACTCAACATTGCACTAACTCTTGTACACTTGATTTCTTACAAGATTACAGAATGGAAAAAAAAAAAACACCAAGAAGATCTTTGTAGAATATAAAGCAATCAACAAGAATGAGAGCTCAAAGCAAATGTTTAGATTCAGTATATTTTCATCTCTGTTTTCTAGCCTTTAAGATCCTCTTTTATATAGACATCTTCAATCTTCCTGTTGGAGATGTCTCAGAGAACCAAGGATCTGTTAGAGATTCGTTGATGTTACTATCCAAGAGTAAAACTGCCCACACAAATCCTTTCTTTCAACATTAACAGGCTATCCAAAAATAGGTCCTGTAACCGTTGTTCTACGCTGATTGCTCTGCCAATTCTGACAAATGCTAGCTTCTTGTTCCCGAGAATCTTCTTGATCTTTCCAATGCGCAAATCCACCCAATAATGGCTATAATCTTTTATCTCCAACAAGAACATCTTCAGTGTTGTTGAAAGAACATCACCAAGAACGTAATCTTTAGAGCTCTGACATAAACATCGCGAACATCCGATATTTAAGTCTTTTGGTGCTATTTATATAAACGATGTCTAGGCACTTTGTGATCTTCACCTGATGGATTATACCATGGATATCACTTAGTCCTTAAACATTAACAGAATCATCTATACTCAACAAGGTAGAAATTACACTAGGGATAGTTTGGAAATCATCAAGTTCTTTTATGAGATATTTTTCCAACATTCACAAAGGTACATCCACCCGAGCATTTTCAAGATCTTTTTTCCAAACTACAGTTAATTTCATCTGCGTCACCTTGAGTTTGAGGGTTATTTTGAAATGTTCACGGTATCTATGATGTTTTGGATATATTCCTGATCGATTGTAATTTTTTTGTAATATTATGTTACTTTAGGTAATCATCTTATAAAGCTTATAAGTAGGCTCATGTACTCTTCATTATGCACATAGAAATATACAAAAGTTTTATATTGCTCTCTTCTGCTTTATTCTCCTCCATCACTCATTTCTTTGATATAATGTCGCTCTCTAAAGAATAACGACAATTTTGTTTGCTCAATCGGATAATTGGGGTCTTCTATAAAAGCAATTGTCACCTTATCATCATAACCCATATCTATAGTAAATTCTCTTAACCCTGAAGATATAATATCTTCTCAACCAAACAGCGACTCACACTTCAGTCCAACTTGCTACAAACTCAAAGTGCATTGTCAACTATGATACATCAATTTCAGGAAAATTATCAAAAAAAAGTCATAAGCCTATTGTCCGATGGTCAATTCAGGCCTAAAAATCTTTTAGTTGTGTCACTTTAGTCTTAAACCATTTCCCAATTTAGTCTTTCCGATCAATCTCAGCCAAAAATCGTTAACATGGACATCGGCTGTCCTACATGTTATGGCCGGCATTAACATGCACAATTTTTGTAAATTTTTTAAAATTACCTAAATTTTGTATTTTTTCTTATTTTTCTTTTTCTTTTCTAGGGTTCGTCTTTCTTCTAACTTTAGGTTGCCGACCCGGAGTTGGAAAAAGAAAAGAAAAGAACAAATAATGATATACATTTAGAAAAAATATTAAAAAATTTGAAAATTTTGAACAATTTGTCCACTTTAACGCTGGCCATATCCACGTCAACAATTGCTGGCCAAAATTGGCCGAAATGACTACATTGAAAAATTATTAAAGGGTTTACGACTAAATTGGCGGAATTGAATCAATTGTCATACAATAGTTTTAAGTTCTTTTTTCTTTTATCACTTAGGAGCTGTGCGAGATGAAAGTCTCATGTACGATTTTGAATGAGAGAAAGAAGTGAGGAATCCTTTTTTCGACTTGGACTCTCCCACTCCGAGTCGTTGCTTTTCTTTCGTTACTTCGAAAGTAGCTACTTCAGCTTTGGTAATTTCCCCATCAATAACCTTCTTGTATTTCGCAATATAGCACCATTATTCGACAAGAAAGCATAAGCTAAAGTTGACTTGCGTTAACCAAATTACCAAATAAGGGTACATTTGGTTGGGGGGAAATTCCATGATTAAGGAAAATGCTTTCCAAGAAATAATTTTTCAGGAAAATTATTAGTTTTCTTTGTTTGATGATATGTAACTGAAAATGTTTTTCAGTATTTGGATCTCATTTGAAAAATGATTTCGATTTCATGACATTATCTGAGAAAAAATTGAATTTTTAAATAGTTTTTAAATTAATTCTTAATATTATTTATTTATTTTCTTTTTTTCCTTCTTTCTTGGCCGATAGCTGCCACAAGCAAGGACGAGCTCCGGGCTTCACCATAGGTCGGCGAGCCGACGAGTTCACCGATCTCTAGCTCAACTAGGCTCGACTCGCTAGAATTTAGAGAGGCCAAACCTCACCGACCTTGGGCGACCTCGTCCTTGTTATATAAAATCTCTTATAATATTTTGAAAATGACAAAATAATCAAAGGCTACTAATATGCTTTTTCGGTTGAGTAGAACTAGGTGAAAGAAATACAAGCCGTTATGCAGATGGTGTATTAACAGAACATCCGAAGGCTATGAGTTATCTATTAATGGTGAACAAGCCATTGAGTATAGAAGTGTCTACAAGTTGGAGGTACCTAAGTAGAAGGTGAACGGGCCTAGAATGGGAAGTTCGGTAAAACTTGGAATGACTTAGATAGGTGAACAACGCGGTAGAGCCACAATTATCAATACGCTTGGAGGGACCAGAAGATGGAGCTCAAGATATTATATCTAAATTATACATTCTGAAAATTGGTTTCATTCATGAAGACCTGTTCGACACATCAAAGTTTTTAGATATAGAAAACTGCTTCTGTTTCTGAAGATTGTTTATAAGGTACGAGATATATTAACTCTAGATTTTGAAGACCCACGGGCGACATATGTTCGTTATTGCTGAGGTATTTATGGAAGTTTGTAATATTTGATTGACGTGATTATTCTATAGCATGATTAATAGAATATCCTTGATTGGAAATTACCTTCCATGGGACAAGAAAACTTTCATATTTGAAGAACTCCACTTATGGAAACCGAAGATTGAGTTGCATGGATGATTGAATATGAGAGGTTCAAATTCTGCACTAACGGCTACCAAGTATTTCTAGATACGGTTTCTTCTAATCAAGATTGATAGTGTCTAATCAACGATTGAAAAGCGATCTTTTGAAGACCTGTCCAACAGCTAGTTTGGGGGTAAAGGAGTATCAAAGGAGATCCATGGTGCTACTACGGTGTAGGATTAGAATCATAAATTTCAAGGTGCTAGAGTTATTCATATTCATACTTGTTATCATATAATCATTGAGAGGCTTTGTAAGAGTGATTGAGAAAGGATGGTGTAATCTATCACAGAGAGTATTATCACTTGTTGTGAACTTCCATTGATTCATCTAGTGAAATCTAACCAATCGGTTGTCAGTTGGAAGAGTGGACGTAAGCTTGATCTAAGCTGAACCACTATAGTAATTGTGTCTAATATTTTCTATCTCTAAACTCTTATCATTGTGTTTGATAAAATATTGCATACTGATGTTCATATTTTGAATATGCATACCTAGAAACCGCATACTCGCATTTAGAATCAAAACTGCACATATTAAGATTCGGATTCTATGTACATTTTGACTTGATTCTTTTAATTTCGTATTTTCTAATCAAAATTGTTTAAAATCACTTATTCACCCTCTCTAGGTGATATTGCTAGATGCAACAGTCCTCACCTATGGTTGGTCGTTGGCTAAGGAAGAAGCAAAAATAAAAATAATAAATAAATAAGGAAAATAATAAAAAACATAAAAATTCATAAAGAAAATTTATAAAACATAAAACATAAAATGTAAAAAATAGAAAATAAAATCTAAATCAAAATGTTAAAAAAATCAAGATGAGCATTTCCGAAAGTATTTTTACCACTTTAGATTTAAGATTTTACTTTCCTAATGTTATAAATGAACTTTTCGTTAACCGAAAAGTGCTTTTCGTTAACTAATCATTTTCGGCAAACCAAGCGAGTGAAGGTCCGAAAAATCAATTCCCGAAAAACACTTTTACTGAAATAAATGCACCCTAAGTCGGCAACAAATAACCAACCAAAACGCAAATCGGACCCATCGTAGTATAAAGAGTGACCAGTAGTGCCTTTCTAATATCCTTCGAAACTCTTTATTGTTTTTCCAATGTATTTTCCCAAAATAGATCAGAATTTGTTGACTAGTCCCACGACACAACATGTTTTTGGGAATGTGTACATAACATAACGTGGATCAAACTCCTAGCTACACTCGAATAAGATCCTTGAGAAAGAGCAATCAACTTTCTTGTACTAACCCTTTGCATTTGAACTCTAAGCATATTTTTTGCTTACCCCTTAGAATTTCCAGCTAAAAGAATATCACCCAAACATAGTAATAGAGTTACAAATTTATCGATGAATTGCTCGACTTACACAGTAGTCCTCATGGATCATCGCAAATCATGTGATATCATCGCTTGATGAAACCGAGATGCTAATCTCTGGATGACAGTTTGAGGCTGTAAAGCTGCAGCTTACACACTTTGTTCTCTTAGCCTTCTTGAGTAAAAGTGGTCGCTTATTCCTCTCGGATCTATTCATCCAGTCCACAATTCAAAATAGCAGTTTTAACATCCAATTTATGTAATTTGCATCTAGGCATGCTAATATGCCTAATATAAGGCAAAGAGAGGTGAATCTTGCTACCGGCAAAAAGATTTCCCTATAATTACGTATGATAGTTTTGCGGTAAATCGAGCCTTGTATTCGCCAATTGACCCATCTGCACTCGTTCTAAAATTGAGAATCCATCTCAATGGCTCTACGCCCAAGCAACAAGACAAGCAGCTCCCACACTCCCCGGACTCCATTTTTTCTTCCATGGCCTTTTTCACTTCTGCTTGGTAGGGCAAGAGAGAGCTTCCTTACTATTTTGTGGAGCAACAATAAGGGTTTCGCCTTCATCCTCGCAATTCCACTTTCTCTTAGCGGGACAAGAGACAGCTTCACGTACTATTTTTGGTTCCTCGCTATCTCGTTGTAAGATTCGACTTTTTCCAGTTCGGGTTCAATTTTACTCACAAACTTTTCGGACAACGATTTAACTTTCTAGCATAGCTCAAGGACATACTAACCCAACATATGTGAACATCATGCCGAAAGAAAATCATTTTTAGAACATGCCATATTTGTCTTCCAAGGTTTTGGCGTCCAACATGGATTGCACACACAAATTACTTAAACACGGCATGTGTCAGATGCAAACAAAGCATAGGAAAAAACCAGTGCACTCTGATAAGAATGTTGGGATTCGGGGATCATATTTTAGCATTACAATGGGTGGAAGAACTCATCCGTTGATCAATCCAAAGTGGAAACGATGAAATCATGGCTGACTCTGAAGAACATCTATGATGTAAGAAGCTTTAAATTGTCTCATCTCCATTTATTACACAGTAAATGGAGACAATTACTCATGTGAGTGGGCTAATATCTTATCCGTTCAACATACCTTCTCAACATAATGCACTAAATATTACTATGCATAAATATCATACAAACTCATAAGCATCAATGATGATAGCAATACCATTAACTGTGAAATTTGGAAAATATAGATATCTAGTATTTCAATTTCTACGCACTCCTAGAGATTTCAATGTATGACACTTATCCCTTTGTCAACACATGACCAAGGAAAACATCTCTAAGAATATACTTTGTTATAAGATCTGCTATCATTTTATGCGTATATGTATTGTACATTCACATCTCTTCATACAACCATGTTTTTCGCAAAATTATACTTTATGTCTATATATTTGGTCTTACAATGGATCCTTAGTGTAAGATAGCTGCTTAGCTATCACAATTAACTAATAGTTGAACTTGCAGTATCTTTAGCAACACCTCATTGATCCAAATATCTCTTAAGCCAAACACCCTCTTATACTACTGTTAATAGTGCCACAAATTCAGCTTCTATCGTGGATAAGGCTATACAAGTTTGCTTCTTACTATTCCATGATATGGCGCCATTGCTAAGTAAGAACGCAAATCCAGAGGTAGAATTTCTCTCATCTAAACCTCATCCTCAGCCAGCATCAGTATAACCTTCAAGGTGCGGATCTCTACCTTGATAACTCGGTGAATAATCAGCAGTACTATTCGGATACCTTACATTTCTAGCGACAGTAGTTCAATTTGCTTGATCTAGATTGAATTGATATCTACTAACCATTCCAACTGCATAACAAATATAAGGTCTTGTACAAAACATAGTCTATATGAAGCTTCCAACAGCACTAGCACATGGAACACTTTTCATTCATTCATTCGCTTGTGGAGTCTCGGGACACATTTTGCAGCTCGGTTCTTCAGCTCTTGTAATAGGAGTATCTATGGTCTTACAGTCTTACATACAAAATCGTTCAAAAACTTTATCTATATAAGTCTCTTGCAAAAGAACAATATCTTAAAACTCTTAACTTCAAGAATATATGCAGATTCACCCATGTGTTTTATCTTAAAATTGGAACATAACTAATTCTTAATTGTATTAACAACCTCCATATTACTCCCATCAATTAGCATATCATCAACATATAATGATAAGATCACAAATTGATGTTTGGATCTTTTGATATATATGCAATGATCTTCATCAATCATTAGAAAATCATATGGCACTATGACATTATGAAAACGTATATACCATTGTCTCGAAGATTGCTTAAGGCCATATATTAATCTCAAAAGTTGACACACCTTTTGTTCTTGACCTTTTATAACAAGCCCAATGGGTTGTTCCATATAAATTTCTTATTCTTATTCTCCACGGAGAAAAGTAATCTTTACATCCATTTGAGGTAATTCAAGATCCATACTTGTCACTTTTGCCATAATAAGACGAATTGAGGTAAATCTTACCACAAGAGAAAAAACCTTTTCATAATCAATTCATTCTTGTTAATTATACCCTTTCACCACAAGACAAACCTTATGCTTTTCATTCAAGCCATCAGATTTACGCTTTATTTTGAGAACCCATTTGTTCCCAATGGCTTTGTGTCCATTCGAGAGATCAATCGGTTTTCAAACTTAGTTTGATCTCATCAACTCCATTTCATCTTCCATTACTTTCATCCACTTTTCCTTGTTAAGGCAAAATAGAGCCTCACTTACATCCCTTGGCTCATCCTCATTTTGTAAAGCGAACATAAAAACTTCCCCTTTAATCTCAAAAATGTCGATAGGGAATACTTTTGCAACTAGTTCGCATGGAGACAATTGTACCAGTGGTACTTCATCTTCCATTATACTCCCACTTGGATTAGATAATGATAGTATCGACTCGTTAAGTGGTTGCAATTGAAAATGGTTCGAAACTAATTCCCTACTTCTCACATTGCTCCCACTTGGATCATTATATCCGACTATCACATTATCTCGATCCAAGGTCTCGAATAGGGAATAGTTTTCCCCAATTTCGCCCTTTTTTGGAAAAACATTCTCTAAAATGTGATATCCGGTGATTGATATTTAGTCACACCTCCGGTTTCATGCTTGTCTATAAATGCATACCCTTTCGAGTTCTCCGATTACCTTATGAAAATACTCTTTTTGCCTTTTGGACGTAATTTTTCATATTTATGAGGAGACTTGTGAGAATAGGCAACACAACCCCAAGGTTTTAGAAAACTGAAATCGGATTTTTAACCTGTCCACAACTCACATAGAGTGGAAGTAATCGACTTACAAGGTGCACGATTAAGTACATATACAACAATCAACAAATCATCATCCCAGCAAGTGTTTGGCAAGTTAGCCTACGCCATCATAAACCTAACCATTTTCATATGGATTCTATTTCTTCCCTCTGCAGCATCATTTTGTAAAGGACTATATAGAATAGACAACTGTCTTTCTATTCCATTTTCATCACATAAATATATGAACTGATCGGATAAATATTCTCGACCTCGATAGGATCTTAATACTTCTATTTTCTGGTCCAATTGATTGTTCACTAAAGTCATAAACTTCTTAAAATAACTTTATGCCTCAAACTTATGAGAAATGAAATAAACACATCTAAATCAGATACAATCATCCATAAATGTGATGAATTAAATAGCCACATGCCTTGCTCTCACATTCATTAAACAACTGATGTCTAAATAGATCAATTGCAAAGAAAACTCGGGTCTTGTTCCTTTTCCAAATGGTTTCTGCGTTATTTTTTCCACTAGGCAATACTCATAAATAGGCAAATCAATTTTTTCAATATTGCCCAATAAACTCTCTTTTGCTTATCTAATTATTCTTTGTTGGCTAATATGACCCAGCTTAGCATGCCATTCATTCACATCATTATCATAAGGTTCGGAAGATGTGAATGGCGAATAACAAATATTTACATTACCGAATTCAACATCCAGCACAATAAAACTATCTAGGTGATTTATATATAGTTTTGTATAAGTATAAGTTTTTTCTACCATACCACTGTGATCCATAAAAAGACTTTTTTGTTCATTGATAAAACAAAGTCCTTCTTAGATTCATAAAATCAGATAAATGATAAATTGCTATGGTAAAAAAGAGCCCGAATCTTGAGTATACCAATAGAATAGGTTGACACTTACCCATCACCCAACTTAAAAAGAAAGGAAGGTGTTCTTGTTCCGATTTTCGCCAAGGCTTTGTTTGAAGGGTAAATTCCCTTGAGTCTATGTGCTTGCTCAAAGGCTGCATCATTATGGAGTTACCCGTGCCTCCTTCTCTTAGTTGATTCATAGCTTGAACAAGACAGCAGACTTGGGAAACTCAAAAAGAAGTAAAGCGTATGCACAACTGCCCATGAAAGAACATGAGCATCTATACTATCTTCCCAAACTCGAAAATAACCAGAATCATAAAGACTTGTTTCCAACGACAAGTCCACACCATTGTCATGAAAGTTTAAACTGAAACCAAGTTTAACTAACACCAATGTAGAAATCAAATTCCGACGAATCTCTAGAGCAAACTACCGTGCATATTTAATTGGCAAGTGCTAGTCCCTTTGACTTCTACTCGTGAATTGTTTCCCACATATATATCCACTTTGCATCTCTATCCTTCACTACATAGTCCGTGGCCCCGAGTCTACAATACACAAAAGATGAGGTTCAATTATGAAAACTGAACTAGAGAAATAAGTAACACTCTCAAGTGTACAAAGGGTTTCTAACTTCTTTAACTCACCACAATTGCGAGCAAAGTGACCATTTTTGCCATAGTTAAAAAACTTCACTTTTGAAATGCCATTCTTGAAAGGACATTTTTCCCTTCCCATGTCGGTTAAACTTCGGTTTCTTTCCTAAAGAATTTGTTCCTTCGCCCTTCCACTTCTTGAACCTACCTTAATGTTTACGCTTGTAGCTTCAAACGCCAGGTGAGTTAGAACCAGCATAACAAATGTTGGTTTCTGGTTTAGCCACTAGAAGGCGGTCCACCTCTAGCTCAAGACGAAGTATAGCATCTTCAAAAATCTTTACTTTTCATTGTGGATCAAGTGGACTTTCATATGTACACAACTATGAGGCAAAGAACAGATTACTACTTACACTTAGGGGTGAGCGGTTCCGGGTTCCTTACGGGTTCCACCTAGAACCCGGAACCTATCCGTTGGAACAGGTTCCTCATTTTTTGGAACCCGGAACCTACCTATCATACCTTGGAACATGAAACCTACCCCGTCGCGGGTTCTAAGGTCGGTTCCAGGGTACCCGAGAACCTATTAATTTCTTATTTTATTTTATTTTTTCATTTTTAGTTAAGCAAAAGGAGGATGAACGCTACAACATCTAAGGAAAAGTAGAGGTGAGTGGTTTTAGGTTCCGTACAGGTTACATTTAGAACCCGAAACCAATCTATTGAAACACGTTCATCATTTTTTTTAACACGAAACCAAAAAATTTGTTTGGCTCCAGATTATACACTCATCATCGGATGCCATAGAACATTGTAGGACTATGCAAAAACATATACCAAGAAAAATATAAAAATTTATTTCGGGACATAGGATCTAGGTTCCGGGTTCTAGGTAGTGGAACCCGGAACCTACCCGTTGGAACAGGTTCCTCAATTTTTGGAACTTGGAACCTACCATGTATACCTTAGAACTTGGAACCAGACCGGATCCTACGGGTTCCGGTTCTTGGTTCTTGGTTCTACCCTAGAACCATGCTCACCCCTACTTACACTTGCTGCTCATCGGTTAAAACGTAACATACATTTTACAGTTCACTTATCACGTTTAATATACATCTCAAAAAGTTATTTCATACTTTGTCCACGAGACATCGTATGATTGTCAAACCTTATAGTGATCTGTCTTGATTTGGTACCGATGTCTAAACAAATTTGGCTTTTAATACTTCCCACATGACTTTAGCATTTTCAAAATCCTTGAACTCTCATATGTTGTCATTTTCAATACTACTTAACAATGTAATGCGAGCAAGAGAGTTCTTCTTTTTTCATGCAGCAAATGCCTCTATTTCCATTTCTATAAGATGCAATAATTCCATCTTTAGGTTCTTCTATAACTAGGTTAAGAGCTTCTAGTGCTTCTTGCTATTTTAACACAAAATAGATTATCACATTTCAGATTTCATAATCATCGCTGTCCAAGATCTCTCCTTCATTAAGCTCAACTATAATATTTTTATAAGCTGAAACCATTGTATCCGAACACAAAGTTCTATAGACATGTATTCACAAACTATTAGCGCCTAACATTTATGCATCTATTCTACACTAACTAATTATATTAATGAATAATTTCACTATGTTCCCAATTATCGCTTAAGAATCCTCATTTGAAATTATCATTAATATAATCATTTATATAAAAAATGAGTTCGTTAAAGTTAGTAAAACTTCGTAAAACTCCCCACTTAATCACGTAACACCACTAAAGCATTATATTACAAATCCCTTAATCCATTCACAACTAAATATTTAATAAAATATTTACATATAATATGAATGATAATAGTAACGTCGGAAGGAAAATATTCATAGGATGTTAAACTCTAGAATAACAATATCATGTGATATAATGCACACCATAAATAGGGAAAAATTCAACAAACTCCTTAGGAAACTTCTTGACCCTAGAAGGCGCCCCTACGGTGGCTCTCACGGAACCCTTGGGTCTAAACCAGGGAAATAAATCTCTCTGCCGGGGTAGATTCTATTTGCGCCAAGACCCATTCATAGCAAGGGTCAACGTCTTCCTTATCTCGACCCCCATGAACTCCATCGGGAAATTAATTACAAATTCCTTATAAGATTTGGAGTTGTCCTTCCACAAATGATCCAAGACCTCATGCTATTCAAGAAGAGTGGTTTTTAGGGCAATGACCTTTAGATATTCTGGCATAACATAACCATTCCAAATGATTTCTAGTATCATTTTGTTGACCGTTATTGTCAAAGCTTGTGGCGTCCCAGGCTCGCCACGTACACTATCGATAGATAAAAGTTTATAATTATTTAGAATAGAACATGCAATCGGATAAGCAAACACAACATTTATTTATTGCTGGCCGACAAAAGTCGGGTTTGATTTAGTTACAACCTAGGAGACCTCAACGGGTGGCATCCAAAAAGTGGCCTGTTGCCCTACCCTATACAAAAGCAACAAAGAGACAACTGATCCCCAACAAAAACTCCTACTCCGACTCGTCGACAACACAAACTAATAATGTCACGTCCCGAACCCTACAAGCACGCTAACATCCCACCTGGTCATATTTGTGTACAGTTTCCCAGGACCCAATAGCCAACAAATTTGAACTAAATGAGAATGATAAACACATGCGGAAGCGAAAACAAATCTCCATACGTAACAAACAACATACGATGTTTTGGGACAGTAAAATAAAACTTATACACATACTCACATATCCTTTACAACTTTCAAACCTAAGGTTTCGGGGGCCACTATACAAGCCTAATACCACCTACAACAAAAAGGATCAAGTGGTCGAAGCCTAACTCCTATCCCAGGAGGGTACTCCCAAAAAGTCAAAAGGGGCGACTATCCTAGGCCCCATCCTCACTGTCCTCCGATGAAGTCCCTAGCTCCTCCTCCTCATCGGTCTCGGAAGGCATCTCTACATTGGACGACTCCACTATCTCAACGTCCTCATCGGGCTCCAAAATCTCCGAATTTGACTTCGAGTCTTCGTGGCTGGTATCCGAGCTGGTCACCACGCCATCATAAGGGGCAGCTTGAGTGGGGTCCCATTCCCCAACTCCATTATAAGGGATGTCAAAACCTTTCAGCGACCTGACAAGCAAATCTCCATGTCCGTACGTTCACGCCGGATAAGTGTGGGCCTTCCAAAAATCCTCTCCCACATCTACCCATATGGTAGTGGTATGCCTATAATAAACCTTATCCTCCCCTATAGGATACTCCGTAACCATAGTCTTCATATCCCCGGGTATTCTGAACCTCTGTGGTGGATCATTCATGGTCGAGGTGGAGGGTCCGAAAAAGGATAACTCACGACGGGGTAAGAATAAATCTCATTAAAAAAGTCCATAATTATAGGTTATGGCGATAGTACCTCCGGATACATCCTAGGTTAACGGTTCTAAACAAATTCCAACTCACCCAAATGAACACAACATAATTCAAGAATTAAACACAACTCACTCCTCCAACTCACCATGCCTTTAATAAGGCTACACTAATCAAAAGCCCGCGTAACACGCCTCAGGCTACAATAGAAGGACAGACCCGCGTGATAACGTTTCGTGTCGATATAACTCGCGTTTAACACTTTAGGTTAGCATCTCACGTTTAACGCCTCGGGATGAATACAAAACCCCGCGTAATAACGCCTCGGGGTATAACATGATCTTATATACACAACCCCGCGTAATGACGCCTCAAGTTATAACGTGATCTTATATATACAACCCCACGTAATAACGCCTCGGGGTATAATATGATCTTACGTACACAACCACCCAGCGTAATAACGCTTCAGGGTATAACTTCCACGATTATACTTGATTCTCCTCAAGAATAACTATATATCAATAATATTTGCTCAAACGCACGATTGAAACCACACGATCACCTCAAACCTTCCGATCAATCAATCTAAACCACCCGATCATGCTAAAATTTTCGATTAACGGATCGGGACCACACGATCTCACTATTTATTCCCGATTATCCGATCGGAACCACACGATCTTTCTAAACTCCCCAATCACTCAATCGAGACCACCCGATCTTTCTAATCATTCCAATCACTCAATCGAGACCACATGATCTAATCATACTAAAGCAATATCCGATCGGAGCCACACGATTAACTCACCTTGAAGCAATAAATAATCGAGACCACCCGATTAAATCACACTAAAGCAATCAACCAATTGGGACCACACGATCTAATCATACTAAAGCAACGATTAATCTGTATCACACGATCGAATTATATTAAAGCAACAATTAGCTCGAACCATACAATCGAAATATATTCAAGCAACGATTGATCGGGACCACACAATTGAATTATCATAAAGCAACAAATAATCAGAACCACACGATTAATCAATAATGAACTCGTCAATTCTAGACCATACGATCAATCCCCATTCACCAATTTCGGCCTCCACACTTCAAGAACACAATCAACCAGATTTTCACCTAAAACTACTCAAATCTACATCCTTTAGCATCCTAACAACCTAATCAAGGTTTAGAAACTTGCTTACCTTAAAAATCTAGCAAAACCTACGACTAAAAAGCTGCAAAATCCATGGTTTAAGCGACGGCACCGGCGGTCCCTCTCGGCTGGCGTGATCCACGACGGTTCCTAGCGTCTAAAGGCTCAACGGCAGCGGCCGGGCATTCGGTGGTGGCTGTCGGTTCACAGTGGGGCTAATGGTGGTTTGGTGGTGGTTCGGCGGTGGTAGTGGCGGTAAGGATGGTGTTCGGCCGAGCAAGGAGAGAGAGAGTGAAGTGAGAGAGAGCTAACCTAATAATGAAGAAGAAGATGAAGATAATTATTAGAATATGTTAGGATAATATTTGTCACGCCTCGACCCTCGGGTACGTAATATCCCTACCTAATCACCTTAGGTCACAATGATAACGCCCCAGGTACGATATCGACCCACGATAACATATGGCACATGCGGAAACGAACAAACTCCTAACCATACAAAACAATAGGGATAGTCAAACATAACACCCGTAATAGTAGGATATCAAAATACATATCTAACAGATAATAGCTAGCCCTATAGAGCTACAGACAAAGCAAGGTCAAATCCTCATCTACTCCAAAAAGAATCAACGGCTCCCGGCCTACGAACTTCATCACTTCGGACCCGAAAATGTTCCCACAAAGGGTTGAGATAAAATCCCAGCGAGTCAACGCCTAAGCCTTGACTAGGGCGACGATTCGTCCGGATACCATATCAGGCAATCACATATTCATATCAATCACATGCAACTTACCCGACATTAAGTCACGCAGATGTGCACCATCAATATAACGTGAGACCATGCCAACTCGAGACGATCATCGAGGCAATCAAGAACCATGGTACACTCAAACATAAAGCAATATTGGACATCACACGTAGTCCATTTATTAATGATGATTTTCGTGAATGAAAATTCTTTGGATCCATACAACACAATGCTGGGGTTCATTAATTCGACCCGCACAACACAATGCCGGAATCGACTTCTGATAAACAGGCATCGTCCCGACTCCTTTCGGCGACGGCAACCACAAGCGATAACTCAATATCTCAAGTAGGCATTCCCCTAAAGGGCTTCAGTCCGTCACAAGCTGCGACCGGCAACCGACAATCCATGACTCAACATGGAAGGTCGGGTAACCGACAAATCGTGTGATCCGTACAAAAAGATATGATACGAACTTGACGGGCCACGAATCATCATCCATCATGTGATCACTCAATTCATCCATTAGTCATTCCACTTACTTTATTTAAATTATAACCGGATGCCTAAAACTTGACCACATGCTATTTTCATGCTACGTGCATCACAAGAGACAATTGAATGCATATCGCTATCTACTAGCTTTTGCAAGTAAATACAGGATGGACAGTTATCAAACGATCATGCAATCATGACAGTCAATGGCCTTCTACTTATAGGCAATCCATGCTAATAAGTCAAGTTAAATATAAACTCAATTCGACTATGTCAACTAAAATCCATAATAACAAAATTATCGCTAATCAATTATTAACTAATCGATCACTCTTGGCTAATCAATCCTTCGCTTACTATCAAGCAAGGCCAAGCACAAAATAAGCAATCTCAAATCAGACAGCCATAAATATGACTAACCCAACCGATTAGGGTCATTTAACCTAAATCCACTTTCTCGCCTAGCCGGCCCTAATTGAACTACCTAAACGCCTAATAATATAGGAAGACTAATCCAAACGTAATTAAAGACCTAATCAAGGATTAGAGGTTAACTCACAGTCAAATACTCGAGTTGAGATTGGTAGCGGTCCTCGAAAAATTCTTCGATGCGAGCCTCGAACTCGAACGATCCGCGAACCTTGGTTTCCGTCCAACGAGTCCAATTCTTTAATTTCTTTGGCCCACGAGCCCAATTCAAGGCCCAACTTCGAAGCCCAACAAGGTAAGATACGGTCCAAGTCAAAATGGGCTTTGGCCCCACTCGATAAGCCCAAATAATCTCGACCCAAGCCCAAAACAGGGCACCCAAGCCCAGAAAACAGGGGAGGCCGAGGCATTTTGGGGCTGGAACGGCGGTTACGGGGGGCGGGCGGAGCTAGGGTTGGCGGCCAAAGGTCGGGGAAGGTCAGAGGATGTCGTCGGTGGTAGATGGTGGCCGGAGCAGCGACGGCAAGGGCGTAACAGTCCGGTTTCTCCAAAAATAGGGCAGATTGAGCAGTCCGGATGGCGTCGTGTACCGTTTCAATTTCGGGGACTGATCTGGGGGTTTTCTTTAGATGGAAACGTCATAGAGAGGTAGAGGAAGGTGTGTACAAAGTTTGGGGTGGTTTCGGGTCCGTTTGCTATGCGAACGGGCTCTGTTTCTCCAAGTCAATCTTTAAAACCGCACTTTGTGCCAGCCGGGGGAGGGTATTCCGGTTCTGTTTTTTGGTCGTTTGGGGCGGTGGCCGGCGGGATTGAGGGCGGCGGCGGCGGCTGGAACACGTCCAAGGGTGTCTAAGGAGGTTGCAGGTGGCCGAAGACGGGAGCCGGAGGCGGCGGAACCGGCGAGCTTGAGCTCACACGTAACCGGCCCCAAAACAGGGGAACCGGGCTGAGCTTCTGGTTTTTCGGCTCTCCGGCGAGCTGCGGCGGTGACGGGCGGTTAGCGACGGTCGAGGGGGTCTTGAGGGGTGGCGTGGTGGTGGTGGTGGGCGTCGATGGCGACAGGAATGCAGCTGCAGCTCCCAAAACGCAACGGCGGCAAACTCGGCCAAAACAAAGCATGGGGCGCCGAGTTGCTTTCGGGGGTGATTCCGGCGACTCCCGAGGGCGACGGCGGTGGTGGCGGCCTTCGATGGATAGAGGAGGATGTGATGAAGGTCGGGTGATGAGCTGGTGGGGCGTCGTTCACTCAAGGGCAGCAAACAAGGGAGAGAAGCTCTGTTGGTTTTTGCCAAAAAAACAAAGCGAGGGCGGGTTTTCTTAAAAACCTCTAGAGAGAGAGAGAGAGAGAGAGAGAGAGAGAGAGAGAGAGAGAGGGAGGTGGTGGAGAGAGAGAAAGTCAAAGATGACTTTTGACCCAAGAGAATTCTAGAGAAAAGGTAGGGCCCACCTACATTATAAACTTTGTCTTTTAATCCATAAAACCCTAGGGGCACAATCGTAATTTTCCAAAATTTCAGGGGCATTTTTGGTACTTTGACATATGAGGGTAGATTGGACATTTGGCCATCCAATCAAGGGTAATTCAAGATTCTCGAGGGTTGGCTCGACCAATTTTAAGGCTCGAACTCGAGAAATTTCAACCTCAAATCGAATTAACTAATCGATCGTATTTCGATTCTATTCGACAAACTATTCCAAAAACTAATCGATTTTCGATTTCCAAATTCTCAAAATATAATTTTGAGGGACAAACGAAATTCACGGTCATTCTATCGTCCGAATTTCACTATTTACGTAAGATGAGTTTCAGGGCGTCACAATATTTGGGTAGATATTTTGGGCTGAATTATTGATTTTGCAATGATGAGAAAGAGACTTGTGGTGCCCACCAATAATTCACTTCATTTCTCTCTTGAAACACAAGAAGGGCATTTTGGTAATTTTGCTGCACAATTGGACTTTTCAAAAATTTTGGCCACTAAGGGCAATTGACAGAAATGCCCTTTGATCGAAATGGAGAGATGTACAGTTTTCAAGGGTAAATGAGTCTTTTCCCATTTCCAGTCCAAATTTCATTTTTTTGAACACTCTGAGGCGAACCATGAAATACCCATACTTCGGATGAGGCGACATCCAAAATATTGCTATTGGAATCCTTGAAAGTCCGACATCCAATTTCGAAGTCCGATTCGTGGTTAATCTCGATCAATTGAAATTTCAGCATATCTCAAACTAACAGACGGTTTTTAGGAATTACGCGTATCGACCCGCGATTAATATCACGTTTAAGAGTTACTCAAACCATGACGACTTTGGTTATCATGTAATTGCGAGGGTCCTTCACTAGTCTCGATGGACACGATCGTTAGAAAATGATTTAAGGACGTTTGGAATCCATTCATGGTCAAACCGAATCACCTGTGTTCCAATCGTAAGGTATCAACAAACCTTTCCTTAACCATTCTAGGATCAGCTTTTAATGGTTCAAAATATTCCGTCGACAATCCTTATGACCAAAGAGTCAATCCAAGATCGAGTTCTTAGGTCCACGTACTTGATTTTCCTAGCTAGCCATTCCTCATTAGTTAGCCTTCTCAAGAGGGATCGGTTCTAAGTGAGATTTAACTGAAATACATCAATGAGACATTTCATTCATTCAAAGCTTCAAAAGTGAGTCGAAATACGGGATGTCACAAATCTGAACTTCGACCTATGCCGTACATCATCGATCTACAATCATATCGCACTAGGCCCTCTAGGGCGCCACATAGTCAAAAGGTAAAGGACCAACAAAACCAAGATCATCCTCCAAATGGCCGTAGATTGAAACGTACCGGTGGGGGACTTCCCCCACATCCGGACTCCGATCTACCCACGGGGTGACAATCACTTGGATAAACTCGAGTCCCGACGGTCTCGAGATCTCATAGGGTGCTACGCTCCAACTCACACGTGATGGCACCCCATAGGTAATAGTAGGTGGACTAGCCATGAGGGTTACCTAAAAAAATGTCATCACCAAAGGGGTGAGAAACTCAGCAAGTCAAATCTCTAAATCATCGGCTAGACTATGTAATGAAGGGAACATGTAATGATCAACCGTAAGCACCAAGCTCCATTAAGCAAGACATCAATAATCGTTTCAAATTCATATTACTTGGGAAAAATGCTTAAGGGATGGTATGCTATGATTAATGCACACGCAAACATGATGTCGTCTCATACCGCCTCGGAGATCGGTCCAGGTCACACAACAAGACTACCCAGTCACACACGCAGGTCTTTCCATACACTCCATGGGGTATAAATTCAATTGAGTACGAAGCTCAAATCCGTGATTCTCGATCGCTCCTTCTTATGTTACACAGAGCCATGTCCATGCACGCATTCAACATGTGCAATGATTTGCCATGCTAAACTCACCATACATGTTATTTATTATAGCGGCTGGGATACATGATATCACCTATCTTGAATCCTGATTTATTCTTCTTTATTATTTTTTTCCATTTATTCAAAAAACCCCCCACTCACAAGTGTGTGTGTGTGTGTGTGTGTGTGTGTGTGTGTGTGTGTGTGTGTGTGATATATATAAGCTACAAAACAAGATTAAGTAGTGTATCGGTTTATTTGTCAAGATAGGATTATGAAACCTCACTTTCTCCACATTACTTGAATCCTACCCCTTAGCCTCTCAACCACCAGTTCATTTTCTTCCTAACTTGACCTTTACTCGTCACATTACCCCGAACCTAAACTCTCGATTAGTTCCACCCTATAAGTAAAATGTCCTTATAGTATGATTTGCACTTCAATTTCCTATCGAGATCCAAAACCGTCCCCGAACAGTTAACCGCTCGAAAACCAACTCCCCAAAACTTCACGATACTAAGCCACCACCTTTAAACTTTGCTCGTCCACACTATCACTTTAGCCGAGCCCTCTCAAAAATTCCAGTATCACCATTCGCTGTAATTTAGCGCCCACTATTTTCGCTCGAGCCTCTCGAATATGTATTTCACCAACACTGTGACATGCGAAATCATCCGACCTTTGAACGGTCTACGACTCCCACTAGAACCCATTGGACTCGAGTTGCACCGCAGGGTCCCGCCACACCAACGCGTCCATATGACTAAAATCCAACGCACTCTACCTCCTTATTTCGCCCTAAAACAAGCACGATTAACTACCACGGTTGCGACCCGTATATCCAGTAACCCACACCTAATAGCAATTCTTTTGCCTCATAGCCCACCATTTCCCAACTACATTAAACGAGCCTAGCAAATGAGTTAGAGATAAAACTCGCCTTGGTTCTTTGTCACACGTCAAAGCTTAGGTTCGCCTATATCCGGGAAGTCGTCGGGCACCGGCTTGAACGAGGAGAGCTGCACCACTTTGAGTGGTTGAAGAAAAAGTCACACGGAGGGAGGGGAAATATCGGAGTGATGTGGTCGAGGTGAAGTATAAGAAAAGTGGGTCTGTAAAATTTTGGGGTCTTCGCTTCTAACATGCGAGTGAGCAAGTGGGCCTCACGGCCATTTCATTCCAGCTCTCACCGAGGGCCTTCAGCAAAAATTAAGGAAAAGATGAGGCCCATTTTTCACCAAGTCTTAAGTTGGTCATTCGTTGGGTCTCCTCCTCTTGGACTCACGGCTTAAAATGGCAAGTAGCCTAATTCTCCTAGAACTTTGCCCAAACCGGTTAGGGCTGAAACGCGACTTCATTTCATTTTTTTTTAACGAAGGCTGCTGTCCCGAGTCTCGAATTGGCTGATGATCCAAATGACCCCTCCCACGGCCGGGCCCAAAATGCCAAGATTACAAAGCTGGTCCCTCGATCGGCGTGTAACTTCTCGGGCCCATTAATTGATTCGATAATCATGTTCAAAATTCCGCTACTTTTCATTGCATAAGTCAGCTTTACAATCCGTTTCGTCTAATCCTTATTTATTAAAAACTATAGAATGGGATGTCACGGTTATGATATGAGACATCATGTCAACTCTGCCATCCCATCAATAAAGGGCCAACTTATTCCTTAGCTTCAAGAACCTTTTCTTTTCCTCATCTGTCCACGGAAATATTGAGGTTCACACCATGTTTTCTCTCATTCCTACTATGAATGCAAAACAAAATACGGATTACTGATAATTCATGATGCATGAAATGGTAAAACAAATATACCATACTGTGGGAAATTTTGATACTAATACATCGGTACCAAAAACAACTCAATCGGACACTCTACATGCCCTCACATACCACTAGAAGCCTTTGCGTATGGGCTTCACGAGCCGCATGTGCACGGCAAGTGTTGGTCAACGGTCAGCATTGATCGGTCAACTATCAACCGTTACCTGGATCGAATCTTAGTTCGGGTCGGGTCGAGTCTCGATTGAGTCGCCACCTTACAATGCCATGTAGGCAAACATATCGGTGCTACGTAGCGTCATGTCGGCAAGGCGGTTCACGCTGGTTGAGTCACTTGCGCCGCATGTGGGGGTGTCACGCCCATGCCCATTGCCATCCCTCGGCGCATGCGGCCCGCTCTAGCCTCTTTCGGTGACGAGCGATTACTTTCCAGACTAGTACTGACGGGCACATTCCAACTGTATAATTATATTTCACTCCACCGAACAAATTTTTCAAAATTTGCCAAAAAATGTACTAATGAGCAAAAATAGCCTTAACCGAAACTACAACGAAGAATAGATTCTAAAACATGCCAAATTTGGTTCATACAATGTACTACAATTAGGAAAACAGGTATAACTCACTCTGATACCATTGATGGATACTAAATCCTTATTTCTAAATGAAACACGTGCGGAAAACATGCCCAAAGTATGCCTGGATCAACGATCGTTCACGAATACATCACACGAGGGACGTACCGTATAAACCACAGTTTAGATGTCACCTTTTTCTATGTGTTAAGATGAGGTCATAATGTTTAATTATGTCCGCAAGTGCAATAACCCACATATGTGATGGATGCTTTTCAGCAAAGTAGATATGTGAACTCAAATTAGACATTGAGTATGTCTAAACTATCAACTATACGATATTAAGTGGAAAGACATACGTTTCACGGGAAGGAGAAAATGCCATAATACATATTTCATACTACGTATGCATGAGACAACCAATGAGAAATGGCAAAAAGTTTTTTATCTCAACTTTCAAGCCGTGTGAAACTCTCGAGGATTAGCATACCTCATTTCATGCCCTCAAAACTCTTTCTTATTCTCAAGATTTATATTCAGTATTTGCTATATTAGAGTATTACCAATGGTCGTGAGATTGATTCGGTTTAATGTAACATTTCTAGAAAAGTGAGCTGAAATAAGATTGAGAGGTTGAAGGGAAGAGGAAGATTGATTTAGACTTTGAGTCACGTGATAGTTGTATATTTTCAAACCGATCAATTATGATTATTTTGTGTAATCATAATTGTGAATACAACGAATCATGTTTAAAAGAGATCTAGAGAGATATAAATGTGATTGATCGATCTAAAGTATGGCATAAGAAAATCTACCCTTGATTATGTCCAATTTTGAGCTGCTATATACTCTCGACGGATGTATGGCAACAAGCTCTCAATGTATGCTGGTCGTACGGATTATTTATTGATATAAACCTTGTAAGCCCTTTGTGAGTGAGTGGGAGTTGTTAGTCCTTCGTGGGCAAGTAGGAGCTGTCGGCCCTTTATGGGCGAGTGAGAGATGTTGGGTTAGTTACGGTGGTTCGCCCATGTAGTCAACCACTCCTCTTTTCCCCTATAGATAACTGCCATCATCAAGTTTAAACGTGAAGATATCACGTTAATAAAATGTGGTCAATTTCCATCTTCTCTGCCTGTCATTTTTTTAGTATAGACATAGAACACAGAGTGAAAAAGAGACGACAAACTCCACTCCATTCTCCAACGCGTAATCAAAGTGACGAACCTCTTAAGACTACAAAGGCGACATCTAATCTGTGGTTTATACGATACGTCCCTCATGTGATGTATTCGTGAACGATCGGTGATTCAAGTTTACTTTGGACATGTTTTCTGCAGGTGTTTCGTTTAGAAACAAGGGTTTAGTATCCATCACATGGCTTGTTTCTTTCTATCGGCGAATTGTGAAGAACTCTAGTATTATCCTAGCTTCCAACACCAAATACATAAAGAATGGATCTTTTGGATGGACAACGGCTGCTCACAACGCTTTTGAAATGATCAAATAGGAACTTTTGTGAGTCTCCACTTCTTGCCCTTTTTTATTTTGATAAATTATTTGAAGTTAGATGTGATGCAAGTGGAGTTGGCATTGGAGCTGCTCTTGTCCAAACACAAAGTTGTTGGCATATTTCGGTGAGAAGGTGACAAGCTGAAGAGGGGAAGGATGATGCAAGCAAAGTCGTACATTGGACAACTAGAGAGATATTATGGGATTTACAATGGGTTGGGCAACTAAGGAGATATTATGGGGTTTATAATTATCGATGCTATCCTCACCGGTCAAAAGTGTTAGAATGCACTCGGACTAACACCTGTTTGTGCACAATCAAATATACCCCTTGATCCCACATAATGCTTGTTTACAAATCTTCTCCGGAGGATGTGTTTGAGTGTCGGTCTCACCCACTTGCGCACGAGTACTTGTTACATGCCCACTTGAATGCTGTTGCACACTCTTTTGCATTGGATGTGGGCATTTATTTTAGGAGACGTTTTTCTTCTCATTTAACTGTTTCGATTATGGGCTTTTCAAAATTGAGGTTGGCTCTCTGCGGTAATAGAAAGTCTAATAAAATAGTGGATTGGATTGCTAAAGTCCGAAGGAATAAATTCCTACCTCAAATTTGGCTTTTTAGCTAGTGAAGGCCGGTTCCGGTTCCACGAAAAGGTGGAACAAGAACCGGCCGTTGAAAATGCCGATTCCGATTCCAAATCGGAACCAGCGGTTCCGAGCCGGTTCCGATTCCAGTTCCTTTTTAATATTAATTTTTAAAATAATAAATAATAAAATAAACATAATAAATTATAAATTATAAAATACAATCAAATTGTACATTGTAATAAAATATGAGGAAAAAAAAGAGAAAGGAATGGGCTTGAACTTAATGAATTATCATTAAGCGCCTACATATCTTCTTGGGGATAGAAGAATCAAAGCCCATGTAGTTCTTTTACCTTTGAGAACCCCAACTTACCTTATCGTCAATCGTCGCTACCCGTTGTGGTACCCGTGGCAGTGGTATCTCCAATATCATCGCTAAAAAATTTGTGTTCACGATCCAGCTCTTGGTGTCGATATTTCGCCCTCGTCCAATCGTCGACACAAGCTTGAGCTTCCACAGACTCCGGGCTTAATCTTGAACTGTGAGAGTCCAAAATTAATCTTCCAACACTAAATGCTTGTTCAACTGCAACCGTTGAAGAAGGGGTTGCTAATATCTGACTAGCGATGAGGGCGAGAACTAGATAATCGATTTGGTGATTCTTCCACCACTTCAGGATTTCGAAATCTATACTATGTTCTGCATCACAAAACTCAAATTAAGTGGTTAAATATTTTTCTAATTCAGAAATACTATCTGTTGTCCCTTTTTGTTTTTTTTTGCCTAGTCTTAAGTATATTATACCCTCTACTAAGTAAACTACCACCTTCGCTACGTGAGGCGGTAGATTGTAAAGATCCGGAATCATTTAAACAATATCTACTACAAAATTCTCCATATAATACTACTATAAATTCTTTAACATCTCCTAGTATATTTGAAATATTTATTGAATCTTCCAAATGTAAACAATCATGATAATACACATTCAAATAATCTAGTAAACCGTCTAATTTAATACGTGGATCAAAAATAATACCAACTAAATAGACAAGAGAAATTTACAAATAATAATGCAACCATTTTCCTTGCATTACTAAAATAGTTCGAGCTAATTCGGTATCATTTTCATATTCACTAAAAATACTACCAATATTAACACACTCTATTAAAAATAAATGCGTAGTAGGATAATAAATACCAGATAAAGTCTTAGTAGCATCATTAAAAATTTTCAAAAAATCTAAAAATTTTTTGCAAATGTCCAAATGTTGAGGAAGTACAGTAATTTCGGAAATATTTTGTGAAATAAACATACATAATAAATCTTTATAATCAAAAGTTTGCCGAAGCAACTCGTACATAGAATTCCAACGAGTCAGAATATCTTTTGGAAATCTTCTTGTCCTTCTCCCATTTCGTTTACAAAATTTTCCTCATGATTTCATAAAATGGGGATGACTCCATAAAAATTTAATTGCACCCTTTATTGGGGCGAGAGAAGTGTCAAGAGTTCGTAAACCATCTTGTACACATAAATTTAAAACATGACAAGCACATCTAATGTGAAAAAATTGTCCGCCAAAAGTGGGTTTGCAAATATTTTCTAATTCGGAAATAGAAGCGGTATTTACGGCGGCATTATCAAAACCAATTGAAAATACTTTATTTATCAAATTATATTCTTCTAAAACTTGCCTAATTATTCTATAAATATTATGAGCCAAATGTCTTTCATCAAAAACTCGGAATACAATAAGTCTTTTTTGAATCGTCCAATCGTCACCTATCCAATAACACGTGACACCCATATAAGAATGAATTTGCGAAGGATCACTCCAAATATCGCTACCTATATGCACACATCCATTGAATTCCGCAAAAAAAATTTGCTAAAGATTTTTTTCCTTTTTTATAAAGATGAAAAAGTTCGCGTTTAAGAGTATTTTTTGGAATAGTTGGCGCTTGCGGAACCAACGCAGTATTTATCAAATATTTCATATTAAAATTTTCACCAGTATTAAACGGAGCATGATCAAGGGCAACATATTCAGCTAATGTTTATTTATAAAGTGCATCGGTGTAACGGAATATAGGATGAGGATTAGAAGTGGTGTACCCGGAAATTTGTTGTTGCGTATTATCGATCCCCGCTTGCGTTGAATGTTTTTTCGTCAAATGCCGACGGAATGTTCCGTAGCCGTCTCCTTTCGTAAATTTATATGTTTGCGAACAATATTTATATATTATACTTACCTTCGCCTTCATTACGTACATTATCGAAGTGTAGCCACAAGTCGGATGTATTATCTCGGCCCTTCCGTTCCGGCTCATTTGCCATTGACGTTTCTTCGACACCGGTGGGAGGATGAAGACTTTCTTGTGTTGGGATGTGCTCAACGTTCGGAATCGAGACATAGTTGATATTATCGTCGTCGTCTTCCCAACTTGCATACTCACGAGGATCATATTCAAGAATGGGATACTCGGAATCTCCCATAGCCATCTTGCCCTTGTCGGCATTTCTGTTTCCACTTGCCATTTTTGAGAGAATTGATCGGAAATCTGATTGAGAGAATTGAGTCGGGATTGAGAGAATTGAGAGAATTTGAGCGATTTGAGAGGATTTGAGAGAATTTTAGAGAATTGTTCGGAAAATTTGTGAGAAAAATGAAAGGGGGAACATATGTATTTATAGGCAATAATTGAAAATAATTTTTTTTTTTTTTTCCACAACGGCCAAATTGGCCGTTAGTTGTGCAACGGCCAAAGAGCCGTTTGGGAGGGGGCGGGCCCGGGGCAAAGAGCCCAACGGCTCTCTGCCCCACGGCCCTTTTTTTTTTTTTTCACGGTTCGGAAGCGGCCCGGAACAGACGGCTCTCTGCCCCACGACCCTTTTTTTTTTTTTTTCACGGTTCGGAACCGGCCCGGAACAAGCGGTTACGGGCCAATTCCCACGGTTATGGAACCGTGGGCCCGATCAACGGGCCCAAATGGCATTGTCTATTTTTAGCCCACCTGAAGCCCTATGGGCCTTACTTGTTTTGAATCAAGTCTTTTAGACTCGAAGTCCTCGAATTAGTTAATGATCTGCGTCTTTTCCGACCACCAAAAAAAAAAAAAAAAAGTGTTCCCTCTCGGCCAAGAGAACGTTTGAATCCTTCATGGGCTGGGTTGGGCGAGCCCATCATGAGCAGCCCAACGTTTTCCAAAGCCCAACATTTGCTCCCTGCAAGCGATCGCATTTCAGAGAGAGAAAGAGAGAGATGGCCATTGGCCACCTCAATGGTTGATGGTGGCTTTCGACTGATGCGGTAGCGCTGCACAATGGTGTTGAGAGAGAGAGAGTGAGAGAGAGAGAGAGAGAGGAGAAGAAGAAGAAGAAGAAGAAGAAGAAGAAGAAGAAGAAGAAGAAGAAGAAGAAGAAAATTGAATTTAGAATTTGCTGTGCGGAATTTTTCCATAAAGTGCAAGAATATTTGTTAAAGTCGTATTATTTTGATAATGAAGCTTAGTATGGAATCTCTATTTGTTTGCTGAGTTGTCAAATATTTTAAGGTAAACCGAGTTGTAGATTCACCCTCTAAATTCAAAGGATCTCTATCCTCTTAGTTTACATTCATTCGTTGACATCTTGCGAAGAAGCACAACAAATCTAATGAATCGGCAATCGAATAAGTAATGTTCATTGTTCCGCCACAAGCCCTTTTCCGCTTCACAAGTTTGCCTTTACTTAATCTCTCGTGCTTCTCCTGCACCGTCAACTCCCACTCTCCGTGACAAGTTTCCTTCATATCACTCAAAAGTCCGCTCCATTAAGACGTTGTAATAGTCAACTCCCCCCTTCTTGCCTCTCTAGTTTCTTTTAAAGATCCACCGAGGAGGCATCATCGTATCAGGTCATCAACCATGGCCAGATTTGTAGCTTCGCTTCGCATATTTCTCTTCTCATAGTCGTCGCGATCTCGCTCGCCATTCACATTGGCATCGTCTCTTCATCATCACCAACATCATCGCCTGCTCAGTACCCCGAAGTCGAATATGTCTCCGCCAAATATCATCCTTCATCCTTTGAATCTCCACCGCTGGCTGAAACTGAGTACGACTCCGTCTCTCCTCCTGCTCATCCTCCTTTGGGTCTCTCTTGCTCCTCCAAATCTCCTCCTCCTGATACAGATAGGTACAGCAAAGCACCAATCTCCCCACCGACCGCCTTCGAATCTCCAGAACAACGGCCTCTAGCTTCTCCTCTTCCCTCTCCTCCTGACGAAGCACCAATCTTGCCTGCACCATCTACACCACCGCCTTCTCTACAAACAGAAGACGACGTAGGGTCTTCTCCGAAGCCTAGTCCGGAAGACAAGGACAGCAAAGCCGATCTTTGGCTTGATCATCTCAGCACGTCGTCATGGATGCCTGACAAGTCGAGTTCCAGCAATAGTGATACCGTTGATTCCGTCGTGTATGAACGAAAGCCGGAGAAGCAACCGGAGGAGGAGAATGAGGACGGCGGAGAAGGCAAGGCAGGAAAAGGCGGGGTTGGGTTTGGGGTGGCGATGGGTGTTTGTATGGTTGGTTTGGGAGGGTTGGATGCCTGACAAGTCGAGTTCCAGCAATAGTGATACCGTTGATTCCGTCGTGTATGAACGAAAGCGGGAGAAGCAACCGGAGGAGGAGAATGAGGACGGCGGAGAAGGCAAGGCAGGAAAAGGCGGGGTTGGGTTTGGGGTGGCGATGGGTGTTTGTATGGTTGGTTTGGGAGGGTTGGTGTACATGAAGAGGAGGAAAGGAAATGATGTGCGGAGAACAAGAATCTACACGCAATTGGCCGAGAGAAAGAGTTTGATCTAAGTACTCACATCTATTCAAAGGTTGTGACTTTTTGTTATGATGATCCGGATTTTGTGATAAGTTTGCTCACGACACTTCAAATAAATTTAATAAAACTAATGCAATTAATTCTCTTTGAGTTGAACGTGTATAGGGCCAAGGATTGTTAGCCAAGGGAATAGAGAAAGAATAAGTACGACTCCAATTTGTGAAATTATACGTACAAACAGAAAATACAGAGTAAAAAGAGGATATTCGCAAGGTTTTGAAGTACTTTCACACTAGAAAGAGAATTTCCTTTTGTCCAAAAAAAAAAAAATTGGAATTGCTATATGAAATACTTCTTAACCATAAGAGCCCATCGACGCGGGCATCCATACATAGCGAATTCCAATGGGCTTGAGGGATGAACTACCCAATTAGGGGGAAGGACATTCAAATGCCGGGCTTTATTTGCACGCCTACCCACATGAGAAACACTACCAGCCCAACAAAGCGCGGGACCATTTCCGAACAGCCAGATTCTAACCCTAACGCTTCACTTTTCTCTCTCCTGCACGAGCTTCAGCCCCTCGACAAGAGCTAGGGCTTCGACTTGTGCTGCAGACACTGACAGACGTTGAGCAGATCTAGCAGTTCCTTTACCGGATCTTTATTTATATAATGTGGTTCGTTGTCATGCTTGGCGGAGGATTGACCAGGTGTTGACCAAAAATTAATAGGCGAAATATAAGGTCCAAAACATATTTTAAGCATGGGAAGATGGGTTCTACCCATTGAATATATTTACAATCAAAACCGACGAGAGTTTTTTTTACCCATCGGGATAGGTTGCCCAGAAAGTTGTCTGGTACATTTGTTTGTGTGTGGGTACCTGGTAAATTTATGGTACTCTATTCTATTATATGGATCAATGGCAATTGGAACGGCCAAAGATCTCCCGAATTCAATTACACATCCTAAAACTAGAGATGCACCCATTCCAAAGCGACCAAAATTCAGGTTGAATGGATGTTGGGTGAGGGAGTAATCGCCGGTCAAACTTTTCAATCCCAAGAGAAAGGTCCCCTATACCAAAATCATACCTAGAGATCTTGGAATCGAGCGAAACTTTCCAAAACTCGTTTTTGGAGATGATAAGTCATAAAAACTATGCTCGGTTCTTTACCCAAAAAAAACACTATGCTCGGTTCATTGACCCAAGCCTTAACCCCCGATGCGGGTTGAATTCTCGGGTCTGTAACTTCGTGGTTTTACCTTAAAAAAAAAAAAACGGTTGGGCTCATTGAAAAGCCCTTGACATGAGTGTTTCTACGACGCCAAAAATTACATGAATCAAACGTCGAGAAGAGGACATATGGCCCAAGAAAGAGCGTGGCTCACTCCGTGGCCTCTCGAAACCCAATATACATCTCGTCATTTATGCATTTGAGGAGGGTTGTGTAGCGACTTGGTCCGACAAGGGCGGAAAGTGATCATCGTGGCTAGAGTGCTTGGACAAAGATCGATTCACGGCAGGCTTCTAAAATGGTGAAGGACGCAAGAATGAACCGAACTATGCACCGAATGGGGGGAGAGCAATTGTAAATATATATATATATATATATATATATATATATATATATATGTGTGTGTGTGTGTAAAAACTTGAATTAACTCGTGGAGGTATCTTTTGACGCATTTGCAATGCTTAGTTTTGGAACTCTAAAGTTAAGTGCGCTCAAATAAGAGCACTCCCAGCATGGATGGGCCCTTGGGAATGTATCCATCTGTACGCCAAAGAATAAAATCGTGAGGCTCGGTAAGGGATGGGCCAAAGCAGATAATACATCAGTGAGTTAATCTAAGATATCACATGGTAAGTCTATTCTTAGGCTCCATTTGTTTAGCAAAAAATATATAATTTTCAAGAAAATATTTTTTGGATTTCTCGGCATTTCGGAAAAAATAAATGAGTCAAGAAAAACATTTTCCATCATTGAAAAAAGTATCTTCAAAAGTGAGGAAAATGATTTCCTCTTTTTGAAATGAGAAAATCATTTTTCCTCTTTTTGAAATGAGAAAATCATTTTTCCTCTTCTTTCTTTCACCTAGATCAAGCACATTCACCTTTGTGCACTCCTTTTAATTATTTTAATTTTAATTTTTTATTATCTTTTAATTTTTTAATTTTTTCTTTTCTTTCTTTTTCTTTTTCCTTCTTCTTTGGGTGATCGCCGACCACGGCGATGGTTGTTAACTAGCCTCGGGCGAGCTCGAGCCTTCTTGGGATATGGCAAGCATCTAGTGAGGTGGACTCTCACCCGAGGTTGTAGAAGCTCGGCTCGTCGAAATTTGGCGAGCTATTGCCTCGACAACCAATGGCGAGGCTCTAGCTCAAACTTACCATCCTCGAGTAAGCTCGAGCTTCGCCGGCATGTAGCTAGGCTCAAGCTCACCTACTAGGGGTGTGCAATCGAACAAGGTTTATTCGGAATCTGGATTGGATCACCCAAAAAATAGGTTTGAAAATCGATTTTCATTCAAACCGATCACGGAATCGGTTCTAAATTTTGGGAACCGATTGGAACAGGGCCGATTCTCGGTTTCAAGTGCATAGGAACCAGGCCGATTTTGGAACCGATTTTTAGTAACTGTTAAAAAAAAAAAACTCTACTTTTGCTCGCATCACCTGCTCTATTTTTGGTGGACTATAATTTCTATTGCTCATATTAGAGATTGCTGCTTTTGGGGGGATAGTGAGTTTTATTATTCATCTTTTACTTTGAATCACTCATTATTTTGCTGAAAAAAATAAAAAAAAAAAAAAAAAAACAACGGGTTCTCCGGTAGACCCTAAAACTAGACAGAAAAAACAGGGTAACTATCAAAACAGGATCCGGGACAAACATAGTAAGTTCCGGGTTCCAAAAATTTAGGACATGTTATAACATGGTCGGTTTCGAGGTCTAGGTTTGAAACCTACCCACCCAGCCCATGCTCACCCCTATCGCCCACAAGCCGAAGAAGAATGGAAAGAAAAAAAAGAATAGAAGACAATAAAAGAATAAAAAGAAAAGAGAAAAATTAAGAATAAAAATAATGAAAATTTTGATTTTCTTATAAAGAAAATAAATAATAAAAAAATAAAAAAATTCCATATCAAACGATGAAAAATATTTTTCAATTCATTTTCAGATTTTAGTCAAACACTGAAAAATATTGTTTTCCCAAGAAAAAGACTTCCTAGAAAACATTTTTATGAAATATTACATTTTTACGAAACAAATGGAGCCTTAATCTTTTATCATTCTTTCAAGTCAAGTTCGTATCTTGTGTTTTCTCTCGTTTTCGCATGGCTTTGTAGGCACTAGAACCCTCACGCTCGCAAGGCAAGTCTTGACTCCTGCGCTTTCTATTCCTATAGAAATGCATGCTAGTTTGTCTCAATGTCCGCTTAGAAAGATAGAACTAAGAAAATGTTATTGTATCACCCTTTTTTTTTTATCGAAGCCCCTTTTTTTTTGGTCAGAATCGAAGCCCGTTCAAATGGTAGAAAAATGCATGTTTTTAAGCCGTCATAATGCCGCAACGAAATCTCGAAAGTGTTGGATATGCCATTATACTAGCCGTTTGAATAGCCGAAAATGCATATTCTTAGAATATCATAATCACAAGATTAGATCATGAGATATATGACACGTCGTTGTGTTGCCAATTAGAAATTATGCATGTAAGCAGACTGTCTTAATGACTGTTTATATATGAAATTAGGCCATTACAATGCTAGTAGTTGTGATAGAAATAAGGTATAATGCAGCTGCTGCTGCTTGTTGCTGACATTTCATAAAAATGGCAAGTGTCGGATCGCGAATTCGGTGACTTTTCATCTTATAACCCAGAAGTCATGCATTTCACAAAAAAAAAAAAACAAATAAAAACGTGGAAATCAAGGCTTAATCGATAGGATTGTGATAACCCAAAGGTTATTGTGGAGACGATAAACCTTCCCCACACACAACCGATCCTCCGGACCCTTGAACTGCAGTTCACACAATAGACCTGTTGCGCGGAACAAGCGATCGAACAATAAAATAGACAGAACAAGAAAATAAATCGGACACCGGATGTACGTGGTTCGGTCGTAGAGACTTACGTCCACGGGGAGAGCAGCAACGAATTTCACTATAGAACGAGCGATACACAGAGATTACAGATCCACACTCGAGTAACTCAAACACTCTCAGTATTTTCCAGCCCCAATTACATCCAAGAATGCACACAGTGTTTAGCCCCAAATTCCCAACGAAACAATCTCTCAAACTCGCAAAGGAATTACACAAATCTAACCTCAAGATTTAATCGGCTTCGACACTTGAATTCTTCATGTAATTCTGCGAATAAAACCAACGAATGTAAACCCTCTCAAGCACTCGACGACGAGACGGCCCTTCAAGCAATTCACCCTACGAAGACCAACAAGAATATATCTATATATATGTCGCACCAAAGGACGAGCAGGCCAACTTCTATTCGGATCAGAATATTAGAAAGAGTCGGTCAACCAAAAAGTCCAACATGGACTTTCTTCATTGCACGTAACTCCAGCAAACTTTTCTTTTCTTATCCTTTTCTTTCTTTCTTTGACCCAAATCTTTAACTTGTTCTCTAACCAAATCCTTATCTTGTTCTCTGACCAAAACTCAAACTTCAATGAACATCCAAGTTAGTAACGACGCGAGATCAGTATGTTCCTACGCCAACTTCGAGTATATCCCAAAAATTCCAATTGGATTTCCATGACATATATATATATCGGCTTCCACAAATAATAACTTTATCTCCGATCAAATTTCGTTCGCGGGCTTAAACTCGAGACACATTCCAACAAGACCAGTGGCTTAGCCTTCTTGGAGAACTTGCCACGTTGCTTAGGTAATAGGTTTCCAACGCGCCTGGGATACATTAGAATAGATTGGTGGTAACATCCAATTTGATTAAGCAGTGACCATACGATCCATGTGAACCCTAGACTTAGAATTTAGTAGACTCGTCAAACGGGTGAGGTTGCGTCAGATTTGGATTTGATCGACAATGATCCAACCCAAATAGAGTCATATAACTCATTTTGACTTATTTTCATACAATGCAAATCTAATAACTCATACCCTATCTAGCCCATCTTCATAAAACACATCCACGTTTTACACAATTTAAAAAGACTCATACTCAAATTGAGGGGAGAGTGTGGAGTGAATGAGCGCAAGATCGATGAGACGAGAGAGAATGAAGATAGAGACATAGATAAGGGTTGAGTTTAAGTACGTTACAAATCCATTTATGACCTACCTTCATGCAATGCAAATCTAGTGACTCATACCCGACTCGATCCATATTCTTAAAACCCATCCATGCTTGACACAATCTAGGAATACTCATGCTCAAACCGAGGTGAAAGTGTAGAGTGAGCGAGCATGAGATGAAGTGAACGCGAGAGAAAATGAAAAGAGAAACATAGAAAAAGATTGGGTCTAAGTAAGTTGTAAACTCATTTATTACACATATCATGTTTAAACCCATTGATAACTGATTCATTGAATATAACTACGATTAATACCACAAAAAATCTCAAATTGATACGCCATAAATATACCATAAATTAATTTTTTTACCACAAAAAACTTCAGATTGATACGCATGCGACAAATTTATCCTCCATTAGTTTTTATTAAATTTTAGAACTATTTTGAACTTTCTTTAATTTATGATTGGATTCCCCGTAATAACTCATCAATTAATTGTTTCATACTTTTAATTAATTAAGAAGTGTTTAAAAAGTAAATAGAAGATAGAAATTGGGCCCGGGCGTAATGTGCCCGGGCCCGAGTATGGAAATTTTCCCCGTGCCTACCTCGGCCGCTTATCACGGTGTTGCCATCGTTCGAATCAAGAGGACTAAAAACTAATCCTCGAAAAGCGGTCGTGACCTTTTTTTCCTCGCCGTTCCGCAAATCCCGTCGCGGATAATTTGCTGAGAACGGAGGTTGTGCATGATTCGTACTTCGCCCCGAGCGAATACGTACAAATCAGGTCGATCGAACAATGCAGCAAAGAAATTTGGAGGCTGGTTACGCGCTGAAGCAAGAGTTCCCAGCCCATTTTGGGAGCTCTATTTTGGAAAAGAATTACCGGAGATTGATGAGGAAGAGACAACCCCCGAAACCCCTGGCTATAGGGCCCAAAAAGAGAATGCTGAAGTATGTGCAAGGGAGGAAAACACCAGGGAACAGTATGTGAAAAGCCTTACTGTGTATACCCCGAAGACTGGAAAAAGAGGCTCTGCTGATTTCCAATCCCATATGGAAACCCAACAAGGAGGGGGGGAAAATGAAAAAGGAGGGCCTTCATCCTTCTCCAGTCAACGGAAGAAGGGAAAGGTAATTATGAGGGCTCAACCGCAGAAGAAAATGAAGAGATCTCGTCCCCCAACACAGCACAGCCCTCCGGGAATATCTATAAGTGAAGGAATTTTACTTGAGACCCCTATTCTCTTGGCGGAAGGAAGAAATGAATAGGCTTTAGTGGCTAGCCCTAATAAGCCACTGGGGATTATATGAAAATCTTGAGTTGGAACTGTCGGGGTTTGGGTTCTCCCTCGACGGTCCAGCAACTTCGAGCCATCGTGGCTCATGAAAAACCCAATCTTGTCTTCCTAATGGAGACGAAGAATAAAGAGGAAGTGGTGAATCGTGTGAGGAAAAATCTAAAGTTTCAGCATGTAGTGGCAGTTAATCCCGAGGGCATCGCGGGTGGGCTTGCTATATTTCGGGATGAGGAGGTGGACATACTAGTGGAAGAGAGCTCAAAAGAAATCTTCAACCTGCGGTGTAGGGTCAAGGACCTTGGTACTTTGATGAGGGTGACACTTCTTCATGCCCCAACCGACTTCCAACTCGGATTGAAGCTGTGGCAGAAAATTCGGGAGATTCGGGGGGCAAACCAACTTCCATGGGTGTGCATTGGGGACTTCAACGAGATCATGTATCATTGGGAGAAGCAAGGAACACGGAGAGCTGACCATTTCAGGTTGGTAGCTTTTAATGAGTTCGTTAACAGTGTCTCATTGATGGATTTAGAAAGCAAAGGCTGTACGTTCACGTGGTCTAACAACCGTGAAGGGGAGGCTCTCGTTAAAGAAAGACTAGATAGGGCCCTATGCAATATTGAATGGAGAGTCACCTTCCCAAACGCGGAAGTTTGCGCTCTTCCAGCCATAGGATCGGATCATAGCCCTATCATTCTCAACCTTAACCCCAGCACAAAGAAGAGAAGGAGAGAATTCAAATTCGAAGCACATTGGCTGGATGATGAGGAATGTGGAGAAGTAGTGAGAAAGGCGTGGGGTTATCAACGTAGCGATGAGGAAGACTTCCGAAGAAAAGTGAAAAACGTTACCCAAGCATTACGGAAATGGAGCAAAAAAAGGCACCCTAATGCTCGAGCCACCATAGAAGATCTAGAGAGGAAGCTTACGGCCCTTACAAATAGTCCCGAAAACCCTTCGTACCGAGAAGTCTCTAACCGCATAATAAAGCAAATCGAAAGAGCGTGGAGACAAGAAGAATCCTATTGGTTGATGCGATCAAGGATTAATTGGCTTAAGGGGGGAGATAAAAACACCAAATATTTTCACGCAACCACAATTCAAAGGTGTCAAAGGAATAAAATTTCAGCTTTGAGAATCGACGATGAGGAGTGGTGTCGAGATCCGGGCCACCTAAAGCAGCATATTCTCAGCTATTATGAGACCTTATATGAGTCGGTGGGTGCTAGGAACTTTCAACTTGTGTTAGACCAATGTCCAACACTTGTCCATAGGGATACGAATGAGGCCTTGACAGCCCCGGTCACACTTGAAGAGGTGAAAGCAGCAACTTTTCAGCTAGGGGCCACTAAAGCCCCGGGACTAGATGGACTAAACGGTCAATTCTACCAGAATTTTTGGGAGGATATTCAAACAGATGTCTTTTCCTTGGTCAGAAATTTCTTTGATTCGGGCTCCTTCGATCAAGCTTTGAACCGGACTCGGATTGTGCTCATTCCTAAAGTGGCGAATCCAGAGAGCATTTCACGGTATAGACCAATCAGCTTGTGCAACTATGGGTACAAAATCATATCCAAAGTAATGGCAAACAGTCTCAAACCTTGGCTATCGGGTCTTATCGCTAATGAACAGAGTGCTTTTGTTTGTGGGAGGCGGATCCAAGATAATATCCTAATCGTCCGGGAAGTCTTGCACCAATTGAGAATCGGGGAGAGAAAGAGAAAGTTTCAAGCTATTCTCAAGCTCGATATGCATAAAGCCTATGATAGGGTGGAGTGGGACTTCCTTTGCGCAAGCATGCTAAAGATGGGATTCGGCGAGAAGTGGGTTGGTCTTGTCGGGCGGTGCATCTCCACTGTATCTTTCAGCATAAAAGTGAATGGCGAACCTACTCCATATTTTCTACCATCCGGGGGTATTAGACAGGGGGATCCTCTCTCTCCATATCTATTCATCATCTTGGCTAACACTTTGTCATCCCTATTGCACAAAGGAGTGGAAGATGGTTCCCTGAAGGGAATCAAACTAAGTAGGCACTGCCCTACTCTGTCTCATCTATTGTTTGCGGATGATGCCATTTTTTTCATAGATGGAACTATCGTTGAATGCCAGAACTTAGCCGGTATCCTCAGCCAATCTTGCTTAGCCTCCGGACAAGCTATCAACCTCAACAAATCAGGAGTTTTTTTCAGCAAGGGCTGCTTGACTCCCCTAAAGAGAAACTTAGCTTCCGAATTGAGAGTCTCGGTCATAGACAAAACTGGGAAATATCTTGGTATACCTTAGGACCGGGGCCAAACGAAGAAAGATATGTTTGCATGGATCCTTGCGAGAGTGAACATGAAATTGGAAAGCTGGAAGGAAAAACTTCTATCCAAGGCGGGGAAAGAGGTTTTGATAAAGGCGATAGTGCAAGCCCTTCCGCAATATGCCATGTCGATTTTTAAGATCCCTATATCGATATGTAAGGCAATCGAGCAAAAAATAGCCAATTTACGGTGGAAGCAAAACACAGCAAAAGCCGGAATTCACTGGAAAAAATGGGAAACGCTAAAGCAGAGTAAGATGGAAGGAGGACTGGGCTTTAGGGACCTTATAGCTTTTAACAGAGCTATGCTGGGCAAGCAAGCTTGGAGGGCTGTGCAAAACCCCTCAACATTATGGAGCGGGGTATTCAAAGGAATTTATTTCCACGATGGAGAATTCTGGACAGCAAAGAGAGGGGCCCGACCATCCTGGGGCTGGCAAAGCTTGATAGTAGGCAGAGATGCAATCGCAAAAGATTTAAGATGGGCGGTGAGCGATGGACATAAAATCAAGATCGGAGAGGACAAGTGGCTACCATTCGGAGTGATAGGAGGCCACGCAAACAGAGATGACCCCCATATGGTGGCCGATGTGATCATCCCCGGTACCAGATTATGGGATGAGCATAAGCTAAAAGAAGCTTTCCAGGAAGACATTGTGCAGGAAATCATGAACACTCCTATTAACCCGAGGGCTACAGGGGACAGTTTAATTTGGATAGGCGGTGCAAATGGAAAATACTCGGTCAAAGAGGGCTATCACGGTGTCGGAAGGGAGTCAAAACAGAACAATCTAAATATCGCTACCACCTCATACCAGCCACCCCAAAGCCTATGGAAATCGATCCGGCAAATTCCTATATCCCCGAAGATCGGATTTTTCTTGTGGAGTGTGTGTCAGAACGCCTTACCATCAAAATAAAGTTTGTACAAGAGGAATCTAGCCCCCGATCCGTTGTGTCCCGTGTGTCACTACTCCCCCGAGACGCTTGAACACCTGTTCTCGCTTTGCGGATGGGTGCAAGAGATATGGGCGGATACAAGGTTCAAATTAGGCATATCACCAGCTCAAGTTCGGAGGATGGACAAGTGGATTGCTGAAGCTCTTACCAGTAATCAAAGCCCCCAAGCACTTCTCGCAAACGTCCTTTGGCGCCTATGGAAAGAACGAAATAGCGTGGTATTTCGAGGGAGAAAACCCAGATCTGCGTTAATAGTGCACGAAGCTGAGGCGGATAGTGCGATTTTTGACAAAGGGTTGCCAAGCCAATGGAGCACAAGAGGAAAAAGAACGGACTCACCTCGGATGTGGAATCCGTCGGGACCGGCGGCATGGAGATTCAACGTCGATTGCTCGTGGAAAGTGGGTGAGAAATCTGGATCCGTGGCCGGAATCTGTAGAGATGGCGGAGGCGTCATCGTAGCTGGATTTGCGAAGGAGGAAAACGCAGGCTCTGTGCTGGAGATGGAAACCCTTGGAGTGCTACAAGCCCTTCGTGTGGTGCGGGCAGAGAGAGATAATAAGAAGCAGATGTTGGATTCGGTGGGTTCTTCTTCATCCGTACAAGAGGAGCAGCAGAGGGTAGATATCTTTACCGACAACGTATCCATTCCAAAGCTTCTACGGATGCCTAAGGAGAGTCCATGGGCTTTTAGAGCTCTATTTGAAGACTGCATAGCTATTATAGCCCAACTAGGCAAAGAAAAAATTAGAGTAGTCCATATTCCACGAGAGGCTAACGGCGCTGCGGATTGGGTCGTAAAAGCCCACCGAAAAAATTTGCTCCCTCTCGATCGGATGGTTAAACCCCCCCCAACCCCTATGGGATCGATATGTTACGACTATATGAGCACCGACTACCGTAGGTTTTCTTATTATGAATGAAAGGTTACAACCTTTACCGACCAAAAAAAAAAAAAAAAAAGCTGGCGGAACACGTGGCTCGTGGTCTCATCCATACATAAATTGGAAGTTTTTGCTCGGAACACATTAGCTTATTAATTGACAAGGCGTCAGAGACGGGGATGGTCAGGTCGTCGACAGGTAAACGCCGTAACAATCGTACGCCGGTAGTGGCTGATGATGGGATTGATTGGACAGAGACAGAGACAGAGACAGAGAGAAAATTCGGCTTCGCACTCTGCTTTCGTTACCCCGACACGTGCACATGCAACGATGGCCGTGTCCATCCATCCTCCAAGATGCACCCCTCTTCGTCGAGAGGGCCTCCCGCGTTGTCGCTCGTACGTAATTTGATGGGGGCAATGACTTTGGGAACTTGATTCGGTTCTTGGGTAGGTTGCCGTCCCTCAGGTCGGACCGGCTGTCGGCGAGGTATTGTCCGCTCTAGCCATGGCTAATACGCATGCTGAAGGTTTCGTGCTATAGTTTAAGGTTTGTAGGGATTATCTATCGGGCCAACTGTTCATTTCTGGCAACGTGAGATCGGAGGCTTTTAAAATGCCCTACTACTCTCTAGATGCCATGTGAGGGTGTGGATGGTGGGTGATTGAGATGGTCATCGGTCGGGGACTTCCTATGGTGGTTGCTAACGGTGGGTTGTTGATAGGGTGAGCATGGTTCCATATTACATTGCATGCGGAGTAGTTTTTGAGTTTCAACAATTGGGAAAACCAATATGAGAGGCAAGTTCTAGTAAGTCTTTGTGTTTTTCTAGTTTCATGTTTTTGCACGATTCCAAGGCATTTCATGACATATGATGATGAGCGCATAATTTGGAATCACTAATCTAAGTTGTCTATTTCCGAAGATATTTATGACTTAGGCTTTTACCATGTTAATTTTCATATTCTACGTGCGTCTAAATATAAGTTGTGATCGGTAAATAATAGCAGTAAGTGAGAGCCATTGAAAATGAAGATTCACTACAATCGTTTATTTAAGAATATAAGTAAAATCTAAGTAAACCTTGGAACTTACCTTGAAAGCTATGACGGGGTAGGTTCCCGATTCTAAAGTGTACATAGTAAGTTTCGAGTTCTAAATATTGGAGAATCAATTCTGACATATAGGACCTAGATTCCAATCAACTTTGGAACTGCTCACCCCTAATCGTTGATGGCCATGGTCATTGGAACACAGGCCCACTCATCAATAGAGTAAGAAAAAGGAGAGAAAGAGTGAAAAGAGCATTTTGGGTATACTCTTTTGTTATATTTGGATCTCGTAACAGTCGCGCTGCCAAGTAATAATGATTACAATATTAGTACCTAATTGATGTAAGTATTAATTAATTCTTTGTACATGTTCGAAAATGTATTGGGGAAACTACATTTTTTAGTCCCTCTATAGTTTCAGGGGACTTCACTTTTGATTTGTATGCTTAAATTGTGTTATAATTCTAGTTATAGCACAAGTCTCCACTCCAGTAACAAGTCACTTTGTCAAAATTTCCATTCGATATTCAACGGAAATTACTGAGTCGGCACTATTTATTAGCATATGATGCCCTCGTGTATAGCTTCTTAAAAAGATTACACTTTTAATCCTCGTATTTTTAAGGATGATCGATTGTAGTTCATTTCCTTTGGTTTAGTGACAAAAGTAGTCCTTATATTATTTTTCAAGCAAAACGTGATTACTTTCATGACACTTCCATTCAGAATGTTACGAAAAAAATGTCGAATCGAGGCCAACTAGGCAACTATTAATTAGGGATTTTCTAACTTTCAAGTGCGCCCAACCCAAGTGATATCCAATTAAGTCGACCAATAAACGAATAACATCATGCCGTACCATATCAACTGTCAATAGCAAGATGATAGTTGATTTACAAAAAAGGAGTCACGATGCATTGTAGATTAAGTAGCACCGATACCAATATGCGACACGATACGACATGATACGTTGACACGTCATTTCTAAAAAAATAGAAAATCCCGATACATTGATTACACATTATTTTTAGCGATAAGTTTCTTCTTATTATGTTAGGGATTCACGATTAGTTTTTTTTTTTTTTTTGTTGGTTGGGTATATTAATTTTGGAGTGGCTGAATGTATAAATTTAGTATTATATATATTATTGGTAGATATATATTTTTTGATCTCAAATTTATTGAAGATGTTTAAAATTGATCCCGTGCGTATCGAAATTGTGTGCCAAAGTACTGAATTCGCGTGTCGCTGGCATGTTCCGAGCGCTAATCATGTGTCTAATGTCTGATATTTATTGATCATCTGTCCGTGCTTCCTAGATTGCAGATAGAAAGGTGCAATTGTCATTGTTAAGAAAAATCCCAATTGAGTCTCGGTACACGTCAGAGAGGGAGGTGGGATTTTACCAAAGAACATAGAACATGGTTTTATCTCCCATGCACTGAGAATGCAATCTTGTGCAGATCCTACTTTTTGCATGGGAGGGGCCCCACTTCCACCACATGAGGCTGAAGCCTGCACGTGGCAGCACCAGATAAAAATCCTTATGTTTTTAGGCCTGATTAGCAGTAGTGTATCTGGCTAGGTGGGGACCACTTAAGATTTGCAGGCCAACAAGGCAAAATTTCGAAGAGCGGCCTAATCGACCGGGTTGACTGGGCGCACCGAAACGTGAAGCGACTGAGCTGACCCGGCAAACCACGTGACTCGCTTGCCCCGTTTGATTATTCCCTTTTCAATATTGCATGCATTGGGGGGACATGTTCCGCTCTTAACGTAAATTAATTTATATCTGTCAAAGTACCGCTGTACCCATCACCACTTGCTTCGAAAATGGGCAGAACAGAAAAGAGGAGCCACGTCGGATGTCGTATTATTAATTTTTTTTTAGACGAGGGCGTCTGGAAGTCCTAAAATTTATCGAGAACGTGAACTCGAGTCTTAAAACTTTTTAAAAAATGTAAGTAAATTCTAAAGCTAATGAGAAAGTGCAATTGAGTCCTAAAACTTTCAAAAGTCTAATCAAGCCATAAAACTTGCCAAATTGATGAGATCGAATTTTTTCGATGATTGCACTTTTTGAAAGTTTTGGGACTCGATTGTACTTTCGTGACAAGTCTTAAAACTTGATTGCATCTTTTGAAAGTTTTAAGATTTAATTGTACTTTCATTTCAACTTTTAAGATTTGATTACACTTTTTGAAAATTTTCTTGCTTAAATGCACTCTTGCGACAAGTTTTAGTATTTCGAGTGCCATTGTCCCTATTTTTTTTTTTTTTTTGCCAAAATGTTCAGCCCTATTGTTCTCGTGCGTTTCCACCGTATGATCAGGTAATATGAGATTTATGTACATGGGGATGCATCAAAACGGGTATTGGGTTATCAATGCACCCGGGTGAATCGAATCAATTCCATGCAAGAATTAGACTTAGTCGCATGAATAGCTAATAAGAAAGGATTAGTGGAAGAAAATGAGGGTTTTGATTCAGGAGAACATGAGTATTTGGGTGGCCCGTAGTTTAAGGGAACTTAACAAAAAGAGGTCTGAATTTATTGCATTTTTGTCAATACTGTTTTAAATATTTCCATTTAGCCAATTTTGTCCAAATAGTTTGAAAGGGATTAAAAGGGTCCCATATAAATTACTGTGACATGGTATATTTGCAATGAATTCACATTTAGATTTTTGCCTTTTAGAACTTGAGATCTCACTTTGATCGGAAGGATACGTGACATTGATATGGGGTCATTATTTATCGAACTAAAAGACCCAAAATAAGAAAGAAACCTAAAAAGACATTTTTTTTTAAAGAAAGAAAACGAAAAGCATATTCATTTTAAAAGAAGGGCATTGGGCGGATTTTGGTAGTGGAAAGGGTCGCAGCTCTGCCTTGTCTTGGCCACGGTGAGGGCCGACGACCCTCGCCGCACTTAGGGAGGGCCATCAGCCCTTGCACTATGGAAATGACTAGTGGTGCTCGGCGTACGATGGCCCCCCGTCATCGAAGAGAAGGCAGAGGGGCCACCCCTGCCATTACCATACCTCTAGCTGGGAATTTTTTTTTTTTTTTTAGTTTTGGATTTTTATCTTATTTTTTTTTATTTTGGATTTTTTTTTGTTTCTTTTCTCTTATTCTGACTTGGCAACACATATCCTCGAAAAAAATATAAAAACACCAAGTTATCTTTCCAGCGGGTCCCACCGTCACATAAAAAAAAAATTTGGGTGATAGAAGGTGGGAGGACAGCATTGCCCTAGATATAAAAACAGGCTCATTATTGTTGTTTAGTGAGTGACAACTATATTGGGGAAGGACACTAGAGGAAAAATAGTACAAACACCATCTTGGTTAAATGCCAACAATGAGCGAAATCTCGAGTCGTATTTGGAGAGTGATTTTCCTTTGCAAATATTAGATGATGGCATTAGATATTGTTTCCTCCCAATCTCGTAAGATTTGTGTGTTCATAAACCGGTTGGCGGGATTTGATCAGATGACATCTAATTTTTTGAAAATTGTCCCAACCAAAATTGCACAGAGCTTGGGTTGTTCACATTTATTTTCGCTTTGCACTTTTTGCTAATCTTGCGGCGCAAACACTTTGATTTTATTTTATCCCGAAATACCAAATGCACTCATAACATATATTTATTGACATAGAGATTCACATATAGATTTCACATACAAATTTCAGCGGGAAAGTTTAAAAAAAGCACTTTTTTTTAAGTGTAAACAAATATAAAAAAAATGTGTAAACAAATATACCATAAAAGTATAAATATGTAAGTCGCATTAGTAAATGGCTGTTGAATAAAATAGGAATGTACTTGTTGTATTTTTTCACTTATCATCCCTTTCAAAAAAGTAAAAGAAATCCGAAAGTGAAGGGGAAGCTAGAGTGGGATAATTTTTCCACATTAATATACAAAACAAAGATTAGATTGCAAAGGAAGTAAAGATGCGTTTGGTAGTCAAGATAAAATTCAGGATATGATAAAATTTATCATATTCTATATTTAGTGCCTGTCTAGGACATGATATGGTGAGATATAAGAGAGATATAGCCTAGATAAAATTATCCCATGAGGGAGGTGAGATAAAGGTGAATAGGATTTCTAATAACCCTAATGCATTAGTTATTTTTTTTCTAATAACAATTTTCTCAAACTAATAAAATTAAAATAGTATTAGAATATAAATAATATTTTATTTCTACAATAAAAAATTCAAAATAATGAAAAAAATGCATTATTATTTATTCCCATTTTTATTTATGTATTCAAATTTATTTCTATCTTATAATATAAATTTTTTATATTAATTACATATTTTAGGTATTTTAGTAATTTAGGAATATTAGTATAGTTTGTTATTTAATAAAATATTATTAGAGAATGATGGAAGGGAAAAATAAATTAAAAATAAAAGAATTAAAAAAGAAACTGAACAATAATAAAAAAAAAATAGCAATAAAAATGAAGTAGGCAAGAGTGTCATGAAGGATTCTTATCATTTTTATTTGTGCAACTTTTAGGTTCATTTACACTAATATATCATTCATACCAAACAATAGATAAAATAGAATGTGAAAATATTTGGCTTTATTATTGCCAATTACCAAACAATGGATAGGATATAACAAAAGCCCTGGATTTTATATCATATCCTATCCAGTTCTATCATGTTTAGAAATAACTTGGATATCCTTTACCTCCTCAAATATGTCCTGAATCAACCAATCAAATTTTGACCCAAAAAAAAAAAAAACAATCAAATTGTCCCAATAAAAAAGAAAAGTCCATCTACCAATGGATCTCTTGCATACCAAAGAGAGAGAATGATCAATTGAACTCGGAAATATAAAAATTGACAGAGATTGGCTTACCTCAAAAAATTTCTTCAAACACAAGTGGAGTGTGGACACACCCAATATGGTCAACGTGGAAAGAACCCACCTCTATCATCCAATAAGGGCACTAAAAGTTGCAAAAGAAAAAGGCATGGTCCTCTCCTATGCAAATATTCAAGGGTTCCATAAAAATCCTAAAGGAGCCCACTTGCTTATTTGTACCCAAAATTGGCCAAGATTCATTTGTATTATCACTTTTGGATAATGATACAAATGATCCATGAAATTTGACCCAATGTATAATGTAGTTCCCGAACGTTTTATTTATACAATGTAACCCTTGAGCTTTATTCCAATAAGTAATGTGATCCCTTAATTTTAATTTGTTCAATATGCCCCTGAACTTTTGGTAAACATTCAATTTAGTCACCGAACTATATGAAAATGTTCAATATTGCACTTCCATTAATTTAAGTTCACCGACCACATTAATTTTTTTTTTTATCTAGTTCATAGACCAAATTGAACATGCACCAGAGCTCCGGAGATCACATTAAATAATCTAAAAGTTCGGAGACGGCATTACATACTAGACAAAATTTTAAAAATCTCATTGAACAAATTAAAAATTTTATAGAATGTGGAAATTATTTATGTCATTTTCCTTTTTATCTCGTTCTGGTGGGCCATCTCCTCTTCAGGAGTACCTCCCATTTGGCCGTTGTCGTAGTGCGCGCACCTTTCAGCTGGCACTGTTGCACCTGTCTCTTGCAGTTTGTAATGCTGCTGTCTCCCTGTACACTGTTTTCCTTCCAAAATACAGAAATTCCCCCACAATGATGCTCGTCCACGGGTGATTGTAAAGATTGGAAGGGTCATATCCACTTCATCTCCAGTAAAAAAAAAGGGTAATTGTTAAAATTTTTCATTTTAATCATACTTAAGAAGTTGACCTTAAAAAAAAAAAACAAAATCATACTTAAGAAGACAAAGTTATAGTAATGCACTGGGATTTTTGTCTTGTGCTGTGATACTTAAGGCAAGTCTTTATTTTTCTGAATTGCGTGCATGAAATTCATCTTCAAGCAAGAACAAAAAGAAAATAGATGTATTGAACTATCAATCTAGACATTATTTGTTTTATTGCCTAGCAGAAGTCAAATCCTATGGTTCTTCTTGCTTCTGCATTTTCTATTGGCCCCTGGACCATAGCTGTTACTCTCTGCTTTGCAGTAAAGTAACTCCTGGTAAGTACGTCGGATTCAAGATCAGTCCAGAGCAGAACTGTGAAAAAATGGCGACAACCACGTTCCGTCATCGTCACCCTCATAGATTTCAGGTTCACCCCCTCAAATATATATTGTCACAATCACCACTAGCCCTCGCCAGAGAGCCGAAACACCGCCACCAACAGCGTCTTCATTTTCCGCATCAATCATTGCCTCCGTAGCCACTCTTCTTCTTCCTCCTCTTGTCCATGACACTCCTGATCCAAACCCAACACGACACCAATGCAAATGCGCACCCCTTCTGATCTCCGCCGCTCCCTCCTACTTATCTCTCTTCTGTTGCTCCTCCTCGTTGCCGTCGCATCTGGGTTCGGATCGATGGGGACAATCTCCGCCGCGTTCGGCGACGATGGCTTCTTCTGTGCCATCGACGCCAGCGGCAAGCAGAGCGTGATCTGCTGGAGCAAGAACAGCTCGTCGACGTCGTCCTCCTCTTCGGCCTCCCCCTTCAGCGACATTCCCGAGATGGCGGCCCTCTCCGGCGGCGAAGGCTTCCTCTGCGGACTCTTGGCGAACACCTCGCAGGCGTACTGCTGGAGCGACGGTGACCCAGGTAAAGACCTCGTCCCCGCCGTCCATCAGACCACTGCTTATTCCCACATTGCTGCTGGAAAGGATCACGTCTGCGCCGTCAGAGGATCTTACTATTCTGAGCACGATTGGGGTACTGTTGACTGTTGGGACTTCGTGGGATCCACGAATCAGAGCTCGGGCTCTGTCGAGAGTTCCTTGTTCTCTGATCAGTATATTAGCAACCTTGTCTTTAGGAAAGTCGTTGCGGGGGAAGGATTTAGCTGTGGCGGTGTAAGAGAAGGTGGCGTGGTCTGTTGGGGACCCAAGTCAGCAGATTTAGGGGTTGCAGGGGTGTCGGATAGTTTCGCAGTATTAGCTTCAGGGAAAGGTTCTCTTTGTGGAATTGTGGAAGGTTCCGGTGAGGTCAAATGTTGGGGTGATAACAGTTCATTTGCCGGTCATCCTGCCGGAACCCGGTTCATTTCGTTGGGCGCGGGCTCTCTCCACTTTTGTGGGATCCGCGCGGACAATCACGAAGTTGAATGTTGGGGCAACTACAATTCTTCTCTAGTTCCCAGGGGTTCTGGGTTCCTTGCAATCGCTTCGTCGGATTTTACTGTCTGCGGCATTAGGGAAGTTGATCTAGTACTTGATTGCTGGTTCTCTAACACTTCCTCGGTCTTCGATTATGATCCTCCGCTGGAATTGTGTAGTCCCGGTCTCTGTACAGCTGGATCGTGCAGTGACGGGCAGTTCGCTTTCAATGCGAGCATTCTGAATGAGCAGGGATTGACAAGCTTATGTGCTCGAAGAGATCTGAACATCTGTTCGCCTTGTGGGTTAAATTGTTCTGAAGGTTTCTTCTTGTCCAGCCCATGCACCGCTCACGCTGATAGAATATGTACTCCTTGTTCTCTTTGCCAGAACAGTTCATGTTGGAAAGTTTGCAGCCTTCCGTCTTCTAAAGAAATGCAGCTAAAGCATTTCCATCAGCAGCGCAAGCTATTGATTATAGTAGGATGTTCTGCTTCCGGACTGCTATTGATATTGATATGCTCGTTGCTCCTTCCTCGTGTGGTTGCCAATCTGAAAAAGGAGGGGCCGAAGAATCAATTTTCTTTTTGCATAGGCAAGAAAGAGAAGGAGATGGAAACGAGTGACGATTCGCATCCACCTCTGGTTTCGGCTTCGAGTGTTGGACTTGCCCAAGTTTTTCGACTTGTAGAGGTAAAGGATGCGACAAATGGCTTCAAGGAGTTTAATGAGCTGGGGCGAGGAAGCTATGGTTTTGTCTACAAAGCTGTCCTTCCAGACGGTCGGCAGGTTGCAGTGAAGAGGGCAAATGCGGCGACGATCATCCACACTAATAGTAGAGAGTTTGAGATGGAATTGGATATCCTTTGCAAAGTTCGGCATGCAAATATTGTGAACTTGTTGGGTTATTGTTCAGAAATGGGGGAGAGGCTCTTGGTTTATGAGTTTATGCCACATGGGTCGCTTCATGATCACCTCCATGGCGGGCTTTCCCCATTAAACTGGACCCTCAGGTTGAGGATTGCTATGCAGGCTGCGAAGGGGCTTGAATATCTTCATAAAGAAGCTGTGCCTCCAATAGTCCATCGAGATGTCAAAACTTCAAACATCCTGCTTGATGCCGATTGGGTTGGACGAATTGCAGATTTTGGGCTTGTTACTTCAAGTGAGAGGGAAGTAAGTGAAGATATAAAGAGCGATATATACAACTTCGGCATTGTACTGCTAGAGATTCTCAGTGGAAGAAAAGCTTATGATATTGATTATGCGCCTCCTAACTTAGTGGAATGGGCGGTTCCTTTAATCAGAAGGGGTAAGGCAGCCGCCCTAATTGACAGATATGTGTCTCTCCCTAGAAATGTTGAGCCTCTGCTCAAACTTGCGGATATGGCAGACCTGGCTCTTCGTGATAATCCAAATGAGCGTCCCTCAATATCAGAGATTGCATCTTGGTTGGAGCAAATTGTGAAGGATGGATTGATCTTTTGATGCCTCATTGAATCCCAAGGTTTTCGAGCAAGAATGAACGGGCATATTGTGAATGGGAAGATCATTCAATTGGGTACTGCTCCACGGCAACTGTACATTTTTTTTTAATGAGATGCTTGTACATGATATTATATGCAATGATCCTTTACTTTGCGTTTCAATGATTCTTTCTCATTCCTGTCCTCTTGAACCTTCACAAAGTGAAGGAATTGTAATCTTTCATGCAGTTTTTCACACATTCTCTTCTTTTTGGAGATTTTTGTTTTCTGATTTTGCCCTTGATGTAGAAATGGATAGTGACTTCTTTTATGTGAGGGCCCTTGATGTAAAAAACGCCCATTATATGAGGGCAATTTTTTCTGAGATTGGGTGGTATTTCTCACGATATGAAGTGACTTCTTTTATGTGACAAGTTTTGTTGATAACAAATCTGCAGAATGAGATTTTAGTATTACATGGAGCACAACGTTTACTCGCTTCACATTCTGTAGTACAATTTGTGGTTGATGTTATTGGTGTAGTTGACATTCTGCTGTCACTAGGTAGTTGATGTTAGATCAGCAGAACTTCAATAAGAAGATTCCAAGCTAACTATAAGAGAACAGGTACCAAGTCTTTATTGGTAGTTATGCATGCAAGAACAGGATATGTGGATGGTTTCACGGATAAGAGAGATAGAGGAAAAAAAGACAAGAAAATGTTGGAACAGCCTGTCAAAATGTTGGTGTGAATACTACCTATTGCTTCTGAGCGGGATTAGCAGAAAACGGGTAGGGAATAGCTGTTGGGGTGACATTAGATTGTCACAATCTACATCATTTTTAGCCAAACAGGAAATGTCACAGGTGAAGGTACTTTTCCATGCACTCCAGTTTGATTTAAGTTGATGCAACTTCTAAATAGGTTATCAATCTCCAGCTTTTTGTTTTCCTCTTTCATTGTTCTCACTGTTCAATGACATAGTTGCTAAACTTTGCCAGGGATGATGATGCTGTCAAAGGCATTTCATACTGTTTTATTCAGGTTTCCTTCATAAGTTGATAGATGCTGCAATGTCATGCTTTTGTGGCATTGTTGATGGTCCCATTGCATATTCCTAATTCTTCTTTTCATATGGTATTTTTGATTCTTCTTTTTAAGCATTCTCATATAACCGAGAGACTTTGGAGATAATCCAACTTCTGTGCAGGATGGGACCATGCTTGCACCAATGATATTGAAAAGCCTCTCATTTTCACTCCTCGGTTTGCCTAAAGCCTTACAAGCTGATGCAATGGCCACTCGCGCATATATATGTATATACTTTGGCCAGCCAGTCATGTACACACTAGAAATTATGTGGATCGGGTTTCTATTCGGTCAAACCAAACGGAGCTTTGACTGCGAACTATGGATTCATTGAGCTACCTATTTTCTGCAACCGAACTGACGATTGGAGTACAAAGTTCTCTATCATCCTGTTAAACACACACTCATGCAGGCAGAGCAGATGTTGCACCTCTCTTTCCTTGCGAGAACATAAACTGCACAGTGTTGCTGGTTAAGACTTAAAGAGACCTTGTGGCTGTGCAAGGATGTTGAGCCCATCCAGCCTTTTTTCAACAGATTAGCATGCTTGGTGGGTGGTGGTCCCTTCAGGATTCTCCACTTTTCTTGCAGCACTAGGGGGTCTGGTGGTCCTGGAGCAATGTAAGCATATACAGCTATGTTCTTTGTCAGGGATGAGAGTATGGGGATGATGCAGATTATGAGAGAGTGGGGGATATTGCTGTAATGTCTTCGTTCCAGTTTTTTTTTCCCAATACGATACGTTTCGTGAATCAAATGAGGACAAGGACATGAGAGGAGAAAGCTGAGGCTTTTGAAGTTGAAGGTGTGGTGATGTGCAGAGACAAAACCCAACTCATCCAAGCACTCAAATGTCACCTTTTTAGCTCAGCCAAAGCCCTAAGAATGTATTATTCTAGCGCTTGAAAGCAGGTTGGTGTCTGTCCCACTCGCTCACTAGCCAGCAATCACTACCAACCACAGCTTCTTCCACATTGCTATCTGAGTGAGAGCACTTTCGAGGACTTCCACCATTTGAAAATCGAAAAAGGTGAAATATACAAATGTGGACAAGTAGGTTCATACATAAACTTGTCATCTTCTTATGAAATTTGGACAATAGTCCAAAAAGTACTTTTGCCCTGCAAAAAAAATTTCTATGTTTACGAAGTACCCTCGTTAACATTCATTTTGTCCTGCTGACCCCTCCGTCAGACTTTCTTTTTAGGGTAAAAAGTGATTTTCTTAATGAAATATATCTCTTTCCAATGGTTGAAAAAAATTACGAGTCAAATATGAAAGAACAGTTGACCAAAAAAAAAAAATGAAAGAACAGAAAAACTTACAAAAGGATATATTCTAATTATATCAACCCATAGGAAAATTTAACATTAAATGACAATATGATATTAGGCTAGATCATAAATGACAATTTGGAAAAAAAAAAAAAAAAAGACATTAAGGGCAAGTTTGGTAATATTTCTGTTCCAAAAAAGTAATTCTGATTAGAATCAATTTTTTTGAATTTGTTCTTTAGATGGGTTTTAGAGAACCGGAATGTGTTAGGTAATTGCATAAAATTTATGTTCCCAGAATAGAAACGCGTTTAGTAGTTGCACAAAATTTCTGTTTTGGAAAATAATTTCTCTTCCCAATTTGTCATTTAAATCAAATAATTACATAATTAGATTTGATGACTTTACTCAAACCTCTTGCACACCGACATCTTTTTGGCCAAAATAAGGATGCTTCGGATTTATTCCTTGGAAAGACAATACACTAAAATTGTTGTTTTCCCATACTTCTCTTGAGGCTATGTATATGCTAATGACGATATAGGTGACTACGATTATCTTTTATTGCTCGGAATGAATAAAATCCATCTCTACCACATAAGTGGCTCAATTTTACTCCTCAATACCATTTGGATGGTCATTGATGCCGCATGGTACTCCGGCAATAAATCAGGCAAGGCTTAGGAAAAATTGAAAGGAAAAATGACTAAAAACAGGATTAGCCAGTTGAATGGACCCATTTCCTACTTTTTGATATTTTTTGGAAATTTTCGGGATTTTTTTAAACGATTCGCTCATGTGGGGCAAAATCATAATTTGGGAGAAACCGGAAGGCAAAATCGTCAAAAATGGCCAGTTGAAATGACCCATCTCCTAATTTTTTAGATCCTTTTGGAATTTTGGAATTTTTTTTAAATTTTTATGAATTTCCCATTTTTGGATTTTTTAATCATTATATATATTTTTATTAATTTCTGAAATTTTTATTAAATATATTATCCGAACCGTGTTGAGTTGACCCTGCCCACGCTTAGCGGGCGCCCAATAAAAGTGAGAGAAGACTATCGCCGACTTTTTGATTCTCAAAAGTGTTTTTTTTTTTTTTAGAACCAATTTTTTTTTTGTTCTTATTTTTTGTCCAAAGTGTTCCCTGGAGTAGAATCAAAATCAGAATCATTTGCGTTACCAAACATGTTTCTGATTCTTTTTTGTTCCAAGGAACAGAATCAGAGGAACGGAAATGTTACCAAATAGGTCCTAAAAATACAATATCTTTTGTATGACAATCATTTTCAAGTTTTTTGAACAATTATTTGAATGCCATAAAGGAGGAAAAAACGATCCTTCAAGTGCCTCTTGCGACAAATTCCGACACAAAGTTCTCTATGGCTTTCCTATAAAATTAAAAGACCAACATGGACGATAGGCGCCACTCACTTCAAAAAATTAACGTCTCTCTGTTTTCTTTGTGATTTAAACAAATCCAACGAATTTGGAAAGTCCGAGCCTATCAACATATCTACTTGGATCTAATTTCACTCAAAAGTTTAAGCTAATGAGTTATGGATAAACTAGAAAATATTAACTGCTCCACACCATAACAATTATTTGATATGCAACTTCTCTAACACAATTCACACGTGTATCTTAACAATCTCCATCTCATGTGTGAGTTAATGTTAGGCAAGCTCCCCTTGAATATAGGTATTCTTCTGCATCAATTTATCTCAACTTGAATCTCAAGTCATTGAAATGCTCCGCAACTATGCATATCAACCAACCAACATTAACTGCTAAGTTTGGATTGATTCACTCATGGTCTTCATCTCGCGTTACCACACCAACTGTCCATAATCTCTTCTCGCGTGATTCTCATTACATGACCAATTGTTTATGGTCTCTTCTTGCTATAACAACGGTGATAGCAATTTCCACTCGAAACAAGCACCAATCAACCATTTGCTCTGATATCATTTGTTGTGAGCGGGTAGCAGAAGCCCGATACCTTCATCTAGGGGCATTGCTAAGAGAGAGTCCAAGTCTGAACCAATCAACATATCCAATTGGATCCATCTTCGCTCAAAAGCTTAAATCAATAAGTTATGGGCCAACTTGGATATATTAATGGCTCATTACCACATCATTTATCCGATGTGAGACTTTTCTAATACAACTCACTTGTACATTTTAACGGATGCCTCGAGAGAGAGGAAAAGGGAGAATACTAATGGCATTATTGATTTGCGATCGTAAAACGCCGGGATGCCAATATTGACCACCGTGCTCATAAGCCCGGTCGTTATGGGCACAACCTGGACAATACATCATTTATCGGATATGAACGTGATCAAAATTTTCTGAATGAGAAATGATTATGTAATCATCCTTAATCTACCGTAAGATTAACATATTGTGGGCCACAAAAATAAATAAAAAATATTTAGAAATGATTGCGAGATCAATTCCTTCAAAAATTTATGCTAACAAAGGCCTTTTTCTTCACCTCCCCTCTATAACTTCACATTTGCTTATTCTATGGCCTTGCACTGTTTTAAGATTGAAGAATGGAGTTTGTAGCCTTTTGAAAATGTATCGCAATGCTAAGGCACATTCGAGAACCAATTTAACCTAAGTTTCACAACGTTTTTTGGTGTTTAAATTGCGCGCCACACAACTTTAAAATGTTTTAACTCTAAAACTTAACGAGCTGTAACTTCAGTACTAAAACTTTGACGTTTAGAACTGCTCCTTCAAGTGACAATGTTGCTGTTTAATCATTAAACTAACATCACATCGTATTTTCTGGTGTCGTAGTTAGTTAAGCGATCGGCTTTTTAAAGCTGGGGTAAATAAATGATTATTTTAAAAGGTTTTGTTACCAAAGTGGATCCCCTACAATAAATTTGGCGTTATTGCCCTTATCCCTTCTAAGAGATGCATATTTCTAGTTTAATTCCAGTACAACGCACACGTGTGTCTATCGATTGATGTTACCATAATCTTGTCTACTTCATATTTGAATCAAACTAATCCTTTATTATACTATGGATAGATTAATCGTTTAATGTTAGAGTAATTAATTATAAAATCATGACTTCATTCAATAGTTTAAATTTTTAGAACAGTTAGTAGTATCCCACTAAATTTCACATGCTATCTATTGCGTGAAGTAAGCGATTGAACAATAAATAAATTGGACAAGAAATTAAATTGGGCACTAAATTTCTGTGGTTCGATTGCAAAGATATATGTAAATAGGAATGGCAATGACGAATTTCACTATAGATCAAGTAATACAATAGAGATTACCAACCACCTTGGAGTTACTCAAATACTCTCAATGTTTCTCAACTCCCAATTACATCCAATAGCTCACGTAATGTTTAGTCCCGCAGTTCCTCTTGAAATAATCTCTCAATTTCATGAAAGAATTACAAAAATTATACTCTAAAATTTATTTAGTTTTGACACTTGAATACTTTATGTATTATCACTAAAAAAAACCCACAAACAAAATCCTTGCCAAGGTACGGCGTTTCAATAATTACCCAAAAACCAAAGACTATGATTGATATGTATGTCCAAGAAAGACTTTCACTGGCCAACGTGGAAAGAAGATCCATGCAACAGATTCTGTCAACTTCGACTTTTCTCAAATTCTTCTTTTCCTTTATTTTCTTTCTTTTCTTGGCCGCCCACTCTTGCACACAAGTCAAATATCAAGACAGGAAAGTTTTTTTTTTTTCCTTTTCCATAACCGAACAGGAAATTTATATTTCCACAGCGGACGTCCACATATATTCAGTTTTCAGACTATCCTTTAATCAAGTAGGCTTCCTTGCAATTTGTCTCAAGTTGGGTTTCGTTGATAGCTCAAATTCAAGACATAATTTCAACAATCTCCACCTTGGCTTGATGTTTGAAATCACGATCGCTTTGCTGAAAATTCGAATTACACTTGCTACTCTCCCACAACCCCATTAAAATCAACCGCCACAAACATTTTTCAAGTCCAAGCCTCGCTCGAACTTCGCCATAATTGTAGATCTCATTAGAACACCAACTATACCCACATCTTTAACTGCTCTACAAGAATTTTCCGACACAATCTTCTCTACCACAGATAAAACAAAACCACTGTTATATCCATATTTATCAAAAGACCGAATACTTACCTTGTCAATATCGGCAGATTCATGAATCGTTGGCTCTACATACTTCACCTTACTACATGCACCATCCGAGCCGATTACTTTGCTAATATTCGCAACCTTAGGATTTTCTAGTTGCAACTCCACCTCAAACTAAACACCGTCCGGATTCATGTTACCAATGCTATTATTACTCCTATCTAGAAGTGCTGGAAACTCGTCAAATGTAACTTCTCTACTGATAACAAGTGAATTTAATTCCAAGCACCACGATCGATATCTTTGCTCACTTTGTGTATAGCCTAGGAGCATGCACTTTCTTGACCTCCTATTGAGCTTACTATCACTAACTCAAACATAACACAGTCAATCAAATATTCTAATAATAGAATAATCAGTAACATTATCTGACCACACTTCTTCGGGAGTCTGACATCCAATCACGATCGATGAAAATCTATTCACCGGATCGCTTGCCATACTAAGCATATCCGCTTGACATGTAGATACATTGCCATCTACCCTTAACGATTAATATTGGGTTGCTTTGTTAACGATTAACTCCTTATCTTCATTAAGTTGGTAAGACATCCTCAAATTCTTTTATCTGGCCTTCCCAACCTGCTTTTCAAGAAAAGCTCCAGTGGCTAGAAACCATCCACCGTAAAGCAATGTATTATTGGTATCATGAACACGTCATCTCGAATGTGAGAGAGCTAGCAATGAGAAAAGGGCCTGCAAAAACCACAGATTATTGCACTCTCTCAAGCCAATGTTGGTAAGAGAAGTCCCGTTATGAAATAGGTTAACAATAAAGGGATGTATCGCAAACCGATTCAGAACGATCACATAGATAATAGAAGAAAACTTAGACGACGCACGATTTATCCAGATTCACTCCAGAATAGAGCTACGTCATGCAAAGAGATTTCATCATGATTTAGGTTTATAACTGCACAACTCGTTACAATAATCAGCCAAAAACGAGTAAATATATATATGCCATAAACGGACCCAAAACCTAAACTTATCTGAAATCTTTTAATCCCTTAACAAATGGGCCAACTTAAATGAAAGCCCAAAATTATTGTTGTTTCGGGGGCGTTGCCCCCGAACCCTCGTCTGCTCACCGACGAGTGGGGTAGCCGTCCGCTCACCGGTGAACGGAACCCCCACTCGCTAACCGGACAGCGAGACACCCGTGTCGGGGGCGCTGCTCTCGACTCCCACATTCTGTGCGTATGAGTCATATGTCGTCGGATCATACTTCAGTTTTCTTAAGTTCACGTGGATATGCCCGGCGTGAGAAACAAGGGTGCTCGAAGTATTCGCCAACTCCAACAGATAGAGCAATATGAACGGCATCGACAGGAAAAACTATCGGCTTCAGGACGTCAATATGAACCAAGAACATTGACTAAGTAAGCCTAAGGTATCAAGTGGGACAGAGAAATTTTCCGTCACAAAAGGAACGTCAATCAAACAATGACCAATTCATGTAGTTGAGGACGGGCCAATATCGATGAGTATTGACTATTTCACTGCTTAAAGTTGTCGAGGAAAGGGCGTTGGGGTCGATTCGGAAAGTCAATCGAAACTGAATCAGCTAAAGAAGGCGACTAGGTGGACACGTTCATGAAGGTCATCTGGGTTGGAAGTCAAGGGAAGCATGCTAGACCCCTAGGAAGTCGACAAGATCCGAAAGGATTGGGGCCAAGTTAAACTTTTCAAGGACAGAACGAATAGCAAAAACCAGTAAAAGACGTAGAATTGGTTCAATCTCACTCATGATCGATGCCATTTCAGTTTCGGTCGTTGCCAGTCCGTCCCAATTCCAGCAGAGCTATATATGCTTGGAGGCAACTGCTATTAGTCCATTAGCTACTGATTTTTTACTTGTTCAAAGTCCACTAGTATACAATCCTTTCTTTGGATTGCTTTTGTTTACAGAATACGCGACATTAATCTTAACAGTCAGAAGTCAGCTATCCTGTATTTTGGCACATTGTGACCGCTCTTTGGTTTGTTGAATTGGCAAATGAATACTTAGTCAAAGAAAATAGGGCTTTTTCAAAAATATGGTAAAAAAAAATTACGAATTTACCTGTTTTTTCAAAATATTTACACATTTAAGGCATGTTACAGACGCACATCTTTTTTTTTTTTTACTTTCCTTTTCTTTTTATACAGCCGCATATCTTATGTTATTTTTTTTTTGTTTTTTTGTTTTGCTTTTCATATTTATAATAACGCTTATTTATAACGTTTATATTTATACAACTTTATAAATATAATATTTTTTTCTTTTTAAACCTTCTTTTTATAACATAATTATTAATAATTAATTTAAAATTAATTAAGACATATAATTAATAAATAATTTAATATTTCTGTAATTAATTTGTTTAGTATGTGAATAATTAATAGATATAGATAAAATAATAGATAAAATTGCTAAAAAAATAAAAAGTAAAATGCATAAAATAAATTGGTAAGATACATATAGATGAAATATCCAGATTAAAAGAAAGTGCAATAGTAAATAACAATCCATGAACTAAAAAAAATCCAGCAAATAAACAGTGTAATAATAGATAACAATCCACATCCCAAAATTATCACGGATGATGATGTCGTCCTCCTACGTGGCCTCCGTGCCGCAATAGAGTTGTCTCCGTTATTCGGCGGGTCTAATGTTGTACCGAGGATGAGAACGAGGTTTCGAATGAGTATAAAGTGTAGATAACGAGGGCATATCCTATGATGGGAAGTGTGGCTGTGATGTGAGTACATATCAAAATGGGAAAATAGTCCATGCTGAGACAATACATATTCTACTGTAGAAGGACTTGGGTAAAAAGGAGAGAAATCGGATGACATATCATGTCCATAGGAACTACGAGAATCATCAAACACTCCTCGAGTAGAAAAAAAATTTTGAGCGAGAGTTTGGGACTATTGATTGTCATGGAAGGCAAAAACGGATCCCTCATAAAATTGGGCGGCAAACTGGGTGAATCCCGGAGTGAAATCTGTAGTGCTACCGGGGACCGTAAACTATGATTGTGTATGATAGGCTACGGGGTAGGGGACGGCATCTTCGGTTGGATGAGCTCGAGTGGTCCTCTGGATCGACCGAACGATTTCAGGTGGGTCATTCTTGTGCGGCCCAATAGATGTTGCTTTAGGTACTGGTTGGGGTGATGGCATCATTATAATCCGCCTCTCTTCATCGTACGCGAATGACATTACCCTAATTATCCTCGCTATAGCTTGTGTGTTCTCACGAGATGTAATGGAACTTAATTGTAGGATTCGTTTCAAGCCATCACCATGTTCATGAAATCAAAGTCAACAGAAGTTGTGAAATGCCAATAATTTATATTACTAAAAAAATAATTAATGAAGTAAATTAAAATGTTTCACGAACCGCTGCACCCCTTGCGCCTCCCTTGTAAGAAATCTATCTTTGTGTGTGTCTACGGTACCACTACATATATTCTGAATGATAGTGAAGTGGCTCCATTATAGGAATACTAGGGGCAATATAGTTATGACGATCACCCCATATATCAATCCATCGTATGTGAAAATCGACCCAATTCTTTCCAGATTGCCTTAAATCGGTATCATGAAAGGCTTTTGGATCACGGGGAGGAATAGGTATTGGCTCTTGCATATCAAACTATCGAAATATTCGATCTAGATAATGCCACTTAACGATGTGGAAATAGATGAGTGGGACACGAGCCCTCCAAATGTGTTGTCCCTACAAGCGGTAATATGATAGAGTCCGGAGAATGGGATCATTGTAGGGCTATCGGGTAATCTGTTATCGTATTAAAACACATCAAATTAAACATGTATCTAAGAAACTGAAAATAATAATAATATAACAAATGCAAATAAATGAACATGTATAAATAATAACAAAATAAATAAATATCTATATCTAAGAAAAAAAATAATAATAACAATACCAAAACTTACCTCAAACCGCCGAGGGAGAGCACGCACCGAGTGAGGAGCTCAAACCGTCACGAGAGAGAGAGAGAGAGAGAGAGAGAGAGAGAGAGAGAGAGAGAGAGAGAGAGAGAGAGAGAGAGAGAGCACCGAGTGAGGAGGCGAGCGGCTTTGCTTTTATAAGCAAAGTCGTGCGCCCGTATAACACCCGTAAATGTGTAAATATTTTGAAAAGACACGTAAATTCGTAATTTTTTTAATCGTATTTTTGAAAGAAGCCCTATTTTCTTTGACTAAGTATTCGTTTGCCAATTCAACAAACCAAAGAGCGGTCACAATGTGCCAAAATACAGGATAGATGACTTCTGATCGTATCCCGATATCTTCACAAAAGGCACATCCTTCCACTTCACCTTGAGTTTGAGGGGGAATGTTAGATATTGTTATCATTAGATATATTTAGATTATTTTAGAAATTATTAGATGTATTTAGATATATTATGATATTTTGAGTATCCCCAATATTTCGGATATCATTCTAATTGATTGTAATTGATTATGTAATATTTCGCTATCGTATTTAATCATGCCTATGAGCATACACAAAATTCCTCAATTCTTCTCTTCTTCTTTATTCTTAACGTCGCCTACCACCCTACCTAATGAATTTTTCTCACTTCATGCTTTTAAAAATTTTCCAAAAAGGCAAAGAAATTGATTCGTTGAGTTAGATCACTCCTTACGTATCAATATTCTAAGAGAATGAATAAAGTATATTATCATCGCTTTCCTACAACTAATCCTCTCTCTCTCTCTCTCTCTCTCTCTCAAGAAAATCTAAGAGAGATCTTTTCAACTCGTACGCTAGAATACTAAAATTTGTCCAATATTGTAGTGATCAAAAGACAAAAAAACTGCGTGCCAAAAGTTCACGTCGTTGAAGAATATGTACATGGTCATTGGTCATTCATGTGCATTGACCAAGTATTACAGTCGGTATAGAAATCACTGGAGACACCTCTAGAATCAAAAGACTCCAATGTCATCCAAAATAAAGAGAAAAAATAATAATAACAATTCCAATGACTTCACTTCCTGAAAATACATTTTCTCCTGGGTACATCCAATCACCTCCTATTTACACATCCATGGAATTCCAATTTCTCTTTTTTGCAGTTTTCCCTGGATTTCGAATGATTTTATCTTAGGACAAATCCTCGGTCGTCCTTATCCGAACATCGACAACATCCTAACACAACCTAAACGCTACTCAAAACGCCACCGATTTTGGGGGGGTCCTGTCGGGGTCCCGGAGGAATCCGAATCCTTGGAGAAAAGGCTCCGCTTCGAGGACTTGTTAGAACCGATGCGAATGTCCGTGAAGTCCGTGATGTGCCCCGGCTCTGTGATCTTGACGTGGTCGATGTCGACCTCGCCGGTCAGCATCTTAACCGCCGTCGACATCCTGGGCCGGGACTTGGCTGCTTCCTGGACGCAGAGTAGGCCCACCTTGATGAATCTGACGGGCTCCTGTCCCGGGTAGCCGTTCACACCTAAAACCGGGTCCACTATTTTCTGCAGCTCGTCTTCCGTGTGCGCCTCCCATGCCTGCCCAAATATAAAAACCGTGAGATTTCTTCTCAGGTTCACTTGTTGGTTTCTGACTTTGCCTGCTTGCCGAACATTTGGACTTTTTTAAAGGGAAGACAACAGCAGATTTTTCGGGGATTAAACTGGATGAGTTAATGGTATGTACATGTTCTTTTTGTCCAAATCCAGGAATCCGATGAAGGCAGAAAAAGAACAGGGTGTAGGATTGCTACCTTTTGAACAAGGTGCTGTTCTCCGAGCTCCATGTCGAAGGCCAAGACCGGTCGGCCGCTGATTATTTCCAGCAGCAACACCCCAAAGCTATAGACATCCGATTTCCTTGTCAAGCGGCCACTGATGGCATATTCAGGAGCAAGATAACCTCTGCAATTCACATTCCATCAGAAGTTTCATCAGGAAATAATAGTAGCTTGTGTTGAAGTTTGGAGAATAATATAGTTGAAGGTGAATTTGACTAAAGAGTAGATAGCAATCTAAGTTGTCGACTTACAATGTCCCGGCGACACGAGTGCTAATGTGAGTAATATTTCCTCTGAGAATCTTAGACAGACCAAAGTCAGAAACTTTTGGAGTGAAATATCGATCCAGAAGTATGTTGCTCGCCTTGACATCTCTGTGCACAATGTGAGGTTCCACCTCTTCGTGCAGATACATGAGCCCACGTGCTATCCCAAGCATGATTTTCCGCCTCGCCTCCCAATTGAATCTCATCCTCTTCTGATCTTCACCTGTCAAATTACCACAGAACATTTACAACCCGGCCGCAAAGAAATAGTTCACTCACAGTTCAAGGGGTGGTATTGCTATTGATTTACCTAGTATGGTGTGTGCAACGCTGTTTTTTTCCATGTGATCATAGACCAAGAACCGATAGGCTCCTTCGATGCAACACCCTCGAAGGCTGACCAGATTTTCATGTTTGATGTGAGAGAGAGCCGTGATCTCCGAGATGAACTCCCGCTCGCCTCGCATCGACTCGAGCTCGACAGAGAGCACTTTTATTGCCACAGGGGTGCCGTCTTGAAGCCAGCCCTACACAATAGTCCAATATCGATCAACATTGCCATGTTACCACCCACAAAATATAATCTCGATGCAACTAATTTTGTGCATATCGATCTGGAGTTCTTGACAGGAAAGAGCAAAATTAGTACCTTGAACACAGATCCAAAGCCGCCTTCTCCGATCTTGTTCGAAGGGTGAAACTCCTTAGTGGCGGCCTTCATTTCCTTGTAAGAGAACACTCGGAAACCCTGGGGTGTTAATCCATCTATTCCTGATCAGAAGACGCGAAAAGGGTCAAAAAGCCAGTTCATTATTTCCTAAAAAGCACGGAATCAAATCGATTTCTTAGACAACAAGATCTATGGAAACCAACATACCATCCATGCTTCCATCGACGACGGCATTGGACGCTGAAAAGCAGCTCGGAAACAAAACCTGGAACTTCATAACTGATGAACCACGAATTTCACCGGGAAAAGAACCGGATCAGAGTGACAACAGGAAGAAGAAGAAGAAGAAGATGGTCTTCATTAGGTAGGACAAAAACGCAGGCTTGAGTAATAAAAGGCCTCGGAAATTTTGGGACGCCGGACATGCCAAATGCCCCACGTCGTTCCTTGGAGTTGACTTTATTGAACTCTGGGCAATTTGACGACTTCAATTGCCTTCCCTCGACATGGACACGTAGCCACACACAACGTTGGTCAACGAAAGTTTTTCCTGTGCTTGAGGTTGAACTTGGCTTTCTCTTTCGATTGTGACTTTTTCACTCTGCCTCAGGATTTCCCTACCGGCACACACCTCTTGCCACTCTCAAGAAAGAGTATGGGTGGATATCAATGGTGATTCATTATTTTGTTCTGATCTCGACCGGGGCCTAAGCGAATAGGGTGAATATCGACTAAGCCAATGGACACTATCGTCCGTTTACATCAAATCAAAGAAGTTGGTCTCTTTATATTAGGGTCGGACATTGATCAAGCCGGATTAGATTGAATGGCGAAAGATGGTCAGTTTCTTAATCTGGAAATCACCTGCCGCAGCCCGTAATCTTTCAGTCAAAGGATCGAGCAAGCTAGTTAAAAAATTATGAAAGAGTGACGGGAAAAAACGTGAGAAACGAGTGGCGACTGTCACTGTTTGAAAGGAAGTATTGTTTAAGGAAGCTGCTCAGTTCCTTCATGGGGCGGATGCTTTTGATGAATAGTAATATGGGCAGGAGACTAAGTGTGAACATCCAACGTGTGAACTCATTGAACATCATTTTCCTTTTCTTTTTCCCTGGAAAAGAAGGAGGTTGGAACATCCAGAGAGCTACCAATCTTTGAATCCTCACCATTGAAAAAGCATTTCCGCAAAATATGATATGCAAAGTTGCTACTTTTGTTGGGAGAAAGAAATGATATATAACTACATCAACTTGCCCATGTTGCCGGTTCAGAGTCATGACAGAGCCCTGTCCACATCCTCCACTAAAGGACGAAAGCTAACTTCCTACAAGGCTATGAAAAGCATTCAAGAGTTAGATGGAAAGGAACCGCATTTTCTAACTTCTCTTGTTCCTAGTCTTTTTCTCATGCATTGCAAGCCGCCGCGACTCTTTTCCTTTCTGTTTAAAGGGAGCTATTATCAGCACTGTGGGCGGCTACCCTCTTACTGCTAATCTTGGAAAATAGTTAGGAGTGCCTTTGCTTCATGAAAGAGTTACTCGCAGAACTTACCAATCTGTTGTTGATAGCATAGTAAGTTAAGTGAGTGGAAAGCTGAAAATTTATATCTTGCTCGTAGAATCACCCTGGTTCAGCCTGTGGGTATGGCTATGCCATCACATGCGATGCAAGTAACGAAGTTGCCTGTGGGTATGGCTATGCCATCACATGTGAAGAGAGAGAGAAAGAGAGAGAGAGAGAGAGAGAGAGAGAGAGAGAGAGAGAGAGTGCCGACACTTTGTCTGGGGAGAAGTTGAAGGTAGAAAAAAGATGCACCTACTAAGATGGGAGAAGCTTTTCCAACCGAAGACCTGTGGAAGATTGGGACTTCGCATGTAACGAGGAAATAACAAAGCTTACCCCATGAAACTGGCTTGGTACTTCTAGTTTCGAAACCAGCGCATCGTGGGTATCTTTTATTCAAGATAAGTACAAATGTTTTGAGCTCGTACCATCTACTCTACTCACTCATCCTGCTCATTCTTTTTTTTGGAAAGCTCTAAGTATGTATGGTGTGATGTCGTAGAGGGTATGAGATGGGTTGTCACACCCCAATCCTCAGTACACAACAATCCTACCAAATCACCTCAAGTTACAAAAGGACGACGTCCCAGGCTCGTCATCAACCCATTCATTTTATCTTTTATTTAAGCACATACGGAACATTCTCCTTCCTCAAACAATAATATAGATAACAGAGATAGAAAAGTAGGCAACCCAATCATTACATCAGTAAAAGATTTTTACTTATATATATATTATTAACCCTGGGAAGTATATACGCACACAAGCTCTACCTCGGGGCCACTTCCTACGACCGTACAAAAGATACCGGTTCGGGGTTTGGGTTGACATTATTCCAAGCTACTCCAAAAAGAGACCAATGTCCTCATTCTCTACTCAGATCCAAGAAACCGCTACTCCAAAGTTAATAACCTGAAAATGGTTAATAACAGCGGGTGAGATATAAACTCTCCGTGAGTCAACGCCTAAGTCCAAGTAGGGCGCCGATTCTCTCAAGATGGCATAAACATGCGGGGCAAGTGTCGATAACATATCAATAGCGTGCAACTCTCGCAACACTTTTTTTTTTGTCCAATACTCTCGCAACACTTTTTTTTTTGTCCAATACTCTCGCAACACTCTAGCTACCACATGATCGGGTGTAACCCAACAATCAACCATCAATCACATGCAATCTTACCCCGCCTTGGTTCACACATTATGCACTATAAATCACGGCAATCAATAGCACATATCCAGAATACTCATCGCAACTTTCGGGCATAATGCATCACACGTGTTCCAGTTATTAATGACCAATCCCGGTCACAGCAAAACCATGCTCTTTCGGTAAGACCGAGCATCGTTTCATTCCTTCGGCAACGGCAACCGATAAGCCATGTGGTTCCGAACTTTCGTCGGTATGGACATATCGGGCATTCCAGTATAGAGTGTCGGTCAGTAACTTGCCGTGACCGGCATCCGATCAGCCATGTTATTTCGAACTCCCGCCGGCATGGACTGTCATACATCCAATAAGTCGGGTGATTCCGAACTCCCCGCCAGACGAACATATGAGGCATCTAATAAGCCGTATGATTCCGAACTCCCGCCGGCACGAACATATCAAGCATCCATCATGTGACCACACGAGCACATCGCCCAATCAAGCTAGTTTATATCTTTACATTTATTCCAATGCACATATTGTCATGCTCAAAACTCGGTTCAATGTCATTTTCCATGCTCAAAATGCAACAGGATATTCACACACGATCACATGAACATACCTTATCCATCGGACTTTGCATTCATTAACGGGTGATTAATCATTAACAAAATATTTATGCAGCCAAAGCACAAAGCAATCACCAAAGAATCGTCCAATAATAATTAATTATTCCGACTATAGTTAACTAAAATGATTATAATTAATTAGTCCAACCATAATTAATTAAAGTATACTTTAATTAATTAACCTTGCTTTAATTAGCTAACTCACCTTAATTAATTAACCCGACTCCGGTTAATTAGCACATTAAAATTCAATCGACTCAACTTTAGGTAAAAAAACCGACCATGATTAATTAAGGTATCTAGAGTTAAATAGACTAGCCATGGTTGGTCATAAAGTAACTATGGTTAACGAAAAGTAACTACGGTTACTTTAACTAACCAGGATTAACTTAAACTAACCGCGGTCATCTAACTTAACCATAGTCACTAATCTAACCCGACCACGGTTAACTAAACTAATTCATAATTAATACTAATTAATCTATCCTTTAAACATAATTAACGTCATAATTAGAGATACATGGTTAACTCACTACTAACGAAGTTCGGTGACGACGGCGGTAGCGATGACTCGAGCACGACAAAGGGAGCGACTCACGGGTGCGGGCAATGACGGCTAAGCGAGGTGCGCGGGTGGTGCGGCACAGGTCGGCTAGGGTCGGGTAGAGGACGGCTCGTGGCAATGAGCTAGGGTTGGTCCATCACACGGCGAGTAGAGGCTCGGGTCAAGGGGGTTGGCGGGTCGGCAGAGCTCGGGCGATGGGTGTCGCGAGACACGGCTCGCAAGCGGCTTGGTGGCGAACAACAATGATGAACGACATGGCTTAGAGGCAACCGCCGGAGCACGAAGGGGTGGGACAGCACCACGGCAGAGCGGCGATAGCAAGGGATGGCCGATGACGACAGACAGAGAAGGAGATGGTGGTGGTGGGGTGGAGTTGTCGCAAAAGAAAATTAGAGAGGGAGAGAAATGGGGTTCGACCGTGGGGGAAAAAAGGGAAGAGAGAGAGAGAGAGAGAGATGGTGATGGTTCGTGGGGCCCACAAGTCAAATCACTATTCATTATTTCGTCCTATATGCATAATATCTAGGGGTAAAACTGTAATTTGGCTCACGGGAGTAAATTAGTCTACCGGTACTCAAAATTGAGGGTTTTTTGGTAATTCCACAATTAGGGTTCGGTCAGGGGTGAGCTCAGATACGAAGGGTCTCGGTACTATGACGCGACGGCTTGACTACTCGGGCTTGATTTTTGCTAACCGACGTTTCGGGATAATCCAATTATTGTCCATTGATTCCTTAGAAATCCAATATTATTTACCTGGCTGGAATTCTTGATTAAAAATCCATTGAATCCAGTTATCTTATAGACGTCGAAATTTCGGGATGTCACATGGGTAGTGGTTGATGGACGAACAATTAAATTCTGGATAGATGATTAGGTTGATGAGGTCGACTCTTGACCCATTGAATTTTGCCATCTGCTATAACTCAAGACCTCAACTGCACTGTTAAGGATTAGGTTTGCAACAACTAATGGAACCTTGCAAACTCTATAGGTCTTCTACCTCAAACAATTTTGGTGAGGATCCATTGATTCCTTAGAAATCCAATATTATTTACCTGGCTGGAATTCTTGATTAAAAATCCATCGAATCCAGTTATCTTATAGACGTCGAAATTTCGGGACATCACATGGGTAGTGGTTGATGGACGAACAATTAGATTATGGATAAATGATTAGGTTGATGAGGTCGACTACTGACCCATTGAATTTTGCCATCTACTACAACTCAAGACCTCAAGCGCCTTGTTAAGGATTAGGTTTGCAACAACTAATGGAACCTTACAAACTCTATAGGTCTTCTACATCAAACCACTCTTTGACACTCACCAATGTCAAAACAGCTATCTCTCACAGAGGCAATTTCCCAAACTAGTCAAATTGTTGTTGTCGGTGTATGTCTTCCGTCGGAATCGCCATAATCGCTCCGATACATCTCCAATGCTCATGATACGAATTCCAAGCCTTTATAACATTTATATTGATCTTAATCAACGTTCCAATCATATGAGGGACTGACTAGCACTTTACATGACTTGATATTTGCTTTGTCCGTTACCATACAATGAGGAGTGCAGATTATCATTAGCCGGTTGATGCTGCCCACCAATAAACTCACATGGAATGACTTTTGACGAATCTTCCAATGATCATCTTGGCTTCATCGGCTTCCAAAGACTTCCAAGGGCATCGGCATCCCTGCTGATTCCTCGTCTTCACTAATTAAGTATATCAATTTTCAAAAACCTCCAAGGACATCAACATCACTGTTGATTCCTCATCTTCATTGTACTAACTAGATCATTAGCATTGTTCTTGTCTTTCTACCTCATCCGAAATGAACTGCTCAAACTAACAATATGCTATCCCGATATCGATCGGCTCTTTTATCTTCTAGTACATCCAAGCATATTGACTATTGTGGCTCTACCAAATTGTTCACCTTCACAAGTGTGTTGTATCTAGCAATATCACCTAGATGGGGGTGACTATGTGATTTTAAACAATTTTGACTAGAAAATGTGGAATTAAAAGAACCAAGTCAAAATGTATATAGAATCCAAATCTGAATATGAATGTGTGAAGTTTATGATTCTGAATATGAGTATGCAATTTCTGGATACACAGATTTAGAATGTGAACACCAGTATGTAACATTCTATCAAACACAATAATAAAAGTTTAGATATAGATAATATTGCACACGACGATTATAGTGGTTCGGTTTATATCAAGCTTACGTCTACTCTCCCACACCGACAATCGATTGGTTGGATTCCACTAGATGAATCAATGGAGGTTTACAATAAGTGATGATACTCTATTTGATAGATCATAATATCCTTTCTCGATCACTCTTACAAAGCCTCTCAATAATTGTCGTGTAAAGCTCACGAGGATAAGGATGAATCTGAATAACTCTAGCACCTTGAAATTTATGATTCTACTACACCTAGTTGCACCATGGATCTCCTTTTATACTTTTTTACCCCCAAATTAGCCGTTGGATAGGTCTTCAAAGGATCGTTCTTCAATCGCTGATTGGATGCCATCAATCTTGATTGAACGAGAATATATCTAGGGAGATTTGATGACCGTTGGTGTAGAATTTGAACCCTTTAGATTCAGTCGCCCATACAACTAAATCTTCGGTTTCCATAAATGAAGTTCTTCAAATATGGAAGTTTTCTTATCCAATGGAAGGTAATTTCTAATCAAGGATATTTATCAATCATGCTACCTAATAATCCGATCAATCAAAGATTACAAACTTCCATAAACATCTCGGTAGTTATGGACATATGCCAAGCGTGGGTCTTTAAAATCTGGAATCAACGTATCTCACAACTTCTAAACAATCTTTAGAAATAAACTTCAGAAACATAAGCAGCCTTTTGTATCCGAATACTTCGCTGTCTCCGAACAATCTTCATAAAAGAAACCAGTCTTTAGTGTCTTGAGTCCGAACATCGAACTAAGGTCAATATAAACTTCTCTTCTCGGATGCAATATCCAGAACATCATATGCATAATTCCGAAGCAGTATATTGAGCTCTATCTTCCGGTTCCTCTAAGTGTATTGGCAATTGCGGTTCTACCTCGTTGTTCACCTATCCAAGGTCCTTCCAAGCTTTACCGAACTTTCCCTTCTAGGCTTTTTCACCTTCTACTGAGTTTCCTCATGTTTGTAGACAACTATACGCTCAATGTTTTGTTCACTATTAATAGATAACTCATAACCTTCGAACGTTCTGTTAATACACCATCTGCATAACGACTTGTGTTTCTTTTACCTATTTCTACTCAACCAATAAACACATTAGTAGCCTTTGATTATTTTATCATCTTCAAGACATCATAAGAGATTTTCTCTAACAAAGTGCAGTCCTTCCAAGCTTCAACAATCATCATTGTTCTAGGGAAAAAAAGATAATAGAAATATAAAAACTAAAAAAATAGAAAATTACAAATTATCCACGTCGGCGCCATCCGTGCTACGAAAGATAGCCAGCATCCATATTAGTAATTTTTTGCCAAAATTGATGGGATGAACTACAATGAAAAAATTTCAAAAGGTTGAGGACTTTGGCCGCATTGAAAGGTTTAGGACTGAATCGGTACAAATACAATAAATTTAAGATTTTTTTGGTAATTTTTCCAAACATTATCTATCCGGTGCAATGTTGTCCTTTCGGTTTCGCAAGAGTTCAACTCGACGTGTTAATGCTATGTGGTGCTGAGTGGGCGCCATGTAATCAAATAGGCAAAATTTGTTTTAAAAAAGGAGAAAAAAACATGTATGAGTCACACTCTATTCATTCTCAACATGTAAGTGAAAAATCTCATGCATTGAGCCGAAACTCGGTCTATTTTCTTCTTACAATGACGACCTAATTTGATTATAGGAGTTTCCAAAAGTATTATCAGGGGAGCTTCTTGTAAATGTTTTGAAAGATCAGAGTGGCAAAGTAGAGAAGGAGCGGTTACTCTTTAGGTGCGCGTCCTGCGTAGTTGTGGATGGATCGTATGGCCTTGTGTGTGTAACAAATTAGAGCAGTACTTAGTACGTTGGCGACTTGGGACGCTACAAGATTAGGGTTTGGAGGATCTTCCACATATAATTGACGCTAGTGTTGCATCAGCAGACCTTTAGCAGAACAAATTTCGGTAAGTACATCATATTCTGCATATAAAATTTTAGAAAAAAAAATTAATTTAGTTAGGATATTAAAGATGAATGCAGGTGGCTCTGTGACAAGTTTATTTTACATTTTTTTTTTGGTCAAACAAGTTTATTTGACCAATTCCAGATTGGACTGGCTGGCTTTTTCTTGTATCGATACGGGGAGTATATACGCGTGTATTAAATTGCTTCATGAATTTTCAATTCGGATATAAAACAAGAGCGTGCTCGACCGGCGGCATAACATCGAGAACGGCGTTCCTTTCACACCGGATACATCTATAGGACCTCCTTTTGGATTTGCTTCATTTTCTTGTCCATTCAATCATTTTGGACCTTGAATTCCAAACTTCATGTAGGAACGCGATTTGATCATAAAACCCTAATCCGTCCAAGGCCTTGGAAAATTTTGACGGGCTTGTGTCCGTGTGGGAGTGAGAGAATTTTGGACCTTCCAAGATGTTCCACAGTAGAGTTTACGAAGAAAAAACCACTTCGTGTCGGCTTATGTCACTGAACTTCATTCAATGGACACGCTTCCTTAACCCGAAGAATTCATTAAGAACATGTCAAGGTATTAGAGAGAGAGAGAGAGAGAGAGAGAGAGGAGCTCAAAGTCAAATGAGCTCAAATGGCTGGGGATGTGAATTTGTTGGGGAGAATGTGTCAAAACTGGCTAATTTAGTGATTTTCGTGTGTGTTCTTGCATGTGTTGAATTGTTCAAGTGTTCGGCGAACTTGTTCTTTCATTCATTTAGCTCACTTACCCAACTTATCACATCAAGTACACAACTTATTAAGCTATTAATTACCAATTAAGTTAATTGATGGAGGGTTTGACCTAAATTTCGAACGTGGAGATCGATTATTGTTGAAGAAACAAAAGAAAAAGTTATAAGATTATCGTCAAATCTTTATATTGCCCAATTCGACCAGAGTTTGCAAGTTTGACAAAACATTCAAATCTCATAATTTTTTTTATTCTATTTTTCCTTTTACTTCGGATGAACAAAAAACTCCAGAGTATATCTTTCGTGGTAGTGACGAATATTGTATGTGTTCCTAAGTAAAGAAAAGGAATTTGTCCATTTTTCGAGATTTCAAAGGCGTGTGTGGATAGACAACTGTGTGGACCGATAGGGATTCGAGACTTTTGCTCCAGTCGCACGAGCTTGAAGAAGTCTCTAAGACTTCGTCAAATCCCCCTAAACAACATGATCCAGGCTCGAGGAAAATCATTATTCATTGGGAATTCATGATTGGGGCCAAAGGGAGGAAGCAAAGTTTGTTGCATGCCCATTCTTTGGGTCAATATTTGATCCAGACCGTTGCATGGCGACTTCTCTCTTTGAAGATGCTCGTCCTCTTCAAGTTCTCTGGTCAATTCTTTCACGAAGCTTTTCTTGGGCCTTTGAAAATGTTGCTGCGACTTACTCACTTCTAGAATATATCTTCCAAAGATCTAGGCTCCGTTTGTTTAGTAGAAAATGATAATTTTGAAAAGTATTTTTTTTTAAAAATAATTACTTATATCGCATAAAATAATTAGGCAATAAAAAGTACTTTATTATCGATAACGATCTATGTTCAAAGAAAATATTTTTCGGATCATTTATTTTTCGTGAAATAAATGCACCCTTAAATAGATTGTATTTTCGGGTTTTGCGAGCTTTGGTCTAGATGAAGCGGAATTGGTGTGTGGAGAGCGCATGTGAGCGGGAGCGCGAGTGTGGGCGCCACTGTAGTCACCCCCCTTCGCCGCAATGTGGTCTCCACGTCCGTTGTCGCCACCCACGAGTCGTCTCAAATGGAGAATGGTCGTCGACCTCCGGCGAGGGAGGGAGATAGTAGAAGCCCGGTGGATAAAAATTCGTGGCAAAAGTGCCGGCAGGGCGACCATGATGGTTGTGCTAGTCAACTCTACTAATCACGATAACTCCGCGGATTTAGTTGAGCAAGCAAATGTTTGGTGTAAAATCTGACGAATTTCGTATTCGAGTTGTAGTTTATCCAATTTAGACTAACATGAAGGATCATTGTGACAACCTATAAATTAGAACAATATGGGATGCACGCGAATCACGATATGTAGCATCGGGGATAATTGCCAAAAAAGTCAAAAACATATTGCAATTATTTCAATTTAGTCCTAAATCTTTTTTATTTTTGCCAATTAAGTCTTAAATCTTTTACATTTGTGCCAATTCAGTCATTCCAGTCAATTTCACTTGAAATCATTGACATGGCATGATTGACAACGACATAGTAACTTTTAAACATTTTTTGAATTTTTTTATTTATTTTTCTTTTCTTTTCTTTTTTCCATTCTCTTCTTCCTTAGCCACACCTCCGACCGAAAAAACTTCTAATTGGCCGGAGGTGTGGCCTCACCGGCCAATGGCAACGACAAGGTCGACTTCACCAAGGGCGGCAAGGTCCGGCCTCACCAGTCAAATGTATGGTTGAGGAAGAAGAGAAGGAAAAAATTTTGAAAAAAAAAAACTGAAAAATATTAAAATATTATTAAAAAATTGCCATGTCGGTGATTTTCGGTCAAAATTGGTCAAAAGGACCCAATTGGTAGAACTACAAAAGGTTTAGAATTGAATTTGCACAAATGCTAAACGTTTAGGACTGAATTGGCCAAAAAAAAATTGGGATTGAATTGACACAAATACAAAAGATTTATGACTAAATTGCAATAAGTTTAAGAAATTTTTGGTCAATTTCTCGTAGCATCAATAGTTAATTACCCGATTGTAGGGCAGTCTCTTGCTTTTTACCTCCGTTGTTGCATGGAAACAGTTTAGACGCATTTTGTAGCATCTACTTTAGTTCTCTCCAAACAAGTCATATATCATCTACTTCGAGCCCGAGCGAAAAGTTAATAACATACATCGTCGCGGAAGTAAATCTTGATGACTTTGTACTATTGGGTAATGGTGATCGATTCTAGAGTGGGTGGTTCTCACCCTAAAATCGAGAACCGCCCACTAGGGATCGGTTACGCAAAATGGGAATCATGAACCATCCATTCATTTCATAGACCAACCCGAGAATCGAACTATCGGTCCTGTCTAATTTTTCGAATGGGTCCATGAAACCAATCCTACCGAGTAAAGAGCACTAACATCAATTAAAAAAGATTATGCGAGAGTGAACCAATGAATCCATTCCTATAGGATAAAGAGACGGCATGAGCATTGGTGGTGCATTTGCTGATTTGTTTGACAAATTCATAGAAAAAATCACCTCTATTTTGAAGTGAGAAGTAAAATTAAAGAAGCACGACCTATATTTTTGAAGTGAGAAGTTAAATCACCTCTATCCCGCATAATGATCTCACGGCCTATGAGTTTTGAAATGAACTGTCACAGTGTGGTTCCTACTTGGAACCGGGAACCGAACCGGTACTTGCTGGTTCTGGTATATTGGAATTGGGAATCGGACCGGTAGCCAATGAGAACCACCCAAAATGAGCCGGTTGGATATGGTCCGGTCTGGTTCGTGTGGATCCTGATTTTTTTCTCACCCCCTATTATTGGGTTTGATCCCAAAAAGTACGGAAGCATAGTGGTCCGAACTCTCATTGAAGACGTAGTCTCACATCACGTAACCAATTTCTTGGATCTCTTTAGTTGCACCATCTGTATCTTTGCTAAGTCTTCAGATTTCTATTTTCCCCCCTACGACTATTAGCCTTCAAGTTCAAATCCAAGGGGGAAAACATCAGACGAAAAAGATTGTGTTTAGTAATGGTTTAGGAAGAGAAAGTGAAATTTGCGTTGAAGATTTCACTTCCCTGTGCTGGCTGGCATAGAACAAGATTCAATGAGATGTAGACTTATCAAAACGGGTTATAAACCTATTTCTTAATTCATATGATGATTGTTGTATGAGTTAATTATATTCAATAAATAAATCATAAATGTGTTCAAACATCATATGGGTGTTAAATTGGTCATAAGTGGGTCATAAATGGATTTACAATTTACTTAAACCAACTCACCTCTGTGACTCTCTTCATTTTCTTTCGCCCTCACTCTATCGATCTTGTGCTCACTTTGCACTCTTATCTCAGTTAGGGCATGAATTTTTTCAGATTTGACTAAATTCGGAAGTGTGCTAGGATGTGAGTTGGATCGGGTGTCGATTGGGTACAAGTCGGGGTCGAATATTAGTCATTAGATTTGCATTTCATGAAAAGCGTCAAAACGCAGTAAATGAATCCATTTAAATTGGATTATTTTCGATCCGATCCAAATCAGATTCGACTCACCCATTTGACAGGTCCAAATTTGACAGGTCCAATGAGAAAGAAGGAAAGTGCCCACTTAGTAACCGAAGAAATTACCTTATTTTCTGCTATTTCTAGATGTAGGCTGATGTTCTAAGTTGTTATGATTCGTTTTGTTTTCCTACTTACTTTCATTACTCTGCGATTCCAGTAACTGCAAAAAGGGGTGAAACGTGAGGAATTATGTTCTTTTCTTTCATCTCCTCTTCGCCATTTCCTCTGTGTCGGTGATTTTGTCGCAGCCTTCTCTCTTGGAAGCATCTCCGGGGATTGGAATCCTCAATTATTGATTGAAAAATATGAGAAAAATGACTAGACAGGCTTCCCAGCACGTCCAATATCATTGAACCTGGTGTCTGAAACCAGTTGAGAGTTCGGGTACGATCTTGATTATTCAAGACACAGACAGTGACCCCCAACGGCCTTTCCAAAGACAGGACAGGACCACATGGTCATGATTTCACAATGTCTTGGGTATCTGAGGTCCCCTACCCCTCGTGACTTCTCGCCGGCCGACGAGAACTTCCATTTCCCACAAATCGTTGAGCCTAAAACGGTTCTTATCAGTATGAAATAGCATGAACAAGCAGTTCTTCGCATTCAAGATTCATGTCACAGTCACACTGTCGTCTGCACAGTTATGATGAGACAAATCATGGAGCATAATAACAAACGCAGCTCCTGGTATCAACAAATTTCAAGCAGACATATGCTTAATGCAAAGGGATGATGGAGGCGTATCATAATGACGAAGTTCTTATTCATAAGATGGAGAAGAAATTGTTGCTCCATGCCATGTGGTGCTAGAGCACAACCAAGAAGCAACATACATTTTCCCCACACATCAAAGCAGAAAGGACTAGACTACTGACTCGGAAATTCGAAACACAACGGAAAGCAGAGCTTCCGAAGACACGTGACGAAAGTACTGGACCACGACTCAGAAATTCGAACCACACCGGAAAGCACAGTTTCCGCAGACACGTGACAATTATTCAGTACTCCCCTTGCAGGGCATTCATCTCCAATGATGAGTGAACTCCATCTATGGGACTTATCCGTGCAGGGGAGGTGCGATGCTTCAGTAAGTATGAAGCAAGCACTAGAGCGACACACAAAACGAAGGACACGACCTAAAAACAGTAGGATGCAAAACGTGGAATAGAGTCTAATTTCCCCACCACTGATGCACAAACACACCAGTGCTTCTAAGGCCCTTGAACAGATCCATGCATCCCCCCTTCATTTCTCCGATGCCTTGCAAAGGGTCCGAGCAATGGAGGAAGAGCTCGTTCACCGAGCATATGGCTCCGGTCTCGAATAACTCCACCAGGAATTTCAGTTCTAACTCCCCCGTGTTCATCTTCACGACCACAAAGTCTGCGTGCTTCACTGTTTCCTTGAACCAAACAAGAATGTCAAAACCTTCACTTCCCAGATAAGGATCAAACTCAGGATCATCTCCAAGATTACTTTTGCCCTTGTTTCCCACCAGCCCCGGGTGATAAACAAAGTTAATACCAGGCTTCTTGACATAAGATGAAAGCACAGAAGTGTTGTGGTCGACGAAATAAATGTTAAACGTGCGGATGTCCACTGGATAAGACGGCAGGAACCAATTCACATGCGCATAATTCAGATGCTCCCCTGCTCCAATAACAATATAGGTCATTTGCTTTGCTAAAGAGACATCTACGAATTTTGGTAAATAGGAATTCTTTGGCTTAGATTCCATTGACTTTTCCTCTACGAGAGGCTCCATCAGATCAATAAAGGGTTTGCTCTTAATAATTGATGGGCAGTTGTCTGGAAGTCTATACTGCCCAAAGAAACCCACATTTTCAATTGTCTTCTTAAAAACCACCAGAGTGAAGTCATTCATCACACCAAGACTGAAATCATTCATGAAACCTACGTGAACGACACTGGAAGCTTTCAGCAGCGAAGAAACCGGCGTTGCCGACCTAATGAGGCTGTTCGGATTGGAACCACTAACACCGACAAGCATAGCCCCAATTCCACCAGGCTTAAGCACGCGCTCAATCTCGAGCACAAGCAATGCAGGGACCGACACCTTATCAAGGTCCCTGGAGAATACGAAGTCGAAGGAATTATCACCGTAGCTCAGCTCGTAAACCAAATGCTTTTGTTTCAGAGAAAAGAAGGGGTGTCCGTACACCCCGCAAGCATTGGAGAATCCCAATTCGTGCAATGCAAAAACGCAGGCAGACGATCCTTCCCCGGCACAGAGAGCCTTTGCGCTATAATCCAACAAGTGCTTGCTCATCAGCTCTCCAACCACATTAACAGTCAAATTCACATCCTCTTTGCACTCGACGGATTCGAACGAACCCCGTATTGGTACCAACATCCATTCGGGAATCAAATACGCGCCAGACAGCATAAATTGACCAAAGTTACCCGAGTCGGCGGCGCAATTATCGGAACTTGCCGGAGCGAAAAATGCTGGATTCCCACCGGACAACACATGCAGCAAAGGGAATAGAGAAATAGCAGAGGCTACCATGAGCGTGCGAAGGAGCACGCGCCTCGCGATGTACCCATGAAGAATCTGGTATTTCAACGCCTTGTAATCCATCATTTTATCGGGATTCAATCAGTTCAAGCCCAGTGCAACTCAGTGCAAAGTTGAGATCTTTCCGATCAAGTTTCAGAGGACCAATTCAGTCAAAAATCTTAACAGAGCGAGAGAGATTGAAGCCAAAAGCACGAAAGGGATCGAAATTTAGCGAGTGCAAAACCTGGAGGAGGTGTGATTCCCACCCACGAGGAGACCCATCGATTTTTGGAACCCTAACCAGACCCTCCTCGGAACCCTCCTCGCCATTGCCTCGCCCCAGGTCCAATTCATGCACGGGCGAATCAAGCCGTCATCGATTCGAGATTGGAAGAAACCTACATTCTACATTCAGAGAATCTGAACCAGAAAGGAAGCGCAATTCTGAGAAATGCAGATGGAGAAAGGCTTTCTGGGAAAGAGGGTTCCGAGTGAAGCGAAGCGGAACGGGGGAGAGTGAGGGAGCGAGGGAGGAGTAGTGAGACTGACTGACTTTAAGTAGATCTAGATGCGATGCGATGCGATGCGAGAGTGAATTACCCAAGTTATTCGAGAAAAACAAGGTAGAAAAATTTAACGTTAATATGGCGAAAAATTTTAAATTATTTTTTTTATTTCGAAAAATTTTAAAGTGGCACATGTATTACAAATTTACTTTAAATTATTTATTGACCATAGAAAACTCCAAACCGATGCATCCGTGATAAATTTACCCATAAATCATTTTTTTAATTATAAAAAATCTCAAACCGATATACCTTTGACAAATTTATCATTTATTAGTTTCCGTTAAATTGGATTAATACTTCGAAAATTTTTCAAACTAATACACTTATAACAAATAAAAGGTAAAAATCTCAAACCGATACACCCGCCAACTGTCACTTATCATCCAAATTAATAATTTAACAGTAAAATTTAACAAAAACTAACGGATGATAAATTTGTCACGGATATATAAGTTTATGGTAAATTTGTCATAAACATATCAATATCAGTTTGAAATAAATTTATCACAGATATGCTAGTTTGGAATTTTTTATAGTAAAAAAATAAATTTAAATAAATTTATTAAATTTTTCATGATATCATCTCGAAATTCAAATACTCCGTGAAGATAGCGGAAAAAAGTCAGAAATAATTGAGGGCGACAGCGAAGCACATTGTCATGTCGAACACGTGGAAGAAGCAGGAAGCTTCTCAATCGAATCACATCTCCTTGCTTCGAGAAAAGCGCTTGGGGATCCGCTTCTTTGATTTTCCTCCGATGTGATGATATTGATAATGTGGGGAGCGTACGGACAATCAAATGGCAATTCCAACCACGTTTGGGGACCCCACAACTTCAATTCGACAGTTCACACTTGTCTTCTTCTTTTTTGGGTCGGACGACAGTTCACATTTGAAAGTTCACATTTACCCTCCTCAAACTTTTATATCACAAAAATGAAAATTCTAAATGGGTATGGCTCGTCTAAGAAGAGCCCCCCAAGTTTCCTCCGACATTTCTCCTCCCGAAGAGAGAAAATTTGTAGGGAGATCAGATCCAAAAAAGTCACATTTATCCTCATCAACTTTTATGTCACAAAAATGAAAATTCTAAATGGGTATGGCCGAACCGTATTTATCTCAAAAAAAAAAAAAAAAATCGAATCATTTGAGCTCTTAAGGAAGAGTTAGTGATTTTCAGGTACGGCCAAGCTAATGGACTAGTGTCGCATTTATATTCAATTAATTTTCGGGTCATAAAGAATTAGTGATTTTAACAAATTTGAGCTCTTAAGGAAGAGTTAACAGATTTCTTAATAAAAAGGATTTGGGTAAATGCGACATGTCCATAGTTCGAGGATTTTTTGTGACACGAGAATTAATTTGAAGCAAATGTAGCACGAGTGAAAAGCTTTGGATATTTTATAGCATTAGCCCAATTCTAAATCCACATGCCCGTGTTATTGGCTAGGGGTGGCAATGGGCCGGGTCTTGGCCTGGCCCGAGCCGGCCCAAAACGAAACAGTGCCAAGCCCGACCTGGCCCAAACCCTCATCAAGCCGAGGCGGATCGGGTCGTTTTTTTTTTTTTTAATCAAAATCACTTGATATGTTCGTTGAATGAAAGAATATAAAAAATGAAAATGAAAATAAGATAAATTAAAAAGAAAACGTGGGTGAAAAAAAAAAAAAACCGAAACCAAGCCGGTCCGATCCTAACAGTACCAAGCCGGCCTCAGGCCGGTGTGGGCGTTTTTAATACCCTTATTATTAGCTGCGACTCATCAGCCCAAGCTCTCTCTTTCTCTCCATCCCAGTCCACGGTACTCTTTAGGCTGCGTTTGTTTCAATTTTTTCAAGTTCCTTAACTGAAAGTTGGCGTATCTGGTAAAGATTTTTTCAGATGGGTGAAAGTCAACATTGACAAAGGTGAAAGTTTAAGCCTTTAAGGCGAATGGAAACTTTGCTTTGGGCCTTCAACATTTACGAAAGTAGCTTTCAGAGTTCATGAGCTTTTTGTTCTTTCGACTTTGTCCTCACTAACATTTTCAAATTCCTAATTTTGCCGGAAATGGATGGCAAGGGCTGATGTTGACAAATTTAAATAATTTATAATATTCTTTTGAAATTTTTCTTATATAAATGTTTTCTTTTTTTTTTCTTTTCTTTTCTTTTCCTTTCCTTATTGTAGGCGGCGAGGGCGTCGCAGCCCTCGTTCATGGCTAGTGAGGGCCTACCGACCCTCGCCGACTACTTTAAGAAAGAAAATTAAAAAAAAAGTAAAAAAATTCAGTAATAAATTTGAAAAATATTAAAATTTTATTTAAAATTATCAACATTAGCGTCCACTGTACCATGTATGACAATTGCATCCACGTCGGCAACTTCGGGCCAAATTTGGTTGGATGAACTCAATTGGAAAATTTTAAAAAAAAATGGACAAAAAAATTGGCAAAATTAAAAGGTTTATCACTATATTGGCGAAAATGCAATAAGTTTTAGGCACTTTAGACAATTTTTGTGGCATCGGAGGCAACATTGCATTGGAGTTGACAAGGAAAATTATCAAAAAAGTGATTAACCTATGCACTTATACCAATTTAGTTATAAACCTTTTAATTTAATCAATTTATTCCTAAACCTTTTGACAATTTGTCCATTGAGTCCTTCCAACCTACTTTGGCGAGAAATTGCTAATGTGGATGCCGATCATCGTATGTGGCAGCGATGTTGACAATTATTGTAATTTGTTTTGATTTGTTGATATTCATTTTCCTTTATTTCTTTGTTTTTTTTTCTTGGCCAACGAGGGTCACCGGCGGGGCTGCGAAGTCTTTACCCGAGGCCATCACGACCTCGCATAGGCTGTCGTGAAATCTGGGGAAGGGCCATAAAGGCCCTTGCCCAAAGCCTTCGAGGTGCCCGCCGGGCGTGGGTGAGGCGGCCTTCGCCCTCTGGGGGAGGAATTCGCGGCCGAGCAAGGGTGCTAACACAGAAAAAAAAAAAAAGTAAAGAAAAAATGAATGAAAAATAATTAAATTTAAATAATTAAAAATTACAACAATTATCTACGTCAACATTGGCGGTGCTACATAGGATGATTGGCGTTTATGTTAGCGATTTTAAATAATAAAAAATTGGCCGAATAATGAGTCAATTGAAAAAATGTCAAAAGATTCAGAACTAAATTGATCAAATTAAAAGATATGTGATTAAATATAAATTTAGAATTATTTTGGTAATTTCTCTGAGCGGGCTGGGGAATGGAGTTGCGGATAAGATTAAAGGAAGAAGAAGAAGACGGGGACGACGTGGATCATGGATTTGCTTCCACAACATTGCAAATCGAAGAGTCTCCATCGTGTCTCCAAAAAAGGGAAATCTAAAAGATAAACCGAGACAAAACAACACTTAGGGATGAAGATTATCACGGTTGGAGATGTTGAGCTGCCGGATGAAGCTTGAAGTACTTGGGGAGCAGAGTGGCGGTGCTGGAGAATAGGTGGGAGTTACATACGATTAAGTTGTCCCTCGTCCCGCTCCACGACATGATCGGGTCCGCCGTCGGGGTCCTCCATGATCTCGAAAGTCTTCGTCGTGAACGGCACGGCCACGCCATGCCACGCCCAGCCTCTCCATTGTCATTCTCCAGTAGCCATACCCTCGGTTTTTCCTTTTTTTTAGAGAAAATTACTGAAAAAGTCCTAAACTTATTATAATTGTGTCAATTCAGTCATAAATCATTTTTTTTTCTTTTCAATTGAGTCTTGAACATTTTGCATCAACTAATTCTGACCTGAAATCGCCGACGTGGCTCGACCGACGCTGTGCAGACAATTTACATGATATTTTAATTTTTTTTTAATAAATATTTTTCTTTTCTTTCTCTCTTTTTTTTTCCCTTCCTTATTCCTCCAGTTGGTTGCCGAGGTCCGGTGATTGAAAATTGTTATAAACAATTAACAAATATTATCAAAAAAAATATTATTAAAATTGTCAACGGCCGCACCATCTCGTTGTTAGCCGCACTACATTAGCCATTGTGGCCAGAACCGACAAAAATGCGAAAGGTTTAAGAATCAATTGGCCAAAAAAAAAGAAAACTTAGGACTTAATTGATACAATTGTGATAGGTTTACGATTTTTTTGGTAATTCTTTCCTTTTTTTTTTTTTTTTGTTTACTTGAAAGTTATTTTGCAAAACATATATTGCTTGGATTAAATAGAGCTCAACCAAATGTAGCCTTGGCGACTTCTTGTCCTTCTACTTGGCTATGGTGACAAATGAAGAGCGTAGAAACAGGACATCATTAGTCAAAAGCGGCCCATCATGCATGCTTTTCGAATTACTCTAGAGAACAATGAGAAGAGGCCCAATATTTTCCTCGAGCATCAACTGTATTTCCATTATGTCTCAATGCATTTGATCGATTTTCATGTCGTATAGACAATTCATTATTGCATAATGGAAATACAGTTGATTGATGATTTACTTCTATGAAAGGTTACAAACTTGTCTCCAAGGCTAGTCGTGGACCAAGTACGTTGAAACTCGACCGCGTCCAGAACCTTTTCCTGTTCTTTTGCTCTCAAATCTCAAAATCACTTTCAAAAACCCAAATAAAATCTCCCATGTCATAAATTTGCAAAGATATATGGAGTGAAAGTGACCAAACCTAAGTGAAATCTTCTTAAGCTGTTGATTTGCACAAAAATATTAACTGTGTCCTAAACGTGACTTAACGATAAAATGGCCATCGACCTCTCGTGAGCTATTATCAATGACCATAAGAAAGGTTGTCGATGTCGACGCACGTCGATGACTGTGTACAGTAACCATTCACCAACAGATGTTGATTCCCAGCTGTCGATACATGATAGCGTCCGGTAGCCGATTATCATGACAGAGTTAGTCAACAAGGTTATCGATTAAAAGAGATCGCGATGCGGGAGCATCCGATTCAATGGAACGATACATAAATGCTAACTTGATTTCGTCAACTAATCCAGCACAATCGATGTTCGTGCAAGCAAAGGCGGAATTTGGCCACAACTTGCTTCGATGGGTCGGGCATGAAGTTAGTAACTAAGGAGTTGTCGATTCTCCCTTACCGATCAAGTTTTAAGTTATCGATTCACCGGATCGATTACCGACTTCAAGATATATTGATAGGGGGCTATTCTAAGCAATCACCTTGAATATTTGATGATATCTCAAGATGGTTATTTTTTTTGTCAAGGCTAGTTGACGAATTTAAAGTCCTAGTTTTATGAGTCTTAAGTATGTTTAAGATTCCAAGAGTTAAAGTTCTAGTTTCAATGCGTTTTATTATAGTTTTTAGTTCCAGGGACTTTATATAATTTTCTGTTTCCTATTTCTTTACTGTTCACATTGTTCCCATGTCATTGTCGCTGTGTTGATTTTTTATGTATTAGTTCCTCTATAAATAGAAAAAAAAATACGCAAATGCAAGGCAAACAATTTTGATGAGTATATGAGAATTCCTCTATGAATTTCTTTTCGATTCTATATCCAAGTTCCTTGGTGGCGAATTAAGCAGTTCTTTATACTTGGCCGATGGAGAAATCTTTTATGCCTTGGTGGTGAGCTGTCATTTGTCCGATTCTTTATTCATTGGTGGCTTGTGCCTTTATGCTTTGGTGGTGAAGCTCCCATATCCTTCTTCCTTTACACATCATTCCATTAATACTTAGCACGCTCGTCCAACATCAACGTGATGGTTCAAATTGCCAAAGTTCTGGTGATGATTTCGATATCCACTGGAGGTAACTCTAGTAATTTAGAATATTGAGTTCGGAGGAGAAGACAGAGGCACAAGGAGAATGATCGTGAAATCAAAGTGGAGGCACATGAATTTGAGGGTAGTTTTAATCCCGATGACTTTGTCGATTGGCTGCACATGATTGAAAGAGTTTTTTACTTCAAGTCATACTCAAACAAGAAGAAATGTAAGGTTGTTGTCATGAAATTGACTAAAGATGATTCTCTTTGGTAGAAGAATCTAAAGCATTAACAAATCAGAAAATTAAAAAAAGAAAAAAGATCAAGTCTTGGGAAAAACTCAAGAAACTACTGAAGAAACGGTTCTTGATCGACAACTACAAGCAAAACTTGCTCCTCAAACTGCATTCCCTTTGATAACAGGGGATGAGCATCGAAGAATACTTTAGGGAGTTTGAACAACTTAGGATGAGGTGCAAAGTTCGAGAAGTATAGGAGAAGTCATCACTCGATTCCAGAATGAAGAAACAAAAAACAAAATCTGTAAATGAAAGAGCTGCTAACAATTTGAAGACAAGGCATAAGAAAGTTGTGCAAAAACCAGCAGGAATAAAGTTTAAAAAAAAAAAAAGAATACTGCAATCACTTGTGAGAAATGTGATTGGGTAGGCTATAACAGGAGTCATTGCAAGAATTGATCGATAGCATCAACCAACAACAGCATTAATAGCAGCGACAACAACAACATCAGCCCCAACAACATCATCAACCCCAGCAGCTTCTCCATCCGCCTCGTGCTCACATGATGTGGTAAAAAGCATTTCCTCAGCCCTATCGACATCACAACATGAGAGACACTTCCAACTTTTTGTAAACATTTCAAGCTCATTGTCATTTATGAGCGGAGAGAAGGTGAATGTATCCATCCGGCCTTGAGTTTTGTTAAAAAAGAAGAACTCGATCGTAACGAAAGAAATTAAATTACGCTGCAATCTAGATGGAATCGACGCTCCTCCAGCTGATGATGGAGCTCGTGACAACCCTTGAGCTGGGATTGAAGAACTCAGGCCTCTCTGAACTCCTTAGACAGAATTAGACACTCATGCTCCTTCAGTTTGAGCATGGAGCTTGTGACGACAGACTTGAAAGGAGCAAGGAGCAATTTGCTATCGGGCAATGGACTTGAGGCATCAGGACAGTGGAGACAACATGAACCAGAATTCAGGGTTGCTTTTGGGTCGACGGACCCAAATTTAGTCTCAAACGGACTTGGCGTCGACGCAGCGAGAGTTCAAACATAGGACAACGGAGGAATCCATGAATAACTCAAATTCAATTTGGGATGATTTTTGTTTAGGTTAATTCCACCAAAATCCTAAATTGGTACAATCGTGCCATATTTACTCCAAAGTAATTTTTGTGTCACTAAAAACCCTCCTATCACGTGTACCCTAAACTAGTTAAACACATGCCACATTTACTTCCAAAAAAAACCACAGATTTACTATAATTTGGAGTACATGTGGCACCTTGGTTGTACTGATTTGAGATTTTTTATTATATAAAAATTAATTTTGAGTAAATGCAACAAGAGTATATCAATTTATGATTTTTTGTGGTATCATCCATTTTCTATTTTTTAGGATTTTTACCCTTTTTTTTAACCCAGTTGCAAATTTTTGACAAAATTACCCCTGCTTTCACCATAGGAAAGGCCGATTGGCAAATTCCTATGGCAAACATTTGACACGACAACAAGTTCACAGTCGAAGCTAACTTGGATATTTTCAACTCTTATTTGAGATAAAATCATTTTGAAACCTTTTCTGAAACGGTTATATTTCAGTCCCTTCTTCGAAATTTTCCATTGTCAAGATTTTACCGCGGTTCTTTGGTTGTTCTCCTAATAAGTATTTTGGTTGTCGGTACCATGAACACAAGACATTATACTGACCATTGAGATTACGAAGGTAGCTCGATGGAATACGTACAACGTACAACAAGCCTTGCTACGTTTCTCGCAGTTTATAGTCACCTTTTCTTTTTTGGTTAGAACTGACACATAGACAAAAAAGAAAAGTACAAGGAGAGGCAACAATTCTCTATCTAAACACAACATCCGCTGTCATTGTCTGAAGAGTAAATTTGTTGAAAAGGAGGCGCGAAATCTCTTTGCATTAGAGTCGCAGACAACATCCTGGTGATAAAGGAGAAGAGACCTCCTCCTTGAATCAGATAGCCCCCACAATTCTTATGGCCGGGCGGGCATGGAAGCAGGGGGTCGAACGGCTGCTAAGGGGTTCACTTGGTAAGAAAATGCGAGATGCCAAAAATCTACCAAAGCATCCTTCAGTGCCACTGCCCGTCTCTTGATGTACCTGAAATCACGAATAATTCGTCTCAGAAAACACGTCCCTAACAAGCAGTTCAATAAAAACACTTGAGGCGGCTTTCAGAAATTTAATACCTCTCTCTCTCTCTCTCTCTCTCTCTCTAAAAAAAAAATATAAAAAAAAATCCACTTTATACCAAAATTAGAAATGGGTTCCCAAACACTAGCCCTGTAACACGGTTAAAAAAAAAAGGCTTAACCAGCCAACCTTCTTCACAAAGTGGTTTAGAACATTCAACTGATTCCACCAAGAGAATGCAAACATCATCTGTGGATATGTCTAAATTAGATCATCAGTCACTAAAAGCTGTTTTCAGAAAACTTTCCTCTTTGCAGTTCAGCTTCTTAGGCAATTGGCAGGATGAAGATCATTTTCAGAGATCACGTCAGTCAACATGTCTAAATTAGATGGCAATTGACTGGTCCAGCAGACAAAGGGCATCCAACGCCACAAGGCTCCCCACACAGTGGGGGCATGGGGTGGGGTTAATGTATGCAGCCTTACCACTGCTTTTCCAAAGAAGCTGTTTTGGTGACTTAAATTGTACTCCTTGCACTTCAGCTCTAGTAGTCTGGGAGGAAAAATGTTGATTCTTGAGATACCAAACGCCAGTTTTTTGCATAGTTTCGTATAAATGGATCCTATGAGTTTATGGAGCAGCATACACTCCATAGTGCACATACCCTAAACCCTATGGTTTACTTTTGACTGGCACGTTGAAAGTGCACTGACTTACAAGCATGTATGCGTGACTTCCGAGAACACCTGTAGAACTTGAGAATAAATGTTAAGGACGGTCCCCCTGCTGATGATACCTAAATACTACATAGACAATTCTTTTAGGAGATATATCCATGCCTGAGGTCCATCTTAGAGGAGACCACCAACACCACACCTACATGCAAAGATCCATAATGGTCGATATTGAAGTAGGACACAGGTATATGACCATTAACTTTACAAGGAGCTGGTATTTGCAAGTTATGCATAAATACATTCTGTGATGGTGCCAGCAAATCACCAAGTTTAAACAGGAAGCGGTACCATGAAAATGCATTAGGGCCGAGACAAGTTACCTATTCAAGGCAGATCGCTTTCTTTGCACAATGAAAAATGCGAGCAGCATCAAGCATCCCAGCAAGATCTTCCCGTTAGGTAGGACTAACCGATAATTGCCAAATCTCATATTGATTGAACGAAACAACCAGAAACAAGGCTTGCCTTGTCCATACAACTTCAGCATTGCTAGTTTCTGATCATCTTCTCCATTTGGCATGCTTTTCTGTTCTACGGATCTAATAGATTCTTCTGATACATTCGCTTGTCCTATTAAAGGAGCTTTATGCTCATTTAGCCTATGTGACGAGGGACCTTGTGATAAGCTAGTGGCCTTGATAGCATATAACGAATGCAACCTTCTGAGCAAGTCCTACAAATTGCAAGTTGAAATGACAAACCGTTAACATTTTCTGCATCAAGGACAGTATCATATGGTTATTAAACCAAAATTGATTTCAATCAAGTTGGTGCAAGAGTGCAGCATCATTCTTCGATTGAAAGCCATCACAGAAATGATTTTAGTAGCCAAACAATGGAGTACTTCACTCATTGAACTGAGAAACAAGGCAAGTCGTCTGATGCTCTTATCATTTATTGGCAAATATGCTGAACAGTATGTAAGCATCTGTGATATTAGAATCACCCCACAATCAATTATTCAGATACTACACATCACATGGGAAGGAGCTGATTAATGAAATTTATATCACTGCTAACATGAAAATTAACAGTAAAATCAGCAGCCTAAATTCTGGATCAGCCTAACCAGAGAATGCATCTTAAAGACCCAAGTACACATGATAAATTCTTTGCATGTCTATTAAGGATAAGATGTCCATGTCCTAAGTTCAACCCCCTAGAGACTGGCTACCACCTTTCACATCAGAAACCGGCCTACAACTAGAAACTGGGACATTTTGAGTAAAAAAAAGTTCAGAGTGTATGCTGCAGTGTTTCCTTTTCTTCTTTTTGATGTGAATCAATAACTGGCAAGCAGAATCCAAAACATATCTTAACATTTGCTCCAACATCACAAGTGTGGACACCAATTTATCAATACAAAACCCTATATACCACACAATGCATGATAAGCAAGAAACGCACTAGAAGGTCCATCTGGCTCTAAGTAACAAGATCAGGCCTTCTATAACCTAGATTCACCTGAGCATGAATTGTGTCCGAGTAGTTGGGCAGACCAATAGGGTTATCCAAGATCAAATCTACCACCATGCTTTTGCATTGTCAAATATAGATAATTGTTTCAAACAACCGTTAAGATGTAACAATGGGTCTAAACTTTTAATATTGTGTGCATGTGCATGTGCGTGTGCGTGTGTGTGGAGAGAGAGGGTGGTATGAGATCTGTATCAGACAAGACAAGCCCAGTGAAATGCCATTATCCCATTCTTAATGTCATAAGGCAGATTGAGATTAAAGCCAGAAGGCTACGGATGTTAATTAAGACAAAACAGAAACAAGAGAAACTAGACTCCTCCCAAAGAATATCGTTCCATTGGTTGAGATTAATGACATTATTTCCTTTTGCCACATTATGGGATAAAGTGGAATGTCCACTTTAACATCCATACCTACTGTCAAGCACATTACTGGCCCGTCATCATTACTACAAGAACTAATGGAAGATGGCCCTAACTAAACCTGCAATACAGTAGTCATCACATGTGAGGAGCTGGAAAAAAAAAAGACTGAAGTATACACCTTTTCCATTATTTTCAATGATACCAAAAAATTTATCTCAAACTAATTTGTAAAGAAATTAATTCCACCTATTTCACAATTTCTTGCTATGATTTCAGCAATCAAATAAGTTAAGAAAACATGGAAAGCAAATTGCATACTCCAGGCTCACTTATCATCAAAATTGCAAGCATGCTGAACAATAATCAATGATCACAAATTCCATAAATGAGCATCCCTTAACGAATATGGTTGCAAAATCTCTCATACCTGCTTTTTATCCTTGGGCAATGCAGCTTTCTCAACCCAACTTATGGCCAGTTCAAGTTCACCCAAGTTTCTAGCCAGTAAAGTCAGTGCATAAATGTCAACAACCTCCAAATATTTATCAACTGCCAAAACAAAATGTCCATCACAAATTTCTGTGCAATTAGCATTTGCCTCTGCATTGACAGGACTGTAATATTTCCCATCCGCATAGCTCCAGTTGCTAAGGAACTCCTCTAGAAGTTCTCTAACCCCTGGTAGACCTTCTGAAAGCTGCAAACAGGCCCTGATACAAAACTGCACCAGTAAGCGAAGCTCATGTTGTGGTAAAAGAGGTTAGCTAACTTGCATTCAACATGATAATCGAAGATGCTCTTAGAGACTAAAAGGATGAAGAGAAAGCCCAAAATCAATGTTCTTAACTATTGCCAATCTCACATCTTCCAATATATACTAATATCACACCAACAATTGGGTAAAAGAGGACTGTACAGACCAAGCATAACATAGGTCTTATTCTGCAATAGAGTTAAGATAGAGTGCATGAGATGATATTTAGTGGGTGTCATAGACCATGTCATCTGCTGATTTGACATATTGACTACCAATAAGAATATACCATCAAGTTGCATTATGGATGTGGCGCAAGTGGGTAGGGTGGTTGCCACATCTAAAAAAGCATTGTGTGTAGCATACACCAAATCAATACATGACATGTACAACTTCAATGAACGTATTCCAATACTGCACTCGTTTCATCTCTATTCTATTTTACTTCTATCAACCTCTATACAGATCTACTACCAAAAAAAAGAACCTCTATACAGCTCTTGTAGAAAAAGACACAAGGCTTCAAATTAAGCAACATATACTTCATTGTATAACCTCTCTAGGGCGGGGTGGGGCAGGGCGGGGTATAAAACTCTAACGCCCCCTGATTTGGATAAACTACAATCACTCCCGTTATATTTGTTGAAATTGAAGAAAACAGCCCCTCGTCCTTTATAATAAATTAACCATGAGATAGATATTAGAAGTCATTGGAGCCATAACAATTCAACTACATTGAGTATGGAACTTCAAAGTTCATAATGTCTAAGGATTGAAATGACTCTTGCCTATTACTTTTTATTCTTTTAAATCTTGTAGCTCAAGCACTTTGGCTTTTTTTTAACCCAAAAAACCTGAAACTTTAACAACAAACTAATGTTTGACACATGAATTCACATAGAGCATTTTCATAAATTTGAAGATTCGAACAAAATTCTAAATTTCGGCGAAATGCACAAAAGAAAAGCTTTTTGTTGCTGCAAAACAACAACAAACGCGCTATAACTAATGTTGACATATAATTCATTGTTTTGCAAATTTAAGTACATTAGTAAATGGGTTTAGGTCAATCTAAGTGTGGCATACTCCTAACCATTTACTTATATAGATGGCACCAAAGTGCCAAATTATTAAACCATGTCAAGTCTTCGGCAGTTAGGACTTAAGAGTTTATACAAACCTTGAGGCACTTAATCAAAGCGATGTCAAAATACTCTAATGCTTTTCTATAACTCTTCTGCATAGGGCTTTCAACTTATAGTCAACTTTGTACAAATGATAAGCAATTTACAAAAAGAAAAAAGCCCTCAGGTTTATCCTTATTAGCATTTTGCATCCTCTACTTCACACCTTCTAATTCCTATAACATTGGCTAACAATTTCCTCATAACATTAGAGACCAAGGCATAGACTGCCGGTTTTCTTAAAACCTCTCAGTGCAAATGGATAATTTGGAAACAAAAGGGTGCAAAGTGCATGTAAGGGAAAGTTCAGGGCCGGTTATGTAAAATCCTTTTGTTAGGCCAGATGATATCCCCCTAAAGGTCGTGAGATGGATTTGGAAAATATAATATCCAAATAAGTTTAGAGGCCTGAATAACATGTATCTCTTGGTGTAAGCCTTAAGGAACAAATGCAATAAACCCATCAACTTCATATACAATCTCCCTAAATCCTCTTAAGATCTGTGTGTTTCATTAACAACAATTGGTAAATGGAGCAGGCCAAATATGAATCTAACAATCAGGTAAAACATCAAAACAAAACCACTGCCCAATAGGCAAATAGCCTAGTAGTTTGTCTAACGTAGTGACCAAAGACAAACAAATTATCATGCAAAAAGAAAGAAAAAAAACAGAACAATGAAGAACACAAAACTCCAGATATTTGCTTTCCAAAAGAAAGGAACCCAAATAAGATGAGCATAAATCGGCCTCATATCATGTATGCATTCCTTCAACGATCTGGTTTACCCCAACAACCCAAATAAGATAAGCATATAAAGGTTGAGAAATGTAGCCACGCTAGCTTCAAGAAGGACTTCAGTCTACCAATGTTAACCTAGCAAATGCAAACACTCCAAAAATTTAACCAATGCTTATTGTATTTACTGTTGTTTACTTCTTTTGCACTTTTGATCTTCAAAAGGGTCAGGAAAGCATCAACACAACCATGGAAACCATTCCACGGAAAGGCACTATTCAACATGTAGTGATCGAAACATCATAATGCAAGAGGACACTAAATTACCCAATTTGGAGAACTTCAATGGGGATGGCAGCAACAGGACCGCACAATTCCGTTAGCTTATGCAGAATTTCTGCAGTCCTGCAAGAATATACTACAAGTTATAGTGCAATTTCAACTTTCCCCCTAAAACTAAAGCGAGCATGCGATTTTGCATAAATGAGTCGTCTTATCTATTGTGCAGTTAATAAATTGTCCACCATGAAGCTTCCTTCAAATATCTTTTTTGCTAGTTGAAGAAGTGCTATGTAGGTCAAGAGTACCTTCGTCCACTATCAAACTCGGAAATTGTTCCTAACCCCTCATCTCCCCCTCCCCCTTCCACCAGGCCATGTGCCTCGGTGGTTCTTTCAAGGAGTTAAAATCTAAAATAGGGGGACTAAAAATCTTGACTGATGGATCAGAACAGGTAAGGATCTTGTTGATATTGTAAAGATTTTGTTAATGAGTGGCAACTGCCTAAGGAAACTTTATAGTTTCCAATGCACTACATGTCCTCCCATTTTGTACGATCAGTGCTTTGTAATTGGAACATTTCAAATAAAGTGCAGCTAACAAGTGCTCCTAGGGCACTCGATAACAAGACCCTCATTGGTACTAAGATCTAGTGATGTATCGATATACTTTACCATTAGAAACCCGAAAAATTTTCTCATGAGCAGTTTGATGCGCAGCTTTTTAAACTAAAAAGACTGAAAGACGAAAATCTGCTTCTAAAGCTTATAAGAAAGTTCTGTCAATGCCAATGGCGTGAGATATGAAATAACCCCAGATAAGAACTAGACAGGGAAGGCTGCAAAATGCATGTGTTAATCAAACTAAGAGAACACGTAAAGAACATGTACACACTCATCAGATGGAAACTCATTACGAATGAATGAAATCAAGAAGAAAGGGAAAATACGGGACCTCCCCATTTCTTTCAAAGACTGCACTAACACCATCCCAGCTGATTCCATCATGTCATGCAGCTGCGAAAGACCGTCTCCTGCTTCTCCAATGAGATCACTCTTGTTCCGACACAGACGCTCCAGAACAGAGGAGGCCGATGAAGCCGCCTCCTCGTACATAGAGCACACCAGGTAACTGCGAATTTCAGAAGAGAGAGAGAGAGAGAGAGAGAGAGAGACATGAGCAAAACAAAATCGAAAAGGGCGATGAAAAGAAATCGACCGAACCCTTCACCTCTCGCAGAGGTCGATGTCTCCCCAAATAGAAGGTTCCGACGAAGCCCCCATCCTCGCCACTGCCTCCATGTCCCACCGTATCTTCTCGAGGCAACCGATGATGTCTGTTTTTCACCAAGGAGCGACCGAGAGCCGCCGGAAGTTGATTGTCCCCGCCGTCGGAAGAGCGGGTAAGGGGACTTACCGAGATAGAGTCGAGAAATGGGGACGTAACCTGGCGGCGCCACTGGCATCCACCGACGAGCACGCGAGTTTCAGAGAGAGATCTCTCTCGGTGGTGGGAGGCTGCGTGGTGTGGCCGATAGAGCGGGGGCTCCGGTCGAGTCAAGAGGCAATGTGGGGGCCTCAACGGGAATTACTATCTAACAATAAATTTATTCCAAATTAATTCGTTAATCATAAATTAAAAAAAAAAACTCTAAATTGCTACAACTAGAGGAGGCCATTTGGGCCCGTGGGCCCGGAACCGGCCCGTTGATCGGCCCGGAACCGGCCTGTTGATCGGGCCCACGGTTCCGGAAACGTGGGAACCGGCCTGGAATCGGCGATTCCAGGCCGGTTCGGAACCGTCAACAAACAAAACCAAAAATAAAAAAATAAAAAAAAATAAGTGGGCCGGGGGCGAGTGCCGTTGGGCTCTTCGCCCCGGCCCCCCTCTCCTCCCCCTCCCCCCCTCTTATCTCCTTTGGGCCGTTGCTTTAGATAAAAAAAAAAAAAGAATTAAAAATGATTCTTGCCTATAAATACATATGCTTCCCTTTTCATTTTTGTCACAAATTCTCCGAACAATCTCTCGAATTCTCTCTGAAATCCTCTCAAATCGCTCAAATTCTCCCAATTCTCTCAATCCCGACTCAATTCTCTCAATCGGATTTCCGATCAATTCTCTCAAAAATGGCAAGTGGAAGCGGAAATGCCGACAAGGGCAAGATGGCTATGGGAGATTCCGAGTATCCCATTCCCGAATATGATCCTCGTGAGTATGCAAGTTGGGAAGACGACGACGATAATATCAACTATGTCCCGATTCCGAACGTCGAGCACATCCCAACACAAGAAAGTCTTCATCCTCCCACCGGTGTCGAAGAAACGTCAACGGCAAATAAGCCGGAACGGAAGGGCCGAGATAATACATCGGACTTGTGGCTACACTTCGACAAGGTACGTGATGAAGTCGAAGGTAAGTATAATGTAAAATGTAAATATTGTTCGCAAACATATAAATTTACGAAAGGAGACGGCTACGGAACATTTCGTCGGCATTTGACGAAAAAACATCCAACACAAGCGGGGATGGACAATACGCAACAACAAATTTCCGAGTACGCCACTTCTAATCCTCATCCTATATTTCGTTTCCTTGAAGCACTTTATAAACAAACATTAGGTGAATATGTTGCCCTTGATCATGCTCCGTTTAATACTGGTGAAAATTTTAATATGAAATATTTGATAAATATTGCGTTGGTTCCGCAAGCACCAACTATTCCAAAAAATACTCTTAAACGCGAAGTTTTTCATCTTTATAAAAAAGGAAAAAAATCTTTAGCAAAATTTTTTGCGGAATTCAATGGACGTGTGCATATAGGTAGCGATATTTGGAGTGATCCTTGGCAAATTCATTCTTATATGGGTGTTACGTGTCATTGGATAGATGACAATTAGATGATTCAAAAAAGACTTATTGCATTCCGAGTTTTTGATGAAAGCCATTCGGCTCATAATATTTATAGAATAATTAGGCAAGTTTTAGAAGAATATAATTTAATAAATAAAGTATTTTCAATTGGTTTTGATAATGCCGCCGCAAATACCGCTTCTATTCCCGAATTAGAAAATATTTGCAAACCCACTTTTGGCGGACAATTTTTTCACATTAGATGTGCTTGTCATGTTTTAAATTTATGTGTACAAAATGGTTTACGAACTCTTGACACTTCTCTCGCCCCAATAAAAAGTGCAATTAAATTTTTATGGAGTCGTCCCCAATGTATGAAATCATGGGGAAAATTTTGTAAACAAAATGGGAGAAGGGCAAGAAGATTTCCAAAAGATATTCCGACTCGTTGGAATTCTACGTACGAGTTGCTTCGGCAAACTTTTGAATATAAAGATTTATTATGTATGTTTATTTCACAAAATATTCCCGAAATTACTTTACTTCCTCAACATTGGGACGTTTGCAAGAAAATTTTAGATATTTTGAAAATTTTTAATGATGCTACTAAGACTTTATCTGGTATTTATTATCCTACAACGCATTTATTTTTAATAGAGTGTGTTAATATTAGTAGTGTTTTTAGTGAATATGAAAATGATACCGAATTAGGTCAAACTATTTTAGTAATGCGAGAAAAATGGTTGCATTATTATTTGCAAATTCCTCTTGTCTATTTAGTTGGTATTGTTTTTGATCCACGTATTAAATTAGACGGTTTACAAGATTATTTGAATGTGTATTATCATGATTGTTTACATTTGGATGATTCAATAGATATTTCAAATATATTAGGACATGTTAAAGAATCTATAGTAGCATTATATGGAGAATTTTGTAGTAGATATGGTTTAAGTGATTCTGGATCTTTACAATCCATCGCCTCACGTAGCGAATGTGGTAGTTCACTTAGTAGAGGGTATAATATGCTTAAGAGTAGGCAAAAAAACAAAAAGGGGCAACAAGTAGTATTTCCGAATTAGAAAAATATTTAACCACTCAATTTGAGTTTCGTGATGCGTAACATAGTACTGATTTGGAAATCCTGAAGTGGTGGAAGAGTCACCAAATCGAGTATCCAGTTCTCGCCCTCATCGCTCGTCAAATATTAGCAACCCCTTTTTCAACGGTTGCGGTTGAACAAGTATTTAGTTATGGAGGATTAATTTTGGACTCTCGCCGTTCAAGATTAAGCCCGGACTCTGTGGAAGCTCAAGCTTGTGTCGGCGATTGGACGAGGGCGAAATATCGACATCAAGAGTTAGATCGTGAACACGAATTTTTTAGCGATGATGTTGGAGATACCACCGCCACGGGTACCACAACGGGTAGCGACGATTGACGATGAGGTAAGTTGGGGTTCTCAAAGGTAAAAGAACTACATGGGCTTTGATTCTTCTATCCCCAAGAAGATATGTAGGCGCTTAATGATAATTCATTAAGTTCAAGCCCATTCCTTCTTTTTTTTTTCCCATATTTTATTACAATGTACAATTTAATTGTATTTTATAATTTATAATTTATTATATTTATTTTATTATTTATTATTTTAAAAATTATTATTAAAAAAGAATCGGAATGAACAGGCGGTTCCGAAGCGTAACCGGAACCGGCCCGGAACCGCCATTTTACACGGCCGGTTCCGGTTCCACCTTTTCATGGAACCGGAACCGGCGGTTCCACCGAACCGGCCGTGACTAGCTACAACTAGTAAAAATTTATCACAAACCCTAAATTAATACATTCGATTATTTCTATTAAATTGAGTTACTTTATTTTATTGACCACGAAGATATTTAGGCATAATTTTTTATTGATGGTGAATATATTTTTATTCATCTAATTATATGAACCGATATAGATGACCGGTTTTACGGGGTATCGCGACCTAAAAAATAAACAAGTTAATTTCCGGGCTAATAGATTATCAGGTTAATTAATTAACTAACCTAACTCGGACTCTCCAAAGTCCATACCAAATCGCAACTTAAGGTTCAAATAATTAACAAACAATGTAATTTGAATTTGGAGTCGCCACTAATTATTTTCGGTAGATCGATTAGAAACCTAAATAAAATAGCGGGAGAAAACTATCTTATTTCTACGAACCGGAGATTTTGAATCCGAGGATTTGGTTACGCTAGATTACTCTAACGCCCTTTCGGTACCATTTTCATGAAAAATGTCTGATTTGGCAATTTTGATGGATTTTACTTGAAACTCAAAGGTGCAGTTTTTTGGTTTTTTCCTTTTTTTTTTCTTATGAGAATGTAAGACATTGAACTTTATGCGATATATACCATGGATGATTTAGAAAGAAAGAAAATGCAGCCAGTCATGAGTATTCACAAAAATAAATTAACATATAATAATGCTAAACTTTGGAACACGTATCATATCTAAAATAAACAAACAAATGTTCAAACCAAACAATTACATCTTTGTAGATCAAGATAGAGAAGATTACCTTCTATTACACAAAATCTTACTCACGTACACGTTATAGTTTCGTTTAAGATCTCGGAGTTGGAAGAACGTGGTTGTCGTCAAAAATGGCAAGCAGTGGCGTTGTTGGGTGGCGAGAGGCGAAGAATGTGTCGGGACTCGTCGAAGATGATGCTCGACTAAAGCTCTTTTCTTCACTCTCGAATTTTCTCTTTTGGTTTTTCTCAAGAACTCTCTTTTTCCTCACTTAGAATTCCTCTCAAAAACTCTCTCAATTCTTTTCCCCTCCCAAAACTCTCTTCTCTTCAAGAACTCTTCTTCTTTTATAGGCAAAGTTTTTCATCCTTCATTCTTCATCTTCATTTCCTCATCTTCCATTTTCATCTTCTCTTCTTCTTCTTCATCTTCATCTTCTCTTCTTCATCTTCATTTCCTCACCTTCTATTTTCATCTTCTCTTCACCATCCTCCTTTCATTATCTTCTCTTCTTTATCTTCTCTTCACCATCTTCCTTTCATTATCTTCTCTTCTTTATCTTCTCTTCACCATCTTCCTTTCATTATCTTCTCTTCACCATCTTCCTTTCTCCATCTCCTTTTGGAATTTGTAATCTGATCCCCGAAGTTTTGAGTATTTGCAATACGGCCCCCGAAGTTCTAAGTATTTGTAATACATCCTTTGAAGTTTCAAGTATTTACAATACCGTCTCTGAAGTTCTAAGTATTTGCAATACGATCCTTGAGGTTATGAGTATTTGCAATATAGTCCCTGAAGTTTCAAGTATTTGCAATACAGTCCCCGAGAAAATATTTCTTTCAATCCCAAATCTTCTTGGTGCATTTTTCCACCCCATGTCTAGTCCAGACGCCTGTTAAATCAAGGTCAAATTATATGCCAATGCTAAATGAATATGTGAGATGATTTTTGTTTAGAACTAAAATTAGTTCTAATTTTTATGTAAAAAATAGATTAGTCAAAATTTAGGCGTCAACATTTGCCCCTCTTTGAGTGGAGGTTCGTAGAGGTTCCGCTCAAAGACAAAATTGAATCCTGAATTTTGACGGTGCAAATTATGGATGAACTTTTTTGTGGGAGTTTTAATCCCATTTTTTTTTATGTAATGAAGTGATGCATGATATGCAAGACTGTAAATAACATGTGCTATAATTTTTCTTTTCCATGTTAGAGAAACCTGCACATAGATCACATATGAGAATACATGTTTTACCCAATACCTCATAAGCTGTTGATTCCCTTAATTTTCCGGTTTACGCAAACACGAAGACCTTAAGGTATTTGGCCTATCTGTTATCAAAGACTTCTCCCAATGCGAGACAGCGCAAGATATGTGTGTCCTTCGATATCACAATAGCTACATCGTTGTGAGTCGAAAGAAGTGGGATCAAGTTCACAAGAGCTACGTCGTTGTGAGTTGATTAAATGTCGAAATTGCCGGTGCATATGTCCTCACGATTCGACAAAGGGGAACTAAAATCATAAGAGCTACGTCGCTATGATTTGGTTTGGATCAAAATCATGGGTGCTTATGTCTTCATGATTTGATAAAGGAGCCGAGAATCATAAGAGCTATGTCATTATGAGCCGACTAAAGGTCAAGATCACCCGTGTATATGTCTTCGTGATTCGTGACCGAAATCATAAGGGCTACGTCGTTATGATTTGATAAGATGTCAAGATCGCCGGTGCATATGTCTTCACGACCTGATAAAAGAGGCATATTGCTTGAGTTGAACAATATTTGATAGGAGCACCATCGAATGGAATCGATAAGTACGAAATGGGCATATTGCACGAATTGAATCATAACAACTATCATCAGAAGAGTTGTTAATTTGAAAAGGGGTTCAGCAAACTTACCCGGGTTCTCCGAACGATTTAATCAAGGAACGAAACAGATTACTCGTATTGTACTTGGTAGGTATTTGCCTGCAGAACTTGCTCATTCAATAATCCTTTGATGAATTTTGCGACCTTGGGAGGGAATCATCGGGAATGCATTACCTATCACGGAATGTCGGAGGTAACATGTGCAAACATATTCAACAATGAGTTCATGTAAAACTATTCTGCCGAGCTTGCAATGATTAGAAATAACATGTGTATAATGCAATCACTCATACTATTGTTCATGCATAACCATTCTATCAAGTTAGCATTACCAATTCTGTCTAGGGATGTTCTCACATTATGAATACCTCAAATGTGAGCTGAATGGGGGCTTTAGTCCGAAAGGGCTTTTTCTCACTCTCAAGAAAAGCTATTTATCATGTCCGTAGGATTCAAGAAAAATCACTCAATCTTACGATCATCGCATTCGACAAGGATCCGAGTAATCTCGCAATTGATACGACCGAGCCGATCTAGAGGTTTTGATTAGGACCGTAATGAGGGCTAGGTCAAAGGTTTACAAAGGGGACTCTAGTCGAGTCAAGGCCGCTGAAATGAATTTCTTCGTTATCTACTATGGGTTTACAAGTTAAGAACCCCGCAAAATGAGAGAAAAACAATTTTGCTCGAACTTTTTCGAGCGATGCTTAAAATAATTGAACTCTACGTTAACTCAAGTGCCATAGTCGGAAAAGACTTTTGAATGGTTGTACCGTGGGTTATGATTTGGGGACTTGGAAAAGAAATGATTCATTTTGGCTCGGAAAATGTATGAGAAGCAGCTTGATGTTAGTGACCATTGCAATCTTGTCACCTATCTTGGCCTTTTGGGGTACCACCATTACTTTGAGGATGGTATGAGCAGAGGATTGCATTTTGCAATTTGACACTTAATGAGAACCTCTCTTGAAATGTACAAGAGAATTGTGCATTACAAATGAACAATGAATTGAATGGACATTGGCCTTACTTTTGGTAGGCACTTCGCTTTTTAAATGTCCAGGAATTTTTTGTAGAATCAACCTTTGCTCCTTTTTTTTTTCAGCTCTATTTTACTGCTGCATATTTCAGTATCTTGATGAGTTCATTCGAGGATTTTCGGTTGATCCGACTTTTCAAGTCCTACTCAAAGATGGGCCGTTTTTGCTTTGGGACAACAATGGTCACCAATAAGGGCTTTTAGAAATGCATTTGCAGGTTCAAATGGGTTGTGCAAATGGATATAAATGTGTAGGATAGAGTAACAAATGATTTTCATCATCCTAAGACCCTTGAATTAAAGTGCAAGTATAATGTAAGGAATCACCCGAAGATTAATGTTAGTCCAAGCAAGAAAATTTCCAACCATTGTGCCTCGTGATACCGATGGAATTACCTCTGTTTTGCCCCAATGTGGGGTGATTCTTGACAGGGTTGTAGAAGTGAAACCTCCGCTCAAATGGGTTAATCAACGGATAACCCGTAGTGTTTAGGATAGAGAAATGAATGCCTTCGTCACTTCGGTTATCATACCTTTCGCGAGAAAACTCTTTACCTCGGGGAGTGCTAAATTTAGCCACCATTCATCTCGCCAGAAAAAATGGGACGTGTTTGGAAAAGGATTGCCTTTCATCATTCCGTCCTGCCCCATTCTGTACATTCGATGTATCTTATGTAGTCTATGCTCCTTATTTAGAGTTGGTAAATTAAACATGATGAATAGTTATGCATAAACCATGAAGTGTATGAGTGTTTTCGAGCATACAAAATGCAGCAACTTTTTATCTTGGCGAACAGAATTCGCAAGCAAGTAAGAAAATTCTTAAGGGCGTGGATCGCGAGTTGCCCATGCTCGTATAAATGAGTTGCAAAACTTTATTGTCTACTTCGAGACATGAGATTATCAAAGGCTCCAAGAATTTCTCATTTCATTGATTTTTAGGGAGAAGAGATATTTCCCTATTTGGATAGGCAGTAACCCCTGTAAAAATCAAGAGGGAAAGCGTCAATGTACGTTCTCATGTTCTAAACGAGCTGAAACGATACCACTTTACCCTTGTACGCCTTTCTTGCGAACTTTGAATTAAAAAGGTCGACTCATCTAGATCGGATTGTATGTCCGGGATGTTATCTCTCCGGGTTACGTAACCATCCGAGCCAAAACTTCAACCGGTACTGGACTGTCAAGCAAAAAAAAAGTTTTTTTTATTAATCTTTGTACATTGATGCCAAATCCCAAGATCGAACCCCGGACGCCTCGGACTACTGTCATTCCCCCAACCACTAGGTCGTGGTGTTATTGGCGCCCACGGGTGGTTCGCTTTTTGTTATATTGTTCTCAAAGTAGTTGGTAATCCCTTGTCAAGAATAAAATAAGCTTAATTTAGAGTTTGAAACGACCGAGAGCCAATTGGGACGATACAGAGTTACCCATCTTTGAGCCCGCTTGGTCTTTTACTCGTATTCTCCCAAGTAAGGCTATTTAGAATCTCCCTTTACGGGCATTCAGGGGCGTCGTCCACAAATTGATTTGCTACAGGCCTAGCTTAACAAGGAACTTACGCATTTGATAAGAGAGGAGAAAATTCGCCCTTTAACTCTAGATAAATTCTAGACAGCTAGAAAGCAAAAAAATATCCCACGCAGGGGAACTATACATGGAATTAAAGGAGTATTCATGCGAGATTGGTTCCACCTCTTTTGCTGGCCATTCCAATGATCGACTAATTTTGTCTTGGATCATACACCAACGATCGTTGTTTGAGGATCCATAATCACTTGCTTCGGATCACAACTCGGGAGGTCCTTTAGTTCCGAACGGGCCGATCAAGGTGGCGAGCCCATCATCAAAGTAATCTTCTGATTTTTCGAGCAATTGATACTCGAATTGGGCATTGTTACTTGCTAACACTAGCGACAGATTTCCCACTTTGTTTTTGCCGTGAGCAGCTCGACTCCTTGAGTTTGAGCATTCGCCGTTGTTCGGGAACTTGTAGGGATGATCAACCGGTCTCTCGCTAGAACCACCAGCGGAAGGTTGGTATGGCCAATATTCTTGATTGGGAAGTGGCCGGGTACCTTTTACTTGGTAAGTTTTCCCGATATTGATCTTCCAATCAACTTTGCTCCGATCGCCTTGGTTCCAAGCTGCATCGTGCTTTTTCAGCTTATTTCTAAATTTTTGAAGGTGATTCGTGACACTTTGTAATGTGAGTCCATCTGCATTCATTATTTTGAGTACGGCCGTTGGTCGTGCTGAATTGATTCCTAGCTGTCGAACCGCATCAATGAATATAGAATGAAGCTCGGTGGACCAAATGGGCCTTTTCTTTTCGACAAAATCGTCATCGTCGGCTTGGCCATAGTTTTTTTGTTCGAGTAATTGCTTCCTTACAGCATGTTGCCAAATGTTTTAGAGCACTCGAACGCAGATCGGTTTCTCTAGGATGCCTCAAGCACCATGCAATGTGGCCCCGTTATGAACTGCCGATCATCACTTGCTGATGCTACGATGACCGGTATCTTCAACTCGGAATCAATGATCTTTAAGAGACTAATACCGTCCATATCGATCCCTACCATAGCTGTGACGACGATGTTAAAATCATATTTGTATTGCCTCGGCGCTTCTAAGGCTTCCGTTGCTTTCGCATAAGCTGAAACCATGTAGATGCACTTTCTCAAGATAGCAACGAGGATCAAGAAGGAAACGGGGTTGCCATCAATGGCCATGACTCGCAGATCCTCGGGATAGGAAGCTTCCCATACTTCCACCTGGAATGAACGTGTACTTCTTTTAAAACTTTCCATATGTAGACCAAAAATGGGTATTTCGACCAAAGACTAGGCTTTATATGTTCTTGGACTTGCAAAAACAAATTGCCCAAAAATCATAAAAGTGATGATGGCCTTTCGTGACGAGTTTTGGAGGTCATTAGATGCATGGAGACTTCAAGTTCCTTATAAAATTTTTCTAATCGGTTAGTCCCGCATATAGGTTCTTGCTTTCTCTACGAAAGAGGACAGCTTTTTCTCTCCTTTTCGATCTAGTGCCTTGGATCCATTTCGTAATAACTCTTACCTCTCACTTAATCTGTCATCTTTTTTCTTTTTTGATATGGAGGAGCCCTCAAATCTTTTCGCTTTCTCTACGAACGAGGCAGTTATTTCCCCCTTCAAATCTTTTCACATTTACCTATGTGAAGGCTTTCAATGCTTTTCTTTTCGGCGCTCAATCAAATCTGACAAGGAATTCACGCATTTAAGCATGATGATATTCGTGGATAGTACTGTTCTTTACCCCTGGATTAACTCTAGGCGTAAAAAGAAGAATATCTCACATGGGGACTTTGTAACAAACAGTACATTCATTCGTGCATGTCCCTACTTCTCTTGAGGATTTCATAAAGGCTGGCTAGTAATGCTCAAAAGAGCGATATTTTGAGAATCAGTAGGCTACAGATTCGGAGTTCCATCAGCGTTGAATTGACCGGATTGTGACATCGGGAAACTCCAATTGTAGTGATGCATGTCTCTTTCCTCGAAGGGCGTCGGTTCTGCCTCCGCAAGATCGACTTTCTGGGATGTATCCTCAACGAAATCCGATTGTGCGAGAATTTGCTCTGGGGGATGAACCGATAAATGAGCATTTTCAATGCTCGGATGTGGCTCATCGAGGAACATGTCACCAAAGGTGATGGGGCTGCTACAAACATGGCAAACAGCGATATTAAGAGCATCCCTATACCTCTTGTTCTCTGCTTGAAGCTTTTCATTTTCTTCTTTTAAAAACGTGAGTTCATGACTTTCATTTTGAAACTTCAATCGGGCCCACTTGTTTTGAAACCAAAACTTGACCTTCAAGGGCTCCATTCCTAGCTTCCGGCTCAATTCATTTTTTCGTTTCTTGTTCACGTAAGGGTGCTCCTTGAAGGCAACTTCGAGCTCTTTGATTTGATGTTTTCTTTTCTAGGGTTGACTACGGCTGCTGCTGCTATTGTTGTTGCTGCTATCGAGACCTTGAGCTTCCTCGCCGAGGGGGTTGGGTTTCATGGCTTCGACATTGGACTTGACCTCGAAATCTTCATTGCCTCTCGCCAGTTCGCTCTTAGGGATATCTAGGTCGGTTGCCTCCAGTAAGTGATGGTAGCCTCTAAACATGTTAGTTTGAAATAACTCTTACCGCCTTGTGTTCACTCGGGATTCTCTACTCTCCGATATACGCTTATTCTTTCTAAATTTTTTTTGAGTAATCATGTATGTTCCAGAGCCTCCTTTTTAACGTGGATGAAAACCACCAAGTCGGCGCTTCTCCCAAGATCTCGTGTTTTCCCGCTCTGTCTCCCTCCTTTCCTCCCGACGTGGTGGGACCCTCAAATCTTTTCGCAAGTATGCTTGTCTCTCTTTTAATATGGCGGGACCTTTAAGTCATTTCACAACTTTTTCGAATTCATGAGCCTCGAGATGGTAGATCCGTGATTCACGGACGAAACATCCGTAGTTTTACCCAGATAATTAACTCGGCCCCCCACAATAATTATGGCTATGACTTTTCCTGTCCTTTAAATTCGGATTTAACGCCGAGACGATTATCGCTTTCATATCTTCATCTTCAACCTTCTAAGCACTCTTTCGCACCCATTCTTTTTCGGTCGCTTCAACAACAATGGCCTCCCTCCCTGCACACGTCTTCTCGGCCGAAGTTTTGGTCAAATGGGAGAAATTTTACAATCTCCCGGGCCAGGGCTACTCTTATATAGCCAACCATCCAGAGGTTGAAACTGAAATTCGTCTTATGTTTAGGGATATGGACACTGCTTCTATTGAAGGCACCAAGTTAGAAGAGGAATACATGATCTTCTCCACCCTCTTCACTAACTTCCTAGAGGCTTACCATCTTGCCCATCAAGATGTTACCTTGGCCCATCTTGTGAGAGCTCGCTATCGGGATCGATCGCCAGCTTGGTGTTGGCCGGTCTTGTAGCCGGCAATCATAAGAAAGCCCTTGATTATGGTAATGAACAAGTCTCACCGCTGATTCGTGAGAGGGGAAACTTGGTGGAACGTTTGGCCATGTTCCGGACCATCTTCGAGCGCGATCCGCTCAATATTGTTTTGAAATTCCAATGCACATGGCTGGAAGAAAGGCTGGACGATCCGACCTTGGATATAGCCCGTGGGAGAATGCTGATCCATGATCCGGAATTTGCTGCCGAGTATCACGAGGACAAGGTAGCCAAGCTTAAAAAGAAATGTGAGCTCCTCCTCTTTAAGCCGGCGAATCTCGATTCTCGTAGCGATCGGTGTAGGCGGAGCATCAACCGTATGGAGAGTCGGTTAAACTCCTTCGTGATGATTATTAGGGCTCGGTTTGGCTTTACGTTCCCACCCCGATGATCTATTTGTAAGGCTTTCCGATGAATGAAATGAATGCAAGTTTTTACTCATTTTATCTTGGTCGTCATATATTTTTTTCGCAAGATAACCCATTTTACTCTGTAAATATGTAAATCTCACACTCCCGATGGTCAATTTAATTGGGCCAGAGAGATTCCCCCATTTGAAACAATCTCTCAGCAAAGATTAGTAATGAGGAAACAAACGAATGCCCAAATGTGAACAACTCGTGAATCAGTATTAATATTATAACTTGATTATGAAAACGTTAGAGTGAATCAAGTATAATATTTCTTTACAGTGTCAGAGTTGACTGGGTTGGTAAAGACACGACCATCCAGCTTGGCCGTAATCAAAGCACCACCAGGGAGCACCTTCTTTACTATGTATGGACCACCATAATTTGGAGCGAACTTCCCTTCTGGGAGTGAGACTATTAACAACAATTTCCGCAAGACTAGGTCATTGATATGAAAATATTGAGGTCGAACTTTTTTGTTGAATGATTTAACAACCCTCTGCTGATAGCACTAGCCATGACATACGACCTTAAGTCTCTTTTCGTCGATCAGATTCAATTGGCTCGCCCTCTCTTGGATCCATTCAGCTTTAGTCGCCTTAGCCTGAGACAATATACGTAAGGAAGGAATTTCCACTTCAACCGGTAGAACAGTCTCCATTCCATATACAAAAGAATACGGGGTTGCCCCAGTAGATGTCCGGATCGAGGTCCGATACGCCATAAGTGCAAATGGAAACCTTTCATGCCAATCATGATAATTTTCAACCGTCTTCACTAAGATTTTCTTAATGTTCTTATTAGCGGCTTCTATCGCTCCATTCATCTAAGGACGATATGGGGAAAAGTTCGGATGCTTGATCTTGAATTCCTTGATCAATTCGTCCATTAGCTTGTTGTTCAAGTTTGAGCCATTGTCGGTGATTACGGCTTTAGGTGAACCGTATCGAGCAATGATGTCCCGACGGATAAATTTCACGATATTTCGTCTTGTGACCGCCGAATAGGATGCGATTTCGATCCACTTAGAGAAATAGTCAATTACTACCAAGATGAATCGATGCCCATTGGGTGCTTTAGGGTTGATAGGGCTGATAACATCAATGTCCCACATAGAAAACGGTCATGGTTCGGATAATCGATGCAACTCGTTCGGAGGAACATTAATCTTGTCACCATGAATCTGACACTTGTGACGCCTTCGAACATGCTGAATACGGTTTCTTTTGAGCGTGAGCCAATAATAACCCAACCTCATAATCTTTTAGCTAACAAGTGGTCGTTCATGTGTGGATCACAGATCCCTTCATGTACTTCCATCATCAGACGAACCGCTTCGGTTGAGTCAATGCATCTTAGCGGGACGTAATCGAATGACCGCTTGTACAAATTCTCTCCGTTCAAGAAGAACTTCGAGGCCATCTTCCTTATGTACTTTTGGTCGGATACGGTACTTTTTTCGAGAAACTCTTGCTTCTGAATGTAAGTTTTGATATCGTGGTACCATGATTTGCCATCGGGTTCATCGGTCATAGCCATACAATATGCTGGCTTCCTTAGTACCTCGATCTTCAACGACTCAACCTCAAGTCCATTAGTGACTTGTAACATTGAGGATATGGTAGCCAAAGCATCATCGAACCGATTATGAGTTCTAGGTAAATACTCGAACGAGATATCGTGAAACTCCTCTATTAATTCATCTAGATACTCATGGTAGAGCAACAGTTTGGCATCTCGGGTTTTCCATTTTCCAACTGTTTAGAGGATAATCAATGCCGAATCCCCAAATACCTTGAGTCGAGTAACTCCCACCTCGATGGCAGCCTACAAGCCGAGGATGCACGCTTCATATTCTGCTATGTTATTTATGCAAGGGAATACCAATTTTGTTGCTACAGGATAATGTCGACCACCTGGAGATATCGTAACCGCGTTCGTACCTGATCCCGATAAATTGACAGCTCCGTCAAAATACATAGTCCAGATGTAATCCTCCACCGGCATGATTCGATCCTTAGAATGATAGGCATCATCATCTCGCCCCGGATTTTCAGCTAGGACATCTGCTATAGCCCGTCCCTTGATTGACTTTTGGGACAAATATTGAACATCAAACTCGGAGATGAAGATTTGTCATTTGGCAAGTCTACCAATCAAGGCGGGTTGATTAAACAAGTATTTGATAGGATCGCACTCTGTCACCAGAAGCACCTGGTAATGCAAGGTATATTGCCAAAGCCCGTGCAGTACCCTGACTAACGCCGCACATTTTTTCTCTGCTTCGGAGTACTTCATTTCCGAAGCTGTGAATTTCTTGCTCGGATAATAAATGGCTCGTTCTTTTCCATCCTCATGCCTCTCTTGGGCAAACATAGCACCCAAGGACTCACTAAGGATTGTGAGGTAGAGGATTAAAGGTTGCCCCGGTATTGGAGGAACAAGCACGGGTGGATTCATGAGAAGTCGCTTTAGTTTCCTAAAAGCTTCTTCACATTCGCTATCCCATTGGACTAGCGCATTCTTCTTTAACAGCTTGAGGAATGGCTTAGTGGTTTCTGATAAGCGAGAGATGAATAGAGTAATATAGTTTTGCCTACCCATCAAACTTCAAACTTTTTTAATCGTCGTCGGCGGCTTAACCTCACGAATAGCCTTGACTTTAGAAGGGTCGACTTCAATACCCTTGCCGCTTACCACGAATCCGAGCAGCTTGCCCGAGTTGGTCCCAAAGACACACTTGGCGGGGTTGAGGCGTAACTTGTACTTTCGAAGTCCGTCGAACAATTTCTTCAGCGTTTCGACGTGATATTCTCCATGCCTTGTTTTTGCTATCATGTCATGGACGTAAACCTCAATCTCATTATGCATCATGTCATGGAAAAGGGCAACCATGACTCGTTGGTAAGTAGCTCCAGCGTTTCTGAGACCGAACGGCATTACCCGGTAATGGAACATTCCCCATGGTATGGTGAAAGTGGTTTTTAACTTGTCATTGACATTCATCGGGATCCGATTGTACCCGGAGAAACTATCCATGAATGAAAATAATTCAAACCCCGCAGTACTATCAATAAGTATGTTGATATGCGGGAGGGGAAAATCATCTTTAGGACTGGCCTTATTCAAATCTCGATAATCGACACAGCACCGAATGCGCTCATCCTTCTTCATGATCGGGACTATATTGGCAACCCAATCAGAATATTCTATAGTTTCATGACCTCCTCTTTGATCTTCTGGACCAATTCCGGTCCAGCCCTCCTTGACTTTTGCACCACCGGCTTAGCCGAAGGATCGATCAGCAAACAATGTTAGACAATGGAACGGTCAAGACCGGGCATATATGCATAAGACCAGGCGAAAATGTCCCGGTAATCCTTCGGGAGCTTAATCAAGCGCTCAGACATCTCTTTGGAAAGGTTTGCCCCGATCTTAACTTCTTTAGGGTTTTCCGCATCGCCTAGGTTGACCGAGATAGTTTGTTCACCGGTCAAGGGCTTAATCTCCTCATGTCGCTCGAAATCTCGACGAATTTCCTCATAATCTGGACTGGACTCATCTAGGTCGTATACTTCTGAATCCACTAGGTTTCCCTCCTCATGTTCGCCCCTGAAACATAAAGTGGCGAAAATCGGAAAAACAAACGGGGTTTAGTTGCAAGGTGATTTTTTTTGAAGAACTTTATTTATTTATTTATTTTATTATTTATTTTATTTTTCGAAACCGTGGGACATGAATTCTTGAAGAAGCCTAACCCTCGGTTTTTACCATGATGACAAACTCGTTGGTCGTTGGTTATCGTCATCGGGTTGGTTTGGGATACTTCAACAAGATTTAAAAAATAATGCAATTTTATTGATATGAAATTACATCTTTTAGGAAAGAAAATCCAAGAGTACAACACAGAATAGAAATCCCAATGCGACCCAAAACCTAAAGGAAATAGAAAATGTCCCACGTAGGGGATTGCATAAACATAAAGATATTACTCTAAATCTAAACCCTCCAATGGATCATCACATATGGCATTGACGAATGATTTGGAAGGTTTAGGCGCCGGGTAAGGTTTCTCCTCATACGCTCCGTCTTCGGATATAGCAGCAATGGTTACATCGTCAAAACAACCGGCGATTTCGAAGACCTCTTCATCCTCTTCGGACCCTATTGGCTCAACTAGAATGCCTTGATCCTTCGGTGTGTCGGAGAACACAATCCCCAAGTCATCTTCGAGTTGGGTCAAATTATCGTAGCCTCCGACCACTCTAGCCGATCGGAAAGTGATATATAGAGGTGTGGGTAAAGGATCGCATGCTCGCTTACCGCGACCCATTGCGCATCTTTTATGCCTACATCCTTGACATCCCGCACCGGCTGTATGAGATTGGCTTTTGGGTTCAATTGGGGTGCGGATCCCTTGGCCATGTCGACCTAAACCCATACCGGGCTTAAAGCCATTGTCCACCATTATTTTAGCCACCATAAGAGAAGTGGTTAATATTTCGGGAACCGGCAAAGGACTTTCCGGTGATGCATGGATGGTGAGTACTATCTCAAAAGCATGGTAGGAATCTTCTTCATCATGAGCCGGCTCGATGTAAGGGATGACCGTTTCATTGAAAATCTGGTAATCTTCCTCTCCATGGACAATCACCAACTTCTGTTCGACCACGAACTTAATTTTCCGATGAAGGCTTGATGGGACAGCTCCGGCGTTATGAATCCAAGGTCGGCCTAGGAGAAGGTTAAAGGCCGAAGGAATATCCAAGATCTGGAAGAGAATGTCAAATAAAGAAGGCCCGATCTGAATCTCTTAGTTGATCTGCCCCAAGACATCCTTCTTTACGCCATCGAATGAGCAGATGGAAGTCTTGGCCGTCCGCAACCTGGCCGTGTCGATTCCAAGACGATTCAATGTGGCTAATGGGCAGATATTCGGTGCCAACCCGTTGTCAATAAGTACCCGAGCTACGTGAGTTTGCTTTTGTTTGATCGTTATGTGCAAAGCTTTGTTATGACCTCGTCCTTCGAGCGGAATCTCATCGTCATCAAATGCGACCTGATCCTTTAGAAAGATTGTCCCTACAAAGTTCTCTAGTTTGTTATGTTCAATATTCGCGGGTACGTGAATTTCACCGAGCACCTTCATTAAGGACTCCCGATGCTTCTCGGATGATTGCAAAAGTTCAAGTAGGGATACCCGAGCCGGTGACTTCCGCAACCGGTCGATAATGCTATACTCACTCGCCTTGATTACAGCCAAGAATTCCTTAGCATCTTTCTCGGTGACTTGCTTAGTCGGTTGGTCATCGCTATAAGCGCGTCTTGATCTTGTTATCGGGGCAAGATCGTAGGACCAATGAACCGCTTTGTCACTAACATACGGAAAAGGTTGGGGCGAAGCAATGACGATTCCGAGTTCATCGTCCGATGCATCTTCCAAGACGGACATGTCCGCTAACTCTGGGTCATTCTTGATCGAGTTAGTCACATTGGTATCTTCCACCCGAGACTCTTGAAAGGTCCCGGGTTGGGTCAAAGCTGCAAGCTCTTGATCCCGATCAATGATAATCTGGGATATAGTGGCCATTGTCCCGGTTTGACTTACCTAGACTATGAATTCGTTCTTCATGAGAGCAGAGACCTTTTCCTTCAACCGATCGAGTGATATCGGTTCACCGGCCTCATAATATCCTGCCATGATCAGAGCGTTGAGAACATCGGCTACTTCAACCTTAACAGCACCAACCTGTCTGATTCCTAGCCCGAATACAGCATTAACTTTACCCGAATGATCCGGCAACGGATTATTTCGGACATTCGGCGGTTTGTTACCTTGGAACGAGAATGCCTTAGAATCGAAAAGATCTTGAATCCGATGCTTCAATATGAAACAGTTGTCGGTGTCATGTCCAAACTCCCCGCAGTGGTAATCACATTTCTTTGATGGATTATATCTTGGCGAGCTCGTGTTACCGGGTCGTAGAGGCTCGGAAGTCGGTAAACCTCTCTTACGTAGAACCGCGAGTACTTGCGACGGGATTCCCGGTAGAGGGGTAAACCGCCGAGGGGACCGTTGATTCCCTCTTTGTCATTGCACGCCGAAATTAGCATGCTGCTGATTAGGAATCAGTACGACCGGCGTTTGGGTCGTGGGTTTTTGGCTGTTGGTCATGTTGACACATGGGGTCGGCTCCTTATCCTTTCCTTACCGCAAACCTCTTAGTCGTCGTGGTGACATCATCGTACCAACCTTTCTTCATACCGTTCTCGATTTCTTCAGCCATTGCGATGAGATGGCTGAATGACGTAGCAACGGATCCCAAAATTCGAGTTCTCATAATTTGCGGCAGAGTGGAAACAAACAATTTCATGAGCTCCCTTTCTGGAGGGACTGGTTTTAGCCGAGATGCCACGTTCCTCCACCTGGTGGCATACTGCTTGATTGTTTCTCCTTTCTTCATCTCAAGCTGTTCAAGATCTTCTTTGGTGGTGAGCACGTCCAAGTTAAAGCTAAAATGTTTGATAAAAGCATTAGCTGCCTTCTCCCAATCATCCATTCGATAGATCTTGTAGTCCGTATACCATCTCATGGCAGCTTCTTTTAAACTAGCCTGGAAAATTTAAACCATTAGAGAGCCGTTGGTCGCATACTTATTCATTCTTGCCTGGTACATCGGGACGTGCTGAACCGGGTTGGAAGTTCCATCATACTTCTCAAAGTCGGGCATCTTAAACTTCTCTAGCACCGTGACCTTTGAAAAGACAGACAGGTCAATCTGGGGTATGTTGTGAGTCCCCTCGACCTCTCGGATCCTTTGTTCCATTTGGGCCAACAGTTTGGCTGTATCATCATTCAATCCGCGGGCCGCGGGGCTAGTTTAGGGGATTGGGACTACGGGCGGCGTGCTCGAATTCACGCCGGTGATGATCACATCTTCTAGCGGCATTGTCGGATATGGAGTAGCTTCTAAGGCTTTACCGAAGTTGTCCGTAGGAGGAATTAGAGCGAGAATGGTTAGCGGCAAGCTGGCGGAGGATGATTGAAGTTTGGCGGCGAAGGTGGCCATCATTTCTTCCATCTTTCGGGACATCATCCCTTCAAAGCGCTCGGTCAAGGAGCCAAGTTTCTCGTCTAAGGCAGCACCGACGGTGGCGTTGATGTCGGCCATCTTCCTCGCGACCGATCGAGTAATATGTGGAGGATCCGTGATAAATTACTTGCACACAATAACAAACCAAAATAAGTACAGTGAGCAAGAATAGCGAGTCGGCCCATGATGTCCCTCTAGACTCAAACGAACAAAGTAGGTACGACCAAAGGGTTGAAACAGGCACTTTTCAATTTGTCCGTTTTTACGAAAAAAATCGTATTAATTCACACGTTGATCGAAATGCATCCAAATTTTACGAGCTTATAGTTGAGAAAATGATGAACAACTTTTATGTTGGCCAATCGGACTAGAAATGAACGGATCAAATCAGTTTAATGTGTCTTTCCGAAAAATCACGTTCAAAAAACTGTTATAACCGCCTGTAGTTGAAAGAACGAATGGTCCTCTTAAATTATGAATCTAATTCTGAAATTTTGTAGGATATTAGTTGAAACATAGGTCTACAACTTTCGTGTTTGGCATTTACTCAAAGCTTGATCGTAGAATTTAGTAAAAATCGTACAAAAGGAACAAACCAAATCAGAATTGAGAACAACCGATGAAATTGTAAAAGCTACGGAAGCAAAGTGCGAAATTGGAAACAAAACAATGAGACTCCTAAACAATCAACCTAAACCATGGACCAGCCCAAAATAAAAATGAGATAACAGGGTACAAGAGACAAGAAATTACCGCTCATAGGAAGAAAATGTCAATCGCAAAGATATGCGCATGAATCGTGAGTTTAAATCTTATTCTATCTATCCAAAAGGCTTTTGCAAAGTGAAATGATGAACGAAACGACATGTCGCAGCCTCGCACGCAATCATCATGACTAGTCGCAACCTCGCGTACAATAGTCATGACTAGTCGGGTCTAATCACTTCGGCTTGGTTCGGTCGACAAGGGCAATTCTCATGTATCGTAGCCTCACGTGCATGAGAACGACCCTTAAGCCATTTTTTGGAAAAATTTTCGGGATCTAGATGGGATAACCTTTAGCGAAACCTTACCGCCAAGGTTAAAGAACCATCTAAATACCATCTTAAAACTATTAGTGTAACCCTGGTCCGGTCACGGGTTGTGTGCAATATAGTGCAAATACGATAAATCATGCACAATAATTAAAGGCAAACACCGCTTCAATGATTCAAAAGTTAAATCACAATTCCAATTCACCAAGCCTGCAAAACAAAGGGTTAGGCGATCACTCCTCCCCTTATAACTCCCAATCTGCAAAAACATTTAACACCTAAGAATGAGAATTCAACCAAAGTTTGCCAAATCAAGTGATTTCTTTTTCATGAAATTATCTAGCTTAAGTCCTCTTTACGTCCCCAGATGAGTCGCTAAGTCGTCGCGACCTAAAAAATAAACAAGTTAATTTCCGGGCTAATGGATTATCGGGTTAATTAATTAACTAACCTAACTCAGACTCTCCAAAGTCCATACCAAATCGCAACTTAAGGTTCGACTAATTAACAAACAATGTAATTTGAATTTGGAGTCGCCACTAATTATTTTCGGTAGCTCGATTAGAAACCTAAATAAAATAGCGAGAGAAAACTATCTTATTTCTACGAACCGCAGATTTTGAATCCGGGGATTTGGTTACGCTAGATTACTCTAACGCCCTTTCGGTACCATTTTCATGAAAAATGTCTAATTTGGCAATTTTGATGGATTTTACTTGAAACTCAAAGGTGCAGTTTTTTGGTTTTTTCCTTTTTTTTTTTCTTATGAGAATGTAAGACATTGAACTTTATGCGATATATACCATGGATGATTTAGAAAGAAAGAAAATGCAGCCAGTCATGAGTATTCATAAAAATAAATTAACATGTAATAATGCTAAACTTTGGAACACGTGGCATATCTAAAATAAACAAACAAATGTTTAAACCAAACGATTACATCTTTGTAGATCGAGATGGAGAAGATTACCTTCTATTACACAAAATCTTACTCACGTACACGTTATAGTTTCGTTTAAGATCTCGAAGCTCGAAGCTGGAAGAACGTGGCTGTCGTCGAAAATGGCAAGCAGTGGCGATGTTGGGTGGCAAGAGGCGAAGAATGTGTCGGGACTCGTCGAAGATGATGCTCGACTAAAGCTCTTTTCTTCACTCTCGAATTTTTTCTTCTAGTTTTTCTCAAGAACTCTCTTTTTCCTCTCTTAGAATTCCCCTAAAAAACTCTCTCAATTCTTTTCCCCTCCCAAAACTCTCTTCTCTTCAAGAACTCTTCTTCTTTTATAGGCAAAGTTTTTCATCCTTCATTTCCTCATCTTCCATTTTCATCTCTTCTTCATCTTCATTTCCTCACCTTCCAGTTTCATCTTCTCTTCTTCATCTTCTATTCACCATCCTCCTTTCATTATCTTCTCTTTTTTATCTTCTCTTCACCATCTTCCTTTCTCCATCTCCTTTTGGTATTTGTAATACAATCCCTGAAGTTTTGAGTATTTGCAATATAGTCCCTGAAGTTTCAAGTATTTGTAATACCGTCCCTGAAGTTCTAAGTATTTGCAATACGGTCCCCGAGAAAATATTTCTTTCAAGCTCAAATCTTCTTGGTGCATTTTTTCACCCAATGCCTAGTCCAGGCCTTTGTTAAATTAAGCTCAAATTATATGCCAATGCTAAATGAATATGTGAGATGATTTTTGTTTAGAACTAAAATTAGTTCTAATTTTTATGCAAAAAATAGATTAGTCAAAATTTAGGCGTCAACACAGGGGCGTTCTCAATTATCCATTTTTTGCAAAATAAACGGAGTCTTAATTTCCGCGTCAAACTTCCAAGAGCAAAAACCTCGACATGATTGCTGAACGCCACATGGCACTGCATTTCCCTAATTCGACCTTTTATTTCCAGAACTTTTTCGTTCCGTGTTTAAATTATGCATCGCACGAAGTATAAATTAGTAGGGCAAAGAAACGAATGCCCAAAACTTGTCATGTCCGACCCGACCCCAACCCGATCAGAAATTTCGTGGCCTCAATAGTTTGGGGCAAGATTTCGAGCACGTTCTATTTCGTATGTTAGGTCAATGTTGAAGCCTGAAATGGATTGACTCACTCAAACTTCATATTGACATGGGCTATTCTATTAATAGTTATGCACGCCCGACTAGCATTTGATTGTTTTGTTATAATAAAGGAAGTTTTTCCAACAACCAAGTGATTTGAGAGTAGCATGAGCATGGCACGCGTCACCCGAGCCGCCCACCGGCACACGTGCAATGTAATTTTTGAATTTTTTATTTAGTTGAACGTGATTCATGAACCGTAGTTCAATTGCAATGTGGTCTCTGAGCTTTTTAATTTGTTCATTGTGATGCATAGACTTTCGGTACATATTCGATATAGTTCTTAAATTATATGAACATGTTCAATGTTATCCTTCCATTAATTTAATACCAGGGACAACATTGAAAACTTTTATATAGTTCATGGATTAAATTGAATGTGTAGCACAAATTTAGGGATCGCATTGAACATATTAAAAGGTCGGGGACCATATTGTATAATGGGCTAGTTCAAGGATAATATTGTATATTGAGTTAAAAGTTTCGGAATTATTTGTGCCATTTTTCCCCGTTTATTTGATAAGATCAACATGCTTTCAAAGGCACAAAAGATTTTCTGTCTTTGTTGCTAATACCAAGTCTTCAAGCCTGATTTGAATGGAGACATAGAACTTGGTGTTAAGGATGGTTTGGTTATCGGCTAGTTATCGATAAAGGAGACATTTGACGATAAACATGATAATTATCGGTGACCAAAGTATACAGCTAGCGACTTACGATAATGATTGATCCACGTCATCACCACAAACTTATGTATTCTATCAGCATAATTTCGTTTCCGAAAACCCAAAGATCTTCTTTCGGCGAAAGGTATTTCACTAATTTTTAGTGAAACGGTCCTTGTATCTCAAGAAGGAATTAACTAGTGTGAGTATTTTTATTTTTACAGTATTAATTGTCTAAACGATGTTTCTGTCATAATATTATCGAGGCAAGAGGTCTTTCGATGGTATCAATAAATTTGAACGGTGGGATTTTTCTACAATCTCGTTGGTTTGGCCGCATCATTCGGTCACCATTTGTATTGTTAGATGGGAAATTGATAGATGAGTACAATGCAATAGATTTGATCCAATAACTTACGTCTATGATCGAATTGTCGCGGAAGGATAAGAACACATCTTTTGATTATTGGCTGGGTCTATGGTATACATATAATATATGAAGATGACGATTCTTGTTTCTATTTTCTATCGCATGAGATTTCCTGTTGATATCAAAACTCAAGATTTGATTACTTAAAACTTACTTAAGCGACCGAACTATCACAAAATGATAAATACACATTTTTTGATCGCTAACCGTATCTACAACAGAATTCTTTCCCAGGAAGTAAACTAAGAAATGTGAAGAGGACGATGCTTTTTTCTATTTCCGATTATAGGAGGTTTTCTGTCGGTATCAAAACTCATGGTTACATTATCAATAACTTATATTAGTGATCGAATTGTCACGGATTGTATTTAACGCGGACGGGAGAATTCCTACCGAGGAAGTAAACTAAGAAATGTGAAAAGGAGGCCCAATATCCCAAAAAAAAAAAAAATTATCCCAACTTTCCAAAACTCTTTTTTTATGTCATAAAAGAACCCTCAAATTTTACATTTATCCCAATTCTGCCGACCTAATACCAGAAAAAAAATCCCAACTTTAGCATATGTATTGATTGTATCTACTTTTGTATGAATTCTACCACCGTCGGTTTTCCGTCTATAATCACCGTTAATTAATCCTACCTAACTTAAATTTTCTCACTAAACTTACCAATGAATCTTCGAAATACGGAAATAGCGGGTTTCGTGGGCGACGAGATTTGAGATGGTTCGTCCAGAGAATTAAATCTCCATGTCTAGTTGTTTTTTGGGCTATTGAATACTGGGAAGAATTCGAAAGACGCCTTCTTGAATGGCTCTATATCTCCCGGCAATGCTTAGGGGAAGTAGTTGGAGAGTTCTTTCATGTCGGCTTTGTTGATGTGTAATTTATTAATGACGTGGAAATGTCACGTAGGATTAATCAACAACGACTATGGACAAAAGGTTAACGGTGGTAGAAATGAGATAGAAGTAAAAGTTGAGGACCTTTTATGAGACAAAAATACGTTTTGCATATAATTAGGACAAATGCTAAAGTTGAGATTTTTTTTTTGTATGAGACCGGTAGAATGGAGATAAAAGTAAAAGTTAAAATTTTTTTTATGAGATAATGAAAGTTTTGGATATGATCGAAACATATTCCAAAGTTAGGAGTCTTTTTGAGTATTGGGCCATGAAAGAAATGGTGTTTTTTCCTACTTTCTAATACCATCCTTTCCCATCCTTTCCCATCCGTATCTAAACTCATGGTGAGATTACCATGAACATGAAGACTTCAGAAATGTGAACACGATGATGCTCTGCTGGGAGTAGAGGCGTCACGGAATGATAAAACATATTTTTTGATCACTTACTGTAATTCTTAGCCAAGAAGTAAAATAAGAAATGTGAAGAGCACTATGCTTTTTTCTATTTTCTATGATACAATGTTTGTTGTCTTTATCAAATTGGCGGTTAGATTGTTAATAACTTTGCTTAAGTAATGAAATTGCCATGAAAAAAATTAGGGGTGTCAATGATTCGGTTCGGTTCGGTTCGATTCAAACCGAACCGAACCGAACCATTAAGATGTAAGTTTGAATCGAGCTAAATCTCGTTCTGAACTGAATATGAACTGAACCCAAAATCTAGTTTGATTCGATTTGATTTTCAATTTTCAATTTTTATTTTATTTTATTTTCTATTTTAGTTTTTTGATGGCTAAGGGCCGGCAACCCCACCAGCCTGTAGGCGATGGCCGCAGGCGAGGGTTCGCAGCCCCCTCGCAGACGAAGACGAGGGCATCGCCAGCCCTCGCCTCGGTCGATTTGGCCATGGAGAGAACATCGTCGTTGCGGATAAAAGAGTCGCAAAGCAAAAGCGAAGAAGCGAGGAGCAAAACGAGCCGGGTCAGTTCTCACTGGCCCACTCGGTCGCTCACTGCACCACTCGCAGAAAGAGAAAAGGAGGAGAAGGCACAGGAAAGATATCCAATCAGAGGTGGCGACAATCACCTCGCGGTGGAAGAACCGAACCAAATCTGCCGGTGGCCGTCGAGAGGCCAGATCTGGCGAAGGAGAAGAAGAATGCAAAGGAAGAACTGCCTCTACGTCACTCAGCCAACAAAAATGGAAAAACAAAAACCAAAAAAATAAAAATAAAAAGGGGTTTTCACTTTTCAGTTTTGATTCGGTTAATCGAAACAAACCAAAATGAACTGAATCGATTCAATTCGATCAGTAATTCTGTTGAGTTTTTTGCACATTCTGTTCTTGCCGACTGCATTTATCATCATCCACGGAATTCTCAGCGAGCGATGGAGTAAAAGTGAGAACTGTGAACAGGATTAAGCTTTTTTCCTGCTTTCTTGCTCTGCCCGCCTCGCTTGGGTTCAATTGCGCGAACACCCACTGTGAGTAATTGCGCTTGCTTTTCAGTTTAATCCTCGGCCCACGGAATTCGTTGCGAATGCATTTGTGATTAAGCTGGTTCCAGTTCTTTCTTGATCGCGTTGGGATGGAACAAAGGCGTGATCTTGATGAGGATTATGGAATCAGTAGGAGGAACAAGGCAAAGGGTGTTGTGGAAAACGAGCAACAAGTGGACAGGATCAAGGATTTGCCCGATTCCATTTTGATTCACATCCTCTCGCTTTTACCCACTAGGGATGCGGTGAGAACCCTAATCATCCCCAGCTTTGGCGGCCTCTGGGCTTCGATTTACAATCTGGACTTTGATTGGTGCCTGTTCCACGATTGCTCGAACAATTTGCTGTACACTCGCGAAGGGTGCGGCCTGTTAAGGTTCGCGGAGTATGTTCGCCACACGCTCGCGTTTCACCGAGGTCCCAAGATTTGCAAATTCTGCCTTCGTTTCGAGTTTTCGATATACCACCTACTGGATGAACTGATGTCTCTCGAGCCCGAGGAGCAGGGCGTCATGATTGGGGCTGGGGGAGCTCGTTTCACATATGCAGGTGAGGTCACTCGTTGGATTGAATTTGCGGTGAGCAGGAATGCCAAGATCCTTGATTTGGATTTTCTGGCATGCGGCTCTCTCAGCTCGACTAAATATGAATTGCCTGGTTTTGTTCTCCAGAGCAGCTTCTTAACTGAATTGAAGTTGGTGAGCTGCGACGTGAATTCATCCGCGAAAATTGTCATGAGGGCACTTAAAGTGTTGTATCTTAAGGAAATCGCTTTGAATGATGTTCCAATCATGAATTTTATAGATGGGAGTCCTGAGCTCGAGAGCTTGACTGTTCTGGATTGTCATGGCCTGCGTGAACTAAATTGTGGTTCCCACAAGCTTAGGAGTGTGATGATTGCTCCACCTGGTTGTGATGAGCCAGAAGTTAAAGTTGCCTGTCCAAATATCAAATCACTAGCCATCTCTGGATGGGTTGAGCTTCTGGAACTAGAGAACCTATCATCTCTGCAAGATGCATCTGTAGATTGCTATGATTGTTTCATGAGTGAACATCTGGACTATTTTGCTGTCCAAAAGATTCTGGAGGAGCTCCATCAGGTGAAAGTACTTACAATGCATGACCGAGCAATTCTTGTGAGTTGACCTTCCTTTCCTCGTTTGCATAAAAGATGATTTGCTTGTAAATCGATATTTATTTTTGTTTTCCCCTGGAAATCAGGCTAGTTTTCGCTGTTGTTGATCCTATTACATGCTGAGATCTTAAATCACATCTCAAGATGAAAAGCCCCACCACACACCCCCAAGATCATGGGGTTATTTTTAGCTTTGTCGACCCTTCTCTCTCTCTCTGTCCTTTTCCAATTTTTAGTGGGACGGTGGAGGTAGTAAGGTTCCTTCAAGAAATGCCAAGAATTATGGGATTTGCTTTTCATGGGGTCATCCATGGTGTGGCCTTTCTCTCTTTTGCTGAATCGATGTAGCCATGGCTGGTTGATGGCGGTCAACCTTATTCAAACTGTGCCAGTACATTTATGAGCTTTACCTTGGTTTTGGGATTGTGCTACTTCAGTATGAACCAAAAGCATTGCTTGAATGATCCATGCAGCAGCTATTGGCTGCTTTATTCTTCTTTGATGTGAAGAAAGAAAGCTTGCTGTTGCTGATGTTGTAACTGAAGTCCATTCCTTGTGGCTGTTAGAGCACTGGATGATGCCATTTTAACATGGATTCTTGATGTAATAATGTACATGAGGGAAACAAATTAGTAATATATGATATTCTAAGCCGGGAAGCAATGGTTCTTAAATTGGTGGAGAGTCAAAACATGCTGGTGTCCTTTCCAATTTCAAAGCAGTTCCCCACTTTTCTCTTCCTCGCTGAAGTATGTGATAAGCTTTGGAGTATCATCTCAGTTATCGTTTCTCATTTCTGCAAGAGAAATTTTATGGACTGATTGGGATGATTTTTACGTCTTTTATGTCACTGTTACTATGTCAGTTTCTCACGGTATGGGAGTCGACAAACTTGCCTTGCCCATCCAACAGTTGGCAGCACTTAATTCTTAGGACAATGCTGACCAAATGGCACCTCCCCGGAATAGCGAAATTATTGAGAAGCTCCCCTAGCTTGGAAATGCTAGATATACACATCATCCCAGGCGAAGTGCCTTCCATTGTTGTGAGCACATTTATCCCCATTTGAAGTTGTGCTATACTTGCTATTCCAGGTATGTGCAATTTCTCATGCAACTGTCTGCTCTGGTTTTCCAGGCCCAAGAAGATTGGCTGCCTTTGTACAACATTCGTGAAGGGAACTACTGGGATTCACAAGATGGCTCTTTTGGATGTCTTACCGACAGCCTCAGAATTGTCAGAATATCCGGCGACATAACGAAGGATCGTGCAATTCAAATAGTGCAATTCTTACTCCGTAAGGCACTGGTTTTACAGAAGCTTGTCATCTGTACAGGGCCGAATGATTGTTCCATGGCAGCCGAGGAACTAAAGGAATTTTCCGACAAGTTGTTGAGTTTTCCTAGAGGTTCTCCTCAAGCTGTAGTTTTGTTTTCTGATGAATGACGTTCTCTCCTGAATGCTAAGTAGGGATGAATTAGTAGACCACATGTTATTTTGTATGCATCTCATATGAGATGCATGTTAGGATTTCGTGAACATCTAACAAAACTTGGAAGTCTTGCACTAATTTTTTGAAGTTTGAGACCATACGTTTGCTGGAATATAGGCTCCGATGCTGCAATTTTGTAACAAGCGACGCACCACAGCCGCATGATGCTTCGACGCGGAATCAATCCAATTTATGGTGCGTTTATTTAGTAAAAAAATTGATGATTTAGAAGATAAAAAAATTGCTTGTATTATTTTGAAAAATGGACGAACGTAAAAAAAAAAAAAAAAGAATGGATTGACCGCGAAGATGTTTAGATATAAATTATTGTTGATATTAAAAATAGTTTTATTTGACTAAATATATCAAGCGATATGAGCGATCATTTTACGGAATATCTTTTTCCACTTATTTGTTTTCCATGAAACAAACGTAGTCTATTTCGAGGAGAATTTATTTAGCACCGGGTAAGAAATCATTGGAGTCGTTAGCTTTCGTAAGACGCTTATTATTTTTGTTATATAAATCAATTACTTTAGCTGCTATTACTATTGATAAATTTTATCACAAGTTGTAAAATGCCACGTCAAATTTTTCAATAAGGAAAATCGCCGATATCACTCAAGTAATATCGAAACCATGTTACGGCACACTTTTGTCGAAATCCACTAGACCATACAGGTTAAAATCATTGTATTTGAGGGTTTCATAAGTGAGACCCCATAAGATCAACGGTTGTCATACATTACGTTCATTGAATCAAAATCCAAACAAGAAATTCCATACAAGTGCGGTCATCAAAATATGTTTTGTTTTGAAAGGTAGATAGTCGTTAATTCTTTGGCTGCGTTTGGTCGTCCGTATAAAACTCGGAATAGGATATGTTTTATTCTATCCCGTGTTTGGTAGGTGTCCTGGATAGTATAATGTTGGATATAGAGGGGATGTAACCTAGATAAAAAAATCCGAGGGGAGGGGGTAGGATAAGGTCGGATAGGGTTTCTTTTATCCGTCATATAAAAACTAACTTTTAGAATGATGACAACTTTCTTGTCTCATTTGTTTCTATTTTCATTTTTTTTATTTTTATTTTTTTGCAAAGAGGTTTGAAAATCTAATAAAATGTGTATATTTTCAAGTTTTTTTGTATATGAGAACGTTATTTTTATAGTAATAAGATCGGAATATTTCATGAGCATCACGTAGGGGCATATATGTCCTTTATATTAATATACAGTTTCTACCAAATGCATGATATGATAGGATATGAGAATATTCGATTTTAAATCCATGATTCACCAAACAGTGGATAGGATATGACCAAATCCCTAGATTTCTTATCCTATTCTATCCAATCCTATCATGACCAGAAATCCCGATGACCAAACGCAGCCTTTATGTTGTTTGATTTGCTTTCAAGGTGATGAAGACTATGTTTGTTTGTGTATTCTACTGAAAGTAAGCGTAAACTTTAGGGACTAAAGCTAGGCTTAGAACCGAATAGGATAGGATATTAAATTAAGGGATGTCATATGGTATCCATTGTTTGGTAAATTACAGTAATAAAGTTATATATCTTCACATCCTATACTGTCCATTGTTTGATATAAATTATATATTTAATGATCCTAAAATTTCCACAAACGGCGATGGTAAGAATCTCTCATGACATTCTTACCTACTTCATTCTTATTTGCTTATCTTTTTATTTTTTAGCTATTTGTATATTGGAATTATATTGAGATTTATAATTAGGTATTTCAACATTATAGGTGTGTATGCATAGTTTACTATTCAATAAAATTTAAGTTAGAATATAAATTTAATTTTATTAATATAAGAGGTTTGTTATTCAAGAAAAATAACTTTTTTGTTATTAGAAATCATTTTCATCTTTATCCCATCTCTCCCATGGGGTGATTTATCAGCATTGTATCCCTTTTATATTATGCTTTGTCCTGTCTTGAGCATGCACCAAACACTTGATATGATGAATTTTATTATATCTCGAGCTTCATCCCGACTACCAAACATAACCAAGTTACATTGATATGCTTGGCATTCTTAAACTTGGTAGGTTGATGTCTACTCATTTAATTTAGAATATGGTATTAAGTTTAAGGGTTAATATTATGAAAAACCCCAAACCAATACACATGTGATAAATTGACCATAAACTAATTTTTTTACCACAAAAAAAATCCCTCAAATTAGTACATCTGTGATAATTTTACTCCAAACTAAGTTTTAGACAATCAAAAACTTCAAACCGGTACACTTGTGACAAATTTATCCTCAATTAGTTTTCATTAAAATGGGTGAATAACCTCAAATTAGTATGTTTAGGCGCAATTTTGTAGATTTGCAGGGATAGGAGAGCTCTTTTAACAGTGTTATTTATGATTTTAAGTTTTAATTAGTGGGTTATTAGGTTGGATCAATTAAAGGAAACAGTGTACCAAAATAACTAGTTTTGAAACTTTAGGGGCAAATTTGTACTGTCACCAAGTTAGATGACTAATATGTTAAACTAAAAATTTGGGGGGCTGATCGCAGAATCAGAAAATTTATGATGATAGATACATAAATATTTTGAGAAATAATTGCTTAATCAAGACAATTTATCTAGACAAAATTGGAATTAATTCATAATAAAATCTAAATATGCAAATCTACGTTATTTGGTTTTTCCGATAAATGCGGACATGGGCCACTGGTCGGTCTTCATGCAAGTTTATAATTCTAACGCGATTGATCTCGGGGTTAATTACAAGTATATGAACTTCCCTAATGCAGCATGCTATATTAACATGACTAAATACCAATGAAAACTGACTTGTTACCTCTTGCCACCTTATTTGATCAGATGAGCAGCAATAGTGACTTTAGTAAAATTCACGTATCTTTCAGTCCTGAAAACGATCAAATACACCATCACAAGTCGAAAAAAAATCGAAGTTTACACGAGGTCGGCTATTCCTCTCATGATGTTGTCACCATTGTGCAAGAAAGAGTTGATGAGATCCACCATGAAATTTGGAAGATTTGTGCTGATCTGTACTTTCCTGGTCTCCTCATACTCTCCATCCAGTATTACCCTAGACAGATTGTAACAAAAAGGACGATTGCTTCTTTACGAGGCAAACGACATCGTATCGAAATGTGCAGCCGACTGATCTAGCGAAAAGACAGATGCTAGGTAGAAGAAGATATGAGAGCCATCATCTCGTTCTTCATGGTGTCAACGTAGTTTTGGAGCTTCTGTTGAGCCGTTTTCTTCTTCTTATTTTTCTCACACAAAGAGAAGCAGAGATTCAAACCGGAGAAGTGAGATGGGTTAAATATGTGTCGAATATCGAGAAACTGTTTAGTGAGGGTGATCAAGTGCTCTGTTAGCGATATAAAGATATTTAGTTTATTGTACACATGAATCAAGATTATACATATATCTCCTTTGATATTGCAAATCCTTGATTGATTATATTTGATATTATGTTTCTGTTATTTTCTTAAACAGTCTTCTAATAAAGCTTATAAATAGGCTCTCCATGTACTCTTATCAATATATCGAAATATATTAAAATTCCCCATTTCTTCTTTCGTTTTACATTAATTAACTTGCTCGAATGCATTTATACCTTTGAATCACATGGAAACTCACACGAGGTCCCGTTGTTTTTAATAGTCGGATGCATTTCAGTATATTAGCCCTATTTGGTTCAAGATTCCAAATGAGCATTGGGGCTCTAAAGTCCCTTGGCCAAATGCAAATGGTGTTTCGTTCATTTGTTGGCTCATTTTGGGGAGATGCAATTGCATATCAAATGCTCACCAAAGTCCTTTAACCCAAAGTACCTCTAGAGGTACTTTGGGCTAAATGACTTTTGTGAAATATAACTATTTTTTTTTATTTTAATTTTGCCACCTTCGCTTGCCCCCGCTGCCCACCGCCATCGCCCATTGGCCGCCGGCCATCGGTCGCCGCCGCCTCTGCTGGTCGTCGCTGCTACCGCCGATTGCCGCCCGCGCCTATCACTGCCGCCGCCTTTTTTTTAAAAAGAAAAAATATTTTACAAAGTTCATTTTTCACCAAACAACATTTACGTCAAAGTTGCTTTCCAAATGTGTTTTTAAAATACACTTTACCAAACACTACTTGTATTTTAAAAAATGCATTTAGTCCAAAGATATTTGTATTTTCTCAAAGTCTATTGGCCAAATGTTGAACCAAACAGGGCCATTGTCACACTTGTCTCTACAAGAATCGAGAAGGATTGTGTCGATGCCTTGCGGAGTATCAGGAGATAATCAATAAAAAGGTATATGGATATTTGATCTTTTCCTGGCTAACACCCTCAACTGAATTTGGTAGGATGTGCTGCATGTCCAACGATACGTTATGACGATGTTTCTGTCATGATATTATTGAGGTAAGAGGTCTTTCGATGTTCTCAATAAATTTGTATTCTTAGATGGGAAATTGATAGAGGAGTACGATGCAATATATTTGATCCAATAACTTACATAAGTGATCGAATTGTGGCGGAACGACAAGAACACATCCTTTGATCGTTTACTTGGATCTTTGGCATACAACATAGTTCTCAGTGAGGAAGTAAAGTAAGAAATGTGAAGAGGACGATGCTTTTTTCTGTTTTCTATCACACACGAGGTTTCTTGTCCATATCAAAAACACATGATTAGATTACTTATAACTTACTTAAGCGATCGAATAGTAAAAAAATGATAAATATATTTTTTTTTTATCGCTAGTTGTATCTACAACAGAATTCTTAGCAAGGAAGTAAAATAAAAAATGTGAAGAGGACGATGCTTTTTTTTCTTTTTATTTCCTATTATAGGTGGCTTCCTGCCGGTATCAAAACTCATGGTTAGATTATTAATAAATTACTTAAGTGATCAAATTGTCACTGCCTATATGTAACGATGGATGAGAGAATTCCTATCGAGGAAGTAAATTAAGAAATGTGAAAAGGAGGCCCAAAAAAAAAAAAAAAACCAACTTTAACATATGTTCCAATTATATCAAAAAAATTAATGTCATAAGAAATCTTTAACTTTTACTTTTGTCTCAATTCTTCCAATCTAATATAAAAAAAAAATCCCAACTTTAGCATATGTCCCAATTATATCAAAAAAAAAATTTTATCTCATAAAAAACCCCTAAATTTTACTTTTGTACCAATTCTACCGCCGTCAATCTTCCTTCCACAATCATCATTAATTAATCCTACGTGGTTTGAATTTTTCGATTGTACTTACTAATGAATCTGGGAAATACGGAAACGGCGGGTTTCAAGGACGATAAGACTTGAGATCGTTCGTCCAAATAATAATATCTCAACATCTAGCCGTTCTTTGGGTTGTTGAGCGTTGGAGAGAATCCGAAACGCACCATCTTGAGTGGCTATGTATCTCCCGAGATTGTGCAGGAGAAGTCAACAACAAAAGAGAAGTTGGAGGGTTTTTTGTCATGTCAGCCTTTCTGAGGTGTAATTCATTAACGATGTGAAAATGCCACATAGGATTAACCAACAGTGATTATGGACGGAAGACTAAAGATAGTAGAAGTGGGACAAAAATAAAAGTTGGAGTTTTTTATAAAACAAAAAATATTTTGGATATAATTGGGACAAATGCTAAAATTAGAGTTTTTTTTTTAAGTATTAGGCCAGTAGAATTGGAATAAAAGTAAAAATTGAATATTTTTTATAAGGTAAATATTTTTTTTTTTGGGATCTAATTGTGACATATTCCAAAGTTGGGAGTGTTTTTTGGTATTGGGCCGTGAAAGTGATTGTGTTTTTTCTTACTTTCTAATACCATACTTTCCCATATGTATCTAAACTCATGGTGAGATTACCACGAAGAGTTCAGTTCGGTTCGATTTTCAATTTTTTCTTTTTTAATTTTATTTGTATTTTTTTCCTTTTCTTTTCCTTTTTAATTTTTTGATGGCTGAGGGCCGGCAAGCCCCGCCAGCCTGTCGGCGAGGGCTTGCCGGTGGAAGAACCGAGCCAAACCTCGCGGTGGCCGGCGAGAGGAGAAGAAGGCAAAGGAGAAGGAGGAGAAGAAGGCAAAGGAAGAACTGCCTCTACGTCACTCAGCCAACAAAAATGGAAAAATAAATACAAAAAAAAAAAAAGATTTTCAGTTTTGATTCGGTTAATCGAAACAAACCAAAATGAACTGAATCGATTCAATTCGATCAGCAATTCTGTTGAGTTTTTTTTGCACATTCTGTTCTCGCCGACTGCATTTATCATCATCCACGGAATTCTCAGCGAGCGATGGAGTGAAAGTGAGGACTGTGAACAGGATTACGCTTTTTCCTGCTTTCTTGCTCTGTCCGCCGCTCTTGGGTTCAATTGCGCGAACACCCACTGTGAGTAATTACGCTTGCTTTTCAGTTTAATCTTCGGCCCACGGAATTCGTTGCGAATGCATTTGTGATTAAGCTGGTTCCAGTTCTTTCTTGATCGCGTTGGGATGGAACAAAGGCGTGATCTTGATGAGGATTATGGAATCAGTAGGAGGAACAAGGCAAAGGGCGTTGTGGAAAACGAGCAACAAGTGGACAGGATCAAGGATTTGCCCGATTCCATTTTGATTCACATCCTCTCGCTTTTACCCACTAGGGATGCGGTGAGAACCCTAATCATCCCCAGCTTTGGCGGCCTCTGGACTTCGATTTACAATCTGGACTTTGATTGGTGCCTGTTCCACGATTGCTCGGACAATTTGCTATGCGGTTACGAAGGGTGCGGCCTGTTAAGGTTTGCGGAGTTTGTTCGCCGCGCGCTTGCGCTTCACCGAGGTCCCAAGATTTGCAAATTCCGCCTTCGTTTCGAGTTTTCGATATACCACCTTGTGGATGAACTGATGTCTCTTGAGCCCGAGGAGCAGAGCATCATGATTAGGACTTGTGGGGCTCGTTTGACATATGCAGGTGAGGTCACTCGTTGGATTGAATTTGCGGTAAATAGGAATGCCAAGATCCTTGATTTGGATTTTATGGCATGCGGCTCTCTCAGCCCGACTAAATATGAATTGCCTGGTTTTGTGCTCCAGAGCAGCTTCTTAACTGAATTGAAGTTGGTGAGCTGCGACGTGAATTCATCTGCGAAAATTGTCATGAGGGCACTTAAAGTATTGTATCTTAAGGAAATCGATTTGAATGATGTTCCAATCATGAATTTTTTAGATGGGAGTCCAGAGCTCGAAAGCTTGACTGTTCTGGATTGTCATGGCCTGCGTGAACTAAATTGTGCTTCCCACAAACTTAAGAGTGTGATGATTGCTCCACCTGGGTGTGCTGAGCCAAGTGTTAAAGTTGCCTGTCCAAATATCAAATCACTAGACATCTCTGGATGGATTGAGCTTCTGGAACTTGAGAACCTATCATCTCTGCAAGATGCATCCGTAGATTGCTATGATTGTTTCACGAGTGAACATATGGAATATTATGATGTCCTAAAGATTCTGGAGGAGCTCCATCAGGTGAAAGTACTTACAATGCATCACCAAGCAATTCTTGTGAGTTGACCTTCCTTTCCTCGTTTGCATAAAAGAGGATCTGCTTGTAAATCGATATATTGTTCTCCTTTGGAAATCAGGCTAGTTGTCGCTGTTGTTGATCCTATCACTTACTGAGATCTTAAGTCAAGTCTCAAGATTAAAAGCCCCACCACACACCCCCAAGATCAAGGGGTTCTTTCTAGCTTTGTCGCCCCTTCTCTCTCTCTCTCTCTCTCTCTCTCTCCTTTTCCATTTTTTAGTGGGACAGTGGAGGTAGTAAGGTTCTTTCAAGAAATGCCAAGAATTATGGCTTTGCTTTTCATGGCGTCATCCATGGTGTGGCCTCTCTCTCTTTTGCTGAATCAATGTAGCCATGGCTGGTCGATGGCTGTCAACCTTATTCAAACTGTGCCAGTGCATTTATGAGCTTTCCCTTGGTTTTGGGATTGTGCTACTTCAGTGAAAACCAAAAGCATCGCTTGAATGATCCATGCTGCAGCTATTGGTTGCTTTATTCTTCTTTGATGTGAAGAAAGAAAGCTTGCTGTTGCTGATGTTGTAACTGAAGTCCGTTCCTTGTGGCTGTTAGAGCCCTGGATGATGCCACTTTAACATGGATTCTTGATGTAATAATGTACATAAGGGAAACAAATTAGTAATATATGATATTCTAAGCAGGGAAGCTATGGTTCTTAGATTGGTGGAGAGTCAAAACATGCTGGTGTCCTTTCCAATTTCTAAGCAGTTCCCCACTTTTCTCTTCCTTGCTGAAGTATGTGATAAGCTTTGGAGTATCATCTCAGTTATCGTTTCTCATTTCTGCAAGAGAAATTTTATGGACTGATTGGGATGATTTTTACGTCTTTTATGTCACTGTTACTGTCAGTTTCTCACGGTATGGGAGTCGACAAACTTGCCTTGCCCATCCAACAGTTGGCAGCACTTAATTCTTAGGACAATGCTGACCAAATGGCACCTCCCCGGAATAGCGAAATTATTGAGAAGCTCCCTTTGCTTGGAAATGCTAGATATACACATCATCCCAGGCGAAGTGCCTTCCATTGTTGTGAGTACATTTATCCCCATTTGAATTTGTGCTCTACATGCTATTCCACGTACGTGCAATTTCTCATGCAACTGTCTGCTCTGGCTTTCCAGGCCCAAGAAGATTGGCTGCCTTTGTACAACATTCGTGAAGGGAACTACTGGGATTCACAAGATGGCTCTTTTGGATGTCTTACCGACAGCCTCAGAATTGTCAAAATATCCGGCGACATAACGAAGGATCATGCGATTCAAATAGTGCAATTCTTACTCCGTAAGGCACTGGTTTTACAGAAGCTTGTCATCTGTACAGGGCCGAATGATTGTTCCATGGCAGCCGAGGAACTAAAGGAATTTTCCGACAAGTTGTTGAGTTTTCCTAGAGGTTCTCCTCAAGCTGTAGTTTTGTTTTCTGATGAATGACGTTCTCTCCTGAATGCTAAGTAGGGATGAATGAGTAGACCACATGTTATTTTGTATGCATCTCATATGAGATCCATGTTAGGATTTCGTAAATATCTAACAAAACTTGGAAGTCTTGCACCAAATTTTTGAAGTTTGAGACCATGAGTTTGCTGGAATATAGGCTCCGATGCTGCAATTTTGTAAAAAGCGATATTGAGAATCCATATTAGTCTACACTTTTGACCTCCTTCCCCCACGGAGGCAAACGACACACCACAGCCGCATGATGCTTCGACATGCGGAATCAATCCAATTTAGGGTGCGTTTATTTAGTAAAAAAATTGATGATTTAGAAGATATATGACTACCCGTATTATTTAGAAATATGGATGAACATAAAAAAAATTGCATTGATCATAAAGAAATTTAAACATAAATTATTGTCGATATTGAAAATGGTTTTATTTGAGTAAATATATTAAGCAACATGAATGATCATTTTACGAAAAATATTTTTTTAATTATTTATTTTTTGTGAAATAAACGAAATACCTTTTTTCACTCATTTCAAGGGGAATTTATTCATCACAGATAAGGAATCCTCGGTGCCAATAACTTTCATAAGACGTTTATTAATTTCGTTTATATAAATCAATTACTTTAACTACTATAACTATTGATGAATTTCACCACAACTTGTAAAATGCCACGTCAAATTTTCTAGTAAGGAAAATCGTCGATATCACTCAAGTAATATCCTAACCAAGTAACCATGTTGTGGCACACTTTTGTCGAAATCCACCGGATCAGATAGGTTAAAACCATTGAATTTGTGGGTTCCATATGTGAGACCCCACAAGATCAACGGTTGTCATACATTATGTTCACTAAGTTGAAATCCAAACAAGTAATTCCATACAAGTGTGCTCATCAAAATAGGTTTTGTTTTGAAAGGTAGATAGTTGTCAATTCTTAGGTTGTTTGATTTGCTTTCAAGGTGATGAAGACTATGTTTGTTTGTGTATTCTACTCAAAGTAAGTGTAACCTCTACGGACTAAAGCTACGCTTAGGATCGAATAGGATAAGATATTAAATTAAAGGGATGTTATATAATATCCATTGTTTGGTAAATTACAGCAGTAAAGTCATATATCTTCACATCCTATAATATCCATTGTTTGATATAAATCATATATTTAATGGTCCTAAAAATTCCACAAACGGAGATGGTAAGAATCTCTCATGAAATTTTTACCTACTTCAGTTTTATTTGCTTATCTTTTTTTTATTTTTTAGCCTCTATTTTTAATTTTTATTTTTTTAAAAAAATTATTGAATAGTATACTATACAAATATACCTATAATACTGAAATACCTAATTATAAATCTCAATTAAATTCCAATATACAAATAGCAATTGAAATAAATAAAAACAAAATTGTTGTTTTTTTTTATTTTGAATTTATATGTTTGAATTCAAATATAATTTATGTTAGAATATAAATTTAATTTTATTAATATAAAAGGTTTTTTATTTGAGAAAATAACATTGATATTATGGATATTAAAAATCGTATCCACCTTTATCCCACATTCCCTATAGGGTGATTTTATCTGTGTTTTGTCCATCTTATATCCTACTTTATCCTGTCTTAAGCATGCATCAAACACTTGATATGATGAATTTTATTATATCCCGAGTTTCATCTTGATCGCCAAACGTAACCAAGTTAGATTGATATGCTTGGCATTCTTAAACTTGGTCGGTTGATGTTTACTCATTTAATTTAAAATCTGGTATTAAGTTTCATAGGTAGTATCACGAAAAACCTTAAATTAATACACATGCGACAAATTTATCCAAAGCTAATTTTTGACCACAAAGAGCTCCCGAACTAGTACATATGTGATAAATTTACTCTAAACTAAGTTTTAGACCACGAAAAACCTCAAATTGGTGCATCTGTGATAAATTTATCCTCAATTAGTTTCCATCAAAGTGGATTAATATCACAAAAAACCCCAAATTGGTATGTTTAGGCCCAATTTCGTACATTTGCAGGGATAAAAGAGCTCTTTTAGCAGTGTTATTTATGATTTTAAGTTTAAATTAGTGGGTTATTTAGGTTAGATAAATTACAGGAAAAAGTGTACCAAAAAGCAAATTTGTATTTTCTCCAAGTTAGATGACTAATATGTTAAACTAAAAATTTGGGTGGCTGATCGGAGAATCAGAAAATTTATGATGATAGATACTTAAATATTTTGAGAAATAATTTCTTAATCAAGACAATTTATCTAGACAAAATTGGAATTAATTCATAATCAATTTGAATTTTTTTTCTCTTTTCCTTTCATTTTGATTGACAAGGGTCATTGGCCACCGAAGTAGGGCAAGCAAACCCTCGTAGCCTCGTTCGCTGGCCTCGGGAGAGATGGCCCTTGCCTAGATGTGCCGAGAGACTTCGTGGCCTCGCCAGTAGCCATCGAGGGCTTGCAGGCCCTTGCCAGCCCAAATGGAAGGAAAAAAAAAAGGAATTAAAAAAGAATTTCAATAAAAAAATATACATAAGATGTTGATGTCAACCAAGCCTTTTCACGAAGAATGGTCGGTGTTCATGTCAGCAATTTTCGGCTCAAATTGGTCGGGTCAACCCATTGGCAAATGCAAAATGTTTAAGACTAAATCTGCCCAATTAAAAGATTTAGAATTGAATTGGCATAAATATAATAAATCTACGATTTTTTTTTTGGTACTCAGTAATTGAATGCTCCCGAGGAAATCGATCGCCTTAGCGACGCGGGAATCTATTTCTTTCCTTCGATGACGTTGGTACATCTTCACACAGACGGTGTAAAGGGCTTGAATCGCGGCGGAGGTGCGTTCCACATACCTGCACATCTACTACAAAGCCAGCCTGCAGAAACTCAATTAAACTCTGCATTCGGCGGTCCTAAGTATGATAGGACTAGCCTATTTTAGTTTCGTCGATGAACTGACGGAGAATCGATCACGACATCTCCAAATATTTCCGCAGTGATCGATGATCTAAGATGGAAGGAAATAAGCAAAGCTCGACACGATACTTTCGATAATCAAAACGAAGTATCCGAGAAGAGTTTTCACCTCCAGCCAGGGATAGGATCTTGTGTGCTCACATGATGCAGATCCTCCATTTTTGCTGTGCAAGAAAGCTTTTCAGTCGACAAAAATCCTCTTGTTTCTCCATACAAAAGATTTGGCTATATGAACTAAAATCAGAACCATCAAATGTATTACTCGATAAACGGCCACCCTCCACTCGAAATATGCCGGTGGGATGTCGGGAGCGATTGCAACTTCACCGGCGAAGAAGTCTTTTCCTTTTTTTTTTGCTTGAATTATTTTTTTTTAATTTTAATTTTTTTCTTTTTTCCTTTTTTTTATTCTTATAGCTTTTATCTCTTTAAATTTTCAAGTTTTTTTTTTTCTGATGCAATGTTTGGTGGGAGCTAAATAAGTGCTGTACAAAAATTATGGGACTTGTGTTGTCATTTTCGCAAAGTTAGCTCATTCCCCATATTCATTTCAAATTTATTCTATACTATTTTGGCAAAGTCTTACATAGAAGCTCGTTAGGATAGCCAAAAATGATATTGCCAACATAAATCAGTGTGAGCAGCATATCAATAATTTTCTATTGTATAAATAAGGTTTTGCTTCTATTTTTTCGGAACACCATATAACTTATGAACTGGTTCATGAGTGGAGACTCATCTCCAAGTTAAGATCACCACTTGAGTACTCTAGTCTTTTTTGAGGGTTTTGTTATTGGAAAACGATCTGATAGTTACGACTCTTAGCCTAAACCATGGGAATTAAGGGTGATCGGTTTCGGGGTTGGTTGATTTCGAGATCGGAATATGGAACCTACACAACGGGTACTGCAAATTGAAAAATTGGAACGGAGGACCGAACCAACTATGCTTAGAACTTATCCGGGATCAAATCGGCCGGTTTCTGGTTCTATAACCAGGTTAGCTTTGTAAAAGTCACATAATTGACTTTGTACATTATTTCTTTAAACTATGACTAGTAAAGTCTTGATATTGAGTGATTTTGGGTGCCTACTTCAAGCTGAAGGTCATGGGTTCTGAATTGGTTAAAGGCCGATTCCAAGGTTCGAAACTAGGAGCAGGGTCGGTTCTTTCTTGAAGAAACCAAGTTGTGTAAGGTCGGTTCAAATTGGTTCCCGAGTTGAACCGAACCGGTTAAACCAACCCATTTGCTCACACCTAGTGCAGTCCGATTTGTTGGTAATTTTTCAGTTCCAAGGTTTGGAACTTAGAAGAAGACGAGACCGATTCTTCCTAGAACCATCCTAAAACTGGTTGGGTAAGGCCGGATCAATTCAATCACTGAGTTGAACTTGCTCGCCCCTTCTGCGAACCTATTTGTCTATACTTTTTCAAAAACAAAAAAAAAAAGCGTCCTTTTGTTTTGCCAAGTTGATAATCATATCCCAATTTCAAAATATTCTGGGAATAACAATATTGATTTTTGTTTCACATCTTTACATAGAGAAGAAATAACTATAGAAGTTTTCAATAAATCAGTATAAAATTGGAAAATTCCAAAAAATCAATGCGATCATATATATGAACAGTCTAGATTTACAAAGATCTGGAAAACAAATGATTACATAATTTCTACTAAAGAAAGAGATATTCCTTTTTCCTATTCTTATTCCATAATTCAACTTTTAAATAAAGAATCATCTAAAAAACATTAAAAAAAAAAATTACCATTACCTACACAGAGGAATGGTCCAGACGGGGTATCAAACCTCCCATCAAAGAAGGTTTGAACTCTTCCATACTTCTAGTATTAAGAGACGCAAGACTCTTAAGCTATGAAGATTCCATACTTGGAACTGTAAAGACAAGTCTCTGCAGTGGTCCTATCCACTTTGATTGTTACCCAAATTTATTTTTCCATATCTCTAAAAGACAAGAACATCCTCAAATCTCGTCTTGCAGATCAAAACCCATAATTATCATATAATCGAGGGTTCAATACCTTTAACTCTCATTTATAAAGTCCATTATAAAGCTATGTCTTCTGCTTTCGATAGTAAAGTTTTAAATAGGACTCCAAAAGGAGAAACTCTCCTTTTACAAACTGATATTTCCCATTCCAATACTATACTTCCGAAATCCATTAGTTGGAATGATATTACACTCCATGAACAGTGGGAAATTGAGAATCCTATCCCTTAAACTATTGTTCAGAATAATGATCCAACAAATATAATCCAACATCCCGAGGGAAGAGTAACCATACAATTCTTCAGGAGATCTTTTGATATTCAATCTCATCCCTCATTCCATGGTTCTTCCTCCAAAAGATTAGTGGATTTTCATCCAAACCTACCTCCTCTTATTACTTTACCGGTAAGCAGCCAAGGTAGTATCAATACTCTTGTATTATGACACACCAATCCTAGTGCTCCTCCTTTAAATTTGAGTGGAATCGACACCAGATTAGGGATTTCTAGAACTGTCTATCAACAAGAAAGTCAGGATGCTGAATCTCCTAAACCCACTCTATCTCGAATGGAAGATGATCCTGAAGTCAATATTCTCAAAAGGGAATTTGAGCCAAACAGAGTCTATTTGAATAATGATTTCAACTCCATAAAGAATTCCGATATTAGAAAATGGTTTTGTTGTGTTTCATTCCAGTGTTTGGAAATGAATTGAACAACTTTCTCTTTATCATCTTTCTTTTGTTCAAGAATTCCTCCGTAACCTAGATCTGAGGCATCTATTTCAACAATTTTGAAAGCAGAATGGTTAGCCAAGTGTAAACAAGGAATTTCTTTGACAATGGATTTTATCTTCCTTATCGTATTAGTATGCAAATCAGTTCATGGGACTGGGTTTTCTTCAACCTTTATATATAAGCAAAAAGTAAAAATCCATCCGAACACGAATGGAAGAGAAGATACTTATTCCTTGATTCATACGTAGAATTCAAAAGCAGTGACCCACCCTAAAACGTCATAATTGGATACTCCTTTTCTGGAAATAAGTTGTATCTGAAGCTAGCCGTAGATGTTGTACCTGGCCCTCCAAAATGCCTTGCATCTTACTTTGATTGTAACTCAAGCATAAAACTATATGTTCTCATGGTGTTAACTATGTGGAAATGGGTTGCAATATATAAATCACATCGCGGTACCTTCTCTAATACTATAATACAATCTATTATAAAGTAAAGGTCCATGTACTTTAGTCCAATGTCTAATGTTGTCTCTCGACTTTGTAGTCCTCGAGTTATCGATAAATATTTAAACTAGTCCTAAGTTATGTGAAAATGAAGGACCATATTGAATATTTATCAATAATTTACGAACCATATTAAACAAATTTAAAATTCTAAGGATGATATTGCTCATTGGACCATAGTAGACATGGCCACGGGCCGGTTTGGGCCCGGAACCGGCCCGTGGAATAACCGGAACTAGTCCTTTGATCGGGACTGCCGGTTCTGAACCGGAACCGGCCCAGCCCCTCACGGGCTGACTACGGTTTAAAAAAATTTGGAACCCGTCCGGAACCGGTTCCGAACAAAAAAAAAAAAAAACAAAAGGGCAAAAGTGCCAACGGCTCTTTTTGCCCCAAACGGCCCAAAATTGGGTTGAGCTGGAACCGGCGATTCCGAACCGGACCTGGGACCGCCCCTTCAAGGGCCGATTTCGATTCCGGTTCAAGCATGGCCACGAATCGGAATCACTGGTTCATGAGCTGGAACCGGCAGTTCACAGCCCGTGGTCATGTCTAGATCATAGTTCATGATCATTTTTCTCATTTTCACAGGTACTATATCCTACAAAATGGGGTTGCTTCCGGTTCAAACCATCGTCTTCTCCATTACATAATCCAACCTGTCAACTTCACTTATTGACCGACGGAAATCAATACGCCAAAAAAAAGCTTCTTTAAACACCCTCAGCACCTACCGCCGATCGGTACATCTTCCCAACTCGGTTTCCTTAATGCGATCAGTGATTATCGCCATTGAAGAAGAAGAAGAAGCAAGAAGCAAGAAATTGCCGTTCAAAGGAACCACAGTGACTCGTCAGTTTGTGGTCACCAATCACCATCATCCTCAATTCAAAAGCAGAAGGTTGTGGTCAGAACTTGAGTCGCAAGCTTCCTCGAAAGGTTGGCTAACTCGTGGCGCTTGACTCAGTTATCATCATTCCCTTTCATTTCCACGCTCCATTTTCGTCGCCCTCAGTCAGTCCCACAACCCCAGCTGTATTCCTGCCCCGCCAAGCAACCTCTACTTCTTGACTCTTCGGTCTTTGCCAAGCAAGTTGGTTACAATGAAAATCATCTCCTAACTACAAACAATAAACCCTTTCACCTAATTTTATGGACAGGGTACCGTCGTCCCGCATGAATATATAGCCCTCAACCTGCCTCCATTGGAGTATACTCGGAGCTCCGACCCGAAATCTTTCCTCCTCTCCCAGAATTTCTTCGGTTCTTCTTCTTCAGCGCCCTTTCGTCCCGAGAAACTAGCTAGAAACCATCCTTTTCCTATGATGAAGCGTCAAACAGTACTTCCATTTGCTTGCGTCTCGATAGTATTCCTCCTCCATCTCGCCCCCGTCACCGGCCAAGCTCCTGCGACGGCTCCGACAGTGTCCCCTAGCCCGACCAACATCACCGCGATCCTCGAGAAGGCAGGTCAGTTCACCATCTTCATTAGGCTGCTCAAGAGCACTCTGGTGGGCGACCAACTCAGCTCTCAGCTGAGCGACAAGAAGTCGAACCAGGGCTTCACTCTATTCGCGCCGACCGACAATGCCTTCTCTAGCCTCAAGTCGGGCACGCTGAACATCCTCTCCGATCAGCAGAAGATCCAGCTGGTGCAGTTCCACGTCATCCCTTCCGTCATCTCGCTCACGCAGTTCCAGACCGTCAGCAACCCACTACGGACCCAAGCTGGCAGCAGCGACAACGGCCAGTTTCCGCTCAACGTGACCACATCGGGGAATCAAGTGAATGTAACGACCGGGATTGTGGCCGCAAGAGTCGACAACGCAATAACTAGTAACAGCAAACTGGCGATTTATCAGGTCGATCAGGTGCTGCTTCCGTTGGCCATGTTCGGGTCGCCGGCACCAGCTCCACCGCCGGAGATACCCAAGAAAGAAGCGGCGGCTCCATCGCATGAGCCATCTGGATCGGACAGCTCCCCCGTCGATGCCTCCGATGCAGGAGCCAATAGTTTTGATTCAAGGGCATTGGCTTCGTTTGTTGTCGGTGCTACTTTGGGTGGAGTGCTTCTGTTTTAAGACCAAATTTTTGTATGATACATGAGGATGGTCAGTCCTATGATTTTTTTTTTTTTTTTTGCTTTTTTTGTTTTTGGCATCATGCGTCTCAATGTCTTTGACAGCGAGCTATATCATTCGTTGAGTTCCTTCCTAATGAAAATCATGCTTTCAAAAGAACCATTTTCCTACTCATTCCAATGGACATGAAACGAGATGAACTTTTCATTATTCAACAAGGGCAACCAGATGCATTGTTTGCTCAATAATGTTCTAGCCTTCTCAAGAGAAGGCCCGAGCACTACGATGAATCCCACATGCACGGAATTAGTTAAAGCTCAACTCGTTTTGCCAAAGCAACAAATAAAGCGGAGGACATTGAAGATTCGATTGATTTCATCTACATCCACGGACTCAGTGCCCTCTCTGCGATAATTGACCTAAACCAAAACCAGTGGAATCCGTCAAAATGAGTCGTAAACCCATTTCTCAACACAAGTATGATTGACTGAGTTGTTATATGTGTTAATTGTATTGAGTAAATGGATTTAAACATAATATAAGTGTTAAATGGATCGTAAATGGGTAATAAATTATTTATAATTTATTTAGACACAACCCACTCCTAAGACTCTTTCTTCATTCTCTTTCGCTCTCACTCAATTTCGCACTCACTCACTCACGCTACACTCTCATCTTAGTTTGGGTATAAATTTTCCTAGATAGGATCAAATATGAAGTATTTTAGGAATATGGGTCGAGTCGGTATGAGTCACTAGATTTACATTATAATAAATGAGTCATAAACGGGTTAAATGGTGTTTGGGTCGGGTCATGTGATTCGACTTACTCGTTTGACGGGTCTAACATGACCGACATGAATCGGCGTAACATTATTTGATTGGGTTTGGAGAAACATTGTGCCATCAATCGGAATTGGACCAGATACGAGAACTTTTTATCTGGGCCTGTAATGGCTCTTCTGGATCCAGGCTCAATCCAACCCCAGAGTCCCGTCATCAAGACTTGGAGCTTTTCAAAGCAAAGCCTAAGCCCAAAGGAGTCCCCTGACCGATCTTGTCTCAACGCTGCTATCAACCTCAAACTTTGTCCACATTAAATATTAAGCAGATACCGACCCAAAAAAAATATTAACCATATATATATATATAGGCAAAAAGGTCATTTAAAAGTGTTCGCATAGCAATCACATAACCACAAAAAAAATATTTCAAATTTACCTTAAACTTTTCCACGTGACCGACAATTTAATTTATTTCCCGAAATAGGCAAATCACATTTTTTAAAATTAATTCCATTTGCATTTTTGCCCCCACATATGTTTATGCCTTTTTTGCTAGTTAATATTAAATCACACCCAAGAGACGATCTCAGCTTTTCAAAAAAAAAAAAATTCAGGTGCTTTTTTCATGAAGAAGCCCATGTTACGTTGTAATAGTGTAATATAAAATAAGGGGCAAACATGGTATTTCAAAAGGAAACTAAATTCCCAACACTTCAAATTCTGACTCTTTAGATCTCATTTGATCTGAATTAAACATACTTAAAATGGACCCTACCTTTAGGAACTTTTTTCCCTGAATATTTCTATGTTCTTATTTTGTTTCTCACGCCAAAATCGAGCGCTCTTTGGCTAACATAAACAAAGCATCTTCAAAATTTGATATTTCTAGAGACCATAGATTCTTTTTTAATTTGGTACCTTTTTTTAAATAATTTTTTATTTATTAAAAGGACCATAATTATCCTCACGACTCAAGTTATGTAACTCGAAAATAGTTCAAAAGTAAACTCTTAAGTGTCTGTATCCTTTGACCAAAAAAAAAAAAAAAAGGTGGTCTGTATCCCCCTTTTTTATTCGCTCCTCTCAAATTTGAAGAAATTAATCCATACAACATTTTATGTCCCTACTTAAAGCTTTTGATCTCTCAATTATTGCTCGGATACACCATCTTACGTTGTTATCATACCCTGTGGGGAGTAAAATAATTAAGCAATTGGGTACTTATGTCATGTTCTATTCTATAATCTCAAAAAGGGTTTTGTTAACAAGTGCTCTCGGGACACTTATAAAATATGCTTGATGAGGAAATATACCATTTTCAAAGCATTCATTTACACTATCACGAGGACAATCGGTGCATTCAAAATCACAATATTTCTTTCATTCTCTTATCCGACAAGTATCTCGAGAATACATTTTAGCAAAAGCCCTTTCAAAATATCAAAGACGGTAAAATCATGGACGATAGAATTTGTACTTCTACTTCTTTTTTTTCCCCCAGGTCACGATCAAATGGTAATCAAAGATAGTTTTTCAATTTCTTGAAGAAAGGAAAAGAAAAAGAAAGGAGGTCCAAACTTCAAGCTATCAAAGTCTCGAAAGGCCGGCCAAAAAAAGACAAGTCCCAATGAAAAAGGCAAACAGTCATTACGATCGATGTTGTTCCCTCCCATTGAGCATTTTAATGTTAGCTTTGCTCGGCCAAGCATCCAATGCAGCCTCTATTGACAAAACAATTTGTACTTCTCAATGCCTTCTACTCCATTTACATTCAATAAACAATTAAAAACAATTGACCTTCATTTAAAAAGGGAAAAAAATGCAAAAAAATCCTTCCCTAACTTCCACCTTCTGGTATAGGGGGGCTCCAATACCTACCGAAGTCCACTGAAAAGTCAACGTCTTGCTCAATGTGGAACAGGAAAAAGGGCAGCTGTCCAAAAAAGGTTCTTTGTCTTCAAAGGTTGTATGCATGTGATGATATTTTCGAGGAATATTGTGAACTTTTTAGGGCGCATCCTATGGGAACTCTCGACACATTCTATAGAAGCATAACTTCTTTACAAGCTATAAATCCCCAACAGTTCTATTAAGCTACTGAAGCGGAAATGCTCCGGGGGCCTAAATAGGAAAGGTAACACATAATAGATAATCGCGTTGGAATAAATATATTTTGCTTCATAAGACTTGGCTTCACGTAAAGGCAGAGAGGATTGTGAAGGCTTTAAGGCACTCGATAGACCTTTGCCTTCGCTACCATCTTAGGAAGTCTAATTAATGGCATAAATGATTAGAGAACAGCACAAATTATATTTGGTACCTTAAAAAAGCTAAATGATTTTTTTTTGTTTTTTTTTTTTTTTTTTTTTGTGATTTTAGCAGATCTCGATGTGTATAATTGTTGGGGTATTAGCTCAAAATGTCAAGTGAAACAGTCATATTTTTAGGCTGTTACTAATGCAGTCTTCTATCTCTATTTTGATTCGAGTCCATCTTATGGCTTGTGCATCACAATCAAAAAGCCTGAAAGAGTTTGGAGAGGTCTGAGAGTGGCCGGCGATGAACCCTTTGATGAACCCTTTGATACCTACATTTACAGCGAGACTTCTTTGATGGGAAATTACCTGGCTGGAAAGAAGAACTCGCTATTTCCAGCAAGACTGTGAAGTAGGTAGAGGCCAGAAGCGAGGACCTGGGCTCTATATCTGTTCGGTGTTTCAGTAAGGTCGATCGAGAATTGGTCGGTAGGCCGGCGTAAATGCCGCCCATCTTCGTTAATGTTGGTCTTGATGTCGCAATTCGTTGCTCGGTTTTCGATCTAGTCGCGCTTCCGACCTAGCCCATGGCTCCATTAGGTCGTCTGGTTTTGGAGCCTTAGGTTGGGATTGGAAACCAACCTTGCCATCGGCATCTTGTCGGTTCGCATGAAATGAATATTAAGGGTCCATTTGGGGACAGATTTAAAACCGCTAATAACTTCTCCGTTTGACCTTTTCCTCCACATTTTGAAATTCGAAAAACTATATCATATTTGCAAACACTTTGGAAAAAGGATTAGACATGACTATACGATATTTGTAAATTTTGAAATTTCAAGGAAATAAAATTCTAATGGTAAAAGTCACAAGATTTATGCTTCATTGTCGACTCACAACCTTTTGCCATATGCTAGACTATGTATAAACTGTGGATATGTGTCTAAGATTCCATGTATTTCGTCGAAAATGAATGTTTTGAAAAATATTTTTTATAAAATGATCGTTTATATCGCTTACAAAAATAAATGAACGGAAAATATTTTCATCATCCATGCAGATATTTAGACACAAATAGTTATTGGCAATGAAAAAAAATTCATTAGCCAATTTTATCAAACTATACATGACGATTATTTTTCAGAAAATGTTCCGCAAAACATACGAAACCTGACATTAACGCTCTTTTCGGCCTCAATGTACCAAAACCCTAGAGTCATCCTTATGGATCAGCATTGGAGTCCAACAAGAACCTAAGATTCTCGCCTACCTAAATGATCAACCCCTCCCTAGCTACATAGCTTTTGATCTGCTTCCTCCAAACATAATTAAACAAATTAACAGTACAAACCCCCCCAAAAACCCACGGCAACACGTTACTATTATCTTTACCAACAAATCTCCAGCACCATCGTTGACGATTTTGAAAAAGTGAGCCCGGCGACGACGACTTCTTCGACGGCCGGTCAACGGCCGCACGTATTTTTTCCGTGCAGCTCTCGATCAAATCTTTAGGGAGATCGAAAATAGGAAAAAAGAAAAGAAAGAAAATAATAAATAAATAAATAAAAAGAGAGAGAGAGGAAAAAGGATCGAAACAAGTAGAACTAGATAAAAGGAGTCAAGACACCACATAAAACAAACGAGAACATGCAACGAGAGAAAGGTCAAGCGAGAAAAACGTTTGTCGTCCGGCTCAGACACGAACTGGGCCCCACCCGCCCGCGTACACTGGCCACTCACGAGCTCTCCTTGTCTCCCCCTCCATTATCTTTCTCCAAGAATTATTATTCTCGTTATTATTACATGACCTTCTAACTTTATGTGATCCTCTCAGTGATTCTAGTTGTTTCCGACGAATTGGCCGAAGCCCATGGCCGAGCTCATCGACGCGAACTTGGCGAGCTCTTGCGGCGAGAATGGAGGACCGCCCGCGCCTCCGCCCATCCCAAGAAAATCCCTCGTCGTGTTGAGCTGTAGGCTGTTCGTCGCCGCGGTTGTTGTCGATCTAGTGGTCGTCGACGAGCTCAAATTGGGAATGGAGTCGCTCAGATTACTCATCCCGCCGACCGACACGGCAAAGCTCTCCTGCTGCTTACTCATCATGCTCTGGTTGATGAACTGAGATGAGAAGTCGTTTGGGCTCTGGCCAAGGACGTCGAACGCGGTCGTGTTCGACGAGGACGACGAGCTCATCACGCCGAAACTCTCCTTGAAGAGTGAACCCGGGTTGCTCCGAGCGGACCCCATTTGGGCCGCCTTCTGTAGGAGTGCTGTGGCGGACATGAGAGCGGCCGAGGGTTTTGTCTGGGAATCGGAGTAGAGCGACGTCTCAAATAAGTTCCCTTTGTTGCTCCCAGCTTGATCTTTCAGTCCTTGCCGAAACGCCGATAGGGTCAAGTTGGTCTTTTCGAAAGCCGAGAATTGCTTGTTGCTTCCAAAGTTGGTCATGGGAGATGAGCCGAAGAGGCTATTACCGTTCGCATTCCCGATTTGCACCATCTCACTCAGACATGCGTGGTTGGGATTACTCGATAAGATGTCGCCGGGGTTCAGCACGGGGTTCGCCGGGTTGATCCACTGAGACATTCTTGATTTCTGCTGAAGTGCCGGGAGAGAAACTCCGGCGACATCTTGAACTCCTCGGTTGTTGCCGAACCCATGCAGTGGTAAGTTAGAGTGAGCGCCGACGGTCGTCTCGTTCACGGCGTTGTTCGAGAAGCTCAGATTAGTGGATGAAACTGAAGAGAATCTTGCACTCTCTTCGGCTAAGGCGTCACAGAAAGCCCTGTGGGTGATGAAACTGTCTTTCCTGATGCACATAAAAAGGAAAAGGAAAAAGGAAAAACATGAGACAATCAAACAAGACAAAGGCATATATTAATGACCTAATCATGCGACCATCTTCAAGGCATTCAATTCATGCCATCAATGGTTATTGCAAGCATCCTCCCCCATAAAGAAATTTACAAAGTTCTTCTGCAAGGCGTAAAAACATGACCAAGAACGGAAATCATCTCCTAGGCAATTTTACTCCATTCATCCTGCATGTATCTATGAATTGGTACCTGGAAAAGAGGGTTCCGCAATCGCACTTGTACTCTCGAGTCCCGCAGGTCTTGGAGTGGGCCTTCCAATCTGACTGGACCGCATACTTCTTCGAGCACTTCTCGCACTTCCACTTCTTCTCGCCATGCTTCCGGCTGAAGTGCTTCTTGATCCCGGTGAGGTCCCCGAGCGCCCTGGACGGGTCGTGGTGCACGCACGTCTTCTCGGGGCATATGTACACCTTCTTCTTGACGACCTCCTTGTTGCTTCTCTGCCGGAGCTTCCACGGCAGGTTGTGGCCCCTCCGGTGGAGCTGCAGGTTCTGGTCCCTCTGGAAGCCCTTGTTGCATATCTCGCAGACGAACCTGTTGGTCGCCATGAGCGACTTTGGCGATAGCGCGATGACCTCTGCATCTGGATCTGTCGCATCCATATCATACATGAATCAATTCACAAGGAAAACATTGAAAGCTACGGAAACCAAAGAAGAAATTAATGGAGATAAAAAGGATACAAAAAAGAAAAAAGAAAAGAAAAGAAAAGAAAAGAGAAATCATGGGTACTTTCAGCAAGCATCAATTGAGGTGAGATCTTTGCTTACCTGGTGTTCCTGGCAAATTTCTCTTCTTCTTGGCTCCTGCGTTAGTGGCAGGTTTGTTAGGGTTAGGGTTTGGGTTGTGAGCTTCATCGAAAACGCCTACTAAGTTTGGTAGGCAAAAAGGATCACCAGACATCATTTGCATATTTCTAATACCACCAAAACACAGCACGATCTTTTCGGCTCAGAGACACAGAGAGAGAGACACTGCAAGAACAAGCAGATAGAAAGTGTTTGGTAACATTCAAGAGACCTCAGCAAACTCTCTCAGCTCCTGCCAAAAGACAGGAAAACCCCAAAACTCAAGCTTGGAGCTTAGCAACACCCCAAGAAACTGCACAACTCTACTGATGTTGGAGTGATCTCTTGTTTGTTTACAGAGATCTGGGTGGATCCTTGTTTGGTTTCAAAAGAGGGCAAAGACCCCCAAAAGAAAAAATGGCTATAAGTTGCAGACGAACAGAATAATTTCCTCTTTGTTTTGTAGCCACCGAGCTCTGTCTACAATCTTTTGGTCTTACCCGTTCTCTCTCTCTCTCTCTCTCTCTCAACTTCAGCCACAGTCTTAGATGGACCACCACCACCACAACAGTATTTTGGCTGTCACTCTCTGAAGAGCTGTGAGCTGCTGCTGCTGCTGCTGTGGTGTAGAGTACCTGCGTCTCTAGTCTTTGGAGTGTCTCTAGTCTTGCTTTATATACAGTCCGGAGAGAGAAATGTTCCATTTATTTATGATTTTGAGATCATTGCTATTAAGTATTAGGTGCATTCTGTAGCTTTTTTTTTGTCCTTTCCCTCCATCAAATCTAGTATGACTGAATTACCATGACTGATTTACAATTGCAACATGCGGGCGTGCAATTAAAGTTAACTGGTTTCGTAAAATGTTTTCGTTGCCGACTATGCAAATACCACGGAAGCATAATATTTCTCGGTCCATGCTCAGCAAACAGGATTGCGTTATTTTGAATTCCACATTCAATAAGAGGAGTCGATTCTTCTTGTTCATGAGAGTAGTTATGGCTCAATTAGAAGGAGGCTATCTTTGGTCATGAGTTGACTATGAATAAGTAATTCTATATCACATAACATGTTCCAATCAATCAAATAATCTCTTACCATATTGCTTGACATGCCTACACGGTTCATTTAGCTACATCTGCTTTCGAAAAGAAAGGTAGAAACGGTCCATCTAATCGACCTCAGAGAAAGTACAGCACATTCGTGCTAGTTCTATGGAACCATCCCCATTAATGCCACATCGCTTTTGACATTCATCCTCTCCAACACCCATGAGTGGGAAAGCGATGAACATCGACAAGTTTGAGGGACGTAGCACAAATTAATAATCAAAAGAACTCAAAAAATTTCTGCTGTAAGAAACTTAGGAATGAGCGAAAGTATGTAAGAAAAGGTGAAAAGCTGTTCCCGTTTAGTTTTTTAAGACTTCCTCTTCGTGAAAGGCGAGGCGATGGGATTGTTTTGAAAATTGGAAGATGTTGTTGGGGCTTGAAATCGAAAAGGTGGTGGGAAAAAGGTGACTTTGCCCCCTTCGATTCGATCGGGGTGTGGGAGAATGATTGAGTCATTATGGCTTGAATTGACCTCCTCCTCCTTCTTCTTTTTTCTCCTGAGCATGCAAGAGCAGAGCAGAGAGAGTTCATATGGAAAATTCAAAAGGAAAAATGGATAGGGCTTACGCTGCCCGAGGCAAGTGATAGGACCGTCCGTGATGACCCCTTGTCTGTCTCGCTCGTCAGTGAATTTTGGAACGGGTGGGGCCCAGCTTGGACAGTCTTTCCCCACCGTCCATCAAACCTAATACGTCGCGAGTGGTTGCAGAGAGACTGTTATCCACATGATCGGCGTGATGCAGTCATCAGCCGCTGCTGACTTTTCACTGGTATGATTTTAGGTAGACATGGCCGGTTCCGGTTTTACGAAAGGTAGAATCGACAATTTCGGGCCGATTCCGGTTCCGGACAGATTTCAATTTCGTTTTTTAATTTTAATTTTTAAAATAATAAATAATAAAATAAACATAATAAATTATAAATTATAATCAAATTGTACATTGTAATAAAATGTGGGGAAAAAAAGAGAGAGGAGAAATGGACTTAAACTTAATGAATTATCATTAAGCGTCTACATATTTTCTTGAGGATAGAATAATCAAAGCTCATGTAGTTCTTTTACTTTTAATAACCCCAACTTACCTCATCTTCAATAATCGCTACCCGTTGTGGTACTCGTGGTGGTGGTATCTCCACAATTCTCACTAAAAAATTCGTGTTTTCGATCTAGCTCTTGGTGTCGAAATTTAGCCTTCATCCAATCGTCGACATGTGCTTAAGCTTCCACGGACTCCGGACTTAATCTTGAACGGCGAAAGTCCAAAACTAATCCTCTAGCGCTAAATGATTGTTCAACCGCAACCGTTAAAAAATGAGTTACTAATATCTGGCGAGCGATGAGGGCGAGAACTAAGTAATCGATTGAGTGACTCTTCCACCACTCTAGGATTTGGAAATATGTACTATGTTATGCATCACGAAATTCAAATGGAGTGGTTAAATATTTTTCTAATTCGGAAATACTACTTGTTGCCCCCCCCTTTTTTTTTGTCTACTCTTGAGCATATTGTACCCTCTACTAAGTGAACTATCGCCTTCGCTTTGTGAGGCGATGGATTGTAAAGATCCACAATCACTTAAACCATATCTAAGACAAAATTCTTCATATAATACTACTATAGATTCTTTAACATCTTCTTGTATATTTGAAATATCTATTGAATCTTCCAAATGTAAACAATCATGATAATACACATCCGGATAATCTAGTAAACCGTCTAATTTAATACGTGGATAAAAAACAATACCAACTAAATAGACAAGAGAAATTTTGAAATAATAATACAATCATTTTTCTCGCATTACTAAAATAGTCCGATCTAATTCAGTAACTTTTTCATATTCACTAAAAACATTACCAATATGAACACACTTTATTAAAAATAAATGCGTAGTAGGATAATAAATACCGGATAAAGTATTAGTAGCATTATTAAAAATTTTCAAAAAATCTAAATTTTTTTTACAAACGTCCCAATATTGCAAAAGTAAAGTAATTTCGGGAATATTTTGCGAAATAAACATACATAATAAATCTTTGTAATCAAAAGTTTGACGAAGCAATTCGTAAGTAGAATTCCAACGAGGCGGAATATCTTTTGGAAACATTTTTGCCCTTCTCCCATGTTGTTTATAAAATTTTCCCCATGCTTTCATAAAATGGGCACGACTCCATAAAAAATTTAATTGCACCATTTATTGGGGCGAGAGAAGTGTCAAGAGTTCGTAAACTATCTTGTACACATAAATTTAAACAATGACAAGTACTTCTAATGTGAAAAAATTGTCCACCAAAAGAGGATTTGCAAATATTTTCTAATTCGGGAATGGAAGAGGTATTTGTGGTGGCATTATCAAAACCAATTGAAAATACTTTATTTATCAAATTATATTCTTCTAAAACTTGCCTAATTATTCTATAAATATTATGAGTCGAATGTTTTTCCATCAAAAACTCGAAATGCAATAAGTCTTTTTTGAATGGTCCAGTCGTCACTTATCCAATGACACGTGACACCGATATAAGAATGAATTTGCCAAGGATCACTCCAAATATCGCTACCTAAATGTACACGTCCATTGAATTCAATAAAAAAATTTGCTAAAGATTTTTTTTGTTATTTATAAAGATGCAAAAGTTCGCGTTTAAGAGTACTTTTTGGAATAGTTGGTGCTTGCGGAACAAACGTAATATTTATCAAATATTTCAAATTAAAATTTTCACCAGTAGTAAACGGAACACGATCAAGGGCAACATATTCAGCTAATGTTTGTTTATAAAGTGCATCAGTGTAATGGAATAAATGATGAGGATTAGAGTTAGCATACCGGAAATTTGTTGTTGCGTAGTGTCGATCCTCGCTTGCGTTGATATTTTTTCATCGGATGCCGATGAAATGTTCTGTAACCGTCTTCTTTCGTAAATTTGTATGTTTGCGAACAATATTTACAATTTATATTATACTTACCTTCGTTTTCATCACGTACCTTGTCGAAGTGTAGCCACAAGTCGGATGTACTCTCTCGGCCCTTTTGTTCCGACTCATTTGTCGTCGACGTTTCTTCGACACTAGTAGGAGGATGAAGACTTTATTGTGTTGGGACGTGCTCGACGTTCGGAATGGGAACGATATTGATATTATCGTCGTTGTCTTCCCAACATACATACTCATGAGGATCATATCCAGGAATAGGATACTTGAAATCTCTCATCGCCATCTTGGCTTTTTCAGTATTTCTGCTTCCACTTGCCATTTTTGAGAGAATTGATCGGAAATCCGATTGAGAGAATTGAGGCGGGATTGAGAGAATTTGAGATAATTGTTGAGATAATTTATAAGAAAAATGAAAGAGGAAGGATATATATTTATAGAGAAGGAGAGAGTTATTTAACTAAAAAAAAATCAATTTTTTTGAAGTGTTACAACGGCTCTTTTTTTTGGGGGGGGGGCAAAGAGCCGTTGGGCTCTTTCCCCACCGGGTCCACCCCCCACTTTAAAAAAAATAAATAAATAAACGGGTCGGAGCCGGCCTGGAACCGCGTGGCCCGGTCAACGGGCCGATTCCGAGCCCCGGTTCCATTTTGGCCATGTCTAGTTTTAGATGTGTTTGTTTTTTCCCGAATAATTGTTTCAAAAATCTTAGACATATTTTTCTACGGCCAATTGAGTTATAAACATTTCAATCGTGCCAATTTAATCTTTAACTTTTTAAATTTATCAATTTAATAACAAATATTTAATTATACCAATAATTTATCAATTTGCCAATATAACTCTAAATCTATTATTGGGACACTTGGCCAGAAGGACTATATTGATAAAGTTTTTAAAGAAATTAGAAATAAATTGACAATTTTCAAAATCTTTAGAATTAAATTGGCATAACTAAAATTTTTAAGACTAAGTTAGCAAATCATTGAAAGATTTAAGACTGAATTGCTTAGGTTTAAAAAAAATTTTCAATTTTTCAATTTTTTGTTTCTTTATTATTATTGTTTTTTTCGGCGGTTAGGGTTGTTTTGTTATGGCTATAGGTAATTAAGGTTGATGATGGAGGTTCAGTTAAAACTAGTACAAACATTTTCCCTTGCTCCTTGGGAGCGTGAATATTGTCAACCCAGGACCCAGGTTCAGCAGAACTTGTGGATTAAAAGGCCAGGATCCTCCCAATGTAGAAATACTTAACATTTTTTAGTTACGCTATATGTAACACCGACACGATGGACGATATGCGACCCAACACGACACGCCGATAAGTGATTCTAAAAAAATAGAGAATTTCGACACGTTGGAATACATTCTATAACAAATATATAATAATAATAATAATAATAATAATAATAATTATTATTATTATTATTATTATTTCGGTGAGTTTCTTCTTCTTTTATTAGAGATTTACTATTGGGTTTTTTTATGGCTGGTTGGGTATATTAGTTTTGGGATGGCTAAGTATATGGTTTAAGAATATATATTTTTGATATATTTACATTTTGACCCCTAATTTATTGAAAACGCTTAAAGTTGACTCCTTGCGTGTCGGGATGCTAGACTCGCATGTTGTTGGCGTGTTTGGAGTGCTACCCATATATCGATCGCATATATGAGAGTGTTAGAGAGTGTCTGACACGATATGTAGGCGCCCGGAGAATATCAGTGCTTCATAAGTTACGCTTTGAAGGTCAAGCAACCTAGCCATCGCCCATCACCACGCGCTAACGTATTGGCTCAAACCCATGGTATTCGTCTCAAGAGACTTTTGATCTTGAAGTGGTTGTCATGACTACTCACAGAGCAATGACCAACGACAATGGTGCGAGGTACCGCGACAAGGAGCGAGGCAACGGAGTCGAAGGCACGGGAGGGGAGATAGCGGAGGAGAAAGTTCGGGTTCTTGGAACGTTTGTGTAAATTCTCGAGAATAGTTTTGGGTAAATCGGCGTTAATAGGTTACCAAAACTTGCCTACTAAATAATGTGGCAATTTCTAGTTAGGTATTTAAATAAGCGAATCGCTCAACTCACGAGCGACACGACTCTGTATGTCGATTTCGATAATTAATGTTTCTTAATTCATCCGGCATTTCCCTTGTCCGAGTAATGTACCTCTTTCCTTTTCTTTCGGTTTTTTTTTTTTTTTTTTCCCTTGGGTGCTAAGGTGCGTGTAATGTACCTCAGGATAGAGAGAATGTCGTATAGAATGTGTCAAGAGAGGCTTCGAAGGATACATGCGATCGCCTCTTTCACCAAAAAGGCTATAATCGTCCTTGACTAAGCATAACTCTTACGTACTGCACAAAACACAATTAAGGTCATTGGTTTTCGAGACAGTTTAAGATCATTTTACTTGCGTCCAACCATCTAAGACAGATCGATATCAGTTGGCGACTCATCGTTTCCAAGACTCTATTCTTGCAAGCATAAGACGACATCATTTCAGCCCGACGAAAGCTAACAAGTCATCTAAAAGCGAACATAAATTAATGATGCTGGTGCGGTTGTGTGAAGTAGGACGTTTCATACTACAATTGCTGGGGCATCTCCCTAGAGCTACCTGGTCCCTCATGGCCCCAATGCTAGGTTGAGTGATCTATCACCACTCTACAGATCGATCAGCATCTATCATGCCAATTTTAGAGTATTTGTGTTGAACAAATATGCCTTACGCATATACATCGGTCGACTCGTTTCCGTTATAATTCAAGTTTTTTTATGGAAAAAAAAAATCGTGCCCTTTTTATGACGAAAAAACTATTTGGAAGTATTCGACCAAAAAAACAAATTTTCTCTGACAATGTGAATGTCAAAAGTTGGTAGTGATCATAAAGCTTAAATAGGACTGGAGCAGCATTTCCTATGCTCGAATCTATTTTAAACCCTTGATTTGCCCTCCGAGTTTTAACTTTCAACAGTGCTCTGTCAGGCTGAATTCCAAATTTGACGTGCGGCCTTCTGATGGAGTCTATAGAATTCAAATGGTATACTAAACTTGGCTATTATTTTATCCAGTAAATTTGGTTAGTTTGTTTCGTGAAAATTTAATTAAGGAACATGAATCGACGTACAATCTTAACGAAAACTTATTCTTAAGTTCAAGAGGACGATTTTCTCTTGACAAAATAGAAAATCATTTTTCGAAATACAGCTGGATTAAAATCTAAATCCCCCGGATGCACGCTCCGAACATTGGTATCAGAGCCAATGGTTCAAGGAAGAAATCTCACGATTAACGCTTGTTTCTGGTGAAAATTGTCATCATGGTTAGTCTAGCAAGATGAGACCATAGACAGTTGGTATGGTAACACAAGTTTTGGCCAGAAGAGATCATGGACAATTGGTCTAGAGACTCAAGATGGAGATCATGGATGATGCAATCCCAAGTTAGCAGTTGATGTTGGTTGGTTGCGACACATAGTTGTGAATGCATTACAATCATTTAGAGATTCAAGTTAAGATATGTTGGTACAGAAGGATACTTGAATTAAATGGGAATAGACCTAACATTGGAGCTCACACATGAGGGAGAGATTGTTAGAATACACGTGTGAGTTGTGTTAGAGAAGTTTCACATAGGAGAAGTCCTATATATGAAAATTGATGTGGTGTTGAGCAGCTAATATATCTTAGTTGGCTTATAACTTATTGGCTTGAATTTTTGAGTGAATGTGAATTTAATTGAATATATTAATGGGCTCGGACTTAGATTCGCTCTTGGCCATCTTCCCGAGCGAAGATATCAGGCTTATGCTGCGCGTTCCCAATACTGGGGCCAATCGGGTGTGGATCTCCCAAGGCTGGGCTTGCGACCCTGACACCAAACCTGCTACCTAGTGTTGTACTTGATACCTTTTCTCATATGTGTGTTTTCATAATTGCTCCTCCCTTCGGTCGTCGGCTCCACTGTCATTTGGTCAAATTCTTTCCTATATATATTACAGTAAAGTTCATTTCCCATAAAACAAACGGCCGAAAACTCAGTAGTAATTTTCCGATTGCTGCAGCTAGACCCAGCATTCTTCCATGTGACAGCTTAGGTTTGGCTGTTTAATTTTCCTTTGAGAGAAACAAATGATAGAGGATTTGCGGAAAGATTTATACAGTAATATTTACGCAAGTGGATCTTTTCTATTTTTTTTTTTTTGTTTTTTTTTTGTCCAAGTGGATCTTGTCTAATTAGTCCGTGGATATATTGAAGATTTGTTGTCCCATTTGCCAACCTAAACAACTAGACCGGAGATTTCGACCACGCAACCACTCCAACTTGACTTGCGATTTGGCAAAATCCTTTGAGCAATCGAAACTCATGTGTCGATTTAACTCTCTAAAGCAAACCGCCACCTCCTATTGGGTGATTCAAGCCACGTGTCGACAATAATTCTTCTCGAAATGGTTTTTGATCGAGACATTTTGCTCTGGATCTTTTCCAATCATTGTTGCATTTTCTTCTGCCAGAGTTAACAAGAGAAACAGCTGCCGTTTACGTTTGGAGAGGATTCACGAGCATTTAGGTATGATAATAATAAAAGAAAGTTGCTAGCCTGACAGTCGAATAATATTGTTAGTTATTTCGACAAGCACGATCTCCTAATCAACGAGTGTTTTGTGCAAAATATGTGGGTGATGGTATGTGAATTTACGGATGAGATTATACTGCCTCTAACAGTATTGTCAGAAAAGCATTTTCCACAATAAAATTACTATTCCATCAACGGGTTTTGATGAAAATCACCTAAGGGCACTTGTGAATGCTTAAATAGACAAAATTTGTAATTTATGATGCACCGTCTCTCTAACATAATATGTATGGTTAGTGCAATGAAATGAAAACATTTTTTTCTTATTAAAACACTCGCTAATAAGGACTTTCGTGAATAAACCTTAGCCCCTCACATTCACAAATAGACTAGCTCTCAGTAAATGTCATTCTTTGCAAGAAAAAAAAAATCCTTCTGGTGGTGTTGGTGGATTCTACATAAGGGAAAGATTCAAGTGGTTAAAAATTTCCACTAATCTTTTGCCGGCGACGTGGTCAGCTCTCTCAACTCTTTGTTTTCCCTTTTTGACGGATTTACTTTAAGTAAAAATAAACATAAAAGCAAACGATAGGTTCTATAGTTGAATTCGGGAAAAGTACACTAGAAGTGCTATAACTTTTGTACGTCGTTCACTTGAGTATCATAACTTTCAAAACGTTCACTTAAGTATCATAATTTTTAAAAATCGTTCACTTGAATACCATATTGATGTGGCAACCGTAAAAGCCGACGTGACACGCCGAAAAAGTTACTGTAGATGCCGGAAAGCCGATGTGACATGCCGGAAAAGTTCTTGTAACACTCAAGTGAACGATTTTGCTTCGACGTAGTACTTAAGTGAATGATTTTTTAAAGTTATGGCATTTAAGTGAACGTTTTGAAAGTTATGACACTTAAGTGAATGCTGTACACAAGTTATGACACTTATAGTGTACTTTTCCCGTTGAATTCCAAAGGAAGAGAAATATGGGCAAAAGTACAGCAAGAGTTCCAATATTTGTATATGTCGCTCACTTTAGTGCTAATATTTTTATTTGAATCATTTAAGTGCCAATTTTTTTGAAAAATGGTTATTTCAATGCCAACTCCGGTGAGCTTCACCGAAAATTCTACGTGGCGTCCACGTGGCCCGCCAGAACTTCCAAATCAGCAATAAAAAAAAGACAAAAAGTTAAAAACATTAAAAAAAAAGTCAAAAAATATATATAAAAAAAGAAGAAGTCCGGTGTAACGGCGAGGGCTCATAGCCCTCGTCGCCGTCACCCCCACCATCGTCGACAATGGCTAGCGAAAGGTGGGGTTTGGTCGAGGGGGGTCACCGAGCCCTCACCGGGGTCGCCGAGGCCCAACCATTGCTGGCCTCGCAAACCCATGGTGAGGCGCTACCGACCTCGCCGAGCCGTCGCTAGGCAAGGCTGGCCACGCCTAGCCCCGGCGAGGCTCAACCTCGCCCAAATATGGGGGAGGTCGGCCTCGTCGTGGGTTTGTGAGGCCGGCCATGGTTGGGCCTCACCGACCCTAGCGAAGCCTCGGTAGGGTTCGCCGGGGGAGCCCCGGCGACCCCCCTTGGCCATCCCCCACCCCTTGTCGGCCATTGCTAGCGATGGTGGGGGCGGCGGCGGCAAGGGCTCACCGCTGCAAACTCACGGTTTCCTGTTCTTCTTTTTTTTTTTTTTTTTTGTCTATTTTCTGTTTAATATTAACTTTTTTTAAAAATAATTATTTTTAAGTTGAACAATCCATGTAGACGCCACGTGGTTTTTTTTTTTTTTTAAAAGTTGACGCGTAGCATTAAAAATTTAATAAAAAGTACCACGTGTACTGTTTGGCTTGAATTAACACTTAAATAATCATTTTTTTTTCGAAATTAACACTTTGGTAATCGTTTTTTCCCTGATTTAGCACTTAAGTGATCCGAAAAAAATTATTGGCAATAAAGTGAGCGCCGTATACAAAGCACTTGTGTTGTACTTTTGTGGAAAAATATGTGAATACTCTACTCAAAATTTTCACAAAAAAAAAAAAGTTCATACGATCATACATGACTACAAATTAATTGTATGACATACCATAATTCACAAAATATTTTATGCCATCATCCACATCAGACTGACTTTGAGAGCTTGAGCGGGACCCACGTGTCACATTCCTAGAGAATTTCCGTCCATGGAGAGAATTAAAAAATAAAACAAATGAAGGAGAGGGAATATTATTAATTTGCATGAATGCATGAGATTACTTCAACTGCTCTTGTCTGCTTGCGTTTGGCTACACTCTCTAACAACTGATTCTTCCTTCCCTCTCCCCTTTTCCCTCAGCATCCAAAGCGCGCTCTCTCTCTCTCTCTCTCTCTCTCTCTCTCTCTAAAGCACATGCACACGTGTACATCAGCTTCACACGTTGAAAACCCTAATTCCCAGGTTGCCAAAGAAAGAGGGTAATTAATCAATGAGATTAATAAAGTAATTATTATTGTTATTGTTAATCCGAAGTCCGACCATAAAAAGACATCTCTCGTGCCAATCCATGGAGACAGATTCTCGTATCTGCATTCCGATGCAAGCATAGGCATTAGACCCATGTTCTTTTTCCCACTTTCTTAATTCCCTCTTCTTTCGAGTTCCTTCACTGCCGGGTCTTGTTGGGCGGGAACGAATAGATTTATATCGCCAATGAGTTACAATATGTTCGTTTAATAAAGGAAAAATTTGCACCAGAAAACGCGTGGCTTGTGTTGGGTTTTCAAAGGGCCTGTCTAGAACCCTAGGGTTGGGGAATTCCATCTTGGATGAGTGTGCACATGAAATCTTGTTTTATATGCATTACTTTTCCAACTGTACTTTGATTCTACTTGTGATTTATTAGTGATGTACTTATAAATATTTGCTAGTGGGTGCTTGAAGATCTATCAAGATGGTGAGGGAAAGATGAGGTTTAGACCGAAGCGGTTTCAGATTGATATAAGGGTCGAATAGATAATGTTGGGGTTCAATCCGATTCTCATCCAATGTGTTGTAGCCCTGATTATTTTGTCGCTAAGACATTTGGGCAATGACTCCCGGATCAGATTATTACAAGACACATGCGCGGGTATACTTCTTAAGACATAGGCTTAATTTAAATATTTTAGGTTCGGGTTAATACCAACAAAAAACCCAAACCCCTTACCCAAAAAAAAACCCCCAAACTGGTACACCATTGTCACGTTTATCTAGAACTAATTTTCGTATCACAAAAATCCTAATCCGGTACATCCGTGCCACGTTTATTTCACGTCACAAAAAATCCTAAACTGGTATATTCGTGCTACATTTACCCTGAACTTTTTCTATTACGAAAAACTCCAAACATAACCTTTCTACTATGTTAAAAGCTAATGATTTGAGCTTGAGATCCGAGAAGTGAAGCAAACAGGCAAGAAGATGAGATATGTGCGAACTATCCAAAAGTTTCTAGCAGATAAAAGGGCTTGAACGCATGTTACTAAAGTTGGATTTTGAAGTAGAATAATTAGCAGGTATTAAATTGATAAGAAACAAGTTAATAACATGATTTTGAGATTTTTTTGTGACAAAAAAATAAGTTTGGGATAAATGTGGCCCCGGTATACTGTTTTAAAATTTTTGTGACATGAAAATTAATTTGGGGTAAAATTATTGGGCTATACCAATTTAAGATTTTTTATGATGTAAATTAATTTAGGGTAAATATTGCACAAGTGTACTAATTTGTGATTTTTTGTGGTACTTTAGTTTTGATGAACTTGGAATTGTTGAAAAAAAATTAGCTCATCATATTCAAAATAGGGAAAAAGCCACCAAAAAAAAACCTCAAACTATATCCGTTGTAACTCATTTACTATAAAATTTATTGTTGTGACACCACAAACAACAAACTTATACCCGTGTGATACATTTGTCCCAAATTTTTTTGTGACATTAAATACCCGTGTAATATATTACACATTTACCTCAAACACGTACTCATATGACATATTTATTCGTGAAAATTTCATTAACGAACGTCACTAAAAATCTCACGGGTTGCCTACATGGAGATGGAAAGCAACGGGTGCTGATGTGGCAAAATTATGTCAACTCATTGTATGGTTTTCCTTTTTCATTTTTTTTCCTTTTTTTTAACATCCGCATTTATTTTCTTGCTTGATTTGGCGACGGTGACGACAGTGGCGATGATGATGGTGATGGTAAGGAGGGTGGCGATGGCAAGTGCGCTATGATGTCAAAGGAGGAATGCAATAAAGGAAATGGACAAAAAAGTTTTAACGGAGGATAAATTTTGGGGGGTGAGTCTAAATTTGAGATTTTTGGTGTCATAAAAAAATAAATTTTGGATAAATTTGTCACATAGAAATAAGTGTTAGGTTTTTTGCGTCACAAAATAAGTTTGGGATAAACGTGTTACGTGAGCAGAAGTTTAGGATAAATATGTTACACGGGTACAAGTTTGAGATTTTTGGAGTTACAAAAAAATTAGAGTATATAAGTTACAATGAGCATAATTTGAGGTTTTTTTGTGGCGTTTACCCTTTATAATAAGGCATGGCCACGATACGACGCTGAACACTCTGCACTTTTCACAACAAGAAATTAAATGGACAATGTAATTTCGAAAGAAATTTATTAACCTTCACACTCTCATATAATGCCAGGTAAGAACGGAAGCAGGACGAATATAAGACGCTGACCTCGTCGCAAGCCCATGTCGTGAAATTTCAATTACTAGAAGTAGAAAACCATCTTACTCAAGTAGTCAGGGTAATCACAACTCACCCTAGTAATTTTCAATCAGCAAATTATCTCACTAAAAACTATTTCAAATTTACAATTACACTTATTCTTCGAAACTCAAACATTATAGATCTCCAATTAGTATATTTAATTTTGACAAAGAAAATTAGTAGATTTAAATAGTTTCTATAAGGTCAAGGAGATTTTTAGATGCAAAAATTCAGCGCTTACTAACCCTTTACTTATTTTTTAAAACAACGGCCGATCCTGACCATAGCCAACCTTGCCGACCCCGGGCTACGGTATCGCGGCCCTTGGCTAGACCTGTCGAGGCCATCTTGGCCCTCGACTACGGCCAGCAAGGGTCGTAAGCCCTAAGTTTAGAAGAAAAACAAAAGTAAAGAAAAAAAATTATTTTTTTAAAATTACTGTTTTGTCCATGTCGGCGTCGGTGATGCAGGCCGTTCCTATACTCAAGTCGAGCACGCTCAACCAAGAAGATCAACTTGTAGCCTCTCATCGACAAGTTCACATTCAAGTCTTCATATTCAATTGCAAGTCTTGTGGGATTAATCTGAGTCATTGCCTTGATTATTTGGTGAATTCCCTTTGTGGTTATTTGGGGAATCAGACTTGTGCAGGAATTTTGGGAGAAGATTCACAATGCTGAAGAGTCAAAGTTCAAGTCTCCAAGTCTTTAAATGTATTTTTGGTTTCGAGTTGCTTGAATGCATTTTATAATTACTAGTACTTTTATTACTTTCTGTTGAGAAAAACCTCTAATTGATTTTGAAGTTAACAAAATAATCCATAATCTCTTTTATCTAAGTTAATTCAATAAAATACTATTTTGCATATTATCCAAAGGTATATGAGATCGAATCTGGCAAGGTATGCTTAGACGATGTTATGAGGGACTCAGAGGCTATATCGAGCTTAGACGTTGAGCGGGGAGCTCGGACGTTGGAATGATGCTTAAGCTCCGAGAGGAGTATTTCACGTGCAACGGCTAGACTATCAAGAGATATATTCAAGATGATTTAATTGAAATATTACATAATCATAATGGCTAACAATTAAGCTGGATTCGTACTTGAAAATTCTCAATCATGAAGATCAATCAAGGACGTAGATTAAATGAGACGAGGATAACTCACATAAGGAAGTAATTTATCTATGGAAACTTAGGATCATGATTGTATAGGTGATTTGATCCAAAGGGGGACTCTTTCCTTTGTCGACCTCAACGGCTACGAAATCCTTTGTATACGGTCTCGTCCAAACAAGGAAGTTTTGGAGAGCGATCCTTTGGAAATCTTGCAACGGGCAGTTGGAGATGAAGGAGTGTAAAAGGATGCTTCAAGACTGAAGGAAAAATGAGGGGATATAATTTAAAATTTCAAGATCAAGAGAGCTTCACATCTTTCACGCACCTTTGATCTTACACTGTAATACTTAAAGGATAACATACAAGTATAAGAATATTAGACGAGAAGTCTACTCATCAAATTATAACCTCTAAGCTATTCATTAGTGGAATCCAAGCGATTGGTTGCCAACGTGGAGAAGTGGACGAAGGCTTGAACAAAGCCGAACTACTATAAATCATCTGCGCACATTCTCTTTCCCTTACTTTCTTTAATTACATATTGTGATAGTAAAATTGTGCACAGCGCTGCATCCGAGGATATCTTAGATATTTCTAACTATCATCATCCGAACGAAGCTACGAGCATACTTACTTACATTCCGTATTAATTTCTTAAAATCTTTGAAATCACATCTTGACTCCCCTTCTAGGTGATAACGCTAGCCTTAACAATTGGTATCAAAGCCCGATACTCATATTTTTATTGAAGTTTTATTACTTCTAAGCTAATGATCTCTATGGTTAGCAATTTTGTTCCTCCATGGATTGAAGGAAGAAGTAACAACAGACCACCTTACTTCGAAGGAAAGGAGTACAGTGATTGGCAGAATAAATTCAAGGCATATCTTATATGTCAAGACCCGTAGATTTGGGACGTTGTTCAAAGAGGCGTTGATCCATCTACAAGCATTTTAGGCGGCTCAAAAACAGGGGACAACACCAACACTACCCCCATTGCTGCTCTAACTGCTACTAAATTTATACTTTTTCATTTTATCTTTACCCTGCTTTATATATTAGAGATTTTGGATGAGCACCATCACTGGATGCATGCTGGTAGTTGTTTCTTTCTCATTTTGAGACTTTGAATATACTTTGTGTTCCTGTGGAAGAAATTCAGCTGGTTCACTTACTGGTTTGGTGCTTATAGATGGAGGTGGTGGTGTTTCCCTATATCTTTTCGATTTTTGACATTTCATTGTCTCTATAACAGAGCGAGATAAAAACTCATCTAGGAGACATGTAACACCTAATAGAAATCCAAAGAAAATTACCTTTCGAGTGGACTAGCATAATGAAAGCTGAAAGCTGCTCAGGGTGATTGAATATAGATATGAGTTTTCGCCTTGAATGTCCAAATAATATATCAATGTGTACAAATATGTATCGATACCCACTCATAGACATACATACGCGTATAGACTTCTCGTTGATGCTACATTCATTTGGGTGGTTGAAACTTGAAAGTACAAAAGGAAAATTCATGACATGCTACTAAGAACAACCGGGCATCAGATTGGATAGTAAGAAGAAGAAACCCTTCTAATCACCTTCTAAGAGCTTTCTGGATTTGAAAAGTTTGAACATGCAATCACTTACGTGATTCCAGCTTCATCTTACCTATTGCTAGTCATGACTGTTGAGCTTATTTGCTCGAGTAATAAGAAGATCCCTTTTAGTAACCCAATCTTTTTTTAGAAAGTGTATTCTAGTACTTTCATTGATAATAGCTAAAATTATAGCCCTCAATGTTATTATTTTCATTTCCCAAGTGGTCCGAGGACTTACAAGATTGGAATGGAGAAATGCAAGTTAAATGTACCTATAATGGTGTTCAATTTGTTGGAAATTACATAAGCCGAATTTCCAAAAAAAATTGGTTGACAGACGATATCCAAATAAAGATCCTAATTCCTTTTTTGCCTTAAACCTTAGTTCGGAATCGAATCAGGAAAATGCAAAGAAAAGGGAAAAATAAAGCCCCACAGTAGAATTATATATAAGATACGAAGGTCAGATGAGGATGAGATTCCAAGGAGAAAACAACATGCGAATCGAATCTTTAGACATCAACTTGGCCTTGTTGTGTCCCCTCGAAGTTCTTGTCATGTTCCATGTTCTTAGGACCATGCCATTAGAGTCAATCTGTTCCAAATGAATTGGTCCAAGCGCCCTTTCTTTGAGTCGACTCATTCCATTAAGGTCGACATTGAGTGCAATCATTGAGTACACTATTTCAACAACCAACACGACAAGTAGATCCAAGCAAAATGTCACGACAAAGCGGCGGTCCGCTGTTTTTATGGATTATGATCAAGACTTTTACACCATATATCGAATAGCAATGTCTTGTTCACACGAGCACAATGGAGATCAAAATCTATGGAACCCACGGGCGATGAGGCTGCATTTGATTTACCTTTCAAAGATAAACGATTTTACGTTAAAAAAAGTTATATTTGAAAGGCAAATAATGTTTGATAAATTGTATTTTAAAAGTGCATTAAGAAATACCTTAGGTTTAGATGCTATTTTAAACAAACTACACTTTTGCTACCAGCGAGCAGCCGACAAGCCAGATTTGAAACCGGCAGTCCTCACTTGAGGGCCGCCCATGGTCAAGCAGGGTGGCTCGCCGATGACGTCGCACAAGCAACCCAAGACAAAGGCTTGCCGACACCAAATTTGACTCCCCGGTGACTTTGCACAAAATGCAGGCAATTCTGAAATTTTGAAAGCCAAACGAGGATAAATTGGATACACAAAATATATTAGCATTCCAGAAATGCTCAAAGCGCATAGCTACTAGGAACCTGCTTCGAGATAAAGGATTTTAGAGGGCTTTGGAATTGCATTTCCTACAGGCTCTCCGTAAAATTTGCCAAATGCCACTTAAATTGATTTCCTTTTCGGCCTTAACATATATGTCATTACGCACCATTACCCTCTGAGTTTCCGTTTTCCCATCTATGGAGGAATCAACGCTTCAATTCTTTCTTCTATCAAAACACTTGTGAGTAGATCGGGTGAAATGTTGGTAAAATCATCAGGTAAAAATGTTTGCTCGAAATCCAAGTGATCTCCGAGCTCAACAGCACTAGCAAAGAGAGACTATTTTTCACTTTAAACAACCAAATGAAAAGAAAACCGTCAAAGCCGCAGTGCAGTTTCATACTTCATACTCAGAAGGTTACTGCCATGGAATTTTTTCACAAATCACATGCAACAGATTAATTTGCCAAGTGGATGCATCTTGCTCATGAATATACCCAGGAAACCGTTGAAACATCAGGGAGACATAAAGTAAAGGGAATACACCACAGAAAATAATTCTCGATGGCTTCAACGAACTTGTCTCCAGAAATAGCAATTCGCTTGCTGAGTTTTTGCGGGGGTGTGGGGAGAACACAGATATACAATGAGAAAAGAATCAATACAAGCACCACAACAAACCCTCAAAGCACGAAACAAGCAGAAAGTCCAACTGCTTAGAAAGGCACCGCTTTCATTTTTTCAATACACTGCAAGATAAAGCACAATATGAGCACAAGGCACAATGGGGAGTTATAGATAAGAGAGTGGAGACTAATAAGTGAACTTTGCTGCAGTTTAACCAAACCAAGCAAGATGAGGAGAGGAGTATCAAAGATGGTCATCGAAAATAAACCATGATGAAAAAATGATCATACTGTTGATGGCATAGAACAATTAATTTTTAGTGAAGTGAAATGTCTTGACGAAAATTTTCTAGTTATGACCTCCACTTAACAAATATTAATCAACGGGCTATCGACGACTAGGTCCATTTGAAGGAGGAAAAAGAGAAAATCTAAGAGGTACACAAAAAATATTCAACGCAATATATGTTTCAAACTAAAGTTTTTCCGGAGTAGCCCGAGTTAATCGGGGTAATATCTAGGTCCCAAACAATACGATGCAATCAAAGTTAAACCACTCTTCATTCAGGATTGAAAACACTATAGGGTTAGACCATGAGTAATGCAGTTCACGATAAAACGTCCACAATTAGTTGGTTCATAGGCCATGGTATAACTATGAAATCTGGTTGCTGGAGAAAATCCTTGTTAGTTTGGTTATTGATATTAATGGCAATGGAACTTCCCCTCGATGCCACCTACAAGATCAAACAAGTTGATATTTCTTGAACTGACGGTGCATGAAAGTTGAGTTGCTCCATCACCGCAGTAGCCTGAGTTAATCAGGGTAATATCTAGGTCCCAAACAATACGATGCAGTCAAAGTTAAACCACTCTTAATTCAGGATTGCAAACACTATAGGGTTAGACCATGAGTAATGCAGTTCACGATAAAACGTCCACCATTAGTTGGCTCATATGCCATGGTATAACTATGAAATCTGGTTGCTGGAAAAAATCCTTGTTAGTTTGGTTATTGATACTAATGGCAATGGAACTTCCCCTAGATGCCGCCTACAAGATCAAACAAGTCGATATTTCTTGAACTGACGGTGCATGAAAGTTGAGTTGCTCCATCAATTCTCTCAGCTCAAAGACTTATTCATTGCTTGTTATTAGGGCATTGCATTCTGTATAGATATTTCCTACTTCGATGATGTTTCTCATTTAGGTTGGAGAAGGAGTTCAGAAGAGTCCTTATGCATGATTCTAATTCTTTTTTCCGCTAGAGGCCATGAGATTATGAGTTCTAATAATTGCTTGCTTCAGAATTGTTTGATGCAACTCTTCTCTTAATTGTGATTTTTATGAAATCCTAGGTGTGGTGTTTAGGAAGCTTTAGGTGAGATGCCCAAACGACCTTACTCATTTTGAGTCATCATTCTTTGTGATTTATATTCAAGTTCTCTAGTGAGTTAGACACTCTTTTGGACTCATCATCTAACATCACCCCAATGTCAATTTGGGAACAGGGGACAGACTGAACCTCAATATCGACAATATGTACATAGTCCATCACCAACTCAATCGAGACAAAGCTAAGAACAAGGAAATTGCACATGGTTATCCAAAAATATTAACGTTCACAAGAGATCTACATCAGTGGAAGCCAATGAGGTCACTAGACATTCTCAAAAGGGGAAAAAGTAAAAAATAATGTGGCTACACAATCTCATAAGTAGCCTAGTGGCTTTTTCTACATCCTCTGAGAGAGAGAGAGAGAGAGAGAGAGAGAGAGAGAGAGAGAGGATATGGCAAGCCGTTTCAAGACAGAAAGCAATGATTTCATAAAAGCCGAGAATCAAACTTCAATCCAAGGCCATTTGTTTCAGTTGGACTTAAAAAATGTAGTATGGGTCACCCTCAGCACCAAGCAAAATTAAGAGATAATGATATCTAAAAAACCATGAACAAATGATAATGAACAATATCCCACAAATAAAGAAGAAAAAAAGTAGACAACGCGTAACACAGAATACACAGTATACACAGCTAACACACATACACAGATAAGACAAAGAATTAAAACATTTGACTGGAAATACATAATGAAAAACAGATACGTAAAAAGTAACGTGAAGAGATGAAACTTACTTGTACAAATAGGCAGCGATACCCAGAATTACACACAAAAGAACTATATCGATACAGAAATTCCGGCTAGACCGCAGCTGGAAGAACAAAAACTTCGTCAGACAATTCATCATCAATGAGAAAGACCAAATGTAAGTAGTCCAGCAGAACTTAATATTTGGTATCACTGTACTTCAATCACCTGATTAACAGTATCCTTAAGCCTGACATTTGTATTTTTTAAGTCTGAAGCTGCCTTGTCCACCTAGCAAATTGTAGAAAGGAGGAGTTACTACATGAGTTGGGAAAGTGATGCCAGGAAGAAATTGAGTCAGAAGCTCTATTTTGTCACCTTGGAGTCAATCTCATCCATCAAAGGAACCTGCCTGTCCAATTCCTACATGCATGGCACAGAAAAGTAAGTAATCATCTGGAAACAGCAGAGAAAAGATCACAAGAACAGCACAAACCTCATTCATATCATGAGCCATATTTTTCAATGTATCCAAACCCTCAGCTATCATATCCAGACCTTGATCCTGTAAGGACATCAAGTAAATATTTAGAACCACCGAGAAATGTGGGTCCAAACATTTTGAGGCATGAAGAGAACTCCCTCAAGTACAAAGATCAGTGAACCCTGTAAAATACCAATCAGAGAATGTTACTCGCCTGCTTTAGTTTCCGCATTTCATACTCTTGCCTAAATTGGCTTGACTCTTCAGATTGTTGGAAATAGTCACTGTCCATTTTTCCATCTGAATGCAAACAAAACATATCAAGCGTTTATCCCACCTACCGAAATCATTGACATAAACATGAATTTATAAGAACAAACAGCAAGATCTGACAAGCAACCTGAATCAAACTTTATTCCCGGGCGTGATGCAGAAGTTGTCCAACCTCCAGCTTTTTTAGGTGCAGGTGCAGTTCCATCTGGTATGCTCTGAATTCTATCCGGCAGCGCAAGGACTAAATCATTACGAGCAGCAAATTCTTCAGAAGAAAGTCCTTTAACCTGTAATTGAGTTAGAGTATGAGACTGAATAAATGACTAGTACGCTCTTTTTTCTACCAAACCTTGGAGTAAAGAAGGGAAAGAGAATGTCCAAGTGCAATAACTTCATTGAAAGATCTATAGATTCAGCTTTATTCAATTGGGAGCAAATTGCCAGAATGGCAAGGCAGAAATCCTCCAATAGGCTCCAAAGGATGGATAGGTTAGCCAAGAAATACTGTTCTATTATAGCAATCCTGCCGCTCATGCACAACTAACTAGTGAACGTAGAGAACTCAAAGACTGGAATTCCCAACTCAACCATGCAATTTAACGTTTACATCCCCCAAACAGGGTTTGGGGGGCGAAAACGGGATGAAATGGAACTTCCTCAACTGATATGCTGCCCATGTTCCTGTAAGTATCGATTTGACTGCGATCGATGAAGATTTTGAGGGTCTGACATACACGGGCAAAGCTTAGCATGCTCAGGCTAGAACTGAAAATGAGGCAAACAAGTAAAGTCCATCATTCACACCGTAGATTTCCAGGTTACCTTCAGACCATGTTGCCAAAAAAATGACCATATTGAGAACAAAAGAACCCAAATGTTTTTCAAAGTTCCACCTTCAGTTAAAATAAGTGGTAACAAAGTAACCATCGTAGAAAAAATTAGCCAAGATAAGCAGAGGAAGACCGATCAAGAAGATTGATGGAGGAGCATAATACTAATTCTTTTAATATTTTAGGTGTTTTCTTCTCCAATTAGTCATTTATTATGTAAAGGATGAAAGTGTTCATGTGATAATCATGTTACTTTTAATGAGGTTTGGCAGTTGAGATTGAAATTTATTAAGGGGCTGTCTGTTTACATATAAGAAAATTTAAGTACTCTTTAGCTTTCCTGCCGAAATATAAAATACATTTCAAACTTCGATAGACTATGAAAAAATTATATGTGAATCTTGTGTCAACATCTGAAGATTGATAAAGTTTCACGAGTTTCGGATTTCAAAAAAAGAAAAAAGCCAAAACGAGAGGAGCAAAAGTTCGACTAGGAAAAATTAAAGTAAAAGTCAATCCAAACAGACCCTAAGTCTAATCAAGGATGGAGATCTAGATATGTCTCTAACCATGTGTTTTAGGTCACTTAATTATTAGCATTTACTTCACAATAAACATTATTGGTTTCTCTATAGCCCAACAATTCTTCTCAAGTCTCTATTTCCTTACCAAAAAAAAATATTTTTTTTTACCTTACCAAAAAAAAAAAGACAATTCTTCTCAAGTTTCCTTACCAAAAAAAAAAAACAATTCTTCTCAAGTTTCCTTACCAAAAAAAAAAAAAACAATTCTTCTCAAGTTCAGCTCTTGTTTTGGCTCCTTTTGCTGTCTGTTATATCAATAATGACGTCAACTGGTATTAGAGCGAAAAAGGTTGCATTTGCAATAGGATTTTTTATTTCGACACAATAGTTGAGTGTGGCTGAAGTTGGGGAAGAGGCAATTAGCACAAGCGACACAGATAGACTGAAGATTTGCCACAATCTATTCAATATTTGCAGCGGCAGAAACCTGTTAAAGCTTGAATGGAGATTTTGAAAGGCAACCATAATCCCTTTGACATGCAAAGGTGGTCCAGAATGATAGCACAAAAGACAAAGTAAGACTGAAGATTTCTCACAATCTGCTCAACATTTGCAGCGGCAGAAGCTTGTTAAAGCTCGAATGGAGATTTCGAAAGGCAATCACAATCCCTTGGACATGCAAAGAAGGTGGTCCAGGAAACTAGCAATGGATTAGTTAAAAATCCCTTTCGTGATGCCGGGCCCATATATAATGCAAAAGGAGTTGGGTTGAAAGAGCAATTACAATATGCTGAACGGTGGTTGAACCAAAGTAAAAGTTACTGATTTTCATGGTAATGTGTGTGTCAATAATTTTAGATTCTGGTTCGGAAAGCAATCTTGGAGCATTATGTTGGGTAGAAACCAATGGCAAAATACGTGGAAGGTATTGTTTATCAAGCGTAATTTGAAAAGCACAGCACTTCAATAGTGAATGAGATCTAAGAAGCAATGTGCACGTCAAGGCAAGCCAAAGATGAGCATTCGGGAGTACATGAAGAATAAGTTGCAAGAGTAATTCCACTCGCTAAAGCAACATTTCATGTCGGTAAAGGATATGAATAAGAGTTCCCCCACATTTCTCCAAGGGTTGGTTTCCGATAGACAAACATATGACTTCTCGCAATCTAATGGGATTTGAATCAATCCATTAAGATATAAGATGGAAGATATCTCATTGTTCACTCTAGAGGTGATCGCAATCGGGCACGAGCTGGCCCAAGTGGGCTAGGCTAGGCTTTCTAACTAGAGAGGCTAGGGAGTACTTCAATTAGATTTTTTGGTTGAAGCACAACTATACAAGTTTGGAGAATCCAAGGTAGCAGCTGATGCATTAAATATGAAATTCCTACTGTTAAGTGTGTTGAGAAGCCAATTTACAACCTTTGAGGAGCTCAAAAATCAATATCAAAATGATCCTTCATCCATAGCCTAACAGAGTTATAGGAAGAAGTAAATGTAGGAGCCCTGCCTTGCAAGTCACATGATGGTTACCTATTTGAGGGGAACCAACAGTGCATTCTGGAAGGTTCTTCCCACGATAAGTTTTTAAAGAGCTTCATCGTAGTGGCTTGGGACAGAATATGGCATTGGTGTCTATTCAGTTTACATTGAAATAAGCAAATTGGTGAGGTGATCGGATTGTCAATTTGGCAAGATGAATTCACCAAACATGGATTTATACACACCTTTATCACTGTGAGAAGTATTTTGGGTTCGTTTGAGCATGTGTTTTGTCCTAGGACATCCAAAACAACAAATGATGATTATTCCATTCTTGTTGTGGTGAACCAATTTCAAAAAATGGCGCCCTTATTCCCTATTGAAATCATCTAACACAGGTTACAACACATTGTTGAGTTGTTCTTTGGAGAGGTAAGGTTAATAATATTCCAATGTCTATTTTATCTGATAGATATGTCAAGTCGATGAGCCATTTTTGGGGGACTTTTATAGGAGATTTGGGACTCGATTGAATTATTATAGTACTTACCATCCCCAAACCAAAGGTCAGACATAAAGTGGTTCATAAACATTGTGTAATAGGCTATAATGTCCTGCCGAAATACATGACAAACGATGACTTCATCATTCCTCAAGCTGAGATTTCCTACAACTATGTGAATAGAAGCACAAAGAAGACCCTAATACAAGCTGCAATAAGTGTTGAAACTGTCACATGAGCTTCATCTAGGTTTTGCTTCCACAGGAGACTAGAGTAAGCAGTGAAAAAGGCAAGGGGTGTGCAGAACATGTGCTAATTGGGTCAGGAAAAGGTAAGAGCAACATTGACGAATAGCAATGAAGCATATTACGCTATGACAAATCAACATCGCATGGTGAAGGATTTTTAGGAGGGAGACCTAAAACTTGTCCACTTGAGTTGATAGATGTTCAAGTCGAGGAAGTTTGGGCATTACAGCGTGTTCAAGAATTAATGCTTATGTTATACAGCTACCATATGAACTATAGGTGAGACCATTTCTCAATGTCTTCGACTTATATGCTTTTAAGTGGTTTTACAAAGAAATCCCTGCTGTTCAAGATCAAGTAAGCTATTGAAAATAAAGATGTCATTGAAGAAAGACTTAGATGTCAAAGATGTGAAATTCACCCAAGGCAACCACTACAACAAGGCTTTTGTGAATTGGCTAACCAAACCAGCAAGTGGAGGCATAGTCTAATCAAAGGTTGAGATCTAGCTAGATCAATAACCCTAGTATAACTATGTCTTTGAGTCACTTTGTCATTATAAATTTTCTTCTTGTTGATAAACATTAATCATTTCTCAAAATCCATGAATATCTATTTTCTATTGCAGCTTGAACTTTTTCTCAATTTAGCCCTTGATTTTTGTTCTTCTTGCTGTCTTTTACATCCCCAAGCAAAATAAAGATCGTAACGAATAGAGGGTTGGGATGATAAAATTGATTTTGAAAAACTAACATAAAAGATACTCCACCACTCCTATACCATCAAAGCTAAAAATGCAACTCCTGTCCTCACAGAAGTATATGATAGTGTTATTGGATTCACAAAAATTTGGTTTCCCACACCAGAAACTACCCCTTTTGACGAAGAGAATATGGACCAGCAGGTAGAATGTAACCACTTTAATTTCTTAATGCAACATTATTGAACTTCCTGTTATCATCGTTAAGAGATGAACTTGGCATAAAAAATATGCCACCCTCCTAAGACCTAAATGAGAAATCCTGAAATAATCAACAGCTACTTAAAAGTTATGCAGAGAGATCCTTATTTAAAGAGTCTACGGAGTAAAGTGATATGATCCAGGGCAATAAGCTGCACAAGTTCAAGATGTAATATGAGTTCGCAGCATACAACACGTTGCATGCACCAACTTCATACTAAGTAGATCGACAAGTGCAGCTCTAGAATTCTTTCTCCCTCTCGCAAATCCAACGACTCACAAGTATATCTCCATCTTTTATCACAATTAACCACGGAAATTAGACAATATGCTTAAAAGCAATTGACTAGTTCAAATATATCTAGTTGTTGTCAGCACAATTAAGTAGGGAGCACGCCATAAAAACCAGTTGAGCTCTCCAGGGGTCACATGGCCGACAGTTGCTATAAGCTATGAAATATCATCTACATTTAGACTCCAAGCTCACAACACAACAAAGTGCATGTTATGCATCTTGCGTTGAAGTCCCTCGATACTAAAAGAAAGTCAACAAGTAAGATAGTAAGAATAAACATGAAACAGTAACGAACCTCATTTGTGTAAGAACCAAAGTTAAGTAAGTTTATGTATTTTACAGGATATATCATCCCCAAAGTAACAAACAAGAGGAGTTTAAAGAAGCAAACACTAGATCAACCCTTGCTCCATAGTAAAAGAAACCCAAGAACTGTACCTTCTTCATAGCCAATCTTTGCAGCTTAGGCACTTCCTCAAGCAACCGGGCCTTGGTTCGCCGCAACTCCGCATTCAGAGCAACCGCAGATGCCCTACTTTTCTCGTTGGAAGCGGCCTCAGCTTTCTAGTACAAACAAAATAACGCAGATATAATAGATAATCATAACAAATAGCGGCAGTCAGTAGATTAACAAGGATGGCATCCATTTTCTCAAGAAGAAAATGCAAAATACCGCCATCAGCTAGTAGTGGTAACCAAGCAATTGAGAGCTAAAAAAAAAAAAATCACACGGCAATCAGCTCTTCCATTCCAGCCATACGACTAAAATTTGATGCATATGCAGTAGACATTTTCCCTTTGTAGGCTATTGGGCTCCGATAAAGCAACGCATTTTCATGAAATCGCCACAGCGTAATTTCAACGAAAGCCCAAACATAGTGTACGACTTCTTCGATTTGCACCAATTCATCAGGCAAGCAAAAGTCAAATGCAGCGGAGAGAGATTCAGATCTGGAGAAAGGACCTGCTCGGCAGCCTCGACGTCGGCCTCGACGGCGGCGTAGAGACGAGCGAAGGCGTCCTCGCCGGAGACATTGGAGTCATTGTGCTTCTCGACGTCGTACTTGTCGTACTTCTTGCAGATCGAGTCCACTCGAGTCAAGATGTCGATCACGCTCATTGTTTGGTCGGAACGCTGGTGGGTTTCCCGTCTGTCCTCCCGAGGGGTGAAGTCTTCAGTGAAGAGCAGAAGCGAGAAAATGCAGAGAGATAGAGAGAGATGGGAAGATTTGACGTCGCGAAGACGATGATGGAGCTAGCGCAGAGAGAAGAACACGCGGTGTGCGAGAGCGGTTGCTGAAGAGGAAAGCTGAAACCAGCCTGTACTGTGCAAACCCAAGGCCCTTTTCTTTTTAATTTCAAATAAGAACATAAAGTGTCTTTATTATTTTAAATAAGAACTTAAAACGATTTTTATTTTAATAAAAAGTTAATATCATAAAAAATTTTAAATTAGTACACTTACAATAAATTTACTTTAAATTATTTTTTTGACCACGAAAAAATCTAAACTGATACAGTTGTAACAAATATATCATAAACTAATTTTTTAACAATGAAAAAACTCCAAACTAATATACATGTGACAAATTTACACTCAAACTAGTACATACGTGACAAATTTAACATCAGCTAAATTGAATTAATATAGCGAGAATTTTCAAACTGATACACATGTAACAAATAAAAGGTAAAAATCTCAAACCGATACATCCGTCAATTATCACGTGTCATTTAACTTAACACTTTAACGGTTAGATTTAACGAAAACTAACGAAGGGTAAATCTATCACAGATATATCAATTTGAGATAAATTTATTACAAGTGACCAATTTATGAATTTTTGTGGTAAAAAAATAAGTTTGGGTAAATTTGTTGCAGATGTACCAATTTGGAATTTTCTATGATATTAACCCTTTATTAAAAGGCCCAAAGTACCTTTTTTATCGTAAATAATGGCCTAAAGTGGTCATGCTTATTTCAAACAAGAACGTGATCTCGCCGATCAACTAGCCAACGGGCCAAATATTCCAATCAATTAAGGATATTTTCGTCAAAATATAATTTAAACCTAATTTTTAGTTAAATTTATTTTTAAAAAATTAAAAAAAAAGTAAAAGTAAAGAAAGGGAAACCTCAACGCCCTCTCGATTGTATCTCCTTTCTTTTTTTAAAATTAAAAAAAAATAAACGTTAAAAAGGGAAAGGATATGGCTACCCTTCCGCCTGTATTTCCTTTCTTTTCTTTTTTACAGTTTTAGATTTTTTTAACAAATTGAAAAACAGAAAAGGTAAAATAAAGAAAAAAATAATGAAAATGCCCCAACCAATCGATGAGTCATGCTCTTATTTGAAATAATATCCATTTCATATTCTTATTTAAGATAATAATGGCATTTCAAACCATTATTTGAAACAAAATTAACTTCAAATCCTTATTTAAAAATATAAGTGCACTTGAAATCCTTACTTGATTTTTTTTTTTTGGCCCCTCGGCAAATGAAAGCTAATTACTTCCTAAACTACTTCAAATCTTGCTCTTTGCACAATTCTTAGTATTTTATATGATTTTCAATCGTTCTAATTTTCACTTAGCAAATTCCCTTTAGAAAAACAGGCTTAACGCAGTTAACCACTACAAAAATGCCACAATCACAAAAATTGGTTCCCACAAAACTTCATACATACAATATGATCGAACGCGAAGAACTCTCGCAAACATGAGACAGAGGGAGCCTTGGCACTTTGCTTCAAGCATTGTTGCGCATATTTCTTTTCATTTTGCAGCAATTATGTCAATTTTTTTTTACCTTGTAAAACAAATATTCTAGTCAGCATTATTCACTAAAATATTAAATAAAGAAGGCATAATAAGACCTTACTACTTATCCAAGGCTGGTTGTTTGCTTTGGGGTCAATACATGTTGCTCTAAACACGGTAAAGATTTTAGGACTAAATTTGATTGACTAAAACCCTAATTTCTATATAGATTTTTACCGGATCCATTGTCGGTATGAATAAGAAGTTATGCATTCACGAGGCGGTACTTGTGATATTTCCGCTTGAGACGCATTTTATTTGGCAATTTTCTGGATGTTAAATACCATTGGTTGGATTTCTTTGTATCGGCATTGGAAATTTTTGGATAGTTACATTACATGTGGAAAAATGCAAACTATAAAACGAACTCGACATTAGTATGTTACCCATGTGGCAGTAAATTTGTCAGGATTACTCTATTTCTTTATATAGTCAATCTAAGGCATAGCTTAAACTTCTTAAGAGAATTTCAGCAAAGCGTGTGAGCAATTTTATGAGATGAAAAATAAATAGAATCTAAAAATCGATAAAATAGAGTCTTCAAAAGTTCATGCTACTTTCATAGCGCAGGCTAATGTATTCTTTAAGCTAATAGGACGGACATGTGACAAAAAAACACATGGCAGCAAAATCACCACTTGCCTGAACAACCAACGTTTGCCATCTGCTCATCAGATTACACTGGAAATGGAATAACATAGGTTCCATTCGATCACATCCTCGATTAGTCGCCTGAACATGGCACGACCGTTTGGGAGAAACAATAAGAAATTCTACAGTTGAAAGCAGGAGACTTCATGAAACTACAGAGATATCAAAAGCAGCAAAGCAGAGCTTATCCTTATAGAACGTCAGATTCTTTCATTCATATCGAGAACCATCACAACTTAAAAGAGCACGGGACGGACAAATCTTGTACTGCTGAAAGAATGAAGCTAGCAAGCGCACCCCTGAAACCGGACGACTCCCATGAGAACTCCTAAGTTCTGTCAATGCGAAAGCACACACGTCTCTTTCTGAAATCACAATCAACAAGAGTGCGACAGTCCGCCCTTATGCAGCAACGTGTAGTGTTGGTACTCCTGCAACATGCTTGATTAGATGATAACATCTCCATGCATCAAAGCTGCAATATCTGAAGGCATGCAATCCCAAGCTGCATTATCTCCTTGCTATGCCTAGGCAAATTTTGTTGTTCCTGTGGTCCCTGAATGAGAGATCAAACAAAATACAACTCTTAAATAAGAAACCATGGAGTACCAGTAACTTCACAATCTCGACACATTATTAGTTCAAAATTTTTGCCACATTTTGATACCCCGCTTAATAGGAGAGAAAAGTGCTACTGCTCAGATACATTTATCAATGTTATCCATCTGCAGCCTTCCTTTTGAACTAAGCATAGACTGACCGAGACTGCAAGTGGTTTGAATGCAAATGCAAAGTGAAAAACTATCCGAGAAACTTATATGCGCATCTTGCTTTTCCATTCAAATTTATGTACTGAAAAGTGAAAGAACCCGCCCCAAAGAACCAACATCTTTCTAGCTGTAGCCCTAGCTTTTCATACTTGTTTCTTCTGACTTCAACAATCCCACAGTTGCAGAAAATGAATCATAGCGCAATTTAGTGAGGTCATATTCCAAATATCCTGAGTTCTAGCCATTTCATCACATTTGAGAACTCAAAACTTTCCATACTTATAATATCTCAAAAGGTGAATAAACCATTTGTTGGGCTCAGAAAATTCTTAATTTCCTAGGTTGTCTTCCCAATTTACCCAGTATGCTTGAGAATAGCCCTAACCTCTAGCTCAACCACCACACCACCAGATTAACCGTCAAAAGATATAGCACTATCACTTGTTTTCACAGATCACTTAACCAGCCAAAAGCTATAATTCATAATCACGGTCTTGCATGCTTACTGAACAGATTGCAAGGACAACAGCTTGGCCATAGAGAAGTGGCAACCCTGTGAGAACACAAACAAGAAGAGACATCACAAATTGTTTAACTTGTTTTATACCTATCTACAGTAAAAGAGAAATCTCCATCAGAAAACCCTACATAGACTTTTAAGGGAACAATGCATAAATAGGAACAAATTAATCTGGATATGAACCAATTCCAGAGATGAGAATACTCTCTATCTATCCAGCATGTACAGACATGTTAGGTTGAATCAAATGCTTCGCTAATCAACCATTTCGAGCATTCTCAGTACCAACACTGAAAAAAAAATATTATTGGGGGACTCAGCACCTTAAAACAACCAAAGCAACAGGTTCAAGTGCAAACCCAAAATGCCAACACTCAATATGCTAGAACCAGATATCAGCAACGAATAAAGATCACAGACTCATTTCTGTAAATGCAACAGATGATCAATCCAGGTCAAGCTGTTTATGAGTCAACCACATCAACACTAGAATGGCCACTTACATGAACACACTCAATAAGCAACATACCTCCATACTGTTTTTTGTCTCAGGGCAAGATATTGGCTGCCTGCATAGAGCTGGACACGAATCCATTCTGTTTTTCATTGTCAATAATAAACATCAAATGGCAACAACATATTTACTTTCCACTAAATTGCATTATCTCTTAACTACACGAGATTTCTGAGATCTCTCAATGCAGTAAAACAAATTGTTTGGGATATAATTTAAAGGAATTTTTCTGGTTCAATAGAGCAACTCGCAGCAGTCATCAATTGGAGGATTTTAATCCTCATAATGTTAGGAAAGTGAGTCACGCCAATGCAGAGACATCAGAACCACGAAAAAGACAAATCCATAAGGAATACGGTTCGTTTATCCATATAGAAAACCAACAGAACTACACAAACTTCGTGCAAAAGGCTTATTACTGCTATGATGGAGCTTGCTGCTTTCAGGCACCACGAAATCCGATGAAACAGCATGAAAACTGGTAACTTTGTCTCTTTGGAAATTGCCGCCGCGAGGCAGAGGAGAACAAAGTGCAGCAACCAAAACATGGATGCCAACTAATGCAGGTAGACCTTAAATCTAATTAAACTCCAGTAGCACCTATAGATACATAAGAAATGTATTGAATCGATCCTTTTTAATGAATAGATCAGATCACTACTTGGAATATTGAATTTAAAAGATCAAATAGGAAATGATACTCTGAATCATACAACCATAATATAGTATACAATCAACCAACATCTCTAGAATTTAAAAAAATATTGAAAGAAACATTTTGAACACATTTGGATACCGATTCACAGATCTCTCGGTTTCACAGTATCACCTTCATTGGCATTTTAAACCTTTAGAGTCCCCATCAATAAAGCACCACAGCATCGCAGGAGCCTTGTAGGCAAATTGCAGAGTGTTCACAATTTGTAAGTTTGGAACGTGCAGGTCAGGCCACATTACTCAGCAACACAATTTTGAATCCAACAAATCCAGGCAGACAATTTACTTACTAATCATAAAACCACTTGGTAAATGCAATAAATCACAGTTTTGGTTCTTTGCTCGCCTCCAAAGTCGACATTTTTATGGCAAAATCACAATGCAGCCTTAAAGCAGCGGTTTTGATTGTTAGAATCTAGAACCAAGATGCATTCGCTGCACACAAAAAGCAAGAACTGCTTTAAAACCAACTTATTCTGTCCATCAATCTTCAAATCCCAGCAACTTGAGAAACCTTAGCCATGGGTTCTCTGTTCCAGACTAAAGGGAGCAGATTAGCTTCATCAAGCTGTCTAATAATTCCACAGCAGGAGACGAGCACAAATTGTCACTGTATCATTTTCCTTCTCTTCTTCTCCACGCCGCCTTCTCATTATCTATCCGACCAATCCATGAGATGAACAGAGAAATGCTTCATAGTCATTTACTAGTGGACTGACATTATCAAGAAAACAACTTTAGTACCCCGTCATATTCCATCATCTCACAACAGGAGGATCTACAAGTATTCCAGCAGTGCAAAACAAGAATTGTTTAGGAGCATTAGAATACTATCGCCCTTAGTGGAATTGTTTAGGAACAGGATTGAAGCCGAAGAAAACTTAATCATAAAGGAAAAAAATCAAGTTGCGCTTATTCAAAGGTTCACTCGCTCATGATTTATAGAAGAAAAACTACACCAGACCCAGCTATGGTTAACAAGCTTATACTACTGAAAATGGCCACTTTCAAGCGCCATGATAACAGATGAAATCACAAGGGGACTGTGAGGACTCCTGACTTAATCACAAAGAGAACATGCCCGTCTCTTCAGAAATCGCCACCGCGGAGGCGGAGAACAAGGTGCAGGGTAGACTCCTTCTGAATATTGTAATCCGCGAGGGTGCGACCATCCTCTAGCTGCTTCCCTGCGAAGATGAGCCGCTGCTGATCCGGTGGAATCCCTTCCTTGTCCTGAATCTTAGCCTTCACATTGTCGATTGTGTCCGAGCTCTCCACCTCCAGAGTGATTGTCTTCCCAGTCAGGGTCTTCACGAAGATCTGCATACCTCCCCTCAGCCGCAGCACGAGATGGAGGGTCGACTCCTTCTGGATATTGTAATCAGCGAGAGTGCGACCATCCTCCAGCTGCTTCCCAGCGAAGATGAGCCGCTGCTGATCCAGTGGAATTCCCTCCTTGTCCTGAATCTTCGCCTTTACATTGTCGATCGTGTCCGAGCTCTCCACCTCCAGAGTGATTGTCTTCCCAGTCAGGGTCTTTACGAAGATCTGCATACCTCCCCTCAGCCGCAGCACGAGATGGAGGGTGGATTCTTTCTGGATGTTGTAATCGGCGAGGGTCCTGCCGTCCTCGAGCTGCTTCCCGGCGAAGATGAGCCTCTGCTGGTCCGGAGGGATGCCTTCCTTGTCCTGTATCTTGGCCTTGACGTTGTCGATCGTGTCGGAGCTCTCGACCTCAAGCGTGATGGTCTTGCCCGTCAGGGTCTTCACGAAGATCTGCATACCTCCACGGAGCCTCAGGACGAGATGAAGCGTGGACTCTTTCTGGATGTTGTAATCGGCGAGGGTCCTGCCGTCCTCGAGCTGCTTCCCGGCGAAGATCAGACGCTGCTGATCCGGCGGGATGCCCTCCTTGTCCTGGATCTTGGCCTTGACGTTGTCAATCGTATCCGAGCTCTCCACCTCGAGCGTGATTGTTTTGCCGGTCAGAGTCTTGACGAAGATCTGCATACCTCCGCGGAGCCTCAGAACGAGGTGGAGCGTGGACTCCTTCTGGATGTTGTAATCGGCGAGGGTCCTGCCGTCCTCGAGCTGCTTTCCGGCGAAGATCAGGCGCTGCTGATCCGGCGGGATGCCCTCCTTGTCCTGGATCTTGGCCTTGACGTTGTCGATCGTGTCGGAGCTCTCGACCTCGAGCGTGATGGTCTTCCCGGTGAGGGTCTTGACGAAGATCTGCATGCCACCGCGAAGCCTGAGCACGAGGTGAAGCGTGGACTCCTTCTGGATGTTGTAGTCGGCGAGGGTACGGCCGTCCTCGAGCTGCTTGCCGGCGAAGATGAGGCGCTGCTGATCGGGAGGGATGCCTTCCTTGTCCTGGATCTTGGCCTTGACGTTGTCGATGGTGTCGGAGCTTTCCACCTCGAGAGTGATGGTCTTGCCGGTTAGGGTTTTGACGAAGATCTGCATCTTCAGGGCTTGACGACGATTATGAAATAGGGGAGAGATCTGGGGGAAAAGATGTACCCGTGTTTAGGGGAAAGGAAATTGATACCTGAATTGGAGTCGGGAGGGCTTAAATAGGAGAAAGGTCGCCGACTCAAGGCCAAGGTGACGTCATCCATTAAATCATCAGAAGGAAAAGATCCAGTAGAATCAGGATAGCACTCAGAGCGTTTGGTCAGGTGAATGGCGATTGCTCCTTTAACCCGTTAAGAAAGCACGCTTGCCTTTTCTTTTTCTTTTTCTTTTTCTTTTGAATAAATATCAGTCCTCCGTAATTGAAAGAATAACAGGATGTTCATCTAAATTTTAATTCTCAAAACATTTCGTACGGTGGTAAGAAAATGAACATAATATAAACTAATTTATTTCGCAATCCGTGCGAGCACATAGATGAAAACTAAAAGATCAATAATGAAATAATAGAAGGATAAAGTTGCGCTTATGATTAAGGAATTTCATCGGGTGTCTTTTAGTGAAAAAATGACCGTCGACTCTTTTTCTTTTTTTCTTTCGTGTGAAATCGCATTATAATATTAAAATAATCTGCAAATTCATGTGGAAAATTTAAGGGTGAGACTAAGCTCACTTTTGAGTTAATTGTTTAACTAGAAGATAGATATAGAGAGAGATGAAAAAAAATTTAATTTGGATAATTCCCTCGTAACATAATTTGGTAAATACAAATGGAACAATTTATGGAGAAATTTTTTAAATAAAGGTCCGAAGTGTTTTCATTTTTTTAAAATAGGATCCCGAAGTTGAACACATTTCAAATAAGGGCCTAAAGTGCTCTTATTATGTAATATAAGGGTCTGAAAATAATATTATTTCAAATGAGAGTCCGAAGTAGCTGTATCAATCTCAAAAAAACGCCTGACTAACGGGTTGATTAGGGACATTTTCGTCACTTATATTATTTTGTATTTTTCTCTATTTTTTCTTTTGTTTTTTAAAAAAAATTTAAAAAATAAAAGTGTAAAAGAAACAAATAACCCTCCCGCCTACGGCCATCATCCCAATGCTGGCGACCCCGACGACCATAGCCGCCGCCCCATTGGCGTTGGGGCAGCAACAACGAGCGGGAGCGTAGCCCTCCCGCCTATCTTTCTTTCTTTCTTTTTTTTTACTTTGACTTTTTTAATTTCTAATTTAATTTAACTAAAAATTAGGTTAAATTTGTGTTTTGACGTAATGCTCTTGATCGGCAAGAATATTTAGCCAACAGGTGAGATCAATCCTTGTTGAGCATATGTACATTAATAAAGTACTTAAAATTATTTATCTGAATAGACCAATGTCAATTAAAAACCTTATTTGGTTTATAATGTTTTACGTGGAGTGATTAAGTTAAAAATTGATATTGGCAAATGATAAGTTAAATTTATGGAATTATATAGAATAGGAACATTCCTCGTGTATGTCGGTAAAAAATGGGAAGAAAACTAATAAAAGAATGGAAAGAGAAAAGTGTGATTTGACTTAATTTAGAAAATTAACAGAGATCGTTGAGAATGGGGATGATTTAATTGAAGTTTGAGACTCCATTTATTTTGTAAAAATATAATATTTTTTTTAAAAAAATTAGAAAGTCATTTTTCAGGATGATGACAATATTTTTTGGTGTTTGGCCGAAACACGAAAATGAAGTGAAAAATATTTTCCGTTATTTGGTAAGAAAAATGAAAATATTCTTCGATGTTTGGCCAAAACTTGAAAATAAACTGAAAAATATTTTTCAGTGTTTGGTAAGGAAAATATCATTTGATTTTCTACCTCGTCGTTTGATTAGAAATTACTTACATGGCTTCGACCGTCATACGTGGTACGGCTGGGTTAACGTGAACTTTTTTTAAATTTTTTAAGATATTGATTTTTTTTAAAATTTCCTTAAAAAATTCTAATTTTTTTTTATATTTTTTAGTTTTGAATTTTTTTAATAAATTTTTAACCTTTATATTTTTTTTCTTTTCTTATTTTCTCTTCTTTTTTAATTTTCTTTCTTCCTTTGCAAGTTTTTGGCCACGGCGACCAGCCTCGCCAACTATGGGCAAGCTTGCCCCTCGCTTGTAGCCCGCAACCAATAGAGGGAGAAACAAAGAAAAGAAAAGTAAAAAAATTCAAAAAAAAAAACTAAAGAAAATATTAAAAAAAAATTAAGTTGAATGAGTATAGGGAGGAAAGAGAAGCGATGATGATTATCTCTTTTCAAAAAGAGCAAATCAGTTTTCTCACTTTTGAAGATATTTTTCTTCATTTGATGAAAAATATTTTCATTAGCTAATTAATTTTTATCAATCAAATGCCAAAAAATTCAGAAATTTTTTTCCCGAAAGTTATATTCCGTAAAATACATGGAGTATTTGATATATGATTGCTATTGCTAGGTGCGTACTTTTAAATTACTTTCAAAAAATGGTAATATTACTCTTCGGATAGGAACTTGTACTTTATTGAAATTTGTTAGAACGGAATTTGAGGTTGAAAGTGACCTTGGATTTGCTTTAAACTATAGACAGCTTATGAATTTTGTACATTTTTATGTTGGTGCAAGCGATGCGCACATGATTAAAGCTTGGTAGTTGTCAATGAGAAGAAAATGGATCGTTCCATGAAAAAGTGAATGAAATGAAAAGTTACGAGCTGGGAGCTCATCGGCGACTCCGTGAGTTGCGTTCTAATCCTATCAACTCTCCATGCTGAAACCCTAGCGCTCCTTCGGGTGATGAAATGGGTGTCTAAGACCTTACCATGGTCCGCCCTCGTTTGATCGGTTTCGAATTTTGCGAAATTCCTAAGTATTTTAAGCGAGTTGAGTGTGAAACGAGGGTTTTTCCTAAGACCCAAATTAAATTCTCGAAATCCGAAGTGACCAAGACGTAAATAGATTTAAAATAAAATTTTCGACTATTGTTCCAGATTTTTTTTACTTCATTTGACATTTTTTTTTATAATTTTTAGCTTTTTTAATAAAAAGAAAATCTAAAAAATTCGAAAATAATACAATTTTTTTTTTTGCTCAAAATTGGTTCCATATGCTTGGCCAAAGGTTCTAAATTTTTTTTTTTGAATTTTATAAATTTTTTGGTTTTTTAATTAAAATTTTAAAAATAAAATGATCAAAAATCAAGTGCCATCACACTCGTAACAAACAGAGGGTAAGTACCTCAAACCGGTACACCGGTTAACTACCATGTGTCATCTAACTCAACAATTTGACGATAAAATTTAACGGAAATTAACCAGAGATAGATTTATCACAAGTGTACCAGTTTGTAATTTTTAGTAGTTAAAAAATTAGTTTGGGATAAATTAATTATATGTGTACCAGTTTAAAATTTTTCGTGGGATAACCATTTAGAAATACCATCTTGCCTACTGTTTTAAAATAGGTAATTATTACTCATGAGATACCATCCATAGAAGGGGAGTCACAAAAGACAAAAAGGAAAAAAAAAGAAAAATTATAAACATTTTGTACAAATCACAATTCAGTTCTAAATGTTTACTTTAACTAATTTAGTCATATACTTTTTGACGATTGTCAATGCAATCCTAATCCTTTTAACGACATGCCGATATAGTTCTTCCGGCCTATATAGACCAGTAATTCTTGACAAGGACGCTACTTGTCCTACATAGTACGACCGATGCTAACGTGGACAATCTTGTTTTATATATTTTTACAATTTTTTTGAATTTTTTTTTGTACATTTTGTGAACTTTTTTGTTCTTTCCTTTCTTTCTTTCTTTTTTCTTCCTCCATCGGCCATGACCGGCACTAGACCTATCAAAATGGGTCAAAAACCCATTTAAGAACCCACAAGTAGTTAGATGGGTCATAAATGGGTCATAACAAACTTAATAGGCCAACATAGACATGGCCAACCCCAACAAGCTGCCCATAATCAACTCATTTATAGGCTCGGAAGCCGGCCTTTTGACCGGCCCGAACCGGCCCGTTGACCAAGCCCACGGTTTCAACCCGGAACCGAAACCAGTTCTCAAGGGCCGGTTCCGACCTGTTTTTTTTTTTTTTTTAAAGGGGGAGGCCCGGGGGAAAAGAGTCGTTGGGCTCGAGAACCCGCGGTTCTAAACTGGAATCAGAAGCGGCTCGGAATCATCGATTCCACCTTTTTGTGGAACCGGAACCGGTGGTTCAACCGAACCGGTCATCTCTAGGCCAACATATAAGACAACACATTTAAGAAGCCAAAATAAGTAGGTTATAAATGAGCCCATTGTGAACCCATTTATAACCCACTTAGGACAACTCACTTAAAAGCCTCTACTCTTCCTCTTCCCTCATTCTTGCTAGCAGGAGACGAGTGGTATTATCTTCTTCTTCCTTTTTTTCCTTTCTGGTGCTTGAGTTTCATGCCTTGCTCTAGTTGATTATGTTTGAGATTTTAATATTGGGATTTGTCGCAACCTAAAATTCGAAGACTCTAAGCTAATGGATTATCATGTTAATTATTTGACTAACCTAACTCGGACTCTCCCAAATTCATTTCAAATCGCAACTTAACATGCAAAGATATTTGAATTGGAGTTGCCACTAATCGTTTTTGATAGGTCGATTAGAAATCTAAGTAAATTAGCGGGAGCACTAAATTACTTCTACGAGCTAGAGATTCTAAGTCCGGGAACTTAGTTACGCTATATTACTCTAACGCCCTTTCGGTATCTTTTTATTTCATGAAAATGAATTTTGTCAAGCAACATTAATTGATTTTAACCTAAATCACTAACAAAGGTTATTATGCGATTGCACAATCAATTAATTGAACATCCAAAAGTCAAGATAATTGCGGGAAGCATAAGCCAAGACAAATTGTTCTCACTTTTGAATTTTCGCTTTTTAATGGGATAAAGACTAACCTATATGCAATGCCCGAATTTAATCTAAAATGCAAATGAATTAAATTAAACTCAAGGAAATCCTAAGCATGCATATGAAATTAATTTAATTAACTACATGACTAACCTAGATGACATGCAATTAAATGAAACTAATGTACAAATGATGTTACGGTCTAATTAAATTGACTACATGACTTACGAATTAATTGAAGACCTAAACATGCAAATTCTATATGATCTAAACCTAGCATGCAAATGACATAGCAAGCTTATTTTAATTTTGTTTTTTCGGATTAATGAATGGCCCTAAATAAAAATATGCCTAATGATAATTATCTTACATATTTTAAGGTTTAAGTTTGCCTAATCCCCAACATATTAAAGATAAATTATTTTAGACATGAAAATCTACTCAAATATGCAGATTCTATCCTAGAATGCAAATCTAAATTAACTTATTCTAAAATTAAATTAAACGTGCAAATATCTACATGATTTTAATTTGAGGATGCAAATTTATCTGAACATGATAATTGATTCAACGCAATATCTTTTAGAATTTTAAATATCACGCAAGAGAATATTCATTCTAATGATATTGTGCCAATTAAATCAATCAAGAAAGTGGATATCTCAACTGATTTTGAAAATATTTCGCGAATATCTGAGTCAATCTTTAATTCGTAATCCTACGATTAACGATTAAACTCAAATCCTTGCTCGTATGGCAAGTTGCGGATTAAGAAAATAAAATTTTCCCGATCAACCTGTATTTTTTTAAAAAAAGACATCCACTTTTATGCAATATGCGATATATGCAAAGATATGCAAAATATTTCGGATCATGTAGTCAAATGTTACAAATATTTCCAATTTGAGCACGAAATATATTGCAAAGTTATTTCCAAAATTGACATTCGATTTTCTGAAACAATCAACCGGAATATGCAATTGAAACACAAAAGCAAGCAAATGAAACGAGTATCGAAATATTCGGAATATCAAATTGAGAAATATACCTAAATTCGAAAATTCACTTTTCAAATTTGATTTTTGCACTCGATTGGCAGATGACACTTCGAATTTGCCACTAGCTTGGGGAATAAATCTCGCACGGATGAACTTGGCTCGGACGAGAGATTCCTCGGGTAAGGCGACGATGATAGAACAATAGCCCTAATGAAGTAGCAGGAAACAACGAGATGAGGACAATTGCTCATCTGATTTGATCCGTAGCGGGATGATGGCTTCTCGATCGTCGAGCGAAGGGACAACAAATCGGGTCTACAACTCTTGACGACCGTCAAACACCGGCCTCGTTTCCTCAATGTCGTGACCACCTGCACCACATATGGGCTACAATAACTCTGGATGTTGTCACCGAAAGTCAAGGATGACAATGGCACCGGATCGGATCGTGGGCGTCATGGCAACTTGGAGTAAGGCCAACGTTGCGAGAAACATACGTTGGACTTGGGTGTTTGTTGGTAGTGAAACCAGAGTTATCCCCTTTTTTTTTTTTGCTTTTTCTCTCTGACCCTTTTTCCTTTTCCTCTCTTTTATCTCACGTGAACTCCCTCTCGGCTAGAATAATCTCAAATGGTGGAGCTCCCGGGGACTTCTTTTCTCTCTCTCTCTCTCTCTCTTTGACCCTGGACCTCTCTGGATGACTCCCCTTTCTTTTTCAACAAAGCCTCCTCCTTGACTTTTCTGCACTATAACACCGTGAAGGTCCCCCTAGCAAATCATGAATCGGGGTCTCTTTTTTAGCCAAGTAGGCCTCTGTTAGTTAGAGAGAAATCAGATTGCGATTTTTTTTTTACGATGTTCTTTCTTTTCTATTTCCCCTGCAGATATGCAATTGCGAAGATCTTAATCGTATGTGCTCATCTCCTCTTTTCTTTTATTCTCACAACCGAGAAAATCAGCTTTTGTTGATCGCCGCTTCAAGAACCACGCATATGTAACGAAAAATCTCGACAATCAATTGTTTCGAATTCCAATAATTTAGGCCATTAAGAAAATAACATACCTTTCCATATCCTCTTTTCTCCTCGCACTTAGCCCAATTCATTTTATCCCGTCCACCGTTGGTCCAATGCTAAAAAAAATAAAAAATTAAAATGAACTAAGTGCAAACTATATGCAAAATTGTGCCATTCTGAATTTCAACCCTTTCGAGGTCTATGAATAAATAAAATGTCCTTCGATGTATCTCGGTTAAATCTCGCTTAGACTTGATTGCTCTTGAGATAACTAACCAAAAGGGAAATGCTAACTAGGATTTAAGTACGTGGACTAAAGAACTTGACCATGAACCGATACTTTGATCATAAGGATTATCGAGGAGAAGTTTTGAACCATTAGAGGCCGATCTAAGATTAGTCTTGGAACGAATTGCTAGTGTTATACGATGGGTTTGTGATGGCTCCGTTTGACTATTGTATGATTTGCAAGTTAACCTAAACCAATTTCCTAACAATCGCGTCCTTCGGAACTAGAGACCGATCCTCGCAATTACATGACAACCAAAGTCGTCATGGCTCGAATAACTCTTAAATGTCACATTAATCACGGGTCGATATGCGTAACTCCTAAAAGCTGCCCGTTAGTTTAAGATACAATGAAATCGAAATTGAGGAATTTTGACCATGAATCGGACTTCGGAATTGGACGTCGGATATTCAAGGAATCCAACAATCAAAATTTGAACGTTACCTCGTCAAGATCAATTAAGATTATGGTTCATCCCTTGGAAGTCGGAAAACCAGAACTTGGAGTGGAAATGTGAAGTTACCTTTTACCCCGTTAAATGTTCATTCGTCAAGAAATTAGAAAGGGCAAAACGGTATTTTAGATATCCCCATGTGACCGATTAGCGAAGGGCAAGAATATCCAATGGTGATCTTGGAATTATTGAGACAAGATAAATATATTTAAACTCTTGGGTAGGGGTCCTTTTTGATGGACTTAAAGTTGGAGACAACTCTCCCTAAATCATCCACCAACCCATCACTTGTCACTCATGTCTTTCAAGTCATTTCAAGAACCCCTCAACTTGCACCTAAGCTTCTTGGACAAGTTTTGAGAACACCATCTCTCTCTCTCTTTCTTTCTCTCTCTCTCTCTCTCTCTCAACTCTCCCTCTCGGTTTTACTCTTTCTCTCATTGCTCTACTCTGACCCCTTCACTGTTTCGGTCATAACTTCTTCGTCCGATATCGGATGGAGGCAAGCCACCTACCATTAGAAAGCTTATCCTCTTGTCGTTCTAACAACACATTATGAGCCCAAATCTGCCCAGCCGTTTGTTCTGTAGAGTCGTTTGAAGCAACAAAGGTCACTGCCTGGACCGGTCCGAACCCGAGAAGCATCCTAGGCCATTTGGGAACCGATTTTGGCTTGATTCTTTGGTAAGGCACCTCTAAGCTTAGTTTAAGTCTTGTGAAACATTGGTATGTTGATTTAAACTTATTTAATGGTGGATTAGAGATTAAATGGTAGTGTTTGTTTGAAACCGAAACAGCCGCCCTAAATTTCAGATCCGGTTCTTGGAGTTCGTTGCTATCCCGAAGGCTTGGAAAGCTTGTTTTAAGTGGTAAGTTGGCTCTAAATTCATATTAGGACTTGAGGTTATTAATAGACTATGTATAAGTGAGTTTCGACATGAATTGTGGACTGTTTTGGATGGATTTATGCCAAACTCGATAATGGATATTTGTGATGACTTGTGTTTAACTTGTTGGGGCTTGTTGTGGTTGAACCGTGACTGTGGAGAAGTGTATAGGTTTGATTGGGTAGAGGTCGTGAGGGTATCTTAAGTGAACTAGCTCGAACCGACATTAGAATGGTTGTTTGATATTGGTTGTCTTGAAACTTGAAATACGGACCTTATGGCTATTCTAAGAAGGATAGGCTCGGTTATGGGATTACACATGAAGTGCCGTGTATATGTGGTATGAATTTGGACATGGATGGGTCACTTATGCCCTTAAACGCTTGAAATGACTTTGATTTCATTATGAAGCCTACTTAAGTTAGTTGGATGCCGAGAGGCCTATGTGGATCAAACGTATGATTTACACCTTGGAACTTGTACGGTTCGATCTTGAATGACCTTTATGAGCTTGATATGGTTAGTTGAGTTGGTTGCTTGATGTGTTCGGCCCCAATTGATCTTATAAGTCCAAATTGACCAATTTAGAATTTGTTCCACATTGCATTCGATTTTGAGTAAAGAAATGTGGATTAGTGTTTCACTTGAGAAATTGATATCGAAGTATGCCGAATCGAAGTGTTATATGCTTGTTTGGTCATTTGAATGAATTGTGTAGATGTGCATGTGAACACCTTAAGGTATGTTAACGTGGGATCTATGGTCGATTGAATCTTATGATATAAGTATTTATGCACATTGTACCTTGATGTGACAATCGCGGGGTTTATGATATTCTGACGCGTACTAACGCGGGTTTGACCCGAGGCATACTAACACGGGTCCGAGAATGGCAATTGTAACCTGAAGCGTACTAACATCGGTGCAATGTAATTTTATTAGCCTGATGCGTATTAACACGGTTCTGGCTATTGGAATTGAGAATCACAATGATTTGAGAATTACCATATATTTATAGGCTTATGAACCATTTTTACCCTAAGTACGAAGTTTAGCTTGATTGTCTTGTTTCACGCCTAATCATGAGCTTGGTCGTGATGTTTAAGTACCAGCATGTCGTGACCTCATTTTGGTGTATCTGTTACCATGTGTTTCATACAATTAGATTTGCATGTTGTTAGTGTCCGTAGGCACTCATGGCCTAGTATAGGTTTATAGTTGGCTTGCTGAGATGAAATCTCACTTCGTTGTGGGATACTCCTTTTTAGACCCCAACCTTGACCCGATCGTGATGCCGACATTTTTTGGACTTCCGAAGGATTTTGAACCCGTGATTACTATGTATCCTGTAGGACCCGACCAAGTATACTATAAGAGAGTCAGCAACTTGTGGGTTGACGATGGGGGTGATCACTGGACACCGTATACATTTTCACCCTGGACTTATAACGATGGGAATACCGTTTTTAGACCACCGAGGGATTGTGTCATACCCGATGAGATACTAAGAGTTGCGGGACATGTTGAAGATGCCGCCCGCGACGACGAACTCGCTAAGCCGGAGCCCGTCGCCAACCCTATACCGGAGCCGGTACTTCCCGAACTCGAGGACCCTAGCGAAGATGGAGAGATTGTGGAGCCAAGGGATGCCGAGGACGACCTTATGGATACTTCCGAGTCGGAGCCAGAACTAGACAACGAGTTCGACGTGTCCTTAGAGTCCGAGCCGGAGGTAGAACCCGAGGAGTTCGATCTAAGATGGGGTCAATGTATGAGATGATCGTTTCTACTGTGTATGCCCCTCGGGTCGACGAGTCCACCGATGGAGAGACCGATCCTTAGGTGTAGGTATAACACCGGACCTTGATGTTCTTTCGGGTTTAAGTAGTAGTTATCTCTCTGGCTTGTATGGCCTTCGTCGACTTTTATGGTATGCTGTTTTATATCTTGTTTAGTAAAATACTAAGTGTTGTGTTTTGTTATGATGCTTTTCTTAAGTCATTTTGTTCGGAGTTTGTTTATGCTTCCACTTGTGCATATCATATCGCGTCAAGATGTACGTCGTTGGATCCTGGGATTTTTATAAAGAGAACGATCGCGACAAAATGTTAGCGAGCCCGAAAGGTTCGGAGCGTGACATCCCCATTGAAGTGGTATAAGAGCAAGGTCGGCTCGATCTAAGTTGGTTGAGATGTGGAGTAATAAGGAGAGATGACTTTGGGATGACCGGGCAGCGAGACCTTAAGGAATCGCTAGAATTAGGCATGATATGCATGACATGTGAATTGGCGCACTTGATTTTTATCATCCTGAGTGATTGAGGGTATTAAAGCTTCGTTCTTGGCCTTATACATGGTTGAGCATTAGTATTTGTACTTGGTATGTTTGCTGATCAACTATTGTCTATCCGGTGAATGGGTAGTTTGTTGTGATACACTAAGTTGCGGATGCGTCCGAACTTGAGATATGAATGCAAACCCTTAGGTGTGGTACTTCTGCTTGTTTGTGGTGATTGATTGCCTTGGCTGTGGTTGTTGTCGTAATATGTGTCGTAGAATTGCTAGACTTAAGTAGTTGGTTTGGGTCTACGATTCTTGGATAGAATTATAGTCGTTCGGGTGCGGTGTGTGTTAGCGAGGATGAGCAACCGGGGTAGAAATACCAAAGGAGCTTCGAACTCAAGAGCCCGGATCGTGGAAGACCCGAGAGTAGCTAGGGTCTTGAGAGCATTAGAGAAAATTGGAAATCAAATGGACGGGTAGGCTCAAGAAAGGACTGCTGTTGTTGCCCAAGCCGTGAAGCTGCTGTGGCTGCTACCAACTTAGCAAATGGTAACCAAGGGCATAACGGGAATGGTAACGGAGGTGGAAATGGAAACGAGAATGAGAATCGTCTAATGGGTCGGATGGTAAAACAGCTCCCGAAATTGAGGCCGAACAAGTTTGATGGAAGAGGGGACCCCGAGACCGCCCCTCGTTGGATTGAAGGACGAGAGAAAACCTTCGAGGTTCTAGGATGTCTTGAAGTTGAAAAGGTGACCTTGGCAATGTACCGGTTGGAAGGTACTGCCAATGACCGGTGGAAGGCCACCAAGGGCAGAGTTTTCCCGGAAAGCATAGTGCCCAATTGGACCGCTTTCTCGGAGGTGTTTAATGGAAAATTTTTCTCAAAAATTGCGCAAGAACAGAAGGCGATTGAGTTTCAGCAATTGTGCCAAAACTACCTGTCAATTGACCCAGTATGAAGCGAGTTTTCAAGGCTGTCGAAATACGTTCCAAGAGTGGTTGAGAACCTCTTGGATAGGGCGCAGAGGTTTAGGGATGGACTGAGGCCCGAACTCCGTGATCGGTTAATACTGCTGAATCTGAGGAACTATGATGAGATGTACGAGTGAGGCCGGATGATAGAACGAAACATGAAAGAAAGGGCTGCCGTTTCTGGATCGCGGTTTAACCACGCTAGGGACAATCACCACATTAGCAAGAGGCCGATGACGAACAAGCGGCGGTTCGTTCCTCCCGTAAAGAAGAATATTGGGAAGCTTGTTCATCATAATAACTGGAACTACCGTCGGTGTAGAAGGAGGAATGCAATGGACCTTACCCGAGTAAGATGGGTGCGTGTTTCAATTGTGGTCAACTGGGCCATTAGATGAGGATTTGCCCAAATTAGGACCCATGACTACAATTTCGAGCACAACGACCTCAAGCGGGAGTTGCCCCGCGAACAACCCGAACACCGCCTGCAGCTCAAGGGAAAGTTTATGCTATGGCGCGTAAGGAGGCGGAGAATGCACCCGGCATGGTCTCGTGTACGGTTACTTTATGCGAACACACTATCTATGCATTGTTTGACCCTGGAGCATCGCATTCACTTGTGTGCACACGGTTCTTTGAATTGGGCGATATGAAATTGGAACCGTTGGGTGTAGTATTGCATGTTACCACCCCATTAAAGGATAAGACATTGGTTTCGCTATGATGTTCAAATTGTAAGATAGTAGTTAGCGGTAGTGAAGAGAAGATAAATTTGGCTGCGTTGACCATGTATAACTTTGATGTTATAATTGGGATAGATTGGTTGGGTAGGCAAGGGGCTGTTATGGATTATGGGAGTAGGGTGATCACGTTTCACCCGACCGATCGCCCTAGATTCGAATTTGTGGGAAGTTGAGGAGGAACCTCGATTCCCTTGATCTCGTCACTGGAAGTGACAAAGCTTTTGGACGAAGGATGCCAAGCGTACTTAGCCGATGTGGTTGATCCGATGATCGAAGAACCAAAGTTAGAGGACATAGGCGTGGTGCGCGAGTTTCCGAACGTCTTTCCTCAAGAATTATCGGGATCGCCGCTTGAGAGAGAAATCGAGTTCGTGATTGAACTAGCCCCGGGACGGAGCCGATCTCGAAGGCACCCTATAGGATGTTCCTGCCGGTACTAAAAGAATTGAAAGTCCAGATGCAAGAACTACTGGACAAAGGATTTATTTGTCCAAGCGCGTCGCCATAGGGAGCGCCGGTGTTATTCGTGAGAAAAAAGGACGGGTCATTACGTTTGTGCATTGACTATAGACAATTAAATCAAGTCACTGTAAAAAATAAGTACCCGTTACCAAGGATAGACGACTTGTTCGATCAACTGCAAGAGGTGTCGGTATTCTCTAAGATAGACACGAGGATGGGTTATCATCGGTTAAGGATAAAGAAGGAAGACATACTGAAGACGGCATTTAGGACAAGATATGGGCATTACGAGTTCACGGTTATGCCATTGGGTTGACAAATGCCCCAGCCGCCTTCATGGATCCGATGCATCGAGTATTTAAGGAGTTTTTGGACCGGTTTGTCATGGTGTTTATAGACGACATCCTAATCTACTCAAGGAGTTTTGAAGAACACGAACGACACCTAAGTGTAGTTATGCGTACATTAAGGGAACATTCGCTTTATGCCAAGTTCGGTAAATGCGAATTCTGGCTTAATAAGGTAGCATTCCTTGGACATGTGATCTCCGGGAATGGAATCTCGGTGGATCCTGCAAAGTTTGAGGCTGTCACGAATTAGCCCAAACCGACGTCAATTACTAAGGTTCAGAGTTTTCTAGGATTGACAGGTTATTACGGGAGGTTCGTGGAGAAGTTCTCCTTGATAGCTACTCCTCCGATTGGGTTGACGAAGAAGGATAAGCGGTTTGAATGGGCGGACAAGTGCGAAAGAAGCTTTCAAGAGCTGAAACATAGGGCGATAACCGCGCCAATATTGACAATACCATATGGACCTGGAGGATTCGAAATCTATAGTGATGCGTCACTAAAGGGATTAGGATGCATTCTAATGCAGCATAGGAGAGTTGTTGCTTACGCATCGGGACAATTGCGGCTTCATGAGATGAATTACCCGACACACGATTTAGAATTAACTGCGATCGACTTTACACTAAAGATCCGGAGACATTACTTGTGTGGACAGAAATTTCAGATCTACATGAACCATCAGAGCTTGAAGTACCTATTTTCCCGGAAGGACCCGAACATGCGGCAACGCCGGTGGATGGAATTGCTTAAGGACTACGAGCGTGACATTCTATATCACCCGGGAAAAACAAATAAGGTTGCGGATGCACTAAGCCGAAATCTAGCATCGTGCATATGATGGTTGAAGAATGGACTATGCTAGAGGGAATAAGAGTTTCAGAGTTTAAGCTAGAAGTATGTTACCTGTCCAACCCGTTGGCTACATTAAGAATCGAACCCGAGATTCGGGAAAGGATTAAGGCCTTACAATCTACGGACGCTGATATCCCGAAGATCTAAGAAATGTACGCAAGAAAGAGAAAGCCTGAAGTTCGAGTGTCCGAGAATGGGATCTTGAAGTTTCGTGGACGGCTATGCGTACCTAGTAATGAAGAGCTAAGGGAAAAGATCTTATCAGAAGCTCACCAAAGTAATTACGGTATTCATCCGGGTAGCACAAAAATGTATCAAAACCTCCGTCAACACTATTGATGGAATGGAATGAAAGTAGATGTTGCCAAGCATGTAGCCAAGTATTTGACGTGTCAACAAGTAAAAGCGCAATATTGTAAGCTTGGCGGAATGTTACAACCCTTGAAAATTCCCGAATGGAAATGGGAACACATCACAATGGATTTTGTGATGGGGTTACCAAGAAGTTAGAGGGGTTATGACTTGATTTGGGTGATCGGGAACCGATTGACTAAGTCCGCGCACTTCCTGGTAGTGCAAAAGGATTTCGCCATGGATAGGTACGCCGAGTTGTACATGAGACGGATAGTACGTCTTCACGGAGTACTAGTGATGATTACGTCGGATAGGGATCTAAAGTTTACAGCGACTTTCCGGAAGAGTCTTTAGGGAGCTATGGGGACAAACTGCAGTACAATACAAATTACCACCCTCGGACCGATGGAGAATCCGAGAAGACGATTCGGACGCTCGAGGACATGTTGCGAGCGTGTGTTATGGATTTCAAAGGAGGTTGGGAAGAGCAATTACACTTGATCGAGTTTGCCTACAACAACAGTTACCAGCAAAGTATCGGGATGGCACCATTCGAAGCTTTATATGGCAGAGCATGCGGAATTCCGATATGCTGGGATGAAGTTGGTGAACGAAGTATAACGGGGCCAGAGTTGGTAGAACAATCGGTGGAGGTAGTGAAAGTGATTAGAGAAAGGCTGAAAACGGCCCAGAGTTGACGGAAAAGCTATGTAGACAAGCGGCGTAGACCATTGGCATTTCAAGTTGTGGATCATGTCTTTCTTAAGGTGTCACCAATGCGATGATTATCTCGGTTTGGAAAGAAAGGAAAGCTGAGTCCGAGGTATGTAGGTCCTTTCGAAATTTTGGAACGAGTTGGAATTTTAACTTACCGCCCGGCCTTGCCGCCAAGCTTGTCGCGAGTCCACAATGACTTCCACGTGTCAATGTTGAGGAAGTATGAACTATACCCAACTCACGTGCTGGATTACGAAGTCATAGACATGGACGATCGTGGTATCATATGTTGAAAGGCCGGTCAAGATAGAGGACAAGAAGGAACAAGTCTTGAGGAACAAGACGATCCCATCGGTGAAAGTAATTTGGAAGCACCATGGAACGGAAGGAGCCACCTGGGAAAGCGAGGAGGCAATGAAGCGCCAACACCCCCATTTATTTGAATAGTTGGGTTGTAGTAAATTTCGAGGACGAAATTTTTGTAAGGGGGAAGAGTTGTGATATTCTGAATTCCGACCTACCCTTTCAATGTCTATGAATGAACAAAATGCCCTTCAATATATTTCAGTTAAATCTCTCTCGGACTTGATCGCTTTTGAGATAACTAACCAAAAGAGAAAGGCTAACTAGGATTTAAATACGTGGACTAAAGAACTCGACCATGAACTGGTACTTTGACCACAAGGATTGCCAAGGAGAAATTTTGAACCATGAGAGGCTGATCTAATATTAGTCTTAGAACGATTTGCTAGTGTTATATGATGGGTTTGCGGGTGACTCTATTTGAACATTATATGATTTGCAAGTCAACCTAAACCAATTTCCTAACAATCCCGTCCTTCGAAACTAGTGACTGATCCTCGCAATTACATGACCACCAAAGTCGTCATGGCTTGAATAACTCTTAAACGTGACATTAATCACGGGGTCGATACACATAACTCCTAAAAGCCGCCAGTTAGTTTAAAATACACTGAAATCGAAATTGAGGAATTTTGACCATGAATCGAACTTCGGAATTGGACGTCGGATATTCAAGGATTCCAACAATCAAAATTTGGACGTTGCCCCGTCAATATCAATTAAGATTATGGTTCATTCCTTGGAAGTCAAATGGAAATGTGAAGTTACCTTTTACCCCCGTTAAATGCTCATTCCTCTAGAAATTAGAAAGGGCAAGATGTTATTTTAGATATCCCCATGTGACCAATTAGTGAAGGACAAAAATATCCAATGGTGATCTTGGAATTATTGAGACAAGACAAAAATATTTAAACTCTTGGGTAGGAGCCCTTTTTTATGGACTTAAAGTTGGAGACAACTCTCCATAAGGGTGTGTTTGGGAAGGGCTTTTTCAAGGGACTTTGGGTGTCCAAAGCCCTTTAGCCCAAAGTCTAGGTGTTTGGAAATTTTTTTCTAAGCCTCTTTAGCTAAAAGCTGACCTTTTAAAGGCTGAAAGCCTTGAGGCGACCTTGGCTTTTAGCATTCTCGACATGCTACCGAGAATGAACAGTACTTATTTTTAGTTTGCCTTTAGTATCCTCGTATTTTTACTCTAATTCCAAGTTTAGCCCTTGCTCTCTCTCTCGAATCTGATCCGGAGCTCCATTGCGACCAGCCACGACAAACTCTCCTCAATATGTCGACCCAACCTCAGGGGAGGCGAAGCCGAGTTCGCGCTACCTCAAGCGAACGATGGTGAGGCCGCCCGACCTCGGGCGTGCCTCTCTCGACTCCGACGTGCGGCAAGCCAAGCGGTAGATCCAAACTCCTCCCGGTTATTAGTTTCATGCTTCGCCTTTCCTTCTCTCTTTAATCGAACGGTTGCTCTGCTTCTTTCATGCCCTTTTCTCTTCTGGGTGCGGGTTTTTCTTTTTCCTTCTTCTTCCTCTCATTTCCCACATTCCTTGGTCGATTTTGACGAATCAAAATTTTCCCGATTTCACCTTAAATGCGAATTCTTTGCTGGGTCTTGACTCTCCACAATAACCATATTCTAGGGCGTCTTCAAAATTCCAATTTTTTCCCTTTTTCTCGAATCCCGAATTAGCTCGAGAAACATGATTTCCATGTTGGGTTCTCTGTTGCTACCTCTTAGTTTGTCTAGTGATTCTCCTCGGCACATTGGGTTTTCTGTTACGAGGACGAGTGCTTTGGATTCGTGTTGCAATGACGAGCGGGGGATGTGTTTCGTGGGTGTATGGCCGGTGCACGACACAAGTAAAGGAAAATTGGTCAAAACCTTGATAGCTGAAGTTTATTTTTCTGTTTGAATCATGATATTGATGTTATTTGGATATGTTGGTTTAGCTATTGGTTATGTCTATGTTCAAATATTTCATTACTATGTTAATCTTGGTTCATTTCTTGTGCTTCTGGATGCTGGTTCGGTTTTTTGAGATGTTGTAGATGGGTCTAGAGAGCTATTGCTCGGTTTAATTGCGGAATCTTCTGGAGGCTCATTTAGTAGAGTATATCATAAGGTTATTTCAATGAACTAAGACATGGCTGATGTATTTAATCCAATCTTCTCTAGAACTCGGTGGATGGTTTGTGACTTTGTGGAAGGAATCTCCATATTTTGACTAAGCATGAAAGAGTCTTCATGAAAGGTTCTATACATGGGCACAATAGCTAATGTTGCTCATTCATATGAAATGAGAGTAGCATGTACAATTCGGGGAATAACTTGAAAAGTGAGTAGGAGGTTCCTTTTTAGCGGAAGAAGAGGTTTCCTAGTATCTTGCTTCCCCGGTCTTCGCATAAAGACAATGCGAAGTTGCCTTTGCCCAATGGAAGTACAGGTTTTTTTCTTTGAGATGAAGAAATGTGCCTTAGTTCCTAGAAGTTACTTGATACAAGAGGCTCAGAGTCCATGCCTTCCCTGTATCACACTTTCGTGGAAATGGGATGCGTTTTGCCTCTTTTTAGTGGTTCAAGACTTCCGATCTCCGTTCCGAGTTTTCACAAGAGATGTCGGGCGAGCGGGGGATGTATGATTTTATCAATCGTAACTTTGCAGCTAAAAGGAATACACCAACTTTAACCATTCCTTTTGGTGAGGATATGTTGGTAACAATTCCCGGTTGCTAGGGGCATATGTTTGAGGATAGCTTGAGATATCTCGCCGAGTGATTGGCTTATGATATCAATTGTTTCCTGTTTGGCCAAATTTGCTCTTCGTTGCCTTTTTCCATTAATAAACAATGGTACAGAACTAAAAGACATTGGAAATTCAGTGTGATTAAGAGTAAATCATCGGTTTTCCCAATATGTGACCTCAAAGTTGAGATAAATCTCTTCTCGCGTTGCTATCCTGTGTCATATTTGATTTACCATATTTTGGGATTGTGTTGATGCTACCGCATAAGTTCACAAGTGTAATAAGAGGCTAATGGAATAAGTTCAACAGAAATTTACTATTTAAGGTTGCGATCTGTTTTGATGGCTAACAACTAACTTGCAGTTGACGTGGAGCGGAGAAGAATGAAAGAGTTAACTTATTAGTGTTATAAAATGGTGTATTTCGGGGAGCCGAGGATTGATTACCTTTTGAATTGTTTGGAGGGATGAAGAAACATGCTGCTTTACCCTCCGATGGTGGGCTCTTGCGATGGAGACAGGGAGATGGAGGATGTTTTCTTTGAAGATGTGAAAGTTTTGATCTTTTTTCTATAGACATAGTGGTGTCCTCTAGTATATGGGGGAAAGTTTATTTGTTGATATGTTGGGAGTCAATTTCATCCGTCAATGAATGTAATCTTAATGGAGCCATACTTTTTTTTTTATTTTATCAAGTTCTTGTTTTTGTTCCTAAATTTCTTTGTGCGGAAAGGAGTTGAGTGTGAAGCGACAAATCTGATGATAAGAAATCACACTTTACTACGGATATTCTTTTTTCTTTTTTTTTTTGTCGAAAGTATGGATATTCAATTTGACCATGATTTATGGGTTGAATTAATAGTTGAGGAAGTTTGTAATATTAAGGAGAACTTATTTGATCATATTTATTATGATGATGTTTTGATATCGTTGCAAGTAGGTAATCATATTTTGACTTTTGTAACTTATAAATTTGTTAATATGTGCCTTTTAAGTTACTCTCAACATGAAAATATAAAAATTGCTATCATTATTTTTTTCCTAATTTTAAACGAATTAAAGTTAAAAAAATAAATGAGCACACTAAATGACTTTCTAAATGTAAGTTTATCAAACAACATTTTCCCAAAGTTATATTTCAATGAACTTTTCAATTTCAGTTTATCAAACAGTATTTGCATTTTACCAAATCCTTTTAGCCCAAAGTCATTTGCATTTTCCCAAAGACTTTTCCCAAAAGTCTTTCCAAACGCAGCCTAAATCACTTACCAACCCATCACTTGTCACTTAAGCCTTTCAAGTCATTTCAAGAACCCATCAACTTGCACCCAAGTTTTTTGGACAAGCTTTGAGAACACCATCTCTCTCTCTTTCTCTCACATTTCCCTCACTCAAGCCTCTCTCCCTCTCAATTCTCCCTCTCGATTTCACTCTCTCTCTCGCTGCCCCGCTCTGACCACTTCACTATTCAGACCATAATTTCTTTGTCTGACATCGAATGGAGGAGAGCCACCTACCATTAGAAAGCTTATCATCTTGCCGTTCTAACAACATATTATGAGCCCAAATCCACCCAGCCATTTGTTACGTAGAGCCGTTTGAAGCGGTAAAGGTCGTTGCTTGGACCAATATGAACCCGAGAAGCATCCTAGGCCATTTGGGAACTGGTTGGCTTGATTCTTCAGTAAGGCACCTCTAAGCTTAGTTTAAATCTTGTGGAACCTTGGTATGTTGATTTAAGCTTAGTTAATGGCGGATTGAGGCTAAATGGTTGTGTTTGTTTGAAACCGAAACAGCCGCCCTAAATTCCGGATCTAGTTACCGGAGTTCGCTCTTGTCCCGAAGGTTTAGAAAGCTTGTTTTAAGTGGTAAGTTGGTTCTAAACTCATATTAAGACTTGATGTTACTAATAGACCATGTATAGGTAAATTTCGACATGAGAGTTGAACTGTTTTGGATGGATTTGTGCTAAACCCAAGAGTGGATATTTGGGGTGACTTGTAATTAACTTATTGGGGCTTATTGTGGTTGAACCGTGGCCATGGAGAAGTGTATAGATTCGGTTGGGTATCCTAAATGAACTTGCTCGAATGGACATTGGAAGGGTTGTTTGATATTAGTTGTTTTGGAACTTTAAATGCGGACCTCATAGCTATTCTAGGGAGGATAGGCTCGATTATGGGATTACACATGAAGTGCCGTGTATGTGTGGTATGAATTTGGGCATGGATGGGTCACTTATACCTTTAAACGCTTGAAATGACTTTGATTTCATTATGGAGTCTACTTAAGCTAGTTGGATGCCAAGAGGCCTATGTGGTCTGAACGTATGATTTACATCTTGGAACTTGTAAGGTTCTGTCTTTAATGACCTTTGTGAACTTGATGTGGCTAGTTGAGTTGGTTGCTTGATGTGTTCGGCCCCAATTGATCTTGTAAATCCAAATTGACCAATTTAGAATGTGCTCCACATTGCATTCGATTTTGAGTAAAGAAATGTGGATTAATGTTCCACTTGAGAAATTGATATCGAAGCATGCCGAATTGAAGTGTTATATGCTTGTTTGGTCATTTGAATGAATTGTGTAGATATGCATGTGAACACCCCGAGGCACGTTAACACGGGATATATGGTCGATTGAATCTTATGATATGAGTATTTATGCACATTGTACCACGATGCGATAATCGCGGGGTTTATGAAATCCTGATGTGTACTAACGCGGGTTTGAGAATGACAATTGTAACCTGAGGCGTACTAACGCGGGTGCAATGTAATTTTATTAGCCCGATGCGTATTAACGCGGGTCCGGCCATTGGAATTGAGAATCACAATGATTTAAGAACCACCTTATATTTATAGGCTTATGAGCCATTTTTACCCTAAGTACGAAGTTTAGCTTGATTGTCTTGTTTCACCTCTAATCATGAGCTTGATCGTGATGTTTAAGTGTCGGCGTGTCGTGACCTCATTTTAGTGTATCGGTTACCATGTGTTCAATACGATTAGATTTGCATGTTGTTAGTGTCTGGAAGTACTCATGGCCTAGTATAGGTATAGAGTTAGCTTATTGAGATGTAGTTTCACTCCGTTGTGGGATACCCCTTTTCGGACCCCAAGCCTTGATCCGATTGTGGTGCCGACGTTTTTTGGACTTTCGAAGGATTTTGAACCCGTGATTACCACGCATTCGGTATGACCCGACCAATTATACTATAAGAGGGTCAGCACTTTGTAGGTTGACGATGGAGGTGATCATTGGACGCCGCATACCTTTTCGCCCTGGACTTACAAGGATGGAGATACTGTTTTTGGACCACCGAGGGATTGCATCATACCCCGATGAGGTGCTGAGAGCTATGGGACATGTTGAAGATGCAGCTTGCAACGACGAACCCGCCGAGCCGAAGCCCGTCGCCGAACCTATACCGGAGCCGGTGCTTCTTGAACCCGAGGACCCTAGCAAAGACGGAGAGATTATGGAGCCAAGGGACGCCGAGGACGACCTCATGGATACTTCCGAGTCGGAGCCGGAGCTGGACAACTAGTTCGCGTGCCCTTAGAGACCGAGCCGGAGGTACAGGCTGAGGAGTCCAATCCCGAGATTGTGTTAGTGTACGAGACAAGCGTTTATACTGTGTATGCCCCTCGGGTTGACGAGTCCACTAATGGAGAGACCGATCCTTAAGTGTAGGTACAGCACCGGACCTTGATGTTCTTTCGGGTTTAGGTAGTAGTTACCTCTCTGGCTTGTATCGCCTTCGTCGACTTTTATGGTTTGCTGTTTTATATCTTGTTTTGGCAAATACTAAGTGTTGTGTTATGTTATGATGCTTTCCTTAAGTCATTTCGTTTCATTTTGTTCGAAGTTTGTCTATGCTTCTGCTTGTGCATATCATATCGCGTTAAGATGTACATCGTTGGATCCCGGGATTTTTATAAAGAGAACGACCATGGCGGGATGTTGGCGAGCCCAAAGGGTTCGGGGCGTAACATGCAAGATGATTTAATTATTATTTTTTTAGGGACTAAATTAATCCCTAATTTTTTATGCAACAAAATAAGAAATCAAAATTTAGGTATCAACGGGTTTCACCGATTTTCCTTGTACCTAGCGCATTGAAAAGTTTATATATACTTACTTTACCAAAAAAAAAAAAAAAAAAAAACAGGTTTCACCGATTTTTGTTGCTGGATGAACTGACATCATTTCCTCGGTGCGGTTGCTTCCTCTCATTTTCTTTTCTTTTTTTTTTCTAATTATTCAATTTGAATATTGTTGTCGAGGTTGCAGAGTGGCCATGAAAAAGAAAAGCAAATGTTTGCGGGACTTGCTATATGATACAAATAAAACACGTGTTAACAAAAGAAACGTGCATCATCGGGTGATATTTTAATTATTAAATTTGCATCTTCAAGGACCTCGGCGGTAGGTTGGAGGAGTTCAAACCGAGTGAAGTCGAGGCGCGGGAGCAGAGGTTTCTCCTCGCCCGACTCGTTAACTCCGTCCATCACTATCCCGAGTGGTTCTTCGAGCAAATGCGGCGCCGCTTCGAAGCGTAAAGATGCTAACACACTTCGTACTTCGGTTTGGTAGTATTGGTATTCGGTATAGGTGAATCCTCGATATGGTGCAAGGAGAAGAACAAGTTTATTCGAATGCGTCTCCCTCACTAATAGTTTGAGCGTGAAACAATGTTTTCTCTTCTTTTTTTGTTCTCGGCGGGAAAATAGCGGCAGAGAAGCAAGAACTGTTTTTTGTACATTAAATTTTGATTTTTAGACGCTTAGACGAAAATAAAGAGAAAAACAAAAAAAGTCAGATTTTTAAAAGAAATAAATATATTTTTTAACTTGTAAATAAATAAATAAATAAAATTTGAAAAATTTGAAAATTGTACGCAATGATTTAGTAATACAATTTTCCTACAAATTTATAAGAAATAAAATTTTCTTAGATTGAATTAAATATATAAGTGTTTTAGTAATGTGGATTGGGTCGGGTCGGGTATGATATGGGTCAAGAAATTTGCACTACGCATAAATGGGTCATAAACGGGTTAATGGGTCAATTTGAGTTGGACCATTTATGACCCGACCCAAACTCGACCCAACCTAGAAATTTGATAGGTCTAGTTGGCACTAAGAAAATAAGAAAATAAAATATTTGAAAAATTAAAATAGCACAAAAATTTGGCTATGCCATTGACATCTTATACGACCGACATCCACATGTACGATTGCCGGCCAAAATTGGCCGGAAGAATTACATGGGCAAATCATCAAAAGTTTTATGATTAAATTTGTCAAAATGAAAGGTTTATTGTGATTGAATGGGATTTTGTATAATATATTTAGAACATTTTTTTTATAATTTTTCCTCTCTATAGATATTAATGGAGTTATTGAAATGAAATCTAAGCCTGATAAAGAGATCCATCTTCTATATAATTAGCCAAAACCACTTTTTATTTTGCTTTTTCATGGGCAAATGGACATCTCAAGTGTCAATATTTGTATACGGTGCTCACTTTGGTACTAATATTTTTTTGATCACTTAAGTACTAATTTTTTTTTAAAAAATAATTTAATTACCAACTTCGATAAGGTTGTCGAAATTTCTTGCCATTGACACTAAAATGATCATTTTTTTCTTCAATTTGGTACTAAAGTGATCGTTTTTTTTTTTGGATCACTTAAATGTTAGCATTTTTTTAGAAAAGGTTATGTAAGTGTCAAATTCGGTGAAATCGTAGGAATTTCTCATCGTTGACACTAAAGTGATCGTTTTTCTCAAATTTGGCACTTAAGTGATTTCAAAAAAATATTGACGTCAAAGTGAGCGTTGTACACAAATATTGATACTTGAATAATAAAAACAAATGAATTAATTCTTCTAATTACGGCGTATTAAATAATAAAAACAAATCTAATATAATTAGCACGAATCTTATAACTTTTCATAGCACTCCTTTCTCATGGAATCACCCATTTTCTTCTCATAAATCACCTGACTTTTCATATGCACCGATGGTAGTGTATATATTAATCAAGAGCAATCTCTAGTGTAAAGCAAATCGAGCATCACCAACCTCAAATTCCAATCCAAGAAATTTTAATAATATTATGTTGCCTTCCAAGAATAATAATCACACTTTTTCAAAATTGGTAATTTGAAAGTACCTGCTAGCAATTATATTGTCAAATATTCATTCATCAATTTTACGCTAAATTTAAAGGGCCACGCTTTTTCCATTCTCTTTTACACTGATAGTCTAATACACTCCATATTATAATGTTTTGATCATTATATCCTTTGTGGGCTAAGGTCCTTTTATTTGCTTTATTCCTTTTCTTTCCTTGCGGGTCTCACTCCTTCTTCTTCTTACTTTCGCCTATTCTTGTTGTGATTAGTAACACCCTTCTTTTGGCGATTATGAAGATAAAGAGTAATGGCAATGGTAAACAACGACGAAGAAGAAGAAGGTAATCCTGCTACCTCAAACCAATTGGAGCGTCACCACCTTCGATCAATCAACATCACCATCATCATTCACTTACTTGCTTCCAAGGAACTTTCCTCCTGGCTTTGGCATGCCGCTGCCACTCTCCTCCACCTCCTTGAATCCCACCTTTTCGACCCCACAAAGATCCCCCTCTCCTCGATCCTCGCCAATCGCCGCTGCTGCTCTTGCCATTGGCGGCTCAGCATCCCCAAGCTTGAATCCGACATCAGCCTCATTAGGATCGTAGTCGTAGTCCCGCTTGGTGCCTACACTTGCACGTGGCCCTTAATCTCCAGTTCTGCATTGACACGAGCACCATAGGAGGAGTGGTCAGCATCACGCCGCTTAAGTGAGGGGGAAGCGGAGGACGTCAGGGCTTTGGGGGAGGAGTACCACGTGATCCTAAACCGAAGGTGGTGTACTAGGATCACCTGTATGAGCTGCTGTTCCAGATGCCGCGATGGTTGTCTGAAGGGAACGAGAGCAGGAGGAGGGGATGGTGTTGTGACGGCTTGCTTGAAGGGATGGAAGGTGTTCGACGTGGAGTCGATGCACACGGAGGAGCCGCGAAGGGGCCGACGATCAAGGTCGTTGTTTAAGAATGTTCCCTGTGTAACGCATCCGATCTTCACCTAAAGAGTACACAGTGAGAGACCTGGAGGGGGAAATTTGAATCATAATCATAAGTCCTTTTCTATAAGCAAATTTTCGGAGCATCCCACAAGGCCCGAGTAATTCTTTTGGTTGCCTGAGTAATTGCCAATTGGTTTCCGCGATTCCTAGTCAAGCATTTAGGCTTTTATATCCAGATTTCACCTATAGAAATCTGCCTCAATTCTTCTCATCCACAGTTATTTGAGCCGTAAATAATCTGAAGCATCAACTCTGGCGGGGCTAAATTTTTAATTGTTTCATGTGGATTTTGTCCTCCAACTGCTGCTTCATGCAAAGTAGAGCGTGCCTAGATGTATGCTCGCTCATTCCCTTCCCATCTTTGCATGAGAGCGAGTTTGATTGGCCCTGTTGTTTTGCCAGCAAGTTGTTATTGTCACATGCTCGAAGTTCGATCTTAAAGAAATGCTCGAAAATTTCCCTTCTCGTCTAGGAAAAGGTCTGTGAAACACACATGAAACACACATAGTGAATAAACATAAGTAAGAAGGAGGAGTGAGACCCGCATGGAAAAGAAAAAAAAATGAATAAATCGATAAAAACGACACTATATATATTAAAAAAATGAGGGACCCACAAAAGATAAAATAGTCAAAATACCGTGATAAGGTGTTTATTAGTGAAAAAGGGAGCGAAAGAAGTATGGCCCAAGTTGAATCATCCCCATTGTCAACAATCTAAATTCGATTTCTAAAATCGATAAATGACAACTTGTTTCACCGTTTCTTTACTAGTTATTCTTATTCCCCCCTTTGCACTGACATATATGGAGAACTTTTTTTCAATAGAATTGAATAAATCTAACTTGTCATTTGCCAATGTTAATTCTTAGCATTATCTATCAATGCGGACCATTAAAATAACATTGGCCTATTTAGATAAATGATTGAACTACTTTATTAATGTCTATGCACTCAATTTGAGAAGGCAATCATGGAAATAAATCTTTCCATCGTTTTTGTTAAAATTAAATTATTAGAAAATTATCCAAAATAAATTGTATTGTTTTGCGTTTGGAAGGCATCAAGTAGTGCCAAATTTAGTAGGGTATAGTTCGAGTTTCATCTATTCTTATCTATCTTCTATTTACACGGTCAAGTCAAAAGTAGGTTTGATATCATCATAAAATTTTCCATTTAGCCCCCATCTAGAGATGATTGTTGATATTATAATGCAATAGCTAATGCTCCGTTTAGTTGAATGTCGGTTACGCTATATTATTGGCTACCGATTCGTGTTACACCCCAGGCCTTCGATAGCACGGGGTGGAAACAAGCGAAATCATAATATTACATATTTTTTTTCTCCATACAATGAAAAAATAATTACGTATGCCTCGTAGCGCGCCTAAATGAAAACTAGTGAAACAACCCCGGTAACTAATTCCAAGATTTGGCTGATTAGTTTTACTATGATCTTGTTGTAATTTTGATTTTAATTTTTAAGCACCGTTTATTTCGTGAAAAAAATGAGTGATTTGAAAAATATTTTTTAAAAAAAAGATCGCTCATATCACTTGCAAAAATTAATGGACGAAAAACAGTTTCATATGCTTTGACGTAAATTATTGTCGATAATGAAAATATTTTCATCGACTAATTATTTGAAGTGATATATGCGATTATTTTTAGAAAAATATTTTCAAAATAACTCATTTTTTGATGAGTCAAACGGAGTCTTATTATAACATTATGATCTTACGGTTGCTTTTTATTGTCGTTTGCGTATTGATCATAATATTTACTTGATATTCTCATGACCCCACGCTTAACTTCTTCCTTATGTCTAATTGGTTAGTGATAGGTTAATCTAATGTTTAAGCTTCAATGATTAATAAATTTATTTTTTTCATTTTTATTCTTTATAGCAATAAATTTCTTGTTTTTTATTTTCTTGGTCGACAAGAAATTTCTTGCTAACGATACCTTTTTTTCCTTATCCTTTTCACATGCACCGAAGAAAACAAAAATTGGGAGTCCAATCCGGATTTTTCTGGATCTTTTCCAACTGATGATGTAACGAATGACGTCACCGTGACCTTTGATTCGGAGATTTTTCTCCTATTTAAACCTCCCCCCATCCCCCACGTCTTTGCACACCATCGGATTCGGAAATCGTTCTCTTCCTCAAATCTCGTTCTGTTTTTCCCAATTCTCTCTCGATTCGTCATCGCCAAGCTCTGAAGATGCAGATCTTCGTCAAAACCCTAACCGGCAAGACCATCACTCTCGAGGTGGAGAGCTCCGACACGATCGACAACGTCAAGGCCAAGATCCAGGACAAGGAGGGCATCCCGCCGGATCAGCAGCGCCTCATCTTCGCCGGCAAGCAGCTCGAGGACGGCCGTACCCTCGCCGACTACAACATCCAGAAGGAGTCCACGCTTCACCTCGTGCTCAGGCTTCGCGGTGGCATGCAGATCTTCGTCAAGACCCTCACCGGGAAGACCATCACGCTCGAGGTCGAGAGCTCCGACACGATCGACAACGTCAAGGCCAAGATCCAGGACAAGGAGGGCATCCCGCCGGATCAGCAGCGTCTGATCTTCGCCGGCAAGCAGCTCGAGGACGGCAGGACCCTCGCCGATTACAACATCCAGAAAGAGTCCACGCTTCACCTTGTCCTTAGGCTCCGCGGAGGTATGCAGATCTTCGTCAAGACCCTGACCGGCAAGACTATCACGCTCGAGGTCGAGAGCTCGGACACGATCGACAACGTCAAGGCCAAGATACAAGACAAGGAAGGCATCCCTCCAGACCAGCAGAGGCTCATCTTCGCCGGGAAGCAGCTGGAAGACGGCCGCACCCTTGCTGATTATAACATTCAGAAGGAGTCGACCCTCCATCTCGTGCTGCGGTTGAGGGGAGGTATGCAGATCTTCGTGAAGACCCTGACTGGGAAGACCATCACGCTCGAGGTCGAGAGCTCGGACACGATCGACAACGTCAAGGCGAAGATACAAGACAAGGAAGGCATCCCACCGGACCAGCAGCGGCTCATCTTCGCCGGGAAGCAGCTGGAAGACGGCCGCACCCTTGCTGATTACAATATCCAGAAAGAGTCGACCCTCCATCTCGTGCTGCGGCTGAGGGGAGGTATGCAGATCTTCGTGAAGACCCTGACTGGGAAGACAATCACTCTGGAGGTGGAGAGCTCGGACACAATCGACAATGTGAAGGCCAAGATTCAGGACAAGGAGGGTATTCCACCGGATCAACAGCGGCTGATCTTCGCTGGGAAGCAGCTGGAGGATGGTCGCACCCTCGCCGATTACAATATCCAGAAGGAGTCTACCCTGCACCTTGTTCTCCGTCTCCGCGGCGGCTGTTTCTGAAGAGACGGGCATGTCCTCTTTCTGATAAAGTCAGGAGTCCTCACAGTCGTCTTGTGATTTCATCTGGTGTCATGGTGCTTAAAAGTGGCCATTTTTCAGTAGTATAAGCTTGTTAGCCATAGCTGGTTCTGGTGTAGTTTTTCTTTAATGTGAATCATGAATGAATAAACCTTTGAATATGCACAACTTAATTCTTCTCCACCTCCGCCTCCCCCCCTCTTCCTCTTTCTCTCTCGAATCATATTTCATTAAACATGTTGTACACCTGCACATGATCTAATGATCGATTTTTTCGGCTTCAATCCTGCTCACCAAGCGTGAGAGTTTTCTACTGCTGCTCCTAAACAATTCTTGTCCTGCGCTGCCGGAATACTTTTAGATCTCCTGTGGTGAAAGGATACAATTTTAAGGGGTACTAAAGTTGGTTTCTCTTGATAATGTCTTTCTTGATTATGAAATACATCTCTGTTCATCTCATGGATTGGTCAGAATTGATTGTCAGAAGGGGCGGGGTGGGGAAGAAGAGGAGGAAAATTTATACCAGTGATAACTCGTGCATCTCTCCTGCTGTGGAACTATTGGACTACTTGATGAAGCTATATGCTCCCTTTTGTATGGTACAAAGAACCAATGGCTATGATTTCTCAAGTTGTCGGTATATGAAAATTGATGGTCACAGAAGTCACTTTTTGCTTTGTGCACTCAGCGAGAGCATCTCGTTGCTGGATCCACTAGATCTTAACAATGGATCCACTGCTTTCAAAGCTTAATTAGTATAAATATGTTGAGTATGGGGTGAGCAAAGAACCAGAACTTTGATTTTTTGCTTGTACAAGTGGTTTTATGGTAAGAAAGTTGTCTGCCTGGATTTGTTAGATTCATAGTTAAGTTACTGATGAATGTGGCATGACCAGCACATCACAAGAGTTTACAAATTCTGTACTTTCTGCTTCTTCTGCTGAAAAAGCTCCTATAGTGCATTAGTATTCTATTGATCAAGGAGTCTGAAGTTTAAAGTGCCAATCATGGTCACAGAATGAAAAATTCCAGTTTTGCTACGCCTTGTTCTCCTCTGCCTCCGTGCTGGCAATTTCCAAGGAGACAAAGTTTCCATTTTTCGTACTGTTTCGTCTGGTTTCGTGGTGCTTGAAAGGAGTAAGCTCCATCATAGAAGTACAATACTTCTTGCTCAAAGTTTGTGTAGTTTTTGTCGATTTTGTATATGGATGAAGGAACCTTGTTTCCATATGGCCTTGTTTTTTCCGTGCTTCTGATGTCTGCATTTGCATAAAGTCTCTTTCACTTTGTTATATGGTTAAGATGACTACTGCAATTTGCTCTACTGGACCCGAGAAATTCCTTTTAGGTCTACTAACAAGTCGTTTTACTACTTGAGAGATCTTGGAAGTCTCCTGTAGTTAAGAGTTAATATATTACAGTTGAAATTACTATGTTGTTACCATTTGATGTTGACTATTGACATTGAAAAACAGAATGGAGGAATATACTATGCTCGGGGTCGATAGCTCTGACACGATTGACAATGTCAAGGCCAAAATCCTGCTGGATCAGCAGTGTCTGATCTTTGCCAGAAAGCAGCTCAAGGACAGTAGGACCCTTGCCCGGAAGGAGTCGATGCTCCACCTCGTCCTGAGGCTTGCGATGCAGATCTTGGTCAAGACCCTGACCAGGAAGACGATCATTCTCAAGGTGGAGAGCTCCACGATTGACAATGTGAAGGTGAAGATTCAGGACGAGGAGGGGATTCCCGCCGGATGAGCAGGAGGCTCATCTTCACACCCTTGCCGGTTACAATATCCAGAAGGAGTCTACCCTGAACCTTGTTCTCCACCTCCGTGGCGGCAATTTCTGATGTAATGGGTGAGGCTTCTGATGAATGCAAGAGTTCTTCAGCCATGATGAGAGATTGCTCTTGTGGTCACAAAAGTTCTCTGCTATTTTTCCGTTAACAATTTGGGTCATGATGGGATGCTGGAGATCTTATGCATCTCTGAAATTCGAAGTGATTCATGTACTTGTAATTTGAAAGATTGAACGGTTTTTTCATTGATTAGGTTGAATAAATTTTCTGACTGGAGAGGAGGAACGGAGAGGTGCAGGAACCAAAATTGGGGTGAAATTATATCCTGGTCTTGTGAAATTAGAGCTTCCTCAAATCGATATGCGGAATCTTGTAAGGCCTATAACTTTCTCCAGTTGCTTGATATATCAATGTCGAATTACTGCTATGCATTCCAACATATTCTAGGAGCCTGCTGAGTAAGTTATCCTCTCTTTATTCCAGTTGAGTGCCCGTTGCCCTACTCCTTCTTCAAACCCAATTCTTACTTTTCATGATAGAGTCTCTAGTCAGTGATGGAACTTGATCCACAAACAATGAACAAATGCCTCAAGGTGCTGAGAGAGGGGCAAGTAATTTCCTGAATTGATGTAATGAACCAGTGGCCAAGGAAGCAGAGCTCTCATTTCTTTTTCTAAAGCTGGTTCCAAGGTAAAGAGAGTGTCCGCTTGTCAATAACATCTTGATGGGCTGGTTTTGGTGCTTGGAATACTGGTTTCTGAACTAAAAATGCTTTTCTACACTCACAGTGAAGTAAGGGAATCCTTCAGAAGCTCTAATAGCAAAGGACGCGCTTGTACTTCGCAAGTTTGCAGTTTCAGCAGCAAATATCAAGTGGATATGGATCTTCTGTGCAGGCAAGGCATTTGATATGCATCAGCTTCTCTTTTATTGCCCCTGAGATGCAATCAGTGCTATTTTCAAGCTTAAAAGTCTTGATTCTGCCGAATCTTTTTGTAATACTTGAAAAGTATCTTTGCTTGGTTAGTTTGCAGCTCTGCAGATGAAAGTTCTGATGTGAGTTGATTTGGCTTAGAAAGAATTACAAGTAAAAAACCTTCATTTGCATATGTGGGGCGTGGAAAGTCAGGATATTCTGATGTCATTACCGGTTGAATTTGATTTATTTCTTGATTCGACTCCAGCATGAAGTTCTTTAGCATTCTGGTTTCACATTTGAGCTTGCATACCTGTACCTGGAAACCCTACATCGGGAACGCATATCGACAGAGAAGCAGAGTTCCCTAATCCCTCAGCACTTAGCTAAATTGGACCTTTCTTGCCAGTGACCACTTGGTGTGGGCCAATCCGGTTGGATCCGGATCCCACCCTTGCAACTTTGAAAAGTTAATGACTAGTGTAAGATTTTCTTAATTATCTGTGGCTTTGGAAAATTACCAAAAATGCTGAAAAATTACAAATAACTAAGAGGAAAGAGTTTAATTTCGTTCTGAAGACATGATTTAAGCGAGTTTTTGCAATGCTATTTGCTTATCTTTATGCCAGCATTTCAATTCATTTCAGCAGTATAAGGATGCTATTTGCAAACTATTGTGGCATACATTCAAATTCTCTAATTTTGCAGAGAGACCGAGAGCGTACCTGACAAGGATGTGACTCCATCATGACCAAGGCCGGCCGGTGAGGAATCAGTTGAATATCGGCTTCTCCTATCCATTATTCTCGAGCATTATGTAGGTATTGAGAGGGACATTTCTCTTTTAGAGCGGATTGGACGACTGAGCAGTTGCAGCTTTTCATTTCATGTGGGGGTAAGCTACTTCTGAGTTGCCAAGCTTTTTGGTTACCCCGACAATCCGTTCACCAAGCTTTTGGGCCAGTCAGTTCGTGATGGATTCAGCTTCTGTCTTGCTAAGCATGTCAAAATTGGTGTTTGGCATTGGCACTGTGAAAAACTTTGAGGGTTGAATATGACAGCAGCTTTATTCATCTGTTAAATGAAGGAAAAAAACGCTTGGCAGTGAATCTTGTGGTATGTACATTGGTTGAAAAGAAAGAGTCAGTGACATTATGTATTCACATTGTTGAGCCTTGGGGTACTTCATGAATTGCCTATCGGGCGATTGCCGTCTTTTCTGTTTTATTAAGCTATCTCCAGGCTCATAGAGATGATATAATATCATGAAGTATAGAACAATGTTGCAGCATGGGATGCATGCGCAGCTCATTTGATCTTAACTCAACTAGGATCACATAGGTTAAAAGATCAGGGATGATTTGATGGAGGGTTGGACGTAATAATTCCAGCTCTAATGCATGGGAACTTTTTGTGTTTCTAGGAAGCACAAGATTACCATTGAAAATTATTGCAGTGACTGAAATTACTTTCATACTGGTTGAAACATCGGACAATTTAGACTCTGCTAAGGTTACTTTTCAGGACAAGGGCATATTTGCGTGGTTGTCACTTCATATTTTGCCCCCGTATTTGATCTATCATAAAAAAGTTGCGATTTCCCGGTTTGGACTGTACATCCTGAAACGAGGGGTTGCAAGCATCCAACGCTACAAAAATCAGGTGAAACTAATGTCGGGGAGGAAGTAATCTCCGGCCAAATTTCAGTCAAACCTTCCGACGCTCGAAGAGTAGTCCCAGTGCGCAAAACCGTACTTTAGAGTTCTGAGAATCGAACGAGAATTTCCAAACTAAGTCATAGTGAAAAGTGATTTTTGAGAATGGTCAGTTACCCGATTGTTGTCCGAGCCTTCTGACATGCCCCCTTGACTATTGCTTGGAATGATACATGCAAGACATACGAGAGAAGAGGCTGGACGTACACTGCTAAATTTGCTGAGTTGCTCACAATAATCACTTCCTTGCTTTTGTGGTTGTTACCCACAACTTGTGTCGATATGAGTGAATTGGGTGATTGTGATTCTTCAATGCCTTCCACAGTTTCAGCTTGTTTGTCGTGAACGGTGATTCGATTGACGATAAAGAATGTCGGTTATATTGTTGTTAGGAGAACTTTGTGTTAGTGTGGATCAACTAACATGGAAATCTAGTAACTTTAGGTTCTACACATTCAAGACTACAAAGGCAAAAATTTTCATGTCTGTCTGAGGACCATTCTGTTGTACGGACACTGAAAGAATAGTCCTGTTATTGCAACACTCCTGTGAACTTCATTTACAAAGGTTGTCTCCTGCCGATCAAGTGCGTGTTTTCCTACAAAGCATCTTTACATTCAAAATCTTCGCATAGTTTTATAAGGAGAGGAAAGTTTCGGCACAGCTAAAGCCTACACCACTTCGTTTCTCGTCTTCTTTGTTTCTTCTTCGGCTTTTTGTACTACATTTTCTGCCCTCTTCTTGCTCTTTTGTATGCTCAACATTCAAGCTTTGATTCTTTTCTCAAAAGAGAAATCCGCCGAGCAAATGTCCATTTCATGTTGAGCCTGATCAGCATGTTGCACCTTCATCTCGACGTCACCACGCTCCTCATTCCAGCACGGAGGCGAGTTCGGGCCATCGGTCTCAAAACCCTCGTTTCCGAAGTTGGATGTCCTAGGAGTCGTCGGCATGCTGTCGAGCTCTGACTTGTAGTGCTGCAACAGGTGGACTGGGGACACTCCGCGACCCGGTGTTCCAGGCCTACTGGAGAACGGTGTGACTGATCCACGATTTTGCTTTAACTGCTTCTTCGCGCCCTGGTGCCAACTGCGTAGAGCGTTGGCCACTCGTTCGTTAAAGATGGTAGGCTTCATGTTCGAGCCCATCTGATATGGGAAAGAAGCAGCAAGTTAGATCATCCAGTCCCATTGTAGAAAAGTAGCATCTGATAAGGAAGTGAGAAGCATCACATATCCCACTGGGCGGACTAGTTGATGAGCAAGCTCGAATGGGAAGCTCACCTGCGTTACTAGTGCATAGAGAGGAAGAGTCACATAGCTGCATAATATTTGGATCAAGACCCTGCTCAAATGACAGAATGATTATCAACCATCGTGAGCTTTCCTTTAACACGCGCAATGGTACTATGTTAACGAGTTTATACCCCATCGATATCCTGATAATTACATCTTCCATCTTCTCATGGTAGCATGATCTCAAGCCGAACTCGTACTGAAATGGAACATGAAAAAACACAGAAGAGTCAGCAGGCGGTTGGGCCTGGAATTCACCAAGATGAATGAACAAGTTTGTTCCATAAAGAGAAAAAAATTAGCACGATGACTAACCCAAGTCCAAGCAAAGAAAGCAAGCTGAAAGGCATTCTGTGAGGACCAGAGACAAGTTAGCACCAAAAGTGTCAGCATGATTTTGAATGCCAAAATCATGAGATGAGTTGATTGAGTTTCGGGAAGTTGACCTGGAAGAGAACGAAGTGGATGAGGTAGAGCAAGATACGGGGCCGGTTGAACCAGAAGAGATCATCTCCAGGCTTAACCACAGGTGTTCCCTTAACAACTTGCCCTCTCTCTTGGATTCTCAGAGCCATCTTTGTTATGATAACTTGCAGTTTAGTCCCCACTAGCAGAATGATCTGCAAACATGTTAGGCAACCATTAGATTGTTTTTGTACCCGTTTGGAGGTGGATTTACTGTCCAATAGATTGCTCATAACTGAGCTTATTGAGCTTTCTCTTTAAGAAGTCTTGAATTCTCCATGATGGGAATAAGGCTTACAATTAGGGGAAGGAAGGGTAACCACAGATAGGCAAATGCTCCTGTCAAACATGATAAAGAGAAAAAAGATTGTCAAAACCAAGTTGCAACTGGGAACTCAAACATTACTGTTTAATTAAAGCGAAAATTCACTGAAGGCCGTAATGTTTATGCACTGAACACAGCCAAATCCTAAACATTTCATTCAACAAGACCGACTTCTAGATGTATTTTATTTTTTTTACACTAAAGTGCAAATTGTCCTCTGGTCACTTGCTATCCGTGATTGACTACCTGAAATCCGGAAATTGCTTGCGTGGCAATTGGATAATTGATGACCGGAAGCACTTAATTTTGCTTTTCGGATTTTGGAAATAATGGTAGCAGTTGAGCAGTTTATGACTAGATTGAACTCCTTAAATCAGGCTTTGCTTTTCCACAGCAAGCATGAAATTAGATTTTGAATGGGAGCTAAAGCTGGAAATAAAAGCACTTAATTTGGTTACCATGGGTGTTGGAGAGCAGGAAGAAGATGGCAAATAACCAGATTATTGGGCTGCAAAAGGAAGAAAATAAGCTGTTATCTGCCAAAGCAATGAGAAAAGTTCTGTTGATTTTGGCAGAGCAAAGTCAACAGGTGATAAGAGAGCTGCAATTTGAGGACCTTGACCTCATGTTCAAGCTTGGAGCATGAAAGTTCCAACCAAACCACAAAACTAATTAATGAACTGCTGAAAAATGTGGAGACTTCATCTACCTGATCCCAACAACTACTATAAAGTCCTCTTCAAGTGTTCTCTTGATGTACTTTTGAAAATTGAACTTCGCATGACTTTGAGGGGCGAGATGAGCCTGGGAAATTCAGTAACAAAAGGCGAATAATCATCTGATAAAAAACTTCAGAACATAAATATAGTCGATCTGCTGATGGGATGTAATTAGATGAAACTTACGATGATGAATCCATGGCGAAGTGTTAAGTAATCGACCTTGGGGACCGATCTAACAAACTGCCTAAGGAAACAGACCTGCAAGTAATGACATAAGTGTATGATCAAACTCAATGCTCCGGCAGAAGCCAAACATCTTGGACGAAATAGTTTCTTGGAAATTCTTACTATCCAAAGCAGGATTGTCGAGTGGCTCCAGCAACTCAAGTGCCTTCGCCCGAACGAAGTGTCTCTTGCGAATCTAAATCTCTCTGGGTCTGTGTACAAATTGATCAGACACTATTACCATTGTACGCTGACCATGATAAATCACTGTTTACAGTTAAACGAATGAAAGTTTGATCATAAAAATGAGGCCTTGATTTCTTCAAACTGTCAATGAGGACCATGTGTTAAATTCATAGGAATGCAAATATTACATCATCCACTAAGATCAGAAAATAGCGTTCTGGCTTTGTCTGTGAACCTTTTGATAGATGAAGTAACAAGAGATTAGGGCCTTCTAATTTCATGTATGGAGGGGATTACAGAACTTTGCAACACCATGTCCTATGCAAGTGTACATATAACCCCCAGAATCAAGATTACATGGATCAAACATTAATCATCTCCTCTGCATCTTGATATCAATTAACATTCACCAATGAGGTTAAAACGGTTTAATCGTGCAAGAACCCAAAACGCCTTGCAGGCTCGTGTTTGACAATTGCGTGCAGTTACATGACAGAGGTAAATTGACGAGCATAATTAGATTTTGCACAAACTACCATGTCCCAGCAACCTTATGCATAATTTAGAAACATTGCTTGGTCCGAATCACGTATATATATGATCCCTTTTTCTTCGCCTTTTACTGTGTTATCTGTTGCGAGTTAGGAGTCGTTCTTCTGAAATTTCAACAATCTGGCTTGAGCATCCATTTTTCCTTTCAAAACTTGAAGCTAACTCAGAAGGGAAAAAAAAGGGCCTCCCAATGCATTTCGGGTGATAAATTAGTTATACCTACCATGTGAAAATTGGTAGTCAACCGTCTTCGTTTCCTTCTCCCACTTCTTCCACTTCCTCATCTGCAATAACCCAAAACACGAAATCACAATCGAAACATTTTTTTCTCCTCATCAAACTTTTTAACAGTACTTCATGTAGATACCTTAGCGCTACCCAAGGCCAAGGTAATTATACAGTAGAGCACATGGAAGACCGCCAACACAAATATGAATATGTGAAGCTGGTGAATCCCATCTTGGGACACAAACGGCACCTTTCCCTATAACAACAGCAAGTAAAGTCACGCACATACACATCGTCGGATCTTGAAAGATCATCAAACATAACACATGCTCCATCTGCAGATGTTCGCCTTATCTATTTGTTATTATGGTCTTTTTTAGCTGGTCAAGTTCCACACTCTTTCACCATGTCAAAACCAGAAAATAGTTCAAAGAGTTGAAAAAACAGAGATGGGTGGAAAAAAATGAGTGCCCCAAAACAGCTGAAACGTCGTGGTATACTAAACCAAACCCTCCATTCAGACCGTCTCTAAGGTTGGAGGTTTTGAAGCTTTGGCTTTAACCATTTTAAAGTAGTTTAAAGAGTTGAAAATATAGGTGTGGGTGGACCCCCTTGGCAGCTGAAATATAAGACCAAATTCACCCTCCAGCAGCACTAAATTATGATCTTGATCGTCTTTAAGTTTGGAGTTTTCGAAGCTTCGAACTTCCTGAACCCTTAGAGAAGCCGAAGGAAAGGAATTAATGGCAAGATGGGTTTCGAAGGATAATAAGATGATTGCCTTGGGGCTACATTTGTCGTATCCAGCGGCAGCTAAACCTCTGCGAGTATTCTGACGACCAAAAGCTTGTGTGGCGTTGGAGAGGCTCAGGAGGAGCCGCCGTCTTCTTCCGCCGTCGTCTTCGTCGTCTTCTTGATCGTCCGAGTTCAATTTGGACTCCTGTTTGGGGCTGCATGGATGCCAAGTGGCTCCCAGCGACTCGGATATGCATATGTCGGAGATGGGCCCTTGGCCCACCGTCAGGAGCAGCGATATGAAGCCCAACAACATGAGTTCTGAGAGCGTAAACAAGTCAATAATGGTATATACACCCGTATAACTGAAACTGCAGATTTGATCTGATTGTAAACATCTCTGGTCACTGCATGATTAACTCATGTTTCAAGCTGGATCTAACTCAGAAAATTTCATTTTAGAAGAAGCGAATATTATCTATTAATATGATGGCTTTCTCTCTTTGATGTCGGGATTTGATCGATGACTCATAATCGACTTTTTCCTCAAAATAGGTTGATCGATCAACAATAATAATTATGAGAGTGCATGACTCGAAAGTTCAAACTCAAACTACTGCATAAGACATTTAGTCCAACGAGTTATAATGGCTTGAATTTTTAATTCCCCTGCCTGCTTATGGAAAAAGCATCATCGGTCAGTGACATGATTGCAATCAAGACATATATGACTTCTCGGTTGCCAAATGCTGAAAAATGACTTCTCTGAAGTCTAAAGCCAAACGGTCTCATTTTCAGAAGGAAGAGGGGGTTTGGAGGAGGAGAGGAGAGACCTGATTTTATCTTCTCAAGTGCTTCGTAAAGAGCTTTCTTGTGCCTCTTAGTTAACCACTGCAAGGATGCCACAGCAATGGGAAGAGAGAAAATGGAAACAGTGAGCAATGGTCTCTGTCATGAACTGATGAAACTATGCGAGAGACAGAGAGAGACAGAGAGAGAGTGAATATTTGGAATATCTCCCATGTGTATGGGGGTATTCTTGCGTACCTTGCCAATCAAATGAATGATGTACTCGATGATAATGGAGATCAAAACAAGGACGAAGCAAACAACCGCCACGGCCCAAGTCGGCGTTTCCTCCAGCGACCGTCCTCCCGCCTCTCCCGCCATCTCTCTCTCTCTCTCTCTCTCTCTCTCTCTCTCTCTCTCTCTCTCTCTCAAAAGAGTGTGCTCAAATTGAAAGAGAGAGAGGAGAGAGAAGGTCTCCTTATGGTATGGATGGGGTTCAAGGGAAGTGAAGAGGGATCAAATATATAGAGGAAGGAAATGGAGGCGGGTCGGTGGGGGGCGATGAAGAGGGGGCGGGGGGTTTGGGAAGACTTTGACTTCGTGAAGGGAACGGTGCGACTGTGTTATCAAGACTGGCATGGATGGGCCACCCATGATCTCCATCTACTCATAACAGAGATTATTTCTAAACACCATCCTCACTTTCTCCCTCTGTCATTTTCCTCTCGATTTGCTCTGCAAATTTGGCGCATGAGAAAGCTGATTTCTTTTCTTTGACCGCTTACAACTAGGAAAGGTGATAACTGGTAACCGTTTAAGACCACTGAGCCAGGTTTGAAACGTGCACCTGCTGCCCATTGTTGTTGCTTGCTCCTATCGCTCACAATCAATGCATAAAAAAGAAAAGAAAATCATCTTGTTGCCCGTATGTTGGCGGCATTAACACTAGCGAGATTTATTTATGGAGCGACCGCGTAAACTCCTTTTGATCGCTTGTTGTTGCCGCTCCTTCGGTGATGTGTTGTCGTCTCCGCGAAGCCTCGGCCGCCCCTCCAAATCGGCTCCACGACCATGCCATCACGGTTTTCGACTCCATTTGATTATTCAAGCCCCTCATCGACGGATTTCACGTACGTAATATTAATAGAATTTGCGCGAAGCTAATGGATATTGTAATTCAAGTACAATGTAAGAAGAATAAATTACCATAGAAATCAATGATAAACAATAAAGAACACTGAAAATTTGAGTGATTCAATCCGAGTGTCGAGATACTTAATCCAACGTAAGAGCCAACCACAAAGAAATCCACCATGAATCTCGTTGATTACAAAATTACAATTGTTCAAGTATTTTCTAACCTTAGGTTACATCCAAAGAAAATTCACAAGTGTTATCTTACAAATTCTTTCGTAAAACTCACTTACAAAACTCACGAAAAGAAAACACTAGTACTCATGTCATTTGGTGTAATGCTTAGCTTACGAAAAATCGTCGAGCCCCACGTCCAACTACGCTGAGAAAAAAAGGAAAGGACAGGACAACAAAAATCTTTTTGTTTGGACATTTTTGAAGTGACATGACATTGGAAAAGTATGAAGACAATAATAACTACTAACGTGCATGTTTACGGATTAGTCACATTAATGAACTCCTTCGCTTATTGCATTTCCCAAAATGGTGCCTATTGGGAATTTTTCTTTTCCATTTTTTAATCATGACAAGAGAATCTTCCCACTAAATGAATTTTTGAAATTTATTCTATGTCGAATGGCTCATTTAACATATTGTCGGTGCTTTTTATTTGATAAATTCACATATCTGATGATTCTATAAAGCTGCAATCAATAAGATCTTCCTAATCCTTCCTTTCCAAAAGAAAAAAATGTGAAATTCTTTTGTTTTTTTACTGGGATCAAGAGATTGGATCTACTCGTAAAAAAAAAAAAAATACTTGGATGATAAAAAACTCACTTCTTGGTCTTCGACCCCTTCGGTGAATACGAACGCCCCCAATCGGTGTAATTGAATGTATCTATTTATCTATCTTTTGACTCGAACTAGAAGCAGATTTGAAAAAGGATCTTAGAGTATATAATTTCTCTTTTGGGGAGGTAAATTTTCTTGCAATTTATCTTTCTTAGGAATTGCGTAAATGCTATTACCCAAAAAATAATAATAATCCCAAAGACGATGCAAGAGGCAATCATCGTTCCTCATGTCCTTTGACTCTTGCACACACACACGTGTCTTTATTGGACTTCAATTCATTGAATTGTTTCACTAGTTCGACTTCTATTTGACTTCTACATGCCGTGTTCTCACGGAGATTGTTCTTGGCTTAAGGGACGAATTTGGAATCACAGATTTGATCCCCGATTAAGAAATTCTTCTTAGGTGAAAAAAAAGAAAAGTAATCATAAGGGTTAATACCATTAAAAATCTCAAATCGATATCCGAGGGCACATTTATCAAAAACTAACTTTCTCTTTGAAAACATTTCGGAGCTAGTATCCCCATCCGCATTTACCCTAAACTAATTTTTATCTCACAAAAAATTCCAAATTGGTATACACGACCCAAATCTGCCATCCACGTCGGATTCCAAACTGCTAACGGAGGATTGATTCGGGCCGAGGGTACTAATTCATAATTTTCGTGCTTTGAGGAATTGGGTAATTAAGTGCCGATTTGGGATTATTCATCAAAATGAAAAAAATTAGCTTGAGATGAATTTTCCATGTAATACTAATTTGAGATTTTTCAATGGCATTAACCCTGATCACAAACAGTGTCAAGCTACTAGCATACGGTGCACAATTGAATTAATCCGATGATTTCCAAAGAGTAAAACAAGTCATCTGCACATGAAAAACACAATGATTTTTTTCTCTTACAACCGATAGTAAGAAAATAAATCAAAAACATATCGACGGGGTTAAAAATCTTTGCAACTCGCCTATGTGTCCACACGAACTGGTCTAGTTTTCACAAGAATTCAAGACCATGTTGACCGAATTGAAAACAAAAAAGCTACTAATAACCAAGGAAATGCCAAATGAAAACGGAACAAAAAATAGAATATTCCAACAAGCAATTTGCAAAATTAATTTCATTACCTCATGTTAAGCGCCGGTAAATTCCGTCTAGAAGCGCGGGGGCCAGTTCTAGATGAATTCCAAAGCATGCACATATTGAATTCATCTAAGTCACATCGATTATCTAACTCCATACATCATAACCATAAAAAAAAATTTAAATTTTAAATGCCCTAACGTCAAACATGTTGAAGAGGGTACGAGGCAGGTGTAATAAAACTGCGGTTCAATGCATTTCGATTTTTTTGTTTTTTCTTTTCCGGTGTACGTCTCGTACAGTCAAAACAATAATAATAATAATAATAAATGGGGAGTGTAGAATTTCGACCAGAAAAATAAGAAGACGGGAATCAACCGCACGCCACTTGAATTGGAACGTTCTCTTAGTCCTCGCAATCGGAAGAGAAGAACGACAAAAAATGGCAACCGTGTGAAAGGACCGTTCGCATGACTAGGGGAGGCACATTGACTCCAACGGTGCTATTTCATGAATTTACTTGATGGAAAAAGCAGCAAGAGCATAACTTAAAAAAAAAAAAAAGGACATAAATTTATTGCACTTGTGCCAATTCAATCCCGAACTTTTTGCATATGTGCCGGTCTTTCCGACCAAGAAATTGATGATATGAACGCCGGCAGTCTTATGTGGCATTGACGCCGACGTGAATTTTTTATTTTATTTTCGCTGATCGCTGGGAGAGGGCTTGCGACCCTCCTCTAGATCTGAGCGAGGGTCGCAACCCTTGCCGGTGGCCGGCAAGGGCTCGTGAGCCCCAATCCAACAGCCGGTGGCCGGCGGCCTCCCGTTGACCATTAAAAAAAGAAATTGTAAAGGAGAAAAAGGCAAAAAACATTAAAAAAGATTCACGTGCGTGTCGGCAGTGTCACGTAGGATGGCCGGCGTCCATTTCATCGATTTTCTGTCAAAATTGATTTGAATGACTGAGTTGGCATAAATGCAAAAGTTTTAGGACTGAATTGGCAAACAAAAGGTTTAGAACTAAATGGCATAATTGCGATAGGTTTATGACTTTTTTGATAATTTTTTCGAATATTCTTTGACTCTTGAAAACTAGATTTGCATGGAGAAGAGGCCTTTGACCAATTTCAAGAATGTGTGTCGATATCATCATATTGGCAGAAGGTCCCGACTCAAAACTTTTTGGATATCAATGCAAGCTCCGTTTGATCTTGTTGGCGGATGAGAGCTTTGGCCTCCGTATTTTCGCAAAAAAGGAGTGATTTGGAAACCAATTTTTAGTAAATGATGGCTTATATCTCTTACAAAAATGGATGAATGAAAAATATTCTCGTCAACGCAAATGTATAGACATAAATTGTTGTTGCCGATGAAAAAAATTCATTTACTAATTATTTCAAGCGATATATCCAATCATTTTAAAGAAAATATCTTTCAAATCACTCATTATTTGTAAAATAAAAGGAGCCTTAATGCTTTCTAAAAATTTACTCATCACGATCTTCACTTTGAAGAATTTTATTAGGACGTTGCATGTGATTTGACACCGCCTCGATTGTCTACTAGTAACAGCGCACGCATTGTTCACGGACATAAGGAAAACGAGGAAAGGTCTATCAACCTTCAAGAATTGAAAGTAAAAGGACATTTTTCAGCAACAGTAACGTTTGACATGAATGTCGGTTATCATAATGTAATGGAATATGAAAACAGGCATAGTTTGAATTTAAACTTTGGAGACGAAAAGGGCGAAGGATGCTACCGTTTTAGAGTTAGTGGAGATCTTTCAAAGCAATCTTACTAGATGGATAATCATGAGGCAGAGAAGCTTTCCAGTGACTATTGTGGTATAGAAAGGGAGATGCAACCGATTGAACATGACTGTCCCCAATAACATACTTCTAGGATGGAACTCCACTAGCCTTGTCCAATAATTATCGGTCGGGATAGTCACATAATTAGTTCCTGAGCTTCGGTATAATGTATTATGTGGTACCTAAAATTCTAATTTGTTCAATGCGATCTCTAAATTTTAGCCTAATGTACAATATGATCCATGAACTTTTGATTTGTTCAATGCAGTTCATCAACTTTTAGTATATGTTCAATGTAATTTCCGAACTATATGAGAATGTTCAATATTGTTCTTCCATTAATTCAAGATGAAGGACAACATTTAACATTTTCATATAGTTTAGGGACAATATTGAATACCAATCAAAAGTTCGGGGGTCATATTGAACAAATTAAAATTTCAATGACTATATTGCACATTAGGCTAAAGTTTAGGAACCAAATCGAACAAATTAATTTATCATCGAGAACTTCAAAAGAACACACAATTTTTGGCTTTATACATGCTCTGTTTGTTTCATGAAATTGAATAATTTGAAAATTAATTTTCTAAAAACTATCGCTTGTATCTCTTACAAAAATGAATGAACTATAAATATTTTCATCGTTTGAGAAAATATTTAGACATAAATTATTGCCGACAATAAAAGTATCCATTGACTAATTATTTTAAGTAGTATATAAGTGATCATTTTTAGAAAAATATTATTCAAGTTACTTATTCTCCACGACACGAATGGAGTGGCGATAACACTTAATACTCACTCACACCGAAAGCACGTTAGGGGCCAATTTCACCACTGTTAATTTGGCGGAAAAACAGTTTCAATCGTGCTTCTTGAATTGCCCCTGATGCCTTGGCTCTATAGTCCTACCGTGCTTAATACATATGGTCCATCATAATGCAAAGTTTTAAATTTTAATGACTATTTGATGTGGTTTTTGATTTTGCGCTTCTCATGTTATATATTGAGATTTCCATATACAGGATTTTGTTTCAGCTCAAACCAAGTATTTATAAAGCCTAAACCGGCTTTGTCTTGTCTTAAATACCTAAATTCAAAATCTTCAAATTCATTGAGTGCCTATCACTTTCGAACTAATAAGAAAAATGATTCGAAACGATGTGGACACGAAATTCATTTTGTTATAACCTTTTAGAAACATTCGAAATTCATTAGGATTAAAGTTGGACTTTATAAACGGGTTCTTTTAATTATAACCTTTTAGAAACAACCTAAATATTCGGGCTGAATTGAAAAAATGTTTAAAACCATGGTCAAAAATGAATTTTGAATGTTCATGTATCTTCCGGTCCACATCTTTTGTTCGAAAGATTAGTTTTAAATATTATAACACCCGGACACGGAATGATTATTATTTGCACCCTAAGTGAACGACTCGAGAGGATTACCAAAGAAGTCCTAAACCTATTGCAAATGCCAATTCAGTCCTAAAACTATTTTTTTCTTGTTAATTAAGTCCTAAACCTTTTGTAATTATGCCAATTCAGTCCATTTAACCGGCCGATATTGACATGGCAATTCTAAATAATATTTTAACAATTTTCAAATTTTAAATTTATTTATTTATTTTGTCATTTTTTTTTGGGCCCGTAGGAGGCTGCCAGTCATCAAGTGAGTTCCGGTGACCGCCGGCCCCTAGGCATGGGCTTGCGAACCCTCACTAGCAACCGGTGAGGTCGCAGCCCTCTTCGGCAATTTATGACGCCGCCACCCTTGCCCACCTTCTCGGGCAGCCTCTTGTCGGGCCAACCAAAAAAAAAGAAAAAGAAAAAGATAGAAAACATATTAGAAAATAAAAATAAAATTTAAAAATTCAAAAAATAGTCAAATTATTAAAATATTAGTTAATTAATTAAAAAATTATCACGTTAGCTTCGGCGGTACCACATCAGCTTCGTTCGGTCAAATGAATTGAATTGATACTTTTGCAAAAGGTTAAGGAGGAAATTAGCAAAAAAAATGTTTAGAATTAAATAATTTCAATAGGTTTATGATTTTTTTTTGGTAATTTTTCTGAACAATTCATTACAAGTAGTTCAATTCACGGCCATTTGAGTTTAGAGTTGACGTTGGACTTTTTAGGCCTAGAAACCACCGTTCATGCACAACTTCGCATTCCCATGAGTGATTTCGGAATTTTAAAAGACTTTCTCAGCTTTCGAAAGAATAAAAATCTGGACAGATTTGGATTAGAACTATTTAGGGCCATCTTTAAACTGTACTTCAACTGAATTCACGTGAAACTATATGCCTTAAGCACTAGCTATTGCCTGAAGTGAATTTGATTTAAACACCTCGTTTTTAATTTGATTTACATGAGTTTGAATTTCCTCTTTGTTCAAACATTAGGAAATCAGTGTTCAAAGCGAAATTTAAAAATCTTAACGTTGTTCATATGAACAGGAACCATGTTGATGACCGAGACATTAGCTTAGGGCCCAAGCTAAAGTTCTCAAAGAGGGGAGATGCATTGGATTTGCGCGCAGGAGTCATACTTGTCTATGTGAGCTTGGTCTCTTGTGCACAATTGAATCATATGAACGATCAACTCTAGGAGATTATTGGATGCTTTGTAGTAGCATTACTCGTTACGAGTCTTAAGTCTTGGCCAAGTACTTATGTGGACTTATACTGCCTCTAAGTTAGTAAGGTAATAAAATTTCTGACTTCTGAAGTTGTGATTGTGAACTTTGATCAATGAATATTTCGAAAAGTGAGTATTGATTTCCACATGATTGAAATTAGGAAATTGGCTATCTTACATTTGCATTACTCATTGAAAGGTAGAACTTACATGTTATTTATCTTTGAGGAATCGAACTGCTTGGTTTACTAATATTGAACTATTCCTTGAAGGTTTGCTTAGATATATCTTTGGGAGTTAGATGTTACAACGTTGAATTTTAAATTCAATTTGGCGTAATAAAATAAGGAGGGATTCTCATCTTTAAAATTTGAAGAGGGATTCCTAGTCTCGAAAGGAGTGGTTAATTCACCGACTGTACCACTTATCTTGTTATATGTATCTTTTATTTTTTTGCACAAACGATTTCGGATTGATGACATTGTGGCTAGGAGTGAGCGGTTCGGTTCCTTCCAGATTCCAATTGGAACTTATCCATCGAAATCGGTTTCCCATTTTTTTAAACTTGGAACCCTACTTTGCATACCTTGAAACTTAGAACCTATCCTATCATAGGTTCTAAGATCGGTTCAAGGTCTACCTAGGTTCCATCTTTATTCTTAATTAAATGATTGAAGTAAATTATCACATCTAAGGATCAACATTTGCTTTTAAAATCCACTGGCCATAACTCTTATTTATATACACGAAGAATATGAAATATTAACAAAATAAAAGTCTCAGTCATGAGTATCTTCGAATATTGAATCTTAGACTAATGGTTCCAAATTACTTACTTGTCATTGCACGCAATGAAATATGGTAGAATCGTACGAAGACATAGAACAAGAAAAATACAAAATCTTGTTCGAGGTTCCACCTCTTAAAACTTGCAACCCGCCCGTCGAAACCGGCTTTACATTTTTTGGAATCTAAAATCTACATTGAATATCTTGAAACTTTTTATGTTTCCACCGGTTTGGTTCTTAGGTTCCCAATTCTATCTTGGAGACATGCTCAACCCTAGTTGTAGCGACAATTATGGGAGCCTTTTCGATTGAAAGCGGAAATCCAAGTTGATACGTGGATTCATGACAAGCCAAATGCATCATATGTGAATTCGTCACGAGCCAGATCAAATGGGAGGATGATGGTCCCAAGAAACCTAATTTGGTCGGTCCACAAATGTGCTTCTCGACCACTAGCATGAAAGGATGACAGGCAAACATAGACGTGGACTCTTTTGTTGCATTCTTAGTTATCTGGACATGAAAGTCATTGAACACGGGCATGCCGCAAGAGGTGTGGCATAGGACGAATCCATGTCTTGTTACCACGTCTCTCATTACTCATTTCTTTTTCATGGGCGCCCCACGAAACCATTGACATGCATTGGCCTTCGCTTATTCCCTTGTCTTCCACCTGCACCACACACCTCTCCCCCCTTCAATCCCCACATAAAAGACACTCCACCAAATTATTTTCCTTCGCCGATCCCGCTTCGTTGGCTGATGAACATGGCTGACGCCAGTTACTCATCAATATGTCTGGTGGGTGTAATGGATCGCCTTTGGTTCCACCAAATTATTTTCTTCTCCGATCCCATTTCGTTGCTCTGCGGCTCCAAAACCCTACATCCCCACAACTCGCACACTGTGATTCAATGTCAACCTTCAAGCATGCCTGAGTTGCCACCTCCCGATACAGGACTCCGCTCCAAGGCTGAAGAATCGCCACTCGCGGGCCGTAGTTGCTCATCATTGGATCCATCGTACTCTTCAATGGTAAATTCAAACGTTCTATTGTCTAACTCTCCCTCGCTTCTTGACCAGAGATTGTGGCTCGTCAAAGAGCAGATTCGAGCAAGCTGTCTAGCTGGTGTACATGCTTGGAATACCAATGAATCCAAAAGAATCCGATCCATGAGTCGAAAACACACATTAGTTACATCGTGCAAGCCATCGGTGCGAAATAGACTTTTAAAGCAAAATAACTTCTGGTTTTCTAACTTAGAATATTCTTCGTTTTGGTCCCTGAACTTTCACCGCCATCATTCAACTCCGGCTGGTGGGTTTTGCTTCCACTTCTGTCCTTCTAATCACGTTGTGACCAGAAACATGTAACCGGAGTGACCAACTTATTAATCTCTTCATGCTGCTCTTGCTAGGACGACACCAATAAAAGTGAAGAAGCAGAGGAGGAAATCAGACCAACGAGGGTGACTAATCTCACCGCGAGCAGAGCCCGACGTTCGCATTCCTCGTCGCCATCAACTCACAAGAGGCCCGGAAAGCAATCCTCAGAAGCCAAGAAACTGTACAAATCCATGAGTTGTAGGAACTTCGAGGACCTGGAAATGAAGGAAGTGAAAGGGTTCATGGACCTGGGCTTCATCTTCGAGGAGGAGCACTTGAGCCCGCGAATGGTGAGCATCGTCCCCGGTTTACAGAGGCTCGGACCGGACACAAGCATCCGGAAAAATGCCAACAAGGAGGAGGAGGGAAAGAGAGAGATCATGAGGCCGTATTTATCAGAAGCGTGGCTCATAAGGAGACCCGATTCGCCCCTGCTGAACTTGAGGGTGCCTCGGGTTTATACGGCTTCCAACATGAAGAAGCACCTGAGGCTCTGGGCTAGGACAGTTGCTTCTGCGATTCAGCAGGAGTCTTGATCTTGTGAAGAAGAAAAAACCAACAATTTCACTTATTCACCATCGTTAAGATTAGCATAAATTTATCAGTGACAACTATCATAAGTTTTCCGCAGATTTTGTTGCGACAACATATGGAACTGTAGAAAGCGGAGATGGTGGGGTTGTGGGTATGTTCGTGTGGATAAGACTCCGAGTGAAAGAAGTGCAAATGAACTTTTTGTCCTTTTATTTTCGTTTGCTGGATTCCGGGCGCTGAATTTTGCCAAAATAGAGTACAGGATAAAAAGGGGGAGTAGGACAAATTTAGTGAGAACTGTCGTGCGGATAATTATTGAGATGATAGGAACCATTGATTCCTCAGCTTTTGTCAAATGTTGCATCTAGTTGTTCATTACCATTGATCTAGATGTTAAACGACATAATTCCTAATCCGTATTAATTTTAATGTAAAACGCGTGAATAAAATTAATGATGGGTGGACCTCCGTACGAATGACGACACGTCTTCTGTAATTAAAACAAGAGAAATGTTTAGAAGACGGTACGTCACTTTTCCATAAAGTGGGTGAGAGAGAAGATGTGGCCAAGAACGACGCCACCCAACCAGCTATAAGAGTTCATAGTCCTTTACTTAAATTAGGCAAAGTCCCAAGTTGAATCGTGCTGAGGACACACAAAACAAACAATGCAGCCATGGCGGCGATGGCTACTTCCGAGACCTACAACAACCATCAAAACCCGTATTGAAGGCTAGGGCCCCTATAGCTCTGAAGTGAGAGACTACTTCACTCGAGTTAGACGATGAACCCTGGAGGCCCAAATCCCTCAAAATACATCAATTTTAACTCAAGCCCAAATTTTGGCCCGAGCTTTTTTGTGGTCTCATAAATTTGCAACAACTGTAAGTCAAGTCTCAACTACGGCGCAAATTATTATTTATCTAGTAAAAAAGCACAAACTTTAACTCGATCCCAATTCTAGCTAGAATTTTTTGGTTGTCTCATGAAAAAGCATCGACTTTAGATTAGCACCCAAATCTAGGCTCGCCAAGTTTCAGTCGAGTTTTCTGCCAAGACATGAATTACATTTCCAATCTTTAATCGCATCATTGGACTAGAACTTGGTGAGGGCCAGATTTGATTACCAACGTAGAGTTGCATTTTTTATTTTATTTTATGAAATAACAAAACGTAAAGAGTAGAATTAAGATCCGAGCTAAATTTGTGCTTTTTTTTTTTTGTTTTAAAAGAATGGGATAAGAATTAAAGTTGGGTATTTTTTATAAGAAAAAAAATATTTGAGCTAGAATTGAGATCCGGCTGAATGCTTTAAATTCATTTTTCAAGGGAATTAGGCTGAACCTTGGACCTCATCAATTGCATGCCATGCTTGGTGACACCATTGCCATGGCCTCCCAACCTACGTTTACGAATGGTTTTCTTTTTCCCCAAATTCCTTTGCTGCTTCTTAGGTGGCACTCATTTATTGATCACTATGATCATACTTCTCTATGAGGGCCGACATTAGATAATCCCTCACAATAAGTAAATTTCATATATTGACTCAACCTTTTCACCCTCTCGCCTTTTCTCTACAAATCTGAGCTAGCCTCGCTCACGGCAACTATCGCTTTCCGTTAGCACCTCACAGCCACCTTCACTCGCCATTTTGCTCAACGATATCTCTATCATCATGAACGACCAAAAGTTGATTCATTGCCGGGAAGAACAAAAACTGCCTAAAGACTATAGCCGTTGTGGCCTCGGCACCACCACGACCTGCTAACCGTCACTAGTGACTCGCCTCACTAAGATCATTGAAGGTCCAAGAACGATGCAGCAAGGCACGTCCGAGGTCATCGACCTCAAATCACTCGATTGCAACCCATATACAAAGGCGATGGGCATGGAGAGAGAGAGAGAGGTATTTGCGACTCATAAGTGATAGCGGTGATAATCGAAGTAGCAGCAAGTGGATGCGATGCTTTTGAGCGGTGGCTATCAAGTTGCCCCATGACACACACACACACACACTCTCTCTCTCTCTCTATAGAGAGAGCTGTAGTTGAGGTTTAGAAAGTGAACGAGGAGAGAGAAAAAGCAAAGGCCTAATTCCCTAAAAAAAAAATTTAGTTTTAATACCAATATTATCACGATTATTTTTTCGAAATTTTTTTATCGACTTTCACTGTAATATCAAATCTTTCATCGTATTAGAAAATCCTCACTAAATTTTTCAAAATTGTCAACATCATGCCATTAAGAGATTAATCATCAAGACATGCATCTTCACACGGAACAAACAACAGCCTGCCGATATTGATAATTTAGAATAAACTAGCGGCGATTTTTGGACTTGGTGCAAATTTGGAACTAGAGTAAAAAGTGATGATTTTCTTTTAGACCAAAAAAAAAAAAAAATCAGGAGTAAAATTGGAACTGAACCTCAAATTTGGGGGTTTTCAGGAAATAGCATTTTTGGTTTTTGTCTTTGAGATGTATTATTAGATCGGTGTCTCATGGATCCAAGCAAACGTGCCAAAAGATGGGCAAATTCAATCTAACTTTGGGCCTGTTTGTACCCTAATAAATTTTTGCTGATCGAGCCGGTTCGCGAATTGCAATCATTAAATGTCCTGCATGCCCAACTTTTATCAATACGTACACCAATACGATCACGGATAGAGCCCACCTCTGAATATTTCATTTTCCTCTTGTGGCAATTATGTAAACAGCTCCACCAAATTCAAGTTTCTTCCTAGCTGATTACGGATGAGGGAAGAAGTAATTTGAAAATTGGGCAGAGAGACTTCCTATTGGGGGAATTCTTTTTCAGTTACTTTTTAACTCTACCTACTTTTTTTTTTTTTTCAAAAGTTAAAGAGTGAATTTGATTTTAGGCTAAAGATGGGGTCTGATTTTAAATCTCGAAAAGTTAAGAATTAAATATGTCCTGGTTTTAGATTAGAAGGTAAACGTTATCGCATCTCCTTTGATATTATCTTTACAAGTACTAATTAGAGTTTGAGTAGGAAAACACCATACTGTTTTCATATAAAGTTACTTGTAGTTCTTATAATTCAAAGCATGCAAGGTGGCCGATACATCAAAAATCTCTCAAGAGAAGAAGAGTTCTTCCCAAAACGTGCCTTCTCCATGTAAGTGACCAAGAACTTCCCCTCTCTCTCTCTCTCTCTCTCTCTCGGATGCGCCTCGTTATTTTATTTATCCTTAAGTCTTTTGTTTTGTTTTGTTTTGTTGACGCTACATGATTGTGTAGAAGATTGACATGATTTGTAGGGCCAAAACCAATATGACTAATTTGGTAAGCAGCAATTTTGTGGCTGAGAACACGGACACTGGCGTAGTTCTCCACATCAACATAGAAAAACCCAGTATCGAAAATTACAGCCAAAGTTGTCATGTGGCATGGAAGGAATTCAAGTTGCCAAATCCTTCTTTATCTATTCATGTGACTCCATATTACCCGTGATTTTGGCCCGTCAAACATATTTGGTCACTTCCATCGAAATCACCTTTAGGGTCCAAGTGGCACGTACGTCTCAATATGATTAAGTGGAATGAATGCTAAGTGATGAGACAATTTGATTCTCTAATTCATCTCAATTTGAAATAGGTGGAACAGTTGCTAAGTGATGAGACGGTTTGTTATTTGGGTGTCCAAGCTTTTTGTGGATACTTTTATGTCTCATGAGAAAATATTTATCTTAAGAGGTCAGCTTAAATTTAAAAACTTACATCTAATTTTGGTTGCATCAATGGGTGACAATACTAGTGATAATAATAATAACGGAAAATAGTATGTTTGAAAGTTGTTGCTGTTTTACATTGTTTTGTGTTTATTATCCTTTTGAGGTATCCCACCAAATTTAATTGCTCCAAAAGCTTCTTATGTTGGCAGCACGAGAGTTATTTCTCCTCGTGCGTGTGTGGTGATAGCAGAAAGGTCAAAGAGATTTTGCATCACTTCGACCAAAACAGGACAAAGCCAAAGAATGGCCACCGGAAGCTTCCATCATTGCAGCTCAAGCTTTGTCCTTCTGTTATTTCTCCTCCAGCTTCTCTCGGGTACACACAAACCCTCTCCTTATTCGCTCTGTGGTTTGATTAAAGTGGACTGGATATGTGCTTAAACTTAGGCATATGTAATGTGGTTTTTTTAATTAATCAACTTTTAGTGAACAAATGTTGCCAATAGCATCAAGCAATAGATCATCTTCTTTCACGATCCATACATAAAAAGTAGGGCAATGCTCCGACATTGTTTCTTAATTGGTGGGTCACAAATTATAGATATCACCCACATGCAAACTTAATCAAAATTAAATGCGAGGGTTCTCCATGCTTGTGACTCCCCCATCAGAGACATGATTGGAGGAAGTTTCCTCCAATCATAAATCAGACGAAAACATGACCCTATAAATTATCTAGCAATTGGTGTCAGTTTTGTTTTTATTGCCAAAAACATATATCAATTTCGTTTAAGGAAGAAGTTTTTTTTTTCTTTTTTTCTTTTTAAGAACACTAGGCGGAGCTGGCACAAGTCAATTTTAGCAATGAAAGTAGGGATCTCAAATAGGACCCATGTGATTTTAGAAGCTGATCACCCGATTGATTTCTTGTGGATTACAAAAGATGGTGATGTTAATGCTCCTGGAGTACTCTAATTGAGAATTACTCATAAACTAACAAACAAAAAGAAAAAAATTGCAATCTTATAAAAACATAACGATCTTAATCACAAGAAAATAGTGAAAAAGGTCATTTGCGGATCGATTTTCTGTCCATGTAATAATGAGCCAAATTCCTTCTATTGAAGCAAGTTGTTGCTTCTCTTTTTTTCTTTTCATATATATCACACTAACGAGAATATCTTTTTTCTCGCATCTTTAATTACATGCATAGCTTACGGTGAACTCCAGTTGAATTACTATGCCAAAAGCTGTCCGAACGCAGAAGAAATCATCAAACAAGAAGTCATTAAGCTCTACGAAGAACATTACAATAACGCCATCCCCGGGATTCGCATTCTCTTCCATGACTGTATGGTGAAAGTACGTATATCTACATGGAGAGACACACATGTGCATATGTAGTCATCAAATTAGTGTTGAAGCATGCTAAATTATCTGTAGTCTTCTGGCTATGAAACGAAACTAATGTTCGAATCTTTGACTCTGACCACTTGTGAGGAAATCGGCAGTCCTGCGACGCCTCACTTCTTCTAGTAGCGAAGCACAGAAGCGGGATCGTATCGGAGCAAGCATCTTCGAGGAGCTTCGGGATGAGAAACTTCAAGTATGTGACCAAAATCAAGGAGGCTCTTGAGAAGGAATGCCCCACGACAGTCTCTTGCGCCGATATCATCGCTCTCTCGGCGAGAGATAGCGTCGTTCTCGTAAGTGTTTCAATAGTGCACTTCTATGCAAATTTTTTTTTCTGCATGACTTGCGTAAAATATTGAAGCCTGGAAAAGGAGCGAATCTTTCTTAAAACCTTTGACCGTAAGCTTCCCAATTCCTCGCCAACACATGTGAAAGTAACTTGATTTACATGCTACATATATGTTTGTTTTATATTTACCTTGATTTGTACAGTTAGGGGGACCACACATTAGTATGAGAAGTGGAAGGAGAGATAGTAGAAAAAGTCACGCTAGTGTGGTGGAAGAATTCCTTCCTAACCATAACGATTCGATGGCGTTGGTGCTCTCTCGTTTTGAGTCTGTTGGTATTGATGCTGAAGGAACAGTCGCTCTCCTAGGTAAGTGTTTGATATATAGTTCACCAACTTCATGGGTCTTTGAACATGTCTTGTCCATGTGTGGTTAATTCAAACTTTCAATGATAAAACTTTTCTCCTATAGTTTTTTATGCATCCCATTAGTTGACATTGATTCGATGATCAGGAGCTCATTCAGTTGGTCGAGTTCATTGCGTCAACCTATACGATAGACTCTACCTTACCGTGGATCCAACCTTCGATCCAGAATATGCCGAATACCTAAAAGGCCGGTGCCCGATGCCGGACCCGGATCCAAAGAAAGTGCGGTATGCGAGGAACGGCATAGAGACTCCGATGGTGCTGGACAACATGTACTATAAGCACTTGATGGTTCACAGGGGATTGTTGCTAGTAGATCAGCAGTTGGCTTCGTATCCAACAACCGCTCCCTTCGTGGAGAAAATGGCCTCCGACAACGGCTACTTCCAGGACCAGTTTGCGAGGGCCTTGCTCACGTTGTCCGAGAACAATCCCCTTACAGGAGATGATGGAGAAATTAGGAAGGATTGCAGGTATATTAATAAAGACTAAAGAGGATCTTCTCACGCTTGAGAGTAGTACAAACATATATTTTAAAAGTATGTCTATGTTCCTTTTTCCATTTGTAGACACAGAACAAATTTCAGTGCATCATTATTTTCCCATTGGATTAGATGGTAAAATCGTGCAAATGACAATTTCTTGGCCGAGTAATTGACTGTAGTATGCGGACGACGTTAGCAATTTTCCGATATTTAATGCAACAGTAAGTTATTGACTTTATTTGCAATTTATCACTCAAAACTATGAATTGGTGATGAAATCAGTAATAATAAAGTTATCAACATTGTAAGGACTTTACCAACTTTAACACTATGTGGTTTGAATGGTTGGGAGGAAATGCAAAGTATTCAGATAATGATCTCGGGAAATGAGAAAAGAAATGAAAGGATTGGGTTGGACTTCACCGAAAATGGTCGACCAAACCGAAACACTGAATCTTCGGCCATTTTGAGATCGGTTTTGGGTTCTATGTCGACACGAACATGAAGCGAATTGGTGATGTGACGAACTAAACTAAGACTAAAACTAAAAATAAACCATACTCGATAAAGAATGCCGATAAAGGATTGATAAATTGCAAGTAAATTGGATAGGTTATATTCATTCTGTTTTTATCGAGAGTCCCTTCGGCCATTTGCGGCCGGATACTGAGTAATCGGCGGTTACTAATTCTAACCATAACTGCTCCCAAAGTTTTCGGGATAAGCTCAACAGCTGCACTTCAATATCTATAAGCGGTTGATCCCTGGCTCTATGTGTTGTGGTAACTTCTCGTTGCTAGGCATCGAACGTTTTGTCTCCTGCCGATTCTAGATACTTATGGAATATCCTTCGACTGGGACGGCTGCTGCTCTAATCCTCCAATTTGTGTTGAGTTTGTGGCTCAGTTCGCTGATGACATTTCTTGGGCTCTGCGCGTCTATCATGGCCCAAGCATCTCATTTTTGGGTGTCAACAATGCTGTTTGGATTCTTATGATGGAAATGGAAATTAAGGGAATTAGGTCAGGTTCTGTAACCCAAACAACATCTATAAGAAATGTACGAGCAAACTTGACTTACGAACTGCAAAGAAATATATGAAAACGGGCGCGATATGGGCTGACACATTCCAATAAGAGAAAACGGATGAGGCTCATCCCATCATAAAGCCTAAACCGGCTTTGTCTTGATTTAAATACCTAAATTAGCAATATTTAAACTCATTGAGTTCCTATCACTTTTGAATTAATAACAAAATGAGTTGGAGCGATGCGGACTCGAAATTCATTTTGTCATAACCTTTTGAAATTCATTAGGATTAAAGTTGGACTTTATAAATGGGTTCTTTTAATTATAACCTTTTCGAAACAACCTAAATATTCAGGCTGAATTTAAAAAAAATTGGTCTTCAACCCATGATAACAAATGAATTTTGAATGTTCATATATCTTCCGGTCCCCTCTTTTGTTCGAAAGATTAGTTTTAAACATTATAACTCCCATGGCTATGGCTCGCGCCCTAACTGAACAACTCACAGCAAGTAGTTCAGTTCAGGGCCATTTGAGCTTAGGATTAACCGTTGGACTTTATGGGCCGAGAAACCACCGTTCATGCACAACTTCGCGGTCCCTTGTGTGATTTCGGAGTTTTAAAAGACTTTCTCAGCTTTCGAAAGAAAAAAAATCTGGACAGAATTGGATTAGAACTATTTAGGGTCATCTTTAAACTGTACTTCAACTGAATTCACGTGAACCTACAAACCTTAAGCACTAGTTATTGCCTGAAGTGAATTTGACTTAAACGCCTTGTTTTTAATTTGATTTACATGAGTTCGAATTTCCTCTTTGTTCAAACATTAGGAAATCTGTGTTCTAAGAGAAATTTAAAAATCTTAACGTTGTTCATATGAACAGAGCCATGTTGACGACCGAGACATTAGCTTGGGGCCCAAGCTAAAGTTCTCGAAGAGGGGAGATGTATTGGATTTGCGCGCAGAAGTCATACTCGTCTGTGTGAGTTCGGTCTCTTGTGCACAATTGAATCATATGAACTATCAACTCTAGGGAGATAATTGGACGCTTTGTAGTAGCATTACTCGTTACGAGTCTTTAAGTCTTTTTTTTTTTTTTTTGGTTGGTTAATAGAGTCTAAGTCTTGGTTAAGTACTTATGTGGACTAACACTGCCTCCAAGTTAGTAAGGTTATAAAAATTTCTGACTTCTGAAGTTGTGATTGTAAACTTTGATCAACGAATCTTTGGAAAAGCCAGCATTGATTTCCACATGATTAAAATTAGAAAATGGACTATCTCATATTTGAATTACTCATTTAAAGTTCGAGGTTACGTGTTATTGATCTTTGAGGAATGGAATTGCTTGGTTTACTAGTATTGAACTATTCCTTGAAGGTTTGCCTAGATATATCGTTGGAAGTTAGATGTCATAATGTTTAATTTTGACTTCAATTTGGCTTAATATAATGAGGAGGGATTCCTAGTCTCCGAAGGTGTGGTCAATTCAGCGTGTACCGATTATCCCGTTATATGTACCTTTATTTTTCTGCACAAACTATTTCGGATTGATGAGGTTGTGACTAGGGGTGAGCAGTTCTAGGTTCATTCCCAATTCCAATTGGAACCTACCCATTGGAACCGATTTCCTATTTTTTGGAACTTGGAATCTACTTTGCATACTTAGGAACCTACCCTATCACAGGTTCCAAGATCGGTTCTAGGTCTACCTTGGTTCCACCTTTATTCTTAATTGAACGAGTACAATAAATTATCACCTCTAAGGAGCACTATTTGCTGCTACAATCCATTAACCATAACTCTTATTTATATACACGAAGAATATAAAATATTAATAAAATAAAAGTCTCGATCATGAATATCGTCGAGAAACTTAGGCTAATGGTTCCGGATTACATGCTTATTATTGGACGCCATGGAATATGGCAGAATCGTGCGAAAATATAGAACAAGAAAAATACAAAATCTTGTTCTAGATTCCACCTCTTAGCACCTCTGTTGGAACCAGCTTCACAATTTTTAGAACCTAAAATCTATATTGCATATCCTGAAACTTACCATGTTTCTCTTGGTTTGGTTCTTCGGTTCCCAATTCTATCTTGGAACCGTACTCACCCCTAGTTGTGGCAACGGCTACGGGAGCCTTTTCAATTGAAAGGGAAAATCCAAGTTGATATGCGGATTCATCACATGCCAAATACATCATCTGTGGATTTGTCACGAGCCAAATCAAATGAGAGGATGATGGTTCCAAGAACCCTAATTTGGTCGGTCCACAAATGTGCTCCTCGACCATTTAGCGTGAAAGGATAACGGGCAAACATAGACATGGACTCTTTGGTTGCATTCTTAGTTATCTGGATATGAAAGTCATTGAACACAGGCAAAAGATGTGGCATAGGACAAATAAATGTCCTCTTACCACATCTCTCATTAGTCATTTCGTTTTCATGGGCGCCCCACGAAACCATTGACATGCATTGGCCTTCACTTATTCCCTTGTCTTCCACCTGCACCACACACCTCTCCCCTCTTCAATCCCCACATAAAAGACACTCCACCAAATTATTTTCCTTCGCCGATCCCGCTTCGTTGGCTGATGAACATGGCTGACACCAGTTACTCATCAATATGTCTGGTGGGTGGAATGGATCGCCTTTGGTTCCACCAAATTATTTTCTTCTCCGATCCTGCTTCGTTGCTCTGTGGCTCCAAAACCCTACATCCCCACAACTCGCACATTGTGATTCAGCGTCAACATTCATGCATGCCGGAGTTGCCACATCCCGTTACAGAACTTCGTTCAATGGCTGTAGAATCACCACTCACGAGCCATAGTTGCTCATCATTGGATCCATCGTACTCTTCAATGGTAAATTCAAACGTTCTATTGTCCAACTCTCCCTCACTTCCTTCTTGACCAGAGATTGTAGCTCGTCAAAGAGCACGATTCGAACAAGCTGTCTAGCTGGTGTAGACGCTTGGAATACCAATGAATTCAAAAGAGTCAGATCTATGTGACGAAAAAACACATTAGTTACATCGTGTAATCCATAGGTGCGAATTAGACCTTTAAGACAATTAACTTTTGGTTTTCTAACTTAGAGTATTCTTCGTTTTGGTCCCTGAACTTTCACCGCAATCATTCAACTCCGGCTGGTGTGTTTTGCTTCCACTTGTGTCCTTCTAATCACATCGTGACCAGAAACATGTAACCGGTAGTGACCAACTCATTAATCTCTTCATACTGTTCTTGCCAGGAGGACACCAATAAAAGTGAAGAAGCAGAGGAAGAAATTAGACCAACGAGGGTGACTAATCTCATTGTGAGCAGAGCACGACGTTCGCATTCCTCGTCGCCATCAACTCACAAGAGGCCCGGAAAGCAATCCTCCGAAGCCAAGAAACTGTACAAATGCATGAGTTGCAGGAACTTCGAGGAGCTGGAAATGAAGGAAGTGAAAGGGTTCATGGACCTGGGCTTCATCTTCGAGAAGGAGCACTTGAGCCCGCGAATGATGAGCATCATCCCCGGCTTACAGAGGCTCGGACAGGACACAAGCATCCGGAAAAACGCCAACGAGGAGGAGGAGGGAAAGAGAGAGATCATGAGGCCGTATTTATCAGAAGCGTGGCTCATAAGGAGACCCGATTCGCCTCTGCTGAACTTGAGGGTACCTCGGGTTTATGCGCCTTCCAACATGAAGAAGCGCCTGAGGTTCTGGGCTAGGACAGTTGCTTCTGCGATTCAGCGGGAGTCTTGATCTTGTGAAGAAGAAAAACCAACAATTTCACTTATTCACCATCGTTAAGATTAGCATAAATTTATCAGTGCAACTATCATAAGTTTTCCACAGGTTTTGTTGCGACAACAGATGGAACTGTAAAAAGCGGAGATGTGGGGTTGTGGTGTGGGTATGCTTGTGTGGATAAGACTCCGAGTGAAAGAAGTGCAAATTAACATTTTGTCCTTTTATTGTCGTTTGCTGGATTCCGCGCGCAGACAAAAGTGGATCTCAAAGTGCTCACTGAATTTTGCCAAAATGGAGCACCCGATAAAAAAAAAATTATCCAAAATATCTTAAACCTGTTATCCGATGGTCAATTTAATTTTAAAAATTTTTAATTGGTCCAATTTAATCCCAAACATTTTGACGATTTGTCAATTTACTCATAAACCTTTCAATTATACTAATTTAGTCTTAAACCTTTTGACGATTTATCAATTTGGTCCTTTCAAAAAATTATCCAAATAATATGTTTAGAACTAAATTGATAAAAATTAAAAAGATTTAGGATTAAATTGACATAATTAAAAGGTTTAAGAGCAAATTAACAAATTTTCAAAAAGTTTAGGACTAAATTGACAAATTATCAAAAGGTTTATGACTTTTTGGACAATTATCTCGACAAAGTTAGTGTGAAGTTTCATGTGGATAATTGTTGAGATAATAGGAACCATTGATTCCTCACCTTTTTTTTTTTTCAAATGTTGCATCTATTTGTTAATTACCATCGATCTAGTTGTTAAACAACATACTTCTCAATTCATACAAATAATGACGTGTGGACCGCCATACGAACAACAACATGTCTTCTGTATTTAGAATAACTAATCAGGACATAGATTTTGGTCCGAGCTTTTTGAGGTTTCAAAAAATTGCAACAATTTTAAGTCTGGTCCCAATTATGGCCCAAGTTATTTTATTTTTTTCTCATAAAAAAGCACCAACTTTAACTTGTGTCCCAATTCTAGCATAAACTTTTGGTTGTCTCATGAAAAGGCATTGACTATCAAGTAACACCCAAATCTAGCCCCAGCCAAGTTTCTGTCGAGTTTTCGCCAACCACACGTGGATTACATGTTGACACCTAAATTTTACTTTCTTATGTTTTTTTTTTATAAATTGCAAAAAAAATTAGCACTAACCTTAGTCCTACCAAAAACATTTAAATTATTTTAGTTTAATTCCATTACATTTTGCATTCGAGTCAGTGCAGCGGCAAACAAGTCTAAATAGATGGTTAACCGAACGAAGCCCAAAAGGCTGCAATTTTTTCTATCACACATGGGTGTTCGAAGAAGGAATTGATTTTCTAAAGAAACTCGTTATTATCCTAAGATTCCTGATTGGCTCAAATCTCCACGATTTTCACATGCAATCCTTTCCAAATAGGAAACCGTGGGCTGTCAGAAGCAAGTAGGACCAGATCTTGTGGTGAGACAGGAAAGAATGATGAAAACAGGGAAGAAAAGAAATCAATTGCGGAAGATTTGAACGGGGATTGAAGCTAAATGATAATCTTGGCACGTCAAAGGCATATATTCGAAAATCAAGATCGGACATGAGCGGAGATTGCTCAGTCCATAATTTCGGACACCAATTAGCCTCAAAAGCAGATGAAAAAAAAAGGGCAATCATTCAAGAAAAAATCCCGCAAATTTCTTTCGACGGTCCACGATCAACTCGCTTTGCGGTGACTCATCGCGACTCCTCGACCCCAGTTCTGTTCTGCCTCAGCGACGAAATCTTCGTTCTCAGACTCGACAACAACAGCCGGCATTTACTTGGCAGCGAGCAACCACCACGACGGCGGTGCCCGTTCTAGAGTTCCGCTGAACTTGCACCTAGTTCACTCATTCAACGGCAATTTCCTCTATCATTTTGCAGCGACTTCCCAACGTTGATACCTGCTCGAAGACGACTCGGCTGATCTCCCTTAGCCATCACTCACGTTGCTGATTTCCTGTGGACTTTTACACCTGTCCGCAGTTTGGAGAATTCTTTGTTTTTGCAGATTTCCTTGACGTTCTAGATTCCCTTTTGTTGAGCCATCACGCCGAAAAAACCTGCTGGGTATTGCCTTAGTTGTCCACCACCGTGACCAAGAGAGTGGTTGGTGGGAGTCTGGATCATCTGCAATTGTTGTCTGTTAGTCCAAATCAGAAAGTAAATTGTTCCGAATCAGGTCATTATTTGATCTCATTTTAAATTCCATTTTATTTTCCTGATTCGAACTAATCTGATCTTACGTGATTTTGGGCATTATCCAAGTAGGATTTACCGCATAAATCAAATTTTGATTATTAACTTGAGCCACAAGACAATGGATCATCTTTCTAATTAAATTTAAATTTATCACGATTAATATTTTGTCAAGACCATACATTATCCGTCAATTTATGATGCGAGACGACGGATTATTTTTTCAGATATCATAATCTTTTGCCTAAAATCTCGGATTATCTTCCTGTGAATTGAATTGTATTCTTACACTATACTGAGCAACCCTTTTTTCAAAGGACATAAAGGAGAAGGTAGCATTGTTAAATTAGGTTAATTGTGGTTAGATTAATTTTTGCATGCCACGTGACATATTAGAATAGCTGCATTTAATTTTAAATATGAATCTCATGCATTGCATCTTAGCATAGTCGTCACTTAAAAAAAAAAATTAAGAATGCGTTCTTGCGTGCACAGTTTAGTTTGCACGATAGGACCAAACAAAAAAAAAAATCGTTTGTTTTGCTTGATTTCTTTTTCAATTAATCTATCACTCTCATGGACCTTTTCACATGTTAGGAGATAGGTTTTAAAATGAATCCAAACTGTTTGTATTAAAATATATGTCTCGAGTTTGAGTTCGAACGAAATCCGACGATGTATTGTGTGGATGCTCCAGCACGTGAAAGAACGAAAAAAAGGATTGGCGCATATATTCACCGGTGGATATGTGTTCACGTGAAAGGATGAGAAAAGGGAAAAGTGCAATCTTTGACTTTGACCGAATTATGTGCATATTTTGTTCACAGTGAACTCCTTGAAGATAACGACAATGAAAGAATTAAAGAAGAAAAGATAAGATAAGATTTGCTTTCTTGTTGTTGAAAAAGTTGCGTGCAGAAAGAAGAAAGTCCAAGTTTTGGATGTTGACCGTGTACATGGATTTCCTAATCCTAGTCCATGTTGAGTCGGCCAACGAACGTCCCTTCTTGGAGGTATATATATCATTCGTGAACTTGGCCGTAATAAGGGTCTCGAAGCGCCTTTCTTAAGACGAGTGCTTGACGTGGGTTTCTTCGTGGAATTACATCAATAATTCTTGTGTTCTAGTCGAGAAATTCTTAAGGTAAGAATTTGTGTTTTAATTCCTTTGCGAGATTGAGAGATTATATCGCTAGGAATTGGGGGCTAAACACTGTGTGCGTTATTGGATGTAATTGGGGTTTGGGAAACACTGAGAGTGTTTGAGTTACTCGAGTGTGGTTCCGTAATCTCCGTGTATCGCTCGTTCTATAGTGGAATTCGTTGCTGCTCTCCCCGTGGACGTAGGTCTCTACGACCGAACCACGTACATCCGGTGTCCGATTTATTTTCTTGTTCTGTCTATTTTATCGTTCGATCGCTTGTTCCTCGTGACAATTGGTATCAAAGCTAGGTTTATCGAGTTGAAGCGAATCGATGGCGACGGAAGAAGTAAAAGTGAAAATCGACAGATTTGAGGGGAAGGACTTTGGTTTCTGGAGGATGCAGATTGAAGACTATCTATATCGGATGAAGCCGCACTTGCCCCTATCCGGGGAGAAACCAGAGACGATGAAACAGGCTGATTGGGAACTGTTGGATAGACGAGCGTTGGGTGTTATTCGGCTGACGTTGGCTCGTAACGTCGCGTTTAATATCGTCAAAGAGAAGACCACTACGGGTTTGATGAAAGCCCCGTCGGATATGTACGAGAAGCCCTCTGCGATCAACAAGGTCTATTTGATGCGACGTCTATTTAATTTGAAGATGAGCAAAGGTGCGTCTGTTGCTAATCATATCAATGAATTCAATGTGATCGTTAGTCAATTGAGTTTAGTTGATATTGACTTTGAAGATGAGGTATGTGCTTTGATTCTATTATCCTCATTGCTCGATAGCTGGAATACTACTGTTACTACTATTAGTAATTCCTCCGGGTCAACAAGTTTGACGTTTGATGGTATTCGAGATTTGATTTTAAGTGAGGATATCCGTAGAAGAGAATCTCGCGAATATGTATCTACTGCTTTAGTAGGTGAAAATAGAGGAAGAATTGATACTCGTGGTAGTAGAAGTAGTATGAACTCAAATAGACGCAGTCGGTCTAGGACTGGCGGTGCTGTCTGTTGGAATTGTGGCAAGAGAGGGCATCTTAGAAGGAATTGCTTAAAGCTGAAAAACGAAACGGGTAAGGGAATTAGAGTTGAATCTACAGATGATGTTGCAGCTGTAGCCGATGATTCTAATGGTGTCGATAGGGTCTTGTCCGTCATCGAGCATTCGTCATTTGACGGATGGATTATGGATTCTGGTTGTTCTTTTCATGCTATACCAAATAAGAACCGGTTTGCTACTTATTAGTGCACGGATAGTAGTAAAGTGCGGTTGGGGAACAATGCTGAATACGATGTTGTGGGTGTTGGTGATGTTAAAATCGGGATGCATGATGGTATTGTGAGGACATTGACTGGAGTAAGACATGTTCCAAAATTGAAAAAGAACTTAATTTCCTTGGGTGCTCTAGATTCGGTTGGATGCGGGTATTCTTCACAAGGTGGAGTTCTGAAGATTGTTCGAGGTGCCCTAGTCATAATGAAAGAAATCAAGCATGGAAGCCTATATGAACTTCAAGGTCAAACATTAATAGGTTTCGCTCCGGAGACATCGGTATCCGTTCGAGGGTCTAACGAATGCTCGAGAAAGACCTTGGTGTCTGTGCCGAAGCACAAGTTTGATGCTGTTGTCGGGAACACGCGATCGAGAGCTTTGATCGAGGTGGAGACCGCTAAGTCGATCAAGCATGTGCGAACCGACAGTAGCATGGAGTTCTGCTCGAAGCTGGTAAATAAATTTTGCATGATAAAGGGCATAGTGAAACACCGCACTAGTGCCGGTAGACCACAACAGTTTGCAGAATTGATGAGTAGAACATTACTAGAGACAGCCCGTAAAATAATCTCTAGTGCTGGTATGGCTAGAAGAGTTCTAGCGGATGCGCTTAGTATGGTGAGCTACCTGGTGAACAGATCTCCATCGATTGCGATCGGATTTCGGACTCCCGAAGAAGTGTGGTTAGGTAACGTTGCTAATTATTCTACTTTTAGAATGTTTGGTTGCCCGTGTTATTATCGAGTAAGTGATGGTAAGCTCGATGTGAGGGCAAGGTGCATATTCCATGGCTATGCACGAGGTGAGCGAGGCTATCGGTTGTGGTGCTCAAATATAAATTCACCTGTTCGCAGCAGAAAAGTTATCTTTGACGAGTCTCCAGTACTTCAGGATATGAGTGTTTGTGGCGGTGTTAATACGGATCTAGACGGTGTTCAACTTGAGGTGGAGTTGCAACCAGAAACTCTTGAGGTAGCGGATATTAGCGCAGTAATCGACATAGATGGTGCTTGTAGCGAGGTGGAGCCAGTAGAGCCAACAGATTCTGTAATCGCTGATATTGATAAGGTACGTGTTCGATCTCCTAACATATATGGATGCAACGATGGTTTTGCTTTATTCGCAATTAAGGAGCTTGTGTCAGAATGTCCTTATGGAGCAGTTAAAGGTGCATATGGAGTTGGTATTCTGATGAGGTCCACGGTTATGGCGAAGTTCAAGCGCAACTTGGACTTGGATGATGTCTGTGGCGGTTGAGCCCATTGGGGCTGTTGGGAGAGTAGTTGTGATGATGTTTGGATTATCGGCGAAGCAATTGAGACTTGGCTCAAACGTCGTGCCAAGGTGGAGATTGTTAAAATATATGTCTCGAGTTTGAGTTCGAACGAAATCCGACGATGTATTGTGTGGATGCTCCAGCACGTGAAAGAACGAAAAAAAGGATTGGCGCATATATTCACCGGTGGATATGTGTTCACGTGAAAGGATGAGAAAAGGGGAAAGTGCAATCTTTGACTTTGACCGAATTATGTGCATATTTTGTTCACAGTGGACTCCTTGAAGATAACGACAATGAAAGAATTAAAGAAGAAAAGAAAAGATAAGATTTGCTTTCTTGTTGTTGAAAAAGTTGCGTGCAGAAAGAAGAAAGTCCAAGTTTTGGATGTTGACCGTGTACATGGATTTCCTAATCCTAGTCCATGTTGAGTCGGCCAACGAACGTCCCTTCTTGGAGGTATATATATCATTCGTGAACTTGGCCGTAATAAGGGTCTCGAAGTGCTGTTCTTAAGACGAGTGCTTGACGTGGGTTTCTTCGTGGAATTACATCAATAATTCTTGTGTTCTAGTCGAGAAATTCTTGAGGTAAGAATTTGTGTTTTAATTCCTTTGCGAGATTGAGAGATTATATCGCTAGGAATTGGGGGCTAAACACTGTGTGCGTTATTGGATGTAATTGGGGTTTGGGAAACACCGAGAGTATTTGAGTTACTCGAGTGTGGTTCCGTAATCTCCGTGTATCGCTCGTTCTATAGTGGAATTCGTTGCTGCTTTCCCCGTGGACGTAGGTCTCTACGACCGAACCACGTACATCCGGTGTTCGATTTATTTTCTTGTTCTGTCTATTTTATCGTTCGATCGCTTGTTCCGCGCGACGGTTTGCCTAATATTTTTTTTAATGGTACCGAAAGGGTGTTAGGATAAATCTAGCATAACCAAGCCCCCGAACTTATAATCTTTGGTTCATAGGAATAAAACATTTCTCCCAATGCTTTATTTAGGTGACTAATCGACTACCATATATAGATTAGTGGTGACTCCTAACACAAATCTTTTACGTGAAATGATTGAACCATAAGACATGAATTGGTATGGACTTGAGAAAGTCCGAACAAAGTTTAACAGCTTAATAATCCATTAGCCTAAAAAGTTAAATTTTTAGGTTGCGACATTACACGGCCAATCTTTAATCGTATCATTGGACTAGAACTTGATGAGGGCTGGATTTGGTTACCAACATATAGTTGTTTTTTTTTTAAAATGAAATAGCAAAAAGTAAACAGCAGAATTAACATCTGAGTTAAAGTTTGTGCCTTTTTTTTTTTTAAAAAAAAAGTTGGATAAAAGTTAAAGTTGGTATTTTTTTTTTAATAAGACAAAATATATTTGAACTAGAAATGAGATCCGACTGAAAATTTATACTTTTAAAGGGAATGAGGCTGAACCTTGGACCCTCATCAATTGCTTGGTGACACCACTGGCATAGCGTCCCAAGTTTTGGGAATGGTTTTCTTTGTCTATTTTCTTTTTTCCCCAAATTCCTTTGCCTTAATTTTTGAGAGTCAGTCATTCCTCCTATTGGAAATTTATGAGGTTTTTCATAGCTAAGTGGGAGGCTCGCGTGACATTTAGCAGCAGCGTAATGGTCAGGCCAAGTAATTTCATTAACTCTTGTAAAGCAATGACTAATTCAAATGAAACATCATTCAGTACAGGGATCTAATTGAAAAAATAAAATAAAAATCAAGCACTAAATGGAACGTTTGATAAAAATTAAGGAGCAAAATTCGAACGGCTAGTTTATCCTAGTAAGTACTCTGGCTCACTCAGCATGAGATTTAGTCGCAAAGAGGAGCAATAGGATCGTACATTTTTATGAGCGCCCCTCACAACAAATAAAATCTGTATATCGACTAAACCTTTTCACCCTATCGCCTTTGCTCTATAAATCTGAGCTAGCCCCACCATGGCGATGCCTCGCTCACGGCCGCCATCGCTTTGTGTTGGCACCTCATAGCCACCTCGAGAGAGAGAGAGAGAGAGAGAGAGAGAGAGAGAGAGAGAGAGAGAGAGAGAGAGAGAGAGAGAGAGAGAGAGGGTGTTTGCGGCTCATTAGTGATCGTGGTGGTCATCGAAGTTTAGATTTTATCCCAATACTATCTCGAATTTTTTTTGTTGAATTTTTTTTTTGACACCTCTCATTATAGTCTCAAATCTTCCATTGTGTCTAAACACTCCCACCAATTTCTTCGAAATTATCAACACCAGGCCAATTAGAGATTAATCATCAGAACATGCATCTTCGCATGGAACAAACAACGGCCTCCCAATATTATCGATAATTTACAATAAACTACTGGCGACTGTTGGACTTGGGAAGGTGATGATTTTCTTTTTGACAAAAAAAAAATGGTTCAGGGTAAAATTGGAATTAAACCTAAAATTGGGGTTTTTTCAGGAAATAGCATTTTTAGATTTTGTCTTTAACATGTATTATTAGATGGGTCTCATGGATTCAAGCCCACGAGCCAAGAAGATGGGCCAATTTAATGTAATTTTGGGCTTGTTTACACCCAAATAAATTTCTGCTGATCGAGCCAGTCCACGAGTTGCAATCATTAAGCTGTCCTACTGGCCCAACTTTTATTAAAGGTCGGTCCACAAAATTACGAACACCAATACGATCACGGATAGAGCCCACCTGTGAATATTTCATTTTCCTCTTGGGGCAACTATGTAAAAAGCTCTACCAAATTTAAGTTTCCTCCTAGCAGGTTACGGATTAGGGAAGACGCAATTTGAAAATTGGGTAGAGAGATTCCTGTTTGGGTGATTCTTTTTCAGTTACTTCCTACCTCTAGCTACTTTTTTTTTGTCTTTTCAAAAGTTAAAGATCGAATATGATTTTAAGTCTCGAAAAGTTATGAAATTTGAATTAAATATATCGTGGTTTTACGTTAGAAGGTAAAAGTCACCGCGTCTCCTTGGATATTATCTTTGCAACTACTAATTAGAGTTGGAGTAGGAATGCATCATAATGTGCTCATATAAAGTTACTTCTAGTTCTTGTGATTCAAAGCATGAAAGGTCAAGAGAACAAGAGTTCTTCCCAAAACGTGCCTTCTCCATGTAAGTGACCAAGAACTTCACCTCTCTCTCTCTCTCTCTCTCGTATGTGCCTTGTTATTTTATTTATCCTTAAGTCTTTCGTTTTGTTTTGTTGGAGTTACATGATTGTGTAGAACATTGACATGGTTTGTAGGGTTAAAACCAACATGGCTAATTTGGTAAGCAGCAATTTTGTGGCAGAGAATCTGAGTTCAGTTTCTTCGGGAGCATAATAAACTCCATTACGTAGCGATCACGGACACCGGCGTAGTTCTCCACATTAACACAGAAAATTCTACTATCGAAAATTGCAGCCATAGTTGTCATGTGGCATGGAAGGAATTCAAGTTGCCAAATCCTTCTTTATCTATCCATGTGACTCCTTATTACCCATGGTTTCGGCCCGTCAAGCATACCTTGTTACTTCCATTGAAATCACCTTAAGGGTTCAAGTGGCATGTACGTCTCAATTATGATTAAGTAGAATGAATGCTGAGATGATTATTATCCTTTTGAGGTATCATACCAAATTCAAATGCTCCAAAAGCTTCTTATGTTGGCAGTACGAGTTATTTCTCCTCGTGTGTGGGTGGTGATAGCAGAAAGGTCAAAGAGATTTTTGCATCACTTCGACCAAAACAAGACAAAGCCAAAGAATGGCCACCGGAAGCTTCCATCATTGCAGCTCAAGCTTTGTCCTTTTGTTATTTCTCCTCCAGCTTCTCTCGGGTACACACAAACCTTCTCCTTATTCGCTCTGTGGTTTGATTAAAGTGGACTGGATATGTGCTTAAACTTAGGCATATGTAATGTGGTTTTTTTTTATTACTCGTCTTTTAGTGAACAAATGTTGCCAATAGCATCAAGCAATAGATCATCTTCTTTCACGATCCATACATAAAAAGTAGGGCAATGCTCCGACAATGTTTCTTAATTGGTGGGTCACAAATTATAGATATCACCCACATGCAAACTCAATCAAAATTACATGCGGGGGTTCTCCATGCTTGTGACTCCCCCATCAGAGACACGATTGGAGGAAGTTTCCTTCAATCATAAATCAGACGAAAACATGACCCTATAAATTATCAAGTAATTGGTGTCAGTTTTGTTTTTATTGCCAAAAACATACTATTAATTACGTTTAAGGAAGAAGTTTTTTCTTTTGTTTTTTTCAAGAACACTAGGCGGAGCTGGCACAAGTCAATTTTAGCAATGAAAATAGGGATATCAAATAGGACCCATGTTATTTTAGAAGCTGATCACCCAATTGTTTTCTTGTGGATTACAAAAGATGGTGATGTTAATCACAAGAAAATAGTGAAAAAGGTCATTTGTGGATCGATTTTCCGTCCATGTAATAATGAGCCAAAATCCTTCTATTGAAGCAAGTTGTTGCTTTGTTTTTTTTTTTTCATTTAATTTTATCACACTAACGAGAATCTCTTTTTTCTCGCATCTTTAATTACATGCATAGCTTACGGTGAACTCCAGTTCAATTACTATGCCGAAAGCTGTCCGAACGCAGAAGAAATCATCAAACAAGAAGTCATTAAGCTCTACGAAGAACATTACAATAACGCCATCCCCGGGATTCGCATTCTCTTCCATGACTGTATGGTGAAAGTACGTATATCTACATGGAGACACACACATGTGCATATGTAGTCATCAAATTAGTGTTGAAGCATGCTAAATTATCTGTAGTCTTCTGGCTATGAAACGAAACTGATGTACGAATCTTTGACTCTGACCACTTGTGAGGAAATCGGCAGTCCTGTGACGCCTCACTTCTTCTAGTAGCGAAGCACAGAAGCGGGATCGTGTCGGAGCAAGCTTCTTCGAGGAGCTTCGGGATGAGAAACTTCAAGTACGTGACCAAAATCAAGGAGGCTCTTGAGAAGGAATGCCCCACGACAGTCTCCTGCGCCGACATCATCGCTCTCTCGGCGAGAGAGAGCGTTGTTCTTGTAAGTGTTTCAATAGTGCACTTCTATGCAATTTTTTTTTTCTGCACGACTTGTGTAAAATATTGAAGTCTGGAAAAGGAGCGAATCTTTCTTGAAACCTTTTACCATGAGCTTCCCAATTCCCTACCAACACATGTGAAGTAACTTGATTTACATACTACATATATGTTTGTCTTATATTTACATTGATTTGTACAGTTAGGAGGACCACACATTAGAATGAGAAGTGGAAGGAGAGATAGCAGAAAAAGTCACGCCAGTGTGGTGGAAGAATTCCTTCCTAACCATAACGATTCGATGGCGTTGGTGCTCTCTCGTTTTGAGTCTGTTGGTATTGATGTTGAAGGAACAGTTGCTCTCCTAGGTAAGTGTTTGATATAATTCACCAACTTCATGGGTCTTTGAACATGTCTTGTCCATAGTGTGGTCAATTCAAACTTTCAATGACAACTTTTCTCCTATAGTTTTTTATGCAACCTATTAATTGACATTGATTCGTTGATCAGGAGCTCATTCAGTGGGTCGAGTTCATTGCATTAACCTATATGATAGACTCTACCCGATCGTGGATCCAACCTTAGACCCAGTATACGCTGAATACCTAAAAGGCCGATGCCCAATGCCGGATCCGGATCTGAAGAAAGTGCGGTACGCGAGGAACGACTGGGAGACTCCCATGGTGCTGGACAACATGTACTACAAGCACTTGCTGGCTGACAAGGGACTATTGCTAGTAGATCAGCAGCTGGCTTCGTATCCAACAACTGCTCCCTTTGTGGAGAAAATGGCCTCCGACAACGGCTACTTCCAGGACCAGTTTGCGAGGGCCTTGCTCACGTTGTCGGAGAACAATCCTCTTACAGGAGATGATGGAGAAATTAGGAAGGACTGCAGATATATTAATAAAGACTAAAGAGGGTCTTTTCATGCTTGAGAGTAGTACAAACATATATTTTAAAAGTATGTCTATGTTCCTTTTACCATTTGCAGACACAGAACAAATTTCAGTGCATCATTATTTTCCCATTGAATTAGATGGTAAAATCGTGCAATTGACAATTTGTTGGTCAAGTAATTGACTGTAGTATGCGGACGACGTTAGCAATTTTTCAATATTAAATGCAACAATAAGTTATTGACTTTATTTGCAATATTTTTCAGCTTTTCTAAGCTCTCAAGCTTCCCTATGATTGCAGAATCCACCAAATGCAACAACTCTGTAGATGCATTTGGCATAACAACTATTAATTCATTCTTTTGTGGGGAATCAACAGCAAAGTATCCGACATTCTAATTGGAAATAATGCTACAATTCCAGCTTTTCTAACTTAATATAGCACTTAGCAGGAAACCAAGATCTAGATTTATGATGTGACCTACCACTTAATCCTCAAAGACACTAAAATTCTAATTAAAACTCCAGCAAATCAAAGATAAATGAACGGTTTATGCAAGCGCGCAAAACATAGAGGACTGAAGAGGTCGCTTACCTTCAAAAGAGAGAGACCAAGAGTGAGACGACGGGATGAACGAAAGAGAGAGACCAAGAGCGAGCCGTCGTTGGTGGCGACGGGATCAAGAGATGGAGATCTGCGTCGCACTTTTGCTAGGCAGAGAGAAAAAATATTTTGCGATGCACTTTAGAAGAAGAAGCCCTGACGAGTGGTGCCTTAAATTTTGGATGGCCCGAACTTAGTTCTTTTTTTTTTTTTTTGTGTTCCATAAACAAAAAAGTAACTTTTTTCTATTTTTGGTTTCCCTTCCAAATCTATTTCCGAATCAAAAATATGTCCCGTAATAAAAAATAAATCGCGTTACCCAACGGATTTCTATTCCAAACCTATTTCTCGGAATGAAAAAATAGAAAAATAGAGAAACAGAATTGTAGTTGAGGTTCGGAAAGTGAGAATGAGGAAAGGGAGAAAAGGAAAGGCTTAATTTCCTAAAAAAAAAAATACTAAATTTAGGTTTAATTTCAATACTACCCTAATTTCTTTTTGAAAAAAAAAATCATCAACTTTCACTATAGTCTCAATTTAATAAAAAAACTAGAGTCTCAAATCTTCCTCGTGTCCAAAAATCACCACAAATTTCTTCAAAATTATCAGCATCGGGGCCAATCATAATTTATTTATCAAAACATATATCTTCACAACACCTTCACCTTTATATTGAACAATAAAGGCCTCCCGATATTGATAATTTTGCTTGAAACCAGTGACGATTTTTGGACTTACGGCAAGTTTGGGACTAGTGAACAATCGTGATGTTCTTATAGACAAAAAAAAAAAAAAAAAGTTTAAGGTAAAATTGGAATTGAACCTTAAAGTGGAGGGTTTTTTAGGAATAGCATTTTTGGTTTTTGTCTTTAAGATTATCATTAGATGCGCGTGTCTTATGGATCCAAGCTTACGTGCCAGAAGATGGGCCAACTTAATGTAATTTGGGCTTGTTTGCACCCAAATAAGCTTCTATTGATCGAACCGGTCCACGAGGAGCAATCATTAAATTGTCTTAGAGGCCCAAATTCTATTAATGGTCGGTCCACAAAATTACGAACACCAATACGATCAGTGATAGAGCCCGCCCGTGAATACTTCATTTTCCTCCAATAGCAATTATGCAAAAAAAAAAAAAATCCTCCAAATTTAAGATTCTTTTTCAGTTTCTTCTTAACTCTATCTATTTTTTTTTTCAAAATCTAAAGATATTTAATTTTAAGCTTCGAAAAGTTATGATGAAAAGCCATATTCGCAATTCTACGTGCCCACGTTACAATGTTTCCAAATTGTTTCAAATTAATAAAAAGTTTAAAGTGTGAGTTCATTGCAACAATTACCAAAAAGTCAAAACATTAGAAGTAAAACTCACTGTGTCTCGTTTAATATTATCTTTACAACTGCTAATAAGAGGTTCAGTAGGAAAACGCCATACTTCTCTTTCACAGAAATTACTTCTAGTTACTGTGATTCAAAGTCTGCAAGGTCGCTGGCTTCTCAAAAATCTATCAAGAGAAGAGGAGTTCTTCCAAAACGTGCCTTCTCCATGTGAGTCACCAAGAACTTCACCCCTAGCGCCCCCCCAAAGTCCTGGCTGAGCCTAACGAGTAGCTTGCCTTGAAGCTCTCAAATCAGACCATTCATCAAACAAAGAAGTAAAGTCAAAAAGGACCTAGCCTCGCATCCATAACCGAACCCGGAAGAGGAACCGAACCCCTGTAAAAAAGGGCCTCAAATGCGCATTTTGACCTTGAAGCAACTATCAAAAAGGATAATCCGACAAGCCCCAAGACTAAGAAGTTGATCGAACTCCGCCATACCTTTCGTCTTCTTTTCTCATTTGAAAGTTTTCTACAGATTCGGTAGTAACGAGAACTCGGATTTACAACCGTAAGCCCGAGAGATGGCCTAGGCTAGAAAGTCTTAAATTAAGTAGAGGCCGGGGGCAGCAGCAGAAGGTTGGACTGGAACCCGAGAAGGACAAAAACAATTTCTCTTTGGTGGAAGTGATCGACGATTAGGCTTCAAGCAGCTAATCCGTAGCATCCGAACTCCCGAGCTTGCTTGGGTGAGTGGTGGGATGATAAATGGATTGACCTGGTCGACCCTCTCCAAAGTTTCCTGTGAATAAAGCCTTTCTTTAAAGAGCCATTTCGGTATCTAAGAGAAATTCTAGAGAATGTTTGCTATCCCGAGATTTTCTTGTCTTTCCTGAATGATAAAGAGAGAAAAAAAAAAAAACGGGGTCAAAAGAAAATGCCATTTTGGAGTTTTATCAACAATTTGCTTGTGTAGGCGGAGATCCGATATTTTTTGAATCCTTATGTAAGGAATTACAAAAGAAATTCTTTCAACAAAGATGTGAATTAGGAAGGATTGGTCGACGAAATATGATCTCTTCTCTTTTGTATTCTTCTCTTTTTTCTTCCTCTTTTTTTTTTCTCACTTTCCTTTGTCCTTTCCTCGGTATAATTTGAAATTCTTAATTCTATTCTTTTTTTATACATCCATTTTTTCAAAATGAATTTTATCATCCCGAATATATCCAAAGAAAAAAGGGGTTTGTCTATTCTATCCAAAAAAAGAGGAGCGTGCGCATTTGCTTGAAACAATACACACAGGCACTTGATTCAAGTTATTTCTTTATCTCCCCGTGAATCGTATGTTTGTAACAATATCGACCGAATTTTCTCAATTCCAATCGACTAGGCGTATTGTGTCTATTCTTTTGAGTAATATATCCGGAAAGACCCCTTGATTCCTTATTAAGACCGTTTCGAGCACGGTTGGTACATTCTAAAATAACCGTTACTCGGGCATCTTTATCCCGAGCAATTGCAATAATCGGGTTCATTGATATTCCTGGTATAGTAGATGCTATTACACATACAATCATACTCAATTTGATGGAATTGTTTGATCATAAAGGGGATCTTCTATAATTTCGCACGTGAGGAGTTATTTCTTGGTTTTGTCCAGTCATTAATAACTTAATTATTTTTAGATAATAGTAGATAGAAATAACGCTCGTAAAGAGCCCTATTGAAACCAAGAAGTATAGGCAAACTATCTCCCCATTAGGGAGGATTTTCTTGGCCCAAGCACTTATTTGTTGAGGAGAAACTGATCCAATTCGGAGTTGTTGATGTTTGTATCGATCGATCATAGAAGAAAAATTAGGATTCGTTCCAATGAAGCTTCCTTCCTATTAATCTAGAAGTTCTTCTCAGATACAAGGAAATGATTCGGTTCCGGGGCCAAAGATCGTGCCACTGAAAAGGGAGGAGACTTTTCTCTCTTAGTCATTACATTGCGAAAAGCCATAAGAATTTTTAGTAAAATAAAAATTTTACTAAAAATCCTTATGGCTTTTCGCAATGTAATGACTAAGAGAGATACTGATAATAATGATCCACATAAAAGAACTGCATAGCTCAATATCATCATACTTACATGCATCATTAACCATTGGGATTGGAGAGCGGGTACTACTATTTCGGATTGATGCATTTCGGTTAAAAGACCTGAAGTAGCAAAGCCTTGGGTAAAAAAGTACTTGGCGCGGTTATTGCGCTTAAATAATTTTTATGTTTTTTTAAATACGGAACCATATGAATAATGGAGAAACTCCATGAAAGAAAAATGAATGATTCATATAAATCACTTAACGGGAAATATCCCGAATAAATCCAACGAATGACTAATAATCCTATTATACAGAAAAAAAAGTAGCTATCATGCCTTTTTCTGACGAATCATAGAGTCCTACGATTTCATCGACTGATAAGCTTAGAATCTTCTCGCACGTATAGATGTGCCTTGTTATTTTTCTTTAAATTTCGTTTGTTTTTTGTTGGAGCTGCATGATTTTGTAGAAGATCGACTTGGTTTTTAGGGCCAAAACCAATACGCCTGAATGGGTAAGCGGCAATTTTGTGGCTGAGGTTCTGAGCTGAGTTTCTTCAGGAGCATAATAAACTCCATTAAGTTGTGATCATGGAGGCCGACGTAGTTCTCCACATTTGAAACAGAAAATCCCACCATTGAAAACTATTGTCATGTGGCATGGATGGAATTCAAGTTGTCAAATCCTCCGTTATCTTTCTCTTGCGACACTCATGGGAGGCCAATTTAAATTTAAAAAGTTACGTCTAATTTTGGTTGCATCGATGGTTGGCAACACTAGTGATGATAACAAGGGAAAGTAGAATGTTTGGAAGTTGCCGTTGTTATAGATTATTTTGTGTTTATTATCTATTACTTCCGATACGGTTATTATCCTTTTGAGGTATCAAACCAAATTTAAATGCTCCGTTTTGTATAAAATAATAGATATATAGGAATAGAATATTAGGGCTTGGAGTACTTATGAGTTCTATCATCACCTATCAACGGCTGGATTTGCGTCACATGACGATCAAGCGTAGAATAAGAGATAAAATCACAGTCGTCAATCTCCGTTCCCCCTTCTTTCTACCTCACACTCTCTCCATCCAGTCCTCTGCCAAACCCTCCTCATGCTGGGGATGGCGGCATTGGTGTCAGGCTCGATGTAGCGGGGGTTTTCTATTTCTTTCGTCTAGAGCTTGAAAAACATGAGACGATAGAGAAAGTAGAGGATAGAGAAGTAATTTGTGGGTTTCTTGTTAGGGGGTTTATGAGGGACATGCCATGCAGATTCGATGGTGTAAAAACGGGGACCGATTTGGGGGATAGGTAGACTGGTTCCATGCCCGGAATTACTAAAGAGTCTGACGTGAAAGAAAGAATTTTAGAATGATTGTAGTTGTAAAGAGAGATAGATAGATAGAAAGAAAGAAAGAGATTTATAAGCCGTACATAAAATCACTAGTATTATTCAAGGTGCATCTCTCCAAAAGCTTCTCATGTTGCCAATACGAGTACAAGCATTCTCTGTATACATTGATTTGTACACGCTTCACTGTCTGATGGATCTCACACAGATTCTATGGGGCTCTCTTTGAACCAGGTTTGGGCAAATTCCAACTCCACTTGTAAATGATGATGATGGTGACCATCATAATGGATTTGTACTGATCCTCTCTTTGGTTTTAGATAATTTTTTAGGTTTTCCTCTGCTGGGTGGGGCGGCCTCGCGCGTGGGTAGTGATCGCACAGGAAGGTCAAAGATAGTGGCTTTAGATAGGGAGCTCTCGGCTTCACCCTGCACTAAGGGCCTTTCTATTTAAAGGCTTCAAGAGATTTGGCATCACTTCGACCAGAACAAGACAGAGCCAAGAATGGCCACCGGAAGCATCCGCCATTGCAGTTCAAGCTTTGTCCTTCTGTTGTTTCTCCTCCAGCTTCTCTCGGGTACACACAAACCTTTTTTTCTTATTGGTTGTTGGTCCGTTCACGTTCAATTATTGTTCACGTCAAGCTAGTATCTCCCAGACTTGATTCATTAGGTCAAGTCAATCACATATTAAAAGTGGACTAGATTTGTGCTTAAACTTAGGCACATGTAATCTGATTTCTATTGTCACTCGTGTTTTAATGAATTGGATTTTAGGAGGAAGACCCCTAGGCTGCGTTTAGTCATCGGAATTTCTAGTCGGGATTGGATTGGATCCTATCCACTATTTGGTGAACTGCGGATTTAAAGTCGGATATTCTCATATCCTATTATATCTTGCATTTGATAGAAACTGTATATCAATGTAAAGGACATCTATACTCCTACATGATGCTCATGAAATATTCCGATCTTATTACTATAAAAATAACGTTCTCATACACAAAAAAACTCGAAAATATACACATTTTATTAGATTTTCAAACCTCTTTGCAAAAAATAAATAAATAAAATGAAAATAGAAACAAATGAGACAAGAAAGTTGTCATCATTATAAAAATTAGCTTTTATATGACGAATAAGAGAAATATTATCTGACCTTATCCTACTCCATTCCCTTGGATTTTTTTATCCGGGTTATATCCTCTCTATATCCGACATTATACTATCCGGGACACCTACTAAATATGGGATAGGATAAAACATATCTTATCCCGAATTTTATACGAACGACCAAACGCAGCCCTAAAGTATTAAATGTTGCCAATATTATCAAGTAACATATAATATTCTTTCATGATCCGTACATAGAACGTAGGGCAATATCTCCCTCCAACAATACTTTTAATTGGTGGGTTACAAATTATAGATATCACCCTCATGCAAACTTAATCAAAATTAAATGCGAGTGATGTCCATGCTTGTGACCCACCAATTAGAGACGTGATTGGATGAAGTTTCCTCCAACCAGAGATTGAACGAAAAAATTGACCCTAGAAACTCTCGAGTAAATGATGTCCCCAATTTAATTTTTTGCCAAAAACATTGTACAGCCGGCACAAGTCAATTTTAGCACATGAAACTACGGGTGTCTGATAGGACCCATGTGATCTTAGAAGCTGATCCCCCGATTGTTTCCTTGTGGATTACAAAAGATGGTGATGTAAATGGTCATGGAGTACTAATTGAGAATTGCTCATATCCTAACAGACAAAAGGAGAAAATGCAATCCTTTACAAATAATAACGATCTTAATCACAAGAAAAAAGTCAACATTTATGCGCCGCGTGACTATGAAAAAAGGTCATGTCCATGAAATAATGAGCCAAATCCCTTCTATTGAAGCGAGTTTTTGCTTTTTTGTTTTTGGAAAATGCTTCATTGATGGTCCGACAAGATCGTTAGTAATTTCTGATTGTAGATCCACAAATCATTACCGCTTGTTTTGCATAAAGTATTCATTAAATGAAAAATCGTGGGTCGGAAATAATGACAATCTTGTCATACTTACTATCCTGCTAGCGGGAGTATCACACACCAATGAAAATGTATGTTTTTTTTTATTCGCTTCTTTAATTACGTGCATAGGTTACGGTGAACTCCAATCGAATTACTATGCCGAGAGCTGTCCGAATGCAGAAGAAATCATCAAACAAGAAGTCGCCAAGCTCTATGATGAACATGGCAATACTGCTATCTCCTGGATTCGCAATCTCTTTCATGACTGCATGGTCCAAGTACGTATATCGATACACATGGAAAATTATCTAGTGTCTTCTGGATGTCCAATGGAACTGATGTATGTTTGACTCTCTGTCTCTCACCTCTTGTGCGGAAACCGCTAGTCATGCGATGCCTCGCTTCTGCTAGAGTCAAAGCATGGAAACGGGATCGTGTCGGAGCAGGCATCTTCAAGGAGCTTCGGGATGAGGAACTTCAAGTATGTGACCAAAATCAAGGAGGCTCTTGAGAGGGAATGCCCCGCGACGGTTTCTTGTGCCGACATCGTCGCTCTCTCGGCAAGAGATAGCATCGTTCTTGTAAGTGTTTCACTTATCATGCCGTATTTTTCTATACCACTTGTGTGAAAACATGAAGTCTGTAAAAGGAATGAATCTTTTCGAAACTTTTACATGAAAATGATTTCAAAACCGATTACACGTAAGCTTCCCAGTTCCCTTACAGAACTCAGGAATCATCAATCTTTGTGAAAGTAGCTTGATTTGCCATACTACATTTATGTTATATATACATTGGTTTGTACAGTTAGGAGGACCACGGATCGAAATGAGAAGTGGAAGGAGAGATGGTAGAGAAAGTTACGCGGCTGTGGTGGAAGAATTCATTCCTAACCATAACGATTCGATGGTGCTGGTGCTCTCTCGTTTTGAGTCTATTGGCATCGATGTTGAAGGAACAGTCGCTCTCCTAGGTAAGTGTTTGATCTAGTTCACCAAGTGCATGTGTCATTGAACATGTCTTGTCCTTGTGTGGTTAATTTAATTGGATCATGGTATCACAAACGATATATCTCCTTTGGTGTAACATGGGTTAGGGTTCATCTTGTTCATCGTTCTCAACGCCGAAGTGAACTGTAGTGTTGAAGATTTTAAACTATCATGATATATTAAAAGGTTCATTCCATCTTTATATATTTGTACTCTCTTTCACACAAAAATCCAAAATTTCAGCGATAAAAATTTTCCCCTATAATTTTAATGCACCCCTATTAATTGGCATTTATTCGCTGAATCAGGAGCTCATTCAGTTGGTCGAGTTCATTGTGTCAACCTATACGATAGACTCTACCCGACCGTGGATCCAACCTTAGACCTGGACTATGCCGAATACCTAAAAGGCCGGTGCCCGATGCCAGACCCGGATCCAAAGAAAGTGCGGTACGCGAGGAATGACAAAGAGACTCCGATGGTGCTGGACAACATGTACTACAAGCACTTGTTGACTCACATGGGACTATTGCTAGTAGATCAGCAATTGGCTTCATATCCGACAACCGCTCCCTTTGTGGAGAAAATGGCCTCCGACAACGGCTACTTCCAGGATCAGTTTGCGAGGGCCTTGCTCACGTTGTCCGAGAACAATCCTCTTACAGGACATGATGGAGAAATTAGGAAAGACTGCAGGTATATCAATACAGACTAAAGAGATGTTCATGGGTGCGTCTCCAAGGATTGAGTCTGCATGGCTTGGGTCATTTCATGCTTGAGAATAGTACAACCATACATTTTAGAAGTATGTCTATGTTCCTTTTTTCCATTTGCAACACTGAACATAAATAAATAAATAAAATCAGTGCATCACAATTTTCTGATACGATGAGATGGTAAAATCGTGCAAGTGACAATTTGTTGGTTGAGTAACTAATGATAAGGGCGCGCATGATAACTATTTTGTTTCTTTATTTTTATTTTTTTGTTCGTGACAACAGATTTGAAACAAAAATCCGTTTGGTAAGATAATTTGATTTTTCTATTAGAAATAGGTTTGGAACAGAAATAAGACGTATAAATTTTCCACTTTTCTACATCTAAGGCATGAACAGAAATAAAAAATCCTTCTCATTATTTTTTTGAGATTCGGCGATCTACAACCGTAGAAATTTTATGCTGTTATCAAATAAATTTCTATCCCGATAAGAGAAATTTTGCATCATTATCAAATATGTTTCTTTGCTCATAAACTCATCCAGAGAATACAAATAGAAAAATTTATTTATGGCTAGAAATAGCTTTCGGGAACAAAATGATTATCATTATTGCCCTAATTTACCGACAATGTTGGGAATCTACTAATGTTTAACGCAACAGTAAGTTATCGACTTCTTCAACAAATTTATCACTCAAAACTATAACTTTATGGTGAATTGTACTGCTGTTTGGATGCTTATGAAAGAAAAGAAAGGAAATTAGGTCAGATTCTATGACACCAAACAACGTCGATAAATAAAGTAAATAAAGTATGAACAGACCTGACTTACAAAGTAGAAAGAGACATATAGAAACTTAGGAGGCCCATCCCATGGCAAACGATCTGTCAATTTAATACAATTTTTGCTTAGATTAATTTAAAATAAGCTAAAATTTTGCTGCGCGCGAGCAAAAGAAAGCCAGAATACAGAAGCAGAACAGCCCTGGCCACTGCCGCCCGACCAAGGGTTGGCGACCCTCGCCGACCGATGACTCGTCCAGATCTGGGAATTGTCCACATTCGTCGATGTATTGTTGCCTGGCAATATGCCCTTTTCTCCAGATAGATCAATCACGTTGCTTCTCTCCAACATCGGTTTAGTTTGGCTTGATTTCAATCTCTGGTTTGCTTGTTGAGCTTCTTTTCTTGCTCTGGTTGTGTCTTGCTAGGCTTGATCTTTGGTACTTAGCTTGTCTGGGGATTTAGTTTGTTAGTTTCCCGATTCGGTTCTGGTTGAAAGATAATCCCTCTTTTTCTTTTTTACTTGGTTTGACAAATGGAGTAGAAGTTTGATCCACCTCGTTTTATTTTCTTCAGTGATTCACGTTTGCATAGCCACAGCCACGGTTTCGGAGGCGAGCACTTTGTCCGGCGACAATACCAACGTGGTGGCGGAGGGCCGGCGACCCTCCTCGCTGCTGCGCTGGGCCCCGACCAGCTCCGGCTGGCCCTCGGCCAGATCTTTGAGCGCTTCGAGGGGCCGAGGAATGGTGAGGAACCCACAGACATGGGGCCGCTCTTTTTCTGGGGTGGGCTCTTCAAGATCGAGGGAGACACAGTGCAATGCGCCTATTCGGAGTTAACCCAACAGAAGAAGCCCGACTAAGTCAGGCTCTCCTCCGAAGGCCATTCGATTTGTTCTGTTTCCTCCCTTTGCTCGGATCATCGCCATCTCCACCGCTCAGATCTCGACGAGGGTCGCCGGGGGTCGCTAGGCCCGATGACCCACGGTGACCACTTTCCCACCATCGCTGGCCCTTTTCGGCGACTGCGAGGGCTTCGGTCCTCGCCGTTGTTTCTACCTCTGCATTCTACTTCAGTTTTTTTTATTATTACTTAAATTTTAGCTTATTTTTTTAATTAATTTAAATAAAAATTATATTAAAAATCAGATTTAAATCAAAACGACGTCATTTTAACCACGTCATCACCACGTAGGAGAAAGAAACGTTAATAAAAGCCACGTCAGCATTTTCCATTAGCCAAAGTGGACGGAGTTAACGGAAGAACTCGATTACACCAATTTTAATGAGTTTTAGGATTTGATTGTACTTTTTGCAAGTTTTAAAACTCAATTATACTTTCGTGACAAGTTTTAGGACTTCTAGTAAATATATTCCTTATATAAACGTGTAAGAATGTGTTTAGTTGTTGTTGACACCTAAAATTACCTAAGGTGTCACGTGACAGGTACGTGAGGAAGACATGATTAGCTATAGCTGGGCGTCTTGGAATCAAGTTACGGTTAATCAAGAGGATGCCACGCGTCAGAGGCAGCAGTTCCCAAAAGCAGAGGGAAAAAGACGCGCGAAGAGACCATGATCAAAGCGATTACGCAAAAGGCGGTAATCCCAAAAGATGGAAAAGGAAGTGGCGCGCGAATTCGGGAACCGTGGATGAAAACGGTCGAAAAATGGAAGAACGTGCGGGAGTGGAGAACCAAAGGCAGTAACTAGTCGACGGTTACCAAGGAGCTCTCTATAAATACCTCAAGTCATTCAACGAGAGACCCCCCTGAACAACTCAACAAACAAGTTTTTACCCTTTCACTTAGCTTTTTAGTCTAGCTGTAGTTTTCGATTCTCGTCGTTGATTCAATTACGGCGAGTTTTATATCTCGGAGTTAGGTGCCATCGATTAAATTCCGGTGTCTGCTCATCAGGTTTAGTATCGTCGATTCGATTCCGGTATTGTACCCTTCACCCATCCTGTCCAATACTATTGATTAAATTCCGGTGCTATGTCCTATCTCCCTGTCCAGTGTCGTCGATTAAATTCTAGCATTGTGTCCTTTATTTTGGTCCAATTCCGTCGATTCAATTCCGGTGTCGTATCATAGGTGATAGTGTGTCAAAGGTTAGTTCATCACAAACCATCGAACGTGCTAGTCATCAAGTTACCAAGAGTTTGTACTACGTATTTAGTGCTAATACAAATATTGTCTGCATTTGACATTCTCTGTCCAAAACCGATCCGGAACTCCTTATTGGAAAACGAACGTTCTAGTTCGATAAAAGATTTCCGCGTGGATAATCCTTTTGGGCCTCAACCTCTCTTGGGCCAAGACTCGAGAACCCGTTTGAGCCTAGTCGAAGGATTTTTAACGCGCAACAGTTGTGTATAAACATGTCTTAATGTATCTAAACAAGTCGAGTCGACACGAATAACATGTTAACCTCATATGTAGTCGTGCCATATACGGATTAGAAACATCAATCGATCCACTTACGACACAAACCAATTTAAGCTTTAACACGAATCCGCTTAACTACGAGCCGTATGAACGGGTCATGTCGAAAGTGCTCGGCCCTGCTCCAAACTCCACACGGCACGTACGTACGTAGAGGTGGCACAATGGATCCGCCAGCCCGTTTCCACCCATATTCACTAAGTTAGGTTTGAAACGGTCACTCCAATTCTATGAATGAGTTGTAATGAGCCGTAAAAATCAAAGACCGACCGAAAGCGAATCTAATTGGGCATGACTCGGACCCATCATCTTTCAGACAATTACTATTACTCAACTTGGTCAAGTATCCATGCTCAAGTTCGGGATCTTTCAACGGAAGGCTTGGGAAATAGTCCGACTCAATTCTGGTGCTCCATATTCTCCCAGCCAACGCAAGACCGACTCTGTGTAATAGCCATTAGCCACAAACTGTAAAAGGATGATAACTTGGAAAATGATACAAATAGTCTCTAGATTTTGATCCAATGTATCATACCATTTTCTAAAATTTTAGTTTATTTCATGTGTTCCATGAACTTCTATACATTTTCATAAAGTCTAGGAACTACATTGAATATTTACTAATAGTTGAGGGATCATATTAAACAATTAAGTCACAAGTCTTAAGGCAACATTGGATATTGGGTCAAAGTTCAAGGACTACATTGCACAAATTAAAAGTTCGGAAACGACATTACATATGAAACCAAAGTTCATGATCCATTTGTGCTATCATCCCTAACTTCTATTTTTTTTTTTTTTTTCGAGAAAAAAGCTCGCTTCTGATTGTGACACCTAATGGGCAACTTCGGAGATACTCAAAGCTGATTTACAAAATCAAATTCATAAATATTATATGCCGAGATCATAGTGCTGGCCGCATCTCGTCTTCACATTATTTCTTACTTAATTTGATTTGAATTGGTTAGTGTTGTATAGTACATTAATTATACTATGGGTTGGAAAACATTTAAGAACAAGAAATTCGGGTTATTTGGGCATGGGTTGGATCCGAGTTACACGGATACGGATTGAAAAGGATCAGTTTAGATCGGACTGACTTTCAAATCATCCGAATCGAACCCAATCCGTTCGACAGGTACACATAACATGTGAAGCTGGAGAGACGGCAAAGCCTGGCGCATGTCGACAGACTAGCGAGGGGGCCCACTTATCGGGCCCATTACGTGCGGGGGAGGGTGGGGCCGAGATGTAAACACTGACCCCAGTGTTCCATGGAGGCCCCACAGTACCTAAACTGCAATGATTCACGTGACATCAAAGTCGTTTATTGGCAAAAGTCTCCCAACTCCACGCACTTATGAAAGGGCGTCCTCTCCTATGTTCTTCAGTGTCCACGCCATCGTGGTGGTGACAAGGCAAACTTGCTGTAGGTGACACGAGACATCTTGGATGCTTTTCCATTGCTTTTGAACATAGTGTGTCTAAGCCCTTGAATTATGTGAGTCTCAATCGGGCCGGAATTAGAGATTAATCTATCTTTTGGCGATACGCAACCGTGAAAAGCAAATATTTCTAATGGTGATCGATGTTGAGTTCATCGAAATTGTTGAGCTGATATTGATAGCGTGGCAAATTTTGCGGAAAAATTATCAAAAAAGTCATAAACCTATTGCCCTTTGCTTATTCAGTCCTAAACTTTTTAATTTTGCCAATTCGGTCCTAAATCTTTTAATTTTGTATCATTTCAGTCCTAAATATTTTGCATTTGTGCCATTTCATTCCCTCCACCAAATTTTAGCCGATTTTTTCAATTTTTCTTTTCTTTTTTCCTCTTTTCTTTATTTTTCTTTTCTGGTTTGGGTCTTCTCCTTCCTCCAACCATGGAGTGGCTAAACAGTGGAGTACTTAGCCGGCAGGCCACTAGTGTAGGCGCGGCAGCCGTTGGGCATGGCCAATGCGCGTTGCTCTTGGGTGAGGCCCGGCCTCACTAGATCTGGGCTTGTTCTTGTTTGGGTGGGTTTGGGTTACGGGTTTGAAAGATTCCCGGGTTTTCGATTGGGATGGGGAGTGAAGTGAGGAGGAAAATGATCACGTTGCAGAAACCCGAAACCCGACCGGCCCCTTTCGGCGACAAGAGGAATGATTGTTGATTCCACAAAGGACCTTACTGGCTTATTCATGGCAAACGAAGTGGTTTAATTTACGGAAGGAAGAAAGAACGAGGATAAATCTTGCAAAGGTAAAATCTCACTTTCCATCAAATTCTCTTTGTTTGGACGCTTGTAGAGAAGAAATTGTTTTGAGAGAGAGAGAGAGCAAGCGAGCCATCCCTGTCCTTGTCGAACAAGTTGAAGGCTTCCTTAACTCGGAGATCTTTAAGACCCCAAACCTGAACCCACACAAACACGAACACACCCGGATTTGGTGAGGCCGAGCCTCGCCCAGCCATGGCGTGGCTTGGCCTCACCCAATAGCACTGGCACCGGTGCCGGTGGCTGGCCAAATATGTTCTCCATTGGTCGGTGACTCCATGGCTGGAGAAAGGAGAAGACCCAAAAAGAAAAATAAAGAAAAGAAAAGTTGAAAATATTAAAATATTATCAAAAATCGCCATGCCGGCGGTCGAGCGACCAAAGTTTGTCGAATAGACTGAATTGACAAAAATACAAAAGGTTTATGACTGAATTAGCATAAAATTAAAAAGTTTACGGCTGAATTAGCAAAATTAAAAGGTTTAAACTGAATAGTAAAAGTGCAATAAGTTTGACTTTTTTTTGGTAGTTTTCCCCAAATTTTGCACTTTGTGCTGACACTACTTCACAAGAAAAACTGAAAACAGAGCATAGGCCTTTTAATGAGTGAACAAGACAAGAACTGGCAATCAGTTTAATATTAGATATCATCGTAGGAGTCCAATCGTTCTCCACCGAATGTTCGGTCTAAGCTAGCTACATGACAAATCTAGATAACACGCCAGCTCGGCAGAGCCTATTCCCACCACTGAAAACGCTCAAAGTAAGGTTCGTCGACCCTTATCGTTATACTTGGGCGAGGATAGAACTAAATGGACATGATATTCATTCTTCTAAGAAAATTTTATTGAGAAAACAGCTTCAAAATATGACATTTTAATTGAAGAAAATAAGCCATGAACATTTTCTTTACAATGTAAACAAGTTATGAATCTTCAATAGGTGCAGATTTTTTTTTCCAAAAAAAAGAAATAGGTGCAGTTTAATGCTGGTATGTAGACGGTCATTCCACCGAGAAAAATCTTGATTGAAATTCTTTAAAGAGATTTATTACTTGATTGCACTAATTAAAAAAAAATTATGCTCGATTAGATGCTTTGCACAAACCTCAAAGTTTAGATTTTCTTGTGGCCTTAGTCTTTTCATTTTGATTAGAACATGAAATCAGTTGGCAATCTCGATCGACCTCGAAATCGTTGTTGATTGCCACCGCGAACCCTCCACAAAGGCTATCTGCCCAGGTAAAGTTGTATAAGTTCTTCCTCCGACTCAGAAAAAGTTGATTGCCAGTCATTTAGTTTTGCGTATCGTCCATTATTTTCCCTCTTGGGAGCAGGTTTGTTTTGTTTTATCGGCTCCACGCCTTCTTGTAAACGAGAACTAGTTAAGCTTTTGAACTGAATTTGGGTAATCTCGTTAGCTAACGGGGTAAAAAAATAAGACAAATAGATTTTCAAAATGCTACGTCCTTGTCACATTCCTTCCGAATTAATTTTCGTGTCTCAAAACATTTAGGAATGTCATGTAAAAGTTTTTTAATGTGGGCTTGCATTAATAAAAATTGATAGTTATCGTTTTACGGATTGATCTTATAAGGTAAGTTATAAGAATTCTTGATTAGTCGAATACGGATTGATCTTATAAGGTAAGTTATAAGGATTCTTGATTAGTCGAATATGGGTTGGCTAGTGTGGACGGAGTTAGGTCCCGTCGGTAATGAGAGAACCCACAGCCAGCAACTCTATAAATAGGCTCAATTCCCTTCTCTAGCTTTCTAATGCACAAATTAGAATGTACCTTTTTCATTTTGATGGTGGTTGTCTCATATGGTCAGCATTCCAAGAGGGAATAGATGGGAAGCACTTGGGTTTTTGAATCATTATCGTTCCGCATTGAGTTTTGATGGATTCTAAACAAGGTGTGCGTCATTCCTCTCTTCTATCATATAGTGTTTCTGATTCTAGTTATGGCGATCATTGGGTGTGCCACATTTGTGGCTTGCAATTGATATCGAAGCCACCTAACCGTGAGTTGAAATACATTGTGTTCTAGCGTGTTTTCGATATTTTCGTCGGATGAAACTTGTGTTTGATTACATATTCAGACTCGTCTTGTCGATACAAGAAAAACGAGTGGCCGCACACATCGAAGGGATGCCTGAAATCGATGCATGCACCCACAAGCGCCCCGGTGGTGGCGGCGGGCTACGATCACCAACGATTGTTATGTTTTTGGCCTATTTTGTGCATTTTTGTTCGGTGAAATTTCATTTTAATCATATAGCCGGATAGGTCTCTTTCATACGATCATTTTAAGAGGTTGCCGACCACTAGAAGCCGTCAAATGGCGACACACATGCTATCACAAGCCGAAGGCGTGAGTGAGCGTGGGGACACACGCCCGGACACGTTCTGACATGTCGGTTGATGGACAACCGTCACATTGTCGTTAGCAGCCACGTGTCCAAGTCGACCGCACCCAACTCGTTGACTCGGCCCGTTGACTTGACCCGATTGACCGTTGACCGATCGGACCGGTTAGGTTTTGGACAAGCGTACCGGTTAGACCAATTTTTTTTGAACCGGTTCAAGTGTGTGCACGTGAATTGTACGTGTCACACGTGCGCCTCATGCACGTGCGCATCTGTGCTCCAATCGAAGTGTGGTTGACGGTGTTCTATTCATAATGTTAGGCTCTACATTGTGGTATATTCATATTACATGTTTGATGCTTTTATGGATGGTAAAATGCATATAAAACCTTGTATATGTGAATTTTTTTTGGGTATTTTTGAATTTATATTTATATTTCCATATTGTTTCGAAAGTAATGATGCTAGCTCGCATATTTATGACCACATGAAGAATGTATATAGCTAATTTATTGATATGTATTAATGAGTTGAGCAATATAATTTGGCAGTAAATGTAATTTTAGTGAGATATTGCCCCTGTCATCAAATATAAAATACATGTACATTATAGATGTGAGACATAAAGTTAATATCCCTAGTATGAGAAATTTTCAAGGATTCGATTGGGTAGTGACCACCAAAGTGGCACACTTGATTGGGTTTGAGAAATATCGATCTCATATTGTGATGTGATGTCTCTTATTCTAATGCATGATTATACTCCCAAAAGAGGTGATTGTGTATTGGCTCATGGAAGGACGTATGTGCAACATGTGGTTGGGAATATATTCTCATAGCTATTGTCATGTTAAGAGTAACAACTGCAGTCATGTATTCTGCCCAAAGCTGATTACAAGATGATGTATGTAACTCTCGGTATGTGTACTTATTTGATTTCAAGTTACACAGTTTTTGTTCGTTGAGGGTTACATGTACAACATATAGTTAAGAAGTGACTAATTTATGGTGGTTCGCAAACCCAAAGGTGGTGATTCACAAAGGACGGAATATGTTAAAATTGAGTTGGTGTTCAATACATATAACCTGTGAAAATCTCAAGGTATGTGTAAAGCTTGAGTAATGGCTAGGGGTATCCAGTTATTAGCCTTAAGGATATATCTTGTTACACATAAAGTAAAGTTAAATGTAATAATAAGACATACGTAGGTTTATTTGAATCATGATGATATTCTCTAGTGGCACATCAGGTCTTGTGATACATAAGGAGAAAAAATGTGACCGACAAAGGAGATGACACATAAAGAATCACTATTTTGTGAGGTGTTATCCATTTGCCACACTACTATATTGAATCTGTATGAGTAGAGTTAAAGGCATTTGTGACTATAGAAGGCTCTATGTCTATTGATGCGATTACCGCCATGATTCGGTTTTTGAGATTTTATGGAATCGGATTGATTGGTAAGAATATCTCTAGACCAGCATAAAGGTGTGCACTTATATTACAGTTTCAATTAATATAGCATAAGTGGGAGAATGGAAAAGCTTTTCTAATGTGGGCTGGTATTAATTGAAATTGATATTTACCGTCTTACGGATTAATTTAATAAGGTAAGATATAAGAATTCTTGATTAGTCGAATATGGGCTGGCTAGTGTGGGTCGAGTTAGGCCCGACCCATAATGAGAGGGCCAACGGTCGAAAACTCTATAAATATGCTCAAATCCCTCCTCTAACTCTATATTGCAAAATTCAGAACATAGCTTTTTGTTTTAATTGTGATTGCCTCATTTGACCAGCATTCCAAGAGAGAATAGAGAGGAAGCACTTGGGTTTCTGAATCGTTGCCGTTCCACTGAGTTTCGATGGATTTTAAATATGGTGCCCGTCGTTCTTCTTTTCTATCATATAGTGTTTCTGATTGGACGTGCCGCATTCGTGACTTACATGTCAACTGTTCGGCTTAGGTTTGGTTTTCATCCTATTTGAATCAAAGCAAACATAGTTGTCGTATGATAATTGCGACCCGAACAGCGTGCTTCCGAAATCGAAAGCACGATTCGGGTTATCTCCTTTTTTTTTGGGGTCACGCGTCCCCTTTTTCTCTCTCCTTCCACGGCGTCGTGTTCTGTTTCTGGGCTTCGGCGGTTCCTCTTGCCTCCACGAACTAGAAGCCTTTGAGCCGTAAGTCGAGATTCCCATTCACAGCGAGCACAAATCAAGACACAACCGGGACTAAACATGATTTGCTCCAATCCAATCACAAGATTCAAGGCCAAGTCGAGCCTTAGATCTCAGATCTAGTGTATTCCTTATTTATTTGTATAACGGACTTAATTTGGGGTTCCAATTTCGCGGAACTTTACAAGCTCACTTACTTTCATAGTAGAAATAAAGATTAATATTGCGAAAAATCTCAAAGTGGTATATATGTGAGAAATTTATCCCGAATAAATTTTTTGACCATCGAAAATCTCGGTAGTCCTCTAATAAATTTATCCTTCATTAGTTTTTATTAGATAACATATTGAAGTTGGGTCCACAGGAGATACGGTGTGCGCCCATGCGGGCAACCACACCCCAGTGAGCGATTATTTGCTCAAACGTGAAGAATCACGTTGGTTGGCTTTTACGTCAATAATCGACGCACTCTCCTTTGTTCTCCCCCTGTAACTTCATTCTGTCACTAAAAGAAAACAGAGAACGTAGAACGCTCCTCCCATCGTCGATTGTTGTTTGACAGAGAAAAACTCCGAGACCGCAAAGGGCATCTAATCGGTGATCAATAAGGTATGTCCTCGTGATGTATCTTCGTCGATCGGTGAATCCGGTGATCTATTGGGCATGTTTCCGCTGTTTGTTGAGTATGTATTAGATCGGATTATGTATCCTTCAGTTTTCTTTAAATTTTACTATCAAATTGCTAACTTAGATGACATGTGGCTGTTGACGGGTGTACCATTTTTGGGTGTTATCCTCCATTTGTCATATCTGTACTAATTTTGGAGTTTTTCGCGGTATTAACCTAATTTAATAGAAACTAGCGGAGAGTAAACTTGTCACAAGTGTATCGGTTTGGGATTTTTTGTGTATCGATTTGGGGTTTTTGGTGGTATTAACTTTAGAAACAAATAAGGCAATCTTTTTCTTCTGCTGCAATATCGTGCATTACCAGATTTTCATCTCCAGAAAACTTTAAAAGTATGGCAACAGGATGACAACGGGGGAAGGAGACTGTTCTCGGAGGGCTTCACGTTCTCTGGGGACAAGAATGTGTTTCAATTCGATTGGGGACCGTTCTGGTTGGGTCGTGAATTTTTTGCGCCTCTAACGTACAGCCAAGTGAGACTAACGCTACTCATGCGGACAGCGACGCTAACCGATTAAGTCATACCATCTTAACATCATGCCCTGTTACCCAAAACTAATCAACAAATCCCAATTCACCAAAATCTCGAATTGAGAAATCTGCTGATTTTGCCTAAAGAGCTCCTCAAATTTTGAAAATATGTTAAAATTCACGGTTTTTTGTGACATGAAAGTTAATTTATGATAAGGACGTGTCAATTTGATATTTTTGTGACACGGCAATTCTTAGGGTAAATATAGCGCTAGCGTATCAATTTTAGATTTTCTGAAATACAAAAATTAATTTGGGATAAATTTAAATTGATATGCCCATTAAGAATCTTTGATAATATAAACGTACCACCTTCGGTCCGCCAAAAAATAGGGGATTATTTTCAGATAGGCGGAAGTGAATTTACAAAAAAAAATTGCCGTATGAGGTGACTGAAAACAAATGTTTTCGCCATGTTTCAGCCTCAAACCATCTTATATTTAATATTACTCGATGCACGTTTGCCAATTGGCCTATATGGATTATTAATCCATGTGATTTTTCAAGTAAGACATGCTACTTCATATCCCTTTTCTAATCCAGCTTTATTACCCTCAAATTGAAGTTTCTCTTCGTATTTGTTAGTGTTAGATAATTGAGGTTGTGTTCAGTTGTTCGAGGGGTTGCGTGATCACGACAATGTCGAGGACTGAAAATTTCTAATCGGAAATGTTCCCGTAGAATCATAGGGCATTTTGAGATCCGCAAAGGTGGAGAGGTGGCCAAATCATGTTGGTGTGCAATTTATGTTTGCTTTCCCTAATTGTAATCCATGAGAAACGGCTTCCTAAGTTGAATCCGTGAGGAAGGCTTTTGTCCTTTGGCTATGCTGCCCGATGTCGATAAATCATTTGAACAATTTGAAAACGATCTGAGCACAGTGGACGCTCTAGGTAAATGAGATCATCCAACCTAGTCACAAGATTTGATTTGATAAACATCCTTAAATTTTGAGGGAGACGATAAAAGCACACATCTGGTAACCTCGTTTAGCAATAATCTAGATATCATTGGATAATATCTATGTTTGAAGATTTAGGCCTTATGAGGTTGTCAGTAGTAAATTCAAATTTTAAATTTAGGGGTAATGTCACCGGTGATCCTTGTACTCTTTCCAGCACCACCTTCCTAGCATCGGCTTCATGGTAGGAGTGCCGATACAATGAGAAAGGGTTTTGGAAACTTTGGAAAAACTCGAGGTTCTGAAATATTTCAATGGAGTCGACACTCATCATTTTTTTAGAAAATCAGGCTGATTGGAAACCTAGGTGCACATGTTAAAGCTCGGTCATTTGCAAATAGTAGAAAACTCATTGGTCATTTTACATGGAGGTTTGCTGAATTACCCCGAAAATAAAAGAACAAGATCGTTACTAACTAGAATTTAATATTATGCAAATAAGAGAGAGAGATTAGAGTTGGTTACTTAAGAAAAATTAGCAAATGCACCTCCTATTTATATGGATGAATATTTGGGGTTAAGGTCAACCCTTTGAAGGTTCAAATTTCCCAAGTCCACACCGACAAGTGTATTTAGTTTTGCTTGAACTGTAGATAAAATGAACTTTTAGAAAATATGTAAAAGTTTAATAGCATTACAATAGGCAATATGACTTAAGACGTTTTTTTGTGTTAAATTGGAAGCATGTGGCTGTGGTACGTACTGAATTGTGGTGTTAAAGTCAAAACAAAACTTAGAAATCCTTAACTAAATTAAATGAGTATATAAGGGCACTAACCAAACAAATTTGGTATGCAAGGGTCGGGAAAAGGATATTAGAACTATCATAACTTTTGTACGGCGCTCTCTTTAGTACCAAAATTTTTTGTGGGATTAAATACCAAAGTGGAGAAACAATGATCACTTAAGTGCAGCTAAGGATTTTGACAGAAAACAAAAAAAAAAAGTGCATCCGACGATAAATTCCGATAAAAAAATCATAAGTGACTTGTTTATTAAATGTTATTCAAATGCAACTTTTGTATTAAAAAAAAAAAGTCCGACATGGACTGTGTCGTTGCCTTTCTACACATAAACTCTCAAGCTAAAGATCCACCCTGTCTTCCATGTGGGGGTGATGTCGTATTCTCCTCAGTTAAATTTCTCTCTCTCTCTCTCTCTCTCTCTCTCATCTACAAGCTCTTCTACTTCGACGATGACCCCACTTCCTCTCCCTGCCACGGTTGGATCGATCCCGTCCTTAACTCCAACGACCCCGACCTCGCCTCATGGGTTTGGGCCTCTTTGCTGTCAATGGTGCCCTCATGAGATCGTCGATCTGCTCGGCCTTGTGAAGTTCGTGTTCATCAACGAGCGATGGCTGGAGTTGCCCGCTTCATGCATGACGACATCATGGATGATCACATGGTGGCCGAATTGTGCTCTACATATTCTGACCAAATTGCATTCCAAATTAGGGTTTGAATAATTTTTGGAAATCACTTGATTTGTCCAAACTAGGGTTTGAAGAATTTGGAGAAATTACTTGATTTGCCCGAATTTGTAGGGTTGATTTTAGTGACTATGACTTTTAAAATTGCCAATTTTGGTTGTTTTGAGGTGTTGGATGATAATTATAGGCATAAGTTTTACATCCACCAATAATTGATAATGCATTTACTACATAGAAAATGAATGATTTGAAAAATATATTTTCTCAATAATCGATTGTATCGCATATAAAAATAAATGAACGACGAGTATTTCATCATCTTTAAAAATAAATAATTGTCGTCGGCTAAGTTCGCATAAATAGAAATAAGATTGAAAGACTAACCTTTAGCCAATGTAAAACGAGTACACGTAAGGTTGATCGAGCCCAACGAATGTATTTGTGTCTTTAAGATAAATTTGTCCCCTAAATTTCGTACCCGAGGATATTGGACAATTGTCTCCCGGGATAGAACGGATTGCGTTCCTGCGAAGCGGTACTTCTTCAAAGGACTCCAACGAAAGTAACTTTGCAGGATTATCGCACATAATGTATGAGGAAAAAACAAGTATGCAAGTTCTGGAAGAACCGAAAGTGTATGCTCAGTAAAAAACGTGTCCCGAAATGGCCTAATCGAGGACTATTTATCTTGGAAGAACAAAAAGCCATGAAGAGTTACGAAGCTTGAATTCGGGCATTAGTTTACATAACCGATCGACTCCTTACGAATAATTGTATTTGTTCGTTATTCGTTAAACGAATTTTTTCTTTCAAACAATTGTTATTCGTTAAACGAATTTTTTCTTTCGAACGAATGCAACTGTTCGTTCGCAGACGAATGTCCAGAAATTTCCAAACAATTTTGTTCGGTTATGTGTCCATTCAGCAAAAAAATAAAAAACTGATGGGCAAAAAAAATAAAAAATTGGAACATAAGAAGCCCGGACCCAAACTCGGACCCGTACCCAAACCGAACCGGGTCTTGGGCGGCGGTGGCAGCGTGCTCGCGTGTGGGCCGACCTAGCTTTGCGTAGGTCCTCTCCCTTCCACAAAAGTGAGGTGCCCCTTGGGGCCCAAACCCATTTGCAAAGTTCCACTAAATAAATCCATCTCCCATATATCTCTTCTCCTATGTGGGACTCCCACACTTCTCATTCACACTTAAAGGACTTAAGGGATAACATCCCCAACAATCCCCCACATGAATGAGATGTTCGGACATCATGACTCTTCGTATATGCATGAAATGCAATGTGCGATTATTCCATGAGAAATCGTTACATCGGGATAAGTAGTCCGAGACTTTGAATTTTCCCTAGTGAGACCTATCGGACTTGCTCGGTCAATCAGTAGATTTGATGTCTTTAAACTGTCGACCTTTGGTGTAAGCCTAGACAATAGAAATCATATAACTCTCTCTCGAACAAAGTTAGTTCTCACTATTTGTCGCGACCTCGCCTTCGGCCTCTCCCGAGAGGGTCCGGCGGGTTTAGAGGTATTGCCATCGGTCAATGGCGTGGACTCTCCCAAGTCCTACCTCGCGTGACATTGGATTTCTTTTAGTGATTAGCAAACTAAAATGCTATTAAGAGTCGCCACTAGCCTATTGGGGTCGGCTAGAAACCAATCGAGACACGGGAGGGTTATCTCGATTCCTACGCAACCGGAGCTTCTAGGTTCGGGGACTTGTTTACGCTAATTAGAAAATTAACGCCCTTTCGGTACCTAACCGGTTGGTATTCCCTAAGGTGACCACACATTCTGCATATCATTTTAAATTTATCGGGTATCTAACCAGGTACTAAATGATCATGCATAATGTTTTTTTGTCATTTCATGCAATTACCTATTTATCCTTAACCTTGCATACGGGGAAAGCGATTAACGGGCAATTTTTCAAAAGACGGTGTTTTTAAACACTCAATCGGATAAATATGCCAAATAAAGATCGGGATAAGCACATGCGGACCAAATCTACGATGGCGATATTTAAACAAACAAGTTCGACGCGAAGGTCGAATTACAACAATTATCGGACCGGATTGGACATCGGTCTTCAATCAACGCCAATTTGAGGTGTGAAAATTCACATTAGGGGTAAAAAGGTCAAAGAAACCATTTTTCTAATTTTCTGAAATTTTTATGATTTTTTTTGAATTTTTATTTTTATTTTTTTTTGAATTTTTGAATTTTATCTTATTTTTTTTATTTTTTTTAATTTTTTTATTAATATTTTATTAGAGGGAACCGGGCCCGAGTTGGGTTCTTGGACCCGGGCCTGGATCGAGCCGTCGGACCTGTTCGGGCCCGGGAGAGAAGACCCGAACCGGGCCTGATTGACACAAAGGAAAATAGGCCCACTTTTCCTTTTCTTCTCAGCTAGCCCGCTCAAGCAACCCACGCCGGCCGTAACCAGTCCTTTCTTGAACAAAACACCCGGCCCAGACCCCTTTCTTTTCTTTTAATCCCAGCCCAACCGCTTAGGCCCCTTTTTTTTTTTTTTTCTTTTATTCTCGCAGCCCATTGGAGCGGCCCACGCAATAGCCCACACCATTCTCTTCGGTCTTTTCGGGCCCAACCTCCTCTCTTCTAACGCCAGCCCAATCTCCCTTCTTTTCCCCCATGCCAACCCATCCTTTTCTTCTTATTCTCGTTTTTAATCTTTGTCGCCCCACAAACAACCAACAAAAGCGTGAATCAGGCCCCCATTATTACTGTTCGGCGTCTCCTCCGTGCATGCTCCATCTCTCTGCAATCGGGACGGCGACTCTGCACTTCCAACGCCAACCAAGCTCCGCCGCTCGCCTTGCCGTCGCATCGCCGGGAACCACTCGCCACCGTCACTAGCTCTCACTCCGCGGACTTCTTGGACCCCGACCGATTCTGCTTGAGCCGGCGTCACCGTGCGTTGACGTTTGCGTCGCCGCGCCCCGAGCTCGAATCACTTCTGTTCATCCTCGCGTAGCCTCGGCCTTCACCCGTCTTCTTCTCCACGGAGTAATGTCCCGGTAGCCTCCGCAATACGACGCCTGAACCTACAAGAGATCGCTGGGTTCTCCCGCTGGCCGAGGAATCATGTCGGTGATCTCCAAGACACCGACGTGGCGGTCTTCGCGCCTAACACGGAAGACCGAATTGACACGATCCGAACACCGTCCGGGCCTCGTCCGGTTCCTCAATACACTACGCCAAAAAAAAGAACAGCCCTCTTGGATGATCCTTCGTCACTACCTCCTCTACATTTGAACTTCACTTTGGCTCGGTCTTCAAAACCGGGGCTCGCAGTGATCTTAACAGGTGGTAATGAATCATTGGCTAACACACACCTCGTCCAAAACGAGCTTCTACGATCGGGGAACTTTTTAGATAATCGATGCAACCCAAACCACGACAGCCGATTGTCCATCCATGGCGACTCAAAACTGGTCCGGTTATTACCAATGTGGAAGAAATTGAACAACCACTGGACGACAACTCTATTAACAGCTCAAACGAAAAGCATGCACGAGTGTAAGGAAGATGGCAAGATCCTGGTGGCGTGAACATGCAACAACTAAATGGAGATCGTGAATTAAACGAGTGGGAACATGAGCGGGTTGCGGGTAGGGGACTGCATCCAGGTTCAAAAGAATACTATGCAAACATTCGTCGTATGAAAGCACGATGCGTACATGGACAAGAAAACGTCAACCTTGGCTGAGCAAGCCTCATAATGAAGAGCCAAGAAATGTGCTTACCTAGTTGGCGTATTGGAGAGGAGCGGATTTCGCAAACCCTCACCGAATGCCCACTTGAACTTCCTCTTTTTTTTTTTTTAGAATCCTCCCTTCTTCTCTTTCTTACCGAACCCGCAACTCAAACTCTCTCTCCCTTTTCGCTATATTTTTCTCCCCCCATTTTTCGTTGCTTTGGCGAACCTCCTTCCTGAAGCCGAACCCCTAGCCCGCCTTCTCTCCTCCCTTTTATGCAAATCTTGCCTTCTTCAGAAGTTTTTTTATGCGGATGGGAGTGAAACCCGCATGATGTAGACGTGGGTTGGCCGAAGACCACGTGCAGTATGTGGTGAAAATTGTAGTGACGTGAGTGTGTGTGCGGGTAAGTTAATGCTAATAATGAGGGAGCTGCTCACGCGTGAAAAGGGGCTAAAGGAAAAATAAAAATAATAATAATAATAATAATAATAATAATAATAATAATAATAATACAAAAAAGAATCGGGCTATTCACCCGGGCTTAGACGGGAAGGAAAAAATATCGAAGCGGTTGGGCCTGCGTCGCGTGGGCTTGTTTCGCGTGGGAAAAGGAAAAGGAGACGGCCCACCTGGGTGCGCACGTGGGTTGGTCCAATAGGCCAATTTTTAGCAGGTGCGGGCTCGAGTGATTCAGCCGGATCAGATTTTTTATTTTTATATTATTATTTTTTTTTAATTTAATAATTTTTTCTTAAAAGAATTTTAAGATATATATTTTTCATTTTGGGAGTAGAAATAAGAGAGCACATATATGTATATATAAAACACATGGAATATATATATAATTAATTGACCAATTAGACAATATTCTAAACGAAAAATAAAATAAAATAAGATAGACAAAATAAAATACCGGACCACCAAAATTAGGTGTCAACAGCTGCCCCTCTTAAAAGGGGAGCTCGAAGAGGTTCCCTTTTAAGATGAAAGGACACCTAATTTTGTCGATAAATTAACCTGATAGTGTTTGTGAAAAGCCGCCAAAGCAACTATCAAGACCAAAAAATGAGGAGACTCACCCAAAGAATATGCTCCGGGGCTCCACGCCTCTCGGTACTTGCGCATGCAAGGTTAATCGAAACAAACAAAATTCTGGGACGACCGTATAAATGATACGGGCTTGGTCTCAGATGGAAAAGGCACGATCGTATAAATGATACGGGCTTGGCCTTCACTTGGCAATGTGTTTGCTCTGGGCTTTAAGGCTCACCGGACTTGAGGGGACTTGCTAGGGGAACCGGCTCCGGGGCTCATGCCTCTCCGCACCTGTTCGGGCAAGGTTAGCTCAAACAAACACACCTCGGGGACGACCATAAAAACGATACGGGCTTGGCCCCAAAGGGAACGACACGGTTCACGGTATTCTGACCCGTGAAAAGGCTATTGAAAAAGTCACAATTCACGGTATTCTGACCCGCGAAAAGGCTATTTTGAAAAAGTCACGGTTCAGAGTCTTGGACTCGTGAAAAGGCGATTGAAAAAGTCTCGGTTCGTAGTCTTTGACTCGTGAAAAGGCTATTGAAAGGTCTCGGTTCAGAGTCTTTGACTCGTGAAAAGGTTATTTTAAAAAGTCACGGTTCGGGATCTTTGACCCGTGAAAAGGCTGTTGAAAAGTCACAGTTCACGGTCTTTGACCCATGAAAAGGCTATTTTAAAAGGACTCGGTTCCCCTCAGCATTGTATCTGCTTACCCGAGTGAGGAACTTGTTTATGGAACGGGCTTCGGGAAGCTAAAGTTCACCTTACCTATCCAAAGAAGGTTAGTTGACAAATAATAATTTTAATGGGGAGAGAGTGCTACTCGAGGCCGAACTCAACTTCGGCTTTTGGAGTACATTCTCTGGATTGCACGGGACAAGTTCTCGACCTTAGCGCTTGCATGTCGATCGGAACTCCGCCAATGAACATCTGTGATATGTTCGCTTCATAGCTTGGAACTTGTCGCCAATAATCGAACTGTTCGGGCCGGGTCCCTATGCAATTTAGGACTTTCGAAGCAATTTTAGAATGATGCACGTATGACATTAAATGCATGGGCAAATAGAGCTACATCTACTTGCTGGGGAAACTACTTGGCACAACGTGATACCGAAAGCTTCTCACTCAGTTAGATGACATCGCTGACTATTAGACTCCATGGGGAAAATTGATTGAAGGGAGAACCGTCGTTCCCAAAAATGAAGATTTTTTTTTTTTTGAAAACTTTGGTTCATGAAAAACAACAATTTCGCTTCATGAAAAGGGGTTTATTGAGCGTGCTGAGCTAAAATCCTTAGTCCGAAAGGGCTTCTCACACACTCTCATTGGGGAATATTCCGTTGATCCCAATCGCTCACTTGGAGGTTTCTGGAACAAATACTCTCGAGACCTCGCAATATGTTCATGTCTAAGGTTTCGGACATATTCGCAATGCATACATTATTGATCAATCTGAAAGGTCTTTCGGGGACCGTAATGTTGGTTTGGTCATGGGCTTACACAAGGGGTTTTTCCCGCTTTGAGGCCACACTGGGGAGATATTTGAAATTACTACCTTCATCGGGTTTACAAGTTAAGAACCTGGAAAATAAGACAAGAAATGATTGACTCCACTCCTTCAAGCGGCCGCTTCTTTGTAAAGTCTTCATGTCAACTCGAAACATCCCAATCGGAAGAGTCTTCGGATGGGTTGTAATGTCGGTTTGGGAAGGCTTATAAGGCTCTGATTTTTTTTTTTTCAATGGGGTTTATGAGTTGGTGACCATCTTGGTGTTTTTACCAATCTCGCTCCATCCGGGGAAGCCATCTGACTCCGGGGATTACAACCTGCCTCGAAAGTCCAATGAGCTGTCTATTTTTGCTTTGCAAGAAAAGAGTTTTTCTCTATTTCCTACATTTGTTTCTATTCGAGGTAAGCTCAATGCTTTTCTGCATTTGGCCTTTTCCTCTCCGGGCTTTGGCCTTGCTTTTACTAGGCACTTTGCTTTTTTAGCCCTTTGATTTTCATTTTCCTTTTCTTCTCTTCTTTGCTATTTTCATGAGCTCTCTGGACTCTTGAGACATTTGACATTGACACCAATCTTCTGGTAAATCATTCGTCTTGCTCCAATTTGGGGAGATGATCACCATTCTGGTTTAGAAATGAATGATTTCGGGCTCAATTTGGCTAGCAAAGGATATTCGGTGTTTAGGTAGAGAAAGAAATGCTCTTCTTCATTTTGGGACGCTTCGAGCCTCCATAAAGATTCACCTGAAGTTACGCACAAAGGTTAATGCAAGTGAAGGCAATTAAATCTTTCTTACCTTTCTTCAACTGATTTTCAACTATAATCTCTGCATTTGCCCCAATGTAGGGTGATTCTTAACAGGGGTATTTTGAATTTCTCCTTTCTCAAGCTCAAAATGGCTAACAAGGGATATATTGTGTATGAGGAAAAGAAGGAATTGCCTTTCATCACTTCGACCCATGTATACATTGCGAATTGATCCTCTATCCTAAGACACAAATCTTATTCTCACTTCACTCAATCTCAAAGTGTATCAGGAGTGTGTTTAGGTGGGGTTTGCCACTCGTCTTAAGCACTCTCACCTGGCAAACTCAATACCTCCGCTTCATTTAGTAAAATCATCTCATCAAATGAACTTGCAGGAAATTTCAATGCAAGATGCATGTATGCACGAATGGACACACCAGTTGAGTGAACGTCAATGCCCTTTTCTTTTTTTTTTTTTTTTTTGGAATGAGCTGAAGCATGAACTCCAACTGTACTAAGGATGAGGGTTTTTTTTTTTTTAATGATTTACAAATTGAACATTTATTATAATCCAACCGGGGATGAAACATTTGAACAGTCATGCTTCATGCAAAATTTTTAGGAGAGGGATACTTACTTGGGCCGCAAAGACCAGTTGACCCTTTGTATTCACTCTTCTGAGGATTTATGCTAATAGAGCATCTTGGGATTTTACAAACTGTCCCATTCCCGCAAGTTATCAAATGAGTTTTGGCGCACCGTAGTAGTAACCGATGTGGCAAGGGCATTTCTCAATATTGATAGCGACACGGTTCCTCGGTGCTCCAGTCATCTTGATTTCATGCTGGGAGAAATGCTCCCCTCTTTTTGCAAAAAATAAAAGAGGTGCAAAAAGTTTTTATTATCGCAAAAAATGAAGCGAGTGCAAATTTTTTTTTTCTTTCTTTCTTTCTTTTTTTTTTATTTACAAGAGAGCCCCCCCATTTTTACAATGGGGCTCACTGGGATGCCATTCTCGGGGTTCGAACCCCGGTCGCGTCCGGACCGCCTTCATTCCCCAACCACCAGGCTGCGGCGTTGTTGGCGTCAAATGGGGGTTTCTCTTTTATTTAAGCGATCCCACCGAGGCGGGGCACGGCTTTCCATGCAGCCTCGGGCGTCGGTCACTTGCCGGTTTCCTTTACCTAAGGCGCTCCAGATTAAGTTAATCCAGTTATTTGGCTCGGGTTCGTTGAGTATCACACCTAAATTCGCAACACGTATATGATATGCATGTAGGCATGATATGCATGATGTTTGCAATTACAGCGACTCGGATCCGCACGAGAAAAGGTCATCAGAGCCTTTGATTTTATTCATGGGAAATACTTTTTCACCATATCGGCATTTACAGGGCTCGACTAGACCCGGCCGTCCATCTCGCCTAAAATCAACGCGCCACCGGGGAGGACTTTCTTGATCGGATATGGTCCTTCATAGTTTGGCGTGAACTTGCCTCCGGGGTACGGTATAAATGCCAATCTCTTCTTCAGCACCAAGTCACCGATCTCGAAAAGTCGGGGACGAACTTTACGGTTGAACGAATTTGCCACACGCTTTTGGTAACACCGACCGTGACAGATAGCCCGCAATCTTTTCTCGTCGATCATATTCAACTGTTCAAATCTCTGTTGAATCCACTCTGCTTCTGATAGTTTCAATCGTGACGGAATCCCGAGTGATGGAATCTCTGTTTCCACCGGTAGCACCGCTTCCATACCATATACCAATGAGAAAGGAGTTGCCCCGGTTGAAGTGCGAATCGACGTCCGGTATGCCATCGGTGCATAGGGGAGCCGCTCATGCCAATCTCGATAATTCTCTGCTGTCTTGGACAGAATCTTCTTGATATTCTTGTTCGCCGCTTCTACCGCACCATTCATCTGCGGGCGGTAAGGCGAAGAATTCAAATGCTGGACGCGAAACTCACCAAGAACCTCGTCAACCACCTTGTTGTTGAGGTTTGAACCGTTGTCGATGATTATAGCCTCCGGCGCTCCATATCGGGCAAAGATATCTCGACGCAAGAACCTGGCCACGTTCTTCTTTGTGACATTGGCATATGAACTCGCTTCAATCCACTTTGAGAAGTAGTCAATTGCCACAAGTATAAAACGATGTCCGTTTGACGCTTTGGGATTAATTGGCCCTATGACGTCGATGCCTCACATTGAGAAAGGCCACGCCTCGGACATCCGGTGCAGTTCATTAGGAGGAGCCGTGATTCTATCTCTATAGACTTGACACTAGTGGCAAGAACGAACATGTTGAATACAATCGGCTTCCAAGGTGAGCCAATAATATCCCAATCTCATGATCTTCTTACTCAGCAAATGGCCATTCATATGGGGGCCACATTCACCCTCATGGATTTCACTCATCAACCGATTAGCTTCCTTAGCGTCAACGCACCTCGGGAGAACGGAGTCGTATGACCTCTTATATAACGTATCGCCACCGAGGAAAAACTTTGAAGACAGTTTCATCAAATATTTCCTGTTAGCCGCTTCACTACCTTCGGGAAACTCTCCGGTCTGCAGGTAAACCTTAATATCTTGATACCAGGGCTCTCCATCTACCTCTTCTTCTATTAGCATGGAATAAGCAGAATGCTTCAAGATTTCGATTCTCAATGGCTCGATATCTGAACCCGCAATCACTTGGAACATTGAGGATAGGGTGGCCAACGCGTCTGCGAACTGGTTTTGGGCTCTAGGAAGATACTCGAACGCTATCTCATCAAACTCTTCGATTATATCTTCCAGAAACTCATGATACGGGATCAACTTCGGGTCACGAGTTTTCCACTTGCCTTCTGTCCGAAGGATAATGAGGGCAAAGTCGCCATAAACTTGCGATCTCCGAATTTTCATCTCTACGGCAGCCTGTAGCTCGAGAATGCATGCCTCGTATTCAGCGATGTTATTGGTGCACGGAAACAATAACTTGGCGGCTACTGGATAGTGTTGGCCATCCGGGGAGATAAGGACTGCCCCTGTACCGGATCCGGATAAGTTAACAGCTCCGTCGAAGTACATGACCCACTTTTTCGGCAAAACCGGTAAAACACGATCATCAAGAGGGTCTATTTCATCTCCGGCCTGCGGTCCCGCAGCATTCTCTGCTAACATGTCTGCTATTGCTCGACCTTTCACCGACTTCTGTGTCATGGTTTGCACATCGAACTCAGAAATGAGAATCTGCCACTTAGCCAATTTGCCGACCAATGCTGGCTTTTCCAGTAGATATTTGATGGGATCACATTCGGTGGTTAACATGATTTGATGGTGAAGGGTATACTGCCGCAGTCCGTGTAATACCCAAACTAAAGCTACGCAAGTCTTCTCGACCTCTGAGTAATTGGCTTCAGAATCGGAGAATTTCTTGCTGAGATAGTATATTGCGCATTCTTTTCCATCTGATGGTCTTTTTCGCACCAATACAGCTCCCAAGGACTCCTTGTGGATGGTCAGATAAAGGATTAGAGGCACACCGAGAACAGTGGAACTGTAACGGGGGAATGGGTCGGATAATGCTGAATCTTCAAGAAAGCGGTTCGACATTCAATATCCCATACAATCTTTGCATTCTTCTTGAGAAGCTTGAAAAATGGCCACGGCGATCTCGATAGCCGGGATATGAATCTTGCCACATAGTTCAATCTCCCAAAGAAATCGCGAACTTCCTTCACAGAAGACGGTGGTCGTAGCTCGCATATGGCCTTCACCTTAGACGGATCAATCTCGATGCCCCTACTACCGACCATGAAGCCTAATAATTTCCCGGACTTTGCCCCAAATACGCACTTTGCGGGATTGAGACGTAATCGGTATTTACGTAGGCGCTCAAATAGCTTGTGGAGAATCGTAACATGGTCTTCGCCCGATCTTGACTTCGCGATCATGTCATCGACGTATACTTCTATTTCATTGTGCATCATATCATGGAATAAGGCCACCATGGCTCTTTGATACGTGGCACCCGCATTTTTCAAGCCGAAAGGCATGACTCTATAGCAAAAAGTTCCCCATGGGGTTATAAAAGAAGTTTTGCTTCTGTCTTCTTCTTTCATCCCAATTTGGTTATAACCAGAAAAACCATCCATGAAGGAGAAAAGCTCAAACCCAGCCGTACTATCAACTAGCACGTCAATATGCGGGAGCGGGAAGTCATCTTTGGGGCTGGCCTTATTCGGATCATGGTAGTCAACACACACCCCGACTCTCCCGTCTTTCTTCATCACCGGGACGATATTCGCTATCCAATCCGGGTAATGAGCGACTTCAATGAAATCGACTTTCGGGAGCTTCATTACTTCCTCCTCAATCTTTTTAGACAACTTAGGCTTTGTCCTTCTCAACCATTGTTTCTTCGGCGGTATATCTGCGTTAGTCGGTAGTGCATGCTGCACAATATCCGGATCCAATCCTGGCATGTCGGTGTACGACCAAGCGAATACATCCCGAAACTCTTGAAGAAGGCCGACCAATCTGGCGGCTTCTGTTTCCCGTAACCCTGTCTCGATTTTGGTCTCTCGGATATTGTCTTCAATACCCAAATTCACTATTACCGTCGGTTCATTTGTCAACGGCTTTGACTCCTCATGGCGACTCCATTCGATTTCAATCCCTTTCGGATCGTCACTATCGCTGCCCGAGTCTCAAGAATCGTCGTCCGGCGAATCCGAGTCACATGTGCTCTTATCATGAATATGAAGAATGCTATGCCCGAGACATGATGCGGAAAAGTTAATTCATTTCAATGACATATAAACAAAAATCAGAAAAGTATGTTTTTGAAAACAGATTTGCAACAACATTTTTCAAAAGGGTAAGCTCCGGGAAATGCCCTCATATCATCGGGTCATCCGGATTTTTTTTTGCAAAAAGTCAAAACTAGGAAGCGTGTGAAAGTCCAGTCCTCGGGATTATACTTAGGCTTATAATTGCATCGTCATGGGATCGGCAGTATACTTTCACACGTCCTTAATAAACATGTGCTCGTTTTATTTAACTGGGAGCCGCATTACAACATGTACTTCCCCCAAGCCAACGGCTCGAGACCGGGGGGTATCCAAAAAACGGTTAGCACATCAGAAACACAGTCCTTGGCAGAAGCGGGGAAAAACATATGTACATGACAAAAAACAAACAAACCCATGATCCTACTCTGGAGAGTTGGGGGAATCGCCTGACGACTCCACCTCCTCGGATGTCGGAGGCTCATTTGGAATAATCTTCTGAGAATCGATAGGCTCACCCTTGAGAGTCTGTTCTTCAAAGAAGGTGTCAACATCAGCGAGTGTGATGACGGTGTCCGCACGAGGTTCTTCGAACAGCTGTGCTATCCCTTCCAAGTTAGAGAGGCTTGTGTCATCTAACATTTTAGGCGGACGGGGAAAAAACAACCTGAGGGGATTTCCAATGGGTCTGGCTACTGAACTCTCACCCACCACCGGACGAGCGGCATTATCCGTGCGACCTTCCTGGTTGCCCCGACTTCCTCGACCATAGCGACTACACCAGGTGGGAGATGGGTAAGGATTAGCTGCATTACGACGCCTACGTCGAAACAGACGAGCTGTGGGGCTGTCGGATCGGTTACGGCTTCTAGAATAACCAAGTCCGAAAGGACCATTATCCGGTGCTACACGAATGGGTTCGGTGATGCCCTGACCATACAATCCCAAACCTTCTCTAGGGATATGTCCGTATTGAAGCAACACTCTGCTAGACATAAGGGCGGGGCCGGACAACGACGGGGGTTGAGTGACAGCATCTTCCGAGACATGTATTGTTGATACCAATTCGAATGTATGATAACCGGCTTCTTCTTCAGCCCTAGGCGGAATGTATGAGACGACAACTCCCTCGGGAAGTCGCATGTCCATTTCTCCATTAACCGTTATCATTTGACCATTATCAATAAATCGAACCTTCTGATGGAGGTTTGAAGGGACGGCCCCGGCCATATGAATCCACGGTCTACCCAGCAGCATGTTGAAGGAAGATGGAATGTCCCGAACTTGAAACGTCATTGAGAACTTGGAAGGCCCAATTAACACTTCCAGTTTAGCCTCACCAAGGACATTTTTGCTCATACCATCGAAAGCCCTCACATTTGATCTAGATGGATGCATCTGCGACTCTTCAAATCCCAATAGACGGTATGTACTCGGGGGGCAAATGTTCACAAGAGACCCATTGTTAATAAGGACTCGTGAAACCATTACGCCTCGGCACTTAATGGAGATGTGGAGAGCATTGCAATGCGAAGGACCACCAGACGGAAGATCCTCATTAGAAAATGATATTTGATCATTCGGGAGAATAGAGCCAACGAATTCCTCCAACCGGAGTGCGCCAGTAGTATCGGGAATATGCACCTCATTAAGCACCTTTAGAAGGGCTTCTTTATGCTTTTCCGACGATTGGAATAACTCGAGGATGGAAATGCGGGCCGACATTTTTCTAAGCTGATCCACCACAGAGAATTCACTAGTTTTTACAACGGATAGAAGATGTTCAGCCTCCGCTTCCGTCACGGGTTTCTTCCGAGACGGCCCGGGAGGTGCATAAGAACGACCCGTCCGGGTGACCGAATCGATCGCCTCGGTCCCATAGTCCCAGGCCACTTCCTTATTGTCGATGGCAACGAGTGCGCCTTCACTTGCAACCGCCGATGGTGTATCAACCGTGATTGGGCATAGGCTGCTTCCCACGATGCCCAAGCTAGCATCCAACCGAGCCCCCATATGGATGAATTCTTCGGAAGTGAGATCAATAACCATATGGCCCTCATCTTCAAGTTCGTAATCGCATAGATCCTCTACGACGGTGAGGTCTATTACCACGAGCTCTACCATAGCGATGAGTGTCTCATTCAGATCCGGCACTACTTCAGGGGCAACCGTATCATCAAAAGTGGTCTCTTTGATACCGATAGGCTGTTCTGCTTCAATGAGCGCGATCGCTTTATCGGTGGGCTCCAGTGCATCGAACTCATCTCCCCATTCATTCCAATACGTTCGTGTCTCCTGGATGGGCTCCTCAAAGAACTAAGACGGTGGTGAGTATTTTACTAGGAAATCATATCCACCACTGGGTTGTCCCAAAGTGTCAACGATCTCCCCTGCAGCATATGCGCTTCGCAGGAATTCTTGATCCCAGTAGTCCGAGTTGTACGAGGCATCGCCTACTAGATCGTGATTCTCGTCGGGCTGCGCCAACGCCACCTCAGGTACGTTCACGTTTTCCGGCTCGACAAAGGCGTTTTTCGGCTCGACTACGGCCGTCTCCAATTTTGGCTCGACAGGGGCGGTTTCGGGAATACCAGCCACGTGAGGGGTTGAAGAGCCAATGACTTCATTTGGGGTAGCCCGAATTACTCCGGTTCGGACCATCTCGGCGATGCGCACACGCTTCTCTTGGATGGGGATTAAATCCGTACCACTGTAATGTCCAGCCGAAACGAGTGCTTGATACATTTCCACGACATTTATTCGGAATCTCTTCTTGGTGACGCTTCTCACCTCTTCAATGATCGCCACATTTGGGGCGTGGCCTGTAGCGGGTTTATCTGCACATTCGGCTCGAAGTCCTTAAACGACAAACGATTTCCTTCTAGAAGATCCTGGACTTTATGCTTGAGGACGTAGCAACCGTCAACGTCATGCCCTTTTTCTCCCGTGTGGAAAGCGCAGGATTTGGAAAGGTCGAACCCACGATACTTCGGGGGGTTAGCTCGAGCAGCTTCTTTAGTCACAAGCTGTTTGCCTAACAAAGCGGGTAAAAGTTGTGATAATGGCCTCGGCAATGGAGTAAACTGTCTTGGCTTTCTGAGCTGAGTATTCTGATATCCGCTATTTCGATAACCACTGGATGCAGATGCCATCCGATTGGGGGCAGGTTGGGAAGTTGGCGTCGATCGGGTAATTGGAGCTTGAACAAAGGATACTTCGACCTCCTTTTCCTTTCTGATTGGTGCCCTTCTGCTGGTACCTTTCGCTATTCTTCCTTCGTGCATTCCACCCTTAATTCTCTCCCCGGCTTCGACGAGCAAGGGAAAATTTTGAAATCCTGCTCCAATGAGCTTTTGATAAAACTCATTTGGAAGAGTTTTTACAAACATGCTGATCATCTCGGGTTCCTCGAGAGGTGGACGAACTTCAGCAGCCAAAGCGCGCCATCTATGTGCAAAAACCCTAAATGACTCGTCTCTCTTCTTGATCGTACGGGACAACACCTCTCTTGTTGGGGCCATCTCGGTGTTGTATTGGTATTGTTCTACGAATGCCTTAGCCAAATCTTCCCATCTTGTAACTTTACTCGGCTTCGGATCCAAGAACCAACAAAGCGTTGCGTCCTCCAAACTGTTCGGGAAAGTCTATATCAGCAAAGGAACATTCTTGACGTACCGACCCATCTGATTGGTGTAATAAACTAAGTGTGCCCTCGGATCACCCTTGCCAGAGTACTTCGTGAAGTATGGAACTTTAAACTTATCAAGAAAGTCGATCTTGTCATATCGGGACAAATCCCCGACATTTTCGAGTCCATATTTATCCTTGAGCTGCTGCTCCAAATCAATAAATCGCTTTTTGGTTTCCTCCTCTAATCGAGCCGAGATGGCTGCTGAAATGGGATCAAGAGGAGCGGGCGTAAGAACTTGAGTTACCGCCTCTTCAACGACTGGATCTTTGGGGAGGTCATCACCAAGACCAGGCATCTCAACTCGCGGCGGAAGCTGCACTTGATTCCGATTGCGTTGTCTTGAAAGCGCTCTGACCTCGGTAGATAACCGGATCAACATAGCCCTTAAATCTTGGATCTCCGCGAAGGCGGCGGCTCCTAGATTTCGATTCTGCGCTTCATCATCTGCACGGGCTTCCATACGTGCCGTTACGGACCTAGTGCGAATGGGTGAACGCGTAAAGCCCGCAATATCTACCTGTAGAAAGTGAAATTCATGAGTGACTTTGAATAAAAATGTACGCGACTTCCTTTGAAAATATAAACTTTTGCAACGAACTCGGGACATGTAAATTCTCCAGCAAATCTAAATTGAGAGAATAGACTCTATCACGGGTCGTTTAGAAAAGAATACATTTTCAAACGGAAAAACACGTAATAATTAAATTAATGAAAATGTCGGTAAGGAAATAAATGCTTCATATACTAAGTTTAAAAAGGGTTTTCACAACATATTACAAAAACACCAGCTCAAAAAACACCAAAATATGACACAAACTCGATGGGTAACAATTCCATCGATATCAAAATGCCCGCTCCCTTGACCACAAAATGGGAGTTTCGAGCGACCTATCCCTGTTTTTTTAGCTTATTGACCATCTTCTCGCTGCAGCCCAGGATGAATGACTTCCGAGGGGATGACGGGTAAAACGATTCGGCAATTAGGATCTTCGGGGCGGTGAATGTATGCCCAAGATGCTTGATGGAGTCCCATCTCGCCCTCTAGTTCGGGAGCTTGAACAATGGTCCGCTTAAAGCAACTCTCCCGGGCATTCTTGATATTGTCAATGTCCACTTGTCGAAGGGCGATTTCCTGCTCATCCATGCGCTTGTGCGGGAGGTTAAACCTGAATAATTGCCTTCTTAGTGGTGGCGGGATATCTTGAAGAGCTCCATATTGTCCGAACGTCCTCAATGGGTAACAGGTAGTGGCCCCGGTGAATCCCAATAGGGGTATGGGATCGGTGTGGGCGGCAGCAAGGTGGATGCTTTGAAATTGGGAACCCCTGAATTTCCATCGGATTTGGTCTAGGGGTAAGCTTCTCAAAAAATCAAACCAAGCGCGGTATGACCGTGTATAAGGCTGCATCTGCAATTGTATAAGCTTTTCAAGTGGGTAAGTGCGATGCTTGAGATCATAATATACCATATGAAAGGATGTTTCATGAATGTGAGAGATAAACCGGGTATACAAAAGTCCAGCGGGCGCATGAAACACTTTTTTCCCATCGGTATCAGCTTTGAAATTGTTGAGGGACAAGAAGGATTCAGCAAGAATCATAGGGATGAAGTCCCATTTGATGCAGACTTGTCTCACAACATGAGCAAGGAGAGGGTTCATAGCGACCGTAGACACGGGGAAAATTATGAAACCAAAAAATGCTAAAAGAAAAGTTCGGGCGGATTTGGTGCCATCCTTCTTTGGCAGCTTCGAAAATTTCCCAAATAAAAAGGTAAGAGGGCAACGGCCAGCATGGCTTTTGAGCACTTTGGTGATCTCGACTTTGGGTGTATCGAGGAATTCAGCGAGGGTGCTTGTAGGATCACGACCTAAAGGGGGTTCAATCGGTCTTTTTTCTAGACGGACACCACTTATGAGGTAGTATTCTTCGATGGTGGGGGTTAATTCGTGGCCATTGAAGATGAAGGTGGATGTGATCGGATTCCAAAAATGTGCTATGGCTTGGATGGCATGGGCCTGACAACGAACCCGGAGTAGATGTATCGTGTAGCCAACCCGTTCTTTGACATATCGTTGATTGTGACGATCCATACTCTCCCACCATGTCATCAAAAGTCTTTCGGGGATAGGGATAATGGTGATATCATGCTTTCTCATCGAGTCTATATCATATATAAGTATTTCGATCGGTCAATGGAGGTAACAAAAACATAACCGAAAGAGACATAGGAAAAATTTAGGACAGAGTAGAGATTATACTTACAGTGGTTGGTGAATGACATCCGTCAATGACATAAACACACGCATGCTAACGGTGAGGCTTGACACATAGAGGATAGGGTAGACTAATGGCTAAAGGCTCTCACCACAACGAAATAATGTACCGCCCCCAAAAATGCCGACAGCATAATCGGGTCGGGGCACACATTTCGAGATGATGAGTGGGATCAGAAATGATCGTGCCATTTGCAGACTTGCGTATGGCCCAATCTATTTCTGATACCTCCTAAGGATTTCCTAGGGTCGCAGTCCGGGTTTGACCACTGGATGTGTGTACAAAAAGTATAGTGTATGAAAAATATGCATAGCGGGGTATATCAAACACCGCTTCTATATACATCCGGAAAACATATATTCCTACGACTCCCTGCAAAACAGATATGTCAACAATCACCCTTCCCCTTATAACTCCAAACCTACAAGAACATCTAATTACAAAATTAGCAGATGAACCTGATTTTTTAGCAACATGGCAAAATGGTGATCAAATTAGGGAACAATCAACTGGTTATTACGGCCTAAGTCTACATAGGTTTCTAACCTATCTTTCCTAGTGGAGTCGCCAAGTTGTCGCGACCTCGCTTTCGGCCTCTCCGAGAGGGTCCGGGCGGGTTTAGAGGTATTGCCATCGGTCAATGGCGTGGACTCTCCCAAGTCCTACCTCGCGTGACATTGGATTTCTTTTAGTGATTAGCAAACTAAAATGCTATTAAGAGTCGCCACTAGCCTATTGGGGTCGGCTAGAAACCAATCGAGACACGGGAGGGTTATCTCGATTCCTACGCAACCAGAGCTTCTAGGTTCGAGGACTTGTTTACGCTAATTAGAAAATTAACGCCCTTTCGGTACCTAACCAGTTGGTATTCCCTAAGGTGACCACACATTACGTATATCATTTTAAATTTATCGGGTATCTAACCAGGTACTAAATGATCATGCATAATGTTTTTCTGTCATTTCATGCAATTACCTATTTATCTTTAACCTTGCATACAGGGAAAGCGATTAACAGGCAATTTTTCAAAAGACGGTGTTTTTAAACACTCAATCGGATAAATAGGCCAAATAAAGATTAGGATAAGCACATGCGGACCAAATCTACGATGACGATATTTAAACAAACAAGTTGACGCGAAGGTCGAATTACAACAATTATCAGACCGGATTGGACATCGGTCTTCAATCAACGCCAATTTGAGGTGTGAAAATTCACATTAGGGGTAAAAAGGTCAAAGAAACCATTTTTCTAATTTTCTGAAATTTTTATGATTTTTTTTTGAATTTTTATTTATTTTTTTTTTGAATTTTTGAATTTTATCTTATTTTTTTTAATTTTTTTATTTTTATTAATATTTTATTAGAGGGAACCGGGCCCGAGTCGGGTTCTTGGACCCGGGCCTGGATCGAGCCGTCGGACCTGTTCGGGCCCGGGAGAGAGGACCCGAACCGGGCTCGATTGACACAAAGGAAAATAGGCCCACTTTTCCTTTTCTTCTCAGCTAGCCCGCTCAAGCAACCCACGCAGCCGTAACCAGTCCTTTCTTGAACAAAACACCCGGCCCGGACCCCTTTCTTTTCTTTTAATCCCAGCCCAATCGCTTAGGCCCCTTTTCTTTTTTTTTTCTTTTATTACGCCGGCCCGCTCGAGCGGCCCACGCAATGACCCACACCATTCTCTTCGGTCTTTTCGGGCCCAACCTCCTCTCTTCTAACGCCAGCCCAATCTCCCTTCTTTTCCCCCACGCCAACCCATCCTTTTCTTCTTATTCTCGTTTTTAATCTTTGTCGCCCCACAAACAGCCAACAAAAGCGTGAATCAGCCCCCCATTATTGCTGTTCGGCGTCTCCTCCGTGCATGCTCCATCTCTCCGCAATCGGGACGGCGACTCTGCACTTCCGACGCCAACCAAGCTCCGCCGCTCGCCTTGCCGTCGCATCACCGGGAACCACTCGCCACCGTCACTAGCTCTCACTCCGCGGACTTCTTAGACCCCGACCGACTCTGCTCGAGCCGGCGTCGCCGTGCGTTGACGTTTGCGTCGCCGCAGCCCGAGCTCGAATCACTTCTGTTCATCCTCGCGTAGCCTCGGCCTTCACCGGTCTTCTTCTCCACGGAGTAATGTCCCGGTAGCCTCCACAATACGCGCCTTGAACCTACAAGAGATCGCTGGGTTCTCCTGCGGGCTGAGGAATCATGTCAATGATCTCCAAGACACCGACGTGGCGGTCTTCGCGCCTAACACGGAAGACCGAGCCGACACGATCCGAACACCATCCGGGCCTCGTCCGGTTCCTCAATACACTACGCCAAAAAAAAGAACAGCCCTCTCGGACGATCCTTCGTCACTACCTCCTCTACATTTAAACTTCACTTTGGCTCGGTCTTCAAAACCGGGGCTCGCAGTGATCTTAATAGGTGGTAATGAATCATTGGCTAACACGCACCTCGTCCAAAACGAGCTTCTACGATCTGGGAACTTTTTAGATAATCGATGCAACCCAAACCACGACAACCGATTGTCCATCCATGGTGACTCAAAACTGGTTCGGTTATTACCAACGTGGAAGAAATTGAACAACTCTTGGACGACATCTCTATTAACAGCTCAAACGAAAAGCATGCACGAGTGTAAGGAAGATGGCAAGATCCTGGTGGCGTGAACATGCAACAACTAAATGGAGATCGTGAATTAAACGAGTGGGAACATGAACAGGTTGCGGGTAGGGGACTACATCCAGGTTCAAAAGAATACTATGCAAACATTCGTCGTATGAAAGCACGATGCGTACATGGACAAGAAAACGTCAACCTTGGCTGAGCAAGCCTCATAATGAAGAGCCAAGAAATGTGCTTACCTGGTTGGCATATTGGAGAGGAGCGGATTTCGCAAACCCTCACCGAATGCCCACTTGAACTTCCTCTTTTTTTTTTTTAGAATCCTCCCTTCTTCTCTTTCTTACCGAACCCGCAACTCAAACTCTCTCTCCCTTTTCTCTATTTTTCTCCCCCCATTTTTCGTTGCTGAAGCGAACCTCCTTCCCGAAGCCGAACCCCTAGCCTGCCTTCTCTCCTCCCTTTTATGCAAATCTTGCCTTCTTCAGCAAGTTTTTTTTATGCGGATGGGAGTGAAACCCGCATGATGTAGACGTGGGTTGGCCAAAGACCACGTGCGGTATGTGGTGAAAATTGTAGTGACGTGAGTGTGTGTGCAGGTGAGTTAATGCTAATAATGAGGGAGCTGCTCACGCGTGAAAAGGGGCTAAAGGAAAAATAAAAATAAGATAATAATAATAATAATAATAATAATAATAATAATAATAATATAAAAAAGAATCGGGCCATTCACCCGGGCTTGGACGGGAAGGAAAAAAAATCGAAGCGGTTGGGCCTACGTCGCGTGGGCTTGTTTCACGTGGGAAAAGGAAAAGGAGACGGCCCAGTTGGGCGCGCACGTTGGTCCAATAGGCCAATTTTTAGCTGGTGCGGGCTCGAGTGATTCAGTCGGATCAGATTTTTTATTTTTATATTATTATTATTATTTTAATTTAATAATTTTTTCTTAAAAGAATTTTAAGATATATATTTTTCATTTTGGGAATAGAAATAAGAGAGCACATATATGTATATATATAAAACACATGGAATATATATATATAATTGACCAATTAGACAATATTCTAAACGAAAAATAAAATAAAATAAGATAGACAAAATAAAATCTTGGACCACCAAAATTAGGTGTCAACACTATTGTGTTCGTTTTAGCCTTGAACACCGTTTGGTTTCATGAGTGTTTTAGAGAATTCGGCCTTTTCAATTCTCACCGAAGTGGCCCTCACTTCACACTCACATAAGTGATTTCTGAACATATAGTATATCATATACTCAATTCGGAATCATTAAAAGCTTTTGCTTAACCTTCACATATTAGTACTGTCTTTATCCGGGAATGAGTAAAAATTTGACAGTACTCTATAATGTCTTCATAACTTGTTGTCCCTTTGAGCCTAGATCTTTGGATCTCCAATCAACTAGGTAGGGTTTTCGCTATGATGACTTGTTTATAGGCCTTAAACCCATTCCTCTTGATGTTTTCGCAACTATCTCTCTAGTTAGGCCTTTTGTTAATGGATCCGCAATATTATCTTTTAACTTCACATAGTCAATGGTGACAATTCCACTAGAAAGAAGTTGTCTTACTATGTCATGTCTTCAACGTATGTGTCGAAACTTACCGTTATACATGACAGTCCTTGCCCTTCCTATTACCGCTTGACTGTCACAATGTATACATACAGCAGTAATCGGCTTGGGCCAATTGGGAATATCTTCCAAGAAGTTTCGAAGCCACTCTACTTCTTCACCGGCCTTATCCAAAGCAATAAACTCTGATTCCATTGTAGATCTTATTATGCAAGTTTGTTTGGATGATTTCCAAGACATTGCTCCCCCACCAAGTGTGAATACATATCCACTTGTCGATTTTGTGTCTTTAGTGCTGGTTATCCAATTTGCATCGCAATATCCCTCAAGTACCGCTGGATATTTTGTATAATGCAAAGCATAATTTTGAGTATGCTTCAAGTAGCCCAATACACGCTTCATAGCTTTCTAATGATTTTCATTTGGACTAATTGTAAATCGGCTTAGCTTGCTTACCGCACAAGCTATATCCGGTCTATTGCAATTCATGACATACATTAAACTGCCTAGTATACTAACATACTCATTTTGAGCCTTACTTACACCAGTATTCTTTGAAAGATGTAAATTAACGTCTATCGGGGCACTTATTGGTGATATGCCTAGATTCTTGCCTTTTTCAAGAATCGTCTCAATGTAATGGGATTGAAATAGAGATAGTCCTTCGGATGTTTTACGGATTTTAATCCCTAAAATGACATCTGCGATTCCCATATCTTTCATATCAAATTTACTTGTGAGCAAGCATTTGATCTCCTTGACAACCTTACTATTATTGCCCATTATAAGCATGTCATCTACATATAAACATAAAATGGCAAAGCTATTCTGAGTTTGCTTAACATATACACATTTGTCGCACTCATTAATCTTGAAATCATTTAACAACATGACTTGGTCAAATTTAGCATGCCATTGTTTTGGTGCTTGTTTTGAGCCATAGAGTGACTTAATAAGTCAACATACTTTCTTCTCTTGTCTTGGAACAATAAACCCTTCGGGTATTTCCAAATATATTTTTTCTTCTAGATCCCCATTTAGAAAAGCTGTTTTAACATCAATTTGATGGATTTCAAGTCTATACATCGCTACTATGGCAATTAGCATCCGTATAGATGTAATTCTCGTGACAGTTGAATAAGTGTCAAAATAATCAAGACCTTCACGTTGTCCGTAGCCTTTTATTACAAGCCTAGCCTTATACTTATCAATAGCAGCGTTTGCTTTCGTTTTTCTCTTAAATATCCATTTACATTGCGGTGGCTTATTACCGGGAGGAAGGTCAACCAATTCCCAAGTATGGTTTGACAAGATGGATTCAACTTCACTATTGATAGCTTCTTTCCAAAGGGGAGCTTCTGGCGATGTCACGACTTCTTTAAATGTCTGAGGCTCATTCTCTAAGAGGTACGTTAAAAAATCGGATCCAAAAAACATGAAAGTCCTTTGTCTCTTACTACGTCTAAGTTCATCCTCCATTGGATCATTTCTAGATATAGTATCTCCAGGCCTCTTATTATTATCAATTGGCTCATATACTATATTATACGGAAATATATTTTCAAAGAACAAAGCATCTCTTGATTCAATGATCGTATTAACATGTATATCCGGGATCTCTGACTTATGAACAAGAAAACGATATACATTGCTATTACGAGCATATCCGATAAAAACACGATCAACAGTCTTTGATCCTATCTTAACCTTTTTAGGCTTAGGAACCGCAACCTTAGCTAAACACCCCCACACTTTGAGATAATTCAAGTTAGGCATTTAGCCTTTCCATTTCTCATAGGGAGTTTGTTGTGTCCTTTTGTGGGATACTCTATTTAAAATAAAATTTGCTGTCAAGACAGCGTCCCCCCACAAATTCTACGGTAAACTGTAACTGTTCAACAATGCATTCATTGTTTCCTTTAGGGATCGATTTTTCCTTTCTGCCACACCATTCGATTGCGGTGTATAAGGGGCGGTAATTTGGTGAACGATACCAAACTCAAAACAAATTTCCTCAAAAGGAAATTCATATTCACCTCCTCTATCACTTCTTATTATTTTTATTTTCTTATTTAACTGATTTTCAATTTCACACTTATAAGTCCTAAAAGTATTCAAGCTTCATCTTTACTATTAAGTAAATAGATATAGCAATACCTCAAACAATCATCTATAAACGTGATAAAGTACTTCTTACCACCTCTAGAAGGTATTGCTTTTAAGTCACAAATGTCCGTGTGTATTAAATCTAAAGGTTACGTGACTCTATTATCTACGGAATGAAAAGGAGGCTTAGAAAACTTAGATTCAACACACACTTGGCACTTTTCACTTAGAGAGTCAAACTCCAGCAATAGTCCCATACTCATTAATTTCTTTATTGACTTATAGTTAACATGTCCTAGTCTTGCATGCCATATATTAGGAGACTCAAGCACATAAGTAGAAGCAACTTTATTCATATCATCTTTGGTTACAACGGTCATTACATTTAACTTGAACAAACCATAACTTAGATAACCCTTTCCTACATACATCTCATTTTTGGAGAGTACAAACTTATCAGATACAAACACCAACTTGAAGCCATTCTTGCTAAGGAGAGATCCGGATACTAAATTCTTGCGAACATCCGGCACATGAAGAACATTGTTTAGCGTCACGATTTTCCCGGATGTCATCTTTAGAGCAATCTTTTGAACACATCTAACTTTAAAGGTCGATGAATTACTCATATAGAGTTTTTCATCATTCCCCACGATTATGTAGGATGAGAACATCAATTTGTTTACACAAATATGACGAGTTGCTCCAGTATCAATCCACCACTTCTTGGGGTTTCCCATCATATTACACTTGGATATCATAGCATTCAGATTGATATCATCAACACCATTGGAAATCTCTTCCACCACATTTACCCGAGTTTTCTGTCTTTTCTTGGCTCTGCAGTCTTTAGCTCGATGTCCGGACTTTCCACGGTTAAAGCATTTGCCAACGAACTTCTTCGGATCTTGAGTAAATCCCTCCCCGGACTTACTAGGCATTTTCCTCTTCTTATTGGGTTTCGATCTTTCTTCAACAACATTGGCCCTTGAGACCTCCAGTTTTCTGCCAACCTTCTTCTCGGAAGATCTATTGTCTTCCTCTATCCTCAACCGAACAATCAAGTCTTCAAGTAACAACTCATTTCTCTTATGTTTAAGATAATTCTTAAAATCTCTCTAGGAAGGCGGCAATTTTTCAATAAAAGCAGCCACTTGAAATGATTCACTTAGAGTCATTCCTTCAGCATGAATATCATGCATAATCACTTGAAGTTCTTGAACTTGACTTAAGACAATCTTTGAATCGACCATCTTGAAGTCTAGAAATTTACCGACAATGCATTTCTTCAATTCGGCATCTTCGGTTTTGTATTTCTTGTCCAAACTATCCCATAACTCCTTAGCCGTTTTCCGCAGATTATAGACGTTATATAGAGTATTATCCGGACCGTTGAGGATATAGTTGCAACACAAGAAGTCAGAATGCTTTCATGCATCCACAGCAGCAACCTTTTCTTTATTTGTCTCTCCAACGTCCAATTTAGGACCATCCTCATTGAGGAATCTAGCCAAGTTCAAGGTTGTGAGATAGAACAACATCTTTTGTTGCCATCTCTTGAAATCAGACCCGTTGAACTTTTCCGTCTTTTCTCCATGATTCGGAATAGGAGTAATCGGAGTCGAAGTCATTTCTAAGGAAAAATAGAATTTACTAATGAACGACGAAACAAAGAAAACTTACAAAGAAAACGTCGAGAACAAATTATATCAGACAACACATGAGTATATGTGCGACAACAATTCGGGAAAGACAACTATATGAAAGTTATATTCAACATAAAAGCCCAGCCGAACACTTTCTTCAAATTGCAAGCAAGATACGAAATGTACAACCACACAAAATACTCACAATACTCACAAAAAGCAAAATGCGTTTATTTCGAAAAACAACTCTTATAAACGTTACGATTGAAGTGCGAGAATGATCATTCGAACATCATAACAGAAAATCGATACACCATTGAACGAACGAAGAGCAGATTGTTCACAACAAAAAATTATACGAACTAAGCGCAAAAACAAGAAGTCCAGCACACACAAATTTGTCTTAAGATTGTCGTCGGCTAAGTTCGCATAAACAGAAATAAGATTGAAAGACTAACCTTTAGCCAATGTAAAATGAGTACGCAGAAGGTTGATCTGAGCCCAACGAATGTCATTGTGTCCGTAAGACAAATTTGTCCCCTCAATTTCGTACCCGAGAATGTTGGCCAATTGTCTCCCAGGATAGAACGGATCGCGTTCCTCTGAAGTGGTACTTCTTCAAAGGACTCCAACGAACGTAACTTTGCGGGATTATCGCACTGAATGTATGAGGGAAAAACAAGTATGCAAGTTCTGGAAGAAACCGAAAGTGTATGCTCAGTAAAAAATGTGTCTCGAAATGGCCTAATCGAGGACTATTTATCTTGGAAGAACAAAAAGCTACGAAGAGTCACGAAGCTTGAATTCGGGCGTTAGTTTACATAACCGACCGACTCCTTACGAATAATTGTATTTGTTCGTTATTCGTTAAACAAATTTTTTCTTTGGAACAATTGTTATTCATTAAACGAATTGTTTCTTTCGAACAATTGCAACTATTCATTCGCAGACGAATGTCCAGAAATTTCCAGACAATTCCGTTCAGCTATGTGTCTGTTCGGCAAAAAAATAAAAGGCTGATGGGCAAAAAAAAATAAAAAATTGGAACATAAGAAGCCCAGACCCGAACAAAACCGAGTCGGCCGGCGGACGGCGACGGGTGCGCGTGTGAGCTAACCTAGCTTTGCGTAGGTCCTCTCCCTTCCACAAAAGTGGGGTGCCCCTTAGGGCCCAAACCCATTTGCAAAGTTCCACTAAATAAAGCCATCTCCCATCTATCTCTTCTCCTATGTGGGACTTCCACACTTCTCATTCACACTTAAAGGACTTAAAGGATAACATCCCCAACAATATTTAAGTATAAATTATTATTGATAATGAAAATGTTTCTCATTGGCTAATTATTCCAAGCAATACAAAAGTGGGGTGCCCCTTAGGGCCCAAACCCATTTGCAAAGTTCCACTAAATAAAGCCATCTCCCATCTATCTCTTCTCCTATGTGGGACTTCCACACTTCTCATTCACACTTAAAGGACTTAAAGGATAACATCCCCAACAATATTTAAGTATAAATTATTATTGATAATGAAAATGTTTCTCATTGGCTAATTATTCCAAGCAATACAAGAGATCATTTTTAAGAAACTATTTTCCAAATATTTCATTTTTCGTAAATAAAAAAAAAACCTGACATTCTTTGGCGCTCTCCTAAGATCATTCATCTCATTTTAGGAGTAAAATATGTCTAATTTTTTGGGAGACCATGAGAGATTTGTAGTAATTTACATTACATATATAGAGATGTAAACCATTAATTATCAAAATCTTGACAAAAGATTTATTAGGTGACTAAAGGACGGTTAAACACGTCGGTTTCTTTACATTACCAACATATTTAATAGTAGTCTTATGAAAAAGTCACACATATGAAATGTGAAGACTCCAATGTCACTAGGTTAAACAAAATCATCAACAAGTCATTCAACACGAATATATGATTGGGCGGGGCTTATGTTGTGTAATAGTTTGCTCAATTGATGTTTATTCCTAAAGAAGAAATAATTAATGATTCGTCCAAGTAAGATGTTTTCTTATGAGATTAAGATGATTACATGGACCTGATAGTTTCCAAGTAATTAATGATACTTCTTAAGACTAGCCCATTTAGACTCTCCTAGTTCGGATCAAATTCCTTTAGAAAATAAGATTAATGTTTTAATCATGGATATTGATTTCGGCTCATGATAACTACATTTTATATAGAGTTTATCTGTTATTTTAGACTTAATATTTCCTTAGTTTTAATTGAATTTGATGTCTACTTTATTTATTTTTAATTGATTTTGTAGGTCGTACGATCTTCAGCCGTGCAAATTTGAAATCAAAGAGAATCAAGCTTATCTTGGGGAGAAATTCAAAATCCAAGCTAAATTAGGAGTTTTATTATTGGGAGAAGTCTATCTTTAGTGCCCCCTTTAGCTCTTGCCGCCACTGCATATTCTAGGGGAGGAATCTCTCTCCCTCCCTCCCCCCACCCCCTCATTTCTGTCTCTACTCAACTTCTCCAACCCCACCCCCATCAATCCCTCTCTCTCTCTCTCTCTCTCTCTCTCTCTCTCTCTCTCTCTCTTAGCTACAAGTACTTCCCCTTCATCACCATCGCTGCTTCGTCGCATCGTAGAAGCCACAGGAGCCAAACCCATTCGTGAGGATAGCCGCCAGCTGTCGGCCTTTCAACGTCCTCTATTTCACTCATCTCGGTTGGTTTTGGCTTAGAAGCCGGTTCTAGTTCGTGCTTCTGCGGTGAGGAGATCATTGGCATTGGGAAGAAGATCGTCATGCTAAAGCTTTCGTTTGTCATCGGTTTTCTCTTCTAGTTTGTCTTTCATTTTCTCTCCCACTATGTTTTGGGAGTTCGTCAACATAAATAATTTTCTGCAGCTCTTTAAGCCGCTTCTCTATCCCAATTTAGATTTAGATCTAGATTTAGGGATTTTATTCTCCCGATCTATATTTAGATATAGATCTAGGAGTTACCTACATGTATCTTGCTTGTGTCCTTTCAACACATTGTTGTTGTTGATGTTATTGCTCAGTATTGGTGATGGGGGCATCGAATACGGACGTGCGCTGCAAGCCGTGGCATTTGGTATGGGAGTTCTCGGTGTTTTCCCATCATGCACTTTGATGATCGGCCGCCGCAAGTTTATCGTATCAGATCTACTCATGAAGGATGAGAGTGTGCTTTTAGATGCAGAATTTGGTTTTTTATTGTCCTTTGGAAGTTTGAAAGCATTCCATCTAACTCTCTCGACTATCAATGAATAGAATATTTCTTTTGACAAAAAAAAAAAGTCTATCTTTGGAAAGAATCTTTGATTGCAATTCTATTCTGGTGTGATTAAGATTTCTTTTTTTTTTTAAATAAGAAGATGTCCATATGAAGGAAAAAAGAAAAAGGAATGTGATTTTTCAAGAGGAGCAGATAGAGGAGACGTCTTTTTCATATGACCTAGGTTTTTGCTTCTATTCTTCCTTTCAATGCGGAATGCTATGTGAAGAAGAAGGCGAATTCAAAGTCAATCCTTGATTATTTTTGGTGAACTTGTTCTAGTTCTTCATCATGTTTAGGGAAAAGTACACTAGAAGTGTCATAACTTTTGTACGGCGTTCACTTGAGTGCCATAACTTTAAAAACGTTTTACTTAAGTGCCATAACTTTAAAAAATTGTTCACTTGAGTGCCATGTTGATGTGGACGCCGGAAAAGCTGATATGGCAGTCGGAAAGTGGACGTGGCATGTCGGAAAGCCGACGTGGCTTGTCGGAAAGCTGGTGTGGCATGTCGGAAAGCCGACGTGGCACGCCGGAAAAGTTGCACAGCACTCAAGTGAACGATTTTGCTCTGACGTGGCACTTTAGTGAACGATTTTTGAAAGTTATGGCACTTAAGTGAACGTTTTGATGGTTATAGTACTCAAGTAAACGCCGCACATAAGTTATGGCACTCATGGTATACTTATCCCTCATATTTAGTTTAGTCATTATCTTTAGTTTAATTATCATAATGTTTTAGATTACTTCTTGTTAGAGCTACGATGTAGCTTGACTATGATTGATTAATTTTTCAGCTCTCGCTTATGCAATTCTAGAATTTATAGGTGTGAGTTATATATCATGTTCTTAATGCTTTTAAGTGCTTAATCTCCACTTGAATGATTTTTGTTGCATGTTTGAGACTGAAAGGAGATTCCGTGCAAGTGCTTTATGATATATAGCCATGAATTCAACGTAGATAGAGATATCTTAGGTTTTATGTGTGGTTTCAGTAGTAGGTAAATCGAGGTGGTTTATTGAATCCGGGAACATTCATAGATCTTAATGCGTTTGGGTTTACTTAAATTTACATGGACCAAATGTGGGTTGCTAAATCCAAGTAGAGTTGCTATACCGGACCAAGGATAGTGATTTAAATTAGGAAGTTCTACCATCACACTATGGATTCAATTTGATTGCATGATGAGATTGGTTAATTAATCTAGATTGGTTAAGTGAAATCGGATGCTCTAACCTTTTTTTCATTCTTGATAGAATCCATTGTTCTCTGTTTCTTTATATTCTAAATTTCTAGGTTTAGTTTGTGAATTTCTATTTTTTATTTTGGTTTGATGCCTTGGTTAATTTATTTTTCTTTAGAATTTTGATTGCTTTATTGAATCTTCAATTGGTTAGATAAATTTGAGAATTGTTCACCTTTAGTAAGTAATTTGATTATTTTTTCTACAATATCTATGGGAACGATACTTTTATTCATCACTTTATTACTCATTCGATATGTACACTTGCGTTGCTAATCAAGAGAGAATAGCTCACTGGTAGGTTTGGCCCACTTGTTGATTATGCCTACTTGATATGCCAATTAGATGGAAAAGTTACCAAAAAAGTTCTAAATCTATTGTAAATATACCAATTCAGTCATAAACCCCCCTTTTTTTTTTCAATTGAGTCCATCCAATCAAATTTGACTAGCTAGTGCTGTGGCAATTTATTAATAATATTTAAAAAAATCAAAATTTTAATTTATTTTTTCCCTTTTATAGTTTTTTCTTTTTCTTTTTTTTGGCCACTAGCTGGAGGAAGAATGAGAAGAAAAAAATAGAAAAGAAAAGAAAAGGAAAATAAGCAAATAAATAAATAAATGATAAATCTAAAAAAATTAAAATATTTGTCACATCAGCATCGGTAGTCCCGGATAGCCAAAGTTGGGTGGATTGGCTAAATTGGCACACATACAAAAAGTTTAGGACTCAATTGGCCAAAAAAAATGATTTAGGACTGAATTAACACAAGTGCAATAGGTTTAGGGCATTTTTGGTAATTTTCCCTACTTAGACTAAATGTTAAATGTCGTCATTCTTCTTTGAATTAAGTAATAAATTAATGAACATTCCGCTTACTTTAATTGAGAGATAAACATAATATTAATTAATATTCTTGCAACAACATTGTGTGCAATATACGAGTAGAGTATAGTAAATTTGAGATTTACTAAAATTTCACCAAAATTTAACATTTGTCATTAAATAATTGGACTCTGCATTGGCTATTTTTTTTTCGAAACCGAGAATTTTATTTCATTAAGCTCAAGCCCACCTACAAGAGTAGGGGCATCAAAACACAGGATTTCCCAAAGAGGGGAAGGGAGATTAGAAACCCAATTAAGGGGCCGAGCCTTGCATCTAGAGGCCTTTACTACTCCGTCTGCTAGTCTATTTGAGTCATAGGGGCAGTGGGGAAAATCTAGATTCTCAAAAACAGCTAAGGGGCCAATACATGCAACAATAAGTAGCTCAACATCCCAATGATAGAGGGAAGAATCTTTCAAACAACTTATCAAGATTGAATAATCGGACTCCAGCATTAGTTTCATTTGAGGTCAATCGGCACAGTGGCGGAGAGCTAGAATTTCAGCTTGAAGGGCAAATCATGCTCGGATTGGGAGGGCGATGCCTTCAATCAATCTTCCTTTTGCATCACGGCACACATAAGCGATTGCCCCTTCCGTGGTCCTTGAGAGGTGTGATCCATCAATGTTTATTTTCAGTAATCCCGGGTCAAGTGGTCTCCGTCTCGGTTGAAAGTTCATCGATACTGCCTTGCACTTTAAGTTGCTCCTATTCCACTTCATGTAATTGTGATGCATGCCTAGAGTAGAGTGGATTATGTTGATTGGGTTCGGCTACTTGTGTTGGAAGACAAGGGAGTTGCGTGCTAACCATGTATTCCATAGGGTGATAGTGATGATCTTGAACAGTATGTTCTTCTAAGTCATATCATTGTAGTTTAGCAACCGTTCCTCAACTTTAGTGACTTGTTGGTAAGAAAACTGGATATTGAATTTGGGATTTGACCAAACCTGTTTTGCCTTGTCACGGAAGAGGAATAGAAGCTCAACTGTCTCGGGCTCTTTTTGACACAAGGGGCAAAATGGCTCCTTTCTCTTGAACAAATTTACCCTAGTTGGTAGTACATCTTAGCAAACATTCCACACAAATAGTTTGCCTTTTGGAAGTGTTTTCAGCCTCCAATCTAGAGAGCTTTGGGGTTTTGGTAGGAAGAAGTGGCCTTCCTAGAGTCATGTGAGGTCTCATTCTTTCGTTGTTCCATGTATCCACTCTCGATGGAATAGCTCCTAGATCGATAAGGTAACCACACTAGCGAATCATCAGTCAAGGTAGAAGGCAATGGACTAGCAAGAATTTCATTCACAACTTCTTCATCGAACATGTTGTGTAAAAGTTGCTTATTCCATATGGGTTCCACTGGGGTAATAAGTTCTGCAACCATGTTGGATTCATATTGGTTTTTGGGTCCTCCTAAAACACCTCTTTCTAGCCGTCTATCTTCCCTTATTCTAATATGATGCACATCACCCCCTTTCCACCACACCTCCTTCTTAATGGCATCTCTTCCATAAGAAGGCTTTACCAGCCCCACGATGGGCGAGAGCCCTTACCCGCATGCCAGAAATCGCTATTTGGAAAGTAATATCATTTTAGAACTCTGCACCATAATGCATTTGATGATTGAAAGGCTCTCCAAACTTGTTTTTCCAGCATCGCTTTGTTAAAAGAGAGAAGGCCTTTAAAGCCCAAACCACCTGCGTCTTTTCTTTGCTTCAATATCTCCCATCTTCTCCAATGTAGGTTAGCTTTGGATGCATGTGATTTCCACTGGAATGAAGCTATCTTACTCTCTATGGCCTTACAAATGAATAATGAAATTTTGAAAATGGACATCGCATATTGTGGCAAAGTTTGTACCACTACTTTGATTAAAATCTCTTTACCCGCTCTGGAAATAAAACTTTCTTTCCACCCTTCTAACTTCATATTTACTCTTATCAAAATTCATGCAAACATTTCCATTTTTGTTTAGCCCCAATCCGAGGGGATTCCTCAGTACTTTCCAGTTTTGTCGATCTCCAGAACTCGCAGTTCTAGGGCCATATTCCTTCTCCGCTGAAGTAGGCAACCTGCACTGAAATGTATTTCTGATTTGTTGAGACTGATTTCTTGACCTGTTGCAAAGCAGTACTGACGTAGGATAGATGTGAGATTTTTTTGGCATTCACTAACTATCCCATCCACAGAGAAAATAGAGTCGTCGTGAAACAGCAGATGGGAAACTGTTGGCTGTTGAAAGGTCTCACAAGTCAGTTGTTATGTTCTGACCATCCATCACGTAAAGAGAGCAAAGGCACTTCTGCTGAGTCGTATGACACAGCAGGGACAAACGACAAAGTACCGAGGCAGAGAACAAATGTTTTTTTTATTTTTGTGGAAAGACAAAAAATGTTTTTTTTTTTTTTTTGTGTCGAAAGACAACAAATGTTTAAATTGCTAAGAACTCTTGACAAAATACAAATAGGAAAGACGGAATACTTTGCCCAATCCTTTAAATTGCTAGGAATTACCTAGCATCAGAAATGAGGGAACGTCACAGAAACTTAAATTGGCTTGGAACTCCTATCAACACAAAAATAACCCAGAATGTAAAATTCTACCTCAGCCTAATATACGTTGTAAAGAAAAATTTTACTTGACGGGGTAGTGGGTGTTTCACACACGATATGTATAATATAAATATTAAATAGAGCTTTTACAGATTTGAAAAAGATTATGCACAAAAACTTCAATTATTTCTATCTTGGCTACAAACCGATTTTGGGTGCCAAATGAAAGTTGATGGAAATTTGGATATCGACTGAAAGTTTATGATTTTATGACGAAAAAAAGTTCGGGCCACATTTTGCTGAGTGAAATGTGCTTATATGAGAAAAAAAATCGACCACATTTTAGACCTAAAATTTGTGTTTTTTATGAAATGAAAAAAGTTCGGAACAAAATTGGGCTCAATAGACAGTTTCTACTTTTCAAGGGAATTGAGCATATCCTGGACAAAAACATACAATTACTCCACAATGATATATACAGTCTAGGAGTAAATATGATTTTTCATTTTTTTTTTCATGGTTCCTTTTGATCAAAGAGATGTAATTCAATATATATATATATATATATATATATCATCATATTTGAGCAATTTCTTTTTCTTTTTCTTTTTTTTGAAGAAAAAAGCAATGACAACGTTGTCAACAGAGATTGTAAATCCAATGCATTTTCTCTGGTGTCTTTATGACGTTATTTTGTCGGTTCGAAACTTGGGATGCAATTTCTCTTCTGGAGAATACAGAAGAAATTGTTCTATCTAATGTTAAGTTTAAAATATAAATGATCTATCTTCTGGATGATGGATTGGGTTGGGTTGGGTTGGGTTCCCTTTCTGAGTTCTTTTGCCTGTCGCAAAGGACTTTGGTGAGCTGAAAAGGCTTAAGGAGTGCGTTTCGCACGTGTCCTAGCAACCTAAATGGTAAAAATGCTAAAATGAGTTCATTTTTCGTGAGTTGAGACGTCAATGGCTAAGTGAAAGTGATTGATAACAAACAAAATTAGTGTCGCGACGACGGAAGAGATAACTTTTTGACATTTGTAGATATTATAACATCACACACGCACACACATAATAAAGACAACAAACTTCAACAATCCTATCTTCTCTTATTTTTGCCAGAAATGATCAAAACTACAAAATCACATTTATAGTTCGCGTATCATTTGATCTTATTCATCGAAAGATTTAAAATTTGTTGGGAAAAGTACCAAAAAAGTCATGAACTTATTATATTGGTGACAATTTAGTCATAAACCTTTTAATTATGTCAATTTAATCATAAACATTTTACATTTGTGACAATAGAGTCCATCGGACTAATTTTGCTCGAAAATCACTGATGTTAACGTCGTTTGTCAAACGTGGTGTGACCGTTCTTGACGTGTATATTTTTTAATTAGTTTTTTTCTTTAATTTTGGGCAGCTAGGGCTGCCTCGTTTCTGACCTCAACAAGGGCCTCGCCATTCACGATGGCCTTGCCTTGGCCATCGCAGCGTCGTTGGCTGCAAGCAACATTGCGAAAGCCCTTGTCAGCAACCAATGAAGGCTTGCAGGCCGGTTGCGAGCCAAAAACAAAGAAAAATAATTAAAAAATAAAAATTCAATTAAAAATGTCCACATTAATGCCGGTCACACCACTTAGGACACCTAGCGTCCACGTCAACTATGTCCGATCAAAATTGGCCAAATGGAATCAATTGGCACACATGAAAAAGTTTTAAGATTAAATTGGCATAATTGAAAGGTTTATGACTGAATTGATATCAATGCAATAGATTTATGACTTTTTTGGTACTTTTTTCAAAATTTTTAATGGATCTTGGGCTCAATTCATGATCACGGTATAGAACTCCCTACTTCTAAAGGTATCATAATTGGACCGAAAATTGAATCAAAAATTGAACCGAATTGAAATTTCGTGTATTTTCGGTTAAATTTGATTTTTGGATCGGATAATAGAAAAAATCACATTTCTTTTTTTCCGATTAGGGTATTATCGATTTGGTTCGGGGTATGAACCGAACCGAACCTCGAAATATAAAACCAGTGAACCGCTATATCTAAGATCAGAAAGGGGTTTCTCTCTTTCGTCCTTCTTGCTCGTTTGATTTCTTCTTCCCCTTGTCGTCGAAATTCGGAGGGACAAAACGCAGCTGCCATCGACGCGTGTAGAGGCTTTGGTGCTTGTAGCCTTAAAGCAGTGAGTTTGGACACTGGGCAGGTTCTGAAAGTAAAGACGAAAACCCATCTATGGCGTTCGATCTGTCTGCACCTTTCTGCACTTGTTGTGGCGTTTGTCGATTGCATATTTCCAATTTTTCTTTCTTTTTGTTCCGTCCTTTCGGGCCTCGAGATATCGTTTTCATCTTCAAGCTCGGCGGTGGAAGAGTCGTATGAAGATTCCATTCGCATCCAACCAATCAGAAACCAGGGGCCTGCTACTCGCATGGGCAAAGGCGTCACGTCAGTTTCGCAGAGCCGAAAACGAAGGATGTCCGAACGGTGAGGACGATTTTTTGTCTCTCGCTATGGAAGAACCTGGAGTTTCTTCTGGGCACGGAAAAGAGAGGAAGAAGTAGAAAAGCTGAGGGGAGGAGCGTGGCATCCTGGGATTGACTCGACATCTCGAAGAAGCAGCAGCAAAAAAAAAAAATGGAATCGAGCCGAACCGAATCGAATTAAACTGTGTTTTTGATTAGGATGAGATTCGGTTTGGTTTGGTTCAAGCATACACCATAACTCTGTTCGGTTTTTTTAAAAATTCGAACTAAACCGAACTGTTTACACCTTTATCAACTTCTCTATGCAATGGGATAACTACTTATCTTTCCAAAAATATGTGGTTGAAAAAAATATATGACTAGGGTGGTGCATGGCACGAGCATTAACACTGGTAAATAGAAACATTCTGAATGTATTATGAGTAAAATACGATTTTTCGTTTAGAGTTTGGGTACTTCCTCTTATCTCCACACTATGTTTCATATTTTCTCAGATCTACCTTAAATTGAGTAGAGTCAACGTCATATAGTCTATGTACCTACTAGGATAATAAAAGGATTTCACTTAATTCTACTGTAGTATTTATTGTTCTTTAAAGTTGACATAGTTGCTTTATCTATCCATGAAATTGTTTTATAAAAAATGCACTGTAAGTTTATAACTTAAAGGCCAAAATCAAATAATCGATCCGTCGGAGTTTCAAAAGTGACAATTCTCCACCTCTAAAATATACTTTTGAGCGAGCTTGGGTGCTTTATTTAATGGATGATCAATGTTACCGGAGAAAATTGATTTCCTTATATAAATATATACACACTTCGAATTACTTCTTGTTTAAAGAAAAGATTAATAGCGCGAATCTTATCTTTGGGATAAATTGAAAAATTAAGAAAGAAAAGTTATTCCAAATAAATAGACAAAAGGAAGCAAATTTGAAAAAGAAAGAAAGAAAAGAAAAAGAAAAAAGAACGCTACACGGGGCTATATTCCATGCAGCTTGAACTTATCCAGATTGTCAATTGCGTGGGATCTCATGGTGGGGCCCACATAATTGATGATTTAGATGGCATCGGTATGCATCATCTATGTAGATCATGCAAAACGAGGTATTAAAAAAAGGGCAGATGGATCGATGTTCCGATGATCCAGGCCGGTCGTTGGGTTCGGACCACTTCCGGCTGTCGAGCCGGGCGACACAACCGCCGGTTCGTATGTCTGCACCAACAGTAACCGTCATAGTTTGAGCCGTTGTGGTTACGTCAGATTCAGATACAGTACGACGACTTCTCCCCTCGCGTGGGGGCCACCGAAAATGGGGAGCAAGATGGTGTGGGCAATTTGGTAAATTAAACCCGACGAATTAGAGCCGAGAAAGAGTAACGGATCTTAAGTGGGGAATCGCATTAAAAGTCAAAGAAAGGCGAAATTTTCACTTCCATCTATCACTTTTCTTTTCCTTTTTTTTTTTTTTGTTTTTGTTTTCGTCGAATGGTTGGGAAAAGAAGTAAAAGGGAAGTTTCCTTTTACAACACGAGAGAAAAAAAATTAAAAGAACCGTTGCGGGGGTACACGTGTCGCTCCGTCGGCCCACCTGTCGCCTTCCTCCATCTCCTTTGGATTCCTTGTTGTTTCCCCCAAGTTGTTCTGTTTTGGTTCAAGGCAAAGAATCACACCCAGTCTCTCTCTCTCTCTCTCTCTCTCTCTCTCATCCCGTGACTGATTTCGACCGTCTTCTCCACGATCTCTTACACCTCACCTGCGATTTCGGCTCCGTCGAGGAAAGATCTCACCAACTCCTCTCTCCAATGGCGGATCACTAGAGTTTGGAAAATGTTGGTTCGACGTCCCAGTTGTTTCTCCCGCATCGCCTTGGTTCTGTTCACGCTCTGCTTTCTCGACGCTGTTCTTGTGAAGAAGACGACCCGGACGAGCGTCGCCGCCGCCGCCGGAGGTACCGAATTCGACTTCGGGACGCTGACGCTGAGCAGCCTCAAGCTCGTCGGCGACGCGCACCTCGAAAACGGCAGCGTGCGGCTCACGCGCGACCTCGCCGTCCCCAACTCCGGCGCCGGCAGGGCCCTCTACTCCAATCCCGTCCGTTTCCGGCAGCCCGGGGCCGGCTCCCCGGCGAGCTTCTCCACCTTCTTCTCCTTCTCCGTCGCCAACCTGAACCCCTCCTCCATCGGCGGCGGCCTCGCCTTCCTCATCTGCCCCGATGCCGACTCCCTAGGCGGAGCCGGCGGGTTCCTCGGCCTCCTCGACGGCGCGTCCCCTGCCTCCTCCGCTTCCTTCGTGGCGGTGGAGTTTGACACTCTCATGGACGTCGAGTTCAAGGACATCAATGGCAACCACGTGGGTCTGGATCTGAACAGCATGGTGTCGTCGCAGGTCGGCGATTTGGGCGCGATCGACGTCGATCTCAAGAGCAGCGACTTGATCAATTCTTGGGTTGTCTTCGATGGGTCGAATGGAGTCCTCAATGTGTCCGTATCGTACTCGAATCTGAAGCCCAAAGACCCGATTCTGTCGGTGAATCTCGATCTCGCCCAGTACGTGAACGACTTCATGTACGTCGGCTTCTCTGGGTCGACTCAGGGGAGCACCGAGATTCACAGCATTGAGTGGTGGAGCTTCAGCTCCTCCTTCGACTCGGTCTCCCAGCCGCCTCCGCCGGCGCCCACTGCTACTTTGATGAACCCAACGGCAAATTCTGCCAAGGCGCCGCCGCCCTCGGTGGCCCCTTCAGGTTCCCGTGGTGCTCCGCAGAAGGAGAGCAACAACCCGCCATCTTCGTCCTGCCACAATCAGCTCTGCAAGCAAGGTCCAGGGGCCGTCGCCGGCGTGGTCACAGCCGGTGCCTTCTTCCTAGCTCTATTCGCGGGGGCTCTGATATGGGTTTATTCCAAGAAAGTCAAGCAGTTGAACAAGTCGGAGTCCCTCGCCGTGGATATCATCAAGATGCCGAAGGAGTTCAGCTACCGAGAGCTAAAATCCGCCACGAAATGCTTCAATGCTAACCGGATCATCGGCCATGGCGCGTTCGGGACGGTCTACAAGGGCATATTGCCAGGGAACGGCGACATTGTCGCCGTGAAGAAATGTAACCACAATACACAAGGGAAGAACGAGTTCTTCTCCGAACTGTCCATCATCGGCACGCTCAGGCATCGGAATCTCGTTCGCCTCCAAGGTTGGTGCCACGAGAAGGGCGAAATTCTATTGGTGTACGACCTGATGCCGAACGGTAGCTTAGACAAGGCGCTTTTCGAGGCGAGGACGCCCTTGCCATGGCCTCACCGGCGGAAGATCTTACTAGGAGTGGCATCGGCGCTGGCCTACTTGCATCAAGAGTGCGAAAACCAAGTGATCCATAGAGATGTGAAGACTAGCAACATAATGCTGGATGAAGGTTTCAATGCCAAGTTAGGAGATTTCGGACTAGCCAGGCAAATCGAGCACGACAAGTCGCCGGATGCCACGGTGGCAGCCGGGACAATGGGCTACTTGGCGCCGGAGTATCTCTTGACCGGGAGAGCTAGCGAGAAGAGCGACGTGTTCAGCTACGGGGCGGTGGTCCTCGAAGTGGCCAGCGGAAGGAGGCCGATCGAAAAGGACACCAGCGGGGCAGGCAGGGCCGGGACGAGCAGCAATTTGGTGGAGTGGGTTTGGAGCTTGCACAAGGAAGAGAAGCTGCTAACGGCGGCTGACCCGAGGCTCGATGGAGAGTTCGACGAGGGCGAGATGGCGAGGGTGCTGCTGGTCGGGCTGGCCTGCTCGCACCCCGACCCGTTGGCCCGGCCCACGATGAGGACCGTGGTCCAGATGCTGGTGGGCGAGGCCGAAGTGCCCATCGTCCCGAGAACCAGACCTTCCATGAGCTTCAGCACTTCGCAGCTCTTGTTGAACCTGCAAGACAGCGTCTCGGAATGCAACGACATGGTGGCCATCTCGACATCGTCCTCGGACCGCGATTACCCCGGCGACGAGATCGTTTGATAGACGAGCCGGGGTTTTTGGTCGGTCGAATTAAGTCCGGAACGGGGACCGATCCAATTTCCCCGTATTTTCACGACGCGGTACATATAACATATATCCGATTCATTTGTTCATGTGGTAGATAGACATAATAAACATGTGACACGAGGATGTCTATTTAGGGTTGTCTCAAAGGTTCATAACTTCATGTTCTGCCCCTCGTTCTTAGTGAGAAGGGGCAGTAGTGTAGTCCAGTTGGCGCACAAAGGAATGGGTGGGAGTCGTTTTCTTCTTCTTCTTCCTCTTTTTTGGTTGGGGCATTTGTTTTGGGGGGGCATTTGAAGGATGGGTTTTGTGTTTTGCTTGTGGAGAGGTGGGATGTTGCTTTCCCAAGTAATGTCCCAGGTAATGTCCCATATGGTCAAAAGCGGACAATAGAGTTTGAGTAGAGGTCCGGTAAAGCATAGTGACGACAAGAAGCGGATTTAAATACTACCTTCGTTTCTACTTTCGATTTATGAGTGAGCATATATTGTGGCTGGAAAAAGAGAGAAGGGAACCAATGTAAGCCAATGAATGGACAAGGTTTTTGTTTTTTTTTTTTTTGGTTCCCTACCATGCTACTAATTTAATTGTCCTTAGTTTGTGTACATTTTTTTTTATGTGGCTTAGTCTCGTGGATGAGTTCGCGTGCTGTGGGAATTATCCGCTAAATAAATGTCATTTTCGGTCGAGCTCGTCTGTGTCGGTCGGGAGTTCGGTCGGAAATTTGGACTTGGCAAAGATGCTTTTATGAGCTTTCGGGATTAGCTTGATCTCTACGCTCGTGCCCATAAATCATGAATAAAAACAAATTAGACGTGATTGTCACAACGGCTAGACATGGAGGAGGAAGGGGCTAGAATATGACTAATTGGCATGTGATTAATCAAAGCAAAACGACAAAGAGGTACTTATAAACTTTAAGTATGTATCCTCAAAGTTCAAAATGAGGCTTTTAATTTTTTTTTTTTTCAAAGTTTATTTTGTTCACTTTTGACCTTTCCTTGGGCGGCCAAGCCAACCCCGCTTCTCTTCCGACTGCGGTGATTCACCTCAATAATTCTCTCTTTTTTCTTCTCGAAAGGCCGAAAAGGGTACGATTCAATAATGTCGGGCAACCCAGGGAGAATTAACAGTGAAAAGATGCAATCTCATGCACTAAATCACGAGCTCTACTCGAAGGACCACGGGCGAATTGCATATTGCCCCTCTAGTTCTTAGGGTTTTTGCCGATTTGCCCCCCTTGACGTTTTTAGTCTTTTGCAATTGGCCCCTGAATTTCAGAAATGTATTGCATGTGAGAGCGCTTGTCTAAAGTTTTGCGTGGGAATTTGACCGGGGTTCACGCCAAATGCGCACCGGTATACAATTCTGAACTGATTTTTGAGTTGACCGTATGTTATTTTGTTTTTTCTCGTGTATGTAGATGATGAGTGATCGATTCGCCTTCCACAACAAATAACGTGGTCATATATGTGAGAAATTTTTTTAGCAAGAGTCAAAGTTAGGGGGCGATTGCCAAAAGTTTCAAAGACTTAAGGGGGTTGTGGAAATTGAAACGTACGGGGGCAACTTTCCACAATCACATAAAATCGGGGGCCAAAATGCAATCCTCACATTTGTTGCCCATGGCATCATTTCTAGGACAATTTTTTGATGTGACATTCGTGAGAAATTAACTCGGACAAATCGTATTATGACAGAGGAACTGTCCCTCAAGAAATAGAATTCGCCTTTAAAAAATTAGTTAATAAAAAATATCTTCAATATCGACTTAAATTCATATCTAAATATATTAATTAAACGGATCATGATGTTTATAGTCTACACATGCACAATGAAATGGTCAAAGACCACGTGAACATTAGATTAGGAACGGTGGCACCATCTATTTCCGACGAACCACTTGCGAGCCTTCTTCATGCATCATGCTTCGCTGGCTGGCTGGCCCAGCTCCAACGCACCATGTCAACGGATCGTCAATCACCAGCTACCTCGTCACCTTATGTTTCACTTTCACATACACAAATGGTGACCGATTCCATCAACCCAAAAGACACAAAAAGAAGAGCCCACGATTTCCGTGAACATGTTCTTGAAACCCAATGCACATGTGTCCCCAAAAAATAATTGAGACATCCTGCTGTGCATACCATGAACAACTTATGCAAGCTCGCGAGAAATGACCGAAAAAATTGTAAACATATGTTATTTGTACTAATTCAATCTTAAATCTTTCAATTGTATCGATTTAGGGTTAAGCATTTTCACATTCTGCGAAATGAGTCCGTCCGGCCAATTTTGGCTTGAAATGGCCGACGTGGCACGATCGACGCTAGCGTAAATATTTCTAACGATTTTTTGAATTTTTAATTATCAATTTTTGGATATTATCTTTTCTTCTCTTTACTTTTTTACTTTTGTGTGGATCGAAGTCGGCAAGGTTCTCCAGCCAACCTCGCGGCGGCCAAAGGCGAGGGCCACGAGGCCCTCACTTTGGCCGGCAAGGGCGTCGTGGCTCTCGCCTGGCTCCTTATCGGCTTCGGTGAGGGCGTCGCGGCCCTCGTCGAATCGGGGCAAGGGCCACGGCGCTCTCACCTATGACCGGTGAGGGTCGGTTGGTGATCCTTTTAGGCTTCAGTCCAAATAAAAAGTAAAGAAAAAGAAAAGAAAAATTATAAAATTGTAAAAAGAAAAGTAGAAAGTTATTGAAAAATATCAACGTCAATGCTGGTCGTATTGCGCAGGACGGCCGGTGTCCATGTCTAGCAAAACATGAAAAGAATTTACGATAATTAACAGAGTTAAAAGTTTTAGAATTAAATTGATACAAATACAATATATTAAGACTCTTTTGGTAATTGTCCCGTGAATATGAATATGGAGTTCAGCTACACTCACATCGGAGGAAAACGAAAATATGGTTTTCTTAGCCACCTCTTTCTCTGGTAGGGCTCTTGGTTGGCACAGTAGCATGATAGAGGGAAGAGAAAGATAATAGTTAAAAATCATAGCTCTCCACAGTAGTTCGGCGATCGGTTGACTACTTGTATAAAAATGATTATTTGATTAACGGTAGTAATTAGTACATCTAAGAACGAGCTGTGGATTTGGAGAAGCATTTCATATTAGATATTAGACGGGGAAAATTACCAAAAAAAAAAATGTTTTAAATTAATTGTACATATGTTAATTTAGTTCGAAGCTTTTTAATTTGACAACTTTAGTCTTAAATCCTTTGGCAATTTACTAATATAGTTATTTCGCCCGATTTCTTTTTTCCAGCAATCGTTGACATAGACATTAGCTTTTCGATATGACACGACTAGTGGTGACGTGGATAATTATATATTTAAATTTATTTACAATTTTTTTTTTTTATTCACCTTAGGCTGTTAGTGTGATATAATGAGTGTCGACGTAGACAATTTTTATGAATTTTTTTTTTATCTTGCTTTTCGTTGTGGGCCGGCGAGGGATTTGCGGCCCTAGATTAAGACATGATGTAACAATTGGAACTCATGCTGAGGAGCAAGATCAATTAATCACCAACCGTGCACTCGATAATGACTTTGGTGCTGAGGAATAAGACAGTGGGCTGTCTGAATCATTTCGTTTATTTTTTTTGGGAGGTGTCTGTCCTATGAATGGAATGGACCCTCGGATTTCCACATAGTCATCGATGAGCCCCCACAATCTTCCTCCCCTACGACTTTTGACTTGCAAGCCAAGCAACTCGAGCATAATGGAAAAGAAATCTGTGATTTTATGCAGGCACTCGCTTGACGTGGATCGCAGTGCGGTGACCTAAGAATTGATTTTAGGTTAATGGAATTATCGGATTAATTAAATTAATTAATCTAATTCGAGTTCTCCCAAATTCTACCAATTCGTAACTTAAGTTCAATATTTAACATGTAAAAATTTTCAATAGGAGTCATCACTAATTATTTATGGTAGGTTGATTAGAAACTTAGATAAAATAGTGAGAGAACTATTTTATTTCTACGAACTAGAGTTAATGAGTCTAGGGACTTGATTACGCTAGATTACTCTAACGTTTTTTTGGTACCATTTTATTTCATTGAAAAAAGTTTGATCGAGGCAACACTAATTGATTTTAATCTAAGTCACTAACATAAGTTGTCATGCGGGAGCACAATCAGTTAAATTAACAATCAGCATTCGGGTTAATCGCAAAGAGCATGCGCCACATGATTATTTTTCTTTTATATTTTCGTTTATGAAAATGTGAAAGACGAAACTGTATGCAATGACATGGCAAGAATGATGATTTTTTGTTTTTTGTATTTTTTGAAATTAATTACAACCCTAAGTGAAACTATACCAAAATGGTTTATATCTTGTATATTTTAGGATTTAAATTGCTATAAACCCTAGCTTATTAAAGATTGAGCAATTCTGGCATAAGATTATATTTTTGGGTGAAATATCATTTCTTGCGTCTTCTTGATTCCCGCGCACATATTTCCCACCAGAGATTTCCTCCCTGCATTTTCGATTTTTCGATTATTCCATACTAGCACTTGCTTCTTTTATTGGCTTATTATGAATGAGTTAGCCTTCAATTTCTCAATTGCTTCCTGTCTCTCGCTCTCTGAAGCACTTATGACGGACACCTCGGCACCGAACGCCTTGTCGAACTTCACCACCACATGCCCCAACCCTCCGAGCCCCATGCTGCCAATATGCTTCTCGGGCCGGTCCAAACCGAAATGCCCAATGGGGCTGTGAACTGTGATTCCGGTGCAAAGTAGAGGAGCACAACCGGCAAGCGAAATGGCAACGAGGATGCGAACCACGAAGTGCTCTTCCATGAAGAGGATGTCGGAGTACCCGCCGTAGCGTTTGGTGTCGCCCTCGGATAAGAAGATAGTGTACGTGTGGACGAGGTTGGGGCAGTAGTTCTCCAACCCTCCACGGCAGTTGTCACATTCTCCACTTGAACCAATTAGGCAACCAAAGACTACTTTATCTCCGGCTTTGAATTTGTTCACTTTGCGGCCAGCTTGAGCCGTCACGCCTACAATTTCATGGCTATAATGAGCCGCATAAAAAAGTCAAAACCCAGGAATTGATTTTGACTAATTAGAGGAAAGATTATTGGTCCTCTAACTGCCTTAATTCTAACCATCCAGAGATTACTCCAATGGTCACTCTTTCCATTTAGAAAGATAGAGGTAGGTGTTGCGCGGAACAAGCGATCGAACAATAAATAGACAGAATAAGAAAATAAATTGGACACCGGATGTATGTGGTTCGGTCGTAGAGACCTACGACCACGGGAAGAGCAACAACGAATTCCACTATAGAACGAGCGATACACGGAGAACGCACACGGTGTTTAGCCCCCAAATTCCTAACGAAATAATCTCTCGAACTCACAAAGGAATTTAAACATAAATTCTTACCACAAGAATTTATCGACTAGAACACAAACGTCATGGAACTTCCGGAGAAATCAATTATCTCGCGAAAAGAACTCCTCTGCAACTCTGGGCACAAGCACTCGCGCAAAACCAGTGCTTCAAGGCTTGAGTATTACTCTGCAAAAAAACCCACCCACGCTTTCTCAAAATATATATATGTCAAGAGAAGATAAGGTTGTAGACTTCAACATGGAGAAGAGAGTCGGTCAACGAGTCCAAGATTGGACTTCTCTTTTTGACTTTTCTGTTATTTTTTCTTTCTTATCCTTTCCTTGGCCGATTTGATATCAAAACAAATCAGGATAACTTTCTCCAACTTGAAAATATTTGGACGTCAACGGATAATATATAATTTCACATCCGACTTTATTTGAGGGGCTCAAATTCGAGACATATTTTAACAATCTCCACATTGACTCGATGTTTGAGCCATGTCACAATCGCTTCGCTAGAATCCAAACTCCACCGCTACCACTCTCCCACAGCCCCAATGGGCTTAACTGCCACATCCGCTTTCCAAGTCTAAGCCGTGCTTGAACTTCGCCATAACCGAGAATCTCATCGGAACATTAAACTCTACATGCACTTTTAACTGCTCTACAAGAACTTTCTGATACGAGTTCCTTAACCACATATAAAGCAAAACCACCGTTGCATCTATATCTGTCGGGAGATCGAACGCGTACCTCATCAATATCAGCAATTACAGCAACCGTTGGCTCTACGGGCTCCACCTCGCTACAAGCACCATCTGTGTCGATTACCACGCTAGTATCCGCTACCTCGGGAGTTTCTGGTTGCAACTCCACCTCAAGCTGAACACCGTTCGGATCCGTATTTATCTTGCCACAAACACTCATACCCCGAAGTACTGGAGACACGTCAAAGATAACTTTTCTGCTGTGAATGGATGAATTTATATTCGGCCACCACAACCGATAACCCCACTCACCTCGTGCATAGCCATGGAATATGCACATTGCCCTCACATCGAGCTTACCATCACTTACTAGATAATAACACGGGCAACCAAACATTCTAAAAATAGAATAATCAGCAACGTTACCTGACCACACTTCTTTGGGAGTCCGATATCCGATCGCAGTCGATGGAGATCTATTCATCGTGTAGCTCGCCATACCAAGTGCATCCGCTAGAATACTTCTAGCCATACCAACACTAGAGATCATTTTATGGGTCATCCCTAGTAATGTTCTGCTCATCAATTCCGCAAACTGTTGTGGTCTATTAGCACTAGTGCGGTGTTTCACTATGCCCTTGTCATGCAGAATTTATTTACCAGCTTCGAGCAAGACTCTATGCTCTTGTCGGTTCGCACATGCTTGATCAACTTAGTAGTCTCCACCTCAATCAAAGCTCTCGATCGCGTGTTCCCGATAACAGCAACAAACTTGTGCACCGGCACAGATACCCGTGTCTTCTTTGAGTAGTCGTTAGACTCTCGAACAGATGCCGACGTCTCCAAAGCGAAACTTGTCAATGTTTCACCTTAAAGTTTATACAGGCTACCACGCTTGATTCCTTTCATTATCACCGGGGCACCTCGAACAATTTTCAGAACTCCGCCTTGTGAAGAATACTTGCATCCAACTGAATCTAGAGCATCCAAGGAAATTAAGTTCTTTTTCAATTCTAGAACGTGTCTTACTCCAATTAATGTCCTCATAATACCATCATACATCCCGATTTTAACATCACCAACACCCATAACATCGCATTCAGCATTGTTCCCCAACCGCACTTTACTACTATCCGTGCACTGATAAGTAGCAAACCAGTTCCTATTTGGTGTAGCATGAAAAGAACAACCAAAATCCATAATCCATCCGTTAAATGACGAATTCTCGGTGAGAGACAAGACCCTATCGACACCATCGGAATCATCGCCTACAGCTGCAACATCATCTGTAGATTCAACTCTAATTCCCTTACCCGTTTTGTTTTTCAGCTTTAAGCAATTCCTTCTAAGATGCCCTCTCTTGCCATAATTCCAATAGACAACACCGCAAATCCTAGATTGACTACATCTATTCGAGTTCATACTACTTCTACTACCACGAGTATCAGTTCTTTCTCTATTTTCACCTACTAAAGCAGTAGATACATATTCGCCAAATTCTCTTCTACGAATGTCCTCGCTCGTAATCAAATCTCGAATACCATCAAACGTCAAACTTGTTGACCCGGAGGAATTACTAATAGTAGTAACGGTAGTATTCAAGCTATCGGGCAATGAGGATAATAGAATCAAAGTACATACCTCATCTTCAAAGTCAATATCAACTGAACTCAATTGACTAACGATCACATTGAATTCATTGATTTGATTAGCAAAAGACGCATCTTCGTTCATCTTCAAATTAAACAGACGTCGCATCAAATAGACCTTGTTGATCGTAGAGGGCTTCTCATACATAACCGACGGGGCTTTCATCAAACCCGCAGTGGTCTTCTCTTTGATGATGTTAAACACGACGTTACGAGCCAACGTCGGTCGAATAACACCCGGCGCTCGTCTATCCAGCAATTCCCAATCAGCTTGCTTCATCGTTTTTGGTTTCTCCCCGGACAAGGGCAAGTGCAACTTCATCTGATATAGATAGTCTTCAATCTACATCTTCCAGAAACCAAAGTCCTTCCTTTCAAATCTGTCGATTTTCACTTTTACTTCTTCCGTCGCCATCGATTCGCTTCAACTCGACAAGCCTAGCTCTGATACCAATTTTTGCGCGGAACAAGCGATCAAACAATAAATAGACAGAACGAGAAAATAAATCAAACACCGGATGTACGTGGTTCGGTCGTAGAGACCTACGTTCACGGGAAGAGCAGCAACGAATTCCACTATAGAACGAGCGATACACGGAGATTACAGATCAAACTCGAGTAATTCAAACACTCTGATACCAATTTTTGCGCGGAACAAGCGATCGAACAATAAATAGACAGAACAAGAAAATAAATCGAACACCGGATGTACGTGGTTCGATCGTAGAGACCTACAACCACGGGAAGAACAACAACGAATTCCACTATAGAACGAGCGATACACGGAGATTACAGACCAAACTCGAGTAATTGAAACACTCTCGGTGTTTCCCAGCCCTAATTACATTCAAGAACGCACACAGTGTTTAGCCCCCAAATTCCTAACGAAACAATCTCTCGAACTCGCAAAGGAATTTAAACATAAATTCTTACCACAAGAATTTATCGACTAGAACACAAACGTCATGGAACTTCCGGAGAAATCAATTATCTCGCGAAAAGAACTCCTTTACAACTCTGGGCACAAGCACTCGCGCAAAACCGGTGCTTCAAGGCTTGAGTATTACTCGCGCAAAAAACCCACCCATGCTTTCTCAAAATATATATATGTCAAGAGAAGATAAGGTTGTAGACTTCAACATGGAGAAGAGAGTCGGTCAACGAGTCCAAGATTGGACTTCTCTTATTGACTTTTCTGTTATTTTTTCTTTCTTATCCTTTCCTTGGCCGATTTGATATCAAAACAAATCAGGATAACTTTCTCCAACTTGAAAATATTTGGACGTCAACGGATAATAGATAATTTCACATCCGACTTTATTTACGGGGCTCAAATTCGAGACATATTTTAACAGTAGGGACGCGTGAAAAGGAAGCAAGGTTTTGCAACTTACATACGACACATAGCACACACGGTATGACTTGTATTATAGAATAAGATAGTATAAAATCAGATAAAAAGAAAAAACTTCCTTTATTCTACTCTTGCTTTCCTCCCCTAGGGTTTCCTCCTAGCCATCGCCTCCACCCTCAAGTTTTTTTTTTTTTCCTACAACTTTGTTGTCGAGGGAGAGAGAGCGTCTTGTCCCCTCTCCCTCTCCTCCATATTTCTTTAGATCTCCCCATCCATCTCTTCGTTAATTTTGTGGACAAGCGATTACCATCCAGTACGAAAGTGAGCTCTAAAGATTGAAACACAAGTGTCTCGAAAGGATCGGTTCTCTCGGTATCCGCTCGCTTGTTCCAGCTCCGGGTGCTTACTCTAGGTTATCGAGCTCTCTGTAACTTTGTGATCAAGGGATATATATATTTTGTAGTTATTCTCTCCCGATCTAGAGTTAGAATTAGATTTGGGTGCTCTTCTATCCCTATCTAGATATAAATGTGGGATTTACAATGTGTTTTATGCACTTTCTCAACCTATTTGTGTTGTTCTTATCTCTGTATGGAGATGGTGTTTGGATGCCAAACCTAATCGTGCACCGCTTTTGGCAAAATCGTAGCTACTGGAGAGAGATTTCTCGGTATGTGCTCATCACTAATGATGATGCGAGATTTGATGATCGGCCACCGATCATGCTTAGATGTTATGACAGATCAATTCTTAAGGAATGAGCAAGTTTTTGCGATTTATTTTTCATATTTACTTGCTTTGTATGATTTTGATTTTGAAGTGATATATGCCTCTTTGATATGAAATGAAAACCTTTCTTTCGGTCAAAATAAATAAATAAAATTCTTAATTCTAATCTAGCATTTTGCCATTACAATATATGTTGGTAATTGTGGAGCAAGTTATTATGTGAGTAAAACAAGCTCCCAAATTACCTTGAGTAATAGTCATAACAAGCGCATGAATTGTAAACGTACTCGGGAATGATAGGGTCGGCCGAAATCCCGCATTCGTTCCTAATGATGTGGAGGTCGGAATTGCAAATTCCGCAGTAGTAGATCTTCGTGGTAATGTCATGCTCTAGGCCGGCCGGACGACATAGAACATGTGTTGGTGATAGGCGGGTCTTCACGATCATACCTTGGATGATGAAAACTAAAGTGGAAGTTGATGCAAACCTTCCGGTGAAAGGAAAAGGAGAAAGGAGAAAGGACTCCCGAAGAGCCCCTCTTTGTATAACCAAGCGCTCTCTGCTCTTCCCCATTCAGCTTCAACGCCTCCATCTTCCCGGGCTCTGTTTATGTGCTATGCTTGATTTCTTAATTGGGTTAATCAATCTCGTAAAAGCATAGGAGATTTATATAGGAAACGGTCCGTTCGGAAAATTCTCAGTTCATTGTTTCCGGAAAAAAATTAACAAAAACTTTCTAAAATTATTGCAATTGTACCAATTCATTCCTTAGCTTTTTAATTGAGCCAATTGAATTCTAAACCATTTCACATTTTTTCAATTTAGTTAATCTAGATGATTTTGGCTAGAAATTGATGAAATGGATATCGGCCATCCACCGGCCATCCTACGTGGTGGCACCGCCGATGCCGACGTGAAAAATTTTTAATTTTTTTTGGAATTTTTGTTGTTTCTTTCTTTTATTTTCTGACTTTTTCTTAATTGTTACGGGCCGGCTGGAGGTTGCTGGCGAAGGCTTCAAGAACTCCATCGACCACCGGGCCGGGGTTGCAAGCCTAGCATGCAGTTGGCTAGGGCCGCGAGGGCTCGGTGGTCGGCAGCCTCCTGTCGGCCCTTAACAACAAAAATAAGAAAAGACAGAAAAGAAAAGAAAAAATCTAATAAAACATAGTAAAAGTTCCATGTCGGCTCCGGTGTCACATAGGATAGCTGGTGTACGTGTGTTGCGCGTCGAAATCCTTCGACGGGGCTTTTTTGGTTATGGGTTCTAGGCCCAAATGACTATGGCCCAAAAAGGGTTACTTACGCGAGAATCTTTTATCGAACTTAATCCGTTCGTTTTCCGAAAAGGAGTTCGGGTCGATTTTGGACGAGAGAGTGTCAAATGCAGTAGATTTACAAAAAAAAACGCGTTACAAACAGGCTTTCGACAACTTCGACGGCCCAATGTGTGCAATAGTAACAGTATGTGACAAACTTCGACGCGACCCTGGAATTGAATCGACGGGATCGGGAGATGATATAGGACACAATGCTGGAATTTAATCAACAGACTTGGACAGGGGATTGTAGGACACAATACCGGAATTGAATCGACGATCTTGGACAAGATGGGTGAAGGGTGCAACACCGGAATTTAATCGACGGTACTAAACCTAACGAGTAGACGCCGGAATCTAATCGACGACACCTAACTCTGGATATGATACTCGCCGGAATTGAATCGACGATGGGGATCTAAAAACTATAGCTAGGCTAGGCTAAAGGTTAAAGGCTAAGAGCTAGTTTGAAAATGCAAGTGTTTTGGATTTGTTGTGTGTGTCTGTGTATCTTACTATTGCTAGGTATTTATAAGCAAGCTCTTTGGTAACCGCTGAGCGGTTTCTTCCTTTGACTCCACGCTTTGCTCTTTTCCATAAGCTACGTAGATGACGGTTTCCCGGTCTTCGCGCCTTTTCTTTTTACCTCGTGGGGATTACCGCCAACCACCTCGATCGTGGCCTCCCTCCGCGCGCTTTTTCTTGCTCTAGAAGGAAGTGGCGTTAGAGTTTTCCCCGACACGTGGCACCTTTCTGATTGGTACGAACCTTGCTTCGGTGTTCCTTCCTGTAGCTGATTATCGCCTCCTCACGTGCTCGTCACGAGTCTTTCTTGGATTATTTTAAGTGTCAACATATGCCCCCTTTAAAAGATGTAAATCGAAGATTTACCTCTTTTAAAATTTCCTCCTATGGTTTGGTGATCTCCGGCTGTACAAATGATGATTACGCTTTCCCCTTGATCTCTTTTCCCAAAACGCAACCTTTTCGACTTCGTACCGTGCACTGGTTTTTCTTCATTTCGCTTTTAAGGATCTTAAAAAAAAGCTCCCAATTGTCGTCTTTCTTCATCAGCGGTTTTCCTTAAACCCTAAACCCCTTTTTCCGGGCATTCCAAGCTTTCATGGCGACCGAAACCCCCGAGTTCCTTCCTTACCAGTTCATCGCCCGCTTCGACGGGATCATCAATAGTGATGACGCTGATCACCGTTTCCTTAAGTTGTTGAACACTCAACGAGAGCACGCCGGCCTCATTCTCGGACCCAGTCTCCATGATCACCACCACATTCCATCATCTCTTCAGTCTTGCTTCCCAATGCGGGTCGACGAGCAACTTCCTATTCAAGTCTCTCCGCTAAAGGACATTTGGTCCATGCCGGCTCAGCGATTTAGAAGTTTTCCGTCATTTGATGACAGGGCTTATACCTGGTTCCAAAGGCTTCGGGAGGATATTCCAACGGTTGGCCTGCGGGAAACAGAGCAAATCGAGACAGCAATTGAGGTCAGCATGTTGTCCCACGATTTGAATAAAGGTCTACTAGGGTCCGTTACAAGCTTCCGGTCCTCCTCTATCAATTGCTTTTTCTTCCCGTAGGGTCCCATGTCTGTAACCCTTCTAGATACCTTCGCCATAGCTGGTCTCTCCCCCTATGGGGCCTCGGTCAAGAATGCGGGAAAAACCAAAGATTGCCCCATTTCTGACGATACTCTTGCTTATGGGAAGTTCATTGATGCCCATTGTAAAACCTCCGGGGATGTTTCCTTCGAAGAACGAACAGCTTTTCTTCTTTTTTGGCTGTCGAAGTATCTATTCTTTAGCCCAACCCTCAAAGTGTCCAAAGACTATTATGACCTGGCCTTACTTTTGGCAAAATGGAATCTTGTTGCTCTTGGCCCTCTTGCTACGGCGTCGCTATACGGGAGTATTTCTTATGCTGCTCGACTAATGTCGAATTCCGAAGAGGATGGTGTATTGTCGGGTCCACTCTGGATTCTTCAAGCCTGGGTCGCATTCTATTTCCCTTTCATGTTTGAGAGCGTCCCTTCCTTCAATCCTAACATGGTTCCTTTGAAGCTTGGTATACGACTACTCTAAGCTGCCCCCTCGAAGGTCCCCGGTGATGTTCAACCTTTTCGGTTCTTTTTTCGACAGCTTCTGTCTTATGAGGCTGATCGAATAGATTTCTTTCCTTACCGCTCGGGCGAATTCAATTCTTGTTTCAACTCTCGAACCTTAAAACGGTTCAACCACTGTGACTTTTGGATCTTTGTCCTATTCCCTAGAGACCTTCCAATCCGGCTATGTCTTAAGAGAAGGTTCTATCCCGGCTTCGAACCATATTCTCCTCATTCTTGCGCCAGGCAATTCGGCCTTCGACGGGCGGTGCTTATGCCTATCCCTTATCTCATGGATTTCCTATCGATGGACAAGAAGATGTATAATATCAAGATTGATGGACCGTTCACCTGCTGTGCCGAGATTACCACCATGATGTACCAGCGGTTTTCGGGGGATATCCCAACGACACTTCGTTCTAGCCCCGGCGTGACTTCCGAGTTTACAACCTGGTGGACGTCCTTCGCCTTCGAAAGCCCTTTCGAAGATGCCATCTCATCTATCCTTTGGAGTAGCCGGATACAGCCCTTTGGTCATGCCTTGAAGAAAATCGGGAAAAAGGGTGCAACCAGAGCTCTCTCGATTGGTGGTCGCAAACGTCCGACGACTGTTTCGTGTGAGTCTCTTTCTTCCTAATTTTCTCGGTATTGCTGGCCCGGGGTGATTTTTGCTTTACTTTCGCTGTTAGGTGACGATTCGACGACGAAGGCTGATGAGGAGACGCTCACTTCTCTTAAACGGCAAAAGATGGTAGCGAAGAAGAGCAAATCTCCGGTGGAATCTCCAATAGTCCCTCAGCACGTCGAAGCGTCTCCAACCACTCGTCCCGAAGCAACAGAGGCTAGCGATAGAGAGAGAACTAGAGGAGACTCGAAGTCAGCGATCGATAGTACTTTCCCGTCGATCCTCCATAGAAGATCAACTGAAAACGTTTGCAGCTTCCTTAGAAGAGAAGAAACGAGCCGATTGCGCTCGGGTTGTGCGAGCGAGAAATAGGCGACGTCATACTAGGAATGTGTATATAGATAAAAATAGGAAGTTTGAACGTTTACTCTGTGAGTTGCTTGAGGGGATCAAGACAGCTTTGTATCCCGATATTGGTTAATGAAATCTCCCCTTTTTTCCTCATTATTTTCCGTATTACATTCCGCCACGATCCATGTAATTGTCCACGCCCGAGTAATCGCCATCACTATCCCGAGTCGGTTACTTCGAAATCCCTTATAAATAATGATTGCCTCCAAATGCCAATCCACACGAACTTTGCCATAGAGTTCACATGAGTACTCACGCAGCTCTTTGATTGTCGCGCTTCGACGTTTTTTCTCACAATGAGGCCAAAAGAGAACTTTCCTTATCCTTCATGGATCACCAACCTAGCAATGGTCACATAATTTTGGGTCCGCACTCACAAGTTTGCCACCTCCTTCTTTCTTGATTAATTGCTTTCCCCATCGCTCTGAAGAAGTCTTACCGTTTGAGCAGTCTATCATTTGTACCTCTGCTTGGTTGTCGAGTAACTATAAATTTTCTTCATATCCAACCTTCGACCATTAGTTTTACAACTAGTACAAACGACTAGAAGGAGAAGCAGCTACTATCTGGGCACAGGCCGGGATAGATGTCCTGTTGTCCTTTTGCGGTACATCTATTGATCCCTCGGAGTATAGCCTCGTCGGTAGTTTGTGTTGCTTTTGGTCACCGTCATCGAACTGTTTCTTTTTACCTATTGGTCCGGTGACCCCTACCCTTCTTGATATTTGGTTTCTGACCGGTCTTTCTCAATTTATCGATGGTGACTCTCGACCTCCGGACGACCAATTTTTCCTTGATATGTCCCGCTGCCTTGAACTATCATATGGCAAATTCATGGATCGCCATGCTAAATCTTCGGGGCCCATTCTTCTCGGGGAACATACGGCCTTCCTTACGTGTTAGCTTTGCAAATATGTCTTTTGTCTCCCCACATGTCGAATTTCCTCGGAATTCCTTGATATGGCCTATGAACCGGCATGTGGTGTTGATATTGGCCTAGGCCGGATGTTCCTGGCTGCATTATATCGGGGATTGTCGGATGCTCAATCTTCGCTGGTAGACAAACATCCTTCCCCCTTTTCGGGCCCTTTATGGATTCTGCACCATTGGCTCCGAGTGTACTTTCCTCATATGTTTTTTGATCAAGCGCTCACTTCGACAACTAGGTTATCGAAAATTGAAAGGAACGATGTACCCATAGCGTTCAATCGGACCCTTCGCTGTGCTCCCGACAACCTTACCCCTTTCGACGACTTCCTTATTGAACTATTGTCTCTCACCAGCTTTGATTTTTCCAGGCTGCCCGTCGATAATGACGTCTATAGCTCCTCTAGCGCAGATCCCGATTCTCGTCTTTTACGGATGAGCGTGTTAGTCCCAAGTGACTTAGCCATGAATTTGTCTGGTGGCGGCAAATTCTCATCAGGATTCGAGATTTACAACACTCATTATTGTGCTCGCCAATTTGGGCTTACTCGGGGGATTCCAATGCCGGTGGTGTATTCCATGAATTTCCCCTTTTCTGGTTGCAAGGAAGAGGTAACCGACATGATGGGCCATATCGAAGTTGTACATGCTGTTCTCGGGCGCTTTGTATTTGTCAACTTCTCCGACCATCCTTGTAGCACCTCATTTTTCGACAAGTGGTGGCTCTCCTATCGCTCCTCTTTGTTCTCAACCAATGCAATGGACGTTTTTTCGAAAGTCCGTCGAAACTCATTGGGCTTGCTGCATCCTCTAAGAAGACCCGATTCTTTCCTTATACCGAGCATTATACTTGAGCAACCAATCGATGAAGGTAAACCCTTTGTCGATATAAACAATCTGATAATGAAAGTGGGTACTTCTCTGTATTGTTGCTTGATGTAAGTATTGATCCGACTTCCTTCCCGGATGATTCATTGGCTTTTGACGGCTGGACGGATGACTTACCCAACAAATCGTGGGTTGTTCATATGAACATGGCGAGTGCCTCAGCTGGCCCATCGAATACTCTTCGCTGCGACTATCCATATCTTCGCGGCAAGTGGTTACGCTTGCATGACTTACTAGGAGGAGGATATGCCGACATATGCAACAAAGCATACGTTGAGGACGAGATCAAAGCTCTCTTTGCTTTTCTGGCCCATTTGCCCTATCCGATCCAATGTCGTGCCCTTGGATTTGCCATTAATGAACTCTTCCTCACATTTGTCTCGACTTTAAGATCCTTCGAGATAAGACAGCGTGAACTAGCGATCATCGATAAGTTAGAAGCGGATTCTCTCCTTGCTGACAATGAGCTGGCTCATCAACGCAAGATTCTTGATACCCTGGAAAGTGACGGTTGTACCACCCCGCAAGTACTATCTGCACAATTGAAGGCAATCAAACAACAAGAGGCAATTTGCGAATCATCGCACCTTGATATGATGCGGGCCAATCATCGAAAGGAGGCAATTGTTGATGCCAATTGCAACAGTGAACCGCAACTTAGTTTCGTCTTGAGTCTTGAACGGCACGTGTTGTAGTCCGCTGTTGCTAGTCCCATATTAATGCCACCTGTCCTTGTCATCTTATTCTATCATTGCACTGCCGGTCTTAGTGTCAATTCTCCAAAGTTCATCATGACATGATCTTCTCAAGATCATCCTTTTTCCATGCGGCATTTAATGAAAGACGTCGTTTCCGATTCTCCTTCTGAATTCAAATCGTCATGACGGTTCGACGTGGTTAATAACCAGCGGGAAACCCGCCACTCGCATCATTATGGTTACTTATGTGCTTCACCAATCGCGATATACCTTCTCGCATTGATAACTGTCCATTAACTTTACCGCCTCGATCATCGGAAGGTCGTGGGCGGATACTTAGCGTTGTGGGATGAACCGTTCCTTGGCATTTATCTATAAATAAGACCACTTGCCTGGAATGGGTACTCATCCAAACCCTTTCATTTTAGAGAAAACTTCTCAAAGCCTTAATGGAGCATGCATCTTCTTCTTCGGCTTCATCTCCCCTTACATACTTCAACCGTGAGTTCTCGGCTATCTGGAGGGAGATTATCTCCCTTCCGAGTTACACCTATACCATGCTGGTGGTGAAACCACGGGCTCTTGATAAGCTACACGCCCTGCTCAACCGCTCCGCACCCCTGAATCTTCCCTCCGACCACCCGTTCCGGTCGGACTACGAAGAGTTCGTCACACTCTTCGACTACGGGCTGGAGAAGTTTCGCGAGAATCTGGCGACCATGTCTCAGCACGATCTCACCGAACATGAAGTTTGGTGTAAGATCGAAGAGATCGAGAACGGAGAAGTGGTGCACAAGGAACTCAGTAACGTCCGGGAAGCCCTCCATGCCTCTCACGCTAGCGTCCTCCAACTTCGGAACATTGTTTCCGACCGCCTGACTCCCACCCGACGACATCCGCACGAGCTTCGAAGGAATCCGAGCAGCAGGAATATGAACTGGTTGAAGCTCGCGAGACCCGTTCCTTGGCTTCCATTGGGGCCCCTTTGGAGGGTCTGAAGGCCATGTTGGACTCTACCAATGGTCTTCTCGCAGGTCGGAAGGAGCACCTTCAGCGGCTGGAGAGCGAGAAGGACAAGCTGGAGGCGGCACCGGAGGAGTTGGCTGAAGCTCATCACCGCGCGAGGGAAGAGAACGCCAAGTTAGAGTGCCGGCTGCGGGGCTTCGTGGTTCGTTTCGGGGAGCACTTTCAGTAAGGGTCTACTAGGGCGAGCGAGCAAGAGGAAGAGAGAGAGAGAGAGAGAGAGAAAGAAGGAAAGAGAACGAAAAAGAGAGAGGGAAAGAGAAAGGAAGAGAGGAAGAATGTAAAAAGGTTTTATTGAATAAATGGAATTGATCTTTCTTACTCTCCGCTTTTTGATTCTCCTTGCATTTCCCACATCGATGGATAGAACTTTTTCAAATACTTCCCGTTAATCGAACGTTGTAGTTCCCTTCCATCGATTTCCATTGCTCGGTATGCATTCCCCGGGAGGGCGTCTATTATCAAATATGGTCCTTCCCATTTTGACGACCACTTGCCAAACTTCTCGTTATCGAGGTTCATAGGCAAAATAGTCTTCCACACCAAATCTCCCACGTCGAAACGCCTAGCTTTCACGTGCTTGTTGTAAGCCTTGGCAACCCTTCGCTTCTGAGCCATTAATTTTTCCAGTGCTGCGGCTCGGTTCTCTCCCAATTCATCAATGTTGGCGTACATCATTTCATCGTATTGCTCTTTAGCCATACCATCTTGGAGCTTTACTCTTAATGATTGCACCGTAATCTCCAGGGGTAACACGGCCTCTTGTCCATATGTTAGCATGTAAGGAGTGACTCGAGTACTTGATCTTTTGGAAGTTCGATAAGCCAATAACACCGTCGACAACAATGAGTCCCATTCCCTTGGGTTATCCTCCAAATGCTTTTTAATCAATCCGATGATTATTTTGTTGGAAGCTTCTGCTTGGCCATTAGCTTGAGCATAGTAGGGCGTCGAATGAATCATCTTGATATCCCTCGACTTAGTAAAATCCCGTATTTCTTGGCCTGTGAAGACTGTCCCTTGGTCGGCGGTGATAGTCTCTGGAATCTCAAATCGATGAATAATTCGTTCTTCGATGAACTCCCTAACTGTTTTTTGTGTCACGTTTTTGTACAACGCCGCTTCGACCCATTTTGTGAAGTAGTCTGTGGCCACTAAAATGAAACCGTGCTTCTTCAACGAGGGAGGATAAATTTTCCCTATTATGTCCATTGCCCAACCTCGAAAAGGCCATGGCTTGATAATTGGGTTCATCGGTGCGGTAGGTACTTGCTGGATTGGTCCATGCCTTTGGCACGATTGACACCCATTCGCATAGTTAATGCAATCTTGGATAATTGGGTTCATCGGTGTCGCCTTAACAACCACTTCGTTTTCAATCCAGCCTGATGCGCACCACGGATCCCTTCATGGACTTCCGTCATGACTAACATTGCTTCCTCCCGCCCCAAGCACTTGAGAAGCAATCCGTCGATTGTCTTTCGATACAGCTCGTTATCAATCAACAGATATTTTAGGGCTTTTCTTTTGAAGTCTTTACTACCGGAATCTGGATTTTTCAAGTAATTTACCAAAGGGGTTCTCCAATCTTGTTGGCCGTTGGTTTCTCCCGAGCTTTCAGATTGCTCAATCATCATTACCCGAGCATCTATTGATGGTAAGGTCCTTATCTGAGTAATGATGTGGTCTGCTAGTTCCTTCGATATACGATATCCCGATGCCATTTGAGCCAATTCATTAGCTGCTGAATTTTCACTCCTCTTAACATAGATTAGCTCGTATTCGACGAACTTCGACAACAATTCTTTTGTCAGGTGATGATGTCTAATAATGTTTTCATTCAAACATTGATACTCACCATTTAGTTGTTTGATCACCAGCTGAGAATCGCCCTTTACTTTAATTAACCTGATCCCCATGTCAATTAAAACATTCAGCCCCACGATCGGGGCTTCATATTCGGCTTGGTTATTTGAGAATTCAAAGTCAAGCCTGAATATGAGTTTTGTTTTCTGTCGAAAAGGTGATATAACCATGATTCTCGCGCTTGCTGAACCGGACACCACTGACCCATCGAAATATAATATCCAAGGTGCAATACCAAGATAATTTTCATCATTTTCGACTTTTAAACCTAACGGGTATTCGGTAATGAAATCGGATATTGCCTGCCCTTTTACCGCTTTGAGTGGCACATAAATCAAATCAATTTCTATCAGAGTAAATGCCCATTTTGCAATCCGGCCCCTAACGATTGGCCTGGACAACATGTACTTAATCACGTATGTTTTGCAAATTACATGTACCGTAGTCGGCAACATATAATGTCGTAATTTTGTACGGGCGTAGTACGGTGATAAACATAGTTTTTCGATGGACATGTATCTCATCTCGGCATCGTTGAGCATCCTACTTAGGTAGTACACGGTTTGCTCTTTTCCTTCATCGTTTTCTTGAGCCAAGATACTCCCTATCGTTGTATCGGCGGCTGATAAGTAAAACTTCAATGGCCGTCCCGCCTTCGGTGGCGTTAACACTGGTGGCTTGATGAGATACTCTTTTAACTTGTCGAAAGCCACTTGATGCTTCTCTTCCCACACAAACTCTCGCTCATTCTTCAATTTGAGCAACGGAGAGAAAACTTCGATTTTTCCCGAGAGGTTAGCTATAAAACGCCGCAAGAAATTTAATTTCCCGATTAACATTTGCAGCCGTTTTTTATTATCGGGAGATGACAACTTTGAAATAGCCTTAGCTTTATTCATGTCTACCTCTATACCTCTTTGATGAATCAAAAAACCAAGGAAATTGCCAGCTTTTATCCCGAAAGCACATTTCAAAGGATTCATCTTTAACTTAAATTTGCGCATTCTCTCAAAAGCTTGCTCTAGGTGGTTCAGATGACTTACTTGGTTTGTCTTGACGATGACGTCATCGATGTAGACCTCCATGAATTCCCCAATCATATTGTGGAAAATGTAATTCATTGCCCTTTGGTACGTAGCACCGGCATTCTTCAATCTGAAAGGCATGACGACCCATTCGAACGTACCAATGGCCCCGGGGCATCCGAACGTTGTCTTGTGAACATCCTCCGCTGCTATAAATATCTGGTTGTACCCAAAATGTCCGTCCATGAGGGACATCATTTCATTATTGGATGCCGAGTCGATCAACATATCGGCCATGGGCATCCGGTACTCGTCTTTCGGGGTGGCCGCATTAAGGTCGCGGAAATCAACACACACTCGGAGTTTGCCATTCTTCTTCTTGACAGGCACAATATTTGACAACCATTCGACATACCTTGCTGATCTTATGAATCCGGCCGAAAGGAGACGTTCGATTTCCTCTTTAATTTTAAGGATTACTTCGGGAGCGAACCTTCTAGCAGCCTGTTGGTGTGGTTGAAATCCCCTCTTAATTGGCAATCGATGCTCAACTATGCTCCTCGAAAGACCGGGCATCTCATGGTAATTCCAGGCAAAACAATCCCTATATTTCCTCAATAAATTTACCATTTGATCCTTGTATCGCTGATCGAGTAGTTGGCTCACATAAGTAGGTTGAGGGCAAGCCTCATCTCCGAGATTAACTTCTTCCAGCGGGTCTTGAGCTCGAATTACTTTGTCGTCTTCCTTAATTGGGGATTCTTCGAAATCTAGAATGCCATCTGCAAGCTGTCTAGCTTGATCATCGTGCTCGGCCCCGTAGGCCGCATGCCTCTTAGCGAGGTTTTGTGCAAATGATTGAGCTTCCATCGGAAAACGGGTCGATTGGTTCCACTGGTTCCTTTTTCGGGATCCACTCGGTGCTCTCTTTGTCGAAACGGCATAATGCAATATCTCTTGAGTCCGCCTCGGGCGACTTAGATATGCGAATGCAATCATCTGGCATCACTTTGTCCCGGCCGGATATACGAGTCCAGGTAACACAAGTCCGGGGATTTGCTTTTACATATTCCACTTTGTCCCCATTCCGTAATGCCAACATCTGGTGAAGCATTGATGGTACACATTGGTTTCCATGTATCCAATCCCGTCCCAACAACAAGTTATAAGACCCGTCAGCATCGACGACGCATAAGGACGTCCTTGATGTTTTAGATCCAACGGTCGGGTCGGCGACATATACTCCCTTTACTTTAGTAATTTCGCTAGTGAAATCAGATAGCTGTATATTCGATGAGATTATTTTGTCATCGTTCCTTCCTATTTTCTTGAAGAAGCGGTATGGAATAAGATTTAGCGTTGACCCCCTATCTACGAGTACTTTCATTTCTGGCCGCCCGTTGATCTTGGCATTTATATTGAGCGACCTCAAATGATTTGAGAGATCTTCCATGGGTTTCCCGAATTCCATGGTTTCTTCATCGCTGAAGCGTAACCGAGCCCATTCCTTTTCTTGCGTCATTTCCTTGTCGCCGCCGTCAGCTGAGGTTGACTCAAGTCGAAACTCGTGGGGTAACTTAACTCGTACCATACAAGAGCTTAGGGGGGATACTGACCCGCTAACAGGGGTTTTAAATCGGGATTTAGACACGGATGTTTTCCGTGGCTTTGTACCCTTGTCCTCTTTTTCTTGAGCTGGATGTGTCTCTTCCGGTCGTCGCCGCCAAACCAGATTTCTTGGCCTCCGCAGTTTGGTGTGGTTAGGAGCTGTTGCCATTGAGCCATGGCTGGCTGGAATCTCCTGTTACCGTAGTATGCGGACCCTATTCTTTCTTTGCACCATTCTCTTTCGAGTTCGGGTCAAGATTTTCTCCTTTTCTTGGTCCTCCGTCACCTCATACCACGATCCCTCTACGGGGTTGCTTGGTATCTTAAGAGTGCGTCAATGATGTGGCTCATGGAGGCCTTGTCGAAAATTTCTGTCGAACTCCTTTCCCCATCCATAGTGGACTCTTTCTTGAGGATGTGGGGGTGGTGGACCATAGTTCACGTAATAATCAAATTTGCTGCTTGGCTCACCTAAAGTACTAATTGTAGGGTCCCCTTCATCGTATCTCCGCTTAAATGACTTATAAATTCTCCGATGGTTGGGATTTCTTCGAGGCCTGGCACTTTCGATGTGAAAAGGCGTCTTGTCCCTCTGACTAATTCGACCGCTCTTTTGGTACCCTTCCTCGGGTGTACTCATGTTTCCCAATTTTCGCCCGCAATGAGCGCATAAATTTGTTGACGTATGACCTTTACTCGAATGCTTTAAAGACACCATTCCAGTCATTCTTGGAAAAGGATCGGTGTCCACATCTATCGGGGGTTTCCCTTTGTCTTCGCCGAATTTGATCTTTCCTTGTCGAATCGCTTCTTGAATGTTCTTTTTAAGGACTAAACAATCCGACGTGTTATGGCTCCATGAGTGGTGCCATTTGCAATACTTCTTCCCTGCTAATTCTTCTTTGGACGGTATCTTTCGTCCTTCTATTAGCTTGATTTGTCCGTCAGCCCGTAATATGTCGAAAATTTCTTCCGCCCGATTCGCATCGAATGAATAGTACACTGCTTCTTTTGCTTTAGCCATTATCGTTGATTTCTCTTTCATCCTTGCTGGTTTCAATGCTTGGCACGTGTATGGCTTGTCGATGGTTAATCGGGCGACGGCTACTTCGACGAGATCCGCTAATTCTTCGTCGAAATCGGGTGGCTCGACGAAACTTACATCACCTCTTCGGGTATGCCTTTTGTCTTTTTCCTTGAGCAGACTCTCGTGCTTTGTTGCCATCGTGGATAATTCGAACAGATCTGCACATGGATACCCCACTATCCTATCTCGTATTTAGAATTTCAATCCATTGAAAGCGAACTCGCCGAACGTCTTTTTTGGTAAAGGAACTAAGCATTTGTTCCTAGCCCGTTTAAACCTTGCAATAAACGGGTCGACCGTCTCGTTTATCATTTGCTTCATTGTTGACAAATCCGCCATCGACAAGTTCGACACTGCCCTTAGAAACCGGCCATGAAACAAATGTTCCATCTACTCCCATGTCAACACCGAATTGGGTGGTAGTGCGGTATACCATGTAAAGGCTGTTTTCGACAAAGATAATGGAAAGAGCCTTAATTTCCAGTGATCCGCATGTGTAGCATCTCCACATAGTGCTAGAAAACGATTGATATGTTCATATGTGGACTGATCATCCTTACCAAGAAACGATGTGAATTCGGGTATTTTAAATCCTCTTGGATACGGAATCGTATCCATCCAATCTGGGTACGGTTTTCGGTAAACATTAGCCCGGTATCCTACCATTGGATCAATGTATACGGGTACCGGGTCGAACACCGGCTGATGGTACTGCGGTTGATATGGCATTTGATATCCATGTTGTGGTGGATGATACATGGGTTGCACAACAAGCTGAAACATTGGCTCGGGACCTGGTGGTTGTAGAGCCCGATTCATCTGTTGATATCCAGGTCGTATGGCCCGGTGTCCAAACCGTCCTTGTCCCATGACTTGGGGAAATTGGTCCCGCCCCCTGATTTTCGATGATCATGGGTACCGGTTGTTCATTGACAGGGACGGGGTTATCTTGGGCAGCAACCTCCCGACGAGCAATATTCTCATCTTGTCGAACAGGGTGTTCCGGAAACATAACAAGTATCCGCAGTATATCTTGTCGAATAGGATGTCTAGGGAACATACCCGTGTCCGCATTTATCGGGGGTCTAGGTTCGTTGGCCGGTAACACTTCCCCTCGTTGCGGAATCCGCGCAGGTGCTAAAGGCTGAATGTTCCGTCCTACGGGGCCAATATTTGGCGGTGTCGTTACTGGTAAACCGCCGCTTGCTGCTGGTACGACACCATTCCCTTCTTGAGCATGAGGTGGGTTAATTGTAATCCCATGTTGTCCCGCCGCACATTCGTGATACGTGTTGATTATTAACGGCCCGACAACCTCGGTCATCCGCTGGACCATGTGATCGATAAACTCGTTCTGGACTTCTTCGATGGTACGCCTTATCGATGTTAACATGACGGGCGTCATTTCTGGATTTCTCCTTGGCTCCTCAACGTTACGTCGAGAGACCTCGACGTCCTCTTGATGGGCCGTTGATGACTCCATTCGTTGTATTTCTTCCTGGGGTTCGTCTCCACCACCGTCTAAGTTGTTACGTCCTCGTGTGCGTGGCATAGCACTTCTCTCGAACCGACACCAAAGGTCCCACCGGGCGTGCAAAAAAAGATTGTTGCACGTCGAAATCCTTCGACAGGGCTTTGCTGGTTATGGGTTCTAGGCCCAAATTGACTATGGCCCAAAAAGGGTTACTTACGCGAGAATCTTTTATCGAACTTAATCCGTTCGTTTTCCGAAAAGGAGTTCTGGGTCGGTTTTGGACAGAGAGTGTCAAATGCAGTAGATTTACACAAAAGGGCGCGTTACAAACAGGCTTTCGACAACTTCGACGGCCCAATGTGTGCAATAGTAACAGTATGTGACAAACTTCGACGCGACCCTGGAATTGAATCGACAGGATCGGGAGATGATATAGGGCACAATGCTGGAATTTAATCAACAGCACTAGACAGGGGATTGTAGGACACAATACCGGAATTGAATCGACGGTCTTGGACAAGATGGGTGAAGGGTGCAACACCGGAATTTAATCGACGGTACTAAACCTAACGAGTAGACGCCGGAATCTAATCGACGACACCTAACTCTGGATATGATACTCACCGGAATTGAATCGACGACGATGATCTAAAAACTATAGCTAGGCTAGGCTAAAGGCTAAAGGCTAAGAGCTAGTTTGAAAATGCAAGTGTTTTGGATTTGTTGTGTGTGTCTGTGTATCTTGCTATTGCTAGGTATTTATAGGCAAGCTCTTTGGTAACCGCTGAGCGGTTTCTTCCTCTGGCCCCATGCTTTGCTCTTTTCCATAAGCCACGTAGATGACGGTTTCCCGGTCTTCGCGCCTTTTCTTTTTACCTCGTGGGGATTACCGCCAACCGCCTCGATCGTGGCCTCTCTCCGCGCGCTTTTTCTTGCTCTAGAAGGAAGTGGCGCCGCAGTTTTCCCCGACACGTGACACCTTTCTGATTGGTACGTACCTTGCTTCGGTGTTCCTTCCTATAGCTGATTATCGCCTCCTCACGTGCTCGTCACGAGTCTTTCTTGGATTATTTTAAGTGTCAACAACGTGTCATCAATTTCTGACCAAAATCGAGTATGGACTCAATTGACACAATTAAAAAAAGTTAAAACTAAACCTGTACCAACTGCTATAGATTCAAAACTTTTTTGGTAATTTTCACGTTGTTTCTGCTTTTTGTCATTTCCCTGTCCGATGTCTGCGAGTTGAATATTCTCACCTCTTCTCCAAGAAAGCCGACGAAAGGTATCAATAGTGTGAAAGTGGAGTTGATTTTCATCTTCTTTTTTTATATATTTTTTTTATCGGTCGGTCCAACGTAAATTGGATTGAATACTCCGAAATTCCACTTGTTTGTCCCGAAACGCTGCCAACCAGCCCTCGAAAGATTGAGATTGAGATGGGACCAAAGTTAATGAGCTAAGTTACCCAACAGGAATATGAGAATCAGCAATTGCCTTTTAAAAAAATCGGTTGCAGGTAATGATTGAGAAATTGGCTATTAATTAAATTAACAAATGTATTGTAAGAGGATAGCCATAGCATTTTGCAGGCCAAATCTTTAATTAAATTGGGAAAGTTTCATTGGATGTTAGAATGACATGCACAGACATATATAACGTACTGGTCATCATTGGAGTTGGAGTGAATCGTTGAATTTGCCCGATGAAGTTGTCAATCCTGCGACCAACTTATGTGGACTGTGGATCGTATTAAATTATGTTTCCAAATCGAATATCGCGAATCGGGATCGGACCGGACGGCTCGACAGCGACCAGCAACGCACGGACAGTGGCGAGGGACGCCGGAGTGAGTCTAGCGATGGCGGTTGCAGTCACATAGCTCGCGGACGATGGCTTGCACGACAGGTGAGGCGGCCGCAATGGGTAGCAAAGAGAGGTGGGTCCTGACCAAGGCTGGTTTACGGGAACTCCCAGTGATGAAGCAAATCGCAGTGAATATGCAGGAGTCTTGGCTAGCAAACAGACTTCGCCAAATTGTCTTCTTGTACCCTTGCGGGTGCCTCCCACAAAGCCTAAATGGTGGAGGAATTTGGACTGATTTCCTTCTTCCAATTTAACGGTGACCTGCTCGCGAAGACACCAATGGCGGAGGGCACAACAGAGGGTTGAGGACGTCGGGAATATCCTGTCGTGCGCGGTGATACAGGGGGAAGTCGGATGCTCGGTTCTTTGCCGTCAGTCGGCAGCGAGAGCGACTCGTGATCGTTCGTAGGACAATGTTTGTCTCTGACGCCATGGAAGTCGTCGTCGTCGGGACGGCAGCTCGTTGGAGACGCGAATCCTTCACCGCTCACCCTTATTTTTGCAGAAAATCTCGTATTTCTTCGTCCGATCTCCTCGAATGCCACACGTCCAGGTCTCGAAAATTCGAAGGTAATCCATGACGGGGCGAATTTCAATGAAATTTATGCAATGCAAAAAAGACTAATATTTTTGTTTAAGAATCGAATTGATCCCTAATTTTTATGCAATAAATGACTAACTGGGTTGTTAGAATTTAGGTGTCAACATAACCCTAGCTTTTGATTACGTCGCAATTTTACCCTAAACTTTTTTTTTTCTCTAAAAAAACCACCAACTTTAGGTTCAGCCGTAATTCTACCTTAAACTTTTTCTGTCTAAAAAAAAAAAAAAAAAAAAAGCAAACTTCTACATAGCAGAGGATATGTCTTATATTAAGTCACATCAAATGCTATTCGACTTTAAGTACTGACAAACCAAATTCTTTAATTTATTAATTATACACATGTATAGATAATAAATACAAATAAAAGAGAGGATGAGAGCAAGTACTTATGAAAGTGACTTCAAGTTTCTGTTTCTTCTTATGGATAGTAGCTTATTCATATGCATACATTGTCATACGGTAGTTGTGCGATGGGGCCACAAACTTAATCATTCAGTTAATTGATAATGTTCGAATCTGATTCTACAGTCTTGAAGCTGGATTTGAGCTCCTCGGCTCCTGCCACAAGGCAAACGGAGGCCATTTACAGCGTCTACTAGGTAATCCTGACAATCGGGTTTTGTCAATGCTCCGTAACATGCTCCATTACCAAAGCATCTATCGTGGTAAACGTAGTAATTGAAATTCTCATCTGGTACATATAGGCATAGATCGTTCAGAACTTGTAATAGATTGTTAGCATATGGCTCCAAAAAGAGTCCATCCCCATACGTTATTTCACTACAGATACAGTACGCCCTTATACCATTATAATTGCACTGAACAATATTGCAAGAACAAAGTAACCTAAAAGGAAGGAGAAGTTTCATAATATGGTGAGATAATGTGTTCATGATGGGGCACGCCCCAACTTCACTTTCCTCCTTGATGGTTCTCAAGCGGTTGTGTATATATGAGAAACTTCCTCTTATAGGTTTTGTCCACCAACCCGTCCTTACTCGAGGGCAAATAATTTTCATTTAGTTTAATTTAATTTTAGCTTGCATTTATGTCAACATTTAAACCGAAACGGCGGCGGAATCGAACTTGAAACAGACACAAACCTAGCTAGAACTTAAGGAGAAAATTTGGCCAGCACAAGGGGGTCACTTGGCCGAAAATTACAAAGGCCTTAGGGCCTATTTGGGGCTTAATTCAGCCCTTTGAAGTTCATTAATTAAAGCTAAGTTAAAATGAAAAAAAGGCCTAATTAAGCCCATAAAAGAGCAAACAAGCCCACGATCAAGGCCATAGACCGGCCAAGCCCAGTCAATGGGCTAGCTGGCCAATCAAGGACCTAATTGAAAAGGAAATAATTCCTTAGGGACTAAATTACAAATATCCAAAATTTGAGGGACTATTTTGCAAATAACCAAAAAGAGCACGAAACTCTAGGAATGTCTATTTATACGTGCTTAGGCCTCGGAATTATAGGTCGGAAATTCTCTTTCTTAGGAATATATATGTAATACATAACGAGAGAGAGAGAGAGAGAGAGAGAGAGAGAGAGAGAGAGAGAGAGAGAGAGAGAGAGAGAGAGAGAGAGAAAGAGAGAAAGAGAGAGAGAGAGAGAGAGAGAGAGAGAGAGAGCCTCGACAATGGAAGCCCTTGCCAATGGATCTCGAACACCGCTGTTGTTCTCGGTGCTCCGTAATCCCTACTACCTCCCCCCAATGAGCCAACGTTGCTAGTAACACCGGCGACCACTACGAACACCAGCGACTAACTGCTACTCACGCCGATTAGAAAACAGAGCATCTAGCCTTATTTCGTGTGAATCTGCAGCTCGATGTCTTGCGGCCCTTATCGGCACTTCCCGAGGAGTCAACGTCATCCCTCACGAGTTCCCAGCAATATCCTCACCGATCATCCAGTCCCCACTCATTGGTAGCCAGAGTTTGAGCTTGAAACATAAGCGTACTCCACCTGTTTAACGATTTGCCCGAGTAACTCGTCAGCACCCCCGTGATTCGCCATCCATTATTTCCGTCGAGTAGCCCTGTGTCATTGTTTCTCGTCGCATTGACGAGCCTAGCCGTGTATTGTCCTTGCTGTTATCGTCGTTGAGGAGCCGAGACCGGAGAAGCCCTCGCCACTATGCCCCCGTTTTGCCTCGCGAGCGCCACCAAGAAGTCTAGCTCCACCTTGCCGATCGTCGTTGTCAACACTTGATTTTTATTCATTTTATTTTTATAAAATTAATAAAAAAAATCCATAAAATTTAGAAAATTAAAAAATCAACTTTAGAAACCTTGGCCAAGCCTAAGGAACCAATTTTGAGCAATTTTTTTGTTGTTGTAATTTTTGCATTTTTTAATATTTTTCAATATTAGGAAAATACTTGAAAAATTAAGACAAACAACATTCATGGCCACAAAACATAAAAAAAATAGTCAATATTTTTATTTTAATTCCCTTTTTATTTTGGCCACATAAAATTTAAAAAATTCAATTCGAGATTACAAGTCTCTTCGTTGAGCATAACCCCAAATTGAGCAAAAAATTACATTTTGAGTCATTTTATTTTCAATTTTTGCCTTTTCTGAGTCATGACATTTGCCTTTAATACCCCACATTGCATTTCAGTCTAATTGTTTGAGAAATTGCATGATTTAGGCAAAAAGGACCTAATTGAACTTTTATTTTTCAATTTAGTCCCTGGATATCACTCTAAGTGCAATTAATCAAATTTTAGGGATGATCGTGCAAAACCAAGACCACCACCTTGTAGTTTTCATCATTCTGAATCCATTGCCGTTAAGGGTTTGGATTATTTGAAATTCATTCTCGGGTCAAACTAGAGATTTGGGTGTTTTGCATAATTCAATACTAATTCTACCCAGGCTTGTCATTTCTAAATGAAATCCATGTCCAATTCCAATTTTGGTGTTTAATTTCATAAATTTTTAGTTTTATAGGGTCAATTTGATGAAATCGAGTCTATCGAGTTGAACAGAATCCGACCCAGCAACCTGGCCAACCGACCTTCTTCCCCAAACCATTCCTACCCAAGTTCAAATGCTATTTGTAGGTCGAGATTTGAAGCTCAAATTGAAGACCTTCCTGGCCATAATCGGGAACGCCATGGGGTGGGCTTTGTGCGCCACCTCTTTTCGCTTCAATTACACCAACTCTCATGGCCAATGGTCGTCGGAGTTCGAATGATGAACCTAGCCTTTGCAGCGGTGAAGCCCAAACCATGCCTGAGCACGAATCATCCAAATTGGCCGTTAGTTCATGCACACTAGAGATGCAAACAAACCTGACAGAAGTTCCCATCATCTCCGTCACCGTCCAGACCATTTGGCACGTGGTCTCATGTGCGAGAGAGATTCGATGGACACCCCCCTAGTGCGCGAAATTTAGTTCAAAGTGAATAAGTTCAATTCACGCTAGCTCATTCTATTCAATCATGATACTACACTAGAGAGAGAAAACGCTCTTGAGCTCTCTACAACCGCCATAGCCAAATCTTCTAGGTAAAGCTTCCCGAGCTCAACTGCGATAATCCAGGCCAAATCGAGCTTCCAAATAAGATCTCCAAGCTTCTTGGCACCATAAGGAAGAGATCGCACCCAGTCACACAGCTCAATTCTCCCGAAAAAGGTTAGTTCGATCTTCGAGCTCCAAGCTCTGCAACTATGGTAGACCTCATTTTAGACCATCATTTCTTGAATTTTTTTGAGGCGTTTTACTCTTTGAACATAACTGAAAATGTTCCTGAACTTAGCTTGCTTTGATTTTGCATAAAACCTCAAGTCGAACCTTCAACCATTCGTGAACCTATTGTTAGTTCGCGAGCCAAAAATGGCAATCTACAAGTCGATCGGGACCTTAGGTAAGGCTTATGAACTTTACATGAACTTGCTCTGTGAGTTTTAGATCTAGATTTGCTCTAATTGTGCGATTGATTCTGCCATGCTCGCGCGATTGATTCTGCCATGGTCAAGCTGGTTCGAGCTCAATTAATCTAGTTTCTACTGTTAGATTTGTCTAAAATTTGGATATGTTGATCTAAAAGTGTAGAGGAGTCGATCGGTGCAAGAATCGCGACGATCGGAGGTGGTTTCGTCGTCAATCGGCGGTTGAAACACTCTTGGTCATCTGTTCCATTGTCTTCTTTGCGAGGACGAAGATCAGTCAACTCTTATCAACTTGGTCAACCAGGGTATTATCACATATGTTTTTCGAAAATAAGAAAATAAAAATTAGATCAGATGGCTGCAATTTGACCATGTGGTGCGATCTGGCATTTTTCAAAAATAAAAATGATTTTAGATTTTATAACATATTTTTTGAATTAAAAAATAAAATTTGATCGGACGATCACGGATTAGCCATGCCGTGTGATTTGGACTGCAGATTTTAGAAACTAATCCAAGGGTTGTGGCTTAGCCACATGGTTCAATTTTAACTTTAGGATTAGATATTAATAAAAAATTCTCAAAAAATCAATAAAAATGTGTAAAATTCGAAAAATAAAAATAAAAAAGGCCCAAATGATGCCGTTTTAGTGCCGGCCTAGGACCCTAGTCTGGGTTGAAGTGCCCAAGAGGCGTGGGTCGGGTCAACCTGATCGGAAAAATATTAAAAAAGCTTAATAATAATAATAATAATAATAATAATAATAATTTCATAAAATTCCAAACATTCATAAAAAAAAATCATAAAAATTCCAAAAAAAATCAGAAAAATTCAGAAAAATTCTAAAAAATCACAAAAAATGGGAATACTATTTGGTGTACCTATCATACATTACAGTTCGTAAAAGGATAGCAAGAGATCACCAGGAACATCAAAGGTTAACTGGCAATGCCAGAAGATCATCAATTTCAGCATAAATATCGACTTTCATTGAAAAATTAGGCTATGAAAGCAAGGAACAATTTACAGTACGGGAGAAGAGACTGAATGGCAGTCAATAACACAGGAGAGACCTCCTAAAAGATGGCAAGAACTAGCTTGGAAAAAGTTGTCAAATTGGCATTTCTTAGCCTGTATAAACTAACCATAACACATTTTCAGACATATAGGACCTTCGTGCATTTTGAATCACTTGAAAATCCTGAAGTCATTGTTTGTCTTATGATTTTCAGACACAACAACCACCGCTCACAAGTCAAATGTAGTTCATTATTTTGCTGCTCAGAAGTTTGAGAAGCTGCTGAGAAACCAGACAATATCTTCTTTACATCACTCTGCCATAGATGCCAGCAATAATCGAAGAGATGGGAGGATATCTGCAAATTCAATCATTTCAGAAGATGCGCATTAGTTACGACACTGGAGAATAAAAGAGAAAAAGATAGCAAACAAACGCTTAACAAACTAAATGATGCATTTGTGATACCACATTGAACTCCTGGCATTCCATATACAAAAGAGTGAAAAGACATTCTGTGAAGCGACTATACCTCTCTGAAGGTCCTTTAGAGTTCAGAAACTTATCATGAAAATTCTGCGTGAAATAAGAGTATCGGTGGACTGAAGCTGTTGGCCCAAAATAGAAAAGAGCTCCGGCCTTTAAACATGAAAAGTCATAAAGTTAAAGCATGCAACCACAAAGCTTAAACGTCTACAAAAATATGACGACAGTGCTACGCTGATAGCAGCACATGAAGTGGCTAGTGAGCATCATCAACTTTCCTACAGTACTATAGTTGATCTCAATGAGAACTAATAAACTATAGTCTTCTTGACCTCAATAAACATGCACTCAACTGAGTAAGTTTTACACTTATCAGGGCTCAACCATTCACTTACTTAAGCCTTCAAAAGCCCATATTTTCATAGTAATCTGTCAAAACTAAGTCTGTGAGAAGTTTTTGAATAACTTTTAGACCAAATAGACTAGCATAAAGAATTTAAGTAAGTTCATGCCCATAACAATACTCCAGTGACTGAATTATCCCAATTGGACTACTTGGTATGGCTTTCATGTCTATATATATGAAATATTAGACTTGGCATGGCTTTCATGTCCATATATAAAAAGAATTGAAGTGCTGGATATAAAAAAAGGTGAACTGTCAAAAGTTAAAAAGGAAAATATACTGATATCACATTTGTGAATACATATGTTAATTGTGGCAACAAGGTAATGTTTTAGCAATGGAAATGCTGTTCTTTTTTAAAGCATCACAAGTTTGTACAGCCCAATCTATATGATGCACAATTCTTGCCACATTGAGATAGCAAAAGAAAATCTTCAGTAATAACAACAAAAAATGCTTCCCCATTTAATCCTGTAACCCTTATCAGTCCATTTAAAACGTACTCATAAAGCAACTCAAGCTGCAATTTTTTGCGATATGCATTCCTTCCTCGACCAACAATGGGAAATGGCCTGAGAAAATTCCTACGTACGAAAACCTAATTACTATGGCACCAAAAACTTTGTTCAAAATTTGAGATTGAAGTACTGTTTTTATTTGGAGAAGTGTTCAAGCTGAGCTAAACCATGCTTCCATCAACCAAGTTAAGCTTTAGGATTGCTTGGCATCGTCTAAATTCAAGCGTTAGAATCTCTACTACTCTCTTTCATCTCCACATCAGTTGTCACTTTTACAGTTTTGTCTCGAGCCAAATCCTAATTGCGCATCAACAGGATCATTGTAGCATCAACAGGATCATTGTAGCATTAAAACATTAAATCACAACTCCTATGACTTGATTAATCGAACATATTGCTAGCGGTCCAACTTAATTTCAACAGAAAGAATCAAGTATGAGCATATGTATTGATTGTATCACAGCTTTGTATATATTTCATTATAGGAGTAGATCGATTAGTGGAGAAAATCTCTCCATCAATTAGGAGATCATTTAGCCTTAGTAGATTAATTAGATGTATCAGTCGAGAAAATCTCTTCATCAATTGGAGTTTAATAACAATTATTAGATTACACTTCTTCACATGGTATCAAAGTATAAATTTTAAATCTCTGTTTTTTTTTCTCATCTCCATCAACTTTTTTAACATGAGTTCTATCTCTCTTGCTCTTACGTCCGATTCTTCAAGCTCTGTTGTCTCTACCTGCAGCCTTGCCAAACCTTTTTTCCTATATCCCTCAAATAATCCAGGGACGAATCTTGCTAGCCATCCCCTTATTGGTGACAATTACACCACTTGGCACCGCACCATGATCATGGCTCTCTCCGCCAAGAGCAAAATGGGATTTATCAATGGCACCATTTCTAGACCGATCGCCACCGAATCGAGTTACGAAGCTTAGAATCGTGTTAACAACATGGTTCTATCTTGGCTCTTCAACTCTATCCATTGTGATATCGCTGCTTCTGTTCTCTATGCTGATTCCGCTGTTGCTGTTTGGAAGGACCTTTATAACCGTTTCTCTCCTTCAAACGACCCACGCATTTTTGCACTCGAGCATGCCATGGCCACTTTGCAATAATACAACAATTCAGTTGCCAAATATTTCAATGCCTTGAAGGCTTATTGGGATGAACGAGGTACCTTGGTGCCTATACCCTCTTGTACTTATGGCGCTTATAACACATTTTCCACTCATTACCAAAATCGCCAATTGATGCAATTCTTAATGGGTATGAATGATGTCTATGCACCAATACGAAGTCAGATCCTTCTTTAGGATCCTCTTCCCTCTTTGTGTCGTGCCTATTCTCTCATCCATCAAGATGAATCACATCGCCTTCTTCAATCATCCAATGCCATGGTTGAAGGATCTGCTTTACTCACCATGCCCACCTTGGGTGATACTTCTGCTAGATCTATTAATGCGGTCGCCGCACCACCGTCCACCGAATAGCGTCAACGTTATAAAGAACGATACACTATTGCCATATTGTTGGTCACACTTGGAATGTCTGTTATAAACTCAATGACTATCCTTCTCATTATCGAACTACTTGACATTTTCAACCACATCAAGACACCGTGGCCGCGCCTATACCGCCAACCACCATGTCCTCGGCCACTCCTACGGTGAACTCATTCACCGCCGAATAATATCAGCAACATCTTCGCTTGATCAATGAGGTAACTGTACAACCAACAGCTAACCTCACGGGTATTTCTCTCTACCTTTCCTCTGCAGTATATGATTCCTCTATTTGGATTCTTGACACGGGAGCGATTGATCATGTCACTTATCTCCCTCATTTGCTTACCCATGTTCATGCCTCACCTTCTACATCCATTAGTGTACCAAATGGTCGCATGGTTCCCATCACCATGGCGGGTTCTATCATTCTTCATCCTCGTCTTACCCTCACCGATGTCTTTCGTGCCCCATCTTTTAAGCATAATTTGCTTTCGGTTCAACAACTTGTCCATGAACTAAATGTGATTGTAACCTTTTATTCTTCTTATTGTATCCTCCAGAACCACTCGACGGGGACGGAGATTGGATGGGGCCATGCTGGTTTTTACTATCTACAAACAACATCTCATCCACAATCTTTTGCATCGTCATCTCTCATTTGTGGGTGATGGCACAAATGGCTTGGCCACCCATTCTATACCACTATCGCAGCATTACGAGATATGTTGTCTTTCTCGTCCCATACCCCCGTCCCGCTTTGTGAGATTTCCCCAATTGCTAAACATCATCGGTTGTCTTTTCCTCGTAGTTTTATTACTAGCATTAAACCTTTTGAATTAATTCATTGCAATATTTGAGGACCTTATTCTCCTATTTTATCTGGTGCTCGTTATTTTCTCACAATTGTTGACGATTTTTCTCATTGTACCTAGACATTTATTATGAAATTTAAAAGTAAGACATATAACGTTCTTTGTTTTTTCTAGGCGTACGTTGCTACTCAATACACTCATTCCATTAAAATTTTACGTACCGTTAATGGTTTGGAATTTTTTTCACAACCCATGCAATCGTTTTGGTCGCTAATGGTGTTGTTCACCATCATAGAATGGTTGCCACCCCCCAACAAAATAGCGTCGTTGAACACAAACATGGCCATCTTCTTACCGTGGCTCGTGCTTTGCGTTTTCAAGCTTTCCTTCCTCTTCATTTTTGGGGCGATTGTATTCTCACAGCCATTTATTTAATTAACAAATTACCCACCGCTTTATTGGACGGTACCACCCCTTTTCAAAAGCTATTGAACACCCCACCAACATATGATAATATTCGAGTTTTCTGTTGCTTTTGTTATGCTTCTTGTGATCATTTACATCATGACAAGTTTGGTGCTCGCCCCATCCGTTGTATTTTTCTTGGCTATCCAAGAGGACAAAAGTGTTATCGTATCCTTACCAAAAAAAAAAAAAAGTGTTATCGTCTTTTTTATCTTAATAATCGTAAATATTTTACGAGTCGTTATGTCGTTTTTCACGAAACCGTATTCCCGTATATCACCACCCCTTCCTCCATTTCTCTCGACCCTTCAAATGTGGTTCTCTCTATTTCCATTCCGGATCACACAATCAATGAAGATCTTACTTTACCATCCATTGGGACTTCACCTTCACCCAATATGGAACCGCTAATTCCTTTCGCCACTCCATCCAGCTCGGATCCATCTATTTCTACAACTACGGCTTCACATATCCCTTCTCTGACCCCAACTAACATTGGTGACACATCCAACCAGCTATGACATCCCACTAGGGATCGGCGTCCACCACTTAAATTGTGAGATTATTACTCTGGGCATATCTTTCGTCCAAATCCCGAGCCGTGCATGCGTATTTCTCCAGGTTTGCCTTACCCCTTAAGCTCTTCTATTTCATATTCTCATTTTAGCCCCGCCCATCGTATTTTTTATCTGCTCTAACCCATGATCAAGAGCCTACCACTTTCACAATGGTAAACAAGGATCCCAAATGGAAAGAAGCAATGGCTACTGAGATAATGGCTTTTGAATTCATAAAACTTGATCCATTACCGATCTTCCTCTAGGGAAGGTACCCATTGCTGCAAATGGGTTTATAAGATCAAGCGCAGGTCCGATGGTTCAATTGAATGGTACAAAGTTCGCCTCGTCACCAAAGGTTACACCTAAACCGAAGGTATTGACTATAATGAAACTTTTGCTCCTGTGGCCGAACCGGTAACCATACAATGCCTTCTTACTATTGCTACTGTACGTGGGTGGCCCTTACATCAAATGGATGTTGGCAATGCTTTTCTTCATGGGGATTTGGCTAAAGAGGTTTACATGAAAATTCCACCCGGATTTGCTAAACGGGGGGAGCATCAGGCTTGTTGTCTTCATAAATCACTTTATGGGTTGAAATAGGCTTCACGAAATTGATTTTCTAAGCTATCCACTTCTCTCATAGCTGCTGGTTTCTATCAGTCTAAAGCAAATTACTTCTTATTTACATCTCGTCGACCCTCATCTTTCACCGCCGTACTTGTTTATGTTGACAACACTGTCATCACTGGAGATGACCTATGCTATCTATCTTTTGAAGCAGTACCTTAACTCATAATTTCAAATGAAGGATTTGGGATCCTTAAAATACTTCCTTGGCATCGAAGTGGCTCGTGCCAAATAAGGTATCTACCTTTCTCAACGAAAATATACATTGGACATCATCAAAGATATGGGTCTCTTGGGTAGTCGTCCCATTGATTTTCCCATGGAAACCAATGTCAAACTTGTTACAAACAGTGGTAAATCCCTCTCGAATCTGATGATCTATCATCACTTAGTTGGGCGTTTATTATATCTCACCATCACTCGACCCGACATTACTTTTGCTATTAACATCTTGAGTCAACACATGAGCTCTCCTCGCGAGCCTCATTGGTAGGCTACTTTACGGGTCGTTCACTACATTAAGAAGGCACCGGGAACTGGAATTCTTTTATCCTCCTCTAGTGTATTACAATTAAGGGCTTATTGTGATGCCGATTGGGGTGTTTGTCCCACCACTTGACGTTCCATTACCGGTTATATTACGTTTCTTGGCTACAGCCCCCTCTCCTGGAAAACTAAGAAACAACACACGGTTTCTTGCTCTTTCGCAGAAGCTGAATACCATGTCATAGCGTCTGTCACTTGTGAAGTAACTTGGTTGCAAGCATTACTAAAAGATCTTCGAGTACTTGCACATCCGGCCACTCTTTCTTGTGATAATCAAGCGGCGCTTCACATTGCCTCTAATCCAGTATTTCACGAACGCACCAAATATAGAAATTGATTATCATCTCATCCGGGACAAAATTCAAATGGATCATTGAAGACAATTTACGTTCCCTTTAAGCTCTAATTGGCTAATGTTCTGACAAAGGCCTTGGGTAAAGAAAATTTTCATCATTTGATTTGCAAGCTCGTCCGTGATCTCCACGCTCCATCTTGAGGGGGAGTATTGATTGTATCACAGCTTTGTATATCTTTTATTATAGGAATAGATCAATTAGTGGAGAAAATCTCTCCATCAATTAGGAGATCAATTAGCCTTAGTGGATTGATTAGATGTATCGGTGGAGAAAATGTCTCCATCAATTAGGCAAAAATCTCTATAGCTCTAATATATATATACCCATTTTGGAGTTTAATAACAATTATCATATTACACTTCTTCACAATATGTATGTCCTCACACAATGTTCTGCGTACTTCCAATAACAAACCTCAAAATATGTCGAGTGGTGGCTATAACTTTCAAGGAAATAGAGCATTGTTCAAATTTTTCTAATCATGTTTGATATTTTAATAACTATACAAGGACTTTAATGCTACTACTATGAAAACATATGTAGATGAAGATGAAAAGAAAATAAAATATGACGCTAAAAACACAATAAGTAACAGATTTAACCTACAATCTAACCAACCGATGATTAAAAGGGTGTGCAGAAAATTTAGATATTTTTCTAGCTGAATGGAAATACATGCATGAACAGAATGGTTATGCATAGGAGTGTCAATAGTTTAGTTTGATTCGGTTTTCTTGAAAAACCAAACCGAATTGAGCCATTGAGAAATAAGCTTGAATTGGATTTTTGGTTTGATTCATATTCGGTTCAAGGCGAGTCTTTGACTGGTTCCCTCGAATCTCGACCCCAATTGCACTGATTCCATGTTCCTTGCTGCCTTGGAGGTCCACATCGACATGGGGCGATTAGGGTTTCTCCAAAATCATCGGCGAGGTTTTGTTCCATGTAGCCGTTGTCCATCTTCACGTACGGCTTCTTCGTCTTCTTCAGCACACGCACCTTCGACTTTATCGTCTCCACCAACACTCCAAATGGTTCACCATCGCTAGGTTAATGGATGCCCGATCTACCATGCTTCTCGACGGTCAGATCTGGCGAGATGAGGGCTTACAACATTCGCCGGCCACCGCGAAGGCTCGCGCCGCCCTCGCCTTCGTGCGTAAGGGGCCCCCCCGACCCCTCGCTCGTGGCTGGCAAGGGCTCGTGATATCTCGCCGATGGGCTGGCGGGGTCGCTAGCCCTCGGTTAGTGCTGGCGGCTCCGCCGGCCCTCAACTACCAAAAAAGCAAAAAAAGAAAAAGAAAAAAGTATATCAAATCATGAAACAAAGAATAAGCCTGTACAGTTCGGTCCGGTTATCCGTTGAATCGAACCAAAAAAATCCGAACCGTTTGGACGAAATGTGGTTTCTTCCACAATCTAAACAAAAAAACTGAGATGAACTAAAAAATAATGAAATTTCGGTTTAATTCGGTTCGGTTCAGTTTTCAGTTCAACTTGACACCCTTCGTTATGCTTACCATTTTCAATGTTCTCACCGAGCCACTCAAACATACTCGGCCCCTCGCATCCTCCAAAGTAGTCCCCAACTCCCCTTATTGTATTCCCGTCAACCAACTCTCCAATGATTTGAACATTATTCACCGATGGAGGAGCTGAGAGAAGCAAGTACTGGGGGATCATTGCCCCATGTCATAATTATTTCTGCTGATCTGACCAGAGATGGACCAAGTCCAAGACACTTCACATAAAAGAGGGGGGCACCTCAAAACATTGATGTTGGTATTAGCTCGATAACTCCAGATGAAAAACTTCCTAATGTGTGGTGGGCGAAAACTTGCTGAACTATGCAAGGAAAGACGATCTTTGTTGGCTGCCTTATAGAAGACATATAAGACTTCCACAATCTTCATTTATTGGCATCTATTGAGTGAACGGATGTTCACTCCTTTAAACTCATTCGTGCCTGCCAATTGTATCTAGTTGTTCTTGGATCCATAAGTCCTAGAATGACTATGAGGCACAATATGGTACCAGACCTGTTCCCACCCCCCTCCCCCTCTTCCATAATCCAGAGAAGGAATAGTTATTGTTCAAGTCCAACCACGCAAAGCCATCCGTTAAAGCTATTAGAATAATATACGTGCACTGTCCGTGAAGATTAGTCCAGGATTGAGGGTGCATTGTCACAAGGATACGTAGTTGATGGCTCTTGCAAGAAAACAAATGTAATCATGATATAGCTAGGTCTCAACAGCTGGCCAAGGATTCATTGGGAAACGTTGTTATCAGCCTTATTGGATGTGCCATTACAGATGGTATAACTAAAACCAAAATTCATTTGTGGAGAAAGAACACGCAACAAATTTTCTCTTAAGTATTGGAGCAAATCGAAGTTACCTCGTTTTATTTTACGAGACAACATGGAATCAGATTTCGCCTTCTTGCCCCGAAAATTAGCAAGTGCTTCGTCAGGAAAATAAGAAAAAATAAGTTTCAAAATGCGTGAAGATCATTGCCAAAGTGGTCCCACACTCAATATTTGTCGGCATATAGACAAAAGCTAGTCTTCGCCCAATATCTTCCTTGGTCAATGGATACTCAGATGTTCCTCTGGACACCATCACAAAATCTCTAAGAAAAATATGCAAATGTAATAGAGTATTTCCGAATCATTTCTTTAATCATGTAGCATGCACAATGAAAGCACGGTTAGACTAACTTCATGTTTATAACGTAGTTTTGGTGCCATATAATTTAGGTTTGGCTATGCTGTGATTTTCTCATGCCTTTTCCCAGCATTGGGAAGCTGTAACGATCCAAATTATTCTGACTATAGGTTTATATGCAGAAGTGTTAAAGCGACGCTAAACCATGCTTCTATCAACCAACTTAAGCTCTAAGAAGAATTGGCATCTCCCAAATTCACGCGTTGGAACCTCTACAACTGTCTTTCGTCTCCTCATCAATAGTCCCTTTTACAGTTTACTCTCAAGCCAAATCCCAATTGCGCATCAAGGGGGTCATTAGAGCATTTAAACATAAAATCACAATTACTGAACGAATTGCCAGTGGGCCAACTTAATTTCAACAGAAGGAGACAAGCATGAGCATATGTATGTCCCTTTTCGTACGTCAAATAACAAACCCTAAAATTTGCCGACTAGTGACTAAAACTTTCAAGGTACAAATTTTTATAATAATGTTTGATTTTGTAATAACCATAAAACGACTTTAATATGCTACTTCTAAGAAAACATACGTAGAAGAAGATGAAAAGAAAATAAAGATGCAATGCTAAAAACACAGCAAGCAACAGATTTAACATACAAACTAACAAAGCGATGATGAAAAGGGTGTGGAGCAAATTCAGAAAATTGTCTAGCTGAAGGGAATGGATGCATGAACGGAATGCTTATCCTAGCCCAATTTTTATCCGTTGTAGCACTAAGGGAACATCTTCAAAAGGATGCAATTCAGAGTCAAGCTGAAAGGGAATGCATGCGTGATCGGAATGGTTATACTAACCCATTTTCATGGGTTGTGGCCATAAGGGACTGAGAGACACCTCCGAGTAAATTCTAGAGAAGAGGTCGCAGGAAAATTCCAGAGCAAATTCGAGAGAGAGAGAGAAAGAGAGGTGTGGAGCGACTCTTACTTGAGATTGCACACAGACAGAGATCAGAGAACAGGAAAACAGAGCCAATATATATATTGATTGATCGCATCGACATTTAAAACAAAGAAGAGAGATGAGCGGGCACCACATTGAGATTGGAGAGAGAAAGCACTCACCGATTCACAAAGCCTCTCTACCGAGATCACGTTCCTCTCTGCAATGAACGCCCCGGAGCTTCGAAGGAGAAAGAGAGACAGAGAACAGAGTTGGAATGTAGGTGTGTCTGTCCTCGTGGCTTTTCAAATTCGATCGAGAGAGAGAGAGAGAGAAGTGACCGTTGGGTTTTAGTAGCATAACTGGTTCGCGTGTTTACGGTGAAGGGAGGGAGGAACGTCATAGGCCTCAGGCTAAGGAAGCCCACGCACAATATATATATAATATGCCTTTAATTTTTATTTTTATTTTGGTCATAATGCCTTTAAAAGTTAAAAGAACATAAAACTGAAATAAAGCTAAATAAGTAAAAAAATAATCGAAAATAAATAATTTAGTCTCTGGAACTCTAACAAAGCTGCAAAAAGAAGTTGATTAAACCAGCGAGACGTGCATTGAGCTGCTATTGTGAAGTTTTGTAGATTTTAAGTAAAGAAACACAAACAAATTAACAAATAAACGCACAAAAAAAAGGAAAAACTAAAGAAAAAGACAAAGTAATTTGTCCACAGCCCACGGACCGGAGGGGCTCAGCAGCTCCAACAAGCCCTAAAGTATCCCAAATTAGCTACATCCGCTATAGTATAGAAAATAAGTGGTTATTGAGTTCACTTTCTCACTATATGAACCTCAGCAAAGGTCGCCGATCCTGAACAAGTGAGGGCGAGAGAGAAGGCACGCAAGCGAGTGACGACGACCAATGACTTCAAACATCAACGATGGTGAGATGGAGAGAGAACAAACGTGAGCGTTGAATGAATATGTCTATTTTGAGAGAAGATCCCCGCGATGACGTTTAGGCAAGCCAACCACCTCAAATGTCCACTTTAGACTCGTTTTTAAAATAAAAATGCCATGACAGATTAAACATTTTATAATAAAGGAATTCGTCGCTAGAGGCATTTAGGTTATTATTTTTTCTTCATTTGGCACTTTAGTACTCCGACAAAAAATTTTGGCACTAAAGTGAATTATGTATGAAAGTTATGGCACTTTTACTGTCATTTTTCCTTTTTATGTTATTCAAGTTGTTCTCATTTTATTTGGTATATCCAAATACCTCGATGATCCCGCTTTCCTAGCTTGTTCACCAAAATTTAAAGGTCTTCCAACTCCAAATTTTCCATTCTGTATCTTGTTCTTCATGTGTAGACTACGAATTTGTGCATACTCAAGTACAAATATTAGTACTCACCGGATTGTCTTGTCATCTTCAAAACACATTAAAAAAAAATTCCCGACAAGATTAATACCTTTATGAAAATTACATGAGAATCCTAACAAGAATGAAACTCGAGTTTTTAATGAGTGGATATTATCTATAAGTGTTCACTAAGGGTGAGCGAGGATGAATGAAATTGAGTGAGAGAGAGAAAGGAAACGAGAGAGACACTGTCAGAACCCTAGAGTGAGCGAGGATGAATGAAGGTACTAGTCAGGTTAAAAATTTAAAAGACAACCAAAAAAATAAATAAAGGAAAAGTGGAAAATTTTTTATAGGAGGAATGGAGAGGACGAGGATTAGCATTTCAAAAACAATAAATACAGAAAAAAAAAAAGATTGTCATTTTCCAACCATTTTCTTTGACTTTAAATTGTTCTAACAGAATTCTTTCAAACACGGTAAATCAATTTGGCAACCAAAAAAAAATTGTCATTATTTTTTATTCGTCAATCAAAAATTATCAAAGTCACTACTTTTACATAAGTCGCACTGCCACTTCCTCGGGTTATATTGATGAGCCTTTCTTTTTAGTTCATTAGAATCAACTAAATCATGTTTTGAATTGATGTTACAATACTTTTGCTGCATGCTTAAGTGTGATTCATTTGTTTATACTTACATTAATAATTTTGTCGCGTCAGTTTCTAAGAAATAATAAAATTTTAATCAACTTTTCCGCCCCTAATATTACTCGGATCAATTAGCACTTATATTTACTTATTCAATTTATCTATATCTATCTAAGTATGTGTGGATAAAACCAGGTAAGGAACTTGAGAAAAATGATGGTTAGCCAAATTGATTTATTAAACATGCTTATTTTTTCAACTTAAATTACCATTCCCTTTGTCATATTTAATGGTAGTCAACCTTAAAAAAACCCAACAGAATTCCAAGCTTCTCCACGGAAGCATTAGTTAGATGGAAAATTGCTGGAACATTGTTATCAAAACAGAAAGGAAAAAAAAAAAAACCAATTTCGAATGAAAATTCTAGCTTGGTGTTTTTTAGCAATATTTTTTGAATATTTGGTAATAGATTTTTTTCTTTTGCCTGTCCTGTTTGTTAAGTATTTGATGATAGACATGACAAAGTGATTTTAGAAAACTTGTGCTTTAAAGTCAAGTAACAATTGTTCCTTCCAATGTCACAATACATTGGATCGCCAATAATGGCATCATATATCGTAGAATCGATTACAATAATGTCCTTATGTATTACAAGATGGGTGTTTTCCATCTTATAACGCTTATTTTAAATACTTGCATTGGCGGTGTTTTTGGTAATATTATGTAGAAATGGCACATGTACAAAAATATATGTAGATGGTCCCATCACATGAGATCTTCACGAGACCATCATTTTCAATATTCGTAAATGCCTCTTAGCATTTCCAATAGTCATGCTTATCTAATAGTTTATAGCTGAAAAAAAAAAAGATGGCACAGTGTTGCAACTGCAAATCCTATTCTTGCTCCGTTCATTCTGCTACCAAAAAATCTTTGTTTAAAATAATTATTGTGCTGATAAATAGACAGATAGAGATTTTCAATGGCTAACAATTCAAACCAGCCAGCGCAAAATTCTTGCTGTGGATTGAAACTTCTCTTAAGGATGGTGAAGCCGAAACGATGTCAAGGATGTCCAATATGAAAAAAAAAAAAAAAAAGTGATCGTAATTTGTTCATTCTTGTTCGTACTTTTCTCAATGTGTTGTTATTTCATCCTTGTATTCCTCTCTCTTAATTTACGATTACTTCAATGTCATGTTATTTCATCCTGGTTCACAGCATGCATGTTTCGTAAAAACATTACAGAACCAAAAAAATAAGATTTCTAAAGGAACCATCTTATGCCTCAACACTTTGAAGGAGTCATTTAACAAACATCATCAAGTAATGGCCTTATTAGTGCCATATTTATAACTAAGACTTTCATCAGTAGCTAGCTCATTGTTGTGCAAGTAATATCCTGTCAAGCTAGTAGAAACAGACTTATTCAGCAGTAAATTATCTCTTATTTGCGGCACAAGGGCACCAAAAGAGTCAAAGTTTATGTGCAGTGCTTACTTTGGTGCCAAAATATTTTGTTGGTTTAATTAAGTCCCAAATCAAAGAAAAAAACGACCACTTAAATGCCGACGGCAAAGGATTCTGGCCAACTGATTAAATGTCATTTCTATTAATATTTTAATCTTACGTGGCAAATTCTTTTTAAAAATCAGTCCACGTGGACTTTTAAACTTAAAAGTAAGCTATACTTTTTCTTTAAAAAAAGTAAACAAAAAATAAGCTAAAGAAAAGTTAAAAACAAAAGAAAAATAAGCCCCGGCCTAAGGTTGGCAAGGGTCGTCGGCTACTGGCTAGGGCTTGGCGATCCTCGTGGGCAATGGTGGGGCAACAACGGCGGCAAGGGCTGTGCAAGCCCTCGTCGCTGTGACCCTCACCGCTGTGACCTTGCAAATTTTTTTTTCACTCTTTTTAGTGTTTTCAACTTATTTTTTAATTTTTTTAAATATTTTTTTAACTTTTAGCTTGATGATTGTGATCCTTTGGCGAGCTAAGTAGAATTAGCTTATTAATTAAAAAAATCGCGTAAGATTTTCGGCAATGTTGATTGGAGTTGGCACTTAAATAATCGTTTTTAAAAAAAATTGGCACTTAAGCGATAAAAAAAAAGGCAACAAAGTGAGTGCCCTACACAAACTTTGGCACTGCTAGCATTTTTCTGCCTTTATTTGCAGATTTTAAGACAAGGATCCCAACATCATCTCCGTCACGCCCCGAACCCAACAGGCACGCGAACATCTTACCGGGCCATTTGACTTTCTTTAGTCTCCCAGGATCCCTCGGACATCAAGTTATAAGTTCATACAAAAGAATTGAACTTGAGGAAGCGAGCAAACAACTCCTTTTCATTAATCACCAATTCTCACTTAGGACGAAGGAAGGTACCTCTCTTAGTATTCACCAAACTGGCTGCATAGTCAAAGCAGATAATACAAAATTATCAATTTCTTAAGGCTACAAAAGGTTACATCCGAATAGAGCTTAATATCTAAGTCCTTCCAAAGATGCCTTCCGATGTCACTCATGGTAATCAAATGATCAATTACTTGGGACCTGAAAATGTTAATCCCACGACGGCGTGAGATTTATATCTTAGTAAACTAACCCTAAACCTAGACCAGGCAGCTAATACCTCCAGAGACATTATTATTTATTTTTATAATAAACCACAAAACAAAGCACATAGCATAAAACAGCAACGTATGTCAACATGCATGGCATAACAATCACAGTTTCAAGGCATAGCTCATCAAATGACCAAGCTTTACGTACTAGCATGAAAACAATTTCATATATCATAGTTTAATTCTCATTTTACCATAATTTCTCAACTCAGTTAATTGGCCCGCGTAAATACGCCTCGGGCTCACCATTCAATCTCAATTCCACGGCCAGGCCCGCGTAAAATTACGCCTCAGGCTATAACAATTTCTGGGACCCGCGTTTCAACGCATCGGGCTCCTAATGCCATCTCAATGGCCCGTGTCAACACGCATCAAACTTACCCCGCATGACCAAGACTCAAGGTATAGTTTTTCCCCGCATGGCACAAGTCCCAAGGTAAACTCGTCCCCGCATGGCCAAGTCCTAAGGTTTCACATATCTCGTTTCCTTTCTCCCCGCATGGCACAAGTCCCGGGGTAAACTCGTCCTCGCATGGCCAAGTCCTAGGGTTTCACATATCTCGTTTCCATCCACTAGCCAATTCATGTTATGTCTCTCATTATCAAGGGCTCACGAGCTATTCTTATCTTTCCACGGACTTCATGATCGAGTATATCAAACTCAAGCAATCAACAATGCTATGAACATGAGAAACACCATGGCCAAACACTTTCATTGCATGGCAAACAGTTCACACATTATGGCAATCAAATATCATATGGCCATGAAAACACAATTTCACTCTAAGGTAAATACACATTGTTCGGCAACCATAAACCACATTGGACCTTGCTCATTGCAAGTACATTTCACCTTGTAAAATCAATCAATTGAAGGCCAAATTCCTCCATTAGTACCCTAACCTCCTAATAAAGGGTTAGGGGTCACTTACAAAGCAAATTGGACTAGCTCAATCCATCAAATGAAGCCTCAAGGTCCAACTTCAATTCTGTCCAAAAATAGGACAGTATATGGTTTGAGTTCAATTGCACAAATCAGCCATGAAACCACTTCTAAACTCCAATCCGATTCGTGTACTCCACAATAACACATTATACTATATCCTAAGGTGTCTTACCAAGAATTTCAAAGCCAATTGACACCTTAAATAGCCTCCAACAGCTTCAACCCGAACAGGGCAGCAACTAACCAGAAATTGTTCTTGCAACAACCAACTTAAATTAGCAATTAAACTTCCTCTAAGCTTCAAATTATCCCATAATCTTCTTGCTAACCTCTCAATCTATGATTATAGAGGTCTCACAGAAAATTTGAAGTCAAAATGATGCCTTTAAGACCTCCAATCAGTCCAATACCTTAAGGCGCGTAAATGGTCAGATTCTATCCTCCAAAATTCACCTCAAATCAGCCATGAAAATTCTTCAAATCTCAACTAAACTTGCAATCCTAACTCAACCAACTCAAGTACAACATGTCTAGAAGGTCTCACCATAAGTTGGAAGCTAAATGAGCTCTGGAAATCGATGCAAGAAGGCTCTCTCTCAAATCGGGTCAAATTCTGCCTCTTTCGGACCTTTGTCCATTCAAACAGACCTACGAGAAAAACTACCAGGACAAATCGAGTTTATAATATATCTCTGGAAAGATAAGGCAATAAGCTTTCAATGGAGGTGGTCTTACCTCAAGGCGATGTCAGACGAAGAAGTTATGGCCGGAAATGTGAAGAACATCGTGGCGGGCGGCGACCGGTCGAGTAGAACAGATTACATTCGGGAGGAAATTGAAGAAAAAGAAGGAGAGAACACAGAGAGGAAGAGAGAGAGTATGTTGAGCTGAAGTGAGGAGAGAGAAAGTGTTAATCCACCAATTATTGGTGTGGTCAAAGAGTGAATAGTAATTCAAAATGGGTTAATTTTGGCTAATTTGCAATAATTAGCACTTGGCTTCTCTTCATAATTATCTTGAAACCATTAAACACTCTTCTTCTCACATTTTCGGTAGCCATGGAGAAAAGCCAAATGACCAAAATGACCTCCAAATAACTTAATGCAAGGTTAAGGCTTGAGGGGCAAAATGGTAATTTTACACTTGTTGTCCAAAATTTCGATTTTTCTAAATCAAATTATCATCGACGAGGTGACGACCAAATTCATATCCAATGTTGGAATTCTTCATTTCCATTTTCCCAATTTCGAGATTCCATTTTTCGATTCATTTTCTTTCGAACATAGCTTCAGTTTATCTCAAACTTACAGGCGACTTTTGTAGCGATGTCACACGTATCGACCCAGTGATTTTCATCACAATTAGGCCTACTCAAGTCATGGTCATTTTGGTTGTCATGTAATTGCGAGAGTTTATCACTAGCTCCGACGGTCTCGATCGTCAGATGTTAATTTAGGAAAGTTTTGCAAATTATACGTTGGTTAAGCGGAATCACCCGCGCTCTAATCGTATAAAGCTAGCAATGGATTCCAGGATTGTTCTTAGATCGCCCTTTATTGGCTCTAAATATTCCATCGACAATCCTTATGGTCAAAGTGCCATTCCTTATTCGAGTTTCCTAGGTCCACGTACTTTGTCATACGTTAGCCTTTCCCTTTCGGCCGGTTAACTCGAGACCGATCGGGTTCGAGCGAGATAAGATCGAAATACATCGTTAGATAACTTCTCATTCATTAGTCTCGAAATGACAAGAAATTCATAATGTCACAATCTCCTTTTGAAGCTCAAAATGGAACCGGGACAATGGAAAAGCATATGGCGCAGCATATTAAGAGTGTGATTACCTGTTACGGTTAACTAAACTTGAGCACCCAAAAGTGATTGTTCCATCCTATAACAATATTCATGAGATTTCTGCTAAATGTCCACCACTATAATCATCACAGTTTAACAAGAGATGGTAACGGGAAGTGAAGAAAGGACCCCTAGTATCACATAAAGCACAATTTCGCACCACAAACAGTCATTATAACGGGGGATATCTCGCGGGATTAGAAAACAACAATTAGATGTCATAAACTGCAGGGGGTTACACTAGAATTCAAACCAATAGTAATGATCCCCAACCCCAACATCATCTCGATTAAGTACAGAGATGAAGGTTCACTACCATTTGGCTTGTAACCATTAAGTTGATGATAACTAATCCTAAAAACATAAGAATACAAATTGAGATTGAAATTGTATTTGGCTAAACCGCATAGCAGAGCCCCAAATCCAAGCTAAAACATTGCACATTCCTAAGAAACAGTTTCCTAGTGATTCTAACATGAGATTGAGTTGTTAGCGTGAGCTGTCTATTAGATTCAAAATAGGAAGAGTTCTTCTTATTTTATACTCTTTCTATGTATATCCCATGTTTCTATGTATATCTCATGATTTGCGGATCAATTAGGGTTGGTTCTCTTTTTTGTATATAAGTGTGCTTATAACCTTATAAACGAAAGAAGGAATATAGAAATCACAATTGATTCCTTCTAGAAATCTTCTTTTTCTACATGGTATCTAAGCCTAGGGTTTGCTCCCTATGAGTACTGTACGTTAATCCTTGATTACGGCTGTCGTCTTGCACCGGCCGTCTTCATCACTTAGACTCCATTGTTGCGACCTTCGTCACTACTCCAATCAGACTACAGCCCTATGGCAAACACAAACCCGACCGGCAATGGTCTTCCCTTGGTAGCACAAGGGGGAGCTTCGAATATTGATGCTCTTATTGAGCATTTGACCCAAGTCTTATCTCAACATCATGTCCCACAATCTCATGTTGAGACTCCAACTCCCACGATTGCCGTCAAGTTAGATGGAAGCAACTATGGTCTTTGGTTTTAAGTTGTCGAGATGTACATCTCTGGCAAAGACAAGTTGGGATTTATTACTAAGGTTATTCCCCAACCCCCTTCGAATGATCTAGGCTTTCGAAAGTGGAAGACCGAGGATTCAACCGTGAAGGGCTGGCTTATCAATTCCATGGATCCTACACCGATTAGCAACTTCATCGGAGACCCCACCGCAAAAGTAGTTTGGGATGTGGTGGCTATGACATTCTTTGATGGCGCTGATGTCTCCCAGGTGTATGATTTAAATCGAAGCCTAACTCGATTGAAGCAGGTTGACGGGCCCATTGAAAAGTATTATAATGACCTTCAAGAACTTTGGTGAGAAATTGATTTTCGTCAGCCTAATCCCATGACTTGCGCTTATGATATTGATAGATACAACACTTTGGTTTAGGAAGATCGTGTTTACTTAGTTTTGGATGGCTTGGATGATCACCTCGACAAGGTCCGGGCTGATGTATTACAAATGCAACCATTTCCTACGGTCGAACAAGCTTACGCACGAGTGAGAAGAGAAGACACGCGCTGCACCGTTATGATGGCACACCTATAGACTCCTACCATTGCTGCTATGGTGTAGAGTGGCGACAAACAAGTTCATTTCCAGAATTTAGCTCCAGACATGCTACTTTATGAATGGTTCCTGGTTTTACTCCATCCGGGGGAGGACGCTCTAGCACCGGTCCGAGAGCTAAGTCGCAACCGCTAGTAGTAAGGGGTTGTACTCACTGCTGGAATTCTTGACATACGAAGGAGATCTGTTTTAAGTTGCATGGCTATCTTGAGTGGTGGAAAGAATTGCAGGCTAAAAGAAAAGCCGACAATCTGACGAGTAGGGGACAAGCTTCCTTGGCCATAGGTGATTCGTCTTTATCTTTGGTGCCGTAGGTAGACTCCTTCGCTGCACCCGATTCCAATTCTATAGGTAACATTGGGTTTGTGCTTGTTAGTACTTCTCAGGCTGGAGGAAAAGATGGGTGAATTGTTCATTCGAGTGCTACTAATCACATGACACCCCATCCTAATGATCTCCTCCTCAAAACCGTTCCGAGGAGACAACATATATATAACGCCAATGGTCGTAGTTTTTCGGTGTTAGGGGTTGGCGGTGTTGAACTTTCCCCATCATTATCATTATCTCACACTTTGCTAGTGCCATTTTTATCTAACCGATTGCTCTATGCTAGACAAATCACCGATGAATTGAATTGCAGCGTACTCATATATCCCTCTTTTTGTTTATTTCGGAATATCCTCACGAAGGAGATTATTGGATGTGGTACAAAGAGGGAGGGACTGTACTTTGTTGATGACTTCACCGAAAGCCGAGCATCCCACACACCCACGGTCGGTCTATTGCTAAGGAGAAAGAAATTTGGTTATGGCACTGTCACTTAGGACACTTTCTTTTGGGTGTTTAAAAAAATTATTTCCGGACTTGTGCGGTAGTTTATCGGATTCTAAATTTCACCGTGAGACCTGCATCTTGGCGAAGAGCTATCGTGCTTCTTTTCCACCGAGTTTTAATAAGAGCCAAACTCCTTTTTCATTAATACATTTTGATGTGTAGGGTACTTCACCAATTGTTACTACGTCTGGTGTTCATTGGTTTGTAACTTTTGTGGATAACTATACCAGGATGACCTAGTTATATTTAATGAAACATAAAGATGAAGTAGGGACAATCTTTTGTGTATTTCACCTGGTCACCACCCAATTTGGAGCTCAAATCCATGTCCTTCGCAGCGACAACGGCGGCGAATATATTAACTAACACCTCACAGGTTATTTTCAAAATCATGGGTTAATTCATGAGACCTATTGCACTCAAACACCCCAGCAAAATAGTGTTGCTAAATGGAAAAACCGTCATATCTTGGAGACAGCAAGGGCACTCTTGGTGGGTGGACAGGTTCCGAATCTTTTTGGGATGCGGTTGTGGTTACCGCCGTGCATATGATGAATCGCATGCCCTCCTGCGTGTTAGCATTCCAAACCCCACTCCGTGCTCTTTCGACGCATGTCTCACTTCCCTCAATCTTGACTTTACGTCCCAAGGTGTTTGGGTGTGTGGCCTATGTCCACTTACATAAGAATTAGTGAACAAAGCTCGACCTATATGTTGTTAAGTGTGTTTTTTTTTGTTATGGAACCCACCGTAAGGGATATCATTGCTACAATCTGGACACAAAGAAAACTCATGTGACCACGGATGTTACATTTGTTGAATCTGAACTCTTCTTTCCCGCCACTAATTATACCTTTCAAGATGAGATCTATGATGAAAGGCTAAATTGGTGGAAAGGTGGCATGATAGCAGGGGCTACTATGGATTAGGATAGTGGAAACCAGCAACAAACTCTCAATGAAGATGATCAGCAAAGTATTTTGCTACAAGAGTCACAAGAACAACCTCAAGTTCAATCCTCTTTTCCTCAAAATATCCCATCTTCAGCACCCGATCATTCTCGTAAGGATACTCTTGAGGTAAGCTCTCCTATTACACATGAGTCTCTTGTTAATACCGATGAGATTCTTGGTTATAAATTGTTTGACAAACACAATCGAGGCAAGGTTCCTAATAGGTACTCACCAGATGTGGAGGAACGAAGGTCGAAGTACCCGATTACCAATTATGTTTCGACAAGGAGATTTTTGGAACACTTGAAGGCGTTTTGTGGCTAATGTCTCGGCAATTCAAGTTCCTAGTAGAGTACAAGAAGCCTTGAGGGATCCCAAGTGGGTTCGGGCATTGAAAGATGTGACGTTTCGGAATTTCAACGTCCGTAAAAAAAATGGATTCAATGGTTTTTAATCACGAATTCCGGCCTAATAAGAAAATTTGAATCTTTGAGGTTTTAAGAGACAATAATTAGATTTTTCTAAGGCGTTGGTCAGCGAAAGATTAAATTAGATTAGTCGTCGCATTTTAGGATCGAAATCCACACACCCGAGCCTAACCTTGATCGAGCCGGACCTGCGAAAAAACCAAAATATTCTCCGTCAATTGAGCCAAATGTCCAAGCAGTCCTAAATTGCCAAATTACCATTTTGCTCTCACGTTTATGCATATAGGACAAAAGATTCAAATGGTGAGTTGACTTGTAGGCCCCATGGATCTTTTCCCTCGACTCCCCATGTCAAAGTGTCACCTCACCTCTCTCTCTCCTCTCCCCCTTCATGTGACCGAACCAACCCCCTCCCCTTCTTCTTCTTCTTCTTCTTCTTCTTCTTCTGTATTCTCCCTTACTCACGTCCGCACGACCACCTTCCCTAACCAACCGCACTAGCCCTTCGTTGCCGCCCCGCCATCGCCAGCCGCCGAGTCACCAACCTCGCGCCTTCCGCCAGCCCTCGACGTTCGCCACGGTCCGATAAAACCCGAGGACCTCGATCGCCTCCTCCTCCTCGTCCTCTGCAAACCGCCCGACCTATGCCCTTCGCCCGTTGGTTGCCATGCCATCCCGAGCCTGTGGCCACCCCTCGTCCACCGGCTGCGTCGCAGCGAACCCGCCGTACCACAACCGACCCTCTTTCGACGCTCCAACCCGCCCCCACGACTACCGCCTCCAGCCCACTCTCTTTGGGCCTCCACCCGTTGCTCCGTTCAACCTCTACTAACCGCACTCCCGCTTCGCGCCTCGCGCCACTCGCCCTCGACCTCGACGAACCCCGTGCCCGGTCGTACCTGGGCCACTGGTGAACTCGTATCGGGTTGTGCCCGCGTTAAGCCCGGCCGTGTGTAGAGGATCTGAGCCCGTGCGCCCGAGCCCTAAGCCGGTCGTATCCTATGTGACATTCTGAAATTCCTGTCCTTTTTTATATGTATGAATGAGAAATGATCCATCAATGTATTTTAGTTATATTTCACTCAGATCCGATCAATCATGAGTTAACCGACCAAAAGAGAAAGGCTAACGCGCGACAAGGTACGTGGACCTAGGAAACTCAAATAAGAATTGACATTTTGACCATAAGGATTGCAGAGGGGATATTTAAAGCCAAGAAAGGGCGATCTAAAGACGATTATGGAATTCATTGCTAGTATTGTACGATTAGTACACGGGTGATTCCGCTTAACCAATATATAATTTGCGAGTTTTTCCTAAATCGATTTCTGAAAATCGAAACCTATGGACTAGTGATAAACCCTCGCAATTACATGATAACCAAAATGGATGACTAGAGTATGCTTAAGAGTGATGAAAATCACCGAGTCAATACGCATAACGTCGCCGCAAAAGCCACCCGTCAGTTTGAAACAAACCGAAATTACATTTGATAGAAAATGAATCAGGAAATAAAATCTCAAAATTTGGACAAAGAAATTGAAGAATTCAAATTTTGGTTTTGGATTAGACGTCGCCTCATTGAAAGCAATGTATGGTCGAAAAATCAAATTTTCAGATGACGGGAGTAAAATGACCATTTTGCCTCTAGAGTATTAATTTTATTTAAAGTACAAGGAAGGGCAATATGGTCTTTTGGGAATACATCTCAGCCAAAATTACCTAGAAATTAGGGTTAATAATGGTTGAAAGTAATTTATGTAGTGGAGGATTTACTTGCCAAGTGTCATATGGTGGTGGTGTGTTGTTGATTAATACTTTCTTGAAACCAATAATTCAAAAATTGAGGGATAATAACAAAGAAGAAGGCTTGCTTCAGCTGAGGACCTTCCGTAAGCTTCCCTTTCCCCTCCATTTGCAGTTTCTTCTCCCCCTCCTTATGGTTGCAAGCAAACCAAAAACCGCTTCAGCTAAGCCGGTTTCCGATCACTCCTTCCATCGGTTACTGCTCACTCCCCGGCAAACCACTAGCCACAAGCCGACTACGCCCTGAAAGTTCAATCTCTTGTCGACCTTCTCCAACCGGAAGCATCTCATTTGGTCACCGGAACAGTTCCGGCCGGCCAAAAGTAAATCGATCAACGGTTTTGGAGTCACCTGAGGGTAAGTGGCATAACTTCTTCATTTTAGCTCCGTTTTGCATGAAATTTTCGGCTATGACTCAAGGACTGATAAGACTAGGTCTGGATGATTTGAGACTACTATGTTATGTTGGAAAAAAATTAGAGTTATATAGCTGGATTGAAGCTCATTACTACGGTAGTTTTCTGGCCGGTTGATGCTTGGCGATTGTTGAACTGTTGGAGGTCCCAAGTTGAAGTAAATTGCTGCCAAATTTTTGGTAGGCCTCATTAACATATAGAATGAGGGTTTAGCAAATGCAATTAGTGAAGATTGAGTTATTAGAATAGTTAAATGGATTGAAATTGGTAGATTAGTGCAAAATCGGGAATGCCCCTGTTTCGAACAGGAGAAACCAAATTGTTTAAGGGCCAAATTGAAGTCTTTTGGTGTTGAATTTATTTGTGGGATGTCTTAAGATAGTGATTAAGGTGTGGTTAAAAATTGGACGCAATTGAAGTTCGATTTGATTAAGTTTTGGATTGATTTCCATAGGCGCGACTTGAGTCGTTGCTGGCCGGTTAGAGGAAGAAGGAATCTATTTGGCTTTGGCACTTGGAACAATAATTAGTGAGTAATTCTTACCCTTCCTAGAACATAGATGTGTTCATGGATTTAATAATTGTTGGAATGTAATACAGTGTGATGGGATTTGTGACTGGAATTCTTGGATATGAGATTTGTGTAGAATTGTGATGGATGAGATATGTGATTAGAATTGAAGTTGAAATCTATATGAACAAGCTTGTATGCTTGAATGATTATGGAGTGTGGCATGATATACTTGATCCTTATACTTCTTGTTATTGGTGAGAGAATGGGCTAAAGCCGACTATACTCAATCATGAAGTCACTAAAAGCAATAAGTACCGGTGATATGTTGTTTGTACTGTGATGTTGCTTGAGTAAAAGAATGAGATAGTTATGTATTGTTTGGGCCAATGAGGTGGTATATGGGACCTAAGGCGTAGAATACGTAGGTTCCACGAATCATTAAGCCTGAGGCATGTTTACGCGGGCGAGTTTATTAAAATTGAGATCATATAGCCCGAGACGTTTTGACGTGGGCTAATGTATTGAATTTGAATTGACCCCGAGGCGTTGTTAGCAGGCTAATGTATTGAAATTGAAATGTAATGCCCGATGCGTGTTTACGCGGGCAAATGAGAGTGAAACCGATATGATGCCCGAGGCGTTCTTACACGGGCGACTTGATTTTGTTATTGAAATTCGTGTGATGCTAGCGCGACTACTTAGGTCTTTATTTTGATAAATTGTTACATTTGAATGACATTCATGTCGAGTTCTCTAAATTGTGTGATGTTACTAAAGTTGAGTTTTCTGCTATACTATACTATTACATTTCCTTCCTTTATTTTGTCTTTGAACTAGTGGTCTAGTTAGGGTTAGGATTTACTCGCCGAGATGTCAATCTCACCTCTTTGTGGGAACCCCTTTCTAGAACCCCAACATTGAAGATGTTTCTAGTCAGATTAGGCGACCCAAAGGAGAAGATAGAAACTTTTGAGGAGTTTCCCAAAGGTAAAGGTGTAGTATATGTTAGAAAGTGTACCAAGGTTTGGGTAGACTTAGGAGCGGGACAGATGCAGCATCATCCATTTGAGTCTTGGTTCCTCCGCTTGGGAGATGGCGTCTTACATGGTCCTTTCCGACCCGAGGACGTTCCATTGGAGGTTGCTCCAGAGTGGTGCCACCCGACTCGTCCCGAGATACAGATAGACGTAGAGATATCCGCGGCTGGATCTAGGAACATATCATAGAGGAGCCCTACTCCAGTAGACGATCGGCATGTTGTGGTGATCTCAGACTCGGAGGATCGGGAGGACACCGACGGTGAGACAAAGGAGGAGATTGCAAAGACGGACCTAGATTATGTACCGACGATCGCCGAGGACGAGAGTGGCGGGGCCACTGGGAGTTCTTCCGTCTAGCTTGGATGTTCCAGTTCGCTTTGTTAGATCTTTTGAGGCCTAGTGGTTTTCTTTTGGGGCTTGTTCTCTTGTTCCTACTTTTGTTCTTTTGTGGGTGCTGCATCCGGTCTCGCCGATGTATATCGCATGACCGATGTTGTATATATTTGTGAATATTTGGTTCTACTCTTTTGTCCACTTATTCTCTTGTCGGGGTTTTAGTTACCTTCTGTTTACGCATTACATGTTTTATCGTATGCCGTTATGTGGTATCCTAGGTTAGTATTTTACGGCTTAGATGGATGTACGTTCGAGAAGGATTGTAGGACGTGACATCCTAGCCCCGAGTCGGTCGTGTCCCGGCTCTACGCCCGTGCACCCGAGCCCCGAGCCGGTCGTGTCCCGGCCCCGAGCCGGTGGTGTCCCATCCCCGAGCCGGTCGTGTCCCAGTGCCGAGCCGGTCGTGCTCGAGCCTGAGCAGGTCGTGTCCGAGCCCCGTGCCTAGCCCCGTGTTGAGAACTCGTGCCTCGTTGAGCCCGTGCTTGAAGACCCGGGAGTCGAGTGTGCCGTCTGTTCGCACCGCCATCCGTTAGTCTTCTCGTGCCACTAATTGTGAGTTAAACCCCTAAACCCCGATTAGGGCGCTAATTGCGCTTAACAATAGTTAATTAGTGTAGTTAATTTAAGGTGTTTAGGTAGTTTAATTGTGGTCGGATTAGATAGAAATTGGGTTTAGGATAAATGGCCACAATTATTTAAGGTAGTCGGACGGGTTAGGTCGTCTGTGGCTAATTGGTGATTAAACTAGATTGATTATTTGGGCAATGATTGCCGGTGTTTGATCATGAGCGAGCGATAATTCAGAGCCGAGCGGACGAATGTTAATTATATGAAATTGAATTAATAATTATCATTGGGATTATTATTTATGTTTAATTAATCCGTGGTGATTGAATGTTTAACTGGATGCTTGGTGTTGATCGTTGGTTGTTGTGTGAACAATTATGGGTTTCGTGCACCCCGTATCAGATACAAAGTCTTGTGGATAATATTGTGCATTCATATAACCATGTGCGGAATTAAATTGCATGTTTTAGCATGAAAATGGCCTTGGGCCGAGTCTTTGAGCACGTCCGCATGAGCATCCGGCTAAAAGTAAAAGATAAAAATTGGTTGGTTGTCGGATGCGCTTGAGTGGTCATATGATGAGATTAAACCATGCCGGTCGTACGGGAACTTGACAAGTTTGTACCATGCCGGTTGTGCGGAATCACACGACTTATCCAAAGAGCATCAATTCATGCCCGTGCCGATCGTATGGATCACGCGAATTTTCGGATGCCGGTCGCAGCTTGTGACGGACCAATGCTCTTTTTTGGAATGCATGTCCGCTATACCGTGCCGGTCACACTAGATACATAGCTTTCAATCACCGTCTTTGGAAGTAAGAGACGATACCTGGTCCTACCGGTAGATACCGCCGATCGTAGTGTTGGGGCTACACCAATCATGTGCGCCGACCACGCCCGTCACGTGGGTCACCAATTAATAAGTGGACTTCGTGTGGTGTCCTACGCATGCAAATTGTTATGATGCCATGCCGGTTGTTTGTCCGATGCGACTGTTAAGTTGAGTCAATCATTACATTATACATGGCTAAAAACCGGTAAGTTTGCATGTGATTGTCCTATATATGTATGTTGCTTTTGTGGTTACCTGGTAGGATTTTTCGAGCGAATCAACGCCTTAGCCGGGCTTAAATGTTGATTCACCGAAATTATTCTCACCCCGTCGTTTCACCTTTCGGGTCCCAAGTGATGAAGCTGGAGGACATTAAGGCAATGGTTGTTGTAGGATTTTGGGAGTAGATGAGAGTTAACCTTACCGGACTCATATATCCTTTTGAGAATCTTAGAGAGCCACCCCGAAGCATGGGGTTGTATAGGTTGGCTGTTAGCCCTATAAGGTTAAGGATAATCTATTCTAGTTATGAAACGTTATATCTTTTGGCTAAATGACTGTTGTGTCTGTTTCCCGCTTTACTATCCCATGCTGTTTGTTGACCGGAGAGTTCACGTTTCCGCATGCGCCATAAGCGAGTAGGTCGATAGTGTACCTGGGACGCTATCCTTTATGACCTATGGCGAATTGGTAGGGATGTCGCGAGCTCGAGAGTTGGGGCGTAACAAAAGAGGAGATGGAAGCCTTGCAGAAAAATAAGACTAGGAGACTGGTAGAGTTACCAAAGGGGAAGAAGGCGGAAGGGTGCAAGTGGATCTTCACCATCAAATACAAAGCAAATGGATCGGTTGAGAGGTATAGGGCATGGCTAGTAGCAAAGGGATATACCTAGACCTATCGTGTGGACTACCAAGAAACATTCTCTCCGGTTGCGAAGCTGAATACCGTGCAGGTTTTGATGTCACTTGCAGCGAACTTGGATTGGCATTTGCACCAGTTTGATGTGAAGAACGTGTTTCTTCATGGAGATCTACATGGAAATCCCACTGAGTATGTGTGTGTTGATAAGTCGAATATGGTATGCAAACTTCAGCAATCATTATATGGGTTAAAGCAATCACCCCGCGTGTGGTTTGGTCGATTTAGCTCAATGATGAAGAGATATGGATACACTCAAAGTAATACCGATCATACATTATTCTTGAAGCGTAGATAGGACAAAGTGACAGCATTGATCATATACATGGATGATATGATCATCACAGGGGATGATCTTGAAGAAATTGTAGACCTTTAAGGCCGGCTAGCTAATGAGTTTGAGATGAAAAATTTGGGAGGCCTGAAATATTTTTTGGGAATTGAAGTAGTTAGGTCGAAGGAAGGTATTTCCTTGTCTCAATGAAAGTATATGTTAGATTTATTAGCTGAGGTTGGAATGTTGGAGTGTAAGCCTGTTGACACTCCTATAGTTCAAAATCATAAACTCGAAGAGTTTCCCGATCGAGTGCCTACCAATAAAGACATATACTAAAGGTTAGTAGGGAGACTATTTTATTTGTCACACACTTGTCCTAATATTGCATATGCTGTAGGGGTTGTGAGCCAATTCATGCACGCACCAAGTGAAGAACATAGGAATGTCGTGGTTCGGATTATGCGCTACTTGACGTGTGCTATAGGAAAAGGGTTGTTCTTTGCAAAGAAAGGTCACCTTGAGGTAGAGGGATTTGCGGATACGGATTGGGCAGGTAGCATCTCCGATAGGAGGTCTACGTCATGCTATTTTACATTTGTGGGAGGAAACTTAGTAACATGGAGGAGTAAGAAGTAGAAGGTTGTATCCTTGTCAAGTGTTGAAGCAGAATTCCGAGGGGTAGCTAAAGGTTTATGCGAGTTATTATGGCTAAAAGGTTGATGACAGAACTTGGTTTCCCATCCGAGTCCGAGATGAAACTATTATGTGATAATAAAGCTGCGATTCCAATTTCTTACAATCCAATTCAACATGATCGTACTAAGCATGTTGAGGTGGATAGGCATTTTGTCAAGCATGACTTGGATGCTAAGGTGATAAAGTTTCCACTTGTCAAATCTGAAGATCGGTTGGCGGATGTTCTTACGAAGGCCTTATCGAGTCAAGCTTTTCTCAGCTCACTTGTCAAGCTGGGTATCAAAGACCTCTTCTCACCCGCTTGAGGGGGAGTGTTAGCGTGAGCTGTCTATTATATTCAAAATAGGAAGAGTTCTTCTTATTTTATACTCTTTCTATGTATATCCCCTGATTTGTAGGTCAATTAGGGTTGGTTCTCTTCTTTGTATATAAGTGTGCTCATAGCCTTGTAAACGAAAGAAGGAATATAGAAATCACAATTGATTCCTTCCAGAAATCTTCTTTTCTACATGAATCGGTGATGAATAGAAAAGTGCCTTACTTAACCAACAAGCCTAGATAGGCAGGTCAATCTGAATACTTTGTTTCCTGATTAGAATAAGCTGAATATAATTTGTCTGTTTTGTTCTAGCTTTAGCTATCGTGGTTAACATCATTTTACAAATGAATTTCTCGCTCCAGTGGTGTTGGCAGCAGTGGCAAATTAGCAGGTCTTTTGGGCATTTGGGTTAGACTCAAGAGGTTTGAGAAATTCAAAGGGTTGTGCTAGCGAAAACTTATGTTCTTCTGCTGCTGAAATCTAACCTTTGGAAAAATGATGACCCCCTTGGCAACAAGTGTTCTTGCACTCTCGGTAAGATAAAAAATTGATAACCTCCATGCAGCTTACTAAACAAATGCAAGCTTGGTCTCAATTTCATTACCATAAGCAATTGGAGCTCATTGGTCCCTATTTACTAGTTGAGATTCATGCAATTCCCCAAGTGCTGCACATTTATTTTTCTGCTATTTTCTATGCTTTTGCCTTGATTGTGCTAGTTCCTCATCATCATTATCATCACTCGAGTAATTTGCATTTGGCAAAGCTTCATCATCTGATTCACTGGATAGAGCAACTTCGCAACCCAATCCGTCATTTCTTCATCAAATATGTCATCACCAGAGACTCTAGGGCATGTCCTCATTTGTTGAACTCTCTCTAACGAACACTCTAGCTGTTTGACTTTCCTTCATCTCATGTTCTCCTTCATCTCAAATAGATCCATCCTCACCCTGAGTCTGGATTCAATACCATCTCTTAGTTCTCCTACTTGAGTGCTCTCATCATCTTCATCATTACCATAGTACTCAACATGTGTTTCTCCCTTCTCTAGACGCCCACTCCCTCTCTCTATTCTCTCTCCTGTGTGTCGTGGCCGTGTATGAATGAATTGGCCTCCCAATGGCGTGTATTTTCCATGAGTAATGGCCCTCCGTTCTGCCCTTTTTTCTCTCACCTCTCTCGGCTGTGTATATCAAGAGTGTCAACCCCTTTGAAAATCTGCCGTGAACAAATACGAGCCTCCCTTCTTCAACGTGTGACAAAAAGCCTTTATATAGAGCTAGGTTAAGAAACCCTAGAATAAAAGGCTTGATTGTTTTGCAAGTTTCCAATTAAATTAATTTTTCACTTGACATTTTAATTGTAATTCTCAGCCCCTAATGATAATCATGGACTTTTGCCGAATCTTGTGCCCTTATAGGCTTAATCCAAATAATTAAATTAAGCCCAAAACCTTGAAATAAGTCCATTCACCGCCGGTCCAATTAAATGCAAAATGTAACGTAACAAATGCAAAAATTAAATTAACTAAATGAAAAATATATGAAATCATTTGAATATTTTTGCTAGGGACTAATGTTAGACTTTAATTTTTATACAAAATTAATGACTAAAAAGATAGTTAAATTTTAGGTGTCTAACACACAGCCGTTAAATGATATAATGGCCGAGATATTTCTCCTAACATAATGATTGTCCGATTCACCCATCAATAAATAACTTTATAAAAAAAAAAAGCTTTTTTGTCTCACTTCTCACTCTTTTTCAACGCCACCGCCGCACAAAACAGTATAGTTTGTTTGGAGTGATAACATTTTTTTTCTAATCTTCAGTGCGCACATTTTATTAAACCTTTTTAATTTTAAGCACTTGAAAATTTTAAAACACGTAAATGTTGGAACATAAATTCACGTAAAAATTCAATCCTATTTTCTGAAAAATGAAAACTATTCTAATTTTGGTGGAAAAGTAAAAAAAAAAAAATATCCATTCTCCTTTGAGATGTAGGAGAAGTCCTAAAATTTGTGTTGATCCATCTCATAGTTCTTAAAACCTTTTTTGGGTTAGATAAGTCGTAAAACTGATTAGTTTTTCCATTAACTCCGTCACCTTTTCTACTTTCTTAGTGTAATCATCTCTTATAGAGTAAATAAAAGCTATTAGAAAATATCTCTCCCCATAGTTTTCCTGCTGCAAGAAGTTTTACAGGGCAAAATGTCGAGAATCTTTCTTGAGAAAAGAAATCTTTTCTGACAATTTTAGTATAATCATCTATTATAGAGTAAATAAAATGAAAATGAAGATATTAGAACACACTCTACTGATAGTTTTCCTGTTACAAGAAGTTTTACAAGGCAAAATGTCGAAATTTTTTTGTCCATTTGGCTGTTAAATATAATTAGACAAATATTTTGCTTATAAAGACGAATAGCGACTTGTTCTCATTCTTAACTAATTTAATTTACGCCCCGATATTTTATGGACCTAGCAACAAGTAAAATTTCAGAAGTTCTATAGAGAGACTCTTAGATGCGCATGATAACCATTATATTTCTTTATTTCTCTTCCTAACCTAATCTGGAACGTGTCTAGAACAGAAATTTGTTTGGTAACACAATTAATTTTTCAATTTATGGAACAAATTTTTAGTTCGGAAATAGATTCGAAATAGAAGTTTCTACTTCTCTATTTCTGGAATAGAAATAGATAAAAAATTCTTTTCATCGCTCACTCCCTCTCTCTCAAGTCCCTTTCACCGGCCGCCGTCTACCGACCTATCTGAGGCCCGACGACCAACAATCGTAGAAATTTCATGCTGTTATCAAACAAATTTCTATTCCATAATAGAAATTGTGTCGTTATCAAACACGTTTCTTTGCTCAGAAATTCATCCAGGAATATAAAAAGAAAAATCCATTTCTGTCTAAAAATTATTGCCAGGAGCAGAATGGTTATCATTCGCGCTCCTGACTTCTAGTGATTCGGTGGGGCTGCAAGAATGGGCTGGTGCTTGTCCCGGGGGATGGATCATTAGCGGGTTTGGAACCTTTGTAGTAATATCTAAAAGACCATCTTTGAACTAGGCCCAATCCAATCAAGTGGTTTGGGGATAGGAAATTGGGCCCAACAATGGGCCAGGCCCAATCGGCCCACTTCCCCATCGACAGAGTCAGAGCTTGAGAACCAGAAGTCACGGCTTGAAACTCCCCGGTCCCTATTTGTCTTGGTCCCCGATCTCGAGCATTCAATATCGCTCGCCTCTCCTTCGCAGGCACAGATCTCCTCCGTTTCTCGAACCTTCTGTGTCCTGGGGTTCGTCGCGTTCTTCCGCGCCGTAGCCCGATCTCGTCCCGACTCGCCGATCGCGGACTGCCATGGCCGAGGATTTCGAGTTCGCCGACAAGGTCCCTCCGTCGTTCGATGGCATGGTGCGTTTCTCTCTCGTGTGTCGACAATCGGAAGTTTTCGTGCTTCTACTGATGGAATCTGGCAGATCTGTGCTATTTTGGTAGAAATGTCTCGCCTTTCGAGTCATGTATGTGGGAGGATTGGGCTTGCCTTCTGTGTTTTCATCTTCTCTGTGGAGAATTTGCGACGATGCTCGTTTGGAGTTTCGATGTTGCGCTTCTTAGTTCTCTGTTTCTTGCCCTGTTTTCGTCCGGCTTTGAATATTCCGATGCATGCCTTTAATCTGGACCAATTAGAGTAATCCATTGCGAAACACTTGTGATGGCTTTGAGAAGTAGTGATTATTTCTGGAGTTTGACTTGTAGATGGACTCTTGATTTTTGAGTGTCTGTTTGTCTCTTATGAACCCAAGCAACTGTTATGTCACGCAATTTGGTTTGAAATATCAGCAATACTATTACTGATCTAAAAGATTTACCTTTTCTTTCTTGAGTTGAGTGATCTTCCATTTAGGTTGAATTTTCGAGCATGCATTCGTGTCCGAACATTAAACTCCATCACCCTTCATTTTGCTTTGGTTCTTCCACGAGAGTGTAAATGCTTGCTCTTGAAGTTGATCTCTCTCTCAACTTAGAATTCTTAATGGAACTAGTGAAATGCTATGGGGTTGGACTAGTTTTGTGACCCCAGAGACAGAGAGGGAGATGGAGGAGAAATTAGACACATGAATATCGTGTAACAACGAGGCTGCAGCGTCGGGATTCTTTTTAACTTGGGCCCCTTTTCCTGTGATAGGTGTAACCGGGAAGTGTGTTTGGCTTGGATGACCGAGGAGCTAGCTTGTAGAATGAGATGTTCAAATAAAAAAAGCCTTTGATTTGTCAGCAGATGATCTTTTCGATTTACTTGGATTCTTTTACCTACCTTTCCTCATTCTTCTCGTCTAGGCAATTTCCAAGTCAGGATGTGCTCTTGATACAAAAGCTTTTGTCAATAGCTTAATTTTGAAATCTTAAAATCAAAGACTGACAGTTGCTCTTGCCTCTTTTTTCCCCTTCAAAAGCAAAAGTATGTTAAACTTGCTTGATCACCAATAAGGCTAATATGTTGAACTTTTGTGATGAATATTCTTCATTCCAACATCATCACTATGATTCCAAAACTCGAAGCCAATCCCTTTCATGGGTTGGATCTAGGATCTTCCCATGGGACTTTCATGGGTTGGATCTCTAAGACCTTTCTCTGGAAAAAGGGAGTCTCGCAAATAGGCCACCTAGCTGGCTACTATTGTTTGCTTGAAGATTGATTGAGTTCTCATCACATCTGGCATGAGTTGATACCAGTTAATCTATTCTTAGCCTTATGCTTCTGTCTTTTAATGATCTTCTGTATTGTTTGATTATCTGTGGCTTGGTGATTGTCATTGGTTGGATCCAAGAACTTCCCCGTGATAAATGAAGCCTTGAAATAGGCCATCTAGCTGGTAATTTTTGGATGTTTGAAGCTCTGTCACCTTTGCATTAGTTTATACTATTAAAGATACTGAGCTATATGCTTCCTTTCTTTTGATGATCCTCTCAGATATATGAGTATTCTTGGCTCATCTGGGAGAAAGAGACTTTCCATTTTCTCATTTTAAGATGCAAATTTTGGTACTCACGTTAAAGGGAACAAGAGAATGCTATGCATGAAAGGTGGTTATATTCTCTCTTCTAATTTATTGATATGGAAATAACTAAACTATGTCATGTAGGGAAATGAGGCTGCAGATGCTGGAGGGCTCAACCCGGGATTGATCGTGCTGCTGCTGGTAGTCGGGATTCTATTGGTATTTCTTGTCGGGAACTATGTACTTTACGTGTATGCTCAAAAGACCCTTCCACCTAAGAAAAAGAAGCCAGTCTCTAAAAAGAAGATGAAGAGGGAAAAACTGAAGCAAGGGGTTTCTGCACCAGGAGAATAGAACACATGCTTCCTATTTAAAGGCACGATGTCCTTGGTCCAGAATTTTTCCTTCATCTGGCATTTAAGACACTATTGGATTGCCTTAAAGATTGTTTTACCTTGTTCTTGTTGGGTGCAGCTGGTAAAATAAGTTGCTAAAATGTTGTTTAGCCTAGGATTAATTAAGGAATGTTACTTGGACATCCTGTGTCTTTCCATATATAGTCGCAGCCACTGCAATCATCATTTACGATCGGTCCGTCACCCAACTGCTTGCTGACCTGCATTACATCATGTTGGAACTTGGCTTGCCATTGTTTCAGGGAGAGGGAGTTAGAGATGATTCTAGTGCGAGGAGAATGAGCGTGAAAAGCTTAAAACTAGGGGAGGTGCCCTACAGACCCCACCTTCAGTAGGAAATGAGAGATTATGGGTTCCATGAAGAGTTGAGTGTTATGGTCGTGACTTTGTGGTTTCTTAATGTTGGCTACATAGTAGAATGTCACAGTTATCGGAAGGAAGTTGGTTGTTGACTACCGTAGGACATTTCATTTTCGACCTTGCAGGAAAGGGAGGTGTTCTGATTTGTGAATGGGTTCCCTCTTTTCTTTTAACGAGTGGACTATTCGGAGCAAGACAGGTATTCTTCCTGATATATTTGCCCTAGATTTCCATGAGCCATGTTGAGAGGATGTCACGGCTTTCAAAACCTGCCATTGATTGCTATGAGCCCACGGGGAGGATGTCAACATTGTTTGACTTGGGAATTTTTACTGCGCGGGACTTGAGTACGTTTTTAAACTGGTTTATCTGAATTTTGGGACGTAAACTTCGGGGGTAATTTCTAAGACGAAGGGAAAAAAATATTTTCTCTCAATTTAGGAAATGATGGTGAGAAAGGTAGACTCTACGTTATCTTTCGGTGGCTACCGTCGGATAGGGCCGTATAGTAATGTTTTGTGCTTGGGGTGAATTCTTGGAGAGTCGGCTTCTATGTTGTCGGCCTATGATTTGCACAATATCTATTAATCGACTTGTCGGCAGCGTATCCCTAGTTAATAGACATTGTGCAAAACTTAAGTAGGGAATTTTGCACCTCAAGTCCTCAACTTTTATGTGTATATTTTAATTGAGTTCAAAAATTTCAATTGGTTTATTTTTATTTTTATTTTTATTTTGGGTCCAACAATTGGTTTAATTAAGTTGCATAATTTATTTTTAAAAAAAAGTGCAAAATCGAGGGCTACACATTTCGATTGGTTCCATTAAGTCTTCAATGACTAACATATGTGCCCCATTTTCGTGCTCTTTCCTTATTCGAAAGGGATGGTCACATAAATTATCTCGCAGAAACCCAACCCTTTGAAGGTGGGATCAGAGTTCCTCTTCTCCTTAATCTATGTTATATCCCAACGCTGTCTTAGGAATAGTCAACCCTGGGTAAGGTGTGTTTTGACCCATAGAATCTGCTAGTAGTAAGGTTATCCGGGCTAGAAGTGTCAAATAAATGGGTCGAGTCGGATTTGGGTCGGGTTGAATATGGTCCAACTCATATTGACTTATTTAATCCGTTTTGATTCATTTTCACGTAATACAAATTTTATGACCTATACCCGACCCAACTCAAGCTCAACCCATATCCGATTCAACCCGTATAATTTAAATACTTATATATTTAACCGGATCCCGAAATATTTGTTTCATAAAATTAAAAAAATATGAAAACCATTTCACCAACCACCCACAATTGCCGGTGTGGCCCGCCCGTTGCCGCCGCTCGCCCATCGCCACTGCCATCACCTTTGCTCGCCCCTCGTCGCTGCTGCAATCGTGGCCTGCTCGCACCTCCCCCCCCCACGGCACCCGCTCACCCGCCGCCACCTCCCTTCCCACCTTCTAGACCCTTCTTCTTCGAAGATCGTATTCTTCGTATTCACCAATCGACACACCCACACTCCTGTTTGCCCATCGGAGCGTGGCCGAGAGAGAGAGAGAGAGAGAGAGAGAGAGAGAGAGAGAGAGAGATAGATGTCGTACTTGTTGCCGCACCCGCACTCGAGTTTGGCAATGGATCGGGCCATCCTCGCCGAGGAAGAGTGCGTCGTTGTCGTCTGCTTTGGCCACAATTGGGATGACACATGCGTGCGAGCGGGTGACGAGTGACAACCGCACTCTCTCCCCATCGCAAAATCACAATCCGTTCACGATTGGCTCTGCATGCAATGCTCTCTAATTCCGTTGTAGTAGATGGCGTCCGCTAAAGGTGGAATGCGTTGATCGAGTCCATTTGAATTTGCTCACATTTGGTCATTGGATTGGTTGGGAAAGTTATGGTTGCGATTTTCACAGAGTAAGGCTAGATCATCAACCCCGTTAGTAAGAGTGAGGCGTTGGCCGGCCCGTCCGTAAGAGTGAGGCGTTGGCCGGGTGGGCAGCGGCGGCGGGTGGGCGGCAACGACGAGGTGCAATCGATGGACGGTGGTTTACAAGTGAATAAAAATTCTGTTGCGAAGCTATAAGTCAAGGGTCGAAAATGGGTTGAGTTAAAATCCATATTTGAATAAGTTTTATAGGTCTAAACTCATATTTGACTCATTTTTTAAGTTTGTTGAACCCATATTTTACCCAAATGAATAAAAATGAGTTAAAAAGTGGGTCAAAGACCCATATTGATATCTCTAATACGGGCAGAGAATAAAAAAAGGTAGCTTGCTTCTTCCCTCTTGACTGATGGTGCTTTATATAGTGGTCAGCCTTCCTACTATAATGTCTCCTTGACCGAAGATCCCTTTATAATTCCTTTCTTCTTCTTCTTCTGCATTTTTTTTTTTTTTTGGTTGAACTTTATAAGTAAGGGTTCAAGAAGAGAAAAAACTTGCGCGAAGGACGTTTTCTTTTTGGCCTTCTCCCATTACCCTTTCCTTCTATAGCACTTTTTGTTAGCCCAATGAAGTGGCAGCTGGGGGCAAAGCTTGCCTCTTTGCTTCGCGAATGAGAGCAGATTAATTATGCAATTAAGTTCTAAACTTATAGAGAAAAGTGCAATTTAAGGATGTTAAGCGTACGCAATGTTCGAGTGCCGCGTGCATAATACGACAGTGTTGTTCATTAAAAGAATTTGATTGCACCCTTTCAGAAAGTGTTGTATTTATTTCTCCATCCCTAATTGGAGAAAATTTCCTCGAACCATGTCTCTTTTTGTTGGGTTACAATTAATGAACATCACCAACATGTAAGCTTAACTATTAACAAAAGCCGGTAATATCCATATTTGTAATTTTAGAATCAAAGCCGGAAGATGAAGCCCTTTTGAAAAAACGTATAGGATTTGATTAAACAAATTGAAAATTTAGATTTCTAGTTCCATTCCACGTATAAAATTTAAGACTTCCGACATATGTACTCCCTTCAGCTTATGTAGCATCGTTATCAGGATGATCCTATGGCAGGAAGAATGGGGAACATGATTTGTCGAAGCCCTCGAGTAGAGGGACGTTGGTGTTGATTTGCTAAACATAATTGAGGATTGGGACGAGTTTGAGATCTTATGGACGTAAAACCTGATGTCCTAACTCGATATGTATTACTAAATTGTCCTTGCCTTCTTTATAATCCAGATTGTATTTAGTAAACGTACACAATCATTCAACCCCACTAGACTTTTTGATGTTTTCTAGGTTTAATTGATGGTTAAGCTCGAAACTTAAACTCAAAGGATCGTTTAACAAACTATTCTTACTTTCCTTTCGGCCCAAAAAAAAAAAAAAACTATTCTTACTTTGTTTAAAATCTCAATATTACTATATAATTTTGCAGACCCACATATAAAATCAGTTGAAAATATAACATTTTCAGTTATAACCACACTTAAGCCTAGGTCCTCATTTCAGGATTTGTTTTTTGGTCGAATCTCATTTTAGGATTTTAGCCGCCTCAAACCCGTGCCACTTCCATCCCTAATCATCATCCCAGGCGTTGCTTCTCTATCATCATAGATGTGCATGGTGATGGTGTCCAACTCGTAGGGAGTTGTACAAAGAAAGTTTCAAAATAGTGTAATGCTGTCCAAGCCATATTATTCCTCAATTACTTTGTAAATAATTCAAGGAATGCTAAAATTCGTGTGTTAGATTTTTTAACTTAGTAATAAGCCTGGTTCTGATAGATGCTTAATTGCACCCACTAGCTCAAATAATCACTTCTGGCATCTATAATGTATTTAATAAATTAATTTGATAGACGAGTCTTGATGTCTCTTAACATGTCTCAATGTTATCATTGGAGTAACTATCAATTGAATGACATGGTACTTGGATCTCTCAAATTCTTCGACTGGTCTAATGATAACACCATAAGAACTTGTTGCACTCATCATAAAAGTATGAAATATTTATACCCTCTCCCGTGCTATTTTTATCATTCTGGCAATTTGGAAAATTCTCAAATAAGGGCATTAAGTACCTTCATTTTCTCAAAAAATGGCTCAATAATCTTGTTTCAAATAAGAACCTAAAGTGTCCTCATTATCTCAAAGAAGTATTTGACTGAGGGTATTTTCATCAATTCACTTTTTATATTTTTGTTCCTTTTTCTTTGTTCTTTTCCCATTTCTTTTTTTTTTTTCACTTTGTTGCGATCAACGAGGGCCCAATGACCCTTGCCCGGATCGGCTAGGGTTGGCCTCACCTCGTGGTTGGCAACCCTCGTTGCTGGCTGGCCACCGGCCAAAAGGAAGGGGAAAAAAAGGAAAAAAGAAAGGAAAAAAAGTAAAAAATAAAAAGACTAATAACGAAATGCCTTTGATTAGACCTTTCGTTGAAATAATGAGGGCATTTCAAGCTAAGTAGCACCGACACGCGACACGCGACATGACGCTACTGGTCACGACATGCTAACACATCATTATAAAAAAAATAGAGAATTTTGACACGTTAGGACACGTTATATATTAAATGTATATTTTTATATATACATAATAAATTATCATGTATATATGAAAATATCGGCGATAAGTTTCCTCTTCTTCATTTTTTTGGATTCGTGATTAGATTTTTTTTTTTTTTTTTTTTCTGGCTAGGTATGTTAATTTTAGGGTGGCTGAGTATATGACTTAAGTATATAAATTTTTGATAAATTTACATTTTGATCCCTAATTTATTAAAATGCTTAAAATTGACCATGTGCATGTCAAAATGGCTTTGTCGGGATATTGGACTCGCATGTTGCTGGTGGGTCCGAAGAGCTAATCACGTGTCGGTCGCATTCGAAGAGTACTGGAGTGTCGAACACAGCACAAAGGTGCTCGGAAAATGTTGATGCTTCCTAGACTTTAAGCTCTCATTTGAAATAAGATCCATTTTAGGCTTTTGAGAAAATTAAAACACTTCAGGCCCTTAATTGAATTTTTTCCTTGCAATCTTACGGCGATCTATCACTTAAAAAGAGAGTCACTTTCTCATACTACTCTTAGACTAGGTTATACCATATAAAGAATCCCACTCATGATTGATCTTAAAAAATATACACCAAAAAAGAGTTGAATATTACATATAGAATGCAATCACCTTTCAATTTTTTTTTTTTCAATTGGTGCAATCTGAAACAAATATAATCCATCCTATACCTTTCAACCGACATAATCAAATTTCGAACACATATTATGTCTCAAACCTTTATTGAAGAGTACAATTTGATACTTACCGTTTAGGCATTTTTTAACATAAGCTAGTCCTGATCTAATTTATTTGAAAGGACTTGAATTTATCAAAAGAAATGTTTCGTGGCTCGATTGCATTCCGTGATCAGGTTTAGGTAATTTCAATGAACTTCCTCGTTCATCTTCAAAGTCGTCACTGTCATTTTTGGGCAGTCCAACATCCACAGCAGTAAGCAAGCACGCCTAAAAATTTCCACCTTGAGAGAAGCAAAGCAGAAGCTACGATAAAGTGAATAACCTCAACTGTGTAACAGAGAGGTATTACCATATAAATGCAATACATGATATACAGAGCATTTATTTATAGCTGGTTAAGACCAAGCATTACATTTCATCACCATTTCTTTAGTACAATAGGAGGTCGGATAAGTCCACAACTGAAGAAACCACACGTACAGTTTGCGCATAGACAGGCTGGTTTTCACATAGATGTAGAACACTTAAGCTCCACGAGCCATAGACTGCTCGCCTGGGGGAATCATCACCAAGACTGGATGTGCATTGAATCCGGGATGAGGAAGCCTACGACGGAGCTCACGTCCCTCCTGGCAAAGAGCGCAGGGGTGGCATAAGACATGAGTTAGCATATCGCACCCCGATTCACACCGCTCTCGCTGCACCTCGTCCTCCACACAACTTCCACAGCATCCACATGACCTGTGAAGTGCCTCACAGCTACCCTGTTTAGGTAGCAAACACCCACGAAGCATATAGTCAGTCGTCTCTTGATTCTGTACAGTTCACTATGAGACAAGGAAGAGCTCTCAAGTAAACCAATCTCCTATGTATAGACCTCATAAAGCCGCATCCAAAAGTTAAATCTATTTCCGGATTACAAGGCGATCTGCTCTTGCTACCTTGACCTCAAGCCAATCATATTTGGAGCAGCAATCCATCAGATTCATTCTGTATTGTTCGAATGATGAACAAAACCCAGCAAAAAACTTTCGTAAACTTTCTTCCTTCCTAAAAAACTGACCCAAATTACTCTCGTAAACCAAACCATTCCCCACAAAACATGTTGTAGTGACTCTGGTTACACTAGATATTAGATTTGAATTGTATTCCTGCATAAACCTAAATTACCCATTTACACTTATTTCAGTAAATACACATTAGGCACTCATCCCCTTTTATTTAAATATCTAATTTCTCAGTTTCATTTTCGATAAACCAGACCAAGTAACTGATCCCAGGAAGTCCTTTAACTGTTTTAAAATCTCCACATTAGGCTCTTGCACAAAGAAAAACCCTATGATACAACAGTATATAGGTCTTGACCATCACTTTATAACCTCTTCACATATTCAATATGCCTAGCATAGATGATAATTGTTGCCATTCCACTATAGTCATCCCAGGTCCTCTTCAGATGTATGAGCAGCAGTAAGAAATGCATATGTGAAATGCTATAATTACGTAAGCGTCACATGGATAAAAAGTTTCTCTAGGCAACATATTACATAATAAACATTTCTACTTTAATCTGACATACAAAATGGGATACTTAAGTTCAGTGAATCCAACTCCACGCCAAAAAATAAAATAAAATAAAATAAAAGAGGACACAACTTCAGAACTCAAAGCTGTAGAATAATCATAAAATCATAAACTAAGAGGCCGTTTGGTTATGTTTAAGTGATTTTTTTTTAAAAGATAAGAAACAGTTTTTGATATGAAAACACTGTTAGGATGGTGGTTAAAGATAAAATCAGTTACTTCAAAAACAAAAATCAACATAACCTATTATCTTGAAAGTAAATAATTATATTTGTCCACAATCAGAAAAGAAACTCTGTATACCTGTAATTTCAGATTAATGGAGGGAAATTTCGACACCACAAAATGGCAAGTCTCTTCTATTAAAAAGACAATATGCATTTTCTTCTTCATCGTAAAGAAATCAGTCGTAATTCCTTGAACATATCCTCAAGATTACTCAGAAAAATGCAGTGTCAGAGGTGCCAATTTTTTAAATTCAAAGATGGTCTTGTAAATGATAGATTTGTACAATTACCAAAGTTCATCTAAGTTTTAATATGCATTGCACTAAACTTCACACATATGTACAATCCGTTGAATTTTTTCCTTTTTATTTTTGTCCACTAATTATATAAATATGGAATAATTATTATATACTAATAGCACTCTTTCATATTTAAATATTAACATTCTGCTTTGGGTGGTCGATAATTTTTTCCACATGATAATCCATGTTTAAGACAATTAAGTTCATTTCACTATATCGTATTTGCTTATTCTTCTTATTGCTAGAAATCAAGTGAAGAAAATGGACCAAGAATAAAATGCTATATACGGGGACAAATATCATGAGGCAATAAAAATTAATAACTGGTTGTAAGACATGAATAACATTGTTTAACGAAAATGATGTAAAATAAACACTTCACAGTAAGCGTAACCTAACATTGTCTTTTATGACAAGACATTTACACAAACTAAAAAAAAAGTTAAATGATTTTATTGTTTCTCAATTAAGACATACTCAGAAGGAAGCAAACATCCTAAGTTGTTACCTAGCTCTTCAAGAAAACTGGTTCAACTTTCGGAAAGTCATGGAAGCACCAATGGAGCGTCTTGTGACCTTTTAGAAATAGATACAGTTGAATAAATAAAAGCTGATTTTCAGGGAATAACTAAGGCATAATTTTACAATTTTTGTCGTCCCAGCTCTTCAAAATAAATGCAAATTTATTTGAGGATATTAATTTTTACTGTTGAAGATTAAACTAACACCTCAATCATATAAAGTAAATCGATTCTATTAAACACTACACAAATTTAATTTTGTTTCCCAAAATGCCTATTCTAGTCATATTTACAGGACAGGAATCATGTAGAATAAGGCAAGAAAGTTCAAGCAAAAAAAATTTAAGAAGAAATTAATTGGCCAATGAGGGGACAAAGGGCTTAAGAGGAACCAGCATTGGCCATCCCAAGTGGGATAAATTGGGGCTAAACAATTTGTTCCACGAGGATCACAGCCGATCGCATAATTCATTCGCAATTGCAAGGGTGGTGAAAGACGGATGCTAACGACCTGTTGGACCAGCATCAGGTCAGATTGCATGATTGACTCACAAGATGGTCCAGAGAAAGGGTAGACCCTCATGAAGACGATAATCTGTTAGATCCTCATGATGACTATAATTTCTATTGATGATGATATTCACAGATCCTCCCTTAATCTACCTACTAGCCACTATTGTATAAAATGAACAGAAATATAAGTCTTCTTTAAATGGGGTTGGAGTGATAAATTCGGCCAAATACTGGATGTATTTGCACGTGCAAGGGGAGGACGGAAAGCATATGTCAGGCGCAGTACAGGGCCCAAGCCCTGCCCACCCGCTGCTAACCCTAAGAGTCATAGCAGGATCAATTGTATTTTCACAAATCATGGGCACTCATCAGGCCAATCTGTTGCGATTGACTACTTTAACCAAACATGAAGTGACGTGTCAATTCACATCATAACCTTGAGATTTCCTCATTGAAGTAAACTACAATGCGAGTACCTCATGAATCTAACATTACTTCCGCAGTTTAAAAAAAAAAGCAAAAAGAAAAGAAAAAGCATCAATCCTTGGAGAAAAAAAATGAGACGTTGGCACAGTTGCCTTCCAAAAGGACAGAAGTTACACCAGTAGCTTCACCGGAATGTGCGACTAGTGGTTTACTCAGTCAACAAACTTATATCATGATAATAGAATAAAGTGCCGGGGAAGAATAGACAGGTAAAAGAATTACTTGCCTCTAGATTAAACTTGCGACGAATAGCAGTGCGGCTATGAAATGAAAACATGGGTGCAATGCAGTTGAGACGACAGAAGGCTTTTCCAATCAGATAAAGGCCAGCATAAGGCAAGCAGTGAGTCGCAAAAGTCCCAGTAGTGCTTCCAAGTCTCTCAACATTAGTTCCATAAAGCACACAAGGAGCAACGCTTCCAAGAAGACCTAGTCACGTCATGATAGAGAGAGAATATGATAAAAAGGATCCATAATATCAAAAGCCTCTAGAAAAGGAATACAAGTAGAATGACCTTCAATATAACAAAAATAAATTAATGCTGGTAGCAATATCTAAATAATTAACACGGTTCGCCTGGGGAATCCCTTGCTAACATATTCAACTGGATTACCCCATCTGTGCTTTCTTTGAAAGCAGTTATATCTTTTGATCTAGAAATCAGCAAATATAGTACATTCAATAAAATTTTCAGCAAGCATAGTCCCCACCACTTAAACACCGAAAATTTCAAACCTAACATAATAAAATGTGATTTCTTTAAAAGATAGTAAAATTTCTTCCCTTCCACTTTAGTTTCCTAGAGTCATCCACGAAATCTATCACAACAAGAAGATTACAATTTCAGAAGTTCAGAACCTCAATTAAACACGACTAAAAACTGGCCCACAAAAGGAAAAAAAAAATAGTAAAACCCTCTCTCGTCTAAAGATTGTACATGACCTACAATGCATCATGTCCCTTAATAGGTACTCATTAAATCAACAAAAATAATTCGCATGCAAAGGCAAGGAATTATAGCGTGGACGTTGTGGAAGTGGGGTGTGACAGACATCATGTGAGGGGTTGAAGGCATTGTGGTGTGAATTTTGCGACACTTGCATATCATGGATGAAAAATAAAAATTGATTTTTTTATTAAAAAACTGCAAAATTCTAACTATATAACATATAGTTAAACACAAATATAAATTTCTACTAGAATAAGCTTAATTAAAGTAGATATAGAAAATTCATGAGTCCCGCCGCTTCTCTCTCCACTCTCTTTTGTTGTTCCTAATGGAGAGAACACAGCTAAGAAAACAGAGATGTATCCCATCGATCAGACCAAAACCCACAAATCTTTCAAAAGCAGACCAAGACCGATCAAGATCCAAAACCCGCAAATCCTTTATGATTTTCACTTCAATATGCATTTTAAGAGAGTGTCGACCCAGTTTGAGGAATACAAGTACTCACATCTGAAATCAGAGACTTTGAGAGCTCCGTACACTTGTTTTCTCTTCAATCTTAAGTTTGTTTGAGCAAGACTGGCCACTTAAAGAGAGAATCCAAGGTGGAATGCCCTGAAAAGTCTCAATATTCTCTGCATCTTCGTTGATAACGACGTTACAGGCTGTTACGAAACCGTCAAGTAATGGCTGTAGAGGCTACTGTGGTGAATTAAATGAGTACAGCCACCGTGGTGCGCAACAGATGCAGCAGCTGCCGATACTGTTACTCAAAGGCCCTTAAGACCGCTTTTTAATTACTAGCCAAGGATCTCCCAGGTAGTAAAGCCAATTCGATCTAATTTCAGCAATAAATCGCACCAACTAGACAAAATCCCACCGCCGAAGCTAATTCAATCTAATTTCAGCAATAAAATCGATTAGAAAGCACGACTAATCAAGCACCAAAACAACAAGTCAATGACCAAATTCATCCACAGATACCGCAAAAATACTCCGCCAAAAGGCAGCAGTCACACAAAAATCCCTACTCAGGAATCGAGAGAGACTCACAAACTTCGAGATCGCTGCTGCAGAACTCGTCGTTGCGGCCGAGGCAAGCGAAGAGGCACGAGTTCCACTGCTTCCGCTCCATCGGCTCGCCCATCACGCTGCCGTGAGCCAGCGGCAAGCCATCAGCGGTCCAGCGGAATCCGCCGCTGACGGGGACCAGAACCGGACCGTTCGCAGCTGGAGGTGGCGCGGCGGCGGCGTTGGTCACCTGGCTGGGCTTCTTCGGATCGTCCGCGACCTCCTTCTCCAAGAGAGGGCTCGATTCCTCGAGACTAGGGCAGTTCTTCTCGTCGATCTTCGCCATTTTCAGCGACGGTAAGGATTATCAAGATCTCGAGAGCGAGAGAGAGGGAGAGAGGATGGCTTTTGTTGAATCCGGGACGAGCCGGGGACAAAGAGGTCAAGAAGTCGTTTTCCCTTTGTTCTTCGAGACAAACCGCGGGAATTTAATCGAGACGATTGACCAAAGAAAAAAAGGCCAGCCCCAGAATTGACGCCGGTCACGAAGCGCCGAAGCGGAGTCGTTGAAGAAATTTACACATTTCTTCTTAGGCTTCAAATTCTTACACGTGGCAATTTTTGGAAACTTCTTTAAAAAACAAACAAAAATAAGCTAATGAAAATTGTTAAAAATTGATGAAAATGTTGATAGAACTGATAGAACACTCTAAGGCTGCGTTTGATCGTCCGTATAAAACTCGGGATAAGATATGTTTTATCATATCCCGTGTTTGGTAGGTGTCCCGGATAGTATAATGTCGGATATAGGGGGATATAACCGGGATAAAAAAATCTTAGGAAAGGGGTAGGATAAGGTCGGATAGGATTTCCTTATCCGTCATATAAAAGCTAACTTTCTAGTCTCATTTGTTTCTATTTTCATTTTATTTTATTTTTTTGCAAAGAGGTTTGAAAATCTAATAAAATGTGTATATTTTCAAGTTTTTTTTTTTGTGTATGAGAACATTATTTTTATAGTAATAAGATTGGAATATTTCATGAGCATCACGTAGGGCATATATGTCCTTTATATTGATATACAGTTTCTACCAAATGCAAGACGGGATAAGATATGAGAATATCCGACTTTAAAACCGTAGTTCACCAAATGATGGATAGGATATGGCCAAATCCCTAGATTTCTTATCCTATCATATCCAATCTCATCTTGACCGGAAATCCCGACGACCAAATGCAACCTAAAAGCAAGAAACACAGTTGAATAGAAAGGGGGAAAAAATAAAGAAAAAAGGTTTCAATAACGGAAAGATAGAATGATAACAAAGGTTAATTAGTAAAAACGTATTGATCATTCAAAAAATATTCACAAGAAAATCACCTTAATTGGCTAATCACTTTGATGACATATTTCCCCTTCATAATATTTTCAAATACTGTTGTTATTCAGTCAATTATCTTATTAATGTACCCTTTGAGCGTACATAACGAGTAACCCAATTTTTGTAATTTGACCCTTTCGTTATTGTGATCTTTTTCTATTTTATTTAATTTGTGTTCATCTTATTTAGTATAATTTAGTGGCTATGTTTATTAAATTTTAACATTTTTTTTATTTCCAATGTAGTTATTAATATTTTCTTACCTATTATAGTATTTCAATTTAAAAAATTCAAATTTTCTATATTTTTTATTTTTACAGCAATTAAAGATAAAAAGAGATTTCCTTAATTTATCAAAATTTAGGGGGTATTTTGCAATATTTAAAAGTTCAAGGGCAAATTTCAAAATTTTAGGGAGATTTTGCGTAAATTTAAGATTTTCCTTCTTTTTCATTCTCACAAAAAATGTTAAATCTTTCGTATATTTTCACTTCAATTTTCATCATTTCCATTTTTATAATTTCCCAAAGATGATATAAACAAGAATATCATAAAACTCAACATTTTTGTTTAAATTTCAAATTGACCCTAACAAATATTTAGGGCCAGAAACTCTATTTAACTATCGAATTTTCAAAGGATTCATATTGATATAAGTACTCAAAATGTATATTTGTATACCACAATATATGTTTCTTCTTCTTACCAAGAATATCAGAATGTTGACTCTGCCAACCCAAGTTTGTAGGGAAAAGTGTCAAAAAAAATCCTCAACCTATTGTATTAGTGCTAATTCAGTCCTAAATATTTTTTTGGTATCAATTCAGTCCTAAATTTTTTTTATTTATGCCATTTAAGTCATAAACCTTTTTATTAGCGCCAATTCAATCCTAAAAATTTTGCATTTATGTCAATTAAGTCAATTCGGCCAATTTTGATTGAAAATCACTAGCATGGACGTTAATTATCCTACGTGGCACAGTTGACGCTAACATGGATATTTTTTTAATATTTTATTGATATTTTAAATAATTTTTAAAAATAGTTTTGAAAAAAACCAAAAAAATGCTTAAAAAATTATTTAAATATTAAAATAATATTAAAAATGTCCAAGTTAGTGCTAGTCGTGTCATGTAGGATAATCGATATCCACGTCAGCAATTTTCTGTCAAAATTGGCCGGATTAACTCAATTGGTATAAATATAGAAGATTTAGAACTGAATCGGTAATAATACGTAAGGTTTAGGACTAAATTAGCACCAATAAAAAGTTTAGGACTTAATTGGCACCAATGCAAAAGGTTTAGGATTGAATTGGCACCAAAAAAAGGTTTATGATTGAATTGACACTAATGCAATAGGTTTAGGACTTTTTTGACACTTCTCCCTAGGTATGCATGATGGGATCCGTGATACAAATTAGGGAAAAATTATCCAAAAAGTACCAAACATATTATAATTGTATCAATTCAATTCTAAACTCTTTTTTTGGCCAATTGAATCCTAATTTTTTTTTTAATATTTGCATCAATTTAGTTCATTAGGCCAATTTTGACTAGTAAGGCTTGACCTTGCTAGTGGCCGGAGGGGCTACCATTGACAAAGGCAAGTGAGTTGACCTCGCCGGCTCTCGCCTCTAGCCAATCACTAAGATTTGACGACTTGGTGACGGGCTGGAGGAAGAAGGAAGAGAAAAAAAATGAGAAAGAAAAGACAAAAAAGGCAAAAGAAAATAAATACATAAATATATAATTTAATATATATATATACACAAATATTACTAAAAATTGCCATATCGGCTCTAGCAGTGCCGGGTAGGATAACCGGCATCTATGTCAATCATTTTCAACTAAAATTGAGTGGATGGACTGAATTGACACAAATACAAAAGGTTTATGACTCTATTGAAAAAAAAAATTTATAGCTAAATCGACACAATTGCAATAAATTTTAAACTGTTTTGGTAATTTTTCCACAAATTAAACATGAAAATATTAACATTCAATGTAAAGAAAAAAGGTTTTAATAACGGAAAGATAGAATGATAACAAAGGTTAATTAGTAAAAGCGTATTGATCACTCAAAAAATATTCACAAGAAAATCACCTTAAATGGCTAATCACTTTGATGACATATTTCCCTTTCATAATGTTTTCAAATACTGTTGTTATTCAGTCAATTGTCTTATTAATTTAACCTTTTGTGGATACATAATGAGTAACCCAAGTTTTGTAATTTGACCTTTTTGTTATTGTGATCTTTTTCTATTTTATATAATCTGTGTTCATCTTATTTAGTTTAATTTAGTGGCTATGTTTATTAAATTTTAACATTTTTTTTATTTCCAATGTAGTTATTAATATTTTTGTTACTTATTATAGTGTTTTAGTTTAAAAAAATTCACATTTTCGATACTTTTCATTTGAACAGCAATTAAAGAAAAAAAAAAGAGATTTCCTTAGTTATCAAAATTTAGGGGGTATTGTGCAATAGTTAAAAGTTCAAGGGCAAATTCCAAATTTTTAGGGGGTTTTTGTGTAATTTATGATTTTCCTTCTTTTTCATTCTCACAAAAATGTTAAATTTTCCACATATTTTCACTTCAATTTTCACCGTTTCCATTTTTAAAATTCCCCAAAAATTATATAAACAAGAATATCATAAAAATCTACATTTTTGTTTAAATTTCAAATTGACCCAAATAAATATTCAAGGTCACTTCTTCTATTTAACTATAGACTTTTCAATGGATTCATATTGATATAAGTACTCAAAATGTATATTTGTATGCCACAATATATATTTCTTCTTCTTACCAAGAATATCAGAATGTTGACTTTGCCAACCTAAGTATGCATGATGGGACCCGTGACACAAATTAGGGAAAATTATTGATGTGTCAATTCAATTCTAAACTATTTTTTTTTTTGTATTTATGTCAATTCAATCCATTTTATTAATTTTGATAGGAAATCGCCGACATAGATGCAGACTTAGCAAGTTTGACCTCGCTAATAGCCGGAGGGGCGAGCTTAACCAAATGCAAGTGAATTGACCTCGTTAGCTATCGCCTCCGGCCATTTACTAAGATCCAATGACTTGGTGACCGGCTGGAGGGAGAAGGAAGAGAAGAAAAACAGAAAGACAATGAAAAGATAAAAAAAAGAAAAAAAGGAAATAAATACATAAATATATAATTTAAAAAAATATATAAATATTACTAAAAATTATCCATATCAGCTCCGATTACGCTATGTAGGATGATTGTGTCCATGTCAATCATTTTCAACTAAAATTGAGTGGATGGATCGAATTGGTACAAACACAAAAGGTTTAGGATTTTATTGAAAAAAATAGATTTATGGCTGAATTGACACAATTACAATAAGTTTAGGACTGTTTTGGTAATTTTCTCCACAAATTAAACATGCAAATATCAACTTTCAATATAAAAAAAAGGAACTAAAAGATTATCATTAAAATTTCAAGGTATTAGAGGAAATCAACTAGGGTATTCAAATTAGGGCAAATCGAATTCTTTAGTAGGAATTCCACTTAGGTAAGGTTGTCTTCTTTACACGAGTGTTAACAACAAACGTGACAAAATTAAGCATGTCTCTAAGGGCCGCGTTTTTTCCACTCCCTTTTTCTAATACACTCCATTTTATAATATTTTGACCATTATATCCTTTGTGGGTACCACATTTTTTGCATCCGAAGGTTCAAATGTTGTGTCTGTCCTTTTATTAGGTTTCTTCCTTTTTCTTTCCTTGCGAGCCCCACTCCTCCTTCTCCTCTTTGTGGCTTAGCAGAGGCCCCTTTATGGCCATTCTCAAGGCAACGATAGGGACAACGGTAAACAACGACGGCCTAGAAAAAGAAGAGACAAATCCTCTGCATCGCACCAGCTGGAGCATGACCGCCTCCAATCAATCAACGAACCATTGCCATCCGCCAGCTTCCTTCCCAGGACACTGCCACTATTTTTCCACCTTCTTGACTCCCACATTTCCGACCCTGCAGCGAGCCCTCTCTCCACGATCCTCGCCGACCACTGTGAATGGTCAGCTCATAGTGCTGGAGATGAAGGTGGACTTCAAGCCCGGCTATGGAGATGGAGGTGCCAGCAGAGGAGGGGCGGTCTGCATCTGCCTTGTTATATCCAAGCCTCCTAGCCAGTCGTCCCTCTTGGGCTATACTTAAACTAAAATTGGGTGCATTGGATGATGGGATGTCCGAAGTCTCATGTATTGGATGCACGCAAGAAAACACAGAGAAGTAGCTACGAAGAAGACACCAAATAAAAGGAGGAGCACCGCATTCGATGCCAACAATGTGGGACGCGTAAAGGGATAAAGCGATGAAAACGCCGTGAAATAGAGTGTATTAGTAAAAGAGGGAGTGGAAAAAGCACCACCGTTGCTCCAATACCCAAATAATTCCTATAAGCATAAAAGAATAATGATAACTCATCCCAGATAAAACCCCGATATCTTATAAGCCCTACTCGACACTTACCCTTAGAAACCTCCAAACAGAATTTCTCCTCTCTTTCTTCACAGAGAATTGCTCGATGTTTGTACTAACTCTCCTTCTCTAAATGCCTCACAAGCTCTAATCAACCCCAACTAGTAGAGTGAAAGTGAGGGAGATCTAAAATGACCTCTTTGTTCTTTTTTCAGATAATGCAAGAAGTCCTAAATCTTATCATGAAAGTACAATTGAATCATAAAACTTTCAAAAAATGCAATCAAGTCCTAAAACTTGTCACGAAAGTCAATTCTTCTTCGGTAAATCAAAGAAATACATAAACATAGGGAAGCAAGGTATATAATCCATTCTTCTCCGATGCATGCCTTTAATCTGGACCAATTAGAGTAATCCATTGCGAAACACTTGTGATGGCTTTGAGAAGTAGTGATTATTTCTGGAGTTTGACTTGTAGATGGACTCTTGATTTTTGAGTGTCTGTTTGTCTCTTATGAACCCAAGCAACTGTTATGTCAGGCAATGTGGTTTGAAATATCAGATCTTCCATTTAGGTTGAATTTTCGAGCATGCATTCGTGTCCGAACATTAAACTCCATCACCCTTCATTTTGCTTTGGTTCTTCCACGAGAGTGTAAATGCTTGCCCTTGAAGTTGATCTCTTTCTCAACTTAGAATTCTTAATGGAACTAGTGAAATGCTATGTGGTTGGACTAGTTTTGTGACCCCAGAGACAGAGGGAGATGGAGGAGAAATTAGACACATGAATATCGTGTAACAAGGAGGCTGCAGTATCGGGATTCTTTTTAACTTGGGCCCCTTTTCCTTTGATAGGTGTAATCGGGAAGTGTGTTTGGCTTGGATGACCGAGGAGCTAGCTCGTAGAATGAGATGTTCAAATAAAAAAAGCCTTTGATTTGCCAGCAGATGATCTTTTCGATTTACTTGGATTCTTTTACCTACCTTTCCTCATTCTTCTTGTCTAGGCAATTTCCAAGTCAGGATGTGCTCTTGATACAAAAGCTTTTGTCAATAGCATAATTTTGAAATCTGAAAATCAAAGACTGACAGCTGCTCTTGCCTCTTTTTTCCCCTTCAAAAGCAAAAGTATGTTAAACTTGCTTGATCACCAATAAGGCTAATATGTTGAACTTTTGTGATGAATATTCTTCGTTCCAACATCATCACTATGATTCCAAAACTCGAAGCCAATCCCTTTCATGGGTTGGATCTAGGATCTACCCATGGGACTTTCATGGGTTGGATCTCTAAGACCTTTCTCTGGAAAAAGGGAGTCTCGCAAATAGGCCACCTAGCTGGCTACTATTGTTTGCTTGAAGATTGATTGAGTTCTCATCACATCTGGCATGAGTTGATACCAGTTAATCTATTCTTAGCCTTATGCTTCTGTCTTTTAATGATCTTCTGTATTGTTTGATTATCTGTGGCTTGGTGATTGTCATTGGTTGGATCCAAGAACTTCCCCGTGATAAATGAAGCCTTGAAATAGGCCATCTAGCTGGTAATTTTTGGATGTTTGAAGCTCGGTCACCTTTGCATTAGTTTATACTATTAAAGATACTGAGCTATATGCTTCTTTTCTTTTGATGATCCTCTCATATATATGAGTATTCTTGGCTCATCTGGGAGAAAGAGACTTTCCATTTTCTCATTTTAAGATGCAAATTTTGGTACTCACGTTAAAGGGAACAAGAGAATGCTATGAATGAAAGGTGGTTATATTCTCTCTTCTAATTTATTGATATGGAAATAACTAAACTATGTCATGTAGGGAAATGAGGCTGCAGATGCTGGAGGGCTCAACCCGGGATTGATCGTGCTGCTGCTGGTAGTCGGGATTCTATTGGTATTTCTTGTCGGGAACTATGTCCTTTACGTGTATGCTCAAAAGACCCTTCCTCCTAAGAAAAAGAAGCCAGTCTCTAAAAAGAAGATGAAGAGGGAAAAACTGAAGCAAGGGGTTTCTGCACCAGGAGAATAGAACACATGCTTCCTATTTAAAGGCACGATGTCCTTGGTCCAGAATTTTTCCTTTATCTGGCATTTAAGACACTATTGGATTGCCTTAAAGATTGTTTTACCTTGCTCTTGTTGGGTGCAGCTGGTAAAATAAGTTGCTAAAATGTTGTTTAGCCTAGGATTAATTAAGGAATGTTACTTGGACATCCTGTGTCTTTCCATATATAGTCGCAGCCACTGCAATCATCATTTACGATCGGTCCGTCACCCAACTGCTTGCTGACCTGCATTACATCATGTTGGAACTTGGCTTGCCATTGTTTCGGGGAGAGGGAGTTAGAGATGATTCTAGTGCGAGGAGAATGAACGTGCAAAGCTTAAAACTAGGGGAGGTGCCCTACAGACCCCACCTTCAGTAGGAAATGAGAGATTATGGGTTCCATGAAGAGTTGAGTGTTATGCTCGTGACTTTGCGGTTTCTTAATGTTGGCTACATAGTAGAATGTCACAGTTATCGGAAGGAAGTTGGTTGTTGACTACCGTAGGACATTTCATTTTCGACCTTGTAGGAAAGGGAGGTGTTCTGATTTGTGAATGGGTTCCCTCTTTTCTTTTAACGAGTGGACTATTCGGAGCAAGACAGGTATTCTTCCTGATATATCTGCCCTAGATTTCCATGAGCCATGTTGAGAGGATGTCACGGCTTTCAAAACCTGCCATTGATTGCTATGATCCCACGGGGGAGGATGTCAACATTGTTTGACTTGGGAATTTTTATCGCGCGGGACTTGAGTACGTTTTTAAACTGGTTTATCTGAATTTTGGGATGTAAAATTCGGGGGTAATTTTTGAGACGAAGGGAAAAAAATATTTTCTCTCAATTTAGGAAATGATGATGAGGAAGGTAGACTCTACTTTATTTTTCGGTGGCTACCGCGGGATAAGGCTGTATAGTAACGTTTCGCACCTGGGGTGAATTCTTGGAGCGTCGGCTTCTGCGTTGTCGGTCTATGATTCGCACAATATCTGTTAATCGGCTTGTCGGCAACGTACCCCTAGTTAATAGACATTGTGAGAAAATTAAGTAGGGAATTTTGCACCTCAAGTCCTCAACTTTTTATGTGCATATTTTAATTGAGTTCAAAAATTTCAATTGGTTTAATTTATTTTTTTTTTGTCCAACAATTGGTTTAATTAAGTTGCATGATTTATTTAAAAAAAAAAGTGCAAAATCGAGGGCTACACATTTCAATTGGTTCCATTAAGTCTTCAATGACTAACATATGTGCCCCATTTTCGTTCTCTTTCCTTATTCGAAAGGGATGGTCACGTAAATTATCTCGCAAAAACCCAAACCTCTGAAGGTGGGATCAAAGTTCCTCTTCTCCTTAATCTATCTTATATCCCAACGCTATCTTAGGAATAGTCAACCCTGGGTAAGGTATGTTTTGACCCATAGAATCTGCTAGTAGAAAGGTTATCCGGGCTAGAAGTGTCAAATAAATGGGTCGAGTCGGATTTGGATGGGGTTGAATATAGTCCGACCCATATTGATCCATTTAACCCGTTTTCATCCATTTTCACGCAGTACAAATTTTATGACCCATACCCAAGCCAACCCAAGCCTAACCCATATCCGACCCAACCCGTATAATTTAAACACATATATTTAACCGGATCCCGAAATATTTGTTTCATAAAATTAAAAAATGTAAAAACTATTTCGCCAACCGCCCATAGTTGCCGGCGTGGCCCACCTGTTGCCGCCGCTCACCCACCACCACCGCCACCGCCACCGCCACCGCCACTACCATCACCACCGCTTGCCCCCCATCGCCGTTGCAATCGTGGCCCACTCGGTGCCCCCCCCTCCCTCCCAAAGCACCCACTCACCTGCCGCCGCCTCCCTTCTCGCCTTCTAGACCCTTCTTCTTCGAAGATTGTATTCTCTGTATTCACCAATCGACACACCCACACTACTGTTTGCAATCGTGGCCCGCTCGGCGCCCCCCTCCCTCCCAGCACCCACTCACCCGCCACCGCCTCCCTTCTCACCTTCTAGACCCTTCTTCTTCGAAGATTGTATTCTCTGTATTCACCAATCGACACACCCACACTACTGTTTGCCCATCGGAGCGTGACCGAGAGAGAGAGAGAGAGAGAGAGAGAGAGAGAGAGAGAGAGAGAGAGAGAGAGAGAGAGAGAGAGAGAGAGATGTCATACTTATTGTCGCACCTGCACTTAGGGGTGTCAAAAAGGCCCGGGCAGACCCGACTCAACCCGACTCGACCCTCAAATTTAGAGTATTTTGGAGCCGGGCCTTGGTACTGTTCTGATAGGGGCTGGTGTCATTTTGAATGAGGGCCGGTGTCATTAAATTTTATTTGATAGCCCGAAAGAGCAAAGCCCACGATGCTAGGTCGCTCACTACACCGCTCACGTTTTCAAAACCCTAGTGAGAGAGAGAGAGAGAGAGAGAGAGAGAGAGAGAGAGAGAGAGAGAGAGAGAGAGAGAGAGAGAACGAAATGGAGATCGGTCTGCGAATGCGAGTGTGATGTCGACGACGAGGTATCACTTACCTTTGACCGTCGTCTTCCTTTTGATGACATTTCTTCTTCTTCACCGTCTTCGCCGGTGACGATCTCGAGCAACAGCTCTTGAAATCGCGAGGTATGCCGATACTTTCCGGACAATTTGCGGGACTTGATTTGAAGGGTTGGATCGGTAGCTTCGGTTGTGCTTGGTATCGGATGATTCATTGGGAAACCATTCTAATTAGTTAGCTTTTGAGTTATTGATGATACATCGCCTCAACAATCTTGATGCATCTCTTTAATTTATTGTTTTCTAGTCATGAAGATGTAAAAACCGCAATAGTTCTCTATGTGATATCCTTATAAAGCTATATGAGAGAGAGATCTCTCCGGTTTGTTGCGAATCCAATGGTGGTCACCATCATGATGTGAGCATTCCATTCACTTGTGATCGGTTTGAGGAAATAGAAGGAAGCAACAAGAGACTCGAGAGATATAAGCTCTCGGGAAGGATGGTTTTGGTTCTGTCTATAAGGTACTCATCTACCGATGCTCAACCAATCTTGTACTCTCTACATGGCTCTCTCGGAGAAACATCTATTTTCAGCTTACTTTATAAGTTAAAAGGTTTAAAAATACGATTCTTTTCTTGAATAGGAGTGTTTTCAAGGATTAAATTGTTCGAGAACCGTCTGATCTTTTGCCGATTATGCTGCCATCACGAAGAAGTAAAAGAGTTGTTAATTGTTATTGATGGAATATCTGCCAACATCACTTAAAAGAATCTGGAGAAGGTGATGCGGTTGGACTATATTTTTTGTGGCGTAATCACAAGGTGGGTGCCGCTCTAAATTCCTTTCTTTCCTCTGTCTCTCTCTTTCCGGGTGAATTAAGATAAGACTCTTTCGTAAATGGGTAGTACCGGAACAATTGCATAATCTTGCACAAGTCTTGCCACCTAATAAAGTGAAGTGTTTGTCCATCTTTATTCTTATAACAACAGTGGGTTCTTACATGTAGATATAGTCATGTTGGCTGATTTCACTAGTGATATGGATCAGCCATTTGCATTAAACAAAGCAACTCATTTGTTTAACAATGATTGGCATAGTTACATAATCCTTTTCATGTAGTAGTTTAACAGCATTGTTTCACTGGTTGTTTGTGACTTGAGAGCTTTTAGTAATTAATGTTGAATGTTTAAATTGTTAGATGTCCGAAACCGGTGATTCAAGTTCCACGGACAAAAAGAGGAGATCTACCGTGTGGGAACACTTCAAACAGATTCTTGATAAAGACAAAGCTGAATGTTTATATTGTGGGGCTAATATAGGCTGTGCTAGTGGTCAAGGCACCAGTTCAATGCATCGTCATTTATCCAGGTGTAAGGAATACCCATATGCAAATGTCGATAAAAGGCAAAGAAGTGCCTTGGGTCGATTTGGTGGGGTTGGTAGTTCATCTAGACCTTGGAAATTTGACCAAGATGTTAGTCGAATGGACCTAGCAACCATGTTTATCATTGGTGAGTGCCCTTTTAAGTTCGTAGAAAACGAGGGATTTCGGCTATTTGTGAATAGACTCCAACCGAACTTTGTAATCCCTACGAGGAACACATTAAGGCGTGACTGTTACAAGTTGTACTTGGAAGAAAAAAGTAAATTGAAGAAATATTTCTCCGAGACATCTCCAAGAGTTTGTCTTATGACCGACACATGGACGTCATGTCAAAATTTGAGTTATATGTGTCTCACCGCTCATTTTATTGATGATGATTGGAAGTTGAACAAGAAAATATTAAATTTTTGTCAAATCTCGGGTCATTCTGGCAAGATTATAGGAAAAGCGATTGAGAAATGTTTGATTGATTGGGGGATTTAAAATGTATTTTCTATCACCGTGGACAATGCGAGCTCCAATGACTTAGGGATTCAACATTTAAAAATCAAACTTAGCTCTTGGAACTCTCTAGTGTTGAGAGGTGAGTTACTCCACGTGAGGTGTTGTGCCCATATATTGAGTTTGATTGTGAGAGATGGGTTGAAAGACATGAATGATTCCATCATTAGAATACGATCAGCTGCGCGTTATGTGAGGTTTTCTCCTGGGAGATTGAGACGATTTAAGGAGTATATTGAGCTTCAGAATATTGAGTCCGAGAGTCTTATATGTTTGGATGTGGAGACTCGTTGGAACTCGACATATATGATGTTGGAAGCAACTTTAAAGTTTCAAACAGCTTTTAGCTCATTGGCATTTCAAGATTGCAAATTTGCTCAAGAGCTTTCTAGGTGAAAGAGTTGCCCACTAGTGATGATTGGGAGTATGCCGGGAAAAGTACACTAGAAGTGCCATAACTTGTGTACGGCGTTCACTTGAGTGCCATAACTTTCAAAACGTTCACTTAAGTGCCATAACTTTCTAAAATCGTTCACTTGAGTGCTACGTCGGAGCAAAATCGTTTACTTGAGTGTTATAGTAACTTTTCCGATGTGCGACGTCGGCTTTCCGACGTGCCACGTCATCTTTCCGGCGTCTACGATAACTTTTTCGGCTACCACATCAGCTTTTCCGGCTGCCATGTCAACATGGCACTCAAGTGAACGTTTTTTAAAAGTTATGGCACTTAAGTGAACGTTTTGAAAGTTATGGCACTCAAGTGAACGCCGTACAAAAGTTATGGCACTTCTAGTGTACTTTTCCCGGAGTATGCCCGTAGCTTTCTTCCTTTCCTGAAGTTGTTTTATGATACAACTTTAAAAGTTTCGGGTTCTTCTTATGTCACTAGTAATGATATGGGGAAGAGTGTGTATGGAATCTATGGAATCATTGACAAGTATTGTCATAATGAGGACACGAGTTTGCAAGAAATGGCTAAGAGAATGAAGATCAAGTTCGATAAGTATTTTGGCAATGTGAACAATATCAATCTTATCTTGTTCATTGCTTGTATACTTGACCCGCGGCATAAGTGGGGATATGTGAAGTGGATGATTAATGATGTATATGAAAGTAAGGACGCAGAAACTTTACGAGATAAAGTATTAACATCTTTGATGTCATTGTTCGAGCAATACCGCACCGGTGTATGCCCCCAAAGCATCTCGAGAAAAAAGAGCACAAGGATGGTGAGCACATCAAAGTCTCCTGTGGTTGACGCTGATTTATGACTGCAAAGTATCTTAGCCAAACCGGACAAGAATATTTGGAAGAAAAATCTGAATTGGACTTGTATTTAGAGGAAAGATGTGAACACTATAGCGCTACCTTTGATATCTTAAGTTGGTGGAAAGGAAATTCTTCGAGATATCCTGTCCTTTCTTCTATTGCTCGAGATATCTTAGCCGTACCGGTCTCGATCGTAGCATCAGAGGCCGCATTTAGCACAGGAGGTCATGTGCTTGATGTGTTTCGTAGCTCATTAACCCCAAGCATGGTTGAGGCTCTTATATGTGCTCAAGATTAGTTACGAAGCAAGGCAATTTCTTGTTCGATTGAGGAGGACTTAGAAGAACTTGAAAAATTTGAGTCAGATAAAAAAAATATAGTTGTAGAATATTTATACCATTTTATACTTCAATGGATATCTTAGTTCTCATTTTCATCGTAAATTTAATGCAGAGTTGCCCACTACAACCACCGAGCTAAACTTGACATCGATGCCTCTTGATGATTAATGAAGTTGGAGGTTGGTACATGTAATTTTGAAAAACTAAGGTATACACTGTTGTAGTTCTAAAAACTATCGCATAGAATTGTTGTTGAGTGTTGAATTTTTTTTTATCCTACTCCTTATTGAATATTCTCTCTTTTAGATTGTAAGAGACTAGCTCCTTCTATATTCACTACCTGTAATGTTTTGGATTCATTTCTTGAAAGAGACCGATAATAAGTTTGCTAAAATTCCTAACAAACTTTGCCAATATGTTTTGCTGCTTTTCAGCCCAGGGTTATATATGTTCTGTTCGGATCCGGGTTGAGACAGCCTGAGTTGAGGAAATTCTGCACCTCCGAAAATAGAGAGTCTTGAAGGACAACCCAGTTTTGCCTATAGAATAAGCCATTTAAACCATTCGGGCCTGGGTCTTTAATTGATCCCAACTGCTGCACTGCTTCTTTCACCTCCTTCATGGACAAATCAGCTGTTAATCTTTGATTCATGTCCTCCCCAACTACATGCGGGCAATTTTCCAAGGAAGGGTCAAAATTTCGTGGGCCAACAATGCTGTAAATATCGCTGAAGTAGAGGATGGTTTGGTTCTTCAACATTTCGACTTCGTGAACCCATTCCTCTTTTGGAGACAAACATTAAGTGTGTTGTTTCTTCCTTTTTAAATATTGTTTGCAGGATGCAATTGGTTACTTCATTGCAAAGGCACATCACCAATTGTTCGAGAAGTTCCTTCATATTGTTGTATAGTTTGCATTTGCTTAGCCATGGGGTTGCTCTATGAGGATTGACGATGGATCCGCTAGATTTCCAAGCTTCAAGACTAAGACCGATCCTTCCGGGTTCGGTGCCATGAAGCCAGAAAATGCAAGCTTCGGTGGAGCAAGATAAGAAGGAGGGCAATGGCTCTTTTGGTGATGAAAAGAGGAAAGTCTACACAAGTCCAAATCCTTTACACAACAGATGATCTCTGGAGGCAGAGTTCTGCCTTCTATGCTGCATCAACCTATGAATTGAAGCCATCTCCTCCTTGAAAAATTTGATTTTTGTTCTTCTCAATATATTTTGTTGGTATCTCTATTGATGAACATCTGTGGTTTGAGTATGTACTGTCTATAGTCCTGACCGGCAGCTATGTTTTCCTATCCTTTCAATGGAGTGTGGTTCTAAAATGACAATTAAAAAGACAATTGAGGTTTAGAAGGAGAAACTGTGGAATAGCTGAAACAAATTGGCCGGCGAGGATGGAGATATGGGAAAGTACCCGCCAAAGCTTCACATCTTTGAGATCATGGCAATTTCATAATTTAATTTTATCTCTCACATTCTTTGTTATAATTATCTATTGTTTTCTAGCCATAGCAGCTTTCTTAATGAGATTTCAAATCTCATAATATTTAACTTCATTCATCATTAATGTGTGGAGCCTTTTATGGGGCCTCACAAGACACAAAGCCGATGATCGACTGTCTAAGTAGGATTTTTTTCCCAGGATTGTCACCTCCTTGGCTATTGAATTTCGCTTCCAAAACAACTATTTAAAGCAGCATTATCCTATCACAAGAAAGGAAATTCCATAAGCAGAAGTTAATCAACACGACTGCGGGGCTTGAATGGAGTCACTTTTGCCAAGATAAAAAACCGTATCAACTATCAAGGCGATAATTAGAGTTGCTGCAATAAATAGAGTTGTTGGGTAACGAGTAAAACCGGGTTGTGTTCATTATGAGTGTGGTTTGATGTTTTAATTATAGAGCTTGATTTCTAATTCTTTTTCAAACTGTGAGAATTATATATATTAAAAAAAAAAAAAAAAGGAACCGACCCGACCCGACTCGACCCGAAGATCCGGGAAGCATGTAACTCGGGTATCGGTCCGGGTTGGGTCGGGCCAAGGTCGGCTCTATTAATTCCGGGTCAAACCGGGCCGGGTCGAGACCCGACCCGACCCGGCCGATTGACACACCTACCTGCACTCGGGTTTGGCGATGGATCCGGCCATCCTCGCCAAGGAAGAGCGCATCGTCGTCATTTGCTTTGGCCACAATTGGGGCGACACATGCATGCATGCAGGTGACGAGTGACAACCGCACTCTCTTCCCATCGCGAAATCACAATCCCTTCATGATTGACCTCGCGTGCAATGCTCTCCAATTCGGTTGTACTAGATGGCATCTGCAAAAGGTGGAATGCGTTGATCGAGTCCATTTGAATTTGCTCACATATGTTCATTGGATTGGTTGGGAAAGTTATGGTTGTGATTTTGACAGAGTAAGGCTAGACCATCAACCCCGTCAGTAAGAGTGAGGCGTTGGCCGGGTGGGCGGTGGCGGCGGGTAGGTGGTGACGACGGCATGCAGTCGATGGGCGGTGGTTTACAAGTGAATAAAAGTTTTGTTGAGAAGCCATAGGTCAAGGGTCGAAAATGGGTTGAGTTAAAATCAATATTTGAATAAGTTTTATAGGTCTAAATCCATATTTGAATCATTTTTTAAGTTTGTTGAACCCATATTTGACCCCAATGAATAAAAATGAGTTAAAAAGCAGGTCTCTCTAACACGGGCAGAGAACAAAAGAGGTAGCTTGCTTCTCCCCCTCGACTGATGGTGCTTTATATAGTGGTCAGCCTTCCTACTATAATGTCTCCTTGACCGAAGATCCCTTTATAATTCCTTTCTTCTTCTTCTTCTTTTTCTCTTTTTTTTGGTTCAACTTTATAAGTAAGGGTTCAAGACGAGAAAAAACTTGCGCGAAGGACGTTTTCTTTTTGGCCTTCTCCCATTACCCTTTCCTTCTATAGCACTTTTTGTTAGCCCAATGAAGTGGTAGCTGGGGGCAAAGCCTGCCTTTTTGCTTCACGAATGAGAGCAGATTAATTATGCAATTAAGTTCTAAACTTATAGAGAAAAGTGCAATTTAAGGATGTTAAGCGTACGCAATGTTCGAGTGCCGCATGCATAACACGACAATGTTGTTCATTAAAAGAATTTGATTGCACCATTTCAGAAAGTGTCGTATTTATTTCTCCATCCCTAATTGGAGAAAATTTCCTCCAACCACCTCTCTTTTTGTTGGGTTACAAGTAATGACCATCACCAACATGTAAGCTTAACTATTAACAAAAGCCGGTAATATCCATATTTGTAATTTTAGAATCAAAGATATGGTTGGAGGATTTGTTTTTTGTTTTTTTTTTTTTAACCAGAAATTACGGAAAATGAAGCCCTTTTGAAAAAACGTGTAGGATATGATTAAACAAATTGGAAATTTAGATTTCTAGTTCCATTGCACCTATAAAATTTAGGACTTCCGACATATGTACTCCCTTCAGCTTATGTAGCATCGTTATCAGGATGATCCTACGGTGGGAAGAATGGGGAACACGATTTGTCGAAGCGCTCAAGTCGAGGGACGTTGGTGTTGATTTGCTAGACACAATTAAGGGTTGGGACGAGTTTGAGATCTTATGGACGTGAAACCTGATGTCCTAACTCGATATGTATTACTAAATTGTCCTCGCCTTCTTTATAATCCAGATTGTATTTAGCAAACGAACACAATCATTCGACCCCACTAGACTTTTTGACGTTTTCTTGGTTTAATTGATGGTTAAGCTCGAAATTTGAACTCAAAGGATTGTTTAACAAACTATTCTTACTTTCCTTTTGGCCCCAAAAAAAAAAAAAACTATTCTTACTTTGTTTAAAATCTCAATATTACTATATAATTTTGCGGACCCACATATAAAATCAGTTGAAAATATAACATTTTCAGTTATAACCACACTTAAGCCTAGGTCCTCATTTCAGGATTTGTTTTTTGGTCGAATCTCATTTTAGGATTTTAGCCGTCTCAAACCCGTGCCACTTCCATCCCTGATCATCATCCCAGGCGTTGCTTCTCTATCATCATAGATGTGCACAGTGATCGTGTCCAACTCGTAGGGAGTTGTACAAGGAAAGTTTCAAAATAGTGTAATGCTGTCCAAGCCATATTATTCCTCAATCACTTTGTAATAATTCGAGGAATGCTAAAATTCGTGTGTTAGATTTTTTTTCACTTAGTAATATGCCTGGTTCTTATAGGTGCTTAATTGAACCCACTAGCTCAAATAATCACTTCTGGCGTCCATAATATGTTTAATAAATTAATTTGATAGATGAGTCTTGATATCTCTAACATGTCTCAATGTTATCATTGGAGTAACTATCGATTGAATGACGTTGTACTTGGATCTCTCAAATTCTTCAACCCGTCTAATGATAACACCATAAGAACTTGTTGCACTTATCATAAAAGTACAAAATATTTATACCCTCTCCTGTGCTATTTTTATCATTCTGGCAATTTGGAAAATTCTCAAATAAGGACATTAAGTACCTTCATTTTCTCAAAAAGGGGTCTAACAGACCTTGTTTCAAATAAGAACCTAAAATGTCCTCATTGTCTCAAAGAAGTATCTGACTAAGGGTATTTCGCTCAATTTACTTTTTATATTTTTGTTCCCTTTTTCTTTTCCCATTTGTTTTTTTTTTTCCTTTGTTGCGATCAGCGAGGACCCGATGACCCTTACCCGGTCCGGCGAGGGCTCGGTGACCCTCACCCAGATCCGGCTAGGACTCGGCCTCGCCCGTGGTCGGCGACCCTCTTTGCTGGCTGGCCACCAGCCAAAAGGAATGGGAAAAAAAGAAAAAAAATAAAAAATAAAAAAGCTAATAACGAAATGCTTTTGGTTAGACCTTTCGTTGAAACAATGAGAGCACTTCGAACTAAGTAGCACCGATATGTGACACGCGACACAACGCGACACGACACGACATGACATGCTGATATGTCATGTCATATCCCGAACCCTACGAGCACGCCAACATCCCATCCGGCCACACTTAAGTACAGTTTTCCCTGGAACTAATGGCCAACAAAATTTCGAACTAAACACGAATGATAAGCACATGCGGAAGCGAAAACAAATCTCCATATAAAACAATTAACATACGATGCTTTGGGACAATAAAAGAAAGCTTATATACATATTCACATATCCTTTACAACAGCTAAACCCAAGGCTCCAGAGGCTAATCGTACAACAAGCCTAAGACCACTTGTAACCAAAGAAATCAAGTGGTCGAAGCCTAACTTCTCTTTTAAGAAAGTACCCCCAAAAGTCAGAAGGGACGACTAGCCTAAGCCCCATTTCCACTATCATCCGAAGACGTCCCTAGCTCATCCTCTTCCTCCGGCTCGTACGGGGAATGAACAACTGAATCTTCGGCATCCATCATATCTTCATCGTCTAAATTGGATTCGGAGATCTCGACAACCTCTATCTCCTCCTCCTCCTTTTCTTCCTCCTCAACGGTCGGAGACTTAGGTGGGGTATTCTTCGACTCGGTGGCGGGGGTACTACCTTCGTCCTCGACAGGTCCAGGATAACACCAAGTCGGGATCTCATCCCTAGGAACTCGGTCGGGTTTTAGAGGACTAGAAGTTTCACTATCTTACCGAACATACCACGACTCAAAAAGATGGTGTGTCAAATTGTCCATTCCTTCATCGATCCAAATTGTACTCCCATACCTAATATACAAGGTACCTTGTCTCACGGGAAATTCATCTACGGACGTGTCAATGTCCTTAGGGATATCGAAACGCTTAGGCGACATACTTCAAGGTTTAGGATCTGAAAAGGTAACCCACGATGAGATGAGAATAAATCTCGATAAGAAAGTTCCTAAACCTAGGTTAGAGCGATAGTGCCTCCGGATACATCTTAAGCAAACAGTTCTCAAACAAATCCCAACTCAACCAAAAGTACACAACATAATGCAAGAAATAAGAGCATATCATTCCTCCAACTCACCGCGCCTTTAATAAGGCAAAGTTAATCAAAAGCCCACGTAATACACATTAGGTTACAATATAAGGACATACCCGCGTAATAACGCCTCAGGCCACTATAAGAGTCCGGACCGGCGTCATAATACTTTAGGTCGTATAACTCACGTAATAATGCCTCGGTTTAGTATCCCGCGTTTAATGCATCGGGATAAATACAAAACCCCACATAATAATGCCTCAAGGGATAATATGATCTTATATACACAAATTCCGCGTAATAACGCCTCGGGGTATAATATGGTCTCATATACATAATACCTCGCATAATAACGCCTCGGGGTATAACTTCCACAATCACACTTGATTCTCCTTAGAAATGACCATATATCGATAATATTCACTCGAGCACTCGATCGAAACCACATGATCACATCAAACCTTCCGATCAACCAATCTAAACCACACGATCTTGCTAAATTTCCCGATTAACGGATCGATACCACACGATCTCACTATATTTTCCCGATTAACAAATCGGAACCACACGATCTTCCTAATCCTCTCGATTAACGGATCGGAACCATGCGATCTTCCTAAACTTCCCAATCACTCAATCGAGATTACACGATTTAATCATATTGAAGCAATATCCGATCGGGACCACACGATTAACTCATACTAAAGCAACGATCAATCGGAATCACCCAATTAAATCACACTAAAACAATCAACCAATCGGGACCACATGACTAAATCATCATAAAGCAACAATCAATTGGGACCACACGATTAAATCACATTAAAGCAACGATCAATCGAGACCACACGATTCAATCACATTAAAACAACGATCAATCGGAACCACACGATTGAATCATCATAAAGCAATAATCAATCACAGCCACACGATCAAGCACTTGATGAACTCATGAAATCAAAGCCACACGATCTCATCATACCACAAAAATTCGGTTAAGCATCCAAGATCACAACCCAAGAAATTTCCAACCAAAACTCTCCAATCTAACACCATTAGCAACCTAACAACCTAATCAAGGTTTAGAAACTTGCTTACCTTGAATTCTAGCTAAAACCTATGGTTAAAAAGCTGAAAAATTCGAGATCCAAGTGGCGGCACCGACGATAGCTCCTCGGCGGCATTCGGCTCCACGGCGGTTTCCGCGACAACGGGCGGTTCAACGGTGGCAGCTGGTGCTCCGGTGGTGGTTGGCGGTTCACGGCGTAGCTGGTGGTGGCTAGAGGGTGGTTCGGTGGTGGCGGCGGTAGTTTGGTGGTGGTTCGACCGAATGAGGGAGAGAGATAAACGTGAGAGAAAGTTTGTCCAAGAATGAAGAAGATGAAGAGAATGAGTAGATAGAATAGGTTAGGATATTTTTGGGGTGAGATATTTACTAGAATTATTGGTCTTGAAATGATGAGACAAGGACTTGTGGGGCTCACCAATAATTCACTCAATTATCTCTCTTAAAACACAAGAAGGGCACTTTGGTAATTTTGCTGCACAAGTGGACACCTAGCCCATTAATAATTCAGCCACTAGGGGGGTTAAAAGATCAAAATGCCCTTTGACCAAAATAGAGAGATGGGCATTTCCTAAGGGTAAATGGGTCTTTTCCTATTTCCAGTCTAAATTTCACTTTTCTTAACACTTTGGGGTGAACCGCAAAATACCCATACTCCGGATGAGGCGACTTCCAAAACATTGCTATTGGAATTCTTGAAAGTCCAACGTCCAATTCCGAAATCCGATTCATGGTTAATATCGCCCAATTGCAACTTCAATGTATCTCGAACTAACAGACGGTTTTTAGGAGTTACGTGTATCGACCCGTGATTATTATCACGTTTGAGAGTTACTCGAGCCATGGCGACCTTGGTTGTCATGTAATTGCGAGGGTCAATCACTAGTCCCGATGGACACGATCATTAGAAAATGATTTAGGGACTTTCGGAATCTATACATGGTCAAACAGAATCACCCGTGGTCCAATCGTAGGGTATTCACAAATCGTCCCTTGACCTCTCTAGGATCGGCTTATAATGGTCCAAAATATTCCCTCGACAATCCTTATGGCCAAAGAGTCAATATAGGATCAAGTTCTTAGGTCCACGTACTTGATTTTCCTAACTAGCCATTCCCTATTGGTTAGTCTTCTCAAAAGTGATCAAATCTGAGTGAAATTTAACTGAAATACATCAATGAGACATTTCATTTATTCACCGCTTCGAAAATGAATCGAAATTCGGGATGTCACACGTCATTATAAAAAAAACAAAAAATTTTGACACATTAGAACACGTCGTATGTTAAATGTATATTTTTATATATACATGATAAATTATCATGTATATATGAAAATATCGGTGATAAGTTTCTTCTTCTTCATTTTTTAGGATTCATGATTAGATTTTTTTTTTTTTTTTTTTTGCTGGCTAGGTACGTTAATTTTAGTGTGGTTGAGTATAAGACTTAAGTATATAAATTTTGATAAATTTACATTTTGATCCCTAATTTATTAAAATTAAAATCAATCATGTACATGTCAAAATGGCTTGTTGAGATATTAGACTCGCGTGTTGCTGGCGTGTTTGAAGCAATAATCACGTATCAATCGCATTGGCGCGAGTATCGAGTGTCGGACACTACACGAAGGCTCTCGTAAAGTGTTGGTGCTTTTTAGACTTTAAGCCCTCATTTGAAATAAGATCTATTTTAGGCTTTTGAGAAAATAAAAGTACTTCGGGCCCTTAATTGAACTTTTTCCTTGCAATCTTACGGTGATCTATCACTTAAAAAGAGAGACTCTTATACTACTCTTAGACTAGGTTATACCATAGAAAGAACCCCACTCATGATTGATCTTAAAAAATATACACCAAAAAAGAGTTGAATATTACATATAGAATGCAATCACCTTTCAATTTTTTTCAATTGGTGCAATCTGAAACAAATATAATCCATCCTATACGTTTCAACAGGAATAATAAAATTTCGAGCACTTACTATGTCTCAAACCTTTATTGAAGTGTACAATTTGATACATACCGTTTAGGCATTTTTTAACATAAGCTAGTAGTACTGATCTAATTCATTTGAAAGGACTTGACTTTATTATCAAAAGAAATGTTTCGTGGCTCGATTGCATTCCGTGATCAGGTTTAGGGAATTTCAATGAACTTCCTCGTTCATCTTCAAAGTCGTCAGTGTCATTTTTGGGCAGTCCAACATCCACAGCAGTAAGCAAGCACGCCTAAAAATTTCCACCTTGAGAGAAGCAAAGCAGAAGCTACGATAAAGTGAATAACCTCAACTGTGTAACAGAGAGGTATTACCATATAAATGCAATACATGATATACAGAGCATTTATTTATAGCTGGTTAAGACCAAGCATTACATTTCATCACCATTTCTTTAGTACAATAGGAGGTCGGATAAGTCCACAACTGAAGAAACCACACGTACAGTTTGCGCATAGACAGGCTGGTTTTCACATAGATGTAGAACACTTAAGCTCCACGAGCCATAGACTGCTCGCCTGGGGGAATCATCACCAAGACTGGATGTGCATTGAATCCGGGATGAGGAAGCCTACGACGGAGCTCACGTCCCTCCTGGCAAAGAGCGCAGGGGTGGCATAAGACATGAGTTAGCATATCGCACCCCGATTCACACCGCTCTCGCTGCACCTCGTCCTCCACACAACTTCCACAGCATCCACATGACCTGTGAAGTGCCTCACAGCTACCCTGTTTAGGTAGCAAACACCCACGAAGCATATAGTCAGTCGTCTCTTGATTCTGTACAGTTCACTATGAGACAAGGAAGAGCTCTCAAGTAAACCAATCTCCTATGTATAGACCTCATAAAGCCGCATCCAAAAGTTAAATCTATTTCCGGATTACAAGGCGATCTGCTCTTGCTACCTTGACCTCAAGCCAATCATATTTGGAGCAGCAATCCATCAGATTCATTCTGTATTGTTCGAATGATGAACAAAACCCAGCAAAAAACTTTCGTAAACTTTCTTCCTTCCTAAAAAACTGACCCAAATTACTCTCGTAAACCAAACCATTCCCCACAAAACATGTTGTAGTGACTCTGGTTACACTAGTTATTAGATTTGAATTGTATTCCTGCGTAAACCTAAATTACCCATTTACACTTATTTCAGTAAATACACATTAGGCACTCATCCCCTTTTATTTAAATATCTAATATCTCAGTTTCATTTTCAATAAACCAGACCAAGTAACTGATCCCAGGAAGTCCTTTAACTGTTTTAAAATCTCCACATTAGGCTCTTGCACAAAGAAAAACCCTATGATACAACAGTATATAGGTCTTGACCATCACTTTATAACCTCTTCACATATTCAATATGCTTAGCATAGAAGATAATTGTTGCCATACCACTATAGTCATCCCAGGTCCTCTTCAGATGTATGAGCAGCAGTAAGAAATGCATATGTAAAATGCTATAATTATGTAAGCGTCACATGGATAAAAAGTGTCTCTCGGCAACATATTACATAACAAACATTTCTACTTTAATCTGACATACAAAACGGGATACTTCAAATGATTTTTTTTTTTAAAAGATAAGAAACAGTTTTTGATATGAAAACACTGTTGGGATGGTGGTTAAAGATAAAATCAGGTACTTCAAAAACAAAAATCAACATAACCTATTATCTTGAAAGTAAATGATTAATTAATTATATTTGTCCATAATCAGAAAAGAAACTCTGTTTACCTGCAATTTCAGATTAATGGAGGGAAATTTCAACACCACAAAATGGCAAGTCTCTTCTATTAAAAACACAATATGCATTTTCTTCTTCTTCTTCGTAAAGAAATCGGTCGTGATTCCTTGAACATTTCCTCAAGATTACTCAGAAAATCCAGTCTCAGAGGTGCCAATTTTTTAACTCAAAGATGGTCTTGTAAATGATAGATTTGTACATTTACCAAAGTTCATCTAAGTTTCAATATGCATTGCACTAAACTTCACACATCTGTACAAATCCGTTGAATTTTGTCCCTTTTATTTTTGTCCACTAATTATATAAATATGGAATAATTATTATACACTAATAGCACTCTTTCATATTTAAATATTAACATTCTGCTTTGGGTGGTCGATAATTTTTTCCACATGATAATCCATGTTTAAGACAATTAAGTTCATTTCACTATATTGGATTTGCTTATTCTTATTGCTAGAAATCAAGTGAAGAAAATGGACCAAGAGTATAATGCCATCCAGGGAAAAAATATCATGAGGCAATAAAAAATTAATAAGTACAACTAGTTGTAAGACTTGAATAACATTGTTTAATGAAAATGATGTAAAATAAACACTTCACAGTAAGCGTAACCTAACATCGTCTTTTATGACAAGACATTTATACAAACTAAAAAACAAGTTAAATGATTTTATTGTTTCTCAATTAAGACATACTTAGAAGTAAGCAAACATCCTAAGTTGTTGCCTAGTTCTTCAAGAAAACTGGTTCAACTTTCGGAAAGTCATGGAAGCTCCAATGGAGCGTCTTGTGACCTTTTAGAAATACATACAGTTGAATAAGTGAAAGCTGATTTTCAGGGAATAACTAAGGCATATTTTTACAATTTTTGTCGTCCCAGCTCTTCAAAATAAATGCAAATTTATTTGAGGATATTAATTTTTACTGTTGAAGATTAAACAAACACCTAAATCATATAAAGTAAATCGATTCTATTAAACACTACACAAATTTAATTTTGTTTCCCAAAATGCCTATTCTAGTCATATTTACAGGACAGCAATCATGTAGAATAAGGCAAGAAAGTTCAAGCAAAAAAATTTAAGAAGAAATTAATTGGCCAATGAGGGGGCAAAGAGCTTAAGAGGAACCAGCATTGCCCATCCCAAGTGGGATAAATTGGGGCTAAACAATTTGTCGCACGAGGATCACAGCCGATTGCATAATTCATTCGCAATTGCAAGGGTGGTGAAGAGACGGATGCTAACGAACCTGTTGGGCCAGCATCAGGACAGATTGCATGATTAACTCACAAGATGGTCCAGAGAAAGGGTAGACCCTCATGAAGACGATAATCTGTTAGATCCTCATGATGACTATAATTTCTATTGATGATGATATTCGCAGATCCTCCCTTAATCTACCTACTAGCCGCTATTGTATAAAATGAACAGAAATATAAGTCTTCTTTAAATGGGGTTGGAGTGATAAATTCGGCCAAATACTGGATGTATTTGCACATGCAAGGGGAGGACGGAAGGCATATGTCAGGCGCAGTACAGGGCCCAAGCCCTGCCCACCCATTGCTAACCCTAAGAGTCATAGCAGGATCAATTGTATTTTCACAAATCATGGGCACTCATCAGGCTAATCTGTTGAGATTGACTACTTTAACCAAACATGAAGTGACGTGTCAATTCACATCATAACCTTGAGATTTCCTGATTCAACTAAACTACGTTGTGAGTACCTCATGAATCCAACATTACTTCCGCAGTTAAAAATAAAAAATAAAAAGCATCAATCCTTGGAGGAAAAAAAAAATGAGACGTTGGCACAGTTGCCTTCCAAAAGGGCAGACGTAATACCAGTAGCTTCACCAGAATGTGCGACTAGTGGTTTACTCAGTCAACAAACTTATCTCATGATAATAGGAGAAAGTGCCAGGGAAGAATAGACAGGTAAAAGAATTACTTGCCTCTAGATTAAACTTGCGACGAATACCAGTGCGGCTAAGAAATGAAAACATGGGTGCAATGCAGTTGAGACCATAGAAGGCGTTTCCAATCAGATAAAGGCCAGCATAAGACAAGCAGTGAGTCGCAAAAGTCCCAGTAGTGCTTCCAAGTCTCTCAACATTAGTTCCATAAAGCACACACGGAGCAACGCTTCCAAGAAGACCTAGTCACGTCATGATAGAGAGAGAATATGATAAAAAGGATCCATAATATCAAAAGCCTCTAGAAAAGGAATACAAGTAGAATGACCTTCAATATAACAAAAATAAATTAAAGCTGGTAGCAATATCTAAATAATTAACACAGTTCGCCTGGGGAATCCCTTGCTAACATATTCAACTGGATAACCCCATCTGTGCTTTCTTTGAAAGCAGTTATATCTTCTGATCTAGAAATCAGCAAATATAGTACATTCAATAAAATTTTCAGCAAGCATAGTCTCCACCACTTAAACACCGAAAATTTCAAACCTAACATAATAAAATGTGATTTCTTTAAAAGATAGTAAAATTTCTTCCCTCCCACTTTAGTTTCCTAGAGTCATCCACGAAATCTATCACAACAAGAAGATTACAATTTCAGAAGTTCAGAACCTCCATTAAACACGACTAAAAACTGGCCCACAAAAGGAAAAAAAAAAAATAGTAAAACCCTCTCTCGTCTAAAGATTGTACATGACCTACAATGCATCATGTCCCTTAATAGGTACTCATTAAATCAACAAAAATAATTCGCATGCAAAGGCAAGGAATTATAGCATGGACGTTGTGGAAGTGGGGTGTGACAGACATCATGTGAGGGGTTGAAGGCATTGTGGTGTGAATTTTGTGACACTTGCATATCATGGATGAAAAATAAAAATTGATTTTTTTATTAAAAAACTGCAAAATTCTAACTATATAACATATAGTTAAACACAAATATAAATTTCTACTAGAATAAGCTTAATTAAAGTAGATATAGAAAATTCATAAGTCCCGCCGCTTCTCTCTCCACTCTCTTTTGTTGCTCCTAATGGAGAGAACACAGCTAAGAAAACAGAGATGTATCCCATCGATCAGACCAAAACCCACAAATCTTTCAAAAGCAGACCAAGACCGATCAAGATCCAAAACCCGCAAATCCTTTATGATTTTCACTTCAATATGCATTTTAAGAGAGTGTCCACCCAGTTTGAGGAATACAAGTACTCACATCTGAAATCAGAGACTTTGAGAGCTCCGTACACTTGTTTTCTCTTCAATCTTAAGTTTGTTTGAGCAAGACTGGCCACTTAAAGAGAGAATCCAAGGTGGAATGCCCTGAAAAGTCTCAATATTCTCTGCATCTTCGTTGATAACGGGCGCTACGACGTTACAGGCTGTTACGAAACCATCAAGTAATGGCTGTAGAGGCTACTGTGGTGAATTAAATGAGTACAGCCACCGTGGTGCGCAACAGATGCAGCAGCTGCCGATACTGTTACTCAAAGGCCCTTAAGACCGCTTTTTAATTACTAGCCAAGGATCTCCCAGATAGTAAAGCCAATTCGATCTAATTTCAGCAATAAATCGCACCAACTAGACAAAATCCCACCGCCAAAGCTAATTCAATCTAATTTCAGCAATAAAATCGATTAGAAAGCACGACTAATCCAGCACCAAACCAACAAGTCAATGACCAAATTCATCCACAGATACCGCAAAAATACACCGCCAAAAGGCAGCAATCACACCAAAATCCCTACTCAGGAATCTCGAGAGACTCACAAACTTCGAGATCGCTGCTGCAGAACTCGTCGTTGCGGCCGAGGCAAGCGAAGAGGCTCGAGTTCCACTGATTCCGCTCCATCGGCTCGCCCATCACGCTGCCGTGAGCCAGCGGCAAGCCATCAGCGGTCCAGCGGAATCCGCCGCTGACGGGGACCAGAACCGGACCGTTCGCAGCTGGAGGTGGCGCGGCGGCGGCGTCGGTCACCTGGCTGGGCTTCTTCGCATCGTCCGCGACCTCCTTCTCCAAGAGAGGGCTCGATTCCTCGAGACTAGGGCAGTTCTTCTCGTCGATCTTCGCCATTTTCAGCGACGGTAAGGATTATCAAGATCTCGAGAGCGAGAGAGGATGGCTTTTGTTGAATCCGGGACGAGCCGAGGACAAAGAGGTTAAGAAGTCGCTTTCCCTTTGTTCTTCGAGACAAACCGCGTGAATTTATTCGAGACAATTGACGCTGGTTACGAAGCGCCGAAGCGGAGTCGTTGAAGAAATTTACACATTTCTCCTTAGACTTCAAATTCTTACACGTGGCAATTTCAGGAAACCTTTTTAAAAAACAAACAAAAATAAGCTAATGAAAATTGTTAAAAATTGATGAAAATATTGATAGAACTGATAGGACATTCTAAGAGCAAGAAACACAGTTGAATAGAAAGGGGGAAAAAATATAGAAAAAAGGTTTCAATAACAGAAAGATAGAATGATAACAAAGGTTAATTAGTAAAAATGTATTGATCATTCAAAAAATATTCACAAGAAAATCACCTTAATTGGCTAATCACTTTGATGACATATTTCCCTTTCATAATATTTTCAAATATTGTTGTTATTCAGTCACTTATCTTATTAATTTACCCTTTGAGTGTACATAATGAGTAACCCAATTTTTGTAATTTAACCCTTTCGTTATTGTGATCGTTTTCTATTTTATTTAATCTGTGTTCATCTTATTTAGTTTAATGTAGTGGCTATGATTATTAAATTTTAATATTTTTTTTATTTCCAATGTAGTTATTAATATTTTCTTACCTATTACAGTATTTTAGTTATGGAAAATTTTTTAAAAATAAACAAAAATAAGCTAACGAAAATTGTTAAAAATTGATGAAAATATTGATAGAACTGATAGGACACTCTAAGAGCAAGAAACACAGTTGAATAGAAAGGGGGAAAAAATAAAGAAAAAAGGTTTCAATAACAGAAAGATAGAATGATAACAAAGGTTAATTAGTAAAAATGTATTGATCATTCAAAAAATATTCACAAGAAAATCACCTTAATTGGCTAATCACTTTGATGACATATTTCCCTTTCATAATATTTTCAAATATTGTTGTTATTCAGTCAATTATCTTATTAATTTACCCTTGGAGTGTACATAATGAGTAACCCAATTTTTGTAATTTAACCCTTTCGTTATTGTGATCTTTTTCTATTTTATTTAATCTGCGTTCATCTTATTTAGTTTAATTTAGTGGCTATGATTATTAAATTTTAACATTTTTTTTATTTCCAATGTAGTTATTAATATTTTCTTACCTATTATAGTATTTTAGTTAAAAAATTCAAATTTTCTATATTTTTCATTTTTGCAGCAATTAAAGATAAAAAGAGATTTCCTTAATTTATCAAAATTTAGGGGATATTTTGCAATATTTAAAAGTTCAAGGGCAAATTCCAAAATTTTAGGGAGATTTTGCGTAAATTTAAGATTTTCCTTCTTTTTCATTCTCACAAAAAATGTTAAATCTTTCGTATATTTTCACTTCAATTTTCATCATTTCCATTTTTATAATTTCCAAAAGGTAATATACACAAGAATATCATAAAACTCAACATTTTTGTTTAGATTTCAAATTGACCCTAACAAATATTTAGGGCCGTAAACTCTGTTTAACTATCGTATTTTCAAAGGATTCATATTGATATAAGTACTCAAAATGTATATTTGTATACCACAATATATGTTTCTTCTTCTTACCTAGAATATCAGAATGTTGACTCTGCCAACCCAAGTATGCAGGGAAAAGTGTCAAAAAAGTCCTCAACTTATTGCATTAATGCCAATTCAGTCCTATATATATATATATATTTTTTTTTTTTTATGACCGAGGTTCCACGCAGCCGGCGAGGGAGCACAACTAGTCCTCGGGAGGGGCTAGCGTAGGAGCCCACCACCACGACCCCCCACTTAAGACACCGGCGCCGAGGAGTTTTGAACCCGGGACCTCTCGTGAAAGGAACCGAACTCAAACCAACTCAGCCACCGATCGGTGGGTCCTAAATATTTTTTTGGTATCAATTCAGTCCTAAAATTTTTTTATTTGTGCCATTTAAGTCCTAAACCTTTTTATTAGTGTCAATTCAATCATAAACCTTTTACAATAGTGCCAATTTAGTCCTAAAAATTTTGTATTTATGTCAATTAAGTCAATTCGGCCAATTTTAATTGAAAATCACTGGCATGGACATTAATTATCCTACGTGGCACAATTGATGCTAACATGGATTTTTTTTAATATTTTTTTTGATATTTTAAACAAAAAAATACTTAAAAAATTATTTAAATATTAAAATTATATTAAAAAATGTCCAAGTTAGTGCTAGTCGTGTCATGTAGGACAATCGATATCCACGTCAGCGATTTCTCTGTCAAAATTGGTCGAATTACTCAATTGGTATAAATATAAAAGATTTAGAACTGAATCGGTAATAATACAGAAGGTTTAGGACTAAATTAGCACCAATAAAAGGTTTAGAACTTTAATTGGCACCAATGTAAAAGGTTTAGGACTGAATTGGCACCAAAAAAAGGTTTAGGACTGAATTGGCACCCAAAAAAGGTTTAGGACTGAATTGGCACTAATGTAATAGGTTTAGGACTTTTTTGACACTTCTCCCTACGTATGCATGATGGGATCCATGATACAAATTAGGGAAAAATTATCAAAAAAGTACCAAACATATTATAATTGTGTCAATTCAATTCTAAACTCTTTTTTTTTTGGGCCAATTGAATCCTAATTTTTTTTTTTATATTTGCATCAATTTAGTTCATTAGGCCAATTTTGATTGGTAAGGCTTGACCTTGCTAGTGGCCGAAGGGGCTAGCTTTGCCAAAGGCAAGTGAGTCGACCTCGCCGTCTCTCGCCTCTAGCCAATCACCGAGATTCGACGACTTGGTGACTGGCCGGAGGAAGAAGGAAGAGAAAAAAAAAAGAATGAGAAAGAAATGACAAAAAAGGCAAAAGAAAATAAATACATAAATATATATACAAATATTACTAAAAATTGCCATATTAGCTCTGGTAATGCCATGTAGGATAACCGGCATCCATGTCAACCATTTCCAACTAAAATTGAGTGGACGGACTAAATTGGCACAAATACAAAAGGTTTATAACTCTATTAAAAAAAAATTATAGCTAAATCGACACAATTGTAATAAATTTTAAACTGCTTTGGTAATTTTCCCACTAATTAAACATGCAAATATTAACGTTCAATGTAAAGAAAAAAGAATTTAATAACATAAAGATAGAATGATAACAAAGGTTAATTAGTAAAAGCGTATTGATCATTCAAAAAATATTCACAAGAAAATCACCTTAAATGGCTAATCACTTTGATGACATATTTCCCTTTCATAATGTTTTCAAATACTGTTGTTATTCAGTCAATTGTCTTATTAATTTAACCTTTTGTGGATACATAATGAGTAACCCAAGTTTTGTAATTTGACCTTTTTGTTATTGTGATCTTTTTCTATTTTATTTAATCTGTGTTCATCTTATTTAGTTTAATTTAGTGGCTATGTTTATTAAATTTTAACATTTTTTTTTATTTCCAATGTAGTTATTATAATTTTTGTTACTTATTATAGTGTTTTAGTTAAAAAAAAACATTCACATTTTCGATACTTTTCATTTGAACAGCAATTAAAGAAAAAAAAAAAGAGATTTCCTTAGTTATCAAAATTTAGGGGGTATTGTGCAATAGTTAAAAGTTCAAGGGCAAATTCCAAATTTTTAGGGGGTTTTTGTGTAATTTATGATTTTCCTTCTTTTTCATTCTCACAAAAATGTTAAATTTTCCACATATTTTCACTTCAATTTTCATCGTTTCCATTTTTAAAATTCCACAAAAATTATATAAACAAGAATATCATAAAAATCTACATTTTTGTTTTAATTTCAAATTGACCCTAATAAATATTCAGGGTCACTTCTTCTATTTAACTATAGATTTTTCAATGGATTCATATTGATATAAGTACTCAAAATGTATATTTGTATGCCACAATATATATTTCTTCTTCTTACCAAGAATATCAGAATGTTAACTTTGCCAACCTAAGTATGCATGATGGGACCCGTGACACAAATTAGGGAAAATTATCGATGTGTCAATTCAATTCTAAACTATTTTTTTTTTTTTGTATTTGTGTCAATTCAATTCATTTTATTAATTTTGATAGGAAATCGGCGACATAGATGCAGACTTAGCAAGTTTGACCTCGCTAATAGCCGGAGGGGTGAGCTTCACCAAATGCCGGTGAATTGACCTCGTTAGCTATCGCCTCTAGCCATTTACTAAGATCCAACGACTTGGTGACCGGCTGGAGGGAGAAGGAAGGGAAGAAAAACAGAAAGACAATGAAAAGATAAAAAAAGAAAAAAAGGAAATAAATACATAAATATATACTTTAAAAATATATATAAATATTACTAAAAATTATCCATATCGACTCCGATCACGCTATGTAGGATGATTGTGTCCATGTCAATCATTTTCAACTAAAATTGAGTGGATGGACTGAATTGGTACAAACACAAAAGGTTTAGGATTTTATTGAAAAAAATAGATTTCTGGCTGAATTGATACAATTATAATAAGTTTAGGACTGTTTTGGTAATTTTCTCCACAAATTAAACATGCAAATATTAACTTTCAATAAAAAAAAAAAGGAACTAAAAGATTATCATTAAAATTTAAAGGTATTAGAGGAAATCAACTAGGGTTTTCAAATTAGGGCAAATCGAATTCTTTAGTAGGAATTCCACTTAGGTAAGGTTGTCTTTTTTACACAAGTGTTAACAACAAACGAGACAAAATTAAGTATGTCTCTAAGGGCCGCGTTTTTTACACTCCCTTTTTCTAATACACTCCATTTTATAATATTTTGACCATTATATCCTTTGTGGGTACCACATTTTTCGCATCCGAAGGTTCAAATGTTGTGTCTGTCCTTTTATTAGGTTTCTTCCTTTTTCTTTCCTTGCGAGCCCCACTCCTCCTTCTCCTCTTTGTGGCTTAGCTGAGGCCCCTTTATGGCCATTCTCAAGGCAACGATAGGGACAACGGTAAACAACGACGGCCTAGAAAAAGAAGAGACAAATCCGCTTGCATCGCACCAGCTGGAGCATCACCACCTCCAATCAATCAACGAACCATTGCCATCCGCCAGCTTCCTTCCCAGGAACTCTCCTTTTCAGGTCTGGCCCCGCCACTGCCACTGCCACTGCCACTATTTTTCCACCTTCTTGACTTCCACATTTCCGACCCTGCAGCGAGCCCTCTCTCCACGATCCTCGCCGACCACTGTGAATGGTCAGCTCATTGTGCTGGAGATGAAGGTGGGCTTCAAGCCCGGCTATGGAGATGGAGGTGCCAGCAGAGGAGGGGTGGTCTGCATCGGCCTTGTTATATCCAAGCCTCCTCCTAGCCAGTCGTCTCTCTTGACTCTTGGGCTATACTTAAACTAAAATTGGGTGCATTGGATGATGGGATGTCCGAAGTCTCATGTATTGGATGCACGCAAGAAAACACAGAGAAGTAGCTACGAAGAAGACACCAAATAAAAGGAGGAGCACCGCATTCGATGCCAACAATGTGGGACGCGTAAAGGGATAAAGCGATGAAAACGCCGTGAAATAGAGTGTATTAGTAAAAGAGGGAGTGGAAAAAGCACCACCGTTGCTCCAATACCCAAATAATTCTTATAAGCATAAAAGAATAATGATAACTCATCCCAGATAAAACCCCGATATCTTATAAGCCCTACTCGACACTTACCCTTAGAAACCTCCAAACAGAATTTCTCCTCTCTTTCTTCACAGAGAATTGCTCGATGTTTGTACTAACTCTCCTTCTCTAAATGCCTCACAAGCTCTAATCAACCCCAACTAGTAGAGTGAAAGTGAGGGAGATCTAAAATGACCTCTTTGTTCTTTTTTCGGATAATGCAAGAAATCCTAAATCTTATCATGAAAGTGCAATTGAATCATAAAACTTTCAAAAAATGCAATCAAGTCCTAAAACTTGTCACGAAAGTCCATTCTTCTTCGGTAAATCAAAGAAATACATAAACATAGGGAAGCAAGATATAATGTCTAAAGTCACATCTCTAGCTCGTAAAGAAGAGCTATCAGCCATATCGTTAAGCAAAAGATGCCGAGACAAAAACAGCAAAGTGCCATAACTTTCATACGGTCTCACTTGAGGGCCATCACTTTTTCTCACTCATTTAAGAATTACAAAATTAGAAAAATCAATCACTTAAATGCCATTGGCAATTACCTTGCCGAAAATGCGAGTTGGACCACAAAAAATCTGACGTGGCCAATTTTCGTAATTTATTCAATTTTTTCAAAATTTTTGAATTGTTTATTTTCTAGCTACCAAGAGTCCCCGGCGATCCTCGCCGGCCGCAAAAGGCCTCGCTCGTGGCCGCTCGGGCCGCGAAGGGTCCGGGTGAGGTCATCGCGACCTCATGCAATCCGGAAAAGGCCGTCTCACCTACGGTCGGTGGAGGTTGCCGGTGACCCCCGTCTACATTGAAAAAAAAAAGAAAAATAAAATAAAAATAAAAATAAAAATTGAAAGTAGCATTTATATAACCATCAAAATGCACATGGCACATTTGTTTATTTTTTAAAAAATCCACATCGAATTAAAAATTACGTAAAAAATTCACATAGGTCGATTTTCCGGAAATGACACGCAAATGTAGAAGGAGATTCAAACTTGAGATATCTTGATGTAGAAGGAAACCCGAATTAAGAAGGAACAGACCTAACATTGAGTACATGGGAGAAGGATATTATTAGGATGCACGTGTGATTTATGTCAAAGAAATCTCAAATCGGATAATTGGTGCGGTGTAGAGTAATTGATATATAATAATAATTAGATCATAATTCATTAGCTTAAGCTTCTTAATGAATGTGGTTCCAACTCGATCTATTGACTGGCTTGATGAACTCGCCTTTCTTCTTCTTCTTCTTCTTCTTCTTCTTCTTTAAGATTTTTTTTTTTTTTTTCAATTTGGAAAGATTATATTTAGCAAAAATAGGGTGTCAGCACAAGACGTTCAAATAATGATGTTGAGACTTTTCGAATGAGCCTAATATCACGAACCTGAGGTTTTGATCCCTGCCGGTGCCTGAGACTCAGATCTACGAACCAGCCGTTAGTTGGGCGACTTGAAACTTTCAAAAATCACCATTTACCATAATGCAATATCCACAGATTTCCCAACCCTCTCAAAAATGGGCTGTTGGCCTTGAAGGATCAAGAATTTATTTCCGAATTCTGGTGGCAATATGTATGTCAAAAGGAATAAGCCATTTATAACATTTAAAACTTGGTCAAACCTTAGTCAAACCTTGGTCAAAATCTAGATCAAACTTAATATATCCTTTAAAATGGTGGTAATATTTGTGATGGTTCCAGAAGTAGAACCACATCCGATGCATGTAGGATATGTCACAAATACTTCAACAAAGCAAGATCTAGAATACAAGCCAAAAGGGCAAAAAGAGAGTACACTAATCAAACGTATTCATTTGATTAAACTAATCCTAACCATGATTAACGTGATTGTGCTGAGTACAGAGCCATAATGAAAATAATTAATAATGCAGTTTACACATTTAGTAAAGATTTTTACAATTTTTTAAATGTACGTAAAACTTATTTAATTGTTCTAAAAAGTAAACATCAATATAAACCGTTCTGGAAATTTTTGTGAGGTAAAGACGAGCCTGTAGGAATTTTCGAACCAAACCGAGGTCGGGAAAGGGGCCCACACGCCTCGCACGCTCACCGACGCCGATCGGCCCCGAGCGTGCCTTTAGGGGCCTATGGGGACATGCCGTGGCACGTGCGACAGAGTTTTGAGGAGGACGATTGTGCCACGTGTCATACTTCCATTGGTCCACGTCATATGATGCGGGTGCTCCACATCAGCATTCGAAGTGACCTCCCCACGTGCGGTCACATCGCAACGCGGGGGTCAGCTTTGTCGTGGTCGACAGGCTAGTGTCTCCTTCCTCGCGACTAGTTTCTCATGCACTTTCTCGGGTCACCGTTTTTATTGCATGAAAAATATTTGCACCGGAAGATGGCCTACTCCTCTAAAAAAAAAAAAATTTAAAACTTTAAGTTCACTCCCAATTTTATCTCGAACTTTTTTTTTTATCTAAAAAAAATTATGAACTATGGGTCTAGTCCCAATTCTGCCCAATACTTTTTTTTTTTTTCGTCTAAAGAAACTCCTAACTATAGGTTTAGTTCCAAGTCTATTGCAAACTTTTTTTTTTGTCTAAAAAAATCATAAAATTTCGATCTTATTTTAAATTTGCCTCCGTTAACTCTCTTTTCAAAAATCGCCATTAGTTGTTCGATGTTGATATTTTAATGTTGGTAACACAATCCACATTAGCAAGACGATGGAGAAAATTATCTCCGGAAGGAAATTGTTCTTCGATAAGAAAATTAGAAAAATTAGGGACGACTAACAACGATTTTTGGACAAATTGTTAATGGGAGCGAATTTGGGACTCGAGTTAATGTTCATGGTAGATTTGACATCACACCTAAAGTTGGGGTTGTTTTTAAACAAAGAAAAGGTCGGGACAGATTTGGGCTGGACTTAAAAGCCAAGGTTTGTTTTTAGACAAAACAAGTACGAATCAAAATTAGAATTGGACTTAAAATTATGAAATTTTTAGGGAATTAGGCTCAGGAAGATAATAGGCCTCGAAAAGCTACAGCATTTTCATGTTTGGATAAATTTTCTTACAAACTGTCGGGCGAAATCGACTCAAACTTTTCTGTGGATCATTCAATTAGTCATGACTAACGTGAAGAGTGTGCAGAAACAAGGCCGCTTCCACTTTCCAGAACATGCCATGTTCTGTCCTTCAAGGTTGCGATGAGGAAGTGCACGCTCATCACCATTTCACAACCATGTTATCACAACGGAATATGCCCCTCAAATCTTGCTTGCTTGCAAATTTTTTCTAGGATCAAAAAACCCTTTTCCGGTGGAGGATCTCTCCGGAACCCGACCTCAATTCTGTCAAAGAAATCTTAAGAAAACGGACTCGCTACACATGTCGACCGATCCCACATGTTGCGTGCGAATACTTTTGCGAGCACTTCTCACCTATCCTTTCCTGACTTGTATGCCCAATGTGATGGGCACATCCTTGTGCATTTTGAACAAAGAGGATGTGGTAACATCCTCCATTAGGGAATATTTGAGTGCGTCGGGCCGGGTTAGGGTAAAGCTTATATTAGGTGGCCCAAAGTCCGAAAAATTCTATCAAATATCACTATCGTGATTAAGCTCAATCTCAACATGCACCAAGTAAGAATTGTGTAGACGGGTCATGTTAAAAATTGTTGACCCTATCTCTAGTTGTGTTTGTGCGCGAGTGTGACTAGCTGTGCTTCGTCAACGCGGTGCTATCATCCCTAAACTCTCTTCCAAATCTCTCCGTTTTTCTTTTCTTTTTTTTTTTTAGGTTGCGTTTGTGTCACGAAAATTGAATAATTTAAAAAATACTTTTCAAAAATTGATCGCTTGTATCACTTGAAATAATTAGCCAATACATAGCATTTTTATTATGAATAAGAATTTATGTCTAAACAATTTCGTGGACGATAAAAATATTTTTCTTTCATCCATTTTTTGTAAGTGATTCAAGCCATCATTTTTTAGGTTTTATCGGATTATAAAAAAAAAACATCTTCTTTGGCAAGGCAAGCTCATTGCCTGAATTAAGAAGTGAAAGAGCCCGATCAGTTGTTATTGCGCCAAGAGCGGTAACTAAATAATCATTGCCACTAACGCGACCAAGGAAAAAGGGATAACAACGAAGTTTTCCGGAAAAATGCGCACCCTTTAATGTTAATATGCTTTTTTTTTCCCTAAATCTAATCTATATTATCAAGTACTCACGTCAATTCTGAAGTGGTTACGATGTTGCAGTTTTATAGTCACATTATTAATTGTATCTACACATTTGATAGAAGGACCAACATGAAAAAATTAAAGTGAATCTAGAACCTCATCGAACAAAACAAATCTCAATGGTTACACTATAGTAGAAAAAAAAATTATTGTTGATGACATCAAAGTTTCATTGAAGAAATTTGAGAGCCTCTGGCATTGCAGTTTGCGTCATGTGGTGGCTGTTTTTGTCCATTTTGAGAAGTTTTTGGGTGCTTTTCCATCATGTCATCTGTACATTTAACATTAGACCCAAAAAAAAAAAAAAAAATCTGTATACCTGACCAATCACGAAGCACAAAATGAAAAACGCCAAAAAATCTCAGTGAGACAGCTTTGCTGGGCCAGTGCCCTATCTTTCAGCAACCACAAAGAAGCCATGATAATAACTGTTTTTTTTTTTTTTAATGTTTTCAGGAAAATTGTTCCAAAAAATTCTAAATCGATTACAGGGTGGTCGGTTCAGTCCTAAACCTTTTAATTTTACCAATTTAGTCCTAAACTTTTTGATGATTTGCCAATTTAGTCCTAAATATCTTAATTTTGTTAATTTTGTCTTAAATCTTATAAAGTTTTGCCAATTTAATTCTAAATTTTTTAGGCTGCGTTTAGTCGTTTGGATTTCTAGTGACTAAATAGGATATGATTAGAAATTCTAGAATTTTGTCATATCATATCTATTGTTTGGTGAACTGCAGATTTAAAATCGGATATTTTTATATTCATTGTTTGGTGTAAAATAGATATCAACATAAATGACATAGATGCCCCACCACGATCGCACTGTCGATGATATCAAATATTTCGCAACTCATAGTCCTAAAGTAATGCCTCCAGTAACCCAGAGAGTCGAACTTCATGGCCATGGCTCAAAATCAGGCCAAGAATCAAATGTTGCATGGTCAAGAACCTCCACTTGTTTGTTTTTGGTCCAAAGATGAAATTCTTAATGATGGTTGTATTCACCTATTTTCGCAATAATAGCTTGTTCTACAGCATGGTAACATAGTTTAAAAGCAGACGAAGACTTATAAATCCAGAAGTTGTTCCTTATGATGATAAGATGAATATCCAACAATCCAAATTCAGGGAGGAAGAAATATATCTCACGTTCAGTCTAGAAATGACTTTTCACATGGCAAGGTGATTGCCCATGAGCAAAACGGATATGCCAGATGAGGATAAAACGTTCGACGTGATAAAAAAATGCTAAGAATTTCAAGCATTAACATCTGAAAAAACCATTTTTAAAAAAAAAAAATCTGACAAAACCAAAAAGAAAATAAGAAAAAATTGCATATGCAACACTTTACCCTACCCGAGATTTTTCCTAAGCAGAAGCGGAGCAACGCTGCTTGAAAAAGAACACTGGAAAGAGAGGATCGATGAGAGAGATAGATCGGAGTTTTTTCACTTGATCTCTTCCTATTTGATCCAACCCAATAAAGGAAAAAACAAAAATCAAAATACCAGGTGCTAGAACAACCAAGATTTCTTGGATTGAAGCTTGAACTCGCCGGAGTTGGAGCTTGAATTCGTTGGATTACATCTATGGAAAAGAAGACGGTTCAACTTTGGCTGCTTTCGTGAACTATTTTCATGAAACTTCGATGTGAAAGGAGTTGCATGTGAGAACGAAGGAGAAGAAAAAGGATAATGTATGGTTTTATGAAGAATAGCTAGATAAAGAGAAATTCTATTTGGGTTTATCCCATCCTTTTCCCTAGGATTTTTATGTCCGGGCTATATTTCCTCTATATCCGACTTTGTTCTATTCTGGACGGTTACTAAATACAGAATAAGATAAAACATATCATATCCTCACTTTTATCAAGATGACTAAATGCACCTTAAAGTTTTGCCTATTTAGTCCTAAACCTATACTAGCAAAAAAGACTACATTGACATATTATAAAAAAGGTTAGGCCTAAATGGGCAAAAATTCATTTTAAGATTTAAGATTAAATTGATACAATTGAAAGGTTTATGATTAAATTAGCTGCCATACAATAGTTTTAGAACTTTTTGGACAATTCACCCCCCCGCCCTTTTTTTTATAGAACAAGATGGCTACATCAATTAGGCGATAATTAAGCACTTGAAGAGACTAATTAAGGAGGGGAAAATGCAACATTTAACAAGAGTTTCATGAATTACATTGCAGAGTTTCTTAAGGGAAAAGACTTCTTGAACCTGTAGCTTCCCCAGTATAAAATCTACAACCACACCAAAAGTCACTCATTTAAACATTAAAAACAATTCTTGAAGTACCATATTAATCTGTCTTCACATCACTTAAGAATAAAACCTCGAGGGAGGGAACTTCTTGGATCCCCACCTCTGCCTTTACATACCCACAATCAAGACTTCCTGACACTCGTCACATGATGAGAATCCACGAACTTGTTTCTAAGTCTGCAAAGGAAATGCAGCGAGAATTTAATAAGCGAGCACAGCCGTACCCGGTATGGCAAATAATGAATTCGGAAATTGGCAGATGATAAACTTTTGAGATTTTCTAGGAACACTACTGAAATTCACTCGGGGCACTACTTTGCTTCCAATGGCAATCGAAACTCCAGTAATTTTATTGGTATGAATGCAGTATTTCGCGGCTTTTCAACTAATTCCAATCGGAGTGTTGCCGTTCCTCTTCTACACACGGACCGAGTAATTACTAGAGACATACGGATTCATCTATTCTTAGGGAGGCCATAAGAGAATACACAAGTACGATGATTCGAACTTTAAATGAGGAGAAAGAACTTACTCTAGAGATACCCTTTAGCGGTTAAATTCCTAATTTGCATCTTTGGCTTGCCATTTTTCTCTTTAAAAAGAGGACATATTGAAGAATAAATAAATTTGATATTTCTTTCTAGTGAAAAAAAAAACAATTTGATATTTCTCTTAATAAATAAATTTTGTAAAACAGTCTTTGTTGGTCTAGCATTATTCTGCATGGTAGATTTTGAGTTAGGGTTTCACGAAGTAGCGAATGTGATGCAGAAATTGTAAAGATTGATAGATAATTTCTGGTTAAACCCCGAGCGACACCGAACAAAACTAAGAGCACCTAGCTTATCAAATTATCTATCGAGCCATGAAGAACATTCAACAAAAGACAGAAACAAATCCACTACCCGTTCATAATCCCAGTTTATTATAACATTTAAATTGCCGCAATTCCTCGTTTAACAGAATGACTTTTTACTTAGAAAAGCATGATTAGAATTGGCAATTAGATGTAGGTGGACTTACACGATTATTTGTATCGGTACTCTTCAAGTTCTTGAATTTAGGTGGTGGCTTGGTGCTTCTCTGGTGGCTCCACGGCCTCCGGCGAAAATGGGTGGGTGGAGGGATCGAAGAAGAGTGAGTCTCGGGACCTCTATAGTCGATGTCATACACCTCCAAGCCGTCCGATCCATTCGAATTCCCTATATCGACACGATGAAATCAACCATACCATTCTTGATGACGGCTACCACTAAATCAATTGCAAAGTCTCGGTCGGATATCATCATCTATAAAGACAGGGATTGCGCAAAGTTTAGACATAACCGGGTCCAGATCCGACAACTAATTGAAAAGGGCGAACTTCATCACCAGCCACACCCAAAAACTTAATTGAGGCATTGTAAAACCATGTTTTCCGGCCTTTAATGGTGATCATATGAATTTTGTGATGTTCTATAGAGAGAGAGAGAGAGAGAGACCTGTGGAAAAGTGAGGCGAAGAGAGGAGGATGAGGAGGAGGACGACGGCCACGGCGGTGGATTTGACCTCCATGGATTGATCTCGAGACGGTGCTATACTGCAATGTTGATGCTGGACTGGGGTAGATCGCGCAAAAATATGAATCGGGCGAAGGAAGGAGAAAGGATAGGCGCGGAATTTAAGGCGTTGGGGTCACGGAAAGAACCACAGCTAAGGTTGAACTTCACCTTTCTGAGGGCAAATTGAAACCGTCGCCATCATGCACAGCACGGAGTGGCAACGGTGTGTTGACAGGGAATTTGTTGGGCTGGAAACATTAATGGGATGCAACTGCACCACGTTCTAGGTTCTCATAAATTCATCCATTCGCTTTCATACACAGAGGAAAACATTTTCCTTAATAACAAGAATGTGCCTGAACATTTTTATTAATCATGGAAAATACTCTTCGGCTACTACATTTTTCTAAGAGATTGAAGCAATGAATTTCTTTCTTTCTTTCTTTCTTTCTGAATTAGTGAGTTTTCCGAAAACGATAGCATTTTGAGTGTGCAAATGGAGAGTCCTCTTAACAATTCCAGCCAGAAGGACAGAGAGAAAGTTGAGTAGGTGGGGGAGGCAGGGGGAGGCAGGACCGACGCACTCCTATCGCCTATGCATATCGTCGTAGATGATGGGTGTTATCTAAATTGACAAAACGAGTCATGTGCTTTGAGTGTTCTTTTTTGGTATGGATTTTGTTATTGTTTCTTGTGCATTTGTGATGTCAATATCTGTGTGGTTTTAGTGCTTGTAATTAGTGATAAGAGAAAGTGTACAAGAGTGATAGCGGTACGTGAGTCTTGATACTGGTATCTATTGAAAAGGCGATGCCCAATCAAAGGGCCGCTATAGTACCAATCAAAAAGACAGTTGTCGGACACTTGACGATTACTAATGGTTTCCAGTCTTGTTGTGGGTGTTAGTATTGAGAGTGGACCTAGGCTTGAGGATAAAGCTGAATTACTATAAATTTACTAGCAATACCTTATATCTCTCACTATTAGCTTTGCTTGTTCATTATCATCACTAATATTCATCAACAACACGCGCACATGAATTTTATATTCAGTTTTTGCTATTGTTTAAAGTTTTAACTTGTCATATTTCGCAAAAGTTACTTATCCTTCCCATACGACATATTCACCCCTCTTTAGGTTATATTGTTAGCACCGACACCTTATGCTAAAATGGAGGCGAACACCATGAAGATCTCTTGATATTATTAGAGTGGGTTGAAAGAGGACATACTTGGAAAGCAACAGCAGCAAAAAAGTCCACATGTTCAGCATCGGTGACAGCACCAGGCGTTCAACGAAATCTGATAAAAAAAAAAAAACCTTCCCATAGGAAGAACTTAGGTAGAAAACCAGCTGAGGTCCCCTAGGAAAGAAGAAACAATTAATTGATGAAGACCAAAAGTTAATAGTAGCACCCAGAAGGCCCAAATTTAGATCCCTGTCCAGACTGTTAGAATATTCTATTGATTCTGTATATATTCTAGAATTATTGTTGTTTATTCTCTAGGATCGTTTCCTCGTAGATCAGGCTTCATTGTACCTATTTCTTTTGGCTTTGCACCTCAATACAATACACAGCTCAATTTTCTAGATCTTTCTTCTCTATCAAAAGCAGCTAAATGGAAGCGTTGTATTAATAATAGTGGTCTCTTTCCGGGTAGAAAATATTTGATCTCGGGATCTCATCCTTCAGGTACCATTCATAAAGAATCCACATAAAAATGAGGGAATCCCCTAAATCGCTGGGACTCAGCAATCCAAACATCTATAATGGAAGACTTTTGGAGAGGAAGCTTCTCTGCTGTTGGGCGGGGGAAGAAACATTGAAGGATTGCTGGAATTTGCAAGTGTTGTTTGAAACAAAGACCGATACTCTATCGAGAAGGTTTTGGAGATCAAATTAGGAATTGCTATCGTGCTCGTCGCCGTCTCGCAAGCTGTGCTATCCGAGCTTAGAAATATCACTCGCAGAAGGATATCTGGGAGACCTGGGAGCCATGGAAGGACGAGCGAATCTTGGAGGCCAAAAGGTTTTTAGACCAGGTGAGGGATTAGTGTTTAAGAGTGCAGACAAAGGAAACAAAAATAAAATCTTGACTGAATGTGTACTTTCCCAGAACAGATCCAGAGGGCGGTGATACGGACACGTTCCACAGTAGCAAGCTACACAATCAGTGGGCCTTTCCATTAAAAAAATTAATTTAAACTGCGTTTTAATTTAGCCAAACAATCGAGAGAAATAAGCCTCCATGTCTCATCCCTGGTATCTTAAAGAGACATTCTACTTAATATCCTCACTAAGCAGCTGATATGGGACTCCTTTCTTCAACTTATATACCTCTACGTCTCATCCCTAACTTCTTAAAGAGACTTTCTATTTGTCTGTCTCCCTCGCCACCGATGTGGGACTCGTGAATCTTAAGATATTGTGTTTTAGTTTGCATCTTCTCAAGTCATTTTGCTTTTATCTCTTTCCTTCACCACCAATGTGGGACCAATTCTCGGACTTTTTTTTAAATTATTTATGAATTCGAATCAAATTAATTTGATTGAAATAAATGATAATTTATCACGTATATATAACTATATATTTAACATATAAAGTGCCTCAACGCAACGAAATTTTCAATTTTTTGAGAAATAACATGTCGGCCTATCGTGTTGCATGTCGACACCACTTGGGCAGCGATCTGTAAAGATAAGATTTGTACCGTGGTGGGTCGTGAACCAGATCGATCGAAACAACGTGTCAAGATATTACAAGGCACCTAATTGGGCACAGAGTACGAAGCGTCAAAGGAGCGAGATCCACCCCTAGCACTGTTCATAGGACGGAAACCCGTACGTGACTGGTGTTTCTCTTTAAAAGGAATTAACGCACATCGATGACGACGATTATTGATTGGTTGTCGATATAGGACCACAGATGGGTAACGATAGTCGAGAAGAGTATCGACTAATAAGGACAAAAGATTACCGATCGAGGCGTCAAGATGAAGTGGAACTCGTAAATGGCATCAAGATGCAGTTACGAACTTGAAGTTACTGAAGAACAAAGGAGGGGAAATTGTGAGTAAGTAGAAGGCGATTTTAAAGGAACAACCGCTTGCGGACAGGATCATATAACATCATGAGAGTATGGGCACGAGACTTTCAGAGATGAGGGAACATGGCTACAACAGAAGAACTGCTGAGGGACGGTCATGACATAACCATTTTAAATAGGCTCAATACCAAAAATGAAAAAACCTCTAACTTTAGCATTTATGATAATTATATCCAAAACTTTTTTTTACCTCATAAAAAACCTCCAACTTTTATTTTTGTCTCACTTCTACCCCAATTTTTTTTTATCCCAATTCTACCGACCTAGTACAAAAAAAAAAGACCCCCAATTTAGCATAAGTCCCAATTATATCCAATTTTTTTTTACCTCATAAAAAACTTTCAACTTTTACTTTGTCCTAATTCTACCACCGTTAGCCTTTTGTCCATAATTACTATTAGTTAATCATTCCTTACATATTGCCTGGAGATACAGAGTCACTCAAGACGGCGCTTTTCGTATTCTTTTCGGCACTCAACAACCTAAAGAATGACTAGACATGGAGATATTTGGAAAAACAATCTAAAGTCTCGTCATCCCCAAAACCTACTATTTCTAAACTTCGAAGATTCATTGCTAAGTTCGACAGGAAAATTCGAGCCACGTAAGAGGCTAACGGTGATAGAATTGAGGTAAAAGTAAAAGTTTGGGTTTTTTATGAGACAAAAAAAGTTTCGGATATAATTGAGACATATGCTAAAGTTGAGAATTTTTTTTTAGTATTAGATCGGTAGAATTGGGACAAAAGTAAAAGTTGTGAGTTTTTTATAAGACAAAAAAAGTTTTGGATATAATTGCCACAAATGCTAAAGTTGTAGAGATGTGAAAGCATGGTCAAAACTGTTTAAGAACTGCTTATGGGCAATTATGTTGTGAAATCACAAATAATAGCTTCCGATGAAGACCCCCCGACCTGCACAAGCAAACAAAACCCGTTATCTTTTGATTTTCGTTCAATTCTTGTATCACAGTTGTAGTTTCCAAATATTTCATCATCGATTAAATTACAATGTGTATCTTAACAGTAGCTTTCAACTCTTCATCGTCGATTAAACTCAGGCGTTGTATCTTTATGTTACCAAGCTTTGTTGTCGATTTAATGCCGGCAAAATTTGTGCAGTTTTGATTTTGTCAAAGGTGTATATATTGGTCCCTTGTGTTCCTGTGATATTTTCTGTCCGACATCGCCGTAGAATTTGTCTCCATTTAGAAAAAACCATAGAACAACTTTCAGTGGAAGATATTCCGTCTTCAAATCCAATTCGGTCGAAATATCTTTTTGGCACATATGGTGAGACCAATATGGCTGATTTGAGGAAGTACAATGGTCAGAATAATGAATCAACTGGATCTTGACAATGTCATCGGAAACAATCAGTACCACAACACATCAATGATAGGATGATACGTTCTGAGTCATCAACCGCTCAGGCAGAGACATAGCAAAATCAAGGAGGAGATTTCAACATCCCAAGATAACTTACCCAAGAGCAGAGAAGGCAGTTACAGCCACGTCCAGTGCTGTTAGCCACTATTAAAAGGATGTTTGAAGAACAACATAATGACCTAACTAACTACATGAAGGAACATCTTTCCACGCTCTAAATGGTCTAATTTCATCCGGACCAACTTAAATGAAAATAGTAATAACAATGTGGTAAATCAAAACGCGCAACAAAACACACCTCGCCAAATGTGGAGAATGTGCGGTCAGGCCAACCCGTGCTCATGCCAATAACGTAAGGCCTGTTGGGATAGTGCGTCAACCTAAAATAAGATACATTCCTTAATAGACCCAACGTTCCAATAGACAACCAAGCAAAACAGCCATCTCCGCCTAAGTGGCAGGACGGTCAAGGGCCCCTTAAGAGAAGCTGTAGTCCATCCTAATCCTATATATGATCCTCAGAGACTTAATATTGTAATTGATAATCAAGGCAGATAACCGTACCTCCCTAGAGGCAGCATGGTCAGGCAGTCCCCGGGCAAGATCCCCAAAACATCCGACTGATAGTCGACCAAATGGTATGATGCATAGGGTGTGACGGGGGAACCATTAGGCCCCTTGTATAAAGCCATATCCAGAGTGGGCTGACACGATACCTTATCTTAGAGTTATACAACTCCCGATTTCGCTCTGTTTAATGGTGAAGATGATCAAACGACAGTCAAGCATTTACTGTTCAATGCGGTGATGCAACTCATGAGGATTATTGAAAATTAAGGTTGTTTCCGTTATCCTTATTCAAGACTGCCTTCACTTGGCATACCACTTTACCAGCTAATTCTATCCGGAATTGGGAAGATATGGACACACAATTTCGTGGCCAATTCTACAGATCGGTCCCTGATGTGACTATTGCAGACTTTGCCTATATTAAGCAACACAGTAAGGAGTCGGCGGATTAGTATATCCCTCGATTCTAGAAATCAAGAAATCGGTGCCTTGTTTCAATTTCGGAGAAACCTTTTACTGATTTGGCTTTTGGTGGTCTCAAATTTGTCTTGAGGGTAAGACTAGAGGGTCAGTCGTTCAGTGAGTTGTTCCAGTCAACAACGAGGGCAATTAGGCTTAAAAATCTTTCAAAAGGTCAAGATAAAAGGCCATATAAAGACTATAAACGTGATGGCTTTTGTGGAAAGTTATGAATCCGAAGAGGAGCTAGACCAAGGAGACAATGTTCAGATTGTTGTGGCTAATATGACCATCCGCAAACCACATGTTTGTCAAGCTTTGAACCCGGTCAAGGTTAAAGAAAGATTTAAAGAATTAATCATGGCTAAAACAAAGGATACTCAATTTTACTCGTACAATTTGTACAAAATAGACGAGATTTTTTCACTTGCTTTTAAAAGATGGCCTGATAAAATTGACCGAAGGCTAAACTACACCATGCAAGGAAAAGTTGGGAAAATGGGCAAGAAGCGATCCAACAAGTTAAAATCAAGTTTGCTGATGACAAAGAAAAAGATCCCATGGAGACAGATGCCGACCCATTTCCTCAAATAACTGGGATGGTATCAGCTAAATTTAAAGAGAACAAGCCACAACTGTCGATTTGTGCGCTTGTTGTAAACAGGAAACAGGTCCAAGCTCTTCTACTCGAGCTAAAGAAAAGATACAATGAGAATGGCATCCAGGCCAAGGTTGGAGAATTCATTACCGTCCGAGCTACCTCGGTGATGTTAACTTTGTCGATCAAGCGCATCGTCTTAAACTGATCGATGGAGTTATCTACACTCAAAAGTTGTGGAAATCCCTTTGAAGCGAAGCTCCCTCGGGGAAAATCCTTTCTCCAGCAAGCCCTCACAAGTCTGGTGTTGCCGCTACCCCTGCGCCAATCACCGCCACCTTGCTTGCAGCAACACCGGCGTTCTCTAGCAGAGAATCCATCGGCTTACCTTTTCCCTGCCGGTTTTATAGCTATTGCTTCCGTTCTTCATCTTTCCTTGCGATTTTTACCTTTCCTTGCGGTTTCTCTTGCTATTACTGTGGTTTTTAACCATTTTCCTGTAGTTTCTCAAGGTTTCGGCCAAGAGCGGTGAACCGCCACCAATCCAAGTTCTTGGCGGTCGCCACATCAGCTGCTCACTTCACATCGCCGTTGTTCATTGCATGACATCCTCTTTGGGTCGCTACCGATCACCGCCCGCGTCGAATTACACAACGGAATATCGTATATTAGATTATTTTCCTCATTTAGGGTGTGTGACATCTAATTAGATACCTATGCGTATTCCCTTGCATGTTTTAAGTAACTTAGAGTGTTAAGTTTCCTATTTGCGAGTGATTTTGATTGTCAAGGAATGTTTAATTGGGGAAATCGAACTTTAAGCACAGAGATTAGACCCACATTAAAAATATTTCCTTTCTTTCTTCCGGTTGGTCTAATTAGGACATTGAATTTTTTAGATTAAAGATTTGATACCTAAGTAAATCTTTCCCGATCCATACATGCATCGTGAAGTGATATTTAATAATGTAAGTTAACCTTAGGAATTATTTATATTACTTAGACAATTTCATTTATTTATTAGTCATGTATAATTTTAGAATATGCACGTAATTAGACTTAGGTGCATCACATAAATGAAAAATACACAGACATTGCCTTGCATTTAATTCAAGATTGCATTTAGTGTTATATCACATTCATGCATGTTTCCTAATTTAGAAATTCATATCATTAGGAATCATATGGTAATTTAGGAAAGCATACTTCATTAAGTGCATAATGAGGATTTAATGTATACTATTCCCTATTTGGTTGAAGTCATTTTAAAGCAATTTCCTACTTTAGATCGTTAAAAAAAAATTAAAAAACTGCATTATCATTGTCTGTAGATCACATTTAGCTGTAGAATTAATTCACTAGTTCTATAATTTTAAATGTCGCATGTCATTTAGTAAATTGCATGTCATTAGGATTTAATAGGCATTGGTTTGCTGAATCGCCATACAAGAAATTCTTATAGAATACACTTAGAATTAATTCAAGTTTAATTCAATTGCATATCGTTTAAAGCATGTCATGCAGTAACTCTATTCATGCATGTCATTAAGTGATAAATTTGTGCATGTTGAATTTCGGCCACCTAGAACTTTAGGGACTACTTCGCTTGTTCACTATGTCAAAAAAATGAATGAAAACACCCAAAAAAAAAAGTTTAGATTGCATGATAATTAGTCTTGCATCATAGTCATAATTCATGCCACTACAAAAAAAGGAGGATTTAGCCACGAAAATTTAGTGATGAAAAAATTTTGTCGCTAATTTGCGACAAAATGAGCAACGAAACAAAAAGTTGTCGCTATTTGCGACGACAAAACCGACGAACAACCTCATCGCAAAATAGCGACTACATTAGCGACGACATACATATTTGTCGGTAAATAGCGACGATATTGGCGACGACAACATGTCCGTAGCTAGTTAGCGACAAACATAGCAACGACAAAAACGTTTCGTTGCTAATTTCGACGAACACTACCGATGAAAAAAATTTTGTCGCTAAATTAGCAACGGAAACCATATTTCATCGCTAATTTAGCGACGGCAAAATTAGTCGTCGCTAAATTTGCGACCAATAGACGTTGTCGTCGCTAATTAGCGACGACCATTTAATGGCGTCGTCGCTAAAGACCACTCGCATTAGCGACACAAAATGAAATTTGTCACTAATTGGTGCCATAGAACTATGCAGAAGTCGGATTTGAGACGAAATAACAATTTCGTCGCTAATTAGCGACGAAATTTTTTTTTCGTCGTTAATTAGCGACGGCAAACCGTTTTTGGTCTCTAATTAACGACGACGCGCAAGGTTATCGTCACTAAAGAGCGACGAACATTTGAGGTCGTCGCTAAACCGTCGACTTGATGGGACTGCACAGGGAATCTCATGAATGACAGATCTGCGCAAAGCCTGTGCAAAGTAATTTTCGGATTGGCGACGAAATTGGACGTTCGTCGCTAATGAGCGACGAACGTGTTTTTCCGTAGTTAATTAGCGACGAATATATGGCGACGAAATATTTTTTTGGTTGCTATTTAGTGACGAAAAGGCATTTGGGTCGCTAATTAACGACTAATTTTTATATTTCGTCACTAAATTACTATAGACTAATTCAAATGTGGTCGCAAATCTCTGCACCACCGAAAAGAAAGATCATCTGTAGGCACAGTAGTATGGAACGAATCTCTGCACACCGAAAAGAAACCACATCATCGGAGACCATCAAAGTTGTAGGCGCACTATAGGGATGGGGTTGGGGGGACTTAGATTGCTTTACCTTCTCTCTTTTAAAACCCCATTACCTTCTGATCTCTATCCACACTCTTATCTTTCGTCCGATCTTTGCTCTCTCTTTTTTTGCCTCATCTTCTTTATTCTTATTTGTGTCTTCAGGTAATGATAGAATAAATTAATGTTGTTTAATTCACATTTTTCTTCTATTAATTGCCATAAGCTTCATGAATTCTAAGCAATTTTTTTTAGGTACATCTCCATTTGAAGGTCTGCAATTCAAGTGGACCATGCAATTTTCATCATTGACCACTTTTGGATATAGAAAATTCAATCGGATACTTCGGTAAGTCTTGTCGATATTGTACCTTTTTTTTATTTCAAAGTGAAGGCTCATAGATTGAAATAACTTAAGGTATTTCTGTGAAAACCGTAGTAATGCAAAATTAACGATAGTATTCGCTAATTTGCGACGGAACATGGATTTTCGTTGCTAATTAGCGACGGATCATAGATTTTTGTCGCTAATTAGCGACGAAACTTGATGTCCGTCGCTATTTAGGGACGAATAATAGCATTCGTCGCTAATTCGCTAATTCTTCTATTGATTTCATCATTTTTTATTTCAATGGAAAATTGGGCTCATGCATTGAAATAATTTAAGGTATCTTTGGAAAAAGTGTAGTAATGCAAAATAATATTTACAACCTTTTGTAACAATAATATTTACGACCTTTTGTCCCTTGAATGTTCATATTTGCAAAATTAACAATAATCTTGCTTTGCATCGCTAATTCGGTCTTTTTGTTTTTTTCTACTTCGAATGTCCATATGAGGTCGCAGTGTTGGAGCGAGAACTATGTTTTCAGCTAATTAGCGACGAACAGTAAATATTCATTGCTAATTAGCAACGAATAATTGCTGGTCATCGCTAATTAGCGACTAAGAGTTACATGCCGTCTCTAATTAGCGACGAAAAGTAATTTTTCGTCGCCAATTAGCAACGAATTAATCTGTGCGTCGCTAATTAGCAATGAATGTCTTTAGTGTGGCCGCGACATCTATCGCAAAAAAATGTCATCGCTAAATTCATGTCTCATGGTAATCCTAGAATAAATTGTTGTTTGTTTCACCATTTTCTTCTAGCAATTGCCACAAGCTTCATGAATCTTAAGTATTTTTTCTTTTTTTTAGGTACGTGTCCATTTGAAGGTCTCGCAATCCAAGTGAACCTTGCAATTTTCACCAAATTGATGGCTTTTCGCTTAAAGATTTCAGTCAAATACTTGGGTAAGTCTTCTTGATATTATAGTTTTTTCAATTTCAAAGTAACTGTTTCGTCATAGATAGAATTTTAATTTTTGCGATATTATGGTTTCAATATTTTATGATATTTTTTAATATTTATACAGACACAATGCAAAGAGGGAGGGGTTGGATGTATAATAAGAACTTATCTAGACGTAGAGGATTGACCGATGAATTTCGTATTGGGTTGGAACAGTTTTTGGAATTTGCTAGTAGTAAATTTGAGTTAATGGATGGAAACAAGTTAAGGTGCCCGTGTAAAAGATGCAGTAATAATAAATTTCATGAGTGTGACCAAGTTAGAGAACATCTTTGTAGATTTGGGCTCACTCCAAATTATTATAATTGGACTTGTCATGGTGAACAATTTATATCCGATGAAGAATATCGAAGAAGTGATCAATGTTCGGAAAGTGAAGATTATAGCTATTATAACCAATTCAACCCATACCAGAGGATGGTGATTGATGCAGCTGGTCAGAACTTCGTTTCAAAATCAAACCATGCGAGTACTAGTTTTGCTCCTAGAATAGAACAAGTGGGTACCAGCTATGCATCACAATTTCAAGAGGTAGGAGTAACGGGTTTTGATGAGAATGTCCACAATGAAACTTTTACATCTAATCAATTTTGAAAAGTGTTGAAAGCAGTAGATGAACCTTTATGGGCAGGTTGTGACAACTAAACTGAATTATCGGTGACCGCGAGACTGGTATACATCAAGGCAGAGCATAATTTGTCCAAGAATTGCTTCAACTCTTTTGTCGACGTAATGCGGGAAGCAATGCCTTGCGACCATATCATGCAAAGTAATTTTTATGACATGAAGAAGTTGGTGGAAGACTTAGGTCTTCCAGTTGTAAGGATTGATGTATGTAGTGGGGGTTGTATGTTATACTTGGGGGATGATGAAAATGCCGAATCTTGCAAATTCTATGGCCAATCGAGGTATAAGATTAGTAGGAGACAGGGTCGTAATCAGAAGCGTAGGCCAAGCAAGCAACTGTTTTATCTGCCCTTAATCCCTAGATTGCAAAGGCTTTATGCATCTCAAGCCACTGCTCAACACATGACTTGGCATGCAAATCATGATATTGAGGATGGTCTAATGTGTCATCCTTCATATGCAAAGGCATGGAAACATTTTGACAGAACAAACCATAAGTTTGCGATGGAGCCTGGAAACATCAGGTTAGGTCTATGTGCTGATGGATTTGTCTCATTTGGGAAATCGGACAAAAGTTATTCATGTTGGCCGCTTATCTTAACTCCGTATAAGCTGCCACCTGGTATGGGCATGAAGACACCCTACATGTTTTTGACATTAATCGTGCCTGGCCCGCACAATCCGAAAAAATTAATAGATGTTTATATGCAACCCTTGATTGTGAAGTTACGGCATCCGTGGGATGAAGGTGTTCTTACGTATGATGTTTCCACTAATCAAACATTTGTAATGAAGGCTGCACTCCTTTGGACGATAGATGACTTTCCAGCTTATGGGATGTTATCTCGGATTAAGTACACTGGGATCTTAGGATGTCCGATATGTATGGAGAGATCAAAGTCATTCGGATTAAAACACGGTAAGAAGGCCATCTATTTTGATTGTCACAAACAATTTTTGCCGATAAATCATACATTCCGAAGGAATAAAAAAGAGTTCATCAAGAATAAAATTGAAAGAACACCCCCACCATTGAGATTGACTGGTGAACTGATTTGGGAGCGAGTGCATGACTTCCCGATCGTTGTTGAAAATCCCCATGGCACAACTCTTGCGTACGGAAGCGTACATAAGTGGACTAAACGCATTATATTTTGGGATCTACTATATTGGAAGACCTATCTTATTCGTTATAATCTTGACGTCATGCATATAGAAAAAAATGTTTTCGATAATATCATCAATATTGTGATGGATGTCACTGGAAAAACGAAAGACAACTTGAATGCAAGAAAAGATATGAGGGTCATTTGTCATCAGCCAGCACTAGATGTGGGTGAAAATAGTAGGAGACCAAAACCAAAAGCAGTTTACACATTGAACAAATAGCAAAGACGAGTTGTTTGTCAATGGTTGAAATCTGTGCGATTTCTTGATGGATACGCTTCGAACCTTGGGAGAATTGTTGATTTGAGTGAATGCAAGTTCACAGGTTTGAAGAGCCATGATTGCCACATATTTATGGAAAGACTAATTCCAATAGCTTTCAAAGAACTTCTACCGAACTTTGTATGGGGTGCCATAACTGAGTTAAGTAATTTTCTTCATGATATTTCCTCAACGGTGTTAAATGCATCACACATGGAGAAGCTGGAGGGAGATATTCCAATCATTATGTGCAATTTAGAAAGGATATTCCCTCCATCGTTCTTTGATTCAATGGAGCATGTCTTAGTTCACTTGCCTTATGAGGCCAAAGTTGCGAGTCCCGTCCAATTTATTTGGATGTACACATTTGAGAGGTAACATATGAATTTCAATATATTTGAAATTATTTTATTACTTATTATGTTCTGATAAATTTTTTCTTATTGCAAGTAGGTTCTTATATCATTTGAAGAGAAAAGCGAAGAACAAGGCATGCGTTGAAGCTTCAATTTGTAATGCATATATTATGGAAGAAGTGACAACATTTGCATCATACTATTTTGAGTCGCATGTGCAGTGCAAGAGACGGAGAGTAGGAAGAAATGATGAGGGACCCATTGATTCCAATTACAAATCATTCTCTATTTTCAATTATCTTGGTCGATCAAGTGGCAAATGTAACTTTCGTTACTTAATAGATGAAGAATGGCGAGCAACCCATACATATATTTTATTGAACTGTCCGGAAGTGCAGCCATACTTCGAGTAAGTGTACTTTTGTAAATATATTTATTGTGTGTCAAACATTTGCTAATATATAAATGGTATTTGTTAATAGGATTTTTCGAACTTCAATGTATGGACTACCACCAAATGAGTTTGATCGTCCGTACGATGAACAATTTGCAACATGGTTCAAAGTATATGTAAGTTGCCTATGGACGAAAATCTTTTAATTAAGGTTTTATAAATCATTAATTAAAAATTTATTAACCACTTTGTGTGTGTGACTTCAGGTTCACAACAATCATGATGAAGTCGAACAACAAGGATTGCTACATCATCTGTCATGGGGTCCACAAAGAAGGGTACGAACTTGGCCAGCATATTTCATAAACGGGTATTGTCACGCCCCGAACCCGTCGAGCTCGTAAACATCCCATCTAGCCGTTTCTGTTTTAGATTGGCTTCCGGGATCCTTCGACCCACAATTTCAAAAAAAAAAAAATCCATAAAACAGGCGGAAGCGAGTAAACATCTCCATACATCAATTCAAATGAATGACTTAGGACAAAAGTGGTATACATCATACATCCGTATATTACACTTCAATTGATAGAGCGGTCGGATACCAATGGTTCAATCTTAATCCATAAAATCCAACATAATCCATAAGGTCACAAAATATCTTATATTCCTTCGACCTACATATTTCTCAAATGCTAATCCTTAGTAGACTTGATGTTCCATCGCTCGATACCTGAAAAATAGGTCCCACGACGGGGTGAGATTTACATCTCAGCAAGCTCACCCTAAACCTAAACTAGGCCGTTAGTACCTCCAAACAACTTCTCAAATCAAAGACGTCTAAAGACGTCCATAAAACCAGTGTAAACGGGATGCAGGCGCAAGCATAGGCATTGACAATCAAACAATTACAACAACCAGAAATTCAATATTTCAAACAAAGCTCTACATACTAGCACAATAATCCCATTTCTTGATACAAGGCCCGCGTAACAACGCATCGGACTATTTGACGTACTTGACAATACTCGCATAATAACGCATCGGGTATATATATAATTACCAAGACCCGCGTAATAACGCATCAGGTCAAATCTTGCATTTAATGCCTCGGGATAATATCAAAACCTCGCGTCATAACGCATCGTGGTACAAATAATCTCATAACCCACGTCATAAAGCCTCGGGTTATCATAGTTCGGGCTCGCGTCAAAACGCATCGGGCTCATCATTCAATTTCCAATGGCCAAGCCCGCGTCAATACGCCTCGGACTCATAAAATTACATTGCACCCGCATTAATACGTCTCAGGTTACAATTGCCATTCACAAACCCGCGTTAGTACACCTCAAGTCATATCCCGCGTTAACACGCCTCGGGATATTCTTAACCCCGCGTTAGTACGCCTCGGGGTATAACTGCCATTCTCGGACCCGCGTTAATACGCCCCGGGTCATTTAATATCACAAGGCACTCTAGCCATTTAAAAGCACAAGAGCGCTCCAGCCATTTAAAAGCACAGGACACAACATGGCAAATTATCAAGTCAGTCATTCTCGTGCCAATACAAGCATAAATCATGCACAATGGCTAATTGAGAACCACACAATCACATAGTCAATCGAGGCTACATATACGTCAAATATCCATACCACAATTCCAACCACATAAGTCACAAATTTACCTCAACTCAGCCGAGCATAAATTCGGTTCCTACGATCACAATCGACGTTACTTCATACGAACACGATTTGATTAGCAAAAATCATCATTTGAAGCTCAAACTTGTCTCTTAGTACCCTAACTTCCTAGTAAATGTTTAGAGGTCACTTACCCATAGGTCCAGCTAGCAAATTTCCAATCCAAATGAGCCACTCAACTCAGCCCACTCAAAGCCAAAAGGGCAACTCGCGCGTACCTAAGAAAATTGCATCAATTAACATCATAAGGTGCCTTAACAATGAATTTAAGACAAAGAGACACCATCCACAGCCCTTAATGGGTTCGGTTTACTCAGTCCCAAAACAAGGCAAATTCTGTTCTGCCTTATACCATACCAATCAGTCCATAAATCACTCCTAAGCTCCAATTTATCATGAAATTAATTTTCCAAAACCTCAATTCACATGTCTCGAATACTCACCGAAAATTTGAAGCCAATATAACACCTCTAAGACCTCCAATCAATCCGATTTCCTCAGGTGTGCAGCCGGTCAGAATCTGCCTCCTAGAAATCACCTCAAATCAGCCATGAGAACCTATCCTAACTCAATTAAAACTGTAACTCTAGCCCATCCATCTCAATTACTATTAGTCAAGAGAGCCTCACCGAAAATTTGGAGCCATTTGAAGTCTTGAAGCCCACGAAACAGCTCCTCCCCCAAAACCGGTCAGATTCTGCCTCAATCTGACCTTTGCCCATTCAAACAGACCTACCGGAAAAACTACGGGGCCAAATCGAACTTATAATATGTCCCTGGAAAGCTAAGACAATAAGCTTTCAGATGGCCGTGACCTTACCTCAAAGAGACGTCGGACGAAGGAGATATGGCCGGAACAGTGAAGGGCGTCGAGCTGAGAGATTTTCTGTGGGTGTAGAAAATTGAAGAGGAAGAAGGGGCTGGCGTGAAGAGCAAGCTGGGGAAGTGTTCTCAGCTGAAGACAAAGGAAAGAGAGAGTTTTGGGCTCCAATTATTGGCTTGGTCAAACTTGGCATAGTAAAACACGTGGTCAATTAAGACCAAGACCCCAAAAATTGATTTGTCCTCAAGAAAATAATATCACAAGAGCATTTGACCAACATTGACTTCCTCTTCTTCAATTTTCGGCAGCCTAAGAGGGTACAAAAGACCAAAATGCCCTTTAGAACACTTAAAGTAAGGTTAAGGCTTGAGAGGCAAAATGGTAATTTTACACTTGTCGTCCGAAATTTCGATTTTCTTTCTAAATCAAATTACCATCGACAAGACGATGTCCAATTCATATCCAATGTTAGAATTCTTTATTTTCATACTTTCAATTTCGAGATTCCAACTCAAGTCAATAGCCCCAAGGGGTCGGAATTGAGAATGTCACAGGTATAATTTTCATACTCAAGAGTACGGAATGGGAAAAGCTACAATGAATAGCGATGTGTGCATTCGGTCATCCAATGATGGCGGTGCGAAAGATGATTTTTATGGCTTGTTGGATGAATCATAGAGATAGAGTACCCTGGACCATTAATGAGAGTTGTGTTATTTGAGTGAATGTGGTTCGACCCCGTCAAAGGAATAAAGGTGCATACGAAGTTTAATTTGGTTGAAGTCAATCACAAGAAAGGTATATGAAATATGAACCTTTTGTCTTGGCACAACAAACAATTCAAGTATATTATGCATCGCATCCTAGTTTGAAACGCGACAAAGCGGATTGGTGGGCTGTATGTAAAACCAAAACACGGAGGAAAGTCGAGGAACATCGGAAGGATACAGTATATCAACAAGAAGAAGTTTGTAACACGGTTGAAGTTGAGAAATATAACATTCCAACTTTATGATAACCATGTGGAGCAGTAATAGATGTGGATCCAAGAGAAATTCGCGAACCGAATGTGGATGGTGATGAAGAATCTGATTTCGCGACAGAGGATGAAGATGATGATGATGAAGAAGATGAAGATGAAGATCAAGACAAACACGAAAGTGAGGATGAAGACACTTCAGAAGACGAAGATTATGATTTACGACACTTTTAACTAATTATGTGTAATTATTATTATTAATGCAACGTTTGGCATTTTGTTGTTATTATTATAATTTTCTCGTTATTGTTATTATATATTTTTATTGTTATGATGTGGAAGACAATTGTCATGTGTCGATTAGCATTTTCGCAAATAAAACTCAAGACTAATTTTGCAACGAAGAGCAATTCGTCAAAAAATTTTTAAAACCGATATTCAACGCTAATTAGAGACGAAAAAGAGGGTGTTTGTCTAACATTCAGCAATGAACAGATTGGTTCATAGCGACGAATATCGGTTTTCGTCGAAGAAAGTTAGTGACGCACATACATGTTTCGTTGCTATTTAGCAACGCACATACATGTTTCGTCGCCAACTATTAGCGACAAAAGAAATATTCATTGCTAATTGGCGACACAAAGAACCATTTCTCGCTAATTACCGACGAAATAACATATTCGTCGCTAATTAGTGACCAAAGATGAGATTCGTCGCTAATCGCCGACAATTAGCGACGACACATATATTTCGTCGCGAATTGTTAAGTTATACAATTTAGCGACGAAAATAATTGTCGTCGGTAATTAGCGACGAAGCGGTTAATAGTTCATCGGTAATTAGCGACGAACATGCATTATCGTCGCTAATTAGCGACGCAGAAGAACAAGTTGTCGCTAATGAGCGACGAACGGTCATTGTCGTCGCAAATTAGCGACGCACGTTCATTGTCGTCGCTACTTAGCGACGAACATGCATTATCGTCGCTAATTAGCAACGCTAAATAATTGTCGTTGCTAATTACCGATGCACAAGAGTCGTCGCAAATTTGCGACGAAGCCGCATTGTCATCGCTAATTTGCGACGACAATTATTAGCGTCGGTAATTAGCGACGACATTTTCTTGGGCGTCACTAGTTAGCGACGACTTGTTCTTGGGCATCACTAATTAGCGACGACAATGCACGTTCGTCGCTAATTACCCTAATTTTGTTCACCAAATTTCTATTCCCACGAGTCTTTCTCTCTCTCTCTCCTTTGCGTTCAACGCTCACCTCCCCATTCGTTTCTCTCCTCCCCGCTCGCCTCCTCCCATCAACATCTTCCTGTTGCGTTTTTGCTTTGACCCTCGGTCTTACGCGACCCACACGCACCCACGACCATCCGCCACATGACCTCTGCTGCCACCGAGCTCTGATACCTAACCACCTGCGGCCACCCGAGTTGGCGTAGACCCACGGATCTGAGGTCGAGACCCACAAATCCGAGGCCGAGCGGTCGTTGTCCACCGACCACTACGCCTTCCACCACCCTCCGTCCGGTCCCATATCCGGCCAAGCCGAGTCGTGCCCACGACCATCCTCCACCCGACCTCCGCTGCCATCGAGCACTGGTACCATGCTTCCTTCGGCTACCCGAACGGGTCGAGACCCACAGATCCGAGGTCGATCGTCACATCTTGCATACTCGTCGGGACGCCTTTCTTGCTCAAGCGGAGGGTTGTGAACGCTGGCGGGCTGTGCTTTTTCAGGAGGGCCGGGGCCGTGCGGTCATCGTCCGGGACAAGTATGGTAAGTTGCCCATCGGTGTTCTGTCTTGGGTTGATTTGGTGTTGATAGATCTACCGAATTGATCTTCCGTCATAGCTATACGAGGTCATTGTAGTTTGTTCTGATTTTGTCCATTTTTTTGTTGTTGTGGCATTTGTATAGAGTCGACCCGTTTGCCAAGAAGGACTGGAATGATATTAAGGCCCCATCGGTGTTCTCCGTGAAGAACGTCGGCAAAACTCTTGTTACCCGTACTCGGGGCACCAAGGTATGTTGTTTATTGCTTTTGGTTTTGTTTGATTCTAGCAATTGCTTTTGGTTGAAAATTAGGGAAGTTATCGGTGGATATCTGTATACTCGTTGGTAATGGGTCAAATAACTGAAACACAACCTAGCTTCAGAGGCATCGATATTAGTCTCTCTAAGCTTTTACATGTCTCTACAATTGGATGACATCATGTTTAACCATCTTCTTTTTGTTTGCGTAATTTGTGATTTGAATATAATAGGTAAACTAAATAAAATTGCATGTCTCCGATCTTAAAAATTTAGACTATTTCCTCTATTACGATTGATAGGAAAGAAATTGAGTTTTACTAATCACCTTTGTTGGTGTTGTCTTTTTCGGCAACCCAGTTGGTCTCACAACTTTTACATTTTAGAAAGTTATTTGTTCCTCATAGTATCTTGTAACATGACACCAATTATGCACGTTGCTAGATTGCTTCAGAAGGTGTAGTGTTTGAGGTATCGTTGGTGAGAGGCAACCATTGATACTTTTGATTTCTCAAGTTTCTCACGTGCTCTCCGCACCAAAATGGTAAGCCTCGTGATGTATCCCTAATACATGTCTCTATTTTTGCTGATATTTATCTAACATTCCTATTTGTTAGTATCATAGACGCGGAGGTCACATGCGTGGTGCATTTTTACAAAGAAGACCAGCAGTCCCTTCCCATTCACCTTCCCCTTCCTCCTCCTCGTCTTCGTCCCAGCAATCTTCCCCTTCCCTTTCATCTTAGCCTCCACTACTACATGCTAACCACCCATCTAACTCAGTTCCACCTTCTCTAGTAGAACAATCGAATGATGAGGACAGCTTAGCTTCAGAAGATTGTGGGCGTGTGATACGCCCACAAGGAGACTCGTAAGTACTTCAATTCTTTAAGTAAATGTAAGATTGAGGGTATCGTTTGGGTGGTAGATATGCATGTCAACCGAATTGTCCTTGTGTGCAGATTTGAAGATGCTACGAATGTCGTGCGGGAACCGAATAAGATAGTGAATAACCGTTGGAGAGGCCCGTTGATTAGTTACTGTAGCGCGCCAAAAGAAGTGAAAGAGTTGTGGTGGAACGAGTTCAAGGTAAGTTTTCTGTTTCAATTTTCTCACAAACTAAGTTTGGCGTAAATAAAGCCGGTTGTTTTTCTATTGGTTACAGCAGAAATTCAGTTGGAATGAATCGGACGAGAGTGAAATTACTAGAATATTTAAGAAAAAAGCTAGTGATCACATCCACAATGTGATGAATAGAGCAAAGACACAAAATAATAAGCCATACTATATTACTAGTGAAGATTGGACTGAAATTAAGAGAACTTGGGAAGGTGAAAAAATGAAGCAAATGAGTGAACGAAATGCCAAGAATCGAGCTTCCAGTTCTAGTGAAGGGTCTTCTACGTCCGCAACATATCTTGAGGGTTCTATTAACATTGGAGAGCATAGAAAAAGATTGGTGAGTTTGTTAAATATGTTGTAAGTTAATTTAATTTAAGCACTCATTGATGGTTCAATTTTGTAGGCACATGATTTGGGGACCTTACCGACATATGCAGTTACATTCGAACGCGTTTTTCAAAAGAAAGATAAGACATGGGTTGGCGACCAAGCGAAATCTGTTATGGTATGTAACTTTATACTTTTGGCTTTATGGAAACTAGAATGAAATCTATGAATGCTTTCAATATTTATGGCGGTTACATATATGAAGTTATTTTATTTTCATATCTATTTTGTTGATGTAGGAAAAATATGAGGAGCTTTTAATGAGTGCAGCTGGTGGTGGTGATGGTTGGGTTGCGTCTGAGCCAGCACCCAACAATATGGCAATGTGGGTGGAGGCATCGGGTGGGGTGAAGCGAGGAAAAATATATGGGTGGGGGAACTTGTCAAGGGAAATGGTCGCAAAGGATAGTGGAAGGAGGAGACGAGTTGATGAGGAAATGGCACAACAAGTGGGCCAACCGACCCGTTTGCTTGCAGAGAAAGATGAACAAATGAAATTGCAAGAAGAACGAATGTCACAACAAATGTCACAAAAAGATGACCAAATCGGATCTCTGCAGGCTCAAATGGCAATGGTCTTGCAAACTCTCAACATAAATCCAGCTCGGGTTCCTCCGATACCTCCGGCTAATCAAATAGGTGGGCGGAATGATGAGCAGCGCAATGATGATGACATAGATGCCGAGGATCTTCTCCGTGATTTAATTCCATAAACAGCTTGTTTGCCGACGTCATAGCTGCTTTTTTGTTTGGCAATCAGGTTAGGACAATTTTTTCAGCTGTCTATAGCTTTATTGATTTTTATTAGTAATGTTTTTTTATGGTTGTTCTACTTTATCTTCTTGGAGTGCTGCTCCGGAATTGGTAGAATTGGTGGGATTGCCGGCCAAGCTGAATGATGCAGTTGAATAGCTTGAAAACAGAATCAACCCGCTTCTTATTCCAATTGAAGAGCACACAAGGCAACTCTAGTATAAAGACAATCGGTTAGTGATTTCTTGTATCCTACTTTTGAGGGGAGATTTCAAGTTGAATAGGTTGTTTCCATGTGACGCTGGATGAGTGCTCAAACTTTTCAAATGGTGACTTCATAGGTTTAGTTTACCATGTACTATATATTGTGGGCTGCAAGGCTGAAGTATCTTCAAAGTGGCACCAAATGGTGACTTCGTAGATTTAGTGGAAATTCTTTGTACTTGCTATTAAATTATGAATGTAACTCTCTTAGTTTGTCTGAGGTTATAACTGCCACCTACATTTTTGGGAGGCAAGGTGATTTCCAAAGCCTCAATACTTTATGCTTCTGTGGACAAAACAGCTTTGTGGGGGGGGGGGTCTGGGATTGCATTTGCTTTTGAGTAAGAATCTTGTCTTGATATTGGGTGATGATTATAGCACATCCACGTTTGGAATTGTCCTTTTTTTTTTTTTTTTTTTTTGCAAAGATGAATGAAGTATCAAATAGTTTAATGACGGTAAGTTTCTACTTTGGAGTGGCTAAAGTGATGGAAACTTCTTTGATCCATTATTAATAATTTATCTGCTTGTACTGCTGCAATTTCTCATGTCGTTGAGTACATTGAAATCACTGTTGGGATGCAGTGACAACTTTTGATTCTTCCCTCTTCTTTACCTTTTTCTGTTTCCTTTTTTTTTTCACGGGATCGAGTTGAAAGACTTCGACAGAAACTAGCTGTGGATATCAAATTGTCTGAGGAGTTATAAGTACCAAGTTAACATGGAGTAACCAAGGGTAAAATGTAAAGATATATTGCTCGTCGTGTGCAATCATGAGTGTGTTTTCTTCATTACTTTCAGGATTTCTATCAGGAAAATCTAATGTATCGATTTCCTATTGTATCGCCTAGTATTTACTTTGGATTAAGATGTTATAATTTCTTCTTTTGGTGACTATAACATCTGTTGTTGAATATTTGTCTTAGTACTTGCTCAATGGTAAATATTAATTCTAGAAATTAATTTTGCTTTCCCGTGCCTCGTCGTCGCAAATTTTGTCGCTAAATTCAGCGCAAAAGAATTAACCAAAATTTGTAGTGAGAAAAAAAAAATAACAGCCCACTTTATTCGTCGCAAACAACTATAGCCACGAAACTTTTCGTCGCAAATGCTACACGTTCGTCGACCAAATTTAGCGACGACAATTTTATTTTCGTCGCTAAATCACGAAAGTAATTCGTCGCAAAGATCGTCCCAAATTAGCGACGACACAGAAATTTCGTCGCTATATTTTGTGACGACTATTTGGCGATGAACAAAAAATTCGTTGCCAAGTTCGTTGCTAATGTGCTACGGAAATATGTTTGTCGCAAAGTTATAATTTGCGACGGCCAAAGTCGTCGCAACATTCGTCGCCACATTGTTCGTCGCTAATTTGCTACGAAGGTATGTCATCGCCAAATTCGTCGCTATATTAGCGACGAAAAATTATTTTCGTCGCTCATGTGCCACGGAAATGTTCCGTCGCAAAATTTCGTGGCCGATTTGCGACAAACCTATTCGTCGCTAATTTGCGACGGAATTTTTTTCGTCACAAAATTCGTCGCAAATTAGCGACGAATGATAAAATTGTCGTCGCTAAATTTTGCGACGCCGTTTTAGCGACGAATATTTTGTTGTCGCCGATTTCGTCGCAAATTTTGTGGCTTAAATGCTTGTGTTTTTTGTAGTGTGCGTCGTTACAGTCTTTATCTCTTGAGTCTAATGCTGCAGAAACCTTGTCGTGATGGGAACAGCAGGACATTGCTCTTGCTTGCCTAGGATGTTCAGTTCTTTGATATTTTTGCAATTTATTTGTTGCTTTTGATTATTAAATGTTATATTTATATTTGTGAACCCCCATAATCATTCTCACATGTTAGTGGCATAAGATAAAATCAACCCGAATTGCTTGCAATATATTTTCTAAATAAAGAGAAAACGTACCAAAGGGGTATTAAATTATATAACGTTATTAAGTCCTCGTCTCCAAGAAATATCTTTTTCACAGAGGTAAAGTATTCTCCCACGTTTGACTTGTGTTCCTAATCGACTCATAATAGTTTAGTGGCGACTCCAAAATAATCTGAATTGCATGTTTGAATAATTTGATTAAAACCCCAAAGTTGCGATTGGTATAGGCTTGCGAGAATCCGAGTTAGCGATGGCACCGCAACCTTATCCATTAGACATCCCCCTTGTGATTCACCTCTGGGAAGGGCGCGACAATCCATCAGCTTTGCTGTAGTGGTTCACATTGAGAGGGTGGCGACAGGCTTATTCAACAAAGTTTTCTATAGATGCACATAAGTTTCAATAAATTAAAGACGTTTTTTGTAATAAAAAAAAAACATGGACTCCTATCAGCAACATAACGATAGTTTCCGAAAACTATTTTGGCATACTTTTGTAACGTACACATGCAAATATTCTGATTTTAGAGAACCTGGACCGGAAGAGTTTCAACACCCGCAAAACGAACACCAAAAACCAAGGGAATGTCAGGTGAGAGATTTTCTGAGATAATTTCAATTGAACTTACCATGTTTGAAATGACATATCTAAAGTCTATTTGTTAGGGTAATATTTCAACCAAGAAGGGAAAACTATGTGAAATGGACCCAAAAAAAAATGATTTTTTTCCTTTTTGGTCAGACTATGATTGATCATAATATCCATGGTTCTTGCGTCCTGGAAAGCTCGCTATCAAAATATTAAAAGGCACAACAAAATTTCATACAAAGTGTCAAGATTACGAATTTTTGTGAATCAATCCTAACGAGCGGTCGTAGTGAGTGTCTACATCGCCCTGGCCGTCCTATCCGATCAGATTTGTTGTCACTAGATATATCTCGCAGAGCCCAGATTCTGAACTGTGGGACGCTCATGATCTTGTTCTCTCTTGTAGAGAGTTGCTTTGTAATTTTCCAAAAGCCAAAGTGCTATATTGTCCAAGAGTGGCGGATTGGATAGCCAAGGCTCAAAGTAAAATTGAATTACCGTGTAATTAGGTATCCAATCCTCCTCGTGCTCTCCGAGACCTCCTTTGTTATGAAGCCCGACCCTTCATAAGTTTTATATCAATGGACGGCTAACTTTCGATCCCAAAAAAAAAAAAAAAAGAGATATATCTCGCAGAGCATGAACTCATTGTACCCCTCGATCCAACTTTCGATAGGGTTGACTTTTGCTTAAAATTGGGTCGAGCCTCCGGAAAGATTAGATGTCTACGACACCAAATCCTAGGCTGTTATGCTTTGATCTCATCAAAGTCCCGTCTTTAGTTCACAACTTCGCATCAAATCCTAGTTGGCTTTGTCCGGAATATAGGTTCCCTCGGTATCACCGACATCCCTAGTCTGGGATTATACAACGTTATTCAATAACATTTGCTGAATAAATCAACTCTTACATTGCTCTACATTGCCCAATGATTTAATTTGTTCTTGGCTGCCCCCATCAAGTCCTAATTGGTTCTGCCTTGTTTTGCATTAACTGCTTGCACTAACCCTCGGCATTATTTTTTGCTCGTGAAACATGTGCTAAGATTCCATTTGTTTCGCGACATTGCCTAAGCAAATGCAATATTTGGACAACGCAAAACTGCGTCGTGCGTGAAAAAAAGGGTCAAACGAAGAAAAGGGATTAGATCCTTGATTTCGCCGCTAACTCTTTTCTCAAGCACGTCCTGGCACAAATCGTTCTGTAGCACCGAGCCAACCAAGAAAGAAGGGAGTAAGTCGCCCCCCAAATTCGAATTTTCTGTTCTTCCCTGACTACCATCAATTTGGTGCACATGCTTCTTGACAGAAGTCCGTGATCGAGACAAATGCTAGAGGCAATCGAGCAAAAGCAGGGCCAAGTCGTGCCCATCTAACGAGGGCGATATTTTCTCATCATGTTTGGATTTCGAAATTATGATGCGGTTGTCATATCGTTTTCTTATCAAGTCTGAATTTCGAATTTATCGTGTCTTTGCCATGTACTCCTTATGTTTGAATTTCGAATTTGTGGTGTCACGGCCGTGTCATGTCATTTTCTCGAGTCATGTTGAAGAAAATATCCGTGTACGCTTAGTAAATTAAATTATGAATGATTTAGAAGTGAACCAGAAATGGAGATTTCTAGTTTTCATTGGTCAATTTCCTTCATGAGTGTACTTAGGTCCCATCAGTGCCTAAACCTTTACTGTCAATCAAACTAGAGATTTCTAAATTGATTGGTGGCGACTATAGTCTAGTATGTAAGTTCATAGTAATTAAGTTTATAACAATTTTGCATCCTGTAAACTATCCGAACATAGGATTTGGAAAGATTAAGAGCCAATACGCTACTGGCTGGCGACCCCGCTTAGCAGAATACGAACAGCTACAAAGTTTTGGCATAATGTCAGTATTTCTTCCACTGCTCCAGTAATTGAATATGTGGAAGGTGTTAAGCAGGATGAAGCGTTAGGGCTCGCGTTAGGGCTCAGATGAGATTGCATATAAGAAATTAAAATTTCAAGGAAATTACAGGTGACAAATTTATCTTTTTATTTAATCTTTGTTTGTTTCGCTTTTTTTAAGTAATGAATACATTTTTCGTATATTTATTTTTATAAGTAGTATAAGCAATCATTATTTTAAAAAATATTTTACAAGTTATTCATTTTTCACGAAACAAGCAAATAGAATCTAGAGTAACCATCCTCTGTTGCGTGATCGCATGTCGCTCGGGGAAAATTGGCCATGATTATAAACATAGAAAAAACACAGGAATTATTCGTTTAACTGCGAGAACACATCAATCTCTGAGTAAACAGGACATTGACAATGGCAGTGCGGTTTATTACACTCATCAAGATGACAAGAACCGGACCAACAGGAAAGTATGTCAAACGTGAATAAATAATAACAAATAAGCGATCTCCCACCAACTAAACCCAACCCGAGGAACGAAACTTTTCAATCAAACAATATTCTTCCCACTATCACAATAAAGAAATGAACGTGATGCGACAAGCAGTGACCTTGCATTCCCAAATTTCTTCACGTATCTGTTTCATTTTGTTGAAACTCCAACTTAGCTAGCTTGCCCCTCCATTTGTCACGCTATTCTCGGACACAATGCTGCTGTTTAACTTTGGAGGACCTGAATACCTCCTCGGCCTGGCCGGTGAAGGCGCGAAAGAGAGCCTTTTCTTTGCAGTTCCCGCAGTTCCTTTGTCCGGGGTCCCATTATTCTCTATCCCCAATGGACTCTGCAACCGGGACTTGGCTCTCGCAGACTCAGTGGCTACCATGTAACTAGGAACCGAGGCGGAGCTTCCCAGGCTCTCGTCATCTCGAACTGACAACCCTCCTATGCTATGCCTCCTGTTCATACCAGACTGCATGCTCACCATGCTTTCGGAGTCGTCGTCTGCAACTCGGGCACTGCTCTTTGGAGTAGCTGGCTTCAGTCTGCGAGAGGCTACTGATGAGGCTGGCTTTGGAGTTGAAGGGGACTGGAAGCCGTTTGTCTGGCTGGCTGTTGGAGATTGTTTATCCAAATTGAGTTGGAAGCGAGCATAAGATGTGGTAACTTCCCCTCCGGCGATGCTAGGGAATGCACTTTTCAGGTTGTTGCTGGGCTCTTTCTCGGTAGTGCTCCGGCCCTCCCAAGGTCGGGCAGCCATCCAACGTTCCAACCAACTCCAACCCCACGTGGGATTGTTTGGATCCAAGAACATGTGATTTGTCAACTTTGACGGATTCTTCCAAGTTTTCTGTACAGGAGGAAGCCGAGTATGAGATGAAATTTATTTATGTTAGTGGACAGTTCTATTAAAAAAGAAAAACAAGAAAAGAAAGCAGAGATTTGCAAATGATATCTTTTTCCCACAAAGTAGCAGGAGGCAGTAAGAGTAATAGGCAGATAGATGAGAATTTCACCCGGTGTAGTAAAAGAATTTATCTTATCAACGTCAGGCCACTGGTGACAAGAAAAGTAGACAGAAATTTAAGGCAGAGACTAAAATCCAGTATCAGATAATCACTCAAACATCATACTGAAGGTCATATCAAGCGTACTTCCCATTAGAGCAAAGGAAGCATTAACAATACACGAATTTAAGCACATATCCATTCGATTATCTAGGGATCATGCTACCATCCCATAACAGCATTTGAACACACTTTGTTTTGTACCTAGGTGAACAAAATGCATTGAAAGAATCAAGACTCTGCAGAAAAGGGCACATATACTTGTTGGACTTCTAATTTTCTCAATGCATCTGATATAATCAGATCATAAGGAATAATAACAATAAAAGAATATTACCTTGAGGAAATTACAATGCAAGACTTGAGAAATAAACAAAGGGCAAAGTAGGATGAGACGTAAGAAGATAAGAGGCATATCTAGTTGAGCTGCTAAACTGGCTTCTATAGGAATACAAGAAAGAATCAATACTCAATAAGGAAGTCCATTCACTGATGAAATCTCCTAGTGCTTTTGGCAATGTTTTTCATTTCCTACTATAGCAACTGATTTGTTAGACAAATTAACAACGTCATAGCCCACCTGATGAGTGAATGAATAAGCGAGGGCTCTTTCTCTTCTCATAGCTGCCTCAAATTTCTTCAGAAGCTTCGACTCAATTTGCTCCTTTGACTGCAGACTATGATCCCATTCTTCCCCAAGCTGTCAAAAGGGTCATATTCAGTAAAGCAAACGGTCTTTAAAAAACCTAAGATTTATGCCAGGGGATATTTGTCAGAAGTGATTAACACTGAACTAATTGGTGGTTAAGGGAGCAAACTGTAAGATCCATAAGACAATGTGCCCTAGTCAAGAATATAAAAAGCTCATCTTCACCCAAGAAAATATGCATGAGACAATGTGCCCTCTAACATGAGGAAACCATGAAGTCGGAATTCTTGAACTGACGCTGGAGTAGGTTGATAGAAAAACCAGATTTCTGGGAAGTGTTAAAAAAATAGGATCCAGCCACTGTATCTTCATCCTGGTTCAAAGTAAGTTTATAATAGGATCCAGCCACGGTCTGTTCACGCTGGTTCAAAGCGGGTTTATGAAGCAAATTACATTTGCCTCTTGGACTTTTGGGGTGAATATGCCCCAATGTTTCAACTTTTGCAATGTCCCTACATTTTGAAATCCTTTATGTGCCTCTGGCATTACTCCAGCCAAAGTCAACCTGCTCTCTAGCCACAAGATCCTCGAGTGGCCAAGCCAGAAGGTGCCAAAGCCGATGAGAGACATGCCTTGATCAATGCATCTATTTAGAGAGATAAGAATCCAGTATTTCCTTGATAATGAATTTAAAATGCTAATATCCTGTCCACGGTCCTGAAGGAGCACACGGGTCTCATCTCTTGTCCAAAGGTTAAATAACATACTACAAGATTTAAGCAGCCTTGTCTCTTCAGGCAATTCTAAGCTTGCTTTGCATTATCTTATCATCAGATTAGCTTCTCCAAGAAACAAAATCATAATATCAAACAGTATTTTAATCAGTTTATTAATGTCGAGTAAATTTCATTAAGAAATCACACTAATGGCATCAATATTTCAATTGAAAACATGCTTTTGCGGCACATAGATTTCAGAGTATGCACAATGATACATGAGAAATACCCTGAGATTCTCTAACTCCTTTGCACGTTTCTGCAAGAGTTGTTTCTGAAGAGCTTGATTCTCCTCTGACATTCTGATCCTCCTAGAATGGATCTGAGACTGTACACGAGCTAGAGTCTGCATGCACTTTAGGGTACTCACAACTTGGCGTTTGACTGCTGGCCCTTCAACCAACGATTTCAGCCGGACTAGCCCTCTCAAAGCTCGCATTGCCCTTCTTGCCTTGAAAAAGATATTGACAATGTCAATGACACACTTAAAGAAAAGACTCATTCCAAAGCCAGAGTTCACTTGACATCTCCATCATAAGAAAATTCATGATGGTACTTATCTTAACCACTTTATTGAATAGTTTCAAGTTGTTGATTTTTCATATCAAGAACTTCAGCCTCTAGTGTCTGAACCAAGTTAATCCTGTTTGTCTTTGCCTTCATCTGATGCTTTGGTGATATTACAGTCAGAACTCCAGTCTCTTAGAATTAATGAACTGATATCTGATGATCCAGCTACTGTACTTCATTTGAAACACGTCTTAGAGCTTTAGGAAATAATTTAGTATTTAATTTCCCTACAGAAGATTATTGCATAATGGTACCATGCCAACTTCATTTGGCCAGAAACGTGCTATCCTCAAGATAAAAAGACCTAAGTACTGTTTGTCGTGTGTGGCATTGTTCAAAGATTAATCCCACATGGAGATGCTACTGTGTAGGATCCGATAATGCTTCACTTGCGTAGAAACCTACACTTATCAAACATTTGTCGACAACTCTTCTTAGAGTGCACCAAAATAGGGATGTGAATGTATGGTCCTATCAGGTATGACTCTTGCAGAGGCAAAATAGGAAAAATCTGGCCCAGGAGGCGACTGGCTAATTGATTGTTTGTGATCAGCTGATGCTTGGCATTGCCATTAATTAAATGCGCAGCTATGTAGCAAGCATTTCAAATGAGTTTCACAGCGAGAAACGACTTTCCATATTAAAACTTGGAGAAAATTCTGTGTAAGTCAGCAACAACTACTCAAAGAAGCATCCTTCAGATGGGACTTTGACAGCATCAAAGAAAAATAGAAACAAATCCCACAAGACAAAATGATATACCTGATATCCTCGGAATGATTTCTGAATCTTAATTGCCGCCGCTTCCTCCTTTGATTTGCCAGCAAACTGAACAAAGTAAGTTGGTTTCACAGCCTCTGCAGCAGTATTTGAACTGGAATTAGCGTCAATTGCAATGGCATGAACATGCCTGCTTTCTTCCTTCGCCTCATCTGTCAAGTTCACTTCTTCAGTCTGAGGAGGAAGTGGCGGAGGTAGCGGCTCCGCCACTGTCGCAGGGAGGCTCAGATCGGATACAAGGTCTTTTTGCTTGCCAAACCATTTCTTCTTGGACGTACTAGATTTCTGGAAAAAGACATCTCATACATCTGTCAGGAAACAAATAAAGGATCGCAGAAAAAGAAAAGGAAAACGCAATTAAACATCGGGTTGTGAGAGTCAGTACCGGTTCTCTCTTCTCTTTCGAGTCGGGGCTGAGAGCTTTCTTCACAGAGGAAAACCAGTTCCCTTTCCCCATCTCCTTATCATCTGTTGATTTGGTGGGAATCAGAACCCAATTGAAAAGGGATTTCCAAACCCACTCTACTTAACTAAGCATTTTCCCCCCAAAGTCGCCCAAGTTAATCAGGGTCTATCAGGGTCGGTGCAGATAACATAAATCTGGAAATCGTCAGAGAGTCGATTTTACTTGGAGCGACCTGATAAACAGGAGATACGAAAGATCACAACGCAGGCTACCCCATCCCGAATTCCTTCGAATCTCCACAAAGGCACGGAGAGCAAGAAAAACTGGAACAAGAAACAACGGGATCCTGCGGATGAATTGCATCCGCAAAACTCTGTGCGTGCACGCCACAGCTCGGCCAAAGTAACCGGAGATGAATTGTTAAGTAGGGCAGGTGGAAAGACTGGACCGCGGATTGCACTCGGTGCATCCCCACGCTCCAATCCGTCAAATTGATACCAGATCGTTGCCGCGAAATGCTAGCGATCGGGAACTGAACCGACACGCAAAACTCGCCCGGCCGAACTTTCCGGAAGTCAAAGTGGGTCAAACCGTTGGAAGCCGAAAGAGCAAATGCCACGGAACGAGCTACAACAACTATACGAAGTAGAAGGACAAGTAGAAGAAGAAGAAGAAGAAGAAGAAGAGGCAAGAAGCTGGACAACGAGCAACGGAGCGAGGAAAAGAGCAGATGTCATGTCGTTAACAGGGGGGGTCCAGTAGAGAGAGAGAGAGATAGAGAGAGGAAAGAAAGCTACCTGGAAATGAAGCGACCAGTGGAGGAAGGAGAAAGCCGGGAGAGGTGGGATGCAGATCTCGAGTCGAAGCTCCTTTTTCTTCCCGGGGACGCAACGGGGAATGGACTGGACCTCCCTCTCCTTTTCTCTCTCTCTCTCTCTCTCTCTCTGGCTGGGGGACTTAAGCAAGAAAGAGGGAGGAGAGAGAAGGAAAGGAAAATATCGGGATGTGAGAGAGAGAGAGGAGAGAGAGAGAGAAAGAGGGCAACGAAATGATTAGATAGAGAGAGAACCAACTCTGCTCCGCTCTGCTCTAAGTCTAAGTACTCCCAGCTGGTTTTGCTAGAGCGTGGACCCCACTCTTTTTGTTTATTTGCTTCCCTTCGTTTATCACCTACTCAAGCCTCCAATCGGCCTAATATTCTTATCGTTCAAAGGTATTTTCTTTTAAAAATAATCTTTAATTCTAAATTATAAATCATTTTATCCTTTCCTTTTCTTTTTCTCATTTTTATTTTTATCTTTGCTGCGGCTGGCGAAAGCTCAGCAGACGAAGCGAGGGCTTGTAAGACCTCGCCAAGCCCTCTCTGGACATCGTCGGTGAGCCACCGGCAAAAAGAAAAAAAAAAGGAATAAAGGAAAATAAGAAGAAAATGTCCTTGACCAAGGTTATAGATTATTATTTGAGAAAATGAAAGCTATTCGGATCTTTATTTAAAATTAATTTTTGACACGATGCCTTGCATTATGGTTAGGAACATAGCAATAGGCGGGCACTTCTACATATTATACCAAGGAATCTATACTATGTATCTTAGAATTTTTCGAAATTGAGGGGTTTTTTAGATCCTCGAGAAGGTGGCAATAGTTGAATCAAATGAGAGTAAATTACATCGGTTAATCATAAACTTTCTAAAGACTTTTTTTTCTCGTTGAGACTATTTATATAGGAGTAACAACAAAATTTACGTATTTCAATCGGTACCGAGGTGAAATTAAATGAAATCACTAGCTGCCAAATTAAGCTTGCCTTAAGTATTACTCGAGATCACAACTCACCCGATTTCGAGTCAAACTCGAGCTCGAACTATTTGAGTGTCTCGTCAAGTCGATCTCGAGCTCCGGCTCCGGCTCCGGCTCCGGCTCATCAATACTCGGTTCGGCAAGTTCTCGAGATATAATCTCGCTAATCAAACTTCTATTTTCTTTTGGAATCATTTAGCAATCATGAAAATAGACACCAAAGTTTTAAAATTACATAGTACCACAGCTTATTAAATTAGAGTTCGAATTTGAGCTCGAGTTCATTTATAAGCACATTGGAATATAACCGAGTCAAGCATCTTGATTTTTCAGTTGGGTCGAGCCCGAATAAGAAAGTTGGTACTTAATCAAGCTCGAGTTGAGTTTTGCGCACCATATCTGCGAGTCAAATCAGGCTTGAGTTTCCGACCAAAAAAAAAAAAATCAAGCTTAAGTTTAGCAAATTATCAACTCCGCAACACACCTCACTAACCGAACTATGTCAAGAGATCAGTACAAGTCTCAAGCTTTTGGAGTATATATTAACATTATGTCGTAGCTAGGATTGATGATTCCCCACGTGAGATATGTATACAATGCTAACTATGTAACTTAGAGACCGGTGAATAGGTTATTTTGACAATTTTAAGAAATTACGCCTGAATCAACAATCAATTCTCGAACGTCGGGAGAAGTAGATAACATCAAGATCAGGTGAAGCTGATGGTGCAGTAACAATGACGAAGACGATTAAAAAGATGGCACACAACAAATTATCGTGGTTCGATTTTGTCCTCAAATTTACGTCCAATCTTTAGAGTACAGCCGCAACTTTGGCTGGACTGCTCTTGTAATTAACAAGATGAGTTACCGTAAGCAAGTAATAACCCTATCAGATGATAGATTACACCATCAGGACTCAAGTGCTATTATCACACTTATACACTTAATCTTGTCACGATTACAACATAGCAAGAACACTACAGCGGAAAACTCAGAAGCATGGATCACTATTTTGATCAGTAAGATTACAGCAATGAACACTTTTACCTTGTTATATTTCTGTCCAACCCCTTTTAGCGTCAATGATCCTCGCTTATGTAGACATCCTGAATCTTCCCACTGCATATCGTCTCGAGGAGTAAGGAGCCATTAGGAGTTGTCGGAAACCGTTGTCCTGAAATCAGATTACCCATGCAATTCTTTTCCGTGAACATTAGCAAGTTTTCCCAAAATAGTCTATGGAGTTGCTAACAAATCGCCGATTTTTTTTTTTTTCATTGTTCTGACAAAAGCTGTATCGAGTTCTCTGACGATTTTTGGTTGTCCTACCGTTTCGTTCCGGTTGCCAACGGCTATAATTTTTATCTCTAACGATCATCCTCAAACGAATGCTACAACAGCATTATGAATGACTTGATATTCCCACATCTATTACTCACAATCATCATGAGCAAATTCTCACGAGTCAGTTGATATTGTTTACGGACAGTGTGCGAAAGTGACTTATGATCCGATATCCAATGAAATTACTAAGCAAATCGACTACCAGAGATATCATGATGATAAGCGAATGACCATGGATTCTCCAAATTCTTATGAACACAATCTCATATTTTATTTGTCCATATCTTGTTAAGATCTTCATCATCCTGGCAAGTTTAAGCTGAGCTCTTATAACAATCATGTATATCAATCATCAAAGTCCTTCAAATATGGTCACAAATATGTGCACTTATGATAGTAGCTATTATATCAATGTTGGTTTTGAAATCATCAAAATTCAGAGGGATGTTTCTCCAACACATTTATACACAAATAATAAAATATTTGTGCAGATTAACCATCTTAATCCATTCATGCCATGTCTAATTATGTTTAGCTATTCAACGTAACATGTTATTGATGTCAACAAGACACTTTAGTTATATTGAAACATGGGGAGAATTACCAAAAAAGTCCTAAATCTATTACAATTGTGATAATTCAATCATGAACCTTCTTTTTTTTTTTTTACCTGTTCATTTCTAATCTTTTTCATTTGTGTCAATTCAGTCTATTTGATCAATTTTGGCTGAAAATCACTCACATGGCGCGGCTTGTCACCGACCAGCTAGAAGAAGAAGAAGAAGAAGAAGAAGAAGAAAGGGGAAGAAAAAAAAAAAAAAGAAAAATGTAAATAAAAATAAAAAATAGGAAAAAATGTTAAGACATTATTAAAAATTATCCACGTCGGCGCCGGTCGCGTCATCTCAACGCCAGTCGAGCTACATCAAGGAGTTTCGACCAAAATTGGCTAGGAAAGACTGAATTGGTACAAATGTAAAAAGCTTAGAATTAAATTGACAAAAATAAAATTTAGGGCTAAATTGACACAATTATAATATGTATGGGACTTTTTAGATAATTTTTCCTGAAACGTGTTATCACGTCTAAATACAGTTTTAGACGTGTTAAATATGACAGCCTCATAACATGTTTAATGATATTTTATGTTAGAGTGTCAATGTAGTGACATGTTCGGAAGAATCCCTTCAATCTTCTTTGCCCATTATCTTTTTTTTATTTTTTTGGAAAAGATAAGTTGACAGTCATACCATTACGACCGTGATATGCTTGCCATACAAATTTATCACAAATTCTTTTTTTTTTATTTGCTAGCAATGAACTTGTGGCTGGCATTTGACCATCCACCGACAAATGGCTAGCAAAAGGTTTTTTTTTTTTTTTGTCTTACAATGGAGCTCCCTTTTGAAACATTTCCATAAACTCGAGTTATATTTTCCGTCTTATTTCAGTGGAGCTTCCTCTTATTAATTTTGTCGCCGCCGATTCCCTTTTCCTAAATTATTCTTGCCTTAAGATCAGCAAAATTGTGTAGAAAATCCTAAATCTTCTGTGTAATGTATAATCAAATTCTAAACCTTTTAATTGGTTAATTTAAGTTTTAGACCTTCTTCAAAAATTACAATTAAGTTCTTTCGGTGAACAATTCAGTTAAGTAATGGTCCACGTAAGAGGGAGAAATCAACAAATAAAGTCAGTTCATCATTTTTTCTGTCTTTTGGTTGGTTGGTACGAAAACAACGTGGAATTTTTTTTAAAATTTTTGATAATTTTTTTATGCTTTCTTTTTCTATTTCTTCTTTTATTATAGTTAAGGGCCAATAAGATGCCGTCAACCACCGGTTGAGGCTTGGCGACCTCCACCTGCCACTAGGCGAGGGCTTGTGAGCCCTCATTAATCGCTGCAAGGGTCGCTACCCTCACCGCCCACTAGACAAGGACTTGCGACCTTCGCCGAGATTTGACCGAGGGCCGCAAGGCCCCGCCGGCCACGGTGAGAGCCATAAGACCTCACCGGCCTCCCCCAACTGTGAGCGAGGGCCGTGAGCCCTTGCCTAGTGGCATGTGGAGGTCGGCAACCTCTTGTCGGCCCTTAACTATAAAACACAAAAAAAAAAAAATGATAGAAAAATTTTAAAAAAAAATATTCACGTCGGCGTCAGCGATGCCATATAGGATGATTGACGCCGATGTCATCACTTTTCGGTCAAAATCATCTCCTTTTTTTGGTTTATTTTTTTGGATGAAAAAAGAATTAACAAGAAAAAGATTTAAAAATCGAATTGACACAATTACAATAATTTTATGATTTTTGTGATAATTTTCCCAATGATAACAAATACTTCCGTTTCAAATGACGGAATGAGTTTAGAGCGACTGGACTATACGACAAAGCGATGTTTCAACTTAACTGGGTAATTGCTATGTAACCAAACACATTAGATTTGCGCACTTGGAACACCTCATGTGACAACCTGCAGCTCGTCGACCATGACCATGCATTACCAATTATGCTTTGCCCCTATGTTTGAATTGAGTATGATAGGCCAACTAACGATCACATGTGCATTGGCCAATCGCTTTGGTTTTGCTTTTTGTTTTGTCGCTTCTTTATAATTGCCGTCTTCACTTCAAGTTTAATGAGCACCCAACGCTCTTGTTTCCCACATTCATTGACTCATCTTAAACGTGGGTGAGGTTGCATATGTCGAGCCCATGTTTCGCCACAAATCTAATGATGGAGACAGTTCTCCCTTCGTTAGAAATGTATAAGCCATTATTACGTGGGAAAACTACCAAAAATTTTCTAAACGTGTGGAAAAAGTGTCAAAAAAGTCATGAATCTCATTGGTCCTAATTCAGTTCTAAATATTTTGCCTTTAGACCAATTGAATTAATTCGGCTAATTTTGGCTGAAAATCGCCGACGTAAACGTCAATAATCCTATGTGGCACGGCTGGTACCGACATGGATATTTTAATATTTTTTTTTATTTTTTTCTTCTTTTTCTATTCTTGCATTTTTTTTTATTAGGGGCTGTCGAGGGCCGTAAGCCATCTCCCGGATCTGGTGAGGGCGCCGCCGACAGCATATTATGAGGAGCTATCCTAAATCCTCCACTTTATTAGGGGCTGTCGAGGACCGCAAGCCATCTCCCAGATCTGGTGAGGGCGCCGCTGACAAGATATTATGAGGAGCTGTCCTAAATCCTCCACTTTAATCTGGAGTCTGGAGGAAGGAGGAGGAACGAGCAAGGAGAAGATGAACAGTCAAATGTAAAAAAAGAAAGAAAGAAAAGAAAAATATAAAAATATAAAAAAGTATATTATTAAAAAAAAGCCTCGTCATCGTTGGCCGGTGTCCACGTCGGCGCCGGCCGGTCAAAATTGGCCAAGTGGACTTAATTGGCATAAATGCAAAATGTTTATGATTAAATCGGCACAAAAAAAAAAGGTTTGGGACTGAATTAGCAAAATTAAAATGTTTATGACCGAATTGGCAAAAGTGTAATAGGTTTAGGACTCTTTTGATAATTTTCCCAATTTTACTGCTCATAACTTTAGATAACATGAGGGTATTTTTTTTTTTTTGCATAAATATTTTCTCATTTTCACAGGTTAACTTTAATACATATTCCACCACGAGGTTTTCATCTAAAATTTCACTTGTTCTGGGGGAAACTGTCACCTAAGCGAGGACAAGAGCTGGTGAGGCCAAGCATCGCCAAGGTAAGGGCAAGGCGAGAGTTACTTGGGTGAGGACTGGCCTCGACCAAGCCCGAGCAACGCCACCCTCACCCAAGCATTACCAAGACTCGCTGCCCTCGCCCAAGCGACATTCGGCCTCGCTAGTGTTTGGCCTCGCCTCAACGGGCCAACCCTCACCAACCACTGGATGAAAGAGGAGAACAAAAAAGAAAGAAAATATTTAAAATATTATTTAAAAAAAAATTTACGTCAGCACCGGTCAAACCACGTAGGTCGGCCGATATCTATTAGTAATATCTAGCTAAAATCAGTCGGAATGACTAAATTGGCTCTAAATTGAAAGTTTAGGACTGCACAATTAAAAGGTTTAAGACTAAATCGACACAAAAATAATAAGTTTAGGACTTTTTCGATACTAGCAAGGAAGTCATCTTTCATCTCAGAACGAAGCCTCGTCCTTCTAAGATTCATGGCTGAATAGAACATGATCAGTAAAGAAGAGTTCATACCTGTCAAATCAATCTACCAACAATTTGGGGTCAAACCCAAAATGGTTGGTGGTTTCTGTAGTTTTTACATTTTGTGGACCTCAAAGGCATTTTCTCTTGCTTGGTAAAATATTCTGGTTAAAATTTATTCATAAGGCCACAAATGTCCTCTGCAAAAGATGCTTCTCTTTTGTAAACATTTTGAGTTTCTCGAAATTATAAAAGAACCACTTATTTGCATATTTTGCAAGCTTTCCGAGTCCAACCACGATAGCCGCAACATTAGCAAAATTAGTCTCAAAATCCACACAAAACCTAAGCGAATTGACCATATTAATTGAAGCAAAATTAGTGTCAAAATCACATGTTTGTATATTTTGCAAAAAAGCGCGAACTCGCCGCCGTTAGCTTGGTACTATTAAAACCCTAGCACTTAGAGAGGAACGCACCAATGGTCCTTGCTTTTTGATCGCACTGTGAGGCCTAAAATCAAGGAGAGGGTCTTGAACAATTTTTGCAAAATGACTCAAAACCGAAACAAATTTTATATGCTCTACAATAGGCCCTTCCAGAGTAAACTATAAACCCCAAAAGAATTAATTGATGAGACTTTGAGAAACACGACAGGGAAAATAACATCGTTTTTTATTGATTTGCTGTCTTCCTTTCTCTCATCGTTGGGAATCAGCGTCCGATGAAGCTGTCGAGGGATGACGATGACGACGACGACGAGTGGGTGGATAGCGAAGGTGCCAGAGCATGATTTTGGAGCACTTCTCTCCCGGAAGTCCCTTCACTTTGGTCTCGTCCTCGTGAACCACTTCTTTCACGAACTTTATGGAGTCCTGCATCGCCCAAGTGATCGATCCCTCTTGAGTCTTGGCTCGAGATTGCAATCACATTATATATACTTTTTAGGGAATGTGATGAACATGCAATTGATTAAAAAAGAAAATTTTCGCGTTTTCACATTATAAGGATATGAATTGTTGTTGAATTATACATGCACGAATTGTTGTTCGACACCCACCGCCAAATGATTTTGTGTGATTTCTCATAATACTCTTTTTGGTGGCACGATCCTCTTCCCTAGGGATCCCGAATGAGGGAACCCTAAGAGTCGTCGTAAAATGTCACGTGCTCTTCTACCAAAAGAAAAATGGAATATGATCGAATTTATAAAAGTAGGCATGACATTTGTCAATCCGGATGGTCAAATCATTTCTAATTATGATACTTCTATACGCATGTTCGAATTCTTTCCTCGTGAATTCATGAGCATCTCGGATACTTATCGGATGAAGATCGAATGTAGGAATTAATTACGGGTTCACGGACTCATGCAGCCATTATGTGGAGCTCAGGGCTCATCTTTTTTTTTTTTTATTATTTGTGAATGAAAAGTTTAAATCCCTAAAAGAGGTTTGTCAACGGGTTCGGTTCGAATCGGGTTTCCATGTTACCCGAACAAAACCGAACCGAAATGGAATTGTGCATGTTTTGACCCGAAGCCCCCACCTTCAGCGACCACCGACACGTACAAAAATAATAAGACTTTGTCCTCGAATCTTTATTTCCTGTCGGTGCATAGGAGTTGCCACCAAGAAATTGTTCAAGGAATTCTACCGACGAAAAAGTCAATGGATCGGAGGCCCAATCCTTTAGGGTCGCACGGAAAAGGCCCAATGGGCTTATTATGAGCCTCCCTCAGTTAGGAAGGTATACCCACCAAGAACTAGGTCCCTCGTCTTCGTCGGCTACCTAATGGATATGATAAGTGGGCAGCCAGTCCTTTTCCAGGGCCTACCTTTGTTTTGTAGAATACGAATTTTTTCCTGTTAATTAAAAAAAAAAACAGAAAAATAGATCTAGATGGGCCCACGCTTGCCTATGTGTGCGGGCTCGTCCAACGAGGAGATTTGCTTGTCTAGATCCGCCCTAACCGTGATTCGGGTTTTTATTGGCTTAGAAGTATTTAGCGCCTCTATTGGTGTCTCAACAAATTCAACTATTGATTTATTGTAATATGAATCGATGGCGTGGATGGATGGGGTGAGTTATCTTGTACTTTGTAATGGTATGATGGTGCTTAGTAGGAGTGTGGTACCTGAGAGTTGGGTTGACCGGAAGAAGGGCGGCCCCATCGCTCAGGGTCCCAAAGGATGGAACTGTTGAAGGCGAAGCTGGAGATGTGGATGGGAGGTCTTGCCCTTGACTCGCTCGTGGCTGTTGTTTCGTTGCTCATCTTCCTCAGGTGCCATCCCAGTACTTGGGACGAGTCGCACACCGGCCCTTCTATGTTCACCTTCTTCCGATTCGCCGATAGCACCGCCATAGGCCACGTCCCAAACACCCTGTCGTATATCATTATATTCCCAAAGTAAGCATAGATTTTTTTTTTTTGTACACAGTTAATGATAAAAAATAATAATAATAAATTCATGAGGAGAGCAACAACTATTAGACAATTATCAAACGAATATTTTTTCTTCCTCGTTGACTGGGAATACCCGAGGATTTTAACGTCCCAAGGTTCAAATGAAGTAGTTTAAGGACTTGCTTAGTTTCGAAAGAGAGACAACTATTAGAAAGCAAAAATAGTCTCGTGAATGAATTTACGTATCATTTGCTATTTGAATCTAAAGCTTGGTCTATTTTGCAAACAATTAATTATTCGAAAATTATTCTCTTAGAGATGATAATTTATATTACTTACAAAAAAAAGAAAAAAATATATTCTCATCATCCATAAAAATATTTAGACATAAATTGTTATCGATAATAAAATTCTTTTTTATTGGCAATTATTTCATGAAAAATATTTTTTGAATTATTATTTTTTTGCGAAATAAAAGCATCCTATTAATTAAATTCAGAGTCATTCTCGATCAACCCCTTATTAATTGAGTAGCTGATCTAATAACTTCATGTCCCCAGCATAATATAATTGGACAGTCACCATCAAATGATTATTACCTGGGGATAATTAAGCTGTTGTGTGAGGACAAAAGAGCTGTTGGAATTACTAAAACGGAAAGTGGGGTTTCACAAAAATTATTACATCACGCGACATGTATCCCAATCAATTGATTGTTGACATTCATTTGAAGATTTTGATGTGGAATAGCAACTAATACTGATCAAATGTTGCTTAAGGAGACGTGCGCTACATTGCTTAGGTGGTATGAATGTTGCGGCAAAGTTCCATTGTTATGCATGTGAAAATATCTATAAAACATGGCTTAAGGCTCCATTTGTTTTATAAAAAATAAGGATTTAAAAAATATTTTTCTAAAGATGATCGCTCGTATCACTTATAAAAATGAATGAACGAAAATTTTCCCATCTTCTACGAAAATATTTTAACATAAATTATTGTCGATAATGAAAAGAATTTATTGGCTAATTATTTCAAGAGATACAAATAACCACTTTTTAGGAAAATATTTTTCAAATCATTTATTTGTTTAAACAAACGAAACCTAAGTGTCCTAAACTATATCCATCGCCATGTCTTATCCACGTGTGGTGTGAATTATAGTATAACCATATTCCAGCTATTAACATTGTTAAATCCTAGTACAATATCTCCCTAGAGCGTCACCTAAAACTTTGAAAACTCCCACCATTTTGCACGTCAAGATCCGCAGCTTGCATATGTTTTCCTACTTAACCCTATAAAAAGACATTGTTTGGTAGAACTAACCATAACAGCATCCTATGCTTCATATTAAGAGAAAACTAAAGGAAAAACTAATTAATAAAGACATAATCAAGAGAACTGAGGCGAGAATTCCTACTCAATCTCTCTGAGCTCCTGAAAAAAGTCCAGATCGTAGACGTTCGAGAGCCCCGCGAAGTGAACAATGCCACTGAGCTTGTGGTGCTCAATGTGCCGGAGAGCCATGTTCCGCTGGTGGTCCATCTCTGCATCCGGGTCTGTGAAGTTCTCGCGGAAGACCAGGTGCCGGTACATGATTCCCGTCTTCCTCATGATCTCCGGCACTTCGTCGGAATCCGACCGCTTTTCGATCACGATCCACAGCAATGGTTGGGGGACCAACTTTATAGTATTCGCCAACCTTCTCAGCAGCACACCCGCAAATGGATGGCTTCTCGATCCACTTGTGGTGGGTGTGACAATGATCAGGAGCCTCCTAGGGACAAGCTCACTGTTTCCCTCCGGAAATTCGGCTTCTTCTATTCGATTATCTTCGTTTTCCGAGAGATCTTCCTCTTCAGCTTCGGCATGGGGTTTCCCCAGGACCCGCTCCGGCGCCTCGGAAATCAAGCTTCTGTTCAAATTGACATGTGAAGATGCCATCGGCGGCGGGTCCAATAGTTCTGCAGCTTGTGGAGGGGAGATCTCCATTTTGTTGGACGTGACCGGTCGGCCGGCGAACGTCGTGGGCTTACCCGTGGGAGCGAAGCCGGTGAAGAATCCCATGACGAAACATAAAGAGAAGTGGACTACGGCTTTCTTCCACAAGTGGACCTTCTTCTTTGATCTTTCCACAGACCCCATCTTGGCAAAAGATCTCCTCACAACGTTGGACTTTGCCGGGGAAGTTCGGTGAACAAATGATGTTGTTGGAACAGGAAAACGAGCAACCTAGAAGCTTAATTGTGTCGAAAGAGGAATTTATATGACAGCTGCTGAGAAAGTGAGAGAAGGTGATGCTAATTAACAATTTCCATCTCTAAAATAATCCAGCAAGAGGTTGGGGCTCAACATGCCAATGATTGATACAGGCAACCTCAAGGTCTAATCCAGTCGTTTGGGGCATTTTCATTGGCGGGAGAGAGGAAGAAATTTTCTCCTCACTTGAAAGTTTTTTTCTTTAAGCTAAAGAAACTTGTGGGTCGCAACTGCACCAAATAGTCGGTGGAATGGAACTTTCAGACGTTTGTATAATTTCAAAAATTGCTAAACTCGTGGTTGTTAGATGATTTTTGCAATTCGACATTTTGGGATATTCAAAAAATTATTCATCTCGAGTTCAGTCAACTTTAATGTTATGAGAGCAGGATCATATGCAGGGAATTGTTTAATGTTAAGTTCCGCTTGACATTGATGTTTCGTGGTTTCTGGGACCTGTCCATTTTACCTAACCAGCTTTTAATAAGGGGATTTAATATTACTGCGCATATGGCTTAATTGGTTTAAGAAGTTCGGAAACTTAATCTTGCTTGGTTGGTCACCGACATTGCCAATGTCATACATATACTCACGAAGCTTATTGCTTAACTGAAAAATTTGAATTGTTATAAGAAGGAAAAGAAGAGGATATATTTTCACGTCATTGCTTAATTGGTGGGTTACGAGTTATACACGCATTTCTCTATTTTGCAGTTTGGTGCGCTCGGTTCTGAAACGACATCCTTAGCCCGTTATTAATGTTGTTTCAGCTGCTAAATAAATGAAGAGGTAATTCAATAAGAGAAAGGGGAGAGTCCGCAAAAGCAAGAAAAATAAGAAAGGGGAGGAGACAACGGAGGAAGGAGGGGCCGCCGGTTCATGCAAGCCGTAGACATCTGGACACGCCGAATTGTCTTCATTTCGAAGCGCTCGGTGAGAATTCCAAGCCTTGATTCCTTCAACAGAAGAGGATATCTAAGTAACGTTGTAACTTAGTACTAAGTTGAATTCTCAGTTTCTAGGTCGAAATCGGAGGTTTATGAGCTATGAAATCATGTTTCAAAGAAGCCTTTGTGTGTTGTCAATAGGTAGAAATTTAGAAAAGTTTATTGGGGGTAGATAAAGCGAAGCGGAAAATGTAATTGTGAAATTTTTGTCTGTTTATCATTGTCTATACAGGAGCCTATTTATAGGCTTTACAGAGCAGCTATCTATAGTAACGTAATATTACAAAATCATAATCGTAATAATCTAACAAAATCAATTCTAATATTCTAACATAATCAATCTAATTATTCTAACATCCCCCTCAAACTCAAGGTGACATGGAAGAAGTCAAATGGAGTTTGGAGAAAACATCTTGAAAGCGCTCAGGTGGATGTGCCTTAGTGAATATATCAGCAATTTGATTAGCCGATGAGGTTGAGACAAGATGAATGGTACCATGAAGCACATGAGAGCATATGAAATGGTAGTCTATTTCAATATGCTTGATGCGCTCATGGAAAACGTCATTATGTGCTATTTGGATAGTACTCCAATTGTCGCAATAAAGCATTGTTCCACCGTTGTGACATACACCTATATCTTCTAGTAACCATCATAACCATAACAACTCTATTGTTGTATCGGCAAGAGCACAATATTTTGCTTCCATACTAGATCGAGCGACAATAGTCTACTTCTTGCTACGCCATGAGATAAGTGAGTTACCTAGTGTTGGTGCGTGGGACTTACAGTATGCGCCCATGCGAGCAATCACCCGCCCACTAGTAGTTATCTTCTATTTGAAACCCGATAAGTCACGTTTCTTCAAATGACGTAAAAAAAAAAAAAAAACTACTGCTCTATCTCCTCTTATTAAGTCTGTCACTTTCAAGAAGACAAAAAAGACTTACGCTCTCTCCCAACTCACTGTTGATTGGCATTCAACATGAAGGAATTTCCGAGATCGCAAAGAGGCACTTAATCTGTGACAATTAAGGTATGTCCTCATGATATATTCGCTTCGATCGTTGATTCAAGTGATCCATTGGGCATGTTTTCACAAATTGAATATATAGATAGAATGGGCTTCATATTCCGACATTGGTATCAGAGCCATGTTACTTGTTTCTTGATTGTTTTTCTAATGATTTCGTATTATTGAGTGATTTTAGCCCTATTTACGTTGTTCTTGTTCATCCATAATTTTTTATGTTCTATGAAATGAAAATTATTTCTGAATACATAGTTGGATCGGGCTCGTCAAGACGATCGTTTTGAGTGGTCGCAAGTCGTGAGGCGACGCCGGCAGCGGCTGCACGCGTGCCATGCTCCACCACGGGCAAACTCCCTCTAGGCCGCGATGTTTCGTCCTTTTTTTTGTCACTTTTAGTTCAACGGAAATTAGGTTTTAGTATACCATTAAGTTCGTATTGACGAAACGAGTGTTTAGAGGGGAGCATCGTTGCTGGAGGCCGTTGGAGTAAGCCGCACGTGCCGAGGGGGTCCGGTGCGAGTGGGCGCCACGCGCCCACGTGCGTGGCGCATGCCGAGGCCTATTATCCGATTTATCGTGTGTCCTAACCAGGTTTTAGCTTATCCCTATTCCGGTTTAAGGTAATTCTAACCATATTTTGATTTTTCCTAATCTAGGTTTGGTTTAAACAAAATCCGGTTTTGCTTTAGGTTGAATCCGACTCGTGACCTGTTGACCATTAACCGCCGATCGACCGGTGACCATTAACCGATCGTTGATTGTTGACAAAAAAAAAAAAAAAGGGTCGGTCAACCTATAGGGGCTTGTTTAATACCTGGACTTGCATGTTCTTGGTTATAATATGTTTGTAAAAACTACATGATTGATGGATTTTAGTAATCCACTTTGTTCTGCATTTGTTGCGGGAACAATGTCATCAAGACCAGGCCCCGTGACTACATGGTGGGTCGAAGTATGATAACGCCTAGAAGGCCAAGAATAGATGAGCAAAAACAAGGCATGAATGAAAAGGTTGACCGATTGGGCCATTATAGGTGGGATAATGTCCGTGACATTATAACCCATGTAAAGAGGGTCAACAGCATGCTCTAAGAGATCATATGGGAAGGACATGAAGTATCATCTATAGATGCCTTTTATGCACCGAGGAACTATATGCTTGAGGAACAGCATGAATTGCTCACTCGTGCAATAATTGAGCATGACATATACAAGAATTATGTGCTACATTTCTTGCACGAATACATGAGAATCGGGCTGGCGAAGACATCATCGCTCGGGATCAACGGATCTTTGTACTGACAATATGCGCCTTGGCGTATCAACAAAGGTTCTCAGAAGGGTTATCCGAGGGCACCGATATGGGTTCCCAATGTAATAGAACATTCCTCTATAGATCTTGAAGCATAATTTCCTTGTAGGAAGGAAATAACATGGGTCAACGTTGAAACAGGAAAAATGATCAAAATGCGTTATTACATATGAGTTTGTTCCTTTGTTAGTCTCATTTCATAGTATGTCTAGGAGATTCTTTTTAGGAATTTTTTGTTGTTGAATTAATGTTTTTTGAGAATATTATGTTTGTTGGAATATGGAATATGATTATTCAATGCAATATCTTCTCTACATATATATATATATATATATATATATATTATATTTTTGTGTGGGAGTGTTCATGAGTTTTAGTATCTTTACATGAACACAAATGGAATAATTGTATTGATGTTAGTTTCGGATTAGAATTCCTATGAGATGATGAGAACTTAGTGAACTGTCGATTCTATGGTATATTGTGAGATTGTATGTTAATACAATTAAAATGCATAAATATGTTGCATTTGTTGCATTCAAATAGACTTAACGATTCGTGAAAAATGTCTAAATTACCTCATATTCAGATACAATGGCAACGACTTCAAAGAACATTGTGGCTAAGCTCAATAAGGGTGAGAAGTTGAACGGTGAAAATTATGAGATCCGGAATATGAAAATTCAGTATGTGCTGGAAGAGCTAGAGGCACTGGAAGCTTTTAACTTGATCATGATTGAGCCAGAGGATGGAACTACTGCACAACACAGGAGAGATAAGGAAGCATTCGCTATTTGGAAGAAAAAGAACTCAACTACTCGCATTACGTTGTTGAGCAGCATGGACAATGATATCATACGAGAGTTCGGGCAGTATGATAATACGAAAGATATGTGGGATGCTTTAAAGGTTAGATTTAGGCGGACTTACGCCACTAAGCCGAGGCAGCTTACAATCAGATTCGACACATATAAGATGCCACATAGGCATAATATGAAGCAGCATTTGAGAAAAATGTCGAACATGATTAGTGAGCTGAAGAATGCTGGTCACACATTATCTGATGAACAACAAGTGCATGCAGTGATCAATTATTTGCCCTATAGCTGGGAGCACATGAAAGTTAACCTAACTCACAATGAAAATGTCAAGACCTTCGAGGATGCTATGTGCCACTTGGAGCTAGAGGAGGACCGCCTTCCGGCGGCTAAGACACAATCTGATGTATATTTTGCTAGCTTTAGCTCACATGGAGCTTCGGGCTCCAAGCGCAAGTATCCTGGCAGGTTCATAAAGAAGACAGGTAAAGGAGCGGAACCATCTAGTAAGAAACCGAAGTTTGAGAAATATGGAAAAGGGAAGCGTCTCGTGAAGAAAAACATTTCAAGGATGAAATGTTACAACCGTGGCAAGAAAGGTCACTTTGCTCGCGATCGTGGCAAGCCGAAGAAGGTAAAAACTCTTTATACACTTAAAAGTGTTAGTTTTGCATCAAGTTCTGCATTTTTAACTGAATCTTATCCTTTGTGGACTATAGACTCGGATGCCACACACCATGTAGCCAGAGATAGAAGTACTTTTGTGAAATTTCAATGAATTCCAAGTGGAGTGAGATGGATCTATGTAGGAAATAATTCTAAAGTGGAAGTTAAAGGAATTGGCACCTGCCAACTCATCATGCGTGGTGGACACACTTTATTCTTGCATGATATCTTTTAAGCTCTAGAGATTTATCAAAATCTTGTCTATGTGTTAGTGTTAGTCAAACTTGGTTTTAGTATGAATTTCCATAACAATGGTGTGGATTTATTGTTAGGTACAACTTTTTATGGTTCAAGTTATTTTGTAGATGACTTTATTGTGTTGGATGTGGAAAATACTAATGTAAGTGTTTGTTATTCCCTATTGTATCTTCCAATTCTAGTGAAAATGATGTGAATATTTGGCATGCTAGGCTTGGTCATATTGGATAATATAGAATGAATAGATTAGTCAAAGATGGCTTATTATGCAATATTGAAAAAGTCGATTTGCCTGTTTGTGAATATTACCTAGCTAGGAAAACTACGCGAAAGCCATTTGGAAAGGGCACAAAAGCTGAATTTCCTTTGCAACTAATCCATACGGACATCCGTGGTCCAATGAATGTGAAAGCAATGCACGGTTCCATTTATTTTATCACATTTATTGACGATTATACTCGATTTGGCTATGTCTATTTGATTTCTCATAAATCAGAAGCATTGAGTTGCTTTAAGAAATTTTTGACCTTAGTGGAAAATTAGTTAGACAAGAAAATAAAAGCTTTGAGATCCGATCGATGTAGAGAGTATATGTCCGATTAGTTCATAGATTTATGTGATGAAAAGGGAATAGATAAACAATTATCAATCTCATATACTCCTCAATAAAATGAAGTAGCTAAGAGAAGAAACATAACATTACTTGAAATGGTTAAGTCCATGATGGCATAAGCTAATTTATCAACCGCCTTTTGGGGCGATATTTTATTGATTGTTGCCTATGTGCTTAACCGTGTGCCTATGGACAGGTCAAAAACCTGATTTGAGCTTTCTTAAACCTTAGAGTTGTGCTGCCTATACTCATGAGTCCACTCATAATATGAAAAATTGGGACCAAAATGCAAAAAGAGTATCTTCATAAGATATTCAAAACACTTAAAAAGGTATGTGTTCATAGGGGAGCAAGAAAGCGAAAGTGTGACTAAATTTGAATCAAGAGATGTCACATTCATAGAGAAAGAATTTTTGAAAAAAGGCGAAATAGGTGAAGACTATTCCCTATTTGACACCTTAGATCGGGATAATGGGATAGTTGGATATAATGATCCAAGTGGGAGCAATGTGAGAAGTGGGGAGTTGAGTACGAACCGGTCTCAATTGCTACCACTTGATGAAACGATACCATTATTTATTCCGAGTGGGAGCATAATGGAGAATGAAGTAGCTAGGGTACAATCTTCTCTATGATGAACTCGCCGCAAAAGCATTCCCCATCGACACTTTGAAATTGAAGGGGAAACTTTCATGATAGCTCCACTAGAAGAGGATGAGCCAAAGAATGTAAATGAGGCTCTAACTCGTCCCGATAAGGAAAAACGGATGGATGCGATAAAAGAGAAAATGAAGTCAATTGAGTCAAATCAAGTTTGGGATTTGGTTGATCTCCCAAAAGGACGTAAGACCATTGGGAACAAATGAGTCCTCAAAATAAAGCGTAAGGCTGATAGCTCAATTGAGAGGTATAAGGCTCGCCTTATTGCGAAAGGATACAACCAACATGAGGGAATTAATTATGAGGAAACTTTTTCCCCTGTGGTTAGATTTACTTGAGTTCGCATTATCTTGGCAATAGTAGCCAGTTTGGATCTAGGTTACATCAAATGGATATAAAGACTGTTTTTCTCAATGGAAAATTAGAAGAGGAAATTTATATGGAGCAACCTATTGGTTTTGTTCCCAAAGGCTAGGAACAAAAAGTATGTCGACTTCTGAGATCGATATACGGCTTTAAGTAGTCTTCAAGACAATGGTATATACTCTTCCATAATGCCATAGTGGCATACGATTTTAACATGATTAATGATTAATGAAAATAATTATGTATAAATCAAAAGATCCAAAGATCATTTTGTAATTTTATCATTATATGTTGATGATATACTAATTGTCGGAAGCAATTTGGAGCTTGTCAAGACAGTCAAAATTTGGCTATCTTCTAAATTTGAAATGGAAGATATGGGTGTAGCTACATACATTCTTGGAATTAAGATTTCGAGAGAACGTTCGAAAAAGTTGTTGTCTTCACAAGAGACGTATATTAATAAAGTTCTTGAACGATTTCGTATGCAAGATTGTAAACCCATTGATACTCCTATTGCAAAAGGTGAAGGATTGAGCCATAGAATGTATCTTAAAACTCCACATAAGCAAGAACAAATGAAAAATGTTCCATATGCCAGTCTTGTTGGAAGTCTCATGTACGCTATGATGTGTACTAGACCGATATTTGTTATGCAATCGAACCGGTGAGTAGATACCAATCCAATTCAGGTTAAGCACATTGGACTACGGTTAAGAAAATCCTGAGGTATCTAAAAGAAACCGTTGATTACTTGCTAACATATCAAAGAAGCAATCTGAACCATGAGGGCTATACTGATGCTAACCGGGGCGGAGATTTGGATGAGAGGAAATCCACTTTCGGAAATGTATTCTTACTGAATAATGGTGCCATATCATGGAGCACTAAGAAACAACGGTGTATAACCTTTTCCATCATGGAAATCAAGTTTGTAGTATTATCGGTGGCAGCATAAGAAGGTGTTTAACTTAGAAGATTTTTAGATAATTTGGGTGTTACTAGAGATGCTGCAAATCCTATAAAGGTTTATTGTGATAGTCGAGCAGCAATAGCTTACACTAAGGATCCTAAGTTCCACAAGAAGACCAAATACATAGACATTAAGTATAACTATGTCAAGGATATGGTAGCACGAAAGGACGTGAACCTACTATATATATCAACACATAGAATGTTAGTAGATCCTATGACAAAGCCGATTCCTAGAGATATTTTCATAAGTCATGTAAAGACTCTAGGATTGCGCAGAGGTTGAAGTATTAAATATATGTATTTTCCCTAAATGTTTATAGTTGATGATGTTGTTTATCAATATAGATGTCTTTAAGTCGATTTGATATTTATGCATGTTAATGCTTGGTGCATTATATTGAGAAGGTATATCGGACAGATGTGAGATTAGCCCACTCACACCGGTAATCGCCTTTATTTACTGCGTGTTGAATAGAGATGAAGCAATTTTAAGCATATTTTCTAGGAGATAATTGAGAGCTCAAGCTTAAAATACTTAAGTCGCCTTAATAGAATGTTAAGATGAGAACTTATCACTCCTAAAGTTTGAAAGTGAAATAACCCACATACTGCACTTTATTTGTCTTTAATGCTAGATAGGAGCTCTGATGGAAATTCTTGGCTAGAGTTGTTACGTGAACTCGAGTTAGACATTGAGTGTGTCTAAATTATCATCTGTACGGTATTAAAATAGAAAGACATACGCTCTATAGGGAAGGAGAAAATACCGTAATACTTATTTCATATTACATATGCATGAATCAACCATTGAAAGTAGCCAAAAGTTTAGATCTCAACTTTTCTATGAGACTCTCGAGGATAAGAATTCATCATTTTCGTACCCTCATGACTCATTGTTATTCTCGTGATTTCTTTTTAGTGTTCGCTATCTTAGAGTGTTGCCTATCGTCATGAAATTGATTCAATCTAAAGGGACACTTCTAGAAAAGCGAGCTGAACCGAGATTGAGAGGTCTAATGGAGGAGGAAGATTGATTTAGAGTTTTTAAGTTATATTATGGATTATATTCACGGATCGGTCAATTATGATTATTTAGTGTGATCATAACTGTGAATATAACATATCATACTTAAATAAGATCAAGAGAGAGGAATATGTATGTGATTGATCGATCTATGGTACAACATACGAAAATCTATTTTTGAATATGTCCATTTTGAGTTGCCATATACTCCCAACGGATGTATAACAACGAGCTCTCGGCGTATGCTGATCGTATGAGTTATTTGTCAATATGAACTTTGCGAAGATAATTTTTTTTTTTGTTTGGTCCTCTATGGATGAGTGAGAGTTGTTGGTCCTTCGTGGGCATGTGGGAACTATTTGCCCTACATGGGCAAGTGGGAGATGTTGGTGTGTGGGACTTTCGGTGTGCACCCATGCGGGCAATCACCCGCACACTAGCGATTATCTGCTATTTGAAACGTGATAAGTCACGTATCTTCAAATGATGTAAAAAAAAACTACCACTCCATCTCCTCCTATTTAATCTGTCACTTTCAAGAAGACAAACATGACGTACGCTCTCTCCCAACTCACTGTTGATCGGCATTCAACACGAAGGAATTTCCAAGATCACAAAGAGGCACTTAACCTATAACAATTAAGATATGTCCTTGTGATATACCCGCTTCGATCAATGATTCAAGTGATTTATTGGGCATGTTTCTGCGAATTGAATATGTAGATAGAATGGGCTTCGTATTCCGATACCTAGAAAGAAGCAAGAGCCAATAGTGGAGCGATGATCAAGAGGGTCTCCTACCTAGTCAGCATCAGAATAAGCCTTCAACTCCAAGGTAGATTGAGCAGAAAAGTGAAGACCATGAAATAAGGTGCCATTGACATAGCCAAGCACTCAAAGAACAGCAGCAAAATGAGTAGTTCGAGGTGCAATCATGAGCTAACCGACAATAAGAACAGCATAAGAGATATTAGAACGGGTGGCAGTGAGATATACAAGATTTCAACCAGCTGCCGATAAAGAGTAGGATTGGGAAGAAGAGTCCCATCTTTGTCATTAAATGTGGCATTAGTCGTAATAGGAGTTGTAGCAATCTTGTTATCGGTAAGTCCCACTCGAGAAAGAAGATCGGTGGCATCTCTAGCTTGAGAAAAATAATACCCTGAAAAATTGAAAGTAACCTCCAAGCCTAAAAAATAACCAAGTTTACCAAGATCTTTCATTTCAAATTGCCGATCGAGATACTGTTGAAGTATTGTAATGTCAGTATGATCATCGCCAGTGATAACCATGTCATCTACATATAAATTGAGCAGAATATACCCACGATATGTTCATTGAACAAAGAGAGCATTATCATAAGGGCTGGATTAAATTCAAGGCATTCCATAGTGGGACTGAACTTAGAATAACATGCACGAGGAGCCTGTTTCTATCCATATAATGCTTGACATAATCGACATACTTTGTCAGAAATAGTATATCCAAGAGAAGGCTCCATATATACTTCCTAAAAAAGATCGTCATTGAGAAAAACATTTTTAACATCCATATAGAACATGGACCATTGCTTGATAGAGGCACCGGCAATAAGACTTCAAACGGACGTAAAAGGTGCAACTAGAGCAAAAGTCCCATCATAATCAATCCCACATTCCCGAGTAAATCATTTTGCTACTAATCGAGCTTTGTAACGCTCCATAGTACCATCTACCTTAGTTTTGATCTTATACACCCATTTACAACCTATAGCAGACTTTTCAGTAGGCAATCAACTAAATCCCAAGTATGAGATTTATCTAACGCTTGCAACTCATCCACCATTAATTGTTGCTAAAGAGGATTAGTACGAGCTTCTCTATATATGTGAGACTCGTGAAATGAGGCTATAGTGGAATAATAATGAAATCCACGAAATCGAACAAAAGGTTAACTTACGTGGGGGAAAAGTACACTAAAAGTGCCATAACTTGTGTACGACATTCACTTGAGTGCCATAACTTTCAAAACGTTCACTTAAGTGCCATAACTTTCAAAAATCATTCATTTGAGTGTTACGTCGGAGCAAAATCGTTCACTTGAGTGCTATAGTAACTTTTTCGACGTGACATGTCGGCTTTCCGCCGAGCTACAGTAACTTTTCTGGCGTGCCACGCCGGTTTTTCTACTGTCACGTCAGCTTTTCCCGTTGCCACGTCAACATGGTACTCAAGTGAACGATTTTGAAAGTTATAGCACTTAAGTGAACATTTTGAAAGTTATTGCACTCAAGTGAACGCCGTACAAAAGTTGTGGCACTTCTAGTGTACTTTTCCCCTTACGTAGGTAGAATGACGAATAAGAGAAGAAGGTAGCACTAAGGATGAAGAGCGGATGGTGCAGAAATGTCAAGAGCTACTAAAATGGGATCGCTTAATGTACCTGCATCAAGATTAGAAGAAGACAATTCTGAAGAGGAAGATGCAAGTTTGTCATCTTCTGTAAATAGTTCCACCGAAGGATTGGTGAAAAAGTGAATGGTGGGAGATAACTCAAAGGAATAAAGAGATGAGAACATTTTGTATTCCCAAAAAGTAACATGACGGGAAACACGTAGACCATTAGAGACTGGATCCCAACATCTATACCCTTTGTGCTCAATACCATACCCAATAAAGCAACATAAGCGAGTACGATGTTCTAACTTCATGAGTTCTTTATGAAGTAAATGCACAAAACAAGCACCGCCAAAAACTCAAAGAAGACTATAAATAGGAGTACTACCATACAAGTGTTCATAAGGAGATAAGTTACTTACAGTAGGTGACATAATACAATTAATAGTGTATACATCGGTATGACAAGCTTCTCCCTAAAACTGTTCGGGACAAGAAGCTGAGATAAGCAAAGTACATACTATATCTAAGATATGCCTATGCTTATGCTCTGCTCGACCATTTTGTTGAAAAGTTTCTGGACAAAAACAATGGAAACAATTTGAAGAAACTCAGTATCTCTATACTCCATGGCATTATCGGAACGAAAAACCTTAATTTCTTGAGAAAACTATGTTTTGATCATGGCAACAAAATTATGATAGATATGAATAAGTTCGGAGCGATTTTTTATAAGATAAAGTCATGCGTAACGAGAGTGATCATCAACAAAAATCACAGAATAACGAGATCCTCCCATAGTTGGAGTAGAAGATGGCCCCCAAATATCAAAGTGAATAAGATCAAATAGAACATGAGAGAGAGAATTACTAAGATCAAACAACAAAGCATGATGTTTTCCCAACTTACAAGATAAGCAATCAAAATTTCTGTCATCAACGGAACCTAAATGACCACTAGAAATTAAAGGACTCAATATAGAAAAGGAAATTTGACCCAAACGGGAATGCCAAGTTTAATATGAAACTATAGCAACACAAGGAACAAAAGAATTCGGAAACCGTAGGGAAACAAGCTCAAACAGATGTCCCACTTTACGGCTTGTCCCATCCATGGATTCCGCACATGACAACCATTTGAAGAGAAATGAATGTCAAAACAAAGTTCACATAGTTGTCCCATAGATATCAAGTTTAAGGAGAGTTTGGGAATTAAGAATGTGTCAGGTAAGGATAATTTGGACATTAAAACATTCACTATATGACTAACTATCATCTGTGAGTTATCATTTGTATGAATAGTGGGTACCCGTGAAGTGAATGTTTCTTACTTGAAGACATTAGAATTTGAAGTCATGTGATTACAACATGCGGAATCAAAGAACCAAGAATTAGGAGTATCTAGAGTAACCTACATATCAGAAGTGTTAGGAACATAAAAGCGAGAAGTGCCAGATTCTTGAAGAATAAATCGAAGATCCTGTAAAGATAAAGTAACGGATAAATCTTTGTTGGAACCCTCAATGATAGCAACAGTGGATTGACATACGTGTTGAGATGGACCTCTATATCGTGATCGGTTATTTATCATTGTAGGTTGCTTAGGCTGTCGTCAATAACGGTTGGATGCAAGATGACCGGATTGTTTTGTCAAAACGATGGAAACAATTCGAAGAAACTTAGTATCTCCATACTCCATGGCATTATCAGCACGAAAAACTTTGATTTCTTGAGAAAATTGTGTTTTGATCATGGAAGCAAAATTACAATAGATATGAGGAAGTTCAGAGCGATTTTTTATAAGATAAAGCCATGTGCAATGAGAGTGATCATCAACAAAAATCATAAAATAACGAGATCCTCCCATAGTTGGAGTAGGAGATGGCCCCCAAATATCAGAGTGAATAAGATCAAATAGGGCATGAGAGACAGAATCACTAAATCAAACGGCAAAGCATGATGTTTTTCCAACTTACAAGATAAGCAATCGAAATTTTCATTGTTAATTGAACCTAAATGACCACCGGAAATTAAAGGACTCAATCTAGAAAAGGAAGTTTGACCCAAACGAGAATATCAAGTATCAGATGAAATTGTTGCAAGACAAGGAACAAAAGAGTTTGGAAACCGCAAGGAAACAAGCTCAAATATATGTCCCACTTTACGGCATGTCCCATCCATAGATCCTACACACAACAACCATTTGAAGAGAAATGAATGTCAAAACAAAGTTCACATAGTTGTCCCACAGATATCAAGTTTAAGGAGAGTTTGGGAACTAAGAAAGTCGGGTAAGGATAATTTGAACGTTAAAACGTTCCTTGTATGACTAACTATCATCCGTGAGTTATTAGCTGTATGAATAGTGGGTACTTGTGAAGCGAATGTTTTTTACTTGAAAACATTGGAATTTGAAGTCATGTGATTACAACAAGCGTAATCAAAGAACCAAGAATTAAGAGTATCCGGAGTAACCTAAGTAGCAGAAGTACTAGGAACAGAGGAGCGAGAAGTGCTAGATTCTTGAAGAATAAACGAAGATCCTCTAACGATAAAGTGACAGATGAATCTTTGTTGGAACTCTCAATGATAGCAACAGTGGATTGACGTACGTGTTGAGATGGACCTCTATACCATGATCGATTGTTTGTCAATGTAGGTTGCTTAAGCCGTTGTTAATAATAATTGGATGAAAGATGACCGGATCGATGACAATGCGTATAACAATATTTGCACGAGGATGAAGAACCTGGAGTGGCAAGCAATATGTCTGTGGATGAAGGAAAAGAACGTTGCGCCTTCAAGCAGCAAGGTTAGTCTCCTCGGACAACAACTCTAAGACAACTACCTCAAGATGAGGTAATGGGTCTCAATGTAAAAGGGAAGCTTGCACATGTTCAAATTCATCATTAATTGCCACAAAAAATTGCATAACATGCATGCGATCGCGATATGAAGAAAACTTACGAGCATCGGTTTTTGCATCCCATTATGGTTCAAATAATGCTAATTGATCCCAGATAGCATGCATGGAGGATAAGAAATCATTGATCAACCGATCTGTCTCCTAACGTATGCGATGTAGTTTCCCTAACAACCGATATTAATGAGCAATATCCGAGGTAGAATATCGGCTAGCAAATAGATCATATGCTTCTTTTGCTATATTAAGACAACCAAACCGAAGTCCGATAGGGGGAATCGAATTTTTTCGAAACCACGTAAGAATTTGATGATTCTTGCTATCCCAATCCTCCAAGAGTTCATTGATTTTCTCATCTCTTTCACCAGCATTACGAGGAGGTTCACGAATATTACCGGTGACATAATGCCAAAGTCGGCATCCTCTCGTAAAACCGGATATTTCTTGAGCCCATAAAATGTAATTAGATCCATTCAAACTAGTCTAGATAGGAATTGTGACTTTCAATTTCTCCATGATATCAAAACCCAGTAGATCTTTATGAAATTCTAAGAAAACTAATACTTGTAAAGCTGATATGAAGAATATAAGGCTAGAAATGGGTTCGTAACCTCTAAATACTTCGAGAACCGATCTAAAAACACCAAGAACCGGTCTAAAATGGGTCAAATCGGTCAGAAAAGTGAGTGAACCGATCCGGTTAACGCCGGTCAACGTCGGGTCAATGCCGATTAGTGCTCTCAATGATGTGGCATACACATGGCAGATAGGTAGTGCGGACATCACTTTCTAACGTGTTGCAAACGTGGCTTAGCTACTAATCACATGTTGGGCCCGCTGGTGAGTGAATCTCACTCACAAGAGTTGTTTCCTGCGCGTAGCTCGTCGGACAGTAGCAACATTTGGCTCATTGGACTCATACGGTGATGAGGAACCCGATGGTGGTATTTTATGAAAAAAAAAAAATAACTAGATTAAGGTGTCATACAAGAACTTACAAGCGACGGATGAGTTTAGACAAGTTCGAGATAGCGGGGCGTAGAGGTGCGTGGGATCGCTTTTGGCAACCGCTCTGGACCACTATGGTCGGGTCGTAGCAGACATTCGTTAGGAATTGACGTTCGGAGACGATTGGCTCTACTACCAAGAGAAATCAAAGTGAAAAATGCGATTGTGAAATTTCTGTCCTTTTATTATTATCTATACGGGAGCCTATTTATAGGCTTTAAGAGCAACTATATATGAAATATTACAATATCAATTACAATCGATTCTGATTACGATTCACGGAATCGTAATTGTAATATATCTAACAAAATCAATCCTAATATTCTAACATAATCAATCTAATTATTCTAACAGGGGCTACGGTTTGGTTGGGGTGAAATACTGAAATTTGTTGTGCGCAGTTGGAACCATATTCGAACTACTATGTTTGGCATCAATATTCGCCCGTCTCTAGCCATTGGGTCGAAGGTGAGTTCGCATTTTAGTTAATATTGAGTTAGCTTTCCAGTGATTATGGACCCACTTGAAATAAGCAATAGTAAAGTTCGGGATAAGAACACTGAAAATGCCAAATATTTCATATAGTGCCCACTTTAGTGATCGTAAAAATCTTACGATGGGCCATTGGAATTCCCACCGAACTCAAGGCTCAAAAGATACAAAACCTAGAGTTGAGGGAAAGAAACCCCAAGTAAGATAAATCTGAGATCAAAAACTTCGGTCGAGCCAAAGGGGATATGGCCGGACTCATTAAGGTCGGAGCACTTATCGATTCAATTTGAACGGAATTCATAGTTGGGCCTACGATTTATTCAATATGAACATGCTATTCCTAAACAAAAATATATGTAGTATCTAAATGTAGAGTAACGCAGTAACCAATGTAAATACGAGACCGTGCAAAATTCATATTGTCGTGTAGGGGGCAAATTCCATCCCTACCTAAATTTACCGAGAACTTGATATCCTATTGCGATATTACAATGGCCTAAGAACATTCATTTTTAGACTATTCCAATGGGTACCATGATGATGCGTCCAAGGCTTTACGGTTTTCATGTCGACATTAGGACATTAGGACGGCCTAAGAACATGCATTTTTTGACTTTTCAAATGGATAGCATAACTACATATCTTCTAGATAGAGATTATGATATCTTAACATGCATTTATATTGGAAAATGTTCACAAGGGAGTCAAGACTTACTCGGTGAGTTTTGGTATTTACACAAATAAAAAAACATGTGGAAAGAAATAGATTAATGTGACAACCGAACTCCTTTTGGGGGAATTTTAGGTGTGAAAAGACGAGGGAGAGACTAACCATGTGCTGATTGGAGAAAATGTCTATTTATAGTGGGTGCACATCATCTCAAGGTATGCGGGCCTCAAATCAAGGGTACACAACTCGTCTCGGGTGCACACACCTCAAGTTGAGGTTCGCTAGCTCATATTTTTCCATTCGATGTTCGATTCGCATGATTTTCATGGCATTAGATCACTACCAATCAAGAACTTCCGAACGAGCTCATATATTGCGAGGTGAAATTGCGAAATCACCGCCCAATGTCTAAGGCTTGGATCTATAAATCAAGTATCATTTCGATAGCTTATCATTCTAAAAATATCATCATTGTCATAATTTAAAAGTCCGAGAAATTTTGTTTTGATTACGAGATTCTGGGTATAATTTTGGGATCTAGTACTTTTTTCAACTATTGGAAGGTATGACCGAAATTTAATTGGCAATTACTGTCCCATCCGATATCCGATCAACCCGATTTTTGTTGTGTTGAATGCTTACGGTTTCTAGTTTTGGAATGTCCAATCAAGATGGGGGATTCACAAACTCATGACAGCATGAAAAACGGACGACTATGCCCGAAGGGTAAGAAATTTATTGTTGAGCTCCGATAATAACGTGAGTATAAAAAGAAAAGAACTCATTTTGATGAGGAGAAGCTATTTTTGAGATTTAAATTGTGTTTTAAACCTAGACTTGTTAAATTGGTGGGTCGGGTCCAAAATGGTCTAACCCATATTGATCTATTCAACCTTTTTTTACATTTTTCCATGTAATACAAATCTAGCGATTCATACTTGACCTCGCTCGTCCATCCCACGGCTACCGATAGCGGGGGCCAACAGTGGGCGAATGGCAGTTGGACTTTTAATTTGTTATGTAAAAGAAAGAAAGATACAAATTAAAAATTAAAAATTCAATAAAATCAGAAATTTAAAATATACATAAATTATTAGGCACATAAATATGTTGACTCAACTAATCATCTTTATAAACTAAATAGGTTGTAAATGAGTTTGTCTTTAAATCTATTTAAAACTCACATATAATTAAGTTTACAACTCAAACAATTAACAATCCCTTTATTAAAACTTAACTAATCCATATTTGACTCATCTCATTGAATATGTGTTAAAATATGGATTCTCAACCCATTTTGACACCTCGATCGGACCTTATATTGCCGGTCAAATCTTCAATCAAATCTCTATCAATGACAGGTTGGATGATATATTTGAAAATGGGGATGAATTTGAGTTGCCTACATAATATCCGAGTTAATTTCTATGGGTTTAGCTTTCAATTTAGGAACTCTAACAGTCATGAAAATCTATCTTTCGGAAGGCCTAGTTGGCACAATTTTACCTAATTGCAAGACCTATGCTTAGCTAACACCATTCCTTCTATAATTTTCAAGACTTAGCAAAATCTAATTGAGGTGATTGTAAAATCTCAGTTGAGCTTTTGCATAGTTCAAATATGAATCTCGGCACACTTAAATGAACTCATTAAAGTTTGGTCATCATCAAAATTACATAAGGATGTTTTTCCGACAAGTTGCAATCGTTGCAAAATTGAAAACACAGTGGGAATCCTCGAAGAGGGAAAATTCCAAATAAGGGTTTGAAGTGTTTTCATTTTCTCAAATAAGGGCCTAGTGGATCTTGTTTCCAATAAAGGTTTGAAGTGCCCTTATTGTTTCGGAGAATGGCCAAGCCGAAGGATATTTTTGCCATTTATTTTTTCCTTTTTCTATTTTCCTTTCCTTTTCTTTTTCATTGTTCTTTGTCTTTTTCCTCTATCCTCCCCTAGCCATTGCCTGCCTAAACCAAAATAAATTGTTCTACCACCTCTTTCACATCTTGCCCCGCCTCGACATCTCCACTTGTAACATCCCACGGCGCCACCCCGCTTACGAGCTCTACTTTAATGTGATATTATACCTATAGAGGGCGCATGTGGAAGCTTAATTAACTAAAAACCATCGAGCGGCCATACCTAACACACAAGCGCATGACAAAACAGAGGCATGCACAACGCCTAAAGGGTATGGCCTTTCATAGGGTCTCTCTAACCTACATCACACCGCCAAACACAAAAATACTAATTTTACATTATAGATAACTATTAAATTACATCTATCTTTAGTCAAACAACCACCTAAATACATTGGGAGGATTCGAATGGGCAATGTCTACTCCTTTGTAACTATCCGGATCTTCATTGGCATGCTCCGACACTATCACCGTCATCCGAGGCCACTTGAACCTAGGTATCCGAAAAAGAGAGGACAAGTACGGAGTGAACTATAAGCTCAGCAAGTACAATGTCTAGCCGAACAACTAAACTACCCAATTCACCTTTCATTCGGACGAAATTCAAACAATTAGCCAACGCTAAGGCACACAACAATAACCACAACAAAGCACACATGTAAACGCTACGATTAGTTAGAATTAGTGCACAATTTCCTTCTAGGGCTCATGGCTAAACAACACTTACACACTTCCATGTCAATTCACTCCATTCCGGTGATAATTTTGATTATCAGTCCTCAACTCCTTACTACCCATGGTCAAGGGATCGTGAGTTAACCAATAGCTTTACTAGACGAACCACAAGCTCCATGGAATATTCCTTACAAAACCAAGGCCAACAACCATGTATGGTTCCACTCCCAAAATTCCGTCAACTCGATGACATTCAAAGCAATCGATCTATGAATTCTAGCTACCCAAGACCCGAGGAGGTTGACTTAAGCAACAGATCGCCCATACAAAGGTGTTTTCTCCTCCATGCTGGCCAATTTCACTTGTGGCATACCCATTTTCAAGACAACAAGTATCGCCAAAACAACAACCATCGGATAGTCTAGGAGTTAGGATATAAGTAATACTTGCCTCAAATTAAAGCTCAGAGTAAATGGAGTCAAATTACGCTAAAAACAAGCCGTGATTCCTCCTTATTTCCTCTTGCCGGACGCATCCCCGAGATCAATCAATGGAGATACATGACAAGCGGTTCAAGGGCAAGATGATGAGCTGCTCGGGGCTATTGTCGTCGAACGATGAGAGCTCGAGCGGCGTCGGGCGGAGGAGAGGAGCGGCATTGGGTGAAGCTGGTGAAAGATCGAGAGGGAAGAGAGAATTGAGAGAGATGAGGGGTTGTCCACGAGAAGGAGGGGGAGAAAAAATGAGAAGAGGAGAGAGCGAGGGTATCCCCTTTTATAGCGGAGTTTAAGACGATGGAAGAGAGGGAGTTGGTTGGGGCCTTGGCGCCTCAATCTTGAACTAAGGTTTCGCACGAACCGTTTTATCGAGGTCCAAAACAACTTCGGATACCTAACGGTCCCTCATTCAAACTTTGATCGCGCTCACCCCTACACTTAAATCCCGTAGTCCGCCGCCCAACTAATTAAACCCCAAATCACAATTACCTATACTCTAAGCCTGACAATGACCAATCCGCTCGTAAGTCAAATTGGGCAAAATTTAGGTCTCCACAATTCTTCTCTTCTTAAGAAATTTCGTCCTCGGAATTTCAATCCTTATCCCCGCTCACTACATCATGCAATCTTAACTGTTTCTCATGGTCATCACCGACCCTAGTATTTTACAAATCCACTCGGATACTTAACTATCAGCTCACAGATTCGGCTACTAACAATTTAAGTTTGTTTCCACAACTTGCCATTCTCACTGGCGTCAAAATGGACTCACAATGTCCACATGTCCAGGCAGACCTCTCATCACCACTCGGGATGTATCCCACTTATGCCAATTACGATGCCAACTCAATATGCTCGCTTTGTGGTTCCGTTGTTTACAGTCTTACACATTTCGCACCCCACCATGACATTGCCGGGTCGTTGGTCAACTAGTGTTAACACCTAAATTTTGACTAACCTCTTTCAATCGTTTATTCATAAAAAATAAAAATGAGAATTAGTTTTAGTTATAGCCAAAAATAATTAATTTAATTCACATGGATAGCATATTTATTTCCTTTCTTCATGCATAAACATTTGCATTTTTGTTTGATCAAAAGGCGAACGGACCGGAATTAATCATGCGGATTCGACGAGCTAAAAAAAATTGTGCTAAGGCATTAGGGAGCAAGTTGGCGGAAAATTCCACATAATAAATCCAAATTGGGATTTAATTGAACATAATTGAGCCCTTTAAGGACTTAATTGGAAAAGGTTTTAGAATTGGGACTATTAGGTAATCAAACGAAAAAACGTAAATCCTAACTCTCCATTGTAAATACACATATAGGGTTCACGTGAAAGGAGGGAGGCCACTTTTATTGAATATACGGCAGAGTATAAAGGAGAAAGAAAAGGTCTAAGGGATCCAAGCTAAAAGAGGAAAAAGGGAGTTGCAGAGAAAGAACATCAAGAAGGAAACTTCCTCCCTCAGAATCTTGGGCACCGAACAATACTTATTCTCTCTTTGTTTCTTTTTTGTCTTTTTTCTTTTTTTTGCAGATTGTCGATCACTGATTAGAGACTCCCAAAGGCTACCGTTTCCAGATTATCACTCATGAAGAACACGATTTCAAAGTTAAAGATCAGAGGCTGTGAATCCAAGAGAAGCTTCAGTCACTTCATCCGTTCGGTGGCATTTTTTCCAACGGAGATGCGGCGTTCATGAGAAAAGTTCTGACATCCAATAGCTTGCTATTTCGGTGAATACCCAGCAATGATGCCAAGCGATGTCGAAGATCTCCAGCGACACTGGTTTGTCCGGCGATAGTCTAGCCGTCACCAAGCGAACCTGTTCTCGTTTGTGTGAGGGACGATCTTAACAGTACTTAGACTAGTCACGTTTTGTTATGTGATATTCCTTGTTGTGTCGGTATTGCTTCGTTTTCTTGAAGGTATTCAGTTTTACGTCTAAGGTCTCGCCTCCAAGCCTCAGGCGGCTCCGAATCCCAGCGAACGCCCATGAACTACCACAATCCATCGTGCCTTAAAAGACAAATCCGAGCGTCCAATGTCCCATTTAACGTTTGAATTGTTAAGTTAAAGTCACATGTCCCTTTAATTTAACATGAATTTTTGCATGGCTATTGCATGTCTAATCTAGTTTCGATTGACACTCATATCATGCCATTGTGATTTGCCTTGCATTTTATTTCATGATTTGGGTTTATGCTGTGTCATTCCGCATATAGGGAAACATGACTTTGACTTTGCGTGTCTTGCATTGCATCCCTTTATTTAGTCATCTATTCATGTGATTGCATTCTTTTTTCTATTCATTCATGCATTCATTATCATTCATGCATTTATCTTAAAAAGCAAAACCCCATAATAACTTCATTTTTCTGAGCTTTAAAATCATCTAATCAATGTTGCCAAACATTAGGATTTTCATGAGATTTAAGATACTGAAGGGCATTAGTTTTAATTAACTAGTGTAAGCAAGTCCCCGAACACTTAATCTCTGATTCGTAGAACTAAAATATTCTCCCGCTATTTTACTTAGTTTTCTAATCAACCTACCAAAAATGATTAGTGGCGACTCCAAACCTAAAACATCTGAATGAACCAAAGTTGAGAATTGGTAGGGCTTTGTAGAGTCCGTATTAGGTTAGTCGTATACTTAACCCGATAATCCATTAGCCTAAAAAAATTTTACGTTGCGACAGTTAGCTCGTGTGGGTTTCATCTCATTCCAAGGCTACCATGATCACACAGCGAGGGCCCTTTCCCATCATAGCGAAGGCACGCACAACCGACTTTCACCAACTTCCCATCGGGTATCTCGGACATTTCCACGTCCATGGTATCCCTTTCGCTCATTGAAATGCAATGTATTGCCATGCATTTTTCAAAAACTCTTTACATTTTGAGAAAAATAATGCATCTTTCAAAATAAGTTACACTCAAGACAACGCTTATACCCACTTTTCAATGCGTGACTTGGTTTATTCCTATCCCCATCACCATCTTAGAAGCCTGCCAAGAACCACTTCTTGTCAAGGCCTCTCTAGCCTGGTGTCATTCTCCTCCCTTTTCAAATAGGGTTGTTACAGGTCTACCAGCTTTCGCCTAGTTTGTCCCGAAGTCAAGCACCTATGAAGAAGGTCCCGTTCAAGACGTCCCATATCCTATCTCACTACGGTTTGTAGGCATCCCCATACGGTTCGTCTCATACCAAGCTAATAGTTTATCAAGTTCAACTAAAATGATGCATGCACATTCATAAAATTTCTCTATTTTAATGCAACAAATCCGTGCAATGCATGAACGACCTCAACTATACCTCACATATCAATCATTCTTATATTATTAGTTCCTTTTCTTAAACTAAACTTTCTAAATAATCGATCATCGGACCAAAGATCAATTGCATAAGATCAATCTATAAACCTCTTCTTTGGTCGAAGTCAATTCAAAATCAAGATCACATAATCAAATTGACCCATCGTCCAAAGTCAACAACTAAACCCCAAAGCACAAGTTCAAATCCATGCCTAAAACTTCACAATCCCCGTTCGCTTCCTTGCGAACCTCGTATCATCAATCAAGGCTTTCAATAACAATCAATATTTAGAACCATCAAGATACAGCAAAGATTCAAGTCTATGATCCTCAAATATCAATCCATTAAACTCCACACTCCAAGCCTATCGATAAGTTATTTTGATTTTGACTCATCGTCTAATCCACCCGTCGATCACCATTATATAACCTCAAAAGCACAAAGATCATCAAATCCTTAAATAGAGATCAACGAGTCTCTTATCTAATAAGCAGCATAAGCAACTACCTATCCCCCGACAAGTGTAATCACATGCACTTGTAAGTTTTAATCGCATACGTGCCTACCAAACACTTCATTCACTAGCGCACCCTATCACTTCAACGACCCACTCCGATACCACCTTTACGGGCTATGATGTCCCAAGGCGTCCGCCGTGGTTATTACTAACAAGCTCTACTCTAATATGAGGGTGCATGTAGAAGACTAGAAACTAAAAAAATCAACGGCCATACATCACATACAAGTGCATGAAAACAATCGCCAGGTACAATGCCTAAAGGGTATAGCCTTAATAAGGTGTCCAACACTGTAAAGCAATTAGTAAGATCATTCAGCATATAGGTTTAAAATATTTCATACATATATATGTATATAAAATAGGGAAACAAGTTTTGTACATCATCATTTTATAAAACGAAACTACAGACTACACCGAGAGAAATTCAAAAGGGATCGTCTACTCAAAAGTACCATCCACCATCTCCATCGGCGAGCTCCAATGCTACCATCCATGTCCACTACTTCTCAAATGAGAAGCTTATTTGAAAATGGGTTAAATCAACGAGAGTGAGTCGAAGCTCGACAGGTAGAACTTTCTAAGCCAATTGACTAAACTATCTATTCGTCACTTAATCAAGCAAATCACAACTATAAACCAAGCAAGAACCACAACCAGTAGACTTGACAAGCAAAACATAGACACGACACCAAAGACAAGCACCAACCACAAGCATGTATGAGACCCGACTACGACTCCACACATTTTGCAACATGAACCTTAAACCGCATAAGCATGCATATAACTCGTTTGGTTTTAAGTTTCCATTTTTTTTACCATTTTCCATTGGACTGAGGCCATGCTTACTTGAGGGATGCATGCCTTAATTTCGTCTCCAAAGGACGCAGGCCTCGATTCTAAAAGATAAATACCTCGGCTTTTCGTCCATAGGACACTGGCCATAGGTAACTTGAGGAACACATGCCTCAATTTTCCTTACTCCGGGGTTTCCAAGGGACATAGGGCTTAGGTATTCTATTCCAACGAGACATAGGCCGTGGACTTCTCGATTTCCCTCCGGCTCCCACGGGGTATCATCCGGACACAGGCGAATATCATCTCGTCCTCGTCAAGACACGGGCCGACGAGATCCTCGATTTATTCATTCCATTTTCATGCATACCAACCATCAACCCCATACACAGTTGACTTTCAATACATCGGGAAGAACAATCTAGCACACACACATGCTTCGGTACTTACATGCATGCAAAAACCGACTCCACGACTCGACCATCAAGAACCACGAAACCTCACTTCCCTAATCATTTCCAACAGGCCGAACCCAAACATGTCACACATACCACATGGCCACTAGGCCGAATGCCCATATGCAAACCACCCTAATTCTCGTTATTCCAACCATAAACAAGACAATTAGCCCAAGAATTCCAGCGACTCAAGACCATAGGACATTACTTCAAACATCAAAAGCGACATGCAAACACATACACAACCAACGTCATCACACCCAATCAGCGATCCAATAGGTAATCTAATGGAAAGGGTTAGAGGTTCTACTTGCCTCAAGTCCTACGCGATAGAAATATGAGTGGAATCGTCGCTCAAAATCACATGTCTTCCTTCCTTATACAGCCGAACCACCCTCCATAGGGTCCAATTTCAATCCACTTCGATTCAACGATAGATTAGATGATCAGCTCTTGAATTCCGCTCACCCATGACTACTTGGCATTCGCCTAAATCATAGAATCAACATGAAAGTCGCATAACTCCATAAACAGTCCTCCAAAGCTCACGGCCACACACCCATGTACATCCAACTTCAATTCATCTCAATCCAAAGGAAAACAAGACGATCGGACTATAGAATTAGCTTACCCAAGACTTGTGAACTCTAAAGCAAGCGACGAATCGTCCATGCAAAAGTGTTTTCCCTAACATGCAACATAATCTTCTCATCGAGATACCCATTTCCAAACGGCCATATCGAGCCAAATCGATGAACAATAACCAATCTAATGGAAGGGTTAAGGGTTAGACTCACCTCAGATTCAAGCTTGAAGAAAACGAAAGTCAAATCGTCGCAAAAACAAGCTTATTCTCCTTCCTTCTTGCGCACGGCCAAGGGCGAATGGTAGGCGACTTCAAGTGGGTCTTCGAGCGAGGCGGTAAGGAGCTAAGGTCAGGGAACGGGAACGAGAACGAGTAAGCTCGAGTGGGCGTCGGGGCAATTGGTTTGTCGATAAGGGCGGTAAGAGGGCAAGGTGGTCACGAGAGGGGGAATTGCTGAGAGAGAGGAAGAGAGTTGAGAGGGAGATGTCCACCAAAATGAAGAGAGAGAAAGACTTAGGGTATTTATAGGGGGCATAGGTCGGTGGAAGAGAGGGCTAGAGGCGGTGGGCTTTCGGGATCAGATTTCATAGAGACGGATCATAAACTAGTCAATAAACCAACACCAATCACCCATCGGTTTAACATTCCCGTATCTTGTGTGCTCATCCATCAAAATCTCCATTGTGATCCATACTTCCATATTAACTATTCCGCTTAATAATCCAATCGACAGAAATTCAAGTCTTCACACCAATAGTTCCTCCTTTGTTTTTAATCAATCGACTATTTGCTGGTCATTGAAAAGATCCGCTCGTCGGACTCTCGCCGACTCCCTTCCGTCTTCGGTCTGACACCATAGTGCCTGGAGACGATACCCAAGCGGCAGAGCTCCACAAGAAGCAACTCCAAGTTGGCTCATGTTTTTGGCAACATGGAACCATAGTTCGATCGTTAAAGTCTCGGGCCGTCGTTGCCTTTTCCCCATTCTCCGCGACCGCCCTCACAATACTTAGAAATCGCAGGCTCCCCTTCGCCTCCTTAATGCTGGCTTGAGCTACTAATTGGAGCCAACTCTATGCCCCAACTTTAACACTCCCCCAAACAGCTTATGCCAACTCTCCGCCCCAACTTTGGCTTTCCTTACGCGCCCTAGCGAGACCTTAGTACTTTGATGGCACCTACTGCGAGGACAAACCGATACTGATTATATCCCCTTGATCGTTATTCTCTTTTTTTTCTTTTTTCTTTACCCTCTTCATCGTTTTCTGGAGATGAACTAATGGAATGCCACCATTGCAGCCCCAATGAAAGGTTCAACTCAAAGATCCGCTAAGAAAACCAAACAAATAGACATGATTAACAAAATTTAATGCCCATTAAATGTTATGGTGGTGGGTATTGATGATTTTGAATTACCTGGTCATCCCGGACCTTCTTCGTTGTTGAAAATGACCGCAACACCAAAACTTCCGGCTAGGTTAATGCCGGTGCCGTCACGAGAGCGGCTCTCGCCCTCCCGGGCGAGGGCGTCACAATGATGCCTGCTAGGGCAACTAAGATTTACGTTTTTCTCTGCATTATCAGCAACTGGTATTGCTCCGGTCTAGAGTCAAGATGGCGGAATATGGAGCTAGCTTTCGACATTTAGTATAACTTCTAGGATCTTGGATCCCATGAAGAACGATTGATGATGCTGTAATACTTTGGTGAGAGATGAATTGAGCCATTCAATCGGTGCATTTTTCTTACACTTATAGCAACTGTTGTGCCCGAAAGAACAACCCTAAAGGCCGGCGATGGTGGGAGAAGGGGAGATGAAAGAGAGAGGAAAAAGAAAAGGAAAGAAAAATAGAAAAGGAAAAAGAAATAAAAAAATAAAAGACCAAAATGTCCTTCAGCCAAGCCCTTCTTTGAAACAATAAGAGCACTTCGGGTCCTTATTTAAAATAAGGTTCTCTTCAAGTCCTTTTTTAGAAAATGAAGACACTTCGGACCCTTACTTGAAATTTTCCCTTGAAGATACGTCTTTTTTGTTGAGCAAGTAAAGCCATTCTCACATGATCTAGAGGAAAATAGAGCGAGATTGAGGGGAATCACAATAATCATAGTGCAAGAAAAGACGAGGGTCTACTTAGCACTTGGTTGCACATGTTCGAGGGGGCTTCATCGACCACGGCTAAGGGAGCAAAGGCTTTGACCAGGTCTGGATTGTTGACGCCTAAATTTTGACTAATCTATTTTTCGCATAAAAATTAGAACTAATTTTAGTTCTAAACAAAAATCATCCCACATATTCATTTAGCATTGGCATATAATTGAACAAGAAAAACGTTTGAGCTTAATTTAACGGGCGTTTGGACTAGGCATGAGCTGGAAAAATGCACCAAGAAGATTTGGGCTTGAAAGAAATATTTTCTCGGGGACTATATTGCAAATACTCAGAACTTCCGGGATTGTATTACAAATACTTGGAACTTCGGGGATTGTATTGCAAATACCAAAAGAAGATGGAGAAAGGAAGATGGTGAAGAGAAGATAATGAAAGGAAGATGGTGAAGAGAAGATAAAGAAGAGAAGATAATGAAAGGAAGATGGTGAAGAGAAGATGAAAATGGAAGATGAGGAAATGAAGATGAAGAAGAGAAGATGAAAATGGAAGATGAAGAAATGAAGATGAAGAACTTTGCCTATAAAAGAAGAAGAGTTCTTGAAGAGAAGGGGAGTTTTTTGAAGGGGAAAAGAATTGAGAGAATTTTTTAGAGGAATTCTTAGAGAGGAAAAAGAGAGTTCTTAAGAAAAACTAGAAGAGAAAATTCGAGAGTAAAGAAAAGAGCTTTAGTCGAGCATCATCTTCGACGAGTCCCGACACATACTTCGCCTCTCGCCACCCAACAACGCCACTGCTTGCCATTTTCGACGATAGCCACGTTCTTCCAGCTCCGAGATCTTAAATGAAACTATAACGTGTACGTGAGTAAGATTTTGTGTAATAGAAAGTAATCTTCTCCATCTCGATCTACAAAGATGTAATCATTTGGTTTGAACATTTGTTTGTTTATTTTAGATATGTCACGTGTTCCAAAGTTTAGCATTATTACAAGGTAATTTATTTTTGTGAATACTCATGACTGGCTGCATTTTCTTTCTTTCTAAATCATCCATGGTATATATCGCATAAAGTTCAATGTCTTACATTCTCATAAGAAAAAAAAGGAAAAAACCAAAAAACTGCACCTTTGAGTTTCAAGTAAAATCCATCAAAATTGCCAAATCGGACATTTTTCATGAAAATGGTACCGAAAAGGTGTTAGAGTAATCTAGCGTAACCAAATCCCCGGATTCAAAATCTCCGGTTCGTAAAAATAAGATAGTTTTCTCTCGCTATTTTATTTAGGTTTCTAATTGACCTACCAAAAATTATTAGTGGCGACTCCAAATTCAAATTACATTGTTTGTTAATTATTCGAACCTTAAGTTGCGATTTGGTATGGACTTGGGAGAGTCCGAGTTAGGTTAGTTAATTAATTAACTTGATAATCTATTAGCCCAGAAATTAACTTGTTTATTTTTTAGGTCGCGACAGCTTGGCAACTCCGCTAGGGACGCAAAGAGGACTTAGGCCGGATAATTTCATGAAAAAGAAAATCACTTGATTTGGCAATCTTGGTTGAATTTCAATCCCTAGGTGTTAAATGGTTTTGCAAGAAAGGGAGTTATAAGTGGAGGAGTCCGTGGCTAACCTCTGTTTTGCGAGCTTGGTGATGAGAATTTTAATTTTTGAACTATCAGAGTGCTGATTGCTTTTAAAATGTCATGCATGCCCCAAATATAATTGCACTACACCGCCTTGACTTGTGACCGAACTCGGGTCACCCGATAGTTTCAGGATGGTATTTATGTGGTTCTTTAACCTTGGCGGTAAGGCTTCGCCAAAGGTTATCCCACTTGGATCCCGAATTCTTCAAAAAATGGCTTAAGGGTTGTTCTCATGCACGTGAGGCTATGATGCATGAGAGTTGCCCTTGTCGACCGAACCAAGCCGAGATGATTGGACCCGACTAGTCATGACTATGTATGCGAGGCGGCAACTAGTAATGATGAACGTACGCGAGGCCACGAGATGTCGTTCTGTCTTTCATTTCATTTTGCTAAAAGAATTAAAATCTGAATCCACAATTCATGCGCATGTCTTTGTGATTGACATTTTTTTCCTATGAGCGGTAATTTCTTGTCTCTGATGCCCTGTTATCTCATTTTTATTTTGGGGCTGGTCCATGGTTTAAATTGATTTAATTGGCACGTGATCTATATACGAATGGGTCGCAACGATAACCGTTTCGTGCCTACTTCAAAGTTAAAGCTCAAGAAGCTATGGGGCCGATTGAAGCTGGATGGCCAGCAGTACGTGCTCAAGCGTATCGGGTTCATGTTGCCGATTCTTGATATCGATGTTCAGAGCAGGATCATGCAAGCACTTACTCATTTTTGGTGCCCCGAGACGACCACATTTGTGTTAGGAGGTAAGTTTGAGCTCACACCTACCCCGGAAGAATACAGTATTGCCATTGGAAAATCAATTGAGTTGGATATGGTTGAACCACCTATTCGGGGTAGATCCGGTGGTAGTGCTTGCTGAATTTTTGGGTTTGACTAAAAAAGAATTTGAAAAAGTGCTGAAGGGTAACTATAGGGCATGCCCATTATCTTTCCTCATTAAATGTTTTGAGAATAATTCCGACCTCATGAGATCTAAGATTTTTATCTTACCCTTTTTCGGACTTATCATTTTTCCATTCCGTCAGAGTACTATAGATCCCGTGATAGCATGGACGGGGTAAAACAAGTTTGTGATGGGGTCAATTTTGTAAACACCATTCTTGCTGAAACTTTCATTTCATTAACACGTTTCGCTCATTCCAAAAAAGAAAACAAGAAAGAAAAAGATAAGACTTTTCGAGCCCCGGTTGAGCTTTTACAAATCTGGTTTTTCTTACACCTTTCTCAATTCGGGGAAAACATGACCGTATTTGAAATGGGTATAACTAACAACCTTATTTTAAGATTTAAACAAATACGGGATCAAACTAAAAACTTGCGCTATACGCGGTGGGTCCATTTATTCGAGAATCCAAACCCTAAGATTTTCCTTTGGCAAGCTGTATGGTTCCGAGTGGTAGAAGCTCGACTATGTCATGGCGATCAAAAGCTCGTGCCTTTGATGGGCATTTATGGAGCAACCAGCTATCGGCCTCTTCGGGTTACACGACAATTTCGGGTTACGCAGAATATCCCGCTTCACTTGGGCCCAACGAATTCCAAGTTCAATTTGAAAAGGATGAGAACTACGGAGCAGAGCTAAGGCGTCATGCTAAGGCTTAGCGGGAATGTTATAATCAAGAGCTGATTTGGCCCACGGAGGAGCTCACCGGAAAAATGAGGAGTCACTTTGCCACAACTCGGTATATTCGGTTTCATGCCATCCCTGCTGAGATACTCCCAAAGATCCCGTTCGTGACAATGCAACATACCCGTCAAGCTCAACTCAAAGCCAACGAAGAGAAGGCGATGAAGGCCCAAGAAAAGGCATATGCTTTGGCGAAGGAGAATGCACGATTATGGCGTGCCTTGAATGCCCATTCGTCTATAGATCGCGTGGCCTCTAAAAAAAGAAAGACCGTTTGATTTCTTGGTTTGCTTAAATTGAGTCATGTATTTACTTTCATGGGATGATTGTTTAGGAATCTCATTGTCTTGTTTCCAATTTCACACTTTGCTTCTGTAGCTTTTACAATTTCATCGGTTGTCCTCAATTCTGATTTGGCTTGTTCCTGTTGTGCGATTTTTACTGAACTCTACGACCGAGCTTTGAGTAAGTGTCAAACACAAAAGTCGTAGACCTATGTTTCAACTATTATCCTACAAAATTTCAGAATTAAATTCATAATTTAAGATGGCCCTTCGTTTTTTCAACAATATGCGGTTATAACAGTTTTCTGAACGTGATTTCTTAGAAAGACACATTAAACTGATTTGATCCGTGCATTTCTAGTCCGATTGGCCAACATAAAAGTTGTTCATCATCTTCTCAACTATAATCTCGTAAAATTTGGACGTGTTTTGATCAACGTGCGAATTAATACGGATTTTTTCGTAAAAGCGGACAAACTGAAAATTACATGTTTCAATCCTTTGGTCATAATCACTTTGTTCGTTTGAGTCTAGAGGGATGCCATGGGCCGGCTCGCTATTCTTGCTCCCTGTACTCATTTTGGGTTTGTTATTGCGTACAGGTAATTTATCATGGATCCTCCACATATTACTCGATCGGTCGCGAAGAGGATGGCCAACATCAACGCCACCATCAGTGCTGCCCCGGACGAAAAACTTGGCTCCTTGACCGAGTGCTTTGAAGGGATGATGTCCCAAAAGATGGAGGAAATGATGGCCGCCTTCACCGCCTTCACCGCCAAACTTCAATCGTCCACCTCCAGCCCGCCGCTAACCATTCCTACTCTAATTCCTCCTACGGACAACTTCGGTAAAGCCGTGGAAGCTGTTCCCTATCGGACAATGCCACTAGAAGATATGATCATCACAAGCGTGAGCTCAAGTACGCCGCTCGTAGTCCCAATCCCTTAAGCCGGTCCTATGGCCCTCGGATTGAATAGTGATACGGCCAAGCTGTTTGCCCAAATGGAACAGAGGATCCGAGAGGTCGAGAGGACTCACAACATACCCTAGATTGACCTGTCTGTATTTTCAAAGGTCACGGTACCAGAGAAGTTCAAGATGCCCGACTTCGAGAAGTATGATGGAACTTCCAACCTGGTTCAGCACGTCCATATGTATTAGGCAAGAATGAACAAGTATGCGACCAACGACCCCCTAATGGTTCGGACTTTCCAAGCTAGTTTAAAAGAAGCTCCCATGAAATGGTATACGGACTACGAGATCTATCGGATGGATGATTGGGAGAAGGCAGCTAACGCTTTCATCAAACATTTTAGCTTTAACTTGGACGTGCTCCCCACTAGAGAAGATCTCGAACAGCTTGAGATGAAGAAAGGAGAAACAATCAAGTAGTATGCTACCAGGTGAAGGAACGTGGCATCTCAGTTGAAACCAGCCCCTCCGGAAAGGGAGCTCATGAAATTGTTTGTTTCCACTCTGCCGCAAGTTATGAGAACTCGAATTTTGGGATCCGTTGCCATGTCATTCAGCCATCTCATCGCAATGGCTGAAGAAATTGAGAACAGTATGAAGAAAGGTTGGTACGATTATGTCACCACGACGACTAAGAGGTTTGTGGTAAGGAAAGATAAGGAGCCGGCCTCACAAGTCAACATGACCTATAGCCAAAAACCCACGACCCGGACGCCGGTCGTGCAGATTCCTAATCAGCAGCAGGTCAATTTCGGTTTGCAACGATAAAGAGGGAATCAACGGTCCCCTCGGCAATTTACCCCTCTACTAGGAACCCCGTCGTAGGTACTCGCGGTTCTACGTAAGAGAGGTTTACTAACTTCCAAGCCTCTACGACCCAATAACACGAGCTCGCCGAGATATGATCCATCAAAGAAATGTGATTACCACTGCGGGGAGCTTGGACATGACACCGACGGATGTTTCGTATTGAAGCATCAGATTCAAGATCTTCTCGATTCTAAGGCATTCTCGTTCTAAGGCAACAAACAGTTGAATGTCCGGAATAATCCTTTGCCGGATCATTCAAGTAAAGTTAATGCTGTATTCGGGCTAGGAATCGGACAAGTTGGTGCTGTTAAGGTTGAAGTAGCCGATATTCTCAACGCTTTGATCAGGGCAGGATATTATAAGGTCGGTGAACCAATATCACTCGATCGGTTGAAGGAAAAGGTATCCGCTCTCATGAAGAACGGATTCATAGTCCGGGCAAGTCAAACCGAGACAATAGCCACTATATCCCGGATTATCATTAACTGCGATCGGGAGCTTGCGGCTTTGACCCAACCCGGGACCTTTCAAGAGTCTCGGGTAGAAGATGCCAATGTGACTAATTTGATCAAGAATGACTCAGAGTTAGCGGACATGCCCGCCTTGGAAGATGCAGCGGACGATGAATTCGGAATAGTCATTGCCTCGCCCCAACCTTTTCCGTATGTTAGTGACAAGGCGGTTCCTTGGTCCTACGATTTTGCCCCGATAACAAGATCGGGACGCGCTTATAGTGATGACCAACCGGCTAAACAAGTTACTAAGAAAGATGCTAAGGAATTCTTGGCTATAATCAAGGCGAGTGAGTATAGCATTGTCGACCCGTTGCGGAAGTCACCGACTCGGGTAACCCTACTTGAACTTCTGCAGTCATCCGAGAAGCATCGGGAGTCCTTGATGAAGGTACTCGGTGAAATTCACGTACCCGAGAATATTGAACAAGACAAACTAGAGAACTTTGTAGGGACGATCCTTTTAAAGGATCAGGTCGCATTCGCCGACGATGAGATTCCGCTCGAAGGACGGGGTCATAACAAAGCTTTGCACATAACAATCAAACACAAGCAAACTCAAATAACTCGGGTACTTATTGACAACGGGTCGGCCTTGAATATCTGCCCATTAGCCACATTGAATCGTCTTGGAATCGACCTGGCCAAGTTGCAGACGGCCAAGACTTCTGTCCGCTCATTTGATGGCGTAAAGAAGGATGTGCTGGGGCAAATCAACTTAGAGATTCAAATCGGGCCTTCTTTGTTTGACATTCTTTTCCATGTACTAGATATTCCTTCGGCCTTTAACCTTCTCCTAGGCCGACCTTGGATTCATAACGCCAGAGCTGTCCCATCAAGCCTTAATCAGAAAATTAAGTTCGTGGTCGAACAAAAGTTGGTGATTGTCCATGGAGAGGAAGATCACCAGATTTTCAATGAAACGGCCATCCCTTACATTGAGCCGGCTCATGATGAAGAAGATTCCTACCACACTTTTGAGATAGTACACACCATCCTTGCATCACCGAAAAGTCCTTTGCCAATTCCCGAAATGTCAACCACTTCCGTTATGGTGGCTAAGATAATAGTGGGCAATGGCTTTAAGCCCGGTATGGATTTACGTCAACATGACCAAGGGATCCGCACCCCAATTGAACCCAAAGGCCAATCTCATACAGCCGGTCCGAGATGTCGAGGACGTGGGTATAAAAGATGCGTAATGGGTCACGGTAAGCAAGCATGTAGTCCTTTACCCCCACCTCTATATACCACTTTCCGATCACCTGGAGTGGTCGGAGGTTACGATAATTTGACCCAACTCGAAGATGACTTGGGGATTGTGTTTCCCAACACCTTGAAGGATCAAGGTATTCCAGTTGAGCCAATAGGGTCTGAAGAGGATGAAGGGGTCTTCGATATCGCTGGTTATTTTGACGATGTAACCATTGCTACTATATCTGAAGACGGAGCGCATGAGGAGGAACCTTAATCGGCGCCTAAACCTTCCAAATCATTCATCAATGCCATATGTGATGATCCTTTGGAGGGTTTAGATTCAGAGTAACATCTTTATGTTTATGCAATCCCCTACGTGAGACATTTTCTGTTTTCCTTTAGGTTTTGGATCGCAATTGAATTTCTATTACGTGTTGCACTCTCGGATTTTCTTTCCTAGAAGATGTAATTTCATATCAATAAAATTACACTATTTTTCGAATCTTGTTGAAGTATCCCAAACCAACCCAATAACGATAACCAAAGACCAACGAGTTTGTCATCATGGTAAGAACCGAGGGTTGGGCTTCTTCAAGAATTCATGTTCCACGGTTTTGAAAAATAAATAAATAACAACAAAAATAAATAAATAAAGTTCTTCAAAAAATAATCACACCGCAATTAAACCCTGTTTGTTTTTCTGATTTTCGCCACTTTATGTTTCGGGGGCAAACATGAGGAGGGAAACCTAGTGGATTCAGAAGTATACGACCTAGATGAGTCCAGTCCAAATTATGAGGAAATTCGTCGGGATTTCGAACGACATGAGGAGATCAAGCCCTTGACCGGTGAATAAACTATCTCGGTCAACCTAGGCGATGCGGAAAACCCTAAAGAAGTTAAGATCGGGGCAAACCTTTCCAAAGAGATGTCTGAGCGCTTGATTAAGCTCCTGAAGGATTACCAAGACATTTTCGCCTGGTCCTATGCAGACATACTCGGTCTTGACTGTTCCATTGTCAAACATTGTTTGCCGATCAATCCTTCGGCTAAGCCAGTGGTGTAAAAGTCAAGGAGGGCCATACCAAAATTGGTCCAGAAGATCAAAGAGGAGGTCATGAAGGCGCTTGACGTCGGACTACTTGATACTACAGAATATTCTGATTGGGTTGCCAATATAGTCCCAGTCATGAAGAAGGATGGGCGCATTTGGGTCAGTGTCGATTATCGAGATTTGAATAAAGCCAATCATAAAGATGATTTTCCCCTCCCGCATATCGACATACTTGTTGACAATACTGCGGGGTTTGAATTGTTTTCATTCATGGATGGTTTCTCCGGGTACAATCGGATCCTGATGAATGTTAATAACAAGTTGAAAACCACTTTCACCACACCATGGGGAATGTTCCATTACCGAGTAATGCCGTTCGGTCTCAGAAACGCTGGAGCTACTTACCAACGAGCCATGGTTGCCCTTTTTTCACGACATGATGCATAATGAGATTGAGGTTTACGTCGATGACATGATAGCAAAAACAAGGCATAGAGAAGATCACGTCGAAACGCTAAAGAAATTGTTTGACGGACTCCGAAAGTACAAGTTACGCCTCAACCCCGCCAAGTGTGTCTTTGGGACCAGCTCGAGAAAGCTGCTCGGATTCATGGTAAACAGCAAGGGTATTGAAGTCGACCCTTCTAAAGTCAAGGCTATTCGTGAGCTTAAGCCGCCGACGATGGTTAAAGAAGTTCGAAGTTTGATGGGTAGGCTAAACTATATTGCTCGATTCATCTCTCGGTTATCAGAAACCGCTAAGCCATTCCTCAAGCTGTTAAAGAAGAATGTGCTAGTCTAATGGGATAGCAAATGTGAAGAAGCTTTTGGGAAACTGAAGCAGCATCTCATGAATCCACCCGTGCTTGTTCCTCCAGCGTCGAGGCAACCTTTAATCCTCTATCTCACAATCCTTAGTAAGTCCTTGGGTGCTATGTTAGCCCAAGAAAGGCAGGAGGATGGAAAAGAACGAGCCATTTATTACTCGAGCAAGAAATTCACAACTTCGGAAATAAAGTACTCCGAAGCGGAGAAAACATGTGCGGCGTTAGTCAGGGTACTGCGCAGGCTTCGACAATATACCTTGCATTACCAGGTGCTTAATCAACCCGCCTTGATTGGTAGACTTGCCAAATGGCAAATCCTCATCTCCGAGTTTGATGTTCAATATTTGTCCCAAAAGTCAATCAAGGGACGGGCTATAGCAGATGTCCTAGCTGAAAATCCGGGGTGAGATGATTATGCCTATCATTCTGAGAATCGAATCATGTCGGTGGAGGATTACATCTGGACTATGTATTTTGACGGAGCTGTCAATTTATCGAGATCAGGCACGGGCGCGGTTACGATATCTCTAGGTGGTCGACATTATCTTGTGGCAGCAAAATTGGTATTCCCTTGCACAAATAACATAGCAGAATATGAGGCATGCATCCTCGGCTTGCAGGCCGCCATCGAGGTGGGAGTTACTCGACTCAAGGTATTTGGGGATTCGGCGTTGATTATCCTCCAAACATTTGGAAAATGGAAAACCCGGGACGCCAAACTGCTGCCCTACCACGAGTATCTTGATGAATTAATAGAGGAGTTTCACGATATCTCGTTCGAGTATTTACCTAGAACTCACAATCGGTTCGCTGATGCTTTGGCTACCATGTCCTCAATGTTACAAGTCACCGATGGACTTGAGGTTGAGCCGTTGAAGAATGAGGTACTAAGGAAGCCAGCATATTATATAGCTATGACCGATGAACCCGACGGCAAGCCATGGTACCACGATATCAAAACATACATTCAGAAGCAAGAGTTTCCCGAAAAAACTACCGTATCTGACCAAAAGTACATAAGGAAGATAGCCTGGAAGTTCTTCTTGAACGGAGAGAATTTGTACAAGCGGTCATTCGATTCTGTCCCGCTAAGATGCGTTGACTCAACCAAAGCGGTTCGTCTGATGATAGAAGTACATGAAGGGATCCGTGATCCACACATGAATGGCCACTTGTTAGCTAAGAAGATTATGAGATTGGGTTATTATTGGCTCACGCTCGAAAGAAACCGTATTCAGCATGTCCGAAGCTATCACAAGTGTCAGATTCATGGTGACAAGATTAATGTCCCTCCGAACGAGTTGCATCGATTATCCGAACCATGGTCGTTTTCTATGTGGGGCATTGATGTTATCGGCCCTATCAACTTTAAAGCATCCAATGGGCATCGATTCATCTTGGTAGCAATTAACTATTTCTCTAAGTGGATTGAAGCCGCATCCTATTTAGCGGTCACGGCACGAAATATCGTGAAATTTATCCGTCGGGACATCATTGCTCGATATAGTTCACCTAAAGCCATAATCACTGACAATGGCTCAAACTTGAATAACAAGCTAATGGACGAATTGTTCAAGGAATTCAAGATCAAGCATCCGAACTCTTCCCCATATCGTCCTCGGATGAATGGAGCAAGAGAAGCCGCCAATAAGAACATTAAGAAAATCTTAGCGAAGACGACTGAAAATTATCGTGATTGGCATGAAAGTTTGCCATTTGCACTTATGGCGTATCGGACCTCGATTCGGACATCTGCGGAAGCAACCCCGTATTCTCTTGTATATGGAATGGAGGCTGTTCTACCGGTTGAAGTGGAAATTCCTTCCTTACGTATACTATCTCAAGCTAAGTTGATCGAAGCTGAATGGATCCACGAGAGGGCGAGCCAATTGAATCTGATCGACGAAAAGAGACTTAAGGCTGTATGTCATGGCTAGTGCTATCAGCAGAGGGTTGCTAAATCATTCAACAAAAAAGTTCGGCCTCGATATTTTCATATCAATGACCTAGTCTTGCGAAAATTGTTGCCAATAGTCCCACTCCCGGAAGGGAAGTTCGCTCCAAATTATGGTGATCCATACATAGTAAAGAAGGTGCTCCCTGGTGGTGCTTTGATTCTGGCCGAGATGGATGGTCGTGTCTTTACCAACCCAGTCAATTCTGACTCTGTAAAGAAATATTATACTTGATTCACTCTGATGTTTTCATAATCGAGTTATAATATTAATACTGATTCACGAGTCATTCACATTTGGGCATTCGTTTGTTTCCTCACTACTAATCTTTGCTGAGAGATTGTTTCAAATGGGGGAGTCTCTCCGGCCCAATTAAATTGACCATCAAGAGCGTGAGATTTACATATTCACAGAGTAAAAGGGGTTATCTTGCGAAAAAAAATATATGACGACCAAGATAAAATGAGTAAAAACTTGCATTCATTTCATTCATCGGAAAGCCTTACAAATAGATCATCGCGGTGGGAACGTAAAGCCAAACCGAGCCCTAATGAGCATCACAAAGGAGTTTAACCGACTCTCCATACGGTTAATGCTCCGCCTACACCGATCGCTACGAGAATCGAGATCCGCCGGCTTAAAGAGGAGGAGCTCACATTTCTCTTTAAGCTTGGCTACCTTGTCCTCGTGATACTCTGCAGCAAATTCCAGGTCATTGATCAGCATTCTCCCGTGGGCTATATCTAGGGTCGGATCATCCGGCCTCTCTTCCAGCCATGTGCATTGGAATTTCAAAACAATATTGAGCGGATCGCGCTCGAAGATGGTCCGGGACATGACCAAATATTCCACCAAGTTCCCCCTCTCACGAATCAGCGGTGAGACTTGTTCATTACCATAGTCAAGGGCTTTCTTATGATTGTCGGCTATAAGACCGGTCAACACCAAGCTGTCCGACCGATCCCGATAGCGAGCTCTCACAAGATGGGCCAAGGTAATATCTTGATGAGCAAGATGATAAGCCTCCAGGAAGTTAGTGAAGAGGGTGGGGAAGATCTTGTATTCCTCTTCTAACTTGGTGCCTTCAATAGAAGCGGTGTCCATATCCCTAAACATAAGACAAATTTCGGTTTCGACCTCCGGATGGTTGGCTATATAAGAGTAGCCCTGGCCTAGGAGATTGTAAAGTTTCTCCCATTTAGCCAAAACTTCGGCCGAGAAGACGTGTGCGGGGAGGGAGGCCATCGTTGTTGAAGCGGCTGAAAAAGAATGGATGCGAAAGAGTGCTTAGAAGGTTGGAGATGAAGATATGAAAGCGATAATCGTCTCGGCGTTAAATCCTAATTTAAAGGGCAGGAAAAGTCATAGCAATAATTATTGTGGGGGCCGAGTTAATTATCCGGGTAAAACTACAGACGTTTCATCCGTGAATCACGGATCTACCATCTCGAGCCTCACGAATTCGAAAAAGTTGTGAAATGACTTAAAGGTCCCGCCATATTAAAAGAGGAACAAGCATACCGCAGAAAAGATTTTAGGGTCCCACCACGTCGGGAGGAAAGGAAGGAGACAGAGCGGGAAAACACGAAATCTTGGGAGAAGCGCCGGCTTGGTGGTTTTTCATCCACGTTAAAAGGGAGGCTCTAGAACATACATGATTACCCAAAAAAAATTTAGAGAGAGTAAGCGTACGTCGGAGAGTAGAGAATCCCGAGTGAACACAAGGCAGTAAGAGCTACTTCAAACCAACATGTTTAAAGGCTACCATCACTTACGGGAGGCGACCGACCTAGATATCCCCGAGAGCAAACCGCCGAGAGGCACCGAAGATTTTGAGGTCAAGTCCAGATCTGAAGCCATAAAACCCAACCCCCTCGGCGAGGAAGCTCAAGGTCTTGATAACAGCAACAACAATAGCAGCAACAGCCGTAGTCAACCCCAAAAAAGAAGACATCAAATCAAAGAGCTCGAAGCTGCCTTCAAGGAGTGCCCTTACGTGAACAAAGAAAAGAAAAAATGAATTGAGACGGAAGCTAGGAATGGAGCCCTTGAAGGTCAAGTTTTGGTTTCAAAACAAGCGGGCCCAATTGAAGGTTCAAAATGAAAGTCATGAACTTACGTTTCTAAAGGAAGAAAATAAAAAGCTTCGAGTAGAGAACAAGAGGTATGGGGATGCTCTTAACACCGTTGTTTGCCTTGTCTGTAGCGGTCCCATCACCCTTGGTGACATGTTCCTCGATGAGCCACATTTGATCATTGAAAATGCTCATTTATCAGTTCACCCCCCAGAGCAAGTTCTCGCACAATCGGATTTCGTTGGGGATACGTCCCCGAAAGTCGGTCTTGCGGAGGCGTAACCGACGCCCTTCGAGGGAAGAGACATGCATCACTACAATTGGAGTTTCCACGATGTCACATCCAGCCAATTCAACGCCGATGGAATTCCGAATCAGTATCCTACATGAAGCTTGAGTTTTTGATTATGGGCTCTCAAAATATCGCTCTTTTGAGCATTACTAGCCAGCCCTTACGAATCCTCAAGAAAAGTAGGGACATGCACGAATGAATGTCTTGTTTGTTACAAAATCCCCATGTGAGACATTCTTCTTTTTACGCCTAGAGTTAATCCGGGGGCAAAGAACAGTACTATCCACGAATATCATCATGCTTAAAGGCATGAATTCCTTGTCAGATTTGAGTGAACGCCGAAAAAAAAAGCATTGAAAGCCTTCACATAGGTAAATGCGAAAAGATTTGAGAAAAAATAGCTGCATCATTCCGTAGGAGAAAGCGAAAAGATTTGAGGAGGGAAATAACTGCCTCGTTCGTAGGAGGAAGCGAAAAGATTTGAAGGGGGAAATAACTGCCTCGTTCGTAGGAGGAAGCGAAAATATTTAAGGAGGGAAATAACTGGCTCGTTCGTAGAGAAAGCGAAAAGATCTCGAGGGTTCCTCCATATCGAAAAAGAAAAAGATGATAGATTGAGTGAGAGGTAAGAGTTATTACGAAATGGATCCAAGGTACTAAGACCGAAAAGGAGAGAAAAAGTTGTCCTCTTTCGTAGAGAAGGCGAGAACCTATATGCGATACTAACAGATCGGAAAAATTTTATAAAGAACTTGAAGTCTCCATGCACCTAATGACCTCCGTAACTCGTCACGAAAGGCCATCATCGCTTTTGTGATTTTCGGACAATTTGTTTTTGCTAGTCCAAGAACATCTAAAGCCCGATCTACGGTTGAAATACCCATTTTCGGTCTACATATGGAAGGTTTTAAAAGAAAAACAAATATACGTTCATTCCAGGCGGAAGTATGGGAAGCTTCCTATCCCGAGGATCTGCGAGTCATGGCCATTGATGGCAACCCCGTTTCCTTCTCGGTCCTCGTTGCTATGCTTGCGAGAAGGTGAATATACGGGGTTTCGGCTTATGCGAAAGGAACGGAAGCCTTAGAAGTGCTGAGGTAGTACAAATATGATTTTGACATCGTCGTCACAGCCATGGTAGGGATCGATATGGACGGTCTCGATCTCTTAAAAATCATTGATTCCGAGTTGGACATACCAGTCATCATAACATCAGCAAATGATGATCAGCAGTTCATAACGAGGGCCATATTGCATAGTACTCGAGGTATACTAGAGAAACCGATCTGCGTTCGAGTGCTCCAAAATATTTAGCAACATGCTGTAAGGAAGCAATTACTCGAACAAAAAAACTATGGCCAAGGCGACGACGACGATTTTGTCGAAAAGAAAAGGCCCCTTTGGTCCACCGAGCTTCATTCTATATTCATTGATGCGGTTCGACGACTAGGAATCAATTCAGCACGACCAACGGCTATACTCAAAATAATGAATGTAGACGGACTCACAATACAAAGTGTCACGAATCACCTTCAAAGATTTAGAAATAAGCTAAAGAAGCACGATGCGGCTTGGAACCAAGGCGACCGGACCAAAGTTGATTGGAAGATCAACACCCGGGAAAACCTACGGAGTAAAAGGTACCCGGCCACTTCCCAATCAAGAATACCGGCCATACCAACCTTCCGCTGGTGGTTCTAGCAGCAGACCAGTTGATCATCCCTACGAGTTCACAAGCAACGGCGGAGGCTCAAGCTCAAGGAGTCAGACTGCTCACGATAAAAACAAAGTGGGAAATCGTCAGTCGGTGTTAGCAAGTAACAATGCCCAATTCAAGTATCAATTGCTCGAAAAATCAGAAGATTACTTTGATGATGAGTTCGCCACCTTGATTAGCCGGTTCGGAACCGAAGGGCCTCTAGAGTTGTGATTCGAAGCAAGTGATTATGGATCCTCAAACAACGATCGTTGGTGTATGATCCAAGACAAAATCGATCGATCATTGGAATGGCCAGCAAAAGAGGTGGAACCAATCTCGCATGAATACTCCTTTAATTCCATGTATAGTTCCCCTGCGTGGGATATTTTTTACTTTCTAGCTGTCTAGAATTTGTCTAGAGTTAAAGGGCGAATTTTCTCCTCTCTTATGAAATGCGTAAGTTCCTTGTTAAGCTAGGCCCGTAGCAAATCAATTTGTGGATGACGCCCCTAAACGCCCTTAAAGAGAGATTCTGAATAGCCTTACTTGGGAGAATACGAGTAAAAGACTAAGCGGGCTCAAAGATGGGTAACTCCGTATCGTCCTAATTGGCTCTCGGTCGATTCAAACTCTAAATTAAGCTTATTTTATTCTCGACAGGGGATTGCCAACTGCTTTGAGAACAATATAACAAAAAGCGAACCACCCGTAGACGGCAACAACACCACGACCTGGTGGTTGGGGGAATGACAGTGGTCCGAGGTGTCCCGGGTTCGATCTTGGGATTTGGCATCAATGTACAAAGATTAATAAAAAAAAAAACTTTTTTTTTGCTTGACAGTCCAATTACGGTTGAAGTTTTGGCCCGGATGGTTCTGGAACCTAGAGAGATAACATCCCGGACATACAATCCAATCCAGATGAGCCGACCTTTTCAATTCAAAGTTCGCAAGAAATGCATACAAGGGTAAAGTGGTATCGTTTCAGCTCGTTTAGAACATGAGAACGTACATTGACGCTTTCCCTTTTGATTTTTACAAGGGTCACTGCCTATCTAGATAGGGAAATATCTCTTCTCCCTAAAAATCAATGAAATGAGAAATTCTTGGAGCCTTTGACAATCTCATGTCTCGAAGTAGACAATAAAGTTTTGCAACTCATTTATACAAGCGGGGGCAACTCGCGATCCACGCCCTTAAGAATTTTCTTACTTGCTTGCGAATTATGTTCGCCAAGATAAAAAGTTGCTGCATTTTGTATGCTCGAAAACACTCATACACTTCATGGTTTATGCATGATCTCTCATCATGTTTAATTTACCAACTCTAAATAAGGAGCATAAACTACATAAGATACATCGAATGTACAGAATGGGGAAGGACGGAATGATGAAAGGCAATCATTTTCCAAACACGTCCCATTTTTTCTGGCGAGATGAACGGTGGCTAAATTTAGCACTCCCCGAGGTAAAGAGTTTTCTCGCGAAAGGTACGATAACTGAAGTGACGGAGGCATTCATTTCTCTATCCTAAACACTACGGGTTATCCGTTGATTAACCCATTTGAGCGGAGGTTTCACTTCTACAACCCTGTCAAGAACCACCCCACATTGGGGCAAAACAGAGGTAATTCTATCAGCATCACGAGGCAAATGGTTAGAAATTTTCTTGCTTGGACTAACATCAATCTTCGGGTGATTCTTTGCATTGTACTTGCGCTTTAATTCGAGTGTCTTAGGATGACGAAAAGCATTTGTTCCTCTATCCTACACATTTATATTCATTTGCACTACCCATTTGAGCCTGCAAATTCATTTCTAAAAGCCCTTATTGGTGATCATTGTTGTCCCAAAGCAAATATGGCCCATCTTTGAGTAGAAAGACTTGGAAAGTCGGATCAACAAAAAATCTTTGAATGAACTCATCAAGATACTGAAAAATGCAGGCAGGAGTTTATAAAAAAAAAAAAAGGTTGATTCTACGGAAAATTCTTGAGGCATTTAAAAAGCAAGGATTTGAATGCACAATTCTCTTGTACATTTCAAGGGGGGTTCCCATTAAGTGTCAAATTGTAAAATGTAATCCTCTGCTCATACCATCCTCAAAGCAATGGTGGCACCCCAAAAGGCCAAGATAGGTGATAAGATTGCAATGGTCACCAACATCAAGTCGCTTCTCATACATTTTTCGAGCCAAAACGAATCCTTTCTTTTCCAAGTCCCCAAATCATAACCCACGATACAACCTTTCAAAAGTCTTTTCTGACTAGGGCACTTGAGTTAATGTAGAGTTCAATTATTTTAAGCATCGCTTGAAGAAGTTCGAGCAAAATTATTTCTCTCTCATTTTTGCGGGGTTCTTGACTTGTAAACCCATAGCGGATAACGAAGAAATTCATTTCAGAAGCCTTGACTCAACTAGAGTCCCATTTGTAAACCTTTGACCTAGCCCTCATTACGGTCCTAATCAAGACCTCCGGTTCGGCTCGGTCATATCAATTACGAGATTACTCGAATCCTTATCAAATGCGATGATGGAAAGATTGAGTGATTTCTTTTGAATCCTACGGACGGGATAAATAGCTTTTCTTGAGAGTAAGAGAAAACCCTTTCGGACTGAAGTCCCCCCATTCAGCTCACATTCGAGGTATTCATAATGTGAGAACATCCCCGGACAGAATTGGTAATGCAAACTTGATAGAATGGTTATGCATGAACCATAGTATGAGTGATTGCGTTATACACATGTTATTTCTAATCATTGCGAGATCGGTAGAATAGTCTTGAATGAACTCATTGTTGAATATGTTTGCGCTTGTTACCTCCGACATTCTATGATAGGTAATACATTCCCGATGTTCAATTTCTCTCCCAAGGTCTCGAAATTCATCCAAGGATTATTGAATGAGCAAGTTCGGCCGGCAAATGCCTACCATGTACGATACGAGCAATCTGTTTTGTTCCTTGATTAATCGTTCGGAGAACCCGGGTAAGTTTTTCGAACCCCTTTTCAAATTAGCAACTCTTCTAATGATAGTTGTTATGATTCAATTCGGGCAATATGCCCCTTTCGTACTTATCGATTCTATTCGATGGTGCTTCTATCAAATATTGTTCAATTCGGGCAATATGCCTCTCCTGTCAGGTCGTGTAGACATATGCACCGGCAATCTTGACATCTTATCAAACCATAACGACGTAACTCTTATGATTTCGGTCTCGGATCACGAAGACATATACACGGGTGATCTTGACCTTTAGTCGGCTCATAATGACATAGCTCTTATGATTCTCGGCTCCTTTATCAAATCATGAAGACGTAAGCACCCATGATTTTGATCCAAACCAAATTATAACGACGTAGCTCTTATGATTTTGGTTCCCCTTTGTCGAATCGCGAAGACATATGCAGCGGCGATTTCGACATTTAATCAACTCACAACGACGTAGCTCTTGTGAACTTGATCCCACTTCTTTCGACTCACAACGACATAGCTCTTGTGATCTCGAAGGACACACATATCTTGCGTTGTCTCGCATTGGGAGAAGTCTCTGATAACAAATAGACCAAATACCTTAAGGTCCTCGTGTTTGCAAGAAACCGGGAAATTAAGGGAATCATCGCCTTATGAGGTATTTGGTAAAACAGGTATTCTCATATGCGATCCATGTGCAGGTTTCTCCAACATGAAAAAGAGAAATTATGACACATGTTATTTACAGTCTTGCATATCATGCATCACTTCATTACATAAATTAAAAAAAATGGGATTAAAACTCCCGCCAAAAAGTTCATCCATAATTTGCCTTGTCAAAATTCAAGATTTAATTTTGTCTTTGAGCGGAACCTCTACGAGCCTCCACTCAAAGAGAGGCAGTTGTTGACGCCTAAATTTTGACTAATCTATTTTTTGCATAAAAATTAGAACTAATTTTAGTTTTAAACAAAAATCATCCCATATATTCATTTAGCATTGACATATAATTGAACAAGAAAAACGTTTGAGCTTAATTTAACAGGCGTTTGGACTAGGCATGGGCTGGAAAAATGCACCAAGAAGGTTTGGGCTTGAAAGAAATATTTTCTCGGGGACTATTGCAAATACTCGAACTTCAGCCTTTGTATTGCAAATACTTGGAACTTCAGGAATTGTATTGCAAATACCAAAAGAAGATGGAGAAAGGAAGATGGTGAAGAGAAGATAATGAAAGGAAGATGGTGAAGAGAAGATGAAGAAGAGAAGATGAATATGAAGAAGAGAATATGAAAATGGAAGATGAGGAAATGAAGATGAAGAAAAGAAGATGAATATGAAGAAGAGAAGATGAAAATGGAAGATGAGGAAATGAAGATGAAGAAGAGAAGATGAAAATGGAAGATGAAGAAATGAAGATGAAGAACGAAGGATGAAGAACTTTGCCTATAAAAGAAGAAGAGTTTTTGAAGAGAAGGGGAGTTTTTTGGAGGGGAAAAGAATTGAGAGAGTTTTTGAGCGGAATTCTTAGAGAGGAAAAAGAGAGTTCTTGAGAAAAACCGGAAGAGAAAATTCGAGAGTGAAGAAAAGAGCTTTAGTCAAGCATCATCTTCGACGAGTCCCGACACATACTTCGCCTCTCGCCACCCAACAACGCAATTACTTGCCATTTTCGACGACAGCCACGTTCTTCCAACTCCGAGATCTTAAACAAAACTATAACGTGTACGTGAGTAAGATTTTGTGTAATAGAAGGTAATTTTCTCCATCTCGATCTATAAAGATGTATTCATTTGGTTTGAACATTTGTTTGTTTATTTTAGATATGCCATGTGTTCCAAAGTTTAGCATTATTACAAGTTAATTTATTTTTGTGAATACTCATGACTGGCTGCATTTTCTTTCTTTCTAAATCATCCATGGTATATATCGCATAAAGTTCAATGTCTTACATTCTCATAAGAAAAAAAAGGAAAAATTCAAAAAACTGCACCTTTGAGTTTCAAGTAAAATCCATCAAAATTGCCAAATCAAACATTTTTCATGAAAATGGTACCAAAAGGGCGTTAGAGTAATCTAGCGTAACCAAATCCCCGGATTCAAAATCTCTGGTTCGTAGAAATAAGATAGTTTTCTCCCGCTATTTTATTTAGGTTTCTAATTGACCTACCAAAAATGATTAGTGGCGACTCCAAATTCAAATTACATTGTTTGTTAATTATTCGAACCTTAAGTTGCGATTTGGTATGGACTTGGGAGAATCCGAGTTAGGTTAGTTAATTAATTAACCCGATAATCTATTAGCCCGGAAATTAACTTGTTTATTTTTTAGGTCGCGACATGGACGAGAGCCACCTCACCCATGGCTGGCGGGGCTATAAGGGCCCTCGCCCAAATCTACGAGGGCCTTCGCGCCCTTGCCTACAACCGCCGGGGCCACGAAGGCTACCGCCTAGTGCCGTTGCAACCCCTCGGCCTAGGGCGAGGCGGCTCTCACCCCCCCCCCCCTAAGCTAACCGGCCATGGCCGGCGGGGCCCCTTACAACAACCCTCGTTGGCCAAGAGGGGAGAAATGATTAAAAAAAATTCAAAATAACTAAAAGAATAAAGTAAAAACCCACGTTTATATTTAAAAATTCAAAAAAAATTACTCTGGTGATGCCATGTCAGATTTTCTGACGTCTACGTAAAAAAATTACTCTGGTGATGGCACTTAAGTGGTCGTTTTTGTTTTCAAATTTGTGGCACTCTAGTGAGCGGAAAAAAAAGTTATGGCACTCATGATATACTTATCTTGAACTTAAATAATCAAACTAAAGCATTAAACATTCAATCGACCAATACTTAACGTCATCGGCAAAGCCGATCGTCTAGGAACTTCGTTCAATAATGCTTGCTCAAAATCAATATACTGAATGATGTGGCATGTTGTAAGTGGGTATTGCGACGGATGGGTCACCTTGAACCTCCAATAGAAATATGTTGTTTAGCATATCAACTTTGTAAAACGATTTTGGCATGACAACAATTCTATTTTTCTATTCCAAGGAACAATTTTAGAGCAGAATTTTGTTTGGTAATAAAATTTCATATTTTCTATTTTGGGACATTTTTTTGCCTAAAAATAGTTTAGAATAGAAATAAAAGTAGAAATTTCTATTTTTCTGTTTTCAGTAACGAAAATATAAATAAGAATTCTTCTCTTTGCTCTCTCTCTCTCTCTCTCTCTCTCTCTCTCTCTCTCTCTCTCTCTCATGCAATCTCTCTCTCTGTCGCCACCGACCGCCGGTCACCCGCCGCTAATCGCCTCTCCCGCATCCCTACCGCCGGCCGCTGTTCACCCACTGTTGATCCCCGGCTTCCGTTCACTCTTCGTTACTCGCTATCCGCCGGTCACCTTGGTACATAGAGTGCCAAAGAAACTCTTGTGTACATGAACTTCGGTAATTTTTATTTTGATTAGCCATTTAGATTTTTAAAGGAAAGTGAAAGTTATTACTGACTTTTGATAAGTTTAGGCAAACAACTGCTGCAAGTTCAATGACTTTTTGTCCCGAATTCAAAGTAGTATTGTCAGGTTTAAAAGGTCATGAAAATCATATAGTCATTAATACTCGGTTTGTTTAGTAGAAAATGAGTGATTATGAATATGTTTTCTAAAAAATAATCACTTATATCGCTTACAAAATGTATGAACAAAAAAAAAATCATCATTTACATATATATTTAGACACAAATTGTTATTAATAATGAAAATATTTTTTATTGATTAATTACTCCAAATGATACACGCGAGGCTCCATTTGTTTCAGCAGTATAAGCAATCATTTTTAATGAAATTTATTTCAAATCGTTCATTTTTCGTTTGCTCAATTTGTGGAGGAAGCAATTTTTATTCAAAAAAAAGAGATAAAAGGTAATCAATAGATAAAAGGTAATCACGGCCAATGGGGCGTTGGACGAGTTGGTTGAGCTTCCTAGACTTTAAACAGTTAAACTAATGAGATCCTACATTCGACTCTCAACGCCTACCTCGTGGAGACTTACCTTGAGGCATTGGCATATGCTTATAACCACAAATATACAACACCTGTAAGTACAACAAGCTCATTTGGCACTAAGTCGAATCAAATTTACATTACACCGGCCGCGAAGAGCCCCCCAGCGCTCCGGTCCGTTTTCACTGTAGCAGAGCCGGAAGCGAAACCCTAGCCCCCTCGCTCTCTCTCCCTCTCCGCGCTCCGGTCCTTCTCCACTGTAGCGGAGCCGGAAGCGAAACCCTACCTCTCTCTCTGTCTCTCTCTCTCCAATGGTAAGTATTCATTGACCTGTTCTTTAGTTTTCATCCCTAGATTGAGTTTGCCCATTTGACCCTATTCGATTGAAAGGTTCTTCCTTTTCGTGAGCTGAGTGTTGAATCCTGTTTTCCTTGTTGGTGCTATGTATGTTGAGCTGAATGCTCTTGTGGTTGCTGAGAAAATTTGCGGAGAATGAATGGGTTTTAATCCTAGGTACTTTCAGGTGGTCGAAGTGGCGTAAAAGTCCCCATTAGCTGAATGCTCGTATGGTTGCTGAGAAATTTTGCGGGGAGAGATTGGGTTTTTTTCTATCTGTTTTTTTTTTGTCATTTCTCTTTTTGCTATTCATTGACCCTTTTCAAGGGAACAAAAAGCTGCAGGGTCTCAATTTTGGGTACTTCGTGAATGCTTTCAATTGTCGCGGTTGTTCATTTTCGTTCTTATTTTCAAAACCTGAATGCTTATGATTGTCGTGCTTGCGACGGTTGGTATGAATTGTCGCTGCATACTTTCCATTGAGTGCATCTGTTGATTTCTTGTATGAATCGTCGCTGCATACTTTCGATTGTCGCAGTTGTTCATTTTCGGTCTTATTGTCAAGGAACCTGAATGCTTATGATTGTCGTGCTTGCAACAGTTGGTATGAATTGTCACTGCATACTTTCCATTAAGTGCATCTGTTGATTTCTTGTTTATATGTGTTTGAGTAATTTTTAGAGTCGGAAAAGATTGAGAAGAAATAGTTGAAGAGTTAGAGTCGGAACGGGGTGAAGGAAAAGGGTTCGATACCTTGATTGTTATCCTACCCTCTGTGGTATTTTTGGATTAGCTTGTTTCATGCTAGGGATGGTGTCAATAGAGCATTCGCTTGATAGTGGTGACCGTAAGATATTAAAGTCGTCAGTTCGTGCTTTTGATGCACATGAACCTGAATCATGACCTCGCTTCATCACCTCTCTTTTTTTTTCGAACTTCTACATTGTCCTGCTCTTGATGATATTCTTTCCATAACACGGAAGATGGAGCCTTCCTTCAAGAGTAGCGTCAACAACCTATACTTGTTCCTTCGCCAGTTGACTTGTTCTTGACTGGTATAAACCGAGTCTAGTCCCGATTCTCCCCTCTTCAATTTTGCTATCACAGTCCTGTTGTTTCCCTGTCTTTGTCTATTTGTTCATTTGAGACGTGATGTCGGTAAGATCTGTTTAGCTCTCTCTGGTGTAATTACTATCTCTCGGTGCTAATTTGGATAGTAGTGAGTGAAGTATTGAGTGTAAAAATGATTGCCAAGTCAGATATTCTGCCTAGCATACTTTGCACACAGAAAGCAGCAACTTCTTAATGATTTGAGTTGGTATCAAGCTTACAGCAATAAACTTTGGTATCTCTGAAGCTTATGACAAAATTTGAATCAGGCAACTACTCCACTGATTGCGGGGGTTGCAATAGCAGCTGCTGCGTACGCAGGTAGATACGGCATCCAGGCATGGCAAGCCTTCAAGGCAAGACCACCTACAGCGAGAATGCGCCGATTTTACGACGGGGGCTTCCAGCCCACCATGACGAGAAGGGAAGCAGCTCTGATACTTGGTGTCAGGTTAGCCTCATACAAATTAACAGGCTTGTTATGATAGTTTAATTCGTGAAAACTGCCTATACTGTATATATAAATTTGATTTCATTTGCTTGAGCAAGTAGTGCGAGATTATCATCAAAGACCGCATATTTGCTTGTGTATCATTGGTTATATGAAATTGCAGATTTTGATGGGTGAAACCTTCATTTTAATGAGCAAATCCAATCTAATACTCCACATGCCATCGCATCTTCTGTTCATCGGCATGAACTTTTGTTTTTCTCCAACAGAGAAAGAACTCCGGCAGATAAGGTCAGGGAAGCGCATAGGAGAGTTATGGTTGCGAATCATCCAGATGCTGGCGGTAGCCATTATTTAGCTTCTAAAATCAATGAAGCTAAAGATGTGATGCTTGGAAAAACTAAAAGCAGTGGGTCTGCATTTTGATGACCCTTTTCTGCAAGGCCGCATTCTCAGGTTCCCGGTGGATCAAACCGATCTTGATTTGTCGAGGTCGAGTAAGTGGGGATTGGAAATTCTCTTCTTCTTTTCAGTAGTTCACCCACAGGAACCAGGTCTTTCTTCTGCCCATGAGGAAATTAGATTGGCCTATGATTCTTCGAAGAGCCGTTTGTTTCTTTTCGGAATTTTTGTAGTTTACATTGTGCCGATTATAGTTTCTTACTCCCCATAAGGATAATTACGCATTTTCACATGTCGGGTTATTTTAGAGATTTCACAATCTCTCTTTTTTCCATCAAGAAGAGTGTCTACCATGAATAATACACGATTATTTGTCTATGTGAAAGAACATTGGATTCACATATATTTTCTTGGTTTTATTTTGGAATCAAGCAAATTGTAATACTGATACTTCCAAGTAAGATTACTATGCAATTTATCCAATTCATAAGTGATCACACTTTAATTACTAAAATCGGGCAAGTGTTCAATCATATTATAGGAGTTTAGAAACTCAATACTAAAAGAACAAAGAGGAGCCCGTGCATTCCCCGAGCCACAAAACTAGTGAATTAGAAAAGCATACTTGTACCTCCAAGTGTAAGTCGATATTGCGGGTTCTTACTGACGGCGATTCAAATCGTTGATTAATTTGTATCACCATGGAGGAACTTCTTGACTTATTTCTTTTATAACAACAGAATTTTTTTGCTCGGTATTAATGGCTCGACTACTCTTTTCCTTTCCTCTTCGCTAGCTTGCCTTATTGCGGCTTTTACACTTGTCCCCTTTGTCTGTTCTAAACTTCTGTGCACATTTAGGAAAGAGCATGCATCTGTACACCGACAATTTCCAACTGTTCTGGCATCATGCATTGACCAAACCAGTTCATGGAGGTTAACTACTAATTATGATTAGTAGAGATTACTTTCTGGCCACATCTCGGCAAGCTGGCAAAATCCACGTTGAAGCTGTGCATGGTGTACTAAACAAGATAGAGGAAGAAACAAAGATCAATATTGTACGTCTGGGCGTACCCGCATATAGTCTGTCTCCTGGTACAATGGAAGAACGATACCTCTCCAGTGATTTATTTTATATCTGTTTGATTTGAACTGACAAAGCATTGTGAATCCCCTAGTAGATTTGAGTACACAACTCCAAAAGGTATAACACATGCTCGCTATTTCAATTCCTCGCTATAAAAAAGCTCTTCCAAAATGCATGCCTCCCCGAGTAAGAAACCGTGATTTCAAAAAGATCCCACCTTTCCCGTGATTTCAAAAAGATCCCGCCTTTCCAGCTCCACAAAGAATGGAACAATTTGTGGTATTTACATGAAAACATTTCAGTTTAGAAGCAAGGTTGCGTGTCATTCTAGGGCGGGATTCACCATCAACGGCTCCTCGGTGATATCCACCTCCACCTTCTTGTCTAGCGGCCCTTGAGGGACTCCTAAAAGAGTTGAAAACATTTTTCTGTGGCAGTCATCACAGAAAAAGTAAAAGGAGAAATGGCCTTCATCTGGAAGCCTATGGATGGTGGCTTGAGGCAGAAGACGAGAGATGCAATCAGCCATCGATGGTGGGACCACTTCATCATCCATTCCCTGCATAGCACCGACAAAAATCAAATGTTTCATGCATAAAACATTTGTAATGGTCCGTCTGCAAGAACACCCCACCAACAGAACCAGAACTCCAAGCTCCAAATCTAGTTTCATTTTCAAATGCTCCTTATTTCTTGTGAAAGCATAGTTGGATCAGCACAAGTGATACTTACATAACAACAAATATGACAAAGGTTAAAACGAAAAGCTAAATCAATGTTTTCCGGCAACCTACAAGACAGACCTAAATCTTTCTCAAGCATCTATGCATATCACGATAATGCACACTGCAAGTGCAAGAAAGAATCTTAAGATACTCTAAACTTCACAATGTAACTCAATATCTGACTAAATCCAGGCATTCTAGTGATTAATTCAACTCCTATGTCCCAAGGACTCCGTGTGAATATTGCAACCAAATACAGCTGAGGATTTGTCAGACCTTCTACCCAGGGCTCATTTCCGGCCAAGACCTAAATCCCGTAGTGACAGAGCATAAGAAGCTACTGAAGAGTGGATAGCAGAGGTCCTCTGTGCGTGTCCTTTTGCATTGATTCATATTGAATTCTCCCACCAAGGGATCAATTTTGAAAACATGGTTATATCTGCACCAGTACTTCAAAACATCACAAAGTGGTATAAAAGAGAGAAATCGCCCCAACCTGCCATAAGTGTATAGGACCAAGAAATCCAGTCAATTCACAGTCTGCCTGGCTGTACATAGATTTTAGCCATGGAAGAATGCCTTTGTGTTTGCACTTTTTCTGAACCTGAAGATCTGCCAAGCTGAAACTCCACTTTGACACCTGTAGCACAAATTCCTCTGTGAATGGTGATGCATCACCTTGACGAATTGATTCTTCCACGTTCCTATGCCAAAATTCTTCAAACTGTGGTTGTTGGATCAAAGCTTCATCCTGAAGAAACCAATTCCAAGAATTATATAGCATTCAAGTGCTTTTACACTATCTGCTCCATCCAAGGGAATATATGTAATTTTATGCTATTACAATATATCAGCTGGAGTAGGCCCATTGGAGACACTATCAGCCTTCTGCCTAGTGATGATGTTTTCAGTGCATATAATGACATATTAATTGAATCACGCCAATAAGGATTCTGAAAATTATTAGGAGTAATCCAAAAGAACACCTTAACCCATTTAGTTAATTCCCATTTTTCCTAGAGATACCGTTATTTACTTAATTACACTAATGCGAGGTTGCTCAACAAATGCCGTCAATTTTCAGTTAATGGATATCCCATGGTCAATAAACAAAAAACACTCACATTTCGAGAATGATATGCACTGCTAAAGAATATAAATATGGAAATATTCTAACTAAGCAAACAGTTTTGGAGTAACTCATATCTTGCACTTCCTAGATTCCTATGTATACTTAGTCAATAAAGCATGTGAACCTTGGTCCTTCACATCTCATTACTAGCAACAACTACAAGCATTGCCAAGCAGAAACCATTGGTAAAGTTCCACAAATGGTTCCACAATAATATCTTGAGCTTCTATCTCACCTTCTTTGCCATGGATATGGACAGCCAATCGCTAATTGAACCATGAATTCCAGAGAAATACTTCCGCTGGAACAGAATTGAGAGAAGCTTGGGAAACCTCTGAGCAAGACCATAAGTTAGTTTTCTCCTTCGAACCCACTTTGCCCATGTCCGAGAGCTTTCATCCTTTGTCATACGAGGCTCATACGGATTGATCATTGGTGCGACCATAGCTGCACCTGCAGAGTTATCAAAATATCATCAAACAACGATGTTATACTTTTTCAGTTCTTTGTCAAACAATGATTTACGTGCATACATGAAAGTGCCCATTCAGTGGTGTCATAGGTTGTCAAGTCAATTATCATCTTTTATACTACGCATCCACTTCTCTTTTCATTTGGGAATACTTAACTTTCGGTACTCAGCTGATTCTTGTATCCATTTTCCTTATCTTCTTTTGATATAGGGGGTGGCTGTGTGTTCAACCTCAAAAGTTACTCATGAAGTAGTTGAGTTGAACGTTATGATCCATACTCTTTCGTCAAGCATTTTTAGCTATGAGGACTCTGATATTCCTGCCCAGCTAGGACAGATTATCTAGACAGCATAGTATTGTGACATTGTCCACTCACTGCGTCCCCCAATAGACAATCCCTCATGTTCCCCTGCCAAACTTCAATGCATTGATTCTGGACTGTCATTTTCATGCCTTCATGTAATCTCTTGAATACTTCAGTGACGGAGAATGTATCTGGGTTCATGTCATTAATTACATGAATGACCATGCAAGCTTCACCCAGGAGCTTTCAGGTAATTACCAGCTCATTCAGAACAAATATGTGAGAGACAAAACAATTCAACAAGGTGGTGGTTGGGAAACAAGATCATAGGGATTACTTCTCTTTTTCTTTTTATATGGAAGACACAAATTAAATAACATCAGTTTGGAGCATTATAATCTCACCAAATCAACCGAGACTCCAAAGGTGTAATTCGTATAATAGAAAGAGCGCTTCTGACATAATTATGATGTAGAAACAAAGAATGACCATTTTCACAACTTTGTGAAGAATAGATGAATTCAGGTCTTGCTTGTGAGGTGCGGGTGGTGATGATCACCTCAGGGTATGTCATTCAACTAAAGCCAATCATTACGCAGGAAGTCGACAAGCAAAATACTATTGAACATACCTGCAACCCTGTCAGGGATATACCTGAGTGCTGCCCAAGCATGCATGCATGCGCTAGAGAAGCAAAGCACCCAGAACTTGTCAGTAGCATCAACAGCATTGGCTAGATATGACATGTCCAAGGCTGAGGAGTTCAGGTTTCTCTCTGGATGAGGATCACTCTCTCCAAAACCAGGAAGATCATAGGTGACCAAACGGACACCAAACTCTTCCAGCAAAGTTACCTTTATTCCAGGAATACCTTTCATAAAGAAATTTTAAAAGAAGTATATGAAAATTAGTCATTATGCATAAGGGCTTCACAGAAAGCACAAACCAGCAAATGAGATATGATGACAAAGAACCCTGGTTATGTCTACCTGCCAGTCTGGAGAAAAGAAAAGAATGTGGAGTAACCATGGTAAATCTAGCTCTATCAGCAGGTACACCTAGTTCACCATATGCAATATGTCTTCCATCTGGGAGTTGCACACGGATAGCACTTGAAGGATGTTTTTGCACTTTCTTCACATGCGGAGTGAAACTATCGTTAGTCATATTGACACTCAGTGCTGCAGAAAGCCCACAAAACTGTCATCCAGGAGAACTGCAGGTAATAGAAAATAGCAAAGAAGCAGTGCCTCAAAAATCATGTAGTCCCTTTCCAAGAGTATCACTTTACCAGAAGTATATCAGTGATATCCAGCAAACTTGCTGAGGCTGGAAAATTACAAAAAGAGGATTTCCAGTAGTGACAGGAGGAGGAGGAGATTAGTGCTTCACCATTTCCAACACATTCGAAAGAAAGGACTCTTAGTGAAATCTTTATCACTTATAAGGTACCTTTTCTTTTTTTGGGTCGGACCGTATAAAGTTCTTGATATGACCATTCATGTAACTGCCAAAAGGGTTGTTTAATGTTCCCTCAATCTCAGAAGTTGTAACCCACCAAAAGTGTTATGATTCGAAATTATGCTCAGACTATTCATGGCATATATCATTCTTAGAAAGAAAGCTCTGAAGAGATGTGCAGAATGTTGCATGTGCAAGCTCTCCACAGACTGAAGGAGCTTGAGCTCATTATTGTGTGCATGGTAATAAATCGGAACCAATTAATAGCAGCTCGTAATTGCCCACTCAGTCACTTTTTGGGTGGTCTGTCACTCAAAATGCCTCTTTAACCACTGTAAATGTTATTGAACCAGATTGTCGTCTCACAAATGGATGCTATTACAAGTAATGACTACTCAGAAAGGTAATCATTTAACATTCAGGTCTCGTGGACTCTGTATCATCAATGATGACAGTCACATTGTTAATGGTTTTGCAATCGTCCCAGTTATGCTATTGGACAAATAAAAAGAAGAAGAAAAAGAGTCCCAAAGAAGCTTTCTGGCGTATATTGGCAAAATCACCCAGCCATTGCATGTACCCAAGGAATGAGCTTCCTAGGTTAGTACCTTTGGAAACAAGTTACTTTTGGACATTTCCTTAATGGAACACACCGATGACCAATACCCAACCTTATGATGAACATGACTGAAAACTTGAATCATGTGCAATCCACTACTTTAGAGAGTTATAGTAAGGTATCAATAAGGTTAGATGATGTTCCTGCGACTAGAAGATCTCCACCTCCAGCTAACCCAAAGATTTGACGGACCAAAACTCTATTTGAATGTTCAAATGCTTCCTTTGGCCAAAAATGAAAAAAAAAAAAAAAACAAAATACATATGCTTCACACGCAAAACCCATTATCTTGCTCCACAGCAAGATAAATAATGCTGCATAGACAATTTTTCAAATTCAGTAGGAGAAAATCGGGCATCAATTTTCATATTACCAAATAAGAGTAGTAAAGCCAACAAAAACATAGTTACGGTGATTGCCACGTGATCTTGCCAGAATAACTGCAATCAAGATGTAATCTACGGAGGGTAAATAAAAGCAGCACTCTTATACTCAAAGTTCCTACTGAACAGCAGGAAGGATGACAACTTTTAATCAATTCAGGAATGCCGCATAAGAAAGTGAGCCAACTCGAAGAAATAAACATCGAATACCTGCTAGAGCGAGTATAAAGACAAACAGTATCACCGGCCACACTAGAACCGGATCTCTATCCTCCGGCAAGTACTCATTCAAAAACTTCAATCTACCCAAAACCTTCGCGCATGGCTTGCCAACCTTTTGAACCACAAAGGAGTCCTCAGTGATCAAGCTCTGTTGCACAATGTCCTTGAATCCTTTCCCTAATTCCCACAGCATTTCGCCCCACGCCCTCAAGAACTCCTTCGTCTGGTCCTTGAAGCTCTCCGATCGAGCCGACTCATCAGTCGCCGGTGGTTCAAACTCCGCCACCTTCCTCCGATCAAACGACCCAGCAGAGACCGCGAAGGGATCATTACCGTACCGAATCACGCTTTCGTCTAGCAAACTCGCAGGCTCCTCCGGCCAGGAGTGGGCCGAAGACGACTTCATTTCCGCCATCGCCGCCGAGAACAAGCACACTGCCTCAGAAACTCGGCCACTTCAAAAACTCATCGTCGTCGCAGCGACCGAGAGATGGACTCGATCCAAGCGTCGCTTCCACTCAATAACCTACACATCACGCAAAGTAAATGTGACAGAGAAAGAGACGAAGACATGTGTAACCATCGCTTTTTCCGCGCAGAGAGAGGGAGAGGGAGAGAGAGAGAGAGAGAGACGTCTTATAATAATAGTTCAGTGACGAGCCAGAGGAGACTTTACAGGCGTGACATTGAAGCGAAGGTCTCTCACTTTAATAGTCAAAAAGGCAAAACCCTAACGGACCACCATTGAAGACGATTGTAAACCACCCAAACAGAGAAGCGCCTCCAGAAAGAAAAAAAAAAAAAAACGGAACGAACGAGAAGAATCCAAAAGAAGCCATAGCTCAGAGCTGTGGTTAATCTTTCGCTTTCCTGCACGTACCGCCATCGATGCTGACGCTGAAACCGTTGGTTCGCCATTGTTTCTTTCTTCTCTCTGATTTTGACACTCACTCACAGTCACCGAAACTTCCTCTCCTCCTCCAGTACTGTTTACCTCAGCGAACCTCTGTTTTTTTTCGCTTCGCTCCGCGGGGAAGAGAGAGAGAGAGACGTGGAGGTGAGGTGAAGGCAAATACAGGCCGTGCGATCATTTCGTCCCCAAATGGACGGTACGCCGCTTTCCACGTCATCCTGGGACGTGATGATGACGAGAGATGAGACTGGCATTCTCTTTTCTTTCTATTTTTTTTTTTCTTGGGCAAATTGGCTTGTTTTTTCAATAAGCTGATGGATAATATAAAAATATCATAATTTACCGAAGATAAGATTTTTAATCAAAATAACATAAAATAAAATAAATAAAAAAACTCCACATAATATCTTGTATCTGACGTACGATATGAAATTTACCTAACTTGCAAAAAAATATATGAAAGTACCAAACGAATTTCATATAAATTTAGACATCCTTGAGAAGATGTATGAACTCATAAATTGGCTGTTCTCTTATACTCATTTTGTTGGGATATTTGTGATTTAGGCACATGAGATTTTAAATTGTGCAAATGATTTCGAGGAAAATTACCGCAAAAGTTATAAACATTTTGCAATTGCGTCAATTCGCTTCTAAATATTTTTTTTATATCAATTGAGTCTTAAATATTATGCATTTGTGCCGATTCGATCGATTCGATCAATTTTTACTGGAAATCACCGACGTGGATATTGGCTGTCCTATGTGACACGATCGGCGCTACGTGAACTATTGTTAATAACATTTTAATACTTTTTGGAATCTTTGCTTTTTGTTGTTTTTCTTTATTCTCTTTTGGGCTAAGGGTCGGCTAGGATCGCCGGCCGACCCTCGCCTGATTCGTGCGTCGCGGCCTCACCCTGTTCTTTTTTCCCGAGGTCTAAAGCTTGCAACGATATTGTCTGCCAATGTCAAATTGATAGGTCTAGGCTGCTCTTTCCAAGTCAATGTCGATACTTAATGCCAGATTGGGGGTACCAGTAGACAAATTTCCATGTGGAATCGTGGACCTATCAATTGGTGATGCATTCTTCTATTCTCTTTTGGGCTGAACACTCCCAAAGGGTGTGCTGCTCTGTTTGCACGAATATAATAACGGCAGCTCTCTATAGCATTTGAGCTGCCTGTTTATATCAAGGATATATGCATTGGAAGTGCTAAAATTTATCACAGAAGTACAATTGAGTCCTTAAAACTTTTAGAAAGTACAATCAAGTTTTACAAATTATAGCGAAAGTGCAATCGAGTATTAAAACTTTCAAAATATGCAATCAAGTCTTAAAACTTATCATGAAAAGTGCAATTGAATCCAGAAACTTTCAAAAAAATACAATCAAGTATTTTCGTTAATTGTACTTTTTAAAAATTTTATGACTCAATTACACTTTCGTCACAAATTTTAGGATATCTAATGCACTTATCCCAATTGAATTGAGTCTAGCTACAGATTGAACCCCAATCATTGCATTTAGGACATGTTAACTTACAATTCGGGCATGGTCCAACGGTTGCGCTTCTGGCCTAGGTTGTTGGTAACACGGTAGTCCGTCCATGGGACAACCTTGATCAATAGACACTAAATAAGATCACATGAGGTAAGTCTTTGTCTGGACTTGGGTCACTTGAGCTTCGTTAGTGCTAGTGCCCTTGATCAATAGCTATCATATTTTTTTGTTTTTATTTATGGACCTTAGTTCAAACAAGAGTTCTATCAATAGAGTGCTCATAACAAAAGAACTATGAGAGAGTGATTAGATAGTCTAACACTTCTTGTCCCTGCAAGGAAAATGACTTAAATGGTCGGCCCAACATTCATTCCCTCTCCGCGACCTAAGGAAGGTGGTCGAGGGGTCTTATGCATTCGTGTCATCTATGTCAGCCATTCTTGTAGCATAATTCTCATTCACTAAGTCTGCTTAATCAATTTGAAATTGACAAATTCACATCGCTTTTGTTGTCTGACGAATCTTGTAGAAGTAAGTTCTGCCCAAAAGATCCCGGTGGATAGTGATGGGAAACTAGAAAGATTAGCGTGTTGGAAAACTAAAAGTCTCTGGATCAAACGTACTTGTGAGTTAGTTTAACATCTTTCAAGAGTAGGGACTTAGATCATCATTGCACCTTCATGCCTAGCCATTTCCCAACAAATATTCAAATAGACTGACATCATTCGCGCTAGAAACAATATTTTATGTGTCAATCACATGATTGACCCATAATATAATTGACAAATCACTTTTGTTGTGAATATGCTTATCATCCTATATGGTGCTTAAATTTTGAATGACCCATTTTATTAACTTGTAACACCACGTGTCACTGTCACCGATATGATCGACATAACATAGCCATCACATGAAAAATATCTCTATTCAAATACAACTTGATTGACTTTGAAGAACCTTTTCGGTTTTCATTTTCATGGATAAATTACTACTTGTTCGGTAAAAAAAAAATTTGAAGTTCTCTCTAAGTTCAATGTAAAAAAATACAAACACAATAAAAATTATAAAAGGCCCTTTTTTATGATTTGAAAAATGTTTTTACTGGGCGCCCGGTTTATATATATATGGACTCTGATCGTTCCCAAACTAAAAGTGAGAAAAAAAAATCCAGGAAACTTAAGCTGCTCTTAGAAACCAAACAGATCATAGCCATTTCTACTCAGTTATCGTCATTTTTATGCATTATACCCGTGGCTGCTAGCGTACTACATCCATACACATATAGTATTGATTCTGGTCAGTGAATGTATCAAGAAGCCGGAAAGAAACCATAGGAAAGAGCCGCCCATAATTGATCCCATATCAGGAAGCCTTTAGACAATCGACGCCATATAATCAAAGACAAATTGAAATATTCTCCAATCACTGTAGTTTCTCTCTCCAAGCTTGCAGAATATGGAAGAACTCATCAGCATCGGGCAAAAGAAATTTGCATCTTTTGCGTTCGCCAATTGAATATATCAGCAGGTGTAGAGAAAGAACCACACATGAGTGCCTCCAGAAAACCTTCACGTCCGTTCGACAACTTAACTGTTCTCTTTCGAAATATCACCAGGCGAAGACAGGGTGGCCGCCCTCTTTTCGACCTCCACTATCTGCAGTCCAGCCGAGACATCATTGGAACTGTCCCTGTTATGTAAAGAATCTACCACGGAGAACGGTATTCTTGTATTGGCGATGATGTCGGTTGTGCTCGAGTTAGACGGAAAAAGGTCTGAATTGAGAACCTCAACTTGGCCGCTGACAGAACACGGGTTCTCAGAAACATGGTTAGAAGGTGAGGGAGAAAAAATCACAAGTTTCTCCATTGCCAACTCCTTCACTTGTCCGAACAAATCATCTTGATCTTCAGAATATGCTTTGCTTCCTATGTTGGTCAAGACTTCATCACTAAAAAATTTCAGTCCTTCACCAGTAGAAGGGGTTTTCAAAGTCTCCCCATTGGAAACAGACTTGATTTCTTGACTTCCATTGGCATATTGCCCCATTATACCGGAATCCGTATGCTGTACAGATGCATCACATTCTTTAGCTTCATCCTCTGCCTTCACTGGACTTTTCTCCCCACATTTAGGAGATACGTTGCTCTGAACTTTTGGAGATAGGCCGGAAGAATGTTTGAGGTTCCTAGAAACCCTACGGACCCCCATTGCAGGAGATTCCTTAAGCGATTTAGGTGTCACATCAGTGGCAAATTCCTTACCATCAGCCTTTGTCCTCCTGATTGGCATGGTAGTTGTTTCAGATTGGATCTTTCCAAGCATTCCCCTCTTCAGTGCCCCACTCAAGTTAACACTATCCACTGTAGTCTTTTTGAGGACACCAGAACCAACAGGATGAGACTGCTTATTTCCATTAGGGGTACGACCTGATTTCGTCTGCATAACGAAGAAATTGCAGAACAATCAGACTCAGCACTGGTTCAACTCACTTTAAAAACGTACAATTTACAAAGAGAAAGACTACACATACCCCATCAAAGAAGCCAATTTTGGGGGATGGCATTCGGAGACCAGAGGGTTTCATGGAGCTTGGTAGAAGGGCTCCTCCTGCTGAGGCATTCTTTTGAGCAGGGACCATAGAACCTTGAGTTTCATGTCTAAGAAAGTACTTGTCATGTGAACTTTTCTGAAGATCAAAAACTTCAGGTGGATCTCCATCTGCAGTGCCCAATCTGCGTGAGCTGGGTTCCAAGCTAGTGCTAGAGCTGTTTGACCTTTGATTGACTGTGGAAGTGGAAGAAGAAGATTCCACTGACCATTCACTGATGGAACTGGCAGGTGATAAGCTAGAGGAAAGCTTCGATGCAGACATCACATAAGCTGAGAGATGAGATGCTCCAGAGTCGGGGCCTTTTGATGGGGTTTTCTTACTTGAACCAGTGGAAGGTAAATTAGCGGTTCGAGCCTCGATGCTTTTCCTGTTAGACTTCGCCACTGATTTTCCTATCTTGTTGGATGAGAAACTGCCTGAACTATCCATCGACGAACAAGAAGACTCTGGCTCCTTCTTTGTGGTCGTTGAACCTAAAGAAGATCTAGAAGAGGATGAAAGCCTAGGAATAATATGCCGAGGACCACTCATGGCACGTAATCTAGATGCTGAAGGCCCTCTACCTGGAAAATGATAGAATGAACTCAAATATACAGAAAAGGAGTGAAACCAATATTCTGTAAAACTCGTACCTAACGAACAGGTGTCAATCCACTTACCAGTATGTTCTGCCGCACTCTTTTCCGCTCTCAGACATTTAGCACCCACGGAATCCCTCTTTGTGGATGTTGATAACGAATTAACAGTACCCAGTCTAAGTGGCTTGGAAGGAAATGAAGCTGAACCTCCAATTGCAGCAGAATGTTTCCCCTAAAAAAGATCAATCATATAACTACCGAGACAAATTTGAGTGCTTTCACTAGTATGTTAACAGCATGCATACATACATCCATACATAGATACATATATATATATATATATATATATATATATATATCTTGTGCCCTGTGCATTTGACAAGATGAAAAGAGTTTAAAAAAGATGGCTCGATTGATAAATATATATTCCTGGAAATAAACAGGTCAATACTTGCAATGACTGTAACCCAAATTACTCTAAGTGAAGCTGGAAACTTTTCAATCGGCATATTTCAATGACAAAATGCAGAATGAATTTTTATATGTAGGAACATACCTGTAAGACCTGTGGACGAACAGGAAGCTGCTTTGCTGTTTTCCCCAGGGCTAAACTTGGTTTCTTAGGAGCAGGCTTGGGTCTCGACTGCAACACAACACAGACAATTGAGAATTGATGAAATTAAAGTCCATTATTCAATACAAGAAGCATTCTCCACACATTACCTGACTATAAGAACCAACATCTGCCTTCTTTGAAGCTGGAACTACAAAAATCAAGGTACTGTGAGGAACTACATCAACAAGAGTTTGTTCACCCCACAACAAAATAGCTCCTCCAGCCAACTAAAACTGATTAAAAAGCAGAGGCTTTGTATGAGACAATTCTAGAGAAACAAGATTTTACCTCAATATAGAAAAGTTAATTTGGAAATGCATAAATGCATGAAAGACCAACATACCAGTCCTCTTCCTGACACGCCATCTAATGCTAGAATGACTCCAACACAGTCATCCATGAACAAAAATCAACAACCAATCCATCATTTTCAAAACTACACTTAAAACCAAATGATTCATTTACATGGCAAATTGATACCAAAAAATTTAATTTCCACATGTTCCATTTAAATTCTCCAAGACCTCTGCGGGCAATATGCCTGTTGGCCTATTCTTTGGATGCAGATTTGCTTGTTCAGTTGATTGGACAAAAAGCATATAAGGGGCTAGAGCAAATCATGTACTAGAGCATGAATTAAACTATGCTGAAGGATTGCGATGTTCTGCTTATTTAGCATGTGAAGAGATCTTGTCCAATGATGCTAAATGCAATGCAAACAATGTGTATTGGAAGTAAAAGTAGAAACCGACATCCAAATGCGATGTTGCGGCGCCTTTTTTGAAAACCTTTTGTCGAGTAAGCAAACAGAGTGAGTGCAAAAGTGACGGGAGTGGGCACTTTCCTAGTGGAGAATTTTCATCACCAATTGCATCCTTTCCCACTTAGGACAGTTAGGGGAAATAGGGATATTCTATTTCTTCTACGGTGAGTCAAGGAACCATGGAAGTCAACCGAGGCAGATATCTATAAAAAAATTTCTTTCTTCAGTGGGCCGACTTCCACTAGGTTGGTCAAGCCTCTGAAAGGAGTTCTCAACTGGTGACTATTTTGAGATGGGTCCATTTCTTATAGAGTAACATCACAAGTCCTCTCCTGTCTGATGTGGGGCTTAAGGTGTTACACTCGAATTCCATCAAATGTGTAATCATGAGGAGTCCAGGAGGTGCCAATACCAACTAATTAGGACATTCCAGCTGGTGAGCTAAAGTGAACAGATAATACAGCTCCACACACAAAAATACAACCCAATTACTTTAAACATAAATAGACTACAAAAGACTCTGCTTTTAGTACATGAGATGGGGACAAGTAAGGATGATAAAACAAGAACGACGGTCTAATGTTAACAAAAGACTAGAGAGCTGCTCCTTTAATTGTGTTCAACCCTTGGTCTCTAAAGCATAAATATTTTCTTGTTTCGAAGGACAGTCATCAACGACCCTTATAAGAAAGCAGCAAAAGACTTACACTGAGAAGTCGTTTTATCAGACAGCAGTGCTCCTGTTTTGCTAACTGAACTTTCCTTCTTGGATACTTTGCTTGATTTCTGAATTGAAGCTCTTATGTCTTCAAATAAGTCGGCCTCAAGACTTGCTAATGACAAACAATCACCTTCTAAGGTAGACATTGAATCTGATGATCTGTGTATCTCCTCTTGAATACAGGGTAGCACATGCTTTTCTTTCTTCTCCACTCCTTCTATCAAGCTAGTTATCTCTTCAGGTTCTAAAAATCCTAGAATTTGCAGAAAGGAAGAACATTTGACTTGAGTTCATGATGAAGTTATGTCCTTATTTTGGAAGGGAAAACAGTTCCTATCCTTTTCTATGCCAAAAAGTTACCTGCACTGGTGAAAAAAGCACTATCCCAGGCCAAACTATTGCGCAGGTTATACTTGCCATTTTTTCCCGTTCCTTCCGGTTCACAAGATTGAACCAGTTGATGGACTCCTGGTTGGTCCACAGCTGCAAAGGACTCTAGAATGTTATCGACTCCCTCGAAAGTCACAGCCTCCTCAAGCTCCAAGCTTTGATGAACCACCTGATTTCCTGAGCTCATGCGCACCAAATTCAGTTAAGTTTTAAGAAAGATATCAGCATTTTGCAATGCTAAACATAAAGAACAATCAAGTTCAATGCAATCAGAATACGAGAAGGGAAGAAACAATTGCATCACTGCTTCTTTGCCCAATAATGCATCTAATGCCAGGTACCAGAGCTAGAAACTTTGGCTAGAGAGGAGTGTTACTTATGGGCTGGTTATCCATCCACCTACATTGTGATTGCCCGAAACAACTTCGCAGCAGATGAACTATTAACTGGCTCAATTCACTGAAGTGATCAAGAACAAAGAGAACCACCCAAGATACCCTTTGTCTATTTTATTTTTTTAAATCAGACTGAAGGCAGCTTTTAAGGGTTCCTGCAAATGGATAAGTCGTAACCAGAGCAAAACAATACGTTCTTCTCCATACCATTAGAAAGGAAATGATAAGAATCTCTCTTTTTTTTTTTTTTTTTTTTTTGCTTTTTCAACGAGAAGCCAATATCTGTAGCATTCCTCTCGGCCCTCGCACCAAGTGATAAACCAGGTCAAGACAAGCCACAAATCCAAAGAACAAGAAGAAAAGAAGGAAACAGTAGAAGTAACACAAGTGCTTGGAAGACACAATACGACGCATGATCCTTGTAACCCCCCAACCAACATCGCTCATACTATAGTTCGCATACCCAAGCGCAAAATTGGGCCCAAAAAAGTAGGGCAAAATCAAACCCTCTATCCTGGAAAAAAAAGCACAATTTCCAAAGTGAGAAGAAATCAAAAGGAGAACCTGAAGGTTGGGGGTCGCGAGAGGAATCGAGGAGGCAATCGTCCTCGAACGAGACGTCGATGAGACTGAGCCGCTTGTCCTGGACTTCGGAATCGGCCATCCCGGCGGATCCAGGAGCGGATCTGAGAGAATCGAGAAGCGGATCGAGGGTTGGACGGCGCTTCGGTTGATCGGAGAAGGCGGAAGACGGATTGGAATCGGAGGCGATCGGGGGAAGAGGAACGGTCACTCGCTACGCTACTTCTTTCTTTTGGTTGCTTTTTCCGCTTTGAGAGGGAATTTTTTGAACTTTTGGAGAAGCGGCGGTTTCCTTCAAAATTTAATATTAAAAGAAAAGGCTCAAATTTAATTCACGGAGCGCCTTTCGCTTTTTTTTATTAGCTTCGCTCGGCTCGTCCGTATGAATTGACTATAACGCCACTACGTACAGTGGCGATGAAAAATCCCAATGGAAATAATCAATAATTTAAAAAAAAATTATCTTAAAAATGATCGTTTGTCCTTATATATCTTGAAATAAATAACTAATGAAAAATCGTCTTCGTTATCGCCTAGCAGTTTATATCTAAACACTGTTTTATATACGATAAAAATAATTTCCGTTCATTCCTTTTTTTATAGGCGGTTGTTTTTTAAAACGATCTTTTTATCTCATTTATTCCATGCGAAATGAATATTTCACAATGTTAGGTGTGGATCAATGCCGTTGCATGTTTGGTTTGAAGAGCTTTCCGTTCCTACTTTCCTATGCTTGGTACAAATATAAGAGGTGGAATAATGATCCCTCCACCTCATTTTCTTAGACAAAGAATTTCTTTAAATACTAATTAGTCTGAATCTAAATGAATAATAATTAAGTATGCTATTCGCTATTTTTACGGTTAATAAATTATAATTAACAAAAATACCATTAATCATAACTGAATAATTATTTTGAGTTACAGTTAACACAAATCAATTATCAAACACGTTAGAAATATTTAAATGCTGAATCATATATCTATCTAACAAGTTTAGTTTTCAGAATAGTTAGTAATGGTCTTACAAAATCTCCCATGGTATCAGAGTGGGATGCCCTCAATTCAAATCTTTTTAGCCCCCTATTTGTCTCCACTTTAATCTTAGACCAAAGTTCAACCTACGTGAAAAGGTGCCACAATATTTCCTCAATCTCGCACCTTAAGAATCTCACATTCTAAATTACATTAAAGCCACAAACACACCCACAAAAAAAAAAAAAACTCAAACCATACTCATAGTGACTCATTTTCCCTAAACATGCTTTTGTGATATCAAAAATCTCAAATTTGTACCTACAAGATACATTTACCCTTCGTCAAAGGTTCCATTACATACAGAGACAAGGTTCCATTAGATGATTTCCCAATCAAAATAACCTCGTTTCAAATTTCACTCAAGTTACGTGGGTGTCAGTCATGTCAACAAATTTGAACTTGCAAAATTAAAAATAAATGCATAGCATGATTATCATTGAATGATAATGCCAATTTATATTCAAAAAGTTTCAATTATGATTCTATTCAAATATAATTTATGTTACATTCTTGTACATATTTCGATATATTAAATTCTATTTAATGCAACAACAAGGTAAATTAAGTTTGTCAGAAAATTCCCTTATCGTTCCATTTCCCACTGCTTTTTCCCTTACAACCAAACACAAAAAAGAGAAAATTGTCCATTCCATTCCTACAATTCATCAAACAAAGATATTGAAATCATCAATCAATTCTACTCCATTCCTTTTCCATTCCATCAGCCCTAATAAACGCATTATAAGTTTTCTAGTTTTTCTTTAATTTTGCTAATAACGTAAGTAAAGGTCGACAATAACTCGTCCATGCTGCGCGTGCGCGATTAGTGGTTCACGCAATAATACATCGATGAGTGAAATATTCGTACACAAAATTTTAGAAAGAAACAAAAACGAGCACACATAAAAAAAAAAAAGTGGAATTCAAGAAGCGGAACTTCAACAAGTAAAACGTGAAGGGTGATATGGTCATTTTATGAGAAAGCGCTACTTAGATCTCTAGAATAGATATGAAATATTTTGGGCCGAGTTCCAATTTTTCCCGAAGTTCTTTTTGTCAAAAAACAAGAAAAAGTCCTCAACTTTTACTATCAAATTTGCCCACGTGTCAAAACGTCACCATTGATTTTTTCAAGATTATCAATATCATAAGGTTGTTGTTGTTCGATATGAAAGTGATGGCGTTGATTAAGACGCAGGTTCTGATAAAGAACTTTTAACTTGCCCTAATATTGATAATTTTGAATAAAATAGTAGTGATTTTTAGATGCACGTAGAACTGGGATTAGAGTGAAAGTTTGGGATTTCTTTTTTAGACAAATAAAAAAGTCGAGGCGGAATTGAGATAAAATTTAAAGTTGGGGTTTTTTCAGTATAGGAAATTAGGCCTAGCATTATACCCAATTATAATGTTTCTACAATAGAACAAATGCATTGTGACGTTTGTGCTTCACGCGGCAAGGTGTTGAACCGACCCAAACTAGCATGGCTGATAAGTAATTTCATTGTTTACTTAAGAGTTAGTACCACAGAACTCTAAATCGATACATGTGCAATAAATTCACCACAAAGTACTTTTTGGGTTACTAAAATTCCAACTTATGCACATGTGACAAATTTATTTAAAACTAATTATTAGGTTACCAAAAATCTCAAACCGCATGAGTAACACATTTGCCCTCTATTGGCTTCCGTCAAATTTTTCTGCAAAATTGTTGAGCTAGATCACATGTGACAATAACTTAGTTGAACATCTACTCATAAATGTTCGAAAACCTATCTGTTTATCTCCCGAATTTTCATGTAAACTTGCCGGATCAACTTAGTTATTATCATGTGTCATCCAACTCAGCAATTTCAATGTAAAATTGATGAAAGCTAACTAATGGAAACATGTCACGCGTGTACTAGTTTGGATTTTTTGGTGACCCAAAAATTAATTTGGGGTAAATTTATCACATAAGTACTAGTTTGAAATTTTTGGTAATATAAAAATTGATTTGATGTGAATTTGTCACGGATGTACCAATTTAAAATTTTTGGTAGTATAAGCCTTTATTTAAACGAAAACTTTACATTACGTAAAAACTTTCTCTTTTTATATTAAGTGCTCATAGGGCACCTATTAAGTATTAACATGACTCTCGTAGTAAAGTCTTCCGCTTCTCTTGATAAATGGTGACTACATGCGATTGTAGAGCTAGACTACTGTTGACACCTAAATTTTCACTAATCATTTTGGTTATTTTTGCATAAAAAAATAGGAATTAAACTTTAGTTCCTACAAAAAGTAATTTAAGTTTTCATAATTTAGCATGCACACGCATTAATTCGGACTGGTAGCAAGGAATTGAGCTTAAATTGACGAGGGACGAACCCGAGCCTATGCAAAAATTCGGCTAAGGCATTTGGGGTGGGGGTGTGCCAAATTTTTAAGGCCGTTAGTGCCTATTATGAGCTTAATTCAGCCCACTCGAGTTTATTTAAAAGGAAAGTCTTTTAATTTCAATGCTAATTAATCGATTAAAGCCTAAGTTAAGCCCAAAATCGCACAAGATAGCTCGCAAGGAGCTGAAAATTTCGGCTGGCCGATGTGCACCATTATAGCCGAAAATTTAAAGGTCAAATTTGGTACATTTTAGTCTTTTCGAATTTATTTTAAATCATATCTTCAGCTCGGATCTACTTTGAGAAGATTGGGAAACTAACCCCGACTGGAAATAGGAGTCATCTTGCTTATAAATAGAACATTAAACCTAGAGTTTGGAGCACGCAGGGGAAGCCTGATCGGACCCAATGGCTGGTACTGATACATGAGAAGCACATTAAAAACTGTCAGCGGTGACTATTGCAACCTTACTCTGAAAATTCAGAGTGTTCTTCAAGAGTCTGAGGAGTTCGAGAGTTTTTTCCTGAAGGTCGCGACTCTCCTCCTCCGTGTGTCGTGCGCCCTCGCCTCAGCCTGACGTCCATGTACCGTGCGCCCCTGACGCCGACGCTACTGTGGCCTGCTCCTTCCCGCTGCACCACCGCCCAACGCTGCACCAGCTCGCTGATCCGCCCGTCCGACTTCGCCCAGCCGTTCCAACGCCGCGTCAGCCCACTGCTCCGACCATCCGACGTCTCCCAGCCATCCCACACGCCGACACTACCGACCCGCTGATCAGCCTTGGTTCAACAGCTGGTCAGCCTCGATTCCCTTCACTGTCCAAGGTTCGACATAGCTGCTGTCCAGCCCGGCTTTACACATTGTTCCGGGAGGTTTTTTGGCTGCTGTTCGGGTCCAAAAACGCTGCTCTTGGGCCATTTTTTTGCGGACTACTTGGCACAGATTTTGCTCTGTTTCCTAGGTAATTTCCGGACTGTTTGGATGCAATTTCTTCATTGTTTTGTGTTGATTATCAAGTTTTTTTTTTTTTTTGTGCTGAAAAAGAAAGGAAAAAACTTTCGCTATCTATCAAGGTTCGAACACTTTAAGTTCGCATCTTGTCGTGCTACGGCTCACTTGAGCTCGTATGTCGCCAGTCGCTTTTGCGCCGTGCCTCAACCAGAATCTAAGTGAGCCATGGCACGGCTTTGTGTGACTCATGGTCGTTCAGTCTTTGATTGACAAGCTTGATCGATTATTTGGTGATTTTTCAAAAATGGGAAAATTGGTCCAAAAATTCTGATCTTTTGATCTCTGTATATTCTGTTAGAATATATAAATATTAAACCACGTCTTTTTCTATAAGCTTAAGTTTTTAAAACGGTTGGCTATGGTCGCATTAAATCTTTCATGGTATCGTAACAGGTATCAAAGCATGAGATCCCGAGTTTAAACCTTTTCAAGCCCCTATTGCCTTCCTAATGAATATTTTCACACTTAGTACTAGGTAAAAAGACCGGACTAAGCGTGCGGGGAGTGTTAAAATATATAAATATTAAACCACGCATTCTTCTATAAGCTTAAGCTTTTAGAACGGTTAATTGTGGTTCCATTAAATCTTTCATATTATCCTTTCCTATTTTTGAATGATTTGGAGTACTTCGAATTGCCTTGATTCGAATTGCGCATATCTATGCATATCTTGAACGCATTGTGGATAAGTATTGCTTTGGTTGAATATATCTTTTCTAACTTGGGAATTATCATGAATATTTTTACAATCTAATGACATAATTGCCTATTTTGAAATATGTAAATCTCAACCGATAAGACAAGTGGCCCTCCAAATTTCAGCACATACCCTTAATTTTTGAATTTTATTATGCCATTGGATGATTTGTGCTTTGTCCTTATTTTTAGCATATTTGATTGTCCATGTTTATGTTATTTATATGATTATTTAAACAATTGTGTCCATAATAAATGCTCTCAATTGTGCATGATGCCTCGGAAAACGTACATTGAAGCACTAATTTGACTTGTTTTTCAAAGTACGATTGTGCTTGTATATGCGAATTATACATCAAATCCTCAATTTCAAGGAGCGGATTGATAATTCCAAACATAATTTCAAGGTTTGCCCTATGTTTGGAGGGACGACGGTAATTCTATATTCAATTCACTTTCCGGTCCTAATGTACGGGCACATTGTGAATTAAATCAGAACTTTTCGAAATTAAAGGTGAATTATGGGCAAAAATTGTTTATTACTTTTATCAAATTTCGTGCTTTTCTTGTTTTATTAAATTCCCAGAAAATACACAAAAATTGTTAACCCTTTTTTTGAAGCAAATCGTCATTTTTTCGCCATCTTTTGCATAAAAATAACATTTAATATAAGTTGGGACTTTGAGAAATCGATTTCTTAAACTATAATGGATGTTATTTCACTTTAGGGTAACTTTTTACTTTCATGTTTCATGTATCCGAAAATGCATAAAACATACCAAAAATATCATTCATATTGCATAGCATATAGTTTAAATTACATTTTTGCCATGTCATGCATATCGGGTACGTCATTCATGCATACTTTATATTATGTCATAACTGCCATGTCATTATTTTGCCACGTCATATAATTAGTTGCATTAGCATTGCGTTTAATAAGAGAAAACCCTAAAAAACTAATTCATATCACCAATCAAAGGATTTTTCATGAAAATTGGTATCGAAATGGCTTTAATTAAAAAATTAATGTAATCAAGTCTCCGAATCCATTTAATTTCTGATTCGCATGAAATAAAGTATTTCTCCTTAATACTTTATTTAGGTTTCTAATCTACCTACCAAAAAATGATTAGTGACGGCTCCAAAGTTGAAAATATTTTGCATAACTAATCACATGAACCCAAGTCACAATTTGGTAGAGCTTGAGAGAGTTCGAGCTAGGTTAGTTAATTCATTTAATTAATCTAGTAATTCATTAACGTGAATTTTTTTTTCAAATTTTAGGTCGCGACAACTACCTTTTTAGTAGCTGTAATAAAGGATAAACAAGTTAAAAGAATGTCTTTATTTTCATCCAAAAAGAGTTATGATGCATATTAAGAGGAGTAACAGATAAAATTGAAAGACGTTTAAGGAAGTTTAAGTATATAAAAAACAGTAAATGTATAACAAAAAAAAAAGGTCAAAAACTTATATTTTATGTGGAGGTGAAGTGAATTAGAATTTTTTTTCCTTTGTCATTTCTCTATGAAATGATTAGTATGAAAAAGACTGTAAGATGTTAAAACACATTAATGTATTATTAAATATTATGTAGAGCCGTGTTATATGTCTATAATGTGTTTATTCAGGTTGATTAATCTCGTGTGATGATAGTGTCTCACACGGTAACCCTTTTTAATAGTCCTCTTAAACGGGTTATGTCATGTGAATTCTTGATCTAAAATACATAATTTTAAGGTGATATTAATTTTATATATCCTCTTTATCTTTTCTTAGCGTGACCATATGCCACGATGACATCCTTATCCCATGTCAGCTAAAGTCCTCGTCAAGATTGGGTCTTGAAAAAGGTAAGTATAAGAGGTAAATGCAAATTGAGAGAAGCTGTATTAAATTTACTAATTGAAATAAGGTTAAATAAACAAATAAAACATGATCGAGAGTTAAATTTGACAGTAGAAAAATCCGCCCAATTCGTTCAACGGGAACCATAGTCCTGTCGGGAAGGGACACATGGTGGGAAGTTAAATTGTCATAAAATTTAGAAAACAATGTTGCATCACAAGATATATGATCCGTCGCACCAGAGTCAACGATCCAGGATGAAGTGCAATTTAGACAAATGGTAGTACCTGCTAAATTCACCAAAGGGTGAGAAGAAGGTGTGGTATTACCAGATGGAAGAAAATGAAGGAGTTGTTCTATTTGTTTAGCAATAAGGGTCGGTGAGAGGAGGAATCAATAGCGGCAGCTACGGCAACGATCGGAGAACCAGTTAGACATGAATGTCATTGAGGGCTAGAATCATTAGTGGGGCGCTTGTTACGGTCATTCCACCCTTCCGGATATCCATGCTTCTTAAAACAATTGATTTCAATATGTCCATACTTTCCGCGTGAGTACAATGTAAAATAGGTTTGGAAGAACCAGTAGATGGATAAGTGCAAGCATTATTAAGACGAATTGACACAACACAACCATAATAGCAGGATCGTAAATAACAATGTGATTGTGCTGAACAGCGTCCTCTTGTAAAAGTAAGGCATATGCTCTGTTGACGGTAGTGAATAGATCCATATGGAGCTGACTCTGAACCGCGGGATAAGATTCATTACAGGCTTGGAGAAAATCTAACTATAAATTTGTTTCAAGAAACCGTAGCGGGGTTGACATTGCTCCACAACTACAAGTTCGCAAGTTTCGGTACTACGATAGTTCATCTTGAAAGGATTTAATCACAGTGTAATAGACAGATATCGGAGCCATACCTTGTTGATGTGTAGATGAAGCCCTACAGATCTCAAAAATCCGAAATATGTCACGAGGGGAGAAACGCTTGCGCAAATCATTCCAAACGTCATTTGCAGAGTCATGCTAGATAATGCTATGTGAGATTGTTGGTATAGTAGAATAAATCAACCAAGACCTCACCATGCTATTGCAACGTACCCATCATTCCAAGCATCATTTGTGGAGTCATCCCATAGAATCCTATGTGAGATTGTTGGTATAGTAGAATGAATCAACTAAGACTTCACCATACTATTGCAACGTACCCATAGGGGGATAATGTGAAGAGGTTGAACCAAAATGCGACAAAGACGCATCAACAATGCACAAATTATTTTTCGCCTCAGCGATACCATGTTGGATAATTGTCTCCATCTAAAGGAGAAGTTACATCGATCGTGCGAGAAACAATAAAAGTGCCTTGATTGGCCATTAAGAGGAAACTACACCTTGATCGATATTTGCTCTAATGCCATGAGAAATGGCACGGAAGCGAAGATCCCAATGTGAAGTGATACAATAATTTTGTATTCTAAATGTACATATTTATACACAATACGCAATTATATTTTCTAAATTTAATCTCACACTTAAGGTAAGTACAACCAAAAGATTGTTAAAGACAACTCATGGGATAAGGATGCCATGATCACGCCAAGATCACCCTAAGAGAGCCAATACAATAATTTTGCATTCTAACTGCCATATTTTTACACCATTCACAACTATATTTCTTAAATTTACTCATACACTTAACGTAAGTACACCCAAAAAAATTGAATAAGACAACTCATAGGATAAATATGTCATCGCGACATTTGATCACGCGAAGATCTTTTGTTGTTGCAAAGTCGCTTAAAGCCCCCCTAGGCACACGGTGCTAATAAAATATTAGCAAAACTTTGTATCAACATAAAACGTGAATCGTCTACGGAGGGAGACCCATGCATTCTTTTTTAAATGCGTACGTGCGAGAATAGGATTATGATGTTAAACATCCTTTCCACTTTATCAAGATTATTTTATATCCTTAAAAAAGATTATTCAGGCTCTTCAAATCATGCTGATTTAGAATTCTACTGCGTAAGATACTCTCCATGTCATGAGTTTTTTTTTTTTTTTTGGGGGGGGGGGGGTGGGGAATATTGTGGTCATGAGTTTAAAGGGAGAATATTGAATGTCAATTCCATACGAAAAGATTTTTTCTTTCGTCAAAATATTCTAATGAAAGGAAAGTTATCTCCATAAAGAAAAGTAAATTAAGCGTATTAATGCTTCCAAAAGCAATATACGATAATCATATGAGCAAACGACATTAGTAAGATTTATTTGACTAAAGAGTTTCGTTAACAAAGCAAGGAAAAATTCTAAATGAGAGCCCAAAGTGTCTTCATTTGAGAAAAAAAAAAAAGAGGGTCCGAAGTGGACATTGTTTCCAATAAAAGCTTGAAGTGCCCTTCTCGTTTCAAAGAAGGGTATAGCGAATGGTATTTTTGTCCTTTACATCTTCTGACTTTTTTTTCTTCCTTTTTTCCTTTTTTATTTTCCCTTTTTCTTTCTTTTTTCCTTTTTTTTCCTTCAAGAAAGGGGAAAAAAGAAAAAAAAATGAAAATAATTCAGGAAATGCAAATGGAGAAAGTACTTTTGGTTAGGCCCTTCTTTGAAATAATGAAAGTACTTCGGTCTTTTATTTGAAATAAGATTCACTTTGCTTATTTGTAATTTTTCCAATGGAACGGAGGAAATAGCAGAGAAAACCATACTTAAAAAGAAACAGACTCAAAAGGGAGCGTGTCCTTGTAGTTATAACTTATTTCATCTCCACGCGGCCGCCGACGAACTGACCCACACACCACGTAACAGTTCCAGCACCAAGCAGGCTTTTTTCATCGTAGGCCCGCCAATGGGGCGGCGAGGGCCTACGGGTCAACCCAATGGCGTTTGGGCTCGCACGTGCTGACCGCGACCCACGAGGAGACGCGCGGAGCCTATAAACATTTCGAAATCATTCCCCCCTTTTATTTTTAAGGCAAGCTTTGCCTATAAATAGGCTTCAAATTTCTGCTTTCGAGCACGGCAAGTTTGCGGCGCTTGTTTTACAGGTACGAAGAAGCTCTTTCAATCCGAGTATGCCCCCGGGTCTCTCTTTAAAATTAGAAAGAAAAAAAAAAAAATTACGTGCGTAGGTAGGTTATAGATATGCTGCTATAATTCTCAAATAAAATCGATACGCTACTAAGATGAATTCGAATGTTATAAGAAAATAGATTGTTGTCATACTTGAATTTATGCGTCTCTATAGAAATCATGTTAAATGAATTGACTTGGGTTCGCATACCAAAGGGATTCGGCCGAACGGACCGGGACGGCTCTCCCAAGGGTTGTCGATTTGAGCCGAGAACTTCATGCACGCGACTTATTTTATTGGTATTTTCTCCAGAGTAAAAATGCAAATTCCATTTGATTAATGAGCTCCTCATTTCGAAATTGCATTTGTACAATCAAATCGTCCGATGGGCTGAAAATCGTATATTTGCATGCCTCGCGCTTCGAGTTCTTTCCACGATGATTGAATATGATTAGGGTTTAGAATTTGAGGACATGTTAATTTGGAACATTGGACTGATTATTTTCGAAATTCCAATTTCTTTTCACTTTCGCCTTCTTCGACATTTTTTATTTCACAAGCATGACCTCCTTTCTTCTTGAAAAGATCCCATGATGTGACCGAGGATGGCCGGGGGGGAGCGGACGGCAAGGCGATACAGGGGCCCTTCCCCCATGCACAATCAAGCCCTTTGGAGATTAGCATATGTCGTGAATGTCATACATTGCTTAGGTAATGGATTTTCAATCGGCCTAGGAAATATCATGATAGATTCGTGGAGGCTCCAAATTTGATTAGAGAGTGAATAAATGATTCCCGGGCTTAGGATTTTGGTAGATCCTCGAAATTAAGCGCTCTTAGAGCCGAAGGATGGTGTCATACGGCCTAAAACCCTTCGATCCGTCTTGAGTTATTTGTTGCGAGAATTAGAGAATTTTCTGCATGATAATAGCGGTGGAATTGAAATTATTAGGATCGACACGGGGTTCTCTTTTGCAAATACTTTAAAGTCGAGTCTCCCATTTGAAATTGAAAACTTCATCCCCGGATGTCTAGTACTTCAAATTGGTGGTGGTTGGGGGGGGGTGGAAGAAAGAACGGGGCTTCTCGTGTCTTCGTTTGCTTCGACATAAAACTCCCGCCAAAATCCCTCTGTTGCCGCCGGCTTTTACAGATGTATGGAGCCACCGGTGAGAGCTGGAGCGCCGCCAGTGGCTCCGTCGACACCAGCGACGTCGGGAAAATACTCGCCATTTACTTCCCCGAGGCGGAGGTATCGGCCGACGACGACAATTTTAGGCTGACGATCCAGCTCATCCGGTTTCTCTCGACTCCTCCCGGTCAAAACCTCGCTTCTCAGGTCCCTCTCTTGTGCTGCTCCTTGATTCGGTCGTTAGTCGCTTGATTCCAGGAGCCTCTCATGGGCGAATGAGCGTCCTTTCATTTGTTTCAGCCAGCTAGGTAATGGTAGACTGGGTGTTAGGATCTGCGAACTTCTCTTTTGCTCGGTTTGGCAGTTTGGCATGGATCGAGTTGTTATAACAGGCCACCTTTCTATGAAGCCACATGAATCTGGTGTTCTACAGTCCAGGCTCGCGGGCTATTTTTTTTTTTTTCGGTCACACTTGTGAATGTGAATTGGAATTGCATGTTTTTGCTGGATTCTGATGGCACAAGTTAGTGGTATGCTGGACAAGGAATTATTGGATGTTAATACGGAACTAGCTGTTTTAGACTAAATTACTGTGAAAAGCAAAGAAATTACAGGCTATGGGAGTAGGAGGAGGAGAAAAGTAGTTCTTACTTTCTTTTTATGCCTATTCTGTGGAGAAAGTCCATGCTTTGCTCTCAGTAAGTCATTTAATACGTTTTGTTGACTTGTTTGTTTGCTATTCTCAAATGGTACATAAGCCTCATGTTTGGCTCTAGAAATGGGTCGCTCTTGTTGGTCGCGTGAAGGATGAGTTTCCAGAGAAAGAGTTTTGAGAAGTATATCACTGATATATATTCTTAGTTTGCTTTCTTGAATTGGGTTACTCCCCATAAACCATTTTACCAAATGATGTTATTTTGGGATCCTTCCATTTTTTCTTAAATGATATGAAATCCACTTTAGCCCCATTCGACTAAGCTAGTACTTAGCCTTGAATTTGAGTATCCTAAAGGGTGACACTAGCATTCAAATCCATCCAACAGGTGAGGGATGATAGTGGCTTGTCCATCTTGCCACTTGATTTTCAACAGTTTCAGAAATTGTGTGACATCAAGCTGTTTTACGAGCTACTAGAGGAAAAGAAGAAACCTAAAGAAGCTCTATTATGCATGAGTGCTGCGGTGCACAAGGTACAGGGTGAAGTGGTCAATCATTCCCTTACATTGTAAATTTCGTGTCCATGTGATCTTCATCGTGTGCAATGCAAGCAGGTCCTCATGGCCATAGAAGATAGTGACAGATCAGAGGTTGACAGGAAAATTAATATTCGTTTGTACAACTATCCTGAATCTATGATTGCTCTAAAAAATCTTAAAGCGGCTTACATTGGTAATGTCCCTTACCAATTCTCTTGTCGTGTACTTTCAATACATCCAGGTCAACTTAGTTTACTTTGCTCAGAAAGGCAAAACTGATTTTCTCTTGTTTCATGGTAGACAAGCTTGTGTCTTTGCGTGGTACCGTGGTAAAAGTTAGCACTGTGAAGCCTTTAGTGGTGGAGATGAGTTTTGATTGTGCAAAGTGCAAATCCTGCATTAAGCGTATTTTCTCGGATGGAAAATTTTCACCACCAGCAAAATGCACTTTGCATGGATGCAAGAGCAGAACTTTTGTTCCAATTCGATCTACTGCCCATGCGATAGATTTTCAAAAGATAAGGTATGCAAGTAGAAAGTATGCCTGTGCTCAGTATTTTTTCTTCCTTCACTGCAGAATTATCAACCACATCCTTGTTGAGCCAAAAAAATCAAATTTTTTTACCAAAAGTTTTTTTTTTCGCTACTTCCTTTTTCCTATCAACATTTAGGCTGCAAGAGCTTTTGAAGTCTGAAAGTCATGAAGAAGGTCGGGTCCCTCGCACTGTTGAATGTGAACTGACTGAAGATCTCGTTGATGCGTGCATCCCTGGAGATGTGGTGACTGTAACTGGATATGTGAAAGTAATAAACAATTATATGGACATTGGGGGAGGTACTATTTAAAAGACAAACAATTCTGCATTTATGTTATGCACCCAAGATTGCTAGTTTCTGTGAACCTTTACACGACTAAGACATCTACAATCGTTGTCCTTGCTGCTACAAATCTCTGTGCATCTTTATGTACTGCACCCCCGAACTTTATTTCGCCAAAATATAACTGGACATGTCAGTCCAAATGTTTTGCTCAGTTGTCTCTTGGATTGCTAAAGTCCTCACCTTTTGTCACATGGATGGAGCTCTTTATCTCTCAAAAAGTAAAAACTGTTGCTGCTATAAATATCTAATAATCTCTGTGCAAACTGCACCCCGGAACTTCATTTCGTCAAGGTATGGTTCCAATGTGTCAGTCCTATGGTTTTTGATTAGTTGTCTCTAGGATTGCTAAACTCCTCAGCTTTTGTTTCACATGGATGGAGTTGATTAGCTATTCTGGCATATATGATCGGATCCATTGCATTTTACTTCACACAGCCAGTATGATCAATTCACTATAACTTTGCTTCTCTTATCCTCATTCTTCTGGAGAAACCCCTTTAGACATTTGATTGTACACCTTCTAATTTGTCTTCCAGAACCAGTCTTGTTAGAGAGCTTGAATAGTAGCATCTACCACTGTTGCTTTTACCTCGTTTGCTAGCATCTATGTCATCCTTTTTGACACACTTGATTTAGTTTGAGGCTCATAGCAAACTGAAAACATGGTATGGGCCAATGCATTTCCTCTCTCGTCTTGGAAGTTAGTAAAACTATACACTTCTGCTTCCTTTTATTCTCCTAGTTTTATGATATTGCCTTGCATATTTGCAGCATAGTGTATTTGATCATATTTTTACAAAAACATGTTTTATGTCTCTAAAATTTGCACGTTTTGTCATGTCAGGGAAATCGAAGACCAAAAATCAAGGATTCTACTACCTGTACTTAGAAGCAGTTTCAGTAAGAAATTCCAAGTCACAATCTAAAACTGAGGACTCGCGAGATCCTGTTTCTGATACTAGAACGACGGAGCTGTTTGACTTGTTCTCATTTACTACACGGGATTTAGAATTTATTGTCAAGTTCTATGAGGAATACTCGTCTGATATCTTCCGCCAACTACTACAGTCCATTTGTCCATCCATCTATGGACATGAGCTTGTTAAAGGTAACTCAATGTTCTATCTCTTATCTGTATAAATTCAACACTTAGTTGAAATACTTTCGAGGAGAACTTTTTTTTTGTAGCATCACTTGCTGGCTACTTCACAACTTCATGAAGCAGCTAGGCTGCATGTAAAGGCCCTTACAGAATTGACTTACCCTGGCGATGGCTACTTCTTTTCTTTTCAGTTAGTTATTTTAGCATAACTGAAAAATATTTGCTCAAGATTGTACAATCAACTGCAGTATTATATGGATTCTCTAAGTCAATGTCACTGTCTTAGTAACATCCCATCACTTGATATTGGCACATGGCAGTAGACTCCTTTTGCTGCCTTTAATTGCTTTGCTCTTTCAGGTGCATACATGTGTGTCTTCTACGATCTCTCTCTCTCTCTCTCTCAATTTCATGCTGATTAAATACCTGCAGAGTGGAGGAAAACTTCTGTTCTGACTCTCGACTAGGACAACGGCGTAAAATGCTTAAATTGGTTTTCAATTTGTTAGGTCATCCTGAATGGATGCAGGCCATCATTTCAAATCACCAGGTTATTTGGTTGGGATACAGAAACACACATGCTACCCTTAAAAAGATCAAGATTATTTCAGCCCTGCATTGCTGGTCTCCAATCTTGGTAGTATGCCACATATGGCACCCGAAATTTGATGATTGACATCTTGCTAGACTTTCCAATGCTGGTTGGAAGCTCCATCATGCATAGAAGATTTCCCACATGATACACCTTGCAACTGTTGTACTTCTGAAGTGTTTCATCGCTGTTTTTTGATTCATACAATAGACCACTTCATTCAAGGTTATTATGTGTCTGCTGGAAGTCTATATGACAGCCGAAAGGTGACATAATCTCGTGCTTCGTTCAGCGGGAATCACACTAGCACTCTTTGGAGGTGTGCAGAAGCATTCAATGGATCAGAACAAGGTCCCTGTAAGAGGAGATATTCATGTCATTATAGTTGGTATGCTTAAATCTTTCTTCTAGTTAGATGAGAATGTGAAGGTGTTAATTGTCTATTTTGCATCTGTAGAAGTGAAGCTTGAATTCATGTATTGTCTGATGATAAATATATAGTCCGTCATTTTGGAGGCTATCAGACAATATGCTTCCTACTTAATGGATGCTGATGATAATTTTGTCAGGTGATCCTGGTCTAGGTAAGAGCCAACTCCTGCAAGCAGCAGCAGCTGTTTCTCCAAGAGGGATATATGTGTGTGGTAATGCCACAACCAACGCTGGCCTCACTGTTGCTGTTGTAAAGGATGCCATGACAAGTGACTATGCCTTCGAGGCTGGTATTTTCCGTTGCTTCCAAATTGTCATTCTCAAACTTTTAAATCAAATTCCATTATTCCCGTATGATTCGTAAATGCAAAACGTGACAAGATAAGTTTAGCTAGTACATAAACCTAAAGAAGTTACCTTTAATACTTTAGAGCAATGAAGCTTCGAGGGATAACATCACTGTTGGTACTGCAGCTCGAAGTTAAAATCGTCCTTATACTTCTTTTTATAGCTAAACATGGTTCATCTGCCTTAGACCATTCCAACGATTGATTTTGCTGGTGTGAACTTAACATTGTTTGTCATTGTTTGGGATTCATTGATAGTGTTTGTACTTTTTATTTGCTTTGGAATAAGTCCTAAGGCCTTGCTGCCACTTTGCTGCCACCCTCGATGTGCCCATGAAGCCACAACACTAGTGTTGCCTTGTCACCACCTCTCTTCAGCTTCTCTATCATGTCGGCAGCCAGAGAGGGCTATGCTACCAATTCCAACCATTTGGGAGGGTATTTGGGTTTCGGAACTGTAACTAGGGTTTGCACATCCTAATTGCAATGGAGAATAGGATATACAAACCCTAATCGTGGCAATTAGGGTTTTTAACTCTGATATCGCGAGGAATGTATGGGGGATCCAGTGCACCATCGGGACCTTCCGGGCCTTGCATGAGGGTTGGTGCCAATTAATAGTGGCTGGGTGGCGGCCGCTCCATAGGATCTGCGTGTGTGCATGTGGAGGTGCACGCGCGTGCGCGAGGCTAGCCACATTAGTGCCACATGTTAAAATTTAAGTAATCAGAACAAGATGCATGTATTGAGCTTTTCCAAATCCAAATAAGCATTCTGGGGGAGCAATTTGATGGAAGGACCAATGCTAAAAACTTTCAAAAAGTACAGAGCAGTTTTGGAAAAAAAATAAAAAATTACTGGGCAATTCTGAATTACGGGGAAGAGTGTCGGGGACCACATCATCACAATCTTTTATCCTGATAAGATGATGGATTATTGGCATATCAGTGGGATTGGCCATTTCAAAGTCATGTGAAATGATTATAATGGTGTCTCTCCTCCCAAGCTATGCATACGTAATTGTTTATATAAGTTCCAAAGATATAAGGGTAAGATCATGAGAAATCAGTGCAAGATTCACAACCCTAGTGGTTTGGGGCATGTCTTTGTACTTTCTGTGTGTCCGCAGTTTGACAGGAAGTGCTGATAAATTTGGTAAGATTATGTCACTGAATTCAAAAGGGAAGAAGAGCTAATTATGCTTCCCACTGGAATTGCTGCAAAGAGGTCATGGGACCGTGATGTGTATATTAACGGTATAGTAGTTAGAGCAGTAAGCTTTGTCTTTGGTTGTGACAAAGGTTCCTTAAGTGGGTACTGCAGTATGGATCTCTGGGTAATGTTGGCTGTTTGCAGCAATGAGAGTTAGGAAGCATCAAACTTAGGGTGCTTAGTTAATGTGCCATCACCGAAATGTTCATTGTTTTCCTTCCTTTTACCACATTTTGCTCAAAAGGTTAAAGGGAGATGGTGCGTTTTATGTCTCTTTTGTTCGCTTGATCCCAATAAGCCTTTATGTTATGTTATTAATCTATCTTTTTGTCATTTAAAATTCAGTTGCATTATTTTCCTTTGTCATGAGCAATTGGAAAGTCACCTCTTTTCATTGACACTTGATCATTTCCAATAGGTGCAATGGTGCTTGCGGACCGTGGCTTATGTTGCATTGATGAATTTGATAAGATGTCTGCAGAGCACCAGGTCCATGCTAATGGCATGCCATCCTATTATTTACCCCTTGATAGGTGATGTTAAGGATTGCTAATGTTGGGTATTTCAGGCCTTACTGGAAGCCATGGAACAACAATGTGTCTCCATTGCAAAAGCTGGACTAGTTGCAAGTTTATCTGCACGCACTTCAATCTTAGCAGCCGCAAATCCAGTTGGAGGACATTATAAGTATATCTCTCCGATATCATGGCTGGTTAATTTTTTGTTATGGTATATGATTGGGATAATGACCAGTGAAATTTTTGTTTACAGACTGTGACAATATATCCACAATATCTGCGTTACTTTATTTTTTTGTAGTTGACTATGTAACTTATTGCCTTGATTCACAGTACCAAGTGTCCTGGCCTTTATTTCTTCATTTTATTTCGATATGACAATGACCAGTGCTATTTTCTTATAAATATCTCCACAAAAGCGGTGTGGTGTTACTTTCTTTTAGTTTGGTTAACTATCTGACTTTTACCTTGATTCACACTTCCAGCATCCTGGTCTTTATTTCTCTTTATTTTACTTCGTTGAGAAATTTTCTTACTGCACTATCATTTTTCCAAATGAATCAAAATGAATATTTTGTGTCTTTGATTTCCTACTTCTTGTGTAAGTTATGTTCGGGACATGGGAGCATAGTAAATCAATTTGTTTTAGAATTCAATTTAAAGGAAGTCACTGATATCTAATATTTCGACTGCAGCCGTGCGAAGACAGTGAACGAAAACTTGAAAATGAGTGCTGCTCTCCTTTCAAGATTTGATCTTGTTTTCATATTACTTGATAAACCTGATGAGTTATTGGATAAACAAGTATCAGAGCACATCATGTCGGTAAGTTCTTGTTGGCTTGTCACAGCTATAATAGCATTGCTTGTAGCCTGTCCATTCTTGAACAGCAATAAGGATGCCATAAATTTGTGCTGGGCCATACACGTAGAACATATACAACTTAAAAGTTTTTTCTCACTTAGATATGAACTCTGTGTTGCTTCTCCCATTCGATATTTCATAGAGCATTTGATAGGGAAATTTCCATAGCTTTGAAGCATTGCTTAGAGGTGAAAAAGGTTATTTGCAGTTGCAATTTCTAGATGCATATCTCTGCCATGATAGAGTTTGTCTTGACAGAAGTGGTGAATAAATGACACTGATGCTTTTTTATCTGTAGCATATGCCAGTATGGTGGGTAGAATGGGTTCAGCAATATATCTGTGAGAAAACCTTTTGCTATTTGTCGAAATACTTAGGTCATGTGCTTAAGGCTAGTGCAAATCTTAAATGATATTTTTCTTCTAACAAGAATTTCAATGCTTAAATTTAACCTTAATTTTGCAGCTGCATGCTGGCTATGGAGAACATTTACCAGTGGCTAAAAAGCCTATTGAAGGTGAACCACCACCCGCTTCTCCTATCCATGTTGGCCTAGACCTGAAACTAACCTTGCTTCTTGCTCAATCCTGTATCACTGACCAAAATCTCTGGTGTACAAGATTCCCCTGCTTCATCAATCAAAGCATTGCACAATGTGCGGCCAGTAAATCTAGGTGTAAAAGGCTCTTTAGTTTCAAGATTAAGACTTGACCCAAGAGAGAGCAGTGAGTTTGTTCCGTTGCCAGGTCCACTTATTCGCAAATATATTGCTTATGCAAGATCTTATGTCTTCCCAAGGTGTGTTCCCTATTAATTCTTGTTGCATAAGCCTTAAAAATTGGATGCTATATCGCTTTCTATGTCCTAATTTATACAGTTTTTTCTCATGCAAAATTCATTGTCCTTCCGTTTTATAAGGATGTCAAAACCTGCAGCAGAAATTCTGCAAAAGTTCTATCTGCGATTAAGAGATCACAATACTTCAGCTGATAGCACACCAATAACAGCCAGGCAACTTGAAAGTCTGGTGAGATTGGCAGAAGCTCGTGCTCGGGTAGATTTAAGAGAAGAAATAACTGTTCAGGATGCTTTGGTGAGAATATGTGGAAGATTTGAGATTTGATGGCCACTTTGTATTGTCTGCATTTATATCCTCTTAAGTCATATGTGCGTTGCCTGCATTGCAGGATGTCGTTGAAATCATGAAAGAATCCCTGTATGATAAGTACATGGATGAACATGGTTTTGTGGATTTTGGTCGAAGTAGTGGGATGAGTCAACAGAAAGAGGCAAAACGTTTTTTATGTGCCCTCAATAAGCAGTCAGAGTTGCAGCAGAAAGATTGCTTCTCAATATCTGTATGCTGCCTTTTTTCCCTGCAATGATAGACTTAATTCTTGTCCAATTTTCTTCTTTAACTTCTAGTACATATTTAATGGTTCTATGAAATCATGCCTCAGGAGATTTACAGTCTGGCAGATAGAATTAGCCTTAGAGTTCCGGATATTGACACCTTTGTAGACAACCTAAATAGTGTTGGTTATCTACTCAAGAAAGGGCCAAGAACCTATCAGGTACCATACTTTTCTCCATTCTGAATTCAACTTCCTTTTTGAGTGTAGGATCTACAGAATTTTCTTAGTTACAATAAGTAAAACTTCCAGACACTTTTGCCGGAAAACATTGCGCCCAAATGCTAACATCTTCTGCCATTAGATTATTTGCTCTTTCTTTGACTCTTATGCATCCTTGAACATCCTTTAGAGAAGTATAACGAACTTCACTATGAATTTGCCATGCCCTAACAAGACCTCAGTCCAGTGCTCTAACATTGCTGTTTAAGTTTTTCCCCCATGTCAAGGTTGATTATATAGACACACAATGGTCAAGCTCAAGCAAGAATAATGACTATTAACCCCACCAAAGTGGGCTGGCAATATATTGAACATAGGAAACAGGCACCTTCGCCAACTAGGCTACATAGCAAAGGCAAAACTGTCTTGTATGATGCTGATAAATCCATAGGATGAATGCTTTTTTGGTTTGCTATATGTGCTGGCTGGAGGACACTTGCGTGATAGATTGCAAGAAACGATGTTATGACCACATGTTGGGTAAAGTTTCTCCAGCAACAATCGAAGTTCATGATACTGAAAATCACTTTAGGCAAAGATACAATGGCAATCACTATAATATGAGATTCTTGTTGTGTGCTGTTTCTGATCAAGTTCGGTCCTTAATGTAGGTGCTGTCCTCATCTTACTCCAAGAGTCAATTGTCCAGGGCGAGGGGCTAACTTGCATGCTTTTGAGCAGGTCAAAAGTGTTTTACTTGCGTTGCCTCGTTATTGAAAGAGGACTTTAGTGCATGTGAGCCTATTTTTGTGCATGCTTGTGTGCTATCTGGGGAATTTCATTTGTAAACATTTTATTAAGTTGTCATGTATACTGATACGGGCCAATTAAGCATAGCAAAAGTGCTTGGGTCTGTCTTACACTTCTTGCTATATATATTTTTTTGGTTAAATACACTTCTTGATATTACTATTAGATTTCTTGGATAGTTGCTTCAGCAGCCAAACGATGCGTTCTCTAGGTAATGCGCCAGTTAGGCAGAGCCTGTAGCCATCATTGAAAACACTCAAAGCTTAGGGTCGTCGGCCCTTATCTGTTCAACCGATCTACTGTTATCCCCCCAATCACTCATTCCATGCTTTCCACCAGGGGACTTCTCTAAAGCTCTCCCCTCCCGCTGTCCCTTGGAAAAGCAGCTGCCCCAAGATCTGAGAGCATGGTCCTGCTTGCATTCTCCAATTTTTTTAAGCTTAGCTGCAATTATATCCTCCTCTCCCTCCGTCCTCGGTATTTCCACGGACGGTGGACCCAATAACATATCAATCACATATTGGTTGAACAAAGATTACTGAAACCTGAAGAAATAGGTTCTCTCGTCAAATGACAACGCCAGCACCTTGATTATCAGCATCTCGATCAACCGCAACAGAGTCCTTGCCAAAAAACACACGAGCTTCCATTGAGATACTTCAACCTCTTACCTCAACTTTCTTATCAAACAGAGCACGCCAAGCAATCAAAACCAGCCTTGACCACAAACATTTCTGGACCACTTCCCATAGACCGTAGACGGATTACAATACCCTTTTACACAACAGAAAGCCTCTCTAATAGAAGACGCGATGATTTCTTATTCACGGTCAGTGGAAAATGGAAGACGAATAGTTAAATTCTGGTAAACGACTTACCCTTCAAAAAGCAAAAGTCCTTTCTTAAACGTCACTGAACTTATTTCTCAATCTCAATAACTTCCATCGACCAAATTTAAGTCAACAATGCAATTGCAGATGTACTTAAATTCAATGATAAGTCATGGTCGTTGCCTTGTTCTTGTATGACCTTGGCAACAATCGTCCAATAACTGTTCGGCCTCTTGTGAACCCGCCTCAACCCCGATGCACTTCGAGCTCAACCGTGACAGTTCTTGCACCGATTCTTTCCACACCAGTTCAATCTCCCAGCTATTCTTGGTGTTTGCAGGCATCTCAACAAATCCAGGAGCTCTGGAAGCCTCCAATCCAGCACCAAATCTGTCTGGAAGCCTCCAATCCAGCACCAAATCTGTCTCAGCAAATTCTGGACGATTGCTTCCTTTCGTCCGCGTGACCTCGGTGTACATCCCTTCCGCTGTTGTTCAGTCTCCATTGTGCCAGGCTGATTTCCTACATACCAAAGAAACAATTGAAAAAATATATTCAAACACGAGACACATCATAAGACATTTTCAGAATGCTCAAAAGAAAACCCAAATTCAAAGATCCAACTTTTCGCATTAACTCAAAGATGACAGATTTACTAATGGTGCTATAACTACTGGCAAATGCCGTAATGAGTTAATGCGAAAAGAATGACCTTTGAATTGCAAGACATGGTACGAGGCACCACAAAGTAACATAAGCAAAGTTTCCACCCAAGTCCAGCAAGGGTAACCAAATCCAAATAAAAAGTCACTTCTATTGAAAATTTGTGCAAAAGGAGAACATCAAACACTAGACCCATCACAATTCATTATTAGGATACTCAAGAGAAAACCCAAATTTGCGGGAGAAACGAAACAATTGAAACATATATTCCTCCACTGCAATATCACCAACAGGAATTTCTGGGCATATCAAATTCCTAAGTGCAGCTGCTTAAGGCCTCCCAGGTTGAGCATGCGCTTGCACTTAACGCAAAGTTATGCCTATAAAGGCAAAAACATCAATGCGGATTCTCAAGGGCAGCCCAACGCAAAACATCATGAGACATATCAAGTATGGCCTAAACTGACAATTTCCTACACGAAGTGCGATACCAACACATTTACAGCTCAGCTACGTTTGAACAAATCCCACAAAAATCAGTGGAACATGTTTCAAATTCAAAGGTACGAAGTCTTTACACAGATATCCATCGTAAGTATATTATTTAACCCCCTATAATCCAGTAACATGTCTACCAATGGCATTTATCCAAAGCTCCCAGTTATTTTGCAACACAACGGATAATTTAGCTTTTGCTTTGGCCAGGGCCGGGATAACTGAGCTAGGTGAACGTATCACCAGGAAAACGTGGTATGTTAACTTTCAGTGAAGGGTAATATCACTCCTCTCTAACTCAGCTCTCACTGGTATATGCAACTAGAGAGCCCAGAATTCCAGCCATATTTAACATAACCATTGCTGAGAGTCAAACCTGTAGCTTCGGCAGATCCATGGCTCCAGCGTAAGAGCTTCAGGAGAACCAGATAGAGATTTTGGCCCCAGATGGCCACTTAGCCTGGAAGGTGCAATTGCCATGGCAACTCTCTGGACAGATCCCACAACACTATGCACATATTGACGGGCCATGATTGCAACAGTGGCCCGTAAATGGTTCTCGAACACGAATTGGAATGCAATGGGGAGGACGGATCGCAGGTCGTAGGTGCTAGCATCAGCTTCACAAGTAGGACGAGCACCACCAGATCCCACCTTTAGCGTAGAGGCCAGGTCCGGCAGGCCCATCCTGAATGAAACAAGCACAGAGAAGTAAAGATCAGATAAATGTCAGGCTAGGAGTTTCAATTTATCTTAGGAAACTGCTCAAAGAAGCTTCTTGGCAGCTATTCATTCTTCAGAGCTTTTCTATTTCACCATAATTCCAGTCTTTGAACCCAGTGATATAAAATAGTTTGTGTAGTAAAGATTGATTTCTAGCTTGTATCGTATGGTAAGTGGTGTAGAAGAGCAAACAAGTAAGTAGATTGGGAGCATCCACAGGCTAAGTCTCAGCCAAAGATGCCCCAACAGTAGGACTTTATGAAAGAAGGCAGCATCTAGGATGCTTAACTGTTATAGGATCCAACTGTATGACACTAAAGCCAGATGGCAACAAAGGAGCATCATCTGGGAAAGATTCATCAATAGGAGCAAAGACAAGCTGAGCACAGGCACCAACTGCATTTTCATCTACCCCAATGCATAACTGCACCAATGATTTGAGAAAGCAACACCATTGACAAAGAGCTTCCTAACATGTAAGGTAGATAAATGACAAGCACTTCCCAGTAAAAAGCCAATAGAAAATGCGAACATGAAGTAAATACATGTCATGTGCCAAAGGTATATCTTCAGGTGAGAATCCATGACACTCAAGCCGAACCACCTCCAAGAACTGTGTATGAGAAATTGTGAGGGGCATATGTAAGGAAATAAAGGAAGAACTCGTTGAAAGCATTAAAGAAAGATCAGTATGCATAGACAACTATTACCTCCTCTTGCTCTACAGTGTGGGCAAGAGGCAAAACGACATGGCTACTAGGGAAGCCCCCAGGTCTCACACATGGAACGGCGTAAGGACTAGTTTTCAGAGATGCAGCTGAGTATGCATCAATTCCATGGTCAGCCCACTCAGAGTGGTGCTCCCTCAGAATGCGTACAAGTACAACAGGCGGAACATTCTGTAAGTGCAAAAAAAGAGAGGCAAAGACAACGGTAATCAGGAAAGTAAGTCACAAAGCACCAACCAAGAACCTATAAAGCAACAGCTGGTGGGAGAAATAGGGCTTCAGCACCGTTGGTGCAAACGGGCAACTCTTGTCATGCTATTGTAAACGCATCTGAAGAAGCATGGAAGCCCTGGCACAGAGCACCCCTCTTCCAAAATTTGGAAATATGGATCCATCATATTGCAAACCAAGAAATTTATTTTTTGACATGAGTTGACAGCAATGGTGACATCTTCTACCCCATCGCTGCTTAGAACAGACCGACCGTCATCCACCAATCCACTCACAGCATCATTAAACCCCCTAGAATACATGTGTCCAAGCTGTAAGACACCACTTTAAAGTCATGAAGAAACTAGCTTTTGCATCTTCGAAGGAGCAAAAGACCTAACGGAGGAGGCAGGCTGATAAGGTAGTTCGACGTAACTGAGCACTACTCATCTTAAATACCTGCACAATTTCTGACTAGACTGCAGGCTGTTGGCTTCCTCCATACTGAATCTCCCCACTAGTTTCTTGGGCTATTTGTCTAATATGGCGCAAAGCCTGCAAATCACGTTATGGTGATTAAGTGAAAGATAAATGATAACTCTAACAGGGAAAGGAAACATGGAACCATTCTTACAGCAACAGTCGTCTTCTGTGCAATAATTTTGGATGATTCATGAGGTTGTCTGAGAACTTCAGGGATACTCCAAGCCTAACAAGCGAATTGAACATGAAAGAAATTTGCATAATATCATAATATAAGTAGTATAACCACAAGTATCATACGAATTGCTGAAATGAATTATGCACTCACATCTAGATCAATGTTATCCACAGTATGAACGATGGCACCATCTCCCTCTCACAAGGTCGGATGAGATAACCACTTGGAAGATCTTCAGCTCCCAACAAAGTTTGAAGTCGACGGCCCTGATGGGCCACCAGTACTCGTGGTCAATGACCTCTCACATATCTGCAAAAAGAAATTTCAGACAACAAACAAAAATCGCAAGCACACTAATATGATTTTCCAACGCCGAATATTTCACATATTATTGTGGTCGTGAGCTATTTTAGCCTATTTGTTAGGAAGTTTTTTATTGTATAATATGCTTCCTAGTATAGAATCCTTCCTATTGTATATCCCCGAATTAGGGTTATCGGATGTCCTATATATATATATATATATATATATATATATATATATATATATGATAGGATTGAGTATTGTAAATGTACAGAAAAAAATATTTATTGAATGAAAGGAGAGTTTTTTCTCTTCATGGTATCAGAGCCCTAGGGTTTGATCCTTTGGGTACAGTACGTCAATCATCGACTACGGCAGTCCCTTTGGATAATGTACAATGCCATTGTCAATGAAGATCGAGTTTATATTTTTTTGGACGGTCTCGATGACCGCCTGGACAATGTTCGTGCTGATGTTCTGAAGATGGATCCATTCCCCACTATTGAGCAAGCTTATGCTCGGGTTAAGCGAGAGGATATGCGCCAACTTGTCATGCTGTCCACTCCCGTCGGGGTTACCTCCGGTTCCGCCATGGTGTCGCAGCGAGGCAAGGGTGATCCACATCTCCGATTAGTGCCTTACGCCTCGGGAGCTCGCCCTAGACCCGGTATGCCAATTCAATCCTAGGGGTGCTCTCACTGTGGGAATCCTAAACATACAGCAGCATCTTGTTTTAAATTGCATGGTTATCCGGATTGGTGGGATGATTTTCATACCAAGAAGAAGAAACAAGGTTCACGAAGGGGGCGGAATGGAGGGCAAGCCTCCTTAGTGACTAGCGGCTTGGCATTAATTGCCATGGAGCCCGAATCTGCTAATGCCAAATCTCCCGAAGGTAATTATGGGTTTGTCTTTGCTAATGGACGTGGTGCTGATCATCATGGGTGGATAATTGATTCTGGCGCCACCGATCACATGACTCTGGAATCTGGTGACCTTCTTACATCTACTACACCACGTCGAGATCATATTTACAATGCCAATGGGCACGACTTTCTTGTGACGGCTTCTGGGCGTGTGTCTGTCACGCCTTCTCTCTCTCTATCTCATACCTTACTTGTTCCTATATTGTCTAATCCTCTGTTATCAGTTGGACAACTTACTAGTGAGTTAAATTGTGTTGTGCTTATGTACCCCGATTTTTGCCTGTTTCAGGACATTCTCACGAAGGAGATTATTGGGCGTGGTACTAAGAGGGAGGGGCTATATTTCGTGGATGAAATTACTTACGGACGAACCTATCATTCTCGTGGACAGTTAGCTCAAGAGAAGGAACTTTGGTTATGGCATCGTCGTTTAGGTCACCCATCCTTTGGGTATTTACGGCATTTATTTCCCAAGTTATTTCATGATCTATCAAACTCTAGTTTTTAGTGTGATACATGTATTTTGGCAAAAAGCCATTGTACCTGTTTTCCTCCCAGTTTGAATGTCGGTTCCACTCCTTTTTCCTTAATTCGTTCTGATGTATGGGGTGCGTCTCCTATTACTACTGTATCCGGGTTTCGATGGTTTATCATCTTTGTTGACGATTGCACACGTATGACTTGGCTATATTTGATGAAACATAAGAATGAGGCTGAAGCTATCTTTCGGACTTTCCACCGTATGATTCAAACTCGGTTTGGGGCCAAACTTCAGGTTCTCCGGTCTGATAATGGTGGTGAATACTTAAGTAAACCTCTTGCAGCTTATTTTCAGGAACATGGTTTGATACATGAAACTTCTTGCCCTCGGACTCCTCAGCAGAACGGTGTTGCTAAGCGCAAGAATCGCCATCTTCTTGAAACCACTCGAGCACTATTGGAGGGTGGCCATGCTCCCCATCGTTTTTGGGATTCTGCTGTAGTTACATTTGCTTATTTGTTAAATCGCATGCCTTCCCGCATTCTGAGCTATCATACGCCAATGCAATCGCTTGCCGCCCATGTGTCTCTTCCTTCGGTTCTTACATTGCCTCCTAAGGTGTTTGGGTGTGTTGCTTATGTCCATCTTCACAAAAATCAGCGGACCAAACTTGACCCTTGTGCGGTCAAATGTGTGTTTCTTGGCTATGGCCCTTCTCAAAAAGGGTATCGGTGCTATGATCTTGCCGGGAAGCGCACATATGTCACCATGGATGTAATATTTATCGAAACAGAGTCCTTTTTTCCTTCCCCCCAGTGTCCCGTTCAGGGGGAGACCGGATGTAGAACCAGACATTGGTGGGAGGTTGGGACTGCAGGAGTGACGGATGGGTGCGCACGGCCGCACGATTCCGAGTCTAAAGATTTTGAACTACCGCCTCACGGAAGTGAGATAAGCGCACAGGTAGGCGGCACAGAAGCTGTGGCAACCGAGCTACAACCGCACGATCACGCACTCCGGACCATACGGCCGTGCGACAACCTTGAATTACTATATGGGTCCGAACAGGTGTCAACCGATTCACATCTACAACAGCCTCCCTCATCTTCGCCCTCTTCGGTACCACTCCAAGCTCCCGAGAATGTACCCGAGGTAAGTACTTCCACTGTACTTGATTCTTTTGAAGATACTAATGTGCTTACTAGTTATAAGCTACCCGATAGGCATAATAGGGGTAAACCACCGAATCGATATTCTCCGGATGTAGAGGACCGTCGGTCTCGATACCCTATTGCGGACTATGTGTACGCCAAGAGGCTGTCCACACCACTACAAGTCTTCGTGTCCACGGTTTCCTCGGTTCAAGTTCCAAATAGAGTTGAAGAAGCCATGAAGGATCCGAAATGGCTTCAAGCGATGGAGGCAGAGATGGAGGCGTTGGAGAAAAATCGAACCTGGAAACTTGTGGAACTACCAAAGGATAAAAAACCGGTTGGATGTAGGTGGGTGTTTACAGTCAAACATAAGACAGACAGCACTATTGAGAGGTATAAGGCGCGACTGGTAGCTAAAGGGTATACAGAGACTTATGGGGTGGATTATCGGGAAACATTCTCTCCAGTTGTAAAGTTAGATACTATAAGAGTATTGTTATCTCCGGCTACAAACTTAGACTGGCCTTTGCATCAATTTGATGTGAAGAATGCATTCCTTCATGGAGATTTAGAGGAGGAGATCTATATGGAGCTTCCACCGGATACGAGATGCGCAGATTGGCCGAACATGGTTTGTAAGCTGGAAAGATCATTGTATGCGTTGAAGCAGTCCCCTCGTGCATGGTTCGGTCGCTTTAGCTCAGCTATGAAAAGGTATGGATACTCCCAAAGTAATTCAGATCATACTTTGTTCTTAAAAGGTGCTCAAGGAAGAATAACGGCTCTTATCATATATGTAGACGATATGATTATTACAGGCAATGATAGTGCAGAGATTATGAGACTGCAGGAATTATTATCTAGGGAGTTTGAGATGAAGAACTTGGGAGGTTTGAAATATTTCCTCGGAATCGAGGTTGCTAGGTCGAAGGAAGGGATTTACTTGTCTCGGCGGAAGTATGTTCTTGATCTTTTGACTGAAGTTGGCATGCTTGATTGCAAACCCGCAGACACTCCTATGGTACAAAACCGTAAGCTTAGAGAGTACCACGATCAGACGCCTACTAATAAAGAGAATACCAAAGGTTAGTAGGCCGATTGATTTACTTATCACATACACGTCCCGATATTGCTCATGCGGTAAGTGTGGTGAGTCGGTTCATGCATACACCTAGTGAGGATTATATGAGTGCTGTGTTGCACATCATTCGATATTTGAAGTCAGCCCCAGGAAAGGGGTTGCTATTTGCAAAAAATGGCCACCTTGAAGTAGAGGGCTACACAGATGTAGATTGGGCTGGAAGTGTGACAGATAGGAGATCTATATCGGGGTATCTTACATTTGTGGGAGGCAACCTTGTTACATGGAGAAGTAAGAAACAAAATGTTGTAGCTCGATCTAGTGCAGAAGCTGAATTCAGAGGTGTAGCAAATGGGGTATGCGAACTTCTATGGCTTCAGAAGTTGCTAACCGAGCTCGGGTATCCACCAGGTTTGGAAATCAAATTGTTACGTGATAATAAAGCAGCCATAAACATTGCTCATAATCCAGTTCAGCATGATAGAACCAAACATGTGGAGGTTGACAGACATTTCATCGGATAGAATTTGGATGCAAAAGTGATCTAGTTACCATTTGTCAAGTCCGAAGACCAGTTAGGCGATATATTGACAAAGGCTGTGTCAAGTAGAGAATTCCATTGCTCACTTATCAAGTTGGGTATCAAAGACATCTTTGCACCCACTTGAGGGGGAGTGTGGTCGTGAGCTATTTTAGCCTATTTGTTAGGAAGTTTTTTATTGTATAATATGCTTCATAGTATAGAATCTTTCCTATTGTATATCCCCTAATTAGGGTTATCGGATGTCCTATATATATATATATGATAGGATTGAGTATTGTAAATGTACAGAAAAAAATATTCATTGAATGAAAGGAGAGTTTTTTCTCTTCAATTACCACCTCTAAATCAAGTCACTTTAGATACAAAAGCATACCACATGTACAGCTAGGCACCTCTAGAAAATTAAATGGGAAAGGAAACTAGCCACAATCCGATTGTAGTCTATTAGTGACCTAAATGAGGAGAACTCATATTAGCATTATCAAAGAACACACTTATTCAAAATTAGTTTGCAATAAAATTAATTGCGGGAAACAGCAACGATCCTAATGGAATCTGGACTAGGCTACAAATCACCGTGTGAATTATGAGTACGGTGCTCGCTAAGAAAGAATGAAGTAAGCCTTCCTCGGAATAACTAAATATACAAAATCGCAAATCAGTATTGTTGAAATATTAATTATTGGGCTTATTTGTTAATAAGGGTATTTTAGTCTCTTTAGTTATTTTAAGTACTACATATTGATGTAATCCCCGATTATTGAATAAGAACTTTTCTTCTCTACTTTCATGGTATCAGAGCCGCTCTCCGCCATCAACCCTAAACCCTAGGAAACACATCAACCACCGTCAACCACCACCGACCGCCCTAAACCCTAAAATGAAAAGAAAAAAAAAAGATCAGCAACTCAACGGAACCTTTGGAATCTTCAGATTTGGTGTTGCACTGCACCCGACGGGTCGATCCGACGCCGCCTAGCCCCGTAGGGGCATCGACTAGGGTCGCCTAGGCCGTCGAGGCCTGTTCCAGATCGGGCGACACCTATGCTAGCGCCACCCTGTTGAGAAAAAATCCCTAGACGGTTTTGAAGTTGACAAAACAATCCTAGTACTCTTGTATTTTGAGATAATGCTGTGATTTACTTGTTTTGCAGATTATCCTTTGGTGCGGGGATGCACAGGATTGAATCTAGCAAAATGATTTGGCTCGGATGTTGTTTATGAGAGTCTCAGCTTCTGGTTCGAGCTCGGACGTTGAGTAGGGATAGCTCAGACGTTGGAATGACGCTCAAGCTCTAAGAGAAGTATTTCACTAGCGGTAATCGGAATTTCAAGAGGAATACAAATTGAGCTTAATTGATGTATATCAACGGACGCCATCGAGCTGGATCATTCTTGTAGATTTTCAGCGACTAAGATCAATCAAGGATGCGGAATCAAGGAGACAAACCAAGACTTTCTAAATGGAAGAAACCATCTATGGAAACTCGGGATCATAATTGTATGGGCGATTTGATCCAAACGGAGAAGACTTTTCTTTGGCGATCTCCAACGGCTAAGAGATCTTCTTTTCGCAAACATCTCGTCCAAAAGGGTAGATTTGGAGAGATCTCTTACGGATGCCTTGCAACGGCTAGTTTGGAGGCGGAAGAGTATAAAAGACATCTCGAAGACGAAGGGAATAAAGATCGGCGTAAAGAGGGAAAAGTGTTCATAATTCCTAGATAGAGTGTACTCCATTTTAAACACACTTCTTGATCCATCCATTGTAATTGTGAGGAGGTGTACACAAGAGTGTTGAACGCTAGGTGTGAAGTCCCGCATGTCAAGGAGATCACCGATCCGTAACCTCCGAGCAGATTAATAGTGGAATCCGGCCGATTGGGTGTCGGCCGAAGAAGTGGACGTAGGCTTAACCAAAGCCGAACCACTATAATCCCTCCGTGCGGGTTTCCTTATCTCTTACTCTGATCATTCTAAATACTTTGTGATAGCTAAACTGCACAAGGACAATACGCATCGATCCTATTACATTTCTAGCATCAATTGAATTGCTTGAGCATATGAGATTTTTGTTTTACACCGTATGACTTGAATTCCGCAATAAAATCTTAAAATCGCACGTTATCACCTATTCACCCCTCTCTAGGTGAATTCACTAGCCTACAACAATTGGTATCAGAGCAAGGTGCTCGTATTTTGTGAAGTGTTTTTACTTCTGAGCTAACGATCTTTATGGCTAGCAATTTCTCTCCTTCTTGGATCGAAGGTGGAAGCAACAACAAGCCACCATACTTTGAAGGAAAAGATTATAGCAATTGGCAAAACAAATTTAAAGCATTTCTCGGATGCCATGATCCTCAAATCTGGGATGTCGTACAAAGAGGAGTAAATCCTGCGACGGAGAGTACAAGTGCGGGGGATAACACGATGGCTGCTCTAATTGCAACAGAAATAACCAAGAGAGATGCTCTTGATGTAAAGGCCATTTATTCATTTTATAGTGCATTATCTCCTACTAAATATAGACGTATTGCAGATTGCTCTTCATCAAAAGAAATTTGGGATAAGCTTCACGTCACCTATGAAAGAATAGACAGAGTAAAGGAGACAAAAGTCAACTTTCTACTCGGACAATATGAAGCATTCAAAATGAAGCCTGATGAGACAGTGAAAGAGATGTTTGACAGGTTCACTGAAATAGTGAATGGTCTCACATATCACGGGCAATCGGTTTCCGGACCTATGAGAATCAACAAACTACTACGAGCTCTTACAAAGGAATGAGACAACGTTAAAACTTCCATTCGAGAGACTCAAAGAATATATCCATTGTCAATGGATGAGCTCATTGGAACTCTTCAATCTTATGAAGAAGAAAGGATCAATGATGAAACCACAACTAGAGGTAAGAAGTCAATTGCCTTAAAATCTAATGTTGATTCTGATGTTTCTGATTCTCAAGTCGAAGATGATGAAGAGTTAGCGCTCATGGTTAAAAGATTCAGACGAATGACCAAACAAGGCAGGAATTTCAAAAATAGAAAGGATCTCGGACGATTCAATCGGATAAGATCATCCGAGACAAAAAATGAAGGCCAAGAAGTCATCTGCTTCGAATGTAAGAAAAGAGGCCACATCAAACCCAATTTCCCTTTGTTAAAGAAGAAGGACAAGGATGAAAAATCCAAGAAAGCCTTGAAAGTAGAAACTTGGAGCGACACCGAATGTGAAAGTGATGAAGAATACGCAAATGTTTGTCTAATGACAGATTCAAATAATGATATCGAGATAACTCACCCAAATATCTCTCCCGAAATATCTGCGTATATAGATGAGTTATGTTTAGAATACAAGGCTACTCTTAAGAGACTTTCTGAATTGAAAAAGGACGTTGTCGTTTTTAGACAAAAGGATATTTCGCAAAAAAATAAAATCTGCTTTCTCCAAAAGGAATATTGTCAACTAAATGAGAAATCCGATTCTATATCTTGCGAAAATTTGCAATTAAAATCAAGGATAGAATCTCTTGAAAAAGAAAACGATTTCTTGAAAAAGGAAAGAAATCATTTTGAAAAGGAAAATCTTTCTCCGAAAAAGGAAAAAGATATTCTCGCAAAAGAGAATTCTATTTTGAAAAAGGAAGTTTTAGAGATACACAAAAAATTCTCATCCGGTTCAAAAACTTTGCAACACATACTTTCCATACAAGTTCCCTACTATAACAAGTCTGGACTTGGTTTTCAAAAGGAAAGTAATGAGAAAAATTATTTTCCAAATGTAAAAGAAAGACTTAAGCAGCGACCTTCCAAACGCGCTTATCAAAGTCATTTTAGGAAACAATTTGTAAGATTTGAAGGTCAACATCCCTCGGGATGTTCAAATTGTGGTGATCCGAAACACTCCAGGAGTAATTACTTCAAGATCAATCGATCAACTCGTGATATTCTTAGATACACTTCTATGACTAACCTCAAAGAACCCAAACAAATTTGGGTACCAAAGAAAAAGTGAGAATCTTTGATCATTGCAGGTACCAAACAAAAGGAGAAACAAATGGTACATTGATAGCGGGTGCTCTAGACATATGACTAGTGACTCATTCATGTTCATTAATCTCGAAAAATTTGATGGAAGAAACGTGTCCTTTGGAGGCAACAACAAAGGAACGATTATCAGCAAAGTAACTGTGAAGATTGGCAATCTACTCATCAAAGATGTTTCATTAGTCAAGGGTTTGAATTTCAATCTTGTTAGTATTAGCCAATTATGCGATATTGGATACAAAGTTTCTTTTGCAGAAAATAAGTGTTCAGGTACAAGCCAAGACAACAAGTCATCATTTATCGGTCGAAGAAATGGGAACATGTACCTTTTGGACACATCATCCGAAGATGAAAAATGTCTTCTATTCGTCAAAGATGATCCGGAAATATGGCACAGAAAGATGGGACATATAAGCTTCAAGCAAATAAACAAGCTCTCCAAAAAGAAGCTGGTGAGAGGACTTCCAAATGCCAAATTTGAAAAGGCAAAACTTTGCGAAGCATGCACACTCGGAAAGCAAGTAAGAAATTCTTACAAACCCATTAATGAAATCATCACTACTCATGCTCTGCAACTATTGCACATGGATATCTTCGGACCCACTCGAACACGGAGTATTGGAGGTAAAAAATATTGTCTTGTTATTGTGGATGACTATACAAGATTCACTTGGGTATTCTTTCTTACTCACAAGAGTGATGCATTCTCATTCTTTAAAACCTTTTCTAGAAAAGTTCAAAATGAAAAAAGCTATTCAATTACAAGTATCAAAACCGATTAGGGAGGAGAATTTGAAAATAATTACTTTCTCGAATTCCGTGATCAAAATGGTTTTCAACACAATTTTTCTTCTCCTTATACTCCACAACAAAATGGAGTTGTTGAAAGGAAAAATAGATTTTTGCAAGAAATGGCACGAACTTTTTTAATTGAAAGCAAAGCTCCACCTCATTTTTGGGCTGAAGCTATTTCGATTGCATGTTATGTAATCAATCGTGTTTTCCTCGGACCTTTGATTGAGAAAACTCCCTATGAACTCTACAAGGGAAGAAAACCAAATATCTCATATTTTCATGCGTTTGGTAGTAAATGTTATATTCTTAAGAATGCAAGTGATAGGATCGGTAAGTTTGATGAAAGATCGGATGAAGGTGTATTCTTGGGTTACTCCACTACTAGTAAAGCATACCGAGTCTTCAACAAAAACTCTCGGACAGTTGAAAAATCAATGAATGTGAAATTTGAAGAAGAGCGGATTACTCGGACGATGGATTCTGAAGAAACAACAAGATCTGAAATTCGGAACACATCATCCGAAAAAGAAAAACCATCATCCGAAGACGCAGAACTAGTCGAAACGTTTCAAAACATGGAAAACACCATGCAAGGCACATCATCCGAAGGATCAAATGATGAAGACCCCACCGAGACCGAACATGACAAATCAAATAGAAGCTGGAAATACATATCAAGTCATCCCGGAGATCGGGTTATTGGGAATATAGATGAAGGAGTCAGAACCAGATCTAGACTCAAGGATACAACAAATGCCTTTGCTCTAGTTTTAGAAGTTGAACCCAAAAGAATCGAAGAAGCCCTCAAAGATGAAAGCTGGATCGAAGCTATGCAGTAAGAACTACATCAATTCAGATTGAATGAAGTTTGGGAACTTGTACCCAAACCAAAGAATCATCCGATCATTGGAACCAAATGGGTTTTTCGGAATAAGCTGGATGACAAAGGAAAAGTCGTTAGGAACAAAGCAAGGCTTGTTGCACAAGGTTACTCACGGGAAGAAGGGATTGATTATGATGAAACCTATGCACCGGTGGCAAGATTGGAAGCTATCAGATTGATACTTGCTTACGCTTGCCATCATGACTTCAAGTTGTACCGGATGGATGTTAAAAGCGCATTTCTCAATGGGTACATCAAGGAGGAAGTTTATGTCAAACAACCTCCAGGTTTTGAAGATCCAAAGAACTCGGATCATGTGTACAAACCGAAGAAGGCTATTTACGGGTTGAGGCAAGCACCTCGAGCTTGGTATGAAAGGTTAAGTAACTTTCTAACTGAAAAAGGTTTCGAAAAAGGTAAAGTCAATACAACTCTTTTTATCAGAAGGGAAGGTAAAGACATTCTGCTTATCCGGATATATGTTGATGATATTATCTTTGGCTCATCTAACCAATATCTTTGTGAGAACTTCTTTCGTAACATGCGGAATGAGTTCGAGATGAGCATGATGGGTGAACTTAAATTCTTCCTAGGGCTACAAGTAAATCAGACTAATCGGGGCACATTCATACATCAAGAAAAAAATGCCTTGGAACTAGTGAAGAAGTTTGGTCAAAACAATTGCAAGAAAACAGAATCACCTATGTCTACCTCTTCTAAACTAGACAAGGATGAGCGGGGCAAACAGGTTGATCAGAAGCTATACGGGAGCATGATTGATTCTTTGTTATATCTTACTGCATCTCGACCCGATATTATATTCGGTGTATGCATGTGTGCGAGATTTCAATCTGACCCTAAAGAATCTCATATGTCTGTTGTCAAAAGAATTATCAAATATATAGGAACTAATTCAAATCTAGGATTATAGTATCCCAAAACATCGGATCTTATATTACATGGCTATTCGGATGCTGATCTTGCGGGTTGTAAGTTGGATAGAAAAAGTACTTCGGGCACATGTCAACTCGGGATCAATGCTGGTGTCTTGGTTCTCCAAGAAACAGAACACCGTAGCTCTATCAACTGCAGAAGCTGAATATGTTGCACTAGGAAGCTGTTGCGCTCAAATACTATGGATGAAGCAACAACCGAAGGACTTTGGTGTTGAAGCTCACAATGTGGAAATCAAATGTGACAACACAAGTGCTATCAACCTCACAAAGAATCCAGTTCCGCACTCACGAGCTAATCATATTGAAATCAAGCATCATTTTATTCGTGATCATGTGCATAAGCGTGACGTCAACATTCAATTTGTTGATTCTAAACATCAATTAGCCGACATATTCATTAAGGCACTCGATAAAAATACATTTGAGTACATCGGACAAGAGTTAGGTATTACCATAATTCCTATTTATGGTATCCCGACATATTCATAATTCAGTTTAGAGTAAAATTCACACTCGCTTAAGCTCAAACGGACACCAAACGGCCTTAGACGGAATAACAACTAACTCCGTCGCCGTCCGGCGACCTAAAATCACGTGGGCGCACGTGAGGACCTCTCGGCCAGCTCACACCCGACGCGCCAAAATTCAAAAATCGAGTATAAAAGGCTGGGAAGGTTCTCGATCTAGGGGGGTTCATTCGTGCTCGCCAAGATACAATAGAGGAGAGAGAGAGAGAGAAAGAGAGAGAGAGAAGCTCTCAGAAGCGGCCATAGCCAGATTTTCAGGCGAAGACCGTGAGATCTTCGTGAAGCCGATCCAGAGGGAATCGAAGTCTGAAAACTAGTCCGGGAGCTTCGTAGTGACTCGGGGAGTTGATCGCACCAGCTCAATCAACCGGAGAACTCCTAAATCGGTAAGTCGATCTCTCGACCTCGGCTCGGCCCAATCATGGCATCACACCGATTCGCATATGATTCTTGTAATTGTTTTGTGCGTTTTCATCCTTGTGCATTGTTGATCATATATGCATCTTGTTCTGGCTTTGATTTTGTACGAACACCTTCAATCGAGTCCGTCAACTCCAACCTCCATGGCCGTCTTCTCACAAAGCTTGTCTAGGTAATCCTAGACCAAACCAAGTCAATCCGACCTGCAGGTAAGGCTTCTAGACTCTATTCGAGTGTTTCCTGTGATTTAATCGAGCTATTGTGCTTCGGATCATGATATTGAGCTCTACGATTTCGAGTCCGTGTGAGGTCCTTATCTTGCATTTTAGCCGACGTAGTTGAATGATCTTTAGATATGTTATAGAGGAGCTTCGGACGAGTCGTTTGGCGTTGGTCTCACGTCATTCCGGCGAGATCCCACCGTTGGATCTCGCCGGAAGAACCTCAGCCGTTCGTTTAGCGTCGTCGCGAGGAAGAAGAAGAAGGTGACGTGGCGGTCAACTTGGTCAGCGGTCTGACGTGTCGAGCGCTGGTTGGTCCAGCTCGTCGGCGACTCGGCTCGGCCGTTGGCGCGGACGAGCCGAGTCGGATCTCATCCAACGGCCCGGATTATTAGTTGAGTTTGATTCTGGGCCGTCGGATCTTTATTTTGTATTTTCGAATATTAGATATATTAGTTAGAAAATAGAAAATACAAAAGCGGTGTCGTTTCAAATAGTAGCATGCGTCGTCGTTTAAGGCAGATTAGGAACGAACGGCCGGGATTGAATCTAGATTAGATCGTGACCGTCCAAGGTATTAAGTGACACGGCACCGTTTTGCGTAAAAGGCCAGAAGCGGCGTCGTTTTGTAGTTTAGAGGCTTCAAAGGTCCAGATTAGATCTGTTCTTTGAATCATGACCGTCCGTTCCTTTAGTTAGGCGACGTCGTTTTAATAAACGAGGCAAAAGTGTCGTCGTTTTAGTGTAGGAAGAGTCAACGGCCGAGATCGAGTTGGGGGATTTAATCGTGGCCGTCCGTATGTTAGACATACACGGCGTCGTTTCGTTTAGTGAAGGGCCAACGGCTGAGATTAATTCCGAGATTGATCTCGGCCGTCCATTTTATTCTTTACATTTTCAGATATTAGGAATTAATATTAGAAAATCAAAAAAAATATTACATAAATGGGAGACGGCGCCGTTTTGGGTTTCGCGAGCGGGTCCGTGGGCGGCCGGATCGAGTTGACCGGCCGTTGACTGGTTTGACCTAGTCCGGTTCATTAATAAAAAAATAATAAATAATAAATAAAAATTTTCGAAAAATCCAAAAAATTTCAAAAATACTTAGAAAATTCATAAAAATTCCCAGATTTTCACAAAAAATTTCTAAAAATTCCTGGATCGATTCGGGACTCATATAGTCCGGATCGAAAATTTTGAGACTTCGAGGGTCGATTTGTGTCGATCCGGATAATTCCCAACATTTTTAGAAAATAAATAAAAATTCAAAAAAATTAGAAAAATTAGAAAAATTCCATAAAATCAAAAAAAATGGGAAATGGCCACATTCAACTGACCCGACCCCAATTTTGTGATTTTCGGGTCCCGAATTCCAAAAATGACTATTCTACCCTTCCGGGCCTTCCGCCCCAAATTTTCCCGAATCATCCGCCGGAACTAAAATTCGATATTTTTGTGAATCGATAGAATCCTCTTAGGCTCGTTTACTTGATTTGTTTGACTGATTTGACATTGATTGTTTTGATTGTGTATTTTAATTTTTGATTTTGATTGTTAGGATAGAAAATTCCTATCTGCATGAATACTTAGGATTGTTAGGGCCTACCTCACCCGATATTGTATCTGCATGAACTCGTAGGTTAGAAAATCACTCAACATCGGTAACCGAAAGGGCGTCAATGTGAATTTTGGCGTAACCAAGTCCCCGGACCCAAAAATCTCTGGTTTTCGCGGAACCGAACGGTTTCTCCCGACCGCTCGGTAAGGTTTTCCGATCGTACCTTCCAATAAACCGATCGGTGGCGACTCCAATTGCATGTACACATTTGCACATGCCACCCGACCACACTAAGGTCGATATCGATATTTGATAAATTTTACCCGACATCACGATTCGAGTAATGGGTCTTGGGAGAGATCCGCGATCCTAAAAAATCCCGCCGACAACCGGGATCATACATTTTAAAAAAAAATGGATCGGCTCGTTAACCCTCGCTCACCTCCCGCGCGCATCCCGACGGAGGAGGGTCGCGGCACACACAACATCTTCTGAGCAGATACGACAAAAGATTTGATCGTTTGAAATCTTAGCGCGTAAGTCGTTTTTATTTTTGGCAACAAATAAGGTACGCATCAACACAATCTTCCTAAATATTCGGCAAATATTATGTGATTGTGCTGATTGCTCTGATTGAATATTTGATTGCCTTGATTGTTTTTAAAATGGTTGAGTTGAAAATATTCTCAAATTATTTCTTATTTTATCAAGATTGGGATCATCTTTTATAGAATCCTTCTTTCTAAATCGAAGTCATTTCCTCATATTTAAAAAGGGGTGGTCTTTACACTTGTTTTTTTCCCAAAACCTTCTTTCATAATCTCAGTCTCCTATAACTTTCATCACCATACAATTCTCATGGAGCCTAAAAACATCCCTTCCTCAACAAACTACCCTAATCTTTCTCAAAGTGATCTAGAGAATGATGATCATCTTTCCCTCAACGAGTTTGTTGAAAAAGTCAGAAAGGAAGGAACAAGAGTCATAAAAGCAAAACATGGAATTCCGGAAGAAGAAGACATCTATCATAAAGAGATGTTGGCAGAATACCATGACGCTCCGATTGAGAATCGCGAGGAAGAAACTGCCGATCCAAAGAAATTGTCTGTAAGTCAAGGAGAAAAATCTCAGGGGGAGGACATGGAAACAGAACCGGGCATTGAAGAAGAAGAAATGAATCGGAATAATGATTTAGGCCTGTTGGAGGACGTATTGTACTACCGGATCGAGATGAAGTACCAAATCACTGGAATGTACAATTTGCTTTTTCGAGAGACGGGAGAAATGAGAGAAAGGCTGATGGAAGAGTTCGGTGCATTAGCACAGGAACTCTCAGAGAAAGCAAGACAAATTCTCTTCAAAACCGACAGATTAATCAAGACGGTGGATACACTTCAGGAATCCATCAACCAAAAGTTGGAAGAATTCTCAAAACTGGTGTTGATAAAATTCCCACAAGACTTCATACTATCCACAGCATCACAGAGCTCCTTACAACCACCAAGGAAGGAAACTAACCAAGCATTCTGAATCGGTAAAGTCTCTTATCGCCAAAAAGGCTGCCTTTTATCTTGAAAGGAAAATAAGGCTGGCCAAGGCTGTTAAAAGGACAATTCTTATCGCTCGACTGAAAGAAGATGATGAGGAATCAGTGAAAGCCTTGATAAGGCACAATGGGTTCGTCTCTGAGCAAGAAGTGTTTGAATATGTAACAAAACCAACCGAGGAAGAATTGAAGAAGGCTTCACTACAAGGAGTTCAAACCGACAACGAGTTGAATCTGAATGATTTCCACATTCATGATCTTCTTTGCTTTTGCAAGGAAAATGAGCAAGACTTTGCTCGAGCGGAATGTGCAAGAGCAGTGGTTGAAGAGCGGAAATTGGACCCAAGCTATATCGTGATTGGAATACGGGCTCTTGAAAAGTTATCTATGGAGATAAACAGGGATATTGTCCAGCGAATTCAACAAGATAAAAAAGATCACACTCGGGGAGATTGGTGTCACTTCTGGGACACAAAGAAACTAGAAATCTCTGACACAGACAAGTTATGGGATATTCTGTTTAAGCGGGGTAAATGCAAAGATAATCCGAGGAAGTTTAGCACAGAATTCAACATTGAAATGATCGCAATCAAAGATCATTTGAGTTTGAAGGGACAGATTCTCAAAGAAAATATGAACAACAAATACCATATTACGGGCTTTGAGCTCAACCGAGCTGAAAAGAATCCGCATAAGCTAGCAGCTGAAGTCAATGAAAAGATGTCTCACATGACACGAGCTGTTGTGTTTCAAATCTACTAAAGCTCTCTTCCAATTTTCTTCTATCTTAAGCTCGTAGCACTAAAATAAGAACCTCATCTGTTACACTCTATTCTTCTTTGATTGAATGATTGACAAATTGAATGCCAGCATGATTTGATTGAATGATTCATTATTTTCTGAATGCTAGTATGTTTTGAGTACATTGCATAAATGACCTAAATAGGCATTGAATTCGGGGGGAGCAATGTTTTATCACTATCGACTTTGCGAGGATACTCCCTATTGCTGATGATAAAAAGGGGGAGAAAATTAATGTTTTGATGGTGTTATGATATTCATGATTGTATGAATGGATTGTGTGAGATCAATCTATTATATATATGCGTATGTATTCTGGCAAGTATCCTTTTTAAATACAGGATTTCAGCATGTTCTGCGGAATACAAAGCATGAACTTTGGAAAACATCATCTAAGAAGGAACATCTTTTCTTAAATAGAGCAGGTGAACAAATTTCACTTTTCACATATTTGAAAGCTACGGCTAAACAAGACAAGTTATGAGCATCCAACAAAACATGATGTTTTGAGAAGTTACAATCTTCATACTTGCTTGTATTTGAAATTGTTTTATATCTCAATGCACTTAGAATACAAACTTATCGATTGAGATAACACAAGTTCTGAATATTGCTTAACATAAGTATAAAATGCATTCTTTCTCGGAACTTATTCTTACTAAAAGTACAAGGAACGAAACTCCAAAATTATTACTTAGCAAGATTATCACTAGAGTAACTTTGTTGAAGTTGCTCATCCTTTTCTAAACTCAATTTCTTCATTCCTTTAGTGGATCGTTTTGTCATCATCAAAAAGAGGGAGATTGTTGAGAAAAAATCCCTAGACGGTTTTGAAGTTGACAAAACAATCCTAGTACTATTGTATTTTGAGATAATGCTATGATTTACTTATTTTGCAGATTATCCTTTGGTGCGGGGATGCACGGGATTGAATCTAGCAAAATGATTTGGCTCGAATGTTGTTTCTGAGAGTCTCAGATATTGGTTCGAGCTCGGACGTTGAGTAGGGATAGCTCGGACGTTGGAATGACGCTTAAGCTCCGAGAGAAGTACTTCACTAGCAAGAATCAGAATTTCAAAAGGAATACAAATTGAGCTTAATTGATGTATATCAACGGACGCTATCGAGCTAGATCATTCTTGTAGATTTTTAGCAACTAAGATCAATCAAGGATGCGGAATCAAGGAGACAAACCAAGACTTTCTAAATGGAAGAAACCATCTATGGAAACTCGGGATCATAATTGTATGGGCGATTTAATCCAAACGGGGAAGACTTTCCTTTGGCGATCCCCAACAGCTAAGAGATCTTCTTTTTGCAAACATCTCGTCCAAAAGGGTAGATTTGGAGAGATCTCTTCTGGATGCCTTGCAACGGCTAGTTTGGAGACGGAAGAGTATAAAAGACATCTCGAAGACGAAGGTAATAGAGATCGGCGTAAAGAGGGAAAAGTGTTCATAATTCCTAGATAAAGTGTACTCCATTTTAAACACACTTCTTGATCCATCCATTGTAATTGTGAGGAGGTGTACACAAGAGTGTTGAACGCTAGGTGTGAAGTCCCGCATGTCAAGGAGATCACCGATCCGTAAACTCTAAACAGATTAATAGTGGAATCCAGCCGATTGGTTGTCAGCCGAAGAAGTGGACGTAGGCTTAACCAAAGCCGAACCACTATAATCCCTCCGTGCGGTTTTCCTTATCTCTTACTCTGATCATTCTAAATACTTTGTGATAGCTAAACTGCACAAGGACAATACGCATCGATCCTATTACATTTCTAGCATCAATTGAATTGCTTGAGCATATGAGATTTCTGTTTTACACCGTGTGACTTGAATTCCGCAATAAAATCTTAAAATCGCACGTTATCACCTATTCACCCCCCTCTAGGTGAATTCACTAGCCTACAACACACCCGACGTTACCTAGGCCAGCAACATCAAATCCGGCGTCGCCCAATCTTGTAGGTGCGTCCCCCTACATTACTCAAGCCAACGAGATCCGATCCGAAGCCGACGAGTGTTGCCTAGACCAGCGGGCCATGATTTGAGGTTGTCCCGTGTTCTTCATGGCAAAGGTAGCTTCCAGCCGTGTTTCTTTTTTTTTTTTTGTGTTACCCTTGGACCTGCACAATTAGATTTTAATGAGAGGAACGATTGTTTATCCTATGAACGTGATATTTGGAGCTTTTACCGTAGAGTGATGGAATTCGGTTGTTGAATATTGAAGGACGCAAGTGATTATATATACTGATATCGGTATTATCGAATTTGTTTGCTGATGCAAATAGTTGATTGATGTTGTTTATGGATTGTGAGGACTTTAGTATGTGGTGACATAATTACGACAAGATTGGATTAAGCTAAGTTCACGGTTTATTAGAGAGTTATGGGTGAACACTCTACTAGTAACTCTATTGTGAGCCTGGATACTAGTATTACTAATCTAAAGTTGAGTTACGTAAAGCTAGGTGGGACCAACTATCCGTCTTGGTCTATGGCGGTTGAGACATATCTATTGGCTACCAAACAACAAAGTTATTTAACTTCTCTCGAGTCCTTCGGTACACACCTAACTCATCATCCTGTACTGTCCTAAGTGCTATGGTCTCTCGGTCATCTAGTAATCGCGGAGGTCGGGGATGTGGTTACCGTGGTTGTGGCAGATCTGGTTTCTCACCCGGTCGTGGTCGTGATGGAGCTAGGGGTGCTGGAAGTTCTCGTTATTGCCACCACCGTCGCCGAGTTGGGCATACCGAGGCTTATTGCTCTACTCTACATCCCGAGCTTCGACCACAGGCTGCTTATGCTGATGTTGTTGAGTCGCCGATGCAAAAAGAACCCGATTAGTCACGGGAGTTGCCTAGCACTATTATGTTGTCTTGCACCGAGTATGAGTCCTTAGTTCATCCCAACCAGGTGGTGGATTCCTCTGCTCCTACTACTACTTTGGCACATAATTCCTTAGGTAATTTGTCTTGTTTACTCTCTGCTGCACCCACTTCTTGGGTCATAGACTCGGGTGCCACCAATCATATGACCAGTAATTCTAACGTAGTGTATGATATTACCTCTATGTCTCCTAACTCTGTTACACTTGCTGATGGTTCACAGTCTCATATCACTGGTCAAGGGAATATAACTTTGGGTCCCTCTCTTTCTCTCTCATCCGTTTACCATTTACCATCTTTTCCATGTAACCTACTTTATGTTAGTTCCGTTACCAAAGATTTGAACCGCTCCGTGACATTTACCTCTACTCGTTGTGTCTTTTAGGATCCGAGAACCAGACGGATGTTTGGTGGAGGGCATGAGTCAAATGGGCTGTACTACCTAAACAAGGATCTTATTGCTACCGCTGTTCGGAAAAGCACAACCTCTGACCTCTTTCGGATGCATTGTCGTATGGGTCATGCACCGTCCGACATACTTCGTCATTTCTCTCTTATTTCAGAGTCTATGAGTCATATCCAGTGTGATGCCTGTCAATTTGGCAAACATCATCGAGTATCTTTTCCTTTTCGTGTCCAGAGAGGTGTGTCAAGTCCCTTTGAGTTAGTACATCCCGATGTTTGGGGACCGTGTCGTGTCAAAGATATGTCTGGTTACAAGTACTTTGTTACATTTGTGGATGATTATTCCCGTGTAACGTGGTTATATTTAATAAAAGATTGAACTGAAGTTTTTTCCTGTTTTCGTATGTTTTACTTTGAGATTCTCAATCAATACCATGCCTCAATTAAATATCTGCGTTCTGATAATGCCAAAGAATATATGGCTAGTTCCTCTGGTTTTCAATCATTTCTTACATCTCATGGAATTTTGCATCAGACATCTTGTCCTTATACCCCCCAGCAGAACGGGATAGCAGAACGAAAAAATCGACATCTCTTAGATGTTGCTCGTTGTCTACTTTTTCATATGAATCTTCCCAAAATGTTCTGGGGGCATGCTATTCTTACATCATGCTATCTCATAAATCGTCTTCCATCCTCTGTGCTTCATGGCGGTATACCTTTTTCTACTCTCCATCCTACTAGTACACTTTTTTCTTTACCACTCCGTGTGTTTGGATGTATGTGTTTTGTGCATCGTCTTGGTCTTGATCAAGATAAGCTTGATCCACGGTCAGAAAAGTATGTGTTTCTTGGGTACTCTCGAACTCGGAAAGGATACAAGTGCTATAGTCCGGTTAGTCGGAGGTTGTATGTCTCGGCAAATGTAACCTTTTTCGAGGACTAGTCGTATTACTCCTCTACCGACCAACGGGTGACTCCTTCTGAAGATGTTTTGTCCTCCGCCATGACTCCATTATCGCCTATCTCCTTGATGGCGGTGCCTAAGCCGTCACCCGATTTTCAGTTCTTCGACCGAACCTATCAACGACGTCGTTATGTTCAACATGAGGTAGTACGGTCGCCGCCCGCATTGGACATGCATGCTTCTCCACCAATTGATGTCCAGACCTCTTATCTCCCTATTTCTTCCGAGCCCGATTCCACTACAGACATTCCCATTGCATTGCGCAAAGGTACGCGTTCTTGTGTCGGTAAACCCAATTCTCGATTTGCTCCCTATACTGGTTTGTCTAGTCACACACATACCCGTTACCCTCTTTCTCAATTTTTATCCTATGATTGTCTTTCTTCTACATATTCCTCGTTTGTTGCTTCTTTATCTGCTGTATCCGTGCCAAATACTGTTGCGGAAGCTCTTGGCCATCCGAGTTGGCGGCAAGCTATGGAGGATGAAATGTAGGTGCTACGGGATAATGAGACATGGCAGCTTACACCTTTACCCGATGGCAAACAGGTTGTAGGGTGCCGTTGGGTTTTCACGGTAAAATTTCAACCCGATGGTTCCGTTGAGCGTCCGAAGGCACGTCTGGTTGCCAAAGGTTACACCCAAACCTATGGAATTGATTATGATGATACCTTCTCTGCTGTCGCAAAATACCTTCAGTTTGTGTTTTTATCTCTCTTTCTGCTCGATATGGTTGGACTCTTCATCAACTTGATGTCAAGAATGCCTTTCTTCATGGCGACCTAACAGAGGAAGTATATATGGAGCAACCACCGGGGTTTGTTGCTCAGGGGGAGCTTCTCGGTGTTTGTCGCCTACGCAAGGCATTATATGGTTTGAAACAATCTCCTCGTGCCTGGTTTGACCGTTTCGGTGATGCGATTATTTGGTTCGATTTGCAACGTTGTACTGTGGATCATTCTGTGTTTAGCTCCACTTCTCCTAGGGGGTGTGCGCTCCTGGTTGTATATGTGGATGATATTATCATCACTGGTAGTGATTCCGTAGGTATACAAAAGTTGAAACAGTTTTTTACGACAGAGTTCAGCACAAAAGATATGGGTAATTTACGGTATTTCTTGGGCATTGAGGTGGCCTAATCGGGTGATGGTATCTCCTTATCACAGCGGAAATATGTTCTGGATATTCTGAGTGAGGTTGGTTTTCTTGGAGCAAAACCCGTCGATACTCCAATGGATCCTAATGTGAAACTTGATGCGGAACAAGGTGACTTACTTCGTGATCCAAGTAAGTACCAAAGGCTAGTGGGTAAGCTCAACTATTTAATTGTCACTCGACCAAATATTTTTTTTTTTGTCGGCGTGGTTAGTCGGTTTATGAGCGCTCCTTGCACTACACATTGGGAAGCGGTGCTACGTGTTGTTAAGTACTTGAAGGGAGCACCGGGTAAAGGTCTTTTATTCAAAAATCATAGACATCTTAGTATCGTTGGGTACTCTGATGCTGATTGGGCTGGGTGCCCTATTGATAGGAGATCGACTTCTGGCTATTGTGTGTTTTTGGGAGGCAATCTTGTGAGTTGGAAGAGTAAGAAGCAACAAGTTGTATCTCGATCGAATGTAGAGGCGGAATATCGAGTCATGGCTCATTTGACTAGTGAGTTTCTTTGGTTGAGGATGTTATTATCCGAACTCAGCATGCCATCCACGTCTCCCTCAATTACGTGTTGTGATAACCAGTCCGCTCTATCTATTGCCTCAAATCCAGTCTTTCATGAACGCATGAAGCATATTGAAGTAGATTGCCATTTTGTGCGAGAAAAGATTTAGAACAAGGAAATAACACTTCAATACACATGGACCGAGGATCAACCGGCCGATCTTTTCACTAAGTCATTGCGGGGCGGTAGAGTGATTACGTTGTGTAGCAAGTTGGGGCTCTTTGATGTTTATGCACCAATTTGAGGGGGAGTGTTGAAACACTAATTGTTGGGTTATTTGTTAATAAGGGTATTTTAGTCTCTTTAGTTATTTTAAGCACTACATATTGATGTAATCCCTGATTATTGAATAAGAACTTTTCTTCTCTGCTTTCAAGTATAACCAAGATACGTGACGAATCGCGGCCCAATCATATCCACAAACAAAGCATCGAGGTTAAGAGGGACCTGACTCTCTAGTCTATTTTCCGTGACTAGATTACGACCGGGAGAGTTTTCCACCCACATTCTTGCTCAAGATGTTGAAATAGAAGGAAACAATATATGCTTAGATGTTAATGCATAATTTATAGCACCGGAAGACTTAAGAAAATGCAATCGTCGATGAACAAATTGTGTCATGGAATTTGCACCAAAGATCCATGCAGAAGGCTCAACAGCGTCTAAAATTAGACACATCATAGTTGAAAAGGGGAAGCGGTTGCACCATGCAGCAGCTGCCGTATGTAGCCGTTGTCATAAACCAATTGTGAAACTTGTTTCTGGAGGCGATCATTCTCTTTCCATTAACAGTTTGTTCATGGCTGTCAGCTTTCTGTTGACAGTTTGGAGACGGAATGCTTCCTTACGCTGCTTTTCCCGACATCTACATAAAAGGGCTAATTCATCAGTGAGGTACCAGACAGACACAGTATTAAGTTCACGTATACACCCAGACGTACCTCTTATACTATCCACCATAGCAAAATGTACAGCTGTGCTGACATAGAAGAGAAGTTTTTATTTTATTAGAGTAGAAGATGTATTTGCATGAGGGAAGCATGCCGAATTTAGTCTTACATTTTGCAATTGGACCAATTCAGCCCTAAGTCTTTTTGCATTGGTACCAATTCAGTCTATTCGCATTTTTTGGCCGGAACTATAGGACCTTTTTTGGTACTTTTTCCCTGATAATGAATTGCTTCTGCTAGTGATTGCCTTGGACTTCTCAGTTAAGAGCCATTTGAACCGGTTAATGGGATGCTAGACGTCCTTTGTCCCATTGGCTTTTCTTTTCAGAAAAATTAGGAAACGTTTCTGGAAATGGGTTTACAAGTTTCGATGATCTTCTTTTTCCTTTTAATTACAAGAGTTGTGATTTCATTAGGAAGTCGAATTTGAAAACATTAATAAATTAGGAATGTGAATGTTGGCAAATGATTATTAGATGTGGAAATTAACAAATAACCAACTAAATATTGATGAATTCGTATAAAGTCGGCAAGATACTAACGAGTTAAGGGAAAAGTACCAAAAAATTCTAAACCAATTGCAATTGTATCAAGTCCTAAATCTTTTGCATTTGTGTCAATTCAGTCATTCCGGCCAATTTTGGCTGGTCGGCGCTAGTGTGGATAATTTTTAATAACATTTTACAATTTTTGGAATTTTCATTGTTTTATTTTATTTTCTATTTCTTCTTCTTCCAAAGGCAAGGACTGGCGAGATTGACCTCGCTAGCCTCTGAAGAGCTCGCCGTCGCCGGGCGAGGCTGACCTCACCCTCACCCGAAGGGCACGAGCTCGCCGCAGGCTAGCGACCGGCTAGATGAGGAAGAAGAAGAAATAAAAAAGAAGAAAATAGAAAAAGATACCAAAAATTCGAAAATATTAATATATTAGTAAAGATTGTCTACGTCGGCGCTAACGCCCACGTCCGCATTATCTAACGTAGACGTCGGCTCCAACTGTCTAAAGTTGGTTGGAAGGACTGAATTGACACAAATGCAAAATATTTAGGAATATTTAGAATTGAATTGACACAATTATAATAGATTTGTGACTGCTTTTTGGTAATTTTTCGAACAAGTTAAGGGCTTTCTTACCAATTGTTTTTTAAACTTATTTACTTGTTACAGACAGATTTCCCATTTGTTGGCATTTGCTATTATAGCATCGCTTCCACTTTGGATGAACAGAGATTTCCGAAGAGCACTCAAGTTTAGGGCGTGCGTAGCAACACTTCTGCTTTAGAAATCAACTTCATGTCAAAAGTTGATTTTCTATTTCTGGATTGAAGTAAATTTTTTACTTTTTCAAGTGGCTCCAAAAAATACTTTTAGAGCAAAAAAATGCTCTCAAAGTAGAAAAATGAAGTTACGTAACCAAACGAATATCTACTTTAGAAGTGTTGTCAAACCCCCTACTGATTATAGGACAAATCCGGTCAAAATTCAATAACGCCGAAATTTTTTTGTTTCTCTCGAAATTCTAGAGTCCTGTGAAGATAGTCACTAAATTTTTTTAATGAGCATCTTTTCATCTGAAATTGATCAAAATGGTCTCTAAACTGTGGCCAAACATGCAATGTGGCTCCCGAATCTTTAATTGTGCAATATGGACTCTGAATTTTTATTGTATTTAATGTGTTTCATAAACTTTTGATACATATCCTTAAACTACATGAAGTCCTAATGTTGACCCTTAACTTGAATTAATAGAAAGAAGACATTGAATAGTTTCATATAATCTAGGGTTTTCCACAGTTGCCTTGGACTTTGTTCACATGTGCCATTCCTTTAATTTTGAATCCTTGTATTCAACCGTGTCAACCCCGAAAGTAGTTTGAAGTGCCGAAAATTTAGGTGTTGTGGGAACCCTAAATAGCTGAAATATCAATTAACCCTCCATTGGTTCTAAATTATGATCCTCATTGTCTTTTAATTTTGGAGGTTTTGAAGGTTGGACTTCTTGAAACTTAGAGGAGCCAAAGGGAAGGAATTAATGGCAAAGATGGTTTCGAAGGATAATAGGATGATTGCCCTGGGGGTACACTTGTCACATCCAACTGCAGCTAAGGTTCCGTTTGTTTCGCGAAAAATATTTTCTCGAAAAACATTTTCCTTAATTTCCGGTGTTTGGGGGGCGGAAAATGAGTGGTCAACATAAATTATTTTCCGGTCAACAAAAAAACCTTCTAAAGCTATGAAAAATGATTTCCTCATTTTGAGAAAAGGAAAACATTTTTCTCATATTTTCTTCATCCTTTCTTTCACACTCCTTTTCTTTAAAATTATTTTTTTTTTAAATTTGATTTTAAAACTTTTTACAAATTCTATTTTTTATTTTATATTATATTATATATTTTTCTTTCTACTTCTTTTTTCTCCTTCTTCCTCCTTCCTCGGCCTGCTTCCTCAGACTGCTGCTGCTCCTTCCTCTGCCGATAACGGACCTCGGCGATGGTGGCAACCTAGCGAGGCGAGCTCAACACTCGGCGACCACCGGCCTCAAGGGAGGCCAAGCTCGCTGGATCCGGTTGTGCTGGGACGGCCTCGAACGAGCGAGGCGGGCGAACCATTGCTGGCCTCGATTGAGGCTAGGCCAGAAGTCGCCGACCTCGCGTAAGGCCAGGCCAGGCCAGGCTTCGCCGGCCTCGCGTGAGTCCGGGCCAGCGATCATTGGCCTCGAGCGAGGCCGGGCCTTGCTTGCGGCGGGCCATTGTTATGGGCGGCGACCGGCAAAAAACAGTAATTGAAAAAAGAAAAAAAAAAAAAAAAGAAAAAAAAGAAAAGACAAAAGACAAAAAAGGAAAAAGATAAATAATTAAAAATATTACAAAAATTCAATTTTTTAAAAAAATAAAAAAACAGAAAAAGGGAAAACCAAAAAAATTATTGAATGAAGTGCATGGAGGAAAATTAAATCTAATTTTCCATACCAAACAACAGAAAATATTTTCCTAGTCTTTTTAATATTTCAACCAAACACCGGAAAATATAATTATTTTCTTGGAAATTAACTTCCCGGAAAATATTTTCCGGAAATGACTCATTTTTCGTGAAATAAACGGAGCCTAAATCTCTGCAAGCATTCTAACGGCTGAAAGCTTGTGTGGTGTTGGAGAGGCCGGGGAGGAGCCGTCGTCTTCTTCCGGTATCGGTGTCTTCATCTTCTTGATGGTGTTGGTTCTTTTTGGACTCCTGTTTATGACTACATGGATGCCAAGTGGCGCCCAGTGACGCGAATATGCATATGTCCGAGATAGGGCCTTGATCTACTATTAACGGTACCGATAGTTACGTCAAATGGGTAAGTCGGGTCATAAATAGCCAAATCCAAATAGGCCCATTAACCTGTTTATGACCCATTTGTACGTAGTACAAATTTCTTAATCCATACCCGACTCGATCCATACTACAAAAACACTTCTATATCTAATTATTGCGGACAATTTTCATATTTTTTATAATTTAAAAAAATCTGAATTTTCTTCTTTTTATTAATTTTAAAAATATTTTTTTATTTATTTTTTATCTGATTTTTTTATTTATTTTTTAAAAATCTTACTTTTTTTCTTTTATTTCTTCTGAAAACGGGCAAGGGCCGCCAAACACAACCCCCCCGGGCTGCCAATCCCATCGTTATAGACAGCACCACGCATGCGGCCGTAACCCTCGGTCGTACAGCCCCGATCATCACCCCCTCTCGGGGCCGATTGGTTCGATCAAATGGGGGGAATATCTTTCCTTTTGCGTACAAAGACCTAAAACATGTCCGACAGAAATAAGAGTAAAGCACCTAATTGCGTCAGTAATTAACATTGCATTTAGATCCCTACCATTCTTGGATTGCTCTCCATGGATAAAACCGTATACGATTTGGAGGAATCCATGTCAGGGATGTCAGGGATGGATAGAAGACTGTCGAAGCTTTCCACAACTTAAAAGCGCAACGTAGGGCATCCACTACCTCTTAATGCAGAGATTAAAGAACCCCCGGTTCTCTAGATGAATGCCCAGTTCAAGTTGGAGAGAGAATCGGCGAACAGTCGCACCTCGAGTGATCCTGATTCAAAATGCTCTGATTCACGCTCCCGCTGATCGGAACACTGAACTTGACGGCGGACCATCCTAATCTCGAACGCCTCGATTTGAGAGCCTCACATGTATCGGAAGAAGAGGAGGAGGAGAGCGATGGGAAGAACAAGGACAGTGATGCTCGGTTTCAAGATTCAGAGATGTAGATCATAGACCAATACGACCACACATTAAATCGGCGGACGGCGGGCGACCGATAGCCGAGCGGCGGTGGCTGGCGGCATGACCCTGCCCGCTTCGTAAAAAAAAAAAAGTAAAAAGAAAAGTAAAAGTAAAGGTAGAGACCTTTAAATGGGTTGCCTTAAGTGGTTGTAAATGGGTTCATAATAATAGACCCATTTGTAACCCACTTATTTTAGTCTCTTTATTTTGTAGATTCATTATGCTAGCTTGCTAAGTTTGCTGTGACCTATTTATGACCCGTTTAAATACTTGTGCGTTATTAATTGGGTGTTGGCCCCATTTTGACAGGTCTAAGTAGCTATATGAAACCGAACAAAATGAGTATAAAACTCATATATTGAGCCATGTTTAATAGTATGGATCATAAATGAGTTGTATTTAGATTAAAAAATAAGCTTAAGTGAGTCATAATTAGATTACTTATCAAGTTTTAAATGGATTGTATTACCAGGAGTCATAAATAAGTTTATTAATTTTTTTTTATATTTTTTCTACGAAATTCGACGAGGGTCGCGTATTTTATCTCATTCTCTTCTTTCTTTTTCTTTTTTTTTTTCCCTTTTTCCTTATATGCTACCTGTGGCCCACGCCTCCTATTTGTTCTAGGCGGGCGGCGTGAACTCTGATTCAATCCCTCTGCTGAGATGCTCAATTGACTTCTGAACCTTAATAGGAATATTGGTTATCAAAAAATTCTGCACAAGGCTAAGGAACTTTGGATGAACTAATGCGAGTGGGTGTTGCGAATGAATCTTTCCTACGAGGAAACCTCCCTGAAAGGTGGGCTCTTGCAATCAGTCGACAATCACAGGCGACCGTCGAGCTTGCCAAGATCTGGTTGCTGACCGATCATCCGTCACCATTGATCATCGGTTGATCACCGGCTGGCGGAACAAGGAAAATCGATTTCCTAGAGAAACAAATGAGAATTTATTTAAAAAAAAAAAGGGAGTTTTTAAATTGTATTAAATATGAAAGTATTTTAGCAATATAAATGAGGTATATGAATCATTAAATTTGATTTGCATGAAAATGAGTTAAAACGGATTAAATAACTCAATATGGATAACATCATTTTCGACCCGACCCAGGCCAATCTAACAGCAACTCTGGTTCAAGTCCATACGCGAATTATGTTCTCTGCCCCGTGTACTGGCTGAAACCGACAGCCATGCTATGGCTAAATGACAAGATGAGCTACACCGGGATGTGTTTCTGATTGCCAAATATCGGTGAGCAGACATCTCCAAGCAAAAACTATCAATGGCGTCAGCGGCCAGTGTAGACTCTACTTGCGATCACATATCTTCCTTTACAAATTAGGCCATTTGTGCCAGTGTAAACTCTACTGCTTGCTCTATCATCCAGTATTCATTGATTAAAATTACTATATAGTGACATCAATACATTCTAATCATACTCCACCTAAATGATAAGCAAAATCCAACACCCAAGCACCGCAATGCAATCCAATGAACTTTCTGTCTTCCCAAATTTTCATGGGCAATTTCATATTACCAGCGAAAAATGGCACTATCTCGTGAAATCAGTTGCTGTACATAAATATGTACAAAATGTACTAATAACTAAAAGAACCACCATCTTCTGTACAGCTCCATCACTTAAGTAAAACCGCTACCTCTAATTTACCGGTCAGCATCGTAGTTCGGCCAAGCAATGGTTCTGTTTGTCGGAGACCAGAGGTAAGTGCACGCTTCTTCACCACCCCCATTCCTTTATCTACAGCACGTCAGCCATAACCTAAATAATCACAAATTTACACATTCCTTCATACTCGTCTTGTGTGCTATGCAGACTATGAAAGATGGAATGACCCCTGGCCTTCTCTTATGGCATATAAGATCTTCTCCTTCATCTTCTCCTGCAAAATATTGATGTAACCGAACTTTAGCGATGTTCAAACTATTACAAAGAACCGGAAATGAAAACTTAGAATGTCACTTTAGAAGAGTAAGGCGGTAGCTTCAAATAGTTGGCACAAGTCATCACGCTGGGTAGCTCGGCATCTGCAGATTTGCTACAATGCTGCAAAGGCCAATGCAAAAGATACAAGAAAAATTAGGAGACGTATCGAAAGAAAATGAGGAGTCAAGGAAGTATGCGATGGTTTCTCTGAGACCTTCCGCACGATTGTAAGTTTCGGGTTGAGTGATGCTAAACCCCCAGAAGGAAGACGAGGTGCTCCCGTCACAAATTGCAAAAATGACCGCTGCTGCTCCTTATCAAATTCTTGGATGGTTTCCAAAAGCTGAAGATTCACACAATTAAGTTACTTCCTTAGAATTATATAAATTTGCATTAGCAAGTGATGGATTGACCACTTACATAGATGACAGGAGTACTGCTTGCAGTATAACCATGATCGAACTTGATGTGCTCCAAGAGCTCACCGAACTGTTAATAAGGGAAAATGATGTGCCTTCAGTAAGCAAAAGCCCTGCCTGGCGAAGAAATAATCATCTAAAGCTGAGAGACATACCTCCCAAGAATTATTTTCTCCACATAACAAGCGCTCTAATTCGTCCTCGCTGAAAATCTGAAGATTCTTAATGGGGAAAACCTGAAAAGGAACAGACTCAATACTTTTTCCTGGTAAGACAGGCAAAATTGATAATGTTTAAACCTGTTTACAACATAACAGGTACTCCCCGAATACGTTTGAAACATAACAGGAGCACATGAACAGACCACAACAAACTCCGCCAATTATATCCAAAGAAAAATGCATCTCAGTAAGGTACGCAAACTCTATGCTCTATAATCTGGAAGCCTTTTGAAATTGTAAGCTGCAACCTATCCTAAATTACATTGCTTCAAGAAGCATGTAAAACAATTAAGTTTGCTCCATGCCACTTCTATAACTATTAACATCACAGAAGAAGTGAAAAGGTTGAATAAGAAAGAACATCTATAATAAGTTTAACACAATACTCGTCAGTAAATTCTCTCCAAAAATTCAAGTGCCGCTCTCTCCAAAAATTCTCCTAATATTGCTATCAGTATCAACTAAATCCACCAAAAGAGCCAATAGTTAACTAATCTTTTCACCAAAGGCACAATTTTTGACTACCTGATTAAATCCAGATTTGAAGGCCTCTACTTGTCTTGAAATTCCCGAATTTGTGGTAGCATCCACAACAAAGGAGACGTAATCCTCCAGATTGGTCATATTTACCTGGAATAACATGAAATAAGGCTCAATTTGGTACCTTCAATGTAGAATCAAAAGAAATAGCATGTGCTCACAATAAGGGCTGTACCATCTTATGGTCAGGTCCAGATGAAAGCACATAATTAGGATAACCAGGAACAGTGAAATCCAGGCAAAGATCCTCCACAGTGATATTCCTAAAGCAGAAGTCATTTTTTAGGGTTGAGCTTTCTCTATGAACAGATTCCAGAAACTTCTTCCTGTCAACTAGAGCCTGGAACTCTAGCAGAGTCCTACCAAGCTCAGGATCAAATGAGGGGATGTCATACAAAGTAAGGCCCTTCAAGAAAACAAAGCACAACACAATGTAGTGTCAATAGATAATCGCCAGGAGATAATCATCAGATGAGAGAATTGACGGTAAGTCCCATGTAAGTGTAACTGTGTCCTACCTGTCCAATAATTAGTTTATAAAACGCTTTAGACAAATGAAGATCCAAGACCCTCCCATCTTGAAGAGCTTTTGCCACAAGCTTCCCAAGCAGTATGAACCTGTTAATAACTTCCGCAAACTCTAGATTTTCAGATATACATAAAGCAGGAGCCCAGGGGCCGGGAAAATGCCCAAAAGGAGAGAGAATCATTTCTGACCCATGCGTTTCCATAACCTTGCTGGACGAAGAACCATGATCCTCTCTCCACATACCAAGGCCGGGCTTCTGAAACTCATGACTGATTAAGGTGTAAAACTCCAATGTGGGACCAAGACCAGTACCGACTTCATCATCGAATTCAACTTCAAGGGCAACTCTCTGACGCGCATACAAATCCATCATCTGGACAGCAGAGTCCATAATATGATCTCTATGTACTAAAAACTTCTTTCGCACCAAGCCACTCGCACTTCGCCTTCTATCACTCAAAGCACTTGTACTACTATGAGATGGGGGATCAGGTTGAATTTGGAGCTGACCAAAAGCAGACAAGTGAAAGTACTTGTGTCGTGCCTCAAAACTGAATAAAAAGGGGCATGAATCCATTAGTTGGTTACACCATGAAGGCAGACCACCAGTTGAAACAGCTAAGGAATCCCGCATTTGTTGTTCTAATTTCTCCGTCAACTTGCTGCTTACAAACTCATTCTGCAGGACCAAGGGAGCCATTACCTTAAGATCATCTAAGTCGTCCATTCTTCCTTCCGCAAAAGCAGCCATTCTTTCAAAAGACATCAGTTGAAATGCTTGTCTGTTCATTGCTTCCATACTTTTTAACAAGACTATGATGTCGTAGACAGGACTGGGCTTCTCCAAGTCCGAAACGAGTTTACCAGCAAATAAGTCAGAGGAAAACTGTATACCTTGCATAAAGACCCCTGTTTTATCCAACAGAGGCAAGTTTCTACCTGAGAATGGGCATTCTTGAGAATATACTGGTCTAGGTTCAGCAGCCCTTCTATATGTTAGTGTATAGACCTGACTCCACAACTTTGAACTGGCAATCATCTCATTTCCCACTTTTATTTGTTGTTGAAGAACAGCTTGATAGAGGGAAAGCGTTCTATCAATCTGTTGCCCATCCAAGTAAAACAACAATTTTGGCAAAGGAATGTCATCTTCAGAGGATGGACTTTGAGTTGACTTATTATTAATATCTGCCTCAGTTTTGGATTGTGAGACCTAAGATACAAATAGAGCCATGTCAATGTAAATTAGACATGCAACACAGCAGACAAAAGGATATAAACCATCAAACTATGACAATCTGGGCCTATGGCCAGCTTAGAATATCCTGAATGAGCAGTAGTTCATTCAAAAGACTGCAGCCAAACCAAATATAATATCAACAACAGGACACATTCACAATCATCCCAAGTCAAAAGAAATGTTACTTCAACATTGTTACATGACAAGACTATAATAACTGGAAATGAAAACAAAAAAATTTACCGCAGAATCCTGTTCATCAGAAGTTTCACCAGGATTTGACTGTCGTCCTACATCTGGTTGATCAGGTATAGACTTTGATAAGTTGGCTTCACCTTGTTGCAGGTCTTGTAAAGCAGTGGACATACCATGAAATTCCATATTCTCAGAACTTTCGCCACAAGTAAGATTTGCATTTATTGGCAACTTCAGAGGTAGGTTTTCCTCTTCAACAAGTGTATTTTTCTCCACGGTCTCACTTTTCTTGACCTTGGGATATAAAAACCCTTCAATGGCATTCAAAGGTGTGAAAGGATCAACTGTTATAACATCCTGAGAATAATCACATAGGCATTCCTCCCCTTCTCCCCTCACAAAGTGAACTCTTAGACATGGATGTGATACGCAGCGTCCATTGGGGACCATAGCAAAGGAGTTTCTTTGCTTGGTTGAGTTGTTTATAATGACAGGAAAGTTTTCCAGTGAGGACAGTGCACTTTGCAGTTTCCTTATCAAAACCACCATGGGCACATCCCCATGAAGAGAATCCAAGGGAGTAAGTACTAACCTTCCAAAAACTCTAAGTCGTTTCTCAATGACAAACAAATGACCAACTTTGCCATCCAGTTCAACCGTATCACATGTTGACAAGCCACTGGATAGGTAATTCACTAAAGATTTAACAACACCGCTCTCAATAAATTCAAAAGTGGAAATGGGTTCACTACCGTTGAGCTTCACTGCTATTTGATGCACAACAGAATGAAACTTCTCCTCGTGCTGTAAAGAGGATTCATCATTGGACTCATTCATCAGATCATTTATTGAAACAGCAAACATTTTAAGCATTTGAAGAATATCAGTCAGAGCTTCTTCAGAATCACAAAGCTCTGGAGAGAAAAAGCTAGTTCTTATGTCCTTTGCCCGTTGATGAACAGTATCCAGAGCAAGCTTGCAAGTTCCTGTTTCCGAAGCCGAAGGAGAATGACCATTTTCGAAGGCATAACATAAGCATCTCAGCACTCCCTTGTTAGCTGGCTTTTGACTGGAATCAACTGACAGTTGATTGCCACTAAAGACCGGAAACAATCTATGCGAGCATTTTTCTGGTGTTATTAGCGCATCAATAGCAAAAAAGACACCTTCCTTGATGAAAGACTTCAAGCACATATCACCAAGCTTTTGCAAGCTTGACTCAGCAATTTGAAGGGCTATATCCAATACGTGGTAATCCTTGCGCGTAAACACTCCCGCTAAAAAGCTGAATTACCATGACAATGATAAGCAAATTAAAAGAGGCACATTTCATATTTAAGCGAGCTTGGTGTGTTGATGGCATTATAAACAAGAGATCGGTTACCTGACTCTTCACTGTGCTTGTGCTTTGTACACATGTTAAGTAGTGAGAAAAAAGCTAGATTACCTTGGAAAATTAGAGTCTGTAAGCACTTCAGCAAGAATATCCGATGTGCTCAGAGATAACAAGTTGTTGATGATTATTAAGCAACCATAGCAAACGTGTATGTTTGCGCCAGAATTAACCACCTGCAAGAAGAGTGAACATCCTCAAAGCACCGATAAAAGGAGTAGCAGTACCTTTTTATTGATAGAGATGACCAACCTGAATCAGTAATGGAAGTACGTCCATTCCAAACATCCGTAGAAAACCAGGGTTACTGCATAAAAAAGCTACCTTTTCAGATACATGCTGACAATCCTGATTATTGGCCAGTGTGGGAAGGAGCTCATATAGCAACTTCAGAACTTCTTGTACCTGAAGGATAAAAAGAGCAGGCCCAGTCAGCTACTCTATATCTATATCTCTCGAAAACCCATGAAGAGCAGGGACAGTCAGCTACATTCCATCAATAAATCACTCTGGACAATCCCATGAGGGAGCATTGATTGACATAATAAGGATAACAATCCACAACTAGCACCGTCTTTATCCTACTTAAAAGTCGTGTTAAATGAACAAAAAAAAAAGTCGTGTTAAAAAATCCAATGTTCAGATGGCCATCACTATGGATTATTGGAAGTGAAGAAATATCAGGAAAATACCATCGGCGGATGTATAAAACTTTATATACTTAATGGAGGCACCTCTTAACCTTTAAGGAGAAACCCAAGTAAACTGCTTGAATAGCGGCAAATAAATGCAGGTTATTTCAACCTGCCATCAGGATTTGCATAAGCACTAGCCTTTTTTAACGATTTTATAGTAACAATTAATATTGAATAAGTTTTTTTGTCAAACAATCCATTTAATTAACAGGAAATTCAACATAAGGTCTAAAATAAATGACAGTTAGTCAAGTTAATTTTCCATCAAAGTTTTCAGCAAGTGAAAACTGATATAAAACAGACATGCTCAGACTATCCATAAAATGCAGGTTGCCTTTTGCAATTTAAAAAATGATTTCTCTATCTAGCATAGTGCAAAGAGCTACTCGTTGGACCCAAATTTCCCCTCCAAGTGAAACGGTAACTTGACCCAAATTACCCTTCTAAGTGACCAAGGGTGAAACACTCGGTAAAATCAGAAATTTGTATCCAAAGATTTCCTACATGATGCATAGCTTAGTTAAGAGGAGGCTTCTAGATGTACTACCCAAAAGTAACCATAATCGTTATCCATTCTGCAATACACTCCATCATGTAAAGTTGTCAAGTGTCACAATTAAAGTATGTTTCATGCATAGATGCAGTGCAAGTCAGGCTCACAGCAAAATTATCTCACAGAGAAATGTCACAAGCCTCACTCAAAGCCCTTCAGGCACAACTCCTTTCATTTTATCTTTGCTAATACATCCACAGGACCACTGGAACACTAACATCAAGGTTCCTAATTTCACCCGAGTCAAATAAATTCTATGCACATTTCTTTGCTCAGCTTGTGACTTAAAACGGGTAAAATCAGAAAGAGGCTGGTCAGATCAGTGCATATTATTACACAATCCCTGTAAATCCTATCCTATGAATCTGATCAGACAATTCACCAAGATTGGGTCATTTGAGACTCAATCTGGTAATCAGATAACAAAGGAGCTGGTGGTGGAACCTTAGGTAAAATCCTTGTGAAATTGTAAAAATAGCAACAACAATGCTGAATACAGTGTCAGAAAACCTGAATACAGTGTCCATCAGGCAGATGAGGAGATGACACTCCATGAGGAACATCGTAAGTAGCCAATATATCCTTCAGAATGACGCATATCTTAAGCTCATACAGAGTTCTGAAACCAAGATACGAACCAGAAGAAAGTTTAACAAGCATCCCGATAATTCCCTGCAAAACAAATTGGAAAGAAAAATCAAATTTGGGTGCAATATGCTGTTTAGAAATGTGAGATAATTACATTTTGACCAAAAAAACCAAAATAACTACATACATTATAAACTGACAGGGACAAAGTGGTCCCGCTATTTAAGTTGATAAGACGTAGGGATTGGTTGATCATCCCATGCTTGCACAATTCATCCAACTTCTCTGGGTTCTGACTAACTCTCTCTGTTATTTTAGTCAAGCAGAATGCCACGCTTTCAACAAGCTGCATCATAATTTCATAAAAGGAAAGTGATTAAAATTTGAAAAGCCGTCAACTGAATTGTGACTCAAGTACATAAAACTTCTCACAAACCTGTTGATCCTCATATTGAAGAAGGTTGCAGAGAATAGGAACAGCATCCATGAAAAGTGAAGGGCAATCAGATGGAAGTTTCCTACAGATATTCCCGACAACAGAGAGAGCAACTCGCTGGAAGGGACAAAACAAAAAATGCCATTATATGTGCAAAGACTAAGATATCGACTACAAAACCGATGCAGGTTATGAAAACAATAGGAGAATCAACTAGCAGCAATAAGCACAGAAATAATAGTACCTGCACGCTCGTTGAAAAGAAATCAATAAATTTAAGCACAGCCACAATAGCACCACCCTCTAAACAGGCAAGCGGTTGATCTCGAGATATTTTCTCCAAGGCTTGCAAACACTATAATGAAAATTACACTGATCAAATTTCATCCCATAAGATCCCCTGGATCACAAACAAATAAAATGGAGCACAAACATATATTTTTCACAAGGACAATTATAAAGCAAACATGCAATTTACCTGTTCAGCAACATCCAAGTCCTCAATTGCCATCAATCGATGGCAAATAGCAGGAACTGCATCATGCCTAACTAGGAATGCCGATGATCGAGGAAATACATCGCAAAGATAAGTTATAGCCCTTGCAGCCAATAGCATCATATCTGGATTGCTATCATGCATTGCAAATTTTACAAGAATTGGAGAGAATGCATCAGCCAGCATGCCTGAAAGTGAATCCTCTGTACAGAATGACAGAACTTCGCATAGCTCGGTAAGCACAGCTAATTGCCCCGAAGGTTCAGTTTCATCAGTCAAGCTCGATAAAATCTTCTTGAACTTGGAATGGTCACCAGATGACCGACTCCTATGGTATTCACGGAGACCCCCATACCGGGGGTCTACATCATCAGAATCACAAGACCCACAAGTCGAACCTTTTTCTGCTTCACCCTCACTGGATGCCGAAGCAGTGGAGGCAGTATCCATGTCCGTTTCATGGGATTCCAATCTTGAGCTGGTAGACTCTAACTGGTTCTCCATTGGTGAGCTTGAAGAACTCGGTCTAAAATCCAGTGAACTACAAGCACGCTTATCAGCAGGAAAATCCTCAACTACTTCAGTTCGCTTTTGGCCACGGTTCCCCATTGATGAATCCAGTATCCAGAGACAGTGGAGCTCCTGCTTCATTAAAACTTGCAATGAGATCAACGTAAACCATCCCAAAAAAAGAAACAAAAGTACTAATCAATCAATGCCGCTAAAACGTCGTTGTCCAATATAAGAGTAACCAAAATTTTCCACTCCGGCGAATTTCATAGACCAGACACGCAGTGTCAAAATCGCCCATCAAAACTTAATTCTCACAAGTTAGAACCTCAAAAAAGATCACCTTTGGAAATAATGTGAGGGAGGAAGAACTATACTAGTGCTGAATTTCTCAGCGAGTGAAAGAGAACACAATCTCTCTCGTTCTAAGTTCACAGTACTACACCAACCCAAAACAAAAACAAGTAACAAAAGGACAGAGGAGCAGAGGGTGCAGAAACACAATCAAACAGGGCCTCGTTCCGACATTAAAGAACCACCGAGATTCATCAGTACCTCTCGGGACCATCGACAGAGTAATCATCATCATCATCATCATGATCATCATCATCATCATCACTTAGGATATTCACGGATATGCAGGCAGATTCTACTTCACATATCAACCAACACCCAAAAACCAAAAAAAGCTAAAAACGGAAGAGAATCGGATCCCAGAGAGAGACAGAGGCGAGGAGATCGCAGCGATCAGCTCAGATTTTTCTCAACCAGGGGTCAAGAAAAATTCGATCGAACACGAGGGAGTGCCTCCGTTTTCAAGTGTTACCTAGTATAGTCGATTGATTACGGGTCTCCGACAGATTACGAAGACCTTAAATTTACACAACCAAAATGGAAACCTAATCTCTATCGGATTTCGTGTTTCCGAGATTGATTCTCCTCCTCCTTCTTCTCCTTCTTCTTCTTCTTCTTCTTCGTCGTTCGTCGTCTCCGCCACCGACTTTGCTTCGGTTTGCTGATACCTTAAAACATTTCCATGAATATAGATATATATATTTCTATTTATATTATAATATATGGAGAGAGAGAGAGAGAGAGAGAGAGAGAGAGAGTTCATATTAATCTGTTGTGCAGAAGCATTTAAAAAGGGGAAAATTTCAGAAAAGGGCTCAAAGTCCCTTCATTTTCTCAAAAAAGGGCCTATAGTGGACGTTGATTCAAAGAAGGGCCTCAAGTGCCCAACTTTATTTCAAAGAAGGGCCTGAGGCCGCCGGCCGGTGAGTATGTACTGTTTCCGGCGCCTGAAATAAGGGCATTGTTGTCCAAAAAAATTTAAATTAAAGAAAGACCCAAAACACTAAAATTAAAAATCACAGGCGGAACAAGGGCATATTTCTGGCGTTTTCTTCTTCTCTTCAACCCATGCCCATCAACGGCCAGGGAGCTGAGGGCGTGCAACGAGGCAGCAACGTGGGACGAGGGGGTGGCGACGCTGAAGGCATGCGACCGGGTGGCAACGGCGACCTTCAAAGGTGAGGATTTTGAAAGAAATTAAAAGATTCCTCCTCCTAGGGTTCACGCAAAGCTTTCGCCCCCAATTCAAAAATTGTCTCGATTGTGTCTGCCGTTTTACCTCTGCGACTCGGGTGAGGTCCGGTGGCTTTGGTGATGTGCGACTAGACGGCGGTTTTGCAGCGGGAAAGAAAGCTCCGACCCCTAAGCCGACCATGGCCGATTCGAAGGTGGAGACGCTGTGCGACATGCTAGGAGGGCGAAGGCTTTCCATGAACCCTAAGAAGAGAAATTTTTTAATTTCTTTCAGAATCCCTCACCTTTGAAGGTCGCCGCCGCTGCCATAGCTTGGACGTACGCCCCCGGTGCCGCCGCGTCAGGTAGGACGCAGGCCGTCGCTCGGTCGCTCACGGCCACTCCTTGTCCTTTTTTTTTTTTTTTTTTGGTCGAAGCCACTCCTTGTCCTTGACGAACGTGGTTTGGGGAAGCAAAGAAGACAGCGTGGGGTTTTGGTTTTTAGCTTGAGTTTTGGGTCTCCCTTTAATTCAATTTTTTTCAGACAACCATGCCCTTGTTCAATCGCCTGAAACAGTACATACTCTATAGCCGGCGATCTTAGGCCCTTCATTGAAATAAAATTGGGCCCTTCATTGAAATAAAATTGGGCCCTTCATTGAAATAAAATTGGGCACTTCGGGCCCTCCTTTGAATCAATGTCCACTACAGGCCCTTTTTTGAGAAAATACAGGGACTTTGAGCCCTTTTTTGAAATTTTCCCTTTAAAAAGCTTCGTCGTCGAGAGGGAATTATCCTATCCATCCGTGCCTAGCGTAAACATATATTTGGCTAGCTCTTTCTAACCGTTAGATGCGATCCAGACCGATTTGTTGACGTCCGATCTGTGTATTTCGTGGGACTTTGTATTACAGTCCGATCTAGCGCAAGAAGCTTGGGCCTCACGGGTCGATCGATTATGATAAGCTGCATACATCCCCCGGTGCGCTGAACTGCATGTAATTTTGTGCAAAAGCCAGGCATCCGCAAATGAAGATTAAATGTATTCAGAAAAATTATTTTGAATTATATTTTAGAATAGAGACACATTTTTAGGGGACAATTCAATTGTTAATCTTTTAAATTATAAAATTTTTCGATTATTTGAAGTATATTATCCTCGTTCAAATTGATAGAAATGAGATTTCAGGAGCCTAAATTTTGTAAAAGTGAGGGTTAAAATCCTCTTTTGTTATATTTTAAGTTCGGTAGTGATAACAAGTGGCAAAAGCTTTAAAGAACTGAAGATATGACAATACATGTTATTGTAACGAATTTATCATTTATCACTAAGATTTTGTGTCGTGGTTCGCCATTTAAGATTTTGTTTAAACTGCATTAAATTATATGTTTGCGTTCTTTAAATTGTCACCGTATCTCTATATGTATCTATAACATATCATATAAATAGATAGGATCTTATCAAATTCCGAAAATCTTTGGACTTTCTTTCTATATTTTTTACATGTTTTCCTCTTGAATGTACAAGTTTTAGGGGTATTGGATACTAGTATAAGAACAAGGAGCACGTGTCTTGCGTGTGAAGAGAAATAGTAAGAAAAATCAAACTCTTAAAGAATAAAATAGTACATTGAGATTTTGATCCTTTTTCTTGATTTAATTTTGATTTTCGTAAATAGAAAAGATGAAAGATTCATGGAATACTTGACAATTGTTTTGAATTCAAATTCAAAAGGTAAGGGATTCATCAATTATTTGCTGGTCATTGGTTACGATTTTGTTCATCTATAATTATGTCATGTGGTATCTTAAATATTATCTTGAGTTTTACAAAAAAATTTCTCGTAAAAGTTTGAGGTTGAAGTGATCATTTTCAGTTTAATTTCATATAAAGATCGATCGTCACGTTAGTTATTTTTTCAAATTGATGCATTTTGGATTAAGATTTCCACATGCAACCGAAGAAAGAAATCATAACATTTTTAGGTATGTTTGGCAGTGATTTGGATCCAAAAAAGTAATTCTGATTAGAATTATATTTTTCGATTATGTTCTCATGATGATTTTTAGAGAATTCAAACACGTTTGGTAATTACATAAAATTTATGTTCTCGAAATAGAAATACATTTGGTAGCTACACAAAATTTCTATTCTCGGAAACAACCAGACGGCGAGAATTTTTTTAAAATTTTTCAATTTTTTCAATTTTTTTTAAAATTTAAAATTTTAAAATTTTTTAAAAATTTTTTAAATTCTCCCCCCCAATTTAAATTTTTTAATTCCCCCTTTAAAATTTTTAAGTTTTTTTTTTGTTAAATGTTAAAGCTTATTTTTAAATTTAAATTTTAAAAAATTAGTTGTTAGTAAATTTTCAAATCTAATTTTAATTTTTTTAAAGTTCAAAAGTCTAGAAGCCCACGTGCATGTAATCTTTTTAAAAGAACTGATATTTTTTTTTTTTTTTTTGTGATTTTCAAAAGGGATTTTTTTTAGAATCATCTTTTTTTTATTTTATTTTTGTTTTTGCTCCAAAAGCATTTCCGAAACAAAATCATAATCATAATCAGAATCAGAATCAGAATCATTTACATTATCAAACATGTTTCTTATCCTTTTTTTTGTTTCGGGAATAGAATCGGAAAATCAAAATCCTTGCCAAAATATAAAGATATGTCAACTTTGTCAATTACCGAATTTACCCCCTCACATTTAATTTGTTTAAGATAAGACATCAATGAACATAAGAGAACAATTTAGGTAGTTATGATTCTTAAAAGGATTTTATATCCATATTGCATTAAATAATTGATAGACAGACAAACAGATTGAGAGATAGATACATCGATAACTTCAGTTCGTACCTTAAAAAAAATGCATAATTGAAGTTCATAAATTTGCTCGTCATGTAAATCTATGTTTATTTGAGGTTGTTTTTGACGTTTTTGTGATCAAAGTTAAAACTCAAAATGCCAACATGCTTTGATTTCTAAAGTAGAGTGAATGTGCCAAAAAATGTCCATAGCATTAGGCCCTAGGAAGCATATTTCACAATGACTAACCTACTTGTTACCATCAAAAGAGTGCGCAGTCGCACGCTGCTCATGCCAAAAAGTGAATTTTTTTCTAAATATCCCCTTATATGATAGAAAATCTAAATAAGGATTTCTTCATATTTGGCCCTTCAAAATAGTCTCATCTCTCTCGATAGCCCCAAATTGAATGAAATAGTCCCCAAATTGATCTTATTCGTCCAAGCCCTAATCTACTCAGAATCCAAGGAAAAAAATTCGAGGTCATTGCGACTCTAAAAAGCTTGGTGGAGATAATTGGAATTCCAAATTTTGCCTAAGCAAGCATAAATTGCCAAATCGAAGAATGCGACCGAAAGAATGAGGGCGCCAATGTATGAATCAAGTGGCATAACTCCTAATGAACTCGAGTCGAAGCTAAACTGTTATTGTGGCCTTCAATGACCAAACCTCCAGCACACAAAATGTAGAAAGCAAACAAATCCAAGAATGTGATCTTTTTGCGGTCGTTTAAGTTTGGCCTTCACTTCACTCGTAAGCTGTGGGCGGTTCGAAACCCATGATTTTCTTCTCCAGCAGCTGCAACATGCTACCGATGAGTTGTTCTACCCTGATCTAATTGAGGTCGGGAAAAAGTACACTAAAAGTGTCATAATTTTTGTACGATGTTCACTTGAGTGTCATAACTTTCAAAACGTTCACTTAAGTATCATAACTTTCAAAAATCGTTCACTTAAGTGCCATGTTGACGTGGATACCGAAAAAGCCGACGTGATAGCCAGAAAACCGACGTGGCTCACCGGAAAGATGACGTGGCACGCCGGAAAGCCGACGTGGCACGTCGAAAAAGTTACTATAGCACTCAAGTGAACGATTTTGCTCCGATATGACACTCAAGTGGACAATTTTTTAAAATTATGGCACTTAAGTGTATGTTTTGAAAGTTATGGCACTTAAATGCACGTTTTGAAAGTTATGGCACTCAAGTAAACGTCATACACAAGTTATGACACTCATGGTGTACTTATCCCTTGAGGTCGTGCATCGGTCTAATGCTAGGAGTTTGGAACTGTGAACTTTTAAACTTCGCGAAAGATTAGGTTTTTTTCAAAATATAGTTCCGTTTATTTCGCGAGAAATAACTTATTTAAAAAATATTTTTTAAAAAATGATCGCTTGTATCGCTTAAAAAAAAATCAATTAATGGAAAATGTTTTCTAAAACAAACAATTTTAAAATGAGTAAATTAGTCAGGTTATCATTTTCCGTCCCTCAATCCGAAAATAATTAATAAAGAAACTTAATTACACTAATTCGACAAGTTTCGAGTTTTGATTATACTTTTTTCTTACGTACTAACATTCAATTGCAATCTCTCGATATATTTTAAGATTTTTAGTACACTTATTTCGAATTTATTTTGTTAGGTCAAAAAGACGTTACAGAAACCTTACTTTTTTTTTTTGTTCTTGTCACCAAATACGTTTTTAATTATCTCCTTACTGTTTTGCTCGACCCCACGGAAATCTTCTCCATCGCCACCTCCAATCAATTCTTCTCCATCATTCAACTGACTCACCAACAATGCCGCTTCCATCCTCTCTATCGTTATTATTGTTTTTTCCCCAAAAGGAGAGTCACAGCAATTGTTCTAGAAGTTTCAAATAACAACTAATAATGGTAAGCTATTAATTTTACAATCGAAAAAATAAAAATAAAAACAAACATGCAAATAATAATATTAAGAGTTAAAACCACGAAAAATCACAAATTAATACACATATGATAAATTTGTCCAAACTAATTTTTTGACCACAAAATATCCCAAACCGATACTCGCATGACAAATTTACCATCCGTTAGCTTTCCGTTAAATCTTATCATCAAATTGTTAAGTTAGATGATACGTGGCAATTGACTGGTAAATGAGTTTGGGATTTTTACCCCTTTTTTTTTTGTTATAAGTGTATCAATATGGGGCTTTCCGTGGTATTAACCCAATCTTACGAAAGCTAACGGAGGGTAAATTTGTTACAAGTATATCAATTTGAAATTTTTTGTGGTAAAAAAATTAGTTTAATGTAAATTTATCACATGTATACCAGCTTGAGATTTTTCGTGGTATTAACCCTGGTATTAATAACTTCAACATAACAATAATACTAATAATGAAATCATTATCATTATTTACAGGGGAAAATGGTATGTTCAAAAGTTCCGATAATATATGGATATAAATGTTGTTAGCCTCACACACAACACCTTAAATGCATGTGCTCAACACGGCACCACTCAGCATAACCACGATCATACCAAAGGCTTAAGCGATAGAACTGATATAACAACAGTGGCCCAACGTACGCAAAAGGAGGAGATCAATGCGCCCTCATCTTTCATGGAAGTGGACCCACGAACAACACCACCTGTGCACACGGGGAGCGTCGGGGGACTGCGTTTTTGTTGATAGGCCTCCTCCTTCTTCTTTTTTTAATAAGGGAGAGAAGCTAGCACATGCTCGCATAGGCAAGTAGACCCGTTAAACAGGTGGACCGAGTCAAGTCGAGTCGAAAATGGTTTGACCCAAATAGACCCAATTTATATGCAATACAAATTTAGGGATCCACACCAAACTTTTTTCCGACCCGTATTTCTAAAACACTTTCATATGTATCGCGATCTAGGAAATCTCCTACCCAAATTAAAGTGAGAGTACGTAGTGAGCGAGCACGAGATTGAATGAGGATGAGAGAGAATGAAGAGAGAGCCATAGAGGTGCGTTGAGTCTAACTAAGTTGTAAACTCATTCATGATCCATTTATGACACATTTAACATGCATATCATGTTTCAAACCAAAAAAAAAAAACATTGTAATATTTTTATGACTTATTTGTTGAATATAACTAATTCATATAGTGAGACATCATTATATATGTGTTAAGAAATGGGTTTATGACTTATTTTGAACACACAAGGCACGCCCGCAAAGAAGGTCTAGACGGGGTCATCTCTATGGTCATGCTTACATGAAAAAAAAAAAAAAAAAGAAGAATAAGCTGTGCACACCCAAGCCATATGAGGCCAAGTCCCTTTCTTTTTCTAAGTTTTTTATAACCATAAAGGGAGATTAGCGTTGCCCTGACTTGTTCCGATTGTCACGGCACGGGGTAAGCCTCCCAACGGATGCTAGGAAGACCTCACCCCCTACCTTTTTAGCAAGTAAGCTTTCAGGATGGAGTTGGTCAAAAGTTTTCTTTTCCGAACGAGTGCCCGCTAATACAAATTGGCTCTTATGGGCTCTCAGCAGTGATTTCAACCTTCGCCGTGTCCAAAAAGAAGGTAGCATGTTAGGGCTCACATTTTGGACACGACCGTTTACATGTCAGTGCCTGCCGTCCACGGCATATGGTTCAGCTTGTTTATGTTATAAATAAGTGAACTTGAACACAAACAACAATTTTGCAATGTGGAGATTGACTTCTGTACCACAATTATAGCATACTCTTATGCAAACCGTACCGATCATGCCGACATGACTCCTTCACATACATCCGGACACGTTTATACACATTTGAATACATTTTTACCCGGTTTATATGGAGTACATTCGCCAAAACATTTAATGACATGACTACAACAGAAAGTCATAGATTGTCGCCCATAATCACAGAATCTAGCTATTAGCTACAAAGATCGATTGATCAGCAAATAACTAGTCATTACGGTCAGTATTTAAAAAAATGTTGCCCATCTTTCAGCCACACGTCTCTCGATCAACTAGGATTGACTTTCTAACATGATAAATCGCATTGAAAAAATAGCACAATAGCTCATTACCAAACCGAAAGATGTATTGGCCAAACAATACGTCACTCCAGCAAGCTCGCAGAACGCTTAGCCGTTCATAGGGAGCTAGACGTTCCAACCTCATTCTCAAGGGAAAAGTACAAAATCCAAACTCAAATCATCATCGCGACAACACTCATTTACTAGAGGAACGCTTCTCTGACATTTTGGAATTGATGACTCGATCACATACAAATATAATGCAATTGCACTGTATGATCTGAATTGGATTCGGGATTATACACTCAGACCTCGACATTGTCATCTAAACATGGACGCGCATACCAATTGGTCACAAGTTTCTAACTCAGGAACACACAAGACAGCTCCGACAAAACAGAGCTAAAACGAAACTTCATTCTCGTCCTCATCGGGTGCCCAATCTAAATGGCAATAAGATAAATACTTGCAGGGGTTACCTTTCTACATTATCAAGTAAATCTAAACCAGACATATATCAGGCCGAAAGCAAATATGATGCAGATGCTAAAATATACAGCCCATTGGAAAACGACTCCAAATGAACACAATTGACAGAGACCACCCTAAATCGTCCACAGCACATTGTACAAATATCTTGATGCCAAGATGAGTTGAACCCTCAGAATGAGTGATGATTTCTTCATCTCATGCAACAGGACTGGAACACATGATTATTCTGCGCCATGCATCGGAAGCGCAGGATGGTGAACCTATGGAAAACACCCAAGGAACAAAATCATAATGAGGAAGTGGAAAGTACTCTTTCAATGTACGAATAGTTTATAACTCAATCACCAGTTATCTTTCAAGAGACACAAATAGAAGAGGTGGTAGCAACAGCCAATCTCACGACGGATTTTCACTAAAAATGAAGTGGTTCCAAGCGTGTGTCATGAAAATACACAACTTGATAAGACTCCAGACGCATTTCACCTTGTGGACATCAATTATGCGGATTAGCATTATATTTTCAAATACCAAATAATCACGTCACAAGTTTCAAATCTAGCAAACATCCTTTATAGAGCAAAAATGATAGTAAAGTAGTTTAAATGATAAAATTAGAACATTAAAAATTAATGATCTCTACTTGCAAGCGAGATCCAAGAATAAAATAAGAAATGGTCTCTCCGACGCATAAATGGTCGTGAGTTTGCGTTCTCATCATCTTTTGTAAAATCAAGTCCACCATGAAGTCGGTTGATTAACCAAGAGGAGGTAGGATCCATTTCTCCTCAAAAACATTCTTTAAAAAGATCGATCTATCTAATTAATTGTTCAAAAAGTAGATTCAAGGTTTATGGGCTGTTAAGAATAGGAAGGAATAAACGCGTGAAGTTTTCTTATAGAATATGAGTCATTTATATCAAAATAGACTGGTCTTAGTTACTTGTTCTATGGATATAAGTTATCATAATACACAATAATAATTGATTTTATTGTAAGAAACCTTACTGCTATGCTAATAAAGCAACAATATTTGGGTGGTCTTTGTTCATCTAATTTGTCTATGAAGTTCCATTTTAGGAAAACCTCTATTATAACCTAATTTAAGACTATTGTGACACTTAGCTATTCTCCCACTACACAGCTTTCTCTGTTACTATTCTCTGAACCACCCATTCATTTCAAATTTTTCCATTACTATCCGACTCTCTCAACCATCCACCCAGGGTCCTTGTCTTTGGAACATAAATATGTATGCCCTCTTACTACTTTCATCGACATCTTATACTACTTCCATCTTATGCTGATTATTAGTGCTTTAACTTCTCAATAACCGACTCTCTTTTTTCTCTCTCTTGGTTTTGCCTCTCCTTTACAGAACCAGAGATGGCCTCTGTAATCCTGCTTTTAAGGGGCAAAGCAAACATACAAATATACAAACAGAATATTATCTATGACCGACCACGTACGATTATTCGGGATTGTCACTGTCCTTTTACAAAATAAAGTCCATTAGCAACTTTTCCAAGGACAAATCCATCATGCCCCTCATAAAGCTGATGTGAACTGGAGGAATAAAGCATGCATTAAGGAACTAAGATTAACAGGGTTATGCAAAACAGTAAAGTGATTGAAACTGAACGTGAGATGATCTATTCCATAACTTTTCCTCAGTTGATTTAGCTTTTCCTTCTACAGCAACACAAAACTTGAAAGGTTTTGACGAAGATTCTTAAGGCCCTTCTCAGAATGAAACAAGGCCCAATGCTTAGATAGGAAGAAAAAGGGAAAAAGGGCAACAGACAATAGATGTCTCAAAGGGATTCTTGGAACCATCAGATCATAGGGAGTGATAAGGAATCGGTTAACTAGGACACAATAAGCCATTTTGATTATTGTTCAGCTTCAGCAGATTATAAATTCATGCTTGTTTCGATGCTTCTTTAAAGCAACCCTTTAATATTGTCAATCCATGTATGCTTGAAATTCAAAAAATTGCAACCCAGTAAGTATATGCTGCTAAGTACAGCAAAGGAGGGGTAAAAACTGATTGAATTAGGAGACACAAACCACATATAATCAACGTATCATGCTGAAAATTTGCCAGCACTTGCAACAAGCTTGCTTATCCCAGAGCAAAGCACCGCATATATAGATCATCTCTTGGAGCTATGATGACTAAATTACTCCCTACTCCCAGGAAACCAAATTCTATTGAATAAAAAGAGCTCCTACCAAGCAAGCATCAGCTCAATTATTAGCTTCATGGTGTGGCGTCTCAACACAGGATATTTAATGTATATGACCAAATATACAACAATTTAACATCATCTGAGAAAAAAGCAGGGCAAAATACAACATTCGAGAGAGCCAGGAGGTATGAGATTAGAGTTACTTGAGAATGGGAATAGTTGGTGCCGTGAGAGAAAGAACCTTGATGAGCAATCTTCCAAATTCATCAATGCAAATAAGAACAAGACAACATAATTAAAATCACAAATCACAAAGCAACCACTGCTTCAAGAAAATTAAGATATGAAAACATGCATCACCTTAAAAGAGACACCATATGCAGATTAACAAAATGCGGAAAATTCACCTGGGCATTAGGAACTGACTGTACCGCCGCACCATCTCTTTTAGCAGATGCTTCCCCACCTTTAGCTGAACCCTTGGAATCCCCCTACCCAAACCAATAATTCAACAACTCAAGCATGAGAGACATGCTACAGTAGTTACACAAAAGGACTACTAGGTCGGCATGCTAGGTCAAGTCAAGAATAATGGAAGTTCAAGAAGAAAACAAATCAAGGAGTCGGGAATAGTCTGACATTTACCTCCATCTGCAAATCGAGCAGAACCCCATCCAGCAGACAAAAAAGACGAGGGGCCAAAACAAGAGAGAGAGAGAGAGGAGAGAGAGAGAGAGTCAGTTATTGAGGAGTTAAAGCAATAATACATCAGTACAATAATTTATAACCACCTGATAAAAAGAAGGCAATTATTTCCAAATGAATTACAAGATCCATAACCAATCTCGTCCTTATGATTACGACACGAACCTAAATCTCCTTCCTCCTCAGTAATGGTGCTTCTTCTTTTCTTTTTTTACAGAGAGAAAAAGCAATCATAAGCCATCGAAACAGAAACGAAACACCAACCTCCCTGTATCGGGCAAGGTAAATCTTAAGCGGGTCCAGGTAATCCTCAAACCCTAAGGTCGCCATGGCCCAGAGCAAGTCATCGCCGTTAATCGTCTTCCTCTTCTCTCTCTGGCACTTGTCACTCGCCCTGCCCATCCAATGAAAGGAAAAACGCAGGCACACGTGCATGAAAAATCGCCAAATCGAAATTGCATTTCCACCGGAAAAAAACAGAAAAAAAAAAAAAATTTCCCCAAGCAACTGACTCGCTGGTGACGAAGCTGATGAACTCGGAGACGCACTCCTGCACGGTCTCCTTGGCGTCCTTGGCGATCTTGCCGTTGGCGGGGAGGGCCTTCTTCATGATGCGGCTGATGTTGGCGATCGGGAGGTACCTGTCCTGCTCGCGGACGCCGGAGCGGGGGCTGTGGTCGCCGCTCTCGTGGCTGCCGCCGCCGGGACTCGCCGGAGCATCCGCCATCGCGTCGCCCGGGACCGAGCAGCTGGAAAGGAAACGGCGAGCGTCGTGAGAGAAGTCCCCATCGTCCCCGACGGCGAAACCCTAGCTCGTCGAAAGCGATTGCGAGAGCCGGGGACCGGGACTGGGACTGGGGCTGGGACTGGGACTGATAGCTACGATTGAAATTGAAGGGAACTCTGATTAAAAAAGCAAAATACCTGTGGAAGTTGTAATTGGCGCGAGAGAGGGAGGGAGGGAGGGAGAGAGATCGGATGGTGTCGGGAGGATCGGACGCTGGATAAGAGAGAAGCGAGGAGGACGATGGAGATGAGAGTGCAGGTTTGTCCAACACCGTTGATTCTTTTAACCTCCTCTATTTCTAATCCCCCCCCGCTTTTTTTTTTCCTTACTTCTAATGCCCCGTTTCCTTTTTATAATGGCGGGCGCTTTTTAATATCCCCAAATTTGACCACCTTGTCCCCGTGGATGCACAACAAATTTCCAAATGTGCCCCCAACCATTTTTTCCGTTTTGACTTTTCCGCAACGTCATTTAGTCGGAAATTGCCGACATGGACATCGCTGACATGGCACCGAAATTGCTCACATGGCACAGCCGACGCTAACATGGCACAACCGACGCTAACATTGCTAATTTTTAATAATGTTTAAATATTTTCAATTTTTTTTATTTTCTAATTATTTTCTTTTTCTTTTTTCTATCCACTTGGCCCAACGGTTGGCCGAAGCGAGAGGGCCGACGAAGCTCGCCACTATCGCCTGGCCGGCCTCACCTTCACCGGACGAGGTTGAGCCTTGCCTAGATCCGGCGAGGCGGATCTCGCTCGGCCATGGCGAGACGGGCCTCACCGTCGCTAGGCGAAAAGTGTACCTAGATCTTGAGAGGCGAAAGCAAGCAAATTTCTATGTCCGAAGCTTGAACAGAGCTAAATTAGCATCGATCTCTTTCCATAAGCAGTACAGACCCTCGAATGCCCCCTGCTTTCTTCGGCAAAGCCGAACATGGAATTCCAGAGATGGAAGTGGGGAATAGAAACAAATGGAAAAGGAGGAGGACATAGGTCGCGCGAGAAGAAGAAAAATCGAAAAAAAAAATTAAAACATTATTAAAAATCGACTACATCAGCGGTGGCCATACTACGTCGGTAATTTTCGATCAAAATTGACTTGAAGAACTAAATTGTCGCTGAATTTTGATTGGCATAGTTTCTATGTGAAGGTTGTCAATAAAACTCCCTGTTTAAAGCACGAAGGTAGTGTTATGATCATCCGAGAGGAGAGAATTAGGCTTCAATGCGGGCCTGTGGTCGGTCACTGACTGTCGCCGGGACCAACCAACGATAGAGGAGGAAAGAAAAGAAAAATGATAATGGGTGTAGGGAGGATAGAGAAGGGAAAATAAAAGAAGGAATCATTTTCCTCATTTTTTATGGCTTTTTTTTTAATTAATGAAAAATATTTTCCTTTTTACTAGTTTATTTTATGTTGACCGAACCCCGAAATATCTGAAAAATAGTTTCCAATAAGTTATTTTCTTCAAAAGGAACGGAGCCTTAATTTCAATACTTAATGAACTAATCAAGGCTAGTAAACCAATTTTCTAGGCTAGCTAAGTATCCCAACTTTCAAAGTTATATTTGCTAACATTTCTAGTGATTGAATTAATTTCACTTGGAATATTCAACGGTGCTGATTGCATCTGGCAAAGGGATGTTTTTTTTTTTTTTGTCGGACTGGCAAAGGGATGTTAAAATGGAACAATTTAACTCATTTAGTTGTTTTCCTACCAAAAAAAAAAAAAATTCATTTAGTTGTACTGTATCCTTAGATTCTTTAGGTAAGGGACGGTCTGGTCCCCTCTTTATGGAAGAAGATAAAAATTCTTATCGGCCACGTCATGAAAAATTATCAACAAAGTCTTAAATATATTGTAATTATGTTAATTCAGTCATAAAAACTTTTCTTTGACAATTCAGTCTTAAACCTTTTGTATTTTTGTCAATTCAATCATTTGACCAACTAACGCTTGCTGACATGGCCAATTTTAAATAATTTATATTTTTTACCTTTTTATTTATTTTTATTTTCATTTTCCTTTTTTTTCTTTTCTTTCTCTTTTGTTTTTTTTTCCTTCTTTCCTCTAGCTAGCCACCAAGCACAAAGATCGGCCAGAGGCGAGAGTTAGCGAGGTAGGCCACCGGCGAAGCTTGCCCTCATCGTTGGTGGGTGAGGTCGGCCTCACCCAGCCATGGTGAAACTTGACCTCACCGAGCGACGATGAGGTCAAGCCTCGTCAGTGATTAGTGAGGTTGACTTTGTTGGCGGGATAAGTATACCATGAGTGTCATGACCCGTGTACGGTGTTCATTTGAGTATCATAACTTTCAAAACATTCACTTAAATCCCATAACTTTCAAAAATCGTTCACTTGAATACTATAACTTTTAAAAATCATTCACTTGAGTGTTACGTCAACTTTTCCAGCTTCAAAGTTAGCTTTTCCGATGTGCCATGTCAATTTTCCGGCGTCTACGTCGGCGATGGCACTGAGGCGAATTATTTTTGAAAGTTATGGCACTCAAGTGAACACCGTACAAAAGTTATAACACCGATAGTATACTTATCTCCTTCGTTGGCCCTACCTCTAGTCGATCGCTAAGCTCAGCAGCCAGTTGGAGGAAAATTGAAGAAAAAAATAAAAGAGAAAAAGAGAGAGAAAATGACAGGAAAAATTATTAAAATGTTATTTAAAATTTGCAAATCAATGCTAGTCGGCCAAATAGATTAAATTGGCACAACTATAAAAAGTTTATGACTGAATTTGTGAAAAAAATAATTTCAGACTGAATTAACTTAATTGCGAAAAAAATTATGACTTTTTTTTTGTAATTGTCCTGTCACATCTCGTGCACGATATTATAAGAAAGTGTTTTAGTCGGCCGTATTTCTCCTATTATATGATTAAAGAAGTGTTTCACGTGGTTCTATGTTATGAACGAAGGAATTGGCGGCCAAAGTGAAAACTGTAGTCGCTTTTAATGAAGGTGTTCCACTTTTCTGGTGTTCTGCAGATATGGTACAATACTGGATTAATTCTAGGACACTGTCCAGTCAATTCTAAATTTATTGTACGAATGCCAATGTCTTAATTTTTTTATTTTTTCAATTTATTCTTTAACATTTGCTCGAAATTTCAATATAAATATTTCAATTAATTTATGTCGAAAATCTCTGATACAAAGGTCCAATCATCGTTAGTAGTCCTACGTAGCACATTTGCCATGTCAGCGATTTAAAAAAAAAACTAATTGAAAAAATGAGGAAACATTCTAAATAAGAGCCTAAAGAACCCTCATTTTCTCAAATAAGGGTGTAAAATGGATATTGTTTCACATAAAATACTATCTTTATTTCAAAGAAGGGCATACTAAGGGCATATTTATCATTTTTTAATTATTTTTTTTATTTTTTTCCCCTTTTTGTCTTTTCTTCTTTACCTTTCATTTTTTTTCCCCCTAGCTCCTCGCCGGTGACTAGTCTCGTTGGTCGGCCACCGGCAAGGGCCGAGCTAGGGGGCCTCGCCCAGCCCTTGCTAGTGGCCGATCTACGCTTGAGGCTAGTATCGGCGAGAAGCTAGGGCAAAAAAAAAAAAAGAAAGGAAAATGAAAAATGAAAGGGAAAGAAGAAAAGAAAAAAAAAGGGGGAAAGAAAGAAAGAAAAAGGGAAAAAAGGGAAATGACGAAAAACTCCTTGGTCGGGCATTTGTTTGAAACAAAGAGAGCACTCCATAAATAAGATCCACTCCAGACTATTATTGAGAATTTTCTCAAAAACTATATTGAAATTCCATGGAAAGTTTCAAGAGTGAATTTACAATTATTTTTTTTTTGGGCGAATAAGACTTACAAAATTAGGAATTTTAGGACAAAATTGATATCTATACATTATATATAGATCCGACCGGGTAGCTCGGGTTAAAGACATTGTATGAGATTGTTAATTCCAATTGCTCGACAACCATCGAGCGCCTGAGTCCTAGCATTTTTCCATGGTTAGCTACGATTTAGTCTAACTTTGATGCTGGGATTGGATAATGCTCGTACATCACAAAGTTACAACGAAACAGTTATCTTCCCTCGAACATTCTTCATTAATCCAACATTATACGTATTTCAGCTGGGCTTCTCCAAATTCACCAGCCATACAATCACAGACCCAACTGTAAATGCTTCTCTACGAATGCACGTTTTTTTTTATCCGGGAGGGAAGGTTCGATAGATGCGCATGTAGAGGTGAGTAAGGCGGATCAACCGAATTGGGAACCGCTCGGACCGGTTACAAATGTGATTTTTGATCGGATTCCCAATTTCAAGATGGATTCACCAATTATTTTTTATTTATTTCATAAATGTAAACCAAATTATCCACCGATTATTTCAATTTGTTTCTTAAATATAAAGCTACCTTTAATGAACATATTAAAATTAGAATCTGTGTTGCTTACCCTTACATATAATTTACTGAGTCCATTGAACCGCCCAAAAACTGGACCAGATCGCTCCAAGTCTAGTTCAAGTCCTTGTCCGATTTCCCAAACCAGGAACCAATCACCCCTATGTAAATGATATAGGCTAGATTTGTAGAAGCAGATTACTACACAAACCATCGAATAAGTGGTGAACCTTATTCTACATAAAGAAGACCAAACCACAAAACTAGTTAACTACACATGAAAAAAGCACACACGATCAAGAGAGATGCACATGAAGTTCGGAAACAGCCTCCAAGACGACAGCGCCACCCCTCTCGCCTCCTCACTAAGCATCCGCAAATCTAGTTCAAGTAGCAGGAAAGAGGGGAAAGAGTCAGTTCCATCTCCATCTGCTAAGACAGAAAATATGGCGGGCGCGAAGGTAGACCAGTAGAGAACAGATAATGAATTGAAAATGAGGGAAGTCCAAACACTATTGCAGGGAATTGTATCGAAACAGAATGTGGTCTCCGACTCACCCCAGCTCAGACAGCTTCAGATGAGCTTCTGCATAATCCGAGAAGAATGCGTCCTCATCCTGAAACATCCGAAGCAGCCTCCCGGTCAGACAATAACAGAAAAAGAATATGTTTTCACTGTCGATGGCCCATCGATATCCTCCGGTGTGGCGGTAGAACATCAAGTTGCAAACATACCGCAGCGTACTTCTCAACGAGAGGACGGAAGACCGGATCTTCAATAAGAGCCTTGTCAGACGGTAGCTTGATCAGACCTTCCTTGTCTCCACTAAGGAGTTCCCTGTTTCATAGTAACATCCGCAGATATCAAAGTTATCAGTATTAGGGACCCAACAGCGTGAGCAAGTCCAAAAACTCTTTGCTTTGCGCTAACTAAGCAAGTCGAAAAACTGGTTACAAAGGCTAAGCTGATGACATAAAAGCTGAGTCGATCATAGAAGCATAGAGCATGAAAATTCTTACTTGAAGTAGGAGTTGTCAAAAATGAGAGGGTTGGTAGTCCAGGCTCCTTCAAATCCAGAGCGTTCCTTGTGGCATCTACCCTGTTGAACATGGACTTACTTCTTAGTAAATATGTAATCCCGAGTGAAACCTGCGCGACTGATCGACTTACCAGAGTGTGGCCACCAGATAGGGCAACGATATCTTTGTCGCTAAGACCCATCTGACCAAACACTTGTCTTAGACGGTTGGGACCTGAAATAAGAGGTTAATTCATCGAGGCATAGACACCGGTAATAATCTTCTCGCACTTTGCCACAAGCAAACTAACCATTTGTAGCTTCTGGTAACCTGCCTTCAGGGGGAGGTTCATTCTTGTCCTGAGCAAAATGCAATTTATCAGAGCTTTAGCGATAGCTTCATATCTAAGTCTTCATATACATGTTAGCGGTTTTTGCTCATCTAAACTTCGGGAATGCACGATTCAAGTTTCCACGACTTATGATGCCAAGCGTTATATACTCTAAGAAAGGAAAAGAATCCTAACAGTATTTCAGTTGTATTGTGAGAGAGGATAATGAGAAGGCGGATAAAGCTAAAGGATTTGAAATTTCAAGATGACGTATTAGAATAACCTGCATCACTCAAGCTATTCACTGAGTTTCATAGGGGCGACTTTTCATCGCTGCGTTAGGGGCAATGTTAGCTCGCTCAAGAACATGTCACAGGAATTGGTTTCTCAGGATGATTACCACTCACAAGTTATCGGACTTCCGGCTCTAGAAATTTTTTTTACTTGTAGTTCGCTTCCTGAGATTATATCAGCTCTATTACGTATGTATGCGAATCTTCCTTCTATGTTTGTCAATGAAGTTGTTAGTTTCCTCTTCTCTTACTGTTTAGATTCTCACAAAATCTTACCAACCCTGGCGGCTAGTCTCTCAAAGATCACAAGTTTCTACTGGAAGAGCGAGAATTGTTTACCCCGGCCGAACAGGACCAGAATCCAGGCAGGCACATATTCCTTAATTCTAATTTGAGAAAAAGAACAACAGCTTGGTCATGGAGCTAAACTCCTCATCAAGCCCCTGAGGAAAGCTCCTGAATTTAGCAGAACTATGAAGATCAGCCATACAAGAGAAGGAGAGGGCACAATCTTCCTCTTCTGCCCATAAATAGGCGAATAAGTCGAGCACGAATAATTAGCTCATCTTTACACTAGCGTCAAATAGAGGAAACGAGTTTCGGAAGAAAGATACAAATCAACTTACAGGTCTCCCGGGGTGGAAAGGAATCTCAGGCCCTCCAGTAATTTCAACAGCAACCACCCCAGCCAACTTCCAACCCAACATTCGAAATTTCAGTGTCGTGCTCAAATTATATGATCTGTAGTTTAATAAACTTTAGTTCAATTTCGGTGTTATTGCACTTGACAGTCATACCTGGTAGAAGTCTGCGTAAGACAGGATCGGAAACTGTTCCTTGATCGGCTCCAGAAGCCTGACGGCAATATCCAATCCAGTGTTCGCTTCTCGAGCGAGCTCCGCAGGGTGCCTGATTGTCCCAAAGGGACCTCCCGATTTAGACTTCACATCGAAGGTACCAGCGGAGTGCCATCTGCGACGCGAATGAACACCGAACCAGAAGTCAACAATCATCGACAATTCTGTAATCGTCGCTACGTCCATGGAAACGGAAACGAAACTCTATCCACAAGCTATGCTTGTACTGGACAAATGCACACGGTTCGATCATTAGATGTCGAGATCAATCCTCCATCCGTAAATTTTAGCATCGTCGCTCCAAATGGTGTCCGAGCGAGATCATTGTCCCCGCATTCGTCTCTTCCCTCGCTGATCGAGAGGCTTTGATTAAACTACTACAGTTGTGCACGTTCTTCATCCACGAACTCAAAACTTTTAGACCGGATTAACAGATGCAGAAGCAAGCGCGTAGATTCGTCGGTACCGGTTATTAAACGGAGACGGAACAAGTGGGGGATCGGGAGATAACTTACGCCAGTCGAAGGACGATCGGAGCACAGTGTTTCTTGGTGATGAGTCCTCGGAGCTTCCTCTTGCATTTCGCAGCGGCTTTCCGGTACTCCTCGCTCACGGTCGGGTAACACTTGGCCATGGCTTCCCTGGCTCACGCTTCACGCCGCCACTCAATCTTCCGGCCGCACCAAGAAAGCGAAATCGGGGAGAGAGAGAGACCTCAGAAACCGAAGGAAGTTTCTGGCAATGGTGGAGTGGAAGAGACGAGATTGTTGTATATATATAGATAGGAATAGGATCCATAAGACGGGAAGGTTCTAGCTCGAGCTTCTTTTGGGGCCATCAATGGCGACGCGGGGCACAGCTTGGGAGCGTGATGAACTGGATGACGTTAAAAAGCCACGGCAGGCGGGAAAAGTCGGGACAATCGAGCGCTGCCACGTGTCGGGCAAAGTGGCCTCCTCACTGTTTTTTTTTTTTTTGGCCCTTTCAGTTGTGATTCTTGTGCGATTTGATTCTCCTGGGAGGGGTTGTGGCAAGCCCGAGCGACTTCTAGAAATGTCAAATGAGATGTGATGATGATAATGATGCGTTGACACCTAAATTTTGATTTTCAGAAATTCATTTATTTACTTCATAAAATGAGAATTATATATAGTTCTCACAAAAAATAAATAATTCCCCATGCATTGCATAATTATTTTCTGTCAATTGTGTCATTGTATTTAAAGTGCGAAATCGAGCTTAAATTAATGCCTTGGAGAAAACTCAAACTCACATGTGATTTTTGGCTAAGGATAATGAAGGGTGTGTCGAGAACGGGCAAATTTCCTTAAGTACGAAAATCATGATTAATTTCCAAGGGAACGTACTTGACTTGGCCTCCAACAGTAGACATGCATGAATTGAGCAGCACCCTATACCATCGATTTGGGAGCAAGTTGGACTTAAATCTAGCATGAACAATGCCACTGTTGCAGCGGTATCATGAACCACTCTTCTTCGCCTTGGCCTTGTAGGCATGAGCCATGCGTTTGCTACGATACCACGTCAGCTCCTCTTGGGTGTTCACTCCTGCAACTTAGATCAATGACGTGTTTAGGTACAAGTTGGACTTTGACCCATTTCAATCACCACATTACAAGTACCACTCAAGCTTAATTAATTAAAGGGATTTTTTAATTTAATGGTTAACTTCATCAAATAAAGCTCAAGCGGTCCTGAAATTGTGCGAAACAGCCCACAAGACATAGAAATTCGATCAACCCATAAAAGGTCTCTCTCTCTTGGCCGAAATTCATTAGATCTAGGGAAATAGGACTCTTCAAGGATCAAAAGTAAGTCGGGATTTATTTAAACTAGGAATCCTATCTCAGCTGGAGATTAGAATTTTTAAGAAGTAGGACTCTTATCTCCACTTGGCCAAAAATAACAGAAAGTTCTTAGGGATTGGGACTCTTACACATCAGAATTTTTAATCCTATGGCTTGCATTTACCAATCTGACGGTCCCTAATGAGTCCTACACCTACTAGAATTAGTGAGTGTTTGAACTCTATAAATACGAGCTTGAGCTCGAGGATATGGGGGGGGATGAAAAAAAACTTGGGGAACACAGAGTCTGCTGTCCAGCCGGTGATCAAAGCCAATTATTTGTCGTTCTCCTTGCTCGGTTTGCTTGCTGTTCGGTACTCTGATCCTTCGCACTTCGAAGCCGATTTTGTTGAAAAAAAACTGCATCTTTTTGGGTGTTCTTTCACTAACGACTCAGCGCAGTTTTTTTTTCGAGGGTTCATTGTTCATGACCAATCTGCTGCTGATTCGGTGTTGATGAAGGAGTGAATTGGCTGCTGCAAATTCATTCCGTCAAGTTCCCTCAAGTGCGCAACGTTCCTTAGCCGATCCACCCGAAGGTTTGAGCTTGATATTCGAGTTTCGTGCAAAGTTCGATTAACAAAGCCGATATTTGGTTCAAGGTAAATTTTCTATCGTTGAGTATTTGCTTGCTCAATGGGTCGACTTGCACACTTCACTGAGTGTTCTTGCGTATCTTGATACATCATGGGATGATTGCCTATTCTGGATCGTGTATTGTGGGGATAAAAGGAAAAAATTTTGTTTTAGATCCCATCTTGCTTGATTGTTTACAGGAGATTAATTTGAATTTTGGCTCAAGAACCTCGGCACGTTCTCTCATATTCTCGCAAATTTTGAACTTTGAGAATGGGACTTTACTTGTCTCAAATTGATGATTGAATTTTCATGAAATTGCCGATCTTAATTAACTTGTGAATTGGCTTGCATGTTCTAAAAATTAACTGCACGTTCGTGAGCTTGAAAGTCAAGATTTCTTTTTTTTTTTTATCAAGTTGGATAGATTTGGAAAAAATCAGAATTTTGGATTAATTATCGGCACATATGCCCCCCTTTTGGTCGAACTATACATACGAGTGAGTCTTGTTGTGGTCATTATCTATTGCCTTGAGTTGCAACAAAAAAAAAATCAGAATTTTATGGCATGAGCATATTTTTGGATATTTGATTTGAACTTAAGATACTTTGAATGCTGATCATATCTTAAGGATATTGTGCACATCTTTGGAATATTCAAGATTATCTTGTGGTGAATTGAAACCCTTGAAAATTATGATCATATCTTTTAGGTTTGGATAGTTATCTAAAAAGTCCTTTCTCAAGAGATAATTTTTCTAAGTTTAAAAGATATGTGAATCCTTTGCGGATAGGGGCCTATCCTCTTTAAAATTTCGGCACCTACCCCTAGTTGGCCGAGAAATTTTTTTATACCTTAGCCTAATTCAAATATTTTTATAATCTACCTTGAGTATAATACATGCTCCCTTGTGCCTTGTCCCTCGGAATATGTGTATTGTGGATGACTATCCGACTTTACCCCCGAAGTACGACGTCATCCGCACATGAATTTGTCTAACCTATCCCATAACTTTGGGACTGGATCGACAAATTTCATAATTAACAAATTCACTATCTGATCCCGCTCCCGGGGTACGACGTGAATAAATTACCTTCTGACCCCACCTCCCGGGTACGAAGCGAACTCATTGGAAAAATTCGGATTATAAGGTGTATTATGCTCAAGGTTTATTATATTTTTATTTGATTCATTTTTTCATTAAAAAAATCATAAAAATCATAAAAAAATCATCATATCTTGACCTTAAATGAATTCTTTTCGGAAATTATATCTTAAGATGACTCTTAATATAAATTGGATTTTGATTAATCAATTTGTGTTAATTGTCGGACCAAAAATCATAAAACCGAAAATTCATTAAAGGGTTATGACATTCCATGTGCATTTCACATAGTCTAATTCATCATACATTATTATATGTCATTCATGCATTTTCATGTCATCAATATAATCCATATTGCATGCCATGTAGTTCGAAATTCATGTTCACATTCCATCAAATTCAACTTTTCCAAAAGTCATTCATGCAATTTTTTTTTTACTATATCACATGTAAATAAATCATCTTGCATGTCATATAGGTTAGTTTTTATGTTGCACATCATGTAGTTAGAATTCATTTTCCTTTATATGCATCGAAATACATTTTCTCAATATCACTCATCACTCATTTCATATAGTTGCATAGCATTCATCTAATCAAGAAAACCCAAAAATAAATTGCACCTAAATTCATTCATTGAAATCAATTAGAATTGCCAATCAAGAAAATTTTCACAAGAATGGTACCGAAAGGATGTTAATTGAAAAATTAAGATAATCAAGTCCCCGAACCTAAATCTCTGGTTAGCAGAAAATAAAGTATTCTCCCATACTTTATTTAGGTATCTAATCTACCTTCCGAAAAAGATTAGTGGCGGCTCCAAAGATCGAAAATATTTTGATTGAAATCATGTGAACCTAAGTTGCGAATTGGTAGAGCTTGGGAGAGCTCGGGCTAGGTTAATTAATTCATTTAATTAATTTGATAATCCATTAACCCGGAATTCAATCACGAATTTTAGGTCGTGACATGATGATTATCATGTAATTAATGCCCATGAGCATTATTGAGCTCAGAATCCTCACAGTGAATAGAGCATAATTTTCGACCAAAATTGGCTTTCTTGACAATGGGAGTCGCTTTTTATAGGACAGCTTTGTTTTCCTTTTGAACCTTGTACGAGTAATTTGGTCCTACACCAAGGAAATCACCAAAGTTTCATTTGTAAATAACTTGACATTAAGTGGATCACGCATTTCTTCAATTTTTGGTCAAATAGAATCTTTCACCTTTTGGGTAGATTAAACCGAGTACTAATGGGGTATCTAAAGGCAACCCAAGACTTGTTGGTTCGGGAGTTTATTGAGAAACGATGTGATGAATGGCTTGATGTTTTTGCCGCATTCATAGGAATAGGTTTGTCGACACAAGCAGGACTTTGTGCTTTTTGGTTGGGACTCTATTTCACAAATCAACTTGATTTTTACAATATCGTCATTGATATTGGCTCTAAAGCCATCATTGATCTTGTTAGTCCACAACTTATGACTCATATTGTTGACCCTACTTTGCTTAAAGATATTAGAAAACTGTTGTGCTCTCGCTTTAAGTTCAAAGTGAAACATAGCTTTCGGGAAGAAAATCACTCTATTGATTATGTTGCTAATTTTAGATTCTGTAAGCAGTTGGCTTAGATTTTTTTTTTTTTTTTACATCCTAGAGGGTCACTTCATGTTTTTTAGGTGATGAAATAGGAGGAAAGTACCAAAACACCCATTTCATTGATGCAAATTTAGTTCTAAATATTTTTTACATTTTGCCAATTTAGTTCGTTTGGTCAATTTTGGCCGGAAATCGTTGATGTGAAAATCAGCCATTTTATGATGTACGATCGGCGCCGACATAGACAATTTTCACAATGCTTTTTAAAATAGTGAATTCTTTTTTTTCTTTCTTTCTTTTTGTTTCATTTTGGTTGGCGAGGCCACGAAGGCCCTCGCTAAATCTAAGCAAGGATGGCCTCAACCCCACTAGCCGTCCGGCCCTCGTCTAGTGGCCGATGACCCTCAATGACCAAAATGAAAGGAAAAGAAAGAAAGAAAGAAGAAACAAAAAATAATAAAACAACAAAATAACCAAAGAAAAAAAACAAAAGAAAGAAATAAACTAAAAACATAAAAAAATTAAATACATTATTAAAAAATATCTAAGTCGGCTTCAATCGTGCCGCAAGGGATGACGGACGTCCATATCGTTGATTTTCTACAAAAATTGGCAGATTGACTCATTTGGCATAAAGTGAAAAGATTTAGGACTACATTCGCCTATTTGAAAGATTCGTAAGTGAATTAGCACAAATATAATAGATTTATAACTTTTTTTGCTACTTTTCTTGATAACATAGGGTAATAAGATTTTGTTTTGGTTGGAAAGGGATAGTTAGATTTATGACTTTAGCGCTTTTTCATATGACAAAAACTATTGACTTACACGTCGCAAAATACGAATAGGCACGTTTCAACAAAGTTCTAGCTATACTTGACTTTTTTTTTGGCTTGTCAAACGTGCTGGTCGTTTGAACTTGCAATTTGCAAAGAGGGTCCGTTCATTGTAGGCTTGACATGCATAATTTTGTGCTGAGAATACTTGTATTTTCTACCAAAATTCGCAGATTCATGTAAAGGGGTGCATTTGGTTTAGCATTTGCAAGTGGCTCAAGGCTCCAAAGTCTTTTAAGCCAATACAAATGGCGTTTGATAAATTCCTCGAAAAAAACTTTGGAAAAATGCAATTGCATTTTTAAAGTCCTCTAAAGGCCTTTAGCCTAAGGCATGTCCAAAGATACTTTGAAAAAATAACATTCGCGGAATGTAAGTCTTGGCATCGTTCATTGTTCATCGACATCTTTCATCTTTGCTGCAATTCGCAAAAAGGAGCGGGACGAAAGTTGACGACGGCTCGAGCAGCATTACCCAAGCAATTGCCGGCCTAGGTCAACGCTTGGGTCGCGCATCCCGGGGGACATCACCGAAGGAGGTCGGGCAACCTCGGGCCGCCTCGATTCCATTGTCTATTCTACAAAAATATAAGAGACTTGTTAGGATCCCAAGTGAATAAGATCCGATTATCACTGGCCTCGCCCTGCCTATCTCATAACGCCCCTCATCCGGTCCAAGAACCCGGCCTTCTCCCCATCGAATGATTGCTTCTAGCGATGGTTGAGCTCACTTCCCTTGTCCTTGGATTCGGACGCGGTCAAGGAGTATGGAATATCCGATGTTACAACCTATTCTCCGATCTGAGCTAGTCGAAGATGGTTCACCCGCACTTGCATCGTATTCTATTCTAATAGTTGTAAGAGTTGCTTCTCTCTTGAATCTTTCCAACACTCGGATGGAGTGAAGTATGAATTTGATTCAAGCTAAAATACCAAACTAGATTAGCCTATTTTGTCTTTGGCCCAAGGGTTGTAAGGTAGGTATATATACCTAGCGGAGAATGGGGGTTAATGAAGTGGCGACTAGATCTTCCTTTGTTTTTCCTGGTGCTAATCATTGCTTTTGACAATTATTGGTCGTGCTCGTGACCTAACCCGAATCGGACTAGGGCTCTGTATCGATGAAAGTGCAAGAATTACAATAGAAAAAAGTTTGAATTCAATCACCCAAGGAGAACCCTTACAAAGTTTTCTTTTTGTTGCATGTAAAAAACCCTTCGACTAGGCTCAAATAGGTTTGCGGGCCTTGGCCCAAACAAGGTAGAGGCACAAAGGGGTTATCAACGCGGGAATCTTTTATCGAACTTGATCCGTTCGTTTTCCAATAAGGGATTCAGGGTCGGTTTTGGACAAAGAGTGTCAAATGCGAAGAACAACCGTGTTGATGCGAGAGGTGTGATCTGGACTCTTGTCGATTCGATAGCCCCCTTATTCGATGGTGAAATGAATTTTGACGCACTAGGACTTGGAATTTGGCTCCAATAATTCAATCGACGTGGCCAAACCAAAATTATAGGACACAATGCTGGAATCTAATCGACGACACTGGATGGTAGATGTAGAACACAATATCGGAATTTAATCAACGGTATTGGACAGGATGAGTGATGGGAACAACACCGGAATTGAATCGACGGCATTGAACCTAATAAGCAGACACCGGAATCTAATCGACGACACCTAACTCTGGGTATGAACCTCACCGGAATTGAATTAATGATGAGAATCTGGAAGCTACGGCTAGACTAGAGACTAAGTAAAAGCTAAGTAAAAGAGTTAAGACTTGTTTGTTGAGTTGTTAGGGGGGTCTTTCTGTAGAATGGTCCGTGATATTTATAGAGAGCTTCTTGGTAACCGCCTGCGGCTCTCCACTCCCGCACGTTCTCCCATTCTTCGACGGTTTTCATCGACGGTTCCCGGATTCGCGTGCCACTTCCTTTTCCACCTTTTGGGATTACCGCCTCTTTTGCACAACCGCTGCGGTCGTGGTTCCTTCACGCGTCTTTTCCCTATGTTTTTGGGAACTGCCGCTCTTGACACGTGGCGTCCTCTTGATCCATCAGAGCTCGATTCCTGCACGCCTAGCCGTAGGTCATCATACCTTTCTTACGCACTTGTCACGTGACGCCCTAGGGGATTCTAGGTGTCAACATTATGCCCCCTTTTAAAAGAGGGTCAATCGAAGATTTACCTCTTTTAAAAGATATCCTTTGATTTGAGCGTAATCAATCGTATCCTCATGATTACACCTTTCCAATTTCCATTCCCAAAATGATGTCGTTTTGGATTTCTCGTTCTATTTGTTTCCGCATATCACCTTGGCCCTTGATTCAAACCACTTTTACACTTGTGCAAAAGTCTCCCATCGTCGTCTTCCTGCTTTCGGATTTCCCAAAACCCTAAACCCTTTGGGGTTTTGTTTCAATCCCTTCCATGGCGACTCGGACCTTTGAACTTACGCCCGGGCAACTTGTTGTCCGCTTCGACAAGCTAATCAATAGTGAAGATGCTAACAACTGCTTTCTCAAGTTGTTGAATACTGCAAGAGAACATACTGGGTTTATTTTGGGCCCCGGTCTTCGAGATCACAACCACGTCCCAGCATTTCTTCAGCCTTGTTTCCCGATGAGGAAGAACGAGAAGCGTTCCATTCGAGCTACGCCCCTTATGGACATATGGTCGTTCCCATCTCCTCGATTCAGAAGTTTTCCCTCATATGACGACAAGTTCTACTCCTGGTTTCAACGCCCGCGGAGTGACCTACCAACCGTTTCTTCTTGGGCAACTTCGGGAATAACAACAGCCCTTGAGGTCAGCATGTTGGCACATGATTTGAATAGAGGACTACTAGGCTCTATTGTGAGTTTCTGGTTGCCATCGACCAACCGCTTCTTCTCGTGGGGCCCTATGTCGATCACCCTTTTGGATATATTTGTGATAGCTGGCCTTACTCTTCACGGGACCCCTATTGTTGACCTTGAGACTTTCGACGATTGCCCTATCTCCGAGGACGCACTTGCCTATGGGAAGTTCTTGGACACCTACCGCAAAACCTTCGGCCCGGTGACTCTTGTTGAGCAGACAACTTTCCTCCTTTTTCGGCTATCGAAGTACGTATTCTTTAGTCCAACACTCAAGGTTTCCAAAGACTACACCGTCCCGGCTTCTAATCTAGCACGGGGAAGAAACATTGCTCTTGGACCCTTGGTTTTAGCAGTTTCGCACCGTAGCATTACCCATGCTTCCTCATCGATGATGTCTAAGGACGAAGGCGTGCTGCCCGGTCCGCTTTGGGTTTTGCAAGCTTGGGCGGCGTTTTATTTCCCTTTCATGTTCGAGAATGTACCTTGTCATCGGGAGAGTGGACCACCCCTTCCCTTCGGTGCACAATTGCTTATGGCTGCCCAGATTCTGATTCCCGCTAGCATTTCGTCTTTGTACTTCTACCTTTAGCAGATTTTATCATTCGATGTGGCAATGGTAGACATGTTCCCTTACTCTTCGGCCAACTTTGATTCCGTTTTTTATTCGGGATCATCCAAACCGTATAATTTCCGTGAGTTTTGGACCTGCATTCTATCCCCTGCTGATTTGCCCATCCGGATTTGCTCTAAAGATTGATTCTATCCTGGTTTCGAACCTTACTCTCCCCAAGATTGCGCTAGGCGGTTTGGTCTTCGACAGGCTATTCCTATGCCCACTCCATACTCTGTGGATTTTCCCTGGATGGCCATGAAACCTTACAATCTTAAAGTCAATGCGTCCTTTGCCTGTTGCACTCGAGTTACCAATTTGATTCACCAGCGTTTCTCTAGGGATATTCCGGGAATTCTTCGATCTAGCCTTGGGGTCACACCGGGGTTCACAGACCGGTGGTTGTCCTTTACCTTCGAGAGCCCTTATGAAGATGCGATCTTGTCGCTTCCGAAGGGTGGCAGGATAAAACTTCCCAGCTCCCTACCCAGGAAAGCCGATAAAAGGGGCGCTACCAAGGCCCTCCGATTCGCCGATCCCAAACCAATGGCAACTCCTTTTGCCGGTAAGCTCGTCTTTTCTTCATAGCTCGATGAATTTAGGGAAATCGACTTACCCGTTTTCTATCCGTCGGATGAGGGTTCGGATGATGATGACCAAACGGTCGGTGAGACGATCGCCTCGCTTAAATGGCGGAAGAGGGTTCCTCGGTCGACAGCAAAGCGTTCTAAGCCTTCGATGGAATCTCCAACTGCCCATGCTTCTCGAGCTGCGTCCTCCCTTGACAATGATGCGCCGGTCATCGAAAGATTAGATGGCATTTCGTCCATCAATGACACGCTTGTTTTCGCGGGATCGCCCGCAATCCTTGCTCCGTTGCCATCGGCGACTTGTGACGAGCCTTCTCCAGCCCTTACTACTTACTAGGCATCATCATCGGGCGACCCAATGCTAAGCCGTGAAGACCTTCCCGCTTCTTCCTCAGCCCTGGTTATCTTTCAATTGGTGGCTGGTGACGCTCCGGATATTGGTGTTGCTCAAGACACTCCAATGGCTTCCACTTCCTTGATACCCCAAGAGGATCTACAATCATTCTTGGCGGACGGCACTCGCCCTTTGGAGGAAGGTGATCCCTATGGTGTAGGGCAGGGGGGCATCTCTATGGGATCAGCCTGCCCTTAGCAACCGAAGGTTGCGTTATCTCGTTCTTTGGACCTTGCCCATTGTGGAGTTGGTTCATTTATCAATAATCCATCGACGCTTCAGGGCATTAAATCTATGTTTGTTGAACTGGTCAAAGATGAGATTAGCGTGCCGCTTTCCCCGGACGTGGCCACGCGACTTAAACTTTTCCAAGAGCACTTCTCTAGCGTCTTTCGCCAGGTTTGACGGAACCGGGATCAAGTTATAGTTCTTGCTGACCTTGCGGACCAATCTCTTGGGCCTAGCGCCGAGATACGGGAGGCCGAGCAACTGGTGAGCCGGAGACGACAATCTCTACAATCTGTCGTTGATGAGATAGCCGAGCTGGATGAGAGAGAACTCGACCTTGAGCAGCAGAATGTGGCAATTGAAAAAGAGATAGAGGAGATTCGACGTCAAAAGTCCATCAAGCTTCTCCGCCGAACTAATGTCGAGGGCCGGTTGAAGGCGTTAATGACCTCTTTGGAGGAGAAAAAGCAGGCCGATCTTTCCGGGATCGCGCAACAAGAAGCGGAACATCATCAAACCAAGAGGGCTTGTCCGGTGCGGAACCATAGGTTTGAGGGTCTTTTTCGTAATTTGCTCATGGATGTACAAAAAGCCTTATATTCTGAAAGATCTTAATGAAACTGTTTTTTTGCGCCAATACTCCCACGATCTCCCCATGTTCATGATACTGGGTTACTAGCATGAGTCGGCTTCCTTAACGCTTCCAATATATATAATGACCATCCTCGATTACCAGACAGCATCTCATCATGGCAAGCTATCATCCAAATTTCGTAGGAATCTGCGCAACTTCTTATTTATCTCGTTTCGATGATCTTTCATGTTATGAGGATAAAGGGGAATTATCTTTGTCTTTCATGGATCACCAACCCGATAATGGTCACATCGTCCTTGGTCCACATCTCAATCGCTTACCCCCTCCTTCGATGTTAGTAGAGTGCTTCCCTCGTCATTATGAAGAGGCTTTGCCTATCGAACAGTCAACCATCTCTGCTGCCCCCTAGTTAACATGCGATCATCGATTCGATTCTTATCCATCCTTTGATGATCGATTCTTTCGTTGGTATATCAAGTTGAGGGGAGAATTTTCTGATACATGGGATCGAGCTCGGATTGGTAAAGGGTTGCGGTTACGTGATATGTTCGTTGATCCCTTGGAATATGGCTTTATCGGCAGCCTGTGTTGCTTCTGGTCTCCCTCATCTAATTGTTTCTTTTTTTTCCACCGGTCCGGTGGCTATTACTTTGTTCGACATTTGGTCTGTTGCTGGCCTTTCTCCCTTCCTTGAGTGCGATAATCAACTAGCGGATATTCAGCCTCCTTTCAACACCTGTCGACATTTGGACCTTCCTTATGATGAATTCATGAATCATCATACTAGGCTTTCAGGACCCATTTCTCCAAAAGAGCATTTGGTCTTCCTTTTATGCTGGCTAAGTCAATACATCTTTCGTCTCCCCACATTGCAAGTATCTTCAGAGTTTCTAGATTTATCATGTGCGCTTGCTCGTGGGATTAACGTAGTGCTAGGTCGTATGGCTTTAGCTTCACTATATCGTGGCTTGTCTGTTGCACAAACTTCTTTGACCGGGGAGTACCTCCATGTCTTTTCTAGTCCACTGTGGATCTTGCATGGGTGGTTGCAAATCTACTTTCCCCAGTTGTTTCAAGAAAGCACGACTCCGCTCCGTCAAATTGCAATGCTTAAGTCGACCATTATCAACGATTTCGAGCTGGAGTTGTTCAATCGAATACTCTGCCCATTACCCAACGACTTCTTTTCTTTCGATGACTTTATCAATATATTGCTATCTCTTACCAACTTTGAGTTCTTCCGGTTAGCTGTTGATGAAGGAGTCCACAATCCATTAAGTGACGATCCAAACATTCATCTATTTTGGATGAGCATCTTGACCCCATCCAATCTGTCATTCAACTTGTCCGGTGGTGGCACATTCTCGTCGGGCTTTGAAGTCTATAATCCTCACTCTTGTGCCCGCCGGTTTGGGCTTACCCAAGGCATCCTAATGCCCGTGGTGTATTCGATGAACTTTTCTTTCTCCAATCATTAGGAAACAAAAGCAGACATGGTTGCTACATTGAAATTGTGCATGCCGTCCTCGAATGTGCTCACTTTATCGGCTTCTCCGGTCACCCATGTAGTTCCTTGCTTTTTGACAAATGGTGGGCTGATTATCGTCTTGTTCTATTCTCCGAGCACGCTGTCGATGTCCTCTTGAAAGTTCACCGGGCTCCATTGGGTTTGTTGCACCCTTTTACGAAATGTGTTGTGTCGCCTATGTCGTATGTGAATCTAGAGTCCTCAGCTGATGAAGGTACTTGTTCTCTTGCTTTGTTGGTTATATTCGACTTGGCCTTAACTAACTCGCCTTCAATATAGGTGATTCGGTGGCTTCGGATGGCAATCCCGAAAGTGCGCTGGATACTCCTAGGGTAGCTCATACTAACATGATAAGAGTTTCACACGTCTCATCGGCTCGGTCCTCCAATGACTATCATCTCATCCATGCTAAGCGGCTGCGACTTCATGACTTGCTGGGAAGATGATATGCCAGCATATGCAATGACATGGTCATGGAAGATGAAATTAAGGTTCTCCTCACTTTCTTGGCTCATTTGCCGTATGCTTTTCAATGTCGAGTCCTTGAGCCCATGGTTAACGAGCTTTTCCTTACATTTAGCTCGACTTTGAGATTATATAGGGTGCAGTAAAAAGATCCGGAGGTCATCATCAAGCTAGAGAAAGATGCTCTTTTTGCTACCGAAGAACTCGCGTGCTCTCGGACTATTCTTGATGCTCTTGAAGATGACGAACATATTCCTCTACGGGCCTTATCTGCTTCACTAAAGGTAATCAACAAACAAAAGATCCTTTGCGATTCTTTGCAGCTTGATCTTCTGCAGGCCAATTTTCGTAGAGAAGCCATCATTGATGCCAATCATAACAGTGATATGCAGCTCCATAGTTTTGTCTTAAACATTCGGCAATATGTACTGTAATTCATCGCCTATGGATTTTAATGCAACCCCTGTCGACTTCATTGCCCCCTTGTTTAGGTTTGTCTTTAACGAGCATTTTTGTCTTATTGTCAAATTCTCGTATCTCATCATGACGCTATCTCAAAAGATCTCTTTTTTCCCTCGCGACATTTAATGATAGACGCCGCTTCGAGTACTTCTTTTCAAATTTGAACAGTCGCAACGCTTCGGTGATGGTAACGTCTAGCTAGGGAACCGTTATCCACGTCATCATGATCATTTGCATCTTTCTGCTTTTCACGATGCACTCCCTCTCCTCGTAACTCGATAACCGTCCATTAACCTTATTGCCTTGGCCATCGGAAGGTCGTGGGCGGATACGTGACATCGTGGGGTCAACTACTCTTGATCTTTGCTTATAAATAACGGGGTTTTTCGGTGGTGAGTCTTCGTTTACACTTTGACCCTTGCAAACTTAGAGCGCATCTTTTCTAAGCCATCATGAAGCCTTCGTCTTCCTCTTCATCTTCATCTTCGTCTTTCCCTCATGAGTTCACCAACCTTTGGAAGGAAATCATTTCCCTCCCGAGTTATACTTATGCCTCGTTGACGGTGCGTCCTCGGGCTCTCGAAAAACCGGACACTCTTCTGAAACGGGCCACACCGCTAAGTCTCCTCGCTGATCGCCCATTCCGGGCGACCTACGATGAGTTCATGGTCACCTTTGACTATGGGCTCGAACGATTTCGATAAAACATGGCCGCGATTTCCAAACACGACCTCGCCGAGTACGAACCGTGGTGCAAGATAGAGGAAGTTGAGAATGGAGAGGTGGAATACAAGGAACTCTGTAATGCCTAGGAAGCACTTCTCTCATCTAACTCTAGCGTCCTTCAACTCCAAAACATCGTTTCTGATCGGGGTCAATCGGCGGTGTCTGCGGGGGTCCTGGAAGGATTACGAGCGTCAAGAGTACGAGCTAGGTGAGGCCTGTGAGGCTCGATCCTTAACTTCTGCCGAGCCCATTGTCGAAGCCTTAAAGACCATGGTAGACACCGCCAATGATCTCGTGGAGGCCCGGATCGCACGCCTTCAAGGGCTGGAGCATGAGAGGGATGCATTGGAGGCTCAAGTGGGCGAACCGGTTTAGGCCAAGCACTTGCGCCCGAGAAGAGAACACCCTACTCGAGGGTCGGCTACGTCATTTCGCCGCCGCCTTCCACGAGCATCTTAAGCAGAAGTGAGGGTGCGCCGGGAGAGGTAGAAAGAGGGATGAAGCGAGAGAGAGAGAGAGAGAGAGAGAGAGAGAGAGAGAGAGAGTGCAAGAGAAGTAAAAAGATGTACCTAGCACAATAAATGAAGTTGATTTTCCTCATTCCTCTTGTTCTTCTCGCGCCTCCCACATGGAGGGATAGAATTTCTTCAAATACTTCCAGTTAATCGATCGCTGTAAATCTTTTCCATCGATTTCTCTCATTCGATAAGCATTCCCGGGGAGAACGTCGGTTATCCGGTACGGTCCTTCCCACTTCGACGACCACTTACCAAATCCCTCATTATCGAGGCTAGTGGGTAAAATGGTTTTCCACACTAAATCACCAGCATCGAATCGCTTAACTCTAACATGTTTGTTGTAGGCCTTGGCGACTCTCCGTTTCTGAGCCATTAACCTTTCCAATGCCATGGCTCGACTTTCTCCTAGCTCATCGATAGTTGCGTGCATTGTCTCATCGTACTCTTCTCTTGTTATGTTGTCCTGCAATTTCACCCTCAATGATCGCACTGTGATTTCAAACGGGAGTACCGCTTCTTGCCCATATGTTAGCATATATGGGTTGACCCCAGTGCTCGATCTTTTCGAAGTTCGATAGGCCCATAACATTGTCAACAGCAGCGAATCCCATTCCCTTGGGTTATCTTCCATGTGTTTCTTTATTAACCCGATGATTACCTTGTTAGAAGCCTCGGCTTAGCCATTCGCCCGAGCATAATATGGTGTTAAATGAATCATCTTGATTCCCCTGGACTTAGTGAAATCCAGTATCTCTCATCCCGTGAAGATCATTCCTTGGTTAGCCGTTATGGTTTTTGGAATTCCAAATCTGTGTATAATTCGCTCTTTAATGAATTCCCTCACGGTTTTTTGTGTCACACTTTTGAACGAGGCTGCTTCGACCCATTTCGTGAAATAGTCGGTAGCCACCAGTATAAAGCTATGCTTCTTCGACGAAGGCGGATATATCTTCCCTATTACATCCATTGCCCAACCTCGAAAGGGTCATGGCTTGACAATCGGGTTCATCAACGCAGTGGGGACGTGCTGGATCGGTCCCCGCTTTCGGCAAGCTTGGCATCCCCTGGCATAATCGATACAATCCTTGGTGATTGTTGGCCAAAAATACCCATGTCGTCATATAGCCATTTCATCTTTAGACCGGCTTGATGAGCCCCATAGATTCCTTCGTGGACTTCTGTCATCACAAGCATCGCTTCTTCTTGTGCTAAACATTTCAAAAGCAACCCATCCATTGTCTTACGATATAATTCTTCTTCGATCAAGAGGTATTTCATGGCTTGTCTCTTGAAATCCTTACTTCGAGGGCCCGGGTTTCCCATGTAGTTCACAAAGGGGGTCCTCCAAGTCAGTTGACTATCCTGGACTTCTTGGCCATCGATTGGCTTGCTCTGAACCATCATCACTCGATTGTCTATCGAAGGTAATACCTTTGTCCGGGTGATTATGTGGTCCGCCAACTCTTTTGATAGCTCGTACCCGGACGCTATCTGAGCCAATTTGTTAGCTTCCCAATTCTCGCTTCTTTTGACATGGATCAACTCATATTCCAGAAAGTTCGATAGCAATCCCTTTGCCAAATTGTGATGTAGAATGATATTTTCGCCGATACATTGGTATTCTCCACTAAGTTGCTTTATAACCAACTGTGAGTCTCCTTTGATTCTGACCGACTTGACCCTCATGTCAATCAAAATATTCAACCCCACAATCAAAGTCTCGTATTCAGCTTGGTTATTTGAGCATTCGAAGTTCAATCTAAACATGAGCTTCGTTTTTTGTTGCCAGGGGGATATGATCATAATCCCCGCCCCCGGATGATCCATACGCCATCGACTCGTCAAAGTATAACACCCATGGCGCAATATGAAGATAATTTTCATCATCTTCTTTTCTCAAGCTTGACGGGCACTCCGTGATAAAATCGATATCTTGCTTGCCCTTTTGCGCTTTGAGCGGCATATAAATCAAATCGATTTCTATCAGAATAAACGCCCATTTTGCAATCCGGCCTCTTATGATTGGCACGAACAACATGTACTTAATTACATCTGTTTTGCAAATTACATACACCGTGGTTAGCAACATGTAATGTCATAATTTTGTACAAGCGAAGTACAATGATAAGCATAACTTTTCGATGGGCGTGTATCATGTCTCGGCGTCATTAAGCATCCTGCTCGGGTAATATACGGCATGTTCTTTACCCTCTTCATTTTCTTAGGCCAGCATACTCCCTATCGTTGTATCAGCTGCGGATAAGTACAGCTTCAATGGCCTTTCTGCCTTCGGTGGTATCAACACTGGTGGCTTGATTATGTATTCTTTTAACTTGTCGAAAGCTACCCGATGTTTCTCCTCCCACACAAACGCTTGTTCATTCTTTAGTTTGAGTAACGGAGAGAAGACCTCGATCTTTCTTGACAGGTTAACTATGAAACGTCGCAGGAAATTCAATTTTCCAATTAACATTTGTAGCTGCTCCTTATTCATGGGGGGCGGCAATCCTAAAATAGCTTCAGCTTTGTTCTTGTATATTTCTATACCTCTCTGATGAACCGTAAAGCCTAAGAAATTACTAGCCCTTATCCCAAAAGCACATTTCAAAGGATTTATTTTTAATTTAAACTTGCGCATTCTAACAAAAGCCTGTCGTAATTGGTCTAGATGACTTACCCGATCCGTCTTAAGGATGACGTCATCAATGTAGACCTCCATGAACCTCCTAATCATATCGTGGAAAATGAAGTTCATTATCTTTTGATAAGTGGTGCCAGCATTCTTTAGTCCAAATGGCATAATGATCCACTCGAAAGTACCGATAGCCCCAGGACACCCGAATGCTATCTTGTGGATGTCTTCAACAGCTATGAAGATCTCGATTGTACCGGAATGTCCGTCCATAAGAGACATAATCTCATTAGTGGAAGTCGAGTCGATCAATACATCGGCTATGGGCATTTGATACTCATCCTTCGGTGTAGCCGTATTGAGATCACGAAAATCGATGCATACTCTAAGCTTACCATTTTTCTTCCTAACTAGCACGATATTAGACAGCCATTCGACATACCTTGTCGTCCTTATGAAGCCGGCAGAAAGGAGACGCTCAATTTCCTCCTTGATTTTGAGGACCACCTCTGGACCAAACCTTCTCTGAGCCTGTTGATGTAGTCGAAACCCCTTTTTGATTGGTAATCGATGCTCAACCACCTTCCTATTCAAGCCGGGCATTTCATGGTAATCCCAAGCGAAGCAATCCTTATATTCCCTTAATAGCCTCACCAATTGCTCTTTAAACTGCTGATCAAGCAATTTAGCGACGTAAGTTGGTTGTGGGCAAGTTTCATCTCCGAGGTTTACCTCTTCCAATGGGTCTTGAGCTTGAACCGCCTTACAGTCTTCCTCTACTGGAGAATTGTCGAACTCCCGAATCCTCTCTATCATCTTGTTCGATTGCCTAGCTTGTTCGGCCTTGTAGGCCGAGTGCCCCCTAGTGGAGGTTTTTGCTAATGACCTGGCTCCCATCGACCAACCGGTTGGGTGACTCCGCCGGTTCCTTCCTTAGGATCCACTCGGTGTTTCCCTTGTTGAAACTGCAGAATGCGATATCTCTTGAGTTAACCTCGGGAGGTTCGGATATGCAAAGGTAGTCATCCGTCATGACCTTATCTCGACCGGATATACGAGTCCAAGTCACATAAGTTTGCGGGTTAGCCTTTACATATTCTACCTTGTCTCCATTTCAAAATGCCAGCATTTGGTGCAGTATCGATGGGACACACTTGTTTCCATGTATCCAGTCTCTCCCTAGCAGGAGATTATATGACCCGTCAGCATCCACAACACGTAAAGATGTCATCGATGTTTTAGATCCGACGGTTAAGTTTGCCACATACATGCCTTTTACTTCGGTGATCTCGCCGGTGAAATCGGACAACTGGATGTTCGATGGGATAATCTCATCATCGTTCCTTCCGATTTTCTTGAAGAAGCGATATGGGATGAGATTTAATGTTGAACCTCCATCTACTAACACCTTCACTATTGGCTGCCCGTTAATCTTGGCATTTATATTGAGCGACCTCAAATGATTCGATATCTTCTCCGGTGGTTTCTTGAACTCCATGATTTCCTCGTCATCGAAACAGAAATGAGCACTCTCTTTTTCTTGTACCATTGCTTCCCCATTATGACCAGCCAAGGGTGGCTCCGATCGAAACTCATTAGGTAACTTAACTTGGACCATAAAAGAGCTTAGGGGTGACACTGACCTGCTTGTGTGATCTTTGAATTGGGACTTTAATTTAGGGGAGCTCTTGAATTCAAGCTGTCTGCAACCTCCCTTAGTTGGTGGTGCCCCCTCCGGCTTGCGTCTCCGCACCAAATTTCTTGCTCTTCGAGGTCTAGGACGACTTGCGGCCGTGGTCACCGGTTCGGGGTTAAGCAATGTAGCCCGTCGCTGCAGCGTATGGGCTCTCCTCTTCCTTTGCAACCTCCTCTTCCTAGTGCGGGTCATGACCTCATTTTCCTTTTGGACCTTAGTCATCTCATACCAGGATCCCTCCGAGGGGTTGCTGTGAATTTTAAGAGTCTTCCGGTATCGGGGCTTGGCTGAACCGTAACGATCCGATGGGGCATTGTTGTCGAATTGCTTCTCCGACCCGTTCTCTCCTTGAGGGTAAATTGGTGGAGGGCCATAGCTTACGTAATAGTCGAACTTTCCGCTTGGTTCTCCTAAGGTACCAATCGTGGGATCTTCTTCTCTATACTGCTGTGCAAATGACTTGTAAGTTTTCCGTCCGGCAGGAGCTTCTGTTGGCATTACCTCCTTATTTTGGGTGGATCGCCTAGATCCCCGATTGTCCCGACCTACCCGCTGGTCATCATCTCTGTGTCGATTGGTTTTTTGCAACTTGCGCCTGTTACAAGTACAAAGATTCGACGCCTTGTGCTTCTTACCCGATTGTTGTAAAGATACAATTCCGGTCATTACCGGGAAAGGGTCTGCGTCTACATCCATGGGAGATTTGCCTTTATCATCGCCGAACTTGATCTTTCCTTGTTGAATCGCTTCTTGGATATTTTTCTTGAGAACCGCACAATCTGAGGTGTTATGGCTCCATAAGTGATGCCATTTGCAATACCTCTTTCCATCCATCTCTTCCTTTGTCAATATCTTTTGACCTTCCGTCAACCTATTTTTTCCATTAGCTAAAAGCATGTCGAAAATTTCTTCTGTTAGATTTGCATCAAATGAGTAGAATACCGCCTCCTTAGCCTTAGCCATGACGGTTGATTTCTTCTTTGTCCTTGCCGGCTTCAGTGCTTGACAAATGTATGGCTTATCTATGATTAGTTGAGCGACAGCCACTTCGACAAAATCTGTAGGATCTTCGACGAAATCTGCTGATTCGACAAAACTTATATCTCCCATGCGAGTGTGCCTTCCGTCTCTTTCCTTGAGCAGGGTTTCATGTTTAATGGCCATGGTGGATAACTCGAACAGATCCGCACATGGATGCCCTATCATCCTGTCTCATATTTCGAATTTTATCCCATTGAAGGTGAATTCTGCAAAAGCCTTTTCGGGTAAAGGGACCAGACACTTATTTCTAGCTTTCTTGAATCTCGCGATAAATTGGTCGACGGTTTCATTCGCCATTTGCCTCATCGTCGACAGATCGCTTATCGACAAATTTGACACGGTCCACTGGAACCGGCTATGAAATAGACATTCTATTTGTTCCCAAGCCAATACCGAATTTGGTGGTAGAGCCGTATACCATGTAAAGGCAGTCTTCGACAAAGAAAGTGGGAATAATCTTAACTTCTAATGATTAGCATGAGTAGCGTCTCCACATAAAGTTAAAAAGCGATTGACATGCTCGTATGTAGGCTGCTCATCCTCACCGGTGAAGAGTGTAAACTCTGGAATCTTAAATCCTCTTGGATACGGGACAGTATCCATCCAATCGAGATATGACTTTCAATACACATTGACTCTATACTGTACTATTGGATCATTATACCCGACCACCGAGTCTACGGTTAGCTGGTTTGGGTACATGGGTTGATAAGGTACCCGATATCCCGATTGTTGCAGAGCTGGATGCCCCGGTTGTAGGGCTGGGTGCCCTGGTTGTAGGGTTGGCTGAACAACTTGAAACACGGGCTGAGGAATCTGTACCCGCAACCCCGGCTGAAATCCTAGTTACGCATATTGATGCCGCATGGGTACCCCTGGTTGAAAGGGTTGATCATGTCCCCTAACTTAAGGCGGCTAGTCCTGCCCCCTAGCTTGGCCCTACCCCCTAGGGGGAGCAGGTATCACTCCTTCGTTTATCATAGGCGCATGCGGCTCATTCACCGGGACGTGATCGATAATAGGTTGAATTGCGGGCACAGCCTATCGGTTAACCTGTCCTATCGCCTCAATTGGATCTACATTTACTTGAGGATTAGAACAATCACCCGACACAACAGGTAAGACCTTTCCTTACTGCAAAATCCTTGTGGGTGCTACCGGTAGGTGGTTTTATCAGCATAACCCGCGTTTGGTGGTGTAGTGGTTGAAGCAAAAGGATTTCTAGTGGGTATGACTGAATTCCCACCTTGAGGTTGCATTGAAGTCCCGTGTTGACTCGAGGCACACTCATGATAAGTGTTAATGATCAATGGTCTAACAACGTCGGTCATTCGTTGAACCATATGGTCTGCAAACTCATTTTGAACTTCTTCAATAGTACGTCTTATCGACGATAACATGATGGGCGTCATCTCCATGTTCCTTCCGGGCTCTTCAACATGTTGTCGAGGGGCCTCGTCATTGTTACCCCGGGTTCCCAGTCCATGAGCTACGATCAATGATTCCTCCCGAGGTGTTCCTTCCATGGGCTCGTCTCCAACGCCGTCCGGGTTGTTACGTCCTCTCGTCTGTGGCATAGCACTCTCTCGAACTAACACCCAAGTAGTCCCACCGGGCATGCCAAAAAAGACTGTTGCGCGTAAAAAAACCCTTCGACTAGGCTCAAATAGGTTCGCGGGCCTTGGTCCAAATGAGGTAGAGGCCCAAATGGGTTATCAACGCAGGAATCTTTTATCGAACTTGATCGGTTCGTTTTTCAATAAGGGATTCTAGGTCGGTTTTGGACAGAGAGTGTCAAATGCGAAGAACAATTGTGTTGATGTGAAAGGTGTGATACGGACTCTTGTCGATTCGACAGCCCCCTCATTCGATGGTGAAACGAACTTTGACGCACTATGACTTGGAATTTGGCTCCGATAATTCAATCGACACGGCCAAACCAAAATTATAGGACACAATGCCGGAATCTAATCGACGACACTGGACGGTGGATGTAGGACACAATACCGAAATTTAATCAACGGTATTGGACGGGATGAGTGATGGGAACAACACCGGAATTGAATCGACGGCACTGAACCTAATGAGCGGACACTGAAATCTAATCGACAACACCTAACTCTGGATATGAACCTCATTGGAATTGAATCAATGATGAGAATCTAGAAGCTACAGCTAGACTCGAGACTAAGTAAAAGCTAAGTAAAAGAGTTAAGACTTGTTTGTTGAGTTGTTCGGGGGGGTCTTTTTGTAGAATGGTCCGTGATATTTATAGAGAGCTGCTTGGTAACCGCCTCTGGCTCTCCACTCCCGCACGTTCTCCCATTCTTCGACGGTTTTTATCGACGGTTCTTGGATTCGCGCGCCACTTCCTTTTCCACCTTTTGGGATTACCGCCTCTTTTGCACAACCGCTCCGGTCGTGGTTTCTTCGCGCGCCTTTTCCCTATGCTTTTGGGAATTGCCGCTCTTGACACGTGGCGTCCTTTTGATCCATCAGAGCTTGATTCCAATACGCCTAGCCGTAGGTAATCATACCTTCCTCACACACCTGTCACGTGACACCCTAGGGGATTCTAGGTGTCAACACTTTTATATATTGAAATCGACACAATAAAAATATGTTTGTCATTAGGTCATCATGATTTCATATTCATTTATTAATCTCACGAGATCTCAAAGTGGAAGGTCATGAGTTCAAATCTTTTCAAGACCCATGTTTACCCGCCAATGAAATGCCTCCCAATGAAATATTTGACCGTACCCAAATGGAATAAACTCGAAAAGCCTAATGCAACTCTAAATGGGCCTAACAGCTCACAAACTCTGAATGAAGGGCTAATGCAATCATGAAAGCAGGCTCTACTTGCTTTGAGCAAAACTCAAATGTCGTTCTCAGATTCGTGAAACAAAAAAAAGAAAGAGCCATAGACAAAATGGGATGAACGAAAGTCCAATTGAAAGATTAAAAACGATTACGAGTTCATTAGAGGACCCAGGACAATCTGAAAGCGCAAGCTTGAAATTCTCTTAAGAACGGACTAAGTGGCTCACAAACACACACATATAGGCTAAAGAACAGTAGAAGTGCCAAAATTTTTGTACGGCGTTCACTTTAGTGCCAAAAATTTCAAAACAATCACTTAAGTGCTAACTTTTTTAAAAAACGATAATTTAAGTGTCAACTTCTTTTAAAAACGATCACTTCAGTGCCAACTCCAATTTCAGTTGACGTGGCTTATTGAAAATCCGACGCGTACTTTTTTTATTATTAATATTTGAGCCGACGTGGCTCGATAAAGTTAACACTAAAGTGATCATTTTTTAAAAAAATTAGCACTTAAATGATCATTTTTAAAAAAAAGTCAGCACTTAGTGATCGTTTTGAAAGTTTTGTAACTAAAGTGATCATTTTTTAAAAATTTTGGCACTTAAGTGATCGTTTTGAAAGTTTTGACTCTAAAATAATGTCGTACACAAGTTTTGACACTTGTAGTGTACTTAAGCCCACACATATATATCCAAACCACCTTATCTCTCATGAGAAATTAATGCATCCTAAATCGCGACATGGGATTTAATGATAAAAATGTCTCGACATTAGACCTCATTGGGATTCTCTCAAATCTAGCCCACATCGCGACTTGGGATTTAATGATATACATCTTTTCGGGAGTCACCTCTGGCTTATTTCGAGGTCGGTTGGACCTATGAAGACGCAGTTATGACATGAGAAAAACATCTTGGCATTAGATCTAAAACACTAGCACGTGTTAAGTAGAAATTCTAAGCTCAACGGAGTTGCACTAGACCACCCTAGTGCCCGAGTATAACTACTGCTTTCTCTAAGAGATGTGTATAGATAGCATCCCAAAGTCAATGCGAAGGTACTACCATGCATTGGTCTTATGCTAAGTCTCAGATTTCAATTAGCAAACAAAGAGCGTGCGTTAACACCGGGAGAATTATAAAAAAAAGTCATAAATATGTTGCAATTGTATAAATTCAACCTTAAATTTTTTTTCTTTTTCTTTTTTTGTCAATTCAGTCCTAAACCTTTTGCATTTGTGTCAAGTCAATCAATTCTGACAATTTTGGCCGCTGGTAATGACGTGGCGTGCACACGCCGACGTGGTAACTTTTAATATTATTTTTTATTATTTATAAAAAAAAATTTCTTTTCATTAGTTTTTTGTCCCAAACCCTTTAGGGCTGGGGATGGGCGTTGGAACAAAAATTTAAAGAAAAAAAAATATTATAATATTATAAAAAATTGCCACATCAACACCAACAACGTTAGACATGGCCACGGGCCGAAACCGACTGGCTCTAGTTCATGAATCGACGGTTCCGGTTCATGACAATAGGGGAAGGGGAACCGGAACCTTAAGGGGCGATTCTGATTCCGATTTTGAACTGGCGGTTCCGGGACAGCCTGGGGCCCGGTTTTTTGTTCAAAATCGAAAATGGAACCGCTGGTCCGGTTCGATTTACGATTTTGGAATTTAATTTTTAAATAATGAATTATGAAATAAAAAATAAAAAATTATGAAATTATGAAATAATCAATTATCAAATACAAATTGTAATCAGATTTGGGGGGAAAAAGAAAGGGAGGGAAAAGGGGCTTGAACTTAATGAATTATCGTTAAGTGCCTACATATCTTCTTGGGGATAAAAGAATCAAAACATATGTAGTACTTTTACTTTTGATAACCCCATGCTTACCTTATCGTCAATCGTCACTACCCGTTTTGGTACCGCTATCCGTAGCAGTGATATCTCCATAATCGAAGAATTCGGCTTTATGGTTGTGATCTACCTCTTGTTGTTGAAATTGAGCCATTGTCCAATCATTGACACAAGCTTCAGTCTCCACTGAATACGGAGTTAATCTTGAACGTTGTTCGTCCAAAATATTGCATCCAGCGCTAAATGCTTGTTCAACCGCAACTGTTGAACAAGGGATTGTTAAAACTTGTTTTACAATGAGAGCGAGAATTGGGAATTGGGTTGAATGCCTCTTCCACCAATCTAGAATTGTGAAATCTATGTTGCCTTCAAATTCAGCAAACTCAAAAGAAATGGTTAGATAGCTCTTTATTTCAGAAATATTTTCTATTGCTCCATTTTTCTTGTTTTACCTATTCAACATAAGTTTGTGCCCTCTACTAATTTTACTTGGGCCCCCGCTTTATATGTTACTAGGTTGAGAAGATCTAATATTACCTAGATTATATCTACTACAAAATTCATTATATAGTTATACTATTGTGTTTTTAACCACTATTTGTATAGCTCTAATATTTACCGTTTCATCTAAACGTAAATATTCATAATACGTACCCACATGATCGCCTAAAACATCTAATTTGGTATGTGGATAAAAAACACAAGCAACTAAATAAATAATAGGAATTTTGCTATAATAATGTGGCCATTTTGTTCACATTGCTATAATATTGTTATGTAATTTATCATCATTTTCATTTTCTTCTAAAACTCCAATAATATTAATATACTATATTAAAAATAAATGCGTAGTAGGATAATAAACACTGGATAAAGTATAAGTTGCATTATTAAAAAATTTTAAAATATCTAAATTTTTTTTTGCAAATATCCCAGTCTTGTGGGAATAAATTAATCTAAGAAATATTATTCGAAATAAATGCACATAATAAATATTTATACGCAAAAGATTGGTTAAGCAACTCGTAAGTAGAATTTCAACAATTTGAAACATCTCTTGAAAATATTTTTGATCTTTTTCTATTTGCTTTACAAAATCTGCACCATTCTTTTATAATTTGGGGATGTTTCCATAAAAATTGAATTGTTGTTTTTATTAGGTTGAGACAAACATGAAGAGTTTTTAAATCATCCATTACACATAAATTTAAAACACGACAAGCGCATCTAACGTGAAAAATTTATCCACTAAAATCGGGTTTACAAATCTTTTCTAAATTGGTAATTGAAACGGTATTGGCATTATCAAAACCAACTGAAAAAATTTTATTAAGCAAATAATATTCTTCTAAAATTTGCCTAATTATTCTATAAATATTATTTGCCGTATGCCTATCATCAAAAACTCTAAATGCAATAACTCTTTTTTGAATATTCCAATCATCATCTATCCAATGACATGTTATATCTACATAAGAATGAATTTACCAAGGATCACTCCAAATATCGCTGCCTATATGCACACGTCCATTAAAATTCATAAAAAAGTTCCGTAAATCTTTTTTTCTCTGTTAGAAAGATCAAAAATTGCGCGTTTAAATGTATTTCTCGGAACAGGTTTTACTTGTGGAACACATGCAGTTTGTATAAAATGATTAAAACCAAAATATCACCAAAATTAAACGATAAATGATCAACGGAAATACATTTAACTAATTCTTTTTTATAAGTTTTTTCATTATAACAAAATAAAGGATGAGTGTTAGGATTGGCGTATCCGAAAATTTATTGTTGCCTGGTGTTAATTCCCGCTTGGATTAGATATTTCGCACTAAAATGCCGTTTGAATGTTCCATAGCCGTCTCCACCTGTAAATTTGTATATTGCCCCACAATGTTTATAAGTTACCTCATACTTTTTCGCGCCTAAATCAAATCTTTCCTTCTTTATGAAGTGGTCCCATATGTCGGATGTAACCTCACATTTCGGCTTATTTGTTGTTGACATTTTTTCCATACTGGTAGAAAGATAAAGACTTTCTTGCGTTGGGATGTGCTCCACATTGAGAATAATGTTAATATCATCAACATCGAATTCCCAATTTGCATAATCCCAAGGATCAATAGGGTAATCGGATTCCCCCATCGGGTTCTTGCCTTTATCACTACTTCTGCTTTCGCTTGCCATTTTGTAAGAGAATTGAGCGGAAAGCGAATTGAGAGAATTTGAGAGAAATTGTGAGAAAAAAAGAGAGATGAAAGGGGTATTTATAATGGTTAGGAACTTAGGATAGAATTTTTTTTATTCCTAATCCTACCAGCTAGTTTGCCGGTTCCACTAAATGAGGGCCCGTAATCGGCCCCTTTGGCACAGGCTGGTTACGGGTTTGACTCGAGCCTGTTCCGGGCCCAAATTGGTCCCTAGCCATGTCTAAGTAGCGCCACATCATCACCGACTGGGCAAAGTTGATACAAATACAAAAGATTTAAAACGAATTGACATAATTACAATAGATTTATGACTTTTTTGATAATTTTTCTCGCTAACACCTATTGACCTAAATGTCAACAAAACATGAAAAGCACTAATCGAATCATGCATCGGTTCGCCACACAAATATAGATAAGCAAGCACATGCATTCGCTATTCTAAAGGAGCAAACACACAATTGTAATCGGCTTCAATTACATGCAATTTCAAATATTAATTGGACATTTACATGTGTCGGTCTAATCTAGAATATCGAATCGATCATTAAAATCATCGAGTGGCGCCTACACGGTGCTTAATCTCAAATCCCAACAAGCATAAAAATATGTCGAAACGCCGGTTTCAATGGAGTTTTTAATGGAGCAACTTGGGCTCTTCGGAATTGCACTAAAGCTAAATCAAAGCAATCAAAGAGTCATTCAAACCCATCGTGGTTTTATACTTATTGGAGTGGGAAAATAGAGTCAATGGCTCACAAGGAGGTTATAATGTGGCTAGAGGTGTCAAATGGGTGAATTGGGTTGGGTTTGGATCGGATCGAATATGGTCCAACCCATATTGACCAATTTAACCCGTTTTGACCCATACCCGACCCGACCCGACCCATACCCATACCCGACCCATACCCGACCCAATCCATATTGACACCTCTTGTTTTTCTCCGCTACCACCCCCTCCCGCTCCCCATCACCGCCGCTCCACTCCCCTAGCCACCGCCCGCCCACTCTAGTCACCACCAGCCCGCCCGCCCCGAGCCACCTCCTACACCCGCCTACCATTGCCGCCGGTGTTGCCTGCCCGCCCGTTCGCACCAAGAATAAAGTAATATATTGCCATCTCTAAAGGATTCGCTCATGCAAAGACGTGATTCAACCCTCCATAAGAGGCCACCAAAGAGATCTATGAAATGATGTATTCTTCGGAATATCAAATAGGAAGTTTGATTGATAAAAAAACTCTTTCCCGTCCTTCACTCTCGCTCTCGGTCCCGCCGACGCCATGGATTCTTGCGACTCTTCCACCGACGAGCTCTCGTGATTGAGCCTTTGGTCTTTGCCGTTTGTTGCTCCCCTTCCGGTGTGTCTTGTTAAGTTTCGAACTTTTATTGTCTTTTTCTTGGGGTGCAGATGCTTCGGAGATTGGAAATGCAGGTGACTCCAAAGTTCATGTGTTCTTGTCGTCATCCGAGGTAAAACCCATCACGATATTTCCCTTGATCCAGGCTGTCGGCGCTTGATCTTTTCAGTCATGGGCATGTGTTTTGGGGTTTTGAGTCCCAGTGGCGGTGAATGGATCGAAATCACAACCGGCCAAGCAATTGTAATTGATTTCCCTGCTTTATAACGGCTTGCCAAAAGCTCCGATCAACCGGATGATGGGATTAGTTCGAGGATGTTCAGCTTTTGTCCCTGACAATTCTACACGGGACATGTTCTTCCGGGCAATAATAGCCGTATGAATTTGTAGTGCCTCGCAATTGTCAATTTGTGTAGCGAGGGTCGGCAGCGGTAGTGGGCGAGAGGCGGCGGCGGTGGTGGTAGGGGGCTTGGAAAGCTATAGCCCATGGGTAAAAAATGAATCAAAAATGGGTTGGGCTAAAACCCATATTTAAATAGGCTTTATAATCTTAGACCCAAATTTGACCTATTTTTCAAATTTAGTGAACCTATACATGACACGAATATATAAAAATAGGTTAAAAAAATGGGTCAATGACCCACATTGACATCTCTAAACGTGGCTAACAACTCGAAGATGGCTGCTTTAGCAACGTTTAGAGATGACAAAAATGGGTCAAGAATCCATATTCTAACCCATATTTAAGAGCGTGAGTCATAAATATATTGCTGAACAAACTTAAATGAGTCACTAACAACTTAATGGATTTTAAATAGATTTAAATGGGTCATAATGGGTTAGCCAACTATTTTAACAATTAATTTTTTTATTTTTAATTATAAAATTATAATGTTTTAATAATTCATAAGTTTTTCTAAATTAAATTAAATTAAATATGGAAGTATTTTAGTAATATAAATTGGGTCGGGTGTGGATCGTTGAATTTGTACAACATGAAAATAGATTAAAACGGGTTAAATGAATTAATATGGGTCGGATCATATTCGATCCGACTCAAACCGACCCGACTAACATGTTTGATACCTCTAGCAAGGACCCAACAATTTGGTATAGAGCCTAAGGGATGCCTTGACAAAGCAAGCTATTTTACGGGCGACAAAATCGAAAGAAAACGAAACAAAGCAGAAATCAACAGAAGCTCAAAAGAATCGAAATCAATTCTAGAGATTAACCGAGTAGGTATGGTGGCGAGTGGGAGGTGAGTTGGTGGCGAACAGGTTGCTTGAAAACGCACCGTGATGTGGGATTTTTCAAAGTACTGCCGCAGCGCAGTGAGCGGCGGTGTCGGATCGAAACTTTGGAAAATCTAGATAGTGGCGGTATTATACGATCGAATTAAACGACGTGAAGGTTACCGTCGGTGGCTCGCCACAAAGGAAATCGACGTTTAAGGCAAAGGGGATTGCGCGGCGTAGAAATTTATTTTGGCTCGAAAGATTTCGAGGCAGATCGCGGGTCAAGCAAGTTCACGAAAGCATGTCGTTCCATCTAAATCGATGCTTAATGTGGGAATGCTATTCTTAGATAAGAATGTACTTTGATAATCCCTTGGCCCTGGAATAATCAACGTCGCTTTCTTGGGGTCCATATTTCTTCACTTCGAGCAGCAGTACTACGAAAGGACTCCCAGGTTTTGTCGTGATTTGATTGGTCCCCTTGTCTTTTTTCCTTTGAATTTCAATTTTTTTCTTCTTTTTTTCTTTTCCCTACCTGGAGGTGCCGTACCAGCCTACATAGCAAAAGCCGAGGAATGCGGAATTTCCTTACTGAGGAGGAAGGGAGGAAAACGATGACGGCACAATATCGAGTTGGACACGTGGCATACTGTGACAAGTGAAAGCACAATGACATTGTCATTCAACCACACCCACTCTACTGGTTCCACACATGCTCCCAAAAAAAAAAAAAAAAAAACATGCCGATACTGGATGAATTTTCTAAAATTTTCTCGCTGAAAATAGTATATTTGCGCTTAAACTTTTGAACTTTTCATATTATCTTTATGGATTTTGATTTTGCTACGGTTATTATCTCTTTGTGATATTTGCCATTAGCATATGCAAAAATAAATGTCAATAACAATATAAAGAAATAAGTATGTTTGGATTTTGATGAACATATTAGCTAACATAAGAAGATATTTTAAGGGAAAGAAAAAAAATTGAGTAAAATGGAAAAAACGCCTTTAAAAAGTTTGAATTACCTCATTTCCTTCATAATTAAACGAAAGAGAAACTCGTTATGATTTATAATTTTTTTCATTTTGGGATGGTAATTTTTACAATAAGCAATTTTTGGCAAAATTTTTAGGTAAAGTATCTCTTTATTATCCTTTAAATAATAACTTCCAAGATATTACAAAGACGCACCCCTATACAAATTACTAACGGTTGATCTTGTAATTGAAAATGCTTAAATTGTATTGCACAGCCAGGGCTATGCTTGTAACAGTTTCTAATTTACTATCCCGCATTTATCAGATTATTTCCCCATCTAAGCGGCATATTTCGACAGATTCACCGAATTAAAACTACCAATCAATACCTTCTATCGTCTAGAAGCTGAAGAGTAGGATCTTTATTGATATCTATACAAGAATTGGATGGTAATGGAGAGAAAGCACAAAACCGCATCTGGATTATCTATGCTTGAAGGGAAGGCACTCGAGTAGAGAAATTCTGACCATTCAAGAAAAATATGTACCTGGAGCTAAGTACCTGAACAAGTGAGAGTTTATGAACGAAATTCACATATGAAGGAGGCAAAGGAAAAGGCGAAAATCCAAACTCTTTACTATTTGCTACAGAGATGAAATCGTGTGATTCACTTTACAAGAAGAATCGGGTTTGTCACGAAACATTGGTATTTCGGCTCAAGAACTTTTGGCACTGGACTGCCGGTCCTGCGTGGAAGATCAATATTCCTCTCACAGTACGAAAGAGAACTTTGGAGCTGTGCCTGAATAATCAGTGAACCGCTTGTCGTGGAGTGGTAATTGGTGAAGCAAAACTAGGCCGATATCGACTAAAGGTATTGGTGATATGCAGCAGCTGATGGCATAGCAGCGACTGAAGAAGAGAATCCTGATGATGCTGCAGTAGAGAAGAACGGCACGGGAGTTGCTCCACCAAAAGGGCCTCCGTATCGAGATGCCCAGTTTGACAAGGGATCAACTTCCGCTCTCTTTTCTATTGCTGTTCCCTGCAAAATCAGTGAATGGTAGATAATGGCTAGGAAATGCGGGCGATTGGCAAGGGGTGTGACCTGTCAGAAATCTGCACTTGACACGAACAAAATTGGAAGGCGAAAGCTATTTCAAACCAGGAAACGCGTGAACAACCATGCCACACCCAATTATTACCTTGTGCATGGGAAAGAATATCGAATTTTGACCACTTAAGTGAGAGAGATGCTCAGACACAGCAGCAGGGTGGTGGAGCTCTTGAGCCCCCGGTACGGCTGAATAAGAGTTCTCAATCTGTTCTTGCATGAATATGAGAAACTGTATATTAGCAGCAAATAGAATTCCATATCTGCTCTCTGATGACACACATACACACACACAGATTGTGCCCAGAGATGCAGACACATCTATCTAAGTCCAAATTGCACATTTAAGCTAAATCAGAGATGATTCTCAAGAACAGGATATGAGCATTACCCTTGGTATTGGGTAACAATGCATGTCGTTCCATTGAAGTGGAAAACGAGGACTACCAGTACTATCAAGTTTTTCAGGAGGGGCAATCCCCAAGTTCAAATCGAGGCTATGGTTCCCATCTGCATCGAGAAGGTCCAATATAAGCACATGCTGGGAGTGTTTTGTCTCCCAACCAATAAGCACATGCAGGTACTAAAAGTTAGCATTTCAGCATAGTTTCTAGCCCCTTTCCCAGCCTCACCCATTTCTTCTTCTTCTTCTTCATATTTGCTTGGATCAAAGTTGGTGACGGCTTCCCTTCCATTGCATTTTATTGCAGCCTTATCATATGCCCTGATTTGGAGAAGAATAACACATTATTCTTTAATGGTCCCTTTTGAAGCCTTGGGGACCAGTAGCTCGACAGACATAAAGAAGATAATAAGTCAATGAACAGTGAGACCTTGCAGCTTCTATCTCGCTATCGAATAGCCCAAGATAGTTATACCTGTAGAGGAATGATTGCTTTGCAGTGAAAATCAAGTCTACAATTGCTTACAGTCAGTTTGCTCTCAAAATTCCGTATTGACTTTGCATGCAGCCCACGACCTTAAAGATGTGCAAATAGAAGGAAAAAAACAGGTAAAGCCAATTGTCGAATCAACATCGATGAAAGAACGGATTACTTCTTGCCGAGGAACTGCCCCATCCGAGCTTCCCATTTTCCGCATTTGTGCAGCGTAACACCTCTATACTTGGAGCTCCCTCTAGAGAATCCTGTGCTTTGCCGCCGAAGAATATGCACGAATTCTTCCTTTGTGAAGTTGCTCATCTGCAAAACAATAAACCCGGAATAACGATACAAACCCACTGAGAAATTTGAGGTTCGAGCTGAACTGCCATCTCCTTCGAAGCTAACCTGCATAATGTCCTCCTCATAGTCGCTGATGTTAAAGTTGATATCCGCATCTAGTCCCCGAAACTTGATGGCAGCTCGATCATAAGCTCTAGTTGCAGAAACCCATTAACTATACTTTTAGCTGGTTCCCAACAAAGCCAGCAATAGCAAGAACCAACATTGACAGAGTCACTGAGTGGAAGTATTTACCTGGCAGCGGCGTGAGCAGTATCAAATCCCCCTAATGAAACAACGAACAGAGGGGACAAAACAAAATGAAACACGATTAACGCTAGGCCTTCTCTGACCAGTAATGCTGGACCAAGAAAGTCGGACGCAGCATAAAAACTAGTACAAAAGTAGACACAAGACACAAGCAAGAAATTATAACGTTCCTCACCCAAGTACACTTGTTTCCCACAGTCCCTGCATAATGACAAGCAGCTTGCTCAGAATAAAGCATCATGACAAGCCATGTGCAGTCAAATCAGAATCAGAATAGCATTATCATTGCGTCAAGAAAAAGGATTCCAATTCCACCGCGAGAGCTTAAGCCATCCGAAGCATGTTTTTATCATCGTGTTTAATCTAAATCAGGAGACACTTAAACAGTACAAGTAAGACTAACCAAATATGCGACTCCCAGCGACTGGTCCTCCGATAGAACGTCACGCCGCGATACTGCGAGCTCCGAGACCTCGGCCCGCGCCTACTCCTCTTCACGGATGGCCTCTGTTGCTGCGGCGGCTGAGGCGTCTCCTTAGCACGCTGACGCCGCGACCGAGAGCCGGAAAAGTCTCCGGCTCCGAAACCGCCGCCGCCGCCATCAACCGCCGGCGGCGGCGGGAATAGCTGAATCGTCCGGTCGCCGTCACCTCCCTCTTCGCCATCGGAAACCTCCACGGGCTTGCCGTCGCCGGCGCAGCGGGAGCCCATGCTGCTGACCAAGCCGAAGTCGTAGGCGAAGACGCCGTCGCCGCCGCGAGAGCAGGTGTCGTCGGAGGCCTCGACGTTGAGAATCGAGGAGGCGAAGCTCCCGGTGCTCTCGACCGGACGGCTCCCGGGAGGTTCCGGAAGCTTCTCGGCCGCCGTCCGGGTCGGACTGGAGGCGGAGCCGGCGGGAGCGACGCCGAGGTTGAGGTCGATCATATCGCCGCCGACGAAGCGGGTCGAAGCCGTCGGCTACTTCTCAGGAGCTCGGCGAAACCTGGAGGCGGCCGTCGAGAGCGGGATCATGACCGGCGTCGGAGGTTCTTCTGCGGTCGCTGCGACGGGGAGAGAGAGAGGTTGTTACAGAGGAGGAGAGAGAATGTGGGCTCGTGGTGAGTTCGGTGCCGCTTGGAGATAGGAGCAAGGAACAACGAGAGAGAGAGAGAGAGAGAGAGAGAGAGAGAGAAGATGGGACGTGTGAGTTTTTTCGCCTGAGCGATGAGATGGGTGGGAGGAGGGGATCATGAAGCGCACGCCCTTTCCCCTTTTTGGCGCGTGATCAACAGCCAGCTCCTCCTCCTCGATTTATCTACGGAGAGATCCTCCTTGCTTTTTCAAAATCTCCAAGGACGTCCGTATTTATAAAAAGGAAATGCTTCTCCGACCGGCGGTACTATTGTAAATTGTATCACCTTAATCGTAAACTTATATATTATCACTATGTATTTTACATAAAGCATTCATTAATAGGAGATCATATGATCGAAAGTAACAGACATAATTGTCGGGTTATGAGCTTCCAAAAATTATAAAACTCATCACAATTTGATTAGAATAAGATTTAGAGGTGATCACCGGACGGGTCGATGAATCGGGCCTAATGTGTTCCATTGCGTAAAATTTACACAAAAATGTAAAATGGCAGGCGGATGTGCCCACTCGTCTTTCGAGCTTCTTGATCTAGACAGACGAGACGAACCGAGTATACAGACACCATCGCCCGCCGACCACCCTAGCCACAAATGGCTCAGTATTTCAACAATTAATACACTCTTGGCAAATCTACTCATCTGTCTCCTTCTACGCGCAATTCCTTTTCGACAAAACCAATAATATTATTGGAACAAATTCACTCAAATTAATTTTTTAAACACTAAAAATCTCAAATTAGTACACATGTGACAACTTTACTCTTCCTTAGTTTCTGTTAAATTGAGTTAATACCACAAAAAAATCTCTCAAGCTAATACACCTGTGACAAAAGGTGGGTGAACTTCTCAAACCGGTATAATCACAAACCGCTATGTATCATGTAACTCAACAATTTGATAGTAAAATTTAACCGAAATTAACTAAAGATAAATTTATTATAAATGTACTAGTTTTGAATTTTTTGTTGGTTAAAAAATTAATTTTTGGTAAATTCATCACATGTACCAATCTGAGATTTTTCGTGATATTAACTCTATATTTTTACTTGTACTTTTTCTCCTTCTCGTTATTAGTGTTAGTAACTTTACGAGTATATTATGTTGGATTCTAGCCTAATGAGTGTGGAAAATATCAATCAAAAGAATTTGTAAGTTGACATATAAAATGCAGTTTGAAAGTTCAAATTCGAAATTTTGCCAAATAGATATATATCGAAAAAATTGAAGAAGAAGAGTTTGACTATTATTATCTTCTTCAAAAAGTCCATTCTAATCCTATTTCAAAGTAATATCCGATTTCCTTGCTAGCCACATGTTCTTCAAATGTCATTTTCATCGATCTTTTGAATGAAGAAATTAAAACTCGAGATCATCTCTCTTCGTCCATTATTTAAATATTTTTATTTTGTAGTATTGAAGAAAACCTATCGAATAATAAACTACTACATTAAAGCTTGTGAAGTTCTATCTTTTTTTTTTCTTCTTTTGATCAATTCAAATTATTTTGATCTAATTTAAATTAAATAGAAATTATATCCATTTGTTTCGCAAAAAACAAATTATCGAAAAATGTTTTTTATATTTTTCAGCGTTTGGTTGGCGAAAAATAAGTTAGTCTAGAAAAACATTTTCCACCCATGAAAAAATCTTTCAAAAATGGGGAAAATATTTTCCTTTTTTGAGAGGAGGGAAACGTTCTCCTGATCTTTCTTTCCTCTTCTCTTCCACACTTCCTTTCTTTATAAATTTTTTATAACTTTATTTTCTATTTTATTTATTTTTTAAAAATTTGAAAATTTTATTTTTATTTTTATTTTTTCTCTTTTCCATTTTTTAATTTTTTTTCTTTTCTCTTTCTTCGTCCTTCCTCACCCCGTCGCTCCTTCCTCCTTCCTCCTTCCTCCACTGATCGTAGACATCGGCGATCGGCCATGACGCAGGTCGACAAGCTCACCTCGATCTAGCGAGCTCCCTATAGCCAATCGTTGTGGATGATGACCAACCGAAACCAGAAGTTAAAAAGTTAAAAAAAAAAAAACAGAGAGAGAGAAAAGAAAAAGATAAGTAATCAAAAAAAGAAAAAGAAAAATTATTAAAAGGGGTCTATGGAGGTAAATTGAATCCAATTTTCCATACTAAACGACAGAAAATATTTTTCTTGTCTTTTTCATAGTTTAGCCAAAAACTGAAAACATTATCATTTTCCTAGAAATAACTTTTCAAAAAACATTTTTTGAAAAACCTCGCATTTTTTGCAAAAAAAATTGATTACATGTTGAAATAACACACATGAAATATGAACATTGTTCATCTAATATGATATAATTCTTTTTTAACATAGTTTTTACATAAATAAAAAAACATGTACATCAATCTATTTATGTCTATTCTATTGTTTCTTCAAACTTAGTATCAATGAGAGAAGAAGGTTGAAAGGTATAAATGTTGGATGATGCATTTGAGATACTTTATCTTATCTATTTAAGTATTCGGAAAAATTGTCCAAAAAGTCCCAAACCTAGTGCGGTAGTCAATTTAGTATTAAACTTTCTAATTTGGTCTAGTTTATCCTAAATCTTTCAACGACTTTGTAATGTTGTCCTTTTAGCCAATTTTGACTGAAAATTACTAACGTGAATGTTGGTTTATCCTTTTTTTTTTTTTTTTCTTTCCTTGTCTTTTCTCTCCCCTGCCGAGGTGCTAGCCACCAATGGAGCGAAATTGGAAAAAAAAAAAAGGAAAGGAAAGAAAAGAAAAGGAAAAAAATGATAAAGATATTCAGGAAATTTTAAAAAAATACATAAATAGTCCATGTCTGTGCTGACCATCCACCGGTCGTACCATGCGGGACGGTCGACATTCGGATTAGCGATTTCTGGCTAAAATTGATCGGAAGGAAGACATTGAAAAATTGTCAAAATGTTTTGGACTAAATTAGCTAGATTAAAAGTTTTAAGATTGAATCGATCGCCATACAATAGGTCCAGGACTTTTGGGATAATTATTCCTTAAATAATTGATCGAATTAAATCATGTACATCATTAAAATAAGATTTACATCATTTGAGAATATCTTAATAAATTTAAACTCAATAAGGGATAGATGTTTGAGGATGAACAAATGAATAAGCTAATTCCTCATTTGTGAAATGTAGCCACATGGCCAGACTATGCCCTAGGTCTTGCCGCACGGCAACCCCTGAGACAACAACATAAAGTGCCCTGTGGTGAGCACAACAAAGGAGCGAACATTCTCTCGATTTTGACTTTGACTATTTATAATTCAAAGAATCCAACTCCGATCAGTCAGAAATCAAGTACGAACAACCTAAAATGGGCATCAGAAATTCGCCAGATATTTCTATTGATTCCTAATCGAACAAGCGCAGTGCAACCATCAAATTGTTCGATGGAAATCAAAGTTGAATTGAGAAAGCATCGAAATCAATTGGATTACGTCAACTTGCGACCATTAGTTAGTTTAAACTCAACCAATCATACTTTGTACCAGGCAATGGAGAATAGACTGTGGCCTAGACCTCCATGCAATATCGACGTTGTTCCCTAATCCAACCAAGTATTATACTAGGACGATATTAATGATTGGCATTCCGGGCTGATTCCGCCTTCTTCTTTTTTTCCCAACCTTAATAAACCTTTTTCTAAACATGATTACCATGATTAATCCCTTCTCTTCTTAAAGAATAGCTGGAAAAAAAATAGAGATAACACGAGGGTGGCCAAGTTAGTACTTCACTTTTCACATAATTCCAATGGCCCCTCCTCCCGCGAGATAAGGGAAGTTTTATGATCCGCTGAGGATCGGATTCTCTCGGATTGCAATGAATCGTAACTCCTTGCGATTTGAAGTCTTTGTAAGAAACAGACAAGATTTACTCTTCTTTTTATCCAACGGTTATCGAGAATGCGAGGAATCGAATCACACCTGAGGCGTTCTCTCCGTTGTTCTGTGTACCTTGCCCACTAATTTTCGTTCTCATCTCATACCTTCTAGCTTCCTTTTTTATTTTACTTTTTCTCGTCACACATTAATCATTTTCTGTTTACAATATATATATATATATATATATATATATATATATATATATATATATATAAGAAAGAACGAAGGGAACGAATTCTATAAACATAACAGCGGATTACAGCAGAATCACATGAAAAACGTGCCTAAGAACTTACTTGAATCACTGATCGTAAAGGTATATCACGTAACGGATATACCTCATTTTTCAAGGATTAAGTGCTCCTCTTGCAGTCCTCGAGAGAGAGAGAGTATGATCACAGTTTGACGTTCGTGAGACGAGTAGAGAACCATCGTGAGTTTTTCCTGTTTTCTCTCTATTCTTTCATTCCATCAATGAAAGTCTTCAGAAGAACGCAACTTTTCTTTTCATCGGTTAAAGAGCGTGTCTTTTCACGTTCAAATATAAGATAACTTTTCTAGGCAGTTATCAAAAGGGATAAGATGCTGTGATAGCCTATATGGGCGGACCACGGATATTAAAATCCAACAAAGGGGATGGGCTTGAATGGTCGGGCTCCCAAAGGAAAAGAAGAACTTCCTCCCAAACCCGCCTTTTTGCATTTTAATATTTTCTCTTTTTTTTTATCCGACGGCTTTCGAGACAACACAAGCAAGGTTAAGATAGAGTCCAATTCATGCATTAACGTAAACACATTTAGACCATATTCATTGCCATCTTCATGCATCAAATGAGGTTCTGGATATGCTGTTTCGGTCACATGATTTGACTAGAGGGTGTAAATGAAATGATTCATTTTTTGGTTTCTCAGAGGGAAGAATCCCCATTTCATTAGATCGATTTCTCATTTTCGTTATTAAAAACGATAAAATTGTTAAAGAATATTTAGCAAAATTCGTCTGTCCAAATGACGTGTTAGGCTGTTATTAGTTCTTTTAATGCGGTCGCTTGTTAGGGCAACCTACAATCTGAGAAACTACTTAGAAACGAGTTTTGTAAACCAGTCTAGATAAGTCTAGTGGTCAGTTTCAGAGATGGAATATAAATTGAGGAGAACGAAAGTCATTCGATATTTTTTAACACGTTGATTTGTAAAAGCAAAAAGAAAAAATAAAAGGGCGCAGAGTAAAACATATGTTGGTCTTTAGTTTAACGTGTCTAAAAAATGCGAAGTTCAATTCCGATGTTCCTCATTTTTCTTAGGAATTTTCTGTAGGAACCTATAACTAAGTACATGGACGAGAAGAAATTTTTTTCCTTGGAGATCTTTGTTAATTTTTTTTTGTAATATTTTATAATTTATTTTTAAACAAGAAATTTTTCTTTGAAATCTTGCATATTTACATAACTGTTTTAATAACGAGCAAAAGATCTATATAATATGAATTGCCATGCATCCGAATGCCGATGTACATCGTCGATGAAGATCACAATTTCTCACAAGAAAAACAAAGAACAAAAAGTAACAGAGTGGAGTATAAATTAAGATGCACGAGACTATAATATCAAAACCATTCCTTTACTAAGAAATGAACAAAATCGTTTGCGTTTAGAAGATAAGACAAAAAAAATGTCATCTTACATTTTATGGAAGAGACTATCCCTCATTAGATTTATGAGATTTCATTCATGAAATTGTACAATGAATAATTACAATTCATCTTAACTGAATTGACAAAAAATTTCGCGAAATTGAGAAAAGAAAAGGAGATTAAAATCTGTATATCCACGTAAAATAAAGTATGCGCAACTCGACATTGAATGTTGGGTTTCAGTACATGGGATTAGGTCGTAATTTAGTTTTAATTGTGTGCGTGGGGCCAAACTTTTAGAGTTGAACCATTAATCTGCTCAAAATGAGAACAAAAGGAATGATATTGACATGAGGAAAAAAAAAAGATATAATTAATTGATTAATTAAGGGATAAGTTCACCGGAAATTTTAAAACTTGTCGTATAGGTGCAGTTTTCTAAAACTTGTCCCGAAAGTACAGTTGAGTCCTAAAACTTTTAAAGAGTGTGATCAAGTTCTAAAACTTGTCAAGTTAGTGCAATCGAGTCATTCCATTAATATCGTCAATTTGTCTAACAAAAAATGTTAACGTGACATTTTAAAATCAATTTCTTCATCATGTGTGGCATTTTTTATTATTTTATTTTCAATTTTTATTTACATGAAATTAATATTTCTTTTGAATAAGACTCTAAAAGGGCTTTTGAAAAAAAAAAAAAAGCAGGGCGGGGCAAGGCCTCACCGGCACTTCCTTAGGGTCGGCGACCATTGGACACCCCTAGGGAGATGTCACCGGCCGTAGGGGAGGGCCGGAGAGGGTGGGCCACCCTCCCCCAAGGCTGACAACCTCCGTCGGCCCCTCTAGCTATGGCGGCGGCGATGGCGGTCGCACCTCACCAACAAGGCCCTACTCTGCCTTTTTTTTTTCCCCTTTTGTTTTAGCTTTTTAAATTTAATATTTTAGTATTTTTAATTTGAATTAAATAATACTAATACACGCCATGTAGGATAGAGAAATTAATTTAAAAATGCCGCGTCATTATTTTTTGTTAGATAAATTAACGGTGTTAACGGAATGACTCGATTGTACCAATCTGGGAAATTTTTAATATTCGATTACACTTTTTAAAAGTTTTAAGACTTAATTACGTTTCCGCAATAAATTTCGAGATTTCTTAGTGAATTTATCTGATTAATTAACTAATTAACGAAAGGTAATGATGTATTTTCGAAGAGGAGAGTCATACAATATGGGGCATTTTTTTTTTTTTTTTGGGGGAGGGGGTGTGTTTACGGAAAAGCACGTGCGCCTCGTGCTTTGGGAATCCCCTTTTTCGCTGTTTTATAAAAAAAGGTCCGTCGCCCGCGGATTTCCAACGCTATCCTCGGTTTCCATTTCTGTCAACCTCGACTGACCCCTCTTTCTAGTAAATGTTCCCCATGATCAAGAAGCACGAAAGCTGGACCAACAAGCGATGTTAACAGAATGTGAGACACCAAGAATTTATTATTATTGTTATTATTATTATTTATAATCTTCCCTTTTAATATCTGTGCAAAATCTACCATCTCTCTTAACACAAAGGTAGCAAGATTATGTTGAAATTTCGCGTCAAAGTTCGGAACTAAATTGACAAAACTAAAAAATTTATCACTGAATTGACTTCCATGCAATAAGTTTAGGATTGATCGGGTAATATTATCATCCAAATGGTAAAAAATGGGGATGATAACCAAAAATGTCTTAAGCCTATTGCAATTGAGTTAATCAATTCTAAACATTTTTTTTTTGCCAATTTAGTTTAAACTTTTTGCATTTGTGTCAATTCAATTTATCCGGCCAATTTTGGTTAGAAATTGCTGGTGGACAATTTTTACAAGTTTTTATTATTTTTTATATAAATATTTCTATATTTTTTTTTCCCTTCTTCCTCCCCGATCGCCGGCCTCCTCGATGGTTGGCAACCGACAATAGGCAAAAGGCCAACCTCGCCCTCGCCGAATCGGGCGACTTTGCCATTGGGTGGCCGGAGAGGTCGACCCTCGCTAGCCTTAGGTGACCGTGCCCCTAGGAGGGCAAGCCTTGCCGGCCATCGAGGAGGCCGACCGTAGGGGAGGAACAAAGAAAAGAAAAAAAAAAGAAAGAAAAGGAAAAGAAAATATAATAAAAAAATTATAAAATTTATTTATGTTAATGCTGACGGTGCCACATAGGCCGGCCGCATCCATGTGAATAATTTTAGGCCGAGGCTGTCTGTATGGACTGAATTAGCATAAATATAAAAAAATAAGATTTAAGACTAAATCGACATAATTATAACAAGTTTAAAACTTTTGAATAATTTTCACCGCCTCTCGAACCCCTCTCATGTTTCCTTGGGCCAATCCTCCGCAGCTCATGGAGCGTTTCCGCGTCATTGCCGTGCAAATCACACTCGGGTCACGTGGTTCGGTTGCATCTTATTGGGTCGACATGAATCGACAGATCAATGACCGATGATCCCAATAGTCGCGTGACAACTTTCACAAACCATGGGACTGGGAGCAAAAGAGCTGCTCAAATTGGCCTCGACCGTCGCAAAGATTGGGGGGGTTCTTGTCCAACCCCATCATCGGAAGCAGCATTGCTCTCGTTCACGTAAATTTTCCCAAAATTAGAGCCAGCTCCGCTCATAAAAATATGGAAAGGGGAAACGGACGAATCGAGGGATAAGAGCGGACCGTCTTTAATGTGTTGGACATTAGGGGTGAGCAAGACGAATTGATTGAATCGGAAATTGCCCAGACCAACATCCAATTTTTGGGGGGTGCTGGTTCGGTTCCATAAAATTGGAACCGATAATTTTCGGTCCGATTCCGGAGGGAATGGGATCGTCGGGACCTGATCGATTATTTTCTTTATTTTTTCTTAAATGTAAACTTAATAATCCACCGACGCATATCCTTACTAAAAATCCATCGGTTTCATTAGATCGCAAGGGAATCCGATCCGGTTAAAAATAGGGAACCGAACCGGTTCCTAGTTGAGACCGGATTAGATCGGATCGAGAACCGATCACCCATATAATGGCCGTAGGTTCATTAAGTTCTTAACGTTGCGATTAGGTTGATTAAGTCTTTAGCATTTTGCTTGTTGGTCAATCAGTTCTTAATAATTTTGTAATTGGGTCACACGAGTTCTTAATTTTTTGAAAAAAATAAATGCAAGTAAGCCCTATAACTGTCATAGGTGGTTCTTTAACGCTCAAGGGTAAGGGTCCTAATGGAGGACTTTTAATAACTTAATTGATCAAATCATGACGTTAAGGACTCGATGGCCAGCGATTCCGACGCAGATGGATTTAAATGAATTGAATTGCTGAGGATTCACCTAATAAATGGAGAAAATGTCGACATTTGGTTTGGCACTTATCTTGATTGATATATGTCCGATACGTAATACGATGCATATACATCGTTGGCCATGTTGTTAGTAATAGGGGTAAGCAAAAAAGACCACCTGAATCGGGACCGCTCGGACCGGACTGGACCGGGATCGATGGTCCGGTTCCCGATTTTAGGGGGATCTGGTCCAGTTCCCGGTTCCCAAAATTGGAACCGGTGATCGGGCGGTCCGATTCCCGGTTCCAATTGGGGGAACTGGACTGAACGGCCCGGACCGGACTGGTCTTTTTTTTTTTTTTTTTAATTTTGTTTTAAAACAAACCTAACGTTTACTTTTTGTTTAGATTTAGGTCATTTAGGGTTCGATCCAAAGCTGTCAATTGAAGAGGCCTTGACTCCACCGAGGTTGTGGTACAATGACCCTTGGTTTCTCAATCTCGAGCTCGATCGCGTCTTCTATCAAAGTGTGTATCCACTTTTTGGAACCGTGGACCGAAAATCCTTAGAACCACCCGAAAATCGGACCGGACCGACGGTCGAGTCCAGTTCCCGATTTCGAGGGTGGTCGGTCCTGTCTGCAGATTCGAAAAGTGGGAACCGGGGCCACCGGTCCGGTTCTCGGTTTTTTATGGGAACCGGATCGGATCGGGAACTGCTCACCCCTAGTTAGTAAGTAATATACTTATCCTATACATTGTCTGACCACTTTGTTAGTTTAAATTGAGTATATGATCATGGGCCACATCGGGGAATCAAGCGTCGCCTTGCGCTTTACCATCGCAATAGAGGAGATGGCTCTAACTTTCAGATGCGTAAAGAAAGATGTGACGCCTTCTGAAACTGAGGCGGCAACATCATGAGGTTGAATCCGTAGCCCCGACGAGATAGACAAACACATCATGTATAAATAGCCACGGAAAAGAATTTGCTACCCACACTCTCTTGATATATAAGCTTTTACCTGTTTCTTAAAATCATTATCGGACTTTGCTCATGTTTCAGAACGAGTTCACTGTGATATAAGTGTTCATTTTTTTGAAGACATTCTACACATTTCACGGTTGGATGAATTTGACTGCATAAGTAACTCTAAATATACATGTCATCGATACGACGATGAATGTGTAACAAATTGTTACTAACGGTAGATTTGACAAAGGCCTACCCGGATTTCCCAAATATAAGGTTATGACAATTCAATGAGATGGATGTTTCATCTTCTGACTTATGTGCCTCCCACCGTCCCGAATTACCCCGACGGTGTTACTAACCATGAGCTTGTGAAGATACACATTTTATCCTAGCTGCACGGAGAAAAACGAAGGAAAATTTATCTAAAAAATCATAAACCTATCGTACGGTGGCCAATTTAGACCTAAATTTTTCAATTTGATCAATTTAGTCTTTAACTTTTTTTATGACTTTTCAATATAGTCATTCCGACTAATTTTGACCGAAAATCAATGACATGGATATTGATCGCCCTACGTGACAAGACCAATGCTAATGTGGATGATTTTTACAATTTTTAAATTTCCTGACATTTTTCATTTTTCATTTTACTTCTTTTCCTGTTTCCCTTCGCTGGTCAATGGGTCTCGACGATGGTCGGCGAAGGTCACAAGCCATAGGTGAGGGCTGCGATGCCATTACCGAGGCCTTGCCGGTCAGTGGAAGGAAATAGGAAAATAAAGAAAAAACAAGTAGGAAAGAAATGAAAAGGGCAAAAAAAAAAATTAAAAATTAAAAATATGCAAAAATCATCCACGTTAGCAATTTTTCCTAAAATCTCAATCGTAAGCAGTCAAATCAACTTATAAAAACGACCACGTTTCGGATTTCACACATGTTCAGAGCTTAACACCTGCAACGCGACATCAAGCGTCCTCTCGGATTCCCCTTTTGCCTTGCCCGGTGTCCACTTTGGATCACGTTGTCGAAGTGCTGTTGCGAGCGCAACCACCGCTTGTACAAAAGAATGGGGAACGATGAGATGATGTTTTCTGCTGGAAGACGACGGAATGGCTCCCACGCGGGCTTCCCACTTGCTCGCATCAGACGCAATCTATACAGCAAGCAATCCGGAAAGTTCAATTGTTAGAATTTGAAAGGAATAAACGCGCTGAAAATCCTAAAAATTATCACGAAAGTCTAATTAAATTCTAAAATTTGCAAAAAGTGCAATTGAATTCTTCCATTAACTCTGTATAATTTGGCCGACAAAAGTTGCTAACGTGATTTTTTACAATTATTTTCTCTATCCTATGTGAATAAAACGACGTCGTTTTGATTCGAACATGATGTTTTATACAAATTTTATATAAATTAAACTAAAAATTAGTTATTATTTTTTTTAAGAACAAAAAAAGAGGGTTCGAAAGGAGGTCACGAGGGCCACCACCCTACCATGGCCAAAAAGGGACGGCGACCCACGTTGACCCTCACGCAGTTCTGGCCGAGGGCCACCTGCGGTGAGGGTTAGCTGCCATTGGTGATCCTTAGCCGGAACTAGGCAAGAGCTAGTGACTCAGGCTCGATTTGAGTGAGGGCTGTGACCCCCGTCGACTATTCCCCCATTCGGCGATGGTGGGGCAATAGTGACGAGGGTTTTCAATCCTCACCGTCTACTTTCCAACTCCTCCTTTTTATATTATTTAAATTTAGCTTATTTTTGAATAATTTAAATAAAATTTGTATAAAAAATTAGACTTCGATCAAAATGACGTCGTTTTAGTAATGTCATTGTCGCATAGCAAAGAAAATATTTAAAAAGGCCCCATGGTATTTTTCATAAGCCAAGAAAGTCAGAGTTAACGAAGAACTCAATTGCACTAATTTATCAAATTTTAGGACTTGATTACACTTTATGTAAATTTTAAGACTTAATTGTACTCTCACAATAAATTTTAGAACTTCCAATCGCACGCATTCCAATTTTTTTTTGGTCAAACACGTATCCCAATTTGAAAAGTTCAAAGATTGGCCTAAGTAACCGTTGCTTTGAAGACATCAATGCGCCTGCCTTCTCAATTGGACCCACGCTTATGTCGGGAAAATGCAATATAGGAATAGGAGGATACTTGGTCCATCCTAGCGTGGAATGGAACATATGTCATTGTTATCGAACATTTTTGTGATACAAACAGTTTTGATTGTTACATCGGTAATAAGTTATAGCACGATGCCCATTCTACCTCTTTCACCTCTTTCACCTCTCACCACAACAGTTGTCCCATTCTCACCCTTCCATTTTTCCGGGTGAAACAAATAAGTCAACCAAAATTGATCCACAAAGTTAATTTACTACGCGTTGTGATGTGAAATTTGGTGCTCCACATAGCACATTGCTTAATGTGCCACAGACTCAATAGATCAATTTTGTAGACCACTTTTCAGCTCCGTTTGTTTCATAAAGAACGAATGATTTAAAAAATTTAAATCCCTAAAAAATGATTGTCTATATCTCTGGAAATAATATAATCAACGATGAATATTTTTTAAACCAAATATTTTCGTGCACGATAAAAATATTTTTTGTTCATTCATTTTCCTGAATGATGTAAGTGATTAATTTTAGGAAAATATTTTTCAAATAATTCATTTTCGTGAAACAAACATATCCTCAGCATATTTTTGTGTCCAGTTTTTTGTGTTGTCAACCACAAGAACCATAAAAGAACATAATTTTCTTGCGTGACGATATTGTTCGCCAACACTGAGAGAACAAGAACTGCCCTTCCTTATATGGAGCAAGACAATTTAATCTAAATCGACCAGCCTTGGGCTTGTTTGCTTACCTGAATTGCTGGCACGTTGAAGGATGCTGCATTTTTCATCCCTTGCTACATCAGACGCCCATCACTCGATTGATGCTCTAGTGAAGACTTGTACTGGGAAGTGTTCAGCCTGCCTAATTATCTGTCCCGATTACAATTTGCCACCAAAATTGCAAATTGCAATGAATCCTTACCAGTTCCAGTTTCCACAATCCGATCTGCCATTAGCTGATCTAGATGGAGATTATCCAACCTGAGCACAATAGTACTTGAAAATCTTACCTATGATAGAAGATGCACAGCAACTCAAATTCTTCAGATTATTATTGAGACAGTACAAGGGCAAGTTAGTGTACAAGTCCCAAAAGAACAAATACACTTACTTCAACCTCCGCATTTTCTGCATAGATCAACATACAGGCAGAGGGAAGCATGGAGTTTCATTGAAGACAGACAATCTATTTTGCATGTTAAGAGTAACACTGGACTTTTCTCAGTAGATATATAACTGCTACCAAAAAAGTAGAGTAATTCCTGCTACATATACATAATCCCGGATCACATGTCATATAGAAGCAAGCAGCATATAAGATCCATTTGCACCTGAATAGCCACTGGCAGTCTGTCGACCCCCTGAAGCTACAGGTAGATGCTGCAATTATGCAGGTGGGGCCTCAACATCAGAGGGTGCTGTTTAGAACCAATGGGCCTACAAGAGAATAAATAGAGGTTGCAGTCAAATTTCAAGTTACTGAAAAAATGGAAAGGAAGAAACAGTATGAAAGAGGAAATTAATCAAATGGGGAACAAACACGCAAATGACCAAGTTGACCTTACCAGGCAATTCAACATGTCAGATCGCTCTGTACAACATTTGCTAATGGAACGCCTACAGTTTTGGTATTCACATCATACGACGATAGCACCTTCCTCTGACAATCAATTACAGAAATTAGTCTATTTCCTCAGACATAATTTATGGCATCAGAATTCTCCACATGTCAATGCGAATGGGAAAGTGAATCACAATTCCAACACAGAGAGATACAAAAACATAAAAGGGGACTGCTATGTGTTATCGTTTCCAACAAATCAAGTATGTTTCACTTTGTCAAGTGGATGGCACAAGCAGCACTTACAAAATTTGATTTGATGTAAACAAATCAGATCATCCAGAGCCTACCAATGACTTTTATAGAAGTGATTGCAATGGTATAAAAGGATTCACATTGTCCACTAAGTGTAATAAGGCTTAGTTTATGATGGGGGCATTGTTAATTACAAATTAATTTGTAATATGAGGAGCAGACTGTAGATTACCAGTTCATTTGGATCTTCTTTAAGAACACCCAACACATAGGTATTAGTGAACTTGCTGACCTATGATTAAACACACTATTAGGATGACCTGCACCTACTGACAAGCTACAGCTACGTTATTAAGCAACCAAATGAGATTCTTCAATTTCCAATTTTGTTACCACGCAGGAGTAGAATCACAATGTATCTCATAGTATTGGTAATGAATACAAGGACTTCAGTACTCACGACTGGTACAAAATCTGGACTTGACAAATTAAGGGTGAGGTTCCTCATCAACAATAGAACCTGCAAACCAATCCAATGTGTTAACATATAAAAATGAAGGTCAAAATCAGCTGAACAGCCGTTCCAGAGTCACACATATGCATATATATCCGCATCTTCATAGCATAATGATCTCTTGAACATGCAAATCTACAAATAATCAAGTTATTAATGACTGGACAAGCAGAGCTCGGCCAACTGAGCTATATCCCCAGAAGTTCCTCAGCCCAGCTTGGTCAAAATAGCAGAGCAAGTTAAATGCTGTTGATATAGATCAAGTGCATGTCAAAGTTATTAACTAATGTAGACCAAGTATGGATGTGCCTCACACAAAATTCAATTAAACCACACATCCAAACTGGAGCAACAATGCACAAGCACACCCCCGAGCATACCCTAATGTACCCCAAATGCACAAGGATTGAATCTTATAAATAAAAAAAAGAAAGCATCAGAGGCCACACATTCCTTTGAAAAATGCTATCATCTGAACTGCCTTGGGGGAAAGTTATATTCTTCCAGTTACTGTATTATCTCCTCTAGGTTGTCTATCAAACGTGCATGTTCTTTCCGTGATGCAGTTCAGTGAAGAGTCATTAGCTAAGATAAAATACAATTGACTTACAGTTTCAAAATTGATAGGGTCCATCTCCTTTAGCTTTTGCACATGGCCTTCGGCATTTGGATCAAAGACACTCCCAATGAAGCTATATACTTCAGAAAAATCAGGTATTCCTATAAAATGTGGAAAATAGAAGAGATATGACATGTGCATAGTCTGGGAATACCGACTAAAGTACATATGACAGTGGTCCGAAGGGATACCATGCAGCACGGGTGTTTGTCTCTTTTGTTTAGGTATCTCCGAGCTAGATAGTGTTCTACTGGAACTTCGGACACCACCAGCAGTGCTACAACTAACCCTTGATACGCCCTTTGATCCAATATCAGCTGAATCAGTAATGTTTTATGCCATAATAAGTTCTGGAAAGATCCATTCGACGATGCTAGTAAATATATGGCATTTGAAAGAAATACTCAAAAAAGTGTTGCGTGCCTCCAGCACCTTGGAAATTGCTAAACTCATTCTGGCTTAATATAGGCTTGCCTGATGCATTGTGTATAAGCACGGACGGGTCATCCCATGAAACATTTCCTGGTGTAATTGTAAATGCAGGGTTTGTTGAAGAAGGCTGGGCCATGGATGCTTGCAGCGGCACTAAAACTAAATAGCAGAGCATATCATGTCAACAGGCAGCAGACACATGGTGAAGTAATTTGAATAATATACATGTTACTAATGAAAAGCACACCGTTTTTCGATGCCTTTTGAGGGTATGGATGAGCAGCTTTGCGCTTAGGACGAGGAGGGGGAACATGTGCGACTGCCCCATTCTTTTGGACTTTCAAGAAGTATTTCTGGGCATGACTTCGGATCTATAAGACGAATCATTTAGCAACTGGCAACTGGATAACGACTTGCAAAGATATGAGATAAAATGAAGCAATGATTCATGTCTTCAGACCTGAATGACAGTCTTTGAGCCGACAAAATCCTCAATTTTCTTCCAATCGCGGTCAAATCTGGACAACCAAATAGACATGAAACAACTTATTCCAGGAACCCGCAACCTGTACGATACAATTTGAAGAGAATAGAAGAAAGGACCACGATAAAATCCATTCGAAACCAAGGTGAAACAATACTTAGTCTTCATGCAAAAATTTACAGATACCATCGCATCCACCTTTAGTAGAATCGAATACGTAGAACTAACATATCTCTGGTTCAACAATCTCCACTCCCACGATGGTCTAACCACACCGAATATCTCTCAAACACTAGAGCAAGTACAAAATGAAAAAAACTACTAAACACACGAGAATCTACACGTATGCTCAAAACCAACCGACGAAGCAGCAGAATCAAACACGGGAAAGAGTCGAGGTAAATATGCTAATTTGTGGTACTCCACCTCCATCGAGGACAGTAACTAGCTAGCGAGGCGAGGCTACAGAGGCCAGAGAAACGTACAGCTGGAGAGCCTCGAGGAACTTGTCGTGCTCTTCGTCGGTCCAGCTCTCTCTGGACTTGGTGATGGTGTAGGGCTTCCTCACCTTCTTGCCGGAGGGGTCGGCCGCGGGCGTCGCCGCCGACGTCGTGGACGTCGCCATCGACTGGGGGTTCGACGAAGGGTTCGAGTTCATCGCAATCCGAAGAGCATTCGCTTTCCCACTTCGCAAGCGCACCGAGCACGAAGAGAGAGAGAGAGAGAGAGAGAGAGACTGGTGGTGGTGGCAAGAGCTTAGGAGGAGAAGTTTAGAATTGAAGGTTTTTTTGATTTGAGGTGAAAAAATTGGCAACCTAGCGATGAAGAGGAGGTGGGGCCCTGGGCGAGGTCGCTGTGGGTGATCCCAGGCCATTCGTTCCATCGCCCCCACTTAACAGTTTTCGTCACGCCGGTTTTTCTTTTGTTTTCCTTTAGACAGTTGAGAGTCGCGCCACGGAAGGGCGCTACCGAGAGGCCGGTTCACGTGCGGATCGGGTCCACGGCAGTTCTTGCGCCTGCAACATCGCGGCCGTTGTCTTATTTGACTCTCGAATTTGACGGAGGAAATCCGTCTGCTTGGCTAATGGGGGAGGAACCGCGGAGCCCCCAACCCCACCTTCCCCCATCCCTCCCCGGGGCGAGCCCGCTCCGCGATTCTAGGGGCTTTTAAAAAAAATATGATTAAAAAAAATCACCAATTTAAGCATTTTTATAAAAATTTTACTGATTTAAAGTATGTGCACCTCTATTACAAGCACACATGCCCCGTGCGCATCCCAAAGAGGCGCACAAGGGAGGCGCACATGGCCCTCTCTCTATCTTTCTTTAAATCTCTTTCCTTCCTCTCTTCTTTTTCCCTCCCATTTCCCCCTCTCGGTCGTCACTAGCTTTTTTTCCCCCTCTCCATTTGGCCGGCCAACCTCCATAGCCGCCCCACCCAAGCTCTTGCTATCGGTCCACTGCTGTGCCATGTCGCCGTGCCGCCCCTTCATTCGACAGCTCGAGCTAACAGCCGACCATCCTCGTCGTTGCCATCCAACCGCGAATCACTCACGGTCCTTTTGCCCATGGGCGGTGCCGACTCGAGATTCACGGACTCGCAACCCCCGGTCGCCCTGCCGTGCCACGCCGCCCTCCGCTACCCACCGCCCGAGGACTCCCGTGCGCTGTAGGCCCGCAAGCCTCGTGCCATTGCCGCGCCCGCGAGTTGCTGCCCTGTCGTCGTCCGAATCATTGCCCACCTTTAGTTAACTGTTTATTATTATATTGTTTATTTGCCATATTTTTTTTTTCAGTTCATGGATTGTTATCTACTATTGCACTTTCTTTTAATCTGGATATTTTATCTTTATGTATCTTATGAATTTATTTTATGCATTTTTTTAGCAATTTTATCTATATCTATTAATTATGCACATACTAAACAAATTAATTACATAAATATTAAATTAATTATTAATTATATGTCTTAAAATTTTTTAAATTAATTATTAATAATTACGTTATAAAAAGAAGGTTTAAAAAGAAAAAAATGTTATATTTATAAAGATGTATAAATATATACGTTATAAATAAATGTTATTATAAATATAAAAAGAAAAAAAAGTAAAAATAAATAAAATATGCTACTACAAAAAAAAAGTAAAAAAAAATTAAGGTGAGGCGCACAGGGCATGTACACCTATAATAAAGGTGTTGTGCGCCTGTAATAGAGGCTCACATGTCCTAAATCCGTAAAAATTTTACAAAAATACTTAAATTAGTAATTTTTTTACCATATTTTTGAAAGAAAAAAAATGCCGTTTCTAATGTCTAGTCAATTAACACGAGGACCTCTTTGAGCGAAAAAAAATTAATAAGAATTTTTTAATAACTATTGATTTTTTTATCTGATTTTATCCTATTCTATTATACTATACAAGTGCGCTATGTGCTGTGTGCAGGTTGCAAAACCCTACTCCCTTCTCATTTGTCCTCACCCCACTCCTTCCGAAGGTGATGATTCGAATCCCTTGCCTCCCTCTTCCCAAATGAGAAGAGCAACCATTGGAGCTACTATCTAATAATTTGGAAATTCACTTTTAATTTTTGATATTTTTGTCATTTTTAAATTTTGAGTGCACTTTGAATTAGTTTAAATTAAGTTTCTCGAAATCCTTTAAATTAGACTTAAGGTGCATTTGTTTGAGTGAAAGTGTTTCCTCATCCGAACTTTCACCCATTTGTTTTTCCGAAAATAACTTAGTTAACGAAAAATTCATGCATAAAATATTAAATTAGAAAATTCAATTCCAAAATTTAAAGAGGTGAAAACACTTTCCGTGCTTGTACAGTTATTCTTCCACATCAAGGTCTACTAGAAACCACATGGGGTGAGTAACAACTTAGCAAATAAACACCCAACTAGGCGACTATACTATCTACTAATCATTAGATTAAGCAACAACAATAAGAAGCAAGGGTAATCAGGACATAAATCATACTCTGAACCCCATTATTACAACATGTGGCTTCTGCCCAAACCATGACTCGCACATGCATGGGCACACATATGATTCGCTAACCTATTATACTCATCGACCTATATAATCCAATGCAGTTTTGCACCCAAATGGTTTACACATGATTAGCCTCTTTGTTATCCTTGTTGAGTGGGCCGAACCCATCTCACGAGGCCAACCCGTATCACTATTGGGACCTATCCCATTCATCAAGTCTTAGACCAACCCGGATCTTCCGGAACCAATCCGGGCATCGCTCTTCATGGCATCTAACAAACGCATTGTCAGGCATCGACCAACGGTATCTCGCCTTCCCATTTGGCTCCCACGGAACATCGTCAGAGCGTAATCGATGGAACACCGTTACCAGACCAACAGAAGTATCGTGTCCGATACCAGACTAACTGAAGTCTCGGTTTCAATTTCCATATTCATGCACAGTCATTTCTCATTTATCTTTTAATGCAAAAATTACTGACTAACGGTACATACACGAACAATTACAAACATAGATCATACCACATAACATAATTTCACAACACTAGGACCATGGATTGTTAGCTAGTATAAACAAGCGGGACACCCGAACCTCAAGCACCTATTTTCGATCGCAACTACTAGAAGGTTCGAGGCCCCGATTTAGGCTCAATTCTTAACAATCAAAGCAGGCTTTCACATTTACTTGACTACCATGACCACAAATAGTCAATTCAACAACCAAATGACACATGCAAAGTCAGGAACTCTAAGAACAAACACCAAATGTTCTTGGCCAAACCACACGTGCACCCTCAATTCAATTCGTGCTCATTCGACAACATTCGATATGATCCGAACTCGAAATCTAGTTACCCATAACCTCTAAACCACAATCCAAGCAACAAACTTGACATGTATCGACATCTAGGCCACCAAACAACCACTAGTTCATTTCTTCACAATCAAGGCATATCAATGTGTCGCGCTCAAATTCGATGATCATAACATAGTGTAGTTGAAAAGTTGGAGGCCAACTTGCCCTTAGTCCAAAGCACGAAGAAACAGAACTTGAATCGATGCTTGAATGGCTCAAATTGCCTTCTTAGTTGCATGGGTTGAGCGAGGAAGAATGACAGCGCGGGGCTGGGCAACAGGTCGGTTAGGCTAAGGACGAGGCTTGGGGGTTCACATGACCTCCAGTATCGAGCTGAGGAGAAGAGGCTGGCATTGTCGGGGCTGGTTGGGTGGAGCATGGCGAGAAACATGAGAGATCAAGAGATCTAGGAGAGATTAGAGAGGGCTTGAGAGAGTTCTTGCATGTAAAAATGAAGGAGAGAGAGTATGAGCTGGTCGGTGAGAGAGAGAGAGTTAGTAGGTTTATATTAGATGGGGGAAAGCAATGGTGGTAAAAGAGAGGCTGGGGTCGATGCGTTCCTGGGCTTCCGGGAGAGTTAGTAGGTTTCTATTAGATGAGGGAAGGCAATTGCGGTAAAAGAGAGGCTGGGATCGGTGGGTTTCTGGGCTTCCAGGACCAAATTCGTGCTAACCAATTGTAAACTATTCAAAAGTGAAATGCCAATCGTTCTTCGTTCCATCGTTCTAATAATGTTACGCTTGTCAACTATAAATACCATCACAATCCTCAACTCCCATATTAACTATCTCGAAACTAAATGCCTAAGTGGAGGCTAAAAGCATGTACCACACAATCATGCCTTTCCATGAATTCGATAATACTTTCGATATTTCATTCGACCTTAATAGTTGCTGCACCAAAATCATTCCACTAGAATCTTGGTTCTCATTAATCACGCAAGACTTATTGCTTCTAATCGTATAATCATTCTGGTGAAATTCAGGTCATCATAAACCTCCATACTTTAAGAAATTTCATGAAATTTCGGTCCTTACTCTCTCATTCGAACAAATGTGGGTATTGTTCCTTCATTGGCTCTTCACTTTCATGCGTAGCTTCTTCTACATCAGGGTGTCACCACATAACTTTCATGAGAGGAATGGACTTAGTTCAAAACACTTGCTCTCGTCGACCCAATATCTTCATTGGTTCATCTTCATATTTGACCCTTTCGTCTACCTCAACCATTTCAAAGTCCAATATATGAGACGGATCAGGTTGATATTTCCTCAACATCGATACATGAAACACGTCATGTCACTTTAACGGTAAGGCCAGCCAATATGCCAATTCACCAATCCTTTAGTATCTCAAAGGGTCCAATGAACCTCAAGCTTAGTTTTCCTTTCTTCCAAAATCTTAAGACTTCTTTCACTTGTAACATCTTTAAGAATACATGATCGTCTACTTCAAGCTCCAAGGGCCTTTGCCATTTGTCTGCGTAACTCTTTTGTCGACTTTGCGCTGTCCTTAGTCGATTTCACACTACATTTACCACCTCGGTCATAACTTGAACCAACTTTGGTCCTGTCGGACTTCGCTTACCAACTTCATCCCAACATATTGGAGTTCTACGGACTCGTCCATATAAATGCCTCAAACGGATCCACACCGATAGTCTGCTGACAACCGTTATTATAGGCTAACTCTACCAATTGTAGATTCTCATCCCAACTGTCTTTAAAATCAATAACGCAATCCCGCAACATATCCTCCAACACTTGTAGTACCCATTTTGACTATCTGTCCGTTTGCGGGTGAAATGCGGTGCTGTATTGCAGTTTGGTCTCTAGGCCGGTTTGGAGACTTTTTCAAAAGTTCACCGTAAATCTTGAATCATGATCCGATGTTATAATCATCGGCACACCATGCAATCGCACTATTTCCTTTATATACATGTCGACATATCTATCCAATGAATAGTCCTTTCGTACCACTAGAAAGTGAACCGACTTGGTCAATCAATCGACTATTACCCAAATAGCATTATGACTTCTTACCATCCTTGGTAATCCCTGCGCAGAGTCCATTGTTATGTGCTCCCATTTCCACTCGGGGATTTTTAACGGTCTTAGCAATCCTATCGGTTTGCAATGCTCAACCTTTACCTACTAACACGTTAAACACTTCGAGACGTGCTTAGCGATATCCAACTTTATTTCACCAGTAGTGCTGCAGGAGATTTCTATACATCTTAGTATTTCTCGGATGTATACAGTAGTTACTTCTATGTGCTTCTATTAAGTTCTCCTCCTTTAGCCCTTCGTCCAAAAGTATATATAGTGGTCCTTGGAACTTTATTGTTCCATCATCCATCATATGAAAATCCAGCCTTTTCCCTTTCAATATTTCTTCTTTGATTTTCAAGATTTTAGGGTTCGATTGTTGTAATGTTTTGATCCTTTAGACTATCTCTGTTCAATCCTCAAGGTCGCTAGGATGGCAGTGAGAGTCTTTGCCTCAAACTTAAACTCCGAGCATGAGGCTTTTTCCAATAAACTATATTATCAAATTATCATGCTCACTACTCTTGTTAACTTTTGACCGAAAGCATCCGTCACCTTATTCGCTTTTTCTGGATGGTATAGGATCTCACAGTCATATTCCTTTAATAGTTCCATCCATAGCCTTTGCCTCATATTCAACTCCTTCCGAAAAAACAGATACTTAAGACTCTTATGATTGTTATATATACTTCAAATTTCTCCCCGTACGGATAATGTCTCGGATCTTCAATGCCAATACTATTGCTGCCAACTCCAAATCACGTGTGAGATAGTTCAACTCATACAACTTTAATTGTTTAAAGGCATAAGCGATAACCTTTCTGTGTTGCATAAGCACACATCCCAATCCTTTATGTGACGCATCACTATAGACCACGAATCCTCCGGGTCCCGATGGTATGTATCATTAACACCGGCCCCGTAGTCAATTTTTTTGAGCTCTTAAAAACTCCTTTCACATTCATCCATTCATTTAAACTTTGCACTTTTTCTCGTTAACCGTGTCTATGGGCCAGCCAAGCGGGAAAATCCCTGTACGAACCTTCGGTAGTATCCCGCAAGTCCCAACAAACTTCAAAATTCAATTACTGTTATCGACCTTGGCCAATCAATCACAACTTTGACCTTGTTTGGGTCCACCGACATTCCTTCGCTAGTCATGACATGACCCAAAAATATCATGCTATCCAGCCCGAATTCCAACTTATTGAATTTGGCATATAACTTATGGTCCTTTAGTGTTTGCATCACAATTCTTAAGTTTTGTTCATGCTCCTTTGGTCCCCTCGAATATATCAAGATATCATCAATGAATACTATCACAAATTCATCTAAGAATGGCTTAACCACCCTGTTCATTAAATCCATAAACACCGTGGGTGTATTAGTCAAACGAAATGGCATGGCTAAGAACTCATACTATCCATAGTGAGTTTTAAATGCTATTTGAGGGATATCCGCCTTCTTAATCTTTAGTTGATGATACCTAGACCTTTAGTCAATCTTTAAGAATATCAATGTTCCCAGCAATTGATCGAATAGGTTGTCTATTTTAGGCAATGGATATTTATTCTTAATTATCACTTGATTCGGTTGCTCGTAATCAATGTAGAGACGCATGGATCAGTCCTTTTTCTTTACAAACAAAACTGGCGCACCCCATGGTGACACACTTGACTCGATGAATCCTTTATCAAGCTACTCTTGTAGTTGCACCTTTAATTCCTTTAGCTCTGCTAACGCCATACAAGAGGGAGCTTTCGAAATAAGTTCTATGCTCGGTGTTAACTCGATCACAAACTCCACTTCCCATTCTGGCGGCAATCCTAGTAATTCTTTAGGAAACACATCTAGACACTCTCGGATTACTAGAATTTCCTCCAACTTCCCTTCACCTTTAGCCCTATCGTTTACTACCGCTAGATACCCTTGACATCTATTTTCTAGCAGTTGATGTGTCTCAAGTACCGATACCAATGACATAGAAAGGTTCGCTCCAGTTTCTATAAATTCTTCCCTGGTTTCTCCCAAGGAATTAAATTGGATTGTCCTCCCATAACAATCCACATTGGCCCGTACTTTACGAAGCCAATTCACCTCGATGATTACATCAAAATCGTACATATCCATAGCTATTAAGTCTATCAACTTATTCCGTCCTCCTATTATAACTTCACAATCTAGACATATCAAGGTAAACACAATGGTATCTCTTAACGGGGTCGATACGCTAAGCGGTACTTCAAGTAATTGAGACTTCAACCCATACAACAACACGAATCGAGTCGACACAAACGAATACATTGTGCCCATATCAAATCATGCATAAGCCCTTTGGCTACACAAGGAGAACGTACATGTTATGATGGTCTTGAAGGCTTCGACTTCCTCCCGCGTAAAAGCATAAACTCTCCCTTGTGCCGGGAGTCTTTGTAGATTATCTTGTCTCACTAGAGCATTACTTTGAATTGGTCATTGCACCTGTCTTTTTCGAGGATAATTCGCCATAATGTGTCCCCATTGATTACAACCAAAGCATTCCCTCAATTTCGAGTATGGTATATCTCTATCATAAGGCATCTGCTCCACTCCCCGAGTATTCTCCATCCTTATATTGTTTCCAAAGTTACGTATCTTATTAGAAATTAGGCAGCCCCCTGATTGTATTGGTCTTTTACATTGTCTGATATAATTATCGGGCTTTACTTGTGCCATTGCCACCTCCTTTGCCTTCATTAACTCTTGCTCTGCCAGCTGGGCTCGTCTATACTGTGTATTATAATCCCTTATGTCCAAAGTCACCATGTCATGTCTCGAACCCTACGAGCATGCTAACATCTCACCTGGCCATGCTTAAGTACAGTTCTCAAAGATTCAATGGCCAACAAAATTCGAACTAAACATGAATGATAAGCACATGCAGAAGCGAAAACAAAACTCCATACAAAACAAATCACAATACTATGCTTTGGGACGGTAAAATAAAACTTATATACATACACACAAATCTTTTACAAAAGCCAAACCCAAGGCTTCGAGACCACTTGTACAAGCCTATGACCACCTACAATAAAAAGGATCGAGTGATCGAAGCCTAACTCCCAACTCGGAAAGGTACTTTCAAAAAGTCAGAAGGGCGACTATCCTAAGTTCCGTCCTCGCTGTCCTCTGAAGAAGTCTCCAACTCCTCCTCCTCGTCGGTCTCAAAAGGCAGCTCCACATCTGATGGCTCCACGATCTCCACGTCCTCTTCTGGCTCCAAAATCTCCAGATCTGACTTCGAATCCTTAAGGATGGTGTCCGGGCTCGTCACCACACCATCGGGAGGGGCAGCTTGATTGGGGTCCCATTCCCTAACTTCATCATAAGGGATGTCAAAACCCTTAAGCGGTCCTACTAGCATATCTCCACGTTGGTACGTCCAAGTCAAGTAAGTATGAGGCTTCCAAAAAAGCTTCTCCTACATCTACCTAGACAATAGTGGTATGCCTATAGTAGACCTTATCTTCCCTTACAGGATACTCCGTGACTATTGTCTTCATGTCTCGGGATATCCCAAACCTCTGCAGTGGATCGTTCATGATCGAGGTGGAGGGTCCGAAAAAGAGTAACTCACGACGGGGTGAAAATAAATCTCAGTAAGAAAGTCTCTAATCCTAGACTAGGGCGATAGTGCCTCCGGATACATCATACGTGAGCAGTTCTAAATAAACTCCATCTTAGCCAATGGAACACACAACATAAATTCAAGAAATAAACTCAACATACTCCTCCAACTCACCATGCCTTAATAAGGCTACGGTACTCAAAAGCCTGCATTTAACGCATCGGGCTACAATATATATGGATAGACCCGCGTAATAACGTCTCGGGTCATTATAACCCGCGTTTAATGCCTCAAGTTAGCATCCCACGTTTAACGCCTCATGATGAATATAAAATCTCGCGTAATAACGCCTCGGGGTATATCATAATCTTATATACACAAACCCCGCGTAATCATGCTTCATGATATAACTCTCACAAGTACACTTGATTCTCTTACAAATGGTCATTTACCAACAATATGGGCTCACACCCTCAATCGAAACCACACGTTCGCCTCCAACCTTCAGATTGATCAATCTAAACCATACGATATTGCTAAACTTCATGATTAGAAGATCGGGACCACATGATTTCACTATACTTTCCCGATTATCGGATCGGAACCACACAATCTTTCTAATTATCCCAATCGCTCAATCGAGACCACACGATCTAATTATACCAAAACAATACTCGATTGAGACCACACGATTCACTCACCCCGAAGCTACACATAATCGGGGCCATTCGATTAAATCACATTGAAGTTATCGGCCAATCGGAACCACGCGATTAAATCATATTAAAGCATCGATTATTCGGTACCACATGATCGAATTATACTAATGCAGCAATTAATCGGGACCACACGATCATGTCATCATAAAGTAACATTTAATCTAAACCACATGATTAAAGTATTATAAAACAACAATTAATCATGGTCACACGATTAACCATCACAAAATAAGATTTAATCTGCACCGCACGATCACACATCATAAAGCATCATTCAATCTTGGCCACACGATTTCACTCATGAAGAACTCATCACATCAAGGCCACATGATCCTCTCTCTCTCCTCACCATTTTCGGCAAAAGATTTGATGAACACAACCAACCAATTTTTCAACCTAAATCACTCAAATCTTCATCATTTAGCAACCTAACTACTTAATCAAGGGTTATAAACTTGCTTACCTTGATAATCTAGCAAAATCTACGGTTGAAAGGTTGGAAAAATCAAGACTCAAGCAGCGGTTCCGGCGGTGTCCTCTCGGTCGACATTGTGTTCCATGGCGGTTCGCGGTTCTGAGCCGTTCAACGGTGGTAGCCGGGCTTCGGCGGTGATCGGCGTGTCATAGCGATGGCTGGTGGTGGCTAAACGGCGGTTTGGCGAAGGTGAGGGCGGGAGATGTGGTGTTTGGCCGAAGGTAGGTAGAGAGTGAAGTGAGAGAAAACTTAGGCAATAATGGAGAAGAAGATGGAATAATAATGATAATAGGTTAGGATAGTTTTAGGTAGATATTAAGGGTTGAATTATTGGCTTTAAAATGATGAGAAAGGGATTTGTGGGGCCCGCCAATAATTCACTTCGACTTTGCTCTTGAAATCTAAGAAGGGCATTTTGGTAATTTCTGTACAAGTTGACTTGGTCAAAAATTTCGGCCATGAAGAGTAAATGACCGAAATGCCCTTTGACCGAAATGGCTTGATGGGTATTTTTCAAGGGTAAATGGGTCCTTTCCTATTTCCAGGTCAAATTTCGCTTTTCTGAATATTTTGGGGTGAACCGCGAAATATCCATACTCCGGATGAGGCGACGTCCAAAATATTGCTATTGGAATCCTTGAAAGTCCGACATCCAATTTCAAAGTCTGATTCGCGATCATTTTCGACCAATTGAAATTTGAGCGTATCTCAAACTAACAGGTGGCTTTTAGGAGTTACGCGTATCGACCTGTGATTATTATCACGTTTAGGAGTTACTTGAACCATGGCGACTTTGGTTGTCATGTAATTGCGATGGTCAATCACTAGTCCCGATGAACGCGATCGTTCGAAAATGATTTAGGGACGTTCGGAACCCATTCGTGGTCAAACGGAATCACCCGTGTTCCAATCGTAGAGTATCAACAAAAAGTTTCTAAACCTCTCTAGGATCGACCTATAATGGTCCAAAATATCCCTTCGACAATCTTTATGGCTAAAGAGTCAATCCAAGATCAAATTCTTAGGTCCACGTACTTGATTTTCCTAGCTAGACATTCCCCATTGGTTAGTCTTCTCAAGAGGGATTAGTTCTAAGTGAGATTTAATTGAAATACATCAATAAGACATTTCATTCATTCACGACTTCGAAAGTAGGTCGAAATACAGGATGTCACAATTCTTCCCCCTTACAAAAATTTCGTTCTCGAAATTTACAATAAATTTAACTACTCAAACAAATGGGGGTGTTAGCGTTTCATCACTTCTTCATTCTCCTAGGTTACTCCCTCTGCCCCCATGATGCTCACGGATCACCTTGACCAGTGAAATTATCTTGTTTCTCGGAATTTGTTCCTTTCTGTCTTCTATTCGCACCGGCCTCTCCACGTAAGACACTCTCTCGTCCACGTCCACAACTTCATGATCCAGCACATGGGCTAGGTCCGACTCGTACTTTCTCAGCATGGATACATGGAAGACATTGTGGACTTGTGACAAATTCGGTAGCAAGGCGAGACGATAGGCTAAAGTTCCAATCCGTTTCAAGATCTCAACGGGGCCTACGTATCTTGGACTCAATTTTCCTTAGGAAAAGTACACTAGAAGTGCTATAACTTTTTACGGCGTTCACTTGAGTGCCATAACTTTCAAAACGTTCACTTAAGTGCCATAACTTTTAAAAATCGTTCACTTGAGTGTCATGTTGACGTGGCAGCCGAAAAAGCCGACATAGCGATCGGAAAAGTTACTGTAGACGTTGGAAAAGTTACTGTAGCACGCCGGAAAACCGACGTGGCATGCCGGAAGGCGACGTGACACGCCGGAAAAGTTACTGTAGCACTCAAGTGAACGATTTTGCTCCAACGTAGCACTCAAGTGAACAATTTTTGAAAATTATGGCACTTAAATGAACGTTTTGAAAGTTATAGCACTCAAGTGAACGTCGTACACAAGTTATGGTACTTCTTGTGTACTTTTCCCATTTTCCTTTCTTTCTGAATTGAGATAGATCTCGCATTGGTGACACCTTAAGGAAAACGTGATCTTCCACCCGGAATTCCAAAGGTCACGTCGTCTATATGCATAACTCTTTTGACGATTTTGAGCACTCTTTAGCCTTTCTCTGATTACTTTCGGTGCCTCAACGGATTGTCGAATCAGCTCTGGACCGGTTATACTCCTCTCACCAATTTCATCTCAACATATCGGAGTTACGCAAGTTCCGCCATACAACGCTTCGAACGGGGCCATTCCGATACTTTGCTGGTAGCTATTATTGTAGGCGAACTCCACTAGATGTAACTGTTCTTCCAAACCTCCTTTAAAGTCTATTACACATGCCCGCAACATGTCCTCAAGTGTCTGAATTTTCCTCTCTAACTGTCCATTTGTCTACGGATGGTAGGCGGTGCTATATTGAACTGTAGTTCCCATGGTATTTTGAAGACTTTTCCAAAAAGTTGCGGTAAACTTGGGATCCCTATTCGAAGCAATTGTAATTGGAACCCCATGAAGTCTAACTATCTAGTGCATATACAACTCAGCGTACCTCTCCATTGCGAAGTCCTTTCGCACTGCTGGAAAATGTGCGGACTTAGTCAATCTGTCGACAACCACCCAAATCGAATCATGCCCTTTTCGGCTCTTCGGTAAACCCATTTCGAAATCCATGGTAACATGCTCCCATTTCCACTCGGGAATCTCTAGCGGCCGAAGTAGTCCACCAGGCTTACAATGTTGCGCCTTCACCTGCTAGCGCGTCAAGCACTTGGCCACATGCTTAGCTACATCCACTTTCATCCCATTCCACCAGTAATGTTGACACGGATTCTGATACATCTTGGTGCTACCTAGATGCACACTTGTAACTACGCAATGAGCTTTAGACGGGATCCTCTCCTTAAGCTCCTCATCATTAGGAACACATAGACGCCCACGAAACTTCAAGATTCCATCCTCGACCACTTGAAATTCAGGTTTGCTCTTGACCATATCCATCTCTAGGATCTTTTGGATATCGGGGTCCGTAGATTGTAACGTCTTAATCTTTGCATGGATCTCAGGTTCAATCCTCAAAGTTGCTAGCAGACTTGAGATGTGACAAACCTCAAACTTAAACTCTAAATCCCTCAATTCTTCCAGTAGAATCCACTCTTTCACCATCAAATTCGCGATGCTTGATTTCTGACTAAGAGCATCCGCTACTTTATTAGCCTTCCTAGGGTGATATAAAATATTGCAATCATAGTCCTTCAATAATTTTATCCAACGGTGCTGCCTCATGTTTAGTTCCTTCTAGGAGAATAGGTACTTCAAACTCTGATAGTCCGTGTAGATCTGAAACTTTTCTCTCCACAAATAATGCCTCCAAATCTTCAACGTAAAAATAATCGCTGCAAGCTCCAAATCATGCGTTGGGTAATTTAGCTCATGAGGCCTCAAGCGTCGCGATGCATATGCAACTACTTTGCCATGTTGCATCAGAACGCATCCTAGTCCCTTTAGCGACACATCGCTATATATCTCAAAACCTCCAGGACTCGATGGTATCATCATAATCGTGGCTGTCGTCAACCCGTGCTTAAGTTCTTGGAAACTCCTTTTGCACTTATCTGTCCATTCAAAGCGAGTTTCCTTCTTCGTTAACTACGTCAATGGTATAGCTATCGAAGAGAACTTTTCCACAAACCGTCTATAATATCCCGCCAAGCCTAGAAAGCTTCGAACCTCCGTGACGGATGTTGGTCTTGGTCAATTCACAACGGTTTCAATCTTCCACGGGTCTACCGAGATTCCATTCCCGGAGACAATATGTCTAAGAAATAATATTTGGTTGAGCCATAACTCATACTTGCTAAACTTAGAATAAAGAGAGTGTTCTCTTAAAGTACGTAGAATGATTTTCAGGTGGCGTTCATGTTCCTCCAGGCTCTTTGAATACACTAATATATCATCGATGAACACGATGACGAACTGATCCAAGAATTCTCTAAACATGCAATGCATCATATCCATAAAGGTAGCTAAGGCGTTTGTTAATCCAAATGGCATAACCGTAAACTCGTAATGTCCATATCTTGTAGGGAAAGCGGTCTTCGGTATGTCCTCCTTCTTAATTCTCAATTGATGGTAGCCCGTCCTCAAGTCGATCTTGGAGAACACTGATACTCCTTGCAATTGATCGAACAAGTCATATATTCTTGGCAATGGGTACTTGTCTTGATGGTTACTTGATTCAACTATCGATAGTCAATGCACAACCGCAATGACCCATCCTTCTTCCTCACGAACAGCACTGGCACTCCCTACGGCGATGCACTAGGACGGATAAACCCTTTATCCAGCAACTCTTGCATTTGGACCTTCAACTCCTTCAACTCCGATAAAGATATTCTTTAGGATGCTTTGAAGATTGGTTCAATCCCAAGCGCTAACTCGATTACAAACTCTACTTTCCTTTCGGGTGGCATCCGATAATTCTTGAGGAAAGACATCGGGATAATCACGCATCGTAGCTAGATACATTTGGCATCCTTCATTTAACGGCTTAGTCATTTCTAGTGACGAGATTAGGGGAATTGAGATTCCTCCTTGACTTCCCACAAACTCATATCTAGGATGACCAATCGGATTAAATTGGATCACCTTGTTACCACGATCAAAGACAGACTGTTGTTTCCCCAACCAATCCATCCTAATTATAACATCATGCATGGTTAAAACTACCAAGTCTATCAATTTTTCTCTACCATCAATGACTATCTTACATCCCGAACACCCTAATGAAACCAATACTTTATCCTTTAAGGGTGTGGTTACATGCAACATTACTCCTAGCGGTTTCGATTCAATCCTAGCTAATTCCACAAATTGCTAAGACACAAAAGAATGCGATGCTCTAGGGTCAAATGAAGCATAAGCATCATGATTACATAAGGAGACCGTACACGTGATCACGTTAGGCGCATTCTCTACCTCATTGTACGCCACCGCGTAAACTCTCTCTTGAGTTGGCGGTCGGTTCTGATTATTCTGCGGGGTGACTCCGGCTTGAGGTCTTGCCCGAGGTCGCCGGGGTTGAAATTGGGTCCCGTGGCTTGCTCTGGGCAATTTCTTATCCGATGATCAAGTTTGCCACACTTGAAGCACGCTCCCATTCCGCTCGGGCAAGATCCATTTCCGTGCCTCTTTCCACGTAGTCGGCAATTCCAGTTGGACTAGTACGTCGGTTTTCCGTTATTCCTTCTAACGGGAGGGACAAATCGTCGATTTCCCATCACAGGCCTCTTGCCAAACCGGCGGTTGTCCCTAGTTGGCATAAATCGCGACCCAAAAGCAGTATCCCTCTCCTTCATATCTCGTTCCACCATCCGGCCCCGTTCATGAAGTTCATCGTAGTCCTTCAGATTCGGTAGGATCAACTGATTACAAAGCTCCGGCTTCAATCCATCTTGGAACCTTCTCGCTCTATCCAAAGGATTCTCCACCATCCTTGGTGCATACTTTGACAATCTTGAAAATTCTGCCTCATACTGATCGATTGTCGTTCGATTCTGTCGGAGTTGCTAAAACTCCAACATCTTCTGCTCCCGAGTAGTTTTTGAGAAATGCTTCCCATTGAAGACTTTAATAAAGATGGTCCAATTCGGAGCCGTACCTTCCGGAAAAACTCTTCCCTTGGTGGCCTTCCACCAATCACTCGCAGTGTCTTGAAGCTAATAGACTGCTAAAGTTACTTTTTCCTCTTTCGTGCATCCTAAATCCTCAAGTGCTTTCTCTAAGTCCTCTATCTAACAAGGTGCAACATCTAGATCACCTTTTCCGTTAAACCTAGCGGGTTTTAACTTTAAGAACTGTTCTACCAACTGGTACATCTGCCTATTCCCATTATCATTCCCTTGATTCCCATGGGCTCCATTCGCAGCAGCAGTAGTAACACTAGCTGCCTTAGCGGCTTGGGCAATAGCGGCAGCCCGTTCTTGAGCTTGCCTACCCATTAAATTCCCAATTTCCTCCAAAGCCTTAAGGACTCCATCCACTCTTGGATCCTCTACCACCGGTGTTCTTGAACTAGACGCCCCTTTGGAACCTCTACCTCGGTTGCTCATTCTTGTTAACTTTTTACCACACCTAGGTCACTATAATTCCACTAAGGAATTAGAGACCTAAGTTATCTACTCAAGTCTAGCAGTTTCACACTGCTTATCATAGCAATATGCATAAAGCTAACAACTAGTTATCCATAGAGCTCTAAACACAATATAACAAGATAAGCATCAACCACCCAACAAGAAGCCAATTAAATATGCCAATCACATGAGCAAAATCATATGTCATCCACAACACGCCTAACCCTTGTGAATACTTAAGGTCTCTCTATCTAACCATCCCAAAATTGTCGCTCCTTATCACTCCAAATCTCATCTAAACTTGGATCGAGCTGACCTTGCTCCGATCCAATTCAAACAGGGATGTCACGTCCCGAACCCTACGAGCACGCCAACATCCCACCCGGCCACGCTTAAGTACAATTCTCCAAAATCCAATGGCCAACAAAATTCGAACTAAACATGAATGATAAGCACATGCAGAAGCGAAAATAAAACTCCATACAAAACAAATCACAATACGATGCTTTGGGACGGTAAAATAAAACTTATATACATATATACAAATCTTTTACGAAAACCAAACCCAAGGCTTTAGAGGTCACTGTATAAGCCTATTACCACCTACGACAAAAAGGATCATGTGGTCGAAGCCTCACTCCCAACTCAGAAAGGTACTTTCAAAAAGTCAAAAGGGAGACTATATTAAGCCCCGTCCTCGTTGTCCTCTGAAGAAGTCTCCAACTCTTCCTCCTCGTTAGTCTCAGAATGCAACTCCACATCCGATGGCTCCACGATCTCCCCGTCCTCCTCTGGCTCCAAAATCTCCGGATCTGACTTCGAATCCTCGGGGCCGGTGTTTGGACTCATCACCACACCATCGGGAGGGGCAGCCTGAGTGGGGTCCCATTCCCCAACTCTATCATAAGGGATGTCAAAATCCTTCGGCGGTTCTACCAGCATATCCCCATGTTGGTACGTCCAAGCCAAGTAAGTATGGGGCTTCCAAAAAAGCTTCTCCTACATCTACCCGGATAGTAGTGATATGCCTATAATAGACCTTATCTTCCCATACGGGATACTCCGTGACTATTATCTCCACGTCCCGGGGTATCCCAAACCTTGCGGTGGATCGTTCATGATTGAGGTGGAGGGTTGAAAAAGAGTAACTCACGACGGGGTGAAAATAAATCTCAGTAAGAAAGTCCTTAATCTTAGATTAGGGCGATAGTGCCTCTGGATATATCCTACGTGAGCAGTTCTAAACAAACTCAATCTCAGCCAATAGAACACATAACATAAATTCAAGAGATAAACTCAACACACTCCTCCAACTCACCACGCCTTAATAAGGCTACGTTACTCAAAAGCTCGCGTTTAACACATCAGGTTACAATATATATGGACAAATCCGCGTAGTAACGCCTCAGGCCATTATATAGTCCGGACCAGCGTAATAACGCATCAGGTCATTATAATCCACGTTTAACGCCCCAAGTTAGCATCTCGCGTTTAACGCCTCGGGATGAATATAAAACCCCACGTAATAACACCTCGGGATATAACATAATCTTATATACACAAACCCCGCGTAATCACGCCTTAGGGTATAACTCTCACTATCAAACTTGATTCTCCTCCAAAATTATCATTTACCAATAATATGGGCTCGCACCCTCAATCGAAACCACACGATCGCCTCTAACCTTCAGATCGGTCTAAACCATACGATCTTGTTAAACTTCATGATTAGAAGATCGGGACCACACGATTTCACTATACTTTCCTGATTATCGGATCGGAACCACACGATCTTCCTAATTATCCCAATCGCTTAATCGAGACCACACGATCTAATTATACCAAAACAATACTCGATCAAGACCACACGATTCACTCACGCTGAAGCAACACACAATTGGGGCCACCCAAATAAATCACATTGAAGTTATCAGCCAATCGGACCACACGATTAAATCATATTAAAGCGGTGATTATTCAGTACCACACGATCGAATTATACTAATGCAGAAATTAATTAGGACCACACGATCATGTCATCATAAAGTAACATTTAATCTGAACCACATGATTAAAATATTATAAAGCAACAATTAATCATGGCCACACGATTAACCATCATAAAGTAAGATTTAATCTATACCGCACGATCACACATCATAAAGCATCATTCAATCTTGGCCACACGATTTCACTCATGAAGAACTCATCACATCAAGGCCACATGATCCTCTCTCTCTCCTCACTATTTTCGGCCAAAGACTTGAAGAACACAACCAACCAATTTTTCAACCTAAATCACTCAAATCTTCATCATGTAGCAACCTAACTACCTAATCAAGGGTTAGAAACTTGCTTACTTTGATAATCTACCAAAATCTACGGTTGAAAGGTTGGAAAAATCAAGACTCAAGCGGCGGTTTCGGCGATGTCCTCTTGGCCGGCGTTGGGTTCCACGGCGGTTCGCAGCTCCGGGCTATTCAATGGCGGCAACCGGGCTTCGGTTGTGATGTCTTGAAATTTAGTTGATCGAAAGAAAATTTCAAATTCTAACGTGTAAAGTGAAATTTGATCTTGAAGTTTTAATAGTCGACGATTGGCTATTGTGAAGCGGTTGTCAAAAAAAGTCAAGTTTGAATCGTCAAAATTTTGACTCGTAAACTCGATACTCGTCCATGTTATTTTGGCCTCGTCTGAACCCAAAAAGGAAAAATATCATTTTTACCCTTAGATGATCGAATCAAATGACATCCAAGATCCATTTGTCAAAATTACGTTTTTGCCCTAGTATTTATGGGTAAAAAACGAAGTTATTTATGGGTGTGACTTGAATTTAATTTTTACCGTGGTTTCCATGTTTATATATATATATATATATATATGTTATCTTATGATCTTTTAGGGTTTTGTTAGTTTTAATAAGCTAAGTCTTTACGTGAGTTGTGCGGAAGATAGAAGTAGGCCCATTATCACTGTTTTCTTTTATCCCAACCGAATTTTTACTCCCATCCCTTTCTAGTTGTACTTCAACCAAACTCTCCCCTAATTAGCCACACATCACTTTTTCCCATTTGATTCTTTTTCTCTTTTTCCTATGTCGCAAAGGCCGACCTCACCACAACTTGCAACCCAAGTTACGTAGACCCACGTGACCCATCTCTCTCTCTTATACTCTCTCTTTAAGCCTTCCCTCGTACGACAACAGTCCCACACCCGCACATCATCTTCTTCTTCTTTTTGCGTCTTCAACCTGCAACTTCTTCTTCCTTTATTTATCTATAACTTGCGCGCGAACCAGCCTCAGCTCCACCCGATCACCTCATTTCACTTCACCAACATCCCTTCGCTCGGCCCCTCACCACCAACGCCATCCGCTTTCACCACCGGAGCTCGCCGCGACGCCCGAGTAGAGGGGGCCATTTGGGCCCGTGGGCCCGGAACCGGCCCGTTGACCGGGCCCACGGTTCCAACCCGGAACCGGAACCGGCCCTCACGGGCTGGTTCCGGGCCGGTTCCGAATCGCCAAAAAAAAAAAAATAAATAAAAGTGGGCCCCGGGGCGGAGAGTCGTGGGCTCTTCGCCCGGGCCCCCCCCCCGGCTTTGGGCCGTTGCCAACGTGCAACGGCCAATTTGGCCGTTGCTTTCCAATTTTTTAAAAAAAAAATAATAAAAAAAAATGATTCTTGCCTATAAATACATATGCTTCCCCTTTCATTTTTGTCACAAATTCTCCGAACAATCTCTCGAATTCTCTCTGAAATCCTCTCAAATCGCTCAAACTCTCCCAATTCTCCCAATCCCGACTCAATTCTCTCAATCGGATTTCCGATCAATTCTCTCAAAAATGGCAAGTGGAAGCAGAAATGCCGACAAGGACAAGATGGCCATGGGAGATTCCGAGTATCCCTTTCATGAATACGATCCTCGTGAGTATGCAAGTTGGGAAGACGACGACGATAATATCAACTATGTCCCGATTCCAAACGTCGAGCACATCCCAACACAAGAAAGTCTTCATCCTCCCACTGGTGTCGAAGAAACGTCAACGGCAAATGAGCCGGAACGGAAGGGCCGAGATAATACATCGGACTTGTGGCTACACTTCGACAAGGTACGTGATGAAGTCGAAGGTAAGTATAATGTAAAATGTAAATATTGTTCGCAAACTTATAAATTCACGAAAGGAGACGGCTACGGAACATTCCGTCGGCATTTGACGAAAAAACATCCAACGCAAGCGGGGATCGACAATACGCAACAACAAATTTCTGGGTACGCCACTTCTAAGCCTCATCCTTTATTTCGTTTCACTGAAGCACTTTATAAACAAACATTAGGTGAATATGTTGCCCTTGATCATGCTCCGTTTAATACTGGTGAAAATTTTAATATGAAATATTTGATAAATACTGCGTTGGTTCCGCAAGCGCCAACTATTCCAAAAAATACTCTTAAACGCGAAGTTTTTCATCTTTATAAAAAAGGAAAAAAATCTTTAGGAAAATTTTTTGCGGAATTCAATGGACGTGTGCATATAGGTAGCGATATTTGGAGTGATCCTTGGCAAATTCATTCTTATATGGGTGTCACGTGTCATTGGATAGATGACAATTGGATGATTAAAAAAAGACTTATTGCATTCCGAGTTTTTGATGAAAGCCATTCGGCTCATAATATTTATAGAATAATTAGGCAAGTTTTAGAAGAATATAATTTAATAAATAAAGTATTTTCAATTGGTTTTGATAATGCCGCCGCAAATACCGCTTCTATTCCCGAATTAGAAAATATTTGCAAACCCACTTTTGGCGGACAATTTTTTCACATTAGATGTGCTTGTCATGTTTTAAATTTATGTGTACAAAATGGTTTACGAACTCTTGACACTTCTCTCGCCCCAATAAAAAGTGCAATTAAATTTTTATGGAGTCGTCCCCAATGTATGAAATCATGGGGAAAATTTTGTAAACAAAATGGGAGAAGGCCAAGAAGATTTCCAAAAGATATTCCGACTCGTTGGAATTCTACGTACGAGTTGCTTCGGCAAACTTTTGAATATAAAGATTTATTATGTATGTTTATTTCACAAAATATTCCCGAAATTACTTTACTTCCTCAACATTGGGACGTTTGCAAGAAAATTTTAGATATTTTGAAAATTTTTAATGATGCTACTAAGACTTTATCTGGTATTTATTATCCTACAACGCATTTATTTTTAATAGAGTGTGTTAATATTAGTACTGTTTTTAGTGAATATGAAAAAGATACCGAATTAGGTCAAACTATTTTAGTAATGCGAGAAAAATGGTTGCATTATTATTTGCAAATTCCTCTTGTCTATTTAGTTGGTATTGTTTTTGATCCACGTATTAAATTAGACGGTTTACAAGATTATTTGAATGTGTATTATCATGATTGTTTACATTTGGATGATTCAATAGATATTTCAAATATATTAGGACATGTTAAAGAATCTATAGTAGCATTATATGGAGAATTTTGTAGTAGATATGGTTTAAGTGATTCGGATCTTTACAATCTATGCCTCACGTAGCGAATGTGGTAGTTCACTTAGTAGAGGGTATAATATGCTTAAGAGTAGGCAAAAAAAACAAAAAGGGGCAACGGGTAATATTTCTGAATTAGAAAAATATTTAACCACTCAATTTGAGTTTCGTGATGCAGAACATAGTACAGATTTCGAAATCCTGAAGTGGTGGAAGAGTCACCAAATCGAGTATCCAGTTCTCGCCCTCATCGCTCGTCAAATATTAGCAACCCCTTCTTCAACGGTTGCAGTTGAACAAGCATTTAGTTCTGGAGGATTAATTTTGGACTTTCGTCGTTCAAGATTAAGCCCGGATTCTGTGGAAGCTCAAGCTTGTGTCGGCGATTGGACGAGGGCGAAATATCGACACCAAGAGTTAGATCGTGAACACGAATTTTTTAGCGATGATGTTGGAGATACCACCGCCACGGGTACCACAACGGGTAGCGACGATTGACGATGAGGTAAGTTGGGGTTCTCAAAGGTAAAAAGAACTACATGGGCTTTGATTCTTCTATCCCCAAGAAGATATGTAGGCCGCTTAATGATAATTCATTAAGTTCAAGCCCATTCCTTCTTTTTTTTTTCCCATATTTTATTACAATGTACAATTTAATTGTATTTTATAATTTATAATTTATTATATTTATTTTATTATTTATTATTTTAAAAATTATTATTAAAAATGAATCGGAATGAACCGGAACCGGCGGTTCCACCGAACCGGCCGTGACTACGCCGCAGCTCGAAACCCAGCCGCTGTTCGTCACTCGGGTTGTCTCGAACCAACTAACCGAGGCCAACTCTCACGCCCAACGGGACTCGAGGGCCAACGCGGCTCGCGCCGCCGTGCCTATTCCGAAGTCGTACTCCGCCCACGACACCATACATCCTTGTACAGCCCTTCGAACCACTTTTTAGCTACCACTCGAAACCCATGGACGACCCGTGACCCTATTCTTGTTGCTCGATTTTTCCCATACCCGAGCCTACTATCACCGGGAGCCTCGTTCCGACGCCACGGCCACTTCTAGTTGCGCCGTACCCAGCCCCGACGCCGTTTAGCCACCCCGCGCCCTTGAATCCAACCACCCACAGCCTCCACCACCTCCTATTCCGTTGTTCCGCGCCGCTTGAGACCCGTTTGGACCACCACGGCCGTTGTTTGGCTGTTGGACAGCCGGCCCGATACCCGGCCCGGTCGTGAACAGAATCGCAAGACCGAACCGAGGCTGACCCATGAACTTGAACGGACTCGGACCGACGACGCGCTAATCCGAGGACCGACGTGCGAGTTCCATTGATTGCCGCGAGCCTAAACGCGGATTTAAATTCAAGCTCGCGCCGCTTCGCACTCGACTCAACGTTAAACGTGGGAGTTGTGAGTTAACCCCTAAACTTTGAATAGGGCATTAATTGCGTTTAAGGATAGATTTAATGTTATTAACGGCTAAGTAGATTATTTTGTTGTGGCCAAATAATTTAATTGTCCGTGATCGAGTTATTTGTCCGAAATTGAGTTCGTTAAATATGTTGATAATATTAATTAGAATATGGATTAATTAATCGCGTCGGATTAATTAGGTGTGATTAGTATAGTTACTTACGTTAATTTACTTATTACTGTGCGATTATTATTATTTGGTGGTAATTATATGACTTATGTGTACTTGATGATTGATTATTCTGTTTATAACTGCAAAATTTGGTAAATAATATACGTGTATATGTGATCGCATGTGAACTAGAATTTTAAGCATAAAAATGGCTTTGAGCCAAGTTTTGAGCACGAGCGTTTGTGGATTCATTTGAATTAAATGCAAAGATATAAAATTGGCTGATTGCCTGTCGTGCTTGTGTGATCAAATATTGGATACCATCTTCTCGGGTATGTAAGGACGAAGCCGACCCCCGGGTACGAGAGTTCAAGCCTGGTAAGTTCGTGCCGAGGGTACTTAAAACCACACGATTTATCGGATGCCGGTTGCGGCTTGTGACGGGCCGACGCTCCTTACAAGAATGCCTGATCGTTAGGCCATACCGAGGGTCCTTGGAACCACATGGCTTGTCGGTCGCCATCGCCGAAGGAATGGAACGAAGCCCGGTTACGTCGGAAGAGCATGGTTTTGCTAGACCGGGATCGATTATTAAGAACTGGAACACGTGTGATGCGTTGTGTATGCGACTTGTGATTAGTGTTCTAGTTATATGCATTGGCTTTATGCAATTAATAGCATGTTTTATGAACTGTTCATGAGTGGGCCAAGGTGTGGTAAGGTTGCATGTAATTGACAATTTGATATTATGTTTGAACATTGTAATATGATATGAGTTGCATGTTATTACTATACCATTGGTATTGCTTTATATGCATAGGACGCCTTGAGCGAGTCGGTGTCCTATACGGACTTAGGCGTTGACTCACGGAGATTTTATATCTCACCCGTTGTTGTTAAATGTTTTCGGGACCGTGATGCCGCTAGTCCACCCGGTGAGGTTTGGAGTCCCAGTAGACCAGTCCTATGATATTACTCATCTCCCTGTCCCCGGGTCACACCCGATTTAGGAGCACCATATTACGACCATCCGGGTCGAGGAAGGGCTAGGCTTTTCGGTACCCCACGTTTTTAAAGCCTAGTTCCTCCGAGATGGTAACATTCTATATGGGCCGCTCCGAGGATTTGATGGACCACCATTTGCGCCCCCGAGCCGGACATGGGACCCTATGGATCTAGACACTCCGGATGGGGAGGTTGTGGACCCAGATAGTGATGTGGACTCTGCCTCTGGACCACCGCCGGGTTTTCACCCTTGATTATGACTGTAGAGACTTTTTGTTGAGACCTTTTGTTATGACTTGGGAGGGTGAGGATAGCCCCTCTAGTTGTTGCGGATACGAGTTAACCATGATGACCCCTATATCTTTTTGTTGGTCACGTGGAGCCGCCCTAAAGAGTGGGCTTGTAGATATTGCGGTGACTCCCGAGGGTTAAGAAGTATCTATAAAATGAATAAAAAGTTGTTGCTTAATTATTAGATATTATCGTTTCCATACTTTTCTATCCCTATTGTTTGATTTATTGTTTGGGAATTGTACGTTCCGCTTGCGTTACTAAAAGATAAATAATGGGTCGATGACTTGCCTGGGACGTCGTCCTTTTATGACCTAAGGCACTTTGGTAGGGTTGTTGCGGGCTCGGGGATCGGGATGTGACAACTCCGCCCAAGGTGGTATTAGAGCAAGGTTAGCCTGAACTACCCGGTCATGGCCTGGAGTAATAAGGAGCGTTGGGTTTTTGGGATAGTTAGTAGGATTAAAATCTCGTGCATGTGTTTGTTACTTAAAGTTTTAAGGCGGTACGCCTCAGGTTTTCGTACATGTCACTTTGGGGTGAACAAGGCTCCATAATCAACCCGCAAAATGAACAATCGTAATGCCGGGACTCCTAGAGGAGGAGCAGAAGCACAAGAAGACCCCCGAGTTGATGGATTGCTACGGGCGATGGAAGCATTGGGAAACATTGTTGGGCAGTAGGTGAGAAACCAGGAAGGCGCTATCGCAGCTGCCGCTGCTCCGTCATTGTCGCTCCGCCGCTGCCGCTCCGCCGCTGGACCCGTTAGCTGGAAATGGGAATGGTGGCCAACTAATGCATAAGATGGTAAAACAATTCTTGGACCTCGAGCCGCCAAAATTTTCAGGAGTAGGAGATCCCGAGGCTGCCACTCTGTGGATAAAAGAGCTAGAGAAAACTTTCTCTTTATTGAGATGCAATGATGAGGACAAGGTGACTCTAGCGGTATACCGATTGCAAGGGAATGCCAGCACCTGGTGGGAAGCCTCACGTGGAAGGATCTTTCTAGAAGGTACGGTTCCGGTGTGGGGTACCTTCGTTGAAGCCTTTAATGGCAAATATTTTTCTGATTGTGCCAGGGAACGGAAGATGGATGAGTTTATGCGTTTACGCCAAAACCGGATGTCGGTGGACCAGTATGAAGCTAAATTTGCTGAACTGTCAAGGTATGCACCTAGGATGGTGGAAGATCTAGTGGACAAGGCAAGAAGATTTAGAGATGGATTGAAACCGGAACCGAAGGACTAGTTGGTGCCATTGAACCCGAAAGATCGCAACGAACCGTATAAAAGGGCTCAGTTGATCGAGAGGAATATGATTGAAAGGGCTGCTGCGTCTGGATCACGATTTGTGCCTACTAGCAGGAATAATCGGAGCTTTGGCAAAGGACCAGTGTCTGGAGGAAGATCAACCATTCCGCCTAACCGGAGGAATGCTGTGGGGAAACCAGCTTTTGGGAATGGAGGAATATGCCGATTCTGTAATCGGAGGCATGGGACTGCCCCGTGTCCCTTCAGAAATGGTGCCTGCTTTGGTTGTGGCCGGATGGGCCATCGGGTTAGAGATTGCCCTCGGAGGCAAGGAAGAGTTCCAGTGCAACCGCAGCGGGGAGGACAATCACGTGGGAATATACCTCGGAACAACCAGAACGGACCCCAAGCGCAAGGAAGAGTCTATGCGGTGACTAGAGATGAGGCGAGGGATTCACCTACTATCACAGGTACAGTCTTCTTGAATGACCATATTGCATATGCGTTATTTGACCCCGGAGCCACGCACTCTTTTATTGCTGAACAATTTGTTAAATTGGTTGGGTTGAGTCCAAAACCGTTGGGATCGATTTTTAAGATATCTACACCGCTAAAAGATAGTATAGTATCTGCGGTAGGTTGCCCCGCTTGTAAATTGGTAATTTGTGGCCGTGAAGAAAAGATAGATTTGATCGTGCTAGAAATGCATGATTTTGATATAATTATTGGCATGGATTGGCTCACTAAGTAGAGAGCCACGATGGATTGCTATCGTAAGGCGATCCAGTTTAATCCTTTGAATGGAATTAGTTTTGAATTTATCGGAAGCCGAGGTGGAATGTCGACCTTGTTAATTTCATCATTAGAAGCAACTCACTTGTTAGAAAGTGGTTGTGAAGGATATTTGGCAGCAATAGTTGATATGTCTGTGGAAGACTCGAGGATGGAAGACATTACGGTTGTATGCGAATTTCCCGATGTTTTTCCACAAGAGTTGCCGTGTCTACCACCGGATAGAGAAATTGAATTTGTGATTGAGTTAGCCCAGGGAACGGAGCCGATTTCTAAAGCTCCGTATAGAATGGCATTGTCAAAGCTAAAAGAACTGAAAGTGCAGCTGCAGGAATTATTGGATAAAGGGTTTGTTCGCCCTAGTGCATCACCCAGGGGAGCGCCTGTATTGTTTGTGAAGAAAAAGGATGGAACGTTGCGTACGTGTATAGACTACAAACAACTGAATCAAGTGACGATCAAGAATAAGTATCCGCTGCCAAGGATCGACGATTTGTTCGATCGGCTCCAAGGAGCTTCGGTATTTTCCAAGATTGACTTGCGGACGGGATACCATCAGTTGAGAATTTGAAAAGAGGATATACCAAAAACGGCATTTAGGACACGCTATGGTCATTATGAATTCACCGTAATGCCGTTTGGTCTAACGAATGCGCCTGCCGCTTTTATGGACCTAATGAACAAGGTGTTTAAAGAATATCTGGATCAATTCGTCATAGTATTTATTGACGATATCTTGGTGTATTTGAGAAGTTTTGAAGACCATGAACAGCACTCGAGGATAATTTCGACAACCTTGAGGGAACATCAGCTGTACGCCAAGTTGAGCAAGTGCGAATTTTGGTTGACTCGTGTGACATTTTTAGGCCATGTGATTTCTGGTGAAGGAATATCCGTGGATCCAACCAAAATTGAAGCAGTTATGGATTGGCCAAGACCTACTACAAGAACTGAGATTCGAAGCTTTTTGGGATTGGCGGGTTATTACGGACGCTTCGTGGAAAGGTTTTCTGCTATAGCTATGCCACTAACACGACTGCTGAAAAAGGACGTGAAATTTGAGTGGACAAATAAGTGCGAGCGTAGCTTTCAAGAACTGAAGCATAAGGCGACTACGGCGCCTGTCCCGACAATACCATCTAGCCCCGGAGGATTTGAAATCTACAGTGATGCATCTCACGGAGGATTGGGTTGTGTGCTAATGCAATATGGAAAGATAGTTGCATATACGTCTCGTCAGTTGAGGCCTCATGAGTTAAATTATCCGATGCATGATCCGGAATTAGCAGCTATTGTCTTTGCTCTTAAAATTTGGAGGCATTACTTAATTGGTGAACAGTTTCAGGTGTACACCGACCATCAAAGTCTCAAGTATTTATTCTCTCGGAAGGAGCTGAATATGAGACATCGTCGTTGGGTGGAATTGCTTAAAGATTATGACTGTGAGATTTTGTACCATCCGGGTAAGGCTAATAAAGTGGCAGATGCTTTGAGCAGAAAGTCAATAATTGCTCAATTACAAGTCCATGAATGGCGACTTTTAGAACAAGTGAGAGACTCTGACTTTAAGTTGGAGGTAATCCACCTGTCGACTCTCATGGCTACGTTGAGAATTGAACCGGAAGTGTAGGCGAGAGTTAAAGCTTTGTAATCGATCGACCCCGCCATTCAAAGGATCCTACAAGAAGACTCAGCCAATAGAAGAATTGATTTTCAAGTGGCCGACGATGGGATATTGAGGTTTCGAGGATGTCTTTGTGTGCCTGTTGATAAAGATTTAAAGGTGGAAATTTTATCGGGAGCACATTGTAGTAGCTACAGTATTCATCCCAAGAGCACGAAAATGTATCAGAATTTGAAGCAACATTTACGGTGGAACGGTATGAAGTCCGACATAGCTAAACATGTTGCGAAGTGCTTAACGTGTCAGTAGGTGAAGGCACGATATTGTAAGCCTGGCGGATTATCGCAACCACTAGCGATTCCGGAATGGAAATGGGAGCACATCACAATGGACTTCGTAATGGGACCGCCGAGAAGTCGGAGAGGCAATGATTCCATTTGGGTTGTGGTAGACAGATTGACGAAGTCTGCGCATTTTATTGCTGTACGAAAGGACTTTACTCTAGACAGATATGCTGATTTATACGTGCGACACATAATAAGGTTGCATGGAGTGCCAGTGACGATCACTTCAGATTGAGACCCTAAGTTCATTGCTACATTTTGGAAAAGTCTCCAGAATGCGTTCGGAACAAAGTTACGATTTAGTATAGCTTATCACCCACGGACGGATGGCCAATCTGAAAGGACAATTCAGACCCTTGAAGACATGCCGAGAGCTTGCGTTTTGATTTTAAGGGCAACTGGGAGAAGCAACTTCATTTAGTCGAGTTTGCCTACAATAACGGTTTTCAACAGAGCATCAAGATGGCACCTTTTGAGGTGTTATACGATAGACCTTGCGGGACACCAATATGTTGGGAGGAAGTTGGTGAAAGAAGTATCACAAGCCCCGAGTTGGTACAACAATCACTGGAAGTTGTAAAGGTCATCGGAGAAAGACTAAAGACTGTTCAAAGTTGCCATAAAAGTTATGCGGACAAAAGGCGAAGACCTCTGGAATTTCAGGTTGGAGATCATGTGTTCTTGAAAGTATCGCCAATGCGTGGAACATCTTGATTTGGCAAGAAAGGAAAGCTAAGTCCGAAATATGTGGGACCATTTGAGATTCTAGAGCGAATTGGAAATTTGGCATATTGTTTGGCGTTACCACCAAGACTTGCTCAAGTGCACGATGTTTTTCACGTGTCAATGCTGCGAAAATATGAGCTCGATCCAGCTCATATATTGAGCTATGAAGAAATTGAAGTGGATGAACGAGTATCGCATACGTAGCGCCCAATAAAGATTATAGATAAAAAGGAACAGGTACTCTGGAGGAAGACGATCTCTTTGGTCAAAGTGGTTTGGCAACGCCATGGAACGGAGGGTGCAACGTGGGAGCGTGAGGAAATTATGAAAGAATTGTACCCTTTTCTTTTTGAGGAAAATGAAATGTAAAAGTCTTTCAATTTCGATAACGAAATTTCCTAAGGAGGGGAGAATTGTGACGTCCCGAAATTTAGTTGATCGAAAGAAAATTTCAAATTCCAACATGTAAAGTGAAATTTGATCTTGAAGTTTTAATAGTCGACGATTGGCTATTGTGAAGTAGTTGTCAGAAAAAGTCAAGTTTGAATCGTCAAATTTTGACTCGTAAACTCGATACTCGTCGCATGTTATTTTGGCCTCGTTTAAACCCAAAAAGGAAAAATATCATTTTTACCCTTAAATGATCGAATCAAATGACATCCAAGATCTATTTGTCAAAATTACGTTTTTGCCCTAGTATTTATGGGTAAAAAACGAAGTTATTTATGGGTGTGACTTGAATTTAATTTTTACCATGGATTCCAAGTTTTATATATATATATATATATATATATGTTATCTTGTGATCTTTTAGGGTTTTGTTAGTTTTAATAAGCTAAGTCTTTACGTGAGTTGTGCAGAAGATAGAAGTAGGCCCATTATCATTGTTTTCTTTTATCCCAACCGAATTTTTACTCCCATCCCTTTCTAGTTGTACTTCAACCAAACTCTCCCCTAATCAGCCGCACATCACTTTTTCCCATTTGATTCTTTTTCTCTTTTTCCTATGTCAGCAAGGCCGACCTCACCACAACTTGCAGCCCAAGTTCTATAGACCCACGTGACCCATCTCTCTCTCTTATACTCTCTCTCTTTAAGCCTTCCTCCGCACGACAACAGTCCCACACCCGCACATCATCTTCTTCTTCTTTTTGGGTCTTCAACCCGCAACTTCTTCTTCCTTTATTTACCTATAACTTGCGCGCGAACCAGCCTCGGCTCCACCTGATCACCTCGTTTCACTTCACCAACATCCCTTCGTTCAGCCCCTCACCACCGACGCCATCCGCTTTCACCACCGAAGCTCGCCGCGACGCCGCAGCTCGAAACCCGGCCGTTGTTCGTCACTCGGGTTGTCTCGAGCCAACTAACCGAGGCCACTCTCACGCCCAACGGGACTCGAGGGCTAATGCGGCTCGCGCCGTTGTGGCCGATCCGAAGTCTTACTTCGCCCACGACACTATACATCCTTGTACAGCCATTCGAACCACTTTTTAGCTACCACTCGAAACCCATGGACGACCCGTGACCCTGTTCTTGTTGCTCGATTTTTCCCATACCCGAGCCTACTATCACTGGGAGCCTCGTTCCGACGCCACGACCACTTCTAGTTGCGCCGTACCCGGCTCTGACACCGTTTAGCCACCCCGCGCCCTTGAATCCAACCACCCACAGCCTCCACCACCTCCTATTCCGTTGTTCCACGCCGCTTGAGACCCGTTCGGACCACCACGGCCGCTGTTTGGCTGTTGGACAGCCGGCCCGACACCCGGCCAGCCGTGAACAGTAATCACAAGACCGAACCGAGGCCGACCCATGAACTTGAACCGACTCGGACCGACGACGCGCTAATCCGAGGACCGACGTGCGAGTTCCGTTGATTGCCGCGAGCTCGAACGCGGATTTAAATTCAAGCTCGATACGCTTCACACTCGACTCGACGTTAAACGCGGGAGTTGTGAGTTAACCCCTAAACTCCGAATAGGGCATTAACTGCGTTTAAGGATAGATTTAATGTTATTAACGGCTAAGTAGATTATTTAGTTGTGGCCGAATAATTTAATTGTCTGTGATCGAGTTATTTGTCTGAAATTGAGTTCGTTAAATATGTTGATAATGTTAATTAGAATATGGATTAATTAATCGTGTTGAATTAATTAAGTGTGATTAGTATAGTTACTTACGTTAATTAATTATTATTGTGCGATTATTATTATTTGGTGGTAATTATATGACTTATGTGTACTTGATGATTGATTATTCTGTTTATAACTGCAAAATTTGGTGAATAATATACGTGTATATGTGATCGCATGTGAACTAGAATTTTGAGCATAAAAATGGCTTTGAGCCAAGTTTTGAGCACGAGCGTTTGTGGATTCATTTGAATTAAATGCAAAGATATAAAATTGGCTGATTGCCTGTCGTGCTTGTGTGATCACATATTGGATACCGTCTTCTCGGGTACGTGAGGATGAAGCCGACCCCCGGGCACGAGGGTTCAAGCCTGGTAAGTTCGTCTCGAGAGTACTTGGAACCACACGATTTATCGGATGCCGGTCGTAGCTTGTGACGGACCAACGCTCCTTACGGGAATGCCCGACTATTAGTCCATGTCGAGGGTACTTGGAACCACATGGCTTGAGCTCGAATCCAAAGCAAGTATGGTATCCCCAACTTAAGCTCTCCTGGCCGTTTTCATGGGACTGCCTGTTAGCTTTTGGATTCAATCTTGAAGCTCAACCCTCATGATCCCAGAAATTTCTGACTCACGGGTTCCACAAAGTGGCAAGTGAGGAGCATCTTGAACCACACCGAGCTACCAGATTAACAAGAGGATTCTAGAGCATAGAGACTCTGCTTTGGGAGAGAAGAAGGAGAGTGTTTTAGGGATTCATGACAAACTTCTGATATTTCATAAAAGAGAGTTTTTTGCTCCCCCTTTGTACATATCAAGCGGGGCCTTTTATAGATGGAAGGCCTGCAGAATCAAACAAAGCTAGCCGGATTTACAAACCTAACATCCGACATTTTTACCTACTGCTACGGTAGTGAACAATATTGCTAAAGTGGTGAACAGTAGTGAACAATCTTGCTACGGTGATTACACACTTAAAACGATTTTACGGACTCTACATTGCAGCACACTTATGAGGCCGTAGGCCAATTTATTCAAACATATATTTTTCACAAGATGACAACATGGACATCTATCATTTGCGAATGGGTTCTTCGGTGTTGTCGGGCGAGCTATCTGAGCTGTTATGTCCATCTTTCTGTCTTTCGTAGGCATGAGCAAGTCATTCTTCTTCTTCAGCGGTCAAGATGTCTTCAAGTGAAACCGTAGAAGTTGAAGGAGCATGTGGTGTTGCAAATCGGATATCATTCGACGTGATAGGATCATCGGGATCTGGCCGATAAAGAGACGGAAAATAGTTTGGGGGCACATTTACAAGGGGTACGTTCTTGATGGGAATTTGTTGTGATTGTGAACTTGAACTTGGGTCTTGAGAGAATGCATACGGGTCTTGAGAAAATGGGCCTCCATATGGGTCTTGTTGTGGCAAATCTGGATCTGTGTCCATGGATGATTGGGCTTGGTTCTGATGAAAAATCTCTAGGGCGTCTTCAACTATTTCTGTTGAATAAGGACTAAGACGATCCCAGGAGACAGTGCCAACTGTGCCTATGGGCCAAACTTCCGGAGGGATGGAGCGGTTTTCTTGAGATAGAATTCTCTGAATTTCTCTGTTTGCACGAGGATTACAGTTGAGATTCTTGGGTAACGTCTGGTATACATGAACGACTTCCATACTGGGCTGTGGCTTATACGAGCTAGTACCAAGAATGTCCGGTTTAGTTCGTATGTTTCGAGTAGGGCTCACAAAGGTCCATGGCCTATGGAAGAGGATGAGTGTGTGTCTTTTTGGTTCTGGTCTCCCAACACGGTTCTGGATTTTAAAGATTTCTCGCCAAGAACTAAGAGGGCTAAACCATAGAAGCATGTCAATCATGTATTTTTGCTTGGAATAATCACCTCCGAGTGCTCGGGATAAAACTTTAAACATCTTTTCAGTGGGAAATTCAATAGCAATCGTGTATTTGTTGAACATATACCAAAACATCCATTTCAAATCTTCGGGAAAATCTTCATCGGGTGACCAAAGAGGGGGATGAATGAAAGGGTAAGTGCGATGAAAACCTGCGGGTCTAAGCATTAGACCACCATAGTCTCGAAAGATTTTGGTGTGGTACTGCCAAAAGAGTGACTCAATATCAAGGGGGAATTGACCGGTTCGGAAGAGATCTGGAAGGTCTAGAGGATATTTATGAGTATTCCATTGAGGTTCTCTCATGTTTTGTACACGCCAAGTACCGAGAAGGGGTTGCCTTTGTACAAACGGTTCCTAAACCTCTCTACGATCGACCTATAATGGTCCAAAATATCTCGTCGAGAATCCTTATGACCAAAGAGTCAATCTAGGATCAAGTTCTTAGGTCCACGTACTTGATTTTCCTAGCTATCCATTCCCCATTGGTTAGTCTTCTTAAGAAGGATTAGTTCTGAGTGAGATTTAACTAAAATACATCAATGAGACATTTCATTCATTCAATGCTTCAAAAGTGGGTCGAAATACAAGATGTCACAACACCAACTGCTTCCTTATGTTAGTCTTCAGTCTATTCAAAAATCCTTTTGCTTTATCTCCACCATTTTCTACCATTCTAGGTGCAAACCTGGACAGTTCGCAAACTTTGGTTCATACTGGTCTACTATTGGGTCGCCTTGAGCAATTGCAAGTACCTATTGTACCGGCTGGAAACACTTCTCCCTTTGATGCTTCCCACCAATGTTCTGCATTTCCTTCGAGCTGGTACTTTGCCAAAATTATCTTGTCTGCATCGTCACAACGCAATAACCCAAACACCTTTTCCATTCCCTTTGTCCATTTCTCCGCTTCCTCCAGGTTTCCATCTCCAGAAAAATTGGGAGGTTTCCGCTTTAAAAATTGCCCAACAAGTCCTTGCACACGATGATCAATACCTCCAGCATTCGCAGCTGCTTGTTGTTGAGCCTATCCTTCAAATATGGCTTTCACACGAGCCATAGCCTCTAATAGTCCATCCATATGAAGATATACAGTAGCCGGAACTGGTCCACTTTCTTTAACTATCTTGCTTCAGAATCTTCTCCACATTAACCACTAGTTGTAAGTAGTGATCAACATGTTTCCTAACTAATAAGTGGCACATGCTATCGTCAATCACAAACAATCACAACTACATGCACTGGTAGTTTTAAATGTGCATGAACCTACCAAATACTTCAATTGCTAGTGCACCTTATCACTTTAGGTACATCCTAGGCTCTAATACTAACAAGAGAGCCCCTGTAGCGTCCCAGGGCGCCACTTACTAACATGCTCTTATTTAATATGATATTATGTATGTATCGGTGCATGAGGAAACGAAAGAAGATCAAACAAGTGGACAAATAAAACAAACAACTATGTGAAATAAGCACACACATCAGATGGGGTATGGCCATAATAACTGTTTACCTAACCCATACCTGTTCATACTCTAACATCAATCAATCCATGGTAAAAACATGAGATACTTTGAACATATGCTATATATAAAATATAAGGTTAGCTGGTTTGGCTACATCATTAAAATCAAAGGACATAAACTAGGAAGTAAAGCAAAACATAACTCCTCCTGTTCCCATCATCCACGTCCCCACTTAAAACCACCACTACCAATAGCACCATCTACATCGCGGTACCAACAAAAGGAACTACCATGCCATCAACCCAAAAACCTGTTTGTACAGTTATTCTCCCATATCAAGATCTACTGGCAACCTCCACTGCTACTAGTTTGTAAGATATATGTAAAACACAATGGGTGAGTAACAACTCAACAAGTAAACATCCAACTAGGCGACTATACTATCTACTAATCATCAGATTAAGCAACAACAACAACCAAGGGCAATCAAGACATAAATCATACTATGAACTCCATTATTACAACATATGACTTCTACCCAAACCATGACTTGCACACGCATGATTAGCTAACCTGTTATACTTACTGACCTATATAAGGCAATGCAGTTTCGCACCCAAATGGTTTACACACGATTAGCCTCTTTGTTATCCTTATCAAGTGAGACGAACCCAACCCACGAGACTAACCTGTATCACTATCGGGACCTATTGCAATGGTCAAGTCCTGGACCAACCCGAACATTTCGGAACCAATTCGAGAATTGTATTCCGCGGCATCTGACAAATGCATCTTCAGGCATTGACCAACGACATCCCACCTTCCCATTTGACTCCTACGGGACATCGTCAGAACGCATTCGACGGAGCAATGTTACCAGACCAACTGAAGTAACGCTACGATACCAAACTAGCTAAAGTACCGTGTTCGATACCAAACTAATTGAAGTATCGATTTCAATTCCCATATTCATGCACACTCATTTCTCATTTATCTTTTAATGCAAAAATCGCTGCCAACGGCACATACATGAATAATTACAAACTCATACCATACCACTTATCAAAATTACATGACACCAAACCATGAATTGTCAGCTAGTATAAACAAGCGGGACACCCGAACCTCAAGCACCTATTTCGATCGCAACAACTAGAAGGCTCGAGGCCTCGATTGAGGCTCAATTCTTATCAATCAAAGCAGACTTTCACATTCACCTGACTACCATGACTACAAATAGGCAATTCAACAACCAAATGACACATGCAAAGTCAGGAACTCTAAGAGCAAACACCAAACGTTCTTGGCCAAACCACACGTGCACCCTCAATTCAATTCGTGCTCATTTGACGACATTTGATACGATCCGAACTCGAAATCTAGTTACCAATAACCTTTAAACGACAGTCCAAGTGACAAACCCAGCACGCATCGACACCCAGGCCGCCATACAACTACTAGTTCATTTTGGCACAATCAAGGCAAATCAATGTGACGCACTCAAATCCGACGATCAAAACATGGTGTAGTCGAAGAGTTGGAGGCCCAATTGCCTCTAGTCCAAAGCACGGGAAACAGAGCTTGAATCGGTGCTCAAACGGCTCAAATTGCCTCCTTAATCGCACGTGTCGAGCGAGGAAGAAGGAAGGCGTGGGGCTGGGCAACGGATTGGCTAGGCTAAGGATGAGGCTCGGGGATTCACGGGACCTCTGGCGTCGAGCTGAGGAGAAGTGGCCGGTGCCGTTGGGGTTGGTTGGGCGGAGCACGGGCGAGAGAGGTGAGAGACCGAGAGGTATGGAGGAGAGTAGAGAGGGCTTGAGAGAATTCTTGCACGTGAAATTGAGGGGGAGAGAGAGAATGAGATGGTGGTTGACAAATGTGAGAGAGAGAGAGAGAGAGAGAGAGAGAGGGTCTATATTAGATGGGGGAAGGCAATGGCGGTGAAAGAGGGTCTAGGGTTGGTGGGTTTCCGAGCTTCTAGGAGCAACTTCGTGCAGACCAATCGTAAACTATCTAAAAGCGAAATCCCAATCATTCTTCGTTCCACCATTTTAATAATGTCACGCTTGTCAACTATAAATACAATCACAATCCTCAACTCCCATATTAACTGTCTTGAAACTAAATGCGTACGTGGGGGCTAAAGCATGTATCACACAATCGTGCCTTTCCATTAATTCGATAATACTTTCGAAACTTCGTTTGACCTTAATAGTTCCTGTGCCAAAATCATTCCACTAAAATCTCAGTTCTAATTAATCACGCCAGACTTATCACCTCTAATCGTGTAATCATTCTGGCGAAAGTCAAGTCGTCACACTAACTGCCACGTTGTCATGTTGCAGTTATTTGAACAACTTATTATAAAAGCATTTGTTATACAGATAAAGGAAATTACACAAAAACAGAACATAATTTTTTTTTTGTTCGAAAAGCAGAGCATAAGTTCACTATGCTTATGTCATAGTAGTTATCATGCATGTGTACACACATGCCCCTTTTGATGTTTAGTTTATCTTTGTATATACGAGTGTCTTTTTACGAAAAGAATATATAATAACTTTTTAAGAATTAAAAAAAGAAAAAGAAATACACCCCACATCAACCATAATCAAACAAATTGAAAGAAATCAGACTACCAACTTAAGACTAACAATGTCGACCGTGAAAGGATATTTGAAAAAGATTGACTATGACACTAATATTCCTTAATAAAGATCTTTGAAAAAGGAAATCCCTGTGGAGATGGCAGATATAATTGGAAGGAACAAAATAGGAAAAATTACTCAAAAAGTCTTAAACTTATTGTAACTGTGCCAATTCAGTCCTAAAGATTTTATAATTGTGCCAATTTAGTCCATCCGATGAATTTTGGCCTGTCGATGCTGATGTGGACACCAATCGACCGACGACCTAATATTTTAATATATATATTTTATGAATTTATTATTTTTTTCCTTTTTTTTTCCTTCCCCTTCCCCTCCACCTTCCCCCTTCCCGTTCTACCTTCAGCAGCCAGCGATCGGCCAGAGGATGACCGGCGAGCCTCTCTCTGGCCTCACTATGGTCGGGTCTGGCGAGGCTGCGCCTTGCCATGGCTGGGAAAAGGCTGACCTCGCCAGCCCAGATCTGGAGAGGTCGTTCGGCGATTTGTTCTGCCGATCATTGACATTCCAATTCCTAAAGAAGCTACGGTCCTCTCGACATCTAACTGGTCATAATCACTGCGAGACCCTCGTTACTGGACAGAGTCCACAGCCACTAAACGCACCGCGCCAATTCAAAATAAGGACAGAGAAGGAGTGAAGGAGAAGATCCCATGATTCCAACCCAGCGCATTCAGCCATTCGTTCAACACATGAGGGAGCCCCACTGAGATTCAAGTACCCGTTCAGCACTAAAACGTTCCATAAAAATCGTGCAAAATAAGCACAGGAGAGTTCATTGGGGGAGGTTCAGAATTGTCCAGTAAATAGAGGAAGTCTGGCGAGGCTCGGCCTCGCCTCGCCAGGCTATGGCGAGGTAGACAAGTGCCTCGCCGAGGTCCCGCGAACACGCAGCCTTGCAAGATGTGGATCGGCGCGGCCCTCGACATGTAGACCCACGGGGGGGGGCAGTGGCTGCTGTGACGAAGAGGTGTAGGGGCGGGGCGAAGGCGGAGGCGAAGGGGTTGTGGGCATAGACGGTGGCGTTGCGGGTGGCCTGCAGCTGGGTGCGCTTGAACCATTGCCGCTCCTTCTTGTGGGCGTTCCGGTGAAGTGGAAGCCTAGGAACAGATGAAGAAGAAGTCGAAGCCAAGCAGCAGGGAAGGGAAGGGAAGGGAAGGGGAAAGAAAAAAAAAAAAAGATAAGGAAAAGAAAATAGAAAAAGGGAAAAAATAAAAAAATCAAAGAAATCAAAAAAATTATTAAAATATTAGGCCGTCAGCCGGCTGACATCCAACGTCGGCCGGGCAAAAATCACCAGATGGACTGAATTAACACAATTATAAAAGGTTTAAATCAAATTGACCAAAAAAAAGTTTAGGATTGAATTGACATAATTGCAATAGGTTTATGACATTTTTGATAATTTTTCCGAACAAAATACAATCTCATCGAATGATTACGAGTCTTTCCTGAGTTATTGGATTCAATAACTCGGAACTTTTTTCAATCAAGATAGTTACAATTAAAATGCTTTTGAACTTAAGGCTTACATAAGTTCAATTTTATTTTATAAAGTCAGGTCAAATTTTCAAGGCCTGGTCCCCTAAAAAAGCTCTCAAGTTTAAGTCTAATTTCAATTTTGCCCCGAATTTATTTTTAGGGTTTATACCACAAAAACCCTCAAAGTGATACACTTATGACAAATTTACTTCAAACTATTTTTTTGACTATCAAAAACCTTAAAATGGTATACCTTTGACAAATTTATCATAAAATGATACACATGTGATAAACGTACCCTCCGTTAGTTTTCTATAAATTTTATCATCAAATCTTTGAGTTGGATGATATGTGATAATTGCTGGATATACATGTTTGGGTTTTTTTTTATCTTCTATTTGTTAAAAATGTATCAATTTGTGATTTTTTGTGGTATTAATCTAATTTAACGGAAACTAACGGATGGTAAATTTATCACACATATATATATCCGTTTGGGATTTTTGATGTCGAAATAATTAGTTTGGAGTAAATTTGTCACAAATGTAGCAGTTTAGGGTTTTTGATAGTAAAAAAAATAGTTTGAGATAAATTTGTCACATGTGCATCAGTTTGAAATTTTTTTATGATTAAAAAAATAATTTGAAACAAATTTATCATATATATATATACTAATTTGAGATTTTCTGTACTATTAACCTTTATTTATTTATTTATCTTTTTACTTTTACACTAGTCCAAGAAGAGCCTTTCAACTTGAAACGTGTCACGCTGGTGACGTGGAAGATTTGGGGACTTGTCTCTCTCAATCTCCTCCGACTTCCATCCATTTCCCCCACCAAGGCCAACTTGCCCGACGCCAAAAAAATTAGCGGCTGCAACTGAATCTGCAGATGCAAATGGATATACTTTCTCGAGCTGGAACCACCGTATCTCAATCCTTCTGGTCGCGACAACGATCGTCGTCGTCGTCCTCCTCATCCTTCTCGCTATTCAAGCCCTCCTGCTCTCGAAGGGAGCCCCGACAAGACGGCGACGACCGCGACAAGAAAGGTTCGCATTCTGTATAAGAATTCGCTCGACATGCGCAGAGAATTCTGAGGTTGCGTCACTTGTTTGATTGATAATCTTCCTGCGTAATTGTCTTTATGGACTGAACTGGCTTTGTCGAGAAATCGACGCAACGGTGTGTCGATTTTCCCTTGCCTGTCTTTCTTGTGTGGACACTGTCCCGACGATAATGTTCGCTCAACTGGATTCCGGGTCTAGCATTTCCCCGTGCATATGATGTTGTTGGCAGTGAATGTCGTATCCAGAAAAAATAAAGGTAGGAACAAATTAGTGAAGTGAAGCATATGCTGTGGAGTTATGGAGAGGAGTGAGGTCATTGAGATCGGCATAATGGAATTACCAAGGACAGAAAAAGGTGGTGCAGAAATTGCAAGAATTTTGGGAATCATCTTGCGTTCTGCTTAATAAGAAGGTTTTATGTGCTCGATTGCTGTTGGGGCTCGTTATAGCCATTGTTCTGATAGCCAAATTTGTTTTAAAGGAGTGGGACATTCTGAAGCACGTACACCAGTTTGCCACGATCTTCAAATTCATTATACAGATTAATTTTCAAGTTTATGTGCCCGTGCTGTCTTGAAAGTAGACAAGTGAAGAAAAAGCCTGTGTATTCTGTGATTTGTTCTTTCCAGAAAAGGAACTTATACTTGTACAGCCTTTTTTCAGTAACGGTCAATTTGTCATAGATGATCTGACAGTTTTGCTGCCCTATGTTTTTGTAATAATGACCGGCAAGCTCATATTTACTGTCATTTGTTCGAATCATGTCTAATTCAATGTTTGGCTTCATAAACATCATCTCATCTTGGGTCATTCCTTGAGAAACAGTTCCTGGATTTGTCTTAATGTGATATTTCCACTATTTTAGGTGATAAATTCTCAACAGACTGGGATAAAGCATGGTCCAACTTCAAGAAACAGGGGAAGAAAAATTTATTTTCAGGGTTCTCGCCCGATAAGTATGTGAGTTGGAATCCAAGACGGTCGGATTACCCCCTCTCGGAGGAAGTTGATCCCATTAAAAGAACAGAGAGATCGAACCTCATGTTGTGGACCAGTCCGAGGTTTACACTGGTAGTAGCTATTTTAATTGTCACATTTCTTTTGGTCTATACTATTCTTGCACCCGTTAAGTGAATTCTTATAACTTCCTTATAGAGGCTGGATTTTGTAATCCTAGCTGTAAGTAAATTAATAAGTACTTTTTGTTTCCCCTGTTTATATGTAGAGCTGCTTATCATGCAGTAAACTGCGACTCGAACCATAAAACTTGCACCAGTGTATTCATGAGCTGCAATTGCAGCTCTTGTGGTGAGGTGAGATCTTGTGATCAAAAGGATTCTATTTGGTAACCTTTGTTTGACCAAAATAAAATAGAGATGTATGTACACTCCTGTACATGATTTTGGCATGTCAGGAAGCATTTCCTGTTAAATCAATATATTTCCTTCGAACATACCTTGAGGGAGGAGTGGAGTCTGTTTGGTTTCTAGGGTGCCTGTGTGGATGGAGAGTTGTTGAACAGGGCCGACAAATTTGATGGCGATCAATGCCTAGAGGGATGGCTTGCCTTCTAGCTTATAGGCTCCTTCATCTTTTGTGGTTTCACAGGTCCATGGTGTAGTAGGTTCTGTCTGTGTATGGTTCATTAGTAGAAGCAGGGTTTCTTTTTGTGTGTTTTGGGACTACTTGATGGAGGAAAAGTTTGATCTGTATTAATTGCAATTTTATGCAGTTGGCATTTTCTGTTTTAGTGAGTCCTCTGCTCTAGAGATTATTACGGGGGGGAATTACGTACATATACTTGATGAAGTAAAATTAATTTTTTTCTTATTCCATCAACTAGAGAATGTATATATTCCATCTGCTTGTTTTCAGAGCAAGATTTTATAAACAGGTCGAATGTATTGGCGGACCTGGGTTAACGGTTTGTTGGAACGTGGGTTACTCTTATGGAGTGGGGGTGCTATTAAGATTCTCTGTCATAGATAGGCCCATCAATCTTGGTGGTTTCAACTTAACTTGTATCCCAGAAAATTAGGATCTTCAGCATCGGTCTTAGTATTATAGTGAGTTTTTCCATCTACCATTATTCTCCATGGCCATTGACAGAAAGAAGATGGTTGTCCTGTGTTTTTGTACTGGCGGTTGGGCACTTCAGTCAAACTCTAGTTGGGTGGTCTGAATCCACGAGCAAAACAGATGGACAATCCTGACAGGCTTCCGAGAGACTAAGCCTTCAAGCTGATCTTCACCAGAGGAACTGGTTTATTTTGTAATTAGCACATACATCTCCAAATCTGAGGAGAAAAAAAGAAAAGCTCCGATGTGAGCTTTAACTGGTGATTTAGCTCATAGTTAGTGGCAGAAGGGCCCCAAAGGTATCAATAACTGTACTACTGGGTCTTCGGGACGTTCAACTTCTTTGTTCAAGACGGAGCGAATGCTTGTCTGCTTTTCCACCTACAGGGTCCTGTCCATGACATAAAATGAATTTTGTATAGATTGCAAGCAGCGCCTGTCTTGTTACACTAGTTTGAACTTATTGCTTGTTTGTTATCTTAGGAGAAGAGAATCTAAAGGACGCATCTTTGAAAGATTTTAGTGGGATCTCATGCATGACTTGTATGATCCGGTAACAGGTTGTATCTTTGAAAAATTTGTTGTGGGATCTCGTGCATGATTTGTATGATTTGGTGTCTTTTGCATGACTTGACCCAATTTTGTTGTTGACGTTGAACTAATGCTTTCACAACAGATGCAATAAATACAACAAATGTTAAACCTTGTCCTTATTTCTGAACCTTTAATACCCAGAACATAGCCTTATTAAATTTTGTGTTTCCCTCAAAATGGACAACAAAAGTTTTCTGCCTTCAAGCTCACGACTAAGTCATCAAAAGTTGTCATCTTATGCAAGGACGAGTGAATCTACTGGTCCCAACAACTGTTCATATTTTGCCAGCGATTCACCGAGTGAGCAATAACACGAAAGGTGTATCTCCCATAGCTTCTTGGTCTTGACTAAAGTGGCAGGTCAACGCTCTTAACCTTTCCAATTAGAATATATACCACCCCCCAATTCAGCCCTCCTCTCAACCGGAATTCTCAAGCCATCGCTTCAGAGTCTCCATCTGCTGAAAATATGTGTTTATTTGCTAAGTCTGTAGGTGATGGACCAACAGAGAAACTCAAGAATGGGAAGAAGAGGCTTCCACCTAGGAGAGGTCAGATTAAGTTTTTGATCCTATCTGATGTTATGGAGATCCTAAGTAAGTTGGACTTTCGAAGAAAGAAAGAAATTCCGGCACAGGTCGATTGAGCGGTCGCGTGTCAGCCATTTGAGCTGAGTCCCTTGAAATAATAGATGTTCCTGCATAGTCTCCAACATCCTCCCCTTTCCTCCCTCTTGTGGTGTCAACTTTTGGTCCACTTTATTTCGTTGTACTTGTGCTGGGCAATGTACCGACTTCGCTGTCTTCTGACTTGCGAGTTATTTTTTGCGATGTCGACTTCTGGATTGCTTTATTTCGTTGTACTTGTGCGGGGCAACGTATCGACTTCTCCATCTTTTGACTTGCGAGTTATTTTCTGCATACATTCTTTACCACTTGCTCCAATTGTTGGGGATTTAACTTATTATTGGAATCATTATCTCTGTATAGGTAAGCACTTGCAATTTCTAACAGCCACATTTTCTAGAGTCGTGTTCATTTTACCAACGAGCTCTTTTGCCCCAAAAGGTGAAGCCACTAACCATTTTCTGACGTTCAAATCCTCGTAACTCGTCTGATGTGAGGCGATCTATACACTGTGTTGGTGAAAGCATTGTCTTAAGTGGACAAGGGATTTTCATGGGTGCTTGCACTCGTGTTAAGAACTCGGGATTACTTTGAGGTGTCACAAACATGCAATTTTGACAGACGTGGTCATGCTTTAGCAAATAGTGACGGCTTGTTCTTTAACCGGAGGGGTTTGGCAATGTAGCACATACTGGGCAAAAAATGGTTTTGGTTTGTACAAGGAAAGTGGATAGTCCAATGTCTTTCTCTGGTTGCCACATGAATATACTTCGGGAGGTTGAAAGAAGTTTCAAACAAAATGAAGCATTCACGTAGATATGCTTAGCAATTGGCAGAAGTACATAGTCACACTGTTAGCATTACCAGCAATTCCCGAAAGTGAGAAAGAAAAAAAATTCCTATTCGTCCCTCCTACTGCATTTTTCCAAATGCCCAAAAGATGGATCGTTCTTCAAAGGAATAAGAGAGATTCTCACAAAATACCACGTGCAAGGAAGGGCAAATTCCAAAAATATGGACTTAGAATCCTCTTATTTTAAATGGTAAGTTTACATCTTAAATTTATTGGGTGTGAGGATGACACCTTATCATCAATAGACCATCACGAGAATAATTATCAAAAAAGCTCTAAATCTATTGCAGTTGTGTCATTTCAGTCATTATTTTTTTTTTTGGCCAATTGAGTTTTAAGCCTTTTCATTTGTGCCAATTCAGTCCATCCGGCCAATTTTGATCGGAAATCGATGATTTGATGCGGTTGGTGTTGACACGGACAGTTTTTAATAATATTTCATTTTTAATCGATGATCTGATGCGGCCGGACCTAGCCGTCATTGGGTAGGCGGGGCGAGCGAGATTTTGTGCATGCCCATTTGGGTTCTCTTCACGACCCTCAGATCCAAGATCCCAGCTCAAAACCTCGCCTTTAGACTGATTCGTTTCGCTCCATCATGTGTTCACTAACCAGATCTCTAGTCCACAGAGTCGCCTCTGAAGTCAACCCAGAGGGCGAAGCTGCGGTTTCAAAGCCGAACAAGACCCTTCAGCTTGCCACCGTCTTCGGGCTTTGGTACTTCCAGAATATAGTCTTCAATGTCTAGAACAAGAAAGCCTCGAATGCGTTCCCACTCCCTGGGTTGCTCGTGTCCTTCCAGCTATTCCTTGGATCCGTTTGGATGTTCGTTCTCTGGTCCTGAAATTTAACCCTTGTCCTAAAATCTCCAAGCCCTCCATTGTCGCATTGCTCGGGCCTGCGCTGTTCCACATCAGAGGACACATTTCAGCTTGCGTGTCGTTCTTGAAGGGGGCGGGTGTGGCTTGCCCTTGCTAGTGGCCGGCGGGGGCGAGCATCACCAGAGGCCGGAGAAGTCGACCTCGCCGGACCTCGGCGACCGGCTTGAGGAAGAAGAAAGAAGAAAGGAAAGGAAAAAAAATAAGAGAAAAAATAAGTTGAAAAATATTAAAATCTTATTAAAAATAGCCAGCCGCGCCATCTCGGTGATTTTCAGTTAAAATTGGCCGCATAAACTGAATTGGTAAAAATGCAAAATGTTTAGGACTGAATTGATACAATTCTAATAGGTTTAGGACTCAATTAGTAAAAGAAAAATTTAGAGCTGAATTGACAAAATTATAATATGTTTATAACTTTTTTGATAACTTTTTCGACTCCACAAATGACTCTCTATCTCTCTCGTCTCTCCATTTGACAGTTGCCATGCCACGCCTGCTCCGTTGTCATTGGCGCGCAACTGCCTAAGCGCTGATCCTCGAGCCATGGTTGTTGTTGGAGCGAGGTCCCCGTATTGCGACTTGCTTGTGCATGTGAGTCTAAGTCGGTCTGTGGAGGTGGCCCCAAACAACTGATGCAGCGTTGACCAACCTCAAATTCCAGCGTCGCTGGCCTCAGGTGACCCTGAACACGAGTCACCTGAGTTTGGAACCGCCAGCGAGTGAGCCCTCAATCTAGTTAGTAGAGGGGTCGGGACGAAAAGTCTGACAAATAAACCGGTTAAGGCGAACGGCCATGGAGTGCGATAGGCTGGCGGTAAGGGGCGGCACGTAGTCAATTGTGGCGGGGCACAATGGCTGATGCATATTGTTAAGGGGGGCGAGCAAAGGAATGTGTGGTTAGGGTTTCTTTCGGGTGTTTCAGAAAAAAAATGTCTTAAAATATAGGGGGGAAATTCCAAATAAAGGTCTGGACTCTGAAGTGATTCCGACGTGAAAAGAACTTTGTTTCAAGTAAGATCCGATCCTTATTTGGAAATTTCCCAAATACAGGAGTATTTTGTTAACTATGGTAACTTGACACTCTAAACATTTGAGAGATTTTTATGTTAATTTTGTCTCGGGATTTAAAATTTAGGCTTTATTTTTGGACACTCTGATCCTCAAATGTTTCCAAAATGTCTAATCTTCTGAATCTAGGAAAAAAAAATAACACGACCTTTCAAAAGTCCAAAAAAGTAAAATCTTTCACCCATGCCACAAAAATGATACGGCTACAAATTTCATCCATTTTTATTGTCTTACATAGCTCATTGCGCCGATGTGCCTGAATTAATCACGACAAATTAAAATGTTTTTACAGTACAAATATGCAAGAAACTTGAAAACAAAGATTATAAATTAAACGTGGTTTTACTATGAGAATTTGATCAATCCTTTTTTCTGTCGTGTAGTGGGCGAACGATGAAGATTCTGTCATAGATAGGCTCATCGATCTCGGTGGCTTCAACCAAACATATATCCCAGAAATTTCACATAAGTCCTAGTCTAATAGGGAGTTTGCCCATCTGCCGTTATTCTCCATGGCCATTGACAGAAAGAAGATGGTTATCCTGTGCTTTTGTACGGGCGGTTGGGTCCTACAGTTAAATTCTTATAGCGTGATCTAATTCCTCGAGGAAAGCAGATGGACAAGCTGGGCCGGCTTTCGAGAGACTAAGCCTTCAAGTTTGATATTTAGTAGAGGAACCAGGTTAGTTTGTGACTATTGCATATACATCTGTCTAAATGTGAGCTTTGTTCACACACAAAAAAATGACCAACTTTTGGTTATAATTCTAATTGGCAAGTGATAAACTTAGTCAGTAATAGGAGAGTTTGACAAACAGAAGTCATCGATGAACAGAATAGCCGGAAACTTGATTAGAATTGACAAAACTCCGTTAAAATTATCGACAACAACCATCGATTATAGACAAGAATTGCACCAGGGATGAAGTCATTGACATCGACGTGTAACTGCCGATTATCGATATGTTTGAAAATGTAACTTATTGTGCATAAGTGTTGCTAGATAATAGGATGTCGTGTAACTTCTTTCAACCACCGATAAGATTATCCATGTCGCAAATTTTATTAAGAAATTCAATCTTGAAATAAAAATAAGTAAAAAAAGTAAAGAAAAAAAACTGGCAGCGGCGAAAAGGCAATGGTGATTCCCTGTGTACTTATAAATGACTTGACACTAAAGATTTTTAAATATAAATGCCACGTATATTTTTTGGTCGGAATCTCTAGCCGTTGGCACTTAAGTAATTGTTTTTCTCCGATTTGGCACTTAAGTGAGCCGATGAAAAATATTAACACCAAAGTGAGCGTTGTACACAAATATTGACACTTAATATGTCTTTCTGTCTATTTTCTTTATTCAAGGAGACTACGACAGTAAGAATCGAAAATTAACAAGAGTTAGAAAAGGCACCAGAACTACCCATTACAACACATTGGTAATGAGACATCCGCCCATTCTAATGCTTCAACTATTGGAAAAGCGGCAAAAGATAATTGACATGAGGAAGTTATCTTCCGATCGTCAAATTGATGAGCAGTTGAGGAAGGTTGTTCCAAATCCCAATATGGTGTCAACCAAGAGGAAAATGTTCGAAGAGCAACAAAATGATATGACCAACTACATTGTGAGTCATATATTTGACGTGATCAAGCCGATCCTTATCAATGTTGTGAATGACGCTTTCTCGAGGCTAGGGATATTTAACAAGTACGTTCCAAGTCTTTCTCTAATTATTGATACTAATAATGTTGGTAAGAGTTAGATTTGTTGGAAAAATATTAGATAATATGTAAAATAACAATAGTAGAAAAAATGTTGGAAAAGATGAGAAAAATAAGAATAATTGTCTGAGACATGCAAGCATTATCCTTAAGGATAATTCCGCCTCTCGGAGTACGAAACTCGGTGCGTAAGGCTTCTAACGGCTATCCTCCGAAGATATAACAGACCTTCTTCTATACCCCGAACTGAATATTAGAAGGAACATGAACAATAATATGTGTATAACCTAGCTATAAAATAAAAGATATGTGGAGGAAATGAAAGTTCTCTTTCTAAATCCAAGAGCCGATAATTGTGGTTTGAAGTCTAATTTATATGCAAAACAAAAGATAAAGCGATCAAAAAAGCGTCATAAATCAATTGGTAACTATTAAAGAAAATGACCGTTGGAGGTTTTATGAAGACAAAATCAAACATTATGAAGACGTTAAATGACCGTTGTTAAACCATTATAAGACCATTGAAAAGCTGTTATATGGCCATTGTAAAACTGTTACATATTAATGATGGACAAAAAAACGTTTCTAATTGATGACGGTAAAAACCGTTACAATAATAATAGCCTTTAATATTTCAAAACTTATTGAAATATCCAACAAGCCCCCATAAAGGTTTTGAAAAGAAAAAAAAAATGCTGAGTTCTTGGAGCATAATGCATCAGAACCGGTGCTGATTAGGATATAAACAGCCCTAGAAAGAATCAAATATATTCATGAAATCATCGGTGAAGTTTATAACTTCTATGAACCAAGAATTCCTTTTTGTGAATTATGATTTTCACAAATCATATTACACTCCCACAAGGTTTGTTGTTCAACGCGGTTTTGCGCTAATAAGCCATGTTCGTGCTTGGTTTATTCATAAGTGCTTTAGAAATTTTCGCCAATAATTCTCATAGGAGCGGCCCCACTCCACACTTATATAGGTGATTCTATCAAGTGTATTATGCAGTGTAATGCATCACCAATAATGACTATGAAATTCATTAAGAACTTGGCTCATCCTCTTTTTGCTAGCAGTCATGCACTATTCTCACATTAGGAAATACATAATTTTTAATAGTGCATAAATAGATCAACAAGTGACTTGTTATTACCCATATGAACCTAATTCATGGGATTGCCAATCACATAAGTTGGTTTACCACCATTGTTGATTTTCTTCAATTAGCTTGTCTCATTCCCCTCAATGTATAATTAGAGGATTGGCCAAATTCACGTTTGACTTCATATAATCAATGGACATAATTTTATCTTTAAACAATTGCTTTATCACATCACGTCTCAATCGGACGTGCCTCTTTTAACCATTGAAAATTTCATTCTTTGCAATGGCTATTGCCACTTTGCAAATGTTATTGCCACTTGGGAATCACAATGCATAGACATGTAAGGTGTCAGTTTCATTCCCTTTTTCAAGAAATTGAGTAGTTCTTGTATTATTAAGATAACTATTTCTTCTCCTTCCCCCACTAGATCATAGGAGGATAAAGGATTATACTTTTCATAAATGCTTGGTAGCACCTAAGTCTACTACACATTTTTTTCACATTAGCCACAATATTGGCTGGAGAAATAACTCCAACAATTTCCGTCAGAATCATCTGCTTCAATCAAATCTACTTTTGGTTTAGTAGGATTGTCATTTCCCCACAATATTTTTGGCTAATTTCCAAGTTTTTACACCTCCACAAAGGTGAACATGACCACATGTCTATTAGTGGATTTTGTCTCATCTGAATTTGATATTCAGTTAACTTCACTGTATACTTCTAATACAGTGGGAAATCCACTATATAAATTTCATAATTTTACGTTCACATGGCTACAAAATTACAACTCTGGAGTCCATATTTTATAAGAAGCGTCTCCATGTAATGCTGTTGAGTAAGCATTAGGCCACTATAACTCCTTATGAATTTTTGAAGTTATCAAAGTAACAAAATAGGAAAATATTCAATGCAACAAGCTACTATCACAATAAGTTAGCAACCAACGAAGAAAATAAGGAGAAGCATATCATGTCACTTCATATAGGAGTACTATAAAAATATAGGAGTACTATAAAAACATTAATAAGACAGAGATCCTTTGGCACATGAATGCTCTTCCTAAGAGAGGTGAAGCACACAAACCCAATAAAATAAATCTTCATTCCCCACTAAGTATGATGTCCTCATGATTCCTTCTATTTAATACGAAATCACCAAATAGTGATTTAAAAATAAAATTGAAAATTACTCATTTTATAACAAAGGAAAGATCACTAAAAATTCTACCACGACAAGAAAGTGGAATCCTAATTAAAATTTCCTTTGCTTATCGCTTCACCTTTCCCGATCCAATGTTTCTCATGCACTTTAATAAAAAAAAATATAGTAGTCATTAATCAACCACAGGATGTGTATCAGGCCACTGGTAATGTAAAAGAGTTCAAAAATTACTTTACAATTCAAAAACTCGGACAACCCAAACAAGCATTTTTTAATAAACAATCTACCAACATAACATCACGTCCACACAATTTTCTCAAGAACAATACTTGAACTTCCCCAAACAAGCAATTCTATATCAACAAATTATATGTGATGAATATCTTAATATACTAATTTTCTTGCTATCTTTCTCTTCAAAGAAGACAACACTTCACGGTAGCTGGAAAATGGTTTACTTCAAGCTTGCTATAAGAAAGAGGAAAAGTGTAGACCTGGTTCTAGTTGATTGATGTCAACGATCAAGACGAGCTTACCATAGTTGATGAGAGCGACCTTTCCGATTTGTACATGTCACTTGAAAGGCGAGAAATCAGTCTTCATCATTAAAGTCATGTGCTATACAGCCAAGAAACAGATAATAACTCTTATGTCATTATCATTTATGTTGGCAATGAACATCCACAAATGGATCTACTACACATTAGAGCTCCTTCAGTAGTCTTCTAAAACCAGAAGCAATAGCTCTTTTTCCTTCAAACAAGGGTCATGTGATTTTTCACCACAGACTCAAGTGTTTGCAATTTTCTCAATGTTACTATAACACTCTCTTGTGACATTGCTTGATAGCAAGACAATCCAATAACACGGGTTGCACAATGGCAATTCAAAGCACCCACAACATAATGGGGGAGGGTGACCACAAAGTATAAGGCCATTATTCTTAAGATTGTTGGGAAAATATTAGATAATATGAAAAATAACAATCGTAAGAAAAATGCTGGAAAAGATGAGAAAAATAAGAACAATTATCCGAGGCATGCAAGCACTGTCCTTAAGGACAATTTCTCCTCTTAGAGTACGAAACTCAATGCGCAAGGCTTCTAGCGGCTATCCTCAAGATATAATAGATCTTCTTCTATACTCCACACTGAATATTAGAAGGAACAAGAACAACGTTATATGTATAACCCGGTTATAAAATAAAAGATATGTGGAGGAAATGAAAAATTTCTTTCTAAATCCAAGAGCCGATACTTGTGGTTTGAAGTCTAATTTATATGTAAAACAAAAGATAGAGCGGTCAAGAAAGCATTACAAATCAATTAGTAACTATTAAAGAAAATGACTGTTGGAGGTTTTATAAAGACAAAATCAAACATTGTGAAGACATTAAACGACCGTTGTTGAACCATTAGAAAACCGTTATATGACCGTTGAAAAGCCATTATATGGCCGTTGTAAAACTATTATATATTAATGACGGACAAAAAAATGTTACGAATTGATGACGATAAAAATGGTTACAATAATAATAGCCTTTAATATTTCAAAACTTATTGAAATATCCAACAAGATCTATCAAAATGGATCATTTAACAAGTATGTTCCAAGTCTTTCTCTAATTATTTGATTGGGCTAAGTTCTTATATAGGTTAGTTGTATTTAGTAAATGGATAATAAATGGTTTAGGATGATAAAGCCCAAAATAATATGGGTGTTAAATGGGTTCACAACATACTTTGACCGACACCATCTTCATGGCTCTTTCTTCATTCTCTTTCGCCTTCACTCTCTTTCACACACATGAACTTCGCGCTCTCACCTTAGTTGTATACAAGTTTTCCTATATTGTGTCAAATATGAAAGTGTTTTAGCAACATGATTTGGGTCGAGTAAGATTTGGGTCGAGTATAAATCACTAGATTTATATCGCATGGAAATAGATCGAAACGGGGCTATATGTGTCAATTTTTGTTAAACCATTTTCTATTGGACAAACATCTTATAAAATGTTTTGATGATTTCCAAACTATCCTTTGGTATTTATTTTTCCTTTGGTGTGCAAATGTTTTTTCTATGGCTAAGAATCACGTGATGACCATCGGGTAAAGATTGCATGAATTCTGAAGCATTTTCATGAAAACATCGGTTGAGGACCACAAAAGATCTAGTCATTGATTGTTGATACCGGAGCTTGAAAGATCAGGTCTGCAGAGTGGTTTAAAGTCTAAACATATAGATGTTTGTGAAAAAAAGGCCAAAGTAGCTATTACTTGACAAGAAGGCACAAAGGGATAACTCTTATGGTTATCGGGAACTATTCCCTACTCATGTCAAGGTCTAGCAAAAGCGACAAACATAGAACTAAAGCTATGTACCTATTTTGAGAAAGTCTGGTTTGACTCGAGAAAGCTAAGGATAAGAAGTCCCATCAACTTCCAACGGCTGTTTTACTTCTCCAAATACATTCAAACCGCTACATTGCTATGGCTTATAAAAGGAGACGACCATGAAGGCCCAAGGAAGTAACAAACACATTCTTAATCCAAAAATTAGTCAGCATTTGTTCTTATTGGAAAGCTTACTGTGATTAAAAGATCTTGTGATAATTTGTAGCCTTGTAATAATGCAAAATCAAGTTTACATCTCTGAGTAGTGAGGCTGTATCAAGATAGTGTGATTTATCATGAGAAAGACCAGCTCACTTACTACTTGTAACTTGTGAGAAGTTTACTAGTGCATTCTAGGTCGTGTTATGGCTGTTAGTTGTGTAGAGTGGACGTAGGCTTAGAATATAAGTCGAATCAATATATATCCGGTGTGCTTATTTTTCATTCAATCTTTACTCAACTTTGCACACACTCGGATATGGTTTTATGAAACATTTGCTCATTCGATCTTTTTTGATATCACCTCTAATTTTCTGCATAAACTGAAAAAGTTTCGAAGCAACTTATTCACCCCTCTCTAGGTTGCATTGTTTGCCCCAATTATTGGTATCGGAACTCTATTGCATGTCATTTGAAGTGTATTTCTTCATAGTAAAAAGGTCCTTATTATGACTAACATTGGTGTTTTTTGAGCAATGAATCTTCAGCACCCAATAAGCCTATATACTTCGAAGGAAACAACTATGGCTATTGGAAAAATAGAATGTTTGCTTACCTTGATGCCATTGATCAAGCTATGTGGGACATTGCCCAAAATGATGTAGAAGTTCCAACTACTGTGGCTGTCGCTGCAAATCAAAATGTCATTGGTAGAAATGCTAGACAACCAACTGCTGAGAATGTTGATCCAATTATTGTCGCAGCTAACCGTCTTGAAGAAACTGGAAAACGAGCCGCTTTAAATTCTAAAGCAAGACATATTCTTTACTACGCTTTATCTCCATCTGAATATAATCAGATTTCCTCTTGTGTTTTAGCCGAGCAAATATGGGATTATCTTCAAGTGGTTTATGAAGGCACCGATAGAGTGAAAGAAACCAAGATAAACATCATGCTCTGTAATTACGAAATGTTTATGATGAAACAAGAAAAGAAATGTACACGAAATTTACTAAGATAGTGAATGGCCTAGCAAGTCAAGGAAAGATCTTCACAGATGTTGAAAAAGTGAGCAAGTTGCTTAGAGCACTTCCAAAAGAATGGATCACCATGAAGACCTTAGCTCGAGAGACTATGAGAATCCAAGCTATCTCCCTGGATTAACTCAAAAGCACACCGATGTCTTGTGAAGTAGAAATCTTAAACGAGCAAAACATCGCCAAAGATAAGAAAGTTATTGCCTTTAATGCTAACGATGAAAATGTAAGAGGTGAAACATTTGGTCAAGATGACGACGACAATGATATGGCCCTGTTCACTAGAAGGTTCAAGACTCTCATGAAGGAAGGAGGACACCTTAAAGGAAGAAAGAATCCAAAATTTTCAAAAGAAAAGAGATCTTTCGAAGGTAAAGAAGAAAGAAAAGGTAAGGATATTGTTTGCTATGAGTGCAAGAAATCGGGGCACATAAAACCCGACTCCCCTCATCTCAAGAAAAAGACGAATAGAGCACTCAAAGCTGAAATATGGAGTGATATGGAATACGAGTGAAGTGATGATGACAAAGCGAATCTTTGTCTCGTGACAGAATCAGAAAAAGAAGAAGAAGGTGAGGTAAATGCTTCTGAATTTTCCTATGAAGAAATGCGAGAGTTTTTAAAGGAAATGTTTGAGTAACACAAAAAAACTTCAAAAAGGATTTCAGACTTGAAAAAGGAAGTTTCAAAACTCACTTAACAAAACATTTCTCAAAAAGATAAGTTTGAGAAATAGCAAAAAGATTTGGTCAGTGCTTAGAATGAACATCATCTTTCTTAGAATGAAGCAAGTCTCTTAAGGAAGATATTTCAAAAATCACCACAAACTTCTCCTTCAGTTCAAAAAATCTGCAGCACATTCTTTCTATTTAGATTTCACACTACAACAAGTCTGGACTTAGACGTGAAATGAAACATGAAAAGAAGAATTACTTTCCAAATATCAAAACTAGATTGAAACAAAAACCTCCTCTTTAGTCCTACAAAGATCACTTTGCACAACAGTTCATTAGATCTACTAGCAAGAAATGCATTTACTCGGTTTGCAATGAACCTGGTCATAACATACAAGTATGCCCATTTGAGCAAATGAAGCCCAAAAATTTCTATTGGAAATTTAACACCGGACCTAAGACTAACACAAAAGGACCTCAGCTCGTGTGGGTACCAAAGAAAATGTGAAAATCTTCTTGATTGCGGGTAATATTGCAGAAGAACAAGTGGTACTTGGATAGCAGATGTTCACGTCATATGACAGTTGAAAGGATCATGCTCATAAGTCTCAAATAGGTGGATGGTGGAAATATCACCTTCGGAGGAAAAGGAAAAGAAAAGATCATTAGAATAGGAAACATCGGGTTGGGAAACCCGATCATTGAAGATGTCTCATTAGTCCAAGGACTTGGATACAACCTTCTAAGCATAAGTCAACTTTGCGACAAAGGCTAGAAGATCAACTTTGAAGAAAATATGTATATTGGCACGAGTTAGGACTCGACCTAATCTTTCACAGGTAAAAGATACGGTAACATATATCTGTTGAATGTTGAGCTTAATGAAGTGCGGTGTTCAATATCTATCAAAGAAGAGTGTGATCTTTGGCACAAAAAGTTAGGCCATATCAACATAAAACACATTTTCAATATTGTATCAAAAAATCTGATGCGTGGTCTACCAAAGATCGACTACGATAAGAGCGACTCTTGTAACACTTGCTACTTGGGAAAATAGGTTATATCCTCTTTCAAGTCTATCAGTAATATTGCTATTGATAGACCTCTGCAATTATTACACATGGATTTGTTTGGATCTCCTAGAATTGCAAGTTGATATGGGAGACAATATTATTTTGTGATTGTTGATGATTATTCACATTTCTCTTGGTTACTTTTTCCAACCCATAAGATTGATGTGTTTCATTACTTTGAGAAACTAGCTAGAAAAGTACTAAACGAGAAGGATACAGGATCTCAACAATCAGAACCAATCATGGTAGAGAATTCCAAAACTAAAGCTTTGCAGATATTTGTGATGAGAATGGAATAGAGCACAACTTCTCCACTCCTTACACTCTTCAACGGAATAGAGTAGCAAAAAGAAGAAATCGATTTCTCTAGGAAATGGCTAGAACCATGATGATCGAAAGTAGGATTCCTACTTACTTCTTAGCGGAAGTTGTAGCCACTACTTCTTACATCATGAATAAAGCTTTTCTTAGACCAATGATGAAAAGGACACCTTACGAGATCTTTAAAGGAAGGAAGCTATTCTATCATTTTTCTATGTCATCGGGTACAAAATGCTATATTCTCAAAAATGCCAATAATGATGTTGGAAAATTTGATGCTAAAGCAAGTGAAGGTATCTTTCTTGGAGGTAAGTACACCATAAGTGCCACAACTTTTGTACGACGATCACTTGAGTGCCAAAGCGGAGCAAAAGCGTTCACTTGAGTGCCACTTCTAGGAAAAAGTCCTACGTAGACTTTCTACTTAATGTTTTATTGTGCCGTGGAAAGTAAAAAAAATAAAATGAGAAGTCTACCATGGAAATTCTAGTCCAGTGTGTATCCTTCTTAAAGACAAAATGATGCCGAATCATTTAGGGTCCGAATTAGGTTGCATTCGATCATGGTTGAGAGAGAAAATGAAGCAAAATTAGGGCTCAAAACTCTCCCTCCTTCTCTCGAATTGATCTCTGTCCCATGATATATCACGCTCGCCAATTGCAAATTAGGGTTTGGATATTCCTCAACCCTTAATGTATCAACCAAATCGATTGAAGGCACGCACTCCATTCCTCCGATTCGTGTCCGAGTCTCTAAAAGCAGAGGAAGGATTTGTCGAGTGACGAACCGGGGTCGACACAAGCAAAGGCAAGTAATTTGTTGTTTGTGTGAATTGATTAATAAACCACTCACATGCTTATTCATTTTGGTGTTTTTGACAGTGCGTGGAAGCGAAAGACAAGGCAAGAAATGAGATCTATTGAGGGAAAAATTAGAGGGTCTCGTTGGCAGAGTATAAAGGTGAGCTTTATTTTATGAGTTGTACCCTTTATATGTCGTTTTATGTCCACTAGCCGACAACGAAATTGTTGTTTACTGAATGTGGTGGGGTTGTAGGGATCGAGTGCTCAAGTTGTCAAGCTTTTACGTTGTTGTGGTCCCTCTCATGGAAAAAAATTGTTCTTTCTTTAGTGTGGTGTTAACATGGTATGAATTGTGGTCCCCATTATAAAAAAAAAATTTCTATAACTACACTATTAAAGGTTTACATTGTTGTGGTCCTTGTGATGAAGAAAAAATTGATCTACAATTGGCTACGAAGGCTAGCAAAATTGTTAGTAGATGATAGAGAAAGCTAGAAAAATTATTTTTCTATAACCGCACCGTTAAAATTGTTTTTCTTTGTAGTCCCTATTAGACAAAAAAATTATTTTATCTTTCGTGCAATGTTAATATGGCTTGCATTATGGTCCATGTTATAGAAATAATTATTTTTTCATTGGTGCGGTGTTAATATGGGTGATACAACTACACTCGTCAAAGTTTTCTTTGGTGAGAAGCTTGTTATTGGAGATAAAGAGACTGAATATGTTGGTGGAGATGTTGCTTTTGTTCTTATCGGTGTGAGTAGGCTGCCATATAACGAGTTTGCGAAGGATATAATGCAACACTTGCGATGCAAAATAGCTAAACTATATTATCTAGTACCCGATAAGAGTCTGAAGGATGGATTGAGGTACATGCATGATGATAGTGGTGTTAGGGATGTTGTTTACTATTTTCTTCATGGTCAAGATGTGTCCGTGTATGTTGATGGCGATGGAGATGAGGAAGCAATCTTGGAAGCTGGTATCAAAACCCGGGGTGATGATGCATCTGTTTTAGAAGGAAATCTAAGAGCAGAGGACAGTCGGGCTTTCCATACAGCCCGTGTGTTAGAGCTGCATGAGCAACTTGAGAGAACCGATGGCATATCTGATGGTGAAGATATAGTGCCTAAAGAATCGACTAGAATAGATGTGGGCTCTTGGGAAGTTGCATTGTCCAGTGATGAAGATGAGGAAACACTACCGCATACACATTGCCCAAAGGATGTTGATGATGAAGACATTGCACAAGCAAGAGAAGAATTGAGAGCATTTCGTAAAAGGAAGGAAGCACAACTTGGGGTAGTGGATGAGGGCACTTACGTAAATAGGGAAGATGGAGCTGCTGTGAATGATGCTGATGATACGGAAAATGAGGAAAATGATAAGGATGATGGTGGTAGCTTAGACAATAATAACAATAAAGATGTTGCATTTCAATGTAGAAAAAGGTCAAGTAAGTATCCTTCTTACGATTCAGTTGGGTTAAGTCATTTGTTTTGTTTATTGATGAGATTTGATAATGCAAAACAATTGTGAGAGGATACAATAAAGTATTCAATCACTCAGTAGAGGAATCTTAAGTTCACTAGAAATATGAAGAATTATATTAGAGTGAAGTGTACACAAGATAATTGTCCATGGATGATATATGCTCCATTGAGTAGAAAAACTGGCTCATTCCATATCTGGTCACTCTTGGAGGAGCATAACTGTGGTATTGATCTTCATAATAACAGAGTGACAAGTGTGTGGTTAGCCAAGCACTTCTTTAGCACCATTAAAGCTGCGCCAGAAATCAACAATACTCTATTCAAACAACCTGGTCGAGAGGAAGTAGGCGTGAATGTGTCTAGAAATCGGTGCAAAAGGGCTATGTACAAGGTGATGAGTGAATTGGTGGGTATGTATAAGCAAGAGTGTGCACAAATTTGGGACTATGCTAGGGAGTGTAGGCTTCAAAATCCACCTAGTAGAATTCATGTAGAGGTTGGGGAGCCATCATTGGATGAGCATGACATACAGTTTCATAGAATGTACATATGTTTTGAGGCATACAAAAAGGGATTCTTAGCTGGTTGTAGAAAAGTGATAGGGTTATATGATTGTTTCTTAAAGGGGTTATGCAAAGGAGAGTTATTGGCCGCAATTGAGAGAGATGGAAACAACCAAATATTTTCAACAGCCTGGGTTGTTATTGTGATACCCCATCTTATTAGTTCTTAATAAACATAAATTGGACGAAATGTATTAGAAAGTTGACTCATACCGAGGGAAATAGTGGCTTGTCCGGCTTAAGTTATGGAGGAATAACTAGGCCATAAAATAATAATTAAAAAAATAAAAAAAATAGTAAATAATAAAAAATGAAATATATTTGAATTTTGCAGATATGATCCATTCGCGACTGACCCCAATCCGATCAACAAGCGCTGGCTTTTTCGAATCGGGCTGGCTTATCTTTAGCAGCCCTGCGCTTGAAGAAGAGGCCTACACGCCCATTTTCGATTTAAATATGAGCCCAGCAATTCTAAGGCCCACTTGAAGAAAATCAGTTTAAAGTAGCACACCCATTTCCCTACTCCATCCTCCTCCTCGGTGATATCAATAGACACGAGCACCCTCTTCCTCCGTTTCTTTTTTCTTTCTTCATCACCCAAGTGTGGAGCTAGCTCACGCAACATAGGGGCCATTGTTCAACAAATTCAGAAGTGGGAGTTTCGACAAGGATCGAGGTGAGTTGTTTCGCTAATATACCAACTAATCCTTTCAATGTGGGTCGAGAACGAGGTGTAGCTCGACGAGTCGGCTGCTGGTCCGTTCAGCCGTAGGATGATGCGAAGCTCTCTACCGATATCTACCCTACACATGTGAAATGAGGTAACGGGCAAGGTGATTTGGATATTTAATCGCGTTTAATGGCTGCGAAATAGGTCGAAATGGTCTTAGGCTGCTAGTTGTCAGCTAGTTTTACTTAGGGAAAATTTTGAAGTAGTCATTGGTTTGATGCGAAAGTGGAGCGTGGTCACGGTGAGGTGCAAGTAGCATCGTGAAAAGGGGGCTCTGTTTTGTGGTACTGCAGCTACCGTTCTCATTCTGGACTGCTGCAACAGGTGGTCGGAGGGGAGGGGAAAGCGTTGCACATGCTTGGAGGTGTTTAGTGGGAAAAAAAAAAAGAAGATCACAGGAACAAGCTGAAGAATTTGAGTACGGTTGGGGAGTAGATTTTGTGGAGGATATGGGTAATTGTGGGACTTTGATCACGAGTTTTTGGGGACCTTATGTAAGGGGTTCAACGGCACAAGTGAATAAAATTGGAGGTTTCGCAGTCGTAGTATTTCGGACATCGAATTTATAATGAGTATCTAGCCTATTTACATCGATAGTGATTCTTTAAATTGGCATGTTAGGGGATTAATCCCACAATTGCATGATTGCTCATGGGTGTCCAGGTCTTGTACTTTTGAATAGAACTCAGTAATGCAAGTAAATAGGCTTTGAGATGATTTAGTGGTAATATTTGTGTGCTGAACATATAGTGGGTGTTTAGCTTATTCGTGTTAACACTTAATTATTTTACTTGTGATGCTAAGAAGTCCATTGCACTTCCGTTAGGTACCTTGTAGTACCTTCAGTAGTCAAGCTTAATATTACGGAACACTGCAAAAATGACATAAGGCATGCATTTATATTGGAAATGGGGAAGGTCCGGCATATCATGAGTTCGGACTAATTAAAGTTCGTGGGAATGAGCTTTGTCCTCGGATGAACAATACCCCATGGAGTTTATAGGAAGACCCTACTGTGTGATTGGGTGACTCTGCTGTGTGACTGGATCGATCTCAAGGACAATACTAGACGGTAATGAAATCACATTCTTTAAAAAGGAGTCGGATCATGTTAGTGTATATTTGTATGTCCGTATGCATATGGCTACGATTGCATTTTCATTGCGCATGCAAACCAATGTTACTATATAGAACGTGCTTAGCACATGCACCATCGATTGATTACTTTAGATCCGATTGCTTGTTAATACTCCCGTTGCTAGATCATCACATTGAATGTATTAGCCAGCGTATTATGGATTCGACTCACTGAGTTTATCTCACTCCGTTATTGTCAATATATTTTTAGGTGAAGATATGACTAGCCTCTCTACCGTCATGTGGGGTGCCCGTCCGTCTGACATGGGATCGTCTGACTAGCGTCACAAGAGCTTTTGTTGTAGATGTTGTGATGCTTTGGATTTTCTTTTGTTATATAGAGTAAACGCGTTAGGTTACTATTGAGACCGTCTCAATGTATCTCCCTAGCATGTATATAAACTAAACTGACTTTTGTCGACCTTTAATAAATAAAGTGTGGCGTTTGATAATGGTCTTAATTGAATATTATTATTCCCTAGTGACATGGCGAGCCTGGGACGCCACAGGCTCTGGCAGTTATGAAATCAAAGAATAAGGATACTTGGTCCTTGTTTCTGAAAAATCTAATGGCTAATCTTGGCATAATTGATGAAAGTGGCTAGGCATTTATGAGCGATCAACAAAAGGTATGATACTGTGATTGAACTATTGTCTTTCTAATGACACTCATTTTGTATAAGTTACTAATGTTTGTTGGTTTTGTAGGGACTTTTTCCAGCTATGGCTGAATTGATGAAAAGTGCTGAGCACGGAATGTGTGCTCGGCACATATATGCAAATTGGGCGAAGAAGTACAGAGGCGATGAACTACAGAAGCAATTTTGGTTGATTGGAAAGAGCACCAATATGACGGACTTTAGAGCTCACAAGCAAGCCCCGTATAACTTGTCTGCTGAAGTTTTTGAAGACTTGTTCCGTGCTGAAGCGAAGCATTAGTGTAAGGCTTTTTTCAATGAAGAATTCGAGTGCGATATCATTGATAACAATCTTTACAAGGTATTCAATGGCGCGTTATAGGAGCCAGGTGTAAATCAATCACCAGTATGCTTGAAGACATGAGAGTGATGGTTATGACTAGGCTGCACGGACGTAGAGATGAATATGCAAAGTGGACTAAATAATGTGGGCCTAGGATTTTGAAGAATTTAGAGGAGAGTATACATGGTAATAGGTTTTGCGAGCCGATTTGGAGTGAGGACGACGGATTCGAGATTAGGAATAATAGTGACAACTATGTTGTCCACTTGAAGAGGAGAAAATGTTCTTGTCGAGCATAACAATTGACTGGAATACCATGTTCACATACCATCTGTGCCATCCAAGTGAAGAACCTTAATGCAGAGGATTATGTTGACGATTGTTACAAGAAAACCAAGTATCTTGCTTCATATCAATCCATGATGCAGCTGTTGAGGAGTAGCACATTTTGGGAGGAAACAAACCATTAACCCCCAAAGCCTCTACCACCGAGGAAGCAAATTGGCGGGCTTGAAAAGAAAATGAGATTGTATGAACTTGAGAGCAGTAGTGTCAGAATGAGCGTGTCCGGTGGAATAATTCGATGCTCACTCTACCATGGGAAATGGCACAATAAGGCTGGTTGTCCAACTAAGAAGTAGCACCAACAAGAACAACAATCGGAAACAACACAAGCCAATCGTACAAGGGTACCACGGGGCAACACAAGCAGCCATGCAGCACCAACTCCGGACCCAACTCGGTTTAGTAGTGTACAATAGAGGAGGAAATATCCGGTAAGCTGTTTGTTATTGTCTTTGCTTTTGATTGTAAATCCTTAGTGCATTAACTTCATTACTTTCTATCTTTTTGCAAGTTAGAAGGAGACCGGCTGAAAATGTTTCTCAAACTTGTGCACCACAATGTACACGGGGTGCAATCGGAAAAAGAATAAGGGAATATGGCTATGGGTTGTTCATAGACATGAATACTGGGATAACAATTTTGAATGTTAGTCTTTTAAAGTGTTATGCATTTAAGATATGTCATTTGATTGATATGGTAACTGAAGGTTATATGATTGCAGCATAAGAGAAATTCGGAAGTCTTGATATCTCAAGGAGGACCAAGTCAAGAATCAATTGCATCGACATGAAGAAGCCAATAGGAGGCACCGATAAACCAACCAATGGTTACTCGAGCACAAGCAAAAAAGAAGCAATCAATGCTACCTCCAAAACAGAGGGTACAAAAGCTACCTGGCAAAAAAGCTGCCGCCCCAACCTCGGTTCCATCTTAATCAAATGATCCTATAAATGTCATTGCACAACCTACCGCCACAGTGCTAACATCGAGGATAGTGAGTTCAACTGGAGACAACACCAAAGTACTTAGACATCCAAGCAAGGGAATGGTTACTCCAAAAGATAAGACAGTGGAAAAGGAGACAACAATGCAAGGTGTGAATACAATTCCAATTCGAAAGAGTGCTAGAATCATGAATCAAATAAAGCCTTTGAAGAAAAAAAAAGGAAGTGACAAGATTGTTCAACTTGACTAATGGGAGGATCTGATGGAGAAGATGATGTCTAGTGATGTTTTTTTTTTTAGATTTTGAAGTCGTTGTTAGAGCTGTGTTTGATGTTAATGCTACAATTTGGTTAGATATATGTTATGCAGCAATGTGGTTAGGTGTCATATTGCTACATTTTGGTTGGATATACATCTACGGGAATGTGGTTAGGTGTTGATTGATGCCTTTTGGTTGGTTATGAGTTTAGCAACAATATTGTTAGGAGTTTTACTACTGCATTTTTTGCTGGTGTGTTTTGTAGCAATATTTTCGATTTTACGTAAGTGAATAGGTGTTGTTGATGTAAGAACATATGCTTACTATATTGAATAGCAATGATTATGTTGTTGTTGCTATGGTGTAATGGTATCTGCTATAAACCTAGCCGGAGCGAGGTTTGGGCTTGTTGTATCTATTGGTATTGTAGAATATATATATATATATATATATATATATATATATATATATATATATATATATAGCGCTTATACAAGTGAAGAACAAGACCACACAAATGGTTTAAGAAAGAAAGTGAACCTAATATAAGCTAATATAGCCGATACATGTGAAAAACGAGACTGGTGAATTATTTAAAAAAGTGAACCTAAGTGAGCACTTTTCAAAAATTGAGGAACCTAAGTGATCACTTTTAAAGAGATAAGGTACTTAAGTGGCCAATTTGTGAAAGTTGAGTAATCTAAGTGGTCAGTTTAGCTAATTTATGGCACTCAAACGATCATTCGTAAAGTTGTTGCAACTCGTTCCATCCTTGAACACCATATGCGGAATAGCAAAAACCAACTAGAAAATGCATGATCATCTGTGCTCTTGTTGTACATCATCTATTCTTTATATAAAACATTGCATTTGTACCAAAGAATCATGCACAAATTGCATCATCTATGTCATGACCCGAACCATGGGAGCCCATCGACATCCCACCTAGCCATATTATCGTACGGTTCTTCGGGATCCAAAGGCCAACAAATTTTTCGCAGAAGCAAAAACAAATCCCCGTACGGAAAACAACAACGATACGATAACCTGGGATGGTAAAAACAAGCTTATGTACATATACACATATTCTTTACAACTTTCCAAACCTAAGGCTTCGGAGGCCACTTGTACAAGGCGTGACCACGTACTACAAAAAGGTCGGGTGGTCGAAGCCTACTATACTTCCAAAAGAAAACACTCCACAAAAGTCAAGAGGCCAACTACCCTAGGCCCCATCATTTCTATCATCAACTATATCATCTATAGCTGCCAGCTCATCCTCATCAACCTCGGGTGGCCGTTCCGCATTAGACAGTTCTACGACTTCCCCATCCTCTTCTGGCACCATGACCTGCGGGTCGGGCTCCAAGCCTTCGGGACCATCATCGGGATGCACCACTACGCCATCCGGAGGTGCAGCACTAGTGGGGTCCCATTCCCCAACTCCATCGTTGGGAATATCAAAACCCACAGCGGACCCACCGATATATCCCCGTGGTGGTACGTCCACGCTACGTACTTGTGGGGCTTTCAATAAAGTTCTCCCTCGTCAACCCGGATCGTGGTAGCGTGCCTATAATATACCCGATCTTCCCCAACTCAATATTCCGTTACTAACGTATCCATGTCTCGAGGGATCCCGAATCTCTAGGGCGGATCATTCATTATAGAGGTGGAGGGTCTGAAAAAGAGAGCCCATGACGAGGTGAGAATAAATCTCAACAAGAAAGTCCACAATCCTAGGTTAGGGCGCTAGTGCATCCGGACATGTCTTAGGTCAGCAATTCTCAACAATTCCTCTCACAATCAATAATTCACCAAATAAATTCCAGAATAAAATTCCTTCTTTCTCCCAATTTGCTACATCCTCATAAAAATTCCACGTTACTCTCATGCCCGCGTTCAATGCCTCAGGCTATAATAAAAATATTCCACGTTACGCCAATGCCCGCATTTAACGCATCAGGTTATAATAAAATATTCCATGTTACTCCAAAGCCCGCGCTTAACGCATCAGGCTATAATAAAAATATTCCACGTTACTCCAAAGCCCGCATTTAGCGCATCAGCCTATAATAAAAATATTCCACGTTACTCCAATGCCCGCGTTTAGCGCCTCAAACTATAATAAAAATATTCCACGTTACTCCAATGCCCGCGTTTAACGCATCGGGCCATCATATAAATGGACAGACCCACGTTTAACGCATCAGGCTATCATATAAATGGACAGACCATCATAATAATGCCTCAGACCATTATATAGTCTAAACCCGCGTAATAACACCTCAAGTCACTATAACCCGCGTAATAACACCTCAGGTTATTATCCCGCGTTTAACGCTTTAGGATAAAATATGGTCTTATAAATACGAACCCCACATAATAACGCTTCAGGGTAAAATTCCACACTTCCTCTCAATTATTCCTCATAAAGACCATATAATAACAATAATTTCTCGATCGCTTCTTCATATACCACACGGTCTCATAGAAACCTCTCGATTGATCCATCTTCACCACATGATCTTGCCAAAATTTCCTGATTAGCAGATCGAGACCACACGAACTCATCCGTTTTCTCTAATAAAAGATTGGGACCACACGATCTTTCTAATTTTCCTCAATCGCTCAATCGAGACCACTCGATTTAATTATACTGAATAAATATTCGATCGGGACCACGTGATTCACTCACGTTAAATAAATATTAAATCGGGACCACCCGATTAAATCACACTCAAGCCGTCGGCCAATCGGGCCACACGATTAATTTATGCTACCACAAAAATTAATCTACGCCACACGATATTAATTATGCTAACGTAGCAATTAATAATCACCGTATGATCAAAATTACGCTAACGTACAATTAATACGTACCATACAATTAAACTATATTAATGTGACAATTAATCGGAACCGTACGATTAAAATATCCTCACGTGCATTTAATCTCCACCACACAATTAATCCTCAAAAAGCAGAATTCAATCGTAGCCGTACGATAAATCTTTCTAAGCAAGATTCAATCTCGGCCATTCAATTAAAGCATGATAAAGCTAGATTTAATCCTAGCCCTCCAAATCCCACCATGTACTACTATTCACTTCAAGATCCCATTTTCTCTCTCCTCCTTCTCCCATTTTCGGCCAAGCCATGCCCAAGAACAATCCAACAAATTTTGCATCAAAACTACACAATTCTATCATCCATTAGCATCCTAGTTACCTAATCTAAGATTAGAAACCAACTTACTTCAAGATCTAGGAATTTTTCCGATGAAAAAGTTGAGAGAAAATTTGATCCGGGCGGCGGCTCCCACGGTTCCTCTCGGCTGGCTTTGACCCACGAAAATCCGGTGACTCCGGGTAGCTTACGGTGGTGGTTATGCCTCGGTGATTCAAGGTGAAACCGGTAATAGCTTAAGAAATTTTCGGTGATGGTGGGGGGTGGAAATGGTGAATTCGGCCAAGGGTTAGAGAGAGAGTGTAGTGGGAGAATGTTCTTGCAATAATGGGGAAGAAGACCAAAAATATTGATTAATAAAAGTTAGGATTTTTTTTTTGGGTGGATATTTTGGTCTTGCATGTCAAGAAGGGCAAAATGGTAATTTCCCTCTACATTGACTAGTCAATTTCGGCCATGGGGGTGATTTGACCGAAATCCCCTTTGGCCAAAGTGGAAAATTGGATATTTTCCAAGTTAAATGGGTCATTTCTCATTTCCAAGTCAAATTTTACTTTCCTAAACCCTATGGGGCGAACCGCGAAGAAATCGTACACTGGATGAGGAAACGTCCAAAATTTAATTATTGGAACCTCTGAAGATCCGACGTTAAATTTCGAAGTCCGATTCGCGATCAATTGAAATTTTAGCGTATCTCAAACTAACGAGCGACTTTTATGAGTTACGCGTATCAACCCGTGATTAATATCACGTTTAAGAATTTCTCGAGCCATGGCGACTTTGGTTGTCATTTAATTGCGATGGTCAATCACTAGTCCCGATGGATACGATCGTTAGAAAATAATTTAGGGATGTTCGAAACCCATACGAGGTTAAACGGAATCACCCGTGATCCAAGCATAGGGTATTATCCAAATCATTCCTTAACCGTTCTAGGATCGGCCTATATTGGTCCAAAATATTCCCTCGACAATTTTCATGGCCAAAGAGTCAATCCAGGATCAAGTTTTTAGGTCCACGTACTTGATTTTCCTAGCTAGCCATTCCCATTTGGTTAGTCCGCTCAAGATGGACCATTTCTCGGTGAGATTTAGCTGAAATACATCAATGAAACCTTTCATTTATTCAAAACTTCGAAAACGAGTCGGAATACGGGATGTCACAATTCTTCCCCCCTTACAAAAATTTCGTCCTCGAAATTTACAACAAACTTATCTACTCAAATAAATGAGGGTGCTGACGCCTCATCGTTTCTTCATTTTCCCAAGTTGCCCCTTCCGTTCCATGTGCTCCCATATCACCTTCACCGGTGGAATTGTCTTGTTCCTCAGAACTTGTTCTTTTCTATCCTCTATTCGCATTGGCCTCTCCACGTAAGATACCCTTTCATCTACTTCCACAACTTCATGATCCAGCACATGAGTTGGGTCCGGTTTGTACTTCCTCAACATGGACACGTGGAAGACATTATGTACTTGGGACAAGTTCGGCGGCAAGGCGAGTCGATAAACTAAAGTCCCAATCCATTCTAGGATTTCAAATGGGCCTACGTACCTTGGACTCAATTTTTCTTTCTTTCCAAATCGAGATAAATCTCGCATTGGCAATACCTTCAGGAAAACATGATAAACCTCCCACCCGGAATTCCAAAGGTCTACGTCGTCTATCTGCATAACTCTTTTGACAACTCTAAGCAGTCTTTAGCCTCTCTCTAATCATTTTCACTGCCTCAACAGATTGTTGAACCAACTCTGGACCCGTTATACTTCTCTCGCTAACTTCATCCCAGCATATCGGAGTTACGCAAGCTCCGCCATACAACGCCTCAAATGGTGCCATTCCGATACTCTGCTGGAAACTGTTCTTGTAGGCAAACTCCACTAGATGTAGTTGTTCTTCCCAACCTCCTTTAAAATCTATCACACATGCCCGCAACATATCCTCAAGTGTTTGTATTGTCCTCTCCGACCGCCCGTCTGTCGGGGGGTGATACGCAATGCTATATCGCACTTGGGTTCCCATGGCATTTTGAAGACTTTTCCAAAAAGTTGCAGTAAACTTAGGGTCTCTATCCGACATAATTGTTCTTGGAACTCAATGCAATCGAACTATTTAGCGCATATACAACTCGGCATACTTTTCCATTGCGAAGTCCTTTCGCACTGCTAGAAAGTGTGCAGACTTCATCAATCTGTCGACGACTACCTAAATCGAATCATGCCCTCTCTGGCTCTTTGGTAATCCCATGACAAAGTCCATGATAACGTGCTCTCATTTCCACTCGGGAATCTCTAGTGGTCGAAGTAATCCGCCAGGCTTACAATGTTGTGCATTTACTTGTTGGCATGTCAAACATTTAGCTACGTGCTTAGCCACGTCAACTTTCATTCTATTCCACCAGTAATGTTGACGCAGATTCTAATACATCTTGGTGCTACCTGGATGCACACTATAGATACTTCGATGAGCTTCTGACAAAATTTTCTCCTTAAGCTCTTCATCATTAGGGACACGTAGACGTCCACGGAACTTTAAGATTCCGTCGTCGGCCACTTGAAATTCAAGTTTCCTCTTGGTTGGATCAATCTCTAGAATTTTCTTAATATCGGGATCCACGGACTGCAACGCCTTAATTCTCGCTTGAATCTTTGGTTTAATCGTCAAGATAGCCAGTAGACTTGAGAGATTGCAAACCTCAAACTTAAACTCTAAATCCCTCAACTCTTCAAGTAAAGTTCACTCTTTCACCATCAAATGCGCAATGCTCGATTTTCGACTAAGAACATCCGCTACTTTGTTAGCCTTCCTAGGGTGATATAAAATATCACAGTCATAGTCCTTCAACAATTCCATCCAATGACGTTGCCTCATATTCAATTCATTTTGGGAGAATAAATACTTCAAACTATGATGGTCTGTATAAATCTGAAACTTTTCTCCCCACAAATAATGTCTCCAAATCTTCAAAGCAAAAATAATCGCCGCAAGCTCTAAATCATGCGTTGGGTAGTTCTGTTCATGAAGCCTCAATTGTCACGACGCATAGGCGACAACTGCGCCATGCTGCATCGTAACACATCCTAGTCCCTTTAGCGAAGCATCGCTATATATCTTAAATCCTCCAAGACCGGATGGTATCGTCGGAACTGGTGTTGTCGTCGATCTATGTTTAAGTTCTTGGAAACTCCTCTCACACTTATCTGTCTATTCAAAGCGAGTTTCCTTCTTCGTCGGCTGCGTCAATGGTATAGCTATTGAAGAGAACTTTTCTACAAATCGTCGATAGTATCCCGCTAAGCCTAGAAAACTCCGAACCTCCGTAACATACATTGGTCTTGGCCAATTCACCATGGTCTCAATTTTTACCGGGTCTACCGAGATTCCATTCCCAAAGACGATATATCCAAGAAATGCTACTCGATGGAGCCAAAATTCACATTTACTGAATTTGGCATAGAGAGAGTGCTCTCTTAAGGTCCGTAGAATGATGCTCAGATGGTGTTCATGTTCCTCCGGGCTCTTCGAGTACACCAAGATATCATCGGTAAACATGATGACAAACCGATCCAGAAATTCTCTGAACACCCGATGCATCATATCCATAAAAGCAGCTGGGGCATTGGTCAATCCAAAAGGCATGACCGTAAACTCATAATGCCCATATCTGGTATGGAAAGCGGTCTTCGGTATGTCCTTCCTCTTAATTCTCAAGCGATGGTAGCCCATCCTCAAGTCAATCTTAGAAAATACTGAAGCGCCTTGCGGTTAATCGAACAAGTCATCTATCCTCGGCAACGGATACTTGTTCTTGATGATTACTTGATTCAACTACCGATAGTCAATGCATAATTGCAATGACCCGTCCTTCTTCCTTACAAATAGCACTGGCGCTCCCCACGGCGATGCACTAGGGTGGATAAATCCCTTATCCAGTAACTCTTGCATTTGAACCTTCAATTCCTTCAATTCCGAGAGGGACATTACGTAGGAAGCCTTGGAGATCGATTCTGTCCCTAGTGCTAACTCAATCACGAACTCTACTTCCCTTTCAGGTGGCAATCCCGGCAATTCTTGAGGAAATACATCGGGATAATCACACACCACGGCTATATCCTCTAGCCTCGGTCCTTCAATCAACGGATCCACCACCGTAGCCAAGTACCCTTGGCATCCTTCGTTCAACGGCTTAGTCACTTCCATGAACGAGATTAGGGGAATCGAGATTCCTCCTCGACTTCCCATAAATTCATATCTATGATGACCAATCGGATTGAATTGGATCACCCTGCTACCGCAATAAAAAACTGCATTTGTTTTCCCAACCAATCCATTCCAATTATCACGTCATAATCATGCATAGTCAAAGCTGCCAGGTCTATTAATTCTTCTCTACCACCAATGACTATCTTACATCCGGAACACCCTAAGGTAACCAATAATTTATCCTTTAAGGGTGTAATAACGTGCATCATTACTTCTAGCGGTTTTAACTCAATCCCGACTAATTCCACAAACCGTGCAGACACAAAAGAGTGCGATGCTCCAGAATCAAATAAAGCATATGCAGCATGATCACATAAGGAGACCGTACTTGTAATCACGCCCGGCGCATTCTCCGCCTCATTACGCGTCACTACATACACTCTCCCTTGTGTTGGCGGTCTATTCCGATTATTCTATGGAGCGGCTCTAATCTGAGGTCTTGCTCGGGGTCTTTGGGGCTGAAATCGAGGTCTTGGGGCTGCTCCCGGCAATTCCTTATCTGATGAGCAAATTTGCCAAATCTGAAGCATGCTCCAATCCCGCTAGGGCGGGGCCCATTTCCGCGCCTTCTTCCACAGAGTCGGCAATTCCGGTTGGATTGGTACACCGATTTTCTATTATTTCTTCGGATTGGAGGGACAAAGCATCGGTTTCCCATCATTAACCTTTTGCCAAGCCGGCGGTTGTCCCTAGCCGGCATAAATCGCGATCCAGATGCGGCGACCCTCTACTTTATGTCTCTTTCCACTATCTGTCCCCGCTCATAAAGCTCATCGTAGTCCCTCAGATTTAGCAAAATTAACCGACTACGAAGCTCGGGCCTCAATCCATCTCGGAATCTTCTTGCTTTGTCTAGAGGGTTCTCCACCATTCTTGGTGCATACTTTGACAATCTTGAAAATTCAGCCTCATACTAATTGATTGTCATTCGATTCTCGTGGAGCTGCTGAAATTCTAACATTTTCTATTCCTGAGCGGTTTCTGAGAAATTTTTCCCGTTAAAGACTTCTATGAAGACAGCCCAATTCAGAGCCGTACCCTCCGGGAAAACTCTTCCCTTGGTGGCCTTCCACCAATCACCGGCCGTGTCCCGCAACCGTTATCTTGCCCGAGTCACTTTTTCCTCCCTATGCACCCTAGCACTACAAACGCTTTTTCCGGGTCCTCTATCCAACGAGGTGCAACTTCTGGGTCACCTTTCCCCATGAACTTAGCTGGTTTTAACTTCGGAAATTGTTGCACTAGGCGATGCATCTGTCTATTCCCTTTGTCATTCCCTTGATTTACGTTTACCCCATGGGCAGCAGAAGCAACAGCAGCTTGGGCAATAGCGGCAGCTCGTTCTTGAGTTTGCCTACCCATCAAATTTCCAATCTCCTCTACAGCCCTAAGGACTCTATCCACTCTTGGGTCCTCCCTAATTGTTGTTACGGAGCTAGATGCTCCCCGAGAACCTCCTCTAGAACCTCCTCTGGAACCTCTACCTCGGTTGTCCATTTCCATTAACTTTCACAATACCTGAATCAAAATAATTCCACTAAGGAATTAGAGGGGAAAAGTACACTAGAAGTGCCATAACTTTTGTACGGCGTTCACTTGAGTGCCATAACTTTCAAAACGTTCACTTAAGTGCCATAACTTTTAAAAATCGTTCACTTGAGTGCCATGTTGACGTGGCGGCCGGAAAAGCCGACATGGCGGTCGAAAAGTACCGTAGCACGCCGGAAAAGTTACTATAGATACCGGAAAAGTTCTTGTAGATGCCGGAAAGGCGACGTGGCATGCCGGAAAGGCGACGTGGCATGCCGGAAAGGCGACGTGTCACGCCGGAAAAGTTCTTGTAGCACTCAAGTGAGCGATTTTGCTCCGACGTAACACTCAAGTGAACGATTTTTGAAAGTTATGGCACTTAAGTGAACGTTTTGAAAGTTACGGTACTCAAGTGAACGCCGTACACAAGTTATGGCACTTCTAGTGTACTTTTCCCAAATTAGAGACCTAAGCCACCTACATAAGTCTAGCAGTTTCACACTACTTATTACGGCAATTAGCATAAAGCCAACAATCGTTCTACTAGAAAATTCCAAGAACGATTTAACAAACAACATTAAACACTCAGCATGAAACCAATCAATCAATCAAATCACGGGCGCACGTTCAAATGCCATGCATAATGCGCCTATCTCACATAAACGCCTAGGGTCTCACCGTCTAACCATCCCAAAGTCATCGCTCCTTATCACTCCATATCTCATCCAAACTTGGATCGAGCTGACCTTGCTCCGATACCACTCCAAACGGGGATGTCACAACTTGAACCCCGGGAGGCCGTCGATATCCCACCTGACCATATTATCGTACAGTTTTCCAAGATCCAAAGGCCAACAAAATTTTCGCGGAAGCAAAAACAAATCCCCGTATAGAAAACAACAACGATACGATAACTTGGGATGGTAAAAACAAGCTTATGTACATATACACATATTCTTTACAAATTTTCAAACCTAAGGCTTCGGAGGCCACTGTACAAGCCTGTGACCACGTACTACAAAAAGGTAAAGTGGTCGAAGCCTATTATACTTCCAAAAGAAAACACTCCGCAAAAGTCAAGAGGCCAACTACCCTAGGCCCCATCATTGCTATCATCAACTATATCATCTACAGCTGCCGGCTCATCCTCATCAACCTCGGGTGGCTGTTCCGCATCAGACGGTTCTATGACTTCCCCATCCTCTTCTGGCACCATGACCTCTGTGTTGGGCTCCAAGCCTTCGGGACCAGCATCGGGGTGCACTACTACGCCATCCGGAGGTGCAACACTAGTGGGGTCCCATTCCACAACTCCATCGTAGGGAATATCAAAACCCCTCGGCGGACCCACCGACATATCCTCGTGGCGGTATGTTCACGCTACGTACATGTGGGGCTTCCAATAAAGTTCTCCCTCGTCAACCCGGATCATGATAGCATGCCTATAATATACCTATTCTTCCCCAACCGGATATTCCGTTACTAACGTATCCTTGTCTCGAGGGATCCCGAATCTACGGGGCGGATCATTCATTGTCGAGGTGGAGGGTCCGAAAAGAGAGCCCATGACGGGGTGAGAATAAATCTTAGTAAGAAAGTCCCTAATCCTAGGTTAGGGCACTAGTGCCTCCGGACACGTCCTAGGTCAGCAATTCTCAACAATTCCTCTCACAATCAATAATTCACCAAATAAATTCCAGAATAAACTTCATTCTTTCTTCCAACTTGCGACATCCTCATAAAAATTCCACGTTACTCCCATGCCCCCGTTCAACGCCTCAGGCTATAATAAAAATATTCCACGTTACTCCAACGCCCGCGTTTAATGCATCGAGCTATAATAAAATATTTCACGTTACTTCAAAGCCTGCGTTTAACGCATCAGGCTATAATAAAAATATTCCACGTTACTCCAATGCCTGCGTTTAGCGCCTCAGGCTATAATAAAAATATTCCACGTTACTCCAATGCCCGCGTTTAACGCATCGGGCTATCCGCGTAATAACGCCTCGGGCCATTATATAGTCCGGACTCGCATAATAATGCCTCGGGTCACTATAACCCGCGTAATAACGCCTCGGGTTATTATCCCGCATTTAACACCTCGGGATAAAATAATACACGGAACTTCGCGCTTAACGCCTCGGGGTAAAATCTGGTCTTATAAATACGAACCCCCACATAATAACGTTTCAGGGTAAAATTCTACACTTCCTCTCGATTATTCCTCATAAAGACCATCTAATAACAATAATTCCTCGATTGCTTCTTCATATACCACACGGTCTCATAGAAACCTCTCGATCGATCCATCTTCACCACATGATCTTGCTAAATTTCCTAATTAGCAGATCGAGACCACACAATCTCATAAGTTTTCTCTAATAAAAGATCGAGACCACACGATCTTTTTAATTTTCCTCAACTGCTCAATCGAGACCACTCGATTTAATTATATCGAATAAATATTCGATCGGGACCACGTGATTCATTCACGTTAAATAAATATTAAATTGGGACAACCCGATTAAATCACACTCAAGCCGTCGGCCAATCGGGCCACACGATTAATTTATGCTACCACAAAAATTAATCTACGCCACACGATATTAATTATGCTAACGTAGTGTTGACACCCGAATTTTTCAGTCGGTTTTCCTTTAGTTTTATTTTCCAAAATTCACTAAAAATTCACAAAAAATTAAAAAAATTAAAAAATCAACATTGGAAGCCTTGGCCAAGCTTAAGGAACCAATTTGGAACAAAAAATAATTTTTCATATTTTTCGCATTTTTTATATTTTCGAAAAATAGGAAAAATCTTTGAAAAATCATAAAAAATACTTTTCGAGGTCACAAAAATACACAAAAATGTCCAATATTTCTCTTTTAATTCCCTTTTCATATTGACCTCAACAAAAATTGAAAATTGAGTTCAATTTTAGGTGTTTCTTCACAATACCTAAGGTTGAATTTGCATAAAAAATCCCAATTGAGTCTTTTTATTTGCAATTTTTTGCACATTTGGAGTCTAGACATTCAATTGTGGTCCCTTTGAACTTCAATTTGATCAATTCCACCCAAAATTGCGTGAATTGCACAGATTGCACAAAATCCCCAAAATATTTGCGATTTAGTCCCTCAATTTGCAATTTTTGAAATTACTTTCAATTGAGGAACTTTCTATACACAATTGGGCTACCCCTAATGTTTTAACACATTCTGAATCTATTGGCATAGGTCTCGTAGTCCAATTTTATCAATTAGACGTCCAATTGAGTTTTTCCCCAATTTGCCGATTTAGAAAAATTTGGGGATTTCATATAAATTGATGGGAAATTTTGGACAAAATTGCATTTCTAGACAATATCCAGGCCCCCGAGTTCAATTTTGAGGTTTAATTGCAAAAATTCCCACTCAATTTCAATTAATTTTGAAAATTCCACGAAGTTCACTCATGCGAACAGGTTCGGACCGGTCTGACCGCCGGTCGGACTGGTCGAACCGGTCCAAACAGTGTCATCTTCCCCAATTTACCCGCGCCATTTGCAGATTTGAGCAGCCGACTTCAACGATCAAATTGATGTCCAATTCGACACCAATTAGACTAATTATGGTGGGGGTTTTGTTGTGCGAGCCAAGAGGCGTCGATCACCACCGGCGGCACGGCCAATGGCCGCCGGAACACGGCGGAATCAACGGTCAAGGCTCTCGGCGTCCGAAAGTCAACATTTTGTCAAAACGTGTAAATTTGTGCTCGTTTTAGCTCGACGGCACGTTGGACGGTCTTGGACGGGATTCTAACCAACTCCGTCACCGTCCGGCGACCATAAATCACGTGGGTGGCACGTGAATCACCCCCGGCCAGCTCACACCCGACGCGCGCATTTTTTGAAAATGGAGTATAAAAAGCGAGGAAGATTCGAGAGTAGAGGGAGGCTCATTCGGTTCATCACGCACCGGAATAGAGAGAGAAAGAGAGAGAGAGTAGAGCGAGAAGGTCCAGAGATTGTCATCGTCGCTCGTCGGAGTCCGAACCGGGCATCGTCCGGCCGGCCAATCCAGACCACCACAAGCCTCGAAATCACTTCCCGAAGCTCGTCTGAAGTTCAAGGAAGCGATCGCCGCCAATATCGCCGCCTGAAACCGCCTGAATCGGTAAGTCGAACTTCACTTCCTTCTACCGCACACGCATGGCATCTTACTTCTGCGAGCATGATCTCTTCAATTAATGTGGGCGTTTTCATCCTTGAACTTCACTAACCATGCTCGTATCTGGTTTTTGCATCAATCTTGCTCGAACATCCCGAGTCGAAACCTCTAATCATCGCGGTCCGGCCGAACGCTGGCCGGACCTCTCCGGCCTTCGCGAGTCCGATCGGGACTCGAGGTAAGTTTCCTCAACCCATCTTCGAGCTTCTGTGTGAAGGAATTGAACTGTAATGCTCTTTTTTTTGCTTGATTGAACCATGCGATCTCAGATCTGTGTGAGCTTGATTTATGTTGATTCCGTGGATACAATCACTTAATCTTTGGATATGTTGATCCGGAAGTCCGAGCGAGTCGTCCGGTGTTGGTCTCGTGTCATTCCGGCGAGATCTCGCCGTCGGATCTCGCCGGAGCGTTCTCGGCCGTCCATTCTGTGTCGTCGCTAGGTTGAAGAAGAAGGCGACATGTCATAGTCAACGAGTCAGAGTCCTAGGTGTCATTCGGTGATAGGTCCGGTTCATGCTGAGGTGGCTTCGTCGTTGGCGCGAACAATCCTAGTCGATCTCGATCGGACGGCTAGGAATATTAGGCTAGTTTGATTTAGGACCGTCGGATCGTTATTTTATATTTTCGGATATTAGGTATATTAGTTAGAAAATAAAAGAAATCAAAAACGTTGCCGTTTAGCTTAGGAATGAACGGCGTCGTATTAGGCATATGAAGGTTGAACGGTTCAGATCAAGTCCAGAATAGATCCCGACCGTCCGAGATTTCAATAGATACTGCGTCGTTTCATGCATGGAGGATAGAAGCGTCGTCGTTTTTGGCCTTAGATAGGATAGACGGTCTAGATCTAGTTTAGTTTTAATCTTGACCGTCCGTCTATTAGAATGATACGGCGTCGTTTAGTTTAATAGAGGTCGACGGCCGAGATAAAGTCTAGGGATTTGATCCGGGCCGTCCATTCAATGCCCGGAAGCGGCGTCGTTTTAGTGAAAATGAGTCGACGGTCGAGATGGATTTTATAGTAGATCGTGGCCGTCCATTCCATTTTAGTATATTCCGATTATTAGGAAATAGTTTTGAAAAATTAAAAAGAGATAAATAGAAAATAGACACGGTGTCGTTTTGGGGTGCCGAGCGGGTTTGTGTGCGGTCGGACCGGGTTGACCGGTCGTTGACCGGGCTAACCCGGTCCGGTTTAATAATAAAAAAATAATAAAAAATAAAAAAGAAATTCCCAAAAAAATCCAAAAAATTGCAAAAATACTTAGAAAATTCATAAAAATTCCCAGATTTTCATAAAAAATTTCTAAAAATTTCTAAATCGATTCGGGACTCATAAAGTCTGGATTGAAAATTTTGGGACTTCGAGGGTCGATTAATTTCGATCCGGAAAATTTCCAATATTTTTTAGAAAATAAATAAAAATTCAAAAAATAGAAAAAATTAGAAAAATTCCATAAAATCACAAAAAATGGGAAATGGCCACATTCAACTGGCCCGACCCCAATTTTGTGATTTTCGGGTCCCAAACTCCCAAAAATGACCATTTTACCCTTCCGGGCCTTTCGCCCCAAATTTTCACCAAACCACCCCGAAACCCAAATTCGATTTTTTGTGTGGGTCGATAGGGCCATTTTAGACATGTCGAACCTTGATTCATTGATTGAATTGATTTTGATTGTTTTGAGTGCGCGTTTAATTTTTTGATTGTGATTGATTAGGATAGAAAATCCCAATCCGCATGAAAACTTAGAATTGTTAGGGCCTACCTTACCCGATATTACATCTGCATGAATTATTAGGTTAGAAAACATTCGACATCGGTAACCGAAAGGGCGTCAATATGAAATTTGGCGTAACCAAGTCCCCGGACCCAATAATCTCTGGTTTTCGCGGAACCGAACGGTTTCTCCCGATCGCTCGGTAAGGTTTTCCGATCGTACCTTCCAATAAATCGATCGGTGGCGACTCCAAATTGCATGTACACCTCGCACATGCCAACCGACCACACAAGGTCAATTTCGATATTTTATAAATTCTACACGACATCGCGATTCGAGTAATGGGTCTTGGGAGAGATCCGCGATCCCATACATGAAATATAAAAAGGGATCGGCTCGTTAGCCCTCGCCCCGCCGGGACCGACGGAGGAGGGTCGCGACAGATCGGCGACTCCGCTGGGGATGATTTAGAGGACTTAAGCCGATAAAAATGTTGATTGTTTTCTAACCTCGTCTTCCGGAGATGCTCTTGAAGGTGAGGTACGTCCAATAACAAAAAGTGTTAAATGTTGATGCAGATGGGAGTTATAAGGGGTGGCGTCTGTGCTAACCATTTTTGATGCAGATATGGAGTTTTGGGTTGTTTGTTTATTTATGCAAATATTGAAGCGGTGTTTTGAATATAAATTATGATGCATGTCTTGCATATTTTGAGGATCACGACATTGCACACATAAGCGCCTAAACCCGAGCCGCGAAATCACCTTTTAGGTCGCCATAGATAGGGATCGATATACGAAGCTCTTGTGTTTGATTGCACTTGGGTTGACCATATTTGATCCCGCTCGCTATGCAAGATTGATGGTCCTACCCACTTGTTGTTTGATTGCGCTTGTGGGCGGCCCATCGATTTGTATAGCGGGAGCCTTTTTAGGTCCATACCCAAGCTTTTTTGATTTCTTTAGAGTTAAACCTCACCTGTCTCATGCGCATGTGAAATGGATGGTTGGTATACCTAAAACCAAAAACCAAAAAAAGAGTAACATCGGTTGGTAAGGCTTTCTACCCTCTTTATTTTGAACTTGTAAATTTAAATTTTGCATATCATGCATTTTCCCGACATATCATCACAATTTGTAAGATCGTTTAAGTGATCGGGGTGGAAGGTCAAATTTTCTTTTTTAGATAGATGACGCCCCGAGGTCGTGTTGATGTACCGGATGTATTCACATGGGAGCGGAGGACCATTCGACGCGAGGACCGAGTACCCGCTACATTCCGAGTCTTTGGATTTGTTCATGGACGAGAGCTCAATGGACGGAACCGCATCCGTAGCGAAAGTTGCGATTATACCCGATGTGGACGATATTTGGAGCTCGAGCGCGAGAAAGAAAGAATTTGGGAGTTGTATATGAAATTGGCGAAGAAGCCTCGTGCGACCAAGATGGCCCCAAAACACTCCCCGATTAAGAAGAAGGAAGTTATCACCATACCCTCCGATGATGAAGAAGATGTCAAGCTTCCCGAGATAGTGGAGATTTCATCCGATGAGGATACCGTCCCGATTGTCTAGATTAGTACGCCTTTGGGGCATTTTCTAGATTTTATTATATTTTGAGTCGATTATGTAACTTTTATCGACATTTATTGTCCGAACATCTCTAGATACTATCATGTTCTATCTCTTTCGACTTTATTGTATTAGACTTGTAAATTTCATGAGTTGTCAATTTGTGGACGACTTTTTACCCCGATTACGTTTAAACGATCCTAATCAAATTACATGCCATCTTTGGGTGAAATTTGGTCCATAATTACCCTATTTGGCTTATTTGGGTCAAGTGGGAGTAGTTGACCCTCATGTTACCAAAAGATGACATGGAATTTGGTTAGCACATTTGCATCACATTACATGCATATGCATATTAAACTGTGGTAATTGACTTTAGGATCATCATTTTTGCATTTTTAGATCATAGGGAATGGAGACATCAAAGTCATCCCAATACCGCGCAAGGAACTCGCTCTATGGTGGGATCGCCTCGACATCGTCAACAAAGCCTATGTGGAAGGACGTTTGGGACGACTTGTAGATTTGATCAAAGTGGAATACCAACCGGCGCTCATTCAAGCACTAGCCAAGGCATGGCACGCGCGAACAATGACATTCAACTTTCGAGGATTGGAATTGACCCCTACGCTTGAGGAGTATACCGCTATTATCGGGGCCAAATTTGAAGAACGTATAGCTTAACCCCCTTTGGACATGGACTTCACTCGTTCGTTATCGAGTTTCCTTCGCCTTAAAACTTCGGAGATTGAAAAAGTTTACAAATCCAATTCCAACAAATTCACATTCTCGTTCCTTTTCGATAATTATTCCTCTCTACCCACCGAAACCGGTCATAAATCGGGAAAGGTGTTCATCTTGGCTTTCTTTGCATTCGTTCTATTCCCGACTTCTAGAACTACTTTTGACCCCTCCATAACCCATATAGCCGGACAAGCGTGTTGTCGCTGGGATTATTCGTACATGATCTTAGCTGAGACCTTTCTCTCCCCGAATCGTTCCAAATCTTCAAAAAAGGCTGTTTTTCAAGCGTCTAGCGGATTACTTCACTTGTGGTTCACCTCTCATATAAAAACTTTCCAACTCCGAGTGGGGTGCTATGAGATCAATGAGCACGTTCACCCTCTTAGATCCTTCCTTAAGTGTCAATCCCTTGTACCCAAATACTCATTCAAAAAGTGGGTTGAGCTATTGGACAATTTGAAACCCGAGCATATTAGATGGCGTTTGACTTGGCCTAAGATTGTGGAGGCTCGCATTAGGGGGGGTTGAAGATAGTCCTATCCCCTTATTGGGATGTACTGGCGCCGTGGCGTACTACCCCATTCGAGTGGTGAGGCAATTTGGAGTTCTACAAGAGATACCACCGGATGTTTGTCCCGGGATCTTCTCATTTGATATGACACGAGGAAAGCTCACTAAGGAAACAAAGGAGTTGTATCGGGCCTGGATCAAGCTTATTCTTCACGCTTTGAAGAATTCCCCACTGCAACAAGTTGAATGGCCGGACTATTTGGACGATGAGATGAACGTTCACGGGGCCTCCAAGGAGTATATCCAGAAGTTTAAGGAATATCGTCAATCAACGGTCGAGCCATATGTACCCGAGTGCGTATCTCCTCGGATTGAAGAAGTGGAGTCCTACGAGCCAGAGTACATAGTACCCTATGTACCGGGAGTAGAGCCGTACATTCCCGAGGATCCGGAGCAGTGGATGTCGGAAGAAGTAGAAGACCCATATTTGTGGGATTCCGATGGATCAGAAGAGCAAGGAGAGTGGAAGCGTCCCCGACTTGGATAGATCTATTCCCCCATTTAGACTTTACATATTTGTTATCTTTCGGATACTTTTGAACAATTTGGTTTGTAATAAATACATATTATTCCTTTTATGAGCATTTCATGCATACATATAGAAAAGTCAACTACCACGGATCAATGTCTCCAATCCTTTAATATTTCCCATACTAATTTGATGTTCTGAAAACAGGTGAGTGATAAATACGAGGACTCGTAGCAAGACGCGCAAATTAAGGATGGAACAAGAGGAGCTCGCACCTCGTGTGGGTAATCTGGAAAACCAAATGAATGTAATCGCCACAATGGTGGCGGAGATGAAGGCAATGATGATTGCAAGCCGGGGGAGATCCCCCGTTGATCCTAATTCTCAAGCTCCTGCGGGGCCATCCGATGGAGCGAACGCTAATCCGGCGCCCGCCGCTAATCCAACTCCGAATCCGGAGAGACCGCCTAAGGATCCTCCCATTGTGATTGACCTGGAGAAAAAAGAGAAGCAAGTCCTCAAAATGGAAGGGGAAATTAAGAGGCTCACTAAGATCGAAGAGTGTTTGGCGAGTCGGGGTTATGAACTCTCGAGGTTCGACAAGGTTGCACCGTTCGAAAAGATAGAGGTTCCTGCTGATTACAAGGAACCGGACTTTGTGAGGAGATATAACGGGACCGGGTGTCCCAAGGCGCACTTGAAGTATTACTTGCGCCGAATGTCTCGGTTCTCCGATAACATCCCACTCTTGGTTAACACCTTCCGGGGAGAGCCTATCTCAGGGCAGCCCTGGCGTGGTTCATTGAATTAGAGCCGGAGAGGCTCGCCGATTGGGATAAACCGGCGGACGAGTTCCTTCGGCAATATAAGTTTAACACTCTGACCGCCCTAACTAGGGAAGACCTTCTTAGAATTGTAAAAGGAAAGAGCGAGGTCGTTCGCGCCTACGCCCGGAGATGGAGAGCACCGGCCGTGCGGGTAAAGCCGCCCGTCCCGGAAGAAGAACTAATAGACCTTTTTCTCAAGGCCCTTCCATTTGAATTTTTCGACAAGCTGAACACCTCCGGGTGTCGGACATTTGCGCACCTGATCAAGGTGGCGGAGCGCCACGAGTGGGCATTAAGAGAAAAGAAGATGCCCGAGGCGCCTTTCAAACGCCAATACCCTTTGAGAAGGGATAATAGGGAGCAAACTGGAGAAGTAGCCTTTGTCCCTAACCCGCTAAAGCCCAGAAATTTCTCGCCTTCAATCCCTACCCAAGGAACGTCCTCCTGGACCGCTTCCAAACCACCGGAATTCAGAAAAAAGAACCCGGTTGTTTTCACTCCACTACCCCGACCCTTATCCAAATTGTTACCCATGCTGTTGGAGAATCGCTTAGTTGCAAAAGAGCCACCTAGAGCTCACCCGCCAAGATTTCCTGGGTATGATGAGACCCGGACGTGCGTATACCATATGGGAGAAAGGGGGCATAACGCGGACAACTGTCTCGCTCCGAAGTTCAAGGTGCAAGCATTGATCGACGGAAAAGTTCTGGAGTTTGATAAAGCCGAACCGAATGTGCAGCAGAACCCGCTACCCGAGCATCGCGAGGTGAATGCGATTTTTGGAGGTGAAGAGGATGAGGTTCTGGAATTCATAGCGGATATGGGTAAAATGCGGGATGTCTTGACATTGGCCTCGCAATACCCGGAAGGAGAGAGTATTTCCCGGGAGCAAAAAGAGGCTTGCTTGGAAAAGTTGATTAGCTTGGGCGTCATAGGAAGAATGGAAAATGTCGCTTTCAAGGGGACCTACGTGGCGGTGGACATGCTGTCCGAGGAGTTCGCGATGAAACCTACGAGGGAAGCTGTTTTGAAAATACCCTCGGGATATTTGATGAGCATCAAAGATGGTCAAGAAGTTGAAGAGATAGACGAATATGAAGTCCGTCTGGATAAGGCCCGCCGAGGCGATAGAAGATTTTTGCAAAGGGCCCTAGAGAGGGGCGAGATAGTGGATAATCTCGGAGAAGATAGTGGTGGTTACAACTTTAAAGTGTTGTATTCGGCACCCCCAAGCTTTTTTGTCGATTCTGGAGATGTAGTCCCCGATGGGTGGGGTGGAATGGATGACCCCGCAAGTGATGAATTTGTGGGAACGGTCGATGAAGTTAAGGACCAAGCGGCTCCTTAGGATGAACAGGAGAATCGAGAGGTCGATATGCGACTTACTAATCTGGAGACGCACATGCGTCATTTAACAACTATGGTAGCAGATTTATCGCAATTGACGACCAAAAGGAATACTATGGCGGTAGAAGAAAGCATGCAGATTCTGGAAATACGGCGGACCATGGAGACACAGAATCGAAAGATCGCTCTCTTGCAAGAGCAAGGAGATGACGTGTCGAGGAAAATGGATGAGTTGAAGGAGCTGATTACGCCACTTACTCAAGCAAGAAATGTTCCGCCTCAAGGTGCGAACCCGAGAGTGGTCTTTCGCACGAAGTATAATGGCGCTGGGTGTCCTCTGGCGCATATCTCATATTATCTCCGCCAAATGATTGGCCACCATGAAGATGATGAAACATTGATCCGGAATTTCGGACATAGTTTAACGGGCCCCGCACTAGCATGGTTTCGAGTTAATTGACCTAGACCGGGTCCCGAGTTGGGAGGATTTATCAGAACACTTCATACGACATTTTGAAGCTGGAATCAGAGGTTATTTCACTAAGGCTAATCTGTTGAACATCCGAAAAGGTGAAGACGAGAGTTTTGAACTCTTTGCAAGAAGATGGAAGAAGCACGTTGTGATGGTGCAACCGCCATTGTCGGAGAGAGAAATGCTTGGAGTTCAAATCTTGAAGTCACTTCCGGCGGAATACTTTGACCGCATGTATGCGTACACTTACTCGTCGTTCCAACATATGGTGGAGATTGGCATGAGAATTGAGGGGATTATCCTAAGAGTCAGAAGGGAAAGGCAGAGGGATCTAGATGAAGAAAATGCCACGCCTGGTAAAGCCGGGTCTAGAACATAACCCCGAGGATGTTCATGAGGATGAAATGATCGGGATGGTAGATACCCCAATTCGTTTCGTGATTGATTTGAACAAAGTAGATAGCTGGGAGTTGGAAGCTTCTAGTTCGGAAAAACCATCAACATCCGAATCACTACCGGAAAAGATCATACCGGTGAGGATTAAATTACCTTTGTGGAAGAGTACAACTCAAGAGCAGTTCATCGGGATTATGGAACGGGCGAGATTGACGCCATAATGAGATCCGGAAGATGTTATCCCCGAGAGAAGCGGATTATGAAAAGAGAGTCCCAACTGCGGAAGAGGTTGAGAAGTTGCAATCGGTCGTGAGGACCGGTGAATACGAGGTCGTTGACCAAGCTGCGGAAAATGCCCGCATGATTTTCCTTCTTGGATCTCTTCAAAAATTCTGAAAAGCACAAGGATGTCCTTTTGAAAGTGCTTGGATGAGGTGCATGTTCCGGAAACAATTAACGAAGTGCAACTAGGAAACTTTGTGGGTGCTATCCTTCCGAAGGACCGGATATCCTTCTCGGACGAAGACTTCCCGAAAGAAGGGCGGGTCCACAACAAAGCCCTTTACATAGTTGTGAGGTGTCACGGGAAGCGGGTTCCTCGCGTCCCGATTGATAACGGTTCCGCTTTTAACTTTGTGTCCACTAAGCACTTTGAGAAGTTTGGGGATCAATGAAGATTTTGTGAAGACATCCAAGGCCACCATCCGATCATTTGATGGAGTCTCCAAGAATGTTGTAGGAGAGATTGAGCTGGACATTGACATTGGACCGGTAACTTTCTCTATACCGTTCCAAGTGTTGGATATTCCAAGCGCCTTCACCCCGCTCCCGGGAAGACCGTGGATTCATGTGTGCGGAGTGGTACCTTCCTCTCTCGCATCAAAAGTTAAAATTTGTGGTCAAGGGTCGGTTGATCACCGTCCATGGCGAGACGAGACATCGAGCGACTTTAAAAGGGATGGTCCCATACATTGAACCCTCAAAAGAGGAGGAGCTGAGTTATCACACCTTTGACATTGTATACGTCATGCATGTGTCACCGGATGCAAAGGTGGCTACACACCCGAGCTTTCGAGACCCGCGACTATGGCGGGAAAAGTGCTACTCTCGAATGGATTTATTCCGGGTCTTTGGATTAGGGAAATATGGTCGGGGAATCCGTAACCCTTTGAATTTGGGCTCAAATGACCACAAGGTTGGTCCGGGTTATAATGGAATAGCGAAAAATAACATAGGTCGAGGCCGAGGTCGAAACAATCGTTATGGAGACCGTGGACGCCGTGGACGCCAAGGTGGCCGTTTCATAGGCACCGATGTATGGAAAGCTAGAGGAAAAATGCTCCTAAATCCTTTATTCGAGGTATTCTCTAAGGGAGGCAAATGGCTGGAAGATGAGGACATTTCTGAGGATGCAGAGCCGGACTTATTCAACCCGTTCCTGGATAATCGGGTGAACGTGATAATTGAGTGGCTGGACGATGATTTCCCCACCCCCGAGTAAAAGGCTCTTTCTCGAACTTTATCTTTTAATGCATTTTGATTACTGCATTTGTTTTTTGAAGCTTTTCGCTTTTTAGCACCCTTTGGGTCGCATCTTGCGATCCAAGAAGTGCAAGATCTTGTATTACTCTTAGTTGCATCTATTAATGAAAAACATTTCAAATTTGATTACGGACATATGGAGCAACAGATTGGTCCGATGATGACAATTGATTCTACCATGAAACTTGAGGCCCGATCCGCCATATGATCTAGAGTTTTAAATAGCTTTTGAGAACCAGGATGTCCGGAAGATCGTGGACTAGTTCTCCTTTCTTTGTCTAAAAAAAATTGAAATTTGAAAAATGTTTTCATGATAGAAATCATGCATCCTTCAATTTTATCATATTTGAATACTAACATTTCATGGTGCATTTCGGGCATGTCATCCCACCCATACATAACAGGTTAATATGTGACTCGGATCAGCTCGATGACTATGCATGCGAAGTTGATATAGACGAGGTTGATGTGAGCGATATCAAGAGAGAATGGGATTGTTTTGAAGAATCTAAGCTTCCTATTTCTGAAGAACCTATCACTATTAATTTGGGGGATTCTGATCGTGTCAAGGAAGTGAAAATAGGAGGACACCGTCTGCAGCAGATATTTTAAGAATGACGGTGTTACTCAAGGAATATCAAGATATCTTCGCCACGGTCGTATGCTGACATGCCGGGTCTAGATCGTGAGATTGTGGAGCATGCTTTGCCCACAAATCCTTCTTGCACACCCGGTAAATCAATCGCCCAAAAGAATGAATCCTGAACCGGCGGATAAAATCAAGGAAGAGGTGATGAAGCTCCTTAAAGTTGGATTTATCGAGGCCGTCCCCATATGCTTGATTGGGTCGCCAACATCGTACCCAGTTAAGAAGAAGGACGGAAGAATTAGAATATGCGTGGATTATCGGGACTTAAACAAAGCTAGTCCGAAGGATGATTTTCCCCTTACCGCACATTGATGTGCTCGTCGACGCATCTGCGGGCTTTGAATTATTCTCCTTTATGGATGGATTCTCGGGATATAATCGGATCATGCTGAAGGAAGAAGATAAGATCAAGACCTCATTCACTACACAATGGGGAACTTTCTGTTACAAGGTAATGCCATTTGGATTGAAAAATGCAGGGGTAACATATCGGAGGGCTATGGTAACCCTTTTTCATGACATGATACATAAGGAGATTGAGGTCTATGTGGATGATATGATTGCCAAGTCCAGACCTGGAGAAGACCATGTTAAAGTGCTGAAGAAGTTATTTGATCGATTGAGAAAGTATAAGCTCAAGTTGAATCCTGCGAAATGCGTATTTGGTGCAAGATCGGGAAAGTTGCTAGGATTTGTGGTGAGCAATCGTGGTATTGAAATTGACCCTTCCAAGATCAAAGCTATATGGGAAATAGGGATTCCTTCCACTATTAAGGAAATAAGGGGCCTACTCGGAAGGTTGAATTATATATCCAGATTCATATCCCAACTGTCAGAAACGGCGAAACCCTTCTTCAAGCTGTTAAAGAAAGGTGCGATGGTCAAATGGGATGCGGAATGTCAACAAGCATTTGAGAAGATCAAGGAATATTTGGTACAACCTCCGGTGTTGGTACCTCCTATCCCTAATATTCCTTTAACTCTATATCTGACGGTTAATGATGAGTCATTGGGAGCTTTACTTGCCCAAACTAACCCCAAGGATCGTAAAGAGCGAGCCATATATTATTTGAGCAAAAAGTTTACAACATCTGAAGCCAAGTACCCACCAGTGGAAAGGACTTGCGTAGCATTGGTTTGGGTCCTCCACAGATTGAGGCAATATACGCTGCATTATCATATAGAATTGGTCACCGAGAATGATCCTATCAAATACCTTTTGGAGAAGCCAACATTGCTAGGAAAGATGGCTAAATGGCAAATACTTGCTTTCGAGTTTGATATCAAAACCTCTCCCCAAAAGTCTGTCAAAGGAAGAGCAATTGCTGATATGCTAGCCGAGAACCCTCCTAAGGACGTTTCAGAGCAAAACAAGGGAGGTCAAATCCTGAATATATCTGAAGACAAATGAACAATGTACTTTGACGGTGCGGTGAACCTCACTTGGATCGAGCATTAGGGCGTTCTGATATCCCCCGAAGATCAACATTATCCAGTTTCAGCCAAGTTGGTATTCCCCGCACCAACAACATTTCGAATATGAAGCCTACATACTAGGATTACAATTGGCCATCTCATTAAAGGTGAAGAAGCTCTTTGGTATATGGAGATTCCATGCTAATCATTTTACAAACTCAAGGGGAGTGGAAGACAAAGGATCCCAAGCTTATTCCTTATCATAAGTACCTCGAGGAGCCGATCCAACATTTTGAGGAGATCACTTTTGAATATTCGCCAAGAACTCGGAACCATTTTGCCGATGCTCTGGCCACACTGTCGGCCATGTTACAAGTGCAAAATGGTCTTGAGATAGAGCCATTAAGGATTGACATCTTGGAGCAACCTACATATTGCATGGTCATTGAAGAAGAACCCGATGAAGAACCGTGGTATCATGACATCAAGAATTACCTCTTGAAGGGCGAATTCCCGCAGGACGGTCAACAGAAGATAAAAAGTACATAAGCAAGATGGCATCTAAACTTTTCCTCCGCGGACAGATCCTATACAAAAGATCCTTTGACTCGGTCCTGTTGAGGTGCGTAAACTCGAAAGAAGCAAATCTTATTATGAAAGAGATTCATGAAGGGGAATGCGGACCGCATATGAATGGTCACCTTCTCGCCAAGAAGATCATGAGACTCGGATATTCTTGGATGACTATCGAGTCGGATTGCAACCAGCATGTTAGATCCTGTCATCAATGTCGGGTATACGGCGACAAAATAAATGTGCCGCCAACCGAGCTACATCAAATGTCAGAGCCATGGCCATTCTGCATGTGGGGAATTGATATGATTGGCCCTATCAACCCAAAGGCCTCAAACGGACATCGCTTTATTTTGGTGGCTATTGACTACTTCACCAAATGGATTGAAGCCAACTCATATGCCAATGTCACCGCGAATAGTGTGGCTAAGTTTATCAAGCGAGATATCATCTCAAGATATGGAGTGCCAAGAGCCATCATTACAGACAATGGCTCTAATCCGAACAACAAGGTAGTCGATCAACTATTGGAACAATTTAAGGTACGACACCTTAATTCTTCACCTTACCGCCCGCAAATGAATGGAGCTGTGGAAGCGGCAAACAAGAATATCAAGAAGATATTGGCCAAGACTGCTGAGAAGTATAGAGATTGGCACGAAAGATTGCCATATGCTCTTATGGCTTATCGAACTTCAATACGTACTTCAACCGGGGCAACTCCCTACTCTTTGGTATACGGTATGGAAGCGGTCCTACCGGTGGAGTTGGAAATCCCCTCTTTAAGGATCTTGTCTCAAGTTGAGCTCACGTAAGAAGAGTGGAACCGGCAGAGACATGAACAGTTAAATTTGATTGACGAAAAACAGTTAAGGGCTATCTGTCATGGTCAGAGCTACCGGAAGAAAGTGGCCAGAGCTTTTAATAAGAAGGTCAAGCCCGGAAATTTTGAAACAGGGATGCTAGTTGTGAAGAAAATGCTCCCAAATGCACAACACCCGGGAGGCAAATTTACGCCAAATTATGAAGGCCCCTACGTGATTCGGAAGGTCTTATCCGGGGGAGCTCTTATACTTGTAAACATGGATGGAGAAGAGTTGGCAAGTCCAGTAAATGCAGACGCCATGAAGAGATATTATCCTTGAAATAAATTGAGCTTCAGAGCGATTGATGAGTAGATCTGAGTCACATAGAATTTTGCATTCGCATGACATTTGCATACATGCATTTGCATATGTTTGTATATTTGCAGGTGAATTGGGAATCATGAAGAGCTTTGCAGAGCAATTGATCAAAACATGGAGGTTATCTTTTATTTTGGATTACAAATTTTGAACATCTAGAATCGATGGTTTCCTTTTGTTTTTACGGGAAACGGGAGTCAACATCCGAAGGAGGTAGAAAGAAGTCGTTTCGGGATTTGAAATTTTGAATATCTTTGACTAATTGATTCCTTTTGTTTTTACAGGAAACGGAAGTCAACATCCGAAGGAGGTAGAAAGAAGTCGCTTCGGGATTTGAAATTTTGAATATCTTTGGTCGATCGATTCCTTTTGTTTTTACAGGAAACGGGAGTCAACGTCCGAAGGAGACAAGAAGAAATCGCTTCGGAACTTAAAATTTTAAATGTCCTGAACTGATTGTTTCCTTTTGTTTTTTTTTTTTACGGGGACGAAGTCAATATTTGAAGAAGACAGGTTTGAGGTTCTCTTCTTTACAAAGTATTTTCATTACACTGTCATGCTTAAAAATTTAAAAAACTTTTGGATTCGTGAAGCTACAAAGCCCTTTCAAAGAAATATTCCTTACAAATTACAAAAACATCTTTTGAATATATCTTTTGATGAGAACATTTTGCAAACGATGAATTTTGAGGAAAACGCCCTGAGTTTCTATAAAAAGGGCATGCTTTGAAAGTTTTTCAAGAGAATGACCCTTCGGATGAAAAGAGGCAAACATTATCCTCAAACACGTCCTTGATACACTTGAGTGATGAGTGAGAGTGACAGAGCGAAAGAACTTAACCTCGGGACGTAGGGGTCATTCGCGGTGATTACATGGATTGAAATGATGAAAGGCATTTCCATTTCAAAATTATCCATACACATTTATATCCCTTGACAACCAATCCGAACCAAAAGGGAGAATTTTCTGAATATAACCCTGTCAAGAACCACCCCACACTAGGGCATATTTGGAGGTTCATTGGATGATTCCTTGGAGAAAAGGTCGGGTAAGACTTTATTGTACCGACCTGCATCAATCTTTTTGTGATAGCTTCGGGTGATTCCTGGCGGAGATTTGGAACATCTCAAAGTGAAGAAAAGCATTTCATTTCTATATCCCCAAACACTTACCCTTTGAAGAGCCAATTTGAGCCATTGAATGTTCATTTCTAAACCCTTGTTGGTGATCACCTCCCTACTTTGGGGCAAACAAAGGAATTACCAGCAATGAGTCAAAAAGCATGATTGGAAGAATTTTGATACTGGTCTCAAAAGAGCCGGTCAATGCAAAAAATGATGAGGAATGAAAGGGCTAGAAAAAGCAAAGTGCCTGGTAAAAGCAAGGCCAAAGCCCATGAAAAGGGCACCCCGAAAAGGGATAAATCCTGAAGAAAAATCATCAAGATGAAAAGAGGAAAATCCTCAAAGTCATTGAAGAAAGAATGATCATGAATCTATTGCAAAAGCAAATGAATGCTGAAAAAAATGTCAAGGTGATCACCAAAGTTCACCCCTCTTTTGAAAATATGGCCATTCTTAAAGAGCCCACCTTAAGCCAAAATACAACCTGTCACCAAAACTTTTCTGATCTAAGAGGTGTTTCAGGTCGATGCAAGAAATCATACAGGAAGCTACCGCTTAAAGAGGTAAGTACAATCCTGTCTTATCATGACTTCGGGGTTCTTGACTTGTAGACCCGAAGAAGCTATTGTTGATCAAAATTCATTTCTAAACCTTAAATTGAATATCCTTTGATAAGCCTTTGACCTGGCCCGAATTACGGTCCCTTTTAAAATGCCTTCTCTGATTAGTCAGATTGTATACATCTCGAATGATCCCGAAACCTCAAGGTTAGGTTTTACGTGAGCAGATTTGAATTTCAAGAAAAGCCTTCCCAAATGGTGAGAAGCCCTCTTGGATGAAGGAAAACCCTTTTGAAAAACTTTTAAAACAACCTTTTTGTAGAACACTCGGGATGTGTCATTCAAAATCCATCCCCAGTGAAAATTTGAACTTGTGATTGGACACATTTCCTTCATGAGTATACTTTGAAAATCTATTTGGAATTCTTAAGTTTCTTCCCGGGACTTAGAATTGTCATTCTAATAATGTTTGATTGAACTTTCTGCGGGTTCCCTGGTGATCCCAAATCCTCGGAAAAGTTGCATTTTAAAATTTTGATTAACTTGGACTTTTCGCAGGTTCCCTGGTGATCCCAAATCCTCGGAAAAGTTACATTTTAAAAATTTGATTAACTTGGATTCTCTGCGGGTCTTCCGGAGTCCCCGGGTCCTCGGATCCCCCACTTTTTGAAAATTTGAAATAGGGTTTGAGCTCCGTAGGTACACTAGTCAACCTAGGTCCTCGGATGGCACCCTCTCGGACGGTTAGTAGCTGGAGAGACGAAAACCGATCATCTTATTTGAAAATTTGAAATAGGGTTTGAGCTCAGTAGGTACACTAGTCAACCTAGGTCCTCGGATGGCACCCTCTCAGACGGTTAGTAGCTGGAGAGACGAAAGCCGATCTCGCTTTTTAGATGGTGAGTCCCCGCATGGAGGATAGCCAATCTCTTTTAAATAGGTGAAACCCCTTTGTTACAAGGGTGAACCTCCCTCTCCGAACGGTGAGTATTTGGAGAGACGAAAGCCGATCCGCTTTTTAGATGGTGAGTCCCCGCATGGAGGATAGCCAATCTCTTTTAAATAGGTGAAACCCCTTTGTTACAAGGGTGAACTTCCCCCTCGGACGGTGAGTAGTTGGAGAGACGAAAGCCGATCCGCTTTTTAGATGGTGAGTCCCCACATGGAGGATAGCCAATCTCTTTTAAATAGGTGAAACCCCTTTGTTACAAGGGTGAACCTCCCCCTCGACGGTGAGTAGGTTGGAGAGACGAAAGCCGATCCGCTTTTTAGATGGTGAGTCCCCGCATGGAGGATAGCCAATCTCTTTTAAATAGGTGAAACCCCTTTGTTACAAGGGTGAACCTCCCCCTCGAACGGTGAGTAGCTGGAGAGACGAAAGCCGATCTGCTTTTTAGATGGTGAGTCCCCGCATGGAGGATAGCCAATCTCTTTTAAATAAGTGAAACCCCTTTGTTACAAGGGTGAACCTCTCCCTCGGACGGTGAGTAGTTGGAGAGACGAAAGCCGATCCGCCCCCCTTTTTAAATGATGAATCCCTAGTGGATAGTCAAACCCATTTTAAATAGGTGAAACCCCTTTGTTACAAGGGTAAACCTTCCTTCCAAATCTTCAAACCACCACTCAACACCGGACGGACGCCGACCATTGCAAAATCGCGCCAAACCGTTCACGAGTAATTCCGTACATTCAATTTTTCAACCTCGGATCAACAAATCTCAAACCATAGACAGGTGAGCTACAGGTAAGTCTCTCTCTCTTTTCATCTCCCTTTCATATAAATGAGCATGAATCGAAACAATTCCCCACGGAGTTAAAACTTTAACAGCAAAGGTAAAGCAATCGAATGTCAAGACTTATTTTCTTTAGATTTTTCCCCAGCAGAGTCGATTAAGGATCCAGGTGTCACATTGTCTTTGAAAGCAACCTCTAACCGAGATTACTTTCAAAGAGGGGCAGTTGTTGGCACCCGAATTTTTCAATCAGTTTTCCTTTAGTTTTATTTTCCAAAATTCACTAAAAATTCACAAAAAATTAAAAAAATTAAAAAATCAACATTGGAAGCCTTGGCCAAGCTTAAGGAACCAATTTGGAACAAAAAATAATTTTTCATATTTTTCGCATTTTTTATATTTTCGAAAAATAGGAAAAATCTTTGAAAAATCATAAAAAATACTTTTCGAGGTCACAAAAATACACAAAAATGTCCAATATTTCTCTTTTAATTCCCTTTTCATATTGACCTCAACAAAAATTGAAAATTGAGTTCAATTTTAGGTGTTTCTTCACAATGCCTAAGGTTGAATTTGCATAAAAAATACCAATTGAGTCTTTTTATTTGCAATTTTTTGCACATTTGGAGTCTAGACATTCAATTGTGGTCCCTTTGAACTTCAATTTGATCAATTGCACCCAAAATTGCGCGGATTGCACAGATTGCACAAAATCCCCAAAATATTTGCGATTTAGTCCCTCAATTTGCAATTTTTGAAATTACTTTCAATTGAGGAACTTTCTATACACAATTGGGCTACCCCTAATGTTTTAACACATTCTGAATCTATTGGCATAGGTCTCGTAGTCCAATTTTATCAATTAGACGTCCAATTGAGTTTTTCCCCAATTTGCCGATTTAGAAAAATTTGGGGATTTCATATAAATTGATGGGAAATTTTGGACAAAATTGCATTTCTAGACAATATCCAGGCCCCTGAGTTCAATTTTGAGGTTTAATTGCAAAAATTCCCACTCAATTTCAATTAATTTTGAAAATTCCACGAAGTTCACTGTCTGAACCGGTTCGGACCGGTCTGATCGCCGGTCGGACCGGTCGAACCGGTCCAAACAGTGTCATCTTCCCCAATTTACCCGCGCCATTTGCAGATTTGAGCAGCCGACTTCAACGATCAAATTGATGTCCAATTCGACACCAATTAGACTAACTATGGTGGGGGTTTTGTTGTGCGAGCCAAGAGGCGTCGATCACCACCGGCGGCACGGCCAATGGCCGCCGGAACACGGCGGAATCAACGGTCAAGGCTCTCGGCGTCCGAAAGTCAACATTTTGTCAAAACGTGTAAATTTGTGCTCGTTTTAGCTCGATGGCATGCCGGACGGTCTTGGACGGGATTCTAACCAACTCCGTCACCGTCCGACGACCATAAATCACGTGGGTGGCACGTGAATCACCCCCGGCCAGCTCACACCCGACGCGCGCATTTTTTGAAAATGGAGTATAAAAAGCGAGGAAGATTCGAGAGTAGAGGGAGGCTCATTCGGTTCATCACGCACCGTAATAGAGAGAGAAAGAGAGAGAGAGTAGAGCGAGAAGGTCCAGAGATTGTCATCGTCGCTCGTCGGAGTCTGAATCGGGCATCGTCCGGCCGGCCAATCCAGACCACCACAAGCCTCGAAATCACTTCCAGAAGCTCGTCCGAAGTTCAAGGAAGCGATCGCCGCCAATATCGCCGCCCGAAACCGCCTCGAATCGGTAAGTCGAACTTCACTTCCTTCTACCGCACACGCATGGCATCTTACTTACGTGAGCATGATCTCTTCAATTAATGTGGGCGTTTTCATCCTTGAACTTCACTAACCATGCTCGTATCTGGTTTTTGCATCAATCTTGCTCGAACATCCCGAGTCGAAACCTCTAATCATCGCGGTCCGGCCGAACGCCGGCCAGACCTCTCCGGCCTTCGGAGGTCCGATCGGGACTCGAGGTAAGTTTCCTCAACCCATCTTCGAGCTTCTGTGTGAAGGAATTGAACTGTAATGCTCTTTTTTTTGCTTGATTGAACCATGCGATCTCAGATCTGTGTGAGCTTGATTTATGTTGATTCCGTGGATACAATCACTTAATCTTTGGATATGTTGATCCGGAAGTCCGAGCGAGTCGTCCGGTGTTGGTCTCGTGTCATTCCGGCGAGATCTCGCCGTCGGATCTCGCCGGAGCGTTCTCGGCCGTCCATTCCGTGTCGTCGCTAGGTTGAAGAAGAAGCCGACATGTCATAGTCAACGAGTCAGAGTCCTAGGTGTCATTCGGTGATAGGTCCGGTTCATGCTGAGGTGGCTTCGTCGTTGGCGCGAACAATCCTAGTCGAGATCGATCGGACGACTAGGAATATTAGGCTAGTTTGATTTAGGACCGTCGGATCGTTATTTTATATTTTCGGATATTAGGTATATTAGTTAGAAAATAAAAGAAATCAAAAACGTTGCCGTTTAGCTTAGGAATGAACGGCGTCGTATTAGGCATATGAAGGTTGAACGGTTCGGATCAAGTCCAGAATAGATCCCGACCGTCCGAGATTTCAATAGATACTGTGTCGTTTCATGCATGGAGGATAGAAGCGTCGTCGTTTTTGGCCTTAGATAGGATAGACGGTCCAGATCTAGTTTAGTTTTAATCTTGACCGTCCGTCTATTAGAATGATACGGCGTCGTTTAGTTTAATAGAGGTCGACGGCCGAGATAGAGTCTAGGGATTTGATCCAGGCCGTCCATTCAATGCCCAGAAGCGGCGTCGTTTTAGTGAAAATGAGTCGACGGTCGAGATGGATTTTATAGTAGATCGTGGCCGTCCATTCCATTTTAGTATATTCCGATTATTAGGAAATAGTTTTGAAAAATTAAAAAGAGATAAATAGAAAATAGACACGGTGTCGTTTTGGGGTGCCGAGCGGGTTTGTGTGCGGTCGGACCGGGTTGACCGGTCGTTGATCGGGCTGACCCGGTCCGGTTTAATAATAAAAAAATAATAAAAAATAAAAAATAAATTCCCAAAAAAATCCAAAAAATTGCAAAAATACTTAGAAAATTCATAAAAATTCCCGGATTTTCATAAAAAATTTCTAAAAATTTCTAAATCAATTCGGGACTCATAAAGTCTGGATTGAAAATTTTGGGACTTCGAGGGTCGATTAATTTCGATCCGGAAAATTTCCAATATTTTTTAGAAAATAAATAAAAATTCAAAAAATAGAAAAAATTAGAAAAATTCCATAAAATCACAAAAAATGGGAAATGGCCACATTCAACTGGCCCGACCCCAATTTTGTGATTTTCGGGTCCCGAACTCCCAAAAATGACCATTCTACCCTTCCGGGCCTTTCGCCCCAAATTTTCACCAAACCACCCCGAAACCCAAATTCGATTTTTTGTGTGGGTCGATAGGGCCATTTTAGACATGTCAAACCTTGATTGATTGATTGTTTTGATTGCGCATTTAATTTTTTGATTGTGATTGATTAGGATAGAAAATCTCCATCTGCATGAAAACTTAGAATTGTTAGGGCCTACCTTACCCGATATTACATCTGCATGAATTATTAGGTTAGAAAACATTCGACATCGGTAACCGAAAGGGCGTCAATATGAAATTTGGCGTAACCAAGTCCCCGGACCCAATAATCTCTGGTTTTCGCGGAACCGAACGGTTTCTCCCGACCGCTCGGTAAGGTTTTCCGATCGTACCTTCCAATAAATCGATCGGTGGCGACTCCAAATTGCATGTACACCTCGCACATGCCAACCGACCACACAAGGTCAATTTCGATATTTTATAAATTCTACACGACATCGCGATTCGAGTAATGGGTCTTGGGAGAGATCCGCGATCCCATACATGAAATATAAAAAGGGATCGGCTCGTTAGCCCTCGCCCCGCCGGGACCGACGGAGGAGGGTCGCGACACGTAGCAATTAATAATTATCGTATGATCAAAATTACGCTAATGTACAATTAATACATACCATGCAATTAAACTATACTAACGTGACAATTAATCGGAACCGTACGATTAAAATATCCTCACGTGCATTTAATCTCCACCACACAATTAATCCTCAAAAAGCAGAATTCAATCATAGCCGTACGATAAATCTTTCTAAGCAAGATTCAATCTCGGCCGTTCAATTAAAGCATGATAAAGCTAGATTTAATCCTAGCCTCCAAATTCCACCATGTTCTACTATTCACTTCAAGAACACATTTTCTCTCTCCTCCTTCTCCCATTTTCGGCCAAGCCATGCCCAAGAACAATCCAACAAATATTGCATCAAAACTACACAATTCTATCGTCCATTAGGATCATAGTTACCTAATCTAAGATTAGAAACCAACTTACTTCAAGATCTAGGAATTTTTCCGGTGAAAAAGTTGAGAGAAAATTTGATCCGGGCGGCGGCTCCGGCGGTTCCTCTCGGCCGGGGTTCACCCACAAAAATCCGGCGACTCCGGTTAGCTCACGGTGGTGGTTATGCTTCGGTGATTCAAAGTGAAACCGGTAATAGCTTGAGAAATTTTCGATGATGGTGGGGGGTGGAAATGGTGAATTCGGCCAAGGGTTAGAGAGAGAGTGTAGTGAGAGAATGTTCTTGCAATAATGGGGAAGAAGACCAAAAATATTGATTAATAAAGGTTAGGATTTTTTTTTTTTTGGTAGATATTTTGGTCTTGCAAGTCAAGAAGGGAAAAATGGTAATTTCCTTCTACGTTGACTAGTCAATTTCCGCCATAGGGGTGATTTGACCGAAATGCCCTTTGGCCAAAGTGGAAAATTGGATATTTTCGAGGGTAAATGGGTCATTTCCCATTTCCAATCCAAATTTTATTTTCCTGAACCCTTTAAGGCGAACCGCGAAGAAATTGTACACTGGATGAGGAAACGTCCAAAATTTAATTATTGGAACCCCTGAAAATCCGACGTCAAATTTCGAAGTCCGATTCGTGATCAATCTCGATCAATTGAAATTTCAGCGTATCTCAAGCTAACGGGCAGCTTTTAGGAGTTACGCTTATTGACCCGTGGTTAATATCACGTTTAAGAATTTCTCGAGCCATGGCGACTTTGGTTGTCATTCAATTGCGAGGGTCAATCACTAGTCCCGATGGACACAATCGTTAGAAAATAATTTAGGGACGTTCGGAACCCATACGAGATCATACAGAATCACTCGTGATCCAAGCGTTAGGTATTACCCAAATCGTTCCTCAACCATTCTAGGATCGGCCTATATTGGTCAAAATATTCCCTCGACAATTTTCATGGCCAAAGAGTCAATCCAAGATCAAGTTCTTGGGTCCACGTACTTGATTTTCCTAGCTAGCCATTCCCATTTGGTTAGTCCGTTCAAGATGGACCATTTCTGAGTGAGATTTAGCTAAAATACATTAATGAGACATTTCATTTATTCAAAACTTCGAAAGCGAGTCGGAATACAGGATGTCACAATCTATTTTCACCAGTGGCCTTTATTTCCAATTCTCCCCAAATATATACAGATCGCAAAAAATAACAACATTCTTGACATAAAAACATTCCAACATTTCACGTTCATTGCTCCAAATACAACAACACCATATCATTGTTCCTTAACTACGGTAGACTCAGAAAAACCTTCTCTTTAGTAGGGGTACATATGCCCATAAACCAGAGCAAGCCCACCAACAATATCACTACAAGAATCACTTGATAAATATCTCTTTGATTTTTCATCCTTGAAATTCATTCTTCCAATGGTTTAGCAAATATTGCAGACCTTTTATCTATGCTTCCATTGAGTCGTCATCGTCTAACTCGTCTATGAATATGTGTCAACGTTCATCTTGTCATTAAAGTAGCTTCAAGATAACCTCCCTTGCTTGGTTTGAGAATTTCGAGTTAACCCACCTATAAGATAGTTGACAACAATATAATGAGTTACCAAGAGAATTTCGTCCATGCTTGTTGCATTAGCAAGGCAAAGCAGCGTAAAATATCCCCTCAAAACCACTAAAGAAACCCTAAATCCAAAATCATGGCTAAAGTCATAAAAAAAAATTGATAGGTCAGTGTAACAGAGTAATGGGCACCTAAAATATCCACAATTGAAGTCTTCTCTATACTTGGCGCATCCATGGAACCTTCTCCCAAGATTATCTCTCATCCAAGCTGTTCTTGTTAGACTTCGCAGCCTACAATAGCAAAATATGGAGCTTTATCTTGGCCTTCCTCGTACATTCGTAAGCCACTTACCTTGCTTCTACTCCCCATCGCGAATTTGACAGGTTGATTTTAGGCAATTTGAAGATTTGGAATTCGTGGGGTTCAAATCGGTAGGTGGATTCTTCAGATTTGATTTTGTAGGGATTTGAATTTCCCCCAAATTGTTGAAGTAAGAGCTCGATAGGGTTAGGGTTCTTCATCTTTGATTTTGCCCCAAATTGTTGAAGCAACAAAATGGTTCTTTAATAAGAGAAGTGTACGACGTTGTTTGGCAATTTATTTGCTGATTCAGCTTTTCAGCAGGCCACGTCAATTGATTTTACATTATTCTAATGCCACATAGGATTTTTCGGTGACCCGAATTATCGATGGCACTCGAGTGGTCGATATTTAAAAGTTGTAGCACTCAAGTGAGCCACAAAAAAAAAAGTTATGGCAATCAAGTGATCACCGTATAAAAGTTGTGGCACTTGCGGTATACTTACCCCCTTTCTTGGCTATTCTACAAGTAGCAAAGCTTATCGTGTATTCAATAAAAATTCATAGGGGGTTGAAGAAACAATCAATGTCAAATTCAAATATGACTCGAAAGGAGTTTAAAGATATGAACAAGAGGTGGATCTCCAAATATCTACTCTAGCAAATGACCAATAGCTATTGTAACAATAGGCTATCAATCCTTCAAGCACAAGTTAAAATCCTAAGGATTGAAAGTTCAAGACCGATACTCCTAAAAATCAAGTTATTGGGAAAGCAGATGAAGGAATCAAGACAAGATCTTCAATCAAAGATATGATGAATTGCTTGGCCTTAATCTCTCAAATTGAGGCTAAAGCAATCAATAAAGCAATCGTTGATGAAAACTGGATTGAAGCCATGCAAGATGAGCTACCATAATTCAAAATCAACGATGTTTGGGATTTAATCCGGCGGCCCGAAGATCAGCAAATTATTAGCGTGAAATGGGTATTTCGCAACAAGATGGACGACAAAGGAAATTTGATAAGAAATAAAGCCAGGTCAATAGCTAAAGGTTATTCTCAAGAAGAATGCATAGATTATGATGAAATATATGCTCCTGTTGCTAGATTAGATGCTATTCGACTTCTACTTGCTTATGCTTGTCATCATGTTTTTACCTTATATCAAATGGATGTGAAAAGTGCCTTTTTTAATGGCTATATCAAAGAAAGGGTATTTGTTAAGTAACCACCAAGTTTTGAAGATCCTACACGATTAGACGATGTCTATCAATTGAAGAGGGCTCTCTATGGTCTCAAGCAAGCCCCTAGAACTTGGTACAAAAGATTAAGTTCATCTCTAATTGAACATGATTTCGATTAAGGTAAAGTTGACATTACCTTATTTATCAACAAGAAAGGTAAAAATATCATGTTAGATCATATTTATGTTGATGACATAATCTTTTGCTCTACTAATGAGAAGCTTTGCAATTATTTCGCAAAGGCAATGATAAGTGAATTCGAGATGAGCATGATGGGGAAATAAAATATTTCCTTGGACTTTAAATGAAGCAAATAAGAGCTGGCACACTCATTCACCAAGAAAAGTATGTTAAAGATTTGGTGAAGAGATTCAATTTAGAAGGATGCAAATTCATTAAAACACCTATTCTTGCATCTATCAAGCTGGATAAAGATGAAAAAGGTATGACCATTGATTCCAAACTCTATAGAAGCATGGTATGATCCTTGTTATACGTAATAGTTTCTAGACCGGATATTTTGTTTGCTATATGCTTATATCAACGATTCCAATCTAATCCATAGGAGTCTCATATAATGGCTATGAAAAGAATCATAAGGTATGTTGGTTCATTACCCATGATAGGGTGCATCCAAAAACTTCAAGCTTTGATTTATTGGGATATTCGGATGCCGACTATGCATGTTGCAAAACCGATTGTAGTAGTACATGTTAACTAATGGGAAACATATTGATATCATGATTTTCAAAAAAGCGAAACTCGGTTACTCTTTCAACTACTAAAGCCGAGTACATTGCACTTGGAGCTGATGTGCTCAACTTCTCTAGGTGAAACAACAAATTAGTAGCTTTGAGGAATAAAATTCACACATTCCTTTATGCTGTGATAACTCAAGTGCTATAAAACTGACTAGGAATCATATATTGCATTCAAGAGCAAAACATAATGAGGTAAATCATCATTGCATTAGAGATCATGTGAAAAGCGGTTGTGTCCATACAGTTTATTGATTCAAAACATCAGCTGACTAATATCTTCACAAAACCTCTTGATAAGCTAGCTTCGAATTTCTCAAAAAAGAATTGGGAATTCAAATCCTCTTGAGTGACAAAGATTTGATGGCAAAATATTCGCATATAACGCAAAAGATCAGGTAACTAGATCTGCAGATCGCTCAAAAGATTAGCTATGCCTAATCTTTAGCAAATATTACCTTACGGCTCCTCAACGGACGCAAAATCTGATCATTTTGACGAGATATCTTCTGTGATCACCTCAACCTTGATTATTTTGATTGTTACACTTCCTCTAATTAATTTTATTAATTATTTTGAATTATTACTGTTACTCCATGAAAGATTATGTGTGCCCGCATGCCTATTTATATGGAGCACGTTCACCCTTCGGTTACCTTATATTTTGTAACCGCCTCTCCTCTCTTCTCCTTTTCAACTGTTTCTCCTTCTTCTTCAATGCTTCACTTCATCCTTCTCTCTCTCTCTCTCTCTCTCTCTCTCTCTCTCCCCTTCTCCATGGGACCTAGAAAATCTGCTCACATCAAGAGCAAAGTTCCTCCTAAGTCCTCTAGTCCATTAATATTGATCTCACAAGACTTCCCGAGGAATCAGCGAAGAGTCAAAGTCTTCCAACCTCTTATTCGATTGAAGGACATAGGATGGGTTTGGTTCAGCATTCCCAAGGGGCTTTCAGCCTCCAAAACCCATTGGGAGAATGCTGAAGCAATTGGTTCATCTTTGAGACAGCATTTGACCAAATGTTGGCCTTGGGAAAGCTGAAAACCCAATGCTGGTAGGGACTAGCATTGGCTTTTCAGCATTTGGCCAAATGTTAAGAGATTTTTTTCCTTCCAAAACTAACCTCATCAATTCCCTATGTTTTCTTTTTTGCCTCCCTTTTTATTGTTTATCTTCTTCGCCAATCCAGTAATGTGTAATTTTTTTAATTAAAAATTAAAAAATTACATTCAAAGCCCCTTAGGAATGTTGTTTTTACCAAACACTATTCAACCCAAAATCCATTTTCAAATGAGATTTACCAAATGCAATTAGCATTTTCCTAAACCCATTTAGGTTGAAGGCATTTGCATGTCGTCAAAACTCATTTCAAATGTTGAACCAAACCCACCCATAGTGGTTTTGTTTCTGCTAGCATGGCCTCTCAAATGGTTCTTGCTTCACCCAGCGCAAACACCCCTCAATCACTAGTGGAAAAGGAGAAAATGATAGTTCCTTTTGTAGGATACTTAATCTGATCTAATAGATACTTAAAAGCGGAAACATGCCCAATAGATCACTAGATTCAGCGATCGACGAAGATACATCACGAGGACATACCTTATTGATCACCGGTTAAAAGGCCTTTGCGATCTTGGAGTTTTTCTCTGCCAAACAACAATCGACGATTTGGGGTGGAGCGTTCTTCGTTCTCTGTTCTCTTTGGAAGTGACAGAATGAATTAACTTGAGAGAACGATGGGAGGACGTCGGTTATTGACGTAAAATCAACCAACGTGACTTTTCACGTTTGAAACAGAATCTTGCTCAAGGAGGTGTGGTTGCCCGCATGGGCGCACACCGTAACCCTGTGGACCCCACTTTAATTTAATCTAATTTCTCCCACTCGCCCATGTAGGGCAAACAACTTCTATTTGTCCACGGAGGACTAACAACTAAACTTTTTATCTTCGCAAAGTTCATATTGGCAAATAACCCGTGCGACCAGCATACACTGAGAGCTCGTTGTCATATATCCGTTGGGAGTATATGACAGCTCTAAAATTGGACATAAAAAAAATAATAAATAAATTGTATGCTGTACCCTAGATCGATCAATCACATATAAATTTCTCACTAGATCTCATTTTTAAAATTGACATATTATATTCACAATTATGATCACACCAAATAATCATAATTGACCGGTCTGTGAATATAATCCATAATGTGACTTAAAACTTCAAATCAATCTTCCTCATTCATTAGATCTCTTAATCTCGGTTCAGCTCGCTTTTCTAGAAATGTCCCTTTAGATCGAATCAATTTCATGACCATAGACAACACCCTAAGATAGCAAACACTAAATAGAGATCTTGAGAATAATGAAAAGTCATGAGGGTACAAAAAATGAGGAATTTTATCCTCGAGAGTCTCACACGGCATAGAGAAGTTGAGATCAAAACTTTTGCCTACTCTCATTGCTCGATAGTGCATACGTAATATGAAATACATATTACGGTATGTTCTCCTTCCCTATGGAGCGTATGTCTTTCTATTTTAATACCGTACGGATGCTCATCTTGACACACTCAGTGTCTAACTTGAGTTCACATAACAACTCCAGCCACGAGTTTTCATCAGAACTCTCATCTGGCATTTAAGACAGATAAAGCGAAATATGTGGGTTATTTCACTTTCGGACATTGTAAGTAATAAGTCCTCATCTTAACATCATGTTAAGGCGGTTTTAGTATTTTAAGCTTGAGCTCTCAATTATCATCTAGATAATAAGCTTAAAATTGCCTCATCTCTATTCACTACATAATAAATAGAGGCGGTTACCCATGTGAGTGGGCTAACCTCTCATCTGTCCGACATACCTTTTCAACATATAGTGCACCAAACATTAATATGCATGAATATCAAATAAACTTATAGACTTCAATATTGATAAACAACATCATCAATTATTGACGTTCGGGGAAAAAAAATTACAAATATTCAATACATTAACCTCTACGCAATCCTAGAGTCTTTATATGAGCAAAGAAAGCATCTCTAGGAATTGGCTTTGTCATGGGATCTGCTAACATTCTATGCGTAGATATATACTGTAAGTTCACTTCCTTTCATACTTCCATGTCCTCGACATAGTTATACTTAATGTCTATGTGTTTGGTCTTACTATGAAACTTAGGATCCTTAGTATAAACCATTGTTGCTTAACTATCACAATAAATCTTCACAGGTTTTGTAGCATCTCTTGTAACACCCAAATGATCCATAAATCTTCTAAGCCAAACACCTTCTTGTGCTGCCGCTGATAATGCCACGAACTCGGCTTCCATGGTGGATAATGCAATACATTGTTGTTTCTTCTTGCTCCACGATATGGCGCCATTATTCAGTAAGTAGATTTCTCTCATCCAAATCTCCTCCCCGGTCAGCATCAGTGTAGCCCTCAAGGTGCAGATCACTTCCTTGATAAGTTAGCGAGTAATCGGCGGTTCCTTTCAGATATCTCAAGATTCTCTTAACGGCAATCCAATGTGCTTGACCTGGATTGGGTTGGTATCTACCGACCAATCCAACCGCATAACAAATATCAGGTCTTGTACACATCATAGCATACGTGAGACCGCCAATAGCACCGGCATATAGAACGTTTTTCATACTTTCTTGCTCTTATGGAGTCTTAGGACACATTCTTCGGCTCAACCCATCACCTTTTGCAATAGGAGTATCAATGGGTTTGCAATCTTGCATACAAAATTGTTCGAGAATTTTATTGACGTACGTCTCTTGCAAAAGAGATAATGAATTTTTCGAACGATCTCTCGAAATCTTAACTCCGAGAATGTATGTAGCTTCACCCATATCTTTCATTTCAAAATTAGAAAATAGCCAACTTTTGACTGTCTTTACAAACTCCATATTATTTCCAACAATCAATATATCATCAATATATAGTGATAAAATTACAAAGTGACCTTTGGACCTTTTGATATAGACGCAATTATCTTCATTAATTATATCAAAATCATATGCCACTATGGCATTATTGAAGCGTATATACCATTGTCTTGAAGACTGCTTAAGGCCATATATCGATCTCAAAAGTCGACATACCTTTTGTTCTTGGCCCTTTTTAACAAACCCAACGGGTTGTTCCATGTAAATCTCTTCATCTAATTCTCCATTGAGAAAAGCGGTCTTTACATCCATCTGATGTAATTCAAGATCCAAACTAGCCACTATTGCTAGAATGAGGCGAATCGAGGTAAATCTTACCACGGGAGAAAAAGTATCTTCATAGTCAATTCTTTCCTGTTGGTTATATCCTTTCGCCATAAGGCGTGCCTTATATTTCTCAATTGTACCATCAGCTTTGCGCTTTATTTTGAGAACCCATTTGTTCCCAATGGCTTTGCGTCCTTTCGGAAGATCAACCAGTTCCCAAACTTGGTTTGATTTCATTAACTCCATCTCTTCCTTCATTGCTTTCATCCATTTTTCCTTATCGGGGCAAGATAGAGCCTCATTCACATTTCTTGGCTCATCCTTATCCAATAGAGCGATCATGAAAGCTTCCCCTTCAATTTCAAAGCGTCGTCGAGGAATGCTTTTGTGACCAGTTCGTCATGCGTAAGATTGTACCAAGGGTACTTCATCCTCCAATACGCTCTCACTCGGACCAGATAATGGCATTGATTCATCAAGTGGTTGCAATGGAGATTGGTTTCTATTCAACTCCCCACCTCTCACATTGCTTCCACTTGGATCATTATGTCCAATGGTCTCATTATCTTGATCCAATGTCTCAAATAGGGAACAATCTTCACCTATTTCGCCCTTTCTTGGAAATTCATTCTCTAAGAATGTGACATCTCGTGATTCAAATTCAATCACATTTCCACTTTCTTGCTCACCTATGAGCACATATCCTTTTGAGTGTTCCGAGTATCTTATGAAGATACTCTTTTTACCTCTTGGTCCTAATTTTCCATATTTATGCGAGGACTCATGAGTATAGGCAGCACAACCCCAAGGTTTGAGAAAGCTTAAATCGGGTTTTCGACCTATTCACAATTCATATGGGGTAGAAGTGATTGATTTGGAAGGCACTCGGTTAAGTACATAGGCAGCGATTAATAAAGCATCGCCCCAAAAGGCAATCGGTAAATTAGCTTGTGCCATCATGAACCTAACTATTTCAAGTAGGGTTCTGTTTCGTCTTTCGGCAACAACATTTTGTTGCGGAGTGTATGGAATAGATAACTGTCTATCTATTCCCTTTTCATCATATAGATTTTTGAACTCATCGGATAAATATTCTCGACCTCGATTAGATCTCAAAGATTTTATTTTCTCATCTAACTGATTTTCCACTAAGGTCATAAATTTCTTGAAGCAACTAAATGCTATTGTTGGCTAGAAAATTCACCTAGAGGGGGGTGAATAGGTGATAACGTGTGATTTTAAGATTTTATTGCGGAATTCAAATCACACAGTGTAAAACAGAAATCTCAGATGCTCACGCAATTCAATTGATGCTAAGAATGTAATAGGATCGATGCGTATTAACCGTGTGCGGTTTAGCTATCACAAAGTATTTAGAATAATCAGAGTAAGAGATGAGGAAAACTGCACAAAGGGATTATAGTGGTTCGGCTTTAGTTAAGCCTACGTCCACTTCTTCGGTGCGACACCAATCGGCTGGATTCCACTATTAATGTGCTCGGATGTTACAAATCGGTGATCTCCTTAACACGCAGGACCTCACACCTAGCGTTCAACACTCTTGTGTACACCTCCTCACAATTACAATGGATGGATCAAGAAGTGTGTTTAAAATTGAGTACACTCTATCTAGGAATTATGAACACTTTTCCCTCTTTACGTCGATCTCTCTTCCCTTCGTTTTCGAGATGTCTTTTATACTCTTCCGCCTTCAATCTAGCCGTTGCAAGGCATCCGGAAGAGATCTCTCCAAATCTACCCTTTTGGACGAGATGTTTGCAAAAAGAAGATCTCTTAGCCGTTAGAGATCGCCAAAGGAAAGTCTTCCCCGTTTGGATCAAATCGCCCATACAATTATGATCCTGGGTTTCCATAGATGGTTTCTTCCATTTAGAAAGTCTTGAATTGTCTTCTTGGTTCCGCAATCTTGATTGATCTCAATCAATGAGAATCTATCAAGGATGATCCAGCTCAATGGCGTCCGTTGATATACATCAATTAAGCTCAATTTGTATTCCTCTTGAAATTCTGATTACTACTAGTGAAGTGCTTCTCTCGGAGCTTGAGCGTCATTCCAACGTCCGAGCTATCCCCACTCAACGTCTGAGCTCGAACCAGCATCCGAGACTCTCAGAAACAACATCTGAGCCAAATCCTTTTGCTAGATTCAATCCTGTGCATCCCCGCACCAAAGGATAATCTGTAAAACAAGTAAATCACAACATTATCTCAAAATACAAGAGTACTAGGATTGTTTTGTCAACTTCAAAACCGTTTAGAGATTTTTTCTCAACAAATGCTTCTGATTTATGAGATATCGGATAGACATATCCATATCGAGTATAATCATCAATAAATGTGATGAAATAAACAGCACCATGCATTGCCCTAACATTCATTGGGCCACAGATGTCAGTATGAATTAATTGCAATGGGAATTCAACTCTTGTCCCTTTTCCAAATGGCTTTCGAGTTGTTTTTCCCATTAGGCAATGCTCAGAGATAGGCAGTTCAACTTTCTCAATATTGCCTAATAAGTCATCTTTGGCTAATCTATTCATTCTTTGTTGGCCAATATGACCAAGTCTAGCATGCAATGTATTCACATCATTCTCATTAGAGCTAGAAGATGCAAATAGGGAATAACATACATTCACACTAGCATGTTCAATATCCAATATAATAAAGCCATCCGTGAAATAACCGGAACCATAAAAAGTTGTTCCTAACAACAAATTCACACCATTGTTGTGAAAATTCATACTAAAACCAAGTTTGACTAATACCAATACAGAGACAAGATTTCGACGAATCTCCGGAGCGTACAAAACATCATGTAGAAATAAAGTGCGTCCACCACGCATGATAAGTTGGCAAGTGCCAATTCCTTTCACTTCTACTCTGGAATTGTTTCCTACATAAATCCATCTCGCTCCACTTAGAATTCGTCGAAATTCCACAAACGTATTTCTATCTCTGGCTACATGGTCTATGGCTCCCGAGTCTACAGTCCACAAAGGATGAGATTCAGTTAAAAATACAGAACTTGACACATAACAAACACTTTTAAGTGTGTTAAGGGTTTCTACCTTCTTCGGCTCGCCACGATCACGAGTGAAGTAACCCTTCTTGCCATAGTTGTAACATTTCATCCTCGAAATGTTTTTCTTATGCAGACGTTTCCCTTTTCCATGCTTCACAAACTTTGGTTTCTTGCCGGATGGTTCAACTCTTTTGCCTGTCCACTTCTTGAACTTTCCAAGATGCTTGTGCTTGAAGCCCGAAGCTCTATGTGAGCTAGATCCAGTAACATATACATCGGATTATATCTTAGCCGCCAAAAGGCGGTCCTCCTCTAGCTCCAAATGGCGCACAACATCCTCAAAGGTTGTGACGCTCACATTGTGGGTCGGGTTCACCTTCATGTGTTCCCAATTGTGAGGCAAAGAGCGAATTACAGCCTGCACTTGTTGTTCATCGGACAATACATGTCCAAGATCCTTTAGCTCACTAATCATGTTCGACATCTTCCTCAAATGTTGCTTTATATTTCGCCCATGTGGCATCTTATAAGTGTCAAACCCGATTGTAAGCTGCCTCGGCTTAGTGACAGAAGTCTGTCCAAATCTAGCCTTCAATGCATCCCACATGTCTTTAGCATTTTCATGCTGCCTGAACTCTCGCATAATGTCATTATCCATACTACTCAACAACGTAATGCGAGCAGTTGAGTTCTTTTTCTTCCAAGCAGTGAATGCTTCTTTGTCGCTTCTGTGTTGTGCAGTATTACCATCCCTCGGCTCGGTCACGATCGGGTTAAGAGCTTCCGGTGCCTCTAGTTCTTCAAGCACATACTGGATTTTCATACTCCAGATTTCATAATTTTCTCCATTCAATTTCTCACCCTTGTTGAGCTCAGCAACAATATTCTTAGATGCCGTTGCCATAGTATCTGAGTATAACATTTAGCATGTGTTTAAAGTCTATTTGTATGCAACAAATGCAATCATATTCATGCATCTTGATTATACTGGTATATAGTTTCAAGAAAAAAAAATTCTAAAATCAACAGTTCACTAAGTTCCCCATCATCATCCATATTTTCTTATCTAAAATCAATACCAATACAATCATCACTTTGTGTTCATCATACAGTTACTAAAACTTGTGAACACTCCCACTCAAAATATATACAGATAACATAATGAATATACATAAATCATCAATACAACAATCACAAGTCCCTAAAAGTCTCCTAAGACATACGGAAAAGGAACTAGCTAAAAATAAAAGTCTAAATATAATAACGTGCGATCCTCCTAGCTCCGGTTAGAACATGAGCATATATAATTTCCTTGGTACAAGGAAAAGAATGATTAAGGTCTTGAGGAGGATTATGAATCAAATCGGGGGCCCAAACCAGCTCCTTTGGACAAAACCTTTGAGGACCCTTGCCTTTACGCCCGGGCGCATTATGTCTGCGCCAAGACACATTTATTGCAAGCGATGACGTCTTCATCGCTCCGATCCTTATAAAATCGTGTAAGAAATGTAGCACGGATTTCTTATATGTGGTAGCATCATTCCACCACGCGATATTCATCAAACCATGTCATTCTACGGGTATAATGTTCTGTAGTGCATAAAATGCATCTACTGGAGTAATTTCTTGTCCAGCCCATACGATTTCTTGGATCATGTCGTTGACCTTAATAACATGTGTTATAATGTCAGAAGCATTATCCCATTTATAAAGGCTCAATTTTGTAATCTTTTCCCTTAGAGCTTGTTGAGCTTCAGCTCTCCTTGGCCTTTGGGGTGTTCTCGCATTTCGTCTTACCCATGTCATTGTTCCCGCAACAAATGCAGAACACAAATGGATTACGAAAATCCAATGATTTTGTAACTATTATGAACATATCATAACAAATAAAATAATAGGTAAAACAAGTCCCTTTAGTATTGACCAACAAGACTTTTTTTTTTTTTGGGTCAACGGTCAAAGCCAACGGTCAACGGGTCAAGGTCGGACCGGGTCGGGTCTATAACAAGGCTCGGGTCGCGGGCCGGATCTAGCAAAAACGAAATGGGTCAGCCCAATTTTTTTTTTTATTAAGAAAAGGTTTTGGTATTAGGCCGGCCCTTGCCCAATACACCGCGGGTCGCAGCCATGTGCGCGGCCCGGGCCCCCCCACGTGCGTTGCACGTGCGGCGCATGGCCTACCGCACGCAGCGGCTCCGCCGGCGCGTGGCCGGTCGTCCGGCATCCTTCGGCAACCAAATTTTCGCCAAAATTTTCGTCTCTTCGAGACGAATACGATGGTATATTCATAACTCAAAAATGGCGAACAAAAATGGACATAAAAAGGACGAAACGCCACGGCCCCGCGGGACTCCGCCCGGTCGCGGCGCGTGGCGCGCATGCGGCGGCTTCCGGTGGACCCTCGGGGCCGGCGACCACTCAAAATGATCGTCTCGACGAGCCCGTTCTAATGGTATGTTCAATTTACTATTTTGATGAATGAATCATAATCAAAACGCTATTAACGATAACGACGCGATTAGGGTAAAAAATCCTTAAAAATACACCATATCAACACAAAATGATCATGAATCAAGTAACACATGCTCTGATACCAATGTCGGATACTTAATCCGATCTAATAGATACTTAAAAGCGGAAACATGCCCAATAGATCACTAGATTCAGCGATCGACGAAGATACATCACGAGGACATACCTTATTGATCACCGGTTAAAAGCCCTTTGCGATCTCGGAGTTTTTCTCTGTCAAACAACAATCGACAATTTGGGGAGGAGCGTTCTTCGTTCTCTGTTCTCTTTGGAAGTGACAGAATGAATTAACTTGAGAGAACGATGGGAGGACGTCGATTATTGACGTAAAATCAACCAACGTGACTTTTCACGTTTGAAACAGATAATTGCTCAAGGGGGTGTGGTTGCCCGCATGGGCGCACACCGTAACCCCGTGGACCCCACTTTAATTTAATCTAATACATTTGTTTACTTCTTTCCAATTCTCTTTACCCTCTAAGGAACAAGTTGTTCTAGAGGAGTTGGTCAAAGCAAGGGACAAATTTGATGCCTGCTATGCAAATATATCGAAACTTCTTCATGGAAAGAAAACTTCTCCAAAGGATAGTCGGACTTCAACTCCACTCGCTCTTCCTACCCCCGAAACCGTTGATGTTGCATAATCTACTGATGCACCAACAGCTCCAGAAGAAAGATCTCCTTGCAAGTCCTCGACCAAGAAGGAAGTCGATTCTTCGAAAGAAACCAAAGAAGTTAGTCCTCCCAAGGAAACATCTGGTGGTGCTTCTTCTCCTCCTCCTACTCCGGAAGTAAGTGCTCTAGTTCTAGCAACTCAACAATCTCAAGACTAGCCTGAAGGACCACCGAACAAAGTGAGGAACTTGCTGAAACCGATGAGGGATCTAGTGACGAGTGACAAGAGGATGATGATATGGGATATTTTAAAACTTTGAGCCAACTGTTGGTTTTGATTCCAACCCTTCTTTTGAAAAAAAAAAAAAAACCCTTTGTCTTTGAGTGAAGTGCATGAAAAAAAATTTCATCCTTTTTTCTAGTCGAAGCTTGGTTCATCCCTAAATTGTAGATTTCAAATACCTTGGTTCTCATGGCATTTTTCTCTCCAAAACTATTGAAAAGCACAAACTCTTAAAGATGTGCACGCTGGAAGATGGTACTTTTCCTCTTCTCACGACCCTATTTTACTCAAACCTTCATTTTCTAAATCCCGACTCATTTGTGTTCACTTTTGAGAATAAAACTATACTTTGACCACCGAGGAATTGGTTCAAATGCTCGAAATTGATTTTCGCCCCTATCAAAAATTGGAAATTTAATCTGATGAAGCGTACAACTTTATTTTGGAAACTCCATACTTTACTTGTGATTTTCAAAAGATCATCCTAGTAAATGTTTTGCCACTCAAAGTGAATTTCCCGCAAAAGATTGTCACATGATTCTTCGTCCCAAGTCCTCCTCCTCGAATGATGTCTCCTGGTCTGAGGAAAAAGTGCTCTAGGCTCTGCTCTCCGGTGTTTCTATCTCAATCCCACACCTGATCATTTTGCACAGTATCGGATAGTGAAGAGAAAAAAAAAAAGGTCTATCGTACGGATCACTCATTACTTGAATTTTCAGACACAAGGGTATTGTTTTCTCTCACATCACTAAAGACCACTTCCCTATTGTTGTGACGGGGCAAGAAAACCCTAGAAAAGATGATGTTGAAAGTGTCTCCTGATGGTCGGTTAAACGCACAAGGAGAGATAATTTCGGTTGGACTTGGAAATGATGAACCAGCAAAAGACACGCTAAATGAAAGATTCGCTGAACAACCACACTAAGGACAAGTCAGAAAGGCAAGCCTCGGGCAACCAAGAAAGCATCGCGTTCCCCTCGCCCTGAAAGACCTTCATCTTCAACGGAACCTTTTGCCTCTTTTTCTTCGGATATCATGTTTAAAATCTAGTCGGACATGCGGGATATGAAGTTGTCCATGGCCAACATGTCGAAATATCTAGTCAAGCTTGAAAGGACCATTATAAAGGGCTTTTTTTCAAATTGCGCAAAAAAAATATATATATATTTACCAAATTAGGGGAAAAAAAACATATTTACCTTTTTGGGGTCCGCTCGGCGATCTTGACGCCGAGCGGGACCCGCTTAGCGATCATAACACCGAGCGAGTATCCGCTCGACGGTTAGGATGCCGAGCAACCCGCGTGGCATCCTAATCGCCGAGCAACCCGCGTGGCATCCTAGCGCCCGAGCGGGTGGGCATCCCGCCGGCCCCCACCCCTCTCTGCCGCCGGCCCCAACCCCACCCCGGTGATTTCGTCCGCCCCTGCCCCCACCCCTCTCGGCCACCGGCCCCAACCCCGCCCCGGCGATTTCGTCTGCCCGCCATTTTGTTATTCTAGCAAATTATCTCTAAAAAAATTATAAAAAAATCTCAAAAATTAGTAAATGGCCACAATCAATCGGCCATAGACAATTCTGGATATTTTGGGCGACGACTTTTAAAAATGACGATTTTACCCTTCTGGCAAATTGTCTTCCAATAAAATTGTAAAAAATCTCAAAAATTAGTAAATAGCCATAATCAATCGGCCACAGGACGATTCGGGTATTTTGACCGACGACTTTTAGAAAATGATGGTTTTGCCCTTCTGGCAAATTGTACGCCAAAAAAATTGTAAAAAATCTCAAAAATTAGTAAATGGCCACAATCAACTAGTCATAGACGATTCGGGGTATTTTCGCCGACGACTTTTAGAAAATGACGGTTTTGTCCTTTTGGCAAATTGTACGCCAAAAAAATTGTAAAAAATCTCAAAAATTAGTAAATAGCCACAATCATCTAGCCATAGACAATTCGGGGTATTTTGACCGACGACTTTTAGAAAATGACGGTTTTGCCCTTCTGGCAAATTGTCTTCCAATAAAATTGTAAAAAATCTCAAAAATTAGTAAATAGCCATAATCAATCGGCCCTGAGACGATTCGGGTATTTTGACCGACGACTTTTAGAAAATGATGGTTTTTCCCTTCTGGCAAATTGTACGCCAAAAAAATTGTAAAAAATCTCAAAAATTAGTAAATGGCCACAATCAACTGGTCATAGACGATTCGGGGTATTTTCGCCGACGACTTTTAGAAAATGACGGTTTTGTCCTTTTGGCAAATTGTACGCCAAAAAAATTGTAAAAAATCTCAAAAATTAGTAAATGGCCACAATCATCTAGCCATAGACAATTCGGGGTATTTTGACCGACGACTTTTAGAAAATGACGGTTTTGCCCTTCTGGCAAATTGTCTGCGAAAAAAATTGTTAAAAATCCCAAAAATTTAGTAAATGGCCACAATAAAGCGGCCATAGACAATTCAGGGTATTTTGGCCGACGACTTTTAGAAAATGACGGTTTTGTCCTTCCGGCAAATTGTACGCCAAAAAATTTGTAAAAAATTCCAAAAATTAGTAAATGGTGACAATCAACTAGCCATGGACGATTAGGGGTATTTTTACCGACGACTTTTAAAAAATGACAATTTTGTCCTTCGAGCAAATTGTCTCCCAAAAGAATTTTAAAAATTCTCAAATTAGTAAATGGCCATAATCAGCTGGCCATGGACGATACAGGGCCTTTTGTTTTGTTCGGCGTTTTTTTAAAAAGAAAATCATTATTTTTGTTACGTTTTTAATAATTATTATTTTATTTATAAATTGTTTCTTTTGAAGCTTATTTTATTAGTGTAATTAATTAAGAATATTCATAAAATGAAAGTGCTGAAATATATGAAAAACATTTTATTTTCATAATAGATAACAATCGGACTGTCGCAATTACATGTACTAACGATGTCGTCTTCCTACATGACCTCCTGTTCCGCAACGAGGTTCTCTTCGGTGCTCGGCAAGTCTAGTATTGTACGGACGGGGAGGAGGCCGAGGAGGAGGATCCGATTGAGGAGGATGTGTAGATGATGAAGGCATATCTTGTGTAAATATGCCCCGCCCGGACGGTACATATCCTTACGTAGAGAAGCTTGAATAAAAAGGAAGGAAATCGGATCCATACGAAGCGGGAGATAACAATTGGACTGTCGCAATTACATATACTAACGATGTCGTCTTCCTACATGACCTCCTGTTTCGCAACAAGGTTCTCTTCGGTGCTCGCGGAGTCTAGTATTATACGGACGGGGAGGAGGCCGAGGAGGAGGATCCGAACGAGGAGGATGTGTAGATGATGAAGGCATATCTTGTGAAAATATGTCCCGCCTAGACGGTACATATCCTTCTGTAGAGAAGCCTGAATAAAAAGGAAGGAAATCGGATCCATACGAAGCGGGAGAAGGAGCTGGAGTCTGCGGGTCAAGAAATGCAAAAGTAGATCCCTCGGGAAATGGGGCGGCAAAATGGGCGAATCCCGCATCGAAACCTGTCTGGTCTAATCCTAGAGTGAAACCCGGAGCGAAATCCGTCGTGTGATACTCGAAGGTGTAAGGGACGGCATCGCCAACTACATGAGCTCGAGAAGTCCTCCGGGTCGGCTGAACAGGCTTAGGTGGATTATCATCGTGAGAGCCAACGGGTGCCATTGTAGTTGCTGGTTGAGGTGGTGGCATCATCATTAGTCGCCTCTCCTCATCTTGGGCGTATAGCATTGCCCTAGCTATCCTCCCCACATCTGCCCAAGCCTGACGAGATGGATGTGAATTTGTTATACGTAAGATTTGCTCCACCCCATCACCCTGGTAATGATATCACAAGTAACAAATGTTAGCAAATTACAATAACTTATGTTACTAAAAATATAATTAATGAACTAAATAGAAATTATTTGCACGAACTGTTGAACCCATTGCAGCTCCCGTAATGGAAATCTACTTCCATGTATATCTACGGAACTACGCCATATATGCTGAATGAAAGTGGAGTTCCTCCGTTGCGGGATCAGCATGGACGATATATTCGGTACGTCTGTCCCATATAACGATCCATCGTCCATGCTTAGCTGCCCAATACTTCCCGGGTGGCCTATTGTCAATATCATGCAAGGCTTCGTGATCGCCGGGAGGAGTAGATATTGACTGTTGCATACCCGATTGCGAAGTACTCGGTCCGAATAACGCCACTCAACTATCCAGAAATGGATGAGTGGAACATGAGCTCTCCAAATATCTTGTCCCCGCAAGCAGTAATCCGGTACATTCTCTAGAATATCGCCACCGTAGGGCTCCCAAGTAATCTGTTATCGTAATAAAACATATCAAATTAAATGAAGAATTAATTTAAAAGCTAACATTAGATTAAACTCATTCATTGCTATCATTACTTACATCTTCGGATGTCAATCTATCAAGTTGGTAGCACAGATGTACCAACGTATGCGTGGGGATCTCCGTTGTGCTTCGACCTCGACTCCAACCGCATAAACAAAAAATATTTAATTTTCATATATTATACGCACTGGAAGGAATTAATGACGCACGAACTAAAAATGCAATAGATCGCATACCGACTACCAAAAGGTGCATGTACTATAGGAACATCAACCGCCGGGGATGGGGAGACACATCTGAAGTGCTCCTACGCCCAAATCTGTAGTATATGTAAAGCACCGCCCATTTGCTTTGCCTCCGGGTCGGTTGCACGACATAACTCTCGGTACAACTATGCAAGTACTATCGAACCCCAACTATACTGCGTAGGGACGTTGAGGTTCGCCAGCAAGATGAAGGAATAGCAAAGTAACTCGGGCACCCGATTTGTCCGCGAAAATAGATCCTCCTAGCGGACGGAGAATGAAAGCCCGTGCATGCTGCACTATGGTGACGTCATCGATTTCTGGCGAAAGATCTTCAAAGCGCTGTCTCAACCAGCTCAAATTGATCTGTGTGCCACGCAACCGGGCTGGGTGAGCACCGAGTAGATCATCACGGACGGTGGCTCAATTCACAATACTAGGGCCAGTGATCGGACGTCCATCTATAGGAAGCCCTATCAGCACCGCAATATCCCGCAATGTGATAGTGCATTCACCTTCCGGCATATGGAAGGTGTGGGTCTCGGGCCTCCACCGCTCGACCAATGCAGTAATTAAATGTCAATCCAGCTGCACGAATCCCATCAAATAAACGCCAAAAATCCCGAAGCTTGCGAGATACGGGACTATCCGTGGATCAAGATCACCTATGTATAGCATCGCTCGCTGACATCTAAGGGCTTCTGTCGAAAGTATCTGTGAAATGTAACATGAACAGTTAGTGGCAATTTTGATGATGTTGATACAAAGGACAGATCAACTGAAAATTCTTCAATTACCATAGCGTCCCATATAGCTTAAGATCTATGTCGGGCTTGCCCAGTAAGTAGTGAACCATCCTCTAGGCCCGGCTGAATGTAAGTACTCTATGTCATATCTACACAATTGTGATACTATAACATTACAACAAATTCCCATATGTATGGATAACATGGAACAGATAAACTGAATAAATATCGTGCAATTGTGATATTATATCATTACAAAAAAATTCAAATATGTAATGTAAAAATCCGGGAAAAATGAACTTCATAAATATCAACCCAATAATAATATTATAACATTACAAAAAATTCATGAAACTAATTTAGATAATTAACGCAAGTATGATATACTCTCTGTCACGACCCGAACCCCGCGAGCTCGTCGACATCCCACCCGGCCACGCTTATGTACAGTTCTCCAGGATCCAAAGGCCAACAAATTCATGCGGAAGCAAAAACGAATCCCCGTACAGAAACAATTAACATCTCGATGACTTGGGACGGTAAAACAAACTTATGTACATATATACATAACTGCTACAAACTCATCAGCCTAGGGCTTCAGGGGCCACTGTACAAGCCCGCGACCACCTATAACAAAAAGAGACGTGGTCAAAGCCCGCTACACAACCAAAATACAGCACTTTACAAAAGCCGAGAGGCCAACTATCCTAGGCCTCGTCCTCGCTATCCGGTACTATATCATCTCTCGTCTCCAACTCATCATCGTCAAGCTCGGGTGGCTGTCCCGCATCCGATGGCTCTACAACCTCCCCATCTTCTCCCGGTACCATGACCTCGGGAAATACCGAACCTTTGAGGCGGGTCATTCATACTTGAGGCAAAAGGTCTGAAAAACAACGAACCCACGACGGGGTGAGATAAAATCTCAGTAGGAAAATCTCTAACCCTAGATCGGGTCGCTAGTGCCTCCAGACACAAACTAGGCGAGCAACAATTTCCAACAACTCTTTCTTGCTCTACCCAAAAATTCCCCAATTAAATTCCAGAAAATTCCACTCTTTCTCTGAAAATTCTCACACCTTCTCAAATATTCCACGATACTCCCCTCTCGGCATTTCACGCCTCGGTCTGACAATAAAATATTCTACGTGCTCCGGGGCACGTTTTTAACACATCATGCCATAATATAAATATCCACATTACTCCGAAAATTTCTACGTTACTCCGGAAATATTCCACGTCACTCCAGAATATTCCACGTCACTTGGGAATATTCCACGTTACTCCAGAAATATTCCACGTCACTCCAGAATATTCCACGTTACTCCACCGCCATCAAATAAGTTCATAACATTGAGCCTCGGACCTTTATGGAACACGGCTCTATACATATACCCGGGTCTCGGACACATAGGAATACGACCCACGGATCTCGGTCTCGGACACATAGGAACACGACCGGATCAAGTCTCGGACAATTAGTCGAACACGACTCACTTTGGTCTCGGACGACTTAATTGAACACGACTTTCTTACTTTCTTGGTCTCGGACAATCGGACGAATACGGCTCACTTTGGCCTCGCACGACTTGATTGAATACGACCCTCACATTTCCTCGGTCTCGGACAATCGGACGAATACGGCTCACTTTGGCCTCGGACGACTTGATTGAATACGACCCTCACATTTCCTCGGTCTCGGACAATCGGACGAATACGGCTCACTTTGGCCTCGGACGACTTGATTGAATACGACCCTCACATTTCCTCGGTCTCGGACAATCAGACGAATACGGCTCACTTTGGCCTCGGACGACTTGATTGAATACGACCCTTACATTTCCTCGGTCTCGGACAATCGGACGAATACGGCTCACTTTGGCCTCAGACGACTTGATTGAATACGACCCTCACATTTACTCGGAATAGATCGGGACCACGTGATTCACTCACGTTAGAGAATTAATAATTCGGGATCACCCGATTAATTCACACTAATCCAAATATTAATTCAGACTACCCGATCAATTAATCCTACCATAGTATCCAATCCACGTCATGCGACCATATTACGCTAACGTAGCAATTTATAAATCATGTGCCATTATAATTATACTAACGTGGAAATATATCACGGCCGAACAATAATAATTTTTCAACGTATAATTAATTCACGACCATAGTACTATACTATAATAATGTCACATTTAATTAGCACCGTGGCGTAACGACTTTATGTCACATAAAAGTAACTCTAGTTAATATTTAAACTAACCATGGTTCAAAAACTAACTAGAGTCAAATACTAACCTAACCATGATTAATAAATAGCATAAAGCAACCATAGTTGAACAAAAAGTAACTAGGGTTGGTAGGGTAACCATGGTCAAACTTTGACCAAACAAATATCCTCTTGCAATTACTATTCATTGCAAGAACAAGCATATCTCACCTCCATTTCTGCAATTTTCGTCCAACCCCTCCACAAGCTCCAATCCAACACTTTTCTTCATCAAAAATTCACAATTTCATGGTCTTTTAGCAACCTAACCACCTAATTTAGGTTTAGAAACAATCCTACCTCAAAAACTCGCAAAAACCTCCATTGAACGGTTGAGGAAAAGCTTGAACCAATCGGCGATTCCGGCGATCCTTGCACGGCCGGCGACGATCTAGCGACTCCAAGCGCTCCAAAGCGACACCAAAGAAGGCTTGAAGAATTTTCGGCAACGGAGGGTGAGAGAGAGGGTGTTCGGCCAAGTGAGGGAGAGGGAGAGTGAGGTAGAGAGAAAGTGAGCTAGAGAGAGAGAGAGAGTCTTTGGATAAAGAAGAAGAAGATGCCAATATAATAATTAATATAGGTTAATAATAATTAATTATGCTCCCAAAGTCAAGAGAAAAATAATTATCTCCCCTCATTGACTAGTCAATCTCGGCCAAAGGGGAAAATGGCCAAAATACCCTTAGTTTCAAGTGAAAAATGGGGTATTTTTCGAGGGCAAATGGGTCCTTTCCCATACCCAGTCCAAATCTACTTTTCCTGAACCCCTTTGGGGCAAACCGCGAAGGAATTGCACACGGGATGAGAAAACGTCCAAAATTTTATTTATTGAAACCCCCGAAGGTCCGACGTCAAATTCTGAAGCTTGATTCGCGATCAATCTCGATCAACAGAATTTTCAACGTATCTCAAACTAACGGGCGGCTTTTAGGAGTTACGCGTATCGACCCGTGATTAAAAATCACGTTTAAGAATTACTCGAGCCATGGCGACTTTGGTTGTCATTCAATTGCGAGGGTCAATTACTAGTCCCGATGGACACGATCGTTAGAAAATAATTTAGGGACGTTCGAAACCCATACGAGGTCAAACGGAATCACCCGTGATCCAAGCATAGGGTATTATCCAAATCGTTCCTTAATCATTCTAGGATCGGCCTATATTGGTCCCGAATATTCCCTCGACAATTTTCATGGCCAAAGAATCAATCCAGGGTCAAGTTCTTAGGTCCACGTACTTGATTTTCCTAGCTAGCCATTCCCATTTGGTTAGTCCGCTCGAGAGGGATCAACTCCGAGTGAGATTCGACTGAAATACATCAATGAGACCTTTCATTTATTCAAAGCTTCGAAAGTGGGTCGGGATTCGGGATGTCACAATTCTTCCCCCTTACAAAATTTCGTCCTCGAAATTTGCAATTCTCCAATCATCTCGTCTTATGGGGTGCTGACGCCTCATCGCTACCACGCTTCCCAAAGTAGTTCTTGTTGTCATTTGACACTTCGATAACGTCCTTAACAACAACGGTTTTCATCCTTCGAAACTCGTTTTCTTTGGTCCTCAACCGTGTTCACCTTCCTCTTCTCTTTTGACATTCGCAAAATCTGTTGGTAGCATGCCCTCGAGTATTCAAATCACCTCTTCAATTGTCTATTGGTCCAAGAATAACATGCATACCTTACTACAATCCATCTTTTCTAATTCTGGACTAAAGGTCTTTCCAAAGCATTACATAAGACTCATAGCCTTTATCGACTTGCCCTCTATTATCCAAATCGAGTCGTAACCTTCTCGACTCCTTAAGCAAGTTCAAGATTACTTTCATAGTAATATGCTCTTAATTCCACTTGAAAACCTTCAACGATCATAGTAATTTTTCGATTTTCAAGGTCATGCCTCTTCCTGGCCGGCATGTCTCATCCTTGACCACATGTAAGGCTGATCTAACATTCAGTCCATTCCATTGGACACCGTAATTTTCCTTCAAATTCCGAGGAGGTCATATCTTTAGAATCCTCTCCACTATTGAACTTGTACATTCGTCTATTAAACTTCAAGGTTTCTATCCTCAACTTCGAGGTTTCATTTCCAAGTACTCGGAAGTCTGAATTTCCTCCTTGTTCTATTCATTTCTACGACCCTTAGAAGTCCGGGTCCATTCATCGCCACATCTCAATTCCTTTCTGACCTTTAGGCTTGATGCTTCAAGTAGCCATCAAACTAGTCAATTGGTAAACTTCCAATTTAGAAGTTGAGTCTCTTATTCCTCGAGGTGAGGTCTATCCCTTCGTTGCCAAATGCAAGACGCTCAATTTTCAATTGTATGCCTCTGCTACCTAATTCACCATTCCTTAGCGATAAGCGCATCGCAATCATGACCTTTCCTTCAGTTCCCTTTGGTGCAGTCAATATTTCTAACTCTTGTAGTTCACATAGTTGCAAGGTCATTCCTTGCACAAGCAACGCTCTCATTTTCATAAACGGTTTCATCCATTCGCGCTACGTCTCGTCCTTAGTCCTTTTCATCAATGGAATAATTCTTGTGGGGAATCTTCCTACGATCCGTCTATGACAATCCATCAATTTCAGGAAACTTCAAATTTCAATAACTCACATCGACCTTAGTCGATCCATCATCACTTTTTTTACTCCCGAAGGATTCATAGGGATCCCCTCTCTTGGACTTCACACGACCAATGAATTTCACCTCATCGGACTCAAAACGCGCACTCTTCACACTTAGCATACAATGATTGTTTCCTCGGGGTCATGCTTCTCGTGACTCCTTAAACGAGTATGATCATCGTCTCTAAAGACGGTAACAATTAATTCAATTATTCTTTGGATATACAATCCGACTATTGTTAACTCTTGCTACCAGGTGTGGATTCGTTTAAATTGTCATTTGTACCATCCACTTGAGGGCTTATACTTTGGCTTTCTGTCTTTATAGATTTCCAGTTAGACCATGCCGCATATTATTCATTTTTGTCACTCTTTCCTCGGGAAACATCGGTGCCTCAATCTCTTGGTTCCACAACCAGTTAATGCGATCTTATCCCCATTTCATTCATTTAACTGAACGTCGACATTTCCCGGAATTCAACATTGTCTACAAGACAGCTCCTTAGAATAATTTTACGAGAGATCATTTGAATTTGCGTCTTCTTTCTCGGTCTAGATGTTCAATCTTAATGCCACGACAATTAGAACTTTCTCTTCCTTCCACATTAGGGTCTCTTACCCTATGAAGGAAACTATACATTTCAGTGGCATTCTTCTACTTCAAATCCACTTTGTCCTTGGAGTCCACGCCAAAAGCGGTGTTTTTACTCTAGGATTCGGATGCCCCCATACTTGGCATTCTTTTCTAGTAACCGAGTCATCTTTAGTGACAAGGTTCAAAGGAGTCGAGGTTTTTTCCTCGGCCTCCACACATCCACACCTTGTATATCTTAATTGATTAAATCAATTCACCTTGCGGTTACAATCCAAGTACCCCTTTTTGCTTACTCCTCCATCCATAAGCACTGTGGGTAATCGGGATTATCAAGTCTATTCCATTTCCTTTCCATTAACGACCATCTCATGATCCAATCGCCCCTTAAAAACAACGCCCTATCCTTTAGGATGATAACTCGCAATACCACTTCTAGTGGTCCCGATTCAACCTCACTCAATCGCATATAAATCAACGAAGTCGGACTATTGACATAACTTTTTCCATAATTTTTTCCCGTAATGGGGAAGAAACATCAATCTTTCATTACAAGCCATACGCCAAGGTAATAGCTATTCCTCCCCAGCACATTCTGTGCTCCATAAGTGAAAATTCCCTTACTCGGAATCCATGAACGAAAATTCTCTTGCTTATTCCTCTTCCGATCATCCACTTCATTTATTATGACCCATTATCATTCCTCAGAATTAGGGTAACAACTAGTCATAAGACTTTCGAATTTCAATCCCCTCACGGACTTCACGTTTCATTCAAAGGGTCCTTGACCACCCTTAGTACACGTAGATAGCTTCGAGAACTTTGTCTCATATTGGTGGATCGCCTTCGGATCTTTGCAAAGCTATTAAGTTCAGACAATCCTTGTTCTCGAGTAACCTTAGAAAGATACTTTCTATTGGACAACTTGGCGAAGACAATCCAGGCATATATCATGCTTTCAAGGAAAAACCCTTCCTTTAGCGATCTTTCACCAATCATCGACGACCTCTTAAGGCTAGTAACTGCTAGGGTCACTTTCTTTCTTTAGTGCACCCAAAACTTCTAAGGTTTTCTCACGAAACCCTCAATCCAGAGGGAGACAGATTCAAATTCACTTTCTCTATCGAACATTAGTTGACCTCAGCCTCGTGATCCACATCACAAGTTATTCAAAGCCCTCGTGGTTCTTCCCACACCTTCAATTCAGAAATGAGTAACTCATAGTCACCTTTCTCGTGACTTCCATCACTTAACTCATCAGCACTAATATCTCGTCACCATAGTGACTTAGGCACAATGGCAGCTCCTCCTCGAGCTTGCCTACCCATCAATTTTTCTCATTTCCATTTAAAATTCTCACAACCCCTTATTACACTTGGGCCTCACATAATTAACAAATCGAGCCATATTCACTTCTAGTACTTATACTCCAGTCGCTTATCTTTACTCAATTCTCGTAATCCATCTCGGTTCTTGGATCCTTTCATATCTCACATAAACGAGCCAAGTGTTCCTCTAGCGACCGTACTTTGGTCGATCAACCTTATTAGGTTCTCATATCACTTGAACCATTGTGATTCCCTTCGGGAATCAAAAACTTGAGTCATCTACTCAAGCTTAGCAGATTCAGTCGGCTCATCTCATCATTCATCACCGGTAAGCAACCATCCAGTGGTTCTCAAACAACTCTCAGCTAGTTGTCCATTATCCAAGGATTCCGGATCATCCTTAAGCAACAATCACACATTAAGCAAGCCTCAACGATGAAACTTCTCAATTAACAGCCCATTACTAGGCAAACCTTAACTAGGCCAAAACGCAACTAGGTCGGCACCAAGCAAATACTCAAAGTGCCATTTCAATCGTTCATGCTACAAATCTAGAGGTATCTACCACTCTAGCATAATCACAACAAAGGTTATCTCAATCTCAACGGGCATCGGATCATTGGAGTATAAACTCATCACACTTGTCTAATCTTTCGGTTAGACCTTAACCATAACCATCACACGATACCAATTACAAAATATGCCCCACAGTGCCAATCGCAAACATCACTTTTCCTTTCAAACGGCATCCATTTGCTAAGCATGAAGCTTTCAACCATGCCAATCACAGGGCGTCATTACAAATGTCATGCCACCGCAAAATTCAATATGAGGATCAACTCCGTACACTACATCTCTTAACCAAAATCAGACTTAACCCGATACCTAGACTCTCACTTTCAAATTATGACTTGGGTCATTCCCGCCTCCTTGCTATCTTAGAAGCCCGCCAGGAGCCGCTCTTTGTCCGGACCTCTTTGTCCCGGCGATCACTCCCCGCCCTCATCGGACACGGGTCGTTGCAGGTTGTCCTAAGCCATATTTCTACGGAGAGAGTCCCATTCCACACGACCCATATCATGCTTCATTATGGTTTATAGGTATCCCGTCACTGTCCCATACCAAGCTGACAGTTTATTAAGTCCAATCGTGATAAGCTCATGCATGCACATTCATCAACTTTCGTTTTAATACCACAAACACTGCACTTGCATGATTGTCCTTGTTACTCAACGTACCATAGTTGCTTCCGGATCAACTCTTATCCACAAAAGATCTCTAATTCCACCAATGACTGTCACGTCTCATAGATCAATTGCCTATGTTCTAGCATATTCTTCAAGTTGAGTCATTGACAAACCATAATCATAGGCATATAATCCAATCGACCCTTCACGCAAAAGCTATCCTCTATTAGCCTCAACCACATGTACAACCTCAAAATCCATACTTATGGCTCCTCAATTTCCTGTTTACTCACTTATAAACCTCAATAATATCATCACCCAAGTTTACCAATAAAACCAAACGATACTAGAACCATTAGAATACAATACAAGTTCAAGCCTATAATCCTCAAGATTCAAAAATCAATGCTTTATCCTAAGGGTCCTAGTATATAATCGTCCTCAAGTCATCACTCCTTATTACTCCAAGTCTCAATCTCATTTGATCGAGCGGACCTTGCTCTGATACCACTCCAAACGGGGATGTCACGACCCGAACCCCGCGAGCTCGTCGACATCCCACCTGGCCACGCTTATGTACAGTTCTCCAGGATCCAAAGGCCAACAAATTCATGCGGAAGCAAAAACGAATCCCCGTACAGAAACAATTAACATCTCGATGACTTGGGACGGTAAAACAAACTTATGTACATATATACATAATCGCTACAAACTCATCAGCCTAGGGCTTCGGGGCCACTTGTACAAGCCCGCGACCACCTATAACAAAAAGAGACGTGGTCAAAGCCCGCTACACAACCAAAATACAGCACTTTACAAAAGCCGAGAGGCCAACTATCCTAGGCCTCGTCCTCGCTATCCGGTACTATATCATCTCTCGTCTCCAACTCATCATCGTCAAGCTCGGGTGGCTGTCCCGCATCCGATGGCTCTACAACCTCCCCATCTTCTCCCGGTACCATGACCTCGGGAAATACCGAACCTTTGAGGCGGGTCATTCATACTTGAGGCAAAAGGTCCGAAAAACAACGAACCCACGACGGGGTGAGATAAAATCTCGATAGGAAAATCTCTAACCCTAGATCGGGTCGCTAGTGCCTCCAGGACACAAACTAGGCGAGCAACAATTTCCAACAACTCTTTCTTGCTCTACCCAAAAATTCCCCAATTAAATTCCAGAAAATTCCACTCTTTCTCTGAAAATTCTCACACATTCTCAAATATTCCACGATACTCCCCTCTCGGCATTTCACGCCTCGCCCGACAATAAAATATTCTACGTGCTCCAGGGCACGTTTTTAACACATCATGCCATAATATAAATATCCACATTACTCCGAAAATTTCTACGTTACTCCGGAAATATTCCACGTCACTCCAGAATATTCCACGTCACTTGTAATATTCCACGTTACTCCGTAAATATTCCACGTCCACCTCCAGAATATTCCACGTTACTCCACCGCCATCAAATAAGTTCATAACATTGAGCCTCGGACCTTTATGGAACACGGCTCTATACATATACCCGGGTCTCGGACACATAGGAATACGACCCACGGATCTCGGTCTCGGACACATAGGAACACGACCGGATCAAGTCTCGGACAATTAGTCGAACACGACTCACTTTGGTCTCGGACGACTTAATTGAACACGACTTTCTTACTTTCTTGGTCTCGGACAATCGGACGAATACGGCTCACTTTGGCCTCGAACGACTTGATTGAATACGACCCTCACATTTCCTCGGTCTCGAGACAATCGGACGAATACGGCTCACTTTGGCCTCGGACGACTTGATTGAATACGACCCTCACATTTCCTCGGTCTCGGACAATCGACGAATACGGCTCACTTTGGCCTCAGACGACTTGATTGAATACGACCCTTACATTTCCTCGGTCTCGGACAATCGGACGAATACGGCTCACTTTGGCCTCGGACGACTTGATTGAATACGACCCTTACATTTCCTCGGTCTCGGACAATCAGACGAATACGGCTCACTTTGGCCTCGACGACTTGATTGAATACGACCCTCACATTTACTCGGGAATAGATCGGGACCACGTGATTCACTCACGTTAGAGAATTAATAATTCGGGATCACCCGATTAATTCACACTAATCCAAATATTAATTCAGACTACCCGATCAATTAATCCTACCATAGTATCCAATCCACGTCATGCGACCATATTACGCTAACGTAGCAATTTATAAATCATGTGCCATTATAATTATACTAACGTGGAAATATATCACGGCCGAACAATAATAATTTTTCAACGTATAATTAATTCACGACCATAGTACTATACTATAATAATGTCACATTTAATTAGCACCGTGGCGTAACGACTTTATGTCACATAAAAGTAACTCTAGTTAATATTTAAACTAACCATGGTTCAAAAACTAACTAGAGTCAAATACTAACCTAACCATGATTAATAAATAGCATAAAGCAACCATAGTTGAACAAAAAGTAACTAGGGTTGGTAGGGTAACCATGGTCAAACTTTGACCAAACAAATATCCTCTTGCAATTACTATTCATTGCAAGAACAAGCATATCTCACCTCCATTTCTGCAATTTTCGTCCAACCCCTCCACAAGCTCCAATCCAACACTTTTCTTCATCAAAAATTCACAATTTCATGGTCTTTTAGCAACCTAACCACCTAATTTAGGTTTAGAAACAATCCTACCTCAAAAACTCGCAAAAACCTCCATTGAACGGTTGAGGAAAAGCTTGAACCAATCGGCGATTCCGGCGATCCTTGCACGGCCGGCGACGATCTAGCGACTCCAAGCGCTCCAAAGCGACACCAAAGAAGGCTTGAAGAATTTTCGGCAACGGAGGGTGAGAGAGAGGGTGTTCGGCCAAGTGAGGGAGAGGGAGAGTGAGGTAGAGAGAAAGTGAGCTAGAGAGAGAGAGAGAGTCTTTGGATAAAGAAGAAGAAGATGCCAATATAATAATTAATATAGGTTAATAATAATTAATTATGCTCCCAAAGTCAAGAGAAAAATAATTATCTCCCCTCATTGACTAGTCAATCTCGGCCAAAGGGGAAAATGGCCAAAATACCCTTAGTTTCAAGTGAAAAATGGGGTATTTTTCGAGGGCAAATGGGTCCTTTCCCATACCCAGTCCAAATCTACTTTTCCCGAACCCCTTTGGGGCAAACCGCGAAGGAATTGCACACGGGATGAGAAAACGTCCAAAATTTTATTTATTGAAACCCCCGAAGGTCCGACGTCAAATTCCGAAGCTTGATTCGCGATCAATCTCGATCAACAGAATTTTCAACGTATCTCAAACTAACGGGCGGCTTTTAGGAGTTACGCGTATCGACCCGTGATTAAAAATCACGTTTAAGAATTACTCGAGCCATGGCGACTTTGGTTGTCATTCAATTGCGAGGGTCAATTACTAGTCCCGATGGACACGATCGTTAGAAAATAATTTAGGGACGTTCGAAACCCATACGAGGTCAAACGGAATCACCCGTGATCCAAGCATAGGGTATTATCCAAATCGTTCCTTAATCATTCTAGGATCGGCCTATATTGGTCCAGAATATTCCCTCGACAATTTTCATGGCCAAAGAATCAATCCAGGGTCAAGTTCTTAGGTCCACGTACTTGATTTTCCTAGCTAGCCATTCCCATTTGGTTAGTCTGCTCGAGAGGGATCAACTCCGAGTGAGATTCGACCGAAATACATCAATGAGACCTTTCATTTATTCAAAGCTTCGAAAGTGGGTCGGGATTCGGGATGTCACACTCTCCAACCGATCTGTGTGCACAAGTTTTCCTGTTGTGCCCTAATTTTTCATAGTGTGTGCAATGATTTTGCGAAGTGCTACTACTCGAGCTTCTCCAGTCCATCTCATTTCGGATCCGTGATGCACGAGGCCTTCCTTTCTTCCGAATATGACTCGGGTCCGGCACTAATTGCAGCTCGTCGGGTTCAAGCTCGTAATGAAGATGGCCCAACGAATTAAACATATATTGATAGCACTGAAGAGTTTTATCTAAAGTATACCATTCATTTACGTACGGTTCGTAATCAATGCCATACGCTTGACATGCTGCAATTACTTGTGAACATGGGATTTTCATCCCTTGAAATTTCTCACATGTGCACGTTCGCAAGTCTAGGCGCACTATGTGTTTGTGGCCCCCCGAACCCCTAGATCTATCACGTCCAGTTGTCACTTCAAAAACCCCTCTATCAGAGTCGAAACATGTGACGGCATGCCTATTTGCTTTTTGATTGTTGTGCTCGAGCGTGGCACCCACAACTTGTGTATATTTCCACCGATTGTCTTTTCGCACCCTGTACATTGTTCTTCTCGTATCAAAATAGTGCACCAACCGATAGAATATCTTATCAACCGTGGCTGCTATTGGCGGACCACGGAAACCCTTCAACATCCCGTTGACCGATTCGACTAAATTTGTCGTCATCGATCCATATCTCCTCCCTTCATCATAAGCTTTTATCCATTTTTCTCTTGGAATCTGATCGCACCATGCAGCTGTGGCGGGATCAAACTCCCTAATTTGGCTAATGAATTGGTCGAACTTCCGCCATTGGTTCGCGTAAGCTGTATATTACAACATTAATTAGTACTTCGTACTCAAATTTTTGCATACATATTTTCCTGAAATTTACAAATTCGAGAATTTACCTTCCATCTAAACAAGGTTTTTGCCTTCGGCATTTTTGAAATGTTTATTGTAGTTGCTAGCAACGTATCGAATGCAATATCTATGATGGCCATGTGGAGAACGCCACCGTCTTGTCTCCATTGCTCATTGAATCCCGATATGTCCGTCCGATATTACACAAATATCATCTCTCCCGGTAACATATCTCCGCAACAAATTCATAAACCAAGTCCAATTTTCAACATTTTCTCGATGAACTACAGCAAATGCCAGCGGGAAAATATGATTATTTCCATCAAGTGAGGCCGCACAAAGGAGAGTACCTTGGTATTTTCCGTACAAAAATGTACCATCAACAAATATCACGGGACGACAACTTGCGAAGCCTTCAATCATCTGCTTGAAAGTCCAAAACATCCGGTTGAAAATCGTGCAGCCACGATCTAGGTTGATATGATCATCGATCACAAAATGCGAACATGGATTCCAGCTCTTCATTTCGATCATCCACGTCTTCAACCTATCATATGATTCATCCCAATCTCCAAATTGTTTGGCGATCGCCATTTGTTTGGCCTTCCGGGTTTTACGGTAAGTAGGTTCGAAGTGCAGCTTATCTCAAATCTCCGCCATCGGTGGCTTGATTTTGATATCTGGTTGGGCGGCAACCATTGCTTCTATCCGGCTGCAGAGGTACTTTTGGTCAAGGTGTCGATAATCCCATGACATTTGTAGAGAATCGCATGTATGTGGCCCATTATATTTACTTATTTTCCAAAACATGCCACCCGATTTAGCAATCGCGCGAAGCCTCCAACCACATGGTCCATTTGAATTGCCACACCTTATCACATATTCATCTTTCTTTGTCAAATAACTGCGAAAATTTTGATTTCTCCTAAGGGAGTACTCTTTTGCAGCCAACCGCATCGCATCCCGTGATGGAAACAACATGCCAACATCAAATTCTTTTGATGAATCAAATAACATACGGCCCAACTTGGCTCTTGTATCGTCTTGCATCATGTCAAAGTCGATCTCTGAATAAGGTGGTGGATGTACCAACAGCAAAATGGGATTGCTGCATTGGGTATTATAGTAAGCCTCCATATTGTCACATCCGACATCTTCTTCATCATTGTCATCGGAGTCCATCCAAGGATCATCTTTTTCATCACCATCATCATCATCATCATCATCATCATCATCATCATCATCATCAGCATTATCATCATTATGTACGATGCGATTATGCGGACCATCGTCATCTTCACCAACATTCGAACCTTCCTCCGCGACATCATGTCTCATTTCATATTCTGCTACGGTTGCATAAAACCGTAAAAACTCCATACCACCAGCATGAAGTGTAAATTGCTGGATCATCGTAATTGTAGCATCATCATGCACCTCCATAATGTCATATGTAACACAATTGCGTGTTACAACCGGATATCTATACACCACTATTCGAATATACTAATTTTTTGTTATATTCAATGCGCTCTCAATCGACACACGTAACTCATCAAATGTCGATATGTTTGCAATCCCGAACATGGTAGATTGTCCGCCTTCGTAATCAATTCCATATTCAGTTCGTACTATCGTACCTCCCTAGTGCATAATCACAAAAGATGTAGACAACATTCTGCTAAATAAATAAATTAGAAATTATTTCTAAACTACAATTTCGTAAATATTGTCTCGTATACGTTATCAAATTAACATTACCACTATCAATATATCAAATGAAATAAATGTCCTGGTATAGCCCTAAGGGCTTAAACGACATTTTGGGATTTTTTAAAAAAAAATTTGGAAGACAATTAGCTAGAAGGGCAAAATAGTCATTTTTTTTAAATTCGTCACCAAAATACCACTGAATCGGCCATGGCCAGTTGATTGTGGCCATTTCCTAATTTTTTTGGATTTTTTACAATTTTTTTGGAAGACAATTTAGAAAAGGGCTAAATCGTCATTTTTTACAATTCATCGGTCAAAATACCCCGAATCGGCCATGGCCAGTTGATTGTTGTCATTTCCTAATTTTTGGAATTTTTAAAAAAAAATTTGGAAGCCAATTTGCCAGAAGGGCAAAATCATCATTTTTTTTAAAGTCGTCGACCAAAATACCCCGAATCGTCCATGGCTAGTTGATTGTGGTCATTTCCTAATTTTTGGGATTTTTTACAATTTTTTTGGAAGACAATTTGCCAAAAGGGCAAAATCATCATTTTTTAAAATTATTCTGCCAAAATACCCTGAATCGGCCATGGCCGATTGATTGTGGCCATTTCCTAATTTTTGGGGTTTTTTAAAAAAAATTTGGGAGACAATTTGCCAGAAGGGCAAAATCGTCATTTTTTAAAAGTTGTTGGCCAAAATACCCTGAATCGTTTATAGCCAGTTGATTGTGGCCATTTCCTAATTTTGAGGATTTCTTACAATTTTTTTGGGATATAATTTGCCGTAAGGGCAAAATCGTCATTTTTTTAAGTCACCGCCAAAATAGTCTATGGCCAGTACATTGTGCCTATTTTCCTATTTTTTCAAATTTCTTAATATTTTTCCTTCATTTTTTTAAAGTTTCTATGATTTTTCTTTATTTTTAATCAATTTTGTATTTTCTAATTTTCTATTATTCGAATTTTGAAATTATTAAAAACATCTTTTTCGGACAGGGTCAAACCCCGCCCCGCTTCTCGGGCCATCTCGAACAACTCTTTTTTTTAATTTTCCCAAAAAATCAGTTTACACTCCTAAATTTATTTTTTAAATTTTTAAAATCGTCAAAATGAATATGGACATAGTTGCAAAAATGAGTCCTAAACATTTGTTTTTATGAGATTATGGTAATTCTTTTTATTTACCGCAACTCTTAAACATTATAACTATTCAGTGTACATATAATAATCAAATAAATAAAACAATACTTACGAAACCGCAAAAAATAACTATAACCGGGTTTACCTCAAACTATTGAGGGTAATCACGCACCGAATGTAGAGCTCAAATATCAAGAGGAAGCACCAAGTAAGAAGGTCGGCTTTGCTTTTGTCTCAACTTCTGCAAAAATAAAAAAGTCCCAATTTAATTTAAACATGACGAAAATATTTGCAATAAAATAAAAACACTAACATCAATAAAGGCACACGAGGAATGTATGTAGAAGAAAACAAGAAATGAGATTTTAAAGAGTCCGATTAAAACTTGGTCGGGATATTAAGAACAAATCTTGCCGAAGTTAATCAAAGCGAGGGGAGGGCTCCCAGCGGACTCCACACTCTGTTCATTTAATATCCAGATCATTTAAAATCAGAATTAAAGGCCACTAGTAGGAGGCACGGCACTTCAAATTATGGGGCTTACAAACGCCGTCGCTTATGGAACCGTTTGGGGGCTCTAAGAGTGCGAAAAGAGAAAAGCTCCTGCAGAAGAGGGAAACGCAATGCGAACGGAAGAAGAGCTTCTGTGGAGGAGGGGCGAAAAGAACAAGAGGTTTTGTGGAGGAGGCTTCTGCGGAGGAGGGATGAGCTTCTGTGGAGAGGAGAAATCAAATGGCCAAATGCATGTTTTCTTAGCAGAGAGCCTTCGGCTTTGCTTTAAGCAGAGCCGAAGGCTCAGTAGTGCTCGTGAAAGGTGCTGCAGGCACCTTTCACGTTGTCCGCCAACGCCTGATTAAAGGCGCTGGCACGGTAGGGGCCGGCGCACGGCTCCGCTCTCTACTCGCAAAAAGCAAGTAGAGAGCAGCAACTTTTACTCTCTGGCGCCGCTTGCTCGGCACTTTGAGTGCCGAGCAAGCGTCTGCTCGGCATTTATAATGCCTAGCGGATACCCGCTCGACATTTAGATCGTCATGCGGGTCCGCTCGGCACCAAGACTCGCAAGCGGACCCCAAAACGGTAAATATGTTTTTTTCCCTAATTTGGTAAATATTTTTTTTATGCAATTTGAAAAAAAGCCCCATCATCAATCTAGATTGCTACAACCCTCTCCAATCTGTTCTTGAGCCTTCCCAATCTTCTACTTCCTCATAGAAATGCAATTGCATCGGCCCTAAATGATCACTTCCTGTTTGCGCTTATGATTGCATGTTTATGTTTTTCCCGTGCTTTTTTTTGTATCCCCTATTGCGAATGAATGAATGAAGTTGATGTTATTTATATCTTACTCTTATTCATATGTTGTGCTTTTTGTTGTTAACAAAAAGGGAAGAGTTTTACAGGAATCTCGCAAAGATATAATAAGTGCTAGATAAAACATAATTCCCAAGGGAAGCATAGAAACATAGGGAGCCTAACCAAGAGACCAAAGATTCTCGCTGCAGATGTTTATCCTAAGACATCATGAACTGTGACTAAAAATCTCTATTGAAATATTTTCAAAATCAAAAGATCTTCTAAGTCGGTTCTTCTCCAGATTCATTTAATAAATCTTTTAGAAGAATCATATATCTGCGACTATACCTTATCACTGAAAAATCCTCAATGTAGGTCTTTACTTTATTGCACTCTCAAAACTCTATCTCACTTCACATATGCGGGATAGTTTTGTCATCATCAAAAAGGGGAAGATTGTTGGAGAAACATCTCATAAAATATTTTGATGATTTCCAAACTATCCTTTGGTATTTATTTTACCATTGGTGTGCAGATATTTTATCCGTGGCTAAGAATCACGTGATGACTATTGGGTAAAGATTGCGTAAAGTCTAAAGCATCTTCTTGAAAACTTCGACGGAGCACCATAAAAGATCCGGTCACCGATTATTGATATCGGACCTTGAAAGATCAAGTTTATAGAGTGGTTTAAATTCTAAACAGGCATATGTTCGCGAAAGAAAGGCCAAAGTAGCTGTTATTTGATGAGAAAGCCTGAAAGGATAACTCTGATAGCTATCGGGGAACTATTCCATGTTCCCGTCAGAGTAGCAAAAGTTGTCGGTGCAGAATTAAAGCTATGCACCTATTTCGGGAAAGACTAGTCTGACTTGAGAAAGCTCATAATAAGAAGTCCCATCAACCTCTAACAGCTCTTTTACTTCTCTAAAGACATTCAAATGGCTACATTACTGTGGCTTACAAAAGGAGACGATCATAAAGGTCCAAGGAAGTAACGAACACATTCTCAATCCAAAAATTGGTCTAGCATCTATTCTTATTGGAAAGCTTACCGTGATCAAAAGATCTTGTGATCATTTGTAGCCTTGTAATCGTGTAAAATCAAGTATACATCTTTGAGTAGTGAAGCTATATCAAGATAGTGTGAACTATCATGAGAAAAATCAGCTCATTATTTGTAACTTTGAGGTAGTTTACTAGTGCATTTCATTCCGTGTTGTGGTTGTTAGTTGTGTAGAGTGCATGTAAGCTTGGAATATAAGCCGAACCACAATATATATGGTGTGCTTGTTTTTCATTCAATCTTTACTCAACTTTGCACTCATATATCATTTGGTGGTCACTCGATCTTTTTCATATCACCTCTGGTTTTCCGCATAAATTGAAAAGGTTTCGAAACAACCTATTCACCCCCCTTTATATTGCATTGTTAGCCCAAACATTTTTTAGTCAATCCAAACTTGACCGACCCAACCCAACCATTTGACAAGTCTAAAGTAATTAACCCTCTATATATTATAATTAAGGTACGAATAATGGGAGGCTAATGTTGATTAGAATAGCCAAATTGATAACAATAATTTGGCAAATCAAACTAGTCGATAGGCCGGTCAACTTCCAAATATTGGAAGTGTATGGCCAGATGCTTTAGGGGTACTACCAAATGCAAATAATCCTACTGGGCCTACCATCTCAATTAATGTAAATAATCCGACAAGACCAACATCACAGTCTAGGGAGCAAGATGGCCAACTAAATCCACAATTAAACCCTGCACAGTTTGTTGAAGAAGTTCACCATTATTTAGGGTTAGACAAGGGTGTTATCATACATGTTCATAGGGAATCACATTCCAAATGGGTCGGTAATGAATCTTTTTCAAGAGGTTACAAAAATACACGATTTTACTAATTTTATTGGTGAAGATGAGGAATCGACAATCGAACATATAGTTTGATTTATAGTACAATGTGGAGAACTAAGGACAAATAAAATTTTCAAACTTATGTTATTTCATTTCTCTTTGTTGAAAACTATTTTTACTTGGTACACTAATTCAACACATAATTCAATGTATACTTAGGCAGAAATGGAAAAACAATTTCATTCTCAATTTATAGAATTTATTGAAATACTGGTCTCTGGTTTGGCCAGATTCTATCAAATATAATAATGACTCGATCAACCAACTTGTTGCTCGATTTAAGAAGGCTAAGAATAGATGTCATTCACTTTCAGTAAAAGAGTTCACGAATTTGGCTTTTGAAGGATCGAAATTCAATTGAAGAGAAAGATTCGAAGGCCATGACGTTATTGATTTATTTCAACTGCCGATGAGAGTATTTAAGTATAATCAATTGTTAAAAGATAAAGATAAAGGGCCATATCAACGCTTTACAAAAATGTAGTTTGATGGGAAATCATGAGTCGTAATATAAATCTAACCCGAATGAAAACATTAGAATATTAAATATGGCGGCAAAAATGATGTTCGACAATCCTTACGTTTGTCAATCCCCAAAACCTATCAATATAAAAGAAACAAAATTAGTTAGGGCTAAAGACACTCAAGTTTACTCTTTCGACGCTAGTAGGTTGGATGAAAACTTCGATTTACTCTTAAAAGATGTCTTAATAAAATTAAGAGAATACCAACTTATTTGGAGTAAAGAAGATTTAGCAAACAATAAAATGTTGCAAATGACATCACCTTGTTCAATAAAACAATTCAAGAGGCAATTTGATAGGGAAAAATCCAATTAACCGATTATTAGGGCTTAATTACATTACAAGTGCCAAAACTTGTGTACAGCGCTCACTTTAATGCCAAAACTTTCAAAACAAAAACTTAAGTGCCAAATTTTTTTAAAAACACTCACTTCGGTGTCAACTACGGCAAGCCACGTCAACTCAAATATTAATAAAAAAATAGCTCCCGTCGGATTTTCGGCAAGCCACGTCGGTTCAAATCGGAGCTTGTCTTGAAGTGATCATTTTTAAAAAAAGGTTGGCACTTAAGTGACCGTTTTAAAAAACAAATTAGCACTTAAGTGATCGTTTTGAATGTTTTGGCACTTAAGTGAGTGCCGTACACAAGTTTTGGCACTTGTAATGTATTTTAGCCCAATTATTAGTGAGCATATGATGGCACTCGATTATCTAATTTAAAATAATTAAATGATCGACGAATCATTCAATTATTTTATTATATGTATATGTTGACACCAAAAAATGATCAACCTTACCAAAAAAAAAAAATGATCAACTTTTGGTTGTCACCGAAAAGTGACAGACTTAATTGATAATAGTAGAATTTGATGAACAAAAGTCATCAATGAATAGAATAATCGACAACTTGAAGAGTATTGAGAATTCTTCAATAAAGTTATTGATGAGAACCTTCATCGGGGATGAAGTTATCGACATCGATATGTAACTACCGAGTAATAATATTTTTGGACATGCAACTTTTTGTAAGTAAGTGTTGGCAGATAATAGGAGATTGTATAAGTACTTGTAAACACCGATAGGATGAAGAAGTTTTTTTTTTCAGTAACCGTCGTATATAACCAATGGTAGATGTTTATAAATGCCTTAAGTGTACTCTTTGTAAAAGCACCTTTCATTCAATAAAAGAACTGAATGTTCTAGCGAATTCATCTTTTATCTTTACTTTCTTGTTATTTATATGGCTGGTCGCAATTGCCTCCAATCTCCATACATTTAAATCCATTATCATTTACTTTCCTAACAACTTTTTGTCAATTCACTAATCAATCCACTCACATTTTTTGGAAAAGTACCAAAAAAGTCCAAAACCTATTGTGTTTGTGCTCATTTAGTAAAATCTTTCAGCTATGCCAATTTAGTCATAAACATTTTCATATTTTGCCAATTGAGTCCATCTTGTAAATTTACGTCGAAAATCGCTGACATGGACGTTGATGATCCTACATTGCACGGCCAGTACTAACATTGATATTTTTAAATATTTTTTTATTTTAAATTTTTTTTTTCATCTTTTCGTTACTCTTTCATTTTTGTTTGAACTAACGGTCGACAACCCTCGTTGACGCTAGGCGAGTTGGACAAGGGCTGCTACGCCTTCGTCGATGGCTCGCAGTCCATCATTGTTGCTAACGAGGGTATCGCAGCCATTGCTCGATGCCCTAGCCCAGTAGCGATGAGGACGTGTGGCCTATAAGGGCCATGATGCCATCGCTTGTGTTCAGCCATATACGGCTAGCAATCTTTAACAACCCTCATTCCAAAAAAAACGTAAAGAAAAGAAAAGAAATTGTAAAAGTTATTAACAATTATAATAAAATTTACATGTCGGTGCCGCAGTACCATGTAGGATGGTTGTCATTCGCATCAGCAATTTATGGTCTAAATTGGTTGGATGTACTTAATTGACGAAATGTGAAAAGGTTTAAATCCTAAACGAATGATAACAATTTGGTTTCTTTGTTTTTCTATTTGCTGTTCTTGGAAATAGAAATCCATTTAGTAAAACAATTTCATTTTTTTATTTTTGGGGCAAATTTTTGGTCCAGAAATAGGCTTGAAACAAAAATGAGAAGTAAAAATTTTCTACTTTTCGATTTTTGAAATAGAAACAAAAATAAGAATTTTTTTCATCGTTCACCTCTCTCTCTCTCTCTCTCTCTCTCTCTCTCTCTCTCTCTCTCTCTCTCTCTCTCTCAAGGGTGCGGTCTTTCTCTTGTGTCCCTATTGCTAACCCCACCAAGCGGCCGGCAATCGTAGAAATTTTATGATATTATCAAACGAATTTCTATTTCGAGAACAGAAATTTTGTGTCACTATCAAAAGCGTCTCTCTGCTCCGAAACTCGTTCGGGAATAGAAACAAAAAATTATATTTCCAGTCGGAAATAGCTCTCGAGAACATAGTGGTTATCATTGGCGCCCTTACCCGGATCTGAGCAAGGGCCGCAAGCCGTCACAAAATGTGAAAAGATTGATGATTTAATTGGCATCATTAAAAAGTTTAAAACTGAATTGCACAAATACAATAAGTTTAAGATTGTTTTATTATTTTTTTCCGATCAAGAATCCCTCCTTTTATCTTGCGTGCTTTCTATGCAGCAAGCCATCGGGCTAATGCTTTTACGGATGATGGATTTCGCTAGGGAAGAAAATGGGTGGGGATTGGAATGGTTTGCAAGCTTTGTTCATGAATGAGTATCAATGTACGTATTTCGTCTATCGTCTAGCTCATCAACTTCAATTGACATTGGTTGCGGCTTCAAAAGAGGTCACTACAATTGGTCAAAATTCTTATCTTATTTGACTCTCTTTGTTAATTTGATTGCTTGTTCTTATGAAAGACATGATCAATGGAAGAATTACCAAAAAAGCTTAAACCTATTGCAATTGTGTCAATTCATTCTTAATTTTTTTTTTGTTAATTCAGTCATAAACTTTTTGCATTTGTGCCAATTCAATCCATCCAGACAATTTTGGCCAGGCTGCGACGACGTGACACTGCCAACACTAATGTGGATTTTTTTTAGTAATGTTTCAATAAATTTTTGAATTTTTATATTCTTTTCTTTTCTTTTCTTTAGTTTTTCCCAACCCTAAGGCCAGCGAGGGTTGCCGGCCGATCATTGTGGCAATGCCACGTCATAGCCAGCGGTGCTACGTCAACTCCGCAGCCTTCTTTGGGGAATTTTCAAAATTCTAAATTACCTAACCAACCATACTGGCAGTTACATATGATTATTATGTGCTAATTTAAACGTCAAAGCAAATTGTTACAAATGATTGTTCTTATTCTTTCCAAAAGCAAAATTGATGACTTATAACAATAAAAGCAAATTTTATGCACACATCCCCTCAATTCCTAATATCATGTCCTACTTTGAGAATCTCTTTTAATAGACAGCCTTTACTGTACTCTTGCTTGTCTGCTTGACGGAAAATTTTTCTAAGGAAATAAACGCTTTTGAGTTTTCATTTGAACGATAGGAATATCTACTTGTCATATGGTTATAATGTGTCTATGGAAGAAATTTTTCCACATCTATTGCTGTTTCGTAACAATTTCTCAACATAAGATTCTCCAAACAAATCGGTGCAACGCAAGGATCGTTAAACTAGTTTCGATTCAAACCCTCGCTTGAATCGCACACTGTTTGATTCTACGATTATTACATGATTAATTATAATACAAGTGTTTAGTCGATTGTTAAAGGCAGATTTAGTGGTCCCATTCTTGCTAATTACACAAAAAGAGATGAGGTGGTCCACTGAAATAGTAGTTACATATTGTTGAAGCTCCTGAGTATTCTTAGAGCACTTGTCTCTCCATTAATGCCCCGGTATGGCCTTGTGAGAAGCAAACTTCCACACGCACACAAAGGGAAATAGTGAAATCTTCAAGTGCAAGTCAAGACAACTCCTTTTTTCTTTTAGACAACTTTCAATCATATGCTTTTTATTATAAAATGAAGATACTAGTTGGTGCCCTCAATCATTTACACATTGATATGATGCAATTTAAATCCAAGTAAAACGATACAGGCTCTTTCTTAATTCTAAATAACGAGAGATGCCTTCTTTGTCCTTTTAGAATTGTTTTTGCTGCAATTTTCATCAAGTGGACTTAGATGCCACGCAAGCAATTGGGGTACCTTTTTGTCACAATTTAAGAGATTATCACCCTTCCAACTTGGATTGTGCTGATCTCATTTTACATCTTGAATTTCGTTAACCAAAAAGTATTAGTAAAAATGAATTTTAACGTTGCAAAGTAGCAATTTTTGAAATAAAATTTACAACATCTTCAACTCTTCCTGTAAAGTGTTTCCTTAGAAGATCCTTATTATTTTCTTTGAATAGGCCAAAATGTTGTTGATTACATGTAATAATATACTATAATATTAAGAGCTTTCTAATTGTAATCTCGCCCCTATTATATAGATTAATAAACAATATAAACTAGGCTTAATACCTTGAAAAAATTCATTTTCTTTATCGGTAAAAATCCCAAATTGGTATACTCATGACAAATTTATCTTGAATCGCTATATTTATAACAAATTTACCCTCCGTTATATTTTTGTTACATTTACCATCAAATTGTTGAGTTTGATAACATGTGACAGTTGACGGGTATACTACTAGTTTGGGATTTTTATCACAAATACATCAATTCGAAATTTTTTGTAGTATTAACCTGATTTAACGGGAACTAACGAAGAGTAAATTTATCACATGAGTACTAGTTTGGGGTATTTATTAGTCAAAAAATTTAGTTCAGGTAAATTTATCACAGATATAACAATTTGGAGTTTTTTATGGTCAAAAAAGTAGTTAGTTCGGAATAAACTTGTCACAAATGTAACAGTGTGGAATTTTTGGTGGTTAAAAAAGTAGTTTGGAGTAAATTTGTCATAAATGTACTAGTTTAGATTTTTTCGAGGTATTAACCCAATAAATTAAGAGTTCCGCCTTTACTTTGTCCAGAAGAGGTAAAACCAATATGAAGTGTGGTACAATTCAGCAAATAAGTTACAATAAAGTATACTTCTCATGCAACGTTGCTAGTCTATAGCTGCATAAAAGCGTGTGTACAAAAAGGGTAACTAATCAAATAAAGCTACGCCCTTTTTGTAGTAGAATATGGCGGTTTTCTCGAAGTAAGAACACTAGAAGTGCCATAACTTTTGTACGGCGTTCACTTGAATGCCATAACTTTTGTACGGCGTTCACTCGAGTGCCATAACTTTCAAAACGTTCACTTAAAGTCATAACTTTAAAAAATTGTTCACTTGAGTGCCATGTTGACGTGGACACACGAAAAAGGCGATGTGACAATAGGAAAGATAACGTGGCATGCGCGGAAAAGTTCTTGTAGTATTCATGTGAACGATTTTTGAAAGTTATAGCACTTAAGTAAACGTTTTAAAAGTTATGGCACTCAATTGAACGTTGTACACAAGTTATGGCACTTCTAGTGTACTTATCCCTAGTTTCCTCCGAACATAAGCCCTAAGGATAATCGGCTTCGGGAAGGTTCGATTCCCACCCTAGAACCAAGAACTAAATTAGAAGGGTTGCTTTCCGGTTTTGTGGAATTGGATATCAGACCGACCGGTCCAATCAATGTTCTCGGGTGAGGAGCCGGCGGTGATAAGTTTTCTTTTTCTTCCTATTCTCTGTAAGACTACAAGTATTTTCGCATAGTCTAAACTATCATTCTTTGGCATTTTGGATCTCTAATCAATGAAAATCTTAATGGAAAGACACTAAAGGCGTGGTAAAATATAATGAAGTATCATTAACTTGCTAAAAAAAACAGAATTGGTCGGATCGGAGCGGTTTGAGTGGTTCGATTTCACATATGGAGCTAGAAATCTTAACCAACATCACCGAATCAAAATTTTAGGAATCGGAAATCGGTTCGATTCGCACAAGAATCATCTAATTCGATCCGATTTCAATGCTCGCCGCTATTTTTTTGGTTGCTTTTAGTCGAAATAATTTTCGATTGCCAGCATGAAATAATGGTCCTCGATTTTGAACATTATTTTGGGTAGGCGCTGCAGTCTTCGGTCCCCCTATCTAGTCAGATAATTAACTCCTCGTCGTCGGAATAGGCACGAGCAAGATGCAAGGGACAGAGAGACAGAGAGAGGGACAACTCACGGCATCCCGTGACAACAGCAACCAAAAATAAAACTTGTTATTTATAGCTGCCCTCTCTTCGGACCAAAAATCCGAAAAAGAAAAATCTGTCCTCGTTTTTTCAAAATTTAAATCCGTGCAGGAACCGGGACTGTCTCTTGCAGAATGATGGAACAATACTTATTAAATGACAGTAACTTAAAGAAAAGAAGAATAAAGTTATTTCTTTTATTTTCGAAAAATAAATAATTAAAAATATTTTACGTTAAAAATGACCACATGTATGACTTATAAATGAGAGGTCAAGAAACTCGAGTATCAAGAAAAAAATTGATAAATAAAATATATTTTCATCGTTTATGAAAATGATTAAGTTTAATTTATATTTTTCATATATTAATTATTTCAAGCGATTGAAACGATATTTTCTAAATTATTTATTTTTTGTGAAACAAACAAAGTTTTTCGAGAGTAATAAGCCTTTCCCTAAATTTATTTAATTCACCCAAGTCAAACTCATTTTTATAATGTGAATCTTATCATTCTTTTTATTTTTTTATTGTGATGGATGTATTTATCAACTATATCAAGTCAAATATGAAACAAATCTTGGAAGAATGATAAGATTTATCGAAAACTGATTACGCAATCAACCTGTTGAATATCACCTCGTTTAGAAAATTATTAAATATGATTTTATTTTTTCATCGACTAATATGATGATCTTTTACATGATAAATAACACGAGATGAGAGGTTGATGACAAGACAAAACCACTCCGAGGGTTGTCGTTTGGTGGTGAACTCACGTGGATTACAAGACATTCCTCTTGAAGGAAGGAGAAGCTGCTTCTCCTTCTGAGTTTATCCGACCAGGCGTTTCACATTTCTTGAAGAAGATGACACCCTTCAACAAAGAAGAAAGGAGGTTGGTTCCCATCTCTCTCTCTCTCTCTCTCTCTCTCTCGTTAATTTTGGGTTATGAATTGCTGTTCTGCATACAGTATCACAGAAACTAGAGAAATGGAGGAGGGTTTGAGAACAGTGGAGTGCCTCAGAGGAAGACTCCTTGCAGAGAGACAGGCTTCCAGATTTGCTAGAGAACAAGCTCAGCTCATGGCCAACAAGGTCTCTTCTTCCCACTTTCTTTGCCTTTAGTTTTTCCACCTTCTTGCTCCTTCTACCGAGTTTAAACTACACACTGCTCGAGATTTGTTGGGTTTGCCCTTCGTCCCCTTAATTTTCAGTTTTCCTCCGACTGTCACAGTTGGTGGAACTAGAGAACCAGCTGCGAGAAGAGACCCAAATGACGGCGAAAACAGAGAAGAAGCTCGAGTTCCTGAAGAAGAAGCTCGAGACCCTGCTAATCTCACCCGCATTGCACGAACCAGAGCAATCCAGCATCTGCGGAACCGGCATCGTTTCCACCGATTCGTCTTCCACAGTCACTATCGCCTCCGAACCCAAAATTACTGAAGAAGCCGAGGTAGAATCTAAGTCCCGTTTCGAGAACAACGGCGCATCGCCCCATCTGGAGCTTAATGCGTCTAAAAGAACTCTCGCCGGAGATAAGCGCGATTCCGACGCCAGAGATTTTTCCTGTGAGAAATCGGGCCACGCATTCAACGAATTCAAGACAGATAGCCATAGGTAAAACCATTCCATTCGATTCGATTCAAGCGGCCAACTCTTTTTACTTTCTTCTTTCACTCTAATGCGTTCATCTACCTATTTTCAATCTGGGTTTTGCTTGTCTCGATCAAATTTGATTCCTTTTTCCCAAATCTTTGTTCTTCAGCTGTACAAGCACGAGGAATTCGGTGACGGAGAACGAGAACAGTTCTGACTATGCTGATCAGGTGGACGATTCACTAGCGTTAGTTCCAGTCACTTTGGCAGAAGCAGAGCCAGAGAGCAAAGAGCTGAATGCGAAGATGATGATAATGAGTGCGAGCGTCAGTGAAGTGCTCGACGCGCTGAGGCATGCCAGAGAAAGCATTCGGAGATCAATGGAGAAGCGAAGCTGCATGATTAGAGTCGGCCCACCTCCTCAAGCTGCCCAGCTCTGTTAACGATTTCATGTTTGTTTAGATGGCGATAGACCCTTAATTGATAGTCTAGTGTAGTCTCTGTTTCCTTTTCCTTTTGGTGATTACTTGAGGTGGGAGGAAATGTCAGCGAAGTGATTTCGTTTGGTTGTAGATGATGCGTTTGAAAAAAAAAAGAACAAAAAATTTACGTTGCAATGTCCTGTGGGGTTTGTCTTACCACAGATCGCCTCCGCTTATTAGATGAGGAAGATAAAAAACATGAACTGCTTCAATCGATCACCAACCACACGAATATGCACAGTTGGTTTTTCCTTGTGCCATCTAGACCTGTAAAACAGGTGGGTCGGCTCTAAACATGGCCACGGGCCGATTTGGGCTCGGAATCGGCCCGTGGAAGAACTAGAACCGGCTCGTTGACCGGGACCGGCGGTTTCGAACTAGAACTAGCCCAACTCCTCATAGGTCGATTCCAAACAGGCCAAAAAAAAAATTAGGGAAAGAGTCGTTGCTCTTTCCCTCTCCCCCGGGCCCCACCCCGGAATCGGAACCACCCCTTCAAGGGCCAGTTCCAGTTCCATAGTGGCCAAGAACCGGAATCGACGGTTCACGGCTCGTGGCCATGCCTGGTCAGATCGGGTATGAGCCGAGTCGAAAATTATCCTATCCAAATTGATTTATTTAACTCATTTCGATTCATTTTCAAGTGATACAAATATAATGACCCGATATATACCCAATCCATATTACTTAAACACTTTCATGTTTTGCCCAATTTAAGAAAACTTGTTTCTTGTACTTTTTTAGAAAAAAATATATTATTAAAACACTTCCATGTGGATAATTTTTATAATTTTTTTGAAAAATTTGATTTTTTTTATATTTTATTTTCCTTTGCAAAATCCATAGAGGGTTGTGAAGCCCTTTCCAGCAATGAGCAAAGGTTGCAAAGTCGATCATTTAAAAATTAAATTAAAAATTAGAAAAAATTAAAAATTGAACATATATATAATATAAAAACTGTTAAAAAGAATGACCTCTTATGAATGGGTTGACTCAACCAGTAACATTTGAGCCAATTAAGATATGAATTGTTTTCTAAACTTACATTTCCAATTTTCTAATTATTACGTCCATAAACTCTACTAATATGGCACCGCATAACGACATGATTTCATGTGCAAGGATTAAAAAAAATGCTTAAAAGAGTTGTGAAGGTTTGGAAAATATTGAAAATGCCAGCTAGGATTATCCGTTTACTTCAAGTTAATGAAAAAACTCGAGTGCATCAAAATGAAACAAGATTTTGCTTAGTAGGATGGTATAACTCTTCATTGTGCAATCGTGATACAAGTCATATTAATATAAAGGCGTTAGACTTGACATCGTTTCCTCATTAAGTGGGACTTTTGCTTTCTCGTATTCCAGGCCAAAATCGCATATGACACTTTTTAGTATTGTATGGCCTTTTACCAGAAAGCACAATGTTTAGTCATACTCAAGGCCAATCGTGGTATCCTTTTTCCTTTTCTAAGCATTACATAGACATTTTGCCGAGGCATGTTAGGGATAATACATAAGCAACCAAGGAGAAAAAAATGCCATACCAAATTGACATGGTTTGGTTGATTAAAACTACATCCATAGGAAAAAAAATCGGAGATTTAATTATATGTGGAAATAATGAATATTAAAAATCATGCTTGAATTCTCACGAAATCTCAGAGTGTTTCTCAACCCCAATTATACGTCGATGTCCGTCAAGTGTATTTCTAACAATTCTCACTAAGAACACAAGTGGAGAGAACCTAAATATTTTCTTTGATGGCCAGGAAGTGTAACTTCCAGTAAAATTGCAGAAATATCCATTAAACAGTAATTGAAATTCGGTTTACTCAGTTTCCTAGGCATTATGATCCCCGCACTCGGCACAAATGACCAATAGCCTGGCCATTCCAGGCCAGTGGTGGTAGCCTAGGCGTCCGCTCGGCCGGGACATCCAACTTCTTAAAAACACCGCTTAAGGTTTGAAACTGAACTCTCAATTGCCCGAACCTTTCACGAACCCGTCTTCTGTTTGTCACGATAGATCCTCGGCAAAAAATTCGAAACATAATTTTGAGAGCAACAACACAATAGTCATGCCAACCAGACAGAGAGGGAGACGAAAACAATATGTGTTTAAAAGTGGTTTCCATGTTCAACTTACCAAAACTAGAGTCTCATTGCGTGGTAAGTTTTCATCTGGCTTGAAATGGTAACCCACAACCATGTCGGTCGAATGTGAAGCAAATGATGACAGAGAGCATGTGAAGTGGGGTTGGGAGTTTCTTTTTGGTACTATCGCCAGGGCCAAAGGGCTTGGACAAATGCACTTTTGCTCTCTGTCTAGTCCCTACGGTTGTCCCTGATTGTGACTGAACACTGCCATGGGAGTTTGCTGTTTGGCTGAGTAAAGCACAGCAATCTAGTGGTGGTCACGGATCGAATTGGGCCCGGAACCGGCCCGGATCAAACTCATAACCGGCCTATTGATCGGGCTGCCGGTTCCAAACCGGAACCGGCCCGTCCCATATGGGCCGGTTACGGGTCCATGTTACGTGGAACCGGCTTTATAGCCGTTTGAAAAAAGAATAAAATAAAATAAAAAGTGGGGGCTCTTTCCCCGATCATTGCAAGGCAACGGCTATTTCCCCCACTTTTTTTTCTTTTTTAATTAATTTATTAATTATATCGTAACTATTATAAATATCACTTTCCATTTTTTATTTTTTCTCATAATTTCTTTCAAATTCCCTCAATTCTCTCAATCTGCTCAATTCTCTCAATTTTCTCAATTTTTTGAATCCGCTTTTCGCTCAATTCTCTCAAAAAGTGGCAAGTGGAAGCAAAGCTAGTGATAGAGAAAAGAACCCGATGGAAGAATCTGATTATCCTCATGATTCTCGTGATTTTGCTTATTGGAGAGACAATGTTGATGATATCAACATTATTCCCAACATCAAGCACGTCCTAACGTAAGAAAGTCTTTATCCTCCTATCGGTATCGAAGAAATGTCAACAATAAAGGAGCTGGAACAGGAGGTTACATCTGACAAATAGGAACACTTCACGACGGAACATTTAGGCGAAAACAAGTATTAGGTAATGTGTAAATATTGTGGGGCAACATACAACTTCACAAGTGGAGGCGGCAATAGAACATTTAAACGGCATCTAAGGTCGAAACATTCAACGCAAGTGGGGATTGACACCAGGCAACAATAAATTTTGAGTACGTCAATCCTAACACTCCTCTTTATTTCGTTACGGTGACAAAGTTTATAAAGAAGAATTAGCTAGATGTGTTGCTATTGAACGTTTATCTTTTTAATTTTGGTGAAATTTTTGGTGTTAATCATTTTATACAAACTGCATGTACTCCACAAGCAAAATCTATTTCGAGAAATACGCTTAAATGTCAACTTTTTGATCTTTTAAAAGGGAAAATTAAGTTTTAAAAAAATTATGAATTTTAATGGACGTGTGCATAAATAGGTAGCAACATTTGAAGTAATCCTTGGCAAATTCATTCTTATAGGGGTATTACATGTCATTGCATAGATGATGATTGGAACATTAAAAAAAAAGTTATTGCATTTCGAGTTTTTGATGATAAGAATACGACAAATAATATTTATAGAATAATTAGACAAGTTTTAGAAGAATATTTTTTGCTTGATAAAATTTTTTCAATTGGTTTTGATAATACCGCAGCAAATACCGATTCAATTCCCGAGTTAGAAAAGATTTGTAAACCCGTTTTTGGTAGATAATTTTTTCACATTTGATGTACTTGTCATGTTTTAAATTTATGTGTACAAAATAATTTAAAAACTCTTGATATTTTTCCCACCTCAATGAGAACAACAATTCAATTTTTATGGAAACATCCCCAAATTATGAAAGAATGAAGCAGATTTTGTAAAGCAAATAGAAGAAGACCAAAATGATTTTCAAGAGATGTTCCAACTAGTTGGAATTCTATATACAAGTTTCTTAATCAATCTTTTGAATATAAAGATTTAGTATATGCATTTATTTCGAATAATGTTTCTCAAATTAATTTATTCCCCCAAGAGTGGGATATTCGCAAAAAAAAACAAATTAGATTTTTTAAAAGTTTTTAATGATGCAACTTATACTTTATCCGGTATTTGTTATCCTACAACATATTTATTTTTAATAGAGTGTATTAATATGACTAGTTTTTTTGAAGAAAATGAAAAAGATGATCAATTGTGTCCAACTATTATAGCAATGCGAACAAATGGCTACATTATTATACCGAAATTCCTCTTATTTATTTGGTTGCTTCTGTTTTCGATCCACGTATCAAATTAGATGGTTTGGGTGATTATTTGACTATATATTATGAATGTTTACATTTGATTGATATGGTAAATGTTAGAGCTATACAAACAATGGTTAAAAATGCAATAGTAGAATTGTATAATGAATTTTGTAGTAAATATAATCTAGGTGATAGTGGATCTTCCCAACATAGTGAGATACAAAACAGGAACGTAGGTAAAATTAGTACGGGACACAAACTTTAATAAATAGGCAAAAAAAAATAAAAGGGAGCAATATGAAATATTTAACCTTTTTTTTTTAGTTTGATGAATCCGAAGGTGGCACAAATTTCACAATTCTAGATTGATGGAAGAGGCATTCAACCCAATTATCAATTCTCGCTCTCATTGCGGGACGGGTTTAGCAACCCATTGTTCAACATATATGGTTGAACAAGCATTTAGCGTTGGAGATAATATTTTGGACAACCAACGTTCAAGATTAGCTCCCAATTCGGAGGAGGCTCAAGCTTGTATTGATGATTGGACAATGGCTCAATATTGACAACAAGAGATGAATCACAGTAATGAAGCCGAATTCTTCGATGATGGAGATACCACTACCACGGGTACCAATGCAGAAACAAGTAGCGATGATTGATAATGATGTAAGTATGAGGTTATCAAAGGTAAAAGATCTACATGGGTTTTGATTCTTCTATTCCCAAAAAGATATGTAGGCGCTTAATGATAATTCGTTAAGTTCAAACCCCTTCCTTTCTCTTTTTTCCCTCCTCAAATTTGATTACAATTTGTATTTGATAATTTATTATTTCATAATTTCATAGTTTATTATTTTTTTAATTTCATAATTCATTATTTAAAAATTAAATTTAAAAATCGGAACCGGAATCGGTGGTTCCATTTTCGGTTTTGAACCGGAATCGGGCCTTGAACCGGCCTGGAACCGCTGGTTCAAAATCGGAACTGGAACCGCCCCTTAAGGTTCCGGTTCCGGTTCACCCATGGCCACGAATCGGAACCACCGGTTCCAGCCCATGGCCATCTCTACAACAATTGGATTAAGAGTGCTTAGTTTGTTCGAATGATTTCCATGAACTAGCTTCTTGCTCTCTCAATCTCACCATTTGAAGCTCTGTTGCATCGATCAAACGTGCTGTTGCTTAATCTCACGTTTTAAATTTTTCTTTCGTGGTACGTAGTCTCAATGTATGGTAGAGAGAGTTTCACCTCATCCTTTTCGTTTTAAATTGTTCTCTCAGTGATAGTATTGTTGGAAATGAAAGAGAGTTTCACCTCATCCTTTTTGTTGGTGGCAAGTCTAAGTGGAAGTGAATAACAGATGACCTATTGGTTTAGATGTCCTCATGGTCTTGGTTCAAACTTGAGTAAAATCCTAAATGCACCGTACCAATGTAGGAGAGGCGTGCCCATGGAGGTGTGTGGAAGTTGGCCCGAGCACTACCTGATCCACTTTCTCAATAACGATGTGCATGAGCTGCATGCGCAATGCTCTCTTACTTTCACTATCATTAACCGAACAAAAATTTGTTAACATCAGAAACTAAAATGTCCAACATAGGTTTCGGTAGGTACTCAATTTTCATGTTCACCTATACTTTTAAAGGATCTAGACATGGATCTTTCTAGTATCGACGAACCTCTCGAAAACAATCTGTTAACTATCCTATGAGGAAATTAAAATGATATATATGTGAAGGTAAAATTAAGCTTCCTGGAAAGCAGCACCTTGATTGCATGTAGTTCGATTTATTATACATGCAAAACGCTCAATGAGTTACACAAAAATAATCATCATTTTCATTTTCTTCAATCATCAAGATAGTTCTACCTTTCTATTCCTAAATAATCTTTTTTTCTAGATGTCTATTTGAACATTTTTATATTTTAAGATTATCTGGTAACCTGCTTCTGCGTAAAATTTCTCACAACACTTTTTATCTACCTACTCCAACCAAGTCTTGATGCAAACCTCCTCTTATAGACACAGCTTCACCAATCTCCTCGAATGGTTCCCGGGTGGTTCGGTTCACAATATTTGGAAATAGGAATCGAACTGGACCGGTTCGGCCCGATTCCCAACTGGGCCAATAGAATGAGTTGCATGTTCCTTTTTTTAATGATTTTTTCAGTATATTCTCTCTTTTTGCTCTTTCTGCTCTTTTTTTCCATTCAATGTGTTATGCATCTACTTATTTCCTTCCAGAGGTGACATTTTCTTTGTGGGTTTCTTCTGTAAACCAACCATGAATTTCCTGAAATTGCTAGACCACACACCTTGTACTGCGCATAGTTTAGCAAGCTTAGCTTAGCACTTAGCAGAACAAATTCGTCAGCATTTGATCTAATTTGATGCTTGAGATGGTACATTTGAAACAAAAGCAGCTTAATTATGAATTCCCCCACCCCACCAAAAAAAAAATGGAGAGCAGCTTGATACCAAGTATAGCCACCCAATCAATCCGCAGGTCTTGGAAGAAATTGAATGAATTGTCCCACTCAGGCAAAACAACAACCACCACCACACAAAAAAAAAAAAAAAAAAAAGCGATCCAGTCTAACGATCTGGGTGGGCGGATCCACCCATGAAACCGGAAACCGGATTGAAAATTGCTGGTTCCAATTTTTCGGAACCGAGAATCAAACCAGTTCCTCCGAAAACCGACAAGTTCAAACAGTTCCTTTTGCTCACACCTACTCTTCATCGTATTTATTTAGGTCTATTAATCATGGAAATAAGAAAAAAATCATGCAACGACAAATAATGTGATAAAGCAATGTCTGTCTCCTTGCAAGATACGATGAACACAGCACTACTTTCGGAGCATCAAAAACCAAGGAATCAGTTCATGGTTGCCCTTTTCATTTATTGGATGATTTAATTATTAAAAATAATTTCGACACATCTGAGCCTGATGTGTATTTAAGTGAAGAACTGCACTCTCTTATCAAGTTATCATGAACCAAATATCGTTGTAAAGAAAGAGACATTTATCTGATTATCTCTAAATGCCAAATGGCCATAATTATCCCGAAGGCTGATCTTGCGTGGTAACTATATAAATAAAACTGCGTGTCTGGTTCGAGTATCTGAGCGAGCTGGAGATCTGAAGATCGCTTTGGAGTTCATAGTTTATGCTCCGACCCGCGGCTCCTGGATATGTATAGCTGTTCCCGACAGGCTAGCCTCGAGCTCATCAAGTTCATTAGCATCCAGCTCGTCAGCGTCCTCGTTCTGAAGGACTTCACCATCGCCAACTTCCATCGATGAGGCGCTAGATCCATCTCCTGCCGAACTGCCATCCACCTGAAATTTTACAAGACATTATATGGCATGAATGGACTGCATAATGGAGATCAAGCACCAGATTTGACAAAGTTAACCAAGTGAAAGCCATCACCATGTTCAAACTATAGTGCAAAAGAGAGAAAAAAAATTAATGGACAACATTTTCTTTGGGTCTCATAAGCAGGGAGAGCTCTTGCCAAGAACAAGAAATGTCAGGCATTCACAAGCAAGATGGACATTAAGTTTCTAGGAAACTCCATTAAACAGATGGGTTCAAATGAAAACTCGCACCTGCTTTTTCATGATGCGAGATTGTTCCTCTCTCAATTGCTTTTCACATGCCTCAACATCATCGACAAACAAGCTTGAATCGGACAGGAATAGCTCGCGGCCGCTGAGAAGCATACAGAAAAATTCCCGCGAAATTAGAAGTCAGAATATCTCGCTCTTCAATCCGACACAAAACAGACACAGGCTGCACGACAGGTGATTTGCATCTGGTTACTACACCTGCCTGGATACAGCAGAAGAAAGTATAGTACCTCATTCGGTCATTCTTAGCCCTCTCTTCTATAAGTGCCGCTGACCGAGCGTCTCTCTCTGCAATCTTCTTCTTCTTCCATATCGCGAACAATTCGGGAGTCAGAGGAGTCAGAGTAGCCAATTTGGCACGCTGCAACCCCAAAACAGATTCCCATTGAGCACAACATGCCGGTATCAGATGAACACGAAGTTATCGATGGCCACTGCTTCAGTGCCGGCAAACTCAAGTCCATAGGAAAACACAGGGCAGATCGAACCGGATGAGCCCAGAAATTGACTGACTTACCTGATTCTCGATTTCTTCCTCGAGGGGCGTCTTTTCGCGCTCTTCTTCGAGCAAAGCTTTCATTTGGGATTTCAGGACATATCCAGGAGGAAGTGCATGCCGGTAATGGCAGTCTTTCCCACCATTTGGACAGACCCAGAACCAACCATACTGATTCTTCTCCACTGCTTCCAAAAAGTACTTGCACACCTTCGCATGTCACAGGAAGAAAGAACAAGAAGTCATAATCTAACAAGACCGACGACAGAGTCAAGAGCTCATTTGCTTCCTTCTGTTATACATACACGATTCCAGCTCTTTTAGGCAAATTACTACATGCCTGCGACCATTTTCCAGAACTTGATATCCTAAGAAAAAACCGATGAAAACCTGATCTTTGGAACCCCAAAGAACTGAGCTCAACACATTGATACAGAGCAGACATTCTGTATATTCGTGCTCAGAGAAAGCGATTGTACCTAGAATCATGTTACTCGACAAAGAATTAATGAAATGCTTACGATGTCAGTGGGCTTATTCTGCTTATACTCCTTGTTCTTAGACTCGACGACCTTCTCCAAAGTCTCCTGATCCCACTCCTCCATTGTACCTGAAGTCAAGGAGATAAAATCGGAACATTTGCTACAAATTACACACGATAAGCAAATACTAGCAACAGTTAAATTAAGCTAAGCTTGTGATGACAATACTGATCACAAGGAAACGAGAAGTCGGCCGGTACCATCGTCCCGTTTGTCGCTGTAAAGATCGATCTTTTCTCCTTTGCGCTGAACATTCAAATCGTGAGAGAATTTGCACTTGAAACCTTTAGCACACTGCCCTGCCTTGTAGAACTCGCACACGATGGACTTGGGATCGACACCTGATCAACCCTCCAATCATTACTGAATCTGTTTGAACTCTTTCACGCTTCGTAGCGAAAAAGATACAAAGGCGCGAGAAAAAGCCGAGAGATATTACCGACAGGCACCTTGGGCTGGCTCACGGCAATCTTAAACAAGTCGTTTAGCTCCTTATCTTTCGCCTTACCCTCTTCCTTCTTCTTCTGAAATCATAAAAAAAAAATATATATTTCCTCCGCTTTTCGTGGAAACTGATGCAAGAACTCACTCGAACCTATCAAACCTATGCTTCTATCCGATCGTAACTAGCAACCTAAGCTATTATTAGTGTGCAAAACGTAAGTGGTCACAAACAAATTAAGGCCTTTTGTCATATCAAACACCATTTTTAGCTCCTCGTCTATGTTGCATCGACCTATTTTCCTGAGAAAACCAGAGTTACGAAAGCGGAAACACTTAGAAGAAGGTTGACGATCGGACCTTCGCGGCGTTCTTGGAAGGATCGGTCTTGGGCTGCACGGACTGCTGGAGGGTCTGCACGTACTTCTGGACGTTCTTGCTCTTGTTCTTGTTCTTGAGCCCGAAGGTCTTGTCCTCGACCATCTTCTGCTTCTTCGCCACGTCGGTTTTCTTCGCGGCCTGCTTCGGCGGCATCCCTTGATCGCGTCCGCATCAATCGACCCGAGGATTCCTAGGAATCAGCTTCTGCTCACGAGGTCCAGTTTGGCGAGGCTTTCTCCGATGGAGTGTCTACGAAAGGGCAGAGGAGAGGAGGAGCCGTGAAGGAGTGATCCGTTTATGAACTTTTGAACGGTATCCAGAAGCTACGCGTGAGGAGTGTTGTGTTGGCAGTTTCAAATTACCGAACCTGCCATTACAACTTTCCACGTGGCAGATTTTGTAAGGGACTGGGTGGGCCCCACGAGCGTTTTTCCTTGTCAAAGGTTTCGATAAGCAGTTTGGTTTATGCTCCCCGCCCCTGCAAGGTGGCGCATATTCGTTGCGCCAGTTGCACTTTCCATTGATGTCTCAATCGATTAATGCCGGAAGAATTGTCCACGAAGTTCTAAAGAATTCAATATTTATACCTTTTAATTTTATCAATTAAATCATTAACATTATCACATTTTGTCAATTAAATTCAACTTATCAATTTTAGCCATAAATCGTTGAAGTAAACATCGGCTTTTCTACGTGATATGATCGACATTGACATAAACAATTTTTAATAATATGTTATTAGTTCATTTTTATACTTTTTATTTTATTGATCTTTTTTTCTTTTTCTTTCTTCTCAATTTCTTAATTTTTTGGTTCAAAGGGCCGGCGGCCCATTGGCAAGGACCACCAAGTCCTCACTGGCCACAACGATATATACTATCAATAATTCAAGCAACTATGAACCAAAATTTGAACTCTAAAGTCCGAATTGCTATCTGTTGAATTAATCTCGAGTATCCCCGAACAAATTAGCCATTAATCCACGAAATCTTCAAGTCTCTCCAATCATAATCAATCAGCTTGTGTAAAATCTCCCGTAAAAGTTCTAAGTGGTATATGCATCAATCTTTGATTTCAATCTATTAAATGTAATCACATGATTGTTAAGTCATATGGGTCTATCACAATATATTAATATCGATAACATCTATTAGTTGGATCTTATACATTTCGGATTTACACAAAGTTGATCTACATATGGAAATTTTCTTATGTGAACTTCTCATTTCTTGTAGGATCCAAAGTTGGGTTAGGGAAAGATTGGAGTGATTAGCTTCGCGGGGCGCGGTAAGGATAAGACCAATAGAGACTTCACAAGCAGTCATTGGGTGTGGGTTTCTACAAGGGCACGAATGACGTGAGAGAGGAGACTCGCGATCCCCGAGAGAGAGAGAGACCGCACGCAAGAGAGATGAAATGATCAATGAGAAGAATTTTTATTTCTTTTTCTGTTCCATAAACAGAAAAGTAGAAAATTCGTACTTCTTATTTCCGTTCCAAATAATAAAAAAAATGAAATTACATTACCGAACGAATTTCTGTTCCAAACTTGTTCCTCGGAACAGAAAGTAGAAAAACAGGAAAATAGAATTATTGTCGTGCATGTCACAAGTCACCCGATCGAATAACTCTCTAGAATATCCATTTTTCTATAATCATGATTCGGCATTCATTCAAAGAATTACTTCAGGGACTTCACAGTTGGTTTCCACATTTAGCAAGTTTATTTCGTATATGAGCTCACCTATATAACATAATTCATAACAACTCTTAGAATACATGAATTAATTCATAAGCACATTGAAAGTTTCATCAACTTTAAGCTATTACGTTTTAAAGAGAATTGCAAATGGTGAGTTGCCTACTTTATCCCCCCTTTTTTTTTTTTTTTTTTGTGCGTAAATACCTAAGATTCGTCTTAATAGATTCATGAGGAAAAGGTGATTCCGCTTGATCGGTTATGTGCAAGAGACTCCTCTTTGGTGGAGGTTATGAACTTGATCGTTAACTTGGACTTTTACTCTTGACGTGAGCCTCAAACAGTGGGCTTTCAATGTCAAGTGACTGTTTCACTCATATGTTAATTGATTAACAAGCCATAGTAGTTTTAGGAATATTACTACAAAGTTTATGAACCTATTATATTATATGAATGTCAATTCAATCACAATTCAATCAAAAAAATTCAATCATAAATTTTTTAATTTGACCAGTTTAATCCTAAACCTTTTGACTATTTGGCGACGTAGTCCTTCCGACTAAAATTGGCCTGAAATTGCAGATAACATAAATTAGTTTTTATAAAAAAAAAAAATTACTGCTCTAAATTGGCCACCTGCGATGGCCCTCATGGGACCTTTTTGAGAAGTGATTAGTAAGAAGGAAAAAAAAGACAACAAAAATATAAAATTTCATAAAAAGTTCATGAGTTCTAAAAAATTTGTGAATATCATTCACGTCGGTATTGGCCGTGCCACGTCGTACAATTGGTTGCCACATCAATAATTTCCAACCAATTTTGATCGGAAAGACTACATTGACAAATTTTTTAAAAGGTTTAGGACTAACTTGATTAAATTAAAAAGTTTGGGACTTAATTGGTTGGCGTACAGTAAGTTTAAGATTTTTTTTTTTCTTTTTACAGTTATCCCTAGAAAATAAACCAATGAACTTAGTATTGCTTTTTGCCGGTTGCTACTGCATGGACTAGCAAATGAAGCATACACCGCCACGGTAAACCAAAATTTATACAAATAATCTTATCCATCCTTAATTTGAGGATCATAATCAACCACGCTCAAATCAATTGTTTTGAGTCATGAAAATCGAAAACCGGTCGACACAATGAAAAGTGACTACTATGACTTCTTCCGGTAACTTTCCTTTGTTTCGTTTACATTACGATCATATGCTTATTTGTACATAAACATATATACTGCGCCTTTATTCGATTAACGATTAAGAAGGCAATCTCTCGGAATATTCAATTTTAGAAGCAATGACAAATTTAGCGGTCAAATTGGGCCATAGCTGGGCTTTGAGAAGAGTGCAAATGGAGCCCACCCGCCATTCGTTATTGGGCCATGAGCCCAAAAATGTTCTTGCATGTGTTCTAAAGTGTCAAACGATGCGTCGGGTCGGGTTTGACCGGCAATGTCTACAGCAATTGACTTGTTTAACTCGTATTCGCCAATTTTCATGCAGTACAACCGTACGATTCGGAGGGCCACACCCAACCCTGTGTCATCCATTTACTTGCATTTTGAGTATATTGATTAAGTCAACGTCATTACCATCTCCTCCTCTACCGCCGTCACCACATCAAGCCGGTGAAAGTTTTTTAGCAAGTGTTCGTCACATAAAAAACGAAAGATTTAGCAGATCGACTAATTAGGAAAATAAATGACAAATCTAAAGCAATTTAAGAATCTAGGAAAGCAAGGAAAATTAAGAATTTTCATCTACTTTCTATGATGTGGGCACCTCAATTGCGGTCAGAGGTGGACAATGACAAGTGTGGCAAGGGCTGCGTTTGATCAAGACTCAAGAGGCGAGACGAAAGGGGATCGGAATAGTCTATTATTTTCTTTTTGAATTTGGACCGTTAAGGTCAGAGAATTGTGATATTTGATTGAAATGGTTTGAATTGGGGCTGTGCCATCTCATTGGATTTAACTTTTTAAAAGTGATTTCAACATGTTTTGAAATATTCTAGATGACACATACATTATCCAACCTCCTATGCTTGACTATGCTTTTGACTATTCTTCAAAACTATTTCTTCTTCTTCTTTATTACAAATGGCCCATGAACTTTGGTTCGATGTACAATGTGATCCCCGATAATATCCATAAATTCTTGGATCCGCACAAACCCTCCGATAATATCCATAAATTACTTGTTTTCGGTAAAAAAATGGACATTACTATATATGTAAATTCGGGTGCATGGCACACATTGGTACTCCAATACATTTCTCCCTCTGAGTCAGAATAAATATGTTTTCGAACCCGCTCTTTTAAATTGAAAGTGAACGTTCCCACGCGAATTTCAACAATCACTTGTTCCGATTCTACATAACGTGACTATTCCACCAAAAAGTTTCAAGCCTGAATAGTGCAACTCAGAACTTGCCGCGCTTGGGGCCTGTCATTGGGCGAGCATCGCCACCCTCACATACCCGGCAAGATCGTCGGCGCTCGACAGCAAAATAGGGAGCGGCGACGCTACCATGTAGACCAAACCTCTCTTTCAATCAGCTTTTTCCCCAAAGTAGGTGGCCGACGACGTTGGTGCTTGATTTAGTACCCGACCACTGCCCCCCATTAAAAAAAAAAAAAAAAAAAACATCGAAGTTCCTATAGGCGTCTTAATCACTAGTCGCAGCCCCGATTCCGAAGGTCAATGCTGAAGAGCATTCCGGAGGTTACAAATAGAGTTCACCGAGAGAGACCAAGACGAGCATCAAACTTCTCTCTGTTCAAAGTTGTATTCATTTTGAGTCTCCTGCATCGTCTTCAAATCACCAAAATACCGCCACCGCCGCTACTTTCCGTCGCGCCCAAAGCCTTGCCAAGCGGACCTCTGGTCACCCCCGTTTTCGGACCCTATTGTTGACGCGCTCATGTCGTGGCCACCACAGCTTCACTTGTTGAATCCAATCCTCAAAGTTGCTTTCGCAGCAATCTTGTTCAGGTTCAATCCTTCATTGCTTCAGGTATTCCTTTTATACTCGATCAATCGTGATTGGTTTCATCAAGTCTCGATGAAATAGGGTTTGAAAATTTTGGAGTAATGGCTTGATTTGTCCAAATTAGGATTTATATTTGGGGAAACATGTAAACCCCGTCATTTGAGACTAATAATGCTAACTGAGCACACCGGCGAGCCACGTGGATCCCTAATATTGATAAAAGAATTGTCACATTAAATTAACGGCTTTCTACATCGGAATTGGTACTTAAGTGATTTTTTTTCCACTCAAAAATGGCACTGGAGTGATTCGGTGAAGAAATTTGGTAACAAAGGGTTATGGCACGTGTAATGTCATTTTCCCTAAAAAAAGATAAGTAGAGGAGTAAGGCCACGACATTGGAATCTAGAGATGTGGTAATCATAGACAGACACATTACATACGCAGCTAGCGTACATGCTATAGAACTAGCTATCACATATGTGATGGAAATGTCCGACATAATTCCAAATCAGTTAAATGTCTAAGAAAAAGTGCTGGCTTGATCCGTCTTCGTTCATTTTGCCGAACTCTCGCTCTTGCGAGTTTGGTTTGAGATTGCGCTGTCGGATTTCCGGCTCTGAGACATCCTTCAATCTGCTTCATGTTCCTTTCTAGATCATAATCGTCTAACCAAATAGTGCAAGGAGTACATGTTTTTCATATCTGCCTGGGCTGGCATTGATTCGACCAAGTTTGAAAGAAACATATTTTGGCGCACTTGGTGGGACTAAGAGTGGAAGCTAGTAAAGGTAATACTCTTCGCTTTTAAATATGAATCTTCCGTGTAGGAACGGGTTTGAGAGTAATGCAAGAAGAGGGGTTGGGCAAGATGTTGAGAAAAAACCTGTGTGCTGAGTGATGTGGGCATTGGAGAAAAACGTTTGAATGTGTTTCGGCTAGTCCACAAAGTTGAATTGGTAAATGTTGGAAAGATGGGGAGAGTGTTAAGAAAGTCCTAAATCCGTTGCAACCAATTCAATCATAAATTTTTTATTGGTGCCAATTCGGTCCTAAACCATTTGTATTGATGTCAATTTAGTCCTAAATGTTTTACATTTATACCAATCGAGTCAATTCGGTCAATTTTGATCGGAAATCGCTGATGTGGACATTGATTGTCCTACATGGCATGATCGACGCCGACGTTGACATTTTTAAATATCATTTTAAAATTTTAAGTATTTTTAATTATATTTATAAAAATATTAAAAAAATGCTTAAAATATTAAAATAATACTAAAAAATATACACGTCCGCTCCAGCCATGCCACATAGGACAATCGACGTCCACATTAGCGATTTCAAGCCAAAATTGACTGGATTGACTCAATTGGCATTTATGCAAAAGATTTAAGACCGAATTTGCACCAATGCAAAAAGTTTAGGACCGAATTGGTATAAATGCAATAGGTTTAGGATTTTTATGACACTTCTCCCCTGGAATAACTAATGCATGTATGAGCAATATTTAGGAGAGAAATAGATAACAGTACTAACTCTGTGGCCATATTAAGAAAATACAACCCAAAAGTTTAAGTTGATAGACGTGGGAAAAACACATGACTATAAAGAGCATATAAGACCAATCGTTAAGCGATGTGAGCAATATTTTCACGGCGAGTCAATTCTATCAGATATTGAGACTTGATCTATATGCCTCCTTTGTCAACGAAGGAGACAATTAGGTTTCTCTCTTTTTTTTTTCGGTCAAAAGACGATTGGGTTTCACCTCCGTCAATGTTGGACGAAAAGAGATCGGTTTCCTCCGTCGATGGGCGAGACGGGACTGGTCATCTCCTCCATCGACGGACGAGATGAAGGTGGCGGTGGAGAGAGGGGCTCGAGTGGTGCTGACAGAGGCGGCTATTTGAGCAAACGATATGGGCAAGAAAATGGCAAGGCTGTGGTGAGACGGTGGCAGGACAATGACCTACATACGTCGGTGGTAGGGAAGGCAAACCCATTTGTGGGTGCGACGGAATGTAGGCATTGAGGTAGAGAAAAGTGGAAAACTTTAACAAAGGGTCGTCGATCTAAAGTAGGGTAGGCCCAAAAAAACTTTTTGCCACAATCGATTGTTGTTGTTGTTGTTGTTGTAGTTGTACGACGTTTCGCGCATTCGATCTAATCACAATTCCAACCAAACACTAACGAACTTTTAGGGAGTTGGTGAAGACGGTTGCCTCTTCTACCTCTCTCCGCCAACAGCCGGAGGAGTTTGGTGAAATCCCAAGTTAAAGAAACTTCACAATGCTACTCATTTCGATCCATTTGAAAAGTTCGGCTTTCATAGATAAGGAAAGATCGTTTTGTTGCCAACGCTCGAAAGTGTCGTGTCAGCCAATGACATTGGAAGATAAGAGAAAGTTACTCCTTCATGTACAAAAGAACAACCACAACGAGGCTTTCAACATAGTACGCTGTTCCATTTCCGTAACAATTTTTTTCGAAATCGACTTGCCCAATGGAGATGAAGAGAAGTACGTTTAAGAAATCCGCTCAGACCGATGTCGTTTCTCTATTTGTACGTTTCTCGAATCAAAGACGAGCCTCATGTGAGATAGAGTTGGATATCGAAAGAAACAAGTTACGCCGAAATATCGAAAAATTCGGTCAAAAGTTAAAATTAAATCCTAAAAGTTTTTAAAAGTGCGATTGAATATGTGGCTCTGATGTGGCCCGGAAAAAGGCACAAAATGAAAAGGAGGAATTTCGAATAAAAAAAACAAAAATAAATAAAAGCTGTGAAAAAAAAGGCCAAAAATTCAAAAAAGAACAACTAAGAGAGAGAGAGAAGACCGCTTTGGCTTTTCCTTTTCATTAAAAGTTTGATTTTTTTGACGCGGCGCGAAATTAACGCCATGTCACACTCGAGTTTGTACTCTTAGGTGCGGCATTTTCTAAAATATGCATTGCAAAACACACAAGTTTCAACAATTTAAGCACACTTGCTGCACGACGCAACCACGCCGGCTATAATTATAGCAATTGGACAATCGGCACGGTCTAATTGGAGGTTTGAACAAACCAATAATCTAGCTGTGATATAACGTGCATGCTAATTAGATCTTGCAATTAAATCAGTGCGAAATCACCGGAGAAACAAACGAAGATCAATAAAGAACGTCCAAGAATTACTTGGTCAGATCTAAGTATCGGTGCCAACTTCTCGAGGAGAGCCAGCAACAAATAATCCACTAATGATCGGGGGAATCACAAAGTTGTATTCGCCCATACGTTTTATCTAAACTCAAAGCAAATCTTAAACCGATTATTCCTCGTCCGAGGATAGTAACCATTGGCGAGCAGCGGTGGTGGTGGACGGTGTGAACGGGTGAGCAAAGTGGGTTGTGGGCACGTGCGCGGGGTTGCGCAACTACCGGTCACGACCGTAGAATGTCGGTTTGGAAGAACATGAGGAGAGGAGGACAGGACACCATCGCACGTGACCCACGTCGGCCTTCGCTTGCAACTAACATTCCAAAAGTCAAAACTCTCGACCTAATCCCCTCTTTCTTCTTTTCTACTATGTGACAAAACTTCCACCCCCACTAATTACACCGACTTTTGCATGATTGCATTTGGCCTTTTTGCTAATTCGAATTTTGGCTTCTTAACACCCTCTCCCCCCACTCTCCCTCTCTCTTGCATTTATTGAATTATCTTACTAAAAAACTTAAGTTTACCAGTCAAAATGTAAGTAAAATTTCAAATAAAAACTTGAAATGTTCTCTTTATTTTCTCAAATAAGAGCTTGAACTGGACATTATTTCGGATAAGAGCATAAAATGTTCTTCTTATTTTAAAGACTGGCATAACCAATGACATTTTTATTATTTACTTTTTTTTCCTTTCTTTTTTTTCGGTGTTCGGCCATGCCGGTCATCAACGAGGGTCGGATGGGTAGCCCACGGCTGTGGTAGTCAAGATCGGCCCTCTCCGGATCCGGGGGAGGGTCGTCTCGCCCACAACCGACGAGGTTGCCATTGGCAGCTCTAGACAAGGGCTACGTGAGCCGACCCTCGCCTGTGTTTAGAGGGGGTTCCAATCCTCGCTCGGTGGCCGATGAGAGTTGTCGGGCCCTCGCCGACCGCAACAAAGAAAAGAATAAATGGGAAAAATTAAATGGAAAATAAATGATGAGAATGTCCTTGGTCATATCCTTTTCTAAAATAATGAGGGCACTTCATGCCATTATTTAGCGTATATATAAAATATGTCACAAATGTGCATGCCAAATTAGAAACGACCCGTGAAATTTGAAATTGGGGTATAACTTTACTCTGATCGGTATATAAAACCCGTCAAAAATGTGCGTGGCAAATTAGAAACAACATGTGATATTTGAAATTGGGATATAACCTGGCTCTAATGATGAAATATCCCGCTTTACAACTTAATTTTACAGGTCGAAGGAGACTACGTGTGTATGAAAAGCATATAAAACCTGTGATGTGAGTTAATTTAAGGCGACATAAGAATCTAACGTTTCGTCGGATCTACAAGGACTTTATTAAAAGTCGAGGCAATTGATGTATTGAAACTACAACCTAAATAATGGATGTTTTTTGCTTCAATAGAGTTAGAGCGAGATTATAAGAATTGAAGGGATCTACGAGAAAAAAGAAAAACGTTCAAATTTTTTTTAAAATTTAAATATCTAAGATGAGTTCTTCACAATAAGAAAAATGGCAGATTCTTTTCCATTATCTTCTCTTTTTCTAATCAAAGCTGTTCAGTGGGGTTCACCACTCTTTCAGTCGTACTAATGAAGGCATGATTGCCAAGTGCCAGAGTCATTATTATTATTTTTAATTCAATTATGCATGCAATGGTCGAAATTAGGGATGAATATCATGAATCCTTCTTTAATTATGCAAAGTGCTTTTGAGGATCATCTCATCGGGCAAGGAAAGATTCATGGGCAAAGGCCACCGTCCAATCACAATCATCATTAATAATCACGAGGAAAAATAAATAAATAAATGGAAAATTTCAATTGGATTGATTCAAGTTGCAACCACTTGGCCTACACCGAGTTCTAGAGCGACTGGGATTTTTCATGCTTACTGGTGCAGAATTTCAGCTTTAAGGTCATGGGTGGGTGCATTTTCCAGATGTATTTAATTAGCTCTTGTTGTTTAGTGTTTAAAGTTTTGTTACTTTAGTTTTCAAAGAGAAATGCATTTCAATGGTTGGTCTTGACGGACGAGTTTCGAAAGTAAGGGCGCGAATGATAATCATTTTATTTTTCTGTTCCCGAGAACAGAAATCTTTTTTGGTAAAATAATTTCAATTTTTTTTAACATTTTGGAATAAATTTTGATCTCAAAAATAGGTTTGGAACAAAAATGAAAAATAGAAATTTTCTACTTTTCTATTTTTGGAACAAAAATAAGAATTCTTCTCGCTCTTCACTCCCTCTCTCGCGTGCGGTCTCCGTCACTTTGGCATTGCGTCGTTATCGAATGCGCTTCTTTACTCAGAAATTTATCCAGGAAATATGAATAGAAAAGGCTATTTCTAATTAGAAATAGCTTTCGAAAATAGAATGGTTACTTCCGAGAAATATGGTATGGCAGTGCACAGACCTCAATGCTGCTTTTGCATGCATGATGCATGCGTGTAAAAGCTAATTTGGCTCATTCCCTCCTAAAAGGTAAGCATTCTGAGTGGGAATACTGGAGAATCCTGCATCATTCCCTCGCCAAAAAAAAAAAAAAAAATAGTACATGATCTGCAAATGTGCATGGTTTGACTATAATACCCTTCTCCCTTCAACATCTCAATCTAATAATTCAGGGTTAGGTCAGTCATCTTCCTCTATGCATCCCTCCGTCACCTGTGCTGTGCACCGATACATCCTGCTGATTTTAGGGCATGATACTTTTGTTGTAAAGGCGTGATCCCACCCGGGGGTGCACCGACAGGACGACATTATTCGTTTTGATCGCGGATCATTCGAGTCAGCACGCTTTTGGATCGTGTTGTGCTAGCTTGATGTTGCACGATACTCACAGTTTAAAGTTAAAAGAGATACGACGTTAGAGACATTGTCTGATGCCTCACGATGTTATTGTCGAAATTTGATTTGTCATATAATCAATAAAAAAGAAAATTAATTCACTCGGGATGCCTAGTGATTATGGAACGGGTATGACACCACCCAAAACGGACATTCGAATCTTCACACAATCGAATATAAATTATTTCATACTTAGACTACTCGCTCGCTCGGGCTTTTAGCTCACACTCTTTAAATAGATCGAGAGATTATTAGTAAGGATTATTTCTATAACCTCTTTGGTTTACCACGTCGGGCATATAGCTAATCTCAAAGCTTTTTCCTTCGAAGACGAGGGCGCGAGAAAACGAGCACAACTCTAACAGCTCCGCCCACGTGCCGGTGGCGCTTGTGATGGACGCGCCGTCGTTAGGAGTTTCTATTTTTGATGCAACGCGAGGCCTGAGGAATTATTTCAAGCCGTCTCGGCTTTTCGATGACAGTAGAGTCAACAGCGAGAAGAGAGAGAGAGAGAGAGATGGGCCGTCCTGTCAATACCAAGAAAGCTTCATTGCCAAAAACGCAAGCAGACATGACTGACTACACAGAGAGCGTTTCGTCATCCGTGGTCCCGACAACCAATGGCGTTGCTTAATAAACGTCGGGGGGGACCCACAGAAGACGATGTATTTTGTGCAAGCCAAACCTGCTACGAGAAAAACTACGCGAATCCCACCATGTCGTTGGAACGCTGCTGCACCAGATTGAGAAAAAAAAATAATTAAGAAAAAGATAACTTAACTTTGCATTTTGTTCATTTTTATCTTTTGTTCTCCTCTCTTTTTTCTGCTGAAAACTTTCCTTCCGTCTCAAAGAGTGAACTGTCTCCCATTCCCCCCCCCTCTCTCTCTCTCTCTCTCCCTCTCTCTCCCTCTCTCTCTCTCTGGTTTCACCAAAAAGGGTGAAAATCTGACGTAAATTTGAAAGAAAAACCAGACAGGAACGCTCTTCAGAGTTCTTTGGGTTGTTCAAGAGCATCTTGTTCCTTGTCCAAAAGGGCTCGCCAAGCTTGTTTCTTCTTCTTCTTTTCTCCCCCTTAATTTGCGCGCTGTACATAAGCTTTCTCTTTCTGCGCGCGTGTTGCACCGTTTTCCCGGTTTCTGAATCTCCAAGGTAAAACTTTCTGTGCATGGTTTTTATTACTTTTCTAGATTTAATTGGATCCAATGATTTTCTAGTTTCTCGCGTTTTCTCATCCAGTGCAGAGGAGAGTGAAGGCCCGAGCCTCCTCGAGTTATTGTAGAGCACAGTGTCGTCTTCCCAGGTTAGTCCCATCACTACTTCACTTACCTGCAGTGAAGTTGTTTCGAGATTAGAATCTGGGTCTTCTTCTGCTTTTGCTGTACGTACGGGTTTGCCTGTTCTTGTCGTTGCTACGTCTCTCGAGGATGTTTGGGTTTCCTCGTTTGTCATCCGCTTCGTCTTGCGAAGAGGTTTGTGTCGTGGTGTGTTCTTTTGCTTATGGTGAGATTTAGAAACAACCGCAGTTTCTGCAAATGGGAATTTTTTGTCCTCTCTCTTGTAGTGGGTGGTTGACATAACTTCTCGTCATCTTTTTGAATCTCTTTCTTTTTTCCATTTTCCAGTTATTTGGTGCAAATTTGCGTTCGCTTTGTCAGAAGAAAAGAACACACACACACAGACATTTTAGTTCGTTGTAAGAACTCTAAAAGGATTAGATTTACTTGCTAAATCTTCTATTTATTTATTTTTTTCTTGTTAGTTTTGAGGGGTGTAGTGTAGAAAAACAAAGTACCATAATTTTGTTTGGTAATTAATTTGCTTGCCAAGTGATGAATAAAGTGTTCACTATTAAGGAGGAGGCTCCTTTCTGCAGTTGATTTCAAAAAGCTTGTACGACCGATTGTGGCTTGATTTCCAGACATGAGTTGGTGGCAGCTGTGCTTGAGGCCTTTGCAACCCAAACCCTCAATCAAAATATATGTCCACACAGGCCAAAACTTTAGTATGAAGATACATGAAGGTGTATAAAGACTGGTTTACAAATTGGAGCGACGTACTTCTTTTTGTGCTTGAATATCGGGCATCCGTTCGGACACGCACTTACATTTTTTGTCGCGTCACTTTGTACTAATTTTGTAAACCAGTTTTTTGCACCCTTACAATCTAGGGGAGTTTTACAGAGAAAAGTAATAGATAGCTGTACCAATTGATTGTGCCCTTATACTCTCAAAAAATCTCGAGTGCGGTATTAGCTAGGCTACTAATGACTAGCCAAGAAGTTGAGGAAGTCAGGGAAAAATTCAATTTCATTTCTGGGATGAATTCACAATTCGCTGGCCAAGGAAAGACATTTTTGTTCAGCTGCAGTTTTCATCAGTTGAGTTCTTAGGCTAGAATCACACTTCTCAACTAGTGGACTGATTTATTTAGTTAAGATGACTGTGCACTAGGTTTTGAATGGGAAATCCATCCATTTTTGCCTTTCTTTTCGGCTTCTTTTATAACCACATTGGTGTGGCAAATTTTTGGTTTTTGTTTTACCTACCGCAATGTCTAGTTTGCTGGTTTTTGTTTGTCTGAGCAAAATTTGGCTGATAAAAAAGAAAAAAAAAAAAACTATACGTGCAAGTATTGTATTCTCTTTAAGCTATTGTACATTATTTTGGAAAGGTTACATGAGGGATTATTTGGCTTAAAGTGTTGTTGGAGAAATACTGTCCAAAGAAATTATGTTACTTTAAAGGCTGGGAAGATGAAACCATGTTTACCGAGATCGAATGAATAATTAAGACGTTTTCAAGGTTGTGGGACAACTGCTTATTGAAGAATCCAAGCCGGAAGAGGTTAAGCTCTCTACAGTGAGGAGTGCAAATAGTAGGGCCAATGAAATGGCAGAGACGAAAAGATGTAGAACAAACTTGGACAATCAACGAGTGTATTAGTGGCTAAACATGATCGAAAGAGCGATGCTTCCATAGAGATTGAAATCTGTAGTAGTGTACCAGTGTTAAGTGGAAGTGGAGTAAAGCATGTTCGCATGGCTTATTTATTTTGATAATCATTCATTTTGCCTCATTGATGGAGGCACAAAACTTTGATAAATCAACTAGAATTCATTTAAAAGTAGTGTTAGAGAAAATCTGTCTGGATAGTCTCTGTCTGCAACTCTATAGTCCTTACCAAACTGACTCCATACTGCTGTTTGCCCCACCGCAGTAATGACTCTGGATCATGTTTGTCTTCCAGTTCATCTTTCTGTTATATTATGAGATTTATGACATCATTGGAAGAATATCAAGCTTTACTCAGAGAAATCATTTCAATTTCAGTGATCTATTTCTTTTTCCTAGCACATAACTTCTGTGATCTATGCTCAGGATGATTGCGTCCAGGAAGGGAATAGTACTTCCCACATAACCCAAGAAAAATGTGACAAAGTCATCCATTAATCGGAGATGGAGACGAAAGAGACAGACAGAGTTGTGATCGCAAAGCCAGTTGCTTCACGACCCACTGGCTCGAATTTTCAATCCTTCTCGGAGCTCCTTGCTGGTGCCATTAATTCCTCGCCACCTGATGCATGCACTGAATCTGCAGTTGCCACCATTAGACCCAAAACAGTGAGGTTTAAGCCGGTGCTAAATCGAGTTCCAACTGCAGTGAATTCATCCCAGGTGACACGTTTGTTCTGTGGATACGATTCTTCTTAATTTCAGCCTCTAGAGATTTTAAGATTGACTGAATCAGACAAATTCAGGCAGAAGTGTCTGGAACAGCAACCGGCAATTCCACTGATATGGATTTAAACTCGGATGAAAAACCTACCATAATATACAAACCGTTGGCAAAGCTTGTCTCAAGGTCAACCATCTCGCTCTTGGCTAATATGGTCAGTACCTGAATTGCATTTATCCTATGACAGAGGCCATTTCAAGCTCCAGAAAAACCGTGTTATACCTGGTTCTTATCTAATTTAGAAGGATATCATTTGTTTTTTCATTAGGGAAGCTTCAATACGGCTCACCAACAAACATCGTCAGTTGCCGAAGCACGAGTTAAATCTCAACTGCAGGACAAACACAATTCGAGATCACAGCCCAGGGGAAATCTTCATCGGAGTGTCTCTACACAAGCAGATATGGATGGGACGAGCGAACCCTTGAGATTGGCCTCTCAGAACATGGAAGAAGATGCAAGAACTTTACCAGCTCTGAATGTGGATCGCCCTTCGTACGATGGATATAATTGGAGGAAATATGGGCAAAAGCAAGTCAAGGGAAGTGAGTATCCTAGAAGTTACTACAAATGCACGCACCCAAACTGCCCGGTGAAGAAAAAGGTCGAGAGGTCTCCCGATGGCCAGATAGCAGAAATCGTCTATAAAGGTGAGCACAACCATCCGAAGCCTCAGCCTCCGAAACGCGGTTCTTCAGGAACACAAGCGCTAGGCAATGTACTGGAAGGGTCTGGCTTAGACAGCATGAACCTTAACAATAGTGGTCACCCGAATGAAAGGGATGAATGCTCCGAAGGTAGAGTAGAGAACAAGAATCTTGCACTCCTGACTTCCCACGGGAAAGGTCCCCCAGCCTATGATCCTATCGCAAATGTCTCTCCTATTGCTGGTGGTGGGACACCCGACAATTCTTGCGGTATTAGCGGGGAATACGATGATGGAAGCAAGGAGTTGGAAATGGAGGATGATGAGCCCAAGAATAAGAGAAGGTTAGCTTAAGCGAGCATCGGCCTTTAGCTTAGAAGGTTCCAGATTAGCCGTTCTTTTAGTCTTGTTTTCCCACATGGGCAACCTCTTTATCAGTATCACATCATTTGTTCTGACTAATGAATTCTTCTTATAGGAAAAGTGAGAATCAATTGAATGAACCGGGCACTTCGGGCGAAGCAATACAAGAACCCCGCGCTGTGCAAAATTCAACAGATTCGGAGATTGTAGGCGATGGATTTAGGTGGAGGAAGTACGGCCAAAAGGTTGTGAAAGGAAACCCGTATCCCAGGTGAGATTTTGAACATGTAGTATAACCTGTATTTGAATACATTCCGAAACCGAATAGTACGTGTTTTAGAGATTTCTGGAATCTACATTTTTCTAGTTTATGAACACTTGACACGATGGTTTATTTTAAGGACACAACTAATTACATGGGCTCAAGTGTTGCTGGTTGATCAATATCCTATCACTCTGGAAAGGATGGTCATTGTGAGAACTAGTTTCTACGCTAGTAGAACATGTTTTTTTTTTGGTCGAATCTAGGCTAGAACTTAGCTACTGAACAACTGAACTTATGCTATCCATTGAAAGTTTAAGAGATCAGTACTCTGTCTTTGTAGTTTGTTAATCGAGACAAAAGTTGAATAACTAGATATTTCAAACTCTAGTTTATAAATGGCAATGCACACCAGGTGTGGAGAATAGCTGAAAGAGGAATAAGAGAGGTCTCTTTCACAGAATCTCATGAGACGGTATTTCATTTTCAACAGAAGCTACTACAGATGCACCAGTCTCAAGTGCAACGTGCGGAAACACGTCGAAAGAGCGTCAGATGATCCGAGAGCCTTTATAACAACATATGAGGGGAAACATAACCATGAGATGCCGCTCAGGAGTACCAACACGGCAGGCTCAGAGTCCGATCTGCAAGCGACCTCCAGTAAAGATAAGCCTTAACTGCTACCTGAAGTGATATCTGACAGCATTATGAAGGGCAGAGGACTAGAAGAAAGAACAAGTCAAACAAGAGCTTGAAAAGAGGAAGGGTCGACTCAAGGCATTGAAAGGAAGAGTGGTCACTCCAGTAACCTGCTGGAAGAACTTTTTTTAACTGATGTTAGCTTTGACTTGATAAGAATTCTTCCCTTGATTTCTTTCCTTTCAGATATTAAGTTCATTTGTCCTCGTCAACATTTCAGTGTATAGCCCACCTGTAGCAAGTTCTCTTCCAAACTTACTAAAAGTTTTGTCAAAATATGTTGTCAGCCATGAATTGTTCGTTCAGTATCTTGGATTAATCATAGGTGCTAATCATATTCAGGTTGAGAAGCGATGTAACTGGCCAAATTTTTATTCGTCTTCTCATTTATGCTCCTGATCCAGATGGCCCCTAGAATTTCAGCATTCCATAGACTATTCTGCTGCTAAGTAACCAAATCATTGTGCAATGTGTTATGGTTATTTAGGGGAAAACGTGGTCCCATGAATGCCTGCAGCCTTTAGCAAGCATCATAACATCGACTGGGTAGTATCAATGAGACCTCAATAAAATCCAGCAATGAATGAAGAGCAAAGTCTCTGAATATAAGAAGGGATCAAGCTATCCGAACGGAGTAAGTTGAGCCCATCCTTGGCACACTGCATGTGGATGGAGCCGTCTGATTAACCGAGGCGCTTCTCGTTATTTTTTTTGCAGACTTTTCAATGAATGTTCAGTATCTTAAGTTAGTATTTCAGGAAATCCTTCGGAATATCATCCGGCCAATTTTGTTTAAGAATGAAACAAGGTATTGAGCTGCAAAGATGCCAGAATAATGTACGTTCTTACTGACAATCAACGTGCTTTAGTATTCGCTGCAATGACACTTTCCAAGAGCCCTTTATCGGCCGGAGGGATAGTCTTGGATGCATAGAATTGCGCGGCTATATTACATCTCCTGTAGATCAAGAAATTTTTATCCTGCTATCCTGCAGTGATCTCTTTTTTCATGTAGCTAGTTATGATTTTTTTATATAATATAATGGAAAATAAAGAAGGAGAGAAAAAGAAATACAACTGCTATAGAACTAATTTCTCCTACCGAACATCTTCTAGACCTGAATTTCATGGATTTACAGGCCAACGCTCAAACCCCACGTCTAGTAGGAGGAGAGAGCTTGCGACTTCGCATTTTTAAGTAAAGAACTACCACCAAACAGTGATCACTTAGTACTCCTTTTAGGTATGTGTTTACAGATCCAGGCCGGTTCTTGACAAATCATATCAATGCCGTGCACAAGCCAGAAATTGCCTCAATACATAGGGCTCGCCCGGAATGGTCACTACGTGAAAAACTTTTCTCAACGATTTTCACTCGTAGCACACTGGTCCTACGGTCATATAAATGATGCACAGGTTGAAGAAAACGCTGATGATAGTCCTGATTACTATTTGCCAGTGGGGGTCCCATAATCATCATGATGCAAGAGAAGATGATAAGGACTTAGCATTTATTCTTTCTAATGAGTGTCATGCATGGGGCGTATCAGAAAGATTCAACTGCAGCTAGAACGAGGAGTATGGAAGAAAAAAGAGGTGATACACAAAAATGCATCCATTGTTCTTGAGCAGTGAAGGAATTGTTAAGTGAAACTGTAATTATTATTATGTGAAGAATGTTGTGACAAAAAATTGTTTGGGAGATCAATTACAAATCAATGGAATACCAAAACCAGCATGTCACCTCTATTTAGGCTGTTGTTCCAGCTCTCTGTTGGTAATTTCTTTCTGTGGACTCTCACAGGACTCCTCGACGCTCGGTTTTCCCTGTCAAAAAGAAACATTAAATTCATGAGGAAATTGCAAGTGTGCAGAGAGAGAGAGAGAGAGAGAGAGAGAGAGAGAGAGAGAGAGTAAAATAAAAGAAAAATGAGAGCATGAAAAAAGCAAGCAAAAGAACTATCCTAATACCGCCACAACTGAGGTAGATGCATTTTACAAGAAATGTTCAATGTGGCGCAGACAAGAACAAAAGCCGGATGGGATAAAAAGTACAACAAATTGCCGTGGTTCTGTGTAGAACTTCATGAACAAATGTGCAAGATTTGGTGAGTATTCATGGGAAGTGGGCATTGATTGTTAAGAGGACTCGGATGTAAAGAAGGCTTGAGAAATAGTTGGTCCTCTTGCTCTCCTTTCAGATAAACCAATCCTTGCCTATCAGGCAGGAAAAACTTAAGGTACACAATAAAATGAGCACCTTGTTTCTGTCACGCCAGCCAAGTCCAAAAAGGCCTATCCTTCTTGCGGGAGTTTCCTGCGCAGAGCTCTGACTGCGGGCAGACCTACAAGCCTACCTTTGTTAGGCATCAAATCACTTGAAAGCAAAACGCTTGATGAGAAAAAAATTATGTTCTCCTTTACTTGTGCAAGGTATGTTTATAGGCACTTCACATGTTGATAGAGTCGCCACTTCATTTCAGGAGTGCGGTATTAACATAAATAAACCTTTAGAGACATCATCAGTCAAAAGTTCAGAACATTAGAGCTGTGCTATATGTCATCTTCCTTGGTAAATTTGTGGTCTTTGTGAGAGACCCCCAACCCAAGGCAGAGCAAAAGAAAAGAAGACGAGTAGAGGAAGACCGGACAGGTGCATGATAATTTATACACTTCTACTTTCCCACTGGACTTTATAATCTCTCTCTTTTAAGGGTGAAGCACCTTACAGCATTACTTGGATAACAAAATGAGAGATGACGCGTTTCTGTCTACACTCCCCACAAGTAATACGTGTATCCAAACGTTCACTTGTGGATCACCACGTGTTGGAATAAAAATGAGTCCATTTTGTGTGACTATCCAGAAACGATGATGGATGGTAAAGAGGGGACAAGGAGGGAGGAAAGAGTGCATATGCAAACATAAAGGTGACGTTATGTGAGTCACTCATGTACCCTGGAGACTGCTGTGCTTTATTCTGGCCAGATTCATACTGCAAGGTGGCCTCCAGCATGGATTCTGCCATGACCACCCTCTTTTCCATTTGAGCCAGGGAAATCATAGCAATCTCATATTTTTCCTGCATGATGTCCTAGTGGTTACAACACATGCAGTAAAAGTAGCAAATCGAAATAAAATAATAGAGATTAGAAACGACATCTCTTATGTCAATGACACCAAATGTATATGAAATGAATGGAACTTATTAATTGTCACTAACCCTAGATCCTTGCCCTGAGAAATAAATCAATACTTTCTACTCGAGATACATCACATACTGTTTACACTACAACCCAAGAAAAAATGAGGGTTCTAGTGGAACAAAGGATGTCGAGCCAAGAGCACCTTCATTCCTATATAATCAAAAGAGTGGATGTAAGAATCCACAATTGATCATGTCCTTCAAGTTGCGCGTTGCTTTCTACCACATCGTTTCAAATGAAGTTTTACCATAACATGCCTCTAGTTTGGAGCTGATATGTAATTGATTCAATTAGGGAATCATGAATAGTCATTTGTTCGGTCGTTAGATGGTTTCTAAAGAAGTCTTAGAAAGAATTCAATTTCACCCTCGATTTTCTTTTTAAGGGTATTTTGAGTGAGTTATTCAAGCTTCACGCTTTTTTTCCTTTGAATTAAAATTCACTTATTAAGTGGAGCCTAAAGAAAAATTATTGTTATTTTATTTAGTTACATTTTTGTATTTGTAGCGAACGATTAGGCATTTTGTCGGAGTCTTTGGTTCAAGTCCAAGATGGCCCAGCTGCGCCAAGGAAAAGAATAGAAGAAGCATCTGACTCCTTCATGCATGCTCATAAATGAAATAGCCCACTATTTTTGGACTATCCTTATCAGCTCCAGCTATTTGAAATTTGTCACCCCGGTAAAAAATCAACAGCCTAACAATAAGTAGAAGTTCCAAATTTTGAACAGACAGAAGCAGCAGCGACAACAATGACATGATGATGATGACAATGACAAGAAGAAGAATCTTTATGAAGCTAAGTGGCGGCTTCCCAAATTTGAACTTCTGACAAGAATGAAATATGGAGCAATAGCATCCCATGGACTTCTATGTATATATATAAAAGGTTTTCTAAGATCCTTTTAGCTCTGTTTTCCAAGAACTAGTTTACATTTATGGGAGACACAAATTTTACTCCTGGAATCACATAATCCACCATTTTAATAAATTCTACTCATGCTTTAAATATGCACAAAAAAACAGCAATTTACTATTACAACGCACAGGAGAATGACATCCAAAATGCACACGACTCATGTTTTTTGCTTCTTTACATCTAGTTGTTATTGTTGGCAAATTTATGATAGAGTCATGTCTATTAAAGTATTCTGAGAAGTCTTCAGATTTCATTGGGTCCTTTTAGCTTCACAAGTTTTATAGCTATCTCAGTTTTTGTCCTCGCCCCAAAAATAAACGTCTAAAATGACTCTTTTCTAAGAGCAAATATCCCATTTGCTTGATTTGTAAAAGTCTCAAATGCCTCCCTGATGAATACAAGATGATTCCATAGTCAAATTTACTAAGGAATATCTTCATAACAAGACAAAACTATCCATTATAATGTGGTTCAAATGCATTAATCTTTTCATGCTCTTAACCTCTTCTCCTTCCATATATATATTTTTAGTTTTACCAACCTATTTTGTCTTCTAGTCCCCCTATATGCCATCGTTCACCTATCTCTGCCTTTTCTTGGCTCTCTCACTTATTCATCTATCGAATTATGGTTTAGCAACATGAATTAACAATATAAGACATCCTATCATTGGTAGCATGTCTTTGGTGGAGAGGCTAGGGCCTTCCCTAATATTAAAAAACCTTGGCTCGGGTGTTGGCAGTAAATCCACAGCTTCCAAAATGATGACCATATGAAAGATTCATTTTAAGTTCTAAAAGTACTGTATAATCACCAGGAGTTCATGAACTTCCACACGCACCGGATCAAATATTATCTAATTAATGAACATAGACAACATGCAGAGATCAACCTGAAGTACATGAACTGCATATTTCTGAGCAGCAACTTCTTGCTCCGCACAAATGCGAGCATCTTCAGTTACCCTCTGCTCTTGCTCTACCCGCATCAGGACCTAAAAGTATGACTAATTTTATGTGATGAGAAGTCTTACACACATGAACTTTTACTCTCTATGCAAATGAGACATTCGATGAGAACCTGAAGCATTGCCGTTTCTTGTTCTTTCTTGTCAGCAAGGGCTTGCCTTAGTTCAGTAACCTCTTGTTCCAGCTGCTCCATCTAAAACCAGAGAAGAGGGGAGGGACAAAACCTATTAAAGAAGTGACCCTTAAAGACTTCTATTGAGCCAAAAGATGGAAAAGCAGACATATACAAAAACTTGATACACCAAGGAAATTGGCGTATATCAAGAGATGGAAATAAGGTGAGATTCATTGACACTGTGGTCAGAAGGTGTTGCTTCTCAGAGGAATTTCATGAAAGATCGAGAAGTTGCTATCTGAACTTTGCCGATACCAGTGCACTCACTAGAGACGTAAGAAACTCCAAATAGCGGAAAAACTCTGCATTTTATGATCAAATTTGTGGGGATTACATCCAAGGAACCTCTACGAAAGAGAAAATTTAAATACACTTAGGCTGGATTGCAATCAAACAGAAGCCTTGATGGACATGAGAGAGATAGACAAACTGGCAATAAGGATAACATATATCAGTTTCTCTAGCTCAATATAACTCTGGATCTTCTAAAAGCAAATCCTATTTGATCAAAGATAGTGACATGCGTCACAATCTTATCTAATTTCCTCTTTTTGTCCTGTGCATTTTTAGTTTCCATTAACAACCAAGCAAAAGATTATGCCAAGGAGGTATAATCGGCTGATTACCATTTTTCTTATCATCTTACCAAGGAAAGGAGGAGATGTGATGGTTAAAAGAAGATCTCTTACTTTTTACCATTTTCATTAAATTGAATCTTGATTAGATTATTTTTATGCTCCTTTATTTCTGGTGAAAAAGTCCCTTTTTGTTGAGAGTAAATTGACCTCATATTAACAAGGGATCCAACGGCTCCAGCTAAAGAGACCTTACGTACAGCAGTCATAATTTCATATAGATGCTTGAAAGACCAATATTCCTTTGGATTTAAGCTCTGCGTAAGCAAGATTATGACTCAGACTAATAGCGGTTAGTGTACATCTTAAACTGTAAGAATGCCACAAATTTTACCAAAGTACAGCATTATATTATAGTAACTCCCGCGCATGAACGATTTTTAAAGAACTCTGTTTAAAAATTTGATTCGTTTTGGAGTTATCAGTATTCTAAAGTCAATTAGAACAAATGAAAAATGTTGCACTTTTGTACCACGTTTTACTAGATTATGATATGATGAAATATGTTAATGTAAAATTTTCACGTGGGTCAATTTCATTTTATCAGTTATTCTAAAAGAATATCAAAATTAATAAGCCACAGAAATTAAGGTCAAAGTACATCAATGTTGCTATTAACAGGTGTAATTGAGTGTTTTTTTTTTGGTAAGGGTGTAATTGAGTGTTTTTCTCTCCTTTTCACCAAAAAGTATCTACGCATAACAACCTCATATCAATTTGCATTTTGAGTTTTGAAAACCGACAACTAACATCACAAGTTGCATCTAACATCCGATACTAATTACGAATTTTCCATTCTCCTTCCCATTTACCCCTGCCACCATTTCAAATCTACTCATAAACCCTAACCCAACCATTGCTCAACCCCTCTCCTCACACCGCTGCCAATGCCTTACGTGCCATTGCCATTCACTGCCAACCGTCGCCCCAGCTGAGCCACAACCCATGTTTGTGGAGCTCCGCTGGCATCGAGCTCGACTCAGATCTGTTGAGTTCAACCCAAATACTGGAGAAATCGGTTGAACTCTGCCGACATCGAGCTCAATTCAAATCTATTGAGTTTGAACCAGATACTCTTGGTCGACCTTGGTCGCAGTTAAGAAGAGAGATGCATAGAGCATGAGAGAGAGAGAGAGAGAGAGAGAGAGAGAGAGAGAGAGATGCACAGAGGGCTTGGCCTGGGTTGGTGGCAGCGAGCCGTCGGCCGGAACTGGGGGCGTCATGGCATATGTTGGGCTCTATACTGGGAGCCCACAGCAGAGAGAAAGACCAACGATGAGAGAGAGAGAAAGAGAGTGAGTGAGAGAGGAGGAGTGAGGAATGGTTTAAGGTTTGGATGAGATTGAGGGGAGATTGGTATTTTTGGATTTGGCCATTCCGTTTGGAGATGCGAATTGAATTTTTAAAAACTTAGGATGCAAATTGATGCGAACGTAAAATATGGAGATGGTTTTGGAAATTTTCTTAATATAATGAGAGGATTAGATCGTTGGGGTGATGTGCTCAACACAAAGCTTCATTCTACCCATTTTTCTCTAATCCAACACTGGATCAAATAGAGCTCCTCACAAATATGTTTAATGCAGAGCCAGACTCAAAATACGATAAAGAAAAAGATTATCTATGTTAATTGAGCGTACCCTCGCACTCAATTGAAGCCGATTGTCCTGCTGCACCATCTCCATAAGCGCGGTCTCCAGTTCCTCCGCTCTTTATAATAACACAACAATGTAAAAATGATTTAGTATATCACAGAATAGCTCGTGCCAAAGTGAAGCAAATACTAAATGAACGGAAACTACTTGCAAGTATAACTTTATTGATCTCAATCTCTATAATTAAATGTCACGTTTAAGAAGCTCAACAATATTTAGAGTCATCATCACCAGGAGCTAAATAAGTCATTTACATCTAGTTGTTACAAAGGGGTGAATCAACCGATACAATGGAAAGGCAGACAAAAGGTAGGGCCAACGAGGTATGTCTATCATCACGCGCCAAAAGCCACAACATAGTATCCCTTGACAGTGAGTGCCTAAAGGCGATGGTAATTTTCTCAATGTGTAGTTACTTAGTGCTAGTGTCTATCAAAGGAGTAACTCTCCAAGCAGATACAATAATGATCAAGACCGTAGAAAACCCAGGACTCTAGAAATGGTTGGCATCTCAAAACCATTCTGAAATCCAAGTTTTCATCAGTATTTCAGCCAGAAGCAAAAAAGAAAGAAGACAGGCGTATGAAAGCATAAAACTTTTTTCAAGGAGAAAACTTCTTAGTTCCAGGTCAGCTATCTATACCATGTCATAGCTATAATTGTACCACACATGATGGTGCAAGATCTATAGATGTGTTGAGAGCAACCAACCTGAGTATGGCAGATCTCTTCTCCTCCAGCAACCTGCATAATTCAACCTTCAACCAAACAACCTGCGCAGCGCACAGAACCTGTTGGTCGCTGGAACTCTAGAGGGCTTGTGCAGAACAGCCTGTCTTTTTATAAAAAGAACAATACTACTAAATTAAAGCAGAATGAAATTGAGTATCTAGAAACCTTCCTGCATCACCTATAATTACCTATTAAAGTAGCGAACCTTCTAAGCTTTTAGATTAGGATGCACAGTAACGGACATGATCATTCATATTATGACTGGATGCAGAATAATTATCAACCTCTTTTGGCATGTTAAACCTCTTATCCATTCGACCAAAAAAAAAAAAAAAACCTCTTATCCTACTTGATTTGGTGGCTGAGAACATCAAATATGCTTCTAGCATGGACAGATGATCCGCAGCGGAGAGGTATGGCCACTCGAGCATGACTGGAAGCAGAACAATTATCAACCTTTTGTGGCATGTTAAAACTCTTATCCTACTTGACTTGGGGGTTGAGAACATCAAATATGCTTCTCTTAAGAACTGCTGTACAGTTTCCTTTCGTCATAAAGGGGAATAACTTTGGCTAACAGATTTGTAATTAGCGTAGCTCAACACTCTGTTTGCTTAGTTGTTTAATATGCATCTATTAAGCAGAACGCCTCCAACCAGGACAAGGCATTAAATTAGTAAATTAGTTTTGTGACCTTAATTAAGCAGGTTATTGATGTATAAGCAATCCAAAGAAGGGAACCAATAAGTGACTTATCTTTTCATTTCTTCAAACGGTATACCTATAGTGGAGTACAATATTTGGAGATACTGTTTATAGAGGCCTAAAATAAAAACGATGACGAAAAACAACATCGTTTTAACTTTAGTGAACAGTAGAAAAATAGAGTTAAGATTTCATGATGCTAAAGATCTCATATTCAAATATTCCCTCCTGACTTTCTACTGCATAAATGAAATCACCACTTCATTCCATTTGGTACAAAAACATAATTTGTGAAAGTCCACCGACAAAGTGAAGTCTGAACGATAAACAGACATTTATCAGTAGAATAATGATAAAAATAGTATGGCCGGTATACTAAATTGGTCCACAGGCTGATGTGGTAAGTCCATGCTGAGTTCTCAAATGGGCAGGCTAATTTTACTAATCACTGACAGAGCGCCACAGCTCTTAGAAAACCAATTAAGTAGATAAGTCCAGTGTTGTCGAAGGTGCTCCAAGTGCTCGCCTAAGAGCCCGGATGAGGATGATATGGACCATTACAAACCAAAGAGGAAAAAGCCAAAATAATCACACAGGTAAAAGCTTCCTGAATGCTTCTCGCCACATCAATTGTGAATGGGTCCCGTATGCTCCTTATAGTCATGTGATCTCTCTCCAACTATTAGCTTAAGCTTTTGGATCGGACTTCCTAACATAGTATCAGAGCCGGTGTTATCCCTTTCCACAAATGTGTGTCCATCGCCCATTAATCAATTTTCATGCGTCGCTCGTAATCCGGCTTGCACGTGAGAGGGAGTGTCGAAATTGTTGTTGTTGTCCCACCTCAATTGTAAATGGGTCTTGTACGCTCTTTATATTCATGTGGTCTCCCTCCACTTATTAGCTTAAACTTTTGGGTTAGACTTTCTAACACTTCTGTAGGAATTTTTTGCATTACATAAGATAATTGGAGTTTTGTCCTAATTATTATAAATCATGGAAAGACCTCATCTTATTTATTGAAGGATTCTACCAAACTTCTACCTAGCGCTCGCTTCTCTCAGGCAAGCACCTCACTTGGCACCCAAGATCTAAAGCATTGGGGGGTCCAAGCGCCTTAAGAGAAACTAGCACTTTTAACAACACCAGACGAGATTTAGTGTCCCTAGCATTAGTCTTATCAGTATCCTTTCTTTGATGAAGTGGCTATTAGTTAGAGTCGCGGGTTTTTATGTTACGGCACTAAAATATATCTGTTGTCTATAGACATTACAGTATAAATGGGGCACAATTTGTGAATGGATCTAGTAAAATTGGGCAACTACAAAACATGGTTTTCTATCCAGAAAAGTACCTGTTCTTGGAGATCTGGCAGAGAATCAACTTCTGAATCAACAGCCAAGCCACCAAGAAGATCTTCCAGGTGGGAGGAATTGTCCAAATGAGACGCATCTGCATCCGCAGCTACATCTTCTGGCCTTTCAATGCTTTTTGTTTCTTTGACAAGTGATGGAGTATCGTGCTTAAAACTGTATAGTTTCGTGGCAAGCCCTTTAGAGTCCTTCCACACTCGTCCCTTTCTTGATCTTTCCTCAACCACCTCTAGGACAGAGGGACGATGTTTTTCTCTCAAGTTATGGAGTCGAGCTTCAGTTATGGCCAAGAAACCCATGCAAGCAGTCAAAACAAGTTGGCTACTATCAAATGTGGAACCCGCAAGAGATTGTAGCAAAGTTATTGCATCACCAGCATCCTTGGTTGTGACGATTGCAGGACCTGATAAAACTAGAGACAATAAGATCTCTGCAGGAAGGGACAGAACATGACATTTCGAGCAATAGTATACCACCAAATACCATAATTAATTGCTTTACCATACAACTCCATCAAAGCAAGAGCAGTTCGGAAAAGCATTACGCGATTCCCTTCGAATAGAAGCACATCCCATATTCGGAGGACTGTAAAAAAGAAGATTTTCCTAAGTATCTATTAAAAAAATTGAGTTGTTCAAGCTTTTTGTAAGCACTATATAACAATTCAGTTGCCATCTATCTCGCATGTTACAGCATAATTTTCACATCCTCGATTTCTCACCGCTCTCCCATGGAAGCATATTCACAAAAATTGAAAGAAACCATGGCCCGGAGATCCATGCCACCTGCACTCCCAAGAAATCCAGATGATTAACTGCACAAGAAGCACAAATGAAGTGAAAAAAATCTGCTCCATGTTACGTTAAAATCTCAAATATCATTCATGTCTTTTAAATGTCAAAAGAAGACCAACCCAGTTTGGGAAACCTCTCCCGCATCAACTCCTCAAAAACGAGTTGGTCCACCTTGAAAAATGTATACGCAAAAGAAAATGAGTCCCTGAGGATATATTTTCTAAATGATTGCTTGACAATGTCAACAAGATTTCTCAGTATTAGTGGTGAACATTGTCAATTCGTGAAAGTACTCAGATAAGTGATCACCTGAGATTCTATCATTTCTTCTGTGTAGTACCCACCAAAATAGTCATCAATGATGCCTACTAAAGCCCTGAAATTTTACAGATCTCTTAAAAATGAGGCAGCTGTTTTCAGTAGAAATAGTTAGTCGTAGTAGTAACGATGACTTCCATTAACAGAGAAGATTTAGCACTCCCAGTCTCCTCTTACTTTTTATAGGCAAGTTGATTGAAGAGGAAAGAACACGGATAATAACAAAACTTGTCATTTACCAAATCCTTTCACTTAGTCCCTGATGTTTAAGAGGATACATTCTAGTCACCAAAGAATCCATTTTCATTATAAGGTTGCTCAAGCTTAATCTTAGTTATAAAAAGCTACGAATAATGCTTGCATATGTTGCCCATCAAAGTGCAGTGAAGGGAATTTAATGAATTGCATTCTGGGAATTAAGTGCCAAACTTTTTGAACCTTCGTGAAATTCCCCAAAAAGGTAAAAATAAAAGTACAAGAGATTAACTTCCACAACATACCAAAAGGCATTTTCCTCAGGCATCAGAAGCAATAACAAACCAGCAAAGAAGTTCATTGCCTGAGAACATTACATAAACATGTGAGCAGAAGGCAAAAAAGATATTATTAAATTGACAAGACTAAAGCACATTAAAGGTGCAAAATCTTCTCGAGATCTACATATCATGCAGTGAGAACAAACCCAGCCTTAAAGTCCAACCCCACAAAGCAATGAAGACCACAGAGTAACAATTTTCTAACTTCTCTCAGAGCTTATACTAAGAGTAATTTGCATTACCTAAATCCTTTAAACAATGACGGACAGTTACTTACAATAGTCATCTAGAGCGAACAAATAGGAATTTTGGCCCTTAGCTAAACTACCAAAACTTTTAAAAGATAAAAGTTTTATTAATAGAGAACTTTCAAGTACCTCACGCTCCTCAGTTGTAGAGCTCTTAGAATGAAAACAATGGGGAGATCAGTATATTTTGGCTTGCAACCGTCTTTAATAAAATCTTCAGATCAAAGAAGATGCCTAATGAGCAGAGAAAAAGCACTTTGGTTCCTATCTACAACTACAAAGGGATTGAACTAATGGCCCATCTAATGGCTCTTTGGGAAAGAGTAACCAAATTTGAGTTAAGAAAAAAGAGATGAATCTTAAACAGTCAAATTTGTTTTGCAAAAGGAAGATCTAACATAGAGACTATTTACCTGTTACAAACGTTGGCCGAAAAGTAGATGGACTCCAAAAGGATTTGCATATGGCCTTTATAGATTTAGAGAAAGCATGTGACAGGAATCTAGAGAGCTTCCTTGGAGGATTCTAGTGGATCAATGGATGACTACCCTATAACAATAAGAGTTGAATCGAGAATGAGCTCTAAGTCCTTATCTTTTTGCACTGATGATGTAGGAGTTGACAAGACATATCCAAAACGTGAAGTGAAGTGCATCTGGTGTTTTGTGCGATTGTTGAATGCTGCATAAGCTTAGGGATAAATCAGTTAGACAGCAAATAAACTGACAATGCTTCGTGGCATCTAATGTTGGATGGTTAAGCATTCGCATGTGCATAAATGAGTGTAGCAGGGACGAGAATGCTGTGATGGATGTGCAGACACACACGAGAAAGACGGATTAGAAATGTATCTATTCGATAAAAAAGTAAGTGTGGCTCCAATGAGAATAAGATCAGGGAAGGTTGTTTTTATGGTTTGATCAAGTTGACGGCCTTCTAATTTTGGCAAATAATTTCCCCAAGTAATGAGCCCGGTTCGACAGAAAATTTGAAGAGAAATCCCAATGAATTATAAAATAAGTCGAGGCATTTCGAATTTTTTGTTGATAGGAGGAGTAATTAATCATGATGTGTTCACTAAAACAAGTGAATTACTTCAAGCATCACCTAGGGCTTCCCAACCGTCAAACCTAGGGTTCCATAAGAATTGCATCACATGACACTACTCAAAAGAAAAATCTTACCAAATTTCAATAATATCCATGATAATATATGGGATTGAAATAATTGCAGCCATACATATCAAATATTCTATAAATCATAATCCTAACAGTAACAAAAAATATCTAATCTACAAACATGATGGAAATAGGCAACCTGATATTCTACTCCAAATGTAAATACATAAACCTATTACAATCCTAAGAGATTTCAGATCCGAATAGATAATGCTACTAATTGTTTTTGGAGAAGGATCTTGTTCCTTTACTGCTCCCATTTGAGTTATAAATCAACACAACAGCCAATCATCACAACTCGGTGTTATCATTATTGCTTAGGGCACAAACAACTTATATTGTAGGCTCTATCACCTTCAAATGCTTCAGTGAGGAGATGTGATTGAGGAAAGGAAACTTGAGTTAGAAAGGGCAAGAAAACCGAAAAAAGATGTGGAAGAAGACAATAAGGAAAGATTTAAACCACCTAGAGCTTAGAGAAGCCTTCATTCAAAATCAAGTCTAATGGCATAACGGGATTCACATAGCCAAACCTACTTAGCCAGATAAGGCTTTAATGTTGCCGTTGTATCAACCTGTTTCACTTATATCTGATGTCATTTCATAATTTTAAGATTTCCCGAAGAAGACGAGCAAAAGACAGAGAGAAATATTACAGTTATTCAATTAACTATCAAGATACAACCCAGTTGAAAACGGCAAGACAATATTTTGGAAACTTAAGATCTTATTCAAAAACAATTAAAACTAATGGGAGGACAACTGAACAAGTGTAAGACTTTATTGGTTGTGTCACGTCATTGTCCATAATTCTAGATACTTAGGTATCAAAGGTCCGGAATACACAATTTAAATCTTAGACAGAATGCCAAAAAAAAATGGCATCAGAGTGGAAGGATTATAAATGTCCCATACAGTACGACGAGAAAGCAAACACCAGCAACATATCAAGCTGAAATTAAAATTGCTTCATTACAACTAAGAGAATTATTAATGATGAAGTTCACGGGACAACAGTGGCAACATGGTATATGGAGATAAATCCCTAAAAAAAAGCAGGATTTTACAATGAGATTCTGCTTCACCTCATAACTACCTGACAGTATCCAACAGAGGGATTATGTCGTGCATATGCTATAAGTAATCGCCTCAATGAGTTTCTGCCATTCTCATCTAAAGCAGGATGTCCTGGGAATGTCCGAGGTATATCCTGCAAAAAGAGAACAATAATTAGCTCAGGAAAATCCTTCATGGCAATGCAAAGCAAAAGAAATGGCACCTACAAATTTAAAAGACTGAAGGATAAAGTCCATTGCATGCATCTAATGACCTTCTCAATCTGCTTTTTCAATTTCTGTTGTACATCACATGAATTGTCAAGCGCTTTCCCCTCGTCATCACTAGCTTCTCGTGCCAGCAAATCCTGGTAGTATCTCTCTATTCGACGTGTTCTTACACCTACAAAGGCTTGCCATACCTAAAACACATGATTGTGGTGAAGACAGCATTTTCTCAGAGGGATATAACAAGCTCCCGGGTAACAATAGCTCGTAAATATTGTAGACATGGTAAAAGTTGCCAAGTTTACCTCACCCCTTAGATCCTTGGGTACTCCTCCTCGAACAAGACATTCTAGTTCTTCTCTCCACGGGAAAGAAGATTCCAAGGGCGTCCCTTCACTAGCAGCTCTTTCTCCTTTGCACGAATGGGTACTGCCATTTGATGCCTCATCAATTTCGACATCTCCCTCACTATCGTCTTCAGAATTTTGTCCCAAGTGACTTACTTCATCAACTGTTGGAAGATGAGCACCATTTACACCTTTCAAGTCATCCTCCACATTTTTTGCTTTCTCGATACGGAAACTCATCATATTCTCAATTGCACCGAGGACTGGTCTAATATTTGCCCATCTTGGCACCTTATCAGACTTTAGTTTTTCTGTAGAATGAACTTCCCTTTCAGGGCTACTTCCAATTGAACTATCAGAAGGCTTGTTGTTGTCACTTGGATCATCCCCTTCTGCAGGCCGGTCTGAAACCGTCCCGTCTCTGTGCTCACTAGACCTTAAGTTTTCTGTAGAATGAACTTCCCTTTCAGGGCTACTTCCAATTGAACTATCAGAAGGCTTGTTGTCACTTGGATCATCCCCTTCCGCAGGCCTGTCTGAAACTGTCCCGTCTCTATGCTCACTAGACCTTAAGTTTTCTGTAGAATGAACTTCCCTTTCAAGGCTACTTCCAATTGGACTATCAGAAGGCTTGTTGTCACTTGGATCATCCCCTTCAGCAGGCCTGTCTGAAACCGTCCTGTCTTTGTGCTCCCTAGACCTTAAGTTTTCTGTGGAATGAACTTCCCTTTCAGGGCTACTTCCAATTCGACTATCAGAAGGCTTGTTGTCACTTGGATCATCCCCTTCCGCAGGCCTGTCTGAAACCGTCCCGTCTCTGTGCTCACTTACTCCACTTGGCAAACTCTCCTTATGCAATCTCTGAGACCAGCAATTTTGAGCTGTGTCCGCTTGTTGTTCGAGGAAGTTTTTCCATTTCTCTGATCTTTCGTCTTCCTCTTCCTGACAGGGAATATTACAACTAAGCATGCAAAGCCTTATCTTCATTCTTAAATTAGAGGATAATTCTCTGGAAGTGTCTCATTGAGAATTTCAACTAAAGCTCAAGCACACTTTACTTAGTAAGCTTTAATGCTTTAGAGACCTCCTAAGATTTATAACTAATCTTGCTTATAAGATTTTTTCGCAGTGACAAAATGTAGGTCTGCCATCTTAACCAGCTTAGACAGGAGACGGCACCAAATGTTAATTAGGATCCGCTTCACAACTTAGGGATGGATAGACAGATCATGTCAAATTCAAAACAGAGGATACCATCTGCTTTACTCCAAAAAGAAGTAACCTGAAAAGGCAGTTACCTTGTAAATATTAGCATACTCTCTATATCTTTGCAAGTGTTGAGGCCTTAGAGCAAACCCATATGCATCCCTGTTGAAATCAATGCACAATTTGATTTAAAATCCCCCGAGAAGAGATTCTAACTATAAACGGAGTTGCAACTGGTTAGCTTAAAAAGGACATTCAGGAAACTGATTCTAGAGATAAAAGACCACGCACTGCACTTGACATGACATTGGTATGAAATAGATAATGTCACACTACAGAACGATTTGCTACCCATTCTTACTCACCTAGAATCAACCTCTAATGAGCGCCTACTCAACAAAGACAGCAACATATTTCACCAGGAGTTTCAATTCCACAAAGCCCATAGCTCTCATTTCCCTTTTAGACCAAACTATCAACACCAGAGCCAACAGAGCATCAAAAAAGAGTTATCCCAAAAGAAGTGCCCAGCATTTACAGACAACAACTCCCGCAATGCATCTACCAACTAGAACATCAAAATCGAACTGACTCCGGGGAGATTCCACTAACGCTAATGCTTGCAATCCCAAACTGATATGATTCAGCGCCCAACCAACCACGCACGATCGACGAAAAGAATTGATATGCAGGGTCAAAGCAGGGGAAGAGCACACCAGGAAATATACGAGATGAAACTCAGTCAAGCACCGTGAGCGAAACCAAAGCTCGTAAGGACGCGTGGAGACGTGACTAGAGTACATGTGCCAGCGATTGAAGTGCGAACGACGAATTCGTTAGTGCATGTAGATGATGCTTACCTTTTCGGCTCTAATGTGTGGGAGAGATGAGAGATCTTCTCCGCCATTACAGCAAATCCCGAGCAATGAAGCTGGACCGAGCTTGAGAGAGTGTTTCTTGTTCTCTCCTCTTCCGATTTTGTCTCGCAACGGAGTTTCCTTTTCAGCAGACTTTTTCAATTTTTTCCTTTTCTCGCTTCTTCAACAGACTTCGAAGTTGAAATTTGATTGGACGCCAGCAATTTTTATTATTCACGGCGCAGACCAAACTTGTTCATCTTGAACATTGGCTCCGTTTTGAAAAATATCTTTAAAAAAATACAAATGTCTTTAAGCTAAATGAGATTTTCAAAATGCCAGTAATATTTAATAAATTATATTTTAAAAACATATTGAAAAATAATTTTAACGTAAATGTCGTTCGCTTAAAAATACACTTTGTAAAGTATTTTTACTTTTTGAAAAAAAGAATTTTTACTATTTAAAAAAAAAAATAAACTACTTCCCGGCCAATTGCTGGCGGTGGGCAGCGGCAGTGAGAGGCGATTGGCGGTCGACGGTTGGCGGCGATGAGCAGCGGGTGGCGGTCGATGTGCAATGTGCAACGGTGGGAGGCAATTGGCCGGCAGCGAGGACGGCGGCGAGTGGCAAGCGGCGGCGGTGAGCAACGAGCGGCTATGGCGATGGTGAGCGGCGGGGGAGGTCGACTACCGTCGGTGGGTGGCAGCGGCGGGAGGCGGCAGTGAGCAGCGGGTAGCGGTCGAGGGGCGGTGGTGAGCGGTGGGTGGCGGTCAACGGGCTAGGCGAGCGGCGGCAAGTAGTAGTGAGCGCCGAGTGTTAAACGGCGGTGGTGAGCGGCAAGTCATGGGCGGCGTTCGACGAGTAGCGATCGACCGTCGGCGGTGGTGAGCGGCGAGCTATGGCGATGGTGAGTGGTAGTCGACGGGCGACAATGGTCAACGGCAGGTGGTGAGCGTCGGTCGACGGGTGGCGGCGGTAAGCGGCGGAGGCGGTGGGCAGCAAGCGATGGCGGGCGGCGATGGGTGGCTACGGTTGGCGATAGGTGGAGGTAACAAAGTTAAAAGGAAAAAAAAAATAGTTGCATTTCGGAAATGCAACTTTCTAAAGTACCTCCAGAGCTACTTTAGGCTAAAGACCTTTAGGTGCTTTTGGAAATGCAATTGCATTTTCTCAAAGTTGATCAAAAAAAGAACCAAACTCTATTTGTACTTGGCCAAGGGACTTTAGAGCTCCAAAAGTCTTTTGAAAATGCTTAACCAAATAGGCCCTAAGATCCTTAAGTGTGGCGTTATTTCCATTTTCAACTGAAAACACACTTTTATTATGCAATGATAAATAAATATATATAAATACACAATATAATCTCTCTTTCTCAATCTATCGACATAATTGTACTCTTTTTCATTGTCTTTTTCTTCGCCATCTTAAATTGTGCACAATACTCATAATTTTCATTCCATTTTAAGGTGATAACTTTTATTTACAATGTATCATTTTCTTTACGATTAAACAAAGCCTGCACTAAATCGATGAATAAAAAACGTGAATAGGGACTAATGAATATCCAAAAGCACCATTATTCGATTTGAATTTCACTTTCTGCGGGACGGGATCCGACAAGAACTATTTGAAAATAATGTAAATATTCATGATTTTCTTCTCCTTCTTTCCCGTTGCTACCTCCACCGCATGTCACTACCATTAAATGCGGCGGCTTCCTCCACCCACTGATGGTGGTGGGCTCATTTCCACGCATGTCCATAAATTTAATTGCCTACTTTTTGGGTGCGTTTGTTTTGGCTTTGGAGGAAAGCCTTTGGGAAAAAGGGGAAAAGTACATTAGAAGTGCCATAACTTATGTACGGCGTTCACTTGAATGCCATAACTTTCAAAACGTTCACTTAAATGCCATAACTTTTAAAAATCGTTCATTTGAGTGCTATGTCGGAGCAAAATCATTTACTTAAGTGCTACAGTAATTTTTCCGACATATCACGTCGCCTTTCCGGCGTTCTACAGTAACTTTCCGACGTGTCACGTCAGCCTTCCGGCTGCCACGTCGGCTTTTCCGGCGTCCACGTCAACATGACACTTAAGTGAACGATTGTTTAAAGTTATGACACTTAAGTGAACGTTTTGCAAGTTATGGCACTCAAGTGAACGCCGTATAAAAATTATAGCACTTTTAGTGTACTTTTCCAGGGAAAAGGCAAACACCTTTAGCGTAAAAGGGTTTGTTGAAATACAAAGATCGTTTGGTAAACTGTAATTGAAAGTTACTTTGAGGGAAATGATGTTTGGTAAACATATATGTAAAAAGTAATCAATTTAAGTTTTTTAATTTTACTTGTTGAAAATTGAAATAAAAAAACAATGACTGTAACTTTTATATTTTCATGTTGAGAGTAATGCAAAGACACAAATTAACAAATTAGTTTTTTATTTTTTTGGTCAAACTATTAACAAATTAGTTAGAATCTTCCAATTCTTTTTAAAACGCCAAAGACTCGCTCAATTTCTAAAAGATGCGAGAAGTGGCCACGATTGAACACTTCTCAATAACACGTATGGAAATTTTAATTATGTGATGATACACTAAGCACTTATAATAAGTATATAATAACCGAAAGTACGAGTAGAGTCGATCAAGACAAGCACGAACAAAGATTGCACATGTAATTCTACTAGAAGCTTTGCGAGTAGTTTGCATAAAATCTCAATTGAATCGCAGTAATCGCTGGTTGGGTCACCAACCTGATCACAAACCAAAAAATAGATCAACAAAAGCGAAGAACATGCAAGCAAAGTTTCTATAGATACTTAATCTGACATAAATATTCCGATGACCATTCAAAACATTCTTTGTCAAGCAAAGTTAAGAGTCTCAAACATATGCAGCTATTACCTGCTATAAGACCATAGGCTACTAAAGGATGAATTTGAAATTCTATTGATACGAAATTCACCATAGAATGACAACAATGAAAAAGTTCAACAATCTCCAGAGATGTTCCGAAGTGAGCTATACTCGAACCAGGCCCATTAGTAGTCACCCATGACACAATGACAGCCTTCGCATCGTCATCATATTGTGTGATATGCACTTGCAATAGGATGAAATGAAAACGATATCATCAGGGCTTTACCAGGATATATAAAGCCAAGTAAAAAAAAAACAAAGCGCGAGGGTAAAAGATAAAGCATTCCTTATTAATAATCGCTGGAAAGCGGACTTCAAGCATCTCAAAACTAAATACATCATTATGCAAAATACTGTAATTTAGTGGAGAGATGGATGACTAAGAAGATTTAAGAAGTGTTATTAGTTGAGGATCCGTATGTCTCATTGTCATCTCCTTCGTGAATAGTACCAATGTAAACTCTACGCCAAAACAAATAAACTTTACAGGTATCACCGTATTACACCATTTTCTGCCAAGGTAATCAGGAGATGGAGGTACAGTGGTACACCATCAACATATAAATTAGCCTTCCGAAAGAGCAAAAGAGACAACAAACCGGCTTCGAAAATGATGGGTTGTATCCTAATCCGAATTAGAACAATCACATAGATAATAGAAAAATAGATGAAGCACGGTTTACCCAGGTACACCACTGAATGGGACTACATCCCGTAAAGAGATTTCACTATGATTTAAATTTACAGCCTCACAACTCATTACAATGATCTCTCATACGAGTACAATATATATGACCTAACAATGGATCCAAAACCTAAGTCTATCCAAACCCCTTTGATCCCACAACAAACCGGCTAACTTAAATACAAGCCCAAACCCATTGTTGTTTTGGGAGCGCTGCCCTCAAACCCCCGCATTCCATGCGCAAGGGTCATATATCGTCAATTCATACTTCAATTTCCCTAAGCTCACGTGGGCGTGCCCGATATGAGAAATAAGGGTCTTCGAAGTATTCGCCAACTCCAACATTCTCCCACTTTGTGAATACTTCACGCAAATGAGAGACTTCCCAACATTATTCCTCTTCAATCTAATCGCAGCAGAGCACTATTCAAACTTCGCACCCGTGATGACTTTAGTAAGGAAGTCCGAACTATATTCGATCGTGTCGACCTTTACAAGCCGAACTTCTTTCTTCGGGAAAAGTACACTAGAAGTGCCATAACTTGTGTATGACATTCACTTGAGTGCCATAACTTTCAAAACGTTCACTTAAGTGCTATAACTTTCAAAAATCGTTCACTTGAGTGCTATGTCCGAGCAAAATCGTTCATTTGAGTGATACAATAACTTTTTCGACGTGGCACGTCGCCTTTCCGGCATACCATGTCGGCTTTCCAACTGTCACGTCGGCTTTTCCAGCGTCCACGTCAGCATGGCACTCAAGTAAACGATTTTTGAAAGTTATGGTACTTAAGTGAACGTTTTGAAAGTTATGGCACTTAAGTGAATGTCATACAAAAGTTATAACACTTCTAGTATACTTTTCCATCTTTCTTCTCTATCTTCTCTCGGATAAAATGATATTGGATATCGATGTGCTTTGTGCGTAAGTGAAATGCTAGATTCTTAGCTAAATAAATAGCCCCTTGATTATCGCATCTCACCTCCATGGCACCTTGCTCAAAACCGAGCTCCAAATACAACCGCCATAATCATACGGCTTCTTTTTCGACATGAGTAAGAGCCATGTACTCAACTTCCGTAGAAGGGCGCACTACCACGCTTTGTCTCCTACTCATCCAACTCAACGCCGCACCAAATAATGTGAAAATATGCTCGCTAGTGGACCGTCTACTATCAATATTCCCACCCCAATCTACATCTACATGGCCTATGATATCAATAGAGTTTCCATTCCCTATACCTTCAAAACATAAAGAAAAATTTCAAGTTCCACGAAGCTACCCGAAAACTCTTTTGATCGCATTCCAATAGTCTCTGCCTGGGTTAGACATATATTGGCTTAAGACTCCCACCGCTTGGGCTATATCCGGACGTGTGCACACCATGGCATACATCAAGCTACCCACTGCACTTGCATATGGAACTCGGGCCATCTCCTCGCCTTCCTCATCCGTTTTAGGTTAATGTTCATGAGATAGCTTGGTCTCTAAAGAAATAGGGGTACCAACAGACTTGCAGTCCATCATATTGAATTTCTTCAACACTTCTTTAATGTATTTCTCCTACCCTAGCCATAACTTCCGTTTCTCATGGTCCCTTATAATCTGCATGCCCAAAATTAAATTTGCAGGCCCCAAATCTTTCATTTCGAACTTTTTAGCCAACAAAATTTTCACGAACTTCACCATCTTCACTATATTCTCGATTAATAGCATATCGTCCATGTATAGCGTGAGAATGACAAACCGATCGCTTGTCCTCTTCATATAAACACAGTGGTTAGAGTTTGAACGCACAAAATCAAGCTGGAGCATGTACATGTCAAACTTCTGATACTACATCCTCGGTGACTACTTCAGCTCATATAAAGACTTTTTCAGCTTGCACACCAGATTTTCTTTTCCTTTTGCTTCAAAACCTTATGGTTACCTAATCTCCTCCTCTAAGTTCCCATGAAGGAAAGCCGTTTTTACATGTATCTATTCCACCTTAAGATCATATGCGGCTGCTACGGACGTAACGAACCGTATCAAGGTCAATTTCGCCACGGGAGAAAAAATCTCGTCATAGTCAACTCCCTCGATCTAAGAATATCCCTTGGCTACGAGCCTCGCCTTGTACTTCTTCACGGTCCCATCCGGTTTCAACTTTCACTTGAACACCCATTTGCACCTAATTGCCTTTTTATCCTTAGGCAATTTACATAGGCTCATGTCTCATTTTGATCGAGCAACCGCATCTCATCTATCATTGCAAGCTCCCACTGATTCGTGTCATCCACGGATCTCGCCTCTTTTACGTAACTAGGATTATCTCCAGTAATGCTTAAGGCATGAAACATACTCAATGCACTAAGCGAGTACCGAAATGGTACTCGCCTTTCCCGTGTTGATCTCCTAAGAGTAAGCATGCTATTTGTGTCCGTGTCTTCATCTAAATTTGCATACTTGACTTCATTAACCAAGTCCTCTTACTTCGAATCAGAATTAGACTCCTTTGGTATACCTTGTGGAACCATCTCCACAGTTTCAACTTTAGGACTTTCTTCAATCACTACTACTTTCTTGAGCTCATCACTTTTTCGTTTGCCTGCCCGAGATTGTGTTTCACGAAAGACAACATCCCCGCTATATAAGATGTTCTTTGATTCTAGATTCCACGACTTACAGCCCTTGACCAATTCCTTGTGTCCAACGAATATGTTCTTCTCGGACTTCTTGTCGAGCTTACCCCTTTTCTCCATGGGTTCGTGAATATATGCATTACACCCGAACATGCGACAAATTTGTCTTCTTTCCAAACACCGCCTCAAAGGGTCTACGGTTCTTTAGCGATGAGGTCGGTAACTAGTTCTTCAAATAATCGGCCGTGGCTACGCCTTCTGCCCAAAATTCGGGTTCCAAACCTACCCAACTCAACATGCATCTCACCTTTTCTATAAGTGACCAATTTAATCTTTTGGCCACCCCATTCTGTTGAGGTGTATATGGAGTAGTTTTACGCCTTGCAATACCATTGTCCACACGTAACCGCTCGAACTTGTCAGAATAGAATTCACCTCCGTTATTCGTAAGAAGTATCTTGATTTTCACGCCCAATTGGTTTTCAACCAAAGCCTTAAATTCTCGAAATTTTTCAAATACATCTGATTTACTTTTTATAAAATAAATCCAGCTATATCTCGAAAAATCATCTATGAACGATGATGCATAATACATGGATCTTCCAATAGATGGAGTTGGAGTAGGCCCGAAAACGTCACCGTGAATCGGCTCTAGAATATTTGTTGCTCTCATACGGGTGTGTTGGAAACTAACTCGGTTCTGTTTTCCGTGAAGACATTGTTCATAGAACCCGAAACCCATAGAGCAATTTAGTGCTCCCTTTATCATTTGACTTGAAGCTAAGGTAGACAATCCATTTTCACCAATATGCCCTAGCCTATGATGCCACGGCGCGGACGTATCATATTTATCTTCCTTAGCCTTTTTAGAGACGAACCCCCCACCAACAGTTATCGTTTCTCCAAGTAACTTGTATAATGTTCCGTGACGAACTTCTCGTGCAATCACAATAGAATCCCGAGTCATCTAGCACGAATTCTTATCACAACCGAAAGTAACTCCCAAATCAGCCATCGTATCGATCGATAACAAATTTCTACTCATCGAGGGTATGTGCATCACGTCCGGAAGAGCCTTCACTATGCCATTACTCATCCTCGCCTTCATCCCGCCACTCTCGACAATCCGAACTACGGTATCTTCTCCGAGCATGACATCTCTACCATCATATTTTCCATATTCACAAAACCGGTGTCTATGAGGCATCATGTGATATGAAGCGCCGGTGTCGACGAACCAAATATCCGTGTTAGACCGGGCCATACATGCAGCAGCTACATACATATCTCCTATCTCGACCTCCTTCTTTCTCGAGGATGATTCAACTTCTTTCTTAGAAACAGGCTTGTTTTTACAGTTCACTTCACATTGCCCCATTCTTCACATTTCCAACATTGTACCTTTCTCTTCGATCGCCCATAAGATTTGGATCTAGACCCTCTCCGGTTTTGAGCCTTCTCCGCCGGCCTATCCCTAGCAGCTAGCGTCTCTTTACTAGAATTTCCCGACCCCTTTCTTCATGTCTCCTCTAATAACAAGGCTGAACACACTCTCATATGACAATTCCTTATCCCCACCATCGATTATTACAATCAAGTTATCCCATGAATCTAGCAGTGAACAGAGTAGTGTTATCGCCTTATCGTCATCCTCGAACTTAACACCGATTGATATGAGTTGGCTTATCAACATGTTAAAGTTGCCCTCGTGCATCCGAAGGTTATACAGCTTTTTCCTTAAGAATAACTTATTAACCAGCAGCTTACTTTGGTACAGCGACTCCAATTTCTGCTATAAATCCCGGGCTGTAGGTTCGCTCATCACATTCGTCAGAATGGAGTCCGCGAGACAAAATCAGATCAAACCCTTTACTTTCCGATCAATCTGATCCCACTCCTCAATCTCCTTCAGATCCGCTTATATGGAAGTTGAATCCCTATCCTTCCCCACTTCCTTGCCTATCACGACACCGGGCTTCACAGCAATAGGCCTTTCCGTTACGATTGCCGACCAAAGATCTCGATCACAAAGGAGATCCTCCATCTTCGTCTTCCACGGATCGAATCGCTTCCCATCGAATTTTTCTATCTCAATTCGTGACCCTCCCGACATTTCAAATAAACCCTAATTCCTCGAACATAAGGCTCTTATACCAATTGATGGGTTGTTTCGTAATTAGAATCAGAACAATCACATAGATAATAGAAAAATAGATGAAGCACGGTTTACCCAGGTTCACTCCCGAATAGGGCTATGTCTTGTAAAGAGATTTCAATACGAGCGGAACCCCCACCTGCCGACTAGGCAGCGGGACCCCTATTTTAGGAGCGCTACCCTCGAACCCCCGCATTCCATGCGCATGGTCATATGTCGTCGGTTCATACTTCGGTTTCTCTAAGCTTACGTGGACATACCGGGTATGAGAAACAAGGGTCCCTAAAGTATTCGCCAACTCCAACGGGAATAGCCTTTCTCCTCGATGCATAGTCAGAATTAAGGTATATCACCACGTATTTCATTTTCTTGACTATCAAACTCTAGAGTACTCCCCAATAAATGCTCGGACAAAAAATCTTCCCATCCCAATAATCACGCTAACAATACATTTGCTCTATCTTTGGTGCAATGACAATGCAGAGTACATCTTCAGCAATTTAAGAACCATTGATAGCCATCAAAATCACCATATATAGTGTTTACTCGAATATATATATATATATATATATATATATATATATATATATATATATATGAAATGTAGCACTATAGCAACAGTAACTTTTTGTGTTTAAATATCCAGTTACGGACGTTACTCCGCGTAACGTTCGGAACCCAGAGCGACTTCCGCCTCACTCTTCTCGAACTTCTCCGGATCATCTCTTCCCTTTCTACCGCTCCTCACGAGCAAAACCCAAGAGAGATCTGTCTATCCTTCCTTTCCTTTTGACGAAACCTTTCTACACCTCCCGGAGATCATCCAGTAAGTATCCATCTTGCCTAGATCTTTCCCCGATCTGTTTTGAATCTTCATTTCTTCTCTCATATATATATATATATATATATATATATATATATATATATATATATATATATATCTTATCATATACCTCAAGAAATAATTAAGTGGAGAGGTGAGCCTTTGCAGCGAGAGGAAGAGAGGCAAAGTAATGATTAGCGACAGAGGTAAAGTGGTGGCATTAGTGTCGTCATGCGGTAGTGGGTAATAGATCTAGCGGAATGAGGCAGAGGAGGGGCTCGAGAGAGAAACATGCAAGTGCAAGAGTCGAAGTATGTTAGAGAAAGAAGAGAGAAGGGATTAGGGAATGCTTGATCGCTGCACAATAAAAAGGATATTTTTAGCTATATTGAGGGTGACAGTAGTTTTACCTTTGAAAATTTTATTTGTCCATTTTAGTCCGAAATCCTTTGAAATAACAATCCTTCCATTAAAAATTACGTCATGTGACATGAACATTCACGGTAGTTGTATATCCTTAACCATATAAATATCGGATGTGCATTATTGAGATGATGTCACATCAATAAATGCATAATCTACAGGAAAACAAATTCTCGTAAAAAAACCACAATTTTCATTAGACTTGATTATTGCCTCCACCACCATCGGTACATGTCACAGATGTAAGAATTGGATGAGATGATATTACTTCATTTCTTACGAGTATTTAAAGTACGGGATAGCTAATATTTTATGGAAAGATATCAGCTAGAATAAATGTAATACAATATCTATCCTAAACTATGAATTTTACACATGTAAAAATAAAATATTGTGGGGTAGATGTTTGTGTAATCCCATGAGATAAGAAAAATACTTTTAATTGTGGATACTTTCCTCCACCATCAAAATAAATTGATACAATGGGATTTTGAAAGTAATTTTCCACCAATTTCTTGAATTTTGGAAATAGAGAGAAAATCTCGGATTTTTGCTTGATTGGGTACAGCCACATATATCTAGTATAATGATCCACGAAAATGATATAATACGAAAAGCCATCTATTGATTTCATCGGAGTGGGACCCTAGACATCGGTGTAAATGAGATCAAGAGGTCGTCGGCTAGACAATGTAGAATCACCAAATGGAAGTTTATAACTTTTATTACATTGACACGACTCACACAAAAATCTGGAACATGACTTGGAAAGAGAGGGAATTGACTTTGACTTAAAAAGAAACTCTAAGATCTGATGAGAGGGACGACCAAGACGTCGATGCCAATCACCGGAGGATGCACGAACACCAATCATAGTTGAGGGTGGTGTATGAGACATATGGAGTGAAGATGGTAGTTCATAGACATTATTGTTTTTCGGGCCTTGTGCTAGAGTTGCCCTCGTGCGCAAATCCTTCACCAAAAAATGGTCGGGAAAAAATTCCACGGATGTTTAGCTAGTCTTGCAAAACTTTGAAATAGATATCGGGTTGTTACTAATATCGGGAACACATAGAACATCCGATAATGAATATGAAGCAATGGAGGAGGAACGTTTAGTTGAACCTGTGTGTATTATTTGCAAACCCGAGCCATCACCAATGACGATTTCGTCCACGCCTTCATAATTAGAATGCAAAGAGAGATTTTCCAGGCTTGAAGTGACATGATGAGATATTCCAGAGTCCATGAACCATCCTTCTTTGGCTTAGCGAGATAACACTGTGCTATTTGCAATAGGAGGAGAGCAGAAATATTGTTTGGCTTGATAGCATTGCTTGGTCGAGTGACCTACCCATTCACATAATTGGCACCGGACTTGTGCTTTTTGAATGGGCTGGTTATGATCATAATTGTTGCTCCTTCTCCAATGAGGTTGTCGTGTAGATGGGTAGGAGTTCAAGCCTCGATTTGAAATATAGCGTTGGCTGGTGTTCCCGTAAGAACCTCTCTTGGCAAAATTTGCGGTGATAATAGTTGATTCACCTCGACTCTCTTCCCTTTTTAGATATTGCTCGAAATCGACAAGTTTATCATGGAGTTCCTCAAAGGAAATGGGTGATTCACATGCTCTAATGGCAACAAAGATTTCCTTGAATTCGGGGCCAAGCCCATTTAGAACGTGTATTATTAAATCATCATCACTAATGGGAGAATTGATGATGGCAAGTTCATTAGCAATACCTTTGATGACTTGCAAATACTTAGCTACCGATCGAGTATCGCGTTTTGTGAGCATTAAGGGCTCCTTGAGACTCATGACACGCGAACATGTCCTATTGGCAAAGAGATGCGAGAGTTTGTTCTACTCCTCGTATGCTGTTTTGGCAGAAGCAATGAGAGAAACGATTGAGTATGAAGTGGAAGCTATGATTGCATGAAACAATAGTTGATCTTGGTGTACCCAATGACAATAAGATGGATTGACAGTAGTTTTTCCATTAGTAATGATGGTGCTGGACGGACACAATAGCGTTCCATCTACATACCCCATTAAATCCTAGCCTAGAAGCAGAGAATTAAATTGTGCCAACCAGGATGGATAATTCATCGAAGTGAACTTGAAAGGTAGCTGCACATTTGCATTGATCGACACAAGCATGGTGGCATTATTTGAAGAAGGGCTAGTGACTATCATAGGAGTGTTTGAGGATTCTTCCGCCATTAAAAGAAAAAATGAACGATATGCTTGTGAGCAGTAGGCTCTGATACCATGTAAAAATTGGACTAAATGACACTTTATTTCTTACGAGTATTTAAAGTGCAAGATAGCTAATACTTTATGAAAAGATATCAGCTAGAATAAATGTAATACAATATATATCCTAAGCTATGACTTTATACATGGAAAAATAAAATCCTATACACAAAAAAGGAAAAGTTTTTGTCATCTTTGGAAACTCTCGCTGCACTTGCCGAGAGTGTCATAATTGTTTGGCTAGTCTTGATATGATTGAGAGCAATCTTTGAAGTTGCTTTGCTGTTGAGATATACTTTCTCCAATAGCAGACCAAAGGTATGGTGAGCTAAGCGGCCGAACACATAACCCGAATGAACCACAAAACTTGAAGTGTCTTAGCCTCTAGGGTTTTCTTGAGTCATCTAGAATATTCTTAGGGTACTTCTCCGTCATTGTAGCAAGTCCGAGCAATGAAGCTGGATTTTGTGTGTGTGTGTGTGTGTGTGTGAGAGAGAGAGAGAGAGAGAGAGAGTGTTTGGTTCTTCTCCTTTGATTTTGTCTCATAACTGAGTTTCTTCTTCAGCAAATTTCTCCTTCCCTCTTTGCTGTTTATTCCTGGAGTTCCAACTTCGAAGTTGAAATTTGATTACATGCCAACAATTTTCATTACTAGCGCTGCAAACCAAACTTGTTCAAATTTTCAACAACCCCAAACCTCCCTCCCCCCTCCCAAAAAAAAAAAAAAAATTAGATGGTTATCTCGTTAAGTGGAGGCGCTTTACGATAGTGTATACAAATTGCAAGAATAATAGAATTTGTGTAGTTTTTTGAGTAGATGGCAGATTTTTACGATTCATTCGCTTGCATTCGAATTGGAATACATCATCAAGAGTAAGGCTATATTGTTGCAACTCATTTTGAACATGGGAATGCTTATTGACACATCATTTTTTTATATCATTACAAGGATCACCACCACGCTAGATAGGTAAGTTCCCCATTACTTCGGAACTTAGAAATTTCAATGAGTCTAGAAGCACTTGATGATTTCATGTCTAGAAAAGAGTATAGAACTCTCAAATTCACTTCATTTGCATTCATACTGGAAAAACTTTTGAAATTATCTAAAACATGTTTGGAAACGTGCATCATGCATAAAAAAATCCTCATGGAGGATAGATTTGTCAAAATGGAATGAATTTTTCAAAAGAGAATATTTAAATCTTTCAAAAGGAGATACTTAAGAGGATGAGAGGCGGACCATGACCAAACAAGTCCCTTATACACACTCGAGAGATTTCGAGGTGATTGAAACCTTTGTTTAAGGTCATAAGAATCATTTGCAGTGTTTACATGGGTTGAAGTGGCGAAGGGCATTCATTTTCATATCCCAAACACAAGTTTAATTCTTTGCAACCTAATTGGAGCCTAGAAGGAAGAAATTCCCAAAACAACCTTGTCAAGAGCCACCTCACACTAGGGCAATTTAGGACGTTCATTTTGTTGGCATTTTTTGAAAAAAGATCAAGAAAGACTTTATTGTACTTACTTGCATCAATCTTTTTGTGATAGCTCCAGGTGCCATCACGTGGAAGTTTGAAATATCCCAAAGTGAGGAAGAGCAATTCATTTATCTATCCAAACATTTATCTTTTGATAAGTCAATTTGAGCCCGAAATCTTCATTTCAAAGCCCAACTAGTGATTATCTCCTTGCACTAGGCCAATGTATGTGATTTAAAAAGAGATGGGAAAACATCATGGTAATATTTTGAGAGAGTCCTTAGAGCTCAAATCAAATAAAAACAAAGCAAAGACAAAATTGATGAAGCCGGACGACAAAGAAAGAGTAAAGAGCCTTGTAAAAACAAGGCCAAAACCCATCATTTAGAGAAAATGAGAATCAAAATGCATTTGAAAGCCAAATAGTTGCATCACGGGCAAAGTTGCCAAGTAAAACAAGAAAAAAAGAGTAAGGCTCTCAAAGTTGTAAAGATGAGCATTTAGTTTACTCACAAAGTCACAAATGTAAAATCCCTAGTGGATGTTAAGGAAGGTAATGATGCGAAGGTAATCACCAACTTTCAATACCCCTTATTCTTAAAAATTGAGGCCTTTTTAGCCTTACCCGCACCAGCAATACGACCATATCCGAAGACTTTTCTGATTAGGATGTTTCGAGTCAACATGCACTTTCACACAAGAAATTACTTCCTAAAGAAGTAAGTTCAATATTGTCTTTTCTTATCTTTGAGGTTCTTGACTTATAAACCCAAAGGAGATACTTTGATTCATATTTTGTTCTTAGCCTCAAAGTGCCTGTCCTTTGCCAAAGCCTTTGACCTAACCAACATTGCAGTCCATTTGAAAGATCTTTTCGGATTAAGCAAATTGTATGCACTGTGAATGGTTCCGAAAGCTTAAGACCTAGGCTAGGAGAGATAATTCGAGTGTTTTCAAACTTGTCATTCCACGAGTAGATGGGAATTTAAATCTTTTGAGAAATTGTAAGAAGTCCTCTCTGACGAAGGTGCTCCAATTGATGTTTTAACCAAACTCTTCTGACAATTTTAAATCATTTGATTCCAAATCTTCCCCTCAAGAAATTTTGATCATCTTTATCATGTTCATCATTTTACAAGATGTTTTGGAAAACCTCATATATCATAGCATACTAAACGAAACTTCTACATGATTCTCAGTCTCCCCATATCACAGAATTTCATTAAAATAAGATTTCCATTATAAATTTTGCAGTCTTTTTAAAACTAAAGCCCTTTTGACTTGCCAAAAAGAAACATTAGGACTTTTTGTCGGATCCTTCTTGACATGGTAATTCAGGTTAGATCCTAGCCTCATGGTTCATTTCAGGTTTAGAAATTCTGCATGATTCATGGTCTCCCAGGTCTCAGAATATCATCCAAATAGGATTTCCATTAGCAATTTTGGAATCTTTTCAAACCAAGCCCTTTTGACTTGCCTAAACGCAACATTAGAACTTTTATGTAGATCCCTCTTGATAGGGTAATTCAAATTAGATCTTAGCCTCACGCGTCATTTCAGGTTAGAACTTTTGCATGATTCTTGGTCTCCCCAGATCTCAGAATGTCATCAAGATAGGATTTCCATAAGAAATTTTGGAATATTTTCAAAATTAAGCCCTTTTGACTTGCCCAAACGCAACATTAGGACTTTTCTTTAGATCCCTCTTTACAGGGTAATTCAGGTTATATCCTTGCCTCATAGGTCATTTTAGGTTAGAATTTCTGCATGATTCCTGATCTTCCCAAATCTCAGAATGTCACCAAAACAGGATTTCCATTAGAAATTTTGGAATCTTTCCAAAACTAAGCCCTTTTGACTTGCTTAAACACAACATTAGGGCTCTTCTTTGAACCCCTCTTGACAGGTTAATTCAAGTTAGATCCAAGCCTCACAGATCACTTCACGTAAGAACTGAATTACCCTGTCGTGTGAGTTTCTATTCCTTCGTCGTCGCTCTCTGAAACTCATCTCGACTAACAAGTCATCGTCACCACCAATATATTAGCGATGAAAATAAAATATCTCGACTAATGAGGTGCCATCACACCGCTAACTGCTAAAGAAATTTTCCATCGCCCGGAAAATGACGTCTTTATGCCTTGGCAATCGTCCTTCTTTGTATTTGTAGTAAAATTGTTTGATGGGGTCTCGTATCATTTGTCCGATTCTAAATTCTTGATTTGAATTATCAAAGTATCGGTTAATGCCGCGTGCATCAACTAAGGTTAGATTTATATACCTAGTGAAGTATCGGTCAATGAACAGCTTCTTCTATCCAAGTCAATAAGCCTCAAGATGAGCAAATATCAGGAACAGCCAGGGTAGTCTGGCAACTTTGATGCGAGGAAGCCAAAGAAACATCAATATGAAGACGCAAAGGATTTGAAAATGAGCTGTTTTATTTATGAAATCCTAGTAAGGCGACAACGTTTTCAAGCTGTAAAAGAGACATGGCTGCATCTAGAGCGGATACACAACACAACCGGCCTCAGAGAAACATCAAAAGAAGGTTATATCAACTATCAGGCCATTCAGCTCTCTTCTTACTCCCCTTATTCCCTTCATACGGAGCCTAGCATGGTCATGACTCCATTTACTGCTGAGCCTGCATTTGAAGGAGGGAAAGAAAAAAAAAAAACTGGTTAGCGACTAGAAACGAACTCATTGGCGCCGAGAGAGGAAAGAAAAGTTGTTCAGAAGAATTCGTGACATCTAGTTTGAGTCTGGGTTAGAAGCATTACAGTGAAGCGCATCTTGTAGTATTCAACAAGTTCTATAGGATCAGTCTTTGTCTGCTTGTAAGCATCGATCTTGTTCATTTCCTGCATGGGATGAAGTAAAAGGAAATATAAATGCATAACATGGTTTTGAGCAAGGATAAAATTGAGCGGAGCTGCTGAACCTGCAATGAGTAACAAATATGACTTGCCATTTACCAAGTAGTATAAGCACACTAAATCTCGAGGTCGTTCATAAAACTAATTGGTCGAGGACTCTCTCATTCTATATATGGCTCCACAAGAAAACTATGGAGGCTATTAATCAAAATCGCACTAAGTATGTTTGTTGACTTCAGAAAATGATCGCCTCACCGCAGGTTATAATCTCCCCAGAGACATGTTCCCACACTACAAAGGTTCAACAAGGCCACAGTTTAGCTCTAGAGACTATCCTGAAACTATCATCACTGACTCACCATTTTACTCATAACCGATCTCGCCTCACCGCAGGTTATAATCGCCCCAGACACAAGTTCCCGCACCACAAAGGTTCAACAAGGCCACAGTTTAGCTCTAGGGACTATCCTGAAACTATCATCACCGACTCACCATTTTACTCATAACCGATCCTGGATTTTAGCTTTCTTTTGTGCATGGGGAGAAAGAATTTTGTTCAAAATGGAAAAGAAATGAAGCTTAAAGCAAGCAATGGCCAGAGACTAGATTCCTTCCCATACCTCAATCCATGCTGCTAGCTTAGGTCTGCCAGCAGTGATGTCATATTTCCATACTTCAGATAAGTAGACTTGGAATCTTTCAACAAATGGGATGTAAGCAATGTCCACCTGAAATCACAAGGTTAGACCCTAAATAACAGTCAAACAATAGAAAGAATTACATCTTGATAGCCACATATCAGGCAACATTTCTTTCTGCAGGATTGGTTCGCACATCATATGGATTGCATGGATCAACAGATCTCTTGTTTAACCTATCTAGAAGAAGAAGAACCACTCAAGAGCCCCTTATCAAATGCAAGAATGCCAACATACCCCACTGAACTGTCCGAGAAAGAATGGTCCATCCTCAAATTTGCCAAGAGCACTCTCCAAATGATCGAAAGCAGAGCCTGATGCAGAAGATGAAGTTCACTAACGGTAATGGAGGTACCTATCATCAAAGAAAGTGGCTTAGAGGACCTACCACATTCTTTCGGTCCTTCTCCCTTGAATGAAGTGTAGACTATCTTCATGAATTCATCAACATGCGACCACAGTTCACGACCAAGCTTCCTCTTTTCAGGATCCTACGTAACAGTGAGCAGCCACTTGGTTATGCTGTTATGTGCAAGCCAGAGAAAAAAGGAAACGCACAATTGCTATCAGGTGCTCACATCAGGGAAAAGAGAAGGCCCTTCAAAGTTGCTGTCCACGTATTTGATGAGGTCTAGGCTCTCTCCGACGATTTTCCCGTTGTGCTCCAAAGCCGGGACCTAACCGTAGGTTACAGCAGGAGAAAAGCCAAATGTACCCATCAGATCAACAATGGCTAAAACTTACCCTTTTCATTTAATTAAAATGTCAAATAAACCAAGCCGGCAGCCAATTTAGTTCCCATAAACTAAAATCAGCTACCCTTTAAGAGTGAAAACTTTCTAGAATCATTTACGTCACAATTGAGCCACTCTTGGTTTTGGAATACACGAAAACTAGTAACACAAGGAGCCAATCTTTAGACTCCGGAATCCTGCAGCATTCGCTTGGAATCCTAAATTAATCCAATTTGGGCTTTGACAATCAGTGTCCAGCGGAGCATCTGGGCTACTAACTTGAAACACACAGAAAGAATTAAAACAGCAAGAAGAAGAATCACCTTATTCATGGGGTAGACTTTCTCCTTGTACCAAGCAGGCCTGTCTTGAAGATTAAGAGGAACTAATTTAATCTTGTCCTGGAGTCCCTGAATCTCGGAAACACAATCCCAATTCAGAAACTAATCACGAACCCAATCAAAATGAACTAACTCGCTTGATTTTTGTTAAATTTCACATGATCATAAAGAAAGAGCTCACCTTACAGTTCCTCGTGATCCAGGCGCGCTGAGCAAATGGGCATGTGTAACAGGTGTACAACCTTCAGACATTTCGGAGAATACGAACATAATCAGACAATACGACAATCTCTTGTTTTAACAATTCAATCAGTAAAATCACGCTGAATCAACTCGAACGACGCTCAAGGACAAAAACAAAAAGAAAGGGAAAAGAATCGGACTTCGTTGTTCCATCGAAAAGAGGAGGTTGCTCGGCGCTGGAGTTCAACGAAGGAGGCAAGTTCTCTACCACGGCACTGCGACAGGATCGAAACGAAAAATCAAGCAGGCGATCGTGAAAAAGAAAAAAAAACAATGAAGAGAGCGAAAACGCAAGATCGCGAGGGATTCTTACGGAGGAGCCATTAGCGTACGTAGTTCCTGGAGGGAAAACCTGCGAGTACGTCTGTTTTTGTGTGTGTCGTTGTCGGTGACGGTGACGAAGGGGAGCGACAATGGAACCAAGGCGCGAAGCTATTTAAAGAGGGAGGGAGCGGGGCCACGGGATGAGGCAGTGATGTCGCGTGCAGTGACGAAACGAGGGTGATGACGTCATCATGTCGTCATATTTGTGTCGTTCGTGGGGCCTGGAGGCTTGGATTGATTGATTGATTGATTGACTGACTGACTGACTGACTGACTGACCGACGAGTATAAGGGAGAAAGCGAATTCTGTATTTGGCCGTAAAGTTCTAGCCGGTTCGTCCGAGATGTAAATGTCTGAAAGTATCGCCTGGCAAATGCAAAGTGGCATTTCGACCAAAAAAAAAAAAAAATACAAATCGGTGCTTTGACCAATTTTTTTTTTTTTGGCAAAGTGGTGCGTAAGCGTCGAATTCCATTGAAGACGTATTCGAAACTCACCTTTGGCATCAAAGTTAGCCATCCCGAACTGAACTGGCGGCCATCAACATCGAGGGATTTTGGTTGGATGGTAGAACGATTTGGGGCTTTCCATCCCGAGAAGCATGCGTTTTCAAGTTTAATTTTTACTTGATGAGATTATTTGAGGACATCGCCGTAAAGAGATGATTCGTTGCTAGATCTTCAATCCCGACATCAAGAGTCATATATTGATCGGACTGACGAGGTGAATTTAGTCCAAGACGCGAAAACTAATCCTAAGATACGACCACCACAAAAAAGAAAAGTCACTTTCTTCGCGTGACATCATGTTGAAAAACAAGTTAGAGATAGAAAGATTAGTTCATACGCGTTCTATTACTCGGATTCAATGTTTGCATTTGTCTTTCTCTTTAACTTTTTCACTCACACTATGTTTGCGAAAAATGATTAGGAAGAAAGAGAAAGAATCCTCAAAATACAATTCGCGAGTTATTAAGAAATATTATGGGAAAGTAATCTATTCGATTTTTATGTACATTTTATCTCGCCAGTTATGGAGGGCTTTAGAGGGATTTGAGCATCATCTTTCTAGCTTAAACCCTTATTTCACAACTGTTTATAAGTAGACCCAAAAAAAAGGCATTTATGTCGTAATATATTCTTTTCCCATTTTTCCCACTCTCGCTAGCATCCAAACGAAAATATAAATTAGTTTTCCTTTCTCTTCTTCCTATCATTTTTCTTTTTAATCACTCTATCCAAACTTAGTGTTGAAGATAATTATCATATTTTATCGGTCAATCTTATAAATTAGTCTCTTGAACGTTCTTTTTTCCTCTCATTTTCTAATTGGTTTTGTTATAATTTTTTTGTTTTGTTTGAATACTAGCACATCCACATATCACATCTTCTCTCAGCTCAAGATACAATTAATCTAAGCCATGTTGTCATCTTCTTCTTCCAAGATCTTGCCGGGTCAAGGTTTCTGAGTCCATCCATAAATTGGGTCAATAATGGCTTGCCCCTTTACATAAGACTATTCCTTCAATAGGGAAAAAGTTGAAACAACAATGCAAAAAAAAAAAAAAAAAAGGTGATAAAATATGAAACGAAAGCATCCTATAAAAGTTTAAAAAAATCACAATGTGATTAGTCATTAGAGACTTGGATTGTCCTAATATACTGGTATTTTAGTACTTTCAGCTCTAGTATCCGTAGTCTTGGGTTCAATTTCTACTCTAAAAAATTCAGATTTAAGTAAGAGATCACGATGATGGGTTATGATAATGAATTTTGTGTTATAATTTCGTAGTAATTCATTTTCGAGTTTAAAGATTAAACAAGAGCTAGTGAATTAACAATTTGTAAAAGGGAACATAATGCTCTTATACATATTTGTGATCCGATCATACTTGGATCGACACTTTGTGCATATGTATCATAATCAAGTCATGTTACATTCAGTCTCAGCTTGAACGAATAAGAAGCATTTTTTTTAATCTTCAAGACATTTTAAAACCAAAGCACCATATATTTACTGAAGGTTACCCAAAATGTCGTACTTAGCACGTCCATGAAAAAGAACTATAGCATGTCAACGCGTGAAAGTGTGTTTAGACATGCATAAACTTGCTTAGATATGTTTATGTTATGTTTATGTGATGTGTTGACACAAATAGCATGTTGATTCGTGCAATCCAACGTGTCCGAATGGGGAGAAGTGTCAAAAAAGCCTTAAACTTATTACATTAGTGCTAATTTAGTCTTAAATTTTTTTTTTGTGCCAATTCAGTCCTAAACCTTTTGCATTAGTGCCAATTAAGTCTTAAACCTTTTATTGGTGCTAATTTAGTCCTAAATCTTACGTATTGTTGCCAATTCAGTCCTAAATCTTTTATATTTATACTAATTGAGTTAATCCGGCCAATTTTGACCAAAAATCGCTAACATGGATATCGATTGTCCTACATGGCACGGCTAGCGCTAACTTGGATATTTTTTAATATTATTGTAATATTTTAAATAATTTTTAAAGCATTTTTTGGTTTTTTTCAAAATGATTTTTAAAAATTATTTAAAATATAAAAAAAAATAAAAAAATATCCACGTTAGCGCCAACCATGCCACGTAGGATAATTGATATCCATGCCAGTGATTTCCAATCAAAATTGGCCGAATTGACTCAATTGACATAAATGCAAAATTTTTAAGACTAAAATGGCACTATTGTAAAAGGTTTAGGACCGAATTGGCACTAATAAAAGGTTTAAGACTTAATTGGCATCAATACAAAATGTTTATGACTGAATTGACACCAAAAAAAGGTTTAGGACTGAATTGGCACTAATGTAATAGGTTTAGGACTTTTTTGACACTTTTCCTTGTATGAATGTGTCATAAACAAAATAAAATTAGCATAAGACAAATCTATATTTGATGTGAAATAACCAAGAATTGACGTGAGAGAGGGGAGGCAAATACAAGAATATTCTTCATGAATTAATTATTTCAAAACGATATGAACGATTATTTTTTTAAAATCTCTTTTAAATTATTTACCTTCTCACTCACCTCCTATACTCCTTTTTCTTGCTTTTCTTTGAAGGGGAGGTGAGGGGGGGGGTGGGAATGCTTCTTATAACCTAATAGAAAAAGGCGAGTACCGAGTAAGGATTTTTACTTCATAAAGGAAAAATCCGCAAATTTAATGATCTTCCTTAGTCCAGAAGACATTGCTTTAGGACTTTGCTTATTAGAACCGAGCAGAACCAATATCATAGAACTAAGAAATAATATTGTAAGAAAACACAGAATTTACAGACCTTTTCCTTATACAGATATTAAGGACAAGAAGATACTCTTTAGAACCTAGGGAGTATTTTAGAATACTTACAGAAATCAACATAGATCTTAAAAGAATAGATTATTTAGATCTTGAATTAGGATCTAAAGAAAGAACTATAGTAACCTTAGATCATCATAAGATCCTTTGCAGGTTTTCTAGAGATTACAAGCATAAGCTACATAGTGAAGATCGACATCTGAATAGTATAATAGATCTATTAATCAGCCTAAGAAGTTCCCTAGAACGCCATTCAGAAAAGAATGATAGAATTTGTCAGAACATAGTAGAAACCCTAAAAGAAAAGAACAAATACTTAAAGGAAATATCAGAAAAATTAGATTACATAAAAAATCAATGTTGTAAAATATTATATTGCAAGTATGCAATAGAGAGAAAACAAAGAGAGTAGAGAAAGCCAATAGAGAGATTTTTTATTCTGACTCACTACAAATGACAAAAAGTAAGCTCCTATTTATAGGAGAATAAGGATGTACTTATCATTAATACATACGTTGGGTAAAGAAATGAACATTCATTGGATATGGAGATGTACATAGAATGTAAGATACAAATATACCATAATAGATACATAAATATAATGAATATTCATTCATGTATTTCATAACACTACCCTTTGAATATTCATTATATTCATTATGTGCATTGAATGATACTGCCTCATTAAAAGCCTTCAGCCGAAAAAACCCAGTGGGACAATAAACAGGACAAAAGGGAAAAAGAGTACATAGCACAAATTTTATGATCTCTCCCTTTTAGGGATGTATTAATTGCCTTGTTAAAAACCTTAAGCCGGAAAAACCCCGTGGGAAAAAACCGATCAGAAGGAAAAAAGAGTGTAATGCATAGTTTATAATGTCTCCCCCTCAATTGAGCCGTATATCCACTGCAAGGGCTATTCAATCTTGCATCTCAGCACGGCGAACAAGTCCCAGGAGGTGCGGAGGCAACTCAAGTGCCTGCTTAGTTAGCACGAGTGTAACCAGAAGCAACGTGGACCTGGATTGAGGCCACATGAGCTTGAATAGAGGTAATGCGAGCCCGAATGGAGGCGATGCAAGCTTAGGCCGAGGCGACGCAAGCGTGAACAAAAGGGACGCGTGCTTAAGCGGTGCGGCACACGAACACGGACCAGCGATGATGCCGTTGTGAGCAGAAGGAGGTCGGGTCGGACCGGCGTGGAAGACCGATGGCCGACGAAGCCGTCATCCGGACTCGCGCCTAGATCACCGGCGCTGAGTTTTGGTCATGGCTACAAGTGCCGAGAGTGCTGTAGACGCACGAAGGAGATGATGAACAATAGCAGTGTGGCATTTTTCATTTTCATTGGCTGCATTGGGCTAGTCGTTTGGGCTGGCGTGTAAAGTAAGAGGGAAGCTGGGATTGGCTTCTTCCGTTTGAGATGCTGGTGGGCTGGTCCGAAAAGACTAAAGAGAGGAGATTGTGTTCATAGCCGGTTAAGAAAAAAGGAGAAGACCGAGCTAGGCCTGTTTTATTTCTTACCTAAAGTTGGGCCCATTTTAAACTCGGAGAGGGTTTTGGGCGTGGGGAAGATGGGCCAGAAAGAAGTTTAAGCCCTGTCCGGGCAAGACAAAGGAAAGTGGGCTTGGATTTTAGGGCGACCAGGCTCGGTTCCGGTTCTCTCTCTCGGGCCGGATCAAGTCCAATAACCCGATCAAGGCCCAGGTTGGAGATCTCGACCCGGACCTAGTCCCCTTTAATTAATAAAATAATATTAAAAAAATAATAGTAAATTCCAAAAAAAATCAAAAAATTTCAGAAAATTAGAAAATTGATTTTCATGACCTTTTTACCCCCGATGTGAATTTTGAAGTCTCGGATTGGCATTGATTGAAGACCGATGTCCAGTCTGGTCCGATATTATTGTAATCCGACCTTCGAGTCAAAATTGTTTGTTTAAATATCGCTATCATAGATTTGGTCTGCATGTGCTTATTCCAGTCTATTATTTTGCATATTTACCTGATTGAGTGTTTATTATAATACTGTCTTTTGAAAAATTGCTCGTTAATCGTTTTTCCTATCTGCTAGATTAAGGATAAACAGGTAATTGCACGAAATGACAGAAAAACATTATGCATGATCATTTAGTACTTGTTAGATACTTGATAAGCCTAAAATGATATGCAGAATGTGTGGTCACTTTAGGGAATATCGATCGGTTAGGTACCAAAAGGGCGTTAATTATCTATTTAGCGTAAACAAGTCCATGAATCTAGAAGCCCTAGTTGTGTAGGAATTGAGATAATTCTCCCGTGTCTCGATTGATTTCTAGCCGACCCCAATAGGCTAGTGGCAACTCTTAGTAGCATTTTAGTTGGCTAATCAGAGAAAAGAAATCCAATGTCATGCGAGTTAGGACTTGGGAGGGTCCACACCATTAACCTATGGTAATACCTCTAAACACGCCGGACCCTCGGGGGAGGACGAAAGCGGGTCGCGACAATATGCTTGTGAGCAGTATGCTTTAATACCATGTAAAAATTGAACGGGATGATATTACTTTATTTCTTGCGAGTATTTAAAGTATAGGATAGCTAATATTTTATGGAAAGATATTAGTTAGAATAAATGTAATACAATATATATTCTAAGTTATGACATTCATACATAGAAAAATAAAATCCTAGATACAAAAAAGGGAAAGTATTTGTCAACTTTAGAAACTTTCGCTGCATTTGCTAAGAGTATCATAATTGCTTGGCTGGTCTTGATCCGATTGAGAGCAATCTTTGAAATTACTTTGCTATTAAGATATACTTTCTCCAATAGTGGACCGAAGGTTTCATGAGCTAACTGGCGAAACACATAGACCAAATGAACCACAAAACTTGAAGTGTCATAGCCTCTAGGGTTTTCTTGAGTCATCTAGAATATTCTTAGGGTACTTCTCCGCCATTATAGCAAGTCCGAGTAATGAAGCTGGATTTTGTGTGTGTGTGTGTGTGTGAGAGAGAGAGAGAGAGAGAGAGAGAGAGAGAGTGTGTGTGTGTGTGTGGGGGGGGGGTTCTTCTTCCTTGATTTTGTCTCTTAACTGAGTTTCTTCTTCAGCAAATTTCTCTTTCCCTCTTTGCCGTTTATTCCTGGAGTTCCAACTTTGAAGTTGAAATTTGTTTAGATGCCAACAATTTTCATTACTCACACCGCAAACCAAACTTGTTCAAGAACATAATTGTACTCTTTTTCATTGTCTTTGTCTTTGCCAACTTAAATTGTGCACAACACTCTAATTTTCATTCCTTTTCATTCCATTTTAAGGAAATAACTTTTATTTACAATGTATCATTTTCTTTACGATTAAGCAAAGCCCGCAATAAATCGATGAATAGAAAAAATGAATAGGGACTAATGAATATCCAAAAGCACCATTATTCGATTTGAATTTCACTTTCAATTGGATGGGATCCGACAAGAACTATCTAAAAATAATCTAAATACTCATGATTTTCTTCTCCTCGTCTCCGGTTGCTACCTCCACTGCATGTCACTGTCGTTAAACGCAATGGCTTCCTCCACCCACTGATGGTGGTGGGCTCGTTTCCACGCAAGTCCATAAAATTAACTGCCTACTTTTTGGGTACATTTGGTTTGGTTTTAGAGGAAAGCCTTTGGGAAAAGGCAAAGGCCTTTGCCCCAAAAGGGTTTGTTGAAATGCAAAGACCGTTTGGTAAAGTGTAATTGAAAGTTACTTTGGGGGAAATGCTATTTCGTAAACATATATGTGAAAAGTAATCAATTAAGTTTTTTAATTTTACTTGTTGAAAATTGAAATAAAAAAACAATGACAGTAACTTTTATATTTTCATGCTAAGAGTAATGCAAAGACACATATTAACAAATTAGTTTTTTATTTTTTTGGTCAAACTATTAACAAATTAGTTAGAATCTTCCAATTCTTTTCAAACGCCAAAGCTTCGTTCAATTTCTAAAAAACGCAAGGAATGGCCACGGTCGAACACTTCTCGATAACCCGCATGGAAATTTTAATTATGTGATGACACACTAAGCTCTTATAATAAGTATATAATAATTGAAAATACGAGTATAGTCGATGGGACAAGCACGAACGAAGATTACACATGTAATTCTACTAGAAGCTTCGCGAGTAGTTCACATAAAATTGCAATTGAACGCCAGTAATCACTGGTTAGGTCACCAACCTGATTGCAAACCAAAAAATAGATGAACAAAAGCAAAAAACATGCGACCAAAGTTTCTATAGATACTCAATCTAACATAAATATTCCGGTGACCATTCAAAACATTTTTTGTCAAGCGAAGTTAAGAGTCTCAAACATATGTAGCTACTACCTGTTATCAGACCAAAGGCTACCGGAGGAAGAATTTGAAATTCTATTGATACGAAATTCACCATAGAATGAGAACATTGAAAAAGTTCAACAATCTCTGGAGATGCTCCAAAGCGAACTATACTCGAACCAGGCGCATCAGTAGTCACCCATGACACAATGATAGCCTTCGCATCGTAATCACATTGTGTGATATGCACCTGCAATAGGGTGAAATAAAAACGATATCACCAGGGCTTTCCCAAGATATATAAAGCCAGGGAAAAAAAAAGCGCGAGGGTAAAAGATAAAGCATTCCTTATTAATAATCGCTGGAAAGTGGACTTCAAGCATCTCAAAACTATATATATCATTGTGCAAGATACTGTAATTTAGTGGAGAGACGGAAGACTAAGAAGATTTAAGAAGTGTTATTAGCTGAGGATCCGTATGTCTCATTGTCGACTCCTTCGTGAATTGTACCAACATAAACTTATCCCAATACGAATAAGCTTTACACGTGTCACCGTATGCAACACCATTTTCTGCTAGAGTACTTAGAAGATGGAGGTACAGTGGTACACCATCAACATATAAATTAGCCCTTCGAAAGAGCAAAAGAGACAACAAACTGGCTTCAGAATAGCCTTTCTCGACGATGCATAGTCAGAATTAAGGTATAGCACCACGTATTCCGTTTTCTTGACTATCAAACTCAGAGTACTCTCCAACAAATGCTCAGACAGAAAATCTTCATATCCCAATAATCACGCTGACAATACGCTTGCTCTAACTTTGGTGCAATGACAATGCAGAATATATCTTTAGCCATTTAAGAACCATTTAGAACCATCAAAATCACCATATATAGTGTTCACTCGAATATACATCATATCAGATACACAAAGAAACAATTAAATGGAGAGGCGAGCACTGCAGGCGAGACGAAGAGAGGCAAAGTAATGATTGGTGATAGAGGTAAAGTGGTGGCACTGGTGTCGCCAGGTGGTAATGGGTAATAGATCTGGCGGAATGAGGCAGAGGAGGGGCTCGAGAGAGAAACATGCAAGTGCAAGAGTCGAAGTAGGTTAGAGAAAGAAGAGAGAAGGGATTAGAGATGCTTGATTGCTGCACAATAAAAAGGATATTTTTGGCTATATTGAGGGTGACAATAGTTTTACCTTTGAAAATTTTATTGGTCCATTTTAGTTCGAAATCCTTTGAAATAACAATCCTTCCATTAAAAATTACGTCCTATGACATGAACATTCACGGTAATTATATCCTTAACTATACAAATATCGGATGTACAATATTGAGATGATGTCACATCGATAAATGCATAATCTACAGGAAAAAATTCTCGTAAAAAACCACAATTTTCATTAGACTTGATTATTGCATTCACCACCATTAGTACATGTCGCGGATGTAAGAATTGGACGAGAAGATATTACTTTATTTCTTATGAGTATTTAAAATACAGGATAGCTAATACTTTATGGAAAGATATCAGCTAGAATAAATGTAATACAATATCCATCCTAAGCTATGACATTTATACATGAAAAAAAAATCCTATATACAAAGAATGAAAAGTATTTGTCAACTTTGGAAACTCTCGCTGCACTTGCCATGAATATCAAAATTGCTTGGCTGGTCACAATCTGATTGAGAGCAATATTTGAAATTGCTTTGCTGCTTAGATATACTTTCTCCAATACGCCCCCCCAAGAGAGGTATTCGATCACAAATGCCAATCTTGGACTGTAAATGAGTAAACTGTTGTCATGTGAGAGGTTTTGTTAGTGCATCCGTGAGTTGATCATGGGTAAACACGTAACCCACTTGTAACATACCTTTGTTAACCATGTTGCGAACAAAGTGGTAATCAATGACAATGTGTTTCATCTTGGAGTGAAAAATAGGATTAGCGTACACATATGTAGCACCAATATTATCGCAATAGATGCTAGGTCTAGCCAAAGAAGATACTACGAGTTCATGCGGTAGAGATTGAATCCATGTGAGCCGAGACGCTGTTGCAACAACCGCATGATACTCGGCTTCGGTTGATGAACAAGCAACAGATCTTTGCTTTCAAGAGCACCACGATATAGGATTATTACCAATATAAATTATGTATGCAGTTGTAGACTTACGATCATACAATTTGCCTGCCCAATCAACATAAGTGAATGCATGGAGAGATGGAGGGGGACTACTTTGCAAGTGTAGGGCCAGATTTATAGTCCCTTTTAGATAATGTAAAACACGTTTAATAGCACTCCAATGCAACTCTGTTGGTTGGTGCATAAACCGAGCGAGTTTCTTGACGACAAAAGCAATATCAGGCCTTGTAAATGCAAGATATTGAAGAGCACCAACAATCTTCCTATATTTAATTGCATCTTTGCGAGGTGATCCATCAACAAGAGTGAAAGAGCTCTCGATAGTCATTGGGGTGGTAATCGCCTTGGCTCCTAACATGCTGGCTCGATCAAGAATGTCCTTTATGTATTTATGTTGTGTGAGAAAGAGACCGGACTTTGTGCGGATCACCTCAACTCCCAAAAAGTAATGTAGATCTCCTAAATCCTTTAATAAAAATTTACCCGCAAAAGCATTGATGAACTTTTGCAAAAAATCCGTATCACTTCCTGTTAAGATCGGATCATCTACATAAACCAAGAAATGAGCAATGATGCCATCATATCCGTATATAAAGAGTGAGGAATCTGATTTGGATTGCATAAATCCAAACGAGATAACAAAGGAACTGGATGCTTGATACCATGTACGAGGAGCTTGTTTCGCACCGTAAATAGCCTTCTTCAATCGACATATGCTATTAGGATGTGATTGATCGACAAATCCCAGCGGTTGTTGCATATAGATTTCCTCCATAAGAGTGCCCCGTAAGAAGGCATTATTGACATCCAACTGTAGAAGGGGCTAACCGTTGGATAATGCTAAATGAAGAATGACTCGAATTGTGGGGGGTTTAATAACTGGACTATACGTGTGGCCACGGTCAAGCCGTGGCCATTGGTGGAATCCCTTAGCAACAAATCGTGCCTTATATTGAGCTATGCTACCGTATGAGTTTTGCTTGGTTCGGAATATCCACTTGCGGCTAATAATATTATGATGAGGCTCGGGTGGTACAAGTTGTCAGGTACCAGTTCGAAGAATTGTATTAAATTATTCCGACATAGCAGCACGTCACTTTGAATCTTTTAAGGCGTAGGAGACATACCTTGGTTAAAGTGATGGAGGTAGATGATGTTTAGAGGCTAAATGTATTTGTTTGGGTTTGTAAATATTATTCTGGGAGCGAGTGATCATCGGATGTGATCATGTGGGCATTGGTGGAAATGTGTTTGAGGGGCCAAATGAAGTGTTTAAGTCTACGGGATGTATAGATGGAGCTTCGGTAGCTGATGATGGATCTGCGCTTGGGGTCGCTAAATTCGTGTTTTCCACCAAATTTGTGAGGCCATTCGAATGTTAATCTAGAACATCTCCAACCATTGAACTTGAATGACTTGATTGATCATGTATTGGTTGACTTAGCTTTTTGGTGTTGGAAGAGGTGACTAAATTCTCTATTAAAAAATGAAGGGGTGCATGGGTACTTTGAGATGGTAGAGAATTGGTATGATGAAGCGATTTAACATATTCGGAGTAAGGAAAAATTGACTCATAAAAAGTCACATGACGTTGGACAAAAACTTTGTTTTACCGAGGATCGTAACACTTGTAAGCACTTTGATTGAGCGAGTAACCAAGAAAGATACAAGGTTTCGATCGATTTTCAAGTTTGTGTTTTGCATGTGGTTTAAGCCAAGGATAACACAAACAACCAAAAACTCGATGTTTAGAGTAATTTGGACATGAGTCGAATAGAGACTCAAAAGGAGTTTTGAGTCCTATGACTTGTGCAAGCAGACGATTTATAAAAATGTTGTGGCTTGAAAAGCTTGAGATCAAAATGAAGATGGAAGAGACGCTTGATGAAGTAGTGTAAGACTAGTTTCAACAACGTGCCTATAACGATGTTTAGCAATCCCCTTGTGTTGGGGCGTGTGGGGAGATGTTTGTAAATGTGCAATCCCATGAGATAAGAAAAATACTTTTAATTTTTGATACTTTCCTCCACCATCAGAATAAATTGATACAATGGGATTTTGAAAGTAATTTTCCACCAAGTTCTTGAATTTTGGAAATAGAGAGAAAATCTCGGATTTTTGTTTGATTGGGTACAACCAGATATATCTAGTATAATGATCCACGACAATAATATAATACGAAAAGCCATCTATTGATTTCATTGGAGCGGGACCCTAGACGTCGGTGTAAATGAGATCAAGAAGTCGTTGGCTAGACAATGTAGAATCACCAAACAGAAGTTTATGAATTTTATTACATTGACACGACTCATACAAAAATTTGGAACATGACTTGGAAAGAGAGAGAATTTGCTTTGACTTAAAAAGAAACTCTAAGATCCGATGAGAGGGATGACCAAGACGGCGATGCCAATCACTAGAGGATGCACGAACACCAATCATAGTTGAGGGTGGTGTATGAGACACATGGAGTGAATATGGTAGTTCATAGACATCATTGTTATTCGGGCCTTATGCGAGAGTCGCCCCCGTGCGCAAATCCTTCACCAAAAAATGGTCGAGAAAAAATTCAACGAACGTTTAGCTAGTCTTGCAAAATTTAGAAACAAATATCGGTTTTTTACTAATATCGGGAACACATAGAACATTCGATAATGAATATGAAGCAATGGAGGAGGAACGTTTAGTTGAACCCGTGTGTATTATTTGCAAACCCGAGCCATCACCAGTGACGATTTCGTCCGCGCCTTCATAATTAGAATGCAAAGAGAGATTTTCCAAGCTTGAAGTGACATGATGAGATGTTCCAGAGTCCATGAGCTATCCTTCTTTGGCTTGGCGAGATAACACTGTGCTATTTGTAGTAGGAGGAGAGCAGAAATATTGTTTGGCTTGATGGCATTGCTTGGCTGAGTGACCTACCCATTCACACAATTGGCAACGGGCTTGTGCTTTTTGAATGGGCTGGTTATGATCATAATTGTTGCTCCTTCTCCAATGACATTGTCACGTAGATGGGTAGGAGTTCGGGCCTTCACTTGAAATATAGCGCTGGTTGGTGTTCCTATAAGAACCTCTCCTGGCAAAATTTGCAGTGATAATAATCGATTCACCCCGACTCTCTTCCCTTTTTAGATATTGCTCAAAATCGATGAGTTTATCATGGAGTTCCTCGAAGGAAATGGTGATTCATGTGCTCTAATGGCAACAGAGATTTCCTTGAATTCAGAGCCAAGCCCATTTAGAACGTGTATTATTAAATCATCATCACTAATGGGAGAATTGATGATGGCAAGTTCATTAGCAATACCTTTGATGAGTTATAAATACTTAGCTACCGATCGAGTATCATGTTTTGTGAGCATTAAGCGCTCCTTGAGACTCATGACATGCGAACGTGTCCCGTTGGCAAAGAGATGCGAGAGTTTGTTCCACGCTTCGTGTTTTGTTTTGGCAAAAGCAATGAGAGAAACAATTGAGTCTGAAGTGGAAGCTATGATTGCATGAAGCAATAGTTGATCTTGGCGTACCCAATGAGAATAAGACGGATTGACAGTAGTTTTTCCATCAGTAATGATGGTGTTGGACGGACACAATAGCATTCCATCTACATACCCCATTAAATCGTAGCCTAGAAGCAAAGAATTGAATTGTGCCAACCAGGACGGATAATTCATCGAAGTTAACTTGAAAGGTTGTTGCACAGCTGCATTGATCGACACAAGCATGGCGGCGTTATTTGAAGAAGGGCCGGTGACTATCGTAGGAGTGTTTGAGGATTCTTCCGCCATTAAAAGAAAAAAGGAACGATATGCTTGTGAGCAAGAGGCTCTGATACCATGTAAAAATTGGACTAAATGATATCACTTTATTTCTTGCGAGCATTTAAAGTACAGGATCGCTAATACTTTATGAAAAGATATTAGCCACAATAAATGTAATACAGTATATATCCTAAGCTATGACTTTATACATGGAAAAATAAAATCCTATAGACAAAAAAGGAAAATTTTTTGTCAACTTTGGAAACTCTCACTGCACTTGCCAAGAGTGTCATAATTGCTTGGTTGGTCTTGATCTAATTGAGAGCAATCTTTGAAGATGCTTTGCTGTTGAGATATACTTTCTCCAATAGCGGACCGGAGGTATCGTGAGCTAAGCGGCCGAACACATAACCCGAATGAACCACAAAACTTGAAGTGTCTTAGCCTCTAGGGTTTTCTTGAGTCATCTAGAATATTCTTAGGGTACTTCTCCGCCATTGTAGCAAGTCCGAGCAATGAAGCTGGATTTTGTGTGTGTGTGTGTGTGAGAGAGAGAGAGAGAGAGAGAGAGAGAGAGAGAGAGAGAGTTTGGTTCTTCTCCTTTGATTTTGTCTCGTAATCGAGTTTCTTGTTCAGTAAATTTCTCCTTCCCGCTTTTGCCGTTAATTCCTGGAGTTCCAACTTCGAAGTTGAAATTTGATTAGATGCCAACAATTTTCATTACTAGCGCCGCAAACCAAACTTGTTCAGATTTTCAACAACCCCAAACCTCCCTCCCCCCTCCAAAAAAAAAAAATTAGATGGTTATTTGTTAAGTGGAGGCAGTTACGACAATGTATAAAAATTGCAAGAATAATATAATTTGTGTAGTTTTTTGAGTAGATGGCAGATTTTTACGATTCATTCGCTTGCATTCGAATTGGAATATATCATCAAGAGTATGGCTGTATCGTTGCAACTCATTTTGAACATGGGAATGCATATTGACACGTTATTTTTTATCATTACAAGGATCACCACCACGCTAGATAGGTAAGTTCCCCATTCCTTCAAAACTTAGAAATTTTAGACAGTATAGATGCACTTGGTGATTTTATGTCTAGAAAAGTGTATAGAACTCTCAAACTCACTTCATTTGCATTCATACTGGAAAAACTTTTGAAATTATCTAAAACATGTTTGGAAACGTGCATCATGCATAAAAAAATCCTCATGGAGGATAGATTTGTCAAAATGGAATGAATTTTTTCAAAAGAGAATGTTTAAATCTTTCAAAAGGAGGTACTTAAGAGGATGAGAGGCGGACCATGACCAAACATGTCCCTTATACACACTCGAGAGATTTCGAGGTGATTGAAACCTTTGTTTAAGGTCATAGAAATCATTCGCAGTATTTACATGGGTTGAAGTGGCGAAGGCCATTCATTTCCATATCCCAAACACAAGTTTAACTCTTTGCAAGCCAATTGGAGCTTAGAAGGAAGAAATTCTCAAAACAACCCTCTCAAGAGCCACCCTACACTGGAGCAATTTAGGAGGTTCATTTTGTTCGCATTTTTTGAGAAAAGATCAAGAAAGACTTTATTGTACTTACTTGCATCAATCTTTATGTGATAGCCTTAGGTAACATCGCGTGAAAGCTCGAAATATCCCAAAGTGAGGAAGAGCAATTCATTTATCTATCCAAACATTTATCTATTGATAAGCCAATTTGAGCCCGAAATCTTCATTTCAAAGCCCAATTAGTGATTACCTCCTTACACTGGGCCAATGTATATGATTTACCAAGAGAAGGGAAAACATCATGGTAATATTAGGGGTGATCGGTTCCAGGGTGGGTAGGTTCCGGACCTAGAACCCGAAACCTACCATGTTATAACAGGTTCCTATTTTTTGGAACCTGGAACCCGCCCCATTTGTCGTGGGACAAGTTTTGGAACCTACCCTGTTTTTCGGTCCGGTTTCGGGGTCTACCCGAGAACCTATTTTTCTTTTGTTCCTTATCTAGTTTTATTTTTTCAGCAAAATAATAATAGCAATAAAACGATTCAAAGTAAAAGATGGATAATAAAAATCAATATCCGCCAAAAATCACAACTACTATCAAGTATTTCCAGGATAGTTGTTGTTGCTTCAATAAATTCCCCGAAGCCGACTTTAAACGATGAAGGCAACACTGAGGTCATTGTTTCATCATTACTATACCCAAGCATCCTCAATAGAAAAAGAAATATCCTCCCACATTTTGCTTTGAATGAACCTCGAGGAGGGTTCGGAATTGTTGAGCAACAAGAGATAAGCTACTTTCACAATTAAGACATTATCGCTAAAAGTACATGGTAAAATTGAAAATTCATAATAGTAAATTAAACTCATCTATCTATCTATCTATCTATCCCATCTCCAAGTAAAATAAATTAAAAAAGTTCTTTGATCCAAGATGATGGAAAATGTCATGGAGAGAGATAGGATGGATGGCCAACAACAATCGAGAACTACATCAAAATTGATCCAAGGTCCATGTCCAGCTTAAGCCACGAGAGTGCTAGTAGTGGTAGACTCGCTGCAATAAACATATAAACAAGCTATGAGTTAGCTAAATGAACACATGAACGCAACATCATTAATAGATGATTGGATGTCGGCATATACATGTTAGTAATACAATGCAGACTTGGCAAAAAATTCCAACCAACCTACCAAAAGACAAAAACAATGAATCATTAATAGAAATATATTTACTCACCGCAAAATCAAAGTTTCCACAAATGAAGTCTATTTAGTAATGATAATGTCCTTGGTAAGACAATCCAAATCTAAAAACCAAAAAGAGATTGAATAAATATTCATCCAATATATAGAGATGTGAATGAATTATAAGATAGAAAGAAATATACACGACCCTTACCCGACTCAAACTTCTCTGCATTCTCAATGCACTCTTCAATATTAATCGGCACATGAACAGCTCTCAACCAATCTTGAGTGCAAATTAGACCCTCTATAACTCTAGGAGTCAAAGAACTTCGAAAGCTGTCAAGCACACGGCCCGATGTACTAAAAGCCGACTACGAAGCAACGGTAGTCACGGGAATAGATAAAACATCCCTAGCCATCAAAGATAAGATTTTATATTTTGACCCAGTACTCTTCCACCACATCAAAAGGTCCAGATTAAGGACATCTTCACTTTCAGCTTCAAGATACCGATCGAGCTCAGATTTTTTGTCATCAAACACTTTTTTCTTCGCATGAAGGAAGCTTTTTCGCCAGGCTTGGATGTCATATTCGTTGTTACCTTCATTGTCATCAGCATTAGAACCATTGCCACTACTACTCACACTTGAACCGCCAACATTTCTAGTACTTCGGTTACTAGAAGAACCAACGAAAGATTGCTCATAAAATGCAAACAAATGCTCCAAGGCATGCTTCACGTTATTATGCTTCTCATCAATTTTTGCTTCATCGTCATAAATTTGTCCATAACAGAACTTCACATAAGTCAATTTTTTTGTAGGATCCAACGCAACCGCAATCAACACCATCATATTTACTTTATCCAAACTCCCATAATATTTGTCAAACTTCTCTTTCATTTTTGTACCCATAGCATGAAGCTTAGGATCCAAAGAATTCGCCGCATCGTTCAAGTATTTATACAAAAGAGCTATCCCCTCAAAATAATCATTTGAAGTAACATATGAACTCCCCGACATCTGTTTGGTGGCATCATAAAACTGTTTCAGAAATTTAGAAAGAATGGTGGCATTTTCCCAATCTTCATTTTTTGGAGAATCGGTGTCAAGCTCCCTTGCTAAAGATGAATCGTCTTCTTCCATCCTTTCAAAAGCTTTTCTGAACTTTATGGCGGTTTCTAGCATAAGATGAGTGGAGTTCCATCTAGTGGCAACATCAAGACATACCGAACCCTTGTATGTGATCCTTTCACTCTCAATACAAGATTGGAATACTTTGGCTCTCATGGGAGAACTTCTCACGTACCTAACTACGTTTCGGATACGTGCAATAGAATTACGCACCTCATACAATCCATCCCTTACAATTAAGTTCAATAAATGAGCAGTGCACCTCATAAGCAAAACCTCACCATTCAAGATCAATAACTTTTGTCTTGAAAATTTGTCCTTCAAATATCCAATTGCCACATCATTGGAACTAGCATTGTCCACTGTTATCGTGGGCACTTTTTTTTCTATACCCCACTCAAAAATACATTTCTCCACCATTTTCCCAATTTCTCTACCCTTGTAACTATGCATTACCACAAAATTGATGATTCTTTTATGCAACTTCCAGTTATCATCAATAAAATGTGCAGTGAGGCATAGATAGTTCAAGTTTTGAATGGAACTCCACATATCAGTCGTGAGTGCAATCCTAGAGTTAAGCTTACCAAAGTAAGTTTTCAAACAATTTCTTTCGCTCAGATATAACTTCATGCAATCTCTAGCAATTGTAAATCGTGACAAATGTTGGAAGAGAGGTTGCAATTCAGTGACAAAATCACGAAAACCGACGCGCTCAACTGTGGAAAAAGGTTGTTCATCAATTATGATCATCCGAGCAAGCATGCGCCTACAACGTTCTTAATCAAACTTCCATGTCGTCAAAATACTACCACAACCAGTATCTCTCTCTGCCTCGGTAGCCACATCCTTATTACGTGGCGCAAATAGCATTTGCCTCTTATCTGCATTGGGATACTTCTTGCACTTTCTCAAGTGCTTCCGCATTGAAGACGTACCATTATCAACGATATACGCATAGTCATCCCCACAGTGATTGCACTTTACCCTTGTTTTTTTTTTTGTCTTCTCATCTAAGATTTTCGAAAAGTTATCCCACACCTCCGATTGATTAACTCGCTTTTTACCAAGTGGAGGACAGGAACTAGGTACCCTCACCTTGTTTATCGGACCGGCGGTCGCGGATGCCACTTCTTCAGCTCCATGGAATGACAATTCCATGAGTGGACTCATTTCATCGCGCCCATCCACTTCCGTTGACATATCTTGATCCATCAACTGCATATCAACATGACAAAGACAAAAATAATTAGTACAATATTGCTTCCATTGAAAATAAATTACACAACAATGTAGGACCAAGGAGCATTTTGTGTGATCCTAATATTTTCAATTGCACTATGTGAAGTCCACAAAAGGTTATCTAAATGGCTGACTCACTTCTCGGGCTTTTCCTATTAATAACGTTCGTAAACAGCAATATATTGTGATAGGTACTTGTTCAAAGACAAGAGGCGGAAGGAATTCGTGCGTTTTTATACCAGAGTAGCTCATTTACTACCTAGCATAGTGAGTGTCACAAATACTATTTTTCAAAGTTGTGCTTAACAATAAGACTTGCAAGAATGCAACAATAATATAGGCATAGGTTCTTTTTGTTCTCTTCTTTCTCGTTAACGAATTTGTCTTCTTTACAAATCAATTAAAACCAAGAGATCAACCAACAAGGAAATGGACTGCACATGGAGCAAAATATTTTAAAACCTAGAGTCCAACCGACTTTTATATTGGAAGCCTTAAGGGATGACCTCAATGGCGCCATCACAGCCATCCGAACAACAAGCTCTTCTTCAGACTTTATATTCAATATTGTATCACATACACCCTTTTTGGTTTTAGGTCCATCTAATTATGAAAAGTGAAAATAAAGATTCTTGAACAGCAAATTGCTAAACACATTCGTTGATGGGAAGAAAACGCCAAAGCCATTGCACTACATGAAGGAAAAAAAAAATCAAACCATCCAATTCAACAACCTACCTTTACACTTGGCACTTGCGTAAAGCCGTGACCAACACGATCAAGGAGAAAGGGTTGCTAGTTTGCTGCGTAGTGTATGGAGAGAGTGAGGCGGCAACAAGAACGGAGAATAAAGTCAAACAAACGGCAAGTCCGAGACTATTATTATATATTAGGGTTTTTTTCTTACTTTGCTTAAACCGGTCCAATTTCGGGTGGGTCTTTACTAGGAACCGGAAACGGGACCGGTTTAAACCGGTTCCAAATTTTTGGAGCTGGGAACCGGTCCTATTCTAATGAGAACCGGAAACCGGACTGATTTTTCGGGTGGTCCGGTCCGGTTTTCGGGTCTACCCGGTCCGGTTGCACACCCCTAGGTAATATTGTGAAAGAGTCCTTAGAGCTCAAATCAAATAAAAAGAAAGCTAAGACAAACTTGATGAAGCCAGACGACAAAGAAAGAGTAAAGAGCCTTGTAAAAACAAGGCCAAAACCCATCATTTAGAGAAAATGAGAATCAAAATGCATTTGAAAGCCAAATAGTTACATCACGGGCAAAGTTGCCAAGTAAAACAAGAAAAAACGAGCAAAGCTCTCAAAGTTGTAAAGATGAGCATTTAGTTGACTCACAAAGTCACAAATGTAAAATCCCTAGTGGATGTTAAGGAAGGTAATGATGCGAAGGTAATCACCAACTTTCAATACCCCTTATTCTTAAAAATTGAGGCCTTTTTAGCTTTACCCGGACCAGCGAGACGACCATATCTGAAGACTTTTCTGATTAGGATGTTTCGAGTCAACATGCAATTTCACACAAGAAATTACTTCCTAAAGAAGTAAATTCAATATTGTCTTATCTTATCTTTGAGGTTCTTGACTTATAAACCCGAAGGAAATGCTTTGATTCATATTTTGTTCTTAGCCTCAAAGTGCCTGTCCTTTGCCAAAGCCTTTGACCTAACCAACATTGCAGTCCATTTGAAAGATATTTTCAGATCAATCAAATTGTATACACTACGAATGGTTTTGAAAGCTTAAGACCTTGGTTAGGAGAGATAATTCGAGTGTTTTCAAACTTGTCATTCCTCGAGTAGATGGGAATTTAAATCTTTTGAGAAATTGTAAGAAGTCCTCTCCGATGAAGGTGCTCCAACCGATGTTTTAACCAAACTCTTCTGACAATTTCAAATCATTTGATTCAAAATCTTCCCCACAAGAAATTTTGCTCATCTTTATCATGTTCATCATTTTACAAGATGTCTTGGAAAACCTCATATATCATAGCATACTAAACGAAACTTCTGCATGATTCTTGGTCTCCCTAGATCGCGGAATTTCATTAAAATAAGATTTCCATTATAAATTTTGCAGTCTTTTCAAAACTAAAGCCCTTTTGACTTGCCAAAAAGAAACATTCGGACTTTTTGTTGGATCCTTCTTGACATGGTAATTCAGGTTAGATCCTAGCCTCATGGGTCATGTCAGGCTAGAAATTCTGCATGATTCATGGTCTCCCAGGTCTCAGAATATCATCCAAATAGAATTTCCATTAGAAATTTTGGAATCTTTTCAAAAGCAAGCCCTTTTGACTTGCCTAAACGCAAGATTAGAACCTTTATTTAGATCCCTCTTGATAGGGTAATTCATATTAGATCTTAGCCTCACGGGTCATTTCAGGATAGACCTTCTGCATGATTCCTGGTCTCCCCAAATCTTAGAATGTCATCAAGACAGGATTTCCATTAGAAATTTTGGAATCTTTCCAAAACTAAGCCCTTTTGACTTGCTTAAACGCAACATTAGGACTCTTCTTTGAACCCCTCTTGACAGGTTAATTCAGGTTAGATCCAAGCCTCACAGATCACTTCACGTAAGAACTGAATTACCCCGTCGTGGGAGTTTCTATTCCTTCGTCGTCACTCTCTGAAACTCATCTCGACTAACAAGTCATCGTCACCACCAATATATTAGCGATGAAAATAAAATATCTCAACTAATGAGGTGCCGTCACACCACTAATTTGCTAAAGAAATTTTCCTTCGCCTGGAAAATGGCGTCTTTATGCCTTGGCAATCGTCCTTTTCTGTATTTGTAGTAAAATTTATTGATGGGGTCTCGTATCATTTGTCCGATTCTAAATTCTTGATTTGAATTATCAAAGTATCGGTTAATGCCACGTGCGTCGACTAAGGTTAGATTTATATACCTAGCGAAGTATCGGTCAATGAACAGCTTCTTCTATCCAAGTCAATAAGCCTCAAGATGAGCAAATATCAGGAACAGCCAGGGTAGTCTGGCAACTTTGATGCGAGGAAGCCAAAGAAACATCAATATGAAGACGCAAAGGATTTGAAAATGAGCTGTTTTATTTATGAAATCCTAGTAAGGCGACAACGTTTTCAAGCTGTAAAAGAGACATGGCTGGATCTAGAGCGGATACACAACACAACCGGCCTCAGAGAAACATCAAAAGAAGGTTATATCAACTATCAAGCCATTCAGCTCTCTTCTTACTCCCCTTATTCCCTTCATACGGAGCCTAGCATGGTCATGACTCCATTTACTGCTGAGCCTGCATTTGAAGGAGGGAAAAAAAAAAAACTGGATAGCGACTAGAAACGAACTCACTGGCGCCCAGAGAGGCAAGAAAAATTGTTCAGAAGAATTCGTGACATCGAGTTTGAGTCTGGGTTAGAAGCATTACAGTGAAGCGCATCTTGTAGTGTTCTACAAGTTCTATAGGATCAGTCTTTGTCTGCTTGTAAGCATCGATCTTGTTCATTTCCTGCATGGGATGAAGTAAAAGGAAATATAAATGCATAACTTGGTTTTGAGCAAGGATAAAATTGAGCAGAGCTGCTGAACCTGCAACGAGTAACAAATATGACTTGCCATTTACCAAGTAGTATAAGCACACTAGATCTCGATGTCGTTCGTAAAACTAATTGGTCTCTAAAGGTAACTCGATCACGGTCACCGCTCAAGAGAGGATGCATTTGCATGGAAAATATAGTCACCGCCGACCAGTGAATGATTTGAAGGTCGGTGGAGATTGAGGACTCTCTCATTCTATATATGGCTGCACAAGAAAACTATGGAGGCTATTAATCAAAATCGCACTAAGTATGTTTGATGACTTCAGAAAACGATCACCTCACCGCAGGTTATAATCTCCCCAGAGACATGTTCCCACACTACGAAAGGTTCAACAAGGCCATAGTTTAGCTCTAGAGACCATCCTGAAACTATCATCACCGACTCACCATTTTACTCATAACCGCTCTTGGATTTTAGCTTTCTTTTGTTCGTGGGGAGAAAGAATTTTGTTGAAAATGGAAAAGAAATGAAGCTTAAAACAAGCAATGGCCAGAGACTAGATTCCTTCCCATACCTCAATCCATGCTGCTAGCTTAGGTCTGCTAGCAGTGATGTCATACTTCCACACTTCAGATAAGTAGACTTGGAATCTTTCAACAAATGGGATGTAAGCAATGTCCACCTGAAATCACAAGATTAGACCCTAAATAACAGTCAAACAATAGAAAGAATTACATCTTGATAGCCACATATCAGGCAACACTTCTTTCTACAGGATTGGTTCGCACATCATATGGATCGCATGGATCAACAGATCTCTTGTTTAACCTATCTAGAAGAAGAAGAACCACTCAAGAGCCCCTTATCAAATGCAAGAATGCCAACATACCCTACTGAACTGTCCGAGAAAGAATGGTCCATCCTCAAATTTGCGAAGAGCACCCTCCAAATGATCGAAAGCAGAGCCTGATGCAGAAGATGAAGTTCACTGACAGTAATGGAGGTACCTATCATCAAAGAAAGTGGCTTAGAGGACCTACCACATTCTTTCGGTCCTTCTCCATAGAATGAAGTGTAGACTATGTTCATGAATTTATCAACATACGACCACAGTTGACGACCAAGCTGCCTCTTTTTAGGATCCTACGTAACAGTGAGCAGCCACTTGGTTATGCTGTTATGTGCAAGCCACAGAAAAAAGGAAATGCACAATTGCTATCAGGTAGAATGAAGTGTAGACTATGTTCATGAATTTATCAACATACGACCACAGTTGACGACCAAGCTGCCTCTTTTTAGGATCCTACATAACAGTGAGCAGCCACTTGGTTATGCTGTTATGTGCAAGCCACAGAAAAAAGGAAATGCACAATTGCTATCAGGTGCTCACATCAGGGAAAAGAGAAGGCCCTTCAAAGTTGCTGTCCACGTATTTGATGAGGTGTAGGCTATCTCCGACGATTTCCCCGTTGTCCTCCAACGCCGGGACCTAACCGTAGGTTACAGCAGGAGAAAAGCAAAATATACCCATCAGATCAACAATGGCTAAAACCCTTTTCATTTAATTAAAATGACAAATAAACGAAGCCGGCAGCCAATTTAGTTCCCATAAACTAAAATCAGCTACCCTTTAAGAGTCAAAACATTCTAGAATCAGTTGCATCACAATTGAGCCACTCTTGGTTTTGGAATACACGAAAACTAGCAACACAAGGAGCCAATCTTTAGACTCCGGAATCCTGCAGCATTCGCTTGGAATCCTAAATTAATCCAATTTGGGCTTTGACAATCAGTGTCCAGCGAAGCATCTGGGCTACCAACTTGAAACACACAGAAAGAATTAAAACAGCAAAAAGAAGAATCACCTTATTCATGGGGTAGACTTTCTCCTTGTACCAAGCAGGCATGTCTTGAAGATTAAGAGGAACTAATTTAATCTCGTCCTGGAGTCCCTGAATCTCGGAAACACAATCCCAATTCAGAAACCAATCATGAACCCAATCAAAATGAACTAACTCGCTTGATTTTTGTTAAATTTCACATGATCACAAAGAAAGAGCTCACCTTACAGTTCCTCGTGATCCACACGCGCTGAGCAAATGGGCATGTGTAACAGGTGTACAACCTTCAGACATTTCGGAGAATATGAACTTAAGCAGACAACACGACAATCTCTTGTTTTAACAATTCAATCAGTAAAATCACGCTGAATCAACTCAAACGACGCTCAAGGACAAAAACAAAAAGAAAGGGAAAAGGATCGGACTTCGTTGTTCCATCGAAAAGAGGAAGTTGCTCGGCGCTGGAGTTCAACGGAGGAGGCAAGTTCTCTACCACGGCACTGCGACAGTATCGAAACGAAAAATCAAGCAGGCGATCGTGAAGAAAAAAAAAAATCAATGAAGAGAGCGAAAACGCAAGATCGCGAGGGATTCTTACGGAGGAGCCATTAGCGTACGTAGTTCCTGGAGGGAAAACCTGCGAGTACGTCTGTTTTTGTGTGTGTCGTTGTCGGTGACGGTGAAGAAGGGGAGCGATAATGGAACCAAGGCGCGAAGCTATTTAAAGAGGGAGGCAGCGGGGCGACGGCATGAGCAGTGATGTCGCGTGCAGTGACGAAACGAGGGTGATGACGTCATCATGTCGTCATATTTGTCTCGTTTGTGGTGGCTCGAGGCTTGGATTGATTGATTGATATAAGGGAGAAAGCGAATTATGTATTTGGCCGTGAAGTTCTAGCCTGTTCGTCCGAGATGGAAAAGTCTGAAAGTATCGCCTGGCAAATGCAAAGTGGCATTTCGACAAAAAAAAAAAAAAAAATGCAAATTGGTGCTTTGACAAATTTTTTTTTTTTTGCAAAGTGGTGCGTGAGCGTCGAATTCCATTGAACTGGCGGCCATCAACATCGAGGGATTTTGGTTGGATGGTAGAGCGATTTGGGGCTTTCCATCCCGAGAAGCATGCGTTTTCAAGTTTAATTTTTACTTGATGAGATTATTCGAGGACATCGCCGTAAAGAGATGATTTGTTGCTAGATCTTCAATCCCGACATCAAGAGTGATATATTGATCGGACTGAAGAGGTGAATTTAGTCTAGTACGCGAAAACTAATCCTAAGGTACGACCACCACAAAAAAGAAAAGTCACTTTCTTCGGGTGACATCATGTTGAAAAACAAGTTAGAGATATAAAGATTAGTTCATACGCGTTCTATTACTCAGATTCAATGTTTGCATTTGTCTTTCTCTTTAACTTTTTCACTCACACTATGTTTGCGAAAAATGATTAGGAAGAAAGAGAAAGAATCCTCAAAATACAATTCGCGAGTTATTAAGAAATATTATGGGAAAGTAATCTATTCGATTTTTATGTACATTTTATCTCGCCAGTTATGGAGGGCTTTAGAGGGATTTGAGCATCATCTTTCTAGCTTAAACCCTTATTTCACAACTGTTTATAAATAGACAAAAAAAGGCATTTATGTCGTAATATATTATTTTCCCATTTTCCCCACTCTCGCTAGCATCCAAACGAAAATATAAATTAGTTTTCCTTTCTCTTCTTCCTATCATTTTTCTTTTTAATCACTCTATCCAAGCTTAGAGTCGAAGATAAATTATCATATTTTATCGGTCAATCTTATAAATTAGGCTCTTGAAACGTTCGTTTTTCCTCTCATTTTCTAATTGGTTTTGTTCTAATTTTTTGTTTTTGTTTTGATTGCATACTAGCACATCCACACATCAGTGACATCACATCTTCTCTCAGCTCAAGATACAATTAATCTAAGCCATGTTGTCACCTTCTTCTTCCAAGATCTTGCCGGGTCAAGGTTTCTGAGTCCATCCATAAATTGGCTCAATAATGGCTTGCCCCTTTACGTAAGACAATTCCTTCAATAGGGAAAAAGTTGAAAAAACAATGCAAAAAAAAAAGGTGATAAAATATGAAACGAAAGCATCCTCTAAAGGTTTAAAAAAATCACAATGTGATTAGTCATTAGAGACTTGGATTGTCCTAATATACTGGTCTTTTAGTACTTTCAGCTCTAGTATCCGGAGTCTTGGGTTCAATTTCTACTCTAAGAAATTCAGATTTAAGTAAGAGATCACGATGACGGGTTATGATAACGAATTTTGTGTTATAATTTCATAGTAATTCATTTTCGAGTTTAAAGATTAAACAAGAGCTAGCGAATTAACAATTTGTAAAAGGGAACTTAATGCTCTTATACATATTTGTGATCCGATCATACTTGGATCGACACTTTGTGTATATGTATCATAATCAAGTCATGTTAAATTCAGTCTAAGCTTGAACGAATAAGAAGCATCTTTTTTTATCTTCAAGACATTTTAAAACCAAAGCTCCATGTATTCACTGAACGTTACCCAAAATGTCGTACTTAGCACGTCCAAGAAAAAGAACTATAGCATGTAAACGTGTTAAAGTGTGTTTAGACAAGCATAAACTTGCTTAGATATGTTTATGTTATGTTTATGTGATGTGTTGACACAAATAGCATGTTGATTTGTACAATCCAACGTGTCTGAATGTGTCGTAAACAGAATAAAATTAGCATAAGACGAATCTATATTTGATGGGAAATAACCAAGAATTGACGTGAGAGAGGGGAGGCAAATACAAGAATATTCCTCATGAATTAATTATTTCAAAATGATATGAGCGATTATTTTTTTAAAATCTCTTTTAAATTATTTACCTTCTCACTAACCTTCTATACTCCTTTTTTTTTGCTTTTCTTTGAAGGAGGGGAAAATGCTTCTTATAACCTAATAGAAAAAGGCGAGTACCGAGTAAGGATTTTACATCATAAAGGAAAAATCCGCAAATTTGATGAGCTTTCTTAGTCCAGAAGACATTGCTTTAGAACTTTGCTTATTAGAACCGAGCAGAACCAATATCATAGAACTAAGAAATAAGACAGTAGACAACCAGATAGCTGAGATACATAATACTATAGAGGCATTTACAGAAGAACCAGATAAAATTATCCTCTGGGATAGACTTAAAGAAAATTTTGAGTTTTAGAGACTTTGAGCAGCCCTTTAGAGAGAAAATACAATATTGTAAGAAAACACAGAGAATTTACAGACCTTTTCCTTATACAGTTATTAAAGACAAGAAGATACTCTTTAGAACCTAGGGAGTATTTTAGAATACTTACAGAAATCTATAGAATAACAACATAGATCTTAAAAGAATAGATTATTTAGATCTTGAATTAGGATCTAAAGAAAGAACTATAGTAACCTTAGATCATCATAAGATCCTTTGCAGGTTTTCTAGAGATTACAAGCATAAGCTACATAGTGAAGATCGACATCTGAATAGTATAATAGATCTATTAATCAGCCTAGGAAGTTCCCTAGAACGCCATTCAGAAAAGAATAATAGAATTTGTCAGAACATAGTAGAAACCCTAAAAGAAAAGAACAAATACTTAAAGGAAATATCAGAAAAATTAGATTACATAAAAAATCAATGTTGTAAAATATTATATTGCAAGTATCCAATAGAGAGAAAACAAAGAGAGTAGAGAAAGTCAATAGAGAGATTTTTTATTCCGACTCACTACAAATGACAAAAAGTAAGCTCTTATTTATAGGAGAATAAGGATGTACTTATCATTAATACATATGTTGGGTAAAGAAATGAACATTCATTGGATATGGAGATGTACATAGAATGTAAGATACAAATATACCATAATAGATACATGAATATAATGAATATTCATTCATGTATTTTATAACACTACCCCTTGAATATTCATTATGTGCATTGAATGATACTGCCTCATTAAAAGCCTTAAGCCGAAAAAATTTAGTGGGATAAAAAACAGGACAAAAGGGAAAAAGAGTACATAGCACAAATTTTATGATCTCTCCCTTTTAGGGATGTATTAATTGCCTTGTTAAAAACCTTAAGCCGGAAAAACCCTGTGGGAAAAAACCGATCAGAAGGAAAAAAGAGTGCAATGCATAGTTTATCATGTCTCCCCCTCAATTGAGCCATAGAGCTACTGCAGGGGCTATTCAATCTTGCATCTTGTGAACTCGTCGCATACCAATGCTATATACTAATTTCTCAAAAGTTGACGTTTGGTAAAAAGATCTGCAAGTTCATTTATGGATTGAATCTGTTTAACATCGATTTGTCGACTTTCTTGGAGTTCATGAGTATAGAAAAATTTCGGTGAGATATGCTTGGTCCTATCTCATTTGATGTATCCTCCTCTAACTTGTGCAATACAAGCAGCATTATCTTCATAAATTATAGTGGGAGAATTTGTAACCGGTGTTAAACAACAAGAACTGTGAATATGCGTTATAACGGATCTTAACCAAATACACTCTCTTCCAACTTCATATAGAGCAATAATCTTAGAGTGGTTAGAAGATGTAGCTACTAGCGATTGCTTTGTAGAATGCCAAGAAATGGCGGCGCCGTTATAACAAAATAAATTACCGGTTTAAGAGCGAGCCTTATGTGGATTAGATCTATATCCAGCATTAGCATATCCAACTAAATCGGAGGTAGTGGAATCGTTGGAATAAAATGATCCCAAATCTATGGTTCCTCGGAGATGACGAAAAATATGTTTAACTCCATTCCAATGTCTCCGAGTTGGCTCGGAACTAAAACGTGCCAACAAATTCACCGCAAAAGCAATATCTAGTCTTGTACATTATGCCAAGTACAGCAAAGCCCCAATAGCATTGAGATAAGGTACTTCAGGACCAAGTATCTCTTCATCAGATTCTTTAGGACGAAATTGATCCTTTTGGGGTTCTGGAGACCTTACAACCATAGGGGTGCTCAATGGGTGAGCCTTGTCCATGTTAAAGTGTTTAAGTAATCTTTCAATGTATGATGATTGATGGACAATTATTCCATTTGCTTTATGCTCAAGCTCTAGACTAAGACAAAGTTTGGTTTTACCCAAATCTTTGACTTCAAACTCTCTTTTCAAATATTCAGCAGTTTTAGATAATTTTTCTAGAGTTCCAATTAAATTCATATCGTCAACATAAACTGCTGCAATGGCAAATCCGGTTTCTGATTTTTTAATAAACACACATGGGCAGATAGGATCATTTTTGTACCCTTCTTTGAGTAGGTACTCACTTAGGCGTTGATACTACATGCGACCGGATTGTTCTAACCCATACAAAGATCTTTGTAACTTTATTGAGAATAAGTTGTGGGGAGTGCATGCATCGGGCATTTTGAATCCCTCGAGAATTTTCATATAAGTATTAGAGTCTAATGAGCCATATAGATATGCCGTCACAACGTCCATAAGACGCATTTTCAATCTTTTAGAGACTACCAGGCTAATTAGAAAACGAAATGTAATCATATCCATCATAGGTGAATAGGTCTCATCATAATCAATCCCGGGTCTCTAGGAGAATCCTTGGGCAACGAGTTAGGCTTTATACCCGACAACCTCGTTTTTCTCATTCATTTTCGGACAAATACCCATTTATATCCAATGGGTTTTACATTATCGAGGGTTCGAGTTACGAGGTCCGAAAACCTTTCGTTTAGTTAGAGAAGCTAATTCAGCCTTAATTGCTTCCTCCCACTTAGGCCAATCTTGCCTTTGATGGCATTTAATAATAGATTGCGGCTCACAATCATCATCCATAATTTTATAAGCAACCGAGAATGTGAAAACATTGTCAATGATGATTTCATTTTGATCCCAAATCTCATTACAATATATAATAGAATTCTCAGTATTCCGAGGGTTGGTGATCTTTTCATGGGTTTGTGCCTCTTCAGGGGCAATAAGTTCTTTGGGAGCAAGCACAACACTAGGCTCTTCTAGAGCGGATTCATGATTCTTTCCTCTTTGTTTTCGAGGAACAAGATCTTTTGATCCTATCGGTCTACCACGCTTTAAGTGTGGTGGATTTTGATCCATTTTAGCATCTCCTTTGGGAACAACTATTCTAGCTAGAGCATTTGTAGCTGGAATATGAAACTTTGTTACCTTAGTAGCATCATTAAAGGCGTTAGGAAGTCTATTGGCCATAGCTTGTAAATGAATTATGCGTTGCACCTCGTTTTCACACTCAAGAGTTCTTGGGTCTAATTGAGATAAATTATTTTCATTTCATGAGATAACCTTAATCGGTTTTTGCTTTTGAGCCATAGAAGTTGTAGGTATCCCAATTAATGGGAACACTGTCTCATCAAAATGACAATCTGCAAATCTTACAGTAAAAAGATCACTAGTAGTTGGTTCCAAGAACCTAATGATGGACGGTGAATTAAACCCAACATAAATGCCTAAACGGCGTTAGGGACCCATTTTTGTTCTCTTTAGTGGTGATACTGGCATCGTATCGCACAACTAAAAGTGCTTAAATGTGAAATATTAGATTCATAACCAAGAACCATTTGAAGGGGAGATTGTAAGAGACTAGTAGTGGGGGGCACAATCTAATTAATGTTGCTGCATGCAAAACCGCATGACCCCATGCTGTATCATTGAGATTCGTTCTCAATAATAGAGTGTGGGCAATGATTTGGATACGTTTAATCAAGGATTCTACCAATCCATTTTGAGTATGAAAGTATACGACTGGGTGCTCAACCTCGATTTCGAGTGAAACACAATACGCATCAAAACTCCTTGATGTAAATTCACCAGCATTATCCATCCTTATGCTTTTAATTGGATAATCAGGGAATTGTGCCCAAAGTTTTATAATCAGTGCAAGTAAACGTGCAAAGACGACATTGCTCGTGGATAATAGGCAAACATGGGACCATCTACGGGATGCGTCCACTAGTACCATAAAATATCGAAACGGTCCACTTGGTGATTGTATTGGTCCACATATATCACCATGAATTCTTTGTAGGAATAAAGGGGATTCAAGATTAACCTTCGTTATAGAAGCTTTGGTAATGAGTTTTCCTTATGAACAAGCTTCATAATTATAATCTTTGGACATCAATACTTTTGTATCCTTTAAAGGGTGTCCTTTTGTATTCTGAATTATTTTGCACTTCATTAAAGCACCAGGGTAACCAAGGCGATCATGCCACAGTCCAAATTGATAAGGGTTTATCAATTTCCAGGACATGGTAACATAGGTTTTAACGGCCTTAATCATGACACAATACAAACCTATAGGAGAAGCTTTTCTAGCTTCTCGTTGATGGTCTTCAAGCCCATCTTATAAGAGATAATGCCAATATATTCCTTATTTTGCTCATAAATAGTCTCAATATGGTACCCATTACGGCATACATCTTTGAAACTAAGCAGATTCATTTTTGATCTATTGCTTAGAAATGCACCCTCAACATGCGGGACGGTGCCATTTGGAAAAACAATTGTGGCATTATCGAAACCATCAATAATCCGAACGGAACCCGATATTGTATGGACATATGCCTTACGCAATGTCATACTTGAGAAAAAGTGTCTACTACGAAATATAGTATGTGTTGATGCACTATCAAGCATACAAACATCTTCCTTTTTCTCGGTATTTTCCATTTGCACTTATATTGACAACTTCAGGTGTTAAGTATTATAAAATTTGCACATTAGTTATAGGATCAAAATTTTCAAAAATTATATAAGCTTTATAATCATCTCATTACATAATCATATTAGAGAACAATAAAAAGTAATACATTTAAAGAAAAGCAATTAGAAAAAAAATTATTAGAATCATAAAATTCAAAGGCTAAGTTGTCATCCACCAATTTGATGCCTCGTTAAAGCGATTAGAAATCGTCAAAGAAATCGGAGACATCCAAGGATGCATTTGCTACTTCAGGAGCAAGAGAAGTCCCACCAATAGAAATATTGTTGGCCTCAACAGTGGTTATAGTAGTAGGATTAATTTTAATGGCGTGAGATTCATCATGCTTGCCTGTATTTTTTAAAGATGCCTGGTATAGATCAACAAAATGTTTTAGCGTACGACAAGTACGTGACCGGTGCTCAATCATGCCACAACAATGGCAAATACTTTAATTAGTCACCTTCTTTGGCTTCTTTTCTTTGTCATGATTCGGCCCAAAGTTAGATTTCCTAGGGCGATTAAATTTCTTGCCACCCCTTCGAGGAGTATGTTCTTGCCGGCGCTTATAGCCCTTAAAATGGCCAGTATTTTTCTCAATGTTAGCATGTGCTACAAGCAATGCTTTTGAGCTAGCAGGTCTAAAATCATGATTTTTGAGCAGCAATTCATTAGTTTGCTCAGCAGTGAAAAGCATGGAAATTAATTCAGAGTATGTGGCAAATTGACACTGCTAGTATTGCTATTGTCACGCCCTGAACCCAACAGGCACGCAAACATCCGACCAGGCCATTTGACTTCCTTTAGTCTCCGAGGATCCCTCGGCCATCCAATTCAAGCTTAATGCAAAAGAAATGCACATGCGGAAACGAATGCAAAACTCCTTTCAGTATAAACAGAGATGACTTAGGACGAAGGATGGTACCTCTCTCAGTATTCATCAAAACTAGCTGCATAGTCAAAGCAGACAATACAAAATTATCAATTTCTTAAGGCTACAAAAGGTTAACATCTAAGTCCTCCCAAAGATGGCTTCCGATGTCACTCCATGGCGATCACATGATCCATCACTTGAGACCTGAAAATGTTAATCCCACGACGGGGTGAGATAAAATCTTAGTAAGAAAGTCTCTAATCCTAGGTTATGGCTCTAATGCCTCCGGACACGCCCTCGGTGAACAATTTCCAACAATCTTTCTTTCAATAAAAAATTCCACAATTAAATTTCGGAAAATTCCATTCTTTTTCCGAAAATTCCCACACCTTCACAAATATTCTACGTTACTCCCATATCGGCGTTCCACGCCTCGGATCGTCAATAAAATATTCCACGTGCTCCAGGGCCCGCGTTTAACGCATTGGGCCATATATAAATATTCCACGTGGATCCAAAGCCCACATTTAACGCATCAGGCTATCATATAAAATTCCATGTTGGTCCAGAGCCCGCGTTTAACGCATCAGACTATAATATAAATGGACAAACCCGCGTAATAACGCATCGGGCCATTATAAATATTCCACGTTGATCCGCAGCCTGCGTTTAACACATCAGGCTATCATATAAAATTCCACATTGGTCCAGAGCCCGCGTTTAACGCATTAGGCTATTATATAACTAGACGGACTCGCGTAATAACGCCTCGTGTCACTATCCCGCGTTTAATGCCTTAAGATATTATAATAAGCACAACCCTGCGTTTAACGCCTCTTGGTAAAATGATAATAACAGAGCCTGCGTCATAACGCCTCAAGCTAAATATGGTCTTACAAAATACGAACCCTGCGTCATAACGCCTCGGGGTAAATTAATAATAACAGAGCCCGTGTCATAACGCCTCGGGGTAAATATGGTCTTACAATCACAAACCCCAGCGTAATAACGCCTCGGGGTATATTTCCACACTTCCTCCCAATTATTCCACTTAAGATCATATAACAACAACAATTCGTCGATCGCTCATCCGATACCATACGGTCCCTTAAATCCTTCCGATCGATCAATCTTTGCCACATGATCTTGCTAAATTTCCTGATTAGCAGATCGAGACCACCCGGTTTCACCCATTTCCTCCGACAACAGATCGGAACCACACGAGCTTCTCAATTTCTCTTCAACAAAAGATCGGGACCACACGATCTTTCTAATTTTCCTCATTTGCCCAATCGAGACCACTCGATTAAATTGTACTGGGCAAATACTCGATCGGAACCACGTGATTCACTCACGTTAGAGAATTAATAAATTGGGACCACCCGATTATGTCACATAAGACCAATGGCCAACCGGGCCACACGATTAATTTTTGTCACCACAAAAATTAATCTGCACCACACGATCGGAATTATACTAACATAGCAATTAATTATTACCGTCCGATTGAAATTTCGCTAATGTACAATTAATACGCACCAATTAATCAAACTATACTAACGTGGCGATTAATCGGGGCCGTCCGATTAAAATATCCCCACATGCAATAAATTTCCACCACTCAATTAATCTATAGTATAACAAAATTTAATCTCGGCCATCAGATTAATCTTCCTAAGCAAGATTCAACATGGACCGTCCAATTAAAGCAAGATCAACTAGATTAAATCCTAGCCATCCATTTCTACTCATTGCATTTCACTATTCACTCAAGAACACATCTTTTTCTCTCTCCTCTCCCTCTCATTTTCGGCCAACACCATAATCAAGCACAAAATCATCAAATTCTTCATCACAACAACTCAATCTCAAGTCTATTAGCATCATGGATACCTAATCTAAGGTTAGAGACCAACTTACCACAGTTCTAGCAAGTTTTCCGGCAAGAAATCGAGAGAAGTTTTGACCCCAATCCGACGACTCCGGCGACTCCCTTTGTTGGGCTAAAATTCAAGATACTCCAGCGATCCAAAGTGGTTCACGGTGATGGTTGAGCCTCGGCGATTCAAGGCGACTATGGTGGTTGTTTGAAGAATTTTCGGTGAGGGAGAAAGAGAGCAATGAAGTTCGGCCAAGGGAAGAGTGAGGTGAGAGAGAGTGTATTCTTGAAATATTTGGAGAAGAAGAAGACCAAGACTTAATAATAAAAGGGTAAGATAATATTATGGCTAAATATTTTTGGTGTCTTGAATGCAAGAGGGGCAAAAATGGAATTTTCCCCCACAAGACTAGTCAAATTTTGGCTAAGAGGGAGGAATGACCGAAATGCCCTTCGGTCCAAGTGAAAAATTGGGTATTCTCCAAGGGCAAATGGGTCTTTTCCCATTTCAGTCCAAATTTTATTTTTCCCGAACCCTTTGGGCGAACCGCGAAGAAATCATACACTGGATGAAGAAATGTCCAAAATTTAATTATTGAAACCCCCGAAAGTCCGATGTCAAATTCTGAAGCTCGATTCGCGATCAATCTCTATCAATAGAAATTTCAGCGTATCTCAAACTAACGGGCGGCTTTTCCGAGTTACGCGTATCGATCCGTGATTAATATCACGTTAAGAATTTTTGGAGCCATGGCGACTTTGGTTATCATTCAATTGCGAGGGTCAATCACTAGTCCCGATGGACACGATCGTTAGAAAATAATTTATGAACGTTCGGAACCCATACGAGATCAAACGGAATGACCAGTGATTCAAGCGTAGGGTATTATCCAAATCGTTCCTTAATCATTCTAAGATCGACCTATATTGGTCCGGAATATTCCATCGACAATTTTCGGGGCTAAAGAGTCAATCCAGGATCAAGTTCTTAGGTCAACGTACTTGATTTTTCTAGCTAGCCATTTCCATTTGATTAGTCTACTCGAGAGGGATGAATTCCGAGTGAGATTTAGCTGAAATACATTGATGAGACATTTCATTCCTTCACAGCTTCAAAAGTGAGTCGGAATACGGGATGTCACAATTCTTCCCCCTTACAAAAATTTCATCCTAGAAATTTGCAATCCTCCAATCATCTCGTCTTATGGGGTACCGATGCCTCATCGCTACCATGCCTTTCAAAGTAGTTCTTGTCGTCACTTGACACTTCGTTAACGGTAATTGTTTTCATCCTTCAAAACTCGTTTCCTTTGGTCCTCAACTGTGTTCACCTTCCTCTTCCCTTTTGACATTCACAATATCTGTTGGTAGTACGCCCTCGAGTATTCCAATCACCTCTTCCATTGACTATTGGTCCAAGAATAACATGCATACCTTACTACAATCTAGCTTTTCTAATTACGGACCGAAGGTCTTTCCAAAACATCGCATAAGATTCATGTATTTGTTTATCATCATTACTAAACCATTGCAAGAATGCACTCTTTGGTGCCCATACCATTGGCATATTACTCCCTCCAAACGTCCTCTCGTACCATCGGGGACTCATGGCCTTTATCAACTTGCCCTCTATTATCCAAATCGAGTTGTAACCTTCTCGACTTCTTAAGCAAGTTCAAGATTACTTTCGTAGTAATCCGCTCTCAATCCCATTCGAAAACCTCCAACGGTCATAGTAGTATTTCGATCTTCAAGGTCATGCCTCTTTTTGGCCGGCATGTCTAATCCTTGACCACATGTGAGACTAATTCAACGTTCAGTTCATTCCATTAGACACCGTAATTCTCCCCTCAAATTCCGATGAGGTCATGTTTTTAGATTCTTTTCCAATATTGAACTCGTACACTCGTCTATGGGACTTCACGGTTTTTGTACCCAACTTCAAGGTTTCTTTTCCAAGTACTCAGAAGTCTGGATTTCCTCCCTATTCTATTCATTTCTATAACCCTTAGAAGTCCGGGTCCATCCATCGCCACATCTCAATTCCTTTCTAACCTTCAGGCTTGATGCTTCAAGTAGCCATCAAACTAGTCAATTGACAAACTTCCAATTTAGAAGTTGAATCTTTTATTCCTCGAGGTAAGATCTGTCCATTCATTGCCAAATGCAAGACGCTCAATTTTCAATTGTATGCATCCGCTTCTTTATTCATCATTCCTTAGCAATAAGGGCATCGCAGTCATGACCTTTCCTTCAGTCCTCTTTGGGGCAGTTAATAATTCTAACTCTTGTAGTTCACATAGTGGCGAGGTCATTCCTTGCACAAGCAACACTCCCATCTCCGTAAACAATTTCATCCATTTACTCTACGTCTCGTCTTTAATCCTTTTCATCAATAGAATAGTTCTTATGGGGAATCTTCCTACGATCCGTCCGTGACAATCCATCAATTCCAGGAAACTTCAAATTTCAATAACTCACATCGACCTTTGTCGATCCATCATCACTTTCTACCCATGAAGGATTCATAGGGATCCACTCTCTTGGACTTCACACGACCAATGAATTCCACCTTTTCGGATCCAAAACTCGTACTCTTCGTACTTAGCATATAATGATTGTTTCCTCGGGGTCATGCTTCTCGTGACTCCTTAAACGAGTTCGATCATCATCTCATAAGGCGGCAACAATCAATCTTGATACTTAATTCGACCGTTATCAACTTCTTGCTACCACAAGTCGAATCGTTCAAACTATCCTTCGTACCATCCATTTGAGAGCTTATACTTTGGCTCTCTGTTGTCGTGACCCTCCCGGAAATTTCCTTCCCGGGGTGGAATAGGGCTAACGAGCCGATCCCTCCTTTTATAGGCATATATATGGGGGATCGCGAGTCTCTCCCAAGACCCATTACTCGAATCGCGATGTCGGGTAAAATTTTTCAAATATCGAAATTGACCTTGTGTGGTCGGGTGGCATGTGCGAGATGTACATGCAATTTGGAGTCGCCACCGATCGATTTATTGGAAGGTACGATCGGAAAACCTTACCGAGCGGTCGGGAGAAACCGTTCGGTTCCGCGAAAACCAGAGATTTTGGGTCCGGGGATTTGGTTACGCCAAGTTTCATATTTGACGCCCTTTCGGTTACCGATGTTGATTGTTTTTCTAACCTAAGATTTCATGCGGATGCGATATAAGATGAGGTAGGTCCTAAAAAATCTAAGTATTCATACGAGATGGGATTTTTCTATCCTAATCAATCACAATCGGAGGAATTAACGCGCAGTCAAAATCATTACAAGCAATCAAATCAATCAATCGGGGTTTGATATGTCTAAAATGGCCCTATCGGCCCACACAAAAATCAATTTTGGGTATCGGGGTGATTTGGTAAAAATTTGGGGCGAATGGCCCGGAAGGGTAGAATGGTCATTTTTTGGGGTTCGGGACCGAAAATCACAAAATTTCGATTTGGCCAGTTGAATGTGGCCATTTCTCATTTTTTGTGATTTTCTTGAATTTTTCTAATTTTTTTTATTTTTTGGAATTTTTATTTATTTTTAAAAAATATTGGAAATTTTCCGGATCGAAATTAATCGACCCTTGAAGTCTCAAAAATTTTCGATCCAGACTTTATGAGTCCCGAATCGATCTAGGAATTTTTAGAAATTTTTTGTGAAAATCGGGAATTTTTATGAATTTTCTAAGTATTTTTACAATTTTTTTGGATTTTTGGAAATTTCTTTTTATTTTTTATTATTTTTTATTAATGAACCGGACCGGGTCAAACCGGTCAACGGCCGGTCAACCCGGTCCGACCGCTCGCAGACCCCTCTACGGCTAAAACGGCGCCGTATGCTATTTATTTGATTTTTTTTTATTTTCTAAACTAATTTCCTATTATTCGAAAATATATAAAAGAAATGGACGGCTGAGATCAACTCTTAAATCAATCTCAGCCATTGACTCTACCCTAATCAAAACGACGACGCTTACGGGTCTTAGTCTAAACGGCGCCGCATCACTTATAGCAATGAACGGCTGCGATTAATTCTAAACCCGATCGCACCGTCCAATCTTTTCGGAACCAAAACGACGACGTATCCGCTTATCGAATGAACGGCCGAGATCTAACCTAGATCTCATCTCAGCCATTCGTCCTACTCTTGCTAAAACGACGCCGGATCGGTTAAATGCATGAACGGTCATGATCTAACCTAGACTTGATCCCGGACCGTCCATCCATTCTATAGCCAAAACGACGCCGAATCGCCTACATTAAACGACACCGTTTTACATTTTCTATTTTCTAATCTAATATATCTAATATCCAAAAATATAAAAATAAAGATCCAACGGCCCGTAATCAAACTCAACTAATAATCCGGGCCGTTGGATGAGATCTCGACTCGGCTCGTCCGCGCCAACGGCCGAGCCGAGAGTCGGCCGATTAGCTGGACCAACCCAGCGCCCGACACGTCGACCGCCGACCACGTTGACCGCCACGTCACCTTCTTCTTCTTCCTCGCGACGACCACTAAACGGACGGGCCGACATCCCTCCGGCGAGATCCGACGGTGAGATCTCGCCGGAATAACGTGAAACCAACGCCAAACAACTCACCCGAACCTCCTCTATAACATATCCAAAGATCTAAGTATTTTATCCACTAAATCGCGAGAATCGGATCAATCACGATCGCGACAACCCGAACTTCAAACGCACAAAGCATATAGCATAACAATCAAATCATATCACACGAAGCGAATAAGAGGTAAGTGAACTTACCTCGAGCTCGAATCGAGCTCGCAAGGTCTAAAATAGCCTGGCCGGTGTTCGGCCGCACCGAGCAAGGTTGGGGGTTCGACTCGCGTGATTCGAGGGAAATCGATGCAAAAACGAAGTGCGATTGTGGTCGATGATGCTCAAGGAGTAAAACGCACAAACTAATTGCAACAATCATGCTCGGGATGATGCGACGCCATGATTGCACAAGAAGAAGCTTGAGAAGTCGACTCACCGATTTTGAAGGTTTCGAGCTAATCCAGAGGCCGCGATCGCTTCTCCAAGGTTCGGGCAAGCTTCCTGAAGTAGCGGCGAGGTTCGATTCTCTCCGGATTGCCTTCGCGAAGAACTCACAGACCGAGCTCAAACCTTCGATCGCTCGGGCGAGAAGGTGAGCTCTCCTTCGCTTTCTCTCTCTCTCTATCTCTATTCTGTTGCTCGGGCGAGCAAATGAACCTCCCTCATTCGCGAAGCTTCCCAGCTATTTATACCCACTTTCGAATTTGCGCGTCGAATGTGAGCTGGCCGAGCTTCCTCCGCACGTGCTCAAGTGTGCCAAATGGTCTAAACGGCGTCAAGAACGGAATGCAATTCCGTTGGACTCCGTTTGGTGCTCCGGCGATGTCAATTACGCGCGAATTGCACTTGATTTGCGTGGCTGTTGACTTTTTCATGTCGCCGTGACTTTGACCGGCTCGCCGGAGCTCCTCCGGCGGCCATTGATCTTGATACTTGGCTCAATCAACGCGTATCAACCTGGGGAACAAAACGCCTAAATTAATTGCTTCGATTATCACCAATTGGCCTGTCAATTTGATCGTCCAAATCATGCCATTCACTGTTCATATGCACGGGCGTTCTGAGGAAGACGAAGCATTGTCCCGGACCGGTTCGACCGGTCCGACCGGTAGTCAGACCGGTCCGAACCGGTTCGGACAATGAACTTCGCGTAATTTTCAAAATTAAACAAAATTGACTTGGAATTTTTGCAATTAAATTTGAAAATTGCACTTAGGGGCCTGGATATTATCTAGAAATGCAATTTCGCCCAAAATTTCTTATCAATTTGCACAAAAACCCCAAATTTTTCTAAAATCCCAAATTGGGGAAATGTTCAATTGAGTGTCAATTTGACCAAATTGGATCCTGAAACCCATTCCAATCGATTTAGAATGCATGAAAACATAGGGTGACAGTCCGATTTTGCAATGATAGTCCCTCAATTAAAAGTAATTTCAAAAATTGACCGATTGAGGGACTAAATTGAAAATATTTTGGGGATTTTGCCTAATTCGTGCAATTCGTGCAATTGAGGGTGGAATTGATCAAATTAAAGTTCAAAGGGACTGCAATTGAATGTCTAGACAACAAATGTGCAAAAATTGCAAATAAAGAGACTCAATTGGTATTTTTTGTGCAAATTCAACCTTAGGCGTTGTGAAGAAACACCTAAGATTAAACTCAATTTTTGATTTTTATTGAGGTCAATATTAAAAGGGAATTAAAAGAAAAATATTGAACATTTTTATGTATTTTTGCGACCTCGAAAAGTATTTTTTATGAATTTTTCAAGTATTTTCCTATTTTCCTAAAATAAAAAAAATGCGAAAAATATGAAAAAATATTTTTGTTCCAAATTGGTTCCTTAAGCTTGGCCAAGGCTTCCAATGTTGATTTTTTAATTTTTTGATTTTTTGTGAATTTTTAATGAATTTTGGAAAATAAAACTAAAGGAAAACCGACTAAAAATTCGGGTGTCAACATTGCCCCTCTTTGAAAGTAATCTCGGTTAGAGGTTGCTTTCAAAGACAAGGTGACACCTGGATCCTTAATCGACTCTGCTGGGGAAAAATCTAAAGAAAATAAGTCTTTGACATTCGATTGCTTTACCTTCGCAGTTTAAGCTCCGACTCCGTGGGGAATTATTTCGATTCATGCTCATTTTATGTGAAAGAGAAATGAGAAGAGAGAGACTTACCCGTAGCTCACCTGTCTATGGTTTGAGATTTGTCGATCCGAGGTTGAAAGATTCAGTGTATGGAATTACTCGTGAATGGCGCGACGAGATTTGCAATGGTCGGCGTCCGTATGATGTCGAGTGGTGGTTTGAAGATTTGGAAGGAAGGTTCACCCTTGTAACAAAGGGGTTTCACCTATTTAAAATGGGTTTGACTATCCACTAGGGATTCATCATTTAAAAAGGGGGCAGATCGGCTTTCGTCTCTCCAAACTACTAACCGTCGAAAGGGGAGGTTCACCCTTGTAACAAAGGGGTTTCACCTATTTAAAAAGATTGGCTATCCTCCATGCGGGGACTCACCATCTAAAAAGCAGATCGGCTTTCGTCTCTCCAGCTACTAACCGTCTGAGGGGGAGGTTCACCCTTGTAACAAAGGGGTTTCACCTATTTAAAAAAGATTGGCTATCCTCCATGCGGGGACTCACCATCTAAAAAGCGGATCGGCTTTCGTCTCTCCAACTACTAACCGTTCGAGGGGGAGGTTCACCCTTGTAACAAAGGGGTTTCACCTATTTAAAAAGATTGGCTATCCTCCATGCGGGGACTCACCATCTAAAAAGCAGATCGGTTTTCGTCTCTCCAGTACTACTAACCGTCCGAGAGGGTGCCATCTCGAGGACCTAGGTTAACTAGTGTACCTACGGAGCTCAAACCCTATTTCAAATTTTCAAATAAGCAGATCGGTTTTCGTCTCTCCAGCTACTAACCGTCCGAGAGGGTGCCATCTCGAGGACCTAGGTTGACTAGTGTACCTACAGAGCTCAAACCCTATTTCAAATTTTCAAATAAGCGAGATCGGTTTTCGTCTCTCCAGCTACTAACCGTCCGAGAGGGTGCCATCCGAGGACCTAGGTTGACTAGTGTACCTACAGAGCTCAAACCCTATTTCAAATTTTCAAATAAGCAGATCGGTTTTCGTCTCTCCAAGCTACTAACCGTCCGAGAGGGTGCCATCTCGAGGACCTAGGTTGACTAGTGTACCTACGAGCTCAAACCCTATTTCAAATTCTCAAATAAGCAGAGGATCCGAGGACACGGGGATGCCAAAAGACCTGCAGAAAATCCAAGTTAATCAAATCTTTAAAATGCAACTTTTCCGAGGATTTGGGGTCACCAGGGAACCTGCGAAAGTTCAATCAAACATCATTAGTATGACAACTTTAAGTTCTTGGAAAAAATTCAAGAATTCTAGACAAATTTTCAAAGTGTATTTGTGAGGGAAATGTCTCCAATCACAATTTCAAATCTCCATTGGGGATGGACTTTGAATGACACATCCCGAGTGTTCTTCAAAAAGGTTGTTTTAAAAAATTTTCAAAAGGATTTTCCTTCATCCAAGAGGGCTTCTCACCATTTAGGAAGGCTTTTCTTAAAATTCAAATCTCGCTCACAGGAAACCTAACCTCGAGGTTTCGGGATCATTCGAGATTCATACAATCGACTAATCGGAGAAGGCATTTTAAAAGGGACCGTAATTCAGGCCGGGTCAAAGGCTTTTCAAAGGATATTCATTTTGAAGTTTAGAAATGAATTTTGATCTGAAATAGCTTCTTCGGGTCTACAAGTCAAGAACCCCGAAGTCATGATAAGACAGGATTGTACTTACCTCTTTAAGCGGTAGCTTCCTGTATGATTTCTTGCATTAACCCGAAACACCTCTTAGATCGGAAAAGTTCGGTGACAGGTTGTATTTTGGTTTAAGGTGGGCTCTTTAAGAACGGCCATATTTTCAAAAGAGGGTGAACTTTGGTGATCACCTTGACATTTCTCCAGCTTTCATTTGCCTTTTGCGGAAGATTCACAATCATTCTTTTTCCAATTGATTTTGAGGATTTTCCTCTTTTCATCTTAATGATTTTTCTTTAGGATTTGCCCCTTTTCGGGATGCTCTTTTCATGGGCTTTGGCCTTGCTTTTACCAGGCACTTTGCTTTTTCTAGCCCTTTCATTCTTCATCATTTTCGCACCGATCGGTTCTTTTGAGACCAAGTATCAAAATTCTTCCGATCATGCTTTTTGATTCATTGCTGGTAATTCCTTTGCTTTGCCCCAGTGTGGGGGGGTGATCACCAACAAGGGTTTAGAAATGAATATTCAAAGGCTCAAATTGGCTTTTCAAAGGGTAAGTGTTTGGGATATAGAGATGAAATGCTTTTCTTCACTTTGAGGTGTTCCAAGTCTTTGCCGGAAATCACCTGAAGCTAATCACAAAAAGATTGATGCAGGTCGAGTACAATAAAGTCTTACGACCTTTTCTCCAAGGAATCATCCAATGAACCTCCAAATATGCCCCATTGTGGGGTGGTTCTTGACAGGGTTATATTCATAAAATTCTCCCTTTTTGGCTCGAGTGGTTATCAAGGGATACAAATGTGTATGGATAATTTTGAAATGGAAATGCCTTTCATCATTTTAATCCATGTAATCACCGCGAATGATCCCTACGTCCCAAAATTAAGCTCTTTCGCTCCATCACTCTCACTCATCACTCAAGTGTGTCGGGGACGTGTTTAAGGACAAAGTTTGCCTCTTTTCATTTGAAGGATCATTCTTTTGAAAAGCTTTCAAAGCATGCCCTTTTATAGAAACTCGGGCGTTTTCATCAAAATTCATCGTTTGCCAAATGTTCTCATCAAAGATAATATTCAAAAGATGTTTCTGTAATTTGTAAGGAATATTTCTTTGAAAGGGCCTTGTGGCTCTATAATTCCAAGTTTTTTCAATTTCAAGCACGACGGCGTATGAAAATTCTTTGTAAAGAAAGAGAACCTCAAACCTGTCTTCTTCAAATATTGGCTTCGTCCCCGTAAAAACAAAAGGAAACAATCGGTTCAAGGTATTCAAAATTTTAAGTTCCGAAGCGATTTCTTCTCGTCTCCTTCGGACGTTGACTCCTGTCTCCCGTAAAAACAAAAGGAAACAATCAGTCCAAGATATTCAAATTTTCAAATCCCGAAGTGATTTCTTCTTATCTCCTTCGGATGTTGACTCCTGTCTCCTCTTTCGGGTGTCGACTCCTGTTTCCTCGTAAAGAACAAAAGGAAACAATTAGTCCAAGATATTCAAAATCCGTGATCCAAAGTAATGGATAACTTCCCTGTTTTGATCGGTTGCTCTGCAAAGTTCTTCATGATTCCCGAGTCCACCTACAAAATACAAACGTATGCAAATGCATGTATGCGAGATGTCATGCAAATGCAAAATTTTCATGTGACTCATATCTGCTCATCAACCGCTCCGAAGCTCAATTTATTTCAAGGAAAATATCTCTTCACGGCATCCGAATTCATTGGACTTGCCAATTCTTCTCCATCCATGTTTACAAGTATAAGAGCTCCCCCGGATAAGACCTTCTGAATCACATAGGGGCCTTCATAATTTGGCATGAATTTGCCTCCTGGGTGTTGTGCGTTTGGGAGCATTTTCTTCACAACTAGCATCCCCGCTTCAAAACTTCTAGGTTTAACCTTCTTGTTAAAAGCTCGGCCACTTTCTTCGATAACTTTGACCATGACAGATAGCCCTTAATCGCTTTTCGTCAATCAAATTCAATTGTTCGTGTCTCGTCGACTCCATTCATCTTCCGTGAGCCCTACTTGAGACAGTAATCCTTAAAGAGGGGATTTCCACCTCTACTTGGTAGGACTGCTTCCATACCGTATACCAAAGAGTAAGGAGTTGCCCCGGTTGAAGTACGAATTGAAGTTCGGTAGGCCATGAGAGCATATGGCAATCTTTCGTGCCAATCTCGATATTTCTCGCCAGTTTTGGCCAATATCTTCTTGATGTTCTTGTTTGCCGCTTCCACGGCTCCATTCATTTGCGGGCGGTAAGGCGAAGAATTAAGGTGTCGTACCTTAAATTGTTCCAATAGTTGATCGACAACCTTGTTGTTCAAATTTGAGCCATTGTCTCGTAATGATGGCTCTTGGCACTCCATATCTTGAGATGATATCTCGCTTGATAAACTTAGCCACACTATTCGCAGTGACATTGGCATATGAGCCGGCTTCAATCCATTTAGTGAAGTAGTCAATAGCCACCAAAATAAAGCGATGTCCGTTTGAGGCCTTTGGGTTGATAGGGCCAATCATATCAATTCCCCACATGCAGAATGGCCATGGCTCGACATTTGATGTAGCTCGGTTGGCGGCGCATTTATCCTGTCGCCGTATACCCGGCATTGATGACGGGATCTAACATGCTTGGTTGCAATCCGACTCGATAGTCAACCAAGTAATACCCGAGTCTCATAATCTTCTTGGCGAGGAGGTGGCCATTCATATGCGGTCCACATTCCCCTTCATGAATCTCTTTCATAATGAGATTTGCTTCTTTGGAATTCACGCACCTCAGCAGGATCGAGTCAAAGGATCTCTTGTATAGGATCTGTCCGCCGAGGAAAAATTTAGATGCCATCTTGCTTATGTACTTTTTATCTTCTCGGTTGACTGCTCAAGGGAATTCGCCCTTCGGTAGGTAATTCTTGATGTCATGATACCACGGTTCCTCATCGGGTTCTTCTTCAATGACCATGCAAGATGCGGGTTGCTCAAGGATGTCAATCCTTAACGGTTCTATCTCAAGACCATTTTGCACTTGTAACATGGCTGATAATGTGGCCAAAGCATCAGCAAAATGGTTCGAGTTCTCGCGAGATATTCGAAAGTAATCTCCTCAAAGTGTTGGATCAGCTCTTCGAGGTATTTATGATAAGGAATAAGCTTGGGATCCTTTGTCTTCCACTCCCCTTGAGTTTGTAAAATGATTAGCATGGAATCTCCGTATACCAAGTAGCTTCTTCACCTTTAATGAGATAGCCAATTGTAATCCTAGTATGCAGGCTTCATATTCGAAATGTTGTTGGTGCAGGGGAATACCAACTTGGCTGAAACTGGATAATGTTGATCTTCGGGGGATATCGAACGCCTCAATGCTCGATCCAAGTGAGGTTCACCGCACCGTCAAAGTACATTGTCCATTTGTCTTCGGATATATTCGAGGATTTGACCTCCCTTGTTTTGCTCGAAACGTCCTTAGGAGGATTCTCGACTAGCATGTCGCAATTGCTCTTCCCTTGACAGATTTTTGGGGAGAGGTTTTGATATCGAACTCGAAAGCAAGTATTTGCCATTTAGCCATTTTTCCCAACAATGTTGGCTTCTCCAAAAGGTATTTGATGGGGTCATTTTCGGTGACCAGCTCTATATGATAATGCAAGTGTATCTCGCCTCAATCAGTGGAGGACCCAAACCAATGCTACGCAAGTCCTTTCCACTTGTTGGGTATTTGACTTCGAGATGTTGTAAACTTTTTGCTCAAATAATATATGGCCCGCTCTTTACGATCCTTGGGGTTAGTTTGGGCAAGTAAAGCTCCCAAGGACTCATCATTACCAATGATATAGAGTTAAAGGAACGTCGGGGATAGGAGGTACCAATACTTGGAGGTTGTACCGAGATATTCCTTGATCTTCTCAAATGCTTGTTGGCATTCCGCATCCCATTTCACCTTTGTACCTTTCTTTAGCAACTTGAAGAAGGGTTTTGCCGTTTCGATAGTTGGGATATGAATCTGGATATATAATTCAATCTTCCCAAGAAACCCCTTACTTCTTTAACAAGAAGCAGGAGTTCCTATTTCCCATATGGCTTTAATCTTGGAAGGGTCAATTTCAATACCACGGTCTGCTCACCACAAACCCTAGCAGCTTTCCGGATCTTGCGCCAAATACGCATTTCGCAGGATTCAACTTGAGCTTATACTTTCTCAATCGATCAAATAACTTCTTCAAAGCACTTTAACATGGTCTTCTCCAGGCTTGGACTTGGCAATCATATCATCCACATAGACCTCGATCTCCTTATGTATCATATCATGAAAAAGGGTCACCATAGCCCTACGATATGTTGCACCTGCATTTTTCAACCCAAATGGCATCACCTTGTAACAAAAAGTTCCCCATTGTGTAGTGAATGAGGTCTTGATCTTATCTTTTCCTTCAAAGATGATCTCGATTATATCCCGAGAATCCATCCATAAAGGAGAACAATTCAAAACCCGCAAGATTGTCGACGAGCACATCAATGTGCGGTAGGGGAAAATCATCCTTGGGACTAGCTTTGTTCAAGTCCCGATAATCCACGCATATTCTAATTCTCCCATCCTTCTTCTTAATCGGTACGATATTGGCGACCCAATCAACATATGGGACAGCCTCGATAAATCCAACTTTAAGGAGCTTCATCACCTCTTCCTTGATTTTATCCGCCGTTCGGGATTCATTCTTCCGGGTGATTGATTTACTTGGTGTGCAAGAAGGATCTGTGGGCAAAGCATGCTCCACAATCTCACGATCTAGACCCGGCATGTCAACATACGACCGGGCGAAGATATCTTGATATTCCTTGAGTAACACCGTCATTCTTAAAATATCTCGCTGCCGACGTGTGTCCTCCTATTTTCACTTCCTTGACGCAATCAGAATCTCCCAAATTAATGATGATAGGTTCTTCGAAATAGGAGGCTTAGATTCTTCGAAACAATCCCATTCTTTCTTGATATCGCTCACATCAACCTCGTCTATATCAACTTCGCATGCATAGTCATCGAGCTGATATGAGTCACATATTAACCTCGTTATGTATGGGTGGGATGACATGCCCGAAATGCACCATGATAGGTTAGTATTCAAAGATGATAAAATTGAAGGATGCATGATTCCTATCATGAAAACATTTTTCAAATTTCAATTTTCTTAGATAAGGAAAGGAGAACTAGTCCACGATCTTCCCGGACATCCCGGTTCTCAAAAGCTCGTTTAAAATCCTAGATCATATGGCGGATCGGGCCTCAAGTTTCATGGTAGAATCAATTGTCATCATCGGACCAATCCGTTGCTCCACATGTCTCGTAATCAAATTTGAAATGTTTTTCATTAATAAATGCAACTAAGAACAATACAAGATCTGCACTTCCGGATCACAGCATGTGACCCAAAGGTGCTAAAAACATCAAAAAGCTTTAAAGCAAATGCAGTAATCAAAATGCATTAAAAGATAAAGTTCGAGAAAGAGCCTTTTACTCGGGGGTGGGGAAATCATCGTCCAGCCACTCAATTATCACGTTCACCCGATTATCCAGGAACGGGTTGAATAAGTCCTGGCTCGCATCCTCGGAGATGTCTTCATCTTCCAGCCATTTGCCTCCCTTAGAGAATACCTCGAATAAAGGGTTTAGGAGCATTTTTCCTCTAGCTTTCCATACATCGGTACCTATGAAACGGCCACCTTGGCGTCCACGGCGTCCATGGTCTCCATAACGATTGTTTCGACCTCGGCCTCGACCTATGTTATTTTCCACTATTCCGCTATAACCCGGACCAACCTTGTGGTCATTTGAGCCCAAATTCAAAGGGTTACGGATTCCCCGACCATATTTCCCTAATCCAGACCCGGAATAAATCCATTCGAGAGTAGCACTTTTCCCGCCATAGTTGCAGGTCTTGAAAGCTGCGGGTATAGCCACCTTTGCATCCGGTAACACATGCATGACAGATACAATGTCGAAGGTGTGATAACTCAGCTCCTCCTCTTTTGAGGGTTCGACGTATGGAACCATCCCTTTTAAAGCGGCCCGATGTCCTGTCTCGCCATGGACGGTGATCAATTGACCCTTGACCACAAATTTTAACTTTTGATGCAGAGAGGAAGGTACCGCTCCGGACACATGAATCCACGGTCTTCCCAGGAGCAAGGTGAAGGCGCTTGGAATATCCAATACTTGGAACGGTATAGAGAAAGTTACCGGTCCAATGTCAATGTCCAGCTCAATCTCTCCTACAACATTCTTGGAGACTCCATCAAATGATCGGATGGTGGCCTTGGATGTCTTCACAAAATCTTCATTGATCCCCAAGCTTCTCAAAGTGCTTAGTGGACACAAAGTTGAAAGCGGAACCATTATCAATCAAGACGTGAGGAACCTCCTTTCCGTGACACCTCACAGCTATGTAAAGGGCTTTGTTGTGAACTCGCCCTTCTTTCGGGAAGTCTTCGTCCGAGAAGGATATCCGGTCCTTCGGAAGGATAGCACCCACAAAGTCTCCCAATTGCACTTCGTTAATTGTCTCTCGGAACATGCACCTCATCCAGCACCTTCAAAAGGGCGTCTTTGTGCTTTTCAGAATTTTTGAAGAGATCCAAGAAGGAAATGCGTGCGGGCATCTTCCGCAGGTTGGTCAACGACATCATATTCACCGGTCCTCACGACCGATTGCAACTTCTCAACCTCTTCCGCAGCTTGGGATTCTCTTTTCGAATCCACTTCTCTCGGGGATAACATCTTCCGGATCTCATTATGGCGTCAATCTCGCCCGTTCCATAATCCCAATGAAGCGCCCTTGAGTTGTACTCTTCCACGAGCGGTAATTTAATCCTCACCGGTATGATCTTTTCGGTAGTGATTCGGATGTTGATGGTTTTTCCGAACTAGAAGCTTCTAACTCCCAGCTATCAACTTTGTTCAAATCAATCACGAAACGAATTGGGGCATCTATCATCCCAATCATTTCATCCTCATGAACCTCCTCGGGGTTATGTTCGGACCGGGCCTTATCGGCGTGGCGTTTTCTTCATCCGGATCTCTCTCGCCTTTCCCTTTTGACTCTTAGGATAATCCCCTCAATTCTCATACCAATCTCCACCATATGTTGGAACGACGAGTAAGTGTATGCATACATGCGATCAAAGTATTCCGCCGGAAGTGACTTCGATACGAACTCCAACATTTCTCTCTCTCGACAGGTGGCGGTTGTACCATCACAGCGTGTTTCTTCCACCTCCTAGTGAAGAGTTCAAAACTCTCGTCTTCCCCTTTCCGGATATTCAACAGATTAGCCTTAGTGAAATAACCCTCGATTCCAGCTTCAAAGTGTCGTATGAAGTGCTCGATAAATCCTCCCGACTCGGGACCCGGTCTAGATCGATTGATTGAAACCATACCAGCCGTGAGGCCCATTAAACTTTGTCCAAAGTTCCGGATCGGTGTTTCGTCATCTTCATGGTGGCCAACCATTTGGCGAAGATAGTATGAGACATGCGCCGGAGGACACCCGGCGCCATTATACTTCGTGCGGAAGACCACCCTCGGGTTCACACCTTGAGGCGGGACATTTCTCGCTTGGGTGAGTGGCGTAATCAGCTCCTTCAACTCATCCATTTTCCTCGACACGTCATCTCCTTGCTCTTGTAGTAGAGCGATCTTTCGATTCTGTGTTTCCATGGCCCGCCGTATCTCCAGAATCCGCATATTCTCTTCTATTCTTGTGGCGTTGTTCCCGGCCATTAATTGCGATAATTCTCGCTACCATAGTCGTCAAATGACGTATATGCGTCTCAGATTAGAAAGTCGCATATCAACCTCTTGGTTCCTCTGTTCATCCCGAGGAGCCGCTTGGTCCTTAACTTCATCGATCGTTCCCACAAATTCGTCACTTGTGGGGTCATCCATTCCACCCCACCCATCGGGGACTACATCTCCAGAATTGACAAAGAAACTGGGGGCGCCGAATATAGCACTTTAAAGTTGTACCCACCACTATCTTCCCCAGGTTATCAACTATTTCGCCCCTCTCTAGGGCTTTCGCAAAAATCTCCTGTCGCCCGGCGGGCCTTATCCAGACGGACTTCATATTCGTCTATCTCTTCAATTTCTTGACCATCTTTGACGCTCATCAAATATCCCGAGGGTATTTTCAAAAGAGCTCCCCTCGTAGGTTTCATTGCGAACTCCTCGACAAAGCATGTTCACCGCCATGTAGGTCCCCTTGAAAGCGACATTTTCCATTCTTCCTATGACGCCCAAGCTAATTAATTTTTCCAAGCAAGTTTCTTTTTGCTCCCGGGAAATACTCTCTCCTTCCGGGTATTGCGAGGCTAATGTCAAGACATCCCGCATTTTATCCATATTCACTATGAACTCTCCGAACCTCTTCCTCTTCATCTCCAAAGATCGCGTTCACCTCACGATGCTCGGGTAGCGGGTTCTCGCTGCACATTCGGTTCGGCTTTATCAAATTCCAGAACTTTTCCGTCGATCAATGCTTGCACCTTGAATTTCGAGAGCGAGACAGGTTATCCGCGTTATGCCCCCTTTCTCCCATATGGTATACGCATGTCCGGGTCTCATCATACCCAGGAAATCTTGGCGGGTGAGCTCGAGGTGGCTCTTTTGCAACTAAACGATTCTCCAAAAGCATGGGTAACAACTTGGATAAGGGTCGGGGTAGTGGGGTGAAAACAACCGGGTTTTTCTTTTCGAATTCCGGTGGGTTGGAAGCGGTCCGGGAGGACGTTCCTTGGGTAGGAATTGAAGGCGAGAAATTTACGGGCTTTGGCGGATTAGGGACAAAAGCTACTTCTCCGGTTTGCTCCCTAATATCCCTTCTCAAAGGGTATTGGCGTTTGAAATGCGCCTCGGGTATCTTCTTCTCTCTCGGTGCCCACTCATGACGCTCCGCCACCTTGATCGGGTGTGCAAATGTCCGACACCCAGAGGTGTTCAGCTTGTCGAAAAATTCAAACGGAAGGGCCTTGAGAAAACAGATCTATTAGTTCATCTTCCGGGACGGGCGGTTTTACTTGCACACGCCCGGTGCTCTCCATCTCTCGGGCGTAGGCGCGAACGGCCTCGCTCTTTCCTTTTACTTGTCCTTAAAAGGTCCTCTCTAGTTAGGGCGGTCAAAGTGTTAAACTTGTATTGCCGAAGGAACTCGCCCGCGCCGGTTTATCCCAATCGGCGAGCCTCTCTCGGCTCCAATTCAATGAACCACGCCGGGGCTGCCCTGAGATAGGCTTTCCGGGAAAGTGTTAACCAAGAGTGGAATGTTGTCGGAGAACTGCGACATTCGACGCAAGTAATACTTCAAGTGCGCCTTGGGACACCCGGTCCCATTATATTTTCTTACAAAGTCGGCTCCTTGTAATCGCGGGAACCTCTATCTTTTCGAACGGTGCAACCTTGTCGAATCTCGAGAGCTCATAACCTTGACTCGCCAAACACTCTTCGATCTTAGCGAGCCTCTTAATTTCCTCTTCCATTTTGAGGACTTGCTTCTCCTTTTTCTCCAGGTCAATCACAATGGGAGGATCCTTAGGCGGTCTTTCCGGATTCGGAGTTGGATTGGCGGCGGGCGCCGGATTAGCGTTTGCTCCATCGGATGGCCCCGCAGAGCTTGAGAATTAGGGTCAACGGGGTATCTCCCCCGGCTTGCAATCATCATTGCCTTCATCTCCGCCACCATTGTGGCGATCACATTCATTTGATTCTCCGGATTACCCACACGAGGTGCGAGCTCTTCTTGTTCCATCCTTAACTTGCGCGTTTTACTACGAGTCCTCGTATTTATCACTCACCCGATTTTCGAATATCAAATCGGTATGGGAAATATTAAGAATTGGAGACATTGATCCGTGGTAATTGACTTTTCTATATGTATGCATGAAATGCTCATAAAAGAGATAGTATGTATTCATTACAAACCAAATTGTTCAAAAGTATCTAAAAGATAACAAATATGTAAAATCTAAATGGGGGAATGGATCTATCCAAGTCGGGGACGCTTCCACTCTTCTTGCTCTTCGATCCATCGGAATCCCACAAGTATGGGTCTTCTCCCTCTTCGATATCCACTGCTCTGGATCTTCGGGAATGTACGGTTCTACTCCCGGTACATATGGTACTATGTACTCGGCTCATATGACTCTACTTCTTCAATCCGAGGAGATACGCACTCGGGTACATATGGCTCTACCATTGATTGGCGATACTCCTTAAACTTCGGATATACTCCTTGGAGGCCCCGTGAACGTTCATCTCATCGTCCAAATAGTCCGGCCATTCAACTTGTTGCAGTGGGGAATTCTTCAAAGCGTGAAGAATAAGCTTGATCCGGGCCCGATACAACTCCTTTGTTTCCTTAGTGAGCTTTCCTCGTATCATATCGAATGAGAAGATCCCGGGACAAACATCCGGTGGTATCTCTTGTAGAACTCCAAATTGCCTCACCACTCGAATGGGGTAATATGCCACAGCGCCGGTACATCCCAATAAGGGGATAGGGTTATCTTCAATACCCGAAATGCGAGCTTCTACGATCTTGGGCCAAGTCAAACGCCATCTAATATGCTCGGGTTTCAAATTGTCCAATAGCTCAACCCACTTTTTGAATGAGTATTTGGGTACAAGGGATTGACACTTAAGGAAGGATCTAAGGGGGTGAACGTGCTCATTGATCTCATAACACCCCACCCGGAGTTGGAAAGTCTTTATATGAGAGGTGAACCACAAGTGGAGTAATCCGCTAGACGCTTGGAAAACAGCCTTTTTGAAGATTTGGAACGATTCGGGGAGAGAAAAGTCTCGACTAAGATCATGTACGAATAATCCCAGGTGACAACACGCTTGTCCGGCTATATGGGTTATGGAGGGGTCAAAAGTAGTTCTAGAAGTCGGGAATAGAACGAATGCAAAGAAAGCCAAGATAAACACCTTTCCCGATTTATGACCGGTTTCGGTGGGTAGAGAGGAATAATTATCGAAAAGGAACGAGAATGTGAACTTGTTGGAATTGGACTTGTAAACTTTTTCAATTTCAGAAGTTTTAAGGCGAAGGAAACTCGATAACGAACGAGTGGAATCCATGTCCAAAGGGGGTTGAGCTATACGTTCTTCAAATTTGGCCCCGATAATAGCGGTATACTCCTCAAGCGTAGGGGTCAATTCCAATCCTCGAAAGTTGAACGTCATTGTTCGCGCGTCCCATGCCTTGGCTAGTGCTTGAATGAGCGCCGGTTGGTATTCCACTTTGATCAAATCTACAAGTCGTCCCAAACGTCCTTCCACATAGGCTTTGTTGACGATGTCGAGGCGATCCCACCATATAGCGAGTTCCTTGCGCGGTATTGGGATGACTTTGATGTCTCCATTCCCCATGATCTAAAAAATGCAAAAATGATGATCCTAAAGTCAATTACCACAGTTTAATATGCATATGCATGTAATGTGATGCAAATGTGCTAACCAAATTCCATGTCATCTTTTGGTAACATGAGGGTCAACTACTCCCACTTGACCCAAATAAGCCAAATAGGGTAATTATGGACCAAATCTCACCCAAAGATGGCATGTAATTTGATTAGGATCGTTTAAGCGTAATCGGGGTAAAAAAGTCGTTCACAAATTGACAACTCATGAAATTTACAAGTCTAATACAATAAAGTCAAAAAAGATAGAACATGACAAGTATCTAGAGATGTTCGGACAATAAATGTCGATGAAAGTACATAATAGACTCAAAATATAATGAAACCTAGAAAATGCCCCAAAGTCGTACTAATCTAGACAAGTAAGAATGGTATCCTCATCCGATGAAATCTCTACTATCTCGGGAAGCTTGATATCTTCTTCATCATCGGAGGATATGGTGATGATTTCCTTCTTCTTAATCGGGGAATGTTTTGGGGCCGTCTTGGTAGCATGAGGCTTCCTCGCCAACTTCATGTACAATTCCCGGATTCTTTCTTTCTCGCGCTCGAGCTCCAAATATCGTCCACATCGGGTATAATCGCAACTCTCGCTACGGATGCGGTTCCGTCCGTTGAGCTCTCGTCCGTGAACAAATCCGAAAACTCGGAATGTAGCGGGTACTCGGTCCTCGCGTCGAATGGTCCTCCGCTCCCATGTGAATACATCGGGTGCATCAACACGACTTTGGGGCGCCATCTATCCTAAAAAAGGAAAATTTGACTTTCAACCCCGATCACTTAAACGATCTTACAAATTGTGATGATATGTAGTGGAAATGTATGATATGCAAAATTTAAATTTACAAGTTCAAAATAAAAAGGGTAGAAAGCCTTACCAACCGATGTTACTCTTTTTTGGTTTTTGGTTTTAGGTATACCAACCATCCATTTCACATGCGCATGAGACAGGTGAGGTTTAACTCTAAAGAAATCAAAAAGGCTCGGGTATGGACCTAAAAAGGCTCCCGCTATACAAATCGATGGGCCGCCCACAAGCGCAATCAAACAACAAGTGGGTAGGACCATCAATCTTACATAGCGAGCGGGATCAAATATGGTCAACCCAAGTGCAATCAAACACAAGAGCTTCGCATACCGATCCCTATCTATGGCGACCTAAGAGGTGATTTCGCGGCTCGGGTTTAGGCGCTTGTGTGTGCGATGTCGTGATCCTCGAAATATGCAAGACATGCACCACAATTTATATTCAAAACACCGCTTCAAAATTTGCATAAATAAACAAACAATCCAAAACTCCATATACGCATCAAAAATGGTTAGCACAGACGCCACCCCTTATAACTCCCATCCGCATCAACATTTAACACTTTTTTGTTAGTGGACGTACCTCATCTTCAAGAGCATCTCAGTAAAACGAGGTTAGAAAACAATCAGCATTTTTATCGGCTTAAATCCTCTTAAAGTAATCCCCACGGAGTCGCCGATCTGTCGCGACCCTCCCGGAAATTTCCTTCCCGGGGTGGAATAGGGCTAACGAGCCGATCCCTCCTTTTATAGGCATATATATGGGGGATCGCGAGTCTCTCCCAAGACCCATTACTCGAATCGCGATGTCGGGTAAAATTTTTCAAATATCGAAATTGACCTTGTGTGGTCGGGTGGCATGTGCGAGATGTACATGCAATTTGGAGTCGCCACCGATCGATTTATTGGAAGGTACGATCGGAAAACCTTACCGAGCGGTCGGGAGAAACCGTTCGGTTCCGCGAAAACCAGTAGATTTTGGGTCCCGGGGATTTGGTTACGCCAAGTTTCATATTTGACGCCCTTTCGGTTACCGATGTTGATTGTTTTTCTAACCTAAGATTTCATGCGAGATGCGATATAAGATGAGGTAGGTCCTAAAAAATCTAAGTATTCATACGGATGGGATTTTTCTATCCTAATCAATCACAATCGGAGGAATTAACGCGCAGTCAAAATCATTACAAGCAATCAAATCAATCAATCGGGGTTTGATATGTCTAAAATGGCCCTATCGGCCCACACAAAAATCAATTTTGGGTATCGGGGTGATTTGGTAAAAATTTGGGGCGAATGGCCCGGAAGGGTAGAATGGTCATTTTTTGGGGTTCGGGACGAAAATCACAAAATTTCGATTTGGCCAGTTGAATGTGGCCATTTCTCATTTTTTGTGATTTTCTTGAATTTTTCTAATTTTTTTTATTTTTTGGAATTTTTATTTATTTTTAAAAAATATTGGAAATTTTCCGGATCGAAATTAATCGACCCTTGAAGTCTCAAAAATTTTCGATCCAGACTTTATGAGTCCCGAATCGATCTAGGAATTTTTAGAAATTTTTTGTGAAAATCTGGGAATTTTTATGAATTTTCTAAGTATTTTTACAATTTTTTTGGATTTTTGGAAATTTCTTTTTATTTTTTATTATTTTTTATTAATGAACCGGACCGGGTCAAACCGGTCAACGGCCGGTCAACCCGGTCCGACCGCTCATGCACCCTCTACGACTAAAACGGCGCCGTATGCTATTTATTTGATTTTTTTTTATTTTCTAAACTAATTTCCTATTATTCGAAAATATATAAAAGAAATGGACGGTGAGATCAACTCTTAAATCAATCTCAGCCATTGACTCTACCCTAATCAAAACGACGACGCTTCCGGGTCTTAGTCTAAACGGCGCCGCATCACTTATAGCAATGAACGGCTGCGATTAATTCTAAACCCGATCTCGCACCGTCCAATCTTTCGGAACCAAAACGACGACGTATCCGCTTATCGAATGAACGGCCGAGATCTAACCTAGATCTCATCTCAGCCATTCGTCCTACTCTTGCTAAAACGACGCCGGATCGAGTTAAATGCATGAACGGTCATGATCTAACCTAGACTTGATCTCGGGACCGTCCATCCATTCTATAGCCAAAACGACGCCGAATCGCCTACATTAAACGACACCGTTTTACATTTTCTATTTTCTAATCTAATATATCTAATATCCAAAAATATAAAAATAAAGATCCAACGGCCCGTAATCAAACTCAACTAATAATCGGGGCCGTTGGATGAGATCTGACTCGGCTCGTCCGCGCCAACGGCCGAGCCGAGTCGGCGACGAGCTGGACCAACCAGCGCCCGACACGTCGGACCGCCGACCACGTTGACCGCCACGTCACCTTCTTCTTCTTCCTCGCGACGACCACTAAACGGACGGGCCGACATCCCTCCGGCGAGATCCGACGGTGAGATCTCGCCGGAATAACGTGAAACCAACGCCAAACAACTCACCCGAACCTCCTCTATAACATATCCAAAGATCTAAGTATTTTATCCACTAAATCGCGAGAATCGGATCAATCACAATCGCGACAACCCGGAACTTCAAACGCACAACATATAGCATAACAATCAAATCATATCACACGAAGCGAATAAGAGGTAAGTGAACTTACCTCGAGCTCAGATCGAGCTCGCAAGGTCTAAAATAGCACGGCCGGTGTTCGGCCGCACCGAGCAAGGTTGGGGGTTCGACTCGCGTGATTCGAGGGAAATCGATGCAAAAACGAAGTGCGATTGTGGTCGAGTGATGCTCAAGGAGTAAAACGCACAAACTAATTGCAACAATCATGCTCGGGATGATGCGACGCCATGATTGCACAAGAAGAAGCTTGAGAAGTCGACTCACCGATTTTGAAGGTTTCGAGCTAATCCAGAGGCCGCGATCGCTTCTCCAAGGTTCGGGCAAGCTTCCTGAAGTAGCGGCGAGGTTCGATTCTCTCTGGATTGCCTTCGCGAAGAACTCACAGACCGAGCTCAAACCTTCGATCGCTCGGGCGAGAAGGTGAGCTCTCCTTCGCTTTCTCTCTCTCTCTATCTCTATTCTGTTGCACGGGCGAGCAAATGAACCTCCCTCATTCGCGAAGCTTCCCAGCTATTTATACCCACTTTCGAATTTGCGCGCGTCGAATGTGAGCTGGCCGAGCTTCCTCCGCACGTGCTCAAGTGTGCCAAATGGTCTAAACGGGCGTCAAGAACGGAATGCAATTCCGTTGGACTCCGTTTGGTGCTCCGGCGATGTCAATTACGCGCGAATTGCACTTGATTTGCAGGCTGTTGACTTTTTCATGTCGCCGTGACTTTGATCGGCTCGCCGGGAGCTCCTCCGGCGGCCATTGATCTTGATACTTGGCTCAATCAACGCGTATCAACCTGGGGAACAAAACGCCTAAATTAATTGCTTCGATTATCACCAATTGGCCTGTCAATTTGATCGTCCAAATCATGCCATTCACTTGTTCATATGCACGGGCGTTCGAGGAAGACGAAGCATCATTCGGACCGGTTCGACCGGTCCGACCGCGAATCGACCGGTCCGAACCGGTTCGGACAATGAACTTCGCGTAATTTTCAAAATTAAACAAAATTGACTTGGAATTTTTGCAATTAAATTTGAAAATTGCACTTAGGGGCCTGGATATTATCTAGAAATGCAATTTCGCCCAAAATTTCTTATCAATTTGCACAAAAACCCCAAATTTTTCTAAAATCCCAAATTGGGGAAATGTTCAATTGAGTGTCAATTTGACCAAATTGGATCCTGAAACCCATTCCAATCGATTTAGAATGCATGAAAACATAGGGTGACAGTCCGATTTTGCAATGATAGTCCCTCAATTAAAAGTAATTTCAAAAATTGACCGATTGAGGGACTAAATTGAAAATATTTTGGGGATTTTGCCTAATTCGTGCAATTCGTGCAATTGAGGGTGGAATTGATCAAATTAAAGTTCAAAGGGACTGCAATTGAATGTCTAGACAACAAATGTGCAAAAATTGCAAATAAAGAGACTCAATTGGTATTTTTTGTGCAAATTCAACCTTAGGCGTTGTGAAGAAACACCTAAGATTAAACTCAATTTTTGATTTTTATTGAGGTCAATATTAAAAGGGAATTAAAAGAAAAATATTGAACATTTTTATGTATTTTTGCGACCTCGAAAAGTATTTTTTATGAATTTTTCAAGTATTTTCCTATTTTCCTAAAATAAAAAAAATGCGAAAAATATGAAAAAATATTTTTTGTTCCAAATTGGTTCCTTAAGCTTGGCCAAGGCTTCCAATGTTGATTTTTTAATTTTTTGATTTTTTGTGAATTTTTAATGAATTTTGGAAAATAAAACTAAAGGAAAACCGACTAAAAATTCGGGTGTCAACATCTGTCTTTATAGATTTCCAGTTAGACCATGCCATATTTTGTTCATTTTTGTCACTCTCTCCTTAGGAAGCATCAGTGCCTCAATCTCTTGGTTCCACAACCAGTTAATGCGATCTTATCCCCATTTCATTCATTTAAATGAACATCGATATTTCCTGGAATTCAACATTGTCTACAAGACAATTCCTTAGAATAATTTTACGGAGATCATTTGAGTTCTGCGTTTTCTTTCTCAGTCTAGATGTTCAATCTTAATGCCACGATAATTAGAACTTTCTCTTCCTTCTACACTAGGGTCTCTTACCCTATGAAAGAAACGATACACTTTAGTGGCATTCTTCTACTTCGAATCCACTTTGTCCTTGGAGTTCACACCAATAGCGGTGTTCTTACTCTAGGATTCAGATGCCCCCATACTTGACATTCTCTTCTAATAACCCCGTCATCTTAAGTGACAAGGTTCAAAGGAGTCGAGGTTCTTCCTCGATCTCCACACATTCACACCTCGGATATCTTAATTGAGTAAATCAATTCACCTTGTGATTACAATCCAAGTACCCCATTTTGTTTACTCATCCATCCATGAACACTGTGAGTAGTCGGGACTATCAAGTCCATTCACTTTCCTTTCCATTAACGACCATCTCATGATCCAATCACCCTTTAAAAACAGTGCCCTATCCTTTAGGATGATAACTCACAATACCACTTCCGGTGGTCTCGATTCAACCTCACTTAATCGCATATAAATCAACAAAGTCGGACAACCGACATAACTTTTTCCATAATTTTTTCCCGTGACAGAGAAGAAACGTCAATATTTCATTACGGGCTCTACGCCAAGGTAATAGCCATTCCTCACGTGTACATTCTGTGCTCCATAAGTGAAAATTCCCTTACTCGCAATCCATGAATTCTCTTGCTTATTCCTCTTTCAATCATCCACTTCATTCATTATGATCCATTACCATTCCTCAGAAGCAAGACTAAAAAGCGGCCATAAGGCTTTCGAATTCCAATCCACGCAGGAACTTCAGGTCTCATTAATAAGGTCATTAACCACCCTTAGTACACCTAAACAATCTTGAGAACTCTGTCTTGCATTGGTGAATCGTCTTGAGATCTTTACAAAACTATTAAAGTTCGGACAATCCTTGTTCTTGAGTAACCTTAAAAATGTACTTTCTATTGAACAACTTGGCGAAGGCAATCCAGGCAGATATCATGCCTTCAAGGAAAAACTCTTCCTTTAGTGATCTTTCACCAATCATCGACGGCCTCTTAAGGCTAGTAATTGCCAGGATCACTTTCTTTTCATCCGTGTACCTAGAACCTCTAAAGTTTCCTTACATAATCCCCAATCCAGAGAAAGGCGGTTTAAATTCACTCTCCCTCCATCGAACTTAATCAATCTCACTCTTATGCATCCTTCCACAAGCTTTTTTTCAAACAATTTTCTTTTCCATTCTCTATCGTCTTTCCCACGATCACTATCATTTACTTTGCTAACAACACAATCAACAACAACAGTCTTATCTGCTTTGGGCAAAAACGGCAGCTCCTTCTTGAGTCTGCCTACCCATCGAATTTCAAATTCCTCTCAAGGTTCTATTGACCCCTTCAACTCTAGGGTCTCGCACAATTTACAAGCTCGGGCCAAACGCTCTTCCAACGGTCATACTCTCGTGGTTCGGTTTTACTCACTTATCGTGATTCCTTTTAGTTCTTGAATCTTCTCATATTTTGCATATCCGAGCCAAATGCTCCTCTAGTGACCATACTGCGGTCGTTCGACCTCATTAGATTCTTATGGCACTTAAACCACTATAATTCCCTCCAGGGATTAAAGACTTAAGTTATCTACTCGAGTTTAGCGATTCTGGGCTGCTCATCTCATTATCTATAACCAGAAATTAACCATCCTGTGGTTCTTAGGCAACTCTCAATTACTTGCCAAATATCCAAGGGTTCCAAATCACCCTTAACCGGTGACTACCTATCAAGCCAGCCTCAACGAGGTAATTTTTTAATTAACAACCAATTACTAGGCAAGCTTCAACTAGGCCAACATCAAGCAACCATTCAAGGCATTACTTCGGTGGGTCAATCACTCATATTTTAAGTATAAAGGCACCTGTTCCTCTAATACGAATACAACAGGCTATCACACTTTCAAAAAATATCGGTTCAACGGGGTATGAATCCTATACGCCGTCTAATCTCTCGATTATACCTTGGCCATAACAATCACATGATGCCAACTACATAACGGCATCTACTGCCAAGCACAAAGCTTTTAATCATGCCAATCACAAGCGCCATCACCAAGGCCAAGCAAATTTTGAAATTTCACCTTGAGAATCAACTCGGTGCAACACGTCTCTTAATCAAGATCGACTTAACCTGATATCTAGACTTTCCCTTTCAATTTATGGCCTGGGTCATTCCCGCCTCCTTGCTATCTTAGAAGCCTGTCAAGAGCCGCTCCTTGTCCGGACCTCTCTGTCCCGGCGATCACTCCCCGCCCTCATCGGACCCGGTCGTTGCGGGTTGTCCCAAGTCATACATCTACGGAGAAAGCCCTGTTTCACACGCCCCATACCATGCTTCATTACGGTTTATAGGTATCCCGTCAACTTGTCCCATATCAAGCGACGGTTTATTAGGTCCGATAGTGATAAGCTCATACATGCATATTTCTTGACTTTCATTCTAATGCCATAAATACAAGCACTACATGATTGTCTTCGCTACTCGTCATACCATAGTCGTTTCCGGATCAATTCTTATCCACGGAAGATCTATAATTCTACCAATGATCGCCACGTCTCATAGATCCATTGCCTATGTTCTACCATATTCTTCAAGTTGAGTCATTGACAAACCATAATCACAGTCATATAATCCAATTGACCATTCACTCAAAAGCAATCCTCTATTAGCCTCAAACACATGTATAACCTCAAAATCCATACTTGTGACTCCTCAATTTCTTGCTTGCTCACTCATAAATCTCAATAACATCATCACTCAAGATTACCAACAAAACAAAACGATACTAGAACCATTAGAATACAATACAAGTTCAAGCCTATAATCCTCAAGATTCAGAAATCAATGCCTTATCATAAGGGTCTTATTATCAAATCGTCCTCAAGTCATCATCACTCCTTATCACTCCATATCTCATCCAAACTTGGATCGAGCTGACCTCGCTCTAATACCACTCCAAACGAGAATGTCACTCCCCGAACCCAACAAGCACATGAACATCTGACCGGGCCATTTGACTTCTTTTAGTCTCCCAGGATCCCTCGACCATCCAATTTAAGCTTAATGCAAAAGAAATGCACAAGCGGAAATGAATGCAAAACTCCTTTCATTATAAACAGAGATGACTTAGGACGAAGGATGGTACCTCTCTCAGTATTCACCAAAACTGGCTGCATAGTCAAAGCAGACAATACAAAATTATCAATTTCTTAAGGCTACAAAAGGTTACATCCGAATAGAGCTTAACATCTAAGTCCTCCCAAAGATGGCTTCCGATGTCACTCCATGGCGATCACATGATCCATCATTTGAGACTTGAAAATGTTAATCCCACAACGGGATGAGATAAAATCTCAGTAAGAAAGTCCATAATCCTATGTTAGGGCTCTAGTGCCTCCAGACACGTCATCGGTGAACAATTTCCAACAATCCTTATTTCAATCAAAAATTTCACAATTAAATTCCAGAAAATTCCGTTCTTTCTCCGAAAATTCCCACACCTTCACAAATATTCTACGTTACTCCCATATTGGCGTTCCATGCCTCGGATCGTCAATAAAATATTCCACGTGCTCCAGGGCCCGCGTTTAATGCATCGGGCCCTAATATAAATATTCCATGTGGATCCAAAGCCCGCGTTTAACGCATCAGACTGTCATATAAAATTTCACGTTGGTCCAGAGCCCGCGTTTAATGCATCGGGCTATAATATAACTCGACAGCACTGCGTAATAACGCATCGGGTATTATAAATATTCCATGTTGATCCAGAGCCCGCGTTTAACGCATCAGGCTATTATATAATCGGACAGACCCGCGTAATAATGCCTCGGGTCACTATCTCGCGTTTAACGCCTCAGGATATTATAATAAGCACAACTCGGCGTTTAACGCCTCCGGGTAAAATGATAATAACAAAGCCCGCATCATAACGCCTCGGGTTAAATATGGTCTTACAAAATATGAACCCCGCGTCATTAAGCCTTAGGGTAAATTAATAATAATAGAGCCCGCGTCATAACGCCTCGGGGTAAATATGGTCTTACAATCACAAACCCCGCGTAATAACGCCTCGAGGGTATATTTCCACACTTCCTCCCAATTATTCCACTTAAGACCATATAACAACAATAATTCGTCGATCGTTCATCCTATACCACACGATCCCTTAAATCCTTCCGATCGATCAATCTTTGCCACATGATCTTGCTAAATTTCCTGATTAGCAGATCGAGACCACCCGGTCTCACCCATTTCCTCTGACAACAGATCGGAACCACACGAGCTTCTCAATTTCTCTTCAACAAAAGATCGGGACCACACGATCTTTCTAATTTTCTTCATTTGCCCAATCGAGACCACTCGATTAAATTGTACTGGGCAAATACTCGATCGGAACCACGTGATTCACTCACGTTAGAGAATTAATAAATTGGGACCACCCGATTAGGTCACATAAGACCAATGGCCAACCGGGCCACACGATTACTTTTTGTCACCACAAAAATTAATCTGCACCACACGATCGGAATTATACTAACATAGCAATTAATTATTACCATCCGATCGAAATTTCGCTAACGTACAATTAATATGCACCAATTAATCAAACTATACTAACGTGGCGATTAATCTGGGCCGTCCGATTAAAATATCCCCACATGCAATAAATCTCCACCACTCGATTAATTTATAGTATAGCAGAATTTAATCTCGGCCGTCAGATTAATCTTCCTAAGCAAGATTCAACATGGACCGTCCAATTAAAGCAAGATCAACTAGATTAAATCCTAGCCATCTATTTCTACTCATTGCATTTCACTATTCACTCAAGAACACATCTTTTTCTCTCTCCTCTCCCTCTCATTTTTGGCCAACACCATAATCAAGCACAAAATCATCAAATTCTTCATCACAACAACTCAATCTCAAGTCTATTAGCATCCTAGATACCTAATCTAAGGTTAGAGACCAACTTACCACAATTCTAGCAAGTTTTCCGGCGAGAAATCAAGAGAAGTTTTGACCCCAATCCGACGGCTCCGGCGACTACCTTTGCTGGGCTAAAACTCAAGCTACTCCGGCGATCCAAAGTGGTTCATGGTGGTGGTTGAGCCCCCGCGATTCAAGGCGACTACGGTGGTTGTTTGAAGAATTTTTGGTGAGGGAGAGAGAGAGAAATGAAGTTCAGCCAAAGGAAGAGTGAGGTGAGAGAGAGTGTGTTCTTGAAATATTTGGAGAAGAAGAAGACCAAGACTTAATAATAAAAGGGTAGGATAATATTAGGGCTAGATATTTTTGGTGTCTTGAATGCAAAAGGGGCAAAAATGGAATTTTCCCCCACAAGACTAGGCAAATTTCGGCCAAGAGGGAGGATTGACCGAAATGCCCTTCGGTCCAAGTGAAAAATTGGGTATTCTCCAAGGGCAAATGGGTCTTTTCCCATTTCGGTCCAAATTTTATTTTTCCCGAACCCTTTGGACAAACCGCGAAGAAATCATACACTGGATGAAGAAACGTCCAAAATTTAATTATTGAAACCCCTGAAGGTTCGACGTCAAATCCTAAAGCTCGATTCGCGATCAATTTCGATCAATAGAAATTTCAGCGTATCTCAAACTAATGGACGGCTTTTAGGAGTGACGCGTATGGACCCGTGATTAATATCACGTTTAAGAATTTATGGAGTGATGACGACTTTAGTTATCATTCAATTGCGATGGTCAATCACTAGTCCCGATGGACACGATCGTTAGAAAATATTTTAGGGACGTTCGGAACTCATACGAGGTCAAATGGAATCACCCGTGATATGAGCATAGGGTATTATCCAAATCGTTCCTTAATCATTCTAGAATCAGCCTATATTGGTCCGGAATATTCCCTCGACAATTTTCGGGGCCAAAGAGTCAATCTAGGATCAAGTTCTTAGATCCAGGTACTTGATTTTTCTAGCTAGTCATTCCCATTTGGTTAGTTTACTCGAGAAGAATGAATTTTGAGTGAGATTTAGCTGAAATACATCGATGAGACATTTCATTCCTTCAAAGCTTCAAAAGTGAGTCGGAATATAGGATGTCACAGCTATTGCAATAGAATATTCGAAGCATGGAAGGTGGAGAAAGTTTTCTCTAATTGTTCTGTATCAGTAAGCCTGGCACCGAATAACTCAAGCCGAGAAACAATATCAAATAAAGCGGAGTAATAGTCAGACACTGATTGTGCTTGAGGGAGGATAACGGTCTTGGTATGGTCATACCTATCCTTCAACCTCTTCCATAGGGTCTGAGGGTCTTGAACGAATAAATATTGAGTCTGTAGGCTCTCATGCAAATGACGATCGATAAAGATTAGTGCATTTGCTTTATCTTTTGCATTTGAGGTTCCATCTTCAGTAATTGCATTAGCAAGACCTTGCCCTTGGAGGTGCATTTCCATGTCAAGGCACCGTGATAGATAATTACTTCCACTCACTTCCGGGATGCGGAATTTGGGCTTTTCAATATTGTGCGTAATTATGTATCAGAATGAATCCTTAAATTAATTAGAAGGATTTTCCAAATATCCACCGCCACTTCGGGAGCAAAAGGATACTTTTAGATTCGAAATTGGCTTCGAGCCAAAAATGAAGAATTGATAGAAGATGATGAAGTATACGTCGATTAAAGAAAAACAAAAAAAACACTTACTCAGAAAAAAAGAAAAGAAAAAGGAACATACTTACCTTGCAAAAGTTATTAACTCAATTGGTAGATCTTCGTGCTGATAACTTGTTGTAAAATATTATGTTGCAAGTATGCAATAGAGAGAAAATAGAGAGAGTAGAAAAAACCAATAGAGAGATCTCTTATTCTAACTCACTACAAATGACAAAAACGAAGCTCCTATTTATAGGAGAACAAGGATGTATTTATCATTAATACATACGTTGGATAGAGAAAAGAACATTCATTGGATATGGAGATGTTCATAGAATGTAAGATACAAATGAACCATAATAGATACATGAATCTAATGAATATTCATTCATGTATTTCATAACAGAAAATACTAGTCTAGAAAAGCTTAGCAGAATAAATATTACAAATCTCCCAAATAAAGCAGATATAGAAAGATTAATAAGAGAATTAGTACCGGTTCACCGTTGAACTCTCCTTGGCACCCTATGTGCCATGTTGAGTTCATGGCTTTTGTGCCCGGTATTTTTGTATCTAACTTTTGAAAGATCAATACATACTTACCTTACCAAAAAAAAAAAAAAAAAAGAGAATTAGAATTACATAAACCTAAGCCTATTGAAGTAGAGACGAAAAGGCTATTAAAACAAGTAACTAAAAAGACAATTATAGTAGAAAAGACTTTGAAAGAAATAAAATATCACGTTACAGGAGGAGAAAAGTAACTCAAAAACTGTAACAACTTAAAAAGAACTGGCTTCTACACCAGATCCCCCCTTGGTTTGGTATCAGAGCCAATGGCAGTAAATCCTAGGGTAATAGGAAGAGTTTATGTCAGATTTATTGGAAGGACCTTATAAGAGAGCAGTTGCTAAGGCCAAACAATTTATAGATATACAAACCCCGGATATAAAAGGAGTTAACAAGACAAAAATAATACCCTCTAAACAAGATAAGGTATTGATAGCACAAAATAATACAATTGTATTCTTATTAATAGACTTACATAAGAAAATAGAAAGTTTGCACCAGAGAATTTTAGCATTAGAAAACCGAGAAAATAGTACGAACGAGGTAGATGAATTAATGGAAGAATTTAATAGAAAATTACCAGTGGTAGAAAGAAAACGTAAACCGAACTTATCTAATAGTTTTTTAGCATTTAAAGACCATACAAACTATGGATAATACCTCTAGAACTAGGACAACTACTTTACCTTTTTACAGGAACAAGTAGGACCTTAGAGATGAAATTTCAGACAATTTAGGACCATCAGGAAGATTAATTGGACACAGGAGAAGTACATATAATAGTGATACATTACAGTTAGGCGAGTTAATAGATATTGAAAGAGACGTAGAAATATTTAGGAGACAACAACTAGAATTGCTAAGACCAGAAAGGTTATATGAAAAAGGAAGATTTAAAAAAAAGACTAGATTACATAAGAATTATAGAGAAGAAGAATTAAATGTTGTGAAGGAGAATCAGTAAGTGTAGAAATTGTAGACAGAGAATCAAGAAAAAAGTTATTAAAAAAAATTATAGATTGATCTATACAGGATTAATTATTATAGGAATCAAAGGATTAACAAGAAAGCATCTCGGAACAAAGGTATTAGTAACCATATATGACAATAGGTGGGTAGATATGCAAAGAGGTACTATAGTAATGACAGAAGTGGATACGAATGAAAATGTAGGATTATTTTATTGCAATCCAGTTTTCCTTTTAGATCTACAAGAATTCAGTAAGAACATCATGGTAGGAGTCCAAACCAAAGGATATGAGAATTTTGAGGGAAAAAATCTACTAGTTTGGATAGGATATTTAGGGAAATGTATGAATAACAGTAATACAAATTACAAGATAGAAACTCAAAGTTTAGTAGATTTAATGGGAAGCAGAGGACTTAATATGTTAAAACCACGTAGCTTTGATTCTCAAGACTTAGCAGGATTAGAATGGGATCTAGATAAATTTAAAGAAGATAAAGGCAAAAGGGTAATAACTCCACAAGAGGGATATATTTATAAACATCTAGATAACAAAACAAAAATCAGATTTGGGAATTAGGAAAATAGGCAAGCAAGAGAAATTTATGAAACAGAAGCAGAAACCAGTTTACAAGAAGAAACAAGAGAGGAAAATATAAATTAATGAATGTAGAAGAAGAAAGAATCTGGCACCCAAAAGAACTAGGAATGAAGGACTTAACCCCTAGACAGTTGATGGAAATAGAAGACGAACTTATAAGAAACAAAGAAATCAACTCAGATGAAGAGCTATATTATGATAAAGGAGGTAATATTAGGATAAGAGAGATAGATTACGAAAATGAACTAGAGTTAGAACACATAGAAGATAGTATTCTAGAAAGATTTCTCCAAGATCAGGAAGAAATAATGACAGATATTAGCGAGCCAATATCACTAGAAAAGAATCTAATGTAAGAAAGTTCAATAACTAGTCCTTGTACAAGAATAAGACCCGTACAAGCAGAAACTCCAGACGTTTATAACACAGGTAACCTACCAAGGCCTAGTTATACAAATTATGATAATAATAGAGAAACAAAGTTTAAAAGTAAAGGAATTAGAAAGCCTTTAGAAAAACCCATAAAACTTCAAGGTGATAGTAAACAAGGAAGCATATTAAATATTTCAGCACACGATCCTCAGACTTGGGCAGAAGTAATAGGTATATGGAAGTCTATAGTAGTAAATGACTATTTGAAACAAGACTTTGATCATACTTCAGAAGAAATGCATAGATACTTACAAACATACTTAGGAGAGACAACAAGAGCAATTTGGGAAGTCAATAAAACTAGGTATCCCACTGATTTTCAGGAACTGCTCAGTGGAGGGGCTAATCCATATAATTTTGTAAATAAGGTAAGCATGGTACTAACCGCAGAAGATCCTAATGTACGGGTAAAGACTCAACAATATGAAGCTATGAGAAAACTAGAACAACTTAGCATTTCAGATTTCAAGCATATAAAGAGATTTTCAAATGATTATTATTATTTAGCAAGCCTTTCAGGTAGTATTTATGATAATGCGATAGGAGATAAATTATTTAACAAGCTACCAGATCCTTTAGGAACAAAGATTAGTAGAAAATGGTTAGAATATAGCCAGAGTTTCCCAGAATATTTGAAAAATGTATCAGTAAGATGTCAGTTTGTTATAAAAGTGCTAGAAGAAGAATCTACTTATATAAGAGAGCAAAAACAGTAAAAAGGAGAATTTAGTTTCTATAAACAGATATTTACGCCTCAACAGTATGAAACTCCAAAAAGAAAGTTTAGGAAACCAAAACAGTCACAAAACCAGGATAACACGAAAAAAGAGATATTACCTAAGAAAATCCAATGCTAGAAAACCTTATTTAAGCAAAGAAAGGCATGCCAGAAGATATGACCCAAAGAGAACTTACAGCAAAAAAGTAAGCTGTTTTACATGTGGAGAAGAAGGGCATATGAGTACTAGATGTCCTAAAAGGCCTAACTAATATATCAGAGAAGCATTGGTAGTAGAATGTGTTAAATCAAGATTTACTCAATGTAGACGGAGATATGTCAGATACAGAAAGTATCTATTCTATCATCTCAGTCCAAGAATATGGACATTTCAAAAGAGAAGAGAGTGAAGATGGGAGTTTTGTGGAAGGAATATTAGAAAGAAAGAACTTCTTAGAAAATTCCTTGCAGAGGAAACAGGCGTTATTCTCAGACGAAGAGTTAGACCTCATGGATACAGAATGTGACCATAAATGGATAAAGAAAGGATCAGATAGTGTTCTGTGTTTTAAAAGTAGATGGTACCCTGATAAGAAGTTAAGAGTGCAACGTACTAACTGCTATGCAGAAGCATGTAAAACTTGTATAGGTCAAGACAATGAAAAAGCACGAAGAAAAAATTATTAGTGAGGTACCAATAGACACAAGGGAATGAAACATTCTTACAAGAGATGTAGAAAATTGTAAAGATAAGATGGAAATTTCATTCTGAAAACAAAAGGAGCTAGCACAGAAAATTAGTTCGGGAATAAGGACGGAAGAAGTGCAAGAATTAGTTTCTTTCCAAGAAGAAGAACCCCAATATCCAGTAGAACAAATAAAATTTAATTGTTCACCTACAGAAAAAGTAAGAAGTTTGAGGGCATAGATTGTGAAGTTCACATTAAAAGCACTCAAAAGAGGATATTAATTAGAGCAATCATAGACTCGGGTTGTACAGAGACAGCAATACATAAAAGATTAGTAGAAGAAATAGATATTGAACCAAGGAAACTAGACATAAATCCCGGACGCTTAAAGCCAGGAGAGTTTAGATTGTTTAGTCACGGGGTGGCAAGGTAGAAGGTGATTAGGCAAAGGTATTGTGTTGAGTGTCGCTAAAAAAAAAATCGCTCACATTGTTTTGAAAATATTTTTCAATTCATTCATTTTGTAAGAGATATAAATAATTATTTATATAAAATATTTTTTAATAATTCATTTTTCACGAAGCAACTATATTAATTAAAAGACGTCAGCAAAATGAATGAACCAAACTAGTTAATCAGATCACATGTCGACGGGCTTCAGATTGAGCTTTTTCGTATTTTGGGGGCCCATTGTCGATGCCCAATTTACTGAAGAAGCCCTAGGTACTAGCCCTAATTACATTTTTGCCACGCCACGGCCCCCGGAACCCGAAAAAATATCTTCATATCGCGAGCTCGGAACAACGAAAAGAAGAAAGGGAAATCACGCCGCCTTCATCCTCTCAAGCTGCCCTAGCTTCTCTCTCTGTTTCGCGGCACAAGCACCAGACGCTCGCTTCGATCCATCTCTCTCTCTCTCTCTCTCTCTCTCTCTCTCTTCACGACAATGGCGAGCAAGACCATTATAAACCTGAACGAGAAGATCCCCCAAGAAGAAGAGGTGGACAACCCCGTCGAAACCCTAGATTCTGCTGACCCGCCACCGAACGCCCAATCTGACCAGCCGGCCAACGGTGCCGATCTTCCTCCGTCGTCCGGCCCTGGTGCCGTCGTGGATGGGCCCGCCAAGGAGGAGGAGGACGGTGAAGTGAAGGTTGCCGTCGATCCCGTGGATTCCCAGGCGGGGAAGAGTAGCGAGCCGGCCGACGATGTCCAGAAGAAGATCCGCCGAGCGGAGAGGTTCGGTGTGCAGGTGCAGCTCTCCGAGCAAGAGAAGCGTAACTCTCGTGCTGAAAGGTACGCGAGTTTGATCGCGTGTTAACGTTCTTTTATTTTTCTTCGTCGTATGTGGTTCGAAGCATTTAGGATTGTTAGTTTTTTTTTTTCTAAACATATATGTGTGCTGTTGATGCCGTGATATTGGTGGATAGCAGTAGTCGGAAAGGTTTAACCTCGAAGCTTTGGGCAGTTAGTTTTAGAGAACTGTCTTCAGTAATCCCTTTTTGTTTGGCATTGTAGTCTACTTGAGCTTTCTGGTTATGACGCTAGGCTGGTGGGATATGGTCAATGGTTCCAAAAACTGGGCACTTCTGACTCCTTCATCGGGCTTTTCTAGTGCATCGATTTTGTGGATGTTTCTTTTAGTCTACTCTTTGAGCTAATGCTAACTACTGCGGGAGTATGACTTCTTGGTGCCCTCATGCATAATGGAATTGGTTGCCAGAACCTAATGTTTGGCTCGGAGTAACATAATTGTGGAGTTCTTTGGGTTTGGGTGGCCTTTGGAAAGCACTGGGCCTATCCGTGGACTTTCTTGGAAGGTGTTGCAATGATATGGTGCAGGAACCATTGCATGCGCCGCATCTCCGCTAAGCACTTAGCCAAATTTTGTTTGGGAAATCGTAGTGAAGGGCCAATAATCGTCTTACCTATACTGGAAAACTGTTTTTGCTGAACATCACGTTGACATTTGAGATTGTCTTACATCTGCCTCTCCTTCCTTTTTTCTCCCCTTACTACCCTCCCTCTCTGAGGTAAACCTGTGGTTTGCTATTAGGTGGTTGATCTGGTTTAGTGTAGTAGAAGTTGATCTAATCAATGTTGTTTGTTTTTGTATTTGCTGTGCCAAGGCGAGTAAACATTGGGGCATTAGATGAATGTATAGGTGCTTGATTTTTTAGTAACGTGACAAAAATGTATTTCAACTTTCAAAGTCTTATATATATTGGGAAATGTTAGTTGCTAGTGAATCCCATGCCCATCATACATTATGGTTCCTGGGCATGGTGCACTTGATTTGTGAGGCCAATGAAAAGGGTACAATAACATGGTTAGAATTATTCACATTATTTATCGACACTGCTGATCTTTGCTCTCAATAGAACTTTTCACGGCTTGCAATTTCTTCTTTGTTCTACCCTTTTCCTTCTTTGATTGTTGCAATGTCTGGATTCTCTTTATTGTAGGTTTGGCACTGGATCTGGTCATATCAAATCTGAAGAACCGACTAAGTCAGAGGAGTTAAAGAGAAAGGCTAGGGCAGAGAGGTATGCTTTTAGGTTTTTACTAAGTGGTGACTCTTCACCACAAAAATTTATATCTTGTGCTCATTTTTTTTTTTTTTTTTTTTTGGTTTCTCAGGTTTGGTGTGCTTGTAACACCTGCTGATGCTGATGAGGAGGCCAAAAAGAAAGCCCGGCTTGCCAGGTTCACATCAGGCTCGAAAGTTGATCCCGAGGAGGAAGAAAAAAGGAAAGCAAGGGCGATCAGGTTCTTATCCATGCTAGTTTATTCCCATGTTCATCCTTATCTTTGTTCTTCTTCAATTTTGTGCTCCATAAGAGCATTTTAGTTCAAAAGCAAGGTCAATGGAAAGTTGTTTATTGTACCTTCGATGTTATTATCTGACAGGAATTTGTCCTGCCAGGTTTTCAAATCCTCCATTGGGGTCCCTGTCACAGGTGAATGGCAAGGAAGCGATTGCCGGCAAGGCCAGCGAGGGGTCTTGAAGAGCAAACTTCTATACATTTCTTTCTTTTTATTTTTATTTTCCTTTGCATAGTAAGTTCTGTGTTTTAATTTGCTGTTGCAGTTATTGTTACTTTTTATGTTATCGCCTTCTAAATCATTGCTTTGCTGCCCATTAATTAGTTGATATAATGCTACTTATACTTTTTTTTTTCTTTTTTCTTTCAGGTGTAGAGTCGTCTAACTTACTCTTATCTACCAGCAATCTATGAAGCCGTGCTTGTTTCTGATGCATGAATGTTCAGATCCAAATTCATGCTTAGTTGAGTAGTTGCAACAGGACATTGAGCAGGATTTTAGAGCAGGAGAATCTTCGGCTGCATTGGTCTTTAATTCACCTTGTGGGGCCTCAATGATGAAACCTCCCTCCATGTGTTAACCAATCTTAATCTTATCAAGACTATCGGAAATTCCTATGCAGCCTCAGTTTTTAATGGTGATCAGCATTCTGTGTTGGCATGTGTGTTTTGTGTGGACATGAATTTTTTTTACTTTTGATTGAATTGGATGATATTTCATCATAGATAATTTGGATAGAGTATTCCTTAGTGGGGTGTCTTGTGGCCTTTGTTGATGTAGTAGATTGATATGCTATTTGCGGATGAAGTAGATTGACAGACTAGAAGAAACCTGTGCTCAGAAATCCAGTCAGTTTTTTAATCTTAGTCTGGCGGTGAAGGGGTTGATGGCAATAGCCGTTAGCCGTCAATTCAGACGCGTGCTTCATTGCTTGTGGCCACATTTTTATTTCTCCTTGTTTTGGCTGTTAAGTATCTTGAAATGCTGTAGTTTATTAAGATGTGATGTGTGCATTTTATTCTAGAATGTGTAATTTTGAAACAAACTCTCAGTCTAGTGCGGACTAAAATTCCCCGTATGAGGATAGAGCATGTTTTTGAGTGGGTATTGGGTTCTGTATTCCATGTTGGTACATCATGGGGGTGTTTTGCTGCTTCATATCATGCAGTTCATGGAATGAATCCTCATGAGAATTGATAGATTCTACCAATGCCAAATAATCTAGGCTGCATCACAAAAAGGTGTAAAGCATTTCATGGTGGTTGAGAGTCATCATCAGTCTCTCTTGATAGTGAGACACATTGCAGATTGAGAGAATGAATTGAAGGTGGATGTTTTTTGCAAATCTCAAACAGGATATCTTAAAAAATGTGGACTGTTTGGCATAAATGATGCAAAGAAATGGAATCTTTCATTCATGGCTGTGAAATTGGAATTTCTGATACTCTCATCTGTTTCTTCGAGAAAAGTTAGCACATGGAGGAGGTTTCTTGATTTCTGCGGGTCTTCACTTGGTGGATTGCAGTCGGTGAGTTAGGATTGTCCATTTGACTGGGGATAATTTGGCATGTAATGATGTTTTCAGTTATGAAACTTATCTGTAGCGGTGAACTAAGATGATAGGTATTGTAATTTTACTGTGATATTCGTTTTGTATTGGAGTAAATTGTTGGATATTATTTTCATCGTCTCCTCCTCATGGTTGCTATCCTTGCCGTCTCCTCTTATGGCAGGCATCGTGAGCTGAGACATCATAGACCCCATTCTGTATACACCTGTAGTCTGTTCATCACATTGAAAGCTCTTCCCGTACGTTTTTGTTCCCACCTCTAGACGACAGCAATCTGTATTGGCAGTTGAATTGAAGCGACAGCTGATGACTACCTCGTGTGGTGTTTTATAGGGGCCTGAACTAGAAATTCCGTTTCAGACTGTTTTTGTTCACTTGCGACAGTTGATTTTGCTGAAATTTACAAGCCCTTCGAAAGCTCTGGAAACGAAAGTAGGTATCACTCATGACCGGTGAGTTTTCTTTTTCTGCTGTAGACTTTCCGGCATCAACCGAATGCTGGGCAAGAGTCCTAGCAGGGGTGATTGATTTTTAGTGTAGCTGGTTTTCACTCTAAAATCAGAAACTGCTCATTAAGGACCGGTTTTGAAAAATTGAAATCGGAATCCTCCATTCATTCTATGGACCCATTTGAGCACCGGACAGCCATGGTCCGGTTCTCAAGTGGGTCCATAAAATTGGTCCCACCAAGTTCCATGTCATTAGTGGCTTGTTTTTGGCGAGTCCTGAACTGGTCTCACCAAGCTCTTTGTTTTTTAGCAAAAAAGAAATGCATTCTTTAATTGCCTAGTTATTCGTGGAAAACAAAAAAAACTTAAAGCACGTGCAACTCCCAACAATGAGTTGATTGAAGAAATTATAAAGGGGTGAATGACAGCAATTAGAGTTTTCGCAAGTCGGCTCTGAGAGGGTTTTCGTGAGTCGATGGAAGTTAGAGAACGAGAGACGTAGAGGTTGAGGGAATCACTTGAGAGTTGAGATGCGAAAGATCGAAAATGAGATGAGACAACCGATGAGCAAAATTACGAATTTATATAGATTATAGATTTATGCGCGAGCGCGCGACCACATGTTGATATAGATTAGGGATTTATGTGTGCACGCGGCACATACCGATTTGGATAGGTGATTCCACACTAGGAATAGGGAACATGACCAGTTCCTTTGGGATCCACTAGTTCTGTTTAGGGTGGTTCCTGTTCCTTTGCACGCCTCCGAGTCCTAGTGGTCTCGAGGTAGCTTCTGGGTGACTCATCAAAAGGGTGGGTTTGGTCGTAAATAGTCCAATCCAAATTGACATATTTAACTGTTTATGACACATTTATTGCAATGCAGATCTAGTTACCCATACTTGACCCTACTCACATAGCCGCACCCGATTCATATCCAACTCGATCGATATGCTTAAAATACTTCTTCATTTAATCAAATTTAAGAAAACTCATATCCAAATTGAGGTGATAGTGTGAAGTGAGTGAGCGTGAGATCGACAAAAGGCGAGAGAACGAAGAAAGAGTCATAGAGCTGAGTTGGGTATAAGTAAGTTGTAAACCTGTTTATTACCCATTTACAACCTATTTATGACCCATTTAACACTCGTATTATATTTCAATCCATTATGTGATACGATGAACGGAATAGAGCCATATCAAGGTGCGCGTCTTGCTTGGAATATATTAAATATAATTAACTCATATTACAACTCAACCCATCATATATGGAATAACCAACAGGTTTATGGCTCATTTTGATAGATCTACTTTTATTTTTTATTTTTTTGTCAGAGACTTGTCTACTTTTAGATAACCACATTGAATCAACATGTGGTTGGAGACGCTGGTGAACCAAAAAGCACATGCATTGACTTATGGCCTCATCGGCATTGCCTTTCCTTCGTATGAAATTAACTTTAGATCTACTTCTGCATCAAATCAAGTGATGGAGCTGATCTTCAAATAGCAATCTTGGAGCTTAATTTATCAAGCGCACAGGATTCATTGAGGAAATCGGAGACAGATAATTATTTACACTTGTCGATATAACGTCTGGGGGATTGCTCCCGCATATATTCACTGGATGGATGTCAATCAAGAAAACTGTGATAAATACACCTGCTCTTTCCTTCTCTGTTTTTTGTTCTCTCTTTTTTGGGGTTGGGTGTGCAATGCTGCTTCTCTTTTCCAACAACACTAATTTGCATGAAAAGGTCTTCGCTTTTGGGAATTGGTCCTTCAGGGCTCCTCTTTAATGATCCTCAAGGAACTCCAATGCAGCTTCTATAAGACCCATCATTGAGTGAATGGTGAGACTGGATGGCAAGGAACAGACCCTTGCCGTTTTGCCGAGTCCTAGTAGTCAGCAGTAGGGAGCAGAGGCCCATCCTTCTCCTTTTATTGACACAGGCCGTTGTAATGAGCTCTTAGTACTGGCTAACTGCGGATCGAGAAACAGGACGGCGACGCTTATGTTGTCGTGGAAGTGCCTCCTCACTCCGCTCTCGATCCTTTTCATGTCCGAGTACCTTATTTCTCTCTTCTTCGCTGCTTCTTTCAGTGCCGCTTCAATCAGCCTCCTTGCAATTCCCTGCTTCAACCAATAAAACATGTAAACTAAGTTCTGTTGTCCTGCCTCTTGTCCTTTTATTATGCTAGTGCTTGCGGAATGAAGATACATTTGTACTCCGAGGAGATGCCCTTTGTGAAAACGTACTTCTGGATTCAATAAAGTTCTAAGAATAGGAAAGGAACGTATGGATCGCACCTTGCGAGGGTAGTTCTTGACAATGTCGATGGCACCTTGATTGCTCAAATGCTCCCAAAGACCATCTGATGCGAAAATGAGGAAGTGGTCTTCAGGCTGGAGTCGGTGTACCGATACCGATGGCTCTGAACTCAAGATTGGCTTGAGAAATGGCTCAGGCAGCCTGAACTTGCAAGGCAAAGGCTCTCTATTGAACTCTGTCCTTTTCAGGTATGCATCTCCAATAGATCTTGAGACCTTAAGAGCAAAACCAGATCATAACCAGCCTCATTTATGTGGAAAAATTCATCGAGCAGGGTTGACAAACATCAGATGTACTACCAAATACTAAGGATATACGTAGTATGCATTTTGGTCAAGTTAAGTGCACTTGTTCTTTCCACAGAACAGGTCAAGAATGAAGTAAGGCAAAGAGTATTTACCTGTATGAGTCCCTTAACACGCCAAACTTTATGTTTGAGCATCACAATCTGTTGATCGTGGGGATGTAGGGATCGGACTTCCTCTCTCACGGATTCAAAATTCACATTATGCTCTTCTGATAATTGGAGCGGTGTTATTCTTTTCGAATTCTTCACTGCTCTCCCTAGTATAGCCCGGGAATCCCCAGCATTTCCAACAATTAGTGTCCCGTTGCTTATGACGCCAACCAGACAACAAGATCCGGCAGACGCAATATGTGGTTTGTTATGCCAATTTTTCTTTACCATAGAGAGAAAACCCTCTTCGGTCGCCAAGAATGCCTTCTTAATGACATTTGCACTGACCTCTTGATGCTTGGACACCAATTCTGCATGAGAAATAACTTTTTCTTTCAGTGGTAGCCGTGAGAAGGACCGAAACATTAGATATGCATAACCAGAACTTGATTCAAGCATGATTAAAATGCTATGATGACTACCCGCCTTTGGCAAGCAACAATTTTAGCTCTGATTTCGAGTGATCACAAAAGAAGCGAACATTTTCTAGTCCAAACAAGTGTCCATAAGTTCAAAACAACTATTCTATTTGTGCTGATGTGTGTCTTGTCTTATGAAGTAGGACAGAAGTCTAATTGTCCGGTCGAGATTATGTATAATTTTGGACCAGGAAATTCCTTCGTGAATCTACAAGGGTCAGAAAATTCTCAAGCTAGGTGAGCCATACTCTTGATGTTGCAGAACAGATTGTCGCGGATGAACCATGAAGCCTCGGACCCACCATGGCCATCACAGATGCCAACAAACGTCCCGAAGGGCCCGGAATCGGTGAAACTCAGCTGTCCCGATTCGAGCTGGCTCTGATCCTCCAACAAATTGTTGGCCTGAACAACCGCCATGGAGAATTCTCCGTGAGCATGACTCCCTAAGCTTTTGCTCCACATCAACCCGTCGAATCTCCTTCCAACTTCCCTGTACTCACGGCTTTCTTGTCCTCCGAAAGGCTGTCCCCAACACAAGCTGACCATTTCCTTGGATGAAACAGTTCAATATAAGTTAATCAGCGCATGTCATTCGGTATTCACAAGCAAGTTTCAATTTTTTTCTGATGCTTCAAGCCATGAAACACTGGGCGACTCACGGACTTATATAGCCCATCAACCCGTGACCCATTTCTAAGAGCAAGATGGTCGAGTAAGACCAAAAGGGTATGGGCTAAATAAACCGAAGCATTGTCTCCCTCGGACAAGAAGGCAATAGTTATTATTTTAGTTCGGAGCAGAAGTAGGTTGTTGGTGCTCTGTACCTTGAATCCGGGTTGGGTTTGTTTCAGCCTACGTATTTTGCCATCTTTCAAGAAGACACTTAGCTGTCCGAGCACATAGGATCAAGAAATTGGCGAGTTTGCTGGTCCAAGTGTCGGAGATCAAATTGAAATGGAGCAATTGGATAAGGCTTTTATTTTTCTTGGTGCGGTGCTCCTTGGCGGAAGATCTTTCGGATCATTGTCGAGCGAAAGATCCCATAAAATTCTATAATCTAATGATATAGGAAAATTTGTTATAAGATTATATTATTGAGTCTGGCATTGTTGTTCTCTCTTGTTTTGTGCATTGTAGTTTGTCCTTTCCATACCCTAAACAGGAGGGGTTGAGATTTTGAGTTTGATGTCTTTGAAAAGCAAATAAAACCCAAAACATCATGGGCAGTTCTTGCTTATTTGAAGTATGGCGGTTTGAGTGCTCTCTCTCTCTCTCTCTCTCTCTCTCTCTCTCTCTCTCTGGCAAAGATGTTGTTAATACATAAAAGAGGAGATTGAGAGAATATTTTTCAGGATAATTTTCATTGCTGTATTTCTAAGATATTTATAATACATGTACAAGGATGGCAACAACTAAAAATATAGAGAAAATCTCAATTAATTGACAATTGAAAAATCTCAACTAATTGACAACTAAAAAATCTCAACTAATTGACAACTATTAACAATAATGAGAAAGGCTAAAATTACGGTGGATAATTTGATTCACTTATACGCCTCCTCAAGATGGAGTTTCCGTCGGAAACGCCGACCTTGGCTCGAAGTGTTTGCACTCACTGTTTGATAGTGGCTTGGTAAGGATGTCCGTTAGTTGGTCATGTGTGGAAATGTGAGAGACTCTCAATTGCTCATCTTTTACAAGCTCACGAGCGAAGTGATAATCAATTGCAATGTGTTTCATGCGAGAGTGGAAGACCGGATTGGCACACACATAAGTCGCCCCAATATTGTCACAGTATATCGTGGGTGTTTGAAGTGAGTGTATTCCCAGTTTGGTAAGCAAGTTTGAACCCAAAGTAATTTCAATGAGGTAGCAGCAATTGCTCTATATTCGGCTTCTGTTGATGATCGGGCAATGGACTGTTGTTTGCGGGAGCTCCAAGAGATAGGATTGGTGCCAAGATAAACAATGAAGCCAAATGTGAAAGTCTTGTCATATGAATCACCGGCCCAATCTGCATGTGAATAGGCATGTAAAATGGGCTTTTTATCTCGTTGCAAGTGAAGCTCATAAAATAGGGTACCTTTAAGATATTGAAGAATGCATTTGGCGCCATACCAATGATTTAATGTTGGGTTGTACATGAACCGAGATAATTTGTTGACAGAGAACGAAATATTGAGTCTAGTAATTAGGAGGTATTGAAGGGCACCGATGAGGCTCCAAAATTTAGTTGCGGATGTGGACCTCGAATTATCATGAAGTGAAAGTGGAGAACCGGTTGCCATTGGAGACCCAACATCCTTTGCTTCGGCCATTTTAAGCTTTCCGAGTAGATCCCGTATGTACTTATGTTGCAAGAGCAAAAGACCCTTCTTGGTGGAAAGTACTTTGATTCCAAGGAAGTAGCCTAAGGTCCCCAAATCTTTGTGAGAAAAACACTTGGATAATCTTGCAATGAAATCATTGAGAAACCAAGTGTCGTTGCCCGTAATAACAAGATCATCAACATATACAAAAAAATATGCCTCTATGCCATTATGTGTGTAGATAAAAAGGGAGCTATCGGCCTTGGAATTAGTAAATGAATTGGCTATTAAAAATGTACTTAACTCATTGTACCGGGCTCGAGGAGCTTGTTTGAGCCCATAGATAGCTTTCCGGAATTTGCACACATGGTCGGGTTTTGCGATATCTTTGAAACTAGGAGGTTGTTCCATAAACACTTCATCTTGTAGCACTCCTTGTAAAAATGCGTTGTTGACATCCATTTGGCGTAGCGGCCAATTTCGAGTCGGTGCCAGAGTGAGGATAATGCGGATTGTTGTAGGTTTGACAACCGAGCTGAAGTTTTCTTTAAAGTCAATTCTCGATCTTTGATGAAATCCTTTGGCAACAAGACGTACCTTGTATCTCTCGATGCTGCCGTCGGATCGACACTTGATCTTGTAGACCCACTTATAACCAACAATATTCATGGAGGAATTCCTTGGGTTAGTTCCCAAGTTCTATTTTGAATTAAGCATTGATTTCTTCGGACATAGTGGAGCGCTATTGGGGATCACTCAAAGCTTGAGTGAGTCCATTTGGTTCATAGGTTTGAGGTAAATGATGTTTTGTGGTGAGTGTATGTAGTTGTTTAGGCTTGAAAATGTTATTTTGAGAGTGTGTGATCATGTTATGGGTGCGGGTGGGGGTGATTTGGGTTTGGCAAGTTTGGGGGTGGTTCGGTTAAGAGTAGGGAAAGTGAGGGACTGGTTGGTGGGACATTGTTTTCGGTAGAGGTACTGCTAGTTGAGTGGTGGTTGTTACTTGGTGAGATTGGAGGTGTGCGTGCGATGTTAGAGGAGAGATCACTTACTGAATTATCGAGTGAATTGGCTGGCAGAACTTGCATGTCGACCGAGCTATTAGGAGGAGTGCTTGTCATGGATGATGGCGTGTTCGGAGCGGGAGCAATATATGGCACAGTAGATAACTGAAGAAGAGGAGTTTTGGCTAAGAATGAGAGGGAGGACTCGAGTAGGTTCAAAGAGGGGTATGGGAAAACGATTTCATTAAAGACAACATGATGTGAAAGAAATATTTTTTGGATAGTGGGATCAAAACACTTGTAGGCACTTTGAGTTAAAGAATAATCAAGAAAAATATATGGGCGAGAGCGTGGTAAAAGCTTTTTTTTTTTGTGTATGGCCGAAGCCACGGGTAGTGGAGGCATCCGAAAATTCGGAGTTTAAGGTAGTTTGGGGGTTTGCCGAAGAGGCAATGATGTGGAGACTTATGATTAAGAATATCTGTGGGTAGATGATTTATGAGATATGTGGCGGTTTGGACAACATAGGTCCAAAAGGTGGGAGGTAGGCCAGCTTTGTGTAGTAAGGTTAATCTGGTTTCGATGATGTGATGGTGACGCCTTTCGGCGATGCCGTTATGCTGTGGGGTGTATGGAGGAGTGGTTAGTGTGAAATTCCGTGTTTTGCTAAAAATGATTTGAGTTGAATGAATTCCCCCCGCTCCCATCAAAATAAAGAGTTCGTAGTTTCTCTTGACATTATTTTTCGACCAATGTTTTGAATTGTTCAAAAATAGGACAACATCGGATTTGTTGTGGATGGGATAAAACCAAATATAATGAGTGAACTGGTCAACAAAAATAACATAATAACGGAAACCATCAATAGATAAAGTAGATGCCGGACCCCAAACGTCCGTATACAATAAGTCAAGTGGATGTCTACCTTCTAAAGTTGAAGAATGAAATGGTAGTTTGTGACTTTTATTGCAACGACAAGAGTCACATGGTAACTTATTTCCTAGACTAGACTCATTTGACGATTGAAGTGAAAAATGCCTAATGGTATGATGTGAAATATCGATGGATGGATGACCTAAACGATCGTGCCACGTAGTTGCTCGCATCCGCTCACCAACCAAGGTTGTGTGTGAGATATGTAGCTGCCTAGAGGATGGCGGAAATTGATAAACACTGTCTCTAAGTTCTCCTTGAAGTAGCGCCACCCCCGTGCGAAGTTCCTTCACCAAAAAATAAGCGGCAAAGATTTCAATCGAGGATCGGTCAGTACAATGGAATTATGAAACCGAAATTAAATTTTTGGTTATGTGAGGAGTGCGTAAAATATTAGACAATTGGAATGAAGTATGCGGGTAATTTAATGTAGTAGAACCAATGTGAGTGATACTCAAAACTGAGCCATTGCCAATAACTATCTCATCCAGGCCTTCATACTTGTTATGCGGAGATAAATTAGCTAGATCACTTGAAACATGATGTGAGCTTGGGCTAGAGGCAACATTTGCAACCGGAGCACGGATTGCGTCACGAATGTGGAAACAATTTTTGGCGAAGTGTCCCACGGGATCACGGTATTAACAAACGGGCCGGGAGCTGTTGTCTTGTGGAGACCGTGAATCACTGTTTCTATGATCTCTCTACCGGTCTGAATTGCGAGTACTAAGGGAATTTCTGGAGTCTCTAGCAAGCTGTCCAGAACGGTTAGAGTTGTTCCATCAGGATGGGACTCTTGGACCTCAAGTGTTTCGAGTGCCAAAATTGGCTGTTACTAGCAATACTTCAGCTGCCGTTTCTTCATGTCGAAGGAACATTTCATGGGTGACTAATTTGTCGTAAAGTTCCTCAAAAGTGATTGTGTTTTCACAAGCATGAATCATCGCTACGATTTCACGGTATTCCGGTCCTAATCCCTGGAGAGCATGGATGACAAGGTCATCGTCATGGAGAGGTGAATCAATCATTGCCAACTGATTTGCAATAGATTTTAGTTGCTGCAAAAAAAATTAGAAAGGAAATGAGAGTTGCGTTTAACCGTTGATAATTGGTCCTTTAGATGCATGACGTTTAATCAAGATTTGCTTGCATAAAGTGGTGCAAGTTTGTTCCATGCACTTTGAGATGTTACACAAGAGGCAATAAGGGGAATGATGGCTTCAGAAGTGGAGGCAAAAATCCCATTGAGCAAGAGTTGGTCTTGTCTAATCTAATGAAGGTGGGTGGCATTCGGGACTGTTTGATTGCCAAAGGTAATTTCTTTTGGTGGGCAAGGACGCGTTCCGTCGATGAATCCTTTAAGGTCATATCTGACTAGCAAGGACATGAATTGAGCCTGCCAATAAGCATAGTTAGTGGAAGTTAGCGTCATGGGAAGCTATGCACCAGCAGAGATTACAATAAGTCCGGTTGAAATGGCTACGGGAATTTCGATTGAAGTGGCTACAAGAGTTTCGGGGAGAATTGTTTCAGAAGCAGAGTCTATGGTAGTTATGGCTCGGGTAAAAGGATGCAGAAAAACAAGTTACAAAAAAAGATGAGAGAAGGCTCTTAGGAGCGAGATCATTCGATACCATAAAAGAGGAGATTGAGAGAATATATTTTAGGATAATTTTCATTGCTGTATTTCTAAGATATTTATAATACATGTACAAGAATAGCAACAACTAGAAAATCTCAACTAATTGACAGTTATTAACAATAATGAGAAAGGCTAAAATTATGGAGGATAATTTGATTCTCTTATAATACATAGGAAATGGGAGACAATATCTTTTTTGCACACGCACGACTTGTACACAAAATTCTTCTTCTTGCCCTTTTTGTTTTGTAAACGGTTATTCTCCAATTGAACTTCTTGATTGCCAAATGACTCTTTTGTTTATCTCCATTTCGGAGAATAGACATTCTACAAATTAAAAACTTCCTTATTCGTCGAGTCTAATAAGAGTGGTGGTCGAGACGATATGGTAGCATCTCCCCCGTACTTCATTCGAGAGCAACGACCTATAATTTGCTCGGCAACAATTACTTTACATCTCCACTTTCGGTTCAAGTTTCGTTGATGCTCTCTCTGAGTTTGAGAGTGTTCAATCGGGTGTTGGAGAGGGTTCTTGTGAAAATTGAATAACGATCTCATATTTTGATCTGTAATTAATAAAATAAGTTGAACTGGATGAACATGTAACAAGTTTTGAGCCCGATTCTATCAAACATCCGTAGGAATCTGTGAAGAATAGATGCTTCAATGCTCCTTTTGAATTCACAATTTGTCTATGAACATTCTATACATGCCAGGTTTCAACTTTTTACGGACCATCTTGTCATTTCGATTTAGAAGAACTCTTCCGCAATGGTTGCTCTCTCCGGCATTGAAGCAGAGGCTCATTCAAATGAGCCACAACAAGAGAATTGAAAGAAGAAGTTTAAGGCTTCATTTGTTTCTCGGAAAAGGTTTTCTTGAAAAATATTTTCCCCAATTTCTGGCATTGGGGATTGGAAAATAGGTGGCCAAGGAAAATGATATCCAATGAGTGGAATACATCAATCTAAAATAGAGGAAAGTAATTTCCATCCTTGAAAGTAGCTGTTGTTACATTTGACTTGAGGTTTTCTTATGTATTATCTGGTTGGGAGGGAACCGCACATGATTCATGTGTTTTATTTGATGCGGTTTCAAAGCTGGATGGATGGAACATTCCTAGAGGTAAGAAAATGGAACTTATACGCAATCTTTGAATCGACCTTAGTATCTTAGTAATCAACTTATTTGTGACTTGAAGGAAAATATTATTTTGCCGATGCTGGTTATGGAATCCAAAATAGCATTATCTCTCCCTATCACAGTGATAGTTGCCATTTGAAGGAGTTCGGTGACCATCCACTTGAAAATGAGAAGGTACTATTCAATCTGTGCCATTCATCTCTAAGAACTACTGTCGAAAGAGTGTTTGGAGTCTTAAAAGCCTTTTCGAGTATTGGATTCTGCACCTTTTTGGTTATTTGGAACACAAGTTGATGTTCTCTTAGCATGTTGTACCATGCACAATTTTATTATGGGATTTGATCCCAATGACTCTATCATGGAAGAGATGAATAGGCAAGTGGAATCTCAAAGAGAAAATTCAAGAGTCCGACTTTCTCAAAAAGAGGAAAGGAGGAAAATAGGATATGTGCATAAAAAAGGGATAGGATTGTGCATGCAATGTGGATTAGTTATCAAAATATGAGAAGAAACCAATAGTTTTCCGTTTTGTTTCTTTTGAGTGCTTTATTTAGAACATGTGGTTTTCATTTCCTTAATGTTAATCATCTTTAAATGTTTAGTACTTGTCATTTTTCATGAAAGTTTTTCTTATTATGCTGTTTAAAGTTGTTACAGAGTTATCATGATGGGTAAAAGGTAAGGCCAAGGATGAGAAGGTCAACCAATTTAGGTGGTCTAAACCTATGGAATGTGTTCTACTTGAAATTCTTGCCGATGAAGCTAGTAAAGGAAACAAGCCTTCGAACGTTTTCAAACTCTCTTCAATTGCTCAAGTTGTTGATACAATAAACGAGAGGTTTGGCGTCGGTTGTGAGTCCGACCACGTTGAGAACCATTTGAAGACAGGAAAAAGCAAGCAGAAGATGATTCAAAATGGACGTGGCAAGAGTGGATTCAATTGGGATGACAAGTTGAAGATGGTCATAGCTGGGAAAAATGAATTTGATCAATATGGGATGGTAATTTTTTCATCACTTTTCATTGAAAAAAAATGTTCTTGCAATTGAATCAGAAAGCAGCTTTGCATTTGGATTTTCTTATTTTTTTGTGTGATTATGGCATCCTCGGTGAGTTTGATGATGTGCTGCACTTGTTGTGAGAAGTTGGAATGGGAATATAGACATGTCACTTATGGAGTCGGGTCTTAAGTGGTAATATGATCACGCATCGTATTCCATTTAATTTTGCAGTGTAGACCTCTCCTTCCTTTATCCATTCACTTTTTTTTTTTTTGGGTGCCTTCTGTCCATTCACTTGAAGAGACGAACTTTTCTTCTGTTTTTCTCATAGCTATATACTTGTGATGACAACAATCTGCAATAGGCAAAAATGCACATCTCTTTCGTTTGTTTTCTAATGCTTAATTGTACTTCATTCAAAGCACACTCTTACCGTGTTCATTGTAATGTCACATCCACACGAGATCCCTAGGATACCGCACAAAATACTGAACTATAATAGTAATCATGAGTCATGGCCACTGCACTTCCTCTTCATGCGTTCATCCATTACTCATGAGAAATAACTAGGCAAACCCAACAAAAGATACATGCGATGAACAATCCTATGCATATTTCATTTTGTTTGACTTTCTATGGTTTATCTTCATTGATATGTCTATCCTTTTCACGAAAAGCATCCGAACAAGATGATTGATATGTATGATGAGATAGCACCGGTGGTTGGGAGAGATATGACCACTAGAATCTTTGATAAGCGGTTCAGAAATATTGATGTGGCGGCGGTTGACTCCTCACCTGTTGATTTAGGTGATGACTTTAACGAGTTGATGAAGTGGTAAAAAATGTCATCATCTACCATGCCTTTGGACAAGAGGTCTCACAAAAGACGAAGATGTTCCGACATGAATGATAAGTATGCTACACTTTCAACACAAATTGGAGAGACGGCATCAACAATGAAGTCATTGAGTCAAACTACTGCCGAATACTATAAAATCTTTGTTAAGGTGATGAAAGGTGAATACTCTAATTCTATAATGAGGTGATGAAAGTGGATGGACATGATGAACTTTTCCTTGGATCGATTTTTGACTATCTAGTTCAACATGAACATCACCATCACATTTATCCCAAACTAGTTGGGTCGGCGGTCGATGAACCTAAAAATAAATAAAAGATTGAGGGAAAAGAAATAATTATATAAAAATAAATATATAGAAATAAAAAATTGCAAATTCATTCATGGTGAACAGTGCGAATCTTCAAAAAGCATGGATTGACAAATTTCTACGCAAAGGAGAACATAATCAGTGATATGTTTTATTTAGGTTTGTTGCCAAAAGACTATAACGTCCCAAGGCGCAGCCGTACCTTACTAATTACATGCTCTGATTTAATCTCTTATTACATATATAATACTTGGCACATCTAGAAGACTAATAGAAAACAAACGAGACTAGCATACAAGTCCATATAATAGGTTAGGCACGCCTAAAGATATGACCTTATAGGGTTCATTAATCGGATGAAAACAAAAGGTAAGATCAATCATCGATTCACAAAGTACTCATTTTATATAATAGATAATCCATCTATATACATCAGCCTTTTAACAACAAACACAAGAGGGTACACTAGAAGGAATAAAAAGGGTTTTGCCTACTCCCAACTAAGCGGCACCATTGGCATGTTCCATTATCACCACTATTCATGCTCGCTACTTTCCGCCGCCATTCTTGCTGACTAATATGAAAAATAGTTAATCCACTAGAGTAAGCTCAAGTCACGGCGAGTAAAAATCTAATGCCACGACAATTGGCCTATCAATCATCCAGCAAGCAAGCAACACAAATCAACCATAACAGGGCACATAAATCAAAGAATCAAGATAGCTAGACCATACAAGCAATAACCATAACTCACGAATCATTCAAGCTATCTACGCACCGGTCTAAAGCTACCGCCAACCCCTTCGGATAAACCCAGCTACGATCCATAAGCCGTCTCGTCCAATTGGTCTCGGACTCCACCAATCCAACATCAATTGCACCTCATCGGACGGAATGAAGGAGCATGCAACAACCTTAGGGCCTCTCATGCCCATAACCAACTATTTCAAAGCCTTTCATGCACGATCCGTCAATATCCGTCGCCCATCGCATGATCAACCAACGAATTCGACTAATTCAACCACTCAAGAACATCTATTATGCCAATAAACACAACATGAAAGAAGGATCGATGAATCAAAAGATGATGGGTTAGAAATTACTCGCCTCAAAATCCTACGCACAAAAACCACCATGGAAACATTGCCGCTCGAGCTCATCCTTCCTTCCACCAACGGCGAGAATGAGAGATGAGAGAGAGCTTGTGCAGAAGGGTTAGTTGCCGAAGAAGAAGAAGAAGAGAGAGCTCACGGGTTTCTTGCCAAAATGCTAAAGAAGAGTGAAAGGGGAAGGTTACATAAGACTTAGGAGCCTTGTCCTTCGAGAATTAAACCACTCCATTTACGTGGAACAAGGCTGCAGCTATGAAATTTTGCATTGTCACTTTTGTTTCGGCCCTGTTTTAGTATCGAAACGCGTGCTTGGAAATATTTTGAGACATTGTTCTGTTTTTGGACTATATTTTGCTTTGGCTGCTGATTCATCCAAAGGTACATATTCTGGTTTGATGTTTCTAGCTGCCGGATCTTGCTTTCTAAGCTTTTCAAATCTCGGAGGTTCATCTTTCCGGTAAATTCTTAAACCCGCATGCCTCTCTGGAAGCTCCATATCTTCTGTGGAGGAGATGCGTAAGCTGTCGGACTTATTCTCGACAAGGCCTTTCTTTTTCTCCGGACGAACAACTCGATTGAGTGGTTCAACAGCTCCGTTCTCGGATTCCCCACTAGAACATGCTTATTATGCAACCGCAACAAGACATTGCATTGTTGCTTTTGTTTAGTCATTGCTTCGTGTTATCAATTCATATTCTTATGTCTATTGGATAATCCAGGGGCATTGATCATGTCGGGGTTCGTCCTAAGTTTCTACATTCTAATGCAACCACTTGTTACTCGGTTATTGAATTAATAGTTTTCAATTTGGTCCACCCGATTTCTGTGAACTTGGACCCAACCTTGATGGACTTGAGCCAGAGCACCGGGGTCTCGGACCCGGCTTCGATGGACTTGGGCATGATCAATTGGGGACCTTGGGTCCCGTACCCATTTCCCCGGTAGCCCATACTCAAGTAATCGAAGTCCGAATAATGTATGTCTATTTTGAAGAAAAAAATAATGCAAAATTTCCTTATCAAATAGCAGAAAATATTTTCCGAGTTTTTTTCAAGTTTTAGCCAAATACTGGAAAGGAAAATGACTTACTGGAAAATATTTCCAGAAAGGTCATAGTTTCCGAGAAACAAACGCAGCCTAAATCAATGAGAATGTTCCTTTTTCCGGAAACGCTTTAGTCATAAACTACTCGGACTTGAGCACATTACCGATTCCTAGACGGCTGAATATGATTCTCCCATTATCCGGACTTTCTTTTTCTTGATCAACTACTAACGAATTATGCTTCAATCCAAACATTCGAAGAATTTTGCCTAACCAAGGCTCCATTTGTTTCGCGGAAAATATTTTTCCGAAAAACATTTTCCCTAATTTCCGGTGTATGGGCGATGGAAAATGAGCGGTCGACGGAAAATATTTTTCAGTCAATAAAAAAACCTTCTAAAATTAAGGAAAATGATTTCCTCAATTTGAGAAAAGGAAAACATTTTCCACACTTTTCATTCCTCCTCTCTTTCAACTATTTTTTCTTTTAATTATTTTTTTGCTTTCTTTTCGTTTTTATTTATTTTTTCAAAATTCAAAAAATTTTATTTTTTTATTTTCCGATGAAAATTATTTTTTAATTACTTTCTTTATTTTATTTTTCCTTTTTTCATTTTTTTTTAGTATTCCTTCTTTGCTGGTCGCCCGCCACGACCGCGGCCTGTGGCCGACCAGGTGAGGCCCGGCGTCACCGGCCTCGAGCAAGGCCCGCCCGGGCATCGTTGGTCTCGAACGAGGCCAAACGAGCCGTCACGGGCCTCATGCTAGGCCAAGCGAGCCGTCGCCGGCCTCAATCGAGGCCGGGCCTTGCTAGATCCGGCGAGGCCGGGCGAGCCGCCGTCTACCTCGTGTGAGCCCAGCCCAGCGGTCACCGGCCTTGCACGAGGCCAAGCGTTGCTTGTGGGTGGTCGCCGGCCGTTGTCGGGGCCTACGACCGACGGAAAAATGTAATTGAAAAAAGAAAAAAACATTAAAAAGAAAAAAAGAAAAGAGGAAGGAGAAAAAAAGGGAAAAAAAAGATAAATAATTTAAAATATTAAATTTCAATTTTAAAAAATAAAAAATGAAAAAACGGAAAAACAATAAATTATTAAATGAAATGCATGGAGGAAAATTAAATCCAATTTCCCATCCAAACAATAGAAAATATTTTCCTGATCTTTTTCATATTTCAACCAAACACCGGAAAATATAGTCATTTTCTTGGAAATTGACTTTCTGAAAAATATTTTCCAGAAATGACTCATTTTTTCATGAAACAAACGGAGCCCAATAGTGAACTTCTTCCTCAAGAACCTATTCGATCGTGATCCTATCATTTGGTTTATGGACCGTCAAAACCAAAGTGCGGTTCCATCTAAATACATGCCAGTCATTACGGAATCTAATTGAGCTTTACTATGTTTAGGATAAAAAAGCGGGTTTTCCCGCTAAAGGGTGGTTTACTTACCAACAAGTTTCTCAATGTGATTCTTAACATAAGACCCTTCTAGAACTATTGAGCTTAGATGTGCCAAAATTCTTTTAATAATTAAATCATCCAATGAATGAAAAGGCAACCATAAACTGATTCCTTGGTTTTTTATGCTCGGAAAGTAGTGTTGTGTTCATCCTATCTTGCAAGGAGACATGAGATGGGCTGCATTTAACTCTCTAGATAGACAGATAATTAACAATTCAACAACACAAGGTCTTTGGGTATATGCCACTGCTTTATCACGTTATTTGTCTTTGCATAATTTTTTCTTATTTCCATGATAATAGAACTAAATAAATATGATGAAGAATAGAGGTGAGCAAAAGGAACCGCCCAAACCGGTTGGTTTTGAGCTATTTCCGGGGGCACCGGTTCAATTCTTGGTTTCAAAAAATTAGAACTGGCAATTTTCAGTTTGGTTCCCGATTTCATGTGTGGATCCGCCCACCCGGATCACCGGACCCGACCACCTTTTTTTTTTTTTTTTTTTTGGTTGTTGTTTTGCCTAATTGGGAAAATTAATTCATTTTCTTCCAAGATATGCGGCTTGATTGGCTAGGAGATAAGTACACTGTGAGTGCCATAACTTTTATACGGCGTTCACTTAAGTGCCATAACTTTTTTTTCACTTGCTTGAGTACTATATCGGAGCAAAATCACTCACTTGAGTGTTATTTCAGGCAAATACCTTACGTGGACTTATTATTATTATTTTATTTATTTTTCAATCACATGTGGATTTTTTACATTTTTTTAAAAATATTTTATGGATTTTTTTAATTTATTCTAATCTTTTTATCTTTTAGTTATTTAATATTTTCTGAAAAAAAAGAGAAACCCGTTGGATTTCCTCCTTGGTCGGCGAGGTAATCGACGATCCTCGCCGGCCACGCCTTGCTCGGCCGGGGGCAAGGGCCGCCTCGCCCTCGGCCTAGGGGGCCGCGATGGCCCTCGCCCAAATTTGAGAGGGCCTTTGCGCCCTTGCTTGCAGCCCCCGAGGCCATGACGGCTGTTGCTAGGGCCGTCGCGGCCCCCTTAGCCAAGGGCGAAGCAGCCGTGGCTGGCAAGGGTCCTCATGGTTACCCTCGCCAGCCAACAAGGGGAAAATGAAAAAAAAAAATCAAAATAACTTTAAAAAAAAATCCACATGTACATTAAAAAATTCCAAAAAATTGCTCCGGCGATGCCACGTCAGATTTTTCAGCGTCCACGTAGGATTTCCAGCGTGGCAAATCAGCGATGTCACTTAAGTGATCATTTTTTCAAATTTGTAGCATTCAAGTGAGCGAAAAAAAATTTATGATATTCAAGTGAACGCCGTACACAAGTTATGACACTCATGATGTACGTATCTCATTAGCTGGCTATACTTGGTATCGAGCATCAAATTAGATTAAATGCTGATGAATTTGTTCTGCTACGGGCTAAGCTAAGCTTGCCAAACTATGCGCAGTACATGACGTGTGGTCCACCAATTTCAGGAAATTCATGGTTGGTTTAGAGAAGAAACCCACAAAGAAAATGTCACCCCACAAAGGACATAAGTAGATACATAACACATTGAATGGAAAAAGAGAGAAGAAAGGGCAAAAAGAGAGAACATACTGAAAAAATCATTAAAAAAAAGCATGCAATTGATTCCATTGGCCCCATCAGGAGCGGGGTTGGACCGGTTTGGTCCGATTCCCGGTTCCAAATATTGGGAACCGAACCACCTGGGAGCTGATTACCCTAGAAGAGACTAGTGTAGCTGTGTCTGTAAGAGGAGGTCTGCATCAAGACTTGGCTGAAGCAGGTGGATAAGGAGTGTAGTGAAAATTTTATGCCGAAGCAGGTTACTAGACAACCTTAAAATATGAAACTGTTCAAATAGACATCCAGAAAAAAAGATTATTTAGGAATATAAAGCTAGAACTATCTCAGTAATTGATGAAAACGCGAATGCTGATTATGTTTGTGTAACTTTTTGAAAGTTTTGCATGTACAATAAATCGAAATGCATGTAATAAAGGTGATACTTTCCGGGAGGCTTAATTTCACCTTCCCTTATTATTTTAATTTCCTTATAGGATATTTAATAAGTTGTTTTCAAGAGTTTCATCGATGCTAGAAGATCCATGTCTAGATCCTTTAAAAGTAGGGTCAATACCATGAAAAATCGAAAATTGATACACCTATGAAAAATTTACCCTAAACTATTTTTTTGATCACAAAAAACTTCAAACTACAGTTGCAACAAATTTACCCCAAATTATTTTTTTGATCACCAAAAATCTTAAACTGGTACACTTGTAACAAGTTTATTCTCCTTTAAATTGGGTTAATAACATAAAAATTGTCAAACTGATATATCTATGACAAACAAAGGGTAATAACCCCAAGTTGGTACATCCATTAATTGCCACATATCATACAACTTAGTACTTTAACAGTTAAATTGAACGAAAATTAACGGACGATAAATTTATCACAGATGTACCGGTTCGGGATAAATTTGTCACAAACGTACTAATTTAGGTTTTTTGTGATTAAAAAAATAATTTTTGGTAAATTTGCCACATGTGTACTAGTTTGGGGCTTTTCATGATATTAACCTTAAAAGTATAGGTGAACATGAAAATTGAGTACCTAAAGTGAGGGTAAGAGCATGTTGCGCATGTGATTTATGCACATCATCATTGAGAAAGTGGATCAGGTGGTGTTCAGCCAACTTCCACACAACTCGATAGGAGCACCTCTCCTACATTGGTATGGTGCATTCAGGATATTTCTTAAGTTTGAACGAAGACCATGAGGCAGGAGCAACCTCCCTAGTCATCTAGACCAATATGTCATTTGTTATTCACTTCCACTTAAAATTGCCAGCCAGAAAAAAGGATGAGGTGAAACTCTCTTCATTTTTACTGCTACTATAATTGAGACTATGTACCAAGAAAGATAAATTTAAAACATGAGATTAAGCAACAACACTTTTGATCCATGCAACAGAGCTTCAGATGGTGAGATTGAGAGAAAAAGAACGCCAGTTCATGGAAATCACTCAAACAAAATAAGCACTCTTAATCCGATTGATGTGCTTTATTCAGCTAAACAATATACTCACAATGCAATATTCAGTCAAAATCAAGGACAATCATAGGTACTAGGTAGACAGCAAAAGTGCATGTGTCCTAGCCCCTGGGCCTTGGTGATGGCACCAAAAAGAAACTCCTAACCCCACTTCACATGCTCTCTGTCATCATTTGCGCCACATTCAACTGACATGGTTGTCGGTTACCATTTCAAGCCAGATGAAAACTCACCATGCAATTAGGCTCTAGTTTTGGTAAGTTGAACATGGAAACCACTTTTAAAAGCTTATTGTTTTCGTCTCCCTCTCTTCTGGTTGGCATCACTATTGCGTTGTTGTTGTGACCCGCCTTCGGAGCGGTGCGGTCCGACATTGGGCTAGTGGATTGCCGAGCCCCTTTTTAGGAGGAGATGGATGGGCTCGGGTGTGGGCCTTCCCAGGCCCATACATAATCTCGATAGGAGAATTTTTTAATATCGAGTTCGATCTTAATGTGGTCGGATGACATGTGCAAGGTGTACATGTCAATAGAGTCGTCACCAATCTTTTTTGAAGGGTAGATTGGAAACCCCACCGAGCGGTTGGGAGAATCCATTTGGCTCTACGAAACTAGAGAAATTGGGTTCGGGGTTTTAGTTACGCCAATGTTTCCATTGACACCGTTTCGGTACTCAAGTTCAATGATTTTCCTAGCTATGATTTTCATGCAGATGACTTGGTATAAGGAAGGCTCTAAAATCTAAGAGTTCATGCAAATGGGAGTATCTAACCTATCAATCACAATCAGTAAAAATAAGTGCGCAAATCAAAGAATCGGGGACGTACGGATAAATAACATTAAATCATAACATGGCATCCCTAGTGAAGTCCTAAAGGGTTAGAGAATGTGCAATTAAATTTTGGGAGAGATTTGGGAAAATTTGGGACAAATTATCCAGAGGGCCAAAAATGTCATTTTAGAGAAGGTTCGGGAACCAAATCAACAAAATAAGTCAAACCAGCTGAATGTGGTTTTTTTTTTTTTTTTGTGATTTTGGGAATTTTTTGAATTTTTCTGGTCTTTTACAAATTTTTTGAATTTTTTAATGAATTTTTCCATTTTTTTTATTTTTTTATAATTTTTTATTATTGTTAAAAAATGTTATCCGGTTCGAGTCAACTTGACCCGCACCTCTCGGGTGCCCGGCCCGGCACCGTAAGGGTCCCGGTCGAGAATAAAACGACGTAGTTTTGAATTTTTATTTGGATTTTTGAATTTTCGGAAACTTTTATTGATTTTCCTAATTTTCCCGCCTATTTACTAATCCAACGCTCCACAGTGTGCCATGTGGCTAGCCCATGACCCTTAGATCCACTCTTTGAAACCTACGGGCCGGATTGAAAGGGGTGGCTAATCCACGTACCGTTAGATCGATTTATTTTTTTATTTTTTGAAAAAGGATTTTAATATCAGAAAAATGAATTTTTATTTTTCAAAAATACTAGATCGTGCCACGTGGTCAATTGTGCCCGTCCGATCTTGATTTTATTTTCTAGAAATCGTGTAATTCTGACTTGGCATGCCATGTGGTGCCATGTCGGTGTTGACCAAGTCAACTCCTCATTTGAGAAGATGAAGAATGGACGGCCAAGACCATTCAGCCACCGATCAACGACGAAACCACCACCGATAACTCCAATCTTAGCGCCATTCGACTCCTCATCTCTTAAGCTACAACATGCTTAATTTTCAACGAGTTCCAACGGCTAGAACTAAGCTACTTAAGCTCGAACGAGGTTGGCCATGGCGGAACTAAACTTGCATTCTACGAAAAATCGAGGCATTTCTGACATACATGCAACTTCTAAGGAGTTCGGATACACTTACCTAAGGTCCGGATCGATCGAATGATCTTAGGTTTGATTTGGTGAACTTACGGTGGGTTTGGCGAGATTCGAGGTGTTGACACAAAGTTTTATGCAAAATTGAAGCAAACCAAATGCAAGATTGTGGTTAGTGATGCATGAGGAGAAGTTTAGAACGTGTTTCGATAAAAAAGATTGAGTGAGTGGAGGTCCGCCATTAGCTCCAACAATTGTGCTCACCTATTTAGAGAAGGTTAGGCCGCATGAGTTGGTTTGATTGTTTCCTTGGACCGAGACGAAGCTCGTGGTTGTGATGTGGAACTTCGATTCTTCGTCGGGAGGTCCGGCGAAGTCACGAAAGCTCTTGGTTGAGCTCAACTATGGCGGACGTGCAGAAACCCTAGGAGAGCTTCTCTCTCTCTAGTTTGTTTTGTGTCTTGGAATAGAAATGATGCTCTCCTTTCTTCAAACCACATTGGATTGACCTTATCCAACTTGAATAGATTTTTTTGGGGGGGGGGGGTGGGGGTGTTGTGGTTTCATCAACGTGCTTCCACACGTACCATCACATGCAATTGAAGCTCGAACGAGGTTGGCCATGGCGGAACTAAACTTGCATTCTACGAAAAATCGAGGCATTTCTGACATACGGGCAACTTCTAAGGAGTTCGGATACACTTACTTGAGGTCCCGATCGATCGAATGATCTTAGGTTTGATTTGGTGAACTTGCGGTGGGTTTGGCGAGATTCGGGGTGTTGACACAAAGTTTTATGCAAAATTGAAGCAAACCAAACGCAAGATTGTGGTTAGTGATGGATGAGGAGAAGTTTAGAACGTGTTTCGAGTAAAAAAGATCGAGTGAGTGGAGGTCCGCCATTAGCTCCAACAATTGTGTTCACCTATTTAGAGATGGTTAGGCCACACGAGTTGGTTTGATCGTTTCCTTGGACCGAGACAAAGCTCGCGGTTGTGATGTGGAACTTCGATTCTTCATCGGGAGGTCCCGCGAAGTCACGAAAGCTCTTGGTTGAGCTCAACTATGGCGGACGCGTAGAAACCCTGTCGCGACCTAAAAAAAACGAACTGTTAAATTCCAGGCTAATGGATTATTAGGTTAATTAATTAACTAACCTAACTCGGACCCTCCCAAGTCCATACCAAATCGCAACTTATGGTTCATGTGATTATCTTGCAAAAGATTTTTCATTTTTGGAGCCGCCACTAATCATTTTTGGGAGGTTGATTAGAAACCTAAATAAAATAGCGTGATAACTATTTTATTCCCGCGAACCGGAGATTAAGAGTCAGGGGACTTGGTTACGCTAGATTACTCTAACGCCCTTTCGGTACCATTTTCATGAAAAAAAAAAATCTGATTTGGCAATTTTGATGGATTACGCTTGATATTCAAAGGTGTGGTTTTTTGAGTTTTTCTTCTTATGACTTTTTTTTAGTTTTTGTTTATTTTCAAAATAAAGAAATTACATGAAATTGAGATTAAATAGGTTTAAGATTACTCCCCGGTTTGAGCTCTCGCACCAAACTTATGCTCCGGGCTTGTCTTGACATTGGAGTGGTTCGGTGGCTTGTTAGACCAAGAAGTCTCGTGGTCCTATCTCTCCTTTATGCTTCTTTTCTCATCTTGCTATAATTCCATGAGGCTCTGCAAATTAAGAAAAGACTAAACTAAGTGCAATTAATTTGAACGAAGCCGGAGAAAGTAAGAGGACTTAGCTTTAGTGGAGGAAATTGCTTTGGCTAATTAATCATCGGGACGGATGCAATCTAGGCGTTGATCTTCTCTAAGTTTTTGTTTTCCTTCTATTCTTGTACCATTGATGTCTCATCATTGATATGCAACTGTTATTTAACATAAAACATAGAGAAATCAGTGTAGAAAATCTGGACTAATTTGTATTCGAACTTAGAGGAAATTAGGAAATCACTTAGCTTTCTTTTTCTGCGGCGATCTTGAATGATGGGGATGAACTTGTGGCTTGTGTTGGTCGGCGCAGAAATTGGCAATGGTAGCATCGAGCTTCAAAACTTTTATACTCTCTCAAAACTCTCTTCAAATTTTCTCTCTAAAACTGCTCTCAAGAGCTCTCTAAATTCTCTATCACCAAAATTCTCCTCCTCAATTCTCAAGAACTCTCCCTCTTTTATAGCCAAATTTCTCCATCCTCTTTTCATCATCTTCCCTTCTCCATCATCTCTTCTTCATCTTCTTTTCAACCATCTTCCTTTCTCTATCCTCTCTTCTATATCTCCTCTTCATCATCTTCCCTTCTCTATCTTCTCTTCATCACCTTCCCTTCATCATCTTCCCTTCTTCATCTCCTCTTCATCACCTTCCCTTCATCATCTTCCCTTCATCATCTTCCCTTCTTCATCTTTCCTTCTCCATATCCACTTCTCTTGGTATTTGCAATACGATCCCTAAGGTTCTAAGTATTTGCAATACGGTCCCCGAGGTTCTAAGTATTTGCAATACGGTCATTGAGAAAATATTTCTTTCAAGTCCAAATATTCTTGCTGCATTTTTCACCCCATGTCTAGTCCGGATGTCCGTTAAATTAAGCTCAAATGTTCTGTCTGTTCAATTATATGGCAATGCAATGTATGTTAACAAATAAATATGTGAGATTATTTTTGTTTAGAACTAAAATAGTTCTAATTTTTATGCAAAGATTAGTCAAAATTTAGGTGTCAATAGCTGCCCTCTTTGAGTGGAGGCTCGTAGAGGTTCCGCTCAAAGACAAAGTTGAACCCTAAATTTTGACAATGCAAATGATGAATGAACTTTTTGCGGGAGTTTTAATCCCATTTTTTATGTAATGAAGTGATGCATGATATGCAAGGCTGTAAATAACACGTGTCATAATTTCTCTTTTCCATGTTAGAGAAACCTGCACATGGATCGCATATGAGAATACCTGTTTTACCAAATACCTCATAAGCTGTCGATTCCCTTAATTTCACAGTTTCTTGCAAACACGAGGACCTTAAGGTATTTGGCCTATATGCTATCAAAGACTTCTCCCAATGCGAGACAGCGTAAGATATGTGTGTCCTTTGAGATCACAAGAGCTACGTCGTTGTGAGTCGAAAGAAGTGAGATCAAGTTCACAAGAGCTACGTCGTTGTGAGTTGATTAAATGTCGAAATCGTCGGTGCATGTCTTCGCGATTCGACAAAGGAGAACCAAAATCATAAGAGCTACGTCATTATGATTTGGTTTAGATCAAAATCATGGGTGCTTATGTTTTCATGATTTGATAAAGGAGCCGAGAACCATAAAAGCTATGTCATTATGAGCCGACTAAAGGGCAAGATCACCGGTGTATATGTCTTCGTGATCTGAGACAAAAATCATAAGAGCTACGTCGTTATGGTTTGATAAGATGTCAAAATCACCAGTGTATATATCTACACGACCTGATAGGAGAGGCACATTGCCCGAATTGAACAATATTTGATAGGAGCACCACCGAATAGAATCGATAAGTACGAAAGGGGCATATTACCCGAATTGAATCATAACAACTATCATCGGAAGAGTTGCTAATTTGAAAAAGGGTTCGGAAAACTTACCCGAGTTGCTCGAATGATTAATCAAGGAATGAAACAGATTGCTCGTATCGTACATGGTAGGCATTTGCCAGCAGAACTTGCTCATTCAATAATCCTTGGATGAATTTCGAGACCTTTGGAGGGAAATCGAACATTGGGAATGTATTACCTATCATAGAATGTTAGAGGTAACATGCGCAAACATATTCAACAATGAGTTCATGCAAGACTATTTTACCAAGCTCTCAATGATTAGAAATAACATTTGTATAATGCAATTACTCATACCATTCTATCAAGTTTGCATTACCAATTCTGTCCAAGGATGTTCTCACATTACGAATACCTCAAATGTGAGATGAATGGGGGGACTTCAATCCGAAAGGGTTTTCTCTCACTCTCAAGAAAAACTATTTATCCTGTCTGCAGGATTCAAAAGAAATCACTCAATCTTTCCATCATCGCATTCAACAAGGATCCGAGTAATCTCGCAATTGATACGACCGAGCCGATCTGGAGGTCTTGATTAGAACCGTAATAAGGGCTAGGTCAAAGGTTTACAAAGGGGATTCTAGTTGAGTCAAGGCTGCTGAAATGAATTTCTTTGTTATTTGCTATGGGTTTACAAGTCAAAAACCCTACAAAAATGAGAGAGAAATAATTTTGCTCGAACTTCTTCGAGCGATACTTAAAATCATTGAACTCCACATTAATTCAAGTGCCCTAGTCAGAAAAGACTTTTGAAGGGTTGTATTGTGGGTTATGATTTGGGGACTTGGAAAAGAAAGGATTCGTTTTGGCTCGGAAAATGTATGAGAAACAGCTTGATGTTGGTGACCATTGCAATCTTGTCACCTATCTTGGCCTTTTGGGGTGCCACCATTACTTTGAGGGTGGTATGAGCAGAGGATTGCATTTTGCAATTTGACACTTAATGAGAGCCCCTCTTGAAATGTACAAGAGAATTGTGCATTACAAATGAACAATGAATTGAATGGGCATTGGCCTTACTTTTGGTAGGCACTTTGCTTTTTAAATGTCCAAGAATTTTCTAAAGAATCAACCTTTGCTTTTTTTTTTTACCTCTATTTTACTGCTGCATATTTCAGTATCTTGATGAGTTCATTCGGGGATTTTTCGTTGATCCGACTTTTCAAGTCCTACTCAAAGATGGACCATTTTTGCTTTGGGACAACAATGGTCACCAATAAGGGCTTTTAGAAATGCATTTGCAGGTTCAAATGGGTTGTGCAAATGGATATAAATGTATAGGATAGAGGAACAAATGTTTTTCGTCATCCTAAGGCACTTGAATTTAAGCGCAAGTATAATGTAAAGAATCACCCGAAGATTAATGTTAGTCCAAGCAAGAAAATTTCTAACCATTTTGCCTCGTGATGCTGATGGAATTACCTCTGTTTTGCCCCAATGTGGGGTGGTTCTTGACAGGGTTGTAGAAGTGAAACCTCCACTCAAATGGGTTAATCAACGGACAACTTGTAGTGTTTAGGATAGAGAAATGAATGCCTCCGTCACTTCGGTTATCGTACCTTTCGCGAGAAAACTCTTTACCTCGGGGAATACGGAATTTTGCCACCGTTCATCTCGCCTGAAAAAATTGGACGTGTTTGGGAAAGGATTGCCTTTCATCATCCTGTCATGCCCCCTTCTGTACATTCGATATATCTTATATAGTTCATACTTCTTATTTAGAGTTGGTAAATTTAACATGATGAACAATCATGCATAAACCATGCGATGTATGAGTGTTTTCAAGCATACAAAATACAACAACTTTTTATCTTGGCGAACAGAATTCACAAGCACGTAAGAAAATTCTTAAGGGCGTGCAGATGAGTCGCAAAACCGTATTGTCTACTTCGAGACATGAGATTGTCAAAAGCTTCAAAAATTTCTCATTTCATTAATTTTTAGGGAGAAGAGATACTTCCCTATCTGGAAAGGCGGTGACCCCTATTAAAATCAAAAGGGAAAGCGTCAATGTACGTTCTCATGTTCTAAACGAGTTGAAACGATACCGTTTTACCCTTGTACGAATTTCTTGTGAACTTTGAATTGAAAAGATCGACTCGTCTGGATCGGATTGTATGTCCGGGATGTTATCTCTCCGGTTTTGTAACCATCCGGGCTGAGCTTCGATCGGCACCGAATTGCGAAGCAAAAAGTTTTTATTAATCATTGTACATTGATGCCAAATCCCGAGATCGAACCCGGACGCCTCGGACCATCTGTCATTCCCCCAACCACCAGGCCGTGGTGTTGTTGGCGTCCACGGGTGGTTCGGTTTTTGTTATATTATTCTCAAAGCAGTTGACAATCCCCTATCGAGAATAAAATAAGCTTAATTTAGAGTTTGAAACGACCGAGAGCCAATTGGGACGATACGGAGTTACCCATCTTTGAGCCCGCTTGGTCTTTTACTCGTATTCTCCCAAGTAAGGCTATTTAGAATCTCTCTTTACGGGCGTTTAGGGGCGTCATCCACAAATTGATTTTGCTACAGGCCTAGCTTAACAAGGAATTTACGCATTTGATAAGAGAGGAGAAAATTCGCCTTTTAACTCTAGACAAATTCTAGACAGCTAGAAAGTAAAAAAAAATATCCCACGCAGGGGAACTATACATGGAATTAAAGGAGTATTCATGCGAGATTGGTTCCACCTCTTTTGTTGGCCATTCCAATGATCGATTGATTTTGTCTTGGATCATACACCAACGATCGTTGTTTGAGGATCCATAATCGCTTGCTTCGGATCACAACTCGGGAGGTCCTTCGGTTCTGAACCGGGCGATCAAGGTGGTGAGCTCATCATCAAAGTAATCTTTCGATTTTTCGAGCAATTGATACTCGAATTGGACATAGTTACTTGCTAACACTGGCGATAGATTTTCCACTTTGTTTTTGCCGTGAGCGATCTGACTCCTTGAGCTTGAGCCTCCGCCGTTGCTAGGGAACTTGTAGGGATGATCAAGCTGTCTGCCGCTAGAACTACCAGCGGAAGGTTGGTATGGCCAGTATTCTTGATTGGGAAGTGGCCGAGTACTTTTTACTCTGTAGGTTTTCCCAATATTGATCTTCCATTCAACTTTGCTCCGGGCACCTTGGTTCCAAGCTGCATCGTTCTTCTTCAACTTATTTCTAAATCTTTGAAGGTGATTCGTGACACTTTGTATGGTGAGTCCGTCTACATTCATTATTTTGAGTACAGCCGTTGGTCGTCTTGAATTGATTCCTAGTTGTCGAACCGCCTCAATGAATATAGAATGAAGCTCGGTGGATCAAAGGGGCCCTTTCTTTCCGACAAAATCGTCGTCGTCAGCTTGGCCATAGTTTTTTTGTTCGAGTAATTGCTTCCTTACAACATGCTGCCAAATGTTTTGGAGCACTCGAACGCAGATCGGCTTCTCTAGGATGTCTCGAGCACCGTGCAATATGGTCCTCGTTATGAACCGATGATCATCACTTGCTGATGCTACGATGATCGGTATGTCCAACTCGGAATCAATGATCTTTAAGAGATCGAGACTGTTCATATCGATCCCTACAATGGCTGTGATGACGATGTCAAAATCAATTTGTACCGCCTCGGTACTTCTAAGGCTTTCGTTGCTTTCGCATAAGCTGAAACCCCGTACATGCACTTTCTCAAGATAGCAACGAGGATCGAGAAGGAAACGGGGTTGCCATCAATGGCCATGACTCGCAGATCCTCGGGATAGGAAGTTTTCCATACTTCCGCCTGGAATGAACGTGTACTTATTTTAAAACCTTCCATATGTAGACCGAAAATGGGTATTTCGACCGGAGACTAGGCTTTAGATGTTCTTGGACTTGCAAAAACAAATTGCTCGAAAATCACAAAAGCGATGATGGCCTTTCGTGACGAGTTCGGGAGGTCATTAGGTGCATGGAGACTTCAAGTTCTTTATAAACTTTTTCTGATCCGTTAGTTTCGCATATAGGTTCTCGCTTTCTCTACGAAAGAGGACAGCTTTTTCTCTCCTTTTCGGTCTTAGTGCCTTGGATCCATTTCGTAATAACTCTTACCTCTCACTCAATCTGTCATCTTTTTTCTTTTCTGATATGGAGGAGCTCTCAAATGTTTTCGCTTTCTCTACGAACGAGGCAGTTATTTCCCTCCTTAAATCTTTTCGCTTCCTCCTACGAACGAGGTAGTTATTTTCCTCCTCGGATCTTTTCGCTTCCTCCTACGAACGAGGCAGTTATTTCTCTCCTCAAATCTTTTCGCTTCCTCCTACGAACGAGGCAATTATTTTTTCTCAAATATTTTCGTATTTACCTATGTGAAGGCTTTCAATGCTTTTCTTTTCAGCATGCAATCAAATCTGACAAGGAATTCACGCATTTAAGCATGATGATATTCGTGGATAGTACTGTTCTTTGCCCCTGGATTAACTCTAGGTGTAAAAAGAAGAATGTCTCATATGGGGATTTTGTAACAAACAAGACATTCATTCGTGCATGTCCCTACTTCTCTTGAGGATTCATAAGGGCTAGCTAGTAATGCTCAAAAGAGTGATATTTTGAGAGCCCATAATAAAATACTCAAGCTTCATGTAGGCTACTGATTCAGAGTTCCATCGGCGTTGAATTGGCCGATCGTGACATCGTGGAAACTCCAATTGTAGTGATGCATGTATCTTCCCTCGAAGGGAGTCGGTTCTGCCTCCGCAAGATCGACTTTCTGGGACGTATCCCCAACGAAATCCGATTGTTCGAGAACTTGCTCTGGGGGATGAATCGATAAATGAGCATTTTCAATGCTCAGATGTGGCTCATCGAGGAACATGTCACCAAAGGTGATGGGGTTGCTACAGACATGGCAAACAGCGGTGTTAAGAGCATCCCTATACCTCTTATTCTTTGCTCGAAGCTTTTCATTTTCTTCCTTTAGAAATGCAAGTTCATGACTTTCATTTTGAACCTTCAATCGGGCCCACTTGTTTTGAAACCAAAACTTGACCTTCAAGGGCTCCATTCCTAGCTTCCGGCTCAATTCATTTTTTCGTTTCTTGTCCACGTAAGGGCACTCCTTGAACGCAGCTTCGAGCTCTTTGATTTGATGTTTTCTTTTTCGGGGTTGACTACGGCTGTTCTTGCTATTATTGTTGTTGTTATCGAGATCTTGAACTTCATCACCGAGGGGGTTGGGTTTTATGGCTTCAACACTGGATTTGACCTCGAAATCTTCAATGCCTCTCAGCAGTTCGCTCTCCGGGACATCTAGGTTGGTCGCCTCCAGTAAGTGATGGTAGTCTATAAACATGTTGGTTTGAAATAGCTCTTACTACCTTTCGTTCACTCAGGATTCTCTATTCTCCAATGTATGCTTACTCTCTCTAAATTTTTTTGAGTAATCATGTATGTTCCAGAGCCTCCTTTTTAACGTGGATGAAAACCACCAAGCCGGCGCTTCTCCCAAGATTTCGTGTTTTCCCGCTCTATCTCCTTCCTTTCCTCCCGACATGGTGGGACCCTCAAATCTTTTCTGCGGTATGCTTGTCCCTCTCTTAATATGGCGGGACCCTTGAGTCATTTCGCAACTTTTTCTGATTTGCGAGGCTCGAATCGGTAAATCCGTGATTCACGGACCAAACGTCTGTAGTTTTACCCATACAATTAACTTGGCCCCCACAATAATTATTGTTATGACTTTTCCTGCTCTTTAAATTAGGATTTAGTGTCGAGATGATTAACGCTTTCATATCTTCGTCTTCAACCTTCTAGTCACTCTTTCACATCCATTCTTTTTCGGTCGTTTCAACAATAATGGCCTCCCTCCCCGCACACGTCTTCTCGACCGAGGTTTTGGCCAAATGGGAGAAACTTTATAATCTCTTAGGCCAGGGCCACTCTTATATAGCCAACCATCCCGAGGCCGAAGTTGAAATCCGTCTTATGTTTACGGATATGGACACTGTTTCTATTAAAGGCACCAAGTTAGAAGAGGAATACGGGATTTTCCTACTCTCTTCACTAACTTCCTAGAGGCTTACCATCTTGCTCATCAAGATGTTACCTTGGCTTATCTTGTGAGAGCTCGCTATCATGATCGGTCGGACAACTTGGTGTTAGCCGGTCTTGTAGCCGACAATCATAAAAAGGCCCTTGACTATGGTAATGAACAAGTCTCACTACCGATTCGTGAGAGGGGGAACTTGGTGGAACGGTTGGCCATGTCCCGGACTATCTTCGAGCGTGATTCGCTCAATATTATTTTGAGATTTCAATGCACATGGTTGGAAGAAAGGCTTGACGATCCGACCCTGGATATAGCCCGCGGGAAAATGCTAATCCATGACTTGGAATTTGCTACCGAGTATCACGAGGACAAGGTAGCCAGGCTTAAAGAGAAATGTGAGCTCCTCCTCTTTAAGCTGATGGATCTCGATTCTCGGAGCGATCGGTGTAGGCCGAGCATCAACCGTATGGAGAGTCGGTTAAACTCCTTTGTGATGCTCATTAGGGCTCGGTTTGGCTTTACGTTCCCACTCCGATGATCTGTTTGTAAGGTTTTCCGCTAAATGAAAAGGATGCAAGTTTTTGCTCATTTGCGTTTTGCTTTCGCATTATTCCATCTTCCATATGCTTTGTGATTTCATCTTGGTTGTCATATTTTTTCGCAAGATAACCCCTTTACTTTGTGGATATGTAAATCTCACGCTCCCGATGGTCAATTCAATTGGGCCGGAGAGACCCCCACATTTGAAACAATCTCTCAGCACATATTAGTAGTGAGGAAACAAACGAATGCCCGAATGTGAACAACTCGTGAATCTATCTTAATATTATAACTTGATTATGAAAACATGAGAGTAAATCAAGTATAATATTTTTTTACAAAGCATCAGAATTGATTGGATTGGTAAAGACACGACCATCCATCTCGGCTAGAATCAAAGCACCACCAGGGAGCACCTTCTTTACTATATATGGATCACCATAGTTTGGAGCGAACTTCCCTTATGGGAGTGGGACTATTGGCAACAATTTTCGCAAGACCAGGTAATTGATCCGAAAATATCGAGGCCGAACTTTTTTGTTGAATGATTTAGCAACCCTCTCGCGATAGCACCGGCCATGACATACGGCCTTAAGTCTCTTTTCGTCGATCAGATTCAATTGGGCCGTCCTCTGCTGGATCCATTCGGCTTCGGTTAGCTTAGCTTGAGACAGTATATGTAAGGAAGGAATTTCCACTTCAACCGATAGAACAGCCTCCATTCTATATACAAGAGAATACGGGGTTGCCCCGGTAGATGTCCGGATCGAGGTTCGATATGCCATAAGTGCAAATGACAACCTCTCATGCCAATCGCGATAATTTTCAGCCATCTTCACTAAGATTTTCTTAATGTTCTTATTGGCAACTTCTCTTGCTCCATTCATCCGAGGACGATATCGGGAAGAGTTCGGATGCTTGATCTTGAATTCGTTGAACAATTCATCTATTAGCTTGTTGTTCAAGTTTGAGCCATTGTCGGTGATTATGGCTTCGGGTGAACCGTATCGAGCAATGATATCGCGACGGATAAATTTCACGATATTTCGTGATGTGACCGCTAAATAGGATGCGGCTTCGATCCATTTAGAGAAATAGTCAATTGCTACCAAGATGAATCGATGCCCATTGGATGCTTTAGGGTTGATAGGGCCGATAACATCAATGCTCCACATAGAAAACGGCCATGGTTCGGATAAGCGATGCAACTCATTCGGCGGGACACTAATCTTGTCACCATGAATCTGACATTTGTGACAGCTCCGGACATGCTGAATACAATCTCTTTCGAGCATGAGCCAATAATAACCCAACCTCATAATCTTCTTAGCTAACAAGTGGCCGTTCATGTGTGGACCACATATCCCTTCATGTACTTCCATCATCAGACGAACCGCTTCGGTTGAGTCAACACATCTTAGCAAAACAGAATTGAATGACCGCTTATACAAATTCTCTCCGTTCGGGAAGAACTTTGAGGCCATCTTCCTTATGTACTTTTGGTCGGATACGGTACTTTTTTTGGGGAACTCCCGCTTCTGAATATAAGTCTTGATGTCATGGTACCACGGCTTACTATCAGATTTATCGATCACGACCATATAATACGCCGGCTTTTTTAATACCTCGATCTTCAATAGGTCAACCTCAAGTCCATCGGTGACTTGTAGCATTGAAGACAAGGTAGCCAATGCATCAGCAAACCAATTATAAGTCCTCATGTTCTGATAAGCACCGTCGGTATTGTGAGTCCTCTCGACCTCTCGGATCTTTTGTTCCATTTGGGCCAACAGCTTGGCCGTATCATCATTCAATCTGGGGGCCACATGTCCGGCTTGGGGGATTGAAACTAAGGGTGGCATGCTCGAGCTCATGCCCGTGATGATCACCTTTTCTAGCAAAGATTGTCGATAGGGAGTAGCTTTCAAGGCTTTGTCGGAATTGTCCGCGGGAGGAATCGGTGCGGGAATGACTACCGGCGGGCTGGAGGTGGATGATTAAAGTTTGGGCAGTGAAGGTGGCCATCATTTCCTCCATCTTTCGGGACATCATCCCTTCAAAGCGCTCGGTCAATGAGCCAAGTTTCTCGTCACCGACGGTGGCGTTGATGTCGGCCATCCTCTTTGCGGCTGATCGAGTAATATGTGAAGGATTCGTGATAAATTACCCGTACGCAGTAACAAACCCAAAATGAGTATAGGGAGTAAGAATAGCGAGCTGGCCCATGGCGTCCCTCTAGACTCAAACGAACAAAGTAATTATGACCAAAGGATTGAAACAGGCAATTTTCAGTTTGTCCGCTTTTACGAAAAATTCCATATTAATTCGCACGTTGACCAAAATTCGTCCAAATTTGACGAGCTTGTAGTTGAGAAGATGATGAACAACTTTTATGTTGGCCAATGGGACTAGAAATGAACGGATCAAATCAGTTTAATGTGTCTTTCTAAAAAATCACCTTCAGAAAACTGTTATAACCGCATGTAGTTGAAAGAACGAATGACCCTCTTAAATTATGAATCTAATTCTGAAATTTTGTAGGACATTAGTTGAAACATAGGTCTACAACTTTCGTGTTTGGCATTTACTCAAAGCTCGATCATAGAATTTAGTAAAAATCGTACAGCAAGAACAAACCAAATCAGAATTGAGGACGATCGATGAAATTACACTTAATGTAAAAACTACGGAAACAAAGTGTGAAATTGGAAACATGACAATGAGATTCCCAAACAATCAACCTATGAAAGTAAATACATGACTCAATTTAAGCAAACCAAGAAATCAAACGGTCTTCTTTTTTTTTTTTTTAGAGGCCACATGATCTATAGAAGAATGGGCCTTCAAGGCACGCCGTAATCATGCATTCTCCTTAGCCAAAGCATTTGTCTTTTCTTGGACCTTCATCGCCTTCTCTTCACTGATTTCGAGTTGAGCATGACGGGTATGCTGCACTGTCACGATCGGGATCTTCGAGAGTAACTCAGCAGGCATGGTATGAGACTAAACATACCGAGTTGTGGCAAAGTGACTCCTCATATTTTCGATGAGCTCCTCTATGGGTCAAATCAGCTTCTGATTAGAACACTCCTGCCAAGCCTTAGAATGACGTCTAAGCTGCGCTCTGTAGTTCTTGTCCTTCTCAAACTGAACTTGGAATTTGTTGGGCTCAAGCGAAGGCGAGACATTCTCCTAACACAAATGTGGTCGTCTCGGGGCACCAAAAATAAGCAAGTGCTTGCCTGATCCTGCTCTGAACATCGATGTCAAGAATCGGCAACATGAACCTGGTGCGCTTGAGCACGTACTGCTGACCATCCGGCTTCAACCGACCCCATAGTTTCTTGAGTTCTAGCTTTGGAGTAGGCACGAAACGGATATCGTTGCGACCCATTCGTATATAGATCACGTGTCGAATAAATCAACCTAAACCATGTACCGACTCAAAATAAAAATGAGATGACAGGGTATAAGGGACAAGAAATTACCGCTCATAGGAAGAAAATGTCAATCACAAAGACATGTACATGAATTGTGGATGCAGATTTTAGTTCTTTTAGCAAAGTGAAATGAAAGACAGAACGACATGTCGCAGCCTCGCACACGTTTATCATGACTAGTTGCCGCCTCGCATACATAGTCATGACTAGTCGGGTCTCATCATCTCGGCTTGGCTCGGTCGACAAGGGCAACTCTCATGCATCATAGCTTCACGTGCATGAGAACAACCCTTGAGCCATTTTTTGAAGAATTCGGGATCCAAGTGGGACAACCTTTAGCGAAGCCTTACCGCTAAGGTTAAAGAACCACATAAATACCATCCTGAAACTATCGGGTGACCCGGGTCCGGTCACAAGTCGAGGTGGTGTAGTGCAATTATACTAGGGGCATGCATGACATTTTAAAAGCAATCAGCACTCCGATAGTTCAAAAATTAAAATTCTCATCACCAAGCCTGCAAAATAGATGTTAGCCACAGACTCCTCCCCTTATAACTCCCTTCCCGCAAAACCATTTAACACCTAGGGATTAAAGTTCAACCAAGATTGCCAAACCAAGTGATTTTCCTTTTTTTTCATGAAATTATCTTACCTAAGTCCTCTTTATGTCCCCCAGTGAGTCGCTAAGCTGTCGCGACCTAAAAAAAAACAAACTGTTAAATTCTAGGCTAATGGATTATTAGGTTAATTAATTAACTAATCTAACTCGGACCCTCCCAAGTCCATACCAAATCGCAACTTATGGTTCATGTAATTACCTTGCAATAGATTTTTCATTTTTTGAGCCGCCACTAATCATTTTTGGTAGGTTGATTAGAAACCTAAATAAAATAGCGTGAGAATTATTTTATTCCTACGTACCGGAGATTAAGAGTCCGGAGACTTGGTTATGCTAGATTACTCTAACGCCCTTTCGGTACCATTTTCATAAAAAAAAAAAATTCTGATTTGGCAATTTTGATGGATTCTGCTTGATATTCAAAGGTGTGGTTTTTTTGAGTTTTTCTTCTTATGACTTTTTTTTAGTTTTTGTTTATTTTCAAAATAAAGAAATTACATGAAATTGAGATTAAATAGGTTTAAGATTACTCCCCAGTTTGAGCTTGAGAGTTACCCTTGTCGACTTGCTTCCTAAAAATATGTGGGGTTGTTGTGGTTTCATCAACTTGCTTCCACACGTACCATCACATGCAATTTGGTCCCAAAGGCGCCGTAAACGGTTGGAAATTTCGTCCCTTTCCATTTGGCCTCCATCAAGAGTGAATTGATGTTGAATTGGAGCTAGTTTAAGCTCAAGTGTTGTTAGGGTGCTGCCGTGACGAAGAATCAAGTGGCCATCGCAACTCCGTCAATCTCGAGCCATGAAATTAGTCCCGTTTGGATCGGAATAGAGTGGCGCACAAAGCCCAACTCCTTGTGTCTTCGATTATAGCCGGGAAGGACTTCAATTTGGTGATCAAACTTCGGCCTCCCATGGGTGAACCTGCTCGCGAAAACGAGGAAGAAGGAGAGGGCATGGTTCGGGTTGTTAGGTTGGATTTGTCTAACCCGATAGACCCGAACATTCAAATTTGATCAAATTCTCCTGTCAAACTTCAAAATTTGTCAAATTAAATCCCAAAATTGAATTCTGCAATATGGATTTCATCTAAAAATGATGAGTTTGGGAAAAATTTGTTCGGATTTATGCAAAACCCCCAATTTTCAATTTTGACCCGATTTCAGAAATTGATTAATCCAAACCATAAATGACCAAATCGAACCAATTTAATCCCACCAATAGATTTAGGACGGTGGAGAACATAGGGTCATGGTCTTAGATTTGCATGAAAATGTTTGATTGGTCGTGAATTGCACTTAATTTGAAAACCAAGAACCAAATTGAAAATAAAAAGTGCAAATAGGTCCTTTTTTCCAAAATTGCTCAATTTTAGAAATAATTGGACTGAAAAGCAATATGAGGCATTAGAGGTAAATGTCATGACTTGAAAAATATGAAAAGAAAAATAAAAGGACTCAAAATGTAATTTTTTGGGATCAATTTGGGTTTATGTTTATGAAGACTCTAGTAACCCCAAATTGAATTTTTCTAGTTTTAAATGGCCAACATGAGAAGAGAATTAAAATAAAAATATTTCCTATTTTTGCATATTTTTGTGGCCATGAATTCTATTTTCTTGATTTTTTTGCGTATTTTCCTAATATAGAAAATAATAAAAAAATACGAAAAATACCAAAATTTATTTATTTTTATTAAAAATTGGTTCCTTAGGCTTTGGCAAGGCCTCCAATCTTTATGTTGCAATTTTATGAATTTTTATGGATTTTTTTTATTAATTTTCTAAAAAAGAAATGACTAAAATTCATGTGTCAATAGTTGTTGCTCTCAAAATTATGTCTCGAATTTTTGCTGAGGATTTATTATGACAAAAAAAAGATAGGTTCGTGAAAGGTTTGGGCAATTGAGAGTTCGGTTCGAACCTCAAGCGGTGTTGTTAAGAAGCTAGATGCCCCGGTTGGGAGGACACCCGGTCTACCACCATTGGCCTGGAATGGCTAGGCTATTGGCCATTTGCCGAGCGCCCGGAACACGGTGCATAGGAAACTGAGAAATCTGACTTCAATCACTATTTAATGGATATTTTTTCAATTTCACTGGAAGTTACACTGCCTAGCCATCAAAGAAAATATTTTGGTTTTCTCCACTTGTGTTCTTAGTGTGAGATAGGAATACAGTGTGGGACACCGAAGTGTAATTAGCGTTAAAAAAACACTTTGAGATTTGGTGATAATTCAAGTGTAATAGTTAATATTCATTATTTCGATATATAATGAAATCTCTCATTTTTCTCCCATGGATGTAGTTTTAACCAACCAAACCATGCTAATTTGGCGTGGTATTTTTTTCTCCTTGGTTGCTTATTTATTATCCCTAACATGCCTCGTCAAAATGTCGGTGTAATGCTAAAAAGCAAAAAAGATAAGACGATTGGCCTTGAGTATGACTAAACATTGTGCTTTCTGGTAAAAGATCGTATAATACTAAAAAGTGTCATATGCGATTTTGGCCTGGAATACAAGCAAGCCGTCCTAGAATCATAATAAATAGAAGTCCCACTTAATGAGGAAACGATGTCAAGTCTAACGCCCTTATATTAATATGACTGGTATTACGATTGCAAAACGAAGAGTTATACTAAACAAAATCTTGTTTTATTTTGATGCACCTTAGCCTTTTCATTAACTTTAAGAAAAAGGGTAGTCCTACGTGGCATTGCTCAATATTTTCCTAAAGCAAGGCAAATCACAACCAATGAAATCAAGTGCACAATCAAGCAATCATGACATTGATAAATAACATCATAAAATCCTAATGAAGCCCTAAAGGCTTAAAGAAATGTGGTTCGGCTTTAACTTCAAAGGTGTTTATGATTTTCCTAAAAAAGAATAAAATCTATGAAATCTAGGGAATTTAGGCTCTATTTTATTAAAATGAGGTCAAAGTAGCCTAATCTAAGCTCTTCTATTTTTAGGAATTTTCTGAAATTTTTCTGATTTTTTAGAATTTTTCTCATTGTTTTCAATTTTATTTTATTTTTTATTATCTTATATATTTTTCTTGGAAAATAAGACTTCATTATGTTTTAGGTAGAAGGAAAAGTGATGATAGACTTGAAAGGGAAAAATGGAAGATGTGAGACTTTATTTTATTTTGTTACTCTTAAAATTGATTCTTTTTTCTAGAACCAACTTTTTTTTGTTCTTGTTTTTGCTCTAAAAACGTTCCTGGGAACATAATCAGAATCGGAATCATTTACATTACCAAACATGATTGTCATCCTTTTTTGTTCTAGGGAACAGAATCACTCGTTGTCATGCAAGCCCTTAGTATATTTCCATCGAGATTTTCATTGACTAGAGATCCAAAATACTAAAGAATGATAGTTTAAAGGGAAAAAACCACCAAAAACCCCGAACTATGTCAATCGTGATACATTTACCCTAATTTTTTTTTGTGACACCAAAAACCCCAAACTTTTACTCATGTGACACATTTACCCTAAACTTTTTCTTGTGACATCGAAAACCCTAAACTTGTACCCGTGTGACATATTTACCCCAATATATATATTTTTTTATATCAAAAATCTTAAACTTATATCTATGTGACACATTTACCTCAAAATTTGGGATAAATGTGTCACATGCTTATAAGTTTGGAGTTTTAGTGTCACAATAAAAAGTTTGGGGTAAATGTGTCACATGATCACAAGTTTGGGGTAAATGTGTCACATGCGTACAAGTTTAGGGCTTTTTGTGTCACAAAGAAAAGTTTGGGTTAAATCTGTCACAACGAGCATAGTTTAGGGTTTTTGGTGGCTTTTTCCCTAATTTAAACTATGCAATAATACTTGCAATCTTGTAGGGAATAGAAAAAAAAATGATGTTATCGCCAGTTCTTGAACCCACTTGGGATTTTAATCGAATCGCTTGGTCCGGTATTCGATTCTTTAAAATTGTGAACCAGCCCTTCTAGTTCGGTTCCTAATTCTAGGGCGGGAATCATTTACCCTACCAAAAAGGGTGTAGCTTTGTTTGATTACTTACCCCTATTGTACATCCGCTTTTATTTTACTATAGATCGGTAACGTTGCACGAGCAATGTGTAAAATTGAAAATGTACTTCACCGTAAGTTATTTGCTTAATTGTACCACACTTTATATTGATTTTACCTCTTTTGAACAAAATAAAGGCAAAATTCTTAGCTTGTATTTTATAGTAGTTTATGGTATAGGGACTCGATTACAATTAGAAAGCTCTTAATGTCATTTTTATACTATAAAATATTTTTTCATGTAATCAGCAACATTTTATCCTATTCAAAGAAAATGATAAGGATCTTCTAAGGAAATACTTTATAGGAAGAGTTATAGATATTGTAAAAGTATTTCAGTAATTGCTAATTTGCAACATTAGCACTCATTATAACTATTTTTTTTTTTTGGCTTGCGCTATTTCTACCCCCTTATTGGCTCATGACACCCCCAAACAGGTCATGTGGCACTTTTTTTTTAATTAATTTTTTAATATTACATGTCAATTTTTTTATAAAAAAAATTGACCCACGTGGACTATTCAACTTTGAAATAGTTAATTTTTAAAAAAATTAAAATTAAACAAAAAAAATAGCCTAAAAAAAAAATGGAAGCATAAGTTGCTGCAGCAAGGGCTATGAGCCCTTGCCGCCGCCACCGTCCCCCGATTGCCGAGGCCTCAACAAGGGTCGCCGGGGTCGGCGACCCCCCCGGCCATCCCCCACCCCTCGCCTAAGATGGTGGGGTGGCGGCGGCGAGGGCTTACACCCTCACGGTTGCAATAGAGGCATCTTTTTTTTTTATAATGTTTTTAGCTTTTGGCTTTTTTTTTTATTGCCGACTTGGAAGCACCGGCGAGCCACGTAGATGCCACGTCAAATTTCCGGCGAAGCACGCCAGAGTAGGCCATCGAAATAACTGTTTTTAAAAAAATTGGCTCTTAAGTGATTCGAAAAAAAAATATTGGCACTAAAATAAGTGTCGTACACAAATATTGACACTCATAGTGTCCTTTTTCCGATTAATGTGGCTCCACAACATTTTCAAGATTAGGCTAGTCTCCTCTCCCAATTTAAATTTAGGTCAAGTTTTGGGGGTTTAACTCTACCGACCTTGATCGAAATATAGATTTGGAAGTTCTTTACTGGTATTTGATCCATGTTCTTTCAACATATTGATGTGTGATAGCCTAAATTTTTGCCAATTGGATTATTAAGTGAAGTAGTCAATGACGGACGTGTATTGGATTATTTGAGATTGTGACTTGGGGTTTTATAATTTGGTGCGAGGGATTATAAAGCGTGAAATTATAGTTGGGTGTGATAGGAATATAATTTGTGGACCGTTACTCGTCGATAATTGTTTTAGTCATTGAGAAGTTAACTCGTGTTGGAACCGGTTTGCAAAGGAACTGCGAAGCCCCTTGGACCCCTCGGCCTTTCCATTGCCCTTTTCCCCCCCTTTATTTAAGGACACCCACTCTCTGTCCTCCCTCATTCTTCACTCTTCGTGGATAACCCCCCTAGCCGAACTTCCTCTTCATTTCTTCTTCACTCAAGCCCCCTCTCGTTCTTGCTTAGTGTGACGTTCCGAAATTTTGATGTCTATGAGAAAACTGGATTCAATGAATTTCAAATCATGAATTTCAGCCTGGAAAATAAACTTAGATTCTTGAGGATTTAAGGAAAAATAATTGGATTATCCTGAGACGTCGGTTAGAGAAAGTCAAGCCCCGGTAGTCGAGACGTTACGTCGTAGTATCGGAAACCTTTCCGCCCGAGCATAGCCCCGAGCAAACCTTATATGTGAAAATACGAAATTGCTCTTAGTCGATTGAGCCAAATGATTAACCGGTACCCATTACCAAATTACCGTATCGCCCTCGGATATTATCCATAAGAAACAAAAACCATAAATTTTAACTTGGGCCCCCCTAGTCAATCAATCAACTCAAGACTCTCTTTTTTCTCTCTCTTCTCTCTTTCTCTCTCTTTCCCCAAACCACCCCTCGACAGCAACTTAGTTTCCCCCTCCCTTCACCCGGGCGATCACCACCGGTCACTACCACTTTGTCGGCCGCCCACCTCTGTTGCCACCTATAACCACCAGCCTACTCGTCACTGACCTCCACTGCGCCAACTTCCACCTTCGCCATTCCCCCTTATCCCACGATCGCGAGCCGCCGAGAAACCGGCCCGAGCCGGCTAACCTGCGACCCTTCGTTGTCGCTGTGCCGCCTCTACGGGAGAGCCTGTCGCCTGTCTCTGCCCGAGCCCGCCAAGCCTCGGCCTAGACCTACGGCATCCCGCACCCGAGCCCCCTTTTCACCCGAGAGCCGTGACCCCCTTTTTCCCTCTTGGTTGAGTCGCGCCGCCCCTCGCCACCACCTCCGGGCGCCTCGTGTTGTCCCCCGGCCGAGGTGCTGTCGTCGTCCAGCCGTTGTAGTGCCGCGCGAGACCCAAGTCCTACCCGAGACCAAAACCCGACTCGAACCCGCATGCCCGCGAGCGGAGAGTCCCCCCGTCATACCCGCAAGCCTTGTTGTTATCGTCGTCGCAGCCACACTTGAGTCGTCACCGACCATCGTTTAGTTAGTAAGTTAACTCCTAAACTCTAATTAGGACGTTAATTGTGTTTGGGGGTAGGTTAATTAGTGTTAATAATGGATTAGTTTAATTAATCGTAGTCGGGTTAGATTATTGATTATGGTTAAGTTACATTAACCTTAGTCGGGTTAAAGTAACCATAGTTACTTTGGTTTAATCATGATTACTTGATTGTAATCATGGTTATATTAGATTAACTGTTGTTATTTTAATTTAACTATAGTTATTTTAATGTAACTGCAATTACTTTGAGATAATCGTAGTTATTTTAATTAATCGTGGTCAGATTAATTAGTTATTGTGGTACTAGTTGACCGTGGTCGGTTAATTTAACTAAGATGAATTGGTTGATTAAGATCGGGTTAATTAATTAAGATGGATTTAATTAATTGTAATGGGGTTAATTAATCACGGTTATGTTAATTAACCCGAGCTGTATTAATTAATTAATTATTATTGGGTGATTGTCTGATGATTGATATATGTCTTGATTACTTATAATTATATGGTTAAGACGAATAATCACCCTTATATAGATGCAAAGTCCGGTGGATAAGGTTTATTCATATGATCATGTGTGAAACACCTTGCATGTTGAGCATGAAAAATGGCCTTGAGCCGAGTTTTGAGTACGACCGTGTGTGCACTGGATTAAATGCAAAGATATAAACCGGCTTGGTTGCCTGGCGTGCTTGGTCATATGATAGTTACTATCACCCTTGGGTACTTGGGGACGAAGTCGATACCCTTGGGTACTTGGAGTTGAGCCCGGTACATTCATGCGAGGGTACTTGGAGCTACATGACTTATCAAATGTCGGTCGTGGCAAGGTGAGGACCGATGCTCTCTACAAGAATGCCTAATTGTTAGGCCATGCTGAGGGTACTTGGAACCACATAGCTTATCGGTCGTTGTTGTCGAAGGAATGGAACGATGCCTAGTTCTGCCGGAAGAGCATGGTTTTGCTATGACCGGGATCGATCATTAATAACCGGAATACGTGTGATGCATTATGCCCGAAAGTTGTGATGAGTGTTATGATTGTATGCCTTGGATATAAGCTATTGATTGTCGTGATATGTATTGCATAGTGTTATGACCAAGGCGGGGTAAGTTGCATGCAAATGATGATTGGCTGTTGGGTTGTGCCTAGTCATGTGGTAGTTGGAGCGTGGCGCTAGTCGCACGCTATTGGTCTATTATCGACATTGTCCCGCATGTTTAAGCCATCCTAAGCGAATCAATACCATACTCAAACTTAGACGTTGACTCACGGAGATTTTATATCTCACTTGTTTGTTGTTAATCTTTTTCAGGACCAAAATAATGGAACTTCGTCCGATGAGGTTTGGGTTACCACTCAACCAGTCCTTCGACGTCACATACCATCCGATCCCCGGTTCGAATCGAGTCCGGAAACACCATGTGATGACCCTTTGGATCGATGAGGGATTGGGGTACCTAGTGCCCCATCGCTTCAAGGTCTAGTTTGTCCATCACGGAGACCAACTCTTTGAGCCGATCCGCGGCCTTGATGGGCTGCCATCTGTGTTCCCCAAGATCTAGACTTGGGACCCTATGGATATAGATACCTCGGATGGGGGAGTCGAGGACCTAGAGTCGGATCCGGACTACGACCCGGAGATACCGCCCCGCTATTGTAGATGAGTGAGCGTAGGAGTGAAGACCTTTTTGATGGAGACCTGTTGATATGGATGTTGAGAGTGACGTTGGCCTCTCTTTGGGAGTAGATACAACTTTAACCCCGCCCGACTCGGTATCTTTTTGATGGACATAGGGAGCCTCCCTAAAGAGTGAGCTTGTAGATACCGTAGCTTCCGTAGGGTTAATGAGTATCTATTAATGAAATGGTCTTTTGCTGATGTGTGATTTGATTTCCTACTTTTCTATCCTTGCTATTCATATTATTGTATGGGGAGTAGCACATTCCGCATGTGCTTAATAAAAAAAATAAAATAAAAGAATGGGTCGATGATATGCCCGGAATGTCATCCTTTAATGACCTGAGGCGTTCGGTAGGATTGTTGTGTAGCTGGGGATTGGGGCGTGACACTTAGAGCTGGAGAATGCGTGGCACGACGACGATGATCCATGAGCGCTAGTGGTCCGTGCTTAGCCTTGACCCCGACTAATCCCCTCTTGCTCGCCCTTGAACCGGGTGGTGCACCGAGGGAGGAAGATGTTGGTTCGAGCTCATCCGGACGACAATTCAAGTTCCATTTTTTCGTACGCATTTTTAAGGCAAGTACTACCTCTATCCTAACCACTAGGCTATCCGATAGCTATTTGTTTTGGTGCGACGAGTTATCTTGAAGATGGGTTTGGCGTGTGAAAGTTTTGCTTGCGTGGAAGGGTAATTGCCTTTGGAAGAATGATTCATCGCTTGAGTTAGCTTCCTCGGGTCATGGATAGTTAGAATTCATGAGTTGATCATCTTGAATGTTGTCGAGCTGGTGGAATTTTGGAATGGTACCACATATGGGTGTTTGGGTGTGGGATGTAAAGAATGGTCCATGGAGTTGTGGCCCGTCGTAGTGATGCCATCGGTTATAGTACAACCTCTCGGTTATGGGTAGTTTGGATTTGATATGTGAGGGATGAAATTATCGTCGAAACGGAATGCATTGGACATGCAAGTTGCATGTAAGGACTAAGCCAAGAAGAAAGTTTGGTCGTTGACCCTTGAGGGATGGCTTGTGAAGTTTTGTAGTTCGAATGTCGACTCCAATGGATTTCGACTAACTCGTAGCCTTTACATGTGTACTCTTATTTTGTGTTTTGGTGTGTGTTGTTTGTCCGGTCTTCGTCTTAATGAACGACGAATTGGATAGTTTAGTCGTTCGACTAAATGTTTTACTTGCTGAGCTTTGGCTCACTCTCTTGTTATTACCCTCTTTTTAGATATCCAGGTACCAGCGGCTTCGTGGACGGTGATGGTGACGATGCATGCTGTTGGTGTTAGTACTCGGGAGTATATATTTAGCTTTTAATCCTCCCGGTTTATTCCGGTGTTCGTTTGAATAAAGAAGGATATAATCAAAACGGTTATCTATTATATAAAAAAAGATATTTTTAAGATGCGGGGTTTATCTGTGCTATTTAATGCATGCTGTATAGGTTAGTGAACACTATAAGGCCATACCCTATTAAGTGTGTCTACCTGGTGTTCACATGCACTTGTGTATTTTTATATGACCGATGATTGTTTCTAGTTTATGAAACTTCCGCATGCGCTCTCTGTTATGGATATAATATAAGATTGAAGTATATCTTGTAAGCGAGGCGGACGACGCCTTGGGATGTCCTGTACATTACATGATATTGGTGTCTCTGCAATGCGATGGTGATGAGAACGTTGATCCTAGACGCAAACCACAACTCGTTGCAAATGGAGTGGAAAAGCTCGAGTGTGCTCATTACTTAATCTGGTGATTGGCCTTCGAACGCTCACTATGATAGATTTGTTCTTGAGAGATGAGAGTTTATTGCCAGCAGATCATGCTTTGTTATGTGCTTTTAAGATTTCACTTTGTTTTGCTGCTATTTGGGATTGGTTAGACTCGAAAGCCATCATTGGACTTCTCGAATATTCTGATATACGAATGATATCTTTCTTTCGAAAAAAAAATTATTTGGTGATGACATTCTACTTCATTAATGAAAAAGTTAAAAATCGATGTATAACATTTAATTTTGATGATGGCATTTAAATTTTAACAAGATAAACGAATAAATTTCAACGTTGTCTTTGAATTATCTCACGGTCGATGGGTAACTTTCGTAATTAGTGTTTTGTCGAAGAACAATTATTGCATAAAAATTCTTCACATGCCAAACCATAGGCATGAGCTATTTAGGGAAAATTTTGTTTAAGGGCCTGAAGTGTCCTCGATATTTCAAATAAGGGTTCGAAGTCGACTTTATTTCAAATAAGCACATGAAGTGCCTTTTTTGTTTCAAAGAAGGGCCTTAGTATGGGTATTTTAGTCATTTCACCTCCTTTCTTTAATCCGTAGCTCAACAAAGAAATAAAATGAAAAAGCCCAAAAAAGTTAAAACAACTATCGATGTACGTTGAGTTTGCTCGCGCGATTCACCTAGAAGACAAAGCGGAACAAATCCGGTCTCACTCCTCTCCTTTAGCACGAGAAGACGAACGGATGAACGAATCTTCCGATTGAGAAGAAGAGGCAACGGTGGTGGAAACCACCTTGTGGCTTCTGTTCTCTTTCATCGGCGCTTGCTGCTATTATCATTGCCGCCGATCCACCGCATGCGATGCACTCGCCGAATCCACTTTGAGGTTGTAGAGAGTGTGTGTCCATGTTTGCGTGCCTCCATGCAATGCGCGGGGCGATGTCCGGCGCGAAGTGTGGTGACTAGGGCCACTTGCTCAAGGCATCCGGGAACAATGGCGGGGAAGAGGAGGAGCGCGATTTGGAGGCTCAGGGCGGTGGGGGGACTAGCGGTGGGAGAATATGCTTCAAAGATTTGCTTAAGCATCCGGATAGCGGGTTCTCGAGTCGCCGCCATAACTTCAAGCGGCCTCGCCCATGCGAGCCGAGGGCCGCCTTTTGCATGAGCACATCCTCATTGGCCGGGGTTGGGATGAACTCCTCATCCAACTCATTTCCCTCGTAGCCCTAGCTCCATATCCGCCTCTGTTGTTGCCACAACCGCCACCTCCGAAATTAGGCCAAAATTAGGGCTAAAATTAGGGTTCGCATCACTCGTAGAAGGACCCATGTTGAATTTCTTGTCGAAGGTAATTCACTTCGGGCTGAGCTATGCTCAATCTGGTGGGGATCTTGATCCGGAGCCCATTGTCCGATTTGCCGCCATTGGTAGGCTCTGTCACGATTCCATTTTGGTAAAAGCCATGGGTGTTTCTTGAATTCGCGGAGGTGCCGTTGTTTTGAACTTGTAATTGAATTGGGAGCTTCCTAGGAACTCACTGTCCTCGTTATCCTCCTCCTCGTTGTTGAAATTGTACCATGCTTTTTTTAAAAAATTTTTTTGAGAGTCGAAAAAAAGGAAAAAATAGAAAAAAAATGAACAAAAAAAAATTAAAACATGCAATGATGAAAATACCCTTCAAGCCAGACTCTTTTTTGAAATACTATGGCCACTTCAGGCCCTTAATTGAAACATACTATGTCATTTCGAATTCTTATTTGAAACAACATCTATTTAAGGCATTTATTTGAGAAAATAAGAGGATTTCGGGCTTTTTTTTTGAATTTTTTCCATCTATTTATTGACACGTGTCATTTGTTAGAACGATCGACCGTTGAAAAGTTGCGTCATAAAACTCTCGTATCACACCCTCTCTAAACCCATCCGTTCAAAATTCAAACGGTCCCTTCCTCTCTCTAAGCCCATGCGGGATTCCTTGATCTCACATCCCTCGTCTCTCGATCGATCGAAGAAACTGGGTTTGTGGCCCACAGGCCCAGGACGATGTGCTGTACCGACACCTGAGAAACGCTCGTGTTCTGCGCGCTGCTCCGGCTACAGTGGGCGCCGTGGAGGCTGGAGAAGGTGGCGGCCGCGGAAGCGGTGACCACCGAACAGGGACTGGCCAAGTGCGAGCAGACCATCATCGGGAACTGCTTCGTGCGGGGGTGTCGGGTGGCGAGCGGAAGCGCGGTAGGATCGCCCACGAGATGCCGGTGAACCCTAGCCAACGGTACGTACGTGAGAAACTTCAACTGTTTTGGCCTTTTTTCATTCTTGTTATTTTGCTTACGTGAATGTTGATTTCCAGTCAATGAATGATGGTTTGGACTGGTGTGCAAGTGATTTTTTGGCGTCGTACCCGTTTTGCTTGTTCTCAAAGGTCAGTTGGTTTGTTGGCGCAAATAATTCCGATTCTTTTTGCATCGATCGATTATTTTTGTTGCAATTTTAATGGCATTAATCCGGATGAAAGTTATGCATTATCCAGTGTAGTTGATGCGGGTTCCTGGGCATCTGTATATTACTGTGAATTCTGCAATTTTGTGTGGCGGGGGTTTCCATTCTTGGATCGAAATGCTTTGATTGTTCTGTGGATTCCTTGTCTTTTAAATGAGCTATTTTGGCAAATGGGTTGGCATTGACTTGGCACCCCATAGTGAATTTCTCTTTACTTATTTAAAGAAATGTTTCATGAGATCAGTAGTCTTGGGACCAGCTTGTTGCAAAACACTTCCATCTTGTGCCGGTTAACGATTTGGTGGACAGGTACTCACTGTTAAACACTTGAACATAACTCACTTCAATTAGTCTATACTGAAGCTGTACTCTCACAAAATTAAAGTCAACCTCAATATGCTAAGTATTCTAATGAAACATAACATTCATTCTCTTAGCCAGGGGTTTGTAGATTTCCTATATGGGTCTTGTGGGACATAGTAATGGCACATAACACTTATTCTGTGAATAACCTAAAACTTACTTTCGATGGTTCACTTACTAGGGAAATTGTCAAGACCTATGTAGAGATAAAATTTCAAGGTAGACGAAGTAGTTCTAGAGTTGGGAATTCTGTTTTGGGCAGATTGCTATTCCTGTCCAGTACGATACATCAAACGTCAGGGATTCTTAATATTACATTTCTATTTTTTGGAGTTGTTTGAGACAACCAAGTGTTATTGAGGTTTAGGTGATCCAACTAGTCGTACTGCATAGTGTGTGTCTATATAAAATTACCTAGGAGCCTGAAATGAGGGCCTATTAGCTAGTGCAGAGAAATTGGTTACCTTGGTGAATTTTTGTGAGAAAAAGTTTCCAGGTGAGGATCAAATTAGGAAAAATTGAGTGAAATATCTTAATAGGATGCTATTCACCTCCTATGTGAGACAGAGGTCATTCTCATGGGATAGTAAGTGCTACTTTGATATATCTTTGGAAATTGAGGATCGGTTGTTTGGAGAAGTTAGTAAGTTACCTCAGTGTAAGAAATGAGAATAAGTGTGCCGCTTGATGTTGATTTTGTTGAGGCTTGTTTTGCCATTAAATTTTCTCTTGAAGCATGTATGAGCTCCTCCTTGATTCTTCAATAAAATTCGTTAAAAGCTTCAACTGCAGTGTCTTTTGGTAGAGTGACTCATAGTTGAGGGCTCCTGTGGAAGTCAGTTAAGCATTTTGAGGTGGACTCAGAAGTTAATGTTGTTAAAATCTTGATCGCCAGAGAGCCTCAGGATAGCTGTCTCTGCGCTTGAGGGGCTGATCCATGCCTTTGTTTTTCTGGTCACCCCCATACATTAAATTTATAGCTGGGACCTAACAATTTAAGATATACACGAACTTTATTTTGTATATGGCGAAATATGTCTCCATTCTTCGTTATTTAAGCCATTATGTATCTCGTTCTATCTGAGGCAGAATGCTTCGTATCTTAAGTGATGTTGAACAGCTAAAGTTAATAAACAGCTCCGAGGCAGTTCAAGTGTTGTACTGCAATTTAAGCCGTGTAAGATTTTCAGTATTTTAGGAAAGCGTTTGTCATGGAATATTATGCTGTCTATGTTGGCTTGAATTTTCTTCAACTTGCGAGTGCCATGCTATTCTAGCATCATCTGTTACGATATTGGACTATCGGATGGTTGTCTTCTGAAAAAATGTGAACACAGCATTCTAGAAAATTCGAGACCCCCACTAGGGGCACTTACAACTTTACATTTAGATAGACTTAAAATGGAGTTACTGGTTGGATAATATCAGTGAGGCTCATTTTTTAAGTCACGAGGAAGAATTACAGGCTCAAGTTATTTCTAGTTTCTATATTCGCCCAGCGCCGCATAGCTGAAGTGGATATTTCTACTGAGCATGTTGACGAGGAATTAAACATATAGTTATCATATTTTGTATGTAATCTGATATGATCGTCATCTTTTGCACTTTTTAGTTCAGTTTATTCTAGTAAACGAGTGTAGTAAGCAAAAAAATGATCTCTTTGCAGGCACTTTCTGGAGTTGGGGAGGAAATCCAAGAGAGAGCACAAATAACATCTGGTGCCATTTGCACATTCAACCCAAGAACTGGCCAGCTGTTTTTGAAGGTTTGTCATTTGAGTATGTCTTTGGAAATAAGTTTTCTTTATCCATACAGTGGGAGCTTAGTTTACTTACTTTGTACCTGATCATGCAGGTCATTCTGACATGTGGATGGGCTGGGCAGAAGTGTCTTGGTCAGCTGGCCAAGTGGAATGCACCAGAAGTAGTAGCTGCTCTTGCATTCTTTGCCTGTTGTAGGACGGTCAAAGTAGATCATGTTCACTCGAAAGGGGAAACTTGACCTTTGGGAGATTCACATTTTGGATTTCCGCAATGTCGTTAATGAAGTAAGTGAGCTGCCAATACCACTCCGACCTTGCTTGAAAAAGGAAAAACAGAGAAATGTGTCAATGGTTCTGTTTACATACATGATGACTAGCCAAAGAGCATATCATTAATACACTGCTCTCTTGCGTCTCATTTCGATTCTCTATGCTCTTCATGCGAACAATGAGAAGGCTAATTTGTTCCTCGAACCTAATAAGATATTTCTTCTCTGAAATTCATTATGCTTGGCCGTCTCTCGTTCTAATCTTCTTGAGCTCGCTACTCTGCAATTGAATGAGGCCTCCCTCTTCGTGATAAGGGTGGCAAATTATGCCAGAAATGGATTTCATCATTTTTGTGTGCAACGTTAGGGGCAAAAAATGTATGCCTACAGTTTTTCAAGTTGAAGACAATCTTCACCTCTTTCTATTGATGGCATGCATGTGTGATAACACGTCATCTGGATTTTATGTATGCTCCTCATTTAGTTCCTGAAATTGCTGTTGATCTTGCACTCTTTGGCTGGAAATATCAAACAACCTCATCCTCTTCATTTAAGATGGTCATATTTGCCCACAAATGTTTTACGTTTTGCTCTTGTACCTTTGAATTTACCTTACTTCTTTTCCTCCTGCTTTGAGATGAGCAAAAATATACTTTCTTATGTGAAGATTGAACGAGAGTCTTGATTCTCTCTGATTATGCAAAGAAGAACATCAATCTAGGTGCTCATATGTCCTTGGATATGGAGCATTCCTAAAATGCAAGCCTGTGTCTCTGGCCTAGCTGCTAACTTGGTTTTTTTATTTTGAGCAAAAGAAGCAAATCAGCTTACAGCAGTCACAACAGGGACTACCAATGTGCAGCATGGTGAGGAACTAATTGTAACCACAGGTCCTTTCGGAGAAGCTGAATTTGGGTTTAAGACTGGAATGGTATGTGAGGGAAATAGTAGCTAATAAGGTATGTTGCCACTTCATCTTCTCCAAAGACACAAGGTATGTTCCTACTCATCTTCTTGCACGAGGCATTTGCTAACTGTCGTTTTGGATTTTGTCCATTCGAAGGTCAATGTTCTCACATGAGTCTTCTATTTAGTTTCCTTTTTGTGCCCTTTTATTTGCATGACCATATTAGCAAGCTAGACTTAGAGAATTTGCTTGCATTTATACCTGGGTCCAACTGTTTAATAATTCACACATTTGAAAGCATTGTGAATAGCCTTTATGGGGCAAAGGTTTGGCAAGAAACAAAAAGCATTATCTATTCACAGCTTTGTTTTCAAAAGCTCATGATACGTATTATATCGAGTCTTTACACAATCACCACTAAGAAAAATGGCTTTACCTGTGATTGTTTGTCAAGTTATGACTAAATGCCTCATGAAAAATTCATCTGAAAAGTTGAACTTAGTGGATATAGCAGGGACACCAAAAAGTGCTAAATGAATGGTGCTGAAATGACGATGAAAAAAGAGAACGTAACAATTTTATTGATAAAACTCCATATAGATATACATAATAAACCCTAGATAATCCAAAGACCATTCTATCCTTATTATATCTCCAACACTCCCCCTCAAGCTGAAGCATAAATATCAATTATGCTTAGCTTGTTACAAATATATCATATTTTCTCATTACCTAGAGGTTTAGTAAAAATATCTACAAGTTGTTCACCGGTCCCAATATAACTAGGAAGAATCATTCCACTCTGGAGCTTCTCTCGAATAAAATGACAGTCAATCTCAATGTGTTTTGTTCTCTCATGAAACACAGGATTGGAAGTGTTATCCATAAAAGAGCACGTAGTTTATTTCTGAGATGAAAAAGGAGTACTTATAAGTTAAGCCTAGTACAATTACACATATATAACCCCAACTTGCTAATATTCTAAACTAATAACCCAACACTCCCCTTCAAGTTGGAGCGTACATATCCAAAGAATGACAAATATATGAAACTCATCCACGTCGAAAAGGCATTGTGAAAATGTCGACTAGTTGCTATTCAAAACATGTGTGCACCAACCGCATGTCTCCACAGTTCACCTTTTCCCGAACAAAATAACAGTCCACCTCTATATGCTTCGTTCGCTCATGAAACACTAGATTGCTGGCAATATGAATAGCAGACTGATTATCACAATAGAGAGTAGATGATCCGGTTCATAAGCGGTCCAATCTCAACTAACAACGTACGAACCCATTGAAGTTCACCTATAACATTAGCCATTGCACGATACTTGGCCTCTACACGTAACCGAGAAATAACAGATCGCTTCTTACTTTTCCACGACACAAGATTACCATCAAGGAAGACATAGTATCCTGAAGTAGACCGGCGATCCATAGGGAAACCAGCCCAATCAGCATTAGAATATTCAGTCACCTCTAAAGACTTAGGGTTAGAATAACCAGCTATACGAAGATGACCCTAATTACGGAACACAAGTCCTTGACTTGGAGCACCCTTCAAATCTCGAATAATTTGTAAAGTCGCTTGCCAATGAGTAGTACTAGGAGAGCTCGTAAATTGACTCACCATACTAATGACAAACGAAATATCCAGGGAGTAATGGGAAGATAATTTAACTTGCCGCCTACAAATCGACGATGCTTCTACGGATCATGAAGAAGTTCTTCGTGTTCATAATCAAGCCTCACTCCAGGGTTCATAGTTGTATCACCAGGCTTAGCATCATGTAAGCCAATCTCCTTAAAGATGTCAAGAGTATACTTTCTCCGGGAGTGAGCAATACTTCCATTAGGATAGGCAATTTTGATGCCAAGAAAATATCGAAGATGTCTTAAGTCTTTAGTGTTGAACTCCTTTTGTAGAAACTGCTCAAGTCGTATACCTTCAACATCACTTTACGTGACAATGATATTATCGGTATAGACAACAAGAATAACATATCTTTCGGTGCATGCCAAAAGTGATAACCGCATCACTATAACGACTAAACCAAGCACGAGGAGATTGCTTAAGTCCATAAAGAGCTTTTTTTCAACCTACACACCTGCCCCGAGCAATAAAACTTGGTGGTTGCTCAATATGTACTTCCTCGTGAAGATCATCATCATGAAGAAATGCATTTTTTACATCAAGCGGGTGAAGAGTCCATTGAGACCGACCAGCTAAGGAAATAACAATACGAATAGAAGGAATTTTGGCTACGGGAGAAAAAGTCTCATCATATGATGTTTGACAACAAAGACCAAGCGACAACCCATCAATTGTTTATTAGCCGGCAATGGAACCAGCTCCCAAGTCTTATGCAGCCAACTCCCGCATAGCACGAGCCCAACCTGGATGGGCTAAAGCTTCCCGCACACTAGGCAATGATACGGATGCAAAGGATGATACAAAATGAGAAAGAGGATACCGAGGCCTTGTACGGCGAGCAATAGGAGAACCGACATGAGATGGTGGAAGAGGATCGGAAGCCTGGATAGGAGGTGGTGGTGGAACGCTTGCTGGTGGAGGTGGACGACCCCAAATAGGGCGAGGACCATGTGCATAGACTTGAAGAGGAGGTGGTGCTGGTGATCCTACATTCGGTGGACCATCATTAGAAGTAACAAGCGGTGGCGCCTAAGAATGATCATCACAAAAAAATGCTCGATCGTCAAAGAAAGTCACATTAGCAGAAATATAATCCTGACGACGAGTAGGGCTATATAATGGACATACCCTTTTTGAGAACGAGAGTAACCCATGAATATACATTTTTCAGCACAAGGTGACAATTTATCTAATCCATGAGACAAAGAACGAACAAAACAGATACATCCAAAAATATGAGGAGGACAGGACCACAAAGGGCGATCGGGATGAAGAACAGCATAAGAAATAGATCCTTTCAACATGGATGACGGAAGACGATTAATAAGATGACATGCTGTAAGAAGAGCATAGCTCTAGAAGGACTTTGGCATATCGGTGTGAATAAGCGGACAACGCGCAACATTTAACAAATGACGGTTCTTACATTTAGCAACTGGATTTTGTTGTGGAGTGTGAGCACAAGAACTTATTCAACAAAATGGAATGAAGGTAGAAGAAGAGAAGTATTCACGAGCATTGTCTGTACGCAAACACTTAACAAAATAATCATACCGAGTACGAACTTCATTATAAAACTGGCAAAAATAATGAAAAACTTTAGTACGATCTTTTATTAAATATAACCAAGTTCTACGAGTACAATCATCAATAAATGTAACAAAATAACGAAGACCAAATGAAAACTCTCGGCTAGGACCCCACACATCTAAGTGAACTAACTCGAATGGTTGGGAAGCACGACTCAAAACATGAGGGGAAAAGACAAAATGGTGTTTATCCAATTGACACATTTCATAATTAAACCGAAGGCCTAATCTAGACACAAAAGGAAAACGTCGGAGTACATCCGCTAATGGGTGACCAAGGCGACGATGTAATCGATAAGGATCATTCACGGCTTTATTTTGAACTGGTGTAGTAGCAGCAATAATTTCGGTGTCCAGGATGTTCAATCCACCAATTTCACGTCCACCACCTATTCGGCGTCTAGTCTTCCAATCCCGAAGAATACACGAAGACGAAGAAAAGATAATATTGCAGTCAAGATCATGAGTAATAGAACCGATAGTTAATAGATTGTTAGGAAATCGTGAAATATGATAAGCAGAAGGTAAGGAGATAGAGGAACTCAATGATACAAAACTTGTACCGGTTATTTTGGATTGAGAACCATCTACTAAAGTTCTTGACATAGAAGGAACAAGCGAGGTGGATGTGAGAAGATGAGGATCACCGGTCATATGATGATTGGCACGCGAATCAATAACCCAAGGACGAGGAGTAGTCATCTTGGGACGGTAGGATCATTGTGTTGTGCTAAAATAGTAGTGGGACTAGAGACAACATCATTGGCACTCTGTCGTGCTTTGACCAACTCATCATTTTCTGTACGAGTCAAGTTTGCTGTGCACGAGTCAAGTTTTCTGTATCTTGTCCAGAAGAGGATCCAGGTGAAGGAGTCCAAGGCTCGGTATTAAGAGAGGCATGTAAACCCCATAGCTCGGGATGGAGGTCATAATAATAATCGATAGTATGGCTAGACGGCTAGCAATGAGTACAAAAATGGTTGCCTCGACCACCACCTCTAACTCCTCGGGAAGCATTATTACCAATACCACGAACAATACCTCAACCCCGAAAACCACGACTACGACCACGGTAAGAGCTGTTAGAATTCCAATGTCCACGACCACTAATACGATCAAGAGTCCCTTGACCTCCACAAGCCACCATAGTATTGTTGTTTGACATTCTTGAAGTCTTTGGACCGGGGTATAACGAGCAGCTCGAGAATATACTTCTTCAATGGAAGGGAGAGTGTTTTGAAAAGTAATCTGTTGATGAAGAGCACTATGATTCGGACCAAGACCGTAGAGAAATAGCACGATTATCATCTCCGCTTCTCGTTTCTGCATCCGAGTAATCGTGACAGCAAGTGGAAAATAAGACTTGAATTGTTGGTACAAAGATGCAAAATGAGCATATTACTCTGCCAACCCAAGATCACCAATTTTGTTTTCAAATAAAGCTTCCCTCATATCACAAACTTGACTCATATTATTTTGTCTAGAATATAGTAAAGCGCACTTAGTCCATACCTTACAGGCTATTGCAATATCCATGCAAAAATGGCTAGTAGATTCAGCCGTACTTCCCCATAATAGTGTACGTAGAGTAGCATAAACAAATTTCCATTCTTCTAGACTAGTGGAATCTTCAATTGGTTCTTCTTCAAGCCATTTAGACCGACGATTAGCATAAATAAAGGTTGAAAGGGCCATCGACCAAGAAGGATAATCGGTATCATCTAACTTGAGCGAGGTATTGTGTAAACTTGTCATACTATGATAGGGACCAAAAGATCCCGAACTCGAAGAAACACTAGGGGGAAGTAACCCGAAACACTAGATGGAGAACTTGATGAGCCGGTAGCCATCTCCACAAATAACACAGACCACTTACCATATCACTTCTTCGAGTATCCACAAATTCGGTATTCACACATGTCACTTCCAAATTCAGAACACCACCACTATTTAGCCGCATATCGACAACAAATCTGCAACACACCACCTACCAACGACAAGTCAAAACAACAGCACTACTCAACCCCACATTCTAATAGCTACAATCAACAACACCCATTCACAACAACAATCAATACCACAAAGTCTATTATCATCAGTTGCACAAATTCACCACTACTCAACCCACATTCTAACATCTACAATCAACAACACCCATTCACAGCAACAATCAATACCACAAAGTCTATTGTCATCAGTTGCACAAATTCACGGAACACCTAAATATCACTTCCAGCAGCCAAATATCACTTCAGCACGACCCTAAGCCTTAGAGACTCCCCTGATAACACAGATTTTTGGGTATCAACACATCAGAATACATGAGAGATCCGAGGCGAGTAAATTACTATCCGACAACACCGATTTTTGACCTAGATGAGTTTCGGCAACGACAGGTTAGGCTCGCCGAAGGTGGGCAACCCTGGATTGAGGTCGTCGGAAGTGCGTTGGAGACGGACGACCTTGGATCAAGGTCACCGGAGGTGGGTGACCTTTGATTGAAGTTGCCGGGGCACGGGCGATGCCGGATTTGCGATTTTCGGTCCCGAGCGACACTTGGCTGAGGTCGCCGGGGCTAGGGGACCCTGGATTTGGGGTCGCCAGTGCTGGATGTCGCTGGACTGAGGTCGCGGAACTTGGGTGACGCCGAACCGAGGTTGCCGATGAGATCTCTAGTGGTGGCAGGTTGGTCGGCGGTGGTGGCTAGGGTTTGTTGATGATAAGTGTTAATTTTTAGGGTTTAGGTTTTAATTTTAGCTCTGATACCATATTATCGATAAAAAAACACTTAGTTTATTTTTGAAATGAAAAAGGTGTACTTAAAGCCTAGTACAATTACATATATAATCCCAACTTGCTAATGTTCTAAACTAATAAACCCAACAGGAAGCTATATGTATTGCTGCCTTGTTATCACACCATAGAACCATAGAAGCCGACGCTTTAAAGCTTAATCCAGTCGGGAGTTGCTGAATCCATAATAATTCATAAGTCACTCGTGCCATGGCTCTATATTCTGACTCCACCTTGGAACAGGCGACCACACTCTGTTTCTTGCTCTTCCACGACATTAGATTTCCTCCAACCAAGGTATAATAGCCAGCAGTTGATCTTCTATCATTTGGAGATCTTGCCTAATGAATAGCAGGGAATCCTTCGACTTTATTATGACCATGATTTTGAAAGGCAATGTCCGGTCGAGTAACCGTGAGATAATTCAGCTTACCCTCCCGTTTTCCATATCTCTCGGGAATATCAAGAATTTCTCCTCTATCAACTACCGGTTTAACTCCTTGTTCCATAGGTGAATCAAGAGGCTTTAACCCCAACATACCTGTCTCGGTGAGCAAATCTAGGGTATACTTCCGTTGTGACAAGACGGTAACTTTCTTTGACTGTGCCACCTCAATTCCTAGGAAATACTTCAACTTTCCTAAGTCCTAGGTTTGAAACCGTTTCTGGAGATAGAGTTTTAATTCAGCTATACTAGTCAAGGCATCTCCTATAATGATAATATCATTAACATACACATTCAAGAATAGCTTGCCTCTCCCCGACTATTTATAAAAGAAAGAATGATGATTTTCACATCTAGACAATTCAAATAAGAGTAAAACTTTATAGAATCTTCCAAATCATGCTCGTGGAGATTGCTTCTAACCATACAAGGACTTCTTGAACTTGTAAACCTATCCACCCAACTCCCCCTGAGCAACAAATCTGGGAGGTTGCTCTTTATACATCTTCTCATTAAGAGTACCATGCAAGAAAGCATTCTTTACATCAAGCTGAAATAAGGACCAGTTATATGGGGCAGCAAGAGAGATCAAAATACGAACAGATGTAAGTTTTAGCAACAGGAGAAAAAGCGTCTAGATAGTCAACCCCATACACCTGAGCATACTATACCCTTTTGCAACAAGTCCTGCTTTCGGGCGAGCAAGAGAACCATCGGGATTAACTTTCATAGTATACACCCATCGACAACCAATAGCGGTTTTGCTTGACGAAAGAAGTACCAAGTCCCAAGTTTCATTAATCTGTAATGCTTTTAATTCTTCTTCCATAACCGTCCTCTAGCCAGGGCTTTGTCATGCCTCAACTACAAACTTGGGGATAGGATATTGATCAACGGTGGATAGAAAGGATCGAAAAGAAGAAGACACGGAAGTGTGTGAGACAAAGTTTGCAATAGAGTGTTGAGTGCGAGCACGTATACCTTTACGATGAGCAATAGGAAGATCAAGATTAGATATTACTTGAGGATCAGCTAAAGGTTGATCTAGGGCTGAAGATGATGTAGTAGTGATGGGAGGATGGGGGGGGGTGTTTAGTGGTTGCTTGAGAACATTGCGTATAAACCTTGAGAGGAGGAGATTCTTACACGGACATTGGTGAGATAGTTGAAGCAGGTGACCGAATAATAGTCACATGTAAATATTCATCCATCTCAAAACAGTGGTTGGAATTTCATGATTAGGAGTAAACTCAAAGAAAGAAACATCAGCATTTATTAAGTATTTCCTCAAGTTGGGGAATAGCAACAATAGCCTTTTTGAGTACGAGAACAACCCAAAAACATACATTTAATTGCCATGGGATCAAGTTTTGATATTTCAAGTCGATCACGAATAAAATAGACACAATCAAAAGTACGGGGTGGTAAGGCAAAGAAAAGCTGATTGGGAAACAAAGTGAAGAAATGAATACCTCTTTATAAAACAGAAGAAGGCATATGATTAATAAGATAGCATGCAGTAAGAACAATATTAGACCAAAATGTTTTAGGATCCTTCATCTCAAATAACATGGACTTGGTGACTTCCAATAATTGGCTATTCTTCCTTTCAGCTACACCATTTTGTTGAGGTGCATAAGGAAAAGAAGATTCATGAATCACACCACATTGAGTCGTAAGTCAGAAAAAGGTGTAGAAAAGTACTCGTTAGTGTTATCAAAACGTAAAACTTTGACGGTATAAAGAGATAAAGGCTCGAAATATTGAAAATGTTAGAAATAAAAAGGGTAGAATGATCTTTGGGTATCTACGGTTTATTATGTGCATACATATTGTGTTTTATCAATAAAGAAGTAAAATTTTGTCTCTCTTTACATGGTATTAGAGCCACCACCACTGTAAAACCCAAACCCTAGATCTAACGTCTACAACAACCCGTCAAGACCGCCGTAAATCTCGCCGGCAACCCTAGATTTGGTGACCTTCGCCCGAGCCTAGGCCCGGCGACCCCAAGGTCGGCGTCGCCTAGGTCCGGTGACTCCGGATCCGGCGACCTCGGGCCGGCGTCGCTCGGGGCCGGCGACCTCTAGGCTGGCGTTGCCTAGGGCCGACGATCCCTAAGCCGGCATCCCAAAGCTTCGGCATCCCCTTCTTGAACCGCTTGCGGTTTGCGGCTTGCTGGACTCGTGAGGACCAAGACGCCAAAGTGGATTGAAGTGGTTGAGTGAAGTTCTTCGTGAGATGTGTGGCTTGTGGATGGATTATCAACAAGATTAGGCATCTTGAGAAGTGATAGGGAATTATCCGTTAAGCGATTACATCTCGACTTCAATAGGCTTTAATTTTTCGATGGTGTACTATTGAATTTGGTGTGAATGATAGTCAATTTCTGAATGAATTTAATGTGGCTGCTTGGATAGAAATTTGGTGCTTTTTTTGGCTTATTTGGTGCTATTTTTGACTAATTTTGGCACTAGTTTTGATTGATTTGGTGCTAGTTGTGGTGAATTTGGTGCTGGTTGTAGTGTTAGAAAGGGAATCGAATTTGGTAGTGCTGGCTTTGACTGAATTTGATGTTACGTGGTGTCAAAAGTGCAAATTATGTGTTTTGAATGTGGAGTTGATCAAGTGTTAATCAATTAGAATGGTCGATCTTGAGAAGAGTGGTACTGTGACGATTGAGGTAATTTCCTCTTCTTCTTTTTTCCTCGAATTATTGATAAGAAGCTTGAGGGTATTTCAACTTTTAACAATGAAAGAAGATTGTTAAGTTCGTTTTAATGGATAGAAATCAGCATATACACTTGACTGGAACTAAACCCGCCGATGATGCAAATTGGGATGTTGATGCACGTCTTATGGGTCGGCTTTTGAACTCAATGGAGAGTAATATTGTAGACTTGGTAGCTCATATTGATATAGTCAAGGATTTGTGGGAGTATTTAGATGTACTGTATTCTAGCTAAAACAATATTTTTAGGATATATCAACTATCATAGGAGTTTTACCGATTCGAGAGCATGGGACGTTCCATTGATGAGCGAAATACTGATTTTAATAGAATGTATGAAGAGTTGAATGCTCTTCATCCTATTTCTTCTAATGCTGAACAATTGCGACTTCACAGAGAACAATTTGCTGTAATGAATTTTCTAGGAGGTTTTGGTCCAACCTATGATGCTGTTGGGTCTCGGATTCTTGGATGAGAGACTATTGCATCACTTAGGGATACATCATATGCTTGTGTTCATCGGCTATACCGTGGTTTTTCTCAGAGCACCACGGCAGTAGGCGATAGTTCAACTCTTGTTTCTGGATATCGAACTAGTGGAGGTAGGGGTGATGAAGGAAATCGTGGACGATATAATGGTCATGGTGGTCGAAGCATAGGAATAGGAAGAGGCCATGGACAAAGATAGGTTTATGGATCGCCCCAAACTTCTACTGAGAGCTCGGGGGATATTCAAACTTGTCATTATTGTGGAAAACCTAATCATGTTCGGAAATTTTGCTACAAGTTCGTAAGCCGGGATAACAGCAAGAGTTTGAAAATGCTGCATCTGGCATTGACTCATTTGTCTCTACCACGGTCTTCCCAAGGAAATGTAGTGGTTATTTCTGATGAGGAATTTGCACGGTACAACAAGTATTATATTTCACAACCTACTTCTTTCTTTGTTACTCTAGTCCAGCATGGTAATGCCACTGTATTCATTTCATCTAGTTCTCGTCCTTGGGTCATTGATTCGGGGGCATCCGATTATCTGTCATGTCTTTCGTGTATATTTTCCTCTCATACTTCATCATCATCCACTGTTACTTTAGCTAAGGGTTCATCTTCTTAAGTTAAGAGAGTTGGTATAGTTCATCCAATCCCTTCTTTATCATTATCCTTAGTACCATGTCTATTAGTAAATTAACCAAACACTTTTAGTGTTCAATGACTTTTTACCTCGACTATTGTATTTTTTAGGATCCGGCTATGAAGAAGACGATTGGTAGAGGATGAGAGACGCCGGGGGGAAGGGGGGGAGCAGTATGTACTTGAAGAAGGCTCTAGGGAAAGGAATTGTTTATCAAAATCATGGTCATAGTAGAGTTGAAGGATTCTTTGATGTTGATTATGCGGATCTCCAAATGACCCAAGGATTCTTTGGTTGGAGGAAATCTAGTGTTATGGAAGAGTAAAAAATAGTGTTGTTGCCCGTTCTAGCGCAGAGTCGAAGCTGTTGAAGAATCGGGAGATCGGGAAATCGGGAGAAAATCTTTGGATATGGTTTCTTTTGTTTCCATTTATTTTATTTTCTTTATTTATGAATCCTTAAGATTAGGAAGTAGGAAATCTTTTCCTCTCCTACCTTTATTTCCTTTCTTTAGCATAGTTATCCTAGACTCTATTTATGTGTAATGTTCTCTATAACATTATGACAATAAAAAATAGAAGAAACTACTTTTCTTCTTTGAAATCAACATGGTATCGGAGCGGACGTTTTGAATCCAGCTCCTACTATGGTGAAAACTGCGATAACCAGAGCTCGTAAGGACACCGATTCGGGTGTCATGCCGTAGAAAATTTCAATTGATTTGTCTGGACAATCGAGCAATAGTGGAGAGCAATTCTCCCGGAACTCCAGCCTGCTATTAACGGTTCACTGATTGAATGGCCGAAATTATTTGGAGTGGGCTCAATCTGTGAAACTAGCAATCGATGGCAGAGGGAAGCTTGGCTACTTGACAAGAGAGGAAAAAGAACCAGAAAAAAGCGATTCGAGATGGAAGGCCCGGAGATCGGAGAACTCCTTAGTGATTGCCTAGCCGATCGGTTCTATGGAGCTAGCAATTGGAAAACGGCATCTATTCCTTCGGACCGCTAAAGACGTGTGGGACGTCGTGAGAGAAACATATTCTGATTTGGAGAACTCTTCCCGGATCTTTGAATTGAAGACAAAGTTATGGCAATCAAGGCAAGGAGATCATGGTCACTGTTTACTTCAATGAAATGGTGACCTTATGGCGAGAATTAGATCAATGCTATGATGATACATGGGAAAGTTCGGCTGATTGCAAGAGACAAATGAAGAGAGGAGAATGATAGAGTATAAATGTTTCTAGCATGCCTTAGCCGAAGCTTGGATGAGGTGAGAGGCACAATCCTTGGTCAGAAACCTTTGCCATCCATCCGCAAGGTTTTCTCCGAAGTTAGGAGGGAGGAATCTCGGAGGCGAATCATGCTACGTGATTCGGAAACAAATGATATATTCGAGAATTCTGCACTTGTAGCTCGGGGGCTTGACACCGAAGAAGAGAAGAGGAAGAAACCATGGTGTGAACATTGCAAGAAAGCATGGCATACCAAAGAAATCTGCTGGAAAATTCATGGCGAACCGCAGAATTGGAAAAAAGAAGGTTGGAAGAGAAGGAGCAATAGTGATGGTCGTGTGTTCCAAGGGACAAATGAGGAAGAGCAAATCAAGTCTGATTCAGTTCCATTCACAAAGGAGCGATTAGAGCACCCGTACAAACTCCTTCAATCTCCACAACCTTCTTTAAATCCTTCTTGTTTTCTAGCCCATCAAGGTATTCATTTCCCTCTTGCTTTCCTCATAGAAAATCCACACCAAAATACTCCATGGATTCTTGATTCGGGAGCAACCGATCATATGACAGGTTGCTCAAAACTCTTTTCCACCTATAATCCGTGTGCGGGAAATAAAAAAATCACAATTGCAAATGGTTCTCTTTCGGCTATAGCTGGATTGGGATCCATCAAGCTCTCCCTTGCCCTCACGCTTCATAATGTCCTTCATGTTCCAAAGCTATCTTGTAACTCGCTATCCATTAGTAAAATAACCTCCGATCAAAAGTGTTAAGCTAATTTTTTCTCATCTCATTGTGAGTTTCGGGACTTGACCACGGGGAGGACGATTGGCAGTGCTAGAGAGAGCGGAAGACTCTATTTCTTTGAAGATGGAACAAGCTCAAGTAGACAATTTCATATTAGCTGTTTCGAATCATTTACTATTTGCAAGGATGATATTATGTTATGGCATTATAGGCTAGGTCATCCGAATTTTCAATATTTGAAGTTCTTGTTCCCAAAGTTGTTCTTGAATAAAAGTCCATCTTCATTTCGGTGTGAATTCTGTGAATTGGCCAAACATCATCGAACCAATTTTCCCTCTCAAACCTACAAGTTGTCAAAACCATTCTCATTAATTCATAGTGATGTTTGGGGTCCATCTCGAATTCCTACGCCCTCCGGAAAGAAATGGTTTGTTACATTCATTGATGATCATACGAGAGTGAGTTGGGTGTACTTGTTAAAAGAAAAATCTGACGTATAGTCTGTTTTCAAAAATTTTTACACCATGATACAAACACAATTTCAAGTACAAATTCAGATTATCGGGAGTGACAATGGGAGAGAATATTTCATTAAAATTTTGGGACAGTTTTTCTCGGAAAATGGAATTGTGTATCAAAGTTCTTGTCCCGACACTCCTCAACAAAATCGGGTGGCAGAGAGGTAGAATAAACACCTTTTAGAAGTAACTAGAACTCTACTCTTCACAATTAAAGTTCCCACATACCTATAGGGTGAAGTCCTTCTTACATCCACATATCTTATCACATGAAAGCCTTCTAGAGTGTTAAAGTTTCAAACACCCCCGAGAGTCCTTTAGAAGAACTACCCAACCTCTAGACTTACTACATCCTTACCCTTAAAACTATTTCGATGTACCTCCTTTGTCCACATCCTTGATAGAAATCGGGGCAAACTTGATCCTCGAGCAAAAAGATGTGTGTTTGTTGGTTATGCACCTAACCAAAAAGGCTATAAATTCTTTGACCCGATCTCCCAAAAAATGTTTGTTACCCTGGATGTCACCTTTTTCGAATTAACGTCTCTTTTTGGAGCTCATCTTCATGGGGGAAAGAAAGTGCAGATTCGCACAACACCATCATAGAGTCTTTTCATCTTGCAAAACCTGAAAATCCTCTTCCCGTAACTCTTATACCTGATTTTGAACCATGTTTTTAAAATAATGAAAGTTCGGGCCCACCTATTTTGGCATCTCATCCTACTTGTGAGCATAACGGGTGCGAAACTAGTACCAAGAATACCGAGCTCCCATCCTATGCTCAAGTCTACACAAGAAGAAACAAACCTCAAAGAAATGAGTCTTCTACTCCCTTAACGTGCCATGAGTCCGAACCAGGACTCGACCCGAACTCCATGCAATCATCGGGTAATGTTCCAACTCAATCTATCCAACCCGAGCATAGTAAAAAAAATGAGTCTACTGATGAACTTAACATGCCTATTGCTATTTGAAAAGGAGTTAGGTCTTGTACCAAACATCATATGTCTCATTATGCGTCTTACAAAAACCTCTTACTCAATTTTCGTGCCTTTACCTCAACCTTGTCTTGTGTGGACATTCCAAAAACCGTGCGGGATGCCCTACGAGTTCCTAAATGGAAGGAAGCAATTCTTGAGGAGATGAAAGCTCTAGAAAAAAATGGAACATGGGATGTGGTGGATCTACCCAAGGGAAAGTCCACGGTTGGATGCAAATGGGTATTCACAACCAAGCATAGGGCTGATAGGTCCCTTGAAAGGTGTAAAGCTCGGTTGGTTGCCAAAGGATGCACGCAGACTTATGGCATCGATTACTTTAAGACCTTCGCTCCAATTGCAAAGCTAAACACTATCAGAATGCTCCTATCGCTTGTAGCCAATCTTGATTGGCCTTTGCAGCAACTAGATGTGAAGAATGCATTTCTGAATGGAGATTTGGAGGAAGAAGTATACATGGATTTTCCCCTAGGCTTTGATGGAAAGTTTGGATCAAAGGTTTGTAAATTGAAGAAGTCGTTATATGGAGTGAAACGGTCACCACGGGCCCGATTTCGGAAGTTCACTCGATCTGTGAAGAAACAAGGGTATGTTCAAGGACAAGCTGATCATACCATGTTTGTAAAGCATTCTCGTGATGGGAAGGTTGCAATTTTGATATTGTACGTTGATGGCATCATTCTCACCGAGAATAATATTATCGAGATGAACAGGTTGAAAGAAAGTCTTACTTCTGAATTTGAGATCAAGGACTTGGGAACTCTAAGGTATTTCCTTGGAATGGAGGTGGCTCAATCAAAAAAAGGAATTGTAGTTTCACAAAAGAAATATGTCCTGGATCTTCTAAAGGAGATTGGAATGAGCGGGCGTAGACCGGCGGATACTCCAATAGATCCAAATCAGAAGCTTGGAGATGACAAAGATGAGTTTCTTGTTGATACATCGAGATACCAGAAGCTTGTAAGAAAATTGATCTATTTATCGCATACTCGGCCGGATATTGGCTTTGCTGTGAGTATGGTAAGCCAATTTATGCGTTCTCCCTATGAAGGACATCTTGAGGCTGTGTATAGGATCTTGAGATACCTAAAGAGCACACCTGGAAAAGGATTGCTATTCAAAAAGTCTACTCAATAGGAAATTGAAGCATACACGGATGCAGACCGGGCGGGGTCAATTAGCGATAGAAGGTCGACTTTAGGATATTGTACATATGTCCGGGGGAACTTGGTTACTTGGCGAAGTAAGAAGCAAAATGTGGTGGCACGAAGCGGTGCGGAAGTAGAGTACCGAGCAATGGCCCATGGAATGCGTGAGATGTTGTGGCTAATACGAGTACTAGAAGAATTTCGAGTGCCAGTGAAAATGCCTATGAAGCTATACTGTGACAACAAGGCTGCAATAAACATTTCACATAATCCAGTGCAACATGACAGAACTAAGCATGTTGAGATCGATACACTTTATCAAGGAGAAGATTGATGCGGGAGCTATTTGTATGCCATTTGTGCCAACAACGCAACAAATAGCCGACATTCTTACGAAGGGATTATTCGTACCTAACTTCGAGTCTCTCATCAACAAGTTGGGCATGATAGATATTTATGCACCAACTTGAGGGGGGTGTTGAAAAATCAAGAGAAGATCTCGGGAAATCGGGAAAAAATCTTAGGATATGGTTTCTTTTGTTTCCATTTGTTTTATTTTTATTTATTTATGAATCCTTAAGATTAGGAAGTAGGAAATCTTTTCCTTTTCTGCCTTTATTTCCTTTCTTTAGCATAGTTGTCCTAGACTCTATTTATGTGTAACATTTTACGTAACATTGTGACAATAAAAAAAAGAAGAAACTACTTTTCTTCTTTGAAATCAACAAGAACATAGAGCTATGGCACAAGTGACATGTGAATTAATGTGGATTCGGTAGCTCCTGAGCGAATTAAGCTTTAAAGCTTCGACTCCTATGTTTTTATGGTGTGATAACAAGGCAGCAATACATATAACTTCCAATGCTGTGTTTCATGAGAAAACAAAATACATTGAAGTTGATTGTCATTTTATTCGAGAGGAGCTCCAGAGTGAAATGATCCTTCCTAGTTATATTTGGACCGGTGAGCAACTTGTAGATATTTTTACTAAACCTCCGGGTAATGGGAGAATAGGATATATTTGCAACAAGTTGGGCATGATTGATATTTATGCTCCAACTTGAAAGGGAGTTTATTATGTGTATATATATTGAGTTTTATCAATAAAGAAGTAGAATTTTCTCTCTTTACAGAAAACAATTCCAACGACCTTTCATTAAATATAACCAGGTAATCGTGGAATAATAATAAAAAAAAATAACAAAGTATCTAAAATCCAAATTGAAAACCAAACGACAAGAACCCCAAATATCCGAATGAACAAATGAAAAAGGAGACGCCGCTGTTTTATTGACTCGAGTTGGGTAACCGACAAGATGCAATTTTTCAAGTTGGCATGATTCACATTCTAAACTAGAAAGAGATTGTGAGCTAGAATCCAATTTCTGAAGACTTTATAGCAAAGGACATCCAAGACGACAACGAATCTGATGTAGAGCAGCAATACTGGGGCAAACAATGGGAGCATCTTCAATCACATATAGCCCCCTAGTTTCTCGTCCCTCAACCAATTGTCTTCTTCATAGCTAGATCGTGAAAAATACAAGAATCGAGGTAAAAAGTCACCGAACACCGAAAGTGTTTGGTTAAGCTACTAATAGACATGAGATTGAATGGAAATTTTGGAATGTAAAGTGCTGAAGATAATGATAAAGAAGGGGTTAGATGAACTGTGTAAACTTCCTAAACTTGAGAAGATGAACCATTAGCTAAAGTAACAGTGGATGATGAAGAAGTAAGAGGAAAATATACCTAAAAGACCCGACATATGATTGGATGCTCCCGAATCAATGACCCAAGGGCGAAAACTAGCTGAAATGCATGCGGTGGCATTACCTATTTGGACTAGAGTAGCAGTGGAAGAAGAAGGGTGTGAAATCTGAGATTAGTTGTACCGATCATATTCCTCATCGGATATAATCATTACATTGCCTTGGGAAGACTATGGTAGGGACAGAGAGTAAGTGTCGGATGCAACATTTGCAAATTGTTGTTGTTGTCTTGGTCTACCATGTAATTTGTAACAAATTTCTGAATATGGCCAGGTTTTCCACAAAAATGACAAGTTCGAATAGTCCCCGAGCTCTCGGTAGAAGTTTGGGACTGTCCATAAAGCTATCCTTGGCCTCTTCCTATTCCCGTGCTTCGACCACCACAGCCACTACAACCATTATATACTCCACGATTTCCTTCATCACCCCTACCTCCAGTTCGGCATTGAGAGACGAGCTAAACTATCAAATACTAGCTATGGTGCTACGAGATACTCAAAGAACTTGAGCATATATATCCCTAAATGATGTAATATTCTCTTCTCCGGGAATCTGAGACCAAACAACATCATAGGCGGGACTAAGACCTTTAGAAAATTCATTATAGCCAACTGTTTTCTTTGAAATCGTATTCGTTCAGCATTAGAATAAATAGGAAGAAGAGCATTCAACTCTTCATACATTCTATTAATATCAGCAAAGTATTGATCAATGGAACGACCCTTGATCTCGGATCGGTGAAACTCCTATGATAGTTCATATATCCTCCACGATTTCCTTCATCACCCCTATCTCCAATTCGGCATTGAGAGACGAGATGAGCTATCAACTACAGCTATGGTGCTTTGAGATACTCGAAGAACTCGAGCATATGTATCCCTAAATGATGCAATATTCTCTTCTCCAAGAATCTGAGACCGAACAACAAGGACTAAGACCTTTAGAAAATTCATTACACCCATTTGTTCTCTTTGAAGTCGCATTTGTTCAGCATTAGAAGAAATAGGAAGAAGAGCATTCAATTCTTCATACATTCTATTAAAATCAGCAAAGTATTGATCAATGGAACGCCTATTGATCTCGGATCGGTGAAATTCCTATGATAGTTCATATATCCTGGAAATATTGTTCTGGCGCGAATACAATACATCTAAATACTCCCACAATTCCTTGACTATATCAATATGCGTTACCAAGTCTACAATATTACTCTCCAAAAAGTTCAAAAACTGACCCATAAGACGTGCATCAATAACATTCCAATTTGCATCATTAGAAAGTTTAGTTCCGATCAAGTGTGTATGTTGATTTCCACCCGTCAAAACGAACTTAACAATCTTCTTCCATTGCTGAAAGCTGATAATGCCCTCAAGCTTCTTATCGGTAATTCGGGAAAATGAAGAAGAAATTACCTCGATCGTCACAGTATCACTCTTCTCGGGATCAGCCATTATAATTGATGACCACTTAAATTAACTCCAACAACTCAATAACATCACGAAATCAGCAAATTGCCCACAAAATGTCACAACCACAAAATGCGTCAAAATATCACAGCCCGAGAAGCCACAATCCACAAATTCCACAAAAAATTTTACCTATTCAGTTGTGCATCACAGCACCAAAATTAGCCAAAAAAAGCACCAAATTAGCCAAAAACAGCACCAAATTTTGATCCTCGAAGCCACATTAACAAAAGGCCACAAATAGAAGCCAGTAGACATCTCCACGAACTACCACAACCTCTAATCACTAGAAAGTTCACTTCAAAGTATCACATGTGGGTCTCAATCATCACCCATCGACAACAAAGAGAACCCGGCATCTAATACAGCAAATTCAGCACATTTACGAGAGAATTTTACCACCACAAGATCGTGCGACCACCAAGGAGAGTCGCACACTTCAACTAGTGACCATCAACTACCGTCTTAGCAAGCGTAGGGAGGGGTTGCGTTTGACCGGCAACAACCGGGAAGGAGTCGTGTGAAACTAGCAACCCCCAAAGGAAACGTACACGACTAGCAACCACCGGGGAGGGGTCATGTGAGACCAATGACCACTAGGGAGGGGTCGCGTGAGACCAGCGCCCTTCAACAAGGTCGCGTGAGAGCCGGATGATCCTCCGAGGGTTAGGTCTCTATCGCCGGTGTGGAGGATGAAGATTGATGGTGATGGATGGGGAAGGGATATGATGGTGATGGATGGAGAAGGGATGAAGATTGTGCTCCGATACCATGAAAAGAGAGAATGTTAGTCCATCAAGAAGATGAGTTTTAGCTGAGGCATATCTATAACATGTATGATTGACTAGTTATGGTAAGCCCGGTTAGTGACGTTTTGTGTAAATACTTGATTGTCAAATATATGTTGTAAAGGAGCAATTTACTTACGATGTCTAGTTGACATTTATAAGAAGTTGAGCCCGTTAGAACAAATTGTGAAATAGTATGTTAGTCAATTCAGCGAAAATTGCCGTGGCTCCAGCCATTTTGGCTGTCGCGAGAGCGCCACGCTAGCCTTTATTCTTACCACACTCTGATAAAATATGTGCCTCTATTTGTATGTGTGTTAATTTAAGCAGTGTTTGTAAGTGTGTTAATTTAAGCAGCCTTTAATCTTACCACACTCAGATAAGATGTGTGCCTCTGTTTGTATGTGTGTAAATTTAAGCAGTGTATGATTGTTTTCTGTTTTTCCTTGGCGTGCAATCATCTTGGCTTGCATTTTCTTTGTGCTCTTTACCTCATCTGGATCATCCTTAGAGCCTGGTCTTTCCTGTACCCAGGGATTATATGATTCTGCATTTTGTCCAGTCAAAAGCTGATGGGTGGACATGTTTTCCATTGTAAACGTGATTATATAAGAGGAGGCTGTTAATAGGACTGTTTGTCGGATTAATCCTGGGGAATCGGCTTTCCTCTGGTTGAAGGACAATTAGGTATTTTTTTGGTTATTGGTTCCGTATGGATTGCTGATTTTGATTTGCGCATTTTACATAATATGGGTTCACATCTGTCATCATGGTAATCAATCATGTGGGCTGTCTTCACTGCTGCAGGAATGGCAGCACAGATTTCTGAGAGATGGTCCCAGTGTAATAGAAGCAGCCATGCTGAGGTGCAAATTTGATAAGACCTTGTCAGAGAATCTTGAGAATTGTCTCGCCTTTTGTTGAAGGGTGAGCAGGTATATTTTGGCTATAGTTTCCCTATTGGTTGTTATTTTTACTTTGTTTATTGTATTTTATTTGCGTGTTACGTTCATGACCGCGCTAATCAATCATGTGATGTGTCTTCACTTTTGCAAGAACTTCTGAAAATGGTCCAAGTGTCATAGAAGAAGCTGGGGCAATTTACCTTACCACTCTGCAATGGTTGGAATAAAAAATTTGCTCTACCATTCCCTTCCCTTGGTCTTCACATAAGCACGATGCAAAGCTTCCAATTTTAGCACTAGAGAGGTTGAAAGAGTCTCACAGTAGAGTTGCAAGACTAAACTCTGTTGCCAATGGAGGAGTTGGGGCTTACTGCACAAGCATATAATAATCCTCATGAAGCTTTATCACAGATAAAGTGTCGCTTGCACAAAAGGCTGTTGTGAAAGTCATTGAACATATCTCGACCAATGCTTGTGGTACGAAGATGACAAAAATCATCTCTTTTTCGACAAGATTAAGCCGGCGGATTGAGAGCCACCTGCACTCTTAGTCTATAAGTGGTGTCGGGTTATAAATAACTTACAGGGCATATGGGGAACTGGGGAGGGGCAGTGTGCAGTCATGCTCAATCCAAGTTCTAGAAGTTCTTTGAAAATTATAAGAAGACAATTTTAAATAGGAAATGTTTTGCAGTGTCTTATCTGTGGTCTCGTTAGGATTCGTGGGGATTTATCTAATGTGGTTTTTGTGCATTTTGAGGCCGCTTCACTTAGTTCTTGATTACAACATTTCTAATGATGTTTCTGCTAAGAACCACGTTGCCCTTTCTTACCCTAATATTTGCAACATCAACTCTTGTAGTCTCATGTGCGGACTTCAGTTTACTTATTTTTTTATACAGTATTATGCACTTGTGCTGGATCTACTGCTTCTCTGACTGAATCCTGCCAGTGAAACTGCTGTCCATCACCGACGCCAAATGAGGTCATCTCCTATTGGGACACTAAAGTAAAACTTGAGACCAGACATCCCATTTGGTTATAATCCCGTTAGATTGATCTTGTTGATTTCAAAGAAGAAAAGTAGTTTCTTCTATTTTTTATTGTCACAATGTTACAGAGAATGTTACACATAAATATTGTCCAGGACAACTATGCTAAAGAAAGGAAATAAAGGCAGAAGAGGAAAAGATTTCCTACTTCCTAATCTTAAGGGTTCATAAATAAAGAAAATAAAATAAATGGAAACAAAAGAAACCATATCCCAAGATTTTCTCCCGATTTCTCGAGATCTTCTCCCGATTCTTCAACACCTCCCCCAAAAATACAAGATAGCTTTGGAACATGAAGGACATTATGAAGCATGAGGGCGGGGGAGAGCTTGATGGATCCCAATCCCGTTATAGCCGAAAGAGAACCATCTGCAATTGTGATTTTTTTTATTTCCTGCACACGGATTATAGGTGGAAAAGAGTTTTGAACAACTTGTCATATGATCGTTTGCTCCTAAATCAAGAATCCATGGAGTATTTTGGTGTGGATTTTCTATGAGGAAAGCAGTAGGAAAATGATTACCTTGATGGGCTAGAGAACAAGAAGGATTTAAAGAAGGTTGTGGAGATTGAAGGAGTTTGTACGGGTGCTCTAGCTGCTCATTTGTGAATGGAACCAAATCAGACTTGATTTGCTCTTCCTCATTTGTCACTTGGAACGCACGACCATCACCACTGCTCCTTCTCTTCCCGCCATACTTTTTCCAATTCTGCAGTTTGCCATGAATTTTCCAACAGGTTTCGTTGGTATGCGATGGTTTCTTGCAATGTTCACACTATGGTTTCTTCCTCCTCTCTTCTTCAAAGTCAAGCCCCCAAGCTACAAGTGCAGAATTCTCGAATACAGACTTATCATTTGTTTCCGAATCACGTAGCATGATTCGCCTCCGAGATTCCTCCCTCCTAACTTCGGAGAAAACCTCGCGGATGGATGGCAGAGGTTTCTGACCAAGGATTCTGCCTCTCACCTCATCCAAGCTTCGATTAAGGCCTGCTAGAAACATGTAAACTCTATCATTCTCTTCTCTCTTTATTTGTCTCTTGCAATCAGCTGGACTTTCCCATGTATCATCATAGCTTTGATCTAATTCCTGCCATAAGGTCACCATTTCGTTGAAGTAAACAGTGACCTCACGGTCTCCTTGCCTTGATTGCCATAGCTTTGTCTTCAATTCAAAGATCCGGGAAGAGTTCTCCAAATCAGAATATGTTTCTCTCACAACGACCCACATATCTTTAGCGGTCGGAAGGAATAGATGCGGTTTTCCAATTGCTGGCTTCATAGAATTGATCGGCCGGGCAATCGGTAAGGAGTTCTCTGATCTCCGGGCGTTCCATCTCAGATTGCTTTTTTCTAGTTCTTTTTCCTCGCTTGTCAATTGGCCAAGCTTCCCTCTACCATCGAATGCTAGTTTCACCGATTGAGCCCACTCCAAATAATTTCGGCCATTCAATCGTGAACTGTTAATAGCAGGTTGGAGTTCTGGGAGAATTGCTCTCTACTATTGCTCGATTGTCCAGAGAAATCCGTTGAAATTTTCTTTGGCACGACACCCGAATCGGTGTCCTTACGAGCTTTGGTCATCACCGTTTTCACCATACTAGGAGCTGGATTCAAAACGTCTACTTTGATACCATGTTGATTTCAATGAAGAAAAGTAGTTTCTTCTATTTTTTATTGTCACAATGTTACAAAGAATGTTACACATAAATAGAGTCTAGGACAACTATGCTAAAGAAAGGAAATAAAGGCAAAAGAGGAAAAGATTTCCTACTTCCTAATCTTAAGGATTCATAAATAAAGAAAATAAAATAAATGGAAACAAAAGAAACCATATCCCAAGATGTTCTCCTGATTTCCCGAGTTCTTCTCTTGATTCTTCAACAAATCTCATACCCTGTTTAGCTTCTCTCACAAAGAGGCTGGTGAGCTTATCTAGTGGTACGTCCTTGAACACCCTAACCCCAATCAAAAACATGGTCGGATAAGATAACAAGAATGTTAACCTAGGGATGCAAGGATAGGGCTTATGAAACAAGCTGGTACCAAGTTCAACTACACCACAACAATCATTCTGTTTATAGACCGAAAGATGTAGGAATTGCTAAGTGTTGAGTTGTCAGATTGATTTTTTGTATATGCTAGCTGTCTAATTAGCTAGCTGTTAGATTAGCATTGATTGTGTAAATATTTGATTAGCCTAATTAGGAGGAATAGTTATTTCTTTCCTTGTTAGCTGTATTTTTCCTTTTCTGTTTTTTGTACTCTTCTCCTATAAGTAGGACTACGTAACCTATTGGAAAATGAAGGAAAAATTATATTCCCTCACTTACATCTTCATGGTACTAGAGCCAGAAATTCTGGCAAACCTTCGTTAGTCTTGCACTCCTTGTTTCCGCCTCTTATTCACCATGTCCGGAGAATCCCCTAAGAATACTCCTACTTCTAGCACAACAAAACCTTGAGAAAAAACTCCTTCACACACCGAGTCTCACTCAATTCGGATCACCACGATCAAGTTAAATGGTGACAATTTTCTTTGATGGTTACAATCTATTCGGATGTGCATCCGAGGCGGAGGGAAGATGGGATATTTGACTAGGGATAAAGATGAACTAGAAAAAACAGACCCAACTTGGGCTGTTTGGGATCTTGAGAATTCTACGATGATGACATGGCTGGTGAATTCCATGGAGGAAGCAATTGGAGCCAATTATATGTATTTTTCCACTGCCAAGGAATTGTGGGATAATGTAAATCGGATGTATTCTGATTTGGGGAACCAATCCCAAATCTATGAGCTGAAGTTGAAGCTTAGTGAGATATGGCAAGGAGACGATACTATCACAAAGTATTTCAATGTCTTGAAAAGGCTGTGGCAAGATCTTGACCTCTTCAACAATTATGAATGGAGATCTATTGAAGATTCCAATCACAGCAAGAAGTTAGTTGAGGTTGATCGTATTTTTAAGTTTCTTGCAGGTCTTCGTATTGAATTTGACGAAGTTGGAGGAAGAATACTTGGTAGACAGCCCTTCCCACCTATTGGTGAAGTCTTTTCTGAAGTTAGAAGAGAAGAAAGTCGGAGGAGCGTCATGCTTGTTAAGACTAGTATCGAAGCAAGAACCTCTGCTAGAGGACATTCTGATGCCTAAGCTTTGGCTGTGGCTAAAGCAACTATTCACAAGCCGAGTGCCACTACACGCAAGACATATGGGAAGCCTCGTGTATGGTGTGATCATTGTAATAGACCTCGGCATACTCGCGAAACATGCTGGAACATTCATGGGAAGCCAGCAGCAGCTGTGAGAGGCAGCGAGACGGGAAACAGAACATATCCTTCGGCCAATGAAGCTGAAATCAGTCTACTCAGCAAGGAGCAGATTGATCATCTACTCCAACTACTCAAGTCTAGCTCAACTCAGGGTAAACCATTAGTATCTATTGCCCAAAAAGGTAGTAAAGCAAATACTCTATCCAGTTTTCCAATTCTGCCCCTTGGATTATTGATTCGGGTGCCTCTAACCACATGACAAATCTACACTATTTGTTCAAAACCTATTCTCCTTGTGCGGGTAATCAAACAATTCGCATAGCAGATGGTAGTTTCTCACCCATTGCGGGGAAAAGCCCGATAAAAATTTCATATTCTATAGGCCTTTTGAATGTCCTACATGTTCCTAAGCTTGCTTGCAGCCTTTTGTCTGTTAGCAAGTTGTCTAAAGATTTAGATCGTTGAGTTATTTTCTTTGATTCCCATTGTGAATTTCGGGAGTAGATTTTAGGGAAGACGATTCGTAGTGCTAGGATGGTTGATGGTCTCTACGACTTTGATGAGTCCATCTTGGATAAAAAGGTTCGGGCTTGTGGTACTTCCAGTTCATCTCATGTCCAAGAACCGATTTTACTTTGGCATCTTAGACTAGGACACCCTAGTTTTGAGTATTTAAGACATTTTTTCCCTCTTTGTTTAAGGGTGTGAATTTGTCATCCCTTCGTTGTGAAAGTTGACTTCTATCTAAAAGTACTCGTGTTTCTTATGCTACAAAACCCTATCGTGCATCCAAACCATTTTGCTTAATTCATAGTGATGTTTGGGGCTCCTTGCCTATTACTACAATGACTGGGAGGAAGTGGTTTGTGACTTTCATTGATGATTACACACACGATTGAGTTGGGTCTATATGATGTGTGCTAAGTCTAAGGTTGAAAGAGTATTCAAGGATTTTTATCACATGGTTGCAAATCTCTTTCAAACCCAAATTAGCATCTTGCGTATTGATAATGGCACAGAGTTTTTTAATCATCACTTGGGGACTTTTTTAAGGGAAAAAGGTATACAACACTAGTCCTCTTGCGGTAACACACCCCAACAAAATGGTATTGCTGAAAGAAAAAATAGGCATCTTCTTGCAGTAGCTCGTACCCTAATATTTTCTATGAATATTCCTAAATACTTGTGGGGCGAGGTTGTGTTGACTGCATCTTATTTGATTAACCGGATGCCCTCCTGGGTTCTTCGATATATCACACCTTTAGATTATTTTAAAAAAAAATTTCCAACAGCACGAATTTATTCAAATTTGCCCTTAAAGATCTTCGGTTGTATAGTCTTTGTTCATTTACCTATCCCCGTCCGATCTAAGCTTGACCCTAGGGCCGTAAAATGCATTTTTGTTGGGTATTCTCCAACTCAAAAGGGTTACAAGTGCTATGATCCCCACACCAAAAAAACCTACATCAGCTTTGATGTCATGTTTTTTGAATTACAACCGTTTTTCCCAAAACATTTTCTTCAAGGGGCGCAAGGTAGTGAAGATAATTTTTGGAGTATATCTCTTCCTAGTCTGGTTCCTGTTTTAACTCCAACCGAATCTGTTTTATCACTTGTGTCAACTAAAACTCCATCTATGCCAAATGGTTATGTTTCACAAGCAGGGGCAGAAAAAGTACCAGAACATCCTGAGTTTCAGGTTTATTCTAGAAAAAAGGTACTTCAAATGGCTAGAGACCATCCCATTCTGGAATTGCATCAATCTGAGGCCCCGAGAAATGATTCCTCACATCCTTCAAGTATTTCTGATCCCATTGAACCTTTAGTATCTTCTGATTTGGATTCTTCTGCACTTGATGTTCCTATAGCACTTCGAAAAGGGGTACGGTCTTCTACTCAACACCCTATTGCGAAACATGTGTCCTACCAAAAGCTGTCGTACAATTATAGAGCATTTGTCACAAATTTATCTCATGTGTCTGCTCCTAGAAACATTCAGGAAACCTTGAATGATCCTAAGTGGAAGGAGGCGGTAGAGGAAGAAATAAAGGCATTTCGGAAAGATGGCACTTGGGATTTAGTTGATTTGCTAAAAGGGAAGAAGATAGCTGGCTAGAAGTGGGTGTTTACAGTGAAGTGTAAAGCAGATGGAAGTGTTTAGAGGTACAAGGCCGGACTTGTGGCGAAGGGATTCACTGAGACCTATGGAGTTGATTATGAGGAGACATTTGCTCCAGTTGCCAAGGTAAACTCTATCCGGATTCTATTATCCTTGGCTGCCAATTTTGACTGGCCTTTACATCGGTTGGATGTAAAAAATGCATTTTTGAATGGTGACTTGGAAGAAGTTTTTATGAATATACCACCTGGTTTTGAGGAAGTGGACGGCAAAAAAAGAGTTTGTAGACTAAAGAAAGCATTGTATGGACTAGAGCAATCGCCTAGAGCATGGTTTGAGCGGTTTGGGAAGGTTGTAAAGAGACTTGGCTACTATGAAAGTCAAGGAGATCACACTTGTTTTACAAACACTCAAAGGGAGGTAAGATAGCTACCTTAATTGTTTATGTTGACAACATAATTTTAAGAGGAGATGATAAGGGTGAACTAGAAAGTCTAAAAAGGAGTTTGGCCAATGAGTTTGAAATTAAGGACCTGGATACTTTGAAGCATTTTCTTAGTATAGAGTTTGCAAGGTCTAAGGAAGGCATATTTGTTAATCAACGCAAATATGTGCTCGATTTACTAAAGGAGATAGGTTTGCTTAGGTGTAAAGCTGTAGATACACCTATGGAACCTAATCTGAAGTTAAAACCTGCAAAAATCGAGATGGTCGGGCATAGCCTTTGTAGTGAGCATGGTGAGCCAGTTCATGCATTCACTAGGTCCAAAGCACTTTGAAGCTATTTATAGGATCTTGCGATACCTGAAGGGTTGTCCTGGTAAAGGTTTGAAGTTCGGGAAGTGAGGACATCTACGGGTAAAAGTGTATACTGAAGCAGATTGGGCCGGGAATATTTTAGACAGGAGATCTACTTCTGGTTATTGTAGCTTTGTTGGGGGTAACCTTGTTACTTGGAGGAGCAAGAAGTAGAATCTGGTGGCAAGAAGTAGTGTTGAAGCCGAATATCGATCTGTAGCTCTTGATATGTGCGAGATGATGTGAATTAAAAGGATCCTAGAAGAACTAAAGGTTTCGGATTCCTCACCAATGAAGGTTTATTGGGACAACAAAGCAGCAATTTCAATTGCTCATAATCTAGTTCTCCATGATCGTACAAAGCAAGTAGAGGTGGATAAGCATTTTATAAAAGAGAAGCTTGACAGTGGACAGGTTTGCATGCCATATATTCCAACAAATGAGCAGGTTGCTGATATACTGACAAAGGGGCTACATAAGACAGTTTGACAGCCTAATAAGCAAGCCGACAATGGAGGATACCTTTGAGCCAGCTTGAGGGAGAGTATTGAGCTGTCAGATTGATTTTCTGTATATTAGATTGATTTTCTGTATATGCTAGCTGTCTAATTGGCTAGCTGTTAGATTAGCATTGATTATGTAAATATTTTATTAGCCTAATTAGGAGGAATAGTTATTTCTTTCCTTGTTAGCTGTATTTTTCCTTTTCTGTTTTTTGTACTCTTCTCCTATAAGAAGGACTCTCTAACCTATTGGAAAATGAAGGAAAAATTATATTCCCTCACTTATGTCTTCACTAAGACTGTCCTTGGACTTTGTTTCTTTGGCTAGTGTGTCTTGGGAGAAGGTGTTTTCGGGGACATCAAGAATCGTTTGCGTAGAAGTACCACAACCTTGAAATAAACAGTTTAGTTTTTGTTTATTACTAAAATTTAGTTGGATAGTGTCTCTGACCTTAAATGTGATTGCTCTAATGTCTTTGGATACCTTAGGGTGGCTCCCTATTTGTTTCAGATGATATGATAACAAACCACGTGATGCATTTCTATTAGGTGTGGTTTGAAGACGGTACACTGTCCAAGGTGGGAATGACACAGGAAGCATTTAGCATTACCAGATATGGCCTTTAGAATTTGCTAAACGAGCTGACCAGATGATGGACTGCAGTTGCAATTTATGCAGGTTGGTGATAAAGACAAACATACCCTTACTATGGGAGGTTATGACAATATATTGGAAGTGCCTTTCAAAATGTATTGGCAAGCTCACTTTAAATGATCTTATCTTCTTATCAATTGAGGTTTTGCTCAACTGAAATGTCAAATGTTCTGCAGAACTCGAAGTTCCTTTAGTTTGTACTGAAGATGAACCAGGGTGAACTTATTATCGATGATAATGAGTAAAGCCTGCAGCTGGGGACTGGGCATCGGAATTTCATCTAGAGTACACTGCAGGTCCTTCTTGGGCTGATGAATATGGGAGTAACAAGCTGATCTACATCACATGCAACCTTCCTCCATGTTCTTGTTTAATGTACTTGTCGCATTTACTGCTTCATGTATTCTCAAGTGACAACAATTGAAGCACTGCAAATGTGTGGGTGCGGTGCTCAAGCAAGGGAATCTGAAGCATTTCGATTTCACATAAGTCCTATTAGATGCCTTTTGAAGTTGGATCAAAATGCAAATTTGAAGTTCTCCAATTACCAATACCATTGAAAGGAAAACAGTATCTCTGTCAGTTATTATTTTCTCCTTTGCTTTCGTAAATATTAGTGTGGTCTCACCATGTCAAGGCACCGCTGTTGGACTTGGTACAAAGAGGAAAAGTATTGTCATTAAGGGTTGAGAAATACCTGTAAAGAAAGAGTTTTGATTCCTGCATGTCATGACAGCTAGTGAACGCTCTGAAATGCACATCTCCTCTGGTGAGTTCCTCTTGTTCAGTTTATCCTTGAAGCAATTTGGACGAAAGACATTATTGTCACTTGACTTTCCACCTGCCGTTTCCTTGAGATTTTGCCTTCGTGTCTGAAATCTGAAGTTGCTTTTGTTTTCTCTCTGAGATACTAGCATGGAATCAATCATGCTTGTGACTACACTGCTCAAATAATTTAAATGATATTGTGCGATGGTTATCTATGTTCAGACATTTCTGTCATATCTTTCAGGTTCTGGAACGAGCAAAAGTTGCAGTCAGATGGTTCAAGGGGAGTGTGTGTTTTCTCGGATATGAATCCATATGTTGGGCAGCCTAATCCCTTAAAAGAAGGCCAAGGTCGCTTCTGACACCTTTTTTTCCCCTAGAGTTTTTTTTTTTTTTTTGGGTAAGTTAAGTATATATTGATATGTCAAAAGCACTAATTACAAGGATGAAGCTGAACACAAAAACCTCGAACCCACTACGACTCTTGAGCGTGTCCTAGGGGGTACAAAGGTGTAGCGGCAATGCAAAATACAAGCTGTATGTGAAGCGCAAACAACGAAGGACATAACCGAAGTCCATACCGGAAGTAAAAGAAAACCAGCCAAATAATGCCAACTAGTAGAGACCAACACTAAACAGCTAAGATACTAAACATCTTATTGACCTAGTTGCTCCCATTGGAGATACTAAACTTCTACGATGTACCTGTTTAGTATGTCATATACCTGGATTTTTCCTTGACTCTTACTGGTGATTTGACGTTCTTTTGGCTGGGTGCATATTTTGTAGTAATCAGTCGTGCCAGCTAATTGAGAGGGGGACAATAGCTGCTTTAAGCTTCTTTAGTACGTGGAAATAGAAATAATTGGCAATAACGAGTGGCCTGTTTTTTTTTTTTAAATGAGCTGCATGACATATTTCTAGCAATTCATTAATGGCAATGTATTTTAGCAGAGATCTTAAGTTGTTCAACTGAACCTTGTGTATTAACTGAAAACAGAATCAATGCAGGCTATGGCAGCAATGAGGCGACCTCAGGAGGCTGATCCAACTAATTTGGAAGTGCTTCTTTCCATTGGTGTTAGTCACAAATGGTAGGTGCAAAGTTAACAGCAAACTTTGCTATTAACACGTCTTTACTGGAAGGTACTTTCCTTTGATGTCATACATATGATTTTGGTAGTTCCAAGGAAATCTGATTATGTAGTCGTTCCCATCTTTTTCTTGCGTTTGTATGTGTGATGACCTGCAGTGTCTTCTTTAGCCTCACTCATGTCTAATCTAGAATCCAGCTTCGTAACACTTTGACAATGCGTTCTTGCAAATCCTCTGAAGTAAGTAAACTACATGGTTCCTGTTTTTCGACTGAGCTTTCAGAGTTAGTGCCGGGAAATAAACTTTTATATTTCTGGGGTTTTTATGCATTATGGACGTTCTGATGTATTTGGTAGAGTTTTTCATATAACTCGGGGTGGAATAAGGAAGGCTTCTTGTGTCATCAATATCAGTGAAGATATCTTTTCAGGTTTTGACATGATAAATATTTTCATTTAAAAGAGAATCTTCTTGGAAGAACTAAAGTATACTTGTTATACTAATGTCGTTTTACTAGCTGAACCTTTCTCTCAGTCTTTAGCTCTCTACAGAATCATTTTATGCTTCAATGCCTGCAGGAAATAGCCTCTTGATATTGCGCATAGTCAGGGAAAACAGTGCTGGTTTTTGGGATGAAATTTACCTGTGATACTGTTCGAACTAAAGAGCTGCAGCATTCTAATTTTATTGGCATCTCTATGTTCTTTAAAATGGTTGCAACAAGTCAGACAATTTTATTTATTGACTGTGCATAATCTTGTGGAATCACTGAGTTATTACGTGACTATACTAGGGGCCTCATAAAGTTCTGACTTTCTCTACACAACAAGAAAAGGAAAAGCCGGAGAAGAAGAACGGTGTTTTCTTCTGTTAAGTTCGGTCTGTGTCGTGAATAGTGCCCCTACTGATACATATTTGCTTTAAATTTATAGCTTTACTCCTGCTTCCTTGGACAGAAGATGGTGTTATAGAATCTGATCGCTTATTTGAGCATATAGACTTTCCATGATGCATTGTGGCCTGCAACAAGCTTTCTCCATCTCATCTTCGATTGTTGCATGTGGACCTTTGAGCATGTTCATCTTTGTTCTTGTAGGACTGAATAACTAAGGGATCATTGCGATATTTTGCTTTTTGGGTTAGAGGGGATTCTTGGGGATTAGGAATGATAGATTTTAGATCTCTAGGATGTTAAAAGGTAAAAAGGGTATAATGGTCTTTGAGGGTTTTAATATATATATAGTTCTTTTTCATCAATAAAGTTAAGTTATTTCGCTAACATGGTATGAGAGCCAAATTAAAACCTAAATCTAAACCCCGAAATTACCATTGTCGTCTACCAGTTACCATCCATCATCTAAGCCTAGCGACCATCATCCGGCTTCAATGAGCCAGATTTGAAGTTGCCCAAGCTCGGCAAAGCCGGATCTGAGGTCCCCCAGGCTTGGCGAGCCAAGAACCAACGTCTTTGGACTGTGCCTAGGCTAGCAAAGCCTAGTTCTAAGGTCGTCCAGCGTTGTTAACATTCGATTTTTAGTCATTACTTTTTAGAAAATTAACAGAAAATCCATAAAAATTCACAAATTTGCAAAATCAACTTTGAGAGCTTTGGCCAAGCCTAAGGAGCCATTTTTGAACAAAAAATAATTTTTGATATTCTTCTCATTTTTTAGTATTTTTATATTAGAAAAATACTTGAAAAATCAAGAAAAATAATATTCGTGGCCACAAAAATAGTCAATATTTTTATTTTAATACCCTTTTCATTTTTTCCATTTAAAATTTGAAAAATTCAATCCAAGATTACAAGTCTCTTCATTGAGCATAATCCTAAATTAAGCCAAAAATTACATTTTTGAGTCATTTTATTTTCAATTTTTACTTTTTCTAAGTCATGATTTTCATCCTTAATGCCTCATATTGCATGTTAGTCCAATTGTCTGAGTTATTGTACAATTTTGACGAAAAGGACTTAATTGCACTTTTATTTTTCAATTTAGTCCATGTATATCATTCAAAGTACAATTAATCAAATTTTAAGGATGATCGTGCAAATCCAAGTATACTACCCTATGGTTTTCATCATTCTGGACCTATTGGTCGGGTCAAATTGGATTGATTTTGTCATCAAAGGTTTGGATTTCTCAAATTTCATTTTCGGGTCAACCTAAAATTTGGGGGTTTTGCACAATTTTGAGCATATTTTTCACAAAAACCACATTTTTAGATGGAATCCATGTCACAGAATCCAATTTTGGGGTTTAATTTGAAAAATTTTGAATTTTTGCTGGTCAATTTGGTAATTTTTAGAGTCAGGTCGGATAGAATCCAACCCATGATGTGACCGCACCACCTTCTTCCCCAAACCTACATTTTGCGTGCCCAAGAGAGACTTAAAATGGCTGAGCCTTTTCACGCCAATTTAGAGTGTGTCGGAGCTCCGATTGAGTAGCCGGACTCGGCCCTATGCCGACGTGCCTAATGGCGCGTGATTTGAGTGTTGGGCACGTGATTTCTAAGTCGGTTTACCCCCTTCCCCCGCCCTTCCGTGCAAAAATTTTTTGAGCTTGGGTATATAGGTTTGACGCCTTTTTGGACCAAAAGGAGGCTCCGTTCTGTTCCTAACTGTTCCACAACGATTTAGAGAGAGAAAACGAAGAGAGAAGTGCTCTACTAGGGCACGAAATCCACCATTGAAGCTTGCTTAAGCTGAGATTTTCAAGCTTTGGCCGGAACGATGTAGGACGAATCGAGCTTTGAGACTTGGTTTGCAAGCATCATGAAGTCCTTACGAACATCTAGGATCCATCCGTTCGTCATTTCATCAAAGAAAAAGGTGAGCGTCATTGTTGGAGCTTCAGAGGTCCGTCAATGGCGGATCTCCATTTACTCAATCATTTTGCTTGAAACTTGTTCTAAACATCTCCTAGTGCATCACTGATTCCATTTATGCTTGTGTTTTGCTTCGGTTTTGCGTCGAAACCTTGAACCAAGTCTCCACCATAGCCAAGCCCCTCGAAGCTTCCCTAGTCCAAACTAGACCAAATCGGGTCAATCGGACCCGCATGTAAGGTCTTTGAGCTTCATTAAAGCTTGCTCAGTGAATAGAATGGTTCGATTTGCTCTGGTTTGCACATTTGAGTTCCACCATTGATGGATCAATTTAAGCTTCATACATGTAGTTTTTCACCGTTAGATCATGCTGGATTCTGGATGTGTTGTAGTAGAGATTGAGACAATTCCATCGGTACCAAGATCAGCCAAATCGGAGTAGATTTCACTGTTGATTGGTGTCGAAAGATTCTTGATCGTTCGTCTTTGTCTTCAACCTCTCGACCGTTGACCAGTCAACAAGCGTTGATCGGTCAACGGCCAATGTGGTTTTGATGTGGCACCACGTGACGGCCATGTCGACTTGGCGGTTATAACAAATATTTTTGAATAAAAAAATAAAAACCCGGATTGATCGGTGGATGCCACGCGACGGCCACGTTAGCTTGGCGGTTATAATAAATATTTTTGAATAAAAAAATAAAAATCCAAATCGAACGGTGGATATTAGGCCACGTGTTATGATCTGGGAACTTTTCAAAAATAAAAATAGGTTTTTAGACAATAAAAATCATTTTAAAAAATAAAACATAATTTTTTATTAAACGACCGTGGATTAGTCATGTCATTTGATCTAGCCATCGATTTCAAAAGGTAGATCCAAGGGCCGTGGATCAGTCATGTGGCTTGATTTGGAAGTAGGATTAAAATATAATAAAAGAATTCAATAAAAAATTTCGAAAATTCTGAAAATTTGAAAAAATATAAAAGAATTTGACAAAACTAATCCATCAATGTAGGTGGAGGTTGATGTCGTCTTTCAAGAAACTCCAATATCATATGTGACTCGACCGGAGAGTTTTTTATCAACCCATTTGAAATATTTGCATTTCGAACCTTCTTTAAACTTGCCACATCCATGGAATGTTTTCCTCGGATTCAACTAAGTCCAAGATGTTCTTCTTGGACTCCGTAACCACAATAACAGTAAAACTCATGATCTTCTTCAATTCATTGAATGAATTTGAGCGAAGTTTCTGCCCTCCATTCGCAATTTTGGTTTGTTAGGGTTTTAGGGGCAAACCGAAATGGGGAGTGAATTTCAGTTTAATGGCGATTTTAGGGTTTGAAATTGGGGTTCAATGGCAATTTAGGATTTATGTTTGGGGCCAAATGAGCTTGAACGATGCCGTTTCTTCTCTAAAATGTTGAGTGGACCTCCGGTGAGTCATGTCGTCCTCGGTTATTGAAAAAAAAAAGCTAAGTCGGATTATGGCGAGCCACATATGCTTCAGATTAGAGTGAGCGTTTTTAAAAAAAATTGACATTTAAGTTATCTTTTTGAAAGTTTTGATACTAAAGTGAGTGTCGTACACAAGTTTTGACACTTGTGATGTTCTTAAGCCGATTTTACCCAGTTCGTGATCATCCCCAACACTAGGACAAGGCAATTGAGCTGTCAAAAAAGAATAGTATGGTCGAGGACGTCGATTGATTGTAAAGGCCCGAAAGTTTGAAAATGCTGAATTGTTCAGAAGTTGTTGCGAAGCAGTGTGTTGAAAATTTGCGTCAAAAAAATCGTCCTACGAGTTTGGAGAAGTAAGATTGGCAACAATGCCGAGATCATAACCAACTTTCAATCCTATAAGTTTCGCTAATGCCCAGATTACCGATAATGCAGTCAACTACGGTCGTTGAGGAGAAAAACTCCGGCGAAACAGGAGCATTACCATTATGTCAGCCATGTTAATGAGAGAAAAATAGAAGAAGAAATAACTTGGACAAAGAATGTACACGTCGTTATTGGACTTGGCGGGGCTATTTCCACCCCATAAATGACTAAATCCACCCCCTTTTACACTAAAAAGACAAGACCGCACTCAATTTTTCAAGTACAATCTAAAGTTATGGCCACACTCCTCCTTTTTACCATTTTTTCTTTTTTTTTATTTAGGATAATTACCATAATTAAGCATTTCACATGTTTTGCTTTTTAGTGTATTAAAGAAAACTGCATTTTAGATATTCCTAAAACGTTTTACACGTTTCATGTAAAATTATCTCGTTAGTAGTTAAAAAAAAAAAAAAAGACATTCTTTGATATAGTATATGCAACATCTAAGTAGAAAGCAGGTTCTAGGAAAACCGAAAAGTATCTTCTTCATCATATTTCTCTATATTTTGTCCCTCTTATCTTAAGAGCTCACTTTGTTGGTGAACTTTTTATTAATTTCATTAGTTTAAAATATATGTCAAGTCTCTTTATTTACTATGTCAAAGAATTTTTTTTTCTTGCTATATTGGCGAGATACCTTTTATCAAAGCATTTGAGGCGTTAGAGAAATATCTAGGAAAACACTAAAATTATTATGCATGATGAGGTATTTTGGTTTTTTTTTTAGCATAAATAGTTCATACGGGCTATTAATTTTCGTAAATCTAAAATGGCATTTCCAAAAATAAAATTCTTACTTTATGCAATGTCCTGATTTAATTAAATTTCGTGTACTTAATAATATATCTGTAAATTTGATCGACAATGTAGAAAACAACTAGATTTTTTGGAAATTTCTCTTTTCGGCAAAACAAATTCTTATGGAAATAATATCTCACATTAAAAAGATATATTGCCTTTAATATACAAGGAAATTCTTCAATAACAAAAAATGAACATATCAAATTCTTAATTATGGTAGGTATATCCTACATAGATATAAGAAAACTAATAAAAAGGAAAGTAAATAAATTTGGAACCACCAATTTAAAGTGTAATTTAATGACAGAAGCCAATTTTGTCTTTTTGATGAAAATTGAGTGGATTTAGTGATATAAGGGCTGGAAATAGTGCCGCCCTTGCACTTTGCTAGCATAATAGTTTTTGGATGATGATGAGAATATTAATATGTTATGAGCCTTAAATTCTTAAAAGAGTATCCCACAATAATTTTTAATTAATTTTTATTTATTTTATGTGACTCAAAATAGACCGTTAGCATAATAATTACTCAAAAACTGTTATATAATTAATTTTGGAGCAAATAACTTGAACAGTTCCACCTGCTGGAAATTAGACAAATACTGTCTTAGCCGTTACATTTGTCGTGGTACAGGAGAGGGAAAAAAACAGGCTACAAAACAACCAATAAACCAATTTAAACAACCATTTTCTTCAAACCAATCAAACTATTTTACCTCCTCTTATTCTTGCTCCCATGCAAGAGCGTAAAATAAAACAGGATCCTGAAAAGGAACCCCCACGCGATGGTGATCCACAGGCAATTCCACTTGTTGATGTCCGTGATCCCCTGCGACTGCAGTATGTCGACCCCGGTGGTCACGCACGTCGAGCCAGTAAGGTTCATGCCCAAAGTGTTTCCCATATTCTTCAACAGCCTCAGCTTCAGCATCTCCGGCACTGCCGCGAGCGGCGTGTTGTCGAACATCTGCACCCCTCGCACGAAGCACTTGGCCGGGTCATCGAACTCGTTCTGGAGCACGCTCTCGTACGGGTACTTCACGAGCGAGAGGTAGTGGAACCATATCCAGTAGAGCGGGATCCGGTCCCGCGAGATGAAGAAGCCGCTGAAGAGCAGGAAGTAGGCGAGGATGGCGACAACGATGGTGAACCCGAGCATGACGTGGGAAACGACCCCGGACAGGAAGGTCACGAAGGAGCTCCCCGCCCAAAAGGATGCGAGGACTGCATAGAAGAAGAACATGAACCCTGGGAACCCGCCTGCGAGGCCCACGGGCCAGAAGGTGGTGGCTGCGAAGGCAAGGGAGAGGATGACGAGGGAGGGGAGGGAGATGATGGCGTGGGCGAGGACGTAGGAGGAGCGGCGGTACGCGTTGTACGCGGTCTCCCTCATGAAGATGTAGCGCTCCTGGAGGAAGACCGGAATGGCCTCCGCGCAGGTGTAGAAGGTGGTGGACATGGCAAAGGCGAAGAAACCGAGCCGCTCTTGGACGCCCTTCGGGGAGTTGTCAAGGTGGTGGAACATGGTCGCCAGGATTATCCCTGTGACCATGACTGCGCCGAACCGGATCCCAAAGAGCTCCGGCATCCGCCTGGAGTTGGTCAGCGACCGCTTGGAGATCACCAGCATCTCCATCCATAACGGGTTCGCAAAGGTTGGTACCGAGGCAACTTGACTCGAGTCCCCGCCGCCGCCCCCTGAGACCAGCTTGCCCCTCGAGACACTTGCGCTGATGGCATCCTTGAGCGAGGGTTTCGGTCCTGTCCACACGACGTCGCGGTTCTGGAGTATCGATGACTGTTGCTTCGCTTCCCACGACTTGTTGAATTCCACCATGCTCTTTGTCCCGCCGGGAGTCTCTTCGAGCTCGCGGATCAGGTCGAGCGCAAACTCAGTCCGGTTCTCGTTCTCTGGGATCGGATGCCCGAACTCAGCAAAGAACTTGGGCAAGCTGGCCGGCGAGCCACTGAATACTGTGTTCCCATGAGAGAGGAAGATCAGCCTGTCGATGAGGCTCATTATTCGGTAACTCGGCTGGTGAATTGACATGACGACGATACTCCCGCTGTGGGCAATCCGCTGCAGTACCTTCACCACCATGAAGGCGCTCGTCGAGTCGAGGCCAGAGGTCGGCTCATCAAGGAACAAGATGATCGGGTCGTGGATGATGTCGATGCCGATGGAGACGCGCCGCCGCTCTCCGCCGGATACTCCTCGGTGACCTTCGTCACCGATCACCGTGCCCGCAGCACTCCGAAGCCCGAGCTGATCAATCAGTGCCTGGACCCGCGCCTTCTTCCGAGACTTGGAGAGTGAGCGTGGGAGCCGGAACTCGGCGGAGAACATGAGCGTCTCCTCCACTGTCAGCATCGGGAAGAGGAGGTCATCTTGCATGACATAGGCTGATATCACCTTCAGGAGCCGAGACTCTAGAACCTCGCCGTTCAGCGTGATGGTCCCTCCAAGGCTCTCCTTTGAGATCCTGTCTGCAAGGGCATCGATGAGCGTCGACTTTCCTGAGCCACTCGCGCCGAGGACCGCCATTATCTCCCCTTCCCTGGCGTCCCCGGAGATGTCGTTGAGCAAGACCTTGGTGTCGGCCCGCCCCGGCAAGCCTGCACCGTCGCTGCGGGACTTCTCCCGCCTGAGCAGCGATGAGAAGCCCAGCTGATGGCAGACGTTGACGCTGTAAGTCAAGTTCTTGAAGGAGAGCATGAAGGGATAGGCGGTCGGCGCGGAGATGGAGGAGGATGCCAAGGAGGTCATCTGGAGGACATGGCTTGATGGCGTTGAAGGCATTTGGTCTCCGATTTGAGCTTCTTCAACCCTCCTTAGGAGCTCGGCGAGGGTGTATGAGGAGCCATTGGGCTTGGCTTTGCAGGAGAATCCTTGGAGCTCGAGCCGCTGGTTCGGAGTGAAGAGGGGCAGGTTGTCACCGGCGAGGGGTTTAGGTTTCGCCGACGACATCAGTGGTGGCGAAAGTGGCGGTGACACGAGAGGTGCGTGAGGGTGATTTATGCTTTGGGGTTTCGTTAGAGAGAGGGCAACGTAGAAATGTTTTATAGAGAGAGTAAAAGAGAGAATGTAAGGGAGGATAGTGAGGTTTGGTGATTCAAGTGTCCAACCGTTGTCTAACTTGCTTTAGTAGGTGAGAAAGTCGTGCTTCCAGATTTTTATCGGAAATACATTTAATAGATTATTTTTGGCTCCCTAATACAGTTTTAATTATAGGGAAACGTTTTCCCGATAGTTTAACGGTACTATTTTTTTTTTTTTTACCGTAGATACACACACTATCACAGCGTATTTTACATAAAGCATTCATTAATTAGAAAATCGCGGGGTCTAGAATAATGACAGTATTGTTAGGATGTCGGGCTAGCGGCTTCTTTAATTATATTATATAATATGTCCAAGAAAAAACCTTTTTTTTTTTAACGAAACATAACATGAACATCTTGAATGAAGACCCTCTACACTGTATCAGACTTGTCTTGATACCTCAACAAATTCTAACCGTTGATGATTACAATTATTGGGTTGGTGGAGTCCACAGCAATATCAAAATGTGGTTCCTCCAATTAGTTGCCGAATATTTGAGTCCTCAAATGTACAGCCTTACAGATAGAATCAAGTGGACCACAGGATCATAAGCATACAACCTTATATTTCACATAGTGTGCGTCAGTATCTTATAGTCTATTATTCTTAGAAAACACTTCTAATAACGGATTTTTCAGAGGTTTTCGCAGAGTTTTAACTTAGAGGGAAGAAGCTAAGTCCCCGAGTTTAAGCGGATGAACTGTAGACAAAAATCCATGAAGGATTGAATTAGGTGCCCAGCTGGGATTAGAGGTTAACACAGAAAACACACGTCTTTCGCTTTCGTAGCTTGTCTACCTTGACTTTATAAGGTTCCTTTCAGTTTGACTTTGCAATTTACACGACTACACAACCATTTATACCAGGCCCACTACGACTTATGTTCATTACTATGATTTCTTTCACTCCATTTTCAAGTTTCTCTCACTGGAGAAAGAAAAATTGCTCAAGGCCATGGTCTCAATTATGTTATAATTCTACAGATCCAGCTTGAGTTTCATTCACATGATCTTTCAACTTCATTAATCTGTACTAATTATGACAAAATTATTCGATATTGGTCGGATGTCATGATCAAGGGACACCGACCATCACCTCCATTGTCTGATTAGTCAGACGTCTAACTTTGGCAGCGACTGCCCAAACGCAGAACAAAGTTCTGCATCGTGCATGGTGGCTATGCGAAAATGGCGTGTCGTGTGGCGTTTGGACTGTTTGATTTTTTCTATACGATACGATAAAAGAGTCGCAATTTCGGGGTGAACCACACCCTCCTAATCTAATATCCACACGCTTTTATTTGCTTCACGAAAGGTAAGGAATAATGATATACAGAAGAGGTTAGGTGAGGGTGTTATATCTGCTGCGGACCGAACTTGGGAATGGGGAGTTATATCCACTGTGGACTCGGCTCTCGTATGTGCCTACCTGAAAGGCTGAAAGTTCCCTCGTTCCATGTGGAGAGAGAGAGAGAGAGGATCATGTGTATGCATGTGAGGCGTACGTTCTATAACAAAAATCTGTGGACCGAATCCCTTATAAAAAAAAAATCCCGTGCTTTAAGTTTCGTCTCAATTCTATCCTAAACTTATTTTATCTATAAAAAAAACTCTCAACTTTCACTCTAGTCCTAATTCTGCCATCGCTAGTCCTCCGTAAAAAATAACCGTTAAGTCTTATGATGTGACAATTCCACGTCGGCACCACATCCACGTCAGAAGTTGAGATGAAAAAAATACCACGAAAACGTTGATGTTTCTATGAAGTCACACATCTCTCACTTTTTTCTTTCAGTTCTCTCATCATTTTTCACTCGACCTAAAACATAACGAGGTCTCATTTTCAAAGAAAAATATAAAAGATAATAAAAATAAAATAAAAATAAAAAATTCTAAAAAAATTCTAAAAGTTTTCAAAAAATTCCTAAAAATAGAAGTTGCTTAGATTAGGCTAGTTTGACATTATTTTCATAGATTTCATAGATTTTATTCTTTTTTGGAAAAATCATAAGTACCTTTGAAATTAAATTCGAACCACATTTCTCTAAACCATTAGGGCTTCATTAGGGTTTTATGATGCAATTTATCAATGTCATGATTCCTTGATTGTGCACTTAATTTCATTGGTTGTGCCTAGGTTTAAGTACTTTACACTTAGTCTAATTTTAGAAAATTTGAAAAAAGACAAAAACAACCTGCGTTTGTGATGATCGGAAAACCCTCACTTGCTTATAGGTGAATTAGTATTTAATGAGTTCGGATTATGGAATGAGCATTACGAAATTTTTATTCGAACTCCCAAGTATTTTTAAGGAATTTTTATGGACCCGGTACCATTTTTAGGGACATGACATGTTGAAATTAGGTCCCATCGGGTCAAGAATGTACGAAATTGGGATAAACAGGGACAAAATTTGGACAAGCCCGCACGTGGACATGCAGGGGAGCTCCCGCCACGCGCGAGGTTAACCTATGAACACATTGCGTCCACGTGTCACCGCCATGGATACATGGAACGCACACGTGACACGTGTCACAAGCACGTGACATGTGTCAAGTTCTGGTGCATCTACAAGCGGCTCAAGCTACCGACTAGTCATAAGGCGACTCTACTACAAGCTACCGATCGCAAGCGGACTAGACTAAGTTGACCGAGCTATTATAAATAGAAATCGATGTCGGTTCATTCAGCGGCTCTTGTCGAAAACCTCGGTTGTTACCCCGCTAAAACGCCGACCCTCTCTCTCTCGATCGTACCATCGCCGACCATTTGTCTGTGACCTCGTCGCCTTACACGAGCCCTTAGCCATTGCCGTTGACCGACCGCCTTAGCGGTTGTTACCTCCTTTCATCTCGTTTGTTTGATTGTTTGTTTGTTTTCTTTCTTAATCGAGGCAAGTAGATATCTATCTCTATTACTATGCTTTTCTATGATTTCGGATGCGAATGTTGGATTTTGATGATTAATGAGTTGTGGTAGAGGATTTGGGTATCAATATGAGATCTACTGTCTATGAGGATCGTGTTTGCCTTGGTAGGATTCTGATATCCGTCATTGATATGAGATATGTTTGGTTGTTTTGGATGATCCTCAATTCTGTGATGTTATAATGGGTTTAGTCATTTGGAATAGAAATCTACTACTGGGTGTATTCTACTCATTCCGTTGTTGAAATTACTTTTCTATTTACTAAGATGTCTATGGATCCGATGTCCATATGTCAATGTAGGTATGATTATTCGATAAAGATTAGCCATACTTCTAAAGAGTTTCTTGATCCACACCCGGAGATACCATATTATCCAATCTACAAGTTGGTTCATTCCAAGATTTACATAAATGAAGGACCCTCTAAAGGGATTGTGAAGTAAGAGTACAAGGCGATATACTATCACGGGATAGGAAGATAGATAGGCTCTATAGCTCTTGAGAAGCTCGATCTGTTCACCTCTCCTCTCTATGTAATGAGGGATTTGGCTAAGAAATCGGATGAGGACACAAGAGACATTTCGAATTCTAACTTTAAGGAATCGGTGGGTAGCTGTAGTGGTTTGACGTAGATTATTCCTTTGTAGTACTCCTCCCTTGTAAATGTTGTAAATAAGTGAAGTGGTTGTATGAAATATGTAATAAGGTGTGGATGGTGAGTTTGAATAAGCGAGTTTTGAATAAAAGACTATTGTTGTTTGAAATGTGTGTGTTATCTGGTTAGTGAACCATGAAAGGTCATACCCTTTATATAGGCATGCCTGCCGATTGAATGTTTTTGTTCTGACTTGCACTTGTGCTCGTATGGCCGCCCTGTCCGATTTTCTATTTTCGAGCTTCCGCATGTGCCTTCATACTTTGATTAAGAAAAGATTAATTAAAGTAGAGAGCGAGGTTTCGAAAAGCTTTCCCGTCGGGGTGTCGGTGGTATGGGACACTACATCTTGCTTTGGTATCAAAGTCGGGTTCATGAAGTGATAAGATGCGCTAGTGGATGAAGTGTTTGGTAGGCACATACGCATTTAAAACTACAAGTGCGTGTAATTATGATTATTAGGAAAAGTAGCCTATACTACTTATAAGATTTTGTTGATCATAGCTCAAATATGATGATTGTTATGACTATTTGTGGATATAACTGGAACTTGGACAATAAGCTCCGATGGCAATAGTTTGCCTTTAGGCTTGAATTATTGAGATTTTATGGTTATTTTTGTATTTGATTCTGAATTATGGAATTGTAACAAGGCGATTGATATTTTTGGATTATACGATTAGATTGTGGAGTTGTGAATGGATTTTAGATATTGATCTTAAGTGATATGAAACTTAGTCGATATGAAAGTGATCAAGTGATATAGATTGAATCAAACCAACGATGCAAGTGTGAGCGCTTCTACTTCGGAACAATGGCGAAACCAACACCAACAGACGGAGTGTTATCCGCAGGCCTACGCTGCGTCGTCGGTGTCGCTTGCGTGCACCTTCTCCGAGGCACTCGCATCCCTTACAACGTCGCCTTGCTCCTCATCGGCCTCGCTATTGGCTCTTTGGAGTTTGGTGGAAGTTTACCGTTAGGGAGCACTTGGGAATGCAATCCGCCTTTTCCCGAGTGTCATTATTTCAACATTTTGCATCGGATGTGCTCTGAAGCTTACTTTTCCATATGAATGGAGTTGGCAAACATCTTTGCTTCTTGTCTAGGGGGGGTAGTTGAGTGCGACCGATCTTGTGGCTGTTGTTGCCTCATTGAAAAAGCTTGGAACAATAAAAAATTGAGTACAATCATTGAGGGAGAATCAATGATGAATGATGGGGCATCGCTTGTGGTATATCAATTGTTCTACAGAATGGTTCTTGGCTGGCACTTGAAATGGGCGGACATATTCAAGTTCTTGATTGAAGCAACGGTCAGAGCTCTTGGCTTGGGTATAGCTTTTGGCACTGTGTCAATATACTTGCTGGGTTTTATGCACAATGATTCGGAGATAATATTTAAATGGAGACAATGGAGAGTGGGGGGAGATGGATAGCACATATAGTGTAGGGAGCGCGTAGCGTAAGTCCGATACTTTCGCCTGAGAGATCACCAAGAGAGAGCCCAAGTCCGAGCCCGTTAACATATCTAGTTGGACTCATCTTCACTCAAAAGCTTAAGCCAATGAGTTATGGGCCAACTAAGATATATTAACCGCTCCACACCACATCAATTATCCGATGTGGGACTTCTCTAATACAACTCACATGTGTATCCTAACATACAACATCCAAATGGAGCTTGCATTCCTGGCAATAGTTGGTGAAGCCCACATCGCTCGAAAGGCACCTTTCGTTATCTTCTTTATCTCCGACGGCTTAGCATTATTAATCCGGATGGCTGCATGGTTCAAACATGGAAGTCCAAGTGGAGGCCACTTGAATGAATATACACGGCCGGACTCTTCAATAAGAGAAAAAAGTGAGCAAGACATTTGAAAAGACTATTCACGGAAGATTCATGCCGAAAAAAAGAAAGAAAGAGAGAAGTGCCCTCATATTTCTTCACCATATATCCAACATCGAGGAGAGAGAAAAAAAAAGAATGCTCTGTGAGCTCTTGGGCGACGATTGAAGCAACGAAACGGAGAACCGAAGGTCCGGTTCCCGGCGGTTCGGGCGAGGCCGAACGGCGCCACTGCCACTCCGAGTCTCCCGGAGTCCAGGCGAAGCCACTATGCTGGCTCAAACACATCGACACCCTCGGAAAAAGGTAGATGCCATACTTGAAGCTACGGAGGTCCGTGGGTGGTAGACCTCCATTTTTCGAAGTTTCTTCATCATTTTTAGTCCAAGATTGTTCTGAGCACTAAGTGCTTCTATCCTTTCCGTTTTTATTTTCGACGCATGAAAACTTGGAGTCGACCTCGAACCCCTCCAAAGCTATCATGAGCTCATAAGCTCGTTTTCGACGTCATTCGAAGCGATCGGACCAAAAGGTAAGTACCTATGAACTCCATGGATGCTAGTCATAGCTTTGGTTTGGATTGATTTTGTGAAAAATGTGCACCTAATTGGCACCGCAACCGAACTTTTTGTTGCTGTTTTCATATAGTTTTCACTGTTGGATCGTGCTCATTTTTGAATATGTGATAGCTGACGTCGCGACGATTCCAACGATACCTAGATCGCCCAAATTGGGCAAGATCTCACCGTTGATCGTCACCAAAAAGCCCTAGACGTCCGTATGTTTTCTTCAACTTCAAGAGGCCTTACCGGTCAACGTCCGTTGACCGTTCAACCGTCAACGTCGCGTTGACGTGGCGCCACATCAGCGGGGGCTGTTTTAAACCTTTTTTTTTTAAAAACAAAATTCGGATAATTAAATATCCAAAAAATGAAAAAATTGTGGAAAATTAAAACAATTGAAAAAAAATCAAGAAAAATTTTAAAAAAATTCCAGAAAATCCCTAAAATTAGGAAATGGCCACTTTCAATTGGCCAATCTTATTTTTGGGATTTTGCGTCCCAACAATCCCTTCGGAAAATGATGATTTTACCCCTTAAGGGCAAATCATCCTTGAAAATTCCCATAAATTTTGAAAAATGCCAAAAAAAAGAGGAAATGACCACGTTCAACTAGCTAATCCTATTTTTGGGTTTTTTTTGTGTCTCAACTCTTTCTAAAAATGATGATTTTACCCCTTCGGGGTAGAATGTTTCTAAAAATTCTAGAAAAATTCAAAAAAATGTTAAAAAATAGTAAATGAACACAATCAACTGACCAATCCTATTTTCGATGCTTTGGGCTCTCGATTCTTAAAAAAAAAAAGGGGGTTTAGACAAGCACCACAAACTCTTTGGATCTTCATTTTATCACCGATCAAGGTCGTCGAATACACCTTGAGCTGTCAAGCTCGTTACCGATATTATTCCAAGAGATCGGATCATAAGAATTAGAAAGGCTGAGCCTGCTGTTGGTGATTTGTAAATTTACTTTTAGCAATCTATTTTATGTTCATATCCCACGCTTATGAAGGTCGAGCCTGCTGCTAGTGGTTTATAATTTTATTTTCAGCAATCTATTTTATGTTCATATCCTAGAGTCGGGGGTTTGTAAATTTACTTTCAAGAATCTGTTTTCTGTTTATATCCTAGAGTCGGGAAGGTCGAGTCTGTTGGTGGTGGTTTGTAAATTTACTTTTAGCAATCTACTTTTCGTTCATACTCCGGAATCAAGAAGGTTGAGCCTGCTGCTCTTGATATATAAATTTACTTTCAGCAATTTATTTTCCGTTCATACCCCAAGATCGGAAGATCGAGTTTCCTATTGGTGGTTTGTGTGAGTTCTGCATATGAATATGTGTGATATAAATTTCACAAATAAAAAAGGGAAAAGTTCTTTAAATACTTCCTAGAAAATTTCAGAAATTCTCAAAAATTAAGGAATGACCATAGTCAACTGGCCAATCCTATTTTTGAGATTTCTCCTTCCGATATGCCTGAAAAGACGATTATACCCTTTAGGGGTAAATCGTTCCAAAATTTTTTCGAGATTTATGAAAATGCCAAAATTAGGTTTTGGGTCGAGTCGGGTGACTAATCCTTTTGTTTGGGTTTTTAAGTCTCGTCTTTTCTTGAAATGACGATTTTACCCCTCAATGGGTAAATCGCCTTTGATATTCCAATGAGTCGTGGAAATTACTTAGAATTAGGGTTTGGGTCAGGTGGGTGGCCAATCCTTCTATCCGAGACTTTCACATCTCATTCTCTTTAAGAAAATGACGACTTTACCCCTCAAGGTAAAATTGTCCCAAAAAAATGCAAGAAAATTCTAAAAAATGTCGGAAATTAGGAAATTGGTTAGTTTAGGTGGCCAAACCTACTTTCGACGCTTTTCACCTTGGATCTCGTCCGAAATGACGATTTTTTCCTTTTTGGCCAATTGTTCTCAAATTTTCTCAAAATTATGATTTTTCCCCTCATGGGTAAATCATGTCCAAAGCACTCATGTTTACCCTCCGAACCGTGATTGGATGTCCTCTATTCCAATAGGGCTCTACTAGAAATGCCATGCTGATTTAATGCCATTTATCCGCATGATCTGATTCCTTGATTTGCACATTTTCTTTTATTGATTGTGTTTGCTAGGGTAGTTACTCCCATATGCATGAACTCCTAGATTTAGGATTCATACCCCATTCATTTGCATGAAATTCCGAGGTTAGAAAATTCAATCAACTTAGGTACCGAAAGGGCGTAAACTCCGATAGTTGGCGTAACTAAGTCCCCGATCCCATTTCTCTAGTTCTCGCAGAATCGAATAGAAGCTCCCAACTACTCGATAGGGTTTTCCAATCATACCCTCCAAGAAATGATTGGTGGCGACTCCTTGACATGCACACGTAGCACATGTTACTAAACCGCACTAAAGGTCAACCACATTATCCTCCGTTGCGATTTGGGTAATGGGCCTTAGGAGGGGCTCGCGTCCGAAGGTCCACATGCAATCGAGCCGAAAAGACGACCCATTAGCTCTCACACTCGAGAGCGTGCGAGAGGGTCGCGACAAGTATATGACTTGGGGATGAACCGTAACAACCCAATCTATGTCAAGTTGGTCGAGGATATTCGCCGGGCGAGAGATAAGTCTTGTGCAAGGTGCGGCTATCTAGCGGCTTCTTGGCATAGATGGCGGTGGGGTAGAAATGAATCGAGTTATGCATTAAAAGTGTGGGTCTAAGTATTCTGCTAGGTCTGATATCATTTTCGATTATGTATTGAGATGATTTCAAAATCTGAGTGATTTCTAAGCTTTTAAAATCCAAAAGGTTTTCGGATTTCGGAACGATTTCAATTTTGGATCGAAATGATTTTGAATTTGAGTTACATTGTGTTTTTTTTTTTAAACAAAACGGTTTCCAGAAGTAAAAGCTGCATTGGTTTCAACATTTGAAATGAATTTCTTGAGCCCTAAACTCAAATGAACTGAAACTCGTAAACATGACATTGCAACTTGAATATTCAAATGAAACATGGTACATGAAGTTGAGATACCATTGACAAGAAATGCCAGAAATGCTTATTGGTGATTGGTGAAAGTCTGTTGTGATACCTCCGAGGATAATACCGAGGAAGATCCTGTTTGTGTGAGGGATGTATTGTTTGCATTTGACTGTAGTGGTACTCCATGTAGAGGTGTAGATTGCGTCACAGAATGCGTAGAGGTTGATTCCCAAAGATCCGGAGATTGCGTCGGACTTATTTGGTTTTGTGAAATCATTGTGTGAAATATTTTTTACTATAACTAATAGAACTACAAGCTTGGCATATAGAGCCAGCATCATGAGTGGTAAAGGTTTGTGTCTCGAATGATGGACATCCCGCTTGGATGTTTTGAAATATGGGGCGATAATGAGCCCATTATTGAATATTGACGCCATTTGAATTGACAAAATGTGAAAATGAGATTGAAAAATATAAATAAAATATGTGAAAGAGTGGTTGTCGTATTATAAGATTGAAAGATAGAAGAGAAAGGCACGATAATGTTGCCGGATTATTGAGGTTGATGATGACCCTGTTTATAGGTTAAGATTGCGAGATGTTGCAATTGAGATTAGAATACATAGAGAAAAGTAGTAAAAACATATGATTGAGTGAAAAGAAATTCACCATAAGAATCTCCCTATCTAGGAGGGAGTACAAGTAAGATCGAAATTTCGAGGACAAAATTTCCTAAGATGGGAAGGCTAGTGATGACTCGAAAATCCTCACCTGCTTATGGATGAATTAGTATTTAATGAGTTCGGGTTATGGAATAAGCATAGGAATTTTTATGGACCCAATACTATTTTTAGGGACATGATATGTTGAAATTATGTCCCATCGAGTCAAGTATGTACGAAATTGGGCCAAATAGGGACAAAATTTGGACAAGGAGCTCCTTGCTAGAATGTTGACCCTCTCTCTCTTGGCTATACCATCGCCGACCATTCATCCGCGATCGCGCCGCCGTGCGCCGCCGTGTGTGTGACCTTGGCTGTCACCATTGACCAACCGCTCTAGTGGACCACCTAAGTCGTCATTGCCGCCGTTCACTTGTTGTGGTACGCCATTCGTCTCGTCGGTTTGTTCGTCCGTATGATCATTCGTTTGTTTTCTCGCTTAGTCGATGCAATTAGATCTCTATCCCTATTATTATGCTTCCTATGATTACGAATGCGAATGTTGGATTTTGATGATTGATGAGTTGTGGTAGAGGATTTGGACATCAATCCGAGATCTACTATCTATGAGGATTGTGTTTGCCTTGGTAGGATTCTGATATCCGTCGTTGATAAGAGATATGCTTGGTTGTTTTGGACGATCCTCAATTCTATGATGTTATAGTGGGTTTGGTCATTCGGAATAGAAATCTACTGCTGGGTGTAATCCACTCACTCCGTTGTTGAAACCACTTTTTAGTTCACTAAGATGTCTATGGATCCGACGCCCATATGTCAATGTAGGTATAGCTATCCGATAAAGATTAGCCATACGTTTGAAGAGTTTCCTGATCCACACCTAGAGATACCGTATTATCCAATCTACATGTTCGTTCCTTCCTAGATTTATATAAATGAAGGACCCTCTAAAGGGATTGTGAAGCATGAGTATAAGGCAACATACTATCACGAAATAGGAAGATGGATAAGCCCTATAGCTCTTGAGAAGCTCGATCCTTTCGCTTCTCGTCTCTATGTAATGGGGGATCCGACTAAGAAATCGGATAAGGACACAAGAGACATTTCGGATTCTAACTCTAAGGAATCGGTGGGTAGCTGTAGTGGTCTCAAGTAGATTGCTCATTTGTAGTACTCCTCCCATATAAATGTTGTAAATAAGTTAAGTGACTGTATGAAATATGTAACAAGGAGTGGATGGTGAGTTTGAATAAACGAGTTCTGAATAAAAGACTGTTGTTGTTTGAAATGCGTGTGTTATATGGTTAGTGAGCCATGAAGGCCATACCATCTGTATATGCGTGCTTGCCGATTGAATCTTTTTGTTCTGACATGCACTTGTGCCCGGATGGCCGTCCTATATGATTTTCTATTTTAGAGCTTCCGCATGCGCCATCGCACTTTGATTAAGGAAAGATTAATTAAAGAAAAGAGCGAGGTTTTGAAAAGCCTTCTCATCGAGGTGTCGGCGGTATGGGACACTATATGCGTGAACACTTAGTATTGGCTTACCTCATAGGTTTAAAAATGAATTAAAAATTTCCATGAAACACGTTTAGAAAACACTCAACTTCGGTGCCGAAAGAGCGTCGGTGAAAATGCTAACGTAATCAAGTTCTCGGATGCTAGATTTTTCTGATTGTTCAGAATCAAACGGTCTCTCTGACCGTTCGACAAGGTTCCCGATCTACCTTCTTCAAAGACTAGTGGCGACTCTATTTGCATGTCGTGCACATGCCTTCGATCATATTAAGATTGAATTTGATATTCTTTCGTTGCAATTTGGTATAGGCTTGCGAAAGCCCGAGCTAATCTGAAATCACACACCAACCCAATATGGTTTATCGTTTTTTAGCTTAAAATGACTCGTTATGACACGATAATTAGATCGAAAAAGCATAAAAAAATATTATATGCAATATGTTATATAAGAGAATCAATATGAATCGATCTTCAATTAATTCGAAATGTTGGATAAAATTTCACAAAGTAACTATGTAATTATTTGACTTAAATGACAAAAATTGGGAAAAGAAATTATTTTAGGAAACAAAAATTTTGTGCGGTTACCAAACGCATTTCTGTTGGAAGAACAAAAAATTTGTGCAGTTGTCAAACACATTTTGATTCTCTAAAACTCATCTAGGGAATATAATAAAAGAAAAACAATTCTAATCAAAATTACTTTTTTGAATCGAAATCGTTACCATGCAGGCTCAAAATGTACTGAGAAAACTCATTCAAACTTACTTGTTAAGTGATGTATATAACATGTTTACAGCCGAGAAGTGAAATAAATGGAACCTGTGCATCGACTGAATGGCTTGGTTAACACCCGATACAATACTGTCACTATCACCTCATAAAAACAATTTAGCAAGATTTCTTGGCAGACACGGGGTTTCTTTTATATCTTACTTGAATGAATAAGTTTTAAAGATCATAATGTCACGATACGAGCTTCTATTGCTTCGTTTCAATGTCAAAGTTACTTAGGAGAGAAGGAGGCCAGATCTTGGAAGCTATTGGTAGACTGATTCCTATGATAGAGATTGACTAGTCAACTGCATCATGCGAACTAAGACTTCTTTTTTTTTTTTTAGAAAAAAATGAATGATTAAAAAAATATTTTCTTAAAAATGATCGCCTATATCACTTACAAAATGAGTAGACGAAATTTATATTTTTATTGCCCATAAAAATGTTTAAACATAAATTTTGTTATAAATAGTGAAAAAACTTTATAATGAAAAAAATATTTTTGTTCATTCATTTGTGACAATGAAAAATGAATCGTATTTTTTTTTTTTTGATAACCGAGGTTTCCCACGTGCAATGGATTATTCCTCGGGGTGAAGGAGGTTTTACCAATACCATCGGGTAAGTCTCCCAAGACGTGGTCGCTATGAATCGAACCCGGGACCTCATCGGTTTAACTGTCTAAGACCTAGGCATCTCACTAACTCATTTGACGCCTTATTAGAAAAAAAAACAAAATGATTTGTATTTAGACTCCATTTCTTTCGCAAAAAATAAATAATTTGAAAAATGCTTTTTTTTAAATGACCAATTACATCGCTTACACAATTCATCATCGAGGAAAATGTTTAGGCATAAATTGTTTTCAATAATAAAAATATTTTTTATTAATTAATTATCTCAAACGATACAAGCGATTATTTTAAAAAAAAATATTGCTGAAATTATTCATTTTTTGCGTATCAAATGGCTTCCATGAATTCCTTGAGGAGGTCTTCCAAATGCAATATTGTTTGTTTATTTTTTTTTCGTCAAAATGAAATTGACATGACTCTTCTTCGTAGGCGATCATGGATGAGTCAAACATAATAGAGGAGGGAAAATGACATAAATAGTAGTTAAACTTTGGCCTAATATGCAATGTAATCTATGAACTTTTGAGTTGTTCAATGTAGTCCATGAACTTTATCCTCATATACAATATGTTCTTTGAAATTTAATTTATTCAATGTGATCCCTAAACTTTTGATACATGTTCAACTTACTCCTAGAACTATATAAAATGGTCAATGCTATCTCTCCATTAATTCAAATTTGGAACAACATTAAACATTTTCATATATTTAGGAACTAAGTTGAACATGTAACAAAAATTTAGGGACCACATGGAATAATTTGAAAGTTCATGGACAACATTACACATTAGAATAAAGTTCAGGGACCACCTTGAATAATTTATAAGTTTATGGATCGAATTACATATTGGACGAAAGTTCAATAACTATTTGTGGTGTTATCTTAATAGAGGAAATATGCATTTCACTATGATTGATATTGTTGCATGTATTGTCATAAAATGAGCTTGCAATGCGTTCTTTTTTTTAACTTTCATAATGGGCTCAAGCTATTTGTCCTCTATCTGAAAAGTCCCTACATGACCTTAGGCTCAGCAAAATGGGTTTCATCGGAAAGAGCAGTAATGTACCCAAATCGGGATTATCTGAACAGAAAACAAATTAATATGTTAGGCCTGGCCCAAGTACAATTCCTTTGTTAGGCCGATGTTGGCCCAAACCTCACGTAGTCAATAATTATTAATTGGGTGATCTCGATCGTATTATTAACACGTGGCTTCCTTGGATACGCACATTTGATCTTTGTGACAAGAATACCCAAAAGAATTTTCAACAAAAGGCTCACAGAAGTAAAGTTTTGAAGTCAAGTTACGAAGTTTTGTCAGCTTTTTAAAAGCTAATGCTTGATTTCGGACTTTTATTAAACCCCGATTTGAAATTTGCCAAAATTATTTACGTGTCGGTGCTTGAATCATGTTTCATGTGATTATTTATCTACACCGCTAACATACCGTTTAAAATTCATTTATTAAAAAAAATCTATTGAGCTTTCCGAATTAGCATCTTAAGCATTGCTAGATAACAAATGAAGTACACAAAAATCTTAGGTAATTAGGAAAATTATCAAAAAATCTTAAATATATTACAATTGTGTCAATTCAGTCCCAATTTTTTTTAACAATTGAATCCTAAACTTTTTGTATTTGTATCATTCAATCCATTCGGTTCACTTTGGCCGACCGGCGCTAACATGGACGCCGACACCGACGTGGACAATTTATAATAGTACTTTAATAATTTTTTGATTTTTTTTCTTTTTCTTCTTCTTTCGCTAGCCGGTCGCTGAATTGGAGACCGGCGTTGGGCGAGCTCGACCTCGCCCATAGACGCCAAGGTTGAGTCTCCCCAGATTTGGCGAGACAAAGAGATATGTAGAGATTGTGTCAATCAAAATCTCTTCATATAACCTCTTCATATAATAACAATACATATTTTGTATGCAATATATCTCAAATGTACCAAGAGCCCCATCATAATTGTTAATCAATGCTTGAAGAAACACGGTCATTAGCAACTATGTCGAATCATCAATTTCAGCGCCTTGTGCGACCCCCATCATAAGCTCCGATAGCCCCCTAAAAAAACCAATCACTACTCGTGATCTTCCATGAAAACTTGAAGGCCCTTTTCATGATGACCCACGCTTTATTTTTTGAGCAACTTCCTAATTATAATTTTTATAGGACTAATATTATTTGAGTAACTTATCTGGATGATTATTTTATTTAGGAAACAATTCTCTAATATGATGAAGAGGTAGACCCTCTCGGCATCGACTATAAGCATGGGGCATTCTATTATTTCCTTTTATGTGCTCTCCCCCCCTCTCTCTCTCACTCACTCATGCTATCTTTGCTTCCAATCTAAGCTTTCAGCACATGTACCCTTTATATCTGCAACCCCCAAATAGGAAAGCTGGACTAAGCCAAAACCCATCTCCAAAACAATGAGCTCCGTCTGCATAACGAACTGCCTAAACGACACCGTGTGCAGCGACCGCCGAGTCCCGGTCCGAGCCACGTATGTGAACCTCTACAAGTGGCCCGAGTCGGATGCTGAGTTTGTGCGCTCGGTCACCGCCCAGGGCAACGACCACCACCGCTACCGCGCCAAGGTCGTGGACAGCATCTCGTGCCGGCAGATATACCTGAGGAGCTACCCCTTCTCCAAGGAAGAAGACCAAGTGTGCAAGACCAAGTGTTTTGGTAGAGAGAGAAAGAGGAAGGACAACAAGGAGACAACAAGAGGAAGGACAAGGGGGAAGAAGAGGTGTGTGATGTTGAGGAGGGTGAGGGAGTTATCATGGAGTGCTGTGTCTCAGATCTTCCACAGGCTACTCTCTTGCTCTGCTAGTGTTGATGTTGTGGATCACGAGTAAAAAAACAAGGAAGAAATTGGTTTAGAAGTCATTCGGTTTGCTATATGTGTCGTTGTAAGTAAGAATGTAAAAGCACAATCTTTATTGCTTACTTGTTATATTGCAATATAAGTTCTCATCTTGCTTCTTGACAAGGGTGAATCATAAAACTTATTTTTTCTTTCTTTTTCGCGCGTGGATCGCTGGATGAAATTTTCAATAAGAATACTTGTTTCGTATATCGCAAGTATTTGATGTGAAAAAATGATTTCCATTAAACCCATTTCAATATACCCTCAAAAGAATTCGTGGAGAGAACCATATTCTTCGTCTCTGGTTGGAAACAAAAAAAAAAAAAAATCGCCAACCAGTATTTTAATTAGTGAGTTGCAAACATGGATTTCGAGGCAGCAAGTTTTTCTTCTTCAACACTGACTTGACAGAACAAAGATTTCTTTGAACAATCTGTGGTTCTCAAGTTCGATATTGTACCGCATAACCTTTTGATTTTACAGTGCCTTGCACTTGTTTAACAAACTAAAACAAAATACTCACATTTTACGACGCTTTGTACTTAGTTTTAAAGAAATGTAATAACGTCACACAATATCATGTTGAACTATGAAAAATCTCTATCGATATGTAAAAGAAAAGGAAAAAAAAAAAGTAAATACTGCAAAGTTGAACTATATGGCTTGAGGAGCAGGTAACTCAACGCAAATCAGAAAGGGAGGCTGCATTTATGGCCTCCACATTTGGTGAACTAGGAACACTAACAACATTTGTCCAAGGAGAATGAGACAGATATCTGTGTAGATAAAGGTTGTCTCTAGTCATGATCATATCGGTTGACGCCAGTTGATTTCGCTCTCTTAGTACTTGGTGCTTCTGGTTTGGTCTTTTATTATTTACCTGTAATTTCATTACAAAGTTCCATACATTTGACTCGCTCCGAGTAATGACAAGTCACCATTCCCGAGTAGTAGTAATCCAAAGGGCAGAAAATGACATCTGCGAAATGCGTACGTCTTTGGCACAAAATTGATTAAGAATGCATCGACTGCGAAGCAATTGGGTTCCGAAGTTGCTGGCAGTGGCTTTTCGAAGATTACATTTTATGCTGTTGATGTCGAAGCACTTATATTATATGAAGTATGTACCATTACAAGATGGAGGATCACAATAAACGAGCAAGATGCACCCCATTTATTCAATCCCAATCATACCATGCAAGTTTCACATGATATTCATATAATTCAAAATCTCACATGAATGAAACAATACAAAAAGTGGTAGCAAGCGTTAAATAAAAATAACGGATGCTATTTTCTATTAGGATCGGAACCCTCTACAGTTATGAGAGTAAATTTATCCTGTGAAATTACCCCGAGGATCAAAGTACCGTCACTCTTTTGTGGGATTTACACAACAGACACCACACCCAAGAAAAATACCGTCATGCTGACCAAGGAGTGGTGGTGGCGTCGGCATGGTGACCTCGCTCGAGGGAGGTCACGACTGGGAGTGGGTGGTCAATTATGTTCCACCTGGTTGCAGCTGCAGAAGGACAAGGTTGGGTGGCAAAATGGGAAGAAGAGAAATTGGAAAATAATTTCAAACAATAGAAGGGATAATTAAGTTGAAAATCCTAAAACTTATCGTAAAAGTACAATTAAATACTAAAATTTTTAAAAAGTGCAATTAAATTCTAAAACTTGTTAGAAAGTGCAATTGAATCTTAAAACTTTCAAAAAGTACAATCAAGTCCTAAAACTTGTCGAATCCGTGAAATTAAATTCTTTCGTTGATTGTATTTTTGAAAGTTTTATAATATGATTATACTTCCGTAATAAGTTTTAAGATTTGATTGTATCTTTTGAAAGTTTTAAGACTCAAATGTAATTATTTTATTGTATTTTTTGAAAGTTTTACAACTCAATTGCACTTTCGCGATAAGTTTTCGGATTTTCAGTGTACTTATCCCAAAATAGAAATAAGGGCCAATTGGTTTTTTTTTTTTTTAAGGGCCAATTGGTTTGAGCTGTTCACTTACGTGGCGGCTGATATGTCTGGTATTGTCACGCCCCGTGTCCTCCGAGCGCGCCAACATCCCTCGTTGTCGAAGAAATCTCGCAACTCACCGGGATCGCAAACGGACGTAAAACACGCGAGATGCAAATGCAAGCGGAAGCAATGAAAACAAACCCAACAATGAATATAGAATGACCTTAGAACATAACACCAAAATACATATAACATAGCCAGGTAAGTTCAAGGTTCATACGGACCACCAGAAATAAAACGACTACGACTCAAGGATACGGCACGGGGACACAAAAGGAAACTCCCTAATCATAACCACTCGTCGACACACGAGGGTCCAAAAGCGAGGATAATGACCTCTACACACCTAAGGGTCGGGCGTCATCATCAGAAGTAAACTCGGCAGGGGGAGCGTACTCCGGGGAGAAACTCGTCACGATGGCTCCACTAAACGCCCGCTCGGGCTCCTCCCATGGCTCCTCCTCCGGCACCTCTCCCGGGTCCTCCTCTAGATCAGACGCCTCCTCGGGTATCGGCTCTTCTTCTGGTTCGGATTCCTCTATCTCCCGGTCATGTGCTGGATCCACGACGTGAACTAAGTTCGGGACAGGCTCGGGAAGCATCAGGGGTCCATCAGCGGGCTCATCGGGTTCCAAGATCCCTCCATCCAGAGCGGGGAGTCCAGGTATGGGAGACTTCGGCTCGGGGATCGGTCCAACTACGAGTCCAAGGACATGGAGCCTCGAAGGTGAAGCTATCGAGAGTCTAGGTCCGGCGGCATTCGAGACGTACTCGGGAATCACCTCCTCCCTCAAAGGTCCGGATAAACAGTCCCCATCCTTATAAGTCCAAGAGAGGAAGGAATAAGGGGTCAAGTATCCTCTCGCGTCGTCGATCCACAAGGTGCTAACCCTCCGATAATACGTCCGATCCGGTCCCACTCTATACTCGGTAATCACGGGCTCAAATTGAGTCGGTAGTCCAAAAAGTAGCGGCATCGCGGCGATCGTGGTCGAGGGTCCGAAAATGTTGGTCCCACGGAGGGGTGAGATCGACATCTCAGCAAGCGAAGCCTAACCTATCCTAAGGTCCTAGTACCTCCGGACAAAACACGGCATGCAAACAATCCAATCCAAACAGCAGACAGTGGTCAATTCAAAGTGCACAAATAAAGCAATCATGTACAGGACCACCCAGAACATGCCAAATCACACAAGTCGATCCTCGTACCATAGGGCTCTCATACCACCTCCATAATTTAGTATCATAATCTCATATATCAAGTACAAGCCTCGGACTCTTAGGAACACGGCATTGTACGTATAAATACAGATATTTTTGTGTGCACACTGGGGTCTCAGACACTTAGGAATACGCCCCATGGGGTCTCGGACACTTAGGAATACGCCCCATTTATTCAACGGTCTCGGACACTTAGGAACACGACCGGATTAAGTCTCGGACAATTGGGCGAACACGGCATACTATATGGCCTCGGACGCCTCAATTGAACACGACTTTATAATCTCATGTATAGGTCATACACAAAGGGCCTCATGCCCTAATATTACAATATTGCAATTCCACAATTACTTGGGCTATTTAGCATGTCAATACCATCACGAGCTCGAATCGGGCCAATTGCAACATATCGCCTCACAAGGCCAATCATGCAATTACAAGGGGTCTCACACTAGCCAAGACATCACAATATCACATAAAATGCATTTAAAGCACCCCCAATTCAGAATTACTACTTTTGATACCAACGGTCCCAATCGAGCGAATTCCACGTTTTCTCTTACAAAGCCACACACTTAATCCCAAGAGGCTTCACACATGCCAAGGCATGTAAAAGTCATTCTAAAACACCTTTCAAGTGCCCCACATCAGAATTACAACATTTAGCACCCGCTAACCATTTTAGTGCACAATTGCTCCAATTGAGTTATTTTAGGTCCCGATCGCCCCCAACCATGGTCCACTCTTAAACCACGTGCTATCCACACATCAAGTTACTCATTTCCACCCATATGACCACATAAACATCCCAGGACCAGCATTGATACCAATTGCACAGAAATTTCCAAATTGGTCCTCTCTAGCATTTCTCACTATCCCAAGCATTTAGCACACCATCTAGCCAAACCCAAGTATCTCTTAGTAACCTAGGGCTCTAGGAAGGGTTAGGAAACACTTACCCTTGCTTTTTGATAAAGAAAAACCCGGCGAAAGCGTTTCCTTCGCGCACGATCAGATTCGACCTAAAAGGGTGTCCACCGGTTTCAAACACAAAGCACCAACTTTTAGTCCAAGAAAACCTCATCACACACAGCCATGAACCTCCTTTAAACACCCTAGAATCCTTTGAGAAGCTTGAGCTCTTACCTTGAAGTCGGATGAGCAAAACCGGCGGTGTAACCCTAAGGTTTGTTCGGCGCCGAGAGAGAGAAAAACGGACGGCACGGCGGCGGCAACAACTCACAGCCAAGAAAGGAAGATGAAGTGGCGGTGGCGTGGTGGAGCTCCTCCTTGGACCGGTGGTGTGAGGAGGCCGAAGGGGTGCTCGGCCAAGAGGGGAAAAGAGAGAGTTCTTGGGAGAGAGTTGAGCTCAAAATGAAGAAATGAGGGAGTGAGAGAGAGGGTGAGTGATCAGCCAAGAGTAAGAGAGGAAGAGGGTGAGTTTGAGTGATTGAGTGAGTGACTTGATGGGTGGGAGATAGTGGGGTTGGTGTAGGAAATGAATAGTAGAGTAGGTGGTGGGGTTTTTGGGGTTTGACTTGCATGGGGACTTAATCCCTTCAAGTGTCATGTCCCTCCATTATCCACATGGGGATTTAGGGGCTGATGGGTGCGGTATAAGGGTTGACCAAAATTCCTTCGCGGTCGCTCAAGGGCTGAACGAATTCGGGACCGGAATGGATTTTTTTGTTCTGCAAATCCGATCCTCATTTTTTCAACTTATATGGCTTCCAAATATCCTTAATAACATTTGCAAGGCGACATCCAAGTTTATTTGTATTGGAATTCTCGAATACCCGGCCGCCAATTTCGAAGTCCACTTCGCGCTCAAAATCAGCCGATCGCATTTTCGGTGCACCTCGAACCGACGGGCGGCTTTCGGGAGCTACGCGTATCGACCCGTGATTTTAGTTACCACGTTTTAAGAATTCGGACCACGGCGACCCTGGTTGTCATGTAATCGCGAGGGAAACGGTCGGTCTTGACGGGACGCGATTGTCGGGAATCGATTCGGGGTTATTCGCAAATCATGCTATGGCGTAGCGGTATCACCCGCGAACCAATTGCACGACGCTAGCAAATAGTTCTGACGTCAACCCCGGATCGGCCCGCAATAACCCGGAATGTACCCTCGGCGACCCTTATGGTCGGGATACCAGTCCGCGGTCGAGTCCTTTATGGTCTGCGCACTATCCTATTTAGCCATTCCCCTTTGGTCGGTTATCTCAAGAGTGATCAATTCTGAGTGAGGTTCTTGGAATACATCGATACTCATTTCATTCATAACTTCGAAATGGGGTCGGAATTCAGAATGTCACAGGTATCGTATTAAATTTACCCTCTTAAATCTAGAGGATCTCTATTCTTTTTATTAAACTGGTGCTAGAATAAATAGTAACAGAGCACTAGGGCAACATATATCGTCCAATCAATGCAATAGGAACCACATGTTTCCCACGAGGCACGAAAAGTTCAAACACGACCATCGACACGTTAGACTCATTGCCATGTTTGCATTGCGGCCAATCATTGTTAATTTATCATAATGTTAAGAAGAATTAACACAAACAATGAATATTTAGGGTTGCCAAAAAGAACCGTTCGAACCGAAACCCAACCCTATCCAAATTAAACTTTCTGGTCTTTGTGGGTTGGTTCTGTTTTGGCTCTGTTGACGAATAAAACAACCTATTTTAATCTATTTTTGGCCATGTTCGGCTCTGGTTTATAACCCGAACCAAATCAAAACGAATCAAGTTGCTGAAGTAGATAGCAATTGAGACATGGAAACTGTCGTTCTCATTGATTGTGCATCCTTCTTGAACCGAAAGAAAGCAAGTAAATCAACTAGTAATTCCGGTAAAGAGAAAGACATGAATAAGTGATACTCATAATAAGAGTAGCGCACAAGATAAATCAATTAGCACAAATCGCATCCACCATCGTATACAAGTAAAGCAAGTGTTCGAAGGGAGCGCCTCATTGTCGCTTGCAAGAAATCGACTATGCATCGTCTCCATCGTCGTGCTAGCAGCCATTGCAACCTCTGTACCACTCACTGTTGCTCGTTTTTGCTGGCGAGACCCCGAACCCCTTGGCCCCTATCATCTCTCTCTCTCTCTCTCTCTCTCTCTCTCTCTCTCTCTCTCTCTCTCTCTCTCTCTATTTGAGGCTCGACGCTTCCATGGCCCATCAAGCCTCCCGATCTAGAGAAGTCTCCACCAGGTCGAAGGAGATGTTCGGTTTCGAGTGTTGTGGGCGGCCGAGAGAGAGGGGCTCCATTGTTGGTGATTGCTGTGGAAATGAGTTGTAAAATACGTGTATAAGTTGTAATTAGCTAAATTAAAGGTTTATGCCTTTTAGGAGTCTTTCTCTCTCTCTCTCTCTCTCCCTACCTATATATATATATATATATATATATATATATAGTCATTGTAACATATATGAAAAAAAGATATATAGAAAATTGAGGAACAACACTTTTTTCCTCTAAATCTCTCTGTGTTAACATAGCATCAAAGCCTAAGGTTTGCTCTTTGTGAGTACTATACGCTAAATTTTTCTGCTCGTCTTCTTTATTGTGCCGTCGTCTCGCGCCAGCCACCTAAGACCTCGTCTCGCCCGATCTTCTTCATCTTTCTTTCGATCGACCTCGGACCTATGGCGGATTAGAATCCTACGGGAGCAGTGATTCCCCACCAAAATCAAGGGAGAATTCGACCATAGAAGCACTTTTAGAGAATCTGACCACCAAATTGACTAATAACGAGACTCCTCCTCCGGTACCAACACTGCAAAATGATTCATCTTCATTACATATTGTAATTAAATTGGATGGAACCAATTATACCTTATAGTCTCGGGTTGTCGAGATGTACATCACAGGCAAAGACAAGCTGGGATAGATCAATAGAAACCTCCCTCAACCTCTACCTACGGATCCCGAATTTCGGAAGTGGAAAATCGAGAACTCAACTGTCAAAGGGTGGCTAATCAATTCAAGAACCCGACCTTAATTGGCTATTTCATTCGTTTCCCAACAGCAAAGTCTATCCAGGATTCGATTGCAACGACCTTCTTCGATGGAGCAGATGCCTCTCGGGTTTATGACTTGAAGAGGCATATAGCTCGGATGAGACAAGCAAGAGGACCAATTGAGGCGTACTATAACAACCTTCAAGGTCTCGAGAGAGAGATCGATTTCCTATTGTCCGAACCCAATGAGGTGTCTTGAAGATATTGAAAGACACAATATGGCTATATAGGAAGATCGGGTATACATCTTTCTTGATGGGTTGGACGACCGTCTTGATAAGGTCTGAGTAGATGTCTTACGGATGCAGTCATTTCCTATGGTTGAACAAGCTTATGTGTGTTACGTCCCGAAATTTCAACGTCTATAAGATAATTGGATTCAATGAAAGTCAAAACATGAATTCCAACCTGAAAAATAAATTTGGATTTTTGAGGATTTAAGACACGATAATTGGCTATTCTTGAGACGTCGGTCAGAGTAGTCTAAGCTCCGGTAGTTTAGTCATCGCGTAGTAGCACTGAGACCCTTCGCATCCGAGCCTTGCCCCGACCGAACCCTAGCAACGAAAATACCAAAATGCCCTCAATTGTTTGAGCCAAATGACCAACCAGTCCTAAAATACGAATTAACCAAAATACCCTTAGATATTATGCACTAAAGGACAAAATATTCAAATTGGATGTGACTCTAGTAGGCTCTCTTCTTGTCAACTCCCCCAACCACCAATCACATCTTGTCACCTCATATTCTCTCTCTCTCTCTCTCTCTCTCTCTCTCTCTCTCTCTCTCTCTCTCTCTCCTTTCCCCCCAACCGGCGACCACACCTCCCGATTCCCCTTCCCTCTTGACGTTTTGTTTCGGCCAGCGACTTCTTGCTACCTCTATCTATTGTCGCAGCCGCCTTATTACGGTCGAGCCTGCTGGCCTCATGCTGTTTGCCAACCATCGCCGTTCGTCGCAGTTCCGCGAAGTCGCGCCGCCACCACCTCCACTTGCGGCCCCTCTCCTTCTCTCGACACTTCAGCCGGCCACCACCTATACTACCACCCGTCATATCGCTGCCCGTTAAGCTCACCATCGCCCGATCGTCGAGCTATTTGCCCTCCACAAGCTAACACCATGCTTCGCCTCCTTTAGCTACCCCGAGCACGGGGACCCGATAACCCCAGCCTGCCGAGCTCCCAGCCCTCGCTACTTCCGACCGCTAACCTTAGCCGTCCGGCCGCCGGCCATCGAGGAACCCACAACCTTAAGAACCCCAGCCCACCGTGTCTCGTCGCCTTAGCCACAAGTCGCCGAGCCGCCGCCGGCCAGATCCGTGAGCCCCGCCGAGCCGAGGACAGCCGCCGCCGTGCCGAGCCCAACCCTTGCCGTAACTAGGACAATCGCTACTATTGTTGTTGCCATGTCACCATCACTGTCGCCTTTAGTTGTGAGTTAACCCCTAACCCTCGATTAGACCGTTAAGTACCTTTAAGATAGATTATTTAGCATTAGGAGTGAATTAGCTAGTTAATTGTGGTCTATTTAGATTAGTGATCTTGGCTAGATTAAATGACCGCAATTAGTTAAATTAGAACTGGTTAGCTAAATTAGATTGTGGCTAGTTGATGATAGATTGTATTGGATTTGATCGCGAGCGGGTTAGTTAGCTAAAGTCGAGTGGACTGATGATTGCCAGATTAATTGATTAAGATGGACTTAATTAATTGTAATTGGATTAATTAATTGCGATCAGGCTAATTAATCATAATCGGAATAATTAATTATTATTACCGATTGATTGATGGGTGATTATTGGTTGGCTGCTGTATGCATTGGTTGTGCATATATTATATTTATATGAGAATTAATCACCTCGTATCGGATATAAAGTCCGGTGGATAAATTGTACATTCATGTGACTACAAGTGAAATCAAATTGCATATTTGAGCATGAAAAATGGCTTGGGACCGAGTCTTGAGCACGACAGTGTAAGCATTTGACTAAATGTAAAAGATAAGAATTGATTGGTTGTCTGGCGTGCTTTTGTGGTCATATGATGCTTTCGTAACAAGTTCGTGCCGTGTCGATCGGAATCACATGACTTGTCGGATGCGCGTCAATCCGTGACGCTCACGGCTTGTGATGGATCAACGCTCATTACATGAATGCTTGTTATGACGTGCCGTGTCGATCAGAATCACATGGCTTAACAGTCGCTATTGCCGAAGTAATAGAACAATGCCTGGTCATGCTAGTAGAGTACTAATTGTCTAGTGTGCTAAGCACCAACTGTCTAGTGTGCAGGTACTAACTATCTAGTGTGTCAAGCTGAATAACCATTAATAACTATAATACATGTGGGTTTTCGTGCATGCAAGCTATTTAGGTGTTCTAGTTATATGTCTTGGTTAGAGTGATTGTTGAGTTAATCGAGTATTGCATTACGCATGAACCAAGGCGTGGTAAGTTTACATGTGATTGTGGATAAATTGCTAGGTTGTACCTGTGATAGCTAGAGCGTGGCATAGATCGCACGCTATTGATCTGTTATCGACTTGCTCTGCACATTTAGGCTGCCTCGAGGGAATCAACACCCTTGTTGGGCTTAGGTGTTGACTCATTGAGATTTATTTCTCACCCCATTGCTGTTGACCCTTTTTAGGACTAAGTTAATGGAGACTCGTCCGGTTTGAGTCGGAATTCCCTTCGACTAGTCAATTGATATCAAGTACCATCCAGTCCCCAGAGATGAATCGATTTGGGAGCATTAAGTGGCGACCATATGTGTAGAGGAGGGGTTAGAGCACTTAGTGCCCCACCACTTCAAAGCCTGGTTCGTGAGCCACGGTGATGCCCTATATAGGCCAATTCTCGGATTCGAGGGGCCACCTATCGCGACCCCTAGGGTGGAAATCTAGGATCCGATGGATATTGATACACCTAACGAGGAGGTAGTGGACCCCGAATACGACCCGAACTTTGACTATCCAAATTACACGCCTATGCTTGAGTATTTCTGATGAGCTGATGTGGTCGCAGAGACCTTTTTGGGAGATGTATAGATGAGGGTGACGTGACCCCTCTTTTGTACTAGATATAACTTTAACCTTGCCCCGACCCACCAATCTTTTTGCTGGTCTTAGGGAGCTACCCCAAAATATGGAGTTGTATATGTTTAGCTTGTAGGGTTATGTTGCGCGTTAAAATCCTTCGACAAGGTTTTCTTGGTTATGGGTTCTAGGCCCAGATTGACTATGGCCCAAAGAAGGTTGCTTGCGCGAGAATCTTTTATCGAACTTAATCCGTTCGTTTTCCAAAAAGGAGTTCGGGTCGAGTTTTGGACAGAGAGTGTCAAATGCAATATATTTACACGGAAGGGCGCGTTACAAACGGGCTTTCGACAACTTCGACGGCCTAATGCGCAATAGTGACGATATGTTGACAGACTTCGACGTGACCCTGGAATTGAATCGACAGGATCGGGGAATAACGTAGGACACAATGCTGGAATTCAATCGACAAGACCGACAAGGGAATTATAGGACACAATACCGGAATTGAATCGACGGTATTGGACGGGATGGGCGAAGGGTGCAACACCGGAATTTAATCGACGGTCTTGAACCTAACGAGCGGACGCCGGAATCTAATCGACGACACCTAACTCTGGATATGATACTCGCCGGAATTGAATCGACGACGGGAATCTCAAAGCTACAGCTAGGCTAGGCTAAAGGCTAAAGGTTAAGAGCTAAGAGCTAGTTTGATAATGCAGGTGTTTTGGATTTGTTGTGTGTCTCTGTATCTTTGCTATTGCGATGTATTTATAGGCAAGCTCTTTAGTAACCGCCGAGCGGTTTCTTCCTTTGGCCCCACGCTTTGCTTTTTTCCATAAGCCACGTGGAATGACGGTTTCCTAGTCTTCGCGCCTTTTCTTTTACCTCGTGGGGATTACCGCCAACCGCTTTGATCGTGGCCTCCCTCCGCGCGCTTTTCTTGTTCTAGAAGGAAGTGGCGCCAGAATTTATCCCGACATGTGGCACCTTTTCGATTGAAACGTTCCTTGCTTCAGTGTTTCTTCCCGTAGCTGATTATCGCTTCCTCACGTGCTTGTCACGAGTCTCTCTTGGATTATTTTGAGTGTCAACATATGCCCCCTTAAAAGATGTAAATCGAAGATTTACCTCTTTTAAAATATCTTCCTCTAGTTTGGTGATCTCCAGTTGTACAAATGATGATTAAGCTCTCCTTTTGATCTTTTTTCCCGAAACGCAACCTTTTCGACTTCGTACCGTCCACTGGCCCTTTTTCACCTTGCTTTTTAAGGATCTTAAAAAAGCTCCCAATTGTCGTCTTTCTTCATCGCCAGTTTTCCCTTAAACCCTAAACCCTTTTCCCCGAGCATTCCAAGCTTTCATGGCGACCGAAACTCCCGAGTTCCTTCCTCACCAACTCATCGCCCGCTTCGATGGGATCATTAATAGTGATGACGCTGATCATTATTTTCTCAAGTTATTGAACTCTCGACGAGAGCACGCCGGTCTCATTCTCGGGCCTAGTCTCCATGATCACCACCATATTCCATCATCTCTTCGGTCTTGCTTTCCAATGCGAGCTGATGAGCAGCTTCCCATTCAAGCTTCTTCGCTAAAGGACATTTGGTCCATGCCGGCTCAGCGATTTAGGAGTTTTCCGTCATTTGATGACGGGGCTTATACTTGGTTCCAAAGGCTTCAAGAGGATACTCCAACGCTTGGCCTCCGGGAAACAGCGCAAATCGGGACAGCACTTGAGGTCAGCATGTTGTCTCATGATTTGAATAGAGGTCCGCTAGGGTCCGTTACAAGCTTTTGGTCCTACTCCACTAATTGCTTCTTCTTCCCGTGGGGTCCTATGTCTGTAACCCTTCTAGATACTTTCGCCATAGCTGGTCTCTCTCCTTATGGGGCCTCAGTCAAGAATCTAGGAAAAACTAAGGATTGCCCCATTTCTGACGATTCTCTTGCTTATGGGAAGTTCATCGATGCCCATAGTAAAACGTCCGGGGATGTTTCCCTCGAGGAACGAACAGCCTTCCTTCTTTTACGTTGTCGAAATATCTATTCTTTAGCCCAACACTCAAAGTGTCCAAGGACTATTACGATCTCGCCCTTCTTCTAGCAAAAGGGAATCTAGTTGCCCTTGGCCCTCTTGCTCTTGCATCTCTGTATAGGAGTGTTTCTTATGCCGCTCGGCTAATGTCGAATTCCGAAGAGGATGGTGTATTGTCAGGGCCGCTCTGAATTCTTCAATCTTGGATTGCATTTTACTTCCCTTTCATGTTTGAGAGCGTCCCTTCCTTCAATCCCAACATGGTTCCCTTGAAGCTTGGCATACGACTACTCCAAGCTGTTCCCTTGAAGGTCCCTGGTGATGTTCGACCTTTTCGGTTCTTTCTTCGACAACTTCTATCTCTCGAGGCTGATCGAATAAATTTCTTTCCTTACCGTTCGTGTGAATTCGATTTTTGTTTTAACTCTCGAACCTTAAAACGGTTCAACCACCGTGATTTTTGGACCTTTGTCCTCTTTCCTCGGGACCTTCCAATCAGGCTATGTCTCAAGGGAAGGTTCTATCCTGGTTTTGAACCATATTCCCCCCCAATCCGCACTAGGCGGTTTGGCCTTCGACAAGCGGTACCCATGCCCATCCCTTATCTCATGGATTTCCCATCGATGGACAAGAAGATCTATAACATCAAGATTGATGGGCCGTTCACTCTTGTGCCGAAATTACCACCATGATGCATCAGCGGTTTTCGGGGATATCCCAACAATACTTCGCTCCGGCCTCGGCGTGACTTCGAGTTTACGACCTGGTGGACGTCCTTTGCCTTCGAAAGCCCTTTCGAAGATGCCATCTCATCCATCCTCCGGAGCGATCGGATACAACCCTTCGGTCCCGCTTTGAAGAAAACCGGGAAAAAGGGTGCCACCAGAGCCCTTTCGATTGGTGGTCGCAAACGTCCGACGACTGTTTCGTGTGGGTCTTTTTTCTCCCCGGGTCTTCGCAGATGTGCGGCCCGAGGTGATTTTTACTTTATTTTCGCCGTTGGGTGATGATTCCGACGACGGAGGCGATGAGGAGACGCTCACTTCTCTTAAACGGCGAAAGATGATAGCGAAGAAGAGAAAATCTCCGGTGGAATCTCCGATAGTCCCTCGGCCTGTCGAAGCGTCTCCAACCGTTTGTCCTGAAGATCCTTTGGTAGATCTTGATCCACCCATTGGGGTGTCTAGCAATATTGCCATTGCTGAGGATCTGTTTGCACCCGCGGCTCCTTCGCCTACTGAGCCTCAAGGGGAACCTATTTCGATGACCCTTGCTATTGTCCCGACCCCGATAGTCGAAGCTCCTTTGATAGCTGAAAGTTCCTCAACACCCGAAGATCCTTCACTTGCGGATATTATCTGGGATCTTCCCGCTTCTTCTCTTCTTCTGTCGTCCATCGAAGACATTCAAGCTCATCCAGCTGGCTCTTCTCGCTCTTCGGATCACCCGAGTATGCCCGAATCAAGCAGCTCACCTGACTCGGAGATTTTCAGCAAACTGGGAATCATGTTATCTTGCTCCCTCGACCTTGTTCATTCAGGGGTAGCCTCTTTTGTTGACAACCCATCGAATATTCGAAACATCCAATCCGTGATGGAGTGGACGGTCAAAGAGGAAATCGGCGCGAAGCTTCCCGAAGGCTTAGTCCGCCGGCTGAAAGCATTCTTGGAGCACTTTCCTACTCCCTTCATGCATTTTCGACGGTGTCGGGACAAGGTGCTTGCTCTGTCGAACTTTCCCGATCAGCTCTTTTCTCCCGGTTCCGAGACCCAAGAGGCGAGGCAACTTGTAACTCAAGGAGAACAGTCCCTTCAATCCGCTGTCGACGAGTTTGCTTCTTTAGATAAGAAGGAGGCTACCCTGGAGCAACAAAGGCTGGTGATAGAGAGAGAACTAGAAGAGACTCGAAGTCGGCGATCGACAGTACTCTCTCGTCGATCCTCTATAGAAGGTCAATCGAAAACGCTCGCGGCTTCGTTAGAAGAGAGGAAACGAGCCGATTGCGCTCGGGTTATGCAGGCAGAAGTAGACCGACGTCATACTAGGAATATGTACATAGATAAAAATAAGAAGTTTGAACGTTTACTCTGTGAACCGCTTGAGGGAATCAAGGCGGCTTTGTATCCCGATTTTCGTCAATAAAATTTCCCCTTCTTTCTCCTTATTTTCCGTATTGCATTACGCCACGATCCATGTAATTGCCCACGTCCGAGTAATCGCCATCACAACCCCGAGTCGGTTACTTCAAAATCCCTTATAAATAATGATTGCCTCCAAATGAACTCTGCTATCAAGTTCACATGAGTACTCGCGCAGCTTCCCGCTTGTCGCGCTTCGACGCCTTCTCTCACAATGAGGCCAAAAGGGAACTTTCATTATCCTTCATGGATCACCAACCCAGCAATGGTCACATAATTTTGGGTCCGCATTTCACAAGTTTGCCACCTCCCTCTTTACTGATTAATTGCTTTCCCCGCTTCTCTGAAGAAGTCTTACCCTTCGAGCAATCTATTATACGTGCTCTGCGGCAGTCGTCGAGTAACTATAGATTTTCTTCATACCCAAGCTTCGACCATCGGTTTTACAACTGGTACAAACGATTAGAAGGAGAAGCGGCTACCACGTGGGCACAGGCCGGGATAGATGTCCTATTGTCCTTTTGCGGTACATTCATTGATCCTTCGGAGAATGGCCTCGTCGGTAGTTTGTGTTGCTTTTGGTCACCGTCATCGAACTGTTTCTTTTTGCCTATTGGTCCAGTGACCCCTACCCTTCTTGATATTTGGTTTCTAACTGGTCTTTCTCCATTTATCGATGGTGTCCCTCAACCTCCGGACGACTAATTTTCCCTTGATATGTCCCGTTGCCTTGACTCGCCATATGGCGAATTCATGGATCGCCATGCTAAACCTTCGGGACCCATTCTTCTCGAGGAACATACAGCCTTCATTTTATGTTGGCTTTGCAAATATGTCTTTTGTCTCCCCACATGTCGAATTTCCTCAGAATTTCTTGATATGGCCTATGAACCGGCATGTGATGTTGATGTTGGCCTAGGCCGAATGTTCCTGGCTGCATTATATCGGGGATTGTCGGATGCTCAATCTTCGCTGATGGATAATCATCCCGCCCCCTTTTCGGGTCCTTTATGGATTCTACACCATTGGGTCCGAGTGTACTTTCCTCATATGTTTTTTGATCAAGCGCTCACTTCGACGACCGAATCCTCGAAAAGGGGTGATGTACCCATGGCGTTCAATCAGGCCCTTCGCTGTGCCCCCGACAATCTTACCGCTTTCGATAACTTCCTTACCGAACCGTTGTCTCTCACCAGGTTTGATTTTTCCAGGCTGCACGTCGATAATGATATCTATAGCTCTTCCAGTGCAGATCCCGATTCTTGTCTTTTACGGATGAGCGTGTTAGCCCCGGCCGACTTAGCTATGAATTTGTCCGGTGGGGGCAAATTCTCATCGGGACTTGAGATTTATAATCCTCATTATTGTGCTCGCGAGTTCGGGCTTACTCGGGGGATCCCAATGCCGGTGGTGTATTCCATGAATTTCCCTTTCTCTGGCCGCAAGAAAGAGGTAACCGACATGATGGGCCATATCGAAGTTGTTCATGCCGCTCTCGGGCGCTTTGTATTTGTCCGCTTCTCTGACCATCCTTGTAGCACCTCATTTTTCGACAAGTGGTGGCTCTCCTATCGCTCCTCTTTGTTCTCAACCAGTGCAATGGACGTTCTCTCGAAAGTCCGTCGACACTCATTGGGCTTATCGCATCCTCTAAGAAGACCCGCTTCTTTCATTATTCCGAGCATTATACTTGAACAACCAATTGATGAAGGTAAACCCTCTGTTGTTATAAGCAATCTGATAATGAAAGTGAGTACTCCCCGCATTCTTGCTTGATGTAATTATTGATCCGACTTTCTTCCCGGATGATTCACCGGCTTCTGATGGCCGCACGGATGACTTACCCAACAAATTGTGGGTTGTTCACATGAACATGGCGAGTGCCTCGGCTGGCCCATCGAATACTCTTCGCTGCGACTATTCATACCTTCGCGGCAAGTGGTCACGCCCGCATAACTTACTAGGAGGAGGATATGCCTACATATGTAACCAAGCATCGATCGAGGATGAGATCAAAGCTCTCCTTGCTTTTCTGGCCCATTTGCCCTATCCAGTCCAATGTCGTGCCCTTGGATTTGCCATTAATGAACTTTTCCTCACATTTAGCTCGACTTTACGGTCCTTCGAGATAAGGCGGCGTGAACTAGCGATTATCGACAAGTTGGAAACAGATTCCCTTCTTGCCGACAATGAGCTGGCTTATCGACGTAGTGTTCTTGATACCCTGGAAAGTGACGGTTGTACCACCCCGCAAGTACTATCTCGCACAATTGAAGGCAATCAAACAAAGAAGAGGCAATTTGCGAATCATCGCACCTTGATATGATGCAAGCCGGTCATCGAAAGGAGGCAATTGTTGACGCCTAACCGCAATGAGTGAAATGCTACTTCATAGTTTCGTCTTGAGTCTTGAACAAAGACGTATTGTAGTCCGCTGTTGCTAGTTCCATATTAATGCCACCTGTCCTTATCATCTTGTTCTATCATTGAACCGCCGGTCTTAGTGTCAATTCTCCAAAGTTCATCATGACGCGATCTTCTCGGGATCACCCTTTTTCCATGCGGCATTTAATGAAAGGCGTCGTTTCCGATTTCTTCTTCTTCTCGCCTCGATAACCGTCCACTATCCTTTATCGCCTCGATCGTCGGAAGGTCGTGGGCGGATACTCAGCATCGTGGGGCGAACCGCTCCTTGGCCTTCATCTATAAATAGGGTTACTTGCCCGGAGTGCGTCTTCATCCAAACCCTTCTGTCCTTTGATTCTTAGAGAAAACTTCCTCAAAGCCTTAATGGAGCGTGCTTCTTCTTCTACGGCTTCGTCTCCCCCTACATACTTCAGCCGTGAGTTCTCGGCTATCCGGAGGGAGATTATCTCCCTTCTGAGTTACACCTACACCATGCTGGTGGTGAAACCGCGAGCCCTCGATAAACTTCACAACCTGCTCAACCGTTTCGCGCCTCAAAATCTTCCCTCCGACCATCCGTTCCGGTCGGACTACGAAGAGTTTGTCACGCTCTTCGACTACGGGCTGGATAAGTTTCGCCGGAATCTGGCGACCATGTCTCAAGATGATCTCACCGAACATGAAGTTTGGTGTAAGATCGAAGAGATTGAGAACGGAGAAGTGGTGCACAAGGAACTCTGCAACGTCCAAGAAGCTCTCCATGCCTCTCATGCTAGCGTCCTTCAACTTCGGAACATTGTTTCCGACCGCCCGACTACCACCCGCCGACACTGCGAAGGCCTCTCAAGGAAACCGAGCAGCAGGAACATGAACCGGCTGAAGCCTGTGAGACCCGTTCCTTGGCTTCCATAGGGCCCCCTTTGGAGGGTCTGAAGGCCATGTTGGACTCTACCAATGGTCTTCTGCGGGGTCAGAAAGAGCACCTTCAGCGGCTGGAGGGCGAGAAGGACAGGCTGGAGGCGACACTGGAAGAGTTGGCTGAAGCCCATCACCGCGCGCGGGAAGAGAACGCCAAGTTGGAGTGCCGGCTGCGGGGCTTCGTGGTTCGTTTCGGGGAGCACTTCCAGTGAAGGTTTACTGGGGCGAGCAGAAGAGAGAGAGGAAGGAAGAGAGAAAGAGAGAGAAAGAGAGAAAGAGGGGGAAAGAGAGAGAGTGAGGGATGTATTGAAATTTTATGAATGAATTGGATTTTCTCACTCCTTGTCCTCTAACGCTTCCTGCATTTCCCACATCGATGGGTGGAACTTTTTTAAATACTTCCCGTTGATTGAGCATTGTAGTTCTCTTCCATCAATTTCCATTACTCGATATGCATTTCCCGGGAGGGCGTCTACTATCAAGTATGGTCCTTCCCACTTCGACGACCATTTGCCGAATTTTTCGTTGTCGAGGTTCATAGGCAAAATAGTCTTCCACACCAAGTCTCCCACGTCGAAACGCTTGGCTTTCACGTGTTTGTTGTAAGCCTTGGCAACTCTTCGCTTCTGAGCTATCAATTTTTCCAAGGCTGTGGCTCGGTTTTCTCCCAATTCATCAATATTGGTGTACATCATATCATCGTATTGCTCTTTAGCCATACCATCCTGGAGTTTTACTCTCAATGATTGCACCGTAATCTCCAGGGGTAACACGGCCTCTTGTCCATATGTTAGCATGTAGGGAGTGACCCCGGTGCTTGATCTTTTGGAAGTTCGATAAGCCCATAATACCGTCGACAACAATGAGTCCCATTCCCTTGGGTTGTCCTCCAAATGCTTTTTAATCAATCCGATGATTATTTTGTTGGAGGCTTCTGCTAGGCCATTAGCTCGAGCGTAATAGGGCGTCGAATGAATCATCTTGATACCCCTCGACTTAGCAAAGTCTCGTATTTCTTAGCCTGTGAAGACTGTCCCTTGGTCAGCAGTGATAGTCTCTGGAATTCCAAATCGATGAATAATTCGCTCTTCGATGAACTCCCTAATCGTTTTTTGTGTCACGCTTTTATATGACGCCGCTTCAACCCATTTTGTGAAGTAATCTATGGCTACTAAAATGAAACCGTGCTTCTTCGACTAGGGAGGATAAATTTTCCCTATTATGTCCATTGCCCAACCTCGAAATGGCCATAGCTTAATAATTGGGTTCATCGGTGCGGCAGGTACTTGCTGGATTGGTCCATGCCTTTGGCACGATTGACACCCCTTCGCGTAATCGATGCAGTCTTGGGTGATTGTTGGCCAAAAATACCCATGTCGTCTTAACAACCACTTTGTTTTCAATCCAGCCTGATGTGCACCACAGATCCCTTCATGGACTTCCGTCATGACTAGCATTGCTTCCTCCCGCCCTAAGCACTTGAGAAGCAGTCCGTCGATTGTCTTTCGATACAACTCGTTGTCGATCAACAAATATTTTAAGGCTTTCCTTTTGAAGTCCCTACCGCCAGAACCCGGGTTCTTCAAGTAGTTTACCAAAGGGGTTCTCCAATCTTGTTGGCCGCTGGTTTCTCCCGAGCTTTCGGATCGCTTAATCATCATTACCCGGGCATCTATTGATGGTAAGGTTCTTACTTGAGTAATGATGTGGCCCGCTAATTCCTTCGATATACGATATCCCGACGCCATCTGAGCCAATTCATTAGCCTCTGAATTTTCACTCCTCTTGACATGGATTAGCTCATATTCGACGAACTTCGACAACAATTCTTTTGCCAGGTGGTGATGCCTAATAATGTTTTCATTCAAACATTGATACTCACCATTTAGCTGTTTGATCACCAGCTGAGAATCGCCCTTCACTTTAATTGACCCGACCCCCATGTCAATTAAAACATTCAGACCCACGATCGGGGCTTCATATTCGGCTTGATTATTTGAGCATTCAAAGTCAAGCCTGAATATGGGTTTTGTTTTTTGTCGAAAAGGTGATATGACCATGATTCTCGCGCCCGCTGAACCGGATGCCACCGACCCATCGAAATATAATATCCAAGGTGCAATACCCAGATAATTTTCATCATCCTCGACTTTTAAACTTGAAGGGTATTCGGTAATGAAATCGGATATTGTCCGCCCTTTTACCGCTTTGAGCGGCACATAAATCAGATCGATTTCTATTAGAGTAAACGCCCATTTTGCAATCCGGCCCCTAATGATTGGCCTGGACAACATGTACTTAATCACGTCCATTTTACAAATTACATGTACCGTAGTCGGCAACATATAATGTCGTAATTTTGTACGGGCGTAGTACTGTGATAAACATAGTTTTTCGATGGACGTGTATCTTGTCTCGGCATTGTTGAGCATCCTACTTAGGTAGTATACGGCCTGCTCTTTCCCTTCGTCGTTTTCTTGAGCCAGCATACTCCCGATCGTTGTATCGGCGGCCGATAAATACAACTTTAATGGCCGTCCCGCCTTTGGTGGCGTCAACACTGGTGGCTTGATGAGATACTCTTTTAACCTGTCGAAAGCCACCTGATGTTTTTCTTCCCACATAAACTCTCGCTCATTCTTCAATTTGAGCAACGGGGAGAAAACTTCGATTTTTCCCGAGAGGTTAGCTATAAAACGCCGCAAGAAATTTAATTTCCCGATTAACATTTGCTGCTGTTTTTTATTATCGGGAGATGGCAATTCTGAAATAGCCTTAGCTTTGTTCATATCTATTTCTATACCTCTCTGATGAACTAAAAAGCCAAGAAAGTTGCCAGCTTTTATCCCGAAAGCGCATTTCAAAGGGTTCATTTTTAACTTAAATTTGCGCATTCTCTCAAAAACTTGCTCTAAGTGGTCCGGATGACTTACCGGTCCTGTCTTGACGATGACGTCATCGATGTAGACCTCCATAAACTCCCCAATCATATCGTGGAAGATATAATTCATTGCCCTTTGATACGTAGCACCAGCATTCTTCAAACCGAAATGCATGACGACCCATTCGAACGTACCAATGGCCCCGGGGCATCTAAATGCTGTCTTGTGAACATCCTCCGTTGCTATGATATCTGATTGTACCCCGAATGCCCGTCCATGAGGGACATCATTTCGTTATTGGATGCCGAATCGATCCACATATCGGCGATGGGCATCTGGTACTCGTCTTTAGGGGTGGCCGCATTAATGTCTCGTAAATCAACGCACACTCGGAGTTTGCCGTTCTTCTTCTTGACAGCACGATATTTGACAACCATTCGACATACCTTGCTGGTCTTATGAATCCGGCTGAAAGGAGACGCTCGATTTCCTCCTTAACTTTAAGGATCACTTCGGGAGCGAATCTTCTAGCGGCTTGTTGGTGTGGTCGAAATCCTCTTTTAATTGGTAATCGATGCTCAACTATGCTCCTCGAGAGTCCAGGCATCTCATGGTAATTCCAGGCAAAGCAATCCTTATATTTTTTCAATAGGTTTACCATTTGAATCTTGTATCTCCGATCGAGTAGTTGGCTCACATAAGTAGGTTGAGGACGGGCCTCATCTCCGAGATTGACCTCTTCCAATGGGTCTTGAGCTTGAATTACCTTGTCGTCCTCCTTAATTGGTGAGTCTTCAAAATCTAAAATGCCGTCTGCAAGCTGTCGGGCTTGATCGCTTTGCTCGGCCTTGTAGGCCGCATACCTCTCGCCGAGGTTTTGCGCAAATGACCGACTTTCCATCGGAAAACGGGTCGATCGGTTCCACCGGTTCCTTTCTTGGGATCCACTCGGTACTCCCTTTGTCGAAACGGCAGAATGCAATATCTCTTGGGTCCACTTCAGGCGGCTTAGATATGCGAAGGCAATCATCCGGCATCACTTTGTCCCGGCCGGATATACGGGTCCAGGTAACACAAGTCCGGGGATTTGCTTTTACATATTCCACTTTGTCCCCATTTCAAAATGCTAGCATCTGGTGAAGTGTTGATGGGACACATTGGTTTCCATGTATCCAATCTCGTCCCAACAGCAAGTTATAAGATCCGTCGGCGTCGACAACGCAGAAAGACGTCCTCGATGTTTTAGATCCGACGGTCGGGTCGCCGATATATACTCCCTTTACTTCAGTAATTTCGCCGGTGAAATCGGATAATCGTATATTCGATGGGATTATTTCATCATCATTCCTCCCGATTTTCTTGAAGAAGCGGTATGGAATGAGATTTAACGTTGAACCGCCATCCACCAGTACTTTCATTACCGGCCGCCCGTTGATCTTGGCATTTATATTGAGCGACCTCAAGTGATTTGAGAGATCCTCCATGGGTTTCCTGAATTCCATGGTCTCTTCATCGCTGAAGCAAAACCGAGCCCCTTCCTTTTCTTGCGTCGTTTCTTTATAGCCGCCGTCAGCCGAGGTCGACTCGAGTTGAAACTCGTGTGGTAACTTAACTCGTACCATACAAGGGCTTAGGGGGAAACCGGCACGCTAGCGGGGGTTTTAAATCGAGATTTGGATGCGGATGTTTTTTGTGTCTTTGTACCCTTGTCCTCTTTTTCTTGAGCCGGGTGTGTCTCTTCTGGTCGTCGTCGCCAAACCAGATTTCTCGGCCTCCGCAGTTTGGTGTGGTTAGGAGCTGCGCCGCCATCGAGTCATGACCGGCCGGAATCTCCTGTTGCCGTAGTATGCGGACCCTGTTCTTTCTTTGCACCCTTCTCTTCTGAGTTCGGGTCAAAATTTTCTCCTTTTCTTGGTCTTCCGTCACCTCATACCATGACCCTTCTACGGGGTTGCTTGGTATCTTAAGAGTGCGTCGACGATGTGGCTCATGAAAGCCTTGTCGAAAATCTCTGTGGAACTCCGTTCCCCATCCATAGTGGACTCTTTCCTGGGGATGTGGGGTCGATGGACCATAGCTTACGTAATAATCAAACTTGCCACTTGGCTCACCTAAAGTACCAATTGTAGGGTCCCCTTCATCGTATCTCTGCTTAAACGACTTATAAACTCTCCGATGATTGGAACTTCTTCGAGGTCCGGCACTTTCGGTGTGAAAAGGCGTCTTATTGCTATGACTGGTTTGACCGCTCTTTTGGTACCCTTCCTCAGGTGTACTCATGTTTCCCAATTTTCGCCCGCAATAAGCGCATAAATTTGTTGACGTATGGCTTTTACTCGATCGCTTTAAAGAAACCATTCCAGTCATCACCGGAAAAGGATCCGCGTCTACATCCATCGAGGGTTTCCCTTTGTCTTCAGCAAATTTGATCTTTCCTTGTCGAATCGCTTCTTGAATGTTCTTTTTAAGGACTAGACAATCCGATGTGTTATGGCTCCATGAGTGATGCCATTTGCAATACTTCTTCCCCGCTAATTCTTCTTTGGACGGTATCTTCTGCCCTTCCGTCAGGCTGATTTGTCCGTCACCCAGCAGTATGTCGAAAATTTCTTCCGCCCGATTCGCATCGAATGAATAATACACTGCTTCTTTTGCTTTAGCCATTATAGTTGACTTCTCTTTCATCCTTGCTGGCTTCGGTGCTTGGCAAGTGTATGGCTTGTCGATGGTTAATTGGGCGACGGCCACTTGACGGGCTCCCGTTGATTCTTCGTCGAAATCGGGTGGCTCGACAAAACTTACATCTCCTCTTCGGGTGTGCCTTTTGTCTTTTTCCTTGAGCAGACTTTCGTGCTTTGTTGCCATTGTGGATAATTCGAATAGATCTGCACATGGATGACCCACCATCCTATCTCGTATTTCGAATTTCAACCCGTTGAAAGCGAACTCAGCGAATGTTTTTTCGGGTAAAGGAACTAAACATTTGTTCCTAGCCCGTTTAAACCTTACAACAAACCGGTCGACCGTCTCGTTTGTCATTTGCTTCATCGTCGACAAATCTGCTACTGACAAGTTCGACACCGCTCTTTGAAACCGGCCATGAAACAAACGCTCCATCTGTTCCCATGTCAACACCGAATTGGGTGGTAATGCAGTATACCATGTAAAGGCTGTTTTCGACAAGGATAATGGAAAGAGCCTTAATTTCCAGTGATCCGCATGTGTAGCATCCCCACATAGTGCTAGAAAACGGTTGATATGTTCATACGTGGACTGATCATCCTCCCCAAGTAAAAGTGTGAACTCGGGTATTTTAAACCCTCTTGGATATGGGATCGTATCCATCCAATCGGGGTATGGTTTTCGGTAAACATTAGCCCGGTATCCTACCATTGGGTCAATGTATACGGGTGTCCGGTCAAACACTGGCTGATGGTATTGCGGTTGATATGGCATTTGATATCCAGGTTGTGGAGGATGATATATGGGTTGCACAACGGGCTGAAACATCGGCTCGGGACCTGGTGGTTGAAAGGCCTGATTCATCTGCCGATATCCAGGTCGTATGGCCCGGTATCCATACTGTCCTTGCCCCTTGGCTTGGGGTAATTGATCTTGCCCCCTAGCCTGCCATTGCCCCCTAAAGGGTATTGCCCCCCGATTTTCGACAATCATGGGTACCGGTTGTTCATTGATAGGGACGGGGTTATGTTGGGCAGCTACTTCCCGACGAGCAATATTCTCGTCTTGTCGAACGGGGTGTCCCGGAAGCATAACAATATCCGCAGGTATATCTTGTCAAATAGGATGTCTAGGGAACATACCTGTGTCTGCATTTACCGGGGGTCCGGGTTCGTTGGCCGGTAACGCCTCTCCTCGTTGCGGAATCCGCGGAGGTGCTAAAGGCTGAGTATTCCGCCCTGCAAGGCCTATATTTGGCGGTGTTGTTCTTGGTAAACCGCCACTTGCTGCTGGTACGAAACCATTCCCTTCCCGAGCATGAGGTGGGTTAATTGTAATCCCATGTTGTCCTGTAGCACATTCGTGATACGTGTTGATGATTAATGGCCCGACAACCTCGGTCATCCGTTGTACCATGTGATCAGCAAACTCGTTCTGGACTTCTTCGATGGTCCGCCTTATCGATGTTAGCATGACGGGCGTCATTTCGGGATTTCTCCTTGGCTCCTCAACGTTACGTCGAGAGACCTCGACGTCCTCTTGATGGGCCGTGGATGACTCCATTCGTTGTATTTCTTCCCGGGGCTCGTCTCCACCACCGTCTATGTTGTTACGTCCTCGTGTGCGTGGCATAGCACTTCTCTCGAACCGACACCAAATGTCCCACCGGGCATGCCAAAAAAGATTGTTGCGCGTTAAAATCCTTCGACAAGGTTTTCTTGGTTATGGGTTCTAGGCCTAGATTGACTATGGCCCAAAGAAGGTTGCTTGCGCGAGAATCTTTTATCGAACTTAATCCGTTCGTTTTCCAAAAAGGAGTTCTTGGTCGGTTTTGGACAGAGAGTGTCAAATGCAATAGGTTTACACAGAAGGGCGCGTTACAAACGGGCTTTCGACAACTTCGACGGCCCAATGCGCAATAGTGACGGTATGTTGACAGACTTCAACGTGACCTCGTAATTGAATCGACAGGATCGGGGAATAACGTAGGACACAATGCTGGAATTCAATCGACAGCACCGGACGGGGAATTATATGACACAATACCGGAATTGAATCGACGGTATTGGACGGGATGGGCGAAGGGTGCAACACCGGAATTTAATCGACGGTATCGAACCTAACGAGCGGACGCCGGAATCTAATCGATGACACCTAACTCTGGATATGATACTCGCCGGAATTGAATCGACGACGGGAATCTCAAAGCTACAGCTAGGCTAGGCTAAAGGCTAAAGGTTAAGAGCTAAGAGCTAGTTTGATAATGCAGGTGTTTTGGATTTGTTGTGTGTCTCTGTATCTTTGCTATTGCGATGTATTTATAGGCAAGCTCTTTAGTAACCGCCGAGCGGTTTCTTCCTTTGGCCCCACGCTTTGCTTTTTTCCATAAGCCACGTGGAATGACGGTTTCCTAGTCTTCGCGCCTTTTCTTTTACCTCATGGGGATTACCGCCAACCGCTTTGATCGTGGCCTCCCTCCGCGCGCTTTTCTTGTTCTAGAAGGAAGTGGCGCCAGAATTTATCCCGACACGTGGCACCTTTTCGATTGAAACGTTCCTTGCTTCAGTGTTTCTTCCCGTAGTTGATTATCGCTTCCTCACGTGCTTGTCACGAGTCTCTCTTGGATTATTTTGAGTGTTAACGGGTTAAAGATTATCTGCTAATGTAAATGAAATAGTCTTTTGCTGAGTTGATTATTGTTGTTAAATGTCTTGCTTTTCTATCCTTGTTGTTTGAATTATCGTCTGGGAGTTGTAAGTTCCACATGCGCTTATTAAAAAGATAAAATGTATTGGTCGATGACGTGCCTGGGACGTTGTCCTTAATGACCCGAGGCGTTTTGGTAGGGAAATTGCGTACCTAAGAATTAGGGCATGACAATATGCATGTCCGATGGGAAGACATGAGAAAAATTGGGATGCTGACTAACAATGATACTATCCATGATTTGGCAGCCATGATATCTCGGGGGAATAAGACGAATGTCAAAGCGAACCAAGAACTGTCGTTGCATATGGCTAAGCCTGGGGTTACGCAGGAAGAAGGAAAATCTAGCTCAGCTCCACACTAGAAAAATTCTCCTCGAGGAGGTTGCTCAAATTGTGGTAATGCTAAACATACCAAGGACACGTGCTAAAGGGAGAGCATCTCTAGTGACCGGACTAGTGGAAGGAGTTGACAGCTCGGAAGCAAGTAGAAGGAAAAGGGAGAGCATCTCTAGTGACCGCAAAGCCTTAGTTGTCATTGATACCTCACATGGATCTACAAAATGTGATGTCATAAGGTAATCATGGAAGTGTTTTGGTTAGTTCCAATCGAGCTGATCGCAATCACTGGATTGTTGGTTCAGGAGCCAAGGATCACATGACATTTACTCCTGATGATTTTGTTCGTATTACAGAACCAAGACGTGATAGTATCTCAAATACTAATGGATTCACTAATCTGGTGACTACGGCTAGATTTGTTGCGATTTCCCTTACACTCTCTTTACTCAACACTTTACTCGTCCCTTCATTATTCACCATATTAATTTTGATTGGACCAGTTACTTTCGTGACCTAAAATTCGAGTGTATTTCGAGTTAATGGATTACAAGACTAATTAAATGAATTAACTAATCTAGCTCGAGCTCTTCCAAGCTCTACCAAATCGTAACTTAGGTTCACATGATTTTAATCAAAAGATTTTCATTTTTAGAAGCCCCCACTAATCTTTTTCGGTAGGTAGATTAGATACCTAAATAAAGTACGGGAGAATACTTTATTTTTTGTAAACAAGAGATTTAGGTTCGGAGACTTGATTATGTTAATTTTTCAATTAACACCCTTTCGATACCATTCTCGTGAAAAATTTTCTAGATTGGCCAATTCAATTGATTTTACTCGAAAAGCAAGGTGCAATTATTTTTTTTTTGAGGTTTTCTTGATTAAATGCATGCCATGCAAGTGTAACTATATGACATGAATAATAATGACATGAAATGCAACTATATGATGTGTAACTATATGATGACATGACGGAAAATATATGATACGAGCAATAACCATGCATGATGACTTTGAAAAAAATGGGTTTTAATGCAACAAAAATGCGAATTCTACCTAGATGACATACGATATGAAATCTAAATTATATGATATGGCAAGATGGTTCGATTTTTTATTTTTCGGATGAATTTATTTCCTAAAATAGAACTATGTCAAAACAATATTTATCTTGCATATTTTAGAGTTTAAATTGGACAAACCCCAATATATTGAAGATAGATCATCTTAAACACAAGATTCCATTAAAAAAAATGCAATTTCTATCCTAAATGACATGTAAAGATGAAAACTATACATATGACATGGCATGAATGAAGGGCAAAAATGTACTACGAACAAGTAAAAATTTAATAGACTATTCTAGCCTAAATGACGTGAAAAAATGCATGAATGACATGAAAAAACAATGCATGAATGACATGGAAAAATGCATGAATGACAATGTAAAACAACTAAACTATATGATATGCAATGAATATCTTGCTCTTTTTATGACTTTTCAGTTTTTACCTTAAATTGGTCCGGCAATTAACACCAATTGATTAATTAAAATCCAATTCACATTAAGAGTCACTTTGAGATATAATTTATGAAAAAATTCATTTAAAATCAAGACATGATGATTCTTTTATGATTTTTTTTATGAAAAATGAATCAAATAGAAATATAATAAAACTTGAACATATTAAACCTTTAGAATCTGATTTATTTTCGATGAATTCGCTTTATACCCTGGAGATGGAGTCAAAAGGTAATTTATTTACGTGGTACCTCGGGGGTGGGGTTAGATAGTGAATTTATGTGTTATGAAATTAGTCGGTCAAGTCCAAAGTTATGGGGTAGGGTAGACAATTTCATTGTGCGGATGACTTCGTACTTCAAGGGTGAAGTCATATAATCATCGATAATGTACAAATTCCGAGCGACAAGGCACAAGGGAGTATGTATTATACTCAAGGTAGATTATAAAAATTTTTGATTTAGTCTATAGTATAAAAAGAATGAATTTTCAGCCAAGCTAGGGTAGGTGCCAAAATTTTAAAAGGGATAGGCCTCTATCCGCAAAGGATTCACATCTTTTAATTCAAGAAATAAATCTCTTAAAGTTTTCAAAGTGTATTAGATAATTTTCCAAGTTTAAAAGATATGATTCAAATGAGATATGGACTTATCGGATATGGTTGAAAAAATCAGAAAAAATTCCAAATTTAAGCACTAGGTAATCTGAATATCCCAGAAGAATATGCACAATCTTTTAAGATATTGATCGGGGTTCGAAATATCTCAAATTCAATTGGAATATCCACAACTCAAAGATATGCACAAATTCAAAGGTAGCTCAAGATATGCACGATTTATTTCAATTTTTGGAAATTTAGATTAGGCAACTGAATCCTTCAATATTTCAAAATCCAGAAAAAATATGTGCAATATCCACAAGATAGCTCCAAATTTCGAAAATTGCTTAATTTGACCATCGAAAGATCACTCCATCCATCAGACAAATCAAATCAAGAAAATAATCGTCAGAATATTAAAGGATTAGGAAGTTACCTAATTTGAACCTTTGAAGCCAAATTACGCACCAAGCTTCAAGTGATGGACCCAACTGCAAAGGAAATCCGTGCTCACGATTACGATTAGAAAGGCGAAATCACAGCATTTATTTCGTGCCTCAAACAGTACCGAATAATGGAAAAATTGCACCAAAAAGTATGGTAATTGACCCCGAAACAATTGACAAAGAAATCTACACAAAAATAGCAATGCAATTGAAAAACTAATTGTTCTTTTCCTTACAAACAGCAGCAAAATCAACTCCGCAGCAGCGATGTATCAACCCTTCGATTAGCAGAAAATACCAGCACCAATTAATGGCGAAAACAGTCCCGAATTGCAGCTTCTCTGGACCCAAACAGTGAAGAAAACCGGCCTTGAACAGCAAAAAAAAAAAAAAAAACACCAACTGGCGCCAAACTTGTTCCTTGAACAGTAGAGATTTTCTGGATATTCAACGACAAAACCAGGCCCACTAACAGCACCGATCAGAGGAAAAAGCAGGCTGCACTTGGACAGCGCCCGTAGGAAAAGCGTCCAACAACGAGCTTTCCGACGGATGAACCAAGAATCTAACAGGGGCGATCGAGTGTATTCCAAGCCGAGCAGCGGCGGTTTGAAGACTGATGCCACGTCAGAGTCGATGTCGAATTGAGCAGGGACAGCATCGGATCTGATGTCGAGTTGAGCAAGGTCGTCGTCGTCTAACTTTAGGCTTAGAGGACAACTGAACGACAGGAGAAATTGGGTGCTCTTCAAAACCGTAGCCTCCCTGTTTGCTCTCTAATCTTCATGTGTATTGTGATTTGTGAACAGAAAAATCACCGATCCCTTAACCCTAAGCTATAATGACGTGTGTGTATAAAACAAAGGTTTGCTAGCAAGCGTAGGATTCATCCATGACCGTTAGATCAAAAGCTTTAACTAGGATAAGACTCAATGATAACCATAGGATCGAAAATTCTGATATTGAGGAGTCCTATTCTTTTAAAATACTTTTGAGAATTTTGGCGTAGAGGGGTGAGAGAGGGCCAGCCGGAAATCACTTCTTTCATTGGCTTAATTGCACGATTTCGGACTCAAATTGGGTTTCAATTAACTAAACAATTAATCAATTAAAAGTTGAAAATTAAATTGAGCAAAATTGGGCTGATCCAAGTTTTAAGAAATGAATAACAGTGGAGAGTACATGAATGAATATCTTAAGAAATATTTTCAGCAACATGGCATGATTCATGAGTCGTCATGCTCCCAAACACCTTAGCAGAATGGTGTCACGGAGAGAAAGAATCGACATATCCTCGAGATAGCTCAAGCTCTCCTTATTGAGAGTCATGTGCCTCAAAGATTTTAGGACAACGTTGTGACTACAGCTGCGCATCTCCTCAACTGGATGCCCTCTAAAGTGTTGAACTTTCGACACCACTACAGACCTTGTCCACATACGTTCTTTTACCGTTTGTGCTAACCATTCCTTCTTGAGTATTTGAGTGTATTGCATTTGTACACATCCTGAAGACCCAGCGAATGAAATTTGATCCTTGTGCACTGCGATATCTATTCTTGGGGTATGGTACACACCGGAAGGGGTATCGCTGCGATAACCCTTCCACCCGACGAACCTATGTCACTATGGATGTCTCGTTTGTTGAAGCTGAATCCTTTTACCTAAATTCCAATTCTTCCTTTCGGGGGGACACATAGACAGAAAGGGTGAATTGGTGAGAGTTTTCTAGTAGTATATTGTCCAAAGGAGGAGCGGGGCTTGGGGGAGTGGAAGAGGAGGGGTCGTCTAACGCTAGGCAACTTCGACAGGTGTGAAAGTCGCCGGAAATGGAAGTTGTAGTGCCGAAGGAAACCTTACAAGAGGAGGTGGTGACTAGGCAAATGATACCGGACATTGAACAGGCCTTAACAATGAGTGGACAACTTCTACAGGACCAAAATCATGAAGAACAGCTTCCCTCTTCTCCAAGACCCGATTCAACTCCCGAGAATATTCATGAGGTAACCCCTCCTACTCCTTCTTGTGTCTTTGATGAGCTTAATACTTCTGTGGGATATAAACTACCTACTAGGCACATCGAGGCAAGCCTCCAAATAGATATTCGCCGGATGCTGAAGAGAAGAGATTGACCTACCCTATTGCGAATTATGTGTCGACCAAAAGGTTGTTAGATCCATTAAAAGCATTTGTGTTGAACGTGTCTACAATCTGTATTCCGGAAGGCATACCGATGCTCTGAAAGATCCCAAGTGGGTTTAAGCAATGGAGAAGGAGATAGCTACTTTGGAGAAAAAAACAAGACTTGGAAGCTGGTGGATTTACTCGATGGAAAGAAGACTATGGAATGTAAGTGGATCTTTTATGTAAAGTACAAAGCAGATGGATCTATTGTGAGGTACAAGGTGAGACTAGTAGTGAAGGGGTATACACAAACTTATGGGGTTGACTATCAGGAGACGTTTTCTCCTGTTGTTAAATGTAATATTGTTCGGGTCTTGTTGTCTCTTGCGCCTAATCTAGGCTGACCACTACACTAGTATGATGTCAAGAATGCATTTCTTTGCGGTGATCTCGAAGAAGAGATTTATATGGATATTCCACTCAGATACAATTCACCTTAAAACCCGAAGCAGTGTGTAAACTAGAGAGATCGTTGTATGGTCTGAAGCGGTCTCTACGAGCATGGTTTGGCTGGTTCACTTTGGCGATGAGGAGATATGGATATTCCTAGAGTGACTTGGATCACACATTGTTTCGGAAACGATATCAAGGGAAGGTAACTGAATTGATTATCTATATTGATGACATGATTATCACTGGAGATGATTGGACAGAACTATCTAAGCTCCAAAAGAAACTTTCTGAGGGGTTTGAGATGAAAAACCTTGGGGGATGAAATACTTCCTAGGTATTGAGGTAGTAAGATCGACAGGGGGAATACTTCTCTCACAAAGAAAGTATGTGCTAGACCTATTGGCAGAGGTGGGAATGTTGGACCGCAAACCTACGGACACGCCAATTATTCAAATCTATAGGCTTGAGGAGTATCCAGAACAAGTGCCAACAAACAAAGAAAGGTATCGAAGGTTATTTGACAAGCTAATTTATCTATCGCATACTCGCCCTGACATTGCATATCCGGTAAGTATTGTTAGCTAATTCATGCATGCCTCAAGTGAAGATCATATGAATGCAAGATTGCGTGTGCTTCGCTACTTAAAGACCTCTCCGGGACGAGGATTGAGATTCTTAAAAAAAAGGTCATCTTGAAATCAAAGGGTTTATTGATACAGACTGGGCTGGGAGTGTTTATGACAGGAGATCAACATCAGGATACTTGACCTTCATAAGAGGAAACTTAGTTACTTGGAGGAGCAAGAAGTAGAAGGTGGTTGTATTATCAAGTGCAGAGGCTAAATTTAGAGGATGGTCAAAGGGTTGTGTGAGCTTCTGTGGCTTAAGAAGTTAATGTCGGAGATTGGGTTCGCTCCTAGAGTCGAAATGAAGTTGTTTTGTGATAACAAAGCAGCAATTGACATCTCTCACAATCTAGTTCAGCACGATAGTACCAAACAAGTGGACCGTCATTTCATCAAGTAAAACTTGGACACCAAAGTGATTCGATTTCCATTTGTACAATCCGAAGACTAGTTGTGAGATATTTTGACAAAGGTCATACCAAGCGGGATCTTCCACGGCTCGCTTGACAAGATGGGCATTTATGACATCTATGCACCAACTTGAGGGTAAGTGTAGGAATGAGATGTAAAATACGCGTATGAGTTGCAATTAGCTAAATTAAAGGTTACGCCTTTTAGGAGTCTTTCCTTTCTATGTGTGTGTATGTGTGTGTGTATATATATATATCTAGGTCATTGTAACATATATGAAAGAAGATATACAAAAAACCGAGGAATAAGGATTTTTCCTCTAAATCTCTCTATGTTAACAGTAGCGACAACAGCAAGAATAGCAAACTAGAGCTCAACGGTAGTCGGAGGTTGTGGGGTCGGCATCTAAAGGCGATGGTTAGTTGCCGGAGGAGTTTTGAGATTTGAGGTTCTTCTTAGGTCCGAATATTTAGGAAAAAGGAATTGGGAAAAATAAAGGTTGTTTGGTGTTTTTTATTCCTTTAAAATAACCAATACCCGAACCTATGTCGAAACTTTTTCAATTCAGGTTTTATGTTGTTTGAGTATTGATTCAGGTCACAAAATACACATGGTCTTTCCTATACGGATCTGTTCGGGTATTATGAAGACTTGAACCGAATCCCAGCCATTGACACCCTGTCAAACGATGCCTAGGTGCCAGGTCATAGCTTACGTCACCAATTATGGTCAATGACGTCTAAACTTAATCATCTATTGCCATATAACCCTATGTAATTCTCTCACTTTCTTTTTGATGGCATACACACATAAGAGGTAATAATTTGGCCACAACCTACCTAGCAAGGGAAATCATAGTACCAACTTGTTCCCCGGAGCAATGTCATTCACTTGCGAATTGGCTTGATAGTTTAAGAACCAATTGCATTTGTAATTCCACAAATTGGACCGAGATCCAGCCATAGCTTGGCTTGCTTAGGGTACGCAAGGTAATACTTTTGAACGAGGATTTTTGCTCCAAAAGTGCTTCTAGAGCAGAAATCCGCTTGGTGATGTCACTCCGTTTGGTAAAATTTTTTACTTTTGCAAGGAATTTTTATTTCTGAAGTGAAAATTCACTTTTGAAGCTATTTTTTGCCAAATTTGAGAAGTTAAAAAAATCACTTCTCGGCTCTAGAATTACTTCTTTCATCATCCTATCGTTATGCCATCACTTTCTACTTCTAAACCACGCCTAAAGCACTCTCCATCGGACACTCCAGAATGCAAAGCTCTCTCATTCCCAATCACACCTTTGCCTTCACCTCTGCCTTCGCCGTGGCCTCCCAATTTGCACGTCCGACGACCTCAACGAGCCGCTAATTTTGATTCACCCTTCCGAGCGGGTGATCCTCTTTTCTATCTCGTTGCCTTCGGAGATCCATCGACGGTCGGCGATCCTAATTAGCCCTTTCAAGCCGCCTTAGCTTCCGTTGTTGCCTTCTAGAGACCTATCGACAACTCTGATTCATCTTTTGCGTTCGAGGAACTCAAATATGTGAGGTTAGGGTTTTCTCTGTCAAATGTGTTTTTTGTTGTTTGTTACCATAGTTTGATCTTTTGCATCTAATTCGTGTTTTGCATGTTCTCTGTTGGGCTTGAATCATTCATAATCATGACTAGAGCCTAGAATGTCATAACTTATCATCAAAACAATTGTTGATGGGTGTCTGACTCATCTTTTGCGTCCGATAGATCAATGCTCCTTAAATCACAAAGATATGAATGCACAACTCGGACAACTTGAGTGAAGATAGAGTTAGGATAAGTCTATGAAAGAATAGATCGCGATACCACTTTCATGTCGTAATTTGTCGCAATCCGCTTTCTGACGAGAGTCCCCTCTAGAGAACTACTTTGATTACGATAACCTTGGTTATTCAGCTAGTTCGCCTATTTCATGTTAGAAGAACCATGGATTTTCTATTACACTTTGGGCTTCAATTCCTCCAACGCAGTCAAGGCATTTAGCAATTGCTACAAAAAAAGCATAAACCATGTTCATATGTGATCAAAACAATGCAGTATTTCTCAATCCTACATGAAGTAACGTAGGAAACTAGGAAGACACCTTTTTCAGTAAATCTTTCTTCTTTTTTTGAAGATGCTCAAGAGTGATAAACATTAAATTGTTGATAGGTGTCCGAGCTTCATGCATAATCATCCTTTCTATTACAAACTGAAACTTCAAGAAATAATGTTTGTTGGGGAGTGGGAATTGGTATAAAAAATTCGATCCAGTTTGTTCATTTCCTTTTTTTTTTCCCTTCGTATTGCAAAATTGGGTGGTGTAGTGGTAGATCATTTTGGTTGGAACTTTCTCCAGTTCATCCAGGCACTTTCTTGCTAAATTCATCATCTCTTCCTTTCTCAAGTTTATACTGTAACAACGTATCAATCTTCTTTGTTTTTTCCACTAGTTTATTTCGAAACTTTATCTTGCATGTAACCTGCCCCAATGTATAATCATTACTTATCACATAAATATCCATTGTGAAACTCGTTGCTCTACAATGGTAATGCTAATCTGAAGTTGTTTAAGGCCAAGTCAACCTACGAGATGAGCCCCTCAACAGTTAGATAGTGCAACTTACATCGACCAGCTCCACCCACTCGCCTTCTTATCTTAAAGAAATTCTTGTATCTACACCGGTGAGACTCTAATTAAAGAAATGGACGAGGATTCGGGCTCTAGAAACAGATCATTTGACTCTAATCAGAAATGCAAGAGAAAAAACCCCCACTTGTTATGTTTGTAGTAGAGATGGGGAGTCCATGTGGCCCTACTTCTTTCTGTATAGAAATATTGGGAAAAGTATACTAGAAGTGCCATAACTTTTGTACAGTGTTCACTTAAGTGCCATAACTTTCAAAACATTCACTTAAGTGTCATAACTTTAAAAAATCGTTCACTTGAGTGCCATGTTGACGTGGCGGCCGGAAAGCTAATGTGGCACATTGGAAAGCTAATGTGGCACATTGGAAAGCTACTGTAGCACGTTGGAAAGGCGACGTGATACGCTGGAAAAGTTCTTGTAGCACTCAAGTGAACGATTTTGCTCCGACGTAGCACTCGAGTGAACGATTTTTTAAAGTTATGACACTTAAGTGAACGTTTTGAAAGTTATGGCACTCAAGTGAACGACGTACACAAGTTATGGCACTTCCAATGTACTTTTCCCCGAAATATTTTATTCTTGTAGAATGTAACTTTCTTTTGTGTGGCGACCGGGCAGCGGACGCGATGTCTCTTTCTGGTTTGGTTCTTGGCATCCTTGTGGGCCACTCAGCAATGTTTTCTCTAATATGGAGATCTACTGATCGGGCATTCCTAGGAAAGCCACGGGCACTTCAATGATCCTATTCCTAGTCCATTGTTAATCATCTATATTTTGGTTGCCGACACACCGCTACCCTTGCTTCCTTCTAGGCGGCCAAATGCAATCTTGCATGGTATAATAAGCCTTGGCAGGATAACCTGCATTGGGCAATGCAGCACTTCGGTGGGCGTAGTTTCCACCAGCAAATTGCTCGTTTCTCCTTTGGAGCTCTATGCCACATTATTTGGAAGGTAAGAAACCAGATTTTATTCTGCAACCAGATTTTCTATTTGCCTGCCATTAAAAAGCACCTTCAAAAGGTAGTTACGGACAAAGCGCTAACATTCAAGCATGTGGAAGATACCACCCGCAATAGGAGGATGCAAGCTGCATGGGCTATTGATCCGACTATTTTTTGTTAATATGAGGGTCGTCCCAACCGCCCTTGCTGTGTTGTATTTTGGCCCAGTTGTTTTGGCTGTTTTCCTTCTTTCTTTGCGGACCCCTTGTCCCTTTTTTGGACCCACGACACTCTTGCACTCCTAATGACACTCACTAGTGTCATCATCAGTGCATGACCTTTTATTGTAGTGTCGGGCTCCCTTTGCTTTTGTACAGTCACGCTTTGGTTAAAGTCAATATACCACTTACCTTTACAAAAAAAAAAAAAAACTTTCTTTCGTGTGGAAATGCTTTTCATGACTATTCAATTGAGATGCAAAGCATAAATTCTATCCACATAACATTCTTTTTGCTGTTCTATCCGATCTTTTGAATAGGAATAGGATCATTGAAGTGAGACCTGCGGGAGGATTGCATTAGGTACATCGGAGGTAGTGAAATGCACAACTTTTGGGTCTTAATTTCCTATTTTAGCTGAAGTTTGCTTATGTTTAATGAAAATATGTTTTTGACTAATTATTTTGATATGTTTATAAGCATGTTCTTTCTGAATTTGAGGAATGTTGCAATTCGGTTTAATGATTTGGCTTATGTTACACTCAACCAGTTTAGATTAAATGACATCCCAAAAAGACATAGTCATTGCTAGGTGGATCGAGCTATTGACGCAAGTGTTAGTAAGCTTGATGGTAGACAAGATTAAAAAGGGAAATCGAATTACCTCTACCTTCAAAAAAGTAGGGTGGAATAACATTCAGAGCGAATTCAATAAACAAATAGGACACCATTATTCTCTAGATAAGTTCAAGAACAGGATATTCAAACTGAAGTAATAGTATGGCATTGTTAAAAAGCTTCTTAACCAAACATGATTTGGATGAGATAATGTAAACGACAAGGTTGTCATGGAGGATGAAACTCTCTAGGAGTTTCATATCAAGGTACAAACTTACTTAGGTATTTTGGTTCTAGCTTTCTACGCATATTAAAAATAATGTTGCCGATATATGTCCTTTCGAAAATGGCGCAGGATAATACCGAATAGGCTAGATTCGAGAATAAAGGGTTTTCTTTGTATCCCCAGCTTTGTATGGTGTTTGGGGATGCATATGCTACTGGGGAGTATGCCATAGGAAATGTGTAGGAGTTGATGTCCTTAGAGGATGATGACAATAGTGCTTGGGGTGAAGTTGTTGGTGGTGTTACATTAGGTACACCGGAGGAATTAAGGGTGCGAGAACCACAGGTTGAAGAGGGGTTGGGTAATGAGCACCAAACTAAACACGGGTTGGATAATGGATCGGTGGCTACCCCAATTCTTGAGAAGCACGAGTTGAATAGGACTTCAAATTCCAAGAGGAGGAGAAAGAGCACTTCATATGATTTTGCCAGCATCTACAAAGCCATTCAAGAACCTCTCAAAATTAAAATGGATCAATCATCACATACCTCCGTCACCTCACAGGCCTCACAACCTACAAACTCCTACTCCATGGGAGCCATGATTGCTATCCCGAAAGGCATGTCTAACATGGAACCTAATCATTACTCCAAAGCCGTGAACCTTCCTTGAATGCTGATTGGAGAGAGGGTTTCATTCTAACAAAACGCAAATGGAAATGTGTACTTCTTGATTCTATTTAAGTAAATGTTGGCATATGCTATGGATTTATTTCAAGACACTTTGGCTTTGTTTTTATTATGCGATTGGTTACGTTGTGACTTATGTTGATTAATATTGGATTGTCTAGTTAAGCATTAACTATTATTTAGATTCCTTTTCTTATCGATAGATAAAGTCTTTGATTCCCTCTCTCTCTCTCTCTCTCTCTCTCTCTCTCTCTCTCTCTCTCTCGTGTGGTGTCTTGTGTTGACGCCTCTCATTTTTAGGTAATATGGAGGGGTTAGTGATCAGGTACATGTAGTTGGAGGAACTATATCAAGTCATCAATACTTCGATGATGATTATTATCATATACTGAAGGCATGATTGTGTCTTAGTGAGCTGCATAGGGCCATGCACACAAGAGAACCTATTAAGGACAGCAAATTGTCGGGACCAGAATGGGTAAATGAGATTCTTAATGGACATTCGGATAAAGTATACGAAGCTTTTAGAATGGAGAGATATGTCTTTCTTAACCTATGTGGTTTGTTGAGGGCAAGAGATTAGTTGGGCGACAATCGATATCTTAAAGTAGGTGAATAGGTTGGGATTTTCTTATTTATGATCCGTCACGACAGTTCTAATAGATTTGTGTGAAAGACTTTAGCATTCAAGACAGACTAGCAGTTGGTACTTTAACTTAGTGCTGAAAGTAGTTCGGAAACTTGCAAAGGACGTTATCGTACCACCTCCCTTTAATGTTGTGCCACAGGAGATTCTTATGGATCCTAAGCATAAACCTTACTTCAAGGTATGATTTTCATATATTTCTTTGCACCATTGGTTTAATTTTTTTGATAATCTTGTATAACGCTAGTATTTGATAACTGTAAGAGGGGTGCCTAGGCGCTATTGATGGAACCCATATTGATGCTTCTATACCTGTTACGCAACAAAATCGATTTAAGGATAGAAAGGGAATTACCACTCAAACCGTGTTGTGTGTTCGCTTGATGTGAGATTTACATTTGTGTACGTTGGTTGGGAAGTATATGCTAACAATTGTGAGGTGCTCTCGGCAGCACTCGAAACTCCTGCATTACAATTTCCTTAACCATCTACGGGTAATTGTTTGTTCTAAAATGAGTAATTGTTGTCATGATTTTGTTGCGATCATATAGCATGATAAATGTATGAACGCTTTGTTATAGGCAACTACTAAGTGGTAGATTCTAGTTGTGCATCAACTCTAGGATTTTTAACACCTTTTAAAGGTGAACGATATCATATAAATGATTTTAGACGAATGTGAGACCAAGAACAGTAAGAGAGCTATTCAACTATAGGCATTCTTCACTTAGGAATGTTATGGAGAGATCCTTGCGGCTTTGAAGAATCGCTTTTTAGTTTTGAAAGACATGCCTACATTTTCAGTTAGAAAGCAAGCACATATTGTAGTAGCATGTTGTGCTATCTATAATTACATCTGCGACCAAGATTGGAGAGATAGAAATTTTTTCAAATATGGAGATCTTGAGTATGTGTATGAACTTGCGCATGATGAGTTTTCAAACGATATATCGAGCGAGGAGGGAACCGAGATGGACATTCTTAGGAAATATATTGCCAATAAAATGGCAAAGGATCATGATATGAAAGAGATTCCATGGTATTGGGTTTTTAAAATTTATATTGTATTTATGTTATTAGTAGTCGAGGATTTCGTATGTTTGCTCTTCTAATGTGATGTTGTATTTCCCCGTTGAGTACAACTATTTTGAGCTTGGATGGGGAAATTTGTATTGTGAATTTGGCGAATTAGGCATTTCAAGTTTGGGAGAGATCGTAACTGTGTTGTGGAGGTGTGGTGTATGATTGAATCGAAAAACTATAGTTAAATTTGTTGTAAGGCCCCGACTTCTCGATCCTCCCGCTTTGATACCAATTGTAGTAGCCTGCTTCTTAATCCCACTTGCTCTAATACCAACTTGTCGGGGCCATCCTTACTCACGCACTAAACACGTTCTTCTTTAATATTATATAACGTACAACGGAGACGCATGCGGAAGATGAAATAAAAATAGTACAAGTGCATGCTAAAAACATACTACGGGCACGACCGCCTAAGGTTATGGCCTCAGCAGGGTTCTTAACCTGTAGTATTCAAGCAAGCCTCCGAACCATAAAAATTATAATCATTTAGGAAAATAGATGCTTTCATACATTAAACTAGTTCAACTCATCATTCCAACGGAACTAAAGACACTAAAACAGGGAGGCAATCAAAAGGAAATCGGCTCCCTCCGGCCATCACAGGAAACATGCACCACCAACCTCGCAACCACGTCGTTTCAAACCAAAAGACTACCTGTTCGTCTCCTTCCTTCACTTGCAACTCCACTAATCCTCATCTCCATCTTCGCTGCTGCTGCTAATGCTTTCGCTGTTGCCCTCACAATCGTTATGCTCGCCGGCTAAGGGTGAAGGCTGGGGGCCATGCCACTGTCCTAGTCCGCAAATGTAGATAGTCGTAAATCAATGTTCGATAGCTCCTAGTGGAGGCCGCTTGTCGACCGTCACGACGGTAAAAAGGCGACCATAACAGGTGTAGGGTGGTTAAGGCTCATCACACACCTCCCATGTGCGTCTAATGCGCATAGGTATGCCAAAACGAGGGATAACTTGAATAGGTGGAGGAGAGGGTGACATACCCGCCTAACTGGAAAAAAGCCATAACAATAGGGGTGAGTATATAACTCAGGCTAGTAACACACCTAAACTAGTCATTAAACCGTTCTAAATTACCGATCATCTAGGCTTAGCTCACTCAACCAAACATTGGGGCAACGTACGTTCGCAAAGGGTGTCCTCGGTTTGGTTTCTCTCTAATCTGTATCTAAGCGGTCATTTGCTAACTTATGACCTAAGTGCATCAAGTAATCACAAAGTCAATCGGCGATCTATCAGCATAAGCGGTACCTACACAACTAGAAATCGAGCATTTAATGTTATCCCACCTCAGTACCTAAGGTACAACTCCAAGCTTTATTGTTTTGACATTCTTTTACTAGATTACCTACAAACTCCAGCGTCCACAACCCGGAGTGGACCACCTTCGTGCGATGATACCTTCTAGAACCGACTCCAGCGTTCTCGATCGTGCTCCATTTCTCGCTATGCCCCCAAATCAATATGTCTCATCTAAAATCCAGCCGTTCGACTCCCCGGTTCCGACAACCCATCACTTTACAAGCGGGACTAGAGCCTCTAAAATTAGTATATGCCACAATCTCCCAATCCATGCCTTGCTCCATGACGTCCCCTACAGGGTGCCCCAAACTCATTGTAATTAGCTAAGTTTGTACACAAGAAATTGCAATCGAATAACGAACAACTAACTCAAAGCCAATTCAATCGAGTATGCGGAAAGTTGATCCGAGCCCAACGCATCGTCGCCGTGTCCTTAAGATAAAATTCGCCCCCTCAATCAGCACCCGAGGATATTAGATGATTGTCTCCCAGGATAGAATGGATCTCGTTCCTCCGAAGTGGTACGTATTCAAAGGATTTCACCAAACGCAATTTTGCAGAAATAATCGTAGGAAATGAATGTGTTGGAAAAAGAATGAAAAATGGCAAAGAAAAATGTTTTTTAAAAAACCGATAGCTATATATGTAATCACAAATAATTGAAGAGTCACGAGAAAATTAAATAGACGAAGAGTCATGAAAGTCACGAAACCGCACGGTTTCATCTATGAAGGATTACGAACCGAAACACCTCCTTTCAAACAAACATGTTCATTCAAAGAAAAAATTCCCGAACAAACATATTTGTTTGGATGAAGGAAGTGTTCAGAAATTTCAATAGTGTCTGTTCGAATTGTGTCAATTTAGTTTAAAAAGAGTATAACAAAAAAAAAAAATAAAAATAATAATGGAATGCGCGGACCCGGCCGAAACCAAACCGAACCGAGCCGGCGGGGGGAGAGGGGCAGCGGCGGCGGGTGCGCGTATGGGCCAACCTAGCTTTGTGTAGGTCCTCTCCCTTCCACAAAAGTGAGGTGCCCCTTGGGACCCAAACCCATTCAAGAGTTCCCAATATTTAAACCCATCCACCATCTACTATTTTTCCTATGTGGGACTCTCCATCCTCTCTATCCTTCATTTCTCATTCACTTCCTATGGGATTTTTTGCAACAAAATCTCAACAATGCCCCACATGAATGAGATATTCAGATATCACGACTCTTCGTATATGCATGAGATGCAATGTGCGATTATTTCATGAGAGAACGTTGCATCGGGATAAGTAGTCCGAGACTTTGAACTTTCCTTAGTGAAATCTATCGGACTTACTCGGTCAATCAATAGACATGATGTCTTTGAACTGTCGACTTTTGGTGTAAGCCTAGACAATAGAAATCACACAACTGTCTCTCAAACAAAATTGGTTCTCACCGTTGTGTTCGTTTTGGCCGTGAACACCGCCCGGTCTCATGAGTGCTTTAGAGAATTCGGCCTGTTAAATTCTCATAAAAGCGGCCCTCACTTCAACTCACATAGGTGATTTCTGAATGTATGATATATTGCACACTCAATTCGGAATCATTAAAAGTTTTCGCTTAGCCTTCGTATATTAGTACTTGTTTTTATCGGGAATGAGTAAAAATTTATAGTACTTTACACTGTCTTCATAACTTGGTTGTCCTTTTGAACCTAGATCTTAGAATCTCCAGTCAACAAGGTAGGGTTTCCGCTATGACGACTTATTTATCGGCCTTAACCCCATTCCGCTTGATGTTTTCACAATCATCTCTCTAGTTAGGCCGTTCGTTAATAGATCCGCAACATTATCTTTTGACTTCACATAGTCAATTGTGATAATTCCACTAGAAAGAAGTTGTCTTACAGTATCATGTCTTCGACGCATATGTCGAGATTTACCGTTATACATGATATTCCTTGCCCTTCTTATTGCCGCTTGACTATCACAATGTATACATATAGCTGGCATCGGTTTAGGCCAATTAGGAATATCTTCCGGAAAATTCCGAAGCCAATCCACTTCTTCACCGGCTTTATCCAAAGTAATAAATTCTGCTTCCATAGTAGATCTTGATAGACAAGTTTGTTTGGATGATTTCCAAGACATTGCTCCCCCACCAAGTGTGAACACATATCCACTTGTTGATTTTGTGTCTTTTGTGCCGGTTATCCAATTTGCATCATAGTATCCTTCAAGTACCATTGGATACTTTGTGTAGTGCAAAACATAGTTTTGAGTATGCTTCAAATAGCCCAATACACGTTTCATAGCTTTTCAATGATTTTCATTTGGACTAATTGTAAATCGACTTAGCTTGCTTACTGCACATACTATGTCTAGTTTAGTACAGTTCATGACATACATTAAACCGCCTAGTAGACTAGCATACTCATATTGAGCTTTGCTTTTTCCAGTATTCTTTGAAATATATAAATTAATATCTATCGGGGTCTTTCTTGGTACAATCTCTAGATTCTTACACTTTTCAAGTATCTTTTCTATATAGTGAGATTGTGATAATGCTGATCCTTTAGATGTTTTGAGGATTTTAATTCCTAAAATAACATCCGCAACCCCCATGTCTTTCATATCAAATTTGCTTGTGAGCATGAGTTTGGTCGCCTTGACGACCTCACTATCGCTGCCCATTATAAGCATGTTGTCTACATAGGAACATAAAATGACAAAGCTATTATGAGTGCTCTTGACATAAATACATTTATCGCACTCATTAATTTTAAGACCATTCAACAACATTACTTGATCCAATTTAGCATGCCATTGTTTTGGCGCTTGTTTCAAGCCATAGAGTGACTTGATAAGCCGATATACTTTCTTATCTTGTCTTGGAACAACAAACCCTTCTGGTTGTTCTAGATGTATTTCTTCTTCTAGATCCCCATTTAGAAAAGCTGTTTTGACATCTATTTGATGGATTTCAAGCTTGTACACAACTACTCTAGCAATTAACATCCGTATAGATGTAATTTTCGTGACAGGTGAATAAGTGTCAAAATAATCAAGGCATTCTCGTTACTTGTAGCCTTTTACCACAAGCCTAGCTTTATACTTATCAATCGTACCATCTACTTTCATTTTCCTCTCGAAAATCCACTTGCTTTGTAGTGGTTTATTATAAGAAGGAAGGTCAACCAAATCCCAAGTATGATTTGATAATATGGATTCGACTTTACTATTGATAGCTTCCTTCCATAACGGGGCTTCTGGGGATGTCACCGCCTCTTTAAATGTCCAAGGCTCATTCTCTAACAAATATGTTAGAAAATCAGGTCCAATAGACGTAGAAGTCATTTGTCTTTTACTACGTCTAGGTTCATCCTCCATATGATCTCTTCTAAATACAGTATTTCAAAGCCTTTTATCATTATCAATTGGTTCATATACTATGTTATACGGAAATATATTTTCAAAGAACGACGCATCCCTTGATTCAATGATCATTTTAACATGTATATCCGGTATCTCAGATTTATGAATAAGAAATCGATATGCACTACTATTAAAAGCATATCCAATAAAGATACGATCAACGGTCTTCGGTCCTATCTTAACATTTTTAGGCTTAGGAACCGCAACCTTAGCCAAACACTCCCACACTTTGAGATAATTCAAGTTAGGCATTCTGCCTTTCCACTTCTCATAGGAAGTTTGTTGTGTCATTTTGTGAGGTACTCTATTTAAAATAAAATTTACTATCAAAACAGCTTCGCCCCACAAATTCTGCAGTAAATCGTAACTATTTAACAATGTATTCATTGTTTCTTTTAAAGATCGATTTTTTCTCTCCGCCACACCATTTGATTGCGGTGTATAAGGAGCGGTGAATTGGCGAATGATGCCAAAGTCAAAGCATATTTCCTCAAAAGGAAATTCATATTCACCCCCCTCTATCACTTTTTATCATTTTAATTTTCTTATTTAATTGAGTTTCAACTTCGGATTTATAAGTTCTAAAAGCATTAAGCGCCTCATCTTTGCTACTAAGTAAATAAACATAACAATACCTTGAACAGTCATCTATAAATGTGATAAAGTACTTATTATCACTCCTTGACGGTATTGATTTCATATCACATATATCCGTGTATATTAAATCTAAAGGTTCTGTGATTCTATTATCTACATAATGAAAAGGAGGCTTAGAAAATTTATATTCAACACACACTTGACACTTTTCACTTGGATAGTCAAACTTCGGCGATAGTCGCATACTCATTAATTTCTTTATTGATTTATAATTAACATGTCCTAATCTAGCATGCCAAATATTAGGAGACTCAAGCACATAAGTAAAAGTAACTTTATTCATATCATTCTTGGATATAACAATCATTACATCCAGCTTGAACAAACCATCACTCAAATAACCCTTTCCTATGTACATCTCATTTTTGGACAGTACAAACTTATCGGATACAAAAACTAACTTGAAGTCATTTTTGCTAAGGAGATATTCGGACACTAAATTCTTACGAATATCCGGCACATGCGTAACATTATTTAGTGTCACAATTTTTCCATATGTCATTTTCAAAGCAATCTTTCCAACACCTTCAACCTTAGAGGTTGATGAATTACCCATATAGAGTTTTTCATCACCCTCCACAAGAATGTAGGACGAGAACATCGATCCGTTTGCACGGATATGACGAGTTGCTCCAGTATCAATTTACCACTCCTTGGGGTTTCCCACCATGTTGCATTTGGATATCATAGCAGTAAGATTGATATCATCAACGCCATTGGAAATCTGTTCCACCACATCCACTTGAGTTTTCTGTCTTTTCTTAGTTCTGCAGTCTTTGGCTCGATGTCCGGACTTTTCATAGTTGAAGCACTTGCCAATGAACTTCTTCAAGCCTTAGGTGAATCCCTCTCCGGACTTATTAGGCATTTTTCTCTTCTTGTTAGGTTTTGATCATTCTTCAACAACATTGGCCCTTGCAACCTCTAGATTATTGCTAACTTTCTTCTCAGAGAGCCTATTGTCTTCCTCAATCATCAATCGAACAATCAAGTCTTCAAGTGATAATTCATTTCTCTTGTGTTTAAGATAATTTTTGAAATCTCTCCAAGACGGTGGCAGTTTTTCAATGAAAGCAGCCACTTGAAATGACTCACTTAGAGTCATTCCTTCAACATGAATATCATGCATTATCACTTGAAGTTCTTGAACTTGACTTAAGACAGTTTTAGAATCAACCATATTAAAATCCAGAAATTTGCCAACCATGAATTTTTTCAAACTAGCATCTTCTGCTTTTTATTTTTTGTCCAGACTTTCCCAAAACTCCTTAGCCATTTTTTAGTGGACTATAGATGTCACGACCTGAACCCCGCATGCCGTCGACATCCCACCCGGCCTCGCTTGCATACATTTCTCCAGGATCCTCGGGCCAACAAAATTAAAACAACACATGCGGAAGCAACAACAATCCCCGTACGTAAACCAACAAAACTACGATAACTTGGGATGGTAAAACACACTTATGTACATATATACATAACTGCTACAAACTCGTCAAACCTAGGGCTTCAGGGGCCATTATACAGGCCCGTGACCACCTATAACCAAAAAGAGACGTGGTCGAAGCCCGCTACACAACCAAAATAGAACACTCCACAAAAACCGATAGGCCAACTATCCTAAGCCTCCTCCTCGCTATCCGGTGCAATCTCGTCTAAGGCTGCCAGCTCGTCCTCATCCAACTCTGGAGATCGCTCGACATTCGAAGGCTCCACAACTTCGCCATCTTCTTCTGTAGGTACCGCAGCTATGGGGTTAAGCGCTAAAACTCCATGTCCAGCATCTGGATGCACTACCATGCTATCTGGAGGAGCAGCATTTATCGGATCAAACTCTCCGACACCATCAAAGGGAACATCAAATCCTCTCAACGGTCCCACGGTTATATTACCGTGGCGGTATGTCCAAGCTACATACGTATGGGGCTTCCAAGTAAATCTCCCCGTGTCCACCCAAATTGTTGTCGCGTGCCTACAATAAACTTTGTTTTCCCCCCACCGGATATTCCGTTACTAAGGTATCCATGTCTTGGGGAATACCAAACCTCCGAGGCGGTTCATTCATGCTTGCGGCGGAGGGTCCGAAATAAACAACGAGCCCACGACGAGGTGAGATAAAATCTCGGTAAGCTAGCCCCTAATCCTAGATTAGGACTCTAGTGCCTCCAAACACATTTTCAGTGAACAATTTCTAACAATTCTTCTTTCTTACCAAAAATTCCACAATTTAATTTCAGAAAATTTTGTTCTTTCTCAGAAAATTCTCACACCTTCTCAAATATTCTACGTTACTCCCGTTTCGATGTTCCACGCCTCGCTCTGACAATATAATATTCCATGTGCTCCGGGACCCGCGTTTAACGCATCATGCCATAATATAAATATTCACGTTACTCCACCGACATCATACAAGTTCATAACATTGAGCCTCGGACCTTTATAGAACACGGCTATATATATATATACTAGGGTCTTAGACACAAAGAATACGACCCAAAAAATCTCGGTCTCGAACACATAGGAACACGACCGGAATAAGTCTTGGACAATTAGTCGAACACGACTCACTTTGGTCTCGGACGACTTAATTGAACACGACTTTCATACCTTCTCGGTCTCGGACAATCAGACGAATACGGCTCACTTTGACCTCGGACGACTTGATTGAATATGACCCTCATATTTTCCGAGAATAGATCGAGACCACGTGATTCGCTCACATTAGAGAATTAACAAATCGGGACCACCCGATTAATTCACACGAATCCATATATCAATCCGGACCACACGATCAATTTATGCTACCACAGCATTCAATCTACGCCATACGACCATATTTATGCTAACGTAGCAATAAATAAATAACGTACGATTAAAATTATACTAACGTGCAATTAATACGCATCATACAATTTAATTATACCAACGTGGGAATTTATTGGGGCCGAACAATTTAAATATTCTAACGTGCAATTAATACACTACTATAGTACTAAACTATAATAATACCACATTCAATTAATTCCATGGCATAACAACATATTGTCACATAAAAGTAACTATAGTTAAAATATAAACTAACCATGGTTCAAAAATTAACTAGAGTTAATAACTAACCTAACCATGGTTAAATAATTGCATAAAGTAACTAGAGTTAGCAAAAGTAACCATGGTCCAACTTTGACCATGCAAATATCCTCTTGAATTCACTATTCACTTTAAGAACATGATTTCTCTCTCTTCAAAACTTCATACTCGGCCGAGGCATAAAAATGGCCAAAAACAACCAATTTTTCACCCAAATCTGCCAAATCTCAAGTCCATTAGCACCCTAGGTACTTAATATAAGGTTAGGGACCAACTTACAACAATTTTTGCAAGTTTTCCGGTGAGAAACGGGTGAAGGAATCTTGGTTCCAACCGGTGGCTCCGGCGACTCCCTTGCTCGGCTAAAAATCCACAAAACTCCGGCGGTTCAAGGTGGTTCGGGTGCTAGTCGAGCTCCGGCGATCCAAGACGAATCCGGCGAGGCTTAGAAAATTTTCCGATGAGAGAGAATGAGAGCTATAGTGTTCGGCCAAGAGAGAAGGTGAGGGGTAGAGAGAGAATGTTGTTGGATTTTATGAAGAAGATGGCCAAAAAATCATTAATAAAAGGTTAGAATATTTTTTGAGAGAGATATTTTGGTCTTCAAAGTCAAGAGAGCTAAAATGGTAATTTCTTCCATCAAGAATAGTCAAAATTTCGCCCAAGGGGTGTAATGACCAAAATGCCCTTGAGCTAAAGTGAAATCGTAGGTATTCTCCAAGGGCAAATGGGTAATTTTCCATTTCCAGTCCAAATTTTATTTTTCCCGAACCCTTTGGGCGAACCGCGAAGAAATTTGTACATTGGATGAGGAAACATCCAAAATTTTATTTAGTGAAACCCCCGAAGGTCCGACGTCAAATTCTGAAACTCGATTCGCGATCAATCTCGATCAATAGAATTTTCAGCGTATCTCAAACTAACGAGCGGCTTTTAGGAGTTACGCGTATCGACCTGTGATTAAAATCACGTTTAAGAATTACTCGAGCCATGGCAACCTTGATTGTCATTCAATTGCGAAGGTCAATCACTAGTCCCGATGGTCACGATCATTAGAAAATAATTTAGGGACGTTTGGAACCCATACGATGTCAAACAGAATCACCCGTGATCCAAGCGTATGATATTATCGAAATCGTTCCTTAATCATTCTAGGATCGGCCTATATTGGTCCAAAATACCCCCTCGACAATTTTCATGGCCAAAGAGTCAATCCAGAATTAAGTTCTTAGGTCTACGTATTAGATTTTCCTAAATAGTCATTCCCATTTGGTTAGTTTGCTCAGAATGGACCATTTTCGAGTGAGATTAAACCGAAATACATCAATGAGATTTTTCATTTATTCAAAGCTTCACTACGAGTCGGATTACAGGATGTCACAATTCTTCTCCCCTTACAAAAATTTCGTCCTCGAAATTTACAACAAAACTTATCTATTCAAACAAATGGGGGTGTAGTTGCCTCATCGTTTCTTCATTTTCCCAGGTTGCCCCTTTCGTTCCATGGTGCTCCCATATCACCTTCACTAGTGGAATCGTTTTGTTTCTCGGAACTTGTTCCTTTCTGTCTTCTATTCACACTGGCCTTTCCACGTAGGATACCCTTTCATCAACTTCCACAACCTCATGATCCAGCACGTGCGTTGGGTCCGGTTCGTATTTCCTCAACATGGACACGTGAAAAACGTTATGGACTTAGGACAAGTTTGGCGGCAAGGCAAGTCGATAAGCTAACATCCCAATCCATTTCAGGATTTCAAATGGACCTACGTACCTCGAACTTAATTTTCCTTTCTTCCCAAACCAAGATAAGCTTCTCATCGGCGACACTTTCACGAAAACATGGTCTCCCACCTGGAATTCCAACGGTCTACATCGTCTATCCGCATAACTCTTTTGACGACTCTGGACAATCTTTAGCCTTTCTCTGATCACTTTTACCGCCTCAACAGATTGCTGAACTAGCTCTAGTCCCGTTATACTTCTCTCGCCAACTTCACCCGTGATCCAAGCGTAGGATATTATCCAAATCGTTCCTTAATCATTTTAGGATTGACCTATATTGGTCCAAAATACCCCCTCGACAATTTTCATGGCCAAAGAGTCAATCCAAAATCAAGTTCTTAGATCCATGTACTTGATTTTCCTAGCTAGCCATTCTCATTTGGTTAGTCCTTTCGGAATGGACCATTTCTGAGTGAAATTAAACTGAAATACATCAATGAGACTTTTCATTTATTCAAAGCTTCAAAACGAGTCGAATTACAAGATGTCACAATAGACGTTATAAGGAGTATTATCCAAACCGTTGAGGACATAGTTGCAACATAGGAAGTCGGAATGCTTCCATGCATCCACAGCAACAACCTTTTCCTTATTATTATTATTATTATTATTTTTTGGTAAGGACCAACCTTTTCCTTGTTTGTCTCTCATTCATCCAACTTAGGAGCATCATCATTAGGGAACTTTGCCAAGTTCAATGTTGTGAGATAGAACAACATCTTTTGTTGCTATCTCTTAAAATCGGAACAATTGAACTTTTCTAGCTTTTCTCCATGATTCGGAATAGGAGTCACCGAAGTCGAAATCGAAGCCATTTCTATCACAAAGTCTATAAAACAGAATGTATATACTATGAAATAACTATATGAACGAAGTCACGGAATTTCGACTATGGAATATACGAAATTTCCGAACGGTGTAATAAATATTTGATAGAAAATTCAATCAACAATGCATAAGAATACGCACAATGTCCAGGTCATTATACGAATAGAACCAACCAGAATTGAAAACAAAATACCATTTCAAGAATAATTTTGTCTTAAGATTGTAATCGACTAAGTTCGTATACAAGAAATTGCAATTGAACGATGAACAACTAACCCGAAACCAATTCAAACAAGTATGTAGAAAGTTGATCCAAGCCCAACATACTGTCGCTGTATCCTTAAGACAAAATTCGCCCCCTCAATCGGCACCCGAGGATATTAGACAATTGTCTCCCAGGATAGAACGGATCCCGTTCCTCCGAAGTGGTACGTGCTTAGAGAATTCCACCGAACGCAATTTTGCAGAAATAATCGCAAGAAATGAATGTGTTGGAAAAAGAATGAAAAATGGCAAAGAAAAATGTTTTCGAAAAAACCGACATATATATATGTAGTCACAAACAATTGAAGAGTCACGAGAAAATCAAATAGACGAAGAGTCACAAAACCGTACGGTTTCGTCTATGAAGGATTACGAACCAAAACACCTCCTTTCGAACAAACATGTTCGTTCAAAGAAAAAATTCCCGAACAAACACATCCGTTCGGACGAAGGAAGTGTTTAGAAATTTCAATAGTGTCTGTTCGAATTGTGTCCACTCGGTTTAAAAAGAGTAGAACAAAAAAATAAAAAAAAATAATGGAACACGCGGACCCGGTCCCAGCCCGAACCGAACCAAGCGGGCGGGTGGGCGCGCGTGTGGGCCGACCTAGCTTTGCGTAAATCCTCTCCCTTCCACAAAAGTGGGGTGCCTTTTAAGGCCCAAACTCATTCAAGAGTTTCCAATATTTAAACCCATCCACCATCTACTATTTTTCCTATGTGGGACTCTCCATCCTCTCCATCCTTCATTTCTCATTCACTTCCTATGGAATTTTTTGCAATAAAATCTCAACACTCACAACACAAAATGCCCTAGATCAGAAAGCATTCGAACGGAATAGTAACAAGGTTAGAGCGTCACTTGCCTGGACGAGCTGTTGAAAGAACCAAGAGCTCAATCGACGAAGCATAGGCTCGGGCTTGAATCACTCCTCCTCGGGCGTCACGGAGAGGAACGCTAAGTGAGCATCGAGTGGCTAGACAAGTGACGGCGAAGCCGAGAAATCTTCATGCGCTCGTTGGCTTTGGTTGTTGTGGTGTCACGGCTCCGCCAAACTTGAGGGAGCTCGAGTGGAGCGTCGAGGAAAGGGCTCGGGGTCGGTCTCGCCTAGCGGAGCACACAAGAGAGAGTGGCTGCGGGAAAAGGGAGAGAGAGAGAGAGAGAGAGAGTGGGTCGGTGTAGTTTAAGGGGGAAAAGTACACTAGAAGTATTATAACTTTCGGACGACGTTCACTTAAGTGCCATAACTTTCAAAACGTTTAGTTAAGTGCCATAACTTTCAAAAATCGTTCACTTGAGTGCCATGTTGACATGGACGCCGGAAAAGTTGACGTGGCTCATCGGAAAAGTTACCGTAGCACTCAAATGAGTGATTTTGCTCTGACTTAGCACTCAAGTGAACGATTTTTTAAAGTTATGGCACTTAAGTGAATGTTTTGAAAGTTATGGTACTCAAGTGAACGATGTACATAAGTTATGGCACTTCTAGTGTACTTTTCCCGGTTTAAGGAGTAAGAAGTTTTGCGCACCAACTTTGCGTGCCAAACATTTCAATAAAATCTGTACCATTCCAATTATCTCGCGCCCGTTACTGAGTCCCAATCCACACATTTCCCGCACCGTAATTCACGAATTCGCAATTCCTCCGCACTAATAGGGGCTCCGGGCTCGTTAGATACCATTTTACTTAATTAAATCAGCCGCCAGAAAATTCGAACTGTTATAAGTATACCGCGACTAATTTATAAGTTTATGCATAAAATTCCGATAAGGTATAAAATAAGCATGACCCTTGAATGCTTGCCCGCAATTTATCCAACCTTTTTTCACATATCGGATTCGTAAATCGTTAGAATCACTCTTTGATCGTTCTCAAGAGAGATGGGAGCTAAAGGAGGAGATCAGAATACTAGAGAGTTAGAAGACTGGGACGGGCTTTTGTCCAATTCGACAGCCTGGATGATTGCTTCTTTTTAGCAACCGAAGACCAACCCCACCACGTGATAATGGGTATGACTATACTTTTCAAGGAAGTGTGTTTAAGACCAATTTCCTCATAAACTATGTAGTTTTGCACTTTTTGAGTCCCTACGGTCCATCCACCAGCAAGAACCCCACGAAAGAACCCTCTAAATGTCGGCATGTGAATAACTACAAGAACGAAGACGTTAAAAATGTTTTTAGAAGACTTACCTTAATTTCCCCATAAAATTGGTCTTCATTTGCATAAAATAATTAAATGACAAATTATACGTAAATCCGTCAATATTTGCATTTCACTTTTCTCGAGTAATATGCATTTTAGGTTATGATCAATAATTTTTTGTAGAAGATTTTTGTGTTAATAATGTTCTAGAAGTATAAATTTTCAACCATTACCAAACGAATTTAAATTTTATTTTGTTATCAAACGCTTTTCTCTATCAAAAATCAATTTCTGCTCAAAAACGGAAATAGAAAAATCAATTTTTTCCAAAAGTTCATTTATGAAGCAGAAGTATTGTCATGTGCACCCAAAAACCGGAAGAGGAGAACCAGAAACACTCTCTCAATCGCGAACCAGAAGCATAAGAGTTTTGAGATGTGAGGTTCTTCCTAGGTCCGAATATTTAGGAAAAAGGAATTGAGAAGACTAAAGGTTGTTTAGTGTTTTTATATTCCTTTAAAATAACCAATACCCGAACCTATGCTGAAACTTTTTCGGTTTCATGCGGTTTGGATCGATTCGGGTCACAAAACACATATGGTCTTTCCTAATCGAGTCTATTTAGGTATCATGAAGGCCCAAACTGAATCCAGCTGTTGACACGCTTGTCAAACAGTGCCTAGGTACCAGGTCACAACTTACGCCATCAATTATGGTCAATGATATCTAAACTTAATCATCTAGTGCCAGATAACCCTCTGTAATTCTCTCACTTGCGCCCTGATCTGACTCACCATCAAACAATGCCGGCATACACACGTAAGAGGTAATAATTTGGCCACAACCTACCTAGCCGGGCAAATCACAGCACCAACTTGTTTCCCGGAGCAATGTCACTCGCGAATTGGCTCAATAGTTTAAGAACCAGTTGCATTTGCAATTCCGCAAATTGGACCGAGGTGCAGCCACAGCTTGGGGTGCTTGGCCAATTGCCTTCGCTGACTATGCATTATACTTTGCTGATCTGTCCCTCGGTCTCTGTGTCTCTCTCTCTCTGCCAACCTTGTCACTAGCCGATCAATGGCCAGTACCAACAAAATGCTCGTTCTCCTGGTTTAACACTTGGCTTTCTATCTAGTTCGTTTTTCTAATCCAAACTAGTCCACAGTGACCTGTATCATTTTCTAATTCAATCTAGTCCAAAGTGACGTGCACCAATCATCACAAACATTTTGCAATGCCTAATCCTATATGGTTATATTCTGACAAAAAACAAATCTTATATGGCTATATGCACTGTGTTCTTGAAGTTTTCTGCAACGCCCCACAACCTAAGTACATATCCTAGCAGGTACTTCACGCAGACAACCAAGAGAAACAATAATGGTACGGCATTCTGCTTAAGATCACTCGTCGACCAAGTTGAGCGCAATGTCAGTTCTACACATTCGCACTGAAAACGGTAGCTCAAATAGTGCAGACCACAGTCAAGACAAATTTTGGCAAGAAAACCCAGTGGACGTGGTAAGTTCCTTAAACTAAGTTGTCATTCTCCCCCATCGATCCCTTTGCATTAACTGCAACAGAATCAGCAGCAAGATGCCCAAGGTGCAGTTCTTGCATGCGTTCGTCATATCCCCCCTCTGATGTTGAGCTCTAGATATGGTAACTCACATGACCAAAACATCCGTTTTACTATTTACATTGCTTAGTGGCGACAAATGAATATCTTCTACCAGGGTATTGGACTCAACTTCGCCCATCAAAAAGTCACTGCCCAACATCGAAAAACCACATTCTGAAACTACCAGAAATCAATATGCCGAATCATCTTCACTGAGGGGTACATTCAAAATAACACGATATATGTAAAACGAAGGCATTCAAAATAACATGGTATTTGTAAAACAAAACTGCATTACGCAGCATGCAAAAGGATAGGTCCAACCCAAATCCAATTCTCCATGCTTATGATCAAGTAAGCACGATACATTATAAAGCAGCACCAACACTTCTGGGGATAACTGGGAGCGGAGACGTATAATACCTCAAGAGTCTTTCTACCTGGCTCAGCCATTGATGATCGCAAAGTCATCTGACATGACTAGCAGGCCCATATGGAAAGGCCCAGTTCTCATAAAAAATTCATTTCTTCGCCAGTTAGCATGGTGAAGCACTAGATGCTTAACGCTGGGTGCATAATCTAGTAAAACTCATCTGCCGTGTCGTATCATGCCTGCCAGGCCTTTCACTTCTAATAGGGGTAAATGCACCAGCTCAAGTCATATAAACTACAAAAATGTACCTGGAATATAAACTTACAGATACAACATCAAAGCAAATTATCCTAGTGCAATGGATTTTAGGGTCATCCTACTATAAATGCAAACATTTGAGTCCACATCTCTTAACTCACACTGAACTTGTATTCATTTAACGCAAGCTATTTTTCCCATAGAAGCTGCAATTAGTAAGTTGAGATATCTCCACGAAAACGTAATAATTGAAGTCCTCATCTATCGAAATGTGGTCATCCCCAGACAAAGGAACAAGCAAACACTAGCCGCTTAGGATAATGGTAACCCTTCCATGACACTTTGCGAGAGCACAGAAAGTATCACTCTTTTTATTTTTCACCCATCACAACTCCCCCCCTTCCCGCTCTCTCAACAATCTATATGTACAGCTAATCTCTGACTCCCAAGGAATTCAAACTAACATAATAACTCAGATGCATACTTGATTTCTTAAAAAGCCTACGATTGGAGAGACGAGTTATGGGTGACCTTATTGAAGGAATCAGAGAGCACTTGTGTGTGTGAGAAGTATAAACTGAACTCTCTCTAGTGAATTTGCTAGTGCAATCACTGACATGTACCATTCCATAGCCTACATATCCAGAGTAGAGAACTCTGACTCATTAATGGTTAATAGAGAAAAACCAAATGTCCGATGACACAGATTCATAGCTAGATGAAAAGCTCCCTCATTTTCTGAACAAAGATGAGAGATGAGGGCTCCTTCACTGAAACCTCTCAGAAGACCACACAACACAGAGAGAACTGAGTTTGCATTAACATGAATACAGAAAAGGATTTCTGCATCATCAGCCTGTAGGTTGTCAAAAAACAAGCACGAAAAAAAAAGTGAAAATCATCACATTATGATTGAGGAACAGTTACAAACAGATACAAACAGCACATGGATTCAAATCAAAGATTGAGACTCAGAGACATGTATGGAGGAGATAGATTGAACCAATTCTATAACAAGATTTATGAGTGGGGTGATAAGTAAAATCATAAAATACAAATGCTACTTGCTCACTAGTGAGAGAAATCTAGAACATCAGAGAGCCCAACTTTAACCAAAAGAAAATGGAGCATGTCAACACAGGAGTTGGAACAGCAGACCTTATGCAACAGTTCCATTGCAACCGCTAATTGATATTCCAAAGACCGTCTTGTCCTTCAGTGGGGCCGCACCACGATTACCGATAAAATGAGCAAAAAAAAACCTTGCCACCTCAAGAACTCAAAGCTCGAACTCTTCTTCTCGTAGGGCCATTTCAGCTTCCTTCTCCTCCTCTTCATCGATAGCAAAATACTCGTTCCTCTCCACTGGCCTAAACATGTAAAACATCACAGCGTAGAACGCAAGGCTTGCCATCTCCTCTGCTGCATTACTCACCCATTGATACTTATACGCCGCAATCGTCCTCAAAGCAAAAACCACGATCCGTGTAAAGTACAAATACCCAATCACCACAATGTAAAACTGCCTAAACAGCTGCAGTTTCGCCAAGTTCCGAGCAGCCTTTCCGTCCGTCTTCGAGGTCTCCCTCAAAGACCTAATCGACCACACAATGGGGAATATAATTGCGCAGCAGCAGATTATATCCACCAACAAGAACACCTGATTCCAAGTGACCCAGTCCCTAATGAAAGGCCCGGTCTCCCCAATAACAACAGAAGCCAAATTCGCCAACACCTGAAGCGGGATCACAATCATCAACACCTTCTTCTCCCTCTCTTGCAAAAAGGGCTTTAAAAACGACCACCCCGTCCCAATCAACACGATGACCGTGAACAACAAGATGACGCGAATGAACTGGAAAATATAGAACAAGACATCCCAACCGTGAGGCGTGCCGGTGACCTTAATGTAATGCTTGTCCTCGGCGGCGCAGATCAGGTTCAACGCCTTCATCAGGAGCAATCCGCCCATCAACAGATGGATCCGATGGACGGATCTCTTATTGCGATAGCAATTGTAGATCCAAAACCCTAGGAAGGCGAGATAGACGATAGAGAAGAGGAAGAAGAGAGAAGGGAGCTGAGTTTGACCAGCGGAGAGAAAATCTCTAGATCCGTCGAGGTCGAGGTTGAAGAGCTCGGTGTGGACCTCCATGGAGACGCGGCTCTCGGGGGCGCAGTTGGCGAAGAAGAGGGAGTACTCGTTCGGGGACGTGACCGGGTAGGAGCCCTTGAAGGAGGCATGAGGCGGAGGAGAGAGGTCGCGGAAGGTGAAGAGGCGGACGATGTAGTGGGAGTCGAGGACGCAGAAGTGGGGGTTGTGCTGGAGCTCGAGGAGGACTTGGAGGAGGGACTCGTCCGAGAGGAGGAAGAAGCCGAGGCGGGAGGGGTCGGGGGCGACGGGAAGGGAGGATGCGACGGAGACGGAGGAGGCCGAGATGTTGACGTGGCCGGAGACGGTGAAGCCGAACTTCTCGAAGAGGATCATGGGGCGGGAGTCGGAGGCTATGGTCAGGGTCTTGATCTCGGCGAGGGCCGGGGAGAGGATAGAGAGGGACAGGAGGAGGAGGAGGAGGGCGTGGAAGAGGAGGAGGGGCGGCTTGGCCATTTTGAGGGGGTGGTACGGCGGCGACGGTGGCGGAGGTGGGAGGGGAGGAGTAGTGAGTGGGGAAGGAAATGGAATCGGTGGTTCAGGGGGAGGAGGAGGAGGGGAGGAGAGAGGAGTCCGAAAAGGGCATGGTGGAGGTTGACTTTTGACTGGAGATGGAGTGAAATTCACACTGTGGTGGGGCCCAAGATACTTATTTGATTTTGAACTCATTCTACTTTTTCGCCGTTCACCGGAAAAACAGGCAGTTGTGGAAGAACGAAAAACGTGGCATTTGCTTCGTGGAGATGAAGATGGGGGAGATCTCGCAAGATTCAGAAAAATAGAATTAAAGAGATCTACCAACCTTTCTTCACTCTCAATTCATTTAGGTTGCATATGGTAACGTTTCTATTCCCGAGAACATATTTGGAACAAAAATATTTTTTATATTTCTATTCTTGACTACGATTTTCGAGAATAAAAACGTGTTTGGCAAATACAAAAAAAAAAACACTTTTTTTTCACCAAAACGAAGGATCTGCAATCGGTGGCCAGCAGGGAGTGGTGGCCGGCGGGGGCGGAGGTTGCAGCAGACAGCGATGGCGGGCGACAACCGGCGGCGGGCAACAGCGGCCGACGACCTGCGGCCGGCGGTGGCGGCGGCAGCCGCTTCAACTCCTCGCCGACGATAGTGGGCGGTGGTGACTTGCACAAGCTTGCCCTCGAGTTATTTCTAAAAAGTGTTTCAAAATCCGAAAACAAGTTTTTTTTTATTTCTCATTTTTGCTCCAAAAGTGTTTTTGTTTCTCAAAAGTGTTCTTGGAACAATTTTTTGCCATACGTGTTTACGTTCCCAAAGTGTTCTGACAATACTTTAGGAACGTAAACGCTTTTTCTAGAGTGTTACCATACAGACCCTTATCGCCCCAATCCCAGAGTAGGCACAATACTTAAATTAGGACAATTATATATTTTTTATACCCATTTCCAATATATCAAGAAAGTGATACTTTTTACACTCGAGATCTTTTTATCATTTTGAAACCTATGCTCCATCTATTTCATGAAAAATAACTTTTCGAAAAATATTTTCTGGATTTTTAACTTCCCGAAAAATATTTTCTAGATTTTCTTGCATTTGGTACGTAAAAATTAAAATAGAGAAAAACATCTTCCTCGGATAGAAAAAAAAACTCCTTCAAAAGTGGGGGAAAATGTTTTCCTCATCTTTCCTCCCTCTTGTCTTTCACATTTCATTTCTTTTTAATTATTTTTTTGCTTTCTTTTTTATTTTTATTTTTAGAATTTGAAAATCTTTTTTTTCCTTTTTCTTTCTTTTTCTTTTCCCCTTCTTCCTCCTCCTTCTTCCTACTTCCGCCCATCGCTCGTTGATGTAGACCGGCAAGCTTGAGGCTCGGCCAATCCCGATGAGTCTCGAGCTCGGCCATGCTCAAGGTGGCAAGGCGAGCCTAGAGCAAGCCAAATCTAGCCGAATCGAGGCTTGAGCTCGATTCTCACTTGTAATATGCTCGAGCTCAATTTTGGCTCGAGTTCGATTCCGGCTCTAGCAACTGTCATCTTCTCTTTCATATCGCCAAATCTAGCGTAATCAACGCTCTAGCTCAATTCTAGTGAGCTCGCCTCGCCTCTTGGATGGCCTTGAGCGACTATTGTGGGACAATTTTCATAGCTTATGAAACCTAAGTGGCGACTGCCGTGGATAATAAATTCATGACATGTTTGCCACATAATGATACCTTATTATATTTAATTGTTATAGCTTTTGATCAGAAATTGATTTTATGATGATTGTAGGATATAGGTTTAAATTTAAGTGACAAAAAAACAAGGAAAAAGCTCTCTCCGTGTCAATCTCACCGAGGACCAGTGGTACCAAATTATCAATGCCAGCCATTCAATATCATGGATAAGAAAGGCATTCAGAATCATAATATATGGCTATAAGCTGGTGAGAAAGAGCTCTCTTGCTACTTTGTCACTTAAATTTAAACATAGATCTAGGGATAGTCATTTTATCATCACATAATGTGCAGCGACACTTTGGCATCTGCACAAGTAACGTTATATTTTATGCAATTTCTTTTACGAAAAATTGGATGGATGCTAAAACTATCGTTAAGACATCCCAAGTGCCAAAATTTACATACGACGCTCACTTTGGTGTCAAAATTTTTTGTCGACTCACTTAAGTACCAAATCAGAGAAAAAATGATCACTTAAGTAGCAACAATGAGAGATTCCAGCCAAAAAATATACGTGGCATTTACATTTGAAACATTTTAATGTCAAATCACTTATAATTAAAAAATAAGTCCATGTAGCAATTTTATTAAAATATTCAATATTAAACTTAAAAAAATTTAAAAATAAAAATAAATACATTCTCGGCGGTGAGAATTTATTTTATTTATTTTAATTTTTTAAAAAATTTTAGTATTTAGCTTATTTTTTAGTTTTCTAAATTTTAGATTTTTTTATTGTCGACCGGGATCCTCCAACGAGTCACGTAAATGCCACATAAGATTTTCAGCAAATTTCACTGGAATTGGTACTCAAATAATCGTTTTTTTTTTTAAAATAGCATTTAAATGATAAAAAAAAATTGGCACCTAAGTGAGCTTTGTACACAAACTTTAGTACTTCAGGTGTCCTTCTGCCCAAAACTATCTCTCGAGTAAAACCTTATGCTCAAAGTCGTGTTAATAAAGTTTCGAAATTGAAAGATTATGCTATTTTGAAATGTTTAAAAGGTCTAATTAGAATTTTCCCATATATATATATATATATATATATTCGAGTGTAAAAGGTTGTGATGAATTGTGGAGACAGATCTTTATTTGATATTGGATAAGGTCTCATTTATTGGATTTTGGACAGTTGATGGTTCGAATGTGGTTAGTTTTAGTTCCTTCATTTTTATCGAAGTTCTCATTAACTTTACCTCATTAACTTCGATTTGGAGTGTCCTTCAATATGTGATGGTTCTTTCTAGCTGGCTATTGGAGGGTTGATTTGATGGGATAAGATTCTACCTATCAATATTCAGTTATTTTTGGAAGGTCAATAATTATCCACCTTATTGTGGAGCAAGAATTGTTTACGAGTCCGGAAATCTTGAGATCCATGCTAGTTTTGGCTTGCTTCTCTTTATTCTTATTGTTGGTTATTTGTTTGTAAAGCAAATAAAATAGGGCATTTTCCTTATCTCACATAGGAAATATTAGAGATTGTGAGACACTTTATAAGTTAAAGGCTTTTCTAGGCTTCCAAATGTAGGCAACGAGTTAAGTGGGCTGAATTCTGCCACACTCGCTTGCGGATGTGTAATTTTGGCACGGTTAGAACAAAGAGGCAGTCCCCTCGAAAGATGGCAATAATGCCTTAGTAAATTGGGGATAGCATACCTATTTCAACCTTGCTTAGAAACCTTGTTCTTTTGGTATCAGAGCCCTTATCACCGAAATCTAACCAAGATTATTATCCTATGATGAGTTAATAGTTCCTTCATCTAGATGATCAACAACCTGCTGTTATTGATGCTCCCTTGTCTTTAGATCTTCCTGCATTTCGGAAGTTCAATGCTTCCAAACTTGATTATCTTTATGAGGTTACTTACCTAAGTGAAGATGGCAAGATTTCTGGCGCCCAACTTCCGTTACCCAATCCCTGTTCTTCCTTTGCTAAACCTCTTTCCTTTTCTCCCATCCGTTCTATCAAGAAGATTATCCAGCATACTCCTAATGATGTAAAGGAATATGTACAATCCACTCGCTTTGGCTAACATCCCATTCTTGCTACTCGACAACAACATTTTGTCAATTTGCAAATACCTCTTGAGTTTGTGCAACAGGGGCATTCCAGGGTTATACCCATCTCCATTTCGGAGCAGTTCATCTTGCTCTGACTTTCCATGGCGTAAGAGGCCTTTTAGTTGCTACTCGCATGGCTCTCCTTGATACCCAGTTCCTTGAATATCAACATGCTTGCATAGGAACTGTGGAGATCCCCCTTATTATTGGCACAATGTTTGTCACTCTTTTCCCAAACTTCAATATGGCCTTGTCTGAACCTAGCCTGTCGAATGCTCTTAAAGCCCAACCGCAAATAACTAGTGCACCTCAAACACCCGACTCTATTGCAGCTACCCTCCATCACGAAATGGTATATCGTGTCCCAAATCATGCTCTGGACTTGAAACTATCCTCAACAAAAGATGCTTTGTTTATCTCTATTGACAAGAACTAAACACTATCTTGCACCCATGTCCCGAGACAAATCTCTCGATCCGAGTTAGTCAAGCTTCTCGCAAACACCTAGGTGACTAAGTATGAAAAGCTACACAAAAATACTACTCCATCTAAGCCACGGAATCAAAGTTTTCCAAGAAAAAGAATCGTTATGTGATTAGTACTTTTTACTGTTATGATGAAAAAGCCGAGAGTTCTATTTTCCCACTATTCTCATGCTAAGGCCTTGTGCCTTAGATAATCCCACTAAAAATAGGGCCTCGGATCCTAAAGGGCTAATTGAATCCTTCGATCATAAAGGAAGTCCAATTCATTATTTCAAAAATCCGTATGATGGCATACTGTCCATTGCTTTTGGGATCTCAATTGCCAAGGGAAAAGTATACTAGAAGTGCCATAACTTTTGTATGGAGTTCACTTGAGTGCCATAACTTTAAAAACGTTCACTTAAGTGCCATAACTTTTAAAAAATGTTCACTTGAGTGCCATGTTGACGTGGCGATCGGAAAAGTTGACATAACAGCTAGAAAAGTTATTGTAGATGCCGGCAAAGTTACTGTAACACGCCGAAAAAGTTACCGTAGCACTCAAGTGAACGATTTTGCTCCGACGTAGTACTCAAGTGAACGATTTTTGAAAATTATAGTACTTAAGTGAACGTTTTGAAAGTTATGGCACTCAAGTGAACGTCGTACACAAGTTATGGCACTTCTAGTGTACTTTTCCCCAATTGCCAATGTCCTTGTTGCTTGGACCTCTCAAATCATGAAGAAGATGACAGATCATGCTCATGAAAAAGGAAGAAGTAGCCTAAAGATAGTCTATACCAGAGATATCTTGATGAAGATCCCACAGTTGGCCTTCTTAGAGATGATGGAGGAAGATACCAAATCATAGTCTCATATGGACTAGGTTCTTCGAAAGATTCTCGTTACGTTAAATCATGTCATCCATCAGCCCCTCCATCACCCAAAGTCCCGCTAGTTAATCCTTACTACAAACCCATCCTCAAATGGGTTAAGGAGCACCTCGAGAGTGATCCACATATCCATCGATTCTGCAGACCAACCGAATTTGTTTTTCCGACCCAATCCAAAGTTTTCATGTTCAATGATGCTAATTATAGCGACCTAGGCAATTCGCCACTATCACGTCCTCAATCGCACAAGGTCGGCGAAACGTCCCATACTGTACCGTCCATCTTCGGCACCCATGGGAAACACCATTCCTTTTGCAGTCTTTCACCAATAATTGGCATTGCCTTGTAGTTGATATTCAGCCAAGGCTACACGATCAGGCTCTGAGCATTCTAAGAATACAAATATCTTTTCAAGCTCATCTATCCATAATTGAGCTTCCTCTAGGTTTCCTATACTAGCAAATTTGGGAGGCTTTAACTTTAGGAACTGTTCGATCAAACCCCGTGTACAACGTCCTCCATTTTGAATTCCATTTTTGAACGTCGAAGCATTTACTAAGGCATTAGCGGTTGGGCTTGCTAACGCATCAAATCACCTATTGTTGCTAAAGCTTACATAATCCCATTCGGTTGAGTATCTTGAGTCGATCTTGTACGACTACTCATATTGTTCTACTCAAGTAAACTACAGTTAATGAATTCACTATCAATATTATCCAAGGCAACGTAAACACTAAACAATCGACCATAACAATGCAATCATCAACCACATCCATATAATGCTATCTTTACTATTCATCCGATCCATTTCCCCATCGCTCCTTATCACTCTAGGTATTATAAACCCCACTCTGATACCAAATAAGTCGTAGCATCCCCTACTTGACCCTCGTACTCACGATTGGAGGCGTAAGCACCTTTAGGGTTCTCGGTCTCTTGAATCCCTCTAAGAGCGCTACGGCTTTATGCCTTTTATAAATCGAAACCGTATGAGGATTGTAAAGTCGCACCGTTGTGGTGGGGGAGGACATATGGTGTCCCAGGTACACTATCCTCATAAACGACCCTTATTAATTTCAAACTTCTTGTTATATTACACGCGGAAGCGATTGTATTTTAAACTATTCATTAAGCGAGGAAACCAGATAAGGCATTTTTACATCATACTATAATTCATTTCATTGTATAACATTTACATAGCCTCTAGAAGCCTTTCTTTTACACATAAATCATAGGTTTGGGATCTTGCTTGAGTACTGTGAGTTGCCCTCAAAAGTTGTACTTGACTTCCAAAAGCTCCTTCTTGTAGACTATTTGCCTAGCGTTTTCACCATCCATCTTCATGCTATACTTTGCTTTTCAATCTACATGTGGTAACCCTCATCCACCCATATAGTAGTCACGTAGTGTCTAAGAAATACTTCTTATTCCATAGCCACGACATCCACAAAAGATACTTCTACGGACATAATAATACCAAAACGAGGAGGGGGGCTAACCATAACCTACAAATCTGAAAAGATAAGGAGTGAGATATGACAATCCCAATAAGCAAATATCTAAACCAAACATAGGAAGCAAGCTAAAGGTACAACTCATAATGCAAGCAATCATATCATATACGAATCTTTTCCGATTCCTTTTCGGATATGCATAACATCTCTACTTTACATATCATATTGCGCACTTTTTAAGGCCCTCTCACCCTTGCAGATGAGGCATGTATACATAACTTATCATATCATGTTATGTGGGTCCACCCTTTCATAAATGCGCGAGGCCCTCTCATTCTTGCGAATGAGGCATACAACATATCGTATCATGTCATGTAATCTCATCACCAAAGGTAGCAAGGCCAATGAGAGTATGCATCACATGTAACATTTCAAGCAAGCATTAGAATAGCTAAAGCTTTACGCCCTAGATAAGGGTTAGATATCACTTACTTGATGTGGATGAACGTAGGAAATAAAAGGAACGACCGATTGTCTTGTGCATATTATGGCAATCCCGGAGGTGGTTCGGTGATGGCGACTTGACGGCACAAAGTGGCGGAGAAATATGAGAGGGAGAGAGAGAGAGAGAGAGAGAGAGATGGCATGATTGAAAGAGAGGGAGAGGAGAGAAAGATGGCAAAAAATTAGGGAAAAAGAATGGCCTACAGCTCCTTTTATAGTGCCAATTTTCTATTTATTTTATTGCTACTTGTTGGCCAAGACAAGCTTAGGTGTCGTGCTTTTGTCTTTTTCCATCAATTATTGGCCTCTCACATAATGTCAAGAGCTAACGTTATTTTGTCACATTGACATTCTAGAGTCTTCTATTAGGACACTTGTCTTACTCCTAGCTTAGTTGATTTTCTTATTTGATTAATCCAATAATTATCTTTCCATATGTCTTGCTCTCCAAGTTTCATTTAAATTGTCACATGTTTCTAAACTTTGGCTTGCTCCCCAAATTTCATTAAATTTGTCACATGTTTCTAAACTTTGGCTTACTCCCCAAGTTTTTTCCATTTCTAGAAGTCTTGACTTGCTCCTCAAGTTCTCTTATGTTTGCATTATTTTTCATATGCCACTTAAGGCCATTTAAAATCTAGAAGCCTCCTCCTAGCTCATGCCTACTCTAGTGTATTTTATATCAATTTTATTTTTTATTTAACCCTATTAATTATAGCAATATTAATTTCTTTTGTCTTTTCTAAATGAATTATTGCATAGAATACTCCAGATATGTCATTTAATATTGGCGCATGGCTAGTCTAAAGTATTCTAATATCCTAGGTTACTTTTTCTAATGCAATTTTTGTCTTGTTATGCTCGACTTTTTCCCAAAGCCAAAATTACATTATATTTCTATTATATTATATTTTATTATTTTTTTAACTTGTTCCCCAAGTCGGATTTGTCTTATGCTCTTTTCGGGTGTGACTTCCTATTTTGACTTATTCTTAAGCCAATTTCGTCTTTATTTACTAGCTTGTTCTCCAAGCCAATCTTTTTCTAATCCAATTTTGTCTTTATGTGCCAACTTGTTCTTCAAGCAAATCTTTTACGTTTATTTCCTTAAAAATTGAGAATATTCTAGATACCATGTGTTTTATTATTAAATAATCCATTTAGCTATTCTATAATCTTATAATATTTAGCTCTTAATGATATATTTCTATAATCGAATATTTCAGTTCTTTTGTCTATACTTTACACGCCTATTATATATAAAAGGACTATTTCTTTTATTTCATTTTACATTTAAAATAGAAATTTAACCCATAAATTCCAGTAATCCTTGGTGTCGCCCATTCGAGAGTGTTCTAGGTTCCTATTTCTATTCTATAGATGCCAAGCATCACTAATGCTAATGGAAATTTGGGCATTCTATTTAAATGGGTAAGGTCGTCTAACATTCGACCTATTATTCTTTACTCTAAGACTTTAGAGGTGTATTTTACCAAGCTTCCAAGATATCTATGCAATTTTCTAATTTAAGTGCCTAACAATCTAAAGGTTGGACTATCTATTTTGCTAATAAAATCGGCTCACGTGTAGGCACGTCCGGAGGCGTCGCCCAATCTATGGTTTAACATGCTCCAGTATGTGTCCGGTCGCTTATCAAGTCGAGGGCCACCCAAATTTATCTCGGTTTAGAGTTGGAATCACCCGTTCCTAAACCAATGACATAATCGAATACTATCAAGCTCACCTCTCATGACCAAATCCAATTGTTGCGGGATTGGTTCGTCTTGATCCGTAGTCCTCCAACAAGACATCATGCGGTCTAGGATGGCCAATCCTTGATTAGTGTGTGACTAGTACGGGGTTCTGATACAAATAAACCTTCGTCGAATCCGTGTCTAACTTAGTTGTCGACCATTGTCGCCTTGTAAATTGTTCCATGGATCAATCCCTGGTTGACTTCAAGGCGATCCTATGGTCGTTTCATAGCTAGGCGAGGTTGATCGCAATCGATCCACACTTGATTTAGGCCGCTATACGGTTGACTCTCAATCAATATTATTGTCGATTGACATACTAAGCTAAGATCCTTATCGAAGGCGGTCCTTATTCTTTTGGTGGCTTATCTCAACTCTTGGCTATTAATTGTAAATAATTCGAACCCTAAGTTTGAACCGACCCTAAGTTTTGGGGTGTCACATGTACTACACCACATCGATTTGTGACCAAACCGGAGTCATCCAATAGTTTTGGAATGGTATTTAAGTGGTTCTTTAACCTCCCGAATTCTTTAAAAAATGGCTCTAGGTCGTTCTCATGCGCGTAAGGCTATGATCCATGGGCGGTTACTCTTATCGACCGAACCAAGCCGGAGTGAATGGAACCGACTAGTCATAACTATGTACGCGAGGCGGTGGCTAGTCATGGTGATCGTGCGCGAGGCTACGACATTTCGTTTTGTCCATCACTTCACTTTGCTAAAGGAATTAAAATTGAATCCACATCTTATGTGCATATCTTTGTGATTGACATTTTCTCCTTGAAAGCGGTAATTTCATGAACTCTGTCTCCTATTTTCCTTACTTTATTTTGGGTCGATCAGTAATTTAGGTTAATTCATTTCGGCACGTAATCTATAGACGAATGGGTCGCATCGATATCCGTTTCATGCCAACTCCGAAGCTAGAACTCAAGAAGCTCTGGAGTCAATTGAAGCAAGCTGGTCAGCAATACGTGCTCAAACGTATTGGATTCATGTTGCCAATCCTTGATATCGATGTTTAAAGCAGGATTATGCAGGCACTTGCTCATTTTTTATGCTAGGAGATGACCATGTTGAGAAAAATCCCTAGATGGTTTTGAAGTTGACAAAACAATCCAAGTACTCTAGTGTTTTGAGATAATACCGTGATTTACTTGTTTTGCAGATTATCCTTTTGTGTGGGGATGCACAGGATTGAATCTGGCAAAAGGATTTGACTCAGATGTTGTTTCTGAGAGTCTCAAACACCGATTCGAGCTCGGATGATGAGCGGGGATAGCTCGGACGTTGGAATGACGCTCAAGCTACGAGATGAGTACTTCATGAGCAATAATCAGAACTTCAAGAGGAATACAAATTGAGCTTAATTGATGCATATCAACGGACGCCATCGAGCTGGATCATTCTTGAAGATTCTCGGTGACAAAGATCAATCAAGGATGTGAAACCAAGAAGGCAAACAAAGACTTTCCAAATTGAAGAAACCATCTATGGAAACCCGGGATCTTAATTGTATGGGCGATTTGATCCAAGCGGGGAAGACTTTCCTTTGGCGATCCCCAACGGCTAAGAGATCTTCTTTTAGCAAACATCTCGTCCAAAAGGGTAGATTTGGAGAGATCTCTTTTGGATGTCTTGCAATGGCTAGATTGGAAGCAGAAGAGTATAAAAGACATCTCGAAGACGAAGGGAAACAAGAGATCGGTGCAAAAAGGGAAAAATGTTCATAATTCCTAGATATAGTGTACTCCATTTTAAACACACTTCTTGATCCAGCCATTGTAATTGTGAGGAGGTGTACACACGAGTGTTGAGTGTTAGGTGTGAATTCCTATGTGTCAAGGAGATCACTGATTTATAATCTCCGAGCAGCTTACTAGTGGAATCTATCCGATTGGCTGTCGACCGAAGAAGTGGACGTAGGCTTAACCAAAGTCGAACCACTATAATCCCTCCGTGCGGTTTTCCTTATACGTTACTCCGATCACTCTAAATATTTTGTGATAGCTAAACCGCACACAAACAGCACGCATCGATCCTATTACATATCCTGCATCAATTGAATTGCTTGATCATCCGGGATCTTTATTTTACGCTGTGTGATCTAAATTTCGCAATAAAATCTTAAAATCACACTTTATTACCTATTCACCCCTCTCTAGGTGAAATCACTAGCCATCAACAATTGGTATCAGAGCCTGGTGCTCGTATTTTGTGAAGTGTTTTTACTTCTGAGCTAACGATCTTTATGGCTAGCAATTTCTCTCCTTCTTGGATCGAAGGTGGAAGCAACAGAAAGCCACCATACTTTGAAGGAAAAGATTATAGTGATTGGCAGAACAAATTTAAGGCATTTCTCGGATGCCGGGATCCTCAAATCTGGGATGTCATACAAAGAGGAGTAAATCCAACGACAAAGACTACAAGTGCAGGGGATAACACAACGGCTGCTCTAACCGCAACAGAGATAACCAAGAGAGATGATCTTGATGCAAAAGCCATTTATTCATTTTACAGTGCATTATCTCCTACCGAATATAGACGTATTGCAGATTGCTCCTCATCGAAAGAAATATGGGATAAGCTTCATGTCACCTATGAAGGAACAAACAGAGTAAAGAAGACAAAAGTCAACTTTCTACTCAGACAATATGAAACATTCAAAATGAAGCCTGAAGAGACAGTGAAAGAAATGTTTGACAGGTTCACTGAAATAGTGAATGGTCTCACATATCACGGGCAACCAGTTTCTGGACCGATGAGAATCAACAAGCTACTCCGAGCTCTTACAAAGGAATGAGACAACGTTAAAATTTCCATTCGAGAGACTCAAAGAATATCTCCCTTATCAATGGATGAACTCATTGGAACTCTTCAATCCTATGAAGAAGAAAGAATCAATGATGAAAACACAACTAGAGGTAAGAAGTCAATTGCCTTAAAATCTAATGTTGATTCTGAAGTTGAAGATGATGAAGATTTAGCGCTCATGGTCAAGAGATTCATACGAATGGCTAAACAAGGTAGGAACTTCAAAGACAGAAAGGATCTCGGATGATTCAATCGGAGAAGATCATCTGAGACCAAAAATAAAGGTCAAGAAGTTATCTGTTTCGAATGTAAGAAAAGAGGCCACATCAAACCCAATTGCCCTCTATTAAAGAAGAAAGGCACGGATGAGAAATCCAAGAAAGCATTGAAAGTAGAAACTTGGAGCGACACCGAATGTGAAAGTGATGAAGAATACGCAAATGTCTATCTAATAGCGGACTCGGATGATGATCTTGAGGTAACTCACCCAAACATCTCTCCTGAAGTATTTGCGTATATAGATGAGTTATATTTAGAATACAAGGTTACTCTCAAGAGACTTTCTAAATTGAAAAAGGAAGTAGTTGTTTTTAAATAAAAAGATATTTTGCAAAAAGATAAAATCAGCTTTCTCGAAAAAGAATTTTGTCTACTAAATGAGAAATCCAATTCTATATCTTGCGAAAATGCGCAATTGAAATCAAGGGTGGAAACTCTCAAAAAGGAAAACGATTTCTTGAAAAAGGAAAGAAATCCTTTTGAAGAGGAAAACATTTCTCTGAAAAAAGAAAAAGATATGTTCGAAAAAGAGAACTCCATTTTGAAAAAGGGAAATTTGGAGATACACAAAAAATTCTCATCCGGTTCAAAAACTTTACAACATATACTTTCTATACAAGTTCCCTACTACAACAAGTCGGGACTTGGTTTTCAAAAGGCAAGTGATGAAAAAATTATTTTCCAACAAGTAAAAGAAAGACTTAAGCAGTGACCTTCTAATGGTGCCTACGTGAGTCACTTTAGGAAACAATTTGCAAAATTTGAAGGACAACATCTCTCGGGATGTTCAAATTATGGTGATCCGAAACATTCCAAGAGCTACTGCTCAAGGATCAATCGACCAACACGTAACATTCTTAGATACACTAACCTCAAAGGACCCAAACAAATTTGGATATCAAAGAAAAAGTGAGAATCTTTGATCATTACAAGTACCGAACAAAAGGAGAAACAAATGGTACCTTGATAGCGGGTGCTCTAGACACATGATCGGTGGCTCATTCATGTTTATTGAATTTGAAAAACTTGATGGAGGAAACGTTTCCTTTGGAGGCAACAACAAAGGAACAATTACCGGCAAAGAAACCGTGAAGATTGGCAATTTACTTATCAAAGATGTTTCATTAGTCAAGGGTTTGAACTTCAACCTTGTTAGTATTAGCCAATTATGCGATATTAGACACATAGTTTCTTTTGTAGAAAATAAGTGTTTAGGTACAAGCCAAGACAACTAGTTATCATTTACTAGACGAAGATATGGCAACATGTACCTTCTGGACACATCGTCTGAAAATGAAAAATGTCTTCTATTCGTCAAAGATGATCTAGAATTATGGCACGGGATGCTAGGACACATAAGTTTCAAGCAAATCAACAAACTCTCCAAAAAGAAGCTTGTGAGAGGACTTCCAAATGAGAGATTTGAAAAGACAAGACTTTGCGAAACATGCACACTTGGAAAGCAAGTAAGAAATTCCTACAAACCCATAAATGAAGTCATCACTACCCATGCTCAGTAATCGTTGCACATGGATATCTTTGGACCTACTCGAACACGGAGTATTGGAGATAAAAAGTATTGTCTTGTTATTGTGGATGACTATACTAGATTCACATGGGTATTTTTTCTTACTCACAAGAGTGATGCATTCTCATTTTTTAAAACCTTTTCTAAGAAAGTTTAAAATGAAAAAGGTTATTCAATTACAAGCATCAAAACTGATCATGGAGGAAAATTTGAAAATCATTACTTTGCTGATTTACGTGATCAAAATGATTTTCAACACAATTTTTCTTCTTCATATACTCCTCAACAAAATTGAGTTGTTGAAAGGAAAAATAGATCCTTACAACAAATGGCACAAACTTTTTTAATTGAAAGCAAAACTCCACCTTATTTATGGGCTCAAGTCGTTTCAACCGCTTGTTATATTATCAATCGTGTTTTCCTCGGACCATTGATTGAGAAAATTCCCTATGAACTCTACAAGGGAAGGAAGCCAAATATTTCATACTTTCATGTGTTTGGATGCAAATGTTATATTCTTAAGAATGCAAGTAATAGGACCGGTAAGTTTGATAAGAGATCGGATGAAGGTGTATTCTTGGGATACTCCACAACAAGTAAAGCATACCGAGTCAGTAACAAGAACTCTCGGACAGTCGAGGAATCAATGAATGTAAAATTTGAAGAAAAGCGGATTACTCGGACGACGGATTCTAAAGAAACAACAAGGTCCGAGAATCAGAAATCATCATTTGAGATGGAAAAACCATCATCTGAAGAAGCGGAACCGGAAGAAACCTCTCGGAACATGGAAAATACTCCGCAAAGTACATTATCTGAAGATTCAAATAACGAAGATCTCACTAAGACCGAACGTGACAAATCAAATAGGAGCTGGAACTACAAATCTAGTCACCCCGCAAATCAGGTCATTGGAAATATAGATGAAAGAGTCAGAACCAGATCCGGACTCAAGGATACGATAAATACCTTTGCTCTAGTTTCTGAAGTTGAACCCAAAAGAATCGAAGAAGCTCTTGAAGATGAAAGCTGGATCAAAGTTATGCAACAAGAGTTACAACAATTCGGATTGAATGAAGTTTGGGAATTTGTACCCGAACCAAAGAATCATCTTATTATCGGAACCAAATGGGTCTTCCGAAATAAGCTGGATGACAAAGGAAAGGTAATCAGCAACAAAGCAAGGCTCGTTGCTAAAGGCTACTCACATGAAGAAGGGATTGATTACGATGAAACCTATGCACAAGTAGCAAAACCGGAATCTATCAGATTGCTACTCGCCTACGCTTGCCACCATGACTTCAAGTTATACTAGATGGATGCTAAAAGCGCATTTCTCAATGGATATATCAAGGAGGAAGTTTATGTCAAACAACCTCCAGGCTTTGAAGATTCAAAGAACTTAGATCATGTTTACAAGTTGAAGAAGGCTCTCTATGGACTGAAGCAAGCACCCCGAGCCTGGTATGAAAGGTTAAGTAATTTTCTTACTGAAAAAGGCTTCGAAAAAGGTAAAGTGGATACAACTCTATTTATCAAAAAGGAAGGTAAAGACATTCTGCTTATCCAAATATATGTTGATGATATTATATTTAGCTCATCTAACCAACATCTTTGTAAGAACTTCTCTCGGACCATGCGGAATGAGTTCGAGATGAGTATGATGGGAGAACTCAAATTCTTCCTAGGACTACAAGTAAATCGGACTAATCGGGGCATATTCGTATATTAAGAAAAATATGCTTGGAACTAGTGAAGAAGTTTGGTCAAAATAATTGCAAGAAAACAGAATCGCTAATGTCTACCTCATCCAAATTGGATAAGGATGAACTAGGCAAACAAGGTTGATCGAAGCTATACATAAGCATGATTGGTTCTTTGTTATACCTTACTGCTTCTCGACCCGATATTATATTCGGTGTATGCATGTGTGCGAGATTTCAATCCGATCCTAAAGAATCACATATGTCTACTATCAAAAGAATCATCAAGTATAGATGAACTAATCCAAACCTAGGATTATGGTATCTCAAAACATCGGATCTTGTATTACATGGCTATTCGGATGCTGATCTTGCGGGTTGTAAGTTGGATAGAAAAAGTACTTCGGGCACATGTCAACTTACGGGATCAATGCTGGTGTCTTGGTTCTCCAAGGAATAGAACACCGTAGCTCTTTCAACTGCGAAGGCCGAGTATGTAGCACTAGGAAGCTGTTGCGCTCAAATCCTATGGATGAAGCAACAACCGAAGGACTTTGGTGTTGAAGCTCACAACGTGGAAATCAAATGTGACAACACAAGTGATATCAACCTCACAAAGAATCCAGGTTCGCACTCGCGAGCTAAGCATATTGAAATCAAACATCATTTTATTCGTGATCATGTGCATAAGCGTGATGTTAACATTCAATTTGTTGATTTTAAACATCAATTAGCTGATATATTCACTAAGGCACTTGACAAAAATACATTTGAATACATTAGACAAGAATTGGGTACAACCATGATTCCCATTTGAGCTGAGATCTTGAGATAGGAGAAATTGCCTCGGAACCCGAAAATATAATCTGAAGACCTTCAGCGACTTTAGAGCTTGAAAACATCATCTGAAGGAACTTAAGGATCTCGGAACTTAGAGAATCATCTGAAGACAACATCTTCTGAGCAAATACAACAAAAGATTTGATCGTTCGAAATCTTGGCGCGTCAATCATTTTTATTTTTGGCAACAAATAAGGTACGCACCAACACAATCTTCCTAAATATTCGGCATATATTATGTGATTGTGATGATTGTTCCGATTGAATATTTGATTGCCTTGATTGAGATTAAATTGATTGAGTTGAAATATTCTCAAAATATTTTCAAAAGATTTTTTTTGGAAAACCGCCTCATATACCCTAAACGTTTTCTACTCGCTCACTCTCACAAATCGCTCTCACAAGCTCACAAATCGGTCTTGCGAAATCCAAAAACCCTAAATCTCCCAAAGCTCTACGATCAGAATCCCTCGATAACTCTCATTCCTCATGGCGCCCAAGAATCCTTACGCACAAAAATCTTCAGCCGCTGGTTCTCGCCGCTCTAATAGTCTAGGATCCAGAGGACAGAGAGCATCCGGCGATTACGACCTCACCACTCAGCCAAGCGAAGCCGAACAACAAGCATAGAGATTGATCGCTCATATGGCGGAGATTTCGCGAACAGGAGTGACGGAAGAGAAACGCAAGAAGATTCTCCAACAAATCTCTTCAATGGTAATCCGAACCCCTAAGGAAACCACGAGTTTGCCTGTTGACAAAAGGATAAAGCTAGATAGGGGTTTATTGAATGTCATTAAAGAAATACGGATTGATGGTAGGTCCGAAAATAACATTCTGGAATTTGTAAAAATGAATGGGTTCTTCAATGAAGAAGAGATGTTCAAATTTTCCGAGCTGCTCACTCGATCAGAAATAGGGCTAGCTACCGGAGTAGGAACCGAGCTGCAGAAGAGTAGTCCCTCCGGAAAGGGAAAAGAAAAGGTTGGAGAACCTACAGAGATTGAGTAGGGAAGTGCTCAAAAGGAGGATGTAAAAGAGGAAGAAATTTCTATGACTAAACATATGAGAGATGATGATGATGAACTGATTTATTCCTTCTTCAAGTCTGTACCAATGAAGTTTTTGGCTGATAAAGAAGAGGCAGACAGGTTGTTTAGATCAAAAGAACATCAACAGTGCTACATGATACTACTTGCTAGAGGAGTCATGCTTAACAGCACTGTTGATTCGGACTTTTTTTTAAAGGAATGGTCTGCATATCCTTTATCCCCTCACTAACCCGTAGCTTCACAACTTCTGCTCCTTATCTACTCCAACTTACACTGAATCGATCGCATATTTCTACTCGAACTTCACAATGATCGATAGAAATGCAATTCGGTTTTCCTATAAGGAGCAGAACATCATTTTGACTGCTGAAGACACGGCGGACATTCTTGTGACCGAGCTGTTCAACTTTACCAAAATCCCTGTCTCGGATGAAGATGTCTACAAGGAGCTGTCTGGTAACCCCGATCTTTCAAGAGCCAACAAGCCACACGTTGAGTATCACCACTTCCCTCTGATGACCATTATACTGCATAAGGTAGTTATCAACTGTCTAAGACCAAAGGGTTCCTCAAAAACAGATGTCTCAAGGTATGAAGTAAAGCTTATCTGGACCATTCTGAATGGAAAACCCTTCTCTCTGCCTCACCTAATTTTTCTACACATAAGGAGAGTAGTGAAGAAGAATAAGAGTCGGTTGCCCTATGGATCTCTAATAAGCAAAATTTTTGAGTACCTGCGGATAGTGGTACCTCCGGAACTCGGATCCATAGAGCTTCATCGGGGAAGTGTAGGCGAGACAATGCTCACAAAGATGGGTTATAGATTTGAGAATGGAAGCTGGAGGGATAGATGAAGAAAGTCATCTCCATAGATCTTCCTCAGAAGGAGGCCGCCGTTGAAACTCCACAGAACAAATCTTGGGAACCATCCTCATAATCCACTCGAAAGAGGAGGATCAAGATGATTGCTCACAAATCAACCGGACCTAGCAGCAAAAGAAGAAAGCTTGCTAAGGTGCTGCTTGACGGAATTGAAAAGGGGCACATCTCGGATAGCTCAGCAACAAATGATACAGAACTAGAAAAGGCGATCCAAACGATCGTCGGATCACCAAATGAGGATGAGGCTGCCATTCAACTGGAACATCGGGAAAAAGAGAAAGAGGACATAGAAGAAAGAGGAGATACAACAAGAGAAGAAATATCATCTGTCCCGGAACGGGAACGGGAGACAAAGGGGCCACTTCTACGAGAAGGAACGTTTGAGAGGGAGCAAACCGAAACAGATACTAATGCTGCTGAAATAGCAAGTCTCCCAGACAGATCTACTTCATCATATGAACACCTTGCAAGGACTCAGGGGGAGTCAACAAATGTAGGCACTCGGACGGATGAGACAGACAGTAACTTAGACCTTCTTAGGAAGATAGCACAGAGGTAACAAGAGAAGGACAAAAAATGGTCGGACCTTTGGACCTCTCTGCGCTCAGAAGTTGATGACTTGAGCATAAAGGTTGATGCTGAGGTTGCGAATATTCGTAAAACTGTCCATGATCATTCGGAATCTCAGTTGGGCTTCTTGGACAACAAGATCCTTACTCTGAAAAAGGATCTGGATCTCAAGCTAAATCGGCTATCCAAATTTGTCCCGGCTCAACTACCTGCAGACCAAGCCTCCACTTCGGATCGAGCCCCACCATCTTCTCATCCATACCAAACACCAAAAGATTAAATTTTTTTAACATTTCATGTTTGGATTTGTACTCCGAATCTTACTCCGAACTATGGTTTTCTCTTTTTCTGATTCATTTGATTGAATGATTCACCATTTGAATGCTAGTATGTTTGATTTGAGTATACTGCATAGATGACCCGAATAGGCATTGAATTCAAGGGGAGCAACGTTTTATCTCTATAATTTATATCCGACTATGCAGGTCACTTCCTTTTGTTGATGACAAAAAGGGGGAGAATGATATATTATGTGATTTATGCGAAATGAGATATGTGCGATATATGATTATTTTGTGATGTCGTGATGTGATATGTGACTACGAAAAACATGTGATTGAATTATGTGAGATTAATCTATAATATGTGTGCCAAAATCCCTTAAGAACAGGATCTCGGGTTAAGCATGATCTATGGAAACATCATTTTAGAAGGATTATCTTCTCCTAAGCCGAGCGGGTGAACAAGTTTCTTTCTTTCAAGATTACATAAGTTTGAAAGCTTTGGCTAAACAGGACAAGCTTTGAGCATCCGACGGAATGTGATGCTCTGAGGAGTTATAACCCTCATACTTGCCTCGTATATGAAACTATCACACATCTCAATAATTATATGCACTTAGATTGATTGAGATGGCACAAGTTCTGAGGCTGCTCATCATAGTATATAAATACATTCTTTTTTAGAACTTAATCTTGTTAAAAGTACAAGAAACGAACTGCTAAAATTATTCCTTAGCAAGATTATCACTAGAGTAACTTTGCTGAAGTTGCTCACCTTTTCTAAACTCAATTATTCATTACTATAGTGGATCATTTTGTCATCATCAAAAAGGGTGAGATTGTTGAGAAAAATCCTTAGATGGTTTTGAAGTTGACAAAACAATCCAAGTACTCTTGTGTTTTGAGATAACGCCGTGATTTACTTGTTTTGCAGATTATCCTTTTGTTTGGGGATGCACGGGATTGAATCTGGCAAAAGGATTTGACTCGGATGTTGTTTCTGAGAGTTTCAGACGCTGGTTCAAGCTCATACGATGAGCAGGGATAGCTCGGACGTTGGAATGACGCTCAAGCTCCGAGAGGAGTACTTCATGAGCAGTAATGAGAACTTCAAGAGAAATACAAATTGAGCTTAATTGATGCATATCAACGTACGCCATCGAGCTGGATCATTCTTGAAGATTCTTAGTGATAGAGATCAACCAAGGATGCGGAACCAAGAAGACAAACAAAGACTTTCCAAATGAAAGAAACCATTTATGGAAACCCAGGATCTTAATTGTATGGGCGATTTGATCCAAGTGGGAAAGACTTTCCTTTGGCGATCCCTAACGGCTAAAAGATTTTCTTTTAGCAAACATCTTGTCCAAAATGGTAGATTTGGAGAGATCTCTTCTGGATGCCTTGCAACGGCTAGATTGGAGGCGGAAGAGTATAAAAGACATCTCGAAGATGAAGGGAAACAAGAGATCGGCGTAAAAAAGGAAAAGTGTTCATAATTCCTAGATAGAGTGTACTCCATTTTAAACACACTTATTGATCCATCCATTGTAATTGTGAGGAGGTGTGCACACGAGTGTTGAGCGTTAGGTGTGAATTCCTGTGTGTCAAGGAGATCACCGATCCGTAACCTCCGAGCGACTTACTAGTAGAATCCAGCCGATTGGGTGTCGGCCGAAAAAGTGGACGTAGGCTTAACCAAAGCTGAACCATTATAATCCCTCCGTGCAGTTTTCCTTATCTCTTACTCTGATCACTCTAAATATTTTGTGATAGCTCAATCGCACACGAACAGCACGCATCAATCCTATTACATATCTTGCATTAATTGAATTGCTTGATCATCCGAGATCTCTGTTTTACGTTGTGTGATCTAAATTCCGCAATAAAATCTTAAAATCACACTTTATCACCTATTCACCCTCTCTAGGTGAAATCACTAGCCATCAACAGACCACATTTGTGTTAGAAGGTAAGTTGAGCTCACACCCACTCTAGAAGAATACAGTATTGTCATTGGAAAATCAATCGAGTTGGATATTAGTTGAACCACCCATTCACGTTGATCTTGGGGTGGTGCCTGTTGAATTTTTGAGTTTAACTAAAAAAGAAGCTGAAAAAGCATTGAAGGGTAATTGTCAAGCATGCCCATTGTCTTTTCTCATTGAATGTTTTGAAAATAACTCCGACCTCATGAGATCTAGGATTTTTATCTTAGCCTTTTTCGGACTTATCATTTTTCCATTCCGTTAGAATACTATTGATCCTGTGATAGCTTGGATGGTAAAACAAATATGTGCAAAAGGCTAAGATAAAATCCTAGATCTCATGAGATTAGAGTTATTTTCAAAATATTCAATGAAAAAAGATAATGGGCATGTTTGACAAATACCATTCAGCACTTTTTCAACTTCTTTTTTAGTCAAACTCAAAAATTCAGGAAGCATTGCCATAGGATCTACCCGAATGGATGGTTCAACTATATCCAACTCAATTGATTTTCCAATGACAATATTGTGTTCTTCTAGAGTGGGTATGAGCTCAAACTTACCTCCTAACACAAATGTGGTCGTCTCGGGGTACAAAAAATGAGCAAGTACCTGCATGATTCCGCTCTAAACATCAACCTCAAGGATCAGCAACATGAATCCAATAAACTTGAGCACATACTGCCGACCATCCAGCTTCAACCGACCCCATAACTTCTTGAGCTTTAGATTCGGAGTTGGCACGAAACAGATATCGATGTGACCCAATCGTATATAGATCACGTACCAAAATGAATTAACCTAAGTTATGGACCGACCCAAAATAAAATAAGGAAAACAGGAGATAGAGTTCATGAAATTACCGCTCTCAAGGAGAAAATGTCAATCACAAAAACATACACATGAGTCATGGATTCAATTTTAGTTCCTTTAGCAAAGTGAAGTAAAGGACGGAACAACGAGTCGCAGCTTTGCGCATGTTCACCATGACTAGTCGTTGCCTTGTGTACATAGTTATGACTAGTCGGGTCCATTCACTTCGGCTTGGTTCGGTTTACAAGGGTAACGCCCATGCATCATAGCCTCATGTGCATGAGAATGATCCTTGAGCCATTTTTTGAAGAATTCGAGATCCAAGTGGGATAACCTTTAGCGAAATCTTACCGCCAAGGTTAAAGAACCACTTAAATACCATCCTAAAACTTTTGGGTGACCCATGTTCGGTCACAAATTGATGTGGTATAGTGCAATTATACTAAGGGCATGCACGACATTTTAAATCAATCACCGCTCCAATAGTTCAAAAATTAAAACAAAAATTTCCATTCACCAAGCCCGCAAAACAAAGGGTTAGCCATGAACTCCTTCCCTTATAACCCTTGCTCCGCAAAATCATTTAACAACTAAGGGTTAAAATTCAACTAAGATTGCCAAATCAAGTGATTTTTTATGAAATTTCGGCTTAAGCCCTCCTTAAAATTTCAAGCTATCGCGACCTCAAAATTGGAGTTTTCCAATTTTAGGTTAATACATTACCGGATTAACTAATTAAATTAACTAACCTAGCTCGAACTCTCTCAAGTTCTACCAAATTGTGACTTATGGTTTAAGTGATTATCTCACAAAAGATTTTTTATTTTTCGAAGCCGGCACTAATCATTTCTTGGTAGGTTGATTAGAAGCCTAAATAAAATAGTTGGACAAAACTATTTTATTTTCGCGAACTAGGGATTTTAGGTTTGGGGACTTGGTTACATTAATTATTCAATTAATACCCTTTCGGTACCAATTTTGATGAAAATTTCTGATTTGGCAATTTTAATGAATTCTGACTTGAAGTTCAATGGTGCTAATGAAAGATGCAATTTTTTTGTTTTTCTCTTTATGAATTTTTTGTATTTTTTGAGTATTTTCGAAATTAAAAAGTAATGAAAATTTAAGGTGAAATGGTTCAAGATTGACTTATAATTTTCGGATTTAATTTGCATTAATTCCCAAAATTTTAAGAAAATCTTTTTACCATATGTCTACATCTCTTAAAATTTGAGATGGATTCGAAAAAGATTTTATTCATTGAATGCAATGGATTTCTAGAAATTCATATGGTTTTTAACAAGCCATATTTTCCTAATCTCTTTTTTTTTTTTCCCAAGATTTTGTGATATGAAATTAAAAGATGAAACATGAATGATTTTTTTTAAAATTTTCGAATTTTCTGAAGTGCATTTAAATTCAAATTGCAATTTTTGAATTAAAAGGTAATTATCGCTATTTCTTTCGAATTAAGTTTCGATTTAAAGTCTGATAGATCGATCCTAAAATTTGAAATACCCGCTATGAAAATAATTCTATTTAAAACCTAATAAATAGACTTATTTCCATATTTGCGGTTGCGAATTAAGAAATTTCCTAATTGAGCACATGATTAAATATTTTTCGGTATCTTGAGTATATTCGAAAGATTTCGAAATTTTCAGATTTAGTCAAATTAAGCAAGTAATATATCCCAAGATTTTCACAAAAATCAAATCAAATAACAATCTTCCCGATTAGGCAATCAAATGTCGCAATATTCGAATTCAAGCAACGGAATTTTCAGGATACGCAATCTATGTAAAATAGGAAGCACAATATTGCAAAAATTTAAATTAGGGGATATACCTAATTTGCAAGATTGCTTTCCAATTTGAACCACGCCAAACTTGTGGATGAAGCTTGGTGGATTGGACAAGCTCGGTGGGGATCTGCGGCCGTGCTCGTCGGGAAGGTTCGGTGTAGGTCTCTCAACTCCGCAGGAATTCCGTAAAAGCGAAGCTAAACTCCAAGTGCGGATGAGAGATCAAAGTGATTAGAAAGTCCTAGAACCTGGATTTCCAAATTCACTATATTGGCTTTAGCACTATTTGCAAGTCAGAGTGGATATGTGTCCTTCATGCTAAAAACAAAAGCACCTGCATTTACTAGTGGACTCATATGTGGGTGCTCTGTCGATCGCGACTCTTCAACTTGTGCAGACTGTGCGTGTCACTGATTGGTGGGGGTGCACAACTTTCGGTGGTGAACTTGAAGCTTCACGGATCCTACAAAATTGAGAACACAACGGAATAGATCAACGTCACCATTTGGTCAGCGATAGCATTTGAGGTGGTGTTCATCGTAGCTTGGTTAGCAGGCTCCGGGTTTGTCGGGTCTGCTTTATTGCGATGACAGATTCTCGTCGAGGACTGACGCGACAGCGAACAGCGAGCTCGAATATGTGGGCTTCATGATGTGCCTTTATAATAAAAATCGCAGCTTTCGCTTCCTCGTTTCGTCAAATCCGGACAAGGACCAGAAGACAACAAAACCCACTACCCTTCAAAAGCTCGCTCTTATGGCTCAAATTACTAATTCCTCTACTTTCTCCTGCAATAAGAAAGATTAAAAGAAGCGATGAAAGTAGTGGAATCCATTGGCAGATAACCTTTGGACTCGTTGGAGCAGTATCCGTGGGGAAGTGACACAGAAGAAACAACAGGGCAGCTACAACGTGAAGTTGAATCTCCAACCAGCTACACGTGCAGATCTGGAAAAGTTGTGGATAGCAGGCAAGTTTTGATGATGGACAGGCGGCAGAGAATTCCTTGAGGAAGGAATTCGGTCTACCAACCCATAACCACCGAGCCTTCCTTTGTCTTATGCTTTTCGTGAAAACCCAGAAAGCCACTTGAGGGAATGAACCTGCAAATACGAACAAAATCTCTCGGGACCTTTTGTGAAGCTTGGAGATGGAGGGGATCCCCGAAGGGACTGCAATACCGAATCTTCTTGTCCGGTTTTAGGACGTCGAGAATGATCTCTCTCCCTCTCCCTCTCTCACACGCTGTTCTCTACTCTACCACTCTGCCATGCGTATCAATGAATTGGCCCCCCTCAATGTCGGGCTTTTTTCTAATTTAGTATAAAAAAATAAAAAATTACCAAAATAGGTTAAGAAAAAATATAATTACCGTTTTAGGTGTTGGAATGCTGAGCAAAGCCCGCTCGGCACAAAAAGTGCTGAGCAAGTATTTTTTTTCAATTTTTTTTATTATTTTCCTTTAATCATTTTTTTAATTTCTTTTTCTTGTTTTCTTGTAATCATTTTTTTATTATTCAATTTGTTTTCTGGAATGGACAAGACATTAATGAAATTTGTCTATAATACCCCGTTCTATAATATTCTCGCTTGTTCGCTTGCTTTCCTTGAAGTCGAGGTGCGTCATCTTATCGTGATGCACGACTCGAGTTTCCCGTCGCCTCACTTGTTCGCTTGCTTTCCTTGGAGTCGAGGCGCGTCATCGTATCATGGTGCACAACTCGAGTTATTTGCCGGCGTCGATGAATGCTGGCTGGAGGTGGGAAGCGGAGCCGACGTAGTGAGTTGGGAGGCGAAGCGGCGTCAACAGCATTCATCTTTTGCCAATCTCTACTTTTTTGGTTGTTTGAGTTTTTAGAACATCATCAGTCAAATAAATTCTTGATATAGAAGTGTTTCATCCATTGTTAATTAGCGTGAATATTACATAATATGGCATTATATACAAATTTCATCAATATTTTCTCCATTTCAGAAAACAAATTGAATAATAAAAAAATGATTACAAGAAAACAAGAAAAAGAAATTAAAAAATGATTAAAGAAAAATAATAAATATATGTACTTGCTCGGCACTTTATGTGCCGAGCGACACCTAAAACGATAAATATATTTTCTCTTAACCTATTTTGGTAATTTTTTATTTTTTTTATACTAAATTGGAAAAAAGCCCCTCAATGTATGCTCTGCATTCAGAATTGTGGCCTCCCTTAGGCAAAAGTAGTTTTAGGGTTTTTAAAGAAAGAGAGCAGATCTTCCTTCCTCTTGTGGGTATAGTATAGTATCTTAAGATATTATATTTTTTTTTATTCTTCCCCCCCCCCCACACACACACACACACACGCCCTCCTCTTTCTGTCTGCTCATGCATATTTCCTCCTTGCTAAATCTCATCTTTCTTTTGTCAATTCAATCATGTGTTCATTATCTTTTAAACGCCAAAAACAACCTTTGTGCCATGTCTTTCTTTCTTTCATTATTCTGCCAATATTGTCCACATAGATGGCCAGCCTATTACGAAGACCACAACAACAATTCTCGATATGATTCAGCCCCATCACTCATAATTTTCCAAGTTTGAGACAAAGTTACGCGTGTAACACATGCAACTTCAGCCACAAAGCTATTCAACGGGCTAAGCCGCAATCTTTCGCGTTTCGTCTGAACCATTCACTTAAACTCTTGCCCCACTTATCCAATTTAAATGCAAATGCAAATATAATGCGAATACCAAAATTTAAATATGAATGATGAATATTTTTTGTAGAAATTAAAGTTTAACTCCTGATTTTTTATGCAAAATAAATGATCAAAGAAAAATTAACAGCTGCTTCTCTTTGAGCGGAGACTTGTAGAGTTTTCACTCAATGACAAAATTAGACCCTAAATTTTGAAAATGCAAATGACAAATGTTTTTTTTTTTTTTTTTGGGTTTTAATTGCAATTTTCAAGTGTAATGCAATGAATGCAAGATATGGGGAAATGCCAACAATAACGAACGCAAGTCAAAGCTTCTTATTTCCTGTGGAGCGGTAAAAGAGTTTTACATATGGATCGCATACAAAAACTCCCTAATGAGGGAATGCTTTGCAATGCTATGAATTCCCTTGATCGCCGAACTTATATTCCACTGGAAGTAGGATCCACAAGGTACTGGATTGTCTGTCTGTTACTTATAGTTTCCTACATATGCGAAATAGCGCATGATATGATCTAAAAAGACATGATTTGAAGAAAGGATTAAAGGGAACATGTTGCCTACACCACTAGGCAATCACGAAAAGAATCATGCCACCTATTCCATTGCGTGAACATGAAATGGGGTGTGCTACCTATTCCACTGGGCAAACACAAAAAGATATGTCACCTATTTCACTAGGTGAACATATACGAGAGATCATGTCACCTATTTCACTGGGCAAACATGAAATGGATTGTGTATATGTTCCATTGGGTAGACACAAGAAACATGTCACATGTTCCACTGGGTGAACATACAAAGGATACGTGCTACCTATTCCACTAGGTAGACACGAAATGAGATGTGGCACCTAATCCACTAGGTGGACATGAAAGAATTTAAAAAGACAATTTGAGCTAATCAAGTGTCGATACGAAGCTTTGAAGGTAATTAGAAAACATATCTAAGTTCTTCCTTCACTAGCAAAAATGGCTAGGCTAATTGCATTGTACCCGTCTTTTCATCAGAAGCAGGATTTAATGGACACTATGTTGCGAGATGCCAGGTCAATAAAGTGGACTTCGGGCTAGGAAAGCACACGAGGTCGATAAAATGGACTCCAGGCTACGAAAGCACGCCAGGTCGGCAAAGTGAACTTTGGGCTATGAGAGCACGCCAAGTCAATAAAATGGACTCCGGGCTTAAGGAGAAAGGACTTTACTGGGTTCCCTAGTCGCGTAATGGCGCATGTAAGTATCCTTATCCGTAGAATTCTTTGCATGAAAAAATCTGCAGAAAAATCTTTGAAAGAAAATGTTCGTTAATGCAAATTCAAGTTAATATAAAAGAAAGTCGAAACGTTTTTTCCAGAAAGTTTGAATGTCATTCTTCATCCTAAAGTTGCTCTTGCATGCATTGGGAGATGCATCATAAATCAAAAACCCCCGCGGGGGGTAGTTTTAAAAAGTGACTTTGACAAAATGAAAGAGTGTTGAATATGCCAAGTGAAAGCACTTTGAATGACGAAAGGCAAAACATGCCTAAATACGTACCTTTCACTTGCATCAACCTTCTTGTGGTGAATTTAGGTGAATTCTTGTGAATGCTCGAGACATCCTATCACGACCCGAACCCCGCGAGCTATCGACATCCCACCTGGCCACGAGCGTATGCAGTTCTCCAGGATCCAAAGGCCAACAAAATAAAGCAATACATGCGGAAGCAACAACAATCCCCTTACAGAAACCAGCAAAACTACGATAACTTAGGATGGTAAAACACACATATATACATATATACATAGTTGTTACAAACTGTCAAACCTAGGGCTTCGGGGGCCATTGTACAAGCCCGTGACCACCTATAACAAAAGACTGCGTGGTCGAAGCCCTCTACACGACCAAAATACAACACTCTACAAAAACCGAGAGGCCAACTATCCTAAGCCTCATCCTCACTATCCGACACAATCTCGTCTAAGGCTGCCAGCTCGTCCTCATCCAACTCTAGAGACTGCTCCGCATCCGAAGGCTTGATGATTAGCACATCCTCTCCTGGCATCACGATCTGCGGGTCGGATTTTGAGTCTTCCGGACCGGTGTCCGGGCTCGTTACTACACCGTCGGGAGGTGGAGATTGAGTGGGGTCCCATTCCCCAACACCATCGTAAGGGATATCAAAACCAGTCGGCGGACCCTACGACAAATCTCCGTGGCGGTACGTCCACGCCTCGTACTTGTGAGTCTTCCAAAAAGGCTCTCCCGAATCCACCAAAATGGTAGTAACATGCCTATAGTACGCCTTGTCTTCTCCCACCGGATACTCGGTAACTATCGTATCCATGTCTCGTGGGATTCCAAACCTCCGGGGTGGGTCATTCATACTTGCGGCGGAGGGTTTGAAATAAACAACGAGCCCATGACGGGGTGAGATAAAATCTCAGTAAGCTAGCTCCTAATCCTAGATTAGGACTCTAGTGCCTCCAGACACATTTTTAGTGAACAATTTCCAACAATCCTTCTTTCTTACCCAAAAATTCCACAATTAAAAATCCAGAAAAATTCCATTCTTTCTTCGAAAATTCCCACACCTTCTCAAATATTCTACGTTACTCCCATTTCGGCATTCTATGCCTCGGTCTGACAATAAAATATTCCACATGCTCCGGGACCCGCATTTAACGCATCGGGCCATAATATAAATATCCACGTTACTCCGAAAAATTCCACGTTACTCCACCGACATCATATAAGTTCACAACATTGAGCCTCAGACCTTTATAGAACATGGCTATATATATATATTAGGGTCTCGGACACAAAGGAATACGACCCATAAATCTCGGTCTCGGACACATAGGAACACGACCGGGTTGAGTCTCGGACAATTAGTCGAACACGACTCACTTTGATCTCGGACGAATTAATTGAACACGACTTTCTTACCTTCTCGGTCTCGGACAATCGGACGAATACGGCTCACTTTGGCCTTAGACGACTTGATTGAATACGACCCTCATATTTTCTAAGAATAGATCGGGACCACGTGATTCGCTCACGTTAGAGAATTAATAAATCGGGACCGCCCGATTAATTCACGCTAATCCATAGATTAATCCAGACCACATGATCAATTTATGCTACCACAGAATTCAATCTACGCCATACGACCATATTTATGCTAACGTAGCAATAAATAAATAACGTACGATTAAAATTATACTAACGTTCAATTAATACGCACCATACAATTTAATTATACCAACGTGGGAATTTATCGGGGCCAAACAATTTAAATATTCTAACATGCAATTAATACTACTATAGTACTAAACTATAATAATACCACATTTAATCAATTCCATGGCATAACAACATATTGTCACATAAAAGTAACTATAGTTAAAATATAATCTAATCATGGTTCAAAAATTAACTAGAGTTAATAACTAACCTAACCATGGTTAAATAATTGCATAAAGTAACTTGAGTTAGGAATAAAGTAACTAGAGTTAGCAAAAGTAACTATGGTCCAACTTTGAACGTGCAAATATCCTCTTGAATTCACTATTCACTTCAAGAACATGATTTCTCTCTCCTCACAACTTCATTCTCGGCCAAGGCATAAAAATGGCCAAAAACAACCAATTTTTCACCCAAAACTACATAATCTATGGTCTATTAGCACCCTAGATACCTAATATAAGGTTAGGGACCAACTTACAACAAATTTTGCAAGTTTTCCGGTGAGAAACGAGCGAAGGAATCTTGGTTCCAACCAGCGGTTCCGGCGACTCCCTTGCTCGGCTAAAATTCCACAAAACTCCGGCAGTTTAAGGTGGTTCGGGTGGTAGTCGAGCTCCGGTGATCCAAGATGAATCCGGCGAGGCTTAGAAAATTTTCTGGTGAGAGGGAATGAGAGCTATAGTGTTCGGCCAAGAGAGAAGGTGAGGGGTAGAGAGAGAATGTTGTTGGATTTTATGAAGAAGATGGCCAAAAATTCATAATAAAAGGCTAGGATAATATTGGCATAGATATTTTTGGTGTCTTGAAAGTCAAGGAGGGTAGAATGGTAATTTCTCACCAAGGAATAGCCCAAAATTTTGGCCAAGAGGGGTATTGACCAAAATACCCTTGAGCTAAAGTGAAATCTTGGGTATTCTCCAAGGGCAAATAGGTAATTTCCCATTTCCAGTCCAAATTTCATTTTTCCTAAACCTTTTGGGCGAACCGCGAAGAAATTGTACACTAGATGAGGAACGTCCAAAATTTATTTATTGAAACCCCCGAAGGTCCGATGTCAAATTCCGAAACTCGATTCGCGATCAATCTCGATCAATAGAATTTTCAGCGTATCTCAAACTAATGGGCGGCTTTTAGGAGTTATGCGTATCGACTCGTGATTAATATCACGTTTAAGAATTTCTCGAGCCATGGCGACTTTGGTTGTCATTCAATTGCGATGGTCAATCACTAGTCCCGATGGACACGATCGTTAGAAAATAATTCGGGGACGTTCGGAACTCATATGAAGTCAAACGGAATCACCCGTGATCCAAGCGTAGGGTATTATACAAATCGTTCCTTAATTATTCTAGGATCGGCCTATATTGGTCCAAAATATTCCCTCGACAATTTTCATGGCCAAAGAGTCAGTCCATGATCAAGTTCTTAGATCCACGTACTTAATTTTCCTAGCTAGCCATTCCCATTTGGTTAGTCTGCTCAAGATGGACCATTCCCGAGTGAGATTAAACTGAAATACATCAATGAGACTTTTCATTTATTCAAGACTTAAAAAAAAACGAGCCGGAATATAGAATGTCACACATCCCAAAGTGAAGAAGAGCATTCATTTCTCTACCCAAATACTTATTACCCTTTGAATAGACAAGTTGGGCCTTTAATATTCATTTCTGCCTTTCTTTAGCATATAAGATGGTCTGGAATTGCTAGATATGAAAAGGCTCAGGAGTAGTTTTAACTTGTGGACTTGGAGTCTAAGACCAACTTCCATTTTTGGCTCATTTCTTTGCAGACACCATCTGCTTACCCATATCAAGACCCTATTTATTGAAGCATCTTTGCTCCCTGTGATCGTAGTCGTACCCACAGCAGGCCTATGGTGCGCAGCCTATGGTACAATGCTTTTGAATATCAAACTGCAGGATTGGTTTCTTCATTGTATGAGGCAGCATATTCTGTGATGTGACGACCCTTGATTTCTCATGAATTTTGAACGTTTCAATCATCCAAATATTGTTTGCACAGGTCCATCTGCAATTAATGGGAATTCAACAAGCTGAAGTGTCGTTGCCATCAATGAAATGGTCCTCTTTTGCTAAATTTCGAATAAGTACGTGACACAAGCATGCTAATTTGGAAAGTTCATGTGATTTTAGGATTTGCCGACTGAAAGTTTAGGCATTTCGAATGCATACTTAATGCGAGAGCAATGTCAACCATCGTCCAAACTTTAGGCAGCAGAAGACATTGCTTCACTCTCAATTACGTGATGCCAAATTTGTGCTCGACAAAAGCTTTCAATTTATTAATCTGTGCAGGAATCGAAGCTAGGGGCATGGGTGTGACCTCTTCGACCTGCTTGCCAAGAGCACAAAGAGTGCATGACATCCAGGTACATTTAATCAATATGATATTTTAACTTGGAGATTATGTGTTGTTGTCTAAATGATTGCTGGCGTTGTTTTGCTTTTGATTTGGACGTTCTGATGCTGATATAACAAATTGCTCGGTGTTTATAGATTTCTCTGTCTCATACTATCTACTGGCTGATCTCTTTGACTCAACAATGCCTAAGTTGGTTGTGGACTCATTGCATGAATGCTCAAATTCCTTTTATTATTTTACTTAAGACAGGGACCTTTCATCGGATGAGTTCTTGCTATTTGCCCTTCGTATTTAACGTACTTCCAATTTGCCCCTGTACCATCTTATGCGTACTCCAGGTTATAAATTGAGGTAATATTACGGTGAGGTGAGCTGCAACAAAGATGGAGTTGTTATATGTCTGTACGAACAATGATGTCTTTGCTATGTATCTCGCGGTATCACCTGATTAATATGTTAAAATATTTCTATGTTTATAATATAAAGAATTAGTTCCAACAGCAGTATCTTTTTTGCAAATCTTGGTTTAAGACCATTTGGTTAACACTTTCAACTTTTGAGAAATGCCATGACGTTTATATATGGAGAGTTCAAGCTTCATCTCAAGATATCCCCGCACGCAACACCCCCTCTGGGAACCAATCCAAAAAGAGAAAAATAAGAGGAAAGTTTCACTTGCGCATTTGTTATATCCTCGCCGCACGTATTTCGTCATTCGATTGATTAAAATTGCTACTGATGACAATATAGTGGTATGATATATTACCGGCAAGCTATGGGAGGTTGAGGCTTTTCTTGACATGGCCAAAGCTAAAAAGTGCACGCTTTTTCCATGATTAGCTATGTGGAAGTTTTTGAGTTGCTTGAGACTTAGGTGGTATTTAGCTGGCTTTTCAATGGCCTATTCTCGTATAGCTAATGCCTATTATGCTGTTTGTATATTTAATCAAACATAAGAAATGGCTTTCTCTCACCCTAGAGAAAAGCTGTTTATCCTTGTTGCAGGATTCAAGAGAATCACTCTAGCTTACCGTCATCGCATTTGACCACGGTCCGAGTAATCTCGTAATTGATACGACCGAGCCAATTTGGAGGTCTTGATAAGAATTGTAATGAGGGCTAGATCACGGGTTCACAAAAAAGAACTCTCTATTGAGTCAAGGATGTTTGAAAGAGAATCTTCATCATCTGCTTTAGGTTTACTAGTTAAGAACCCTGCAAAATGAGAGATAAATAATCTTGCTCGAACTTCTTCAAGTGATGCTTAAAATCATTTAACTTTACGTTAACTCAAGTGCCTTAATCTGAAGAGACTTTCAAGGGTCGTAACATGGGTTCGGATTTGGGACCGAGGAACGAAAATGTTCGTTTTGGCTCGGAAAATACATGAGAAGGGTTTAATATTGGTGATCATTACGGACTTGTCATTGATCTTAGCCTTCTGGATTTTTCTTCAAGGAATACCATCATTGCATGAGGATGGCATGAACTTCTGCTTAGGATTACATTTTGCAACTTTAACTTTTGTGGAGTTTTACAACCAGACCCCATTAGAGGTTCACTAGGAAAACAACATGCAATCACTGTTCATGGAATTTACAAATTAACATACAAAAATGTACAAGAAAATTTCTAGAGTACTTTACAAATGAACACGGATTTGAATGGACATTGGCCTTGCTTTTAATAGGCACTTTACTTTTTTAATGCCTGGGATTTTCTATGAGATTAGCCTTCGCTTTCTTACTCCCGACTCCTATTCTTTTTTTTTTTTCTTTTGACATCATGAATTTTTTTCTCTTCTTTCTTTTCGATTTTTGTCTCATGAGCAGGTCCTTTTCTTTCAGGTTGAATTTGCTTGCCGTTTATAACCCTTGATTTTAAATCAAGAATTACAACAACATAAACATGCACAAAAAAAAATATATATATATGCTAGACATCACTTGAAAATTTTAAAATAGAAGATGAGTTATCTTGAAAATTTTTTGTTGATCCGATCTTCTTCAGTTTTGCTCCTTGGGAATAGCGCCGGCTTCATCTTGGAATGGGTAACGATCACCAACAAGGCTCAAGAAATGAATTACTGGCTCATGTAGGCTATACAAAGGATATAAGTGTGTATGATAGAAAAATGAATGCTTTTCATCATCCTAAGGCACTTGAATTAAAGTTCGAGTATGGTGCAAAGAAAAAATTGAAGATTGACGTTTGTTCGAGCAAGAGAACTTCTAACAATTTACCTTATGCTGCTGTTGGAATTAACTCGTTTGGTCTCAATGTGGGGTGGTTCTTAACAGAGGTACAGAAATGAAACCATCACTCAAAAAGGGTTAATCAATGGTCACCTATACTATTTGGGATGGAGAAATGAATGCCTCGTTCACTTTGGTGATAGTATCTTTCACAAGAAAATCCTTTACCTCGAGGAATGCGGAACCTATTTACTACTTAACTCATTGGGGATTAAAATGCATGACGTGTGTGGAAATGGTTTGCCTTTCATCATCCTGTCATACCCCAGTTTGTGCATTCAGTGCATCATATACAGTTTTTGCTCCCTATTCAAGATTGGTAAACTAAACATGAAGAATAGTAAGGTATAAAACATGCAATGGGTGAGCATTTTCAAGCACGCAAAATGTATCAATTTCAAACAACTTGTCTTGCTTTATGAAAACATATTTGCTTGAAGAATAGAACATGTAAGCATGCAAAAACTTCTTGGGGAATGAGGGGATTGTGGGTTGCCCCGGAACACGCGAATGGATCAAACAAGGTGGGGAGCTTAGCCCTCGAATTGAGGAGTGACTCATCCATGACTTTGCCTCGACAAAAGGAATAATAAGTCGAGTAAAGACTCGAGATGCTCTAATTGAATGAGGGCAATGAACATCACAATGGGTGGCATGCCCCTGCAAGCAACAATGCTTTATGTTTTAAATCATGTTCCTACGAAATTTGAGCCACTTACTCATTTTGGATTATGGACTGGACGTAAGCCTAGTCTAAATCATTTGAAGGTTTAGGGATACCATGTAGAAGCAAAATTATATAACCCAACTTTGAGTAAGTCGGACTCCGGATCCACTCGGTGTTATTTTGTATCTTATCCAAATCATTCGAAGGGATATCAATTTTATAATCCCAATGGAGGAACATGAATTGTGGACTCACGAACAGCGAAGTTTCTAGAGCTAGATGTGGCCGAAAAAGGTGATTACTCATAGACTATTGAGGATAACAATACACTGGTACTTCTATGTCATTTTCTCTATATGTACAGACAATTGTGGAGTCCCTACACCACGGTCTGAGCCTTTTGAGGTTCGGGAACCCGCTCTTGAAGTAGTTTCTGATGAAGTTCCTCAAGCCTATTAGGAACAGAATGAGGTTGAAGATGCTCCTTTAAGGAGATTCGTTAGGCAGAGATGATCAGCTATACCACCGGATTATATGATCTATTTGGGAGAGCAGGATTATGATATCGACTGTGTTGTTGATCCGGTAACTTATACATAAGATGTTTCTTGTTCTCAATCCAATTTATGGTTAAATGCGATGAAAGATGAGATGCATTCTATGAAACATAATGATGTTTGGGAGCTTGTTGAATTACCTAAAGGTTGGCTATAAATGGGTTTGTAAAACTAAGAGAGACTCCAAAGGAAAGATTGAGAAATTTAAAGCCGGATTGGTAGCTAAGGGATTCACTGGAGTAAACAATGAAGCAACTTTTTCTCCAGCCAATTCTAAAAACTCTTTCAAAGTGATAATGGCTTAGTAGCTCATTTTGATAAGTTGGCACGGACTTTACTATTGTTGTTCTTACTTTTTTTTCCCGAGTAAGAAGCTACTTGAAACAGTGCATTCTACTGCTATTACTCTAGTTCCTAATGTCCCAAATACATCTAGAACTATTCAACCAGTTCTTGTTGCAATGTGGTTTATAAGAGTATCCTAAAACAATTGCTAAACAGATTGAGGGTAGCCCTAACCAATGTGCTTTTCGTTGAAGAAAGGAGGGTCCTAGATAATGTATTGCTCATGTGCATGAAGTTATGGAGCACTCTCATAGGAAGAATAGCCTATATGGCAATCGTTCTGGTTTTTCGATTCTATTCTCCCGAACAAAAAAAGATGAGAATCATGTTTAGTAACATAAATGATTCTGATTCTGATTTTGTTCTCGAAATAGTTTTGGAGGAAAAACAAGAATAAAAAAAAAAGTTGGTTTTGGAAAAAAATAATCACTTTTGAGAATTACAAAACAAAATGAAGTCTACATCTCTTACTTTTCCTTTTAAGTTCTCTCGTCAATTTTCCCTTGACCTAAAATAGAACGAGGTCTTAATTTCAAAGAAAATTATATAAGATAAAAATATAAAAAATAAAAAAGTTTGAAAAAATTGGAAATATTCTAAAAATTAAAAAATTAAAAAAATCCCTAAAAATAGAAGAAGCTTAGATTAGGCTAGTTTGACATCATTTTCTTAAATTTGGGGCTAGATCCCTAGATTTCATAGATTTTATTCTTTTTAGGAAAATCATAAACACCTTTGTAACTAAATTCGAATCACAATTTCTCTAAGCCCTTATGGCTTCATTAGGGTTTTATGATGCGATTTATCAATGTCATGATTCCTTGATCGCGTACTTGATTTCATTGGTTGTGATTTGCCTAGGTTTATGTACTTTAAACTTAGTCTAGTTTTAGAAAATTTTGAAAAAAGACAAAAATAACTATTATGAACACTTAGCAAGTTCTCGTTCTTAAGTTTTCAATGAATTAAGACTGAGATTTGATTTCCTAGAACCAAAAAATGCAAACAAATGCAGGGCAGTGCAATGCATTTTCCATGCAGAAACGAGGGTGCCGGTCGCATCGATTGTCCGCTTGCTCAAAAGAATTTGATGATACCCCCACAATAATGGCGAAAATGACTCGTGATGATTCTAGATATTTTTTACATTTCAATATGAGAATCAATATGAATTAATTTTCGATTAATTCGAAATGTAGGATAAAATTTCACAAAGTAACTACATAATTATTTGACTTAAACAAAAAAAAAATTAGAAAGAGCAACTATTTTCGAGAACGGGAATTTGTGCGGTTATCAAACGCGTTTTTGTTTTAGGAACAGAAATTTTGGGTAATTATTAAACGCGTTCCAATTCTCTAAACCTTATCCGAGAAACAGAATCGGAAAAAATCATTTTAATCAAAATCACTTTTTTGGATCATAATGGTTATCATATAGGCCCTAAGTCTCCCGGAAAAGCTATAAAGTATGTTCTTATGAATGCTTTCATTCGGTGCATTGGCTTTGCGTATTCAACATCCTACATGCTTACTGCAAGCTATATTGATAGGGCGAAATGTTTGCGCATTACCTCGCCTTCTTTATCTGTCACTATTGATGGGGGATCGAAAGGTTATTTTCCTGGAAACAAATACTATGGATAGGGGCATTGATGTGATGTCTCATATGTCAAATAGAGCTGTTGAGCAACGAGTTTCTCATATCATCTAAAAAGCTCTAAAGTAAAACCAACACATATGTGTTTTGTTAATGATGTGTTGATTTTGACGAATGGAAATATCTTTCTAGACTACTATGTCACGGGAGGCAAAAAGTAAAACCTTGCAAGAGCTGAATATGTACTTGAGGAATTTCAACTGCTATTTGGAATGAAATGACCCTGAGGGTTAGAAGTTAGTGCTAGAGGACTCTAATTTGCAGGAATGATTTAGCTAGTCAGCTCTATCCCAAGAAGTTAATCAGAAAAGCAGGAAGCTAATGCAATACCATTTTGTCAACTGCTACTTCCACAAATGTAAAAACAAAAGGAGTCAGGTTGAAGTGGATTGATGTGTTTTTGCCCATGAAAGAATATGGACCAGGGACCGAAACAAGTTCATCGATCTGGATCTTGCTGATGTTCTTGCAGGTGGTGAATGGAGTTGGCCTGCTAGTCCCGATAAGAGTTCTCGGAAAGAAACTCCATCTTAAATTTACTAGTGATAAATCAGAACTAGAACAGCAACTCTATTTCTATCTTATTCCTTTTTTGCCCATCTTTACTCTCCCTTGTCACTATTTTGAAAAATATACCTTTTTTCGTAAAAATAAACATTTAAAGGTATGAATTCTTAAATTTAACAACTTAAGGAACTTATAAGAATTTATTTTCTTATGTTAAGTACATGCCTGGCAAGTATTATTTAGTTTCTCTTGAACCAGTCAAAAAGTATTAAAAAAATAATAATAACATCAAAGTCAGTGGCATGGGAAGCAAGCAGCAAAAGACCATAACATCATTTGCAAGGCAGCAAGATACTAAGGAAGTTTCACTCGCCCTAATTCCAACAGATTTACCGAAAGTAAATAGCACCCTGGGTGAAATCATGTGGCGCACAAAACCAAAAAAAAGTAACCCAATCTAGACAACTAGACTAGATAAGTTCCCCCAGGAAAAGGCAACCTATGTTCATATAACACGAGACAATCTCACTATCCAGAAAAAAAAACTGCCAACACTGGGTTTATATCAATTAGTGGTTTGCATCCCGTGCAGTTGAAATTATAACACTATATTGCGTTTGTAAGATTTGCTAGGCCATTGTTTCTTCCATCATCTACCTAAGGTAACACAACCCTAGGAAGGAGAAGAAAAATGGAAGATGAAAGCGCTGACTATTTCCTAAACAAGATAAGAAAAAATAAGATACCGAAGTAGACATTAATTGTTATTACAAAGGAAACAAGAACATGATACCATGGCATGTGCCGCTCCAACTTGTCGACGTGTGGGCAAAGTGACACCTGGATGAGGCACACCAGTTGCAGGGGAGGACTCATGCTGTTCTCAATGTTTTTACTGTTCCTCACCTTTACCACTTTCTGCATGTATTTTGTAGTGAGGATCCGAAAGAAGTCTGATAAGTACAAAAGATACAAAGAATTTGATGCTTAATGTGCACAGATGACAAAACTAGGGATATATTGCAAAGAAGATTCTTTTCCCATATCTGTAGGCACCAACAACAAACAATTCCTCAGGAGACATCAATTTTAACCAGATTCAATTGAAGTAATACAAGACTTGTAGTAGACCGGTCAATTGGAAACCATTTCAAAAATGCCAATACAAAAGGAAAAGCTTTGCATTCGCCATACTTAGGGCCTGCCAAAATGGAGTCTACTAAAGGAAGGTTTTTTTCTTACAACCCCTGGGGTAGGCAATCCGAACTCTAATTAAGGGAAAATGTGCGTGTGTCCGTGCATATGAGAAACATCAATCATTCTCTCAAGCTCAGTAAACACTCCACAATATGCAATCATGAGAATTATCTTCAACACTAGTATGTGCAGCTACTGCTACATCAAAGAAATAAGCTGCCTGTGGAAAATAATGCATTTTACTTCACCAAAGCCAATATGATGTAAAATTAAATATCACCCAGGAAGCATATTTGGGAGAATAAAGCAGAAAGGGCAGTCTACCACTTGACTTGGAGCTTTACTATATTTCCATACTCCCACTGAGTTCCACTAAATAGATTACCAAATTCTATTGTCTTGAACTCTTAATATCATAAGTCATAAACCTTTTTAATAACAAAAGAAAGAACATTCAAATGCAAAAATTTAGGGGAATATCTTAAACACATTGTACAAATCGTCAGTCAATCAACAAGACTTAATTTCAAGCCAATGTATCTAGATTAACAGTCATCGACGCTGATCCAGTCAAGTAAATTTAGCATTTGGATTACCATCCCAAACAACAAAGTAATAATAATTCGACAAAAAGAAAAGGAGGAGAACCATGGGAGGGAGCATTCTTGATTTTTAGAGGCATATTTTAGATAGATTCCAACATATTTAGCAAATGTTTGGATAGGAACGCTTTTCCCATTCAGCTCGTTCATCACTGTCTTTCTGAGACACCCTATCAAGTCGATTACACTCTTTTTCATCAAAGTAACCACATCAACTTCAACTTGGCTCATGTTAAACCTTCCAAGTCTGATTTGAATGAGCCCTTGGGTCCAGTTTTCGCCCGCCTTGCAAGCCTTAATGTCAGGTCCACCCTTAACTCCCATGTCCTTTGTGCGAACCTTTAAATCAGGGGAACAGATCAGTAAAGGAGTTCAACCAAATCGATTCCTTTACCCACTAAAAATGGTAGAATATTCACTAAAGTCCAATGAATCGCTCAATAAAAATTTGGAACCTGCCAATCTCAAAGGCCGGTGTGAGCCCAATACTGAGGAATGGACACTTCTCTGACTTGGATTTGAGGAACTGCATTTCCTGCAATTCTGTAGTGCACAATTCAGTAGGCTGAGGAATGGTCACTTCTCCGATTTGGATTGCTCCCTCCTAAATTATCTGCTGGGGAGCTTACAAGTAGTCTAGAAAAGAAGAAGAAGAATTTCTTACATAAATTTGATCCTTTCTCACACGACACGAAACCAGTAAAAGAAAAGGACATACAAGATCCAATTGCGGCACTGCCATCTATCTATTTACACAATATCTTGTTGGTTCTCCTTCACATACCAGAGCTATAACAAATTGTATGGAAAAAATTTCTTCGACATTTGATATTTTAACCCTCTCACTTCTATCACCCCCATCATAAAAACAACATTCCCAGCTTACCAACTGAATTGCGAGACTTAAGAACTTTGTTCTCTCACTCAGCTTTTGCATGCAGATGCTGCACGATGCCATGATATTTGTTTTACATTGGCAAAAACAGGGTCCTCAACTGCATTCGATGGCAACGGCACGCCAGCCTGTGCAAGAAACTTTTGGATTATTTAAACATTCCAATGAATGAGCCGTTCTATTTCATATGACTTTCTAGTGGATGTCAACGGAAGTAGGTTTATGCACAACATCCCTCTCACACTCGAAAAGAAATGTGGTTTTATATTACAAAAGAAAAAAGAACAAACCTTTCCTACCCGTCTAAGACTTTTGAGTGAGAGGTCAACACCAACAATCTTTCTCAGCAAGGTTGAATAGTCCAACAGGGATTACAGCAAACTTCCGGGGCCACACCCAAAATCAACTTGCAAAAGCAAGCTCAGAAGCTAAATATCTATTGTCATCCCACAATTAGACAATTTTGAGCTGAGACAAGGTGAACTGAACAGATACCAAAGTAGTTGCACCAAATTTCTTATTGTGTTCCACGACATCAACCCATTGCTTGGACAGAGGAGGGCTTAGAGGGCCAGCTCCATCCTGTCCTCCAGGGGCTCATTTCCATTTACTGGTTAAAAGCAGCTCAATAATGAAGCTGCAATAAAATTCATCACGCAACTAAAGTCACAGCTCCAAGATCGAATGATTACCAATGAGTCGCCAAAACAACCCATGAATCTTTAGATAATATAAAAGCATCAAAGGGATTAAACAGACAATGGAGATCGTGTACAAGAAGCTATTCCAAACATGTTTTTAATGGAGCAATGTTGAAATGACATATTGTCATCTTCTAATTAGCTTATTTGAGGCACTAATGCATCCTTGAAAGGTTACAAACCTCATTTGAGAATAAATATGCAACTTGACAAACTAAAATTTCCCCTGCATCACGTATATTTCTATTGTGCGTTCAAGGATGAATACCTAGCGGCAGAACAAGGCACAAATTAACTAGAATGAAAATCACAAAAGAAGAAGCTGATTTAAATAGCAGTAAATCTCGATCAGAACACGTAATACAAAGAGGAAGGAAACTTAGAACTTCCTCATCCCACTTATATGAAAACTTCAGCTAAAACCGTAGCTCTCAAATATGTATATAGGACCCTCCACTACTACCCGAACAACACATCATTGGTAAGCCCATTCCCAATGCCCATGATACACTCAACTCAACTTTGAAAGACAGAGTTAGCAAACTTCATGATCACCCTTAGACAACTAGTCAGATGATGTTGCATAAATTTCACAAGACAAATTAATTTGACAGATGGCACCTAAATTGTTGGTTGGCCACTAATCAACTGTTACAGCTAATATTCCAAAGAAAGGATCTCTCTCCCAATGAGGATCAGTGCAAACTATAATTTTAGTTTCATGCATGAGTTTAAAAATAATCAATGATTCCAAGGTATTCAAGCTCCTTTGTTTCATAAATACACTTAACACCTGGCTTTTGACATCCTGAGAATGATGATTAACTGCTGAAACTGTCCCTCACTTAGCCTTACACAGACTTCCGACCTATCGTTCACACTCTCCTCAATCCTAATCCAGTCAAGTAAATGCAGCATTTAGAATCCATCCCAAACTAATAAAAAATTTAATTATCAGAAAAAAAGAAGGGAGAACCTTGGAAAGGAGCATCCTGGTCTATCTTAGAGGCATATTTTAGATAGAGGCCCACATATTCGACAAATATTTTGACAGGAGCCCTTCTCACATTCAGTTGGATCTTCCCTCTCTTTTCGATACACACAGCCAAGTCCATCACGCGTTCATCAAAACGACCACATCATCTTTAATGTGGGTTATGTTAACCTTGCCAAATCTGGTGTGAATGAGACCTTGGTCCAGTTTTTGCCTGCGTTGCAAGTCTTAATACTAGAAGCACCTTTATCACTGATGTTCTTTCGGAAGACCTTTAAATCAGCGGAACAGATCAGTATAAGAGTTCAACCAAATCGATCACACGGACCCCATATAATAAATCACTATCTAACTTCGGGTTAATCATAGGCCTCTATGTCAACTTGAAGTCCCAATGTCATACACTTACAAGAACAATAGCAAAGCCTTGAGTTGCAGCAACTCAATGCATGTCTTATCAAACAATGACAGAATTACTAAAATGAATTTGATCATTTCTCACAAGATACGAAACCAGCACAAGAAAAACGGAACATGCAAGACCTAAATGAGTCATCGCAATCTATCAACTGACATGATATCTTGTTGGTACAAAACCAACACAGGAAAAGCGAATTTGTTCATTTCTCACAAGATACCAAACCAATACAAGAAAAACGGAACACGTAAGACCAAAATGAGTCATCGCAATCTATTAACTGACACGATATCCTGTAGGTACTCCTTCACATATCTATGCCACAAAAAATTTTGTGCCACTAATTCCATCAAGATTTGATATTTTAACCCTCTCATATCTGCCGCCCAACCAGAACAACATTCCAAGCTTACTACCTGAATTGCAAAATACCGTGCGAGAGATAAGAACTTTTCTCTCTAACTCAGCCTATGCACAAGACTGTCGACACCTCAAGACACCATGATATTATTTTGCATCAGCCAATACAGGTTCCGCAACTGCATCTGATGGCAATGGCACTTCAGCTTGTTTAATTCCCATTAATTGCAGATGGACCTGTGCAAACAATATTTGGATGATTGAAACGTTCAATCATCCAAATGAAGCGGTAAAAGAGTTTTACATACGGATCGCATACAAAAACTCCCAAATGAGGGAATGCTTTGTAATGCTATGAATTCCCTTGATCGCCGAACTTCTATTCCACTGGAAGTAGGATCGACAAGGTATTGGATTGTCTATCTATTACTTGTAATTTCCTACAGATGCGAAATAGCGCATGATATGATCTGAAAAGAAAGGATTTGAAGAAAGGATTAAAGGGAACTTGTTGCCTATACCACTGGGCAATCACGAAAAGAACCATGCCACCTATTCCATTGCGAGAACACGAAATGGGGTGTGCTGCCTATTCCACTAGGCAAACACAAAAAGATATGTCACCTATTCTGCTAGGTGAACATATAAGAGAGATCATGTCACCTATTCCACTGGGCAAACATAAAATAGATTGTGTACATGGTAGACACAAGAAATATATCACCTGTTCCACTGGGTGAACGTACAAATGATATGTGCTACCTATTCCACTGGGTAGACAAGAAATGAGATGTGCCACCTTATCCACTAGGTGGACACGAAAGAATTTAAAAAGATAATTCGAGCTAATCAAGTATCGATACGAAGCTTTGAAGGGTAATTAGAAAACATATCTAAGTTCTTCCTTCACTAGCAAAAATGGCTAGGCTAAATTGCATTGCACCCGTCTTTTCACCAGAAGTAGGATTTAATGGACACTGTGCTGCAAGATGCCAGGTCAATAAAGTGGACTTCGGGCTACGAAAGCATGCGAGGTCGATAAAATGGACTCCAGGCTACGAAAGCACGCCAGGTCGGCAAAGTGAACTCCGAGCTATGAGAGCACACCAAGTCAATAAAATGGACTCCGGGCTACGAAAGCACGCCATGTCGGTAAAGTGAACTCCGGGCTACGAGAGCATGCCAGGTGAATTAAATGGACACCGGGCTACAAGAGCACGCTAGATCAATTAAATGGACTTCAGGCTACGAAAGCACGCCAGGTCGGTAAAGTGGACTTCGGTCTACAAGAGGACGCCTGGTCAATAAAGTGGACTCCGAGCTGCAAGAGCACGCCAGGTCAAAAAAATGGACCTCGGGCCACGAAAGCACGCCAGGTCCATTTCCTGCAGAAAGAAAATATAATGGTATTTGGATGAATGTTGAGGCTTCACAAAGCAGCTCGATCGCTGGGCACTTTTGGGTCTTCGAGGAAACATTACCTATCAAACAAGATTGGAGGCAACATTTGTATGCATTCATAGGCAACCAAGAACACATATGATAGTACATGCTGAAATTCGCCAATTCAATGGGTTTATGCATAACTACTCTGTCAAGTTTGCATTACCAATTCTATTTAAGGAGGTTATCACATTGTGAACACCTTGAATATAATCTGAATGGGGGACTTCGGTCTGAAAAAGCTTTCTCTCACCCTAGAGAAAAGCTGTTTATCCTTATTGTAGGATTCAAGAGAATCACTCTAGCTTACCGTCATCGCATTTGACCAAGGTCCGAGTAATCTCGTAATTGATAAGACCGGGCCAATCCAGAGGTCTTAATAAGAACTGTAATGAAGGCTAGATCACAAAGTCACAAAAAAGAACTCTCTATTAAGTCAAGGATGTTTGAAAGAGAATCTTCATCATCCGCTTCAGGTTTACTAGTCAAGAACCCTGTAAAATGATAGAGAAATAATCTTGCTTGAACTTCTTAAAATCATTTAACTCTACGTTAACTCAAGTGCCTTAATCTAGAGAAACTTTCAAGGGTCCTAACATGGGCTCGGAAAATACATGTGAAGGGTTTAATGTTGGTGATCATTACAAACTTGTCATCGATCTTAGCCTTTTGGATTTTTCTTCAAGGAACACCATCATTGCATGAGGATGGCCCGAACTCTCGCTTAGGACTAGATTTTGCAATTTTAACTTTTGTGGAGTTTTACAACCAGACCTTGTTAGAGGTTCACAACAAAAACAACATGCACGCACTGTTCATGGAATTTACAAATTAACATAAAAAAAATGTACATGAAAATTTCTGAAGTTCTTTGCAAATGAACAAGGATTTCAATGGGCATTGGCCTTGCTTTTGATAGGCACTTTACTTAATGCATGGGATTTTCTATGAGATCATCCTTCGCTTTCTTACTCCCAACTCCTATTCTTTTTTTTTTTTCTTTCGACATCTTGAATTTTTTTTCTTTTCTTTCTTTTCGATTTTCTTCTCAGGAGCAGGTCCCTTTCTTTTAGGCTGAATTTGCTTGCCTTTTATAACCCTTGATTTTGAATCAAGAATTACATCAACATAAACATCTACAAAAAAAAAATATGCTAGACATCACTTGAAAAATTTAAAATACAAGATGAGTTATCTTGAAAATTTTTTGTTGACCCGATCTTCTTCATTTTTGCTCCTTGGGAATTGTCACACCCCGATCCCCGGGCCCGCAACAACCCTACCAAAATGCCTCGCTGTCCTTTTATTTTATTTTTTTTATCCGACCAAAAAAAAAATAAAAGGACAACGTCCCAGGCACGTCATCGACCCATTATTTTATCTTATTATTATGCGCATACGGAACGTGTAACTCTCAAACAATTATAAAATATACGGGAATAGAAAAGCAGGAAATCACTCCGGATAATCCTTAATATTTATTTACTGTTAACCCTAGGAAGAATATATATATAAGCCCAACCTCGGGGCTACTTCCTACAACCCTCAAAAATATCGGATCGGGATTATGGGTTAACACTACTCCATGTTATTCAAAAAGAATCTGCGAACACTTCCGGCTTCTATAGCTAAGGACCCGAAAAATTGTTAACAACAACGAGGTGAGATATAAAAACTTAGTGAGTCATCGCCTAAGTCCGAGTAGCACATCGACTCGCTCAAGGCATCCTAAGCATGTAATACAATAACGATGGTAAACTAATAGCGTGCGATCTTTGCAACGCTTTACCAATCACGAAGTCAAATCCAAAATCAACAGTCCACCATCAAGCACATGCAGGCTTACCCCACCTTGGTCCACATATTAAATAATTCATATATAACATGTAATCAAATGCATACAACCAAGGCACATAACCGTAACACTCATCATAAATTGCATGCACAATGTATTACGGGTGTTCCAGTTATTAACGACCGTTCTCGGTCTTAGCAAAACCATACTCTTCCGGCGGGACCGGGCACCGTTCCATTCCTTCGGCAACGGCAATTGACAAACCATATGGTTCCAAGTACCCTCGGCATGGATTAACAATCGGACATTCTTATAGGGAGCATCGATCCGTCACCAACTGCGATCGACATCTAATAAGTCGTGTGGTTCCAAGTACCCTCGACACGAACTTACCAGGCTTGAACCCTCGTACTCGGGGGTCGGCTTCGTTCTCACGTACCCGAGAAACGGTATCCATTATGTGATCACACACGCACGACGGGCAACCAGCCAATTTATATCTTTGCATTTAACCCAATGCACACTCACAAACCGTCGTGCTCAAAACTTGGCTCGAGGCCATTTTCATGCTTAAAATGTCGGTCCACACGTGATCACATAAATACACATATTGTCCACCAGACTTTGCATCTATATATATATGATGACCCGGTACAACAATCAAGGCACTAAACATTCATCGGACAATCATCCAATAATAATAATCCAATAAACAAGTAATTACTAATTAACATAATTAATTATCCTAACTATAACTAATTAATATAATTATCGCAGTCCTAATTAATAGATTTAATTACAACTTAATTAGCAATTATAAATCTCGAACATAAATAATTAAATCTATCTTAATTAATTAACCCGACTTTAGTTATTAATCCCTCTCAGTCAATTAATCCATGCTTCGATTAATTAACACCTTAATAATAAACCGACCCGACTTCGGACAAATAATGCAATTATAATTTAAATAAATACATCCGGCACCCGCTAATTATTCTAATCGCAGTCCACATCAATTATTCTAATTCTCGAACGCAATTAACACACTAATCAGAGTTTAGGGGTCGACTCACTACTCCGATGTTCGATGTAGGGTCGGGCGCGAGGCGACGAAAACGGCGATGCGGGTCGGGATTGGGGCTCGGGTTCTTGTTCAGGTCGGGTCTTGAGTTTTGGGTCGGGTCACTGATTTTTTGGTCGGTTCAGTTATTGTTTCGGGTCGGTTCAGATCGGGTGCGGTTCGGGTCGGTCGGCTCCGAGTTGGGTCCGCAAGGCTTCGAGTTAGGGTTCGGATCCGAGTCGCCGGTTGGGGTTTTGGCGACGACAAGACCGGTGGTGTGGCGTAGGGGCCGAGATGAGCTCGGATGGGTCATGGACGGTTGGCGTAGGCGACGAGCGCAGGCGCGGAGACCGTAGGGCTCGGGTGAAGCGCGGCTGGCGAGACCGCGAGGCGAGATGGCGGCGGCTTGGGCGGCGGATTGGGACCGGCAGTTGCCGGATCCGGGTCGAATGGCATCGATCGCGGCGGCGTGAGCCTCGTTGGCCCTCGATTTCGTGCGGTACCGAGGCCGACTGCGGGTGACGGAAACGAACAACCGAGTGAGGTGACGACACGAAGGACAAGCGGCCAAAGTGGTGCAACGACGGACCAAGGCGGAGGCTAGATGGTGCAGGTGGTGGTGAAGGTGGCGTCAGGCAAGGTGAGACGGGGGGGTGGTTGGTGCAGGAAACAAAAGAAACAAGAAGAAGATTACGGTTGGGGGGGGGGAGTTGTCGCGTAGAAGAGAGAGGAAGAGAGGGAGAGAGAAAAGAAAAGAAAAGAAAAAGGAGGGGCGGTCGATCACGTGGGGGAAGGGAAGAGAGAGAGAGAGAGAGAGAGAGAGAGCACATGGAGAAGGGGGAACGGCTGAAGTGATGGGAAAAAGAAGGTGGGGTCCACCTTTAATCAAATCAAAATTAAATTTTCTTGTCTTATACTACTAAAAATCTGAGGGCAAATTGGTAATTTGGCAAAATGGATACCGGTAATCATTTGGCTCAATCGACCGAGGGCAAAATTAGAATTTTGGCATTTAGGGTTCGAATAAGATTGAATTTGCGCGTGAAAGGTCTTGATACTATAAGTCAATGTTTGACTATTCAAACCTTACTTTCTCTAACGGATGTCCCGGAACAACCAATTATCGTCTCTTAAATCCTTAAAATCCAAATTTTATTTTCCACGTTGGAATTCATAATTTTTTTCTTACGGACACCAAATTTCCAGGACGTCACAAGAATAGCGCTAGCTTCATCTTGGAATGAGTAACGATCACCAACGGGGTTCAAGAAATGAATTACTGGCTCATGTAGGCTATATAAAGGATATAAGTGTATACGATAGAAAAATGAATGCTTTTCGTCATCCTAAGGCACTTGAATTAAAGTTTGAGTATAATGCAAAGAAAAAATTGAATATTGATGTTTGTCCGAGCAAGAGAATTTCTAACAATTTACCTTATGTTGCTGTTAGAATTACCTTGTTTAGCCTCAATGTGGGATAGTTCTTGATAGGGGTACAGAAATGAAACCACCACTCAAAAGGGTTAATCAATGGTCACCTGTACTATTTGGGATGGAGAAATGAATGCCTCGTTCACTTCGATGGTAGTACCTTTCACAAGAAAACCCTTTGCCTCGGGGAATGCGGAACCTATTTCTTGCTCAACTCATTGGGGATTAAAATGCATGATGTGTGTGGAAATGGTTTGCCTTTCATCATCCTGTCATACCACATTTTGTACATTCAGTGCATCATATACAGTTTTTGCTCCCTATTCAGGGTTGGTAAATTAAACATGAAGAATAGTAAGGCATCAAACATGCAATGGGAGAGCATTTTCAAGCACGCAAAATGTATCAATTTCAAACAACTTGTCCCGCTTTATGAAAACGTTTTTACTTGAAGAATAGAATATGTAAGCATGGGAAAAATTCTTAGGGAATGAGGAATTGTGGGTTGCCCCAAAACACGTGAATGGATCAAACAAGGCGGGGAGCTTAGTTCTTGAATCAAGGAGTGGCTCATCCATGACTTTGCCTCGGTACAAGGAATAACAAGTTGAGTAAAGACTCGAGATGCTCTGATTGAATGATGGCAATGAACATCACAGTGGGTCGCATGCCCCCGCAAGCAAGAGTGCTTTATGTTTTAAATCGTGTTCCTACGAAATTTGAGCCACTTACTCATTTTGGATTATAGACTGGGCGTAAGCCTAATCTAAATCATTCGAAGTTTTAGGGATACCATGTAGAAGTAAAATTATATAATCTAACTTTGAGTAAATTGGACTTCGGAACCACTCGGTGTTATTTTGTATCTTATCCAAATCATTCGAAGGGATATTAATTTTATAATCTCAATGGAGGAACATGAATTGTGGAATCATGAACAGCGAAGTTTCTAGAGCTAGATGTGGCCGAAAAAGGTGATTGCTCACAAACTATTGAGGATAACATTACAATGGTACTTCTATGTCGTTTTCTCTATTTGTACAGACAATTGTGGAGTCCCTACACCACAGATCGAGCCTTTTGAGGTTCAATAACCTATTATTGAAGTAGTTCCTGGTGAAGTTCCTCAAGCCTATCAAGAACAAAATAAGGTTGAAGATGCTCCTTTAAGGAGATTCGTTAGGCGGAAACGATCAGCTATACCACCGGATTATATAATCTATCTAGGAGAGCAGGATTATGATATTGGCTGTGTTGTTGATCCGGTAACTTATACATAAGATGTTTCTTGTTCTCAATCCAATTTATGGTTAGATGCGATGAAAGATGAGATGCATTCTATGAAATATAATTATGTTTGGGAGCTTGTTGAATTACCTAAAGGTTATAAACCCGGCTATAAATGGGTTTGTAAAACTAAGAGAGACTCTAAAGGAATGATTGAGAAATTTAAAGCCGGATCGGTAGCTAAGGGATTCACCGGAGTAGACATTAAGGCAACTTTTTCTCCAGCCTGTTCTAATGACTCTTTCAAAGTGATAATGGCTTTAGTAGCTCATTTTGATAAGTTGGCATGGACTTTACTAATGTTGTTCTTATTTTTTTTCCCGAGTAAGAAGCTACCTAAAATAGTGCATTCTATTGCTATTACTCTTGTTCCTAATGTCCCAAATATATCAAAACTATTCAACCAGTTCTTGTTGCAATGTGGTTTATAAGAGTATCCTAAAACAATTGCAAAATAGATTGAGGGTAGCCCTAGCCAGTGTGCTTTTCGTTGAAGAAAGGAGGATCATAGATAATGTATTGCTTGTGTGCATAAAGCTATGGAGCACTCTCATAGGAAGAATAAGGGCCTATATGGCAATCATTCCGGTTTTCAGATTCTATTCTCCGGAACAAAAAAGATGAGAATCCTATTTGGTAATGTAAATGATTCTGATTCTGATTTTATTCCCGAAAACAGTTTTGGAGCAAAAACAAGAATAAAAAAAAGTTGATTTTGGAAAAAAAATATTCACTTTTGAGAATTACAAAAAAGAATGAAGTCCACATCTCTTACTTTTCCTTTTAAGTTCTCTCGTCAATTTTCCCTCGACCTAAAATAGAACGAGGTCTTAATTTCAAAGAAAAATATATAAGATAAAAAAAATTAAAAAAAAAATTGGAAAAAATTGGAAAATTTCTAAAAACTAAAAAAAATTAAAAAAATCCCTAAAAATTGAAGAAGCTTAGATTAGGCTGGATTGACATCATTTTCATAAATTTGGGTCTAGATTCCTAAATTTCGTAGATTTTATTCTTTTTGAAAAATCATGAACACCATTGCAACTAAATTCGAATCACAATTTCTATAAGCTCTTAGGGCTTCATTAGGGTTTTATGATGCAATTTATCAATGCCATGATTCCTTGATCGCGTACTTGATTTCGTTGGTTGTAATTTGCCTAGGTTTATGTACTTCAAACTTAGTCTAGTTTTAGAAAATTTTGAAAAAAGACAAAAATAACTATCATGAACACTTAGCAAGTTCTCATTCTTAAGTTTTCGATGAATTAAGACTGAGATTTGATTTTCTAGAACAAAAAATGCACACAAATACAGGGCAGTGCCATGCATTTTCCATGCATAAACTAGGGTGCCACTCGCATCGGTTGTCGGCTCGCTCAAAAGGGTTCGATGATATCCCACTATAATGGCGAAAATGACGAGAATCAATATGAATTAATCTTCGATTAATTTGAAATGTAGGATAAAATTTCACAAAATAACTACATAACTATTTGACTGAAACGACAAAAATTGGAAAAAGCAACTCTTTCCGGGAACGGGAATTTGTGCGATTATCAAAGCGTTTCTATTTTAGGAACAGAAATTTTGGACAGATTCTAAACGCGCTCCGATTCTCTAAACCTCATCCGGAGAATAGAATTAGAAAAAGTCATTTTAATTAGAATCACTTTTTTGAATCATAATGATTACCATACAGGCCCTAAGTCTCCTAGAAACGCTATAAAGGCCGATCTTATGAATGCTTTCATTCAGTGCATTGGCTTTGCGTATTTAACATCCTAGATGCTTACTGCATGCTATATTGATAGGGCGAGATGTTTGCACATTACCTCGCCTTCTTTTCTCGTTACTATTGATGGGGGATCGAAAGGTTATTTTCTTGGAAATAAATACCATAGACAGGGGCATTGATGTGATGTCTCGTATGTCAATAGAGCTATTGAGCAAACACTTTCTCATATCATCTAAAAAGCTCTAAAGCAAAACCAACACATCTATGTTTTGTTGATGATGTGCTGATTTTCACGAACGAAAGCTCTATATTTCTAGGAGAAATTCTAAATATCTTTCTAGATTGCTATGTCACGGGAGGCATAAAGTAAAACCTCGCAAGAACCGAATATGTACTTAAGGAATTTCAGCTGCTATTTGGAATGAAATGACCCCGAGGGTTAGAAGTTAGTGCTAGAGGACTCTCCTTTACGAGAACGATTCAGCTAGTCAGCTCTGTGATATATAGTATGGTTTTATACTGGTGCAATGCACTTATCTTGCCCAAGAAGTTAATCGGAAAAGCGGGAAGCTAATGCAATGCCATTTTGTCGATCGCTACTTCTCCAAACGTAAAAACAAAAGGAGTCGGGGTGAAGTGGACTGATGTATTTTTGCCCATGAAAGAATGTGGACTAGGACCGAAACAAGCTCATCGATCCGGATCTTGCTTACTGGTAGCTTGGGAGAAACTTACTTGCTCAAGGCAAATACCTCCATCAGTTCATTCCTCTTGTATTTGGAGGAAGTTGCTGATGTTCTTGCGTGTGGTGAATGGAGTTGGCCTGCTAGTCCCGATAAGAGTTCTCGGAAAGAAACTCCATCTTAAATTTACTAGTGATAGTGCCTGGAGTAAAATTAGAACTAGAACAGCAACTCTATTTCTATCTTATTCCTTTTTTGCCCATCTTTACTCTCCCTTGTCACTATTTTGAAAAATATACCTTTTTTCCTAAAAATAAACATTTAAAGGTATGGATTCTTAAATTTAACAACTTAAGGAACCTATAAGAATTTATTTTCTTATATTCGTTACCTTAAATATGTTAAGTCCATGCCCGACAAGTATTATTTGGTTTCTCTTGAACTGGTCAAAAAAGTAAAAAAAAAAAAAAAAAAAAGAAGAAGAAAAATTTAGGAAAAAGGAAAAAAAAATTAGTTATTGATAAAAAGAATTTTAATGTCACTTTAAATATGCTTTTTTTAATAAGAATTATTGTAGTACAACGCCTCTTTTGTTTTGTCTTATAAAAGTTAAAACACTATCTAGAAATCCTTAACTACACTAATTAAATCATAATGGTAATAACCAAAAGAATTCGGTCTGCAAGGGTCATCATGAGGAGACACGTGACATCCCATAAAAGGCCACACCCAAAGTTACCTTATTATTTTGTTATTTTACTTTTTCAGTATTTTCTGTCAATATAATTTTTTTATTTTACAGTTTAAGTAAGGTGATACCTATCTAAGAAAGAAATTAACAATAGCTTATTGAAAGCATCTAATTAAAGGTATAGGAAATGAAAACCGGCCACAAGAGGCACAAGAAATAGACATGGCATTGTTATAAACCTTAAGACATGAACCCCATAAGCTTGAGTGTATTATGAGAAAGCTACACAACATGAGTATATTATGAATTTAAACGGATTAATTATCTAATAAATTTAAGTTAGTTATAAATAAGTTGTTTATTTAATTTATTTAATATTTTAATTTCTTTGATTTTTCTTTCTTTTCTTTTTTTTTTCCTATGAAAATCGACAAGGTTCACCATTGCCAATCGTGTAAGTTAAAAATTAGAAAAAAAGAAAAAAAGAATAAAAATATCAAAATTTTTTTAAAAAAAATTATTAGAACTGCCCACACAATGTTTTTAGCAATATATGTACATTTTTGAAAAATATAGGAAATAGTTTTTTCTAAAATTAATTTAATATTAAAGTACTTTAATAATATGGATAGTTTGTGTTGCATGAAAACGAGTCAAAATAAATTGAATGGGTTAATATAAATCGAACCATTGTCGGCCCACCCCACCCCACCCCACCCCACCCTTCCCTTGACGGCTTTAGCCAGAGGCATGAAATGGCACATGAATCTACCAACACGGACACTTTGGATGGAGCCCTCTTATTCTCCACGGGAATTGCAGAGGGAATAATTCATGGGGTCTTTTTTTTATATATTTTTATATTATCAAAAGGTTTCTTTTAGGGAAAATTTCAAAAAAGGGCCTGAAGTGAACATCGTTTCAAATAAAGGCTTGAAATTCTCAAATTATTTCAAAAAAAGGGCCTACTTGAAGGGCATTTTTGTCTTTTAATTTTTTTGCCTTTTTATTTTATTTTTTTCTTTTTTTTCCCTCCCCTCTTGTTCATCATCTCCCCAGCACGTCCTTTATGTCATCGAAAGACCCGCACCGCTCGTTGCATACCGCCACCGCCATCGACTCCCCAAGCTCAACTCCTTCGACCTCCCGCCCGGCACCCATCTTCCCCCTCGGCCCGGTGGCCCGCTCTTCTCCGTCGCCTTCTGCTCGTACCAAAGAGTACAATTTACCTGAGTGGCTTTGATGACAGCGCCTTTGGCCAAGTAAAGTGTCATGTGGCTTGTGAGGTTGAAGCTCTCTATCAAGTGCACCCCGGAAGGCACGTACAACAGCGTGCCGCCGAGCCGGTGCAAGTGCCGAATCTGGTACACGGCCTCCCTAAACGCCTTGGTGTTCAGCATCCACCCATTGCCGATGTTGCCGAAGTCCATGATGGAGATCCTGTACACACAGTCACTCATCGAAATCATGCCGCAGCATGTAACGACTTCCTCCTCCGTAGCCACCAAGACACTGGCTAGCAAGACCGCGATGGCGATGAGCGGGACGACGGCCGAAGCCAACGACCACAACATTCTCGTGCTCTTGATGGCTCCTCGGGGTAAAACGTTGCGAAGAGTGGGCATGACACGAGGGAAGGTGCGACGGACGATGAGAAAGATTGAGATTCTATTGGTGGTTTAGGGGGTGGGATTGGGGAAGACTAGAGATGGATTTGGTGGGCGGATCGAGCCAAGGAGGATAGCAACAAAGAGTCCGGATGAAGCTTTTTTTATGGAGGTGATGATCTAAGGAGAGTAATGAGAGGAAGATGTGAGCAGTACTCGAGGAGAGTAAAGCCGATGAAGAAGAAGACAACGCAGAGAGAGAGAGAGAGAGAGAGAGAGAGAGAGAGAGAGAGATTAATGCATTGATTGCAAGAGAGCGAGAGAGCTTTGTAGAGTAGCTCTTTGTCAACGGCGGGAGCCCGGCCGCAGGAGGGAGAGGAGCGGGCCGCCAGGCCGAGGGGGAAGATGGGTGCGGGGCGGGAGGTCGAAGGAGCGGCGAACTTGGGGAGTCGGTGGCGATGGCAGTGGACAACGAACGATGCGGTCTTTCGATGACATTCCCACAAAGAAGTCGTGCTTAGGGAGATGATGAACAGGAGGAGAGGAGAGGGGACAAAAAAAGAAAACAAAAAAGAAAAGGCAAAAAGATTAAAATGGCAAAAAGATTAAAAGACAAAAATGCCCTTTGAATAGGCCCTTTTTTAAAATAATTTGAACACTTCGGGCTCTTATTTGAAACGATGTTTACTCTAAGCCCTTTTTTGAGAAAACGAGGCCACCTCGAGCCCTTTTTTGAAATTTTCCCTTTCTTTTATTAATTTAATTTCTTCCCATCAACCCACAATATGCACCTACTTGTCCAGACACAGCACCAAAAAATGTGGTTGTCATGATCTGCAATCTAATATTGTTTAAGGAAAGGAAGGTCCTTCCTGGGGACTCCAATCCTATTTAAGATTATGGAAATTGTCCATTGAGAAGATGAAACACACACTGGTAACCGCCATGACCATTAGCATAGATTAGCACGTGTTTTCGGATTGGATCCGGATAAAAATTATGCAAAAAGCATGGCCGTCCTTCAATTTGCTTCAAATGAGTACTTATAATTACTTTTTGGAATACAAAAAAGAAAACTTCTAACTATTTTCTACACAACTAGATATTCTAAATTCGTGGGTTTAATTACGTCAATATTTCTACTAACACCTTTTCCATAATTATTATCTAAGTGGTCATGCATCAAGAGCCCTTAAGTTTTCATGCATGTGTTTTTTGTTGGGTTTATTAATTGATACCAAACTAGACCAAACCTATCCAGAAAAGAAATTAACAAAGCAAGCCATTGAAATAACTCAAAGGTAAACATTCAAGTATTGAAAGCATCTAATTAAAGGTACAAGAAATAAAAACCCGCAACTCGTCGGGCACAATAAATACACAGGAACCCCATAAACTTGAGTTTAAAGCCTAATCCTATCTAGGGTGAATCTAAACTTAAGTATACTATGAAAATGAAGCTAAACAACACTAATCTAACCACCTATTTAGAAAGTGAAGCTAAGTCTACATGATTTTATTATTTAGAGTCTAAATTAATCAATGACAAAATATTAGAAACTTAGCCTAACTAAGCTAGATTAAGCTAACATCACATTGGGCCACCATGGATTGCCTCGGCCACGAGTCTTCGAGGTCTCATGGACTGATGGGTACCGGCAAAATAAGGGCAAATTGAATTTGTTAAAATACAACAACCAATAGGTCAAAGATGAAAGATTTAAGCAGGGGTATTAAAAAAGCCCATGCTAGATGGGCCAGCCCAACCTGGCTCGAAAATTCACTTAATTTTCAAGTTTTTTTGGGGCCGCCGACCGGCCTTTTTTAACACCAATATTTTCTTTTTAATTTAATTTTTTTTATTTTTTATTTTTATATTCTTTTATTTAATGGGTTTGTTAATTGATTTTGATTCCAAAAAACAAAAAAAGAAAAAGATGAATCATACGAGAATCCGACCCGAGTCGGGCCGGGTCGAGCTCAATACTTGTCTGTTTAGGGCCGGTTGGGGCCGGGCCGAGACTTGGCCCGTTGACACCCCTAGATTTAAGTAAGAATGAACAAACACGCAATCATGAGCCTCAAAATATCCTGTGAAGGGTACCACATTGCGGACGTGGGACTACATACATGAACTTCATGTCGGTTACGGCTTGACATTGCCCCACAGTGACCAATCACCTCCTGAGTGCTCCTCTGTATTTGGCTCTATAAAACTTTCCATTAAATCTGCACATTTGCACTCTTGAAACAACCACAATCCGCTTTCTTATGATAGATTAGACCGAGATTAGACCGTTGAAAAGCCAGCTAAATACCACATAAGTCTCAAGCAACTCAAAAACTTCCACATAGCTAATCATGAAAAAAGCGTGCACCTTTTAGCTTTGGCCATGTCAAGAAAAGCCTCAACCTCCCATAGCTTGCCGGTAATACATCATACCACTATACTGTCATCAGTAGCAATTTTAATCAATCGAATGATGAAATACATGCGGCGAGGATATAACAAATGCACAAGTGCAACTTTCCTCTTATTTTTCTCTTTTTGGGTTGGGTGCGGGGATATCTTGAGAAGACATTTGAACTCTCCATATATAAACGTGTGGCATTTCTCAAAAGTTGAAAGTGTTAACCAAATGGTCTTAAACCAAGATGTGCAAAAAAGATACTGCTGTTGGAACTAATTCTTCATATTATAAAACATAGAAATATTTTAACATAATAATCAGGTGATACCGCAAGATACATAGCAAAGACATCATTGTTCGTACAGACATATAGCAACTCCATCTCTGTTGCAGCTCACCTCACCGTAATATTACCTCAATTTATAACCTGGAGTATACACAAGATGGTACAGGGGCAAATTGTAAGTACGTTAAATACGAAGGACAAATAGCAAGAACTCATCCGATGAAAGGTCCCTGTCTTAAGTGAAATAATAAATGGAATTTAAACATTCATGCAATGAGTCCGCAACCAACTTAGGCATTGTTGAGTCAAAGAGATCAGCCAGTAGATAGTATGAGACACAGAAATCTATGAACACCGAGCAATTTGTTATATCAGCATCAGAATGTCCAAATCAAAAGCAAAACAACGCCAGCAATCATTTAGACAACAACACATAATCTCCAAGTTAAAATATCATATTGATTAAATGTACCTGGATGTCATGCACTCTTTGTGCTCTTAGCAAGCAGGTCGAAGAGGTCACACCCATGCCCCTAGCTTCGATTCCTGCACAGATTAATAAATTGAAAGCTTTTATCGAGCACAAATTTGGCATCACGTAATTGAGAGTGAAGCAATGTCTTCTGCTGCCTAAAGTTTGGACGCTGGTTGACATTGCTCTCGCATTAAGTATGCATTCGAAATGCCTAAACTTTCAGTCGGCGAATCCTAAAATCACATGAACTTTCCAAATTAGCATGCTTGTGTCTCGTACTTATTCAAAATTTAGCAAAAGAGGACCATTTCATTGATGGCTTGTTGAATTCCCATTAATTGATGAACCTGCACAAACAATATTTGGATGATTGAAACGTTCAAAATTCATGAGAAATCAAGGGCCGTCACATCATAGAATATGCTGCCTCATACAATGAAGAAACCAATCCTGCAGTTTGATATTCAAAAGGATTATACCACGGGCTGCGCACCATGGGCCTGCTGTTGGTACGACTGCGATCACAGGGAGCAAAGACGCTTCGATAAATAGGGTCTTGATATGGGTAAGCAGATGGTGTCTGCAAAGAAATGAGCCAAAAATGGAAGTTGGTCTTAGACTCCAAGTCCATAAGTCAAAACTACTCAGCCTTTTCATATCTAGCACTTCCAGACCATCTTATATGCTAAAGAAAGGCAGAAATGAATATTAAAGGCCCAACTTGGCTATTCAAAGGGTAATTAGTGTTTGGGTAGAGAAATGAATGATCTTCTTCAATTTGGGATGTCTCAAGCACTCATGAGAATTCACCTAAATTCACCACGAGAAGGTTGATGCAAGTGAAAGGGACGTATTTAGGCATGGATTGACTTTCGTCATCCAAAGTGCTTTCACTTGGCATATTCAACACTCTTTCATTTTGTCAAAGTAACTTGTTAAAACTACCCTCTGTGGGGTGTTTGATTTATGACGCATCTCCCAATGCATGCAAGAGCAACTTTAGAATGAAGAATGTCATTCAAACTTTCTGGAAAAAATGTTTCGACTTTCTTTTATATTCACTTGAATTTGCATTAACAAACATTTTCATTCAAAGATTTTTCAGCAGATTTTTTCATGCAAAGAATTCTAAGGGAGAAGGATACTTAGATGCGCCGTTACGCGACTAGGCAACCCAGTAAAGTCCTTTCTCCTTAAGGTCACAATGGATCATAAGACCACAGTGGCTCATAAGACAACAACAGCTCACAAGCCTAATGAAACTTATGAGAAATATCTTCAACAATAGTATGTGCAGCTAAAGCTACATCAAAGAAATAAGCTGCCTGTGAAAAATAATGCCTATTACCTGTCCAAAGCCACTACCATGTACAATTAAATATACCCGGGAAGCATATTCAAGAGAATAAAGCAGAAAGGGAAGTCTAACACTTGACTTGGAGCATCACTATATTTCCATACTTCCACTAGGGTTGCACTAAACAGATTACCAAACTCTATTGTCTTGAACTTTTGATGTCACGAATCATAAATCATTTTATTAACATAAGAATGGACCTTCAGATGCAAAATCTATGGGAGCATCTTAAAACACATTGCACAAATAGTTGGCCAATGAACAAGACTTAATTTCGCGCCAATGTATCTAGATAATTTGCGAGTTACAACATCAAATAGAGTGGAAGGGCAACACAATATTGTTGTGGCCAACAGCACTGATTAAAATGGATATGCTTATTGTGCCTCTCGAGAATTGGTAGTCAACAATGAGGGAGCATAAACTATGACAATCACAGAGGCAAGTGAAGGGAGCAACAGGACTCAACCCAATCCAACCTATGGAGATGTATTTATTTTGCACTTTGACAACTAACAGGAAACTCGAAATATGCCACATAAATGATTTGTTGAACCCAAGAGGAACTTGAGACAAAAGAATCTCCGAAAAAATAAAGTTTACGTGCACGATACCACACCCTTCAGCAATTTGGCATCCTAAAATTTGAAAATTAATCCATATGAGCCTGAAAAAGGAAAAATAAATATCAAATTACTAACCAAATTGCAACATAGACACTCAGAAAAACAAGCAGTATGCCATTCAATTTTGCTCTCTCCAGTTATCCTACATTCATTGATTGCAAGAGAAAGACCAGAAACCAAAACTCCATCAGCAATAACTAAGCATGACCAAGATAAAATCAGGTCAATGACTTCCAAACACCGAGCAGAAATCTCAAAGAAGATGAAGCAGCTTACTTGATCGCCAATATTAAGCAGTACAATGCTCAATCACCACTGACAACGTACAATTATGTTTCACCATATTGAAACCAAGAGAAAAAAGCTATGTGTTCACAAACAGCAAACAAAGTGTAGGTAGCAAACCTCCATGTGAATATTTCTATTTTCTTCATTTAGGTTTTGAAATAGAGGGGACTGTCTATATTCATTTATAGCTGCAAAGTATTTACAAAAGTATTAAGATCCTTTTAGATCAACTGCTACTTTTTTTATATCATTCAGCTTCCACATGCTAAAAACAGTTTAAACGATCGATTTAGTTTAATTATCCCTACCTTGACAATTGGAGTGATGAATTCAACTAGGAAAGATGGAACCTTCGAGCAAGGATGGCTAGAATGAATGAATGATATTAATTAAAAGGCCGCTAATGTGGGAGCCATCATGATCCTGCAAATGCACATCCAGAAAGCAACGTATAGTTATTTAGAATAATATGGGAAGCATTGACAGTAGGGGCACATGCTTGACAAAAAAATCTATAGAATAGTGAAACCTGGTCTGTCATGTCCATCAAATAACAATATGTTAAAGAGTTGACACTGTCATAATCTTTATTTTGCTGCAACCCAAGTATCTACCTGATTTATTGTTATCTCTTTGTTTTCCTTTGCATGACTATGGCCGAGTTCCCACACATAGAGTAATTTGCCTCTTAAAAGAAACAAACCATAACGATCTCGACCAACAATAGAAAGACCATACATCCGCATCAACTCAGTTTGGTTACTCAACTCTTCAAGAATGTCCAGCCGCAGAATTAAAATGCTTTCCATGTCACACATCCAAAAGGTAAGGGCACTTACTTCAAGGGCCTTTACTGAATCACCTTCTGCCCAAATTAGGGTGCACTTCTCAGAGTTTCTACCCCAGCGTTATTAGCATCCTAAAGCATTGGAATCCCAAGGTGGTTCTCTCCCTTTCATACATCAGTTTTCTTCAGGTTTTTGCTCTGCTTGAAATTTGCCCATGAGAAGAGAGATGCAACAATTCCAGACCTTGCCCCAGCATTATTGCAAGCATAAGCAAACGTCGCCTAAAAATCAATTTCATTAAATTCACTGAAGAATGTCCAAACTTTAGGTACGAACTTGTCAGATAGTTCACACTTGGACCCGAAGCTGCTTTGACAAAGTGTCAGGATTGTCTACGAGGGTAGTGACAAATACTCATAAATGACTTTTAACGTAATGAGCTTTGAGGTTGGCATTCGTATTCTTCTTGGTCACATCATCAACATGTGTGCCTCCCTTAATAGTAGCTAGCACATTCACAAAGCTGACCTGTTGTAGAATTCACAATGTAAAATTCGTTCAGCAGTACTAGCTCTATATTTGTGTGCACCAGTAGAAAGTATTCCCGTTGAAACTGTCCCTCACTTAGCCTTACACAGACTTCCGAACTATCGTTCACAGTCTCCTCAACCCTGATCCAATCAATTAAATTCAGCATTTAGAATACCATCCCAAACTAAAGAAAAGGTCAATAATCAGACAAAAAGAAACGGAGAGAAACTTGGGAGGGAGCATACTGGTCTATTTTAGAGACAGATTTTTAGATGGCGGCCCATCTACTCGGCAAATAATTAGACATGAACCCTTTTCCCATTCAGCTTGACCTTCACTGTCTTTCCGAGACATCATGCCAAGTCCATCTTGCGCTTTTTCATCAAAACGGCCACATCATTGCCAAGATGGGTCATGTTAAAACGTGCCAAGTCTGGTTTTAATGAGACATTGGTCCAGTTTTTGCCTGCGTTGCGAGTCTTAATACCAGGTGCACCTTTATCTCGGATGTTCTTTTGGAAAACCTTTAAATCAGTGGAACAGATCGGTATAAGAGTTCAACCAAATCGATTCCACTTACCCAATATAATAAATCACTATCTAACTTCGGGTTAATCATAGGCTTTTGTGTCAACTTGAAGTCCTGATGTCATACACTTACGAGAACAATAACAAAGCCTTCAGTTGCAGCAACTCAATGCACGTCTCATCAAACAATCACAGAATTTCTAAAATGAATTTGTTCATGTATCGCAACATATGAAACCAGCACAAGAAAAACGGAACATGTAAGACCAAAATGAGTCATCGCAATCTATCAGCTGACACGATATCGTGCAGATACTCCATCACATAACTACGCTACAAAAAAAATTCTGCCACTAATTCCTTCAAGATTTGATATTTTAACCCTCTCATATCTGTTACCTTATCAGAACAACATTCCAAGCTTACTACCTGAATTGCAACATACCTTTCGAGATCTAAGAACTTATTTCTCTAACTCAGCTTTGGCACGAGACTGTCGACTCCGCAAGATGCCATGATATTGTTTTGCATTGGCAAATACAGGTTCCGCAACTGCATCTGATGGCAACGCCACTCCAGCTTGTTGAATTCCCATTAATTGCAGATGGACCTGTGCACGCAATATTTGGATGATTGAAATGTTCAAAATTCATGAGAAATCAAGGGTCATCACATCACCGAATATGCTGCTTCATACAATAAATAAACCAATCTAGCAGTTTGATATTCAAAAGCATTATACCATAGGCTGCGCACTATAGGCCTGCTGAGGGTACGACTGCAATAAATAGGGTTTAGTATGGGTAAGTAGGTGGAAGTAGGTCTCAGACTCCAAGTCCATAAGTGAAAACTACTCCTAAGCCTTTTCATTTCTCGCAATTCCTGACCACTATATAGGATGTATGCTAACGAAAGGCAGAAAATAAGAAACACTCCTAAATCGACCCCAAATAAACTGAAATATCATTATATGTACTAAACAATAATAATAGGGACCGAGTTATCCATTTGTCCTGGAGCTATACAATTATAATAGTTAAGTTCCAGGGCAGAATTTACAGACAACATCAAAATTGTCTCAAGAAATGAAAACTCTACAAACATAAGGATCTTGATGATGAACCAATCAATGTATCAGAAAACCCTTGTACCTGAGCCATTTAAACATAATCACTTGATCTAAAAAGTCAATTTGCTGCAGTAAAAGGCTTGCGAAAGAACAGAGTCAATTCGTCCATGTCAAGTCTAAATATCTATCGGCTACAGTACTTTTCTTCCACATACACATATCAGGACCCGACCCCACAATAACTACATCTCTATGGTTATAAAAATGAAATTACTCATTGGGCTATATTTCAGTCATCAATCCCATTAGGACAAAAGCAAGCACTTGACGTTGAAATTATCACATTTCAGCCATCAATCAAATTACACATTATCTTATTGTTGGAAAATCTCCTCTAATCTCTCCCTAATTATTTGGAATATTCTGTGATATTATGTGATTTTATTTTGTTAGCTGTAAATTAGCTACCGATAGAGATTAGGGGCTAATTAGTATCTATACCTAAAATAGGTTTCTTACCTAATTTAGGTCTTCTATTCCTGTATATATTCACCTTGTAATTACTCAATTAAATGAAGAAAAATACAAATTCAAATCATTCCAAGCCCCTATTTGCCTCCCCAATGAATATTTCCACGCTTAGTACTAGGCAAAAGACCGGACTAAGCGTAAGGGGGAGTGTTGAAATATATAAATATTAAACCACGCCTTCTTCTATCAGCTTAAGCTTTTAGAGCGGTTGGCTGTGGTCCCATCAAATCTTTCATGGTAACAGAGCCTAGTTTTCTAATATGAATTTCCTGCCTCTTTTTTTCACTACTGCTACTTCATTGCAGTCCTTTTTTCAGCCTTATTGCTGACTTAACCAGCCATATTGCTAGCCTTCAGTTGTGTGGTAACAAACCTTGTTACTCAAACCCCTCTTAGTCTCCTACAATAATCTGTCCATTCAAGTTGCCGAATGGAAGATTCAGGGAAGTCTATCTCCAACGAAACCAGGTCCTCTTAAGGATCAATCCAACTCATCGATTGGAGATTTTCCCAACATGAAGGAATACCGATTGGATGGAAGAACACAGGTGCTTAGCAGAACTAAAAGACAGCCACAATCGCACATGACTAGTGAAGGTGAAACTGCCCCTATAGATCAATACAAACTTGTCGGTGAGGAGATATTTAACGGAGAAGAAGTTGGTAAAATCGGGGCTCTCCTTGACTCCGTATCTAAGTCTTCTGATATGTGTTCATTGGTCCAGTTAGGTGCGTGTCTAATTTCTGAAACTCAATAGCTTCTCAGTACCCTAACTCATGGATTGTTGATTCAGGAGCAACCAACCATATGACACATGATCCCTCTAAATTCGAAACTTATAAACCATCACCAGGAAATAGGAGTATTACCATAGCAGATGGATCTCCCGTTACCGTAGCTAGCCAAGGAACCATAACTCTAAATCCCTCACTTAAACTTGACAATGTCCTTCATGTTCCTAAGCTGTCCACCAATCTCCTTTCCATTAATCAACTTACCAAAGATCTGAATTGTAAGATATTTTTCTCTACCGGTCATTGTATTTTGCGGGACCCGACGATTGGATTTGCTAAGGAACGGAATGGGCTCTACTACCTTGAGGATTCGAGCGTAACGGGTTGGTCTCTTGTGGGTTATAGTACCTCTTACAAATCTTGTAATCCTATCCACTCATCTCAAATTTAGCTTCACCATTTTCGGTTAGGACATCCACCGTTTAGTCTTCTTAGGACTATGTTTCCTTCCATTTTTAAAGATGTTGCTGTTGAAAATCTTCATTGTGAAGTTTGTGAAATTGCAAAACATCATCGTGTTTCATTTCCTTTGAATAATAATGCTAGAGTTTCAACACCATTCTCTCTTATTCATACCGATGTGTGGGGTCCATCTAGAATTGCTAATTTTACGGGAGTTAGATGGTTTATCTCTTTTATCGACGATTGTACTCGTACTACATGGCTATATCTTATGAAAGACAAATCTAATGTTCAATCTATATTCCAAAACTTTCATAAAATGATAGTCAATCAATTTGGGGTGTCAATGGGGAGACTTAGGTCCGATAATGGGAAGGAATATTTCAATCAGCATCTTGATCATTTTTTTTCAAACTCAAGGTATTATTCATGAGTCTTCCTATGTTGATACCCCTCAACCAAATGGAGTTGCCGAAAGGAAAAATAGGCACCTCCTAAATGTTACTCGAGCTCTCCTCTTTCAAATGTCTGTGCCAAAGCATTTTTGGAGGGAAGCTGTTTTAACTTCAGCATATCTTATTAATCAGGTTCCTTCCAAAAGCTTAGAAAATAAAAGTCCCTTACAACTCATGTCTACTTTTTATCCCGATGTTTCCCATAAATATCATATTTCCCCTAGAGTCTTTGGGTGTGTTGCATTTGTGCATATTCATAATCACAACCGAAACAAACTTGACCCCCGTGCTCTAAAGTGTGTCTTTATTGGGCACTCCAATACTCAAAAAGGTTATAAATGCTATGACCCTTCAACATGTCGAGTTTTTAGCTCTATGGATGTCACTTTTAATGAAAACTAGCTGTTTTTTCCTTCCAAGCACTATCTCCAAGGGGAGACTCCTAATGAAGATAGTGAGTTTGAATCACCGCCTCCACTACCTAGTACGTCGTCCACTCCAACTTCGTCTCCTTCCCCATCTCTGTCTAGTCCTAGCCCTCTTAGTCCACCTAGTCCTTCATCAAGTTCATCGAGTCCATCGAGTCCTCTATCTAGTCCTAGTCCCCCGTCAAGTTCTCTGCCTAGTTCATCCTCATCATTTAGTCCTAAGAATGAACCAACCAAACCGCAAGTTTACTCAAGAAGGACGAAGCTCAATCCGGAACTGGATCAAGTCCCGTTATCCGAACCGTTATCGGGTAATGAAATCACTCACCCTTCTTCTAATGAACCAGAGTTAAGTGATTTGGATTTACCTAGTGCCTTGAGAAAAGCTACCAAGAAACGTACCCAACACCCTATCTCCCAATTTGTGTCATACCAAAGACTATCTACCCAACACAAAGCCTTTATTACTGTTCTTGATTCAATTACTATTCCTAACTCGGTACATGAAGCTTTTGAGGATAGGAATTGGATACAAGCTATGGCGGAGGAAATGAATGCATTGAAGAAGAATGATAAATGGGAAGTTGTAACTTTACCCAAAGGCAAGCAACCAGTGGCATGTAAATGGGTATATACCCGTAAGTACAAAGCTGATGGGACCTTGGAGAGGTATAAAGCAAGGCTGGTCGCAAAGGGGTACACCCAAACCTATGGAGTGGATTATCGGGAGACCTTCGCACCCGCAGCAAAGATGAACACCGTACGGGTGCTACTTTCACTTGCAGCTAATTTTGGTTGGTCTTTGCAGTAATTTGATGTGAAGAACACATTTTTACATGGAGATTTGGAGGAGGAAGTCTTTATGGAGCCTCCACCAGGTTTTGACAAGGACTTTGGAAACAATCAAGAGTGTCGGCTTAAAAAGGCTCTATATGGTCTGAAACAGTCCCCAAGAGCTTGGTTTGGAAGGTTCACGAAGACAATGCTTGAGATGGGTTACAAGCAAAGTAGAGGGGATCACACTCTATTCATCAAACATTCAAATGAAGGTATGGTCACAGCTCTACATATAGTTGTGACTGGTAATTATGAAGCTAAGCAAAAGTCTCTTAAGAGTAGTCTTGCTCAACAATTTGAGATCAAAGACCTTGGAAAGTTGAGATACTTCCTTGATATCGAGGTGGCCTACTCTAAGAAAGGTATTTTTATATCCCAAAGGAAGTATATACTTGATCTTCTCAAGGAAACAGGATGTCTCAATAGCAAGACAGTGAGCACTTCTATTGATGCAAACCGTAAAATGGATGGATAGGGAGAGAATGGCATAGTTGAGAAAGGGAGATATCAAAGGTTAGTAGGAAGGCTTATTTATCTGTCTCATACTAGGCCAAACATAACCTATGTTGCGGGAGTTGTAAGTCAGTTCATGCATGATCCTAAAGAAGAAATATGCAAGCTGTCTACCGGATTCTTCACTACCTCAAAGCTACTCCTGGAAAAGGTATTTTGTTTAAAAAGGGTGACAAACTGAATCTTGAAGCCTACACTGATGCAGATTATGCAAAGTCACCAACAGATAGAAGGTCCACATCTGGCTATTGCACTTTTCTAGGGGGAAATCTTGTCACTTGGCAGAGTAAAAAACAAAATGATGTTGCTAGATCTAGTGCTGAAGCTAAATTCAGGGCAATGGCGAATGGGATATGTGAAATTTTGTGGCTCAAGATTGTCATTGAAGACCTCAGAGTGGGACATGAAGGAACTATGAGACTCTATTGTGATAATAAATCAGCAATCAACATTGCTCACAATCCAGTTCAGCATGATCGAGCCAAGCATATTGAGGTAGACAGACATTTTATCAAGGAGAAGCTTGAGTCTGGTTTGATAAGTACTCCATACACTCCTAGCAAAGATCAGCTAGTAGATGTACTGACCAAAGGCCTACCTGTGTCGAGATTTCAGGAGATTATTAGCAAGTTGGGCATGGAAGATATTCACTCACCAACTTGACGGAGAGTGTTGGAAAATCTCCTATAATCTCTCCCTAATTATTTGGAATATTCTGTGATATTATGTGATTTTATTTTGTTAGCTGTAAATTAGCTACTGATAGAGATTAGGGGCTGATTAGTATCTATACCTAAAATAGGTTTCTTACATAATTTAGGTCTTCTATTCATGTATATATTCACCTTGTAATTACTCAATTAAATGAAGAAAAATACAGATTCTTTTCTTCATGATATCGAGCGAGAAGGTCCCGAATTCAAATCTTTCCAGACCCCTATTTGCCTCCCCAATGAATATTTCCACGCTTAGTACTAGGCAAAAGACCGGACTAAGCATGAGGGGGAGTGTTGAAATATATAAATATTAAACCACGCCTTCTTCTATCGGTTTAAGCTTTTAGAGCAGTTGGTTGTGGTCCCATCAAATCTTTCAATTATATTTTACACTCCTTTAAAGATTACTACCAAAAGGCCATTTCCGCAAAAGAACATCAAAGTCGGTGGCATGGGAAGCAAGTAGCAAAAGACCATAACATCATTTGCAAGGCAGCAAGATACTAAGGAAGTTTCACTCACCCTAATTCCAACAGATTTACTGAAAGTAAATAGCACCCTGTGTGAAATCATGTGGCGCACAAAACCAAAAAAAATTAACCCAATCTGGACAACTAGACTAGATAAGTTCCCACAGGAAAAGGCAACGTATGTTCGTATAACACGACACAATCTCACTATCCAGAAAAAAAAAACTGCCAACACTGGGTTTATATCAATTAGTGGTTTGCATCCCGTGCAGTTGAAACTATAACACTATATTGCATAAGATTTGCTAGGCCATTGTTTCTTCCATCATCTACCTACGGCAACACAACCCTGGGAAGGAGAACAAAAATGGAACCTGAGAGTTCTGACTATTTCCTAAACAAGATAAGACAAAATAAGATACTGAAGCAGACATTAATTGTTGTTACAAAGGAAACAAGAACATGATACCATGGCATGTGCCGCTCCAACTTGTCGACGTGTGGGCAAAGTGACACCAGGATGAGGCACACCAGTTGCAGGGAAGGACTCATGCTGTTCTCAATGTTTTTACTGTTCCTCACCGTTACCACTTTCTGCATGTATTTTGTAGTGAGGATCCGAAAGAAATCTAATAAGTACAAAAGATATAAAGAATTTGATGCTTAATGTGCACAGATGACAAAACTAGGGATATATTGCAAAGAAGTTTTTTTTCCCATAGCTGTAGGCACCAACAACAAACAATTCCTCAGGGGACATCAATTTTAACCAGATTCAATTCAAGTAATACAAGACTTGTAGAAGACCGATCAATTGGGAACCATTTCAAAAATGCCAATACCAAAGGAAAAGCTTTGCATTCGCCATACTTAGAGCCCGCCAAAATGGAGTCTACTAAAAGGAAGGTTTTTTTTCTTACAACCCCTAAGGTAGGCAATCTGAACTCTAATTAAGGGAACACGTGCGTGTGTCCGTGCCTATGAGAAACATCAATCATTCTCTCAAGCTCAGTAAACACTCCACAATATGTAATCATGAGAATTATCTTCAACACTAGTATGTGCAGCTACTGCTACATCAAAGAAATAAGCTGCCTGTGGAAAATAATGCATTTTACTTCACCAAAGCCAATATGATGTACAATTAAATATCACCCAGGAAGCATATTTGAGAGAACAAAGCAGAAAGGGCAGTCTACTACTTGACTTGGAGCTTTACTAAATTTCCATACTCCCACTGAGTTCCACTAAATAGTTTACCAAATTCTATTGTCTTGAACTCTTAATATCATAAGTCATAAATCTTTTTAATAACAAAAGAAGAACATTCAGATGCAAACATTTAGGGGAATATCTTAAACACATTGTACAAATCGTCAGTCAATCAACAAGACTTAATTTCATGCCAATGTATCTAGATAATCGACAATATTGTTGCGGCCAACAGACTTGCCACCTCACATTAACAGTCATCGATGTTGATCCAGTCAAGTAAATTTAGCATTTGGAATACCATCCCAAACAACAAAGTAATAATAATTCGACAAAAAGAAAAGGAGGAGAACCATGGGAGGGAGCATTCTCGATTTTTAGAGGCATATTTTAGAAAGAGTCCAACATATTTGCAAATGTTTTGATAGGAACGCTTTTCCCATTCAGCTCGTCCATTACTGTCTTTCTGAGACACCCTATCAAGTCGATTAGGCTCTTTTTCATCAAAGCAACCACATCAACTTCAACTTGGCTCATGTTAAACCTTACAAGTCTGATTTGAATGTGCCCTTGGGGCCAGTTTTCGCCCGCCTTGCAAGCCTTAATGTCGGTCCACCCTTAACTCCCATTTGCTTTGTGTGAACCTTTAAATCAGGGGAACAGATCAGTAAAGGAGTTCAACGAAATCGATTCCATTTACCCACTAAAAATGGCAGAATATTCACTAAAGTCCAATGAGTCGCTCAATAAAAATTTGGAACCTGCCAATCGCAAAGGCCGGTGTGAGCCCAATACTGAGGAATGGACACATCTCTGACTTGGATTTGAGGAACTGCATTTCCTGCAATGCTGTAGTGCACAATTCAGTAGGCTGAGGAATGGTCACTTCTCCGATTTGGATTGCTCCCTCCTATATTATCTGCTGGGGAGCTTACAAGCAGTCTAGAAAAGAAGAAGAAGAATTTCTTACATAAATTTGACCCTTTCTCGCACGACACGAAACCAGCAAAAGAAAAGGACATGCAAGATCCAATTGCGGCACTGCCATCTATCTATTTACATAATATCTTGTTGGTTCTCCTTCACATACCTAAGCTATAAAAAAATATATGGAAAAAATTTCTTCGATATTTGATATTTTAACCCTCTCACTTCTATCACCCCCATCATAACAACATTCCCAGCTTACTAACTGAATTGCAGCATACCTTGCGAGACTTAAGAACTTTGTTCTCTCACTCAGCTTTTGCACACAGACGCTGCACGATGCCATAATATTTGTTTTGCATTGGCAAAAACAGGGTCCTCATCTGCATCCGATGGTAACGGCACTCCGGCCTGTGCAAGCAACTTTTGGATTATTTAAATGTTCCAATGCATGAGCAATTCTGTTTCATATGACTTTCCAGTGGATGTCAACAGAAGTAGGTTCATGCACAACATCCCTCTCACACTCGAAAAGAAATGTGGTTTTATATTACAAAAGAAAAAAGAACAAACCTTTCCTGCACGTCTAAGACTCTTGAGTGAGAAGTCAACACCAACAATCTTTCTCAGCGAGGTTGGACAGTCTAACAGGGATTACAGCAAACTTCCAGGGCACACCCAAAATCAACCTGCAAAAGCAAGCTCAGAAGCTAAATATCTACTGTCATCCCACAATTAGACAATTTTGAGCTGAGACAAGGTGAACTGAACAGATACCAAAGTAGTTGCACCAAATTTCTTATTATGTTCCACAACATCAACCCATTGCTTTGACAGAGGAGGGCTTAAAGGGCCTGCTCCATCCTGTCCTCCGGGGGCTCATTTCCATTTACTGGTTAAAATCAGCTCAATAATGAAGCTGCGATAAAATTCATCACGCAACTAAAGTCACAGCTCCAAGATTGAATGATTACCAATGAGTCGCCAAAACAACCCATGAATCTTCAGATAATATAAAAGCATCAAAGGGATTAAACAGGCAATGGAGATCTTGTACAAGAAGCTGTTCCAAACAACATGTTTTTAATGGAGCAATGCTGAAATGACGTATTGTCATCTTCTAATTAGCTTATTTGAGGCACTAATGCATCCTTGAAAGGTTACAAACCTCATTTGAGAATAAATATGCAACTCGACAAACTAAAATTTCCCCTGCATCACGTATATTTCGATTGTACGTTCAAGGATGAACACCTAGCTGCAGAACAAGGCACAGATTAATTAGAATGAAAATCACAAAAGAAGAGGCTGATTTAAATAGCAGTAAATCTCAATCAGAACACGTAATACAAAGAGGAAGGAAACTTAGAACTTCCTCATCCCACTTATATGAAAACTTCGGCTAAAACTGTGGCTCTCAAATATGTATATAGGACCCTCCACTACTACCCGAACAACACATCATTGGTAAGCCCATTCCCAATGCCCATGATACACTCAACTCAACTTTGAAAGACAGAGTTAGCAAACTTCATGATCACCCTTAGACAACTAGTCAGATGATGTTGCATAAATTTCCCAAGAAAAATTAATTTGACAGATGGCACCTAAATTGTTGGTTGGCCACTAATCAACTGTCACAGCTAATATTCCAAAGAAAGGATCTCTCTCCCAATGAGGATCAGTACGAACTCTAATTTTAGTTTCATTATGAGTTTAAAAATAATCAATGATTCCAAGGTATTCAAGCTCCTTTGTTTCATAAATACACTTAATACCCGGCTATTGACATCCTGAGAATGATGATTAACTGCTGAAACTGTCCCTCACTTAGCCTTAAACAGACTTCCGACCTATCGTTCACACTCTCCTCAATCCTAATCCAGTCAAGTAAATTCAGTATTTAGAATCCATCCCAAACTAACAAAAAATTTAATTATCAGAAAAAAAGAAAAGGAGAGAACCTTGGAAAGGAGCATACTGGTCTATCTTAGAGGCATATTTTAGATAGAGGCCCACATATTTGACAAATATTTTGACAGGAGCCCTTCTCCCATTCAGCTCGATCTTCCCTCTCTTTTCGATACACACAGCCAAGTCCATCATGCGTTCATCAAAACGACCACATCATCTTTGAGGTGGGTTATGTTAACCTTGCCAAATCTGGTGTGAATGAGACCTTGGTCCAGTTTTTGCCTGCGTTGCAAGTCTTAATACTAGAAGCACCTTTATCACTGATGTTCTTTCGGAAGACCCTTAAATCAGCAGAACAGATCAGTATAAGAGTTCAACCAAATTGATCACAGAGACCCAATATAATAAATCACTATCTAACTTCGGGTTAATCATAGGCCTCTATGTCAACTTGAAGTCCTAATGTCACACTTACGAGAACAATAGCAAAGCCTCGAGTTGCAGCAACTCAATGCACGTCTCATCAAACAATGACAGAATTACTAAAATGAATTTGATCATTTCTCGCAAGATACGAAACCAGCACAAGAAAAACGGAACATGCAAGACCTAAATGAGTCATCGCAATCTATCAACTGACATGATATATTGTTGGTACGAAACCAACACAGGAAAAACAAATTTGTTCATTTCTCACAAGATACCAAACCAGCACAAGAAAAATGGAACATGTTAGCCCAAAATGAGTCATTGAAATCTATCAACTGACACGATATCTTGTAGGTACTCCTTCACATACCTACGCCACAAAAAAAAATTTGCCACTAATTCCATCAAGATTTGATATTTTAACCCTCTCATATCCGCCGCCCAACCAGAACAACATTCCAAGCTTACTACCTGAATTGCAACATACCATGCGAGATCTAAGAACTTTTCTCTCTAACTCAGCCTATGCGCAAGACTGTCGACACCTCAAGACACCATGATATTGTTTTGCATCGGCCAATACAGGTTCCGCAACTGCATCTGATGGCAATGGCACTTCAGCTTGTTGAATTCGCATTAATTGCAGATGGACCTGCGCAAACAATATTTGGATGATTGAAACATTCAAAATTCATGAGAAATCAAGGGTCGTCACATCACAGAATGTGCTGCTTCATACAATGAAAAGACCAACCCCGCAGTATGATATTCAAAAGCATTATACAATAGGCTGCACACCATAGGCCTGCTGTGGCTACGACTGCGATCACAGGGAGCAAAGATGCTTCGATAAATAGGGTCTGGATAAGCAGGTGGTGTCTGCAAAGAAATTAGCCATAAATGGAAGTTGGTCTCGGACTCCAAGTCCATAAGTTAAAACTACTCCTAAGCCTTTTCATAACTAGCAAAACCAGACCATTATATAAGATGTATGCTAAAGAAAGGCAGAAAATAAGAACCACTCCTAAATCAACCCCAAATAAATTGAAATATCAATATATCTACTAAACAATAATAACGGGGATAGAGTTACACATTTTTCCTGGAGATATACAATTATAATAGATAAGTTAGTTCCAGAGAGAATGGAAAGTTCAGGAAGGTTCAACTGGCAGTGATAGAGACACTGGCCCTTTTGTGGAACGCACAGTCCAGGACACCCACAATGTCCTGAACTTCCTCCACTTCATACAAAGCCTTGCTTCCATATTTCTGGTAAATAGCATGAAAAGAGGATCAAGACCACCCACATGCCTCCCATTGCATTTTTATATCTGAGAAGGAAGACATGCACGTTAATTACAATGCAAAGAATAATTAAAAGTGACACGACTTAGGCAAAGAATTCTTCTCCAAACATTTTCTCATAAATATTCCAATCCTAAAGATGTTTCTAGCCTTATTGCTTTTCGATAGAGAAAAGTCAAGTACATACATTCTACTCTCATCGTTTTAATCTCCTTAATTTACTCTCTCTCCATCTTACTTCCCAGCCTACTCTCCAATCTGAACAAACATGTAAATGAAACTACAACAAGCTCTATCATCCTCCATAAAATTGAGCGGCATGCGTAAGAAAAAATAAAGCTTGAGCTTCTACTGACCAAACAGTTTGCTGCTTTGAATCTTCTACCGCATTTGTTGCAAAAGAAGAACTATCCAAAAACAAGTGAAAAAGTAGAAAATCATACTTGGCACAAACTATCCAGGAAATTTTGAATGACATTTTTTATTGTGAAATTGCCAACCGATATTGGTAAATATCATCAATTATCAAATTCCTTTGGAGGAGAATTATGAACAAGATAATCTTGACTCATTTGAAGAGTATGTTAAAGATGCCAAATGGAAGTGCCTTAGTCAAAAAGGACTTCCCGCAATCTCTCCAAGAAAAGGCTTTTCACCCCATCCTTTGATGTGGGAAATCAACTTTAAACACTCAAGAGTACCTCACACAACCTATGTCAAAGGCTTTCGGAAAAATTCGCGACGAATACACTTTGATCGATCTGAAAGGTCTTTTTAGAGGATCGTAATGTTGGCTTGGTCATGGGCTTCCACAAAGGATAATCATTTTGAGGCCAAGAAAGAAATATTCATCAATTTATATCTTCATCGGGTTTACAAATCAAGAACCTCGAAGACAAGATAAGAAATTATTGCTTTCACTCCTTCAAGCGGTGGATTCCTTTGTGAAATTCTCGCGTTTACTTGAACCATCCCAATCAAAAGAGACTTTGTTAGGGTTGTAATGTAGGTTCGGTGTTGGGTAGGAAATGAAAGGCTAACAAGGCTCAAAAGTTGTTCAAGGGGTTTCAATATTGGTGATTATCTTGGCATCATCACCAGCTCATTCAAAAATTTTGGACTCTTGGCATTTAGTTTGTCTCGAGAGTCCATCCATGAAATCATTTCACCCGAAACATAAGAGCTTTGCTCTTTCCTAACTACTTTTTGCATTCAACCCAATTCTTTTTTACATAAGAACTTTGTTCTTGATGCGATCTTTCTTTTATGGGCATCGGCCTTGCTTTTATTAGGCACACTGCTTTTTCATGCCCTCCAGCTTTTTCTTAAGCTTTCAATTCTTAGGGCTCTCAAGATATTTTCTTATTGTTGCCAATATTCTTGGTAAATCATACGCCTTGCCCCAGTGTAGGGAGATAATCACCATTTGGGTACAGAAATGAATAGTAAAGGCCCAACTTGGCTATTCAAAGGGTAATAAGTGTTTGGGTAGAGAAATGAATGCTCTTCTTCACTTTGGGATGTCTCGAGCATTCACGAGAATTCACCTAAATTCACCACGAGAAGGTTGATACAAGTGAAGGCAATAAAATCTTTCTGAGCCTTTTTCTCCAAATGTTTTCAACCTTAATCACCTCTTTGCCCCAAACATGGGGTGGTTCTTGATAGGGGTATTTAAAAAATTCTCCCTTTTATGCTCAAAATGGCTAGCAAAGGTCATTCTAGGTGTTTAGGGTAGAAGAATGAAACGCCCTTCGTCATTTCAATCCATGTATTCCTCGCGAATAAATCCTTTTTCCTAAGACACGGTTTTCTTGCTCACACCACCCTCAAAGTGTGTAATAGGGACGTATTTAGGCCTGGTTTGCCTTTCGTCATCCAAAGTGCTTTCACTTGGCATATTCAACACTCTCTTTCATTTTGTCAAAGTCACTTGTTAAAACTACCCTCCGTGGGGGTTTTGGATTTATGATACATTTCCCACTGCATGCAAGAGCAACTTTATAATGAAGAATGTCATTCAAACTTTCTAGAAAAAATGTTTCGACTTTCTTTTATATTCACTTGAATTTGGAAAAGCATTAATGAACATTTTCTTTCTAAAATTTTGCTGCAGATTTTTTCATGCAAAGAATTCTAAGGGAGAAGCATACTTACATGCGCCGTTACGCGACTAGGCAACCCAGTATAGTCCTTTCTCCTTAAGGTCACAATGGATCATAAGACCACAGTGGCTCATAAGACAACAACGGCTCACAAGCCTAATGAAACTTATGAGAAATATCTTCAACAATAGTATGTGCAGATAAAGCTACATCAAAGAAATAAGCTGCCCGTGGAAAATAATGCCTATTACTCGTCCAAAGCCACTACCATGTAAAATTAAATATACCCGGGAAGCATATTCTAGAGAATAAAGCAGAAAGGGAAGTCTAATACTTGACTTGGAGCATGACTATATTTCCATACTTCCACTAGGGTTGCACTAAACAGATTACCAAACTCTATTGTCTTGAACTTTTGATGTCAAGAATCATAAACCATTTTATTAACATAAGAATGGACCTTCAGATGTAAAATCTATGGAAACATCTTAAAACACATTGCACAAATAGTCGGCCAATGAACAAGACTTAATTTTGCGCCAATGTATCTAGATAATTCGCGAGTTACAACATCAAATAGAGTGGCAGGCCATCACAATATTGTTGCGGCCAACAACACCGATTAAAATGGATATGTTTATTGTGCATCTCGAGAATTGGCAGCCAACAATGAGGGAGCACAAACTATGACAATCACAGAGGCAAGTGAAGGGAGCAACAGGACTCAACCCAATCCAACCTATTGAGATGTATTTATTATGCACTTTGACAACTAACAGGAAACTCAAAAGATGTCACATGAATGATTCACTGATCCCAAGAGGAACTTGAGACAAAAGAATCTCCGAAAAAATAAAGTTCATATGCATGATACCACACCCTTGAGCAACCTGGCATCCTGAAATTAGAAAATTAATCATTATGAGCCTGTAAAAAGAAAAATAAATATCAAATTACTAATCAAATTGCAACATAGACACTCAGAAAAACAAGCAGTATGCCATTCAATTTTGCTCTCTCCAGTTATCCTACATTCATTGATTGCAAGAGAAAGACCCAAAACCAAAACTCCATCAGCGATACCTAAGCATGATCAAGATAAAATCAGGTCAATGACTTCCAAACACCGAGCAGACATCTCAAAGAAGATGAAGCAGCTTACTTGATCGCCAATATTAAGGGGTACAATTTTCGATCGCCACTGACAACCTACAATTATGCTTTGCCATATTGAAACCAAGAGAAAAAAGCTATATGTTCACAAACAGCAAACAAAGTGTAGGTAGCAAACCTCCATGTGAATATTTCTCTTTTCTTCATTTAGGTTCTGAAATAGAAGGGACTGTCTATATTCATTTGTAGCTGCAAAGTATTTACAAAAGTATTAAGATCCTTTTAGATCAACTGCTACTTTTTTTATATCATTCAGCTTCCACATGCTAAAAACAGTTTAAACGATCGATTTAGTTTAATTATCCCTACCTTGACAATTGGAGTGATGAATTCAACTAGGAAAGATGGAACCTTCGAGCAAGGATGGCTAGAATGAATGGATGAAATTAATTAAAAGGCCGCTAATGTGGGAGCCATCATGATCCTGCAAATGCACATCCAGAAAGCAACGTATAGTTATTTAGAATAATATGGGAAGCATTGACAGTAGTGGCACATGCTTGACAAAAAAAATTATACGGGGAGAAAATCTATAGAATAGTGAAACCTGGTCTGTCATGTCCATCAAATAACAATATGTTAAAGAGTTGACACTGTCATAATCTTTATTTTGCTGCAACCCAAGTATCTACCTGATTTATTGTTATCTCTTTGTTTTCCTTTGCATGACTATGGCCGAGTTCCCACACATAGAGTAATTTGCCTCTTAAAAGAAACAAACCATAACGATCTCGACCAACAATAGAAAGACCATACATCCGCATCAACTCAGTTTGGTTACTCAACTCTTCAAGAATGTCCAGCCGCAGAATTAAAATGCTTTCCATGTCACACATCCAAAAGGTAAGGGCACTTACTTCAAGGGCCTTTACTGAATCACCTTCTGCCCAAATTAGGGTGCACTTCTCAGAGTTTCTACCCCAGCGTTATTAGCATCCTAAAGCATTGGAATCCCAAGGTGGTTCTCTCCCTTTCATACATCAGTTTTCTTCAGGTTTTTGCTCTGCTTGAAATTTGCCCATGAGAAGAGAGATGCAACAATTCCAGACCTTGCCCCAGCATTATTGCAAGCATAAGCAAACGTCGCCTAAAAATCAATTCATCAATTTCATTAAATTCACTGAAGAATGTCCAAACTTTATGTACGAACTTGTCAGATAGTTCACACTTGGACCCGAAGCTGCTTTGACAAAGTGTCACAGCTTCCTTGGCTTGAGAGTCAAATGCAGGAATCTCTATGAGGGCATTGACAAAAACTCATATATGACTTTTAACGTAATGAGCTTTGAGGTTGGCATTTGGTTGGCCATCGGATGGTCACATCATCAACATGTGTGCCTCCATTAATAGTAGCTAGCCCATTCACAAAGGTGACCTGTTGTAGAATTCACGATATAAAATTCGTTCAGTAGTACTAGCTCCATATTTGCCTGTTGCCAGTAGAAAGCATTCAAAGTACCTGTTGAAACTGTCCCTCACTTTGTCTTACACAGACTTCCGACCTATCCTTCAGTCTAGGCAATCCTGATCCAATCAAGTAAATTCAGCATTTAGAATACCATCCAAACTAACAAAAAATAGTTAATAATCAGACAAAAAGAAAAGGGGAGGAACTTGGGAGGGAGCATACTAGTCTATTTTAGAGGCATATTTTAGATAGAGGCCCACCTATTCGGCAAATATTTTGACAGGAACCCTTTTCCCATTCAGCTCGACCTTCACTGACTTTCTGAGACACCCAGCCAAGTCCATCAAAACGACCACATCATCTCCAAGGTGGGTCAAGTTAAACCTTGCCAAGTCTGGTTTGAAGGTGACATTAGTCCAGGTTTTGCCTTCGTTGCAAGTCTTAATACCAGGTGCACCTTTATCTCCGATGTTCTTTTGGAAAATCTTTAAATCCACGGAACAGATCAGTATAAGAGTTCAACCGAATCGATTCCACTTACCCAATATAATAAATCACTATCTAATTTCGGTTAATCATAGGCCTTTGTGCCAACTTGAAGACCTAATGTCTTACACTTGCGAGAACAATAACAAAGCCTTGAGTTGCAGCAACTCAACACACGTCTCATCAAACAATGACAGAATATCTAAAATTAATTTGTTGATTTATCACAAGATACGAAACCAGCACAAGAAAAACGGAACATGTAGGACCAAAGAGAGTCATCGCAATCTATCAACCGACACGATATCTTGTAGGTACTCCTTCACATACCTATGCTACAAAAAAATTTGTGCCACTATTTCCTTCAAGCTTTGATATTTTAACCCTATCATATCAGCCACCCTATCAGAAAAACATTCCGAGTTTACTACCTGAATTGCAACATATCTTGCCAGATCTAAAAACTTTTTTCTCTGACTCAGCTTTTGCACGAGACTGCTGACACAGCAAGATGCCATGATATTATTTGCATTGGCAAATGCAGGTTCCGCAACTCCATCTGATGGCAATGACACTCTAGCTTGTTGAATTCCCATTAATTGCATATGGACCTGTGCAAACAATATTTGGATGATTGAAACATTCAAAATTCATGAGAAATCAAAGGTCCTCACATCACAGAATATGCTGCTTCATAGATCAAAGAAACCAATCCAGCAGTTTGATATTCAAAAGCATTATACCATAGGCTGTGCACCATGGGCCTGCTGTGGGTATGACTGCGATCACAGGGAGCAAAGATGCTTCGAATAATAGGGTCTAGATATGGGGTAAGCAGGTGGTGTCTGCAAAGAAATGAGCCAAAAATGGAAGTTGGTCTGGGACTCCAAGTCCATAAGTGAAAACTACTCCTAAGCCTTTTCATATCTACCAATTCCAGACCATTAAATAAGGCGTATGCTAAAGAAAGGCAGAAAATAAGAACCACTCATAAATCAACCCCAAATAAATTGAAATATCATTATATGTGCTAAACATTAATAACGGGGACCGAGTTACCCATTTGTCCAAGAGCTATACAATTATGATAGATAAGTTCCAAGGCAGAATTTACAGACAACATCAAAATTGTCTCAAGAAATGAAAATTCTACAAACCTAAGGATCTTGATGATGAACCAATCAATGTATAAGAAATCCCTTGTACCCGAGCAATCACTCGCAAAAACTTCATTAGACATTCGACAAAGCAAAACACTTGATCTAAAAAGTCTATTTGCTGCAGCAAAAGGCTTGCGAAAAAACAGAGTCAATTCGTCCATGTCAAGAGTCTAAATTTCTATTGGCTAGAGTACTTTCTTCTTCATACAAATATCAGGACCCAACGCCACAATTTCTACATCTTTATGGTTATAAAAATGAAATTACTCATTGTTTCTTCCATCATCTACCTAAGGTAACACAACCATGGGAAGGAGAAGAAAAACGGAAGATGAAAGCTCTGACTATTTCCTAAACAAGATAAGATAAAATAAGATACCGAAGTAGACATTAATTGTCCTTACAAAGGAAACAAGAGCATAATACCATGGCATGTCCTGCTCCAAGTTGTCGACGTTTGGGCAAAGTGACAACAGGATGAGGCACTCCAGTTGCAAGGGAGGACTCATGCCGTTCTCAATGTTTTTTCTGTTCCTCACCTTCACCATTTCCTGCATGTATTTTGTATTAAGGATCCAAAAGAAGTCTGATAAGTACAAAATATATAAAGAATTTGATGCTTAATGGGCACAAATGACAAAACTGGAGATATATTGCATAGAAGATTTTTTGCCCATAGCTATAGGCACCAACAACAAACAATTCCTCAGGAGACCTCAATTTTAATCAGATTCAATCCAAGTAATACAAGACTTGTAGAAGACCGATGCATCAGGAACCATTTCAAAAATACCCACAAAAGGAAAAGCTTCGCATTCACCAAATTTAGAGCCCGCCAAAATGGAGTCTACAAAAGGAAGGTTTTGTTCTTACAACCCATGGGATAGGCAATCTGAACTCTAATTAAAGGAACATGTGCGTAGTCTGTGCATATGGGAAACAACAATCAGTCTCTCAAGCTTAGTAAACACTCCACAATATGCAATCATGAGAATTATCTTCAACACTAATATGTGCAGCTAAAGCTACATCAAAGAAATAAGCTGCCTGTGGAAAATAATGAATTTTACTTGACCAAATCCCCTATGATGTACAATTAAATATCACCCAGGAAGCATATTTGAGAGAATAAAGCAGAAAGGGCAGTCTACTCCTTGACTTGGAGCTTTACTATAATTCCATACTCCCACTGAGTTCCACTAAACAGATTACCAAATTCTATTGTCTTCAACTTTTAATATCATAAGTCATAAAACTTTTTAATAACATAAGAAAGGACATTCAGATGCAAAAATTTAGGGGAATATCTTAAACACAATGTGCAAATCGTCAATCAACCAACATGACTTAATTTCGTGCCAACGTATCTAGTTAATTGACAATATTGTTGCGGCCAACAGATTTCCCACCTCTCATTCACAGTCTCATCAATCCTGATCCAATCAAGTAAATTTAGCATTCAGAATACCATCCCAACAACAAAATGATTACAATTAGACAAAAAGAAAAGGAGAGAACCTTGGGAGGGAGCATTCTGGATTTTTAGAGGCATATTTTAGATAGAGGCTGATATATTCAGCAAATGTTTTGATAGGAACCCTTTTCCCATTCAGCTCGTCGATCACTGTCTATGCGAGACACCCAGCCAAGTCGATCACGCGCTTTTTCAGACCTTGCCACGGCATAATAGCAAGCATAAGCAAACGTCTCCTAAAAATCAATCGATCAATTTCATTAAATTCACTAGACGAATGTAAAAAATATTGAACTCAAACAGTGAAGGCAACAGGAAAGACTATCAGGGTTATAGAAGGAATAGCAGACACTAAAAAAATTCGAGTCCAAATTATTTACAAGGAGAATAAAGAATTAAGTCATACCTCCAGGCAAGTGCCAATGTCAAAACCATGCATACAAGAATTAAAGACGGTGATTGAACCATCGTAAAGTGTTGCAGACTGGACGCCTCTGCATGGCACATCGGCATCTAAACTTTTGCTTAACTTCAAGTGCAATACCTATAGTAATGGAAGAGAAAAGTCCTTCAAAAGACAAGTTATCAGCAGGAGAGTAAATAAGTGCCATCTTCGTTAACTGATGCATAGAAATGCAACCTTCTCCTATAATGGCTGAATTATTATACAAAAAAAAAGTACATAAAAACTTCTGAAAAATGAGGGCAAGCATTTCAATTGGAAAGTGTTCCAAGTTTTAAGAAAAGCAAATAATTTAGGCGCAACCCCCAAGATGATATGGTGGTTTGCGTTGCAAGTTGAATTGACTACATAGTGGAAAAAAAAAGTGTTGTGGAAACTGGAGGATTTAAAGAGTATAATCATTTGGGGGTATTGGTTACCAGAAATTAAATAACAGCACACAGCAGCAGTATCAACATTGTACTTTTGTGAATTCTGAAGTGTTCCAATCGTGTTACTTTTTGCTGGCAATTACAGAGGAATGTTGGCATTTCAAGATTTTCCTTTTTTTTTTTTTTTTTTTTGCTCAGAACAATTCAAGAATTTGAATGGCCAGATTTTAGTTATGGTAATGACAGGTCTAATTCAAGCATAAATGACAACAAAAATAAAAATTAAGCACATGTTCAGTAGAAAGATCAATTTAAGTTGTATAATCATCAACTTTACAGCAAAATTTTGGAATTACTAAATTCTAACCAGAAATGCTATCGAACCTCGTTTTAAATTAACCATGAATCTGATCATTAGCCTATCTGAAACCACTTGAATCCATGTTGCTACCACTCAGAATTTTCTCTTAGTGCACATGAAACAATGCCCAATTGCACATCAGCAGCCCAAGTAAGCATATGAGGCTTTATGGTGAAGATCTAGCTGATCAGTAGCACAACTTCACCCAAAAATGCATGAACAAATGCTTCAGAAAAGTTTTCGACTCTCGAGTACTTGAATATGCACAAGACAACAATATAAAAGATCTTCCTAGCTTACCCAATATAGTGAAGAAAAGGCCCAGTTGTTCATTGTTGGTTAAATACCCATTTGGATTTGTCTTCCTATACTTCTGCAATTTACGAAAAAGACATGAAGAATATACTCTTCCTCTAAGTGAGTGCATGAGCATGCAGATCCTAAGTTTCTGTATCTCATAGTCGCGAATGCAATTCTACCTAACTCCTGTCATCATGTACATAATTAGATGACCAAAGAACCATCATGACACTTAGCCAATGAGTTTAAATTCATTAGGTGAAAATTGGTTCAGTACCATACGGAGCAGACTAGATTAAGTGCAGTTTTATTTTATATGACTTTCTAGTGGATGTCAACGGAAGCAGGTTTATTCACAACATCCCTCTCAAACTTGAACAACTGGCTTTGTGAGAGAACTCAAAAAGAAATGTGGTTCTAAATTACAAAAGAAAAAAGAAGAAACCTTTGCTGCACAACTAAGACTCTTGAATGAGAGGTCAATGCCAACAATCTTTCTCAGCGAGGTTGGATATTCCAACAGCGACTACAACTAACTCACAGAGCCACACCCAAAATCAACCTGCAAAAGCAAGCTTAGAAGCTAAATATCTACTGCCATTCTAAAATTAGACAATTTTGAGCTGAGACAATGTGAACTGAACAGGTATCAAAGTAGTTGCACCAGATTTCTTATTGTGTTCTGCAGCATCAACCCTTTGCTTTGGCAGAGAAGGCTTAAAAAGGGCTGCTCCATCCTGTCCTCCGGGGGCTCTTGTCCTTTTCCTGGTTAAAAACAGCTCAATAATGAAGCTGCAATAATATTCATGATGCAACTAAAGTCACAGCTCCAAGCTCGAATGATTACCAATGATCGGCAACAACAACTCAAGAATATAAAAGCATCAAAGGGATTAAATAAACAATGTAGATCGTGTACAAGAAGCTATTCCAAACAACATGTTTTTAATGCAGCAATGCTGAAATGACATATTGTCATCTTCTAATTAGCTTATTTGAGGCACTAAAATAAGCTTACACATTCAGTCTCCTCAATCTTCGGACTACACAGACTTAGGCTTACACCGACTTTCCACCAGCCATTCACAGCCTCGTCAATCCTGAGCCAATCAAGTAAATTTAGCATTCACAATACCCCAAACAACAAAATGCTTATAGCTAGACAAAAAGAAAAGGAGAGAACCTTGGGAGGGAAGATTTTGGTCCATTTTCAGAGGCAGATTATAGTTAGAGGCCAACAAATTCAGCAAATGTTTTCCTAGGAACTTTTTTCCTGTTCAGCTCGACCATGACTGTCGTTCCAAGGCACTCAGCCAAGTTGATCATGCCCTTTTTCATCAAAGAAACCACATCTTCTTCAACACGGGTCATGTTAAACCTTGCCAAGTCTGGTTTAAATGAGAAGTTAGGTCCAGCTTTCGACCGCCTTGCAAGCCTTCGTATCAGGCGCACCGTCGACTCCCATGTTCTTTGGGAAAACCTTTAAATCAGTGGAACAGATCAGTACGAGAGTTCAACCCAATTGATTCCACTAACCCAATATAATTAATCACTAACTAATTTCTGGTTAATCATAGGCCTTTATGTCAACTTGAAGTCCTAATGTCATACACTTACGAGAACCATAACAAAGCCTTGAGTTGCAGCAACTCAACGCCCATCTCATCAAACAATGACAGAATTTCTAAAATGAATTTGTTCCTTTCTCACAAGACACGAAACCAGCACAAGAAAAACAGAACGTGCCAGATCAAAATGAGGCATCGCAATCTATCTACTTACATTCTGACCAACAAAAATAAAACATCTATCTACTTACACGATATCTTGTAGGCATCGCGATCTCAGTCCCTGACCATCTTCGCTCCCCGCGACTCTGCCTTCTCCCGGTATGGCCAGCCCTCGCTCTCTCCCCTCCAGTTCTACTTCGCTCCACTCTCTCTGTCCCGTCACTTCCTCGCTTCACTTCCCCATGGCACTGCCGTCCCGACCGCGCTGGGCAACCGCTCCCTTGTCGTCACTTCGCTGCCGGGTGACCCATCCGTTTCCCTCAACAGCGTCAAGATCGATGGCCCACCTCTGTTCGCCGACAAGTCCCTGACGGTTTTCTTTGACCCCGGTTTCGATCTCTCTTCGCCCGCGTTCAGGGCCCTACGCCGGATCTGAACTGCGTCTCCTCGCTGAAGAGGGGGTATCGCGCAGGCTTCCCAGGCTATAGTTCGTTCCGCGAGGTTTCAAGAAAGATGAGATCTTCACATGCAAGTCTTTTCTCGACCGAGCCGATGTAGTTGTCGAGGCGGAGGAGGACGTCGCTGGTCCGCAGAGGCGATTAAGGGTTTCCAAAGATGAGAGGCGATGAAGAATGGAAGCCGAGAGAGGTGAGAAAATGGGTGTTAAAAGAGAGAAGAAGAATTTGAATTTCCAGAGAGAGGGAGGGGATGGTTTTACGACTCACCCTCAATTGTTAAGTGGGTAGTCGACTGAGCTTGTCTGGGCCCTGGGGCGTGGGCTTTGATCAAACTACACGTTACTTTACCATGTAGCTCTCGTATTTCTCCAATTGTCCCGGTGGGGTCTCCAAATATCCATTGATTTTCGCATCCAATTTGTTTGTTTGTTTGTGCTTTTTTGTCGCAATAAAGGTCAAACTATTATACAAATTAATAATATATGTATGTCAAAATCAATATCTGAAAAATTTGTGCAAGTTAAAATTGAGAGGATCTAAGTGTAGAAGGCGAATAAATTGAAACTAGGCAAAACCGCCGTGTTTGGATGGACCAACGCTGCAGAAGAAGTTAACGCCATAAACGGAATGGACAGTACTCAAAGTACGAGAAAATAAGCTCTAAATCAATTTTTTTCAAATCCAAATTGGTGCTTTGGAGCCAACTTTTTGAGGCCTTGGAATCCCTACGGAGACTAAGTGGAAAAGTCGAATGGGTGTTGCCATTTTTTACTAATTAGAGGGAGTGTCGAGCAAGTTTTTAGAAGCGATTCGATCTTATTCAAATCCATTGATTTTCGCATCCAATTGTCAGAAATCTATTTCTAAAATAGAATGGTTATCATTCACTTCCTAAGGCTCCGTTTGTTTCATAGAAAATGAATCGTTTCTAGAAAATATTTTCCAGGAAGTCAATTTTCAAGAAAATGACTATATTTTTCGGTGTTTTGTTGAAATATGAAAAAGATCAAGAAAATATTTTCTGTTGTTTGGGATGGGAAATTGGATTTAATTTTCCTCCATACACTTCATACAATAATTTATTGTTTTTCCATTTTTTTCATTTTTTATTTTTTAAAGTCAAATTTTAATATTTTAAATTATTTATCTTTTTTTCCTTTTTTTCTTTTTCCTCTTTTATTTTTTTCTTTTTAATGTTTTTCTCTTTTTTTCAATTAGGCTCGTGCAAGGCTGGAGACCATTGGCTTGGGCTCACACAAGACCGGCGACGGTTTGCCTTAACTCGCTAGATTTGGAGAAGCCCGACCTTTATCGGGGCTCATGGCTGCTAGCCAGGCCTCGATCGAGGGCGGCGACGGCTCACCTAGCCTCGCTCAAGACCGGCGACGCCTGGCCGGGCCTCGTTCGAGGCCGGTGAAACCGGTCCTCACCTGGCTAGCCACCGATCGCGACCGTGGCGGGCGGCCGGCGAAGGAGGAATACTAAAAAAAAAAAAGAAAAAAGCTAAAAAAAAGGAAAAAAATAAAGAAAATTAAAAAATAAATTTCATCCAAAAAATAAAAAATAAAAAGTTTTGAAAAAACAAATAAAAATAAAATGAAAGCAAAAAAAATAGATAAAAAGAAAAAATAGTTGAAATAGAGGAGGAATGAAAAGTGTGGAAAATGTTTCCCTCTTCTCAAAATGAGGAAATCATTTTCCTTAGTTTTAGAAGTTTTTTTGTTGACCGAAAATTTTCTGTTGACCGCTCAATTTCCGCCCCGCAAACACTAGAAATTGGGGAAAATATTTTCCGGCAAAATATTTTCCGTAAAACAAACGGATCCTAAATGGAAAAGTCGAATGGGTGTTGCCATTTTTTGAATAATTAGAGGGAGTTTCAAGCAAGTTTTTAGAAGCAGTTTGATCTTATTTTGGGTAAGGTTCGTTAATTAGCTTTAGGGAAAACTTTTGAGCTTAAAACAACTCTTGAAAAAGGCTAGAAAAGCCCCGACCAAGGCTATTTGGGTCATGTATCGAAATGGGCACACTCTAGGATGTGTCGAGCAAGTTTCTAGAAGCGGTTTGATTTGATTTGCATCTCGTTTTGCACCTATTAGGATGTGTATGTTTGGTTTGATATTTTGATTAGATTCACCCTTTGTGAGAACCGTACGCATTGAATTCATGCATAATATTGAATTTACTTTTGTCATTGGAATCATATGCATTGGATTCATTGCATGCTGTTCGAATTCCCCTTTGCATAGATTTGTCCATGTTTTTGGACTTGGATGCATCAGACTCATTTGTTGCAATTTTTTCTTAAAAGAACACGGATCACAAGGGACAAGATCGGTCGAGCCCTTATTCACCCCACAACAAGGTGATTTCACCCGAGAGCTGGTCGCGATGTTTTTTAATGTTCTAAACACAAAAAGAAAAATATACCCGTATTACATTAGGAAATCTAATGACATAAGAATCCGGTATCGAAATGGCAATGTGGAAGGTGTTAACCCTTTCCGGCACATAATTGAACTCTTAGACCTTCACTTTTTTTCATCGTTTTATACTCTAGTTGACTTGTCTGTTCTCACTCGATTTGAAAAATGATTGGTGGCAACTTTTACAACAATTTAAGAATTTGGATCATAGTGGCTTACCCGGACCTAGGAAGAAAAGAATATAGATGCTTAAACTTTTGGGTAGAACTATCAAATTTCTACTCTAAAAATGTTTTTTTTTTAAATAAAAGCAAAAACCCACGAGGGACGTGCTATGTGATTATGTCATATGTGTTGACACATGAATTTTTAGTCGGTTTTCCTTTAGTTTTATTTTCCAAAATTCATTAAAAATTCACAAAAAATTAAAAAATTATAAAATCAACATTGGAAGCCTTGGCCAAGCTTAAGGAACCAATTTGGAACAAAAAATATTTTTTCATATTTTTCGCATTTTTTTTAATATTTTCGAAAATAGGAAAATACTTGAAAATCCATAAAAAATACTTTTCGAGGTCACAAAAATACACAAAAATATCCAATATTTTTCTTTTAATTCCTTTTTCATATTGACCTCAAGACAAATCAAAAATTGAGTTCAATTTTAGGTGTTTCTTCATAATGCCTAAGGTTGAATTTTCATAAAAAATACCAATTGAGTCTTTTTATTTGCAATTTTTGCACATTTGGAGTCTAGACATTCAATTGTGGTCCCTTTGAACTTCAATTTGATCAATTGCACCCTAAATTGCGCGAATTGCACAAGTTAGGCAAAATCCCCAAATTATTTGCAATTAAGTCCCTCAACTTGCCAATTTTTGAAATTAATTTCAATTGAGGGACTTTCGTGGCAAAATTGGACTGGTCCCTTATGTTTTCACATATTCTGAATCGATTGGTGTGGGTTTCATGATCCAATTTAATCAAATTGACGTCCAATTGAACTTTTCCCCAATTTGGGCAAATTGAAAAATTTGGGGTTTTCATATAAATTGATGGGAAATTTTGGGCAAAATTGCATTTCTAGACAATATCTAGGCCCCCGAGTTCAATTTTGAGGTTTAATTGTGAAAATTCCCCACCAATTTTGTTTAATTTCAAAAATTGTACAAAGAACACTGCTCGAACCGGTTCGGACCCGGCTGATCGCCGGTCGGACCGGTCGAGCCGGCCCAAACAGTGCCTTCTTCTCCGCGAGCTCAGGTCAATTTGCAGGTTCGAAAGGGAAGATTCAACGACCAAATTGAAGCTCAATTCGTGCCTAATTGGATCGATTATATTAGGGCTTTTGTTCCTCCGATCATGCTCCGTCGATTGGGGCCGGTGACACGACTAATCGTCGCCGGAGAACGGCGGCATTGCCGGTCAAAGTCTCGGCGTCTAGAAAAGTCAACACTATCAAGGCGGGATGCAATTCGTGCTCGTTTAGGATTAACGGACGCCGGACGGTCTTGGACGGAATTCTAACCAACTCCGTCACCGTCCGGCGACCATAATCCACGTGATTGCACGTGCGAGATGAGTCGGCGACCTCTCCCCGACGCGCCAAAATTTTGAAAACCGGGTATAAAAGGCCAAGAGGATTCTAGAAGAGGAAGGAGGGCTCATTCGTTCACCACAACCAACAAAAAAGAGAGAGAAAGAGAGAGCGAGTAGTGAGAGAAGTACTAGAGAGCCTCACCGTAGCTCGCCGGAGCTTGTTCCGCAAATCGTTTGTCCGGCCAATCCAGGCCACTCCAAGCCGTGAAACCACTTCCCGGAGCTCGCCCGAAGTTCAAGGAAGCGATCGCTTCACCCGAATCGGCTTGAAACATCCAGAATCGCGATCTTGCCCGAAAACTCGAGTCGAGCCTTCAACTCACACCGATTTGGCCGAGCGTCGGCCAGGCCATTTTAGCCTGTGCGAGCTCAATCGGAGCTCGAGGTAAGTCTTCTAAACCTCCAATGATGCTCTCGTATGTGTTAATTGCTCTGGTTTAGCTCTGATTTGCATGATTGAAGTTCTGAGTGTCGCGACCGTGATTAGTCCGATTCTTGCGATTTAGTGGATAAAATACTTAGATCTTTGGATATGTTATAGAGGAGGTTCGGGTGAGTCGTTTGGCGTTGGTTTCATGTCATTCCGGCGAGATCTCGCCGTTGGATCTCGCCGGAGGAATGTCGGCCGTTCATGTAGTTATCGTCGCGAGGTTGAAGACAAGGCGACCCGGGCAGTCGGCGAGTCAACGAGGCCGACGTGTCAAGTCCTGATAGGTCCGGTTCGAGTCCGAGTTGGCATGGCTGTTGGCGCGGGTAGTCTGACTCGGCTTTGATCCGACGGCCGAAATAATTAGGTTAGTTTGATTTTAGACCGTTAGATTAGAATTTTCGGATTTTAGATAATCAGTTTATTAGTTAGAAAATGCGAAAAAATCAAAAAGTGTGTCGTTTAATGTAGATAGTGCGACGTCGTTTAGACGTTAGATAGAACGAACGGCTCGGATTAGCTCTGGGATAGATCGTGGCCGTTGAAGGTTTTGCTCAATGTGACGTCGTTTAAGGCTAGAAGGCGGATTCGACGTCGTTCTATACGTAGGCGATATGAACGGTCTAGATTAGAATTAAATCCAAATCGTGGCCGTTTATTTGTTGAGCAACGCGGCGTCGTTTTGATTATAGGTTGGCCAACGGTTGAGATTAGATGTAGATTAGATCGTGACCGTCCGTTCGATTAGGCAATCCGACGTCGTTTTAGTGTGATAGGCCGAAGTGTCGTCGTTTTGTATAGGGGATAGTCGACGGTCAAGATGGTTTTCAGATTCAATCTCGACCGTCCATTCACATTTTAGTATATTCGAATATTAGTAAAGTCGATTTAGAAAATAAAAAATAAATAGATAAATGCGTATACGGCACCGTATAGGGTTTGAGCTGATTTGCGAGCGGTCGGACCGGGTTGACCGGTCGTTGACCGGGTTGACCCGGTCCGGTTTATTAATAAAAAAATAATAAAAAAAAAAATAAAAAGAAATTTTCAAAAATCCAAAAAAATTGTAAAAATACTTAGAAAATTCATAAAAATTCCCCGATTTTCATAAAAAATTTCTAAAAATTTCTAGATCGATTCGGGACTCATAAAGTCTGGATCGAAAATTTTTAAGACTTCGAGGGTCGATTAATCTCGATCCGGAAAATTCCCAATATTTTTGAAAAATAAATAAAAATTCCAAAAAAATAGAAAAAATTAGAAAAATTCAAGAAAATCACAAAAAATGAGAAATGGTCACATTCAACTGGCCAAATCGAAATTTTGTGATCTTCGGGTCCCAAACCCCAAAAAATGACCATTCTACCCTTCCGGGCCATTCGCCCTAAATTTTTACCAAATCACCCCGATATCCAAAATTGATTTTTGTGTGGGTCGATAGGGCCATTTTAGACATATCAAACCTTGATTGATTAATTTGATTGCTTGTAATGATTTTGATTGCGCATTAATTCCTCCGATTGTGATTGATTAGGATAGAAAATTCCCATCCGCATGAATACTCGGATTTTTTAGGACCTACCTCATCCGATATCGTATCCGCATGAAATCTTAGGTTAGAAAAACAATCAACATCGGTAACCGAAAGGGCGTCAAATTTGAAACTTGGCGTAACCAAGTCCCCGGACCCAAAATCTCCGGTTTTTCGCGGAACCGAACGGTTTCTCCCGACCGCTCGGTAAGGTTTTCCGATCGTACCTTCCAATAAATCGATCGGTGGCGACTCCAAGATTGCATGTACACATCGCACATGCCACCCGACCACACAAGGTCAATTTCGATATTTTATAAATTTTATCCGACATCGCGATTCGAGTAATGGGTCTTGGGAGAGACCCGCGATCCCCCATATATATGTCTATAAAAGGAGGGATCGGCTCGTTAGCCCAATTCCACCCCGGAAAGAAATTTCCGGAGGGTCGCGACAATATGTTTAACAAATATTTGGGTTTCATGGACATTGAATTTGTGAGGTCATTAGAGGAGGCATTGTAGTGGCCTATAAGTGTTCATATATGTAATAACGTTGATGGACAAACTTGAAACCAAACACAAATGAGTAATCTGAATGTAGAGGAATGATCCGAGCTCAACGAAATGACGTTGTGTCCTTAAGACAAATTTGTCTCCTCAATCGGAACCCAAGGGTGTTGGACAATTGACTCCCAAAATAAAACGGATCGCTTTTCCTCTAAAGCGGTACTTCTTCAAAAGAAACCTTCGAACGTACTTCGTAGAATAATCGCACAAATGATGAATAATGAAGTAAAAATGGCGGTAGCTCTAATGCGACGGTCAATGTTATATTTATAGACAATGATACAAAGAGTCACGAAATAGAGGTTAAGAACGAAGAGTCACTAATCCGAACAATTCTCTTTCAAACGAATGAAAAGTTACGAAACCGAATGGACATCTTCCAATAGAATGAAGAGTCACAAAATCAAATAGACATCTTCCAAAAGAATAAAGAGTCATGAAATCGAATAGACATTTTCCAAAAGAACATGTTTGTTCAAAGAAAAATTCAGACAAACATGTTTGTTCGGGTTTTGCTCCATCCTTCACTTCTCATTTATCTTCATATGGGATTTGGAGACCAAAGTCCCAATAATGTTCCACATGAATGAGAAGTTCAGTTATCATGACCCTTCGTAATGCATGAAATGTAGTGTGCGATTATTCAATGAGAGACTATTGCATCGAGATAAGTAGTTTGAGACTTTGAACTTTCCCTAGTGAAACCTATCGGACTTACTCAATCAATTAGTAGACTTGATGTACTTGAACCGTCGACCTTTGATGTAAGCCTAAACAATAGAAATCACACAATTATCTCTCGAACAAAGTTGGTTCTCATTGTTGTGTTCGTTTTGGCCATGAACACCGCCTGGTTTTATGAGTGTTTTAAAGAATTCGCCCTTTTCCAATTCTCACAGATGTGGCCCTCACTTCACACTCACATAGATGATTTCTGAATGTATGGCATATCACATACTTGATTTAGCATCATTAAAAGCTTACGCTTCACCTCCACATGTTAGTATTGTCTTCATATGGGAATGAGTAAGAATGAACAAGACTTTACACCGCCCGCATAACTTGGTTGTCCCTTTGAACCTAGATCTTGGGATCTCCAATCAACTAGGTAGGGTTTCCACTATGACGGCTTATATTTTAGGCCTTAAACCCATTCCCCTTGATGTTTTCACAACCATCTCTCTAATTAGGCTTTTTGTTAATGGATCCGCACATTATCTTTTGACTTTACATTATCAATTGTGATAATTGCACTAGAGAGTAGTTGACTTACAGTATCACATCTTTGACGTATATGTGGAGATTTATCGTTATACATAATATTCCTCGCCCCCACGCTTTGAGATAATTCTTGAAATCTTTCCAATACGTTGGTAACTTTTCAATGAAAGCAGTCATTTGAAGTGATTCACTTAGAACCATACCTTCAGCATGAATTTCATGCATGATCACTTGAAGTTCCTGAACTTGACTTGTTGAAGTCAATCGTTGTTGCATAGTTTTGCCCCAAAGGCACGTGAGGCCCAAGCGTGCCGTCCCATCAGCCCGTGAGGGCTCATGAGCCTCCGTTAGGCGACCTCCGACGATCGACGACTAGTCTAAATGCTCGTATCAATGAGCCCTCTCTAGCTATGTGATTATTTTAAAATTTCACCCAAAATAAAACATACAAAATTGATATGAACAGTAAATTTCCTCGGTGATCGTCTCGCGCCGCCACCTTTGGAAGGCCATTTTAGCTCTTGCTTTTACGTTGGTGTATCATCTCAACAAGAAAGCAACTATAGTCACAATCGCTAGGATCCCTTGCAAAGTCCTTGTATGCAACCAAGAAAACACATGAGCCACCAAGGCTCTCGGCCTATAGAAGTAAGCCAAAAGTACACGCAAGATTTTGTGTTGTAGATGGGACAAGGATTTATAGAATAGAATCCTAAAAGCAATCGTTTGCCCCATGATTGTTGAAGGGTTGATCAAGAATCGATCGACGCTCGCTTCATTGCTTATATCCATGCTCTAGCGCATAAACTCTAAATGCTCTACTTCCGGATGTGTTAACTAATATTATGAAAGAACAGAACGAGGAATAGTTTCTTAATTCTCCGGATGCATCTAATGGAACGTAAAACCCCAAAATGGCTCAATTGTGTAGGGAAAGGTGACGGCCTTCAAAATCTTAACGAGACCAAAGCGGGAACCAAGCAACGAAATTGGATTTCAACCTAACCAATAATCGCGTGAACATAATGCGTACAACAAAAATAACTATACGAACCAAGCACAGAAAATCAAATGTGTCTTAAGATTGTAGTGGCCTATAAGTGTTCATATATGTAATAACATTAATGGACAAACTTGAAACCAAATGCAAATGAGTAGTCCGAATGTAGAGGAATGATCCAAGCCCAATAAAATGACGTTGTGTCCTTAAGACAAATTTGTCCCCTCAATCGGTACCCAAGGGTGTTGGACAATTGCCTCCCAAGATAGAACGGATCGCCTTTCCTCTAAAGCGGTACTTCTTCAAAGGAAACCTTCGAACGTACTTCGTAGAATAATCGCACAAATGATGAATAATGAAGTAAAACTAGCAGTAGTTTCTAATGTGATGGTCAATGCTCTATTTATAGACAATGATACGAAGAGTCACGAAATAGAGATTAAGAACGAAGAGTTACTAATCCGAACAATTCTCTTTCAAACGAATGAAAAGTAACAAAATCGAATGTACATCTTCCAATAGAATGAAGAGTCACAAAATTGAATAGACTTCTTCCAAAAGAATGAAGAGTCATGAAATCGAATAGACATCTTCCAAAAGAACATGTTTGTTCAAAGAAAAATTCAGACAAACATGTTTATTCAGATTTTGCTCCATCCTTCACTTCTCATTTATCATCATATGGGATTTGGAGACCAAAGTCCCACCAGGCATGACGAGTAATTGAAGGATCTCAAATACATTGGCTGTGTTTGGTTCGGTTTTGAAAATGGACATTGGGAAAATGCAAATTGTGTTTGGTTAAAACTCATTTGTAAAGCAACTTTTGGTTAACTAGTGTCCGGCAAAATTATTCTGGCAAAGAACTTTGGCTACTTTTTTTCTATTTTTTAGTTATATAAAAAAAAAACCTAAAATTTTTGCTAAAGGCCATAGGCTGCCTGCTATCTAGATTTGGAGCTGGCGGCCGTCGTCTAAAGTCGCATGACCTCAAGTTGCCCTCGTGAGGATCGTGCGAACCCGGGCAACGCCTTGTGGGGGGATGCTCGGCTAGGTCATGTGACCTTGCTGGCCCCTTGCTAGGCGGCCTTGCGTAAGTCTTGAAAGAGCCTTACGTAAATGCCCAAAGTAGGTGGGGACTTTGCCTTAAACTTTTAGCTTTGCCAAAGCTAGTAGTTGACCGAAGAGGTCCAAAAAAGTTTGGGAAACACCTCATTTATTCTAAAAAGTTATGATATTCATGATGAGGCCATGATCCAAATTCTGTTGCTTATGGTAGTAAAAAGTACAGCTTTAGTAATTTTTTTTCTTACTTTATTAAACGTGTTCCACTAGAAAAAATTGACTGACGGATTGCATTATCGGTTTCGAACTTGCCACTAGTATTGACAAACTTTTTAGTGTATAGTTCAAGGCTTCGGATTAACTTTAATAAGTTTTTTATATTAAAATTATAAATTGCTTGAAATAAAGCCGAAATTTGTCCGAACGTGAAGAAAAAGGTGAAGGTTCAATATATCATTAGATTTTAGACTAAAACTTGCAATAATTGGAAAAATGATTTTTAGTTTGTCTAAATCATTTTCACAATTTGAAGTAAATTTAATCTTATTTGATATTTTTTTTTTTGAGAATTTGTGCCAAGCACACGCTCACGTGTAAATCACTTCAATTTGCCGAAAGCCCACAATTATCGAGGCTAGAGGTCCGGCCTTGCAAATTTCATTACTACTAATGGTAGTATTCCCACTCTAGCGAGGCAAATGAAGTAGTGATGTCTAGAAAGGACTAAATTGACTCAATTAAAAAGTTTATAACTATATTAGCTGTGATGTATAATAAATTTAGGATTTTTTGAACAATTATCCTAGAGATCTATTATAGTGCATAGTCATTCCCTACATTTAGGCGATCAAAATTTTTTGTCACTTTCTTTGTTGCTTGTTCTGATAAGTGCACAAGAACTCGGAGACTAATAGAGCAAGTGTGTCAAGTGGCTATCTGATACGAAATAAACAATACCTAACAAACTTAATTTTTTTTAAGTAATGTAGTTATCATCACTATTTAAACATGATATTAGCTCTTATGTCTTCAAGACAGAGACATAGGCTCCGTTTGGTTCATCATTTGCATAAAATATTTAGGGAAATGCAAAGGCCTTTAGGCCAAAGGGCTTTAGTGAAATGCAAATACTGTTTGGTAAGTTGTAATTGGAAAGTGCCTTGGATGCAACTTTGGGGAAAATGTTGTTTGGTGAACATATATTTGCAAAGTCCTTTGGAGTGACCAATGTAAATCTTTTAATTTTAATTTGTTAAGAATTGAAAAAAAAACAATAACTTTAACTTTGGCTACCGTAGAATGTTATCCTAAAATCAATAACTTCAATAGTGGAAGAGATTGTTATCCAAGCCCGAGATGTCTTCCTACAAGCACAAATGGAAAAGGAAAATCGAAAGCATTAGACCCCAAATCATAATTGGTTGATGATTTGGCTGATGCATAATGTTATTCAAAAATCGCCATCCCAAGAGCTTGAAATAAATGATGAATCCGTTGATTATAGTAACCGAATGGACAAACCAACATCAAAGAGGCGAACAGCCGGGAGGGACAAGAGGCAAGCGTGAGCGAATGGTTTAGAGAGGTTAGTGGCCATGAGGTTTTTTTTTGTTCGTCGAGAGAGGTGAGAGGACTAAAGCGGGAAGAGAATAAAATAGGATGGCCATCAAGGTAGGTGAGAGAACCGGAGAAAATAGGGTTTTGGTTAACAAAGGGCAAAGCTAGAATTTTGGTTAATAAATGAGGGTAACATAGGCAATTTTCACATTTTCATTAAACTAGGAAGTTGCATGCTGAGAATGCAACATCCTAAGGGACCTTCAAGGCTCCATTCCCCCAATGGGCTTTAGAAAGCTTTGGAGATACAATTGCATCTCCCCAAAGCTCTCAAAAAATGTTGTCAAACATGATTGCATTTGCCCAAGGGACTTATAAATAAGAAATTAGTTTCTTGGACTGTGGGCTTTGTAATGGTAATAGTTATCAATTAAAATACAACGTTTCCAAGTACGCAAACATAACAAAAAAAAAATAATAAGTACGCGAAAGTATTCTCTCTCTCATCTTTGGAAAGAATTCTTGACTTCACCTAATATTTTGCTATTAGAATCAATAGTAGATTACTCGGACATCCCTCATTTTGGAAAAGGAATCGGCTAAGCTGATTGTCCCACCAAGTCGGACGGTGGGATGGTCAACTTTTTACCAAAAATATTGTTTGCTAAAACTGAATCATCACTTGTTGATCCGGTTTCACTTCACATTGTTTTTTTTTTTTTACTTTTATGTGTTTTTATTGTACGCTAAAAATTAGAAGACAAAGTTATAAGAGAGCCCACACAATCAAGGGTCTAATAAAACATATCCAATTGACAAGCATATCACGCGGATATGTGGTGTGCATATGTTAGACGTGGACTTTTGGATGACAAGCATATCAAGCGGATATGTGGTGCGTTCATGTCGGATGTAGACTTTTAGATGACAAGCATATCACATCGATATGTGATGCATATATGTTAGACATAAAATTTTGGCCGACAAGCATATCACGTGTCTATGTGGTGCATCATGTTAGACATGGACTTTTGGATGACAAGCATATTATGCGAACATGTAGTGCGTACATGTCAAACATAGATTTTTGGCCGACAAGCATATCACATGGATATGTGGTGCGTTTATGCGGATAGAAACGTAATTATCTCATATACTTTGTTTTCTAATTTTGACATACAATAAAAAAACACATAAAAATAAAAAATAGAAAAAAATGTAAAGTCAAACTGAATCAACAAATGATCTGGTTTCAACAAACTATTTATCATAAATAGTTGATCGTCCCACCGTCTGACTTGGTAGACGGTCAGCTAAGCTTTTTCCTTTAGAAGAATACTCGGACACCCATTCAAGATGCGCTCCGCCCGTTTTTCAATTCTTGGGAAAAATAATTAATTGATGGAGCAATCTGAATTGGCTTTTTCGAATTGTCATGGGATCAATAAAATTGACTTGGAATTTTACGGAACTCCACATATCCAAGGAAGAGACATGAAAATAGGATCCAACTTAAATGACCCTACCTTCTTGCTTAGAAGCACACAATTTCCTCTTATGTTTAGAAAAATGGTTTTGCATTTTTGCTTTTTTAAACATCATTGTTCATTGTTCAATTCCACATATGTAAACCCTAACTAAAACATCACCGTATTTCATGTTAGTTTCATGCTCAAGTAGTTATTGAGCTCCAAAGATTGAGTAGATTGAGGGATTGTCTAATCTAGAGAGATTGACACTCATAATTGGAGATGTCACATTTCCTTTGATTAATTTGGCTACTCTGTCTCCGCTTCAAATTCTTGAGATAACTTGTGATGAACGACAATCTCTTATGGGGCTTTAATCCAGTCTTAAAGAATTGACTCTATGCAATGTCAAGTCACCAATAGAAAGCTATTTTCTAACTTGACAAATCTCTCAAGTTTGTGCCTTCATAAATCTCAGTTGAAGGAGTTCGAATTTGATGATATGCTTGGATAACATCTAGAGAAACTCCACTCAATAAAGGTGAGTAATAATGAATTGCTTGAGAGGCTATCGGTATGAGGTTTATCGAGACTAAAGAGGCTCCAATTGTTCAACATGTTTGATTGCCCCAAGCTAATAGTGACTCAAGGTGTGGAGACATTAGAATCACTAGAGGCATTATTTATTCTCAATTGCAGTTCCTTAGAAAGGTTGCCCGATCTATCAGAATTGAATCTAAGACTATTGAGGATCGCGCATAGCCCACTAAAAATTTTGCCCCATTTGCGTCAAACACGTGTCATTTGAGGATCGTAGGATGAGGTTTATGGCTATTACAAAAAGTGGAAGGATACTCGGTCATAGTGCAAACAATATCAATAGCTAACACTATAAAGAAAGAATAATCCCAAATACTCTTATGGTTGGAAATATTACCTTTGGTTACTTCTTTCCCTATAATTTCGTTTTCTTTATGTTTCCCCAGCAATTTTCTATTAGTGCATGAGGGAAATATTTATTTATTAAATGCATAAATGTTCACCTTAATTCTAAAATAACTAAGCACGAATGGCTTTTGAAATATTCATCAATTTAGAAAGAGCGAGAAAAACACGGTCTTATTCATGATTGGTGGATTGATATTTCCATTCTTGAGGAATGATATCCATGGCTCATAAATGGGATAACGACTATAGAGGGAAAAGTACACTAGAAGTGCCATAACTTGTGTACGGCGTTCACTTGAGTGCCATAACTTTCAAAACGTTCACTTAAGTGTCATAACTTTGAAAAATCGTTCACTTGAGTGCTACATCGGAGCAAAATTATTCACTTGAGTGCTACATCGGAGCAAAATTATTCACTTGAGTGCTATAGTAACTTTTCCGGCGCGCCACGTCGCCTTTCCGGTGTGCCACGTCATCTTTCCGGCATCTACTGTAACTTTTCCGGCGTCTACGATAACTTTTTCGGCTGCCACGTCAACATGGCACTCAAGTGAACGATTTTTAAAAGTTATGACACTTAAGTGAACGTTTTGAAAGTTATGGTACTCAAGTAAACGCCGTACAAAAGTTATGGCACTTCTAGTATGCTTTTCCCCGACTATAGAAGTACCAGTTGAAGGAATAATGGTTGTTCACATTCTTTAAAAGATGCTTATGGGGATTTTGTGTTTGATAAGACAAAATGGATTTGATTACTTAGGCTCTCTTTGTTTCGCAGAAACATTTTCCTCAAATATTTTCTTCATTTCTTGACATTTGGATTGCTTAGGAAAACGAGCCAGTGGATAATATTTTTCTTAGTTAATAAAAAATATTTTCCTACTAAAGCTTCAATTCATTCACTTATAATAAATAATGCTACGAAGAAGTTCAAGATAATAGTTTCAAACAACTGAAAGTATTAGTGTTTAAAGCGAATTTTTCTAGCACATTAGGGCATCCCATTAGTAAACCGACTCGGGCTGATTCATCAAGTTATGATATTCACAATGAATCCACAAAAAAGAGAGAGTTTATAATGAGTAAAATGTATACAATAAAAATGATTTCCTCTTTGAAAAAATCATAGATCATTTTCCAAAATATGATTAGGTATCAACACTTGGATCAAAAAATCTGTGCTTGATCATAGGAACCCCAATGCTCATTTTCGGGCGCAGTGAGGCTTGTCCTTGGCGTTCGAACCCGGGTCCATCGAGGCCTTACTCAAGACTCTGGCGCCTCGGCTCGAGTCCATTAAGGCTACGCTTGAGTCCTCGGCTACCGTGCTCGGATCAATCGAGGTCATGCTCGGGACACCAATGCTCGTGCCCTGGATGCTAGGCCCGATATATCAAGGTCGAGCCTAGGTCATTGACACCAAAAAATTTTAAATTTTTTTTGGATATTTTAATAATTTTAATTTATTTTGTTCCATTCTTTTTTTATTTTTTTATGGGAAAAACCCACAAAAACCCACAAATTATGCCTACGGTGACACATTTACCTCTAACCTTTTTGACACAAAAAAATCCCAAACTATCCATGTTGTGACACATCTACCCTATGTTTCGGCTCCATCTAAAATCTCCGTTAAAATGTTGATGTGGATCCGCTGTGGTATTTTTAGTGGCAAGTGGATCTGATGTGGTGCCACATTGAAAAAAAAATAAAACTAAAAAAAGCAAAAACTTGCACTGTTCATCGCCTTCTCCAGCGCCTTGCAAACTATTGTTCATGGCGTATACATCTTCAATTAGTTGGCCAAACTCCTCGACACTTTTGCTTTGTCGCCCACTGCTATCTCGACCTCCGATGGCTCTCATCGGTGTTTGCCCGACCATCCATTAGCTTTGAAGATTGAGGTGAAACCGTCGAGCCAAATTTCGAGCTTCGGCGGCCATGGAGGCTTCGAAGCTCGACCTTCTTCTTCACTCCCTCCTTTTTCAATTTCTTCCACTCCTCATCTACTGTCTCCTCCTCTTTGAGCCTCGCTTTCTCAGCCTTCCTCATAGCCTTCTTGTCTTCTGATAAGAAGAAATCAAAAAGTGTAAGGTTTGAAGTTGCCGCCCCGCCTCAAAGCTTGGCTTGAGGATTAATACCGATGCTCAAGCTCTAGTTGATTCGGATCTAGGTATGGCGCCGCAAGCTAATCAACAAATTTGGGAAAGCGAAGGAGGAGGGAAGGAGGGCTGAGGAGGAATTTGGGCATGGGGGATGAGTCACCCTATGACTTGAAGAAACTCGTCCCGATCCTTGCTAGAAACTCCCAAGTTGAAATCTCCTCCCCGACGTCGGCGTTGACTCGTCTCATGTTTTCATCAAAGATCTCCGCAGCTGGCGCATTTTCTCTCTCACCCCAGAGCCAAAGTCGAGCGAGTACAGTCCCGATTGCGGAGAGGAAAAGTTTGAGAAGCTCGATTCACTGTGCGGGGACGAGTGTGAGGCCTATAAGGATAATGTGGACACTATTCTATCTTCGATTGTTTGGGAGTACTGCTCCGAGAAAGATCGTGGGATGAATTTGTACAAGGAGGATAATGATGAGATGTCGGAGGACGAAGGGCTCGAAAAGGCGGACTTTGAGGCCGAACACGATTGAGAGAACAACAAGGAAAGAATCAAATACCTCTTGATTTGTCTAAGAAGGTTGTCGTTGCTACCGAAACGGCCAAGGGATTGGACGATTACGGGGACGATTGCGTCCAGCCCATGCTCCTTGAAGCTACGATGTAATTTTGGATGCCATGAACACTAAACAATAGTTGTGAAGCGGTGGAGAAGACGATGAACAGTGCAAATTTTTGCTTTTTTTAGTTTTTATTTTTTTCCAATGTGACGCCACATCATATCTACTTGTCACTAAAAATGCCACGACGAATCCACGTCAGCATTTTAATAGTGATTTTAGACAGAGCTGGAACGTAGGGTAGATGTGTCACAACATGGATACTTTGGGATTTTTGGTGATTGTTTTTCCTTTTATTATTATTATTTTTCCTTCTTCCTTCAACAGTTGCCGCGCCTCAACACGGCTGGTGACTGATTACAAGCTCGGGCCGGCAAGGCTCTACCTTGCCGCCCAAGCCTTCCCCGAGGCTTGTAAGGCTCAAGCTCGCTAGATTCCAACAAGGCACAACCTTGCCCATAGCCAGCGAGGTTGGCCCTCACTTGTAGCCTATCGCCGATTGTCGCCAAGGCTCAATGAATGGTGGAGGAAGGAAAAAGAAAAGAAAAAAAAATTATCGAAAAATGAATTTTTATAAAAAGAAAAAGTACAAAAATTGTTGTCGGCGTGCCCATACTTTGTAGAACAGCCGATGTTCACATCATCAATTTTTGATCAAATAAGATTTTTACACTAAACAAGGAGAAATATATTTCAGTTTATTTTTGAGTCTTAGCCACGTACCGAAAATATAGTCATTTTCCTAGAAAATGACTTTCCGTAATAATTTTTTTCCGTGAAACTAAAGAGCCTTAAAGTGTAATGATATTTTCACAATGATATTAATTTCTTTCACACTTTAAGGTCTAGAAAGTTTTCTTTGACAGCATTTTATAACTTAATGTTGAACATACTTGTTTAAAAGTAGTGGGAAGTGTTATTAAGGATATGAAAATACCACTAGCCTCACTTAAATTGGGGTTTGTGTAAGGAGATTAATTTATCTTGTCACAAATGTAGTGGAGGAGACAGAGGAAGGTTTTTAAAAGGATGACAGAGCCATCGGACTATTGTTTGTGTAAGCATGAGAGATAATTATTGGAGTGAATGGCAAGCTAGAATTTCTTTTGGCATTATGTCAAAAGCTTGTCAGAATGGGTTGTTGAAATCTCTAATGATGAAAATGACGAGAATCATTTCTGTTTTGGTAACGTTAAGTAGTGGAAAGTTCGAGGCGGCAGATAGATTGGTTTAATGCAATAAAAACATGGTAATTTTCCTGAATTTGATGTAATTATGTCTTGGTTATTACAATTGATAATTATGTCGGATGGTTGAATCTCGTATATTTGGCCACATGGTATTCATCACATCCAGATATCGAAGTCCGTCGCCTTTCGGGCACGGACGTGCTCTATAAAATCATGCATTGAATGTGTTCGCATGTCTACCGATGTTGTTCTTTTTTCAAATGTCATGTAAATCATATTTCTTTTTCTGAAAACATAAAACTCATTCAAATTGCCACCGATAAATTTCAAAAATTGTCCTATCTATTAAATGCTAATTCACCCTTAAGCAGATGAGGGTTTTTAGGTCGTCACACTAATTTTCCCCTATTGGAACCTTTCACAACTCCTACCGGATATCGACACCAACCCAGGATATCCAGTTCGATCCGACCGTGTGTTAAATTGGCAATCAGAAAATGCCTTCGTGCAAAACAAAGCCCTTACTACATCGAGAACCGAACAACATAGTTGTTTCAATATTTTGCAAAACCAGGTCACTGAATTCAAGACTGAAGTTAGAGAGGTCAAGACTCGCCTTGATCGAGTTCATCAAAGGGTAGACTATACAACTGGACTTCAAGCCAAACTTCTCCAACATTATGAATCAAGTTTGCGAAAGATGGAGGCGGGGCTTATAAGGCCCAAACATTATCTTGATGATCGGTGGAAAGAAATCGAAAGACTCAAATAGTAAATCGAAGAGCTAAAATTCAGCAAGGAGAAACCATTTGTTTCTTTGTTTGATCCTTTGTTTGCTCCTCCGTGATAAAAACCATCCTTCAAGTAACCTGGTCCTTTTGGTACCCAATCACTTCTTTCTGATCTTTCCCAGCTTGCTCCGGTTCGAAGACATGATGTAAGAGCAATCAGAGACAGATCTTTATCTAAAAAGGCTTAAGGCCGAGGCAAAACAAGCAAAACAACCAAAATAGCTCGAATCGCCAAGCCTATCGGATTCTGATTCGGACTCTGATCAACCCGGACATCATACATCACATATGATCTCCAATCCTGTTGAGACTTTCCTCAAAAAACAAGCTAGCTTGAGCATCATCATGGGTACCGATGAACAAAAACGCCAAACTGAAACCTCTTCTGAAATTGAAGAAACCGCCACATCAACATGTATTGAAGCAGCTATTAGTGTTGGCACATCTGAACCTTAAGAGGCTCCCATCGGTTTCGTGATCGAACCAGAAGAAGTTCAAGATGAGGATATTCCGGACATCAATTATCGGGTTGCAACCCCGGGTAATAAAACTACGGGAGGTCTTACCTTTACACTTGATGTTATTCCTCATCACTAGTGGCATGGTAGACTACACGAGTTCTATGCATGGATGAATGCCAAAGCAGCTGATCCGGATGATGATCGGTTTCACATCCTTCTAGAGTTCACCGCCAAGTTCATAGGCAGTATGCTAGATTGGAGGTTAAGTTTTGCTCCAACAGATGAAAGCACCTTTCTTGCCATGGATTTTGATCATGTCATCCCCCTTTTGCTTTTGCATTTCATTGGAAGACCCAAAGTTCTCTTAGAATAAAAAAGAAAAAGTTCTTTGAACAGAAATGGTGGTCCTATGAGAGGAAAGACCTCAACAGACACTTCAAGAAATGATGAAGTTGTTCTATGCTCTCCAAGGAGATCCCGCACTTAAGCCGATTGTCATATTATGAATTCCTGCATAGATTTCTAGCATGGTGGACAAATATTTCCAAACCCGCAATCAAATAACTTTGGAAGCCCCTCTCGGAGAGATTTAGTAGGGCATCCATGCAGGCTTGGATGAATTATGTCTCCACACTAAAGCATTCAAGTAATTCATAGAAAACAAACGAATGCTCGACAAGGCTTGCGGAAGATCATGTCTCCAAATCAAATGTAGGCATAAAGATTCTTCTTGTGATTGTTCAAACAAGAAGGAAAAAACATTTCAAGAAATACTCCATCTACCAGAAAAAGAAAGGCAAATGAAAGTTTCTTCGGAAGAATAAGTGGCACAATATCAACAAGCGAGATGGTAAGTGAAAAAAGAATGACTAATGTTTTATCTACGGAGGTAAAGGATATTTTGCAAAAAAATTATTCTCAAGCAAAGGAAAGAACTATGAATTTTGTGAACTCCATTCAACATAAGACATGAATCTCCATTGAGGATGATTATCTTGAATCAATCTTCTCCCTTGAAGATGAACCTTCTAAAAAGACTATTTGTGCCATTCAAAACTTTTTAGAAACTAGTGAAGATGAAAGACTCCGACCCCGCAAATAATGGTATGTTCTGTTTTGAGCATGTGTCATCTCAGCAATCCTCATCTTCTTTCCATTCCATTTAAATGACCAAAGGGAAATCTCTCTTTCAAGCCATACATTCCCCTCCAACTCTTTTCCATCTAGATATGATAAGCCTATTTCCCTTATTGCACTCATAGATCCTTGTACGGACTCCTCTATCCTTGATCCTAAACTTCTCCCTTAAGAATCTTGGGAACCTCATATCCGGTATTTCACTTATGCAACAGGGAACACTAAGGCTGTTAAAAAGGCTCGCGCCGGCCCGACACGACCTGGGCCGGACCTTGGTACTGTTTCAATATGGGCCGGTACCATTGGAGCCCGGAAAATAAAAGCCTTGGCCTCCGGGAATGAAAAGAAGACAGGCTAATTGAAGACTCAAATGACCCATGCCCAACTCTACTACCGCCCAATGTGCTCATCATCTTCTTCACCGCGACGAAAAGTAGAAAATCTCGACATAGAGCAAGGTGATGCTTCAAAGGTGGAGTCTTTGTCCTCCGAAATGACACTGTCAATCTCAGCTTCATCTTTGAGGTCCTCTTCGGCTGGTCGGAGCTCAAAGAGGTGAGTGTTTGTTGACACCTGATTTTTAATTAGTAGTTTTCAATAGACTTTTAAAAAATTCATAGAAAATTCATAAAAAATCAAAAATATTGTAAAATCAACTTTGGTAACCTTGGCCAAGCCTAGGGAACCGTTTTTGAATAAAAAATAATTTTTCATATTTTTTGGAATTTTTAATATTTTTTGGAATTTTTAATATTTTTTGAAAATAGAAAAGCACTTGAAAATTTAAAAAAAAAATAGCATTTAAGGTCAGAAAAATATACAAAAATATTCAATATTTTTATTTTTATTCCCTTTTCATTTTGACCTCTCAAAAGTTCAAAAATCTAGTTCAATTCTAAGTGTTCTTTCATTACACATAGAGTTGAGTTAGCCCAAAAAATAACAATTTGAGTAATTTATTTTGTAATCTTTGCATTTTTTGAGTCATGACATTCAATTCTAACATCCTGCGTTTCAATTAAGTCCAATTATTTGATTAATTGCACGAATTGCATGGATTGGGCATATTTGCACAGTTTTCTTTCAAAAAGGTCCTTGGGTTTCAATTGAATTAAAATTAACTAAAAATCGGGGACTCCAATGCCCTAATAGGACCACCACCCCTTGTTTTTCAACCTTCTAAATCGATTGGTGGGGACGGTTTGGCTCGATTTGGCCATTTAGAGTTTCAATTTGGCGATTCCAATTTCCAGGTTAAGGTATAAATTTTGGGTTTTTCTATAATTCATTGCAACTTTCTGAGGAAAACCACATTTTCTAATAGAATTCATGCCCTTGAGTCCAATTTTGTAGTTTAATGTGAAAAATGCTCAAGTTTATGGGGGTCAATTTGGTCATTTTCAATCGATCGGGTCCGCCGTGTCAGACCGCATCCGACCCAGCATCCTAAACGAGCTCCTTCTTCCCCATTTGGTTTCTCGCGCAAGTTTACGGGCCGAAGCTCGATCACAAAATTGAAGGACCATTCACCAATAATCAAAGGAGTTTAGGTGTGCATTTTGTTCGTAACATCTGTCTTCTCCGATTGAGCTAAGTTCGATGGCCCGGGTCCATCGAAACCGCAACGACGAGGTAGATTTGTGCAATGGCCACATTCGAATGAAATGCGGACCAAATTCATGCCAAATTCGCACCAAATTGAGCACAATGGTGATCAAACCGAATGGCCATTTGTTCCCGTCGATGGCCAGATTCTAGTAACCATTTTGCACGTGCCGATCATATGAATTCCAGGTCGGCGAATGCCCTCTTGCGCCAAATTTTTTTCAAATCCTAACTATAAAAGCCTCACGTGTTTTTTTATCGTGGGGGAGCTCATTCTGTTCACGAAACTTCAACAAACAAAGAGAGAGAGAGAGAGAGAGAGAGAGAGAGAGAGAGACTATCGTGAGCTCGCATGATCGCCATTGAAGCCGAACCCGTCGAGACTTCGCTAGACCATCTTCGGCGAAACCGAAGCTCGCCGCCCGTCATTCTAGCATCCCTAATTCCAAGGAAGCTACTGCACCATCCCGATCGAGCCGTGATCTCGGAAAAGGTACGATCAAGCTTTGCATAGTCGAGGCATGCTCACATGGCATCTCAACTTGTAGTTGATTATTTTGCATAAAATTAGTCACAAATTACTCCTTATGCTCTGTTGATCACATACATGTCATTTTTGTACTTCCTCCATCGGCTCAGATTTATTTCTTTTGAGTCTTTCTTCATGAGCATGTAAAGATCCCATAAGTTCATCGATTGTCTTGGTATCTAGGGGTGAGCGGTTCCGGGTTCCACCTGGAACCCGGAACCTACCCTTTGGACCAAGTTTCTCATTTTTTGGAACTTGGAACCTACCCATCATACCTTGAAACCCGGAACCTACCCCGTCATAGGTTCTAGGGTCGATTTCGAGCTATCCGAGAACCTATCAATTTCTTTTATTTTCTTTTATTTTTTCATTTTTAGTTAAGAAAAATGAGAGTGAATGCTACAACATCTAAGAGAAAGTAGAGGTGTGTAATTTTAGGCTCAGTACGGGTTACATTTAGAACCCGAAACTAATCCATTAGAACACATTTATCATTCTTTGAAACCCGAAACCTAAAAAAAATTTTGGCTACAAATTATACACTCATCATCGGATGCCATAGAACATTGTATGATCGTGCAAAAATATATACCAAGAAAAATATAAAAATTTATTTCGGAATCTATGGTCTAGGTTCCGGGTTCCAAGTTATAGGTAGTGGAACCTAGAACCTACCCGTTGGAACAGGTTCCTCAATTTTTGGAACCTGGAACCTACCCCGTGTACCTTGGAACTTGGAACCAAAGCGAATCCTATAGATTCCGATTCTAGGTTCTCGGTTCTACCCTGGAACCATGCTCACCCCTAATGTTATTGAGATCTTTAGACTCCTCGATAGCAACAACGATATGGTCAAATTTCTTATCCAAAGACCTGCATAATTTTTTCAACAACATGACTATCGAGAACGTCTTCACCATTCCTTTTCATCTAATTCACAATCACTAAAACTCTTGTGAAATAATCAGAAATTGACTCAGATTCTTTCATACGGATTACCTCGAACTCACGTCTCAAAGTTTGAAGGGGAATCTTCTTCACTTTCTTTACACCTTGGTGCGTGGTTTGAAGGATCTCCCATGCCTCCTTAGATGTAGTAGCATTCGAAACTTTCTTGAACATCGAATCATCTAAAGCTTGATAGATGATCGATAACGTGAGTTGATCTTTCATTTGAGTCTTCTCCAAAGTATTCCTCTGAGTCCGATTCAACATGACTTCTTTATCTAGCTCATCATAGCCGGTATTGACAAGATCCCATACACCATGGGCACCAAGTATGGCTTTCATTCTAGAAGCCCAGTTACCATAGTTTCTTTGGTGAAGCTTGGATATTGAAAAGGAAGGCGATTGCTTGTTGAGGCCATGATCATGAACCGTTAGCTCTGATACCAATTTGTTGAAAATCAGAGTCATAACGGAAGATAATTTGGGTGAAGGTGGGAATAATTTTGAAGATGAACTCTCACAACTCAAAATATTCAAAGAGGAGATGTTTGGGCTATGAACTATATTTATCGTAATCCACCACATTTGAAATGATTACATGACAAGCCTTTATATAGGCATTGTTGATACCTAAATTTTGATCTTCACAAATTCATTTATTTAAGCATAAAATGAAGATTAGACATAATTCTCACAAAAAATAATTCCTCATGCATTGCATATGTATTTTCTGTCGGTCATGTCATTACATTTAAAGTCAGAGGTGGGTCAATTGAGCTTAATTCGACAAGCGGCTGGACTAGCCTCATTTTGAAGTTTTTAACCAGTACAAAGGGGTGTGCCGAATTTCCATAAGTCATATTGGACCGAGTTTCATGCCAATTTTAGTCCATTTGAGATTAATTATTTACTTAGGGCTTGTAGTTAAACCCATTATTCAGAATAAGCCTTAATTGAGCCCGAAAATTTGAGTTGAGCCCATAATTAAGCATGTAAATTTCAGTTAAGGCATGGTAGGGGCTGTTGAAATTCCTATGAGGGTATGCACTTGATTTTAATTCAAATTCAGCCCATTTGAGCTCTTATAATTGTAAAAGACCTTTAGTTAATTACCCATTTGAATAGTTAAGGTCCAATTAGGTCCGAAATCACAAAAAAAGCCCACATGACATGGAGAATTCATCCATTTCATCCTCCTCATTCATTTAGCCAAAAATTGATAGTGTCCTAGGGGATTAGGACTCTTCTAAGATACGATTTAGTTAAGAGTTTCGTTAGTTGAAGGGTCTTATCTTATGAGTGTCCTAAAAAACTAAAACCCTATCATTATTCAGCAAATAACTGAGAGTTTTAGTGGAACATGGCTCTTAAAATCTAATGGCTCACAATGGATCCCGCCTTAGCTAGAACTCTTCATCCGACGGTTCTTGACAAATCCTATTCCTACTAGACCTCCGAGCTCAAGCTTTATATAAGGAATCCTCGTCTCAAGCCATAGGAATGGGGCTCTACATCATAAGTCGGCACTCTTGAGTCTCACACATACAAAAATTTTGTGAGAGAAGGAAAGAGGTGATCGGTCGAGTTCAGCCCCGCCGACCGCCTAGAGCAATTTCACGCCAATTGACCGTGCATTGTCGTTCCTGCACCGTTTGACTTGTGCCAACCACTACGATGTTTAGCACTCATCAATTTATCACCAGCCGCTAATGGTGCGGCGATCCGACCTCTAGAGCTTCCCGTCCAAGCCAGTAAAGCCGTCGTTGTACTTGCTGCTCTATTTTGCCGACTAGCCATTGCTTCACCTTTGTTCAGCCCTATTCGAGGTTGATTCGACCTTGTTTTTTGATTGAAATTAAGTTATTAACTCCCTTACTATGTGGTGTTAAGATCCCTTGAAAGTTTAGAGATTAAATTCAATCAGAAAGGCGCTTTCTTGGACGAGTTGCTTAGGTTGCGTATTGTTGGAATTCTTTGAAAAGGGTACGAGTTTTACATCTTTTGATTACAATTCATGTTTACTCACTTGATGATTTGCATATGTATTCTAATTCCATGATGAATGAACATTGGTTTGCAAGGAAAGTGGAAAATTTGATCTTTCCCCATCAATTCTATGCAAACACCGAAAATTGGACATTGTGGGTAAGAATATGATTTTTAAGTAAATTCAACTTGTTCATGAGTTGATTGAATTTTATAATCTTGAGAATTGATTAAATATACTTTGGAACCATATCTTTTCTCAAAGTAAAATTTGGGGAAAAGTACACTAGAAGTGCCATAACTTGTGTATGGCGTTTACTTGAGTGCCATAACTTTCAAAACGTTCACTTAAGTGCCATAACTTTCAAAAATCGTTTACTTGAGTACTACGTCGAAGAAAAATCGTTTACTTGAGTGCTACAGTAACTTTTTCGGCGTGTCACGTCAGCTTTCCGGCGTGCCGCGTCAGCTTTCCGGCGTCTACAGTAACTTTTTCGGCATGCTACGGTAACTTTTCCAGTATGCCACGTCGGTTTTCGGGTCGCCACGTCGGCTTTTTTGGCTGCCACGTCAACATGGCACTCAAGTGAACGATTTTTGAAAGTTATAGCATTTAAGTGAACGTTTTGAAAGTTATGGCACTCAAGATAACGCCGTACACAAGTTATGGCACTTTTAGTGTACTTTTCCCGTAAAGTTTGTTCAACAATTTTCAAGATTGAATTGAATGAATTGGAAAAGGCAGAATTTTTGGTGAAATTAGATAATTTTCGGCACCTTATGCTCTCATGGCCGAACCTCACATATGGATGAGCTTTGTTGTCTTCCTCTTAAATTATTGGACTATGTTTATCCATTGTTCGTTAGATGTTATCTCTATGCTATGGATAAATATTTGAGCTTAATTGGAGAATATCTGATTTTGATTAAATTTTGAGCTCATTGCTATTTCTAACTTGCAAATTGGTTGATTGTTTAATCCGACATATGTCTAATCTTATCTCTTATGATTTCTTCCTAAATATGTTCATTTAGAGATAAGATTTGATTGGATTGAATTGGGTGTTATCCAGATTTGTTTGGAGAATTATCTGAAATAATTTTTCCAAACCTTAAAGATAATTTTCCCAAGTCAAATTGGATCAAATTTTAGATGAGGAAAGGTGGACCTCCATCTCACAATTTCGGCCACCCCTCTCAAATTTTCGAAATTTAAAGATCAATTGACTCATTTTTATTTTATTTTTGTCGTGCTTGTTTGTTTTTTTATTGTTACAAAGTTTGCACAATTTTAAACAAACATGTCCATAATATATGCTCCCCTATGTGCCTTGTCCCGTCGGAAAATTAATTCATATGCCTTGTCCATGATCTAATGGAATGAGATGGTGATTTAGTATATAATTTTGTATTCTACTCTTTGGCAAAAGGGATGATGTCATTCTATACAATTATCCGTATACTATCCGTCTACTGGCCCGAATCTTCAAGGATGTAGCGGACAAAATCTTGCTCTAGCCTAGATCTTTGGGAATGAGAGAATTTATTGGAAAATTTTGAATATAAAGGTATATTATGGGCATTTTTGTTTGTCTTTGTTCAAACTTTTGATTGTTTTCGTTTTGTCATTATTTTTGCCGAAAAATACAAAAAAAAAAATTCATTCTTTTTGGCGCCTAATATATAGCTCCATGTCACATTTTTCATAAATCAAAACAAAATCAAAATCATTCAAATCGCATTGATCAATCAAAAACAGGATTTTTCGTGAAATTGGTATCAAAAGGGCATTAATTTTTTAATTCATGTAACCAAGTCCTCGAACTCATTTTTCTCCGGTGCGCAAAAATAAAATAATCCTCATGCTATTTTATTAAGGTTTCTAATCAACCTTCCATAAATGACTAGTGGTGACTCCGATTGAATATTTTTTCACGAGTAAACCTAAGTTGCAATTCGGTAGGACTTGGGAGGGCCCGAATTAGGTTAGTTGATTTAATTAACCTTATAATCCGTTAGCCTAATCTTAGGTCATGACATGACAGGCATTGTACAAGACTCTTCAACTACTTGACTCCTCAACCAACTCATAAATGAGGAACAACAAACCACTCAAAACATTAATCTAAACATTGTAACTCTAAAAGACTCTTGAAAACATTAAACAATAATGACTCTACATGCGTTCGTCGAATATACACAACTCGGTGAGGGCGAAGTCCATCGGTAACTTATTCATTGAATTGTCAACACCGATATCGATAATTCTTGAATAGCGTTCTTGAGGAAGAAATTTATGTTGAGCAACCCGAGGGGTTTATTGTGAAAGGCCATGAAGACAAAGTGTTGCTGCTAAAAAATCTCTATATGGGCTTGAACAAGCACCGAGAGCTTGGAACTCCATAATCGATGTTTTTTTCAAGGCGAATAGCTTGGTACAATGTCCATACAAGTATATACTCTGCTTGAAGCAAGAAAAAGGTGATGTTTTATTGGCATGTTTATATGTCGATGATCTTGTCTTTACAGGAAATAACTATACCTTGATCGATACTTTTAAAGCGTCGATGGTAAAAGAATTCGAGATGATTGATAACGGTATGATGAGTTATTTTCTCGGCATTGAAGTAAAGCAAAGTGGATATGGGATTTCCCAAAAAATATATTCAATATGAAGAATTGCACGTCGGTCAATATACGGATGGAGTGCGATGTCAAACTTTCGAAGTTCAATGAAGGTGCCGATGTTGATTCGACATATTATAGAAGCTTAATTGGAAGCTTGAGGTATTTGACCTGTACTAGACCATATATTATGTACATTGTAAGTCGATACATGGAGAAACCAAAGGCATCTCATCTTAAAGCAACAAAAAGGATACTTTGGTATATCAAAGGTATTATCTCTCTTGGCTTACATTATTATCAGTTTAAGTCATTTTAGCTTAGAGGTTATTCAGATAGTGATTATAGTGGAGATGTCGATGATCGAAAAAGCACTACGGGCTTTGTATTTTTTCCGGGTGAAACTGCTTTTACGTGGTCATCAAAGAAGCAACCTAATGTTACTCTATCGACATGCAAAGCTGAATATGTGGCTATATCGTCATGCAATATGGCTGAGAAAACTACTCAAAGAAATCCATATGGAGTAGAAGAATGCGATGGAGATTTGCGTCGATAATGTTTCAGCCATTGCTTTGGCAAAAAATCCAATTTTTCATGAATGGAGCAAGCATATTGATGGTCGGTATCATTTTATTCGAAAATAAGTCGGAGACAAAGAAATCGAAGTAATGCACTTGAAGATATGAGATCAAGTTGCCGATATTTTTACGAAACCTCTCAAGATCGATGTCTTTCGGAAATTCAGAAGTCTACTTGGAATGATCAATGGAAGAGAATTTGGTTTAAGGGAGAGTGTTGGAAATTAAACCAAATTCATGAGACTTACCGATTTTCAAGAATTACTGATATCGGTGTTGACAATTTAATGAATAAGTTACTAATGGACTTCACGCTCGCCGAGTTGTGTACATTTGATGAACGCTTGTACTGTCATTATTGTTTTAATGTTTTCAAGAGTCTTTTAGAGTTACAATGTTTAGATTAATGTTTTGAGTGGTTTGTTGTTCTTCATTTGTGAGTTGGTTGAGAAGTTGTGTAGTTGAAGAGTCTTGTAGAATGCCTATATAAATGCTTGGCCTGTAATCATTTCAAGTGTGGTGGATTTCGGTAAATACAGCACATAGCCCAAATATCTCCTCTCTGAATATTTTGAGTTGTGAGAGTTCATCTTCGAAATTATCCTCACCTTCACCCAAACTATCTTTCGCTATGACTCTAATTTTCAACAAACAGCTCATACTCTCAAGCCTATAAGAAAGGCCCTTCATGGTGCTTTCGAAAGGTAGGGGGAGGGGAATTCGGAATAAAGGGGTGGAGGCGGCCATTCTTTCGAGAGATAAAAGTGATATATATTTATATATATATATATATATAGAGAGAGAGAGAGAGAGAGAGAGAGAGAGAAAAGGGTCTAACACGAGAGAGGGGGGACCAAGGGAATTCACAGATTTTGCTAAAAAAAATTGGAAAGAATCATGTGAGAAGTTTGAGAGGATGAGAGAAAAGAGTCCTAGGCAGTCCTTTCTTGGCGAGTGCTGATTTGTTGCTTGGCCTCTCCTCTTTCGTAGAGTCTCTTGGCGAACCATCAAGGCAACAACTTGGTGTTCCTTTGTCCCGCATCACAAGCCAACCGTCGTTGAATGAAGATCCCTGGGTTGTTGATTTCCACATCATTGGTGGACCTCCAATAACGAGTTGCTAGCTCCGAGTGAGTCAATGCCGATTAGCTTTCGTACAAACCGTGGGAGCTCATTCGAAGACCGGTCTAATTCGGAAGTCACGAGTCCGTAGCCGATCAGTCTGAAAGATTAAGCTTCATATTCAAGTTTTGGTGCAAGTTCGATTAGCAAAGTTGATATTCGATTCGAGGTAGAATTCTCATCTCATTGAATATTTGTTTGTTTGATTCATATACTTTGCTGAGCGTCTCGTACTTTTTGGATATGTCGTTGAACACTTGAGTATGGATTGTTCACTTACGTGATAAAAAAAAGGGAGTTTTTAAATAAAATCTTTTGAATCCATTCCAATTTTTTTTAAAAGATGTAGATGTAGGGTACAAAGATTTTCTTAAAAATTTTGGGAATTAATGCAAATTAAATCCAAAGACTTTTAAGTTAATCTTGAACCAATTTACCCTCATTTTCCATTAATTTTGAAAATTACCCAAAAAAATAAAAAATTCATAAAAAGAAAACCCCAAAAAATTGCACTTTGAACATCAAGTCAGAATTCATCAAAATTGCCAAATTGAAAATTTTTCATGAAATTGGTACCAAAAAAGGCATTAATTTAAAAAAATTAATGTAAATAATTCCCTGAACTTAAAATCTCTAGTTCATAGAAATAAAATAGTTTTCTCCCAGTGTTTTATTTAAGCTTCTAATCAACCTGCCCAAAATGATTAGTGGTGGCTCCCAAAAATTAAAATCTTTTGCCTAATGATCACTTGAACCATAAGTCACGATTTGGTAGAACTTGGGAGAGTTCGAGCTAAGTTAATTAATCTGATTAATTTCGTAATCCTTTAACCTAAAATTGGAAATCACGATTTTTAGGTCGAGATAGCTTAGCGACTCCGCTGGGGATAAACTTCAAATTTTCAAAAATTTCAAAGACGGCTTAAGCCGAAATTTCATGAAAAAAATCATTTGGTTTGGCAATCTTGGTTGAATTCCTTAATGTTAAATGGTTTTGCAGAACGAGAATTATAAGTGGAGAAGTTTATGGCTAACCCTTTGTTTTACGGGCTTGGTGAATGGGAGTTTTTGTTTTAATTTTTGAACTACTAGAGCAGTGATTGATTTAAAATGTCGTGCATGCTCTTAACGTAATCGCACCGTAGCGCCCCCGACTTGACCCTCATACTCATGATAGGAGGCGTAAGCTCCTTTAAGTTTCTCTATCTCTTGAATCCCTCTAAGAGCACTACGGCTTTAGGATATTTATAAACCGAAACCATATGAGGATCGTAAAGTTGCGATGTTGCGTGGGAGGACATATGGTGTCCAGGTACACCATCCTCATGAACGACCCTTATTAATTTCAAACTTCTTGTTGTATTACACGCGGAAGTGATTGTATTTTAAATTATTCATTAAGCGAGGAAATTAGAGAAGACAATAATTCATTTCATTGTATAACATTTACATAGCCTTTAGAAGCCTTTCTTTTACACATACATCATAGGTTTGGGAAACCACTTCGGTATTGTGAGTTGCCCTCAAAAGTTGTACTTGACTTCCAAAAGCTCCTTCTTGTAGACCGTTCGCCTAAGGTTTTCGCCATCCATCTTCATGCTATACTTTGCTTTTCAATCTACATGTGTTAACCCTCGTCCACCCATATAGTAGTCACACAGCGTCTACGAAATACTTCTTATTCCACAGCCACGACATCAACACAAGAGACTTCTATGAACATAATAATGCCAAAATAACTAGGGGGACTAACCATAACCTACAAATCTGAAAAGATAAGGAGTGAGATATGACAATCCCAGTAAATGTATATCTAAACCAAACATAGGAAGCAAGCTAAAGGTACAACTCATAATGCGAGCAATCATATCATATACGAATCATTTCCGATTCCTTTCTATATATGCATAACATCTCCACTTTTCATATCATATTGTGCACCTTTTAAGGCGCTCTCACCCTTGCAGATGATGGGTGTATACATATCTTATCATATCATGTTATGTGGGTCTACCCTTTTCATATATGCGCGAGGCCCTCTCATTCTTGCGAATGAGGCATATAACATATTGTATCAAATCATGGAATCTCATCACCAAAGGTAGCAAGGCCAAGGAGAGTATGCATCACATGTAACTTTTCAAGCAATCATTCGAATAGCTAAAGCTTTATGCCCTAGATAAGGGCTAGACATCACTTACCATATATAGATGAATGTAGGAAATAAAAGGAACAACCGATTGTCTTGTGCGTATTATGGCAATCCTGGAGGTGGTTCGGTGATGGTGGCTTGACGGGACAAAGTGACCGAGAAACATGAGAGGGAGAGAGAGGGAGAGAGAGAGATGGCGTGTTGAGAGAGAGAGAGAGAGAGGAGAGATGTGACATCCTCAAATTTGACCGTATTCGGGATGTAATGAAATGATTTATTTTAATCGATGCACTATTAGTAATACTCGCTCCGAATTGATCACTCACGAGAGGCTAACCAAAAGGGAAAGGCTATTAAGGATATAGATACGCTTAATCTGAGGACTCAACTATGGATTGACAATTCGACTATAAGGATTAACGAGGGACAATTTTGAGCCATTAAGGAGCGATCAAGGAATGACTATAGAACGTTTCGACAATAGTATATAATCGGATCGTGGGTGATTCCGCCCGACCATTGTATGGATTGTGAACGATCTTAAACCAATTCCTAATGATCGAGTAAATTGGAACTAGTGATTGACCCCTCATAGTTACATGACAACCGAAGTCATCCATGGTTCGAGATAGCTTAAATGTAGATTTATATCAAATCAACTACGGGTCAAATACGCGTAACTCCTAGAAGCTATCCGTTAGTTAGAGATGAACTATAGTTGCAATCGATCAATTTTGGCCATGGATTAGAATCCGAATGTAGATTTCAAATCTTCGAGGATCTCATGACTAAATTATTGGACGTCGCCTCATTGAACTATCAATTTATCGGTTTTCTCAAGACTCTTGAATTAGGGATCAATGGGTCGAGATTTGGAGACTACGAGGAAGCGAGCCAGATGAGGACACATTGGGCTTCAAGCCCAATGTGGTTCGGCCATTTTGGCCCAAAAGCAACTTGAGTGGGCCTAGTAAAGCCCACTATACTCCATTAAGCATTCTAAAGCCCGTTAAGCCATTTTGAAGCCCAAATTTTATTCATTTGAGCCCCATTTCAATTTATACGAATTCGTACAAAATACTAGCTCAAATACGCATATAGTACTTCATACTATACTTTGTGAAATTACCAAATTGCTCTTACTTTATGAAAAGACCAAATTGCCCTTCTTAGGTTATTAGCAAGAAACAAGAAGCATTAATTGGTTGAAGACTTTTGTGGCATGACATTGATGAGGGGAAATTCATCTTCATCATCTTGCAAGAAGCCCTCTTGTTATCTCTCTCTCTCTCTCTCTCTCTCTCTCTCTCTCTCTCTCCCTCTCTTTTTTTTTTTTTTCATTCGGCCACCGTCCCTCTCCCTTTTACTGTTCATGACTGGCCCCAAAAACCAGCTCATATCAACCCCTTTTAGCTGGTTTTTGCCGGCCAAAAAATCCCCAAGGGTCGCCGTGAGCTCCCATTACCGTACGTGCTTCATTTAAGCCATTTCCATGCCGAATCGAGCTTCATTGAGCCAAAAAAAGCCCCCTCCAGTTCTGTTTGCTGCTGGTCGGCTGTCCTAGGTGGTTCCATGTTGATTTCGGACCAAGTCTCGCATAGCCCTTGCCACCGCCAATGCGCCGGTGTTCTCGGTTTTGCAATCGGGTGAGTTATCGCCCTAATCCCTTGATTAGTATATTAAACTTGATTAGGTTGTGTTTAGATTAGTCTAAATGTGCTTAGTACTAATCTAATTAACCATGGTTGGATTAATTAATCATAGTTGGGTTAGTTAACCATGGTTGAGCTAGTTAACCTTAATTAGGTTAGTTAACCATAGTTACTTTTGTTAACCATGGTTGATAAGCTATCTTGATAAGTGATAAGTGATAAGTGATAAGTCGACTTGATAAGTTATCAAAAATGTTATAAGCTATCGCCTATTTTACAATAACCTATCGCATATTTTTATGATAGGCTATCAAATTCTACGATAAGCTATCGGTATTTTGATAATTAATTATTATTTTCTAATTAAGTAAATTAATTTTTAGCAATTAGATATTCTATTTATTAATATGCTCTAGTAAAATATTTAGTATTATGTTATGAAGTAGCCAATGGGAATAACCTTATAAATTGGCTTTTCTAATAAATTATTTGGCAATGTACAAAGATGGTGATTGAATTACGTGTATTTAGTCACGTGCAATTTATTTACTAAGTATTTGGTCATGTACAATTTATTTATTTAGTATTTAGTCACGTACAATTTATTTACTAAGCATTTAGTCAGGCGCAATTTATTTATTCAATATTCGATCACGTGCAATTTATTTACTAAGTATGTGGTCACGTGCAATTTATTTACTGCATACATGACATGAGAGTTGTGTTAATATGTGAATACCTGAATAAGTTGGAAGACCCCCATAGGAAGATGGGCATGCCCTCAATCAGCCGTAATTGATCGAAAGTATAAATGCTTGAATGAGTCGGAAGATCCCCATAAGAAGACGGGCGTGCCCTCGATCGGCCGTAATTGATCAAAAGGATATATTCCCGGAAAAGCCAAAAGACCCCCGTAAAAAAATGGGCGTGCACTCGATCGGTTGTAATTGATCAACTAGATAAATTCTCGCGGAAGACCCCCGTAGAAACACGGGCGTGCCCTTGATCGGCCGTAATTGATCAAATGAATAGATGTCGGCAGAACCGAAAAACCTCCGTGTGAGAATGGACGTGCCATGAGTGGCCGTAATGATGAGAGTATGCTTGAGCACATTGTACACGAGAAAGTGGCATATGTACTGATTATGCATTTATTTATTGCAATGTGTTGCTTACGGTAAGTTGTAACGTGCAAGGTGCGTACCAAGGCAAGAAAAGTTGCATATGATCATATGGTAGCATACTCACATATTTATACTGTGTTGCATTGTCGGTTCTAAATGCATCCAAGCTGAGTTGACCTCCTAACCGAGGCTTAGGTCGTTAACTCGCCGAGATTTATCTCATTGTTGTTGTTCTAAACATTTTCAAACCCCCGAGCATGAATCGTCCCCCTTTGCTTACTCGTTTTGGGTTACCCATGGACATGGGTACTATAGTAGTAGAATATCCAGTAGGACCGGAAAAGTTATATCTAAAGCACATGACTACTGTTTGGGTTGATTAGGGATACGAGATGTGGCAATTGCACGAATTCCCGACATGGTTCCTTAAGGATGGGCTTGAGCCGTATGGCCCAATCGGAGGTTTTGATGGACTTCCACCCCCTGGTGGTGGCGTCGGAGAGGAGGTTTGGAACCCCTTGAACTTTGACCCTCCTAATGGAGAGATTACGGATCCGGACACTAGTCTAGATGAGGTAGAAGAGGACGAGTCTGATCTAGAGCCTCCCGTGGGCTATGACCAGATGTGGTGACAAGCTCTGTATGCTTATCTTTTTATGGCTAGCATAGTATAGAGAAGTTTGGTGAACCCATCCACCTGTCCCTTTTTGAGTATGTGGTTAGTAGGGAGTGGCCTCGCGATAGGCTTGTAAGTATTATAGTCCTCCAAGGATTAACAGTAAATAAATAAAAAGTACTTTTGATATCTGTTGTTTGAGATTTTCCTTCCGGCTATCCCTACCCTTGTATTTGTCTGGGAAAGTAAATCGCTTCCATGTGTGTTTAATTGAAAGAAAATTTTAATTGAGTCGGTGGCGCGTCCCGCGAGGTCACAGTACTACGACTAAGGATGGGATGTTAGCGTTCCGATGGGTACAGGGTGTGACAAGAGAGAGATAGCTGAAAATTAGGGAAAAAGAATGGCCTAAAGCTGCTTTTATAGTGCCAATTTTCTATTTATTTTATTGTTACTTGTTGCCCAAGATAAGCTAAAGTGTCCTGCTTTTGTCTTTTTCTATCAATTATTGGCCTCTCATATAATGTCAAGAGCTAGTGTTATTTTGCCAGATTGACATTCGAAAGTTTTCTATTAGGACACTTGTCTTACTCCTAGCTTAGTTGATTTTCTATTTTGATTAATCCAATAATTATCTTTCCATATGTCTTGCTCTCCAAGTTTCATTTAAATTGTCACATGTTTCTAAACTTTGGCTTGCTCCCCAAGTTTTTCTATTTCTAAAAGTCTTGACTTGCTCCTCAAGTTCTCTTACGTGTCATTATTTTTAATATGCCACTTAAGGCCATTTAGCCTCTAGAAGCCTCCTCCTAGTTCATGCCTACTCTAGTGTATTTTATATCATTTTTATTTTTTATTTAACCCTATTAATTATAGCAATATTAATTTCTTTTGTCTTTTCTAAATGAATTATTGCATAGAATACTCCAAATATGTCATTTAATATTGCCGCATGGCTAGTCTAAAGTATTCTAATATCCTAGGTTACTTTTTCTAATGCAATTTTTGTCTTGTTATGCTCGACTTGTTCTCCAAGCCAAAATTACATTATATCTCTATTTTATTTTATTTTATTATTTTTTGACTTGTTTCCCAAGTCAGATTTGTCTTCCGCTCTTTTTATGTGTCGCTTTCTTATTCTGACTTGTTCCCCAAGCCAATTTCGTCTTTATTTACTAGCTTGTTCTCCAAGCCAATCTTTTTCTTATTCTGACTTGTTCCCAAGTCGGATTTGTCTTCTCCTCTTTTCATCTGTCACTTTCTTATTCTGACTTGTTCCCCAAGCCAATTTCGTCTTTATTTACTAGCTTGTTCTCCAAGCCAATCTTTTTCTATTCCAATTTTGTCTTTATGTGCCAACTTGTTCTTCAAGCAAATCTTTTACGTTTATTTCCTTAAAAATTGAGAATATTCTAGATGCCATGTGTCTTATTCTTATATAATCCATTTATCTATTCTATAATCTTATAATATTTAGCTCTTAATGACATGTTTCTATAGTATAATATTTCATTTCTTTTCTCTATACTTTACACACTTACTATATATAAAAGGAATATTTCTTTTATGTCATTTTACATTTAAAATAGAAATTTAACCCATAAATTCAAGTTATCCTTAGTGTCGCCCAATCGAGAGTGTTCTAGGTTCCTATTTCTATTCTATAGATGCCAAGCATAACTAATGCTAATGGCAATTTGGGCATTCTATTTAAATGGGTAAGGTCATCTAACATTTGACCTCTTATTCTTTACTCTAAGACTTTAGAGGTGCATTTTACCAAGCTTTCAAGATATCTATGCAATTTTCTAATTTAGGCGCCTAACAAGGTAAAGGCCGGACTATCTGTTTTGCTAATAAAATTGGGTTACGTGTAGGCATGTCCAGAGACATCGCCCAATGTATGGTTTGACATGCTCCAGTACATGTTTGGTTGCTTATCGAGTCGAGGGCTACCTAAATTTATCTCGGTTTAGTATTGGAATCACCCGTTCCTAAATCGATGACATAATCGAACACTATCGAGCTCACCTCTCATGACCAATTCAAATTGATGCAAGATTGGTTCGTCTCGATCTGTAGTCCTCCAGAAGCACATCATGCGATCTAGGATGGCCAATCCTTGACTGGTACGGGGTTCTGATACAAATAAACCTTCGTTGACTCCGTGGCTAGTTTAGTTGTCGACCATTGTCACCTTGTAAATCGCTCCATGGATCAATCCTTAGTTGACTTCGTGGCGATCCTATGGTCATTTCATAGCCGGGCGAGGTTGATCACAATCGATCCACACTTGATTTAGGTCGCCACACAGTCGACTCTTAATCAATAGTATTGCCGATTAACATACTAAGCCACGATCCTTATCGAAGGCGATCCCTATAATTTTGGTGGCTTATCTCAACTCTTGGCTATTAATTGTAAACAATCCGAACCCTAAGTTTGAACCGACCCTAAGTTTTGGGGTGTCACAACTCTCTTCCCTTATATAATTTTATCCTCGAAATTTAAAACATACCTAGTGGTTGGAATAAGGGTGGATACCGGCTTCTAATCAATTCTTCACTCTCCCATGTTGCTTCTTCTATCCCGTGATACTGCCATAGGACCTTGACTAGAGAAATCGTCTTGGTTGATATGACTTGTTCTTTTCTGTCTATAATCCGCACAGGCTTTTCAACATATGATGTCTTTTCATTTACTTATGTCATCTCGTAATCGAGAACATGTGTGGGATCGGGTTCATATTTTCTCAACATCTAGACGTGAACACGTCATGGATGTTAACAAGTCGTGGCGGTTAGGTCAATCTATATGCAAGTTCCCCGATTCTCTCTAGTATCTTGGAAGGTTCTACGTACCTTAGACTTAATTTTTCTTTTCTTCCCCAAATGGGGTACGCCTTTCATAGGCGATACTTTTAAGAACACGAAATCGCCAACTTGAAACTCTAACGGTTTCCTTCGTCTATCGGCGTAACTTTTCTATCTTTTCTGTGCTATACGAAGGCAATTTCTTATAGTTTGTAGATTCTCTATAGTCATCTGTATTATCTTTGAGCCTGTAAGCTTTCTTTCCCTTATTTCATCCCAACAAGCTGGTGTTCTATAAGCTTTACTATATAATGCCTCAAATGAAGCCATCCTAATACTTTGTTTTGTAACTATTATTATAAGCAAATTTTGCTAAGTGCAGAGGTTCATCTCAACTCCCTTTGAAGTCAATAGCACAAGCTCGTAACATATGCTCTAACGTTTGTATAGTTCTTTCTATCCGACCATTGCTTTAAGGATGGTAAGCTGTGCTAAATTGGAGTTTAATTCCCATAGCCGTTTGGAGGCTCCATCGGGATTTAGCGGTAAATCTGGAAATCGGGTTCCTTCCCTTCTTTGACTTTGTTCCCAGTTTTAAACAACTTTGCACTCGTCTTTTGCAATGCTTGGATTTTCTATTGTATTTCCGATTCAATTTACAAAGTAACGAATAACCCACATAACTCCCCTTCTTCAAATTTAAATTCGGAATCTTGTGCTTTAGCAAGCATATCCCATTCTTTAATCATTAATGCAGTGATATCGGACTTACAACTCAAGGCATCAGCGACTTTATTCACCTTTCCTGGACGATAAACATTGCCGCAATCATAGTTCTTGAGTAGTTCCATCCACCTTCATTGCCGCATAGTCGATTCTTTTTGGGAGAACAAGTATTTGAGACTCTAATGGTCCATATGAATTTCGAACCTTTCTCCGTATGGATATTGTGTTCATATCTTCAAGGCAAAGACAATTGTCGCTAGTTCCAAATCATGAACAGGATAGTTAAGCTCATAAGGTGTATGTTGTCTCGACGCATAGGCTATTACTTTTTCATATTGTATTAGGAAATAGCCCAGTCTCTTATGCGATGCGTTACTATAGACAACAAATCTACTTGATCCGGATGTTATCATTAGAATAGGAGCGATTGTCAACTTCGTTTGAGCTCATGAAAACCTTGCTTACACTTTTCCGTCCATTCAAACTTAACGTTCTTCCTTGTGAGCCTTGTTAAAGGAGCAGCAATAGATTAGAATTTTTCAACAAACATCCTATAACACCCTACTAGGCTAAGAAAACTACAGATTTTCGTAACCATTGTAGGCCTTGGCCAATTTACTACCGCTTCTATCTTAGTTGGGTCTACGGAAATACCTTCGCCCAAAACTACATGTCCCAAAGATACCATTTTGTCCAACCAAAGTTCACACTTACTAAACTTAGCGAAGAGTTTATTTTCTCGAAGAGTTTGTAACATCCTTCTTAGGTGTTGAGCGCACTCCTCTTTGCTCTTTGAGTATACCAATATACCATCAATAAAAAAGATAATGAACTGATCTAGAAACGGCTTGAACACTTGATTCATTAGAGCTATGAAAGCTGTAGGTGCATTTGTTATACCAAATGGCATTATCGTGAACTCATAATGCCCATATTGAGTCCTAAAAATCGTATTTGGAATATCCTCTTTCTTAATCATTAGTTGATGGTACCACGACCTTCAATCTATCTTAGATAACATCGATGCACCTTGAAGTTGATTGAACAAATCGTCGATCCTCGACAATGGATACTTATTCTTGATAGTTACATGGTTCAACCGCCGATAATCTATACATAGTCATAAAGATCCATCCTTTTTCTTTACGAACAAGACTGCTACTTCCTAAAATGAGGTACTTGGTCTAATGATACCTTTATCAAGCGGTTCTTGTAATCGCACATTTAACTCCATTAGTTTTAATTGAGCCATTTGGTAAGGAGCTTTGGAAATCAGCTCTATACCAAAGACTAATTCAATCCTAAATTAGACTTCCCTTTTTGGAGGCAATCCTGGTGAATCCTTTGGAAAAACATCGGGAAAATTCCTTGACCACGAGGATATCTTCCAGCTTAGGTTCTTCTTGCGACTTATCTCCTACGGTTGCTAAATACCCTAGACCCCATCATTAAGAAACTCTACCACTTCTATCGCCAAAATTATAAGCCCAAACATACTCCACCATTTCCAACAAACTCATATCCAGACACTCCTGGTGGATTGAGATAAATTGTCCTTTGATAACAATCCACATTGGTCCGTTGTTGGCGATGCCGATCCATTCCTATTATGACATCAAAGTCATGTATATCCAGGACTACTAAATTTATCCTTCCCTCATATTATGCTACGTCAATTCTACATGCCTCACACGACAATGAGGATATCATTTCCTTTTTAAGAGGCATCGACACACTTACGAATACATCTAATGGTCTAGCTTATATTCCAAATAGTTTCACAAAGCTTTTTACTATAAAAGAATGAGTAGCTCCAATATCGAATAACGCGGCAGCCATTAATAGGAACCGTACTTGTAACGACGGTTTTAGAGTTCTTAGCTTCCTCTTGAGTAACCGCATAGACTCGTCCTTATGCTCGCGGTCGCTGCATGTTTCCTCATTGCCCCGCCTGTTAAGGTGGTTGCCTATTCTACAACTAGGGTTGTTGCTATGGACAATCTTTCATATGATAGCCTTATTGTCCACATCGGAAGCATGCTCCACTCAATATTCGACAAGGGGCATTACCATGCAACCTTCCACAATGTTGACATACATTCATTTAATTACTACTTAACACTCTCCTCTTTTTGTTTGGGACAAAGGGTCTTTTATCCTTATACCTTTTATCATGATCCACCAAACAGGGAGGAGTACACTCTTGAATTGACTTAGCCGATGAATGCTCCATAGCTATCGTTCTATCATCTAAGCTCTTTTGTATAGCTCATTGTAGTCCTAAAGGTTTAACAGTACTACTTGATCTCAAATACTAGGTCGCAACCCTTATAGGAACCGACTAGTTTTAACAACTAGTTCCTCTTCCAACTTGGGTACATACTTAGAACACTCAACAAATTTCGCTTCGTATTGATCTATCGTCACATTATTCTGTTGCAACTACATAAACTCCACCATTTTTCTATCATGTACACTTTCCGAAAATACTTTTCAAAAAGGCTCTAACAAAGGTGCCCCATGTTACTTCAGCATCCATGGGAAATACCGTTCCTTTTGTAGCCTTCCACCAATAATTGGCATTGCCTTGTAGCTACTATTCACCCAAGGCTACACGATCGGGTTCTAAGCATTCTAAGAATACAAATATCTTTTCAAGCTCATCTGTCCATAATTGAGCTTCCTCTCGGTTTCCTATACCAGCAAATTTGGGAGGCTTTAACTTTAGGAACTATTCGATCAAACCCTATATACATCGTCCTCCATTTCCTATTCCATTTTCCAATGTCAAAGCAATTACTAAGGCATTAGCAGCTGGGTTTGCTGCTGCATCAAATCACCTATTGTTGCTAAAGCTTGCGTAATCCCATTTGGTTGGGTATCTTGGCTCGATCTTGTATGACTACTCATATTGTTCTACTCAAGTAAACTATAGTTAATGAATTCACTATCAATACTATCCAAGGCAACGGAAACACTAAACAATCGACCATAACAATGGAATCATCAACCACATGCATATAATGCTATCTTTCCTATTCAGCTGACCCATTTCCCCATCGCTCCTTATCCCTCTAGGTATTATAAACCCCGCTCTAATACCAAATAAGCAGTAGCGTCCCCAACCCGACCCTCGTACCCATGATAGGAGGCGTAATCTCCTTTAGAGTTCTTGGTCTCTTGAATCCCTCTAAGAGCGCTACTGTTTTACGCCATTTATAAACCGAAACCATATGAGGATCGTAAAGTCGCGACATTGCGGGTGAGTACATATGGTGTTCCAGGTACACCGTCCTCATGAACGACCCTTATTAATTTCAAACTTATATTACACGAGAAAGCGATTGTATTTTAAACTATTCATTAAGCAAGGAAACTAGAGAAGACATTTTTACAACATACTATAATTCATTTCATTGTAAAACATTGACATAGCCTTCAGAAGCCTTTATTTTACACATACATCATAGGTTTGGGAGACTACTTCGATGCTGTGAGTTGCCCTCAAAAGTTGTACTTGACTTCCAAAAGTTCCTTCTTGTAAACCTTTCGCCTAGGGTTTACGCCATCCATCTTCATGCTATACTTTGCTTTTCAATCTACATGTGGTAACCCTCGTTCACCCATATATTAGTCACGTAAGGTCTAAGAAATACTTCTTATCCCACAGCCATGGCATCAACACAAGAGACTTCTACGGACATAATAATACCAAAACGACAAGGGGGATTAACCATAACCTACAAATCTGAAAAAATAAGGAGTGAGATATGACAATCCCAGTAAGCAAATATCTAAACCAAACATAGGAAGCAAGCGAAAGGTACAACTCATAATGCAAACAATCATATCATATACGAATCTTTTCTGATTCCTTTTCATATATGCCTAGCATCTCCACTTTTCATATCGTATTGTGCACTTTTTAAGGCCCTCTCACCCTTACAAATGAGGCGCGTATACATATCTTATCATATCATGTTATGTGGGTCCACCCTTTTCATATATGTGCGAGGCCATCCCATTCTTGTGAATGAGGCATATAACATATCGTATCATATCATGTAATCTCATCACCAAAGGTAGCAAGGCCAAGGAGAGTATGCATCACATGTATCTTTTCAAGTAATCATTAGAATAGCTAAAGCTTTACACCCTAGATAATAGTTAGATATCACTTACCATATGTAGATGAACGTAGGAAATAAAAGGAACGATCGATTTTCTTGTGCATATTATGGCAATCCCGAAGGTGGTTCGGTCATGGCGACTTGACAGCACAAAGTGGCTGAGAAATATGAGAAGGAGAGAGGGAGATGGTGTGATTGAGAGAGAGGGAGAGGAGAGAGAGATGGCCGAAAATTAGGAAAAAAGAATGGCCTAAAGCTCTTTTTATAGTGCCAATTTTCTATTTATTTTATTGCTACTTGTTGCCCAAGATAAGCTTAGGTGTCGTGCTTTTGTCTTTTTCTATCAATTATTGGCCTCTCACATAATGTCAAGAGCTAATGTTATTTTGCCTCATTGACATTTTAGAGTCTTCTATTAGGATACTTGTCTTACTCCTAGCTTACTCCTAGCTTACTTGATTTTCTAATTTGATTAATCCAATAATTATCTTTCCTTATGTCTTGCTCCCCAGTTTCATTTAAATTGTCACATGTTTCTAAACTTTGGCTTGCTCCCCAAGTTTCATTAAATTTGTCACAAGTTTCTAAACTTTGGCTTGCTCCCCAAGTATTTTCTATTTCTAGAAGTCTTGACTTGCTCCTCAAGTTCTCTTACGTGTCATTATTTTTCATATGCCGCTTAAGGCCATTTAAAAACTAGAAGCCTTCTCCTAGTTCATGCCTACTATAGTGTATTTCATATCATTTTTATTTTTTATTTAACCCTATTAATTATAACAATATTAATTACTTTTGTCTTTTCTAAATGAATTATTGCATAGAATACTCTTGATATGTCATTTAATATTGCCGCATGGCTAGTCTAAAGTATTCTAATATCCTAGGTTACTTTTTCTAATGCAATTTTTGTCTTGTTATGCTCAACTTGTTCCCTAAGCCAAAATTACATTATATCTCTATTTTATTTTATTTTATTATTATTTTTTACTTGTTCCCCGAGTCGGATTTGTTTTATGCTCTTTTCAAGTGTCACTTTCTTATTCTGACTTATTCCCTAAGCCAATTTCGTCTTTATTTACTAGCTTGTTCTCCAAGACAATCTTTTTCTAATCCAATTTTGTCTTTATGTACCAACTTGTTCTTCAAGCAATTCTTTTACGTTTATTTCCTTAAAAATTGAGAATATTCTAGATGCCATGTGTCTTATTCTTAAATAATCCATTTAGCTATTCTATAATCTTATAATATTTAGCTCTTAATGACATATTTCTATAATTGAATATTTATTTTCTTTTCTCTAAACTTTGCACGCCTACTATATATAAAAGGATTGTTTCTTTTATCTCATTTTACATTTAAAATAAAATTTAACCCATAAATTCCAGTAATCATTGGTGTTGCCCAATCGAGAGTGTTCTAGGTTCCTATTTCTATTCTATAGATGCTAAGCATAACTTACACTAATGGGAATTTGGGCATTCTATTTAAATGGGTCAGGTCGTCTGACATTCGACGTCTTATTCTTTACTCTAAGACTTTAGAGGTGCATTTTACCAAGCTTTCAAGACATCTATGCAGTTTTCTAATTTAGGCACCTAACAATCTAATGGTCGAACTATCTATTTTGCTAATAAAATCAGGTCACATGTAGGCACGTCTAGAGGCGTCGCCCAATCTACGGTTTGACATGCTCTAGTACGTGTCTAGTTGCTTATTGAGTGGAGGGCCACCCAAATTTATCTCAATTTAGGGTTGGAATCACCCGTTTCTAAATTGATGACATAATCGAATACTATCGAGCTCATCTCTCATGACCGATTCAAATTGATGCAAGATTGGTTTGTCTCAATCCTTAGTCCTCTAGCAGCACATCATGCAATCTAGGATAGCCAATCCTTAGGGAAAAGTACACTAGAAGTGTCATAACTTGTGTACGGCGTTCACTTGAGTGCCATAACTTTCAAAACATTCACTTAAGTGTCATAACTTTAAAAAATCGTTCACTTGATTGCTACAGTAACTTTTCCAGCGTGCCATGTCGGCTTTCCGGCATGCCACGTCATCTTTCCGGCGTATACAGTAACTTTTCCGGCGTGCTATTGTAACTTTTCCGGCGTCTACAGTAACTTTTCTAGCTGCTATGTCAACATGGCACTCAAGTGAATGATTTTTAAAAGTTATGACATTTAAGTGAACGTTTTGAAAGTTATGGCACTCAAGTGAACGCCATACAAAAATTATGACACTTCTAGTGTACTTTTCCCCAATCCTTGACTAGTGTGTAACTAGTACGGGGTTTTAATACAAATAAACCTTCGTTCAATCCGTTGCTAGTTTAGTTGTCGACCATTGTTAGCTTGTAAATCGTTCCATGGATCAGTCCCTAGTCGACTTCAAGGCGATCCTATGTTCGTTTCACAGCTAGGTGAGGTTGATATCAATTGATCTACACTTGATTTGGGTCGCCACACAGTGTACTTTTAATCAATTGTATTGCCAATTAACATACTAAGCCACGATCCTTATCGAAGGTGATCCCTATTCTTTTGGTGTCTTATCTCAACTCTTGGCTATTAACCGTAAATAGTCCGAACCCTAAGTTTGAACTAACCCTAAGTTTTGGGGCATCACATGCACTACACCACATCCCAAAAGATTTAGGATGGTATTTAAGTGATTTTTTAACCTCTCGAATTCTTCAAAAATTGGCTCAAGGTTGTTCTCATGCACATAAGGCTATGATGCATGGGCCGGTTACCCTTGTCGACCCAACCAAGCCGGAGTGAATGGACCCGACTAGTCATGATTATGTAGGCGAGGCAGCAACTAGTCATGGCGATCGTGTGCGCGATTGCGACATATCATTTCGTCCGTCACTTCACTTTATCGAAGGAACTCAAATTGAATCCACAACTTATGTGCATATCTTTGTGCTTGACCTTTCTCCTTAAGAGCGGTAATTTCATGAACTCTATCTGCTATTTTCCTTACTTTATTTTGGGTCGATCCATAATTTAGGTTAATTCATTTTGGTACGTGATCTATATGCTAATGAGTCACATCAATATCCGTTTCGTGCCAATTCCGAAGCTAGAGCTCAAGAAGCTCTAGGGTCAATTGAAGCCGGATGGTTAGCAGTACATGCTCAAGCGTATTGGATTCATGTTCCCGATCCTTGACATCGATGTTCAAAGCGGGATCATGCGGACACTTGCTCATTTTTGGTGCTCGGAGACGACCACATTTGTGTTGGGAGGTAAGTTTGAGCTCACACCCACTCTAGAAGAATACTGATGTGCCATTGGAAAATCAATTGAGTTAGATATTAGTTGAACCACCCATTCGGGTAGATCCTAGGGTAGTGCTTGCTAAATTTTTTTAGTTTAACTTAAAAAGTCTTGAAGGGTAATTGTCAAGCATGCCCATTGTCGTTTCTCATTGAATGTTTTGAAAATAACTCGAACCTCATGAGATCTAGGATTTTTATCTTAGCCTTTTTCGGACTTCTCATTTTTCCATTCCATTATAATGCTATTGATCATGTGATAGCATGGACGGTAAAACAAATTTGTGAAAAAGGCTAAGATAAAAATCCTATATCTCATGAGATTGGAGTTTTTTTTCAAAATATTCAATGAAAAAAGATAATGGGCATGTTTGACAATTACCCTTCAGCACTTTTTCAGCTTCTTTTTTAGTCAAACTCAAAAATTCAACAAGCATTGCCATAGGATCTACTCTAATGGGTGGTTCAACTATATCCAACTCAATTGATTTTTCAATGGCAATACCGTATTCTTCTGGAGTGGGTATGAGCTCAAACTTACCTCATAACATAAATGTGGTCGTCTCGTGGTACAAAAAATGAGCAAGTACCTGCATGATCCCGCTCCGTACATCAATGTCAAGGATCATCAACCCGAATCCAATAAGCTTGAGGACGTACTACCGACCATCCGGCTTCAATCGACCCCATAGCTTCTTGAGCTCTAGCTTCGGAGTTGGTACGAAATGGATATCGATGTGACCCATTTGCATATAGATCACGTACCAAAATGAATTAACCTAAATCATGGACCGACCCAAAATAAAGTAAGGAAAATAGGAGATAGAGTTCATGAAATTACTGCTCTCAAGGAGAAAATGTCAATCACAAAGACATGCACATGAGTCGTGGATTCAATTTTAGTTCCTTTAGAAAAATGAAGTGACGGACGGAACGACGAGTTGCAGCTTCGCACATGTTCACCATGACTAGTCGTTGCTTCATGCACATAGTCATGACTAGTTGGGGCCCATTCACTCCGGCTTGGTTCGGTTGACAAGGTTAACGTCCATGCATCATAGCCTCACGTGCATGAGAACGACCCTTGAGCCATTTTTTGAAGAATTCAATATCCAAGTAGGATAATCTTTAGCGAAACCTTACCGCCAAGATTAAAGAGCCACTTAAATACCATCCTAAAACTATTGGGAGACCCGAGTTCGATCACAAATCGATGTGTTGTAGTGCAATTATACTAAGGGCATGCATGACATTTTAAATCAATCAACGCTCCAATAGTTCAAAAATTAAAACAAAAATTTCCATTCATCAAGCCTATAAAACAAAGGGTTAGCCATAAACTCCTTCCCTTATAACTCTCATTTTGCAAAACCATTTAACATCTAAGGGTTAAAATTCAACCAAGATTGTCAAATCAAGTGATTTTTTTAATGAAATTTCGGCCTAAGCCCTCCTTAAAATTTCAAGCTATCGCAACCTAAAAATCGGAGTTTTCCAATTTTAGGTTAATGCATTACCAGATTAACTAATTAAATTAACTAACCTAGCGTGAACTCTCCCAAGTTCTACCAAATTGTGACTTATGGTTCAAGTGATTATCTCGCAAGAGATTTTTTATTTTTCGAAACCGGCACTATTCATTTCTTAGTAGGTTGATTAGAAGCCTAAAAAAATGGCAGGAAAAAACTATTTTATTTTTGCGAACCGGAGATTTTAAGTTCGGGGACTTTGTTACAATAATTATTCAATTAGTGCCCTTTTGGTACCAGTTTTCATGAAAATGTCCGATTTGGCTATTTTAATGAATTCTAACTTGACGTTCAATGGTGCAAATGAAAGATGCAATTTTTTTTGTTTTTCTTTTTATTTATTTATTTTTTGTATTTTTTGAGTATTTTCGAAATTAAAAAGTAATGAAAATTTAAGGTGAATTGGTTCAAGATTGACTTATAATTTTCGGATTTAATTTGCATTAATTCCCAAAATTTTAAGAAAATCTTTTTACCATATGTCTACATCTCTTGAAAGTTGAGATGGATTCGAAAAAGATTTTATTCATTGAATGCAATGGATTTCTGGAAATCCTATTAGACGTGTTTTTTTTTTTTTTTTTTGGGTAAGGTAAGTATATATTGAACTTTTCAAAGTGCTAATTACAAGGAGGTAGCCGAACACAAAACCCTCACACCCAATACAACACATGTTCGTGTCCTAGAGGGTACAAAGGTGTAACGGCAACGCAAAATACAAAGGAGAGCACATACAACAGAACGACAATCAAGGCTAAAGCGAACACGGCCAAACAATGGCCAAACAAAATGAAACTAACAAAAGGATGCCAAATAGAAACACCACAAAGCAAGCACCAACAACATAGAGAAATCAGACCCTATAGAGCCATGGAGCGGTCCTCAAAAATAGCCTCAAAGATGCCCCAATTCCATTGCACCCGCTTGTTGCAAAGATTGTCTTCAATACAATGGAAAGTGAGTCCTTTATCCCTGGCCACTTTGACAAGGTGTTTGAGCACAGCCGGCACAAAAAGAGTCTTGTTTCTAAAGAGAATATCATTCCTCACCGTCCAAATCAAGTGACATAGGGTGCCTAGGGAAAACCTAGCTAAACGACGAGGAAAACAATGGCCCCTAAAATTCTGCATAGCCCAACAGATCATGTCTTGCTAAGGCCCATTTTGCCACGATAAATTGTATTTGGTAGCCCAAAGTAAGGCTAGAGAAGCCGTAGTAGGATAGTTAAAGAACAAATGATCAATGGAGTCCGGTATAATATGACAAAAGGCACAAGTACCATCGGGGATTCTTTGATAGTTTAGAAGCAAAACCTGGGTGGAGAGCCGGTTGAGCATAATAATCTAGAGGAGGAAACCGTGTCTATGGGAGATAGCGCGATCCCAATCAAACCGGTACCAAGGGGCGATCTGCCCCCTAGGTTTGAATGTCTCCTAAGCCAATGAAACCGAGAACAAACATGAGGAATCCCCTTGCCAAAGCGGTCGATCTTCTCGCTCATGAGAGAAGAGAGGAGCAGGTCCCGACCAAGTTATGAATGAGGATGACATAGCCGAAGGGCTCCATTCCGAGGATAAGAAAGACCGGACCGAAGTGTTCTGCGGTATACGCGAAGTGTATATATCCCAATTGGAGAAAAGCTTGTATAGAGGGCCTCTAGGGTGCCACGTATCAAACCGTAATGATACAGACCTTCTATTACCAATCCTCTAGAGAAAAATTAAATGAACATCCGAGCGGAGGTCCAAGATATTCTTCCAAGACCAAGAACACACAGTAGGCTTTGTGACAACCCAAAAGTTCTTGCGTGTGAGGAATGTGGAATGAACCCACTTGCACCACAACGATTCCTTGTCGGTGAATAGGGGCTAAATATGTTTGAGCGTCGCCGCCCTATTACAATCTACTAATCTTCGAATACCTAGTCCCCCCTCCTCCTTAGGTAGACAAACTTTAGCCCCACCCACACTAAGGTCGGGACCCTTGTAGAGGAATTGTCTCAAGATAAGCTCGATCCGAGATAGAACTGGCAAGGGAAGAGTAAAAATAGCAGCCCAATAAACATGGATAGCATGTAAGACCGATTTTATGAGTTGTAAATGGCTGGCAATGATAGAAATCTCCGGGACCAAGAGCGGGCTCTAGTCGTGATAGACATAACTAGGGCGTTACAATTGGCCTTACTAAGTCCGGATGCAATGACAAGAACACCAAGATATCTGAAGGGTAGAGTACCTACTTGGAAGCCGAGAAGTTGCATAATGTAGGTGCGGACTTCCTGCGAGCCCCTCGAGAGGAAAACTTCACTTTTATTAGCATTTGGTCTTAGTTCGGACCACGAAAAAAAACAAATCAAGGCCTTTCTTCAGCAGAGCAATGGAGGAGTGAGTGATTCTCCTCGACAAATAAGAGAACGTTATTGGCCAAAAAAAGATGGGATAGGTGAGTGGTCTTGCACCTCCAAAAGAACTTGAACCCCGAAGTATGAGTCCTAGCATTGAGAATACCGAAGAAGACTTCCATCACTAGAGTAAATAGGTAAGGAGAAATAGGATCCCCTTGTCTAATGCCTCTATAACTCGGGAAGAATTAGTGAAGCTCACCATTTATAGCGACAGAGAACCTAGGTGATGAAACATACACCATAACAAGCATGATGAATATCTTTGGAAAGCCAAAGGCTTGTAAGACCATCTCCAAAAATCCCAATCAACCGTATCATAGGCTTTTTGAAAATTCACTTTGATAGCACACTTGGGGAGATATGGCTCATGATGAAATCCAGCAAAAAGCTCTTGGGCTAGCATTATGTTATCACTAATTCTCCTACCCTTAACAAAAAGCCGTCTGCGGGGCGCTTATAATTAATGGCCAAACCATGGCAATCCGGTTGCCTAGGATCTTTGTAATGCACTTATAAATAGTATTGCAACAAGCTATTGGTTGAAAATCTGTCATAGCTGAAGCATTAGGAGTTTTCGGCACCAGAGTGAGGATAGTGGTGTTGCTCTCCTCAAGTAAAGAGCCCGTTTCAAAGAAATTCCTAATAGCTAAAGTGACCGATGGACCTACAATCTCCCAGGAGGCTTTAAAATGTATCAATTTCAAACAACTTGTCCTGCTTTATGAAAACATTTTTGCTTGAATAGAATATGCAAGCATGGGAAAAATTCTTAGGGAATGAGGGAATTGTGGGTTGCACCGGAACACGTGAATTGATCAAACAAGGTTGGGAGCTTAGCCCTTGAATCGAGGAGTGGCTCATCCATGACTTTGCCTCGGTACAAGGAATAATAAGTTGAGTAAAGACTCGAGATGCTCTGATTGAATGATGGCAATGAACATCATAGTGGGTCGCATGCCCCCGCAAGCGACAGTGCTTTATGTTTTAAATCGTGGTCCTACAAAATTTGAGCAACTTACTCATTTTGGATTATGGACTGGACGTAAACCTAATCTAAATCATTTGAAGGTTTAGGGATACCATGTAGAAGTACAATTATATAATCCAACTTTGAGTAAGTTGGACTCCGTAACCACTCGGTGTTATTTCGTATCTTATCCAAATCATTCGAAATGATATCAACTTTATAATCTCAATAGAGGAACATGAATTGTGGAATCACGAACAGTGAAGTTTCTAGAGCTAGATGTAGCCGAAAAAGGTGATTGCTCACGGACTATTGAGCATAACAGTACAATGGTACTTCTATGTCGTTTTCTCTATTTGTATAGACAATTGTTGAGTCCCTACACCACGCACCGAGCCTTTTGAGGTTCAGAAACCTGTTATTGAAGTAGTTCCTAATGAAGTTCCTCAAGCCTATTAGGAACAGAATGAGGTTAAAGATGCTCATTTAAGGAGATTCGTTAGGCAAAAACGATCAGCTATACTACCGGATTATATAATCTATCTAGGAGAGCAAGATTATGATATTGGCTGTGTTATTGATTCGGTAACTTATACATAAGATGTTTCTTGTTCTCAATCCAATTTATGGTTAGATGCGATGAAAGATGAGATGCATTCTATGAAATATAATGATGTTTGGGAGCTTGTTGAATGACCTAAAGGTTATAAACCTGGCTATAAATGGGTTTGTAAAACTAAGAGAGACTCCAAAGGAATGATTGAGAAATTTAAAGCCGGATTGGTAGTTGAGGGATTCACTAGAGTATACAATGAAGCAACTTTTTCTCCAACCTGTTCTAAAGACTCTTTCAAAGTGATAATGGCTTTAGTAGCTCATTTTGATAAGTTGGCATGGACTTTACTAATGTTGTTCTTGTTTTTTTTCCCTGAGTAAGAAGCTACTTGAAATAGTGCTTTCTATTGCTATTACTCTTGTTCCTAATGTCCCAAATATATCGGAACTATTCAACCAGTTCTTGTTGTAATGTGGTTTATAAGAGTATCCTAAAACAATTGCTAAATAGAATAAGGCTAGCCCTAGCCAATGTGCTTTTTGTTGAAGAAAGGAGGATCATAGATAATGTATTGCTCGTGTGCATAAAGCTATGGAGCACTCTCATAGGAAGAATAAGGGCCTATATGGCAACCGTTCTAGTTTTCGGATTCAATTCCTTGGAACAAAAAAAGATGAGAACCCTATTTGGTAACGTAAATGATTTTGATTTTGATTTTGTTCTCGAAAACAGTTTTGGAACAAAAACAAGAATAAAAAAAAGTTGGTTTTGGCAAAAAATATTCACTTTTGAGAATTACAAAAAAGAATGAAGTCCACATCTCTTACTTTTCCTTTTCAGTTCTCTCGTCAATTTTCCCTCGACCTAAAATAAAACGAGGTCTTAATTTCAAAGATAAAAATATATAAGATAAAAAATAAAAAAATTCGAAAAAATTTGGAAAATTTCTAAAAACTAAAAAAATTCAAAAAATCCCTAAAAATTGAAGAAGCTTAGATTAGGCTAGTTTGATATCATTTTCGTAAATTTGGGTCTAGATTCCTAAATTTCATAGATTTTATTCTTTTTTGAAAAATCATTAACACCTTTGCAACTAAATTCGAATAACAATTTCTCTAAGCCCTTAGGGCTTCATTAGGGTTTGATGATGTTATTTATCAATGCCATGATTTCTTGATTGCTTACTTGATTTCATTGGTTGTAATTTGCCTAGGTTTTTGTACTTCAAACTTAGTCTAGTTTTAGAAAATTTTGAAAAAAGACAAATAACTATCATGAACACTTAGCAAGTTCTCGTTCTTAAGTTTTCGATGAATTAAGATCGAGATTTGATTTCCTAGAACCAAAAACGCACACAAATGCGGGGTAGTGCAATGCATTTTCCATGCAGAAACTAGGGTGCCACCGGCATCGGTTGTTGGCTCGCTCAAAAGGGTTCGATGATACCCCCACTATAATGGCGAAAATGATGAGAATCAATATGGATTAATCTTCGATTAATTTGAAATGTAGGATAAAATTTCACAAAGTAACTACATAATTATTTGACTTAAACGACAAAAATTGGAAAGAGCAAGCATTTCTGGGAACAAGAATTTGTGCAGTTATCAAAGCGTTTCTATTTTAGGAACAGAAATTTTGGACAGTTACTAAATGCGCTCCAATTCTCTAAACCTCATTCGGGGAACGGAATCAGAAAAAGTCATTTTAATTAGAATCACTTTTTTTATTCATAATGATTATCATATAGGCTATAAGTCTCCCAAAAACGCTATAAAGGCTGATCTTATGAATGCTTTTGTTCGGTGCATTGGCTTTGCGTATTTAACATCCTAGATGCTTAATGCATGCTATATTGATAAGGCGAGATGTTTGCACATTACCTCGCCTTCTTTCTCTATTACTATTGATGGGGGATCGAAAGGTTATTTTTGTCATGTCCCGCAATCCTCCTCGAACGTACATCCACATAAGCCGTAAAATACTAACCCAGGATACCACATTACGGCATACGATAAAACATGTAACGCGCAAAATGAAGGTAACTAAAACCCCGACAAGAGAATAAGTGGACAAAAGAGTAGAACCAAATATTCACGGATATATACAATGTCGGTCAAGCGATAAACATCAGCGAGACCGGATGCAGCACCCATGAAAGAACAAAAGTAAGAACAAGAGACCTAGCCCCAAAAGAAAACCACCGGGCCTCAAAAGATCTAACAAAGCGAACTGGAATATCTAAGCTAGGCAGAAGAACTCCCAATAACCCCGCCACTCTCATCCTCGGCGGTCGTCGGTACATAATCCGGGTCTGTCTCTGCAATCTCCTCCTCTGTCTCACCGTCGGTGTCTTCCTCATCCTCCAAATCTAAGATCACCACAACATACCGGTTGTCTATTGGGGTAGGGCTCCTCTCTGATATGTTCCTAGATCCGGCCGCAGATATCTCTACGTCCGTTTCTATCTCGGGACGAGTCGGGTGGCACCACACTGGAACAACCTCCACCGGAACGTCCTCGGGTCGGAGAGGACCCCGTAGGTCGCCATCTCCCGGGCGAAGGAACCAAGACTTAAATGGATGAGGCTGCATCTGTCCCGCTCCTAAGTCTACCCAAACCTTGGTACACTTTCTAACATATACTACACCTTTACTTTTAGGAAACTCCTCAAAAGTTACCATCTTCTCCTTTGGGTCGCCTAATCTGACTAGAACCATCTTCAAAGTCGGGGTTCTAAAAAGGGAGGTCCCACAAAGGGGTGAGATTGACATCTCGGCAAGTAAATCCTAACCCTAACTAGACCACCAGTTCAAAGATAAAATAAAAGAAGGAAATGTAAAAGCATGGCATAACAAAAAATTCAACTTTAGTAACCTCACGCAATTCGTAGAACTCGGCATGAATGGCATTCAAATAGAACAATTTATCGAAATAAAGACCTAAGTAGTCGCACTAGCATCACACGAATTTCAATAACAAAATCAAGTCGCCCGCGTAAGAACGCCTCAAGCATCATATCAATTTCACTCTCATTTGCCCGCGTAAACACGCATCGGGCATTACATTTCAATTTCAATACCTTAGCCCGCGTAAAAACGCCTCGGACTTAATTATTCGTGGAACCTATGCATTCTACGCCTCGGGTCCCCTATGCCACCTCATTGGCCCAAACAATACATAACTAATCCAGTAATTCCAGTCACAAATCCCGTCGCATTGTATTACATTCCAACAATTATTACATCCGTGAACATATCTATGTTCTAGGAAGGGTAAGAATTACTCACAATTATTGTTCCAAGTGCCTAAGCCAAATGGATTCCCTCGTCCTCTAACTGGCCAGCAACAACTCAAGTCGCGCCTATAGAAATCAATTCAAAACTTAATCAAATCGAACTCCATTTGCACCCACTTTTTAACTACACCTTAATCACTATCTTAAGACATCCCACAATTAAATTCAAGACCAAAAGACTTCAATTTGGCCCTTAAACAATTCGGTTTCTCCTGTTCAGAAATAGGGCATTCCGGTTTTGTATTAATCTACCAATTTCAATCCATTTAACTATTCTAATCACTCAATCTTCACTAATTGCATTTGCCAAACCCTCATTCTACATGTTAATGAGGTCTACTAAAAATTTGGTAGCAATTCACTTCAATTTAGGACCTCCAACAATTCAGCAATCAGTAAGCATCAACCGGTTAGAAAACTACTACAGTAATGAGCTCCAATTCAGCTCTATAACTCTAATTTTTTCAACATAATATAGCAGTCTTAAATCATCCAGACCTAGTCCTACAAGTCCTTGAGACATAGCCGAAAATTTCATGCCAAACGGGGCTAAAATGAGGAAGTTATGCCACTTACCCTCAGCTGACTCAAAAACCGTCAACCGATTTTCTTTTGGCCGGCTAGAACTGTTCCGGTGACCAAATGAGGTGATTCCGGTTGGAAAAGGTTGGCAAGAGACTGAAATTTCAGGGGGTAGTCGGCTTGTGGCTATTGGTTTGCCGAGGAGTGAGCAGCAACCGTTTGAAGGAGTGATCAGAAACTGGTTCAGCTGAGGCAGTTTCTGGTTTGTCTGCAACAGTAAGGAGAAGACGAAGAAGCTGAAATTGGAGGGGAAGGGAGGCTTACAGGAGTTCTCAGCTGAAGCAAGCTTCCCTCTTTGATGTTATCCCTTAATTTCTTTAATTATTGCTTCATAAAAGTATTAGTCAATCACCCACCACCCCCATTTGACACTTGGCAAATAAATCCTCCACCACATAAATTACTTCAGCCATTATTAACCATAATTTTCTGGTAATTTCAGCTAAGATGTATTCCCAAAAGACCATATTGCCCTTCCTTGTACTTTAAACAAAAATTAATACTCTAGGGGCAAAACGGTCATTTTGCTTCCGTCGGCTGAAAATTTGATTTTTCCACCACAGGTTGCTTTCAATGAGGCGACGTCTAATCCAAAACCAAAATTTGAATTCTTCAATTCCTTTGTCCAAATTTTGAGATTTTACTTCCCGATTCATTTTCTATCAATTGTAATTCCAGTTTGTTTCAAACCGATGGCGGCTTTTGCAGCAACGTTACGCGTATCGACTCGGTGATTTTCACCACTCTTAGGCATACTCTAGTCATGGCCATTTTGGTTGTCATGTAATTGCGAGGGTTTATCACTAGTTCATAGGTTTCGATCTTCGGAAATCGATTTAGGAAAAGTTCGCAAATTATACATTGGTTAAGCGGAATCACCCGCGTACCAATCGTACAATACTAGCAATGAATTCCATAATCGTCTTTAGATCGCCCTTTCTTGGCTCTAAATATCCCCTCTGCAATTCTTATGGTCAAAATGCCAATTCTTATTTGAGTTTCCTAGGTCCACGTACCTTATCACGCGTTAGCCTTTCCCTTTTTGGTCGGTTTACTCATGATTGATCGGATCTAAGTGAAATCTAATTGAAATACATCGATAGATCATTCCTCATTCATACATCTCAAAAAGGACGGGAATTTCAGAATGTCACAATTTTCCTGGAAATAAATACCATAGATAGGGGCATTTATGTGATCTCTTGTATGTCAATAGAGTCTGTTAGCGGCGGCTTTCTCATATCATCTAAAAAGTTCTAAAGTAAAACCAACACATATATGTTTTGCTGATGATGTGCTGATTTTGACGAACGGAAGCTCTGTATTTCTAAGGGAAATTCTAAATATCTTTCTAGATTACTATGTCACGGGAGGCATAAAGTAAAACCTTGTTAGAACCGAATATGTACTTAAGGAATTTCAGCTGCTATTTGGAATGAAATGACCCCGAGGGTTAGAAGTTAGTGCTAGAGGACTCTCCTTTGCAGGAACGATTCAACTAGTCAGCTCCGTGATATATAGTATGGTTTCATACTGGTGCAATACACTTCTCTTGCCCAAGAAGTTAATCAGAAAAGCAGGAAGGCGATGCAATGCCATTTTGTCAACTGCTACTTCTACAAATGTAAAAACAAAAGGAGTCGGGGTGAAGTGGACTGACGTATTTTTTCCCATGAAAGAATGTGGACTAGGACCGAAACAAGTTCATCGATCTGGATCTTGCTTACTAGTAGCTTGAGGGAGAAACTTACTTGCTCAAGGAAAATACCTCCATCAGTTGATTCCTCTTGTATTTGGAGGAAGTTGTTGATGTTCTTGCAAGTGGTGAATGGAGTTGGCCTACTAGTCCTAATAAGAGTTCTCGGAAAGAAACTCCATCTTAAATTTATTAGTGATAGTGTCTGGAGTAAAATTAGAACTCGAACAACAACTTTATTTCTATCTTATTCGTTTTTTGCCCATCTTTACTGTGACATCCTGAATTCCGACCCACTTTTGAAGCTATGAATGAATGAAATATCTCATTTATGTATTTCAGTCTAATCTCACTCGGAGTTGATCTCTCTCGAGCGGACTAACCAAATGGGAATAGCTAGCTAGGAAAATCAAGTACGTGGACCTAAGAACTTGATCCTGGATTGACTCTTTGGCCATGAAAATTGTCGAAGGAATATTACGGACCAATATAGGCCGATCCTAGAATGATTAAGGAATGATTAGGATAATACTCTACGCTTGGATCACGGGTGATTCCGTTGGACCTCGTATGGGTTTCGAACGTCCCTAAATTATTTTCTAACAATCGTATCCATCGGGACTAGTGATTGACCCTCGCAATTGAATGACAACCAAAGTCGCCATGGCTCGAGAAATTCTTAAACGTGATATTAATCACGGGTCGATACGCGTAACTCCTAAAAGCCGCCCGTTAGTTTGAGATACATTGAAATTTCAATTGATCGAGATTGATCGCGAATCGAGCTTCGGGATTTGATGTCGGACCTTCGGGGGTTTCAATAATTAAATTTTGGATGTTTCATCATCCAGCGTACGAATTCTTCGTGGTTCACCCCAAGAGGTTCGGGAAAAATAAAATTTGGATTGGAAATGGGAAAAGACCCATTTACCCTTGGAAAATATCCAATTTTCCATTTTGGCTCAAGGGCATTTCGGTCAAATCATCCCCATGGCCGAAATTGACTAGTCAACGTAGAGGGAAATTACCATCTTGCCCTTCTTGACTTTTTAGACCAAATTATTCACCCCAAAGAAAATATCCTATACCTTTTTCTAATAAATCTTTGGTCTTCTTCTTCAAAAAATTCAAGAACACACTCTCTCTCTACCTCACTTTCTCTCTCTTGCTCATCACCTCTTGGCCGAATTCTCTCTCTCTCTCTCTCTCCCACCTCCATTGCCGAAATTTTTTCCAAGCCACCGCCGGTGTTCCCTTGAACCTCGGAGCTCAACCTTCCACCGTAAACCACCTTGGACTGCCGGATCTTGTGCGTTTTAGCTGATTGAGGGAGTCGCCGGAGCCGCCGGATTTGGGGTCAAGACTTCTCCCGTTTTCTCGCCGGAAAACTTGCTAAAATAGTGGTAAGTTGGTCCCTAACCTTAGATTAGGTATCTAGGGTGCTAATAGACTTGAGATTGAGTAGATTTGGGTGAAAATTTGGTTGTTTTTGCCCATTTTTTTGCCTTGGCCGAGAATGAAGGAGAGGAGAGAGAAAGATTGTGTTCTTGCATGAATAGTGATTTTTTCATGATTAATAATGGAGGGCTAGGATTTGATCTTGACTTTCATGTTTTAATCCAACGGTCTGTATTAAATCTTGTTTAGAAAGCTTGATCCGACGGCCGGGGTTAATTCCTGCTATATTATTGATTTATTGGATGGTGGAGATTAAATGTACGTTAGTATAGTACAATTGTATCATACGTATTAAATGCCACGTTAGTACAGTATAATTGTACGGTACATATTAATTGTTACGTTGGTATTATTTCGATCGTGTGACATAGATTAATTTTTGTAGTGACAAAAATCAATCGTGTGGCCCAATTGGCCATTGGTCTAGTGTGACCTAATCGGGTGGTCCCAATTTATTAATTCTCTAACGTGAGTGAATCACGTGGTTCCAATCGAGTATTTGCCCAGTACAATATAATCGAGTGGTTTCGATTAGGCAATTGAGGAAAATTGGAAAGATCGTGTTGTCTCGATCCGCTAATTAGGAAGATTAGCGGGATCATGAGATGAGGATTGATCGATCGGAAGGATATATGTGATCGTGTGGTATCAAATGAGTGATTGAGGAATTATTGGGATTATATGGTCTCAACGTGGAATTATTGAGAGGAAGTGTGGAATTTTAGCCCGAGGCGTTATGACGCGGACTCTGTTATTATTTTACCCCGAGGCGTTATGACGCGGGGTACGTATCTTATGAGACCATATTATAGCCTGAGGCGTTATGACGCGGGCTCTGTTATTATTTTACCCATAGGCATTAAGTGTGGGATATTAACATGAGGCATTATTACACGGGTTACAGCGACCTGGGGCGTTATTACGTGGGTCTATCCAGTTATAATATAGCATGATTCGTTAAACGCGGGCTCTGGATCAACATGGAATATTTATAATGGCCCGATATGTTATTACGCGGGTCTATCCAGTTATAATATAGCCTGATGCGTTAAACGCGGGCTCTGGACCAATGTGAAATTTTATATGATAGCCCGATGTGTTAAACGCGGGCTTTGGATCAACGTAGAATATTTATAATGGCCTGAAGCGTTATTATGCGGGTTTGTCCAGTTATAATATAGCTTGATGCGTTAAACGCGGGCCTTGGACCAACGTATTCAGGAATTTTATACGATAGCCTGAGGCGTGGGAGCAATGTGGAATATTTTATTGATAGTCCGAGGCGTAGAACGCCGATATGGGTGTAACGTAGATTATTTGTGAATGTGTGGAAATTTTCGGAGAAAGAATGGAATATTCGGGAATTTATTTGTGGAATTTTTTATTGTCGGATGATTTGTTGGAAATTGCTCGCCTAGGACGTGTCTGGAGACACTAGAGCCCTAACCTATGGTTAGGGGCTTTCTTAGCGAGATTTTATCTCACCCCGTCATGGGCTCTCATTTTTCGGACACTCCGTCTCAACAATGAATGATCCACCCAGGAGATTCGGTATTCCCCGAGATCAAGGTACCAGGAGAAGATGGGGAGGTTGTAGAGTCATCGGATGCGAAACAGCCACCCGAGCTTGACCATGATGAGTTGGAGGCGAGAGATGATATAGTACCGGATAGCGAGGACGAGGCCTAGGGTAGTTGGCCTCTTGAGCTTTTGTAGAGTATTTTCTTTTGTAAGCATAGCGGGCTTTGACCACGTAATCTTATGTTATAGGTGGTCACAGGCTTATACAGTGGCCTCCGAAGCCCTAGGTATGTATATATGTACATAAGTTTGTTTTACCGTCCCTCATCATCGTGATATTAATTGGTTTTTGTACGGGGAATTATTTTCGCTTCTGCAAGTGTTGTATTTGTTGGCCTTTGGATCCTGAAGAATCAGACACAGTCGTGACCGGGTGGGATGTCGACAGCTCGCGGGGTTCGGGTTGTGACATTTACTCTCCCTTGTCACTATTTTGAAAAATATACCTTTTTCCTAAAAATAAACATTTAAAGGTATGAATTCTTAAATTTAACAACTTAAGGAACCTATAAGAATTTATTTTCTTGTATTCGTTACCTTAAATATGTTAAGTCCATGCCCGACAAGTATTATTTGGTTTCTATTGAACCGGTCAAAAAGCTAAAAAAAAAAAAAAAAAAAACGGAAGAAGAAGAAAAATTTAGGAAAAAGGGAAAAAAATTAGTTATTGATAAAAAGAATTTTAATGTCACTTTAAATATGTTTTTTTAATAGGAAGTATTGTAGTACAATGCCTCTTTTGTTTTGTCTTATAAAATCCTTAACTACGGTAATAACCAAAAGAATTCGGTCTGCAAGTTACCTTATTATTTTGTTATTTTACTCTTTCAGTATTTTCTGTCAATATAATTTTTTTATTTTACAGTAAGGTGATACCTATCTAAGAAAGAAATTAACAATAGCTTATTGAAAGCATCTTATTAAAGGTGTAGGAAATGAAAACCGGCCACAAGAGGCACGAGAAATAGACATGGCATTGTTATAAACCTTAAGACATGAACCACATAAGCTTGAGTGTATTATGAGAAAGCTACACAACATGAGTATATTATGAATTTAAACGGATTAATTATCTAATAAATTTAAGTTAGTCATAAATAAGTTATTTATTTTATTTATTTAATATTTTAATTTCTTTGATTTTTCTTTCTTTTCTTTTTTTTTTCCTATGAAAATCGACAAGGTTCACCATTGCCAATCATGTAAGTTAAAAATTAGAAAGAAAGAAAAAAAGAATAAAAATATCAAAATTTGTTTTAAAAAATTATTAAAACTGCTCACACAATGTTTTTAGCAATATATGTACATTTTTGAAAAATATAAGAAATAGTTTTTTTCTAAAATTAATTTAATATTAAAGTACTTTAATAATATGAATAGTCCGTGTTGCATGAAAACGAGTCAAAATAAATTGGATGGGTTAACCATTGTCAACTCAACCCAACCCACCCCACCCACCCTCCCCTTGACGGCTTTAGCCATAGGCATGAAATGGCACATGAAACTACCAACACAGATACTTTGGATGGAGCCCTCTTATTCTCCACAGGAATTGAAGAGGGAATAATTCATGGGGTCTTTTTTTTTAGACACAGCACCAAAAAATGTGGCTGTCATGATCTGCAATCTAATATTGTTTAAGGAAAGGAAGGTCCTTCCTGGGGACTCCATTCCTATTTAAGATTATGGAAATTGTCCATTGAGAAGATGAAACACACATTGGTAACCGCCATGACCATTAGCATAGATTAGCACGTATTTTCAGATTTGGGATCTGGATAAATTATGCAAAAAGCATGGACGTCCTTCAATTTGCTTCAAATGAGTACTTATAATTACTTTTTGGAATACAAAAAAAAAAAATTCTAACTATTTTCTACGCAACTCAATATTCTAAATTCGTGGGTTTAATTACGTTAATATTTCTACTAACGCCTTTTCCATAATTATTATCTAAGTGGTCATGCATTGTTTTTATCATCTATGGTCCTAAATGCATCAAGAGCCACTAAGTTTTCATGCATGTGTTTTTGTAGGGTTTATTAATTGATACCAAACTAGACCAAACCAGTCCAGAAAAGAAATTAACAAAGCAAGCCATTGAAATAACTCAAAGGTAAACATTCAAGTATTGAAAGCATCTAATTAAAGGTACAAGAAATAAAAACCCGCAACTCGTCGGGCACAAGAAATACACAGGAGCCCCATAAACTTGAGTTTAAAGCCTAATCCTATCTAGGGTGAATCTAAACTTAAGTATATTATGAAAATGAAGCTAAACAACACTAATCTAACCACCTATTTAGAAAGTGAAGCTAAGTCTACATGATTTTATTATTTAGAGTCTAAATTAATCAATGACAAAATATTAGAAACTTAGCCTAACTACGCTAAATTAAGCTAACGTCATGTTGGACCACCATGGGTTGCCTTGGCCACGGGTCTTTGACGTCTCATGGACTGATGGGACTGATGGGTACCTGCAAAATAAGCGCAAATCGATTTGTTAAGATACAACCAAAGAGGTCAAAGATGAAAGATTTAAGCGGGGGTGTTAAAAAAGCCCGCGCTAGACGGGCCGGCCTGACCCGGCTCGAAAATTCACTTAATTTTCGAGCCTTTTTGGGCCGGGTTTGATACTCGGGCCGAGCCGGCCCACCAATTGATTTTTTTTAACACAAATGTTTTCTTTTTAATTTAATATTTTTTATATTCTTTTATTTAATAGGTTTGTTAATTGATTTTGATTCCAAAAAAAAAAAGAAAAAAAAATCAGACCAAAATCTAACCCAGGTCGGGCCGGGTCGAGCTCGATACTGTTCTGCTTCGGGCCGGCTGGGGCCAGGCCGAGACCCGGCCTATTGACACCCCTAGATTTAAGTAAGAATGAACAAACACGCAATCATGAGCCTCAAAATATCCTGTGAAGGGTACCATATTGCGGACATGAGACTACATACATGAACTTCATGTCGGTTACGGCTTGACATTGCCCCACAGTGACCAATCACCTCCTGAGTGCTCCTCTGTATTTGGCTCTATAAAACTTTCCATTAAATCTGCACATTTGCACTCTTGAAACAACCACAATCCGCTTTCTTATGTTAGATTAAATATACAAACAGCATAATAGGCATTAGCCGAGATTAGACCATTGAAAACCCAGCTAAATACCACATAAGTCTCAAGCAACTCAAAAACTTCCACATAGCTGATCATGAAAAAAGCGTGCACCTTTTAGCTTTGGCCATGTCAAGAAAAGCCTCAACCTCCCATAGCTTGCCGGTAATACATCATACCACTATACTGTCATCAGTAGCAATTTTAATTAATCGAATGACAAAATACATGCGGCGAGGACATAACAAATGCACAAGTGCAACTTTCCTCTTATTTTTCTCTTTTTGGATTGGTTCCCGGAGGGGGGGTTGGGTGCGGGGATATCTTGAGAAGACATTTGAACTCTCCATATATAAACGTGTGGCATTTCTCAAAAGTTGAAAGTGTTAATCAAATGGTCTTAAACCAAGATGTGCAAAAAAGATACTGCTGTTGGAACTAATTCTTCATATTATAAAACATAGAAATATTTTAACATAATAATCGGGTGATACCGCAAGATACATAGAAAAGACATCATTGTTCGTACAGACATATAGCAACTCCATCTCTGTTGCAGCTCACCTCACCGTAATATTACCTCAATTTATAACCTGGAGTATACACAAGATGGTACAGGGGCAAATTGTAAGTACGTTAAATACGAAGGACAAATAGCAAGAACTCATCCGATGAAAGGTCCCTGTCTTAAGTGAAAGAATAAATGGAATTTAAACATTCATGCAATGAGTCCGCAACCAACTTAGGCATTGTTGAGTCAAAGAGATCAGCCAGTAGATAGTATGAGACACAGAAATCTACAAACACCGAGCAATTTGTTATATCAGCATCAGAATGTCCAAATCAAAAGCAAAACAACGCCAGCAATCATTTAGACAACAACACATAATCTCCAAGTTAAAATATCATATTGATTAAATGTCCCTGGATGTCATGCACTCTTTGTGCTCTTAGCAAGCAGGTCGAAGAGGTCACACCCATGCCCCTAGCTTCGATTCCTGCACAGATTAATAAATTGAAAGCTTTTATCGAGCACAAATTTGGCATCACGTAATTGAGAGTGAAGCAAATGTCTTCTGCTGCCTAAAGTTTGGACGCTGGTTGACATTGCTCTCGCATTAAGTATGCATTCAAAATGCCTAAACTTTCAGTCGGCGAATCCTAAAATCACATGAACTTTCCAAATTAGCATGCTTGTGTCTCGTACTTATTCGAAATTTAGCAAAAGAGGACCATTTCATTGATGGCAACGACACTTCAGCTTGTTGAATTCCCATTAATTGATGAACCTGTGCAAACAATATTTGGATGATTGAAACGTTCAAAATTCATGAGAAATCAAGGGCCGTCACATCATAGAATATGCTGCCTCATACAATGAAGAAACCAATCCTGCAGTTTGATATTCAAAAGGATTATACCACGGCTGCGCACCATGGGCCTGCTGTTGGTACGACTGCGATCACAGGGAGCAAAGATGCTTCGATAAATAGGGTCTTGATATGGGTAAGCAGATGGTGTCTGCAAAGAAATGAGCCAAAAATGGAAGTTGGTCTTAGACTCCAAGTCCATAAGTTAAAACTACTAAGCCTTTTCATATCTAGCACTTCCAGACCATCTTATATGCTAAAGAAAGGCAGAAATGAATATTAAAGGCCCAACTTGGCTATTCAAAGGGTAATTAGTGTTTGGGTAGAGAAATGAATTATCTTCTTCAATTGGGATGTCTCAAGCACTCATGAGAATTCACCTAAATTCACCACGAGAAGGTTGATGCAAGTGAAAGGGACGTATTTAGGCATGGATTGACTTTCGTCATCCAAAGTGCTTTCACTTGGCATATTCAACACTCTTTCATTTTGTCAAAGTAACTTGTTAAAACTACCCTCTGTGGGCTATTTTGATTTATGACGCATCTCCCAATGCATGCAAGAGCAACTTTAGAATGAAGAATGTCATTCAAACTTTCTGGAAAAAATGTTTCAACTTTCTTTTATATTCACTTGAATTTGCATTAACAAACATTTTCATTCAAAGATTTTTCAGCAGATTTTTTCATGCAAAGAATTCTAAGGGAGAAGGATACTTACATGCGCCGTTACGCGACTAGGCAACCCAGTAAAGTCCTTTCTCCTTAAGGTCGCAATGGATCATAAGACCACAGTGGCTCATAAGACAACAACGGCTCACAAGCCTAATGAAACTTATGAGAAATATCTTCAACAATAGTATGTGCAGCTAAAGCTACATCAAAGAAATAAGCTGCCTGTGAAAAATAATGCCTATTACCTGTCCAAAGCCACTACCATGTACAATTAAATATACCCGGGAAGCATATTCAAGAGAATAAAGCAGAAAGGGAAGTCTAACACTTGACTTGGAGCATGACTATATTTCCAAACTTCCACTAGGGTTGCACTAAACAGATTACCAAACTCTATTGTCTTGAACTTTTGATGTCACGAATCATAAATCATTTTATTAACATAAGAATGGACCTTCAGATGCAAAATCTATGGGAGCATCTTAAAACACATTGCACAAATAGTCGGCCAATGAACAAGACTTAATTTCGCGCCAATGTATCTAGATAATTTGCGAGTTACAACATCAAATAGAGTGGAAGGGCAACACAATATTGTTGCGGCCAACAGCACTGATTAAAATGGATATGTTTATTGTGCCTCTCGAGAATTGATAGTCAACAATGAGGGAGCATAAACTATGACAATCACAGAGGCAAGTGAAGGGAGCAACAGGACTCAACCCAATCCAACCTATGGAGATGTATTTATTATGCACTTTGACAACTAACAGGAAACTCGAAATATGTCACATAAATGATTTGTTGAACCCAAGAGGAACTTGAGACAAAAGAATCTCTGAAAAAATAAAGTTTACGTGCACGATACCACACCCTTCAGCAATTTGGCATCCTAAAATTTGAAAATTAATCCATATGAGCCTGAAAAAGGAAAAATAAATATCAAATTACTAACCAAATTGCAACATAGACACTCAGAAAAACAAGCAGTATGCCATTCAATTTTGCTCTCTCCAGTTATCGTACATTCATTGATTGCAAGAGAAAGACCAGAAACCAAAACTCCATCAGCAATAACTAAGCATGACCAAGATAAAATCAGGTCAATGACTTCCAAACACCGAGCAGAAATCTCAAAGAAGATGAAGCAGCTTACTTGATCGCCAATATTAAGCAGTACAATGCTCGATCACCACTGACAACGTACAATTATGTTTCACCAAATTGAAACCAAGAGAAAAAAGCTATGTGTTCACAAACAGCAAACAAAGTGTAGGTAGCAAACCTCCATGTGAATATTTTTCTTTTCTTCATTTAGGTTTTGAAATAGAGGGGACTGTCTATATTCATTTATAGCTGCAAAGTATTTACAAAAGTATTAAGATCCTTTTAAATCAACTGCTACTTTTTTTATATCATTCAGCTTCCACATGCTAAAAACAGTTTAAACGATCGATTTAGTTTAATTATCCCTACCTTGACAATTGGAGTGATGAATTCAACTAGGAAAGATGAAACCTTCGCGCAAGGATGGCTAGAATGAATGGATGATATTAATTAAAAGGCCGCTAATGTGGGAGCCATCATGATCCTGCAAATGCACATCCAGAAAGCAACGTATAGTTATTTAGAATAATATGGGAAGCATTGACAGTAGGGGCACATGCTTGACAAAAAAAATTATACGGGGAGAAAATCTATAGAATAGTGAAACCTGGTCTGTCATGTCCATCAAATAACAATATGTTAAAGAGTTGACACTGTCATAATCTTTATTTTGCTGCAACCCAAGTATCTACCTGATTATTGTATCTCTTTGTTTTCCATTGCATGACTATGGCCGAGTTCCCACACATAGAGTAATTTGCCTCTTAAAAGAAACAAACCATAACGATCTCGACCAACAATAGAAAGTCCATACATCCGCATCAACTCAGTTTGGTTACTCAACTCTTCAAGAATGTCCAGCCGCAGAATTAATATGCTTTCCATGTCACACATCCAAAAGGTAATGGCACTTGCTTCAAGGGCCTTTACTGAATCACCTTCTGCCCAAATTAGGGTGCACTTCTCAGAGTTTCTACCCCAGCATTATTAGCATCCTAAAGCATTGGAATCCCAAGGAGGTTCTCTCCCTTTCACACATCAGTTTTCTTCAGGTTTTTGCTCTGCTTGAAATTTGCCCATGAGAAGAGAGATGCAACAATTCCAGACCTTGCCCCAGCATTATTGCAAGCATAAGCAAACGTCGCCTAAAAATCAATTTCATTAAATTCACTGAAGAATGTCCAAACTTTATGTACGAACTTGCCGGATAGTTCACACTTGGACCCGAAGCTGCTTTGACAAAGTGTCAGGATTATCTACGAGGGTAGTGACAAATACTCATAAATGACTTTTAACGTAATGAGCTTTGAGGTTGGCATTCGTATTCTTCTTGGTCACATCATCAACATGTGTGCCTCCCTTAATAGTAGCTAGCACATTCACAAAGCTGACCTGTTGTAGAATTCACAATGTAAAATTCGTTCAGCAGTACTAGCTCTATATTTGTGTGCACCAGTAGAAAGTATTCCCGTTGAAACTGTCCCTCACTTAGCCTTACACAGACTTCCGAACTATCGTTCACAGTCTCCTCAACCCTGATCCAATCAATTAAATTCAGCATTTAGAATACCATCCCAAACTAAAGAAAAGGTCAATAATCAGACAAAAAGAAACGGAGAGAAACTTGGGAGGGAGCATACTGGTCTATTTTAGAGACAGATTTTAGATGGCGGCCCATCTACTCGGCAAATATTTAGACATGAACCCTTTTCCCATTCAGCTCGACCTTCACTGTCTTTCCGAGACATCATGCCAAGTCCATCTTGTGCTTTTTCATCAAAACGGCCACATCATTGCCAAGATGGGTCATGTTAAAACGTGCCAAGTCTGGTTTTAATGAGACATTGGTCCAGTTTTTGCCTGCGTTGCGAGTCTTAATACCAGGTGCACCTTTATCTCGGATGTTCTTTTGGAAAACCTTTAAATCAGTGGAACAGATCGGTATAAGAGTTCAACCAAATCGATTCCACTAACCCAATATAATAAATCACTATCTAACTTCGGGTTAATCATAGGCTTTTGTGTCAACTTGAAGTCCTGATGTCATACACTTACGAGAACAATAACAAAGCCTTCAGTTGCAGCAACTCAATGCACGTCTCATCAAACAATCACAGAATTTCTAAAATGAATTTGTTCATGTATCGCAACATATGAAACCAGCACAAGAAAAACGGAACATGTAAGACCAAAATGAGTCATCGCAATCTATCAGCTGACACGATATCGTGTAGGTACTCCATCACATAACTATGCTACAAAAGAAATTCTGCCACTAATTCCTTCAAGATTTGATATTTTAACCCTCTCATATCTGTTACCTTATCAGAACAACATTCCAAGCTTACTACCTGAATTGCAACATACCTTTCGAGATCTAAGAACTTATTTCTCTAACTCAGCTTTGGCACGAGACTGTCGACTCCGCAAGATGCCATGATATTGTTTTGCATTGGCAAATACAGGTTCCGCAACTGCATCTGATGGCAACGCCCTCCAGCTTGTTGAATTCCCATTAATTGCAGATGGACCTGTGCACGCAATATTTGGATGATTGAAATGTTCAAAATTCATGAGAAATCAAGGGTCGTCACATCACCGAATATGCTGCTTCATACAATAAATAAACCAATCTAGCAGTTTGATATTCAAAAGCTTTATACCATAGGCTGCGCACTATAGGCCTGCTGAGGGTACGACTGCAATAAATAGGGTTTAGTATGGGTAAGCAGGTGGAAGTAGGTCTCAGACTCCAAGTCCATAAGTGAAAACTACTCCTAAGCCTTTTCATTTCTCGCAATTCCTGACCACTATATAGGATGTATGCTAAAGAAAGGCAGAAAATAAGAACCACTCCTAAATCGACCCCAAATAAACTGAAATATCATTATATGTACTAAACAATAATAACAAGGACCGAGTTATCCATTCGTCCTGGAGCTATACAATTATAATAGTTAAGTTCCAGGGCAGAATTTACAGACAACATCAAAATTGTCTCAAGAAATGAAAACTCTACAAACCTAAGGATCTTGATGATGAACCAATCAATGTATCAGAAAACCCTTGTACCTGAGCCATTTAAACATAATCACTTGATCTAAAAAGTCAATTTGCTGCAGTAAAAGGCTTGCGAAAGAACAGAGTCAATTCGTCCATGTCAAGAGTCTAAATTTCTATCGGCTACAGTACTTTTCTTCCACATACACATATCAGGACCCGACCCCACAATAACTACATCTCTATGGTTATAAAAATGAAATTACTCATTGGGCTATATTTCAGTCATCAATCCCATTAGGACAAAAGCAAGCACTTGATGTTGAAATTATCACATTTCAGCCATCAATCAAACTACACATTATGTTATTGTTGGAAAATCTCCTATAATCTCTCCCTAATTATTTGGAATATTCTGTGATATTATGTGATTTTATTTTGTTAGCTGTAAATTAGCTACCGATAGAGATTAGGGGCTAATTAGTATCTATACCTAAAATAGGTTCCTTACCTAATTTAGGTCTTCTATTCCTGTATATATTCACCTTGTAATTACTCAATTAAATGAAGAAAAATACAAATTCAAATCATTCCAAGCCCCTATTTGCCTCCCCAATGAATATTTCCACGCTTAGTACTAGGCAAAAGACCGGATTAAGCGTGAGGGGGAGTGTTGAAATATATAAATATTAAACCACGCCTTCTTCCATCAGCTTAAGCTTTTAGAGCAGTTGGTCGTGATCCCATCAAATCTTTCATGGTAACAGAGCCTAGTTTTCTAATATGAATTTCCTGCCTGCCTCTTTTTTTCACTACTGCTACTTCATTGCAGTCCTTTTTTCAGCCTTATTGCTGACTTAACCAGCCATATTGCTAGCCTTCAGTTGTGTGGTAACAACCCTTGTTACTCGAACCCCTCTTAGTCTCCTACAATAATCTGTCCATTCAAGTTGCCAAATGGAAGATTCAGGGAAGTCTATCTCCAACGAAACCAGGTCCTCTTAAGGATCAATCCAACTCATCGATTGGAGATTTTCCCAACATGAAGGAATACCGATTGGATGGAAGAACACAGGTGCTTAGCAGAACTAAAAGACAGCCACAATCGCACATGACTAGTGAAGGTGAAACTGCCCCTATAGATCAATACAAACTTGTCGGTGAGGAGATATTTAACAGAGAAGAAGTTGGTAAAATCAGGGCTCTCCTTGACTCCGTATCTAAGTCTTCTGATATGTGTTCATTGGTCCAGTCAGGTGCGTGTCTAATTTCTGAAACTCAATAGCTTCTCGGTACCCTAACTCATGGATTCTTGATTCAAGAGCAACCAACCATATGACACATGATCCCACTAAATTTGAAACTTATAAACCATCACCAGGAAATAGGAGTATTACCATAGCAGATGGATCTCCTGTTACCGTAGCTAGCCAAGGAACCATAACTCTAAATCCCTCACTTAAACTTGACAATGTCCTTCATGTTCCTAAGCTGTCCACCAATCTCCTTTCCATTAATCAACTTACCAAAGATCTGAATTGTAAGATATTTTTCTTTATTGGTCATTGTATTTTGCAGGACCCGACGATTGGATTTGCTAAGGAACGGAATGGGCTCTACTACCTTGAGGATTCGAGCAGAATTGGTTGGTCTCTTGTGGGTTATAGTACCTCTTACAACTCTTGTAATCCTATCCACTCATCTCAGATTTATCTTCACCATTTTCGGTTAGGACATCCACCGTTTAGTCTTCTTAGGACTATGTTTCCTTCCATTTTTAAAGATGTTGCTGTTGAAAATCTTCATTGTGAAGTTTGTGAAATTGCAAAACATCATCGTGTTTCATTTCCTTTGAATAATAATGCTAGAGTTTCAACACCATTCTCTCTTATTCATACCGATGTGTGGGGTCCATCTAGAATTGCTAATTTTACACGAGTTAGATGGTTTGTCACGATTGTACTCGTACTACATGGCTATATCTTATGAAAGACAAATCTAATGTTCAATCTATATTCCAAAACTTTCATAAAATGATAGTCAATCAATTTGGGGTGTCAATTGGGAGACTTAGGTCCGATAATGGGAAGGAATATTTCAATTAGCATCTTGATCATTTTTTTTCAAACTCAAGGTATTATTCATGAGTCTTCCTTTGTTGATACCCCTCAACCAAATGGAGTTGCCGAAAGGAAAAATAGGCACCTCCTAAATGTTACTCGAGCTCTCCTCTTTCAAATGTCCGAGCCAAAGCATTTTTGGAGGGAAGTTGTTTTAACTTCAGCATATCTTATTAATCGGATTCCTTCCAAAAGCTTAGAAAATAAAAGTCCCTTACAACTCATGTCTACTTTTTATCCCGATGTTTCCCATAAATATCATATTTCCCCTCGGGTCTTTGGTTGTGTTGCATTTGTGCATATTCATAATCACAACCGAAACAAACTCGACCCCCGTGCTCTAAAGTGCGTCTTTATTGGGTACTCCAATACTCAAAAAGGTTATAAATGCTATGACCCTTCAACATGTCGAGTTTTTAGCTCTATGGATGTCACTTTTAATGAAAACTAGCTGTTTTTTCCTTCCAAGCACTATCTTCAAGGGGAGACTCCTAATGAAGATAGTGAGTTTGAATCACTGCCTCCACTACCTAGTACGTCATCCACTCCAACTTCGTCTCCTTCCCCATCTCTGTCTAGTCCTAGCCCTCTTAGTCCACCTAGTCCTTCATCAAGTTCATCGAGTCCATCGAGTCCTCTATCTAGTCCTAGTCCCCCGTCAAGTTCTCTGCCTAGTTCATCCTCATCATTTAGTCCTAAGAATGAACCAACCAAACCGCAAGTTTACTCAAGAAGGACGAAGCTCAATCCGGAACTGGATCAAGTCCCGTTATCGGGTAATGAAATCACTCACCCTTCTTCTAATGAACCAGAGTTAAGTGATTTGGATTTACCTAGTGCCTTGAGAAAAGCTACCAAGAAACGTACCCAACACCCTATCTCCCAATTTGTGTCATACCAAAGACTATCTACCCAACACAAAGCCTTTATTACTATTCCTGATTCAATTACTATTCCTAACTCGGTACATGAAACTTTTGAGGATAGGAATTGGATACAAGCTATGGCGGAGGAAATGAATGCATTGAAGAAGAATGATAAATGGGAAGTTGTAACTTTACCCAAAGGCAAGCAACCAGTGGCATGTAAATGGGTTTATACCCGTAAGTACAAAGCTGATGGGACCTTGGAGAGGTATAAAGCAAGGCTGGTCGCAAAGGGGTACACCCAAACCTATGGAGTGGATTATCGGGAGACCTTCGCACCAGTAGCAAAGATGAACACCGTACAGGTGCTACTTTCACTTGCAGCTAATTTTGGTTGGTCTTTGCAGTAATTTGATGTGAAGAATGCATTTTTACAAGGAGATTTGGAGGAGGAAGTCTTTATGGAGCCTCCACCAGGTTTTGACAAGGACTTTGGAAACAATCAAGTGTGTCGGCTTAAAAAGGCTCTATATGGTCTGAAACAGTCCCCAAGAGCTTGGTTTGGAAGGTTCACGAAGACAATGCTTGAGATGGGTTACAAGCAAAGTAGACGGGATCACACTCTATTCATCAAACATTCAAATGAAGGTATGGTCACAGCTCTACATATAGTTGTGACTGGTAATTATGAAGCTAAGCAAAAGTCTCTTAAGAGTAGTCTTGCTCAACAATTTGAGATCAAAGACCTTGGAAAGTTGAGATACTTCCTTGATATCGAGGTGGCCTACTCTAAGAAAGGTATTTTTATATCCCAAAGGAAGTATATACTTGATCTTCTCAAGGAAACAAGATGTCTCAATAGCAAGACAGTGAGCACTCCTATTGATGCAAACCGTAAAATGGATGGACAGGGAGAGAATGGCATAGTTGAGAAAGGGAGATATCAAAGGTTAGTAGGAAGACTTATTTATCTGTCTCATACTAGGCCGGACATAACCTATGTTGCGGGAGTTGTAAGTCAGTTCATGCATGATCCTAAAGAAGAACATATGCAAGCTGTCTGCCAGATTCTTCACTACCTCAAAGCTACTCCTGGAAAAGGTATTTTGTTTAAAAAGGGTGACAAACTAAATCTTGAAGCCTACACTGATGCAGATTATGCAAAGTCACCAACAGATAGAAGGTCCACATCTGGCTATTGCACTTTTCTAGGGGAAAATCTTGTCACTAGGCAGAGTAAAAAACAAAATGATGTTGCTAGATCTAGTGCTGAAGCTGAATTCAGGGCAATGGCAAATGGGATATGTGAACTTTTGTGGCTCAAGATTGTCATTGAAGACCTCAGAGTGGGACATGAAGGAACTATGAGACTCTATTGTGATAATAAATCAGCAATCAACATTGCTCACAATCCGGTTCAGCATGATCGAGCCAAGCATATTGAGGTAGACAGACATTTTATCAAGGAAAAGCTTGAGTCTGGTTTGATAAGTACTCCATACACTCCTAGCAAAGATCAGCTAGCAGATGTACTGACCAAAGGCCTACCTGTGTCGAGATTTCAGGAGATTATCAGCAAGTTGGGCATGGAAGATATTCACTCACCAACTTGAGGGGAAGTGTTGGAAAATCTCCTATAATCTCTCCCTAATTATTTGGAATATCCTGTGATATTATGTGATTTTATTTTGTTAGCTGTAAATTAGCTACTGATAGAGATTAGGGGCTGATTAGTATCTATACCAAAAATAGGTTTCTTACATAATTTAGGTCTTCTATTCATGTATATATTCACCTTGTAATTACTCAATTAAATGAAGAAAAATACAGATTCTTTTCTTCATGATATCGAAGCAGAAGGTCCCGAATTCAAATTTTTCCAGACTCCTATTTGCCTCCCCAATGAATATTTCCACGCTTAGTACTAGGCAAAAGACCGGACTAAGCATGAGGGGGAGTGTTGAAATATATAACTATTAAACCACGCCTTCTTCTATCGGTTTAAGCTTTTAGAGCGGTTGGTCGTGGTCCCATCAAATCTTTCAATTATATTTTACACTCCTTTAAAGATTACTACCAAAAGGCCATTTCCCCAAAAGAACATCAAAGTCAGTGGCATGGGAAGCAAGTAGCAAAAGACCATAACATCATTTGCAAGGCAGCTAGATACTAAGGAAGTTTCACTCACCCTAATTCAAACAGATTTACTGAAAGTAAATAGCACACTGTGTGAAATCATGTGGCGCACAAAACCAAAAAAAATTAACCCAATCTGGACAACTAGACTAGATAAGTTCCCACAGGAAAAGGCAACTTATGTTCGTATAACACGACACAATCTCACTATCCAGAAAAAAAAAACTGCCAACACTGGGTTTATATCAATTAGTGGTTTGCATCCCATGCAGTTGAAACTATAACACTATATTGCATAAGATTTGCTAGGCCATTGTTTCTTCCATCATCTACCTACGGCAACACAACCCTAGGAAGGAGAAGAAAAATGGAACATGAGAGTTCTGACTATTTCCTAAACAAGATAAGATAAAATAAGATACTGAAGCAGACATTAATTGTTGTTACAAAGGAAACAAGAACATGATACCATGGCATGTGCTGCTCCAACTTGTCGACGTGTGGGCAAAGTGACACCAGGATGAGGCACACCAGTTGTAGGGAAGGACTCATGCTGTTCTCAATGTTTTTACTGTTCCTCACCTTTACCACTTTCTGCATGTATTTTGTAGTGAGGATCCGAAAGAAATCTAATAAGTACAAAAGATATAAAGAATTTGATGCTTAATGTGCACAAATGACAAAACTAGGGATATATTGCAAAGAAGTTTTTTTTCCCATAGCTGTAGGCACCAACAACAAACAATTCCTCAGGAGACATCAATTTTAACCAGATTCAATTCAAGTAATACAAGACTTGTAGAAGACCGATCAATTGGGAACCATTTCAAAAATGCCAATACCAAAGGAAAAGCTTCGCATTCGCCAAACTTAGAGCCCGCCAAAATGGAGTCTACTAAACGGAAGGTTTTTTTTCTTACAACCCCTAAGGTAGGCAATCTGAACTCTAATTAAGGGAACACGTGCGTGTGTCCGTGCATATGAGAAACATCAATCATTCTCTCAAGCTCAGTAAACACTCCACAATATGTAATCATGAGAATTATCTTCAACACTAGTATGTGCAGCTACTGCTACATCAAAGAAATAAGCTGCCTATGGAAAATAATGCATTTTACTTGACCAAAGCCAATATGATGTACAATTAAATATCACCCAGGAAGCATATTTGAGAGAATAAAGCAGAAAGGGCAGTCTACTACTTGACTTGGAGCTTTACTAAATTTCCATACTCCCACCTTACCAAAAAAAAAAAATTTCCATACTCCCACTGAGTTCCACTAAATAGTTTACCAAATTCTATTGTCTTGAACTCTTAATATCATAAGTCATAAACCTTTTTAATAACAAAAGAAGAACATTCAGATGCAAACATTTAGGGGAATATCTTAAACACATCGTACAAATCGTCAGTCAATCAACAAGACTTAATTTCATGCCAATGTATCTAGATAATCGACAATATTGTTGCGGCCAACAGACTTGCCACCTCTCATTAACAGTCATCGATGTTGATCCAGTCAAGTAAATTTAGCATTTGGAATACCATCCCAAACAACAAAGTAATAATAATTCGACAAAAAGAAAAGGAGGAGAACCATGGGAGGGAGCATTCTCGATTTTTAGAGGCATATTTTAGAAAGAGTCCAACATATTTGCAAATGTTTTGATAGGAACGCTTTCCCCATTCAGCTCGTCCATCACTGCCTTTCTGAGACACCCTATCAAGTCGATTACGCTCTTTTTCATCAAAGCAACCACATCAACTTCAACTTGGCTCATGTTAAACCTTACAAGTCTGATTTGAATGTGCCCTTGGGGCCAGTTTTCGCCCGCCTTGCAAGCCTTAACGTCGGTCCACCCTTAACTCCCATTTGCTTTGTGTGAACCTTTAAATCAGGGGAACAGATCAGTAAAGGAGTTCAACGAAATCGATTCCATTTACCCACTAAAAATGGCAGAATATTCACTAAAGTCCAATGAGTCGCTCAATAAAAATTTGGAACCTGCCAATCGCAAAGGCCGGTGTGAGCCCAATACTGAGGAATGGACACATCTCTGACTTGGATTTGAGGAACTGCATTTCCTGCAATGCTGTAGTGCACAATTCAGTAGGCTGAGGAATGGTCACTTCTCCGATTTGGATTGCTCCCTCCTATATTATCTGCTGGGGAGCTTACAAGCAGTCTAGAAAAGAAGAAGAAGAATTTCTTAGATAAATTTGACCCTTTCTCGCACGACACGAAACCAGCAAAAGAAAAGGACATGCAAGATCCAATTGCGGCACTGCCATCTATCTATTTACACAATATCTTGTTGGTTCTCCTTCACAAACCTAAGCTATAAAAAAATATATGGAAAAAATTTCTTCGATATTTGATATTTTAACCCTCTCACTTCTATCACCCCCATCATAACAACATTCCCAGCTTACTAACTGAATTGCAGCATACCTTGCGAGACTTAAGAACTTTGTTCTCTCACTCAGCTTTTGCACGCAGACGCTGCACGATGCCATAATATTTGTTTTGCATTGGCAAAAACAGGGTCCTCAACTGCATCCGATGGTAACGGCACTCCGGCCTGTGCAAGCAACTTTTGGATTATTTAAACGTTCCAATGCATGAGCAATTCTGTTTCATATGACTTTCTAGTGGATGTCAACAGAAGTAGGTTTATGCACAACATCCCTCTCACACTCGAAAAGAAATGTGGTTTTATATTACAAAAGAAAAAAGAACAAACCTTTCCTGCACGTCTAAGACTCTTGAGTGAGAAGTCAACACCAGCAATCTTTCTCAGCGAGGTTGGACAGTCTAACAGGGATTACAGCAAACTTCCAGGGCACACCCAAAATCAACCTGCAAAAGCAAGCTCAGAAGCTAAATATCTACTGTCATCCCACAATTAGACAATTTTGAGCTGAGACAAGGTGAACTGAACAGATACCAAAGAAGTTGCACCAAATTTCTTATTGTGTTCCACAACATCAACCCATTGCTTTGACAGAGGAGGGCTTAAAGGGCCTGCTCCATCCTGTCCTCCGGGGGCTCATTTCCATTTACTGGTTAAAATCAGCTCAATAATGAAGCTGCAATAAAATTCATCACGCAACTAAAGTCACAGCTCCATGATCGAATGATTACCAATGAGTCGCCAAAACAACCCATGAATCTTCAGATAATATAAAAGCATCAAAGGGATTAAACAGGCAATGGAGATCTTGTACAAGAAGCTGTTCCAAACAACATGTTTTTAATGGAGCAATGCTGAAATGACATATTGTCATCTTCTAATTAGCTTATTTGAGGCACTATTGCATCCTTGAAAGGTTACAAACCTCATTTGAGAATAAATATGCAACTCGATAAACTAAAATTTCCCCTGCATCACATATATTTCGATTGTGCATTCAAGGATGAACACCTAGCTGCAGAACAAGGCACAGATTAATTAGAATGAAAATCACAAAAGAAGAGGCTGATTTAAATAGCAGTAAATCTCGATCAGAACACGTAATACAAAGAGGAAGGAAACTTAGAACTTCCTCATCCCACTTATATGAAAACTTCGGCTAAAACTGTGGGTCTCAAATATGTATATAGGACCCTCCACTACTACCCGAACAACACATCATTGGTAAGCCCATTCCCAATGCCCATGATACACTCAACTCAACTTTGAAAGACAGAGTTAGCAAACTTCATGATCACCCTTAGACAACTAGTCAGATGATGTTGCATAAATTTCCCAAGAAAAATTAATTTGACAGATGGCACCTAAATTGTTGGTTGGCCACTAATCAACTGTCACAGCTAATATTCCAAAGAAAGGATCTCTCTCCCAATGAGGATCAGTGCGAACTCTAATTTTAGTTTCATGTATGAGTTTAAAAATAATCAATGATTCCAAGGTATTCAAGCTCCTTTGTTTCATAAATACACTTAACACCCGGCTATTGACATCCTGAGAATGATGATTAACTGCTGAAACTGTCCCTCACTTAGCCTAAAACAGACTTTCGACCTATCGTTCACACTCTCCTCAATCCTAATCCAGTCAAGTAAATTCAGTATTTAGAATCCATCCCAAACTAACAAAAAATTTAATTATCAGAAAAAAAGAAAAGGAGAGAACCTTGGAAAGGAGCATACTGGTCTATCTTAGAGGCATATTTTAGATAGAGGCCCACATATTTGACAAATATTTTGACAGGAGCCCTTCTCCCATTCAGCTCAATCTTCCCTCTCTTTTCGATACACACAGCCAAGTCCATCATGCGTTCATCAAAACGACCACATCATCTTTAAGGTGGGTTATGTTAACCTTGCCAAATCTGGTGTGAATGAGACCTTGGTCCAGTTTTTGCCTGCGTTGCAAGTCTTAATACTAGAAGCACCTTTATCACTGATGTTCTTTCGGAAGACCCTTAAATCAGCAGAACAGATCAGTATAAGAGTTCAACCAAATTGATCACACAGACCCAATATAATAAATCACTATCTAACTTCGGGTTAATCATAGGCCTCTATGTCAACTTGAAGTCCTAATGTCATACACTTACGAGAACAATAGCAAAGCCTTGAGTTGCAGCAACTCAATGCACGTCTCATCAAACAATGACAGAATTACTAAAATGAATTTGATCATTTCTCGCAAGATACGAAACCAGCACAAGAAAAACGGAACATGCAAGACCTAAATGAGTCATCGCAATCTTTCAACTGACATAATATATTGTTGGTACGAAACCAACACAGGAAAAACAAATTTGTTCAGTTCTCACAAGATACCAAACCAGCACAAGAAAAATGGAACACGTTAGCCCAAAATGAGTCATTGCAATCTATCAACTGACACGATATCTTGTAGGTACTCCTTCACATACCTACGCCACAAAAAAAAAATTTGCCACTGATTCCATCAAGATTTGATATTTTAACCCTCTCATATCTGCCGCCCAACCAGAACAACATTCCGAGCTTACTACCTGAATTGCAACATACCATGCGAGATCTAAGAACTTTTCTCTCTAATTCAGCCTATGCTCAAGACTGTCGACACCTCAAGACACCATGATATTGTTTTGCATCGGCCAATACAGGTTCCGCAACTGCATCTGATGGCAATGGCACTTCAGCTTGTTGAATTCGCATTAATTGCAGATGGACCTGCGCAAACAATATTTGGATGATTGAAACATTCAAAATTCATGAGAAATCAAGGGTCGTCACATCACAGAATGTGCTGCTTCATACAATGAAAAGACCAATCCCGCAGTATGATATTCAAAAGCATTATACAATAGGCTGCACACCATAGGCCTGCTGTGGCTACGACTGCGATCACAGGGAGCAAAGATGCTTCGATAAATAGGGTCTGGATAAGCAGGTGGTGTCTGCAAAGAAATTAGCCATAAATGGAAGTTGGTCTCGGACTCCAAGTCCATAAGTTAAAACTACTCCTAAGCCTTTTCATAACTAGCAAAACCAGACCATTATATAAGATGTATGCTAAAGAAAGGCAGAAAATAAGAACCACTCCTAAATCAACCCCAAATAAATTGAAATATCAATATATCTACTAAACAATAATAACGGGGATAGAGTTACACATTTTTCCTGGAGATATACAATTATAATAGATAAGTTAGTTCCAGAGAGAATGGAAAGTTCAGGAAGGTTCAACTGGCAGTGATAGAGACACTGGCCCTTTTGTGGAACGCACAGTCCAGGACACCCACAATGTCCTGAACTTCCTCCACTTCATACAAAGCCTTGCTTCCATATTTCTGGTAAATAGCATGAAAAGAGGATCAAGACCACCCACATGCCTCCCATTGCATTTTTATATATGAGAAGGAAGACATGCACGTTAATTACAATGCAAAGAATAATTAAAAGTGACACGACTTAGGCAAAGAATTCTTCTCCAAACATTTTCTCATAAATATTCCAATCCTAAAGATGTTTCTAGCCTTATTGCTTTTCGATAGAGAAAAGTCAAGTACATACATTCTACTCTCATCGTTTTAATCTCCTTAATTTACTCTCTCTCCATCTTAGTTCCCAGCCTACTCTCCAATCTGAACAAACATGTAAATGAAACTACAACAAGCTCTATCATCCTCCATAAAATTGAGCGGCATGCGTAAGAAAAAATAAAGCTTGAGCTTCTGCTGACCAAACAGTTTGCTGCTTTGAATCTTCTACCGCATTTGTTGCAAAAGAAGAACTATCCAAAAACAAGTGAAAAAATAGAAAATCATACTTGGCACAAACTATCCAGGAAATTTTGAATGACACTTTTTATTGTGAAATTGCCAACCGATATTGGTAAATATCATCAATTATCAAATTCCTTTGGAGGAGAATTATGAACAAGATAATCTTGACTCATTTGAAGAGTATGTTAAAGATGCCAAATGGAAGTGCCTTAGTCAAAAAGGACTTCCTGCAATCTCTCGAAGAAAAGGCTTTTCACCCCATCCTTTGATGTGGGAAATCAACTTTAAACACTCAAGAGTACCTCACACAACCTATGTCAAAGGCTTTTGGAAAAATTCGCGACGAATACACTTTGATCGATCTGAAAGGTCTTTTTAGAGGATCGTAATGTTGGCTTGGTCATGGGCTTCCACAAAGGATAATCATTTTGAGGCCAAGAAAGAAATATTCATCAATTTATATCTTCATCGGGTTTACAAATCAAGAACCTCGAAGACAAGATAAGAAATTATTGCTTTCACTCCTTCAAGCAGTGGATTCCTTTGTGAAATTCTCGTGTTTACTTGAACCATCCCAATCAAAAGAGACTTTCTTAGGGTTGTAATGTAGGTTCGGTGTTGGGTAGGAAATGAAAGGCTAACAAGGCTCAAAAGTTGTTCAAGGGGTTTCAATATTGGTGATTATCTTGGCATCATCACCAGCTCATTCAAAAATTTTGGACTCTTGGCATTTAGTTTGTCTCGAGAGTCCATCCATGAAATCATTTCACCCGAAACATAAGAGCTTTCCTCTTTCCTAACTACTTTTTGCATTCAACCCAATTCTTTTTTACATAAGAACTTTGTTCTTGATGCGATCTTTCTTTTATGGGCATCGGCCTTGCTTTTATCAGGCACACTGCTTTTTCATGCCCTCCAGCTTTTTCTTAAGCTTTCAATTCTTAGGGCTCTCAAGATATTTTCTTATTGTTGCCAATATTCTTGGTAAATCATACGCCTTGCCCCAGTGTAGGGAGATAATCACCATTTGGGTACGGAAATGAATATTAAAGGCCCAACTTGGCTATTCAAAGGGTAATAAGTGTTTGGGTAGAGAAATGAATGCTCTTCTTCACTTTGGGATGTCTCGAGCATTCACAAGAATTCACCTAAATTCACCACGAGAAGGTTGATGCAAGTGAAGGCAATAAAATCTTTCTTAGTCTTTTTCTCCAAATGTTTTCAACCTTAATCACCTCTTTGCCCCAAACATGGGGTGGTTCTTGATAGGGGTATTTAAAAAATTCTCCCTTTTATGCTCAAAATGGCTAGCAAAGGTCATTCTAGGTGTTTAGGGTAGAAGAATGAAACGCCCTTCGTCATTTCAATCCATGTATTCCTCGCGAATAAATCCTTTTTCCTAAGACACGGTTTTCTTGCTCACATCACCCTCAAAGTGTGTAATAGGGACGTATTTAGGCCTGGTTTGCCTTTCGTCATCCAAAGTGCTTTCACTTGGCATATTCAACACTCTCTTTCATTTTGTCAAAGTCACTTGTTAAAACGACCCTCCGTGGGGGTTTTGGATTTATGATACATTTCCCACTGCATGCAAGAGCAACTTTATAATGAAGAATGTCATTCAAACTTTCTAGAAAAAATGTTTCGACTTTCTTTTATATTCACTTGAATTTGGAAAAGCATTAATGAACATTTTCTTTCTAAAATTCTGCTGCAGATTTTTTCATGCAAAGAATTCTAAGGGAGAAGGATACTTACATGCGCCGTTACGCGACTAGGCAACCCAGTATAGTCCTTTCTCCTTAAGGTCACAATGGATCATAAGACCACAGTGGCTAATAAGACAACAACAGCTCACAAGCCTAATGAAACTTATGAGAAATATCTTCAACAATAGTATGTGCAGATAAAGCTACATCAAAGAAATAAGCTGCCCGTGGAAAATAATGCCTATTACTCATCCAAAGCCACTACCATGTAAAATTAAATATACCCGGGAAGCATATTCTAGAGAATAAAGCAGAAAGGGAAGTCTAATACTTGACTTGGAGCATGACTATATTTCCATACTTCCACTAGGGTTGCACTAAACAGATTACCAAACTCTATTCTCTTGAACTTTTGATGTCAAGAATCATAAACCATTTTATTAACATAAGAATGGACCTTCATATGTAAAATCTATGGAAACATCTTAAAACACATTGCACAAATAGTCGGCCAATGAACAAGACTTAATTTTGCGCCAATGTATCCAGATAATTTGCGAGTTACAACATCAAATAGAGTGGCAGGCCATCACAATATTGTTGCGGCCAACAACACCGATTAAAATGGATATGTTTATTGTGCATCTCGAGAATTGGCAGCCAACAATGAGGGAGCACAAACTATGACAATCACAGAGGCAAGTGAAGGGAGCAACAGGACTCAACCCAATCCAACCTATGGAGATGTATTTATTATGCACTTTGACAACTAACAGGAAACTCAAAAGATGTCACATGAATGATTCACTGATCCCAAGAGGAACTTGAGACAAAAGAATCTCCGAAAAAATAAAGTTCATACGCATGATACCACACCCTTGAGCAACCTGGCATCCTGAAATTAGAAAATTAATCCTTATGAGCCTGTAAAAAGAAAAATAAATATCAAATTACTAATCAAATTGCAACATAGACACTCAGAAAAACAAGCAGTATGCCATTCAATTTTGCTCTCTCCAGTTATCCTACATTCATTGATTGCAAGAGAAAGACCCAAAACCAAAACTCCATCAGCGATACCTAAGCATGACCAAGATAAATCAGGTCAATGACTTCCAAACACCGAGCAGAAATCTCAAAGAAGATGAAGCAGCTTACTTGATCGCCAATATTAAGGGGTACAATTTTCGATCGCCACTGACAACCTACAATTATGCTTTGCCATATTGAAACCAAGAGAAAAAAGCTATATGTTCACAAACAGCAAACAAAGTGTAGGTAGCAAACCTCCATGTGAATATTTCTCTTTTCTTCATTTAGATTCTGAAATAGAAGGGACTGTCTATATTCATTTATAGCTGCAAAGTATTTACAAAAGTATTAAGATCCTTTTAGATCAACTACTACTTTTTTTATATCATTCAGCTTCCACATGCTAAAAACAGTTTAAATGATCGATTTAGTTTAATTATCCCTACTTTGACAATTGGAGTGATGAATTCAACTAGGAAAGATGGAACCTTCGAGCAAGGATGGCTAGAATGAATGGATGAAATTAATTAAAAGGCCGCTAATGTGGGAGCCATCATGATCCTGCAAATGCACATCCAAAAAGCAACGTATAGTTATTTAGAATAATATGGGAAGCATTGACAGTAGTGGCACATGCTTGACAAAAAAAATTATACGGGGAGAAAATCTATAGAATAGTGAAACCTGGTCTGTCATGTCCATCAAATAACAATATGTTAAAGAGTTGACACTGTCATAATCTTTATTTTGCTGCAACCCAAGTATCTACCTGATTTATTGTATCTCTTTGTTTTCCATTGCATGACTATGGCCGAGTTCCCACACATAGAGTAATTTGCCTCTTAAAAGAAACAAACCATAACGATCTCGACCAACAATAGAAAGACCATACATCCGCATCAACTCAGTTTGGTTACTCAACTCTTCAAGAATGTCCAGCCGCAGAATTAATATGCTTTCCATGTCACACATCCAAAAGGTAAGGGCACTTACTTCAAGGGCCTTTACTGAATCACCTTCTGCCCAAATTAGGGTGCACTTCTCAGAGTTTCTACCCCAGCGTTATTAGCATCCTAAAGCATTGGAATCCCAAGGTGGTTCTCTCCCTTTCACACATCAGTTTTCTTCAGGTTTTTGCTCTGCTTGAAATTTGCCCATGAGAAGAGAGATGCAACAATTCCAGACCTTGCCCCAGCATTATTGCAAGCATAAGCAAACGTCGCCTAAAAATCAATTCATCAATTTCGTTAAATTCACTGAAGAATGTCCAAACTTTATGTACGAACTTGTCAGATAGTTCACACTTGGACCCGAAGCTGCTTTGACAAAGTGTCACAGCTTCCTTGGCTTGAGAGTCAAATGCAGGAATCTCTATGAGGGCATTGACAAAAACTCATATATGACTTTTAACGTAATGAGCTTTGAGGTTGGCATTTGGTTGGCCATCGGATGGTCACATCATCAACAAGTGTGCCTCCATTAATAGTAGCTAGCCCATTCACAAAGGTGACCTATTGTAGAATTCACGATATAAAATTCGTTCAGTAGTACTAGCTCCATATTTGCCTGTTGCCAGTAGAAAGCATTCAAAGTACCTGTTGAAACTGTCCCTCACTTTGTCTTACACAGACTTCCGACCTATCCTTCAGTCTAGGCAATCCTGATCCAATCAAGTAAATTCAGCATTTAGAATACCATCCCAAACTAACAAAAAATAGTTAATAAATAGACAAAAAGAAAAGGGGAGGAACTTGGGAGGGAGCATACTAGTCTATTTTAGAGGCATATTTTAGATAGAGGCCCACCTATTCGGCAAATATTTTGACAGGAACCCTTTTCCCATTCAGCTCGAACTTCACTGACTTTCTGAGACACCCGGCCAAGTCCATCAAAATGACCACATCATCTCCAAGGTGGGTCAAGTTAAACCTTGCCAAGTCTGGTTTGAATGAGACATTAGTCCAGTTTTTGCCTTCGTTGCAAGTCTTAAATACCAGGTGCACCTTTATCTCCGATGTTCTTTTGGAAACTCTTTAAATCCACGGAATAGATCAGTATAAGAGTTCAACCGAATTGATTCCACTTACCCATTATAATAAATCACTATCTAATTTCAGTTAATCATAGGCCTTTGTGCCAACTTGAAGACCTAATGTCTTACACTTGCAAGAACAATAACAAAGCCTTGAGTTGCAGCAACTCAACACACGTCTCTTCAAACAATGACAGAATATCTAAAATTAATTTGTTGATTTATCACAAGATACCAAACCAGCACAAGAAAAACGGAACATGTAGGACCAAAGAGAGTCATCGCAATCTATCAACCGACACGATATCTTGTAGGTACTCCTTCACATACCTATGCTACAAAAAATTTTGTGCCACTATTTCCTTCAAGCTTTGATATTTTAACCCTATCATATCAGCCACCCTATCAGAAAAACATTCCGAGTTTACTACCTGAATTGCAACATATCTTGCCAGATCTAAAAACTTTTTTCTCTGACTCAGCTTTTGCACGAGACTGCTGACACAGAAGGATGCCATGATATTGTTTGCATTGGCAAATGCAGGTTCCGCAACTCCATCTGATGGCAATGACACTCTAGCTTGTTGAATTCCCATTAATTGCATATGGACCTGTGCAAACAATATTTGGATGATTGAAACATTCAAAATTCATGAGAAATCAAAGGTCCTCACATCACAGAATATGCTGCTTCATAGATCAAAGAAACCAATCCAGCAGTTTGATATTCAAAAGCATCATACCATAGGCTGTGCACCATGGGCCTGCTGTGGGTATGACTGCGATCACAGGGAGCAAAGATGCTTCGAATAATAGGGTCTAGATATGGGGTAAGCAGGTGGTGTCTGCAAAGAAATGAGCCAAAAATGGAAGTTGGTCTTGGACTCCAAGTCCATAAGTGAAAACTACTCCTAAGCCTTTTCATATCTACCAATTCCAGACCATTAAATAAGGCGTATGCTAAAGAAAGGCAGAAAATAAGAACCACTCATAAATCAACCCCAAATAAATTGAAATATCATTATATGTGCTAAACATTAATAACGGGGACCGAGTTACCCATTTGTCCAAGAGCTATACAATTATAATAGATAAGTTCCAAGGCAGAATTTACAGACAACATCAAAATTGTCTCAAGAAATGAAAATTCTACAAACCTAAGGATCTTGATGATGAACCAATCAATGTATAAGAAATCCCTTGTACCCGAGCAATCACTCGCAAAAACTTCATTAGACATTCGACAAAGCAAAACACTTGATCTAAAAAGTCTATTTGCTGCAGCAAAAGGCTTGCGAAAAAACAGAGTCAATTCGTCCATGTCAAGAGTCTAAATTTCTATTGGCTAGAGTACTTTCTTCTTCATACAAATATCAGGACCCAACGCCACAATTTCTACATCTTTATGGTTATAAAAATGAAATTACTCATTGTTTCTTCCATCATCTACCTAAGGTAACACAACCATGGGAAGGAGAAGAAAAACGGAAGATGAAAGCTCTGACTATTTCCTAAACAAGATAAGATAAAATAAGATACCAAAGTAGACATTAATTGTCGTTACAAAGGAAACAAGAGCATAATACCATGGCATGTCCTGCTCCAAGTTGTCGACGTGTGGGCAAAGTGACAACAGGATGAGGCACTCCAGTTGCAAGGGAGGACTCATGCCGTTCTCAATGTTTTTTCTGTTCCTCACCTTCACCATTTCCTGCATGTATTTTGTATTAAGGATCCAAAAGAAGTCTGATAAGTACAAAATATATAAAGAATTTGATGCTTAATGGGCACAGATGACAAAACTGGAGATATATTGCATAGAAGATTTTTTGCCCATAGCTATAGGCACCAACAACAAACAATTCCTCAAGAGACCTCAATTTTAATCAGATCAATCCAAGTAATACAAGACTTGTAGAAGACCGATGCATCAGGAACCATTTCAAAAATACCCACAAAAGGAAAAGCTTCGCATTCACCAAATTTACAGCCCGCCAAAATGGAGTCTACAAAAGGAAGGTTTTGTTCTTACAACCCATGGGATAGGCAATCTGAACTCTAATTAAAGGAACATGTGCGTAGTCTGTGCATATGGGAAACAACAATCAGTCTCTCAAGCTTAGTAAACACTCCACAATATGCAATCATGAGAATTATCTTCAACACTAATATGTGCAGCTAAAGCTACATCAAAGAAATAAGCTGCCTGTGGAAAATAATAAATTTTACTTGACCAAATCCCCTATGATGTACAATTAAATATCACCCAGGAAGCATATTTGAGAGAACAAAGCAGAAAGGGCAGTCTACTACTTGACTTGGAGCTTTACTATAATTCCATACTCCCACTGAGTTCCACTAAACAGATTACCAAATTCTATTGTCTTCAACTTTTAATATCATAAGTCATAAAACTTTTTAATAACATAAGAAAGGACATTCAGATGCAAAAATTTAGGGGAATATCTTAAACACAATGTGCAAATCGTCAATCAACTAACATGACTTAATTTCGTGCCAACGTATCTAGTTAATTGACAATATTGTTGCGGCCAACAGATTTCCCACCTCTCATTCACAGTCTCATCAATCCTGATCCAATCAAGTAAATTTAGCATTCAGAATACCATCCCAACAACAAAACGATTACAATTAGACAAAAAGAAAAGGAGAGAACCTTGGGAGGGAGCATTCTGGATTTGTAGAGGCATATTTTAGATAGAGGCCGATATATTCAGCAAATGTTTTGATAGGAACCCTTTTCCCATTCAGCTCGTCGATCACTGTCTATGCGAGACACCCAGCCAAGTAGATCACGCGCTTTTTCAAACCTTGCCACGGCATAATAGCAAGCATAAGCAAACGTCTCCTAAAAATCAATCGATCAACTTCATTAAATTCACTAGACGAATGTAAAAAGTATTGAACTCAAACAGTGAAGGCAACAGGAAAGACTATCAGGGTTATAGAAGGAATAGCAGACACGAAAAAAAATTCGAGTCCAAATTATTTACAAGGAGAATAAAGAATTAAGTCATACCTCCAGGCAAGTGCCAATGTCAAAACCATGCATACAAGAATTGAAGACAGTGATTGAACCATCGTAAAGTGTTGCAGACTGGACGCCTCTGCATGGCACATCGGCATCTAAACTTTTGCTTAACTTCAAGTGCAATACCTATAGTAATGGAAGAGAAAAGTCCTTCAAAAGACAAGTTATCAGCAGGAGAGTAAATAAGTGCCATCTTCGTTAACTGATGCATAGAAATGCAACCTTCTCCTATAATGGCTGAATTATTATACAAAAAAAAAGTACATAAAAACTTCTGAAAAATGAGGGCAAGCATTTCAATTGGAAGTGTTCCAAGTTTTAAGAAAAGCAAATAATTTAGGCGCAACCCCCAAGAAGATATGGTGGTTTGTGTTGCAAGTTGAATTGACTACACAGTGGAAAAAAAAAAAGTGTTGTGGAAACTGGAGGATTTAAAGAGTATAATCATTTGGGGGTATTGGTTACCAGAAATTAAATAACAGTACACAGCAGCAGTATCAACAGTGTACTTTTGTGAATTCTGAAGTGTTCCAATCGTGTTACTTCTTGCTGGCAATTACAGAGGAATGTTGGCATTTCAAGATTTTCCTCTTTTTTTTTTTTTTTTTTTTGCTCAGAACAATTCAAGAATTTGAATGGCCAGATTTTAGTTATGGTAATGACAGGTCTAATTCAAGCATAAATGACAACAAAAATAAAAATTAAGCACATGTTCAGTAGAAAGATCAATTTAAGTTGTATAATCATCAACTTTACAGCAAAATTTTGGAATTACTAAATTCTAACCAGAAATGCTATCGAACCTCGTTTTAAATTAACCATGAATCTGATCATTAGCCTATCTGAAACCACTTGAATCCATGTTGCTACCACTCAGAATTTTCTCTTAGTGCACATGAAACAATGCCCAATTGCACATCAGCAGCCCAAGTAAGCATATGAGGCTTTATGGTGAAGATCTAGCTGACCAGTAGCACAACTTCACCCAAAAATGCATGAACAAATGCTTCAGAAAAGTTTTCGACTCTCGAGTACTTGAATATGCACAAGACAACAATATAAAAGATCTTCCTAGCTTACCCAATATAGTGAAGAAAAGGCCCAGTTATTCATTGTTGGTTAAATACCCATTTGGATTTGTCTTCCTATACTTCTGCAATTTATGAAAAAGACATGAAGAATATACTCTTCCTCTAAGTGAGTGCATGAGCATGCAGATCCTAAGTTTCTGTATCTCATAGTCGCGAATGCAATTCTACCTAACTCCTGTCATCATGTACATAATTAGATGACCAAAGAACCATCATCACACTTAGCCAATGAGTTTAAATTCATTAGGTGAAAATTGGTTCAGTACCATACAGAGCAGACTAGATTAAGTGCAGTTTTATTTTATATGACTTTCTAGTGGATGTCAACGGAAGCAGGTTTATTCACAACATCCCTCTCAAACTTGAACAACTGGCTTTGTGAGAGAACTCGAAAAGAAATGTGGTTCTAAATTACAAAAGAAAAAAGAAGAAACCTTTGCTGCACAACTAAGACTCTTGAATGAGAGGTCGATGCCAACAATCTTTCTCAGCGAGGTTGGATATTCCAACAGCGACTACAGCTAACTCACAGAGCCACACCCAAAATCAACCTGCAAAAGCAAGCTTAGAAGCTAAATATCTACTGCCATTCTAAAATTAGACAATTTTGAGCTGAGACAATGTGAACTGAACAGGTATCAAAGTAGTTGCACCAGATTTCTTATTGTGTTCCGCAGCATCAACCCTTTGCTTTGGCAGAGAAGGGCTAAAAAAGGCTGCTCCATCCTGTCCTCCGGGGGCTCTTGTCCTTTTCCTGGTTAAAAACAGCTCAATAATGAAGCTGCAATAATATTCATGATGCAACTAAAGTCACGGCTCCAAGCTCAAATGATTACCAATGATCGGCAACAACAACCCAAGAATATAAAAGCATCAAAGGGATTAAATAAACAATGTAGATCGTGTACAAGAAGCTATTCCAAACAACATGTTTTTAATGCAGCAATGCTGAAATGACATATTGTCATCTTCTAATTAGCTTATTTGAGGCACTAAAATAAGCTTACACATTCAGTCTCCTCAATCTTCGGACTACACAGACTTAGGCTTACACAGACTTTCCACCAGCCATTCACAGCCTCGTCAATCCTGAGCCAATCAAGTAAATTTAGCATTCACAATACCCCAAACAACAAAATGATTATAGCTAGACAAAAAGAAAAGGCGAGAACCTTGGGAGGGAAGATTTTGGTCCATTTTCAGAGGCAGATTATAGTTAGAGGCCAACAAATTCAGCAAATGTTTTCCTAGGAACATTTTTCCTGTTCAGCTCGACCATGACTGTCTTTCCAAGGCACTCAGCCAAGTTGATCATGCCCTTTTTCATCAAAGAAACCACATCTTCTTCAACATGGGTCATGTTAAACCTTGCCAAGTCTGGTTTAAATGAGAAGTTAGGTCCAGCTTTCGACCGCCTTGCAAGCCTTCATATCAGGCGCACCGTCGACTCCCATGTTCTTTGGGAAAACCTTTAAATCAGTGGAACAGATCAGTACGAGAGTTCAACCCAATTGATTCCACTAACCCAATATAATTAATCACTAACTAATTTCCGGTTAATCATAGGCCTTTATGTCAACTTGAAGTCCTAATGTCATACACTTACGAGAACCATAACAAAGCCTTGAGTTGCAGCAACTCAACGCCCATCTCATCAAACAATGACAGAATTTCTAAAATGAATTTGTTCCTTTCTCACAAGACACGAAACCAGCACAAGAAAAACAGAACGTGCCAGATCAAAATGAGGCATCGCAATCTATCTACTTACATTCTGACCAACAAAAATAAAACATCTATCTACTTACACGATATCTTGTAGGCATCGCACTCTCAGTCCCTGACCATCTTCGCTCCCCGCGACTCTGCCTTCTCCCGGTATGGCCAGCCCTCGCTCTCTCCCCTCCAGTTCTACTTCGCTCCACTCTCTCTGTCCCGTCACTTCCTCGCTTCACTTCCCCATGGCACTGCCGTCCCGACCGCGCTGGGCAACCGCTCCCTTGTCGTCACTTCGCTGCCGGGTGACCCATCCGTTTCCCTCAACAGCGTCAAGATCGATGGCCCACCTCTGTTCGCCGACAAGTCCCTGACGGTTTTCTTTGACCCCGGTTTCGATCTCTCTTCGCCCGCGTTCAGGGCCCTACGCCGGATCTGAACTGCGTCTCCTTGCTGAAGAGGGGGTATCGCGCAGGCTTCCCAGGCTATAGTTCGTTCCGCGAGGCTTCAAGAAAGATGAGATCTTCACATGCAAGTCTTTTCTCGACCGAGCCGATGTAGTTGTCGAGGCGGAGGAGGACGTCGCTGGTCCGCAGAGGCGATTAAGGGTTTCCAAAGATGAGAGGCGATGAAGAATGGAAGCCGAGAGAGGTGAGAAAATGGGTGTTAAAAGAGAGAAGAAGAATTTGAATTTCCAGAGAGAGGGAGGGGATGGTTTTACGACTCACCCTCAATTGTTAAGTGGGTAGTCGACTGAGCTTGTCTGGGCCCTGGGGCGTGGGCTTTGATCAAACTACACGTTACTTTACCATGTAGCTCTCGTATTTCTCCAATTGTCCCGGTGGGGTCTAGAAATATCCATTGATTTTCGCATCCAAATGGTTTGTTTGTTTGTGCTTTTTTGTCCCAATAAAGGTCAGACTATTATACAAATTAATAATATATGTATGTCAAAATCAATATCTGAAAAATTTCTGCAAGTTAAAATTGAGAGGATCTAAGTGGAGAAGGTGAATAAATTGAAACTAGGCAGAACCGCCGTGTTTGGATGGACCAATGCTGCAGAAGAAGCTAATGCCATAGACGGAATGGACAATACGCAAAGTACGAGAAAATGAAAACTAAGCTCTAAATCAATTTTATTCAAATCCAAATTGGTGCTTTGGAGCCAACTTTTTGAGGCCTTGGAATCCCTACGGAGACTAAGTGGAAAAGTCGGATGGGTGTTGCCATTTTTGACTAATTAGAGGGAGTGTCGAGCAAGTTTTTAGAAGCGGTTCGATCTTATTCAAATCCATTGATTTTCGCATCCAATTGTCAGAAATCTATTTCTAAAATAGAATGGTTATCATTCACTTCCTAAGGCTCCATTTGTTTCACAGAAAATGAATCGTTTCTAGAAAATATTTTCCAGGAAGTCAATTTCCAAGAAAATGACTATATTTTTCGGTGTTTTGTTGAAATATGAAAAAGATCAAGAACATATTTTATGTTGTTTGGGATGGGAAATTGGATTTAATTTTCCTCCATACACTTCATACAATAATTTATTGTTTTTCCATTTTGTCCTTTTTTTATTTTTTAAAGTCGAATTTTAATATTTTAAATTATTTGTCTTTTTTTCCTTTTTTTTGCCTTCCTCTTTTCTTTTTTTCTTTTTAATGTTTTTCTCTTTTTTCAATTAGCCTCGCGCAAGGCGGGAGACCACCGGCTTGGGCTCGCACAAGACCGGCGACGATTCGCCTTGCCTCGCCAGATTTGGAGAAGCTTGGCCTTTATCAGGGGCCGTGGCCGCTAGCAAGGCCTCGATCAAGGTTGGCGACGGCTCACCTAGCCTCGTTCAAGGCCGGCGTGCGCCGGCCGGGCCTCGCTCGAGGCCGGTGAAACCCGTCCTCACCTGGCTAGCTACCGATCGCAACCATGGCCGACCACCGAGCGCAACCATGGCCGGCGACCGGCGAAGAAGGAATACTAAAAAAAATAAAGAAAAAAACTAAAAAAAGGAAAAAAAAATAAAGAAAATTAAAAAATAAATTTCATCCAAAAAATAAAAAATTAAAATTAAAATTAAAAGTTTTGAAAAAACAAATAAAAATAAAATGAAAGAAAAAAAATAAATAAAAAGAAAAAATAGTTGAAATGGAGGATGAATGAAAAGTGTGGAAAATGTTTCCCTCTTCTCAAAATGAGGAAATCATTTTCCTTAGTTTTAGAAGTTTTTTTGTTGACCGAAAAATATTTTACGTTGACCGCTCGGTTTCCACCCCGCAAACACCAGAAATTGGGGAAAATATTTTCCGGCAAAATATTTTCCGTAAAACAAACGGAGCGTAAATGGAAAAGTCGGATGGGTGTTGCCATTTTTTGAATAATTAGAGGGAGTTTCAAGCAAGTTTTTAGAAGTAGTTTGATCTTATTTTGGGTAAGGTTCGTTAATTAGCTTTAGGGAAAACTTTTGAGCTAAAAACAACTCTTGAAAAAGGCTAGAAAAGCCTTGACCAAGGCTATGTGGGTCATGTATCGAGTTGGGCGCACTCTAGGATGTGTCGAGCAAGTTTCTAGAAGCGGTTTGATTTGATTTGCATCTCATTTTGCACCTATTAGGATGTGTATGTTTGGTTTGATATTTTGATTAGATTCACTCTTTGTGAGAACCGTACGCATTGAATTCATGCATAATATTGAATTTACTTTTGTCATTGGAATCGTATGCATTGGATTCATTGCATGCTGATTGAATTCCCCTTTGCATAGATTTGTCCATGTTTTTGGACTCGAATGCATCAGACTCATTTGTTGCAATTTTTTCTTAAAAGAACACGGATCACGGGGGACAAGGTGATTTCAAGCGAGAGCTAATCGCGATGTTTTTTAATGTTCTAAACACAAAAAGAAAAATATACCCGTATTACATTAGGAAATCTCATGACACAAGAATGTGGTATCGAAATGGCAATGTGCAAGGTGTTAACCCTTTTTGGCACATAATTGAACTCTTGGACCTTCAATTTTTTTCATCGTTTCATACTCTAGTTGACTTGTCTGTTCTCACTAGATTTGAAAAATGATTGGTGGCAACTTTTACAACAATTTAAGAATTTGGATCATAGTGCCTTACCCCGACCTAGGAAGAAAAGAATATAGATGCTTAAACTTTTGGGCGGAACTATCAAATTTCTACTCTAAAAATGTTTTTTTTTAATAAAAACAAAAACCCACGAGGGACATGCTATGTGATTATGTCATATGTTTAACAAATATGTGGGTTTCATGGACATTGAATTTGTGAGGTCATTAGAGGAGGCATTGTAGTGGCCTATAAGTGTTCATATATGTAATAATGTTGATGGACAAACCCGAAACCAAACGCAAATGAGTAGTGTGAATGTAAAGGAATGATCCGAACCCAACGAAATGACGTTGTGTCCTTAAGATAAATTTGTCCCCTCAATCGGTACCCAAGGGTGTTGGACAATTGCCTCCCGGAATAGAACGAATCGCTTTTCCTCTAAAGCGGTACTTCTTAGGAAGAAACCTTCGAACGTACTTCGTAGAATAATCGCACAAATGATGAATAATGAAGTAAAAATGGCAGTACTTTCTAATGCGACGGTCAATGCTCTATTTATAGACAATGATACAAAGAGTCACGAAATAGAGGTTAAGAACGAAGAGTCACTAATCCGAGCAGTTCTCTTTCAAACGAATGAAGAGTTACGAAACCGAATGGACATCTTTTAATAGAATGAAGAGCCATGAAATCGAATAGACATCTTCCAAAAGAATGAAAAGTTATGAAATAGAATAGACATCTTCCAAAAGAACATGTTTGTTCAAAGAAAAATTCGGACTAACATGTTTGTTCGGATTTTGCTCCATCCTCCACTTCTCATTTATCTTCATATGGGATTTGGAGACCAAAGTCCTAACAATCCCCACAAGAATGAGAAGTTCAGTTATCATGACTCTTCGTAAATGCATGAAATGCGGTGTCCGATTATTCAATGAGAGACTATTGCATCGGGATAAGTAGTCCGAGACTTTGAACTTTCCCTAGTGAAACCTATCGGACTTACTCGGTTAATCAATAGACATGATGTCCTTGAACAGTCGACCTTTGATGTAAGCCTAAACAATAGAAATCACACAATTATCTCTTGAACAAAGTTGGTTCTCACTGTTATGTTCGTTTCGGCCATGAACACCGCTTGGTTTTATTAGTGATTTAAAGAATTCGATCTTTCCAATTCTCATAGAAGTGGCCCTCACTTCACACTCACATAGGTGATTTCTGAATGTGTGGCATATCACATACTTGATTCGGAATCATTAAAAACTTACGCTTAACCTCCACATGTTAGTATTGTCTTCATACGGGAATGAGTAAGAATTAACAGTACTCTACACCGCCTACATAACTTGGTTGTCCCTTTGAACCTAGATCTTAAGATCTCCAATCAACTAGGTAGGGTTTTCGCTATGATGATTTATATTTTAGGCCTTAAACCCATTCCCCTTTATGTTTTCACAACCATCTCTCTAATTAGATATTTTGTTAATGGATCCGCACATTATCTTTTGACTTCACATTATCAATTGTGATAATTCCACTAAAGAGTAGTTGTCTTACAGTATCACGTCTTTGACGTATATGTCGAGATTTATCGTTATACATAATATTCCTCGCCCCCACACTTTGAGATAATTCTTGAAATCTTTCCAAGACGTTGGTAACTTTTCAATGAAAGCGGTCATTTGAAGTGATTCACTTAGAACCATACCTTTAGCATGAATTTCATGCATGATCACTTGAAGTTCCCGAACTTGACTTGTTGAAGTCAATCGTTGTTGCATAGTTTTGCCCCAAAGGCTTGTGAGGCCCAAGCACGCCGTCCCATCGGCCCGTGGGGGCGTATCGGCCTCCTTCGAGCAACCTTCGACGATCGACGACTAGTCTAAATGCTCGTATCGATGAGCCCTCTCTAGCTATGTGATTATTTTAAAATTTCACCCAAAATAAAACATACAAAATTGATATGAACGGTAAATTTCCCTAGTGATCATTGCACATAGCCACCACCGGTACGCCATTTCAGCTCTTGCTTTTACGTTGGTGTATCGTCTCAACAAGAAAGCAACTATAGTCACAATTGCTAGGATCCCTTGCGGATTCCTTATATGCAACCAAGAAAACACATGAGCCACCAAGGCTCTCGGCCTATAGAAGTAAGCCAAAAGTACACGCAAAATTTTGTGTTGTAGATGGGACAAGGATTTATAGAATAGAATCCTAAAAGCAATCGTTCGCCCCATGATTGTTGAAGGGCCGCACAAGAACATATCGATGCTCGCTTCATTGCTTATATCCATGCTCTAGCGCATAAACTCTAAATCCTCTACTTCCAAATGTGTTAAAATAATATTACCAAAGAACAGAATGAGGAATAGTTTCTTAATTCTCCGGATGCATCCGATGCAACCTAAAACCCCAGAATAGCTCAATTGTGTAGGGAAAGGTGACGGCCTTCAAAATCTTAACGAGACCAAAGCGAGAACCAAGCAATGAAATTGGATTTCAACCTAATCAATAATCACCGGAACGGAATGCGTACAACAAAAATAACTATACGAACCAAGCACGGAAAATCAAATTTGTCTTAAGATTGTAATGGCCTATAAGTGTTCGTATATGTAATAACGTTAATGGACAAACCTAAAACCAAACGTAAATGAGTAGTTTGAATGTAGAGGAATGATCCGAGCCCAATAAAATGACATTGTGTCCTTAAGACAAATTTGTCCCCTCAATCGGTACCCAAGGGTGTTGGACAATTGCCTTCCAAGATACAACGGATCGCCTTTCCTCTAAAGCGGTACTTCTTCAAAGGAAACCTTCGAACGTACTTCGTAGAATAATCGCACAAATGATGAATAATGAAGTAAAACTGGTAGTAGTTTCTAATGCGACAATCAATGCTCTATTTATAGAGAATGATACGAAGAGTCACGAAATGGAGATTAATAATGAAGACTCACTAATCTGAACAATTCTCTTTCAAATGAATGAAAAGTAACGAAATCGAATGTACATCTTCCAATAGAATGAAGAGTCACGAAATTGAATAGACATCTTCCAAAAGAATGAAGAGTCATGAAATCGAATAGATATCTTCCAAAAGAACATGTTTGTTCAAAGAAAAATTCAGACAAACATGTTTGTTCAGATTTTGCTCCATCCTTCACTTCTCATTTATCTTCATATGGGATTTGGAGACCAAAGTCCCAATAGGCATGATGACTAATTGAAGGATCTCAAATACTTTGGTTGCGTTTGGTTCGGTTTTGAAAATGGACTTTGGGAAAATGCAAATTGTGTTTGGTTAAAGCTCATTTGTAAAGCAACTTTTGGTTAACTAGTGTCTAGCAAAATTATTATGGCAAAGAACTTTGGCTACTTTTTTTTCTATTTTTTAGTTATATAAAAAAAAAACCTAAATTTTTTGCCAAAGGCCGTAGGCCGCCAGCTATCTAGATTTGGAGCCGGTGGTCGTCGTCTAAAGTCGCATGACCTCAAGTTGCCCTCGTGAGGATCGTGCGAACCCGGGCAACCCCTTGTGGAGGGATGCTCGGCTAGGTCATGTGACCTCGCTGGCCCCTTGCCGGGCGGCCTTGCGCAAGTCTTGAAAGAGCCTTCCACAAATGCCCAAAGTAGGTGGGGACTTTGCCTTAAACTTTTAGCTTTGCCAAAGCCAATAGTTGACCAAAGAGGTCCAAAAAAGTTTGTGAAACACCTCATTTATTCTAAAAAGTTATTATATTCACGATGAGGCCATGATCCAAATTCTGTTGCTTATGGTAGTAAAAAGTACAGCTTTAGTAATTTTTTTTTCTTGCTTTATTAAACAAGTTCCACTAGAAAAAATTGAGTGACAGATTGCATTATCAGTTTCGAACTTGCCACTAGTATTAACAAACTTTTTAGTGTATAGGTCAAGGCTTCGGATTAACTTTAATAAGTTTTTTATATTAAAATTATAAATTGCTTGAAATAAAGCCGAAATTTGTCCGAACATAAAGAAAAAGGTGAAGGTTCAATATATCATTAGATTTTAGACTAAAACTTGCAATAATTGGAAAAATGATTTTTAGTTTGTCTAAATCATCTTCACAATTTGAAGTAAATTTTATCTTATTTGATAATTTTTTTTTCTGAGAATTTGTGCAAGGCACGCGCTCACGTGTAAATCACTTCAATTTGCCGAAAGCCCACAATTATAGGGGCTAGAGGTCCGGCCTTGCAAATTTCATTACTACTAATGGTAGTATTCCCACTCTAGCAATGCAAATGAAGTAGTGATGTCTAGAAAGGACTAAATTGACTCAATTAAAAAGTTTATAACTATATTAGCTGTGATGTATAATAAATTTAGGATTTTTTGGACAATTATCCTAGAGATCTATTATAGTGCATAGTCATTCACTACATTTAGGTGATCAAAATTTTCTGTCACTTTTTTTGTTGCTTGTTCTGATAAGTGCACAAGTAACTCGGAGACCAATAGAGCAAGTGTGTCAAGTGGTCATCTGATACGAAATAAACAATACCTAACGAACTTAATTTTTTTAAGTAATGTAGTTATCATCACTATTTAAACATGATATTAGCTCTTAATTCTTCAAGACAGAGACATAGGCTCCGTTTGGTTCATCATTTGCGGAAAATCTTTAGAGAAATGCAAATGCCTTAGGCCAAAGGGCTTTAGTGAAATGCAAATACTGTTTGGTAAGTTGTAATTGAAAAGTGCCTTGGATGCAACTTTGGGAAAAAAGTTGTTTGGTGAACATATATTTGCAAAGTCCTTTGGAGTGACCAATGTAAATCTTTTAATTTTAATTTGTTAAGAATTGAAAAAAAAAAACAATAACTTCAACTTTGGTTACTGCAGAATGTTATCCTAAAATCAATAACTTCAATAGTGGAAGAGACTGTTATCCAAGCTCGAGATGTCTTCCTACAAGCACAAACGAAAAAGGGAAATCGAAAGCATTAGACCCCAAATCATAATTGGTGGATGATTTAGCTGATGCATAATGTTATTCGAAAATCATCATCCCAAGAGCTTGAAATAAATGATGAATCAGTTGATTATAGTAACCGAATGGACAAACCAACATCAAAAAGGCGAACGGCCACAAGGGACGAGAGGCAAGCGTGAGCGAATGGTCTAGAGAGGCTAGCAGCCGTGAGATTTTTTTCGTTCGTCGAGAGAAGTGAGAGGACTAAAGAGGGAAGAGAATAAAATAGGATGGCCATCGAGGCAAGTGAGAGAACTAGAGAAAAATGTGAGAAAATAGGGTTTTGGTTAACAAAGGGCAAAGCTAGAATTTTGGTTAATAAATAAGGGTAACATAGGCAATTTTCACATTTTCATTAAACTAGGAAGTTGCATGCCGAGAATGCAACATCCTAAGGGACCTTCAAGGCTCCATTCCCCCAATGGGCTTTAGAAAGCTTTGGAGATACAATTGCATCTCCCCAAAGTTCTAAAAAAATGTTGTCAAACATGATTGCATTTGCCCAAGGGACTTATAAATAAGAAATTATTTTCTTGGAGTGTGGACTTTGTAATGGTAATAGTTATCAACTAAAATATAGCGTTTCCGTGCACGCGAAAGTAACCAAGAAAAAAAGTACGCGAAAGTATTCTTTCTCTCATCTTTGGAAGGAATTCTTAACTTCACCTAATATTTTGCTATTAGAATCAATAGTAAATTACTCGGACATCCCTCATTTTGGAAAAGGAACCGGCTAAGCTGATAGTCCCACCAAGTCAGACGGTGGGACGGTCAACTTTTTACCAAAAATATTGTTTGCTAAAACTGAATCATCACTTGTTGATCCGGTTTCACTTCACATTGTTTTTTTTTTTTTTTACTTTTATGTGTTTTTATTGTAAGTTAAAAATTACAAGACAAAGTTATAAGAGGGCCCACACAATCAAGGTTCTAATAAAACATATCCAATTGACAAGCATATCATGCGGATATGTGGTGTGCACATGTTAGACGTGGACTTTTGGGCGACAAGCATATCAAGCGGATATGTGGTGCGTTCATGTCGGATGTAGACTTTTAGATGACAAGCATATCACACGAATATGTGATGCGTATATGTCAGACATAAAATTTTGGGCGATAAGCGTATCACGCTATATGTGGTGCGTACATGTCGGACATAGATTTTTGGGCGACAAGCATATCACGTGGATATGTGATGCGTTTATGCGGATAGAAACATAATTATCTCATTTACTTTGTTTTCTAATTTTAACTTACAATTAAAAAAACACATAAAAGTAAAAAATAGAAAAAAAATGTGAAGTCAAACCGAATCAACAAATGATCTGGTTTCAACAAACTATTTATCATAAATAGTTGATTGTCCCACCGTCCGATTTGGTAGATGGTTAGCTAAGCTTTTTCCTTTAGAAGAATACTCGGACACCCATTCAAGATGCGCTCCGCCCGTTTTTCAATTCTTGGGAAAAATAATTAATTGATGGAGCAATCTGAATTGGCTTTTTCAAATTGTCGTGGGATCAATAAAATTGACTTGGAATTTTACTGAACTCCACATATCCAAGGAAGAGACATGAAAATAGGGTCCAACTTAAATGACCCTACCTTCTTGATTAGAAGCACACAATTTCCTCTTATGTTTAGAAAAATGATTTTGCATTTTTGCTTTTTTAAACATCATTGTTCATTGTTCAATTCCACATATGTAAACCCTAACTAAAACATCATCGTATTTCATGCTAGTTTCATGCTCAAGTAGTTATTGAGCTCCAAAGATAGAGTAGATTGAGGGATTATCTAATCTAGAGAGATTGACACTCATAATTGGAGATGTCACATTTCCTTCGATTAATTTGGGTACTCTATCTCCGCTTCAAATTCTTGAGATAACTTGCTTTGAACGACAATCTCTTATGGGGCTTTAATCCAGTCTTAAAGAATTGACTCTATGCAATGTCAAGTTATCAATAGAAAGCTATTTTTTAACTTGACAAATCTCTCAAGTTTGTGCCTTCATAAATCTCAGTTGAAGGAGTTCGAATTTGATGATATGCTTGGATAACATCTAGAGAAACTCCACTCAATAAAGGTGAGTAATAATGAATTGCTTGAGAGGCTATCGGTATGAGGTTTATCAAGACTAAAGAGGCTCCAATTGTTCAACATGTTTGATTGCCCCAAGCTAATAGTGACTCAAGGTGTGGAGACATTAGAATCACTAGAGGCATTATTTATTCTCAGATGCGGTTCTTTAGAAAGGTTGCCCGATCTATCAAAATTGAATCTACGACCATCGAGGATCACACATAGCCCACTAAAAATTTTGCCCCATTTGCATCAGACACGTGTCATTTGAGGATCGTAGGATGAGGTTTATGGCTATTACAAAAAGTGGAAGGATACTCGGTCATAGTGCAAACAATATCGATAGCCAACACTATAAAGAAAGAATAATCCCAAATACTCTTATGGTTGGAAATATTACCTTTGGTTACTTCTTTCCCTATAATTTCGTTTTCTTTATGTTTCCCCAGCAATTTTCTATTAGTGCATGAGGGAAATATTTATTTATTAAATGCATAAATGTTCACCTTAATTCTAAAATAACTAAGCACGAATGGCTTTTGAAATATTCATCAATTTAGCAAGAGCGAGAAAAACACGGTCTTATTCATGATTGGTGGATTGATATTTACATTCTTGAGGAATGATATCCGTGGCTCATAAATGGGATAACGACTATAGAAGTACCAGTTGATGGAATAATGGTTGTTCACATTCTTTAAAAAATGCTTATGGGGATTTTGTGTTTGATAAGACAAAATGGATTTGATTACTTAGGCTCTCTTTGTTTTGCAGAAAGCATTTTCCTCAAATATTTTCTTCATTTACCGGCATTTGGATCGCTTAGGAAAATGAGCCAATGGGTAATATTTTTCCTAGTTAATAAAAAATATTTTCCTAATAAAGCTTCAATTCGTTCACTTATAATAAATAATGCTACGAAGAAGTTCAAGATAATAGTTTCAAACACTACAAAAAAACAAGGATTTAGCCATGAAATTTGCCACGAAAATCTTAGAAAAATTCATCGCTAAATTAAGTTGCCATGAAAATAGCGACGAAAAAAATTTCGTTGCCAATTCGGCGTCGCAAAATTTAGCGACGAAAAAAGAAAATTTTCGTCGCTAAATTGCGACAAAAAGTATATGCTGCAAAATTCGTCGCTAATTTGCGACAACTCCATTCGTGGCAAATTTCATCGCTAATCGGCGACGATGACATTCGTGGTAAACCTCGTTGCAAATTTGCGACGAAATTATTCATGGCAAAGTTAGTCGCTATTTTGCGACGAAAATATTCGTGGCAAAATTCGTCGCTATTTTGCGACGAAAATATTCGTGGCAAAATGAAATTGTTCATGGAAAAATTCGTCGCTAATTTGCGATGAGATTATTTGTGACAAAATTTGTCGTTATTTTCCGACGTAAATATTCGTGGCCAAAGGTCGTCTCCAATTTGCGACAAAATGGTTCGTGGTAAACTTCGTTGCTAATTTGCGTTGAAATTTTTCGCGGCCAATTTCGTCTCTAATTTTCGGATTTGTCACAAAAGTAGCAATGAAAAAATTTTCGTCGCCAAGTCGAAATAAAAAAATCTAGCGACGGAAAATTGAATTTTTGTCACTAAATTGAAAATTTGTCGCTAATTTGCCACGAATTTTGTTGTGGAAAATGTCATCACCGATTAGCGACGAATAGTTTCGTTGGTAATTTCATTGCTAATTAGCGACGAAAGTTTAGTAACGGTTTTTTCCACGAAAAATTTCGTGGCTAAAGTATTTTGCAACGAAAATAGCAATGAAATTTATTTCGTCGGCAATTTCGTCGGCAATTAGGCGTTATGAAATTTTGCGACGAAAGGGGTTACTTCCGTCGCTAAATTGCGACAAAAATAGACATTCGTCGCTAATTTATGGGAAAAATAGAGATTCTGCTCGTGCCCGGTCGTCGAAAAATTCATCGCTAGAGAAGATTAAAAAATTAATAAAATTTCGTCACTAGACTATTCGTCGCTAAAGAATAAATACAAAATTCGTTGCCCAAAAAAATATGTCATCGTTAATATAATTAAAAGTGGCAATTTGGAAGAGTAGGCATTCTTATCGGATTTCTCCACTAAACCCGTCTTCCTATCCTTTAAAACACCTTTGGACCATGTCATAACAGCATTCTCTAATTTGTTCCTTCTATCTACTGTATTCTCTTCGGATCCAATAGAATTCTCATTTCCACTAGCTTCAGTCTTCTCCGTGTCCAATGAGAACTTCAAATTTAGGGACACTTGGCAAATCGGATTCTGAATTTTCAAGACCATCCTCACTTCTTTGCCATTGTGGATGCTTGGGCTTGCAACTTGCTATGCGAGAGAGGTAAGTCTTGCAATGCTCTGGCCACAAAAATAGGTGAATATTCTTCAGTCCATTCTGTCAAGTAAGAAGAGAAGATTCATTAGTGAGGCACCTAGGTGTATGAGCCGATTGAAAAAATTAAAGAACAAAATCCCAATTGTATTCTATTCCCCACCAAACACCCTAAGAAAAAGGACATGTCTCTTTTTAACCTTCTATCCAAGATCGCCCTAAAGAATGACATAATATATGAAATGCGGGGGATTCCTTATTTAGTCCAATTGTATCCCAAATCCGAATGCATTTCTAGACATATAATCATAGCCAATGGAAAACGGGGTAGCATTATGATTGTTAACATTTGTAGGGATCTTGCCATCTTATACATTTGAAGCCTATATTCGGCATTTTCTCAAATAAGAAGATATGTATCCAAGTAACAAGCAAGAGCCGACTGTTTAAATCAATTAGATATTAAGACAAAATATAAGAAAGGCATCAAGGAGATGTGGACTACGGTTGAGAATTGCTTTCTTGGAGCACTTTGTAAGATTAATACGGAACAAAGTCCAGGTATAATCTAATCGTTAACCCAATCTATGAGAAATCAATGTCGGATATGTCTGCAAATCTTTGGAGATGATCTCACAGGACACTCTTGCACCAAATTTTACATTCCTTTAGTTAGGTTCGCACAATCAGAAAGAGTACTAAAATCGCTCGGGACATCGTATCGATCCCGAATCGGTTTCAACAAGATTTCCAATCCCAAACTTTTCGATGGTCTTAATCTTAGTATCATTTTATCTAGCATGGAAAGTTTGCCTATCACAACCAACAAACTGCCAAGACATGATAATGATCAAAGTAATTAAGGCAAGAATGCCGGACATAGTCAAAGTTGGAAAGCAGATTACACACCTTTAAAGCAAGTGCTAATGGAGAATGAACAGATTCTAAATGCCGCTGAGCTGCAGAAGTGTGTTCAACGATTCCTTTCTGGAACGTAGTATCTACTTGCTCAAACATAGCTTTACAAGACATCTCAAAAGCGGGGATCACCGAAGCTTCCAAAGTAGACTTTAATGCATCCCGCATGACATTCATCATTTCATGCAATCATATAGGAATCTAAAGACATGAATGCATATAACTAACTTGGGTAATTAACTGATGTGCAAAATGTACAAACCTCACAATAGGTAGAAGCAAAAGGAAAAAGAGCTAGGAGGAGGAGGGATATAAGCAAAAGGCCAAAAAACTTTTTTCTTACAAATAGAAGCTACAAAAAGACCTTACCGATGAAAAAGAAAATGATTTCTCGGAAGCAAAGATAACAAGAATCAAGCACTCATAAAATGAACAAGCACAAATATTCATTTAAGAAAAAGAAGTTGGCAAACTCCTTTGCTTCAATTAATGCACAAAGACGTACTAAAGCCTCATTCACTTTTGCAAATAAGTGCATAGTAAAATTTTAAGCTTGGAGCCTTCGAGAATTTCCCTATAAAGACAATTTGGTCAAACTTATACTAACCTGAATAGCTTGCCCGCCAGAAGTTTGGAACTGTGCCGGGATTTGTTGGGTGATTGTGGCTTCAAGTTTTGAATTAACTGATTTCTCTAGTTGACTAAATGCTTTATCACCAACTCCTCTATGGATCATAAGAAATAGAAGAATCAAAATAAGAAAAGAAGGAATCAAAATAAAGGAGATCTCATGCTAAGAGAGAATTAGACTTTCACTTGGAAGGACTCAAAAAGGGCTGAAGATACTGTCTTCCCAACAACCGGCATGATGGCATGAACTACGGATGCTTCAACGGTAGCCAATTCCTTTTTCACGGTTTTGTCCAACATGGCTGGCATATCCACGATCATCAAGTTATTAAGCAAATCTATTATGTTCTTTGCTGCATACGATCCTACACCGGCGATTCACTGCTGATCATGGGGATCATTAAGAAGGCCAATGTCAAGAACCCGCACTTTTTTTCCTTTCGGTCAGTTTGCCGGACTATGGAGATATATTACCAAGAATAATTTAAGATATGCACAGAAAAATTGTTTAAAAAATACCGATTGATAAGGCATACCTTGTGAATATCAACCGGACCTCCATTTTTTGTGGCGACCATTGGCAAACCATAAGCTGCTGCCTGTTTGACAAAAGAGAGAGGGACTCTTATCATATAACGGCTTGAGAAGATTAGCACTTCACGAAGTAACACACACCTCTATTAAAGTAATGCCTAAATGGTTCGATGAAAGCTGGATTGATGAAAACACCTTGCGAAAGAATTAGATCAATAATGTCATTCAGTAGCAAATTGAACATGCATGCAAGTGGGCATTGTCGCACGTTTGGACTGTGTCATATAATGTTGACTAAATTGAAATTTATAACAGCACAAAACTGTATCACATCAATAGAAATACAGATGTAATGCGGGAAGCAAATAACCTGAATGTTCTCCTTAGAGTGAGGGCACAAAGAATAAACAGGGGCCTCAAGACCTTCAAACATGTGCCGTTTTGTACTAATAACCGCACTCCACACCAGCATTTTCAATTAAAAAATAAGAAATAAATTAAAAGAACAAGAAGCCTCCCCTGCTTTGGAAACTTCTTCAAGTGAGATGATGGAAAACCTTGATTGTTTTGTCATCACCACGGGTTATAACGCAGAGTTGCTTATTGGGTTGCGCAAATGCAAGATCATTCACTCCACCAACGGGAGCATCAATGCATGCAGAATAATGAGGCTCATTTCTGAGGTTAGAAATAGTGAAAATATAGCAAAACTAGCTAAGCCGGTAGTAGCAAGTGTAGATAGATTAAGGACTCTATGTACCTCTAGATGCCGCCGCACTTCATTATTTCCATGGAAAGAAAACAACCGCACAATGTGCAAAGAGTACACGACTCTCGTTGAGGAAAGAGAAAAGCACATCAGCAGTGCTCCATTTACCCTTGAAAATACGTCGTCTTTTATTGGTCTAGTTCCAACTTACCAAATAGCGAATGTATGCATGAGACCTTACTAAAACATCACATAGACATACAAATGTATGCACGAGACCTTTAGGAATGACCCTACATGCAAAAGAACAGAGATTACTTCAAAACAGGGAATTACGTTAAATCAATAACATTTCTATAAAAGGAAAGGAAAAACAAAAAAGGCACACCATACAAGTGTCTCATAGTTACCCCAAAACATTGCTGTTCATCCAAGTATTAGACGGACAATATCATCATCATCAGCAGCAATCTGACCATCATTGTGCCCATCACCTATTTGATTAGTGGGAGGTACGGGAGGAACCTCATCTGGATTTAGGTTGAGGTGTCGCAAGACCAATTGCATTTGAGACTCCAGAGATTTATGTCGCTCATTGACCACTCTCATTTCCTCATCCTTCTGTGACATTTGTTCTTTGACCACCCTCATCTCCTCATCCTTATGTGACATTTGTTCTTTGACCACTCTTATTTCTTCATCCTTCTCTACAAGTAAATGTCTCAATTGGGTCAATTCTTGGGTCACTTGTTCATCAAGTTGTGTCCTCCTTGAAATAGCCGCACCGGAGGATGAACTTGTTGTAACCTTTGTTGTGTATACCCTTGACAAGGATCCCATCCCAAATATTTTCCCCCTTTTCATCCCACCGGATGCCTCCACCCATAATGCCATATGGTCAACTACTAGCTCAGACTCGGCCCCACCATCACCACCAATAGCCGTACTCATTAAAAGCTCATCATATTTTTCCTACATCAACAAAATAGATATGAAAATAAAATAACTTCATATATATAACTACCATAAATAATGAAAGCACTGACAGTTTTCATTCCGGTTTCCCTAAAGTCAAAAGTATAACTTTACATACCTTAATAGCTTTTGCCTGGTCGCTGATCCATGTCTTAACTTTCTTTTCAAATGTGCGTTCAAATGTAGCTATATATGTCGGTTCCGTCCCCAATTCATTTGCCTATAAAATTGAAACATAAATGAGTAATTGAATTAAATTAAATTACAACATGTTAAACAGAATTAAATTAAATTAAAACATGTTAAATAGACTTACCATTCTCTTTTTATGCTCCCCAATGTTGATAGAACCCCCAGCATATGTCGCAGACCCTTCAAGAGAACTAGAAGCCCGATTCTTCTTATTTTGTTCACTCCTTTGCATATTCTTTTCACTTTCCCAAATTCTCTTTATTTCTGTCCAATCGTCACCGGTAATGAAATCCGGCTTCCCTTGACTTCTCTTTGCTTTATTCATCACATTTTGTATGTGATCACCGGCTTTCTTCTTAAAAATTCTTCTAACTTCATCCTCTTCCATTTCATTCCAGTTGAACTTCCGCTGTAATCAATAGAAAAATAATTGACTTTATTTACATCGAACTTAGTTTGTGAGGAGGTAATTTCTTGGATGCAAAAACCAACGGTTTTGAGGTTCAAGGGGGAAGACAGAATAATTAACTTCTTCTAAACGACGGGAGGATAAGTGATACGTGATCTTATGAGTAGGATCAGCAAAAGCAATAATCCACAACCCCTTGAGTGCACTGTCATAATTCCAGTAAATATTAGCCTTCGACAACAAGAGTGGAAGGTATCTCTCTCTCAAAAACATCACTAAATATTTCCTGGACAGTTTATGCACCTGTCTTCCTTGTAGATGGTAAAGCTCAAGCACATGAATAAAGTATTAGAGGGCTCGCGGGAAAGAATTTATGTCTTTGGTGAACTTCCATCAGAACTTCTCTTTTCCTATTCTATTAAGATGAAGAGGCTTCAATAGCTGATTGTTTAGAGCAACATAGGTTTTTTTTTTAAATAAAGAAAACATAAAAGAAAGGAGTTAAAAACAACTCCGGAAGACTAGTCAACTCTCAAAGTCGTGAAACCAAGGCTATATGCTCAAGTACACACTGAAGTACCAAGGATTCTTGTTTGGTGCCATGAACTTCTAAGATAGGCACTAGTTTTAGCTCGGGCACATTAGTCAACTAAGATTCCGAAAAGTTCACCATGGCAATGAAACCACAAGAAATTTGACACATTCATCATACCAATGGAATTTTTAGTAAATTAGATGCAATATTTTTCCTTGAAGAAGAACTTAAAAAAGTGAACTTGCCCAATGAAACTCGAGCAGAAGGAAAATGAGAGTAATCTATAAATTATTGGTTAAGCCCTCAAATGTAAACTGTCTCCACAAAAAATGCAGTTGAAAGTAGTATGTAATGATGGGCTTAGGCGATTTCCCAAGTGCTTTTAGAAGGCTTCTGTAGATAGATGCATAATATAATTAACTTCCCCCAATCGGGATAACTTACAGTCTTGCATTACTATAAACAATTCCTCCTTTTAGCAAGCTCAATCTCTCGGGATTATGACCAATTGTGAGCTTAACCAAAAAAAAAAAAAAAACTTAGTTTGTGAGAAAATAGAAAAACAAAACTTACCTTGAACTCATTCCACCACAAATCCTTTACTTGTTTTGGCGTGCTGCTGTAACTATTCCATGGCCCCCTCCAATAGTTATTCACTATTTTATTAAGTTGCCTCACAACGTACGTAGCATCCATGAATCTGCAAACAAGTTAGAATGATATGGACAATGAAACAGTGAAATGAAAAGGAGATGTCAGTAAATGCATACGAATAATTTACAACATGGACAATTCGGTTGACTTCCATATCTAAAATTCAAATGAAGGGATGATGACCCTAAATATTACATATATACTAAAAAAAAATGAAGTACTCACGAATCTCCATATGGGTATATGATGAGACGGTTATCTTCTTCACCTCTCTCATCATTTGAGTGTTGCATGGAAGGCGGAATCGAAGGAGATGGAGCTGAAGGGGATGGAGCTCAAGGGGATGGAACCGAAGGGGATGGAGCTGAAGGAGATGGAGCTGAAGGACATTCACTTCGCATGTGTCCAAGTTGTTCCCTAATATGCTCTTGAGGGACGGAGGAAGGGCCAATGTGTCTATGTTGTCCATCAGCATTTAGTTGTTGAGGGTTTAGGGAAGGGGAAGGGGAAGAGGAAACGGATAGGGACGAGGAAGGGGAAGGGGCTAGTCTCCCTTGTGAAACTACGCCACGCATGTGACCTCCACGTTTATACTGACAAATAGGAAGGTTAGACAAATAGCAGCATAAATAAGAACATGTAACGGGGATACATAATGTTGTACATCATAAAGCTCACCATTTTGTTTCCGAGAGCAAGTGAAACTTGAGAAAATGAAAGAAACTTGCTATCGCCTCTAATAAATAGCAATCTACGGCACCGAAGGAACCTATTGAAATCTTGTCCACATCGGATTCCACAAAAAATAAAGGGAACTTATACATGACATATCAAATTACTGATACACATTCTAAAGCATCATGGATAGAGATTGTCTTCATTTGAGCATAAGGAACATCTCGGGAAAACAGCACATCGGGCAATAGAATCCACTGAGTCCTATACTAAAGGAAGAAACTATATTACATTGAAACCCAATTCAGCTATTGAGGATAGCAATTACAAAATTTAGCAACCGTCGCTATGGTGAACATGGATTCACAGTGTCATATGTGTTGCATAACAGAAACCCAAACAAATGGAGCTGGACCGGACCTTACATTTTCACGGAAAAATACTTGAAACATCATAAAAATCTTCTGCTCTTTTCTTTTCATAATTCAAAATCTAGACAAGAGAAAAGACGAACCCAAAGGCAAGACTACTTGCAAATTCTACCTTCACAAAAATTAATAAATGGCTAAAAAGAATCCAACCAAGCTCTAGGTGCTACATAGTCAGCAACTAATCGAAACCATGATGAGCACGATTATACATAAAATTCAAGCCTCAAATTGAAAAAGTAAAGAAAACCATGCCATCAGCATATCAATGACTTGTTCAAATAACAAAACAAAACAACATAAACCAATTGAAATCCTACCATTTGAAACTAGAAAAACAGGAAAAGATGAGAAGAGAGATTGATAAATTACAGCTTCATATTAATTATAGAACTTATTCGGTGATAGAAAATGTTCATATAACATTCTTTACTCTTGTGAAAGCATCTAATCACTACGTAGAGAAAGGTAGATGTTGTGTACATGTACATGCAACTAGCATGTGTGGCTTCCAGATACAGTGTGTGTGTACAACTTTGTTTGAGCATGGAGGGATCTTAAGAAAGAACCCCAATTTAAATATTTAATGAAGCGGATACTCACTTATTGAAGCATAACAACGAAGGATAACGAGCACCATAATGTATGACACTCCTACTTTAAAACCAAGGTACTTTCAGCACATGTTCAACCCCTTCAATTCTGAATGAAGTTCCCCAAGAGGCCACTACCAGTATACAAGACGTAAATACACAAAGGCTCCCTCCAGTTACATAATTAAACACATCAAACTCCCAATTTTACAGTTGAACCCAATCAAATTAAATTCATGAAAGTTTCAATCTCTGCCCTTTGTTTAAAAGTGTCAAAGTTTGTGGAGGGAAACCTCATCGACTAAGTCCTTTTGCATACCAACACGTAACCAAGTTAGAATACTTTAAGTAGTGTTTCTGCTTTACTTTAGAAAGGTTCAACAATCTTTAGTTTCCTCCATGGCAATGACATCTGTAAACATTCAATCAGCATAAAGAACCGAGAGACTTTATAGGAGTAGTATAGTGCTCTCGAATCTTAGTTTCATCCAAATGTCAAAAGAAGAATTCTTCTTGAAGAATAATTACTACAATTTTGTAAATAATCTCTGCTTAAGAAAATATAATGGGTCAAATGATCATGGAAAAGGGAACTACTATTGCATAATATCTACTCTAGCATTCAAGCATCATTTTGTTCCCTTCTTTGAGGGGAAGCTGAGTGCAAACTCTTTAACAAAAGCTACATTTGAAGTTGCAAATTTTTAGTTAAACATAAGTGCCGGGCTGATCATACTCACCAATCGCAATCTTCTCTAATTAAAATGTGCTCTCTGAAGCTCAAAGCAATCACCGAATTAAAAAATATCATTAGTCTCCCACCGAAAAAAAAAATCACAATTCTTTCCTAGATGCACTTAAATTACACCGCATAGCAAAATGATAGAGGAAAAAAGAACAACACAGAGCCCCAACACAGTAAATAATTAACCGAATCACTAAACATCATGCAAACAAAGATGAACCAGCCTCACCAATTTCCTCGTCGGTATCAAAAATGAAAACAACAAAGTCGAAACAAAGAACCCAAATCTAAACCAATCAATCGATTTAAATCCAGTTGAAAAGCAATATACCTATTGGCGAGTGGCTTCGATCTCCGAAAGACAGAGGATATGTGAGTGAGATTGCGAGTTCGTCGTAGGCTAAGAAGCACGGATACGTGCAAGAGGTCACTGTGTTAGTGTCGGAGACGTATTGGACACCAAAGCGCGTTTGACACTGCTCGACACGCGTTCGACACACGGTCGACGCACGGTCAACGAGTCGGACACGCCACACACGAGTTAGAGGAGATCTGGTGGAGGTCGGAGGAGAAGAGGAACTGGAGGAGTACTTGGTAGCAGAGTTTGTCGGCGAGGGAGGCGAGAGAGAGGCAGCAAGTGAGGTGAAAGAGGAGGTGAAGTAGGCTTGGGGGACGTCGAGGACGGTGATGGCGGAGCACTGGGCTAGATTCGCGAGGCGATGGTGGTGGAGAGAAGGGCGGTGAAGGCAGACGGTTTTGCAAAGGTGGAGAGGAGATGTCTCATGTCCACTGGTCTCCCTCTTTGTGCCCTAAGAACTCACCATGGGAGGGCCCTTTCGGGCTAAATGGTCTCTCTACGATGAAACAAAGAGTGTTGAGAGATGAGAAAGTACAAAGCAAAAAAGTGATTAAGAGGGAAACTCAATGAGAGAAGGGTAAGTAATTAATGTGATGGTGTGATAGAGGTGAAAGGATGAAGTGGTGGAGTCCAGCGATGAGAGAGATAAAGGTTATAAAGCTCATTGCTTTTGAGGTTTTCAGACCCCACCATCGCTTGTGTGCATCGAGATATGACATTTGAGAGAGATAAAGCTCATTTGTGTTTGACATTTGAGGAATAATTTGCGACGGATGATTTTTTGTTGCAAATTAGCGACGAATTTAGCGATGAATAATTTAGCGACGAAATTAGCGACGAATTTTGCAATGAATAATTTAGCGACGAAATTAGCAATGAATTTTACATTTCACAATTCTGAAGAAGAAAATCAATTTTGCGATGAATGATTTTTTTGTCGCAAATTAGCGACGAATTTCTTGACGAATAAATTTACGATGAAATTTGCGACGAATTTTTAATATCACAATTCCACGGATGAAAATCAATTTTGCAATGAATGATTTTTTTGTCGCAAATTAGCAATGAATTTCATGACGAATAAATTTGCGACGAAATTTGCGACGAATTTGTAATATCACAATACCACGGATGAAAATCAATTTTGCGACGAATGATTTTTTGTCGCAAATTAGCGACAAATTTAGCGACGAATAAATTTGCGACAAAATTTGCCACGAATTTGTAATATCACAATACCACGGATGAAAATCAATTTTGCGACGAATGATTTTTTTGTCGCAAATTAGCGATGAATTTCGTGACGAATAAATTTGTGACGAAATTTGCCACGAATTATTAATATCACAATTCCACGGATGAAAATCAATTTTGCGACGAATGATTTTTTTGTCGCAAATTAGCGACGAATAAATTTGCGACGAAATTTGCGACGAATTTGTAATATCACAATACCACGGATGAAAATCAATTTTGCGATGAATGATTTTTTTGTCGCAAACCAGCGACTAATTTTGTGACGAATAAGTTTGCGACGAAATTAGAGATGAATTTTTAATATCACAACACCACGGATGAAAATCAATTTTGCGACGAAAGATTTTTTTTGTCGCAAATTAGCGACGAATTTCGCGATGAATAATTTAGCGACGAAATTAGCGACCAACTTTTAGTTTCACAATTCCGAATATGAAAATAAATTTTGCGACGAATGATTTTTTGTCGCTATGTTGCGACGAATAATTTTGCGACAAAATTAGCGACGAATTTTTAATATCACAATCCCACGGATGAAAATCAATTGCGTGATGAATGATTTTTTGTCGCAAATTAGAGAAAAAAGAACGGTCTGATTCTGTTCGGACATTGCTCGATCAGCCTGAACAAAAAAAAAAAGAAACTTTAAAAAGGACCAGTTGCTCCAGCTGGTTGTACGAAGTACAGAAAAAGCACATTGCTTTTGAGGCTTTCAGACCTCAACGTTGCTTGTGTGCATTGAGATATGAAGTACACAGAGCCCATTTTTTTAATCCTAGCATCATCTGAAGCTGTGCCTCTTATTGTCTTTCGTCCTTTTGCTAAGGTCCAAAATGGGGAAGGAGGAGGTGTTTCCATGGCTGTAACTAATTTTTCCTTTTTATAAATCATGCAAATGAAGATAAAGGTGTCCACGGTTGCAGAAGACAGTGGGGTGGGGTGGGGTGGGGAGGGGAGGATGAAAAAAGAAAAGGGAAAGAGAAAAAGTAGAAAAAAAAAAAAAAATCAACCGTGGTAAGGCCCAGCTAGATGGGACATGTTGATGAACATGTGCATCTTCGGTATTTATTGATGGCGCGGATTGATTTCATGGGTAGGGAGAGGAGCACGTGGGGTTTCAATCAGAGCAAGGGGATTAATCCCGGACAATTATGCTAGCAATACTAAACTCCATGATATTAAATAGATTGACTACACGGCGTGATATATTTTCTTTCGATTTTTCAAAAAAATATCCTAATTTAAATAATCAATCGCTACTTACCATACCATTTGATAAATTCATCCAATATACAAACCTCGATGTTCCGAAACATTACTCGGTTATTAATCCTCTATCCATACCTCTCTTTTTGCCAAATGGTCCCCAACGTCCCCTTCTCAAATCTCGTTTTCGTACTAATTGCGTTACCAGCGCATCATTTACCGAGCGGGACGGCAACGTAACGAATACTTCCCTACTTTCTCTCTATTTTGTCCTGATTTTTTTAGAAGAAAATGGACCACTTGGTTACTTTCCTCTTCTTTTTTTTCACCCGACTTGGGTCAAAGGTTGTTTTTCCTTAAAAAAAAATCTGATATCTCCTCCTAGTATTTAATTACGCGAGTTGACGATTGATTAAAAACTAATGCAACTAAAATTTGACCAATTCGTACAATTTTGTGGTCCTATCATGGAAAAAAAAACCCTCTAAACATTGCTTTCTTCGGAATAACACGGCCCAAGGAGGGAAGAGAGAGAAAAATAAAAGAAAAGGAAAGGAAAAAAAATAGGAAAAAAAAAATAATCAATGAGAATGCCCTCGGTCGCTATTTAGCGATGAAAATCCTCGGAATAACAACATTAATAATAATAGTAATAATTACACAAAATTAGTAAAAAGTCTCAAAAATCCCCATGTTCATCTTCATCTTCCTCATCATCTTCATCTTGACTTTCGTCTTCGTCTTGATCTTGATCTTCATCTTCTTCAGGAGCATCATCTTCATCCTCTATCTCAAAATCAGATTCTTCAACACCTTCTACATTTGATTCGCGAATTTCAGTTGGATCTACATCTATCACTGCTCCACATGGATCTTGTAAAGTCGGAATATTATATTCATCGGTTTCAACCGTGTTACAAACTTCCTCTTGTTGATACGCTGTATCCTTCCGGTGCTCTTCGATTTTTCTTCGTGCTTTGGTTTGACATACACCCCACCAATCGGCTTTGTCACGTTTCAAACTAGGATATAATGCATAATATACTTGAATTGTTTGTTGTGCCAAGACAAATGGTTCATATTTCATATACCTTTTTTTGTGATTTACTCAACCAAATTAAACTTCGTATGCACCTTCATTCCTCTCGCGGGGTCGAACCACATGCACTTAAATAACATAACCCGCATTATTGGACTAGGGTACTCTATCTCTATGATTTCATCCAACAAGCCATAAAAATCATCTTTTGCACTACCACCATTGGATGACCGAACACACACACCACTATTCATTGTAGCTTTTCCCATTTCGTACTCTCGAGTGTGAAAATTATACCCGTTCATGAAATATGCTGGCCAAGTTCGTACCCTTGATTGTGGATCCCATGACGGATGATATAGCAATCCTTGCTCTTCACCTTGATCATGATTACTGTGAACCTAAAATCATACACGCAAAGTCAATAATATATTTTTTAATTAATAATGTATAAAATATTAATAACTTGCTTTTCGTCCATAGGCAACAACTTACATATGTTTTGAACCATGCTGCAAATTCTTCATTGCACAAACGGTCAAACTCATTTGGTGGTAGTCCATACATTGAAGTTTGGAAATCCTATTAACAAATACCATGATGAAATTAGTAAATATTTGACACACAATAAATATATTTGTAAAAGTACACTTACTCGAAGTATGGCTCTACTTCGGACGTTCAAAGCAAAATATATGTATGGGCTGCCCGCCATTCTTCGTCTGTTAAGTAATGAAACTTACGTGCGCCGCTTGGTCGACCAAGATAATTGAAAATAGAGAATGATTTGAAATTAGAATCAATGGGGCCCTCATCATTTCTTCCCGCTCTCCGCCTCTTGCACCGCACGTGCGGCTCAAAATAATATGATGCAAATGTTGTCACTTCTTCTACAATATATGCATGACAAATTGAAACTTCAACACATGCCTTGTTCTTCACTTTTTTCTTCAAATGATATAAGAACCTAATTGTAATAGGAAGAAGTTTATCAGAACATAATAAGTAATAAAGTAATTTCAAATTTATTAAAAAGGATATTTTACCTCTCAAATGGATACATCCAATGAAATTGGACGAGACCCGCAACTTTGGCCTCATAAGGCAAGTGAACTAAGAGATGCTCCATTGAATCAAAGAACAATGGAGGAAATATTCTTTCTAAGTTGCAAAGAATGATTGGAATATCTCTCTCTAGTTTCTCCATGTGTGATGTTTTTAACACTGTTGAACAAATATCATGAAGGAAATTACTTAACTCTGTGATGGCGCCCCATAAAAAGTTTGGTAGAAGTTCCTTGAAAGCTATTGGAATTAGTCTTTCCATAAAAATGTGACAATCATGGCTCTTCAAACCCGACAACTTGCATTCATTCAAATCAATACATTTGCCGATGTTCGAAGCGTATCCATCGGGAAATCGTACTGATTTCAACCATTGACAAACAACCCGTCTCTGCTCCCTATCCAATGTGTAAACCGCTTTGGATTTTGGTCTCCTGTTGCTTGCATCCACTTCTAGTGTTGGCTGATCACAAATATCCCTCATTTTTTTTTTTGCATTCAAGTTATCTTTTGTTTTTCCAGTAACATCTATCACAGTATTTATGACATTGTCGAAAATATTCTTTTCTATGTGCATGACGTCAAGATTATGACGAATAAGATGGGTCTTCCAATATGGTAGATCCCAAAATATCTTGCGTTTAGTCCACTTATGTGTGCTTCCGTATGCAATAGTTGTGCCATGGGGGTTTTCAGCAACGGTTGGAAAGTCACGCACTCGCTCCCAAATTTGATCACCAGTTAACCTCAATGGTGGGGGTGTTCTTTCAACCCTATTCTTGATGAACTCTTTTTTATTCCTTCGAAATGTGTGATTTATCGGCAAAAATTGTCTGTGACAGTCAAAATAGCTGGCTTTCTTACCATGTTTTAATCTGAATGATTTTGATCTCTCCATACATATCGGACATCCTAAGATCCCAGCTGTACTCCATCCGGATAACATTCCATAAGTTGGAAAGTCATTTATCGTCCAAAAAAGAGCAGCCTTCATTACAAATGTTTGATCAGTAGAAACATCGTACGTAAGAACACCTTCATCCCATAGCCGACACAACTCTGTAATCAATGGTTGCATATAAACATCTATCAACTTTTTCGGATTTTGCAGGCCGGGCACGATCAATGTCAAAAACATATAAGGTGTCTTCATGCACATACCAGGTGGAAGATTGTATGGAGTTAAGATAACCGACCAGCAGACGAGATACCTTTTTCCCGATAAGGTGAATAACTTTTTCCCGATTTCCCAAATGGGGCAAACCATCAGCACAGATACCTAACCCGATGTTTTGAGGCTCCATCACAAACTCAGGATATATTCTATCAAAATGTTTCCATGCATCCGCATCTGAAGGATAACACATTAGACCCTCCTCTGTTTCATGATTTGCATGTCAAGTCATGTGTTCAGCGATGGCTTGAGACGCATAAAGCCTTTGCAATCTAGGGATTAAGGGCGGATAAAACATTTGCTTGCATGGTCTACGCTTCGATTACGACCACTGTCTCCTACTAATCTTGTATCCGGGTTGGCTACAGAATTTGCAAGATTCTGCATTTCATCATCCCCCCAATATAACATACAACTCATACTACATACATCAATCCGTACAACTGGAAGGCCTAAGTTATCCACTAGCTTCTTCATGTCGTAAAAATCACTTGACATGATGTTATCGCGAGGCATTGCTTCCCGTATTACGTCAACAAAAGAGTTGAAGCAATTCTCGGAGACATTATGCTCCGCCTTGATATTTAACAGTCTTGATGTCACTAATAACTTAGTGTGGCTGTCACAACCTACCCATAAAGGTTCATCTGCTGCTTTCAACACTTCCCGGAATTGATTAGATGGAAAATTTTCACTATACACATTGTTATCAACACCTGTTACTCCTACCTCTTCGAATTGTGATGCGTAGGTAGTACCCACTTGTTCAAGTGTAGGAGCAAAATTAGTACTTGCATGGTCCGATTGTGAAACTAAATTCTGACCACCTGCATCAATGGCCATCCTCCGGTATGAGTTCAATTGGTTATAATAGCTACATTGTTCCCCAACTGAAAATTGGTCACTTTTTCGATATTCTTCATCGGATATAAATGATTCACCATGGCAAGTCCAATTATAGTAGTTCGAAGTAAACCCAAATCTACAAAGATGTTTCTAACTTTATCACACACATGAAATTTACCATTACTGCACTTTTTACACGGACACCTTAACTTATTTCCATCCATGAACTCAAATTTACTACTAGCAAAGTGCAAAAACGGTTCCAACCCAATCTGAAACTCATCGGTCAATCCTTGACGTCCAGGTAAGTTCTTATTATACATCCAAGCCCTATCTCTTTGCATCGTGTCTATATATAATTAAAAAATCTCATAACATATTAAAAATATCATATGTATTGTTTAATATTCTTAATTAAAATCATGAAATTCTAACAATTAAAATTCTATTTTGGACGAAACAATTACTTTGACTGAAATTGGGAAAAATGAAGAAATTACCATGTCAAGAAGACTTACCTAAGTATTTGACGGAAATCTTTGTAGTAGAAAGTGGAATACAATTGAGAATTACAACGTTCACTTAGATCCAGAGACCTTCAAATGGAAACGTACCTATAAAAAAAATTACTTAAGAATTGCAATATTAATGACGGTAAATGTCATCGCCAAATTTTACGACGAATTTTCTTTTTGTTGCTAATTAGCGACGAATTTGGCCATGGAAGACATGGTCATTGCTAATTAGCGACGAATTTATCGACAAAATTTTTTGCGACAAACATTTTCCGTCACTAATTAGCGACAACCATATCTTTCATCGCTAATTGAACAGCCGATGAATTAACTACTAAATATCAGGGCACGAACCCCATTTATCACTTCAGAAAGGAGGGCTCTTGGAAGAAACAAAAAGATTCCATCTCTATAATTGCTCATGGACGTCACGGATCTCTTGGAAGAAACAAAAAGATTCCATCTCTTTTAATCTTTTTTGTTATCATTTTTGCCTTTTTTTACATGCATTAGCTTTTTGGCTTTCCTTTGAAAGAGATCTCGTAAATTTTTTTTTTTTTTGCATGGCCAATCCCATGAAGACTTTAGGATTTGCCATGCAGATATAAAATTGAAAGGGTACACTACTTTATCGAAGGCTTTCATTATAATAGTTGAGCAAGTCTGTCAAAGTAATGAATCGAGTGATTTTTTAAATATCATGTACATGAATTATCGCAATCACGTGCTTTGCACGTGCTGAGAAATGATCAACATAAGAAAAAAATAATCACCTAATAAAGTTAATGATGAATATTAATCCTATCAATCTATACACTTCAAGAGTATAATCATAGAAAGCCCAATGAAAGGGTAGTCTAGATAAAAATCGAAGGATGGAATATTTGGTTTAAGTCTCGTGTTTGATAATACGAACGATAGAAAATTCAAGATGACCTACGTGGAAATTAATATCGACGTCGTTTTCATAACCCATTTAATTCAAACAAAAAATTTAGCCACGCATTGAATCTTGCAAAGCTATCATGAATTAAGTGTGCTGTAGACAAAGAATCAAAAGTCGACCGACGAAAATTTTGTTTTGGTGCGTAATTAGCGATTAATTTACCGACGACACAATAACTTTGAAATTGAAAAAAAGAAAAAATTACCTTGTCAAGAAGACTAACCCAAATAGAAAGTTGTCAATTTGACGAGAATTGAACCGTTCACTTAGATTGCGAGACCTTCAAATGGACACGTACCTAAAAAAAAGAAAAATTAATTAAGATTCATGAAGCTTATGGGAATTGATGTAAGAAAATGGTAAAATAAACAATAATTTATTCTAGGATTACCGTAAGACACAAATAAGAATAGAGAAGACGGAAGACGGAAGACAAACAAGAGAAGAGAGCGGAGTGAAGAGAAGAGTGTGCAGAAAGAACGTAAAGGGATTTTAAAGGGCGAAATTTTGCTCATCCACGAAATTAGCGACGAACTATTGAACTTAGCGACGAAAAAGTGTCGGTGGATTTAGCGACGAAATTTAGTGACAAGTACGATTGTCGCTAATTAGCTACGGATTTAGCGATGGATAATTTTGCGACAGCATTAGCGACGGATTTAGCAATGAATAATTTTGCGACGTAATTAGGGACGAACATTTAACATTGCAATTCTACCGATGAAATTCAATTTTGCGACGAAATACTTTTTGTAGCTAATTAGCGACGAATTTAGCAACGAATAATTTTGCGACGGAATTAGCGACGAACATTTAATTTCACAATTCCGTGGATCAAATTCAATTTTACGACGAAAGACTTTTTGTTGCTAATTAGCGACGAATTTAGCGACAAATACTTTTGCGATGGAATTAGCTACAAACTTTTAATTTCACAATTCTGCGGGTAAAATCGAATTTGCGACTAATAAGTTTTGTCGCTAATTAGCGATGAATTTAGCAACGAATAATTTAGCGACGGAATTAGCGACAAACATTTTATTTCACTATTCCGCTGATGACATTCAATTTTGCGACGAAAGACTTTTTGTCGCTAATTAGCGATGAATTTAGCGACAAATACTTTTGCGATGGAATTAGCTACAAACTTTTAATTTCACAATTCTGCGGGTAAAATCGAATTTGCGACGAATGATTTTTTGTCGCTAATTAGCGACGAATTTAGCAACGAATAATTTAGCGACGAAATTAGCGACAAACATTTTATTTCACTATTCCGCTAATGACATTCAATTTTGCGACGAAAGACTTTTTGTCGCTAATTAGCGACAAATATTTTTTTGATGGAATTTGCTACGAACTTTTAATTTCACAATTCTGCGGGTAAAATCAAATTTGCGACGAATGATTTTTTGTCGCTAATTAGCGACAAATTTAGTGACGAATAATTTAGCAACGGAATAAGCGACAAACATTTGTTTCACTATTCTACGTATGATCTTCAATTTTGCGACGAAAGACTTTTTGTTGCTAATTAGCGACGAATTTAGCGACAAATATTTTTGCGATGGAATTAGCTACGACCTTTTAATTTCACAATTCTGTGGGTAAAATCAAATTTACGACGAATGATTTTTTGTCGCTAATTAGGGACAAATTTAGCGACGAATAATTTAGCAACAGAATTAGCGACAAACATTTGTTTCACTATTCCACGTATGACCTTCAATTTTGCGACGAACTATGATTTTCGTCGCTAAATTAGCGCAAAAGAATTTGTGACAAAGGCCATTTTCGTTGAAAAGGAGATAGCGACGAATAATATTTTCATGGCCGTTTTCGTCGCTAATTTCCGACGAAGTTTTTTTGTGGCTATGTTTGTCGTAAATTAGCGACAAAACATAGTTTGTGGCTATTTTCGTCGTAAATTAGCAATGAAATATTTTTCGTCGGTATTTTCGTCATACATTAGTGATGAATTGTTTGTTCGTCGCTATAGTCGTCGCTAATTAGCGATTAATTATTTCGTCGCAAATTTAGTGGCAAATAGCGGCGAATATTTTTTTGTGGGTATTTTCGTTGGAAAATAGCGACGATTTTTTTCCGTCGCAAAATTTTTGTGGCTAAATCCGTGTTTTTTTGTAGTGAAACAACTGAAAGTATCAATGTTTAAAGCGAATTTTTCTAGCACATTAGGGCATCCCATTAGTAAACCGACTCGGGCTGATTCATCAAATTATGATATTCACAATGAATCCACAAAAAAGAGAGTTTATAATGAGTAAAATGTATACAATAAAAATGATTTCCTCTTTGAAAAAATCATAGGTCATTTTCCAAAATATGATTAGGTATCAACACTTGGATCAAAAAATCTGTGCTTGATCACGGGAACCCCAATGCTCATTTTCGGGCGCAGTGAGGCTAGTCCTTGGCGTTCAAACCTGGGTCCATCGAGGCCTTACTCAAGACTCTGGCGCCTCAACTCGAGTCCATTAAGGCTACGCTCGAGACCTCGGCTACCGTGCTCGGATCAATCGAGGTCATGCTCGGGACGCCGATGCTCGTGCCTTGGACGCTAGGCCCGATATATCAAGGTCGAGCCTAGGTCATTGACACCAAAAAATTTCAAATTTTTTTTGGATATTTTAATAATTTTAATTTATTTTATTCCATACTTTTTTTATTTTTTTATGGGAAAAACCCACAAAAAACCACAAATTATGCCTGCAGTGACACATTTACCTCTAACCTTTTTGATACAAAAAAATCCCAAACTATCCATGTTGTGACACATCTACCCTATGTTTCGGCTCCATCTAAAATCACCGTTAAAATGTTGATGTGGATCCGCCGTGGTATTTTTAGTGGCAAGTGGATCTAATGTGGTGCCACATTGAAAAAAAATAAAAACTAAAAAAAGCAAAAACTTGCATCGTTCATCGCCTTCTCCAGCGCTTTGCAAACCACTGTTCATGGCGTATACATCTTCAATTAGTTGGCCAAACTCCTCGGTACTTTTACTTTGCTGTCCACTGCTATCTCGACCTCCGATGGCTCTCGTCGGTGTTTGCCTGACCATCCATTAGCTTTGAAGATTGAGGTGAAACTGTCGAGCCAAGTTTCGAGCTTCAACGGCCATGGAGACTTTGAAGCTCGACCTTCTTCTTCACTGACTCCTTTTTCAATTTCTTCCGCTCCTCATCTATTGCCTCCTCCTCTTTGAGCCTCTCTTTCTCAGCCTTCCTCATAACCTTCTTGTCTTTTGATAAGAAGAAATCAAAAAGTGTAAGGTTTGAAGTTGCCGCCCTGCCTCAAAGCTTGGATTGAGGATTAATACCAACGCTCAAGCTCAAGCTCAAGCTCTAGTTGATTCGGATCTGGCTATGGCGCCGCAAGCTAATCAACAAATTTGGGAAAGCAAAGGAGGAGGGAAGGAGGGCTGAGGAGGAATTTGGGCATGGGGGAGGAGTCACCCTATGACTTGAAGAAGCTCGTCCCGATCCTTGCTAGAAACTCCCAAGTTGAAATCTCCTCCCCGACATCGGTGACGACTCGTCTCACGTTTTCATCAAAGATCTCTGCAGCTGGCGCATTTTCTCTCTCAGTCCAAAGCCAAAGTCGAGCAGGTACAGTCCCGGTCGCGGAGAGGAAAAGTTTGAGAAGCTCGATTCGCTGTGCGGGGATGAGTGTGAGGCCTATAAGGATAATGTGGACACTATTCTATCTTCGATTGTTCGGGAGTACTGCTCCGAGAAAGATCGTGGGATGAATTTGTACAAGGAGGATGATGATGAGATGTCGGAGGACGAAGGGCTCGAAAAGGCGGACTTTGAGGCTGAACGCGATTGAGAGAACAACAAGGAAAGAATCAAGTACCTCTTGATTTGTCTAAGAAGGTTGTCGTTGCTACCGAGACGGCCAAGGGACCGGACGATTCCGGGGACGATTGTGTTCAGCCCATGCTCCTTGAAGCTACGGATGTAATTCTGGATGCCATGAACACTAAACAAGAGTTGTGAAGTGATGGAGAAGACGATGAACAGTGCAAATTTTTGCTTTTTTCAGTTTTTATTTTTTTCCAATGTGACGCCACATCAAATCTACTTGTCACTAAAAATGCCACGACGAATCCATGTCAGCATTTTAATAGTGATTTTAGACAAAGCTAGAACGTAGGGTAGATGTGTCACAACATGGATACTTTGGGATTTTTGGTGATTTTTTTTTCCTTTTTTTATTATTATTTTTCCTTCTTCCTTCAATAGTTTCTGTGCCTCAACACAGCGGGCGACCGGTTACAAGCTCGGGCCGGCAAGGCTCTACCTTGCTAGCCAAGCCTTGCCTGAGGCTTGTAAGGCTCAAGCTCGCTAGATTCCAGCAAGGCACAACCTTGCCCATAGCCAGCGAGGTTGGCCCTCACCCGTAGCCTATCACCGATTGTCGCCAAGGCTCAATGAATGGTGGAGGAAGGAAAACGAAAAGAAAAATTAATAAATTATCGAAAAATGAATTTTTATAAAAAGAAAAAGTACAAAAATTGTTGTCAGCGTGCCCATACTTTGTAGGATAGCCGATGTTCACATCATCAATTTTTGATCGGATAAGATTTTTACACCAAACAACGAGAAATATATTTCAGTTTATTTTCGAGTCTTAGCCACATACCAAAAATATTGTCATTTTCCTGGAAAATGACTTTTCAGTAATAATTTTTTCCGTGAAACTAAAGAGCCTTAAAGTGTAATGATATTTTCACAATGATATTAATTTCTTCCACACTTTAAGATGTAGAAAGTTTTCTTTGACAGCATTTTATAACTTAATGTGGAACATACTTGTTTAAAAGTAGTGGGAAATGTTATTAAGGATATGGAAATACCACTAGCCTCACTTAAATTGGGGTTTGTGTAAGGAGATTAATTTATCTTGTCACAAATGTAGTGGAGGAGACAGAGGAAGGTTTTTAAAAGGATGACAGAGTCATCGGACTATTGTTTGTGTAAGCATGAGAGATAATTATTGGAGTGAATGGCAAGCTAGAATTTCTTTTGGCATTATGTCAAAAGCTTGTCAGAATGGGTTGTTGAAATCTCTAATGATGAAAACGACAAGAATCATTTCTGTTTTGGTAACGTTAAGTAGTGGAAAGTTCGAGGGGGCGGATAGATTGGTTTAATGCAATAAAAACATGGTAATTTTCCTGAATTTGATGTAATTATGTATTGGTTATTACAATTGATAATTATGTCGGATGGTTGAATCTCGTATATTTGGCCACATGTATTCATCACATCCAGATATCGAAGCTCGTCGGTTTCGGGCACGAGACATGCTCTATAAAATCATGCATTGAATGTGTTTCGCATGTATATTGATGTTGTTCTTTTTTCAAATGTCATGTAAATCATATTTCTTTTTCCGAGAACATAACACTCGTTCAAATTGCCACCGATAAATTTCAAAAATTGTCCTATCTATTAAATGCTAATTCACCCTCAAGTAGATGAGGATTTTTACGTTGTCACACTAATTTTCCCACATTGGACCCTTTCACAAGCCCCACCGGATATCGACACCCAAGATATCCAGTTTGATCTGATTGTGTGCTAAATTGGCAATCAGAAATTGCTTTCGTGCAAAACAAAGCCCTTACTAACATCGAGAACCGAACAACGTAGTGGTTTCAATATTTTGCAAAACCAAGCCGCCGAAGTCAAGACTGAAGTTAGAGAGCTCAAGACTCGCCTTGATCAAGTTCATCAAAGGGTAGACCAAAAAGCTGAACTTCAAGCCAAACTTCTCCAAGATTCTGAATCAAGTTTGCGAAAGATGGAGGCGGAAAGAAATCGAAAGACTCAAAAAGTAAATCGAAGAGCTAAAATTCAACAAGGAGAAACCATTTGTTTCTTTGTTCGCTCCTCCGTGATAAAAACCATCCTTCAAGTAACCTGGTTCTTTTGGTGCCCAATCACTTCTTTCCAATCTTTCCCAGCTTGCTCCGGTTCGAAGACATGATGTAAGAGCAATCGGAGACAGATTTTTATCTGAAAAGGCTTAAAGGCTGAGGCAAAACAAGCAAAATAGCTCGAATCGCCAAGCCTATTAGATTTTGATTCGGACTACGATCGACCCAAACATCATTCATCACATATGATCTCCAATCCTCTTGAGACTTTCCTCAAAAAACAAGCCAGCTCGAGCATCATTATGGGCGTCGATGAACAAAAAGGCCAAACTAAAACCTCTTCTGAAGCTAAAGAAAGCGCCACATCAACGTCTATTGAAGAAGCTATTAGTGTTGGCATATTTGAACCTCAAGAGGCTCCTATCAATTTCCCGATTGAACCGGAAGAAGTTCAAGATGAGGATATTCCATACATCAATTATCGGGATGCAACCCTAGGTAATAGGATTGTAGGAGGTCTTACCTTTACACTTGATGTTATTCCTCATCACTAATAGCATTGTAGACTACATGAGTTCTATGCATGGATGCCAAAGCAACCGATCCAGACGATGATCAGGTTCACATCCTCCTAGAGTTCATTGCCAAGTTCACGGGTAGTACGCTAGATTGGAGGTTAAGTTTTGCTCCGACAGATGAAAACACCTTTGTTGCCATGGATTTTTATTATGTCATCCGCCTTTTGCTTTTACGTTCATTGGAAGACCCGAAGATCTCTTAGAACAAAAATGTAAAAAGTTCTGTGAACAAAAATGTTGCTCCTATGAGAGGAAAGACCTCAACAGACACTTCAAGAAATGATGAAGTTGTTCTATGCTCTCGAAGGAGATCCCGCACTTAAGCCGATTTTCATAGTATGAATTCCTGTACTGATTTCTAGCATGGTGGACAAATATTTCCAAACCCACAATCAAATAACTTTGGAAGCCCCTCTCGGAGAGATTTAGTAGGGCATCCATGCAGCCTCGGATGAATTATGTCTCCACACTAAAGCATTAGAGGAATTCATAGAAAACAAACGAATGCTCGACGAGGCTTGCAAAAGATCATGTCTCCGGATCAAATGTGGGCGTAAAGATTCTTCTTGTGATTGTTCAAACAAGAAGGAAAAAACATTTCAAGAAATACCGCATCTACCAAAAAAAAAAAAGGCAAATGAAAGTTTCTTCGGAAGAATAAGTGGCACAACAGCAACAAGCGAGATGGTAAGTGAAAAAAGAAGGACTAATGTTTTATCTGCGGAGATAAAGGACACTTTGCAAAAAATTATTCTCAAGCAAAGAAAAGAAGTACAAATTTTGTGAACTCCATTCAACATAAGACAGGAATCTCCATTGATGAAGATGATCTTGAATCAATCTTCTCCCTTGAAGATGAACCTTCTAAAAAGACTACTGGTGCCATTCAAACCTTTTCGGAAACTAGTACGGAAGAAAGACTCCGACCCTACAAATAATGGTATGTTCTGTTTTGAGCATGTGTCATCCCAGCAGTCCTCGTCTTCTTTCCAATCCATTCAAATGACCAAAAGAGCCATACATTCCCCTCCAACTCTTTCCATCCAAATATGATAAGCCTATTTCCCTTATTGCGCTCATAGATACTGGTACATATTCCTCTATCCTTGATCCTCAACTTCTCCCTAAAGAATCCTGGGAACCTCATATCCGGTATTTCACTTATGCATCGTGGAACACTTTTGCCACACAAGTAAGAAGCAAACCCATCATAATTCAATTCTTCCCTTAGTGTTCTATTACTACTAGGATTCTTGGATCCCCGTCTCCCGATCGAGATCTCGTCATTGGTTGGGATATTCTCGCTAAACTTCCCAGTCTCGGAATCATGCCCGATGGTTTAAAATTTTATTTCCAATTTTGAGAATTTGTGGAGAACAAAATACTTTACTTTCTTCAGGCAGAATAACTTGATCAACTTCTTCAGCTTTTGCTAGAATCATGTGCTGATAATTCTTCGGAATTCCTCACCAAATACCACCTCCACTATGAAAAAATGAAGACTTCTTTATTAAGTTGCCTTTTGTTGGAAAACAAGGGTGCATGAGAGTACCATGGTCCAACCATGTAGGCTTTCCTAGCCCCTTATCCTCTTAGATAAATATTAAAGGCGGTTATCATTTTTAAACGTGAATAAGAATCATGTCTTTAGAACGGTTTTTTGTCGTTGTTCCTTTAACATAGAAAAATGTCGTTCTTTCTCAAGAGAAAAAGGACGACGAATTGCGATTCAACTCCCGAATATCAAACCGACGAACGAGTTCTCAAGGGACTACAATAGGAACATTTAATCTGTGAAAACCCGAGGTATGTCCATTCCGTGATGTGCTTCTCCGATCGGTAATTCAAGATGATTCTATGGGTTGTTAATTTCTCGTAATCCGCTACGTATATTACTGGGATTGGTTCTCTTCATTGGTATTAAAGCCGGTGCTATTGTTTCCCGATCGTTTTGTATTTTTGTTGTCGATTAGAGCGCGAAAAACCTGTTTTTTGAGTTTATCGCTCATGATTCTTTCATGATGTTCTGTTCATCGAAAATGATTTTTGAATACATAGTCGGAATGGGCTCGACGAGACGATCATTTCGAGTGGTCGCCCATCCCGAGGCAGCGTAAGGAGTGCTCACACTCCCCATCGTGGTATCGAGCCTAAGGAACGGAGACGAAATGTCTCCTTTTTGTGAAGTTTTGTTTAAGGAAAATTAGTTTCGAATATACCATTGGGTGCGTATCAACGAGACGAGTGTTACGAGGGGTGACTCGTCCCCGGAGGTGGTCGGATGGAGCCTTACATATCGCCAAACGTCGGAGGGCTCCAACGATTGTAGGCGTCATGCACCCATATGCGATGCACGTACGGCGACCGCCATCCGCATGGATGACATCATGCCGACGTCATTCGACCCATCCCATCATCCCAAGCTCGACCCAATTTTTGACCCGATCCAGGACTGGACCCATTGACCCGACCAACTATTGATTTTTGACTTTTGATTATTGATCGGTCAGACCAACTTTCTTGAAATTGTATTTTGGTCCTCGACATTTTTCAAAAATTTGCAATTTGGTCCCCGAACTTTTCGAAAATTTCAATTTGGTCCTCGAACTTTATGAAAATTTAAATTTGGTCCTTGGACTTTGTGAAATTATAATTTGATCCCCAAACTTTCTAAAAATTACAATTTGGTCCTCGGACTTTCTGAAAATAGCAATTTGATCCTCGATCTTTGTAAAAATTGCAATTTGTCCCCGAATTTTCAAAAAATTAAAATTAAATCCCTAAAGTCAACTCTGACCGTTGACCACGCGTTGACTACATGGACCAAAGACTTGACCGGCTTGTGCGGGAGCATATGAGCTTCGTTGGGGACGCGCAAGGTACCGTTGTGTTCTTATCGAAATTATCTTCAATTTGATATATTATTTGGATATGTTTGATGCATATAAAGTCATGAAAATACGCATAAAACCTATGATACACATATTTTGGGCGTTTTTCGAGTACTTTTATCTGTATCTCTCAATTTTTGAAAAATACAGAATATGTCTCACATGTGGTAGCTACATAAAGATTATGTAGAGCATATTTTGTTGATAGCATGTATAATATTTAATGTACTTGCTATTTGTATCCTGTGATCTGTGTATGATTTGATGCATGAATTATTTGTATATTAGCTCAAATCATGCCATTCTATTTTTTATGATTACAAGATAAGTGGATCATTAGGTGATTTTGGATCTTTATTCGAGTGGAGAGTTCTATAAAGTTTTAGTAACTCTAGTGAACTCAATTTTACATAAATGATTATATTAATGGTAATTTCAAGCGAGGATTCTTTGACGATGATTGGGAACATAGAGAACTTTCGAATCTAAGGCCTTATGTGAAATTATTCATTAATGTAATTAATTAGTGTAAAATAGAGGCATAAATATTATGCATTGATAGTTCGTGAATACATGTCTATAGAACTTCTCATTCATTCATAGTGGCTATAGCTTCTTAGAATATCGTAGCCGAGCTTGACAAAGGAGAGAATTCTAAATAGCAAGAATTATGAAAACCGAAATATGAGAATCCAGTATGTGCTAGAAAAGCATGAAGCACTAGAAGCTCTTAACCTAGTTATGGAAGAACTTGAAGATGGAATTATTGTACCACATAGAAAGAGATAAAGTGACATTTCTTGCATAGTAGATGAACTCTATTGCTTGCATTATGTTGCTTAGTAGCATGAAAATAGTTTATGCATGAGTCGGGCATTTATGAAAATGCATTAAAAACTAAGTTTGGTTAGACATTGGTCAACAACTTGAGACAGAACACTATAAACTTTGACGTTTATATGATGCCTTATGGGTAGAATATGAAACAACCTTTGTGGTGTGTATTAAACATGATAAGTGAGCTGTAAGATGCGGGCTATAGTTTGACTATTGAGCAGCAAGTGCAAGCGATAATCTGTTCTTTACCTCATAGCTGTGTGCATATGAAAATTCACTTGTTCGACAGTAAAACTAAAGACTTTTGAGAATGTTATATGCCGCCTTGAGCCAGAGGTAGATCGCCTTGTAGCGGCTAAACCCGAAATCGACATTTGTTATGTTGGTTCTAGCTCAAATGGAGCTTCGTGCTCTAGGCGTAAGCTTCAAGGTGGGTTTGAGAAGTGAAAGAACAAAGGAACAAATCCTTCAAGATAGAAATCGAAGTTTAACCGACATGGAAAAGAAAAATGTCCTTTCAAGAAAAAACATCTCAAAGGTGAAATGTTTTAAATGTAGTAGGAAGGGTTGCTTTGCTCATGAATATGGTGAGCTAAAGAAGTTATAAACCTTTTGTACACTTGAGAGTGGTACTTATATCTCCAGTTCAGCTTTTGTAACTGAATCTCATCATTTGTGAATTGTAAACTTAGGGGCCATAGATTATGTAGCGAAGGACGTAAATGCCTTAGTTGAATTTTAATGAGTTTCACATTGAGCAAAATGGATAAATGTGGAAAATAATTCCCGAGTGGAAGTTAAAGAGATTGGCACCTGCCAATTGAATATGTGTAGTGGCTGCACCCTATTTCTACACGATGAGTTTTATGCTCCAAAACATGACAGAATTTAGTTTCCATGTTAGGATTGGTTAAGCTTGGTTTCGGTTTGAATTTTCATAACGATGGTGATGACTAGTAGTTGGGAACAAGTTATTATGGTTTTGAATATTTTCTGGATGGTTTCATTATGCTGATTGATGAGTACAATAAGTTGAATATTAGTTATTCCCTATTTACATATTTTGTAATGATGTGAATACATGGCATGCTAGGATGGATCATAATGGACAATTGTAAATGTTTAGATAAGTCAAAGATGGCTTATTGGGTAATATTGAAAAAAATCGATTTGCCTATTTGTGAGAATTCCTGAGAAAAAAAAAAAACGATGAGAAAACCATTTGAAAAAGGAACAAGAGCTGAGTTTCCTTTACGATCGATCCATTCGGACATATGTAGCTCAATGAATGTGAGAGCAAGGCATGAGATTATTTTATTTCATCACATTTATAGATGATTACACTCGATTCGAACATATTTTGATTTCTCATAAATTGGTGGCATGAGTTGCTTTGAGATTTTTTTTGAGCTTTTAGAAAATCAATTTAAAATAAAAAAATTTAATATCCAATCGAGGCCTATAAAATTTATTTGATCAATTCAGATTTTCATGTGATGAAAAAGGAATAGAATGATAGTTGACTATTTCAGTGATTCCTCAACGGAATGGAGTTGAAGAGAGAAGAAACAAGTCCCAATGAAAATGGTTAGGTCTGTGATGGCACAGGCTAATTGTGCCTATTACCTTTTAGGGTGAAGTTTTTGTTGAATGCTGTTTAGCTACTTAATCGTGTGCCTTTTCAATCAATTATTTCCACTCCATATAAGTTGTGGATAGGTCAAAAAAATAAAGTTTGAGTTTTTTAAACCTTGGGGATGTCTTCTTACACATACGAGTCCTCCCACCGTATGGAAAATTGGGCCCTAGAGGTAAAAAGAGTATCTTCATGAGATACTAAGGGCACTCGAAAGTGTATGTGCTATAGGAGAGCAAGAAAGTGGGAAGCAATTGAATTTGAATCACAAGATGTCACATTCTTATTGAATGAATTTTTGAAAAAGGGCGAGATAGGTGAGGAATATTCTTTGTTTGAAATCTTGGTTAGTTATAATGATTTTACTGGACATCTCATCCAAGTGGGAGCAATGTGAGAAGTGAAAAATTTGTTTCGAACTAGTCTCAATTGCAACCACTTGATGTGAAGATGTCATCGTTATCTAATCTAAGTGGGAGCATAATGAAGAATGATGTACTAAGTGTACGATTTCCAATATGGTGAACAAGTCGCCGAGTGGGAGCGTAATGGACCATGATGTACTAAGTGTACATCTCCAATTTGGCGAACAAGTTGCAAAAAATTCTCTGTCGACTCATCGGTCTTGATAAGAAAAAATGAATACAAGCAATGGAAGAATAGATGGAATCAATAAGATCCAATCAAGTTTAGGATCCGGTTGATCTTCCTAACGGGACGCAAATCCATTGGGAACAAGTGGGTTATCAAAATAAAGGGCAAAACCGATGGCTCGATTGAGAGATATAAAGCTTGCCTTGTGGTGAAAGGGAATAATCAACTAGAAGGAATTGATTATGAAGAGGTTTTTTCTTCTGTGGTGAGATTTACCTCAATTCACCTTATTTTAGCAATAGTGATTAGCATGGATTTTGAATTACATCAAATAGATGTAAAGATTGGGATTCTCAATGGAGAATTGATAGAAGAAATTTATAGGAAACAACCCACTTGGGTTTATTACGAAGGCCAAGAAGGCCTTAAGTAGTTTTCGAGACAGTGATATATACTTTTTTGTAATGCTATAGTGGCATATGCCTTTATGATAGTGAATGAAAATTATTGTGTAAATACCAAAAGATCCAAAGATCGGTTTGTGATTTTATCATTATATGTTGATGATATACTTATTGCGAGAAGTAATATGGAGTTTGTTAATACATTGAAGAATTGGTTATGTTCCACTTTTGAAATAAAATATATGGGTGAATCCGCATACATTCTTAGAGTTAAAATTTCAAGATGTTATTTAAAGAGATTGTGATCTTTTTCATAAGAGACTTAAATAGATAAAGTCCTTGAATGGTTTCATATGCAAGATTGTAAACCCAAAATACTCCTATTGCAAAAGGTGAAAGTTTGAGCCGCAAAATGTGTCTTGAGACTCCACAAACAAATGAAGAAATGGAAAGCGTTCCATTTGCTAGTGCTTTGGAAAGATTAATGTACACTATTAGTGTACGGACTTGATATTTGTTATGTAGTTGGAATGGTAGGTAGATACCAATCTAATTTAAGTCAAGCACTTTAGACCGCCGTCAATAGAATCCCGAGGTATCTGAATGGTACTACTGATTATTCAATGATTAATCAAGGTAAAGATCTGCGCCTTGAAAGCTATACCGATGTTAACTAAGAAAGAGGTTTAGATGAGAAAAATCCTACCTCCGAATTTGTGTTCTTACTTAATGATGGTGCCATTTCATGGAGTAGTAAGAAACAAATGTGTATAGCCTTATCCACGATGGAATATGATCTCGTGGTGTTATCGCCAGCAGTACATTAGAATGTTTGGCTTAAAAGATGTTTGGATCGGTGAGGTGTTGCTAAGGATGCTACAAGTTCAATTATTAGTTAATTGTGATAGTCAAGTAGCAAGAGCTTACACTAAGGATCCACTGCAAGACTAAACATATAGACACAAAGTACAATTTTGTGAAAGACATAGCTGTACAAAAAGATGTGAATGTACGGTACATATCTACGCATAAAATGATAGCAGATCCTATGACGAAGTCAATTCGTAGAAATGTTTTCCTTGGTCATGTGTTGACAAAGGGTTTAGTTCCCTACATTGAAATCTCTAGAAGTGCGTAAAAGTTGGTGTACTAGATATTTATATTTCCCAAAGTTCACAATTAATGATATTTGTTGTCATTATTGATGCCTATGAGTGTGCATGACATTTATGCATATTAATATTTAGTGCATTATATTGAGAAAGTATGTCGGACGGATAAGAGATTAGCCCACTCACACGAGTAATCGCCTCTATTTACTGTGTGATAAATAGAGATGAGACAATTTTAAGCTCATTATCTAGGTGATAATTGAGAGCTCGAGCTTAAAGTATAGATGTTGCCTTAACAAAGTGTTAAGATGATGTCATAATGTTTATTATGGTCGAAAGTGAAATAGCCCACATATTTCACTTTATCTATCTTTGATGCCGGATGTGAGTTCTGATGGATTCTTTGAAAGAGAGTAAATTTGTGAACTCAAGCTAGACATTGAGTCCGTCCGAGCTATCATCTGTACGGTATTAAGTGGAAAGATATACGCTCCATGGAAAAGGAGATAATACCATAATACGTATTTCATACTATGCATGCATAGGACGATCAATAAGAGTTGGCATAAGTTTTGATCTCAACTTTCAAGCCGTGTGAGACTCTTGAGGATAATAGTTCCTCAAATTTGTCCCTTCATAGCTCTTACCTATTCTCAAGATTTCTATTCAATGTTTGCTATCTTAGAGTGTTACCAATGGTCATGAGATTGATTCGATCTAATGGGACATTTCTAGAAAAGCGAGCAGAACCGAGATTGAGAGGTTTAAGGGAAGAGGAAGATGAATTTGTTTTAATGCCACATTCTATCTTTGTATTCATAGGTCGACCAATTACAATTATTCGAGTTTAATCATGATTGTAAATGTAATGTATTCGAAATGCTTAAAGAGACCAAGAGAGATATGATATAAATATGACTGATTGATCTTGGGCCTTGCATACTAGATCTACTCTAAGTTAATATGCCCATATTTGAGCTACTATATACTCCCAACAAATGTATGGCAATGAGCTCTCGTAGTATGCTGGTCGCACAAATTATTTGTTGATATGAACTTTGTAGAAAAGAGAGAGTTATGCTTAACCCTTCATGGGCGAGTGGGAGTTGTTGACCCTTCATGGGCAAATGAGAGTTATGGATAGACCTTCATGGGTAAGTAGGAGATGTTGGAAAACGAGGGTGCATGGCAGTACCGTAGTCCGCCATGTATGCTATCCTAGCCCCTTATCCTCTTAGATAGCTGCCAAAAGCAGTTATTGTTTACGTTTTTAGAACGTTTTTTTTTGTCATCATTCCTTTAATACGGAAAAACGTCGTTCTTTCTCAAGAGAAAAAGGATGACGAATTACGATTCAACTCTTGAAAGTCAAACAGATGAACGATTTCTCGAGGGACTACAACGGGAACAATTAATGCGTGAAAGTCCGATGTATGCCTGTTTTGTGATGTATTTCTTCGATCGGTGATTCAAGATGATTCTAGAGCTTGTTAATTCCGCGTAATCCACTACGTATGTTACTGGGATCGACTCCCTTCACCTTTCAAAAAAATAATAAGGATATTAATCCTAAAAAGACGAACCACACAAGGAAGAACCCCTCATACCTTCAATTGGCAAAGAAAGAGTGCGAAGAATTAGTTCAACAAGGTCAATTAAACCCACGAATTCCCAGTAGATATATGAAGCACTTCATGCGAAGAAATGTCTTGAACAAGTAAGGGAGAAAAAGTGATTGGTCATTAATTACCAGCCTTTTAATTTGTTTCTCTAAGATGTCAAGTTGCCATTACCAAATCAGAAAACATTGTTCGCTAGTCTGTCTAATGCCAATATCTATTCAAAGTTCAACTTGAAGGCAGGATTCTAACAACTAGGAATCCATCCAAAAGACAGACACAAAACAGCCTTTTGCATTCCAGGCCAATATTTCCAACGGAAAGTTCTTCCTTTTGGATTGAAGACGGCTCCTTCGACATTTCAAAAGGCCATGTACGGAATTTTTCACTAGATTGGCTGCAACACCGTAATTTATATTGATGACATCCTACTCTATAGTATGGATGAAGCATCTCATTGCAACCTCCTTTCCTAACTTTCTAACATAGTCAAATAACATGGCATTACGCGATCGCAGAAAAAGATTAAAATTTCCCGAGCAGAAATCGAATTCCTAGGCATGCACTTCAAAGATGGTGCTTTCCAGCCTAGTGATCATATTGCCAAAGAACTACTTAAGTTTCTAGATGAGAATTTTTCGGGATAAGTACACCATGAGTGTCATAACTTGTGTATGTCGTTCACTTGAGTGCCATAACTTTCAAAACGTTCACTTAAGTGCCATAACTTTCAAAAATCATTCACTTGAGTGCCACGTCGGAGCAAAATCGTTCACTTGAGTGCTACAACAACTTTTCCGACGTGCCACGTCAACTTTCCGGCATGCCACGTCATCTTTTCGGTGAGCCACGTCGGCTTTCCGACCGTCACGTCAGCTTTTCCGGCGTCCACGTTAGCTTTTTTGGCCTCCATGTCAACATGGCACTCAAGTAAATGATTTTTGAAAGTTATGGCACTTAAGTGAACGTTTTGAAAGTTACGGCACTCAAGTGAACGTCGTACAAAAGTTATGGCACTTCTAGTGTACTTTTCCCAAATTTTTCTCATAAAAAAGTATAACAGTTTCTTGTAATTGTCAACTACTTTACAGATTTTGTCTCCAAAATCACCAGGTATATGCATCTCTTGCCGAAAATGTTAAAGAAGGATCCACCTCCTTGGGGATCTTCACAAACCAATGCAGTTTATTCCCTCAAACGGGAGCGACAATCTTTGCCCCCATTGCAAATCCTTTCCGAAGGCAAGAGAATCTTTAGACTGATGCCGGTGACAAATATTAGACAACAATTCTCCTAGAAGAACAAACAAACGACAATAGAAGGATTTGTGGACACAAGAGCAGAAGATTTTCTCAGGTAGAAATCCATTTTCATTCCACTTTCAAGGAAATGTTGGCTGTTAAGTATAGAAATGAGAAGTTCAAGTTCCATCTTATTGGTCATTATTCTTGTGGAGATGGATATGTCTTAGTTTTCCCAAATGTTGAAATTCAAACATAAGTTCCACACCCTCAACTCCTCAAGTAGGCAGAATGATTTTCTAAATATTTCTTTGAAACTACGCACATTGCAGGAAAGAAGAACGTGCTTGATGATTTTCTGTCTAGGCCAAGTCCATAAGTAGCATCCATCAACATTTATGCGTCTAGGGCATTCAGTGGGCAAATCAAGACTCAACCAATGTTACCCAAATGGCCAAGTAGAGAATATCCACTAGAAGTTCCAAGACTAATTCAGGAAAACGTTTTCTCTAAAAGCCTACATGATCTCTTGTTGGTATATTAGTGAAAGATATTCAATGGGTATAGCAAATTATGTCTAAGACCTTTGGGATTACATCATAGGTATCCATTTATATATCCTATCACCATTTCATCTAGAGATTCCCTAAAGAACTCAAGTGATTTTTATGGTATCTGTTAAATCTGTACACCATAACCATTGAGTTTTCTGGGGCTAAAATGCCTCTCGTCATTAGCAAGATTATCCAAGGAGAATCAAGCTGCCGACATTTAGGAGAGTTTGTCTCCTGGTTTAAACCCTTGGGTGCATAGCGATCAATCTTTCAAGGAAAAATCAGAGCTTGCAGACCAAATCCTGGGTTACACACCACTATCCTATTTCATAAGCCATTGACATTTTTGAGACCTAGTGGAGAACTTCACGAGACACCAGCGCAAGTTGGTGTGTTCACAATTAAACCTGAATCGGCTCTAGATGAAATCTACAAAACACTCTAAGCTTGTGTTCGTCAACTTCCACAAGAATACCAAGAGCTTCAGAGGATCTTATGACAACACAATAGGTTGATTCCTCTAGATGGCCTCATAATAATGTCATATGGCATCACTCCGACCCAGAATTTCCTGAAGAAAGCTACTAGATTAGATAAGCCCTCAGAGGATTCTATGGAGATGATCTCACTGATAACGAAGATGAAGAGCCCACCACTTCTTCACAAGACCTATGAGGTGGACCACTAGCCCAAGATGCATGCTCCTCATTTCGTCCTACAAAACTACAGCTAGCTTCCACCACTTTATAAGACTAACCTTCTTGGCCACAACCACATATGAGTTATTCCTCACCATCCAAAAAGCAAAGGACAAATGTTTCAGTTGCTGACCAGATATTGTCCCAATGGGAGATTGGCAACCTTATTCGAGCTTATCGGTAGTAAAAAGATGGAGATAGCTCAGATCGCTCTGCACAACGTCGAAGAAGGATTTCGTAATAAAGTAGGCATGTGATATGTCAGCGTAAATTATGTGTGTGCTTTAAATAACGAGGGTGTTAGTGTGAGAGTATCGTGCACCTACTTTAAAATATGCTTGTCAATTTGTACTATACAAATGTTGGCACAATGTCTTGGTGACCACATCAATTCATGCCTATATAAAGCGTTGTATTGTGCAATGACGAGGTAAATCCAGCCCCAGAAATAAAACTGTGTTGTGCTACAATTCCTGGCTTACTGAATCCCTTTCTTTTCCTATAATGATATCTTCTCATTAGGATTTTGTTGTTGGCTCGATCAAGTGATATGGCTCAAGTACGCTCTCCACTTGGCATTATGTGGAACTTGTGGATCAGAAAATCTGAAACTTAAAGGTTCATTTTTCTAATAGTGGGGAAACAAAGAGGCAGTCCCCTCGAAAGATGGCAAGAATGCCTTTGTAAATTGGGGATAACATACCTGTTTTGACCTTGCACTTATGAGAATTGGTGCTCATTAACAATTATTAATATTATATATATTTCATTGAATTTTGAATTTATCATTATAAAAAATGACTTGTGTCCTAATGAAATAGTACGGCTGTTCACAAAGGAGTTGTAGTCACCTTTTTATTATTTTTAATTTTGAATTTTAATTTTAGTTTCTTACAACTTTTGAAAGATTGCAATTTTTTAGACATGATAATATTCGGACATGAAAAGGTGTAAGAATTGAATAATGGGTATTGGAAGTTACGAAGCAAAAACAACCCACCTTCTTGGGAGATTATGGCTGCGGGAATGATTTGGTAGATCCAAAACCAAAAATCTAAAAATCACAAACACCTTCCGAAGCTCGAAGCCTGATCCAAGTAAAATCATGGAGGCAGCGTTCATTACAAATGAAAGCTACATGAGTTGGAACCTCCAAAAGACTCGAAGCTGATAAAGAAAGATAACATAACTGTGAGATGGAAACCGCCTAAAAAATGGGGCATTTAAGTTGAATGTTGGCAGATCTTGCATTAAGGAAGAATAGGAAGGAGCGATTGCCGGCGTGCTCCAAGATTCAAGAGGGATTGTCATCGTTGGGTTAGCGAAATTGATTTTTTCCACAACAGCAAAAGAAGGTCAGAAGGGTTGAAAATATCCTAAACCTATTGCATTAGTACCAATTCAATCTTAAACCTTTTTTTGTGTCAATTTAATCCTAAACATTTTGCACTGATGCCAATTCAATCCTAAACCTTTTACTGATCCGATTTAGTACTAAACATTTTGTATTTGTATCAATTAAGTCCTAAATCTTTTGCATTTGTGCTAATTGAGTCAATCCGGTCGGGTTACATTTTTGTACTTGTAGATCCCTCTCCCCGGATTTCAAAATGGCTTGTTTGTTAGGTGCCGATTTAGTAATAAATATTTTGTTTTGGTACCAATTAAGTCCTAAACCTTTTGCATTTGTGCCAATTGAGTCAATCCAGCCAATTAGGAATACAAAATGTTTAGGATTAAATTAGCACCAATGCACAAGGTCTAAGACTGAATTAGCACAAATAAAAGGTTTAGAACCGAATTGGTATAAATGTAAAAAATTTATGCAACAACCCAAATTTCCATCGGAGTGATTTACGTGCGGAATAGTCATTGTCGAGGCTTAGAGTATGTTAGAAATAGTGATGTGGAATCTGAATTAATGGTGTGGTGAATTGGGGGCTACAATTTAGCATGGGCATGATGAAATTAGAAATTGATAAACCAGAATTGCCATTAGTTGTTTTACTCTTCGATAGAGGGATCCGCGTGAAAGTTGGACTGAATTTGAGTGCGAAGCTTCCCCAAGGACCCCACCGATTGACGTAAGCATTTCCCACTATATAAACCCCCACACACTCTCTCTCTCCTCTCATTTTTCCACTCACCGGCACGGTTCTCTCTCTCACTCGAGCTCCTTCATGAGCTCCGCCAATCCGACATCGCGCCACCCCCATCTCGCTTGAGCTTACCTCAATAACAATGGCAGCGACGACAACTCCTTTAGCTTCACTTCCTCGACCCTAGCTACCCATCTCGCCTTGACGTCCGCTCGCACGTTCCCTTGAACCCTTACAACATCGAGAAGGAGAAAGTCAGTACGAGCTCATTCCGGCGGCGATTCAACCTCAGTTTTCTTTGAGCTTGATCTTAAGGCAAGTTAACATCTAACCTTACACTATATTGTCCAATAGTCGTTCAATTTTAGCGCGAATTGCCGATTGTGGAAATGGGTATAATGAATGGAGTTTTGGTTTGCATGGCATGGGAAATGCTAATGCATGTCAATTTTGATGGAAGGGTTATGTTTGTAGGACTATGGGGGTACGATCAAGAGCTAGTAAGGGTAATCGAGGAGAAAATTGATTTGGTTTGTCTAAATTGGTGTTTGAATCATGTCGTGAATACTTTGAATATTTATTCCCTTCGTCTTGTCTATCGATGACCTGTTGTGAAATGGATTTGGACTCATTAAGGGTGTTTAGTCGTGCATGTAGAAAGGGGGTATTTGCCCAATCTTGTCATACATGTTAACTTTGTCTGTTGGATTGTTTCTTGTGACACTAGATAATCTGTCTTTGTGATTTGATTTGATTGGTTACTGTCGCTAGAACAAGAATTATGGATTAAGCTAACGAGGGCATTTGATTTTGAGCCATTTAGATGACTAATTGCGATGTCGAGTAATTCTTCCACTAATTTTGCCTAATCAAATGATTAATTAGATAGTTTAATTGTTTGATTAGATATTTTTCTTGCTGAGTTTTGTACTCACTCCTTGTGAAATTCAATATTTTTCATATCATTAGCTATGTCGATTCATGGCGGCTTTCACCAATATGGTACTCCCTTAGTTATTCGGTTACTTGGGAGGAGTATCTTGTTCATAACTTCCTTTCGGTGCGTTTCTTCAAGTGTATCGCCTTGTTCCTGGTAGACATAGGATCACCCACAGAGCTCATCCCTATTCACTTCATGGCGGTTTATGTGTGGTGTGCGGGGCAGTTGATAGAACCACGCTACTATCCTCCTTAAGGTATGATAGGAGTAGTAGCGATGATGGTTCGGAGTAGAGGACGTGGATGGAGGAGTGCACTCGGTGTGGAACGGTTGTACGGGTAGGCTTTTGGGTTGGTGTTCCATGGTAGCTACTTTTTTATGTTGGCCGTGTGGTGGCGGATGATGGCGTCAATGGAATACGCCAATAGTTGTGGTTGAGATGGAAGCTAGTTACTTTTTTATGTTGTCTCCCTATGAATGTCTTTTTCTTTTGAAATGGAAATGGTAAGAAATTGGTCATGAATATATAAAAGAAAGTATTCTCTAATTTTTTGAATGATCTTGCTGATTGCGTGTAACAGTAGTGAACCTTTTGAGGTCATACCTTGTAGGCTTCGCATCTACATTTTCTTGTATGCACTAGTATGATGGCCTATTTTCCTTTTAGTCTTCCGCATGCGCCAAGTATACTCTATGTAATATCGAAGTAAAGCAGAGTATGTTAATTAGATTGATAGGGAGTCCGAGACGCTACGGCTCTGTTTGTTGCAAAGGAGAATGTTATATTTAAGACTAAATCGGCACCATAAAAAGATTTGGGATAGAATTGGCACTAATACAATAGATTTAAACCTTTTTTGACACTTGTTCCGTTGAAGAAGCGGAAGCCCTAGCTCTAAAGGAAGGACTCTTTCTCGTGGCTTCGTACTTTACTCTAAACAAAGAGGCTGATCTGAAGGTGGAGCTCGAAAGTGATAGCTTATTCGTATGTGGGCTTATAGAAGGCACTTATCTAAGCCCATGGCGCATCCAGGCTGCTATAAAGGATTGTGGAAGGAGCTTGGCCCAATTTAAAAGCGTTTCGATGGCACATTGTCCGAAAGGAGCTAATGAAGTGATGGACTAGATCGCAAAAGCTCTTCATAAGAAATTCCTCTCCTCTAATTGGATTACTAGACACCCGGCCTCCTTGAAATTTTTTATGTTTCGATATTAAACATCTTTGTTTTAATTAGGGCACTTAACGAATGAAGTTCCTCATTGAAAAAAAAAAACAAAAACAAAAGAAAGACATGCTTGAGCACGCTTGGGCATCTAACTCTCAAGGCTAGACTTGGAATTTAACCCCAAAACAACCGGGAAGACTCCAACGAAAGACTCAAATGTTGAGCATCGGCACATTCCCCAATTTCCAAGGCAATAGTCGCCTTGAAGGAATTAACAACGTCACGTTCATCAAACGGTTCAAACCTGGAGGCATCCATGAAACACGTAAGCAGCCCCCACACAATGACCCAACTACCCCTCTCTTATTTCTCTCGAATATCCCCTCCGAAACGACGAATTACATAGAGACTTCAGTCCAGGCTTACCTATTTAATGCCTCATGGCCATGGCGATTTGTGCCTTGTTCTTCCTCGAATTCTCCTGTGATCCAAGCAAGTCTCCCTCCCCGAAAGCACGAAGCCTCCGAGAAACTTCAATGACTGATTGAACAGAAACTCACCCACATCGATAAATTCTTTAATTCGCAATCGGCCGATGTTTTTTTTTTTTTTTAATCCTTTCTGCATGTAGGGAGGTTCTTGAAATTTGACTTCGTTTCCAGCTGCGAGTTTTCCTTGCGTTCGCTTGTTGTTCGAAGCGCTGCTAGTCGTCGTTGGATCTGCGAAATTTTGTTGGGTGAGTCCTCATGGCTCCTAATTTAATGTTTTAGCTTTCGTATTTTGTGTATTCGGCGGCAGCTGTAATTGACTTTATTTGGCGCTGGCGACTCCAATTTTGCAATGTTTCGTGCGTCAGAGTCGTTCATTTATGTCGCACGCACTCTTTCGTTTCTGGGTAGATGTCATGCCATTTAATGTTTGGTTTGGTTGCTGGGCATTTTTGTGTGAGAATCCTTGTGTCGGGAAATCTCTTTCTGGTCTTGAGGGCTGATTGAAACGGCCTTTGGGTGTTCTATCTTTCAAGATGAGCGCTTGACCAGCTTAAGAAACCATTTCAAATCACGAGTAATTTATTTTAGATTCCGATTAGTGGTTAATAATTGAGTTTTACCTTTCGATGCTGTTGTGTGAGTTGTATTTGTTCCTCCATTTTCCGTTTGCTTGCAGGTAGACTCAAGAAACACGATTTTATCCTGGGACAGTAGTCTGGAATCTTCTTTGTATCTGCTGTGTATTCCGTTGAAGTAATTTATGATTTTCAAGGGGGATCGTTTGCTTGGAGAAGTTGTAACAGGATTGCTTGCTGGAAGAAGTCGTAACAGGAATCAAGGATATAGTCTTTATAGTAAGCCCTAGTTATTTTTGCGATGTTAGCTGCAGAGTAACCAAATGAATGTTGTGGGAAAAGTTGGTAGCCTCATTTCACAAGGCGTATATTCTGTTGCCACCCCGTTCCATCCTTTTGGTGGCGCTGTTGATATCATTGTTGTTCAGCAGCAAGATGGTAGTTTTAGAAGCACCCCTTGGTACGTTAGGTTTGGTAAATTTCAGGGAGTTCTAAAAGGCGCTGAAAAGATTGTTCGAATAGGTGTTAATGGCGTTGAAGCCAACAACTTTCATATGCACCTTGATAACTCTGGTGAAGCTTGTTTTGTAAGGGAGGTTGATTCAAGTAAAGAAAGTAGTAGCAATGGCTTTGGAAAGGAAGCTGGTAACATGGACACTACATCGAATTATGATGGGAGTTTTAATGACAGGAACAAAAGTGTGGTTGGAATTTGCAGACTTGAGCACAGTGTCTCTGATTCTGGCGCTATTCAGTTGCAAGACGAATTTGAGTCCCCACGACAACTTGATCGGTCAGAATCTGATGGGGGGAAATTTTATGACTTCCAAGATGAACAATCTTCCCAGGATGGTTCGGTCGACTTATCAGAATATGGGTCTAACCGATACAGAAATTTGGAAGGTGACAATTTTGCAGAGGCTCAAAGTGCAAATTCAGAAGTGGTTTTGATCAGTGTGGATGGTCATGTATTGACAGCACCTCTCCCAGCATCTGAACGGGAGACTGGTAATGTTGAACTTAACACGCCTCAGTTTCATCTTGGCCCCGGTGAAGGCACTGACTTTGTTGAAGGCAGCGAGGAGTTTGGTTCAGGCGAAAATGCTTGGGCTTCCGACTACATTGGTAATATGAACACGTCAACTATTGATGTTGTCCGGTTTACTAATAAGACTAATGGTGCTTCTGGCCATGTCCTCGGAGTTTATGATGGAGAAGGTGAACATGCTTCTGTAGATAAAGAGCCCCAAAATGCCAAAGATCTTGAAGGAGACACTCTAGGTGATTTAGAAGATGCATATACAGGAATAAAGCGGGAAGATGTTTTTAAAAGCTGCTCAGAGCTACAAGAATTGGCAAATCAGAGTTTGGAGACTGACATTACTAGTTCCTCAGCAGAGTCTGATACTTTGCTACAGAAAGCATCTCAGACTCTTGCGGCAGTTGCTGAAACAGAAAATGACCAGAATATTGAGGCCCAAAACAATGACGACATATCCCCATCTCCCTCTTTGGGTACTGGGGCATCCATAGAGTTAAAAGTTGATGTTGGACCGGTCAGCAATGAGACATCACACAAAGATTTTATGGGTTCTGTCAGTATGGCTGACAGTTCTCTCAGTCTTCGAGAAACTGAGGTCGAAAAGATCGGTGCATCGTTGGTAATTGAAACTATGGGAAATAGTCCAGAGGACTTGGGTGAAGGGTCAGAGAGTTCAGCAGATAGCGAATTACTCAACAGTTAGGTGTCTTTAATAGATCGCCATCGTGAATTTATTGTTTCTTGTTTAACCCTTTAGAGATTGCTCATTTTCATTTCTATTTTTGTAGAATTTGAGATATCACTCTGTCAAAATGAACTCCATGCTGGAATGGGTTTGGATGCAGCAGCTAAAGCATTCAATGCGCACCGCATATGTGCAGAGGAATTTCTGACTTCGATGACATCGATTGTGAAGAATGAAAATCTGGTTGTGAGATATAAAGACAGGTACCTGTTGTGGGAAAAAGCTGCTCCTATTGTTCTAGGGGTAGCTACATTTGATGTGGACATACCTGTGGATTTGAATGACACCATCCCTGTAGAACCAGAAGAGGCAGTGAAGCTCGTCGATGCGGATTCTGTACTTACTCCTACTTCCTCTGGACGTAGATGGAGACTCTGGCATATTCCATTCAGAAGAGTCAAAACATTGCAGCATGAAAGCAGTAATTCCTCAAATGAGGAAACATTCCTCGACTCCGAACCTGCTTCCCAAAATGTTGCCACAGAATCAACTTCTGTAGCAAATCAGGATGTGAAGTCTCCCCACAAACAACATATAAGGACCAAAATCCCGACTAGCGAGCAGATAGCATCTCTGAATCTAGAAGAAGGTCAAAATAAGGTTACTTTTAGTTTCTCTACCAGAGTTCTTGGGACACAACAGGTATGCCTAAGACACAGCATTTGGATGCTGTCTGCTAATTTCGTGGTAGATTTCTTCTCCGATTGGTGATCTATCTGTCATTTGTAGGTTGATGCTCATATCTACTTGTGGAAGTGGAATGCAAAAATTGTTATCTCTGATGTTGATGGGACAATTACCAAGTAGGTTTCTTATACAAGCTAGACTATTAAAGTAGCCCTACTGCCTCTTGTTGTTCGGTGTTGATATTTATGCTTTTCTTTGAAGATTTACTGGGAACTGTCATTTATTTCCATCTTGGGTTATGTTCTTTTAACTTTATTATAAAAATTGTTTTTTCTATGAGCTGGGTCATTCTTATGTCTCTTAGTTGCACTTGTTTCCTGTCAATTTTCCTTCCATCATCAAGGTGTACACAGGGTTTTTTTGTTCAGGCTACATAGTAAGTTAGGTATCAAATATTATGTGCAATGACATGCCTTCTTCCTTGTACTTGCTCCTAACTATTATATAATTTGATGATTTATTTAAAGTTCCCTTATTTCCCCTTTTAGAAAAGGAATTCTCGTATAATTCTCTCATACGTGGCATAAAATACTTTTTTGATCAAGCAATGCAATTAGAAGGACATGCTCATTTGCTTGTTGGAGCTGTTGTCAGATTGACTGTAATGTTGTCATTGCTGATTCTTCGACTTCAAGTTTATATCAGCTACATATTGGACACACTTATGAGTTTCCTTCTATAGGTCTGATGTTCTCGGTCAATTCATGCCATTAGTCGGAAGAGATTGGACACAATCTGGAGTGGCCAGACTCTTCTCTGCAATTAAGGTATATTATGTTATTCTGCTGTCTTTCCAAGGAGCTATTCTTACATCGGCTGATGACATCTGAAGTGAAGGACATGGCCCTTCATGTTTCCCGTGGCCTTTTTGGTCATTTTAGTCATGGTAGTTGAAATGTTGTATTAAGGCTTTAAATTTAACTAATGCATTTACAACCATGTTTCCCATTCACAAAAATTGAATCTATTAGGATACGGGACCACAAAATACATTTACAATGAAAGTGTATTTGAAATGCTAAATCTTTTCTATTGAATCCTACACATTTTAATTGGTGCAATCTGGTAGAAAGTATAACTCGATAATTTAAACTCATAGGTGGAAGGACTACATGAATATCAGGCCTATTGAAACCTCATACACAAGACAATTGAGGAACTTTAACGCTCCCTCTCACATGCAAATTGTATTGAGAACGACACAGAATTGACGAGCGGGGAGTCTCACGTGGCATGGGGCAGAACTTGGTTCTGATGCTACGTTAGAAGGTCCAATTGTAAAGTTTAAGCTGATAAATGGACGGAGAGTACATGATTATATGGCCCATTGAATTCTTTAAATGAGCCATGTGGGATACTTTTTTGGAATCTTTTTGAGAAAGCACAATCAAGTTCTTTCGTTAAATTGTACCAGAATCACCAGTGCTGCACTCGAAAATTGCCTATAGGACTGATTGCACTTTAGGATTTGACTGCAATTTTTTGTAAATATTAAAAACTTGACTGCACTAGTTAAAAGATTGAGGACTCGATACTTGGTTGCAATTCATACATAAAGCTAGAGTGGTCCACTTTTCCCCTATAGAAAGGGTTTTTTCTAAATGCTCCTTCTGTATAAGTTTAATTTTACATATTAAACAAAGGACGTGGACTTAACTAAATCAAAGAAATTGGAGGCAGGACATAATAAGAAGAATATAGGCAGAATTATAAAGGTTTCCGCATTCATACTTTTGACGTGTGCTCTAATCTGATGTTAGGATATGAGTCCACAATTTCTTAACATTATGAAACTCACTGGAATGTATTTATATTCAGTAAAAGCATGTTGTGAGGCATACCCTCAGGAAATAGCAACCTGAAGTCAGATCTTTTGTTAGGAAGGAATAGGGGAGTCAATGGTCTTTTGGAGAATGTATTAGAAGGAACTCTCAAGAATCTTCATGAGACAGGGTTCAAACAGAACTTCAAGTATGTCAACCACTTCCTTTAGTATTTTAGAAAATGTCATACCACCATAAAGTGGTCGAGCTAGGCTAGAATGGATCACTTCTTTGGATAGCTCATTACAGTAAATGGGGCTGCTCAGCTTGGATGATCCACTTGGCTGCAATGTAGGATAAGTTTTCTGCATTAGGATTTGATCATATTTCAACATCCTAACTTCCATTAATACTTGTGAAACATGGTGATTTTCCTTTGATAATATTTGTACTGATTTCAATTTTGTCTTTGTGGCAGGAGAATGGGTATCAATTACTCTTTTTGAGTGCGAGGGCAATTGTTCAGGCTTATCTAACCCGAAGTTTCCTCCTTAATCTTAAACAGGTAATAGATTAACCTGATCCATTTCTTGTGTTTGTTGGTCCTCTTCTCCTGTTATGGGAAAATCAAGAGAGCAGGTTATTTGGGATTCTGTGCAACCTTACTAGTTACTACGAAATCATTAGAGGGTTAGCATTGCACATCTTTCTCACGAGAGTATGTTAGCTCTATTTGTGTTGACCTGGTTTCTTAGACCTGAATTCTAGATTACATCAAGAAGGTCATTTCTTTTGCGACCTATTTCTGTCATTTAAAGTCTACTATATCTTGACATTCCTTTAGCCATTAAGATGTCTGTCTTTCAACATACAGAAATATGTTTGGTAAAAAGAAAAACACATACAGAAATATGACATTCAGACTGGTTTTGCACTATTCTCTGGGATTCATGATGAGTTGATTCCACCTTGTTCCCTGGCTTATTTGTAGGATGGAAAAGCTTTACCGAATGGACCTGTTGTTATATCACCTGATGGATTATTTCCATCATTATATCGAGAAGGTGACAGTTATGTTTAAAATTGTCTGGTTACCTCTAGTAACTTTTACTTGGTGGTAAATTCATGTTCATTACATCCAGATAACGTTTGCTTTTGTTGTTGCATCTACTTCTGGATATTTGCTATGATGCTATCCACATCTTTTCAAAAGAAATAACTACATGATCCTTGCCATTCTCCGAACTGTTTGCAGTTATTAGAAGAGCGCCACATGAATTCAAGATTGCATGTTTGGAGGTAAATATCAAATCAATCACTTAGTGGAAAGAAATAACTACTCTATGCTGTAGAATGTCATTCCACAGCTTAGTTTGCTTTACGAGTGGAAAGTTCTTACTTTGCAGGATATCAAAGCACTTTTCCCTTCTGATTACAACCCATTTTATGCGGGGTTTGGGAACAGAGATACTGATGAATTGAGTTACAGGAAGATTGGGATCCCAAAGGGCAAAATATTCATCATTAACCCCAAGGTAACCATCCTTCCGAGGCCCCTAACTTCGACTACTCATGCTGTGTTCTCACTCGATAATTACTGTGCCTTGGCAGGGTGAGGTGGCCATAAGTCATCGCATCGATGTCAAGTCATACACATCCTTACATACCCTGGTCAATGACATGTTCCCCCCAACCTCATTAGTTGAGCAGGTAAACTGCATCTCTCTTGTGTTGTGCGGGGTGCCATTAGTGCTCTGAGGTTTTCTTCGCTTCTAATAGAAATCTATGTGGTTCCAGGAAGATTATAATGCATGGAATTATTGGAGATTCCCATTACCGGACATCGAAAGTTAGTTAGTAGCCTGTGTATATTTGCTATTTTTCACCGACTAGAGCACCAGCCCGAAGCCTCCTCCAAAGCCTTCTTACTCCAATTGTTCTATTTCTCTTGCATCTCACCTGCATGAAAAGTCTTTTTTGCCGGGGCGAAGAGCCTGCCCTTGTATTGAGAATGGCTGCATTGTCCCTCGTCCCTGTATTAGGTTACTGAATTATGCAGGGAAGCTATTGAAACTTCAGAGTTGGCAGTTTTTCATCAGTCACAACTGCTGATCCTATTCAAACCGTATAGCAGGCTAGTTCGAAAACATATTGTATAAGGGCTGATTCATGTTGTCAGTGGTTCAAGCTGTCATATCTGATCGGGAAAAGTCGACAATTCTTGGCAATACTTTGCTTCCCAATGTTCTAATGCCTCTGTTGGACCGGCAAATGTACTCTAGAGCTTGATAGTTGATACGTTTCTCTATTGTCTCTGTCACTTAGAAATTGTACCGTTGTTCCTATTGAAGTCTATCCAATCTTGCACCTAGTCCATAAAGTTCAAGGGTACATAGTTTTTTTTCATAATTTTTTTTTTCCCAGTTTCAGTTTAGTAGAATGTGGAATATGCTTGTCACCTAATGTTTGTCACCTAATGTGGAGTACCAGTTAGCGTCAGCAACTCGGGACAAGATTTGGAAAAAGTGGGAAATTGTCTGAAGTTATTGCTTTTATAGTTTTGGAATTGCTTAGTAATGGTAATGGAAATGAGCTCAAGAGCATGCAAGTAGTTGCACATCTCTAGTAATGCATGTAGTTTTGCAACAGAGTGCGCATTTGTGCAAGATAAAGATCTACAAAATCATTTAAAATGGCGGTTCTCCCCAGATCAACGGACTCATTTAATCATTAATCGACAATTTAATCTGCCATGTACAGAGGCCCAAGTTTATAAATTTATGATTTGATACGATAACTTTAGGATAATTATCAAGTCAAAAACTTCCATGTACGGACACCTAGTTATTCCCAAATTTTCCATTTTAATGAGGTAAACAAGCTTTTGCTCTCTTAAAATCCCGGATTTAGTTGATTCACATTGGTGAGATTGAGTTGTGTTCTTCACTTTCAAGGACCAAAGATCCATGCTTTTCTTCTTGGAATCCAGGTTCCATTTTTGCCATTGTTTTGAATTTCTCCATTTTATTTATAGCTGTTTTAGTTTTTCTTTTTTTAATCTTCATTCAAATTTTGTTTTCGACCAAAGTCTCCCTATTCCGTTTGCTGGAAAAATCGAGTGCTTGCCAGTCGGCGAAAATTTGGTAGGTCGACAAGCTTAGGTCTTTCTTTGAGACTACTTGACCACTTTTGATTTTTATTTGAAGTAAGATTCACTTTGGATTCTATTTTGAGAAAGTGACTCTACTTTAGGCTCTTATTAAAATTTTACTATATTTAGGACACATTGGTAAGATTGAAAAGTCTATAACTAAATTGGCATTGATACAATAGATTTAGTCTTGAATTGACAATTTTCATAACTTTGATGAATCTAATTTGTCTATATTTATGGTGGATAGTGCACTTGGGATCCAAAGTTTGTGATATCTTATGGATCCTATTAGATCTACCAAAATTTATAGTGGATCGTGTTTACTATGAAATCATTCTAAAGTAATCTTTTCGTATCTCTTAGTTTAGAGGAGCTAGTTTCTTTATACATTTATCAGTTTAAACTTGGTCCATTTATTATATAGATGAGTTCAGTATATTCTAACCGGTATTATCTCCGTTGTTGTATTTACAAGTCGATTAGTAAGCTTATCTAAATCTTATCGTAAATTCAACGCATTAAATCTTAATTCGTGTTCAGCTCCGGGCGGATAAGCTCAAGAGACCGAGGAAATAAGTTACAAGTAGATTACTAGTTGATGCAAGTATTAAATATAGCCACGTGGTTTCTCAACTTCCTCCCTTATGAGTTTTACCCAATGTTCACGATGCAAGAAGTCAATACAGGAGGTGCTGTGTTATCCGCTAATGGGCTCGGGCCACGAGGGGCCTAGTGGAGGAGAGCTTGAAGAGAGCGAGAGCGAGAGAGACCCGGGTGGGGCCCCGCACAACCCAATGGGCGAAGTTCGGATCCAAGAGGGAGTTCGACCAGGGCCCATGAGGGGGCCGACTAGGATGGATAAGGATGATAACCTAGTCCCCGTTTTGCCTCTTTTGCATCTCTTTTCGAGCTTAAGGCCTCCTTCGGCCTGTCTAACGCTAGCTTTTGACTTAATGGCGTAGGGCTTAACTCCGAAATAATTTGGGACCCCTTTGGTCACAGGTTTGAATTCCTCAATCGCCGCTCAATCCTAAGAAACATCGGGCCATCTGTGTTATAAGTTTGGCCGTGCCATGTTCGGGGCATGTTTGGTTCAGGATTTGGAAGGGGGCTTTGGGGCTTTAAAGCTCCTTAACCAAATGCAAATAGCGTTTAGTTCATTTTTTGCTCAATTTTAGAAAAATGCAATTGCATTTTTAAAGACCAACAGGCCTTTAGTATAAAGTAGCTCCGGAGGAATTTTGAAAAGTTGCATTTCCAAAATACAACTACATTTTTTTTTAAAAATTTTTTTGCCATTGCTCAACTTCCATAATTCTAAAAATATCCTCGAAAGGCCTAATTTTGTCAACAAAGGACAAGGCTCCGTGAACGGCCGCCCGCCTCGCCTAATGTCGGCAACCCCTGGCAAGGTCGGTTGGTGCCTTGATTTGGCTATTTGGCTGCTGGCGGTTGGCCAGAGGCTAGATCTAGTTACGAGATGTAGTTTTTACCAAACAACTTTCTTGTCACTATTTATTAATATTATTATTTTTTTATTTTGGAGAAATGTTCTCACTAGTTGGAGCGGCGCTGATCGCTCATTTCCATTATTTTCATTTGAAACCGAAGAACTCTCGCGGTCAAAATTGAACTCTCCAAGAAATACAGGGACCCGATGGCTGAAGAGGGGGAAGAAATTTGCCCCTCTTTCACATGACCGGGGGCCATTTGGTAAAATGGACACTTTGGCGCGAAACTAGTGGCGCAAGACCCGAACTGAAAACACCCATTTAATCCACATCAAGCGCACGCGTCTGTGCAAAGCCTGACCGCTTCGTTTCGAAAATTCCTTCTTTGCACAGCCTGGTGACACCAAGAACATTTCCAACGAACAATCACCGTCTTGAACAACCTAAAAAATAAAAAAATAAAAAAATAAAAAGTTGGAAGAATCGACTGAAGTTCACATTCGCAGTCCAGCGAATTCGTGTTCCGATCTCCGGGCGAGATTGTTTCGATTTGATTTGCGTCGATGTCGTGGATAAGAACGGCTGTCAACAAAGCAGTGGAGGTCGGAGGGCGGAACAACTTGACCAGAACCGTCCGCAGTTATGCCGATTCCGTCGTTCATCAAGCCGGCAACGCGGTCGCCGAAGGCGCCAAGCTCCTCCAGGATCGCATAGTAACTTCTCATTTCACAAATTTTCGTGTTTTAGTATGAACGAAATGGTGAAATCGTTCGACATTGATGCTGCGTACTTCCTGAATTGCGTCATAGATTGATGGTTCGAGGAGAGTTTGCTGTCCTTGCATTACTCCATTGTTCTGCCGATATTCTATAATGACATTTGCTTATCTTGAGATTGGATTCTCTGGGTAACGAGTCAGGCTTCGCTGGGGTTAGAGGTGATTGTAATTGAGGTTGCTACGATGTGCTTTGTTCAGATCAAGAACAACTGTCAACTGTGTCGTCGCTCTCATCACTGAAGTTTATACAGCTGAATTAGCCCTACCGTTTAGTTGTTGCTCCTTACATTGAGAATTTAGACTTTTGAACTTATCAAAACAGGGGGGACGGAGTTTGCAAAGCTTTAAGCAGGCTGCGAAAAGATTGGAGGAGATGTCTGTTTCCTGTAGAGGATTAGAGAGAATTCTGCTATTGCGAAGGTGGTTGGTTGCGCTCAAACAAGCTGAGAGAGAATCTGCGGGTTCGACTGGAAATGACCACCAAGTGACCGAAAATGGCTCTGATGAGTCCAAGGATTCGCCTAAGAGACAAACGTTGGTGAGTTTATCTGGTTCTGCATCTGCATTTCATCTGCAGCATGTGACTATTTAATATTATATTTTACAAGTTAATGTGTAGGATGTAAGGGTAGTAGTGTGAGCTGACAGATTCCTGTTTCTGGTTAGGGGTCATTTACCTATTCGAATAAGCATGCTGCATTGGATGTTTTTTATTTAGTGCTGAAGTTGAAAATTGGCGAAAAAATGGTTTTTTTAGAATGTTAGGGCAATATGGCTATCTGGTTTTTCATCTTCTATACTGCTGTAACTTATTTTTGAATTTATTTCTTGATTATGGTTAGGTTCATTACCATGATCCTGACCTTGGAGGTGAAACTCTGAATTTCCGTTATGTCTTTCTTCATAGTCAGGCACTTGAAGGCCTAATCATGTCCATGGTAAGTGGCGCATCATCAGCCGTATGATCAGAATTGTCTATTATCTGCTGATAGTTGCAAAGGTAGTCTTTTATTGTGTTACCATAAGACAGTTACCATCATCGGTATGGAAGCATATCATTTGCATTCTTATATGTGGCTTATTAACTTTCGTGATTTGTTGCTGCGTGAATCTATTTGGCAAAGTACCCACCAGATTGCTCTGTATGTAAATTACAGTGCCTTTGATGCTGTCATCAAGAGTGAGGCAGATGCACCTTTTTATTTACTTGGTGGGGCGTTCTTTCTCTTAACTGGTTATTGATGTTACGAATTGTAGTAAAGTCACAACCAGAGTCGTGATGACTACTTTTGAATGATTTGAAACTTTGAATTCTATGTGATGAAAAACCTTGTTAGATCTGCCAGTCAAGGTATTTATCTCTTCCTAATCATTTAATGATATGTCGATGCAATGCACATCCTGTCTAAGTTTTTGTCACTTTTCTTATTTCCATAACTCAACCAACTACAGCCATTGGGCAGGGACTAGTATGATTTAATTGAATGTGCACCTCTGGTCCTGAATTTGCCCATAGACAGAGTTTAACCGTAGGTTAACTGTTTTGTTGATTCAGATTCTTGAAGCACCTACCCAGGAAGAAGTTTCATTACTCCTGGAAATTTTCGGGTGATTTAAACTTCATTCTTTTGCTCTTCATTTACTTGAGTTGGGTGCTAGATTGTCATTCTCTGATTAGGCTGTTCTAAGGCCTACAAATTCCTTTTTCTCTGATTTCCATGTAAGCATATACTATGTTTGCTCTCGTTCAGGCTATGTCTTACAGGAGGAGTGGAAGTGCATAAGGCGGTATTGAGCAGCATTCAAGATTTGGCTAATGCATTTTCTGGCTACCTAGAAGAAGTACTTGTGAGGACTTAATAACGTTATACTATCATGCATGCATTTTCACTAAAAATGTAACGAGCAGGAAATAGATTTTGAACATTCAAAGTCCACCTACGTCTTTTTTCCACATTATTCACATAAGATGTTTGAATGTAGAACATTATCAATTGAAGTCTCAGTTCAATATGCTCATGATTGACAAAATGTCTTCATACATTGCTCTGTTATTCAAATTACAATACCATTTGAGTTGCGCCTATATCTAAGTGCTTGTCAACTTTGTAACCCAACTTGGTCAAAGAATGCTAAAAACTGTAACTTACTAATTGAACATGCTTGGCAATCTGCTTTATTTTGACCTCATTTACTCTCTTGAAACTCTTTATTTCACATTTTGCACCATATTGAGCAGACGGTTTATTTTTGAGATTGTAACTACAAAGTAGATAAATGAGGGAAGTTTGGGGATGTAGGACAAAATCTCTTAATGTTTATTGCCTTACCTCTGATTTCTTTCTTTCTACTTCTTGTAAATGTGTCTCAGATGTTAACTCTCATACCATCTTTGCGTTGATGAAAATTTGATCCTATCTGGATTCTTTTTAAGGATGGAACTGCGCTATTCATCTAAGCAAGAAAGAAAACATACATACCAACTGTAATATATATATATATATATATATATTCCCTAGTAAGAATACAATCATTATTCAAAATTGTAGTTTGAAACGAACATGTCACCTCAGGTGAAGCGAGAAGAATTGCTACAATATGCTCAAGCGGCGATTTCAGGGCTTAAGTTAAATGCTGAAGTCATAAGGTACTGCGATATACATCTACTGAACGTGCATGCTGATAAATTCTGCATGAAATGCACTTATTTATTTATTTGCATTTGGATATCCCGAAATCATCTTCTGGCTGTGATTTCGCTTCAGGACGTGTCAAGACCATGCTTCACTCATGCAGTCATAGTTAACTTATGATGTAGGGCAACTAATGTTAGCTTATGTTGTGACTTGCTCCATCTACTGTTTTTTATTCTGAGGTTCTATTGTCCTCAATCATTTAATTTACCCAACCATGTTGCTTCATTGCATTTGTAGGTTGATGAATTCTTTCTCTAAGTTATTATCGCCTGTTATACTGTAATATAACAGGAATTGTGGCCTGTCTCCTTAAATTGTCATGAATTTGTGGACTTCCCCTCCTCTTCCTCATATTCAGGATCTTATTCTGAAGTTCTTCATCTGCACTGACACTTAATTTTGTTCCTCGTTCTTTTCTAATTGATGCTTCTAGTTCATATGAATTCCTCATATGAGCCTGAAGCATAAGTCGCCATTGCTTTAACTCTCGTTCTTGGAAAGCTAAATAATGATTGGACTGTTGACCTGTCTTTGTATGTTGTTAGTTCACATGCAGCTTATTATAGAACCATCTGTTTATCCACTGCCTTTCATTAGTATGCTTTCTAATATGACTATTTGTCCTATTCATCTTTTCAAGATACGTGAGTGGGGCTTACTTTATCCTCTCATCAGTTGCAATTTGATGATGTTAACACCATTTCATCTACAAGGCAGTTATAGCGTTTTATCACTCATTAAGATGTAGGGGAGTTAATCCCTACGAAAAATTCTGCAACAAGATTACGTCACCAAAAATGAGCTGTAAAATTTCTAGGGCTATTGAATAAAGAATGACCACAGATTCTTTTATACATATCTTTTGTAACTTTCCTCAGAATATATTCATCACTTTTTACTAGCTCATACAACAAGTGTATCGTACTTTCAAAATACTTGAAAAATTTTCCCATGTATATGGCATTCCTGATTCTCTAGACAGGATCCTGACAAAAGCAGTAATGAAAATTTTCCCTTACAAATTTCCAGTAATGAATCAGGCATCAGCATATCACCTGAAGTATACTCAGATGGATAGCATTCAAAGAACAAATGAGATCTAGTTTCATCATCATGCTCACAAAAAGATACAAAGAGAATGATGTTGCATTCCTACTTGATTAATCTGTTTTTCAAAGGAAATTAATCACGGAAAGCAAGCCATGAGATAAAACTGCTCACAGCTTAGGATGTTTAGGTTAAACCAAACAAATATGCCAACTGATCTTAGTTATTGAAGGCTGCAGGGTAGAAAAAAGCAGTTGCTCATGTGAATTTTACTATCTTTTGTGGCCTTCCAAATGGCCAGCATCTTCTTTAGAGACATATAAACAGCACTGCAAAGAGACATTTGTATGTGCAACAATCCATAACTGGCGGCACCCCGACCCCAATCACCATCCTTTATTAGAGAAGCTACTTTTAGAATGCCTTTGAAAATGGGAATCATAGAAGATTCTACGCCAAATCTTTGAACCGGAACACTTTCAGGATGCCAGTAATCATGCCGCAGATACACCTTCTCATCATTGCCAATATTCCTGTAGAAGTGTGGTTGAAGGAAGTCTCTCATCCGGAGTAGTTTCCTCCGTGAACATTCATATGGAATTATAAGGCACCAAAGCACCTGCCTCGAATGAGATAAGCATGAGCCCATGTAATCCAAGTAGGTCCAAATTGCAAAGCAAATGCTATAGGGTCTTCATTATTAAAGGCAGGGTTCTGCAATTCCATATCTGTCAAGCTAAGTTCTCCACACCTTTATCAATATTGGACTTCCTTACTCATGAGAATGCATCACCATTTTGTTTCAATAGATGAATTATTGCACGGATAGTTCATGTTAACTTGTTATCGCCCATTGCTTGAATATGGGTTCGAATGGGCTTTATGTACATGTGGTTTCCCTCCACCTAATTGGTTAAGCTTTTGGGTTGGACATTTAACATGGTATCATAACCAATTTTCAATTGTTCATACCCCATTAATAGTTTGTTTGGCATGTGGGTCTTCTGTTTCCTATCGCATGTTCTTTAACTCCCATTGTCATTATTCATCTGCTTCGCACGTGAGAGGAGGTGATACTTTAAATAATACATTATTTAGCATGGTACTTTTACCATTGCATGAGAAGCTGAGAGCTAAATAACATGTAACAGAATGATTCCTACAATCATTATCACGGGAGTGGTAATCCTGTGTACGCCGTCTTCGTTTATATTGTTTTTTTTTTAAGCAGTAATGACAGGTCATGCAGGTACAACATACACTGCGGTGGAACCATTTATTAAATGTGCCACTAATTTTCTTTTTTCTATTTATTTTTAAGTCTGTTCTTTTGCAATATTCTTGGTGATGGATCACCTAAAAGCTGAGCATGCTATTTTGTGGTTCTTCGCCAACCCTTCAGTCTCCTTAACTTGCTTTTATGAGCTGTTTGTTTCATGCCTCAGAATAGATTCCAAAACCTTCAGCCTCAAGGAAGAACTCAATAAAATGAGCTCACTGCCGCAGCCTTTGGATAAAGATCATGAGAAATTGTCTCAAGAAACAATTGTTGTGACAAAAGAGGTAAGATTGATCTAGAGAGATTAGTGATATAGGCATTCAAAGCACATTTTAGATATAATATGATTGTCTTTTGGCCTCTATTAGTAGAGAAAATTCTCTCTAATACTTTTACGTATCTGTCGCCTATATTTAGTGAACTAAGGTAAAAAGAAAATATGATTGTAATCCGATGCAGGGCCTAGAGCATGGAACTTTTTCTCTACCTTATATGCTGGTACTTCTGAGTTGCGGTGTTGCTTTCAGAATTGCTGGCATCAGTAGGCATTATTTGGACACTCAAGTTAATATCAGCTGCCTAGGCCTTTTTTGGCTACTCCTTCAATTTTCACTATGCAAAATGCCTATATCAGTATTAGTATTATAACACCACACTTAGTGAGGTAAATGCTGCATTTGATTAATCATGTATTCGGAGTTATTGAATGCTTATTCCTGGTTAAGGATGAAGTTGGACCTTTGAATTTCTTTTAGGTGTCATTTTGACTAGCTTTTCTGATTTTCTCTTAACAAAGATTTAGATAGACAAAATCTCATGGAAATTAAACTCCACATATTGAAAAATCACTATTGAGAGTTTGGATTTTTTTTAGCTAGTTAATTTCCGTCCTTTGTTTCAGATGATAAATGTACAAAATAAGCTCAAATACTTGAAACAGAGTAGATTTGATTCTGATCACTATGATAAAAATACAAGCTATTAGAGCCAAATGCTCTTGTCCTTCAGGATATGGAAGAGGCACAGCTGCAAATTCAACTATTTTCCATGATGGAGTCACTGCTACTTACAAAGAAATCTTTGAGAAATGGGGATACTCCCCATCTTCATGCTGAAAAGGTCAGATTTTATTATTAAGTAAACCTCATTCTTTGAAAGAAATCCAAGTATCAAAACTGAAACTTTGACTTAGATTTTGAGTATTATGAACTCTGATAGATATATAGTTTACTCTCATTGTTTTGACCTGCGAAACGGAAAGGCTTTCAAAAAGTAAAAGAGTCATGAATTCTTCTTACATGGGATATCTGTGTCCTCATGTATTAACCACCAAAGTGTAGTTGCGTCCTCATGTTTTTGGTCAATTTCTTGCCAAAAAATTATGAAATATTTAGTCTATCACCATTATCCAATGTATATTGCCGATTACTTTATTGGGATTTTTGTCCTTTGTGCATCAGTGTCATTCTAGTTAAAATCGCGATTTAACTCGTAAGATAATGTGATTTTTTACAGGTCGTATAATGAGAATCATGTTAAGTCGGTTAAAAATCGCGGGTTGAAATCGCTGAAATTGCATTTGAATTGCTGAAATCATTGAGATGTTGAATTGTGGTGGCTGTTTTTCTTTTGTCCAGGTGCACTTTGTTGGGAATTTTGGGCTCTTTAAGCCCAAGAGCCCAAAATCTGACTAAAACAAGTTCAATGGCATTGAGGAAACTGTGTTTCACTGATGCCTAACTGAATAAATAAATAAAAAAAAGAAAGAAAAAGAAAGGGCCTTCTCTTGTTGCTACAAACATGTATGGTGTTCCTGTTCAGACAGCTCAGTTCTTGCTTTAATTTCTTTTTATTCGTAAATGGACCACTGGCTATTTAGAACTGGATGAAGGAACTTCTTTGTTTCTCTGTATGAGTTATATTGTTGTTTCTTCAAAAAAATTATTTCAGAAAAAGAAAAGAAAAATAAGTATTTCGGAAAAGCTGATACATTTTTTTCTTTTTCAAAATGAATTTCATCTTCATGGAAGTGTTACTATTAGTATTCTGTTTTTTCTGAGTTTCCACTAATATGTTATCCAGTTACTTTGGCTATGCTTATAATTTGAGACTACAATGTAAATTTATTTGTGGTGCATCTAAATTTTTGAGGTACTATGACTGTTTTCATTTATCTATATCTGAAAAACCAAATTCAGGTAATATTAAGTAGATTTACTTACGCGAGTTGAGAACTAGCTGATTGGTGGTGCTGATGTTATGAGACATGGACCATTTACTTGGTTCATGTTTAGTCTGATAATGTGGACTCATATGATCAATTTGACCGGGACTTACAAATTTTAACAAGTTGTTTTACTAAGTTTCTGAAATTTTACGACTTTACGATTCGATCATATGATCTGATTTCATGGGAACCTCACTTATCTTAATTGAAAAAGCAAGTTTGAATACCTTGATCAGTGTTGTTTCCCATAATTGTCATGCATCTTCAAACAATTTACAGACTTTCTACTGAATTTGTGACCTTTGGTTAGTGTTTATAAAAGTCTCGATACTATTTAGCTTTTTGCTTCCTGTACCGTTAATATGACTTCTTGCACTTGGCATTGACCATGTTAGACCTAAGTTTATTAACCATACGTGCATTTTCCAACAGTCTAAAATGAGGAGCGAGCCTTCACACATGAGATGACAAGTATGGTATTTATATTGAATGATCAGGTGGCAGTGGCAATATTAACTTTGAGCCTTTTACAGGGTTGTGGAAACATATTGTGGGCCCTTTGGGAGGTCACATAGAAGATGTGAGGCTGCTAGAACTGCATGCTTGGTAGTAATGGTTAAGGCCGTTATGTGGTAGCTATTAGTTGGTATTGGAACAGAGTGATAACAGTGTCGGGTTTAATTATGGGAATAATTTTTACCTTGTTTTTTTTTTTTTTTTTTGGGTCGAATAACTTGCTTCATTTGACAATATAATGAATGCCTTTTTTTTTCTTTCTTTCTTCAATTATGGCTCCATTTGTTTCACGGAAAATGAATGATTTGGAAAACAATTTCCTAAAAATAATCGCTTATTGAATAATTAACTAATGAAAAAGGTTTTCATTATCGACAATGACTTATGTCTAAACATTTTTGTGGATGATGAAAACATTTTTTGTTCATTCATTTTCGTAACCGACACAAGTGTTCATTTTTAGGAAAATGTTTTCCATATCGTTTATTTTTTATGAAACAAGCAGGGCCTAAATGGAAGTTCCTCATGGAATAAGGATAAAATGCCCAAAATGCCCTCAATTTTTTTTTTTGTTAATATCATATTTATTCCGTAGTTAATAGCTATTAATTAACAAGTGATGGAGATAGTAAAGATTTATGCGAGTATAAACTGTCGATCCATCTATTTTTCAGCTCCTAATTATTTCGCTGATGCCATAGGTATGAATAAGGAACAATGAATATGATTTTCCTCTTGGTAGTTTGTGTCGAGGGTCTTGTTATACTAACTGCAAAACGTGCAGCATTGAGGTGTTTATGATGTGCACCATTATTAACATGTCCTCCCTAGGAGATGAGCTTCACATCCTAGAAAGCACAAGAATCACTTCATGAATGCATTCAAGTGGCTTTTGGGTTGAGCATAAATGAGAAGGCTCATGAGATGATGATCCACACCGTGATATTGAGTACATCCATATATTGTAGTTGAATTGAGCTAGGGGGTTCGAAATCTTTCCGCATCTAGTTAGGATGTGATACAGGAGGTTGAATTGGCCGTGAAGGAGGTAACAAAAAGAGATAGATATCGTTCTAAGTTTCAGCATTGTCAAATAAACCCATAGTCGTGTAATGTGATTCAGGCAGATGAGAAAACCTGATAAATTAATGGGATTTACCATTTTCAAGTTTTGCTCCTTGGAGTGCAATTATGAATGCCTAGTCTATGTATTTATGTCATATCAGTCTTTTGTGCCAACGTTATGACTTTCATGTGTTCTAATTGGCCATCTGCAATAGCAACTAAGTACACCAATGATGAGTTCCAAGACTCAAAATTGTCTTGTCAGAGGTGTCTCAACTAAATCTTGACTGGGAAGCTTTATCACGTGGGCTGTATATTCTATTTTTGGAACATACGATGTAAACAACGAAAAAAATGGTACTCAGGTTTCACCCAACTTTTTAGCTCCACATTTTTAAGGAAACAGGAAATTGCACTTGCACATTTCTTATTCTGTCATGGTACCTTTGCTTTGCTTTTTAATGTTTTCTTGGCTTTGCAGCTTATATTCTTAAATTTTTTGTACCACGGAATAGTCAATGGAACAAAGATACAACTGACGAACTGCTGCTTGCTCTTATTCTTGCCATGAGCCCCCTTGTTGTTCCTTTGTCTTTTTTTCACCTTTTTTACTGGGTTATGGTACATGAGTAACACTCTCAGTGGTTCTTAGTTAGTGTTGTGATCTGTCACGTCCCAATCTCTATATCTCATTCTTCATGTGGTTAGTCTTTTGCAGGTAAAACCATCCTTTCATACACTTCACATGTGAACATTTCTCTGCAGGTCGATAAATTGAAAGTGTTGTCAGAATCCCTTGCTAATTCTTCCTCAAAAGCTGAGAAGCGCATCTCAGACCACAGGTTTAGAAGCATTTGGATATTGTTTTTGTTCATATATTTTCTTCTTTTAATGCATTCATTAAACTTGAAGCACTTCTAAATAGTTCCGGAACTTGGTTGCATGTAAAAAGAAAATTGCTGAAGGTTCTTTAGTTGGATGAATCATTGTAGTTAACAATGTTCTATAGGTGAATGACTATCAACTTTTTCTTCTAGGCATGTAACCTGTAGGAACTTCAGCAAGTGAGACTGTGACAGTTGAGACTGGCATAATTGGCTGAAGACAAGAGAGTATATCTTTGATGCAGTATATATAGGACATTGGCTTGCATGAAGTTCTGTCTTAAATGTAACGCCACAGGAACCCTGGGGGTGGTTATATGGAAGTGATGCTAGAAGAGATTTATCTCTTTCCCCTACAATCTCATAGGAATTCACTGTAACTTTTGCTCGTACCTTTTCAAATAAACCCTCTTCAATCAATTGACTAGTGTGACCAACGGCAATGCCCAAATATATTTTTGCTATCCATTGTTCTGAACAGCAACCTGATGTCCATTTCAAGTTTCTCATCCAAATTGGCATTGCCTCTTAGGGTACTAGTTATTAGGTGAACTAACTGACGAAGCTTATCTTGGCCGAAAAATAATTTAAGGGTCCCAGCCTGTTGAATGTGCAGTGGTAAAGCCAAAGCTTGAATTGGGCGGGGCCCACATCGAAGTGGATATATGATCAAGAAGTGGGTATACAGATATTATACCATATATATTTTTTTGGTCAAAAGATATCATACCATATTAGAAGTGGTATTTTTGCTGCAATTTAATAATGCCGACAAGTCCTCTGTTTTGTTAAAACAGATATACACATCTTAACTAACATGCACAATTTCTGGTGGAATTAAGAAGGGTTGTTCTCTTGAAGAAACCATTGCTATGGTGATCTAGGCACCACGTCAGTGTTTTGCATGAAAATTGATCAGATTCCAGGCAAAGTGCATCACTTGAAAAATTAATTGAAAATCTTGTGCAATTTGTGAATATGATCAAAGTTCAGTGACCAAATTGGATAATAGCTAAAGTGAAGTGACCACCAATGAAATTTACCTTAAAAAACTTGGATAGTCCATTGGAGAATCTAGGTCTTATCTTTTGGTCTTATGTTGAAACTCATGGGTTGGCTTTGTTTGAGTACTAACAAATGAAAACATTAGTAGCCATTCATTCATATGAAGAGAGGCTTATTTAGGGGAAGACAGGTACCAATCAAATGATCATATTCAGGGTTGGAAATTTGAATCGTTTGAAATCTTGGCAAAGAGGAAGCTGCTAATTGAATAGTCACAAGTCCTTATTTAGATTAAGAAGCTATCATCTGGTACATGAGAGATATGAATTGTGCTTCTTCAACAGCCAGGACCATTTTACTGGTGGGAAGTGGAAGGTGTATTAGTCAGAGTCCCTTATTGTACTTTTCCCAATCTGGTTATTCTTTAACTCTAAAATTTGCGTGCTCTGCAATACAGCTTATTTGATTTGATATTCATCTGGTCGTTCTTCTCTTCTTCCATGGTCCAAGCAGATCTCACAAAGAAGAAGCAGTCAATTTTCGTGTGGCTAAAACAGCAGAAATGAGTCAACTTGAGAAGGTAGTCTGTCTAAATAGAGTACAGCATTTTTTACTACTTTCAGCCATAAGGAGACGCGTGGCATAGATACCAATCTCTTATTAGTTCAATCTCCTAGTGAAGGGTAGCTTCATCTGTTCTGTGCTGCATCCATGCAAATCTTTCTCGCTCGCCTTGTTCACCATCCAATGTCACTTTCGGTTTACAATTGTGCGCAAGGTCAATGAGTCAACTGTTACTGTGCCTATTTTCATGATTTACCCCTTTGTCATTCTCTTATGAATAATACCTCTAACTGTTATATTGGTATTTAAATCTATCACATTGCTAGGTTAGCAGGCCATACTGAAAGCACCTCATATAGGATTGGTGTTTCAGGACACGATTCTGACACATTTTCATACACTATTCAGGAGCTGGAGGTGGAGATGGAAGAACTTGAGAAGCAAAAGGAAACACTTGAAAAAGAACTGAAAAAGGTTTGGTTAGTTCGAATTTTGAATTACAAGTAATCTTGGGAGAAATCAATCTTCTATAATTTCTGTCTTCTCGAGCTAATTGAACACTTGAATTTTGAAGAGTACGGTGATGGTTGCATATGATGTAAATTCTTGTTGTTTGATATGAAAATTGCCTGTGCAATCACGAGGAAAATCTTGATTTGTGAGTGTTGAACCTGGATTTGAGTTCTGTGGTGGCCTTTATTTTGGGTGTAGGTCAATGTTTCACTCGCTGGTACTCGTTTACACCTTCAGAATGCCAGAGAGGAGAGAGAGCAGTTTGATGAAGCCAGTAACCAGATTCTTGTGCACCTAAAGTGTAAGGTATTTCATTCTGTTTCTCGAATAAGACATTGGTTTTGTAGTTTGATTGTGTTTTATGGTTTGACACTGAACAAATTTTTTTAATTTCCTATCATGGTCTTCCAATAGGAAGATGAGCTATCAAGATCAGTTCTCTCATATAGAATGGAATCAGATGTTGTCAATACGTGGATTGATTTTCTCGAAAATACGTGGACTCTGCAAACTTCATATATAGAGGACAAAGAAAAACAAGTTAAGTATGTGATCTACTTTCCCCAATCAGCTAGCATTCTTTCAGATTAGCTCAGCTGCTCTTTACACCTTTGCTATAAATGCATGAGAAAAATGGAACTTTAAGTAGTCTGCGCTAACCTCTTGTTTTCTCAAGGGCAAGTGATGACAATGACATAAGCAATCTTCTCAAGTAAACTTGGTGGGGTTTCATTTCCTCTTCGAATCAACAAAATTAGGCTGCAAAATGCTCTCATGTAAATACTCAAACTGTTGCCAAAAGAAAAAGAGAGAGGCTTAGTCACAAGGATTCATATAAAGGAGAATGAGCGCAGGGATTAGATGTCCGAGGTGAAGTGCCTCGAATAACCATTTCCAGATGTGAAAACCGGTCTTGGTTGTGATTTTCTTTTCTTTTTCTTCCCTTTCTTTTCTTGAATTTTTCTGTTGTATGTTTTTAAAACAGAGTCTTAGATATAATTCTGTTCTTTCTTTTCAGTTTATCTTCTACAAATTTTGAGTATTTTTGTGGCTCCCTGGATCTAATGATCATTGCTAATGTACATATTCAAGTGGTGAACTGGAGAGATACGGAGATCATTTTGTGAGTTTGGTCATTCAGCTTCTCTCAGCTTACAAGGTATTATTTGTCTTATTCTGCTAGGACCTGTTCATGATGTTCAGCTTCATTTGCCATCTGGTTTTACACGTTCTTGGTTCGTCTTTTTCATTCATTGTATTATACATTTTTGACTAGGAAGGGTTGGGTTCATCACTTGCTTCCATCAAAGAAACTGTGGAATTCCTGGGCCAAAGTCCAAGGTATCAACCCGTGCTATATTTAGAATATTTATCACTTGGTTGAAACTGCTCTATATATGATTTTGGATGTCAGATCTGAAAAGGTACCCAGTATGAATGAGCAAGATTCAAAAGAGCTTAAATCAAAGAGAAGATACGAAGAAGACTATCTGGATCTTGAATCCAAGGTAAGCTAGCATACCCTTCCAGTTTTTCCCCCACTTTTGCCCGAAGCAAATAAGTTTTAGTTGATCAGTCAAATCAGTGACGTTTCAGGAGTCGAATGCCCTCATTGTTGCTTAATATTTCTCTAGTTGCTTAACTTCCACTACGGATATTGAATTATCAAGTTAATTTGATCCTTTATCAAGTGCAACTATCATATCATATCTACTCGAGAGATTCTTTTTGATATTTCAGTTTTTGACGACCTTAAGCACAGTGGAAGCAATTAAAAAGCAGTTCTACATCCAATCCCAAGACACTTTCAGGTACAATATAGTGTTTATTATGGTGTGTTTCTGGTCAATAGAGAAATTCTTGTGAAAAGAGCGTCCATCTTTCATGCAGGAAAGATCATGAAAAGGTCAAAAAGCTATTTGCTGCTCTCGAAAAGATAAAAGACGAATTTGATTCTATAGAGAGACCAGGTTTGGAAATTGAGACTCCTCCACAAAAATCACAGGATCCACCGACAAATGAGCATCAGATTAGTTCAGCTTCTGCTTCGGGTAAGGCGTCCCAAAACTCTAGAGAACGTGAAGTAACGAATGGTTCTTCTATTGAGGTAGAGAAGACCCCGAACACGAATAGCCATCCTGTAAAGCTGGAAGTGGATTTTGACAAGGCTGACAGAGACCATTTCACCGATGAAATTGGCGACTGGGAATTTGATGAGCTTGAGAAGGAATTCAGAGCCATCCTTTGATCAACTGGGATGTAAACACCATTACCAGGCACCAAACAAGTGATTGGTCCTGTAGAGAGAATTTTACGTAGAATTCTGATGCTTCGCGAGGAAGGAAGGTGATAGGATGATGTAAATTGTACGTTTTGATTCTGTAACGAGGCATGAGCTTTTGTACAATCCCATATGCAATTCACGTCCGATGTTTAACATCTATATACCGTAAAAGCCTTCCAACGCACAATAAGCTGCAAATCCTCGAATGATGGAGGCGAATATTTTTGTAGTAGAAACAAATGTCACTTGCTTTAGCAAACCTTGCTGAAGTAAACGTTTTCATTATCACTATTTGAATACGCGCTACGAAAATCTAATCAATATGCCTACTAATCAATCGTCACCCCTCCCATTGATGCAACTCAGTCCAAGGGAACTGAGTGTGATAACACTATTAGTTACTTCAACACAAATAATGTAAGTCATACACGTGATGGATCCAATGTTGTATGGTGTTTTTCCTTGTAGAAATTGGCGGTAGAGCAGTGTACAATTGCACGGCAAAAAGTAACTTTTGAAAATGTTTCTCAGCTCAAGGGATCGTGCAGGTTGATCGACGTGTGAACAAACTACAGGCTAGTACTTTTTGTTAGGACTTTGGTCTCCAAATCCCATAAGAAGATAAATGAGAAGTGAATGATGGAACAAAATCCGAACAAACATGTTTGTTTGATTTTTTCTTTGAACAAACATTTTCTATTGGAATATGTCTATTCGATTTCGTGACTCTTCATTCATTTGAAAGATGTATATTTGATTTCGTGACTCTTCATTCTATTGAAAGATGTCTATTCGATTTCGTGATTCTTCATTCTATTGGAATATGTCTATTCGATTTCATGACTCTTCATTCTATTGGAAGACGTCTTTTCGATTTCGTGACTCTTCATTCTATTGGAAGATGTCCATTCGGTTTCGTAACTCTTCATTTGTTTGAAAGAGAACTATTCGGATTAGTGACTCTTCGTTCTCAACCTTTCGTTCGTGACTCTTCGCATCATTATCTATAAATAGAGCATTGACCGTCGCATTAGACATAACTGCCATTTTCATCATTCATACTTCATTATTCGTCAATTGTGCGATTATTCTACAAAGTGTATTGGAAGGTTTCCTCCGAAGAAGTACCGCTTTAGAGGAAAAGGCGATCCGTTCTATCCTGGGAGGCAATTGTCCAAGAATCTTGGGTACCGATTGAGGGGACAAATTTGTCTTAAAGACACAACGTCATTTCGATTATTCTACAAAGTGTATTGGAAGGTTTCCTTTGAAGAAGTACCGCTTTAGAGGAAAAGGCAATCCGTTCTATCCTGGGAGGCAATTGTCCAAGAATCTTGGGTACCGATTGAGGGGACAAATTTGTCTTAAGGACACAACGTCATTTCGATGGGCTCGGATCATTCTTCTACATTCAGATTACTCATTTGTGTTTGGATTCAGGTTTGTTGATTAACATTATTATACATATACGAACATCTATAGCCAACAACAATCTTAAGACAAATTTTGTTTCTATTCTCGGTATTAGTTGCTTCGTTCATATAGTTGCTTTCTTTTGAATAAATTCTGCTTTTGTATTAGAAATGACATCAACATCGATAATGCCTACGCCTATTCCATCGGTTCCGACTCATGGAGAAAAACCAGAAAAGTTCAATGGAACCGATTTCAAGAGATGGCAACAGAAGATGTTCTTCTATCTCACGACTTTGAATCTGGCAAGGTTCCCCAATGAGGATGCTCCTAAGTTGGATGAAGGAGAGGTAGATAAGGAAAGGTTTGCTGCAGTAGATGCATGGAAGCATTCTGACTTCCCGTGTCGCAACTACATCCTTAATGGTCTCGACAATTCCCTTTGCAATGTTTATAGTCTTCTGAAAACGGTTAAGGAATTATGGGAAAGTCTTGACAAAAAGTACAAAACAGAAGATGCTAAGTTGAAGAAATTCATCGTTGGCAAATTTCTAGACTTCAAGATGGTATATCATAAAATCCTCTTAAGTCAAGTTCAGGAACTTCAAGTGATCATGCATGACATTTGTCACGACCCGAACCCCGCATGCCATCGACATCCCACCTGGCCTCGCTTGCGTACGGTTCTCCAGGATCCTCAGGCCAACAAAATTAAACAACACATGCGGAAGCAACAAAATCTCCGTACAGAAAACTAATAACACTACGATAACTTGGGATGGTAAAACACACATATGTACATATATACATAGTTGTTACAAACTGTCAAACCTAAGGCTTCATGGGCCTTTGTACAAGCCTGTGACCACCTATAACAAAAGACACGTGGTCGAAGCCCGCTACACTACCAAAATACAACACTCCACAAAAACCGAGAGGCCGACTATCCTAAGCCTTATCCTACTATCTCAAGCGGCTACTCAGCATCCAAAGGCTCCACAACTTCTCCTGGCATCTCGATCTCCGGGTCGGATCATTGTGGCGGAGGGTCTGAAAACAACGAACCCACGACGGAGTGAGATAAAATCTCAGTAGGAAAATCTCTAACCCTAAATCAGGCCGCTAGTGCCTCCGGACACAATCTGGGCGAGCAATAATTTCCAACAACTCTTTTTTTTCTCACCCAAAAATCCCACAATTAAATTCTAGAAAATTCCATTTTTTCTTCGAAAATTCTCACACCTTCTCAAATATTCTACGTTACTCCCGTTTCGGCGTTCCACGCCTCGGTCCGACAAAAAATTATTCTACGTGCTCCAAGACCCATTTTTAACACATCAGGCCATAATATAAATATCCACATTACGCCAAAAATTTATACGTTACTCCAAAAATATTCCACGTCACTCCGGAATATTCCACGTTACTCCAGAAATATTCCACGTCACTCCGGAATATTCCACGTTACTCCAAAAATATTCCACATTCCTCCGGAATATTCCACGTTCCTCCGGAATATTCCACGTTACTCCAAAAATATTCCACATTCCTCCAGAATATTCCACGTTACTCCACCGCCATCAAATAAGTTCATAACATTGAGCCTCGGACCTTTATGGAACACGGCCCTATATATATACCGGGGTCTCGGACACATAGGAATACGACCCACGGATCTCGGTCTCGGACACATAGGAACACGACCGGATCAAGTCTCGGACAATTAGTTGAACACGACTCACTTTGGTCTCGGACGACTTAATTGAACACGACTTTCTTACTTTCTCGGTCTCGGACAATCGGACGAATACGGCTCACTTTGGCTTCAGACGACTTGATTGAATACGACCATCACATTTCCTCGGTCTCGGACAATCGGACGAATACGGCTCACTTTGACCTCGAACGACTTGATTGAATACGACCCTCATATTTTCTCGGAATAGATCGGGATCACGTGATTCACTCACGTTAGAGAATTAATAATTCGGGATCAACCGATTAATTCACACTAATCCAAATATTAATACAGACTACCCGATCAATTAATACTACCATAGTATCCAATCCACGTCATGCGACCATATTACGCTAGTGTAGTAATTTATAAATCACGCGCCATTAAAATTATACTAACGTGAAAATTTATCACGGCCGAACAATAATAATTTTCTAACATATAATTAATTCACGACCATAGTACTATACTATAACAATGTCACATTTAATTAGCATCGTGGCATAACGACTTTATGTCACATAAAAGTAACCCTAGTTAATGTATTAACTAACCATGGTTCAAAAACTAACTATAGTCAAATACTAACCTAACCATGATTAAACAATAGCATAAAGTAACCATAGTTAGGGCATAAAGTAACTATAGTTAAACTTTGACCACTATTATCTTCTTGACTTACTATTCATGCAAGAACAAGCCTTCTTTCTCCTCAAATCTGCAATTTTCGTCCAACCCCTCCTCAAGCCCAAATCCAACAATTTTCTTCATCAAAAAATTCACAATTTCATGGTCTTTTAGCAACCTAACCACCTAATTTAGGTTTAGAAACAATCCTACCTCAAAAACTGGCAAAAACGTCCATTGAACGGTTGAGAAAAAGCCCGAACCAATCGGCGATTCCGGCGATCCTTGCACGGCCGGCGACTCGGCGATGATCTAGCGACTCCAAACGCTCCAACGCGACACCAAAGAAGGCTTGAAAAATTTCCCGGCAACGGAGGGTGAGAGAAAGGGTGTTCGGCCAAGTGAGGGAGAGGGAGAGGGAGAGTGAGGTAGAGAGAAAGTGAGCTAGAGAGAGAGAGGGATCTTGGATAATGAAGAAGAAGAGGCCAATATAATAATTAATATAGGTTAATAATAATTAATTATGCCCACAAAATCAAGAGAAAAAAAATAATTATCTCCCCTCATTGACTAGTCAATCTCGGCCAAAAGGGGAAATGACCAAAATACCCTTCGTTCCAAGTGAAAAATAGGGTATTTTTCGAGGGCAAATGGGTCCTTTCCCATATCCAATCCAAATATACTTTTCCTGAACCTCTTTGGGGCGAACCACGAAGGAATTTCACACGGGATGAGGAAACGCCCAAAATTTTTATTTATTGAAACCCCTGAAGGTCCGACGTCAAATTTTGAAGCTCGATTCGCGATCAATCTCGATCAATAGAATTTTCAGCGTATCTCAAACTAACGGGCGGCTTTTAGGAGTTACGCGTATCGACCCGTGATTAAAATCACGTTTAAGAATTACTCGAGCCTTGGCGACCTTGGTTGTCATTCAATTGCAAGGGTCAATCACTAGTCTTGATGGACACGATTGTTAAAAAATAATTCGGGGACGTTCGGAACCCATACGAGGTCGAACGGAATCACCCGTGATCCAAGCGTAGGGTATTACCCAACTCATTCCTTAATTATTCTAGGATCGGCTTATATTGGTCCAAAATATTCCCTCAACAATTTTCATGGCCAAAGAGTCAGTCCAGGATCAAGTTCTTAGGTCCACGTACTTGATTTTTCCTAGTTAGCCATTCCCACTTGGTTAGTATGCTCGAGAGGGATCAATTCCGAGTGAGATTCGACTGAAATACATCGATGAGACTTTTCATTTATTCAAGGCTTCAAAACGAGCCGGATTACGGGATGTCACAACATTCATGCTGAAGGTATGGTTTTAAGTGAATAATTCCAAGTGGCTGCTTTCATTGAAAAGTTACCACTGTCTTGGAAAGATTTCAAGAATTATCTCAAACATAAGAGAAAGGAGTTATCACTTGAAGACTTAATTGTTCGATTGAGGATAGATGAAGATAATAGACTTTCTGAAAAGAAAGTTGGCAGAAACCTGGAGGTCTCAAAGGCCAACGTTATCGAAGAAGGTTCGAAACCCAACAAGAAGAGGAAAAAGTACGGAGAGGGATCCACCCAAGGCCTGAAAAAGTTTATTGGTAAATGCTACAATTGTGGAAAGTTTGGACATTGTGCCAAAGATTGTAGAGCCAAGAAAAGGTAGAAGATTCGGGCGAATGTGGTGGAATAGATTTCCAATGGCGTTGATGATATCAATTTTACTGCTATGATATCCGAATGCAACATGACAGGAAACCCCAGGGAATGGTGGATTGATACTGGAGCAACTCGCCATGTCTGCGCCAACAAGTCGATGTTCTCATCCTACACGCTTGTGGGAGGTGATGAAAAAATTTACATGGGTAATTCATTGACTTCTAAGGTTGAAGGTGTTGGAAATGTTGCTCTAAAGATGACATTTGGAAAAATAGTGACACTAAATAATGTACTACATGTGCTAGACATACGCAAGAATTTAGTGTCTGGATCTCTCTTTAGCAAAAATGGTATCAAGTTGGTGTTTGTATCTGATAAGTTTGTACTCTCCAAAAATGAGATGTATGTAGAAAATGGCTATGTTAGTGATGGTCTTTTCAAGATGAATGTAATGACTACTGTATCCAATGATGATATGAATAAAGTTGTTTCCATTTATGTGCTTGAGTCTCCTAATAAATGGCATGCTAGATTAGGACATGTTAATTATAAGTCAAAAAAGAAATTAATGAATACTAGGTTATTGCCAAAGTTTGATTGTCCAAGTGAAAAGTGGCAAGTGCGTGTTGAATCTAAGTTTTCTAGACCTTCCTTTCATTTCGTAGATAATAGAATCACATAACCTTTAGATTTAATATATACTGACATATGTGATATGAAAGCAATACCGTCAAGGGGTGGTAAGAAATATTTTATCACATTTATAGATGATTGTTCGAGGTATTATTATATTTATTTGCTTAGTAGCAAAGATGAGGCTGTGAATGCTTTTAGAACTTATAAGTCTGAAGTTGAAACTCAGTTAAATAAGAAAATTAAAATGATCAGAAGTGATAGAGGAGGTGAATATGAATTTCCTTTTGAGGAAATCTGTTGCGAGTCCGGTATCATTCACCAAATCACCCCTCCTTATGCGCCACAAGCAAATAGGCTGGTGGAAAGGAAAAACCGGTCCTAAAAGGAAACAATGAATGCATTGTTGAATAGTTCCGATTTACTACGAGAATTTGTGGGGGAAGCTGTTTTGACGACGAATTTTATCTTAAATAGAGTACCTCACAAAAAGACACAACAAACTCCTTATGAGCAATGGAAAGGCAAAATGCATAATTTGAAATATCTCAAAGTGTGGGGGTGTTTGGCTAAGATTGCGATTCTTAAGCCTAAAAAGGTTAAGATAGGACCGAAAACTGTTGGTTGTGTTTTTGTTGGATATGCTCTTAATAGTAGTGCATATCGATTTCTTGTTCATAAATTTGAGGTCCCGGATATACATGTTAATACGATCATTGAGTCAAGGGACGCCTCATTCTTTGAGAATATATTTTCGTATAACACAGTATATGAGCCAATTGATAATGATAATAGGCCTTAGAATATTACATCTACAAACGATTCTGTGGAGAATGAACTTATACGTAGTAAAAGACAAAGGAATTTTATGTCTTTTGGACCTGATTTTCTAACATATTGTTAGAGAATGAGCCTCGGACCTTTAAAGAAATCGTGACATCCCCAGAAGCCTCGTTCTGGAAAGAAGCTATCAATAGTGAAGTTGAATCCATCTTATCAAACCATACTTGGGAATTGGTTAACCTCCCTCTTGGTAATAAACCACTACAATGTAAGTGGATTTTCAAGAAGAAAATGAAAGCGGATGGTACTATTGATAAATATAATGCTAGAATTGTAGTAAAAGGCTACAAGTAACGATAAGGTCTTGATTATTTTGATACCTATTTACCTATTATAAGAATTACATCTATAAGGATGCTAATTGCCATAGCAGTGGTCTGTAGGTTTGAAATCCATCAAATGGATGAAAAAGCGGCTTTCTTAAATGGGGATCCGGAAGAAGAAATATATTTGGAACAACCTGAAAGGTTCATTGTTCCGAGACAAGAAAAGAAAGTATGTTGACTTGTCAAGTCTCTTTATGGCTTGAAGCAAGTACAAAAACAATGTCATGCTAAATTCGACCAAGTCATGTTGTCGAATAGTTTTAAAATTAATGAGTGTGACAAATGTGTATATGTTAAGAACACTCTTAAGGGCTTTGTCATTTTATGCTTGTATGTAGACGATATGCTTATAATAGGGAGCAATAATGAGGTCATTAATGCAACCAAACGCATGCTCACAAGTAAATTTGACATGAAAGACATGGGAGTCGTAATATTTTGGAAATTAAAATCCATAAAACATCCGAAGGATTAACACTATCACAGTCTCACTATATAGAAAAAAAATTCTTGAAAAGTGCAAGAATCTAGACATTATACCAGTAAAGAATCCGATAGATGTTAATCTACATCTTTCAAAGAATACTGGTGAAAGCAAGGCTCAAAATGAGTATGCTAGTATATTAGACAGTTTAATGTATGTCATGAACTGTACTAGGCCGGATATAGCTTGTGCTGTGAGCAAGCTAAGTTGATTTACAATTAGTCCAAATAAAAATCATTGGAGAGTTATGAAATGTGTATTGGGCTATTTGAAGCATACTAAAAATTATGCTTTACATTACACAGAGTATCCTGCGGTACTTTAAGGATACGATGATGCAAATTGGATAATCGGCACAAGAGACACAAAATCCACAAGTGGGCATGTATTTACACTTGGTGAGGGAGCAATGTCTTGGAAATCGTCCAAACAAATTTGTATTGCGAGGTCTACTATGGAAGCGGAATTTATTGCTTTAGATAAGGCCGGTGAAGAAGTAGAGTGGCTTCAAAATTTCTTAGAAGACATTCCTAATTGGCCTAAACCAGTGCCAGCTGTGTGTATTCATTGTGATAGTTAAGCGACAATAGACAAAACAAGGAATGTCATGTATAACAGTAAGTCTTGACATATACGTCGAAGACATGATATTGTAAGACCACTACTCTCTAGTAGAATTATCACAATTGACTATGTGAAGTCAAAAGATAATATTGCGGATCCATTAACAAAAGGCCTAACTAGAGATATGGTTGTGAAAACATCAAGGCGAATGGGTTTAAGGCCTATAAAATAAGTCATCATAGAGGAAACCCTACCTAGTTGATTGGAGATCCCAAGATCTACGTTCAAAGGGACAACCAAGTTATGTAGGCGGTGTAGAGTACCGTTAACTCTTACTCATTCCCGTGTGAAGACAGTACTAATATATGGAGATTAAGCGTAAGCTTTTAATGATTTTGAATCGGGTATGCGATATACCACATATTCAAAAATCACCTATGTGAGTGTGAAGTGAGGGCCGCTTACGTGAGAATTTGAAAGGCCAAATTCTCTAAAGCACTTAGAAACCAGGTGGTGTTTATGGCCAAAACGAATACAATAGTGAGAACCAACTTTGTTCGAGAGATAATTGTGTGATTTCTATTATCTAGGCTTACACCAAAGGCCGACGGTTCAAGGACATCAAATCTACGGATTGACCGAATAAATCCGATAGGTCTCCCTAGGGAAAGTTCAAAGTCTCGGACTACTTATCCCGATGCAATCGTCTCTCATTGAATAATCGCACACTGCATCTCATGCATTTACGAAGAGTCATGATAACTGAACTTCTCATTCATGTGGGGGATTGTTAGGAGTTTGGTCTCCAAATCCCATAAGAAGATAAATGAGAAGTGAAAGATGGAGCAAAATCCGAACAAACATGTTTGTCTGATTTTTTCTTGAACAAACATGTTCTATTAGAAGATGTCTATTCAATTTCGTGACTCTTTATTCTTTTGAAAGATGTCTATTCTATTTCGTGACTCTTTATTCTATTGAAAGATGTCTATTCGATTTTGTGACTTTTCATTGTATTGGAAGATGTCTTTTCAATTTCGTGACTCTTCATTCTATTGGAAGATGTCTAATCGATTTCGTGACTTTTCATTCTATTGGAAGATGTCTTTTTCGATTTTGTGACTCTTCATTCTATTGAAAGATGTCCATTCGGTTTCGTAACTCTTAATTCATTTGAAAGAGAACTATTCGGATTAGTGACTCTTCGTTCTCAACCTTTTGTTCGTGACTCTTCGCATCATTGTCTATAAATAGAGCATTGACTGTCGCATTAGAAATAACTGCCATTTTCATCGTTCATACTTCATTATTCATCAATTGTGTGATTATTCTACAAAGTTCGTTCGAAGGTTTCCTCTGAAAAAGTACCGCTTTAGAGGAAAAGACGATCCGTTCTATCATAGGAGGCAATTGTCCAAGAACCTTGGGTACCGATTGAGGAGACAAATTTATCTTAAGGACACAACATCATTTCGTTGGGCTCGGATCATTCCTCTATATTCGGATTACTCATTTGTGTTTGGATTCAGGTTTGTCGATTAACGTTATTCTACACATACGAACATCTATAGGCAACAACACTTTTTAGCTAAGACCAGATTTTTTAGAAGAGTCTCATGATCAGCGCATGTGTATAATTTCTAAAGTGAAGACTATCCCATGAGGTTATAGTGGCGGTGTATTCAGTGGCTTTTCAATGATTTCAATCCTTTGATAGCATGCGCCGGTCGCCTAGCGAGAGAAGTCTTCTCCATGTCTTGGCCTCATCCCCCCCGCAACGTGAATCGACGCAGTCAAAGAAGAAGAGGATCGAGGAACTCAACGAATGTTAGAAAATCAACGTGATGATTTTATTCGATACTATCATAAGGGAAGTTCCTATGGTTTGCAATGCTAGAAAATCCAACCAAGATTTCGGGGAGTACGTGGAATCGGATTAAGTGGACAATACTCTGGAAGGGATAGTACCTTACAGTTGAAAATCCCACTTGAAAGCTCTTAAATGGAAGAAGACAGCATGTATTGAAAAGCATATAAGACCCATTGTTCAGTAATGTGGGATGTTTCAAAATGAGCTTTGCTAGTATAATAGTCTCTAGTGATTGTGAGAGTAACGACATACTATGATCCAAAATTTTTTGTAGGAATGGACCCACAACAATTTCTAATTATTTTGTTAATTGTTTGTTTTGTGGCTCCAAAAAAAGCATGTTAATCTTATAGTGAATTAATGACAGTCACATAATCGTTTATCATTCAAAATATATCAACCATGATCCTTAAGGCTTAGATTAACGAGAGAAAGTAAAATGTGATTGTCCCCACGGAACATTAGCCTGATGCTTTGAGGGTAAAAAGTGACGCGCAAGCCTTTTCCCATTTGATGAAAAGGTTGCTTTCTCTTTCTCAAGTCTCCCAAGTGAGTGTTGAGGAGGCGATCAAGCTTTGTGCCCAATAACCTTCGAAAGAAAAGGGCCTCGGTCATGGACATTTCTTTTGGATTCTTGTCTCAACCATTCTTAGATCAGGTCATAAGGGTATTTTGGATTACTTCCTTACGGAAGATTTATCAAGTCTTCACTTCTACGCTCATTTCTAGATCTCAAGGATGCTCAAGACTGCTTGTATTGTAAGGAAGTATAATTGTACACATGGTAAAGATAGAAAAGGAGGTAATTGTAAGAGTTTTCTAGACGTGGGTTACAATAATCGAGGTTGTAATTTACCGTTTTATAGAGTTGATCTAATAAGGTAAGATGTAAAAATTCTTAGTCTAAATGGGTCTGACTTATGTGGGCTAAGTTGAGCTCTACTTGTGATGAGAGGGCCTGACCAAAAACTCTATATATAGTGCCCAAGCATCTTCTCTAACCCTAATGCAAAAACAATCTCACATAAAGAGCAGTTATGGAATTGCATTGTGAGGAGGCGGTCTCATTGAACCGGTGATACAAAGGGCAATAGAAGAGAATCACTTAAACTTTGGATCCTCGTTATTTCGCATCAATGATAGCTTCCAAATTAGGTATATAATTCCATTTAATCCATTATTGAGTTTCTAGACTCTAGCTATGATAATCTTTGGATACCGTTTTTGTGACTAATGGAAGTCATTCCAAAAATTACTTTGTTATTTTCACGACATTACGGCATGGTGTTGCTCATCGGGTACTAGAAAAAGAATTCCAAAGACGGCACACGCAAACAAAAGCATGTATGATGTTAAGCATGGCACCCTCATAATAGGAGTTGCCAATACTAAAAAGGGGGGGCTCCAAAGAACCATCTGATGTGAAAGCAAAAGCAGTGAAATGAATGCGACTTCATTTGTGATATGAAATGACTGTAGTGCTTACTAAACGTAAATAAAAGGACGAGCGTTGTCGCGACCCTCCTTTCCTTCTAGAGCGCGGATGGCGAGGTGTTGAACAAGCCGCGCTTCCGACCCGATTGGCGGTGGATCTTGGCGTGCGGGTCCCTCCCGAGACCAATTACTCGATTCGCGACGTGAAGAAAATTTTTATCGGGGTCGACTTTAGTGTGGTCGGGTGACATGTGCATAGTGTATATGCAATTGGAGTCGCCACCGATCAATTTATTGGAGGATATGATCGGGAACCCTATCGAGCGATCGGGAGGAACCGTTCGATTCTGCGAGAACTAGAGATTTGGGCCCGAGGACTTGGTTACGCCGAGATTCAAATCAACATTCTTTCGGTTACCGAAGTTGAGTGATTTTCTAATCTAAGAACTTATGCAGATGAAATTTAAGGCGGGGTAGGCTCTAACGATCTAAGGTAGCATGCGGATGGGAATTTACTAACCTATCGGTCACAATCGGGAAATTTAATGCGCAATCAAAATAATCTCAATCAATTCAACCAAACAATCAAGTACGGCACACTAATATGGCCCTATTGGCCCATAGAAAAATCTAATCGAATATCGGGATGGTTCGGGAAAATTTTGGGGCGAAAGGCCCAGAAGGGTAAAATAGTCATTTTTGGGATTCGGGACCCAAAAATCAAAAAATTGGGGTCGGACCAGTTGAATGTGGCAATTTCCCATTTTTTGAGATTTTTCAGAATTTTTGAAATTTTTCTAATTTTTGTTTTGGAATTTTTTATTTATTTTCTAAAAGTTGGGAATTTTTTGGATCAGTATAAACTTACCCTCAAAACTTCAAAATTTCTCGATCCAATCTATAAGAATCTTGAATTGACCTAAACATTTTTTAGAAATTTTTTGGAAAAATCTGGGAATTTTCATGAATTTTTTTATGATTTTTATTGATTTTTTTTTTTGGATTTTAGAAAATTTTTATGAATTTTTATTATTTTTTTATTAATATTTGGACCGGGTCAACCCTGTCAATGATCGGTCAACCCGGTTCAGACCCGGCTCGGACCCGCTCGACATCAATACGACACCGTATACTATTTATTATATATATATTTTTTATTTTCTAAACTAATTTCTTATTATTCGAATATACAGAAAATGAATGGACGGTTGAGATCATTCCCGGAATCGATCTCGGCCGTCGACTCGCTCGAACTAAAATGATGACCCATTTGGCAACCCAACTCTAAACGACATCGCACTAATTAGCGAACGAACGGCCACGATTTAATCCTAGACTCGATCCGGGCCGTTCACTCGCTCGGCTTACAAAACGATGCCGCATCGGGTCTAAACCTAAACGACGCCGTGCACTACTAAACCAAATGGTGCCATTTTTGATTTTATTTATTTTCTATCTAATAAACGTAATATTAGAAAATACAGAAATTCGATCCAATGGCTGATAATCAAATCTACCTAATTATCTCAGCCGTTGGATCTAAGCCGAATCCGCTCGCTCGCGCCAACGACCGAGCTAACTGGGCGACACGCTGGACCACTCTTAGCTTGACACCTAGGATTTTGACTCTTTGACCGAGCCACGTCGGCTCCTCTTCAACCTCTCGCCGGTGAGCAAACGGACGGCCGAGGCTTCCCGGCGAGATCCGTCGGTGAAACGTCGGCCGATTGACCTCAAACCAGAGCCAATCGACTCGCCTCGACCTCCATATTAACATATCTAAGTATCACGGGATTTCATCAACTAGATCACGAGTATCGAGCTTCGCACGGAACTTTAACTCAGAGTTCGATCACACAATAGAGAGCATAACAAGCCAATTCCATCACACACGAGCACCACGGGATGTTAGGAAAACTTACCTCGAGCTACGATTGAGCTCGCGGTGGCTAGAAAGGCACGGCCAATGCTCGGCCGGACCGTGATTGGTTGAAGGCTCGACTCGAGGTGTTCAAGTGAAATCGATGCGGAAACGAGATGCGATCATGATCACGAGATGTTCCGAAACAAAAGGCACACATTAATTGCGAGAATCAAGTTCGCAAAGGCGAGATGCCATGAATGCATAGTAATGAAATACGAAGCTCGACTCACCGTTTTCGGAGATCTCGAGCTGATCCGACTGGTGCCATCGCTTCTCCTCAGCTCGGGTGAGCTTTCGGTGGCGATCTGATATCTTGATTTGGCCTGGATTGGCCAGGCTGAAGTCGCGAAGCTTCGGCCTAGAACTTCGACAATGGAGTCGCCCGAGACCCTCTCTCTCTCTCTCTCTCTCTCTATCTATTCTGTTGTATCCTACGAGTACAAATGAGCCTCTTCTGATTCGCAAAGCTCCTCGTTCCTTTTATACCCACTTTCGAAAATTGGCGCGCACGGGGGGAAGGTCGCCGACACACATCGCACGTGCCCATGCATGCGAAATGAGTTGGACAGCGACTAGAACGGAATAGGATTCCGTCCAGCTCCGTTTGGCACTCCGGCGATCGTAAACAAGCACGAATTTAGTCAATTCTGTGAAAGTTGACTTTCTCAGGCCACCGCAGCTTTGACTACCTCGGCGATGCTCCTCCGGTGACCATTGTCCTCGAGGTTGTGCCCAATCGACGCGTATCGACCTGGAGAACAAAACGCCCACATCAATTAATCTAATTAGCAACGATTGGCCTGTCAATTTGATCGTCAAAATCAACCCAAGCCTTGTTCATTCACGCGAACGTTTTGAGGAAGAAGATGATACTATTTGGACCGGTTCGACCGGTTCGACCGACAATCAGACGGGTCCGAACCGATTCAGACATGTAATTTCCAAAATTAATCCAAATTTATGGGGAATTTTCGCAATTAAACCTCAAAATTGGACTTAGGGGCTCGAATTATATCTAGAAATGTGGTTTTGCCTAAAAGTTCTTGCCAATTTATATGAAAACCCCAATTTTTTCTAAAATTGCAAATTGGGGAAAACTTCAATTGGGTACCCAAATGATCAAATTGAATCAAACCACCCCCGCCAATCGATTCAGCACACATGAAAACCTTAGGGGGTAGTCCAATTTTACCGTGAAAGTCCCTAGATTAAAAGTAATTTCAGAAATTGGAATTTTGAGGAACTAAATTGCAAAGATTTTGGGAATTTTTGTGCAATTCATGCAATTCGCGCAATTGAGGGTGAAATTGATCAAATTGAAGTTGCAGAGGACTATATTTGAATGTCTTGACTCAAAGCATGCAAAAATTGCAAATTAAAAGACTTAAATTGGATTTTTTATGCGAATTCAACCCTTGGCATTGTGAAGGAACACCTAAAATTGAATTCAATTTTTGATATTTCTTGAGGTCAATATGAAAAGGGAATTAATAGAAAAATATGGAACATTTTTCTATATTTTTGTGACCTCGGGAAGTACTTTTTTTTTATGAATTTTATTGTATTTTTCTATTTTTCGAAAATATAAAAAAATGTGAAAAATATGAAAAATTATTTTTTGTTCAAAAATGGTTCCTTATGCTTGGCTGAGGTTACCAAACTTTATTTTTCAATTTTTTGATTTTTTATGAATTTTTGTGAAATAAAACTAAGAAATATTTGACTAAAATTCACGTGTCACGACTTGCCCCTCTTTGAAAGTTATCTTGGTTAGGGGTTGCTTTCAAAGACAAGGTGACACCTGGATCTTTAATCGACTCTCTTGGGGAAAAGTTCAAGAAAACGAGTCTCAACATTGAATTATCTTACCTTTGCTGTTGAAGCTTAGAATTCTATGGAGGGATTGCTTCGACTCATTCTTGATGTGAGAGAGAAATGAGGATAGAAAGATTTACCTGTGACTCACATGTTAATGGTCTGATGATTGTTGGTCCGAGATTGATAGGACGATTGTATAGCATTACCTCCAAATGGTTTGTGAGGTCCTTTTAAAGATCGGCGTTTGTCTGATGTTGAGCGTTCTTTGTGGCGGTTTGAAAGTTAAAAGAAACGTTTACCCCGTAATAAGGGATTTACCTATTGAAAGAAGATTGGCTATCCTGTAAGAAGGAATTCACCGTTTAAAATGGAGATTGGCTATTACGTAGGAAGGAATTCACCGTTTAAAATAGAGATTGGCTATCCCGTAGGAAGGAATTCACCGATTAAAAGGGGATTAGCTATCCTGTAGGAAGGAATTCACCAATTAAAAAGGGTTGGCTATCTTGTAGGAAGGAATTCACCGATTAAAAGGGGATTGGCTATCTTGTAGGAAGGAATTCACCGATTAAAAAGGATTGGCTATCCTGTAGGAAAGAATTCACCGATTAAAATGGGTTGGCTATCCTGTAGGAAGGAATTCACCGATTAAAATGAGATTAGCTATCCTGTAATAAGGAATTCACCGTTAAAAATGGGGATTGGCTATCTTGTAAGAAGGAATTCACCGTTTACAATGGAGGTTGGCTATCCTGTAAGAAGGAGTTCACCGATTAAAATGGAGGTTGGCTATCTTGTAAGAAGGAATTCATCGTTTAAAATGGAGATTGGCCATCCTGTAAGAAGGAGTTCATCGATTAAAATAGAGGTTGGCTATCCTGTAAGAAGGAATTCACCGTTTAAAATGAGATTGGCTATCATGTAAGAAGGAGTTCACCCATTAAAAGGGTTTGGTTATCCTGTAGGAAGGAATTCACCTATTAAAAGGGCATTGGCTATCTTGTAGGAAGGAATTCACCTTTTAAAAGAGGTTGGCTATCCTGTAGGAAGGAATTCACCATCTAAAAGAGGTTGGCTATCCTATAGGAAGGAATTCACCAGGGTGCCATCTGAGAACCTAGGATTACTAGAGAACCTACAGAAGCTCGAACCCGATTTTTTTCAGATTTAAAAGGTGAGGGTGCCATCTAAGGATCTAGGATTATTAGAGAACCTATAGAAGCTTGAACTCGATTTTTCAGATTTTAAAAGGATGAGGGTACCATCCGAGGACCTAAGAATACTAGAGAACCTACAGAAGCTCGAACCCGATCTTTTTCGGATTTTAAAAGTGAGGGTGCCATCTGAGGACCTATGATTACTAGCGTACCTACAGAAGCATAAACCCGATCTTTTTCAAATTTTAAAAGTGAGGGTGCCATATGAGGACCTAGGATTACTAGCGTACCTACAGAAACTCAAACCCGATCTTTTTTAGATTTTAAAAGTGATGGTACTATCTGAGGACTTAGGATTACTAGCGTACCTACAGAAGCTCAAACCCGATCTTTTTCCGATTTTAAAAGTGATGGTGCCATCCGAGGACCTAGGATTACTAGCGTACCTATAGAAGCTCAAACCCGATCTTTTTCATATTTTAAAAGTGAGGGAGATGATCCGAGGACACGGGGATACTAGAAGACCCGCAGAAAACCCAAGCTAGTTAGATCTTTAAAAATGTAGTTATTACGAGGATTTGGAGACACCGGGGAACCTGCAGAAATTCAATTAAACATCATTAGACTTGCTTTCAAAGCCGTCCAGTGGGTTGAGACTCTTGGATTATAGTAAAGAAGTAGTGATCCTAAATTTTGGGGAGAAACTTAGGAATCCCAAACAGATTTTCAAATTTATTTGTGAAGGAAGCGTGTCCAAACACATAAGCTCAAATAGCATCATGTTCATGTTTCCACTGGGGATGAATTTTGAATGTCACCACCTAAGTATTCTTCAAAAAGGTTGTTTTAAAAGTTTTTCAAAAGGGATTTCCTTCATCCAAGAGAACTTCTCACCATTTGGGAAGGCTTTTCTCAAAACCCAAATCCGCTCACAGAAAACCTAACCTTGAGGTTTCGAGATCATTCGAGATGCATACAATCGGACCGATCGGAGAAGGCATTTAAAAGAGACCGTAATTTAGGCCAGGTCAAAGGCTTATCAAAGGATATTTATTTTAAGGCTAAGAAATGAAATTTGATCAAGAATTGCTTCTTTGGGTCTACAAGTCAAGAACCCTGAAGATATGATAAGACATGATTGTACTTATCTTTTTAAGCGGTAGCTTCCTGTATGATTTCTTACATCAGGCTGAAACATCTCTAGATCAGAAAAATTTCAAGGATAGGTTGTAACTTGGTTAAAGATGAGCTTTTTGAGAAAGGCCATATTTTCAAAAGATGGGTAAATATGGGTGATTACCTTGATATTTTAACCAGCATTTGTCTGCTTTAAGGAAGACTCATGAACGTTTTTCTTGAGTCGACTTTGAGGACTTTCCTCTTTTCATTATGATTTTTTAACTTTGTCCCTTTTCGGGATGCTTTTTCATGGGCTTTGGCCTTGCTTTTACCAGGCACTTTGCTTTTTCTAATCCTCTTGCTTCTTGTCATTTTTCATATTGAGTGGCTCTTTCCGAAACCAGGATCCAAAATTCTTCCAAGTATGCTTTTGACTTATTGCTGGTAATTCCTTTGTTTTGCCCCAGTATAGGGAGGTGATTACCAACAATGATTTTAGAAATGAAGATTATAAAGGCTCAAATTGGCTCATCAAAGGATAATTGTTTGGGGATGTAGAAATGAAATACTTTTCTTCTCTTGAAGGCATTCCAAGCTTCCGCCAGAAATCACCCGAAGCTATCATAAAAAGATTGATACGAGTCAGCACAATAAAGTCTTATCTTGATCTTTTCTCTAAAGAATCAACCGACGAACCTCCAAATATGCCCCGGTGTGGGGGTGGTTCTTGACAAGGTTTTATTTGAAAAATTTCTCTCTTTTTGGTTCGGAATGGTTGTCAAGGGATATAAATGTGTATGGAAAATTTTGAAATGAGAATGTCTTTCGTCATTCCAATCCATGTAATCACCGCAAATGATCTCTACGTCCCAAGATTAAGCTTTTTCTCTCTGTCACTTTCACTCATCGCTCAAGTATATTAGGGACGTGTTTGAGGATAAGGTTTGCCTCTTTTCATCTGAAGGATCATCCTCTTGAAAAGCTTTCAAAACATACCCTTTCGTAGCTCCTCAGGGCGTTTTCATCAAAATTCATCATTCGTGAAAAATTTTCATCAAAAATATATATTTAGAAGACGTATGTGAAATTTCAAAGGGATGTTTCTTTAGAAGGTCTTGCGGCTTTGCAGATCAAAATTTTTTCAATGTCAAGCATGATAGCATCTTTTGATAGAGATGAGTATCCTTCATAAAAGAAGAGAACCTCAAACCTATTTTCTTCAAATGTCGGCTCCTGTTCCCTAGATAAACAAAAGGAACCAATCAGTCATGGATATTCAAAATTTTCAAATCAGAAATGATTCCCTGTTTGATCAATTGCTCTGCGGGATTCTTCATGACTCCGAGCCTCCTTGCAAAATACAAACGTATACAAATGCATGTATGCGAATGGCATGTAAATGCAAAGTTTTATGTGACTCGGATTCGCTCATCAATCAACTCGAAGCTTGACTTTATTTTAAGGATAATATTTCTTCACGGCATCTGCATTTGCTGGATTTGCCAATTCTTCTCCATCCATGTTTACAAGGATAAGAGCTCCCATGGATAGGACTTTTTGAATCACATAGGGGCCTTCATAGTTTGGTATAAACTTGTCTCCCGGGTGTTGGGCATTTGGGAGTATCTTTCTCACGACTAGCATCCCCGCTTCAAAATTCCTAGGCTTAACTTTCTTGTTAAAAGCTCTGGCCACTTTCTTCTGATAGCTTTGATCATGGTAAATAGCCTTCGATCGTTTTTCATCAATCGGGTTTAACTGTTCATGCCTTTGCTAATTCCACTCATCTTCTGAGAGCTCGACCTGAGAAAGGATCTTTAAAGATGGAATTTCAACCTCTATTGGTAAGACTGCCTCCATGTCGTATACCAAAGAGTAGGGAGTTGCCCCAGTTGAAGTACGAATCGAAGTTCGATAGGCCATGAGGGCATATGGCAATCTTCCGTGCCAATCTCGATATTTCTCGACGGTTTTGGCTAATATCTTCTTGATATTCTTATTTGCCGCTTCCACAGCTCCATTCATTTGTGGGCGGTAAGGTGAAGAGTTAAGGTGTCGTACCTTAAATTGATCTAATAAGTGATCAACCACCTTGTTGTTCAAATTTGAGCCATTGTCTATAATGATAGCTTGTGGAATTCCATATCTTGAAATGATATCTCGTTTGATGAATTTGGCCACACTGTTCGGAGTGACATTGGCATATGAGCTAGCTTCAATCCACTTGGTGAAGTAGTTAATGGCCACGAGAATAAAACGATGTCCATTTTGAGGCCTTTGGGTTAATTGATCCAATCATGTCAATCCCCCATATAGAGAACGGCCGGGGTTCTGACATTTGATGTAGCTCATTTGGCGGCGCATTTATCTTGTCCCCATATACCTGGCACTAATGACAAGTTCTGACATGTTGATTGCAATCTGACTCGATAGTCATCCAGTAATATCCGAGTCTCATGATCTTCTTGGCGAGGAGGTGACTATTCATGTGCGGTCCGCATTCCCCTTCATGGATCTCCTTCATAATGAAATTTGCTTCTTTGGCATTTATGCACCTCGGTAAGACTAAATCAAATGATCTTTTGTATTGGATCTATTTATGAGCAAGAATTTAGAAGACATCTTGCTGATGTATTTCTTATCCTCCGGTTGGGTGCCTTGCGGGAATTCGCCCTTCAGCGGGTAATTTTTGATATCATGATACCATAGTTCTTCATCAGACCCTTCTTCGATAACCATGCGGTATGCTGGTTGATTAAAAATATCAATCCTCAATGGTTCTATCTCAAGGCCATCTTGTACTTGCAACATGGCTGATAATGTGGCTAAAGCATTAGTAAAGTGATTCTGAGTTCTTGGTAAGTATTCGAAGGTGATTTCTTCAAAATGTTGGATAAGCTCTTCGAGAAATTTATGATAAGGAATAAGCTTGGGATCCTTCGTTTTCCATGCTCCTTGGGTTTGTAAAATGATGAGCATGGAATCTCCATATACCAGTGACTTCTTTACTTTCCTTGAAATGGCCAATTATAGCCCTAGGATGCGGGCTTCATATTCAGAAACCTTGTTGGTGCATGGGAATACCAACTTGGCCGAAACGGGATAATGTTGATCTTCGGGGGATATTAAGATTGCCCTGGTACTTGATCTAGCGAGATTTATAGCGCCGTTAAAGTACATTGTCCATTTGTCTTCTGATATGTTCAAAATTTGGCCTCCATCATTTCGCTCTAGAATGTCCTTAGGAGGATTTTCGGCCAACATGTCGGCGATTGCTTTTCCCTTGACAGATTTCTAGGGAGAGGTTTTGATGTCAAACTCTGAAAGGAGCACTTGCCACTTGACCATCTTTCCTAATAAAGCTGATTTTTCCAGGAGATACTTGATAGGGTCATTTTCGGTGACTAGTTGGATATGGTAGTGTAGGGTGTCTTGCCTCAATCTATGGAGGACCCAAACCAATGCTACGCAGATTCTTTCCACCGATGAATATTTAACTTCGGATGCGGTGAACTTTTTGCTCAGATAGTAGATGGCTCGTTTTTTTCAATCCTTGGGGTTAGTTTGGGCAAGTAAAGCTCCCAAGGACTCATCGTGAATTGTCGGATATAGAGTCAAAGGAGCATTAGAGATTGGAGGTACCGATCTTGGAGGTTGCACCATATATTCCTTGATCTTCTCGAATGCTTGTTGACATTCGGAATCCCATTTTACTTTTGCGCCCTTTTTTAGGAGTTTGAAGAAGGGTTTATTTGTCTTTGACAACTGCGATATGAATCCGGATATATAATTCAGCCTTCCAAGTAGCCCCCTTACTTCTTTAACGGTGGAAGGGGTCCCTATTTCCCATATGACTTTAATCTTAGAGGGGTCGATTTCAATACCGCAACCGCTTACGACAAATTCAAGCAGCCTTCCGGATACGGCGCCAAATACGCATTTTGCGGGGTTCGGTTTGAGCTTGTATTTCCTCGGCCGATCAAACAATTTTCTCAGTACTTATACATGATCCTCTCCAGGTTTGGATTTGGCGATCATATCATCCACATAAACTTCCACCTTCTTGTGTATTATATCGTGAAAGAGGGTTACCATAGCTCTTTGATATGTTGCCCTCGCATTTTTCAATTCAAAAGACATGACTTTATAGCGGAAAATCCCCCTTTGGGTAACGAATGAAGTCTTGATTTTTTCCTCCTCCTTTAGCATGATCTGGTTATATCCCAAAAAGCCATCCATGAAGGAAAATAATTCAAAACCCATGGTGCTATTGACAAGCACGTCAATATGCGGTAAGGGGAAGTCATCTTTCGGACTAGCTTTGTCTAGATCTTGATAGTCCACGCATATTCGGATTCTCCCATCCTTTTTCTTAACTGGTACGATGTTAGCGACCCAATCAACATATGGGACAGCTTCGATGAACCCTACTTTGAGAAGTTTCATTACTTCTTCTTTGATCTTGTTGGACAACTCGGGGTTCATTCTCCTGCATGGTTGGTTTCTTGGTGTGCGGGTAGGATTCGTGGGCAAAGCATGTTCCACTATATCTCGGTCCAATCCTGGCATGTCGGCATATGACCAGGCGAAGATGTCCCGATATTCTTTAAGCAATGCTGTCATCCTCGAGACATCGGATGCAAATAGATGCTCCCCTATTTTCACCTCTTTAACACAAATTGAGTCCCCAGGATTGATAACAATAGATTCTTGGGAGATAGGAAGCTTAGACTCTTCATAACAATCCCATTCTCTCTTGATGTCACTCACATCTGCTTCCTCTTCATCAATCTCATATGAATAATCATCGAATTGATCTGAGTCACATATTAACCTGTTATGCATGGGTGGGATGATATGCACGAAATGCATCAAGAAAGGTCAGTATATTAAAGTGATGAGATTACGGAATGCATGACTTGTTTTGACAAAAACATTTTTGAATTCTGGCATGTCGGCATATGACCAGGCGAAGATGTCTTGATATTCTTTAAGCAATGCTGTCATCCTCGAGACATCGGATGCGGATAGATGCTCCCCTATTTTCACCTCTTTAATACAAACTGAGTCCCCCGGATTGATAACAATAGGTTCTTCGGAGATAGGAAGCTTAGACTCTTCATAACAATCCCATTCTCTCTTGATGTCACTCACATTTGCTTCCTCTTCATCAATCTCATATGAATAATCATCGAGCTGATCCGAGTCACATATTAACCTGTTATGCATGGGTGGGATGATATGCCTGAAATGCATCAAGAAAGGTCAGCATATTAAAGTGATGAGATTACAGAATGCATGACTTGTTTTGATAAAAATATTTTCGAATTCCATTTTCGAAGAAAAAGGAAAGAGAACTAGTCCTTGATCTTCCGGACTTCCTGGTTCTCAAAATACTATTTTAAACTCCAGGATCATATGGCGGATCGGGCCTCAAGTTACATGGTTAAAGCAATTGTCATCATTGGACTAATCCGTTGTTCCATATATCCTTAATAAAATTGGAGATGATTTTTATTGATAGATGCAACTAATGGTAATATAATACTGCACTTCCTGAATCATAGTATGAGATCCAAAGGGTGCTAAAAGGAAGAAACAGCAAAAAGCTTTAGTTGTAAGAAACAAATGCAGAAATTGAAATGCATTGAAAGGTAAAGTTCAGAAAGAACCTTTTACTCGGGGGTGGGAAAGTCGTCATCGAGCCATTCAATGATCACATTCACCCGATTGTCTAGAAACGGGTTGAATAAGTTTGGTTCCACAGCGTCGGAAATATCTTTGTCTTCCGGTCATTTTCCTCCTCTGGAGAATACTTGAGACAAGGGATTTTCAAACACCTTCCCTCTAGCTTTACGGATATTGGTGCTAATAAAACGGTCACCTTGGTGTCCACGGCATCCTTGGTCTCCATAACACTTATTTCGACCTCGGCCTCGACCCATATCACGCCCTATTATCTCCTTATATCCCGGACCAACTTTGTGGTCATTCGAATGAAGACTCAGAGGATTACGAATTCCCTGGCCATACTTCCCCAATCCGGTGCAAGGGATGAAACCATTAGCGAGGAGTACTTTTCCGGCCATAGTTGCAGACTTCAACAACTCCGGAGTGGTTATCTTCACATTAGATGGTACGTGCATCACGGATACGATGTCAAAGGTGTGCTAGCTAAGCTCCTCCTCCTTTAGGGGCTCAATGTAGGGAACCATTCCTTTTAAGGAAGCGCGATGTCCCGTTTCACCATGGAAAGTGATCGGTTGGCTTTTGACCACAAATTTAACCTTCTGATGTAGAGAAGAAGGTATTGCTCCGGATACATGGATCCACGGCCTTCCCAAGAGCAAAGCGAAAGCGCTAGGAATATCTAGTTCTTGGAACGGTATGGAGAAAGTTACCGGTCCAATGGAGATGTCGAGTTCAATTTTGCCCACCATGTTCTTGGAAACTCCGTCGAACGACATGATAATTGCTTTGGACGTCTTGATGAAGTCTTCATTTATCCCCAAGCTGTTCGAGTGCTCGAGAGGACATAGATTAAAGGCTGAGCCATTGTCAATCAAGACGTGAGGTACTTCTTTTCCATGGCACCTTACGGCGATATAGAGAGCCTTGTTGTGAACACGCCCTTCCCTCGGGAAATCTTCATCCGAGAAAGAAATATGATCTTTTAGAAGGATAGCTTCCACGAAGTCTTCCAATTGAACTTCGTTGATAGTCTCAGGAACGTGCACTTCGTCTAGTGCCTTCAAAAGAGCATTCTTGTGCTTCTCTGAATTTTTGAAGAGGTCTAGTAAAGAGATCTATGCGGGCATTTTCCGAAGTTGGTCTATGACTTCGTACTCATTGGTTCTCACAACGGATTGAAGCCTTTCGACTTCTTCCGCTGTCGGGACTTTCTTTTCAGATTTCGCCTCCCTAGGAGGATAACATCTCCCATATCTCATTACGGTGTCAATCTCGCCGGTCCCATAATCCCAATGTACCGCCTTCGGATCATATTCTTCTATCGGTGGTAGTTTAATCTTCACAAGTTTAATTCCATCATTTCGACTCTCCGAGGCTTCCATCGCTTCCTCGGAAGATGAATCTAGTGTTGATGTTTTTTCTAAACTGGATGCTTCCCAGTTATCCACCTTATTTAGATCGATCACAAAACGGATAGGGGTGTCTACCATCCCAATCATTTTATCCTCATGGACGTCTCGGGATTATACTCGGGACATGGCCTCATGACTATTGCATTGGCGGTGTTCTCTTAATCAAAGTGCCTTTGCCTTTCCCTTTTAACCCTCATGATGATGCCTTCTACTCTCATGCCGATATCCACCATGTGTTGGAAGGAGGAATACACGTATGCGTACATACGGTCCAAATACTCCGCCGGTAGTGACTTGAGCATAAACTCCAGCATTTCCCTTTACGAAAGCGGCGGTTGCACCATCATAGCATGTTTTTTCCACCTTATGGCGAAGAGTTCAAAACTTTCATCTTCTCCTTTTCTGATGTTCAATAAGTTGGCCTTGGTGAGGTATCCTCTAATCCCAACTTCAAAGTGTCGTATAAAGTGCTCGACAGTTCTTCCCGAGTTTGGGACCCAATCCAAATCGATTGATTGGAACCAAACCAATGCAAGGCCGGTTAAGCTATGCTTAAAATTTTGGATCAACGGTTCGTCATCTTCATGATGACCTACCATTTGGCGAAGATAGTACGAGATATGTGCTTGAGGACACCCACGCCATCATACTGTTAGAGATATGCCCTAAAGCGACTATGTAATAGTTACATGTTAGGGATTTCGGTTGTATTTTCAATTTATTATTTAATTAATGGCAAAGACATATTTATTCATTTGTCCAATTATTTACTTATATGAATAAATTCCACAAGATCAGTTGTGGCTGGACCTATTCTTGAGACGTTGAGAATATGTGTGACGGGTTCACGGTTAAACCGAATCTTTAAAGCTGTTCCGGTTGATGGATCATTGAATGGATATCAATGATCCTGTTGAGACTGGTGTGTTCTTAACTTCACCATTGAGTATTGGATGCTTAAGGGAATGACGAGTCACAAGTCATTGGGTATTGCGATGCCCGAATTAGAACACAGGTGCTTGTATCAGACAAGTTCACCGAACGTGACACACATTGAACGATTAGCGACATGGAAGCTTTTGGCGCGGTCAATGTCTAATTGTTCATGCTTTGGTCTTGTGTAAATAATCCTTAGACCTGAGGCATAGTGTTGACTTGTGTGTTGCATGACTATGGTTCACGAGGACGCATATTGATGGTTCGTCGATCCGTCTCTGTTCTTGATGGTCGCAGTTCATGCACATACGAAGTCACACGTGTGCGCAAAATGGAATCTGTCTCCTTGTCACATGCAAGGTATGATATCCTATGCAATTTAATTATGACAATGCATTGAAATCCTCGGCCGGGGTTATAATCGAGAATGAAATGTTCATGTCTCGTATAAATGCATGTCGATTAGATTTGTGCATATGATCGAATCGGTGACTTGACAAATATTCCATGGTCTTTGTTCGATCGGGATATAGTAAGACAGAGGGATTGAATTACACTGTAAACAAAGCTGACGGGTTCATTATGTTCTTAAAGAATTCACACTGTCTGGGTAGCCATGACATATTGCTAGATGTCACTCGTGACTTGTAGGACCTAGAGGTTGATCGGGACAATCAATTCTCTTGGAAGTACTAATGTGTTAGTGCATGTCTTACTGCTAGCTCGGTGATGAACCTAGGGATGTCACACACCTTAACCAATACATGGCGACGTTGAACGGAAAGACGATATTGCAAATATGTTTGCAATTACGATATACCGATTTTAGTCGGGCTAAAATTAAATTAAATGTGATTTAATTTTAATTTTATTTTTGGTCATCGGCTCACGTGCATATAATGCACACGTATGCTCAACGTGGACATATATTATATGTCTAACATGCACATTTATTATTGTATAGCCTTTTTGTTTTTTATTATATGGTTATTATTAAAATATATATATATATATTATGTGCATGCACATGGTCAGCAAAATGCTGACCATGTGCGTGGCACACGATGAGCAAATGTTGCTCATCGTGTGCCCATGCACAACGAACGGCAACGTCGGTTGCCGTCGTTGTGCAATGCGCCCACGATCGGATCGTGGGTGCTTCTCACGATGCTGATCGTGCGGCGCATGTTTTCAATTAAAAAAAAAAAAAGGAGATTTGTCTCGCAAAAGGAAAAAGGGAAACGAGTGAAAACGGTTTTCACTTGGTGTGCATTTGAGAAAGCGTATGAGCATTTTTGAGAGCTGCGAAAAAGTATTCGTAAAAATGAACTATTGAAGAGCCTCTCAAAAACTCTCCCTTTCGTGACCAAAATTTGAGATTGCGGAGTAATGTATCCACGACATTGCTAGCACAATTCAAGTGGTGATTCTCGCGCGCTCGTTCTTCCGTTCATCGTTGCGATTGGTGGTGTGTCTGAACTAGAGGCCCGACACTTGTGGGGCTCGGATCGAAGAACATCTAAACCTATTTCGTTTCAAGCACGCTTCAAGAGGTAATCCGTTAAACCCCTTTTGTTGCACGTGTTTTTCGATTGAAACGCACGAACTACGCCTCCGGAGATACGTGTATAGGTTTTTATTTACTTCCGCTGCGTATTTTATATGTTTTATTTGCCTATGCATGTTACGTGTATCCCAACACATACTTCATGCGGAAAGTCACCCTTGAATTCACACCTTAGGGCGGAATATTTCTAATTTGGGTGATTGAAATGATCAACTCTTTCAATTCATCCATCTTCCTTGAAACTTCATCACTTTGCTCTTGCAGCAACGTGATCCGTCGATTCTGTGCTTCAATAGTTCTCCTCATCTCCAAGATCTGCATACTCTCTTCCGTCGTCGTGGTATTGTTCCTAACTACTGATTGTGACAACTCCGCCACCATGTTCGTCGGATGGCGTATGTGAGTTTCCAAGTTAGAAAGTCATATATCCGACTTTTAATTCTTCTGCTTATTCTGAGGGACCTCTTGATTCTTAATTTCATCAACTGTCCCCACGAACTCTTCACTATTGGGGTCATCCATACCGCCCCAACCGTTGGGAACTATGTCTCCCGAATCAACAAAAAAGCTTGGCGGTGCCGAATAGAAGACCTTAAAGTTGTAGCCACCACTATCTTCTCCGAGATTGTCTACGATCTCCCCTCTTTCTGGGGCTTTCTGCATGAACCTCTTGTCACCTTGGCGAGCTTTCTCAAAGCGTACTTCATAATCATCTAGCTCTTCCGTCTCCATGTTATCTTGGACATTCATCGGGTATCCTGAAGGAATTCTCCAGGTTTTTCCCCTCGTAGCTTTCATCATGAACTCCTCTGCAGCCATATCAATTGTTACATAAGTCCCTTTAAAAGTGACATCTTCCATTCTTCTGATGACGCCTAGATCAATCAGCTATTCCAGGCATGCATCCTTTTGCTCCCTGGAAATACTCTCTCCTTCGGGGTATTATGCTGCCAATGTAAGGATGTCTCGCATTCTATCCACGTCTATTATGAATTCCAACGTTTCTTCATTGTCATCTTCAAATATCACGTTCACATTGCGATGTTCCGGTAAAGGATTCTGTTGCACATGTGGTTCGGTCTTGTCAAATTCCAGGACCTTAACATCAATCGGGGCTTGCACCCTTTATTTAAGAGTGAGACAGTTGTCAACATTGTGTCCCCTTTCTCCCATGTGATATACACATGTGCGGGTCTCGTCAAACCCAACGAACCGAGGAGGATTCGCTCTAAGAGGCTCCTTCGCAACCAATCGGTTCTCCGAAAGCATGGGTAGCAATTTCGACAAAGGTCGAGGCAGTGGGGTAAAAACAGGTTGGTTTCTTTTTCTTGGCTCCGAAGGTTTAGGGACAGTCCATGAAGAAGTTCCTTGGGTAGAGGTAGTTAGTGAAAACTTTTTCAGTTTTGGTGGGTTAGGGACAAACGCCACTTCGCCGGTTTGCTCCCTTTCTCTTCTTATGGGGTATTGGCGTCTGAAGGGCGAGTCAAGTACCTTCTTCTCCCGCAATGCCCATTCATGACGTTCCGTCACCTTAATCAAGTGCACAAACGTCTAACACCCGGATGTGTTCAACTTGTCAAAGTACTCGAAGGGTAATGTTTTAAGGAAGAGGTTCATTAGTTCTTCTTCGGGGACGAGTGGCTTCACTTGCACGGCTAAAGCTCTCCACCTTTGAGCATAGGCACGAATGGCCTCATTCTTCCCTTTACCGGTCCTCAAAAGGTCTTCCCTAGTAAGCGTCGTCGAGTGTTAAATTTGTACTTGTCGGAGGAATTCATCCCCCAACTTGTCCCAATCGGCGAGCCTTTTAGTTTCTAGCTTGATAAACCATGCTATGGCTACCCCAGATAGGCTTTCTTGGAAGGTGTTGACTAACAACGGGATGTTGTCTGAGAATTGAGACATGCGACGCAGATAGTACTTAAGATGCGCCTTGGGACATCCGGTCCCATTATACTTTGTCACGAAATTGGGTTCTTTGTAATCAATAGGAACCTCGATCTTCTCAAATGGCTTCACCTTATCAAATCGCGAGAGTTCGTACCCATGACTGGCTAAACATTTCTCAATCTTGGCGAGTCTCTTAATTTCTTCCTCCATCTTGAGGGCTTGTTTTTCTTTTTTCTCTAGATTAATAACAACCGGTGGGTCTTTAGGTGGCCGCTCCGGATTTGGAGAGGGATTCACGGCGGGAGCCGGGTTAGCACCTGTACCATCCGATGTGCTCGGAGAAGCTTGAGAGTTGGGATTGACAAGACATTTCCCTTGATTGGCAATCAGCATTGCTTTCATCTCTGCCACCATTGTGGCTATCATATTCATCCGATTCTCCAAATTACCCACACAAGGTGCGAGCTCTTCTTGCTCCATTCTTAGTAGGTGCGTTTTGCTGTGAGTCCTCGTGTCTATCGGTCACCTGTTTTTTCATGACGCTAATCGGTATCGAGAACATTCAAAAATTTGAAAGAGTTGATCCGTGGTAATTGTGTTCTCTATATGATGATATGTATGCATGAAACGCTCATAAAGGAAATAAGATGCATTTATTACAACCCAAATGTTCAAAAGTGTTCAAAAGATAACAAGTATGTAAAACTAGATGGGGAATGGATCTATCCGAGTCGATGATGCTTGCATTCTTCTTGTTCATATGATCCATCTGAATCCCACAAATAAGGATCCTCTCCTTCCTCTAACATCCTAAGCTCCGGATCTTACGGGATGTACGGCTCCACTCCCCGGACATACGGTACTATGTATTCGGATTCATAGGACTCCACTTCTTTAATGCGGGGAGATACGTACTCGGGTACGTATGGCTCAATCAATGGTCTGCGATACTCCTTGAATTTCAGAATATACTCCTTGGAAGCCCTATGAATGTTCATCTCATCATCTAAATAATCCGGCCATTCAACTTGTTGCAATGGGGAATTCTTTAGAGCATGAATGATAAGCTTGATTCGGGCCCGATAGAGCTTCTTCGCTTCTTTAGTGAGCTTCCGATGTGCCATATCGAATGAGAAGATTCCGGAACAAACATCTGGTGGCACTTGTTGTAAAACGTAGAACCGCCTCACCACACGAATATGATAATAGGCCACTACATCGGTGCATCCCAGTAGAGAAATAGGGCTATCATTAACACCAGTAATGTGAGCCTCTAGGATCTTAAGCCAAGTCGGACGCCATCGGATATGCTCGGGCTCCAAATCTCTCAATTGCTCAACCCATTTCTTGAAAGAGTGTTTAGGTACGAGGGATTAGCACTTGAGAAAGGATTTAAGGGGATGAACGTGCTCATTGATCTCATAACATCCCACTCGGAGTTGGAAAGTTTTTATGTGAGAAACGAACCACATGTGAAGTAGTCCATTGGATGCTTGGAAAATGGCCTTTTTGGAAGTTTTAAAACAGTTTAGAGAGAGGAAGGTTTCAGCTAGAATCATGTAGGAGTAATTCCATCGACAACGGGCTTGTCAAGCTATGTGAGGTATGGAAGGATCAAAAGTGGTCCTAGAAGTAGGAAATAAGATGAATGCAAAGAAAGCTAAAACGAACACCTTTCCCGATTTATGACCGGTATCGGCGGATAGAGAAGAATAATTATCGAAAAGGAATGAGAAAGTGAATCTGGCTGAGTTGGATTTATAGACCTTTTCTATCTCAAAAGTTTTGAGGTGAAGAAAGCTTGATAGAGAAAGGGTATGGTTCATATCTAGAGGGGGTTGAGCTATATGGTCATCAAACTTGGCCCCGATGATAGCAGAATATTCTTCGAGAGTAGGGGTCAATTCGAGGCCTTGGAAGTTGAAAGTCATCGTATGCACATCCTACGTCTTGGCCAAAGCTTGAATAAGGGTCGGTTGATACTTGACTTTGATTAGATCCGCTAGTCGTCCCAGATGTCCTTCAACATATGCTTTGTTAACCGGGTTGAGGCGATCCCACCATCGAGAGAGCTCTTTGCGAGGCACCAGGATGATCTTGATATCTCCATTCCCCATAATCGGTTTATGTAAAATGATGATTCTAATGTCAATTACCACGGATTATAATGGATATGCATGAAATGTGATGAAAATGCACTAACCAAATTCCATGTCATCTTTTGGTAACATGAGGGTCAACTACTCCCGAATAAACCAAATGGGGTAGTTATGGATCAAATCCCACCCAAAGATAGCATGTAATTGATTAGGATCGTTTAAGTGTAATTGGGATAGAAAATCACTGTTACAATTTTAAACTTGACAACTCATGAAACTTACAATTCTAACACGGTTAAGTTCAAAGAAACAAGATGTAAAGATATCAAATGATGTTCAACCAATACATGTCGATACAAAATACAAAGATAATCTGGAGGAAATGCAATAAACCCTAAACATAAATGCCCCAAAGTCCAACTAAGACTAACTAGTTGAAGCGACATCATCATCTGACAATATATCTATCAACTCGGGAGGCTTGACATCTTCTTCATCATCGGAGGATATAACAATAATTTCCCTCTTCTTGATTGGAGAGTGATTCGAGACCGTCTTGATCGCGCGAGGTCGCTTCATCAATTTTGCGTATAGCTCTCGGATCCTCTCTTTTCCTCGCTTGAGCTCCAAACGGCGTGCGCAACTTGTATAGTGACAGTTTTCATTCCGGATGCGGTTGTGTCCATTAAGTTCTCTCCCATGGACAAATCCAAAGACTTGGAAGGTATCGGGCGCTCGATCCTTGCATTGAATGGTCCTTCGCTCCCACATGAATACATCGGGGACATCGGTCCGACCTTAGGGCGTCATCTAGTCTAAAAAATTGACCTTCAAACCCCAATCACTTAAACAATCTTACGGTTTTCGATGATATGTTCGTGAAGATGCATGATATGCATAATTTAAATTTACAAGTTCAAAAGGGAAAAAGCCTTACCAACCGATGTTACTCTTTTTTTTTTTTTGGTTTTAGGTATACCAACCTTCCAATCACATGCGCATGAGACAAGTAAGGTTTAACTCTAAAGAAATAAAAAAGGCTCGGGTATGGACCTAAAAAGGTTCCCGCTATACGAATTGATAAGCCGCCTACAAGCGCAATCAAACAACAAGTGGGTAGGATCATCAACCTCGCATAGCGAGCATGATTAAATATGGTCAACCCCGGTGCAATCAAACACGGGAGCTTTGCATACCAATCCCTATCTAATGCGACCTAAAAGGGTGATTCGCGGCTTGGGTTTAGGCGCTTATGTGTGCAGTGTCATGATCCTCAAAATATGCAGTACATGCACAGTAGTTTATATCAAAACACTGCTTCAATATGTGCATAAGTAGACACTCAAAACACGAAACACCATATCCGCACAAAATTGGTTAGCAAAAACGCCACCCCTTATAACTCCCATCTGCATCAACATTTAACACTTTTCATTAGTGAACGTACCTCACCTTCAAGAGTATCTACAGAAAACAAGATTAGGAAACACTCAACTTTTTTATTGGTTTAAGTCCTCTTAATGATTTTGCAACCATCGATCCCCAGCGGAGTCGCCGGTCTGTCGCGACCCTCCTTCCTTCTAGAGCATGGATGGCGAGGCGTTGAACGAGCCGCGCTTCCGACCCGGTTGGCGGTGGATCTTGGCGCGCGGGTCCCTCCCGAGCCCATTATTCGATTCGCGACGTGAAGAAAATTTTTATCGGGGTTGACCTTAGTGTGGTCGAGTGACATGTGCATAGTGTATATGCAATTGGAGTCACCACCGATCAATTTATTGGAGGGTATGGTTACGAGCGATCAAGAAGAATCGTTCGATTCTGCGAGAACCAGAGATTTGGGTCCGGGGACTTGGTTATGCCGAGATTCAAATCGACGTCCTTTCGGTTACTGAAGTTGAGTGATTTTCTAACCTAAGAACTTATGCAGATGAAATTTAAGGCGGGGTAGGCTCTAACGATCTAAGGTATAATGCGGATGGGAATTTGCTAACCTATCGGTCACAATCGGGAAATTTAATGCGCAATCAAAATAATCTCAATCAATTTAACCAAACAATCAAGTACGGCACATCTAATATGGCCCTATCGGCCCATAGAAAAATCCAATCGAATATCGGGATGGTTCGGGAAAATTTTGGGGCGAAAGGCCCAAAAGGGTAAAATGATCATTTTTGGGGTTCGGGACTCAAAAATCACACAAAAATCACAAAATTTGGGGTTGGGCCAGTTGAATGTAGCCATTTCCCATTTTTTATGATTTTTCAGAATTTTTGAAATTTTTCTAATTTTTTTTTTGGAATTTTTTATTTATTTTCTAAAAGTTGGGAATTTTTCGGATCGGTATAAACTGACCCTCAAAACTTTGAAATTTCTCGGTCCAGACTATAAGAGTCCCAAATCGACCTAAACATTTTTTAGAAATGTTTTTAGAAAATCTGGGAATTTTCATGAATTTTTTTATGAATTTTATTGATTTTTTTGGATTTTAGAAAATTTTGATGAATTTTTATTATTTTTTTATTAATATTTCGGGCCGGGTCAACCCGGCTCGGACCCGGTCGACATCAATACGACACTGTATACTATTTATTATATATTTTTTATTTTCTAAACTAATTTCTTATTATTCGAATATACAGAAAATGAATGGACCATTGAGATCATTCCCGGAATCGATCTCGGCCGTCGACTCCCTCGAACTAAAACGACGTTGCATTTGGCATGCCTGCTCTAAACGACATCGCACTAATTAGCGAACGAACGGCCATGATTTAATCCCGGACTCGATCCGGGTCGTTGACTCGCTCGGCCTACAAAACGACGTCGCATCGGGTCTAAACCTAAATAACGCCGTGCACTACTAAACCAAATGGTGCCGTTTTTGATTTTATTTATTTTCTATCTAATAAACGTAATATTAGAAAATACAAAAATTCGATCCAACGGCTGAGAATCAAATCTACCTAATTATCTCGGCCGTTGGATCTAAGCCGAGTCGGCTCGCTCGCGCCAACGACCGAGGCGACTAGGCAACACGCTGGACCACTCTTAGCTTGACACCTAGGATTTCGACTCTTTGACCAAGCCATGTCGGCTCCTCTTCAACCTCTCACCAGCGAGCAAACGGACGGCCGAGGCTTCCCGGCGAGATCCGACGGTGAAACGTCGGGCGATTGACCTCAAATCAGAGCCAATCGACTCGCCTCGACCTCCAGATTAACATATCTAAGCATCATGGGATTTCATCGACTAGATCACGAGTATCGAGCTCCGCATAGAACTTCAACTCAGAGTTCGATCACACAATATAGAGCATAACAAGCCAATTCCATCACACACGAGCACCACGGGATGTTAGGAAAACTTACCTCGAGCTCCGATTGAGCTCGCGGTGGCTAGAAAGGCACGGCCAATGCTCGGCCGGACCGTGATTGGTTGAAGGCTTGACTCGAGGGGTTCAAGTGAAATCAATGCGAAAACGAGATGCGATCATGATCATAGATGTTCTAGAAACAAAAGGCACACATTAACTGTGAGAATCAAGTTCGCGAAGGCAAGATGCCATGAATGCACAGTAATGAAATGCAAAGCTCGACTCACCGTTTCCGGAGATCTCGAGCTGATCCGATTGGTGCGATCGCTTCTCCTCAGCTTAGGTGAGCTTCTGGTGGTAGTCCGATGTCTTGATTTGGCCTGGATTGGCCGGGCTGAAGTCGCGAAGCTTTGACCTAGAACTTTGACAATGGAGTTGCCCGAGAGCCTCTCTCTCTCTCTCTCTCTCTCTCTCTCTCTCTCTATTCTATTGTATCCTACGAGCACAAATGAGCCTCTTTTGATTCGCGAAGCTTCTCGTTCCTTTTATACCCACTTTCAAAAATTGGCGCGCACGGGGGGAAGCTCGGCGACTCACTTCGCTCGTGCCCATGCGTGCGAAATGAGTTGGACGGCGCCCGGAACGGAACAGGATTCCGTCCAGCTCTATTTGGCACTCCGGCGATCGCAAACGAGCATGAATTTAGTCAATTCCGTGAAAGTTGACTTTTTTAGGCCACCGCAGCTTTGACTACCTCGCCGGTGCTCCTCGGGCGACCATTGTCCTCGAGGTTGTGCCCAATCGACGCGTATCGACCCGGAGAACAAAACGCCTACATCAATTGATCTAATTAGCAACGATTGGCCTGTCAATTTGATCGTCAAAATCAACCCAAGCACTTTTCATTCGCGCGAGCGTTCTGAGGAAGAAGATGATATTGTTTGACCGGTTCGACCGGGTTCGACCGTGGTCGGATCGGTTTGAACCGGTTCGGACATGTAATTTCCAAAATTAATCCAAATTTATGGGGAATTTTCGCAATTAAACCTCAAAATTGGACTTAAGGGCTCGAATTATATCTAGAAATGTGGTTTTGCCCAAAAGTTCTTGCCAATTTATATGAAAACCTCAAATTTTTCTAAAATTGCAAACTGGGGAAAACTTTAATTGGGTGCCCAAATGATCAAATTGAATCAAACCACCCCCGTCAATCGATTCAGCACACATGAAAACCTCATAGGGTAGTCTAATTTTGCTGTGAAAGTCCCTAGATTAAAAGTAATTTCAGAAATTGAAATCTTGAGGGACTAAATTGCAAAGATTTTGGGAATTTTTTGTGCAATTCGTACAATTCGCGCAATTGAGGGTGAAATTGATCAAATTGAAGTTGCAGAGGACTATATTTGAATGTCTTGACTCAAAGCATGCAAAAATTGTAAATTAGAAGACTGAAATTGGATTTTTTATGCGAATTCAACTCTTGGCATTGTGAAGGAACACCTAAAATTGAATTCAATTTTTGATTTTTTCTTGAGGTCAATATGAAAAGGGAATTAATATAAAAATATGGAACATTTTTATATATTTTTGTGACCTCGGGAAGTATTTTTTTTATGAATTTTCTTGTATTTTTCTATTTTCCAAAAATATAAAAAAATGTGAAAAATATGAAAAATTATTTTTTGTTCAAAAATGGTTCCTTATGCTTGGCCAAGGCTACCAAACTTTAATTTTCAATTTTTTGATTTTTTTATGAATTTTTGTGAAATAAAACTAAGAAATATTTAACAAAAAATTAGGTGCCAACAAGCGTCCGAAGGCAAATCGACTAAGGGTGGGTTTAGTTTAGCATTAAAAATGGGCTTCGGGAAAATACAAATGACTTCAATCTAAAGGGGTTTGAGAAAATACTAATTATGTTTGGTAAAAACTCATTTGAAATATATTTTGGGTTAAGCGGTGTTTGGTAAAAATAACTTTGCGAAGGGGCTTTGAATGCAATTTTCTATTTTTTTTAATCAAAAATAACCTTCGCCGGTCTACCGAAGGTTTCAAGCTGCTGGCAAGCTAGATTGGTGCCGGCGGCCATTGCTCGACCAAAGGCTGCCCTGCCGAGGGTAACGACCCGCACGACGGCGGCTCGAGGTTAGGCGATGCCTGGGTCTGCGCGAACTTGGAACCGCCACCTAGGTTGCCGGGCTCCCTTGGGCAATAGATCCCTTGCCGGCCCCTCATTGTTCCTAGGTCGATCCTCACCTGGAACATCATATTTGACTCCTCCATGAAGAACTTAACAAAGAAGATGAACAAGTATGAGAGAGGGAAAAATCGAAAAAAATAGGAAATTGCTGAGGATAGTTTTGGGAAAAAAAAAATCTTTTCGCATTTGGTCAAATGCTGGTAGGGACCAGTATTGGGCTTTCAGCTTTCCCAAGGCTAACATTTGGCTAAATGCTGGAATAAAGTTGAACCAAACGCTTCAACATTCTCTCAAAGGGCTTTAAGGGCTGAAAGCCGCTTGGGAAAGCCGAACCAAACCCACCGTAATTATCCATCTAAGGGGCAAGAGCATTGATTGGCAGAGTACATTAGAAAAGGACTATTTTTTCTTTTTTTCTGGTAAAAATAATATTTCATTTACTTCTTCGAAGTACAAGAAAGAAATGTCCTAGTTCAACCGCAAACCAAGATAAATCATAGACAACTTCAAACAAAACAAGCTCTAGATAACAAGAGAAATCATCGGAAAAAGATTATCGACCGCACTCTCAAAGAACACATTTATGATTTCTTCACACCAAAATCTGTTGTTGATCTCCGAATCCGTCTTTGTAATGAGCACACATCTAGATCTCCATCTCTTGCTATGGCTTCGCCTTTCAGCGGTGCATGCTTAGATTTGGAGTCCCCAACACCATCACCGAGTAAAGCAAAAAGGTTGAATACGTACATATTTGATACCCGCGAGAGTAAAACTTTCGCAAAACTCCTCCGATCTCCTTCGAAACTGGACTTTTTAATCAACGAAGCCCGAGGAAAGAGAAATCCTGCAAATATACACAAAAAATGCCAAATCTAAATTCGATCGAGATAGAAATCTTCACAATAATGAGAGAGAAGCTTTCAGATTTGGATTAAATTAGAAGAGAAAAGCTTCCAAAAGGATGGAAACCAAGAAAAGAAAGTAAAGAATCAAAATAGCCCAAGAAAAAGGGAAGGTTGTGAGAGATCTAGCTCAAACTGTCCCCTCTATGGACTTGAAGAAGAAAGTATGTGAAAATTAGAGGGAAAGGAGAGGACGAAAGAGAAAAAAAAAAAAAAAAACTAAGGCCGACTAGTATTCGTTCTTACAAATGATCGACTTTTACCTTAGATATGGAATAATTCTTGTTTATTTATTTTTTTCAATGGAAAAAGATAGGAAGTCCTTTCAAGAGGTAAAATCATGAATAAGTGAAGCGCAAAGGGAGTATTCGTCCTTAAAAATGGACATCTTTACCTTAGATACGAAACCATTGGAGTATTCGTTCTTAAAAATGGACAACTTTACCTTAGATACGAAACCATTCTCGTTTGCTTCTATTCATGGGCAAAAGGCGAATCAACGGAGGGATTGACTTCTCCTTTGCAAAGCGTGGTGGCAACATGGGAAAGATCAACTTGTGGACTCCGAAACCAAGAAAAGATTACTGCAGAGACAATCGTGTCGTTTGGACATCGGTTGCCGTGGCATTTTCACAATTGGAGGATTTCATTCCACAAGTTCTAGCAAGATTTTCCTTTCAATACGATGCTTACTGATATATTTTTTATGTAATAAATGCACTGAAAGTCCTAAAATTATCGCGAAAGTAAAATGAGTTCTAAAATTTTCAAAGAGTATAATTGAGTCCTAAAACTTTCAAATATTACAATTAAGTCCTAAAACTTGTTAAATTGGTGCAATCAAGTCCTTCTATTAGTTTTGTCCAACTTTATAAACAGAAAATGCTAACAAATTTTAGTATTTGATTGCACTTCTTAAAAATTTTAGGACTCAATTGCACTTTTACAATAAGTTTTAGGAATTGATTGCACCTTTTTTAAAGTTTTAACATTCAGTGGCTTCTATTCAAATTAGTTGACGTAAAAATGCACCAAAAGTCTTATACCCCAGACAAGGAATCAATCAAGTTTTAGAAATTTTCACTTTGTTCAATTATGTCTCGATTGGACTTTTTGTTAAAGTTGTACAACTTGAATGTAGCAATTTGTTTTTTTGTTGGGAATGTAGCAATTAAAATCTGTAGAACTCTATTGGGTTTCGTACATAAAATTTATGATTTGTAGGGCAACTTTTCGAATTATGTGCATGTCAAATGTTCAATTTCCCACAACACAAGTAACAAATAGTTTCGTCTTTCGGGGACACTAACGGCTCACATAGTAATACTTTTGAAAATAAATTTCTGTTGCAGAAGTGCTTCTAGAGCAAAAATCGGTTTGATAATGTAATTTCTGAAGTAGAAATTTGTTTAGTTACGAAACATTACATTTCTACTTTTGAAGCAAATTTTTACTTTTGAAGTTATTTTTTACCCAATTCCAGAAGTTAAAAAAAGTTACGTCTCTTTTAGAAATAGAAATTTCTCAACATTAATATCTCTCACTTCAACCTCTTTTCATTTTTAGCATCTCTTTCTCCTAACAACTCCTCCGCCATCGCTGCCCTCCATTGCCAACCGCCGCCCCCCGCCACCGACCTTTGCCAATCACCTCCGACCACTGCTAGCCTCCGTCGACCTACGCCATGATCACTACCTGTTGCTGACCACCGCCGGTCGCCTTCCGGCGACCACCGCCAGTCGCCTTCCACTAACCATTGCCGCTGCTGTGACCACCGTCGACCGTCGCCCACTATCGCCTCCACCACCATCGCTTGCGCTACCTACCACTGCCCGTTGCCACCAACCGTTGCTACGACCATCGCTAGCCGCCACCACCCACCGCCGACCGTTGCTATTGAGTCGCCATCTTTGGCTACCAAAGAAAAAATAATAATATTTTTTAATAATAAAATTTATTTTTTAAATAAATTAAAAAAATAAAAAATGAAGTAGAAATTTTTCAGTCGCTGACAATAATTTTTCGTAGAAGATTCTGTATTAATAATGTTCTAGAAGTAGAATTTTTCAATATTTACCAAATGAGTTTGTGCTCCGGAAGCAGAAAATTTGTTCTATTATTAAATATTTTTCTTTGATCAGAAGTTGATTTTTGAAGTAGAAGTGTTGCCATCCGCGCCCTAAGTTTTCCCCGTTGACTTAGTCAACTAAACTACTGATTAATTTTTTAATTCAGAAATTGATTTTCCTCATCAAGACTCAAATTTCTACTACACAACCATGTTTTTAAAAAGAATTCCGTTCTTTTGGATGCATAGCCTATCTACTATTCAAATTTTACCTAATCATTCATGGGACCTTGATTTTGTGTCTGCCGCCGGTCAACAACAATCTCGAGTTCGAACTCCAAAAAATAAGAGACACTCTAGTAAGTTAACTAAAATAGACAACAAGCTTGTCAATCATTTTGAGTTCGATGAAGAGCCAAATGTGGACACCTATGCCTACGACATATGGCATGATACTAGCTTAGGCAAAAAAAGGCTGGACAACTTACATTCTCATATGAACGAGAAACAAATATAATAATGATCTCTCTCTCTCTCTCCGCACCAAGTTTTGAGAAACCAGCTCAATGTTCAAATTACAAAATAATTAGCAAGATACAATAGAAACTTGAAGACAAAACACCAAAAAACAAAATCAAAGTGAAAATCAGAAGAAAATTTCGCATTTGTCAATGTCCAAGTCAGTATTGTTTTTAAATATTGTCCTATTTCCAATGCAGTGTGAATTTACAACTTCTAATGAGTAGGGATGAAAGGCAATTCCCAACTTGAAACTGAGTGCACGACTCTGAATTCAACACCAACTTCGTGAGAAAAATCCGAACCAAACACGGTTTAACTCAAAACCGACACGTTTTCCCTCGTTTTCAATTAAAAAAACATTTTGCAATTATGTCGTGACTTTTTTAATGACAATACCAAATGACATGAATAGTCAACATGAACATAACAAGCAAAATGGGATTGCTAGCCCTACGTAGCAAGTGTCCATGAGAAAATTACGCAATCCACCAATAGACTGAATACTATGAAAAACTTTGGGTGATCTGGTTGGCAGATCTATCTTCAAATCACTCTTGAGTGAGACTTGACTAAACATGAAATGAACCATCCATTCGTACTTCTTGTGTTAGCTCTTGCATTCCACGACGAGCCCTCCCCATTGCACGGCCTTCCTTTGCTAGGAAGATAGCATTTCCATTCACTTAATTGTACGAAAATGCACTCAAGTATCTCTTCAATAAGAGGCCCTACCTCGCTGGAAGATAAAAAGTAGTATACAAAAAGTGGTGCAGTCACATAACATGGAAATTGTCCCCCATAATTCTCGAATTGTTCCCATCGAAATCTTCGAGTTCACTCTTCTCATAATGTGACTTAGTCCACTTCATGCAACCACTCCGAGTAGGTTCATTTGCTTGTTACATTGAAGCTTCGACTAAAAACAAGAGGCACTGTCGACATCTCAGAGTACGAGATTCCTCACATTTTGAAACAGCAATGTATATTCCAGATTCAAGGTACTTATTTGACAGATGTGGACAAAGGAATTTGAAAAATTTGTGCGGGGGCTGCTGTCAGTACCAATAGTCTTAGCTACTCATCCACAGTACAACCCACTACAGAACCATACGTGTCAAGCGTACCGTCGCCTCCTCCTTTCTCTCTCTAAAGGGTAGGAGGACGTAGGCCTAGTCAATTCCGAAAGCGAGATGGGATTGTCCAATATGTTGATGAGATGTACTTCAGGAGAACCTATCCATCGAACATGCCAATGGATCGATTCGGAGAGACGCTGTTCAGAAAATTGATTCACATAGAGAATGACAAATATGGAAAGAAATTGATCTATCTTGGATTGAAGGATAGGATGGGACTCTTGACGAAGATGGAGAATTCACGTTTAGACCCAAGTTTTTGATATGGGAAACAAGCCAAATTTGGAGTAATACTAAAGGGGCTCTAAGAGTATCCACCCCTTTCTGTTTGAATCTATTGAGTGATACGAATGTTTCACTTAAGATCATATTTGTGAACCACTTGAATAAGCACACTTATTTGACAATATGAAATACTATATCCATAGTCTTTTTGGTGAAAAGGGAAGATTACAAACCCAAAGATTGCTAGAAGAAAGACCTTAGGAATTTGATTATTCGCTTCTCTAGACAAAGTCAAGAAATGTCGCTCAAAGAATGTCAAAGAAAGGGCATTAGAATCTTCCTCATGAATATTCTTGATTTGGGACATGTCTATAAGAGATATTGACTCAAAAGAGGAATGTGATCGATTCCAATTGGAGGATCAACTAGACCAAAAAACCAACCCTACCAATGGCAATATCGTATTCCTCAATAGTTGGGGTTAATTTGCTTTGACCAAACACGAAGTCGATGTTTTAGGATTCCAAAAGTGGGATAAATATTTGATCATTTACTAATTCTTTGATTCCAATTAGTAAGAGGGATTTTAAGCTAAGAAATAGATTCTAGAAGCTAAAGAAGGGTATCCTAATTTTAAGCTAAGAAATAGATTCTAGAAGCTAAAAAAGGGTATCCTAAGAAATTGGTTGCAACTCGCGGTTCTAAAATAGGGAGGTGAGGTGTCAAACCCTCTTCTCAACCTACTCTTTCTTGGTTGACTCGAGTCCTTTCCACATGCCCAAGAGAGCTTTTTGTTAGGGATGATTCAGAGCTCTGGAACATTCATTATATCTAAATCTAGAAGGTAGTTATGATTAATCACTGTTAACACCTAAGGTTACCCCCAAGGGGATGGCCATGTGGTAAACGAGAGCTTCGATTGTCTACAAATGGGAGCACTAAAGACAGACTCAGAAGGATCGTTGAAATGCCACGTGTCAAAGAAAATTTTGGCGGCATCTTCCTTAAAGGACGAAAGAAGAAGCGCGCGAAAAGAGCCACGATCGGAGCGGTTAATAAAGGATTAGCGACAATCCCCACGAGGTGAAAAGAAATAGTGCGAAAACCAAGGAGCCACTAAGGAGTTACCCACATGGCATATCAAAAGAGAGCGAAACGTGGGGCCAAAGAAATAACCGCTCGACTATTACTAGACTTGATCTATAAATACCTACAGCCACAACAGGCAAGAGAACACCCAAAAACACACACACAAACACTCGTCTCTATTTTTAACCTTTAGTCTCTAGTTTAGTTATAGCTTCCAGATTCTCATTGTTGATTCAATTTCGGTGAGGTTCATACTCAGAGTTATGTGTCGTCGATTAGATTCCGGTGTCCGCTCATTAGGTTCGGTGCCATCGATTCAATTCCGATGTTGTTCCCATCGCTCATCCTGTCCAATATCATCGATTAAATTCCGGTATTGTATCCTTTGTCTACCGTCTAGTGCTGTCGATTGGATTCCGGCATTGTGTCCTACAATTTTGGTTTAGCTGCGTCGATCGAATTATCGGAGCCAAATTCCAAGTCCTAGTGCTTTAAAGTTCGCTTCATTGTCGAATGAGTGGGCTGTCGAATCGACAAGATTTTGTATCACGACTCTGTTCTCAATATAAATATCTTTCGCATTTGACGTTCTCTGTCCAAAACCGACTCGGAGCTCCTTATTGGAAAACGAACGGATTAAGTTCGATAAATGATTCCCGCGTGGATAATCCTTTTGGGCCTCAACCTCATCTGGGCCAAAGGCCGGGAACTCGTTTGGGTTTGGTCGAAGGATTTTAAATGCGCAAAAGTCTTTTTTGGCACGCCCGGTGGGACCAGTGGTATTAGTTCGAGAGAGCGCTATGCTGCGAACGAGAGGACGTAGCAATGCAGATGACATTGGAGACGAGCCCATGGAAGGAGTGCCTCGTGAGGAGTCATCAACTGCAGCTCATGGACTAGGAAACCAGGTCTAGGGAAACAACGATGAGGTACCTCGACGCCTTATTGAAGAGCCTAGAAGAAATATGGAAATGACACCTGTCATGTTATCGTCGATAAGACGTACTATTAAAGAAGTCCAAAATGAGTTTGCGAACCACATGGTTCAACGAATGACTAATGTGGTTAGACCATTGATCATTAACACTTATCATGAGTGTGCCTCAAGTCAACATGGGACTTCGGTGCAACCTCAAGGTGGGAGTTCGATCATACCCACTAGAAATCCCGTTGCTCCAATGAACACGGGTTATGCTGGACAAAACCTGCCACCGGTAGCGCCCACAAGGATTTTGAAGCGAGGAGAGATCTTACCGCTGTGTCGGGTGATGGTTCTAACCCTCAAGTAAATATAGATCCGATTGAGGCGATAGGACGTGTTAACCGACAGGCTGTGCCCACTCTTCAACCTATTGTTGCTCATATCCCGGTGAATAGGCCCCATGCACCCATGATCAACGAAGGAGCGATACCCGTTCCTCCTAGGGGGTAAGGCCAAGCCGGGGGGCAAGACCGGTCGCCTCAAGTTCGGGGACCTGACCAACCCTTTCAGCCCGGGTACCATGTTCAGAAGCAATATGCACAACCGGGATTTCAGCCGGGGTTGCAGGCACGAATTCCTCGGCCGGTGTTTCAAGTTGTTCAGCCAGCCTTACAACCGGGGCATCCGGCTACGCAACAACCAGGATATCAGGTACCTTATCAACCCATGTATCCAAACTAGCTAGCCGTAGACCCGGTAATCGGGTATAATGATCCAATAGTAGGGTACAAAGTCAATGTGTATGGAAAGCCATATCCCGATTGGATGGATACCGTCCCATATCCAAGAGGATTTAAGATACCGGAGTTTACACTCTTCTCTGGGGAAAACGAGTAGTCTACATACGAGCATGTTAATCGTTTTCTAGCTTTATGTGGAGATGCTACTCATGCTGATCATTGGAAGTTAAGATTGTTCCCACTTTCTTTGTCGAAGACTGCCTTTACATGGTATACGACCCTACCACCAAATTCGGTATTAGCTTGGGAACAGATGGAATGTCTATTTCATAGCCGGTTCAATGAGGCCGTGCCAAATTTGTCAATAGCTGATTTGTTGACAATGAGGCAAATGGCAAATGAAACCGTCGATCAATTTATCGTGAGATTCAAGAAAGCTAGAAACAAATGTCTAGTCCCTTTACTCGAAAAGACTTTCATAGAATTTGCTTTCAATGGGCTAAAGTTCGAAATACGGGACGGGATAGTAGGGCATCCATGTGCGGATTTGTTCGAGCTATCTACCATGGCCATTAAACATGAAACCCTACTCAAAGAAAGAGACAAAAGGCACACTCGCAGGGGAGATATAAGTTTTGTTGAATCAGCAGATTTCGTCGAAGATCCTACTGATTCTATCGAAGTGGGCGTCGCTCAACTAATCATAGATAAGCCATACACTTGTCAAGCATTGAAGCCGGCAAGGATGAAGGAGAAATCAACCGTCATGGCTAAGGTTAAGGAGGCGGTATACTACTCATTTGATGCAAATCGAACGGAAGAAATTTTCGATATACTATTAGGCGATGGACAAATTAGGTTGACGAAAGGTCAAAAAATACCGACAAAGGAAGAGATGGATAGAAAGAGGTATTGCAAATGGCATCACTCATGAAGCCACAACACCACGGATTGTTTGGTTCTCAAGAAAAATATCCAAGAAGCTATTTGACAAGGGAAGATCGGATTCATCGACGATAAAGGAAAATCTCCTATGGATGTAGATACGAGACCCCTTCCGGTAATGACCGGAATGGTGTCTTTGTGGCAACCAGGAAGGGAGCACAAGTCGTCGAATCTTTGTACTCGTTGTAGGCGTGAGCTGTGGAGAATAGGTTAGCGCAAAGACAATGACCAATGGGTCGGCCATATCAATCGGGAAGATAGACGGCCAGCTCAAGACAAGGAGGTAAGGCCCACAAAGGTTCCTAGTCGACAAAAGATTCACAAGTCGTTTGCACAGCGGTACATAGAAGGGGATCCTATGATTGACATGTTGGGAGAACCTAGCGGAAAGTTTGACTATTACGTGAGTTATGACCCTCCATCAGCCTACCCTCAAGGAAAGAACGGGTGGGCAAAGCAATTCGACAACAATGCCCAAGCTGATTATTACGCTTCAGCCGGACCTCGGTACTAGAAAACTCTTAAAATCCCTAGCAATCCCTTGGAAGGATCCTGGTACGAGGCGACAGAGCTTCGAAGAGAAGAGGAGGCCATGACCCGTACCGGAGAAAGGAGGTTGCAAAGGAAAAGAAGAGCCCACACAATATAGCGACGGGTCACACTACTTAACCCCGAACCGATGACCATGGCTCCAGGTCGTCCTAGACCACGAAGAGCGAGAAACTTGGTCCGGAGACGCAAACCGGAGGAGAAGCCACCAGTTAAAGAGGGTTGCAGACAGCTTAAATTTGAGTGCTCTCCTAAGTCAAAACCTCAATTCAGAGATCGCTCAAGTAGGTCGGTATCGCCCCAAAGCTCTTGTATGGTCCAAGTTAAGTTACCTAATGAGTTTTGATCGGAGCCGCCCTTGGCTAGTCATAATGAGGAAGCAGTGGTACAAGAAAAAGAGAGTGCTCGGTTACGCTTCGACGACGAGGAAATCATAGAGTTCAAGGAACCACTGGAGAAGATATCGAATCATTTGAAGTCGCTCAATATAAATGCCAAGATTAACGGGCAGCCAGTAATGAAGGTGTTGGTAGATGGAGGTTCAACATTAAATCTCATCCCATATCGCTTCTTCCAGAAAATGGGAAGGAACGATGATGAGATTATCCCATCGAACATCCAGTTGTCCGATTTCATTGACGAGATCATCGAAGTGAAAGACATGTATGTGAAAACTTAATCGTCGGATCTAAAACATCGAGGACGTCTTTCTGCGTCGTCGATGCTGACGGGTCATATAATCTCCTGCTAGGGAGAGACTGGATACACATAAACAAGTGTGTCCCATCGACACTCCACCAAATGCTGGCATTTTGGAATGGGGATAAGGTAGAGTATGTAAATGCTGACCCGCAAACTTGTGTGACTTGGACTTGTATATCTGGCTGAGATAAAGTCATGACGGATGACTACCTCCGCATATCCGAACCTCTTGAGGTTGACCCAAGAGATATCGCATTCTGCCGTTTCGACAATAGAAACACCGAGTGGATCCCAAGAAAGGAATCGGCGGAGTCACCCGGCCGGTTGGTCGATGGGAACCAGGTTATTAGTGCAAGTCTCCACTAGGAGGCATTTGGCCTAGAAGGCCGAACAAGCTGGACGATCGGACGAAATGATAGAGGGAATTCGGGAATTCGACGGTTCTCCAGTGGAGGAAGACGCCAAAGCGTTTGAAGCTTAAGACACATTAGAAGAAGTAAACCTCGAAGACGAAGCTTGCCGACAACCAACTTACATTAGCAAATTGCTTGACCAGCAGTTTAAGGATTAGTTGGTAAGCTTGTTAAGGGAATATAAAGATTGTTTCGCTTGGAACTACCACGAGATGCACGGTCCGAATAGGAAGGTGGTCGAGCATTGTTTACCAATCAAAAAGGGATTTCGACCACACCAACAAGCTCCGAGAAGGTTTGCTCCAGAAGTAGTCCTCAAAATCAAGGAGGAAATTAAGCATCTCCTTTTCGCCAGCTTTATAAGGATGGCAAGGTATGTTGAATGGCTATCTAACATCGTGCCAATCAAGAAGAAAATGGTAAGCTAAGAGTATGCATTGACTTCCGTGATCTCAATGCGGCTACACCGAAAGATGAGTATCAAATGCCTATGGCCGATTTGTTGATTGATTCGGCTTCCAGTAATGAGATTATGTCTCTTATGGACGGACATTCTGGGTACAACCGGATCTTCATAGCAGCTGAAGATGTCCACAAAACAGCTTTCGGGTGTCCTGGGGCTATCGGTACTTTTGAATGGATCGTCATGCCATTTGGACTAAAGAATGCTGGCACCACTTATCAAAGGGCAATAAACTTTATTTTCCATGATATGATTGGAAAGTTCGTGGAGGTCTACATTGACGACGTCATCCTTAAGACGGACCAAGTAAGTCATCTATACCAATTGGAACAGACTTTTGTTAGAATGCGCAAGTTTAAACCGAAAATGAATCTTTTGAAATGTACTTTCGGGATAAGGGCAGGTAATTTCTTAGGCTTTCCGGTTCATCGGAGAGGTATAGAAATAGATAAGGACAAAACTAAGGCTATTTTAGGTTTGTTGCCCCCCATGAATAAGAAGCGGCTACAGATGTTGATTGAGAAGTTAAATTTCCTGCGACGTTTTATAGCTAACCTGTCGGGAAAAATCGAAGTCTTCTCTCCATTGCTCAAATTGAAGAATAAACAAGAGTTCGAGTGAGAGGAGAAACATCAATTGGCTTTCAACAAGTTAAAAGAATACATGAGCAAGCCACCGGTGTTGATACCGCCAAAAAAGGGAAGGCCATTGAAATTATACATGCCCCTGACTAATGCGACGATAGGGAGTATGCTGGCCCAAGAAAATGAAGAAAGTAAAGAATAGGCCATTTATTACATGAGTAGGATACTCAATGACGCCGAGACGAGATACACACCCATCGAGAAGTTGTGCTTATCATTGTACTTTGCCCGTACCAAATTACGATATTGCATGCTGCCGACCACGGTGCATGTAATCTGCAAAACAGATGTAATTAAGTACATGTTGTCCAGGCCAATCATAAGAGGCCGGATCGCGAAATGGGCATTTACTCCGATAGAGATCAATTTAATATACGTGCCGCTCAAAGCAGTAAAAGGGTAGGCAATGTCTAATTTCATCACGAAATATCCATCGGGTTGAAAATAGAAGATGACGAAAATTATCTCTGTATAACACCATGGGTATTATATTTCGATGGGTCGGTAACATCCGGGTCGTCGGGTGATGGGATTATGATCGTGTCACCCTATCAACAAAAGACTAAGTTTGTGTTCAAGTTTGAGTTCAAATGTTCAAATAATCAAGCCGAATATGAAGCTTTGATCGTAAGACCGAATGTCCTAACTAACATGGGAGTCAAGTCAACAAAAATAAAGGGCGACTCTCAATTGATGATTAGACAGTTGAAAGAAGAATATCAATGCCTCGGTGAGAACATCGTGAGACATCACTTTTTAGCGAGGCAGCTCCTGTTGAACTTTGTCGAGTACGAGCTCACCCACATCAAAAGAAGCGAGAATGCGGAAGCTAATGAGCTAGCTCGGGTGGTATCCGAGTATCGGATATCGATGGAACTAGCTGGTCATATTATTACCCAAATAAGAACTTTGCCTTCGATAGAGGCACGGGTGATGATGGTCGAAAATGAAAAAGCTGAGGGTTCGGGCAAAGACCTTAGCCAACAAGATTGGAGGACCCCCTTTATCGGCTATTTAAGGGAACCGGGGTTGCGCGGTAAAGACTTTAAAAGAAAAGCCCTGAAGTATCTTCTAATTGATCAAGAACTATATTGCAGAACGGTCGATGGGTTGCTTCTAAAGTGTCTAAATCAAGAAGAAGCGATGATAGCGATGACAGAGGTTCATGAGGGATTTGTGGAGCACATCAAGCTGGTTTAAAGACAAAGTGGTTGCTAAGACGGCATGGGTATTTTTGGCCAACAATCACTAAGGATTGCATCGATTATGCGACGGGTTGCCGGTCGTGCTAGAAGCATTGATCGGTTCAACATTCGCCAGCTGCATTAATGAACCCAATTGTCAAGCCATTGGCCTTTTCGAGGATGGGCAATAGATATAATAGGGAAAATTTATCCGCCCTCATAAAAAAAACACGGTTTCATTACGGTGGCTACGGATTATTTCACAAAGTGGGTGGAGGCAGCCTCATACAAGAACATGACGCGGAAAATGGTGAAAGAATTCATCGAGGAGCGGATTATTCATCGGTTTGAAATTCCGGAGACTATAACCGTTGACCAAGGGACGGTCTTCACAGGGCGAGAAATTTTGGATTTCACCAAGTCAAGAGGAATCAAGATGATTCATTCGACGCCCTATTATGCTCAGGCTAATGGTTAGGCGGAAGCCTCCAATAAGATAATCATCGGACTAATAAAGCAGCATTTAGAGGATAACCCAAGGGAGTGGGATTCACTACTGTCGATAGTGTTATGGGTTTATCGAACATCTAAGAGATCCAGCACTAGAGGAAGCCCTTATATGTTGACATATGGACGGGAGGCTGTGTTGCCTCTGGAAATTATCGTGCGATCATTAAGAGTAAAACTCCAAAGAAATATGGCGAAAGAGCGATACGATGAGATGATGTACGCCAATATTGATGAGCTGGGAGATAATCGAACTACGGCCCTGGAAAAGCTGATGATTCATAAGCAAAGAGTAGCCAAAGCATATAACAAGCATGTGAAGATTAAGCGTTTCAAGGTGGGAGACTTAGTCCGGAAGACTATTTTGCCTGCAAGTCTTGACAACGAAAAATTTGGCAAGTGGTCACCAAAGTGGGAATGACCGTATTTAATAGCCAACGTCCTCCTAGGAAACGCATATCGATTGATGGAGATTAATGGGCAAGAATTACAGCGATTGATCAACAGGAAATATTTGAAGAAATTTTATACGTATATGTCGGAAAACAGAGAAGAAATAGGAGGTACAGAGTGAAAAACGCCAATTCATTACTAAACAACTCTCGTGCATTTTTCCTCTTCCCTTCTCTCTCTCTCTCTCTCTTTCTCTCTTTCTCTCTCTCTCTCTCTCCCTCTTTCTCTCTTCATCTCTCTCTCTGGTATTACTTCCTGCCTTTCCTGGTGCGGCCTCACTTCTATTTAAGATGCTTGTGAAAGCGGGCGGTGAAATGACGCAATCGGCCCTCGAGTAGAGTGTTCTCCTCTTGGGCGTAGTGCTTGGCCCGAGCTAGTTTGCCCACCGAAGCCTCCAGAGCATCCCTTTCACGCTCCAATCCTTGAAGGCGTGTAATCCGGGCCTGCACGAGATCATTGGCGGTGTCTACTATGGTCTTTAAGGCCTCGGCGGTGGCTTCAGCAGAAGTCAAAGATCGGGCTTCACAGGCCTCACCTAGTTCGTACTCTTGATGCTCGGAATCATTCAAGGACCCCTTGCAGACGCCGCCGACCGACCCTCGGGCGGTCAGAGACAATGTTTTGAAGTTGAAGAATGCCGAAGTAAGACGAAAGAAGGGCTTCCTAGGCATTATAGAGCTCCTTGTACTCCACTTCCCCATTCTCAACTTCTTCTATTTTGCACCACAACTCATGCTCGGTAAGGTCGTGTTTGGAAATGGCGGCCACGTTTTGCCGAAATCGCTCGAGCCCATAGTCGAAAGTGACCATGAACTCGTCGTAGGTCGCTCGAAATGGATTATAAGCGGGGAGACCAAATGGCATGCCCCGTTTTAGGAAAGAGTTCAACTTTTCAAGAGCCCGGGGACGTACCGTCAACAAAGCGTAAGTATGACCCATGAGAGAAATGATTTCTCTCCACAGATTGGTGAATTCGCGAGTAAAAGGCGAAGAGAATGAGGCGGAAGAAGTGGTGGGCTTCATATTGGCATGAAAGAAGGCTCGCGCTATGGATGAGAAGTCCGAATGAAGAATTGCTCTAAACAAGCGCTGCTACTTATAGGGAAAGTCCAAGCGACGTCTCATCTGACGATACACAGAATTCGTCTACGATCTTCCCGTTACCAGGGCAGTTATGATTGTTGTTGAGTATCGAGTTACGAGGCAATCAAGTTCGTTGTGGGAAAATGGAAAGGTGCGGTTAATCCTAGTAACGTGGAGAGCCGTTCCTAGTTATCTGCCGTCTCTATCAAAAGGCGTGGCTATTAGGCTTTCGGATAAGTATGAAACGACGTCTTACATTTAAACGCTGCGAGGGAAAGGAAGATCTTTTGAAATCATGCCTTGCTAAGCTGTACATGATTCGACGTCGAAGCTGGAAGATCCACACTCGGGATAGACCAAAGAGAGACAACAGGAGTGGGGAAACGGTCGTGCTGACATAAGTCAAATAATGGTGGGTTACGGTACATGCTACTCGATGCTTAGTACAAAACTATGAAGTTACATATCACTATTACAGTTAGCATCGATCATTGATGCCTTCTGGTGTCCGGCCTTTAACATCTCAAGGTGAAGAGAGTTGCGGATAGCCTCCCGCCGCTTGATTACTTTTAGTTGAGCAGATAAAGCCTGCAAAGAGCTACTCTCATTATTATTTAGGGTATTGAGTACACCACGATAATGAGACAACTCTTCGTCGACAAGGAGAGAAGCCTCTTCCAGTTCATTGATGGCTCTAAGACCCTATTGCCTCGTTTTATATGATTTCGGGACCGAGCCAAATGTGAGAAAAAGTTCATTAACGGCGAACTCCAGAGCACGATATTAGATTGAGTAAGGTAAATTAGTTAGGAAGGTAAAGAGATCTCTGACTTCGTTTTCGACGGCCACATTGCAACATATATTGGCGTATCCTTCTTCCGGAAGATCATAAAGTCACAACCGCTTAGCAGAGACCAATTGGTAGTTGTCACAAAACATGTTTGGCGAGCTAGTTGAGACACTTGCCATATTCATAGGGACAACCCACGTGTCCTTGGAAATTCCTTCAGTATGATCGTCGGAGGCTAGCGAATCACCCGTGACACAACGAATATCGGTTTAGCACAGATCCTTGATAAGAAGACTAAGGAAAGACTTACCTCATCAGCTGGCTGATCGAGTACCATGTTCGACATGAATAGTGAAGCGGATTTCCTTAGGGGATGCAGTAAGCCTAATGGAGTTCGACGGACCTTGGAAAGAACATTGCCCATGCTGTCGGGGAATAAGGAAGAATTGTAGCCTTGCCACCATTGCTCGAAGAATGAAGAAATACAATGGTGACCGGAGAAATTGATAAACATGAAGCGTTCGAAAGTCGTATATGCTACTTCGATGTGGCAAACCATATCGGTAGTAGCCCCTTGGCTGCAGAAAGGGAAATTCATGGAGTATACTGCTGGTATGGGAACACCCTAAGTAAGCCCAAATTGGCGAGCATAATAATGGGGATTATAAATCTCGAATCCCGATGAGAATCTACCCCCTCCGGACAAGTTCAGAGCCAAGTCCATTGGAACTAGAACACTCATCCAGAAAAGGTGAGCGTCGAAGCTACCGCTTAAAGAACTGTAAATACCATCTTTGACGGGTAGCTTGAAGAAGTAAAAGTTAGTAAGAGACAGTAGGACAGCCAGGAGATTGTCGAATGAGGTGGAACCATCGGACGTGTGTCGAAGGGTTCGATCAAAAGCCATAGGCACACGACTTCTTTCAACGGTTGTCGAAGAAGGTGTTTTGTCATGAAACATTTGGGGAAAGTAAACCCGCAACCACCAATGCAGAATCTACAAGGGACCGGAAAAGGGAAGAGAATGTTTACCTACAAGTGAAAGTTATGCATCCGCCAAACCACGGTATAGGGCGGCCAAGAACATTCGGCCCGGTCCAACATCATTGCCTTGTGTAAGTGCACATGCTACATCAAGAAACTCTGAAGATACTTGATACGTGGCGAGACAGAAAACATATTTGTAGTGCCAACACGGTAGAAAAGCAGTATGTTCTTTGAGATGAATGGGCCCCGAAGTTTCGATATAATAGTCCATGAATTCATCATAAGAAAGATCGTGACAATGAGCCATATCAAGCAGAGGTTGGCCACTTGGGAGTTGAACTTCACACTCGACAAATGGAGAGAAACCGGTCAATGACCAAATATCAAGTAAGGTAGGGGTCACGGGACCGGTGGGAAAGAAGAAATAGTTTGACGAGGGTGACCGGAAACAACATAAGCTGCCAATAAGTCCGTATTCAAGAGGATCAATGGACATACCGCAAAATGACAGCAAGATGTCGATCCTGGCTCGTGCCCAGATGCTGCTTAGCTCCCCCTCCAATCCTTTAAACCAATTATGGAATCGGCTATCAAAAGACGGATACGAAGAGAATCTATGGTTATTCGACAACCAGGCCGAAGCACAGATGATGGATTGTTCAATGGGTAAGGTTTCCTTGAAACTACGAGGAAAACAATCCGTCGGCATCGAAGGGGGTGGTAGGCATGTAAGATGTAGGCCCAAGCTGATATGGCTACTTCCCGATCTATGGTCCATAAAGGACAAGACTACCTTTCCTTCATCCTCATAGCGAGAAAGACCGCTAAGGCGCGACAGGCATGTGGTCGCATGAATACCTAAGCTACTAGGGTAAAAGTCCGCCATGGTTAGACGATATCATATTCGAAGACGCAGTTATATAGAGGGTACCAAGGAGTTAACCGAAATAGGCGGACGGTTAGGCGAACATGGGAGGTCATGTTGCTAAAAACACGGCAAATTTTAGCGTGAAACACACATGATTTCATTAAGAAGGTTCGGGATACAAGATTCTTTGAGACGTTCTAAGTAAGCTACAAAGGATATATTCAAACTTCCTATTGCGCTCAAGGCCAACACTCCTAGCTGGCCGTCTTTCCACTTCCACTCTTGCCATTCGGGCATGGTCGGCTCGTTTTTTCTCCTCTAAGAAAGCAGTGGACGTCTTGAGCTGCTCCTCGGCGGTAGCCTAGTGAGAAGATATAATTGACCGCCGACGCTGGATCTCTTCTATCTCTTTCTCTATCGCCAGCCTTTGCCGTTTAAGGTCAAGCTCACGCTCATTCAAACCGGCAATCTCGGTGATGATGGATTGTAAAGATTGTCTCTCTCGGTTCACGAGCTGCTCTGCCTCCTTGGTCTCAATGCTGGGCAAAAAGGACTGGCCATCAGATTTGGCAAGAGCAATTACTTGGCTTTGATTTCGACGGAAATGCTCGAAACCTGTGGAGAAGTGCTTCAAGAAAATTCTGAGTTTTTGAACCAGATTAGCGGGAAGTTTAATGCTAGCTTCTCCGCTGACCAGCTCTTCCATAACTACTTTGATTTCCTGAAGAGCCTCTGGATCATTGATGAAAGTAGTAACCTCGGAGTAGGCCGGATCCAAAGAGCGGGACAATGTGATCTTCGGTTTATTGAAGGCTTACGTGGATACAGGAACATCGCTTTGAGGCATTGATGGGAGGTCGGAAGAGGAGCGGGATAAGGCGGCAAAGTAGGCTTGGACGTCCCCTACGAGTGCCGAAGAAGTAGAAGCGGTTGGAGGATCTTGAACGATCTGGATAAGCGGCGGGTTGTCAATCGTGAGAATCGAAGCGGCAGTTGGGGCTAAAGAAGAGGGCTCTCCATGAGCTACCTCGATCGTCATTGGAATATTAGAAGATGCAACCCCGAGGCAAGGCGGGAGCGATAAAGGGCTCATCACTAGTCCCTAAAAGCAAGGGCGTCAAAATCGTGGTCAGAGCTGCGGGAACAGATGGCTGGTCAATAGTAGGGGCATCGTCTATTTCTTTGACAAACCGATCTGCGCCTTCACATTCGACAACCTCATCGAGACCACTCGGGGACTCTATCGAAGACTTGAGCTTTTTCGTTGTCGAAGGAGAAGCCTTCCTTTTCCGCTTAAGCGAAGAAAGTGTCTCCACATCGGCCTCATCTTCCGAGCCGTCATCTAACAAAGAGATACGGGTAAGTCAATCTGAAATATTGACGACTTCGGGATAATAAAAGGATAGATGAACTCACCGCCGGTAAAGGTAGTCGAAGTCTTAGGGCTGCCAATTCAAGGACCTTTGCCGAACCTCTCTTTCCTGCCTTCTTCGACGGAGGGACAAAGGGTTTTATTTTCCCACCTTTGAGAAGCGACAAGGTAGCTTCTTCAAAAGGGCTATCGAAGGCAAAAGATGACCACCAGGTTTTAAACGTAGAAGACACCCCGGGATTTATTAGAATAACAATAGGAATATCATTAGAAAATCGCCGACACATCTGGGCGATAATTTGGGCACAACAAGCAAAAGGTTCGTCGTCCTTGATGTTGTACATTTTCTTGTTCATCAAAGGAAAATCCATCATATAAGGAATGGGCATAGGCATGGCTTGTTGAAGACCAAACTGTCGGACGCAAGATCGGGGAAGATATGGTTCAAATCCAGGGAAAAATTTGCCTTTTAGGCAAAGGCAAATCGGAAGATCTGCGGGGAAGAGGATAGAGGTCCAAAATCACGATGATTGAACCGTTTCATCGTTCTGAAGTTGAATAGAAAGTTAAACTCGCTCGAATCATAAGGAAGAAGCCTATCTGACCTATTTCGTGAGACACTATTTTCTAAAGATAAAAACGCAGAGGTAGGACATCGGCGGGGACTTCCAATGGAATAGCTCGAAGGAGTCGCGTGCCTAGAGGGGAAGGCGCACCGGTCGCCTCATAATCGGGAACATTTTCAAACATGAAAGGAAGATAGAGCGCTACCCAAGCCTGGAGGATCCAAAGTGCATTGACCAATACACCATCCTCCTCAGACAACGCCATCGGAGGGGCAGCATGGGTGATGCCCTTGTATAGAGATGTAAGAACTAGAGGACCAAGGGCAATCTTCTTTCCCTTGGCCGGACTAGAAGCCAATGCAAGGTAATCCTTCGACACCTTGACGGTTGGACTGAAAAATAGATACTTTGACAACCAGAAAAGAAGGAAAGCTGTCCGCTCGACTAGAGTGACAGTACCAGAAGTTTTGCAAAAGGTCTCAAGAAATTTCCCGTAAGCAAGAGAGTTGTTGGGAATGGAGATGTTTGTCACCTTTTCGAGATCGTTGACGGGGGTCCCATAAGGAGAAAGGCCAGCAACAAAGAAAACATCTAAAAGGGTAACATACATAGGCCCATGGAAAAAGAAGCGAGTTGGTGGAAGAGGACTAAAAACTTATGGTGGAGCCCGGTAAACCCCTGTTTAAGTCATGGGATAGCATACTAACTCCGAGTGCCGTCTATATGCTCGCAGTAATCCAAGAAGAGACAGTCTGCACATCATCTCGAAGCCGACAAAACCAGGCGTAGAATTTGTCATCGTACAAAGGAAAGCTTCTAAATCGCTGGGCTGGAGATGACCAAATGTCTCTCGGAGGGGTAGCTTGGATAGGAAGCTTTTCACCTTTCCGCATCGGGAAACGGGACTGAAGAAGTCTTGGAATACGACGATGGTCAAGGAGACTGGGACCAAGAATAAGTCCAGCGTATTCTTGTTGGGTATTTATAAGTCGAAGAAAACAATGGCCAGCATCCCCACTGTTAGACAGCTCGTTGAAGCGATCGGTGAGCTGACGAGGGGTGAACTTGGAAGCCTCGGTCGCCATAGAAAGGAAACGCAGGAACCGGGAAGGGTTAGGGTTTGAAGAAAATCTCGGAAGGAAGAAGACGACGATGGAAACCTTTATCAAGGAAGCCAAAAGGGGTCGAAGCGTAGAATGAGGGTATGATTGCACTTCAAGAAAGGAAATCGAGGAGAAAAGAGCAAATCACAGCCAGCAGCGGTCAAATCGAAAGATCTTTTAAAAGAGATAAATCTTCGATTTATATCTTTTAAAGGGGACATTTGTTAACACCTAAGGTTACCCCTTAGGGGATAGCCACGTGGTAAACGAGAGCTTTGATTGTCTATGGATGGGAGCACGAAGACAGGACTCGGAAGAACCGTGGAAATGCCACATGTCAAAGAAAATTTTGGCGGCATCTTCCTTGAAGGACGAAAGAAGTAGCGCGCGAAAAGAGCCACGATTGGACCGATTAATAAAGGATTGGCTGCAATCCCCACGAGGTGAAAAGAAAGAGCGCGAAAACCAAGGAGCCACTAAGGAGTTACCCACATGGCATATCAAAAGAGAGTGAAACGTGGGGCCAAAGAAATAACCGCTCGACGGTTACCGGAATTGATCTATAAATACCTACAGCCACAACAGGCAAGAGGACACCCAAAAACACACACACAAACACTCGTCTCTATTTTTAACCTTCAGTCTCTAGTTTAGTCATAGCTTCCAAATTCTCATTATTGATTCAATTCCGGTGAGGTCATACTCAGAGTTAGGTATCGTCGATTAGATTCCGGCGTCTGCTCATTAGGTTCGGTGCCGTCGATTCAATTCCGATGTTGTTCCCATCACTCATCCTGTCTAATACTGTCGATTAAATTCCGGTATTGTGTCCTACGTCCACCGTCTAGTGCCGTCGATTGGATCTGGCATTGTGTCCTACAATTTTGGTTTGGCCACGTCGATCGAATTATCGGAGCCAAATTCCAAGTCCTAATGCTTTAAAGTTCGCTTCACTATCGAATGAGTGGGCTGTCAAATCGACAAGAGTTTGTATCACGATTCTCTTCTCAATATAAATATCCTTCGCATTTGACGTTCTCTGTTCAAAATTGACCCGGAGCTCCTTATTGGAAAACGAACGGATTAAGTTCGATAAAAGATTCCTGCATGGATAATCCTTTTGGGCCTCAACCTCATCCGGGCCAAAGCCCGGGAACTCGTTTGGGCTTGGTCGAAGGATTTTAAATGCACAACAATCACCATATGTCACAAAGAAAATAAATGCTTAATACGGAAATTGCATTCAATGAATAAACGATAATGAAGGATTGGAAAGATACTTACAAATCAAACAATGGAGAGACATGTCAAGCACAAAGACACGTCACATGAAACTCGCAAGATTTGACGCCTAAACGGTGGGATTCTAAAGGCTTAAGGTTCCCACTTGGATTAGATAAAAAGAGTTTATATTTCGCTATTAACGTCGGACGGTGAACTTTTTACTAATCAAAGTGAGCAGTATTGGAAATGGTTTACCACGGGTATCTCCTCCATGCGGGTTCCATTTTCAACACCTCCTAATGGTTTTCATAATGCGGACATGGATTTTTTACTACGATTTGTGTGTGCAAAATGTACTACTAAAGCAATTACATGCATCGTATTGTGTCACGATCCGAACCATACGAGCTCGCCAACATCCCACCTGGCCACTCTTAAGTACGGTTCTCCAGGATCCAAAGGGCGACGAAATTTTCAAACTCAACGCGAATGACAAGTACATGCGGAAGCGTAAACCAAATCTCGTACAAAAACAAATAGCAATACGATAACTTGAGACGGTAAAAGAAAAATTTATAAACATATTCACATATCTATTACAAAGCCAAACCCAAGGCTTTATAGGCCACTATATAAGTCTATGACCACCTACAACAAAAAGGATTAAGTGGTCGAAGCCTAACTCCCAACTCAGCAAGGTGCCCTAAAAAAGTTAAAGGGGCGACTATCCTAAGCCTCGTCCTTGCTGCCCTCCGAAAAATTTTCTAGCTCATCCTCGTCATTATCTCAAATGGCAGCTCCACATCTAATAGCTCCATGACCTCCACGTCCTCTTCTGGTTCCAAAGCCTGCGGGTCTGACTCCGAATCCTCAAGGGCACGTGTGCGGGTTCATCACCACACCATCAGGAGAGGCAGGCTGAGTAGGGTTTCATTCCCTAACTCCGTCATGGGGGAAATCAAAGCCCTTCGGTGGTCCTACTAACATATCCCCATGGCGGTACGTCCACGTAAACTAAGTATAGAGCTTCCTAAAGGTTTCTCCTACATCTACCCAGACAGTCATGGTATGCCTATAATACACTTTGTCCTTCCCCCAAGGATACTCCATAACTATAGTCTCCATGTCCTGGGGAATCCCAAATCTCTGTTGTGACTCATTCATTGTTGAGGTGGAGGGTCCGAAAAAGGGTAACCCACGATGGGGTGAGAATAAATCTCGGTAAGAAAGTCCATAATCCTTGGTTGGGGCGTTAGTGCTCCCGGACACATCCAGGTAAACAATTCAAACCAAATCGAACTCAGCAAATAGAACAAACAACATAATTCTAGAAATATACATCAATCTTTCTTCCAACCCACTATACCTTTACTAAGGCCACGTTACTCAACAGCTTGCGTTTAACTTGTCGAGCCACAATATATATGGATAGACCCGCGTAATAACGACTCAAGCCATTATACGGTTCGGACCCGCGTAATAACGCCTCGGGTTGATAAAACCCATGTTTCACGCCTCGGGTTAGTATTCCGCGTTTAACGCCTCGGGATAAAATAATAAACGGAACCCCGCGTAATAACGCCTCGGGGTACAATATGGTCTTATCTACACAAATTCCGCGTAATAACGCTTCGGGGTATAACTTTCACACTCAAGCTCGATTTTTCCTCATAAAGGCCATATACCAATAATTTTCCCTCGAATGCTCGACCGACACCATACGATCACATAAAACCCTCCCCATCGATCAATCTTAACCACACGATCTTGCTAAATTTCCCGATTAGCGGATCGAAACCACATGATCTCACTAATTTTCTCTAATAAAAGATCGGGACCACGCGATCTTTCTAATTTTCCCATCCACTCAATCGAGACCACTCAATCTAATTATGATGAAGTAATATTCGATCGGGACCATACGATTCACTTACGTTGAATAATTAATTAATCGAGACCACCCGATTAAATCACATTAAAGCTATCGGCTAATCGGAACCACACAATTAATTTATACTAATGCAACAATTAATAAGTACCACACAATTAACCTATACTAACATAGCAATTAATCGGGACCATACGATCGAATTATTAGAGTAACAATTAATCGAGTCCACATGATTTTAATGTTATAAAGTATCAATTAATTTAAATCATACGATTAAAGCATCATAAGGCAACAATTAATCATAGCCAACCAATTTAATGAAGATAAAGTAACAAACAATTATGGCCACATGATCGATCATCATAACACAAGATCCAATCTAGGCCACACGACTTCAATCATGGAGAACTCATCAATCAAAACCACATGACCTTCTCTCTCCTCTAATTTTCGGCCAAGGCAAATTCAAGAACCAACATCAACCAATTTTCATCCAAAACTACTTAAATCTAAATTCTTTAGCATCCTAACTATCTAATCAAGGTTTAGGAACTAGCTTACCTTAAAAATGGAACAAAACCTACGGTGAAAATTTTGAGAAAATCACGGTTTGAACGGCGGCACCGGCGGTCCCTCTCGGCCAGCCTTGATCCATGGCAATCCGGCGGCTTTAGGTGGCTCACAACGACGGTTGACCTTTGGTGGTTCAAGGCGTAGCCGGTAGTGGTTCGGTGATGGCTTGGACGGCGGTTCGGCGGGGTGGGAGCGGGAGAGAGAGTGTTCGGCTAAGTGAGAGGAAGAGAGAGAGTAGTGAGAGAAAGTGAGGGTAATTATGGAGAAGATGATGAAATAATAAAGATAATATGTTAGGATATTTTTGGGTAGATTTTTAGGGTTGAATAATTGGTCTTGAAAATGAAGAGAGAGAGTCTTGTAGGGCTCGCCAATAATTCATCTCATTGCTCTTGAATGACAAGAAGGGCATTTTGGTAATTGTTGCACAAGTGGGCTTGATCAAATTTTCGGCCACTAAGGGGTAAATGACCGAAATGCCCCTTGACCAAAGTGGAGAAATGGGTATTTTCCAAGGGTAACTTGGTTTTTTTTTTTTATTTTTAGTCTAAATTTCGCTTTTCTGACACTTTGGGGCCAAACCGCGAAGTAATCGTACTCCGAATGAGGCAACGTCCAAAATATAATTGTTGGAATCCCTAAGGTCCGACCTCTAATTTCGAAGTCCGATTCACGATCAATCTCGATTAATTGAAATTTCAGCGTATCTCAAACTAACGGGCGGCTTTTAGGAGTTACGCGTATCGACCTGTAATTAATATCACGTTTAAGAATTACTCGAGCCCTGGTAACTTTGGTTGTCATTTAATTGCGAGGGTCAATCACTAGTCCCGATAGACACGATCGTTAGAAAATGATTTAGGGACGTTTGGAACCCATACAAGGTCAAATGGAATCACCCGTGATCCAAGCGTAGGATATCACCCAAATCGTTCCTTAATCGTTCTAGGATCGGCCTACAATGGTCCAAAATATTCCGTCGACAATTTTCATGGCCAAAAAATTAGTCCAGGATCATATTCTTAGGTCCACATACTTGATTTTCCTAGTTAGCCATTCCCATTTGGTTAGTCTTCTCAAGAAGGATCAATTTCGAGTGAGATTTAGCTGAAATACATCAATGAGACATTTTATTTATTCAAAGCTCCGAAAGTGGGTCGGAATACAGGATGTCACAATTTTTCCCCTTTTAAAAAAATTTCATCCTCGAAATTTACATTAAACTTAACTACTCAAATAAATGGGGGTGCTGGCGCCTTATCGCTTCTTTACTTTCTCGGGTTGTTCCTTCCGTTCCGTGGTGCTCCCAAATCACCTTTACCAATGGAATTATCTTTTTCTTCAAAACTTGTTATTTTCTGTCTTCTATTCGCATTGGCCTCTCTACGTAAGATACTATTTCATCTACTTCCACAACTTCATAATCCAGCACATGGGTTGGGTTCGGCTCGTACTTCCTTAACATGGATATTGTGGAAGACATTATGAATTTGGGACAAGTTTAGCGGCAAGGCGAGACGATAGGCTAAAGTTCCAATCTGCTCTAGGATTTCAAATGGGCATACATACCTTGGACTTAATTTTCCTTTCTTCCCAAATCGAGATAAACCTTGCATTGGCGACACCTTCGGGAAAACATGATCTCCCACCTGAAATTCCGAAGGTCTACGTCGTCTATCCGCATAACTCTTTTAACGACTCTAAGCAGTCTTAAGTCTTTCTTTGATTACTTTCTTTGCCTCAACGGATTGTTGAACTTACTCTGGACCCGTTATACTTCTCTCCCCAACTTCATCCCAACATACCGGAGTTACGCAAGCTCTGCCATACAACGTCTCAAAATGTGCCATTCCGATACTCTGTTGGATACCGTTGATGTAAGCAAACTCGACCAAATGTAATTGTTCTTCCCAACTTCCTTTAAAATCTATCACGCATGCTTGCAACATATCCTCAAGTGTCCGAATCGTCCTCTCTGATTGTCCATATGTCTGGGAGTGATAAGCGGTGCTATATCGCACTTTGGTCCCCATAGCATTCTGAAGGCTCCTCCAAAAAGTTGTGGTAAATTTAGGATCTTCGTTCGAAGTGATTGGAGCTGGAACCCCATGAAGTCGAACTATCTGGCGCATATATAACTCAGCGTACTTATCCATTGCGAAGTCTTTTCGCCTTGCCAGAAAATGTGCAAACTTAGTCAATCTATCGATGATCACCCAAATCTAATCATGCCCTCTTTGGCTCCTCGGTAGTCCCATAACGAAATCTATAGTAACGTGCTCCCATTTCTATTCGGGAATCTCCAATGGTCGAAGTAGTCGACCAGGCTTACAATGTTGTGCCTTCACCTGTTGGCACGTCAAGCACTTAGCCACATGCTCGGCTACGTCCTCTTTCATCCCATTCCACCAGTAATGTTGGCATAGATTTTGATATATCTTGGTGCTACATGGATACACACTGTAGCTACTACGATGAGCTTCTGATAGAATCTTCTCCTCAAGCTCTTCATCGTTTGGGACACATAGATGTCCACGGAACTTCAAGATTCCGTCCTCGACCACTTAGAATTCAGGTTTCCTCTTGGTTGTATCCATCTCTAGAACTTTTTGAATGTTAGGATCCACCAACTGTAATGCCTTAATCTTTATCCGGATCTCTGGTTGAACTCTCAAAGTTGCTAGCAAACTTGAAAGGTGATAAACTTCAAATTTAAACTCCGAATCCCTAAATTTTTCAAGTAAAATCCACTCTTTAACCATCAAATGCGCGATGCTTGATTTTCGACTAAGAGCATCCGCTACTTTATTAGCCTTCCCGGGGTGATATAAAATATCATAACCATAATCCTTCAATAGTTCCATCTAACTTATTTGTCTCATATTTAGTTCTTTCTGGGATAACAAGTACTTGGGACTCTAATAGTCCGTGTAGATTTGAAACTTTTCTCCCCATAAATAATGCCTCCAAATCTTCAATGCAAAGACAATTGCCACAAGCTCCAAATTATGCGTTGAGTAGTTCGGTTTATGAGGCCTCAATTGTCACAATGCATATGCAACAACCCCGCCATGCTGCATTAGTACACATCGTAGTCCTTTTAGCGAGGCATCGCTATAAATCTCAAATCCTCCAGGACCCGATGGTATCGTCAAAACCGGTGCTATCGTCGACCTGTGTTTAAGTTCTTGGAAACTTCTTTCGCACTTATCTGCCCATTCAAATCGAGTTTCCTTCTTCGTTAACTGCGTCAATGGAATAGCTATCGAAGAGAACTTTTCTACAAATCGTTTGTAATATCCCACTAGACCTAGACAACTACGAACCTCCATAATTGATATTGATCTTGGCTAATTCACGATAGTTTCAATCTTCGCCAGGTCTACTGAGATTCATTCCTAGAGATGAAATGTCCAAGAAATGCTACCTAATCGAGCCAAAACTCACACTTGCTAAACTTAGCATAGAGAGAGTGTTCTCTTAAAGTTCGTAGAATGATATCCAGATGGCGTTCATGTTCCTCCGGACTCTTTGAATACACCAATATATCATCTATAAACATGATAACAAACTGATCCGGAAATTCTCTAAACACCCGATACATCATATCCATAAAGGCAGTTGGGGCATTTGTCGGTCCAAATGGCATAACCATAAACTCGTAGTGTCCATATCTTGTACGGAAAGCGATCTTCGGTATGTCATCCTTCTTAATCCTTAACTGATGGTAACTTGTCCTCAAGTCGATCTTAGAAGATACCGAAGCCCCTTGCGGTTGATCGAATAAGTCATCTATCCTTGGCAACGGATACTTGTTCTTGATAGTTACTTGATTCAACTACCGATATTCAATGCATAACCGTAATGACCCATCCTTCTTTCTCACAAATAGCACCGGCGCTCCCCACGACGATGTACTAAGGCGGATAAATCTTTTATCTAGCAACTCTTGCATATGGACCTTCAATTCCTTCAACTCTGATAGGGACATTTTGTAGGACGCTTTGGAGATCGGTTACGTCCTACGGGCTAACTCAATTACAAACTCCACTTCCCTTTCAAGCGGCAATCCCGACAATTCTTGAGGAAAGACATCGGGATAGTCGCGCACCATGGCTATATCCTCTAGCCTCGGTCCTTCAACCGACGAATCAACTATCGCGGCTAGATACCCTTGGCATCTTTCATTTAATAACTTTGTCACTTCCGGTGACGGGATTAGAGGAATCGAGATTCTTCCTCAACTTCCCACAAACTCAAATCTAGGATGACCAATCGGATTGAATTGGATCACCCTGTTACCACGATCAAAGATAGTCTTTTGTTTTCCCAACTAATCCATCTAAATTATAACGTTATAATCATGCATGGTTAAAACTACCAAGTCTATCGGTTCTTCTCTACCACCAATGACTATCTTACATCCCGAACACCCTAATGTAACCAGTACTTTATCCTTTAAGGGTGTAGTTACATGCAATATTACTTCTAGTAGTTTTGACTCATCCCGACTAACTCCACAAATTGCTTAGACACAAAAGAATGTGATGCTCCAGGGTGAAATAAAATATAAGCAGCATGATCACATAAGGAGACCGTACCTGTGATCACGCTAGGCGCATTCTTTGCTTCATTGTACGCTATTGCATAAACTCTCCCCCGAGCTGGCGGTCTGTTTCGATTATTCTATGGAGCGGCTTCGACTTGAGGTCTTGCTTGGGGTCGTTGGGGTTGAAATCGAGGTCTTGTGGCTTGCTACGGGCAATTTCTTAGCTGGTGGTCAAACTTGCCACATTTGAAGCACACTCCTATTACGTTCGGGTAAGGCCCATTTCCGTGTTTCTTTCCACAAAGTCGGCGGTTCCGGTTGATTTGGTACACCAGTTTCCCATTACTTCTTCTAACTAGAGGGACGAAATGCTGATTTCCCATCATAGGCCTTTTGCCAAATTGGCGATTGTCCCTAACTGGCATAAACCGTGATCCGGAAGCGGCAGCCCTCTCTTTCATATCTCGTTCCACTACTCGACTCGTTCATAAAGTTCATCGTAGTCCCTCGGGTTCAACAAGATCAACCGACTACGAAGCTCCGTCTTTAATCCATCCCGGAATCTTCTCGCTTTATCTAAAGGATTCCCCACCGTCCTTGGTGCATACTTTGTGAGTCTCGAAAATTCTACTTCATATTGATCAATTGTCATCTAATTCTGACGGAGCTGTTGAAATTCTAGCATCTTCTGCTCTTGAGCGATTTTAGAGAAATACTTCCCATTGAAGACTTCTGCGAAAATGGTCCAGTTCGAAACAGTACCTTCAGGGAAAACTCTTCCCTTGGTGGCCTTCTACCAATCACTACATGTATCCTGAAGTTGATACATTGCCTGGGTCACTTTCTCCCCTTCCGTGCACCCCGGAACCTTAAACGCTTTCTTCAAGTCCTCTATCCAACGAAGAGCAACCTCTGGATCTCCTTTTCCATTAAATCTAGCTGGTTTTAACTTCAAAAACTGTTCCACTAATCGGTGCATCTGTCTATTTCCATTGTCATTCCCTTAATTCACATTTATTCCATGAGCAGCAATAGCATCGGCGGCCGCCGCCTCGGCGGCTTGGGCAATAGCGGCGGCTCGTTCTCGAGTCTGCCTACCCATCAAGTTTCCAATTTCCTCTAGAGCTTAAAGGACTCCATCCACTCGTGGGTTCTCTCTAACTGATGTTCTTGAACTAGATGCTACCCCGGAACCTCTACCTCGGTTGTTCATTTTCGATAATTTTCACAACACTTGAGTCACCGTAATTCCACAAAGGAATTAGAGACCTAAGCCATCTACTCAAGTCTAGCGGTTCCACACTGCTTAAGTTAATTTAAGTAACTATGATTAATCTAATTTAACTGTGGTTAAATAGGGTAATAGATATTAAATTAAAGTAACTACGGTTACTACAATCTAACTAGGGTTAATTTAACCTAACCAGGATCGCTAATCTAACCCGACCTATATTAATTAATCTAACCAGCGATTAACAATATTTAATCTAAATCTTAAACATAATTAATGCCTTAATAAGAGTTTAGGGGTTAACTCACAAACCCCGACGGTCGATGTCCGGTTGGGCGCGGCAACGGTGAGGATCGAGACCCACGGAACGACGTTGGCACGAATCGGATTCAAGCTTGATGATAACAAGCGGCGTGATATGGGTCGGCGGCTCACGGCAACGGCACGGTTAGTTCGGGTTGGGTCTTTGGGTAAAGTGTTACGGTAGCTAGGCGAGCGGCTGGACATGGCGCTGGGACCCGGAAAAAGGCGGTTTGAGCTGGCTAGAGAGGGTGGTAGTTGAGGTGGGATGGAGCTGCGGCGGCGGAGCTCAGGTTTAGGGTTGGGGCTGGCACGGCCGATGAGGGCCGAGAGGACGAAGTGGTAGCGGTGGCTCAGCGATGGTTCATGGCTACAACGGTCTCGGGTGAAGGCGGTAGCGGCTGGTAGTGAACGGAGCAGAGGAAGGAGAGATTAAGGAGGGTCGTGCGGGTGGAGGCCGGCTCAAACCGGGGCGAGTCATGGGCTCGTAAGCTTGGGTCACACGCGGCCGGTGGGTTTCAGTTGCTCCGCTGGGCGGCGAGGAAAGTAGACGGTTGGTTGGGGGTGGAGGCTGGGCATGGCGTCGGGGCAGAGTATTGCGAGAGCAGCCCGCGTTGGTGAGCGGGCAAGTGGCACGACGGGTCACGGCAGAAGGGTGGAGACAAAGGTGGTCGGGTGGTGGTGCAGGTGGTGGCTGTAGTTGGGTGGAGGGGCCAAGAAGCGGAAGGAAAAAAAAAAGAAAAAGGAAGAAGGAAGAAGAAAAACAAGAGGGGGAAAAGTCATTGCGGGCGAGAGAGAGAGAGCACGTGGGAGGAGGGGCGGATGAGACGATGTAGATACAGGGGGCGTCATTTCAAATAAAAAATAAATGCTTTTGTTTTATACAAATAAAGTCTAGGTTAAAACTTTTTCCACATGCGGGTTCTTGTTCATCGGTTTCTCTTAAGCCTCTGCCCGACTACTCTTGTTCACAATTTCGGTCTCCGGTGTTTCCCGGTGATTCGGCAATCGGCTTCGGCTGATTTTTGGTGTCGTAGGTCACCCTATCATCCTCTCCCTTCTAACCATTAGAATCTTTAGTTGGATCGAAGCTGTAGCCTCTATGTCGGATCTACGGTAGGTTTTTTCATGGTTACCCGTTTGATGATTCGGGAGGATTTTCTCCCGACTAAGCCTTCTGTTGCGGCAAAGGCTAAGATCTCGTTGGTTCTTGTATCCTCCGACCAAGGTGAGGGTGATCGGTTGGTGTCTGTCAAAGGTGCTATGCACCAACCCGCAATTTCTGTTCTTCTAGAAGGAAAGTCTGCAGGCATTCATGATACTGCTGCGACTCGTCTTGAGTCAAGCCAAGGTCCACAAGTCTCGCGTGCAAGTAGGTGTGGACAGTCCCATGGTAGAAATCCCCCGATGCCCAAGCGCACTGTGAGTGACAATCCGATATTTGCAGATGGTGTGGTGCACCCATCCGAGAAAAGTAAATCTACAAAAGTTGCAGATGCTGTTGGAAAACCAGCTGAATTGAGTCGAGCCTCCCAAGATCCGTAAACTAGTGAGCATGGGCGAAGCCGAAGTAGGAGCTCCCTCAAGGCTCCACAGCCATCCAACCATGCCCCCAAGGAAGCAAATCGGCACCCAAGTCGTTCCTGGGCAGCCGTTGCTAAGTCTGCCGTGAAAGGGTACGACCTCACTTTTATCCCTTCGTCCGTTATTGGTACTAAAGGGGTAACGCATATTTCGGATGAGATTCTAGAAGCTACTAACCCAAAATGGTTGGAGTACCTTGTTGGGTATTATGTTGGGAAGAAGCTTCCTTTCAAGCTTATTGAAGCGTACATCAAAAATGTATGGGGTCCTCATCCGTCGGAAGTCATGGCTAATGTTGATGGGTTCTATTTATTTCACATTCCGAACATGGAATTTTGGCATAAGGTGTTGGAGGGGGCCCCCTGGCGGTTGCCAGAGTGCTACTAATCTTGCAACGGTGGTTTCCATCGATGAAACTTAAGAAAGATAGTCATGAATCCATCCCAGTGTAAGTGAGGTTGAGGAACATCTCATATTTTGTGTGGTCTGTATCGGGAATTAGCACTATGGCAAGTTGTATTGGTAAACCACTTTATGTGGATCACCAAACGGAGCAAGTGAAGATGATATCCTCTGCTCGGGTATGTGTAGAGATCAATGGAAAGCAGCTTCGGTGCAAATCGGTTGATGCGATCGTTAATGGTGAAGCTCACTCCGTGAAAGTAGAATATGAGTGAAAGCCTAACCCATGCCCATCTTGTGGCACCTTCGGGCATAAGAGCGTTATTGGCATCAACTCTATTATGCCATTGTCTACCCCATTAGACACTATGAGAACTCAAGTCGCTCGGTCCCTTGATGGATGGGAGGAAGTTGGGAAAAAACAGGGGCGTCAACACACCAAACTAGGGTCCAGAGGAAATGAAGTGGTTGCTGGCTCAAAACAATGCGTGGAGACGCCCACAATTCCTATGGTACTAGACCAGGCAGCTCAATCATCCTCGATTAAGCCTGGCGAATCGAGGAATGTTGCCAATGTGCCTGTCATAACCGAGAAGGTAGCGGAGTCTACCGAGAATGTAGGGGCCCTAACAATCTCCTCTGCTCTAGCCCCTATAAATCGTAAGACTAGGGTAGCACCTCGGGATGTCTCAACGACCTCATCTGACTTAGAGGATGTTCTTGATGATGAGGTCAGTAATGTGGGTAGCGATGATGAGGATCATGCCCCCCCAACCACCACAAGCACTCATAAGCAAGTGGAAATTCCTCATGGGCTGAAGAGATCTGCGGGAATGTAAATAATGATTTGCCCGGCTCCACCGATAGCCGCACACCAGGATATCATCTCGGATAGCGATCCTAGCATTGGGAAGAAAGCTAAGCCATCGCCAAGAAGAAAAGCGGGGTAGCTCTCGAAAGTGGAAACTCTGATCCCTCTTTATACATATGTATATAGGTGTTTGGAATATTAGGGGTCTTGTTGACCCCCTTAAACGAGCTGAAATTCGGAATCTAGTTAGGTCTAAGGATCTACGTTACATTGGCATCCTAGAGACCAAGGTACCGGTTACCTTATTTCCTATCATTACGGCTACTCTCTTGCCGGGTTGGGAGTGGTGTGCAAACTATGATTATTCTCATCGAGGGAGAATATGGGTTGGATGGAACCCGGTGCATGCAAATTTTATCTTGTCGTTCTCCTCTTCACATGCTATACATGGACGCCTAACGCTTTTGGCTATTGATAAGAGCTACTACCTGTCGATTATATATGCAGAGCATACCTTTGTACTAAGGCGGTCTCTACGGATAGATTTGGTCCAGAATAGTGGGATTCCGGTGGATTCACCCTGGCTTGTTACTGGGAACTTCAACACCATTCGGGAACCCTACGGATAGATTGGAGAGTTCGGACAACTAGATCTCGTCTTCGATAAATTCAGGCAAGTGCCTTGCCCAAGCGGGCCTGGAGAATCTTAGATATGTCGGGCACAGATTCACGTGGGCTACCTCCTCGGGGGATAATCGAAAGCAGAGGAAGATTGATAGAGTCCTTGCGAATTCTCGGTGGAGCAATGAGTTCTCTTACTACGAGGCAACCTTTTTGGCTCCCGAAGTATCAGACCATACTCCAATGGTTATAAAGATTTTGATTCCGACAAGATCTAGAAGACCATTTAAGTTCTTCAACTTTTGGATGACTCACTCATCATTCTTGATACTTGGTGGCTCGATTTGGGACACAACAATTGACGGCACGCTTATGTTCTCCCTTTGTTAGAAGTTGAAGGCGCTTAAGGGACGACTCAAACAGCTCAACAAGGAATCCTTCTCGGACATTTCGGCTCGACTTCTCAAGCTAGGAATGCCTTGACGGCTGTCCAGGATGCCTTGGTGTTGGATCCTCACAACCAATATCCGGGCGATCGGGAGAGAGACCATCTATGTGGCTTTTCCGAGCTCTGTCTTCAAGAGGAGTCGTTTTATAAACAAAAGTCTTAGGTGCAGTGGCTCAAGGAGGGGGACCTCAACACTAAATACTTTCACCTCTCGATTAACAAGAGGAACCTTCGGAGAAGAATACTCTCTGTAGCAGATGGCTCCGGTACTCTCGTGATTGATCGGACTCTAGTGCAGCAGCATATTATTTCCTACTTCGAAGGCTTGCTGTCACATACGGCTCCTCCGGCTAGGCCTACGGTGCAAGAGCACTAATTGGTTATGGAGCGATTCCTCAATGATGACCGGGTAACATTCCTTTCTCGTCCCGTGTCTGATTTAGAGATTCGTAATACTATGTTTTCACTTGCCTCGGCAAGGCTCCTGGATCGAGATGGTTTTAATGCTAAGTTCTTTAAAAGTACATGGGATATTGTGGGTTCATCGGTGATAATGGTGATAAAGGATTTCTTTGTGTCGGGAAGGCTACTTCGTGAGATTAATACTACGATCTTAGCACTTGTACCAAAGGTTCCTAATGCTTTGGCTATGAATGATTATAGACCCATTGCATGTTGTAATACCATTTATAAATGTATCACGAAGATTTTAGCTAATCGGTTGGCCAGTATTTTGCCTACCCTCATTAGCCTCCCACATAATGCATTCGTGAAAGGTTGTCGTATCGGTGACAATATACTATTAGCCCGGGAACTTTTTTGTGATTTTCATCATGAGCCCTACCTACCCAAATGCGCTGTCAAAGTTGATTTCCAAAAGGTGTATGATATAGTGGATTGGGATTTCGTGGAGCTAACCTTCAGAGCTTTTGGCTTTCCCGGGGAGTTTATAAGACTCATTATAGTATGCATTCGCACTCCTAAGTTTTATATCTCTATTAATGGGGAATTGCATGGCTTTTTCTGTAGTGGGAGAGGTGTTCGGCAAGGTGATCCTATGTCACCGTATATATTCATATTGATTATGGAGGTATTCACGGGCATCTTAAATATGCAAACCCGACGATCGGAGTTCAAATTCTTCCGGCATTGTAAGGCTACTTGGCTCTCACACCTTTTCTTTGCCGATGACGTACTTCTTTTTGCAGAAGCAAATGTAGCTTCTATCATGCTTTTGAAAGCCAAAATTGATAGATTCTTTACTTGGTCGGTCTTGAAACCGAACATGAACAAGAGCGAGACTTTCTTCTCGGGGGGGGGTGGGCCACCGACGGTTGGAATCGGATTATGGATATCCTTGGCTTTCATGAAGGCACCTTGCCCTTCCGGTACTTGGGGGTGCCTGTCATTGCATCAAGACTTGGCAAAGCGGATTGTAATGTCTTGGTGAACTCAATCTCGGCTCGAGCACGGTCTTGGATGCAACGTTGTCTCTCTTTTGCTGGACGGCTGCAAGTTATAAGGTCAGTCCTTCATGCTATCCACGTATATTGGGCAAGTGCTTTCATCTTACCTAGATCGATCCTAGACCGCATCGAGCGGATCCTTAGGCAATTCCTATGGAAAGGCTCGAGACTTAGAAGTGGTGGGGTGAAAGTTTCTTGGGATGATGTTTGTCTCCCAAAAAAGGAAGGGGGCCTTGGCATTCGCAGGTTGTGGGATTGCAATAAGGCTGCCATGCTCAAGCATATTTGGATCCTATTTATCGACAAGGAGTCCCTATGGTCCAAATGGATTCATTCAACCTTTTTGAAGAATAGGAATTTCTAGATAACCAACCAGCCAACTTTTTGTTCATGGGTGTAGAAGAAGATTTTCCACCTTCGTGCGGAATTCCACCAATCCTTTAAATGGTGGGTTGGTAATGGTCGCGATGTATCCTTGTAGTTTGACTCGTGGCACCCTAGAGGACCACTCAGTAAAATCTTCCTAGATATTGACATCTATCGATCGGGCATGTCCCGACTAGCTACAGTGGCAGACTCATGTCTTATTTTGGCCATCTCTCCCTCTTATGTCTCGGCTACTATTATAGCTTTGTCGGAGCCTCTCCCCTCACTTACTCGGAGCAATGATCGCTTTACTTGGATCGGTCATCCCTCGGGAGTTTTTTCCGTTGCATCGGCTTGGGAGAACATACGCCCTAGAGGGCAAACCGTGCCTTGGCAATCCTTTATCCGGGACCGTGCCCTTGCGCTTCGTCATGCTTTTCATCTATGGCTGATCACACGGAATAGGCTGCCAACCCAAGTACTACTACTAAACTATGGCAGAATTGTAGATGCTACCCGTACGTTTTGTTCATGTATACCGGACTCGATCGACCATCTTTTCTTTGGTTGCCGCTCCACCGGAAGTCTTGCGCTGTTTTGGGCAGCGAAGTGTAATCTTGCATGGTATAATGGGTCATGGCGGGATAACTTAGAATGGGCCATGAAGCACATTTCTGGCCGGAGCTTTCACCAGAGTATTGGCCGCTTCGCCTTTGGAGCCTTGTACCACATCATATGGAAAGAAAGGAATCACATCCTTTTTCGGAATCAAACTCTATTTTTGCCAGCTATCAAGAAACACCTCGAGAAGGTGGTTAGAGATAAGGCACTCACATATGAACATGTTGAAGATACCTCTCAAAATCGAAGGATGCAAGCTAGTTGGGGCATCAATCCATCTATTTTTTTTATTGGAGGTTCGTCCTAGGTTGCCTTTTATTTTGGCCGACTGTTTAGCCTTTCTTTTTTGCTGCTCTAGGGTGTCCACCCTTGCTTTTGAACCCACGACACCCTTGCACCCCTAGTGACATTGTCTAGTGTCACCACGAATGCAAGCTCCCTTGTTGGTGTTGGGTTTCGCCTTTGTAAAGCTGGGTTTGGTTAAAGTTAATACAACACTTACATTTACCAAAAAAATAAAAATAAAAATAAAGTGTAGGGGCATTTGATAATTTAACAAAATAGGTATCGGTAGTCATTTGTCTCAACCGACTAAGGGCAAATTTGAGATTTTCACGATTAGGATTTGGTATTACAAGTCGACCTTTGACTATTCTCGCTTGACTTTTTTCTTACCGACGTCTCCGAACAACCAATCATCGTCTCTTAATTTCTCAAAATCCAAATTTATTTTCCACACTGGAATTTATCATTTTTCTTATAGATGTTAAAAATTTCGGGATGTCACATTTGGTGTCCCCAGCACCATCATTGTATAGAGATAACAGCATCACAAATAAGTTGAAAGAATACAAATAACGCCTTGTGAAATTGAGATCTATTCTAGATCGGGATAGAAGAGCACTCAAACCGGGCAAGAGAAGCTGTAAAATAGATACAAGTTGAACAAAATCACCACAGATAAAGCCACCATTAAAACCAAGAGAGAAGAGTTTTGTAAATTAGTAGAATGCACGACTTTCGGGAGCGAGCACCTAGAACCAAAGCAAGTTAACAAAACTGAAGAGAGCAAATTCTTCCAACACCCTCACGTTTTGATCTTTCGAACTCACCGAGACAAAACTCTACACTGTCACGAAGGAATTCGATAGTGTGCTCCACTAAATCAATCAAAAGATTTGAAAAATTATTGAGGATGAAGAGAGAGAGAGAGAGAGAGAGAGAGAGAGAGGGAAGAATCACTCCCTTCCCCTTAGAAGCAGAGCTTCATAATGGATGGTGGCTGGGTTGGAAAAAAAGAGAATCTTTAGGAAATCATAACTCCTAATTGGGGCTAAAAGTGAGGGAATTTGATTTCAGCTTAGAATTTCAAAATTAGTTTCAATTTTGAATGCATTACGACCTTTAGATCAAATGTTGTGAAGGAAGCTATCCTAAAAACTTACCAGAAATGAATGAATTTTGATTTTTGTTGATCAAAAAGTTGATTTCTGATTAATTTTGTAAAATTGATGAGACATAAGTCTTGTTGACACCTAAATTTTGGCTAAAATATTTAGAAAAAATTGCACCAAAAAATAGAGATTAACCGTAGTCCCTAGCAAAAACGTTCAATATAATATGCATCTAAATTAAATAATTTTAATATGCATTTACATCTGCATTTAATTAGATCGGTGGCATAATCAAACCTGAAATTGATAAATGGACTAGGCTAGAGCTTAATGAAAATTTGTCTAAGACAAGAGGGATTGAGTTTGGCCGAAAATTACAAGGCCTTACAGCTTATTTCAACCATAATTCAGCCTGCTAAATATCATTAATTAAAAGGCCTTTAATTAAAGCTTAATTAATTGAAAAAAGGCCTAATTAAACTCGGAAAAGAGCAGACGAGCTCACAAGCCGGCCAAGCCCACTCAATGGGCTAGTTGGCCACTTAAGGACTAAATTAAAAAGAAATACTTGCCCAGGGACCAAATTACAAATATCTAAAACTAGTTTGCAAATAACCAAAAATAGCGTGAAACCCTAAAAAAAACGCTATTTAAGCGCCCTTAAGTCTCAAAATTATGGGGGTGAACACTCTAAATTCATAAGGACATGAGAGAGAGAGAGAGAGAGAGAGAGAGAGAGAGAGAGAGAGAGAGAGAGAGAGAGAGAGAGAGAGAGAGAGTACTCCATGGAGACACTTCAATAGTCGAGATTCCCATCAACGCCGCCATTCCCGTCATGCAACCACCAAGCCATTGTCTCAATAGCTGCCATCCTTGAAGCTCCAAAGACCCTCGATAACTATTGTAGATGCCTACGGACCGCTCCCTATTGACTTGCCAAAAAGTAGGGCATTCGACTTTATTTTCGTACAACCTCCCCCTAACGAATTGTGGCTCCCACCAATGCTTCTGATAACCCCAGCAAGCCTCCCTGGTAAATCCCAGTCTTTGCCTTGCCATTTGCATGGCCGCTGCTCATCGGGGGATAAAGATCGGCATTAAGGCAATCGCGCCCTCCAAGTGCTCGATGGACTGCCAAGAAGAACCACCGTCGCCATCGCTATCACCCCCGCCATCATCGCCGATCTTCGGCCGCGAGTCCGCCGTGACCTTCGGCTGCTGCTGCTAATCCGGGAGTCCCTTTACCATTGTCCCTAAGGAGGCGAGGCACCAAGAGCACCCCTTAAGAGCCCCGACGCCTTTGCCGTTCCGTTTTGTGGCCCCTATACTGCTAATGTTGCTTCTATCGGAGCTCTCTATTGTCACCGGTAAGCCACCACCGTGTGTCGAACCCATTCCGCAAAGGTTAGCTGCGAAATTGCCGCATTTGAGCCCTCGCCAGATCCGCCCGTTGTTACCGCTATATGTCGAGGAGTCCCCGTTGGTCGAGCTGCCCTAATCCGCAAGTCTTGAAGTTCAAATTTGGCTAGTCAATAAGCAATACTTGTTGCCTAATTTAAATATATGCATATCTAATCATATTTTTTGCAAATTTTTACTAGATATAGCAATACTATATAATCAGATAATTACTAATTTAAACCATAAGATGTCAAGTTATATTTTTCCTCATTATCTAGATTTTATTAGATTGTGGATAAATTAGAAATTTTAATTCAAGAGACGTCGGATTATCTTTCTCGATTATCACAATCTTTAATTCACATATTTGAATTAATATTGTGCGGATTCTTGTTTAATTTAAATCGTTGGCAGATGTGATTGTATGTTTTAAAATTCTATAGAATTTAATCATGTTGATTAGATTGCATTTTAGAATAATTTGCATCTTAAATAAGATAATTGCATGTTTAGGATAATGATTGCATTTTTAGAATAAATTTGCATGTTTAGGTTACTTTAGCATATTTAAGTCGGGATAAGTACAGTACAAGTGTCATAACTTTTGTACCGTGTTCACTTGAGTGCCATAACTTTCAAAACATTCACTTGAGTGCCATCACTTTCAAAAATCTTTCGATTTAGGATTGGGTGATTTTGATGTTAAACTGAGCTAGATGTGAAAATGCTCAACCCCGATGGCAATAGGATACGTCCCAGACACGCCGGACCACACGCCCGGCCATGTCACTTGGCACATTCGGCCGTGCCTGGTGGCATGCCGGCCATGCCTTCGTCATGGCTTGGTTGGGAATCGGCCATGATTGGAAGTCAAGGAACTCGATCCGATCCTCAATACGAATAACCGCACAACATTTTTCCATCCAATGACAAGTGGCACCTAGATTTTTCTACGCTTCACTAACACGAGCTTCGAAAAAGATTATACCAATGATTACAGAATCTTTAAAAAGTCAAAACAGAATCCTCTGTAATGATTACAAAATCTTTGAATAGTTAAAAAGAAATCTTCTATAATGATTACCAAATCTTTAAAAAGTCAAAATAAAATCTTCTATAATGATTGTTAAATCTTCCATAATCTTTGACCAGTCAAACACGATTTTGTAAAAAGACTACGGAATCTTCAACTAATCATTACCCTATCCTTAAAATGACCAAATTGCTATTAGTGATAGTTTTGAACTAACCTAGTACTTCTGAAGAAGGATCAATTAGAAAATTAGTCCTATCACTCACAAGCTTGACTACAAATTGACTATAATTGTTGACAACCATTTGAGCCGACCCTTGAGTATAAATGGCACCAAAAACACCAACCCTTATGCTAATAGCCTCATTTCAATTATAATTAATCAAGATCATTAGAAAACCCTAATTGACATTAGAAAATAAGAATGGAATAATTAGGGATCATCAAGAGAGGGACCTTTACCAAAAAAAAAAATCAAGAGAGGGACACTTCATATAGGCGTGTAGCACAAGAGGAGAGTCTCACATTTTCAATTAGACAAATGTCCACACCTAGGAATATAGCTCCATTAGAATAGATAGTGGATTAGTTAATAGAAAGCCACATGAACCAATGATAAATTGCCTCATCAACTATTAGATGTTGTGGCAATTTAATAACAACAAGATGAAGATAAGTGGAAACTACAATTAGAAAATGAATTAGAAAATGAAAGTATAAATAAGCTAAGGATCTTCTTGACCCCACCTATTCTACACTCCACTTCCCCTCTCCATTCTCCCTCTCGACACAACTCCTTGTTGCCACCACCATAACCGGTCGCCCATACCACACATGCACCGCCGCCCATTTCTGGCCACCACACGCGACCACCGACCCTTGCCTTTTTTAATAGTTCTTGCCAACAAGATAAGTAAGTGAATTTCTAAACTTTTGTTAGGGTGAAAGCTAGTGTCAACTTATGTGTTTGCATGAGAAAGTTGTAGCTCGCATACTCTTTTTATGCTTTGCCGCTCATGGCAGTAAGCCTATAGTATATGACATGATATGCCTCATTCATGGGCAAGCGAATGCAGCTCGACCAAGAGATTTGGTATGAGACTAATCAAATGGAATGACGGAAGCCTTTACTTGAGTCATGGTTGAGTTACCCCACGGGATGCCTCGAAAATGTGCATGCCGAGATGCCTCGTCAAGAAGGGATGAGTGGGCTCGTGAAAAGCATGGGACGAATATGAAATGATGAGAATTGTATGCTTGCTTACAATTGCATAAATAGCCGAATGGATGAGGAAGTTCTCTTGCCAATTTATTTTTCAATTGCATGTCTCATAAGTATAATATTAGCTAACTTCCTAACATAGGTTTAGATGTTTGCTTACTAAAAAGTTGTTCTCATCCTTTTAATTTTTCAGACTTGTAGGTATGCCCGCTATCCCACTTCCTCGTTTTGGCCTTGTTATATCCATTGAAGTTACACACGTGGATGTCGTAACATAGCGACACTACTTTCCGCTGCTATCTCACAACCTTATATGTGGAGGAGGGATTAGACCATTGGGTACCTCATCGATACGTGGTGTGGTACTTGGTACTTGGTGAAGATCTCATAGGTCGGATATGAGAATTTGATGGACCACCGAGCTTCAACGGTGGTAGATGGCCGTATAACATGTAAGGCGATAACGGAGGAATGCAAGTTTTTGATGAAGAACGAGGGGCAATTTTTGGTTGGCAACTTCTCGAATATCCACGCCACTAGAGGAGATAGCCCTAGCCTTACCCCTAAACCAATGTCATATGTAAATAGAGGCATATATTAGATTAGTAGTGTAAACGAGATGAATAATACGTTCATAAAATAGTATGCTTTGTTATGTATATTTGCTGTGTGTTTCCTTTTTGTTACGGTCATTTAATCGATGAGAATTTAAAAGTTTTGTTTCGCATGAATTAATTCATTAAATATATAATAACATACGGGACGAGTTGAGGTTGACATGCCTAGGATGTCATGGAACCTCACCCTCTGACACCTAGGCCTCGCGGCAATAACTAATTCCGGCTCCGGCTCCAAATGACTATAAGTTAAATGCACATGAAGAATGTTACGTCGTGAGTGTGGTGTTGGGATCGGATTGGGGGTGTCACACCACCAGCACACATATGAAGCCTACATGCTAATCCTCAAGTGCAAATTTTTTTTGCTGAGTTATTACCCAAATGACCAATTGTCTTATTGCCCTAGAGAAGTAAATTCCGTCGTCGACTAGGTAGCTAAAAGGCCTACATGATAATGATTTTGGTTCTCTGATTTTGTTTCCTAGAACAAAAAAGAATGAGAATCATGTTTGGTAACGTAATTGATTCTGATTCTGATTCTATTCCCAGGAACAGTTTTGGAGCAAAAATAAGAACAAAAAAAAGTTTGTTCTTGAGAAAAAATCACTTTTGAAAATCACAAAATAGAACACATTTCTCACTTTTCTCTTTAAGTTCTTTTATCACTTTTCACTCGACCTAAAACATAACGAGGTCTCATTTTCAAAGAAAAATATATAAAATAAAAAAAAAATTGAAAAATTTTCTAAAAAATCAAAAAATTTTCAAAAAATCCCTAAAAATAGAAAAAGCTTAGATTAGGATAGTTTGGCCTTATTTTCATAAACTTGAGCCTAGATTCCCTAGATTTCATAGATTTTATTCTTTTTTGGGAAAATCATAAATACCTTTGAAATTAAACTCAAACCACATTTCTTTATGCCCTTAAGGCTTCATTAGGGTTTTATGATACTATTTATCAATGGCATAATTCCTTGATTGTGTGCTTGATTTCATTAGTTGTGATTTACCTAGGTTTAAGTGCTTTAGACTTACTCTAGTTTTAGAAAATTTGGAAAAAGACAAAAACAACCCGCATGAGCACTTAGCATTGGCTTACCTCATAGGTTTAAAAATGAATTAAAAATTTGCATGAAACACATTTAGAAAACAATTAACTTCGCTGTCGAAAGAGCGTTGGTGGAAACACCAACATAACCAAGTCCATGGACCTAGATTTCTCGGGTTGCGTAAAATCGAACTATTTCTCTCGCCCGTACGATAAGGCACTCAATCTACCTTCCTCAAAGATTGGTGGGGGCTCTATTTACATGTACACATTCCCATGCCATCAATCACACTAAAACTCATCTCGTGAATAGAATCAGAAAAAATAATTTTAATCGGAATCATTTTTTAGAATCAGAATTATTATCATGCAGGCCCTAAGAACCATAAGAAAAACACCTCATTTTTAAACTGGGTTTCTTCCCCTCCCCTTGCTTTTTGGGAGCTATTATGTACTGATGCCCATCCCCTAGGCTTTCCTTCTTGAGTTATTTCAATGAAAAGTTCTTGTCCTGGCCAAAAGAAAAAAAAAATTAAAGAAAAAAAAGAAGTCGTGCTTCTACACCTGAGAAAACGGGCTCGTTAACCCATAACGGCGTCGAACAACTGCTCCGGCAGATTTTTTTGAATCTTAAATTGGAAGGGCCATAGTATTAAATGGGCACCGTGAGATGCTAACTCGTCCCAAGTGTAAGCGAACCCGTGGATCTAAACCAATTGGCGGCGACTTTAGTCCGCTGTTCAATTTTATGACCATATTCGCATCTCGTAAATTATCCGAACCTAGGATTTCAAGAAGATCCTAGAAACCGAACGGCTACTAGCTGGTGACCACCGATTTGCATAATTCGAGATGCAGCACTAATAATTTCACCAAGAAATAATGCAATAGGATTCTAGACAAGAGAAATGCGAAAGGAATGAGGATTTCCAACCCTTTTTTTTTCAAACGTTCTGACTTGTTGAATGCATATTAAATCTACTTTAAAACACAAACCCAGGCCCTGTAATTTTATTTTTCTTTGAAATGAAATCAGTAATCCATGTGCCATTACTCGATATCATAAATCCTCATGTACCTATATCTAGTTCGAGCAGGTATATGAACTTTCGGGCTTTTTTCTAAATTATACGAATTTTTTTTACCAAAATAGGTTTAAAAAACATATATTTACTATTTTGGGGTCTGCTCGGCGGTCATAGTATCGATCGGGTCCCGCTCGGCATTTAAAACGCCGAGTAAGGGCTCGCTCGGCTCGCTCGGCACTCAAGCTGCCGAGCAAGAAAAGGCCAAGTAAAGGCAGCAGAGCTGTCCGCTACTCTGTTGCCTTTGGGGGGGGGGGTGTGCTACCCATTTCAAGGCATACCGGCGCCTTTAATTAGACATTGGTATGGGCGCTTGCAAAGGCGCTGCAGCACCTTCACGAGCATTACTGAGCCTTCGGCTCTGTGCTCAAAAGCCCTCCTCTCTGCGAAAACTCTCATCTCCGTAGAAGCTCTCCTCTCCGCTTAGAAGCTCTTCAAAAGTAAAAGCTCTCCCTCTTCCGGCACTCTCAAAGCCCTCCCTCTTCTCGCATGCTCAAAGCCCTATCTGCTCTTGCACTCTCCTTCACATAGCTCACGAAGTTTTTCTTAGATAATTCTCCCTCATCTCGCCTCAAAATGCCCTCTCTCTCGGATGTCCTTTCATCATTATCGTTCAGTTTTTCTCGCTCTTCTTGTTCATCGGCCTCATTTGTTCATTGAAGGAGATCCCCCTCCCCTCGGATGTCTTTATTGATGTTATTATAGGTTGTTAGTGTTTTTTTTTTATTGCTAATATTTTTATCATGTTTAAATTAAATTGGGACTTTTCTATTTTGCAAAAGTTGAGACAAAAGCAAAACCGGCCTCTTTCCTCGGTGCTTTATCTTGATAGTTTGAACTCTTCATTCGGTGCGTGCTTACCCTCAATAGTTTGAGATAAATTTCGTTATAGTTATTTTTTGCAATTTCCTAAGTATTGTTTCATTTATTTGATTATTACTTGTACCCTCAACAATTATAATGTTTACGAATTTACATAAATAAAAAAAATTACCCTAATCTCGTAAAAATAAATTTTTTACAACTCATTTTTGCCACTATGTCCATATTCATTTTGACGATTTTCAAAATATGAAAAAGAAATTTAGGAGTGTAAAATGAATTTTTGAAAAAAAAAAAAAAGGTGATCAGATGGCCCGAGAAGTGGGGGCGGGCTTTGACCCGGTCTGAAAAATATGTTTTTAATAATTTCAAAATTTGAATATTAGAAAATTAGAAAATTGAAAATTGATTAAAAATATGGAAAAATCATAGAAACTTTCAAAAAAATGAAGCAAAAATATTAAAAAATTCGAAAAAATAGGAAATGACCACAATCAACTGGTCATAAACTATTTTGGGTATTTTGGCCAGCCACTTAAAAAAAAATGACGATTTTGTCCTTTTGGCAAATTGTCTCTAAAAAAAATTGTAAAAATCCCAAAAATTAGGAAATGGCTACAATCGATCGGTCATGGACAATTTTGGGTATTTTAGTGGGCGACTTTAAAAAAATGACGATTTTGCCCTTTTGGCAAATTGGCTCTCAAAAAAATTGTAAAAATCTTAAAAATTAGGAAATTGCTACAATCAATCGGTCATAGACGATTTTGGGTATTTTAGTCGACGACTTTAAAAAAAATGACAATTTTTCCCTTCTAGCAAATTGTCTCCCAAAAAAATTGTAAAAAACTCAAGAAATAGGAAATGGCCACAATCGATTGGCCATGGATGATTTTGGGTATTTTGGCCGACGACTTTAAAAAAATGACGATTTTGCCCTTCTAGCAAATTGTCTCTCAACAAAATTGTAAAAAATTCCAAAAAAAAGGAAATGGCCATAATCAACTGGCCATAAAAGATTTAGGATATTTTGGCCGACGGCTTTAAAAAAAATGACAGTTTTGCCCTTCCGGAAAATTGTCTCTCAAGAAAATTGTAAAAATTCCCAAAAAATAGGAAATGGCCACAATCAATCGGCCATGGACAATTTTGGGTATTTTGGCTTACAACTTTAAAAAAATAACGAATTTGTCCTTATGGAAAATTGTCTAACAAAAAACTTGTAAAAATCCCACAAAATAGGAATTGACCACAAGCAAGCGGCCATGGACGATTTTGGATATTTTGGGCAACGACTTTAGAAATGACTAGTTTTTTCCTTTTAGCAAATTATCTCTCAAGAAAATTGTAAAAAATTCCCAAAAAATAGGAAATGACAACAATCAACTGCTCATGGACGATTCAGGGTATTTTTGTCGATGACTTTAAAAAAGTGACGATTTTACCCTTCTGCAAATTGTCTCTTAAAAAAATTGTAAAAAATCCTAAAAAATAGAAAATGGTCACAATCAGCTGGCCATTTGGCGATTTTGAGTATAAAAAAATGACGATTTTGCCCTTTTGGCAAATTGTCTCTCAAGAAAATTGTAAAAAATTTCAAAAAAATAGGAAATGGCTACAATCAACCGGCCATGGACGATTTAGGGTATTTTGGCGGACGAATTTAAAAAAATGACGATTTTTCCCTTATAGCAAACTATCTCCCAAAAAAATTTAAAAAATCCCAAAAAATAGGAAATGGCTTCAAGCAAATGGCCACGGACGATTCAGGGGTATCTTGGCGACGACTTCAAGAAAATGACGATTTTTCCCTTCTGGCAAATTGTCTCCCAAAAAATTTTAAAAAATCCCAAAAAATAGGAAATGACTACGGGCAATTAGCCATGGACGATTTTGGGTATTTTGGCCGACTACTTTTAAAACAAAATGACAATTTTTCCCTTCTGGCAAATTTTCTCTTAGAAAAATTATAAAAAATTCCAAAAAAAAAAAAAAGAAATGCCCACAATCAACTAGCCATGGACAATTCAAGGTATTTTGATCACACATTCTCTAAGCCCTTAGGGCTATAGTAAGACATTTATTTCATTTGATATATTGATAGTGGTAATGTTAATTTGTTAACGTATACGGGGACAATATTTACCAAATTGTAGGTGCGAAATAATTTCTAATTTATTTATTTAGCAGAATGTTGTCTACATCTTTTGCCATTATATACTGGGGAGGTACAATAGTACGAACTGAATATGGAATTGATTACAAAGGTGAACAATCTACCATGTTCGGAACTGTAAACATTTCGACATTTGATGAGTTACGTGTTTCGATTAAAAGCACATTGAATATAATAGGAAACTAGTATATTCAACTAGTTGTGTATAGATATCTAGTTGTAACATGTAATTGTGTTACATATGACATTATGGGACGATGCTATGGGATTTTTATAATTTTATGCAATGGTAGCTAAACACCAAATAAGAAATGATTTAGGCGAGGAACGTTCGAATGTTGGTGAAGATGATGATGGTATGCATAATCGGTATGTGTAGTTCGATGATGATGATGATGATGAAGAAGAAGATGATCCTTGGATGGACACCGATGACTGTGATGAAAAAGATGTCGGATGTGACAATATGGAGGTTTACCACAATAGCCGGTGCAGTAATCCCATTTTACCGTTAGTACATCCACCGCCTTATTTAAAGATCGATTTTGATATGATGCAATACGATATAAGAGCTAAGCCGAGCCGTATGTTATTTGATGTTGGCATGTTGCTTCCATCATGGGACTGCAGTGCAATTAGTGTGAAAGAGTACTCCCTTAGGAGAAATCAAAATTTTCACGGTTGTTTGACAAAGAAAACATCATATGTGATAAAGTGTGGCAATCTGAATGGACTACGTGGTTGGAGGCTCCATACGATTGCTAAATCGGGTGGCATGTTTTGAAAAATAAATAAGTACAATGGGCCACATACATGCAGTTCTTCGCAAATGTCACGGGATCATTGGCACCTTGACCAAAAGTACCACTGCAGCCAGATAGAAGCAATGGTCGTCGCCCAACTAGGTATCAAAATCAAGCGACTGCTGGTGGAGATTCAAGACAAGCTGCACTTCGAACCTACTTACTGTAAAACCCGAAAGGCCAAACAAATGACGATTGCTAGATAATTTGGAGGTTAGGATGAGTCATACCGTAGGTTGAGGACGTGGATGATCGAAATGGAGAGTCGACATCCAGGTTCGCATTTTGTGATCGATGATCACATCAACCTAGATCAGGGCTGCACGGTTTTCAATAGGATGTTTTGAACTTTCAAGTAAACGATTGAAGGCTTTGCAAGTTGTCACCTTGTGATATTTGTTGATGGTACATTTTTGTACGAAAAATACCAAGGAACGCTTCTTTGTGCGGCCTCACTTGATAGCTACAATCATAGTTTCCCGTTGGCATTTATCGTAGTCCATCGGGAAAATGTTGACAATTGGACTTGGCTTATGAATGCATTGCGGAGATATGTCACTAGGAGAGATGATATTTGTGTAATATTAGACAGACATATCGAGATTCAACGAGCAATGGAGACAGCACGGTGGCATCCTCCACATGGCCACTATAGATATTGCATTCGGCATGTTATCAATAACTACAATAAATAATTCAAAATAACTCAAGGCAAAAGACTTGTTGAGATGACAGGTAAATTCTCTAATTTGTAAATTTCAGGAAAATACATGATCAAAAATTTGAGTGCGAAGTATTAATTATTGTTGTAATGTACGACTTACGCAAACCAACGGCAGAAGTTCGATCAAATCGTGAGCCAAATTAGGGGGTTTGATCCAGCTACGGTTGCATGGTACGATCGGATTCCAAGAGAAAATGGACAAAAGCTTATGATGAAGGGAGGAGATATGGATCGGTGACGACAAATTTAGTTGAATCGGTCAATGGGATGTTGAAGGGTTTTTGTGGTCCGCCAATAACAGTCATGGTGGACAAGATATTCTACCGGTTGGTACACTATTTTGATACAAGAAGAAGGATGTATAAGGTGTATAAAGACAATGAGTGAAAATATACGCAATTTGCGGGTGCCACGCTCGAGCACAACAATCAAAAAGCAAATAGGCATACAGTGACATGTTTCAACTCTGATAGCGAGGTTTTCGAAGTGCAAATTGGACGTGGTAGATCTAGGGGTTCAGGGGGCCACAAACACATAGTACGCCTAAACTTGTGAACGTACACATGTGGGAAATTTTAAGGGTTGAAAACCCTATGTTCACACGTAATTGCAGCATGTCAAACATATGGCATTGATTACGGATCGTATATAGATGAATGATATACGTTAAATAAAATCTTTTAGTGCTATCAGTACATATTTCATCCGTTGGGGCATCTTGATTACCAACTTGAACCCGACGAATTGCCATTGGTGCCGGACACGAGTCGTATTCGGAAGAAAGGAAGGTCTCGTACATCACGGATACGGAATAAGATAGACTAGAGAAGGCCAAGCAGTAGCACTTCGCGAAATCATTGCACACACTGTGGAAAATCGGTGCACAACGGGAAAACTTGTGTATACAAATCAGCCCGAAAGTAGATCACAATTATGTTAATTATATAAATTAGTTTGATGAATTTTTTGTAATGTTATAATATCATTATTGAATTGATATTTATGAAGTTCATTTTTTTTTTTCTAAATTTTTACATTACATATATGATTTTTTTGTAATGTTGTAATATCACAATTGTGTAGATATAGCACATAGTACTTACATTCAGTCGGGCTTAGATGATGGTTTATCATTTATCGGGCAAGCCCGACATAGACCTTAGGTTATATGGGATGCTAAGGTAACTGAAAAATTTAGCAGTTGATCGATCCTTTATAACAACATTATCAAAATTGTAACAAATTGTTCAAGTCACATTTTGCGGATACATCCGATTGAAGCCCTTAGATGTCGGCGAGCGATGCTATACATAGGTAAACTTGATCCGCGCATAGTCCCGTATCTACAAGCTTTGGGATTTTACGGCGTTTATATGATGGGATTTGTATAGCTTAATTGGCATTTGATTACTGCATTGGTTGAGCGGTGGAGGCCCGAGACCCCCATCTTCCATATGCCGGAAGGTGAATGTACGATTACGCCGCAGGATATTACGGTGCTTACGGGGCTTCCCAAAGATGTACGTGCGATTCTTGGCCTCACTAATGTGAATTGGGCCACTGTCTGTGATGACCTACTTGATGCTCACCCAGCCCAATTACGTGGCACGCATATAAGTTTAAGCTAATTGAGACAATGCTTTGAAGATCTTCCAGCAGAAGCCGATGACGTCACCATAGTGCAGCATGCTAGGGCATTCATTCTCCGTATGCTAGGAGAATCTATTTTCTCGGACAAATCAAGTGCCCAAGTTAGTTTGCTGTTTCTTCCATTCTTGGCGAACCTCAACATCTCTACGCAATACGGTTGGGGTTCAGCAATACTTGCGTGGTTGTATCGAAAGCTATGCCGTGCAACCGACCCCGAAGCGAAGCAAATGGGTGGTGCCCTATATGTATTGCAGATTTGGGCGTGAGAGCGTTTCATATGTGTCTCCCCATCCCCGACGATTGATATTCCTTTAGTACATGCATCTTTCGGCAATCGATATGTGATCTATTGCATTTTTAGTTCGTGTGTCATTAATTCTTTCCGGTGCGTATAATATATGAAAATTGAATGTTTTTTGTTTATGCGGTTGGAGTCAAGGTCGAAACACAATGGAGGTCCCCACACATATGTTGGTACATCTGCGCTACCAACTTGATAGATTGACATCCGAAGATGTAAGTAATGATAACAACGAGTGAGTTTAATATAATGTTAGCTTTTAAATTAATTTTTCATTTACTTTGATATGTTTTATTACGATAACAGATTACTTGAGAGTCCTACGCTGGCGACACTCTAGAGACTCTTCTGTATCACTGTTCACAGGGACAAGATATTTGGAGGGCTCGTGTCCTACTCATATGTTTCTGGACGGTTGAGTGGCATTATCCAAACCAAGTACTTAGCCGGTTTGGTATGCAGCAGCCAATACCTAATCCTCATGGTGATCACAAAGCATTGCATGATATTGATAATAGGCCACCTGGGAAGGATTGGACAGCTAAGCAAGGACGATGGATTGTTGTGTGGGACAGACGTACCGAATATATAATCCATGTTGATCCCGCAATTGAGGAACTTCACTTTCATTCAGAATATATGGAGTGATTCCGTAGACATACACGGAAGTGGATTTCTATTACGGGAGCTGCAATGGATTCAACAGGTTGTGCAAATACTTTCAATTTAATTCATTAATTATATTTTAGTAACACAAGTTATTAACATTTAATAACTTTTGTTACTTGTGATATCATTACCGGGGTGATGGCGTCGAACAAATCTTACATATAACAAATTCACGTCCATCTCGTCAAGCTTGGGCGGATGTGGGGAGGATAGTTAGGGCAATGTTACACACCCGGAATGAGGATATGCGGCTAACAATGATGCTATTACCCCAATCAGTAACTATAGCAACACCCGTTGGCCCTCACGATGACAACCCACCCGAGCCTGTTCGGCCGACCTAGAGGACTCCTTGAGCTTATGTAGTTGGCGATGTCGTCCCTTACACCTTGGAGTATTATATAACAGATTTCGCTCCCGATTTCGCTCTTGGTTAGGCCGGACGGGTTTCGATGCGGGATTCACCCGGTTTGCCGCCCCATTTCCCAAGGGATCTACTTTTGCATTTCCTAACAATCCACCGCCGCAGACTCCAACTCCTTCTCCCGCTTCGTATGAATCCGATTTCTCTCCTTTTTATCCAGGCTTTCCTACAATAAGATATGTATCGTCTGGACATGGCATATTTTTACGAGATATGTCTTTGTCATCTACACGTCCTCCTCAGCCGGATCCTCGTCCTCGTCGGTACAATACTAGACCTATCGAGCACCGAAAAGAATCTGATTGCGGAACATGAGGTTATGTAGGAAGACAACATCGTCAGTAGATGTAATTGTGGTTAACGATTGTTATCTATTATGAAAATTACATGTTTTTCATATATCTCAGCACTTTTATTTTATGAATATTCTTAATTAATTACATAAATACAAAATTATTTATAAATTAGATATCTTAATTAATTATTGATAATTATTTTATAAAAATAAGTTTCAAAAGAAAAAAATTATAAATAAAATAATTGTTATTAAAAACGTAAAAAAAAGCTATGATTTTTTTTTTTTGAAAAAGGCCGAGCTTCTGCTCGGCGTCGTCTGGGCGGGGCAAGGGGTCTTCTTGGACCCGCTTAATGTGGGTGGCGGTGAGGGGCTCTTGGACCCGCTCAACAACCCAACTGCCGAGTGGGACCCGGTCGGCACTAAAACCACCGAACGGACACTAAACCGGTAAATATGTTTTTTTTAAACCTATTTTGGTATTTTTTTCGCGTAATTTGGAAAAAAGCCCTGAACTTTATGAAAGAATTCCACTGTTTGGCTCATTTGGAAGAAGTGATTCTCTCATATTTATCCTTTGTCTCTCCTCACCAAATCCCTCTCTTTTTCTTGTCTCTCTAGCCTGCCCATGACAACGCTGGTTAACACGCTAAAATCGCTAACTACGGAACCCGTTTGAACCACCAGCAAAAGGCATGACAAGCAGTGGTGTATGTGTGTGCGCGTTTTTGTCTTGTTTTGTTTTTTTTTAAATTTATGAAAACTAGAAACCCGAACAATAAAATAGACCGACTTACATCTACGTCGGCGATGATCCTCACCGAGAAAACATCCACGGCCGGCTGGCCCACAGACGTTTTTTTGTCTTCTTCAATATTTCTATAATTCTATTTGGTTCAATCAAGTCTCGGAATATCCTGAAGCAGGAAAAGAAACTGAGCCCGCATCTGATGTAATCTCTGAATCTGAAAATTCTAACGTGATATGCCTTCCCTTTTGACTTTTTAGGTGATGTGGAGGTGCTAGTCTGCGAATTTTACAAGCATGATCAATCTTCGAAATTTCATAAGAAAGAAAGAAGCTAGTCAGTAAAAGGCCTTGTTCTACTGGTAAAGCGCTGACGTTTTCAATAAGGACTTCGCCCTCTAACCCAGCTTTCAAAGATCCTTTTGTTCTTCATTTTTCTTTTTACTTTTACATGTATCAATTCATGGGTGGAGGGGGGGAGGAGAACAAGCAAGATGGATCAGCAGGTCAGGCAGTGGCTCGTCTCCCTTCACGGTCTGTGTAAGTACAACTGTCAATGGAATTCAAAACTTTGTAGTTTTCTTCTTGGAAGCATTCAATATTTTAAGTAAGAAACTCTGACAATTTTCCTAGAACCCAATGTTTTTAATTTCTCTTTTCCCCCACTAAAATTTTGCCTTTTCTAGATTGGCACCATCCTCACTTTAAATGATGCCCGCTCTCTCCCCTCCTCCCACACCAATAAGCTCATCTCCCCATATTCATCGCCCTCACCAAACCAAGGTCTAGAGAGAGAGAGAGAGAGAGAGAGATTGATTTGGTCAAAAGAAAATGGCCAGAGATCAAGAACAGTCATCATGTAGCCATGCACATGGTTTCGAGGAAGAAGGTGAAGAAGACTACATAGACATGGACGTCAACATGGTGACGAGCACTTCATCTTCCTCAATCAACCCAAACTCATTCTCCTACACCATCACTGCTCCTTCACCTCCACACCAAACCAGAGACTTTGAGTTCCAAATGTTCTCATCTACGGCTTGCCCAGCTGATGAGCTCTTCTACAAGGGCAAGCTCCTCCCTCTCCACCTCCCTCCCAGGCTCCAAATGGTCCAAACCCTCATCCAAGTCCAAGACCCGTCTGAGGAGAAATTCCCCATTTGTCCTTCATCAGCCTCAGCTCCTCCAACAAGAACAAGCACCCCATTCGGCTCCTGCAACATCTCCCCTGCCGAGTCTTGCAGGGTCAGCTGTGAGCTGAACCCGTCAGATGTTGATGATAGCTTCTTCTTTGAGTGGTCCAATGAGGTCAGAGGATTCGTCAATCATGACCACCCAAAGAAGCACAACTCTCGTAATTGGTCCAAGAAGCTGAAGCAGATCAAGCAGTCCTCGCTCTGCCAAAGGATCAGAACCTCTTCCAGGGCATTCCTCAGGTCCCTGTTCAGCAAGTCTGGGTGCTCAGATGAGTCTTGTGCTAAAGCCTCAGTGGTTGCATGCAATGCAGAGGCAGAGAACCTCTGCAGAGAGAGAGAATTCTGCAGCAAGTACATGAGAGTAGAGAACAAGAAGAAGAAGAAGAAGAAAAGCAACCCCTTCGGAGAGGACTGCGTTAATGATGGTTTCAAGATGAAATTAGCATCTGCCATCATGAAGGACATCGATGGGGAGTATGCGGAGAGCCATGGTACCGTCCATAGGAAGTCGTTTTCGGGGGCGCTTCAACAGCATCCTGGGACCAAGTGCACTTCCTCTTCTACCTCCTCTTCTTCTTCTTCTTCTTCCTCTTCGTCGTCGTCTTTTTCGTTTAATTTGAATGGGGTGAATGAGTTTCAGCTGCTGAAAAGGAGCAGCAGCGCGAATTTGGAGCTGGACAGTTGGGTCGAGGGAGCGATTGCTCACTGCAAGCAATCTCAACACACGTTTGTTTAGTCTCTCGGGAAGAACCCCTCAAGAGAGAAGTTGGGGGTCATGACTGTGTGATAATTGATCCAACAGTGAGTGTTTCCTGTTTGAGTTGAATTTCAACAGCTCTATAGCTTCAGTAGTCAATGTAAAACTCTCACTTTGAACAGTGGGCAAGTATCAAGTCCAGATGGTTCACCATATTCGTCGATCCCACATGATTTTTTTTCTTAAAAGCATACTTAAAAATTTCACCTTCGCCCGATGTACGGAGGCATCGCAGCATACAACAAAGTGATTATGTCGCAATTTGATAAAGTGGAAACACACGTATGTGCTATCTGAAATATGAGCCGATTCAGTATTAAGAATGTTGGATATGGGGATGAAACTCAAATACATCTGAATCCCCAACAAGTTTTGGATCATGGGGATAGAAGAAGCTGTGGTTGTCTTAATTCATTTGTCAAATAAGTTTAAAATGGTGTTTAAAGGGAAGAAGTCCATACTTCCATGATGATCAAACTTGTTGAATATCCATTATTCACATCAAGGCAACAAGAAGACATGAGTGTCATGAAAAGAAAAAAAAAGGAGAGAGAGTAGAGAAAACATGAAACTGGAAAAGATGCAGAAAAAGAAGCGATAGACTGTAGTTCATTTCCAATCGATACGTCGCCAAAAAAGAAAATTTCTTCAATTGTTGGGACCGGACGCGTGGAGTAGTATGGTACGCGAAAATTGATCCACAACATCCCCTTAACAAGGAAAAAAAAAAAAAAAAAGGCGGACACGAAAAGGCTGTCGAAGCTTTTGTTTTGGCAAAAGTAAAGCCTAATAGTACGTTCAGCACAGATGCGTGCGTCATCCTTTTTCTCTCTGTGAAGAACTGAACTAGATTCTCTTAGTCCACTGCTTGAGCTGATGTCCAAAGGTCGTAAAAGGACGTGGTATCTTCCAAGCACAGTTAAAATTCTTTGCCGGACCAAAGCGAAGAAAGAGATTGCATGAAAATGATGAACATCATCAGTTCCATTATATTCTGTTGCTGCTTCTCTGTGCAGAAGTATAAAGTTGGCCAGAAAAGTCTGCGGGTGTGTGGCTACTAAAGGGGTCAGAATGCACCTGATTCCCTTTTTCGGGAAATAAAATCAGGTAGAAGACATTGGCAAGGATTTTAAAAGGGAAAATTATACGGAACACAGTTTAATCTGGGCAATACATGACCCATCGTCAATATCGATATCGATAGTAATAGTTTGGGGAAGAAAAAAGCAAGTAAAACTTGAGGTTGGCTAAGTGGTCCAAATTTCTGGAACCGACGCGGTGGATCTCATTTATCGAATCACTTCTTTCCGAAGTAACTTGGCAGTCACTCCCGCCATCTGTATGAGAGGAGCGGTTTGCAGCTCGTGGGGTTTAGAGCTGAATGTTTGAATAACCAAACCGTAGCTCGACTAATACGAGCCCATTAGTACATGGGGACAGTTAGGCAGTTATTTGGGAAAGAAAGACTAATGCATGCCTGGAGAGAGAGAGAATAGAAACCAGTTCACTTCTCCAGTTGCAGCATGGCAACCAACCAGTCTTCAGAAACTCAGATAAAGACGATAGAAGAACGATTTCTCACATTATCGATATCAAGAAAAAGGATCTGCACAACCTTGTACAGTGAAACATTACACAGGTGGCACTGCTGGGGACCGGTCAGAAACTAGAGCATGTGACAATGTCAGGAAAAGATTCATTCATGGCATCAACGATAATTTTTTCCACGAAGATATACTGGGGAAAAAAAAGAATTTCTGCAAGTAAATTGTCATATCCATACACTTTATTCTGGTGCCAACGTGACACCTCTGTAAAGTAAAAGCCAAGAGAAAGCTGATCAAAGAAAATATTTCCTGTATTTTACTGTTTCAGTAAATTCTCTCTCTCCCTCTCCCTCTCCCTCTCCCTCTCTCCACCTGTGTGCAGTGGGTTCTGGGCTCTACCTCGCAGCATTGATGAATCAACAGGAAAGAGCCAGTGAAGCCATTTTCTGTTGCATGTCACCAGAAAAGTTTCTCTCTGCACATTGTGTAATATGTTGTTGAAATCTGCAACTGCTGAATCCAGATTCCACTTATATTTACTACTTATAGGTACGATTATTTGGCAAACAGTAGTTGCTGAATATGCCAATAATATCAGCCTAAGGCAAATATAATGTAGATTTAATATGCCATAAGCTCCAATCTGGAATTACAGATTTTCTAAAAGTGTGCATTTTAGGAAATCAGCATTCCAGAGATCAAAATTTTGCGATGAGATTGGACTTTAAACACAAAGGCCCCATGTTGTGCGGCCGAGCTCAATAGCAATCCAAACCATATCAAGAGAGGCCAAGTGAATTTTCACTAAAACTTCTCAATTGAAATCATAAGGAGACAATTTCCTGAAACAATTAAAAATCTGGACATTCATTACCCCCTAGAAAGTTAATCAACTGTAATTACTACACCTCCCAGGAAAGACATCATTAAGTATGTTCAAAAATCTTATGTGAGCTTTGCACGTGCATAAGAGGAAGTAGGTGACCTGCAATAGAAGTAGTCAGTCAAGTTTGTACCCTGCTAGAGGAAAACCTGGACTCTCATTGTTATCATCATCTCAGGCAGGCATGTAACATAGAGTTGGTTACCTTCAATCTCCATTGATATCATCATTTACATCCAGAAAGCCATATGCTTAGTAACACAATCATCAGCTACGCACTAGGATTTGCTTGATCAACAAGTTAAGTGAAGCCTCGTGATTTTTACTATAAATGAGAACCCCATCTAGTATTTGGGAAAACAGTGCCAGAGAGAGTCCTTGTAGGAAGCCATAGTTGTGAAAAATGGATTAGATGAGTAAGGCAAGTGGTTTAAGACTTTGAGTTGGTCCTTAGTTAACTTGTTCTTCAGGCAGAAAGAACCATGATATTTACATGATGGGGAAGAAAGAGGAAAACATTGAGGTCGTTGACACAATTGTCCATAGAAACTCTCCTTGAGTAGACTTCAACTCGCGTTATGTGATGGTCTAAAATATTGTTGTCAGATGCGGTAGATCACAAATAATATCATAAACATAGTTCTAAAGAAGTGTTCTCCTAGTCTGGCTGGAAAAATGAACATCTAAACTAGATGTGTAGGCAGGACTCTGATGCGGTAGAAGCTAATATCCAGATTCTTGGTTAGTTAATAGACATGCAAATATGCCTATGCAAAACGTATCAAAGTCTAGAATTACCACAGGTAAAGAAAATGAGAAAAAATGAAAAATATCTGAGGATGATTCGTTCTTTAGAAAAACACAGGAAAGGCCAGAAAGTGGGTGAATGGGTACTTTAACATAATTATGAATCATATATTGGACTCTTTGTATATTAATAACATATTTGTCTTTGCATTCCAGTCACTAACGGGAAGCTCTTCATAGTTGTTAGTTGAGAACATGATTACACTCGGGGAAACCAAAATATACTGTGAGTGGAAGCATGTCTAGAAACGAACGTAGCACTTACTCATCTGGTGCCTTCAACCAATCAAAAAGAAGTGAAATACCGGAGATGAAGACCCTTGTGCTTGATAAGAAAGCCATTGTTTTTCTGGTCGCATTTTGTCATCCTCATGCTATATTTACAGTGAAAAACTCTTGATCCTTATAAAAGATGGCTCCAGCTTTGGTTTCAGAGACTGACATCAGATAGCATATATGGGCTTTACTTCTGAATCAGTTTCTGAATGATGGTCCGACCGTGTTCCACTTCGTGAATACTTCTCTTTCTTTCTCACTGATCGGATTCGTTTATGTTTCAACACGAAGTATGTCATTGTACCAAGAACTCCAGCCATTGTTATTCCACCTATAATTGTCACAAGAATAGCAGCCCACTTATTATGTCGACCAACGACAATGTATGACGAGGATATAAACGCCACGGTAGTGCATACAGAGGCTAACCACATCAATTTGTTGATAACGTGGACAACCTTCCTCTCAGATTTTGTCTCTCCTCTGACAAGAGTGATCTGTACTACCACAACCGCCAAAGAAGTGAAGAGAGCAACAGCATTCGAGATGAAGAAAACCTTAAATGATAGAGTACTGACTACAACAGCCATCCCACTGTCATCATCACCACCAGGAACAGTGAAAATTGCTGCAAAAGCAACTGTTGCAAAGAGGACAGCAACCACGGTGACTGAGTTGGTTGCATTGTTGATTCCCACCCGATGAAGCTTTCGAAGCTCCTTTGCAATTCCATCCACATTCTTGTTAGTCTTGCGTGTCTGTTCAAGCTGTGTATGAACATCTTTCTTGATCTCTCTAACAGTTCTTCTGAGCTCATCTCGTGGTTGATTCAGTTCGTTGGCTCTGATACCACCAAATCTACTTAAGCATTCTTTTATCTCTGAACTCTCCTCCGAGAGGGGGAGACCCTCGGCTATATCTAGGGCCGTTTTATGGTCTCTGGTTAACGCATTTACATTTGTATCAGGGAGGCAAAGCAGCTCATGTACAATCTGCAATAAGTATTATAACAATGTACTTTTTCTTAAAGTATCAACAATCACCAAAAGAAGACAAAATCTGAAAGTACACAAAGAAAGAAATAAATGGGCAAATCCTGAGAGTGAATTGACAGTTTTCCTCAAAGCTTAGCTGTTCAGAAATGGGCTCACCATAATACATCTATCATATCTATTAACACTCTCCCACGAATGTAAGCTGCACTTTACATGTGGAAGATAGAATGTGAATGTAATCACATCAACTAGCACAATAACAAGATATTGTCAAGATTCGACTCTTGATACCATATGAGTCAACCGTTTTCCCCAAATGCTTAAGCTAGTAGGAAGCATCCCCACAATGTCTATTTAACATATTTCTTAAAGTTGGGAACTGAAGGTTGAAACTCCAAAACACATGCAATTACAGCAATTTGATCAAGTTTAGGCCAATCTAAAACCAAATTTCTTCCAAGAAAAGACTACCTTGCAAGTTGAGCAAGTCTTTAGCTATCTTTGAATTTATATGGTCTACTGCTGATAATAACATGACGAGGCAATACAAGATGCAGACAATGAATGTAAAACCAGATTTTGGTAATACCAATTAGTCAATCATTACCTGAGCTCGCTTTTTCCGGGTGGCAACATGTAAAGCTGTATTTCCAAATCTATCTGGAAGCATCACTATAGCTGCATCTGCCTCAAGAAGCAACTTCACCACTTCACAGCTGACCCCTTTTACAGCCATGTGCAGTGCAGTTTGTCCTTTCTTATCAGTTCTTCTTGCCAGCTGTGGATCCTTGTCAAGTAACGCATTTACAATGTCAACATGCCCCTGGCGGGCTGACAAGTGCAATGCATTCTTGCCGTTTGATTTGGAAATCTCTAGCAAACTACAGTCTTTAGACAGCAGTTCATTAACTACTGCTATATGCCCTCTCGCAGCTGCAGATACAAGGGGGGTCGCATTTGATGGACCAATTGTCTTGCTCAACCGGGGGTCATATTCCAATAGCAGATGGACAATTGCTTCATAAAGTGGACACGATAGATTAGGGTTCTTGATCTACTAACTTTGCTTTTTTAAGGAGCAGAAAGTTTGGTAATAAACACAAAAGCACTTTCTTCACCAAACATTCAGATAGTAGTATTTTGCAAAATAGAGCACTTCACACAGATATAAATCTTCATTTCCATTAACAAGGAATTGCAGCCTACAGAATCCATTTAGTGCACTGGAATAGTCAGGCTTTATTCTCTTCATTGAGCGGCATTTCCATGGACTGTGTACTTTATCGATTCCCCATAAAAGCTCCACACTCCAATTCCACATATTTGCTCATAAACAATGGACTTCACACTTTTCCTTCTATAGCACAAGGGAACATTCCACCTTACAGCTATATGATGCTCATGTTAACAAGACAAGTGGTGCTATAGGGGGAACAGTGTCTCAGAAATCAAAAGCTTTCTCTATGTTTTTTTTGGTCAATAAAAGCTTTCTTTATTCATCATTGGATCAGTGCAATCTCCATGAATCAAGTTATCAAATACTCAAAACGCTCGAAAAGCATAGCAAGGTATTGCCACAAACTGTCCATGATATGCCAGGTTTACTTGATGTTATGTTTTGTATGATGGAAGATGTCACAGACAAGCATGACTCATTTACCACAAAAGGCTCTCCCAGAGGGAGATGATTGTTAAGTACGAAATTCAAAGATTACCTTGGTGACCTTTAATAGCAGCAATATGCAGCGGATCAAAACCAGATGCATTTTTCATACCAATCCCCTCCTTAGTTGAGTATTGCAGCAGCTCCTTTACTATAGCCAGGTGCCCCTTCTCAGCTGCAGCAAAAAGTGCGGTCTCTCCCAACTCATTGACCTCATTGACCACTGCAGACCTTATCTGTGCCACTTCAGCATCGAAATCTGCCCCACTGAGTGTTCCCATCATCTGGGCATCAATTTCACCCAAAATATGCTTGACGGCATCCAAATCATCCCGCTGTGCAGCCAAGTGCAGCTCGGTGTCATTGTGGCGACCAGTCACCTGCTTCACATACTTCTTTTTACCAGCCAGATCAATCCGCTTCCCAGAGTTGGACAAAACCAGAGCCTTTCCAGAATTCGAGACAACTAGCGCTTTCCCGGAATTGGATAAGACCAGGGTTGGTGTTGCTGTCGCCGAAGCTGAAGGAGACCGTGGTATAGGCGAAGTTTCGGGGAGGGAGAGGGGTTTAAGGTTGAGCCTTGAAACCAACCCCTTCTCCAAGTCCCTCTCCAATTCTTCACACATCAGCCACAATCATCAGGAAGATAATTTACATATTGTTAGAGAGTATGACTAGCTAAAGCAATTAATTGGTATTACTCAACTATGGCCGATAAAGTTGAAATCCAATTTAACTGAGAAAACGGAACGTTTTGAAGCAAATGGCTCTGTCATTAAGTGCCATTCTCAGCTCGCTCCCTGTTAGGAGGAAAGAACGGTAAATCTCAAGCCTCAATTGGAAAATGAGCTTGCGTATAGTCTGCGATATGTCAGATTCCCAAATGCCGAACAGAACTCAAGCAAGAGATCCAAAAGAGAGAGACAATGATCGACCACATTTTGCCATGAACGAAAAACACAACCACGAATACATAACTAATATCCTCGTTTCATAGATCTAGCCACGTCACCTAGTCGCGATCGACGGAACTTGATCCGACATCCGAACGAAACAGGCAGAGAAATTCAAATAATCATCGACTGATCCACCGATCGCACATGAGGATGAACATAATGAGAATCATACCTTCGTACATTTCGGATTCCATCGGATAATGATGAGGAGGACGTGGTCAATCATGATTTAAATGTCGCAACATCATCTCTTCGTGATGGTGGAGAGAAGGAGGAGGAGGTCGTGGTGGTGGTGGGGAGAGATCGGGCTCGGAGAAAAGCAGAGCCGAACAAGAGGCGAAGGCTCAACGAAAACGGTGACATCTCTCTTTCTCTCTCCTTTTCCTGTTGCGCTTGCCGTTGAGATTCCCCTTTTGAAAATTAAAATAAAGATTAAACAAATAAGTGAATAAATTAATAACTCAGAACGAGTGCTAAAAGCAATTAATAAATCAAAGGCACTTTTTAAAAATTAAACAACGAATAAATAGATAAGTGAATTGTGTTAATTAATCGAAACGTGCTTAGTTAATCAATCACATGGTGTTGGGCTAGGACGACGTTGGCTTGGCGCCACCGCGTCCAGAGACAAAGCCACCGTGGTGGTGGGTCTCAACCACCCGCCAGGCTAGGTTTTTATGGTCGGTTTGAACTTCTGTCGTATGGTTTTTATTTTTTTTTTATAATCGAAATCTGGTTAGTTATAATCATGAAATTTGGTTATAATTCGATTTACGTTGTCTTGTAGGGTCCTCCATTTGTAAAAATTTTCTAATCATGAAATCTGGCCAATTCTAGCGAACGTGACTGCTTCATTGGACAAAGTTTGACATTCATGGAAAATTAAGGGTGCGTCTATTTGAATAAGCAAAACCCAGTTTTGACATTATCATTGATATATCTTTAAAGATTATGATGGTTTAATACTAAGACTCAATGGCCTTCATTTTGACTATGTTACATAATATGGCCATAACTCTAGGGAGCAGTGTGATTCTGTTCGAGAGGCTAAAAACGAAGAAGGGAATAGAAGAAATTCAATATGAAAAGAGGATTTTTACTCATTTTGTTCGCCGAAAATGACTTTACCCGAAGAAAAATTTATGCATAAAATTATGAAAGTGAATTCCTAAATCTAAAGTGGTGAAAATATTTTTTGCAATTGCTCATCTCAAATTGTTTAATATTCTTAATATTATTGTCTAACTTTTCTTTTTCCTTTTGGCTCCGCCGATCATTGAGACTCAACGATGGTCGGCCACCAACCACACGAGCTCAAGCCTCGCTATATTTTGGGAGAGCTTGAGCTTGCTAGCCTCGAGAGAGGTCGAGCCTCGCCAACCTTGTTGGGACTCGGCGAGGCTCGACCCAATCGCCGATAGTCATCAAAGCCCGGGGACCGGCGGAACAAGAAGGAAAAATAAATATAATATAATATAATAACATAAAAAACTTAAAATTTCAAATTTTCTTTTGTCTTGAGATAAATTTAGAAGATGAAAATCATTTTTTCATATGAGATCTAACCACCAAAAAAGGTTTTCAGTCAAATATCACAGAATAAAGAAAAACTATCCATTTTTCTGAAAAGTAATTTTTCGAAAGTATTTTTCTTTATCATGAAGTTTTCTCCTCAAACAAACCCACCCTAAAACCTACCTTTATCTTTATCTCTCTTCATCCCCACGAGCTTCGACATGTCGGCATGCTATTACGACCATCACCAACCTCGGAGGTCTTCGACTTTTACGACCTCCGTTAAAGTCCACATCGAGGCCTCTGAGCTTCTTGCATGTTGGAACTAGAAGGCCTGTGAGTGAGTGAAAGTGATAAAATAACTTAAAATTTTAAAAGAAGAAAATACATGGATTGAAAGTTCAGGATTTAATCAGTAAGAAATCGAAAGTTCTGGTGGCAAATTTTAAAAACTTTAGGTTTTTAACTCGTAAGAGGTGATAGTTTATGGAGGTAAAGTAAAAAAATTGAAAGATTTCGTTTCTTTCCCAAAAAAAAAAATATTAAATTTCTGAGACATGTTTTTCAAGAAATCATTTTTCGAAAAAAGTTAATTTTTTTTTTGTTTTTAGCTGAAATCCAAAAAAAAATTGGAAAATATTTTTCGTTATTCGAAAAGGTAAATACTCATATGCTATTCGGGCTCTAATGACTTGTGCATAGGCGGTTGTGAGACCAAGTATGGGCACTAGGATCTTGGGGTTTAGTCATGATGGATCGCGACCCCGAGCAAGGCCTCATAGGTCTTGAGTAAGAGAGCAAGCACCGATCTCGCATCCACAGAAGCCGAAATCAAGAACCCGGTGCCCCATGCTCAAATTCTTGGCACTATAGCTTGGGCCCACAAAAGCTAGGCACAAGGCCCCGGTGACCATGCTCGGATCCCTAACATCCGAGCTAGGGTCCACAAATTATGAGCGTAGATCTCGATGGCACGGATCCTCGGCGCTCGGGCTCGAGTCCCCGACATTCGAGTCTTAATCCATCAATGATGGCCCGAGGAAGCCAATACCCATGTCTAGGTCTCCAATGACTAGGCTCATGTCCTTGGCGACCGAGCTCCGTCCATCAAGGCTAGGCACGATGTTGATGGACTCAAGCTTGTTCATTAGGGATCGAGACATCGCCACCATGGTCCCAGCCTAGCCTCCGTCGCAACCTAAAAAATCAGGCTAATGGATTATCGGGTTAATTTTAATGACTAACCTAATACGGACTCTCTCAAGTGCTATCAAATCACAACTTTAGTTAATTAGAATGATTTAGAATTCGGAGTCACCATTAACCATTTTTGGTAGGTTGGTTAGAAACCTAAATAAAATAGCAGTAGAACTATTTTATTCCTACGAACCGGAGATTAAGGATTGGAGGACTTGATTACATTAATTAATTAAATCTAATGCCCTTTCGATACCTTAATTCCATGAAAATCCTAGGTTTGGCAACTCAAGCTTGATTTAGTTTACTTGAAAAATTGGAATGCAAGAAATAAAAGATAATGCAATACACAACATGAGATATGCAATGTGATGTATTTTTTTTTTTTAAATAGAAGGTGAGATAAGTGATACTTGAAAAATTGAAGTGGATATGCAAGATATGTAGACATGATTATTCGAACCAATGCATAAGGATATGCCAAATTTTGTTTGAGATTTTTTCAGTTCTTTAGATGCAATTTTTTTGAAAAAGATAGACATGTTTGAATTGATTTTTCTTGATTTTGATTCCAAATTGAACTTAATGAGATAACTTTATCTCCCTAAAGATTTAATTAGATATAATTTCTAGGAAACTATATCTTACTAATTTTTTTAGGAATAAGCAAGACATAGTATCAATAAGCAAGTTCAAGATAGCAAATCAAAGCACATCAAAGAAAATCAAACATTTTCCTCTCACAATTTTCGAAAAAAGGATATTCCTAAATCTAAAATCAGCTTTTTGAAGATAGCAAATCGGATCTAGATCAGATTAGTTAACTTCCCATCTTTACTAAGCTGGAGAGTCGTACCCAAATGGCGACGGATAAGATTATCCAACTTAACGTAGACGTTGCCTATTAGGAAAAAGATTTTCTTAATTTAGATTTAGTTCTTTTATTATTCTGAAAATATATCCAACAATTCCAATTAAATCCCAATTTTCGATATCTTGCTTAAAATTAAGGTTTTAATAAGCGAAAATTGTTCCTTGAACTTCTTTCGAAAAATTCAGTGTTAAACCCCAAAATTCAGCAAGCATAACGGCATGTAATTAATGCAAAACAGCAATCAAATGAAGCAAAATACTCACCTCCATGCTCCTGCAAAAAATCTGCATAGTTAGTGATCATAGAGCATGCAAAAATGAGGTATTTTCAGACCAAACACCATATGAAAAACAAGTAAAACATCTCAAGACATGTTTGAATTAACCCTAAAGTATGTGAGTGTTACCTTGATTCGTCGAGTGAGATTTCAGCTGGTTCGCGATGAAAAACAAGTTGGACAGTACCTCCACAGTGAACTAGGTAAGCTGGAACACAACCGGCAAGGTAGCAGCTTCAGGGGCTTGCATGGGTGGCTTCGGGTGTCTGATGGTCGCACCATCGGCGGCTAGCGATAGAGCAAAGTGTGAGGATTGTCGTGGTACGAGGCGCCAATCGGGTGGGGCAAGGAAGGTGATACACAGTGGAACGGCATAGGGCCACTCATGGCAGATGGTGGGCGGGAAACTCTCAACCGTGACTCACTCTCTTTCTTGCTCTCTACTTTTTCAAAAATTCTGAACGTCCTCCTCTTTGTTCAAGGCTTAAAGTTCTATTTATAAAGAGCTTAAGTGTTCTAAACCTAGTGGAACTAGGATTGAATCTTGGCCATTAGATTAGGAATCCTAGTTAGGCTAGGATTGAGTTTAAACCATTGGATTAAAAAAATCTGAATAGAGTCTCAATCCACTAGCATTCCCTCAAATTTTCGGCCATTAGGGGTATAATTATGGGCCGTCGAAAATTCTTATGGTATGGGCTCAATTACTCAAATTTAAGCTCAAATCAAGCATTATTTAAATAATTAGTCAATTAATTAGGGCCCTTTCGAATTTAATTGGGCAAGATGGGCTGCATTAAATTCAAAATTTGATCCAACCTACTCTTGAAAATTCGGCACTCCTTCTCCCATTATAGCCGAAAATTGATTGATTATGCTCTAGTCTAGTCGATTGTCAAATTAAGCTCAAACTCGCACTGCCGCGCAAACAAATGTTAATGCAATGCATGAATGCTAAAAATTAAATATGCTATGCATGAAAGATGATTTTATTATTTTTGTTTAGAACTAAAATTAGTTCTGATTTTCATGCATAAACGACTAAAAAAAGATTAGTCAAAATTTTGGTGTCCACAACCTCAATGAACTTAAGCACGAGTACTAGATCCTAGGCTTCAGCCTTGATGGATGGAGACTCGTGTATGGAAGATTCATGCATCGATATTGGAGTCCCAAGCTTGGCCTTGATGAACCTAAGCTCGGGCTTGGGAGATAGAGACTTAGGCCTAGGTACCAGAGTCTCAAGTCTAGCCTCATTGGATTTGAGCATGGGCATCGGGGTCCTGGGACTTGGGCTTGGGCGGAAGGGATCCAAGCATGGGCACTAGGTCTCGGGTAAGTGTCGATAGACCCAAGCTCGACCTTTCTAGACTCGGGCTTGTGATAGGACCCAAGCAAGGGCACTTGGCATGGTCTCGAGGGATCCAAGTACACACACTAGGGTCCCAAGCATCGACCTTGATGGATTCGAGCTCGAGTTTAGGGGTTTCGAGCATAGACACAAGGATCCCGAGCTCAGCCTTTGTTGACTCGTGCTCAGCCTTTGAGGACCCTAGCATATGTGACTTCAGGAAAATTCCTACGTTAATAAATAATATGTGAAAATTTGTCAAAGATGGTAATTCTAGTTAAGTGACTTATGCGGTTTTAACCGACACCGAATTGTAATTTTTGTGTCCGTCGGTTTCGATAACTGGACCCTTTCGACTTAAGTTACAGAGTAATTGTTGATGACTTGATTTTCTAGAGTGGTGGTGAAACACGTAATGGCACGTTTGTTGTTAACAGAGACTAATACGTTCCGAGATTACGTATCGATCGCATTATGTATCGGAAATTTACTGAGTTGAATATTTTCTCAAGTTCAGTAATTTTGCTAAATGTTTTGACGGTTATAAAATATTTTCCTAACTTATCTATGTCTATAATGAACATTGATTTCATCATTTACGTATTGATTTACTTGTTATTTTGGGTAATTTATCAAACATTTACTTTGGAGCCATATGATTAAGCCATTTGTCTCTTTTAAAATGGCATAAGGACAACCCAAGTGCCGTTATTTGTGTACTTCGTTCACTTTAATACCAATATTTATTTTGAGATCACTTAAGTACTAAATCGGAGAAAAAATGATCTCTTTAGTACCAATAACGAGAAATTTCGGCGACCTCACCAGAGTTGGCACTTAAATAATCATTTTTAAATGAAATTGGCACTTAAGTGATCCAAAAAATGATGATTTTAGTGCTAGATCACCTTAGTGCCAAATCGGAGAAAAACAATCACTTTAGTGCCAATTACGGTGACCTTCTTGGAGTTGTAGCCGGAGTTAGCACTTAAATAATCATTTTTTAAAAGATGTTGACACTTAAGTGATTAAAAAAAATATATTGATAACAAAGTGAGCGTTATACACAAATATTGACATTTGATGTGTCCTTTTGCCCTTTTAAAATTATACCACATACTATTAGTGGCATCATGCTTAGCCATGATGACACCCCTTACATCATTTTTTTAAACCTCACTCCATTAATGCATTTGACGATTCATTCCCTTACTTGGTCAAAGGAGAATAAGCCCTCTCAAATTATCTTCTTGTGGCTAACCTTATTGAGCCACTTGTACCCTAGCTACTTATTTAGGAGCCACTTGAACAATTCCTATCAGAACAACCTTCTACTCTTTAGACCTAATGATTTTGCGTAATGACATTTATTCCCCGACTCTTGGTTAATCAATCTCATCCTTTTATTCTTGTTATGGCCGCATAATTAAATGGGGGGAACTTTCAAGATAGAAGTCCCCACTCCATTAACTTCATCGACTATCTTCCAACTTTTCTTCAACTTTTGTTTTCAATTTTTGCGAGTAAAAGCAATGGTCCTACATAGATAGGGCCACGGGCCATGAGCCGCCGATTCTAGTTCATGGTCATGCTTGAACTAGAACAGACCCTTGAAGGGGCGGTCCGGGTTTCACTTGCGAATCGCCGATTCTGAACCGGTTTAAGGGCTGGTTTCGGTTCTGAATTTTAAATTTAATTTAAAATAATAAATTATGAAATAAAAAATAATAAACTATCAATTATAAATTATAATTAAATTGTACATTGTAATCAAATTTGGGAAAAAAGAAAAGAAAGAAGGAAGGGACTTGAACTAAATGAATTATTATTAAGTGCTTACATTTCTTCTTGGAGATAGAACAATCAAAGCCTATGTAGATCTTTTATCTCTGATAACCCCAACTTACCTCATCGTCAATCGTCGCTATCCATTGCGGTACCCGTGGCGGTGGTATCTTCACTATAATCATTCAAAAATTCGTCGTTTCGATCTAACTCTTGTTGTCAAAATTTAGCATTTATCCAATCATCGATATAAACTTAAGCCTCCACAAGATCCAGATTTAATCTTGAACGACGGTCGTTCAAAATTAATTCTCCAAGGCTAAATGCTTGTTCTATTGCAACTGTTGAAGAAAGGGTAGCTAACATCTATCTTATGATAAGAGCGATGATTGGCAATTGGGTTGAATGAGTCTTCTACCACTCTAGAATTTTGAAATCTGTGCTATGTTCGGAATCACGAAACTCAAAAGCAATGGTTAAACAATTTTTTAATTCGGAAATATTACATGTTGCTCCCTTTTATCTTTTTTGCCTACTAATGAGCAGATTATACCATCTAATAAGTCTACCACTCTCCTCCCTTTATGAGGCACTAGGTTGAGAAGATCCACTATTATCTAAACCATATCTACTACAAAATTCATTATATAATGCTATTATAACGTCTTTAATATATACTTATATAGTTTTAATATTTGCTGTTTCATTCAAATGTAAACAATCATAATAATAATCATTCAAATAATCATACAAACCATCTAATTTAGTATGTGGATAAAAAATAATAGCAACCAAATAAACAATAGGAATGCATGCATAATAATGTAGCCATTTTGCTTTCATTGCTATAATAATCAGAGCTAAATGAGCATCTTTTTTATATTTACAAAAAACACCAGCAATTTTAACACACTCTATTAAAAATAAATGCGTAGTAAGACAATAAATACCAGATAAAGTATAAGTTGCACCATTAAAAACTTTTAAAAAATCTAATTTTTTTTTTAAACAACCCAATCTTGTGGGAGTAAATTAATTTCGAAAACATTATTCGAAATAAACGTACATAATAAATCTTTATAAGCAAAAGATTAATGAAGTAACTCGTAGGTAGAATTCCAACGAGTCGGAACATCTTTTGAAAATCTTTTTGGTTTTTATCCATGTGATTTATAAAATTTGCCCCATTCTTTCATAACTTGGGGACGACTCCATAAAAATTTAATTGCTCTCTTTATTGGGGTGAGAAAAGTATCAAGAGTTCGTAAACCATCTTGAACACAAATTTAAAACGTGGCAAGCACATATAATGTGAAAAAATTATTCGCCAAAACAGGGTTTACAAAAAAAATTTAACTATGGAATGGAAGCGGTGTTTGACGCGACATTATCAAAACCAGCCGAAAAAACTTTATTAATCAAATTATATTCTTTTAAAACTTGCCTAATTATTCTATAAATATTATCGGTGGTATGCCTTTCATCAAACATTCGAAATGCAAGTCCTATTTTTTGAATGTTCCAAACGTCACCTATCCAATGACATGCGATACTCATATAAGAATGAATTTGCCAAGAATCACTCCAAATGTCGCTACCTATATGCACACGTCCATTGAAATCTATAAAAAAGTTTTGCAAAGCTTTTTTTGTTTTTTGTAAACCCTAAAAAGTTCACTTTTAAGAGTAGTTCTCAAAACAGGTTTTGCTTGCGGAGTACATGCGGTGTTTATCAAAAAATTCAAACAAAATTTTTCACCAGTAGTAAACGGTAAATGTTCAATGACAACATATTGAGTTAATGTTTCTTTATAAGGTTTATCACTGTAACGAAATAAATGAGAAGTGTTAGGATTGGCGTACCTAAAAATTTGTTGTTGCTTGGTGTTGATCCCCACTTGCGTTACATGTTTTTGCTTGAGATACCGACGATATGTTTCATAGCTGTCTCCTTTATTAAAATTGTATGATTTCATACAATATTTACTGTTTATCTTGTACTTGTCTCCACCTACATGTACCTTATCGAAGTGTTGCCATAAGCTGGATGTACTCTCCTCGGCCTACCGTTCCGATTCCTTTGCTATCGACGTTTCTTCTACGCCGGTAGGAGGATGAAGACTTTCTTGAGTTGGGATGTGCTCGATGTTGGGAATATAGTTGATATTATCATCAGCGTCTACCTAATATGTAAACTCACGAAGATCATATTGATCATGAGGTTAAAGATAATCGAATTCCCCCATCTCCATCGGCAATAGGCTTTTTTTCCTATCATCAGTTCCACTTCCACTTGCCATTGTTTTAGAGAATTGAGCGAAAAGCCGATTCATAAAATTGACAGAATTGAGCCGAGATTGAGAGAATTTAAAAGAATTTAATAGAATTGAGAGAAATTATGAGAAAAAATGAAAGAGGGGAATGATATTTATAAAAAATTTAAGAAGAAAAAAAAGGGGAGGGGGTATAAGGGCCGTTGCAATGCATTGGGCCGTTGGGGTGGGAAAAAGCCGTTAGCTCTTCCCCCCCCTCTTTTTGCGGTTTGGAACAGGCCCGAAATAGGTTCCAGTTCAGAACCATCGGTCTCGATCAACCGGCCGGTTTCGGTTATTCCACGGGCCGGTTCTGTGCCGATTAGGGGCCCAAATCGGCCCGTGGCCATGTTTAGTCCCACATCCATGCTATTAAAGTTTCTATCTCAATTCATTGGTTTTCACTACTTTTAAAAAATGGGTTTCCTCGTTTTAAAGACAAGAATTGTTGATTTTCACTTACCTCATCTTAAAGATAAGAATTGCTAATTTTCTATTTTGCTTTGAAAGAAATTAAAGCCATGATTTTGTTTTAGGTATTTTTCGAGGTAAGTGAAAACTCGAGGTGCTAAGTTAGGTTTATCTACTTATTACTCTTGATTTTGATGTTTGTTGTTTGTTAATTAGTTTGAATTTGATCGTAAGTGAAAATTCTAAGCTCTAAGGTAGAATGTTCTACTTAATGATTTAGACTTGGTTGTTCATTGTCTACTAATTTTAGTTGAATTTGATGGTAAATATGAGAGACTAATAATTGGTGAGTGAAGTTATCATACTGATTTGTTGTGTTTTGATTTGTGCTTCCTTGTAAAATGGGATATTTGATTGTTCTCCAAGAGAATTGGTAATATGTTGAATAAAAAGAATCTAAAAAGGTAAAAAAAAAAAATAGCTTTATTGTTAATATGGGTGCTAAATATTTGAGCTAGTCGAGTGTCGAAGTTGCCGATTTTCCTCATGAAAAATTGTTGATTTTAAATAAAAAAAAATGCCGATTACAGAGAGTTACCAGTTTTAAGAAGTTGCCGATTCTTTTAAAAAATAAATATTAATTACTAAAATTATTTTAGTTGTTGATTTCTAATCTCTAACGTAGTTATCGATTTCAAGGTGTTCATTAGACTTTAATTGGTTACATGAGAATGAAAAATAGATAAGTGAAAGGACATACGGGGAAAGCTTGTTAGAATTGATGTTGATTCTACTAAACCTATTACTAGTTCTAAATAGGTTTCTCATGTGACGACCTAAATTTCCACCAATTAATTTATCAAGCGGACTAGTCGATGATGGGTATGAAATGGATTATGCGAGATTGCGATTTGGGGTTTAATATTTTAGTGCGGTGGACTATAATGTGCAATATCATAATTAGGCGTGAAACCCTTTGACCCAAGACCCCAACCGGCCTTAGCCCCGTAAAAGTGCACTCTTTCTGTCTCTCCTCTCATTCCCTCACCCCTCTTCATGGAACAATACCCCCCTAAGCTCTCTCTCTCTCTCTCTCTTTTCTTCTCCTTTGTGAAATCCATCGAGCCCTCTCCTCCTCCCAATGACACCGGTGACCTTATAGCTCGAGGTTGGTGATCCTTGGATGTCCCTCGGCCTTGCTCAGCCCCATCTTGTTGCCAACCTCGCTCTTCCTTTTTCCCTCCTTGCCGCTCGACCCACCAAGGAAAAAGGCATCATTCGAGCTCATTTCTTCAACAAATCGAGCTCGTTTTCTTCATACGGTAATCCCATGCAAGTGCTACCTCTATCCCAACTACTAGCCCGTCCGATAATCATTTTGGCAATTTGTATAGTTTTGAAAATAGGTATGGTGTTTGTGAAATTGACTTGCATGGAAGGGAAAACGCCTTTAGACGAATGATCCACCACTCGATGTTGCGCCCTAGGGCCATGGATACTTGAGATATGGGAGTTGATCATCCGGACTATTGTTGGTTTGAAGTGAATAGGACTTGGAACTAGGAGTAGGTACTTGGCCATGAAACTATAAGGGGTATTTGTGATATTCTTGCACTGTTTGTGAGCTTAATTGTTGAATGCTTAGTACTACAATTTGTGGGTAATGTGTATTTGAGGGCTGATCATTGCAATTATCATAGGAATGGAATGAATTGGAAGTGGTGGTATAAATGGGGGGCGGACTATCAAGGAGCCCGACAAAGGAATCATACACTTTGGTGCTAGCATGTTAAGTTCAAGGCTGAGACTTAAGTGTAATGGTCCCTAGCAAACAGAAATTGTAGGACGTTCAAGGAAACAACGAGAATTGCGAAGGGATGATATGGTTTGGGCAAGAGCACCAAAAAGGGGATTGGGCATTTTGTTGTTGTCCTCATTGTGATTTCTATGGCGTATGTGGATTGTTTGATTTTGCTTGAATAAATGATGAATCGGTTAGTTTAGTCGCAAGGCTAGATGTTCTAAGTGCTAAGCTCCGGCTCATTCTTGTTAAATTCACTTTTTTCTAGGTACGTTTCCCATTTGAGAAGTAATGGACAAGGATGATGGCATTGGAGCTCGTCCATGGAGAAGGCGGATAGTAATATGGAGTAGTTTTTCTTTTGTATTCCTCCTAGAGTATTGAATAAGAAACATGTAATTAACCGATTATCTATCTATTATATGAAATCCGATGTTTTTGACGATGCGTGGTATATATATGTTATTTAATGAGTGCTATATAGGGTAGGAAACCCTATGAATTAAGCTATACCCTTAGGCGTCATGGCAACAGTCTATTTTTACATGCACTTGTGTTTTCTTTTAGTTTTCCGCCTATGCCTTATTATACGTACTAAATTATTAAAACAGAACGAGATTTATTAGAGGATTAAGGCGGTCCCTCACAAGTTGGTATTAGAGTAAGATGATCGAGGCCTTGGCCTTACATCTCGATTCTCCAAGAAAAGGAAAGGCAAATCCGTTGCAATTGCTGGTCATTCCTCACAACCTTCTATGATTGTTGTCTTATTATGGACAAAGTATCGTGATCAACATGTGAATTGGATGGCAAGTTATGTGACGTCCCGAAATTTTGATGCCTGTAAGGTAACTGGATTTAATGAAAGTTAAATTATGAATTCTAGTCCGGAAAATAAATTTAGATTTTTGAGGATTTAAGAGACAATAATTGGATATTCTTGGAACGTTGGTCAGAGTAGCTTAAGCTCTGGTAGTTTAGTCATCGCATAGTAGTACCGAGACCCTTCGCTTCCGAGCTTAGCCCCGATCGAACTCTAGCCGCAAAATTACCCAAATACCCTTAGTCATTTGTGCCAAATGACCAACCAATCCTAAAATACCAAATGACCAAAATGCTCCTGAATTATGCACTACAAGATAAAAATATTCAAACTTTGACTTGACCATTGGTGGGCCCCCTAGTTAAATCCCCCACTCACCAATCACCTCACTTTCCATTATCCTCTCCCTCTTACATTTCACTCTCTCTCTCCCACTCACTTTCTTTCTCTCTGTCATTCACTCTCCTCCTTAACCGGCGACCACCCTCTCACTCCCCCTTCCCCTTGCTGTTTTGCCTCGATCATCCACCCGCTTGCTACCTCTATCTATCGCCGTTGTCACCTGCGGTCGTCGGCCGCCCGCTAGTCGACCTCCATTGTGTGAGTCGCGGCCTTCCCTTTTCATCCTTGTCTCGCGAGCTCAAGCAACCGAGAGCCCTGTGACCCTTCGTTCTTGAGTCGCCACTACCGATCGCTCATCACAGAGCCGTCGTGTAGCCTGCCGGCCGTCGATTTCCCGTCGTGGCGCCTTCACCACCCCTTAATGGCTATGACCCGAGCCCCTAAACCTCATGACCACTCCCTCCCTCTCGACTCCCCATCTCGGCGAACCACCACTTGCACCACCACCTCGTCGCACCGTCGCTCGTCGAGCTTGCCACTACTCAACCATCGCGCCACTAACCCGCCGAGACCGAAAGACACACGAGCCACCCTCAACCCCGAGAACCCCAGCCCACCGTTATTAGTTTCCGACTCACGGCCAGCCGTCGCAGCGAGCCTCCAGCGGAAACCCAAGTCGTGTAGGCCCAAAATGGTGTCGCTATTATTGCCCCCACACCTCGAGTTTCATCGATCCCTTTGTCGTCTCTAACCACTATTGTGAGTTAACCCGTAGCCCTTGGTTAGGCCGTTAATTATGTTTAAGGATAGTTGATTAGTGTTAATTACGAATTAGATAGCTAACCGTGATTGGACTAAGTTAATGGCTTTGGTTAAGTTAAATGACCACGATCAATTAAGTTAGCGTTGGTTAGTTATGTGGACGGTGGCTGGTTACTATTAGATTGTATTTGATGAACTGACTATGGTTGATTGATCACAATTGGATTAGTTAGTTGAAGCCGAGTAGACCGATAATTGCCCGGCAATAGATAAGAATTGATTGGTTGTCTGGTGTGCTCATGTAGTTATATGATGGTTTCTTGACAAGTTCATCTTGTATCGATCAGAATCACACGGCTTGTTTGATGCACGTTATTCCGTGGCGCCGGGTTGGTTGGATGCCGATTGCAGCTTGTGATGGATCGACGCTCCTTATAGGAATGCTTGTTACGCCGTGCCATGTCGATCGGAATGAAATGGCCTAATAGTCGCCGTTGCCTAAGTAATGGAACGATGCCTGGTCATGCCAGTAGAGCACCAACTGCCTAGTGTACCAAGCCGTATAACCATTAATAATCGAAATACGTGTGGGTTTTCGTGCATGCAAGTTGTTTAGGTGTTGTGTTGTACATATTAGTTGGAATGACTATTGAGCCGTGTCAAGTATTGCATTATGCATGAACTAAGGCATGGTAAGCTTGCATGTGATTGTGGATATATTGCTAGGTTATGCCTATTCCTCTAATTAGTTAGAGCGTAGCATAGATCTCCCGCTATTGATCTATTATTGACTTATACTGTACTTTTAGGTCGCCCTGAGTGAATCAACGCCCTAATCAAGCCTAAGTGTTGACTCACCGAGATTCATTTCTCTCCCCGTTATTATTAACCATTTTCGGGATTAAGGTAATAGAGACTCGTCCGGCTCGATTCGGAGTCCCTTTTGACCGGTCATTTGATATTGAGTACCATCTAGTCCCGAAGACGGATCGGCTTTGGAAACATCATGTGACGACCATATGGGTAGAGGAGGGGTTGGAGCACTTAGTGTCCTATCGCTTTAAAGCCTGGTTTGTTCGCCATGGTGATGCTCTCTTTGAACCGATCCGTAGATTCGAGGGGCTGCCTATCGCGACCCCTAGAATCGAAACCCGAGATCCGATGGACGTTGATACACCCGACGGGGAGGTAGTGGACCCTGAGTGTAACTTGATCTTTGACAACCCGAACTGCGCACCTACGCCAAAGTATTTTTGATGAACTGCTGTGGTCATGGAGACCTTTTTGAGAGATGTGTGGACAAGGGTGACATAACCCATCTTTTGTTGTAGATATGACTTTAGCCCTGCGCCGACCCACCTATCTTTTTGCTGGTCTTAAGGAGCCGCTCCAAAGTTTGGGGTTGTATATGTATAACTCTGTAGTGTTAAAGATTATCGGCTACTGAAAATGAAATAGTCTTTTGCTGAGTTTACTATTGTTGTTGGTCATCCGGCTTTCCTATACTTGTTGTTTAAATTGTCGTTTGGGAGTTGTAAGTTCCGCTTAGGATTGTTAAAAAGATAAAATGTATGGGTCAATAACGTGCTTATGATGTCGTCCTTAATGACCTAAGGCGTTTTGGTAGGGATATTGTGTACTCGAGGAGTGGGGCGTGATATCCCCGCCTAAGGTAGTATCGGTGTAAGGTCAGGCTGATCCATCCGGTCATAGCCTGGAGTGATAAGGAGCATTGGGATTTGGGATAATTAGTAGGATTGAAAACCCTGCGCATGTGATTGTTACTAAAGCTTTAGGTTGTAGGTTGTGTTCTCATCACGTATTTCTTTGGGGTGAGTAGAACTTCATACGATGCTTGCAAAATGAGAAACCGTGGTGGGAGGGTGCCTCGTGAAAGGGCAGCTCGAGAGGACCTAAGAGTGGATGGGATCCTGTAGGCACTAAAAGCCTTAGGAAACTTGGTTAGGCAGCGAGTGAGGAATCAAAGCGCTACGGCTACTACTCTGTGAGAAGACCCATTAGTTGGAAATGGAAACGGAAATGGTGAACGTTAGGCACATAAGTTGGTGGAGCAATTCCTAAAGTTAAAGCCACTTCAATTCTCAAGAGTCGGAGATCCTAAGGCTACCACCTTGTGGGTTAAGGATCCGGAGAAGGCTTTCGCCCGCTAAGGTGTTCGAGAGGAAGATAAGGTCACACTAGCTGCTTACCAACTACGGGGGAATGCTAACACTTGGTGGGAAGCCTCCCGAGGTAGGATCTTTCTTGAGGGCATGGTCTAGGTGTATGATACTTTTGTGGAAACCTTTAACAACAAGTACTTCTCGGATTGTACAAGGAAACAGAAGGCGGCAGAGTTCCTATGTTTGCACCGGAATCATTTGATTGTGGATTAGTACGAGGCCAACTTTGCCGAGCTATCAAAGTATGCCCCAAGAATGGTGGAAGCCCTGTTGATAGGGTAAGAAGGTTTAGGGATGGGTTGACGCCCGAGATTAAGGACTCACCGGTGCTTGTTGAATCGAAGGACTACAATGAACTATACGTCAGAGCTTAGTTGGTAGAACGAAACTTGGTGGAGAGGGTTGCCACATCTGAATCGCGGTTCACACCCTCAAGCGGGAATGACGGTTGGTTTGGGAAGAGGCCGATGTTAGAAGGGAAGTACACCATTCCACCTAACTGGAGAAGAGCTATTAGTAAGCCGGTGCTCAACCGAAGAGAAATGTGATGTTTGTATTGTCGGAGGCATAGGTTTGCCCCGTACCCGTTTCGTAGTGGAGCCTGCTTTAGGTGTGGCCAGCATGGCCACCAAGTGAGGGATTGTCCGTAAAGGCGGATGTTGGGGCAGCCTTTGTCGCATCAGAGAGGTCTGCCGAGAGGAGTTACGCACCGGAATAACTAGAACCGGCTCCAAGCGCAATGAAGGGTGTTTGTTGTTACCCATGAAGAGGCAAAGGATTCACCGACCGTTATAGGTACGGTCCTCTTGCATGATCATATTGCTTATGCTTTGTTTGACCCTGGAGCTATACATTCTTTTGTTCTTGAGCAATTTGTTAAGGTAATTGGGTTGAGTTCAAAACCGTTGGGAACTGTTTTTAGGATTTCTACACCTTTAAAGAACAGTGTAGAGGCTACGATAGGTTGTCCTAACTGTTAGTTGGTGATATGTGGTCGTGAGGATAGAATAGATCTGATTGTGTTAGAGATGTTTGATTTTAATCTGATTGTTAGGTTGGAGGCCATAATGAATTGTTACCGTAAGGCGATCCAGTTTAACCCGTTGGATGGAGTTAGCTTTGAATTTGTTGGAGGTCGAGGAGGAACCTCGACTTTGTTGTTTTCGTCTCCGGAAGCAACTCGTTTGTTGGTGAGTAGCTGTCAAGGCTACTTGGTGATCGTAGTTAACACGTCAATTGAGGAACTAAGGATGGATGATATTATGTAGTGTGTGAGTTTCCCAATATCTTTCCACATGAGTTGCTAGGATCGCCGCCTTAAAGGGAATTAGAGTTTGCGATTGAGTTAGCCCCCGGGACGGAGGCTATCTCTAAGGCGTCATATAGGATAGCGCTGTCAGAATTGAAGGAGTTTAAAGTGAAGATGCAAGAGTTCTTGGATAAAGGATTTGTCCGCCCCAGTGCGTTGCCATGGGAAGCACCTATGTTGTTTGTAAAGAAAAAAGACAGATCACTGCGGTTGCGCATCGATTATAGGCAGCTTAACCAAGTGACAATCAAGAACAAGTACTCGTTGCTGAGGATAGGCGGTTTGTTTGACCAGCTACAAGGAGCTTTGGTATTTTCCAAGATCGATCTATGGACGAGATATCATCGGTTGAGGATTAAGAAGGAGAATATATCGAAAACGGCATTTGGGACACACTATGGACATTGCAAGTTTACTGTGATGCCGTTTGGTCTAACAAATGCCCCTTTTGCTTTCATAAATTTGATGAACAAGGTGTTTAAGGAGTACTTAGATCGGTTTGCTATCTTGTTCATAAATGATATTCTAGTGTATTGGAGGAGTCTGGAAGATCATGAACAGCATTTAAGGATTGTTTTGAGAACCCTTAGGAAGCATCGGTTGTTTGCAAAGTTCGGTAAGTTTGAGTTTTGGGTAACTCGTGTGCCATTCTTAGGCCATGTAATTTACGGTGAAGCAATTGCTAGAAACTCGTCTAAGATTGAAGCAATCATAGATTGGCCAACGCCGACAACAGTGATGTAAGTCTGGAGTTTCTCGGGCTTAATAGATTATTATAAACGTTTTGTGGAAAGGTTTTCTACTATAGCCTCGCTTTTGATGCGTCCGTTGAAGAAGGACACGAGGTTTGAGTGGACAGACAAATGTGAGCGTAATTTTCAAGAGCTTAAGTACAAGCTAACTACGGCTCCTATTTTGACAATACCGTCCGATCCTAGAGGTTTCAAGATCTATAGTGATGCTTTGCTGAGAAGTTTGGGCTATGTTCTGATGCAACATGGAAGAGTAGTGGCTTATGCGTCTCATCAATTAAGGCCCCATGAGTTGAATTACCCGATGCATGATTTGGAACTAGCCGCGGTGGTTTTCACCCTTATGATATGGAGGCACTATCTCGGTTGGAGAAAGGTTTCGGTGTATACCAATCATTAGAGTTTGAAGGGCTAAAGAACACTAGAAGTGCCAAAACTTGTGTACGGCGCTCACTTTAGTGCCAAAACTTTCAAAACGATCATTTAAGTGCCAACTTTTTTAAAAAAACGATTACTTCGGTGCCAACTTCAATTTCAGCTGACGTGGCTTACCGAAAATCCGACACGTGCTTTTTTTATTAATATTTGAGCTAACGTGGCTCGGTAGAGTTGACACTAAAGTGATCTTCATTTTTAAAAAATTGGCACTTAAATGATCATTTTTAAAAAAAAGTTGGCACTTGAAGTGATCGTTTTTAAAGTTTTGGCTTCGAAGTGACCGTTTTTCAAAAATTTTAGCACTTAAGTGATCGTTTTGAAAGTTTTAGCACTGAAGTGAGTGCCGTACACAAGTTTTGGCACTTGTAGTGTACTTAAGCCGAGTTTGAAGTATTTGTTCTCTCGGAAGGAGTTGAACATGAGGCAGCTTCGTTGGATGGAGCTACTTAAGGATTATGATTGTGAGATCCTGTACCATCCAAGTATGGCCAACAACGTTGTAGATGTGCTAAGTAGAAAATCGGTGATTGCTGAATTACAAGTCCAGGCATGGCTTCTTCTTGAATAAGTGAGAGATTCGAATTTCAAGTTATAGGTAAGCTGTCTGTCGAGTTTCATAGCTACATCGAGGATAGAGCTATAAGTGCAAGTTAAGGTTAAGGTTTGCAATCGACGGGCCTTGCCATTCAAATGATCCTTCACGAGGGCTCAACTAAGAGGAGGGTTGACTTTCAAGTAGATGAGGATGGAATACTAAAGTTTCAAGGACATTTATGTGTATCCATCGACGAAGGTCTATGAGAGGAAATTTTGTTGGAAGCGCATCGTAGAGGTTATAGTGTTCCTCCAGGTAGTACGAACATGTATCAGAATTTGAAGCAACACTACTAGTGAAGTGGTATAAAGACGGACATAGCCAAGCACGTAGGAAATGTCGGGTAAAGGTGCAACACTGTAAGTCGGGGGGATTGCTACTGCCGTTAGAAATTCCGGAGTGGAAGTAGAAGCATATCACGATGGACTTTGTGATGGGTTTGTCGAGAAGTCAGCGCATTTTATTACAGTAAGGAAGGATTTTGCTTTAGACATATATACGGAACTGTATGTGCGACACATAGTACTACTTCATGGAGTGCTAGTGACGATCACTTCAAATCATGATCCCAAGTTTACTACCACATTTTGAAAAAACCTGCAGAATGTGTTGGGAATGAAACTGCGATTCAGTATAGCCTATCATCCGTAGACAGATGGCCGATCTAAAAGGACGATTCGGATGCTCGAAGACATGTTGCGAGCTTTTGTTTTGGATTTCAAGGGCAGTTGGGAAGAATAGCTGCATCTGGTTGAGTTTGCCTACAACAACAGTTATCAACAAAGCATCAAGATGCACCTTTCGAAATGTTATATGGTAGACCTTGTAGGACACTAGTGTGTTGGGATCAAGTGGGAAAAGGAAAGATCAATGGTTTCGAGTTGGTACAGCAGTCGTTAAAAGCTGTTAAGGTTATTAGAGAAAGGCTTAGAACAGCTCATACTCGCCAGAAAAGTTACACCGACGGAAGGCGTAAGCCTTTGGAGTTTCAAGTGGCAAATCAACTGTTTTTGAAGGTATCGCTCATGAAAGGGACATCCCGTTTTGGTAAGAAGGAAAGTTGAGCCCGAGGTATGTTGGGCTGTTTGAGGTTTTGGAATGGATTGGAAATCTAGCGCATCACCTTGTGTTGCCACCGAGACTTGCTTAGGTGCATAACGTTTTCCACGTGTCGATGCTGAGGAAATATGAGCTTGACCCCGCTCATGTGTTGAGGTTTGAAGAGATTGAGTTGGATGACCGAGCATTGTACGTAGAGCACCCGGTGAAGATTGTCGAGAGGAAAAAGCAAGTGCTCTGGAGTAAAACGATTTTTTGGTCAAAGTAGTCTAGTAACACCATGGGTAAAATGATTTAGGAGCGATTTAGGAAAGTGAAGACGTTATGAAGAGTAGTTATCCGTTTCTTTTTGAAAGGTTATTACAGCAGTGCAATTTCGGGGATGAAATTTCCTAAAGAGGGGTGAGTTGTTATGTCCCGGAATTTTGACGCCTATAAGATAACTGGATTCAATGAAAGTTAAATCGTGAACTCCAACCATGAAAAAAAATTTGAATTTTTGAGGATTTAAGACACAATAATTGGATATTCTTAGAACATCGATCGGAATAGTTTAAGCTTCGGTAGTTTAGTAGTCGCATAGTAGCATCGAGACTCTTCGTGCCTAATCTTAGTCTTGACCGAACCCTAGCCATGAAATTAATAAAATACCCTCGATCGTTTGTGCCCAATGACCAACTAGTCCTAAAATACCAAATGACTAAAATACCCTTAAATTTATGCACCATAGGATAAAAATATTCAAACTTTGACTTGATCATTGGTGGGCCCCTCGGTCAAATGCCCCACCCACCAATTACCTCACTTCCCATCATCCTTTTTCTCTTATTTTCACTTTCTCTCTCTCTCTCTCTCCTACTCACTTTCTTCTCTCTCACACTCACTCCCCCCAACCGGCGACCACTCCCTAACCCCCCTCCCCCTTGCTGTTTTGCCCCGGCCGCCCACCCCATCGCTACCTCCGTCTATCGCCGCCACCACCTACGGCGGCCGCCCACCCGCCGGTCGACCTTAGCCATGACAACCACCACCTTCGCAGTTCCTCATCATCCAGCCAACCCAAGCAGCCGAGAGCCTTGTCGCAAGCCTCGCGGCACTTCGTCATTGTGCCGCCACTACTAGCGGCTCGTCACCCGACCATCATCTTGCCTGCCGGCCGCCGATCGCCCATCACCGTGCCCTCACTAACCCTCGGTGGCCGTGACCCGAGCCCCCAAGCTCCAAGACCACCTCCCTCTCTCTCGACCCCCCACTTTAGCCGACTACTACCTGCACCACCACCTCATCGCGCCACCGCCCATCGAGCTCGGTATTGCCACACCGTCGTGCCACCAACCCGTCGAGACCGAGAGACCTACGAGCCAACGCGGCTTGTTACCGCCATGCTCCGCCTCCTTCAACCACCCTTAGCACCGAGAACCCTAGCTCGCCACCATTGGTTACTAACCCTCGACTAATCGCCACCGCGAGCCCCCGACCAAGATCCGAGCCGTGCGAGCCCGAACGCATATTGTCGTTGTCGCTCCCATATCGCAAGCCTTGGTCCAACCATTGTCATCGGGCCGTCATCGTCACCGTCGTCGTCTCGGATCGTTGTTGTGAGTTAACCCCTAACCCTTGGTTAGGCCGTTAATTAAGTTTAGGGATAGTTGATTAGTATTAATTACGGATTAGATAGCTAACTCGTAGTCGACTAAGTTAATGACTTTAGTTAGGTTAAATGACCACGATTAATTAAGTTAGCATTAGTTAGTTAGGTGGACGGTGGCTAGTTGTTGTTAAACCGTATTTGATGAACTAAGCGTGGTTGATTGATCGCAAGCGGGTTAGTTAGCTAAAGCCGAGTAGACTAGTCATTGTTGGGTAAATATTGAGATAAACTTAATTAATTGTAATTGGACTAATTAATTGTGGTCAAGTTAATTAATCGTAATCGGAATAATTAATTATTATTAATCAATTATTAATATCTAATAATTTATGGGTGATTGTTGGTTGGCTGCTATATTCATTGGTTGTGTATATATATTATATATATTCAAGAATTAATCACCTTATATTGGATACAAAGTCTAGTGGATAAGTTATGCATTCATGTGATCATGTATAGATCAAATTATATATCCGAGCATGAAAATGGCTTTGGACCAAGTCTTTGAGCACGACCATATGAGCATTTGACTAAAAACAAAAGATAAGAATTGACTGGTTGTCCGGTATGCTCGTGTGGTCATATGATGGTTTCTTGACAAGTTTGTGCCGTGTCAATCGGAATCACACAACTTGTCAATTTGTGACGCTAGGTTGGTCGGATACCATTTGCAGCTTGCCTTGGACCGACGCTCCTTACAAGAATGCCTATTATGCCGTGCCATCTTAATCGGAATCACACCGCTTAAATGCCGAAGTAATAGAACAATGCCTAGTTATACCAGTAGAGCACCAATTGCCTAGTGTGCTAGGCCGTATGGCCATTAATAAGCGAAATACGTGTGGATTTCCATGCATGCAAGCTATTTGGGTATTTTGGTTATATGTCTTAGTTGGAATATTGAGTCGTGTCGAGCATTGCATTATGCATGAATCAAGTTGTGGTAAGCTTGCATGTAATTGTGGATATATTGCTGGGTTATGCTTATTTTTGTGATTAGTTAGAGCGTGGCGTAGATTATTTGCTATTGATATGTTATCGACTTATGCTGCACTTTTAGGTCGCCCTGAGCGAATTAACGCTCTAACCAGGCTTTAGGTGTTGACTTACCGAGATTTATTTCTCATCCCGTTATTGTTGAACCTTTTAGGATTAAGGTAATAGAAACTTGTCCGGTTTGATTCGGAGTCTCCTTTGACCGGTCATGTGATATCGAGTACCATCTAGTCCTGGAGACGGATCGAGTCCGGGAACATCGTATAACGATCATATAGGTAGAGGAGAAGTTGGAACACTTAGTGCCCCACCGCTTCAAAGCCTGGTTCGTTCACCATAGTGATGTTCTCTATGGGCCGATTCGTGGATTCGAGGGGCCACCTACCACGACCCCTAGGATTAAAACCTAGGACGCAATGGACATCGATACACCCGACGGAGAGGTAGTGGACCCCGAGTACAACCCGATCTTTGATGACCTAAACTACGCGCCCACACCCAAGTATTTTTTATGAGCTGCTATGGTTGTGGAGACCTTTTTGAGAGATGTGTGGATGAGGATAACGTGACCCGTCTTTTGTGGTAGATATGTCTTTAACCCCTGCCCGACCCACCTATCTTTTTGCTAGTCCTAGGGGGCCGCCCCGAAGTATGGGGTTGTATATATAGAGCTCTATAGGGTTAAAGATTATTTGCTAATGGAAATGAAATAGTCTTTTGTTGAGTTGATTGTTGTTGTTGGCTGTCCTACTTTCCTATCCCTATTGTTTAAATTGTCATTTGGGAGTTGCATGTTCCGCATTTGCTTATTAAAAAGATAAAATATATGGGTCGATGACGTGCCTGGGACATCATCCTTAATGACCCGAGGCGTTTTGGTAGGGATATTGCGTACCCAAGCATCAAGGCATGAGAAGTTGAAATGGTGATAGCTTTTTTATAAGCTTGAATTGCTGAGTTTGGTGATTCATTTGATATATCTAATTGAGGATTGTTGACTATGGACTTTCGATGAGGTGATTGACATGTGAGAACTATAGGATTGAATTCAACGATAGTTTTAGGTATCAACTTGTATTGGAAGGCCCCGATTGATGATGTGACATTTACAAGGAAATGAATGGGAATCGTAGAGTTTAGGCATGGCCTTGCGATTGTGTTTTGAGGTTTAGTTATTAACTTTAGATGACGGGCTAATTTAATTTTATGATATGAATGATCCTAACTTGGTGTTGACAGTAGCCAAGAAAGAGATGTTAGTGTAAATCATAGGCAATTGATCTTTGATGTAATGGTTGCTTGTGATATTAAAATGCTCGATTTAAGATAAGAACTGATGCTATGGAAAGTGAGTAGTTTGTAATATGGTTATGAAGATAGATATGCATTGCACGGGATTATTGAATTAAAGCTGTCAAGTTTTAAGAAACGTGCATGCATGAGCATAACATTTCTATATTTTATATCGGACTTGATAAATTGAAAAGCTTGATATGGAACAAGCTGCACGGGATACTTACAAATCGAAAGACTCGGTATGGGACCTGTCGAATGGGACTTACTTCGTGAATATATTGATCGTGGGGATGAACCATACTAAGGCTGGTGGGCCTGTATTGACTCGATTTGATGAGGGCGGGAACTAACGCCCGGACATAGTTACTCGAGCAAGGAGCGACTTTTGACAGACTTTTACAATGGTGGCAGGGGCGGGAATGAAACCAAGTAATGCTTTGAAAAAGTAGTTGTAGATGCTGGGCTAAGTTTGAGATGTTTTCGAAACTTGAATTTTTCAAAATTGAAATAGTTCTCAAAATGTGAAATGTTTTCAAGATAAGCTATTTTCGATATCCAAAATGTTTTCTTGAGTTTGAACCAAAGTAGTTTTGACATTGTATTACATTGGAATAGTGAACAAATGGATGAATGAAAAAGATGCCATGGATGAGAAATTCCCAGGATGCGTGATATCCGGAATTTTCCTATATTATAAATAATTGGAGAGTAAAATAAATGTTTACAGATAAATTCTTTAAGGAATTTTAGAAAATTTATCCTGTAATTTTAGATATTCAATTTCAAAATTTATCAAGGAAATTCATGTTTTTAAATTATAAGGGCTATTCGAAATTTTCATTAGAGAAATAGGATGAGAAGAAGTTGCTCTTGAATTCAGTCAATGCTAAGTCAATTTTCTAAAAGATAAGAATAAAGTCGATAGTAAGTCAATTTAGTTTTCTGAAAAGATTTAAAATAAGGTCATTTTTCAATAAGTCAATATATAGTAATTGATATTCCTAAGTCAATGCAAAGTCAAGAAGAAAATGAGAAAAAGAAAGGTCATTCTCAAATATTAAATGTTAAGATAAAAATCAATGTCACTTTTGTTAGTAAAGTCACAAAACTATAAATGTGTTCCTACTATCTAAACTTGATGGGCAACCCTATCGATTGGTCGGGAGATACCAATCGATTTTGAGAAAATCAGAGAAGTAGGTTTTGGGATTTGGTTACGTCGAGAATGTCATCAATTCCCTTTCGATACCGAAGTCAAGTATTTTTCTAATCTAAGAATTCATGCAAATGCTTTAGAAGGTGAGGTAAGTTCTAACGATCTATGGATATCATGCAGACGGGATTTTTTATCTTATCAATCACAATAAAAAAAATTAAAGTGCATAGATCAAGGAATCAATGACATGTGAGGATAAATCGCATCAAATCAATCAATCGGATCAACATGGCAAGCCTAGTATAGCCCTATGGGCTTAGAGAATGACCAATTAAAACTTAGGAGATAAGTTCGGAAAATGTGATGGTTAAATGCCAAGAAGGGTAAAACGGTCATTTTGGAGGTTTAGGAACCCAAAAATCACAAATTGGGGTCAAGTTAGTTGAATGTGGTCATTTCCCATTTTTTGTGACTTTTAGATTTTTTTGGAAATTTTCCTTTTTTTTCTAATTTTTTTAGAATTTTTTATTATTTTTTCTATTTTTTTATTGATTTTTCAAATTTTTATTATTTTTTTATTAATTTTTTAATCTTATTAGGACTGGGTCAACCCGGTCCACAGAAATTGGGCACCCAACCTAGACCCACTACAATCCGTTGGAAGCAAAACGACGTCGTTTCCATTTTATTTTTTTCGATTTTTTCTAATTTTTCAACCATTTAACAAAATTTAAAAAAAAACTAATTACAAATCTGACGGCTCCTATTGAAACACCAATTCTATTCTAGCCATCCAATCATTTTTTTTTTAATTCTTTTCAATTACAACGGCCAATCCGACGCATGCGCCACGTATCAAGCCACGTGGCACCATGACGGTGACACCTAGGATGCTGACCGGCCAACACCGCCACGTCGCCTTCGTCTTCTCCGAGTGACCGACCATGAAATGTATGGCCGAGGTTTCTCCAGCATCGATCGATGGCGAAACCTCGGCCAAATGACATTAAACCATTACCATTCTACTTGCCTAAACTTCCCGAACAACATATATGAAAATCAGCCAAAATAATCAAAGGAATTGACACGAAACTAGCTCAAATCAAGCTCGCCATGGCTGACTCAAATATGTGAAATAGGGCAAATTAGAGCAATTCCTTCACAAATCACACTCAAATGAAGTTTAGAAGACTTACCTATAGTTCTGATTGACCTGGTTTGGTCTAGTTTAAGCTAGACAAGCTTCGACAAGTTCGTCAATGGTGGAGAGGTTTGCGAGGCTCAAACGTGAGATATTATGTAAAATCAATGTAAAAATAGAACAGGATTGTACTTAGAGTAGTTCAAGGAGTAAAACGCCGTGACTAATTGTAAGAATGAAGGTCCGAGACGAGCTTCGCCATTGATGAATAGTGTGACGTCCTAGAAATTTGGTGTCGGTAAGAAAAATTATGAATTCCAACGTGGAAAATAAAATTTGGATTTTGAGGATTTAAGAGATGATAATTGGTTGTTTCGGGACATCCGTCAGAGAAAGTCAAGTTTGATTAGTCAAACATTGACTCGTAGTGTCAAAACCCTTCACGCGCAAATTAAGTCTTGTCCGAACCCTAAATACCAAAATTCTAATTTTGCCCTCGGTCGATTGAGCCAAATGACTACCGATACCCATTTTACCAAATTACCAATCTGCCCTCGGATTTTTAGTAGTATAAGACAAGATTATTTATGTGAGTTTGATTTTTTTTTTGTGGGCCCCTTTCTTTTCTTTCTTTGACCGAAACCCCCCCTCCCCCAACTCTTCAATCTTCAGCTCCCCCCCCCACGTGAACACCCATCTCCATCCCATCCTCTCTCTCTCTCTCTCTCTCTCTCTCTCTCTCTCTCTCTCTCTCTCTCTCTCTCTCCTCTTGTTGATTGCGACAACCCCCTCCCCCTACTATGCTTCTTCTTCATTCATCTTCTTCTTTCTTCTTCACTTCTCTTTTTTCTTTCTTTTTTTTCCTGCAACCGAGCGACGCCCAACCATACCACCACCACCACCCGGCCTCCACCTTCGTCCGCCGTTGCACCACTCCGGCCGGTCGTCCTTCGTGCCGTCACCTCGCCCGGTCGTTCGTTCCCATCACTCGCAGCCGGGCTCGGCACCGGACGAAATCGAGGGCCAACGCGGCTTGCGTAGCCGCGCTCGACGCCATCCGACCCGGATCCGGCCGCTGCTAGTCCCGATCCGTCGCCGAGGCCGCCGCCATCTCGCTCCATGATCCCACTAGCCGCGTCTCACCCAAGCCTCGACAAACCCGCGACCACCTCACCTCTAGATTTGCCCTCTCCTCTGCACCGCCCGTCGGCCGCCGACCCGCGCTTTACCACCGATCCCATTGTCTCCAAAACCCCAACCGGCGACTCGAACCCGAGCTCCAACCAAGCCGCTCGGCCGCCGGAACCCCCAACGCCAGCCACCCGAGCCCCCGCCGTGAACAGTAGCTCGCGAGACTTGACCCGAACCACACCCGATTTGAACCGACCCGAAACAGTAACTAAACCCGACCCAAAAATCGGTGACCCGACCCAAAACTCGAGGCCCGGCCCAAACAGTAACCCGAGCCCCAATCCCGACCGGCGTCGTCGTTTTTGTCGCCTCGCGCCCGACTCTACATCGAACATCGGAGTAGTGAGTCAACCCCTAAACTTTGATTAGAGCGTTAACTGCGTTCGAGAATTAGAATAATTGATGTTGACTGCAATTAGAATAATTAGCGAGTGCTAGATATATTTATTTAAATTATAATTGCATTATTTGTCCGAAGTTGAGTCAGTTTATTATTAAGGTGGCAATTAATCGAAGCATGAATTAATTGATTGAGATGGATTAATTAACGAAAGTTAGGTTAATTAACTAAGATAGATTTAATTATTTATATTCGAGATTTATTAATTGCTAGTTTAATCGTAATGAAATCAATTAATTAGGACTGCGATAATTATTTAATTGTTAATTAATTATTCAATTATTATTATTGGGTGATTGTCTGATGATTGTTGAGTATCATGGCTGATGTGAATTTGATGACTGATTATCCTATATATATATATGCAAAGTCCGGTGGACAATATGTGTATTTATGTGATCATGTGTGGACTGACATTTTAAGCATGAAAATGGCATGGAACCAAGTTTTGAGCACGATTGTTTGTGAGTGTGCATTGGGTTAAATGCAAAGATATAAATTGGTCGGTTGCCTGTCGTGCGTGTGTGGTCACATAATGGATACCGTCTTCTCGGGTACGTGAGGACGAAGCCGACCCCCGGGTATGAGGGTTCGAGCCCGGTAAGTTCGTGCCGAGGGTACTTGGAACCACATGACTTATTGATGCCGGTCACGGCTTGTGATGGACCGACGCTCCCTACAGGAATGCTTGATTGTTAATCCATGCCGAGAGTACTTGGAACCACATGGTTTGTCGGTTGCCCTTGTCGAAGGAATGGAACGGTGCCTGGTTCTGCCAGAAGAGCATGGTTTTGCTAGACCGAGAATGGTCGTTAATAACTAGAACACGTGCGGTGCATTGTGCATGCAATTTATGATGAGTGTTACGGTTACGTGCCTTGGTTGTATGCATTTGATTGCATGTTAAATATGAACTGTTTAATGTGTGGCCCAAGGCGGGGTAAGCTCGCATGTGCCCGATGATGGACTGTTGATTTTGGATTTGACTCCGTGATTGGTAAAGCGTTGCAAGGATCGCACTCTTTTAGTCTACCATTGTTATTGTATTACATTCTTAGGATGCCTTGAGCGAGTCAATGTCCTACTTGGACTTAAGCATTGACTCACCGAGATTTTATATCTCACCCCGTTGTTGTTAACAATTTTTCAGGTCATTAGCTGGAAGCCGGAAGTGTTCGCAGATTCTTTTTGAGTAGCACGGAGTAGTGTTAACCCATAACCCTAATCCGGTTTTTTTTAGGGTTGTAGGAAGTGGTACTGAGGTAGAGCTTGTATATATACGTTCTTCCTAGGGTTAACAGTAAATAAATAAAAAGAATTGTCTTGAGTGATTTCCTACTTTTCTATCCCTGTGTATTTTATAATTGTTTGGGAGTTACACGTTTCGTATGCACTTATTAATAAGATAAACATAATGAGTCGATGACGTGCCTGGGACATCATCCTTTTATGACCTGAGGCATTTTTGTAGGGTTGTTACGAGCCCGGGGATCGGAGCGTGACAAATAGTGAGAAGCTCGAAGTAGAGAACTACCTTTTCGGAGGATGTCGGGCTGATTGAGCTAGTCCGATCGCTTCCCCGATACTTTAGTGAGCTTCCTAGAGTGATTGCATGGCTTGATTTGGTCTGAATTGCTCTAGCGAAGACCTCACGATCGAAGCTCAAACTCTCGACAATGGCGATCGTCGAGAGCCTCTCTCTAGCTTTCTCACTCTCTCTAGTTTGTTAAGTGTGTGCGAACGGAATGAGGCTCTCTCTTCACTTCCAGAACTCGTGAGGCTTATATACCCAAGATTCGAAAAAATTTCGCGCGAGAGGACTTGAGTCGGCGAGGCTTCACACGTGCTAGCCACACATTCTTGTGTTGCTTAAGGTCAGATGGAGATGGGAAGCACGGGAGGCTTTGTTTAGTACTCCGGCAAACCCAATTTGGGACGAATTAAGCTCAATTTGGTACTCGAGTGCTATAATGTTGACTTTGACACTTCCGTGGTATTGACCAACCTTGTCAAAACAGCTCTAGCGACCATTAGCCCTAGCATCAAGCTTGATTGACACGGGACAATGAGAGCTTCAAACTTCATCAATCATGGCTAGGAGATGGTCAATTTCATCGTGAAAATTTGGCCAGTGAACTGTGCATTTGAACATGCGTGCGAAAGAGGAATTGGGGAAGAAGGGTCGTTGGGTCACTAGGTCGGATCTTGTTCGACCCGACAGGCCCAACTGGATTAAAATTCCCAAATTGACCGTCTAAGCCTTAGAATTTTTCAAATTAAACCAAAAAATCGAACTCGGGGGCACGGATATTATCTAAAAAAATAATGTTCCCCTGAAGTTTGCAAGGAATTGCATAAAAATTCCAAATTTCTCCCCTGACCCGACAATTAAAAACACGTAATTCAATCCCTAAATGGCCAATTCAAGCCGATCTAGCCAACTAATCGATTCGACAAGTTGAAAAATATAGGGTAGAGGTCTTACCTTGGCATGTCGGTCCCTAGATTTTAATTAATTTCATTTTTATTAAGGTCCAATGACTAAATTGAAAGATTTTTATGCAATTAAGTCCAATTCATGCAATTGCTCAATTTCTTAACATTCAAGGACTCAGTTGCAATACAAGGTAATTAAGTTGAATGTCAAAACTCTATAAATGTAAAAATTACAAATAAAATGACTCAAATTGTAATTTTCGGCTTGATTTAGAACTTTGTTCAATGAAGGGACACAGGGTCCTGAATCAATTTTTTGAAATTTCAAGAGGTTAAAATGAAAAGGGAATTAAAATAAAAATATTGTGTATTTTTTGCATATTTTTCTAACCTCAAATGATATTTTTTTAATTTTAAATTATTTTTCTATTTTCAAAAAATATTAAAAATTGCAAAAATATTAAAAATTATTTTTTGTTCAAAAATGGTTCCCTAGGCTTGGTCAAGGTCCCCAAAATTGATTTTGCAATTTTTTTGATGTTTTATGAATTTTTAGGGATTTTTGAAAAATTTACTAAAAACCACATATTAAAAATCGGGTGTCAACGGTCGATCCGAGCGTGTCGCTTGAACTGCCGACTTGAGGTGCCAATAGCTGTGCTCCCAAGAAATGGCACGGATTGGCAACGTCCACAGGCGGCTGCCGGTTCTCGATGGAGGACGTTCGATTTTTGTATTGTTTTATATTCATATAATTAAAAACTAATCTAAAGGATTGTTAGCACAAGTTGTATTGTAAACAAATTTATAAGATTATGATTAAATATCTCATCTTAAAACCATGAACTAAAAGAAACATTATGAAGTTAGCTTTTGCAAATTTAATCAGAACTAATAAGGAACCATAAGACAAATTAGAAATAATAGGAAACTTGGTCTTTCAAAAGAAAAAGCATTACAATGTCCTTGAAAATTAAAAAGTAGTCATAATAGATAAAGACAAAAGAGGATGTCACCAGAGCTCTTGATGTTTCACATGAATGAGGATTCTCACGTCTTCCTCTTCTATAAAAAGGCTTCCAAAGAGGTTATCAAAATAAAATTAAACACCGGAAAAGTAACCATAATACATAAAGAAAAAGAGATGACACAAAGAGAATGAGGGCCTTGGAATTGCACGTGAATGTTCTCAAGAAAAGAGATGGCAAGTGAAGACAAGGGAAGGTTGTCATGATAGGATAGCTTCTGAAGAAGCTCTTGAAACCATCCCATCTTTCTCACAAGCCATAATAAGGTCTAGAGAAAAAGGAGGATTCCACGTGAGCTAAGTTACATACACAAGTGACTATTCCATTTTTCAAAGAGTCATGAGAGTATTCCTCTATCTTTCCTTTTTGTCATTGGAGTCAATAATTGTTGGAATGGGGGAATGCACGGCAAGAAGGGGGCCGAACGATCGTCTACCCATCGGTGCTCAGTGAACCGTTGTGCCCACCATCACCTCCACTCAAGGAGTTGATCGCTCAGCCATAGCGGATGATTCCGCCACTTGTCCCATAACGTCATTCGTCGACAAGCTCCGTTATTAATTTCTAAGTATAATAAAATAAGATAAGATTATATAAATACATAAAAAGATACTAAGCAAATGATTAAATTAATTAAGATTAGATTACATTTAACTAAACTAAGGGAGAGTTCTAGAGGGATGTGGCTCAACCAAAATCTAGTAAAAATGTGTAGCTAATAACAAGTCTTATACAAGAAGGAAATGGTAAAAGTTAAAACATTTAAGAAGTATAATAAATGCGAATTCACAAAAAGGTCTTGAGAACTTTCAAGAAGGGAGGATCCCTTCTTAAAGCTCACGAGAGAGAGAGAGAGAGGATCTACCCAGAGTAATTGCCAAGTATTGACGAGGGGAAAAGTAAAGTGCAAGCTTTAACTAGAAATTCTATTATAAAGGGCCACCAGGGGTTCTTGAAAACTTACGACATCACAAAACAAGTCTTGTCATGCCGGTCCGCCGTCCACTGTCCGCCGCACGCCACGTCATTGTCACCATTTCAACCAATAGTTTCATCTGACATCATTTTATATTAGATAAATGATAAAGAAAAAACCGTGTAAGGTAAATGATATTTCTAGATCTAACACGGTAATATCCATATATTACTTGATTTGGTGTGCATTTCGTATGGTTTGTGTGCTTTGCATGAGTATCATGGCGTTAACTACACATTTTGTGACCTATTTTGTGAGGGGTTAGTCAAAGACATTGAGTGGGAGTCAACCAAAGGAAAAAAAAAAGGAAGTCGTCGAGCCAAACGAACCCCGAGACATGCCCAACTCAGTACTAGTTGGGTTTGGAATCGACTAGTCCGACCCACCAGCACCAATTCTGCTCAACCGAGTATGAACTAGGTTGTTCCGAACTAGTTCCGGAGGCGGCGATCACGATTCTACTCACGTCGGGCAGGAACCCCATGCTTGGGGACAGGTTTGACCGGGCCGAATGGGTGAATCGGCTTCGAGTTTTCGTCGCATTGACTTGTCAACTCAAATGACATCGATTTATTCCTCGTTCGATCTTGGTTTTATTAATTTACTCTTGCACGATGGATAATACCAAAGATAATAAATGGATCATGCACTTGCAAGGTTGTGGATGTCGCTAAAAGACTCAATGTACCGCCATTAGCAAGAAAAGAAATGGTGTAGGGGCTTGGGGGTAACGACGTAATGTATAAACCTCTAATGACCGTTGTTCGCGGCAACGGATGGATTTGCCATCATTCGCAAAAATTTTTTACTTGAGATGGTGGCGTAGACGTCATTACTTAAATGATGACACGAATTTGACGTGCCATCGTTCACGTGCGATGGCGGCGTTGGCCGGTACCGAAAGTTTTGATTAGAGGTTTAGGGGAGGATGCCCAAAAGTGAAAAGAAAAGCAAATGCATCGTTCTATATGGTGTTTTATGAGAAGGTTTTATGATAGTTGATGCATGGTATTTATGAAATGGATCACAAGATAGCTTTGTGTCAAAATGAATTTTTTACCGTTAAGTTGAATATTATTTTAATATTCTTGTTTTAGGCCTAGAAATAATAATTTACTAGGATGTTTGCTCATTCTATTCTATTTTTCAGGTAAAAAGAAAATGAGCCTGTTGCAAGAGTGACTATTTGGATTCCCAACTCACATGACCCACGGCTGCCACAATGTAATTTGTGTCGACACTGAAGTTACCTATGACCACATTACCTCAACTATGTGGATCGATGTAGGCTTGGCTGAACAGATCAATATTGTGTTTGTTTCCTGGCAAGAGCAACTGGAGTATGGGATGAGGAGAGGCCCTCTGCGTGACTTCCATGGCCAGCCTGGATACCCAGGCAATTGCCCTGCCGCACCTTAAGCTGAGCTACTAAGAGCTAGGGTGATTTCTTCCCATACTAGTACACGAATTGACGAAATTAGTAGATACAAAAAGTGGTAGGATAGCCTCCAACAAATTTTGTTTATGAGATAGGTTGGGAGGTAATGATTTGTAAGTCCAAGATTTGATGTGGTGTGTAACAGCTTTCCCATATTTTGAGATGTAAGGTAGATTAAGGAAGCTCGGAGCATGTAATCAAGGCTTGGGGATGAACACCCGCTTATATAAAATATAGTATTTTATAATTGTCTTGGAAGCTGCTATGTTTGCTAATTAAATAGTATAGGCAATTCCCTACGTTTAACAATAAAGGTTAGCAAAAAATAAGGAAGAAAGTTTGAAGACCAAGGTGTCTTAAAGTTGGGTAGCTCTTAAGTTAGTCGATTAAGGACCCTAAAGGAAATTTGCAGCTATAGGATGTCTTAGGCATTATGTACTAACAGTACTTGAAAAAAAAAATAAGGGTCGGATATACGGACATAGTTTTCGAAAATTAGAAATAAGGAAAATGAATAAATTTTTTTTTGAAAATATAGAAGGAAAATAAGCGGGATAAATAGCGACCGGGATATCGGTCCTGGGGTCGTTCTTGGATGCTTTGTGGGATTTGGTGAAAGCAATTGAATGCCTCCACTCTATTTATTCGAAGATGATCCTGGTTGTGTGCAAGGAATGTATGTATGCATGCGGACGTGGTGATCTATAGAAGTCCGGAGACTATCACAGAATGCACGAGGACATGGTGATCCCAAAGATCCAAGGAGTGCACCCGAAGTGATCCACATGAGCTAGCCGGTTAGCAAATCATCAAAGTTGTGAGTTGGGTGTAGAAATTTTGAGGCCATAACCAATAAAACCATGAGCATGGCATGTAAAATTGGCATTGTAAATAACATGATTGAGAGATACGCTGAATGATTGGACATTGTGAATCCCGAGAGATGCCATGAGGATTGACAAATTGTTAGAGCAGACTTGAATTGTTGTGAAGGTGAGACAAAAGCGATTTGTCTAGTTAGGGCCACATAGGCGTAATGAAGCTACCTGTAGTTGATGAGATATCAACTTGAGTTTAGTGAGAGAAGAATAAGGATTGAAATTTTGAGGACGAAATTTCCTAAGAAAGGAAGATCTGTAGTGACCGAGTTTTGCCAAATTAGAATTATAAGCGGAATAGCAAATTAAGGGACTTCGGTTGATGACGTGAAATAATTTGATGAAAAGACAAGGCGCGTATAGTATTTATTTTCAGTCCCATAGAATTAATTATGTGGAAAATTAGAACAACTAGTGAGAATTATACTAATGGACCAAAGGACAAGTGGAATTATGCATGTGGGACAAGTGTCAAGTGCAATTGGACAAGTGTACACTCCTTTTCTTGCATGATGGACAAATGGTGTCCATGTGCCACACCCACCTAGCACTACATAAGCCTATTTTCTCTCTACTCTATCATTTTTTCAAGAGACCCAAGAACTCTCTCCTCTCTTTCCTCTCATTAGGTCGTGAGCCCTCATTCTCACCTGCTCACCTATCGACTCAAGCTTCTCTCTCTCTCTCTCTCTCTCTCTCTCTCTCTCTCTCTCTCTCTCTCTCTCTCTCTCTCTCGTATGAGGCAACGTGAACTCGAGCGGGCGCTGGCGGTCTTGGGATCGTTCTCGTGCAAGGATTTGAGGTGAGTAGATTTCTAACCCATTTAACTCTCGGACTGTTAGTTTCGGTTTGCATGTTGCTTTTAATAGCTTAATAGACGTTTGTGAGTATAGATGGACAGATCGTCGAGATTGTGTTGTGAAATGAGGTTGCCTTGTGGGAAGGGCATGCTTCGATTTTATTGCCTATGGACTTTAATTGCTTTGCATGTTGTTCCTACGGATCTAATTGACATCCTTGAATATCGGGTAAGTGAGAATGATGGGCAAATCATCAAAAATGATTGACGACTAGAAATGGCCGAGAAACATGAGGTTCGATTTTGGACATGCGGTATGTCGAAGTGGCTTACATGTTACTTCTATTGGCGCAGTTGATGTCTTTGAGGAGAGAATTAATCAATTTGGGAACGGATTATCAAATGTGTCATTGATTTAGTGAAGAATGAAGATGGCTGTGTAGATGGAAGAGTGGCCATGAACCCTATAGGGAGGATGGAGCAATTGTGTATCTTGTTTGTAGATATTTACGGCTTGAATGGTTTCCTGGTGATTCTGAAGTGAGTAGTTCTATGATTAAGCTTATAAGACAAGCGATGATTATGAAGTTTGGCAAAGTTGGCATGGAGGCTGAGAGCCCTCGGGGCGAATACGGTTAGTTTGCAAAGGTTTTAGTAGTGAAGTTTTATGGATTTGAGTAGCCATGCATGGAAACACCAAGTATTTTTATGGTTTGATCTAAGCATCTCCTGGATTTGCTCATTATGAATAGTTGAGTACCTTCAGTGTTGCGATTATTGTGACTTATAACTTGATTATGTGGCATGATTATCTCGTGATTGATGATTCCGATGGATGGGCGTGTTAGACCTTTAATTGCAGAGCTTAAGCTCACTCTCATTGAATAAACCCTTTTTAGATTACCTTGCCGGCGAGAATGGCAGTAAAGAGTGGCGAACATGCTACGGTGGTGGTGCCATGGTGTGATAACCCTGGTTTTCCACCAGCTTAATTTATAAGCAAATTAGTACTCGGCAGGCTCAAATTAATAGTAAACGACCTCTAATACCACAGTAGAATGTAGCGTCTCATACAACCATATCTTGATGGGAAGGCTTTCCAAAATCTGCGCGTTCTTTCTTTAATTAATCTTTCCTTAATTAGAGTAAGCGGCGCATGCGAAAGCTTTAAAAATTAGAAAATCAGACAAGGTGACCATACGAGCACACATGCATGGAATACAAAACATCCAATGGCAGGCACGTCTATACAAAGGGTACGGCCTTACATGATTTCACTAACCGGATAACACATATTTCAAACAACGAGGTTACCAAATACTGAATTCATTTATATATCTTTAAATCAGTTCTTTACAAAAGTTCAAATGGCTATGGGAGGATTTACAAAGGAAGGTAATCTACTCCTCATCCACTAACGTCATCCCTCATCCATGAACTTCACTTTCCATGATGTTTTTCCTTGTTGACTTGCTCATCTAAAAAATGATTAATCAACGGGATTAAGCCGATGTGACGTCTTGAAATTTCGACCTCTGTAAGAAAATTATAAATTCCACGTGGAAAATAAATTTGGACTTTGAGGATTTAAAAGATGATGATTGATTGCTTCGGGACGTTTGTAAAAAAAATTCGAGTTTGAATCGTCAAATTTTGACTCGAAGTGCCAAGACTTTTCATACACAAATTTAGCCTTGTTTGAATCGTAAATGGAGAATACCATTTTTGCATCGGTCGATTGAGCCAAATGACCATCGGTACCGATTTTGCCAATTTACGAAAATGTCCTTAGTTTATTTGCATAAGACAAAATGATTAATTAGTTTTGATTCTTTTGTGGGCCCCACTCTTTTTATTTTTAACCGAAATCCCCCTCCATTTTTCTATTCTTTCTTTCTTCTCTGCAAACCCACGTGTACGACCGGATAAAACCCGTCAAGCCTTCATTTTCTTCTTTCTTCTTTGTCTTATACTACTTCCCTCATCTTCCTTCTTCTTTGTTCTTTTCTTCTTTGTTTTTCTTCGCACGACCAGCCCTCACCCGACCTTCATCACTGCTGCCGAACATGACCCCCAACTAGCCGTCACTGCTTTGTCGTGCCATGCCTAGCCCCAACGCCTTCATCCCGTGGCGTTGCTCTCGCTCGGCTATGCCACAGTTCGTCGCCACGCCTTCTCATCACAAGCCGAGCGATTTCGACGCCGTCCAGCAACCCCACGTTCTTAGCCCGACCACCCATAGCCACCACCACCTCCTATATAGCTATCTCGAGACCCTCCATATCCTTGACGCTAAACCACAGCCTCCGTAACCCCAAAACCGAGCTGTTCATTTGCCGTTCGTCGCAAGATCACCACCAAACCCGAGCCCTCATTTCTGTCCGGCTATCGTACGGCTTGCCCCATCACCTCTGCGATCCCGACTCGACGTTGTACCAACCCGAAGCCGCACGTGAACTCGACTCAATCTGAGAGCTTGTTACTCGGCCCGAGGACATGTCAATCCGATGATCGAATCCATAATGGTGCGTCGACCCGAGAACTCAACCCATGATTTCGTCGGTCACCACGGACTTGAACCCAAGCTCACGAACCAGATTGAGGACCCTCGCCGTAACCTAACCCAACATCGAACGTGGAAGTGATGAGTTAACCCTAAACTATGAATAGGGCGTTAACTACGTTTAAGGATTAGTTTTATTATCGTTATTCACTAATTAGAATATTTAGTTGGGGCTAGATAATTTAATTACTTGTGATCAAATTATTTATCCGAAACGAGCTAGCTGATATTTTGGTATTATTAATGGAAATCTGGATAAATTAATTGAGTCGGATTAGTTAAATATGGCTTGGTTAAATAATTATTTGTTAATTAATTATTACTGTACGATTATTATTATTGGATAATTACTGCATTATTGTTGGGTGATTGTATAATGATTGTTGCTTGTCCGGATTAATGTGATTGATCATTACGTATATAGATACAGAGTTTGGTGGATAAACTGTGTATATGTGACCGTGTGTGAATTGAAATTTAAGCATACAAATGGCCCGGAGCCAAGTTTTGAACACGATTGTTTGTGAGTGCATTTGACTAAATGGAAAGACAAGAACTGGCTTGATTGTATGGTGTGCTTGTATAGTCATATGATGAGATTATACCGTGCCGGTCGTACAATTTTCTAGTAAAGTTCATGTCGTGCCGGTCGTACGGAATAACATGACTTATTAGACGCCGATCGCAGCTTGTGAAGGACCGAAGCCCCTACGGGGATTCTTGGTAGTTCTGTGTCGTGCCGATCATATGAATCTTATGGACTATTAGACGCCGTCGCCGGAAGTAAGGGACGAAGCCTGGTTATGCCAGTAGATACTATCGATCATAGTATTAGACACTGCCAGTCCTAGTGTTAAGGCACACCAGTCATATGCGCTGGGCCTAATAGCCTCTAATAATCGAAACATATGTGATACATTGTGTATGAGACTATGATGAGTGTTCCGGTTGAGTGTCTTGATTTATATATTGTCGGCTGTTATGATATGAATTGTTCGTCGTGTGGCCCAAGGCGGGGTAAATTTGCATGTAATTGATGATTCATTGTGATATTGTACTTGGTTATGTGATAGCTAAAGCGTGGCGAGAGTCGCACGCTATAGATCTATCATCGATATTATTCTGCATGTTTAGGATGCTTTGAGCGAGTCAGTCTCATACTCGGACTTAGGCGTTGACTCAAGAAGATTTTATATTTCACCATATTGTTATTAACCATTTTTCGGGCCTTAGTTGTAGAAAGCTAGAAGTGAGCGTGGCTTCTGTTTGAGTAGAATGAAGTAGTGTTAACCCCAATCCTGAATTGATATTTTTGTGAGAACTGTAGAAAGTGGCCCGGAGGTAGGGTTTGTGTATATGTATTTTACCGGGGTTAACAAGATAATTAAATAAAAGTAATCTTTAGTTGATGTTGATTGATTTGACTTCCTCTTGTTCTATCCCTACTTTTAATTTATTATTTGGGGAAATTACACGTTTCGTATGCATTAATAAAAGATAAAAATAATGGATCGATGATGTGCTTGGGACGTCGTCCATTTTGACCTTAGAAGATTTGGTAGGGTTGTTACGGGCCGGGAGATCGGGCATGACAGCCGAAGCTCCACCTCAAGTATGATTCTTAGGCCAAACGACTAAACCGGTTATAAAATCGTAGAATCGCAGAATTGCAATCAAAGTCACCATGATAGAATCCAATGTATTTTACATGATAGAATTTCCAAATCAAACCAAAATCCAAGGATAAAATCAATAAGAATCCAAGGATAAACTAAATTAGAGTCATAAATACTACAATTCGAGATCTATCGGACCTGAATTAAAGAAACTCGGGGATAGGATTTCGGAATCTCAAAATGTCCAAATCGAAGCTATCATAGTCAAAACAAATTGGCAAATAATATCCACAATAGCAAAACCATAGACGATATAGTAATAAGGACCAGAAATCTACTTGCCTCGATTATTCGAGAATTTAACGAACGAACAATTGAATGAACGAGATGAAACAGTCCACGGGCTAGAGAATTGAATGGCTAAAGGTGGGAATGGTTGTGGCGACAATCGAAGCTAGGGAGACACGAGGAGTGCACGAACGGCGGCAAGTACAGAGAAGCGGTCGTGGACGGTGGCGGTCGGCCTCTACTAGCCCGTTGGGCTACTCGTTTCGTTCGTTGTTTCATCCTTTCACTCGATCGTTCATTCATTGATTTCTCGAATAATCGAGGCAAATAGATTTCTAGTCCTTATTACTATATCGTCTATGGTTTTGTTGTTATGGGCATTGTTTGCCAATATGTTTTGGATGTGATAGTTTCGATTTAGATATTTGAGATTCTAAAATCCTATCCTTGAGTATCCTGAATCATGGTTCGATAGATCTCGAATCATGGTATTTATAACTATGATTTAGTTTATCCTTGGATTTTGATTTGATTTGGAGATTCTATTCTTTGAAATACCTTAGATTCTATCGTGGTGACTTTGATTGCGATTCCGCAATTCTATAGCTGGTTTAGTCGTTTGGCCTAGGAATCCTACTTGTGAAGGAGCTTCGGCATACGCCCGTTGATCAACCATTTTTCGGATGAATAAGTCAACATGGAAAAACATTATGGAAAGTGAAGATCATGGACAGAGGATGACATTGGTGGATCCGGAGTAAATTACCTTCCTTTGTAAATTCTCCCATAGTCATTTGAACTTTTGTAAAGAACCGATTGAAAGATATATAAATGAATTTAGTATTTGGTGACCTTATTGTTTGAAATATGTGTTATCTAGTTAGTAAAACCATGTAAGGCTGTACCCTTTATATAGGGGTATTTGCCATTGGATATTTTGTATTCCACGCACTTGTGCCGATATGACCACCCCGTCTGATTTTCTAATTTTTAGAGCTTTCGTATGCGCCAGTTACTTTGATTAAGGAAAGATTAACTAAAGAAAGAACACACAAGTTTTGAAAAGCCTTTCCGTCGGGGTGTGGCGGTATGGGATGTTATACATGGATGGTGGTGGTGCAATGGATGATGGTGGAATTGTCTTGGGAGTACAAACCTATTGTAGACTCCTAGTTGTTGCCTTTTGTTAAGAAATAATGTAACAAACTTATTATATATATTTATGTGTGTGTATAAAATCAAATGATCATGTTATCGGATGATCTTGTATGTGTTATATAAATACGGGTAGTGAAACCCTATAAGGGCCATACCTATTAAATGCGTGCCTATCGTTTGTGAATGCCTTGGTATGATGGCCTATTTTCTATTTAGTCTTCCACATGCGTCATGTATATCGCATGTGGTATCAAATTAAAGTAGAGCACTTTAATTAGATTAATAGCGAGCCCGGGATGCTATAGCTCCGCCCGTTTTCAACAAAGGAGGATGTTACAAACTGTGCATGGTGAAATGGGATTAAAGACCTTCAATGATTTCGCCATTCCATACGCAAAACAGGAACATGTTGAAGAGGCAACCTTACATGCGTTTGAGCTAATTTCTATAGTTCGCACTCCTGTTGGGACAATATTGACCTTCTATTAAGTAAGGTGGGGGTGGAAAATGGATTTATTCCCAAAAATGAATTAGGCCCACACGGCTAGGGTATCCTTCACTTTATTGAAGCAAGCAAGAATAATAAGAAAGCCGGCCTGGGCTACTCTATGAAGGACTTTAACCATGGAAGCCTGAATATTCGAGGTAATCGTCATGGTCGTGGTGGACGAGGAAAACGTGGACGTGGAAGTAGCCGTGGACGAGGTAACCACTAAGGTTTACTCCTTCCGAACTCGAGCGAGATATTCAATAATATCCTGAAGATGTTTCATGAAGAAGACTTATCTATAGCGGGTATTTCTAGATTATACAACGAAGACACCATCAACATCATGTATCCGACTCGCTTGGAGGACATAGTAGCCTGTCGGAGTAGGGATGCTCCCATTTCCCTTTTGCATTGTTTCATTGCATTTATTTCTTTCTCCCAATATGGGATTGATAGTTGTTACATTTTGATGCGTTGTAATAAAATGGCATCTTGGATCTTGAGCCATTGATCCTTGAATGTCTTAGTTGTAATACGGCGTTATCATTTTAATAAAAGCATATGTTTTATTAAGGACATGTGGAAGCACACCAAACCAGCCCTATGATGATTATTGAGGCTTGGGCTTCTACATGCTTCCTAATTTCCCCAATTCGTTGTTAGAACCAAGATGTCCGAGGACATGAGGACTAGTCACCAAAATATTTTTTGTAAACTATCATTCAAAAAAGATTTTTCAAAATCTCATGCATCATCATCATTATCAGCATGATGCATATTGACCTTTCTTTGTCATAGTGGGGATTACATTTTGCATTCTCATGATAGATATATTTGTGGTTCGGAAATACTCGAAGATTATCCTTCATAGTACGATTCAGATGATGAGTCCCATCAAGATATTGAATGTGATTGGAACCGTTATGAAAAGTCAAAGCCATTGATAGCTGAAAAGACAATCAGTATAAAACACGGCAATAAACAGAATATCGTAGAACTTAAGATTCGAGCCAAACTCTCCAAAATAGAAACAACCGGAATGGTTGAACTCTTGAAGAAACACCAAGATGTTTTCACTTGGTTCTACAGAGACATACCCGAGTTTAGATCCCCAAATTGTTGAAAATGTTTTGCTGATTGATCCGAGTATACCTCTCGAGAAACATAAGTTGAGGACGGCGAAATCAAAATTGTCAAAGAAGATAGAGGAAGAAGTTATGAAGCTACTCAAAGTAAACTTCATTGAAGTTACTCATTATGCCAATTGGATAGCCAATATTGTTCCTATCATGAAAAACAATGGACAAGTTAGAGTCTCGGTTGATGTCGAGACTTGAATCGGGCGAGTCCAAAGGATGACTTTCTAGCGCCGCATAGTGATTTCCTAGTGGACAGCACAGCCGGGTTTGAATTACTTTCATTCATGGATAGATTTTCTAAATATAATCAGATTTGAATGGAGACTAAAGATAAGAGCAAGACGTCTTTCGCTACCCCCTTAGGGTACTTTCTGCTATAAGGTGATGCCATTCGAATTGAAAAATGCGAGGATAACATACCAACGAGCAATGGTTACTCTATTCCAAGACATAATGCACATGGAAATTGAAGTATATGTGGATGATATGATAGCCAAATCAAGACAAGGCAAAGATCACATCTAAATCTTGAAAAAATTGTTTGATCGCCTCCGAAAGTTCAAGGTAAGGCTAAATCCCACAAAGTACATATTTGGCACAAAGTCTAGGAAGCTTTTGGGATTTATGGTTAGCAATCGAGGAATTGAAATCGATCCATCAAAGATTAAAGCCATGTATGATTTGAAGACTCCGTCTACGATCAAAGAAGTACGCGGTTTCTTGGGAAGATTGAACTACAATGCATTGTACATATCTTAGTTGTGAGAAATAGCAAAGCCTTTCATCAAGCTTCTGAAGAAGAATGCCAAAGTTGAATGGGATAAAGAATACCAAGATGCTTTCATGAAGATTAAGCAATATTTGTGTGCCCACCAGTTCTTGTTTGCCTAGTTATTGGGATTCCAATGATACTATATCTGACTATCCATGACAAGTTGCTTGGTAATGATACCATGATAATACCCAGACATGCTAAAGAATTCCTAAGCAAAAACTCTAATGACCCGCCTTGGTACCGGTTCGGGCCATAATGTTCTTTCTCAATACTAAGACATGCCATTACGTTCTTCCCTAAGATACCTAATAGAGCCAGTCTTGTCCTAGGGCGCTACTTTCTAACTAGCGTGCTCTGCTTTAACATGTTATTAGTCATATAGAATAATCGGCGCATGTGCAAGACTATAAACCAAAAACTATTAGCGGCCATAAAAATACACAATTACATTCAAATAGGTAGGCACACCATATATCTAAAGGGGCATGGCCTTTATAGGTTCCACTAACCTATACGACATATAGTAAGAACATCTAATTAACTCCTATGATGTGAAAAATATACCCGATTAGTTGATAAATATCTTTATCGCCCATTATTTACAACATCATATAATCAAACAAACAAAAGTACATTGGGAGGATTTCAAAGGTTATCGACTACTCTCGAATACTATCCACGATCACCAACATCATGCTCCATCACACCAGGCCACGATTACTTCCCACGACCATATCCAAAGAGGGACGATCGTAGTTCCATTTTGCTACTTAGCTGAAAAATCTTTAATCCAGGGAGTGAGTAAAACTCGTTAGTAGAATACTAATTTGAACAACTAAATCATCTATTTGGTCATATAATCAAGTAGCAAATCACAAACACCAGAATCGAAATACACAAGATACGAGCGCTAGTAACATGTAATCATAACAACATTCAATGGTCACCAATAGAAAACGTAAGCCCCACAAGTAACCCCAACATTTATGACTGAATGCCTACGTAATCTCGATTACAATCGGTTTCGGCACCTATTATACTTAGCACCTTTAATGCGCAACATCTTGCTGCCCACGCCTCATAATAACTAACCCAAGAGGCGAACTCAACATATAAACCATTCAATTCTTTAGTTAATCCTCCATGATTCCCGACCATCCACCCATCTTTGATTCCACCACCAATTCGGGTCGTACCGTCGATGACCAAAGCGATCAGCCATTAACTTTTGACTACTCATGACCACGAACATACTACCCAACGGTTAAAGTTAACTCGTAACACAAGATTGTCCAAATACCCCACGGGGGTTTCTCGACCAACCACTCCCCCAAGTACCCACAATGATCAACCCTCGAAATCTCACTACCCATTTTCGTTAGACTCCAATCTATCGAAAAGATTCAACATGCAAGACTAATCTCAATTCGTTACCACCTCAGCTTATAGCGCACCGTTTAGCACAAATCAATGACCACAGACAATTTAGTAGTCAAGGTTAGTATTCTACTTGCACGAGGATCGTTCACGAAGAAAATGAAACAAAATTGACACATAAACTAGGGCTTAAGTACATCCCAAGTGTCATAAGTTGTGCACGGCGCTCACTTTAGTGCTAAAACTTTCAAATCGATCACTTTAGTGCTAAGTTTTTGTAACTTCAATCACTTCGGTGCTAAAACTTTCAAAACAATCACTTTAGTGCTAAGTTTTTGTAACTTCGATCACTTAAGTGCCAACTTCTTTTAAAAATGATCACTTTAGTATCAAATTCACCAAGCTATGTCATCTCAAATATTAATAAAAAATACCATGTGTCGAATTTTCGGCAAGCCACGTTAGTTCCGGTACTAAAGTGATTGTTTTTAAAAGAAGTTAGCACTTAAGTGATCGAAGTTACAAAAACTTAGAACTAAAGTGATCGATTTGAAAGTTTTGACACTAAAGTGAGCGCCATACATAACTTATGGCACTTGGGATGTACTTAAGCCCATAAACTAGCTTGAACCGACTCTTCTTCCTTAGCGGGTCACGCGTGGAAATAGCACCGAAGGAGGAGGAGATGAGCTGTGTTGAGGGACTGAGCAAGAGGTCTTGAAACCTTGCGGATTCGCCGTCTACTTGTGGCATCGCTGGCTCAAGCAAGAGGGAGCAAGAGCTTGCTCGGTTGGGACCATCGAAGAAAAGAAAAAGATGAAGTAGAAGAGAAGAAAGAAGAGGAAGAAGAAAAAGAAGATGGCGTGGGTTCTTTTGCCAACAAAAGAGAGAGAGAGAGAGAGAAAGAGAAGATTATAGTGGGGGAAGAGGTGGCTATGTGGGTGCCAAGTGGCATGCCATGCGCGCCACTTGTCATGCACGGTCACTTATCAAATTTTCTCCAATTGGATCCAAGTTTTGCACTTATTTAGCTATATGGGGTCCAAATTAAACCTTGAGGTGTCTCTAAAAATATCATTTTCCTACATCGATTGTCGAAATAGTTCGACTTCGCCCATTATACTAATAGGCGGAAATTCGGATTGTCATAAAAACAGTTGATAATGATGCCATGGTAATCACTAACTCTTGTGAGCACTTTTCCTAAAAGGAATTTGAAGCCATTTTTTTAGCCCAACCCCAACCAAAATTACAACCCTTCACAAAGTCTCTTTTGATCGGCATGGTTTGGGTCGATACCATCATCCTACACTAGAAGCTACTTCTTAAAGGAGTGGAAGCAATCATTTCTTTCTTATCTTCGAGGTTCTTGACTTGTAAACCCGATAGAGATAACACTGAATATCCTTTCTTGGTTGTCCCTTTGTGTAAGCCCAATGGCCAAACCTACATTACGATCCCTTTGAAGACCTTTCTGATTAAGTAACACGTGTTCATTGCAAATATACTCAAAATATTTAAGCAATGATTTCTCGAATCAAAGTTCCCAATGACTTTTCCCTAATTATTCATCAAAATGATCCCCGAGAGCTAGTGAGAGTAATATTCGCATACGAGTACTCTAATTTGGCATTCTAGTTAAAACATTTGAGTCAAAAAACATCTTGTTTTAAAGCTTTCCTTTGAAAGGAGTTTTTAATGATGTTGACCTTTGTCCTTGGTTGATTGACTTTTAAAGTCTTCTCACAACCTTTGCAAAATAATTTTTCGTTTGATAATCTCAAATTTCCTTTTTAAAACTTCCCCAAACGAAATCCTTTTCAAAACAAATCTTCCATCACATCCATTTAGAAAATCCCATAATCTTTTCAATCTCCCTAGTGAAACTTTCTTAAAATTTTCCCCAACGGGACATCTTTATCTTTTCTTTCGCCAATGGTCCTCAAGTTGTAGACTTGGCATTAAACACCTTGTGATTGCAACTTGTCACTTCGGAAAAATATTTTGTTCTCTTCTTCCCCAAGTGATTGTAAGTTGTAGCCTTAGCATCAAAGGCCATGTAATCATAGCTTGTATCCTTGAAAACATTTCTTTTCTTCTTAACGATCTTTCCCTAGTGTTCACAGATTATACCCTCGGTCATTGTCCGCCATGAGATCGCAACTTGTAATCCAAACAAAATGTTCCTATCCCGAAGATTTCTAGTAATTTCAGAGTTTTCCCTTGATTGATTTAACTGTGTCTCTAATGTGGTTGCGAGGGCGGGCGAGTGTGTTTTGAATGATTGTCGTAGGAAGTGTCCATAGGTCAGAGTATGTTGGGATGGTTATGGATGAATGTATGCTAAATGCAGGATAGAAAACGATTTGATCAAGGATTAAAGGACGCACCACCAGCCAAAGATCAAAATCGGGATAACAAAGTTCATCACGGGACCTAAAGGACGAGCCACTAGCCAAGGATAAAGGATTTTAGGATAGATAAGCTCACCACCAACGCATAAATGACGAATTACCAGCCAAGGATAAAGGGCTTCTTGGCCCACCATCTAGGAATATGAACCACTAGCCAAGGATAAAGGGCTTCTTAGCCCACCACATAGGAATAATTCAATCTCCCAAAATAAAGAAACCGAGATAGGAGTATCCACTCTTCAAGTTATGCTCAAAAACAAAGGTAGATCTCTAATATTCTCATTCATCAAAATCTTGTCTTACAATGGAGATTACACCTCTATTTATAGAGATAAAACAAAACAAAACAAAAAAAGACTATTAGAATTCCCGAAACTAACGGACTCTTCGGAATTCACCTCTAGACTCTTAAAAACAACTCCACACTAAAATCTCATAAAAATCTATGAATTAAAAACCTCAATGACTAAATGCACTTAACTAGACACACTGAAACATCAAAAGACTCTAAATTTGTGCAATAGCCTAGGACATCTCAAAAGACACCATAAAAGGTCATCAAATGGTGAGAGGAATCATCTTGAACAACCTTCGGACTATTAACACAATTAATACCATTAGGACCTAGGAATTAAGAATACAATTATGACATAATGATTTGAACCATTGACTCTTCAACTTTGATGTTCTCCTCTAAAATCCAACCATAAGTTTGGTCCAGCAAATAACCATCTTGGAATATCATAAAATGAGCAAGGAAATGACTTAAAACAGCACCCCATGGTTATATTGATGATCCTCTTCAAAATCAGCAACTTTCTTTGTGCATCGATAACTAAATCTTGCAATGAAGAGTTGATAACTTATTCTTGACTCATGTAGCAAGCTTTAATGAAGACATGCTTTTGCTTGAATGAGTACTGCTAGATAAGTCCAAAATAGCCTTTTATGCAAGATGGTTGATCAGTAGACTTAGAATCCATAATAAACTTGCAAATCAACATCTTAGTAGCATATGATCAACTTATCCACGGAATTGAATCATTAGTAGCATATGACCAACTTGTCCACCGAATTGAATCATCCTTTACTAGATTGACACCTTTAAACTACCTTAACAACTCCAAATCAGCATAGGCTTAAATACACAGCGACATTGATAGATATGTCGATAGAATCATAACGAAACTCGGGGAATGTTCCGATGATTCGGATGCTCCCGCATCATCAACCGACTAACACAAGATATAGGTCCGACCTTGTTTTAGCATCAATAGAGACCGATAGGGCTTGACTAGCCGACGGGATCATATCGAAACTTGTTGGTTATGCCTTAAAATCCACGTTTCCTGCTTCATTAGAAGGATTAACCAACGAGGAAAAAGTTGAGCTTGCGAGTTGATTGATCAAGTCCGATGCTCCCGTATCACTATCCCGGTGCTCGTAGGTTGTCGCCTTGGCCATTAGTCACCTCGAGATCGTAGCTTGTACCCTCGGAAGACATTCCTTTCTCAAAACAAGTTTCCCGAAATGGTATTCCAAAACACAGTCATAGCCCATGTAATCACCGACTTGTGGCTTTGAATATGATGAGCTCCCAACAATCTCTCGTCCATACATAGGCTTGTAGCTCTACAGCACTCACCCTCCGTGAGTGTGGCATATTATTTGATTGATTTTCCTTTCCTTTCTTAAATCCAACACTTGGTAGTTGACCACCGCGACCAGTTGCTATGCACCATCATCAAGCTATCTTTGATACACTAAACATTTATTCAAATTTGGAAGCCAATCCGCAAATTAAGTAACAATATTCATTCGACCATATTTAGAATATTTTATCACCTAATTTGAAATATTTGTATCCAATCATATCTTAAGCTTACAGATAGTATCAGCTAAATGAAGCGAAAATATAAAACCAAGATAATTGCTAATTTAATGCGTAAGACGTTGGTTTAATTTTTTTTTTAAATTATCTCGATTTTAAAGATTATCGATCATTGGAAATTTAATCCGAAATACGCCGGGTTATCTATCTCTATTGTCGTAATCTTTATCTACATTTTTTAATGGATTATCTATGGATTGCGAATTTAAATTACATCTTGTGCGGAGGTGCTATGTTTTTTAAAACTTTGAAAGATTTTGTCACCCGGATTAGGATCATTTTATAATAATTGCTACTGGGATAGAATTTGCATTACATATAATATTAGCATGTTTAGATAGATTGCATCTTAGAATATCTGCACTCTAGATAATTCTGCCTGTTTAGATAATCACAATATTTTTAGAGTACGTTTGCATGTTTAGGCTACATTAGCATGTTTAAATTAGCCTACTTAGAATAGTAGGATTAGGCTTAATTTCATGGATAATCTAGGCTAAATATTAATTTGGCTAGATTATTTAATCATGCCATTAATTAATTTAAAAAACACCATGTTTTTTTTATTCTTGCTCGAACCGGACACGATGGAAACAAATAAAAATCAAATAAAAAGTAAAAAGGCTTTGTAAAATGATCTTATCTATAAAACAATCGATACAATTTGATTCCTTGCCTCAATTAGTAGTACCGCTAGGGTCCACTTCTGCCCCATACTACGAATGAAAGAGAAAATGTAAAGACCACCATTAAAGCAGCCCCAACAAGAATTACTATATCCATAAAAATGTCATCAATGCCATCTCATATGATATGCATGTTAGGTTATATTGCATTTAGAATTGCATTTTTTGTCATTTAATTAATTTGCATAATTTACTCGCATGCCATTTAGGTTAGTTATGTAGTTAATTTAATTCATGCCATTGAATTTAAATAGATTTTATGCATTGCATCATAGGTTAGTCTTTTTCCTAAACAAGCGAAAACCCTAACATGAGAATACTTGTGTGGCCTGTGCACCCTATAGCTTATTTGGCATGCTTTAGGTGTTTATTTTATTGTATATGCAATCGTACGATTACCATTGTTAATAGCTTGGCTTAAAATTTATCCATACCGTTTGCTAAACATCTTTTTCATAGTACTAAAAGGGTGTTAGAGAAATCTAGCCTAATCAAGTCCCCCGACTCATTTTGTAGGAATAAAATAATTCTCCCACTATATTATTTAGGTATCTAATCGATCTACCGTAAACCGATTAGTGGCGACTTTGAGTAGATTGATATGCATGTTAATAATTTAAACCCCAAGTTACAATTTGGTATGAATTTAGGAGAGTTCGAGATAGGCTTAAAGACTTAGTTATCCATTAGCCTAGGATTGTGGAAAATTTTAGGTCGTGACAAGCTTCTACCTTACACACTTGTCTTACCAAGCTTCAAAGGCGTAATCATTGAGAGGCTTCGAACATGCGATTATGCGAGATAGTGTGATATATCAATTTGAGAAATTTCACTCGTTGTAACTTCTTGCACAAAAAGCTATCAACATACTTAGCTTGAGATAGAAGCGTACCGTTAGATCGGTGATGAGCCTCAATACCAAAAAAATAGTGAAGTGGTCCAAGATCCTTCATAGCAAATTCTTGTGAGAGTCGAGTAATCAAAGACCGTAATAAATGAGGAGTATCACCAGTAACAAGGATATCATCAGCATACAGCATAAGATATAGATGACCCCGAGAAGAAGTATAGACAAATAAAGAGGGATCGGCCTTACTCGCCATGAAACCCGATGATAATAAAAAAAAATTGCTGAAGCAAAGAAACCATGCACGTGGAGCTTGCTTTAAACCATAAATGGCTTTGCGAAGATGACACACGTGATTCGGACATTCAGTATTAGAGAAACCGGGAGATTGGCGCATGTAAACTTCCTCGCAAAGAATGTCGTGCAAGAAGGCATTCTTAACAACAAGTTGACGTACGGCCCATCCCGATGAAATAGCAATAGAGAGAACAACCTAAATTGTAGCTGGTTTAATGACGGGGCTAAAAGTCTCGTCATAATCCAATCTTGCCTGTTGCTTAAATCCTTGTACAACTAGACGAGCTTTGAAGCGTTCGATAGTTCTATCGAATTTTTCCTTAATCTTAAAAACCCATTTACAACCGACTAAGTTCTTAGAAAGGTCGGGTGATACAATATCCCACGTGTGATTAGTGACCAAGGCATTAAATTCATCCGCCATGGCCGCTTTTCAACGTGGGTCAAGAATGGCCTTAGAATAGCAAGTCGGTGTCTCTTCATGAAAAGAATTAGAGAGATTAAAAAAATTTCTAGGTTTAGATATTCCAGATTTAGCACGAGTTTGCATAGGATGAGTGGGAAGAGAAGATACAGAAGTAGAGGAGCCAGCTAGAGATGTAGAAAGGATTTGTGAATCTAATGTGGGAGAAATCTGGTTAGAAGCATAGTTAGGGTGGGACGCAAGGAGTGGGTTAGAAAGGAGGGTTGGTGGAGGTGAAAAATAATTGGAACTAGATTTGGTAGGTTGAGAAGAGGAGAGAGATATATTAAGAGGTTGGGCTAGAGAAGTTGAGAGAATCGGAGGAGGAGCTTGATGCTCAAAGAAGGTAGAAGGAAGAATAGATTGATTGGAGGAAAAAATAAATGAAGAAATTGAATTGGAAGAATTGTTTGTGGAACTAAGAGTTGAAGAACTTTATGAAAAGGGAAAATTCTCCTCATCAAACCGAACATGACAACCGATAAAGACACGACCACTTGACCGATCAAGGCAACGATAACCTTTGTGATTCGACACATAACCAAGAAATACACATGGCATAGAATGAGATGCAAGTTTATGGGAGACGCGGGGACGGAAGAAAAGGATAACAAGCGCTACCAAAAATTCGAAAGAATGAATAATCAAACTGGAACCCAAATAAACAATGAAAGGGGGAAATATCAAATAAGATAGGAGTGGGAAGCCGATTAATAGTGTAAACTGCAGTGAGAAGAGCATCGACCCAATATGAAGGAGGCATATGAGCATGGATTAATAAGGTTCGAGACATTTCGACTAAATGTCTGATTTTGCATTTTAACAAACCATTTTGAGATGGGGTGTATGGGGTGTCTGGGCAAGAAAAGAGTTGAATAATACCATTTTCACATAAATATTTTTGGAATGAATTACCGGTATATTCACCTCCCCCATCAATTTGTAGGAATTTAATCTCGCCATTGCACAGATTTTCAATAAAAGAACGGAACCAATGAAAGTGAATTGGCACTTCAGATTTATTTTTCATCAGAAAAATCCAAGTGAACCGAGAGTAATCATCAACGAATAACACAAAATATTTAAAACCAGAATTGGATAAAATGGGACTTGTCCATACATAAGAATGAAAAACAACTAAAGAAAAAGAAGCATGATGATTAACGGACTCAAAAGGCGATCGATGAGATTTGCCTACAAAACAAGACTCACATGATGCCGACCTAGAACTAGAATTGCAAATATGACTCGAAACTTGTTTATTTGGATGACCAAGATGAGCATGCCAGCGGCCGAGTGAAGCATAAGAAGCCACTATAGGATGCAAGTGAGATGACACCAAGGAATTGGAAATTGGATAAAGACCATGAGAAGAATCGGCTTGGAGGAGAACTTTCTCGGTTTGTTGGTCCTTCAAGAAAATGATGAACCATTAAAATCAATAGTGCAAGAATTTTTACGGCAAAGTTGAGTGGTTGAGATAAGATCACGAGCAAGATTAGGGACATGATAGACAAATGATAATAGCTAAGATTAAGAATCGGTATGTAAAAAGGCTTTACCGACTTGCGTAATAGGCAATAAACAACCATCACCAACTGAAACTTTTGTCGAATCATAAAAAGGTCTAGGATTTAGAATTTTACCAATGTCACTAGTCATGTGTACCGACGCTCCACTGTCAAGATAACACATTGGATCGGAGATCTCACCAACTAAGAGAGCTGAAAAAGAATTCGATAGATTAGTTGTAGTGAAGGCATGGTTAAATCTTTGCCGATATTGTAGCACAGTGTGCCCGGCTCCATTACAGATCCGACAAGAAAGATTAGGCCTTGATCCAAGAATGCCTCCCTGGATGAATGGGGGAACATAGGGCTTCGAACCGTCACGAGGCCAACTAGAGAAAGAGGAGGACCGATCAGCATAAGGGACAGAGAATGACTGTAAATCAAATCAATCATTGGACGCTTTCCAAACCGGTTGATATTTGAGAACCGTCCACCTTTTCCTCAACCAAATCTTCGGCCCCTAAAATTACGTCCATCATGGTTGCCTCGAAACGGTGGATTTGATGAAGGGGTATGACCGATCAAAGCATGATGAATATCAGATGAAGATGAGGCATTCGATTTTCAGAGAAATCGTTTTTCTTGTATGAGAAAGAGTGACCGCAGATCGCTGAATGAAAGAATAGTAGGGCCATTGGTGATCATTGTGACAAACGGATCATACTTTGATGGAAGCCCATTGAGGGCTTGAATCACCAAGTCCTTATCAGAGACGGAGCAATTGATTGCGGTGAGAGAATCCGCCATTAACTTCGGATGCTGAAGATAATCGGACATTGACCGATCAGTTTTCTTAATAGCGTTACGAAAATCAAGCTTTAATCCAATTTCCTTGGCCGCACATCGATCGGTAAAGCATCGCCCTAGAGCGAGCCAAATCTCTCGAAATGTCTTAAGATCATGAACTTCGCGAAAAATCTCAACTATGAGGGTTGAGTTAATCAAGCTATGAACGCATTGATCCGTCTTGACCCAAATGGAATAAGAGGGATTGGACACCATAGTACCATTCTTATCATTGATAAGCCTCTACGGACATGGAAAACATCCATCCATATATCCCAGCAGATCATTACAAATCAAAATCGGTTCAAACCGAGATTTCCACAAAAGATAATTGTCTACATCAAGCTTGATGGAGACGAGATTAGTGATGTTGGGAAGAACAAGAGATGGCGAGGCTAATTGCACTGCCAAAATTTGAGCAGCAAGAGAGATCGGAGCAGTAGAGAAAGGAGAAGAAAAGGTGAAAGTGGGCGGCATATTATTGAGAGGTGAAGGGAAGTTGGGATTAATAGAAAGAGAAGATGATGGCAAAAAAGATGGTAGAGAAGAAGAAAAATTCGTAGATGTATTTAACATTGTTGAGACAGAAATTGGAGCAAAAAAAGTGTTGATTTAGGGCAAAGATGTTGAAGAATGTGATGCGTTTTCCCGCTCCGATACCAAGTTGATGTTTAAAGTTAGAGAAAAATAACGATAGAGTGTTTTATGGTGGCTCAACCCAAACTAGAGTTGTATAATGCGTATTTATATGAATGACTAATATCGAGCAATAATAAACACAATTGCAGAAAATAGCCCAATATACATATAATTACACATGCTAATAGTATGCGTGGAAAGTGGATATAGACTTGCAATAAGCTTAACCACTGTAATTTCTGTGTGCAATCTTCTCTATCCCCTAACTATTATCATTATCTTTGATAGTATATTACACACAAGTAAATTTGATCATAATATTGTTCTTCTTGAGACTCTGACTCCACGTGATATTTATCTTGACCGTTTTAATTTCGCTTTAATTTGTCAACATTGGTCAAAATCACTTATGCACCCCTTTAGGTGTTAGTACTAAAAACAATAAAGTGATTTTTTTTTTTCCAATTTGGCATTTGAATGAGCTAGCAAAAATTTTTTGCTCTAAAATGAGCATCGTGCACAATTTTCGATACTTTTAATGTCCTTGCTGTTTTGGTATGTTATATTAATCAATTTTATAAGTAATGTAAATCAAGGGACCGTTACAGGAGAGTTTGAGTAGTTGAACTCCCTAGAAAGCTTTATAGACAATCGTCTGTCACCGCTCGAGTAGACATTAAAAGGTGCTCGATATGGCATCATCTAGAAATATGAAAAATACAAATGGAAAAGTCTAAAATATCCCTATAATATGTTGTCCTCTACTTTGCATATCCTTCAGGATTATTCTCACCGTTATTCTCTTCTTTGTCAATTCAGAGAAGAAAAGGCAAAGCAGGATCAAACAGAACCACCGACAATCTCAAGCAGCAAACAGTTTTCTTCCTACAACAGGGATAAAAACAACAAACATAACGCCAAAATCTCCAAATTTTCAGTTTCAACGGAGCAATCAATTCCGTCCGACAACGCACCTCTCGCTCTGGGCCACCCAGCAGAATGGGCAACGCCCATGGCCATCGCCACAAGCACCACCACGACACAAGTCCATCAAACGTCCCTTTTCCCAATAAATTCGTCCCTCAGCCACCCCATATCTCCGCTAGTCATAACCACGCTCCTTCGGATCCATCCCCTACCCGAAACGGCGGCGGCATGGGGACTTTGCCGTACTCCCACGTCGACTCCACCCTTCGGAGCCTCGCCGGCCAAGCAGAGGGGTTCGGCCACTCCGCCGTGGGCGGTCTCCACGGCCCTCTCTACCGCGTCACTACTTTGGCTGGTCAGTCTCACGCCTCCTCTCAAACTTCGGTGCTCGACATGAATCCAATATGGCTTATTTTTCTGTTCTGTTCTTTTTTCGTCTTATATTTTACCGTCGAATGATTATCATGGGTTCTGTCCGGTCATTGGTAATTTCTAGTGAAGGGGTTTTCTCGGTGTGACAAAAAATTGGTATTCCGAACGGCTGAAGTGGAACATAGGTTGAAACAAAACTTGGGAATTTTTTGTGAGGATAAGAAAAGGCCTGGTTCTCATTGTGTCAACATGTGCTATATGGTAACATCCTTATTGTCGACTAGTGCTTTGTGAGTTGATCCATTCTATGGCTGATGCATGAATGTGCCTCCGGTGAAGGCGATAAAATGCTTGAAAGTTTGGTCTCTTTACATTTCACATTTCTGTCCTCCTTGCTAAATTAATCCAATGTAGACAATTTTGGCTTATAAGCCAGATGTCAAGGTTCTGCAATGCCTAACTTTGAGTTTGGCCATGGGAAAATTTATCTTAGGTACTATTGTGTCGCATTATGTCCGCAACCCCCTTTGCTAAGCCCCTTTGCTGCATGCCTGTTTCTCTACACAAGAGTTTAATTTTCGCTTCGGTTATTGCAGACGATGGTCCAGGATCGCTTCGTGATGGGTGCCGCAGAAAAGAACCCCTTTGGATAGTTTTCGAAGTGTCAGGCACCATTCATCTCTCGTCTTACTTAAATGTGTCTTCCTATAAGACCATTGATGGCCGTGGCCAACGGATAAAAATCACCAGGAAAGGTTTGAGGTTGAAGGAATCTGAACACGTTATCATTTGCAATCTGGAGTTCGAAGGCGGTAGAGGACCGGATGTCGATGGCATTCAAGTAAAGCCCAATTCGAAACACATATGGATTGACCGTTGCAGCCTCCGTGATTATGACGATGGCCTTATAGATATAACAAGGCAGAGCACAGATATCACCATTTCTAGGTGATTAACTTTCTCCATCTTCAACAAGTTGTTTCTTTTATAATTAATCTCATCTCAATATATTTGATTATTTGTATTCAGGTGTCACTTTTCTGCTCATGACAAGACAATGCTCATTGGAGCAGATCCCTCCCACGTTGAGGACAGATGTATTAGGGTGACCATTCACCATTGCTTTTTCGATGGAACTCGACAACGGCACCCCCGAGTGAGGTTTGCGAAAGTACATTTGTACAACAATTACACCAGAAATTGGGGCATATATGCTGTTTGTGCTAGTGTAGAATCACAGGTGATAATAATAGCCCATGGAATCTCTATTTCATGCTCATTTAAACATTTTCCTTGTCTTCGTGGGATTGGTAGCATGGTTTATTCCATAACTAACAATGTCTTGTTCATAATTTCTCTTCATTTTCAACCAGATATTTTCCCAATGCAATATCTATGAAGCTGGACAGAAGAAGCCGGCATTCAAATATCTCACAGAAAAGGCAAGTGCTTATACTTTCTTTTTCACCGTAAAGTGAAGTGCAACTAGTAGTCAATTGTCGGAGTGCTTGTACTAATAAGTGTTAGAAATTTCTTGCTTGTGAATACTCATGATTCTTCTCTTGGGGATGCTGGAGAATGGTGATGTGTCAGTATGAATGGTTTGCGAATAGTTGTCCCATCATGGAGATCATTTCTCCTTTCTTTTCATGTAAAGCCACTATTAATCTCCAGAGCGGGAGCAAAATGGCTGTTTGTTGTACAGAGTTGGCAGTTGTAAGAGTAAACCTTGTTTTACTTTGTGCTAGTTTATCAATAAGTTTCTGGAACTCATTAGCCTGCTAGATGACCTTGGCCTCAGTAAGTGTTTCGGCTAGATATATGTGGAGCGAAAAATGTTGAAGTAGTTAGGAAATCAGGTTAAGTAAAATTATGTTGACTACGAGAGTTAGTTTATTGTTAGCTCAAACTTCTCTATTCATCTCTGATTTTTTTGAGCTGAAAAGATTTGTTGCTTTAAGCATACCTAACATAACTAAGCGAACAGTGTATCCCAAATGCAAAGGAGACAAAGGTTGATAACTGAAATGAGCATTCACTGCGTATTGGACTGAAGATTTATTATAGTAGGAGTAGATTCATAGTTCAGGCGACATGCTTGTGTGGCATGCATTTATAGTGTAATTGAGGAGGAAGAAGCAGGAAGGGGAGGTAGTCTAGTACAATGCCAATCTCGAGCTTACTGAGCTTCAATACATTGAATTAGGACAAGGTTCTAACTCTTAACTTCACACATTTTGTAGTGGTCTCAATGCATTGTTTAGCTATGGTAAAGCCATGCTGCAAAGAGTCCATGCAAGGGTTCTCTGCCACATCTTACCGTGTTAGCTTCAAATGACTATGGGTATTTTTCTGAAGATATGGCACTCATCCCTCTTGATTTTATTCACTCAATGTGTAGAAGTCAGCTATTCAAAGCAAAAGTAAAAAAGATGGTGTTACAAGTAGTTTATCTTGGTAGAAGGGAAAGTACCAAAAATATTTCCCCCACTTGTTACTCCAAAAGCATTGGGTATCAATTTCTAAAACTACTACTTTGCACCAAGCATTTTGTTTTATATTGGATTCCATTTGTTTCGCAAAAAGTAAATGATTCGTAAAACATTTTCCCAAAAACGATTGCTTGGATCGTATAAAATGATTAATTAATGAAAAAAGTTCTCATCATCGACAACAATGTATATCTTAACACTGTCATTAACAGTGAAAATATTTTTTTGTAGATACGAGCGATCTTTTCAGGAAAATGTTTTCAAAATCATTCATTTTCCACAAAATAAGCAGAGCCTTAATGGCAATTTCTTTTCCGGAAATGCCTCTACCGGTTTTCTCATCTTCACCTGCTAGAGAACCGTATTCACTAGTCGCGCCTTAGATCTAGCTCAGCCGGCACTGCCCCACCCCATCATCTTGCCACCATTGCTGTTACAGCATCTGCGCTACTCATTGCTGCTGGGGGGGAAGAGAGAGGGGGGGAGGGACACTAAAATTTGGTATTAGGGCTCGAGACTGATTTCAAATAAGGGTTTTTTGGGTGTTTTGAAGAGGGTATATTAGTCATTACAGCAACTTAGGATTTGAGATGCAAAGTGGGGTTCTAGAAATAGGGGGATCTAAGTTGTTTCTAAGATGAAAGTGAGCTTTTCTGTTTTCCTAATACAAAGTAAGTACTCAAAGAACACTGCTAAATGTCATTTGCATCTTGTCGAATCACCATCTTAGCGGCTAATGTTGTGAGAATCGTATTGGAGGGTCGTCATGATTATGTAACAGTATTGAGTTCATCGTGATTGATGGGGGCAATGCCACTTTGAAGCATGCCTTGAAATTTTTTCATACTATGTTCAACTGCCAGGTTGGCAACCAAGTGATGCACATATGAGATTTTGGAGAATAGATCTCATGGAGATAGATTCATTCAGAGATAAATTCTCTACGAACCTATTCAAAGGGATTTAAACAAAAAAGATAAAGATCATTGTTGGAACATCTGTATAGAAATCTGGATGAGTACATGTTAAAAGATATGCCAGTAGACTTGGCATCACATATGGCTTAGGTCTTTTCTCTTGTCCTGTCTTTGAGTTAAAAGACTAAAATCCCTTGCATAAAAAAGCATAGATTAAACTCATGGCTTCCCTAGATGGCTTTGAAAGAATATATTTCTCAGAGAATTCTATCATAATTACATTTTGCACAAAAAGTGATGATGTTCTACGGTTTTTTGAGGAGTCTTCCTACTACCAAATGCGTCGCTTACTTGTGCATCGCTTGCAATTAGCATTCCATTTCCTAGTAGCATAATGGACCTAGTTGCGGGCTATCTTTCATCTGTTACTAATTTAGGACTTGACATCGTTACTGGATTATCTACTAATTTTGGCTACTGATAAGAGATCATATCGTATTCCCTTGACTAGCTATATGTCTGATACTGGTGATCTCACTTTTCTATAGGCTGCTGACAAGGAAGATCCAGGCAGTGGTCACATAAGATCTGAAGGGGACTTGTTCATAGTGGGAACTCAAGCAGGTCTAATGACTGATAAAGCTGAGCAGTGCATGTTTCATCCCAGCGAATACTATCCCTCGTGGACGGTGGAACCTCCCACAGATTCCCTCAAGCAGGTTCTACAACATTGCACAGGATGGCAAAGTGTGCCTCTGCCGGTTGATCATGGAGTCACTGCGTAACGTAGTGCAAATTTGGTACCTCACCGTGTTTTGTCTCATAAGTATCTGGGGTCCCTTTTTCACACCGTTGTATAATTCAGGTCTAAATTGCAGGCAGAACTTTCTTCTCGCATATACTTGTACCAATGACCAGGTACATGTAGGCCTTGAATTACTAATTCATTTCGGATCCACCAATCGATGTACTTTGGTTTAGTGGAGTAAATGAAGGGTTTCATGCGAGTAACATCAGCGTCATGGACCAAATGAAGTGTCGGTGTGTATACGATGAATCGTCACGTGTGTTTTGTTCTTTCTTTGTTTCTTTCTTCTCTTTTCTTTTTGAACAGAATGCAAGAGCAATAAAACATCTATTGACCGGCATTGGAAAGCATTGAACATCACTACTTTGGAGCAATGGCAATTGCTGAGATACCCATGACTCGAAGTCCTCATGCCATTAGGGGTGTTCTTGACTCAAGGCATCTAGAAGGGCTACAAGTTAAGTCTTCTGAAGTTAGGTTATCTAAATTTAAAAAACTTGTTTCGAGTGGCTGTGAGTGGCTGTAAACTTGCGCCAGAGTCGATTTAATATTCGTCATTCAAACAGGGTGAATTTCAAAACATGCAAGTAACCGTGAATTTAATCGAATCCCAGCAAATTTTCCTTCATGCAAGTGATTGCAACCTTGTTTCTCCCGCACCATTTAAACTAGAAGCTGGCGTTATTTGACTTGCTGATGTATGAAAACTTGAAAAAGGGAAACTTTGATGTGATCGTTTTGATGTGGAGTTGATTTCAAATGTTGATGTCCAATTTTTCAAACGCTGACCAGAGGTTTGATGACAAAAAGTATAAGATCCCATGTCCACATCAATTGCCTCTAACTTACGGATTGTAAGAAGCCTTGCTGTTCTTTCCCCCCCGGGTCTTCAATGCTGCACAATAACAAATTAAACATCAACATAAAGTTGCTTTCATGGTAGGATCATCTAAATCGAGATGAATCTCATGTATGACTAAACAAACACAAAATGGCTAGGAATGTTATTTTCTAGACCTATGTCTATGAATCGGGTCTGGTCACACTAGTTAAGTATTATTGATCCGTACAAGACTCGTATGCCCAATGGTAATGATTGTTCCAATCGGTCCATGTGGATTCTAAGGCAGGCAAGTTTTCGCGGAATGAATGTGTTGATGTGGGAGCAAGCAAGGTACATCATCGTACTAGGTTAGGTTTCGTCCCATGATCTCAAGTCATTGGACTTTTAGTCCTTTATTGGCAATAAATAGAACTATAGTTGTCATTTAATTGCCATTTTAAATATCTCTAGGACCACAGATTTCCTGAAAATTTGGAGCAAAAACAAGTACCTTGTAAAAGTTCATTGATGGTGTGTTTCACTGTTTTTCTCTTTTGCTTCTGAACTGGGCAAAGAGAAAGGAAAAATCAGCAGGCCAAGTGGAACTTTAGCAATATGAAATGAGTGGTGGGATCATGGCCTCTTCACGTAGTCAGTAGGCGTGGGTCCCGGGGGAACCAGGCCATTTCGTGTAAGTATAAAATTCTTTGGAAAATACTTGGGTGACCGTTTTGTCAAGTCAAACGGTGGGATGATCAATTAACGACCGCAAAATTATTTTGAGAAAATCGAATTCCATTTCCTTTTTTTTTTTTTAAATTTGTGTTTTTATTGTAAGTTAAAATTAGAAAATAAAAATACAAAAGATAATTACATTTCTTTTTTTTTTTTGAGTTATTAAAAATTGAGAAAAGCTAAAATGACATTCCGTGAGAGTGACAGACCTATGCGCACCACAAATCCGCATGATATGCTTGTCAGTCTAAAGTCCACGTCTGACATGTACGCACCACATATCCCCGTAATATGCTTGTCAATAAAAGCTTGACTATGCGGGTCTCTTATATTTTTGTCTTCTAATTTTAGCTTACAATAAAAATACAAAAAAATAAAAAGAAAAATGGGGAGTCAAAAGTGTGGAACACGTGATCAGCAAGTGATCCGGCTTCCACAAAACAGTTTTGTGGTCATTAGCTAACCATTCCACTGTCTGACTTGGTGGAACGGTCAGCTTAGCCAGACCCACTTGTAAAAATGAATGGTCCAATGAATCTAACATAGTGAAAGAACAGAAGATTACAGCCATCCAATTTTCCTTTTTTTTTCCTTTTTTTTTTTGTTTGGTTAAATACAACCATCAAATTGACCGCGACCTTAATTGCATCTTTATCATTGACTTTACGGGATGTGGTACGCTGGTGCAAGCACCATTTATGGTACTCCTCCATGTTATCACTTTGTTTTATTTTTATAATCCGGGCATATGCGTGGAGAACCGATTACCTAACGATCGATGGAACGTCTTGCGAAAATCATTAACAATTTACATGTAGTTGATTGAGTTTAATTTGTGTAATAAGAAACTCCCATGAACGATTTTGTTTTGATTGACTTATAAAACTAACATATCAAAATCCAACGATTTTTCATCATTAACTTTGACTAAGGTTCCATTTGGTTCGCCGAGAAAAGAAAAAAATTATCGAAAGGAGTGCATGAACAAAAAATCAAATTCGATCCGAGTTTTTTTTCATATTTCAACCAAATACATGTTAGGCTTCGGTGCACAACCATAACGAAGTAAAACATAAAACGAAAAAGAGAAATTGAGACACGAGATTTTATCCTAATTCACTCTCAAACTAAAGTTACGTCAAGCAAATGATTTTGTCGTAATTAGCACCTTGCACCTTTCGTGCTTTCCTAACGTAAAAAGTATGAACCACAACACAATAATATCACAAAGTGTTGTCATTTTATTAAAAAAAACTTTTCAAAAAATATTTTTCGAAAACATCATATTTTTCGCGAAATAAGCATAGCTAGATAATAAATTTCTTCGCGAGAAAAAGAAAAGAAAAAAAAAGGGGGTGGGGGAAGGAGCACAGTGTCCCATATCTATATACTTGTCATTGAACTTGTACGGAGATATAAGAGAGCCTTTACGGATCTCGATCGTTGACAGTTATTTTATACTATCGTTGTCAATCCAAAACGTACTCTCCCACGTATTTTTATTCACAATATTCGCTATGAAAATGAAAAGTCAAAAAAGTTGCCTCTCAACGAGACCATGAATGGTGCCGGTTCGACGATGTCGAGGAGGACGTCGATGACGTGCTCCCGACATCGCCGCCCGTCCCGTAGAACAGCTCCGACAGGTAATTTTCCAGATCCTCAGGGGCATATCGGACAAAAAGCCCCACGCTCCTCTCCTCCCCTATCGCGTGCCTGTGCGCCTCGTAAAACTCCCTGTACGCTTGCACTAACCTTCCCCCAACAGAAGCTAAAATCTCTTCCCGGAGATTCGTATCGGGTACGACGCTCTCGCTCTGCTTCCGGTACGCCTCCTCGAAGCTCGTGTTGAACCGCCTGAACCTCTCCTGCGCCTGCGCCTGAGCCGGCGATGCCCCCGCCGCCGGTGAGCTCTCCGGCAACGACGCGAACACCTGACTCCACGCCAGCCGCTCGTAGTTCCCGGTGTACTGCTTCACCTTGCTCTCGTGCTTCGCGACCCACTCCTCTCCGAGCAGGTCCTGCAGATTCGACGCTCGGACCTTCGAGACGACGTGTTGGAGGTTGTTCGCGAGGAAGAGATAGGCCGTCGCCACGTCCTTGTACCGCTTCGCCTTGCCGTCAAGCTTGCAGAGGAGGACGAGGATCAGCCACGTCAGCCGGAGCGAGATCGCCGGAGCATCGTCGGACTCCGGCGCCGTGTCCAAGCACGATTCCGGCATAGACGACTTTGCCGGCCCCGGCCAGTCAGCGAATATGTCCCCGACGATGCTCCCATAGTCGGCGAGGAGGGTGAGGTAGTTCATCGTGCGCACAGTCAGGGTGTGGACGCCGCCGCCAGCGACCGGCGGCGACGACTTCCGTGAGTCCTTCTGGACGGCCGCCTCGAAGTCGGAGAGCATAGAGTGGGCCGACTCGCTGAGCCGGGCCAGCGAGGTGAGCGTCTGCGACCGGACGGTGGAAGTCGACACGAACGCAAAGATGGACTCGATATCCGGCCAGCTCTCGGAGATCGCCAAGTACATGTCCAGGAGGCGGAACATCTTCTCCTCTGGCGACCTCTTGCTCCTCACAACAGACTCGGGGAATCCAAAAAGGATCATCGCCCCATCCCTCGAGATCTCTGCGAAGCAGGACTCGCGGATCGAGTCGGATGACGCGAACACGTGGTCGCAGAGGATCCTCTCGCCGGTGAAGAGGCTCCGGATGGCAATCTTCACGGCCCCCAGCCAGTTCTTGACCTTCATCTCGAGCACATCCCAGTCCATCTTCGTGACCTGCGAGGTGCTCAGTCGCTCCACACCGAGCCGGTAAATCCCCTCGTCCACGATCGATTTCCGGATGATATTGTAAATGGAGACGCACTCCTTTCCGTAGCCGGAGGCGATCATGCACTCAGCGATGGACCGGAGGTCCGACATGGCTGCCGTGGAGGCTTCCTCCACCTCGGCGATGGAGTCCCGCGCAGCGCACGCCTCATCATTACCATCATCGCTGTACTCAGATATGCTCGACCGTGCGGAGGCGCGGGACGACCGGGCTGAAACAGACTCGGGATCGAGGTGGGCCCGGTTCAGGGACAGTATCTGGTAGAACTCCTTCTGGAGCCTCTTCATGGCGATCTCCATAAGGAACTGAGCATGGACCAGCCTCTCGTCTGCGGCGGAGTTAGCCGATGCCAAAGCGTGCATTGACTTTTGGAGGTTGTTGACGCAGGTGATGAACTGCGCGGCCTCGCGCTTGCTCTCGTAGAAGAGCGAGGTCACGCGGGCGTAGGTCGAGGTGTCGGGGTTCCACTTCATGATCAGGAGGGCCGCGGCCTCAATGACCTTGTCGGCCTCGGCCGCGGCCGGCCCGGACAGGGGGGAGCGGGCCGGGGGGCCCCGCGAGGGGGAGGCGAAGGAGGGAGTCCTGGGACTAAAGCAGATGCTTCTCATTCCTTTCCTCGGCATGGTATCTTGAATGCTTTCTGGTAATCCTTCTGGGAAATTTGTGACTTCACTTTGGGGTCGAAGAAGAAGAAGAAGAAGAAGGAGAGAGAGAGAGGGGGGTCAGACGTTTCTTGGAGAGAAAGGGAGTGAAGAGAGTCTCGTAAAATGTGTTTGGAAGTTGGACTGGGAGGGGTTTATATGGATGAGAGGAAAGACGGAGGGAGGAGAACGCCGCTTGCTCGGGGAAAAGTAGGAATAATTGGCGGCTGGACGAGAGCGCGGAACGTGGGGTTTGAAATTGACTTTTGGACTCTGTTGAACTTCGAGTCAGCATATGGAACACGTGGCGCCTTCTAGCTCGGTTCCATGTGAGCACCCCGCCGAAGACAGTTATTTTGGATCCCACTCCTACTTCGTTTTCGTTCCAATGTCGTTTGGTTTCCCCAATCGGGGCGTGGTTGGCCCGCCCGAATTTCCTTTTGTTTGTTGTTTTTTTTCCTATCACAATGAAGACGGTATATAATACATTCCATACATGACGTGCTAGTAGATTAATAATAGTCATAATTTGATTGGACGTAGATACACTTTGCCAGCCAATTGAGACAAACCCACACGCTTGAGAGAATTACAAAAAAAATTCTAAATCAATTGTAATTATTCAGTTCATTCCTAAATGTTTTGTAATTATATCAATCCAATCCATTTGGCCGATTGGTATTAACGTGGCAAATTGTTAATAATATTTTGATATTTTTAATTATTTTTTTAATAATTCTTTTTCTTCCTTTTTTAAAAGAAAAAAATTTAGAACTAAATTAGCACAATTGCAATAAGTTTAAGATTTTTTGATAATTTTTCCCCGACATGCCCCTCTTGATTGTAATTTCCCTTGTAGTACTACCATGAATGTCTCGTCATTTTGTTTGAACTATAGGTAAAAGTTTACAAAAACAATTTGCACACCATATGATGGCCCAGGTCTAGGATCTCTTTGATCTCGAACAATTCCCATGTGTCGATGCTGTTAGGTGATGTAAGAGCATCCAATTATGTCACCGATGATACACCTAACCTTAATGAGCAGTCCTTGATTTCATCCACAAGTTCTACTCAATTATTATTTATTCAGATCAAGGTTGATTTTGGTCACAACTTACTTCGGTGGATCATGCCGGAATGAAGACTATCGACTAGGATTGTCGATAATAAAGTGTTGTTTATTTCCCTTACAAATAAGATTGTTGATTCACCAAATTGATTGTTGATTTCATGGCAATTCAATAGATTGATTGTTTAGTAGATTGAATGCGGATTTCATAATGATCCACCAGATTGATTGCTTAGTAAATTGATTGCTGATTTCATGGGATATACTCTAGCCGGATGCCTAATTAGTTGCTAATTTGATGCCAAATCAAAGACAGATCAATCGAGGCTAATTGGAATTATTTCTTTCGTAATTAGTAGATCTTTTAAGATTGTTATTAGCTTTACAAGGTTAGTGAACGAAAGTTGTGTCTTTTATTTCCTTTTGTGCTTTGTCTTAGCCCTTCTATTAATTGAGAAGTCTCCTCCATTATAAGGGCAGACTATTGTTGATGAATATGAATTTCTCTTTGTGAGTTGAATGTTAAACACCTCGGCATCTATATCCTTAAAGAGTAGATACTCCTTGTAGTGAGCCAAAAGGCCTTTATCCTTGATTGGTGGTGTAGACTTTATATTGTGGTGGTGAGCTTCTATCCAATCCCGATCTTTATCCTCAGCGGGTGTTATCTTGAGGCCTTGGTAGTGACATTCTATCATTTATTTTGTATTGTTGGTTGCTAATATGTTTACGCCACGATATAGTTCAATTCCTATTGGTTCTTTGTTGTTCTCTTACACTATCCATTACTTAATCTCAAAATTTCACTAGACACCATTCATACACTTTAGTCCATCGAAACCGTTTGCAACACTTTATACACAGAAACACTTTTTGACGGAATCACTCACCCATGCACGCATCATTAGGCCACAAATGTGGCATACCTAAGGATTGTCAAAACCAGAATCAGAAACACAATATGTGATATAGGAAAGGAATTAGTGCACACTTGGTTTGGAATCCATTCTCATTTGATGCAAAACGACAACGAACTCAAATGCTTCCACTCTATTCCCTCTTGGGATGCTGATCGAATGAGACAACCACTATCTTAATGAAAATGTTCTGATTCCTTCATTAGAGGGCTAGATGAGGAACTTGAGCCTATTTATAGAGTTTCTGGCCACAGGCCCTCTCATCACGGGTCACGCTTAAGTCAGCGCACACTAGCTATTTCCTATTAAAACTAATCAAGAATATGCATAACATACCTCTCAAATATTAATATTAATTAATGTAGACCAAATTAGAAAAATTCTAACATTCTCCCACTTAGGCTCTATTAATTGAAACTATACTATTTGTACACAACTTTATATTGGTCTTGTGATTATTCTTAATAGACGTTCTGATCCCATAAAGTTTCAAATATTGAATCATAGCGGTGACTACATGAATAGACACGAAGCCTTCCATGGTTGCAAAGGCTTTTAACTTTACTGATATGGATTCAATATGGTAGTGTGACAAATGGATAACACCTCATAAAAGAGTGATACTTTATGTCTCGTCCCTTTCGTCAATCACATTCTGTCTCCTTATGTGTCGTGAATCCTAATGTGTCACTAAAATATCCTTATGGTTCCAATGACCTATATATGTCTTTATCCTTATAGTTAACTTCTCTTTATGCGTGTCAAGATATATCAAGGAGGCTAATAATTAAATGCCTCCAGCATTTACTCAAGGTTTACACAATGCCTTGAGATTTTCACCGGATATATATGTATTCAACTTCATAATAATACATTAACAAATACTTTATTGAATGTAAAACAGCTGATACATACTAAAATACTACAAATTTGTAACAAATACAGATGTCAACTTTATTAGAGCAAAAACTAAATGGCTCCCACTAAACAATAGCATTCCATGAATGCTTCTAAGCTCATGCTAATGACATGTTTTTCAAATACACAAAGGCGAAGGCCTTTAGTTAGTAGATCTGCAACCATATTATTTAGTAGAAATATGCTCTAATACAATGTCACCATTCCGAACTATCTCATTTATAGTAAAAAACTTGACTACCAAATGCTTAGACCTCTTGAGACTTTTGTTATTTTCGATATAAAAAAAACAACTGTAGAGTTATTAGCACAATTCCATTGTATGGGTTTATCCACAAAGTCAAAAGCAGCCAATTCCCTAATGAGATTCCGGAGCCAAATTGCTTGAGTCGTAAAGCATGCTATAAATTTCGCTCGCATGGTAGATTATGATATAGACTTATGTTTCTTGCTTTTCCATAATATTGCACCTCCCGCTAACATAAACATGTATCTAGTTGTCAACCTCATGTCATTCTGACAACTAGCAAAATCAGCATCCAAATTCCTTACTAGCTGCATGTCCTAAACATGTTTGTAAATTAGCATTTGGTCCTTTCTCCTCTTTAAGTCTTGTAAAACCTTCTTGGTAGCAACCTAGTGATCATTTCCTAGATTTGACTGATTTCTACCTAGAAGTCCAATTGCAAAAGCAAAATCAAGTTTGATGCAAACTTGGGCATACATGATACTTTCAAGTGCACTAGCATAAGGTCCATTTTTCATTTTAGCTTCTCAAAATCTAAACGTGGACATTGTGATAGACTTAATTTATCACCCTTAGTAACAGGAGCAATTCCTAGCTTGCAATTTTGCATACTCAATCTTTCCAAAATACAATTAGCATATGCCATCCGAAACAAACCCAACATACGACGAGAACGATTCCTATGGATCTCAATGCCTAGCACAAAAGATTTTTCACTAAAGTCCTTTATGTCAAAATTCTTTGACAACATCCACTTTGTCTCATGCAGTAATCCAAGATCACTACTCTTAAGCAAAATATCATCTCCATAAAGTATGAGAAAAATAAATTTCTTCCCACTGACCGTGATCCACTTTGTTCTCAACAAAATTGAATGAAGTGACAACACTATAAAACTTCAAATACCATTGTATGGAAGCTTGCTTGGGACCGTAAACTGTCTTTTCCAATCTATACACAAGCTTATCATCTATTACAAAACGTTTTAGATTGCACCATATAGACTTCCTCATCACGTTCTTCATTTAGAAAAGAAGTTTTAACATCTAGCTGGTGTAACTCCAAATTAAAATGAGCTACCAATGCCATGATACTCTGAAAGAATCTTTAGAAAAGACCGGTGACAAGGTAGCTTCATAGTTTACTCTTTCTCTTTGAGTGAAATCATTAGCTACTAGTTTGACTTTAAACTTCTCAATCTTTCCCTTCAAGTCCCTTTTAGTCTTGTATACCCATTTATAGTCAATGAGCTTGTGACTATGCAATTCAACAAGTTCCCCAAATACCATTATGTTTCATAGATTGCATCTCATCTTTCATCGCATCCATCTATAGATTTGATTGAGGATCGGATTACAACATCTGTATAAGTCACTAGATCAATCACAAAACCGATCTCATAACTATGCTCTTAGAGATAGATCATATAGTCTAGTGGTATAGCTAATCGTCTCTCCCCGATGGATTTTCCGAGTGGAACTGCTAAAACCTTATCCCGCACCTAAGAGGCTTGATGAGCTTCATCGGGAATTGTCTCGACAATAAGATCTTAGACCTCATCAGGCTCGGTTTATGGTGTGGACGGCTCCATTGTCCTTTGTATAGGAAGAGAAAAAGATACAATAGTATGAACCATACTATTATCCTCAATAGTACGTGAGCAGCTACCCTTTTTGGTCACATCGAACTCCAAAAACTTCATTGTTTGTGATTTTACAATTCTTGTTCCTCCATTGAGATTACAAAATCGATACCCCTTTGAACAATCTAGGTAAAATATGAACTAATACCGAGTGATTACGGAGTCTAACTTAATCAAAGTTGGATTGTATAACTTCATTTATGTAGGACATCTGCAAACCATAAAATGTTTCAAGCTAGGTTTGTGTCAAGTCCATAACTCAAAAGCAGTCAATGGAACAACTTTAGATGTTACACGGTTTAAAATGTACATACTATTTTCAAGGCTTCACCCCATAGATAAATAGGTAAATTAGTCTTACTAATAATACTTTTCATCATTTTCATAAAGGTATGATTGTGCCTTTTGGTTACACCATTTTATTTAGGACTATCAAGTATAGTAAACTAAGCTACTATCCTATAGTCCTCTAAGTACTTGGCAAATAGCTATTTAAGCTATCCAGCATCGCCATGCTTGCCAAGATACTCACCACCTCGGTTTGATTTGACAACCCTTTCTTTCCCAACTGCTCCCCGAATTTAGTCTTAAAAATCTTGAACTTGTCAATAGACTCATACTTTTCCTTGATCAAGTACACATAACTATATCGAAAATAATTGTCAATAAATGTAATGAAATAAAAATTTCTACATAAGGTAGACGTATATAGTCCACTAATATCGGTGTGAATGATCTTTAATAGGTTAGAATTATGGACTATAGTTTTCTTCTTTATCTTAGTCGTCTTACCTCTATAATAGTCTACACAAGTCTTTTAGGTTACTTATAAGAGCAAGCGGGATGTCAGCCCTTTTTAGCCTTTTCACTCTTTCTTTAGAGATTTGACCAAGATGTTTGAGACATAATGCAGAAAATTGTTCCTTATGTAGAGGCCTTTTGGAAACAATCTTTTCAATAGTATAAGCAACTTATATATCATTGGGAGTAAAACACAATCTGTACAATTCATTGAATATATTACATCACCCAATCTTATTTGAATGAAAAAAACTAAGATATAATATTATTCTTTATTTCAAATGAGTAGTCACACATGTCCAAACATGACACTGAAACTAAGTTTCGTCTAAAAGATGGTACATGAAAGTGTTCTCACTATCAATTTAAAATTGGAATCTAGAACTAAAATGACATCTCCCACAAACTCAACATTTGCTTTCTAGTTGTTTCCTACGGTGATCTTTTACTCATCATGACTTGGCTTCCTCCAATTTATGAATCCATGTATGGTAAATACAACATGATTAATTGCACCGCTATCTAGCCACCATAAATTGGATGAGCTTCTGATAGATTGGATTCATAAACAATTACCAAAGAATCATTACCTACAAGCTCACGCTTGAACAATCAAGACTTAAAATTTTCGCAGTCCTCTTTTATGTGACCTTTCTTCTTACAAAAGAAGCAACGGCTACCATCCTTCTTGAAAGATACTTTCTTAGGACCTAGATTATCGGAATGACCGGTAGCTTCATGAGTACCTTTATAAGTATGTCTTCTGGACCTACTAGATCTGATCTTAGGAGTTGAAATTGGTCTTTATAATCCCAAAATCAGGTGGAAGGGTGTTCAAGGCTTGATGCACAATGTAGGCATCAAGAATAGAAACATTAAGGACCACAAGTTTTGTCTGCAAACCTACTATCCTCAGGATGTTTTCCCTAACACCACTAGCACCATCATACTTCATATTGAAGAGTCCTTGTAGAAGTGTCCCATTCTTAGCATTAGATAAGACATGGTTACTTGTCTCCAAGGATGCCACCATTTCCTTAGCGGTGCATATAGTTGGCAGACCACTTTTCAAATGTTCTTTAATCGATTGCTTCATTATCACCAAGCAAATCCTATTGGTCTTATCCCAAGCAGCATAGTGTGCTTTCTTAGCTTCCATGCTGGTGCTCATAATATCTGCTGGCTTATCCTTAGCAAGAGCAATGTGAACATATACTAGCTCCATCCTAAATTAAAAAAAAAATTCCTCTTTCCATTTCTTAAAATTAGAGCCAATAAGAACCTCGATCGAAATGGAGTTCTTATTTACGAAGAATGTAACTACATAAATAAATAAATAATGTGTATATTTAGCATCATGTGAGTACCAAACCCGAGAGTTACATTTATCGTCATATAATCACCTTTGGACATAATACATGACATGTAGTTATATATTATCCATATGAAAATGGCCATGAGATTATATTCCAACCATCGTGAACTCACCACCTTTGAGTGTATGAATCACTAGGATCGGATACTTCTCAAGCACATATTATACATGCATCCCTTCAAGAACCAATACACAATCACCTCATTTGGGAGTATTATTACGCACTAGAATAGAAGACATATCACTACAATAAGAGACCAATATTTGTCAAACTCGATCAAATATGCCACTTTTGTTGTCACAACCCAACTGAATCCTTGAAAATCTCTTATTTCAAGGATATAAACCTTATGTATCACGTTTATTAAATGCATGTGACTTTAGACTTAAAACAGGGGCAATATTTAGCTAAAATCACATGTTATCTTAATTACATTATAATAATTCATTAATTCATATAAATGAATTAGCTCTACACTTACCGTATATGGTTATATATATGACTTAAAACAGGGGCAATATTTAGCTAAAAATGCACGTATATAGGGTTCCTCATGTAATTTTCCATCCTTAAAAGCTTCAAATATATAATTTGAATATACTATAATGTGAAGCAGGATCGTACAGCACGCCGTAGTCGACCACACTCGAACCCGCCATGCACCCTTACGCGCTACCCGAAAGCTCAGCACATGAGTTACATGCGACACATGCATGGGCAATCTAGCTTCAAAGCTAGTCCGACCATGGACTAAGCCGACCATCGAACGATCACCGATTGGGTGGGTCAACGATCAACTAGGTCGAGTCGGGTAGGGTCGGGTCAATTGTCAAAGGGTCGAGTCGGATAATAGATCGATCCCGAGTCAACCTGAATGGTCGCCGATAACGTGGTGACGTTAGCGCAATGGTTGACTAAAGTCAACTAACGCATTGTTCGGGCCTTAGACGCGTGGCTACCACTCACGGCTACAAGAGGCGTACCACCACTCGTTTTTCTCATCTTGGTGAGACATATCTAGCTATGTGATCAAAACTAATTTTCATCATACAAAAAAACCAAAAATAGGCCTAAACAGTAATAATCGCCAATGACCATTGCATGCTGCCTCCGCCGTGGCTTGTGTGCTAATTTTCGGCATCCCCTGGAGGCGCGCGACCTCTCAAAATTCTTGTATCGATGAGATGAGTCCGAATATGTAATCAAAAATAGTTTTCACTAGACGAAAATATTGAAAACTCGCCAAAAAAGAATGGTTATATTCTCCGTTAGGCGGCTTTAATACTAACTATTAGGCCACAAATGTGGCACGTTGTTGACCCCCGAATTTTTAATCGGTTTTCCTTTAGTCTTATTTTCCAAAATTCCCAAAAATTCACAAAAAAAATCAAAAATTAAAAAAATCAACATTGGAAGCCTTGGCCAAGCTTAAGGAACCAATTTGGAACAAAAAATAATTTTTCATATTTTTCATATTTTTTAATATTTTCGAAAAATAGGAAAATACTTCAAAATTCATGAAAAAATACTTTTCGAGGTCACAAAAATACAAAAAAATGTTCAGTATTTTTATTTTAATTCCCTTTCAATATTGACCTCAAGAAAAATCAAAAATTAAGTTCAATTTTAGGTGTTCCTTTATAACGCTTAAGGTTGAATTTTCATAAAAAATGCAAATTGAGTCATTTTATTTGCAATTTTTCCACATTTTAAGTCTAGACATTCAATTGCAGTCCCTTTGAGCTTCAATTTGATTAATTGCACCCTCAATTGCATGAATTGCATGAATTAGACACAAAATTCCCAAATTATTTGCAATTTAGTCCCTCAATTGGCCAAATTTTTGAAATTATTTTTAATTGAGGGACTATCATAGTAAAATTGGACTGTCCCCCTATGTTTTCATGCATTCTAAATCGATTGGAATGGGTCTCGTGGTCCAATTTGGTCAATTACACGTCCAATTGACATTTTCCCCGAATTGAGAATTTTGAAAATTTTGGGGTTTTTGTGCAAATTGATAGGAAATTTTGGGCAAAAACACATTTCTAGATAATATCCAGGCCCTAGAATCCAATTTTGAGGTTTAATTGCAAAAATTCCCAGTCAATTGTGATTAATTTTGAAAATTATGGGAATTTCCTTGTCTGAACCGGTTCGGACCGGTCGGACCTCCGGTCGGACCGGTCAAACCGGTCCAAACAGTGTCGTCTTCCCCAAATTCACCCGTGCCATTTGCAGGTTCAACGGTGGACTTCGATGATCAAATTGGAGCTCAATTCCAACCTAATTGGACTAATTGTTGTAGGGCTTTTGTTCTTCAGGGAAAGAGGCGTCGATCGCCACCGACGGCGGGGCCGGTCGCCGCCGGAGCACGCCGGAATCGCCGGTCAAAGGCGCCGGCGTCCGAAAGTCAATATTTCCAAGTTTGAGTGCAATTCTCGTCCGTTTTGGCTCAACGGTGGGTCTAACGGACGGTGACGGAATCACAACCGATTCCGTCACCGTCCGGTGACCAAAAATCACGTGGCTAGCACGTGATTGCCTCGCCGACTCAAGCACCCGACGCGCCAAGTTTTCAAATCCGAGTGTAAAAGGTTGGGATGATTCGAGAACGAGAGAGAGGCTCATTTTGGCTTGCCCGGGAACCGAATAGAGAGAGAAAGAGAGAGAAATAGAGAGAGATACTCTCGGGCGACGCCATTGATAGAGTTTCGGGCCGTAGCTTCAAGACTTCATCCCAAGCGATCCAAGCCAAATCAAAGTAGCGGATCGTCGCTGGAAGTTCACCCGAGCCAAGAGGAAGCGATCGGCGCGGCTCGGTCGTCTTCAAGTCTCCAAAACCGGTAAGTCGAGCTTTCAACCTTCTCACCGTGCGATCATGGTATCTTGACTTACCGAGCATGATCCTTTCGATTATTGTGGGCGTTTTGCTTCTGTGACATCACTAATCACGATCGCATCTTTGATTGGCATTGATCTCGCATAAAAACCTGAGTCGAACCTCCGTCGCGGCTCGGTCCGGCCGAGCACCGGCCCGACCTTTCCAGCCGTCGCGAGTCCGATCGGGACTCGAGGTAAGTTTCCTCAACTCATCTTCGAGCTTCTGTGTGAAGGAATTGAACCGATATGCCTTATGTTGCTTGATTGAACTTCGTGGTATTGATTCTGTGAAAGCTCGATTAGTTGTGATCCTGTGGATGAAACCGCTTGATTTTTATATATGTTAATCTAGATGATTAGTCGAGTCGATCGGCGGTAATTTCATGTCGATCCGGCGAGATCTCACCGTTAGATCTCGCCGGATCAATTCTGACCGTCCATTGTCTCGCCGGCGAGAGGTTGAAGACGAGCTGATGTGGCTCGGTCAAACAGTCAAAGTCCAGGTGTCGTGCGCCGGTTGGTCCAGGTCACTGCTGACTCAGCCTAGTCGTTGGCGCGAAAGGCTGAGTCGGCCTTGATCCAACGGTCGTCATAATTTGCTGAGTTTAATTCTAGGCCGTCGGATCTGTTTGTTTTGTATTTTTAGATATTAGTCTATTAGGTAGAAAATAAGAAAATTTAGAAACGTTGCCGTTTTACTTGCATAATGCGGCGTCGTTTTTGTCTAGAGAGAGAATCAACGGTCTAGATCGGTTTGAGAGTCAATCGCAGCCGTCCAGGGTATTAAAGCATACGGTGTCGTTTTGTTCGGAGGATAGTCTACGGCTAGGATTAAGTTGAGGCATGATCGTGGCCGTTCAAGGTAATAACTGAAGCGGCGTCGTTTTGTTCATAAGTGGATGGACGGTTTAGATCAGATTTTAGGTTTAATCGTGGCCGTCCGCTTAATTCAAGTGACACGGTGTCGTTTTGAGAGTATAGACCGAAGCGACGCCGTTTTGTTCATAGGTGTTCGGACGGCTGAGATCGATTCGAAAGTTGATCTCAACCGTCACGTTTATTTCTTTTATATATTCGAATATTCGGAATTCATTTTAGAAAATAGAAAATAAATAGAAAAAGCAAATGCGGTGCCGTTTTTGGAGTTTAAGCGAGTTCGAGGCGGTCGGACCGGGTTGACCGGTCGTTGACCGGGTTGACCCGGTCCGGTTTAATAATAAAAAATAATAAAAAATAAAAGAAATTTCCAAAAAAATCCAAAAAAATTGCAAAAATACTTAGAAAATTCACAAAAATTCCCAGATTTTCACAAAAAAAATTTCTAAAAATTTGTAGATCGATTCGGGACTCATAAAGTCTGGATCGAAAATTTTTGAGACTTCGAGGGTCGATTAATTTCGATCCGGACAATTCCCAATATTTTTGAAAAATAAATAAAAATTCCAAAAAAATAGAAAAAATTAGAAAAATTCAAGAAAATCATAAAAAATGAGAAATGGTCACATTCAACTGGCCAAATCGAAATTTTGTGATTTTCGGGTCCCAAACCCCAAAAATGACCATTCTACCCTTCTGGGCCATTCGCCCCAAATTTTTACCCAAATTACCCCGACACCCAAATTTGATTTTTGTATGGGCCGATAGGGCCATTTTAGACATATCGAACCTTGTTTGATTGATTTGATCGATTGTATTGATTTTGATTGCGCATTAATTTTTCCGATTGTGATTGATTAGGATAGAAAATTCTCATCTGCGTGAAAACTTAGAATTGTTAGGGCCTACCTCACCCGATATTACATCTGCATGAAATCTTAGGTTAGAAAAACAATCGACATCGGTAACCGAAAGGGCGTCAAATATGAAATTTGGCGTAACCAAGTCCCCGGACCCAAAATCTCGGGTTTTCGCGGAACCGAACGGTTTCTCCCGACCGCTTGGTAAGGTTTTCCGATCGTACCTTCCAATAAATCGATCGGTGGCGACTCCAAAATTGCATGTACACATTGCACATGCCACTTGACCACACAAGGTCAATTTCGATATTTGATAAATTTTACCCGACATCGCGATTCGAGTAATGGGTCTTGGGAGAGACCCGCGATCCCATAAAAATATAATATGGTAAAAGAGGGATCGGCTCGTTAACCCTCGCCCCCGCCGGGACCGACCGGAGGAGGGTCGCGACAGACCGGCGACTCCACCGGGGAATTGCTTCAAGAGGATTTAAGCCGATAAAAATGTTGATTGTTTTCTAACCTCGTTTTCTGCAGATGCTCTTGAAGATGAGGTACGTCCACTAACAAAAAAGTGTTAAATGTTGATGCGGATGGGAGTTATAAGGGGTGGCGTCTATGCTAACCATTTTTGATGCAGATATGGAGTTTTGGATTGTTTGTTTATTTATGCAAATTTCGAAGCGGCGTTTTGAATATAAATTGTTGTGCATGTCTTGCATATTTTGAGGATCACGACACTGCACACACAAGCGCCTAAACCCGAGCCGCGAAATCACCTCTTAGGTCGCCATAGATAGGGATCGGTGTGCGAAGCTCTTGTGTTTGATTGCACTTGGGTTGACCATATTTGATCCCGCTCGCTATGCAAGATTGATGGTCCTACCCACTTGTTGTTTGATTGCGCTTGTGGGTGGCCCCTCGATTTGTATAGCGGGAGCCTTTTTAGGTCCATACCCGAGCCTTTTTTGATTTCTTTAGAGTTAAACCTCACCTGTCTCATGCGCATGTGAAATGGATGGTTGGTATACCTAAAACCAAAAACAAAAAAAAAGAGTAACATCGGTTGGTAAGGCTTTCTACCCTTTTTATTTTGAACTTGTAAATTTAAATTTTGCATATCATACATTTTCACTACATATCATCACAATTTGTAAGATCGTTTAAGCGATCGGGGTTGAAAGTCAAATTTTCCTTTTTAGGATAGATGGCGCCCCAAAGTCGTGTTGATGTACCCGATGTATTCACATGGGAGCGGAGGACCATTCGACGCGAGGACCGAGTACCCGCTACATACCGGGTTTTCGGATTTGTTCACGGACGAGAGCTCAACGGACGGAACCGCATCCGTAGCGAGAGTTGCGATTATACCCGATGTGGACGATATTTGGAACTCGAGCGCGAGAAAGAAAGAATCTGGAAGTTGTACATGAAATTGGCGAGGAAGCCTCGTGCGACCAAGACGGCCCCAAAACACTCCTCGATCAAGAAGAAGGAAATCATCACCATATCCTCCGATGATGAAGAAGATATCAAGCTTCCCGAGATAGTAGATATTTCATCGGATGAGGATACCATTCCGATTGTCTAGATTAGTACGACTTTGGGGCATTTTCTAGGTTTCATTATATTTTGTACTTTCATCGACATTTATTGTCCGAACATCTCTAGATATTATCGTGTTCTATCTCTTTCGACTTTATTACATTAGACTTGTAAATTTCATGAGTTGTCAATTTGTGAGTGGCTTTCTACCCCGATTACGCTTAAACGATCCTAATCAAATTACATGCCATCTTTGGGTGAGATTTGGTCCATAATTACCCTATTTGGCTTATTTGGGTCAAGTGGGAGTAGTTGACCCTCATGTTACCAAAAGATGACATGAAATTTGGTTAGCACATTTGCATCACATTACATGCATATGCATATTAAACTGTGGTAATTGACTTTAGGATCATCATTTTTTTGCATTTTTAGATCATGGGGAATGGAGACATCAAAGTTATCCCAATACCGCGCAAGGAACTCGCTATATGGTGGGATCGCCTCGACATCGTCAACAAAGCCTATGTGGAAGGACGTTTGGGACGACTTGTAGATTTGATCAAAGTGGAATACCAGCCGGCGCTCATTCAAGCACTAGCCAAGGCATGGGACGCGCAAACAATGACATTCAACTTTCGAGGATTGGAATTGACCCCTACGCTTGAGGAGTATACCGCTATTATTGGGGCCAAATTTGAAGAACGTATAGCTCAACCCCCTTTGGACATGGACTCCACTCGTTCGTTATCGAGTTTCCTTCGCCTTAAAACTTCTGAAATTGAAAAAGTTTACAAGTCCAATTCCAACAAATTCACATTCTCGTTCCTTTTCGATAACTATTCCTCTCTACCCACCGAAACCGGTCATAAATCGGGAAAGGTGTTCATCTTGGCTTTCTTTGCATTCGTTCTATTCCCGACTTCTAGAACTACTTTTGACCCCTCCATAACTCATATAGCCGGACAAGCGTGTTGTCGCTGGGATTATTCGTACATGATCTTAGCCGAGACTTTTCTCTCCCTGAATCGTTCCAAATCTTCAAAAAAGGCTGTTTTCCAAGCGTCTAGCGGATTACTCCACTTGTGGTTCACCTCTCATATAAAAACTTTCCAACTCCGAGTGGGGTGTTATGAGATCAATGAGCACGTTCACCCTCTTAGATCCTTCCTTAAGTGTCAATCCCTTGTACCCAAATACTCATTCAAAAAGTGGGTTGAGCTATTGGACAATTTGAAACCCGAACATATTAGATGGCGTTTGACTTGGCCCAAGATCCTAGAAGCTCGCATTTCGGGTATTGAAGATAACCCTATCCCCTTATTGGGATATACCGGCGCTGTGGCGTATTACCCCATTCGAGTGGTGAGGCAATTTGGAGTTCTACAAGAGATACCACCGGATGTTTGTCCCGGGATCTTCTCATTCGATATGATACGAGGAAAGCTCACTAAGGAAACAAAGGAGTTGTATCGGGCCCGGATCAAGCTTATTCTTCACGCTTTGAAGAATTCCCCACTGCAACAAGTCGAATGGCCGGACTATTTGGACGATGAGATGAACGTTCACGGGGCCTCCAAGGAGTATATCCAGAAGTTTAAGGAATATCGTCAATCAACGGTCGAGCCATATGTACCCGAGTGCGTATCTCCTCGGATTGAAGAAGTGGAGTCGTATGAGCCGGAGTACATAGTACCATATGTACCGGGAGTAGAACCGTACATTCCCGAGGATCCGGAGCAGTGGATGTCGGAAGAAGGAGAAGACCCATACTTGTGGGATTCCGATGGATCAGAAGAGCAAGAAGAGTGGAAGCGTCCCCGACTTGGATAGATCCATTCCCCCATTTAGATTTTACATATTTGTTATCTTTTAGATACTTTTGAACAATTTGGTTTGTAATAAATACATACTATTTCTTTTATGAGCATTTCATGCATACATATAGAAAAGTCAATTACCACGGATCAATGTCTCCAATCCTTTAATATTTCCCATACTGATTTGATATCCCGAAAACAGGTGAGCGATAAATACGAGGACTCGTAGCAAAACGCGCAAGTTAAGGATGGAACAAGAAGAGCTCGCACCTCGTGTGGGTAATCCGGAGAATCAAATGAATGTGATCGCCACAATGGTGGCGGAGATGAAGGCAATGATGATTGCGAGCCGGGGGAGATACCCCGTTGACCCTAATTCTCAAGCTCTGCGGGGGCCATCCGATGAAGCGAACGCTAATCCGGCGCTGCCGCTAATCCAACTACGAATCCGGAAAGACCGCCTAAGGATCCTCCCATTGTGATTGACCTGGAGAAAAAGGAGAAGCAAGTCCTCAAAATGGAAGAGGAAATTAAAAGGCTCGCTAAGATCGAAGAGTGTTTGGCGAGTCGGGGTTATGAGCTCTCGAGATTCGACAAGGTTGCACCGTTCGAAAAGATAGAGGTTCCTGCTGATTACAAGGAACCGAGACTTTGTAAGAAGATATAATGGGACTGGGTGTCCCAAGGCGCACTTGAAGTATTATCTGCGCCGAATGTCGCAATTCTCGGACAACATTCCACTCTTGGTTAACACCTTCCCGGGAAAGCCTATTCAGGGCAGCCCTGGCGTGGTTCATTGAATTGGAGCCGAGAGAGGCTCGCCGATTGGGATAAAGCGGCAGACGAGTTCCTTCGGCAATACAAGTTTAACACTTTGACCGCCCTAACTAGAGAGGACCTTTTAAGGACCGTAAAAGGAAAGAGCGAGGCCGTTCGCGCCTACGCCCAGAGATGGAGAGCACTTTGGCATGCGGTAAAGCCGCCCGTCCCGGAAGAAGAACTAATAGACCTTTTTCTCAAGGCCCTTCCATTTGAATTTTTCGACAAGTTGAACACCTCTGGGTGTCGGACATTTGCGCACCCGATCAAGGTGGCGGAGCGTCATGAGTGGGCACCGAGAGAAAAGAAGATACCCGAGGCGTCTTTCAAACGCCAATACCCTTTGAGAAGGGATATTAGGGAGCAAACTGGAGAAGTAGCTTTTGTCCCTAATCCGCCAAGACCCAGAAATTTCTCGCCTTCAATTCCTACCCAAGGAACGTCCTCCTGGACCACTTCCAAACCACCGGAATTCAGAAAAAAGAACCCAGTTGTTTTCACTCCACTACCCCGACCCTTATCCAAATTGTTACCCATGCTGTTGGAGAATCGCTTAGTTGCTAAAGAGCCACCTAGAGCTCACCCGCCAAGATTTCCTGGGTATGATGAGACCCAGACGTGCATATACCATATGGGAGAAAAGGGGCATAACGCGGACAACTGTCTCGCTTTGAAGTTCAAGGTGCAAGCATTGATCGATGGAAAAGTTCTAGAGTTTGATAAAGCCGAACCGAATGTGCAGCGGAACCCGCTACTCGAACATCGCGAGGTGAACGCGATTTTTGGAGGTGAAGAGGATGAAGTTCTGGAATTCATAGCGGATATGGGTAAAATGCGGGATGTCTTGACATTGGCCTCGCAATACCCGGAAGGAGAGAGTATTTCCCGGGAGCAAAAAGAGGCTTGCTTGGAAAAATTGATTAGCTTAGGCGTCATAGGAAGAATGGAAAATGTCGCTTTCAAGGGGACCTACGTGGCAGTAGACATGCTGTCCGAGGAGTTCGCGATGAAACCTACGAGGGGAGCTCTTTTGAAAATACCCTCGGGATATTTGATGAGCATCAAAGATGGTCAAGAAATTGAAGAGATAGACAAATATGAAGTCCGTCTGGATAAGGCCCGCCGAGGCGATAGAAGATTTTTGCAGAAAGCCCTAGAGAGGGGCGAAATAGTTGATAACCTGGGGGAAGATAGTGGTGGTTACAACTTTAAAGTGTTGTATTCGGCACCCCCAAGCTTTTTTGTCGATTCTGGAGATGTAGTCCCCGATGGGTGGGGTGGAATGGATGACCCGGTAAGTGATGAATTTGTGGGAACGATCGATGAAGTTAAGGACCAAGCGGCTCCTCGGAATGAATAGGAGAATCGAGAGGTCGATATGCGACTTTCTAATCTGGAGACGCACATGCGTCATTTGACGACTATGGTAGCAGAATTATCGCAATTGATGGCCAGGAACAACGCCACAAGAATAGAAGAGAATATGCAGATTCCGAGATACGGCGGACCATGGAGACACAGAATCGAAAGATCGCTCTACTGCAAGAGCAAGGAAATGACGTGTCGAGGAAAATGGATGAGTTGAAGGAGCTGATTACGCCACTCACCCAAGCGAGAAATGTCCCGCCTCAAGGCGCGAACCCGAGAGCGACCTTCCGTACGAAGTATAATGGCGCTGGGTGTCCTCCGGCGCATATCTCATACTATCTCCGCCAAATGATTGGCCACCAAGAAGATGATGAAACATTGATCCGGAATTTCGGACATAGTTTAACGGGCCCTACCGGCATGGTTCCAATCAATTGACCTAGACCGGGTCCCGAGCTGGGAGGATTTATCAGAACACTTCATACGACACTTTGAAGCTGGAATCGGAGGTTATTTCACTAAGGCTAATCTGTTGAATATCCGGAAAGGGGAAGACGAGAGTTTTGAACTCTTCGCTAGGAGGTGGAAGAAACACGCTGTGATGGTGCAACCGCCGCTGTTGGAGAAGGAAATGCTGGAGTTCGCACTGAAGTCACTTCCGGCGGAATACTTTGATCGCATGTATGCATACACGTACTCATCGTTCCAACATCCGGTGGAAATCGGCATGAGGATTGAAGGGATTATCCCGAGAATCAGAAGAGAAAGGCAGAGGGATTTGGATGAAGAAAATGCCACTTTGGTAAGGCCAAGTCCAGAACATAACCCCGAGGATGTCCACGAGGATGAAATGATCGGGATGGTAGATACCCCAATTCGTTTCGTGATCGATTTGAACAAAGTTGATAGCTGGGAGTTGGAAGCTTCTAGTTCGGAAAAACCATCAACATCTGAATCACCACCGGAAAAGATCATACCGGTGAAGATTAAGCTGCCGTTTGTGGAGGAGTACAATTCAAGGGCAGTTCACTGGGATTATGGAACGGGCGAGATTGACGCCATAATGAGATCGGGAAGATGTTATCCCCCGAGAGAAGCGGATTCTGAAAAGAGAGTCCCAACTGCGGAAGAGGTTGAGAAGTTACAATCGGTCGTGAGGACCGGTGAATATGAGGTCGTTGACCAAGCTGCGGAAGATGCCCGCACGGATTTCCCTTCTTGGATCTCTTCAAAAATTCTGAAAAGCACAAAGACGCCCTTTTGAAGGTCTTTGGATGAGGTGCATGTTCCAGAGACAATTAACGAAGTGCAATTGGGAGACTTTGTGGGTGCTATCCTTCTAAAAGATCAGATATCTTTCTCGGACGAAGGCTTCCCGAAAGAAGGGCGGGTCCACAACAAAGCCCTTTACATAGCTGTGAGGTGTCACGGAAAAGAGGTGCCTCACGTCTTGATTGATAATGGTTCCGCTTTCAACTTGTGTCCACTAAGCACTTTGAGAAGCTTGGGGATCAATGAAGATTTTGTGAAGACATCCAAGGCAACCATCCGATCATTTGACGGAGTCTCCAAGAATGTGGTGGGAGAGATCGAATTGGACATTGTCATTGGACCGGTAACATTTTCTATACTGTTCCAAGTATTGGATATTCCAAGCGCCTTCACCTTGCTCCTGGGAAGACCGTGGATTCATGTGTCTAGAGCGGTACCTTCCTCTCTGCATCAAAAGTTAAAATTTGTGGTCAAGGGTCGGTTGATCACCGTCCATGGCGAGACGGGACATCGGGCCGCTTTAAAAGGGATGGTTCCATACGTCGAACCCTCAAAAGAGGAGGAGCTGAGTTATCACACCTTCGACATTGTATCTGTCATGCATGTGTCACCGGATGCAAAGGTGGCTATACCAGAGCTATCGAAACCTGCAACTATGGCGGGAAAAGTGCTACTCTCGAATGGATTTATTCCGGGTCTTTGGATTAGGGAAATATGGTCGGGGAATCCGTAACCCTTTGAATTTGGGCTCAAATGACCACAAGGTTGGTCCGGGTTATAATGGAATAGCGGAAAATAACATAGGTCGAGGCCGAGGTCGAAACAATCGTTATGGAGACCGTAGACGCCGTGGACGCCAAGCTGGCCGTTTCATAGGTACCGATGTATGGAAAGCTAGAGGAAAAATGCTCCTAAACCCTCTATTCGAGGTATTCTCTAAGGGAGGCAAATGGCTGGAAGATGAGGACATCTCTGAGGATGCAGAGCCGGACTTATTCAACCCGTTCCTGGATAATCGGGTGAACGTGATAATTGAGTGGCCGGACGATGATTTCCCCACCTCCGAGTAAAAGGCTCTTTCTGAACTTTATCTTTTAATGCATTTTGATTATTGCATTTGCTTTAAAGCTTTTTGATGTTTTAGCACCCTTTGGGTCACATGCTGTGATCCAGGAAGTGCAGTACTATATTGTTCTTAGTTGCATCTATTAATGAAAAACATTTCAAATTTGATTACGGACATGTGGAGCAACGGATTGGTCCGATGATGACAATTGATTCTACCATGAAACTTGAGGCCCGATCCGCCATATGATCTAGGGTTTTAAACAGCTTTTGAGAACCAGGATGTCCGGAAAATCGTGGACTAGTTCTCCTTTCCTTGTCTAAGAAAATTGAAATTTGAAAAACGTTTTCATGATAGAAATCATGCATCCTTCAATTTTATCATCTTTGAATACTAACCTTTCATGGTGCATTTCGGGCATGTCATCCCACCCATACAGAACAGGTTAATATGTGACTCGGATCAGCTCGATGACTATGCGTGCGAAGTTGATATAGACGAGGTTGATGTGAGCGATATCAAGAAAGAATGGGATTATTTTGAAGAATCTAAACCCCCTATTTCCGAAGAACCCATCACTTTTAATCTGGGAGATTCTGAATGCGTCAAGGAAGTGAAAATGGGAGGACACCTGTCCGCAGCAGATATTTTAAGAATGACGGTGTTACTCAAGGAATATCAAGATATCTTCGCCTGGTCATATGCTGACATGCCGGGGCTAGATCGTGAAATTGGGGAGCATGCTCTGCCCACCAATCCTTCTTGCACACCGGTAAATCAATCACCCGGAAGGATGAATCCCGAACTGGCGGATAAGATCAAGGAAGAGGTCATGAAGCTCCTTAAAGTTGGATTTATCGAGGCTGTCCCATATGCTGATTGGGTCGCCAATATCGTACCGGTTAAGAAGAAGGATGGGAGAATTAGAATATGTGTGGATTATCGAGACTTGAACAAAGCCAGTCCAAAGGATGATTTTCCCCTACCGCACATTGATGTGCTCGTCGACGATCTTGCGGGTTTTAAATTGTTCTCCTTTATGGATGGGTTCTCGGGATATAATCGGATCATGCTGAAGGAAGAAGATAAGATCAAGACCTCATTCACTACACAATGGGGAACTTTCTGCTACAAGGTAATGCCCTTCGGATTGAAAAATGCGGGGGCAACATATCAGAGGGCTATGGTAACCCTTTTTCATGACATGATACATAAGGAGATTGAGGTCTATGTGGATGATATGATTGCCAAGTCCGGCACTGGAGAAGACCATGTTAAAGTGCTGAAGAAGTTATTTGATCGATTGAGAAAGTATAAGCTCAAGTTGAATCCTGCGAAATGCGTATTTGGCGCAAGATCCGGAAAGCTGCTAGGGTTTGTGGTGAGCGATCGTGGTATTGAAATCGACCCTTTCAAGATTAAAGCCATATGGGAAATAGGAACTCCTACCCTTGTTAAGGAAATAAGGGGTCTATTGGGAAGGTTGAATTATATATCCGGATTTATATCTCAACTGTCAGAAACGGCGAAACCCTTCTTCAAGCTGTTAAAGAAAGGTGCGAAGGTCAAATGGGATGCAGAATGTCAACAAGCATTTGAGAAGATCAAGGAATACCTGGTACAACCTCCGTTATTGGTACCTCCCATCCCCAATGTTCCTCTAACTCTATATCTGACGATCAATGATGAATCCTTGGGGGCTTTACTTGCCCAAACTAACCCCAAGGATCGCAAAGAGCGGGCTATATATTATTTGAGCAAAAAGTTCACAACATCTGAAGTCAAATACCCAGCGGTGGAAAGGACTTGCGTAGCATTAGTTTGGGTCCTCCACAGATTGAGGCAGTATACATTGCATTATCATATAGAATTGGTCACTGAAAATGACCCCATCAAATACCTTTTGGAGAAGCCAACGTTGTTGGGAAAGATGGCTAAATGGCAAATACTTGCTTTCGAGTTTGATATCAAAACCTCTCCCCAGAAGTCCGTCAAGGGAAGAGCAATTGCTGACATGCTAGCCGAGAATCCTCCTAAGGATGTTTTAGAGCGAAACAAAGAAGGTCAAATCCTGAATATATTTGAAGACAAATGGACAATGTACTTTGACGGTGCGGTGAACCTCACTTGGATCAGCCTTTGAGGCGATTCTGATATCCCTTGAAGATCAACATTATCCAGTTTCAGCCAAGTTGGTATTCCCCTGCACCAACAACATTTCTGAATATGAAGCCTGCATACTAGGATTACAATTGGCCATCTCACTAAAGGTGAAGAAGTTCTTGGTATATGGAGATTCCATGCTAATCATTTTACAAACTCAAGGGGAGTGGAAGACAAAGGATCCCAAGCTTATTCCTTATCATAAGTACCTTGAGGAGATGATCCAACATTTTGAGGAGATCACTTTTGAATATCCGCCAAGAACTCGGAATCACTTTGCTGATGCTTTGGCTACATTATCAGCAATGTTACAAGTGCAAAATGGCCTTGAGATAGAGCCATTAAGGATTGATATCTTAGAGCAACCTGCATACTGCATGGTCATTGAAGAAGAACCCGATGAAGAACCGTGGTATCATGACATCAAGAATTACTTATCGAAGGGCGAATTCCCACGGGGACGATCAACCGGAAGATAAGAAATACATAAGTAAGATGGCATCTAAATTCTTCCTCGACGGACAGATCCTATACAAGAGATCCTTTGACTCGGTCCTGCTGAGGTGCGTGAATTCCAAAGAAGCAAATCTCATTATGAAAGAGATTCATGAAGGGGAATGGGGACCGCATATGAATGGCCACCTCCTCGCCAAGAAGATCATGAGACTCGGGTATTCTTGGTTGACTATCGAGTCGGATTGCAACCAGCATGTTAGATCCTGTCATCAATGCCGGGTATACGGCGACAGGATAAATGCGCCGCCAACCGAGCTACATCAAATGTCGAGCCATGGCCATTCCGCATGTGGGGAATTGATATGATTGGCCCTATCAACCCAAAGGCCTCAAATGGACATCGCTTTATTTTGGTGGCTATTGACTACTTCACTAAATGGATCGAAGCCAGCTCATATGCCAATGTCACCGCGAATAGTGTGGCTAAGTTTATCAAGCGAGATATCATCTCAAGATATGGAGTGCCAAGAGCCATCATTACGGACAATGGCTCTAATCCGAATAACAAGGTTGTCGATCAACTATTGGAACAATTTAAGGTACGACACCTTAATTCTTCACCTTACCGCCCACAAATGAACAGAGGCGTGGAAGCGGCAAACAAGAACATCAAGAAGATATTGGCCAAAGCTGCTAAGAAATATAGAGATTGGCATGAAAGATTGCCGTATGCTCTCATGGCCTACCGAACTTCCATTCGTACTTCAACCGGGGCAACTCCCTATTCTTTGGTATACGGTATGGAAGCAGTCCTACCGGTAGAGGTGGAAATCCCCTCTTTAAGGATCCTGTCTCAAATAGAACTCACAGAGGATGAGTGGGACCGGCAGAGACACGAACAATTGAATTTGATTGATGAAAGGCGATTAAGGGCTATCTGTCATGGTCAAAGCTACCAGAAGAAAGTAGCCAGAGCTTTTAACAAGAAGGTTAAGCCCGGAAATCTTGAAGCGGGGATGCTAGTTGTGAAGAAAATGCTTCCAAATGCACAACACCCAGGAGGCAAATTTATGCCAAATTATGAAGGCCCCTACGTGATTCGGAAAGTCTTATCCGGGGGAGCTCTTATACTTGTAAACATGGACGGAGAAGATTTGACAAGTCCAGTAAATGCAGACGCCGTGAAGAGATATTTTCCTTGAAATAAATTGAGCTTCAAAGCGATTGATGAGCAGATCTGAGTCACATAAAGATTTTGCATTCGCATGACATTTGCATACATGCATTTGCATACGTCTGTATTTTGGCGGTGAGCTGGGAATCATGAAGAGCTCTGCAGAGTAATTGGTCAAAACAGGGAAGTTATCTGTTATTTTGGACTACAGATTTTGAATATCTTTTAATTGTTTCCTTTTGTTTTTACAGGAAACGGGAGTCAACGTCCGAAAGAGATGAGAAGAAATCGCTTCGGAATTTAGAAATTTTGAATATCTTGAACTAATTGATCCCTTTTGTTTTTACGGGAAACAGAAGCCAACATCCGAAGGAGATGAGAAGAAATCACTTCGGGATTTGAAAGTTTGAATATCTTTTGATTGTTTCCTTTTGTTTTTACGGGAAACGGGAGTCGACATCCGAAGGAAGTAGAAAGGAGTCGCTCCGGGATTTGAAAATTTTAAATATCTTGAACCGATTGTTTCCTTTTGTTTTTACGGGGACGTGAAGTCAATATTTGAAGAAGACAGGTTTGAGGTTCTCCTCCTTTACAAAGTATTTTCATACACCGTCGTGCTTGAAATTAAGAAAAATTTGGATTTGCAAAGCAACAGAGCTTTTTCAAAGAAACATTCCTTTCAAATTTCAGAAACGTCTTTTGAATACCCTCTCAATGAAGATTTTTGCGAATGATGAATTTTTGATGAAATACCCTGAATTTCTATAAAGGGCATGCTTTGAAAGCTTTTCAAAAGAATGATCCTTCAAATGAGAAGAGGCAAGCATTGTCCTCAAACACGTTCTCGATACACTTGAGTGATGAGTGAGAGTGATGGAGCGAAAGAGCTTAATTTTGGGACGTAGGGATCATTCGCGGTGATTACATGGATTGAAGTGATGAAAGGCATTTCCATTTCAAAATTATCCATACACATTTATATCCCTTGATAACCAATCAGAGCCAAAAGGGGGGAATTTTATGAATATAACCCTGTCAAGAACCACCCCACACCGGGGCATGTTTGGAGGTTCATTGGATGATTCCTTGGAGAAAAGATCGGGTAAGACTTTATTGTGCTAACTTGCATCAATCTTTTTGTGATAGCTTCGGGTGATTTCTAGCAAAGACTCGGAACACCTCAAAGTGAAGAAAAGTACTGCATTTCTATATCCTCAAACACTTACCCTTTGAAGAGCCAATTTGAACCTTTGAATATTCGTTTCTAAACCTTTATTGGTGATCACCCTCCCCACACTGGGGCAAGTAAAGGAATTACCGGCAATAAGTCAAAATGCATAATTTGGAAAAATTCTTGATACTGGTCTCAAAGGAGCCGGTCGGTGCAAAAATGATGAAGAATGAAAGGGCTAGAAAAAGCAAAGTGCCTGGTAAAAGCAAGGCCAAAGCCCATGAAAAGAGCATCCCGAAAAGGGGCAAATTTCGAAGAAAAAATCATCAAGATGAAAAGAGGAAAATCCTCAAAATCATTGAAGAAAGAACGATTATGAATCTATTGCAAAAAGCAAATGAATGCTGGAAGAATGTTAAGGTGATCACCAAAGTTCACCCCTCTTTTGAAAATATGGCCATTCTTAAAGAGCCCACCTTAAGCCAAGATACAACCTGTCACCAAGACTTTTCTGATCTAAGAGGTGTTTCAGGTTGATGCAAGAAATCATACGGGAAGCTACCGCTTAAAGAGGTAAGTACAATCCTGTGTTATCATGTCTTCGGGGTTCTTGACTTGTAGACCCGAAGAAGCTATTGTTGATCAAAATTCATTTCTAAACCTTAAATTGAATATCCTTTGACAAGCCTTTGACCTGGCCTGAATTACGGTCCCTTTTAAAATGCCTTCTACGATTAGTCGGATTGTATACATCTCGAATGATCCCGAAACCTCAAGGTTAGGTTTTACGTGAGCAGATTTGAATTTTAAGAAAAGCCTTCCCAAATGGTGAGAAGCCCTCTTGGATGAAGGAAAACCCTTTTGGAAAATTTTTAAAAACAACCTTTTTGTAGAACACTCGGGATGTGTCATTCGGAATCCATCCTCGGTAAAAATTTGAAATTGTGATTAGATACATTTCCTTCGCAAATACACTTTGAAAACTTGTCCGGAATTCTTAAGTTTCTCCCCGGAATTTAAAATTGTCATTCTAATGATATTTGACTCAACTTTCTGCGGGTTCCCTGGTGATCCCAAATTCTCGGAAAAGTTGCATTTTAAAATTTGATTAACTTGGATTCTCTGCATGTCTTTTGGCATCCCCGAGTCCTCGGATCTGCCTTTTTGAAAATTTGAAATAGGGTTTGAGCTCTGTAGGTACACTAGTCAACCTAGGTCCTCGGATGGCACCCTCTCGGACGGTTAGTAGCTGGAGAGACGAAAACCGATCTGTTTATTTGAAAATTTGAAATAGGGTTTGAGCTCTGTAGGTACACTAGTTAACCTAGGTCCTCGGATAGCACCCTCTCGGACGGTTAGTAGCTGGAGAGACGAAAACCGATCTGCTTATTTGAAAATTTGAAATAGGGTTTGAGCTCTGTAGGTACACTAGTCAACCTAGGTCCTCAGATGGCACCCTCTCGGACGATTAGTAGCTGGAGAGACGAAAACCGATCTGCTTATTTGAAAATTTGAAATAGGGTTTGAGCTGCGTAGGTACACTAGTCAACCTAGGTCCTCGGATGGCACCCTCTCGGACGGTTAGTAGCTGGAGAGACGAAAACCGATCTGCTTATTTGAAAATTTGAAATAGGGTTTGAGCTCGTAGGTACACTAGTCAACCTAGGTCCTCGAGATGGCACCCTCTCGGACGGTTAGTAGTTTGGAGAGACGAAAGCCGATCCGCTTTTTAGATGGTGAGTCCCCGCATGGAGGATAGCCAATCTCTTTTAAATAGGTGAAACCCCTTTGTTACAAGGGTGAACCTCCCCCTCGACGGTTAGTAGCTGGAGAGACGAAAGCCGATCTCGCTTTTTAGATGGTGAGTCCCCGTATGGAGGATAGCCAATCTCTTTTAAATAGGTGAAACCCCTTTGTTACAAGGGTGAACCTCCCCTCGAACGGTTAGTAATTTGGAGAGACGAAAGCCGATCTGCCTTTTAGATGGTGAGTCCCCGTATGGAGGATAGCCAATCTCTTTTAAATAGGTGAAACCCCTTTGTTACAAGGGTGAACCTCCCCCTCGACGGTTAGTAGGTTGGAGAGACGAAAGGCGATCTCGCTTTTTAGATGGTGAGTCCCCGCATGGAGGATAGCCAATCTCTTTTAAATAGGTGAAACCCCTTTGTTACAAGGGTGAACCTCCCCCCTCGAGACGGTTAGTAGTTGGAGAGACGAAAGCCGATCCGCTTTTTAGATGGTGAGTCCCCGCATGGAGGATAGCCAATCTCTTTTAAATAGGTGAAACCCCTTTGTTACAAGGGTGAACCTCCCTTTCGAACGGTGAGTAAATTTGGAGAGACGAAAGCCGATCTGCCCCCTTTTTTAAATGATGAATCCCTAGTGGATAGTCAAACCCATTTTAAATAGGTGAAACCCCTTTGTTACAAGGGTGAACCTTCCCCACAAATCTTCAAACCACCACTCGACATCATACGGACGCCGACCATTGCAAAATCGCGCCAAACCGTCCACAGGTAATTTCATACACTGAATTTTTCAACCTCGGATCGACAAATCTCAAACCATAGACGGGTGAGCTACGGGTAAGTCTCCCTCTTCTCATTTCTCTTTCACATAAGACGAGCATGAATTGAAATAATTCCTCACGGAGTCAGAGCTTTAACAAAGAAAGGTAAAGCAATTGAATGTCAAGACTTATTTTCTTTAGATTTTTCCCCAGCAGGGTCGATTAAGGATCCAGGTGTCACCTTGTCTTTGAAAGCAACCTCTAACCGAGATTACTTTCAAAGAGGGGCAGTTGTTGACACCCGAATTTTTAATCAGTTTTCATTTAGTCTTATTTTCCAAAATTCCCAAAAATTCACAAAAAAAATCAAAAATTAAAAAAATCAACATTGGAAGCCTTGGCCAAGCTTAAGGAACTAATTTGGAACAAAAAATAATTTTTCATATTTTTCATATTTTTTAATATTTTCGAAAAATAGGAAAATACTTCAAAATTCATGAAAAAATACTTTTCGAGGTCACAAAAATACACAAAAATGTTCAGTATTTTTCTTTTAATTCCCTTTCAATATTGACCTCAAGAAAAATCAAAAATTAAGTTCAATTTTAGGTGTTCCTTTATAACGCTTAAGGTTGAATTTTCATAAAAAATGCAAATTGAGTCATTTTATTTGCAATTTTTGCACATTTTAAGTCTAGACATTCAATTGCAGTCCCTTTGAGCTTCAATTTGATTAATTGCACCCTCAATTGCATGAATTGCATGAATTAGACACAAAATTCCCAAATTATTTGCAATTTAGTCCCTCAATTGGCCAAATTTTTGAAATTATTTTTAATTGAGGGACTATCATAGTGAAATTGGACTGTCCCCCTATGTTTTCATGCATTCTAAATCGATTGGAATGGGTCTCGTGGTCCAATTTGGTCAATTACACGTCCAATTGACATTTTCCCCGAATTGAGAATTTTGAAAATTTTGGGGTTTTTGTGCAAATTGATAGGACATTTTGGGCAAAAACACATTTCTAGATAATATCCAGGCCCTAGAATCCAATTTTGAGGTTTAATTGCAAAAATTCCCAGTCAATTGTGATTAATTTTGAAAATTATGGGAATTTCACTGTCCGAACCGGTTCGGACCGGTCGGACCTCCGGTCGGACCGGTCAAACCGGTCCAAACGATGTCGTCTTCCCCAAATTCACCCGTGCCATTTGCAGGTTCAACGGTGGACTTCGATGATCAAATTGGAGCTCAATTCCAACCTAATTGGACTAATTGTTGTAGGGCTTTTGTTCTTCAGGGAAAGAGGCGTCGATCGCCACCGACGGCGGGGCCGGTCGCCGCCGGAGCACGCCGGAATCGCCGGTCAAAGGCGCCGGCGTCCGAAAGTCAATATTTCCAAGTTTGAGTGCAATTCTCGTCCGTTTTGGCTCAACGGTGGGTCTAACGGACGGTGACGGAATCACAACCGATTCCGTCACCGTCCGGTGACCAAAAATCACGTGGCTAGCACGTGATTGCCTCGCCGACTCAAGCACCCGACGCGCCAAGTTTTCAAATCCGAGTATAAAAGGTTGGGATGATTCGAGAACGAGAGAGAGGCTCATTTTGGCTTGCCCGGGAACCGAATAGAGAGAGAAAGAGAGAGAAATAGAGAGAGATACTCTCGGGCGACGCCATTGATAGAGTTTCAGGCCGTAGCTTCAAGACTTCATCCCAAGCGATCCAAGCCAAATCAAAGTAGCGGATCGTCGCCGGAAGTTCACCCGAGCCAAGAGGAAGCGATCGGCGCGGCTCGGTCGTCTTCAAGTCTCCAAAACCGGTAAGTCGAGCTTTCAACCTTCTCATTGTGCGATCATGGTATCTTGACTTAGCGAGCATGATCCTTTCGATTATTGTGGGCGTTTTGCCTACGTGACGTCACTAATCACGATCGCATCTTTGATTGGCATTGATCTCGCATAAAAACCCGAGTCGAACCTCCGTCGCGGCTCGGTGCGGCCGAGCACCGGCGGACCTTTCCAGCCGTCGCGAGTCCGATCGGGACTCGAGGTAAGTTTCCTCAACTCATCTTCGAGCTTCTGTGTGAAGGAATTGAACTGATATGCCTTATGTTGCTTGATTGAACTTCGTGGTATTGATTACGTGAAAGCTCGATTAGTTGTGATCCTGTGGATGAAACTGCTTGATTTTTATATATGTTAATCTAGATGATTAGTCGAGTCAATCGGCGGTAATTTCATGTCGATCCGGCGAGATCTCACCGTTAGATCTCGCCGGATCAATTTCGACCGTCCATTGTCTCGCCGGCGAGAGGTTGAAGACGAGCTGATGTGGCTCGGTCAAACGATCAAAGTCCGGGTGTCGTGCGCCGGTTGGTCCAGTCACTGCTTGACTCGGCCCTAGTCGTTGGCGCGAAAGGCTGAGTCGGCCTTGATCCAACGGTCATCATAATTTCTTGAGTTTAATTCTAGGCCGTCGGATCTGTTTGTTTTGTATTTTTAGATATTAGTCTATTAGGTAGAAAATAAGAAAATTTAGAAACGTTGCCGTTTTACTTGCATAATGCGGCGTCGTTTTTGTCTAGAGAGAGAATCAACGGTCTAGATCGGTTTGAGAGTCAATCGCAGCCGTCCGGGGTATTAAAGCATACGGTGTCGTTTTGTTCGGAGGATAGTCTACGGCTAGGATTAAGTTGAGGCATGATCGTGGCCGTTCAAGGTAATAACTGAAGCGGCGTCGTTTTGTTCATAAGTGGATGGACGGTTTAGATCAGATTTTAGGTTTAATCGTGGCCGTCCGCTTAATTCAAGTGACACGGTGTCGTTTTGAGAGTATAGACCGAAGCGACGCCGTTTTGTTCATAGGTGTTCGGACGGCTGAGATCGATTCGAAAGTTGATCTCAACCGTCCGTTTATTTCTTTTATATATTCGAATATTCGGAATTCATTTTAGAAAATAGAAAATAAATAGAAAAAGCAAATGCGGTGCCGTTTTTGGAGTTTAAGCGAGTCTGAGGCGGTCGGACCGGGTTGACCGGTCGTTGACCGGGTTGACCCGGTCCGGTTTAATAATAAAAAATAATAAAAAATAAAAGAAATTTCCAAAAAAATCCAAAAAAATTGCAAAAATACTTAGAAAATTCACAAAAATTCCCGGATTTTCACAAAAAAAATTTCTAAAAATTTGTAGATCGATTCGGGACTCATAAAGTCTGGATCGAAAATTTTTGAGACTTCGAGGGTCGATTAATTTCGATCCGGACAATTCCCAATATTTTTGAAAAATAAATAAAAATTCCAAAAAAATAGAAAAAATTAGAAAAATTCAAGAAAATCATAAAAAATGAGAAATGGTCACATTCAACTGGCCAAATCGAAATTTTGTGATTTTCGGGTCCCAAACCCCAAAAATGACCATTCTACCCTTCTGGGCCATTCGCCCCAAATTTTTACCCAAATTACCCCGACACCCAAATTTGATTTTTGTATGGGCCGATAGGGCCATTTTAGACATATCGAACCTTGTTTGATTGATTTGATCGATTGTATTGATTTTGATTGCGCATTAATTTTTCTGATTGTGATTGATTAGGATAGAAAATTCCCATCTGCGTGAAAACTTAGAATTGTTAGGGCCTACCTCACCCGATATTACATCCGCATGAAATCTTAGGTTAGAAAAACAATCGACATCGGTAACCGAAAGGGCGTCAAATATGAAATTTGGCGTAACCAAGTCCCCGGACCCAAAATCTCTGGTTTTCGCGGAACCGAACGGTTTCTCCCGACCGCTCGATAAGGTTTTCCGATCGTACCTTCCAATAAATCGATCGGTGGCGACTCCAAAATTGCATGTACACATTGCACATGCCACCTGACCACACAAGGTCAATTTCGATATTTGATAAATTTTACCCGACATCGCGATTCGAGTAATGGGTCTTGGGAGAGACCCGCGATCCCATAAAAATATAATATGGTAAAAGAGGGATCGGCTCGTTAACCCTCGCCCCGCCGGGACCGGCCCGGAGGAGGGTCGCGACACACGCCCAAGGATCGCCATAACAAGAATTAGAAACATAGTATGTGCTAGAGGAAAGGGATTAGCGAACACCTGGTTTAGAATCCATCCTAGTTTGAGGTGGAATGATAACGAACTCGAGTGATTTCCCTCTATTGCCTCTTGAAATGCTAGCTGAATGAGATAACCGCGATCCGAATGAAAATGTACATTTTGATTTATGCATTAGAGGGCTAGAGGAGGGACTTGAGCCGGTTAATAGAGTTTTTGGCCACGGGCCCTCTCATTACGAGCCGGGCCTAACTCGGCCCACACTAGCCAGCCCATATTTAAACCATTTAAGAATATGCATATCATACATTAATATACCAACCCAAATATTAATTTCAACCAATGTAGACCACATTAGGAAAATTCTAACAGGTGCCTCTTCTTCTCGATCGATTGTCTAATTTGGGTACATTGATTTTTAAATCAACCATAAATAAAAGCTTTAAACTTACGGAGGTTTGTGATTTGTGATTTATGAATGTGCTCTATTATAGGCAGATTGGAAGAGTTATTTTAAGTTAAAGCCGTTTGTCAACAACTAGTTAACAAATTTCTAATGGAAATTTGTCGTGCGAGAAATAAACTTGAATTGAGGTTGTAGAGCGATTTGCAAGTAGAAGATAAAAGCACAATCCTTCATGAAGCCAAATATATTGTCCCATGACAAAACAAAAAAGGCAAGTTCCTATTGTTTCGTCATATCATTTATTTGGATGACCTTCCAATTTTCGGTGTTGTACTTAAAGGGTTCTCGCAGCCCCTAACATCTCTATGTCATCTCTTGCTTTGTGCCACTTCAAGTGGCTCGTCCGACTTGCGGATTTGCAAAACAATCTAGTGCACATACCGTGTATATGGCCTTTTTGACACCATAAGAGTCGGCTTGGAGTTGGAATGTCCTCCAAACACCGGACATTCTTCTTCGTGAAGCCACCACCACAATTACTTGGGCAGTTTTCTTTTAAAGTAGGGATTTCCGCTTCTTGGTAAGAACTAGCTTGCGGTGTTTGCCCCTACAATTCCTCCCAATCATTGGGCTGTTATATATTGTCGATGCCGAATTAGGCTTATTGTTAGGGTGGAGCTGGCACTTAAACATTGCTATTGTAGAATTCTTTGAAAAGTTTGGACAAGTTTGCTAGGTGGAGTTTGGATTGAGTTAGATAATGACAAATGGTTGTTGTTGTTGTTCACCATTGCAATAGTTACGATGAGGTTAAATTGTCATAAGGAGAAGGGGAATTTATGAAACTCACAACAACAACAAATAATTTGAGAGTAAGAGTGTTAGGAAGAGGTAAGTAATGTTAGATGTATGTCCTAATGCAACCATGTAATAGTTACATGTTAGGAATTTCAGTTGTACTTTCAATTTCCTATTTAATTAATGGCAAAAGACGTGTTCATTCATTTGTCCAATTATTTATACATAAGATCAATTGTAACTGAATCTATCCTTGAGACGTTAATAATATGTGTGACGGGTTCATAATTAAACCGAATCTTCAAACTGTTCTCGATTGATGGATCATTGAGTGGATATTAATGATCCTATTGAGACTGGTGTGTTCTCGGCTTCACCATTAAATATTGGATACTTAAGAGAATGAAGAGTCATTAGTCACTAGGTATTATGATATTGGGGTTAGAATACGGGTGCTTGTGCTCGAGAAGTTCACCGAACGTGACACACATATAACGATTAGCAACGTGGAAGCTTTTAGCATAGTCAATGTCCAATTCTTCATGCTTTGATTTTGTGTAATAATCCTTAGACTTGAGGTACAATGTTAACTTGTGTGTTGGATGGCTATGGTTCACAGGTGTGCATATTGTTGGTTCAATGATCCATCTCCATACTTGATGGTCATAGTTCGTTTATTCATGAAGTTACATGTGTTTGCAACATGAAATCTCTCTCCTTGTTACGTGTAAGGTACAATAATGGTTTCCTATGAGATCCGATCATGACAATGCATTGAAATCCCTAGTTGGGGTTGTAACCAAGAATGAAATATTCATGTCTCATATAAATACATGCCGATTAGATTTGTGCATATGATCGAATTGGTGGCTTGAAAAATATTTGGGGTCTTTGTTCAATCAGGACATAATAAGACAGATGGATTAAATTACACTGTAGCCATAGCTAACGGATTCATTATGTTCTTATAGTATTCATACTATCCGGGTAGTCATAACATATGACTAGATGTCACTCATGACTTGAAAGATCCGAAGGTTGATTGGGACAATCAATTCTCTTAGAAGTACTAACAAGTTAGTATACGTGTTACATTAGCTCGATAATGAACCTAAGGGCGTCACACGCCATAACCAATTCAGGATGACGTTGAACAAGAAAGATAATGTTGCAAATATGTTTTGGCCATAGACATACGTGCATATGATGCACACCCACATCCAAAGTGATACATATTGATGTGTCCAATTGTACACGCGAGATCGCACACATGCTGATTATTTTTGTTTTGGTTTATATATATATATGAAGAAGAAGAAATGATACGGTCAGCAAACGGTTGTTGACCGTGTGTGCGTGCCATGATCATCAACGGTTTTGTAGATTGTGAGCACGAGAAAAGCAGTTTTTTCTCTTTCGTGTGTGTTCGATTTTTATATAGTGTGCGCGAGAAACTAGTGATCAAAATATTAAGGAGATTGTGTGTGAATTTTCTATAGTGTGCAGAAAGTTCTCTCTCTACTCATTTTCTTGTCATCAAAATATTAAGGAGAATTTTTCAAAGATTGCTAGGGTAATTAGATGGCGATTCCCGTGAGTTCGTTCTTCCGTTCGACGTTGCGATTGGTGTTGTGTCTGTAGAGGTTCGACACTTGTACGGTTCGAATTAAAGAACATTTGAACTAGTTCATTTTAAACACGCTATAAGAGGTAATCCGTTTAAACCTTTTTGTTTAGATGAATTTTTTTAATTGAAACACACGAACAACACATTTAGAAATACATGTATCGATTTTATTTTTGTTGCGGTTATTATAGTAATTTTTGCTTATTCATCTTTCGAGTTTCGGAACATGTAAGTGATAACTGAAAAATGTAGAAAATGAGATCCAAGGGGACCATTTTTTAAAGAGATTTTTTTTAAGCCAATGGTCAATTACCGTTTTATAAGGCCCCAAAAAAAGAAAAAAAAATCGGCTTTATTCCAAAGTGACAATGCCTGGCACAATTGGTCGATCTAAGAGGCAAATGCCCAAGATTGTAGGGACAGTAAGGCCCGGTTGCCGGTCCTAGTTGTGATCAAATCACGAGAAAAGTGGTTCTTTCTGAATATTTTTAGTTTGATGTGTGTTGACACCTGATTTTTAATCAATTTTCCTTTAGTTTTATTTTCCAAAATTCACTAAAAATTCACAAAAAATCAAAAAATTAAAAAAATCAACATTGGAAGCCTTGGCCAAGCCTAAGGAACCAATTTGGAACAAAAAAAAAACAATTTTTCATATTTTTCACATTTTTTAAATATTTTTAGAAAATAGGAAAATACTTGAAAATTCATAAAAAAATACCTCACGAGGTCACAAAAATACACAAAAATGTCCAATATTTTTCTTTTAATTCCCTTTTAATATTGACCTCAAGAAAAATTGAAAATTGAATCCAATTTTAGGTGTTTCTTCATAATGCCTAAGGTTGAATTTGCATAAAAAATATCAATTGAGTCTTTTTATTTGCAACTTTTACACATTTGTTGTCTAGACATTCAATTGCAGTCCCTTTGAACTTCAACTTGATCAATTGCACCCTAAATGGCGCGAATTGCACGGATTGCACAAAATCCCCTAAAATATTTGCAATTTAGTCTTTCAATTTGCCAATTTTTGAAATTACTTTTAATTGAGGGACTATCATAGTAAAATTGGACTGTCCCCCTATGTTTTCATGCATTTCAAATCGATTGGCATAGGTCTCATAGTCCAATTTAATCAAATTGACACTCAATTGAACATTTCCCCAAATTGGGAATATTGAAAAATTTGGGGCTTTTGCATAAATTGAAGTGAAATTTTGGGCAAAATTGCATTTCTAGGTAATATCCAGGCCCCAAAGTCCAATTTTGAGGTTTAATTGCAAAAATTCCCAGTAAATTTTGATTAATTTTGAAAATTGCGCAAAATTCACTATCTGAACCGGTTCGGACCGGTCTGACCGCCTGTCGGAACGGTTGAATCGGTCCCGAGCAGTGTCGTCTCCTTCCTCGGAATACTCGCGCGATGAACAGATTTTGGTTGGATTTTGATGATCAAATTGACGAGCTAATTGATCCTAATTGATTCAATTAACCTAGGGCTTTTGTTCCTCGGGTCGAGGAGCGTTGATTGCCGTCGAAGGCACGGCCGATCGTCGCCGGAGAACGGCGACATTGCCGGTCAAAGTCTCGACGCCCGTAAAAGTCAACATCTTCAAATCCAGGTTTAATTCGTGCACGTTTGAGCTCGATTAAGGGTCTAACGGACGTTGACGGAATCATGATCGATTCCGTCACCGTCCGGCGACCAAAACTCGTGTGATTGGCACGTGAAGACCTCTCGGCCAGCTCACACCCGACGCGCGCGAACTCAAAAGTGGGTATAAATAGCTGGGAAGCTTCGTGAATCAAAAGAGGGCTCATTCGTGCTCACCAAGCTTAACAGATTAGAGAGAGAGAGAGAGAGAGAGTTAGAGAGAGAGTTAGAGAGAGAGACGAGCTCTCGCGCGACGCCATCGCCGGAGCTTCAAGCTTGGACTGCAAGTTGCTCGGCCGGCCACTACAGACCAAATCGGAGCACCGGACCACCGCCGGAAGCTTCCTTGGACTTCCAGGAAGCGATCGCGCCAAGCCAATCTACCCGCGAGCTCCTAAAACGCCCGTAAAACCTGACCGCCATAGCTCAAACCGATGAAGCCTACCTAGGGAATTCTAGGTCACGCGAGCTCGATCCGAGCTCGAGGTAAGCCTCTGGAACTTCTATTTGAGTGTTTTTGTGAAGGAATTCGATTATTGTGCTCTGTATTGTGTGTTTGAACTAAGCAATGCCGAGACCGTATAAGCTTGATTCCTATTGATTCTGCGGATAAAATGTCTTGATTTTTGAGTATATTAATCTAGAGGTCGAATGGAGTTGATCGGTGTTGGTTTGAGGCTATTCCGGCGAGATCTCACCGTTGGATCTCGCCGGAACGTTCTCGGTCGTCCATTTGTGGTCGTCGCGAGGAAGAAGATGATGCGGACGTGGCGTGGTCAACAGGTCAAAGGTCTAGGTGTCATCCTCCCATTGGTCCAACTCACGTCCGAGTCGGCTCGGCCGCTGGCGCGAGCGAGCCGATTCGGATTCGATCCGACGGCCGGGATTATTAGATGAGTTTGATTTAGGGCCGTCGAATCTTTATTTTTTGTATTTTAGAATATTAGTATATTAGGCAGAAAAATAAAAATGTGAAAACGGTGTCGTTTTAGTTAATAAGTGCACGACGTCGTTTAGAGAAGATACAGAATCGACGGCTAGGATTAAGTCAAGGGGTGATCGTGGCCGTTCAATGTAATAACCGATTCGGTGTCGTTTTAGCTCGGGTACGATCGACGGCCGAGATTGAGTTTAGGGTTGATCGTGACCATCCGCTCATTCCAAAGAGATGCGGCGTCGTTTTGTTTAGTAGAGGGCCGACGGCTGAGATTGATTCGCAGATTGATCTCGGCCGTCCATTCATTTTCAATATATACGAATATTCGGAAATTAGTTTAGAAATTCAAAAAAATTAGAAATAAATATAATGTGGCGTCGTTTTGATGCCGAGAGAGTCTGCGAGCGGTCAGACCGGGTTGACCGGTCGTTGATCGATTTGACCCGGTCCAGAAATATTAAAAAATAATAAAAATAAATAAAAATAAATTTCCAAAAAATCCAAAAAAATTGTAAAAATACTTAGAAAATTCATAAAAATTCCCAAATTTTCCCAAAAAATTTTCTAAAAAATTTCTAGATCGATTCGGGACTCATATAGTCTGGATCGAAAATTTTGAGACTTCGAGGGTCAATTTATGTCGATCCGGAAAATTTCCAATATTTTTGAAAAATAAATAAAAAATTCAAAAAAATTACAAAAATTGGAAAAATTCCATAAAATCACAAAAAATGGGAAATGGCCACATTCAACTAGCCCGACCCCGATTTTGTGATTTTCGGGTCCCGAACCCCAAAAATGACCATTCTACCCTTCCGAGCCTTCCGCCCCAAATTTCCCGAACCATCCCCGGAACCCAAACTCGTTGTTTCTGTGGGTCGATAGGGCCATTTTATATATGTCTGTTTGATTGATTGATTGGATTGTTTGCGATTATATTGATTGCGTATTTAATTTTCATGACTGTGATTGATAGGATATAAAATTCTCATCCGCATGTATACCTAGAACTGTTAGAACCTACCTCACCCGATATTACATCTGCATGAATTCATAGGTTAGAAAAATCACTCAACATCAGTAACCGAAAGGGCGTCAATATGAATCTTGGCGTAACCAAGTCCCCGGACCCAAGAATCTACGGTTTTCGCAGAACCGAACGGTTTCTCCCGACCGCTCGGTAGGGTTTTCCGATCATACCCTCCAATAAATTGATCGGTGGCGACTCCAAAATTGCATGTACACATTGCACATGCCATCCGACCACACTAAGGTCGATTTCGATAAAATTTTCTCCGACATCGCGATTTGAGTAATGGGTTTTGGGAGAGACCCGCGATCCTAAAAATACCCCGCCGACAACCGGGGTCCTATAAAAATTAAAAGGATCGGCTCGTTAGCCCTATTCAACCTGGAAAGACTTTTCAAAAAAAATTCCGGGAGGGTCACGACAATGTGACATGGATTTGATTGGAATGGATAGATTATAGGTCCGAGTGCTAAGGGAAAAGTACACTAGAAGTGCCATAACTTTTGTACGGCGTTCACTTAAGTGCCATAACTTTCAAAACATTTACTTAAGTGCCATAACTTTTAAAAATCGTTCACTTGAGTGTCATGTTGACGTGGCAGCCGGAAAAACTAATGTGGCAGCCGAAAAAGTTACTGTAGACGCCGAAAAAGTTACTGTAGCATGCCGGAAAGATGACGTGGCATGCTAGAAAAGTTACTGTAGCACTCAAGTGAACGATTTTGCTCCGACGTAGCACTCAAGTGAACGATTTTTGAAATCTATGGCACTTAAGTGAACGTTTTGAAAGTTATGGCACTCAAGTAAACGCCACACACAAGTTATGGCACTTCTAGTGTACTTTTCCCGAGTGCTGAAGATGCCAAAGATATCAACTAAATACAAATCAAGGGGCTGTGTTCTTAAGTTTTAATAAGTACAAGATAAAACGTTTTATTTTAGATCGAGACAACTCGTATGGTCCCAAAAAAAAAAAAAATCTCATGGTCTAGTCGCGACAAAACTAGTTCTCCACAGATTTTTTAGTTTGTTGTGACTCCGCTTCAATTGAAATCGAGAGAATTTAGTTTAGCGTAGGGAGGCTACCTAAGGAATGAGCCAACTGCAAATAAACGGGGGTATTGTATTCTAGTCTTGATGTGAGCACTTCAAGAGCCAAATTATGAATGAATTAGGTTGTAGTGTAGGAATGCGTTCTTAAGATCACCCGAGAAAGTTGACTTGTCAATATGCGTAACAATTGACTTGAACATCACCTTAACCACTGAACTGAATACTGAATAGATAAAAGCAATGCTGTGATAGGTAATTTACGGGTCATATGGCAACATTTCTTCTGGTCAAAAGTTAATTTTTCTACTTTTAGAGAGAAGAAATTTTTTTTTTCATTTCTTCAAGTGGCTCCAAAAAGGTAGAAAAGATGAAGTTGCATAACTACATGGATTTATGTTCCAAAAGTGTTGTCATGTGCGCCCTTAGCTCTTGTATGATGGTGGAATCAACAAAAAGTGAGGTCTATATGTCAATGTGTAAGAAGGCATGAGAGAGATTAGTTTATTAAGCTTTTATTTTGTCCATATTAGTGTGAAAATACGGTTTATTTTAATTCTAAGGGCAATATTAATTAGGGGTGAAATTTTTGAGATCGCTACTTAGATAATAAGTTCATTGTAAACTTTCACTTTTTAACGATTGATGTTAATTTACTTTTTTCTATTAAGAGAATTGGATTAAAAAAAGTCTCGTTAAATTTTAGAAAATGCAATTCTTGTATTATTTTAATAATTTTTCAGATAGAGACATCATATAAATTTTTTATGTCTATAATTTATATAACAAAGTTTTAGCTTTTGAATTGGACCTACAACATTAGGAAACACACTTAGCCCAAAATGTTTTTTGGGTTGATATTTATCGTCCGTTATTTAGCGATGCACTATAGATATGACAAACCTTTAGCTATAGTCAAATATAACCTCTCACAATATGGGCAATACACTTGAACAAAAGTTGATAGGTTGACTTTAACAATCCAATATTTCGCAAACCCTTTTTTTCCTTATCGATTTTAGGAAAAATTCCAAATAATGACCCGAAGTACTCACATTTTCTTAAATAAGAGTCTCAAGTGGACCTTATTTTAAATAAGGACCTGAAGCACACTTGTTGTTCAAAGAAGGGCCTCATTAAGGGCATTTTCGTCATTTTTCTTTTTCTATTTTTTTCCTTTTCTTTTTTCCCTTTCTTTTTCTCTATTTGCCTTTTTTTTGCCCAAGCTTCTAGCCGGTGATTGAGCCAGCCATCGGCAAGGGCGTCACCAGGGGTTCCTTCATCGACCGGATCCGACCGGGACAACCCTTGTAACGACCCCAGGATCACCTCGCTAGTTTACCCAATTAAATACCACTAGTTTACTAAATTGGGACCTAAATATTTTAAACTAGGTTTCCTTTACCTTTTTATCACGGAAACGCATCAATGGGATTGAGTGGTGATTGCAGACATAAACACACGTAATGTTATATATGCGTCAATTTATCTTACACCATCATATGCCTTCCATTTATTATTGTATTAGGTTGGACTGCACTAGTAAACCGCCTCACTAGTTACAAACAATACATGAGCTAATCTTTCACACGATAGATTGCACTATCTTGATATAGCCTCACTACTCGGGGATGTACACTTTATTTGCACGATTACAAGGCAACAGATGATCACAAGATCTTTTACACTTATGCTTTTCAACTAGAACATATTCTAGAGCAACACTTGGATATTTAACCAGCTTTTCGTGCCTTGGTTACTCTTTGGCCTTCACGACTTCCTCCTTTTGTAAGCCTTAGCAAAATAGCCGTTTGAGCATCCATGGAGAAGCAAAAGAGTCATGGAGTTTGATAGGACATCTTGTCCTCACGCTGGTATAGCTTTCTCCATTTCAAACTTGACTTTTCTAAAATAGGTGTTTAGCTATTGTTCCGTATGGTGAGTTTCAGCTTTTCTCCGACACAACAATGTACTATTCCCGAGAAGATAGAAATACGCCCATTGGCCTTTGCCATCAATCGTGGACAACTTCGATCGATCTTTCTCAAACATTTACATGTATGGACTTTATACCCCTTATTTGACCTAATCTTTCAAGCTTCGACGTCAACAATGTGGTGACCGGATCTTTTGGGGTCTTCAGCAAATGTTTGCATGAAAGTGCTTACGACTTCACGTAATTTTTATCCGATGATCATACCGTGGTCCTTAGCCATATATATCAAACATCCGCATACCAAAGGTAAATAAAATACTAAATGATAGTTTGGAAATCATCAAAATATTTTACAAGATGTTTCTCCAACAAGATCACCACCAAGGCATAAAGGATAACCACCAACTAAGGGTAAAGAGTTTTTGGCTCACCACCAAGGAGTAATCCACTCTGCAAGGATAAAACGATAAAGATAGGAGTAATATACTCTCCAAAGATATTCGCTCATATAGAGGAAAATCTCATATAATCTCATTCATCAAAATTGTCTTTGTTACAACTAAGAACTCTCCTCTATTTATAGAGAGACTAAGACATAAGAAGTGAACAAACATTAAAGACATGAACTATCCAACAATTAGAATCATATGAACTATAAAACAAACTAAAGACTTACGCACTAGAAAATGCATTAAAATACCAAGAGACTTGAACTTTGACTCTTGAGACTCACAACGCAATTAGGAATTTAAAATCAAGACTAAACACATTTAACCGGATGCAAAGTAATCAAACTATGACTCCAAATTTTTCCACCAGTCTTGACCAAAGAATAACCATCTTGAAAAATCAACAAATATCCAAGAAAATTGCTTAGAATAGCCTCCACTTGATATGTTGTTGATTAGCTTCGAAATCGACGACTATTCTAGTGAATAAGTAATGTAAACGTAATCGACAAGGAAGAATCAACAACTTCTTAATCAATAACTTGGTCAATAGCCCCTATGTTGATAACTTCATTCTTGACCCATCGAAGCAAGTTGTAATCAAAATCTGCCTTTTCTTGAAAAAACATTGATTGTGCTGGATTAGTCAATGGAATCAAGTTGGAACTTAAGGATTGTTCTGTTGAATTGGATGCCCCAACATTATTAGCCAGATTGATCAACAAAGTTGAATTGAGCTTGCAAATTAATCGATAGAGCCCGATGCTGCCGCATCACTTTTCTAGTCGAGGACTAACTTAAGCAGCACCTAATGAGATGGAGTAACATGCAAGTCTTTCTTGAACGGATCGTTCACAAAAATTATATGGAAAATCGCATTATCTTACCGACCATACCATTCCCCATTTAGCTCACACATCTAGTTCGTCAAGTGAAACATATAAATCACTTGAGGGGAACAACTGATTTCGACTTGATGCGGCCATTGTTAGGAGAATATTATCAACTCCCCGTCAGTTTATGCATGGGTAGTTAAAGCCATTAAATTTACATTTAAGAGGTGTAGGTGTTTCTGTTTCGACGTGAGTAAAAATTTTCTATAAAGTTTACTTACTGTTTTTTCGATAACTTTTTAGATTTATTTTTTTCAATGTCTCTACAGTATTTTAGCAAGAAAAAAACATACATTCTGAGTTGCAAGTAAATAGTAGAATGCTCCATCGGCCTAGACTTCTGCTATGTTATTAGTCCCAATTGAGATTTTCGATGTAGCTAAATTGTTCATTGATCTAAAGTTATTGTAAAAAAAGTAAGTAAACTTTATAGAAAATTCATTCTGAGTTGCAAGCAAATATTAGAATGCTTCATCGACCTAAACTTCTGCTCTGTTATTAGTCCCAATTGAGATTTTCGTTGTAGCTAAATTGTTCATTGATCTAAAGTAGAGAGGAGAACTGAGTCAGAACAAGAGGGAGATGTGTGCATAACTTGACAATTTTTTTTATTTTCCCTTTCCTTTTATCGAGTAATTACCAATTGTTGCCGAAAATCGGAATTTTTTTGGTGGAATAGTGGCATTACTAGAATAACTTCCTTCTCAGTGTCTAAATACAAGTCTATAGAACATACAAAACTAAGATGCGAATGACGCGTTCGCGCGGGGTCAACCAAATCCCGATCAATGCAAATGCTGGTATGTGTAATGGAGCGTCGGCATCTAACGAGTTATTATGATGGAATTCGCTTTCAACGCACGCCGTTTGAAAGATGTCCTTTATGGATTTCAGCGGCGACGGATGTCTAGTCTTGTTCTGTTTATTTTACTATATTTTTACTCTTCTTTTACCTTTTCGTTCTTTATGAGGCAAGGACGTCAGCGAATAGATCACGGGAAATGGAAAAATAATAGTTAATTAGCGGCTAAGCGACCAAGACACTCGGACTGCAAAATCAGCAATGACGGAACTCTTTGCTTTTCCGGCGTTTAATCTTCCTCGTCAAACATGAACAAAGCAAGCTGGTTAGGGAAGAGCTTGCTTGTCTTGTCTTGCAACGTGCTTTCAGAATTTTCTTCGTTGCTTTTACACGGATCTTGGTTTAGAGACCAGTCCTTAAGATAGATTTCCAACCGTGTGCGTGAAGATAAGTCGTCATTTATTCTTAAAAATGTGGCGTGAGTAGGACGGTCATCGTCCCAAAAACTTAAATAAAAGCTCCAAGAAACTGGCCTCGAATGTTGTTATAACCGTGAAGATTTATAAATGAAGTCACGATTTATTATTTAATTATTATATTACTCAAGCCCATGTGTTAGTTAGACTCTTTTTTATTTTTTTTTTCGGTCGAACGTTAGTTAGACTTTGACCTTAAATTAAAATGTGAAACTACATATGAAGAGACACATAAGGATGTGCAAAGATTTGAATTTGGGATATTCTGTTATGATATATTATGTGAAAATATGTGGCACCACTACAAACTTAATATTCAATTGTTCTGGCAATAACATATTTCAACCATATTCGAAGTTGCGATCGGATCTATTCATTAAAAAGAAACGATTCCATATATTTCTTATCTACCCATAAGGGTTATATTGGATTTGAATAAGATTACAGATCCATCTATATTGATTGACTGCCTGTATTATGTTGTTGCTAGTAAATGCTACTATTTTTTGTTTTGGATCTTCTAAATCATTGGGGGTTGTTGGTCTGGCGAGGGAACCAATGGAAGATAGGTTGGCAATGTGTCAGGATGACAAGAGCCAATCACGGATGGCAATGTGTTAGGATGACAAGGGTTGAAACCAAGCCTCCTACAAAGACTGAGGGAATATGCCGAACCAACTCTAGCTCGTCTCGCTCCCAGCCCCCCGAGTAAAAATTCTCTAAAACATCCCAATCAAACAAGAATAACACGACTTCCTATAACCTATTCTAAGTCATTTTTGCCTACAACAATGCTTAATTGAAGTAAACCTGTAACAAAAAACCACAACAACGACATTTGTTAGTAAATTCATAATAAAAGAGAGTACATTTACTCTCATAAATATGCAAAGACAATATTTTGCATCTACAAGAATTAACTTGATATAGGAGGATCATGTTCTATCGAACAACTCTCAAGTTCAACTTAGGTCTCATCGAGTAATCCAGTCCAATCCTTGCTCCTGCAAGCAAAGGCCAATTTCAACTACAAGTTGATTTTATGGGTTGAAGATTGAAGATGTCGATTCAATGGACTCGTTGTCGATTCCATGATGGCTTATCAACTACTTAGTTATTGATTTCAAAGTTTGTTGTCGACTTCAAAGCTGCTAATCAACTACCTAGCCACTGGAGGTTTGGTCGATTCCCATGGTTGTTGGTTGATCTTCCAAGGTGGCTATTCGTCTTCTAAGTTTGGAGGTTCCCAAGTTACCATACATTTAGTCCTAGTTATCATCCATTAAGTTCTCGTTATTATTCGTTTTGGTTGTGTCGTGGTTTCCGATCTTTGTTTTTTACGAGTTATTAGTGTGATGACCATTTCAAGAGTCATAAATTATTTAACCATCAATAGTCATTATGGTATCCTAGAATTTCAAACGTCATTTTTGTTTGCTTAGAAGAGTCCTCTTTAAATAGAGGCGTAATCTCATTTTGTATACGCAAGACTTGAATTTGTCGAGTACATAAAATTTTCCTCAAGTGAGTGAATCTTTATCTTCGGTTCTTTATCCAATTCTATTGATGGTGAATCAAAAGTTCTTTATCCATGACTAGTGGTTTTCTTTTATGCCCTGATGACCAGCTTTATTTATCTCGAAGTCCTTCATCTTTGGCGGGTCGTTTGGCCCTTTATGCCTATGTTGTGAACTTCTTTCAAGGGTTCTTTACATATGATTGGTGGCATGCTCCTTTATGCCTTTGTGGTGACCTTCATCTTTCCCAATTTCACTTTTCATTAATACTCATTCCTTTAAAACCTTTCCATCAACCATTTCCATAACACAATCTTCCCTCCATTTAGTCCCGAAAAAAGGAATTTGGGTAAATCTCTCAATTTCACTAAATTCGGAAGGGTCCATGTGACCCTTCCGAATCAACATGGAACGTTCTAATTAACCATAAACCAAAGCCAATGTATCTAGAGTCTCCAAATTGACCGATTGCCGGTGTGAGCCTGAGACTTCCATTGTGGATGAGAAGACCTGAGAAGATGGTGTTAGAAGATTTTTTGTGTATTAGTGCCAAGCCAATAAATTACAACCTTCTTGCAAATACTAAACCATTATAAGTGTAGTGGGCCATTTACAACCCAATGTCATAAGAATTGCACTATAAAAATTGATAATTGAAATAGAAACATTAGATGGGGAATCGCGAGAGGGCTCAAATTTTTATTTATTTGTTTTGGTCCACGATCGTATTTCTTCGTCGGAAGACGTGCTTAATAAACGGGTCAAGCTTTACAATACATTCAACTCACTACAAATTGTCATGTCGTCCTATTCGACGGCTTAATCCACACACTGTACCATATTAATTGAAGAACGTCGTCTTACGTCTCATCGAATACTTCAATGGTCAGGTCTACGGTACATCACCATTTCACAAGTAAATTGGGGTCTCCACGTTCTCTACAGGCACTGTTTCGTCGGGAATGGCCTCACGCGACAAAATGCCTTTGACTGAAAGTTGATCTTCGATTTTAATTGAATTCGGCAATTTGAACCTGAAGTAGAACACGTAACCAAGAACTGAAACTAATTAACTCTAAAGGGAAGTAAATGTAGGAACTGGAAATATAAACTGATAAACTGAAAGAGACATAATTTGTGTTTGATGATTTTGCCCTTTTACAATGATTCAATACCACTTATATAGCCTATTACAAAATGCAATCGATAAGCGGTTAATATTCAAATTAACGGTTGTTGGCACTAATAGATACAACCTAAAAGGGATGAATAGGTTGTGTTTATGTTGTATCCAGATCTTGGAATACCCTCTTGAAAAAATAATGAGATGTATCTCAACAACACCAGAAATATATTAGACAGTTATGTGCAGGTGGTGGTAACAAACAGATGCTAACAAGCGAAAAAAAGTAAAGCACACAATAATTTATAATTGTTCGGCTTTATCCCCAAACCTATGTCTACTTTCCAAGAGACAGCCTCAACACGGGATGGACTTCTCTTGTAATCTTCAAGACAAATTATAAATAGCAAGTGTTGCTCCTATCAATAGATATATCGCACTATCAGGATATAAACACTACTATCACTCTTGTACATTTGATCTTATTACGATTACAATACAGTTTGAATTCTACACAATCGTTTCCAAGTGGATATAACGATAATTTTGATTGCAGAAGAGAGTAATGAAGGACCCCGTCAGTACACTCTTTTTCTTTTTTCCCAACCCTATATAGACATCTTAAATCAATCCGTTGAGACTCTACTACGAAGCAAAGAGCTAAGTCATTTGGCGTTAGTGTCGAAGCTAGGATTGCCCATACAACCTTTCCACCAGAGAGCAGCAGGTTCCCCGAATGGAGTCTGCTAGAGTTGTCACTTTGCTGATCCTCTGACTGTTTCACCAAAAAGTTGTCAGTAGTTTCTGGTTTTCCAGGTTCTTCCGTTGTGATTTATCAGTCTTTTTTTTTGCACAAATATAGTAGCTATGTTTTTTTTCCTCAATGGTCATCTTGAAAAACGTGCCACCAAGAATGACTTGCGATTGGCTATTTAATGATCTTCTTGAGTATATCAGCATCCGAAGGCATCAAGCAGACCAAAGATCAACTCTGGTACTCCTAATCCCCCTGAACGCCTCGTTATCATGAAATTGTTCTCCTAATATCAAGATCTTCCCTGTCTTCACTAAACTCATAGAGTTCACTGGTATCATAAGAATCCATTTTGATAGTACTTGTTAAGGAATGTAGTTAATATGTAACGGACAATTCAAAATTATTTGAATTGTCCGTTACATATTAACTACATTCCTTAACATCTGGAGGTATCATAACAAAAATCAGTACTATAGATATCTTTGAAATCATTAAAATTGTTATATTATATTTCAAGTTTGAATGGTATTTGAAACGTGATCCATATTATAAGGATAATTAAATGTTCAAACGAAATTTTGGTTGGATTTTGATCTTGTCAAAATCGGTGTTATATTTTATTCAGGACTGTTTTGTGATTTTGGAAATAAAAGAAGATGTCAATATCTCTTGGGCCCAAGGAATACTTTTCAGTTGAAAGAAGTATCCAAGTTTGACCAAGAATTGGACTCTTGCGAAAATTGGTACAGAGAACTTTGTCTTCATTAACATAGAAAGCAATGGATCTCTTGCTGAACTGGAAACCGCACAAGAAGAACGACGACTTTGAGGGTCGTTTTGCTGAGATCTTCTGGCCACGATTTGAAACGTGCATAGAGAAGTTCTGTCTAGGACGAAGGCGATGTTCTTGGTTTACCGTACGTAGAGCAAACAATACAAGTTTCGAATTTTTCTCTGCAAGTTTTCTAAGTGAGTTCTCTGTGAGAGATAGTGAGATATTACTTGTGGGTTTACTATGAACTTAAACTAGGTGCGGGAAACACTCGAGTATATGAGCGATTGTAAATCTGATTCTCCGATTATAGTGGATTACATTGCCGGCTCTCTCCATGGATGTAGATACCGACATTCGAACTAAAACGTAAATATCCGGGGTCCTTTATTGTTCCTCGTAATTTCTTTGGTGATTTCGTATTGACTTATTTGCAAGATTCGTTGACGTTTCCACATTTTATCTCAACAATTGGTATTAGAGCTACGGTTAGAATTTCTGCAATTGATTTGGGGGCTTTAGCTTGTCTGATCATTGTCTGGAAATTTTGTTATTGTAATTATGTTTGGAGCAAAATTTGAGATTGAGAAGTTTAATGGGAGGAATAACTTTGGATTTTGGAACCTCAAGATGGAAGGGTTATTAATGACTCAAGGTTTGGCCGAGCCATTGGAGGGAAAGGATAGATTGCCCGGAACAATGAAAAGATGCCGAAAAGGGCATTTTAATGAGGAAGGCGAGAAGTACAATCATGTTGTACCTATCGGAGGAGGTGTTGATAGAGGTGGGCGAGGAGAAAGATGCCGCAGCATTGTGGGCTAAACTTCAAATACTCTATATAATGAAAGGTTTGAATAATTGCTTGTATATGTTGAAGTGGATGTTTCAGTTCCGGATGGTTGAAGGCACATCCATCGGATGCCATTTAGATGAGTTTAACAAACTCATGATGGACTTGAAGAAGGTCAATGAGGCCTTGCCTAATGGGAAACAAGGTACAATGCTATTAGAATCTCTCTTGGATTGTTTTGAGTACTTTATAGATTCATTACTCTAGGAACGTACTATGATTACCTTGGAAGAGGTAATGTCTGTTTTATTTTCTAAGGAGTGACAAAAGAAGTTATGAGAAGATAACTTAGCGTAAAATAGCTCGCAAGGTTTGATTATTCGAGGTAGAAACGAACGAAGAGAGTTTTGAGGTAAGAGATGGAAGAACCATTCTAAATCGAGGTTCAAGGTTCGAAACCATCAATGTTATCACTATAATAAGTTAGGGCACTATAGGAGAGATTGTCTGAAGTCTAAGGGTAAAAGGAGTTGAGGTGGAGTCTGCAGGTGATTGTAATATTGTTACCACAACAAATAAGAGTTCTAGCAATGCTGATGATATCTTATCAATTGCCACAAGTTCATCAGGTGATGATTGGGTGCTTGACTCTAGATGTTCTTTTCATGTGACTCCTCATAGATACTAGTTTACTACCTATCGGTGCACGGAAGATGGTGAGGTGCCTATGGGAAACGGCGCCGCTTGTGAAGTAGTGGGGATTGGAACAATTAAGATTAAGATGCACAATGGAGTAGTGTGAATGTTGACATATGCAAGGAATGTGCCGGAACCGAGAAAGAACCTTATCTCATTAAGTGCTCTTGACAAGTTTGGATATCGGAATTCCGCTGAAGGTAGAGTTTTAAAGGTCTCTTGAGGTGTGCTTACTATGATGCGAGGAAAGATAGACTTCAAGTTGCATCTCCTCCGAGGAAAGACAATGATTGGCTTGTCTATTAGATTCTTTGATACTTGAGATCAAGATACTACACAGTTTTGGCATATGAGAATTGGACACATGAGTAAGAGGGAGATAATTGTTATGGGTCAGAGGGATCTATTGGGACGTCATCGAATTGTGAAGCTGGAATTCTATGACCACTAGGACATGGGTAGTCAACGAAGAGCGAAGTTCGGTATGGTAGTGCACCGGACCTCGGAGATTGTAGGCTGCGTACACTCGGATTTGTGGGGACCCTCTCGGTTCCGTCCAAGGGAAGTGTAAGAGGTATGCATTATTCTTTGTTGATGACGTTTCAAGGAAAGTCTAGATTTGAACCAACCAAGCCCAAGAGCGAGATGCTTGGCCGATTCAAATCATGGAAGGCAATGATCGAGAAGCGGATAAGAAGAAAGATCATATGCTTAAGAACTAATAAAGGGTTAGAATTATATTCTGATGAGCTTGGTTAGTTTTGCGCAGAGAAAGGCATGGTGAGACACCTGCATGTTGCCGATACACCACAGCTGAACAGAGTTGCAGAATTAATGAGTGGAATTACATTGGGAAGAGCTCACTACTCTCCAATGTTGGATTAGATTAAGATTTCTAGGCTGAAGCAATTAATACCGCTTGCTGGTTAGTGAACAAATCACTATCTCCAGAAATTGCTTGGAAAATTCCCGAGGAAACACGGTCATGTAAGTCTGTTGATTACCTTGGATTGAGAGTGTTTGGTTGCCTTGCTTATGCTTGTGTGAGCGATGGCGCGCTAGAGTCGGGGGCAAGGAAGTTCGCATTCCTAGGCTATGCACATGAGGTGAAGGGATACATGTGGTGCATCGATGTTACCTTTGACGAATCTGTTCTGTTTAAGAAGAGAAGTGAAGGACCAATAGAGGAGAAAAAGTAGGACGGTGTTCAAAAGCAAGTGGAATTTCCGGTAGAGCCTAGAATATTCAAAGTGTAGTAGATGTGACAGTGTCTGCAGAGTCGCTAGATTTCATAGTAGTTTACAGTTATTCCAAGGTCATAGATGATGAAGCTTCAAGGTGGTCGGCGGAAGTGGATGAGATAGAGCAATAATTGTATACAGATATTAAAATAAATAATTTGGGTGAAATAGAGACGCTTCGGATATGGAGATGCAAAGAGAAACTGCTGGAAGAAATTTTGTTAGTACCCTACTTTGCGGTATATTATAAATTGTCTAGTCTATCACTGTATACTTGGATGGAGGTGGAGCAATTGTCCCAAGCTTCACATGTTAGTATTGTTGGTTGTCTAAGTTATGCCATGGATAGTACTAAGCTTGATCTATCACATGCAATTAGAAAAATGTATACGCTTAATCTATATATACATTGTGATGATGTGAAGTGGATCCTCTTGATTTTATTGGAGACGACAAACGTTGGGGTATATTTTGGATAATGTAGTTCAGATAGAGTGGTAGTAACTAAGTTTGTGAACCTAGGTCATGTGGGGAACCCGAAAGACAATCGATGGGCGAGCAATTATGCCTTTACTTTGGGAAAAATATACTAGAAGTGCCATAACTTTTGTACGGCGTTCACTTGAGTGACATAACTTTCAAAACATTCACTTAAGTGATATAACTTTCAAAAATCATTCACTTGAGTGCCATGTTGACGTGGATGCTGGAAAAGCTGACGTGGCATGCCGGAACGATGACGTGGCACGCCGAAAAGTTACTTGTAGCACTCAAGTGAACGATTTTTGAAAGTTATGACACTTAAGTGAACATTTTGAAAGTTATGGCACTCAAGTGAACCCCGTACACAAGTTATGGCACTTCTAATGTACTTTTCCCCCTTCACTTTTATTAGATGTGCTATGAGTTGGAAAGTGCTATGAGTTGGGAGATACTATGGTCTCGTTAACGATCGAGATTGGAAATGTGGTAGCAACAAAAAAAATTGAAGAGGCGGTGTGGTTTAATGACTTGGTTAGTAATGTTGACATAGGACATTCGGTTGATGTAATGTTTGATACAAGTTAGAGATGTCACTTGAGAATCAAGTTCATTGCTAATCGAAATTTTTAGGAAGTGACCGAAAAGAAGTTTCTTGTGGTGGAGAATCCTATGGACATATTGACTGACTTCATTCTTCTAGATAATTTCAAGCTTTGCTTGAGCTTGATAGACGTTTGTGGAGAGTGAGCGCCCACGGGGAAGTTGAGAGAGCAGCATGGATGATGAACACTATGACTTGGCTTCAAACATCAAGACAGCGAGAGATTGTGAGATATTATAATTGTGTGAATTGTGTTAGAGAAGTCTTACATCATATAGTTGATATGGTGTAAAGCAGTTAATATATCCTAGTTGATCCATAACCCATTGGCTTAAGTATTTTAGTGAAGGTAGATTCAATTAAATGTGTTGACGGGCTCAAACTTGGGCTTCCTCCGGATGATCATCCCAGGTGAAGGTATCGGGCTTTTGCTATCCGCTCCCAACAAATGATATCAAAGCCGATAGTTGATTAGTGGCCCACTCCTAATATGTATCAGTGTTTGGTGAATATCTCAAGGAAAGAATCGGTGACCAACGCAATTTCTCGGGCTGGTGGGCGTTGTGGTGTAGCAACGCCGGCCCGATGGGCATTGATGGAGATTCAAGTTGAGATATGTTAGTGGAGAAGGATGCTTGAATTATGGGAGAACAAATCTAACACTAGAGCTTACATGCTAGGAGGAGATTGTTAGGATGCACATGTATTCACACATGATGGGGAGATTGTTAGTATGCACGTGTGAATTATATTAGAGAAGTCCCACATCGGATAAGTGATGTAGTGTGGAGTAATTAATATATTCTAGGTGGCCCATAACTCGCTGGTTTAAACTTTTGAGTGAAGGTAGGTTCAACTAAATATGTCGATCGGTTCGAACTTGAGCTCTCTCTTGGCGATTTCCCTAAGTCGAGGTATCAGGCTTCTGCTGTGCGCTCCCAAAAGAAATCTTATAAGGATGTTTTCCAACTATCTCCTCCTTTTTCTATGATAAAAAAACCGCTTGCTTAAACAATCAAATACGCTCAAGGATTTATATAACCTTCACTTGATTTCATGCGAACAGATTTTAGCATATCAAGATATTTTCAAGGAATAAACTTTGACACTACGAATATAAGTTTGAAGATAGCAAGGGATAGTATAAAAAAGATGGCGGTTAAAAGCAAATTATCATGAAATCTATTAACAACACGTTAGATACTCCCCTCATTGATGCATCGATCGTACCTTCAAGTATGAGGGAATATATCAGCAAGTGTCAACAAAGAATAGTAAGTAAACATATCCAAGTAAATATCATCCCATGGACTATTAAAATTGATAATTGTTACCAGAGTATTAGAATATGGAATCGCAAGAGGGCTTAAGAAGTTATTATTCTCTCCATCATAAGACGTGTTTAATAAATGGGTTAATATTTACTGTATATTCTATTCACTTCAAATCGTCGAGTGGTCCTGTTCGACAGTTTAATTAACGTCATCTCACCGATGTGCACAGTGAACACTCTCACCTCGCCTCCCTCGCCAGGTAGAAGGAGAGGCTCCTCTTGCGCAATACTTTTGTAATTTTAATGCACCAAATTAATTTCATTTTGCCTTTAATACACAGAATTGATTAAGAATCCCATGTTGACGAGATTTACGTTTTATGAAAAATATTTCGATGCGAGCTGATTTGATGGTAACTCTTTGCGGGAATTCAACCCGTAAATTGATCATATTGCCCCAAGAGAAGTCGTTCAATTGCTTTAGAAAGATGAGTGCATGTCCAGGGTAACTTTAACACACAAGGCGTCGACTTAGATGGTGAAGGAGTTCACTTCTCTCTTCATGGGTGAAACCTTCTTGTAAGCAATTCGGGAGTAAAATACTGAATGCATCGGGTCAAGTGGGGGAAATGGGCCCTTGAGATCACTCAAAGATGTACTAATCGAGGGGCGTAAAGACTTGTTTGGACACAGCATGATTTATTTATTTTGTTAACATTGTGAATGCATAAGATTTACGTCTTTTTCTTGCATATCAAGGAGTACTTGCCTTAGAAAAATACTTGGATTCTAGAAACTGCACCAATCTCATGGATCATCAAGTAAAAAGTGAGTCAAAGACAAGGAGTGTTAGAGTAATTAAATCTTAAATCATATCTTCATCTAACAGTTTAAACTTTTAAAATAGTTGGTAGTGGTCCCACAAAATCTCACAGAAAGCATACGAAAATCTAATAAATTTTACACTTGTGGTGTGAACAATCGAATCTATGGCATGCACCTAACTCACGCACACAAGTTTGTACTTTAAACCCTAACCTAGCCTAAATGGATTTTCCCATCTTTTGGAGATGATATGACATTCTTCACCAATTCACGCGTTATTTACGTCCTCCTAAAATTGAGAGGGTCCAAATCTTTCAAGAAGAAGAGGGTAAGAATGAATAAAACCAAACAAATTTACGAGACCAATCGAATGTTTGGAGATAACACTCTCAAGATTTGGGGAAATCTTTTGTTTAAACAATGTGTACATGGCATGTCATGGTTGTCTTTCGTAGAACACCTTAAGGCCGACTGATGACCATCACAATGAGGACTTAGAAAATCGGACCTTAAGGCTTATCCTCTTCCTCATGCAACGGAAGACATACATATTAATAAGCGTACAATTATATATCCGATCATGAAAAATTGACGCCAAATAGGGAGAAGAACGCCGTTGCTTCCGAATAGTGGGAATGATTTGATTGGTGGATGTTGACACTTAAATTTTTGCAACTCGCTTACTCATTTAATGCATAAAAGTTAGGGATCGACATAGGTCCCTAAGCAAAAATATGCAATTAGTCTACATATAGTTTTAGGATGATTCATGTGCATATAAATTGAATTGGCGGAGGAAACGAACCTGAAATAGACGTGCGAACCGGGCTAGAACCCATTGAAGAATTCAGCCAACATAAAGGGGGTACTATCGAAAATTATAAAGGCCTCACGGCCTAATTTTAGGTTAATTCGGCCCATTAAAATTATAATTAGGGAAAAGACCTTTAATTGAAAGTTCATTGATAATAAAATACCCTAATTTGGGACCAAAGGGAGCAAATAAGCCCATGAAGGGGGCTACAAGCCAGCCAAGCCCATTCAATGGGCTAGCTGAATTCCCAGGGGGGCAAATTGCACAGAATTTTTATCCCCAAGGACCAAAACGCAAATATAAAAAAATGGGGGACTATTTCATAAATAGGCAAAAAGCGCAGAACCTAGAATTGTCTATTGAAGCGTGCTTAAGTCTCATAACTCCGGGGGGGTGGGGGGACACTGTTAACACACGGCCACATTGAGAGGACATTGAGAGCACATAGAGGCGCACACTGTTAACACACGGCCACATTGAGGGGACATCGAGAGCACATAGAGATTCACAAAGTGGGAGCCTGTAGAGAAAAGCTAAAGAAAAAAGTAGTCTCTCCTTCATTGTTGTGTTGTTTGCCACTCACGCCAACGCCGCCCCTTGAGTCTTACTACTCCCGACATTCCAAATCACCAGCACCATCACCAGGACACCATCATCAAGGATAGTTTAGTCTTCTCGAGGGTTCGGACGTCGCCTAACCTTCAGCCTCGCCGTGCCTTGCTAGCTGCAGTCCAGATTCTCCAGTGATTTGCATAGTCTAGCAAGCTGCAATCCGCCGCTAGCCCCGACGCATCCTCATCGTGATCTTCGGCTACTCCTACATTGACCCGAGTAATTTTTGCTTCTATTTTGTAGGTTTTCAGCTGATGAATGCATGGACGAGTGATTCCATCGTTGGGGTTGTCCGGTTAAGTTTTAGGAAATGAAGTGTGTGGAATGAAGGAAATGGTAAAAAAACATGTGATAGATACAATCACCACCAAGGCATAAAGAACGCACCACCAGCCAAAGATAAAGATCGGCATTGGATAGAAGCTAACCACCAAAGTCTAAACGATAGTCCACCAATCAAGGCTAAAGGGCTTTTGGCTTATCACTGAGGAGTAAATCCACTTTCCAAGGATAAAGAAACCGAAGGTAAGCAATTCAATTCACGAAGAGGAATTCTCATTCATTTGATCAAGTTTGTAGTACAATGGAGAATTATCCCATTATATAGAGGGATTTGAACATAAAAAATAGATGACATTAAAGAGACATGGGGACTAGACAAACATATAGACTCCCCGAACAGTAAAGGCACATGGGAACTAGAAAGCAATTAAAGTTTTATTAATTAGAAAATGCATTAGTACAACTAGCAATAGAAATGCATTAAAGACATAGAAACTTGATATTGACTCTTCCAAGTTCGTGCTCTAGCCTTGACTAGGAAATAACTATCTTGAGATATCTCCAAATAATCAAGGAAATGGTTTAGATTAGTCCCCCATCGATATGTTGTTCGTCCATGATGAATTCGTCAACTATCTTGGTGAATCGATATCTTAATCTGCAAGTAAGAATCAATAACTTTTTGATAGTTTACACATCACTATCTTTATACTCAACCCACAATAGTGAGTTATAATCAATAATCTGACTTGGCCCGAATGAACATAAATGTGACTACTTGTCGATGGAACCTTGTTGTGTAACACCCTAACTCGGCCTAAACGCCACACGAGAGATGTGTAGCTTTCAATGGGCTCTCGGTTTTGTGCCGGTTGGAGCCGAATCAATTGAAGCCGTGAATCTTGGTGTCATGAGGGAGGTTTTGTGACGTCCCAGGCACGTCAACCTCAATTTGTCCCTTCAATTTTTTTTAATCCGATACTTTAATTCATGCGGAAGCGTAAACTTGATTATCACTACCCTACGATTACAACAAGTAGGAAAAACACACCACGAGCATACATAATATAGTCTATTGCTTCACTAACATAGCATGCATCTTATTTACATTAACTACATACATATATGATCAATTTAAACTTGGTTATGCCTAGCGCCTCTAGTGGCGATGGTAGCCCAAAAAGTTAGCATCAAAAAATTCATCCTCCCTACTTTGTCAAAAACGAGTCCTTATCTTCCACTTCCCCCTTCATGTGGCCATCCGCCATCATTGAAACCTGGTGGCCCATCGAAGTCTCGGATAGGGCCAAGCAAATCCCCGTCGAGCTTGACATAGCATGCCATATAACGGTGCGAGGCCCAATGATCGAGTCCCTCCTCCACATACATGATGGTGAGGTAGCGATGGAAGGTAGTATCGCTATCTATATCTACAACATCAATATGAGTGACTTCCATTGACATCACGAGATAGAAACGTGGAGGTGGAATAGTTGACATACCTACAAATCTGAAAATTTAAGGAGTGAGATACACATCTTAGTAACTAAAAGTCTAAGCCTAAGTTAAGAAGATTAGCTACTACTAAGCTCAAGTAACATGCAATCAAAGTGTCAATCAGGAAAAACATATCATCATTCTCGGCTCCATGAGCCATTGCAAGTAAACATGCAATCCTCATCTTCTCATATCGTCTCACGCTCTTCGCAGGCCCTCTTGTCACTCTTGACAAGGCATCTCGACGTGCATCTTACAAATATACCAAGGCATCCCGTAGGGCAACCCATCCGTGGCTCAAAAAAGGGAATCCGTCATTCCGTTCGATTTGTCCCATACCAAACCTCACGGTCGGGACACGCTCACTTGCCCACGAATGAGGCAGTTTGTCGGGCCTCGTGTCCTTTCGGCGCGCCAACATCCCCCTCTATCTCGCCTATTTCTCCCGGGATTAACACGGCGATAAACTTAACGTAATGCGGGATGCACATGCGGAAGCGATACAACACCCAAACAATAAAATTCAACATAATGATTTAAGAAACCAGAGATTCAATAATATAAAGGCACAACATCCATACAACATAGTAACATAGCAATACATCATAAGGGTTCGGGAGAGGGGTCGGTTACATCAAAAAGGGACGACCCAGCTAGAAGCTACACCTAGCCTATAGGTGCCCAAAAGACCATGAGTCACCTAAACCTAAAGGTCGGGTCCACTGCCATCTGACGGATCCTCCGCCTCGGGCTCTAACTCGGAATCCAGTGGCTCGTTGAACTCGTCCATCAATGCCCGGCCGGACTCGGTGGGCTCCTCCGACTCTGCATCGCCATCCGCAACCTCCACTGCTTGAGCTTCCTCTATCGACTCCGGGTCGGACTCCAATGGCTCTTCGGCGTCCTCCTCCTCCATGGATCCGGTGTCCGGGTCATCGACTTCTCCATTCCAGGGCAAACACTCGACGGGGTCCAACTCCATGGGGTCTCCTTGCTCGTCCTCGTCGTAGGGCACGCCATAAATTTGAAGGGGTCCGTCCATTCCTTCTTCGGCTCCCTTAGTCCGGACCAAAAAGGTAAACTCCTCCCAAGCTCCACCTCCTACGTCTATCCACACGGTGCTAAGGTTCCTATAGTACACCATACCATCACCTATTACATATTTCGTCACTATGCGATCGATCCGTCTCGGTATCCCAAAAAGCGGCAGCGGCATCTTCAGGGTCGTTGGTCCGAAAAGTGGGTCCCACAAAAGGGTGAGATAAAAATCCCAAGAAGGTGGATCTAAGCCAACCCTAGAGTATGGTACCTCCGAGCAAATAGACTACACAGACAACCAACACTCACAGATAGCCCAAATCAATAAGAAATCAATCCAGAAGTCGAAACTTCTATACTATGGCACTTTAGACTTAAGACATTACCATAATTCAGTCACACATGGCATCAATCTCGGACAGTTAATTCTTATGCCCGCGTCTCAACGCCTCGGGCTTATAACACATACTCTCGGTCATCTAGCTCGCGTAACCACGCATTGGGCTTAAAAATATAATCTCGGTATATATATATATATATGTATATACGTATACGTGTGCACACCGGGGTCTCAGACACTTAGGAATACGCCCCATTAAAGCTCGGTTTCGGACAATCAGACGAATACGGCATCACTATGGCCTCGGACGACTTGATTGAATACGACCTTCATATCTTCTCGGTCTCGGACAATCGGACGAATACGGCATCACTATGGTCTCGCACGACTTGATTGAATACGACCATATATATCATAGTATAATATAATCGGCTATAAACCCCGCGTTTAACGCATCGGGGTACCGGTACTCATAATTCACAACCAGAGACTTTCATTAATAAACTTCCCGATCGAGTATAACAAATAAAGCCCAATAACACAACGGTTCAATCGCGCTACCAAACACATGGTTCGCGCATCACAAATTAACCGATTCTCACCTTGACACTTTTCAAGGTTCACATATCAATTTAAACACTATGACACACCTTTAATGCACCATTTCCGTTCATCCCCAAATCAATCACATAACGCCTCATTTTATTCCAACCGAATTCACAACCGGTCCGACACGCACTCCAACATGTCACGTCATATTTCACTCACATGGCCGAACATATCATGGTCCCGACTAAGAAATTTTCTATAATTTTCACAACAATTCCAGTAACAACAAACAACATCACAATGTGCAACAACTCACATCCAATTCAAACCTAAGTCCGAATCTAGCATGCTCATCCCATAACCCTCATCTTAGACCATCATTTAACACCCAAATCAACCAAGAACATGCTCATTTATCAACCCAATTTTCGGATCAATAGCAGGTCAGAATTTCCAAAACCGGTCTCCCCATTTTCACGCCCAAATAGCCCATAAATCCTCCTAATCCACAAACTACCAAGCCCCTTAGTATCCCATAGTCCTAAGGAAGGATTAGAGTCACTTACAAGTCCGTTTTGGTGAAGAAAACCAGGCGGATGAGCGGCGACCTTGCATGACCAGAATTGAACCCAAATCGTCTCCTTCGGTTCAAGCAAGAAAACATCAACTTTAGCTCAAGAAAATCTCTCAAAATTCCACCCATGAACCTTACTTAAACTACCCTAGAAGTCTACCACAAGACCCTAGTTTCTCACCTTCAAATGGCGAGCGAAACCGGCGAGCAACCTTTCCCGAACTTGCTGCACCGGCGTCCAAAGAAGAGAAAGAGAGATGGTTCGGTGGTGGTGGCGGCTCACGGTGGTTCACGATCAAGAGGGGAGAAGAAGTGGTGGTGGTGACAGCGCCGGCTCCTCCTTGGCGTCACCGGAAGAGAGGGGTGAGAGGGGGTGAGATGAGAGAACTTGAGAGAGTTTGGGGAGGAAGTGAAAATGAAAGTGAGGGAGTGAGAGAGGGGTTTGCATCAACCCAAAAGAGAAGAGAGGGAGAGAGAGTGATTTGAGTGATTGAGAAGGTTGACTAGATAGTGGGGTGGTTGAAGGACATGAATAGTAATGTTAGGTAATGGGATTTTTGGGGTTTTTTGGGGTTTTAATGAGTCTTGGAACTTGGGCCTTTCAAGAGCACTTTTTCCTCTTCATTCTTTGATATATTTGGCTGAAGTGATAGGATGGTGAAGTGGCCAAAATTTTCCTTCGCGGTTTCTCAAGATGTTGAACGAAATTCGGGACCGGGGTACACTTCTCGCTTCGTGATTTGATCTCCACTTTTTCTGACTCATATTGCGATATAAAATCCTTATTAACTCTGGTGAGGCGACGTCCAATTTATTTGCACTGGAATTCTCAAATACCCGGCTGCCGAGTTCGAAGTTCACTTTGCGCTAAAAATTAGCCGATCGCGGTTTCGGTGCATCTCGGATCGACGGGCGGCTCTAAGGAGCTACGTGTATCGACCCATGATTTTTATCACGTTTAAGAATTATTCGGACCACGGTGATCCTGGTTGTCATGTAATCGTGAGGGAAACTATCAGTCCTGGCGGGACGCGATCGTCAGGAATCGGTTCGGGGTTATCCGCAAATCATGCTATGGTCTAGCGTAATCACTCGCGGTCCATTTGCACAACGCTAGCGGATTGTTCTAACACTAATCTTAGATCGACCTGCATGGCCTAGAATGTACCCTCGACGATCCTTATGGTCAAGATACTAGTCCGCGACCGAGTTCTTTAGTCCACGTACTATCCTATTTAGCCATTCCCCTTCGGTCAGTCATCTCTAGAGTGATCAATTCCGAGTGAGATTAATGAAATGCATCAATGCTCATTTTATTCATAAACTTCGAAATAGGGTCGGAATTCGTAATGTCACACAGTTCATGTCATATCATATCAGTAAATCTCACCACCATAAGCGGAAAGCCATGTAAGAGGGCATGCCCGATCACAACTTCTCATGTAAGCACATAAGTTCGACACTAGCTTCACACCCTAACAAAGGATTAGAAATTTACTTGCATATCTTGTTGCCAAGAACTATAAAACAAGAGGAGAAGGTGTGGTGTGAGTGGTGGTGATTCGGCGGTGGCGTGCAAGGTTGGCGGCTGGTGGTGGTGGCGGTTTGAGGTGTGGGCCGAGAAAGAGTAGAGAGAGAGAGAGAGTGGGGTGAGGTGAGTGGGGTCAAGAGGACCCTTAGCTATTTATAGCCTTTCCTTGACTTATTCCCTAAGCTCACCTTGTCCTTATTCACTTTCCACTTGGCTTTGTCGTATTCTTAGTCACTTGCCACCTAGGCTTCAATAATTGGAGGGATAATGATTATAGGCCATGTGTCTCATTAACAACTCACCTATCTAGCTACTAAAGAACTTATGGCCCTAGACTAGGTATGTGTCTAAATGTGGTTTTCTTCTTATGTCACATGTCCCCTATGAGGTGTCTTCTAGAACATTCGCATTATGCCACATGCCCCCATGAGGTGCCCTCTCCTTGTGCCACACGCCCTCATGAGGTGTCATGCTCATGATGACAATTGATTAATTTCTAATAATAATTAGGTCTTCTAATGACATTATTTAAGGCTAATAATCATATTCCTAAGCTTCCTCAAAGAATAGGGCAAGGATGGACGGCACATTCATGGGCGCCATTGGTGTCACCCAAACCCGAGAGTCAAGCTTGGTTGCCATCATCAAATATGATCAACACATGGCCGGTTCCATTAAAACATGATCGAGACATTGCGAATCACAGCCAAGTTTGTGATCGGCATGAATGGTGTCTCTAATTGGTGTTCTACTTAAGATCGCTAAATTATCTCAAGATTGCCGCTAATTGCAATTTGGGCATTCTACAAACATGGGTCGTGGTTAGCTAATCTACTTAGAAAATTGTGCTTAACTAATCAAAGATTTGGTAATCTTTGCAAAAGATTTTATTTAACTATTCAAAGACTCTGCAATGATTATAGAAGATTACGTTTGACCTGGTCAAAGATTTGGTAATGATGATAGTAGATTCTGTTTGACTCAATCAAAGATTTGCTAATGATTACTGCAGATTTCCCTTGACTTTTCAAAAATTTGGTAATCATTATTATCTTTCTCGAATCTCGTGCTACCGAGGTGACAAAAGGTCATAGGCGCTACTTGTTAATGCACGAGGAGACTTATACGGACTTACCAGAATTATTGACACCATTTTGATCAAGGCTGGATCGAGTTTCTTAATCACCAAGCATGGCCGGCACTCCACAGAGCCATGGCGGAGGTGCGAGTGGCATGCCGTCGTGCACGGCCGAGCGCACCAAGTGGCACAACCAGGCGTGTGGTCTTGCGTGCCTTGGGCATGTCCTATCGCTGCCGAGGTCAAGTGTATCCACATCTTGCTTAGTTTAAGGTCGAAATTATCCAATCAAAATCGAGCATTTAATCAAACATAACCGAGATAGACTCTCATGACCAATTACAATTGATATAGGATAGGATTGGCTTGTTTCAATCCATAATCCTCACACAACATAATGCATAGCCAAGGGTGATCAGTCCATGGTCGACGCGTGTTTGGTACGAATTCTAGTGAAACTCAGTCCTTTGACGAATTCATGGTTAGCTCGTATATCGACACATTGCTGGTTCGCAATCGATCCATGAATCAATCCTTGGCTAAGGGATCGTTCATAATCGATGCATGTCCGAGCACCTAACTAGGCCGGTTTCCACAGTTGGTGGATTATCTCCGTCCCTGGTCATCCGTTGTTCCAAGTCGATACTCGTTCGTTGCCTGCACTTGAACCGATCCTAAGATTCGGGGTGTCACATGTTGGGACTTAAGGATTGATCCAATGGGTAGAATGTTCCCTCATCATTCTCCTCGGTTGTGTGAGATGTGCTCTAAAATCTGATAGGTTGTCATCTTCCAAATAAGGAGAAAGGTCTCCTACATTGAAAGTTTCCAAAAGGCTAAACTCTCCGGAATGTACAATTTTATAAGCATTATCGCCAATTCTCTCGAGAACTTTGAATGGGCCATCAATTCTCGGAATGAGCTTGTTTTTCCGACAAGATGAAACTATCTCCCATCTTAGATGAAGCCAAACAAGATCACCCGGTTCAAAATAAGGATTCTTTCTATGTCGATTAGCTTTCTTCTTGTAAGACTCGTTGGCCTTCTCAATCTTTGAACAAATTTTCTCATGAAGTTTCTTTATTAATTGAGCTATTTCTTTGTTGTTGAAGTTCACTTGAGAGTTGGATGGAATGGGAATCAAATTGATCGATGTGAGAGGATTAATTTCATATGCAACTTCAAAAGGTGATCGACTAGTCGTATACCTTGGTGATTGATTCTAACCAAATTCAGCATACGCAAGCTTCAAATCCCAATTTTTTAGAGATTTACTAACCATGGCTCTAAGGAGAACAATAAGGATATGATTGGTTACCTCCATTTGGCCATCGGTTTGAGAATGGCAAGTGGTGCTGAATAGAATTTTAGTACCAAGCATCCTCGATGTAGTCTTTTAGAATTAACTCAAGAACTTTGAGTTATGACCAAACACAATGGTTTTAGAAACTCCATGAAGGCTAATGATCTCCTTGAAATATAGTTCAGCAACATGAGATGGATCATCCATCTTGTAACATGGAATGAAATGAGCCATTTTGAAAAACCGATCAACAACCACCATGATGGCCTCTTTTCCCCTTTAAGCTCTTGGAAGAGCCACAATGAACTTCATACTTACATCTTCCCAAGGTTGCAATGGAATCAGAAGTAGAGTAGATAATCCCACATGGAAATAACTTTTGGCTTTTTGGTAAGTTACATACCTTGAATTAATAGCTTGCACATCTACATTGGTCTTTGGCCAGTAGAAATGTTCTTGAAGAACTTCAAGAATTTTGTTTATGTCGAGTGCCAATGCACTTCTTGGATAAGCAATTCTATGAAGGACTCTTTGGCACACATAATCGATTTCCTTTAAAAAGAAACCCATCTTGGACAGAATATATGCCTTGAACTCCTTGTGTATATTTATTGATGATGGATGAGAAATTAGGATCATCAACATAGAGTTACTTTCATTGATTAGAAACCAATGCAGCAAGCATAGAATATCTCGTTGATAAGGCATCCGGTGCCACATTAGTATGGCCAGGCTTATACGTTGATACAAATGAAAAGAATTGGAGAAATTCTACCTATTTGGCATGTCGTGAATTGAGCTTGTGTTGGCCGCCAATAAACTTGATAGCCTCATCATCATAATGAAGAACAAACTATTTTGGCATCGTGTAATGACTCCAATGATCTAGAGCTCTTACAATGGCATAGAACTCCTCGCCATAAGTTGAATAGTTCTTCTTCGAATCCGTCAATTTCTCACTCAAATAAGCCAATAACTTTTGTGCTTGGACAAGAGCTCTAATACCTCATGGTTCTTCTATTTTTTGGGATTTTCTGAAATCTTGCTGATTTTTTAGAATTTTATTTTATTTTATTTTTTAATTATCTTATATATTTTTCTTTGAAAATGAGATCTCCTTCTGTTTTAGGTTGAAGGAAAAATCATGAGAGAACCGAAAAGGAAAAGTGAGAGATGTGAGACTTCATTCTTTTTTTTTTCAAAAATCATTTTTTTTCACAAAATTAATTTTTTTTTTTGTTCTTGTTTTTCTCCAAAACTGTTCCCATAAATATAATCAGAATTAGAATCATTAACGTTGCCAAATATAATTCTCATCATTTTTTGTTCGGGGGAACAGAATTAGAGAACCAGAATCATTGTCATGCAAGCCCTAAATGTAAAGAGAGGGATAGGTGTTTCAATCTAAGAGGTACAAGTAGCCTAATAAGAGTAGTTAAAAGGAGATATTTTGATCGGAAAAGAGAGAGAGCTTCTTCGGCCAAGTGAAACCTATGAATGAGTCACCAAGAGCATTAATGAGCAAAAGAGGTTTCAAGTTGGAAAGGGTCAAGTGGGTACGGTCATGTGGTTTCAAAATAGATATTTTGATAAATTACCAAGATATCTAGTAAATCAGTGTATAAACAAGCAAATCAATGTCCGTTCCAAGCACTGTAAATCATAAAAATATTTTGAACTCGCCAAGATTATCAGCGAACAATATCGGATGATAGGAAATTTTTAATTCAGTAAATTTAAAACTTAAAATTCATCCAATATGAAATTCGAAGCATGTAAATTTAAAACTTGGAAATCATAAATAAAAAAAATGAAATTCGGAGCATATCGGTTTCTTTCTACAACTAATATGGCTATAAATCACTTACCGTCACTCCTTATGATCAACATATATGTCAACATCTATCTTTTAAAGCTTAACGCATAGAACTCCGAGCGATTATTGTCGCGGAAGAATCATCCGTCGCACTTCTGAACCTCTCAAATTAATGACCCACTTGATATTCCATATGAGCCATCTAAAACTCCAAGCTACTTAACTTTATATATAATATATTGTATTATCAAATATAGAAAATTCAAGATGTCACAGGTTGTAGCATGGAAAGACTTTTTGTTTATGTCTCCCAATCATATCCAACTTATTCTCAACCTTAAGCACCAGTGCATCTCTTAGACTCTACAAGTTCTCTGTCTGTCCAGTAAGTTCCTTAATAAACCTACCACACTCCTCATTTCCAGCCAGAAAGCCTCAAACTTGAAATTTTTCTTCCTCTTCACTGGTTTAGCTAATAGAGACAGTAAAATAGGATTGTGTTCTGAGCCTATCGCAGGCAATGCAAGACTTCAGCTTCAGGAGAAAGTAATCTCCATTCAATATTACACAGAGCTCTATCTAATATTTTGTTTTGATGAATTCCTCCCCTTCTTGATTGCTTGTCTAAGTAAACACACAACCCTTACTTTCCATATCCATCAAACTACAAGCAATTTTTTTCTTTTCGTCAGAAACTACAAGCATTTAGAAAGTCTTCAAAAAGCATTTAATCTATATAGCTCAGAATCTCTTTTACCCACCTTCTCCCAATGATATACAGTTTCATTGAAATCCCTAAACACGCCCAAGGTAGGGTATTTGGGACATGGATTTGTTGAAGCTGCTCCCATGTCCGTAATCTTCCTGGAATGTTGCTGGTGCATGAACAAATGTAGCTTTAAAAGGTCTTCTCTATTGTTTGTCCTCGTAAAATACATCGAGGAACTTATTTGTGGCTACGTTCACATAACCGTAATCCGATCATTCCAAAATAATGTCAATCCCCCTCTGATCCCTACTAGGTTCACCACAAAGTAGTGCTGAAATTTTAATTCAGCGTACTCTTTGGACTACTAACTCCTGATTTTTTGTTTCAATTAAGAACACCAAACTAGACCTCTCTTGAGCCACGATGGCCTGTAAGGCTTGAACTGTCAAGAGTGTGTCCAACCCTTGACAATTCCAATGAAGGAGCTTCATTTGTAATCTCATGGCTTACTAGGCTTAGCCACAAAAGCTCATTTTCTGAGTTCCCCTACTACTAAGATTGGGGTGTCTAACAGTTGGGTTTGATCGAAAATCTGCAAATCTGAGTATTACTCCTCGTATGGACTATATCTTCTTCCCTTCTTGGTGTTACCTTACTTTTTAGCTTTCTTTGCTTTTTCTGGGGGAATCCCCAGCGTTCTGTAATGAAGAAAGCTCAACACACAAAGGAGAGGCTAAGTCTGTATCATAGCCAACATCTAACATTTGAGTCCTAAAAAAGGTCAGATCCACGTTGTCAGTGCACTTTCTTTTACCCCTATCCACTTGCCAACTGTTTCCCAGACCTTGGGGGCTCCTGGTTCCTTTTTGAAACACTCTGATATGTCCAGAATTAACTGGAGTTTCAGGGACCATCTCATCGTCTACATATTCCTTAGTGGATACTCCATAAAACGTCTGCCGAAAGGGACTATTAAGTTTGCAGACGACGTCGAACCTTGGCCATTACAGGCGATGATACAAGCAAAGAAGTGGATCAACGGCATCAAAGAGAAGAAGATGATCACATAAGCCTCTCGCCCGATTCCATCATCCTCCACATCTTCTCCTTCTTGCCCAAGAAGGACGTCTTCAAGACCCGCGCCCTGTCGACCAGGTGGCACGCGCTCTGTGACACCATCCCAGCCCTAGCTTTCTCTCTCCCTCGGGACATGCTGCTCTTGTCGTTGGCGGCATTCTGCTCCTTCGCCGACACGGTCCTCGACCTCCACTCCTCGATCCACGTCGCAAAATTCCACCTTCATCTCCCCGCATAACTTCCAATGTGGAGTCCAAGCCCAAGTCTTGGCTTTCGTTGGCCGCCGGATGCTGTGTCAAGGAATGCACGTCGAGCTCACGCGCTCCGAACAACTCTCTCCGGTGCTATGAACCCTCTACGGTTGCCCTTCATTGGTTGAGCTCCGATTGTGCAGCGGCCGAATGGGGTTCGAATTATCGAGCGGCGCCATCAAGTGGGCCTCTCTCAGGGTTTTTGTCTTTGGTGTACTTGCAATTGACGGATGACGAGATCAGGGCACTTTTCGCGGGTAGCCCCGTGCTCGAGTCCCCAGAGCTGAAGTGTTGTGGCGGCACGGCCCGAATCGTGGTTCTCTCTAGGAGGATGAGAGAATTGGTGATTGATTGTTACGAACCAAATTTTTACTTGATTGGATTAACGAACGGAAATGTCAATGATGGGTTTAAACAATGCTACGGTGACGATTTGGGGTCAATCATGTGGTGAGCGGTGGATAATATGACCTTAATGGTGTAGTTGGGCGGGATAAATTTAGTTGAACTGTTAGTGATTTTTCGATTGTTTAGTTTAGTAAAATCAGTCCGACGCAAAATTGAATCGCAATCGGAGCGCGAAGTCGCCACCTCAGCCCCTAAACTCACCGACCTGGTGCCCTATATAAGGGGACCCTTCTTCTCTCTCCTCATTTTTGGTTGCAAGAACACCCACCACTCTCTCTTTCTCTCTTTTCTCTCTTGCTCGGTGGACCACCCCCTCGCTCCCTTATCTTTGGCCAGGGACACCTTGACTTGTCGACGGCGGATCTCGAGTCTTTAAGCTCCGGCGATAGCTCTCGATGCCACTCATCTCCTTCCCCGTTGGTCTCTCTCGCCGCATGACCCGCCATGAAGAAAAAGATCGTTTCGAGCTCATTCGAATGGCAAATATGCTTCCGTTTTCTTCGCACGCAAACTCGAGGCAAGCATATATCTATCCTTACCACTAGATTGCCCATTTGTCATTCATCTTAGCGTGAAATGTTGATTTTGGATATGGGTTTACCGATTGGAAGAATGTGCTTGCATGTTAGGGAAAATGATGTTACTTGTTTGATCCGTCGCTTGAATTAGCATCTCTAGATCACGGATAATCTTAATAAATAAGCTGATCGTCTCAATTGTTAATGGGTTGACACGCATAGAAGTTGATGTCCTATGTTGGTGTTCGGCCAAAAACTGTTGATTGTCCTTGGAGTTCCGTAGGTTGCATGTATATTCTGGTTGATAAACTAGTATCTTGAGGCCCCGAGTAGATTGAATTTTAGGCTGGATCATGTTAAAGGCAATCGAATTAGCAAGTAATGAGGATTGCGTCAATGAGGGCATTGGCCGCAAGCTTTGGGATGCCTGGGGAGGAAGTTCGTAGCTTGAATGTCGACCTGTACTGATATTTGACTAACATTAGCCTATCTATGTTTACTTTGTGGTGGTCTTATTGCTTACTCTGGTGATTGTTGCTTGTTGGATTCCGCCTGACAGAATGATGTATAGAAGATTTAGTCGTTTGGTTAGATGTATTGCTTGCTGAGCTTGATCTCACTCTGTAGTTGCTACCCTCTTTCAAGTACCCAAATACAAGTGACTATGGATGAAGATACGATGGCTATTCTTGATGAAGGCTGTGGTAGGGGTGATATTGGTGATCGCAAATAGTGTTCGAGAGTAGATGTAATCTTTTGAAATCCTCCCAGTGTGCCGGTTCGTTTTGTTAAATAGATATTGTAGAGAGCTGGCTAATTATATATGTAAAATCAGATGTCTTTTGGATATGTGATGTTCTGCATTATGTGCGGTGTATTTATTGTCTATCAGATGCATCTTAGGAAAACTTACTACCCTTCGGTGTTGTGTCTGCCATTTGTTTTCATGCACTTGTATGTCTGTATGGCCAACTTAGATTGTATAGTCTTCCACATGCACCCTCTGTTAGATGCATAATATCAAATTAAAGTACAGCGCCATTAATAGACGGGTGGCGGGACTAGGACACCACATTGACGGGTGGGCTTACTTGTCCTCCAGAGGATCACGCTAGAGGTTTCAACTCCTCATTTGCAGATGCTGTGCGTGCAGGGTAACTTACCTAGGATGGAGTTGAGATTGGCCGAGGCCGAGCTGAATTTCTCCATGGGAGAGATGGCGAGGGAGATGGGAGGGGAGGGTAGAGGGGAAAAAAAAAAGCAAAAAGAAAACATGAAAGAAAAAAAAAGGCAAAATATATGTAAAGGACAAAAATGCCCTTCAATTAGGCTCTTTTTTAAAATGATTTATGTACTCGAGGCCCTTACGTGAAGCAATGTACACTACAGGCCTTTATTTGAAAAAAAAAGAGCACTTCAAATTCTTATTTGAAATTTTCCCAATTTTCTATAAGGTTGTCCAATGATTTTTTTTTTATTTTTTGTCCACTCTCTCTTAACTTTTCAAGAAAAAATTCATTTAGAGTAGGAAGCAAATTTTAAAATGCTTCATCGACCTAAACTTCTACTACTGTGTTACTAGTCGCTATTTAGTTTTTCAATGATCGAAAAACTAGTTTATACAAATAATAAGAGGAAAATGGGGTCAGAATGACAGAGTTTTGTTTATTACTTTTTTTTTTTTGGGTCAATTTGTTTATTACTTGATAATATGTTTTCTTTTCTCTTGTTTTATTCTCTAGTAATTACCAGTTGTTGCCCAAAATGAATTTTTTTTTATGGAATAGCCCCATAATATAAAATATCTTCATTCTCAATGGTTACTTATAAGTCCATAAAAAAAAAATAGTGTTGACACCCAAAAATGATCATTTTATGTTGTATAGACTTAATCAACAGTAGCATAGTTTGGTGAAGAACATAAGTCATGGATATCAATATTGACGTGTAACCGATGAGTAACATTATTTTCGGCCTCAAGTGTTACTAGATATCATTTATCTGGACAAGTCATCGTCATCGATATCGACGTACAACTGGTGAGAGCAAATATTAGTTATTTGGGGAATAAAGTCATTGATATCGACATTGACAAGATGAGCAGTGATATTTTTGATAAGCAAGGGACAAGATTCTCGCCAGATGGAATTTATAAGCAGAATGGTAAAATTCAAGGTGGGAATTGTGGTGAGAGTAGATTTTGGGGGCTTGGATTAATTAGTGTGGAGGATTATCGGGCTTCATTATGAGAGAAAATTAAAGCAACTAGTGAAATTTGTACCTAGTGGGCTGAGGACACGTGTATTTTTGCACGGACGATAAATGTCCACGCAAGGAGCACATGAACACCAAGTGGCATCCATGCAGTAGGCCCCCTCCCTGATAAAACTCTCTCTTTTCTCTCTCTCTCTCTCTCTCTCTCTCTCTCCTCCCCATTTGCGCCACCTCCCCTTCGTGGCTAGCTCCTCTCCCCCTTGTTCTCTAGCCCACCAACCCTCTAGCGTGGATGCCACTTGGCGTTCATGCGCTCTCTTGCATGGACACTTGTTGTCCATACAAAAATACATGTGTCCTCAATCCACTAGGTATAAATTTCACTAGTTTCTCTAATTTTCTCTCATAATTAAGCCCAATAATCCTCCACACTAATTAATCCAAACCGTAAAATCCACTCTCACTACAATTCCAAGGCCGAATTTAACCATTCTAATTATAAATTCCATCTAGCAAAAATCGGATTGTTAGAAATCTCCTCACCTTAGAAAGTTTCATCTTCGAAATTTCAGTCCTTGTCCCCTCCTTATCAAATCCTTAAGACTTTTCACTTCGACAACCGACTACGAGTACTTAGTCGCACTATGCTTTCATTGCACCACTCTGATCACTTATTTTCGTTAATCACCATATCTCGCAATCTTAACCACCACTTGTAGCAATTAGGGAGCTCAATGATCTCACAAATCATTCTGGCAATACCACTATGCTATCACTCACAATTTGCCGACCCACATGGCTTCATCAATGGACTTACCAATGTCCAACACATATCCAAGCAAATCGTCCATCACCATTCATAACGTACTTAACTTCTGCCATTTGCGATACCGGTTCCATATGCCATGCTTGTGGTTTTGTTGGTTACGATCTTTTAAAAAAAAAAAGGGCTGAAACACCCCAAGATGCCACCTTCTTACTAATCGTGTTATGCTATAATCTCTTATTATATACTGCCAGTAGATAGGGTGCATGCGGAAGACGAAAAGAGACAAGTGAGGCCAAACACAAGTGCATTCAATGGGTAGGCACGCCTAAAGAGTCAGACCTTATAGGGTTTCACTACTAGTGCATGATACTACAAACAACTAATTATATAAATGGGTTGGCACGCCTAAAGGGTAATGAAACCCTATGACGCCTAACCCTTTAGGCGTGCCTACCCATTGAATGCACTTGTATTTTTGGTTGTTTGCAAAATGTTCTCATGAGACAGGAAGGATCACAAGGCAAGGTATTTACTCCTATCTACTACGGGAAAAGTACACTAGAAGTGTCATAACTTTTGTACGGCGTTCATTTGAGTGCCATAACTTTCAAAACGTTCACTTAAGTGCCATAACTTTTAAAAATCGTTCACTTGAGTGCCATGTTGATGTGGCAGCTGGAAAAGCTAATGTGGTAGCCGGAAAAGTTACTGTAGACACCGAAAAAGTTACTGTAGATGCCGGAAAGATGACGTTGCACGCCGGAAAGCTGATGTGGCACGCCGAAAAAGTTACTGTAGCACTCAAGTGAACGATTTTGCTCCGACGTAGCACTCAAGTAAACGATTTTTGAAAGTTATGGCACTTAAGTGAACGTTTTGAAAGTTATGGCATTCAAAGGAACGTCTTGAAAGTTATGGCACTCAAATAAACGTCGTACACAAGTTATGGCACTTCTAGTATACTTTTCCCCATCTACTACCATCATCGGCGTACTCCAATGCCAACACAGCATGTCTGCTAATCTTTAGGAAATACCTTCTCTAGCTTGCTAAATCTAAAAAGATGGAAATCAATTAGGGTGAGCTTAAAGCTCAATGAGTAAAGATCTAACATGTCAACTAGCGGAAACATTAATGTTTGGTTAAGCACATTACATATACCCAACGACTTTTCGCCAACAATAGGTACAAAAGAAACACCAAATCAACCAATGTAGGACTAAAATGGGACCATCCAAAATATAGAAATGGCACGCAAATTATCTAAAACCCCATCTCGTGTACGCGTATTGCCACCAAAGAACTCTCACAAGAGGTTCATCAAAATCCATCACTTCCCGCAACAATCAAAATTAACCTATGATTCGATCCACCCAATACCATAAAAAACCTTTCCATACTCCAAATCCAACATGCAAGCTACTCGATGCTTGCCACACACCGCCATCACATTGCGGAGACTCCTCACCCACAGCCAACCTCAATCCACTAACCAAATCAACGATCCATCCATCGAATCCACTAATCCTACCCTCAAGGGTGTCCATCCCACCCATAAGAGTCACATGCAAGCCACTTCGGGTCGCCACTCATCAACACCGAACCTGTCCACTCTCGGCTACCACTAATCGCCATTCAATTCCGGTAACCCATCCTTCAATTTCATCGATTCGAAGCTCAAGTATGCTAATCAACCAAGCCAAGACAACATGCAAATCAAAATTGACGATCTAAGAATTCACGGGTTAGAAATCTACTCGCCTTGTAACCGAACACGAAGATGATTTCGAGCCACCGCGTTGTACCCAAGCCTTGCCGCTGTCTTCCACACGAAGGAGTAAGTGGCAAAAGCAAGAGAGAACAAGAGGGTTGGCATCGTTGGAAAAGAGTAGTGGTGGCCACGGTTCGAAATCGGCCGGTTTCGGTTCATGAACCAGTGGCTCCAGTTTGTGGCCACCTATGAACCGGAACATGAACCTTAAGGGGTTGTTCCAATTCTGATTCCGAATGGGCGATTCTAGATCGGTTCAAGGGTCGACTCCAGTACCATCGATTTTTAAATTTAATTTTAAAATAATGAATTAAGAAGTAAAATAATAATAAATTATGAAATTATGAAATAATAAATTATCAAATATAAATTGTAATCAAGTTGTACATTGTAATCAAATTTGGGGGGAAAAAAAAGGAGGGGGAAGGGGCTTAAACTTAATAAATTATCATTAAGCGCCTACATATATTCTTAGGGATAGAAGAATCAAAGTTCATGTAGTTCTTTTACCTCTGATAACTCTAACTTACCACAATCGTCGCTACCCGTTCCGGTATCCGTGGTGGTAGTATCTCCTTCATCATCTAAAAAATCGGCTTCATTGTTGCAATCCATCTCTTATTGTCGATGTTTAGCCTTTGTCCAATCATCAACACAAGCTTAAGCCTCCACCGAATCCGTATGCAATATTAAACGTCGGTCGTCCAAAATGTTGCCTCCAGCGCTAAATGCTTGCTCAACCACAACTGTTAAACAAGGAGTTGCTAACACCTGTCTTGCAATGAGAGCCAGGATTGGGAATTTGGTTGAATGCCTCTTTCAACCACAACTGTCCAATCATCGACACAAGCTTAAGCCTCCACCGAATCCGTATGCAATATTGAACGTCGGTCGTCCAAAATGTTGCCTCCAGCGCTAAATGCTTGCTCAATCACAACTGTTAAACAAGGAGTTGCTAACACCTGTCTTGCAATGAGAGCCAGGATTGGGAATTTGGTTGAATGTCTCTTTCACCACTCTAGAATGTTGAAATTTGTAACACCTTTGGAAACATCAAACTCAAAAGAAATGGTTAAATAAGTCTCTATTTCAGAAATATTACATGCTACTTCCTTTTGTCTTTTTTGCCTACTCATAAGCATTTTGTGCCCTTTACTAATTCTACCTAGGTCCTCCCTTTGTACGTCACTATATTGGGAAGATCCACTATCACCTACTAGATTATATATACTACAAAATTCATTATACAATTCTACTATTGTTTGTTTAACCATTGCTTGTATAGCTCTAACATTTACCACTTCATTCAAATGAAAACATTCATAATATGTAGTCAAATAATCACTTAAACCATCTAATTTGGTACATGGATCGAAAATAAAAGCAATCAAATAAATAAGAATAATTTCGGTATAATAATGCAGTCATTTTGTTCGCATTGCTATAATAGTTGGAGCTAAATAATCATTTTTTTCAAATTCTTCAAAAATACCAGCAATATTCATACACTCTATTAAAAATAAATACGTAGTAGAATAATAAACACAGGATAAAGTATAAGTTGCTTTGTTAAATTTTTTTAAAAAAACTAAATTTTTTTGGCAAACATCCCATTCTTGTGGGAATAAATTAATTTCAGAAATATTATTAGAAGTAAACATACATAATAAATCTTTATATGCAAAAGATTGATGAAGCAACTCGTACGTAGAATTTCAACGAGTCGAAACATCTTTTAGAAATCTTTTTGGCTTTCTTTTATGTGCTTTACAAAATCTGCATCATTCTTTCATAATTTGGGGATGTTTCCATAAAAATTGAATTGCTCTCTTTATTGGGCTCAGAAAAGCATCAAAAATTCGTAAACTATATTGTACACTTAAATTTAAAGCATAGCAATCACACCTAACATGAAAAAATTGTCCACCAAAAACAGGTTTACAAATCCTTTCTAAATCGGGAATAAAAGCAATATTTGTCGCAGCATTATTAAAACCAACTGAAAAAAATTTATTAATCAAATCATATTCTTCTAAAACTTGCACAATTACTTTATAAATATTATTGGTCGTATGTCTATCATCAAAAGCTCAAAATGCAATAACTCTTTTTTGAATGTTTCAATCGTCACCTATCCAATGACATGTGATACCTATCACGCCCCGAACCCTTCGGGCTTGCCAACATTTCCCCACGGTCATTTACTTCGATTATTTCCCAGGAGCCAACGATGTATATTTTAATTGCGAAATGAAATGCATAAGTGGAAGCATAAACAAAACTCCGGACAAATTGAAACAAGATGACTTGAGGAAAAATCATATAATATAAGACATAGTATTTTACAACACCAGGAGGTAACGCAACATGCCAGAAAGGTCCGACAAGGGCGATACAAGCCAAAGTGGGTAACTACCACCTAAGCCCCAAAAGACATCAAAAGATAGGTGACTACACTATGCCTAAGGGTCGGTCTTGCCATCAATGGACTTATCAACAGGGGGAGCATACTCGGTGGAAACACTCGTCTCATATACCGACCACATCTCGGGCTCGGACTCCTCGGGCTCCACCTCCGACTCCTCGGGCTCCACCTCCGACTCGGACTCCAAGGGCCTGCTAAACTCGTTTTCCAGCTCCCGCTCAAACTCAGAAGTGTCTATAGGGTCATCATCGACATCTCCCGGCTCTACGGTCTCTCTGTCCTCGACGGGGTTCTCGAGCTCTGGAAGCTCTAGCTCGGGTTCAAGCTCGGCAACGAACTTCGGCTTGGCGAGTACGTCATCGGGAGCGGCGTCCTCAATATGTCCCGCAGCTCTCCGCACTTCATCAAGTATGACATAGTCCCTTATTGGTCCAAAAATAGTGTCTCCATCCTTATACATCCATGACAAAAAGGTATACGATATCCAATGATTGCCCCCATCATCTACCCATAAAGTACTAGCTCTCATATAGTACACTTGGTTCGGTCCTACTGGGTATGGGGTGATCACGGGCTCAAAATCCTTCGATAATCTAAAAAGTGTTGGCATCGCAATCGGTTCAAAGCTTTGGGTTTGAAAAGATTGTCCCCAGAATAGGGTGAGATTACATCTCAACAAGCTAACCCTAAACCTATACTAGGCTAAGAGTACCTCCAGACACTAACAACATGTGATTCTACTCACAGGAAGTACATGGCAATCGATACATCAAATTAAATCATGGCATGCTGGTACTTCAATTATCACAGTCAATATCATAATAAGGGTCAAACAATATAATCGAACTAAGCTTCGTACTCAAGGCAAGTAATAGCTCATATACAATATAGGGTGGTACTTAATATCAATAGTTCTCAATTCCAATGGTCAGGCCCGCGTTAATACACCTCAGGCTAATAAAATTACATTGCACCCACGTTAGTACGCCTCAAGTCAAATCCCACGTTAGTACGCATCAGGATATCACAAACCCCGCGATTATCACATCAGGGTATCATGTGCATAAATATTCATATCATATAATTCAGTCGACCATAGACCCGCTTTAACACGCCGCAGGGTATACATGTACACATATTCACAATTCATTTAAATGGCTAATCAAGCATATGAACAACCTCAATTCCACATATTTCAATCTCGATTCCTCAAATTGGACTCTTAGTCCTCATTACTTCACTCATGGCCGGACACCACATGAAATTCTCAAATTAGCCAATTTCATCTCACAGGATCACTTATGACCGAAATATACAAGGCACAAATTGCAATTCAAGCATTCGGTCCACATATTCCTCATAAGGTCAATTGCACATAAAAAGAGTCCAACAAGTTTGTTCGACGATTTGCAATACAATTCAAGTGTCAAAATCACACATAGTCGAATATAGGCCGGTTTCAAACAATTTGGAACTCAATAGGACCACCATCAAGTTTTCGACTCCTAACCCCATGAAATTGCCGAAATATGTAAGTCCACTCATGGTACCATCGCGACCTCTATTCAACCGAACTTATATACCCCACAACAGCCTCGGTTTCGACCACAAATGCCTTCAATCCATCGAGCAAAAGACAGCCAACAAACTTCGGTTTCAGGTTTAGCACAAACCGAACCAACATAGCCCACAAATCATGCTGAAACTCATCTATACTTGGTCTAGTAGTAACCTCAAGTCCTAATATAGGTCTAGAGTCAACTTACCAAGGATTGAGCTAACATAACCGGCCTTAAGAAGCGGGGGAGTCCATGGTTCCAAGCTTGTCGATAATGGGCAAATTCTGCTCCTTGAAGATCACAAAGATTTAACCATTAAAATTCATCAAAAGCCCAACTAAACTCTATCTTTGTGTTTCTAGATGCTTAAGCTAGGTCTTAGAGGTGCCTTACTGAAGTATCAAATCAAAATCAGTTCCCAAATGGCTTAGGATGCTTCTCGGGTTCAAACTAATTTAGGCAGCGACCTTTGTTGCTTCAAACAGCTCTACAGAGCAAACGAATAGGTGGATTTGGCCTCATAATACGCTCTTAGAATGGCAAGAGGATAAGCTTTCTAATGGTAGATGGCTCACCTCCATCCAATGTTGAACGAAGAAGTTATAGCCGGAACAGTAAAGGCGTCGAAGTTGGGCAGCAAGAGAGAGAGTGAAATCAAGAGAGAGATGGAGAGAAAAAAGGGGTGGCCGATTGAAATGAGAGGAGCAGTGAGATGGAGAGAAAAAAAGGCTTCTCAACTTGTGGTTCAAGTGTTCAAGATGTGTGTGAAGTGGTTGGAGCGAAAGCTTGAGTGTGTAAGTGAGAGAATAATAGTCAAATAGTAGAGTTGTTTGTGAGATTTCTCTTGTCAACTCAATGGTCATTCTAGTCTTCCAACAATACAAAAGCATTATGGACCATCCTACCCTTCAACATTTGATCACATGGAAAATTTGATTAAAGACCCTCTTGCCCTTGGTCCATCTTAAAGGTATGAGCACTCATTGGAGGTAAAAATGGCAATTCCACTTTTCAATTCAATTTTCACTTTTCGAACTTTCTAGGATGAACCTTGATTCTAATTTACCTTGATGAGGTGACACCCAATTTTCCATAGTTGGAATTCTCGAACACTCGACGTCCAGGTTCGAAGTCCAATTCTTGCTCAAAATCGTTCGATCTCAATTTCAGTGTATCTCAAACTAACAGGCAGCTTTTAGGAGTTAGGCGTATCGACCCGTGATTATTGTCACATTTAAGAATTACTCAAGCCGCTGCGGCTTTGGTTGTCATGTAATTGCAAAGGCTTATCACTAGTTTCGAAGGTCGCGATCATTATAATTCAATTTAGGAAAGGTTCACAAATCATACGTTGGTTAACGGAGTCACCTGCGATCCAATCGTATAACGCTAGCAACGCATTCCACCATTGCTTTTAGATTGGTTTCTAATGGGCCAAGATAATCCCCCGACAATCCTTATAGTCAAAGTGCCATTTCTCATTAACTTTGATGAGGCGACGCCCAATTTTTCATAGTTGAAATTCTCGAATACTCGACGTCCAAGTTCGAAGTCCAATTCCTACTCAAAATCGTTCGATCTCAATTTCGGTGTATCTCAAACTAACATGCGGCTTTTAGGAGTTATGCGTATCAATCTGTAATTATTGTCACGTTTAGGAATTACTCAAGCTGCGGGGGCTTTGGTTGTCATGTAATTACAAGGTCTTATCACTAGTTTCGACTGTCACGATCGCTAGAATTCGATTTAGGAAAAGTTCACAAATCATACGTTGGTTAACGGAATCACCCGCGATCCAACCGTATAACGCTAGCAACGCATTGCACCATCGCTCTTAGATCGGCCTATAATGGCCCAAGATAATCCATCGACAATCCTTATAGTCAAAGTGTCATTTTTTATTCGAGTTCCTAGGTCCACGTATCAGTTTCATTTTCAACCTTTCCCCTTCGGTTAGTTAATCTATGAGTGATCAATTCAGGGCGAGATACAACTGAAATACATCGTTGGACATTTCATTCATTCATGAGTTTCAAAAAGGGTCGGAATTCGGATTGTCACAATACCATATAAGAATGAGTTTACCAAGGATCACTCCAAATGTCACAACCTATATGGATACGTTCATAAAAATTTATAAAAAAGTTGTTCAACTCTTGTTTTTCTTTTTTATAAAGCCCAATAAGTTTGCGTTTAAGCGTATTCCTCGGAATAAGTCGTGCTTGTGGAGTACATGTAGTATTTATAAAATGATTAAAACCAAAATTTTCACAAAAATTAAATGATAAACATTCAGTATGAGTAAATCTAGCTAATTCTTCTTTATAAAGTTTTTCATTGTAACGAAATAAAGGAGAAGTGTAATAATTGGTGTACCTGAAAATTTGTTGTTGGCTGGTGTCAATCCCCACTTTCATTGGATGTTTCGACCTCATATGCCATTGAAATGTTCCATACCCGCCTCCAGCTGTAAATTTGTATGTTGCTACACAATATTTACATTTTACCGGATACTTATTTTCGCCTAAATATTTCTTGATGAAGTGTTCCCATATGCTGGATGTATCCTTTCGTTCCGGCTCCTTTATTATTGATATTTCTTTGACGATGGTAAGAGGATGAAGATTTTCTTGCATTGGGATATGCTCGACGTTGGAAATAACGTTGATATTATCATCATCGTTTACCCATTATATAAACTCACAAGAATCATATTCATGAGGATAATTGGAATCCCCCCTCTTTCCCTTGTCACCAAATCTGCTTCCACTTGCCACTTTTTTTAGAGAATCGAGCAGAAAACGAATTCAGAAAATTGAGAAAATTGAACCGAGATTGGGAGAATTGAAAGAATTAAACGAATTGAAAGAATTTGTGAGAAAAAATGAAAGGAGGAGAGGGGTATTTATAAAAATTTAGAATATTTTTAATAAATTAGGAAAGAGGGGGGGGAAGGTGGACCGTTGCATTGCAACGGTCGGATGGGCCGCGATGGAATAACGTTGATATTATCATCATCGTCTACCCAATATGCGAACTCATGAGAATCATATTCATGATGATAATCGGAATCCCCCCTCTTTCCCTTATCACTAGATCTGCTTCCACCTGTCATTTTTTTTAGAGAATCAAGCAAAAAGCGGATTCAAAAAATGAGAGAATTGAACTGGGATTGAGAGAATTGAATGGATTGAGAGAATTGAATGGATTGAGAGAATTTGTGAGAAAAAACGAAAGTGAGAGAGGTATTTATAAAGATTTAGGATAGTTTTAATAAAGTAGGGGAAAAAAAAAGGGGGAGGGGGGACGGTGGACCGTTGCATTGCAACGGTCGGATGGATCCAGGGGAAAGAGCTACTTGCTCTTTCCCCCATTTTTTTTAAGGCTTAAAAGCCGTTAGGCCTAAGCCCAACGGCTAATTGCCCCGGTTCGGAACCGGCGGTTCCGAACTTTGGTGAACCATAATCGGCCTGTGAGGGCAGGGCCGAGCCGGTTCCTATCGAAACCGAGCGGGCCCGATCAACGGGTCGGTTCCGAGCCCAAACCGGCTCGTGGCCATCTCTAGGCAAGAGAACGAGAGGGAGAGGGGCTGTCCACGAAGTGGAGAGGGAGCAAATGGGGAGGGGAGGGAGAGAAAAAAGAGGGTTTTATAAGGGAGGGGGCCTCTTGCATGGATGCTACTTGGCGTTCATATGCGCCCTTGCGTTGACACTTGTCTTTCATGCAAAAATACACATGTCCTCAATGTATAAATTTCGCTAATTGCTCCAATTTTCTATTATAATTAAGCTTAATAATCTCCAAACTAATTAATCCAAACCCCCAAAATCCACTCCCATTACAATTCCTAGCCCGAATTTAACCATTCTGTGTATAAATTCCATCTAGTGGAAATCGGGTCGTTACAATTTCAGACTCAAGTGTTGCTAGATAATAGAAGTCTCAAAAGTTCTTTATTTGTTTGAATTGTGTAACCATGAATTGTAGGATTCAAATAGTCACATCGTACTCTTTGTAATCTCTCTCGAAACAATAAAAAAACTCAATGTCCTCACAAATTTATTTTTATCTTTATTTTCCGCAATTTAACTTTTACGCAATTTAAATATCTTTTAAGTCTTGAACTTTAGTCATAGTTTCAGATATTTTGCTGTCGATTAAATTCTGACATGTATCTTAGTTGTAGTTTTCGGATTTTCGTCATCAATTAAATTCCGATATTGTATCTTTATCATCATACTTTATTGTCGATTAAATTCCGATGAGATGTTTTGTCGAATTATAAGTATTTCTTGTGATTCATTAAGATTCATGTTCGAAATTTGAACAAAAGCATTCTCTTCTCAATAAAAATCGAGCAATGAATTTCGATGAAAAGTATTTCGTCGACGATACAATTTCGGAGAAACAGATAGGATCCACGTGACACGTACTTGTGGGATCAACCAAATCCCCGTCAATGGAAATGTTCGTCTGTGGACTGAAGCGTCGGCATCTAGCAATTTATATACTCGAATGTGCGGATCTCATGCAACCCTTGTTAGTGAAGTGTTGTATGAGACAGAAGATTGATAAGAGAGACGCCTTTCCCTGGCTCGGTTCAATGAGTGACGTCCATAGAATTTCCATTAGAGGAAAATGAAGACTGAGTTGCAGAAGTCTTGGCCTCTAGCTTTCAAGGCAAAATGTTTGAAATGAGAGATTAACACTAATTTGTCCTCATAGATTTATAACGGATGTCTTGTCTTGTTCTCTTTATTTTATTTCACTCTTCATTTGTTTTTTCATTCTTTATGAGGCAAGGACGTCAGTGAACAGATCACGGAAATTAAGAAATAATGGGTTAATTAGCAGCTGAGCGACAAAACGCTCGGACTGCAAAATCAGCGATGACGAAACTCTTTGCTTTTGCGCGTTTAATCTTCCTCGTTTAACAGGAATAAGCAAAGCCGATCAGAGAAGAATTTACTTGCCTCGCAATGTGCTTTCAGAATCTTCTACGCAGTGTTTATCAGTAGACCTGTGAAACGGTGGATTGGATCAGATTTGGATCGGACGCTTAACGGGAAATGTCCTAAATAAATCCAACGAGTGGTTTATACTCGATCAAAATCAACCCATTAATCCATTTATGTCCCATTTATAATAATTCAAATTTTTCGACCCATACCCAACCTAACACATGTTATAAAACACTTTCATATTTAATTCAAACTAGCAAAACTAATAAATTATTTAAATAAATTATAGGGTCACCCTTTTTTCACTCCCTCTTTAGCTACCACACTCCTTGAATTAGTGTTTTGACAACCATATTCCATATGAGTCCCTCCTTTTAGCATATTATACCCATTTAATGGATTATTAAATTTCCACAAAAAAAGATTATTAAATTTAAATGTGGGGCCCATTTTATGTTTACTTTTATCTTTTTCTTACCTATCTCTCTCTCTTCTCTCTCTCTGTGTGTTCCTCATTTTCTTCATTGCTACCTTCTTCATGTATGTCCTCCACTGCACCTCCAACCCCAAGGCTCCATTGGCCGCGTTGTTTGCTCACTTCTCCATCTTGCCACTCTTCGCATTTTTGACCCACCGTCATTGAGACCTTCTCGACCATCATTTACTCCGCCACGAAGGGACACAAGATTGGCGACCGTACTCGACCCCACCGTTTGGCTAAACGATTTTGAAGACGAAGGTCCAACCAATGATGACGAACTTAAGGAACTTGAGAGAGAGAGAGAGAGAGAGAGAGAGAGAGAGAGAGGGCTAGCCTAACGATGCTCTCAAGGTGAAAACATTGTCCCTTCACAACAGGGTAGACGATAGTCAAGACGGCCTCAATGAAGGGCAGGTCGAGGCGGCGAGGTGGAGAATCGAACGAATGGCATGGCCAATGAAACCTTTCGGGTCCGAGATGCGGTGGAGGACGTACGCGACAAACAGCCAAAGAGAGAGAAGGGTAGAGAGAGATAGGGAAGAAAAAAGAAACAAAGGAAAAAAGTGAACAAAAAATGGGACCCATATTTGAATTCAATAATTTGTTAAATAGATATAATATGCTAAAAGGTGAGACCCATAAGGGATATTTTTGTCAAAACACTAATTTAACGAGTGTTGTAGCCAAAGAGAGAGTGAAAAAAACGCGACCCTAAATTATATTGCTAAAATATTATTGAAAAATATTATAATTTTGAAAAAAAAAATTTCTTTTCCCTTTCCTTTTCACTTTTATCTTTTTTTTTTCCAAAGTCCAGCGAGGGCCGCCCGACCCTCCCCGACTACACGCGAGCGCTAATGACCCTTACTAACTACTGGGCAAGGACCACGCCGACTAAAACAAAAGGTGGTGGAATCTACATTTGGTTCTGAGAACCAACATGAGACAGCAAGAAGACGATATTGTACTCACCTACCGCATTATGAACCATAGTTCAAAGATTGTTAACCTCAACACAATAAAAGGCTAAAATATGAATATGGTGAATCCATAGATGGGGCGAAGAACAGAACACATAGCGATCGGAGAGGGGATGATGAAGTTACACTTAATTCGCAGGACTTGATGAAGAATCGCCAATTTCCCGTCCTCCTAATCAAAACATCCACATGGTCTTCTTATCTTTAATTTTGCCATGCATAACAAGATTCAAGAAAGGAAGGAACTACTCAACAGATTCGCGGCATGAAAACAAGAAACCGAAGTGCCAATAACTTGAAACTACCCGCCACTAGAAACCTCCATTAACAAGTTCTTGCTGCGGTAAAAAGGAAGTAAATAAATAAATAAGGGAAAAAATCAGAAAATACAATAAATTCAATAAATATTTTTGTGACTCACTTAAGGGAAAATTATCAAAAAAGTCCTAAACTTATTGCAATTATATCAATTCGGTCTTCAACCTTTTTTTTTTTTTTGCAGATTTAGTCCTAAATCTTTTGCAATTGTGCAATCTCAGTCCATCCGATGAATTTTCAGCTGGCTAGCAACCTAATATTTTAATATTTTTTGAATTTTTATAATTTTTTAATAATTTTCTTTATTTTCTTTCTTTTTTTCTTTCTTTTTCTTTTTCTCCCCCTTTCCTCCTTACCTCCCGCCGGTCACCGAGGTCTAGCAACCGGCCAGAGATGCAGCCAGAGAGGCCGAGCCTTGCCCGACCATGGCGGGGGTAGACCTCGCCGTCGCCGAGCGAGGTAGCAACGGCGAGGTTGACCCCCGCCTCGGCCAAACAAGGCTCGACCTCTTTGGCTACGTTTCTGGCCAATCGCAATCGGCAACAATCTGGAATTAGGGAGGGGAGGGGGAAGAGAAAAATAAAAGGGAAAAATAAAAAGAAAGAAAAAGGAAAAGAAAATTTGTAAAAAATTATAAAAATTCAAAAAATATTAAAATATTGGATCGCCGGCTAGTCGGCGTCCACATCAATGCTAGCAGGCCAAAATTCACTGGATGGACCGAAATCGCATAATTGCAAAAGGTTTTAAACTGAATCGGTAAAAAAAAATGTTTAGGATTGAATTGGCATAATTGCAATATGTTTAGGACTTTTTTGGTAATTTTCCCTTCACTTAAAATAGTAAGGTAACCCATTTAGGACTCATTTAAAATCATCTATTTATGACCCACTTAAGGTTGTTAAGAAACCCATTTATGAACCACACTCTTAAATATGAGTTGATATATGGGTTCTTGATCATTTTGACATCTCTCTTTACCATATCATAATTTAGAGAGCATCAACAGCTTGGTTCGGTTCGGCTCAAGTTTTCTTGGTATCCGAATCGAACAGTACCGTATGGGATGTATGCATATTTTAAACCAAACCTAAAATACAATTATGTTCAGTTTAGTTCGGTTGGGCTTCAAATTTCCACTTTTTGCTTTTTATTTTTATTTTTTTGTTTTTCCTTGGCACCCTCTCCTCACTCGACCCACTTATAGTGTGCTCTCTATCACAGGCCGTGAAGGTAAGTTATTGATTATAGACGGTCATCATTCTAAAGGCCTTAATTATGAAATGTCGTCATTTAAGATTTAAAATATTCTGCTGATTATGTTTACAGATAAGTTCGACTTTAGCCCTTAAAAAAAAAAGTTCGACTTTGGCCTAGAGTTAAAGAGTAAAAGTATATATGGGGAGGCAAATAAAAGTATGAAAAGATCTAAACCCGGGATTTTTAGTTTTCATATCATGTAAAAAATTATAGAATCACTAGCAACTGCTCAAAAAACATGCATTATTAGATGTAGACAAAATTTAACATATAGAAATTATGATAATAACATATTTCTTACTACTTTTTATCGTGCATAAATTGACCGTTATGTTTCAAACTTAATTGGCGAATGGGCAATGTGGCAGTCTAACTTGTCATACCAATACCATGTGGACTAGCTTTCGGTCTGCCAAATCAACGAAAGGAACTTCGAAAATACCCAGTTGTGCAACGATCATATTTGCTTGATTGGGTGGGTTGTGTGGTCTCCTAATTGAATTGACCATTCGCGGGTCTGACGTTGGACTCTGATGGGGACTGACTGGACTTGGGTATGCTTCACTGGCCTGTATTTATTGCACATAAAACCAATTTACATGAATCGTTAAATTAGATTAAATCTAACATAGGACCTACCGGATAGATGTTAATTCAGTTTTAAACATTTTAATTTTTTCAGTTTTATTCTAAACCCAATTATATAGTAAAAATTGACCGAAATGACTACATTGAAATTTTTCCATAAGGTTAAGGATTAAATTAAAAAAATTAAAAAAATTATGGCTGAATTGATGTTCTCATAATATGTTTATGGCTGATTGGATAATTTCCTCAATTAAACTCACATGTACATGTTTGATTTAGGATTTTTTTTTTTCCAAATTAACTTCCATTTACGCACGTAAAGTTTAATTGGACTATTTTGTCATAAGGCTAGTAGTCATTAAATGCATCCCAAGACACTCTACTTTTACTTTTCTCAACATTTTCCTAACGAAGGTTTCCATTGATCGTCGATTTTTTTTTTTTTTTCGAAAGAAAGATCTTCATTTCATATCAAAGAGAAAGACATCACTTCAAAGTAAAAATAAAAGTCCCACAAAGCAAGTAAATCTGAAAATTGAATTAACCTAGTGCTACTTGCAGAAATTCTCTCATTCCTCCAGGACGGATCCATCATAGCATCCAAGCACAACCGACGACCGATCACCGAAGCTCGGATCTTTGCAAATTCGACAAGATAGTATTGGTGAAGCAATGTTTGTCAAGATGGGCTACAAATTTGCAAATGGTCAATGGAGGGACAGGAAAAAAAATGTGGTGTTGATAGATCTTCCTTTGGCAAAACTATAACAGCAGAAGCTACTCAGATTGAACTTTCACTAGCAAAAGCTTCGCCCGCCGACCAGCCTGCAAATCCTTCATCCGTAGGACCATCCTCCGAGTCCACTCGAAAGTGGAGGATGAAAATGTTGGCGCACAAGTTGTCGCAACCTTCCCTCATGCACCGCGATGCGCGGAGCTTGGGGTAGAGCTAATTGGTCATCGTCACTATCGTCCAACTCATAATGGATGGATTTCGAATGCGAGTTCCTCCCAAGGCTCATTACCCAAATTGCAATAAGAAGGATTTAAAAATCGAGGTCGACATTAGTGTGGTTGAGTGACATGCGAATAGTGTACATGCTAACGTAGTCGTCACCAAGCATCTTTTGGAGGGTATAATTGAAAACCCTATTGAACTATCGGGAGAGCCCGTTCGATTTTACGAAAATCAGAGAAGTGGGCTCGGAGACTTAGTTACTTTGAGATTGCCATCGACACCCTTTTGATACTTAAGTTGATCAATTTTCTAACCTAAGATTTTCATGCGGATGCAACGAAAGATGGGGTAGGCTCTAACACTAAAAGGTTTCCATGAAGATGGAAAAGTCTATGCTATTAATCACAATCAATAATGAAAAGTGTGTAGATCAAGAATTAGGGATGTGCAGATAAAACACATCAAATCTTTACATAATTGGTCACATGTCATGCTTAGTATAGCCTTATAGGCTTAGAGAATGGTCCATTTAAGTTTAGGGGTGACTTGAGAAGATTTGGAGCAAAAATGTTCAAAGAGGTAAAATGATTATTTTGGAAGGTTCAAGAATCCAAAATCAACAAAAACGAGTTAAGCAAATTGAATGTGGCCATTTCCCCTTTTTTTGTGATTTTTGAAAATTTTCTGAAATTTTCTTCTTCTTTTTGAATTTTTCATGAATTTTTATATTTTTTATGATTTTATGATTCTTTTATTGAATTTTTGAATTTTTTAATACTTTTGGGATCGGGTTGACCCGACCCATAAGACCCGGACGCTCGACATAGACCCTATCAGTCTCGGGTTGGTCTAAAACGATGCCGCATTGGATTTTTTTTTAATTCATTTTCTAATTTTTTGATTTGTTTTGGAATTTTCTGAGAATTTTTTATTTTAATATCTAATTCTACAGTCCAGGATCACCCATGTGGCTAAGCCACTACCCTTGAATTTGATTACCTAAATCTACGACTCAAATCAAATGGAGACTAAATATTAGCCGTTCGATCAACATATTAAAATCAATGACCAAGATCAAACCGGGAGACTAACTCTCATCCGTTCGATCTAAATACCGAATCTCACAGTCATGATCGCACGGCGAGACTAATTCTTGATTCAATCAAAATTTTTACTTTTTACTTCTGAAAATTATTTTATAATACGATAAATGATTTTTATTTCTGAAAATTCTCAGATCGAGACAAGTTGTCTAATACCAACCATCCAATCTGGGTTTTTTTATTTTTATTCTAAAAAATATTTGCTAATGTGGACGCCACAAGTCTAGCCATGTATTGCCACATCAAGACCAGATCAGCCTTTGATCAAGTCAACTTTAGCTAACTGGTGATTGTCTTTCTAGCGAAGACAATGAACAGACGATAGAGAATTCTCCGATGCCGATCGATGGCCAAATCTAGGCCTAATGGCTTGAAATTGGTCTCTTTCAACTCATCTTGGCCTCTAGATTAACATATCCAAAACATAGCTCTATTCGACCAATAGAACACAAGTAATTAAGCTCTCACAGAGAGCTCCCATGGCAGTTCATTCAAGCAAAATCAAGCTAAACAGGCCAACTAAAGCACAAAGCACGTTCAAATCAAGTTCAAAAAACTTACTCATGCGTTGATTGACTCGGTTTTTTACTAGCTTGAGCTAGGGAAGTCGCGACAGGTTTGCGAGGTTCGGAGGTTTTGACTTGGGGTTTTCACTCACAATCAAAGCAAAACACAAATTGGGTCATGATTAGAGGAGCCTAAGGAGTAAAATGCCTAAAAAAATTGAGAGAATAATAGCTAGAGTCAAGCTCTGCCATGGATGCACAGTGAGAAGGAGGAAGTTCGAGCTCACCTTTTTTCGCGATTTTGGAGCTAATCTGATGAGTTGACGTCGATCCTGGAGGTCCAAGGAAGCTTGGAGAATCGATTTGGAGCTTCGATTCCTTCTAGTTTGCTCTGACGAAGATCGAGAACTCTCGACTGAGCTTTCAGCCATGGTAATCTCTCGTGCCTAGCAGAGCATCTTTCTCTTCTCTTCCTCTCTCTAGGTTCTTACTGAGCTCACTCAATAGAATGAGCTACATATTTTGATCAAAATGTGTTCAATTGAACTTATCCAACTTTGAGCTAGAATCCGCGCACGAGAGGGGTGTCCATTGACTCTCTTTCATACATGATGCCACGTGCCAAATGGCACAAACGGAGACGAAGATTATAGGACCTTTCGTCAAGTCTATTTGCATCTCCAAAATGTACAAATTGATAGCCAATTTGGACATTTCGAGCTTGAGTTGCCAACGTAAGCTTCTGCGGCAAAGATGGGGCTGGCCACCATAGCTCCGGCGACCATTGGTCTCGAGACTTTGTTCGATTGGAGCGGAGCTTCAAAGGCTTCAAGGCCTAAGTCATGGCTTCTCCGATGATGGCCAGGAAGATCGTCAATTTTGCGATCAAAGCTCAGCTCCCATAATTGTTTGAACTTCTGGGGGAAACCAATATGGGGAAGAAGGTGGTTGCCTGAGTCGCTAGGTCGGATTAGGTTCGACCCGGCAGACTCGATTGCCCAAAACTTACTAAAATAACCCCCTAAACTTCGAAAAATTTTAAAGTAAATCACAAAATTGGACTTAGGGACATGGATTTCATCAGAAAATGTGATTTTTGTGAAAACTGTACTTTGAAGTATACAAAAACCCCAAATTCTAAGTTTGACCCATGAATGAAAAATGAGAAATCCAAACCTTAAATGGTTGAATCGAGCCAAACTAACCCCACCATTAGATTCAGATTAATGAAAACTAGAGGGTAGTGGAGCTGGATTTACAAGATTGCTCCTAGAATTTGATTAATTGCATTTAAAGTGAAACCCGGGGACTAAACTGAAAAATAATTATTCATTTAGGTCCTTCTAGTCCAAATTGTGCAATTATTCAAACTTATGGACAAAAATGAAATGTGAGGTACTACATTCAAATGTCACGACTACGAAAATGTAAAATTTGAAAATAAAAGACTCAAAAATGCAATTTTTGGGCTAATTCAGAACTAACGTTAATGAAGGAGCCTATGGTACAAAATTAAAATTTTAAAATTTTATGTGGCCAAAATGAAAATGAAATTAAAAGAAAAATATTGACCATTTTTATGTATTTTTGCGGCCACAAATGCTATTTTTCTTGATTTTCTAACTATTTCCATATTTTTCAAAAATATTAAAAATGCAAAACAAAATATGAAAAAATATTTTCTGTTCAAAAATGGTTCCCTAGGCTTGGCTATGGCTCCCAAAGTTAATTTTTCATTTTTTTTAATTTTATGAATTTTCTATGAATTTTCTAAAAATAAACTGGTTAAAAATCAGTTGTCAACAAAAGTCCACTAAACCTAGATAGAAGGAGAGGAAACTTGCTAAGAAGCTTCTTGACAGGATCCTAAGTGAATCAGATATGCAAACATTTGAGAGCTCCTTAGCGAGTGATAACGAGATTGAAGAAGTAATTTAGGCTATTGTGAGGACAACTATTGAGGATGAGATTGCAGCTCAGATGGAGTAGCAATAGAAGGAAAAGGAAGAGAATGAAAAGGAGAAAGAAGAGACAGAGAAAGTTGAAAATTCCCTATCTGAGGACAAAGAAGTTGGTGAACAATATGAGATTCCATAGCCTGTACAATAACCAAATGACCAGATGGAGGCTCAAACTGTTGATAAGATGGAAACTCAAATGGAGCTTGAGAAGGTAATTCAAGCTGAAATGGAAGCACAGTTTGATGAGGAGCAGATTGAGCAGGTAGATATCTCTGAGTTTGTTATGCAGAACAAAGCTAAAGAAGATGCTCATAAGGAAGCAAAATCTGAGGCGGAGAGTACTAATATTGGAAGTCCATAGAAAATAGACATCAATGCTACTGGTACAGCATATTCTCTAAGCAAGACTACCTCAAATCTTCCACTGTAGGACACCCTAATTTCATCATATGGGAGACAAACTAAGACTCATGGGGAGTCTTTTAATGCTGGTGTTCAGACTAAAGAAGAAATGAGTGAAGCTATAGATTCAGAGTCACTCAGAGAAATCTTGCACAAATAGAAAGAATTGAAAAAGAAGATGACTGATATTTGGAAATCACTTCATTTGGATGTTGAGGAAGTGGAAGTCAAATTGGGTATTGCACTTATGAATCTGAAAAGAGATACGACTTCAAATGCGAGCTTTACTGCCCTACAATTGGACCATATGGACAGAAAGATATTTAACTTGAAAGCAGCAATTGATCTGAAGATGGAATAGTTCTCCAAGTTCACTCTAGTCCAACTTCCTTTAGACTTTGTGCCTTCCTCTTCCACTTCAATCCAATCTAGCTCTATTCTAGCTCCAAATCCTCCCAATTAAAATACTTTTCATTTGTTTAAATTTATCTATTTTTAGACATGTCTTAAACTTGGATGTTTTGAGTTTATTTGTTGATTCTGCACAATTACTTTATTGCCCTGATTGTACCTCTTGGAAGTTTTTATTGAATATATATTCTAGTTCGGTCTATCTTTTTGTGTTGATGACAAAAAGGGGGAGAAATCTATGTCCTTTATTGTCCTTATATTTGTGTTGTGGAACGATGTGAATGATTATGATTTGCAGGAACAAAATAGTTTCTAAGGATGATATAGAATGATATGTTTTGAGAACTGGTTGAAACAGGTTTCAAGCTCGAGATATAAAGAACAAGTTCTCACAGGTACAAGTTCCGAGGATAACACAGAACAAAACATTTTGAGTTTACAAGCATTGAGAATTTCAAACTTATAGCTTTGCGTTCTGAAACCATACATTGCTATGAGCTGAATGTATACAATCTTTTGAACCCATTAGATTGATATAAGTTCTGAAGAATGAATCATATGCTCCGAACAAAAAGAAGTTTGTCCATACATTAAATATTATGATACAAGTCTTACTCGCTTTGACACAGACTATATAATTTCTAAAGTCAATGCTCCGAACCTACTTATGTTCTATTTTCAAACATTCTGATACAGGTTCTACAAGCTCCAAAGACGAAACTAAGTTATTTTCTGAGAACTATTTCAAATAATGAAATCATCTTTATCCTAGAACTTATCTTTTGCTAAAGCACTTCATGATATATCATTGTCTAGCAAAATTTCATTGAGCAGCAAATTATCATGTTACTCACCCCTTTTATACAATAATTGGTGTATTTGTGTGGATATTTTTGTTATCATCAAAAAGGGAGAGATTATTGAGAAAAATCCCTAATTGATTTTGAAGTTGACAAAAGAATCCATAATCTCTATTATCTAAGTTAATGTAGTGAAATACTACTTTTACAAATTATCCAAAGGTGTATAGGACCGAATCTGGCAAGATAAGTTCAGACGATATTCTGAGGGACTTAGACGTTGTATGGAGCTCGGATGATTGAGTGGGTAGCTTAGATGATGTACGTTGAATGGGTAGTTCAAACGTTGCAATACAGCTCAAGCTCAAAGGAAATATTTCATGTGCAAAGACCAGATTATCAATAGATATATTCAAGATGATTTAATTGACATATTACATCATCACAACCGCTAACAAATCAAGCTAGATTTGTACTTGAATAGTCTCAATCATGAAGATCAATCAAGAACGTGGACTAAGGGAGACAAGAGTGACTCACCTAATGAAGTAATCTATCTATGGAAACTCGGGATCATGACTATATGGGCGATTTGATCCAACAGAGGATTTTTTCCTTTGTCGACCTCAACAGCTACTAAATCCTTTGTATACAGTTTTGTCCAAATGGGCAGTTTTGGAGAGCGACTCTCTGGAGATCTTGCAATGGGCAATTGGAGATGGATAAGTATAAAAGGAAATTTCAAGGCTAAAGAGTGTACACATGAGAGAACAGAATAAAAAATTTCAAGAGGGAGAGAACTTCACGTCCTTCACGTGCTTTTGATCCAATACCGTAATACTTAGAGGAGAACATATAAGTGTAAGAGTGTTAGATGGGAAGTCTACTCACCAAGCTATAACTTCTGAGCAATTCACTAGTGGAATGTAGCTAATTGGCTGCCAACATGAAGAAGTGAGCATAAGCTTGAACGAAGCCGAACCACTATAAATTCTCTATGCAAATTATCTTTCCCTTAATCTCTCTATTCATATACTGCTCTAGTAGAATTGTGCGCAGCGCTGCATTTGGGGTATTTCAGATCTTGTTAGTTAACTTCGTTTGATCGAAGCTTTGAGCGTACTCATTTATATTCCGCATTAATTTCTTAAATTCTTTGAAATCACCTATCTACCCCCTCTAAGTGATATCGACATCAACAATAGCAATGAGCAGATACGGAGTGAGCAAATTCTTTTGAGGCACTGGCATTAAGATCTTCAAAGCTCATTTGTGTAGAGGATGCCAATCTCTCATCCATGAAATTAACAAAAAAAGAAATGGGGAGATCCAAAGGAATATATGGAGGAGAGGGAGAGGGGAGGGACCCTCTCGCTCCCCATGGGACGAAGCTACAGGAGGAAAAAAATTAAAAAAGACGCGGCCGCTGTGGAGAAGATCGAGTTGAACGGCAAAGTTATAACTGAATCAATATGTAATGATGGGTCGTTTTACTTCCTTGGATGCAACAGGTGACCGGTCAGCTAGCAAAGTCAAATATTTATCTTTTTTTTTTTTTGGCCAAGTAAGTAAAGTCAATAAGAAACACCCTTTTTCAGACTTGGTGCTAAAATTGTAGAAAAGTCCTATTGGCACGAAAATTTGCCATGACTCCTTTGAAAAGGCTAGGAGGGATGTGAAATTGGCACGATAACAAAAGGATTAACGGATTGATAGTCTTAGGTTTAACCCATATTCTTACGATTGACGTGATAGTGAGTGACTATAAATAATTTGATGTTTGAACGCAATAAGTCTTAGGCAACACTTGATTTGACCGAGAAAACATGAAAAATGGGAATATCTAATAACGAATACTGTTGCCGGAATTTGAACTGTTCGACTTTAGTTGCCCGTCGTTGACAACTACCGTTAATCAACCACACAGATAAACGGTTTGTGCATGCGTAAGTAGTTTAAGAAATAGAATTGATTCACCCGTTATTGAATTTTTTTTTTTTTTTTAGTATAGCGTTTGGCTACTATCCGAACCTCGCCCATTAGATTAAGTTCATCATGCCTGATCCGATTAGAGTTAGGCTATGTATGTAATTTGGAGAAATACATTAGTCTAGGCTTTAGGAAAAGTACAAAAAAAGATATAAGTTTATCGCATTTGTACTAATTCAGTTTTACATCCGTCAATTGGACTAATTTAATTTTAAACCTTTTGCATTTGTGTTAACTCAATCCATTTAGCTAATTTTGGCCGAAATCGTTGATGTGGACATTGGCCATCCTATGGAGTACGGATGGTACTAACGTGGGCATATTTTAGTAATATTTAAAAAAGAAAAATTAAAAGGATATAAAAATTCAGTTTTTAAATTGTAAAAAAAATGTCTTTGTCATGTCGATTATCATGCTACATTGGATAACATATATTTATATCAGCGATTTACAGTCAAATTTCATGGGAGGGATTGAATTAGTACAAATACAAAAGATATATGACTAAATTAGTCTCAAATTCTAAACGCAACAAGTTTATGACCTTTTTAATACTTTTCCCCTAGGCTTTGTGCACTCTTGTCTTACTCGACAATTTGTTTCCCAGCAACATCTAACGCACATGCAAACATTACATGCATAGGAAAAGGAGGAAAAACCGTACATTTACGCAGAAGATCCACCATCGTGGTTTCTTATGTTAAATAAAATTTGTGCTGCAACAACTTTAACCAGGACCGCATAGCGCAGTGGATTAGCGCGTTTGACTTCGGATCAAAAGGTCGTGGGTTCGACTCCCACTGTGGTCGGCTACTTCAATGTCAATAACAAAGCCCTGTTCAGTCTTTTTAATCTTTTATTGCACGCGAATCGAAACATTAATGGATTACGCATTGGTCCGTTTTCTAAGTTACGCTAAATTTTGATTTTTATTAAATTATTTATCTTGCATAAAAAATGAGAATTTTAATTAATTATTCATTACATTTGCATTTATTTGAACCGGCGGCAGGAGATTTGAGCTTAATTTGTCAAGCAATTTAGACTTGAATTAACAGGAAAATTCTCAACAATTAAAGGACAAATGTGCCAAAAATTTAAAGGAGATTGGGCCTGTTTTTTGGGTAATTCAAAAGGCTTTAATTAAATTGATTAATTATTTGAGTAAAGTCTAATTTAAGCCCGGTAAAATGTGCAACGAGTTCCTGACTAAATGGAAAATTTCGGCCAAAGCTAAGGCAAGGGAGTGCCGAATTTTTTTAATGAGATTGGACCTATTTTAATTTCAAGAGCACATTTTCGCTCAATAAAATTTTAAGTCTTTTAATTAATTGATTGTTTAATTAATTAAAGCCTGATTTAAGTCCGAATTGGCGCAAGTGAGCCCACAAGAATGCAATTTTCGGCTGGCCCATGTCACTTCCTATATGGCCGATATTCTCAAAGTATTTTCAAGGATTATGACTCTTCATTATCAGATTTTTTTTTTATCCTACGGCTGTCATTAAATCCTATCCTATCTATGACTTTTAATCTGACGGTCAGAAATAAGACTTAGTCCTACTAGGTTCGGGAAAATCTTTTTCTATAAATATGTAGCTACGCCTAGGGTTAAAGAGGCTGAAAAATTTTCTCCACACAAAGCCACAGATTTCACGTGAGAAAGCCAAGAGAGAAAGAAAGAGTCCTTGGGGTTGAGATTTCCACGCGGCTGAGAAAGAAGGCACCTGCTGTCTCGACGGCACCACCAGCCGCGGTGGCACCTCTACTCAGCCACTGTTCAGGCGTTTTTTTTTTTTTTTAGCAGCTGCTCAGGCGACGTTCAGCTTCTGTTCCAGCAGGTTTCGTCGCCCGGACCTTTATAAACTCGTGCAAAAAATGTGGCACGAACTCCTTGTATGTGATGTAATCAAGCCATGTGCGAGTGATCAATCCATGCCATTATTCAACCATGGAGTTCCTTATTGCATAAAATACATCTTCTGGGGTCACTTCATGTCCATCCCGGATGATCTTTTGGATCATATTGTTGACCGTTTTTACATGGGTTATAATGTCGCATATATTATCCCATCGATAATGGCCCAATCGTTCAATATTTTCATCAAGGGTTTGTCTTTACTCAGGTCTGTTAGGTCTTGAAGGCATTTTTGCATCTCACCTCTTCCACATATCCTTATGGCCTAGCCTTGATGTCATTGTTCCCGCAACAAATGCAGAACAAAATGGATTAGTAAAATCCATCAAACATTTAATTATTACGAACATATCGTAACTAAGGACAGGCAAATCAAGGTATCAAACAAGCCCTTATAGATCGACCGACCTTTTTTTTTTGTGGTTATCTATCGACGGGTCAACGAGTCGGGTTAGATCTTGGGTCGGGTCCTAGACAGGGTCAAAGGCTGGTCACAAGTCAAGTTAGACTTAAATAGAACTGGATCTTGAATATCCTAAACTAAATTTAGGAAAAGTTAAAAAGGGTTGGAATTATCTTAAACAGAAATAGGGATACGCCAACCGGGATTGGGATAGGTGAAAATCGGTTTCCGGACAACTAGCACTCATCACGCGGGTGGATGCGTGAAGCCCATATGCACGTAACCCCTTCGGCGAGTGCGGTGCTTGTGGGCTGCTCTCGCGGCCTCCGACGATGAGCCACCCCTCAAATTTCTCGTCTCGTCGATATGAATACAGTGGTATATACAAATATAACTTTTGTTGAATGAAAAACGGACGATACGTTGCGGCCTCAAAGGAAGTCCGCCCATGGCGGCGTGTGGCCGTTGCCGGCATCGCCTTGTGACGTGCAACCACTCGAAATGATCGTCTCGACGAGCCCGTTTCGACTATATATTTAAAAACTATTTTCATTTTACAGAACATAAACAATAACTTATGAATAGTAACGACGTAATTAGGGTTATTTTCTCTCAAAAATATGAAATTATCAGGAAAACGATTAGGAAACAAGAAATTCGGCTCTAATACCATTGTTGGATACGAAACCCTATTCGATCGAAGATCTAATTTACGGAAACATGCCCAATTCATTAGTTGTATTACTCGATCGAACAAGTATATCACGAGAACATACCATAATTGTCACAGGTTAGATGCCCCTTTGCAATCTCTAGAGTTTCTTCGTGTCGAACGCAATTCAACGGGGAGGAAGAGAGAATGTCATCGTTGTTTTTCTATTTCTTGAAAGTGAAAGACTAATTCTGAAAGATTGGGTGGGCGTATATTTTTTACGTCGCTTGAAGAGACGTGACTTTTTGTTTGAATTAGCAGATAATTGCTAGTGGGTGAGTGTGAATGCTTGCATGGGTGCACACCGTAAGATCCATAGACCTAATTTCTAAAGTCATCGTGCATGATTATTTTTGTCGTACGATGTTTCGTCACTACATCATATAGTTAGACATTGCATGTAGTTGCATTCAATATCTTGCATGTCATATAGTTGCATTTGCATATCATTCATTCAATCAAGAAAATCCCAAAAAATGTAATTACATGTTGATTTTTTCAAAGAAATCAATTGAATTTGTCAATCAATAAAATTTTCATGAAAATGGTACCGAAATGGTGTTAATTGAAAAATTAACATAATCAAGTCGTCGAACCTAAATCTCTAGTTAGCAGAAAATAAAGTATTCTCCCAATGCTTTATTTGGGTACCTAATCTACCTACCAAAAAAAGATCAGTGGCGACTCCTTAAATTGAATTTTTTTTATATTAAAATCATTCATTACAAATTGGTAGAGTTTGGGAGAGTTCGGGCTATGTTAGACATAGTCGGTTCTGGTTCCGGTTCCTAGGCCCAACGGCTCTTTTCCCCGGGCCTCCTCCTTTTTTTTTTATTTTATAAACAGGTTGGAACCGTGGGGCCGGTCAACGGGCCGGTTTCGGGCCCGGTTCCATTTTGGCCATGTCTAGGCTAAGTTAGTTAATTCATTTAATTAATCCAATAATCTGCTAATCCGAAATTTTTGAATGTTAGGTCGCGACAAACATTTACGAAATAATATATCTTTCTCTATACATCTATTGAAAATTAAAGTGCTCGGGCAATTTAAGAGAACATTTAAAAATTACCAAGCACTAAACATAACGGACAGTCTATGTCTCTTGGACCATCGATCTCCCCCGTAGCTCCTCCTCCTCCTCCTCCTCGTCAATTGTTTTCTCCAATTCACAACTCTTGGCCGAGGCCAGCCGCGGTCGGTCTTCTCTATAGCTTCGTAATGATGGACCTTCACCACGTGACGCTCTCCACACTCTCTTTTGTATGCTTATGCAGCTCCGGGTCGCCTCTTCCATGGCCGACTCGAGTTCGATTGCTATCATCCACTTCCTTTGTTTGTTGGAGCTCGAGTTACGCCCGCTTTCATGAAGGAAGCTCTTCTTGGTCTTCCACCATCCCGACAAGAAGACACCCACCATTAGGGGTGATCATGGTTCCAGGGTAGAACCGAGAACTTGGAACCGGAACCTATAGGATCTGCTCCGGTTCCGGGTTCCAAGGCATGCGGGGTAGGTTCTAGGTCCCAAAAATTGAGGAACTCGTTACAACGGATAGGTTCCGGGTTCCACTATCTAGAACCTGGAACCCGGAACCTAGACCCTGGATTCCGAAATAAATTGTTATATTTTTCTTGGTATATATTTTTGCACAATCATACAACGTTATATGGCATCCGATTATGAGTGTATAATTTGGAGCCAAACAATTTTTTATATTTCGAGTTCCATAAAATGATAAATGTGTTCCAATAGATTGGTTTCGAGTTCTAAATGTAACATGTATAAAGCCTAAAATCACTTACTTCTACTTTCTCTTAGATGTTGTAGCGTTCACTCTCATTTTGCTTAACTAAAAATGAAAAAATAAAAGAAAATAAAAGAAATTGATAGGTTATCGGGTATCCTCGAACCGACCCTAGAACTTGTGACGGGGTAGGTTCTAGGTTCCAAGATATGACGGGTAGATTCCAGGTTCCAAAAAATGAGGAACATATTTCGACGGGTAGGTTTCGGGTTCAGGGTGGAACCCGTAAGAAACCTGGAACCGCTCACCCCTACCCACCATTGGTTCTGTTTGGGTTACCTTGTAATTTTACTATTTTGAGCCTTTTCTTTTGGCTTTGATGCCTACGAGTCTTAAGGGTTGCTCCATAGCTCTGTGGGGTTGGGCCTCGACTAGCAAAGCAAGGCAACCGGGCCGGGCCGGGCCGGGCCGGCCTGGCATAGTGAATAGGCTAAATCCAACTGCATTAGGAATTGTGAGTTACCTGATAATGCACAAACATGATGCTTGCATGACATTGGACATGCCAAAAAGACCAACTTTTACATTCCACTCTTGCCCCTCAATAGGGAAACTAAGCGGGAGTAATTTTGAGATCAATTATTAAGCAAGTGGAAGAAAGAGTTTTCAAGATGCAAATATGTTATGTTAGTGCCGTTTTCTTATTATATGGATATTCAAAATTTTGTGCTTGGATAATCTTTACAAATATAAACAAATCGCCTCCTCCATATGCATTGCATAAGGCTTCACTCACGGAGTAACATATCCGGATATTACTTTGAATAGGACGGAATGTATTTGGATAGAGAAGCTATAGTGCATCCAAACCAAACATATGATCCCCCCATCAATCACCTTAAATGTAATGTCATGTATACTTTACAAAAAACACCATTAACATGTAAGATCCTTATTAACTAATACGTATGACAACTTATTTTCCAATTACGTGGCACCATGAGCAAGAATCCAAAGTAGGGCCATAAGGAGAATCCTCGGGAAAGTTTGATTATTAGAAGATGCACTACACCAACTTTACAAGAGGCCAGCCACATGAAAGACACTGAACACAGGAAGGATGACATGCCAGAATAAGAAAAAAAAAACATCTTTAACAAAGAGATTCCTTGTGAGTATCCAAGGAAAACAGTAACAGTACCACCAGAAGTGTTGGTCAAAAAAAAAAAAAAAAAAGGAATGGTTCTCGGGATAAAAGCATATTAGTGGCTAGGTGCGTTCGACTCGATATGCACAAAGTAACGAAAATCTAGGCACACGATAGATAATGAAGATACACTTAGTATAGATCAATTAGAATTCAAGCATTGTCTACTCATAAAATCAAAAGCAACACTCTTGTTGGGAGCGCATAGCAGAAGTTCGAAATTTTCACCCTAAGAAATCGTCAAGAAGAGCAAATGAGTTATGGGCTAGCTTAAATATATTAATCGCTCAACACCACTCCAAAATTATTCAATATGGAACTTCTCTAGCACAACTCACACATGCATCCTAATGACTCCATTAAAATTCTCTCCTAGAAACGCTGGTACTAGTTATCAAATTTGCAAAATTTTCCTTTCAATAATTTCGTGGTTCCTGTATGGTATTACTAGTTACATAGTAAGTGTATTCCAGATTATCTTTCAATTATGTTTAAAGTTCCGCTTAAGGGGGTAACGATGTTCATTATGTTTAATTTAAAGGTCATGATTGGTGCAGCAACATTATAGTTTAGTAATTATAAATTGTATCCAATGGACTTATCGTACATAGGAGTGAATTCTGCATAAACAATGGATAGAGTATTTAATAATTTACGTGGATGATGTTTGAAGATCGGAAATTCACTATAAATGATGAATCACAAACATGTTAGGGGGTAATTTTGTCTCTTCCAGTGTCTCAAGACATCAAATGTAATTTTGTCTACTTTCGTTAGATTAAGATTTTTCTTTTTCTGGTCAAACGTTAGATTAAGATTAGTATCCTCCATTTGAAACAGTTTCAATGCGATCAATAGAAAGAGTGCTTCTTGGGGACTAGATTGAAAGGATTGAACAAAAATATGGACAATTGTGTAAATCTGGCTTTTTGGAAAGACTAAGGACCAAGCTTATGAAAAAAAAGGATCTTCGCTCACCCTCGTCCTTCTTGTTCTTCTTCTTCCTCTGCTTCTATATCCCAGGCAAAACAGCTTCGCTTACTTCATCTTCTTCATCTTCATCTTCAATACGAATTCAATCAAACCCTAACATTCTCGTCCAATTCAATTCCATAGACAATACATTCTCGGCCTTAACTGCGTCTGCATCCATTTTGACATCCTCTTCTGTCGAAGCTCCGAGCGCTCAGAATCTCGCGCCCTCTCCAAATCAGGGCGATCCGACCACCATGAAACAGCTGCACAAGCAATCAAGTATCAATGTCCGCCGAGACGAGGAGATCGCCACCTCCAAGTCATCCCAGTACTCCCCCAAAACCCTGAAGCACCCTCGATCTCTCCCGCGATCCATCCACTACCTCCTCAAGGAGCAGCGGCTCCTCTTCGTCCTCGTCGGTATCCTGATCGGCTCCACCTTCTTCATCCTCCAGCCCACGCTCTCCCGCCTCGGCCCCACGGAGCCCCGCACCTCAATCCCGCGATCCTTCCAGGTCTCCGCCGACTTGCCGGAGCGAGATCAGGTCTCGAGTGTCGTCCCCAAATTCGTCCACGGGTACGGCCGCGTCCCAGCCTCGGTCCCGCGGCGGAGGTTGAGGATCGTCGTGACGGGCGGGGCGGGATTCGTAGGGAGCCATCTCGTGGATAAGCTCATCGCCAGAGGTGATGATGTGATCGTGATCGATAACTTCTTCACGGGGAGGAAGGAGAACGTCGTACATCATTTTAAGAACCCGAGGTTTGAGCTCATTCGACATGATGTTGTGGAGCCGATTCTGTTGGAGGTCGATCAGATCTACCATTTGGCTTGCCCTGCCTCTCCTGTTCATTACAAGTACAATCCCATCAAGACTATCATATCCTTGTTCGCTTGTTTTGCTATTTGGGGCTCTGTTGCTTATGTGCTTTATTTTTCCCTTCGACTTTCATTTCTATGTATTATGTTATTGATCATTCTTTTAGTTTGCTAAACTGGCAAGATTTATAGAGTTTGATATCCTTAACTGAGATCATACAAGACAAATGTGATGGGAACTCTCAATATGTTGGGTTTGGCAAAGAGAATTGGAGCGAGGTTCTTGCTAACTAGTACAAGTGAGGTCTATGGTGATCCTCTTGAGCATCCTCAGAAGGAAACCTACTGGGGAAATGTCAATCCAATTGGTACTATGCTGGTTTGCATTTTCCTTCGTATTGTTCTGTTGTACTGCCCGTTCATATCTGTCTTATCTGCAAACCATTTAGGTGTTAGGAGCTGCTACGATGAAGGAAAAAGAACTGCTGAAACATTGGCGATGGATTATCATCGAGGTGCTGGAGTGGAGGTGACTGATTCTAACTCTGAATCTAACATTATAGATGTTATTGCTTTAGTTACATTTTTATTGGGCATAAAGGAGCTATTGACTTTTGCTAGTACCGGCAAGAATTCCCTGCCCATACGAACCCCTGTATGGATTTAGCTAAGTCACCTTTACGTGCTTTTTCCTTAAACGCATAACATATTCTTTCTGTGTTGAGGGAGACGATCTGAACATGCTGTTTAGTTTTATCTTGTTCTGCACTCCTTCAAGTTCATGCTACCCTTCTTAATGAACTTTCTGCGAATGTCATGGATTAGTAGGATGCTTTTCCAAGGCATAGTAATTGATACTTTGTGCCTATCTTGCAGAACATACGAAGATAGTTTCTTCAATTTATTGGATTAAGTACTAACCGAGCGCAGACACATTAAGGCTGTTACTTTATATTCAGGTGCATGCCATTATAGTTGCTATGGAGTTTGGAGTAATATAGGAACTCTGCGCACTTTCTGCTGATCTGATCATAGGTTGCATATTCCAGACATATCTAATCATTTCCACATTAGCAGCATATACCAGAGAAAATCTGTAACTAACAGCGTTAGTCCACCTAGATCTCCATGTTTTTTTTTTTTTTTGGTTAAGAGCTAGATCTCCATGTTGTCTTGCCCAAGTCTCGATATCCGCATATACTAGTGAACAAAGATAAAGTATGATGAAAAAGTTCCTCTCTCACAGATTATTTTGTGTTTGTATGGTGCTCATTAGTAATATTTATGAGCATTCAATAGCTAGTGTTAGAAATTAAGGTGACTAGCCCAAAGATACTAGAGGGTAAACCCTTCATATGGTCAGGGCCAAAAAGGTATAACTTTCCTACATCTTGCAGATTCAAGGAGTATAAGCAAATAATCGGCAAATCCGTAAACTTATCAACTACATGCAAGAAAGTTCTTACTAAAATCCACTTGATGGCTCCCAAAGACCAATGTGTGCTTCTATAATTAGAAAGACATGTCATGGCAACTTGTGTAGGGCAATTGAGATACTTTGAAGCAACATGCCAGAGAACTTTTGCAAGACAATGGAATGACGCAGAAGCTAAACCCAAGGGAGGAGTAGATGATACTTGACTAACCACATGGAGCGACCACATTGAACAACCACATGAGTGTATATCCAACGTAATATTTGCAAATGATTGTGGATCATACTCTTACATGTCATTAAGAGGAAAAACAAAAGACGGTCTGAACATTCAACTAAAGAGTGTGAGAAGCTGAAATCGAATGCTTGGTCCTTATTCATGATATCTCGAAGATGGTTAAAAGCACTATAAGTGCCTCTAATCATGTAAACCTTAAGGTTGCCTTTCTATCTCACACGTGCCAATGGGAAGATCTTCATCATATGCCTATAATTGAGGCTAAAGGCCCAATGTGTATGGTTTGGTGTATTAGATGCAAATAGACTACATCTAGAAAGCCGTATGCATTGGAAGAAGCATTGTACAGTTTGGGAAGGGGTTTTGATTGATCAAAATAAGTTTCTAGCAAATATTGTAGCTGGGAGATTCGTACTTATATTTCAACCACGTTGGTTTTTCATGATAACTACGCGGACCATTGCACATTCAAGTACATCTCCAAAATCAAATATGCAAAGCAGCTGTAGTACATGCTGCTTGGGCTTTTGACAGTAATAAGTTGCCTCTAAAAATAATATTTTATCTCTCCTGCCCTCTACAACTTTATGGTTATCATGGTAAGAAAGAAACTAGAGATTTTTCAAAGGGAAGAGATTACCTTCAATATGATCAATACTCAAATTCATATGTTGAGTATAGATATATAAATTTTTTTAATGAAAGTAGGTTGGTAGATGTCAAAATATTTTTTATAGATAGTACTTGTTGAGTCTGGAGCTCTTTCGAGATCTAGAATGCACTTTGTTCTGTCCGTGGAACACTTTTTACTTTTTTGGCCGAAGTTTACCTGATTAGTTTCTAGATTTAATGGCTGACATAATATGCTGTTGTAAAGGAAATATGGGGTTGGCTCCTTTGGGTGCCCTTTGTTTCACATTAGAGACTTTAGACCTATCACCCTATGGGGAGACATCCACTAAGTTTTGGGCAATGTGCTGGCTAGAAGGCTAAATTATGGGGAATCATGTCAACAATCTTTGAACACTTATAAAAGGCGTGCCAGATGAAGATTTACTAATAGATAACAGTTAGATTTATTGTCCTTATTAAATTAAAAATCTGGCATTACGTGTCCATTGGGAAGTGAATATGATGTTTCCTTGTTTCCTTTGGATTAGGACATTAGATTTCCTATTCTAGAGTTTCCCATTTAACTTGGAATAGGGCTTAGTGGAGTCCTTAAAAGAAAATGCACTTCCTATGGACTGTTGTATGATGCGATTCTAACCGTAGATGTAGTGCTTAGGAAGTTGCGGGTGTGATCCTTGAAGGATTTAACCTTTCTTGGAAAATGCATTATTTCATTCCAATACTTTCAATCAAACATTTCCCTACAAGTATTGATTCCTTGACCTTCACATATATGCATTTCATGAGACTGTCCACGAGCATTATTCCTAGACCAGTGTTTGGAGACTTGATTATCATCTGATCAGGTCCTACATCACTAAAGGTTGCAGTGTAGGGGCTGATTGGGCCTTTTTAGTTTGCTTTTGTAGAAGCGAGACAAATCCTTGATGCTACCTTGATTGCAAATGTAGTTGATTAAAAAAATCAAGGTGGCTGTTATGCCGTCAGTGATGACAAATTCTTGTTGTTACCTTAAATTGTTGATGTGTTGTCAAAAGGTATGGAGTGGAATGATATGCAGATTCTGGAGGATCAATGGTTCGGTTCTTGCAAATTATGGAGTATTGTAAATACAGGAAGAATTGTCAAAAGATTGGAGTGGAGTGATATGCAGATTCTGAGGATTGATGTTTCGGTTCTTGCAAATTATGGAGTTTTGTAACAAATTGGATCAAAACTTGTGCTTTGATGGCTACGGTTCACTGGAAGTAGTCATGTGATTGAACTAAAATTTGATGTTCCATAAAAGAGGGGAGGTATATGATGCAAGGTGCAAGTCTTCTAGAAGTTGGGGCCAAGACGAAAAGGTGTAGCAATGAAGGATGAAAACTTGGAAAAGCTACATTTTTTTTTTATCGAATGGAAAGGCTACATTATAAACTTATTCCATTGTCGTATACTACAAGTGAGATTTGGGCTGCATGAATGAGATTATCAGCTTCTTCAACCTTAGTGAGGTTGGTTTGGTCCAATTCCGCAATCAGACCTCTGATCTTGGTTTTGCTTCTCTTTTGAAAGAGTTTCTTTGTTTAGGAGGATAAGCCGTGTTTTGATTGCTGCTCCCTGCCTCCAGATCAGTACTTTTCTTCAGTTTTCTTAATATTCTGAGATATATCGATGAAAATGTGAAACAATGGCAAGTGTAGATGCCCTTCAGAGACAAGCTATCCAAATAATGGTTTGACTTTGCTAAGCCTAGGTCATATTGCTTCTTAAATCACTAGAACTGAGACAACCTCTTGAGGCCTGTTTGTACTGCAGATAGTTGAACGGATGGATTAATCTAGCTACGATTTAAGATTGGCCGAGCGTTTTGGTTTTAAGCTCGACTTCACATAAGTTTCTACATTGAAATGTGGTGCATTTGCTTTTGTTTGCCTGGCTATTTAGGTTTATTTCACCCCTTATAATCATAGCAAGGGTATTGTTAGTGTTTCTCATGTCTTGACTGTCACATGGATATTACTGTGCTCTGCTATTCATTAGATACATTCTTGCAGGTGCGCATTGCTCGAATTTTTAATACATATGGCCCTCGTATGTGTTTGGATGATGGGCGTGTTGTCAGCAATTTTGTTGCTCAGGTATCAGATTTTCAGCCTTCCTCATACATGTCTGATGATTAGAGCATTATATCTGGGATGTTCTGATTTTTTCCATTAATTTTACGGTGTGACTATGGTTTTCAGGCAATCCGCAAACAACCATTGACAGTTTATGGGGATGGAAAGCAAACACGGAGCTTCCAATATGTCTCTGATTTGGTATGGCTGCTTAATGTTGCACATATCTATGCATGAGTATGCACAACTTTTCATTCTCAATACTTCGTAGACTATACAGTGTCCTACCTATGTTATCATGAGCGAGTATGCTTACTCTGACGAACTCATGGTCTGGAAGCTAGATTTGCTAAGTTCTGTGAAAAAGTACTTCACAGATGGGCAAAAAGGGTTTGCTTTGAGATATAGCCACTGTACATAAACCTGATCCATGTTATGGTAGTTTTCAGTGATTAAAATTTCCTTCTGATGACAGGTTGATGGACTGATGGCATTAATGGAGGGTGAGCATGTGGGGCCCTTTAATCTTGGCAACCCTGGGGAGTTCACCATGCTTGAACTTGCTGAGGTTCAACTTTTCTTCGAGTTTTCGTCTAAAATTTTTTAATCCTGGTTGCTTTGGGAAAGCCTCAACGTTGAATTTCTGTTTCTCCCCCAAGCTTTTTCGGCGATTGTTTCCTCTTCTCTTTGTTGTCCCAATGACCTGGTGGGCACAAAGCATGCATGTGACGAGAAGTACTGTTCATCATGCTTATGTCTTCTACCACACTCTGTGCACAGGTTGTCAAAGAAACGATTGATCCAAGTGCCACAATAGAATTCAAACCAAATACTGCTGATGATCCGCACAAGAGGAAACCAGATATTAGCAGGGCAAAAGAGCTTCTCAACTGGGAACCAAAGATATCGCTGAGAGACGGACTGCCTCGTATGGTGTCTGATTTCCGGAATCGAATCTTGAATGAGGATGAAGCGAAAGGTTTCTAATCAACAGGGACGACCGAAGGAGCTTGTATAGCATTAAGAGCATTTTTGTATCTTGTTTATTTTTTTTTTATATAAAATCATGCTTGTCATTTGCCAATTTTGTAGCAATTTTTTTTGTTATTGTATCTGCGGTGTGCCTACACGTGCTCTATTAAGCACTTCCTTATTTAGAATTCCCTGTTAAAATTACTAATTAAAAATTCCATTCTTTTTGGATTATCCAACGTCCACGATGAATAGTAAATGGGCATTTTCTTTAGTTCGGTTTCCATTTACTTCGCAAAAAATGAATGGTTTAAAAAATACATACTTTTTTAAATAATTATTTATATCGCTTATAAAAATGAGTAAATGAAAAATATTTTCTTATGTTTAGATATTAATTGTAATTGATAATGAAAATATTTTTGATTAGATAATTCTTTTAAACGATGCAAGAGATTATTATAAAAAATATTTTTCAAATTATTCGTTTTTTGCTAAACAAACATGGTCTTAGTACATAAGCAGTTCTTGTGTTTCTCTGCCTGCTTTCCGTGGATGATTGGGAGGTTATTGCTATTTACCAATGCTCCACTTAAGTTCTTGAGAGGTTGTGATCTTCAGCCGATGTTGTGATGCAATTTCATCGATATCTTATCATTCTCATATTTTCATAAGGGTTGTCTGGACCCCTCATCCTTTACTTAGGACAAGATTGGATGGGAGTTCAGCTAATGTCTGAGCCGCCAAAGAAAGCAGAGCTCTCTCTTGAATGGCGAGAGCTCCGTGGCACATGCCATCTACAAGTTTTATCACGCCAGTCATCACCAATTTCGATGTGATCAGTGCCTTACCAGTTGTGTTAGTACGTATGATTAGAGAACAGAAGACTTGGTCCACTTTGATGCTCTGGTCCCAACCGGGTTTGGCATTAACAAAAGAAGTAATGGGGACCTCTTTCAAATGCTTCAAGCAAGTGATCAAAGCTAATGTGAGTTGCATAAAGACTTTATCGATCATCCACTTCCTAATTTATCTTATTTCATCAGATCCGGAGGTGATATGGAAGGACCTCTTTCAGATGCTTCCATCTATCTACAGATTTAACCGAGTGCTTAATCAAATGAGGATTAAATTGGGAAGCATTGATTCTGTGTTGGGGCTCTATGGGGAGAATCAAATGGAGTAAGTACCGACCATTAAGGAAGGCTCTCATTTCGATTGTGAAATGGTAGGAAGAGGAAAATAGAAAAGAGAATAAGAGACGAAGAAAGCCATGGAAGCATATGAGTTAGTATGGCAACAACGGAAACTCCTCGTTCGGAAACTAGAGGTCACTTATTCAAGTCCCATAAATCGCTTGCAAACTATTTTGCAATTAAGGTGACATGCACAAGTCAAAATTTTGGGATGTAATCAGTTCATGAGACTTGCAGAATGTTTTATGGAAACTCCAATAGCCAGCTCTTTGCCCTCGTGTCCGAATCATTTGAAAAAAAAAAAGAAGGCTTTTGCGTCTCATCAAATGCATCGATGGTACAAATTTTAATGGGTGCCAGAATATGAGGACTGAAAATAAATTGCTCTAAAATCTCATGTCATGGGTGTCTCCTTGCAGACTTTAAAGAGCAAGGCTCTGTAACTGCATGCACATGCAATTTGTACCATCTGCCCTGAACTTTGGTGTTGGTGTGGGGTCTGTGGCTGTCTGCTATTTAGTTCTGTGTCACGTTCTATAAAATGCTACACACTGAACAGTGAATTCACACAACCAAAAGTGGTCCCAATGCCCTCAGGCTCAGGTTAAAGTCTCTACAACTGCCTCTCGCAGGAGCTGGGTTCTTAGGGAAGACAAAGCCAGAAATACCATTTCCCAAGAAGTTCAAATGTTTGATATTTTCTATCTGAAGAGAGGCTATGTTATTTTTTGGGTGTGTTTGTTTAGCTTTTGGCCAAAGATTTTGCTTGCATCTATACAAAAGACATTTCACTTCCCTGAAAAGCAAATGATACTTGATTAACATATATGTATAATTCCTACTATAAAACAAGCTTTAAAAAAAAAAATTTGTAGAACATATTTGAACTCAAGTGACGGATTTTTGAGATAGCGCAACCCCAAACGAGGTGATTCCGAAGTTGTGCAACCCTTCACGACGGGCCAGGCGAGGGTCCGCAAGGTCGTGACGCTAGGCGTGGCAACATCGAACTTGCGCGAAGTCGCGATCTTAGGTAGGCAAGAGGTTGCCAAGTCCTCGCCTGAGGTAGCTTGGCCCAAAGCGACGTTGGTGTCAAATTTAAGCTTGAGGGCGGTCAGATCTAATCTGCCTTGCTACTCAGATCTGAACAAGAAAATGTGGGTGAGGATAAAATGGAATTTAGATAATTTGGTAAGGGAAAAGTTGAAAAACAAAAAATTCATTTGCCCCAAATTAACATTCCGAAAATGCTTAAATTAAAAGTGGTTGAGAGTTGCCTTGAGTTTTGAGCATTTGCAAATTTTGCACCAAAGACCCCAGAATTCAAAGCTTTGGTTGGGGGCTTTTGGGGTTCAAAACTGCTTGCAAAAGCTGAATCAATAGCTATCGTAGTTTATGTAATACCAATATTGTTTTGTAGCCGCTGAACGTGGGACTCTCTTATAGACAGATTCTTGCTCCTCTACCCAAATTGAACGTGGTGATAAATAACTCTAGCATTATTTCATGTCTCGCGAATCGCTAGATGCGTGACGTGCCCGAGCACTTTATTGCTTTTTCTTTTATTTTCTTAACGTTGTTCTCCGTCTCAATTTTACCGTGGGGAAGAATATGCGTTGTATAACTTGTACTTCTTTGTTACTGCTATTTGCAGGGAAATAGAGCAGATTATGATCAGCCCTCGACATCACCTGTTGAATAAGATAAAAGGAAGTACAGACGCACCCGACAAAGTACGGCCATCTCCTTTACTAAGCAGAATCAGCCCATGGATAAGAATAGGTCTTCGTTTTATTAAATCAGATTGATAGCTTTCGTCTGAGAATTAAATTAGTTAATCACATTGAGTAATTGTTATTGCAGTATAAGTTCTTGTCAACGGCAGCTTTGAAAGCTTTTTCCTTAACGAAAGTCTTTTTCTACGGAGAATTCAAGAAGTTTTTTTGTGCGACAATAGGAGGAATGCTTTTTATTTAAAGTACGACCCCAGTATCAACTTCACACATTGGACTCGATCACATGGTCTCGACTTAATCGATATCTAATCTAATTGGGAAGTAAATTTTAATTGGTACTAGACAAAGGTCCACTAAAATATAATTTTTCAATGTGAGAAATGTAGGAATATTTACCCAATCAATCCTAAATCTATTATATGGATGCCAATTTAATATTAAACTTTTCAATATTGTAAATGTGGTCCTAAACCTTCATATATGAAAAAAAAATTCGAGCTTAGACTTAACTTGTTTAGGTACTTGACACTGATTAAAAAAAAAGGAACAAAAAATAGTATAACCATCCCTAGAAGTCCAAAAGGTTGTCCCTAAAAATCTCAACTCGAGTCAAGTATTTTCAAGCTCGGACTCGGACTTGCTCAAATAATTGAGTTACTCAAAAGGGAAAATGCTTCCATGATAGTCAAACAAGATTGTCAGTTATTTCTGAACTTATATCCACATATCATTATTGCGTATTTTATATAAAGCATTCATTAATTGAAAAATTGTGAGGTAAAAAATAATGATAGTACTGTCATGTTGTTAGGCTAGTAACTCTCTTACGCAAAACACGAAAGGATCCAAGTCTAGTTAGATAGACCATGATCACCTACCATATCTCGCCAACCCGCATGCTCGTGACGATGTGGGTCCGGAGCATGCACCATCAGATGAGATGGGACCCACGTGAGGTGCACCTAATAGCGGGGTGGATGTGAATTTGGGTTCGCTACGCCCAGAGCAGGCAAGTATGTCCCATGTGCAAGTGGGGAAAACACACAACCTGGCCAAGCTTTAAAAACACAGAACAAGAGAACCTCACCTTCTCTATCCAAGTACCATCCTCCTCGTCATCACCCTCCGACCAAAGCATATGAAACGAATAGACATCTCGTGTGCTTCCCAAGCCTCAACGGCCATATGCTCGAGCATGGAGAACAAGACCAATCCTTCATCTTCATCATCCAGCGTGCATTGTCTGGGCAACCGAGCCATCGATCGCCACAATCCCATCATCAAAGATGCAAGGCGGTCCGTCCGGTCATCCCGGCCCATCACTGCCCCTTGCAGCTCTTCTCACTACCCTCCCATCAACCCCATTCCATATCACCAACTTCACCAGAAAACCAAACCCAACTCTCTCTTTCCTTCGAAATCAAGCTTTGACGACCCCAACAAGAACCAGTCAAGGACTGACCAAACGAAGAACAAGAAGAATAAGAAGAGGAGCGTGCATAGCATTTTGACCAGGAGCTTCTCTAGCAAGACGGAGACTGCGTCCACTGTGAGGAACAACGTCAGCCCCAAGCCCAAGCTCGGTCACTCTAGAACAACTCCGCCTGGTTCGACCCGGTATCTCTTGGACAGTACCGGTTCAACGGATGGGTTTTCAGATCATGACCCGGCTTTGGCACCTGCTCCGGCTCAGACTCAGAGTAACAATGATCAAGATCAAGATCGTCATCATCAAATTTTTGCTTCCAAGCCCACTTCGTCTTCTTTGTCGTCTCGCTTTAAATCTGCTTCAAACCAGGTAAGAGTTTTCTCTGTTGGTTCACTTGCTGGTGAGTATGCTACTACAAATTGATAGGTTTTGGTCATTTATTACATTACATCCACATCATTTTAGTAAGAAGTCATGTTTATGTCTTCCTGTCGAAAACTTCCTTATGAAATTATCTCCACGTGCAACATCAACATTTGGGGACGTGTGTCTGCCATTGAGATACTATAATTTCATAAGTATAAATCAACGAAGACAGAAAAATATATGTTCAAATGTCTAATTCGGTTTGTAAATTGGTGTTAGTTGGTTTCATCGTAGCCCATTGTAATATTTAGCCAGGTCGGGTTAACAAGTACCTCTATGGTACATGTTAAGCGTGCTCAATTACGAAAACTTCAATTTTCAAAAGAGTGATTATACATGATACTGGAAAATTAGTAGTGCATTATCAGCATTGATAACCTTAAAATTTCTTTAATGGTTAGCTTAAACAGTGCTAAGAGAACTCGTTAACAAGTCCTGATATTTAACATGATAATTTAAAACTGGTTTACTTTCTATTGACATAATTTTCGAGTCCCTTGAAATCCGCATGTCAAACCATTGCTAATTTCAGTTATACATACTAGAAGCTCTAGAATATTTCTGTTATGTGCTACATTGGCAATTCTTAAGCTCCGTTTGTTTTAAGGAAAATGAATAACTTGAAAAATAATTTCTTTAAAATAAGCATTTGAAATAATTAGTCAATAAAAAATAATTTCTTTAAAATAAGCATTTGAAATAATTAGTCAATAAAAAATATTTTCATTATTAACAGCAATTTATGTTTAAAATGTTTTCATAAACAGTAAAAATATTCATTGTTCATTCATTTATGTAAAGCGATAGAAGTAATTACTTATAGAAAAATTAAATCACTTATTTTTTGGGAAACAAACGCATACTTAATAATATATATTGCGAAGAAAACTACATTGTTCTTGACATTTGGAGAAGTCATAGTCATGGTGGTGGTCGTCCCGCAGGTGGTCGTCTTGAGGGTGTCGCTGCACTGCAAAGGCTGCGAAGGGAAAGTGAGAAAGCACTTATCAAGAATGGAAGGTATGCATTGACATCACTTGGTCAGGCCACTTTTTATTTTTATTTTTTCCCTCTCTATTTTATTTTATTTTTTTCAGGCATGACCTTTTATAATGGTACCAGTTTCACCGCAATCCAAAAATCCCCGAGCAATCAAAATAAATTTCTCATTTACAAAGGCTTGATGCATCTTGTCTATGCTTATTTCAACGGTATATAAATAAAATCAATCTTTTTCACGAAATAGTTTAATTCAAGTGAGATTCTACTTCAAATACATGACTTGACATGTGTTTTTACTCATGATCAGCTCAAGTATTATACAAATAGCGATGAGTTTACACATCTATAATCACTTCTGCATGAGGTGTTTCCCAGTTCGATTACTCTTGTGGCTAACAAAATCCTCGAAATTGAAATTGCAGGCGTGTCGTCGTTCGACATAGACTTTGCAGCTAAGAAGGTGACCGTTGTGGGAGACATAACACCAGTAGGTGTTTTGGCGAGCGTCTCGAAAGTGAAGAATGCTCAGTTTTGGACATCATCGTCAACGCAATAGCAATTTCATTAATCTTTCACAAAGCCTACAATGAAAAGTCTTATCTCCTTAGTAATATGTTGTGGTCTTAGCCTCTTAGGATTGGCTAGAAAATGGAGTAGTTTTTGGTTTTTGTTTTTTTTTTTATTTCTTTAACATTTCCTCTTTTTAATTTTAATTTTAGTTGAAGAAAATAATGGGGTTGAGCAGTTCATGAAATTTCTTTTTCTTGTGTGTTTTTTGAGAATCTCTGTTGCTTTGGAAGATGGGAATCTTTTGATTCTTTTTCGGCTATATTCTCGGATGCTATTTTGTTGTCATTTGTTTTTTTTTTTTTTTTTGTTAATTCCTGAGAAAAAAGGCATGCTATTAAATTACGATTTTCCTGCCTGGAAAGGTGAACTTCAAGCCCATTCTTCTGGATAACCAGGCATGGTTATGCTTCAATCTACATAGCGACGCCTTCGTTCTTCCCGACAACGGAGCACTATGTCTAATATTACCTATGTGTAACATTGCTTTAGGAAGTTGCAAGAATGAGCTTTGATTATTGCCAGGCCATGGAGTGTTAAAAGAAAAAAACTTTTTGACCGGTTCCACTAGTGTGTTGACTTAGAAGCTAGCATAGCTTATAGTAGTGGTGGCCATGGGCCGATTTGGGCCCAAAACCGGCCAGAGTCAAACCCATAACCAGCCCGTTGACTGGGCCTGCCGGTTCCAAACCGAAACTGGCTCGTCCCATATGGGCCAGTTACGGGTCCATGTTTCGTGGAATCGGCGGTTCCCGGCTTATTCTAAACTGGCTTTATAGTCCTTTGAAATAAAAAATAAAAAACCGTGGGAAAAGATGGCTCTTTTCCCCTCGTTGCCTTGCAACGGTCAACGATTTCCCCCAACCCCACCCCTTTTTTTTAATTAATTTATTAATTCTATCCTAATTATTATAAATACCCATTTCCATCTTTCATTTTTTCTCTCAAATTTTCTCAATTCTCTCAATTCGCTCAATTCTCTTAATTTTCTGAATCCGTTTTCCGCTCAATTCTCTCAAAGAATGGCAAGTGGAAGCAGAGCTAGTGACGACGCAAAGAACCCCGATGGGAGAATTCGATTATCCTCATGATCCTTGCGATTTTGCATATTGGGGATACGATGATGATGATATCAACATTATTCCCAACGTCGAGCATGTCCCAACACAAGAAAGTTTTCATCCTCCTACCGGTATTGAAGAAATGTCAACAACAAAGGAGCCGAAACGGGAGGTTACATCCGACATATGGGAACACTTCACAAAGGAACCTTTAGGCGCAAACAAGTATTAGATAATACGAAAATATTGTGGGGCAACATACAAATTCACATGTGGAGACGGCTATGGAACATTTAAACGGTATTCGAGATTGAAACATCCAACGTAAGTGAGGATCGACACTGGCCAACAATAAATTTCCGGGTACACCAATCCTAACACTCATCCTTTATTTCGTTGCAATGACAAAGTTTATAAAGAAGAATTAGCTAGATAGGTTGCCGTTAAACGTTTATCTTTTTAATTTTGGTGAAAATTTTGATGTTAATCATTTTATACAAACTACATGTACTCCATAAGCAAAATCCATTTCGAGAAATACGCTTAAATGCCAACTTTTTTTTTTTATCTTTTTAAAAGAGAAAAAGAAGTTTTAATTTTTTTTTTATGAATTTTAATGGACGTGTGCATATAAAGGTAGCGACATTTGGAGTGATCCTTATGGGTATTACATGTCATTGGATAGATGATGATTGAAATATTCAAAAAAGAATTATTGCATTTCGAGTTTTTGATAATAGGCATACGGCAAATAATATTTATAGAATAATTAGACAAGTTTTAGAATAATATTTTTTGCTTAATAAAATTTTTTCAGTTGGTTTTGATAATGCCGTTACAAATACCGCTTCAATTCTCGAGTTAGAAAATATTTGTAAACCCGTTTTTGGTGGACAATTTTTTCACATTAGATATGTTTGCCATGTTTTAAATTTATGTGTACAAGATAGTTTAAAAACTCTTGATATTTTTCTCACCCCAATAAAAACAGCAATTCAATTTTTATGGAAACATCCCCAAATTATGAAAGAATGTGGCAGATTTTGTAAAGCAAATAGAAGAAGACCAAAAAGATTTTCAAGAGATGTTCAAACTCGTTGGAATTCTACGTACAAGTTGCTTAATCAATCTTTTGCATATAAAGATTTATTATGTACATTTATTTCGAATAATGTTTGTCAAATTAATTTATTCCCACAAGAGTGGGATATTTACAAAAAAAAAAAAATTAGATTTTTTAAAAGTTTTGAATGATGCAACTTATACTTTATCCGGTATTTATTATCCTACTACGTATTTATTTTTAATAGAGTATATTAATATCTAGTGTTTTTGAAAAAAATGAAAAAGATGATCAATTATATTCGACTATTATAGCAATGCGAACAAATGGCTGCATTATTATATCGAAATTCCTCTTATTTATTTGGTTGCTTCTGTTTTTTATCCACGTATCAAGTTAGATGGTTTGGGTGATTATTTGACTATGTATTATGAATGTTTACATTTGATTGAAATGGTAAATGTTAGAGCTATACAAATAGTGGTTAAAAATGCAATAGTAGAATTGTATAATGAATTTTGTAGTAAAAATAGTCTAAGTGATAGTAGATCTTCCAAGCCTAGTGAGATACAAAACGGGAACGAAGGTAAAATTAGTAGAGGGCACAAACTTCTGATGAATAGGCAAAAAAAAAAAAAAAAACAAAAAACAAAAGGGAGCAATAGGAAATATTTCTGAAATAGAGACCTATTTAACCATTTCTTTTGAGTTTGGTTAATCCGAAGGTGGCATAGATTTCACAATTCTAAATTAGCGGAAGAGACATTCAAGCCAATTCCTAATTCTTGCTCTAATTGCAAAACAGGTTTTAGTAACTCCTTGTTCAACGATTGCGGTTAAACAAGCATTTAGCATTGGAGGCAATATTTGGACGACCGACGTTCAAGATTAGCTCCGGATTCGGTGGAGGCTCAAGTTTGTGTCGATGATTGGACAAAGGCTCAATATCGATAACAAGAGATGGATCGCAGGAATGAAACCGAATTCTTTGATGATGAAGATACCATCGCCACGGGTACCGACATGCGGGCAGGTATCGACGATTGATGATGGGGTAAGTATGGGGTTATCAAAGGTAAAATAACTACACGAGCTTTGATTTTTCTATTCTCAAGAAGATATGTATGCGCTTAATGATAATTCATTAAGTTCAAGCCCTTTCCCTCTTCCCCCTTCCTTTTTTTCCCATCCCCCAAATTTGATTACAATTTACAATTTGATTACAATTTGCATTTGATAATTTATTATTTCATAATTTCATAATTTATTATTTTTTTAATTTCATAATTCATTATTTGAAAATTAAATTTAAAAGCATGAATCGAAACCGGAGTCGGCGGTTCCATTTTTTATTTTGAACCGGAACGGGGCCTTGAATCGGCCCGAAACGGCTGGTTCAAAATCAGAACCGGAACTCGCCCTTAAGGTTCTGGTTCCAATTCACCCATGGTCACGAACCGAAACCGCCAGTTCATGAACTAGAACCGGCCGATTCTGGCCCGTGGCCATCTTTGGCTTATAGAACATGTGTACTTATTCTTGGGGCTAATAATACAATATAGAGAGGGGTGAATACATCGTATTTAAATTATGAAAAACTTTTGTAAAATATAATAAGTTAAACTGCAACAATAGTAGAAACAGATTATAGAAAATCGGGTAATGCTAAGAGATTCCCCTGAACTTTTGTACCTCATCCGATTAATGATACTCACATATTTACACACAAAAAAAAGATTATAGAAAATCATCTAATGCGGATAATGATAGTTATGGCGGTGCTATCAATAAAATATAGATGATAATAAGCAAGTAAAAGATAGCACATGGAGATGTATAGTTGTTTTGCTAAAATTTCTCCGGTGACGAGATATCCTTCACTAAAAGTCATTCTTCGGCTTTCAATTAAAAAGAAACAGGTTTCGTAGCGATTCCAGACAGGAAATCTTTAGGTAAACAAGTGAACCAACAACTTAGATTTCGATAAGATTGTATAGACAAACAAAGTCAGAATTTAACCAACAACCAGATTTGAAAATTAAAAACATAGCATGATCAACTTAAACAAACTATGTCGGAATTTAATCAATGACAAGGCTTGAAAATGCTAAGATATTAAGCACGATCTCAGCTACTTTGGTGATCTTGAACTTGTAGTAAACACGATGCTCCAAAACGTAAAGCGTGACACATGTCATTTCTACTTATATATTGTAATTTAATAATTGCACGCGCGAGCACAACAAACTTTTCACAACATCCTTAATAAGAAATCCCACGAGTTTAATTAATATACATTTGCTTCTCTACATTAAAATATCTACTTATTAGTTTGGGTTTTTTGATGCTATAAACCCAATTTAACAAAAATTAACAGAGAGTAAATTTATTATAGATGTATTAATTTAGGGTTTTTGGTGGTCAAAAAATTAGTTTAGAATAAACTTATCATAAATGCACCAATTTGAATTTTTTGTGGTCAAAAAATGAATTTATGATAAATTTGTCACAAGTGTACCAGTTTGTAATTTTTCTTCATGATATTATCCTAAATAAATAAAAAAATTCCAGTTTCAGTATCATAAAACGAAAATAATTTTCATCTTCATTTTTTAAATTTTCTTAAGAAACATACTTGGTCAGTTAAAATGCAAATTTTGCATTGACATTAAAAATTAAAAGATGATCGTACACCATGGAAATACTGAAGGGACTTTCTTTGATATCCCAAACTCCTGGTTTCTCTTTTGACTTTCGAGCATAGCTCCTTGTTTTTGTTCGAAAATAGTTTCAACATGATGAAAACCCATCTTCAAAACCGCATAATTCTCAAATGAAAATGAAAACAGACACTGCGCCCACTCAGAACACCGACCAGATTGATCACACCCACTTCGCCGAGTCAAACTCAAGGTGCCAATTTCGACCAAAAAAAAAAAAACACTAAGGTGACTATGCAATCATAGATTTACGTCTACAGTCGTATATGTACAGTATGTTTCGCAAGTCATAAGAAACAGAACTTGCAAAAAGAGAACAAGGCGGCTTTCCTGCAACTAAAAGAGATTATCTTGAATAGCATTCCGAGGGATTCTAATCAACCGACAAACTTTACATTATTTGACTCATAAAGAAAATACTGATGCATCAGATGTCATTTACGTTTCTTCTATTGAATACATGATCACAAATAAATCAGAAAATAATCTGCAAACTTCCACCATGGTTTTACCAATCAATGCCTAGTTCTCTTGAAAGGAAGAGTTTGTTTATGTAAAGAATGACAGGTTCTGAAGCAACAACGTAGTCCTGCATATGAGTCTTCGCCGAGTTCTCTGCAAGAAGAATCATTGGGTTGAGAAAAAAGCCACCCCCATTGAAGCAGAAGGGGCAGTGCATCACATTTCAGATTTAACTTACTACAGTTTCGTACCCTCATTCAATCCTTTTGTTAGTTATCTTCATTTACTCAATCTGGCCCTTTTACTAACATGAAAACCATCACACTACTCCTCAAAGATAGGCAATCTAGAGTACATATTGCCTTCGATATGCACCAGCATTCGTAACACTAAACTTAACATTGCATCGTTCCACTACTGAATGTATCTTGTGACTTCGTACGACATATTATCCATAGCGAAATTCTAATTCCAGAAAATACACCTTGATAGTAAGTTTATAATTTGAGAGTCAGAAGTGGTCTCTCAGTTATGCTCAAACCTACTATTTAGTCTATCTATCTTCTTTAATGCATACAAGATTAGACTTATTCCAACTGCACGATCAAGTACCAAAAGAAGCCTCCACATATTTGGAATTTTGAGTCTGGTGCAAGTGGCAGCAACAAAGCATTTTCTTCAAAGAAATGCACCTAAGTCGATCGCCATTCTCTCTCTCTCTCTCTCTCTCTCTCTCTCTCTCTCTCTCTCTCTAACAAAACATCCTTAAAAGATCTTAATTTACTTAATTTATGACACACGTGGAATAGCATTCAAGTTTTGCTAAAGTGGCGAAGCTAATTGTTTGCAACAACACGAAGCGGGTTCCAATCTCACTCTACTCTCGACATATCATTAAAAATTCACCAGATCTTGTCAAATCAAGTTGACCAGTTGAACTGGCAAACCCAGTTTTTGACTAATTGCAATCTAGAAGATTTATTCATGAGAACCAAACCTAACCAGGTTCCCATACCCAATGGCACCAAAAGGTCCATTCTGATAATAAAAAAAAAGCCATGATACTACCTTTTGGACAATCTGGTCGCTGAGAACTGCAGGCTATTAGCAAAACACCAAACCTTCTAAAAAAATACATGTACAACTCAAACAGATACAAATTCTCAATAATAGTGTCTTCATAATGTTTTTCCCTTTTTTTGACCAAGAGTGTCTTAATAAGATTGATATTGAGAGGAGACCATCGCAATCTCTTTTTAGTAAATTATTCAGCCCGTGCACTTACACAAGTTATATCAAAGACAAACTATGATCATAAGCAGCACTAATCATGTCATCCGCCTTCCATTCTCGAAACACAAGTAAATCTCACATGTCCCTTCATCCCTTAGGCAGACAAACTCACATACCGAGGAGACACACAAGAGCAAATGAGGGAGACCACACATGTGGACATATACCGGGGCTATCCCCAAAAAGAAAAACACTTGGACAAGGCCAAGGGCATATAGGATTCCCCAAGAGAGAGCACATGGGGAAACAAAAATGCACCGGAGATGTCTTGTCTTTTGATCATTGTCCCTATAGGATCAATGAAACTCTTAAAGCATTTGATGATGTGAGAAATTATAATTTTCCATACCCTGTATGATCCAGAAGTCTTTTCTTTATAGGACAAGTAATACCAATTTGGTGTAATGCCATACTGGCGACAAAGCATACTCACTAAAATGGCCTTTTTCCTCTCCCAAGACCAGTTAGACCTATGAATTATCAGGTCCCAATAAATTGCAAAAAGAAGAGAAAAACAATGCGATGTTGTTATCCCAGAGATTGTGATTTGCTGATCAAATGACTGAGACTGATGCTCCAGCACTCGATGGCATATATGATTATCATACGTGTTTTCTAGCTATGCATCTACAGTTTAAGAGTAATGACATACTTGCACTGGATGCTAGAGCTTCCGATGGTAATCCACATCTTTGCATCATATGCTTCTTGCTCTTTCCAAATTAAGACAATGTTCAATTTCTTGCCGGAACTCGCAAATAATTAGCCAGAAAATTTAAAGCCGGTTGTGCTATCTTCTATATTGACATTATTTCTTTAAGCACTTCATAATTGATCAGAGCAGATGATATGTTAATACCAATTCTATGCACCTATTTTCTTCCTCTACCCAGAAAGAGTAACGTAAGATAGCATAATGGCTCCAAAATCAACGGATTGACATCAAGATAATTGATGTTGGAAAGAAATGTTAGAAACAGAAGAACTAACCAGCACTCCACACAACATGGTCTACGTATCTCTGGGCAATTTCCCTAATTGTTCTGACAAAATAAATAGAAGAGGGAAGGGAGGAAGGAAATATACAGAGTTACAAATACAGACAAACTCACCATCCTCATTGAGTTTCTTCAATAACTGTGCCTTCGTGGGAAGGGCATACATCCCTGCAGCTACAGCTTTCCTAATAGCCCACCCATGGTGAGGAGCAAAAACCTGTGCGTAAGCCTTGGAGGCAGGATCCCTCAAGGAGTTCCCCCTACCAAAAAGATTAATAAATCATAAAGATGACCCATAACAACATATAAAAGCAATGTCAAGTGCATCACTAGAAACAAGCTAATGAGGACAAGCCAACAGATACAAAACATTTTCACCCACTATTTAGTTCCAATCCTTCCAAAACTCCATAAACAGACATCCTTCCTTATTTCATGTCTTCTTCATCCTCCTCTCATTGTGGTGTCCCTACTGCAAAACTACAGCTTTTAGAGACATATTGACAAGACATATCCCGTGTCTAAACCACTTAAAATGAGTCCCTCCCATCCGATCCTTGATCAATGCACCAACTTTCATTAGAGACACGCTCTCTCCAACTTTGATGTTCTTAAATCTTAACTTTTGCATTTGGTTTTCCCAAGAGATCAGAACTTCATCAAGTCTAGTGAAAAAATATTTTCCTTTGTTAACTCATTAAATAGTATCTTGACTAGAGTTTGAGCCCATTGTTAGGCAGGGCACGACCCAAATTATATCCCAATCGGACCAGAAAATGAGACAACCCATTATCAGTTTCCTGTTTCAAAGGTTCCAGCTGCTGTGGAGACCTTAGATCTAGGCCTCAGGGCAGTGCGAACCCAAACCAGTTCCTACCTTACAGTCAGTTAATAGACCGTTTGGGGGTTCAACATTTTGTTGCATTTAACCTGATGGTACAATATACGCAGTATAAAATAGGCGTACAGGAGATCTTGGTTGAGAAGACATCCGTTACTGTAATCTCCTCCAAGCACATCTATGAAATCCACCCTATTGATGTTGATCACATTGACATGACCACATACCTATATTTTTTTGTGTTTGCTGCTTCAACCATAACATCGTGCAACCATTGCAAGACATGCATATGGAGACTTTCCACCACAGTTTTTTGAAAGATAATTCATCATTCCCTCACCCATTCTCAACTTCGGGAAGTTTTCCTCCTCTCCCCAAAATTCTCACTCTGTTGTTAGGATGTGGCTTTCTGGGCTTCATGAAATTGTGTTCAGGTTGAAAATGGACTAAATAAGGATGATGGAAAGCTTGAGCAAAAGATATAACACAATTTGAGTTTTCCTTTTCCCGCCACTTAACATCATTAAAAGTCCAGGAAACACACAATTGCTAACTTGCCACAGTTATATGCAAAGATGTACCACAGAGAAAGATGAACTTCATTTACATACTCTGATACGAGAATTTGTTCAAAGAGTACCCTGACCATGTCCAGGCCACGCTTCACCCTCAGAAGATTTCTCGAATGGCTACCTGCTTTCCTGACGCAGTTCATTTCCATATCATGATCCAGCAACCCCTGCAAGGTCATCATTGACTTGGATGCATTTGCCAGATCATGAACCTGTTTTTCACAAGGAAAAGGAAAAATTTCAGAAACGGGCCCTAACAGCAAAATGATCATCCTCACGTAAATGGTCAATCAGAATATTAAAATTTGGAAAAGGCAAACTGTGCAAATTGTAAAATCAAAACAAGAAGGGTGATCAGCAAATCCCTATTTAAGTTACAGGATCACAGGAAGACAACCTGAAGCTGGTCATTAGGAACAGCTCCTCACATTAACAAAGCAAGAGTATTCCCAGGCCATCAGAATCCGTTTAATCATAAGTACTCATCAACTATCAACTCAGCCATCAAGCCATGATGCTACTCACGCTTACATAACCAAAGAATTTTCAACTCAATGATTGGAGGGAGTCGGGGAAAAGAATCTATCACGCGCGTAAGCCGCAGCCCTCGGAATCGAATAATACCTTGGCGACGTAATCCATCTCGGCGAACTTGAAAGCGATGCCGAGGCAGCCGAAGAGAGGGGACACGAGAGAGCAGGCATGAGAGAAAGGCGCGACCTCGACGTCCGCCGTCTGGGAGTCCGCGGCCGCCGCGAGCTCCTTGAACGACAGCGCGATCTTCCTAAGTGGCTTGTCGCCGTCGCGTAGCTCGGCCATTGATCGGAATCGGCAATCCGATCGAGCACAGCCCTCGCTCTCTGTCTCCCTCTAATTCGGAATTTCGGGTGCAGAGCAGTGGGGAGACCTCTTGGATTCTTTGCCGTGCGTGTGCGATGACAATCTTAGGCAAGGAGAAAAAGCGGGTTCTCTTCTCCTGTGACGTCACTCGATTGATTGGTCTGGCCAATTTATAATGCCTTCAACTACGAAAGACCGAATCTTCGGCGCATCCTTACAAATGTTCTTCGGGCTTGTTATAAATATATTAATAACATGTAGACACTTCTTCACCTTTTACCATTTCATCTTCCAAGGTATGTTATAAATACATTGATGTATATTGATATGGATTGATGTTTCACTTTTCACATTCCATGAGTTAATATTTGTTTCCACTTCTCTCTTACATTCTTCTCTCATATTATATTTTCAAGTTCACTTTGTATTTCTGAGTTGATTTCAAATATCACCGTTTATTTTTACAACACGTTATCAGCACGAGCCGGTTAGAATCTTAGATATCACTCAAAGTAACACATCTTTACCTCTTCATTAACTAATATCTCTACATTTTCTTTTTAAATATGTCAAACATTACCAAGAGAGAGTTTGCAACGTTAAATATTACCGGAAGTAATTATCTAACATGGATTTTTGATATCAAGATACACTTAACATCATTAGATCTCAATCGATCTATTCTTCAAGAATCTAATTATACCCCGACCCAGAAGGTTAAGGCTCTTATCTTCATTCACCACCATTTACATGAAGATTTAAAGGCCGAGTATTTGATCGAGGAGGATCTTGCAATTCTATGGCAATCCCCGAAGGATCGCTTTGATCATCAACAAGAAGTAGTCCTTCCTCATGCCAGGTTTCAATGGATTAATTTACGCTTTCGGGATTTTAAGTCCGTAGCGGAATATAATTCTACTATTCATCGAATTGTATCACAATTAAGACTTTGTGGCCAACGGATCACAGAGATCGAAATGTTGGAAAAAACATTATCTACTTTTCATGCCAATAACCTTGTACTCCAAGAGCAGTATATGGCAAAGAATTACTCCAAGCATTCAGAATTAATTTACGTACTACTTGTAGCTGAAAAGCACAATCAGTTGTTGATACAAAATCATAATTCACGTCTTCTTGAACCCGCACTTTGTGCTGAAGCACATGTCACATGTAATAAAAACATGAGTCACTGGCATTGGAAGGGCAAATGGCCTAACTTGAAAAATCAGCCTTATAAGAGCCAAGATAGAGGTTCACAAGGACCTAAACACGGTCCACAAAGAAAAGAAGGTCCAGAAGTACCTAACTAGGTTGGTGCCAATGTTTGTCATAGATGTGGTTCTACAGGTCATTAGTCTCGTACTTGTCGCACCCCAAAGCACCTGGTTGACATCTATCAAAGGGAACAAGATGAGAGAAAAAAGGGAAGCCAATGTTGCAACCAAGCCCTTTATGGAGAATAAAGAATCATCTCTTGACGATACATCTTTTGATATTGATCATTTTTTGGATTTAGATTAAGTAATATATATAAGTTTATGTTTATTCACATGTATTCTCTTAGTTTTTGAATAATATTCACGTTTAATATTATAATTTCATTTCTTATTCTTTTATGTTAGTCATCAATGATGCTGAGCAATTATCTCGAGGAGAACAATGGTATTCTTTGTCCGGTAGATAGTGGTACTACACATACTATCCTCTAGTAGGGGAAGTTCTTTGAGGCATTAAAAAAATGCGAAGGGAATATTACCACTATTTCGGGCGATAGTAATATAATTACAGGCTCCGGAGGAGCTCGTGTAATATTACCAATGGGCACAGAAATTTTTATTAATGATGCTTTATTTTGCCCACGGTCTAAAAGGAACCTACTTAGTTTTAAAGATATTCGTTCTAATGGGTTTCACATTGAAACCGAGACCGAATGTGGTAAACAATACTTGTATCTAACTCGGATGAGTGGATATAGAAAACAAATTATGGAAAAGTTACCATCATTCTCCTCCGGGTTATATTATATTTACATAAATGTGAGTAATAAACATTTTGCGATGAACCCGAAGTTCACAAACCCACAAGGTTTTCAATTATGGCATGACCATTTGGGTCACCCAGGGTCGAATATGATGCGCCGAATATTAACACATTCAGTTGGACATGCATTAACAAATCGTGGGCTCCCTTCACCTACCGATTTTGTACGTGATTCGTGCGCTGAAGGTAAATTAATTATATGGCCGTCTCATACTAAAGTAAGGGTGGAATCTCCTATATTTTTGCATAGAATTCAATGAGATATCTATGGGCCTATCCACCCTGCATGTGGACCTTTCAAGTACTTCATAGTCCCGATTGATGCTTCAATGCGATGGACATACGTTGGCCTGTTGTCAACACGTAATATGGCCTTCGCAAAATTACTCACTCAGCTAATTAAATTACGTGCACAATTCTCTAATTACCCGATCCGGAAGATCCGGTTAGCTAATGCTGGTGAATTTACGTCTAAGGCTTTTGATGACTATTGTATGGCCATTGGAATAGACGTGGAGCATCCTATGTCACATACTCATACATAAAATGGCATAGCAGAATCTTTAATTAAACGCCCGAGAATGATTGCTAGACCGTTGCTATTGAGGGCTAAATTACCTTTTAGTTTATGGGGACATGCGATATTGCACGCTGCATCATTGATTAAAATTCGACCCACTGCATATCATGAATACTCCCCAATTCAACTTGTAAGTAGATGTGAACCCGATGTTTCCCATCTGCGAATATTTGGTTGTGCCGTGTATGTTCTTATACCACCTCTACAGTGTTCCAAAATGGGGCTTCAATGTCGACTTAGCATTTATGTGGGATATGAGTCTCCATCTATTATAAAATACTCACGGCCTCGGACGAGCGACTTATTTACGACCTGGTTCGCTGATTGTATATTTGATGATGCACATTTTTCGGCATTAGGAGGAGAAAGCCTGAAGCTTAAAGAATGCTGTGAAATTTTCTAGAAGGAAGATCAATTGAATTACCTTGATCCATGTACAAGCATGACCGAACTCGAAGTTCAGAAGATTATTGACTTGCAACATTTAGTAAGTAAAGCGCCAAATGCATTTACTAATCACAAATGGGAGACTAAATCCCATATTCCTATAGAAAACGCACCACCTAGAGTGGAGATCCTCTTGGGACCAAAAATGTCTAATGAGCCTAGTTAACGCCGGAAGCGTGGACGACCCACAGGGGCGAAAGACATAAATCCGGGGAAAAGAAAAAAAACATTCAGTCACCCAATGCGTCTCCTATAGAGGAAAGCAATCCCGATGAAATTAGTACAGCTGCCCCAAATAACAATTTCGAGAATACGGAACGGCCAAATCCTGTTGACTTGGGAAACGACGAGGATTTGGTTGATGTTAATATAAAGGTTGCAATAAACTATATGAATACGGGAGTGAGATATGATAGAATTACAACTGTCGGCGACGACTCATTTGCCTCATCAGTAGCGCCGACTATCTCAAAAAATAATCTGGATCTAGAATCAAAATCCATTCTTGAATGCCAGAAGCGTTCAGATTGGAATACATGGAAGGAGGCAATTAAGGCAGAATTAGACTCGCTTAATAAACGTTGTGTTTTTGGACTTGTTGTCCGAACACCCAAAGATGTTATCCCTGTTGGATATAAATGAGTGTTTGTAAGAAAATATAATGAAAAGAATGAGGTATAGACTTTGATGTTACTTATTCTCCCGTAATTGATAATATTACGTTCCGTTATTTGATCAGCATGGCAGTAAGTATGAATCTAGATATGTACTTAATGAATGTTGTGATTGCATATTTATATGGGTCACTTGACACCGATATATATATATGAAAGTCCCTAAAGGATTTTCGATTCCCCGGATGGGAAAGAATGAAAATCGCAACATGTACTGTATTAAATTGCAAATATCATTATATGGTCTTAAACAATCCGGTCGTATGTAGTACAATCGGTTAAGTGATTATTTCCTGAAACATGGATATGTAAATAATGTAATATATCCTTGTGTGTTCATAAAAAGGTCACCAAATGGTTTTGCCATCATATCCGTATATGTAGATGACCCGAATATAATTGGAACTCCAAAAGAGCTCGAAGAAGCTCGTCCCGCTTAAAGAAGGAATTTGAAATGAAAGATTTGGGTCAAACCAAGTATTGTCTTGACCTGCAGATCGAGCACCTCCCAAAATGAGTTTTATTGCACTAGTCTAATTATACAATAAGGATATTGGAGACATTTTACATGGATAAATCTCATCCTCTCAGCACACCGTGGACAAAGACCCGTTTAGGCCTAAAGAGGAAAACGATGCTAGGTTAAGACACGAAGTTCCTTACCTTAGTGTCATAGAAGCACCGTTATATCTTGCAATTTGCACCGGACACGATATTGCATTCACAGTAAATGTTCTAGTTAGACAAAGTGTCAATCCAACCCGAAGACATTGGAATGGTGTTAAACATATCCTACGTTACCTTCAAGAAACTGTTGATCTTGGTTTACTTTACCAAAGAAACAAAGATTTAACATTCGTGGGATATTCAAATACTGGATATATATCTGATCCTCATAATGCCAAGTCACGGACTAGTTGTGTGTTTCTCTGTGGAGGTACGACGGTTTCATGGAAGTCAATAAAACAAAGTGTAGTTGCTACTTCCTCAAATCATTATGAGATTATTGCATTATTTGAAAGCGCCAAAGAATGTGTTTGGTTAACAACTTTAATACATCACATTCAAGATTCATGTGGTTTATCCTCAATTCATGATGCCCCACTATACTTTTTGAGGATAATGCGGCTTGCATTGCACAAATGCGTGATGGATTTGTCAAAAGCGATAGAACTAAACATATTTCACCTAAGTTATTTTACCCGCATGAACTCCAAAAAAAGGGTGAAATAGATATCCATCAAATTCGCTCTAGTGACAATCTTGTAGATTTGTTTACTAAATTCGTACCTACTTCCACATTTGAAAAACTCGTCTATGGAATAGAAATGTGTCGGCTTGGTCGACTACTCCTATCAGGGGGAGCGAATTAACCATCCCCGAAGGATGGAACTTAGAAAGTTTATGGCTGTACTCTTTTTCCCTTTGTAAGTTATTTTTCCCATGCGGCTTTTTTACTTGCTAAAGATTTTTAATGAGGCAACCCACGCGCAATGACTATTACAATGAGAGGGAGTATTATACACACTGTACTCTTTTTCCCTTCGTCGAGTTTTTTTGTCCCCTTGGGTTTTTCTTGGCAAGGTTTTTAATGAGACAGTTTAAACAGTGTATAATAAAAGGGTGAACATCCAAGGGGGAATGTTATAAATAAATTAATAACATGTGGATGCTTCACCTTTTACCATTTCCTCTTCCAATGTACGTTACAAATACATTGATGTACATTGATATAGATTGATGTTTCACTTTTCACATTCCACGAACGGTTTTTCCTCTCTCAATGTAATGTACCCTCTAGCCTATAAATAGAGGCTTTTGTAAACTTATTGATGCAATGAAAAGTGAGTTAACATTTGTTTCCGCTTCTCTCTTACATTCTTCTCTCATTATATTTTCAAGTTCACTTTGTATTTCTGAGTTGATTCCAAAGATCACCGTTTACTTTTACAACACTTTGGGCTTTCTTTTGGCATGAAAATTGGAAAGATGCCTATTGATGAAGTGTAGCATAGAAGAAGCAATGCAACGATCGACGACCGTGCGGTGGCCTCAGCAAGGCGAATCTTGATTGTGGCGCTCGGTTATTTATGGCTGTGGAAGCGGCTGATGGTGCCAAATGCTAAAAACAAATTTTCGATTGCCCCCCAAACTCGAATTATCATCTAAATATAAAAAATACATCGAAATTATATATAAATTCACGTGCCTATATTTGTATATTGTGAAAATTTCAAGAGCCACGATATAATCCAAGTGCATTGGCAATAAGAATTAAGTAAAAATTGAAAAGTAAAAGCATACCCAAACAAAGGGTGTGTTTAGGAATTAAGTTCCAGCTAAAGGTTTGTTTAGCTTTTTCAGCATCAACTTGGACTTGCTCAAATCTTCCCTCTGATAAAGAAAAGGAAGGCCAAGGCCTAGAAAGAAAAGATGCGAGAAGAAAGAAAAGCAACATCGTCCACATCACTCTCGTGAAAGATGCCACGTCTGCTCTCGCTCTTTTATCAGGCATATGTTCTTTGGGAAGTTGCTCCAGCCCTCCTACCATGCTAAGGGAAACTAAAACAGGGAGAAGAATCCCTATACAAGGCAAAATGAGAGTATTCTCACCCAAGCATTACTGTCAAGATGATGACAATCGCTCACCCTCAACCAAATCAAAGACGAGGAGCTCTCTATGTCAAAACAAGTAGATTGCAATGGAAATTATTTCCTCGAGACTAGATCTCAAAAGCTTGCAGTTGAACCTGATACTTCTCGAAACGTACCGAACCTTTATCAACTTCTTCCAGCATGCATGGCTGGAAAGTCCAAGGAAAACTTTGACCACACAGCAATTCAACTGTCAAGTTAAGCCAACTTTGCTGCTTCATGTATCAATGTAGTCAACCAACCATTGCATTACCCAAAAGCCATAAAGACTGATGCCCGCCAATAAAGATCAGGATTGAATACAATAAGATGAACTGTGTCCGTCAAATAATATTTGATCATGTTTTCATCTCCACAAAATGTTTCACTGTATCCATCCACTTGATAAACTCGGTTTTATCTTTATTTGCCATGTACTGATGCAAGAAAACTGCAAGTTCATCATCTACTCCTCTCTCTTCCAGGAAATCATAAAGTGCATCCTGCAACTCATCATCCAATTCCCTGCAAATTGAAATAATCATTAACCTCGTAGATAAAAAAAACATCAAACTTCTCAAAGACGACACAAGCATATTCTTATTCAAGCCAACAAATGAGAGCATAGGCAAAATTCCTTCTCTTTCCACATAGAATTTGCAAGTCAGAAGTAAATAAAATAAGAAGAAAGAAATCGACATACTTGAATCCAGGACCAGTATACAAGCTAGATGGCATTCTTTGACAACCATGGACAAGAAGTTTCTTTATCTCGATACTATCGGGCCAAGCAGAGCACATGATCTCCAAGACATTACTGTCTTTATCCTTTGTGATTTTGACAACGAAAGAAATATGGAGTTCTACATCTTCTCCAATGCCAGCAGCATTTTTTGAGGCAGGAATAGCTCCATCAAACATGGTGGCTTCGATGTTAATATATTCATTCTCCCCAAATTTTCTTTTCAATCTAATCCATTGCTCTCCTGGCCGGTCGTCAACTGTGAAGGGCCCAAATCTCCCCACTGGCTGTGGAAAAGGAACTCTTATTTAGACCAGAATCAGAAACAGAGTCATCCTTCCCCACTATCTTTTAAAACAATGAACATCTGTCAATTTTATCAGACTAAGTCCAGAGTTACTTAAGTGTGAACAGTTCTAGAAGTGACTTCAAAAAGGGCCAACTATCAAGAAATCCCCTTGACTATAGACCAAATTGCAGAGTAATCTCTTGCATATCTCACGATTATTCTTAAAATTGTTGTCACTTGTCAGGAGTTATCTCAAAATAATAAAAATGTAAGAGATGTAATATAAATTTAGGCAAAATTTAGTACAAGTCGCCACCATTTAATTCTTTGATAAAATTGAAATGGTTGGTCAAATGGTCAGCCAATTCAATTATAGTTTACCAAAGACTGCAGGATTGAACACCAAAGCAAAAACTACATTGCCATTGAAACCGAGCATAAAATGCAAACTCTGGTGCATCCTAAAAATTCTCCTGTTATTTATTGAAAACATTAGTCACAGCGAAATTGCAACTACAAGCAAGCCTTAATACACATTGGTTCATGAGTCATCTAGCAAACACATAAGCAAGAACGAATATGACAAGGAAGAGGCTCCCTTGTTTTGAGACCAAACATGAGACACCAAGTCTGGCCAACTACTTAGCGTTCCAATCGACCTAAGAACCCAAGATCCAAAATCAAATTATTTAACTATTGATGCAAGTCGGTTCAACGTACAAATCATCCCAAATAGGAGGTCAAATCGCAAAAGTTCCATTCATAAGGACAAAGATGGCAATTTTAATGTGGGATGAACATGTTGTTCTGCTTTAGATCAGGAAACAGATAAGATTCCAAAGAATCTAGATTCAAACCTTGGTTCTCCCATGATGAGAGAAAACCATAAGGGCAACCACAAGATAAACTATTATACAAAAGGCTAAACAAAGTTGATTGCAGTCCACATGGTCGGTGACTTTTTCTTTCGCATTGTGTGATAACTCCTAAGTAATACATTTGAAACTTTTAGTAAAGGACCACCCCGGAAGATATCATTTATATAAATCCAATCCTCTCACCAGTAAAAAGAAACGAGACAACCAATTCAACAGACAGATTGTTTCATTATTGCATTTCAAGAAAGCCCAATCTCCATATTCTTGCAAGGATCTTTCAAAACCTTACACTTGAAAAAAGAAAAATTAACTTCAAACTAACTATATCCAGTCCACTGAACATTCATGAGATAATATATTACTCTAACCAAGTCGTTTACTTCTTTCCAAGGAAAGTACATCAGCCTGGTAGTGTAAAAAAAGTATATCCTGTGTCAATCCTGCTGTGAGTTTCCCATCAACTGTACTAATCAATAGCGCAAGCTACATCAACTCCGCCCGAATTCTATGCACTCTGCAATGGAGACCCACTTTCTCGGTCAATTCAGCCGCTGAATCCAGAAACAACTACACCATCTTTCTCTTGCGTGCGCGCGCGTACACAGAAATACCAAAAACATCAAAGCCAGCCTCCTCACATTAAAGACAAGATGAGCATCGCGCATCACAACCAAGATCAATTTCTCCATTACCACGGAAATGGACCAAATCAAACGTCTACACCAGCAAAGAACGAAATCGAAAACCCAAAAAAAAAAAAAAGGCAAGAATGCACTACCTTGGCAGGAGGCGAGCGTTCGAGCTCGTACTGAATCTCGTTCCGGAGGAGCCTGAGGATGGTACCTTCGAAGGCGGACTTGCGCATCTCTGAAATGTAAGTTCGAGAGGGCGCTCGAGAGACGCAACCAGGAGGCGGTACGTGCTTCTTCGGCGATACGCGAGAAGAGGACGAATGAAGAAATCGATGTTGTCCATGCTGCATCTGAATTTTCGGAAGACATGATGGTGGATCGGCTAGGGTTCCGATTAGACGTCGGAGCGAGCGGGCCCTAGCCATTGGAGGTGAAGATGGCAGTTTGGAGAGCTTCGCTGGCTTTTGGTAGGGTTTTAAGCTCTGAAACACCATGCGACCGCCATTTGGCTGTCGGAACACTGCACGTGCACATTTCTCTCAAGTAAATTCTCAGGGGCATTTCGAAAAAGAAAATCTCGGAAAAATTCTAAAAAAGGGATTCAAGTGCCCTTATCTTCTTAAATAAATGTTTGAAATGGATTTTATTTTAAATAAATACATGAAATATCCTGATTATACCAAATAATGATATGAGATGCACATTATTTCAAATAAGGGCTTGAAATGACTATATTAGTCTCAAAAAAGGACTTGTCACTTTAGTTAGAGATATTTTCATCATTTACTATTTTATTTTTATTTTTCAAGAATTTTTTTTTTAAAAAAAGAAAAAAGTTAACAAAAAAAGGAACATAGGTAGGAGGTGACCTCCTGCGTGTGTTCTTCGTTTTTTTTTTACTTTCTATTTTTATTTTTTATTTTAACTTAATTTAACAAAAAAATTCGATTAAATTTATATTTTTACAAAAAATACCATTAATCTATCACTTTAGACCCTTCTTTGAGACAATGAGGGCATTTTAGATCTTTATTTGAAAAAAAAATCTACTTGAGGCTTTTATTTGAGAAAATGAGGACATTTTGGTCTCTTTTTTTGAAATTTTTTCAAAAATCTTCGGGGCTTTTTTTCGTGCGAAATCATTAAATAAAAAAATGCAAGGAAATTACAAACAAAGGGGGGGGCGGCTAGCGGCAACAATCCAAAATAGCGAGAATTTGGCATCACTCGACGATAGCGCTTGTCGAGACGCACCACCATCGTGACCGCTCCTTCGCATGAGAGAGGGAAACTCAACTTCATTATGCACAGTAGGGAAAAGAATGAACTTCAAAAGATGAGAAGGGTTTTTTTATGAATGAGAACGTATATATATTTGTTAACACTCAAAGTTACTCCAAGAGCCACATGACGGGCACGAGCGGGAGTTTTGATCGCCAGCGCAGCGAAGTATCGAAGATAGACTCGGGAGAACCTTGAAGATGCCACGTGTCAAAGAAAGTTTTGGCGGCATCTTCCTTAAGGAATGAAAGGAGAAGTACGCGAAAGGAGCCACGATCGGGGCGGTTAATGAAAGATTGGCGGTAATCCCCACGAAGTGAAAAGAAAGGGCGTGAGAATCGAGAAACCATCAAAAGGCTATCCACACGACTTATCGGAAAAGGATAAAACGTGGAGCCAAAGGAACTAATCGCTCGATGGTTACCGTAACTAGTCTATAAATACCCCACGGCCACAACACAACAGACACACACACAGATAAACACAAACACTTATCTTTACAATTAAACTCTTAGTCTTTAGCTTAGCTATAGCTTTCAGATTCCCATCGTCGATTCAATTTTGGTGAGTTTTATATCTAGAGTTAAGTGTTGTTGATTAAATTCCGGCGTCTGCACATTAGGTTCGGTACCGTTAATTCAATTTCGGTGTTATACCCTTCACTCATCGCGTCCAATACCGTTGATTAAATTTCGGTATTGTGTCCTACATTCCCCCGTCCAATGTCGTCGATTAGATTCCGACATTGTGTCCTACAATCTGGTTCGGCCTCGTTGATTAAATTCCGGAGTCGTATCCTAAGTCCTAGTACGTCGAAGTTCGTCTCCCTGTCGAATGTGTGGGCTGTCGAATCGACAAGAGTTTGTATTACGCATCCGGTGTCAATATAATTATTCTTTACATTTGACGCTCTCTGTCCAAAATTGTCCCAGAACTCTTAATTAGAAAACGAACGGATTAAGTTCGATAAAAGATTCTTGCGTCAGCAATCCTCTTGGGCTTCAACCCTTTTTGGGCCAAGATTCATCCGCTTGGGCCTTGTCGAGGGATTTCGACACGCAGCAATCTTTTTGGCACACCCAAGTGGGACCCAAGGTGCTAGTTTGAAAGAGTGATATGCCACGCATGAGAGGTCGTAACAACATAGACGGTGTTGGAGACAAGCCCATGGAGGAAATACAATGTGCGGAGTCTTCCACGGCTCATGCTTTGCTAAGCCAAGTCCATGGTGAAAATACCGAGGTTCCTCGACAACATGTCAAAGAGCCTAGGAGAAATCCGGAAATAACGTCCATCATACTATCTTCGATCGGACAAACAATTGAGGAAGTTTAGAACGAGTTTCTCGATCACATGGTCCAACGAAAGACCGAGGTAGCCAAACCATTAATCATCAATATATATCATGAGTGCGCTTTAGGACAACATGGAATCACAGCCAATCCACCTCGGTTTCAGGTTGAGAATGCCTCCATACCAACAGTGAATGGTGTATTGCCGGTATCTTTGTCACCGGATACAGGTTCCATTGGCCAGAATATGTAACCGTTGGCACCTACCAGGATCTTACAACGAGGAGAACCATTACCAGCCAATGAACCCGGACTTCCAACAAATGTAGATCTAGGTACATTTCTTGGCTATCCTGTTCGACAAGATATACCTGTTGCCCATCATGAGGGGCCATCGCTCAATTAAATCCCATTTACGTCAATGAGCAACCGATACCCATGATCGTCGAAAATCAAGGGGCAGTGCCAGATTCCCTTAGAAAGCCATGGCAAGCCACGGGGCGGGACCGGTTTCCTTAGGTCGGATGCCCAAAGCGGTTTGTTCAATTGAGACATCATGTCCAGCAACAAGTCATGCCACCAGGATATCAGCGGGTAAATCAAGCGTTGTAACCACCGGGTCCTCAGCCTATGTTGCATTCTTTTCAGCCCTTTGTGCAACCATTGTGTCAAATACGACAACCTGGGTATTAGATGACATACCAACCACAGTACCAAAATCAGCTAGCGATTGATCAAGTGGCTGGGTACAATGTTCCAATGGTGGGATATCGGGTCAATGTTTTTCGAAAATCATATCCCGATTGGATGAATATTATCCCGTATTCAAGAGAATTTAAGATACCAGAGTTCACATTGTTTATTGGTGATGATGATCAATCCACATACGAGCATATTAATCGCTTTTCAGCACTATGTAGAGATGATGCCCATGAGCACCATTGGAAATTGAGACTATTTTCATTGTCTTTATCAAGGAAGCTTTTACATGGTACACTGCATTACCACCAAATTTAGTGCTAACATGGGAACAAATGGGGCGATTGTTTCGCGCACAGTTCTAACGAGCAATACCGAATTTATCAATTGCTGATTTGTCAACTATGAAGCGGATGATAAATGAAACTATTGACCATTTCATTACAAGGTTCAAACGAGCTAGGAACAAATGTTTGGTACCCTTACCCGAAAAGATATTTGCGGAGTTGGCCTTCAATGGATTAAAGTTCGAGATACGAGACGGGATGGTAGGACATCCATGTGCGGATTTATTCGAATCATCTACCATGGCCATTAAGCATGAAAGTCTGCTCAAGAAAAAAGATAAAAGGCGTACTCGCATGGGAGATATATGTCTTATCGAATCAACCGATTTCAACGAAGAGTCGACGGACTCTGTTGAAGTAGCTGTTGCCTAACTAATCATAGACAAGCCATACATTTGTCAAACGCTGAAGCTGGCGAAGATGAAAGAGAAATTGACCGTCATGGCTAATGCCAAGGAGGCAATATACTACTCATTTGATGCAAATCGGACGGAAGAAATTTTTGACATGCTGTTGATTGATGGACAAATCAGGTTGACTGAAGGTCGGAAAATACCGATCAAGGAAGAGATGATCCGGAAAAAAATATTGTAAATGGCATTACTCGTGGAGCCGTAACACCTCAGATTGCTTGGTTCTCAAGAAAAATATCCAAGAGGCAATTCTACAAGAAAAGATCAAGTTCGGCAATAATAAAGGCAAATCTCCTATGGATATAGATACCGATCCTTTCCCGGTAATGACTAGGAATGGTATCTTTGAGATAATTAGGCAAATGACACAAGTTGTCGAATCTTTGAACTCGTTGTAAGTGTAAGCTGCAAAGTACTGATTGACACAAAGAAGATTATTAGTGGACCGGCCGAACTAGTCGGAAGATTAGGCGGTCGCCGCAAGACAAGGAGGTAATACCTACAAAATCTCTTGTTCGATAGAAGGTTTATAAGTCATTCGCACTGCGGTACGAAGAAGGAGATCCTACAATTGACACATTAGGAGAGTCAAGCGAAAAGTTCGACTATTATGTGAGCTATGACCCTCCACCCGCTTGCCCTCAAGGGAAGAATGGATAGGAGAAACAGTTGGATAATAATGTTCGATTAGACTATTACGCTCCAATCGGATCCCAACGCCGCCGAACTCTTAAGATTCCCAGCAATTCCTTAGAAGGATCCTAGTATGATACGATAGAGGCCCGAAGAGGAAAGAAGGTCATGACCCGCACCAGGAAAAGAAGGTTACAAAGGAAAAGAAGAGCTCACACGTTACAGCAACGAGTTAATCCGCTTAACCCTAAGCCGGGGTTCACAACTCCAAGCCGTCCTAGACCTTGAAGAGCAAGAAACTTGGTATGGAGACACAAATCGGAAGAGGCACCACCAACCGAGGAGAGTTGCGGACAACCCGAACTCCGGGAGTTCTCCAAACCGAAGTCTCGGTTCGGAGCTCACATAAGCAGGTCAGGATTGCCCCTAAGCTCTTGTATGGTGCAACTTAAGTTACCCAATGAGTTTCGATTAGAGTCGCCTTGGTTGGTCACGTTGACGAAGCTACATTACAAGAAAAGAAGGGTGCTCGGTTTTGCTTCGATAATGAGGAAATCATGGAATTCAAGAAACCAACCGAGGAGATCTTGAGTCATTTAAGGTCGCTCAACATAAATGTCAAGATCAATGGGTGGCCGATAATGAAGGTGTTGGTTGATGGAGGTTCGACATTAAATCTCATTACATATCGGTTCTTTAAGAAATAGGAAGGAACGATGATGAGATTATTCCATCGAATATTCGGTTGTCTGATTTCACCGGGGAGATCATTGAAGTAAAAGGAATATATGTGGAAATTTGACTGTCGAATCCAAAACATCGATGACATCTTTACGTGTTGTGGATGCTGACGGGTCATATAATCTGCTCTTAGGGAGAGACTGGATACACGGAAACTAATGTGTTCCATTGACACTACATCAAATGTTTGCATTTTTGAATGGGGACAAGGTGGAATATGTAAAAGCTAACCCGCAAACTTGCGTGACTTGGACTCGTATATCTGGATGAGATAAAATCATGCCAAATGACTGTCTTCGCATATCTAGACTCCTTGAGGTCGACCCAAGAGATATCGCATTCTACCGTTTCGACAAAGGAAACACCGAGTGGGTCCCAAGGAAGGAACTAGTGGAACCACTTAACCCGGTTGCTAATGGAAGCCCGACCATTAGTGCAAGCCCTTGCTAGGGGGGATTCGGCCTACAAGGCCGAACAAGCTGGTTAAGCTAACGAGGTGATTGATGGAATTCTAGACTTTGAAGAATCTTCAATCAAGGAAGAGGATAAGGCGGTTTAAGCTTAAGACCCATTAGAAGAAGTAAATCTCGGAAACGAGGCTTGTCCACAATCGACTTACGTCAACAAATTGCTTGATCGCCAGTTCAAAACTCAGGTTGTGAGGCTGTTGAAGGAATATAAGGATTGTTTCGCTTGAAACTATCATGAAATGCCCGGCCTAGCAAGAAAGGTGGTTGAGCATCGATTACCAATTAAGAAAGGATTTCGACCACACCAACAGGCTCCGAAGAGGTTTGTTCCAGAAGTGATCCTCAAAATCAAGAAGAAAATTGAGCATCTCCTCTCTGCTGGTTTTATAAGGACGGCAATGTATGTCGAATGGTTGTCAATATCGTGCCGATCAGAAAGAAGAATGGTAAGCTTAGAGTATGCATTGACTTTCGCGATCTTAATGCATTTGCTTCGAAGGATGAGTATCGGATACCTATGGCTGATGTGTTGATCGATTCGGCCTCCAATAATGAGATTATGTCACTTATGGATGGATATTCTAGGTACAATCGGATCTTCATAGCAGCAAAAGACGTTCACAAGATAGCTTTCAGGTGTCTTAGGGCTATCAGTATGTTTGAGTGGATTGTCATGCCTTTCGATCCGAAGAATGCTGGTGCTACTTATCAGTGGGTAATGAACTTCATTTTTCATGGCATGATTGGAAAGTTCATGGAGGTCTACATTGACGACGTCATCCTTAAGACAGACTAGGTAAGTCATCTAGACCAACTAGAGCAAGCTTTTATGAGAATGCGTAAGTTTAAATTAAAAATGAATCATTTGAAATGTGCTTTTGGGATAAGAGCTGGTAATTTATTAGGCTTTCTGGTCCATTAGAGAGATATAGAAATATACAAGAACAAAGCTGAGGCTATTTTAGAATTGTCGTCTCCCATTTATAAGAAGTAGCTGAAGATCTTAATCGGAAAATTGAATTTCCCGCGATGTTTTATAGCTAACCCGTCGGGAAAAATCGAAGTTTTTTCTCCATTACGCAAGTTGAAGAATGAATAAGAGTTCATGTGGGAGGAGAAGCATTAGGTGGCTTTCGACAAGTTAAAAGAATATCCGGTCAAACCGCTAGTATTGATACCGCCAAAGGCGGGAAGGCTATTGAGGTTGTACTTATCCGCAGGTGACACAACAATCGGGAGTATGCTGGTCTAGGAAAATGATGAAGGCAAAGAACATGCCGTATATTACCCGAGTAAGATGCTTAATGACGCCGAGACGAGATACACACCCATCGAAAAGTCGTGCTTATCATTGTACTTTGCCTGTATAAAATTACGACATTACATCTTGCCGACCACAATGCATGTAATTTACAAAACAAATGTAATTAAGTACGTGTTATCCAGGCCAATCATAAGAGGCCGGATCGCGAAATGAGCATTTACTCCGATAGAGATCAATTTAATTTACGTCCGCTTAAAGCAATAAAAGGGCAAGCAATATCTGACTTCATCATTGAATATACGTCGGGCTTGAAAATAGAAGATGACGAAAGTTATCTTCGTATTGCACTGTGGGTGCTATATTTCGACGGATCGGTGGCGTCTGGATCGTCAGGTGTTGGGATTATGATCATATCACCCTATCGACAAAAGACTAAGCTTATGTTCGGGCTTAATTTTGAGTGTTCAAATAATCAAGCTGAATACGAAGCTTTGATCGTAGGGCTAAATGTTCTAATTAACATGAAGGTCGAGTCAATAAAAGTAAAGGGCGATTCTCAATTAATGATTAGACAATTGAATGGAAAATATCAATGTCTTAACGAGAATATCGTGAGACATCACCATTTGGCAAAGGAGCTACTTTCGAATTTTGCTGAGTATGAACCGATCCACTTTAAAATAAGTGAAAATTCGAAAGCCAATGAATTAGTTTAAGTAGCATCCGGATATCGGATATCGAAAGAACTAGCGGATCATATTATCACTCAGACAAGAACTTTACCTTCGATAGAAAGACGGGTTATGATGGTCGAAAGTGAAAAGATCGAGAGTTAGGGCCAAGACCTTAGCCGACAAAATTGGAGAACCCCTTTAGTAAGCAATTTAAAAAGCCTAGGCTTGTGTAGTAAAAACTTCAAAAGAAAAGCCTTGAGGTATCTTCTAATTGATGATGAACTATATCGCAAAACCGTTGATGGACTACTTCTAAAGTGTCTAGGTCAAGAAGAAGCAATGCTAGCCATGACAGAGGTTCATGAAGGAATTTGCGAGGTGCATCAAGCTAGTTAGAGGACAAGATAGTTGCTAAGATGACATGGATATTTTTGGCTAATAGTCACTAAAGATTGCATCTATTATGCTAAGGGATGCCAGTCATGTCAGAAGCATGGATCGATTCATCATGCATCCGCCGCATTAATGAACTCGATCGTCAAGCCGTAGCCTTTTCAAGGATGGGCAATGGATATAATAGGGAAAATTTATCCTCCTTCATCGAAAAAACACAATTTCATTTTGGTAGCTACTGATTATTACACAAAGTGGGTTGAAGCAGTCTCATACAAGAATGTGACGCACAAAACGGTTAGGGAGTTCATCGAAGAATGGATTATTCATTGGTTTGGAATTCTAGAGACGATAACCGCCGACCAAGGGATAGTCTTGACAAGGCGAGAGATATTGGACTTCATCAAGTCAAGAGGAATCAAAATGATCCATTTAACACCCTATTATGCTCAAGCTAATGGTCAGGTGGAAGCTTCCAATAAAATAATCATTGGACTAATAAAAAAGCACTTAGAAGACAACCCAATGGAGTGGGACTCGCTATTTTCGACAGTGTTATGGGCTTATCGAACGTCTAAGAGATCAAGCATTGGAATTAGCCCTTACATGTTGACATATGGACAAGAAGTCGCACGCGCCCTTGAAATTACTATACGATCGTTAAGAGTAAAACTTCAAGGCAGCATGGCAAAAGAACAATACGATGAGATGATGTATACCAATATCGATGAGCTGGGAGAAAATCAAGCCACGGCCTTGGAAAAGCTAATAGTTCAGAAACGAAGAGTGGCCAAAGCATACAACAAGCATGTAAGGGTTAAGTGTTTCGAGGTGGGAGATTTGGTCCGGAAAACCATTATGCCTACAGGTCTTGACAACGAAAAGTTCGGCAAATGGTCATCGAAATGGGAAGGACCGTATTCGATAGTCAATGTTCTCCTAGGGAACGCATATCGGTTGATGGAGATTGATAGAAAAGAATTACAATGATCGATCAATGGGAAATATTTAAAGAAGTTCTATCCATCTATGTGGAAAAGCAGAGAGGAACCGGGGGGCACAGAATGAGAAAAGTAAATTCATTCCCAAACACCTTTCATACATTTCTCTCTCTCTCCCTCATTCCATTATCTCTCTCTCTCTCTCTCTCTCTCTCTCTCTCCCGCTTCTCCGAGTGCGCCTTCACTTTAGTTTGAGATGCTCCTTGAAGTAAACGATGAAATGACGTAGCCGATCCTCAAGCAAGATATTTTCCTCCCGAGCATAGTACTTGGCATGGGCCAGTTCATCCATCGAAGCTTCCAGGGCATCCCTTTCACGCTCTAGCTCTTGAAGACGTGTGATCCGGGCCCGCACGAAATCATTGGCGGTGTCCACCATGGTCTTTAAGGCTTCGACGGTGACTTCAGCAAAGGTCAAAGATCGAGCCTCACAAGCCTCACCTAGTTGATACTCCAAGCGCTCGGAATCCGTCGGGGACCCCCGCAAACGCCGCTAACCGACCTTCGGGCGGTCAAAGACGAGGTTTAGAGTTGAAGAACACCGGAATGGGATGAGAGAAGGGCTTTCTAAGCGTTGCAAAGCTCCATGTACTCTACTTCTCCATTCTCAACCTCCTCTATCTTGCACCACAGTTCGTGTTCGGCGAAGTCATGCTTGGAAATTACAGTCCCGTTCTATCGAAATTGTTCGAGCCCATAGTCAAAGGTAACCATGAACTCGTTGTAGGCTGCCCGGAATAGGTGGTCGCAGGGGAGATTCGGCGGTGTTGCCCATTTTAGAAAGGAATTCAGTTTTTCAAGAGCCTTGAGATGCACCGTCAGTAAGGCATAAGTATGACCCGGGAGAGAAATAATTTCTTTCTAGAGGGTGGCGAACTTGCGAGTGAAAGGTGAAGGAGAAGAGGTAGAAAGGAAACTCGCTCTCTTGTTCCAAGTTTGAGAAATCCGAATGAGGAACCACTTCGGATGAGCTGTGCTATTTATAGGCAAAAATCTAGGCGACGTCTCGTCTCACGATACACAGAATCCGTCCACGATCTTCTGATTACTAGGGTAGTTATGATCATGGTTGAGTGCCAAGTTACGAGGCAATCAAGTGCATTGTGGAAAAGTGGAGGGTGCAGTTAATCCTAGTAACGTGGATAGCGGTTCCTAGTTATCCGCAATTTTTATCGGAGAGCCATGGCTATCGGACTTAGGATAAGCTCTGAAACGACGTTTAGCATTTAAATGCCACGAGAAAAAAGGTGATCTTTTGAAATCATGCCCCGCTGAGCCGTTCAAGATTCAATGTTAGAACCGGGAGATTTAGATTGGGGACAGATCAAAATAAGGGCAACAAAATTAAAGAAAAATCATGCCGACATAAGACAAGTAACAATGGATCATAATACATGCTGCTTGATGCTTAACACAAAATTGCGAATCTGCATTTCACTATTACAATTGGCGTCAATAATTGATTCCTTATGGTATTTAGCCCTTAATAGCTCAAGGTGTAGAGATTCGCAGATAGCCTCATACCGCTTGATTGTCTTTAATTGAACGGATAAAGCTTGCAAGGAGGTATGTTCGTCATTCTCTAAGGTGCTAAGTATGCCGTGTTGTCAGAATAACTCCTTGTCGGCAAGGAGAGTAGCCTCTGCCGGTTTGTCGATGGCCTCCAAATCCTGTTGTCTCGTCTTATATGATTTCAAGATCGAGCTAAATGTAAGGAAAAATTCATTGACGGCAAACTCCGGAGTACGACATTGGATTGGGTAAGGCAAATGAGCCGGGAAGGGAAGGAGATCTCTGACTTCATTTTCAATGGCCACATTGCGATATATATTGGCATATCCTCCCTCCATAAGATCATGGAGTCGTAGCCACTTGGCATGGATGAATTGGTAGTTGTCACGAAACATATTCGGCGAACTAGTTGAGACACCTATCATGTTCATAGGAACAACCCACATGTTGCTGGGAACTCCTTCAGTACAACCATCAGAAGCCGGCGAATCATCTATGGTATAATGAAGATCGGTTTAGCACAAGTACTTAATAAGAAGACTAAGGAAAGGCTTACCTTCATCAATTGGTTGATTAAGTGCAATGTTTAGCATGAATAAAGGAGCAGGCTTCCTTAGAGGATGTAGTAAGCCCAATGGGGTTCGATAGACCTTGGAAAAGGTATTGCTCATGCCATCAAGGAACAAAGAAAAGCTGTAGGTTTGCCACCATCTCTTGAAGAATAAAAAGCTACAAGGGTGGCTAGAGAAATTGATAAATACGAAGCGCTCAAAAGTAGCCTATGCAATTTCAATATGGCAAACCATGTCAGCAATAGCGCTTCGGCTACCGGAAATAGGGAAATTCATAGAATACACCACCGGCATTGGGACACCCCGAGTAAGTCCAAATTGGTGAGCACAATAATGAGGATTATAGGTCTCGAGCCCCGATGAGAATTTGCCACCGCCAAACAAGTTCAGAGCCAAGTATGTTGAAACTAAAACACTCATCTAGAATAGGTGAGCGTTGAAACTGCTGATTAAAGAACTGTAAATGCCATCTTCGACAAGTAGCTTAAAGAAGTCAAAGCTAGTAAGAAACAACAAGACGACGAGAAGATTATCGAAGGGTGTAGAGCCATCGGACGCATATCGAAGTGTTCGATTAAAAGCCATGAGTACACAGTTCTCTTTGATGGCTTTCGAAGAAGATGTTTTGTCATGAAACATTTGGGAAAAGTAGACCCATAACTACCGGTGCTGAGAATCCACAAGGGACCGAAAAAACGAGAAGGATGTTCACCCACTAATGAAAGCTGTGTATCCAGCAGACCATGGTACAATGTGGACAAGAACATCCGGCCTAGTCCGATATCGATACCCCGTGCAAGTGTACATGCTATGTTGAGAAACTCCGAAGATACTTGACACATAGGGAGGCAAAAGACATACTTGCAAAGCCAACATAGTAGAAAAGCAATATGTTCTTTTGACAAGATGGGTCTCGAAGTCTTGGCATGACAATCCATGAATTCGTCATAAAGAAGATTGAGGCAACAAGCCATATCAAGCAGAGGTTGGTCACTTGGGAGTTGGATATCACACTCGACGAATGGAGAGAGATCGGTCAGAGACCAAATATTAAGCAAAGTAGGGATCACTAGACCGGTGGGGAAAAAGAAACAGTTCGACGAGGGTGACTAGAAACAACATAAGCTGCCAACAAGACCATATTCTAAGGGATCAATGGACATATCGCAGAATAATAGCAAGATGTCAATCCTAGCCTGTGCCTAGACGGTAGCTAGCTCTCCTTCCGATCGTTTATACCAATTATAAAATCGGTTATTGAAGGACGGGTATGAAGAGAATCTATGATTATTCGACAACCAGGCGGAGGCATAGATAATGGATTGTTCGATGGGTAAGGCTTCCTTAAAATAACGAGGAAAACAATTCGTTAGCATCGAAGGAGGTGGCAAGCATGTGAGATATAGACCCAAGCTAATATGGCCATTTCCTGACCGATGGTCCATGAAGGATAGAACCACCTTTCCCTCGTCCTCATAGTGAGAAAAACCTCTAAGATGAGACAGATATGTGGTCGCGTGAGCACCTAAGCTACTAGGGTAAAAGTTTGCCATGGTTAATTGGTATGCAATAACATTCAAAGACGCAATTATATAGAAAATACCAAAGAACCAACCTGAGTAAGTGGTTAGTCGGGTGAACATTGGGGAGTCATGTTGTTCAAAGACGCAGCAAATTTTGACACGAAGACGCGAGGAGAGAAAAAAGACATGATCTCATTAACGGTGCTTCGGATACAAGATTCTTTGGGCCGCCTTGAGCAAGCTACAAAGAATAGACTCAAACTTCCTATTGAGATCAAGACTAATACTCCTAACTTGACGTCGTTACGCTTCCACTCTTGCCATCCGAGCTTAGTCGGCCTGCTTCTTTTCCTCCAAGGAAGCAGTAGACATCTTGAGTTGTTCCTCGGCGGCAGGCTGGCGAGAGGATATGAAAGACCGCCGATGTTGGATCTCTTCTATCTCTTTCTCTATTGCCGGTCTTTGCCGCTCAAGGTCAAGTTCTCATTCGTTCGGATTGGCAATCTCAATGGTAATGGATTGCAAAGATTATCGCTCCCGATTCACAAGCTACTCCACTTTCTTAGTCTCGATCTTGGGTGTGAAGGATTGGCCAACAGATTTGGCAAGAGCAACCACTTGATTTTGATTTCGACGGAAATGCTCGAAGCCTATGGAGAAGTGCTCCAAGAAAATTCTGAATTTTTGGACTAGGCTTGCGGGAAGTTTTGTGTTAGCTTCTCCATTGACCGGTTCTTCCATCCCAGCCCCGATTTCCTGAAGAGCTTCTGGATCATTGACGAAAGAAGAAAATCCAAAGTAGGTTAGATACAAATAGCAGAACAATATGATTTTCAACCTACTAAAAGCCTCTGCGAATGGATGAATGTCGATTTGAGGCACAGCTGGGAGGTCAGTAGAAGAGCAGGATAAGCTAGCAAAGTAAGCCTAGACATCTCCAACAGGTGCCAAAGAGGTAGAAGCGGGAGGAGGATCTTGAATGACCTAGGTAAGCAACGGGTTGTCGAATGACAGTGTCGAAGCGGCGGTTGGAGTTGAAGAAGAGGACTCTCCATGAGGTACCCCGGCTATCAATGGAATATCAAACGATGTAACTCGAGGCAAAGCGGGAGCAATAAAAGGCTCATCACTGGTCTTCGAAAGCAATGGCGTCAACATTGTAGCCGTAGCAGTGGGAACAGATGGCCGATCAACAACAAAGACATCGTCTAAGTCTTTGACAGGTTGGCCTACGCCTTCATGCTCGACAACCTCATCGGGACCACTCGGAGACTCTACCGAAGGCTTGAGCTTTTTTGTCGAAGGAGAGTCCTTTCTTTTCCACTTAAGCGAGGAAAGCGTCTCTGCATCATATTCATCATTCGAGTCATTATCTAGCAAGGAAGTGCAAGTAAGTCTATCTGAATTGTCGATAGTTTCGAAATACGAAAGGATAGATGAATTTACCGCCAATAAAGGTAGTCGAAATTTTGGGACTGCCAATTTGAAGGGCCTTTGCTGAGCCCTTCCTTCATGTCTTCTTCGGCGGGGGGACAAAAGGCTTTATCTTTCCACCTTTGAGAAGTGATGAGTAGCTTCCTCGAAAGGGCTGTCGAAGGAAAAGGACGACCACCAGGCTTTGAATTCGGAAGTTACCTTAGGATTTGGCAAGATAACAACGGGAATATCATCAGAGAACCGCCGGTACATCTAGGCAGTAATTTGTGCGCAATGTGCAAAGGGTTCATTATCCTTGATGTTATATATCTTCTTGTTCATTAAAGGGAAATCCATCGGATAAGGGAAGAGCATAGGCACGGCTTGTTGAAGACCGAACCGATTGGCACAGGATCGAGGGAAATATGGTTCAAACCCAGGAAAAAATATGCCTTTTAGGCAAATGCGAATCGGAAGGTCTCTAGGAAAGAGGATGGAGGTCCAAAAATCGCGATGGGTAAATCGCTTCATCGTTTTGGAGTTAAATAGGGAGCTGAACTCACAAGAATGGTAAGAAAAGAAGTGTACCCGGTTTGTCTCTTGGGATACCACCTTTTGAAGATAAAAACGCAGAAATAAGATATTCACGGGAGCCTTCAATGGAGTAGCATGAAGCGGTCGCGTGCCTAGAACGGAAGGCGCCCCAATCGCCTTATAATTAGGGATACTCTCAAACATAAAAGGAAGGTAGAGTGCTTCCCAAGCCTGGAGAATCCAAAACGGACTTGCCAGCACACCGTCTTCCTCCGATAACGCCATTAAAGAGGCAACGTGGGCGATTGCTCTGTACAAGGATGCAAGAACTAGAAGACCAAGAGCAATCTTCTTTCCCTTAGCCGGACCGGAAGCAAGTGCAAGGTAATCCTTGGTTACCTTAACAGTTGACCTAAAAAATAAATACCTCGACAACCAAAAAAGAAGGAAAGTCGTCTACTCGACCGGAGTGACAGCACCAGAAGTTTTACAATAAGTCTCAAGAAACTTCCCGTAAGCGAGAAAGTTGTGAAGAATGGAGAGGTTTGTCATCTTTTCAAGGTCGCTAATAGGAGTCCCATAAGGAGAAAGGCCAGCAATAGTGAAGATATCCAAAAGGGTAATGGACATAGGGCCTAATGGGAAAAAGAAGCGGTTGGTCGAAGAGGACTAAAAACTTATGATAGGGCCCGGTAAACCCCTATTCAAGTCATGGGATAACAGGCTAACTTCAAGCACCGTCTATATGTTCGCGATAGTCCAAGAGGAGGCGATCGGCGCATTATCTCGAAGTCGACAGAACCGGGCATAGAATTTGTCATCATACAAGAGAAAGCTTCTGAACCGCTTGGGCAGAGATGACCAAATATCTTTCAAAGGGGTGGCCTGAATAGGAAGCTTTTCGCCTTTCCGCATCGGGAAACAGGATTAAAGAAGTCTTGGAACGCGATGATGGTCGTAAAGGCTGGGCCCAAGAATGAATCCATCGTACTCTTGTTGAGTGTTCAGCAATATGAGGAAACAGTGGTCAGCATCCCTGCTATTAGGTAGCTTGTTGAAGCGATCAATGAACTAGCGTAGAGTGAACTTGGAAATCTCGATCGCCATAGAAGGAAAACTCGGGAAATCGGGAATGGTTTAGGGTTTAAGAAAAGTCTCGGAAGGAAGAAGACAACGACAGAAACCTTTATCCGGAAATTAAAAAGGGGGCCAAAAAGAGTCGAAGTGTCATATGAAGATATGGTTGCACTTCGAGAAGGGAAATTGAGGAGAAAAGGTGCAAATCACAGCTGGTAGCTGTCAAATCAAAGAAGATCTTTTAAAAGAGAGAAATATTCGATTTATATCTTTTAAAGGGGGCATTTGTTAACACCCAAAGTTACTCCAAGAGCTACGTGACAGGCACGAGCGGGAGTTTTGATTGCTTGTGGGCGGGAGTACCGAAAACGGACTCGGGAGAACCTCGAAGATGCCACGTGTCAAAGAAAGTTTTGGTGGCATCTTCCTTGAGGGACAAAAGGAGAAGCGCGTGAAAGGAGCCACGATCGGGGCGGTTAATGAAAGATTGGCGATAATCCCCACGAGGTGAAAAGAAAGGGCACGAGAATCAAGAAACCGTCAAAAGGCTATCCACACGACTTATCGGAAAAGGATAAAACGTGGAGCCAAAGGAAATAACCGCTTGACGGTTACCAGAGCTAGTCTATAAATGCCCCGCGACCACAACACGACAAACACACACACAAACAAACACAAACACTTATCTTTACAATTAAACTCTTAGCCTTTAGCTTAAATATAGCTTTTAGATTCCCATCATCAATTCAATTTCAGTGAGTTTCATATCCAGAGTTAGGTGTCGTTGATTAAATTCCGGCGTTTGCTCATTAGGTTCGGTACCGTCGATTCAATTCCGTTGTTGTACCCTTTGCTCATCTCGTCCAATACCGTCAATTAAATTTCGGTATTGTGTCATACATTCCTCCGTCCAGTGTCGTCGATTAGATTCTAACATTGTGTCCTACAATCTAGTTCGGTCTCATTGATTAAATTCCGGAGTCGTATCCTAAGTCCTAGTACGTCGAAGTTCGTCTCACTGTTGAATGTGTGGGCTGTCGAATCGTCAAGAGTCCGTATTATGCCTCTGGTGTCAATATAATTATTCTTTGCATTTGACGCTCTCTGTTCAAAACTAACCCAAAACTCCTAATTGAAAAATGAACAGATTAAGTTCGATAAAAAATTCTCGCGTCAGCAATCCTCTTGGGCTTTAACCCTTTTTGGGCCAAGATTCATCCGCTTGGGCCTCATTAAGGGATTTCGACACGCAACAATATTCTAGAAATATCTCCATAAAACCGAATCAGGAGATTTGCTAACACGAGCTTTATAATCACATTTCTCGCAATAATAGATCTAAACGTTGAGATCCCTTTCCTCCTCGCGCACATTGTAGTAAAACTCACCGGCTTCGATATCATCTCTAGCATGTGGTGCCAAGAGGAGAGGATCCCGATCGTTGTGTATTTATAGTCAGCATAGGGAACAATTTGTAACTTCTTCCATTTCTCTCTCATATTTGACAGGGCATTTGCAACAATGGTACTTGCGCTTAAGCCCATGAGTCTCTAGGGGAGTCGCCGCTGTCACTTAGATGTGCATGATGACAATTCTATTTTCTTATTTTTTTATTTTTCTATTCTAGGAAACATATTTGAAACAGAAATCCGTTAGGTAAAGTAATTTCGTTTTTCTATTTTTTGGGATAAATTTTTGGCCTAGAAATATATTTGGAACATAAATGAAAAGCAACAATTTTTTACTTTTATATTTTTGGAACAGAAATAGAAATAAGAATTTTTCTCATTACTCACTCCTTCTCTCTCGCGTGCGGTCTCACTTTCTCTCGCGTCCTTGTCATCGGTCGCCCATTGTCGGTCGCTAGTTAGCATCCATCAACCATCGGTCACCGAACTTTGGTCCCCAACCGCTATTTGCCATTCGCTAGGAACTGTTCGTCATTTGCCTATCATCGATCTCCAATCCCAGGCCACCGCTTGTCCCCCGCTGGCGGTTCGTCGATAGCCGGTCTCTGGTCCCTAGTGGCCATTCCCTCACCGCCGGCCGTCGATCTCCAATCCTTGGCCAGCCCTTCGCCAATTGCCAATCTCCAGATTCTGAGAAGAGAATGGTTTTCATTTGCGCCCTTAACCTTTGAAATGAGTGATCAGGCATGTATTTTAAGTGCACACGGACCACGACTCGATCACCAAAGGGGGGCTTTGCCCCTATCTTCCGTATTCATAATTCTTGAGAGGATTCAAGAATATTGTTATTTGCGTAATTTTGTATTCATAATTCTCGGTTCAAACTTATCAATGTTGTCGTTTGCATTCTTCAATATGTAGCATTTGCAACAAAAAATGTCAAAAAGTAGGATAAGCTAGGTTTTCTTCCTTTCAACAGCTCAGAGCATGTTTTCTCCAACAATGGGGGAAAAGTACACTAGAAGTGTCATAACTTTTGTACGGCGTTCACTTAAGTGCCATAACTTTCAAAACGTTCACTTAAGTGCCACAACTTTTAAAAACCATTCACTTAAGTGCCATGTTGACTTGGAAGCCGGAAAAGCTGATGTGGCAACTGGAAAAGTTACTGTAGACGCCGGAAAAGTTAGCGTAGCACGCCGGAAAAGTTATTGTAGACACCGAAAAGATGACGTGGCACGCCGAAAAGCCGACGTGGCATGCCGGAAAAGTTCTTGTAGCACTCAAGTGAACGATTTTGCTCCGACGTAGTACTCAAGTGAACGATTTTTAAAAGTTATGGCATTTAAGTGAATATTTTGAAAGTTATGGCACTCAAGTGAACGCCGTACACAAGTTATGGCACTTCTAGTGTACTTTCCCCCCCCCAACCAATGGTCATAGAACTACTCTGCTGATAATGTAACAAGATGTTGCAACTACTTCAACCCCAAAATAAGTTGGGGCATCACTTTCGATCATCATTGTTCTTGCCATTTTATATGGGTTTCTATTCTTCCTTTCGACTACACCGTTTTGTTGTGGAGTGTTTGGAGATGAGAAGGTGTCTTTGATTCCACTTTCTTCACATTAATCAACAAAGCTCTTGCTCTCAAATTCACCGCTATGATCAATCGTGATTGTTGACATCTAAATTTTGGCTAATTCATTTAGGTAAATTTGCATAAAAATTAGGGACTAACTTTAGTCCCTATCCAAAAATAATTAAATCATTTTTCCTATTATCTGCATTTTAGTATAGTTTTAAACATTCATACATTCGCATTTGATTGGACTGGCAGTGGAAGCAAACCGAAATTACAAGCAAATTCAGATTATTTTCGCTCTCTCTTTCTCTTTATTAATTTCAAATTCGCTGCAAAACAAGGTCACGTTTTGTGTCGTACACTCGAAAATCATGGAGATTTCTCCGGTCCCGATCAGTAGATGCTCCTAAGAGAATCAGCAAATCTACCATGGATAGTTCAATTACGTTGATTCAGATGGGGATGGACGCATTATGGGGAGCGATGTCATTGAGTTCTTCGAAATTGCCTCGACCAGACCTCAAGATGTGGGCAATTGCAGATTCGAAGTGTCAACATTTCCTTGGTTTTGGGGAGTTCATTACTACAATGCAGTTAGTGTTTCAAGCACAAGACGGACAAGGCGTGATCATAACATTGTAGAAAGAGGAAAAGGAAATGCAGCGGGTTGGGTTCTTGGAAACAAAGCATTTGAGAGTAAGTACAAGTCATGGTCCCCGACACTGCAACAATCAAGAGAAGCTGGAAGATTAGTATGACTTTCGACATTATCGAATCAAAGTGAAAGAACTTATTTTCAGAAAGTTTCGATGATAGCGAGAAAGATTTCGGCCTAGCCCGTTGAACAGTTTTGTGGCCTAAGTTGTACTCGTTACACATGTAACTTTGTCTTCAATTTGAAAAGATTATGAGTAATGGGGCTGGATTATATGGAGAATTGGTGTCGTAGTCTTTATAATAGGCAAGATCTTCCCCGAAAGTTGAGAAAGACTAGCAATCTACATGAATAATATTACTCGATCGGACTGGCAAAAAATAAAGGAACTGTGTAAGGCTCAAGAAAAATCACGTGAAGGACCTTCGTGCAGAATAAAGGAGAAGTATGGATGAGATCTCACATATTCGCAATAAGAAGGAAAATCTGCTCTTTTTCCGTGAAGATCCTGGGCTACTTCGCCTATAAAAGGGAACTGGCCACAATTTTGAGAGGGGGGGAGAATATCTACAGAAGCTTTTTTAGAGATGGCCTTGTCTTTTTCTTCCACCGACGACGCGCGCTTGAAGCTGCTCCCGTCCTTGCTCGTGCCACCATTCCTGCTCCTGTTGGTGGTCCCCGTTGAGGTGGTGCTATGCCAGTTGACGGCTAATCCCAAGACCAGCCAGGTCCACTTGAGTTGCTATCACCATCATTGTGCCAGCTGCTTTTGATCCACCCGAAGAGCTGCTATCCAATGCCGTCACGCCTCACGCGATGCCTGACCAGTCCCTTCCGAGCCAAGGCGACACCCTTCAGCTTTCCTCACTGATTGTGCTGTTTCCTCACATTGCATCTTTATGCGCAGGTTTTCTTTGTGATTCCATAGCAAAGTTGGAGACCAAAGAGATATTATGAGCTGATCTTCACAAGAGGCCAAAAGAAGAAATACTTTATTTATTGTTTCCTGCGGCCATGATAACTACTGCATCAAGGAGCCCCACGAGCCTCCACCCGCAAGTCCCCCAGCCATTCGGTTCAAGAATTGCAAGCTTGGAGCAAGTTCGTGCAAGCTCAAACGACCAATGGAAATTTTGCAATCTAGGTATTTTCCTAATTTGAATCTTGAAATATTTGATTGCATAATTTGATTGATTGAAATTGCATATTCTGAAAATTGCCTTGCAAGATTAGAATATTCGCTTAACTTCATTAGAAGATTGCACGTTAATTTTGTAAATCAAACATTCTGAACATATCTTGCAATATATTTTGTGTTTAAATTGGAAAGATTGCATCATAATGTGAATATTTTGGAATCTTGGTGATAATCTTGTGATAATTTGAAATTTTTTTTTCTGAATCAAGATGTTAAAAAAAAAAAACTCAAGATGTGATCGATTAGGAAAATTTCCTAATCCACTACCCATACATGCAAATAAGTATATCTATCGGGCTTAGATGGAATTATTTCCATAGCGGATATTTCGAATTTTTAGAGTCGATCTATCGGGCATTAGATCGAAACTTAATTAAAAAAAATAGCGTAATTATTCTTTAATTAAAAGCTTTGCAACTTTAATTAATTTCACATCATAAAACCAAAAATAAAAAAAGATTGCTTATGGTTCATCTTTTAATTTATCCCACAAATCAAAGAAAATTCAAAACAAGACGTAGCAAGATATGGTTTCTTAAAAATCACGTCTTATTAATTTTTTTAGAAAGATAGGATTTTTTAGAAATCCTATTTAATGGAGCACATTCAATAAACAAAATTCTTTTGAATCCATTTTGAACTTCAAATCGGAATTCATAAAAGTTGCAAAACCGAACATTTTTCATGAAATTGGTGACAAAATGACATTACTTGAAAAATTAATGTAACCAAGTCCTCGAACTCTTAAATCTCTGATTTATAGAAATAAAATAATTTTCTCCCGCTATTTTATTTATGATTCTAATCAGCCTACAAAAAAAAAATGATTAGTGGCGGCTCCGAAAATTTAAATCTTTTGCCTAATGAGAACTGAAATCTTACGTCGCCAATTGATAGAGTTTGGGAGAGCATGAGCTAGATTAGTTGATTCAATTGAATTAATCTGGTAATCTATTAACCTGGAATTCTTAATTTTAGGTTGCAACAGTGATACTTGCAATGCTGTATCCTTTCTCATTGTGTGTCTTTTGTGCAATCTTCACGAAGGATTTGTACGCTTGGTCTTTGTGAGCTAGAAAAATTACCTAGGTGGAGAGGGAGTAATCATCCACAACAACTAGACAGTACTTGCTTCCTCCAAGACTAATTCTCCTGGTAGATTCATAAAGATCCATGTGGAGAAGCGGCAAGAGTTTGTTAGTACCAACAGTGTTTACTTGCTTACCCCACGAGCATGCATTGCATATCTCATTCTTTTCATACCGCTTCCTCGGAAGACCAGGTATCAGGTCCTTCATTGCTAGCTTAGAAATCTGCTTCAGGCTAATATGACCTAGTTTCCTGTGCAGAAGCCCTTGCTTTTCTTTGACATATATTAAGCAACAAGCAATATCGCAGTTGATTAGTAGGTAGATATTATCATACCTCTTACTAGAAAATACTGGTGATGGATCCTTGCCCGTACTCCTGTATTCACCATCTTTAAAGTTGATCTCGTATTGTTTGCCACAAAATTAACCGGAAAAGAACACTAGAAGTGTCATAACTTTTGTACGGCATTCACTTAAGTGCTATAACTTTTAAAATCGTTCACTTGAGTGCCATGTTGACGTGGACGCCAGAAAAACTGATGTGGCAGCCAGAAAGCTGATGTGGCACGCGTGGAAAGTTACTGTAGCACACCGGAAAAGTTCTTGTAGCACTCAAGTGAACGATTTTGCTTCGACGTAGCACTCAAGTGAACGATTTTTTAAAGTTATGGCACTTAAGTGAACGTTTTGACAGTTATGATATTCAAGTGAATGTCGTACACAAGTTATGACACTTCTAGTATACTTTTCCCCAAAATTGACTGATACTTATCGGATTGTGCCTCAGTCCAATGACTAATACTATATCTTCAATGATTAGCTCTCCAAGGTTAATGTCGCATTCAAAACGTATTAGTTCCACCATCAATTTGAGTTAATGATGTGAATTTATCAGCATCTCTGGTGATGTCTTGCAAGCATCCTTTATCCAGATACCATTTGCTGCTGGTCTTCTTTTCCTACAAAAAAAAAAAAAATGAATTCATTTCTTCTTTGGTACCCAGACAAACTTGGCTTCTTTGTTGATGGTGTGCTTAAACTTCCAATTGATCTTTCTGGCTTAGCTTGCTCTTTTGGACTTTCATATTTGGAATGTCCTTCTCTATTGCAACTGGAACAATAGAAAAACTTTCTGCCAGCAGACGTGGTGATGGTCCTGGCAAAATGACTTTTGTAAACGTGAATGGGTGGTTTCTTTTCATCCTTTATATTTGCTTTTGGAAATGGATCTTCTTTTTGTTCATTTCCATCATATCCCAAACGGTTTTACTGTAATAAGCGACTTGAGTTGAAAGGATGTGTTCAAGTGTTTTTTAACCGATAGAAAATTTTGAATAAATATGAGAAATCTCTTTCTTAAGAGATAGGCCTTCATTACGAGAAAGCTAACGTTCACTTTGGGGGTGAACATTTCCTTCTTCAAACTTTCAAGGGAAAAGTACACTAGAAGTGTCATAACTTGTGTATGGCGTTCACTTGAGTGCCATAACTTTCAAAACGTTCACTTAAGTGCCATAACTTTCAAAAATCATTCACTTGAGTGCTACGTCAGAGCAAAATCGTTCACTTGAGTGTTACGGTAACTTTTCCGGAGTGTCACGTCAGCTTTTCGGCATGCCGCATCATCGTTCCGGCGTCTACAGTAACTTTTCCGACGTGCTACAATAACTTTTCCGACGTCTACAGGAACTTTCCGGCTGCCACGTCAACATGGCACTCAAGTGAACGATTTTTAAAAATTATGGCACTCAAGTGAACATTTTGAAAGTTATAGCACTTAAGTGAAGGCCGTACAAAAGTTATGGCACTTCTAGTGTACTTTTCCCAACTTTCAAGCTCTTTTCACTGAGAAAGTTTCTGATTTGTGAGCTTTGAAACTTCCTTCTCTCAAATCGGATATTTTATTTGAAGATTTTCTATGTTCCTCAAAAACTTCTTTTAAAAATTCTTGCATTTCGTCATAAATAAGTTCAGGAGTTTCTACCTTAATTTCCTCTTCGTCCTTTGAGTTAGCCATGAGACAGAGTAGGCATGATTGGCATCTTCCTTGTTGCTTTCACACTTAGTGTCACTCCTGATTTCGACTTTGAGTGCATACTTCTTTTTCTCGATCTTTTATTCTTCTTCCGGAGAGGACAATCAGGTTTTGTCCAGGTTTTTAACACTCATAGCATACCACTTCCTTTACTATGAAGTTGTCTTTTGTTTTGAAAGGTCTTTTCTCGTTTGAGAATCTTGTTTTATTTCTTCCTTTGAAATTGCTTCCGTTCCTCATCAGACTTTTGAATCTTCTTGTAAAGAGAGTCATATCTTCATCATCATCATCATTATTGGATGTTGAAGGATCACCTGCATAATCACAGTTAGATGTGAAAGCATTTACTTTCTTGCCTGTGGTGTTAGATTTTTCGTTGATGTTTTCAGCTTCGTAAGAGACTAGAGTCCCATCAGTTGCATAGTGATGGCTTGAATCCTTCCACTCCTTTGGTAATGACCTTAGGAGCTTGGTCACCTTCTCAGCATTAGCGAAGGTGTTTCCTTGATTGGCAAGACCATTCATAATTTCCGTAAATCTTGTGAACATTTGCGTGACCATTTCATCTGATTTCAATATGAACATCTTGTAGTTTCCTAGACGAATGTTCGTCTCCGTTTTCCGCACACGATTAGTTCCTTGAAATTACTCCACTGGGGATATTGTCTAACAAATTTGAACCTTCGGCCCCGACGCACCCTTTTTTTCGACTCTCTTTCTTTTCACGCTTTTTTTACTCATTTTCGACTTTTTTTTTTGCCCTTCCTTTTTGCACACCCTTGTTACAATGCATAAATGGACCAACCAAACTTTGGCTTTTACGACACGATGAGCAACTCAACACTTGGACTCTTGGGGGTCCTCATCTTCGATCGACGCTCTGGACCATGTTGCTCGAATGGTGGTGAACTTTGCTCGAATAACGTGGGGATGATTACCAATTGATTTTATAATGAAATCGTAAGCTCAAATGGGCTAAGCAATGGATATGATATAGGACAAAGAAATAAATACCCTTCATTATTTTAAGGCACTCAAATTCCCGTATGAGTTCATATGCAATAAAGATACTCGAAGGTTGATGCAAGTAAGAGCGAGCAAATTTCTATTTCATTTTTCTCACCTCGTGATGTCGACTTACCTCCTTTTGCCTCTATGTGGGGGGTTCCTGACAGGAGTAATTTATAAAATTCTCCACCGTTGTTTGGGTTCAAAGTGGTTAAGCAATGGAAACCTATAGTGTTCACGATAAAGGAATAAATGCCTCTCATTACTTTGGTCAGAGTACCTTTTGCGACTAGTGGACATGAAATTTTTCCACACTCATCTCACAGCCTATAAATAGGGAATTGCGTATAGGATAGGACTTGTCTTTCATCATCCAGACACTTTCTCATTTAACATATTTAAGTAATTCCATACCACTCATTAAATTGTCCATTTTGACAAATTTCGAATGGAATTGCAAAATTTCTTTCAAAGACATGAGCATTTTGAACTTATCATCCTTAGGCACGAGAACTTCAGAATGAACAATTCATCATACTCAAAAAATTTATGGAAGCCTGAAACACATAACTTGAGCATTCATTCGAAGAACCGTCCCAGCAGGAAGTGTTAGATCTCGAGAATATCAAGCACAAAGGGTCATGATTTAAAGGGAGCGAACACATGCATTGACCGATCAGAACTTCAATTTGACAAATGCTCTACTTTTGCTTTTGGCCCTGCACCAGAGAACGTGCATGAACAAGGTACCATGGTTGGTACTGTCTCAATTGGATTGGTCAGCCCTCTGTCACCATTAGAATCTGACGTGCACCTTAGTTTGTCATCAGAACAAAGTGTCATTTTGATATTGACTAAGTTCAGGAACGAGATACACATTTTTCTCGAAAATTGGGTGATGTTCTTTGGACTTGCCCCCAGCTTTCTCAACGGTGTCCAGGGCAGAAGATTCCGTCAGGCATGGAGATAAGAAGTGTCAAGCACTCCTTTTGGCTCTTCGGAGATGTCATCACAACTAGCCAGGAGTTGATCCTTGGCCCCCTCATTAATTTTGCTTTCCTCCGAAGGTATGTTTCCAAATTTGTTGATCATCATACGGATCAATGGTTGAAACTTCATGTGTCACTTTCAGATGCTTCTTTGCCGTAACAAGCCAAAGAATTTTGTTCTGAGACATAAAGCAAAGAAATCAGAAAGACATTTGATGCATGTTTGGAAAATTCTTTTTTGTTTTGAAAAGGTTTTGGAGGAAAAATGAAGAAGCCCAGCCTTCAGATTTTTTTTTAACTTACCTTGTATTGTTTTATCTCAAAGGTAGGATTTCATCACAGAGCTAGTTTGAGGTACTTCAACATGCCCTCAAAACAAGGATATTTATTTTTATGAATTTTCATTTTATTAGATGAAGATCAGATGAATCACATTACTTGAGAGGTAAATGAAAGCAATCAAATCCTAAGACTGAAAAATAAGCAAGAATTGAAATCCTAGAAGCAAGAAATGCTGCCACGCGGGCGAGGGTGCAAATAATTAAAGGACACACATGGTAACACTTTTGAAAATGAATTTCTCCTTTTAAAGTGCTTTTGGAGCATAAATTCTTTGGTAACGCAATTTCTGAAACAGAAATCCGTTTGGTTACGCAATATTAAATTTCTACTTTTAAAGCAAATTTATACTTCTAAAGTTGTTTTTGATTCAATTCCAGAAATTAAAAAAAGTTACTTCTCTTTTAGAAGTAAAAATCTCTCAATATCAATATCTCTCTGACTTCAGCCTTTTTACATTTTCAACATCTTTCTCTCCCAACCACGCCTCCGCCGTTGCCGCCCACCACCAACATTCGCTGGCCACCACTGCTCACCACCAACCACCGCCCATCGCTGCTGCCCACCTATGATGTCCCAGGTCATCACTGTATTAAGTACGCCCTTTTGTAATATTTTATTACTTATAATATGGCACATGTGGAAGATAAAATCAAATCATTCATGAGGCCATCATACAAACAATCAACAGACAATGCGCGCCTAAAAGGTATGGCCTTAAGAGGTTTAACTACCTATACCTGTTATAGCAAGATAATTCAATAAATTGGACAAAACACCAGTATATATACACGTGATTCCTAGTCATCAAAAACTATCACTGGGAGGCAAAAGGGTATCCACTCCCTCATCACGGTCCACACTATTACCACCATTACTGACACCCATATCCATACTACGGCTCCATAAAAAAGTAACCTCAGCCGTGTCATTGCAAAAGCCTGTCTGTAAACGCCAACCACCGTCCACTACTCCTGGCAACCATTGCTGCCGTCACTGCCACTGTTATCCTACGGCTAGTCTGAAATGTGGTAAATCGACAAGGTGAGTAATAGTACTCACCAAATGGAACATCTAACTAAATGACTACACAACCTATTTATCACCAAATCAAGCACACTTCAACCGGCAACAACAACCAAAGTGCACAACAAGATGACCACACTATTATTATGCCATTCAACCTATAGATGTATCATGAATCGCACGCGCATGATCATCACACCCAACTCACTACTCAGATGAATCTCTACACCTCTGCAAATGCAATATAAACCGACAGACAGTATAGATCACATGCGACTACTGGCATTATCACCTGTAAACATTGGGTCCATTCGCATCTCACGGTATAGCAGGCACACTCTCCGGCCCATGAGGGTCACTTCCGGTACGCTCTCCAAATAGACTTTGGAGGTTCGCTATCCCTAAGCATCCCAACTCCAGGGCATCTGAGGTTCACTGTCCTCAAGCATTTTTTTCCTCCCTCCTTGGGGCATCTGAGATTCGCATTCCTTAGGCATCCGGGGTTCGACGTCCCCAGGCATCCCGAATTCTACCGCTAGCTCCCACGAGGTATCATTGGTATGCTCTCCGATGGAATATATTATCCATATTCATGCACATTCGTTCATTTGTCTTATCTTTCCAAGCGATAACCTGATAATCTATATGGCCCGTGCATGAATGATCAAACCACAGAACTGCATGACATTTCCTATTCAATATGCGTCTCAATGCCATGAATCATCAATACGACGCGACGGTACTAAGACCAGAACATACGTCAGTCAGGACATGTGACAACCACGTGAACACAAAACCATTGTCCAAGCTTTTCGGCCGCCTACACACAGCCCAAGGCCAAATCGAGCCACGGCACATACATGAAAATGATCCGACGCTATAATCTCACTACCCAGAGCTACGAGACACTAGATCGCCAGTCAATTTCAACATGCAATCCACAGAAACCCACATGCAAGCATTAAAACTCACAGAGGAAACCCATATTCACCTCAATCTCAATTCAAGGCATTTCGACGACATAAAAGATGATCTGCTCATGAATTCCAGTTACTCAAGACCATAGGAAACTACTTCAAGCATCAAAAGCGATATGCGAAGCAGTTTCCCTAGACATGCAAACCGGTCTTCTATTCGGCATACCCAAATACAAATGGCATCGTCACGCCCAATCAAGCGACAAATAGCTAGCCTAGTCAAAAAGTTAGAGGCTCCACTTGCCTCAAGTTCTAAAGCCAAGAAAATCAGGGTCAAATCGCATCGAAATGAGTTGGGTCTTCCTCCTCCTTTTGTGCCACGCGGGTCACCGAGCGAGGGAAAGAGACCGCGGGGTCGACAAAGAGAGGGAGCTGAGGTCGGGGCTGTGTCAATCCAAAGATGAGAGCTTGAAGACTCGAGAGATTGAGGGAGAGTCGGCGATGAGAGAGAGGAGTGGCGTCGGTTGAGCGAGAGGGAGACAACTGCCGAGAGCTTGAGAGGGAGAGGGATTTGGATTGCCTAACATTGAAATTTCCGTGACGTGAATGGCATTACTCAAATCAGGCCGTCCAAATGAAAATAAATGGTCTGATTTAAGCCACGTCATCTGTTGAAAGAGAGGGAAAAAATGTGAGCGGGAAATTTTTTTGGGGTTTGAAAAATTTTGAATTCCAAACGTGAGTCAAATCAAGCTGTCCATTTTTATTTGGACGGCTTGATTTGAGTAATGTTACACATGTCACGGAAATTTCAATATTAGGCGATCCGAATCCGAGAGAGAGATGGGTGGGTTTCTTATGAGCAAAAATGAAAAGGAGAGAGAGAGAGAGAGAGAGAGAGTAGAGCTATTTATTATAGAGGTTATGGCGGATCCTGAACCAATTTTTGCGTAAACCGTTCTATGGGGACCAAAACTAACATTAATAACCAATAGTTCTATCGTTCTAATAACGTCACATCCACCATTTTATTTGGTCCAATAATGGCCGCGCCAATAACTAAAACTAAAAAAATATGTTATCCGTTCACCAACGCCCAAAATTAATTACTCCGCTTGTTAAATTACTTGGACGGGATTCAGGTAGTCACACCACTGCCAATCGACTCCGTCCACTGCCGACCACCGTTCGTCGTCGCCCACCGCAGACCACTCCTGCCGACCGTCGCCGACCACCATTGCACCTCCACCGCGACCGCCGCCGCAGCCGTCATTGCCTGCCACCTCCGCCCGTCGGAGTAAAAAATAAATAATCATTTTTTTTTTATTTTTAACAGTAAAATAATAATTTTTAATAATAAAATTATTTTTCAAAGAAATTAAAAATAAAAATAAAAATGAAGTATAAATTTTTCAGTTGTTGACAATAATATTTTGTAGAAGATTTTCTGTTAATAATGTTTTAGAAGTAGAAATTTTTAACCGCTAGCAAACAAATTTCTCTAATCAAAAATCAACTTATAGAGTAGAAGTAAACAAATCAACTTATGCTTCTGAGTAGAAGTAGAAAAATTAACTTCCGGCTATAAGTTAATTTATGAAGCAGAAGTATTCCCATACGCACCCAAAGATGCCCCCGGACTAACGGACGAGAAGTTGAGCCCTCAATTTACTCAATGAGAAGATCGAAACTTTCTCCATTGGAAGCCATTCCTTTAATTTGGTCCGTTCAATTGGGAAATGAAACAGCGAACATTAACAAATGAAAATGAATACAACTTCCTAAAAATAAACAGGGAAAATAACGACATAAAACATTCTAATAAGAACTAGGAAAGTAAAAGCATCAATTGAAAATAAACTTTTTATTTTAAGTTTCTAAAACGGCCCTTTCTAGTGACATGGCAATTTCATCATTTCAATTTCAAATCGACAAAGGAATTAAAACCATGATTGACCTGGATTGTCGTGGACCGACCAATAATACAGCAAAGTGAGTAACTTGCAAAGTGAGGGTTTAGAAGATTACTTCACCAGGACATGATGGCAATCCCATAGACATGCGTATGAGCCGTGTCGTTCGAATTCTATTCTAGATGGCTTAATAAAGTGGGGTTAAAAGCGGGGATGACTTGTTGCCGCCTTGCGTTCTAAGCCAAGTCCTTTTAATTTTGGCGTGGCCAAGAATGATACCCCAATGCGACACGGCCTCGCGGGCCAAGGTAGACACTCTTGACACCAAGAAAGAAGCTTTTGGGATTGAGTTGGGCAACCTTTACTATGCGGCTTCGCGGTCGAAGTTGTATCCAACTCAATATCATCCTAAGTGACCCTAGTGCAGCCTAGGACCGATGGTAGGTTGTGTGTGCAATAGTTTAGTGATTAAATCTAAATGCATGCACAATGATTAATATACAAACGCTATTTCAAATATTCAAAAATTTAACATTCATTTCCAAACTCCAAACCTGCAAGACAAGAGGTCAACAATCACTCAACCCCTTATAATGCCCAATTTACAAAAACACTTATGTTAGAGACTTACCTCGAGTCCTCTTTGCCAAACAAAAATATTTATTTTCTATGAAAAGAAAAAATTGGCCTAAGTCTACTAAGAATTTCTTAGTCTCTAGCGGAATCGTCAAGCTATCGTGACCTTCCAAGGAAAAATCCAAAAGTCGAGAGAGAAAGGTAAGTGTGAAAACTTGGCTTGAGCTCTCCTAGGCCCTACCCATCACCACTAGGGTGTAATTAGCATGCAAAGTTTGATTCATTTATGAGTCGTCACTAATCTGTTTTTGGCGGATCGATTAGACATCTAAGCAAAGCATGGGAGTTTACTTTTTTTTCTACAAACCCTTAAATAGGATCGTGGAATTGATTACACTATTCTAACACCCTTTTGGTACCTTTACTCTTTTGAGTTTCGAGAAAATATTTATGCAGGTAGCTTGGATTGATTTAACCTAGATCACCAACATGTGAAAAATGATCCCAATAAATGTAGCAACCAATAATCAAAACACTGCAAGAAAACAAGCACAAGGAATCGACCAAGGAATTTTCGGTTTTCTTACTTAAGATAAAAACTATGCTCTATGCAATGCATGTAAACGAGAATTCTAGCTAGTCCGAACAACATGCAAAATGAATGTTTTCTAATGTGGTTTATACATTGATCTCATTGATGTTATGTTTTCTAATGTAGTTTAACATTGATCCCATTGATGTTTTATATGTAACAGGTCAACCATCTCCTAATAATGGGCTTAAGTACACCCCAAGTGCCATAAGTTGTATACGGCGCTCACTTTAGTGCCAAAACTTTCAAATCGATCACTTTAATGCTAAGTTTTTGTAACTTCGATCACTTAAGTGCCAACTTCTTTTAAAAATGATCACTTTAGTGCCAGATCTGACGTGGCTTGCCGAAAATTCGACACGTGGTATTTTTTATTAATATTTGAGATGACGTGGCTTGGTGAATTTGACACTAAAGTGATCGTTTTTAAAAGAAGTTGGCACTTAAGTGATCGAAGTTACAAAAACTTAGCACTAAAGTGATCGTTTTGAAAGTTTTGGCACTGAAGTGATCGAAGTTACAAAAATTTAGCACTAAAGTGATCGATTTGAAAGTTTTGGCACTAAAGTGAGCGCCGTACACAACTTATGGCACTTGGAGTGTACTTAAGCCCCTAATAATGTATTGCTTGCCTGGCCAATTCAAGATAATGTTGTTCTAAAATACGAATCATACCGATTTGTGGCATACGACGGATAAGCTGCACATAGACGTGTTGAAATCATTAGTTTGGATTTTCTTTGTCATGGAATTCGACTACCATGATAAGCTACCATACTGGGTTTCGTAGTGCGCACCAGAAGTAGTTCGTTTGCATACTGGAATGTCCAGTACTATTTAGGAAAAATGATGCAAGTGGTTCACGAATTTTGGTCCAACGTGTAATATCCTTCATGAAGTTTTATTTTATTCGACGTGGTCCCAAAACTTTTGATACATGTACAATGTCATTCCTGAACTTTTAGTTCGTTCAACATGGTCCTTCAATTTTTGGTAAATGGTCGATCCAATCTATGGATTATATGAAAATGTTCAATATAGTATTTCCATTAATTTAAGTTCATAGACAATATTGAATATTTTGATATAGTCTTGGGACTAGGTTGAATAAAAAGTTGATAGATCAAATAGAACAAATTAAAAGTTCAGAACGATATTGATCATGTATTAAAAGTTTAAGAATTGTATTGAACAAATTAAAACTTCAGGAGGACATTACACTTTAGGCCAAAGCTTAGGGATCATTTGTGTAATTTTTCCGACTATTTATTGCTTTCTTACTGTTGTTTACAGTTTACACTCAGCAGTCTTGAGTAACAATATAACATTACTACCGTGTTTAGATGATCCAACGCACTCTGTTTAACGTGGCAAAGATCCAATGCACTCTGTTTAACGTGGCAACTCCATTATGTAGTCAACAACATTACTGCCTAGTTTAGAAAATCTGGCACATATAAATAAACAGCTCTAGACGAAGAGCTCACGAAAACAAGCACGATCGAGAAACTTAGCGGAAAGTGCTTGTGCATGATGCATGCACAAACCATAAATAAATTCTGCAGTGCTTGGCGGTGCTTTTTTCTCCTTTAACGTTCCTAGTTCTATCCGTTTGAGACGAGAATATACAATTGGCTATCGCAATGTGTTCTCAGTTCATCTAATTTGATCTAACGTACAAAAACGAATGTGGGCATAAACGAATTTTGTCCTTAACCCACCCTACCACAGATCTCACCACAAAGCATTACAATGCATCCGCAGTTATTCAATTAACTAAGAAAATGTAATAAAAATTTCAAGTAAGAGCCTATAGTGAGGTCATTTTTCAAAAAAGGCCTGAAGTGAAACTTGTCTCAAAGCATTAAACTTTCGTCCATTGTGACAAAATATGTGCGCTTGGCCACAATCCTCAATGTTTGCAAGGTGAAAGAGGACAACCATGGCTTGGGCGTAGAAGAAGATGAAATTACAAGGGAAAATATAATTCAAAAAAGAAATGTCATTGGACAAACGTACCCCCAGCCATGCGATCAGAGCTTGCCAGCCGACGAAAATTTGACCTGGTGGCAAGCTCAAGCCCTTATTCGAGACTAAATGGCTACTCTAGGCATTTATTGGAGATAATATCATCAAGCCCCTTTTTTGGGAAAATGACCTCACTTTAGGCTCTCATTTAAAATTTTTCTTACAAAATTTGGACATAAAGTTGTAAAATTGAAAATTTAAATAAAACCATTGTAATTTTTATTCCAAAATAATTTGATATGTTGCGTCACAAAAGATAAGGAACAGTTAATTGCATTTTGTTTTTGGCGTAAGTTAATTGCATTTGAAAAGCAGAAAATTTAAGCTAAAAATAACGCAACTATGTTTTAGATCAATTATTGTCTTGAAATTTCTATCTCGGAGATATATTTTTTAATATAAGGTTTTGTTGTATTAAAGGAAAGAAATTCAGATTCTGCTCAATTTATATGAAAAGTGCAATGATCCAATATAGGAAGCACAAGAAAAGATTCAAAAGCTAATAAGGAAGTTCTTATTTCCTAGCAAAATTGTTGAATCTATAATTTGTAGATCTATCAAACAGGTGGGTTTGGATCGGACCATTTATGGTCCGATCCAAATTAATCGATTAACCCGTTTATGACCTATTTATATAAAGTGCAAATTTTTTTACCAATACCAAACCCAAACCATATTGCTAAAACATTTCTAAAAGAAAATTTATTTCTTATAAATTCTTTAAAATTATATATATTACTAAAACATTGGACAGTGTTTATAATTTTTTTTTAATTCTGAATTTTTATTTTTATTTTATTTTTTTATTTTTTTTCCTTTTGAAGATCAGCATGGGTCACTAGCCAACCCTCACCGACCTTGTTTCACTTTCGACAGGCGAGGGTCGGTGGGCAAGCCTCGCAGGATTTTTGAAAAAAAAAAGGAAAAGAAAGAAAAAATAAAAAAGTAAGGTACAAATAACTAACAAAAAGTATTCAAAAAGAAGACATATCATAAATGAGTTGACTTGACTAATAAAAATCCATTTACAATCCACATATAGTTACGCCTACAATTCAAACCCATTAACAACTCATTTATAATAACTTTTTTTTTTAACAAAACATTTATAGGAACTTGACTAACTCATTTATGACCCATCATATTTGAATATGGGTTAAAAGTGGGTTTTCAATTCTTTTTGACCCCTCTAATAACTAGTAACCTGGATACTTTCACGTTTTTCTTTAACTTATTCGTTCTTGAACTTTAGAAGTCTCGGATTTAGAGTGTTATGTGCTACCAATTATTGTTACATCTCTTGGAGCGTGATTGCTACCAATTAGTTGTACCAAAAATTATCAAATCAATCCTAAACCTATTATACAAAGGTTAGTTTAGTTTTACACTCTCTAATTTTGTCAACTTAGTTATGAGCCTTTAAACAAAATTCTAAATTTGTGGTTCAAGTTAATTGTTGCTGGGAATTGGTGATGTTGCATCTTGCCATCACCGGTCATCTTAAGTAGCCCGCTTGTGATTTCACGTGTATACCTCTATGCAAAACAACGTTGTTTTGCATATTTTTCCCCATTTTTCTGATTTGTCCATATTTTTTCTTTCTTTCTTTCTTTCTTTCTTTCCTTTATAGTTCATCATGTTCTTCACCAAATGATTCTGAAGGCCTTTGAGATCTCAGTCGAATTGGACAACCTCAAGCTTCTAACAAAATGAGTCATAAATATATTTTTTAACCCATATATGATTAAGTGAGTTGTTATATGGGTTAATTATATATAATAAATGGATCATAAGTGGATTTAACCATAATATGAATATTAAATAGATCCTAAATGAGTTTACAACTTGTCTAGACTCAGCTCATCTCTACTCTCTCTTATTTCTCTCTCGCTCTCATTCGTTATCATGTTTACTTACTCCGCATTCTCACCTCGGTTTAGGTATAAATTTTTCTAAAATGGGTTAAATAGAGAAGTTTTTAGAAATATTGATCGGGTCGGATATGGATGACTAGATTTGCATTAAATGAAAACGAGTCCGGATGAGTTAAAAGAGTCCGACCATTTTCATCCCAATCCACCCATTTGACGGGTTTATACAAAATTAAGTAGCACTAACACCGAAACTAACCACTCATAACCCTTTTCTGAAAAAATGGCTCTAAATTCAGGTTCTTTTCATTCTAGTTCTAAAAGTTATTGCAACTTATTAATAGTAACAGTTAACTAAGTAGCACCGATATCGACATGCGACAAGATATGATGACACATCGGTTCTAAAAAAAGGAAAAAATTTCGACACGTTGAAAAATATTGAATATATATAATATATGATAATTTACCATATATATATATATGAAAATATCAGTAGTGAGTTTTATAAATTTTTTTCTTCTTTATTAGGGATTTTTTTATCAAATTTTGTTAGGGGTTTTTTTTTTCGTGGCCGAAAGATTTTGTTAAGGAGTCACATTAGATTTTTTTTTGGGCTACTTAAGTATATTACTTTTGAGGCGGCTGAGTATATAACTTTTTTTTTTTTTTGTCAAGGGATATAGAACTTAAGTACATGTATTTTTGATAGATTTATATCTTAACCCATAATTTATTGAAAATGTTTAAAATTATCCCTATACATGCCAAAATAGTGTATCGAAATGCTAGACTTGAGTGTCTTTGGTGTGTTCGGAGCATCGACCACATGCCGAATGTCTAACACCGGTCGTCCACGTGCTGGTCACTTGTCGGATGAGTGTCGAGCGTACAACGCACGTCTAACACGACACGGAGGCTCCTTAAGAGTATTCGTGCTTCTTAGATATTCAATAGTATTAACCGTACCACATTTATTGCGTCTGCAATTTGACTCTCGACATTAATGTCTTAAGACATCTTTAAGTGCAAATGAAAATATGGGGAGTACAAGTTTCTACCTTCATCACTTGATGTACAAAGCACGATAATTCAACCGTTAAACACAGATAAAGAGGACATACCCAAATAAAAGAGCAAGAACTGAACGTAAGTACGAGGCTGAATTGTCCTCCAACTGTGCCACAACCATCATGCTAAAGCGTAACCGGCAAAGTAGTCAACCCACTTGCCCAAAAGCAACTAAACAAGCTGAACACCGAAATACTTCCCCACGGAACCATGCCCATGATATATCTTCATCATCTAGAACATGTATACATGTAATTCATCCCTTTACATGCTGATTTAGTGTGAGATGCCGCTCAACACATATATCAATTCACCAAGACAACAACTACGTCCACCATTTCTTAGTGTGCCCATGTTAAGAAGGAATCATTGATTTTAACAAAGCCAAGACAAGTCACAAGGCTCTCATCTACCCATGCACTCTTTCAGAATTATAATAAGCTGCAAGGATCAAAGGCAATCTGCTTGGCCAGCAATAAGGCCAGGCAAGTAACTATGGCCGGCTGGAACTCTACAACTGTCACGAGACCATCCTAAATGCCTTTTCCTAATGGTTAGCACAAATAAGTATGATAAATGACTGCAGCAGATTAGCAGTGATATGACAGTAAGAACAGCACGAGTAGCAATCAAAAGAGAGGAGATACTACAATATTCACCTTATCATAACTATCAACAAGCCAACAGAATAGCTTGCAGAAAACAAAAATAGGTGAAGGAGAGACTTGAAAAATGCCGATTTCTTAGTGAGGCATTCTAATAGAAAAATAATAGGTGTCTACTCTGGCAAATTAAACAAGTATGCTGATCTAATGCAAGCCATGAACTGGTAAGGCTGAGTCGGTGGTTAGCATTAGTTTTAGTACATATGAGAGCCTTTTTTGTGTGAGTTTGATACATGCGAGTTGTTCAGCTAAAGTGAGCAAAGAAATAGTGCCAGGCATGCATCACAGAGAATTTACTTATCATGTTAACAAGTGAGCACATTCTCAGCATACAAAGAAAAGTTCCAATTTACAATACAATAATCACACAAATCGCGAAAAAGGTGAGAGCCTCAAAATTTGAAATTTCCATTATCACAAGTGCCCTCCCTAGAAAAACCCTTCGCATATTTTCAGAACGTGCTCTTTGCTAGCTCTTATTTTTAACTTCCCCCTCTTCCCCATTTTCATCTCCTTTCTCTCAAAATCTCTCCTACTTAACTTCTGTTCTTCATTGGTCATAACAGCTCAGTGACTTGAGATGGGCGATCTTTTCAAAGGTAGGATGGGGAAGAGAACGCAGAAAATTTAAAGCATGCTTGAATTGAACAGGCAACATATGATAGATCCCATTTGTTTCCTTTCAACTCAACATTTCCCGGGATCTACAAGATGAGCTCATGATAATATAGTACGGAAGACTTCTAACCATAAACCAAGAATATGAAACAAAGGGTAAAGTTTAGGACCTGGACAAGCTTTGCTACATAGGAGAACTCCTTTCCTCCCTCCGTCCCTCCCTCCTCAAAAGGAAATAACACTACAAATTACAGAACAAATAGAAATTTGCCAAAACAGTCTTGAGTATTGAGGACTTTTTATATCATCACAGTTTATCTATATTGACACGTTGGTATACACCATTGAACTCTCATCAAACCACCTACTCTCGTAACAAGATATAATGAAGCCAAAACAATCTGGATAACAAGTATTGGACAATAACGCAGATTTTCCAAATGTTGGTATTATCAATTACATAAAATCCATAAATTCCCATTAAACACCCAAGTTCACCTAGTTGATAGATCAGAGATAAGAAAGAAAATGCATTTGAGTAACCAATCACCATAGAGCGACCAAATGCTCTTTGATCAGGTATTGATATATCCGAATAAAGGAAGCTATCCAAGAAGAAGGCCACAGAAGTTATTAACGTCATTCAATCAAAGATTGGCAGTTATGCACACAATCATGATAATAGATAAGTTGAGACTGACAAATGCAACCAAATTCTCTTCCAAAACCTCTCCTCTGTTTGGGGAATGCTACACTAACGACCTAAAATCTGCCAAGAAGAAAGATCCTACCGACAGCATAACTCATTGTCAGGTCCACATTGATGCGCTCTACCACATGTATGAAAGGCAAGAGACTTGCTAAGGAAAGGATATGAGCCTCGCTAAGAAAAGGATCCGAGCGTTTCATTAGAGTGAGGCAGACCTGATCAAAGCAGCAAACAATCAGCTAATCCACCTCAGCTCTTCATGCCCGCTCTCTCCCTCTCCACCTTTTGCGCGAAAAACTTGGTGGCAAACATATTATCATCAAAATACTCCGCGTAAGGGTGATTCTTGGGAACAAGTCTCCTGTACTGGTTGAATTGCTTCTCTGCCTCATCTTTCTTCCTCAACAAAGTGTAGAGTATCCCCTGACACAAATAGGGTCTGAAATCCCTAGGCTCCTCCTTCACGAGCTCCTGATACACGCTCAAAGCCTCATTGTACTTCCCTTCGATGACCCGAACTTGGGCGATCAAAAGCTTGAAGTCCCTCACCTCGGACTTCTTCTTCTCCTTCTTGCACCTCTCCATCGCCGCCTTAATCCTCTCAAACAGCTCCTTCAACTCATCCCCCGACTCGGAAGCCGCCATCACAAGGCCGTGATAGGCCTCCACGCGGAGCGGGTCCTTCTCCAGTATCTCCTCAAATGCTCTCTTTGCAGATTCGAACTCGCCGCTGTAGCTATAGATGTTAGCCTTCAGCAGCCGCCACTCACGCTCTTCAGGCTCCAGCTCGATCAGGCGGTCGAGGATTTCGATCGCTTCCTGGAGCTTCCTCGACTTGATCTTGACCTCCATCAGAGACCGGAGCGCCTCCACGTCGTCCCCGTACTGGCTCAGATGCTCCTCGATGGTCCGCTCCTCTTCTTCGGACGAAGCGCCGGCCCTGCCCGACTCCTCACCGGCGGTCCCCACCTCGGGGGCGGCGATCGGGGCGGCAATGGCCGGCTTGAGGTGGAAGCGCGAGAGGAACAGCGCGGCGGCGGCGGACAAGGCGACGCAGGCGGTTTGGAGCGTGTGAGGGGAGTCAGGCTTTCGAGGAGGGTCGGACGGGGACGGGGACGGGGACGGGGACGGGGAGCGGGAGGATGAGGCTCTGAGGGAGGGGAATTTCGGCGGCGAAGAGGGCGGCGGCGGGCCGAGGGTTTTGAAGGAGAGGGAATGGAGAGAAAAGGAAAGTTTCGAGGATGAGTGGAGGTTGGGGGTGCGAGAGAGGTGCAGTGGCTTGTGAGCAGAGTGAAGTCTCGCCAGGGAATCCATGTCTGATCCGATTGAGAGAGAGAGTAAAACCCCAAGGAATGATAACTGGAGTCGAAGGAGGAGAGCCGGTCGGCATCGAAAACCCTGAGACTCAGAATATGCGAGGTTATTGCATCAAACCGGCGTCGTTTTCGCCTGCTCAAATCAGTTTGTGTTTTCCAACATGGGCTTGAACTTGATTTGTGTTGGACCTCTTACCGGGCCTTTGGGCCTTGGGTTTCCTTTACTTTGTGCATCCGGGTTGTGGCCTTTCGCCTCACAATCCATGTTACCTTTTCTTAATGCACCCACTCTAGAATCCACGCGCGATTGATTACTAATATAATCTTGATTTGCTTACCACGAAAATGAAAATTTGCTGCATTAGACGACTAGAAAGTGAAATTAAGTGTCCATTTTCCTCGAACGAAACTGTTTTCTGAATTTTCTTTTTCAGCTTTTCGGTATTTGGATGAGGGAAAATTAATCGATGCACGATAAGTTCGGATTGGGGTAAAATGAATTCTCATTATGGCAGGAACGAAATTAATTTTCCCTAAACTACCAAACAAATGTAAAATAGCCATTTTTCTTTTGAAAATGGTTTCTACGGAAAATATTTTCCTTTCTAATGAAAATTCCAGTGAAACAAATGTAGTAGGAAAATTTTTTTTCATGAAAAATCATTCCAAATGGAAAATTTTAGTTGTGATTCTTTTAGTGGTTTAAAGAAATTTATTTCCTTCTTATCAAAAAGGGGAAGTCATTTTCCCTAATTTAAACTTGTTGTTTACAGGTCATGGAAAATATTTTCCTTGCATTGATTTTTTTTGTTATCCAAACACCAAAATTCAAAAAATAATTTATTGGAAACTCATTTTCTTTAAACAAACAAGTCTATATGAGAAAATAGGAAATAGTCTATCTATTTTCAATAGTTCCAATAAAGTGGGATAAACTGTTAGAAATTATTAATAGAATACAACAAAGGTTGAAAACAACCCGGTATTAAGAATGCATTTGTTTCACCCAATTTTTCATGATAAAAAAATATTTTTCATAAAAATTAATTTAGAGGAAAATGGTTAGTTTTTATTTGTATGGTGGTTTATGAAAAGAAATTTCCTTCTTGCTATAAGAGAAAAATCATTTTCTCCTAATTTAAGCTTGTCATTTTTAGTCGATATAAAACATTCTCTGTAGATTAATTAGTTTTCCGTCATCCAAAAATCAGAAAAGTTGGAAAAAAAAAATCTCAAAAACAGTTTTTCATCAAACATCCGTCAAATAAACAATTGTTCAGTGGAAAATAAATGATTAGAAAAAAGTTTTCTCAAAAAGTATTCGTTTGCGTCGCTTCAAATAATCAGTCAACAAATTTTTTTTTACTGTTGATAACAATTTAAGTCTAAGCATTTTTTTGGATAATGAAAATATTTTTCATTTACTTATTTATTAAGGATAAAACGATGTTTAAAAAAAGAAATTTTAATCATTTACAAAAGAAACGGAGACTATAATAAGGGTCAGATCCGGGAGTTCAAAGCGACTTCAGACGGGCTTCCAGTTCAGCCTAGGCCTTGAACTCTATTTGTGTTTGTTGCTGATTTGATTGGTAGTAGAGATTTACAACTCCACCAGGACAAAACTCGTTTCCACTGGATGGCGCAAAAAAAAAAGAATTTCTTGTTGGGTACGCTGAAATATATATATTTGTAAGTAATTTAATTGGTAATTACTGAATTATATGTTTCGAGGTTGAAAACTTGGTACTTAACAATAGTATGTTTAAAAACGTATATACTTAGGAAACTTCGGCCTGATAAGGCCAGTACCAAACCAATTACTTCAATTCGGGCCCAAATTTTCTTACAAGGCCTATGCCTGTAGAGTGACTAGGCTCGGTTTTGTAAGAGACGAGCCGAAAACACTTCCATATTTTTCCCAAGGTGTTTGGACGTGGATTGTGCCTTGTGATGCATCTAATGTTGGTACGGGAGGCGTACTCAGTCAAGAAGGGCCATTCTATTGCCTGTTTTAGTGAGAAGTCGAACATATCAAAAGGAGTCAATTAGAGGAGGGTTAGCCGCCCAATTTAATCGATTCCTTCTTGTTTAAGTACTTCCTGATTAAATAAAAACAGCTTTTCGATAAAAAAGAGAGGAGTCGATTAGGATTTTGAGAAATTCCCTTTTCCTAGCTGGTAGTGGGTATGTGACTCCTAGTATCATTGTTGTGATGTACTACGTTACCTATTTTGATTTACATTAGTACTTTTTTTTTGTTCCCCAATTTACATTAGTACTTGAAGAGCCCATTTATATGGTCGTAATGGTTTCTGTTCATTAGAGGTAGATCATTTGTTCAGATTTCAGAAGAATTTGTACTAGATTTGTATGATGCAGTTTTCCTCTTAGGCATGATGCCTAAGAAGCCCTACATGTAACGCTTAGGAAGATTTGAAGGGTGATGTCTAAAGGGTTATTATTTGTCGCGAGACTTAGTTATCCTACGTCGGACAGGTTATATTGGCTTAAAAAATTCTCACCGGTGTATGTGAGCTGACTTTATTTCGACCTTAAAATCATTTTCTAAGGAAGGAAATTTTAGTAATATAGATATTAAAAAGAAGAAATAGAGAATGCATTGTCTATATAAAAAAAAAAGATTTTACGCGAGCGGCTTTATCTATTATGGACTTGATCTATAGCTACCCTTCACTAGAATTAATGGTGTAAAAAGCCATTTGCATAACAGATATTTACGTCAAAGGAGGATTAGGAGAAAGTAAATGACATGGATCATTTCAAACTCCCATTTATGTAGTGATTTGAGAAAATATTCAAACTTTGCTGCGGAAAATTTGTATTGATTATTAAGAATCAATTCTTATTATCGAAAGACTATAAGAAATAATGTGTCTTCTACAATTAGGGAAACATTTAGAAGCAAATTGTTCCCAAAGGTCCCTGATTAGTGCATATAAGTAAAACCAAGTGAATAGAAGGAAGGTTACCTTTTCTGTATAGTTAAATATTTTCATTAACTTATGTGATATTTACGGATGTCTTAGATCAAGATAGGTCATTGAGGTTCGCATTTTCAAGTTTTTGATGTGGAAAAAGATTCCTTATTTGAAAAACTCATTATTTCATGAAAGGTTAAAGTCCAATGGACGCTTACAGCCCTTAGTCTACTCGCGGCACACATGCATGAAGGTATCTTCATCCGTGCCCCGCTGTTTGTACACCCTTTATTTTTATTTTGAATTAATATTACGAAAAATCTCAAACCGATAAGCTCATGGCGACTTTATTAGAAATTAATTTTTTGATCACTAAAAATCCAAACGGATACATAAATGAAAAATTTACCCTCCATTAGTTTCCGTTAAATTTGATTAATACCATAAAAAAAACCTCAAACTGGTACACCTATGACAAATGGAGGGTAAAAATGCCAAAAGAGTACACCGGTTAACTCAGCAATTTGACGAAAAATAACAGAGAATAAATTTGCCATGTATGTAGCAATTTGGGATTTTTCATGTCCAATAAATTAATTTAGAATTTTATCAAAAGTGCGTCAATTTTAAAAAAAATTCATTATATTAACCCTTTTACATTTGTTGGAACTCAGTCCTTTATTTGTAACCTTTGGAATTCCAAGCACATAAAACTAGTAAAAGGCATGGAATTGCTTGACCTTTCCTAGAACACGGATAGCGAGTAATTTATTTGACATCTACCCTTGCATCTCAAGTAAGACAACAAATGTCAACACCCAATGCATCTTATTCAGACTCTGACATCACTTTTATAGATAATGATATGTTCCTTAAATGATGAGATTGATTAATCGTGAAGATTTATGGGTGATACGTGAAGATTTATGGGTGGACATACGTCATGTCAATTGGTTCCTATTGGGGGAGAAATGATTGAAAAAGACTTTAGCTTGCGCCGGTGCATAAGATCGTTTAGTCAAAATTGGATTCTGTCTTCTAGAATGACAGTTCCTTACAAGAAGCAACCAAAAGATTTCGCTAAGCTTCTTGGAGCAAAATTGTAATCAAAATGATTGAGATCTACTACCTACCTTAACGTATAATGAAATTTTTAATTTGTTTACTTTGATTTACGTTATTTAAACAAATAATTCATGAACGTTATCCGTATCAATAATTCATATTCATCCGAGTAAAATTATAAGTTCTAATTTTCACCTTCCCTTCTCTCTCTTTTGATCCAATCCACTACTAGTTGTAGCCCTTTGTCCCTGGCACACGATGGATAAAAAGTGTTCAGGAAACCCTAAACCTATTATACAGAATGTAATTAAGGTCTAAATCTCAATTGAGCTAGTATAATGAAACTTTGAAAGAAATTCTGGTCAATTTTCATCTGATTTTTCTTATATGACAGTTCAATCATATCAAAAGATCCGAGATGTCCCAGCAACTTGGTTACATGTATGGCAATATATTAAATTGATGTCTTTTTATCTTAAACAGTCGAATCAATGATATTACTACAAAAATAATAAAAAAGGAAAAGAACAAAAATCTACTTCATTTTCTTCTCCCTCTTTAGATTGCCACACCATCCAACCCTCAGCCACTTTGTGCCGCCACCGCTGCCCCCACCACGGCCACCACCATCCTGCTCCCGCGACTGATGCAACCCTCAGCCACACGTAGCTGAGTCAGATGGTACTACAATAGAAAATTCATCAACGAGAGAGGCAGAGATTGTGGCATTTCCTCGAAGGCGATGGATTGGAAAATTGAAGTTTCGTGTGTGATTACCGAAGCGAAACTTCGTGCGGCCGCCCATTCCAAACCAACCCCAGAAAAAGTGGGACAAGAAAGCTGGATTCAACTAAACGAAACATCCGCTTTTCACGTAATAAGGGGGCCAAAGCTTGACAAAAAAACAAAAACAAAAACAAAAAAACAAAAAACAAAAAGAGGGGAAGGGGGGCAAAGGAAATAGGGAGCCTCGTGTAGCCTCTTGGCTAGACCTTCCAGAATCTCGAAATAATTGAACAGAAAAATCTGATTAAATTATTCTTAAATTCACTTGCCGCGGTAAAAATAGTACTTACATGTTTATTATTAGACTAGCGACATGTGTGTTTGTCGCGATCTAAATTTTCAATGCCAAAAAAAAAACCTAGGTTAATAGATTATTAAGTTAATTATGTAACTAACTTAATTAGAAATTTCTCAAGTCCTACCAAATCGCTACTTAGGGTTTATGTTTTATGGAAAAATATATCCAACTTTAGAGTTACCACCGATAAGTTTACGATAGGTCGAGTAGACAACTAAGTAAAATAGTAAGAGAACTAAATTACTTTTACGAACTAGAGATTATGAATTTGGGGACTTTGTGAAGTTAGATTTTTTAACGCCCTTTCAAGATGGGTTCATTTTTATGAAAATCACTTGACAGGCAGCTTGATTAAGTTTTAACCTAAATCACTAAGAAAGGTTATTATGTGGATGCGCGAATCAATTAAATGAAATACCCACAAATCAGAATAAATTGCAAGGAGCATGTGCCAAACAATTATCATTTTATGATTTTTGATTTTTAAATGAAATGCATATGATGCATGGATTCTATTCTAATGCAATGAATTAATAGAATGCAAGCTATCCTAAGCTAATGCATATTAATCTAAATAACTACATGACTAACTTAGATGACATGCAATTAAATTAAACTAATATACAAACTCATGCTACGGTTTAATTAAATTGACTACATTGTATTTGAATTAATTAATTGACCTAAGCATACAATTCTAACTACAATGTACACCTAGCATGCAATCCATATGACATGGGAAGACGACATATTTTTGTATTTTTCGAGATAATTAATGACCCTAATAAACTATGCCTTAAGGTAATTATCTTGCATATTTTAGGGTTTAAATTTAGCCTAAACCCTAACTTATTAAATGTAAGTTAGACATAAAAATCTATTTAAACATAAGTTAGACATATTTTAGGGTTTAAATTAATGACCGAGAATGCAATTTAATAGGTAAAAGGACACTTCAAGTGTCAATATTTTAATCTTGCGCTCACTTTGGTGTCAATATTTTTTTTTATTACTTAAGTGCCAATTTTTTTGAAAAACAATTATTTAAGTTCTAACTCCGGTGAGGTTGCCGAAATTTCTTCTTGTTGACACTAAAATGATCATTTTTTTTCTCGATTCAACACGAAAATGATTATTTTTTGGATCACTTAAGTGCCAAATTTTTTGAATAATAATTATTTAAGTGCCAACGCTTGTAAGATCGCTGGAATTTCTCACCATTGGCACTAAAATGATCGTTTTTTTCTCCGATTTGGCATTTAAGTAATCCCAAAAAAAATATTGATACCAAAGTGAGCACCGTACACAAAATATTGACACTTGAGGTATCCTTATACCCAATTTAATCTAAGTGATTCTAGAATTTGATTAAACATGTGAATTATCTACATGATTCTAGTTCTAATACGCAATCTATTTTAACATGGTAATCATCTACATGGAATATCTTTTAGAATTCTAAAATATCATGCAAACATGGAAATATATATTCTAGAAGATAAAATTTGCATTCAATCAATTCAAATAAGGAAAGATATCAATTAAGTTGCAATTTAAATTCAATCATAATCTATAATCTTACAGATTAACATATCAATTTAATATATCCACCTAATTGAATATTCTATCTATAAATTATAGAGATACTCAATTGCATGGCGTTGGGATTAGGAAATCTCCTAATCAACCCTACATTGTTAGGGATATGCAATATAGCTCAAATATACACTTGAATATTCTTATCTTTAAAGATAAAAAATTTACCTTGAATCGCAATAACTTTCCTAGGTTTGAATTCGGATCGAATCGACTCAAGATTGCTTGCAGATCATGGACCGACTCAGGGGACAATCGCGTGCGGCTGCAAATCAAGCACATGGCTAGATAGGGATGGCTTGCGGATGATAGTAATAGTGACTGTGACGATCACAATGACAAGGATGGCGAGGGCGCAAGGTCTACTCGACTAGCTCTTGATTGAGCAACAAGACAGCAGCAATCGGTGAAGACGACAACAACAATAGTGACTATGTCACGGATAGTGGTAACACGACAGTATTGATGTAGTAGTAAACCCCAAGGACAGCAACGGCGACAGTAAGAGAGGTTGGAGGAGACGGCGATAATAGCTACTGTTCTCAGTTCCTCATTGATTCTGCTATTAGTACAACAGTAATGATGAACAACATATCAGCAGAGGAAGGCCGACAGAGGAGCCATGGGCTTCGGTAATAGTGGTATCAATGGACGCTGGGAAGTGTCTCAGCCGAAGGGGACCAATCACTCTCTCTCTCTCTCAATTTTCTAAGCGAGAATTCTCAATTTTTCGTCCTCTAAAACCCCAGGCATAATGTTTCTATTTATAGAGAAAAAGATTGCAAGTCAGGGGCCTAAGGATTTTTAATTTTTGCAAAATAAATCCGGCAATGAAATATTATTTTAATTAAGTCCCGAAGGGCCAAATTGCATTAAATTGAGCCTTGTGCTCTTGAAAAATTTCGGTCAGGCCATGTATAAGGGCTTGTTCGCACTTTTGTGAGCTTAGTTAGGCTTTAATTGATTAATTAGACATTTTAATTAAATGTCTTTCGTAATTAATTAAACTTGAATGGGTTGAATTAAGCTCCAGATAGGCCTTAAGGCCTTTAGAATTTTCGGCACAAGCTCCCCCTAGTTGTCAAATTATGCTTGATGGGTTCTAGTCCATGGTGCGTCAATTTTAGTTCCATTTTTATCCGTCGGTCCAATTGAATGCAAATGTTGATGCGTGCAGAATAAAATGCAAGATATATGAATTTAAATGAAATATTTTTGGTAGAGACTAAGATTAGCCTCTAATTTTTATGCAATTTTTCTTAAAAAGTTTAGCTAAAATTTTATATGTCAACAACTGACTCTCTTTGAATGAAGGCTCGTAAAGGTTTCACTCACAAGCCTATGCTCAAAGACTTTTAAATATTGAAACCTAAATTTTGACCATGCAATGCATGGTATTTTTGTTGGGATTGCCGGTCCCTTTTTCTAATGCAATATAAGTGATGCAGGAAATGTAAATGATATGTAGACGGTAATTAACATACTCCAAACTCACACATTGAAGTATGGATCGCTCTGCCTGATTCTGAGCTCTACCATTGCTGAAGTTAGCGAGAAATACCTAAGATTTTGCATAGGAAAAGCCATTGGGGACAACTCTTCTTGGAAAATCATGAGGTGGTAAAGGCCTCGTATTTTGACATTAACTTTTTACAGTCTTTATCTTAAGACCAAAAGTCCCATTTCTTGACATTGACTTTTTACAGTCTTTATTGGGAAATGGATGGGGTGTTTCTCGAGCGCAACTCTTCTGGGCAACTTGTGAGTCGGTAAAGATTGAAATTGATTTGTACCTCTTGAAAAACCGTGAGGCAGTAAGGTCTTGTCTCTTGACATTGACTTTTACGGTCTTTATCTATGACATCATGTATTTCGACCCACTTTCGAAGTTTTGAACGAATGAAATATCTCATTAATGTGTTTCGGTTAAATCTCACTCGGAATTGATCCCCCTTGATAAGACTAACCAATGGGGAATGGCTAGCTAGGACAATTAAGTACGTGGACCTAAGAACTTGATCTTGGATTGACTCTTTGGCCATAAGGATTGTCGAGAGGATATTTTGGACCATTATAGGCATGTCCTAGAGAGGTTTAGGAATGGTTTGTTGATACCCTACGATTGGATCACGAGTGAATTCGTTTGACTTTGTATGGGTTCCGAACGTCCCCAAATCATTTTCTAACGATCGTGTCCATCGGGACTAGTGATCGACCATCGTAATTACATGACAACCAAAGTAGCCATGGCTCGAGTAACTCTTAAATGTGATAATAATCATGGGTCGATACGCGTAACTAGTAGTGGGAGACTTGATTTTGAATATCCTTAGTGTGTATGCCCCCGAAGTTGGATTGCAAGTATCCGATAAAAACAATTTTGGGAAGATCTAGAAGAGATTTTAAGGGGGACACCACGCGAGGAGAATGTATTCATAGGAGGAAATCTAAATGGACATGTTGGTCAAAGTACTGGAGGTTTTGACAGAGTTCATGGAGGATTTGGCTGTTGGACTAGAAATGAGGCTAGCGAAGACATCTTGAGCATTACATTAGCTTATGATTTGATGTTGCCAAATACCTTCTTTAGGAAATGAGAGTCACATCTAATCACTTTTTGCAGTGGTCAAAATTGTAGCTAGATTGATTTCTTTCTTGCTAGAAGAGAGAATAGACCTTCGTATGTAAATTGCAAAGTCTAGCCTAGAGAATATGTAGCTACGCAATATAAGTTGTTGGTCTTAGAGATTCGGTATAACAAAGTACAGAAAATGTAGAGAAGTGCTCGGAACCTCAAAATAAGATGGTAGAAGTTAAAAGAGGAAAAACAAACAGACTTCAAGGAAAAAATGCTTCGGGAAGGGCCATGGCAACTAGAGGGCGAAGTAAATATGATGTGGAACGAGATGTCTAACTGCATCCGGAGAGTGGCAAGAGGGGTGTTAGGGGAAAGTAGAGGGAATGGACATCAAACAAAGGAAAGTTTGTGGTGGAATGAAGAGGTGCAGGAGGCAATTAAATAGAAGAAAGAGTGTTTCAGATGTTTGCATAAATGTCCTAATGAAGAGAATTTGCAAAATTTTAGATTAGCGAGGAAAAATGCTGAGAAAGCTGTGTGAGAGGCTAGAGGCAAGGTTTTCTCCAATATGTACAGAAAACTTGAGAGCAAAGAGGGAGAAAAAGGTATTTATAGGCTTGCAAAAATAAGGGACAAAAAAAAGTAAAGACTTGACACGGGTTAGATGCATCAATGATGAATATCAAAAACTCTTAGTAAGAGATGCAGAAGTTAAAGAAAGATGGATGAGCTATTTTAACAAGCTTTTTAATGGAGAGAGTGATAGAAGTGAGGTGGATTTGGAGGACGCTTCTGATGATTTGAATAGAAGGTTTCTGCGTAAAATTAGAGCCCATGAAGTTAAAAAGACACTAAAGAAGATGAAAACTAGTAAAGTCTCGAAACTCAATGGTGTCCCTATTGAAGTGTGGAGATGCTTAAGGGATGTGGTAATAAGTTGGTTGACTAACCTTTTTAACAAGATTCTTCAAACTAATAAGATGCCCGATGAATGGAGGAAGAGTATGCTTGTGCCATCTACAAGAACAAGGGGGATATCCAGAATTGTTCCAACTATAGAGGCATTAAGCTTAGAGCAATATAATGAAGTTGTGGGAGAGTGTTATTGAGCATCATTTAAGAATATGGACCAAGGTCTTTGTAAATTAATTTAGATTTATGTCGGGAAGATCTACCATGGAGACTATCTTCTTGATACGACAGTTGATGGAGAGATATTTAGAAAAGAAGAAGGACCTACATAAGGTGTTTATTGATCTCGAGAAGGTGTATGATAGGGTTCCAAGAAAGATTCTGTGGTGAGTTCTTGAGAAGAAAAAAGTACCTTCAAAGTATGTAGAGGCAATCAATAATATGCATGATGGTATTACTGCATGTGTAAAGGCTTGTAATGGCACATCAAGTTATTTTCCAATCGCAGTAGGCTTACACTAAGGTTCCGCTTTGAGTCCTTATTTTTTTGTCCTAGTTATGGATGAGCTGACAAAAGATATCCAAGATGAGGTGCTGTGGTGTATGGTATTTGCAGATGATATTGTGCTAATTGATAAGACCACGACTATGATTGGAGCTAAATTAGAATTATGGAGAAGCATGTTGGAGTCTAAAGAATTTACGTTAAGTCAAAGTAAGATCGAATACATGAAGTGTGAGTTCGACAAGGCAAGAGGAGGGGATCAAGAATCCGTGAATATGCTCGGACAAGAGGTACCCAAAAAAGATGCTTTTAGATATCTGAGATCAATATTGCAAAAGGAGAGTGAGATTGATGAGGATATAAGCCATAGAATCAGAGCAGTTTGGATGAAATGACGCAGTGCATCAAGGTTTTTGTGTGATTGCAAAATCCCTCTTAGACTAAAAGGAAAATTTTATAGAACATCGATAAGGCCTGCAATGCTATACGGAGCTGAATGTTGGCCAGCATAGAAGCAACATGAGCATAAAATGGGAGTAGCAGAAATGAGGATATTAAAGTGGATGTGTGGTCATACAAGGATGGATAAGATAAGAAATGAAGATATTCGATGAAAAGTTGAAGTAGTACCGGTAGTAAAAAAGATGAGAGAACATAGATTGAGATGGTTTGGGCATATTCTTCGAAGATTCCTAAATGCTCCGGTAAGAATAAAAGTTTGTTACCAAGAGCATGACATGAAGAAAGAAAAAGGTCGGCCGAAACTTTCCCGAGAGAAAGTAGTAAAACAAGATTTAATGAAGTGAGAAATATATTGATGTACTATTTGTCTTAGGACGGAGTGGAGGAAAGCTATTAACATTATGGAGAGGTAGAATTCCTATATTTCGGACTCTCATTTTTAGTCCTTTTTCTTTATATATATTTATATATATTTATTTTTATATAATTATTTCTTTTTCTTCAATCGGTCTTGCTTTTTTATTTATTTTTAGGTTCATCGACCGTTGACCCCAACTAATTTGGGTTAAAGGTGATGTTGATGTTGAGATGTACAATTCATACATTGAAAATTTTATTTGGTTCGCTTGGAATTATTAAAAGCCAGTAATTACTTTGTAGCTTATGCTAAGTTCATTCGAATGGGTACATGATTTACCCTTCTTCCACAATTAAGGCTCCGTTTATTTCTCAAAAAATTAATGGTTTGGAAATTATTTTTTATAAAATGATCGCTTCTGTCACTTGAAATAATTAATTAATGAAAGATATTTGCATGATTGACAACAATTTATGCATAAATATTTTCGTAGACGATAAAAACATTTTTCATTTCATTTTTATAAGCGATACAAGTACTTTTTAAAAAAAATATTTTTTAAATTATTTATTTTTCTCGAAATGAATAGAACCTAAAAGCACTATAATAGTCATTCGTACACTCCTTTTAAATGGCTTCACTATCTTCTTATTGGTTCTCTTAGACCTATTATGTCAAAAAGCTCCTCATTGTGATCTTCTGTGTTCTTTTTTTCTCTTGTTCCGATGATGGAGTCCCTCGCAGAAAAATTTCTTATTGATATCAAGTACAATAGTGTACGAGAGCTCACTTAATTAAGGGCAAAAGGACATATGAAGTGTCAATATTTATGTATGAATACTCATTTTGATATCAATTTTTTGACAGTGTTGATTCCTGCGAAAGAAGTGCAAGCCCTGAACCTGAACTTGGACGAAGATGCCAGCCGTTGCATCTTCTTCTTTTTTCCTTTATTTATTTATCTTTTATTTTTTATATTATTTTTCTGTTTAATTTTAATTTTTTAAAAAGAATTAACTTATCTTTAAGTTTAAAAGTCCATGTGGATACTATGTGGCTTGATTTTAAAAGAAAAATTGCCACGTAATAACAAATATAAATGACACGTAATTAGTTAACAAGAATTTCTCGCCGTTAATATTTAAGTAATCTTTTTTTTTCATTTTGACACTTAAGTGATCCAATATATATATATATATATATATATATTAGCACTAAAGTGAGCACCGTATATAAATATTGAATTCGAGGTGCCCTTTTATCCTTAATTAAGTTATTTAATGGCTACGACGGAAGGGATTATATATTTGGGATGAGTGCAAAACTTATTCACACCGACGCAAAACTTATTGACTTTGCGCCCCCCTGGAGAGCAACGCTTGTGGACAGTAATGACTCAGCACTAGATAGTCCATTCAGAGAGAAAGGACACAGGAGACAACTTGCCCTTCTTGGCTTTGGATTTTGCGAGACTGTCCTTCTTGTTGGTCCCTGTATAGACGCAGATTGCCCGTTACATCTACCGGTTCAGGTGAACAAACAATTAACTGGAGCAAAGAAACACAAGATGTTCAAAAAATCATATGCCAACCCATCCCAGGTTTCTTTTGTGGGTTTGAAAATTTACCCATTCCGTCGGTTCGTTTAACAATATTCAGAGGGGCCTACGCGCGTAAGTGTTCGTACTTCAGATCATTAACATGGGTTATGTGCATTGTGTCATTTTCCAACACTCCAGATTTTGAGAATTAACACGTACCGTGTACTCAACCTTGACATAATATTGGAGCCCGTGCTTTAAAATTTGACTTGCGAATGTATTCCTTAAAACTATTGAACAGCTTGAAAATTAAACTGCTATAAAAAAATTAATTATATGCCCGATTGCTTGTACTTCAGCATAGATACCGATCATGAGGCTCCTGCCAAGAGATAACGTTACGGTTTCTTGCAAAAATCAAACATTCTTTTTTTGGTGATTTCGTGCACATCGTTTGAGTGTTCTGCAAGTTTCTAAAGCTCCTCTCTCATTGCATTCAACGGTGAGTTTATCTGAAAGTGTTTTGATCAATTGTATCTGCTTTGCAACTCTTATCTCCCGATTTATAGTTCGATTTAATTTTGAGACCTTTTTTGTCCCTATCTAGATATAGATTTGGGATTTACAAGATGTCATTTATGTTTTTTCAACATATTGATGTTGTTGTTGTCTCTATATAGTGATGGTGTAACATGCACGCACACCGTTTTTTTAAGCAAAATCGTAGTTACTATAGAGAAAGATTTCGGCGTGTGCTCATTATCGATGATGCGAATTTCAATGATCTACCGCCGATTGTGCTATGATGCTATGACAAATCTGTTTTTGTAGAATGAGGAATTGTTATAGGTTTATAGTGGATTGTAACATTTTGTGATTAATTCTATCTCGAAGTTATGTATTTCTCCTTTAAGCCAAACGAAAATTTTTTCATGGTCCAAAATAATAATAATAATTTACCACCAACATCCCGTTTATCCATTAGGCGGTTGTCCTGTGCGACAAATGTCAGCTTTGGGACCTCCAAAATGCAGCTATAATTATGACAAAAAAATGCAGCTGTAATGATTAAAGTAAGCAAAAAGGGCAATAAAGAACGACCGAAATTGTTAATGATAAGCCTGTTGTTGTGACAAGTCAAATCATGCAAAACAAGAAGGAAACTTCGATCGAATCTCGTCACCTACCCAACTTTTAATATATCCAATGTCAATTCGTCAACACGTACTTGCAAAACAAGCAAGAAACCAGTGGCATACAGACCACCACAGATGCATGTGAACGGGAAATTTATAAAAGCCAAGAAACAGATGTATGCTGTAAAAAGTATATAATAGCCTCTGCCCACTTTCTTTCATGGCTCTAAAGGGTTCGACAGATTTTCGTTAGGCAATAGTCAGAGAGGTCTCACGTGTGTTTGGCCCATGTGTGAAACTATAAAAGCCAAGAAACAAATGTATGCTGTAAAATGTATACAATAGCCTCTGCCCACTTTCTTTCATGGCTCTAAAGGGTTCGACAGATTCAGCAGTTTGTTAGGCAATAGTCAGAGAGGTCTCACCTGTGTTTGGCCCATGTGTTAAACTCCTACCCAATGGTCAGTCTCAATTACTAGATTTTGAATCAGTTTAAGTAAGCTTAATATATCTATGTCAAATCTCTTGAAATGTCAACCAAGCAAGTAGACTTGTATGTACTTGTGTTATAAAGTTTGTCACTGATGTAATATTATCCAACATATTTTATGTATGTTGAACAATGCTCCATTTATTTCACGGAAAGTGAATGATTTAGAAAATACTTTCCGAAAAATAATCGCTTATATCGCTTATAAAAATAAATAAACGAAAAATATTTGCATCATCCATGTATATGTTTAGATATAAATTTTTGTGAACAATAATAATATTTTATATTAACTAATTATTTCAAATAATACAAAATGATCATTTTTTGAAAAATATTTCTCAAATTATCTATTTTTCGTGATAAAAATAAAGGCTAATGAAGCAAATGAAAGGGAAGTCTTAGCGAATGAAGACGTAGGATTGTGGACTAAAGTTGTATTATGTTCAATGTTTTACATGTACAAGAGGATATATAAATAAATGATACAAGGAACTATGAAAAAGAAACAAATAATTTCGTTCCTATTTTGCGAACTATAGATCTAATCTTATGGATTGATTGAATCAATCAATTAGTCAAGCTAAAATATGTGCAATCAATCTAGAAAATTAAATCCTGTCTTCCACACTACCCCTTAAACTAGTGGCTTGTATATGTTGGAAATGCCAAGCTTGTTTAGAAGATATGTGTGTTGTCTTTGACAATGAATGTTTATGATTCCTCTTATTGTAACTGTTCCTTCTTGGATTTTATCTCGAGTGAAATGATAATCGACTTCTATATATTTTGTTCTTTCATGAATAACTGGATTTGCGGCAAGTTTAAGTGCAGTGTCATTGTCACAAAATAATATGGTTGGCCCATCAACCTGTGTTCCAAGATCCCAAAAAAAGCCCTATATCCAGACTATTTCGCAAATAGTATTTGCCGTAGTCGATATTCGGACTTGGTTGACGATTAAAAAATGGTTGACTGTTTCTTTGTTTTCTATGAGATCAAGTATTTCCCGAAATTAATGCAAAAACCAATGATGGATCTGTGGGTCATTAGACAAGTGGGCATAGTTCGTATCACAATAATCTGTCATTTTCATGTCACAATCTTAACATAAAAGAATGCCAAGTCCTGGACATCCCTTCAAATATTTCACAAATTTCATTGCTGCATTCATATGGGACTGCTTCGGAATGTGTATAAATTGATTAACTGTATTGCATAGCATATGTGGCGCCTCATCATGGTGAGATAAATCAAATTTTCGACAAGTCTCTAATAGCTTGAAGGATCTTCAAGAAGTGGGTGTTCATTGTATGATAATGAACTCGCATCATAATCATGTGTCGTCGGTTTGGCATTTTCTTCAATCGGAATAACGGCTGGTTTACATCTTGACAGCCTTGCTTCTGATATGATTTCCAAAAAAAAATTTACGTAGGCTAAGAGAGATTCCCTTATCCAACTTAATGATCTCAATACCAAGAAAATATTTGGGAGGTCTCAAATCCTTAATATGAAAAGTGGAGTGCAGATATTCATTAAATTTGGTCACTGCTAACTCATCATTTCCTATAATAAGTATATGATCAACATTTATGAACAAATAGATTGATGATATACCTTTAGTCCATGTAAATAAAGCATAGTCATATTTTGAATGCTGCAAACCTGCGTTCTTTAGTGCAGTAGTAAAATTTAGCATACCATTGCCTATAAGCCTACTTAAGCTCATATAGGGATTTGCGGAGACGACATAATCGAGACTCCCCGAGTTTCTTTGAACCCTGTGGATTATCCATATAGATTTCTTTGTCTAGATTACCATGAAGAAAAGCATTGTGGACATCCATCTGATGTAGTTGACGAATTGCGAAAAGCAGCAATAGATGAAAAGGATCAAACATTTACTTCCTTGGCGACTAGAGAGAAAGTCTCATGATAATCAAACCTTCTTGTTGTGGGAAGCTTTTAGCTAATAATCGAGCCTTAGTAACACTCAACAACACTATCTACCCTTCACTTGATTTTGCTAACCCACTTGCAACCTATTGCTTTTCGATGTGAAGGGAGTGGTACAATATCCCAAGTTTGATTCTCTATGAGGCCATTTAATTTAGTCTTCATAGGTTTTTGCCAGCGTGGATCATGGGCTTCTTCTTTATAGGAAGAGGGTCCTCTTTCCCTAGTTATACGACTAATACAACACATATGCTATGGTGATAATCAACTAAATGAGACATATGAAGAGAGTGGATAATGTGTACCTAGAGAATCCAGAGCATGGCATTTGTAATCTTTGATCCACGTCAGAGGCCGAGTATGATGATAGAAGTGTCGAGGTTGTTCAGTAGGCATTTGTTCATGAACAGTTGAAGGAGATTTATCAATAATCGATGGTGGGGATGCCTCTGATGAAGCCAAAGATGAGTTCTCCTTAGATGGAAATGCTGACAGTGATGAATGGCTAGAATTGTTGATGGTTGGTGGATGAGACGTTGAATCTGGCGCAACCAAAGTATGTACGGGACTCAAAGATAGATCCTCCTCAGATAGAAATTGGCAACTATCTATTTTTTATGCAGATTGTTGAGAGTAAGAAGTCATTTCCTAATATGGGAATACATTTTCGCAGAAAACTACGCCTCGACTTACAAAAAATTACCTATATATATCTCCATAACTCGGTAACCTTTCTTTAGAGAAGGATATCCTATAAAAATGCACCGAATGGCACGTGGACCCATCTTGTCCTGAGGGTCCACAGTTGTTCTATAGCATAAACAACCAAAGACTCTTAAGTGATCAATTTATGGTCTTTTCTCAAAAAGCATCTCAAAAGGAGTTCGTTCGTCAAGGATTCGAGTTGGTATTCGATTGATTAATCATCTAGATGGTCACAATTGATTAATCGTCATTTGTCCCAATGCATCACACACTTGTACTATTGACTATTGGTGTAGTATCAAGTGTGACATTTATGGGCTTAAGTACACTACAAGTGCCAATACGATACTCATTTTAGTGCTAAAACTTTTAAAACGATCACTTAAGTGCCAAATTTTTTGAAAAACGATCACTTTAGTGCAAAAAATTTCAAAAAGATCACTTAAATACCAATTTTTTTGAAAAATGCTCACTTCAGTGCCAACTCTAGTGAGTGATGTCAGCTCAAATATTAATAAAAAATAAGCCACGTCGGATTTCTGGCGAGTCACATTAGCTCAAATATGAGTTAGTATTGAAGTGAGTTTTTAAAAAAAATTGGCACTTAAAGTGATTGTTTTGAAAGTTTTGGTACTAAAGTGAGCACTGTAACAAGTTTTGACAATTGTAATGTACTTTAGCCGACCTTTATGCATATAAATAATCTACGTATCCATTGTGATGTAGTGGAATGGATCCTTCTATTTTATATTTTGGGAATACTGACGTTCAATTGTATCTAGAGGATGTAGTTAGGTTAGTATGGGAGTATGGGTGTTTAGACCGGGGTCATGCAGGGAACCAAATGCAACGTTCATCTCCAAGTGTGTGCGCATTTACTCTTATGAGTTGTGTTCTGGTAGGAAGGTGGCGTTAATAGACATGGTGTTTTGTTGACGAGTATGGCCATAAACATAGTGACAGTGGAAGAAGTGGAAAATGAGGTGTGGTAGAATAGCTTGGTCAATGATGTTGGCCAGAGGTTCACCGGTGAACTGAGTTCTATGATGGCCGGCACCTTAGCATCAGGGATGGTATGTCAAGAGAGGATATGACAGTGAGGAAGTGTCTTGCGGTGGAAATCCTACTGACATGCAAATCTAGCTTGTTCTTCCGACGAAGTCTGAGCTCAACTTAAAAAAACACGGGATAAATGTAAAGGATGGTTTATCTCCTATGGCTATGTCTGACATTCGTCGAGATGTCAGTGTGCATCTTGATTTCGACTATTACTAAGATGATTTCATCAATCTCGTAGACATGTACTTCTCTTCTTGCTAATGTTGCCATCTAGAATACTTTCACGTATTTTCTTGCTAATGTTGCTGTTTCCGTCTAGAAAGTATTATTATTTGAGCAAATATGGCGTCTTGTATTCAACAACTTACAAGTGTTTTCTTGTTAATATTGCTGTCTAGAAAGTATTGTTTTTTTAATAAATGTCCCATCATATATTGAACAACTCACAAAGTGTTTTCTTGCTAATGTCGCCGTCTAGAAAGTACTGCTTTTTCAATAAATGTCCTCTCATGTATTCGACAAGTCACAAGTGTTTTCCATGTAATCACCTTCCCTTAAAAACACCAAAAGGTTCAATTTCAATCCACGTCGTGTAGATGGAGCATGGAGCCATCTATAATGTTCGCAAAAGTTTAAATAGTTTTAAATTCCAATCACACGCAAAGACTTTTCGTCCACTTCGTGTAGATGAGTTTGATTTTACTAGTTCTCCCTCTTTCCTCTTTATCTTTCACCCCCTTTTTAAACACAATTGTTAATTGGGTCCACTCACCTGCCGATTCCAACCCTAAAGCTTTCCAATTTATGATAGCAACATTAATTTTTGTAAAGTTTTGGTAGGAAAGTGACAAACGATGGGCAGGAGAAGGGTCCCTCTATAAATGCTCCCCAGCTGCTCCAGAACTTCACAGTTTGCTGGTGGGTGGGCAGTTTCAAACCCATCTCTCTTGTACGTCCAATCGTTCGTAACTAGCTTTATCTTGTCCTCACACATACTAAAGAAGAAATTGAATCACTCTCCTTGCGGTTTCAATTCTTTTGTGACTGTTGAAGTTTTTTAGTTCTAGATCAGACAACTTCGTCATGACTCAAGAACATCTAGATCTGATCAGCAATTTGCCAGAAGACATCCTCCAAAGAATCAACTCCTTCCTGCCACTCAAAGAGGCGGTGAGAACAAGCCTCCTCTCCACTCAATGGAGGTCTCTCTGGACACCCACGGTGGTGAATCACTTCCATGCAGGTGACGGCCCGACTGCTACGGTCAACGCAGTTGAAGATTCATTAGAAGCGATCGGTGCGTTTCTGGGATCTTACGATAGCCCAGAGATGCGCAAGCTGTGTTTCCGGTTGCCCGAGGGTCATGTGACCGTTGTTGCCACGAAGGGAGTCGACAAAGAGCTCCATCTCAATTTCTTACACAGCGAAAAGGAGGAGCAAAAATGTTATTCCCCAATCAGAAGGGAATTAGGTAATACAACTCCTCCTATCAATATCACCAATTTATCCACCTTAAGGACTCTTCATCTACGATCAGTTGCCAGTGTCGCCGAGCACTTTGCCTCCTCTTTGCTCGCGAATTGCCAGCTTCTCCATAGCTTGAAGATTGAGAAATGCGGCGGACTAAAGAGAATTGCGATTGAGAAGAATGAGAGCCTTAAGAGCTTGATAATTGCGGATTGCTTGGACATAGAGAATGTGACTGTTTCAGCTACCGGCTTAAGGTCCTTTGTGTATAAGGGCCTATTAACCCAAATCCACATGAAGAATGGTTTGAATTTGGTTGATGTGGTGCTTGATTTGGAGGGCGCTTTCGGTCACGGTGACTTCGACTGTGAAGAAGTTCTCTCTCTCCTCTCTTCCTTGAAAGAAGTGGAGACTCTCACCACAAGTGGTTGGCTTCTTGAGGTACACCTCTTTCTTGGTCCTATTCTCTTAGTGAAGAATTATTGGCTTCATCTTCTCACAAGTGTATATTACACATCTGGGTGCAGTGGTTATGTTCAGCTGGAGTTATCTGTGGAAGGCTAGAATTCCAGCTTTACAAGTTGAAGCAATTGAGGTGGATTGATTCTCTAATGGATGCCGCAAAGCGCGATTCATTGGCTTGTTTCTTGAATATCTGCCCAATCTTGGAAAAGTTGTTCATCACAGTAAGTGTCACCATCAACCCGCCACCATATCATTTAAACAACAATGAAAATTTCTAAGCAAAACCGTATCTCATCTTTATTAAATTGTACAGCTGAAGATATGTGCTTTACATGAATATGCAGATTGATCCCAGCAGGAGCAGAGTGATCTGTCCTTACTTTCATCAACATTGGCATGAGCCTCATCTTTGGATGGATTTTCCCACTGTGAAGTCCAATGTTTTGCAGCTGAAACACTTGACGCTCATTGAGTTTTTGGGCTTTACGATTGACGGAGAAGATGGGTTGTTATCGTCACTAGTGGATCTTCTCCTAGAGAACACAATCGTGCTTAAGTCGATCATGGTGAAATCACATGAGAATGTCTCGTGGGGAGTCACGAAGGTGCCCAGCAGACGGCCTACACTGAAGTGGTGGAATTGCAGAAGACGGACAGCCATTTCCTTGCCTAGAAATTTCTCTTTTGCATTGATAGAAGATAGATGAAGTAAAATACGAGAATTTGAAGCAGCCTCCATGTACTTATTGACCTTCCAGCCCCAGGTGAATCTGTGTCCAGGTTTTGCGTTCTGCTTTAGGTTTACAATTTTTCCTTGATTGAAAAATTTACCATAAAACTGATCATTTCATAGTCAGTACCGGCTGATCAGGTAAACTGCTAAAGAATTAGCAAGATGAGAGGTAAATAGGTGAGTACAGAGAGGTTACAATGGAACCAATCATTTCATAATCTATTCCAAGTGGTCGGGCAAACTGCGGATGAATTAGCAAGTTGAGAAAGAAAAAAGATAAGTGCAGACAGACCAAATAGTATAAGATTGAGACTGTTGTTTATAACTAATTTCATGAATTTTGCAACTGTTGCATCGCTTGGAGGGACAGAGCAAATAGCCCATCCTTCAACAAGTACTCGTTGACTTGAGCCTGTTTCGCAGCGACAACAGACGATGATTGCATCTTATTCTGCACGTTCGCTTCCATCTCTCAACCAGGATAATTCGTTTGATTAAGTAAACAAATCTGTAATCGTTACTACACAACATGGTTAGTCTCAAGTTTCTACCTCATTCCCATTGTCATAGCAGAACGGTACGTTGTGGAAAATGCTATTCCACCCGTCCTTCCGCTTTCCGTGTTGAGAGAGCAAGAGAGGGAGGAGTGCCAGCCCTAGTGCTGACCGCAGGCCATCCCCTTGGCGACGGCGGATGGCGGATGTGACTGTGGATGGCCCATCATGCATCACGAATTAGGTCGGGATTGCAATTGCAAGTTGGTTCCGGATGACCACATGTTCTTTCATGTCGCCCATGTGTTTATCAATCAGAATCGTTTCTGCTGGTTATAGCAAAACATAGAATTTAAAAAGAATGAAAAAGCCAAGAACCCATCGTGAATAAAATCGACATCCTTCTTTCGGGGAATATTTAAGATAATCTGGGAGAAAAAAAATGACGGTCTTATGGAAAAACGCCATCATAGGTGAATTAGTTCATACGTTGGGTGTTGTCTCAAGAGAACATTAGTGATCCAAGCGGCTTTGGACAGCACCCGTTAAGTAAATTGGGATGGTGTCATGTATCGTTTGTTTGGAAAACATTTTCAAAAAAAAAAAAAAAAAATTGCATCGTTTGAAATAATTTGTGAATAAAAAATATTCTCATTATCAATAATAAATTTATGGCTGAACATTTTTTTAGAAATTGAAAAAATTCCATTCTTTCATTTTTATGAACAATGTAAGCTACCATTTTTAAAAAATTATTATTATTATTCATTTCATTTATTTTTTGCGAAATAAACTTTGGCATATATCCAAAGATGTAAGCATTCTGCTGGTCGACCATATTAGTAGGTTGAGTTGATGCTTTACCTAGCAAGGCGTCTTTTAAAGTTTGGTACTGTAACATCCCAAATTTTAGGATCCATCCTAGTTCTATTCCAAATGAGCTACGGATTGGAGCCACGGACGTCAGGAATAGAGCTAGATCACAATTGTGGAAAGAATGCCTATTAGCGAATCATGATTGGTTCTAGTGTTCGGACAGGCAATGTCTACGGACAACCATGCCTTAGCCTCGTCCAATTAAGATGCCGTATCGCGGTAGTTTTCAAAGTGAGTACGAGACTTGATATGGATCGATCCCGTTAGACGTGCATTAGCCACGAATCAATCCCGATAGGATTGGCTCGTGAATCGATTGTAGCATTACTCCAATACATGAATGAACCGATCTTGAATTTGCCTCGAGCTGTCTATCTTTCGAACTTCGTACCTAGACGCGTGCTAGCCGAGGACCGATCACCCTCGATTGTGCAATATGACGTATGGGATTACAAGCCATGGACTGATCACCCTCGGTTATGTTCCGACTGGATGCTTGGTTTAGGAATGGGTAATTCCAACCTTAAACCGAGCTATTTGTGAAAATGCTCTTACTTGACGACGCCGGGATGCGCGTGAATCTATGCCCGGCCTTACCATTCACGACACATAGTCATGCCGCTCACCGTACACGGCCAAGCATAATGGCAACCCGGTTGCGCCTCCGCCATGGTTCGGATGAGAACCGGCCATGTTCGAAAATCCGAAGCTCGATCCAATCTTGACACGAATGACGCTTATGAATTCCAATGAAATCACAAAGATTTTCCTTTTAGAAATAAATGGCACCTAGGGTTTTTCTACACTCTTTTAAAAGTCAAGGTTTGAATAGTCAAAGTTTGATTGCATCATCGACTACATCATCTTGAAAATTCAAAGCACGCATTTCTAGGTAGATTATAAGAATAAAGCACAAATCTCTAGATGATAAGCTTAAGGCACGAATCCCTATATGATAAGATTAAGGTACGAATCCCTATATGATGAGATTAAGGTACAAATCCCTAGATTCGGATCCCCTAACAATGGGAATCCATGTTAGGGGTAACATAACCCCCATCGGGCCATCCATTTCTCATTGGACAGTCTACAATCAATCACGTTAATAAATAAAAAAAAAATTTCCCACCCAAAATTTTCCCCCTATCAAAATTTGAATTGACCGATTGTTGACCGTCCGATGAGAAATGGACAGCCCGATGGGGGGTTATGTTACCCCTAACATGGATCCCCAATGTTAGGGGATCCATTTCCCAAATCCCTAGATGATAAAATCAAGGCGCAAATTTCTAAGATCTTTGACTAGTCAAATGTAATACTAAGAAAAAATGTAGAATTGTCAGTATCTCAATAGAATACCCAAATTGCCATTAGCAATAATTCAGATCAGTTTATAAATAAGAAAATTCTGTCTCGCGTTCAAATAAACAAACTATGAGATGACAAATTAAGAAGCAACTAATTTCCCTTAACTCTTGCATAAAATGGCGCCATTTCGGATGTTAAATTTGAATATATTCAAGAATCATTAGAAAAATCCAAAAACATTAGAAAACCCTAGAAGTGTTAGAAAACCCTAAATGTAAACCTAGCACAAATGAGAAAACTCTAGATAAGGGACGCCTCATTTAGGCATGTGACACAAAGTGGTGTGCTCTAGATTCTTCCATAAACAAATGTCCATATATTCATAAATACCTTAACCAATGGAATAATGACTTGTGTTGCTTTGTTAATCATAGAGATTATGTGGCATTTAAATCACCATAAGCTAGGCGCCACATATAAAGAATAAGAAGAAAAATTTTTCTTGGAGAATAAGTCAAGGAATTAACAAAATTAAGAAATAAATTAGAAATTGAACTATAAATAGGCTAAAGGCCCTTTAGGACCCCTACCCCACGTTGACCGTCTCTCTCCACTCCTTCTATTCGGCTACCCTCTCCTCCTCTATACCCCTTCTAATTTCCTCAATCGACTACTCATAGTACACGTCTACTCTTGCAAGTTTCGGATATCACTTGTCGCCGCCGACTCTCACTCTTGTCTTACGTTCTTGCCAACAAGATATGTAAGTGAATTTCTAAACTCATGCTAGGGTGAAAGCAGTGTTGACTTATGTATCTTGCATGAATAAATTTTGGTTTGCATGCTCTTTTCATACAATGGTCAAGGACTAAGTGCTACACGACGACGAGAGTCTCGTGGGAGCCACCTCTAGAACCTTGGATCAATGATATGATATGACATTGTCGCGACCCTCCGAACTTCCGTGTGAAATGCAAGATGTGAGAGTTAACGAGTCGTGCTTCCCGACCCAGTTGACGGTGGATCGTCGGTGCGCGGGTCTCTCCCAAGACCCATTACTCGAATCACGATGTGAAGAAAATTTTATCGGGGTCGACCTTAGTGTGGTCGTGTGACATGTGCATAGTGTACATGCATATGGAGTCGTCACCGATCAATTATTGGAGGGTATAATCGGGAACCCTATTGAGTGGTCGGGAGAAACCGTTCGATTCTACAAGAACCAGAGATTTGGGTCCGGGGACTTGGTTACGCCAAGATTTGCATTGACGCCCTTTCGGTTACCGAAATCGAGTGATTTTCTAACCTAAGAATTCATGCAGATGAAATTTTGGGTGAGGTAGGCCCTAACGATCTAAGGTATCATGCAGACGGGAATTTTTTCTACCCTAACAATCACAATTAGAAATTTAAATGCGCAATCAAGATAATCGCAACCAAATCGAAAAGTCAATCAAATAGACACACCTAATATGGCCCTATCGAGCCACGTAATGAACTCAATTGAGTGTCGGGATGGTTCGGGAAAATTTGAGGCGGAAGGCCCGGAAGGGTAAAATGGTCATTTTTGAGGTTCGGGACCCAAAAATCACAAAATTGGGGTTGGGGCAGTTAAATGTGGCAATTTCCCATTTTTTGTGATTTTTTTAGAATTTTTCTAATTTTTTGGATTTATTTATTTATTCTCTAAAAGTCAAGGATTTTTCGGATTGAGGTGAATCGACCCTCGGAACCTCAAAATTTTTCGATTCGGACTATAAGAGTCCCGAATCGACCTAACCATTTTTTAGAATTTTTTTTTTGGAAAATCTGGGATTTTTTTTGGATTTTTAGAAAATTTCTTAATTTTTTATTAATATTTTCAGACCGGGTCAACCCGGTCCAGCACCGTTCGCAAAACACTCGACACCAAAAATGACGCCGCATCTCCTTTATTTCTATTTTTTTTATTTTCCAAACTATTTTCTAATATTCAGAATTAAAGAAAATGAAATGGACGGCCGAGATCAAATCTAGAATCGATCTCACCCGTCGACTCCCTCTTAATCAAAACGATGCCGTGTCAGACCCTCCTTGTAAAACAACGCCACATCCGATTATTAAACGGAAGGCCACGATCTAAACTTAGATGCAATCTAGGCCGTCGACTCGCCTAGCTATAAAATGACGACGCTTTACTTAAATGCACGAACGGTCATGATCTAACCTAGACTTAATCTGAACCGTTCATTTCTTCTAAATACAAAATGACGCCGCATCACCTACACGAAACGCCACCGTTTTTTATTTTTCTTATTTTCTAACTAATAAACGTAATATTAGAAAATAGCAAAAATAGATCCGACGGCCTAGAATTAAACTCAACTATTTATTATCACCGTCGGATCAAATCCGACTCAGCCTTTTCACGCGCATAGCTAGGCCGATCGGATGTTGACTCGGACCACTCAAAGACCGCCACCTCGGACCTTTGACCTGTTGACCCGCCACGTCGTCGTCGTCTTCAATCTTGCGACGAAGACGCAACGGACGGCCGAGGCTTCCTGGCGAGATCCGACGGTGAAACCTCGGCCGATTGGCCTCAAACCAGAGCCAATCGACTCGTCTAATTATCCAGATTAACATATTTAATAATCAAACAAGTTCATCGGCTAAATCTCGAGAAACCCGCTTCGCACGTAACGATGTTGCGTAACTCGATCAAGCAATACAGAGCGAGATAGACTAATTCAATCACATAAGAGCATCATAGGAGGTCCAAAATGCTTACCTCGAACTCGGATTGAGTTCGCAATGGCTGGATACGCCCGGCCGGTGTTTGGCCGGATCGAGACGAGCAATAGGTTTGACTCATGATGTTCAGGCAAAATCGATGCAAAAATGATATGCGAACATGATCAGCAATGCTCAAGGAAAAAAACGCACACAACAATTGCAAGGATCGTGCATGAATTAGTGCGATGCCATGAACGTGCAGAGCTGAGATTGAGAGATCGACTCACCGATTTAGGAGTTCGTAGGTTCATTGAGCTGGCGCGATCGACTCCCGGAGTTGCTACGAAGCTTCTAGACTAGTTTGCAAGCTTCGATTCTCTCCGGATTGGCCTCCCGAAGAACTCACGGTCGAGCTCAAGTTCTCGATCGAGCGAGCGGGAGAACGAGCTCTCTCTCTCTCTCTCTCTCGCTTTCTCTCTCTCTCTCTCTCTCTCTCTCTCTCTCTCTCTCTCTCTCTCTCTCTCTATAGCTCTCTGAGTTGGTTGCGAGCACGAATGAGGCCCCCTCTCTCGCGAATCTTCCTCGGCTATTTATATCCAGATTTTTGAAAATAGGCGCGCACAGTTGTGAGGTCGCCGAGCCTCCCTCGTGCCTTGGCACGTGCCAAATGGTTGCCGGACGGTGTGAGAATCGGTTAGGATTCCGTCCATGTCCGTTTGGCCTCCGTTGAGCCTCAAATGAGCATGAATTGCACTCGGCCTTGCAAATGTTGACTTTTTCGAGCGCCGAGACTTTGACTGTCAATTCCACCCGTCTCCGGCGACCATTGGCCGTGCCGGTGGCGGCAATCGACTCCTCCCGGCTTAAGGAACAAAACCCCTACAACAATTAATCCAATTAGATACGAATTGGTCTTCAATTTTGGTTACTAAAATTCATCACGAAATCTGCAGAGTGTCGCACATTTGGGGAAGAAGACGACACTTTGTTGGACCGGTTCGACCGGTCCGACAGTGAGACCGGCCCGAACCGGTTCAGACTTAAAATTTTCGAAATTAATCAAAATCCATGGGAAATTTTCACAATTAAACCTCAAAATTGAACTTAGGGGCTTGAATTCTATCTATAAATGTGGTTTTACCCAAAATTTTTCACCAATTTCTACAAAAACTCCAAATTTTTCTAAAATCCCAAATTCGGGAAAAGTTCAATTGGGCGTCCAATTGACCAAATTGGACCAAACCACCTATGCTAATCGATTCAGAATATGCTAAAACCTAGGGGGACAGTCCAATTTTTCTATGAAAGTCCCTCAATCAAAAGTAATTTCAGAAATTTGAAACCCTAGGGACTAAATTGCAAATATTTTGGGGATTCTTGTCTAATTCATGTAATTCGCGCAATTGGAGGTGTAATTGATCAAATTGAAGCTTGAAAGGACTGCAATTGAATGTCTAGACTCTAAATGTGCAAAAATTGCAAATAAAAAAGACTCAATTTGTATTTTTTATGCGAATTCAATCCTTTGTGTTATGAAGAAACACCTAAAATTGAATTCAATTTTTAATTTTTCCTGAGGTCAATAAGAGGAGGGAATTAAAAGAAAAATATTGGAAATTTTTCTGTATTTTTGTGACCTCGAGAAGTATTTTTTTATGAATTTTCTAGTATTTTTCTATTTTTCGAAAATATTAAAAAAATGTGAAAAATATGAAAAATTATTTTTTGTTCAAAATTGGTTCCTTATGCTTGGCCAAGCCTACCAAACTTGATTTTTCAATTTTTTGATTTTTTGTGAATATTTGGAAATTTTTAGAAAATAAAACTAAGGAAAACTTGATTAAAAATCGGGTGTCAACATTTGCCCCTCTTTGAAAGTAATCTCAATTAGAGGTTGCTTTCAAAGACAAGGTGACACATGAATCTTTAATCGACTCTACTGGGGAAAAATTTAAAGAAAACGAGTCTCGACATCCAATCATCTTACTTTTGCCGTTGAAGTCCAAGATTCTGCAGAGGGATTATTTCGGCTCATTTTTATGTGAAAGAGAAACGAGGAGAGAGAGATTTACCCGTAGCTCACCTGTCCGTGGTCCGAAGACTGTCGGTCCGAGGTCGCAAGGATGTGTGTATAGAATTACCTTTGAGTGATTTGCGAGGTTTCATAATAATCGGCGTTCGTCCGATGTCGAGTAGCGGTTTGAAGATTGGAAGAAAAGTTTACCCTTGTAACAAAGGGATTTACCTATTAAAAGGAGATTTGCTATCCTGTAGGAAGGAATTCACCATCCGGAGAAATTGGCTATCCTATAAGAAGGAATTCACCATTTAAAATGAGATTGGCTATCCTATAAGAAGGAATTCATCGTTTAAAATGAGATTGGCTATCTTGTAGGAAGGAGTTCACCATTTGGAAATTGGCTATCTTGTAGGAAGGAGTTCGTCGATTAAAATGGAGTTGGCTATCCCGTAGGAAGGAGTTTGCCGATTAAAAAGGGGTTGGCTATCCCGTAGGAAGGAGTTCGCCGATTAAAAAGGATTGGCTATCTTGTAGGAAGGAGTTCGCCGATTAAAATGAATTGGCTATCCTGTAGGAAGGAGTTCGTCGATTAAAAGGGGGTGGCTATCTTGTAGGAAGGAGTTCGCCGATTAAAATGGGGTGGCTATCCCGTAGGAAGGAGTTCGCCCAATTAAAATGGGGTGGCTATCCCGTAGGAAGGAGTTCGCCGATTAGAAGGGGGTGGCTATCCTATAGGAAGGAGTTCGCCTATTAAAAGGGGGTGGCTATCTTGTAGGAAGGAGTTCTCCGATTAGAAGGAGGTGGCTATCCTGTAGGAAGGAGTTCGCCGATTAAAATGAGGTTGGCTATCCTGTAGGAAGAAGTTCGCCGGTTAAAATGGGGTAGCTATCCTATAGGAAGGAGTTCGTCGATTAAAATGGGGTGGCTATCCCGTAGGAAGGAGTTCACCGATTAAAAGGGTTGGCTATCCATTGGGGATTCACCTATCAAAAGAGGTTGGCTATCCTGTAGGAAGGAGTTTGCCAATTAAAAGGGAAATGTGCCATTCTAAGGACCTAGGATTACTAGTGTACCTACAAAAGCTTAAACCCGATTTTCAAATTTTAAAGGTGAGGGTGCCATTCTGAGGACCTAGGATTACTAGTGTACCTACAGAAGTTCAAACCCAATTTTCAAATTTTAAAGATGAGGGTGCCATTATGAGGACCTAGGATTACTAGTGTACCCACGTAAGCTCAAACCCGATATCAGATTTTTAAAGGTGAAGGTGTCATTCTGAGGACCTAGGATTACTAGTGTACCTACAAAAGCTCAAACCCGATTTCGGATTTAAAAGGTGGATTCGAGGACCTAGGGATGCCGGAAGACCTGCAGAAAATCCAAGTTAGTCGGATCTTTAAAAATGTGGTTATTCTGAGGATTTGGAGATACCAGGGAACCCGCAGAAAATCCAATCAAACATCATTAGAGTTGCTTTCTGAGCAATCCAGTAGGTTAAGACCCTTAGACTATGACAAAAGAGTGGTAATCCTAAATTCCGGGAAGAAACTTTAGGAGTTCTCAAGCGATTTTCAAAATTGCATTTGTGAAGGAAGTGTGTCTAAACCCAAGCTCAAATTTTCACTAGGGGTGAATTTTGAATGTCACTACCCGAGTATTCTTCAAAAGGGCTGTTTTAAAAAGATTTCAAAAGGATTTTCCTTCATCCAAAAGGGCTTCTCACCATTTGGAAAGGTTTTTCTTGAAACTCGAATTTGCTCACAAGAAACCTAACCTTGAGATTTCGGGATTATTCGAGATGCATACAATCCGACCGATCGAGAAGGCATTTAAAAGGAACCGTAATTCAGGCCGGGTTAAAGATTTATCAAAGGATATTTATTTTGAGACCGAGAAATGAATCTTCATCAAGAATGATTTCTTCGAGTCTACAAGTCAAGAACCCCGAAGATATGATAAGACAGGATTGTACTTACCTCTTTAAGCGGTAGCTTTCTGTGTGATTTCTTGCATCAACCTGAAACATCTCTAGTTTAGAAAAGTTTTTGGTGACAGGTTGTAACTTGGTTCAAGGTAGGCTTTTTGGGAAAGGCCATATTTTCAAAAGAGGGGTACACATGGGCGATCACCTTGATATTTTACCAGCATTCATTTGCTTTGAAGAAGTTTCATGATCATTCTTTCTTCTATCGACTTTGAGGATTTTCCTCTTTTCATTGTAATTTTCAAACTTTATCCCTTCACAAGATGCTTTTAAATGGGCTTTGGCCTTGCTTTTACCAAGCACTTTGCTTTTTTCTAGTTCTTTTGTCTCTCATCATTTTTTTTTTGCATTGGCTGGTTCTTTTTGAGACCAGGATCGAAAATTCTTCCGATTATGCTTTTGACTTATTGCTGGTAATTCATTTGTCTTGCCCCAGTATAGGGAGGTGATCACCAATACTGGTTTTGAAATGAAGATTATAAAGCTCAAATTGGCTCATCAAAGGATAAATGTTTGGGGATATAGCAATGAAGCACTTTTCTTCACTCGAAGGTGTTCCAAGTCTCTGCAAGAAATCACCCGAAGCTATCACGTAAAGATTGATACAGGTTAGCACAATAAAGTCATACCTTAATCTTTTCTCCAAGGAATCAACCAATGAACCTCCAAATATGCCCCAATGTGGGGTGATTCTTGACAGGGTTTTCTCCAGAATATTTCTCTCTTTTTGGCTCTGAATGGTTGTCGAGGGATACAAGTGTGTATGGATGATTTTTGAAATGCAAATGCCTTTCGTCATTTCAATCCATGTAATCACCGTGAATGATCCCTATATCCCAAGATTAAGCTTTTTCTCTCTATCACTTTCACTCATCGCTCAAGTGTATCAATGATGTGTTTGAGGATAAGGTTTGCCTCTTTTCATCCGAAAGATCATCCTCTTGAAAAACTTTCAAAACATGCCCTTTTATAGAATCTCAGGGCGTTTTCATCAAAATTCACTCTTTGCGAAAATTTTCATTCAAAAGATATATTCAAAAGTGATTGTGAAACTTTAAAAGGGATGCTTCTTTAAAAATGTCCAGTGGCTTTGCAGATTAAAATCTTGGATGTTAAGCACAATAATACTTCTAAATGGAAGTGAGCATCCTTCAAGAAGAGAAACCAAACCTATCTTCTTCAAGCACCAGCTTCCGTGTCCTGCATAAACAAAAGGAATCGGTCAGCTAAAGATATTCAAAATTTTAAATCCCAGAATGACTTCCTTGTTTGATCAATCGCTCTGCAGGATTCTTCATGATTCCAAGTCCACCTGCAAAATACAAACATATGTGAATGCATGTATGCTAATGTCATGCAAATACAAAGCTTTATTGACTCAGATTCGCTCATCAATCACTTCGAAACTCGTCTTTATTTCGGGGATAGTATCTCTTGACAGCATCTGCGTTTACCGGACTTGACAATTCTTTTCCATCCATATTTATAAGGATGAGAGCTCCCCCAAATAAAACTTTCTAAATCACATAGGGGCCTTCATAGTTTGGCGTAAACTTGCCTCCCGGGTGTTGAGCATTTGAGAGCATCTTATTCACAACTAGCATCCCCGCTTCAAAATTCCTAGGCTTAACCTTCTTATTAAAAGCTCTGGCCACTTTCTTCTGGTAGCTTTGACCATGGCAAATGGTCCTTAATCGCTTTTCATCAATCGGATTTAATTGTTCATGTCTCTATCGATTCCACTCCTCTTCCGAGAGTTCGACCTAAGAAAGGATCCTTAAAGAGGGAATTTCAACTTCTATTGGTAGGACTGCCTCCATACTATATACCAATGAGTAAGGAGTTGCCCCGATTGAAGTACGAATCGAAGTTCGATAGGCCATGAGAGCATATGGCAACCTTTCGTGCCAATCCCGATATTTTTGAGCGGTCTTGGCTAATATCTTCTTGATGTTCTTGTTTGCCGCTTCCACGACTCCATTCATTTGTGGGCGGTAAGGTGAAGAATTAAGGCGTCGTATCTTAAATTGATCCAATAAGTGATCGACTACCTTATTGTTCGGATTGGAGTCATTGTCTGTAATGATGGCTCTTGGAACTCCGTATCTTGAGATGATGTCGCTTTTGATGAACTTAACCACGTTGTTTGCAGTGACTTTGGCATATGAGCTGGCTTCAATCCATTTGGTGAAGTAATCAATGGCCACCAGAATAAAACGATACCCATTGGAGGCCTTTGGGTTGATTGGACCAATCATGTTAATCCCCCACATAGAAAACGGCCAAGGTTCCGACATTTGGTGTAATTCATTTGGAGGCGCATTTATCTTGTCACCATATACCTAGCACTAATGACAAGACTCGACATGTTGATTGCAATCGGATTCAATAGTCATCCAAGAATATCTGAGCCTCATGATCTTCTTGGCGAGGAGATGACTATTCATATGGGGCCCACATTCTCCTTCATGGATCTCTTTCATAATGAGATTCGCTTCTTTGGCGTTTACGCACCTCGCCAGGATTGAATCAAAGGACCTCTTGTATAGGATCCGTTCACCGAGGAAGAATTTAGAAGAAATCTTGCTGATGTACTTTTTATCTTCTGGTTGGGTGTCTTGTGGGAACTCGCCCTTCAGCAGATAATTCTTAATATCATGATACTATGGTTCTTCATCGGGTTCTTCTTCGACTACCATGCAGTATGTAGGCTGTTCAAGAATGTCAATCCTTAATGGCTCAATCTCAAGGCCATTTTGTACTTGTAACATAGCCGATAGTGTGGCCAAGGCATCAACGAAGTGGTTCCGAGTTCTTGGTAGATACTCGAAAGTGATCTCCTCGAAATGTTGGATCAGCTCTTCGAGGAATTTATGATACGAGATAAGCTTGAGATCTTTTGTTTTCCACTCTCCTTGGGTTTGCAAGATGATGAACATAGAATCTCCATACACCAGCAGCTTCTTTACTTTTAATGAAATGGCCGGTTGTAATCCAAGAATGCAAGCTTTATATTCAGAAATGTTGTTAGTGCATGAGAATACCAACTTGGTCGAGATGGGATAATGTTGGTCCTCGGGGGATATTAAGACTACCCCGGTACCTGATCCAACAAGATTCACAACGCCATCAAAGTACATTGTCCATTTGTCTTGCGATATATTCAAAATTTGACCTCCATCATTTCGCTCCGGAATGTCTTTGGGAGGATTTTCAGCCAACATGTCAGCAATCGCTCTTCCCTTGACAGACTTTTGGAGAGCGGTTTTGATGTCAAACTCCGAAAGGAGCACTTGCCACTTGGCCATCTTTCCCAATAAAGCTGGTTTTTCCAAAAGATACTTGATAGGGTCATTTTCGGTGACCAATTGGATATGATAGTGCGGGGTATATTGCCTCGGTCTATGGAGGACCCGCACCAATGCTACGCAAGTCCTTTCCACTGATGAGTATTTTGCTTGAGATGAAGTGAACTTTTTGCTCGGATAATATATGGCTCATTCCTTTCGATTCTTGGGGTTAGTTTGGGCAAGTAAAGCTCCCAAGGACTTGTCATGAACTGTCAAATATAGAGTCAAAGGAACGTTAGGGATAAGAGGTACCAAGACCGGTGGTTGTACCAAATATTCCTTGATCTTTTCGAACGCTTGCTGGCATTCGGAATCCCATTTTACTTTTGCACCTTTTTTAGAAGTTTGAAGAAGGGTTTCACCGTTTCTGACAATTGCGATATGAATCTGGATATGTAATTCAATCTTCCAAGTAGACCCCGTACTTCCTTAACAGTTGAAGGAGTCCCTATTTCCCATATGGCTTTGATCTTGGAGGGGTGGATCTCGATACCACGATCGCTTACGACAAATTCAAGCGGTTTTCCGGATACGGCGCCAAATACGCATTTTGCGGGATTTAACTTGAGTTTGTATTTCCTCAATCGTTCGAATAACTTTCTCAACACTTGGACATAATCTTCTCCGGGCTTGGATTTGGCGATCATATCATCCACATAGACCTCCACCTCCTTATGTATCATATCATGAAAGAGGGTCACCATAGCCCTTTGATATGTTGCCCCTGCGTTTTTCAATCCAAAGGGCATGACTTTATAGCAGAAGATTCCCCATTGGGTGACGAATGAAGTCTTGATTTTGTCTTCCTCTTTCAACATGATCTGGTTATACCCCGAAAAGCCATCCATGAAGGAGAATAATTCAAAGCCCGCGGTGCTATCAACGAGCACGTCAATGTGCGGCAAGGGGAAATCATCTTTTGGACTGGCCTTGTTTAGATCCCGGTAGTCCACACATATCCGGATTCTCCTATCCTTTTTCTTAACCGTGACGATGTTGGCGACCCAATCAGCATATGGGACAACTTCGATGAACCCTACTTTGAGAAGCTTCATGACTTCTTCTTTAATTTTATCTGCCAGCTCATTCTTTCGCATGGTTGGTTAACTGGTTTGCACGCGGGATCCGTAGGCAACGCATGTTCTACAATGTCTCGGTCAAGCCCTAGCATGTCAGTATATGACCGGGCGAAGAAGTCTTGATATTCCTTAAGCAAGGCGGTCATTCTTGAGATATCAGTTGTAGACAAATGTCCCCCTATTTTTACTTCCTTAATACTGATCGAGTCCCCCAAATTGATAACAATGGGCTCTTGAGAAATAGGAGGCTTAGATTCTTCAAAACAATCCCATTCCCTCTTGATATCGCTCACATCAGCTTCTTCATCATCATCAATCTCATATGAGTAATCGTCGAGCTTATCTGAGTCACATATTAACCTATTATGCATGGGTGGGATGACATGCCCGAAATGCATCATGAAAGGTTAGTATAAGAATGATAAAATTATAAAATGCATGACCTATTTTGACAAAATCCTTTTGAATTCCCTTTTGAAGGAAAAGGACGAAAAAGAGAATTAGCCCTTGACTTTTCGGACATCCTGGTTCTCAAAATGTTTTGAAACCCAAGATCATATAGCGGATCGGGCCTCAAGTTTCACAATCAAGGCAGTTATCATCATCGGACCAATTCGTTGTTCCATATGTCTTTAACAAAACTGGAGATGACTTTTATTGATGGATGCATCTAATAGCAATACAATATCGCACTTCTTGAATCACAAAACGAGATCCATAGGGTGCTTAAAAGAAGAAACAACGAAGAGCTTTAGAAACAAATGCAGTAATTAAAATGCATTAAAAGGTAAAGTTCAGAAAGAGCCTTTTACTCGGGGGTGGGGAAGTCGTCATCGAGCCACTCAATGATCACGTTCACCCGATTATTCAGAAATGGGTTGAACAGGTCCGGCTCTGCATATTCAGAAATATCTTCATCTTCCAACCACTTTCCTCCTTTGGAGAACACTTCGAATAAGGGATTTTCGAACATTTTCCCTCTAGCTTTCCACGCATCGGTGCCGATAAAGCGACCACCTCGGTGTCCATGGCGTCCTTGGTTTCCATAACATTTATTTCGACCTCGACCTCGACCTGTATCATACTTCATCATCCCCTTATATCCTAAACCAACCTTATGGTCATTCGAGTCAAGATTCAAGGGGTTACGGATTCCTTGACCAAATTTCCCCAATCCGGTGCTAGGAATGAAACCGTTAGTGAGGAGTACTTTTCCTGCCATAGTTGCGGGTTTTGACAGCTCCGGAATAGCTATCTTTGTATCGGATGGCACGTGCATGACAGATATGATGTCAAAAGTATAATAGCTCAGCTCATCCTCCTTTGAAGGTTCAATGTATGGAACCATTCCTTTTTATGAAGCACGATGTCCTGTCTCACCGTGGATAGTGATCGGTTGGCCTCTGACCACAAATTTAACCTTCTGATGTAGGGAAGAAGGTACCGCTCCGGAGACATGGATCCACGGTCTTCCAAGAAGCAGAGTGAAGGCACTAGGAATATCCAGCACTTGGAACGGTATGGAGAAGGTTACCGGTCCAATGGAGATGTCCAATTCGATCTCTCCCACCACATTTTTAGAAACTTCGTCGAATGACCGGATTGTGGCTTTGGATGTCTTGATGAAATCTTCGTTTATCCCCAAGCTTCTCAGAGTGCTCGAGGGACGGAGATTAAAAGCCGAGCCGTTGTCAATTAGGACATGAGGTACCTCCTTTCCATGGCACCTTACGGCGATATAAAGGGCCTTATTGTGCACACGCCCTTCCCTCGGGAAATCTTCATTTGAGAAAGAGATCTGGTCCTTCAAAAGGATAGCATCCACGAAGTCTTCCAGCTGAACTTCGTTAATGGTCTCCGAAACATGAACTTCATCTAGCACCTTCGGGAGGGCATTTTTATGTTTCTCTGAATTCTTGAAGAGGTCTAGTAAAGAGATCTGCGTCGGCATGTTCCGAAGTTGGTCTACAACTTCGTATTCGCTAGTTCTCACAACGGATTGCAGTTTTTCAACCTCTTCCGCGGTTGGTGTTTTCTTTTCAAGCTCCGCCTCTCTTGGAGGATAACATCTCCCAAATCTCATTATGGCGTCAATCTCGCTTGTTCCGTAATCCCAATGTACTGCTTTTGGGTCATGTTTCTCCACAGGTTGCAATTTAATCTTTCTTGGTTTAATTCCATCATCCCGACTCTTTGAGCCTTCACAAGATGAGTCTATTGCCGGCAGCTTTTCTCAAGTGGACGCTTCCCAATTATCCACTTTGTTCGGATCAATCACAAAGCGGACCGGGAGATCCACCATCCCAATAATCTAATCTTCATGGATGTCATCGGGATTATACTCAGGACATGGCATTGCCACCGTTGCATTAGCGATATTTTCTTCATCGAAATGCCTTTGCCTTTCCCTTCTGACCCTCAAGATAATGTCCTCAATTCTCATGCCAATATCCACCGGATGTTGGAAGGAAGAATACGCATACGCGTACATGCTGTCAAAATACTCCGTCGGCAGTGACTTGAGCACAAACTCCAGCATTTCTCTTTCTGATAGTGGCGGTTGCACCATCATGGCATGCTTTTTCCATCTTCTCGCGAAGAGTTCGAAGCTCTCGTCTTCACCTTTCCCGATATTTAACAAATTGGCCTTGGTGAAGTACCCTCCGATTCCGGCTTCAAAATGCCGTATGAAGTGCTCCGAGAGTTCCTCCCAACTCGAGACCCAATCTAGGTCGATTGATTGGAACCAGGTCAATGCGATGCCCGTCAAATTATGCTTGAAATTCTGAATCAAGGTTTCGTCATCTTCATGATGGCTAACCATCCGGCAGAGATAGTATGAGACATGCGCTAGGGGATACCCAGTACCATCATACTTCATGCGGAAAGTTACCTTTGGGTTCACGCCTTGTGGCGGAATGTTTCTAGCTTAGGTGATTGGCACGATCGGCTCTTTCAATTCATCCATCTTCCTTGACACATCATCGCTTTGCTCTTGTAGCAACATAATCCGTCGATTATGTGCTTCAATAGTTCTTTTTTTTTTTTTTTTTTTGGTAAGGTAAGTATGTATTGATCTTTCAAAAGCTAGGTACAAAAGAAACGGACACAAAAACCTTGAACTCTATATGTCACGAAATGTGACCTAGGGAGTTCAAAGGTGATCCGCCCGCAAAATACACCGAGAAGGAGTAGTAAACACAAAAGGGCAAAAGAGCCCAACGGGAACAGGAATGGCCAAACAGTCGGCGTAAAAAACTAGCAACAAACCCAGCAACACTAACAAAAGGAGCTGGACGGTGGTGGGAGACCGTTGAGCAGCTGGAGAAGGGAACCTCCATGAATAACCCGAGACAGCCATAAAGCAACAGCAAGATCGGGAGCTGCTTGGCTTGAATGAAATGACCGCCTCAGTATTTGCATATTCTCTTCGTATAGTTCTTCGTATCTCCAGTATTTGCATATTCTCTTCCACTGTCGTGGTATTGTTCTTGACCATTGACTGTGATAACTCTGCCACCATATTCGTCGGATGACGTATGTGAGTTTCGAGATTAGAAAGTTGCATGTCGGACTCTTGATTCTTTTGTTCATTCCGAGGGCCTCTTGATTCTTGGCTTCATCAATCGTTCCCACGAATTCTTCACTTTCGGGGTCATCCATACCGCCCCAACCGTCGGGAATTATATCTCCGGAATCCACGAAAAAGCTTGGCGGCGCCGAATACAGGACTTTGAAGTTATAACCGCCGCTATCTTCTCCGAGATTATCAACTATTTCGCCCCTTTCTAGGGTCTTACGTATGAATCTTCTATCACCTCGGCGAGCTTTGTCTAGACGGACTTCATACTCATCTTGCTCTTCCATTTCTTTAACATCTCGGACGTTCATCAAGTATCATGAAGGAACTCTCCAGGTCTTTCCTCTCGTGGCTCTCATCATAAATTCTTCTGCCACCATATCTATAGTCACATAAGTCCCTTTAAAAGCGACGTTTTCCATTGTTCCAATGACGCCCAAATCAATTAGTCGCTTCAAACATGCCTCTTTTTGCTCCCAAGAAATACTCTCTCCTTCGGGGTATTGTGCAGCTAGAGTCGGGATGTCTCACATTCGGTCTACATCCATTATGAATTCCGGGACCTCTTCTGGATTGTCTTCAAATATCGCATTCACCTCGCAATGTTCGGGTAAAGGGTTACGTTGTACATTCGGTTCAATCTTATCAAATTCCAGGACCTTGCCATCGATCAAAGCTTGCACCTTATACTTGAGAGTAAGACAGTTATCCACATTGTGCCCCCTTCTCCCATATGGCACACACAAGTCTGAGTTTCATCAAACCCAACGAACCTTGGAGGATTAGCTCTAGGAGGCTCCTTTGCAACCAATCGATTTTCCAAGAACATGGGCAGTAATTTGGATAAAGGTCGAGGTAGTGGGGTGAAGACAGGTTGGTTCCTTCTTCTTGGTTCCGATTGTTTAGAGGTGGTCCAGGACGAGGCTCCCTAGGTAGGGGTAGAGGGTGAAAACTTTTTGGGTTTTGGTGGATTAGGGACAAACGCCACATCGCCGATCCGCTCCCTATTATCCCTTCTCAAGGGGTATTGGCGCTTAAATGATGACTCGGGTATCTTCTTCTCCCGCAATGCCCATTCATGGCGTTCCACCACCTTAATCAAGTGTGCGAACGTTTGACACCCAAAGGTGTTCAATTTTTCAAAATACTCAAAGGGCAATGCTTTGAGGAAGAGGTCTATCAGTTCTTCTTCGAGGACAGGTGGTTTCACTTGTATGACTAAAGATCTCTACCTTTGAGCGTAGGCGTGAACAGCCTCATTGTTCCCTTTTATGGTTCTCAAAAGGTCTTCCCTAGTAAGGGTCGTCAGAGTGTTAAACTTGTATCGCCGGAGGAATTCATCAGCTAGCTTATCCCAATCGCCGAGCCTTTCGGGCTCCAGCTCAATAAACCATGCCAAGGCCACTCCAAATAGGCTTTCTTGGAAGGTGTTGACTAACAACGGGATATTATTCGAGAATTGGGACATGCAGCGCAAATAGTACTTCGGATGCGCCTTGGGACACCCAATCCCATTATACTTTCTCACAAAGTCGGGCTCCTTATAATCAGCGGGAACCTCGATTTTCTCAAATGGCATGACTTTATCAAACCTCGAGAGTTCATATCCTTGACTAGCCAAGCATTCCTCGATCTTAGCGAGTCTTTTGATTTCTTCCTCCATTTTAAGGGCCTGTTTTTCTTTCTTTTCCAGGTTAACCACAACTGGAGGATCTTTAGGCGGTTGCTCCGGATTTGGAGAGGGATTCACAGCGAGAGTCGGGTTAGCATCTGTACCATTTGATGAGCTTGGAGGGGCTTGGGAGTTCGGATCGACAAGGTATCTCCCCTGACTAGCGATCAACATCGCCTTCATTTCTGCCACCATTGTGGCGATCATATTCATTTAGTTCTCCAAGTTACCCACATGAGGTGCGAGCACTTCTTGCTCCCTTCTCAATTGGCGCGTCTTGCTACGAGCCCTCGTGTTTATCAGTCACCTATTTTTTCATGACGCTAATTAGTATCGAGAGCATTCAAAAATTTGAAAGGATTGATCCGTGGTAATTCTATTCCCTATATGATGATGCATATGCGTGAAGCGCTCATAAAGGAAATAAAATGCATTTATTACGATCCAAAATGTTCAAAAGTGTCTAACGGATAACAAATATGCTAAACTAAATGGGGAATGGATCTATCCAAGTCGAGGACGCTTGCATTCTTCTTGCTCCTCTGATCCATCGGAATCCCACAAGTAAGGGCCTTCTCCTTCTTTAGACATCCAAAGCTCTGGATCTTCCGGAATGTATGGCTCCACTCCCGGGACATACGGTACTATGTACTCATGTTCGTAGGATTCCACTTCTTCAATGCGGGGAGATATGCACTCCAGTATATATGGCTCAACCAATGATCTGCGATATTCATTGAACTTCTAAATATACTCCTTGGACGCCCTATGGACATTCATCCCATCATCCAGATAGTCAGGCCATTCAACTTGTTGTAGCTGGGAATTCTTCAGGGCATGAAGGATAAGTTTGATCCGAGCCCGATACTGCTTCTTTGCTTCTTTGGTGAGCTTTCCTTGCGCCATATCAAATGAGAAAATCCCAAGACAAGTGTCCGGTGGCACTTGTTGTAAAATGCCGAATTACCTCACCACACGGATAGGATAATAAGCCATTGCGCCAGTACATCCCGAGAGAGGAATATGGCTATCATCAATACCAGTAATGCGAGCCTTCAAAATCTTAGGCCAAGTCAAACGCTATCGAATATGCTCGGGCTTCAAATCATTCAATAGCTCAACTCATTTTTTGAATGAGTGTTTAGATACGAGGGATTGACATTTGAGGAAGGATTTAAGGGGATGAACATGCTCATTGATCTCTGTTGCGACCCTCCGGAAAATTTTTCGTCATTTCATTCCGGGGCGAGTAGGGTTAACGAGCCGATCCTTTATATAACTCCGGTTGTCGGTGGGATTTTTGGATCGCGGGTCCTTCCCAAGACCCATTACTCGAATCGCGATGTGAAGAAAATTTTATCGAGATCGACCTTAGTGTGGTCGGGTGGCATGTACGTAGTGTACATATGTTTGGAGTCGCCACCGATCAATTTATTGGAGGGTATGATCGGAAAACCCTACCGAGCAGTTGGGAGAAACCGTTCGGTTCTACGAGAACCAGAGATTTGGGTCCGAGGACTTGGTTACGCCAAGATTTACATTGATGCCCTTTCGATTACCGATGTTGAGTGATTTTCTAACCTAATGTCGCTACCCTCCGGAAATTTATCTCCATAAAATGGTTTATCCGGTGGTGAGAGGGTTAACGAGCAGATCCCCTTTTATATATCTTCTTTAAAATGTGTGGGATCGCGGGTCTCTCCCAAGACCCATTACTCGAATCGCGATGTCGGGTAAAATTTATAAAATATCGAAATTGACCTTGTGTGGTCGAGTGGCATGTGCGAGGTGTACATGCAATTTGGAGTCGCCACCGATCAATTTATTCGAAGGTACGATCGGAAAACCTTACCGAGCGATCGGAAAACCAGAGATTTTTGGGTCCGGGGACTTGGTTACGCCAAATTTCATATTGACGTCCTTTCGGTTACCGATGTTGAATGATTTTCTAACCTAAGAATTCATGCAGGTGCGATATCGGGTGAGGTAAGTTCTAACATTTCTAGGGTGTTCATGCAGAAGGGAATTTTCTATCTTAACAATCACAATCGGAAAAAATTAAATGCGCAATCAATATAATCGCAATCAATCAAATCAAATCAACCAAGGTTTGACATGTCTAAAATGGCCCTATCGGCCCACACAAAAAAAAAATTAAATTCGGGTTTCGGGGTGATTTGGCGAAAATTAGGGGGCGGAAGGCCCAAAAGGGTAGAATGGTCATTTTTGAGAGTTCGGGACCCGAAAATCACAAAATTTCGATTTGGCCAGTTGAATGTGGCCATTTCCCATTTTTTGTGATTTTATGGAAATTTTCTATTTTTTTGAATTTTTTATTTATTTTCTAAAAAATATTAGAAATTTTCCGGATCGACACGGATCGACCCTCGAAGTCTCAAAATTCTCGATCCAGACTTTATGAGTCCTGAATCGATCTAGGAATTTTTAGAAATTTTTTGTAAAAATCTGGGAATTTTTATGAATTTTCTAAGTATTTTTGTAATTTTTTTGGATTTTTGGAAATTTCTTTTTATTTTTTATTATTTTTTATTAATAGACCGGACCGGTTCAACCCGGTCAACGACCGGTCAACCCGGTCCGACCGCACATGAACCCGCTCGGCACCCCAAAACGACACTGTATTCTATTTTCTACAATTTTTTCTTGATTTTCTAATATTAATTTCTAATATCCGAATATATACAAAAATGATAGACGGCCGAGATTAATTCCTGGATCAATCTCAGCCATCGATCGATGCCCAAGTGAAACGACGACGCTTCGGACTCGTCTACGCGAAACGACGCCGCATCGGGTTGTCAAACGAACGGCCAAGATTAAGAGCCGAGGCTCGATCTGAGCCGTTCACTCACTCATTAACAAAACGACGTCGCACTACCTAACCAAACGGACGGTCAAGATCTAACCTAGATCTATTCTAAACCGTTCGTCCCATCTCTGTTAAAACGACGCCGGATCAATTAAAACTTCGAACGGTCACGATTAACTTCAAGTCCGATCTCGCCCGTTCATTCCTCGAACACCCTAAACGACGTCGCACCTAATAACTAAGGCGACACCGTTTTGATATTTTTAAATTTCTGCTTAATATTCGAATATCTAAAAAATACAAAAAAAAGGATCCGACGGCTGAGAATTAAATCCACCGATTTATCTCAACCGTCGGATCGGATCTGAGTCGGCTCGTTCGCGCCAACGGCCGAGCCGACTCAGATCCGAGCTGGACCTATGAAATGACGCCACATCAGCTCATTTGACCCGCCGACCTGCCACGTCATCGTCTTCTTCCTCACGACTATGACTAGATGGACGGCCGAGGCTCTTTCGGCGAGATCCAACGGTGAGATCTCGCCGGAATAACCTCAAACCAACGCCGATCGACTCAAAATTACTTCTGGATTAACATACTCAAGAATCAAAGCATTTCACCGAACCAATTGCGAGAATCAAAGCATATACGATCGCGGCATCACGGATCTCAATCAAGCAACACAGATCATAACTACCGAATCAAAGCTTCGGGCACACTCAAGATGAGTTCGGGACACTTAACTCGAGTCCCGATTGGACTCGCGATGGCTAGGAAGGTCTGGCCGGTGTTCGGCCGCACCGAGCTGCAATGGAGGTTTGACTCGGGGTTTTCACGCAAAATCAATGCACAAACAAGATGCGATCGTGGTCGGTGATGCTCAGAGATGAAAACACACACATCAATTGAAAGAAACGTGTTCTGGAAGTCGAGATGCCATGATCGTGCAGTGAGAGGATTGAGAACTCGATTCACCTGGTTTGGAGATCGCAGGCTAATCCAAGTGACTCGGTCGCTTTCTGGAGCCGCTGTGAAGCTTCGGAAGTGGATCGCGAAGCTCGATTAGCTCTGGATTGGCTTGACGAGCAATCCACGATCGCCGCTCGAGATTTCTTCAATGGCGAAGACCGAAAGCTTTCTCTCTCTCTCTAGCTCTCTCTCTCTCTCTATTCTGTTGGTTGCGCGAGCAAAATGAGCCTCCCCCTCGCGTCTAGAATCTTCTCTGGCTTTTATAGTGGACTTTTGAAATTTGGCGCGTCGGGCGTGAGCTGGCCGAGGGTGATTCACGTGCATCCACGTGATTTCGAGCCCGCCGGACGGTGACGGAATCACTAGGATTCCGTCCAAGTCCATTAGACGTCCGTTGAGTCCCGGCGAGTGTCAATTGCGCGCGTTTTTGCCAAGTTTGACTTTTCGGTGCAGCCGTGACTTTGACCGGCGATTGCGGCCACCTTCGGCGGCCATTGGCCGTGACGTCAACGGCAATCGACGCACATTGACTCGATACACAAAAGCCCTAAGTCAATTGGATCAATTAGGATCGAATTGACGTTCAATTTGATCACCAAAGTTCGTTTTCAATTCTGCAAAAATGGGATGGTCACGCGAGGAAGAAGAAGCACTATTCCGGACCGGTTCGACCGGTCCGACCGGTCTGAACAGGTTCGGCATGTGAATCTTGCACAATTTTCAAAATTAATCAAAATTGACCGGGAATTTTTGCAATTAAACCTCAAAATTGGATTCTAGGGCCTGGATATTATCTATAAATGTGGTTTTGCCCAAACATTTTCATCAATTTACACAAAAGCCCCACATTTTTAGAAATTCTCAATTCGGGGAAAATGTCAATTGGACGTGTAATTGACCAAATTGGACCACGAAACCCATTCCAATCGATTTAGAATGCATGAAAACATAGGGGGACGGTCCAATTTCACTATGATAGTCCCTCAATTAAAAGTAATTTCAAAAATTGGCCAATTGAGGGACTAAATTGCAAATAATTTGGGGATTTTGTGCAATCTGTGCAATTCGCGCAATTTAGGGTGCAATTGATCAAATTGAAGTTCAAAGGGACTGCAATTGAATGTCTAGACTCTAAATGTGCAAAAATTGCAAATAAAAAGACTCAATTGGTATTTTTTTATGCAAATTCAACCTTAGGCATTGTGAAGGAACACCTAAAATTGAACTCAATTTTTGATTTTTCTTGAGGTCAATATTAAAAGGGAATTAAAATAAAAATATTGAACAATTTTGTATATTTTTGTGACCTTAAAAAGTATTTTTTATGAATTTTGAAGTATTTTCCTATTTTCCGAAAATATTAAAAAATGTGAAAAATATGAAAAATTATTTTTTGTTCCAAATTGGTTCTTTATGCTTGGCCAAGGCTTCCAATGTTGATTTTTTAAATTTTTTGATTTTTTGTGGATTTTTAGCGAATTTTGGAAAATAAAACTAAAGGAAAATTGACTAAAAGTTCGGGTGTCATCAGTTGCCCCTCTTTGAAAGTAATCTCGGTTAGAGGTTGCTTTCAAAGACAAGGTGACACCTAGATCCTTAATCGACCCTGCTGGGGAAAAATTTAAAGAAAATTAGTCTTAACATTCAATTGCCTTACCTTTGTCGTTTAAGCTCCGACTCCGTGGGGAATTATTTCGATCCATGCTCATTTATATGAAAGAGAGATAAGAAGAGAGAGAGACACTTACCTGTAGCTCACCTGTCTGCGGCCTAAAATATGTTGATCTGAGGTTGAGAAAATGATTACATGGAATTACCTCCGAATGTTCTAGCGAGATTTCGCGATGGTCGCCGTCCTGTCGGTGTCGAGTGGTGGTTTGAAGATTTGGAAGGGAGGTTCACCCTTATAACAAAAGGGTTTCACCTATTCAAAAATGGGTTTGACTATCCACTGGGGACTCATCACTTAAAAAGGGGGCAGATCGGCTTTCATCTAGGAAGCTACTCACCGTCTGGAAGGGGAGGTTCACCCTTGTAACAAAGGGGTTTCACCTATTCAAAAGAGATTGGCTATCATCTATACAAGGACTCACCATCTAAAACGCAGATCGGCTTTAATCTAGGAAGCTACTCACCGTTTGAAAGGGGAGGTTCACCCTTGTAACAAAGGGATTTCACCTATTTAAAAGAGATTGGATATCCTCCATGCGGGGACTCACCATCTAAAACGCAGATCGGATTTCGTCTATGCGGCTACTCACCGTCTGGAAGGGAGGTTCACCCTTGTAACAAAGGCGTTTCACATATTTAAAAGAGATTGTCTATCCTCCATACGGGGACTCACCATCTAAAACGCAGATCGGCTTTCATCTATGCAGCTACTCACCGTCTGGAAGGGAAGGTTCACCCTTGTAACAAAGGGATTTCACCTATTTAAAAGAGATTGGCTATCCTCCATGCGGGGACTCACCATCTAAAACGCAGATCGGCTTTCGTCTATGCAGCTACTCACCGTCTGGAAGGGGAGATTCACCCTTGTAACAAAGGGGTTTCACCTATTTAAAAGAGATTGGCTATCCTCTATGCGGAGACTCACCATCTAAAACGCAGATCGGCTTTCGTCTACGCAGCTACTCACCGTCCGAGAGGGTGCCATCCGAGGACCTAGGTTGACTAGTGTACCTACAGAAGCTCAAACCCTATTTCAAATTTTCTAAAAAGCAGATCGGCTTTCGTCTATGCAGCTACTCACCGTTTGAGAGGGTGCCATACGTTGACACCGATTTTTAGTCGAGTTTTCCTTTAGTTTTATTTTCCAAAATTCCCAAAAATTCACAAAAAAATAAAAAAAAATTAAAAATCAACATTGGAAGCCTTGGCCAAGCATAAGGAACCAATTTGGAACAAAAAATAATTTTTCATTTTTTTCACATTTTTAATATTTTTGGAAAATAGAAAAATCTTTGAAAAATCATAAAAAATACTTTTCGAGGTCATAAAAATACACAAAAATGTCCAATATTTTTATTTTAATTCCCTTTTAATATTGACCTCAAGAAAAATCAAAAATTGAGTTCAATTTTAGGTGTTCCTTCACAATACCTAAGGTTGAATTTTCATAAAAAATACCAATTGAGTCTTTTTATTTGTAATTTTTGCACATTTTAGGTCTAAACATTCAATTGCAGTCCCTTTGATCTTTAATTTGAACAATTGCACCCTCAATTGCACGAATTGCGCGAATTAGACAAGAATCCCCAAATTATTTGCAATTTAGTCCCTCAATTGGCCAATTTTTGAAATTACTTTTAATTGAGGGACTATCATTGTAAAATTGGACCGTCCCCCTATGTTTTCATACATTTCAAATCAATTGGCATAGGTCTCATAGTCCAATTTGGTCGAATTGACGTCCAATTGGGGTTTTCCCCAAATTGGCAATTTAGAAAAATTTGGGGCTTTTGTATAAATTGATAGAAAATTTTGGGCAAAAACATACTTCTAGATAATATCTAGGCCCCTGAGTTCAATTTTGAGGTTTAATTGCGAAATTGCCCAATAAATTGTGATTAATTTCGAAAATTGCACAAAATTTACTTTATGAACAGGTTCAGACCGGTCTGACCGCCGATCGGACCGGTCTAACAGGTCCAGAACAGTACTTCATCTTCCTCACAGATTCGTGCATTTTGTAGGTTTGGACAATGGATTTCAACGGCCAAATTGGAGGTCAATTCGTGCATAATCAATCCAATTTAGGTGGGGGTTTTGATCCTCGGACTAAGGCCCGTCAATTGCCGCCGGCGGCTTGGCCAATGGCCGCCGGAGGTGGTCACAATCGCCGGTCAAAGCCCCGGGGTCACGAAAGTCAACATTCTAGAATTTGTGAGCAAATTGTGCTCGTTTAAGGCTCAACGGAGAGTTGACGGCTTTGGACGGATTGTCAACCAACTCCGTCGCCGTCCGGTGACCTAAATTCACGTGAATGGCACGTGAATCACCTCGCCGACTCAAGCTCCCGCGCGCGCATTTTTTGAAACCGAGTATAAAAGCTTGGAGGAGGATTCTAGAAAGAGAGGAGGCTCATTTGCTCGCGAAATCAACGGAATAGAGATAGAGAGAGAGAGAAAAGGATAGAGAGCTCACCTTCTCGCCCGAGCGATCGAAGGTTTAAGCTCGGTCTGTAAGTTCTTTGCGAGATCAATCCAAGCCGAATCAAGACCTGCAATCAAGTTCAACAGCTTCGTATTAACTCAAGGATTCGATCGCGCTAGCTCGGTCAAGTTGCAAGCTCCAGAATCGGTAAGTTGTTCTTCGAATCTCGGCTCCGCTCGTCCATGGTATCGTCTTGAGTCACGCATCATTCTTGAAATTACTGTGTGCATTTTTGTCCCCGAGCATTGCTGATCACCTCTGTATACCCGTTCTGCTTTGATTTTGCATAAAACCTGTCAATCGAGTTCGAGAACCGCAACCTCCATGGCCGACGGCTGCCGAAGCTCGTCTAGAAAAATCTAGACCAAACCAGGTCAATCGGACCTGCGGGTAAGGTTCCCGAACTTCAATTGAGTGTTTCCTATGGCTTGATTAGCTTACTATGCTGGATATGGTGTGATTGAACTCTGCAACTATGTGACTGTGCGAGCTCGTTTAGTGTTGATTCTGCGGGTAAAATCGTGCGATCTTTGGTTATGTTAATCCGCAAGTTGAGGCGAGTCTAACCGTGTTGGTTTGAGGTCATTCCGGCGAGATCTCACCGTTAGATCTCGCCGGAGGAGCCTCGGCCGTTCATTCGGCGTCGTCGCAACGGAGAAGACGACGTCGACGTGGCTAGTCAAACGGTCAAAGGTCTTAGGTGGCGGTCTAGGATTGGTCCAGGTCGGTGTCCGGTCGGATGGATCGTGCGCGCGAAGAGGCCGACTTAGCCTTGATCGGACGGTCATCGTAAATAGTTGATTTCAATTTTAGGCCGTCGGATCTTATTTTTGTGTTTTCGAATATTAGTTTATTAGATAAAAAAATAGAAAATGAGCAAAACGATGCCGTTTAGGTCTTTGAGCGCGACGTCGTCCCGGACCTTGATGCAAATGCGTCGTCGTTTCTAGGTTTAGAACGATTGAACGGCTTAGATTAAGTTTCATGTTAGATCTTGGCCGTCCATTAATTCAATAGATTCTGCGTCGTTTTATGAATGGAGGATAAAGCGTCATCGTTTTTGGCTTTAGATAGGATAGACGGTCCGGATCTAGTTTAGTTTTAATCGTGGCCGTCCGCTTAATTCAAGTGACACGGTGTCGTTTTGAGGGTATAGACCGAAGCGACGCCGTTTTGTTTGTAGGTGTTCGGACGGCTGAGATCGACTCGAAGATTAATCTCGGCCGTCCATCTTTTTTGTATAAATTCGAATATTAGGAAAATAGATTAGAAAATAGAAAATAAATAAAAAAATACGAGCGACGTCATTTTTGTGTCTGGTGGTTCGTGAATAGGGTCTGTGGGCGGTCGGACCGGGTTGACCGGTCGTTGACCGGGTTGACCCGGTCCGGTCTAATAATAAAAAATAATAAAAAATAAAAAAGAAATTTCCAAAAATTCAAAAAAATTGCAAAAATACTTAGAAAATTCGGAAAAATTCCCGGATTTTCATAAAAAATTTCTAAAAATTTCTAGATCGATTCGGGACTCATAAAGTCTGGATCGAAAATTTTGAGACTTCGAGGGTCGATTAATTTCGATCCGGAAAATTTTCAATATTTTTTAGAAAATAAATAGAAATTTCAAAAAAATTAGAAAAATTAGAAAAAATTCCATAAAATCACAAAAAAATGGGAAATGGCCACATTCAACTGGCCCGACCCCAATTTTGTGATTTTCGGGTCCCGAACCCCCAAAAATGACCATTCTACCCTTCCGGGCCTTTCGCTCCAAATTTTCACCAAATCATCCCGAAACCCGAATTTGATCTTTGTGTGGGCCGATAGGGCCATTTTAGACATGCCAAACCTTGATTGATTGATTTGATTGCTTGTAATGATTTTGATTGCGCATTAAATTTCTTGATTGTGATTGATTAGGATAGTAAAATTCCCATCCGCATGAAAACTTAGAATTATTAGGGCCTACCTCACCCGATATCGCATCTGCATGAAATCCTAGGTTAGAAAAACACTCAACATCGGTAACCGAAAGGACGTCAATATGAAATTTGGCGTAACCAAGTCCCCGAACCCAAAAATCTCTGGTTTTCGCGGAACCGAACGGTTTCTCCCGACCGCTCGGTAAGGTTTTCCGATCGTACCTTCCAATAAATCGATCGGTGGTGACTCCAAATTGCATGTACACCTCGCACATGCCACCCGACCACACAAGGTCAATTTCGATATTTGATAAATTTTACCCGACATCGCGATTCGAGTAACGGGTCTTGGGAGAGACCCGCGATCCCACATCCATATACCAATATAAAGAGAGGGATCGGCTCGTTAACCCCATCCATTCCGGACCTAAGGGAAAAATTTCCGGAGGAGGAGGGTCGCGACAGATCGGCGACTCCATTGGGGAGGTATAAGAGGACTTAAGCCGATAAAAATGTTGATTGTTTTCTAACCTCGTTTTTCTCGAGATGCTCTTGAAGATGAGGTACGTCCACTAACAAAAGTGTTAAATGTTGATGCAGATGGGAGTTATAAGGGGTGGCGTCTGTGCTAACCATTTTTTGATCGAGATATGGAGTTTTGGATTGTTTGTTTATTTATGCAAATTTAGAAGCGGTGTTTTGAATATAAATTGTGATGCATGTCTTGCATATTTTGAGGATCACGTCACGCCACACACAAGCGCCTAAACCCGAGCCGCGAAATCACCTTTTAGGTCGCCATAGATAGGGATCGGTATGCGAAACTCTTGTGATTGATTGCACTTGGGTTGACCATACTTGATCCCGCTTGCTATGCAAGATTGATGGTCCTACCCACTTGTTGTTTGATTGCGCTTGTGGGTGGCCCATCGATTTGTATAGCGGGAGCCTTTTTAGGTCCATACCCGAGCCTTTTTGATTTCTTTAGAGTTGAACCTCACTTGTCTCATGCGCATGTGAAATGGACGGTTGGTATACCTAAAACCAAAAACCAAAAAAAGAGTAACATCGGTTGGTAAGGCTTTCTACCCTCTTTATTTTGAACTTGTAAATTTAAATTTTGCATATCATGCATCTTCACGACATATCATCACAATTTGTAAGATCGTTTAAGTAATCGGGGTTTGAAGGTCAAATTTTCTTTTTTAGATAGATGACGCCCCGAGGTCGTGTTGATGTACCCGATGTATTCATATGGGAGCGGAGGACCATTCGACGCGAGGACCGAGTACCCGCTACATTCCGAGTCTTTGGATTTGTTCATGGACGAGAGCTCAATGGACGGAACCGCATCCGTAGCGAGAGTTGCGATTATACCCGATGTGGATGATATTTGGAACTCGAGCGCGAGAAAGAAAGAATTTGGAAGTTGTACATGAAATTGGCGAAGAAGCCTCGTGCGACCAAGACGGCCCCGAAGCACTCCCCGGTTAAGAAGAAGGAAGTCATCACCATATCCTCCGATGATGAAGAAGATATCAAGCTTCCCGAGATAGTGGAGATTTCATCCAATGAGGATACCTTTCCGATTGTCTAGATTAGTACGACTTTGGGGCATTTTCTAGATTTTATTATATTTTGAGTCTATTATGTACTTTCATCGACATTTATTGTCCGAACATCTTTAGATGCTATTATATCCTATCCTTTTCAACTTTATTGTGTTAGATTTGTAAATTCCATGAGTCGTCAATTTGTGAGCGACTTTCTACCCCGATTACGCTTAAACGATCCTAATCAAATTACATGCCATCTTTGGGTGAGATTAGGTCAATAACTACCCTATTTGGCTTATTTGGGTCAAATGGGAGTAGTTGACCCTCATGTTACCAAAAGATGACATGGAATTTGATTAGCACATTTGCATCACATTTCATGCATATTCATATTAAACTCGTGGTAATTGACTTTAGGATCATCATTTTTGCATTCTTTTTAGATTGATCATGGGGAATGGAGACATCAAGATCATTCCGGTACCACGCAAAGAACTCTCTATATGGTGGGACCGCCTCGACATCGTCAATAAGGCCTATGTCGAAGGACGTTTGGGACGACTAGTAGACCCGATTAGAGTGGAATACCAACCGGTGCTCATTCAAGCACTAGCCAAGGCATAGGACGCGCGTACAATGACATTCAACTTTCGAGGATTGGAATTGACCCCTACGCTCGAGGAGTATACCGCTATTATTGGGGCCAAATTTGAAGAACGAATAGCTCAACCCCCTTTGGACATGGACTCCACTCGTTCGTTATCGAGTTTCCTTCGCCTTAAAACATCCGAGATTGAAAAAGTTTACAAATCCAATTCTAACAAGTTCACCTTCTCGTTCCTTTTCGACAATTATTCCTCTTTACCCACCGAAACCGGTCATAAATCGGGAAAGGTGTTCATCTTGGCTTTCTTTGCATTTGTCCTATTCCCAACTTCTAGAACTACTTTTGACCCTTCCATAACCCATATAGCCGGACAAGCATGTTGTCGTTGGGATTATTCATACATGATCTTAGTCGAGACATTTCTTTCCTTAAATCGTTCCAAAACTTCAAGAAAGGCTGTTTTCCAAGCGTCTAGTGGGCTACTCCACATGTGGTTCACCTCTCATATAAAGACTTTTCAACTCCGAGTGGGGTGCTATGAGATCAATGAGCACGTCCACCCTCTTAGATCCTTCCTTAAGTGTCAATCCCTTGTATCCAAATACTCATTCAAAAAGTGGGTTGAGCTATTGGACAATTTGAAACCCGAGCATATTAGATGGTGTTTGACTTGGCCCAAGATCGTGGAGGCTCGCATTTCGGGTATTGAAGATAACCCTATTCCCTTATTGGGATGTACCGGCGCTGTGGCGTATTACCCCATTCGAGTGGTGAGGCAATTTGGAGTTCTACAAGAGATACCACCGGATGTTTGTCTCGGGATCTTCTCATTTGATATGACACGAGGAAAGCTCACTAAGGAAACAAAGGAGTTGTATCGGGCCCGGATCAAGCTTATTCTTCATGCTTTGAAGAATTCCCCACCGCAACAAGTTGAATGGCCGGACTATTTGGATGACGAGATGAACGTTCACGGGGCCTCCAAGGAGTATATCCGGAAATTTAAGGAGTATCGCCAATCAACGGTCGAGCCATATGTACCCGAGTGCGTATCTCCTCGGATTGAAGAAGTGGAGTTATATGAACCAGAGTACATAGTACCGTACGTACCGGGAGTAGAGCCGTACATTCCCGAAGATCCGGAGCAGTGGATGTCAGAAGAAGGAGAAGACCCATACTTGTGGGATTCCGATGGATCGGGAGAGCAAGAAGAGTGGAAGCGTCCCCGACTTGGATAGATCTATTCCCCCATTTAGACTTTACATATTTGTTATCTTTTAGATGCTTTTGAACAATTTGGTTTGTAATAAATACATATTATTCCTTTTATGAGCATCTCATGCATACATATAGAGAAGTCAATTACCACGGATCAATGTCTCCAATCCTTTAATATTTCCCATACTGATTTGATATCTTGAAAACAGGTGAGTGACAAATACGAGGACTCGTAGCAAAACGCGCAAATTGAGGATGGAACAAGAAGAGCTCGCACCTCGTGTGGGTAATTTAGAGAACCGGATGAATGTGATCGCCACAATGGTGGCGGAGATGAAGGCAATGATGATTGCAAGCCAGGGGAGATACCCCGTTGATCCTAATTCTCAAGCCCCTGCGGGGTCATCTGATGGAGCGAACGCTAATCCGGCGCCCGCCGCTAATCCCACTCTAAATCCGGAGAGACCGCCTAAGGATCCTCCCATTGTGATTGACCTGGAGAAAAAGGAGAAGCAAGTCCTCAAAATGGAAGAGGAGATCAAAAGGCTTGCTAAGATTGAAGAGTGTTTGGCGAGTCGGGGTTATGAACTCTCGAGGTTCGACAAGGTTGCACCGTTCGAAAAGATAGAGGTTCCCGCTGATTACAAGGAACCGGACTTTGTGAGGAGATATAATGGGACCGGGTGTCCCAAGGCGCACTTGAAGTATTATTTGCGCCGAATGTCTCGGTTCTCCGACAACATCCTACTCTTGGTTAACACCTTCCCGGAGAGCCTATCTGGGGCAGCCCTGGCGTGGTTTATTGAATTGGAGCCGGAGAGGCTCGCCGATTGGGACAAACCGGCAGATGAGTTCCTTCGGCAATACAAGTTTAATACTTTGACCGCCCTAACTAGGGAAGACCTTTTAAGGACCGTAAAAGGAAAGAGCGAGGCCGTTCGCGCCTACGCCCAAAGATGGAGAGCGTTGGGCGTGCGGGTAAAGCCGCCCGTCCCGAAAGAAGAACTAATAGACCTTTTTCTCAAGGCCCTTCCATTTGAATTTTTCGACAAACCGAACACCTCCGGGTGTCGGACATTTGCGCACCCGATCAAGGTGGCAGAGAGCCACGAGTGGGCATTAAGAGAAAAGAAAATACCCGAGGTGCCTTTCAAACGCCAATACCCTTTGAGAAGGGATAATAGGGAGCAAACTGGAGAAGTAGCCTTTGTCCCTAACCCGCCAAAGACTAGAAATTTCTCGCCTTCGATCCCTACCCAAGAAACGTCCTCCTGGACCGCTTCCAAACCACCGGAATTCAGAAAAAAGAACCGGATTGTTTTCACCCCACTACCCCGACCCTTATCCAAATTGTTACCCATGCTGTTGGAGAATCGCTTAGTTGCAAAAGAGCCACCTAGAGCTCACCCGCCAAGATTTCCTGGGTATGATGAGACCCAGACGTGCATATACCATATGGGAGAAAGGGGGCATAACGCGGACAACTGTCTCGCTCTGAAGTTCAAGGTGCAAGCATTGATCGACGAAAAATTTCTGGAGTTTGATAAAACCGAACCGAATGTGCAGCAGAACCCGCTACCCGAGCATCGCGAAGTGAACACGATTTTTGGAGGTGAAGAGGAAGAGGTTTTGGAGTTCATAGCGGATATGAGTAAAATGCGGGATGTCTTGACATTGGCCTCGCAATACCCGGAAGGAGAAAGTATTTCCCGGGAGCAAAAGGAGGCTTGCTTAGAAAGGCTGATTAACTTGGGCGTCCTAGGAAAAATGGAAGATGTCGCTTTCAAGGGGACCTACGTGGCGGTGGATATGCTGTCCGAAGAATTTGCGATGAAATCTACGAGGGGAGCTGTTTTGAAAATACCCTCGGGATATTTGATGAGCATCAAAGATGGTCAAGAAATTGAAGAGATAGACGAATATGAAGTCCGTCTGGATAAAGCCCGCCGAGGCGATAGAAGGTTTTTGCAAAGGGCCCTAGAGAGGGGCGAAATAGTTGACAACCTGGGAGAAGATAGTGGTGGTTACAACTTTAAAGTGTTGTATTCTGCACCCCCAAGCTTTTTTGTCGATTCTGGAGATGTAGTTCCCGATGGGTGGAGTGGAATGGATGACCCCGAAAGTGAAGAATTTGTAGGAACGGTCGATGGAGTTAAAGACCAAGCGGTCCCTCGGGATGAACAGAAGAACCAAGAGGTCGATATGCGACTTTCTAATCTGGACACGCACATGCGTCATTTGACAAACATGGTGGCGGATTTGTCGCAGTTGATGACCAAAAGGAATACCATGGCGGTAGAAGAGAGCATGCAGATTCTGGAAATGCGGCGGGCCATTGAGACACAAAACCGAAAGGTTGCCCTATTGCAAGGGCAAGGAGATGATGTGTCGAGAAAAATGGATGAGTTGAAAGAGCTGATTACGCCACTTACTCAAGCAAGAAATGTTCCGCCCCAAGGTGTGAACCCAAGAGTGGTCTTCCGCACGAAATATAATGGCGCCGGGTGTCCTCTGGCGCATATCTCATACTATCTTCGTCAAATGGTTGGCCACCATGAAGATGACGAAACATTGATCCGGAACTTCAGACATAGTTTAACGGGCCCCGCACTAGCATGGTTTCAGTTAATTGACCTAGACTGGATCCCAAGCTGGGAAGATTTATCGAAGCACTTCATACGCCACTTCGAAGTTGGAATTAGGGGTTACTTCACTAAGGCCAATTTGCTGAATATCGGGAAAGGTGAAGACGAAAGTTTTGAACTCTTCGCCAGGCGGTGGAAGAAGCACGTTGTGATGGTGCAACCGCTGCTGTCGGAGAGAGAAATGCTTGAGTTCGTATCGAAGTCACTTCCGGCGGAATACTTTGACCGCATGTATGCGTACACTTACTCGTTGTTCCAACATATGGTGGAGATTGGTATGGGAATTGAAGGGATCATCCTAAGAGTCAGAAGGGAAAGGCGAGAGGGATCTGGATGAAGAAAATGCCGTCTTTGGTAAGGCCGAGTCCGAACATAACCCCGAGGATGTTCATGAGGATGAAATGATCGGGATGGTAGATACCCCGATTCGTTTCGTGATTGATTTGAACAAAGTAGATAGCTGGGAGTTGGAAGCTTCTAGTTCGGAACAACCGTCATCACCAGAGAAGATCATGCCGGTAAAGATTAAGTTGCCGCCGGTTGAGGAGTATAATTCAAGGGCAGTTCACTTGGATTATGGAACGGGCGAGATTGACGCCATAATGAGATCAGGGAGATGTTATCCACCGAGAGAGGCGGATTCTCAAAAGAAGGTCCCGACTTCGGAAGAGGTTGAGAAGTTGCAATCGGTCGTAAGGACCGGTGAATATGAGGTCGTTGACCAACTGCGGAAAATGCCGGCACAGATTTCCTTATTAGATCTCTTCAAGAATTCTGAAAAGCACAAGAATGCCCTCTTGAAAGTGCTGGATGAGGTGCATGTTCCGGAAACAATTAACGAAGTTCAACTTGGGGACTTCGTAGGTGCTATCCTTTTGAAAGACCAGATATCCTTTTCGGATGAGGATTTCCCAAAAGAGGGGCGTGTACATAATAGAGCCCTTTACATAGCTGTGAGGTGCCACGGGAAGGAGGTCCCTCACGTCCCGATTGATAATGGCTCTGCTTTCAACCTATGTCCTCTGAGCACTTTGAGAAGCTTGGGGATCAATGAAGATTTCGTGAAGACATCCAAAGCCACCATCCAATCATTCGATGGAGTCTCCAAGAATGTGGTGGGAGAGATTGAATTGGACATTGTCATTGGACCGGTAACATTTTCTATACCGTTCCAAGTCTTGGACATTCCTAGCGCCTTCACCTTGCTCCTGGGAAGACCGTGGATCCATGTGTCCGGAGCGGTACCTTCCTCCCTACATCAAAAGTTAAAATTTGTGGTTAAGGGTCAGTTGATCACCGTCCATGGCGAGACGGGACATTGAGCCGCTTTAAAAGGGATGGTTCCATACATTGAGCCTTCAAAGGAGGAGGAGCTGAGTTATTATACCTTCGACATTGTATCTGTCATGCATGTGTCACCGGATGCAAAGGTGGCTACACTAGACCTTTCGAGGCCTGCGATCGTCGCGACCCTCCCGGAAATTTCCTCATTTCCCGGGGGTGGAATAGGGCTAACGAGCCGATCCCCTCCTTTTTATAGGCATATATATATATGGGGGATCGCGAGTCTCTCCCAAGACCCATTACTCGAATCGCGATGTCGGGTAAAATTTTTCAAATATCGAAATTTGACCTTGTGTGGTCGGGTGGCATGTGCGAGATGTACATGCAATTTGGAGTCGCCACCGATCGATTTATTGGAAGGTACGATCGGAAAACCTTACCAAGCGGTCGGGAGAAACCGTTCGGTTCCGCGAAAACCGGAGATTTTGGGTCCGGGGATTTGGTTACGCCAAGTTTCATATTTGACGCCCTTTCGGTTACCGATGTTGATTGTTTTACTAACCTAAGATTTCATGCAGATGCAATATCGGATGAGGTAGGTCCTAAAAAAAAATCTGAGTATTCATACGGATGGGATTTTTCTATCCTAATCAATCACAATCAGCAAAAAATAATGCGCAATCAAAATCATTACAATCGATCAAATCAATCAATCAAGGTTCAATATGTCTAAAATGGCCCTATCGGCCCACACAAAAATCAAATTTGGGTATCGGGGTGATTTGGTAAAAATTTGGGGCGGATGGCCCGTAAGGGTAGAATGGTCATTTTTGGGGTTTGGGACCGAAAATCACAAAATTTCGATTTGGCCAGTTGAATGTGGCCATTTCTCATTTTTTGTGATTTTCTTGAATTTTTCTAATTTTTTCTATTTTTTTGGAATTTTTATTTATTTTTCAAAAATATTGGGAATTTTCCGGATTGAAATTAATCAACCCTCGTAGTCTCAAAAATTTTCGATCCAGACTTTATGAGTCCCGAATCGATCTACAAATTTTTAGAAATTTTTTTATGAAAATCTGGGAATTTTTATGAATTTTCTAAGTATTTTTACAATTTTTTTGGATTTTTGGAAATTTCTTTTTATTTTTTTATTATTTTTTATTAAAGAACCGGACCGGGTCAACCCGGTCAACGGCCGGTCAATCCGGTCCGACCGCCCGTAAACTTACTCTACACCTATACGACACCGTATACGTATTTATCTATTTATTTTTGATTTTCTAAAACTAATTTCTAATATTCAGAAATCTAAGAAATAAATGGACGGCCGAGATCAATCCCGGAATCGATCTCGGCCGTCAACTCACAATTAAACAAAACGACGCCGCTTCGGACTAACGAACGGACGGCCACGATCTAACCTAGATTGAATCTGAGCCGCTCGTTCCCTACACGCTCTAAACGACGCCGAATCGGTTAAATGGACGGACGGCCACGATCTAACCTAGATCTAATCCGAGCCGTTCGTCTCTCCCTTAGACAAAACGACGTCGCACGCCTTAATACCTTGAACGGCTGCGATCAATCCTAGATGCAATCCTGGCCGTCCACTCCCTATCTACTCTAAACGACGTCGCCAAGACTCTAACAAACGGCACCGTTTTTGATTTATTGAATTATTTACCTAATATATCTAATATCCGAAAATACAAAAAGCAAGATCCGACGGCCTGAGATCAAACTCATATAATAATCCTGGCCGTCGGATCGAGTCCGAAGTCGGCTCGCTCGCGCCAACGGCCGAGCCGACTCGGACGTGAGCTGGTCCAACCAGGAGGACGCCACGTCGGCTCATTGACCTGTTTGACTCGACACGTCGGCCTTGTCGTCTTCAACCTCACGACGGCGCGACGAACGGCCGAGGTTTCCCGGCGAGATCCAACGGTGAAACCTCGGCCGATCAAACTCAAACCAACGCTAATTTACTCGCTTTCACATCCAGATTAACATACTCTAAGATCAAGCAATTTCAACGGCTAAAACGTGAGAATCGAGCTAATCACGATTACGGCAACACAGACTTCAATCAAGCAACACAGAGCATAACAATGGAATTCAAGCTTTAAACACGTTAATATAGAGTTAAGGACACTTACCTCGGGCTCCGATCGAGCCCGGAGTTGCTAGATACGCCCGGCCGAAGTCCGACCGGGACGAGGTTGGTTGGAGGTTTGATTCGACTCGATCGGGCAAAATCAATGCGAAAGAACAATGCGATTGTGGTTAGTGAGGTTCGGAAGGTAAAAGGCACACATCAATTTCACTGATTATACTCGAGAGCGAGTGATGCCATAGTTGCACGGTAACAAAGCTTGAAGTCGAACTCACCGTTTTTGGACGTTGCGGGTCAATCCAGGCGGCGCGATTACTTCCTTGATCTTCGGGTGAGCTTCGGGAAGTGGTTTCTCAGCTCGAGTTGGTCCGAATCGGCCGGACGAGTGACTCACGATCGGAGCTCCAGCGAAGCCAACTCAACACTCGCGAGAGCTTCTCTCTCTTAATCTCTCTCTTTCTCTCTCTATTCTGTTGCCTAGGCGAGCAAATGAACCTCCCTCTTCTAGAATTCTCCCTTTGCTATTTATACTCGCATTTTGAATTTTGGGCGCGCACGGTGATGATTCACCGACTCACTTCGCACGTGCCCAAGCGTGCGAAGTGAGTTGGACGGAGACCGGAACGGAATAGGATTCCGTCCAGCTCCGTTTGGCAATCCGGCAACGCCAATTGCACGCGAATTGAGCTGGGTTTGCAGATTGTTGACTTTTTCACGTTGCCGCAGCTTTGACCGGCTCGCCGGAGCTCTTCCGGCGGCCATTGTCCTCGGAGTTTGGCTTAATCGACGCATATTTACCCGAGGAACAAAACGCCCGGGTTAATTGACACAATTATCATCGATTGCATGGCCAATTTGTTCATTGAAATTCATCCAGGTACTGTTCATGTGCGCGGGTTGTTCGAGGAAGACGATGCACTATTCGGGACGGCCCGGTCGGTCCGACCGGCGGTCGACCGGTCCGAACCGGTTCAGACGGTAAACTTCACGCAATTTTCAAAATTAAACAAATTTGGCTGGGAATTTTTGCAATTAAACCTCAAAATTGGACTCGGGGGCCTAGATATTATCTAGAAATGTGTTTTTGCCCAAAATTTCCCATCAATTTATATGAAAACCCCAAATTTTTCTAAATCGGCAAATTGGGGAAAAACTCAATTGGACGTCTAATTGATAAAATTGGACTATGAGACCTATGCCAATAGATTCAGAATGTGTTAAAACCCCAGGGGTGATCCAATTGTGTATAGAAAATTGCTCAATTGAGAGTAATTTCAAAAATTGCAAAGTTGAGGGACTTAATTGCAAATAATTTGGGGATTTTGCCTAATTTGTGCAATTCGCGCAATTTAGGGTGCAATTGATCAAATTGAAGTTCAAAGGGACCACAATTGAATGTCTAGACTTAAAATGTGCAAAAATTACAAATAAAAAGACTCAATTGGTATTTTTTGTGCAAATTCAACCTTAGGCATTGTGAAGAAACACCTAAAATTGAACTCAATTTTCAATTTTTCTTGAGATCAATATAGAAAGGGAATTAAAAGAGAAATATTGGACATTTTTCTGTATTTTTGTGACCTCGAAAAGTATTTTTTATGATTTTTCAAGTATTTTCTTATTTTCCGAAAATATTAAAAAAAAGTGAAAAATATGAAAAATTATTTTTGTTCCAAATTGGTTCCTTAAGCTTGGCCAAGGCTTCCAATGTTGAATTTATAATTTTTTAATTTTTTGTGAATTTTTAATGAATTTTGGAAAATAAAACTAAAGAAAAGCGATTAAAAATTCGGGTGTCAACATTTGCCCCTCTTTGAAAGTAATCTCGGTCGGAGGTTGCTTTCAAAGACAAGGTGACACCTGGATCCTTAATCGACTCTGCTGGGGAAAAATCTAAAGAAAATAAGTCTTTGACATTCGATTGCTTTACCTTCGCAGTTTAAGCTCTGACTCAGTGGGGAATTATTTCGAGTTCATGCTCATTTTATGTGAAAGAGAAATGAGAAGAGAGAGACTTACCCGTAGCTCACCTGTCTATGGTTTGAGATTTGTCGATCCGAGGTTGAAAGATTCGGTGCATGGAATTACTCGTGAATGGCGCGACGAGATTTGCAATGGTCGGCCGTCCGTATGATGTCGAGTGGTGATTTGAAGATTTGGAAGGAAGGTTCACCCTTGTAACAAAGGGGTTTCACCTATTTAAAATGGGTTTGACTATCCACTAGGGATTCATCATTTAAAAAGGGGGCAGATCGGCTTTCGTCTCTCCAAACTACTCACCGTCCGAAAGGGAGGTTCACCCTTGTAACAAAGGGGTTTCACCTATTTAAAAAGATTGGCTATCCTCCATGCGGGGACTCACCATCTAAAAAGCAGATCGGTTTTCGTCTCTCCAGCTACTAACCGTCTGAGAGGGAGGTTCACCCTTGTAACAAAGGGGTTTCACCTATTTAAAAAAGATTGGCTATCCTCCATGCGGGGACTCACCATCTAAAAAGCGAGATCGGCTTTCGTCTCTCCAGCTACTAACCGTCGAGGGGGAGGTTCACCCTTGTAACAAAGGGGTTTCACCTATTTAAAAAAGATTGGCTATCCTCCATGCGGGGACTCACCATCTAAAAAAGCGAGATCGGCTTTCGTCTCTCCAGCTACTAACCGTCGAGGGGGAGGTTCACCCTTGTAACAAAGGGGTTTCACCTATTTAAAAAGATTGGCTATCCTCCATGCGGGGACTCACCATCTAAAAAGCAGATCGGTTTCGTCTCTCCAGCTACTAACCGTCCGGGAGAGGGTGCCATCTCGAGGACCTAGGTTAACTAGTGTACCTACAGAGCTCAAACCCTATTTCAAATTTTCAAATAAGCGGATCGGTTTTCGTCTCTCCAGCTACTAACCGTCCGAGAGGGTGCCATCCGAGGACCTAGGTTGACTAGTGTACCTACTGAGCTCAAACCCTATTTCAAATTTTCAAATAAGCAGATCGGTTTTCGTCTCTCCAGCTACTAACCGTCCGAGAGGGTGCCATCTCGAGGACCTAGGTTGACTAGTGTACCTACGAGCTCAAACCCTATTTCAAATTTTCAAATAAGCAGATCGGTTTTCGTCTCTCCAGCTACTAACCGTCCGAGAGGGTGCCATCCGAGGACCTAGGTTGACTAGTGTACCTACGAGCTCAAACCCTATTTCAAATTTTCAAATAAGCAGATCGGTTTTCGTCTCTCCAGCTACTAACCGTCCGAGAGGGTGCCATCTGAGGACCTAGGTTGACTAGTGTACCTACAGAGCTCAAACCCTATTTCAAATTTTCAAATAAGCGGATCTGAGGACCTGGGGACTCCGAAGACTCTCGAAAATCCAAGTTAATCAAATCTTAAAATGCAACTTTTCCGAGGATTTGGGGTCACCGGGGAACTGCAGAAAGTTCAATCAAACATGATTAATATGACAACTTTAAGTTCTTGGGAGAAATTTAAGAATTCTAGACAAATTTTCAAAGTGTATTTGTGAGGGAAATGTGTCCAATCACAATTTCAAATCTCCATCGAGGATGGATTTTGAATGACACATCCCGAGTGTTCTTCAAAAAGGTTGTTTTAAAAAAATTTTCAAAAGGATTTTCCTTCATCCAAGAGGGCTTCTCACCGTTTTGGAAAGGCTTTTTCTTAAAATTCAAATCTGCTCACAGGAAACCTAACCTCGAGGTTTCGGGATCATTCGAGATTCATACAATCTGACTAATCAGAGAAGGCATTTTAAAAGGGACCGTAATTCAGGCCAGGTCAAAGGCTTTTCAAAGGATATTCATTTTGAAGTTTAGAAATGAATTTTGATCAACAATAGTTTCTTCGGGTCTACAAGTCAAGAACCCTGAAGTCATGATAAGACAGGATTGTACTTACCCCTTTAAGCGGTAGCTTCCTGTATGATTTCTTGCATCGACCTGAAACACCTCTTAGATCAGAAAAGTTTTGGTGACAGGTTGTATCTTGGTTTAAGGTGGGCTCTTTAAGAACGGCCATATTTTCAAAAGAGGGTGAACTTTGGTGATCACCTTGACATTTCTCCAGCTTTCATTTGCCTTTTGCGGAAGATTCACGATCATTCTTTTTCCAATTGATTTTGAGGATTTTCCTCTTTTCATCTTAATGATTTTTCTTTAGGATTTGCCCCTTTTCGGGATGCTCTTTTCATGGGCTTTGGCCTTGCTTTTACCAGGCACTTTGCTTTTTCTAGCCCTTTCATTCTTCATCATTTTCAGACCGATCGGCTCTTTTGAGACCAGTATCAAAATTCTTCCGATCATGCTTTTTGATTCATTGCTGGTAATTCCTTTGCTTTGCCCCGGTGTGGGGGGTGATCACCAACAAGGGTTTAGAAATGAATATTCAAAGGCTCAAATTGGCTTTTCAAAGGGTAAGTGTTTGGGATATAGAAATGAAATGCTTTTCTTCACTTTGAGGTGTTCCAAGTCTTTGCCGAAATCACCTGAAGCTAATCACAAAAAGATTGATGCGAGTCAAGTACAATAAAGTCTTACCCGACCTTTTCTCCAAGGAATCATCCAATGAACCTCCAAATATGCCCCATTGTGGGGTGGTTCTTGACAGAGGGTTATATTCATAAAATTCTCCCTTTTTGGCTCGAGTGGTTATCAAGGGATACAAATGTGTATGGATAATTTTGAAATGGAAATGCCTTTCATCATTTAAATCCATGTAATCACCGCGAATGATCCCTACGTCCCAAAATTAAGCTCTTTCGCTCTATCACTCTCACTCATCACTCAAGTGTGTCGGGGACGTGTTTAAGGACAAAGTTTGCCTCTTTTCATTTGAAGGATCATTCTTTTGAAAAGCTTTCAAAGCATGCCCTTTTATAGAAACTCGGGCGTTTTCGTCAAAATTCATCGTTTGCCAAATGTTCTCATCAAAGATAATATTCAAAAGATGTTTCGTAATTTGTAAGGAATATTTCTTTGAAAGGGCCTTGTGGCTCTATAATTCCAAGTTTTTTTTCAATTTCAAGCACGACGGCGTATGAAAATTCTTTGTAAAGAAAGAGAACCTCAAACTGTCTTCTTCAAATATTGGCTTCGTCCCCGTAAAAACAAAAGGAAACAATCAGTCCAAGGTATTCAAAATTTTAAGTTCAAGCGATTTCTTCTCGTCTCCTTCGGACGTTGACCCTGTCTCCTGTAAAAAACAAAAGGAAACAATCAGTCCAAGATATTCAAATTTTCAAATCCCGAAGTGATTTCTTCTTGTCTCCTTCGGATGTTGACTCCTGTCTCCTCTTTCGGGTGTCGACTCCTGTTTCCTGTAAAGAACAAAGGAAACAATTAGTCCAAGATATTCAAAATCCGTGATCCAAAGTAACAGATAACTTCCCTGTTTTGACCGGTTGCTCTGCAAAGTTCTTCATGATTCCCAGTCCACCTACAAAATACAAACGTATGCAAATGCATGTATGCAGATGTCATGCAAATGCAAAATTTTCATGTGACTCATATCTGCTCATCAACCGCTCCGAAGCTCAATTTATTTCAAGGAAAATATCTCTTCACGGCATCCGAATTCACTGGACTTGCCAATTCTTCTCCATCCATGTTTACAAGTATAAGAGCTCCCCGGATAAGACCTTCTGAATCACATAGGGGCCTTCATAATTTGGCATGAATTTGCCTCCTGGGTGTTGTGCGTTTGGGAGCATTTTCTTCACAACTAGCATCCCCGCTTCAAAACTTCTAGGTTTAACCTTCTTGTTAAAAGCTCGGCCACTTTCTTCGATAACTTTGACCATGACAGATAGCCCTTAATCGCTTTTCGTCAATCAAATTCAATTGTTCGTGTCTCCGTCGACTCCATTCATCTTACGTGAGCCCTACTTGAGACAGAATCCTTAAAGAGGGGATTTCCACCTCTACCGGTAGGACTGCTTCCATACCGTATACCAAAGAGTAAGGAGTTGCCCCGGTTGAAGTACGAATTGAAGTTCGGTAGGCCATGAGAGCATATGGCAATCTTTCGTGCCAATCTCGATATTTCTCAGCAGTTTTGGCCAATATCTTCTTGATGTTCTTGTTTGCCGCTTCCACAGCTCCATTCATTTGCGGGCGGTAAGGCGAAGAATTAAGGTGTCGTACCTTAAATTGTTCCAATAGTTGATCGACAACCTTGTTGTTCAAATTTGAGCCATTGTCCGTAATGATGGCTCTTGGCACTCCATATCTTGAGATGATATCTCGCTTGATAAACTTAGCCACACTATTCGCAGTGACATTGGCATATGAGCTGGCTTCAATCCATTTAGTGAAGTAGTCAATAGCCACCAAAATAAAGCGATGTCCGTTTGAGGCCTTTGGGTTGATAGGGCCAATCATATCAATTCCCCACATGCAGAATGGCCATGGCTCTGACATTTGATGTAGCTCGGTTGGCGGCGCATTTATCCTGTCGCCGTATACCCGGCATTGATGACGAGGATCTAACATGCTGGTTGCAATCCGACTCGATAGTCAACCAAGTAATACCCGAGTCTCATAATCTTCTTGGCGAGGAGGTGGCCATTCATATGCGGTCCACATTCCCCTTCATGAATCTCTTTCATAATGAGATTTGCTTCTTTGGAATTCACGCACCTCGGCAGGATCGAGTCAAAGGATCTCTTGTATAGGATCTGTCCCGTGAGGAAAAATTTAGATGCCATCTTGCTTATGTACTTTTTATCTTCGGTTGACTTCTCAGGGAATTCGCCCTTCAGTAGGTAATTCTTGATGTCATGATACCACGGTTCCTCATCAGGTTCTTCTTCAATGACCATGCAGTATGCGGGTTGCTCAAGGATGTCAATCCTTAACGGTTCTATCTCAAGACCATTTTGCACTTGTAACATGGCTGATAATGTGGCCAAAGCATCAGCAAAATGGTTTCGAGTTCTCGGCAGATATTCGAAAGTAATCTCCTCAAAGTGTTGGATCAGCTCTTCGAGGTATTTATGATAAGGAATAAGCTTGGGATCCTTTGTCTTCCACTCCCCTTGAGTTTGTAAAATGATTAGCATGGAATCTCCATATACAGTAGCTTCTTCACCTTTAATGAGATGGCCAATTGTAATCCTAGTATGCGAGGCTTCATATTCGAAATGTTGTTGGTACAGGGAATACCAACTTGGCTGAAACCGGATAATGTTGATCTTCGTGGGATATCAAAAGCGCCCCGATGCACGATCCAAGTGAGGTTCACTGCACCGTCAAAGTACATTGTCCATTTGTCTTCAGATATATTCAGGATTTGACCTCCCTTGTTTTGCTCGAAACGTCCTTAGGAGGATTCTCAGCTAGCATGTCAGCAATTGCTCTTCCCTTGACAGATTTTTGGGGAGAGGTTTTGATATCGAACTCGAAAGCAGTATTTGCCATTTAGCCATCTTTCCCAACAATGTTGGCTTCTCCAAAAGGTATTTGATGGGGTCATTTTCAGTGACCAGCTCTATATGATAATGCAAGTGTATATCGCCTCAATCTGTGGAGGACCCAAACCAATGCTACGCAAGTCCTTTCCATTGTTGGGTATTTGACTTGAGATGTTGTAAACTTTTTGCTCAAATAATATATGGCCCGCTCTTTACGATCCTTGGGGTTAGTTTGGGCAAGTAAAGCTCCCAAGGACTCATCATTAACCGTCGGATATAGAGTTAAAGGAACGTCGGGGATAGGAGGTACCAATACTGGAGGTTGTACCGGATATTCCTTGATCTTCTCAAATGCTTGTTGGCATTCCGCATCCCATTTCACCTTTGCACCTTTCTTTAGCAACTTGAAGAAGGGTTTCGCCGTTTCGATAGTTGGGATATGAATCTGGATATATAATTCAATCTTCCCAGTAACCCCCTTACTTCTTTAACAAGAACAGGAGTTCCTATTTCCCATATGGCTTTAATCTTGGAAGGGTCAATTTCAATACCACGGCTGCTCACCACAAACCCTAGCAGCTTTCCGGATCTTGCGCCAAATACGCATTTCGAGGATTCAACTTGAGCTTATACTTTCTCAATCGATCAAATAACTTCTTCAGCACTTTAACATGGTCTTCTCCAGGCTTGGATTTGGCAATCATATCATCCACATAGACCTCGATCTCCTTATGTATCATATCATGAAAAAGGGTCACCATAGCCCTCGATATGTTGCACCTGCATTTTTCAACCCAAATGGCATCACCTTGTAACAAAAAGTTCCCCATTGTGTAGTGAATGAGGTCTTGATCTTATCTTTTTCCTTCAGCATGATCGATTATATCCCGAGAATCCATCCATAAAGGAGAACAATTCAAAACCCGCAAGATCTGTCGACGAGCACATCAATGTGCGGTAGGGGAAAATCATCCTTGGGACTAGCTTTGTTCAAGTCCCGATAATCCACGCATATTCTAATTCTCCCATCCTTCTTCTTAACTGGTACGATATTGGCGACCCAATCAGCATATGGGACAGCCTCGATAAATCCAACTTTAAGGAGCTTCATCACCTCTTCCTTGATTTTATCCGCTGATTCGGGATTCATTCTTCCGGGTGATTGATTTACTGGTGTGCAAGAGGGATTCGTGGGCAAAGCATGCTCCACAATCTCACGATCTAGACCCGGCATGTCAGCATACGACCAGGCGAAGATATCTTGATATTCCTTGAGTAACACCGTCATTCTTAAAATATCTGCTGCGAGACGGGTGTCCTCCTATTTTCACTTCCTTGACGCAATCAGAATCTCCCAAATTAATGATGATAGGTTCTTCGAAATAGGAGGCTTAGATTCTTCGAAACAATCCCATTCTTTCTTGATATCGCTCACATCAACCTCGTCTATATCAACTTCGCATGCATAGTCATCGAGCTGATATGAGTCACATATTAACCTGTTATGTATGGGTGGGATGACATGCCTGAAATGCACCATGAAAGGTTAGTATTCAAAGATAATAAAATTGAAGGATGCATGATTGCTATCATGAAAACATTTTTCAAATTTCAATTTTCTTAGATAAGGAAAGGAGAACTAGTCCACGATCTTCCGGACATCCTGGTTCTCAAAAGCCGTTTAAAATCCTAGATCATATGGCGGATCGGGCCTCAAGTTTCATGGTAGAATCAATTGTCATCATCGGACCAATCCGTTGCTCCACATGTCTCGTAATCAAATTTGAAATGTTTTTCATTAATAAATGCAACTAAGAACAATACAAGATTGCACTTCCTGGATCACAGCATGTGACCCAAAGGTGCTAAAACATCAAAAAGCTTTAAAGCAATTGCAGTAATCAAAATGCATTAAAAGATAAAGTTCAGAAAGAGCCTTTTACTCGGGGGTGGGGAAATCATCGTCCAGCCACTCAATTATCACGTTCACCCGATTATCCGAGGAACGGGTTGAATAAGTCTCGGCTCTGCATCCTCAGAAATGTCCTCATCTTTCAGCCATTTGCCTCCTTTAGAAAATACCTCGCATAAAGGATTTAGGAGCATTTTTCCTCTAGCTTTCCATACATCGGTACCTATGAAACGGCCACCTTGGCGTCCACGGCGTCCACGGTCTCCATAACGATTGTTTCGACCTCGGCCTCGACCTATGTTATTTTCCACTATTCCGCTATAACCTGGACCAACCTTGTGGTCATTTGAGCCCAAATTCAAAGGGTTACGAATTCCCACGACCATATTTCCCTAATCCAAGCACCCGGAATAAATCCATTCGAGAGTAGCACTTTTCCCGCCATAGTTGCGGGTCTCGAAAGCTCGGTATAGCCACCTTTGCATTTGGTAACACATGCATGATGAGATACAATGTCGAAGGTGTGATAACTCAGCTCCTCCTCTTTTGAGGGTTCAATGTAAGGGACCATCCCTTTTAAAGTCGCTCGATGTCCCGTCTCGCCATGGACGGTGATCAAGCCGACCCTTGACCACAAATTTTAACTTTTGATGCGAGAGAGGAAGGTACCGCTCCGGACACATGAATCCACGGTCTTCCCGGGAGCGGGGTGAAGGCGCTTGGAATATCCAACACTTGGAACGGTATAGAGAAAGTTACCGGTCCAATGTCAATGTCCAGCTCAATCTCTCCCACAACATTCTTGGAGACTCCATCAAATGATCGGATGGTGGCCTTGGATGTCTTCACAAAATCTTCATTGATCCCCAAGCTTCTCAAAGTGCTTAGTGGACACAAGGTTGAAAGCGGAACCATTATCAATTAAGACGTGAGGCACCTCTTTTCCGTGACACCTCACGGCTATGTAAAGGGCTTTGTTGTGGACCCGCCCTTCTTTCGGGAAGTCTTCGTCCGAGAAGGATATCTGGTCCTTCGAAGGATAGCACCCACAAAGTCTCCCAATTGCACTTCGTTAATTGTCTCGGAACATGCACCTCATCCAGCACCTTCAAAAGGGCGTCTTTGTGCTTTTCAGAATTTTTGAAGAGATCCAAGTAAGGAAATGCGTGCGGGCATCTTCCGCAGTTGGTCAACGACATCATATTCACCGGTCCTCACGACCGATTGCAAATTCTCAACCTCTTCCGCAGTTGGGATTCTCTTTTGAGAATCCACTTCTCTCGGGGGATAACATCTTCCGGATCTCATTATGGCGTCAATCTCGCCCGTTCCATAATCCCAATGAACCGCCCTTGAGTTGTACTCTTCCACAAGGCGGTAATTTAATCCTCACCGGTATGATCTTTTTCGGTAGTGATTCGGATGTTGATGGTTTTTCCGAACTAGAAGCTTCTAACTCCCAGCTATCAACTTTGTTCAAATCAATCACGAAACGAATTGGGGCATCTATCATCCCAATCATCCCATCCTCATGAACGTCATCGGGGTTATGTTCTAGACCTGGCCTTACCAGCGTGGCATTTCCTTTATCGAAATCCCTCTGCCTTTCTCTTCTGACTCTCGGGATGATCCCTTCAATCCTCATGCCAATCTCCACCGGATGTTGGAACGATGAGTACGTGTATGCATACATGCGATCAAAGTATTCCGCCGGAAGTGACTTTAGTACAAACTCCAGCATTTCTCTCTCCGACAACGGCGGTTGCACCATCACGGCGTGTTTCTTCCACCTTCTTGCAAAGAGCTCAAAACTCTCATCTTCACCTTTCCGGATATTCAATGATTAGCCTTAGTGAAATAACCTCGATTCCAGCTTCAAAGTGTCGTGTGAAGTGTTCGATAAATCCTCCCCGCTCGGGACCCGGTCTAGATCGATTGATTGAAACCATACCAGCGCGAGGCCCGTTAAACTTTGTCCAAAGTTCCGAATCAGTGTTTCGTCATCTTCTTGGTGGCCAACCATTTGGCGAAGATAGTATGAGACATGCGCCGGAGGACACCCTGGCGCCATTATACTTCGTGCGGAAGACCACTCTCGGGTTCACACCTTGAGGCGGGACGTTTCTTGCTTGAGTAAGTGGCGTAATCAGCTCCTTCAACTCATCCATTTTCCTCGACACGTCATCTCCTTGCTCTTGAAGTAGAGCGATCTTTCGATTCTGTGTATCCATGGTCCGCCGTATCTCCGGAATCTGCATGCTTTCTTCTATCGCCATAGTATTCCTTTTGGTTGTCGATTGCGATAAATGCGCTACCATAGTTGTTAAATGACGCATGTGCGTCTCCGCATTAGAAAGTCGCATATCGACCTCTCGATTCTCCTGTTCATTCGAGGAGCCGCTTGGTCCTTAACTTCATCGATCGTTCCCACAAATTCATCGCTTGTGGGGTCATCCATTCCACCCCACCCATCGGGGACTACATCTCCGAGTCAACAAAGAAACTCGGGGGCGCCGAATATAGCACTTTAAAGTTGTACCCACCACTATCTTCCCCCAGGTTATCAACTATTTCGCCCCTCTCTAGGGCTTTTCGCAAAAATCTCCTGTCGCCTCGGCGGGCCTTATCCAGACGGACTTCATATTCGTCTATCTCTTCAATTTCTTGACCATCTTTGACACTCATCAAATATCCCGAGGGTATTTTCAAAAGAGCTCCCCTCGTAGGTTTCATTGCGAACTCCTCGGACAAAGCATGTTTACCGCCACGTAGGTTCCCTTGAAAGCGACATTTTCCATTCTTCCTATGACACCCAAGCTAATCAATTTTTCCAAGCAAGCTCTTTTTGCTCTCGGGAAATACTCTCTCCTTCCGGGTATTGCGAGGCTAATGTCAAGACATCCCGCATTTTATCCATATTCACTATGAACTCCGGAACCTCTTCCTCTTCATCTCCAAAGATCGCGTTCACCTCACGATGCTCGGGTAGCGGGTTCTGCTGCACATTCGGTTCGGCTTTATCAAATTCCAGAACTTTTCCGTCGATCAATGCTTGCACCTTGAATTTCGGAGCGAGACAGTTATCCGCGTTATGCCCCCTTTCTCCCATATGGTATACGCACGCCCGGGTCTCATCATACCCGGGAAATCTTGGCGGGTGAGCTCGAGGTGGCTCTTTTGCAACTAAACGATTCTCCAAAAGCATGGGTAACAATTTGGATAAGGGTCGGGGTAGTGGGGTAAAAACAACTGGGTTCTTTCTGAATTCCGGTGGTTTGGAAGCGGTCCAGGAGGACGTTCCTTGGGTAGGAATTGAAGGCGAGAAATTTCGGGCTTTGGCGGATTAGGGACAAAAGCTACTTCTCCAGGTTTGCTCCCTAATATCCCTTCTCAAAGGGTATTGGCGTTTGAAAGGCGCCTCGGGTATCTTCTTCTCTCTCGGTGCCCACTCATGACGCTCCGCCACCTTGATCAGGTGTGCAAATGTCTGACACCCGGAGGTGTTCAGCTTGTCGAAAAATTCAAACGGAAGGGCCTTGAGAAACAGATCTATTAGTTCATCTTCCGGGACGGGCGGTTTTACTTGCACGGCCGGTGCTCTCCATCTACGGGCGTAGGCGCGAACGGCCTCGCTCTTTCCTTTTTACTGTCCTTAAAAGGTCCTCTCTAGTTAGGGCGGTCAAAGTGTTAAACTTGTATTGCCGAAGGAACTCGTCTGCCGCGGTTTATCCCAATCGGCGAGCCTCTCGGCTCCAATTCAATGAACCACGCTAGGGCTGCCCTGAGATAGGCTTTCCTGGAAAGTGTTAACCAAGTAGTGGAATGTTGTCGGAGAATCGCGACATTCGACGCAAGTAATACTTCAAGTGCGCCTTGGGACACCCGGTCCCATTATATCTTCTTACAAAGTCCGGCTCCTTGTAATCAGCGGGAACCTCTATCTTTTCGAACGGTGCAACCTTGTCGAATCTCGAGAGCTCATAACCTTGACTCGCCAAACACTCTTCGATCTTAGCGAGCCTCTTAATTTCCTCTTCCATTTTGAGGACTTGCTTCTCCTTTTTCTCCAGGTCAATCACAATGGGAGGATCCTTAGGCGGTCTTTCCGGATTCGAGTTGGATTGGCGGCGGGCGCCGGATTAGCGTTTGCTCCATCGGATGGCCCCGCAGAGCTTGAGAATTAAGGTCAACGGGGTATCTCCCCGGCTTGCAATCATCATTGCCTTCATCTCCGCCACCATTGTGGCGATCACATTCATTTGATTCTCCAGATTACCCACACGAGGTGCGAGCTCTTCTTGTTCCATCCTTAACTTGCGCGTTTCTTGCGAGTCCTCGTATTTATCACTCACCCGATTTCAGAATATCAAATCGGTATGGGAAATATTAAGAATTGGAGACATTGATCCGTGGTAATTGACTTTTCTATATGTATGCATGAAATGCTCATAAAAGAGATAGTATGTATTCATTACAAACCAAATTGTTCAAAAGTATCTAAAAGATAACAAATATGTAAAATCTAAATGGGGGAATGGATCTATCCAAGTCGGGGACGCTTCCACTCTTCTTGCTCTTCGATCCATCGGAATCCCACAAGTATGGGTCTTCTCCCTCTTCGATATCCACCGCTCTGGATCTTCGGGAATGTACGGTTCTACTCCCGGTACATATGGTACTATGTACTACGGCTCATATGACTCTACTTCTTCAATCCGAGGAGATACGCACTCGGGTACATATGGCTCTACCATTGATTGGCGATACTCCTTAAACTTCTGGATATACTCCTTGGAGGCCCCGTGAACGTTCATCTCATCGTCCAAATAGTCCGGCCATTCAACTTGTTGCGGTGGGGAATTCTTCAAAGCGTGAAGAATAAGCTTGATCCGGGCCCGATACAACTCCTTTGTTTCCTTAGTGAGCTTTCCTCGTATCATATCGAATGAGAAGATCCCGGGACAAACATCCGGTGGTATCTCTTGTAGAACTCCAAATTGCCTCACCACTCGAATGGGGTAATACGCCACAGCGCCGGTACATCCCAATAAGGGAATAGGGTTATCTTCAATACCCGAAATGCGAGCTTCTACGATCTTGGGCCAAGTCAAACGCCATCTAATATGCTCGGGTTTCAAATTGTCCAATAGCTCAACCCACTTTTTGAATGAGTACTTGGGTACAAGGGATTGACACTTAAGGAAGGATCTAAGGGGGTGAACGTGCTCATTGATCTCATAACACCCCACCCGGAGTTGGAAAGTCTTTATATGAGAGGTGAACCACAAGTGGAGTAATCCGCTAGACGCTTGGAAAACGGCCTTTTTGAAGACTTGGAACGATTCATGGAGAGAAAAGTCTCAGCTAAGATCATGTACGAATAATCCCAGCGACAACACGCTTGTCCGGCTATATGAGTTATGGAGGGGTCAAAAGTAGTTCTAGAAGTCGGGAATAGAACGAATGCAAAGAAAGCCAAAATGAACACCTTTCCCGATTTATGACCGGTTTCGGTGGGTAGAGAGGAATAATTATCGAAAAGGAACGAGAATGTGAACTTGTTGGAATTGGACTTGTAAACTTTTTCAATTTCAGAAGTTTTAAGGCGAAGGAAACTCGATAACGAACGAGTGGAATCCATGTCCAAAGGGGGTTGAGCTATACGTTCTTCAAATTTGGCCCCGATAATAGCGGTATACTCCTCAAGCGTAGGGGTCAATTCCAATCCTCGAAAGTTGAACGTCATTGTTCGCGCGTCCCATGCCTTGGCTAGTGCTTGAATGAGCGCCGGTTGGTATTCCACTTTGATCAAATCTACAAGTCGTCCCAAACGTCCTTCCACATAGGCTTTGTTGACGATGTCGAGGCGATCCCACCATATAGCGAGTTCCTTGCGCGGTATTGGGATGACTTTGATGTCTCCATTCCCCATGATCTAAAAAATGCAAAAATGATGATCCTAAAGTCAATTACCACAGTTTAATATGCATATGCATGTAATGTGATGCAAATGTGCTAACCAAATTCCATGTCATCTTTTGGTAACATGAGGGTCAACTACTCCCACTTGACCCAAATAAGCCAAATAGGGTAATTATGGACCAAATCTCACCCAAAGATGGCATGTAATTTGATTAGGATCGTTTAAGCGTAATCGGGGTAAAAAAGTCGTTCACAAATTGACAACTCATGAAATTTACAAGTCTAATACAATAAAGTCAAAAAAGATAGAACATGACAGTATCTAGAGATGTTCGGACAATAAATGTCGATGAAAGTACATAATAGACTCAAAATATAATGAAACCTAGAAAATGCCCCAAAGTCGTACTAATCTAGACAAGTAAGAATGGTATCCTCATCCGATGAAATCTCTACTATCTCGGGAAGCTTGATATCTTCTTCATCATCGGAGGATATGGTGATGATTTCCTTCTTCTTAATCGGGGAGTGTTTTGGGGCCGTCTTGGTTGCATGAGGCTTCCTCGCCAACTTCATGTACAATTCCCGGATTCTTTCTTTCTCGCGCTCGAGCTCCAAATATCGTCCACATCGGGTATAATCGCAACTCTCGCTACGGATGCGGTTCCGTCCGTTGAGCTCTCGTCCGTGAACAAATCCGAAAACTCGGAATGTAGCGGGTACTCGGTCCTCGCGTCGAATGGTCCTCCGCTCCCATGTGAATACATCGGGTGCATCAACACGACTTTGGGGCGCCATCTATCCTAAAAAGGAAAATTTGACTTTCAACCCCGATCACTTAAACGATCTTACAAATTGTGATGATATGTAGTGGAAATGTATGATATGCAAAATTTAAATTTACAAGTTCAAAATAAAAGGGTAGAAAGCCTTACCAACCGATGTTACTCTTTTTTTTGGTTTTTGGTTTTAGGTATACCAACCATCCATTTCACATGCGCATGAGACAGGTGAGGTTTAACTCTAAAGAAATCAAAAAGGCTCGGGTATGGACCTAAAAAGGCTCCCGCTATACAAATCGATGGGCCGCCCACAAGCGCAATCAAACAACAAGTGGGTAGGACCATCAATCTTACATAGCGAGCGGGATCAAATATGGTCAACCCAAGTGCAATCAAACACAAGAGCTTTGCATACCGATCCCTATCTATGGCGACCTAAGAGGTGATTTCGCGGCTCGGGTTTAGGCGCTTGTGTGTGCAGTGTCGTGATCCTCGAAATATGCAAGACATGCACCACAATTTATATTCAAAACACCGCTTCAAAATTTGCATAAATAAACAAACAATCCAAAACTCCATATCTGCATCAAAAATGGTTAGCACAGACGCCACCCCTTATAACTCCCATCTGCATCAACATTTAACACTTTTTTTTGTTAGTGGACGTACCTCATCTTCAAGAGCATCTGCGTAAAACGAGGTTAGAAAACAATCAGCATTTTTATCGGCTTAAATCCTCTTAAAGTATTCCCCGGTGGAGTCGCCAGTCTGTCGCGACCCTCCCGGAAATTTCCTCATTTCCCGGGGGTGGAATAGGGCTAACGAGCCGATCCCCTCCTTTTTATAGGCATATATATATATGGGGGATCGCGAGTCTCTCCCAAGACCCATTACTCGAATCGCGATGTCGGGTAAAATTTTTCAAATATCGAAATTTGACCTTGTGTGGTCAGGTGGCATGTGCGAGATGTACATGCAATTTGGAGTCGCCACCGATCGATTTATTGGAAGGTACGATCGGAAAACCTTACCAAGCGGTCGGGAGAAACCGTTCGGTTCCGCGAAAACCCGAGATTTTGGGTCCGGGGATTTGGTTACGCCAAGTTTCATATTTGACGCCCTTTCGGTTACCGATGTTGATTGTTTTACTAACCTAAGATTTCATGCAGATGCAATATCGGATGAGGTAGGTCCTAAAAAAAAAAATCTGAGTATTCATACGGATGGGATTTTTCTATCCTAATCAATCACAATCAGCAAAAAATAATGCGCAATCAAAATCATTACAATCGATCAAATCAATCAATCAAGGTTCAATATGTCTAAAATGGCCCTATCGGCCCACACAAAAATCAAATTTGGGTATCGGGGTGATTTGGTAAAAATTTGGGGCGGATGGCCCGGAAGGGTAGAATGGTCATTTTTGGGGTTTGGGACCCGAAAATCACAAAATTTCGATTTGGCCAGTTGAATGTGGCCATTTCTCATTTTTTGTGATTTTCTTGAATTTTTCTAATTTTTTCTATTTTTTTGGAATTTTTATTTATTTTTCAAAAATATTGGGAATTTTCCGGATCGAAATTAATCAACCCTCGTAGTCTCAAAAATTTTCGATCCGGACTTTATGAGTCCCGAATCGATCTACAAATTTTTAGAAATTTTTTTATGAAAATCTGGGAATTTTTATGAATTTTCTAAGTATTTTTACAATTTTTTTGGATTTTTGGAAATTTCTTTTTATTTTTTATTATTTTTTATTAAAGAACCGGACCGGGTCAACCCGGTCAACGGCCGGTCAATCCGGTCCGACCGCCCGTAAACTTACTCTACACCTATACGACACCGTATACGTATTTATCTATTTATTTTTGATTTTCTAAAACTAATTTCTAATATTCAGAAATCTAAGAAATAAATGGACGGCCGAGATCAATCCCGGAATCGATCTCGGCCGTCAACTCACAATTAAACAAAACGACGCCGCTCGGACTAACGAACGGACGGCCACGATCTAACCTAGATTGAATCTGAGCCGCTCGTTCCCTACACGCTCTAAACGACGCCGAATCGGTTAAATGGACGGACGGCCACGATCTAACCTAGATCTAATCCGAGCCGTTCGTCTCTCCCTTAGACAAAACGACGTCGCACGCCTTAATACCTTGAACGGCTGCGATCAATCCTAGATGCAATCCCGGCCGTCCACTCCCTATCTACTCTAAACGACGTCGCCAAGACTCTAACAAACGGCACCGTTTTTGATTTATTGAATTATTTACCTAATATATCTAATATCCGAAAATACAAAAAGCAAGATCCGACGGCCACGGATCAAACTCATATAATAATCCCGGCCGTCGGATCGAGTCCGAGTCGGCTCGCTCGCGCCAACGGCCGAGCCGACTCGGACGTGAGCCGGTCCAACCAGAGGACGCCACGTCGGCTCATTGACCTGTTTGACTCGACACGTCGGCTTGTCGTCTTCAACCTCACGACGGCGCGACGAACGGCCGAGGTTTCCCGGCGAGATCCAACGGTGAAACCTCGGCCGATCAAACTCAAACCAACGCTAATTTACTCGCTTTCACATCCAGATTAACATACTCTAAGATCAAGCAATTTCAACGGCTAAAACGTGAGAATCGAGCTAATCACGATTACGGCAACACAGACTTCAATCAAGCAACACAGAGCATAACAATGGAATTCAAGCTTTAAACACGTTAATATAGAGTTAAGGACACTTACCTCGGGCTCCGATCGAGCCCGGAGTTGCTAGATACGCCCGGCCGAAGTCCGACCGGGACGAGGTTGGTTGGAGGTTTGATTCGACTCGATCGGGCAAAATCAATGCGAAAGAACAATGCGATTGTGGTTAGTGAGGTTCAGAAGGTAAAAGGCACACATCAATTTCACGATTATACTCGAGAGCGAGTGATGCCATAGTTGCACAAGAACAAAGCTTGAAGTCGAACTCACCGTTTTTGGACGTTGCGAGTCAATCCAGCGGCGCGATTACTTCCTTGATCTTCGGGTGAGCTTCGGGAAGTGGTTTCTCAGCTCGAGTTGGTCTGAATCGGCCGGACGAGTGACTCACGATCGGAGCTCCAGCGAAGCCAACTCAACACTCGCGAGAGCTTCTCTCTCTTAATCTCTCTCTTTCTCTCTCTATTACTTTGCCTAGGCGAGCAAATGAACCTCCCTCTTCTAGAATTCTCCCTTTGCTATTTATACTCGCATTTTGAATTTTGGGCGCGCACGGTGATGATTCACCGACTCACTTCGCACGTGCCCAAGCGTGCGAAGTGAGTTGGACGGAGACCGGAACGGAATAGGATTCCGTCCGGCTCCGTTTGGCAATCCCGGCAACGCCAATTGCACGCGAATTGAGCTGGGTTTGCAGATTGTTGACTTTTTCACGTTGCCGCAGCTTTGACCGGCTCGCCGGAGCTCTTCCGGCGGCCATTGTCCTCGGAGTTTGGCTTAATCGACGCATATTTACCCGAGGAACAAAACGCCCGGGTTAATTGACACAATTATCATCGATTGCATGGCCAATTTGTTCATTGAAATTCATCCAGGTACTGTTCATGTGCGCGGGTGTTACGAGGAAGACGATGCACTATTCTCGGACCGGTCCGGCCGGTCCGGCCGGCGGTCGGACCGGTCCGAACCGGTTCAGACGGTAAACTTCACGCAATTTTCAAAATTAAACAAATTTGGCTGGGAATTTTTGCAATTAAACCTCAAAATTGGACTCAGGGGCCTAGATATTATCTAGAAATGTGTTTTTGCCCAAAATTTCCCATCAATTTATATGAAAACCCCAAATTTTTCTAAATCGGCAAATTGGGGAAAAACTCAATTGGACGTCTAATTGATAAAATTGGACTATGAGACCTATGCCAATAGATTCAGAATGTGTTAAAACCCCAGGGGTGATCCAATTGTGTATAGAAAATTGCTCAATTGAGAGTAATTTCAAAAATTGCAAAGTTGAGGGACTTAATTGCAAATAATTTGGGGATTTTGCCTAATTTGTGCAATTCGCGCAATTTAGGGTGCAATTGATCAAATTGAAGTTCAAAGGGACCACAATTGAATGTCTAGACTTAAAATGTGCAAAAATTACAAATAAAAAGACTCAATTGGTATTTTTTGTGCAAATTCAACCTTAGGCATTGTGAAGAAACACCTAAAATTGAACTCAATTTTCAATTTTTCTTGAGATCAATATAGAAAGGGAATTAAAAGAGAAATATTGGACATTTTTCTGTATTTTTGTGACCTCGAAAAGTATTTTTTATGATTTTTCAAGTATTTTCTTATTTTCCGAAAATATTAAAAAAAAAGTGAAAAATATGAAAAATTATTTTTTGTTCCAAATTGGTTCCTTAAGCTTGGCCAAGGCTTCCAATGTTGAATTTATAATTTTTTAATTTTTTGTGAATTTTTAATGAATTTTGGAAAATAAAACTAAAGAAAGCTGATTAAAAATTCGGGTGTCAACAGCGACTATAACGGGAAAAGTGCTACTCTCGAATGGATTTATTCCAGGTGCCGGATTAGGGAAGTACGGTCAGGGAATCCTTAACCCTCTGAATTTGAGCTCAAATGACCACAAGGTTGGTCCGGGTTATAATGGAATAGTGAAGAATAACACGAGTCGAGGCCGAGGTCGAAACAAGTGTTATGGAGACCGTGGACGTCGTGGACACCAAGGTGGCCGTTTTATAGGCACCGACACATGGAAAGCTAGAGGAAAAATTTTCCTAAACCCCTTATTCGAGGTATTTTCTAAAGGAGGCAAATGGTCGGAAGATGAGGACATCTCCGAGGATGCAGAGCCGGACTTATTAAACCCGTTCCTGGATAATCGGGTGAACGTGATAATTGAGTGGCTGGACGATGATTTCCCCACCCCCGAGTAAAAGGCTCTTTCTGAACTTTATCTTTTAATGCATTTTGATTACTGCATTTGTTTTGAAGCTTTTCGCTTTTTAGCACCCTTAGGGTCGCATCTTGCGATCCAAGAAGTGCGATCTTGTATTACTCTTAGTTGCATTTATTAATGAAAATCATCACAAATTTGATTACAGACATGTGGAGCAACGGATTGGTCCGATGATGACAATTGATTCTACCATGAAACTTGAGGCCCGATCCGCCATATGATCTTGGGTTTTAAATAGCTTTTGAGAACCGGGATGTCGGGAAGATCGTGGACTAGTTCTCCTTCCTTTGTCTAAAAATTGGAATTTGAAAAATGTTTTCATGATAAAAATCACGCATCCTTCAATTTTATCATCTTTGAATACTAACCTTTCATGGTGCATTTCGGGCATGTCATCCTACTCATACATAACAGGTTAATATGTGACTCAGATCAGCTCGATGACTATGCATGCGAAGTTGATATAGACGAGGTTGATGTGAGCGATATCAAGAAAGAATGGGATTGTTTTGAAGAATCTAAGCCTCCTATTTCTGAAGAACCTATCACTATTAATTTGGGAGATTCTGACTGCGTCAAGGAAGTGAAAATAGGAGGACACCTGTCTGCAGCAGATATTTTAAGAATGACGGCGTTACTCAAGGAATATCAAGATATTTTCGCCTGGTCATATGCTGACATGCCAGGTTTAGATCGTGAAATTGTGGAGCATGCTCTGCCCACAAACCCTTCTTGCACACCAGTAAATCAATCACCCGGAAGAATGAATCCTGAACTAGTAGATAAGATCAAGGAAGAGGTGATGAAGCTCCTTAAAGTTGGATTTATCGAGGCTGTCCCATATGCTGATTGGGTCGCCAACATCGTACCGATTAAGAAGAAGGATGGAAGAATTAGAATATGCGTGGATTATCGGGACTTGAACAAAGCTAGTCCCAATGATGATTTTCCCCTACCGCACATTGATGTACTCGTCGACGATGCAGCGGGCTTTGAATTATTCTCCTTTATGGATGGATTCTCGGGATATAATCAGATCATGTTAAAGGAAGAAGATAAGATCAAGACCTCATTCACTACACAATGGGGAACCTTCTGTTACAAGGTAATGCCCTTTGGATTGAAGAATGCGAGGGCAACATATCAAAGGGCTATGGTGACCCTTTTTCATGACATGATACATAAGGAGATTGAGGTCTATGTGACGATATGATTGCCAAGTCCAAGCCGGGAGAAGACCATGTTAAAGTGCTAAAGAAATTATTTGATCGATTGAGAAAGTACAAGCTCAAGTTGAATCCTGCGAAATGCGTATTTGGCGCAAGATCCGGAAAGCTGCTAGGGTTTGTGGTGAGCAATCGTGGTATTGAAATTGACCCTTCCAAGATTAAAGCCATATGGGAAATAGGAACTCCTGCCACTGTCAAGGAAATAAGGGGCCTACTTGGAAGATTGAATTATATATCCAGATTCATATCCCAACTGTCGGAAACGGCGAAACCCTTCTTCAAGCTGTTAAAGAAAGGTGCAAAGGTGAAATGGGATGCGGAATGTCAATAAGCGTTTGAGAAGATCAAGGAATATTTGGTATAACCTCCAGTGTTGGTACCTCCTATCCCTAACATTCCTTTAACTCTATATCTGACGGTTAATGATGAGTCCTTGGGAGCTTTATTAGCCCAAACTAACCCCAAGGATCGTAAAGAGCGGGCCATATATTATTTGAGCAAAAAGTTCACAACGTCCGAAGCCAAGTACCCAACAGTGGAAAGAACTTGCGTAGCATTGGTTTGGGTCCTCCACAGATTGAGGCAGTATACACTGCATTATCATATAGAGCTGGTCACCGAAAATGACCCTATCAAGTACCTTTTGGAGAAACCAACATTGTTGGGAAAGATGGCCAAATGGCAGATACTGCTTTCAGAGTTTGATATCAAAATCTCTCCCCAAAAGTCTGTCAAGGGAAGAGCAATTGCTGACATGCTAGCCGAGAATCCTCCTAAGGATGTTTTAGAGCAAAACAAGGGAGGTCAAATCCTGAACATATCTGAAGACAAATGGACAATGTATTTCGACGGCGCAGTGAACCTCACTGGATCAAGCATTGGGGCAGTTTTGATATCCCCCGAAGATCAACATTATCCAGTTTCAGCCAAATTGGTGTTCCCATGCACCAATAATATTTCTGAATATGAAGCCTGCATTCTTGGGTTACAATTGGCCATATCATTAAAGGTGAAGAAGCTACTGGTATATGGAGATTCCATGCTGATTATTTTACAAACTCAAGGAGAGTGGAAGACGAAGGATCCCAAGCTTATTCCTTATCATAAATACCTAGAAGAGCTGATCCAACACTTTGAAGAGATCACTTTCGAATATCCGCCAAGAACTCGGAATCACTTTGCTGATGCTCTGGCTACACTGTCAGCCATGTTACAAGTGCAAGATGGCCTTGAGATAGAGCCGTTAAGGATTGACATCCTTGAGCAACCTGCGTATTGCATGGTCATTGAAGAAGAACCCGATGATGAACCGTGGTATCATGACATCAAGAATTACCTACTGAAGGGTGAATTCCCGCAAGACGATCGACCAGAAGATAAAAAGTACATAAGCAAGATGGCATCTAGATTTTTCCCCAGCGGACGGATCCTATACAAGAGATCCTTTGATTCAGTCCTATTGAGGTGCGTGAATTCGAAAGAAGCAAATCTCATTATGAAAGAGATTCATGAAGGGGAATGCGGACCGCATATGAATGGTCACCTCCTCGCCAAGAAGATTATGAGACTCGGATACTATTGGATGACTATCGAGTCAGATTGCAACCAGCATGTGAGATCCTGTCATCAATGTCGGGTGTACGGCGACAAGATAAATGCACCGCCAACCGAGCTACATCAAATGTCAGAACCCTGGCCATTCTGCATGTGGGGAATTGATATGATTGGCCCTATCAACCCGAAGGCCTCCAACGGTCATCGTTTTATTCTGGTGGCTATTGATTACTTCACTAAATGGATTGAAGCCAGCTCGTATGCTAATGTCACTGCAAACAACGTGGCTAAATTCATCAAGAGAGATATCATCTCAAGATACGGAGTGCCAAGAGCCATAATTACTGATAATGGCTCAAATTTGAACAACAAGGTTGTCGATCAACTATTGGAACAATTTAAGGTACGACACCTTAATTCTTCACCTTACCGCCCACAAATGAATGGAGCTGTGGAAGCGGCTAACAAGAACATCAAGAAGATATTAGCTAAGACTGCCGAGAAATATAGAGATTGGCATGAGAGATTGCCATATGCTCTCATGGCCTACCGAACTTCGATTCGTACTTCAACCGGGGCAACTCCCTACTCTTTGGTATACGGTATGGAAGCGGTCCTACCGGTAGAGGTGGAAATCCCCTCTTTAAGGATCCTGTCTCGGGTAGAACTCACGGAAGATGAATGGAATCGCGAGAGACATGAACAATTAAATTTGGTTGATGAAAAGCGATTGAAGGCCATCTGCCATGGTCAGAGCTACCGGAAGAAAGTGGCCAGAGCTTTTAACAAGAAGGTCGGACCCAGAAATTTTGAAACAGGGATGCTAGTTGTGAAGAAAATGCTCCCTAATACTCAACATCCAGGAGGTAAATTCATGCCAAACTACGAAGGCCCCTATGTGATTTAGAAGGTCTTATCCGGAGGAGCTCTTATACTTGTAAACATGGATGGAGAAGAATTGGCAAGTCCAGTGAATTCGGATGCCGTGAAGAGATATTTTCCTTGAAATAAATTGAGCTTCAGAGCGATTGATGAGCAGATCCGAGTCACATAAAGATTTTGCATTCGCATGACATTCGCATACATGCATTTGCATATATTTGTATTCTTGCGGGTGAATTGGGAATCATGAAGAGCTTTGCAGAGCAATTGATCAAAAAAGGAGGTTATCCGTTATTTTGGATTACTGATTTTGAACATCTTTAATTGATTGATTCCTTTTGTTTTTACAGGAAACGTAAGTCAACATCCGAAGAAGACGGGAGGAAGTAGCTTCGGGATTTGAAATTTTGAACATCTTTAAGCGATCGTTTCCTTTTTTTTTTACAGGAAACGGGAGTCAACGTCCGAAGAAGACAGGAGGAAATCGCTTCGGGAGTTGAAAATTTGAATATCTTTGAACCGATTGATTCCTTTTGTTTTTACAGGAAACGTGAGTCAACATCCGAAGAAGACAGGAGGAAGTCGCTTCGGGATTTGAAATTTTGAACATCTTTAATCGATCGTTTCCTTTTGTTTTTACAGGAAACGGGAGTCAACGTCCGAAGAAGACAGGAGGAAATCGCTTCGGGAGTTGAAAATTTGAATATCTTTGAACTGATTGATTCCTTTTGTTTTTACGGGAAACGTGAGTCAACATCCGAAGAAGACAGGAGGAAGTCGCTCGGGATTTGAAATTTTGAAAATCTTTAACGATCGTTTCCTTTTGTTTTTACGAGAAACGGGAGTCAACGTCCGAAGAAGACAGGAGGAAATCGCTCGGGAGTTGAAAATTTGAATATCTTTGAACCGATTGATTCCTTTTGTTTTTACGGGAAACGGGAGTCAGCATCCGAAGGAAGTAGAAAGGAGTCGCTTCGGAATTTGAAAATTTTGAATATCTTTAAGCGATTGTTTCCTTTTGTTTTTACGGGGGACGGGAATCAACGTCCGAAGGAGATGAGAAGAAATCACTTCGGGTTTTGAAATTTTGAATATCTTGAACTGATTGTTTCCTTTTGTTTTTACGGGGGATAAAAGTCGATATTTGAAGAAGACGGGTTTGAGGTTCTCCTCCTTCACAAAATACTTTCATATGCTGTCATGCTTGGAATTGAAATGTTGGATTTATAGAGCCGCAAGGCCCTTTCAAAGAGACATTCATTACAAGTTTCAGAAACATCTTTTGAATATATCTTTTGATGAGAACATTCTGCAAACGATGAATTTTGATGAAGACGCCCTGAGTTTCCATAAGAAGGGCATGCTTTGAAAGTTTTTCAAAAGAATGATCCTTCGGATGAAAAGAGGCAAGCATTATCCTCAAACACGTCCCCGATACACTTGAGCGATGAGTGAGAGTGATAGAGCGAAAGAGCTTAATTTTGGGACGTAGGGATCATTCGCGGTGATTACATGGATTGAAATGATGAAAGACATTTCCATTTCAAAATTATCCATACACATTTATATCCCTTTGACAACCAATCTGAGCCAAAAGGAAGAATTTTATGAATATAACCCTGTCGAGAACCACCCCACACTGGGGCATATTTGGAGGTTCATTGGATGATTTCCTTGGAGAGAAGATCAGGTAAGACTTTATTGTGCTAACCTGCATCAATCTTTTTGTGATAGCTTCAGGTGATTTCTGGTAGAGACTTGGAACACCTCAAAGTGAAGAAAAGCACCGAATTTCTATATCCCAAACACTTACCCTTTGAAAGGCCAATTTGAGCCTTTGAATATTCATTTCTAAACCCTTGTTGGTGATCACCTCCCCACACTGGGGCAAACAAAGGAATAACCAGCAATGAGTCAAAAAGCATGATCGGAAGAATTTTGATGCTGATCTCCAAAAGAGCCGATCAATGCAAAGAATGATGAAAGGGCTAAAAAAGCAAAGTGCCTGGTAAAAGCAAGGCCAAAGCCCATGAAAAGAGCACCCTGGAAAGGGATAAATCTTAAAGAAAAATCATCAAGATGAAAAGAGGAAAATCCTCAAAGTCAATTGAGCAAAAATGATCATCAATCTACTGCAAAAGCAAAAGAAAGCTGGAAAAATGTCAAGGTGATCACCAAAGTTCACCCCTCTTTGAAAATATGGCCGTTCTTAAAGAGTCCACCTTAAGCCAAAATACAACCTGTCACCAAAACTTTTCTGATCTAAGAGGTGTTTCGGGTTGATGCAAGATATCATACGGGAAGCTACCGCTAAAAGAGGTAAGTACAATCCTGTCTTATCATGACTTCGGGGTTCTTGACTTGTAGATCCGAAGAAGCTATTTCTGATCAAAATTCATTTCTAAACCTTAAATTGAATATCCTTTGATAAGCCTTTGACCTGGCCTGAATTACGGTCCCTTTTAAAATGCCTTCTCTGATTAGTCAGATTGTATGCATCTCGAATGATCCCGAAACCTCAAGGTTAGGTTTTACGTGAGCAGATTTGAATTTTAAGAAAAGCCTTCCCAAATGGTGAGAAGCCCTTTTGGATGAAGGAAAACCCTTTTGAAAAACTTTTAAAACACCCCTTTTTTTAAAACACTCGGGATGTGTCATTCAAAATCCATCCCCGGTGAAAATGTGAACTTGTGATTGGATACCTTTCCCTCGCAATTATTCTTTGAAAATTTGTTTGGAATTCTTGAGTTTCTCTCCAAAACTTGAAATTGTCATTCTAACGATATTTGATTGAACTTTCTGCAGGTTCCCTGGTGATCCCAAATCCTCGGAAAAGTTACATTTTAAAGATTTGACTAACTTGGATTTTCTGCAGGTCTTCTGGCATCCCCAAATCCTCGGATCCTCTTTTAGAAAATTTGAAATAGGGTTTGAGCTTCTATAGGTACACTAGTGAACCTAGGTCCTCAGATGGCACCGTCTCGGACAGTGAGTATTTGGAGAGACAAAAACCGATCTGCTTTTTAGAAAATTTGAAATAGGGTTTGAGCTTCTGTAGGTACACTAGTCAACCTAGGTCCTCGGATGGCACCCTCTCGGACGGTGAGTAGCTGGAGAGACGAAAACCGATCTGCTTTTTAGAAAATTTGAAATAGGGTTTGAGCTCTGTAGGTACACTAGTGAACCTAGGTCCTCAGATGGCACCCTCTCGGACGGTGAGTAGCTGGATAGACGAAAGCCGATCTGCTTTTTAGAAAATTTGAAATAGGGTTTGAGCTCCGTAGGGATACTAGTCAACCTAGGTCCTTAGATGGTACCCTCTCGGACGGTGAGTAGTTGGATAGACGAAAGCCGATCCGCATTTTAGAAAATTTGAAATAGGGTTTGAGCTCTATAGGGATACTAGTCAACCTAGGTCCTCAGATGGCACCCTCTCGGACGGTGAGTAGCTGGAGAGACGAAAACCGATCCGCTTTTTAGAAAATTTGAAATAGGGTTTGAGCTTACGTAGGTACACTAGTGAACCTAGGTCCTCGGATGGCACCTTCTCGGACGGTGAGTAATTGGAGAGACGAAAACCGATCTGTTTTTTAGAAAATTTGAAATAGGGTTTGAGCTTCTGTAGGTACACTAGTGAACCTAGGTCCTCAGATGGCACCCTCTCGGACGGTGAGTAGTTGGAGAGACGAAAACCGATCCGCTTTTTAGAAAATTTGAAATAGGGTTTGAGCTACTGTAGGTACACTAGTGAACCTAGGTCCTTAGATGGCACCCTCTCGGACGGTGAGTAGCTGGATAGACGAAAGCCGATCTGCTTTTTAGATGGTGAGTCCCCGCATAGAGGATAGCCAATCTCTTTTAGATAAGTGAAACCCGTTGACACCCGAATTTTTAATCAGTTTTCTTTAGTTTTATTTTCCAAAATTCATTAAAAATTCACAAAAAATTAAAAAATTATAAAATCAACATTGGAAGCCTTGGCCAAGCATAAGGAACCAATTTGGAACAAAAAATAATTTTTCATGTTTTTCGCATTTTTTTTTTAATATTTTCGAAAATAGGAAAATACTTGAAAAATTCATAAAAAATACTTTTCGAGATCGCAAAAATACAGAAAAATGTTCAATATTTTTCTTTTAATTCCTTTTTCATATTGACCTCAAGAAAAATCAAAAATTGAGTTCAATTTTAGGTGTTTCTTCACAATGCCTAAGGTTGAATTTACACAAAAAATACCAATTGAGTCTTTTTATTTGCAAATTTTTGCACATTTGGAGTCTAGACATTCAATTGTGGTCCCTTTGAATTTAAATTTGATCAATTGCACCCTCAATTGCACGAATTGCACGAATTAGACAAGAATCCCCAAATTTTTTGCAATTTAGTCCCTCAATTGGCCAATTTTTGAAATTACTTTTTATTGAGGGACTCTCATGGTAAAATTGGACTGTCACCCTATGTTTTCATACATTTAGAATTGATTGGCATAGGTTTCATGATCCAATTTAATCAAATTGACACTCAATTGAACATTTCCCTAATTTGGGCAAGTTGAAAAATTTGGGGTTTTCATGTAAATTGATGGGAACTTTTGGGCAAAAATACTTTTTTAGATAATATCCAGGGCCCTAAATTCAATTTTGAAGTTTAATTGCAAAAATTCCCAGCCAATTTTGTTTAATTTTGAAAATTGCATGAAATTCACGTCCGAACCGGTTCGAACCGGTCTGACCACCGGTCGGACCGGTCGAACCGGTCCGGAATGATGTCATCTTCCTCACCAATTCGTGCATTTTGCAGGTTTGAATGTTGAATTTCGACGACCAAATCGAAGGCCAATTCGTGCCTAATTGAATCAATTTGGGTGGGGGTTTTGATCCTCGGACCAAGGTCTATCATTTGGGGCCGGCGGCACGACCGGTCGTCGCCGGAACACTGCGAAATCGACGGTCAAAGCTTCGGCGACGCAAGAAAGTCAACATTTCGTAAATTGTCCAAATTGAAGCTCAAAATGTGCACGCCGGATCGTCAAACGGGCTTGGACGGAACAACATTCCGTTCCGTCACCGTTCGACTCACTTCGCACGCGTGGGCACGTGCGAAGTGAGTCGGCGAACTCCTCCCGACGCGCTCTTTTTCAAAATTGGTATAAAAAGGAGGAAGCTTCGCGAATTGAAGGAGGGGAGGCTCATTCGGTTCTTCTCGCAACAGAATAGAGATAGAGAGAGAGAGAGAAAGCTAGAGAGAAGAGGTCTCGCGGCCGCCATTGCCGCTCATCCAAGCTCGGACTGTGAATCGCTCGTCCGGACGATCCGCACCACACCAAGCTACACAAACACTTCCCGAAGCTTGCCGGAGCTACCAAGAAGCGATCGCCACCAGCCTAGTCGCCCGAGACCGCCTAAATCGGTGAGTCCACTTCCCAATTATCTCACTGTGCATCCATGGCACCTCACCCGTGCGAACCTGATTCTTGAAATTAAAGTGTGCGTTTCCATCCTTGAACTTCACCGACCATGCTCGCATCTGGTTTTTGCATCGATCCTGTTCGAACATCCCGAGTCGAAACCTCCAATCATCGCGGTCCGGCCGAACGTTGGCCAGACCTCTCCAGCCTTCACGAGCTCAATCAGAGCTTCGGGTAAGCTTCCTCAACTTCTTCTCGAGCTTCTGTTTGATGGAATCGGATTGTTATGCTCTGTCCTTCGAGATTGAACTTTACATTGTCGTTCTGTGTTTGACTTGATTCTCGCGATTCCGTGAATGAAATGGTTTGATCTTTGAATATGTTGATCCTGGAAGTTGAGATGAGTAGATTGGCGTTGGTTTGGGGTCAATCGGCCGAGGTTTCACCGTTGGATCTCGCCGGGAAACCTCGGCCGTTCGTTCTGTGGCGTCGCGAGGAAGACGATGACGCCGACGTGGCGAGTCAACCGGTCAAAGAGCCTAGGTGTCATGCTGTGATAGGTCCACCTGGATCTGAGTCAGCTCGGCCGTTGGCGCGAGCGGGCTGACTCAGATCCGATCCAACAATTGAGATAAATAGGGTAGTTTGATTCTCAGCCGTTGGATCTCTCTTTTATATCTTTAAATAATTCGTTTATTAGGTAGAAAGTAGAAAAATATGAAACGGTGCCGTTTAGATCATGTCAGGGCGACGTCGTTTTGGCTTTAGACGTAATGAACGGTGGAGATCAAGTCCAGGTTTAATCGTGGCCGTTCGGTGTTTCAAAGGGAACGGCGTCGTTTTGGTTATAAGAGAATGAACGGCTTAGATCGGATCTCAAGTCAATCATGACCGTCCGTTCATTTCATGGTGGCGCGTCGTCGTTTTGAAGAGATGGACCAAGGTGACGTCGTTTTGGTCACAGGTGTTTGGACGGTCGAGATTGATCTGGGAATTGATCTCGGCCGTCCATCCTTTTTGAATATATTCCGAATATTAGAAATTAAGCTTAGAAAATCACAAAAATAAATAGGAATAGGTAGAATACGGCACCGTATAGGGTTTTTGAGTGGTCTGCGAGCGGTCGGACCGGGTTGACCGGTCTTTGACCGGTTTGACCCGGTCCGGTTTAATAATAAAAAAATAATAAAAAATAAAAAGAAATTTTCAAAAATCCAAAAAAAATTGTAAAAATACTTAGAAAATTCATAAAAATTCCCCTATTTTCATAAAAAATTTCTAAAAATTTCTAGATCGATTCGGGACTCATAAAGTCTGGATCGAAAATTTTTGAGACTTCGAGGGTCGATTAATTTCGATCCAGAAAATTTCCAATATTTTTGAAAAATAAATAAAAATTCAAAAAAAAAATATAGAAAAAATTAGAAAAATTCAAGAAAATCACAAAAAATGAGAAATGGCCACATTCAACTGGCCAAATCGAAATTTTGTGATTTTCGGGTCCCAAACCCCAAAAATGACCATTCTACCCTTCCGGGCCATCCGCCCCAAATTTTTACCAAATCACCCCGATACCCAAAATTGATTTTTGTGTGGGCCGATAGGGCCATTTTAGACATATCAAACCTTGATTGATTGATTTGATTGCTTGTAATGATTTTGATTGCGCATTAATTCCTCGATTGTGATTGATTAGGATAGAAAAATCCCATCTGTATGAATACTTAGATTTTTTAGGACCTACCTCATCTGATATCGCATCTGCATGAAATCTTAGGTTAGAAAAACAATCAACATCGGTAACCGAAAGGGCGTCAAATATGAAACTTGGCGTAACCAAATCCCCGGACCCAAAATCTCGGGTTTTCGCGGAACCGAACGGTTTCTCCCGACCGCTCGGTAAGGTTTTCCGATCGTACCTTCCAATAAATCGATCGGTGGCGACTCCAAATTGCATGTACATCTCGCACATGCCACCCGACCACACAAGGTCAATTTCGATATTTGAAAAATTTTACCCGACATCGCGATTCGAGTAATGGGTCTTGGGAGAGACTCGCGATCCCCTATATATATATCTATAAAAAGGAGGGGATCGGCTCGTTAGCCCTATTCCACCCCCGGGAAGGAGATTTCCGGGAGGGTCGCGACAGACCGGCGACTCCGCTGGGGACTACTTTAAGAGGATTTAAGCCGATAAAAATGCTGATTGTTTTCTAACCTCGTTTTCCGTGGATGCTCTTGAAGATGAGGTACGTCCACTAACAAAAAGTGTTAAATGTTGATACAGATGGGAGTTATAAGGGGTGGCGTCTATGCTAACCATTTTTTATGCAGATATGGAGTTTTGGATTGTTTGTTTATTTATGCAAATTTTGAAGCGGTGTTTTGAATATAAATTGTTGTGCATGTCTCGCATATTTTGAGGATCACGACACCGCACACACAAGCGCCTAAACCCGAGCCGCGAAATCACCTTTTAGGTCGCCATAGATAGGGATCGGTATGCGAAGCTCTTGTGTTTGATTGCACTTGGGTTGACCATATTTGATCCCGCTCGCTATGCAAGATTGATGGTCCTACCCACTTGTTGTTTGATTGCGCTTGTGGGCGGCCCATCGATTTGTATAGCGGGAGCCTTTTTAGGTCCATACCCGAGCCTTTTTGATTTCTTTAGAGTTAAACCTCACCTGTCTCATGCGCATGTGAAATGGATGGTTGGTATACCTAAAACCAAAAACCAAAAAAAGAGTAACATCGGTTGGTAAGGCTTTCTACCCTTTTTATTTTGAACTTGTAAATTTAAATTTTGCATATCATACATTTCCACTACATATCATCACAATTTGTAAGATCGTTTAAGTGATCGGGGTTGAAAGTCAAATTTTCCTTTTTAGGATAGATGGCGCCCCAAAGTCGTGTTGATGCACCCGATGTATTCACATGGGAGCGGAGGACCATTCGACGCGAGGACCGAGTACCCGCTACATTCCGAGTTTTCGGATTTGTTCACGGACGAGAGCTCAACGGACGGAACCGCATCCGTAGCGAGAGTTGCGATTATACCCGATGTGGACGATATTTGGAGCTCGAGCGCGAGAAAGAAAGAATCTGGGAATTGTACATGAAGTTGGCGAGGAAGCCTCATGCTACCAAGACGGCCCCAAAACATTCTCCGATTAAGAAGAAGGAAATCATCACCATATCCTCCGATGATGAAGAAGATATCAAGCTTCCCGAGATAGTAGAGATTTCATCGGATGAGGATACCATTCCCACTGTCTAGATTAGTACGACTTTGGGGCATTTTCTAGGTTTCATTATATTTTGAGTCTATTATGTACTTTCATCGACATTTATTGTCCGAACATCTCTGGATATTATCATGTTCTATCTTTTTTGACTTTATTGTATTAGACTTGTAAATTTCATGAGTTGTCAATTTGTGAACGACCTTTTTACCCCGATTACGCTTAAACGATCCTAATCAAATTACATGCCATCTTTGGGTGAGATTTGGTCCATAATTACCCTATTTGGCTTATTTGGGTCAAGTGGGAGTAGTTGACCCTCATGTTACCAAAAGATGACATGGAATTTGGTTAGCACATTTGCATCACATTACATGCATATGCATATTAAAGCGTGGTAATTGACTTTAGGATCATCATTTTTGCATTCTTAGATCATGGGGAATGGAGACATCAAAGTCATCCCAATACCGCGCAAGGAACTCGCTATATGGTGGGATCGCCTCGACATCGTCAACAAAGCCTATGTGGAAGGACGTTTGGGACGACTTGTAGATTTGATCAAAGTGGAATACCAACCGGCGCTCATTCAAGCACTAGCCAAGGCATGGGACGCGCGAACAATGACGTTCAACTTTCGAGGATTGGAATTGACCCCTACGCTTGAGGAGTATACCGCTATTATCGGGGCCAAATTTGAAGAACGTATAGCTCAACCCCCTTTGGACATGGACTCCACTCGTTCGTTATCGAGTTTCCTTCGCCTTAAAACTTCTGAAATTGAAAAAGTTTACAAGTCCAATTCCAACAAGTTCACATTCTCGTTCCTTTTCGATAACTATTCCTCTCTACCCACCGAAACCGGTCATAAATCGGGAAAGGTGTTCATTTTGGCTTTCTTTGCATTCGTTCTATTCCCGACTTCTAGAACTACTTTTGACCCCTCCATAACTCATATAGCCAGACAGGCGTGTTGTCATTGGGATTATTCGTACATGATCTTAGCCGAGACTTTTCTCTCCCCGAATCGTTCCAAGTCTTCAAAAAGGCCGTTTTCCAAGCGTCTAGCGGATTACTCCACTTGTGGTTCACCTCTCATATAAAGACTTTCCAACTCCGGGTGGGGTGTTATGAGATCAATGAGCACGTTCACCCCCTTAGATCCTTCCTTAAGTGTCAATCCCTTGTACCCAAATACTCATTCAAAAAGTGGGTTGAGCTATTGGACAATTTGAAACCCGAGCATATTAGATGGCGTTTGACTTGGCCCAAGATCGTAGAAGCTCGCATTTCGGGTATTGAAGATAACCCTATTCCCTTATTGGGATGTACCGGCGCCGTGGCGTATTACCCCATTCGAGTGGTGAGGCAATTTGGAGTTCTACAAGAGATACCACCGGATGTTTGTCCGGGATTTTCTCATTTGATATGACACGAGGAAAGCTCACTAAGGAAACAAAGGAGTTGTATCGGGCCCGGATCAAGCTTATTCTTCACGCTTTGAAGAATTCCCCACCGCAACAAGTTGAGTGGCCGGATTATTTGGATAATGAGATGAACATTCACTGAGCTTCCAAGGAGTATATCAAGAAGTTTAAGGAGTATCGCCAATCAATGGTAGAGCCATATGTACCCGAGTGCGTATCTCCTCGGATTGAAGAAGTAGAGTCATATGAGCCGAGTACATAGTACCATATGTACCGGGAGTAGAACCGTACATTCCCGAAGATCCAGAGCGGTGGATATCGAAGAGGGAGAAGACTCATACTTGTGGGATTCCGATGGACCGAAGAGCAAGAAGAGTGGAAACGTCCCCGACTTGGATAGATCCATTCCTCCATTTAGATTTTACATATTTGTTATCTTTTAGATACTTTTGAACAATTTGGTTTGTAATAAATACATACTATTTCTTTTATGAGCATTTCATGCATACATATAGAAAAGTCAATTACCACGGATCAATGTCTCCAATCCTTTAATATTTCCCATACCGATTTGATATCCCGAAAACAGGTGAGCGATAAATACGAGGACTCGTAGCAAAACGCGCAAGTTAAGGATGGAACAAGAAGAGCTCGCACCTCGTGTGGGTAATCCTGGAAAATCAAATGAATGTGATCGCCACAATGGTGGCGGAGATGAAGGCAATGATGATTGCAAGCCGGGGAGATACCCCGTTGACCCTAACTCTCAAACTCCTGCGGGGCCATCCGATGGGGCGAACGCTAATCCGGCGCCCGCCGCTAATCCCACTCCGAATCCGGAGAGACCGCCTAAGGATCCTCCCATTGTGATTGATCCGGAGAAAAAGGAGAAGCAAGTCCTCAAAATGGAAGAGGAAATTAAGAGGCTCGCTAAGATCGAAGAGTGTTTGGCGAGTCGGGGTTATGAACTCTCGAGATTCGATAAGGTTGCACCGTTTGAAAAGATAGAGGTTCCTGGCGATTACAAGGAACCAGACTTTGTGAGGAGATATAACGGGACCGGGTGTCCCAAGGCGCACTTGAAGTATTACTTGCGCCGAATGTCTCAGTTCTCTGACAACATTCCACTACTGGTTAACACTTTTCAGGAAAGTCTATCCGGGGCGGCCTTGGCGTGGTTCATTGAATTGGAGCCGGAGAGGCTCGCCGATTGGGATAAACCGCAGACGAGTTCCTTCGGCAATACAAGTTTAACACTCGACCGCCCTAACTAGAGAGGACCTTCTAAGGACAAGTAAAAGGAAAGAGCGAGGCCGTTCGCGCCTACGCCCGAGAGATGAAGAGCACCGGCCGTGCAAGTAAAACCGCCCGTCCCCGGAAGATGAACTAATAGATCTGTTTCTCAAGGCCCTTCCGTTTGAATTTTTCGACAAGCTGAACACCTCCGGGTGTCGGACATTTGCACACCCGATCAAGGTGGCGGAGCGTCATGAGTGGGCCCGAGAGAGAAGAAGATACCCGAGGCGCCTTTCAAACGCCAATACCCTTTGAGAAGGGATATTAGGGAGCAAACTGGAGAAGTAGCTTTTGTCCCTAATCCGCCAAAGCCCGAAATTTCTCGCCTTCAATTCCTACCCAAGGAACGTCCTCCTGGACCGCTTCCAAACCACCGGAATTCGGAAAGAAAAACCCGGTTGTTTTTACCCCACTACCCCGACCCTTATCCAAATTGTTACCCATGCTATTGGAAAATCGCTTAGTTGCAAAAAGAGCCACCTCGAGCTCACCCGCCAAGATTTCCTGGGTATGATGAGACCCGGACGTGCGTATACCATATGGGAGAAAGGGGGCATAACGCGGACAACCTGTCTCGCTCTGAAGTTCAAGGTGCAAGCATTGATCGACGGAAAAGTTCTGGAGTTTGATAAAGCCGAACCGAATGTACAGCGGAACCCACTACCCGAGCATCGTGAGGTGAACGCGATCTTTGGAGATGAAGAGGAGGAGGTTCTGGAGTTCATAGTGAATATGGATAAAATGCGGGATATCTTGACATTGGCCTCGCAATACCCGGAAGGAGAGAGTATTTCCCGGGAGCAAAAAGAGGCTTGCTTGGAAAAATTGATTAGCTTGGGCGTCATAGGAAGAATGGAAAATGTCGCTTTCAAGGGGACCTACGTGGCGGTGAACATGCTGTCCGAGGAGTTCACGATGAAACCTACGAGGGGAGCTGTTTTAAAAATACCCTCGGGATATTTGATGAGCATCAAAGATGGTCAAGAAATTGAAGAGATAGACGAATATGAAGTCCGTCTGGATAAGGCCCGCCGAGGCGATAGAAGATTTTTGCGAGAAAGCCCTAGAGAGGGGCGAAATAGTTGATAACCTGGGGGAAGATAGTGGTGGGTACAACTTTAAAGTGCTATATTCGGCGCCTCCGAGTTTCTTTGTTGACTCGGAGATGTAGTCCCCGATGGGTGGGGTGGAATGGATGACCCCGCAAGCGATGAATTTGTGGGAACGATCGATGAAGTTAAGGACCAAGCGGCTCCTCGGAATGAACGGGGAGAATCGAGAGGTCGATATGCGACTTTCTAATCTGAGACGCACATGCGTCATTTAACAACTATGGTAGCAGATTTATCGCAATCGACGACCAAAAGGAATACTATGGCGATAGAAGAAAGCATGCAGATTCGGAGATACGGCGGACCATGGAGACACGAGAATCGAAAGATCGCTCTACTTCAAGAGCAAGGAGATGACGTGTCGAGGAAAATGGATGAGTTGAAGGAGCTGATTACGCCACTTACTCAAGCAAGAAACGTCCCGCCTCAAGGTGTGAACCCGAGAGTGGTCTTCCGCACGAAGTATAATGGCGCTGGGTGTCCTCTCGGCGCATGTCTCATACTATCTTCGCCAAATGGTTGGCCACCAAGAAGATGACGAAACACCGATCCGGAACTTTGGACAAAGTTTAACGGGCCCCGCACTAGCATGGTTTCGATTAATTGACCTAGACCGGGTCCCGAGTTGGGAGGATTTATCGGAGCACTTCTTACGTCACTTTGAAGCTGGGATTAGGGGTTATTTCACTAAGGCTAATTTGTTGAACATCCGGAAAGGTGAAGATGAGAGTTTTGAGCTCTTTGCAAGAAGGTGGAAGAAACACGCTGTGATGGTGCAACCGCCGTTGTCGGAGAGAGAAATGCTGGAGTTTGTACTAAAGTCACTTCCGGCGGAATACTTTAATCGCATGTATGCATACACGTACTCATCGTTCCAACATCCGGTGGAGATTGGCATGAGGATTGAAGGGATCATCCCGAGAGTCGAAGAGAAAGGCGAGAGGGATTTCGATGAAGAAAATGCCACGCCGGTAAGGCCAGGTCAGTAACATAACCCCGATGACGTTCATGAGGATGGAATGATTGGGATGGTAGATGCCCCAATTCGTTTTGTGATTGATTTGAACAAAGTTGATAGCTGGGAGTTAGAAGCTTCTAGTTCGGAAAAACCATCAACATCCGAATCACTACCGTAAAAGATCATACCGGCGAAGATTAAGCTACCCTTGTGGAAGAGTACAACTCAAGGGCGCTTCATTGGGATTATGGAACGGGCGAGATTGACGCCATAATGAGATCCGGAAGATGTTATCCCCGAGAGAAGTGGATTCCGAAAAGAGAATCCCAAGCTGCGGAAGAGGTTGAGAAGTTGCAATCGGTCGTGAGGACCAAGTGAATATGATGTCGTTGACCAAGCTGCGGAAGATGCCCGCATGCATTTCCTTCTTGGATCTCTTCAAAAATTCTGAAAAGCACAAAGACGCCCTTTTGAAGGTGCTGGATGAGGTGCATGTTCCGAGAGACAATTAACGAAGTGCAATTGGGAGACTTTGTGGGTGCTATCCTTTCGAAGGACCAGATATCCTTCTCGGACGAAGACTTCCCGAAAGAAGGGCGGGTCCACAACAAAGCCCTTTACATAGCCTGTGAGGTGTCACGGAAAAGAGGTGCCTCACGTCTTAATTGATAATGGTTCCGCTTTCAACTCTGTGTCCACTAAGCACTTTGAGAAGCTTGGGGATCAATGAAGATTTTGTGAAGACATCCAAGGCCACCATCCGATCATTTGATGGAGTCTCCAAGAATGTTGTAGGAGAGATTGAGTTGGACATTGACATTGGACCGGTAACTTTCTCTACACCGTTCCAAGTGTTGGATATTCCAAGCGCCTTCACCCCCGCTCCCGGGAAGACCGTGGATTCATGTGTCCGGAGCGGTACCTTCCTCTCTCGCATCAAAAGTTAAAATTTGTGGTCAAAGGTCGGTTGATCACCGTCCATGGCGAGACGGGACATCGAGCGACTTTAAAAGGGATGGTCCCTTACATTGAACCCTCAAAAGAGGAGGAGCTGAGTTATCACACCTTTGACATTGTATCTGTCATGCATGTGTCACCAAATGCAAAGGTGGCTATACCCGAGCTTTCGAGACCCTGCAACTATGGCGGGAAAAGTGCTACTCTCGAATGGATTTATTCCGGGTGTTGGATTAGGGAAATATGGTCGGGGAATTCGTAACCCTTTGAATTTGGGCTCAAATGACCACAAGGTTGGTCCGGGTTATAGCGGAATAGCGGAAAATAACATAGGCCGAGGCCGAGGTCGAAACAATCGTTATGGAGACCGTGGACGCCGTGGACGCCAAGGTGGCCGTTTCATAGGTACCGATGTATGGAAAGCTAGAGGAAAAATGCTCCTAAATCCTTTATTCGAGGTATTTTCTAAAGGAGGCAAATGGCTGGAAGATGAGGACATTTCGAGAATGCGAGAGCCGGACTTATTCAACCCGTTCCTGGATAATCGGGTGAACGTGATAATTGAGTGGCCGGACGATGATTTCCCCACCCCCGAGTAAAAGGCTCTTTCGAACTTTATCTTTTAATGCATTTTGATTACCGCATTTGCTTTAAAGCTTTTTGATGTCTTAGCACCCTTTGGGTCACATGCTTGTGATCCGGGAAGTGCGATCTTGTATTGTTCTTAGTTGCATTTATTAATGAAAAACATTTCAAATTTGATTACGGACATGTGGAGCAACGGATTGGTCCGATGATGACAATTGATTCTACCATGAAACTTGAGGCCCGATCCGCCATATGATCTAGGATTTTAAACAGCTTTTGAGAACCGGGATGTCCGGAAGATCGTGGACTAGTTCTCCTTTCCTTATCTAAGAAAATTGAAATTTGAAAAATGTTTTCATGATAGGAATCATGCATCCTTCAATTTTATCATCTTTGAATACTAACCTTTCATGGTGCATTTCGGGCATGTCATCCCACCCATACATAACAAGGTTAATATGTGACTCATATCAGCTCGATGACTATGCATGCGAAGTTGATATAGACGAGGTTGATGTGAGCGATATCAAGAAAGAATGGGATTGTTTCGAAGAATCTAAGCCTCCTATTTCGAAGAACCTATCACTATTAATTTGGGAGATTCTGATTGCGTCAAGGAAGTGAAAATAGGAGGACACCGTCTGCAGCAGATATTTTAAGAATGACGGTGTTACTCAAGGAATATCAAGATATCTTTGCCTGGTCGTATGCTGACATGCCGGGTCTAGATCGTGAGATTGTGGAGCATGCTTTGCCCACAAATCCTTCTTGCACACCAAGTAAATCAATCGCCCGGAAGAATGAATCCTGAATCGGCGGATAAGATCAAGGAAGAGGTGATGAAGCTCCTTAAAGTTGGATTTATCGAGGCTGTCCCATATGCTGATTGGGTCGCCAATATCGTACCGATTAAGAAGAAGGACGGAAGAATTAGAATATGCGTGGATTATCGGGACTTGAACAAAGCTAGTCCCAAGGATGATTTTCCCCTACCGCACATTGATGTGCTCGTCGACGATCTTGCGGGCTTTGAATTATTCTCCTTTATGGATGGATTCTCGGGATATAATCGGATCATGCTTGAAGGAAAAAGATAAGATCAAGACCTCATTCACTACACAATGGGGAACTTTTTGTTACAAGGTGATGCCATTTGGGTTGAAAAATGCAGGTGCACCATATCGGAGGGCTATGGTGACCCTTTTTCATGATATGATACATAAGGAGATCGAGGTCTATGTGGATGATATGATTGCCAAATCCAAGCCTGGAGAAGACCATGTTAAAGTGCTGAAGAAGTTATTTGATCGATTGAGAAAGTATAAGCTCAAGTTGAATCCTGCGAAATGCGTATTTGGCGCAAGATCCGGAAAGCTGCTAGGGTTTGTGGTGAGCAGCCGTGGTATTGAAATTGACCCTTCCAAGATTAAAGCTATATGGGAAATAGGAACTCCATTCTTGTTAAAGAAGTAAGGGGGTTCTTGGGAAGATTGAATTATATATCCAGATTCATATCCCAACTATCGAAACGGCGAAACCCTTCTTCAAGTTGCTAAAGAAAGGTGCAAAGGTGAAATGGGATGCGGAATGCCAACAAGCATTTGAGAAGATCAAGGAATATCCGGTACAACCTCCAAGTATTGGTACCTCCTATCCCCCGACGTTCCTTTAACTCTATATCGACGGTTAATGATGAGTCCTTGGGAGCTTTACTTGCCCAAACTAACCCCAAGGATCGTAAAGAGCGGGCCATATATTATTTGAGCAAAAAGTTTACAACATCGAAGTCAAATACCCAACGGTGGAAAGGACTTGCGTAGCATTGGTTTTGGTCCTCCACAGATTGAGGCAGATATCGCTGCATTATCATATAGAATTGGTCACCGAGAATGACCCCATCAAATACCTTTTGGAGAAACCAACGTTGTTGGGAAAGATGGCTAAATGGCAAATACGCTTTCGTAGTTCGATATCAAAACCTCTCCCCAAAAAATCTGTCAAGGGAAGAGCAATTGCCGACATGCTAGCCGAGAATCCTCCTAAGGACGTTTCAGAGCAAAACAAGGGAGGTCAAATCCTGAATATATCTCGAAGACAAATGGACAATGTACTTTGACGGTGCGGTGAACCTCACCTGGATCGCAGTCTTGGGGCGTTTTGATATCCCCGAAGATCAACATTATCCAGTTTCAGCCAAGTTGGTATTCCCCTGTACCAACAACATTTCGAATATGAAGCTCGCATACTAGGATTACAATTGGCCATCTCATTAAAGGTGAAGAAGCTACTTGGTATATGGAGATTCCATGCTAATCATTTTACAAACTCAAGGGGAGTGGAAGACAAAGGATCCCAAGCTTATTCCTTATCATAAGTACCTCGAGGAGATGATCCAACATTTTGAGGAAATCACTTTCGAATATCTCGCCGAGAACTCGTAACCATTTTGCTGATGCTTTGGCCACATTATCAGCCATGTTACAAGTGCAAAATGGTCTTGAGATAGAGCCATTAAGGATTGATATTTTAGAGCAACCTCGCATACCGCATGGTCATTGAAGAGGAACCCGACGAAGAACCGTGGTATCATGACATCAAGAATTACTTATCGAAGGGCGAATTCCCGGGACGAGTCAACCGGAAGATAAAAAGTACATAAGCAAGATGGCATCTAAATTTTTCCTCGCCGGACAGATCCTATACAAGAGATCCTTCGACTCGGTCCCGCCGAGGTGCGTGAATTCCAAAGAAGCAAATCTCATTATGAAAGAGATTCATGAAGGGGAATGTGGACCGCATATGAATGGCCACCTCCTTGCCAAGAAGATTATGAGACTCGGGTATTACTGGTTGACTATCGAGTCGGATTGCAACCCGCATGTTAGATCCTGTCATCAATGCCAAGTATACGGCGACAGGATAAATGCGCCGCCAACCGAGCTACATCAAATGTCAGAGCCATGGCCATTCTGCATGTGGGGAATTGATATGATTGGCCCTATCAACCCAAAGGCCTCAAACGGACATCGCTTTATTTTGGTGGCTATTGACTACTTCACTAAATGGATTGAAGCCAGCTCATATGCCAATGTCACTGCGAATAGTGTGGCTAAGTTTATCAAGCGAGATATCATCTCAAGATATGGAGTGCCAAGAGCCATCATTATAGACAATGGCTCAAATTTGAACAACAAGGTTGTCGATCAACTATTGGAACAATTTAATGTACGACACCTTAATTCTTCACCTTACCGCCCGCAAATGAATGGAGCCGTGGAAGCGGCAAACAAGAACATCAAGAAGATATTGGCCAAAACCGCTGAGAAATATCGAGATTGGCACGAAAGATTGCCATATGCTCTCATGGCCTACCGAACTTCAATTCGTACTTCAACCGGGGCAACTCCTTACTCTTTGGTATACGGTATGGAAGCAGTCCTACCAGTAGAGGTGGAAATCCCCTCTTTAAGGATTCTGTCTCAAGTAGGGCTCACGGAAGATGAGTGGAGTCGACAGAGACACGAACAATTGAATTTGATTGACGAAAAGCGATTAAGGGCTATCTGTCATGGTCAAAGTTATCGAAGAAAGTGGCCGAGCTTTTAACAAGAAGGTTAAACCTAGAAGTTTTGAAGCGGGGATGCTAGTTGTGAAGAAAATGCTCCCAAATGCACAACACCCAGGAGGCAAATTCATGCCAAATTATGAAGGCCCCTATGTGATTCGAGAAGGTCTTATCCGGGGAGCTCTTATACTTGTAAACATGGATGGAGAAGAATTGGCAAGTCCAGTGAATTCGGATGCCGTGAAGAGATATTTTCCTTGAAATAAATTGAGCTTCAGAGCGGTTGATGAGCAGATATGAGTCACATGAAAATTTTGCATTTGCATGACATCTCGCATACATGCATTTGCATACGTTTGTATTTTGTAGGTGGACTCGGGAATCATGAAGAACTTTGCGAGAGCAACCGATCAAAACAGGGAAGTTATCACGTTACTTTGGATCACGGATTTTGAATATCTTGGACTAATTGTTTCCTTTTGTTCTTTACAGGAAACAGGAGTCGACACCCGAAAGAGGAGACAGGAGTCAACATCCGAAGGAGATAAGAAGAAATCACTTCGGGATTTGAAAATTTGAATATCTTGGACTGATTGTTTCCTTTTGTTTTTACAGAGACAGGAGTCAACGTCCGAAGGAGACGAGAAGAAATCGCCGGAACTTAAAATTTTGAATACCTTGGACTGATTGTTTCCTTTTGTTTTTACGGGGACAGAAGCCAATATTTGAAGAAGACAGGTTTGAGGTTCTCTTTCTTTACAAAGAATTTTCATACGCCGTCGTGCTTGAAATTGAAAAAACTTGGAATTATAGAGCCACAAGGCCCTTTCAAAGAAATATTCCTTACAAATTACGAAACATCTTTTGAATATTATCTTTGATGAGAACATTTGGCAAACGATGAATTTTGATGAAAACGCCCCGAGTTTCTATAAAAGGGCATGCTTTGAAAGCTTTTCAAAAGAATGATCCTTCAAATGAAAAGAGGCAAACTTTGTCCTTAAACACGTCCCCGACACACTTGAGCGATGAGTGAGAGTGATAGAGCGAAAGAGCTTAATTTTGGGACGTAGGGATCATTCGCGGTGATTACATGGATTTAAATGATGAAAGGCATTTCCATTTCAAAATTATCCATACACATTTGTATCCCTTGATAACCACTCGAGCCAAAAAGGGAGAATTTTATGAATATAACCCCTGTCAAGAACCACCCCACAATGGGGCATATTTGGAGGTTCATTGGATGATTCCTTGGAGAAAAGGTCGGGTAAGACTTTATTGTACCGACCTCGCATCAATCTTTTTGTGATTAGCTTCGGGTGATTTCGGCAAAGACTTGGAACACCTCAAAGTGAAGAAAAGCATTTCATTTCGTATCCCAAACACTTACCCTTTGAAAAGCCAATTTGAGCCTTTGAATATTCATTTCTAAACCCTTGTTGGTGATCACCCCCACACTGGGGCAAAGCAAAGGAATTACCAAGCAATGAGTCAAAAAGCATGATCGGAAGAATTTTGATACTTGGTCTCAAAAGAGCCATCGGTGCGAAAATGATGAAGAATGAAAGGGCTAGAAAAAGCAAAGTGCCTGGTAAAAGCAAGGCCAAAGCCCATGAAAAGAGCATCCCGAAAAGGGGCAAATCCTAAAGAAAAATCATTAAGATGAAAAGAGGAAAATCCTCAAAATCAATTGGAAAAAGAATGATCGTGAATCTTCGCAAAAGGCAAATGAAAGCTGGAGAAATGTCAAGGTGATCACCAAAGTTCACCCTCTTTTGAAAATATGGCCGTTCTTAAAGAGCCCACCTTAAACCAAAATACAACCTGTCACCGTAACTTTTCGATCTAAGAGGTGTTTCAGGTCGATGCAAGAAATCATACGAGAAGCTACCGCTTAAAGGGGTAAGTACAATCCTGTCTTATCATGACTTCGGGGTTCTTGACTTGTAGACCCGAAGAAACTATTGTTGATCAAAATTCATTTCTAAACTTCAAAATGAATATCCTTTGAAAAGCCTTTGACCTGGCCTGAATTACGGTCCCTTTTAAAATGCCTTCTCCGATTAGTCAGATTGTATGAATCTCGAATGATCCCGAAACCTCGAGGTTAGGTTTCCTGTGAGCAGATTTGAATTTTAAGAAAAGCCTTCCTAAATGGTGAGAAGCCCTCTTGGATGAAGGAAAATCCTTTTGAAAATTTTTTAAAACAACCTTTTTGAAGAACACTCGGGATGTGTCATTCAAAGTCCATCCCCAATGGAGATTTGAAATTGTGATTGGAGACATTTCCCTCACAAATACACTTTGAAAATTTGTCTAGAATTCTTGAATTTTTTCCAAGAACTTAAAGTTGTCATACTAATGATGTTTCATTGAACTTTCTGCAGGTTCCCTGGTGACCCCAAATCCTCGGAAAAGTTGCATTTTAAAGATTTGATTAACTTGGATTTTCCGCGGGTCTTTTGGCATCCCCGGGTCCTCGGATCCTCTCGCTTATTTGAAAATTTGAAATAGGGTTTGAGCTCCGTAGGTACACTAGTCAACCTAGGTCCTCGGATGGCACCCTCTCGGACGGTTAGTAGCTGGAGAGACGAAAACCGATCTCGCTTATTTGAAAATTTGAAATAGGGTTTGAGCTCTGTAGGTACACTAGTCAACCTAGGTCCTCGGATGGCACCCTCTCGGACGGTTAGTAGCTGGAGAGACGAAAACCGATCTCGCTTATTTGAAAATTTGAAATAGGGTTTGAGCTCCGTAGGTACACTAGTCAACCTAGGTCCTCGGATGGCACCCTCTCGGACGGTTAGTAGCTGGAGAGACGAAAACCGATCCGCTTATTTGAAAATTTGAAATAGGGTTTGAGCTCGTAGGTACACTAGTCAACCTAGGTCCTCGGATGGCACCCTCTCGGACGGTTAGTAGCTGGAGAGACGAAAACCGATCTCGCTTATTTGAAAATTTGAAATAGGGTTTGAGCTGCGTAGGTACACTAGTCAACCTAGGTCCTCGGATGGCACCCTCTCGGACGGTTAGTAGTTGGAGAGACGAAAACCGATCTCGCTTATTTGAAAATTTGAAATAGGGTTTGAGCTCCGTAGGTACACTAGTCAACCTAGGTCCTCGAGATGGCACCCTCTCGGACGGTTAGTAGCTGGAGAGACGAAAACCGATCTCGCTTATTTGAAAATTTGAAATAGGGTTTGAGCTCGTAGGTACACTAGTCAACCTAGGTCCTCAGATGGCACCCTCTCGGACGGTTAGTAGCTGGAGAGACGAAAGCCAATCTGCTTTTTAGATGGTGAGTCCCCGCATGGAGGATAGCCAATCTCTTTTAAATAGGTGAAACCCCTTTGTTACAAGGGTGAACCTCCCCCTCGACGGTTAGTAGTTGGAGAGACGAAAGCCGATCCGCTTTTTAGATGGTGAGTCCCCGCATGGAGGATAGCCAATCTCTTTTAAATAGGTGAAACCCCTTTGTTACAAGGGTGAACCTCCCCCCCTCAGACGGTTAGTAGCTGGAGAGACGAAAGCCGATCTGCTTTTTAGATGGTGAGTCCCCGCATGGAGGATAGCCAATCTTTTTTTTTGAATAGGTGAAACCCCTTTGTTACAAGGGTGAACCCCCTTTCGACGGTGAGTGAGATTGGAGAGACGAAAGCCGATCTGCCCCCCCTTTTTTTAAATGATGAATCCCTAGTGGATAGTCAAACCCATTTTAAATAGGTGAAACCCCTTTGTTACAAGGGTGAACCTTCCTTCCAAATCTTCAAACCACCGCTCGACACCGGACGGACGCCGACCATTGCAGAATCGCGCCAAACCGTCCACAGGTAATTCCGTACACTCGACTTTTCAACCTCGGATCAACAAATCTCAAACCATAGACAGGTGAGCTACAGGTAAGTCTCTCTCTTCTCATTTCTCTTTCACATAAGACGAGCATGAACTCGAAATAATTCCCCACGTAGTTAGAGCTTTAACAAAGAAAGGTAAAGCAATCGAATGTCAAGACTAGTTTTCTTTAGATTTTTCCCCAGCAGAGTCGATTAAGGATCCAGGTGTCACCTTGTCTTTGAAAGCAACCTCGACCGAGATTACTTTCAAAGAGGGGCGGTATTGACACCCGAATTTTTAATCGAGTTTTCTTTAGTTTTATTTTCCAAAATTCATTAAAAATTCACAAAAAATTAAAAAATTATAAAATCAACATTGGAAGCCTTGGCCAAGCATAAGGAACCAATTTGGAACAAAAAATAATTTTTCATGTTTTTCGCATTTTTTTTAATATTTTCGAAAATAGGAAAATACTTGAAAAATTCATAAAAAATACTTTTCGAGATCGCAAAAATACAGAAAAATGTTCAATATTTTTCTTTTAATTCCTTTTTCATATTGACCTCAAGAAAAATCAAAAATTGAGTTCAATTTTAGGTGTTTCTTCACAATGCCTAAGGTTGAATTTACACAAAAAATACCAATTGAGTCTTTTTATTTGCAAATTTTTGCACATTTGGAGTCTAGACATTCAATTGTGGTCCCTTTGAATTTAAATTTGATCAATTGCACCCTCAATTGCACGAATTGCACGAATTAGACAAGAATCCCCAAATTTTTTGCAATTTAGTCCCTCAATTGGCCAATTTTTGAAATTACTTTTTATTGAGGGACTCTCATGGTAAAATTGGACTGTCACCCTATGTTTTCATACATTTAGAATTGATTGGCATAGGTTTCATGATCCAATTTAATCAAATTGACACTCAATTGAACATTTCCCTAATTTGGGCAAGTTGAAAAATTTGGGGTTTTCATGTAAATTGATGGGAACTTTTGGGCAAAAATACTTTTTTAGATAATATCCAGGGCCCTAAATTCAATTTTGAAGTTTAATTGCAAAAATTCCCAGCCAATTTTGTTTAATTTTGAAAATTGCATGAAATTCACGTCCGAACCGGTTCGAACCGGTCGACCACCCGGTCGGACCGGTCGAACCGGTCCGGGAATGATGTCATCTTCCTCACCAATTCGTGCATTTTGCAGGTTTGAATGTTGAATTTCGACGACCAAATCGAAGGCCAATTCGTGCCTAATTGAATCAATTTGGGTGGGGGTTTTGATCCTCGGACCAAGGTCTATCATTTGGGACCGGCGGCACGACCCGTCGTCGCCGGAACACCGCGAAATCGACGGTCAAAGCTCCGGCGACGCAAGAAAGTCAACATTTCGTAAATTGTCCAAATTGAAGCTCAAAATGTGCACGCCGGATCGTCAAACGGGCTTGGACGGAACACTGTTCCGTTCCCGTCACCGTTCGACTCACTTCGCACGCGTGGGCACGTGCGAAGTGAGTCGGCGAACTCCTCCCGACGCGCTCTTTTTCAAAATTGGTATAAAAAGGAGGAAGCTTCGCGAATTGAAGGAGGGGAGGCTCATTCGGTTCTTCTCGCAATGGAATAGAGATAGAGAGAGAGAGAAAGCTAGAGAGAAGAGGTCTCGCGGCCGCCATTGCCGCTCATCCAAGCTCGGATCGTGAATCGCTCGTCCGGACGATCCGGACCACACCAAGCTACACAAACACTTCTAGAAGCTTGCCGGAGCTACCAAGAAGCGATCGCCACCAGCCTAGTCGCCCGAGATCGCCTAAATCGGTGAGTCCACTTCCCAATTATCTCACTGTGCATCCATGGCACCTCACCCGTGCGAACCCGATTCTTGAAATTAAAGTGTGCGTTTCCATCCTTGAACTTCACCGACCATGCTCGCATCTGGTTTTTGCATCGATCCTGTTCGAACATCCCGAGTCGAAACCTCCAATCATCGCGGTCCGGCCGAACGTTGGCCAGACCTCTCCAGCCTTCACGAGCTCAATCAGAGCTTCGGGTAAGCTTCCTCAACTTCTTCTCGAGCTTCTGTTTGATGGAATCGGATTGTTATGCTCTGTCCTTCGAGATTGAACTTTACATTGTCGTTCTGTGTTTGACTTGATTCTCGCGATTCTGTGAATGAAATGGTTTGATCTTTGAATATGTTGATCTGGAAGTTGAGATGAGTAGATTGGCGTTGGTTTGGGGTCAATCGGCCGAGGTTTCACCGTTGGATCTCGCCGGGAAACCTCGGCCGTTCGTTACGTGGCGTCGCGAGGAAGACGATGATGCCGACGTGGCGAGTCAACCGGTCAAAGAGCCTAGGTGTCATGCTGTGATAGGTCCACCTGGATTCGAGTCGGCTCGGCCGTTGGCGCGAGCGGGCCGACTCAGATCCGATCCAACGGCCGAGATAAATAGGGTAGTTTGATTCTCAGCCGTTGGATCTCTCTTTATATCTTTAAATAATTCGTTTATTAGGTAGAAAGTAGAAAAATATGAAACGGTGCCGTTTAGATCATGTCAGGGCGACGTCGTTTTGGCTTTAGACGTAATGAACGGTGGAGATCAAGTCCAGGTTTAATCGTGGCCGTTCGGTGTTTCAAAGGGAACGGCGTCGTTTTGGTTATAAGAGAATGAACGGCTTAGATCGGATCTCAAGTCAATCATGACCGTCCGTTCATTTCACGGTGGCGCGTCGTCGTTTTGAAGAGATGGACCAAGGTGACGTCGTTTTGGTCACGAGTGTTTTGGACGGTCGAGATTGATCCGGGAATTGATCTCGACCGTCCATCCTTTTTGAATATATTCCGAATATTAGAAATTAAGCTTAGAAAATCACAAAAATAAATAGGAATAGGTAGAATACGGCACCGTATAGGGTTTTTGAGTGGTCTGCGAGCGGTCGGACCGGGTTGACCGGTCTTTGACCGGTTTGACCCGGTCCGGTTTAATAATAAAAATAATAAAAAATAAAAAGAAATTTTCAAAAATCCAAAAAAATTGTAAAAATACTTAGAAAATTCATAAAAATTCCCCTATTTTCATAAAAAATTTCTAAAAATTTCTAGATCGATTCGGGACTCATAAAGTCTGGATCGAAAATTTTTGAGACTTCGAGGGTCGATTAATTTCGATCCAGAAAATTTCCAATATTTTTGAAAAATAAATAAAAATTCAAAAAAAAATATAGAAAAAATTAGAAAAATTCAAGAAAATCACAAAAAATGAGAAATGGCCACATTCAACTGGCCAAATCGAAATTTTGTGATTTTCGGGTCCCAAACCCCAAAAATGACCATTCTACCCTTCCGGGCCATCCGCCCCAAATTTTTACCAAATCACCCCGATACCCAAAATTGATTTTTGTGTGGGCCGATAGGGCCATTTTAGACATATCAAACCTTGATTGATTGATTTGATTGCTTGTAATGATTTTGATTGCGCATTAATTCCTCCGATTGTGATTGATTAGGATAGAAAAATCCCATCCGTATGAATACTTAGATTTTTTAGGACCTACCTCATCCGATATCGCATCTGCATGAAATCTTAGGTTAGAAAAACAATCAACATCGGTAACCGAAAGGGCGTCAAATATGAAACTTGGCGTAACCAAATCCCCGGACCCAAAATCTCGGGTTTTCGCGGAACCGAACGGTTTCTCCCGACCGCTCGGTAAGGTTTTCCGATCGTACCTTCCAATAAATCGATCGGTGGCGACTCCAAATTGCATGTACATCTCGCACATGCCACCCGACCACACAAGGTCAATTTCGATATTTGAAAAATTTTACCCGACATCGCGATTCGAGTAATGGGTCTTGGGAGAGACTCGCGATCCCCTATATATATGTCTATAAAAAGGAGGGGATCGGCTCGTTAGCCCTATTCCACCCCCGGGAAGGAGATTTCCGGGAGGGTCGCGACAGAACCCCTTTGTTACAAGGGTGAACCTCCCCTTCCGGACGGTGAGTAGCTGCATAGACGAAAGCCGATCCGCCTTTTAGATGGTGAGTCCCCGCATGGAGGATAGCCAATCTCTTTTAAATAGGTGAAACCCCTTTGTTACAAGGGTGAACCTCCCCTTCCAGACGGTGAGTAGCTGCATAGACGAAAGCCGATCCGCCTTTTAGATGGTGAGTCCCCGCATGGAGGATAGCCAATCTCTTTTAAATAGGTGAAACCCCTTTGTTACAAGGGTGAACCTCCCTCTCAGACGGTGAGTAGCTGCATAGACGAAAGCCGATCTGCTTTTTAGATGATGAGTCCCCGCATGGAGGATAGCCAATCTCTTTTGAATAGGTGAAACCCCTTTGTTACAAGGGTGAACCTCCCTTTCAGACGGTGAGTAGCTTCCTAGATGAAAGCCGATCCGCCCCTTTTAAATGATGAGCCCCTAGTGGATAATCGGACCCATTTTGAATAGGTGAAACCCCTTTGTTACAAGGGTGAACCTTCCCCACAAATCTTCAAACCACCGCTCGACACCAGACGGACGTTGACCATTGCAAATCTCGTCACACCATTCAGAGGTAATTCCATGTAATCAATTTTTTTCAACCTCGGATCGACAAATCTTAAACCATAAGACAGGTGAGCTACGGGTAAGTCTCCCTCTTCTTATCTCTCTTTCATATGAATGAGCATGAATCGAAACAATTCCCCACGGAGTCGGAGCTTTAACGACAGAGGTAAAGCAATTGAATGTCGAGACTTATTTTCTTTAGATTTTTCCCCAGCAGAGTCGATTAAGGATCCAGGTGTCACCTTGTCTTTGAAAGCAACCTCTAACCGAGATTACTTTCAAAGAGGGGCAGCTGTTGACACCCGATTTTTAGTCAGTTTTCCTTTAGTTTTTTTTTTTTTTTTTTTTTTGGTAAGGTAAGAGTATATTGAACTTTTCAAAAAGACTAGGTACAAGAAGAAAAACCGAGCACAAAACCCTGAACCATAAGTGGCACCTATAGTGCTAGAGAGGGGTCAGCGGTGAGTCGGTTGCAAAATACAAGGATGCTTAGCAAGCACAAAACACAAGCACAAAATACAAGGATCCTTTAGTTTTATTTTCCAAAATTCCCAAAAATTCACAAAAAAATCAAAAAAAAATTAAAAATTAACATTGGAAGCCTTAGCTAAGCATAAGGAACCAATTTGGAACAAAAAATAATTTTTCATTTTTTTCACATTTTTAATATTTTTGGAAAATAGAAAAATATTTGAAAAATCATAAAAAATACTTTTCGAGGTCATAAAAATACACAAAAATGTCCAATATTTTTCTTTTAATTCCCTTTTAATATTGACCTCAAGAAAAATCAAAAATTGAGTTCAATTTTAGGTGTTCCTTCACAATACCTAAGGTTGAATTTTCATAAAAAATACCAATTGAGTCTTTTTATTTGCAATTTTTGCACATTTTAGGTCTAAACATTCAATTGCAGTCCCTTTGATCTTTAATTTGATCAATTGCACCCTCAATTGCACGAATTGCGCGAATTAGACAAGAATCCCCAAATTATTTGCAATTTAGTCCCTCAATTGGCCAATTTTTGAAATTACTTTTAATTGAGGGACTATCATTGTAAAATTGGACCGTCCCCCTATGTTTTCATACATTTCAAATCAATTGGCATAGGTCTCATAGTCCAATTTGGTCGAATTGACGTCCAATTGGGGTTTTCCCCAAAATGGCAATTTAGAAAAATTTGGGGCTTTTGTATAAATTGATAGAAAATTTTGGGCAAAAACATACTTCTAGATAATATCTAGGCCCCTGAGTTCAATTTTGAGGTTTAATTGCGAAATTGCCCAATAAATTGTGATTAATTTCGAAAATTGCACAAAATTTACTATCTGAACCGGTTCGGACCGGTCTGACCGCCGGTCGGACTGGTCTAACCGGTCCAAAACAGTACTTCATCTTCCTCACAGATTCGTGCATTTTCCAGGTTTGGAAAATGGATTTCAACGGCCAAATTGGAGGTCAATTCGTGCATAATCAATCCAATTTAGGTGGAGGTTTTGATCCTCGGACTAAGGCCCGTCGATTGCCGCCAGCGGCTTGGCCAATGGCCGCCGGAGGTGGTCACAATCGCCGGTCAAAGCCCCGGGGTCACGAAAGTCAACATTCTAGAATTTGTGAGCAAATTGTGCTCGTTTAAGGCTCAATGGAGAGTTGACGGCTTTGGACGGATTGTCAACCAACTCCGTCGCCGTCCGGTGACCTAAATTCACGTGAATGGCACGTGAATCACCTCGCCGACTCAAGCTCCCGCGCGCGCATTTTTTGAAACCGAGTATAAAAGCTTGGAGGAGGATTCTAGAAAGAGAGGAGGTTCATTTGCTCGCGAAATCAACAGAATAGAGATAGAGAGAGAGAGCTCACCTTCTCGCCCGAGCGATCGAAGGTTTGAGCTCGGTCCGTAAGTTCTTTGCGAGATCAATCCAAGCCGAATCAAGACCTGCAATCAAGTTCAACAGCTTCGTATTAACTCAAGGATTCGATCGCGCTAGCTCGGTCAAGTTGCAAGCTCCAGAATCGGTAAGTTGTTCTTCGAATCTCAGCTCTGCTCGTCCATGGTATCGTGCTGAGTCACGCATCATTCTTGAAATTACTGTGTGCATTTTTGTCCCCGAGCATTGCTGATCACCTCTGTATACCCGTTCTGCTTTGATTTTGCATAAAACCCGTCAATCGAGTCCGAGAACCTCAACCTCCATGGCCGATCGCTGTCGAAGCTCGTCTAGACAAATCTAGACCAAACCAGGTCAATCGGACCTGCAGGTAAGGTTCCCGAACTTCAATTGAGTGTTTCCTATGGCTTGATTAGCTTACTATGCTGGATATGGTGTGATTGAACTCTGCAACTATGTGACTGTGCGAGCTCGATTAGTGTTGATTCTGCGGGTAAAATCGTGCGATCTTTGGTTATGTTAATCTGCAAGTTGATGCGAGTCTAACCGTGTTGGTTTGAGGTCATTCCGGCGAGATCTCACCGTTAGATCTCGCCGGAGGAGCCTCAGCCGTTCATTCGGCGTCGTCGCAACGGAGAAGACGACGTCGACGTGGCTAGTCAAACGGTCAAAGGTCTTAGGTGGCAGTCTAGGATTAGTCCAGGTCGGTGTCCGGTCGGATGGATCGTGCGCGCGAAAAGGCTAACTCAGCCTTGATCGGACGGTCGCTGTAAATAGTTGATTTCAATTTTAGGCCGTCGGATCTTATTTTTGTGTTTTCGAATATTAGTTTATTAGATAAAAAAATAGAAAATGAGCAAAACGATGCCGTTTAGGTCTTTGAGCGGCGACGTCGTCCGGACCTTGATGCAAATGCGTCGTCGTTTCTAGGTTTAGAACGATTGAACGGCTTAGATTAAGTTTCATGTTAGATCTTGGCCGTCCATTAATTCAATAGATGCTGCGTCGTTTTATGAATGGAGGATAAAGCGTCGTCGTTTTTGGCTTTAGATAGGATAGACGGTCCGGATCTAGTTTAGTTTTAATCGTGGCCGTCCGCTTAATTCAAGTGACACGGTGTCGTTTTGAGGGTATAGACCGAAGCGACGCCGTTTTGTTTGTAGGTGTTCGGACGGCCGAGATCGGCTCGAAGATTAATCTCGGCCGTCCATCTTTTTTGTATAAATTCGAATATTAGGAAAATAGATTAGAAAATAGAAAATAAATAAAAAAATACGAGCGACGTCGTTTTTGTGTCCGGTGGTTCGTGAATAGGGTCTGTGGGCGGTCGGACCGGGTTGATCGGTCGTTGACCGGGTTGACCCGGTCCGGTCTAATAATAAACAATAATAAAAAATAAAAAAGAAATTTCCAAAAATTCAAAAAAATTGCAAAAATACTTAGAAAATTCAGAAAAATTCCCGGATTTTCACAAAAAATTTCTAAAAATTTCTAGATCGATTCGGGACTCATAAAGTCTGGATCGAAAATTTTGAGACTTCGAGGGTCGATTAATTTCGATCCGGAAAATTTCCAATATTTTTTAGAAAATAAATAGAAATTTCAAAAAAATTAGAAAAATTAGAAAAAATTCCATAAAATCACAAAATAATGGGAAATGGCCACATTCAACTGGCCCGACCCCAATTTTATGATTTTCGGGTCCCGAACCCCCAAAAATGACCATTCTACCCTTCCGGGCCTTTCGCTCCAAATTTTCACCAAATCATCCCGAAACCCGAATTTGATTTTTGTGTGGGTCGATAGGGCCATTTTAGACATGCCAAACCTTGATTGATTGATTTGATTGCTTGTAATGATTTTGATTGCGCATTAAATTTCTTGATTGTGATCGATTAGGATAGTAAAATTCCCATCCGCATGAAAACTTAGAATTATTAGGGCCTACCTCACCCGATATCGCATCTGCATGAAATCCTAGGTTAGAAAAACACTCAACATCGGTAACCGAAAGGACGTCAATATGAAATTTGGCGTAACCAAGTCCCCGGACCCAAAAATCTCTGGTTTTCGCGGAACCGAACGGTTTCTCCCGACCGCTCGGTAAGGTTTTCCGATCGTACCTTCCAATAAATTGATCGGTGGCGACTCCAAATTGCATGTACACCTCGCACATGCCACCCGACCACACAAGGTCAATTTCGATATTTGATAAATTTTACCCGAAATCGCGATTCGAGTAACGGGTCTTGGGAGAGACCCGCGATCCCACATCCATATACCAATATAAAGAGAGGGATCGGCTCGTTAACCCCATCCATCCCGGACCTAAGGGAAAAATTTCCGGAGGAGGAGGGTCGCGACACCATCCGAGGACCTAGGTTGACTAGTGTACCTACGTAAGCTCAAACCCTATTTCAAATTTTCTAAAAAGCAGATCGGCTTTCGTCTATGCAGCTACTCACCGTCCGAGAGGGTGCCATCTGAGGACCTAGGTTGACTAGTGTACCTACGTAAGCTCAAACCCTATTTCAAATTTTCTAAAAAGCAGATCGGCTTTCGTCTATGCAGCTACTCATCATCCGAGAGGGTGCCATCCGAGGACCTAAGTTGACTAGTGTACCTACAGAAGCTCAAACCTTATTTCAAATTTTCTAAAAAACAGATCGGCTTTCGTCTATGCAGCTACTCACCGTCCGAGAGGGTGCCATCTGAGGACCTAGGTTGACTAGTGTACCTACGTAAGCTCAAACCCTATTTCAAATTTTCTAAAAAGCAGATCGGCTTTCGTCTATGCAGCTACTCACCATCCGAGAGGGTGCCATCTGAGGACCTAAGTTGACTAGTGTACCTACAGAAGCTCAAACCTTATTTCAAATTTTCTAAAAAACAGATCGGCTTTCGTCTATGCGGCTACTCACCGTCTGAGAGGGTGCCATCCGAGGACCTAGGTTGACTAGTGTACCTACAGAAGCTCAAACCTTATTTCAAATTTTCTAAAAAGCAGATCGGCTTTCGTCTATGCAGCTACTCACCGTCCGAGAGGGTGCCATCTGAGGACCTAGGTTGACTAGTGTACCTACAGAAGCTCAAACCCTATTTCAAATTTTCTAAAAAGCAGATCGGCTTTCGTCTATGCAGCTACTCACCCTCCGAGAGGGTGCCATCTGGGGACCTAGGTTGACTAGTGTACCTACAGAAGCTCAAACCTTATTTCAAATTTTCTAAAAAACAGATCGGTTTTCGTCTATGCAGCTACTCACCGTCCGAGAGGGTGCCATCCGAGGACCTAGGTTGACTAGTGTACCTACGTAAGCTCAAACCCTATTTCAAATTTTCTAAAAAGCAGATCGGCTTTCGTCTATGTAGCTACTCACCGTCCGAGAGGGTGCCATCCGAGGACCTAGGTTGACTAGTGTACCTACGTAAGCTCAAACCCTATTTCAAATTTTCTAAAAAGCAGATCGGCTTTCGTCTATGCAGCTACTCACCATCTGAGAGGGTGCCATCTGAGGACCTAGGTTGACTAGTGTACCTACAGAAGCTCAAACCTTATTTCAAATTTTCTAAAAAACAGATCGGTTTTCGTCTATGCAGCTACTCACCGTCTGAGAGGGTGCCATCTGAGGACCTAGGTTGACTAGTGTACCTACGTAAGCTCAAACCCTATTTCAAATTTTCTAAAAAGCAGATCGGCTTTCGTCTATGCAGCTACTCACCCTCCGAGAGGGTGCCATCTGGGGACCTAGGTTGACTAGTGTACCTACGTAAGCTCAAACCTTATTTCAAATTTTCTAAAAAACAGATCGGTTTTCGTCTATGCAGCTACTCACCGTCCGAGAGGGTGCCATCTGAGGACCTAGGTTGACTAGTGTACCTACAGAAGCTCAAACCCTATTTCAAATTTTCTAAAAAGCAGATCGGCTTTCGTCTATGTAGCTACTCACCGTCCGAGAGGGTGCCATCTGAGGACCTAGGTTGACTAGTGTACCTACAGAAGCTCAAACCCTATTTCAAATTTTCTAAAAAGCAGATCGGCTTTCGTCTATGCAGCTACTCACCATCCGAGAGGGTGCCATCTGAGGACCTAGGTTGACTAGTATACCTACAGAAGCTCAAACCTTATTTCAAATTTTCTAAAAAACAGATCGGTTTTCGTCTATGCAGCTACTCACCGTCCGAGAGGGTGCCATCTGAGGACCTAGGTTGACTAGTGTACCTACAGAAGCTCAAACCCTATTTCAAATTTTCTAAAAAGCAGATCGGCTTTCGTCTATGTAGCTACTCACCGTCCGAGAGGGTGCCATCTGAGGACCTAGGTTGACTAGTGTACCTACAGAAGCTCAAACCCTATTTCAAATTTTCTAAAAAGCAGATCGGCTTTCGTCTATGCAGCTACTCACCGTCCGAGAGGGTGCCATCCGAGGACCTAGGTTGACTAGTGTACCTACGGAAGCTTAAGCCTATTTCAAATTTTCTAAGTTGAGGATCCGAGGACCCGGGAATGCCGGAAGACCTGCAGAGAATCAAAGTTAGTCAAATATTTCAAATGCAACTTTTCCGAGGATTTGGGATCACCGGGGGACCCGCAGAAAATTCAAGTTAATCAAAAATTTTTAAAATGCAACTTTTCCGAGGATTTGGGATCACCGGGGAACCTGCAGAAAATTCAATCAAGCATCATTAGAATGACAATTCTAAGTCCTGGGGAGAAACTTAAGAATTCTTAGACAAATTTTCAAAGTGTATTTGCGAAGGAAATGTATCCAATCACATGTTCAAATTTCCTTTGGGGATGGATTTTGAATGACACATCTTGAGTGTTCTTCAAAAAGGTTGTTTTAAAAATTTTTCAAAAGGGTTTTCCTTCATCCAAGATGGCTTCTCACCATTTTGGAAAGGCTTTTCTTAAAATTCGAATATGCTCACGGAAAACCTAACCTTGAGGTTTCGGGATCATTCGAGATGCATACAATCCGACTAATCGGAGAAGGCATTTTAAAAAGGGACCGTAATTCGGGCCAGGTCAAAGGCTCATCAAAGGATATTCATTTTGAGGCTTAGAAATGAACCCCGATTAACAATAGCTTCTTCGGGTTTACAAGTCAAGAACCCCGAAGTCATGATAAGACAGGATTGTACTTACCTCTTTAAGTGGTAGCTTCCTGTATGATTTCTTGCATCAACCTGAAACACCTCTTAGATCCGAAAAGTTTTGGTGACAGGTTGTATCTTGGCTTAAGGTGGGATCTTTAAGAATGGCCATATTTTCAAAAGAGGGGTGAACTTTGGTGATCACCTTGACATTTTTCCAGCATTCATTTGCTTTTACGGAAGATTCATGATCATTCTTTCTTCAATTGACTTTGAGGATTTTCCTCTTTTCATCTTGATGATCTTTCTTCAGGATTTTCCCCTTTTCGGGATGTTCTTTTCATGGGCTTTGGCCTTGCTTTTACCAGGCACTTTGCTTTTTCTAGCCCTTCCATTCCTCGTCATTTTTTGCATTGACTGGCTCTTTTGAGACCAGTATAAAAAATTCTTCCAAATTATGCATTTTGACTTATTGCTGGCAATTCCTTTGTTTGCCCCAGTGTGGGGAGGTGATCACCAACAAGGGTTTAGAAATGAATATTCAAAGGCTCAAATTGGCTCTTCAAAGGGTAAGTGTTTGGGGATATAGAAATGAAATGCTTTTCTTCACTTTGAGGTGTTCCAAGTCTCCGCCAGAAATCACCTGAAGCTATCGCAAAAAGATTGATGCAGGTTAGCACAATAAAGTCTTACCCGATCTTTTCTCCAAGGAATCATCCAATGAACTTCCAAATATGCCCCCAGTGTGGGGTGGTTCTTGACAGGGTTATATTCATAAAATTTTCCCTTTTGGCTCAGATTTGTTATCAAGGGATGTAAATGTGTATGGATAATTTTGAAATGGAAATGCCTTTCATCATTTCAATCCATGTAATCACCGCGAATGACCTCTACGTCCCGAGGTTAAGCTCTTTCGCTCTGTCACTCTCACTCATCACTCAAGTGTATCGGGGATGTGTTTAAAGGTAATGTTTGCCTCTTTTCATCCGAAGGATCGGTCTTCCGAAAAACTTTCAAAACATGCCCTTTTATAGAAACTCAGGGCGTTTTCATCAAAATTCATCTTTTGCAAAAGTTTTCATCAAAAGATATATTCAAAAGATGTTTTCGAAACTTGTAATGAATGTCTCTTTGAAAGGGCCTTGTGGCTCTATAAATCCAAGTTTTTCAATTTCAAGCACGACGGTGTATGAAAATACTTTGTAAAGGAGGAGAACCTCAAACCTGTGTTCTTCAAATATTGGCTTCTATCCCCCGTAAAAACAAAAGGAAACTATCAGTTCAAGATATTCAAAATTTTAAGTTCCGAAGCGATTTCTTCTCATCTCCTCCGGATGTTGACTCCCGTTTCCTGTAAAAACAAAAGGAAACAAATCGGTTCAAGATATTGAAAACTTTTAAATTCCGAAGCTACTTCCTCTTGTCTTCTTCGGATGTTGACTTCCGTCTCCCGTAAAAACAAAAGCAATCAATCAGTCCAAGATATTCAAAATTTCAAGTCCCGAAGCGACTTCCTCTTGTCTCCTTCGGATGTTGACTCCCGTTTCCTGTTTTGATCAATTGCTCTGCAAAGTTCTTCATGATTCCCAGCTCACCTACAAAATACAAATGTTTGCAAATGCATGTATGCAAATGTCATGCGAATGCAAAGATCTTATGTGACTCAGATCTACTCATCAATCGCTCCGAAGCTCAATTTTATTTCAAGGATAATATCTCTTCACGGCGTCTGCATTTACTGGATTCGCCAATTCTTCTCCATCCATGTTTACAAGTATAAGAGCTCCCCCGGATAAGACCTTCTGAATTACGTAGGGGCCTTCATAATTTGGCATAAATTTGCCTCCCGGGTGTTGTGCATTTGGGAGCATTTTCTTCACAACTAGCATCCCCGCTTCAAAATTTCTAGGTTTAACCTTCTTGTTAAAAGCTCTGGCCACCTTCTTCTGATAACTTTGACCATGACAGATAGCCCTTAATCGCCTTTCATCAATCAAATTTAATTGTTCATGTCTCTGCCGGTTCCACTCATCTTACGTGAGTTCTACCCGAGACAGGATCCTTAAAGAGGGGATTTCCACCTCTACTGGTAGGACTGCTTCCATACCGTATACCAAAGAGTAGGGAGTTTCCCCGGTTGAAGTACGTATTGAAGTTCGATAAGCCATGAGAGCATATGGCAATCTCTCATGCCAATCTCTATACTTCTCAGCAGTCTTAACCAATATCTTCTTGATGTTCTTGTTTGCCGTTTCCACGGCTCCATTCATTTGCGGGCGGTAAGGTGAAGAATTAAGGTGTCGTACCTTAAATTGCTCCAATAGGTGATCGACTACCTTGTTGTTCAGATTGGAGCCATTGTCGGTTATGATGGCTCTTGGAACTCCATATCTTGAAATAATATCTCTCTTGATGAATTTAGCCACGCTATTCGCAGTGACATTGGCATATGAGCTAGCTTCAATCCATTTGGTGAAATAATCAATAGCCACCAGAATAAAGCGATGTCCGTTGGAGGCCTTTGGGTTGATAGAGCCAATCATATCAATTCCCCACATGCAGAATGGCCATGGTTCTGACATTTGATGTAGCTCGGTTGGTGGCGCATTTATCCTGTCGCCGTATACCCGGCATTGATGACAGGATCTAACATGCTGGTTGCAATCCGACTCGATAGTCATCCAATAATACCCGAGTCTCATGATCTTCTTAGCGAGGAGGTGGCCATTCATATGCGGTCCGCATTCCCCTTCATGAATCTCTTTCATGATGAGATTTGCTTCTTTCGAATTCACGCACCTCAATAGGACTGAGTCAAAAGACCTCTTGTATAGGATCCGTCCGCCGAGGAAGAATTTAGACGCCATCTTGCTAATATACTTTTTATCTTCTCGGTTGACTATCTTGAGGGAATTCGCCCTTCAGTAGATAATTCTTGATGTCATGATACCACGGTTCTTCATCGGGTTCTTCTTCAATGGCCATGCGGTATGCGAGGTTGCTCCAGGATGTCAATCCTTAACGGCTCCATCTCAAGGCCGTCTTGCACTTGTAACATGGGCTGATAGTGTGGCCAAAGCATCTGCGAAGTGATTCGAGTTCTTGGCGGATATTCAAAAGTGATCTCCTCAAAATGTTGGATCAGCTCTTCGAGGTATCTATGATAGGGAATAAGCTTGGGATCCTTTGTCTTCCACTCTCCTTGGGTTTGTAAAATGATCAGCATGGAATCTCCATATACCAACAGCTTCTTTGCCTTTAATGAAATGGCCAATTGTAACCCAAGAATGCAGGCTTCATATTCAGAAATGTTATTGGTGCATGGAAACACCAATTTGGCTGAAATTGGATAATGTTGGTCTTCGGGGGATATCGAAGCGCCCCGGTGCACGATCCAGGTGAGGTTGATTTGTGCCGTCAAAGTACATTGTCCAATTGTCTTCGGATATGTTCGGGATTTGACCTCTCTTGTTTTGCTACGAAACGTCTCTAGGAGGATTCTCGGCTAGCATGTCCGCAATTGCTCTTCCCTTGACGGACTTTTGGGGAGAGGTTTTGATATCAAACTCTGAAAGTAGTATTTGCCATTTAGCCATTTTTCCTAACAATGTTGGCTTCTCCAAAAGGTATTTGACAGGGTCATTCTCGGTGACCAGTTCTATATGATAATGCAGCGTATACTGCCTCAATCGCAGAGGACCCCGCACCAATGCTACGCAAGTCCTTTCCACTGCTGGGTATTTGGCTTCGGACGTTGTGAACTTTTTGCTCAAATAATATATGGCCCGCTCTTTACGATCCTTGGGGTTGGTCCGAGCTAATAAAGCTCCCAAGGATTCATCATGGGCCGTCAGATATAGAGTTAATGGAACGTTAGGGATAGGAGGTACCAACACTAGAGGTTGTACCAAATATTCCTTGATCTTCTCAAACGCTTGTTGACATTCTGCATCCCATTTTACTTTTGCGCCTTTCTTCGGGAGCTTGAAAAAGGGTTTCGCCGTTTCGATAGTTGAGATATAAATCTGGATATATAATTCAATCTTCCAAGTAGGCCCCTTACCTCCTTAATGTAGAAGGAGTCCCTATCTCCCATATGGCTTTGATCTTGGATGGGTCAATTTCAATACCACGACTACTCACCACAAATCCTAGCAAACTTTCCGGATCTTGCGCCAAATACGCATTTTGCGGGATTCAGCTTGAGTTTGTATTTTCTCAATCGATCAAATAACTTCTTCAGTACTTTAACATGATCTTCTCCGGACTTGGATTTGGCAATCATGTCGTCCACATAGACCTCAATCTCCTTATGTATCATATCATGAAAAAGGGTTACCATAGCCCTCGATATGTTGCTCCTGCATTTTTCAATCCAAATGGCATTACCTTGTAAATGAAGGTTCCCCATTGTGTAGTGAACGAGGTCTTGATCTTATCTTCTTCCTTCAGCATGATCTCGATTATATCCCGAGAATCCATCCATAAAGGAGAATAATTCAAAGCCCGCGGTACTATCAACGAGCACATCAATGTGCGGTAAGGGAAAATCATCCTTCGGATTGGCTTTGTTCAAGTCCCGATAATCCACGCATATTCTAATTCTCCCATCCTTTTTCTTAATCGGTACGATGTTGGCAACCCAATCAGCATATGGGATAGCCTCGATAAATCCAACCTTAAGGAGCTTCATCACCTCTTCCTTGATCTTATCCGCCAGTTCATGATTCATTCTTCCGGGCGATTGATTTCTTGGTGTGCAAGAAGGATTTGTGGGCAAAACATGCTCCACAATTTCACGATCTAGACCCGGCATGTCAGCATATGACCAGGTGAAGATATCTTGATATTCTTTGAGCAATGCTGTCATTCTTAAAACATCTGCTGCCGACATGTGTCCCCCTATTTTCACTTCCTTGACGCAGTCATAATCTCCCAAATTAATAGTAATGGGTTCTTCGGAGATAGGGGGTTCGGATTCTTCAAAACAATCCCACTCTTTCTTGATATCGCTCACATCAACCTCGTCTATATCAACTTCGCATGCATAATCATCGAGCTGATCCGAGTCACATATTAACCTGTTATGTATGGGTGGGATGACATGCCCGAAACGCACCATGAAAGATTAGTATTCAAAGATGATAAAATCAAAGAATGCATGTTTTTTTATCATGGAAACATTTTTCGAATTTTAATTTTGAAGAAAAAAGAAAGAGAACTAGTCCATAATTTCCTGGACATCCTTATTCTCAAAAAGCTATTTAAAACCCAAGATCATATGGCGGATCGGGCCTCAAGTTTCATGGTAGAATCAATTGTCATCATCGGACCAATCCGTTGCTCCACATGTCCGTAATCAAATTCGTGATGATTTTCATTAATAAATGCAACTAAGAGCAATACAGTACCACACTTCTTGGATCGTAGCATGCGACCCAAAGGGTGCTAAAACATCAAAAAGCTTTAAAGCAAATGCAATAATCAAAATGCATTAAAAGATAAAGTTCAGAAAGAGCCTTTTACTCGGGGGGTGGGGAAATCATCGTCCGGCCACTCAATTATCACGTTCACCCGATTATCCAGGAACGGGTTGAATAAGTCCGGCCCCGCATCCTCGGAGATGTCCTCATCTTCCAGCCATTTGCCTCCTTTAGAGAATACCTCTGATAAGTGATTTAGGAACATCTTCCCTCTAGCCTTCCATGCATTGGTGCCTATAAAACGGCCACCTTGGTGTCCATGGCGTCCACGGTCTCCATAACACTTGTTTCGACCTCGGCCTCGACCTGTGTTATTCTTCACTATTCCATTATAACCCGGACCAACCTTGTGGTCATTTGAGCTCAAATTCAAAGGGTTACGGATTCTCCGACCGTGTTTCCCTAATCCAAACACTGGAATAAATCCATTCGAGAGTAGCACTTTTCCCGCCATAGTCGCAGGTCTCGAAAGCTCTGGTGTAGCCACCTTTGCATCCGGTGACACATGCATGACGGATACAATGTCGAAGGTATGATAACTCAGCTCCTCCTCCTTTGAAGGCTCGACGTATGGAACCATCCCTTTTAAAGCGGCCCGATGTCCCGTCTCGCCATGGACAGTGATCAACCGACCTTTAACCACAAATTTTAACTTTTGATGCGGGGAGGAAGGTACCGCTCTAGACACATGGATCCATGGTCTTCCCAGGAGCAAGGTGAAGGCGCTTGGGATGTCCAGTACTTGGAACGGTATAGAGAATGTTACCGGTCCAATGACAATGTCCAATTCGATCTCTCCCACCACATTCTTGGAGACTCCATCGAATGATCGGATAGTAGCTTTAGACGTCTTGACGAAGTCTTCGTTGATCCCCAAGCTTCTCAAAGTGCTCGGAGGACATAGGTTGAAAGCAGAGCCATTATCAATCAAGACGTGAGGCACCTCTTTTCCGTGGCACCTCACAGCAATATAGAGGGCTTTGTTGTGGACCCGCCCTTCTTTCGGGAAGTCTTCATCCGAGAAGGATATATGGTCTTTCAAGAGGATAGCTCCCACGAAATCTCCCGGTTGCACTTCGTTAATTGTTTCCGGAACATGCACCTCATCCAACACTTTCAAGAGGGCGTTTTTATGCTTTTCAGAACTCTTGAAGAGATCCAGTAAGGAAATTCGTGCGGGCATCTTCTGCGGTTGGTCAACGACCTCATATTCACCGGTCCTCACGACCGATTGCAACTTCTCGACCTTTTTCGCAGTCGGGACTTTCTTTTCGGAATCCGTCTCTCTCGGTGGATAACATCTTCCCGATCTCATTATGGCGTCAATCTCGCCGGTTCCATAATCCCAATGCACTGCCTTCGAGTTGTACTCTTCCACGGGCGGTAACTTAATCTTCATCGGTATGATTTCTTCTTGTGATGACGGTTTTTTCAAACTAGAAGCTTCCAACTCCCAGCTATCAATTTTGTTTAAATCAATCACGAAACGAATCGGGGTATCTACCATCCCGATCATTTCGTCCTCATGAACATCTTCGGGGTTATGTTACGGACCTGGCCTTACCAATGTGGCATTTTCTTCATCCGGATCCCTTTGCCTTTCCTTTCTGACTCTCGGGATAATCCCCTCAATTCTCATACCAATCTCCACCATATGTTGGAATGACGAGTAAGTGTATGCATACATACGGTCAAAGTATTCAGCCGGAAGTGACTTCGATACGAACTCCAGCATTTCTCTCTCCGACAGCGGCGGTTGCACCATCACGGCGTGTTTCTTCCATCTCCTGGCGAAGAGTTCAAAACTCTCGTCTTCACCTTTCCCGATATTCAACGGATTAGCTTTAGTGAAATAACCTCTGATTCCAGCTTCAAAGTGTCGTATGAAGTGTTCTGATAAATCTTCCCGACTCGGGACCCAGTTTAGGTCAATCAATCGAAACCATGCTAGTGCGGGGCCCGTTAAACTTTGTCTGAAGTTCCGGATCGGTGTTTCGTCATCTTCATGGTGGCCAACCATTTGGCGAAGATAGTATGAGATATGCGCCGGAGGACATCCAGCGCCATTATACTTCGTGCGGAAGGTCACTCTCGGGTTCGCGCCTTGAGGGGGAACATTTCTTGCTTGGGTGAGTGGCGTAATCAGCTCCTTCAACTCATCCGTTTTCCTCGACACATTGTCTCCTTGCTCTTCCAGTAGAGCGATCTTTCGATTTTGTGTGTCTATAGCCCGCCGTATCTCCGGAATCTGCATGTTTTCTTCTACCGCCATGGTATTCCTTTTGGTCATCAATTGCGATAAATCTGCTACCATGTTTGTCAAATGACGCATATGGGTCTCCAAATTAGAAAGTCGCACGTTGGACTCCTGATTCACCTATTCATTTTGAGGAGCCGCTTGGTCTTTAACTTCATCGACCGTTCCCACAAATTCATCACTTGCGGGGTCATCTATTCCACCCCACCCATCGGGGACTACATCTCCGTAATCGACAAAAAAGCTTGGGGGTGCCGAATACAACACTTTAAAGTTGTAACCACCACTATCTTCCCCCAGGTTGTCAACTATTTCGCCCCTCTCTAGGGCCCTTTGCAAAAACCTTCTATCGCCTCGGCGGGCCTTATCCAGATGGACTTCATATTCGTCTGTCTCTTCAATTTCTTGGCCATCTTTGATGCTCATCAAGTATCCTAAGGGTATTTTCAGAACAGCTCCCCTCGTAGGTTTCATTGCAAAATTTTCGGACAGCATGTCCACCGTCACGTAGGTCCCCTTAAAGGCAACGATTTCCATTCTTCCCATAATGCCGAAGTTAATCAGCTTTTCTAAGCAAGCTTCCTTTTGCTCTCGGGAAATACTTTCTCCTTCCGGGTATTGCGAGGCCAATGTCAAGACATCCCGCATTTTACTCACGTCCACTATGAACTCCCGAACCTCTTCCTCTTCACCTCCAAAGATCGCGTTCACCTCGCGATGCTCGTGTAGCGGGTTCTGCTGCACATTTGGTTCAGCTTTATCAAACTCTAGAACTTTTACGTCGATCAATGCTTGCACCTTGAACTTCAAAGCGAGACAGTTGTCCGCGTTATGCCCCCTTTCTCCCATATGGTATACGCACGTCCGGGTCTCATCATACCCAGGAAATCTTGGCGGGTGAGCTCTAGGTGGCTCTTTTGCAACTAAGCGATTCTCCAACAGCATGGGTAACAATTTGGATAAGGGTCGGGGTAGTGGGGTGAAAACAATTTGGTTCTTTTTTCTGAATTCCGGTAGTTTGAAAGCGGTCCAGGAGGACGTTCCTTGGGTAGGGATTGAAGGCGAGAAATTTCTGGGCTTTGGCGGGTTAGGGACAAAAGCTACTTCTTCGGTTTGCTCCCTATTATCCTTTCTCAAAGGGTATTGGCGTTTGAAAGGTGCCTCGGGTATCTTCTTTTCTCTTAATGCCCACTCGTAGCGCTCCGCCACCTTGATCGGGTGCGCAAATGTCCGATACCCAGAGGTGTTCGGTTTGTCGAAAAATTCAAATGGAAGGGCCTTGAGAAACAGATCTATTAGTTCTTCTTCCGGGACGGGCGGCTTTACCCGCACAGCCAATGCTCTCCATCTCTAGGCGTAGGCGTGAACGGCCTCGCTCTTTCCCTTTGTAGTTCTCGGAAGGTCCTCTCTGGTGAGGGCGGTCAAAATGTTAAACTTGTATTGCCGATGGAACTCGTCTGCCGGTTTGTCCCAATCGGCGAGCCTCTCGGGTTCCAATTCTATGAACCACGCCAGGGCTGCCCTGAGATAGGCTCTCCTAGAAGGTGTTAACCAAGAGTGGGATGTTGTCGGAGAATTGCGACATTCGGTGCAAATAATACTTCAAGTGCGCCTTGGGACACCCGGTCCCATTATATCTCCTCACAAAGTCTGGTTCCTTGTAGTCAGCGGGAACCTCTATCTTTTCAAACGGTACAACCTTGTCAAACCTCAAAAGTTCATAACCCCGACTCGCCAAACACTCTTCAATCTTAGCAAGCCTTTTGATCTCCTCTTCCATTTTGAGGACCTGTTTCTCCTTCTTTTCCAAATCTATCACAACAGGAGGATCCTTAGGCGGTTTCTCCGGATTCAAAGTGGTATTAGCGGCGGGCGCCGGATTAGCGTTCGCTCCATCGGATGACCCCGCGGGAGCTTGGGGATTAGGAACAACGGGGTATCTCCCCCGGCTTGCAATCATCATTGCCTTCATCTCCGCCACCATTGTGGCGATCACATTCATTTGGTTTTCCAGATTACCCACACGAGGTGCGAGCTCTTCTTGTTCCATCCTTAATTTGCGCGTTTTGCTACGAGTCCTCGTATTTGTCACTCACCTGTTTTCGGAATATCAAATTAGTATGGGAAATATTAAAGGATTGGAGACATTGATCCGTGGTAATTGACTTTTCTATATGTATGCATGAAATGATCATAAAAGAAATAATATGTATTTATTACAAACCGGATTGTTCAAAGGCACCTATAAGATAACAAATATGTAAAATCTAAATGGGGGAATGGATCTATCCAAGTCGGGGACGCTTCCACTCTTCTTGCTCTTCTGACCCATCGGAATCCCACAAGTATGGGTCTTCTCCTTCTTCTGACATCCACTACTCCGGATCCTCGGGAACGTACGGCTCTACCCCCGGTACATACGGTACTATATACTACGGCTCATATGACTCCACCTCTTCAATCCGAGGAGATACGCACTCGGGTACATATGGCTTGACCGTTGATTGGCGATACTCCTTAAACTTCTGGATATACTCCTTGGAGGCTCCGTGAATGTTCATCTCGTCGTCCAAATAGTCCAGCCACTCAACTTGTTGCAGTGGGGAGTTCTTCAAAGCATGTAGAATGAGCTTAATCCGAGATTGATATAACTTCTTCGCCTCTTTTGTAAGCTTCCCACGTGTCATGTCGAATGAGAAAATCCTGGGACAAACATCCGGTGGTATCTTTTGTAGAACTCCAAATTGTCTCACCACTCGGATGGGGTAATACACTACAGCGCCAGTACATCCCAATAAGGGAATAGGGCTATCTTCCACACCCATAATGCGAGCCTCCACAATCTTGGGCCAAGTCGGGCGCTACCTAATGTGCTCGGGTTTCAAATTGTCCAATAGCTCAACCCACTTCTTAAACGAGTATTTGGGTATAAGGGATTGACACTTGAGGAAGGATCTAAGAGGGTGGACGTGCTCATTGATCTCATAGCACCCCACTCGGAGTTGAAAAGTCTTTATATGAGAGGTGAACCACATGTGAAGTAGCCCACTAGACGCTTGAAAAACAGCCTTTCTTGAAGTTTTGGAACGATTTAAGGAAAGAAAGGTCTCGACTAAGATCATGTACGAATAATCTTAGCGACAACATGTTTGTCTGGCTATATGGGTTATGGAAGGGTCAAAGGTAGTTCTAGAAGTTGGGAATAGGACAAATGCAAAGAAAGCCAAGATAAACACCTTTCCCGATTTATGACCGGTTTCGGTGGGTAGAGAGGAATAATTGTCGAAAAGGAATGAAAAGGTGAACTTGTTAGAATTGGACTTGTAAACTTTTTCAATCTCGGAAGTTTTAAGGCGAAGGAAACTCGATAATGAACGAGTGGAGTCCATGTCCAAAGGGGGTTGAGCTATACGTTCTTCAAATTTGGCCCCGATAATAGCGGTATACTCCTCAAGCGTAGGAGTCAACTCTAATCCTCGGAAGTTAAATGTCATTGTACGCACGTCCCACGTCTTGGCTAGTGCTTGAATGAGCACCGGTTGGTATTCCACTTTGTTCAAATCTACAAGTCGTCCCGGACGTCCTTCGACGTAGGCCTTGTTGACGATATCGAGGCGATCCCACCATATAGCGAGTTCCTTGCGCCGTATTAGGATGACTTTGATGTCTCCATTCCCCATGATCTAAAAATGCAAAAATGATGATCCTAAAGTCAATTACCACGGTTTAATATGCATATGCATGAAATGTGATGCAAATGTGCTAACTTGATTCCATGTCGTCTTTTGGTAACATGAGGGTCAACTACTCCTACTTGACCCAAATAAACCAAATAGGGTAGTTATGGACCTAATCTCACCCAAAGATGGCATGTAATTTGATTAGGATCGTTTAAGCGTAATCGGGGTAGAAAGTCGCTCACAAATTGACAACTCATGGAATTTACAAGTCTAACACAATAAAGTCGAAAGAAATAGAACATGATAGCATCTAAAGATGTTCGGACAATAAATGTCGATGAAAGTACATAACAGACTCAAAATATAATGAAACCTAGAAAATGCCCCAAAGTCGTACTAAACTAGACAATCGGAACGGTATCCTCATCGGATGAAATCTCCACTATCTCGGGAAGCTTGGCATCTTCTTCATCATCGGAGGATATGGTGATGACTTCCTCCTTCTTAATTGGGGAGTGCTTTGGGGCCGTCTTGGTCGCACGAGGCTTCTTCGCCAATTTCATGTATAACTCCCAAATTCTCTCCTTTTCACGCTTGATTTCCAAATGGCGTCCACAGCGGGTATAATCGCAACTTTCGCTACGAATGCGGTTCCGTCCATTGAGCTCCCGTCCATGGACAAATCCAAAAACCCGAAATGTAGCGGGTACTCGGTCCTCGCGTCGGACGGTCCTCCGCTCCCATGTGAATACGTCGGGTACATCAACACGACCTCGGGGCGCCATCTATCTAAAAAGGAAAATTTGACTTTCAACCCCGATTACTTAAAAGATCTTACAAATTGTGATGATATGTCGTGAAAATGTATGATATGCAAAATTTAAATTTACAAGTTCAAAATAAAAAGGGTAGAAAGCCTTACCAACCGATGTTACTCTTTTTTTTTGTTTTTGGTTTTAGGTATACCAACCATCCATTTCACATGCGCATGAGACAGGTGAGGTTTAACTCTAAAGAAATCAAAAAGGCTCGGGTATGGACCTAAAAAGGCTCTCGCTATACAAATCGATGGGCCGCCCACAAGCGCAATCAAACAACAAGTAGGTAGGACCATCAATCTTGCATAGCAAGCGGGATCAAATATGGTCAACCCAAGTGCAATCAAACACAAGAGCTTCGCATACCGATCCCTATCTATGGCGACCTAAAAGGTGATTTCGCGGCTCGGGTTTAGGCGCTTGTGTGTGTAGTGTCGTGATCCTCGAAATATGCAAGACACGCACCACAATTTATATTCAAAACACCGCTTCAAAATTTGCATAAATAAACAAACAATCCAAAACTCCATATCTGCATCAAAAATGGTTAGCACAGACACCACCCCTTATAACTCCCATCTGCATCAACATTTAACACTTTTTGTTAGTGGACGTACCTCACCTTCAAGAGCATCTGCAGAAGACGAGGTTAGAAAACAATCAACATTTTTATCGGCTTAAGTCCTCTTAAGATTTCCCCAGTGGAGTCGCCGATCTGTCGCGACCCTCTGGAAATTTATCTCCATAAAATGGTTTATCCGGTGGTGAGAAGGTTAACGAGCCGATCCCCTTTTATATATCTTCTTTAAAATGTGTGGGATCGCGGGTCTCTCCCAAGACCCATTACTCGAATCGCGATGTCGGGTAAAATTTATAAAATATCGAAATTGACCTTGTGTGGTCGAGTGGCATGTGCGAGGTGTACATGCAATTTGGAGTCGCCACCGATCGGTTTATTGAAAGGTACGATCGGAAAACCTTACCGAGCGGTCGGAAAACCAGAGATTTTTGGGTCCGGGGACTTGGTTACGCCAAATTTCATATTGACGTCCTTTCGGTTACCGATGTTGAGTGATTTTCTAACCTAAGAATTCATGCAGATGCGATATCGGGTGAGGTAAGTTCTAACATTTCTAGGGTGTTCATGCGGGCGGGAATTTTCTATCTTAACAATCACAATCGGAAAAAATTAAATGTGCAATCAATATAATCGCAATCAATCAAATCAAATCAACCAAGGTTTGACATGTCTAAAATGGCCCTATCGGCCCCAAAAAAAAAAAAAATCAAATTCGGGTTTCGAGGTGATTTGGCGAAAATTAGGGGGCGGAAGGCCCAAAAGGGTAGAATGGTCATTTTTGAGAGTTCGGGACCCGAAAATCACAAAATTTCGATTTGGCCAGTTGAATGTGGCCATTTCCCATTTTTTGTGATTTTATGGAATTTTTCTATTTTTTTGAATTTTTTATTTATTTTCTAAAAAATATTAGAAATTTTCCGGATCGACACGGATCGACCCTCGAAGTCTCAAAATTCTCGATCCAGACTTTATGAGTCCCGAATCGATCTAGGAATTTTTAGAAATTTTTTGTAAAAATCTGGGAATTTTTATGAATTTTCTAAGTATTTTTGTAATTTTTTTGGATTTTTGGAAATTTCTTTTTATTTTTTTTTATTTTTTATTAATAGACCGGACCGGTTCAACCCGGTCAACGACCGGTCAACCCGGTCCGATCGCACACAGACTCGCTCGGTACCCCAAAACGACACTGTATTCTATTTTCTACAATTTTTTCTTGATTTTCTAATATTAATTTCTAATATCCGAATATATACAAAAATGATAGACGGCCGAGATTAATTCCTGGATCAATCTCAGCCGTCGATCGATGCCCAAGTGAAACGACGACGCTTCGGACTCGTCTACGCGAAACGACGCCGCATCCGGTTGTCAAACGAATGGCCAAGATTAAGAGGCGAGGCTCGATCCCAGCCGTTCACTCACTCATTAACAAAACGACGTCGCACTACCTAACCAAACGGACGGTCAAGATCTAACCTAGATCTAATCTAAACCGTTCGTCCCATCTCTGTTAAAACGTTGCCGGATCAATTAAAACTTCGGACGGTCACGATTAACTTCCAAGTCGATCTCGGCCCGTTCATTCCTCGAACACCCTAAACGACGTCGCACCTAATAACTAAGACGACACCGTTTTGATATTTTTAAATTTCTGCTTAATATTCGAATATCTAAAAAATACAAAAAAAAGGATCCGACGGCTGAGAATTAAATCCACCGATTTATCTCGGCCGTCGGATCAGATCTGAGTCGGCTCGTTCGCTCCAACGGCCGAGCCGACTCGGATCCGAGCTGGACCTATGAAATGACGCCACATCAGCTCATTTGACCCGCTCACCTGCCACGTCATCGTCTTCTTCCTCACGACTATGACTAGATGGACGGCCGAGGCTCTTCCGGCGAGATCCAACGGTGAGATCTCGCCGGAATAACCTCAAACCAACGCCGATCGACTCAAAATTACTTATGGATTAACATACTCAAGAATCAAAGCATTTCACCGAACCAATTGCGAGAATCAAAGCATATACGATCGCGGCATCACAGATCTCAATCAAGCAACACAGATCATAACTACCGAATCAAAGCTTCAGGCACACTCAAGATGAGTTCGGGACACTTACCTCCGGTCCCGATTGGACTCGCGATGGCTAGGAAGGTCTGGCCGGTGTTCGGCCGGACCGAGCTGCAATGGAGGTTCGACTCGGGGTTTTCACGCAAAATCAATGCACAAACAAGATGCGATCGTGGTCGGTGATGCTCAGAGATGAAAACACACACATCAATTGAAAGAAACGTGTTACGGAAGTCGAGATGCCATGATCGTGCGGTGAGAGGATTGAGAACTCGACTCACCTGGTTTGGAGATCGCAGGCTAATCCAAGTGACTCGGTCGCTTTCTGGAGCTGTTGTGAAGCTTCTGAAGTGGATCACGAAGCTCGATTAGCTCTGGATTGGCTTGACGAGCAATCCACAGTCACCGCTCGAGATTTCTTTAATGGCGAAGACCGAGAGCTTTCTCTCTCTCTCTAGCTCTCTCTCTCTCTATTACGTTGGTTGCGCGAGCAAAATGAGCCTCCCCCTCGCGTCTAGAATCTTCTCTGGCTTTTATAGTGGACTTTTGAAATTTGGCGCGTCGGGCGTGAGCTGGCCGAGGGTGATTCACGTGCGCCCATGTGATTTCAGGGCTGTCGGACGGTGACGGAATCACTAGGATTCCGTCCAAGTCCATTAAACGTCCGTTGAGTCCCAGCGAGTGTCAATTGCGCGCGTTTTTCCCAAGTTTGACTTTTCGGTGCAGCCGTGACTTTGACCGGCGATTGCGGCCACCTCCGGCGGCCATTGGCCGCGACGTCGACGGCAATCGACGCACATTGACTTGATACACAAAAGCCCTAAGTCAATTGGATCAATTAGGATCGAATTGACGTTCAATTTGATCACCAAAGTTCGTTTTCAATTCTGCAAAAATGGGATGGTCGCGCGAGGAAGAAGAAGCACTATTCCGGACCGGTTCGACCCGGTTCGGCCGTGATCGAACCGGTCCGAACAGGTTCAGACGGTGAATCTTGCACAATTTTCAAAATTATTCAAAATTGACTGGGAATTTTTGCAATTAAACCTCAAAATTGGATTCTAGGGCCTAGATATTATCTATAAATGTGGTTTTGCCCAAAAATTTTCATCAATTTGCACAAAAGCCCCAAATTTTTAGAAATTCTCAATTCGGGGAAAATGTCAATTGGACATGTAATTGACCAAATTGGACCACGAAACCCATTCCAATCGATTTAGAATGCATGAAAACATAGGGGGACGGTCCAATTTCACTATGATAGTCCCTCAATTAAAAGTAATTTCAAAAATTGGCCAATTGAGGGACTAAATTGCAAATAATTTGGGGATTTTGTGCAATCTGTGCAATTCGCGCAATTTAGGGTGCAATTGATCAAATTGTAGTTCAAAGGGACTGCAATTGAATGTCTAGACTCTAAATGTGCAAAAATTGCAAATAAAAAGACTCAATTGGTATTTTTTTATGCAAATTCAACCTTAGGCATTGTGAAGGAACACCTAAAATTGAACTCAATTTTTGATTTTTCTTGAGGTCAATATTAAAAGGGAATTAAAAGAAAAATATTGAACAATTTTCTATATTTTTGTGACCTCAAAAAGTATTTTTTATGAATTTTGAAGTATTTTCCTATTTTCCGAAAATATTAAAAAATGTGAAAAATATGAAAAGTTTTTTTTTGTTCCAAATTGGTTCCTTATGCTTGGCTAAGGCTTCCAATGTTGATTTTTTTAATTTTTTGATTTTTTGTGGATTTTTAGCGAATTTTGGAAAATAAAACTAAAGGAAAATTGACTAAAAATTCGGGTGTCAACACCTAAGAATTCATGCAGATGAAATTTTGGGTGAGGTAGGTTCTAACGATATGGGATATCATGTAGATAGGAATTTTCTACCCTAACGGTCACAATCATGAAGTTTAGTGCGCAATCAAAGTAATCACAATCAATTCAATCAATCAGTCAAGTAGAAAAGTCTAATATGACCCTATTGGCCCATAGAAATGTAAAATTTAGGTTCCGAGGAGGTTCGAGAAAATTTGGGGCGGAAGGCCCGGAATGGTAGAATGGTCATTTTTGGGGGTTTGAGACCCGAAAATCACGAAATTACGATCCGGCCAGTTGAATGTGGCCATTTCCTATTTTTTGTGATTTTTTCAGAATTTTTCTAATTTTCTCTATTTTTTGGATTTTTTATTTATTTTCTAAAAAAAGGTTGGGAATTTTCCGGATCGATGTGAATCGACCTTTGAAATCTCAAAAATTCTTGATCCGGACTATAAGAGTCCTGAATCGATCTAGAAATTTTTAGAAATTTTTTGGGAAAATCTAGGAATTTTTGTGAATTTTCTATGAATTTTTAGATTTTTTGGAAATTTTTATGCTTTTTTTAAATTTTTTATTAATATTTTCGGACCGGGTCAAACCGCTCAACCCGGTCCGGACCCACTCAGACCCTCTCTACATCTAAAACGGCACCGTATACTATTTATTCTATTTATTTTTTATTTTTCTAAAATTGATTTTCTAATATCCGAATATAAAAGAAAATAATGGATGGCTGAGATCAATCCCGGATTTGATCTCGGCCGTTGACTCGCCACTTAACAAAACGACGACGCATCGAGTCCGCTCCTCAAAACGACGCCGCATCTAAAAAGTCATGGACAGCCACGATTAGATCCTAAGGCTCGATCTGAGCCGTTCATTCTACCTAAGGCTTAAAACGACGACGCTTCTGGCCTTCATTCTAAACGACGTCGCACGACTTAAACAGACGAACGGCTATGATTTGATCTAAGACTTAATCCAGACCGTTCATTCCTTCAAAGCCCAAAACGACGACGCATTATCACCTGGACACAAAACGACGCCGTTTGACTACTAATATGAACGGTGCCGTTTTTTATTTACTCTATTTTCTAACCATTAAACTAATTATAAAAAAAATAAAAAATCCAATCGGACGGCTGAAAATCAAACTAGACTATTTTCTCAGCCATTGGATCAAGGCTGAGTCGGCTCGCTCGCGCCAACGAGCGAGCCGACCGGGCAACACCTTGGACGAATGAGCACACGACACCTAAGCATTTGACCTTTTGATCGAGGCACGTCGGCTCGTCTTCAAGCTTTCGACGACGCCTAAACGGATGGCTGAGACTTTTCCGGCGAGATCTAACGGTGAGATCTCGTCGGAATGGCCTCGGACCAACACCAATCAACTCGTATAATCATCCGGATCAACATATTCAAAAATCAAGGTATTTTATCCGCAGAATCAACGGGAATCAAGCTTACACGGTCTCGACATTGCCAAGTTCAATCAAGCAACACAGAGCATATTGGTTCAATCCTTCGCACAGAAGCTCGAAAAGGAGTATAGGAAGCTTACCTCGAGCTCATATCGAGCTCGCAAGGGTTAGGATCGCCCGGCCAAAGCTCGACCGGACCGGCACGGGTTGGAGGTTTGACTCGAATGATTCGGACAAAATCAATGCGAAAACAAGTTGCGATGGTGATCGGAAGTGCTCTAGGAGTAAAAGGCACACACTAATTGAAAGAATGATGCTCGTGAAATGGATGTCCCATGATCGCACAGTGAGGAGAATCGAAGTTCAACTCACCCGATTTGGAGGTTTGAAGCCGATTAAGGCGTGCGGATCGCTTCCTCTAGGTTCAAGCGAGCTTCCTGTAGTGATCTTCAAGCTTGATGTGATCTGGATCGACCGGACGAAGAACTCACGGTCCTCGCCTGAATTCCCGTCAATGGAGGTCGACGAGAGCTCCTCTCTCTACTCTCTCTCTCTCTCTCTCTCTCTCTCTCTCTCTCTCTCTCTCTCTCTCTCTATTCTGTTGAGCTAAGCGAGCATGAATGAGCCTCCCCCCTCCCAATTCGCGAAGCTTCCTCCCTTTTATACAAGGTTTTGAAATCTCACGCGCACGGGCGAGCTTCGCCGGGCTTGTTCACATGTGCTCACGTGCCAATAGGTTCACCGGACGGTGACGGAATCGGTTGTGATTCCGTCCCGATCCGTTAAGCCTCCGTTGATCACAAACGAACGTGAATTGGACTCGGCCTTTGCGAATGTTGACTTTCATGGGTGCCGTGACTTTGACCGGTGATTGCGACCACTTCCGGCGGCCATTGGCCGAGCCGCCGGTGGCAATTGACGCGTCTTGTCTTGACGAACAAAATGCCTCCCAGAATTCTTCCAATTATAGCCAATTGATTGTCCAATTTGATCGCCAAAATCCACCATCAAATCTGCAGAATGTCACGGGCTCGAGGAAGAAGATGTACTGTTCTGGACCGGTTCGACCAATCCGATCGGCGGTCGAACGGTCCGAACCGGTTCGAGGCAGTGAACTTTGCTAAATTTTTAAAATTAATCACAATTGACTGGGAATTTTTGCAATTAAACTTCAAAATTGGACTTAGGGGCCTGGATATTATCTAGAAATGCAATTTTACCCAAAATTTTTCATCAATTTATGCAAAAGCCCCAAAATTTTCTAAATTGGCAAATTGGGGAAAAGTTCAATTGAGTGCCAATTTGATCAAATTAGACCAAACCACCTATGCCAATTGATTCAGAATGTGTGAAAACCTAGGGGGACGGTCCAATTTTGCCACGAAAGTCCCTCAATTAAAAGTAATTTCAAAAATTGATAAGTTGAGGGACTAAATTGCAAAGAATTTTTGGGAGTTTTGCCCAATTCATGCAATCCGTGTAATTGGAGATGCAATTGATCAAATTGAAGTTTGAAGGGACTGCAATTGAATGTCTAGACACAAAATGTGCAAAAATTGCAAATAAAAAGACTCAATTGGTATTTTTTATGGAAATTCAACTCTAGGCATTGTGAAGAAACACCTAAAATTGAACTCGATTTTTGATTTTTCTTAAGCTCAATATGAAAAGGGAATTAAAATAAAAATATTAAGTATTTTTCTATATTTTTGTGACCTCGAAAATTATTTTTTATGAATTTTCTAACTTTTTTTCTATTTTTCGAAAATATTAAAAAATGTGAAAAATATGAAAAATTATTTTTTGTTCAAAATTGGTTCCTTATGCTTGGCCAAAGCTTCAATGTTGATTTTTTAATTTATTGATTTTTTATGAATTTTTGGTAAATTTTAGAAAATAAAACTAAAGGAAAATTGATTAAAAATCGAGTGTCAACAAATGCTCCTCTTTGAAAGTAATCTTGGTTAGAGGTTGCTTTCAAAGACAAGGTGACACCTAAGTCCTTAATCGACTCTGCTGGGGAAAAATCTAAAGAAAACTAGTTTTGACATCCAATTGTCTTACCTTTGTCGTTAAAGCTCTGACTCCGTGGGGAATTATTTCGACTCATGCTCATTTTATGTGAAAGAGAAACAAGGAGAGAGAGACCTACATGTAGCTCACCTGTTTGTGGTTGAGATTTGTTGATCTGAGGTTGAGAGAATGATTGTACGGAATTACCTTTGAATGGTTCGCGAGATTTTGTGATGGCCAGTGTCCGTCCGGTGTCGAGTTGTGGTTTGAAGATTTGGAAGAAAGGTTCACCCTTGTAACAAAGGGGTTTTACCTATTAAAACGCAGATTGGTTATCCTCTAGGAAAAGACTCTCCATCTGGAGAAATTGGCTATCCTGTAAGAAGGAATTCACCATTTAAGATACGGATCGGTTATCCTCTAGGAAGGGACTCACCGTCCGGAAGAAAGGTTCACCCTTGTAACAAAGGGGTTTCACCTATTAAAATGAGATTGGCTATCCTCTAGGAAGGGATTCACCATTTAAAAAGAGCAGATCGGTTATCCTCTAGGAGGGGACTCACCGTCTGGAAGAAAGGTTCACCCTTGTAACAAAGGGGTTTCACCTATTAAAATGAGATTGGCTATCCTCTAGGAAGGGATTCACCATTTGAAATACGGATCGGTTATCCTCTAGGAAGGGACTCACCGTCTGGAAGAAAGGTTCACCCTTGTAACAAAGGGGTTTCACCTATTAAAATGAGATTGGCTATCCTCTAGGAAGGGATTCACCATTTGAAATACGGATCGGTTATCCTCTAGGAAGGGACTCACCGTCTGGAAGAAAGGTTCACCCTTGTAACAAAGGGGTTTCACCTATTAAAATGAGATTGGCTATCCTCTAGGAAGGGATTCACCATTTGAAATACGGATCGGTTATCCTCTAGGAAGGGACTCACCGTCTGGAAGAAAGATTCACCCTTGTAAGAAAGGAGTTTCACCTATTAAAATGAGATTGGCTATCCTCTAGGAAGGGATTCACCATTTGAAATACAGATCGGTTATCCTTTAGGAAGGGACTCATCGTCTGGAAGAAAGGTTCACCCTTGTAACAAAGGGGTTTCACCTACTAAAATGAGATTGCCTATCCTTTAGGAAGGGATTCACCATTTGAAATACAGATCGATTATCCTCTAGGAAGGGACTCACCATCCGGAAGAAAAGTTCACCCTTGTAACAAAGGGGTTTCACCTATTAAAATGAGATTGGCTATCCTCTAGGAAGGGATTCACCATTTAAAAAGGGTTGGCTATCCTCTAGGAAGGGACTCGCCGATTTAAAATGGGTTGGTTATCCTCTAGGAAGGGACTCGCCGATTTAAAATGGGTTTGGCTATCCTCTAGGAAGGGACTCGCCGATTTAAAATGGGTTGACTATTCTCTAGGAAGGGACTCGCCGATTTAAAATGGGTTGGCTATCCTCTAGAAAGGGACTCGCCATCTAGAGACATTGGCTATCCACTAGGGATTCACCTGTTAAAAGAGGATGGTGCCATCCGAGGACCTAGGTTTACTAGTGTACCTACAGAAGCTCAAACCCGATTTTCAAATTTTAAAGGAGAGGGTGCCATCTGAGGACACGGGGATGCCGGAAGACCTGCAGAGAATCAAAGTTAGTCAAATCTTTAAAATGTAACTTTTCCGAGGATTTGGGGTTACCAGGGAACCTGCAGAAAATCCAATCAAATATCATTAGAATGGCTTTCAAAATAATCCAATGGGTTAAGATCTTTGTATATATGATGAGAGAGTGACAATTGCAAATCTTTGGGGAGAAACTTAAGAATCCTAAGCAAATTTTCAAAGTGTATTTGTGAAAGAAACGTGTCCAATCACAAGTTCGGACCTCCATTGGGGATGGATTTTGAATGACATATCATGAGTATTATACAGAAGAGTTGTTTTAAAGGTTTTTCAAAAGGATTTTCCTTCATCCAAGAGGGCTTCTCACCATTTGGGAAAGGTTTTTCTTGAAATTCAAATTCGCTCACGGGAAACCTAACCTTGAGGTTTCGGGATCATTCGAGATGCATACAATCTGACTAATCGGAGAATGCATTTTAAAAGGGACCGTAATTCAGGCCAGGTCAAATGCTTATCAAAGGATATTCATTTTGAGGCTTAGAAGTGAACATTGATTAGAAATAGCTTCTTCGAGTTTACAAGTCAAGAACCCCGAAGACATGATAAGACATGATTGTACTTACCTCTTTAAGCGGTAGCTTCCTGTATGATCTCTTGCAACAACCTGAAACACTTCTTAGATCGGAAAAGTTTTTGGTGACGGGTTGTATCTTGGTTCAAGGTGGGCTTTTTGAGAAAGGCCATATTTTCGAAGAAGGGGTGAACTTGGGTGATCACCTTAATATTCTAACCAGCAATCATTTGCTTTTGGGGAATTTTCATGATCGGCTTTCTTCAGTTTGTTTTGAGGATTTTCCTCTTTTCATCTTGATTTTTTCAAACTTTGCCCTTTTCGGGATGCTTTTCATGGGCTTTGGCCTTGCTTTTACCAGGCACTTTACTTTTTCTAGCCCTTTTGTTTCTTGCCTTTTTTGCATTGAGTGGCTCCTTTGGAGATCGGGATCAAAATTCTTCCAATTATGCATTTTGATTCGTTGCCGGCAATTCCTTTGTTTTGCCCCATTGTGGGGAGGTGATCACCAACAAGGGTTTTGAAATGAATATTACGAAGGCTTAAATTGGCTTATCAAAGGGTAAAGTGTTTGGGGATATAGAAATGAAGCACTTTTCTTCACTTTGAGGTGTTCCAAGCCTGCGTCGGAAATCACCTGAAGCTATCACAAAAAGATTGATGCAGGTTAGCACAATAAAGTCTTACCCCGATCTTTTCTCCAAAGAATCATCCAATGAACCTCCAAATATGCCCGAGTGTGGGGTGGTTCTTGACAGGGTTATATCCAGAAAATTCTCCCTTTTTAGTTCAGAGTGGTTGTCAAGGGATATAAATGTGTATGGATAATTTTGAAATGTAAATGTCTTTCGTCATTTCAATCCATGTAATCACCGCGAATGATCCCTACGTCCCCAAAATTAAGCTCTTATCTCTGTCACTCTCACTCATCACTCAAGTGTATCGGGAACGTGTTTGAGGATAAAGTTTGCCTCTTTTCATTCGAAGGATCATCATCTTGAAAAGCTTTCAAAACATACCTTTTTATAGAAACTCGGGGCATTTTTATCAAAATTCATCATTTGCAAAAGTTTTCATTAAAAGGTGTATTGAAAAGATGTTTCTGAAACTTGAAAGGAATGTTTCTTTGAAAGGGCCTTATGGCTTTACAAATCCAAGTTTTTTCAATTTCAAACACGACGGTGTATGAACATACTTCATAAAAGAGGAGAACCTCAAACTTGTCTTCTTCAAATGTTGACTTCTGTCTCCTGCGTAAATAAAAAGAAACAATCAGTTCAAAGATGTTCAAAATTTCAAATCCCGAAGTGACTTCCTCCTGTCTTCTTCGGATGTCAATTCTCTCTGTCTGCATAAACGAGAGGAACCGATTAGTTAAAGATATCCAAAATTTTAAATCCCGAAGCGACTTCCTCTTATCTCCTTCGGATGTTGATTCCTGTTTCCTGCATAAACAAAAGGAATCAGTCAATTAAAGATGTTTAAAATTTTAAATCCTAAAAGTGACTTCCTTGTTTGATCCATTGCTCTGCGGGATTCTTCATGACTCCCGGTTCACCTGCAAAATAAAAACGTATGCAAATGCATGTATGCAAATGTCATGCGAATACAAAATTTTATGTGACTCAGATCCGCTCATCAATCGCTTTGAAGCTTGATTTTATTTCAAGCATAATATCTCCTCACGGCGTCGCATTTTCTTGGACTTGCTAATTCCTCTTCATCCATGTTTACAAGTATAAGAGCTCTCCCGGATAAGACCTTCTGAATCACGTAGGGCCTTCATAATTTGGCGTAAATTTACCTCCTGGATGTTGGGCATTTGGGAGCATTTTCTTCACAATCAGCATCCCCGCTTCAAAATTTCTGGGCTTGACCTTCTTGTTAAAAGCCATGGCTACTTTCTTCTGGTAGCTTTGACCATGGCAGATAGCCTTCAATCGCTTTTCATCAATCGGATTTAATTGCTCGTGCCTTTGCCAATTCCACTAATCTTCTGTGAGTTCTAGCCGAGACAGGACCCTTAAAGAAGGGATTTCCACTTCTACCGGTAGGATTGCTTCCATACCGTATACCAAAGAGTAAGGAGTTGCTCTAGTTGAGGTGCGAATCGAAGTTTGATAAGCCATGAGAGCGTATGGCAACCTTTCGTGCCAATCTCGATATTTCTCAGCAGTTTTGGCCAATATCTTCTTGATGTTCTTGTTTGCCGCTTCCACGGCTCCATTCATTTGTGGGCGGTAAGGTGAAGAATTAAGGTGTCGTACCTTAAATTGCTCCAATAAGTGGTCGACTACCTTGTTGTTCGGATTAGAGCCATTATCGGTAATGATGGCTCTTGGAACTCCGTATCTTGATATGATATCTCGCTTGATGAATTTAGCCACATTGTTTGCGGTGACGTTGGCATATGAGCTGGCTTCAATCCATTTGGTGAAGTAGTCAATAGCTACCGGAATAAAACGATGTCCGTTAGAGGCCTTTGGGTTGATAGGGCCAATCATATCAATTCCCCACATAGAAAATGGCCAGGGCTCTGACATCCGATGTAGTTCGGTTGGCGGCGCATTTATCTTGTCGCCGTATACTTGGCATTGATGACAAGATCTAACGTGTTGATTCCAGTCCGACTCGATAGTCATCCAATAATATCTGAGTCTCATAATCTTCTTGGCGATGAGGTGACCATTCATATGCGGCCCACATTCTCCTTCATGGATCTTTTTCATAATGAGATTTTCTTCTTTGGCGTTTACGCACCTCGGTAGGATCGAATCAAAGGATCTCTTGTATAGGATCTGTCCATCGAGGAAGAATTTAGAAGCCATCTTGCTAATGTACTTCTTATCTTCTAGCTGACTATTTTGTGGGAACTCACCCTTCAGCAGGTAATTTTTGATATCATGATACCATGGTTCTTCATCGGGTTCTTCTTCAATGACCATGTAGTATGCAGGTTGATCAAGGATGTCAATCCTTAATGGCTCTATTTCCAGACCATCTTACACTTGTAACATGGCTGATAGTGTGGCCAAAGCATCAGCAAAGTAATTTTGAGTTCTTGGTAGATACTCCAAAGTGATCTCCTCAAAATGTTGGATCAGCTCTTCGAGGAATTTATGATAAGGGATAAGCTTGGGATCCTTTGTCTTCCACTCTCCTTGGGTTTGTAAGATGATTAGCATGGAATCTCCATACACCAATAGCTTCTTCACTTTCAAGGAAATAGCCAATTGTAACCCCGGTATGCAGGCTTCATATTCAGAAATGTTGTTGGTGCATGGAAATACCAACTTAATCGAGACCGGATAATGTTGATCTTAAGGGGATATCAAAACTGCCCCGGTACACGATCCAGAGAGATTCATTGCGCCATCAAAGTACATTGTCCACTTGTCTTCGGATATGTTCAAAATTTAACCTCCCTTGTTTTGCTCTAAAACGTCTTTAGGAGGATTTTCAGCTAGCATATCGGGAATCACTCTTCCCTTGACAGATTTTTGAGGAGAGGTTCTAATGTCGAATTCCGAAAGCAGTACCTGCCATTTGGCCATCTTTCCTAATAGGGCTGGCTTCTCCAAAAGGTACTTGATGGGGTTATTCTCAATGACCAATTGGATATGATAGTGCAATGTATACTGCCTTAGTCTATGGAGGACCCAAACCAATGCTACGCAAGTCCTTTCCACCGATGAGTATTTAGCTTCATATGTGGTGAACTTTTTGCTCAAATAATATATGGCCCGTTCCTTTCGATCCTTGGGGTTAGTTTGGACTAATAAAGCTCCCAAGGACTCATCATGAATTGTCGGATATAGAGTTAAAGGAACGTTAGGGATAGGAGGTACCAGGATCGGCGGTTGCACCAAGTATTCCTTGATCTTTTCAAACGCTTGTTGACATTCGGAATCCCATTTCACTTTTGTGCCTTTCTTTAAAAGTTTGAAGAAGGGTTTCGCTATTTCTGACAGCTGCGATATGAATCTGGATATATAATTCAATCTTCCAAGTAAACCCCTCACTTCTTTAATAGTGGAAGGAATCCCTATTTCCCATATGGCTTTGATCTTGGAGGGGTCGATTTCGATTCCACGACCGCTTACGACAAATCCAAGCGGTTTTCTAGATCTTGCACCAAATACGCATTTCGCGGGGTTCGGTTTGAGCTTGTACTTTCTCAATCGATCAAATAATTTTCTCAGCACCTAAACATGATCTTCTCCAGGTCTGGACTTGGCGATCATATCATCTACATAGACCTCCATCTCCTTATGTATCATGTCATGAAAAAGGGTCACCATAGCCCTTTGATATGTTGCCCCTGCGTTTTTCAGTCCAAAGGGCATGACCTTGTAACTGAAGATCCCCATGTGTAGTGAATGAGGTCTTGATCTTGTCTTCTTCTTTCAACATGATCTGGTTATATCCCGAGAATTCATCCATAAAGGAGAATAACTCAAACCCTGCAGTGCTATCGACGATCACATCAATGTGCGGTAAGGGAAAATCATCTTTCGGACTGGCTTTGTTCAAGTCCCGATAATCCACGCATATTCTAATTCTTCCGTCTTTCTTCTTAATCGGCACGATGTTGGCGACCCAATCAGCATATGGGACAGCTTCGATAAATCCAACTTTAAGGAGCTTCATCACCTCTTCTTTGATCTTATCTCACAATTCATGGTTCATTCTTCTAGACGGCCGATTAACTGCTGTGCAAGCAGGATTTGTAAGCAGAGTATGCTCCACTATTTCACGGTCTAAACCTGGCATGTCAGCATATGACCAGGCGAAAATATCTCGATATTCCTTGAATAATGCCGTCATTCTTAAAACGTCTGCTGCAGATAAGTGTCCTCCCACTTTCACTTCTTTGACGCAAGTAGAGTCCCCCAGATTAATTTTGATGGGTTCTTCGGAGATGGGAGGCTTGGACTCTTCAAAACAATCCCATTCCTTCTTAATATCACTCACATTAGCCTATTCTATATCGATTTCATATGCATAGTCATCGAGCTGATCTGAGTCACATATTAACTTGTTATGCATGGGTGAGATGACATGCCCGAAATGTATCATGAAAGGTTAGTATTCAAAGATGACAAAATTAAAGAATGCATGATCTTTTTTAACATGAAAACATTTTTCGAATTCAATTTTTAAAGAAAAGGAAAAGAGAACTAGTCCACAATTTTTCGGACATCCTTGTTCTCAAAAAGCCATTTCTAAAATTCAAGATCATATGGCGGATCGGGCCTCAAGTTTCACAGTATAAGCAATTGTCATTATCGGACCAATCCGTTATTCCACATGTCCGTAATAAAACTTGAGATGGTTTTCATTAATAGATGCAACTAAAGGTAATACAAGATCGCACTTCTTGGATCACAGCATGAGACCCAAAGTGTGCTAAAACAACGAAAATCTTTAAAAACAAATGCAGTAATCAAAATGCGTTAAAAGGTAAAGTTTAGAAAGAGCCTTTTATTGCGGGGTGGGGAAATCATCTTCCAGCCACTCAATGATCACGTGCACTCGATTATCCAAGAACGGGTTGAACAGGTCCATCTCTCGCATCTTCGAAATATCCTCATCTTCCAACCATTTGCCTCCTTTGGAGAACACTTGAGATAAGGGATTTTGAAACATCTTTCATCTAGCTTTCCACGCATCGGTGCCAATAAAGCGACCACCTCGGTGTCCATGGCGTCCTCGGTCTCCATAAAAATTGTTTCGACCACGGCCTCGACCTGTGTTGCGTTCTACTATTTCTTTATAGCCTGTTGACACACGATTTTTAATCAATTTTTCTTTAGTTTTATTTCCCAAAATTCACTAAAAATTCACAAAAAATCAAAAAATTAAAAAAATCAACATTGAAAGCCTTGGCCAAGCCTAAGGAACCAATTTGGAACAAAAAATAATTTTTCATATTTTTCACATTTTTTAATATTTTCGAAAAATAGGAAAATACTTGAAAATTCATAAAAAATACATTTCGAGGTCACAAAAATACATAAAAATGTTCAATATTTTTCATTTAATTCTCTTTTAATATTTACTTCAAGAAAAATTGAAAATTGAATCCAATTTTAGGTGTTCCCTCATAATGCCTAAGGTTGAATTTGCATAAAAAAATACCAATTGAGTCTTTTTATTTGCAATTCTTGCACATTTTAGGTCTTGACATTCAATTGCAGTCCATTTGAACTTCAATTTGATCAATTGCACCCTAAATTGCGCGGATTGCACGGATTGCACAAAATCCCCAAATTATTTGCAAATTAGTCCTTCAATTGGCCAATTTTTGAAATTACTTTTAATTGAGGGACTATCATAGTAAAATTGGACCGTCCCCCTATGTTTTCATGCATTCTAAATCGATTGGAATGGGTCTCGTGATCCAATTTGGTCAAGTTGACATCCAATTGAACATTTCCCCAATTTGGGCAAATTGAAAATTTTGGGGTTTTTGTGTAAATTGATAAGAACTTTTGGGCAAAATTGTATTACTGGATAGAATTTAGGTCCCTAAGTTCAATTTTGAAATTTAATTGCAAAAATTCCTAATAAATTTGGATTAATTTCAAGAATTACACGTCCGAACCGGTTCGAATCGGTCTAACCGCCGGTCGGACGAGTCGAACCGTGCAGGATCAGTGTCATCTTCCTCACGTATTCGTGCATTTTCCAGTTTTGAACGTCGAGTTTCAATGACCAAATCGAAGGCCGGTTCGACCATAATCGATTCAATTGACGTGGGGTTTTTGATCCTTAGGTGGTAGCGCATCAATTGGCACCGGCTTCACGGCCAATGGCTGCCGGAGCACGGCGGAGCAACCGGTCAAAGGCTCGGAGGCCAGAAAGTCAACATTTCAATGCCCGCGCCAAATTGGTGTTCGTTTCACGTCCAACGGAGGTCTGACGGACCGGGATGGAATCATAACCGATTCCGTCACCGTCCGGCGACCCAATCACACGTGATTGCATGTGTGATTGAGTCGGCGAGTCCCTCCCCGTACACGCCAAATTTCAAAAACGGGTATAAATAGCCGAGGAACATTCCGGACTAGAGGAGGTTCATTTTGGCTCACTCACGAACGTAATAGAGAGAGAAAGAGAGAGCGAGTAGTGAGAGAAGCTCCTGTGAACATCGCCGTCGTCCATTGGAGCTTGGACCGAGCATCGATCGTCAGACTAATCGAAGCTACTTCGAGCTGCCAAATCACTTCAAGAAGTTCCCCGGCATCCGGGAGAAGCGATCGCACTCATTCGATTGGCTCCGGATCCTCAAAATCGGTAAGTTGAACTTCGAACTTTCGCATCGAGCTACTATGGCATCTCGTGTTCTCGTGTTCGATTTTTGAAATTGTTTTGTGCCTTTTGATCCTCATACACCTCTGACCACAATTGCACTTCATTTTTGCATCGATTTCTCTTGAATCACGCGAGTCAAACCTCCAACCTTGCTCGGTTTGGCCGAACACCGGTCAGGCTATTTCGGACCTTGCGAGCTCGATCTGAGCTCGAGGTAAGTTTACTTACCTCCTATTCTGGCTTATGTGTGATAGAATTTGGTTAATATGCTATATGTTGCGTGTTCGAAGTTCCGGATGCCGTGATTGTGCATAGCTTGATTTGCGCGATTTGGCCGAGGGAATTGTTTGATCTTATGATATGTTGATCCGGAGTTTTAGTCGAGTCGTTTGGTGTTGGTTTGGGGTCGATCGGCCGAGGTTTCACCGTCGGATATCCCCGGGAAGCCTCGGCCGTCCGTTCTGCACCGTCGCAACGAAGAAGACGACCGACGTGGCATGGTCAAACAGTCAACGAGATGACGTGTCGAGTCCGGGTTAGTCCACGGTGTCGCCGACTCAGCTCGGTCGTTGGCGCGGATGAGCCGAGTCAGCCTTGATCCGACGGTCACAATAAATAGATGAGTTCAATTGTGGGCCGTTAGATCGTTTTTTTTTTTTAAGATATTCGAATAATAGGTAGAAAATAATAAAAGCCAAAGGCGACGTCGTTTAGGTTAAGAATTCCACGACGTCGTTCTAGAGCAGGAGTAGATCCGGCGTCGTTTTAGCCGGAGGAAGAACGGACGGTCCAGATTAGGTTCAGAGTCAATCGTGGCCGTTCGGGATATTAAGGTGTGCGGTGCCATTTCGGTCTAAGTGGAATGAACGGTGCAGATTAGAATTGAGGTAGATCGTGGCCGTTCGTGAGTTTAAGTAATGCGGTGTCGTTTTGTTCAGAGAAGAGTCTACGGCCCGGATCATGCCTTAGGATTTAATCGTGGCCGTCGGTTCAATAGTCGGATGCGGTGTCGTTTAGTTTAGTGAGCTTCAACTACTGGGATGAAGTCTTGAGATTTAATCCTGGCCGCCCTTTTGAGGTTGAGAAGCGACGTCGTTTTAGTTGAAGGGAATCGACGGCCAAGATTAGATTTAGGCTTCAATCGTGGCCGTCCGTGTATTAGTCAATACGTTACCGTTTTGTTACGAACGAGTTGACGGCTGAGATCGGTTCTAAGGTTGAATCTCAGCCGTCCATTCCTTTTATGTATATTCTGGATATTAGGAAAATATTTTAGAAAAATCAAAAATAAATAGTATAGATACATATACGGCACCGTATACTGTTTGAGCGGGTCAGCGGCGGTCGGACCAGGTTGACCGGTCGTTGACCGGTTTGACTCGGTCCAAAATATTAATAAAAAATAATAAAAAAAGAAATAGAAATTTCCAAAAATCCAAAAAAAAAATTCCAAAATACTTAGAAAATCCATAAAAATTCCCGGATTTTCCCAAAAAATTTCTAAAAAATTTCTAGATCGATTCGAGACTCATAAAGTCTGGATCGGTGTCGCGACCCTCCCGGAAATTTCCTCATTTCCCGGGGGTGGAATAGGGCTAACGAGCCGATCCCCTCCTTTTTATAGGCATATATATATATGGGGGATCGCGAGTCTCTCCCAAGACCCATTACTCGAATCGCGATGTCGGGTAAAATTTTTCAAATATCGAAATTTGACCTTGTGTGGTCGGGTGGCATGTGCGAGATGTACATGCAATTTGGAGTCGCCACCGATCGATTTATTGGAAGGTACGATCGGAAAACCTTACCAAGCGGTCGGGAGAAACCGTTCGGTTCCGCGAAAACCGTAGATTTTGGGTCCGGGGATTTGGTTACGCCAAGTTTCATATTTGACGCCCTTTCGGTTACCGATGTTGATTGTTTTACTAACCTAAGATTTCATGCAGATGCAATATCGGATGAGGTAGGTCCTAAAAAAAAATCTGAGTATTCATACGGATGGGATTTTTCTATCCTAATCAATCACAATCGGCAAAAAATAATGCGCAATCAAAATCATTACAATCGATCAAATCAATCAATCAAGGTTCAATATGTCTAAAATGGCCCTATCGGCCCACACAAAAATCAAATTTGGGTATCGGGGTGATTTGGTAAAAATTTGGGGCGGATGGCCCGTAAGGGTAGAATGGTCATTTTTGGGGTTTGGGACCCGAAAATCACAAAATTTCGATTTGGCCAGTTGAATGTGGCCATTTCTCATTTTTTGTGATTTTCTTGAATTTTTCTAATTTTTTCTATTTTTTTGGAATTTTTATTTATTTTTCAAAAATATTGGGAATTTTCCGGATCGAAATTAATCAACCCTCGTAGTCTCAAAAATTTTCGATCCGGACTTTATGAGTCCCGAATCGATCTACAAATTTTTAGAAATTTTTTTATGAAAATCGGGAATTTTTATGAATTTTCTAAGTATTTTTACAATTTTTTTGGATTTTTGGAAATTTCTTTTTATTTTTTTATTATTTTTTATTAAAGAACCGGACCGGGTCAACCCGGTCAACGGCCGGTCAATCCGGTCCGACCGCCCGTAAACTTACTCTACACCTATACGACACCGTATACGTATTTATCTATTTATTTTTGATTTTCTAAAACTAATTTCTAATATTCGAAATCTAAGAAATAAATGGACGGCCGAGATCAATCCTCGGAATCGATCTCGGCCGTCAACTCACAATTAAACAAAACGACGCCGCTTCGGACTAACGAACGGACGGCCACGATCTAACCTAGATTGAATCGAGCCGCTCGTTCCCTACACGCTCTAAACGACGCCGAATCGGTTAAATGGACGGACGGCCACGATCTAACCTAGATCTAATCCGAGCCGTTCGTCTCTCCCTTAGACAAAACGACGTCGCACGCCTTAATACCTTGAACGGCTGCGATCAATCCTAGATGCAATCCCGGCCGTCCACTCCCTATCTACTCTAAACGACGTCGCCAAGACTCTAACAAACGGCACCGTTTTTGATTTATTGAATTATTTACCTAATATATCTAATATCCGAAAATACAAAAAGCAAGATCCGACGGCCACGAGATCAAACTCATATAATAATCCCGGCCGTCGGATCGAGTCCGAGTCGGCTCGCTCGCGCCAACGGCCGAGCCGACTCGGACGTGAGCTGGTCCAACCGAGAGGACGCCACGTCGGCTCATTGACTGTTTGACTCGACACGTCGCCTTGTCGTCTTCAACCTCACGACGGCGCGACGAACGGCCGAGGTTTCCCGGCGAGATCCAACGGTGAAACCTCGGCCGATCAAACTCAAACCAACGCTAATTTACTCGCTTTCACATCCAGATTAACATACTCTAAGATCAAGCAATTTCAACGGCTAAAACGTGAGAATCGAGCTAATCACGATTACGGCAACACGGACTTCAATCAAGCAACACAGAGCATAACAATGGAATTCAAGCTTTAAACACGTTAATATAGAGTTAAGGACACTTACCTCGGGCTCCGATCGAGCCCGGAGTTGCTAGATACGCCCGGCCGAAGTCCGACCGGGACGAGGTTGGTTGGAGGTTTGATTCGACTCGATCGGGCAAAATCAATGCGAAAGAACAATGCGATTGTGGTTAGTGAGGTTCAGAAGGTAAAAGGCACACATCAATTTCACGGATTATACTCGAGAGCGAGTGATGCCATAGTTGCACAAGAACAAAGCTTGAAGTCGAACTCACCGTTTTTGGACGTTGCAGGTCAATCCAGGCGGCGCGATTACTTCCTTGATCTTCGGGTGAGCTTCGGGAAGTGGTTTCTCAGCTCGAGTTGGTCCGAATCGGCCGGACGAGTGACTCACGGTCGGAGCTCCAGCGAAGCCAACTCAACACTCGCGAGAGCTTCTCTCTCTTAATCTCTCTCTTTCTCTCTCTATTCTGTTGCCTAGGCGAGCAAATGAACCTCCCTCTTCTAGAATTCTCCCTTTGCTATTTATACTCGCATTTTGAATTTTGGGCGCGCACGGTGATGATTCACCGACTCACTTCGCACGTGCCCAAGCGTGCGAAGTGAGTTGGACGGAGACCGGAACGGAATAGGATTCCGTCCCGGCTCCGTTTGGCAATCCGGCAACGCCAATTGCACGCGAATTGAGCTGGGTTTGCAGATTGTTGACTTTTTCACGTTGCCGCAGCTTTGACCGGCTCGCCGGAGCTCTTCCGGCGGCCATTGTCCTCGGAGTTTGGCTTAATCGACGCATATTTACCTGAGGAACAAAACGCCCGGGTTAATTGACACAATTATCATCGATTGCATGGCCAATTTGTTCATTGAAATTCATCCAGGTACTGTTCATGTGCGCGGGTGTTCTGAGGAAGACGATGCACTATTCTGGACCGGTCCGGTCGGTCCGACCGGCGGTCAGACCGGTCCGAACCGGTTCAGACGGTAAACTTCACGCAATTTTCAAAATTAAACAAATTTGGCTGGGAATTTTTGCAATTAAACCTCAAAATTGGACTCGGGGCCTAGATATTATCTAGAAATGTGTTTTTGCCCAAAATTTCCCATCAATTTATATGAAAACCCCAAATTTTTCTAAATCGGCAAATTGGGGAAAAACTCAATTGGACGTCTAATTGATAAAATTGGACTATGAGACCTATGCCAATAGATTCAGAATGTGTTAAAACCCCAGGGGTGATCCAATTGTGTATAGAAAATTGCTCAATTGAGAGTAATTTCAAAAATTGCAAAGTTGAGGGACTTAATTGCAAATAATTTGGGGATTTTGCCTAATTTGTGCAATTCGCGCAATTTAGGGTGCAATTGATCAAATTGAAGTTCAAAGGGACCACAATTGAATGTCTAGACTTAAAATGTGCAAAAATTACAAATAAAAAGACTCAATTGGTATTTTTTGTGCAAATTCAACCTTAGGCATTGTGAAGAAACACCTAAAATTGAACTCAATTTTCAATTTTTCTTGAGATCAATATAGAAAGGGAATTAAAAGAGAAATATTGGACATTTTTCTGTATTTTTGTGACCTCGAAAAGTATTTTTTATGATTTTTCAAGTATTTTCTTATTTTCCGAAAATATTAAAAAAAAGTGAAAAATATGAAAAATTATTTTTTGTTCCAAATTGGTTCCTTAAGCTTGGCCAAGGCTTCCAATGTTGAATTTATAATTTTTTAATTTTTTGTGAATTTTTAATGAATTTTGGAAAATAAAACTAAAGAAAAGCGATTAAAAATTCGGGTGTCAACAAATGCCCCTCTTTGAAAGTAATCTCGGTCGAGGTTGCTTTCAAAGACAAGGTGACACCTGGATCCTTAATCGACTCTGCTGGGGAAAAATCTAAAGAAAATAAGTCTTTGACATTCGATTGCTTTACCTTCGCAGTTTAAGCTCCGACTCCGTGGGGAATTATTTCGAGTTCATGCTCATTTTATGTGAAAGAGAAATGAGAAGAGAGAGACTTACCCGTAGCTCACCTGTCTATGGTTTGAGATTTGTCGATCCGAGGTTGAAAGATTCCAAGTGCATGGAATTACCCGTGAATGGCGCGACGAGATTTGCAATGGTCGGCGTCCGTATGATGTCGAGTGGTGATTTGAAGATTTGGAAGGAAGGTTCACCCTTGTAACAAAGGGGTTTCACCTATTTAAAATGGGTTTGACTATCCACTAGGGATTCATCATTTAAAAAGGGGGCAGATCGGCTTTCGTCTCTCCCGACTACTCACCGTCTGAAAGGGGAGGTTCACCCTTGTAACAAAGGGGTTTCACCTATTTAAAAAGATTGGCTATCCTCCATGCGGGGACTCACCATCTAAAAAGCAGATCGGTTTTCGTCTCTCCAGCTACTAACCGTTCGAGAGGGAGGTTCACCCTTGTAACAAAGGGGTTTCACCTATTTAAAAAAAGATTGGCTATCCTCCATGCGGGGACTCACCATCTAAAAAGCGGATCGGCTTTCGTCTCTCCCGACTACTAACCGTCGAGGGGGAGGTTCACCCTTGTAACAAAGGGGTTTCACCTATTTAAAAAAGATTGGCTATCCTCCATGCGGGGACTCACCATCTAAAAAGCGGATCGGCTTTCGTCTCTCCAGCCTACTAACCGTTCGAGGGGGAGGTTCACCCTTGTAACAAAGGGGTTTCACCTATTTAAAAAGATTGGCTATCCTCCATGCGGGGACTCACCATCTAAAAAGCGGATCGGTTTTCGTCTCTCCAGCTACTAACCGTCCGAGAGGGTGCCATCTCGAGGACCTAGGTTAACTAGTGTACCTACGAGCTCAAACCCTATTTCAAATTTTCAAATAAGCGGATCGGTTTTCGTCTCTCCAGCTACTAACCGTCCGAGAGGGTGCCATCCGAGGACCTAGGTTGACTAGTGTACCTACAGAGCTCAAACCCTATTTCAAATTTTCAAATAAGCGGATCGGTTTTCGTCTCTCCAGCTACTAACCGTCCGAGAGGGTGCCATCTCGAGGACCTAGGTTGACTAGTGTACCTACGAGCTCAAACCCTATTTCAAATTTTCAAATAAGCAGATCGGTTTTCGTCTCTCCAGCTACTAACCGTCCGAGAGGGTGCCATCCGAGGACCTAGGTTGACTAGTGTACCTACAGAGCTCAAACCCTATTTCAAATTTTCAAATAAGCAGATCGGTTTTCGTCTCTCCAGCTACTAACCGTCCGAGAGGGTGCCATCTGAGGACCTAGGTTGACTAGTGTACCTACAGAGCTCAAACCCTATTTCAAATTTTCAAATAAGCGGATCCGAGGACACGGGGACTCCGGAAGACCCGCAGAAAATCCAAGTTAATCAAATCTTAAAATGCAACTTTTCCGAGGATTTGGGGTCACCGGGGAACTCCGTAAAGTTCAATCAAACATGATTAATATGACAACTTTAAGTTCTTGGGAGAAATTTAAGAATTCTAGACAAATTTTCAAAGTGTATTTGTGAGGGAAATGTGTCCAATCACAATTTCAAATCTCCATCGAGGATGGATTTTGAATGACACATCCCGAGTGTTCTTCAAAAAGGTTGTTTTAAAAAATTTTCAAAAGGATTTTCCTTCATCCAAGAGGGCTTCTCACCGTTTTGGAAAGGCTTTTTCTTAAAATTCAAATCTCGCTCACAGGAAACCTAACCTCGAGGTTTCGGGATCATTCGAGATTCATACAATCCGACTAATCGGAGAAGGCATTTTAAAAGGGACCGTAATTCGGGCCAGGTCAAAGGCTTTTCAAAGGATATTCATTTTGAAGTTTAGAAATGAATTTTGATCAACAATAGTTTCTTCGGGTCTACAAGTCAAGAACCCCGAAGTCATGATAAGACGAGATTGTACTTACCCCTTTAAGCGGTAGCTTCCCGTATGATTTCTTGCATCGACCGAAACACCTCTTAGATCGAAAAGTTTTGGTGACAGGTTGTATCTTGGTTTAAGGTGGGCTCTTTAAGAACGGCCATATTTTCAAAAGAGGGTGAACTTTGGTGATCACCTTGACATTTCTCCAGCTTTCATTTGCCTTTTGCGTAAGATTCACGATCATTCTTTTTCCAATTGATTTTGAGGATTTTCCTCTTTTCATCTTAATGATTTTTCTTTAGGATTTGCCCCTTTTCGGGATGCTCTTTTCATGGGCTTTGGCCTTGCTTTTACCAGGCACTTTGCTTTTTCTAGCCCTTTCATTCTTCATCATTTTTGCACCGATCGGCTCTTTTGAGACCAAGTATCAAAATTCTTCCGATCATGCTTTTTGATTCATTGCTGGTAATTCCTTTGCTTTGCCCCAGGTGTGGGGGGTGATCACCAACAAGGGTTTAGAAATGAATATTCAAAGGTTCAAATTGGCTTTTCAAAGGGTAAGTGTTTGGGATATAGAAATGAAATGCTTTTCTTCACTTTGAGGTGTTCCAAGTCTTTGCCGTAAATCACCCGAAGCTAATCACAAAAGATTGATGCAGTCGATACAATAAAGTCTTACCCGACCTTTTCTCCAAGGAATCATCCAATGAACCTCCAAATATGCCCCATTGTGGGGTGGTTCTTGACAGGGTTATATTCATAAAATTCTCCCTTTTTGGCTCGAGTGGTTATCAAGGGATACAAATGTGTATGGATAATTTTGAAATGGAAATGCCTTTCATCATTTAAATCCATGTAATCACCGCGAATGATCCCTACGTCCCAAAATTAAGCTCTTTCGCTCTATCACTCTCACTCATCACTCAAGTGTGTCGGGGACGTGTTTAAGGACAAAGTTTGCCTCTTTTCATTTGAAGGATCATTCTTTTGAAAAGCTTTCAAAGCATGCCCTTTTATAGAAACTCGGGCGTTTTCGTCAAAATTCATCGTTTGCCAAATGTTCTCATCAAAGATAATATTCAAAAGATGTTTCGTAATTTGTAAGGAATATTTCTTTGAAAGGGCCTTGTGGCTCTATAATTCCAAGTTTTTTTTCAATTTCAAGCACGACGGCGTATGAAAATTCTTTGTAAAGAAAGAGAACCTCAAACCTGTCTTCTTCAAATATTGGCTTCGTCCCCGTAAAAACAAAAGGAAACAATCAGTCCAAGGTATTCAAAATTTTAAGTTCAAGCGATTTCTTCTCGTCTCCTTCGGACGTTGACCCTCGTCTCCCGTAAAAAACAAAAGGAAACAATCAGTCCAAGATATTCAAATTTTCAAATCCCGAAGTGATTTCTTCTTGTCTCCTTCGGATGTTGACTCCTGTCTCCTCTTTCGGGTGTCGACTCTCCCGTTTCCCGTAAAGAACAAAGGAAACAATTAGTCCAAGATATTCAAAATCCGTGATCCAAAGTAACGAGATAACTTCCCTGTTTTGACCGGTTGCTCGCAAAGTTCTTCATGATTCCCAGTCCACCTACAAAATACAAACGTATGCAAATGCATGTATGCGAGATGTCATGCAAATGCAAAATTTTCATGTGACTCATATCGCTCATCAACCGCTCCGAAGCTCAATTTATTTCAAGGAAAATATCTCTTCACGGCATCCGAATTCACCTGGACTTGCCAATTCTTCTCCATCCATGTTTACAAGTATAAGAGCTCCCCCGGATAAGACCTTCGAATCACATAGGGGCCTTCATAATTTGGCATGAATTTGCCTCCCTGGGTGTTGTGCGTTTGGGAGCATTTTCTTCACAACTAGCATCCCCGCTTCAAAACTTCTAGGTTTAACCTTCTTGTTAAAAGCTCGGCCACTTTCTTCGATAACTTTGACCATGACAGATAGCCCTTAATCGCTTTTCGTCAATCAAATTCAATTGTTCGTGTCTCTGTCGACTCCATTCATCTTCCGTGAGCCCTACTTGAGACAGTAATCCTTAAAGAGGGGATTTCCACCTCTACCGGTAGGACCGCTTCCATACCGTATACCAAAGAGTAAGGAGTTGCCCCGGTTGAAGTACGAATTGAAGTTCGGTAGGCCATGAGAGCATATGGCAATCTTTCGTGCCAATCTCGATATTTCTCAGCCAGTTTTGGCCAATATCTTCTTGATGTTCTTGTTTGCCGCTTCCACGGCTCCATTCATTTGCGGGCGGTAAGGCGAAGAATTAAGGTGTCGTACCTTAAATTGTTCCAATAGTTGATCGACAACCTTGTTGTTCAAATTTGAGCCATTGTCTCGTAATGATGGCTCTTGGCACTCCATATCTTGAGATGATATCTCGCTTGATAAACTTAGCCACACTATTCGCAAGTGACATTGGCATATGAGCGGCTTCAATCCATTTAGTGAAGTAGTCAATAGCCACCAAAATAAAGCGATGTCCGTTTGAGGCCTTTGGGTTGATAGGGCCAATCATATCAATTCCCCACATGCAGAATGGCCATGGCTCGACATTTGATGTAGCTCGGTTGGCGGCGCATTTATCCTGTCGCCGTATACCCGGCATTGATGACAGGATCTAACATGCTGGTTGCAATCCGACTCGATAGTCAACCAAGAATACCCGAGTCTCATAATCTTCTTGGCGAGGAGGTGGCCATTCATATGCGGTCCACATTCCCCTTCATGAATCTCTTTCATAATGAGATTTGCTTCTTTGGAATTCACGCACCTCGACAGGATCGAGTCAAAGGATCTCTTGTATAGGATCTGTCCGCCGAGGAAAAATTTAGATGCCATCTTGCTTATGTACTTTTTATCTTCGGTTGATCGTTCAAGGGAATTCGCCCTTCAAGTAGGTAATTCTTGATGTCATGATACCACGGTTCCTCATCGGGTTCTTCTTCAATGACCATGCAAGATGCGGGTTGCTCAAGGATGTCAATCCTTAACGGTTCTATCTCAAGACCATTTTGCACTTGTAACATGGCTGATAATGTGGCCAAAGCATCAGCAAAATGGTTCGAGTTCTCGCGAGATATTCGAAAGTAATCTCCTCAAAGTGTTGGATCAGCTCTTCGAGGTATTTATGATAAGGAATAAGCTTGGGATCCTTTGTCTTCCACTCCCCTTGAGTTTGTAAAATGATTAGCATGGAATCTCCATATACCAAGTAGCTTCTTCACCTTTAATGAGATGGCCAATTGTAATCCTAGTATGCGTGCTTCATATTCGTAAATGTTGTTGGTACAGGGGGAATACCAACTTGGCTGAAACTGGATAATGTTGATCTTCGGGGGATATCAAAAGCCCCAAGCACTCGATCCAGGTGAGGTTCACCGCACCGTCAAAGTACATTGTCCATTTGTCTTCGGATATATTCAGGATTTGACCTCCCTTGTTTTGCTCGAAACGTCCTTAGGAGGATTCTCGGCTAGCATGTCAGCAATTGCTCTTCCCTTGACAGATTTTTGGGGAGAGGTTTTGATATCGAACTCGAAAGCAGTATTTGCCATTTAGCCATCTTTCCCAACAATGTTGGCTTCTCCAAAAGGTATTTGATGGGGTCATTTTCGGTGACCAGCTCTATATGATAATGCAAGTGTATACGCCTCAATCTGTGGAGGACCCAAACCAATGCTACGCAAGTCCTTTCCACTTGTTGGGTATTTGACTTCGATGTTGTAAACTTTTTGCTCAAATAATATATGGCCCGCTCTTTACGATCCTTGGGGTTAGTTTGGGCAAGTAAAGCTCCCAAGGACTCATCATTAACCGTCGATATAGAGTTAAAGGAACGTCGGGGATAGGAGGTACCAATACCGGAGGTTGTACCGGATATTCCTTGATCTTCTCAAATGCTTGTTGGCATTCCGCATCCCATTTCACCTTTGCACCTTTCTTTAGCAACTTGAAGAAGGGTTTCGCCGTTTCGATAGTTGGGATATGAATCTGGATATATAATTCAATCTTCCCAAGAACCCCCTTACTTCTTTAACAAGAACGGGAGTTCCTATTTCCCATATGGCTTTAATCTTGGAAGGGTCAATTTCAATACCACGGCTGCTCACCACAAACCCTAGCAGCTTTCCGGATCTTGCGCCAAATACGCATTTCGCAGGATTCAACTTGAGCTTATACTTTCTCAATCGATCAAATAACTTCTTCAGCACTTTAACATGGTCTTCTCCAGGCTTGGATTTGGCAATCATATCATCCACATAGACCTCGATCTCCTTATGTATCATATCATGAAAAAGGGTCACCATAGCCCTCCGATATGTTGCACCTGCATTTTTCAACCCAAATGGCATCACCTTGTAACAAAAAGTTCCCCATTGTGTAGTGAATGAGGTCTTGATCTTATCTTTTTCCTTCAAAGCATGATCCGATTATATCCCGAGAATCCATCCATAAAGGAGAACAATTCAAAACCCGCAAGATGTCGTCGACGAGCACATCAATGTGCGGTAGGGGAAAATCATCCTTGGGACTAGCTTTGTTCAAGTCCCGATAATCCACGCATATTCTAATTCTCCCATCCTTCTTCTTAATCGGTACGATATTGGCGACCCAATCAACATATGGGACAGCCTCGATAAATCCAACTTTAAGGAGCTTCATCACCTCTTCCTTGATTTTATCCGCGATTCGGGATTCATTCTTCCGGGTGATTGATTTACTTGGTGTGCAAGAGGGATCTGTGGGCAAAGCATGCTCCACAATCTCACGATCTAGACCCGGCATGTCGGCATACGACCAGTGCGAAGATATCTTGATATTCCTTGAGTAACACCGTCATTCTTAAAATATCTCGCTGCAGACGGTGTCCTCCTATTTTCACTTCCTTGACGCAATCGAATCTCCCAAATTAATGATGATAGGTTCTTCGGAAATAGGAGGCTTAGATTCTTCGAAACAATCCCATTCTTTCTTGATATCGCTCACATCAACCTCGTCTATATCAACTTCGCATGCATAGTCATCGAGCCGATATGAGTCACATATTAACCTTGTTATGTATGGGTGGGATGACATGCCCGAAATGCACCATGAAAGGTTAGTATTCAAAGATAATAAAATTGAAGGATGCATGATTGCTATCATGAAAACATTTTTCAAATTTCAATTTTCTTAGATAAGGAAAGGAGAACTAGTCCACGATCTTCCCGGACATCCCGGTTCTCAAAAGCTGTTTAAAATCCTAGATCATATGGCGGATCGGGCCTCAAGTTTCATGGTAGAATCAATTGTCATCATCGGACCAATCCGTTGCTCCACATGTCTCGTAATCAAATTTGAAATGTTTTTCATTAATAAATGCAACTAAGAACAATACAAGATCTTGCACTTCCCGGATCACAAAGATGTGACCCAAAGGTGCTAAAACATCAAAAAGCTTTAAAGCAATTGCAGTAATCAAAATGCATTAAAAGATAAAGTTCGAAAGAGCCTTTTACTCGGGGGTGGGGAAATCATCGTCCGGCCCACTCAATTATCACGTTCACCCGATTATCCGAGGAACGGGTTGAATAAGTCTCGGCTCGCATCCTCGAAATGTCCTCATCTTTCAGCCATTTGCCTCCTTTAGAAAATACCTCGCATAAAGGATTTAGGAGCATTTTTCCTCTAGCTTTCCATACATCGGTACCTATGAAACGGCCACCTTGGCGCCCACGGCGTCCACGGTCTCCATAACGATTGTTTCGACCTCGGCCTCGACCTATGTTATTTTCCACTATTCCGCTATAACCTGCACCAACCTTGTGGTCATTTGAGCCCAAATTCAAAGGGTTACGAATTCCCCGACCATATTTCCCTAATCCAAAGACCCGAATAAATCCATTCGAGAGTAGCACTTTTCCCGCCATAGTTGCGGGTCTCGAAAGCTCTGGTATAGCCACCTTTGCATTTGGTAACACATGCATGATGTATACAATGTCGAAGGTGTGATAACTCAGCTCCTCCTCTTTTGAGGGTTCAATGTAAGGGACCATCCCTTTTAAAGTCGCTCGATGTCCCGTCTCGCCATGGACGGTGATCAACCGACCCTTGACCACAAATTTTAACTTTTGATGCAGAGAGGAAGGTACCGCTCCGGACACATGAATCCACGGTCTTCCCGGGAGCGGGGTGAAGGCGCTTGGAATATCCAACACTTGGAACGGTATAGAGAAAGTTACCGGTCCAATGTCAATGTCCAGCTCAATCTCTCCCACAACATTCTTGGAGACTCCATCAAATGATCGGATGGTGGCCTTGGATGTCTTCACAAAATCTTCATTGATCCCCAAGCTTCTCAAAGTGCTTAGTGGACACAAAGTTGAAAGCGGAACCATTATCAATTAAGACGTGAGGCACCTCTTTTCCGTGACACCTCACGGCTATGTAAAGGGCTTTGTTGTGGACCCGCCCTTCTTTCGGGAAGTCTTCGTCCGAGAAGGATATCTGGTCCTTCGAAGGATAGCACCCACAAAGTCTCCCAATTGCACTTCGTTAATTGTCTCTCGGAACATGCACCTCATCCAAAGCACCTTCAAAAGGGCGTCTTTGTGCTTTTCAGAATTTTTGAAGAGATCCAAGAAGGAAATGCGTGCGGGCATCTTCCGCAGTTGGTCAACGACATCATATTCACTGGTCCTCACGACCGATTGCAAATTCTCAACCTCTTCCGCAGTTGGGATTCTCTTTTCGTAATCCACTTCTCTCGGGGATAACATCTTCCGGATCTCATTATGGCGTCAATCTCGCCCGTTCCATAATCCCAATGAACCGCCCTTGAGTTGTACTCTTCCACAAGGCGGTAATTTAATCCTCACCGGTATGATCTTTTCGGTAGTGATTCGGATGTTGATGGTTTTTCCGAACTAGAAGCTTCTAACTCCCAGCTATCAACTTTGTTCAAATCAATCACGAAACGAATTGGGGCATCTATCATCCCAATCATCCCATCCTCATGAACGTCATCGGGGTTATGTTCTAGACCTGGCCTTACCGGCGTGGCATTTCCTTTATCGAAATCCCTCTCGCCTTTCTCTTCGACTCTCGGGATGATCCCTTCAATCCTCATGCCAATCTCCACCGAGATGTTGGAACGATGAGTACGTGTATGCATACATGCGATCAAAGTATTCCGCCGGAAGTGACTTTAGTACAAACTCCAGCATTTCTCTCTCCGACAACGGCGGTTGCACCATCACGGCGTGTTTCTTCCACCTTCTTGCAAAGAGCTCAAAACTCTCATCTTCACCTTTCCGGATATTCAACAGATTAGCCTTAGTGAAATAACCTCGATTCCAGCTTCAAAGTGTCGTGTGAAGTGTTCGATAAATCCTCCCGGCTCGGGACCCGGTCTAGATCGATTGATTGAAACCATACCAGCGCGAGGCCCGTTAAACTTTGTCCAAAGTTCCGAATCGGTGTTTCGTCATCTTCTTGGTGGCCAACCATTTGGCGAAGATAGTATGAGACATGCGCCGGAGGACACCCCGGCGCCATTATACTTCGTGCGGAAGACCACTCTCGGGTTCACACCTTGAGGCGGGACGTTTCTTGCTTGAGTAAGTGGCGTAATCAGCTCCTTCAACTCATCCATTTTCCTCGACACGTCATCTCCTTGCTCTTGAAGTAGAGCGATCTTTCGATTCCGTGTATCCATGGTCCGCCGTATCTCCGGAATCTGCATGCTTTCTTCTATCGCCATAGTATTCCTTTTGGTTGTCGATTGCGATAAATCTGCTACCATAGTTGTTAAATGACGCATGTGCGTCTCCATTAGAAAGTCGCATATCGACCTCTCGATTCTCCCTGTTCATTCCGAGGAGCCGCTTGGTCCTTAACTTCATCGATCGTTCCCACAAATTCATCGCTTGTGGGGTCATCCATTCCACCCCACCCATCGGGGACTACATCTCCGAGTCAACAAAGAAACTCGGGGCGCCGAATATAGCACTTTAAAGTTGTACCCACCACTATCTTCCCCCAGGTTATCAACTATTTCGCCCCTCTCTAGGGCTTTTCGCAAAAATCTCCTGTCGCCTCGGCGGGCCTTATCCAGACGGACTTCATATTCGTCTATCTCTTCAATTTCTTGACCATCTTTGACACTCATCAAATATCCCGAGGGTATTTTCAAAAGAGCTCCCCTCGTAGGTTTCATTGCGAACTCCTCGGACAAGCATGTTTACCGCCACGTAGGTTCCCTTGAAAGCGACATTTTCCATTCTTCCTATGACACCCAAGCTAATCAATTTTTCCAAGCAAGCCTCTTTTTGCTCTCGGGAAATACTCTCTCCTTCCGGGTATTGCGAGGCTAATGTCAAGACATCCCGCATTTTATCCATATTCACTATGAACTCCGTAACCTCTTCCTCTTCATCTCCAAAGATCGCGTTCACCTCACGATGCTCGGGTAGCGGGTTCCGCTGCACATTCGGTTCGGCTTTATCAAATTCCAGAACTTTTCCGTCGATCAATGCTTGCACCTTGAATTTCGGAGCGAGACAGGTTATCCGCGTTATGCCCCCTTTCTCCCATATGGTATACGCACGTCCGGGTCTCATCATACCCAGGAAATCTTGGCGGGTGAGCTCGAGGTGGCTCTTTTGCAACTAAACGATTCTCCAAAAGCATGGGTAACAATTTGGATAAGGGTCGGGGTAGTGGGGTAAAAACAACCGGGTTCTTTCGAATTCCGGTGGTTTGGAAGCGGTCCAGGAGGACGTTCCTTGGGTAGGAATTGAAGGCGAGAAATTTTCGGGCTTTGGCGGATTAGGGACAAAAGCTACTTCTCCCGGTTTGCTCCCTAATATCCCTTCTCAAAGGGTATTGGCGTTTGAAAGGCGCCTCGGGTATCTTCTTCTCTCTCGGTGCCCACTCATGACGCTCCGCCACCTTGATCGGGTGTGCAAATGTCGACACCCGGAGGTGTTCAGCTTGTCGAAAAATTCAAACGGAAGGGCCTTGAGAAACAGATCTATTAGTTCATCTTCCGGGACGGGCGGTTTTACTTGCACAGCCGGTGCTCTCCATCTCTCGGGCGTAGGCGCGAACGGCCTCGCTCTTTCCTTTTCTTGTCCTTAAAAGGTCCTCTCTAGTTAGGGCGGTCAAAGTGTTAAACTTGTATTGCCGAAGGAACTCGTCTGCCCGGTTTATCCCAATCGGCGAGCCTCTCTCGGCTCCAATTCAATGAACCACGCTAGGGCTGCCCCGAGATAGGCTTTCCTGGAAAGTGTTAACCAAGTAGTGGAATGTTGTCGGAGAACTGCGACATTCGACGCAAGTAATACTTCAAGTGCGCCTTGGGACACCCGGTCCCATTATATCTTCTTACAAAGTCCGGCTCCTTGTAATCGCGGGAACCTCTATCTTTTCGAACGGTGCAACCTTGTCGAATCTCGAGAGCTCATAACCTTGACTCGCCAAACACTCTTCGATCTTAGCGAGCCTCTTAATTTCCTCTTCCATTTTGAGGACTTGCTTCTCCTTTTTCTCCAGGTCAATCACAATGGGAGGATCCTTAGGCGGTCTTTCCGGATTCGTAGTTGGATTGGCGGCGGGCGCCGGATTAGCGTTTGCTCCATCGGATGGCCCCGCAGAGCTTGAGAATTAAGGTCAACGGGGTATCTCCCCGGCTTGCAATCATCATTGCCTTCATCTCCGCCACCATTGTGGCGATCACATTCATTTGATTCTCCGGATTACCCACACGAGGTGCGAGCTCTTCTTGTTCCATCCTTAACTTGCGCGTTTTACTGCGAGTCCTCGTATTTATCACTCACCCGATTTGAATATCAAATCGGTATGGGAAATATTAAGAATTGGAGACATTGATCCGTGGTAATTGACTTTTCTATATGTATGCATGAAATGCTCATAAAAGAGATAGTATGTATTCATTACAAACCAAATTGTTCAAAAGTATCTAAAAGATAACAAATATGTAAAATCTAAATGGGGGAATGGATCTATCCAAGTCGGGGACGCTTCCACTCTTCTTGCTCTTCTCGATCCATCGGAATCCCACAAGTATGGGTCTTCTCCCTCTTCGATATCCATTGCTCTGGATCTTCGGGAATGTACGGTTCTACTCCCGGTACATATGGTACTATGTACTCGGCTCATATGACTCTACTTCTTCAATCCGAGGAGATACGCACTCGGGTACATATGGCTCTACCATTGATTGGCGATACTCCTTAAACTTCGGATATACTCCTTGGAGGCCCCGTGAACGTTCATCTCATCGTCCAAATAGTCCGGCCATTCAACTTGTTGAAGTGGGGAATTCTTCAAAGCGTGAAGAATAAGCTTGATCCGGGCCCGATACAACTCCTTTGTTTCCTTAGTGAGCTTTCCTCGTATCATATCGAATGAGAAGATCCGGGACAAACATCCGGTGGTATCTCTTGTAGAACTCCAAATTGCCTCACCACTCGAATGGGGTAATACGCCACAGCGCCGGTACATCCCAATAAGGGAATAGGGTTATCTTCAATACCCGAAATGCGAGCTTCTACGATCTTGGGCCAAGTCAAACGCCATCTAATATGCTCGGGTTTCAAATTGTCCAATAGCTCAACCCACTTTTTGAATGAGTACTTGGGTACAAGGGATTGACACTTAAGGAAGGATCTAAGGGGGTGAACGTGCTCATTGATCTCATAACACCCCACCCGGAGTTGGAAAGTCTTTATATGAGAGGTGAACCACAAGTGGAGTAATCCGCTAGACGCTTGGAAAACGGCCTTTTTGAAGACTTGGAACGATTCATGGAGAGAAAAGTCTCAGCTAAGATCATGTACGAATAATCCCAGCGACAACACGCTTGTCCGGCTATATGAGTTATGGAGGGGTCAAAAGTAGTTCTAGAAGTCGGGAATAGAACGAATGCAAAGAAAGCCAAAATGAACACCTTTCCCGATTTATGACCGGTTTCGGTGGGTAGAGAGGAATAATTATCGAAAAGGAACGAGAATGTGAACTTGTTGGAATTGGACTTGTAAACTTTTTCAATTTCGAAGTTTTAAGGCGAAGGAAACTCGATAACGAACGAGTGGAATCCATGTCCAAAGGGGGTTGAGCTATACGTTCTTCAAATTTGGCCCCGATAATAGCGGTATACTCCTCAAGCGTAGGGGTCAATTCCAATCCTCGAAAGTTGAACGTCATTGTTCGCGCGTCCCATGCCTTGGCTAGTGCTTGAATGAGCGCCGGTTGGTATTCCACTTTGATCAAATCTACAAGTCGTCCCAAACGTCCTTCCACATAGGCTTTGTTGACGATGTCGAGGCGATCCCACCATATAGCGAGTTCCTTGCGCGGTATTGGGATGACTTTGATGTCTCCATTCCCCATGATCTAAAAAATGCAAAAATGATGATCCTAAAGTCAATTACCACAGTTTAATATGCATATGCATGTAATGTGATGCAAATGTGCTAACCAAATTCCATGTCATCTTTTGGTAACATGAGGGTCAACTACTCCCACTTGACCCAAATAAGCCAAATAGGGTAATTATGGACCAAATCTCACCCAAAGATGGCATGTAATTTGATTAGGATCGTTTAAGCGTAATCGGGGTAAAAAAGTCGTTCACAAATTGACAACTCATGAAATTTACAAGTCTAATACAATAAAGTCAAAAAAGATAGAACATGACAGTATCTAGAGATGTTCGGACAATAAATGTCGATGAAAGTACATAATAGACTCAAAATATAATGAAACCTAGAAAATGCCCCAAAGTCGTACTAATCTAGACAAGTAAGAATGGTATCCTCATCCGATGAAATCTCTACTATCTCGGGAAGCTTGATATCTTCTTCATCATCGGAGGATATGGTGATGATTTCCTTCTTCTTAATCGGGGAGTGTTTTGGGGCCGTCTTGGTTGCATGAGGCTTCCTCGCCAACTTCATGTACAATTCCCTGATTCTTTCTTTTCGCGCTCGAGCTCCAAATATCGTCCACATCGGGTATAATCGCAACTCTCGCTACGGATGCGGTTCCGTCCGTTGAGCTCTCGTCCGTGAACAAATCCGAAAACTCGGAATGTAGCGGGTACTCGGTCCTCGCGTCGAATGGTCCTCCGCTCCCATGTGAATACATCGGGTGCATCAACACGACTTTGGGGCGCCATCTATCCTAAAAAGGAAAATTTGACTTTCAACCCCGATCACTTAAACGATCTTACAAATTGTGATGATATGTAGTGGAAATGTATGATATGCAAAATTTAAATTTACAAGTTCAAAATAAAAGGGTAGAAAGCCTTACCAACCGATGTTACTCTTTTTTTGGTTTTTGGTTTTAGGTATACCAACCATCCATTTCACATGCGCATGAGACAGGTGAGGTTTAACTCTAAAGAAATCAAAAAGGCTCGGGTATGGACCTAAAAGGCTCCCGCTATACAAATCGATGGGCCGCCCACAAGCGCAATCAAACAACAAGTGGGTAGGACCATCAATCTTACATAGCGAGCGGGATCAAATATGGTCAACCCAAGTGCAATCAAACACAAGAGCTTTGCATACCGATCCCTATCTATGGCGACCTAAGAGGTGATTTCGCGGCTCGGGTTTAGGCGCTTGTGTGTGCAGTGTCGTGATCCTCGAAATATGCAAGACATGCACCACAATTTATATTCAAAACACCGCTTCAAAATTTGCATAAATAAACAAACAATCCAAAACTCCATATCTCGCATCAAAAATGGTTAGCACAGACGCCACCCCTTATAACTCCCATCTCGCATCAACATTTAACACTTTTTTTTGTTAGTGGACGTACCTCATCTTCAAGAGCATCGCAGAAAAACGAGGTTAGAAAACAATCAGCATTTTTATCGGCTTAAATCCTCTTAAAGTATTCCCCAGTGAGTCGCCGGTCTGTCGCGACCCTCCCGGAAATTTCCTCATTTCCCGGGGGTGGAATAGGGCTAACGAGCCGATCCCCTCCTTTTTATAGGCATATATATATATGGGGGATCGCGAGTCTCTCCCAAGACCCATTACTCGAATCGCGATGTCGGGTAAAATTTTTCAAATATCGAAATTTGACCTTGTGTGGTCGAGTGGCATGTGCGAGATGTACATGCAATTTGGAGTCGCCACCGATCGATTTATTGGAAGGTACGATCGGAAAACCTTACCAAGCGGTCGGGAGAAACCGTTCGGTTCCGCGAAAACCAGAGATTTTGGGTCCGGGGATTTGGTTACGCCAAGTTTCATATTTGACGCCCTTTCGGTTACCGATGTTGATTGTTTTACTAACCTAAGATTTCATGCGGATGCAATATCGGATGAGGTAGGTCCTAAAAAAAAATCTGAGTATTCATACGGATGGGATTTTTCTATCCTAATCAATCACAATCAGCCAAAAAATAATGCGCAATCAAAATCATTACAATCGATCAAATCAATCAATCAAGGTTCAATATGTCTAAAATGGCCCTATCGGCCCACACAAAAATCAAATTTGGGTATCGGGGTGATTTGGTAAAAATTTGGGGCGGATGGCCCGGAAGGGTAGAATGGTCATTTTTGGGGTTTGGGACCGAAAATCACAAAATTTCGATTTGGCCAGTTGAATGTGGCCATTTCTCATTTTTTGTGATTTTCTTGAATTTTTCTAATTTTTTCTATTTTTTTGGAATTTTTATTTATTTTTCAAAAATATTGGGAATTTTCCGGATCGAAATTAATCAACCCTCGTAGTCTCAAAAATTTTCGATCCAGACTTTATGAGTCCCGAATCGATCTACAAATTTTTAGAAATTTTTTTATGAAAATCTGGGAATTTTTATGAATTTTCTAAGTATTTTTACAATTTTTTTGGATTTTTGGAAATTTCTTTTTATTTTTTTATTATTTTTTATTAAAGAACCGGACCGGGTCAACCCGGTCAACGGCCGGTCAATCCGGTCCGACCGCCCGTAAACTTACTCTACACCTATACGACACCGTATACGTATTTATCTATTTATTTTTGATTTTCTAAAACTAATTTCTAATATTCAGAAATCTAAGAAATAAATGGACGGCCGAGATCAATCCCGGAATCGATCTCAGCCGTCAACTCACAATTAAACAAAACGACGCCGCTTCGGACTAACGAACGGACGGCCACGATCTAACCTAGATTGAATCTGAGCCGCTCGTTCCCTACACGCTCTAAACGACGCCGAATCGGTTAAATGGACGGACGGCCACGATCTAACCTAGATCTAATCTCGAGCCGTTCGTCTCTCCCTTAGACAAAACGACGTCGCACGCCTTAATACCTTGAACGGCTGCGATCAATCCTAGATGCAATCCCGGCCGTCCACTCCCTATCTACTCTAAACGACGTCGCCAAGACTCTAACAAACGGCACCGTTTTTGATTTATTGAATTATTTACCTAATATATCTAATATCCGAAAATACAAAAAGCAAGATCCGACGGCCACGGATCAAACTCATATAATAATCCCGGCCGTCGGATCGAGTCCGAGTCCGCTCGCTCGCGCCAACGGCCGAGCCGACTCGGACGTGAGCTGGTCCAACCGAGAGGACGCCACGTCGCCTCATTGACCTGTTTGACTCGACACGTCGCCTTGTCGTCTTCAACCTCACGACGGCGCGACGAACGGCCGAGGTTTCCCGGCGAGATCCAACGGTGAAACCTCGGCCGATCAAACTCAAACCAACGCTAATTTACTCGCTTTCACATCCAGATTAACATACTCTAAGATCAAGCAATTTCAACGGCTAAAACGTGAGAATCGAGCTAATCACGATTACGGCAACACGGACTTCAATCAAGCAACACAGAGCATAACAATGGAATTCAAGCTTTAAACACGTTAATATAGAGTTAAGGACACTTACCTCGGGCTCCGATCGAGCCCGGAGTTGCTAGATACGCCCGGCCGAAGTCCGACCGGGACGAGGTTGGTTGGAGGTTTGATTCGACTCGATCGGGCAAAATCAATGCGAAAGAACAATGCGATTGTGGTTAGTGAGGTTCGGAAGGTAAAAGGCACACATCAATTTCATGCATTATACTCGAGAGCGAGTGATGCCATAGTTGCACAAGAACAAAGCTTGAAGTCGAACTCACCGTTTTTGGACGTTGCGAGTCAATCCAGCGGCGCGATTACTTCCTTGATCTTCGGGTGAGCTTCGGGAAGTGGTTTCTCGCCTCGAGTTGGTCCGAATCGGCCGGACGAGTGACTCACGGTCGGAGCTCCAGCGAAGCCAACTCAACACTCGCGAGAGCTCTCTCTCTTAATCTCTCTCTTTCTCTCTCTATTCTCATTTGCCTAGGCGAGCAAATGAACCTCCCTCTTCTAGAATTCTCCCTTTGCTATTTATACTCGCATTTTGAATTTTGGGCGCGCACGGTGATGATTCACCGACTCACTTCGCACGTGCCCAAGCGTGCGAAGTGAGTTGGACGGAGACCGGAACGGAATAGGATTCCGTCCGGCTCCGTTTGGCAATCCGGCAACGCCAATTGCACGCGAATTGAGCTGGGTTTGCAGATTGTTGACTTTTTCACGTTGCCGCAGCTTTGACCGGCTCGCCGGAGCTCTTCCGGCGGCCATTGTCCTCGAAGTTTGGCTTAATCGACGCATATTTACCCGAGGAACAAAACGCCCGGGTTAATTGACACAATTATCATCGATTGCATGGCCAATTTGTTCATTGAAATTCATCCAGGTAATCGTTCATGTGCGCGGGTGTTACGAGGAAGACGATGCACTATTCTCGGGACCGGTCCGGTCGGTCCGACCGGGCGGTCGACCGGTCCGAACCGGTTCAGACGGTAAACTTCACGCAATTTTCAAAATTAAACAAATTTGGCTGGGAATTTTTGCAATTAAACCTCAAAATTGGACTCGGGGGCCTAGATATTATCTAGAAATGTGTTTTTGCCCAAAATTTCCCATCAATTTATATGAAAACCCCAAATTTTTCTAAATCGGCAAATTGGGGAAAAACTCAATTGGACGTCTAATTGATAAAATTGGACTATGAGACCTATGCCAATAGATTCAGAATGTGTTAAAACCCCAGGGGTGATCCAATTGTGTATAGAAAATTGCTCAATTGAGAGTAATTTCAAAAATTGCAAAGTTGAGGGACTTAATTGCAAATAATTTGGGGATTTTGCCTAATTTGTGCAATTCGCGCAATTTAGGGTGCAATTGATCAAATTGAAGTTCAAAGGGACCACAATTGAATGTCTAGACTTAAAATGTGCAAAAATTACAAATAAAAAGACTCAATTGGTATTTTTTGTGCAAATTCAACCTTAGGCATTGTGAAGAAACACCTAAAATTGAACTCAATTTTCAATTTTTCTTGAGATCAATATAGAAAGGGAATTAAAAGAGAAATATTGGACATTTTTCTGTATTTTTGTGACCTCGAAAAGTATTTTTTATGATTTTTCAAGTATTTTCTTATTTTCCGAAAATATTAAAAAAAAAGTGAAAAATATGAAAAATTATTTTTTGTTCCAAATTGGTTCCTTAAGCTTGGCCAAGGCTTCCAATGTTGAATTTATAATTTTTTAATTTTTTGTGAATTTTTAATGAATTTTGGAAAATAAAACTAAAGAAAACTGATTAAAAATTCGAGTGTCAACAATCGGAAATTTTGAGATTTCGAGGGTCGATCCATTTCGATCCGGAAAATTCCCGATCTTTAAGAAAATAAATAAAAAATTCAAAAAAATTAGAAAAATTAGAAAAATTCCATAAAATCACAAAAAATGGGAAGTGGCCACATTCAACTGGCCCGACCCCTATTTTGTGATTTTCGGGTCCCGAACCCCAAAAAATGACCATTCTACCCTTCTAGGCCTTTCGCCCCAAATTTTCCCGAATCATCTCCGGAACCCTAACTCGATATTTCTGTGGGTCGATAGGGGCATTTTAGACATGTCTGTATGATTGATTGATTGGATTACTTGCGATTATATTGATTGCGTTTTTAATTTCTTGATTGTGATTGATTAGAATAGTAAAATTCCCATCTGCATGAATACTTTAGATAGTTAGGGCCTACCTCACCCGAAAATCTATCTGCATGAACTTGTAGGTTAGAAAATCACTCAACATTGGTAACCGAAAGGGCGTCAATGTAAATCTTGGCGTAACCAAGTCCCCGGACCCAAAAATCTACGGTTTTCGCGGAACCGAACGGTTTCTCCCGACCGCTCGGTAGGGTTTACCGATCATACCCTCCAATAAATTGATCGGTGGCGACTCCAAAATTGCATGTACACATCGCACATGCCACCCGACCACACAAAGGTCGATTTTCGATGAAATTTTCTCCGACATCGCGATTTGAGTAATGGGTCTTGGGAGAGACCCGCGATCCCGAAAGATCCCGCGGACAACCGGGGTCTTCCTCATATAAAAAAAGGGGATCGACTCGTTAACCCTCACTCACCTCCCGCGCATCTCGACGGAGGAGGGTCGCGACGGACTAGCGACTTCACTGGGGAATCACATAAGAAGACTTAAGCCGATAAAAATGTTGAGTGTTTCCTAACCCCGTTTTCTGCAGATGCTCTTGAAGATGAGGTAAGTCCACTAACAAAAAGTGTTAAATGTTGATGCATATGGGAGTTATAAGGGGTGGCGTCCGTGTTAACCCTTTTGTTGCGTATATGGAGTTTCGGGTTGTGTGTTTATTTATGTCCATATTGAAGGGTGTTTTGAATATAAATTGTTGTGCATGTCTTGCATATTTTTGAGGATCACGACACTGCACACACAAGCGCCTAAACCCGAGCCGCGAAATCACCTTTTAGGTCGCCATAGATAGGGATCGGTATGCAAAGCTCTTGTGTTTGATTGCACTTGGTTTGACCATATTTGATCCCACTCGCTATGCAAGATTGATGATCCTACGCACTTGTTGTTTGATTGCGTTTGTGGGCGGCTCATCGATTCGTATAGCGGGAGCCTTTTCGAGTCCATACCCGAGCCCTTTTGATTTCTTTAGAATTCAACCTCACTTGTCTCATCGCATGTGAAATGGACGGTTGGTATACCTAAAACCAAAAACCCAAAAAAAAAAGAGTAACACCGGTTGGTAAGGCTTTTTACCCTCTTTACTTTGAACTTGTAAATTCAAATTTTGCATATCATGCATTTTCACGACATATCATCACAATTTGTAAGATCGTTTAAGTGATCGGGGTTGAAGGTCAAATTTTCCTTTTTAGATAGATGGCGCCCCGAGGTCGTGTTGATGTACCCGACGTATTCCCATGGGAGGGGAGGACCATTCGACGCGAAGACCGAGTGCCCGCTACATTTCGGGTTTTCGGATTTGTCCATGGACGGGAGCTCAATGGAAGGAACCGCATCCGTAGCGAGAGTTGCGATTATACCTGTTGTGGACGACATTTGGAACTCAAGCGCGAGAAAGAAAGAATTTGGGAGTTGTACATGAAATTGGTAAAGAAGCCTCGTGCGACCAAGACGGCCCCAAAGCACTTCTCGATTAAGAAGAAGGAAGTCATCACCATATCCTCCGATGACGAAGAAGATGTCAAACTTCCCGATATAGTAGAGATTTCATCCGATGAGGATACCATTCCAATTGTCTAGTTTAGTACGACTTTGGGGCATTTTCTAGGTTTCATTATATTTTGAGTCGATTATGTACTTTCATCGACATTTATTGTCCGAACATCTTTAGATGCTATCATGTCCTATCCCTTTCGACTTTATTGTATTAGACTTGTAAATTTCATGAGTTGTCAAATTGTGAGCGACTTTTGTTGACACTCGATTTTTAATCAATTTTCCCATAGTTTTATTTTCCAAAATTCACCAAAATTTCACAAAAAATCAAAAAATTTAAAAAACTCAACATTAGAAGCCTTGGCCAAGCTTGAGGGACCAATTTGGAACAAAAAATATTTTTTCATATTTTTCACATTTTTTTTAATATTTTCGAAAAATAGGAATATACTTGAAAATTCATAAAAAATGCTTTTCGAGGTCACAAAAATACAGAAAAATGTTCAATATTTTTCTTTTAATTCCCTTTTAATATTGACCTCAAGAAAAATAAAAAATTAAGTTCAATTTTAGGTGTTCCTTTACAATGCTTAAGGTTGAATTTTCACAAAAAATACCAATTGAGTCTTTTTATTTGTAATTTTTGCACATTTTAAGTCTAGACATTCAATTGCAGTCCCTTTGAATTTCAATTTGATCAATTACACCCTCAATTGCGCGAATTGCATGAATTAGGCCAAATCCCCAAAATATTTGCAATTTAGTCCCTCAATTGGCCAATTTTTGAAATTACTTTTAATTGAGGGACTATCATAGTAAAATTGGACCGTCCCCCTATGTTTTCATGCATTCTAAATCGATTGGAATGGGTCTCGTGATCCAATTTGGTCAAGTTGACATCCAATTGAACATTTCCCCAATTTGGGCAAATTGAAAAATTTGGGGTTTTTGTGTAAATTGATAAGAACTTTTGGGCAAAATTATATTACTGGATAGAATTTAGGTCCCTAAGTTCAATTTTGAAATTTAATTGCAAAAATTCCTAATAAATTTGGATTAATTTCGAGAATTACACGTCCGAACCGGTTCGAATCGGTCTGACCGCCGGTCGGACAGGTCGAACCGGTCGGGAATGATGTCATCTTCCTCACAGATTCGTGCATTTTGCAGGTTTGAACGTCGAGTTTCAATGACCAAATCGAAGGCCGGTTCGACCATAATCGATTCAATTGACGTGGGGTTTTTGATCCTTAGGTGGTGGCGCATCAATTGGCACCGGCTTCACGGCCAATGGCTGCCGGAGCACGGCGGAGCAGCCGGTCAAAGACTCGGAGGCCAGAAAGTCAACATTTCAATGCCCGCGCCAAATTGGTGTTCGTTTCACGTCCAACGGAGGTCTGACGGATCGGGATGGAATCATAACCGATTCCGTCACCGTCCGGCGACCCAATCGCACGTGATTGCACATGTGATTGAGTCGGCGAGTCCCTCCCCGTACACGCCAAATTTCAAAAACGGGTATAAATAGCCGAGGAACATTCCAGACTGGAGGAGGTTCATTTTGGCTCGCTCACGAACGGAATAGAGAGAGAAAGAGAGAGCGAGTAGTGAGAGAAGCTCCCGTGAACATCGTCGTCGTCCATTGGAGCTTGGATCGAGCATCGATCGTCGGACCAATCGAAGCTACTTCGAGCTGCCAAATCATTTCCGGAAGTTCCCCGGCATCCAGGAGAAGCGATCGCACTCATTCGATTGGCTCCGGATCCTCAAAACCGGTAAGTTGAACTTCGAACTTTCGGATCGAGCTACTATGGCATCTCGTGTTCTCGCGTTCGATTTTTGAAATTGTTTTGTGCCTTTTGATCCTCATACACCTCTGACCACAATTGCACTTCATTTTTGCATCGATTTCTCTTGAATCACGCGAGTCAAACCTCCAACCTTGCTCGGTTTGGCCGAACACCGGTCGAGCTATTTCGGACCTTGCGAGCTCGATTCGAGCTCGAGGTAAGTTTACTTACCTCCTATTCTGGCTTATGTGTGATAGAATTTGGTTAATATGCTATATGTTGCGTGTTCGAACTTCCGGATGCCGTGACTGTGCATAGCTTGATTCGCGCGATTTGGCCGAGGGAATTGTTTGATCTTATGATATGTTGATATGGAGTTTTAGTCGAGTCGTTTGGTGTTGGTTTGGGGTCGATCGGCCGAGGTTTCACCGTCGGATATCCCCGGGAAGCCTCGGCCGTCCGTTCTGTAACGTCGCAACGAAGAAGACGACCGACGTGCATAGTCAAACAGTCAACGAGATGACGTGTCGAGTCCGGGTTAGTCCACGGTGTCGCTGACTCAGCTCGGCCGTTGGCGCGGACGAGCGGAGTCGGCCTTGATCCGACGGTCACAATAAATAGATGAGTTCAATTGTGGGCCGTTAGATCGTTTTTTTTTTTTTAAGATATTCGAATAATAGGTAGAAAATAATAAAAGCCAAAGGCGACGTCGTTTAGGTTAAGAATTCCACGACGTCGTTCTAGAGCAGGAGTAGATCCGGCGTCGTTTTAGCCGGAGGAAGAACGGACGGTCCAGATTAGGTTCAGAGTCAATCGTGGCCGTTCGGGATATTAAGGCGTGCGGTGCCATTTCGGTCTAAGTGGAATGAACAGTGCAGATTAGAATTGAGGTAGATCGTGGCCGTTCGTGAGTTTAAGTAATGCGGTGTCGTTTTGTTCAGAGAAGAGTCTACGGCCCGGATCATGCCTTAGGATTTAATCGTGGCCGTCGGTTCAATAGTCGGATGCGGTGTCGTTTAGTTTAGTGAGCTTCAACGGCTGGGATGAAGTCTTGAGATTTAATCCTGGCCGCTCTTTTGAGGTTGAGAAGCGACGTCGTTTTAGTTGAAGGGAATCGACGGCCAAGATTAGATTTAGGCTTCAATCGTGGCCATCCGTGTATTAGTCAATACGTTACCGTTTTGTTCTGAACGAGTTGACACCTGAGATCGGTTCTAAGGTTGAATCTCGGCCGTCCATTCCTTTTATGTATATTCTGGATATTAGGAAAATATTTTAGAAAAATCAAAAATAAATAGTATAGATACATATACGGCACCGTATACTGTTTGAGCGGGTCTGCGAGCGGTCGGACCGGGTTGACCGGTCGTTGACCGGTTTGACCCGATCCAAAATATTAATAAAAAATAATAAAAAAAGAAATAGAAATTTCCAAAAATCCAAAAAACAATTCCAAAATACTTAGAAAATCCATAAAAATTCCTAGATTTTCCCAAAAAATTTCTAAAAAATTTCTAGATCGATTCGAGACTCATAAAGTCTGGATCGGAAATTTTGAGATTTCGAGGGTCGATCCATTTCAATCCGGAAAATTCCCGATCTTTAAGAAAATAAATAAAAAATTCAAAAAATTTAGAAAAATTAGAAAAATTCCATAAAATCACAAAAAATGGGAAATGGCCACATTCAACTGGCCCGACCCCTATTTTGTGATTTTCGGGTCCCGAACCCCAAAAAATGACCATTCTACCCTTCTAGGCCTTTCGCCCCAAATTTTCCCGAATCATCTCCGGAACCCTAACTCGATATTTACGTGGGTCGATAGAGGCATTTTAGACATGTCTGTATGATTGATTGATTGGATTACTTGCGATTATATTGATTGCGTTTTTAATTTCTTGAATGTGATTGATTAGAATAGTAAAATTCCCATCTGCATGAATACTTTAGATAGTTAGGGCCTACCTCACCCGAAAATCTATCTGCATGAACTTGTAGGTTAGAAAATCACTCAACATCGGTAACCGAAAGGGCGTCAATGTAAATCTTGGCGTAACCAAGTCCCCGGACCCAAAAATCTCTGGTTTTCTCGGAACCGAACGGTTTCTCCCGACCGCTCGGTAGGGTTTACCGATCATACCCTCCAATAAATTGATCGGTGGCGACTCCAAAATTGCATGTACACATCGCACATGCCACCCGACCACACAAAGGTCGATTTTCGATGAAATTTTCTCCGACATCGCGATTTGAGTAATGGGTCTTGTGAGAGACCCGCGATCCCGAAAGATCCCGCGGACAACCGGGGTCTTCCTCAAATAAAAAAAGGGGATCGGCTCGTTAACCCTCACTCACCTCCCGCGCATCTCGACGGAGGAGGGTCGCGACAGACTAGCGACTCCGCTGGGGAATCACATAAGAAGACTTAAGCCGATAAAAATGTTGAGTGTTTCCTAACCCCGTTTTCTGCTGATGCTCTTGAAGATGAGGTAAGTCCACTAACAAAAAGTGTTAAATGTTGATGCATATGGGAGTTATAAGGGGTGGCGTCCGTGTTAACCCTTTTGTTGCGGATATGGAGTTTCGGGTTGTGTGTTTATTTATGTCCATATTGAAGCGGTGTTTTGAATATAAATTGTTGTGCATGTCTTGCATATTTTTAAGGATCACGACATCGCACACACAAGCGCCTAAACCCCAGCCGCGAAATCACCTTTTAGGTCGCCATAGATAGGGATCGGTATGCAAAGCTCTTGTGTTTGATTGCACTTGGGTTGACCATATTTGATCCCACTCGCTATGCAAGATTGATGATCCTACCCACTTGTTGTTTGATTGCGTTTGTGGGCGGCTCATCGATTCGTATAGCGGGAGCCTTTTCGAGTCCATACCCGAGCCCTTTTGATTTCTTTAGAGTTCAACCTCACTTGTCTCATCGCATGTGAAATGGACGGTTGGTATACCTAAAACCAAAAACCCAAAAAAAAAAGAGTAACACCGGTTGGTAAGGCTTTTTACCCTCTTTACTTTGAACTTGTAAATTCAAATTTTGCATATCATGCATTTTCACGACATATCATCACAATTTGTAAGATCGTTTAAGTGATCGGGGTTGAAGGTCAAATTTTCCTTTTTAGATAGATGGCGCCCCGAGGTCGTGTTGATGTACCCGACGTATTCCCATGGGAGGGGAGGACCATTCGACGCGAAGACCGAGTGCCCGCTACATTTCGGGTTTTCGGATTTGTCCATGGACGGGAGCTCAATGGACGGAACCGCATCCGTAGCGAGAGTTGCGATTATACCCGTTGTGGACGACATTTGGAAATCAAGCGCGAGAAAGAAAGAATTTGGGAGTTGTACATGAAATTGGCAAAGAAGCCTCGTGCGACTAAGACGGCCCCAAAGCACTCCCCGATTAAGAAGAAGGAAGTCATCACCATATCCTCCGATGACGAAGAAGATGTCAAACTTCCCGATATAGTAGAGATTTCATCCGATGAGGATACCATTCCGATTGTCTAGTTTAGTACGACTTTGGGGCATTTTCTAGGTTTCATTATATTTTGAGTCGATTATGTACTTTCATCGACATTTATTGTCCGAACATCTTTAGATGCTATCATGTCCTATCCCTTTCGACTTTATTGTATTAGACTTGTAAATTCCATGAGTTGTCAAATTGTTAGCGACTTTTGTTGACACCTGATTTTTAATCAATTTTCCCTTAGTTTTATTTTTCAAAATTCACCAAAACTTCACAAAAAATCAAAAAATTAAAAAAAATCAACATTGGAAGCCTTGGCCAAGCTTAAGGGACCAATTTGGAACAAAAAATATTTTTTCATATTTTTCGCATTTTTTTTAATATTTTCGAAAAATAGGAAAATACTTGAAAATTCATAAAAAATGCTTTTCGAGGTCACAAAAATACAGAAAAATGTTCAATATTTTTCTTTTAATTTCCTTTTAGTATTGACCTCAAGAAAAATCAAAAATTAAGTTCAATTTTAGGTGTTCCTTTACAACGCTTAAGGTTGAATTTTCACAAAAAATACCAATTGAGTCTTTTTATTTGCAATTTTTGCACATTTTAAGTCTAGACATTCAATTGCAGTCCCTTTGAATTTCAATTTGATCAATTACACCCTCAATTGCGCGAATTGCACGAATTAGGCCAAATCCCCAAAATATTTGCAATTTAGTCCCTCAATTGGTCAATTCTTGAAATTACTTTTAATTGAGGGACTATCATAGTGAAATTGGACTGTCCCCCTATGTTTTCATACATTTCAAATTGATTGGCATAGGTCTCATGGTCCAATTTGGTCAAATTGACATCCAATTGAACATTTCCCTAATTTGGGCAAATTGAAAAATTTGGGGATTTCATATAAATTGATGGGAAATTTTGGGCAAAAACACATTTTTAGATAATATTCAGGGCCCTAAATCCAATTTTGAGGTTTAATTGCAAAAATTCCTAGTAAATTTTGATTAATTTTGAAAATTGTGCAAAATTCACTGTCTGAACTTGTTCGGACCGGGCTGACCGCCAGTCGGACCGGTCGAACCGGTCCAGCCGTCTTCCCCAACTTGCACGAGCCATTTGCAGAATTGAACGACCAATTTCGATGATCAAATTGGAGACCAATTCGACTATAATCGATTCAATTGACATGGGGCTTTTGATCCTCGGGTTATGGCCCGTCGATCGGAAACCGTGGCACGGCCGGTGGCCGCCGGAGCATGGCGGAATCATCGGTCAAAGCTCCGGCGAGGCAAAAAGTCAATAGTTTCAATCCCGTGTCAAATTAGCGCGCATTTGGTGATCAACGGAGGCTCGACGGACGCAGACGGAATCCTAATCGATTCCGTCGCCGTTCGGCACCCTATTGGCATGTGGTTGGCACGTGAGGAAGCTCGGCCAGCTCACCCGTGCGTGCGCATTTTTGAAACCCGAGTATAAAAGCTTGAAGAAGATTCCAGACGTGAGGAGGCTCATTTTGCTCGCCTAGACAACGTAATAGAGAGAGAAAGTGAGAGAGGAAGAGAGAGAAGCTCTCGTGCGAACTCCGAGTTCAAGTTGCAGACCGAGTTTCTACAACTTCGTCTCGGCCAATCCGGACCAAATCGTAGCATCGCGTCACCGCAGGAAGTTCACCTGCACCTCCGTGAGTCGACCGAGCCAGCTCATTCGACTTGGGATCTCTGAAAACGGTGAGTCGAGCTTCCGGTTTCTTCCTTGTGCAACTATGGCATCTCATTTCCCCGAGCTTGATCTTTTAAATTAGTGTGGGCGTTTTTATCGTCATACATCCCTAATCCCAATCGCAACTTGTTTCTGCATTAACTGCGTCTGGAAACCTCGAATCGAGCCTCCGATTCATTACGGCCTGGTCGGACTTCGGCCAAGCAAATCCGGCAACTCCGGGCTCGATCGGAGCCCGAGGTAAGTGTCCTTAACTTGACCTTAATGTGCTTGAAGCTTAAATCGCTTTGTTATGCTCTGATTTATGAGATTCTATTTTGCGAAATCGATTCTGCACAAGCTCGATTGACGTTGATTCCGTGAGTGGATTTGCCTGATTTTCATATATGTTAAACTAGATGTTTAGTCGAGTTGATCGGCGATGGTCTCGTGTCGATCCGGCGAGATCTCACCGTTGGATCTCGCCGGAGAGCTCTCGGCCGTCCGTTGCGTCGTTGGCGGGAGGAAGAAGATGAAGCCGATGTGTCGAGTCAAACGGTCGCCTTGTTGAATTGGCGAGCCGCGATTGGTCCGGCTCGGCGCCGAGTCGCCTCGTCCGTTGAGCGAGCGGGCCGACTAGGACTAGATCGACGGTCGAGATAATTAGTTAGTTCAATTCTCGACCGTCCGATTAGATTTTAGATAATTCGTTTATTAGATTAGAAAATAAAAAAATCAAAACGGTGTCGTTTTAGTTAGTGTACGCGACGTCATTTAGGGTAGAGATGGAACAGACGGCCAAGATTAAGATGAGGAGTGATCGTGGCCGTTCAAAGTATTAAAGCGTGCGACGTCGTTTCGTATAAGGGAAAGATAGACGGCTCGGATTAGATCTAGAAGATATCTCGACCGTCCGTTTGTTTGAATGAATACGGCACCGTTTAGGTTAAGAAGTGAAGCGTCGTCGTTTCATGGTTTGAGTGAGCGAACGGCCGAGATCGAGTCACGGGATCTAATCGTGACCGTCCGTTTGAATAGGCTAATGCGACGTCGTTTTGTCCAAGAGGAGTCTGACGGCCGAGATCGATTCGTGGATTGATCTCGGCCGTCCATCTTTTTCTTTTATATTCGGAAATTAGAAAATCAATTTTGGAAAATCAAAATAATTAGATAAATACATATACGGTGTCGTTTGTACGTAGAGCAGTTCTGCGGGCGGTCGGACCGGGTTGACCGGCCATTGACCGGTTTGACACGGTCCGGTTTATCAATAAAAAATTAATAAAAAATAAAAATAAAATTCCAAAAATTCCAAAAAAATTGTAAAAATACTTAGAAAATTCATAAAAATTCCCGGATTTTCACAAAAAATTTCTAAAAATTCCTAGATCGATTCGGGACTCATAAAGTCTGGATCGAGATTTTTTGAGACTTCGAGGGTCGATTAATTTCGATCCGGAAAATTTCCAATATTTTTTGAAAAATAAATAAAAATTCCAAAAAAATTTGAAAAATTAGAAAAATTCAAGAAAATCACAAAAAATAGGAAATGGCCACGTTCAACTGGCCAACCCGAAATTTTGTGATTTTCGGGTCCCGAACCCCAAAAAATGACCATTCTACCCTTCGAGACCTTCCGCCCCAAATTTTCGCCAAATTACCCCGAAACCCGAATTTGATTTTTGTGTGGGCCAATAGGGCCATTTTAGACTTGTAAAACCTTGATTGTTTGTCTGGATTGATTTTGATTGTTTTGTTTGCATATTAAATTTTTGATTGTGATTGTTAGGAATAGAAAATTCCCGTCCGCATGAAAACGTAGAACCGTTAGAGCCTACCTCACCCGATATCGCGTCCGCATGAATTCATAGGTTAGAAAAACACTCAACATCGGTTACCGAAAGGGCGTCAAAAATCTTGGCGTAACCAAGTCCCCGGACCCAAAATCTCTGGTTTTCGCGGAACCGAACGGTTTCTCCCGACCGCTCGGTAAGGTTTTCCGATCGTACCTTCCAATAAATCGATCGGTGGCGACTCCAAATTGCATGTACACATCGCACATGCCACTCGACCACACAATGTCAATTTCGATATTTTATAAATTTTACCCGACATCGCGATTCGAGTAATGGGTCTTGGGAGAGACCCGCGATCCCACACATTTTAAAGAAGATATATAAAAGGGGATCGGCTCGTTAACCCTCTCACCACCGGATAAACCATTTTATGGAGATAAAATTTCCGGAGGGTCGCGACAGACCGGCGACTCCACTGGGGAATTCTTAAGAGGACTTAAGCCGATAAAAATGTTGATTGTTTTCTAACCTCGTCTTACGCAGATGCTCTTGAAGGTGAGGTACGTCCACTAACAAAAAGTGTTAAATGTTGATGCAGATGGGAGTTATAAGGGGTGGCGTCCGTGCTAACCATTTTTGATGCAGATATGGAGTTTTGGATTGTTTGTTTATTTATGCAAATTTTGAAACGGTGTTTTGAATATAAATTGTGGTGCATGTCTTGCATATTTCGAGGATCATGACACTGCACACACAAGCGCCTAAACCCGATCCGCGAAATCACCTTTTAGGTCGCCATAGATAGGGATCGGTATGCGAAGCTCTTGTGTTTGATTGCACTTGGGTTGACCATATTTGATCCCGTTCGCTATGCAAGATTGATGGTCCTACCCACTTGTTGTTTGATTGCGCTTGTGGGCGGCCCATCGATTTGTATAGCGGGAGCCTTTTTAGGTCCATACCCGAGCCTTTTTGATTTCTTTAGAGTTAAACCTCACCCGCCTCATGCGCATGTGAAATGGATGGTTGGTATACCTAAAACCAAAAACCAAAAAAAAGAGTAACATCGGTTGGTAAGGCTTTCTACCCTTTTTATTTTGAACTTGTAAATTTAAATTTTGCATATCATACATTTTCACGACATATCATCACAATTTGTAAGATTGTTTAAGTGATCGGGGTTGAAGGTCAAATTTTCCTTTTTAGATAGATGGCGCCCCGAGGTCGTGTTGATGTACCCGACGTATTCACATGGGAGCGGAGGACCGTCCGACGCGAGGACCGAGTACCCGCTACATTTCGGTTTTTTGGATTTGTCCATGGACGGGAGCTCAATGGACGGAACCGCATTCGTAGCGAAAGTTGCGATTATACCCGCTGTGGACGCCATTTGGAAATCAAGCGTGAAAAGGAGAGAATCTGGGAGTTGTACATGAAATTGGCGAAGAAGCCTCGTGCGACCAAGACGGCCCCAAAGCACTCCCCAATTAAGAAGGAGGAAGTCATCACCATATCCTCCGATGATGAAGAAGATGTCAAGCTTCCCGAGATAGTGGAGATTTCATCCGATGAGGATACCGTTCCGATTGCCTAGTTTAGTATGACTTTGGGGCATTTTCTAGGTTTCATTATATTTTGAGTCTATTATGTACCTTCATTGGCATTTATTGTCCGAACATCTTTAGATACTATCATGTTCTATTTCTTTCGACTTTATTGTATTAGACTTGTAAATTCCATGAGTTGTCAATTTGTGAGCGACTTTCTACCCCGATTACGTTTAAACGATCCTAATCAAATTACATGCCATCTTTGGGTGAGATTAGGTCCATAACTACCCTATTTGGTTTATTTGGGTCAAGTAGGAGTAGTTGACCCTCATGTTACCAAAAGATGACATGGAATCTAGTTAGCATATTTGCATCACATTTCATGCATATGCATATTAAACTGTGGTAATTGACTTTAGGATCATCATTTTTGCATTTTTAGATCATGGGGAATGGAGATATCAGTCATCCCAATACCGCGCAAGGAACTCGCTATATGGTGGGATCGCCTCGACATCGTCAACAAGGCCTACGTCGAAGAACGCCTGGAACGACTTGTAGATTTGATCAAAGTGGAATACCAACCGGCGCTCATTCAAGCACTAGCCAAGACGTGGGACGCGCGTACAATGACATTTAACTTCCGAGGATTAGAGTTGACCCCTACGCTTGAGGAGTATACCGCTATTATCGGGGCCAAATTTGAAGAACGTATAGCTCAACCCCCTTTTGGACATGGACTCCACTCGTTTATTATCGAGTTTCCTTCGCCTTAAAACTTCTGAGATTGAAAAAGTTTACAAGTCCAATTCTAACAAGTTCACCTTTTCATTCCTTTTCGACAATTATTCCTCTCTACCCACCGAAACCGGTCATAAATCGGGAAAGGTGTTTATCTTGGCTTTCTTTGCATTTGTCCTATTCCCAACTTCTAGAACTACCTTTGACCCTTCCATAACCCATATAGCCAGACAAGCATGTTGTCATTGGGATTATTCGTACATGATTCCTGGGCCGAGACCTTTCTTTCCCTAAATCGTTCCAAAACTTCTAGAAAGGCTGTTTTCCAAGCATCTAGTGGGCTACTCCACATGTGGTTCACCTCTCATATAAAGACTTTCCAACTCCGAGTGGGGTGTTATGAAATCAATAAGCACGTTCACCCTCTTAGATCCTTCCTTAAGTGTCAATCCCTTATACCCAAATACTCGTTTAAGAAGTGGGTTGAGCTATTGGACAATTTGAAACCCGAACATGTTAGATGGCGTCTGACTTGGCCTAAGATTGTGGAGGCTCGCATTATGGGTGTGGAAGATAGCCCTATTCCCTTATTGGGATGTACTAGCGCCGTGGCGTATTACCCCATCCGAGTGGTGAGGCAATTTGGAGTTCTACAAGAGATACCACCAGATGTTTGTCCCGGGATCTTCTCATTTGATATGACACGAGGAAAGCTCACTAAGGAAACAAAGGAGTTGTATCGGGCCCGGATCAAGCTTATTCTTCACGCTTTGAAGAACTCCCCACTACAACGAGTTGAATGGCCGGACTATTTAGACGACGAGATGAACATTCACAGAGCCTCCAAGGAGTATATCCAGAAGTTTAAGGAGTATCGCCAATCAACGTTTGAGCCATATGTACTCGAGTGCGTATCTCTTCGGATTGAAGAGGTGGAGTCATATGAGCCGGAGTACATAGTACCCTACGTACCGGGAGTAGAGCCGTACATTCCCGAGGATTCGGAGCAGTGGATGTCAGAAGAAGGAGAAGACCCATACTTGTGGGATTCCGATGGATCAGAAGAACAAGAAGAGTGGAAGCGTCCCCGACTTGGATAGATCCATTCCCCCATTTAGATTTTACATATTTGTTATCTTATAGATGCCTTTGAACAATCTGGTTTCTAATAAATATATATTATTTCTTTTATGAGCATTTCATGCATACATATAGAAAAGTCAATTACCACGGATCGATGTCTCCAATCCTTTAATATTTCCCATACTAATTTGATATTCTGAAAATAGGTGAGTGACAAATACGAGGACTCGAAGCAAAACGCGCAAATTAAGGATGGAACAAGAAGAGCTCGCACCTCGTGTGGGTAATCTGGAAAACCAAATGAATGTGATCGCCACAATGGTGGCGGAGATGAAGGCAATGATGATTGCAAGCCGGGGGAGATACCCCGTTGATCCTAATCCCCAAGCCCCCGCGGGGTCATCTGATGGAGCGAACGCTAATCCGGCGCCTGCCGCTAATCCCACTTTGAATCCGGAGAAACCGCCTAAGGATCCTCCTGTTGTGATAGATTTGGAAAAGAAGGAGAAACAGGTCCTCAAAATGGAAGAGGAGATCAAAAGGCTTGCTAAGATTGAAGAGTGTTTGGCGAGTCGGGGTTATGAACTTTCGAGGTTTGACAAGGTTGCACCGTTTGAAAAGATAGAGGTTCCCGCTTGTCGCGACCCTCTCCGTCGGTCGATAAAATCCCGGCGGTGGAGCAGGGTTAACGAGCCGATCCATTTTTATATATATTTCTTATGGGATCGCGGGTCTCTCCCAAGACCCATTATTCGAATCGCGATGTCGGGTAAAATTTATCAAATATCGAAATTGACCTTGTGTGGTCGGGTGGCATGTGCGAGGTGTACATGCAATTTGGAGTCGCCACCGATCGATTTATTGGAAGGTACGATCGGAAAACCTTACCGAGCGGTCGGGAGAAACCATTCGGTTCCGCGAAAACCAGAGATTTTTGGGTCCGGGGACTTGGTTACGCCAAGATTCGAATTGACGTCCTATCGGTTACCGATGTCGAGTGTTTTTCTAACCTAGGATTTCATGCAGATGCGATATCGGGTGAGGTAGGCCCTAACAATTCTAAGTATTCATGCAGATGGGAATTTTCTATCCTAACAATCACAATCGAAAAAAATTTAATGTGCAATCAAAACCATCACAATCAATCAAATCGATCAATCAAGGCTCGGTATGTCTAAAATGACCCTATCGGCCCACACAAAAATCAAATTCGGGTTTCGGGATGATTTTGTGAAAATTTGGGGCGTAAGGCCCGGAAGGGTAGAATGGTCATTTTTGGGAGTTCGCGACCCGAAAATCACAAAATTGGGGTCGGGCCGGTTAAATGTGGTCATTTCCCATTTTTTGTGATTTTATGGAATTTTTCTAATTTTTTCTATTTTTTTGGAATTTTTATTTATTTTCTAAAAAATGTTGGAAATTTTCCGGATCGACACGGATCGACCCTCGAAGTCTCGAAATTCTAGATCCAGACTTTATGAGTCCCGAATCGATCTACAAATTTTTAGAAATTTTTTCTGAAAATCTGGGAATTTTTATGAATTTTCCAAGTATTTTTGTGATTTTTTTGGATTTTTGGAAATTTCTTTTTTATTTTTTTATTATTTTTTTATTAATAAACCGGACCGGGTCAACCCGGTCAACGACCGATCAACCCGGTCCGACCACCTCAGACTCGCCCGCGACACTAAAACGACTCCGTATATGTACATATATCTATCTATTATTTTTTTGATTTTCTAAAATAGATTTTCTAATATCCGAATATACTAAAAGAAACGGACGGATGAGATCAATCCCGGATTTGATCTCAGCCGTCGACTCGCACTTACTCAAAACGACGCCGCTTCGGGCTATTGAACGGACAGCCACGATTAGATCTCCGGACTTCATCGCGCCCGTCGACTCTCACTAATCTAAACGACGACGTATCCGACTTTGAGAATAAAACGACGCCGTGTAACTAAACAAACGAACGGCCACGATCTACCTCAAATCTAATCTGCACCGTTCATTCTACTTAGACCAAAACGACGCCGCACGCCTTAATACCCCGAACGGCCACGATTGACTCTGAAACTAATCTGGACCGTTCGTTCTTTCTCTAGTTAAAACGACACCGTACACCCTAGACTAAACGGCACCGTTTTGATTTTTTTCTTATTTTCTAATCTAATAAACGAATTATCTAAAATCTAATCGGATGGTCGAGAATTGAACTAACTAATTATCTCGACCGTCGATCTAATCCTAGTCGCCCGGCTCGCTCAACGGACGAGCCGACTCTGCACTGAGCTGGACCAACCACAGCTCACCAACTCAACACGCCGACTCGCCGACCCGACACGTCGCCTTTATCTTCTTCGTTGCGACGACGTGAAATGGACGGCCGAGAGCTCTCCGGCGAGATCCAACGGTGAGATCTCGCCGGAATAGCCTCAAACCAACGCCGATCGACTCGATCTAATCTCCACAACATCATATCCAAATATTGCACGATTTCGGTGGCTAGATTGCTAGATATACACTACGCACGTAATCAAAATCACGTAACTCAATCGCAGGATATAAAGCACAATAGCTCGATTCAATCACGGGATCCACTCAAATGAAGTATAGAAACCTTACCCGCAGGTCCGATTGACCTGGTTTGGTCTAGATTTGTCTAGACCGGCTTCGACAGGAAACGGTGATGGAGGTTGGATTTCGCGGACTCAATTGGAAGTGTTTATGCAAAATCGAGGCAAAAAAGACATACAGAGGCGATCAGCAATGCTTAAAGGCAAAAACGCACACATCAATTGCGAGAATCATACGCGAATCGGTGTGATGCCATGATTGAACCGAGGCGAGGTCGAGAGATCGACTTACCGATTTAGAAGTTCTTCGGTTGATTAAGCTGGTGCGATCAACTCCCCGAGTCACTACGAAGCTCCCGGACTAGTTTTCGGACTTCGATTCCCTCCGGATCGACCGCACGAAGATCTCACGAGTCCGCCGCCGAAAATCGGGCAATGGCCGCTTCCGAGAGCTTCTCTCTCTCTCCTTTTCTCTCTCTCTCTAGTCTGTTGTATCTTGGCGAGCACGAATGAGCCCCCCTCCCTTGTTCTAGAATCATCCCAGCCTTTTATACTCGGGTTTCAAAAATGCGCGCACACGGGTGAGCCGGCCGAGCTTCCTCATGTGCCAACCACATGCCAATAGGCTGCTGGACGGCGACGCAATCCGTTAGGATTCCGTCTGCGTCCGTCAGGCCTCCGTTGATCACCAAATGCGCGCTAATTTGACACGGGATTGAAAATATTGACTTTTTGCCTCGCCGGAGCTTTGACCGGCGATTCCGCCATGCTCCGGTGGCCACCGGCCGTGCCACCGGTTCCGATCGACGGGCTATAACCCGAGGATCAAAAGCCCCATATCAATTGAATCGATTATAGTCTAATTGGTCTCCAATTTGATCATTGAAATTCGTCGTTCAATTCTGCAAATGGCTCGTGCAAGTTGGGGAAGACGGGCATCTTGTCTTGGACCGGTTCGACCGGTCCGACCTGGTCTCGAACCAGGTTCGCATGCTGAATTTTGCACAATTTTCAAAATTAATCAAAATTTACTAGGAATTTTTGCAATTAAACCTCAAAATTGGATTTAGGGCCCTTAATATTATCTAAAAATGTGTTTTTGCCCAAAATTTCCCATCAATTTATATGAAATCCCCAAATTTTTCAATTTGCCCAAATTGGGGAAATGTTCAATTGACTGTCAATTTGATAAAATTGGACTACGAGACCTATGCCAATCGATTCAGAATGTGTCAAAACCTTAGGGGTAGCCTAATTGTGTATAAAAAGTTCCTCAATTGAAAGTAATTTCAAAAATTGCAAAGTTGAGGGACTTAATTGCAAAATTTTTAAGAATCTCTGTGCAATCCGTGCAATTCGCGCGATTTAGGGTGCAATTGATCAAATTGAAGCTCAAAGGGATTGCAATTGAATGTTTAGACCTAAAATGTGCAAAAATTGCAAATAAAAAGACTCAATTGGTATTTTTTGTGTAAATTCAACTTTAGGCATTGTGAAGAAACACCTAAAATTGAACTTAATTTTCAATTTTTCTTGTGGTCAATATGAAAATGGAATTAAAAGAAAAATATTGAACATTTTTGTGTATTTTTGTGACCTCGAAAAGTATTTTTTATGAATTTTGAAGTATTTTCCTATTTTCTGAAAATATTAAAAAATATGAAAAATACGAAAAATTATTTTTTGTTCCAAATTGGTTCCTTATGCTTGGCCAAGGCTTCCAATGTTGACTTTTTAATTTTTTTATTTTTTGTGAATTTTTGGTAAATTTTGGAAAGTAAAACTAAAGGAAAACTAACTAAAAATTCGGGTGTCAACAATTGCCCCTCTTTGAGAGTAATCTCGGTTAGAGGTTGCTTTCAAAGACAAGGTGACACCTGGATCCTTAATCGACTCTCTTTGGGAAAAAAAATCTAAAGAAAATAAGTCTTGACATTCAATTGCCTTACCTCTGCCATTAAAGTTCTAACTCCGTGGGGAATTGTCTCGGTTCATGCTCATTTATATGTGAAAGAGAGATAAGAAGAGAGAGAGAGACACTTACCTATAGCTCACCTATCTGTAGTCCGAGATTTGTTGATCTGAGGTTGAAAGATTCAATGTATGGAATTACCTGTGGACGATTTGACGCGATTTTGCAATGGTCAGCGTCCGTCCGGTGTCGAGCAGTGGTTTGATGATTTAGAAGGAAGGTTCACCCTTGTAACAAAGGGGTTTTACCTATTCAAAATGGTTTGACTATCCACTAGGGATTCATCATTTAAAAAGGGGCAGATCGGCTTTCATCTAGGAAGCTACTCACCGTCCGAAAGGGAGGTTCACCCTTGTAACAAAGGGGTTTCACTTATTTAAAAGAGATTGGCTATCCTCCATGCGGGGACTCACCATCTAAAACGCAGATCGGCTTTCGTCTAAGCAGCTACTCACCGTCTGGAAGGAGAGGTTCACCCTTGTAACAAAGGGGTTTCACCTATTTAAAAGAGATTGGCTATCCTCCATGCGAAGACTCACCATCTAAAACGCAGATCGGCTTTCGTCTACGCAGCTACTCACCGTCCGAGAGGGTGCCATCTGAGGACCTAGGTTGACTAGTGTACCTACAGAGCTCAAACTCTATTTCAAATTTTCTAAAAAGCGGATCGGCTTTCGCCTATGCAGATACTCACCGTCCGAGAGGGTGCCATCTGAGGACCTAGATTGACTAGTGTACCTGCAGAGCTCAAACCCTATTTCAAATTTTCTAAAAAGCGGATCGACTTTCGTCTATGCAGCTACTCACCGTCCGAGAGGGTGCCATTTGAGGACCTAGGTTGACTAGTGTACCTACAGAGCTCAAACCCTATTTCAAATTTTCTAAAAAGCAGATCGGCTTTCGTCTACGCAGCTACTCACCGTCCGAGAGGGTGCCATTTGAGGACCTAGATTGACTAGTGTACTCGCAGAGCTCAAACCCTATTTCAAATTTTCTAAAAAGCAGATCGGCTTTCGTCTATGCAGCTACTCACCGTCCGAGATGGTGCCATCTGAGGACCTAGGTTGACTAGTGTACCTACGCAGCTCAAACCCTATTTCAAATTTTCTAAAAAGTAGATCGGCTTTCGTCTATGCAGCTACTCACCGTCCGAGAGGGTGCCATCTGAGTACCTAGGTTGACTAGTGTACCTACGGAGCTCAAACCCTATTTCAAATTTTCTAAAAAGCAGATCGGCTTTCGTCTATGCAGCTACTCACCGTCCGAGAGGGTGCCATCTGAGGACCTAGGTTGACTAGTGTACCTACGTAGCTCAAACCCTATTTCAAATTTTCTAAAAAGCGAGATCGGCTTTCGTCTATGCAGCTACTCACTGTCCGAGAGGGTGCCATCTCGAGGACCTAGGTTGACTAGTGTACCTACGTAGCTCAAACCCTATTTCAAATTTTCTAAAAAGCAGATCGGCTTTCGTCTATACGGCTACTCACTCACCGTCCGAGAGGGTGCCATCTCGAGGACCTAGATTGACTAGTGTACCTACGGAGCTCAAACCCTATTTCAAATTTTCTAAAAAAGCGGATCGGCTTTCGTCTATGCAGCTAATCACCATCCGAGAGGGTGCCATCTGAGTACCTAGGTTGACTAGTGTACCTACGGAGCTCAAACCCTATTTCAAATTTTCTAAAAAGCGGATCGGCTTTCGTCTATGCAGCTACTCACCGTCTGAGAGGGTGTCATCTGAGGACCTAGGTTGACTAGTGTACCTACAGAGCTCAAACCCTATTTCAAATTTTCTAAAAAGCAGATCGGCTTTCGTCTATGCAATTACTCACCGTCCGAGAGGGTGCCATCTGAGGACCTAGATTGACTAGTGTACCCGCAGAGCTCAAACCCTATTTCAAATTTTCTAAATAGCAGATCGGCTTTCGTCTATGCAGCTACTCACCGTCCGGGAGGGTGCCATCTGAGGACCTAGGTTGACTAGTGTACCTATAGAGCTCAAACGCTATTTGAAATTTTCTAAAAAGCGGATGGGCTTTCGTCTACGCAGCTACTCACCGTCCGAGAGGGTGCTATCTGAGGACTTAGGTTGACTAGTGTACCTACGGAGCTCAAACCCTATTTCAAATTTTCTAAAAAGCAGATCGGCTTTCGTCTATACAGCTACTCACCGTCTAAGAGGGTGCCATCTGAGGACCTAGATTGACTAGTGTACGTACAGAGCTCAAACCCTATTTCAAATTTTCTAAAAAGCAGATCGGCTTTCGTCTATGCAGCTACTCACCGTCCGAGAGGGTGCCATCTGAATACCTAGGTTGACTAGTGTACCTACGGAGCTCAAACCCTATTTCAAATTTTCTAAAAAGCAGATCGGCTTTCGTCTATGCAGCTACTCACCGTCCGAGAGGGTGCCATCTGAGGACCTAGGTTGACTAGTGTAGCTACAGAGCTCAAACCCTATTTCAAATTTTCTAAAAGAGGATCTAAGGACCCGGGGATGCCGGAAGACCTGCAGAAAATCCAAGTTAGTCAAATCTTTAAAATGTAACTTTTCCGAGGATTTGGGATCACCGGGGAACCCGCGGAAAGTTCAATCAAATATCGTTAGAATGATAATTTCAAGTTTTGGAGAGAAACTCAAGAATTCCAAACAAATTTTCAAAGAATAAATGCGAGGGAAATGTATCCAATCACAAGTTCACATTTTCACTGGGGATGGATTTTGAATGACACATCCCGAGTGTTTTATAAAAAGGGGTGTTTTAAAAGTTTTTCAAAAGGGGTTTTCCTTCATCCAAGAGGGCTTCTCACCATTTGGGAAGGCTTTTCTTAAAATTCAAATCTGCTCACAGAAAACCTAACCTTGAGGTTTCGGGATCGTTCGAGATGCATACAATCCGACTAATCAGAGAAGGCATTTTAAAAGGGACCGTAATTCGGGCCAGGTCAAAGGCTTATCAAAGGATATTCAATTTAAGGTTTAGAAATGAATTTTGATCAACAATAGCTTCTTCGGGTCTACAAGTCAAGAACCCCGAAGTCATGATAAGACAGGATTGTACTTACCTCTTTAAGCGGTAGCTTCCTGTATGATTTCTTGTATCGACCTGAAACACCTCTTAGATCAGAAAAGTTTTGGTGACAGGTTGTATTTTGGCTTAAGGTGGGCTCTTTAAGAATGGCCATATTTTCAAAAGAGGGGTGAACTTTTGGTGATCACCTTGACATTTTTCCAGCATTCATTTGCCTTTTGCGGAAGATTCACGATCGTTATTTTTCCAATTGATTTTGAGGATTTCCCTCTTTTCATCTTGATGATTTTTCTTCAGGATTTGCCCCTTTTCGGGGTGCTCTTTTCATGGGCTTCGGCCTTGCTGATTGGCTCTTCCGGAGACCGGTATCAAAATTCTTCCGATCATGCTTTTTGACTCATCGCTGGTTATTCCTTTATTTGCCCCGGTGTGGGGAGGTGATCACCAGCAAGGGTTTAGAAATGAATATTCAATGGCTCAAATTGGCTCTTCAAAGGATAAGTGTTTAGGGATATAGAAATGAAATGCTTTTCTTCACTTTGAGGTGTTCCAAGTCTCTGCCGTAAATCACCCGAAGCTATCACAAAAAGATTGATGCAGGTTAGCACAATAAAGTCTTACCCGATCTTTTCTCCAAGGAATCATCTAATGAACCTCCAAATATGCCCCAATGTGGGGTGGTTCTTGACAGGGTTATATTCAGAAAATTCTCCCTTTTGGCTCAAATTGGTTGTCAAAGGGATATAAATGTGTATGGATAATTTTGAAATGGAAATGCCTTTCATCATTTCAATCAATGTAATCATCACGAATGATCCCTACGTCCCGAGATTAAGCTCTTCCGCTCTATCACTCTCACTCATCACTCAAGTATATCGGGGACGTGTTTGAGGATAATGTTTGCCTCTTTTCATCTGAAGGGTCATTCTCTTGAAAAGCTTTCAAAACATGCCCTTTTTATAGAAACTCAGGGCGTTTTCATCAAAATTCATCATTTGCAAAATGTTCTCATCAAAAGATATATTCAAAAGATGTTTCTGAAACTTGTAATGAATGTCTCTTTGAAAGGGCCTTGTGGCTCTATGAATCCAAGTTTTTCAATTTCAAGCACGACGGTGTATGAAAATTCTTTGTAAAGGAAGAGAACCTCAAACCTGTCTTCTTCAAATATTGGCTTTCGTCCTCCGTAAAAAACAAAATGAAACAATCAGTTCAAAATATTCAAAATTTTAAATCCCGAAGTGATTTCTTCTTGTCTCCTTCGGATGTCGATTCCCGTCTCCCGTAAAAAACAAAAAGGAAACAATCGGTTCAAAGATATTCAAATTTTCAAATTCCGAAGTGATTTCTTCTTGTCTCCTTCGGATGTCGATTCCCGTCTCCCGTAAAAATAAAAGGAATCAATTAAAAGATATTCAGAATTTTTAAGTTCCGAAGTGATTTCTTCTCATCTCCTTCGGACGCCGACTCCCGTTTCCTGTAAAAACAAAAGGGAAACAATCAGTTAAAGATATTCCAAAATTTGTAATCCAAAGTACCGGATAACTTCCCTGTTTTGATCCGTTGCTCTGCAAAGTTCTTCATGATTCCCAGTCCACCTACAAAATACGGACATATGCAAATGCATGTATGCAAATGTCATGCGAATGCAAAATCTTATGTGACTCGGGATCCGCTCATCAATTGCTCTGAAGCTCAATTTTATTTCAAGGATAATATCTCTTCACGGCGTCTGCATTTACCGGACTTGCCAATTCTTCTCCATCCATGTTTACAAGTATAAGAGCTCCCCCGGATAAGACCTTCTGAATCACGTAGGGGCCTTCATAATTTGGCGTAAACTTGCCTCCCGGGTGTTGGGCATTTGGGAGCATCTTCTTCACAATTAGCATCCCCGCTTCAAAATTTCTAGGCCTGACCTTCTTGTTAAAAGCTCTGGCCACTTTCTTCTGGTAGCTTTGACCATGACAGATAGCCTTCAATCGTTTTTCATCAATCAAATTTAATTGTTCATGTCTCTGCCGGTTCCACTCATCTTCCGCGAGCTCAACTTGAGACAGAATCCTTAAAGAGGGGATTTCCACCTCTATCGGTAGGACCGCCCTTATACCAAAGAGTAGGGAGTTGCTCCGGTTGAAGTACGTATTGAAGTTCGGTAGGCCATGAGAGCATATGGCAATCTTTCGTGCCGGTCTCGATATTTCTCAGCGGTTTTGGCCAATATCTTCTTGATGTTCTTGTTTGCCGTTTCCACAGCTCCATTCATTTGTGGGCGGTAAGGTGAAGAATTAAGGTGTCGTACCTTAAATTGTTCCAATAGGTGATCGACCACCTTGTTGTTCAAATTTGAGCCATTGTCTGTAATAATGGCTCTTGACACTCCATATCTTGAGATGATATCTCGCTTGATGAACTTAGCCACACTATTCGCAGTGACATTGGCATATGAGCTAGCTTCAATCCATTTGGTGAAATAATCAATAGCCACCAGAATAAAGCGATGTCCGTTGGAGGCCTTCGGGTTGATAGGGCCGATCATATCGATTCCCCACATACGTAATGGCCATGGTTCTGACATTTGATGTAGCTCGGTTGGCGGCGCATTTATCCTGTCGCCGTATACCCGGCATTGATGACAGGATCTAACATGCTGGTTGCAATCCGACTCGATAGTCATCCAAGAATATCCGAGCCTCATGATCTTCTTAGCGAGGAGGTGGCCATTCATATGCGGTCCGCATTCTCCTTCATGAATTTCTTTCATAATGAGATTTGCTTCTTTCGAATTCACGCACCTCAATAGGATTGAATCGAAAGACCTCTTGTATAAAATCTGTCCGCTGAGAAAGAATTTAGATGCCATCTTGCTTATGTATTTCTTATCTTCTCGTTGGATCGCCTTGTGGGAACTCGCCCTTCAGCAGATAATTCTTGATGTCATGATACCACGGTTCTTCATCGGGTTCTTCTTCAATGACCATGCAATACGCCGGTTGCTCAAGGATGTCAATCCTTAACGGCTCTATCTCAAGGCCATCTTGCACTTGTAACATGGCTGATAGTGTGGCCAGAGCATCGGCAAAATGATTCTGGGTTCTTGGAAGATACTCAAAAGTGATCTCCTCAAAATGTTGGATCAGCTCCTCAAGGTACTTATGATAGGGAATAAGCTTGGGATCCTTTGTCTTCCACTCCCCTTGGGTTTGTAAGATAATCAGCATAGAATCTCCATATACCAAGAACTTTTTCACTTTTAATGATATGGCCAATTGTAATCCCAAGATGCGGGCTTCATATTCAGAAATGTTGTTGGTGCATGGAAATATCAACTTGGCCGAAACTGGATAATGTTGATCTTCGTGGGAAATCAGAATCGCTCCGGTACACGATCCAGTGAGGTTCACTGCGTCGTCAAAGTACATTGTCCATTTGTCTTCGGATATATTCAGGATTTGACCTCCATTGTTTTGCTCTGAAACATCCTTAGGAGGATTCTCGGCTAGCATATCGGCAATTGCTCTTCCCTTGACAGACTTTTGGGAAGAGGTTTTGATATCGAACTCTGAAAGCAGTATTTTCCATTTAGCCATCTTTCCTAGCAATGTTGGTTTCTCCAAAAGGTATTTGATGGAGTCATTTTCAGTGACCAGCTCTATATGATAATGCAGCGTATACTGCCTTAATCTGTGGAGGAGCCGGACCAATGCTACGCAAGTCCTTTCCACCGCTGGGTACTTGGCTTCAGACGTTGTGAACTTTTTGCTCAAATAATATATGGCCCGCTCTTTACGATCCTTGGGGCTAGTTTGGGCAAGTAAAGCTCCCAAGGATTCATCATTAACTGTCAGATATAGAGTTAAGGGAATGTTAGGGATAGGAGGTACCAACACTGGAGGTTGTACTAAATATTCCTTGATCTTCTCAAACGCTTCTTGACATTCTGAATCCCATTTGACCTTCGCACCTTTCTTTAACGGCTTGAAGAAGGGTGTCGCGACCCTCCCGGAAATTTCCTTCCCGGGGGTGGAATAGGGCTAACGAGCCGATCCCCTCCTTTTTATAGACATATATATAGGGGATCGCGAGTCTCTCCCAAGACCCATTATTCGAATCGCGATGTCGGGTAAAATTTTTCAAATATCGAAATTGACCTTGTGTGGTCGGGTGGCATGTGCGAGATGTACATGCAATTTGGAGTCGCCACCGATCGATTTATTGGAAGGTACGATCGGAAAACCTTACCGAGCGGTCGGGAGAAACCGTTCGGTTCCGCGAAAACCGGAGATTTTGGGTCCGGGGATTTGATTACGCCAAGTTTCATATTTGACGCCCTTTCGGTTACCGATGTTGATTGTTTTTCTAACCTAAGATTTCATGCGGATGCGACATCGGATGAGGTAGGTCCTAAAAAATCTAAGTATTCATACGGATGGGATTTTTCTATCCTAATCAATCACAATCAGAGGAATTAATGCGCAATCAAAATCATTACAAGCAATCAAATCAATCAATCAAGGTTCAATATGTCTAAAATGGCCCTATCGGCCCACACAAAAATCAATTTTGGGTATCGGGGTGATTTGGTAAAAATTTGGGGCGGATGGCCCGGAAGGGTATAATGGTCATTCTTGGGGTTTGGGACGAAAATCACAAAATTTCGATTTGGCCAGTTGAATGTGGCCATTTCTCATTTTTTGTGATTTTCTTGAATTTTTCTAATTTTTTCTATATTTTTTTTTTGAATTTTTATTTATTTTTCAAAAATATTGGAAATTTTCTGGATCGAAATTAATCGACCCTCGAAGTCTCAAAAATTTTCGATCCAGACTTTATGAGTCCCGAATCGATCTAGAAATTTTTAGAAATTTTTTATGAAAATAGGGGAATTTTTATGAATTTTCTAAGTATTTTTACAATTTTTTTTGGATTTTTGGAAATTTCTTTTTATTTTTTATTATTTTTTTATTAATAAACCGGACCGGGTCAAACCGGTCAACGACCGGTCAACCCGGTCGGACCCGACTCGCAGACCCATCGGACTCAAAAACGGCACCGTATATGCATTTCTAAAATATATTTTTTTTGATTTTCTAAGCAAAATTCCCAATATTCGAAAATATAAAGAAAATAATGGACGGCCGAGATCAATCCCCGGAATCGATCTCGGCCAGTCGACTCTCACCCTAGCAAGAACGACAACGTATCGGCCCGTCCTCATAAAACGACGCCACATTTACTAATGAAACGGACGGTCACGATCCGCTTTACATTTAATCTCAACCGTTGGTCGCCCTATGATCAAAACGACGCCGCATTATCTAACAAATAAACGGCCACGATCCACTCTCAAATCTAATCTTGACCGTTCATTCTACCTAAACTAAAACGACGTAGTTTTAATTAATAGCACGGACGGTCACGATCTACGCTAGGTCGAATCCGAGCCGTTCAACCTCTATACGCCCTGAACGACGTCGCCTAACACTCACTAATACGGCGCCGTTTCACCATTTTTATTTTCTATCTAATATATCAATAACTAAAAAATGCAAAATCAGATCCGACGGCCACGGATCAAACTCATCTAATTACCTAGGCCGTCGGATCAAGGCCGACTCGGCTCGTCCGCGCCAACGGCCGAGCCGAGTCGCCGACACCGTGAACCAATCCGGACTCGACACGTCGGCTAGTTGACTAATTGACCACGCCACGTCATCGTCTTCAACCTCGCGTCCGACGATGCAATGAACGGCCAGAATGATTCCGGCGAGATCTAACGGCGAGATCTCGCCGGAATGACACGAGACCACCACCGGACGACTCGACTCGACTTCCACTACAACATATCCAATAATCAAACAATTTTATCGAGCAGATCAAGAGCTACGAACTAAACGCAGAGCTTCAACTCGCAGTTCATACATGCGGATTCAAAACAAATCAAGGCAATTAACTCATACACGAGCATAATAGGAGAGTTAGAGAGCTTACCTCGAGCTCTGATTGAGCTCGCTAGGGCTAGAATAGCCTGGCCGGTGCTCGGCCGCACCGAGATGCAATGAAGGTTCGACTCATGGAGTTTGGGCAAAATCAAAGCGAGAAAACCATGCGATCGTGGTCAGAGGTGTATGAGGATCAAAAGGCACAAAACAATTTCAAGAATCGAACGCAAGAACACGAGATGCCATAGTAGCTCAAGAGAGAAGATAGAAGTTCGACTCACCTGGTTTGGAGATCGCAGGCTAATCCAAGTGACTCGGTCGCTTTCTGGAGCTGCTTTGAAGCTTCTGAAGTGGATCGCGAAGCTCGATTAGCTCTGGATTGGCTTGATGAGCAATCCACGGTCGCCGCTCGAGATTTCTTCAATGTCGAAGACCGAGAGCTTTCTCTCTCTCTCTAGCTCTCTCTCTCTATTCTCGTTTGGTCCGGTGAGCATGAATGAACCTCCTCCATCCGGAATCTTCCTCGGGCCTTTTATACTTGCTTTTGAATTTGCGCGCGTCGGGTGTGAGCTGGTCGAGGGGTTCTCACGTGCGCCATCACGTGATTTTTGGTCACCGGAGGTCGAACGGCGACGGGCATGAAGACACACTCCGTTTGGTCCTCCGTTAGTCACGAATTATGCTTGAATTTGTGCATTTTTGGGGAAATGTTGACTTTGTGTGCGCTGAACCTTTGACTCGATCGCCGGCGCATCTCCGGTGACGATTGGTCCCGGCGTTGGTGGCAATCGATTCCTCTTGAGTTGAGCCACAAAAGCCCTAATGTGATTAGTCGGATTAGGTTCGAATCGAGCTTCAATTTGACTGTTGAATGTCAGCCCTGGAACCTGCAAAATGCACGCATGAATTGGGGAAGACGACACTGTTTGGACCGGTTCGACCGGTCCGACCGGCGGTCAGACCGGTTCGAACCGGTTCGGACGTGAATTTCATGCAATTTTCAAAATTAAACAAAATTGGCTGGGAATTTTTGCAATTAAACTTCAAAATTGAATTTAGGGCCCTGGATATTATCTAAAAAAGTATTTTTGCCCAAAAGTTCCCATCAATTTACATGAAAACCCCAAATTTTTCAACTTGCCCAAATTAGGGAAATGTTCAATTGAGTGTCAATTTGATTAAATTGGATCATGAAACCTATGCCAATCAATTCTAAATGTATGAAAACATAGGGTGACAGTCCAATTTTACCATGAGAGTCCCTCAATAAAAAGTAATTTCAAAAATTGGCCAATTGAGGGACTAAATTGCAAAAAATTTGGGGATTCTTGTCTAATTCGTGCAATTCGTGCAATTGAGGGTGCAATTGATCAAATTTAAATTCAAAGGGACCACAATTGAATGTCTAGACTCCAAATGTGCAAAAATTTGCAAATAAAAAGACTCAATTGGTATTTTTTGTGTAAATTCAACCTTAGGCATTGTGAAGAAACACCTAAAATTGAACTCAATTTTTGATTTTTCTTGAGGTCAATATGAAAAAGGAATTAAAAGAAAAATATTGAACATTTTTCTGTATTTTTGCGATCTCGAAAAGTATTTTTTATGAATTTTTCAAGTATTTTCCTATTTTCGAAAATATTAAAAAAAATGCGAAAAACATGAAAAATTATTTTTTGTTCCAAATTGGTTCCTTATGCTTGGCCAAGGCTTCCAATGTTGATTTTATAATTTTTTAATTTTTTGTGAATTTTTAATGAATTTTGGAAAATAAAACTAAAGAAAACCGATTAAAAATTCAGGTGTCAACAAAGGGTTTCGCCGTTTCTGATAGTTGAGATATAAATCTGGATATATAATTCAATCTTCCAAGTATGCCCCTTACTTCCTTGACAGTGGCAGGAGTTCCTATTTCCCATATGGCTTTGATCTTGGAGGGGTCGATCTCAATACCACGGCTGCTCACCACAAATCCTAGCAGCTTTCCGGATCTTGCGCCAAATACGCATTTTGCGGGATTCAGCTTGAGCTTGTATTTTCTCAATCGATCAAATAACTTCTTCAGCACTTTAACATGGTCTTCTCTAGGCTTGGACTTGGCAATCATATCATCCACATAGACCTCAATCTCCTTATGTATCATGTCATGAAAAAGGGTGACCATAGCCCTTCGATATGTTGCCCCCGCATTTTTCAATCCAAAGGGCATTACCTTGTAGCAGAAAGTTCCCCATTGTGTAGTGAATGAGGTCTTGATCTTATCTTCTTCCTTCAACATGATCTGATTATATCCCGAGAATCCATCCATAAAGGAGAATAATTCAAAGCCCACAATGCTGTCGACGAGCACATCAATGTGCGGTAGAGGAAAATCATCCTTGGGACTAGCTTTGTTCAAGTCCCGATAATCCACGCATATTCTAATTCTCCCATCCTTTTTCTTAATCGGTACGATGTTGGCGACCCGGTCCAAGATATGGGACACCTCGATAAATCCAACTTTAAAGAGCTTCATCACCTCTTCCTTGATCTTATCTCGCAGTTCATGATTCATTCTTCCGGGTGATTGATTTTCGGGTGTGCAAGAAGGATTTGTGGGCAGAGCATGCTCCACAATTTCACGATCTAAACCCGGCATGTCAAGATATGACCGGGCGAAAATATCTTGATATTCTTTGAGCAATACCGTCATTCTTAAAACATCATTTGCGGACAAGTGCTCTCCTATTTTCACTTCCTTAACGCAATCGGAATCCCCCAAATTAATAGTGATAGGTTCTTCGGAAATAGGAGGCTTAGATTCTTCAAAACAATCCCATTCTTTCTTGATATCGTTGTCGCGACCCTCCTCCGTCGATTCGTTCGATAAAAAGATATCCCGGCAGGCCGAGCAGGGTTAACGAGCCGATCCCCTTTTTATACATATTTATGTGGGATCGTGGGTCTCTCCCAAGACCCATTACTCGAATCGCGATGTCGGGTAAAATTTATAAAATATCGAAATTGACCTTGTGTGGTCAAGTGGCATGTGCGATGTGTACATGCAATTTGGAGTCGCCACCGATCGATTTATTGGAAGGTACGATCGGAAAACCTTATCGAACGGTCGGGAGAAACCGTTCGGTTCCGCGAAAACCGGAGATTTTTGGGTCCGGGGACTTGGTTACGCCAAATTTCAGATTGACGCCCTTTCGGTTACCGATGTCGAGTGTTTTTCTAACCTAAGAATTCATGCAGATGCAATATCGGGTGAGGTAGGTCCTAACAATTCTAAGTATTCATGCGGATGGGAATTTTCTATCCTAATCAATCACAATCAAAAAAATTTAATGCGCAATCAAAATCATTACAAGCAATCAAATCAATCAACCAAGGTTTGATATGTCTAAAAATGGCCCTATCGGCCCACACAAAAATCAAATTTGGGTGTCGGGGTAATTTGGTAAAAATTTGGGGCGGAAGGCCCGGAAGGGTAGAATGGTCATTTTTGGGAGTTCGGGACCCGAAAATCACAAAATTTTTTTTTGGCCAGTTGAATGTGGCCATTTCCCATTTTTTGTGATTTTATGGAATTTTTCTAATTTTTTCTATTTTTTTGGAATTTTTACTTATTTTTCAAAAATATTGGAAATTTTTCGGATCGAAATTAATCGACCCTCGAAGTCTCAAAATTTTCGATCCAGACTTTATGAGTCCCGAATCGATCTACAAATTTTTAGAAATTTTTTTGTGAAAATCTGGGAATTTTTATGAATTTTCTAAGTATTTTTTACAATTTTTTGGATTTTTGGAAATTTCTTTTTTATTTTTATTATTTTTTATTAATAGACCGGACTGGGTCAACCCGGTCAACGGCCGGTCAACCCGGTCCGACCGCTCGCAGACTCACTCTAGGCCTATACGACGCCGTATACGTATTTATCTATTTATTTTTTTGAATTTCTAATATTAATTCCTAATATCCTAATATAAAAGAAAATGATGGACGGCCGAGATCAATCCCGCATTTGATCTCGCCCGTCGACTATCCCTTAAGCGAAACGACGCCGTGCCGGACTCCCTTCACGAAACGACGCCGCATCCGGTTATCAAACGAACGGCCAAGATTAAAAGCCGAGGCTCAATCTGAACCGTTCACTCACGCATTAACAAAACGACGTCGCATCATCAAACTAAACGGACGGTCAAGATCTAACCTAGATCTAATCTAAGCCGTTCGTCTCATCTATGCCAAAACGACACCGTATACCTTAGTACCCCGGACGGCCGCGATTGACTCTGAACTTGATCCGGACCGTTCAATCTTCCTAAAGCCAAAACGGCGTCGCATGTACAAACTAAAACGGTGCCGTTTCACCAATTTTCTAATTTCTATCTAATAAACGAATATTCTAAAATTACAAAATAAAGATCCGACGGTCCGTAATCAAACCTACCTATTAATCTGGACCGTTGGATCGAGGCCGACTCCGGCTTCGCGCCAACGGCCAGCCGATTCGCCGACACCTTGGACCAACCAGAACTCGCCACCTCATCCTTTGACCCGTTGACCGCCATGTCACCTTCATCCCCTACCTCGCGACGACGCCCGAACGGACGGCCAGAAACGTTCCGGCGAGATCCAACGGCGAGATCTCGCCGGAATAACGCCAAACCAAATCTAACCTACTCGTCTCTCTTCACGGATCAACATATCCTAAAATCACAGCATTTCATCCACGGAATCGCAAATATCGACTGAAATACAGTCGCGACATTGCAGAACTCAATCATACGATTTACAGCATAACTATTAAATTCATTCACGGGATCGGCTCGAATGAGGTCTAGAAACCTTACCCGCAGGTCCGATTGACCTGGTTTGGTCTAGGATCTCCTAGACAGGCTTCGTCGTTGATCGGCCGTGGAGGTTGGATTTCGATGACTCGATTGGTAGGTTTTATGCGGAATCGAAGCGTAACGAGTATGCAGAGATGATCAGCAATGCTCGAGGACAAAAAGGCACATGGTAATTTCAAGGATTGTGCTCGTGAAGTTGATGTACCATGATCGTGCGGGAGCAAAGTTTGAAGTTCAACTTACCAGTTCTTGATGTTGCGGGTTGATCTGGACGGTGCGATCGCTTCCTTAGAGTGAATGCGAGCTTCTGAACTTGATTTCGAAGCTCGAGATCGCTCGAGATGGTCGGACGGGCGACTCACAGTCCGAGCTCCGGCGAAGTGACCGCGACGCTCACGAGAGACTCTCTCTCTTAATCTCTCTCTTTCTCTCTCTATTCCGTCGCGTGAATGAACGAATGAGCCCCCCTTTGTTCTAGAATCCTCTCACCCCTTTTATACTCGATTTTCGAATTTGCGCGCGCACGGGCGTGAGCTGGCCGACGCTCTCACGTGCCAATCACACGGGTTTGGGCTCGCCGGACGGTGACGGAATCGTTGGGATTCCGTCCAACGTCCGTTAAGCCTATGGTTGAGCTCAAACGAGCACTAATTCAACCTGTTTTTTGAAAATGTTGACTTTGAGCACGCCGGGACTTTGACCATCGATGCCGGCCACCTCCGGCGGCCATTGGCCGTGCCGCCGGTGGCAATCGACGTGTGTTCTCCCGCGAAGCAAAACCCCTATGTTAATTAGATCAATTAGTATCGAATTACCCTTCAATTTGATCGTTGAAACACGATGTTCAAAGCTGCAAATCGCGCGGGTATGAGGTTGAAGACGACACTGTTTGGACCGGTTCGACCGGGCGGTCGAGCCGGTCCGAACCGGTGCAGATAGTGAATTTTGCGCAATTTTCAAAATTAATCAAAATTGAGTGGGAATTTTTGCAATTAAACCGCAAAATTGGATTCTAAGGCCTGGATATTATCTAGAAATGTAATTTCGCCCAAAAGTTCTTATCAATTTGCACAAAAAACCCAAATTTTTCAATTTGCCCAAATTGGGGAAAAGTTCAATTGAGTGTCAATTTGACCAAATTGGGCTATGAGACCTATGCCAATAGATTCAGAATGTGTTAAAACCCTAGGGGTGATCGAATTGTGTATAGAAAATTCCTCAATTGAAAGTAATTTCAAAAATTGCAAAGTTGAGGGACTTAATTGCAAATAATTTGGGGATTTGGCCTAATTCGTGCAATTGGCGCAATTGAGGGTGAAATTGATGAAATTGAAGTTCAAAGGGACCACAACTGAATGTCTAGACTCCAAATGTGCAAAAATTACAAATAAAAAGACTCAATTGGTATTTTTTGTGCAAATTCAACCTTAGGCATTGTGAAGAAACACCTAAAATTGAACTCAATTTTTGATTTTTCTTGAGGTGAATATTAAAAGGGAATTAAAATAAAAATATTGGATATTTTTGTGTATTTTTGTGACCTCGAAAAGTATTTTTTATGAATTTTCAAGTATTTTCCTATTTTCCTAAAATATTAAAAAAATGCGAAAATATGAAAAATTATTTTTTGTTCCAAATTGGTTCCTTAAGCTTGGCCAAGGCTTCCAATGTTGATTTTTTAATTTTTTTAATTTTTTGTGAATTTCTAGTGAATTTTGGAAAATAAAACTAAAGGAAAACCGATCGAAAAATTCGGGTGTCAACAGTTGCCCCTCTTTGAAAGTAATCTCGGTTAGAGGTTGCTTTCAAAGACAAGGTGACACCTGGATCCTTAATCGACTCTGCTGGGGAAAAATCTAAAGAAAATAAGTCTTGACATTCGATTGCTTTACCTTTGCTGTTAAAGCTCCGACTCCGTGGGGAATTGTTTCAGTTCATGCTCATTTATATGAAAGGGAGATGAAAAGAGAGAGAGACTTACCCGTAGCTCACCTGTCTATGGTTTGAGATTTGTTGATCTGAGGTTGAAAAATTGAATGTACGGAATTACCTGTGGACGGTTTGGCGTGATTTTGCAATGGTCGCCGTCCGTCCGGTGTCGAGTGGTAGTTTGAAGATTTGGAAGGAAGGTTTACCCTTGTAACAAAGGAGTTTCACCTATTTAAAATGAGTTTGACTATCCACTAGGGATTCATCATTTAAAAAGGGGGGCAGATCGGCTTTCGTCTCTCCAGCTACTCACCGTTTGGAAGGGGAGGTTCACCCTTGTAACAAAGGGGTTTCACCTATTTAAAAGAGATTGGCTATCCTCCATGCGGGAACTCACCATCTAAAAAGCAAATCGGCTTTCGTCTCTCCAGCTACTCACCGTCTGAGGGGGAGGTTCACCCTTGTAACAAAGGGGTTTCACCTATTTAAAAGAGATTGGCTATCCTCCATGCGGGGACTCACCATCTAAAAAGCGGATCGGCTTTCGTCTCTCCAGCTACTAACCGTCTGAGGGGGAGGTTCACCCTTGTAACAAAGGGGTTTCACCTATTTAAAAGAGATTGGCTATCCTCCATGCGATGACTCACCATCTAAAAAGCAGATCGGCTTTCATCTCTCCAGCTACTCACCGTCCGAGAGGGTGCCGTCTGAGGACCTAGGTTGACTAGTGTACCTACTGAGCTCAAACCCTATTTCAAATTTTCTAAAAAAGCAGATCGGCTTTCGTCTCTCCAGCTACTCACCGTCCGAGAGGGTGCCATCTGAGGACCTAGGTTGACTAGTGTACCTACGGAGCTCAAACCCTATTTCAAATTTTCAAATAAGCAGATTGGTTTTCGTCTCTCCAAACTACTAACCGTCCGAGAGGGTGCCATCTCGAGGACCTAGGTTGACTAGTGTACCTACTGAGCTCAAACCCTATTTCAAATTTTCAAATAAGCGAGATCGGTTTTCGTCTTCCTCCGGCTACTAACCGTCCGAGAGGGTGCCATCTCGAGGACCTAGGTTGACTAGTGTACCTACTGAGCTCAAACCCTATTTCAAAATTTCAAATAAGCGAGATCGGTTTTCGTCTCTCGGCTACTAACCGTCCGAGAGGGTGCCATCTGAGGATCTAGGTTGACTAGTGTACCTACAGAGCTCAAACCCTATTTCAAATTTTCAAATAAGCAGATCGGCTTTCGTCTCTCCAGCTACTAACCGTCCGAGAGGGTGCCATCTGAGGACCTAGATTGACTAGTGTACCTACAGAGCTCAAACCCTATTTCAAATTTTCAAATAAGCGGATCCGAGGACCCGAGGACGCCGTAAGACCTGCAGAAAATCCAAGTTAATCAAATCTTTAAAATGCAACTCTTTTGAGGATTTGGGGTCACCAGGGAACCCGCAGAAAGTTCCATCAAACATCATTAGAATGACAATTCTAAGTCCTGGGAAGAAACTTGAGAATTTTTAGACAAATTTTCAAAGTGTATTTGCGAAGGAAATGTATCCAATCATAAGCTCGAATTTCCACTAAGGATGGATTCTGAATGACACATCCCGAGTGTTCTACAAAAAGGTTGCCTTAAAAGTTTTTCAAAAGGGTTTTCCTTCATCCAAGAGGGCTTCTCACCATTTGGGAAGGCTTTTCTTGAAATTCAAATCTGCTCACGTAAAACCTAACCTTGAGGTTTCGGGATCATTCGAGATGTATACAATCCGACTAATCAGAGAAGGCATTTTAAAAGGGACCGTAATTCAGGCCAGGTCAAAGGCTTATCAAAGGATATTCAATTTAAGGTTTAGAAATGAATTTTGATCAACAATAGCTTCTTCGGGTCTACAAGTCAAGAACCCTGAAGTCATGATAAGACAGGATTGTAATTACCTCTTTAAGCGGTAGCTTCCTGTATGATTTCTTGCATCGACCTGAAACACCTCTTAGATCGAAAAGTTTTGGTGACGGGTTGTATTTTGGCTTAAGGTGGGCTCTTTAAGAATGGCCATATTTTCAAAAGAGGGGTGAACTTTGGTGATCACCTTGACATTTTTTTCAGCATTCATTTGCTTTTGCAATAGATTCATGATCATTCTTTCTTCAATGACTTTGAGGATTTTCCTCTTTTCATCTTGATGATTTTTCTTCAGGATTTATCCCTTTTCGGGGTGCTCTTTTCATGGGCTTTGGCCTTGCTTTTACCAGGCACTTTGCTTTTTCTAGCCCTTTCATTCCTCATCATTTTTTGCATTGACTGGCTCTTTTGAGACCAGTATCAAAATTCTTCCGATCATGCTTTTTGACTCATTGCTGGTAATTCCTTTGTTTGCCCCAGTGTAGGGAGGTGATCACCAACAAGGGTTTAGAAATGAATATTCAAAGGCTCAAATTGGCTTTTCAAAGGGTAAGTGTTTGGGATATAGAAATGAAGTGCTTTTCTTCACTTTGAGGTGTTCCAAGTCTCCGCTAGAAATCACCCGAAGCTATCACAAAAAGATTGATGCGAGTCAAGTACAATAAAGTCTTACCCGACCTTTTCTCCAAGGAATCATCCAATGAACCTCCAAATATGCCCCAGTGTGGGGGTGGTTCTTGACAGGGTTATATTCATAAAATTCTCCATTTTGGCTCGGATTGGTTGTCAAGGGACATAAATGTGTGTGGATAATTTTGAAATGGAAATGCCTTTCATCATTTCAATCCATGTAATCACCACGAATGACCCCTACGTCCCGAGGTTAAGTTCTTTCGCTCTGTCACTCTCACTCATCACTCAAGTGTATCAAGGACGTGTTTGAGGATAATATTTGCCTCTTTTCATCCGAAGGATCATTCTTTTGAAAAACCTTCAAAACATGCCCTTTTATAGAAACTCAGGGGGTTTTCCTCAAAATTCATCGTTTGCAAAATGTTCTCATCAAAAGATATATTCAAAAGATGTTTTTGTAATTTGTAAAGAATATTTCTTTGAAAGGGCTTTGTAGCTTCACGAATCCAAAAAATTTTTAAATTTTTAAGAATGACAATATAATGAAAATACTTTGTAAAGAAGAGAACCTCAAACCTGTCTTCTTCAAATATTGACTTCTGTCCCCTGTAAAAAACAAAAGGAAACAATCGATTCGGGACATTTAAAATTTTAAGTTCCGAAGCGATTTCTTCTTGTCTCCTTCGGACGTTGACTCTCGTTTCCTGTAAAAACAAAAGGAATCGATCAGTCAAAGATATTCAAAATTTCAAATCCCGAAGCGACTTCTTTCTACCTCCTTCGGATGTTAACTCCCGTTTCTCGTAAAAACAAAAGGAAACCATCAGTTCTAGATGTTCAAAATTTGTAATCCAAAATAAAAGATAACCTCCATGTTTTGATCAATTGCTCTGCAAAGCTCTTCATGATTCCCAATTCACCTGCAAAAAATACAAACATATGCAAATGCATGTATGCAAATGTCATGCGAATGCAAAATTCTATGTGACTCAAATCTGCTCATCAATCGCTCCGAAGCTCAATTTATTTCAAGGATAATATCTCTTCACGGCGTCTGCATTTCTTGGACTTGCTAACTCTTCTCCATCCATGTTTACAAGTATAAGAGCTCCCCCGGATAAGACCTTCCGAATCACGTAGGGGCCTTCATAATTTGGCGTAAATTTGCCTCCCGGGTGTTGTGCATTTGGGAGCATTTTCTTCACAACTAGCATCCCTGTTTCAAAATTTCTGGGCTTGACCTTCCCGTTAAAAGCTTTGGCTACTTTCTTCTGATAACTTTGACCATGGCAGATAGCCTTCAACCGTTTTTCGTTAATCAAATTTAACTGTTCATGTCTCCGCCGGTTCCACTCATCTTCTGCGAGCTCAACTTGAGACAAGATCCTTAAAGAGGGGATTTCCAACTCCACCGGTAGGACTTCCTCCATACCGTATACCAAAGAGTAGGGAGTTGCCCCGGTTGAAGTACGTATTGAAGTTCGATAAGCCATAAGAGCATATGGCAATCTTTCGTGCCAATCTCTATACTTCTCAGCAGTCTTAGCCAATATCTTCTTGATATTCTTGTTTGCCGCTTCCACGCCTCCATTCATTTGCGGGCGGTAAGGTGAAGAATTAAGGTGTCGTACCTTAAATTGTTCCAATAGTTGATCGACTACCTTGTTGTTCGGATTAGAGCCATTGCCTGTAATGATGGCTCTTGGCACTCCATATCTTGAGATGATATCTCGCTTGATAAACTTAGCCACACTATTCGCGGTGACATTGGCATATGAGCTGGCTTCAATCCATTTGGTGAAGTAGTCAATAGCCACCAAAATAAAGCGATGTCCGTTTGAGGCCTTTGGGTTGATAGGGCCAATCATATCGATTCCCCACATGCAGAATGGCCATGGCTCTAACATTTGATGTAGCTCGGTTGGCGGCGCATTTATCCTGTCGCCGTACACTTGGCATTGATGACGGGATCTAACATGCTGGTTGCAATCCGACTCGATAGTCATCCAGTAATATCCGAGTCTCATGATCTTCTTGGCGAGAAGGTGACCATTCATATGCGGTCCGCATTCCCCTTCATGAATCTCTTTCATAATAAGATTTGCTTCTTTCGAGTTTACGCACCTCAACATGACCGAGTCAAAGGATCTTTTGTATAGGATCTGTCCGCCGAGGAAAAATTTAGATGCCATCTTGGTTATGTACTTTTTATCTTCCGGTTGATTGTCCCGCGGGAATTCGCCCTTCAGTAGGTAATTCTTGATGTCATGATACCACGGTTCTTCATCGGGTTCTTCTTCAATGACCATGCGGTATGCAGGTTGCTCCAAGATGTCAATCCTTAATGGCTCTATCTCAAGACCATTTTGCACTTGTAACATGGCTGATAATGTGGCCAAAGCATCAGCAAAATGGTTCTGAGTTCTCGGCAGATATTCAAAAGTGATCTCCTCAAAATGTTGGATCAGCTCCTCGAGGTACTTATGATAAGGAATAAGCTTGGGATCCTTTGTCTTCCACTCCCCTTGAGTTTGTAAAATGATTAGCATGGAATCTCCATATACTAGTAGCTTCTTCGCCTTTAATGAGATGGCCAATTGTAATCCTAGTATGTAGGCTTCATATTCAGAAATGTTGTTGGTGCAGGGGAATACCAACTTGGGTGAAACTGGATAATGTTGATCTTCGGGGGATATCGAAGCGCCCAGTGCTCGATCCAAGTGAGGTTCACCGCACCGTCAAAGTACATTGTCCATTTGTCTTCAGATATATTCAGGATTTGACCTCCTTTGTTTTGCTCCGAAACGTCCTTAGGAGGGTTCTCGACTAGCATATCAGCAATTGCTCTTCCTTTGACGGACTTTTGGGGAGAGGTTTTGATATCAAACTCGAAAGCAATATTTGCCATTTAGCCATCTTTCCTAGCAATGTTGGCTTCTCCAAAAGGTATTTGATAGGATCATTCTCGGTGACCAATTCTATATGATAATGCAGCGTATACGCCTCAATCGTGGAGGACCCAAACCAATGCTACGCAAGTCCTTTCCACCCTGGGTACTTGGCTTCGGATGTTGTAAACTTTTTGCTCAAATAATATATGGCTCGCTCTTTACGATCCTTGGGGTTAGTTTGGGCAAGTAAAGCTCCCAAGGATTCATCATTAACTCGTCGATATAGAGTTAGAGGAATGTTAGGGATAGGAGGTACCAAGATCTTGGAGGTTTGTACCAAATATTCCTTGATCTTCTCAAATGCTTGTTGACATTCTCGCATCCCATTTCACTTTTGCACCTTTCTTTAGCAGCTTGAAGAAGGGTTTATTTGTTTCGACGGTTGGGATATGAATCCGGATATATAATTCAACCTTCCAAGTAGGCCCCTTATTTCCTTGACAGTGGAAGGAGTTCCTATTTCCCATATGGCTTTAATCTTGGAAGGGTCAATTTCAATACCACGGCTGCTCACCACGAATCCTAGCAGCTTTCCGGATCTTGCGCCAAATACGCATTTTGCCGGATTCAACTTGAGCTTATACTTTCTCAATCGATCAAATAACTTCTTCAGCACTTTAACATGGTCTTCTCCAGGCTTGGACTTGGCAATCATATCGTCCACATAGACCTCAATTTCCTTATGTATCATGTCATGAAAAAGGGTTACCATAGCCCTTTGATATGTTGCCCCTGCATTTTTCAATCCAAATGGCATTACCTTGTAACAAAAAGTTCCCCATTGTGTAGTGAATGAGGTCTTGATCTTATCTTCTTCCTTCAGCATGATCTGATTATATCTTGAGAATCCATCCATAAAGGAGAATAATTCAAAGCCCGCAAGATCGTCGACGAGTACATCAATGTGCGGTAAGGGAAAATCATCCTTCGGACTAGCTTTGTTTAAGTCCCGATAATCCACGCATATTCTAATTCTTCCGTCCTTCTTCTTAATCGGTACGATGTTGGCGACCCAATCAGCATATGGGACAGCCTCGATAAATCCAACTTTAAGGAGCTTCATCACCTCTTCCTTGATTTTATCCGCCGGACTCGGGATTCATTCTTCCGGGCGATTGATTTACTAGTGTGCAAGAAGGATTTGTGGGCAAAGCATGCTCCACAATCTCACGATCTAGACCCGGCATGTCAGCATACGACCGGTGCGAAGATATCTTGATATTCCTTGAGTAACACCGTCATTCTTAAAATATCTGCTGCGACGGGTGTCCTCCTATTTTCACTTCCTTGACACAGTCAGAATCCCCTAAATTAATAGTGATAGGTTCTTCAGAAATAGGAGGCTTAGATTCTTCAAAACAATCCCATTCTCTCTTGATATCGCTCACATCAACCTCGTCTATATCAACTTCGCATGCATAGTCATCGAGCCGATCTCGAGTCACATATTAACCTGTTATGTATGGGTGGGATGACATGCCCGAAATGCACCATGAAAGGTTAGTATTCAAAGATGATAAAATTGAAGGATACATGATTTCTATCATGAAAACATTTTTCAAATTTCAATTTTCTTAGACAAAGAAAGGAGAACTAGTCCACGATCTTCCCGACATCCTGGTTCTCAAAAGCTATTTAAAACTCTAGATCATATGGCGGATCGGGCCTCAAGTTTCATGGTAGAATCAATTGTCATCATCGGACCAATCCGTTGCTCCATATGTCTGTAATCAAATTTGTGATGATTTTCATTAATAGATGCAACTAAGAACAATATAGTATCGCACTTCCCGGATCACAGCATGTGACCCAAAGGGTGCTAAAAAGTGAAAAGCTTCAAAAAACAAATGCAGTACTCAAAATGCATTAAAAGATAAAGTTCAGAAAGAGCCTTTTACTCGGGGGTGGGGAAATCATCGTCCAGCCACTCAATTATCACGTTCACTCGATTATCCAGGAACAGGTTGAATAAGTCCGGCTCGCATCTTCAAGCGATATCTTCATGTTCCAGCCATTTGCCTCCTTTAGAGAATACCTCGAATAAAGGGTTTAGGAGCATTTTTCCTCTAGCTTTCCATACATCGGTGCCTATGAAACGGCCACCTTGGCGTCCACGGTCTCCATAACGATTGTTTCGACCTCGGCCACGACCTATGTTATTTTTCGCTATTCCATTATAACCCGGACCAACCTTGTGGTCATTTGAGCCCAAATTCAAAGGGTTACGGATTCCCCGACCATATTTCCCTAATCCAAGACCCGGAATAAATCCATTCGAGAGTAGCACTTTTCCCGCCATAGTCGCAGGTCTCGAAAGCTCCGGTGTAGCCACCTTTGCATCTGGTGACACATGCATGACTGATACAATGTCAAAGGTGTGATAACTCAGCTCCTCCTCTTTTGAGGGTTCAATATATGGGACCATCCCTTTTAAAGTCGCTCGATGTCCCGTCTCACCATGGACGGTGATCAACTGACCCTTGACCACAAATTTTAACTTTTGTTGCAGAGAGGAAGGTACCGCTCCGGACACATGAATCCACGGTCTTCCTAGGAGCCGGGTGAAGGCGCTTGGAATATCCAACACTTGGAACGGTATAGAGAAAGTTACCGGTCCAATGTCAATGTCCAGCTCAATCTCTCCTACAACATTCTTGGAGACTCCATCAAATGATCGGATGGTGGCCTTGGATGCCTTCACAAAATCTTCATTGATCCCCAAGCTTCTCAAAGTGCTTAGTGGACACAGGTTAAAAGCAGAACCGTTATCGATCGGGACGCGAGGAACCTCCTTCCCGTGACACCTCACAGCTATGTAAAGGGCTTTGTTGTGGACCCGCCCTTCTTTCGGGAAGTCTTCGTCCGAGAAGGATAGCTGGTCCTTCAGAAGGATAGCACCCACAAAGTTTCCTAGTTGCACTTCGTTAATTGTTTCCGGAACATGCACCTCATCCAGCACTTTCAAAAGGGCATCCTTGTGCTTCTCGGAATTTTTGAAGAGATCCAAGAAGGAAATCATGCGGGCATTTTCCTGAGTTGGTCAACGACCTCGTATTCACCGGTCCTCACGACCGATTGCAACTTCTCAACCTCTTCCGCAGTTGGGACTCTCTTTTCGGAATCCGCTTCTCTCGGGGGATAACATCTTCCGGATCTCATTATGGCGTCAATCTCGCCCGTTCCATAATCCCAATGAATCGCCCTTGAGTTGTACTCTTCCACAGGCGGTAATTTAATCCTCACCGGTATGATCTTTTCTCGGTAGTGATTCGGATGTTGATGGTTTTTCCGAACTAGAAGCTTCCAACTCCCAGCTATCTACTTTGTTCAAATCAATCACGAAACGAATTGGGGTATCTACCATCCCGATCATTTCATCCTCATGAACATCCTCGGGGTTATGTTCTGGACCTGGCCTTACCAGCGTGGCATTTTCTTCATCTAGATCCCTCTCGCCTTTCCCTTCGACTCTTAGGATAATCCCCTCAATTCTCATACCAATCTCCACCGGATGTTGGAACGATGAGTACGTATATGCATACATGCGATCAAAGTATTCCCCGGAAGTGACTTTAGTATCGAACTCCAGCATTTCTCTCTCCGACAGCGGCGGTTGCACCATCACAGCGTGCTTCTTCCATCTTCTTGCAAAGAGTTCAAAACTCTCGTCTTCACCTTTTCGGATGTTCAACAGATTAGCCTTAGTGAAATAACCCTCGATTCCAGCTTCAAAGTGTCGTATGAAGTGTTCGATAAATCCTCCCGGCTCGGGACCCGGTCTAGGTCAATTAACTCGAAACCATGCTAGTGCGGGGCCCGTTAAACTACGTCCGAAATTCGGATCAATGTTTCATCATCTTCATGGTGGCCAATCATTTGGCGGAGATAATATGAGATATGCGCCGGAGGACACCTGGCGCCATTATACTTCGTGCGGAAGACCATTCTCGGGTTCGCACCTTGAGGCGGGACATTTCTCGCTTGGGTGAGTGGCGTAATCAACTCCTTCAACTCATCCATTTTCCTCGACACGTCATCTCCTTGCTCTTGCAAGAGAGCGATCTTTCGATTCTGTGTCTCCATGGTCCGCCGTATCTCCGGAATCTGCATGCTTTCTTCTACCGCCATAGTATTCCTTTTGGTCGTCAATTGCGATAAATCTGCTACCATAGTTGTTAAATGACGCATGTGCGTCTCAGTTAGTAAGTCGCATATCGACCTCTCGATTCTCCCTGTTCATTCCGAGGGACCGCCTGGTCCTTGACTTCATCGACCGTTCCCACAAATTCATCACTTGCGGGGTCATCCATTCCACCCCAACCATCGGGGACTACATCTCCGGAATCAACAAAAGAAACTCGGAGGCGCCGAATATAGCACTTTAAAGTTGTAGCCACCACTATCTTCTCCAAGATTATCCACTATCTCGCCCCTCTCTAGGGCCCTTTGCAAAAACCTTTTATCGCCTCGGCGGGCCTTATCCAGACGGATTTCATATTCGTCTATCTCTTCAATTTCTTGGCCATTTTTAATGCTCATCAAATATCCCGAGGGTATTTTCAAAACAACTCCCCTCGTAGGTTTCATCGCGAACTCCTCAGACAGCATGTCCACCGCCACGTAGGTCCCCTTGAAAGCGACATTTTCCATTCTTCCTATGACGCCCAAGCTAATCAACTTTTCCAAGCAAGCCTCTTTTTGCTCCCGGGGAATACTCTCTCCTTCCGGGTATTGCGAGGCCAATGTCAAGACATCTCGCATTTTACCCATATCCGCTATGAACTCCAGAACCTCCTCCTCTTCACCTCCAAAGATCGCGTTCACCTCGCGATGCTCGAGTAGCGGGTTCTGCTGCACATTCGGTTCAGCTTTATCGAACTCTAGAACTTTTCCGTCGATCAATGCTTGCACCTTGAACTTCAAAGCGAGACAGTTGTCCGCATTATGCCCCCTTTCTCCCATATGGTATATGCACGTCTGGGTCTCATCATACCCAGGAAATCTTGGCGGGTGAGCTCGAGGTGGCTCTTTTGCAACTAAGCGATTCTCCAACAGCATGGGTAACAATTTGGATAAGGGTCGGGGTAGTGGGGTGAAAACAACTGGGTTCTTTTTTCTGAATTCCGGTGGTTTGGAAGCGGTCCAGGAGGACGTTCCTTGGGTAGGAATTGAAGGCGAGAAATTTCTGGGCTTTGGCGGGTTAGGGACAAAGGTTACTTCTCCGGTTTGCTCCCTATTATCCCTTCTCAAAGGGTATTGGCGTTTGAAAGGCGCCTCGGGTATCTTCTTTTCTCTTAATGCCCACTTATGGCGCTCCGCCACCTTGATCGGGTGCGCAAATGTCCGACACCCGGAGGTGTTCGGCTTGTCGAAAAATTCAAATGGAAGGGCCTTGAGAAAAAGGTCTATTAGTTCTTCTTCCGGGACGGGCGGCTTTACCCGCACGGCCGGTGCTCTCCATCTGCGGGCGTAGGCGCGAACGGCCTCGTTCTTTCCTTTCACTGTTCTCGGAAGGTCCTCTCTGGTGAGGGCGGTCAAAGCGTTAAACTTGTATTGCCGAAGGAACTCGTCACGCGGTTTATCCCAATCGGCGAGCCTCTCTGGCTCCAATTCAATGAACCACGCCCGGGCTGCCCCAAATAGGCTCTCCTGGAAGGTATTAACCAGTAATGGGATGTTGTCTGAGAATTGCGACATTCGGCGCAAATAATACTTCAAGTGCGCCTTGGGACACCCGGTCCCATTATATCTCCTTACAAAGTCCGGTTCCTTGTAGTCGGCGGGAACCTCTATCTTCTCAAATGGTGCTACTTTGTCGAACCTCGAGAGTTCATAACCTTGACTCGCCAAACACTCTTCAATCTTAGCAAGCCTTTTGATCTCCTCTTCCATTTTGAGGACCTGTTTCTCCTTCTTTTCCAAATCTATCACAACAGGAGGATCCTTAGGTGGTCTCTCCGGATTCAAAGTGGGATTAGCGGCGGGCGCCGGATTAGCGTTCGCTCCATCGGATGACCCCGCGGGGCTCGGGGATTAGGATCGGCGGGGTATCTCCCCGGCTTGCAATCATCATTGCCTTCATCTCCGCCACCATTGTGGCGATCACATTCATTTGGTTTTCCCGGATTACCCACACGAGGTGCGAGCTCTTCTTGTTCCATCCTTAACTTGCGCGTTTTGCTACGAGTCCTCGTATTTATCACTCACCTGTTTTCAGAACATCAAATTAGTATGGGAAATATTAAAGGATTGGAGACATTGATCCGTGGTAATTGACTTTTCTATATGTATGCATGAAATGCTCATAAAAGGAATAATATGTATTTATTACAAACCAAATTGTTCAAAAGTATCTAAAAGATAACAAATATGTAAAGTCTAAATGGGGGAAATAGATCTATCCAAGTCGGGGACACTTCTACTCTTCTTGCTCTTCTGATCCATCGGAATCCCATAAGTATGGGTCTTCTCCTTCCGCCGACATCCACCGCTCTGGATCTTCGGGAATGTACGGTTCTACTCCCGGTACATATGGTACTATGTACTCCGGCTCATATGACTCCACTTCTTCAATCCGAGGAGATACGCACTCGGGTACATATGGCTCGACCGTTGATTGGCGATACTCCTTAAACTTCCGGATATACTCCTTGGAGGCTCTGTGAACGTTCATTTCATCATCCAAATAGTCCGGCCATTCAACTTGTTGCAGTGGGGAATTCTTCAAAGCGTGAAGAATAAGCTTGATCCGGGCCCGATACAACTCCTTTGTTTCCTTAGTGAGCTTTCCTCGTGTCATATCAAATGAGAAGATCCCGGGACAAACATCCGGTGGTATCTCTTGTAGAACTCCAAATTGCCTCACCACTCGAATGGGGTAGTACGCCACAGCGCCAGTACATCCCAATAAGGGGATAGGACTATCTTCAACCCCCCTAATACGAGCCTCCACAATCTTAGGCCAAGTCAAACGCCATCTAATATGCTCGGGTTTCAAATTGTCCAATAGCTCAACCCACCTTTTGAATGAGTATTTGGGTACAAGGGATTGACACTTAAGGAAGGATCTAAGAGGGTGGACGTGCTCATTGATCTCATAGCAACCCACTCGGAGTTGGAAAGTTTTTATATGAGAGGTGAACCACAAGTGAAGTAATCCGCTAGACGCTTGGAAAACAGCCTTTTTTGAAATTTTGGAATGATTCAGGGAGAGAAAAGTCTCAGCTAAGATCATGTGCGAATAATCCCAACGACAACACGCTTGTCCGGCTATATGGGTTATGGAGGGGTCAAAAGTAGTTCTAGAAGTCGGGAATAGAACGAATGCAAAGAAAGCCAAGATGAACACCTTTCCCGATTTATGATCGGTTTCGGTGGGTAGAGAGGAATAATTATCGAAAAGGAACGAGAAGGTGAATTTGTTGGAATTGGATTTGTAAACTTTTTCAATCTCGGAAGTTTTAAGGCGAAGGAAACTCGATAACGAACGAGTGGAGTCCATGTCCAAAGGGGGTTGAGCTATACGTTCTTCAAATTCGGTCCCGATAATAGCGGTATACTCCTCAAGCGTAGGGGTCAATTCCAATCCTCGAAAGTTGAATGTCATTGTTCGCGCGTCCCATGCCTTGGCTAGTGCTTGAATAAGCGCCGGTTGGTATTCCACTTTGATCAAATCTACAAGTCGTCCCAAACGTCCTTCCACATAGGCTTTGTTGACGATGTCGAGGCGATCACACCATATAGCGAGTTCCTTGCGCGGTATTGGGATGACTTTGATGTCTCCATTCCCCATGATCTAAAAATGCAAAAATGATGATCCTAAAGTCAATTACCACAGTTTAATATGCATATGCATGTAATGTGATGCAAATGTGTTAACCAAATTCGATGTCATCTTTTGGTAACATGAGGGTCAACTACTCCCACTTGACCCAAATAAGCCAAATAGGGTAGTTATGGACCTAATCTCACCCCAAAGATGGCATGTAATTTGATTAGGATCGTTTAAGCGTAATCGGGGTAGAAAGTCGCTCACAAATTGACAACTCATAAAATTTACAAGTCTAACACAATAAAGTCGAAAGAGATAGAACATGATAGTATCTAGAGATGTTCGGACAATAAATGTCGATGAAAGTACATAATAGACTCAAAATATAATGAAACCTAGAAAATGCCCCAAAGTCGTACTAATCTAGACAGTGGGAATGGTATCCTCATCCGATGAAATCTCTACTATCTCGGGAAGCTTGATATCTTCTTCATCATCGGAGGATATGGTGATGATTTCCTTCTTCTTAATCGGAGAATGTTTTGGGGCCGTCTTGGTAGCATGAGGCTTCCTCGCCAACTTCATGTACAATTCACGGATTCTTTCTTTCTCGCGCTCGAGCTCCAAATATCGTCCACATCGGGTATAATCGCAACTCTCGCTACGGATGCGGTTCCGTCCGTTGAGCTCTCGTCCGTGAACAAATCCGAAAACTCGGAATGTAGCGGGTACTCGGTCCTCGCGTCGAATGGTCCTCCGCTCCCATGTGAATACATCGGGTACGTCAACACGACCTTGGGGCGCCATCTATCCTAAAAAAGAAAATTGACCCTCAACCCCGATCACTTAAACGATCTTACAAATTGTGATGATATGTAATGAAAATGCATGATATGCAAAATTTAAATTTACAAGTTCAAAATAAAAAGGGTAGAAAGACTTACCAACCGATATTACTCTTTTTGTTTTTGTTTTTGGTTTTAGGTATACCAACCGTCCATTTCACATGCGCATGAGACAAGTGAGGTTCAACTCTAAAGAAATCAAAAAGGCTCGGGTATGGACCTAAAAAAGGCTCCCGCTATACAAATCGAGGGGCCGCAACAACAAGTGGGTAGGTCATTAACTCTATAGTGAGCGACCCTCCCGGGAAATTTCCTTCCGGGGTGGAATAGGGCTAACGAGCCGATCCCCTCCTTTTTATAGACATATACATGGGGGATCGCGAGTCTCTCCCAAGACCCATTACTCGAATCGCGATGTCGGGTAAAATTTTTTAAATATCGAAATTGACCTTGTGTGGTCGGGTGGCATGTGCGAGATGTACATGCAATTTGGAGTCGCCACCGATCGATTTATTGGAAGGTACGATCGGAAAACCTTACCGAGCGGTCGGGAGAAACCGTTCGGTTCCGCGAAAACCGGAGATTTTGGGTCCGGGGATTTGGTTACGCCAAGTTTCATATTTGACGCCCTTTCGGTTACCGATGTTGATTGTTTTTCTAACCTAAGATTTCATGCAGATGCGATATCGGATGAGGTAGGTCCTAAAAAAAAATCTAAGTATTCATACAGATGGGATTTTTCTATCCTAATCAATCACAATCAAGCAAAAAATAATGCGCAATCAAAATCATTATAATCGATCAAATCAATCAATCAAGGTTCAATATGTCTAAAATGGCCCTATCGGCCCACACAAAAATCAATTTTGGGTATCGGGGTGATTTGGTAAAAATTTGGGGCGGATGGCCCGGAAGGGTAGAATGGTCATTTTTGGGGTTTGGGACCCGAAAATCACAAAATTTCGATTTGGCCAGTTGAATGTGGCCATTTCTCATTTTTTGTGATTTTCTTGAATTTTTCTAATTTTTTCTATTTTTTTTTGAATTTTTATTTATTTTTCAAAAATATTGGGAATTTTCCGGATCGAAATTAATCAACCCTCGTAGTCTCAAAAATTTTTGATCCAGACTTTATGAGTCCCGAATCGATCTACAAATTTTTAGAAATTTTTTTATGAAAATCTGGGAATTTTTATGAATTTTCTAAATATTTTTTACAATTTTTTTGGATTTTTGGAAATTTCTTTTTATTTTTTTATTATTTTTTATTAACAAACCGGACCGGGTCAAACCGGTCAAAGACCGGTCAACCCGGTCCGACCCTCACAAAACCACTCAAAAACCCTATACGGTGCCGTATTCTACCTATTCCTATTTATTTTTTGTGATTTTCTAAGCTTAATTTCTAATATTCGGAATATATTCAAAAGGGATGGACGGCTAAGATCAATTCCCGAGATCAATCTCGACCGTCCAAACACAACGTGACCAAAACGACGTCACCTTGGTCCATCTCTTCAAAACGACGACGTGCCACCGTGAAATGAACGGACGGTCATGATTGACTTGAGATCCGATCTAAGCCGTTCATTCTCTTATAACCAAAACGACGCCGTTCCCTTTAAAACACCGAACGGCCACGATTAAACCTTGGACTTGATCTCCACCGTTCATTACGTCTAAAGCCAAAACGACGTCGCCTACGACATGATCTAAACGGCACCGTTTCTTTTATTTTTCTACTTTCTACCTAATATAACGAATTATTTAAAAATATAAAAAGAGATCCAACGGCCGAGAATCAAACTACCCTATTTATCTCGGCCGTTGGATCGGATCTCGAGTCAGCCCGCTCGCGCCAACGGCCGAGCCGACTCGACATCCGGTGGACCTATCACAGCATGACACCTAGGCTCTTTGACCGGTTGACTCGCCACGTCGGCATCATCGTCTTCCTCGCGACGCCACAGAACGAACGGCCGAGGTTTCCCGGCGAGATCCAACGGTGAAACCTCGCCGATTGACCCCAAACCAACGCCAATCTACTCATCTCAACTTCCTAGATCAACATATTCAAAGATCAAACCATTTCATTCACGTAATCGCGAGAATCAAGTCAAACACAGAACGACAATGCAAAGTTCAATCTCGAAGGACAGAGCATAACAATCCGATTCCATCAAACGAAGCTCGAGAAGAAGTTGAGGAAGCTTACCTCGAAGCTCGATTGAGCTCGTGAAGGCTAGAGAGGTCGGCCAACGTTCGGCCAAACCGAGCGATGATTGGAGGTTTCGACTCGAGGATGTTCGAACAGGATCGATGCAAAAACGAGATGCGAGCATGGTTCAGTGAAGTTCAAGGATGGAAACGCACACTTTAATTTCAAGAATCGGGTTCGCATAGGTGAGGTGCCATGGATGCACAGTGAGATAATTGGGAAGTGGACTCACCTGTTTTAAGGCGTTGCGGAGTTGATTCGAATGAGCGCGATTGCTCTCCTTGATCTTCGGGTGAACTTCGAGAAGTGGTTTGAAGCTCGCGGCGGTCTGGATTGGCCGAATGAGCCTCTCACGGTCGAGCTCCGACGAGGCGGCGTCGATGCTCGCGAGAGCCTCTCTCTCTCTTCTCTCTCTTTCTCTCTCTAGTCCGGTAATGGACGAGCACGAATGAGCCTCTTGCGATCGAGAACCTTCCTCGGGCTTTTATACTCGTTTTCAAAAATTCGCGCGCGTCGGAGCTTGAGTCGGCGATGCGATCACGTGCCAATCACGGGATTTTTTTGGTCGCCCGAGGTCGGACGGCGATGACTATCGCGTTGGACTCCGTTTGGTTCTCCGTCAATCGCGAATTAGGCTTGAACTTGTGTTATTGCGAATGGTTGACTTTTCGTGTGCGCCGAGCCTTTGACCTGCAATTCCAAACACCTCCGGCGGCCATTGGCCGCGTGCCGGGTGGCAATCGACGGGCCTTAGCTCGAGGATCAAAACCCCCACCTAAATTGGATCGATTATGCACGAATTGATCCCCAATTCGGCCGTTGAAATCCATTGTTCAAACCTGCAAAATGCAATAATCTGTTGGGGGACGACACATGCTCGGGACGGTTCACCCGGGTCCGACCGGTGATCAGGCGACCGGTCCGAACCGGTTCGCATACGGTGAATTTCATTCAATTTTCAAAATTAAACAAAATTGGCTGGGAATTTTTGCAATTAAACATCAAAATTGGATTCAGGACCCTGGATATTATCTAGAAATGTGTTTTTGCCCAACATTTCCCATCAATTTATATGAAATCCCCAAATTTTCAATATTCCCAAATTGGGGAAAATGTTCAATTGAGCGTCAATTTGATAAAATTGGACCATGAGACCTATGCCAATCGATTTGAAATGCATGAAAATATAGGGGGACAGTCCAATTTCACTATGATAGTCCCTCAATTAAAAGTAATTTCAAAAATCGGCCAATTGAGGGATTAAATTGCAAATAATTTGGGGGATTTTGCCTAATTTGTGCAATTCGCGCAATTAAGGGTGCAATCGATCAAATTGGAGTTCAAAGGGACCACAATTGAATGTCTAGACTCCAAATGTGCAAAAATTGCAAATAAAAAGACTCAATTGGTATTTTTTATGCAAATTCAACTCTAGGCATAGTGAAGAAATACCTAAAATTGAACTTAATTTTCAATTTTTCTTGAGGTCAATATGAAAATGGAATTAAAAGAAAAATATTGGACATTTTTGTGTATTTTTGTAACCTCGAAAGGTATTTTTTATGAATTTTCAAAGATTTTTCCTATTTTTCGAAAATATAAAAAAAATGCGAAAAATATGAAAAATTATTTTTTGTTCCAAATTGGTTCCTTATGCTTGGCCAAGGCTTCCAATGTTGATTTTTTAATTTTTTGATTTTTTGTGAATTTTTGGTAAATTTTGGAAAATAGAACTAAAAGAAAATTGATTAAAAATCGGGTGTCAACATTTGCCCCTCTTTGAAAGTAATCTCGGTTAGAGGTTGCTTTCAAAGACAAGGTGACACCTGGATCCTTAATCGACTTCTTTGGGGAAAAAATCTAAGGAGAACTAGTTTTGACATCCAATTGCCTTTCCTTCGCAGTTTAAAGCTCGACTCCAGTGGGGAATTATTTCAGTTCATGCTCATTTATATGAAAGGGAGATGAAAAGAGAGAGAGACTTACCCGTAGCTCACCTGTCTATGGTTTAAGATTTGTCGATCCGAGGTTGAAAGATTCAGTGTATGGAATTACCTGTGAATGGCGTGATGAGATTTGCAATGGTCGGCGTCCGTATGATGTCGAGTGGTGGTTTGAAGATTTGGAAGGAAGGTTCACCCTTGTAACAAAGGGGTTTTACCTATTCAAAATGGGTTTGACTATCCACTAGGGATTCATCATTTTAAAAAAAGGGGGCAGATCGGCTTTCGTCTATGCAGCTACTCACCGTCTAGAAGGGAGGTTCACCCTTGTAACAAAGGGGTTTCACCTATTCAAAAAAGAGATTGGCTATCCTCCATGCGGGGACTCACCATCTAAAAAGCAGATCGGCTTTCGTCTCTCCAGCTACTAACCGTCTGAGGGGGAGGTTCACCCTTGTAACAAAGGGGTTTCACCTATTTAAAAGAGATTGGCTATCCTCCATGCGGGGACTCACCATCTAAAAAGCAGATCGGCTTTCGTCTCTCCAGCTACTAACCGTCTGAGGGGGAGGTTCACCCTTGTAGCAAAGGGGTTTCACCTATTTAAAAGAGATTGGCTATCCTCCATGCGGGGACTCACCATCTAAAAAGCAAATCGGCTTTCGTCTCTCCAGCTACTAACCGTCCGAGAGGGTGCCATCTGAGGACCTAGGTTGACTAGTGTACCTCTGAGCTCAAACCCTATTTCAAATTTTCAAATAAGCGAGATCGGTTTTCGTCTCTCCAGCTACTAACCGTCCGAGAGGGTGCCATCTGAGGACCTAGGTTGACTAGTGTACCTACAGAGCTCAAACCCTATTTCAAATTTTCAAATAAGCAGATCGGTTTTCGTCTCTCCAGCTACTAACCGTCCGAGAGGGTGCCATCTGAGGACCTAGGTTGACTAGTGTACCTACTGAGCTCAAACCCTATTTCAAATTTTCAAATAAGCAGATCGGTTTTCGTCTCTCCAGCTACTAACCGTCCGAGAGGGTGCCATCCGAGGACCTAGGTTGACTAGTGTACCTACGGAGCTCAAACCCTATTTCAAATTTTCAAATAAGCAGATCGGTTTTCGTCTCTCCAGCTACTAACCGTCCGAGAGGGTGCCATCTGAGGACCTAGGTTGACTAGTGTACCTACAGAGCTCAAACCCTATTTCAAATTTTCAAATAAGCGAGAGGATCTCGAGGACCTGGGGATGCCAAAAGACCCGCAGAAAATCCAAGTTAATCAAATCTTTAAAATGCAACTTTTCCGAGGATTTGGGGTCACCGGGGACCTGCAGAAAGTTCAATCAAACATCATTAATATGACAACTTTAAGTTCTTGGAAAAAATTCAAGAATTCTAGACAAATTTTCAAAGTGTATTTGTGAGGGAAATGTCTCCAATCACAATTTCAAATCTCCATCGAGGATGGATTTTGAATGACACATCCCGAGTGTTCTTCAAAAAGGTTGTTTTAAAAAATTTTCAAAAGGATTTTCCTTCATCCAAGAGGGCTTCTCACCGTTTTGGAAAGGCTTTTCTTAAAATTCAAATCTGCTCACGTGAAACCTAACCTCGAGGTTTCGGGATCATTCGAGATTCATACAATCCGACTAATCGGAGAAGGCATTTTAAAAGGGACCGTAATTCAGGCCAAGTCAAAGGCTTTTCAAAGGATATTCATTTTGAAGTTTAGAAATGAATTTTGATCAACAATAGTTTCTTCGGGTCTACAAGTCAAGAACCCCGAAGTCATGATAAGACAGGATTGTACTTACCCCTTTAAGCGGTAGCTTCCTGTATGATTTCTTGCATCGACCTGAAACACCTCTTAGATCGGAAAAGTTTTGGTGACAGGTTGCATTTTGGTTTAAGGTGGGCTCTTTAAGAACGGCCATATTTTCAGAAAGAGGGGTAAACTTTGGTGATCACCTTGACATTTCTCCAGCATTCATTTGCTTTTGCAATGGATTCACGATCATTCTTTTTCAAATTGATTTTGAGGATTTTCCTCTTTTCATCTTAATGATTTTTCTTTAAGATTTATCCCTTTTCGGGGTGCTCTTTTCATGGGCTTTGGCCTTGCTTTTACCAGGCACTTTGCTTTTTCTAGCCCTTTCATTCTTTATCATTTTCGCATTAATCGGCTCTTTTGAGATCAGTATCAAAATTCTTCCGATCATGCTTTTTGACTCATTGCTGGTAATTCCTTTGTTTGCCCCAGTGTAGGGGGGTGATCACCAACAAGGGTTTAGAAATGAATATTCAATGGCTCAAATTGGCTTTTCAAAGGGTAAGTGTTTGGGATATAGAAATAAGATGCTTTTCTTCACTTTGAGGTGTTCCAAGTCTTTGCTAGAAATCACCCGAAGCTAATCACAAAAAGATTGATGCAGGTTAGCACAATAAAGTCTTACCCGACCTTTTCTCCAAGGAATCATCCAATGAACCTCCAAATATGCCCCATTGTGGGGTGGTTCTTGACAGGGTTATATTCATAAAATTCTCCCTTTTTGGCTCAGAGTGGTTATCAAGGGATACAAATGTGTATGGATAATTTTGAAATGGAAATGCCTTTTCATCATTTCAATCCATGTAATCACCGCGAATGACCCCTACGTCCCAAAATTAAGCTCTTTCGCTCTATCACTCTCACTCATCGCTCAAGTGTATCGGGGACGTGTTTAAGGACAAAGTTTGCCTCTTTTCATTTGAAGGATCATTCTTTTGAAAAGCTTTCAAAGCATGCCCTTTTATAGAAACTCGGGCGTATTTCATCAAAAATTCATCGTTTGCAAAAATCTTCTCATCAAAGAGAGTATTCAAAAGACGTTTCTGAAATTTGTAAGGAATGTTTCTTTGAAAGGGCCTTGTGGCTCTATAATTCCAAATTTTTTTTAATTTCAAGCACGACGGTGTATGAAAATACTTTGTAAAGAAAGAGAACCTCAAACCTGTCTTTTCAAATATTGACTTCTGTCCCTGTAAAAACAAAAGGAAACAATCAGTTAAAGGTATTCAAAATTTTAAGTTCCGGAAGCGACTTTCTTCTCGTCTCCTTCGGACGTCGACTCCCGTCTCCCGTAAAAACAAAAGGAAACAATCAGTTCCAAGATATTCAAATTTTTAAGTCCCGAAGCGATTTCTTCTTGTCTCCTTCGGATGTTGACTCTCGTCTCCTCTTTTTCGACTCTGTTTCCCGTAAAGAACAAAAGGAAACAATTAAGTCCAAGATATTCAAAATTTCCGATCACATTCCAAATTTCAAATCCCGAGATAACTTCCTCCTGTCTCCTTCGGATGTTGATTCTTGTTCCTCTGCAAAGTTCTTCATGATTCCCAGTCCACCTACAAAATACAAACGTATGCAAATGCATGTATGCGAGATGTCATGCAAATGCAAAATTTTCATGTGACTCATATGTGCTCATCAATCGCTCCGAAGCTCAATTTTATTTCAAGGGAAATATCTCTTCACGGCATCCGAATTCTTGGACTTGCCAAATCTTCTCCATCCATGTTTACAAGTATAAGAGCTCCCCCGGATAAGACTTTCTGAATCACGTAGGGGCCTTCATAATTTGGCATGAATTTGCCTCCCTGGGTGTTGTGCATTTGGGAGCATTTTCTTCACAACTAGCATCCCCGCTTCAAAACTTCTAGGTTTAACCTTCTTGTTAAAAGCTCTGGCCACTTTCTTCGATAATTTTGACCATGACGAGATAGCCCTTAATCGCTTTCATCAATCAAATTCAATTGTTCGTGTCTCTGTCGACTCCCACTCATCTTCCGTGAGCCCTATTTGAGACAGGATCCTTAAAGAGGGGATTTCCACTCTCTACCGGTAGGACTGCTTCCATACCGTATACCAAAGAGTAAGGGAGTTGCCCCGGTTGAAGTACGAATTGAAGTTCGGTAGGCCATAAGAGCATATGGCAATCTTTCGTGCCAATCTCTATATTTCTCAGCAGTCTTGGCCAATATCTTCTTGATGTTCTTGTTTGCCGCTTCCACGGCTCCATTCATTTGCGGGCGGTAAGGTGAAGAATTAAGGTGTCGTACCTTAAATTGTTCCAATAGTTGATCGACTACCTTGTTGTTCAAATTAGAGCCATTGTCTGTAATGATGGCTCTTGGCACTCCATATCTTGAGATGATATCTCGCTTGATAAACTTAGCCACACTATTCGCAGTGACATTGGCATATGAGCTAGCTTCAATCCATTTAGTGAAGTAGTCAATAGCCACCAAAATAAAGCGATGTCCGTTTGAGGCCTTTGGGTTGATAGGGCCAATCATATCAATTCCCCACATGCAGAATGGCCATGGCTCTGACATTTGATGTAGCTCGGTTGGCGGCGCATTTATCCTGTCGCCGTATACCCGGCATTGATGACGAGGATCTAACATGCTGGTTGCAATCCGACTCGATAGTCAACCAATAATACCCGAGTCTCATAATCTTTTTGGCGAGGAGGTGGCCATTCATATGCGGTCCGCATTCCCCTTCATGAATCTCTTTCATAATGAGATTTGCTTCTTTGGAATTCACGCACCTCAGCGGGACCGAGTCAAAGGATCTCTTGTATAGGATCTGTCCGCCGAGGAAAAATTTAGATGCCATCTTGCTTATGTATTTCTTATCTTCTAGTTGACTATGTCTTGTGGGAATTCGCCCTTCGATAGGTAATTCTTAATGTCATGATACCACGGTTCTTCATCGGGTTCTTCTTCAATGACCATGCGGTATGCGAGGTTGCTCTAAAATATCAATCCTTAATGGCTCTATCTCAAGACCATTTTGCACTTGTAACATGGCTGATAATGTAGCCAAAGCATCAGCAAAATGGTTCTCGAGTTCTCGCGAGATATTCAAAAGTGATCTCCTCAAAATGTTGGATCATCTCTTCGAGGTATTTATGATAAGGAATAAGCTTGGGATCCTTTGTCTTCCACTCCCCTTGAGTTTGTAAAATGATTAGCATGGAATCTCCATATACCAGTAGCTTCTTCACCTTTAATGAGATGGCCAATTGTAATCCTAGTATGCGAGGCTTCATATTCGAAATGTTGTTGTTGGTACGGGGAATACCAACTTGGCTGAAACTGGATAATGTTGATCTTCGGGGGATATCAAAGCGCCCCGATGCTCGATCCGGTGAGGTTCACCTGCACCGTCAAAGTACATTGTCCATTTGTCTTCGGATATATTCGAGGATTTGACCTCCCTTGTTTTGCTCTGAAACGTCCTTAGGAGGATTCTCGGCTAACATGTCAGCAATTGCTCTTCCCTTGACAGATTTTTGGGGAGAGGTTTTGATATCGAACTACGAAAGCGTATTTGCCATTTAGCCATCTTTCCCAACAATGTTGGTTTCTCCAAAAGGTATTTGATGGGGTCATTTTCGGTGACCAACTCTATATGATAATGCAGCGTATACTTGCCTCAATCAGTGGAGGACCCAAACCAATGCTACGCAAGTCCTTTCCACTGTTGGGTATTTGACTTCGGATGTTGTAAACTTTTTGCTCAAATAATATATGGCCCGCTCTTTACGATCCTTGGGGTTAGTTTGGGCAAGTAAAGCTCCCAAGGACTCATCATTAACCGTCGGATATAGAGTTAAAGGAACGTCGGGGATAGGAGGTACCAATACTTGGAGGTTGTACCAGATATTCCTTGATCTTCTCAAATGCTTGTTGGCATTCCGCATCCCATTTCACCTTTGCACCTTTCTTTAGCAACTTGAAGAAGGGTTTCGCCGTTTCGATAGTTGGGATATGAATCTGGATATATAATTCAATCTTCCCAAGTAACCCCCTTACTTCTTTAACGAGTAAGAAGGAGTTCCTATTTCCCATATGGCTTTAATCTTGGAAGGGTCAATTTCAATACCACGGCTGCTCACCACAAACCCTAGCAGCTTTCCGGATCTTGCGCCAAATACGCATTTCGCAGGATTCAACTTGAGCTTATACTTTCTCAATCGATCAAATAACTTCTTCAGCACTTTAACATGGTCTTCTCCAGGCTTGGACTTGGCAATCATATCATCCACATAGACCTCGATCTCCTTATGTATCATATCATGAAAAAGGGTCACCATAGCCCTCGATATGTTGCACCTGCATTTTTCAACCCAAATGGCATCACCTTGTAACAAAAAGTTCCCCATTGTGTAGTGAATGAGGTCTTGATCTTATCTTTTCCTTCAGCATGATCCGATTATATCCCGAGAATCCATCCATAAAGGAGAATAATTCAAAGCCCGCAAGATGCGTCGACGAGCACATCAATGTGCGGTAGGGGAAAATCATCCTTGGGACTAGCTTTGTTCAAGTCCCGATAATCCACGCATATTCTAATTCTTCCGTCCTTCTTCTTAATCGGTACGATATTGGCGACCCAATCAGCATATGGGACAGCCTCGATAAATCCAACTTTAAGGAGCTTCATCACCTCTTCCTTGATCTTATCCGCCGTTCAGGATTCATTCTTTCGGGCGATTGATTTACTGGTGTGCAAGAAGGATTTGTGGGCAAAGCATGCTCCACAATCTCACGATCTAGACCCGGCATGTCAGCATACGACCAGGCGAAGATATCTTGATATTCCTTGAGTAACACCGTCATTCTTAAAATATCTGCTGCGTGACATGGTGTCCTCCTATTTTCACTTCCTTGACGCTGATCGAGAATCTCCCAAATTAATAGTGATAGGTTCTTCAGAAATAGGAGGCTTAGATTCTTCGAAACAATCCCATTCTTTCTTGATATCGCTCACATCAACCTCGTCTATATCAACTTCGCATGCATAGTCATCGAGCTGATATGAGTCACATATTAACCTGTTATGTATGGGTGGGATGACATGCCCGAAATGCACCATGAAAGGTTAGTATTCAAAGATGATAAAATTGAAGGATGCATGATTCCTATCATGAAAACATTTTTCAAATTTCAATTTTCTTAGATAAGGAAAGGAGAACTAGTCCACGATCTTCCGGACATCCTGGTTCTCAAAAGCTGTTTAAAATCCTAGATCATATGGCGGATCGGGCCTCAAGTTTCATGGTAGAATCAATTGTCATCATCGGACCAATCCGTTGCTCCACATGTCTGTAATCAAATTTGAAATGTTTTTCATTAATAAATGCAACTAAGAACAATACAAGATCTCGCACTTCCTGGATCACGAGCATGTGACCCAAAGGGTGCTAAAACATCAAAAAGCTTTAAAGCAAATGCAGTAATCAAAATGCATTAAAAGATAAAGTTCAGAAAGAGCCTTTTACTCGGGGGTGGGGAAATCATCGTCCAGCCACTCAATTATCACGTTCACCCGATTATCCGAGGAACGGGTTGAATAAGTCCGGCTCTGCATCCTCGGAAATGTCCTCATCTTCCAGCCATTTGCCTCCTTTAGAAAATACCTCGAATAAAGGGTTTAGGAGCATTTTTCCTCTAGCTTTCCATACATCGGTACCTATGAAACGGCCACCTTGGCGTCCACGGCGTCCACGGTCTCCATAACGATTGTTTCGACCTCGGCCTCGGCCTATGTTATTTTCCGCTATTCCATTATAACCCAGACCAACCTTGTGGTCATTTGAGCCCAAATTCAAAGGGTTACGAATTCCCCGACCATATTTCCCTAATCCAAAGACCCGGAATAAATCCATTCGAGAGTAGCACTTTTCCCGCCATAGTTGCAGGTCTCGAAAGCTCGGTATAGCCACCTTTGCATTTGGTGACACATGCATGACAGATACAATGTCAAAGGTGTGATAACTCAGCTCCTCCTCTTTTGAGGGTTCAATGTAAGGGACCATCCCTTTTAAAGTCGCTCGATGTCCCGTCTCGCCATGGACGGTGATCAACTGACCTTTGACCACAAATTTTAACTTTTGATGCGAGAGAGGAAGGTACCGCTCCGGACACATGAATCCACGGTCTTCCCGGGGAGCGGGGTGAAGGCGCTTGGAATATCCAACACTTGGAACGGTGTAGAGAAAGTTACCGGTCCAATGTCAATGTCCAGCTCAATCTCTCCTACAACATTCTTGGAGACTCCATCAAATGATCGGATGGTGGCCTTGGATGTCTTCACAAAATCTTCATTGATCCCCAAGCTTCTCAAAGTGCTTAGTGGACACAAGGTTGAAAGCGGAACCATTATCAATTAAGACGTGAGGCACCTCTTTTCCGTGACACCTCACAGCTATGTAAAGGGCTTTGTTGTGGACCCGCCCTTCTTTCGGGAAGTCTTCGTCCGAGAAGGATATCTCGGTCCTTCGGAAGGATAGCACCCACAAAGTCTCCCAATTGCACTTCGTTAATTGTCTCTGGAACATGCACCTCATCCAGCACCTTCAAAAGGGCGTCTTTGTGCTTTTCAGAATTTTTGAAGAGATCCAGTAAGGAAATCCGTGCGGGCATCTTCCGTGAGTTGGTCAACGACATCATATTCACTCGGTCCTCACGACCGATTGCAACTTCTCAACCTCTTCCGCAGTTGGGATTCTCTTTTTGAGAATCCACTTCTCTCGGGGGATAACATCTTCCGGATCTCATTATGGCGTCAATCTCGCCCGTTCCATAATCCCAATGAACGCCCTCGAGTTGTACTCTTCCACAGGCGGTAATTTAATCCTCACCGGTATGATCTTTTCGGTAGTGATTCGGATGTTGATGGTTTTTCTGAACTAGAAGCTTCTAACTCCCAGCTATCAACTTTGTTCAAATCAATCACAAAACGAATTGGGGCATCTACCATCCCAATCATTCCATCCTCATGAACGTCATCGGGGTTATGTTCGGACTGGCCTTACCAGCGTGGCATTTTCTTCATCGAAATCCCTCTGCCTTTCTCTTCTGACTCTCGGGATGATCCCTTCAATCCTCATGCCAATCTCCACCAGATGTTGGAACGATGAGTACGTGTATGCATACATGCGATCAAAGTATTCCGCCGGAAGTGACTTTAGTACAAACTCCAGCATTTCTCTCTCCGACAACGGCGGTTGCACCATCACGGCGTGTTTCTTCCACCTTCTTGCAAAGAGCTCAAAACTCTCATCTTCACCTTTCCGGATGTTCAACAAATTAGCCTTAGTGAAATAACCCCTAATCCCAGCTTCAAAGTGACGTAAGAAGTGCTCCGATAAATCCTCCCAGCTCGGGACCCGGTCTAGGTCAATTAATCTGAAACCATGCTAGTGCGGGGCCCGTTAAACTTTGTCCAAAGTTCCGGATCAATGTTTCATCATCTTCATGGTGGCCAACCATTTGGCGAAGATAGTATGAGATATGCGCCGGAGGACACCCAGCGCCATTATACTTCGTGCGGAAGACCACTCTCGGGTTCACACCTTGAGGCGGGACGTTTCTTGCTTGAGTAAGTGGCGTAATCAGCTCCTTCAACTCATCCATTTTCCTCGACACGTCATCTCCTTGCTCTTGAAGTAGAGCGATCTTTCGATTCTGTATCTCCATGGTCCGCCGTATCTCCAGAATCCGCATGCTTTCTTCTATCGCCATAGTATTCCTTTTGGTCGTCGATTGCGATAAATCTGCTACCATAGTTGTTAAATGACGCATGTGCGTCTCCAGATTAGAAAGTCGCATATCGACCTCTCGATTCTCCTGTTCATTCTGAGGAGCCGCTTGGTCCTTAACTTCATCGATCGTTCCCACAAATTCATCGCTTGCGGGGTCATCCATTCCACCCCACCCATCGGGGACTACATCTCCGAGTCAACAAAGAAACTCGGGGGCGCCGAATATAGCACTTTAAAGTTGTACCCACCACTATCTTCCCCCAGGTTATCAACTATTTCGCCCCTCTCTAGGGCTTTCTGCAAAAATCTTCTATCGCCTCGGCGGGCCTTATCCAGACGGACTTCATATTCGTCTATCTCTTCAATTTCTTGACCATCTTTGATGCTCATCAAATATCCCGAGGGTATTTTTAAAACAGCTCCCCTCGTAGGTTTCATCGTGAACTCCTCGAGACAGCATGTTCACCGCCACGTAGGTCCCCTTGAAAGCGACATTTTCCATTCTTCCTATGACGCCCAAGCTAATCAATTTTTCCAAGCAAGCCTCTTTTTGCTCCCGGGAAATACTCTCTCCTTCCGGGTATTGCGAGGCCAATGTCAAGATATCCCGCATTTTACCCATATTCACTATGAACTCAAGAACCTCCTCCTCTTCATCTCCAAAGATCGCGTTCACCTCACGATGCTCGGGTAGTGGGTTCTGCTGCACATTCGGTTCGGCTTTATCAAACTCCAGAACTTTTCCGTCGATCAATGCTTGCACCTTGAACTTCAAAGCGAGACAGTTGTCCGCGTTATGCCCCCTTTCTCCCATATGGTATACGCACGTCTGGGTCTCATCATACCCAGGAAATCTTGGCGGGTGAGCTCGAGGTGGCTCTTTTTGCAACTAAGCGATTTTCCAATAGCATGGGTAACAATTTGGATAAGGGTCGGGGTAGTGGGGTAAAAACAACTGGGTTCTTTTTTCTGAATTCCGGTGGTTTGGAAGTGGTCCAGGAGGACGTTCCTTGGGTAGGAATTGAAGGCGAGAAATTTCCGGGCTTTGGCGGATTAGGGACAAAAGCTACTTCTCCGGTTTGCTCCCTAATATCCCTTCTCAAAGGGTATTGGCGTTTGAAAGGCGCCTCGGGTATCTTCTTTTCTCTTAATGCCCACTCGTGGCGTTCCGCCACCTTGATTAGGTGCGCAAATGTCCGACACCCGAGAGGTGTTCGGTTTGTCGAAAAATTCAAATGGAAGGGCCTTGAGAAACAGATCTATTAGTTCTTCTTCCGGGACGGGCGGCTTTACCGCACAGCCCGGTGCTCTCCATCTGCGGGCGTAGGCGCGAACGGTCTCGCTCTTTCCTTTTACGGTCCTTAAAAGGTCCTCTCTAGTTAGGGCGGTCAAAGTGTTAAACTTGTATTGCCGAAGGAACTCGTGCCGCGGTTTATCCCAATCGGCGAGCCTCTCTCGGCTCCAATTCAATGAACCACGCCAGGGCTGCCCCGAGATAGGCTTTCCTGGAAGGTGTTAACCCGAAGAGTGGAATGTTGTCGGAGAATCTGCGACATTCGGCGCAAGTAATACTTCAAGTGCGCCTTGGGACACCCGGTCCCATTATATCTCCTCACAAAGTCTGGTTCCTTGTAATCAGCGGGAACCTCTATCTTTTCAAACGGTGCAACCTTATCGAATCTCGAGAGTTCATAACCACGACTCGCCAAACACTCTTCGATCTTAGCGAGCCTCTTAATTTCCTCTTCCATTTTGAGGACTTGCTTCTCCTTTTTCTCCAGATCAATCACAATGGGAGGATCCTTAGGCGGTCTCTCCGGATTCGAGTGGGATTAGCGGCGGGCGCCGGATTAGCGTTCGCCCCATCGGATGGCCCCGCAGCAGAGTTTGAGAAGTTAGGGTCAACGGGGTATCTCCCCGGCTTGCAATCATCATTGCCTTCATCTCCGCCACCATTGTGGCGATCACATTCATTTGATTTTCCAGATTACCCACACGAGGTGCGAGCTCTTCTTGTTCCATCCTTAACTTGCGCGTTTTGCTACGAGTCCTCGTATTTATCGCTCACCTGTTTTCGGGATATCAAATCAGTATGGGAAATATTAAAGGATTGGAGACATTGATCCGTGGTAATTGACTTTTCTATATGTATGCATGAAATGCTCATAAAAGAAATAGTATGTATTTATTACAAACCAAATTGTTCAAAAGTATCTAAAAGATAACAAATATGTAAAATCTAAATGGAGAAATGGATCTATCCAAGTCGGGGACGTTTCCACTCTTCTTGCTCTTCTGGTCCATCGGAATCCCACAAGTATGGGTCTTCTCCCTTCTTCGATATCCACTTGCTCCGGATCTTCGGGAATGTACGGTTCTACTCCCGGTACATATGGTACTATGTACTCCGGCTCATATGACTCTACTTCTTCAATCCGAGGAGATACGCACTCGGGTACATATGGCTCTACCATTGATTGGCGATACTCCTTAAACTTCTTGATATACTCCTTGGAAGCTCTGTGAATGTTCATCTCATTATCCAAATAATCCGGCCACTCAACTTGTTGCAGCGGGGAGTTCTTCAAAGCATGAAGGATAAGCTTGATCCGAGCCCGATACAACTCCTTTGTTTCCTTAGTGAGCTTTCCTCGTGTCATATCAAATGAGAAAATCCCGGGACAAACATCCGGTGGTATCTCTTGTAGAACTCCAAATTGCCTCACCACTCGAATGGGGTAATACGCCACAGCGCGCGGTACATCCCAATAAGGGAATAGGGTTATCTTCAATACCCGAAATGCGAGCTTCTACGATCTTGGGCCAAGTCAAACGCCATCTAATATGCTCGGGTTTCAAATTGTCCAATAGCTCAACCCACTTTTTGAATGAGTATTTGGGTACAAGGGATTGACACTTAAGGAAGGATCTAAGGGGGTGAACGTGCTCATTGATCTCATAACACCCCACCCGGAGTTGGAAAGTCTTTATATGAGAGGTGAACCACAAGTGGAGTAATCCGCTAGACGCTTGGAAAACGGCCTTTTTTGAAGACTTGGAACGATTCGGGGAGAGAAAAGTCTCAGCTAAGATCATGTACGAATAATCCCAGCGACAACACGCTTGTCTAGCTATATGAGTTATGGAGGGGTCAAAAGTAGTTCTAGAAGTCGGGAATAGAACGAATGCAAAGAAAGCCAAAATGAACACCTTTCCCGATTTATGACCGGTTTCGGTGGGTAGAGAGGAATAGTTATCGAAAAGGAACGAGAATGTGAACTTGTTGGAATTGGACTTGTAAACTTTTTCAATTTCAGAAGTTTTAAGGCGAAGGAAACTCGATAACGAACGAGTGGAATCCATGTCCAAAGGGGGTTGAGCTATACGTTCTTCAAATTTGGCCCCGATAATAGCGGTATACTCCTCAAGCGTAGGGGTCAATTCCAATCCTCGAAAGTTGAACGTCATTGTTCGCGCGTCCCATGCCTTGGCTAGTGCTTGAATGAGCGCCGGTTGGTATTCCACTTTGATCAAATCTACAAGTCGTCCCAAACGTCCTTCCACATAGGCTTTGTTGACGATGTCGAGGCGATCCCACCATATAGCAAGTTCCTTGCGCGGTATTGGGATGACTTTGATGTCTCCATTCCCCATGATCTAAGAATGCAAAAATGATGATCCTAAAGTCAATTACCACAGTTTAATATGCATATGCATGTAATGTGATGCAAATGTGCTAACCAAATTCCATGTCATCTTTTGGTAACATGAGGGTCAACTACTCCCACTTGACCCAAATAAGCCAAATAGGGTAATTATGGACCAAATCTCACCCAAAGATGGCATGTAATTTGATTAGGATCGTTTAAGCGTAATCGGGGTAAAAAGGTCGTTCACAAATTGACAACTCATGAAATTTACAAGTCTAATACAATAAAGTCAAAAAAGATAGAACATGATAATATCCAGAGATGTTCGGACAATAAATGTCGATGAAAGTACATAATAGACTCAAAATATAATGAAACCTAGAAAATGCCCCAAAGTCGTACTAATCTAGACAGTGGGAATGGTATCCTCATCCGATGAAATCTCTACTATCTCGGGAAGCTTGATATCTTCTTCATCATCGGAGGATATGGTGATGATTTCCTTCTTCTTAATCGGAGAATGTTTTGGGGCCGTCTTGGTAGCATGAGGCTTTCCTCGCCAACTTCATGTACAACTCCCAAATTCTTTCTTTTTCGCGCTCGAGCTCCAAATATCGTCCACATCGGGTATAATCGCAACTCTCGCTACGGATGCGGTTCCGTCCGTTGAGCTCTCGTCCGTGAACAAATCCGAAAACTCGGAATGTAGCGGGTACTCGGTCCTCGCGTCGAATGGTCCTCCGCTCCCATGTGAATACATCGGGTGCATCAACACGACTTTGGGGCGCCATCTATCCTAAAAAGGAAAATTTGACTTTCAACCCCGATCACTTAAACGATCTTACAAATTGTGATGATATGTAGTGGAAATGTATGATATGCAAAATTTAAATTTACAAGTTCAAAATAAAAAGGGTAGAAAGCCTTACCAACCGATGTTACTCTTTTTTTGGTTTTTGGTTTTAGGTATACCAACCATCCATTTCACATGCGCATGAGACAGGTGAGGTTTAACTCTAAAGAAATCAAAAAGGCTCGGGTATGGACCTAAAAAGGCTCCCGCTATACAAATCGATGGGCCGCCCACAAGCGCAATCAAACAACAAGTGGGTAGGACCATCAATCTTGCATAGCGAGCGGGATCAAATATGGTCAACCCAAGTGCAATCAAACACAAGAGCTTCGCATACCGATCCCTATCTATGGTGACCTAAAAGGTGATTTCGCGGCTCGGGTTTAGGCGCTTGTGTGTGTAGTGTCGTGATCCTCAAAATATGCAAGACATGCGACAACAATTTATATTCAAAACACCGCTTCAAAACTTGCATAAATAAACAAACAATCCAAAACTCCATATCTGCATCAAAAATGGTTAGCATAGACGCCACCCCTTATAACTCCCATCTGCATCAACATTTAACACTTTTTTGTTAGTGGATGTACCTCATCTTCAAGAGCATCTGTAGAAAACGAGGTTAGAAAACAATCAACATTTTTATCGGCTTAAATCCTCTTAAAGACATCCCCAGTGGAGTCGCCGATCTGTCGCGACCCTCCCGGAAATTTCCTTCCGGGGGTGGAATAGGGCTAACGAGCCGATCCCTCCTTTTATAGACATATACATGGGGGATCGCGAGTCTCTCCCAAGACCCATTACTCGAATCGCGATGTCGGGTAAAATTTTTTAAATATCGAAATTGACCTTGTGTGGTCGGGTGGCATGTGCGAGATGTACATGCAATTTGGAGTCGCCACCGATCGATTTATTGGAAGGTACGATCGGAAAACCTTACCGAGCGGTCGGGAGAAACCGTTCGGTTTCGCGAAAACCGGAGATTTTGGGTCCGGGGATTTGGTTACGCCAAGTTTCATATTTGACGCCCTTTCGGTTACCGATGTTGATTGTTTTTCTAACCTAAGATTTCATGCAGATGCGATATCGGATGAGGTAGGTCCTAAAAAAAATCTAAGTATTCATATAGATGGGATTTTTCTATCCTAATCAATCACAATCAGCAAAAAATAATGCGCAATCAAAATCATTATAATCGATCAAATCAATCAATCAAGGTTCAATATGTCTAAAATGGCCCTATCGGCCCACACAAAAATCAATTTTGGGTATCGGGGTGATTTGGTAAAAATTTGGGGCGGATGGCCCGGAAGGGTAGAATGGTCATTTTTGGGGTTTGGGACCCGAAAATCACAAAATTTCGATTTGGCCAGTTGAATGTGGCCATTTCTCATTTTTTGTGATTTTCTTGAATTTTTCTAATTTTTTCTATTTTTTTTGAATTTTTATTTATTTTTCAAAAATATTGGGAATTTTCCGGATCGAAATTAATCAACCCTCGTAGTCTCAAAAATTTTCGATCCAGACTTTATGAGTCCCGAATCGATCTACAAATTTTTAGAAATTTTTTTATGAAAATCTGGGAATTTTTATGAATTTTCTAAGTATTTTTTACAATTTTTTTGGATTTTTGGAAATTTCTTTTTATTTTTTTATTATTTTTTATTAACAAACCGGACCGGGTCAAACCGGTCAAAGACCGGTCAACCCGGTCCGACCGCTCGCAGACCACTCAAAAACCCTATACGGTGCCGTATTCTACCTATTCCTATTTATTTTTGTGATTTTCTAAGCTTAATTTCTAATATTCGGAATATATTCAAAAGGGATGGACGGCTGAGATCAATTCCCGGATCAATCTCGACCGTCCAAACACTCGTGACCAAAACGACGTCACCTTGGTCCATCTCTTCAAAACGACGACGTGCCACCGTGAAATGAACGGACGGTCATGATTGACTTGAGATCCGATCTAAGCCGTTCATTCTCTTATAACCAAAACGACGCCGTTCCCTTTAAAACACCGAACGGCCACGATTAAACCTGGACTTGATCTCCACCGTTCATTACGTCTAAAGCCAAAACGACGTCGCCCTGACATGATCTAAACGGCACCGTTTCATATTTTTCTACTTTCTACCTAATAAACGAATTATTTAAAAATATAAAAGAGAGATCCAACGGCCGAGAATCAAACTACCCTATTTATCTCGGACCGTTGGATCGGATCTCGAGTCGCCCGCCGCTCGCGCCAACGGCCGAGCCGACTCAGATCCAGGTGGACCTATCACAGCATGACACCTAGGCTCTTTGACCGGTTGACTCGCCACGTCGGCATCATCGTCTTCCTCGCGACGCCACAGAACGAACGGCCGAGGTTTCCCGGCGAGATCCAACGGTGAAACCTCGGCCGATTGACCCCAAACCAACGCCAATCTACTCATCTCAACTTCCCGGATCAACATATTCAAAGATCAAACCATTTCATTCACGTAATCGCGAGAATCAAGTCAAACACAGAACGACAATGCAAAGTTCAATCTCGAAGGCAATGAGCATAACAATCCGATTCCATCAAACGGAAGCTCGAGAAGAAGTTGAGGAAGCTTACCTCGAAGCTCCGATTGAGCTCGTGAAGGGCTGGGAGAGGTCGGCCAACGTTCGGCCGGACCGCGATGATTGGAGGTTTCGACTCGGGATGTTCGAACAGGATCGATGCAAAAACCGAGATGCGAGCATGGTCGGTGAAGTTCAAGGATGGAAACGCACACTTTAATTTCAAGAATCGGGTTCGCACGGGTGAGGTGCCATGGATGCACAGTGAGATAATTGGGAAGTGGACTCACCGTTTTAAGGCGTTGCGGGTTGATTCAGACGGCGCGATTGCTTCCTTGATCTTCGGGTGAACTTCGAGAAGTGGTTTTGAAGCTCGCGGCGGTCCGGATTGGCCGAATGAGCCTCTCACGGTCGAGCTCCGACGAGGCGGCGTCGATGCTCGCGAGAGCGTCTCTCTCTCTCTTCTCTCTCTTTCTCTCTCTAGTCTGGTAATGGACGAGCACGAATGAGCCTCTCACGGTCGAGAACCTTCCTCGGGCTTTTATACTCGTTTTCAAAAATTCGCGCGCGTCGGAGCTTGAGTCGGCGATGCGATCACGTGCCAATCACGGGATTTTTTTGGTCGCCCGAGGTCGGACGGCGATGACTATCGCGTTGGACTCCGTTTGGTTCTCCGTCAATCGCGAATTAGGCTTGAACTTGTGTATTCTGCGAATGGTTGACTTTTCGTGTGCGCCGAGCCTTTGACCTGCAATTCCAAACACCTCCGGCGGCCATTGGCCGTGCCGCTGGTGGCAATCGACGGGCCTTAGCTCGAGGATCAAAACCCCCACCTAAATTGGATCGATTATGCACGAATTGATCCCCAATTCGGCCGTTGAAATCCATTGTTCAAACCTGCAAAATGCAATAATCTGTTGGGGACGACGACACTGCTCGGGACCGGTTCACCCGGTCCGACCAGTGATCAGGCCGGTCTGAACCGGTTCGGACGGTGAATTTCATTCAATTTTCAAAATTAAACAAAATTGGCTGGGAATTTTTGCAATTAAACATCAAAATTGGATTCGGGACCCTGGATATTATCTAGAAATGTGTTTTTGCCCAACACTTCCCATCAATTTATATGAAATCCCCAAATTTTCAATATTCCCAAATTGGGGAAAATGTTCAATTGAGCGTCAATTTGATAAAATTGGACCATGAGACCTATGCCAATCGATTTGAAATGCATGAAAATATAGGGGGACAGTCCAATTTCACTATGATAGTCCCTCAATTAAAAGTAATTTCAAAAATCGGCCAATTGAGGGATTAAATTGCAAATAATTTGGGGGATTTTGCCTAATTTGTGCAATTCGCGCAATTAAGGGTGCAATCGATCAAATTGGAGTTCAAAGGGACCACAATTGAATGTCTAGACTCCAAATGTGCAAAAATTGCAAATAAAAAGACTCAATTGGTATTTTTTATGCAAATTCAACTCTAGGCATAGTGAAGAAATACCTAAAATTGAACTTAATTTTCAATTTTTCTTGAGGTCAATATGAAAATGGAATTAAAAGAAAAATATTGGACATTTTTGTGTATTTTTGTAACCTCGAAAGGTATTTTTTATGAATTTTCAAAGATTTTTCCTATTTTTCGAAAATATAAAAAAAAATGCGAAAAATATGAAAAATTATTTTTTGTTCCAAATTGGTTCCTTATGCTTGGCCAAGGCTTCCAATGTTGATTTTTTAATTTTTTGATTTTTTGTGAATTTTTGGTAAATTTTGGAAAATAGAACTAAAAGAAAATTGATTAAAAATCGGGTGTCAATGACCCACAAGCGCAATCAAACAACAAGTGGGTAGGACCATCAATCTTGCATAGCGAGCGGGATCAAATATGGTCAACCCAAGTGCAATCAAACACAAGAGCTTCGCATACCGATCCCTATCTATGGCGACCTAAAAGGTGATTTCGCGGCTCGGGTTTAGGCGCTTGTGTGTGCAGTGTTGTGATCCTCGAAATATGCAAGACATGCACCACAATTTATATTCAAAACACCGCTTCAAAATTTACATAAATAAACAAACAATCCAAAACTCCATATTCGCATCAAAAATGGTTAGCACAGACGCCACCCCTTATAACTCCCATCTCGCATCAACATTTAACACTTTTTGTTATTGGACGTACCTCACCTTCAAGAGCATCTCGCGAGAAGACGAGGTTAGAAAACAATCAACATTTTTATCGGCTTAAGTCCTCTAAACCTTCCCCGGAGTCGCCGGTCTGTCGCGACCCTCCTCCGTCGATTCGTTCGATAAAAAGATATCCCGGCGGGCGAGCGGGGGTTAACGAGCCGATCCCCTTTTTATACATATTTATGTGGGATCGCGGGTCTCTCCCAAGACCCATTACTCGAATCGCGATGTCGGGTAAAATTTATAAAATATCGAAATTGACCTTGTGTGGTCAAGTGGCATGTGCGATGTGTACATGCAATTTGGAGTCGCCACCGATCGATTTATTGGAAGGTACGATCGGAAAACCTTACCGAACGGTCGGGAGAAACCGTTCGGTTCCGCGAAAACCAGAGATTTTTGGGTCCGGGGACTTGGTTACGCCAAATTTCAGATTGACGCCCTTTCGGTTACCGATGTCGAGTGTTTTTCTAACCTAAGAATTCATGCAGATGCAATATCGGGTGAGGTAGGTCCTAACAATTCTAAGTATTCATGCGGATGGGAATTTTCTATCCTAATCAATCACAATCAAAAAAATTTAATGCGCAATCAAAATCATTACAAGCAATCAAACCAATCAACCAAGGTTTGATATGTCTAAAAATGGCCCTATCGGCCCACACAAAAATCAAATTTGGGTGTCGGGGTGATTTGGTAAAAATTTGGGGCGGAAGGCCCGGAAGGGTAGAATGGTCATTTTTGGGAGTTCGGGACCCGAAAATCACAAATTTTTTTTTTGGCCAATTCAATGTGGCCATTTCCCATTTTTTGTGATTTTATGGAATTTTTCTAATTTTTTCTATTTTTTTGGAATTTTTACTTATTTTTCAAAAATATTGGAAATTTTTCGGATCGAAATTAATCGACCCTCGAAGTCTCAAAATTTTCGATCCAGACTTTATGAGTCCCGAATCGATCTACAAATTTTTAGAAATTTTTTTGTGAAAATCTGGGAATTTTTATGAATTTTCTAAGTATTTTTTACAATTTTTTGGATTTTTGGAAATTTCTTTTTTATTTTTATTATTTTTTATTAATAGACCGGACCGGGTCAACCCGGTCAACGGCCGGTCAACCCGGTCCGACCGCTCGCAGACTCACTCTAGGCCTATACGACGCCGTATACGTATTTATCTATTTATTTTTTTGAATTTCTAATATTAATTCCTAATATCCTAATATAAAAGAAAATGATGGACGGCCGAGATCAATCCCAGATTTGATCTCAGCCGTCGACTATCCCTTAAGCGAAACGACGCCGTGCCGGACTCCCTTCACGAAACGACGCCGCATCCGGTTATCAAACGAACGGCCAAGATTAAAAGGCGAGGCTCAATCTGAACCGTTCACTCACGCATTAACAAAACGACGTCGCATCATCAAACTAAACGGACGGTCAAGATCTAACCTAGATCTAATCTAAGCCGTTCGTCTCATCTATGCCAAAACGACACCGTATACCTTAGTACCCTGGACGGCTGCGATTGACTACGAACTTGATCTGGACCGTTCAATCTTCCTAAAGCCAAAACGGCGTCGCATGTACAAACTAAAACGGTGCCGTTTCACCAATTTTCTAATTTCTATCTAATAAACGAATATTCTAAAATTACAAAATAAAGATCCGACGGTCCGTAATCAAACCTACCTATTAATCTGGACCGTTGGATCGAGGCCGACTCAGGCTGCTCGCGCCAACGGCCAGGCTGATTCAGCGACACCTTGGACCAACCAGAACTCGCCACCTCATCCTTTGACCCGTTGACCGCCATGTCACCTTCATCCCCTACCTCGCGACGACGCCCGAACGGACGGCCAGAAACGTTCCGGCGAGATCCAACGGCGAGATCTCGCCGGAATAACGCCAAACCAAATCTAACCTACTCGTCTCTCTTCTGAGATCAACATATCCTAAAATCACAGCATTTCATCCACGGAATCGCAAATATCGGACGAAACACAGTCGCGACATTGCAGAACTCAATCATACGATTTACTGCATAACTATTAAATTCATTCACAGGATCGGCTCGAATGAGGTCTAGAAACCTTACCTGCGAGTCCGATTGACCTGGTTTGGTCTAGGATCTCCTAGACAGGCTTCGTCGTTGATCGGCCGTGGAGGTTGGATTTCGATGACTCGATTGGTAGGTTTTATGCGGAATCGAAGCGTAACGAGTATGCAGAGATGATCAGCAATGCTCGAGGACAAAAAGGCACATGGTAATTTCAAGGATTGTGCTCGTGAAGTTGATGTACCATGATCGTGCGGGAGCAAAGTTTGAAGTTCAACTTACCAGTTCTTGATGTTGCGGGTTGATGCGGACAGTGCGATCGCTTCCTTAGAGTGAATGCGAGCTTCTGAACTTGATTTCGAAGCTCGAGATCGCCCGAGATGGTCGGACGGGCGACTCACAGTCCGAGCTCCGGCGAAGTGACCGCGACGCTCACGAGAGACTCTCTCTCTTAATCTCTCTCTTTCTCTCTCTATTCTGTCGCGTGAATGAACGAATGAGCCCCCCTTTGTTCTAGAATCCTCTCACCCCTTTTATACTCGATTTTCGAATTTGCGCGCGCACGGGCGTGAGCTGGCCGACGCTCTCACGTGCCAATCACACGGGTTTGGGCTCGCCGGACGGTGACGGAATCGTTGGGATTCCGTCCAACGTCCGTTAAGCCTATGGTTGAGCTCAAACGAGCACTAATTCAACCTGTTTTTTGAAAATGTTGACTTTGAGCACGCCGGGACTTTGACCATCGATTCCGGCCACCTCCGGCGGCCATTGGCCGTGCCGCCGTGGCAATCGACGTGTGTTCTCTCGCGAAGCAAAACCCCTATGTTAATTAGATCAATTAGTGTCGAATTACCCTTCAATTTGATCGTTGAAACTCGACGTTCAAAGCTGCAAATCGCGCGGGTATGAGGTTGAAGACGACACTGTTTGGACAGGTTCGCACAGTGAATTTTGCGCAATTTTCAAAATTAATCAAAATTGAGTGGGAATTTTTGCAATTAAACCTCAAAATTGGATTCTAAGGCCTGGATATTATCTAGAAATGTAATTTTGCCCAAAAGTTCTTATCAATTTGCACAAAAACCCCAAAATTTTCAATTTGCCCAAATTGGGGAAAAGTTCAATTGAGTGTCAATTTGACCAAATTGGGCTATGAGACCTATGCCAATAGATTCAGAATGTGTTAAAACCCTAGGGGTGATCGAATTGTGTATAGAAAATTCCTCAATTGAAAGTAATTTCAAAAATTGCAAAGTTGAGGGACTTAATTGCAAATAATTTGGGGATTTGGCCTAATTCGTGCAATTGGCGCAATTGAGGGTGAAATTGATGAAATTGAAGTTCAAAGGGACCACAACTGAATGTCTAGACTCCAAATATGTAAAACTTGCAAATAAAAAGACTCAATTGGTATTTTTTGTGCAAATTCAACCTTAGGCATTGTGAAGAAACACCTAAAATTGAACTCAATTTTTGATTTTTCTTGAGGTCAATATTAAAAGGGAATTAAAAGAAAAATATTGAATATTTTTGTGTATTTTTGTGACCTCGAAAAGTTTTTTTTATGAATTTTCAAGTATTTTCCTATTTTCCTAAAATATTAAAAAAATGCGAAAATATGAAAAATTATTTTTTGTTCCAAATTGGTTCCTTAAGCTTGGCCAAGGCTTCCAATGTTGATTTTTTTAATTTTTTTAATTTTTTGTGAATTTCTAGTGAATTTTGGAAAATAAAACTAAAGGAAAACCGATCGAAAAATTCGGGTGTCAACAATCGCTCACATCAACCTCGTCTATATCAACTTCGCATGTATAATCATCGAGCTGATCTAAGTCACATATTAACCTGTTATGTATGGGTGGGATGACATGCCCGAAATGCACCATGAAAGGTTAGTATTCAAAGATGATATAATCGAAGAATGCATGATTTTTATCATGAAAACATTTTTCAAATTCCAATTTTTTAGACAAAGAAAGGAGAACTAGTTCACGATCTTCCGGACATCCTGGTTCTCAAAAGCTATTTAAAACCCAAGATCATATGGCGGATCGGGCCTCAAGTCTCATGGTAGAATCAATTGTCATCATCGGACCAATCCGTTGCTCCACATGTCTATAATCAAATTTGTGATGATTTTCATTAATAGATGCAACTAAGAGCAATACAGTACTACACTTCTTGAATCGCAGCATGCGACCCAAAGGGTGCTAAAAAAGCGAAAAGCTTCAAAACCAATGCAATAATCAAAATGCATTAAAAGATAAAGTTCAGAAAGAGCCTTTTACTCGGGGGTGGGGAAATCATCGTTCGGCCACTCAATTATCACGTTCACTCGATTATCCAGGAACGGGTTGAATAAGTCCGGCTCTGCATCCTCGGAGATGTCCTCATCTTCCAGCCATTTGCCTCCTTTAGAGAATACCTCGAATAAGGGGTTTAGGAAAATTTTTCTTCTAGCTTTCCATGTGTTAGTGCCTATGAAACGGCCACCTTGGTGTCCACGGCCTCCTTGGTCTCCGTAACGATTGTTTCGACCTCGGCCTCGACACGTGTTATTCTTCGCTATTCCATTACAACCCGGACCAACCTTGTGGTCGGTTGAGCTCAAGTTCAGAGGGTTACGGATTCCCCGACCGTACTTTCCTAATCCAGCACCCGGAATAAAACCGTTCGATAGTAACACTCTCCCCGCCATAGTCGCTGGTCTCGAAAGCTCTGGTGTAGCCAGATTTGCATCCGGTGACACGTGCATGACAGATACAATGTCGAAGGTATGATAACTCAGCTCCTCCTCCTTCGAGGGTTCAATGTATGGAACCATCCCTTTTAAAGCGGCTCGATGTCCTGTCTCGCCATGGATGGTGATCGGTTGGCCCTTAACCACAAATTTTAACTTTAGATGCAGGGAGGAAGGTACCGCTCCGGACACATGGATCCACGGTCTTCCCGGGAGCAAGGTGAAGGCGTTAGGAATGTCCAGTACTTGGAACGGTATAGAAAATGTTACCGGTCCAATGACAATGTCCAATTCGATCTCTCCCACCACATTCTTGGAGACTCCGTCAAATGACCGGATGGTGGCCTTGGATGTCTTCACAAAATCTTCGTTGATCCCCAAGCTTCTCAAAGTGCTCAGAGGACATAGGTTAAAAGCCGAGCCATTATCAATCAGAACATGAGGAACCTCCTTTCCATGACACCTCACGGCGATGTAGAGAGCTCTGTTGTGGACACGCGCCTCTTTTGGAAAATCTTCATCTGAGAAGGATATCCGGTCTTTCGGAAGGATAGCACCTACGAAGTCCCCTAGTTGAACTTCGTTAATTGTTTCCGGAACATGCACCTCATCTAGCACCTTCGGGAGGACATTCTTGTACTTTTCGGAATTTTTGAAGAGATCTAATAAGGAAATCTCGTGCAGGCATCTTCCATGAGTTGGTCGACGACCTCATATTCACCGGTCCTTACGATCGATTGCAACTTCTCAACTTCTTCTGCAGTTGGGTTTTTCTTTTCGGAATCCGCCTCTCTCGGTGGATAACATCTTCCCGATCTCATTATGGCATCAATCTCACCCGTTCCATAGTCCTAGTGTACCGCCTTCGAGTTGTACTCTTCCACAAGCGGTAATTTAATCTTCACCGGTATGATCTTTTCTGGTGGTGATTTAGACGTTGATGGTTTTTCCGAACTAGAAGTTTCCAACTCCCAGCTATCAACTTTGTTCAAATCAATCACGAAACGAATCGGGGTATTTACCATCCCGATCATCTCGTCCTCATGAACATCTTCGGGGTTATGTTACGGACCCGGCCTCATCAACGTAGCATTTTCTTCATCCGGATCCCTCTGCCTTTCCTTTCTAACTCTCGGGATAATTCCTTCAATTCTCATCCCAATCTCCACCGGATGTTGGAATGACGAATACGCGTACGCATACATGCGGTCAAAGTATTCCGTCGGGAGTGACTTGAGTACAAACTCCAGCATTTCCCTTTCCGATAGTGGCGGTTGCACCATTGCCGCATGCTTCTTCCATCTTCTAGCGAAGAGTTCAAAACTCTCGTCTTCACCTTTCCCGATATTCAACAGATTAGCTTTAGTGAAATAACCTCTGATTCCGGCTTCAAAGTGTCGTATGAAGTGTTCCGATAAATCCTCCCAGCTCGGGACCCGGTCTAGGTCAATCGGTTGAAACCATGCTAGCGCGGGGCCCGTTAGACTACGTCCGAAATTCCGAATCAACGTTTCATCATCTTCATGATGGCCAACCATTTGGCGAAGATAATATGAGACATGCGCCGGAGGACACCCGGCGCCATTATACTTCGTGCGGAAGACCACTCTCGGGTTCGCGCCTTGAGGCGGAACATTTCTTGCCCGAGTAAGTGGCGTAATCAGCTCTTTCAACTCATCCATTTTCCTTGACACATCATCTCCTTGCTCTTGCAATAGGGCGATCTTTCGATTTTGTGTCTCAATGGCCCGCCGCATTTCCAGAATCTGCATGTTCTCTTCTACTCTCGTGGCATCATTCTTAGCTATCGGTTGCGATAATTCCGCTACCATGGCTGTTAAATGTCGCATATGGGTCTCCAAATTAGAAAGTCGCACGTTAGACTCCCGATTCACCTGTTCATTCCGAGGAGCCGCTTGGTCTTTGACTTCATATACCGTCCCCACAAATTCTTCACTTTCGGGGTCGTCCATTCCACCCCATCCATCGGGGACTACATCTCCGGAGTCAACAAAGAAACTCGGGGGCGCCGAATATAGCACTTTAAAGTTGTAACCGCCACTATCTTCCCCCGGGTTGTCAACTATTTCGCCCCTCTCTAGGGCCCTTTGCAAAAACCTTCTATCGCCTCGGCGGGCCTTATCCAGACGGACTTCATATTCGTCTGTCTCTTCAATTTCTTGGCCATCTTTAATGCTCATCAAGTATCTTGAGGGTATTTTCGTAACAGCTCCCCTCGTAGGTTTCATTGCAAATTCTTCGGACAGCATGTCCACCGCCACGTAAGTCCCCTTGAAAGTGACATTTTCCATTTTCCCTATGACGCCCAAGCTAATCAGCTTTTCTAAGCAAGCTTCCTTTTGCTCCCGGGAAATATTTTCTCCTTCCGGGTATTGTGAGGCCAATGTCAAGACATCCCGCATTTTACTTATGTCCACTATGAACTCCAAAACTTCTTTCTCTTTGGCTTCAAAAATCGCGTTCACCTCGCGATGCTCGGAGTAACGGGTCCGCTGCACATTTGGTTCAGCCTTATCAAACTCTAGAACTTTTCCATCGATCAATGCTTGCACCTTGAACTTCAAAGCGAGACAGTTGTCCGCGTTATGCCCTCTTTCTCCCATATGGTATATGCACGTCCGGGTCTCATCATACCCAGGAAATCTTGGCGGGTGAGCTCTAGGTGGCTCTTTTGCAACTAAACGATTCTCCAACAGCATGGGTAACAATTTGGATAAGGGTCGGGGTAGAGGGGTGAAAACAATTTGGTTCTTTTTTCTGAATTCCGATGGTTTGGAAGCGGTCCAGGAGGACGTTCCTTGGGTAGGGATTGAAGGTGAGAAATTTTTAGGTTTTGGCGGGTTAGGGACAAAGGCTACTTCTCCAGTTTGCTCCATATTATCCATTCTCAAAGGGTATTGGCGTTTGAAAGGCGTTTCGGGCATCTTCTTTTCTCTTAGTGCCCATTCATGGCGTTCCGCCACCTTGATCGGGTGCGCAAACGTCCGACACCCAGAGGTGTTCGGCTTGTCGAAAAACTCAAAGGGAAGGGCCTTGAGAAACAGGTCTATCAGTTCTTCTTCCGGGACGGGCGGCTTTACCTACACAGCCGGTGCTCTCCATCTCCGGGCGTAGGCGCGAACGGCCTCGCTCTTTCCTTTCACGGTCCTCGGAAGGTCCTCTCTAGTGAGGGCCGTCGGGGTGTTAAACTTGTATTGTCGAAGGAACTCGTCGCGCGGTTTGTCCCAATCGGCGAGCCTTTCTAGCTCCAATTCTATGAACCATGCCAAGGCTGCCCCAGATAGGCTTTCCTGGAAGGTGTTAACCAAGAACGGAACATTGTCCGAGAATTGCGACATTCGGCGCAAGTAATACTTCAAGTGCGCTTTGGGACACCCGGTCCCATTATATCTCCTCACAAAGTCCGGTTCCTTGTAGTCGGTAGGAACCTCTATCTTTTCAAACGGTGCAACCTTGTCAAACCTTGAAAGTTCATAACCCCGACTCGCCAAGCACTCTTCGATCTTAGCAAGCCTTCTTATCTCCTCTTCCATTTTGAGGACTTGTTTCTCTTTCTTTTCCAAATCTATCACAACAGGAGGATCCTTAGGCGGTCTCTCCGGATTCGGAGTTGGATTAGCGGCGGGCGCCGGATTAGCGTTCGCTCCATCGGATGACCCCGCGGGAGCTTGAGAATTAGGGTCGACGGGGTATCTCCCCCGGCTTGCAATCATCATTGCCTTCATCTCCGCCACAATTGTGGCGATCACATTCATTTGATTTTCCAAATTACCCACACGAGGTGCGAGCTCTTCTTGTTCCATCCTTAATTTGCGCGTTTTGCTACGAGTCCTCGTATTTATCACTCACCTGTTTTCAGAACATCAAATTAGTATGGGAAATATTAAAGGATTTGGAGACATTGATCCGTGGTAATTGACTTCTCTATGTGTATGCATGAAATGCTCATAAAAGGAATAATATGTATTTATTACAAACCGGATTGTTCAAAAGCATCTAAAAGATAACAAATACGTAAAGTTGAAATGGGGGAATGGATCTATCCAAGTCGGGGACGCTTCCACTCTTCTTGCTCTTCTGATCCATCGGAATCCCACAAGTATGGGTCTTCTCCTTCTTCTGACATCCACTGCTCTGGATCTTCGGGAATGTACGGCTCTACCCCCGGTACATACGGTACTATGTACTCTGGCTCATATGACTCCACCTCTTCAATCCGAGGAGATACGCACTCGGGTACATATGGCTCGACCGTTGATTGGCGATACTCCTTAAACTTCTGGATATACTCCTTGGAGGCCCCGTGAACGTTCATCTCATCGTCCAAATAGTCCGGCCATTCAACTTGTTGCAGTGGGGAATTCTTCAAAGCGTGAAAAATAAGCTTGATCCGGGCCCGATACAACTCCTTTGTTTCCTTAGTGAGCTTTCCTCGTGTCATATCAAATGAGAAGATCCCGGGACAAACATCCGGTGGTATCTCTTGTAGAACTCCAAATTGCCTCACCACTCGAATGGGGTAGTACGCCACGGCGCCAGTACATCCCAATAAGGGGATAGGACTATCTTCAACCCCCCTAATGCGAGCCTCCACGATCTTGGGCCAAGTCAAACGCCATCTAATATGCTTGGGTTTCAAATTGTCCAATAGCTCAACCCACTTTTTGAATGAGTATTTGGGTACAAGGGATTGACACTTAAGGAAGGAACTAAGAGGGTGGACGTGCTCATTGATCTCATAGCACCCCACTCGGAGTTGAAAAGTCTTTATATGAGAGGTGAACCACATGTGGAGTAGCCCATTAGACGCTTGGAAAACAGCCTTTCTTGAAGTTTTGGAACGATTTAACGAAAGAAATGTCTCAGCTAAGATCATGTATGAATAATCCCAGCGACAACATGCTTGTCTGGCTATATGGGTTATGGAAGGGTCAAAAGTAGTTCTAGAAGTTGGGAATAGGACAAATGCAAAGAAAGCCAAGATGAACACCTTTCCCGATTTATGACCGGTTTCGGTGGGTAAAGAGGAATAATTGTCGAAAAGGAACGAGAAGGTGAACTTGTTAGAATTGGATTTGTAAAATTTTTCAATCTCGGATGTTTTAAGGCGAAGGAAACTCGATAACAAACGAGTGGAGTCCATGTCCAAGGGGGGTTGAGCTATTCGTTCTTCAAATTTAGCCCCAATAATAGCGGTATACTCCTCGAGCGTAGGGGTCAATTCCAATCCTCGAAAGTTGAATGTCATTGTACGCGCGTCCCATGCCTTGGCTAGTGCTTGAATGAGCGCCGGTTGGTATTCCACTCTGATCGGGTCTACTAGTAGTCCCAAACGTCCTTCGACGTAAGCCTTGTTGACGATGTCGAGGCGGTCCCACCATATAGCGAGTTCTTTGCGTAGTATTGGGATGACTTTGATGTCTCCATTCCCCATGATCTAAAAATGCAAAAATGATGATCCTAAAGTCAATTACCACAGTTTAATATGCATATGCATGAAATGTGATGCAAATGTGCTAACCAAATTTCATGTCATCTTTTGGTAACATGAGGGTCAACTACTCCCACTTGACCCAATAAGCCAAATAGGGTAGTTATGGACCTAATCTCACCCAAAGATGGCATGTAATTTGATTAGGATCGTTTAAGCGTAATCGGGGTAGAAAGTCGCTCACAAATTGACGACTCATGGAATTTACAAATCTAACACAATAAAGTTGAAAAGGACAAGACATAATAGCATCTAAAGATGTTCGGACAATAAATGTCGATGAAAGTACATAATAGACTCAAAATATAATAAAACCTAGAAAATGCCCCAAAGTCGTACTAATCTAGACAATCGGAACGGTATCCTCATCGGATGAAATCTCCACTATCTCGGGAAGCTTGACATCTTCTTCGTCATCGGAGGGTTTGGTGATAACTTCCTTCTTCTTAACCGGGGAGTGCTTTGGGGCCGTATTGGTCGCACGAGGCTTCTTTGCCAATTTCATGTACAACTCCCAAATTCTTTCTTTCTCGCGCTCGAGCTCCAAATATCGTCCACAGCAGGTATAATCGCAACTTTCGCTACGAATGCGGTTCCGCCCATTGAGCTCCCGTCCATGGATAAATCCGAAAACTCGGAATGTAGCGGGTACTCGGTCCTCGCGTCGAATGGTCCTCCGCTCCCATGTGAATACGTCGGGTACATCAACACGACCTTGGGGCGCCATCTATCTAAAAAGGAAAATTTGACCTTCAACCCCGATCACTTAAACGATCTTACAAATTGTGATGATATGTCGCGAAAATGCATGATATGCACAATTAAAATTTACAAGTTCAAAATAAAGAGGGTAGAAAGCCTTACCAACCGATGTTACTCTCTTTTTGGGTTTTTGGTTTTAGGTATACCAACCATCCATTTCACATGCGCATGAGACAAGTGAGGTTCAACTCTAAATAAAATCAAAAAGGCTCGGGTATGGACCTAAAAAGGCTCCCGCTATACAAATCGATGGGCCGCCCACAAGCGCAATCAAACAACAAGTGGGTAGGACCATCAATCTTGTATAGCGAGCGGGATCAAATATGGTCAACCCAAGTGCAATCAAACACAAGAGCTTCGCATACCGATCCCTATCTATGGCGACCTAAAAGGTGATTTCGCGGCTCGGGTTTAGGCGCTTCTGTGTGCGGTGTCATGATCATCAAAATATGCAAGACATGCATCACAATTTATATCCAAAACACCGCTTCAAAATTTGCATAAATAAACAAACAATCCAAAACTCCCTATCTGCATCAAAAATGGTTAGCACAGACGCCACCCCTTATAACTCCCATTTGCATCAACATTTAACACTTTTCGTTAGTGGACGTACCTCTTCTTCAAGAGTATCTGAGGAAAAACGAGGTTAGAAAACAATCAACATTTTCATCGGCTTAAGTCCTCTGAAACAAGTCCCCGGTGGAGTCGCCGGTCTGTCGCGACCCTCTCCGTCGGTCGATAAAATCCCGGCGGTGGAGCAGGGTTAACGAGCCGATCCATTTTTATATATATTTTTTATGGGATCGCGGGTCTCTCCCAAGACCCATTACTCAAATCGCGATGTCGGGTAAAATTTATCAAATATCGAAATTGACCTTGTGTGGTCGGGTGGCATGTGCGAGGTGTACATGCAATTTGGAGTCGCCACCGATCGATTTATTGGAAGGTACGATCGGAAAACCTTACCGAGCGGTCGGGAGAAACCGTTCGGTTCCGCGAAAACCAGAGATTTTTTGGTCCGGGGACTTGGTTACGCCAAGATTTGAATTGACGTCCTTTCGGTTACCGATGTCGAGTGTTTTTCTAACCTAGGATTTCATGCAGATGCGATATCGGGTGAGGTAGGCCCTAACAATTCTAAGTATTCATGCAGATGGGAATTTTCTATCCTAACAATCACAATCGAAAAAAATTTAATGTGCAATCAAAACCATCACAATCAATCAAATCAGTCAATCAAGGCTCGGTATGTCTAAAATGGCCCTATCGGCCCACACAAAAATCAAATTCGGGTTTCGGGATGATTTTGTGAAAATTTGGGGCGGAAGGCCCAAAAGGGTAGAATGGTCATTTTTGGGAGTTCGGGACCCGAAAATCACAAAATTGGGGTCGGGCCAGTTAAATGTGGCCATTTCCCATTTTTTTGTGATTTTATGGAATTTTTCTAATTTTTTCTATTTTTTTGGAATTTTTATTTATTTTCTAAAAAATGTTGGAAATTTTCCGGATCGACACGGATCGACCCTCGAAGTCTCGAAATTCTCGATCCAGAATTTATGAGTCCCGAATCGATCTACAAATTTTTAGAAATTTTTTGTGAAAATCTAGGAATTTTTATGAATTTTCCAAGTATTTTTGTGATTTTTTGGATTTTTGGAAATTTCTTTTTTATTTTTTATTTATTTTTTTATTAATAAACCGGACCGGGTCAACCCGGTCCGACCACCTCGGACTCGTCCGCGACACTAAAACGACTCCGTATATGTACATATATCTATCTATTATTTTTTTGTTTTTCTAAAATAGATTTTCTAATATCCGAATATACTAAAAGAAACGGACGGATGAGATCAATCCCAGATTTGATCTCGGCCGTCGACTCGCACTTACTCAAAACGACGCCGCTTCGGGCTATTGAACGGACGGCCACGATTAGATCTCCAGACTTCATCGCAGCCGTCGACTCTCACTAATCTAAACGACGACGTATCTGACTTTGAGAATAAAACGACGCCGTGTAACTAAACAAACGAACGGCCACGATCTACCTCAAATCTAATCTGCACCGTTCATTCTACTTAGACCAAAACGACGCCGCACGCCTTAATACCCCGAACGGCCACGATTGACTCTGAAACCGATCCGGACCGTTCGTTCTTTATCTAGTTAAAACGACACCGTACACCCTAAACTAAACGGCACCGTTTTGATGTTTTTCTTATTTTCTAATCTAATAAACGAATTATCTAAAATCTAATCGGACGGTCGAGAATTGAACTAACTAATTATCTCGACCGTCGATCTAATCCTAGTCGGCCGGCTCGCTCAACGGACGAGCCGACTCGGCGCCGAGTTGGACCAACCACGGCTCGCCAACTCAACACGCCGACCCGCCGACCCGACACGTCAGCTTCATCTTCTTCGTTGCGACGACGTGAAATGGACGGCTGAGAGCTCTCCGGCGAGATCCAACGGTGAGATCTCGCCGGAATAGCCTCAAACCAACGCCGATCGACTCGATCTAATCTCCACAACATCATATCCAAATATTGCACGATTTCAATGGCTAGATTGCTAGATATACACTACGCACGTAATCAAAATCACGTAACTCAATCGCAGGATATAAAGCACAATAGCTCGATTCAATCACAGGATCTACTCAAATGAAGTATAGAAACCTTACCCGCAGGTCCGATTGACCTGGTTTGGTCTAGATTTGTCTAGAGCGGCTTCGACGAGAAACGGTGATAGAGGTTGGATTTCGCAGACTCAATTGGAAGTGTTTATGCAAAATCGAGGCAAAACAGACATACAGAGGCGATCAGCAATGCTTAAAGGCAAAAACGCACACATCAATTGCGAGAATCATACGCGAATCGGTGTGATGCCATGATTGAACCGAGGCGAGGTCGAGAGATCGACTTACCGATTTAGAAGTTCTTCGGTTGATTGAGCTGGTGCGATCAACTCCCCGAGTCACTACGAAGCTCCTGGACTAGTTTTCGGACTTCGATTCCCTCTGGATCGACCGCACGAAGATCTCACGGTCTCGCCTGAAAATCTGGCAATGGCCGCTCCCGAGAGCTTCTCTCTCTCTCCTTTTCTCTCTCTCTCTAGTCATTTGTATCTTGGCGAGCACGAATGAGCCCCCCTCCCTTATTCTAGAATCATCCCAGCCTTTTATACTCGGGTTTCAAAAATGCGCGCGCACGGGTGAGCTGGCCGAGCTTCCTCACGTGCCAACCACATGCCAATAGGCTGCCGGACGGCGACGGAATCAGTTAGGATTCCGTCTGCGTCCGTCAGGCCTCCGTTGATCACCAAATGCGCGCTAATTTGACACGGGATTGAAAATATTGACTTTTTGCCTCGCCGGAGCTTTGACCGGCGATTCCGCCATGCTCCGGCGGCCACTGGCCATGCCACCGATTCCGATCGACGGGCTATAACCTGAGGATCAAAAGCCCCATATCAATTGAATCGATTATAGTCGAATTGGTCTCCAATTTGATCATTGAAATTCGTCGTTCAATTCTGCAAATGGCTCGTGCAAGTTGGGGAAGATGAATGTTGTCTTTGGACCGGTTCGACCGGTCCGATCGGTGATCAGACCGGTCCAAACAGGTGCATAGATGAATTTTGCACAATTTTCAAAATTAATCAAAATTTACTATGAATTTTTGCAATTAAACCTCAAAATTGGATTTAGGGCCCTTAATATTATCTAAAAATGTGTTTTTGCCCAAAATTTCCCATCAATTTATATGAAATCCCCAAATTTTTCAATTTGCCCAAATTGGGGAAATGTTCAATTGACTGTCAATTTGATAAAATTGGACTACGAGACCTATGCCAATCGATTCAGAATGTGTCAAAACCTTAGGGGTAGCCCAATTGTGTATAAAAAGTTCCTCAATTGAAAGTAATTTCAAAAATTGCAAAGTTGAGGGACTTAATTGCAAAATTTTTAAGAATCTCTGTGCAATCCGTGCAATTCGCGCGATTTAGGGTGCAATTGATCAAATTGAAGCTCAAAGGGACTGAAATTGAATGTTTAGACCTAAAATGTGCAAAAATTGCAAATAAAAAGACTCAATTGGTATTTTTTGTGTAAATTCAACTTTAGGCATTGTGAAGAAACACCTAAAATTGAACTTAATTTTCAATTTTTCTTGAGGTCAATATGAAAATGGAATTAAAAGAAAAATATTGAACATTTTTGTGTATTTTTGTGACCTCGAAAAGTATTTTTTATGAATTTTGAAGTATTTTCCTATTTTTCGAAAATATGGAAAAATGCGAAAAATACGAAAAATTATTTTTTTATCCAAATTGGTTCCTTATGCTTGGCCAAGGCTTCCAATGTTGACTTTTTAATTTTTTGATTTTTTGTGAATTTTTGGTAAATTTTGGAAAGTAAAACTAAAGGAAAATCGACTAAAAATTCGGGTGTCAACACCGCCGACTACAAGGAACCGGACTTTGTGAGGAGATATAATGGGACCGGGTGTCCCAAGGCGCACTTGAAGTATTATTTGCGCCGAATATCGCAATTCTCCGACAACATCCCACTCTTGGTTAACACCTTCCGGGAGAGCCTATCTGGGGCGACCACGGCGTGGTTCATAGAATTGGAACCAGAGAGGCTCGCCGATTGGGACAAACCGGCAGACGAGTTCCTTGGGCAATACAAGTTTAATACTTTGACCGCCCTCACCAGAGAGGACCTTCTGAGAACTATAAAGGGAAAGAGCGAGGCTGTTCGCTCCTACGCCCCGAGATGGAGAGCATTGGCATCGCAGGTAAAGCCGCCCGTCCCGGAAGAAGAACTAATAGATCTGTTTCTCAAGGCCCTTCCATTTGAATTTTTCGACAAACCGAACACCTCCGGGTGTCGGACATTTGCGCACCCGATCAAGGTGGCGGAGCGCCACGAGTGGGCATTAAGAGAAAAGAAAATACCTAAGGCACCTTTCAAACGCCAATACCCTTTGAGAAGGGATAATAGGGAGCAAACTGGAGAAGTAGCTTTTGTCTCTAACCCGCCAAAGCCCGGAAATTTCTCGCCTTCAATCCCTACCCAAGGAACGTCCTCCTGGACCGCTTCCAAACCACCGGAATTCAGGAAAAAGAACCAAATTGTTTTCACCCCACTACCCCGACCCTTATCCAAATTGTTACCCATGCTGTTGGAGAATCGCTTAGTTGCAAAAGAGCCACCTAAAGCTCACCCGCCAAGATTTCCTGGGTATGATGAGACCCGGACGTGCGTATACCATATGGGAGAAAGGGGGCATAACGCGGACAACTGTCTTGCTTTGAAGTTCAAGGTGCAAGCATTGATCGACGGAAAAGTTCTAGAGTTTGATAAAGCCGAACCAAATGTGCAGCAGAACCCGCTACTCGAGCATCGCGAGGTGAACGCGATCTTTGGAGGTGAAGAGGAAGAGGTTCCGGGAGTTCATAGTGGACGTGAGTAAAATGCGGGATGTCTTGACATTGGCCTCGCAATACCCGGAAGGAGAAAGTATTTCCCGGGAGCAAAAGGAAGCTTGCTTAGAAAAGCCGATTAACTTCGGCATTATGGGAAGAATGGAAAACGTTGCCTTTAAGGGGACCTACGTGACGGTGGACATGCTGTCCGAAAAATTTGCAATGAAACCTACGAGGGGAGCTGTTCTGAAAATACCCTCGGGATACTTGATGAGCATCAAAGATGGCCAAGAAATTGAAGAGACAGACGAATATGAAGTCCGTCTGGATAAGGCCCGCCGAGGCGATAGAAGGTTTTTGCAAAGGGCCCTAGAGAGGGGCGAAATAGTTGACAACCTGGGGGAAAATAGTGGTGGTTACAACTTTAAAGTGTTGTATTCGGCACCCCCAAGCTTTTTTGTCGATTCCGGAGATGTAGTCCCCGATGGGTGGGGTGGAATGGATGACCCCGCAAGTGATGAATTTGTGGGAACGGTCGATGAAGTTAAAGACCAAGCGGCTCCTCGGAATGAATAGGTGAATCGGGAGTCCAACGTGCGACTTTCTAATTTAGAGACCCATATGCGTCATTTGACAAACATGGTAGCAGATTTATCGCAATTGATGACCAAAAGGAATACCATGGCGGTAGAAGAAAACATGCAGATTTTGGAGATACGGCGGGCTATAGACACACAAAATCGAAAGATCGCTCTACTGGAAGAGCAAGGAGACAATGTGTCGAGGAAAACGGATGAGTTGAAGGAGCTGATTACGCCACTCACCCAAGCAAGAAATGTTCCGCCTCAAGGCGCGAACCCGAGAGTGACCTTCCACACGAAGTATAATGGCGCCGGATGTCCTTTGGCGCATATCTCATACTATCTTCGCCAAATGGTTGGCCACCATGAAGATGACGAAACACCGATCCGGAACTTCGGACAAAGTTTAACGGGCCCCGCGCTAGTATGGTTTCAGTTGATTGACCTAGACCGGGTCCCGAGCTGGGAAGATTTATCAGAACACTTCATACGACACTTTGAAGTTGGAATAAGAGGTTATTTCACTAAAGCTAATCTGTTGAATATCCGGAAAAGTGAAGATGAGAGTTTTGAACTCTTCGCCAGGAGATAGAAGAAACACGCTGTGATGGTGCAACCGCCGCCGTCGGAGAGAGAAATGCCGGAGTTCGCATCGAAGTCACTTCCGGTTGAATACTTTGACCGCATGTATGCATACACTTACTCGTCATTCCAACATCCGGTGGAGATTGGTATGAGAATTAAGGAGATTATCCTGAGAGTCAGAAAGGAAAGGCAAAGGGATCTGGATGAAGAAAATGCCACATTGGTGAGGCCAGGTCCATGTTGACACCCGAATTTTTAGTCGGTTTTCCTTTAGTTTTATTTTCCAAAATTCATTAAAAAATTCACAAAAAATCAAAAAATTAAAAAATCAACATTGGAAGCCTTGGCCAAGCTTAAGGAACCAATTTGGAACAAAAAATAATTTTTCATATTTTTCGCATTTTTTTTAATATTTTAGGAAAATAGGAAAATACTTGAAAAATTCATAAAAAATACTTTTCGAGGTCGCAAAAATACAGAAAAATGTTCAATATTTTTGTTTTAATTCCCTTTTAATATTGACCTCAAGAAAAATTGAAAATTGAGTTCAATTTTAGGTGTTTCTTCACAATGCCTAAGGTTGAATTTGCACAAAAAATACCAATTGAGTCTTTTTATTTGTAATTTTTGCACATTTTAAGTCTAGACATTCAATTGTGGTCCCTTTGAACTTCAATTTGATCAATTGCACCCTAAATTGCGCGAATTGCACAAATTAGGCAAAATCCCCAAATTATTTGCAATTAAGTCCCTCAACTTTGCAATTTTTGAAATTACTCTCAATTGAGCAATTTTCTATACACAATTGGATCACCCCTGGGGTTTTAACACATTCTGAATCTATTGGCATAGGTCTCATAGTCCAATTTTATCAATTAGACGTCCAATTGAGTTTTTCCCCAATTTGCCGATTTAGAAAAATTTGGGGTTTTCATATAAATTGATGGGAAATTTTGGGCAAAAACACATTTCTAGATAATATCTAGGCCCCTGAGTCCAATTTTGAGGTTTAATTGCAAAAATTCCCAGCCAAATTTGTTTAATTTTGAAAATTGCGTGAAGTTTACCGTCCGAACCGGTTCAGACCGGTCCGACCGCCGGTCGGACCGACCGGACCCGGTCCCGGAATAGTGCATCGTCTTCCTCGTAACACCCGCGCACATGAACAGTACCTGGATGAATTTCAATGAACAAATTGGCCATGCAATCGATGATAATTGTGTCAATTAACCCTGGGCGTTTTGTTCCTCGAGGTAAATATGCGTCGATTAAGCCAAACTCCGAGGACAATGGCCGCCGGAAGAGCTCCGGCGAGCCGGTCAAAGCTGCGGCAACGTGAAAAAGTCAACAATCTGCAAACCCAGCTCAATTCGCGTGCAATTGGCGTTGCCGGATTGCCAAACGGAGCCGGACGGAATCCTATTCCGTTCCGGTCTCCGTCCAACTCACTTCGCACGCTTGGGCACGTGCGAAGTGAGTCGGTGAATCATCACCGTGCGCGCCCAAAATTCAAAATGCGAGTATAAATAGCAAAGGGAGAATTCTAGAAGAGGGGGGCTGATTCGCTCGCACAACCAACGTAAAAGAGAGAGAAAGAGAGAGCGAGTAGTGAGAGAAGTGCTAGAGAGCCTCACCGTAGCTCGCCGGAGCTTGTTCTCGCAAATCGGTTGTCCGGCCAATCCAGGCCACTCCAAGCCGTGAAACCACTTCCCGGAGCTCGCCCGAAGATCAAGGAAGCGATCGCTTCACCCGAATCGCCTTGAGACATCCAGAATCGGTAAGTCGACTTCAAAAGCTTCATTCTCGCACATCTATGGCATCACACTCACACCTGCACGATTATTGAAATTAGCATGTGCGTTTCCATCCTTGAACCTCTCGACCATGATCGCATCCTTTTTCTCGCATTGATTTCGCCCGAGTCACCCGAATCAAACCTCCAACATTCCGCGGTTCGGCCGATCTTCGGCCAGGCAACTGGCAACTCCGGGCTCGATCGGAGCCCGAGGTGAGTATCCTCAACTCGATTTATGGATGTATGAAGCTTGGATTTGATTGTTATGCTCTGTATTTCGCGATTGATATTCAGAATGCCGTGATTGTGCGTAGCTCGATTCCTATGATTTAGCCGTTGAAATTGTTTGATCTTAGAGTATGTTAATCTGGATGTAAAAACAAGTAGATTGGCGTTGGTTTGAGGTTGATCGGCCGAGGTTTCACCGTTGGATCTCGCCGGGAAACCTCGTCCGTTCGTCGCGTCGTCGAGAGGTTGAAGACGACGATGCTTACGTGTCGGGTCAACAAGTCGGCGTCCTAGGTGTCGTTCGGTGATAGGTCCAGGTTCATGCCGAGGTGGCTTGGTCGTTGGCGCGAATGGTCCCGATCGGCTTTGATCCAACGGTGGGGAAAATTAGATAGGTTTAATTTCAGGCCGTTGGATCCATTTTTTTTTGGTGTTTTTTAAATATTTTGTATATAAGATAGAAATAAAAAATGAAGAAACGTCGTCGTCTAGGTCATTAAGAAGGCGACGTCGTTCGGAGTAAAGGGGCCAAATGCGTCGTCGTTTTGTTCTTCGTATGGAATGGATGGCCGAGATTGAGTCCAGTTTAGATCCCGGCCGTCCGTGCTCATAGTTGATTCGGCGTCGTTTTAGCAGAGACAGAACGAACGGCTGAGATTAGATCTAGGTTAGATCGTGGCCGTCCGTGCTTTTAATTGGTACTACGTCGTTTTAGTCCGAGTAGGACGAACGGCTTAGATTAGATTTTAGTTCGGATCGTGGCCGTTTATTTCAATACCCGAAGCGGCGTCGTTTTTGAGTACGAAGGCTAGAACGTCGCCGTTTTGTCCAGAGAAGGAGTCGACGGCCGAGATTGATCCAGGGAGTTGATCTCGACCGTCCGTTCTATTTTAGTATATTCGAATATTAGGAATAGATATTAGAAAATCGAAAATAAATAGAAAATGCATATGCGGTGTCGTTTTGGTGTTGTAGGCGGGTTTGTGAGCGGTCGGACCGGGTTGACCGGTCGTTGACCGGGTTGACCCGGTCCGGTTTAATAATAAAAAAATAATAAAAAATAAAAAGAAAATTTCCAAAAATCCAAAAAAAATTGTAAAAATACTTAGAAAATTCATAAAAATTCCCGGATTTTCATAAAAAATTTTCTAAAATTTGTAGATCGATTCGGGACTCATAAAGTCTGGATCGAAAATTTTTGAGACTTCGAGGGTCGATTAATTTCGATCCGGAAAATTTCCAATATTTTTTAAAAATAAATAAAAATTCCAAAAAATAGAAAAAATTAGAAAAATTCAAGAAAATCACAAAAAATGAGAAATGGCCACATTCAACTGGCCAAATCGAAATTTTGTGATTTTCGGTCCCGAACCCCAAAAAATGACCATTCTACCCTTTCGGGCCATTCGCCCCCAAATTTTTACCAAATCACCCCGATACCCAAAATTGATTTTTGTGTGGGCCGATAGGGCCATTTTAGACATATCAAACCTTGATTGATTGATTTGATTGCTTGTAATGATTTTGATTGTACATTATTTTTTCTTGATTGTGATTGATTAGGATAGAAAAATCCCATCTCGTATGAATACTTAGATTTTTTAGGACCTACCTCATCTTATATCGCATCCGCATGAAATCTTAGGTTAGAAAAACAATCAACATCGGTAACCGAAAGGGCGTCAAATATGAAATTTGGCGTAACCAAATCCCCGGACCCAAAATCTCCGGTTTTCGCGGAACCGAACGGTTTCTCCCGACCGCTCGGTAAGGTTTTCCGATCGTACCTTCCAATAAATCGATCGGTGGCGACTCCAAATTGCATGTACATCTCGCACATGCCACCCGACCACACAAGGTCAAATTTCGATATTTGAAAAATTTTACCCGACATCGCGATTCGAGTAATGGGTCTTGGGAGAGACTCGCGATCCCCCATATATATATATGCCTATAAAAAGGAGGGGATCGGCTCGTTAGCCCTATTCCACCCCCGGGAAATGAGGGAATTTCCGGGAGGGTCGCGACAGACCGGCGACTCCACTGGGAATACTTTAAGAGGATTTAAGCCGATAAAAATGCTGATTGTTTTCTAACCTCGTTTTCTGAGATGCTCTTGAAGATGAGGTACGTCCACTAACAAAAAAGTGTTAAATGTTGATGCAGATGGGAGTTATAAGGGGTGGCGTCTGTGCTAACCATTTTTGATGCGAGATATGGAGTTTTGGATTGTTTGTTTATTTATGCAAATTTTGAAGCGGTGTTTTGAATATAAATTGTGGTGCATGTCTTGCATATTTCGAGGATCACGACACTTGCACACACAAGCGCCTAAACCCGGGCCGCGAAATCACCTCTTAGGTCGCCATAGATAGGGATCGGTATGCAAAGCTCTTGTGTTTGATTGCACTTGGGTTGACCATATTTGATCCCGCTCGCTATGTAAGATTGATGGTCCTACCCACTTGTTGTTTGATTGCGCTTGTGGGCGGCCCATCGATTTGTATAGCGGGAGCCTTTTTAGGTCCATACCCGAGCCTTTTTGATTTTTTTTAGAGTTAAACCTCACCTGTCTCATGCGCATGTGAAATGGATGGTTGGTATACCTAAAACCAAAAACCAAAAAAAGAGTAACATCGGTTGGTAAGGCTTTCTACCCTTTTTATTTTGAACTTGTAAATTTAAATTTTGCATATCATACATTTCCACTACATATCATCACAATTTGTAAGATCGTTTAAGTGATCGGGGTTGAAAGTCAAATTTTCCTTTTTAGGATAGATGGCGCCCCAAAGTCGTGTTGATGCACCCGATGTATTCACATGGGAGCGGAGGACCATTCGACGCGAGGACCGAGTACCCGCTACATTCCGAGTTTTCGGATTTGTTCACGGACGAGAGCTCAACGGACGGAACCGCATCCGTAGCGAGAGTTGCGATTATACCCGATGTGGACGATATTTGGAGCTCGAGCGCGAGAAAGAAAGAATCTGGGAATTGTACATGAAGTTGGCGAGGAAGCCTCATGCTACCAAGACGGCCCCAAAACATTCTCCGATTAAGAAGAAGGAAATCATCACCATATCCTCCGATGATGAAGAAGATATCAAGCTTCCCGAGATAGTAGAGATTTCATCGGATGAGGATACCATTCCCACTGTCTAGATTAGTACGACTTTGGGGGCATTTTCTAGGTTTCATTATATTTTGAGTCTATTATGTACTTTCATCGACATTTATTGTCCGAATCTCTAGATACTTGTCATGTTCTACCTATTTTGACTTTATTGTATTTGACTTGTAAATTTCATGAGTTGTCAATTTGTGAACGACTTTTTACCCCGATTACGCTTAAACGATCCTAATCAAATTACATGCCATCTTTGGGTGAGATTTGGTCCATAACTACCCTATTTGGCTTATTTGGGTCAAGTGGGAGTAGTTGACCCTCATGTTACCAAAAGATGACATGGAATTTGGTTAGCACATTTGCATCACATTACATGCATATGCATATTAAACTCGTGGTAATTGACTTTAGGATCATCATTTTTGCATTTTTAGATCATGGGGAATGGAGACATCAAAGTCATCCCAATACCGCGCAAGGAACTCGCTATATGGTGGGATCGCCTCGACATCGTCAATAAAGCCTATGTGGAAGGACGTTTGGGACGACTTGTAGATTTGATCAAAGTGGAATACCAACCGGCGCTCATTCAAGCACTAGCCAAGGCATGGGACGCGCGAACAATGACGTTCAACTTTCGAGGATTGGAATTGACCCCTACGCTTGAGGAGTATACCGCTATTATCGGGGCCAAATTTGAAGAACGTATAGCTCAACCCCCTTTGGACATGGATTCCACTCGTTCGTTATCGAGTTTCCTTCGCCTTAAAACTTCTGAAATTGAAAAAGTTTACAAGTCCAATTCCAACAAGTTCACATTCTCGTTCCTTTTCGATAATTATTCCTCTCTACCCACCGAAACCGGTCATAAATCGGGAAAGGTGTTCATTTTGGCTTTCTTTGCATTCGTTCTATTCCCGACTTCTAGAACTACTTTTGACCCCTCCATAACTCATATAGCCAAACAAGCGTGTTGTCGCTGGGATTATTCGTACATGATCTTAGCTGAGACTTTTCTCTCCATGAATCGTTCCAAGTCTTCAAAAAGGCCGTTTTCCAAGCGTCTAGCGGATTACTCCACTTGTGGTTCACCTCTCATATAAAGACTTTCCAACTCCGGGTGGGGTGTTATGAGATCAATGAGCACGTTCACCCCCTTAGATCCTTCCTTAAGTGTCAATCCCTTGTACCCAAATACTCATTCAAAAAGTGGGTTGAGCTATTGGACAATTTGAAACCCGAGCATATTAGATGGCGTTTGACTTGGCCCAAGATCGTAGAAGCTCGCATTTCGGGTATTGAAGATAACCCTATTCCCTTATTGGGATGTACCGGCGCTGTGGCATATTACCCCATTCGAGTGGTGAGGCAATTTGGAGTTCTACAAGAGATACCACCGGATGTTTGTCCCGGGATCTTCTCATTCGATATGATACGAGGAAAGCTCACTAAGGAAACAAGGGAGTTGTATCGGGCCCGGATCAAGCTTATTCTTCACGCTTTGAAGAATTCCCCACTCGCAACAAGTTGAATGGCCGGACTATTTGGACGATGAGATGAACGTTCACGGGGCCTCCAAGGAGTATATCCAGAAGTTTAAGGAGTATCGCCAATCAATGGTAGAGCCATATGTACCCGAGTGCGTATCTCCTCGGATTGAAGAAGTAGAGTCATATGAGCCGGAGTACATAGTACCATATGTACCGGGAGTAGAACCGTACATTTCCGAAGATCCAGAGCAGTGGATATCGAAGAGGGAGGAGACCCATACTTATGGGATTCCGATGGATCGAAGAGCAAGAAGAGTGGAAGCGCCCCCGACTTGGATAGATCCATTCCCCCATTTAGATTTTACATATTTGTTATCTTTTAGATGCTTTTGAACAATTTGGTTTGTAATGAATACATACTATTTCTTTTATGAGCATTTCATGCATACATATAGAAAAGTCAATTACCACGGATCAATGTCTCCAATTCTTAATATTTCCCATACCGATTTGATATTCTGAAAATAGGTGAGTGATAAATACGAGGACTCGCAATAAAACGCGCAAGTTAAGGATGGAACAAGAAGAGCTCGCACCTCGTGTGGGTAATCCGGAGAATCAAATGAATGTGATCGCCACAATGGTGGCGGAGATGAAGGCAATGATGATTGCAAGCCGGGGAGATACCCCGTTGACCTTAATTCTCAAGCTCCTGCGGGGCCATCCGATGGAGCAAACGCTAATCCGGCGCCCGCCGCCAATCCAACTCTGAATCCGGAAAGACCGCCTAAGGATCCTCCCATTGTGATTGACCTGGAGAAAAAGGAGAAGCAAGTCCTCAAAATGGAAGAGGAAATTAAGAGGCTCGCTAAGATCGAAGAGTGTTTGGCGAGTCAAGGTTATGAGCTCTCGAGATTCGACAAGGTTGCACCGTTCGAAAAGATAGAGGTTCCCGCTGATTACAAGGAGCCGACTTTGTAAGAAGATATAATGGGACCGGGTGTCCCAAGGCGCACTTGAAATATTACTTGCGTCGAATGTCGCAGTTCTCCGACAACATTCCACTACTGGTTAACACTTTCCAGGAAAGCCTATCTGGGGCAGCCCTAGCGTGGTTCATTGAATTGGAGCCAGAGAGGCTCGCCGATTGGGATAAACCGGCAGACGAGTTCCTTCGGCAATACAAGTTTAACACTTTGACCGCCCTAACTAGAGAGGACCTTTTAAGGACAGTAAAAGGAAAGAGCGAGGCCGTTCGCGCCTACGCCTGAGAGATGGAGAGCACCGGGCCGTGCAAGTAAAACCGCCCGTCCCGGAAGATGAACTAATAGATCTGTTTCTCAAGGCCCTTCCGTTTGAATTTTTCGACAAGCTGAACACCTCTGGGTGTCAGACATTTGCACACCCGATCAAGGTGGCAGAGCGTCATGAGTGGGCACCGAGAGAGAAGAAGATACCCGAGGCGCCTTTCAAACGCCAATACCCTTTGAGAAGGGATATTAGGGAGCAAACCGGAGAAGTAGCTTTTGTCCCTAATCCGCCAAAGCCCAGAAATTTCTCGCCTTCAATTCCTACCCAAGGAACGTCCTCCTGGACCGCTTCCAAACCACCGGAATTCAGAAAGAACCCAGTTGTTTTTACCCCACTACCCCGACCCTTATCCAAATTGTTACCCATGCTTTTGGAGAATCGTTTAGTTGCAAAAGAGCCACCTCGAGCTCACCCGCCAAGATTTCCTGGGTATGATGAGACCCAGACGTGCGTATACCATATGGGAGAAAGGGGGCATAACGCGGATAACCTGTCTCGCTCTGAAATTCAAGGTGCAAGCATTGATCGACGGAAAAGTTCTGGAATTTGATAAAGCCGAACCGAATGTGCAGCGAGAACCCGCTACCCGAGCATCGTGAGGTGAACGCGATCTTTGGAGATGAAGAGGAAGAGGTTCTGGAGTTCATAGTGAATATGGATAAAATGCGGGATGTCTTGACATTAGCCTCGCAATACCCGGAAGGAGAGAGTATTTCCCGAGAGCAAAAAGAGGCTTGCTTGGAAAAATTGATTAGCTTGGGTGTCATAGGAAGAATGGAAAATGTCGCTTTCAAGGGAACCTACGTGGCGGTAAACATGCTTTGTCCGAGGAGTTCGCAATGAAACCTACGGGGGAGCTCTTTTGAAAATACCCTCGGGATATTTGATGAGCGTCAAAGATGGTCAAGAAATTGAAGAGATAGACGAATATGAAGTCCGTCTGGATAAGGCCCGCCGAGGCGACAGGAGATTTTTGCAGAAAGCCCTAGAGAGGGGCGAAATAGTTGATAACCTGGGGGAAGATAGTGGTGGGTACAACTTTAAAGTGCTATATTCGGCGCCCCCGAGTTTCTTTGTCAATTCTGGAGATGTAGTCCCCGATGGGTGGGGTGGAATGGATGACCCCACAAGTGACGAATTTGTGGGAACGATCGATGAAGTTAAGGACCAAGCGGCTCCTCGGGATGAACAGAGGAACCAAGAGGTTGATATGCGACTTTCTAACTGAGACGCATATACGTCATTTGACGACTATGGTAGCAGAATTATCGCAATTAATGGCCAGGAACAACGCCACAAGAATAGAAGAGAATATGCAGATTCTGGAGATACGGCGGGCCATGGAAACACAGAATCGAAAGATCGCTCTACTGCAAGAGCAAGGAGATGACGTGTCGAGGAAAATGGATGAGTTGAAGAAGCTGATTACGCCACTCACCCAAACGAGAAATGTCCCGCCTCAAGGTGTGAACCCGAGAGTGGTCTTCCGCACGAAGTATAATGGCGCCGGGTGTCCCTCGGCGCATGTCTCATACTATCTTCGCCAAATGGTTGGCCACCAAGAAGATGACGAAACACTCGATTCGGAACTTTGGACAAAGTTTAACGGGCCTCGCGCTGGTATGGTTTCAATCAATCGATCTAGACCGGGTCCCGAGCCGGGAGGATTTATCGAACACTTCATACGACACTTTGAAGCTGGAATCAGAGGTTATTTCACTAAGGCTAATCTGTTGAATATCCGGAAAGGTGAAGATGAGAGTTTTGAGCTCTTTGCAAGAAGGTGGAAGAAACACGCCGTGATGGTGCAACCGCCGTTGTCGGAGAGAGAAATGCTGGAGTTTGTACTAAAGTCACTTCCGGCGGAATACTTTGATCGCATGTATGCATACACGTACTCATCGTTCCAACATCCGGTGGAGATTGGCATGAGGATTGAAGGGATCATCCCGAGAGTCGAAGAGAAAGGCAGAGGGATTTCGATGAAGGAAATGCCACGCTGGTAAGGCCAGGTCTAGAACATAACCCCGATGACGTTCATGAGGATGGGATGATTGGGATGATAGATGCCCCAATTCGTTTCGTGATTGATTTGAACAAAGTTGATAGCTGGGAGTTAGAAGCTTCTAGTTCGTAAAAAACATCAACATCCGAATCACTACCGTAAAAGATCATACCGGTGAGGATTAAATTACCGCTGTGGAAGAGTACAACTCAAGGGCGGTTCATTGGGATTATGGAACGGGCGAAATTGACGTCATAATGAGATCCGGAAGATGTTATCCCCGAGAGAAGTGGATTCGAAAAGAGAATCCCAACCTGCGGAAGAGGTTGAGAAGTTGCAATCGATCGTGAGGACCGGTGAATATGATGTCGTTGACCAACTGCGGAAGATGCCCGCATGCATTTCCTTACTTGGATCTCTTCAAAAATTCTGAAAAGCACAAAGACGCCCTTTTGAAGGTGCTGGATGAGGTGCATGTTCCGTAAACAATTAACGAAGTGCAATTGGGAGACTTTGTGGGTGCTATCCTTCCGAAGGACCAGATATCCTTCTCGCACGAAGACTTCCCGAAAGAAGGGCGGGTCCACAACAAAGCCCTTTACATAGCCGTGAGGTGTCACGGAAAAGAGGTGCCTCACGTCTTAATTGATAATGGTTCCGCTTTCAACCTCGTGTCCACTAAGCACTTTGAGAAGCTTGGGGATCAATGAAGATTTTGTGAAGACATCCAAGGCCACCATCCGATCATTTGATGGAGTCTCCAAGAATGTTGTGGGAGAGATTGAGTTGGACATTGACATTGGACCGGTAACTTTCTCTATACCGTTCCAAGTGTTGGATATTCCAAGCGCCTTCACCCCCGCTCTCCGGGAAGACCGTGGATTCATGTGTCTAGAGCGGTACCTTCCTCTCTCGCATCAAAAGTTAAAATTTGTGGTCAAGGGTCGGTTGATCACCGTCCATGGCGAGACGGGACATCGAGCGACTTTAAAAGGGATGGTTCCATACGTCGAACCCTCAAAAGAGGAGGAGCTGAGTTATCACACCTTCGACATTGTATCTGTCATGCATGTGTTACCAAATGCAAAGGTGGCTATACCGAGCTTTCGAGACCCGCAACTATGGCGGGAAAAGTGCTACTCTCGAATGGATTTATTCCGGGTGCTGGATTAGGGAAATATGGTCGGGGAATTCGTAACCCTTTGAATTTGGGCTCAAATGACCACAAGGTTGGTCCGGGTTATAGCGGAATAGCGGAAAATAACATAGGTCGAGGCCGAGGTCGAAACAATCGTTATGGAGACCGTGGACGCCGTGGACGCCAAGGTGGCCGTTTCATAGGTACCGATGTATGGAAAGCTAGAGGAAAAATGCTCCTAAATCCTTTATGCGAGGTATTTTCTAAAGGAGGCAAATGGCTGAAAGATGAGGACATTTCGAGGATGCAGAGCCGACTTATTCAACCCGTTCCTGGATAATCGGGTGAACGTGATAATTGAGTGGCTGGACGATGATTTCCCCACCCCCGAGTAAAAGGCTCTTTCGAACTTTATCTTTTAATGCATTTTGATTACCGCAATTGCTTTAAAGCTTTTTGATGTTTTAGCACCTTTGGGTCACATGCCGTGATCCAGGAAGTGCAAGATCTTGTATTGTTCTTAGTTGCATTTATTAATGAAAAACATTTCAAATTTGATTACGATACATGTGGAGCAACGGATTGGTCCGATGATGACAATTGATTCTACCATGAAACTTGAGGCCCGATCCGCCATATGATCTAGGATTTTAAACAGCTTTTGAGAACCAGGATGTCCGGAAGATCGTGGACTAGTTCTCCTTTCCTTATCTAAGAAAATTGAAATTTGAAAAATGTTTTCATGATAGCAATCATGCATCCTTCAATTTTATTATCTTTGAATACTAACCTTTCATGGTGCATTTCGGGCATGTCATCCCACCCATACATAACAAGGTTAATATGTGACTCATATCAGCTCGATGACTATGCATGCGAAGTTGATATAGACGAGGTTGATGTGAGCGATATCAAGAAAGAATGGGATTGTTTCGAAGAATCTAAGCCTCCTATTTCGAAGAACCTATCATCATTAATTTGGGAGATTCTCGATTGCGTCAAGGAAGTGAAAATAGGAGGACACCTGTCCGCAGCAGATATTTTAAGAATGACGGTGTTACTCAAGGAATATCAAGATATCTTCGCCTCGGTCGTATGCCGACATGCCGGGTCTAGATCGTGAGATTGTGGAGCATGCTTTGCCCACAGATCCTTCTTGCACACCAAGTAAATCAATCACCCGTAAGAATGAATCCCCGAATCGGCGGATAAAATCAAGGAAGAGGTGATGAAGCTCCTTAAAGTTGGATTTATCGAGGCTGTCCCATATGCTGATTGGGTCGCCAATATCGTACCGGTTAAGAAGAAGGATGGGAAAATTAGAATATGCGTGGATTATCGGGACTTGAACAAAGCTAGTCCCAAGGATGATTTTCCCCTACCGCACATTGATGTGCTCGTCGACGCATCGCAGGTTTTGAATTGTTCTCCTTTATGGATGGATTCTCGGGATATAATCGGATCATGCTGAAGGAAAAAGATAAGATCAAGACCTCATTCACTACACAATGGGGAACTTTTTGTTACAAGGTGATGCCATTTGGGTTGAAAAATGCAGGTGCAACATATCGAGGGCTATGGTGACCCTTTTTCATGATATGATACATAAGGAGATCGAGGTCTATGTGGATGATATGATTGCCAAATCCAAGCCTGGAGAAGACCATGTTAAAGTGCTGAAGAAGTTATTTGATCGATTGAGAAAGTATAAGCTCAAGTTGAATCCTGCGAAATGCGTATTTGGCGCAAGATCCGGAAAGCTGCTAGGGTTTGTGGTGAGCAGCCGTGGTATTGAAATTGACCCTTCCAAGATTAAAGCCATATGGGAAATAGGAACTCCTGTTATCGTTAAAGAAGTAAGGGGGTTACTGGGAAGATTGAATTATATATCCAGATTCATATCCCAACTATCGAAACGGCGAAACCCTTCTTCAAGTTGCTAAAGAAAGGTGCAAAGGTGAAATGGGATGCGGAATGCCAACAAGCATTTGAGAAGATCAAGGAATATCCGGTACAACCTCCAAGTATTGGTACCTCCTATCCCCGACGTTCCTTTAACTCTATATCTCGACGGTTAATGATGAGTCCTTGGGAGCTTTACTTGCCCAAACTAACCCCAAGGATCGTAAAGAGCGGGCCATATATTATTTGAGCAAAAAGTTTACAACATCTCAAGTCAAATACCCAACAGGTGGAAAGGACTTGCGTAGCATTGGTTTGGGTCCTCCACGCATTGAGGCAAGATACGCTGCATTATCATATAGAATTGGTCACCGAGAATGACCCCATCAAATACCTTTTGGAGAAGCCAACATTGTTGGGAAAGATGGCTAAATGGCAAATACCGCTTTCGTAGTTCGATATCAAAACCTCTCCCCAAAAAATCTGTCAAGGGAAGAGCAATTGCCGACATGCTAGCCGAGAATCCTCCTAAGGACGTTTCGAGCAAAACAAGGGAGGTCAAATCCCGAATATATCTCGAAGACAAATGGACAATGTACTTTGACGGTGCAGTGAACCTCACCGGATCGCATCAGGCAGTTTTGATATCCCCGAAGATCAACATTATCCAGTTTCAGCCAAGTTGGTATTCCCCTTGTACCAACAACATTTCGAATATGAAGCCTCGCATACTAGGATTACAATTGGCCATCTCATTAAAGGTGAAGAAGCTACTGGTATATGGAGATTCCATGCTAATCATTTTACAAACTCAAGGGGAGTGGAAGACAAAGGATCCCAAGCTTATTCCTTATCATAAATACCTCGAAGAGCTGATCCAACACTTTGAGGAGATTACTTTCGAATATCTCGCGAGAACTCAGAACCATTTTGCTGATGCTTTGGCTACATTATCAGCAATGTTACAAGTGCAAAATGGTCTTGAGATAGAGCCATTAAGGATTGATATTTTAGAGCAACCCGCATACCGCATGGTCATTGAAGAGGAACCCGACGAAGAACCGTGGTATCATGACATCAAGAATTACTTATCGAAGGGCGAATTCCCGCAGGGACAGTCAACCGGGAGATAAAAAGTACATAAGCAAGATGGCATCTAAATTTTTCCTCAGCGGACAGATCCTATACAAGAGTTCCTTCGACTCGGTCCCGCTGAGGTGCGTGAATTCCAAAGAAGCAAATCTCATTATGAAAGAGATTCATGAAGGGGAATGTGGACCGCATATGAATGGCCACCTCCTTGCCAAGAAGATTATGAGACTCGGGTATTATTGGTTGACTATCGAATCGGATTGCAACCAGCATGTTAGATCCTCGTCATCAATGCCGGGTATACGGCGACAGGATAAATGCGCCGCCAACCGAGCTACATCAAATGTCGAGCCCTGGCCGTTTCGCATGTGGGGAATTGATATGATCGGCCCTATCAACCCAAAGGCCTCCAACGGACATCGTTTCATTCCTGGTTGCTATTGATTATTTCACCAAATGGATTGAAGCTAGCTCATATGCCAATGTCACTGCGAATAGTGTGGCCAAGTTCATCAAGCGAGATATCATCTCAAGATATGGAGTGCCAAGAGCCATCATTACAGACAATGGCTCAAATTTGAACAACAAGGTTGTCGATCAACTATTGGAACAATTTAAGGTACGACACCTTAATTCTTCGCCTTACCGCCCGCAAATGAATGGAGCCGTGGAAGCGGCAAACAAGAACATCAAGAAGATATTGGCCAAAACTCGCTGAGAAATATCGAGATTGGCACGAAAGATTGCCATATGCTCTCATGGCCTACCGAACTTCAATTCGTACTTCAACCGGGGCAACTCCTTACTCTTTGGTATACGGTATGGAAGCGGTCCTACCGGTAGAGGTGGAAATCCCCTCTTTAAGGATTCTGTCTCAAGTAGGGCTCACGTAAGATGAATGGAGTCGACAGAGACACGAACAATTGAATTTGATTGACGAAAAGCGATTAAGGGCTATCTGTCATGGTCAAAGTTATCAGAAGAAAGTGGCCAGAGCTTTTAACAAGAAGGTTAAACCTAGAAGTTTTGAAGCGGGGATGCTAGTTGTGAAGAAAATGCTCCCAAACGCACAACACCCAGGAGGCAAATTCATGCCAAATTATGAAGGCCCCTATGTGATTCGAAGGTCTTATCCGGGGAGCTCTTATACTTGTAAACATGGATGGAGAAGAATTGGCAAGTCCGGTGAATTCGGATGCCGTGAAGAGATATTTTCCTTGAAATAAATTGAGCTTCAGAGCGGTTGATGAGCAGATATGAGTCACATGAAAATTTTGCATTTGCATGACATCTGCATACATGCATTTGCATACGTTTGTATTTTATAGGTGGACTGGGAATCATGAAGAACTTTGCAGAGCAACCGGTCAAAACAGGGAAGTTATCTGTTACTTTGGATCACGGATTTTGAATATCTTGGACTAATTGTTTCCTTTGTTCTTTACAGGAAACAGGAGTCGACACCCGAAAGAGGAGACAGGAGTCAACATCCGAAGGAGACAAGAAGAAATCACTTCGGGATTTGAAAATTTGAATATCTTGGACTGATTGTTTCCTTTTGTTTTTTACAGGAGACAGGGGTCAACGTCCGAAGGAGACGAGAAGAAATCGCTTCGGAACTTAAAATTTTGAATACCTTGACTGATTGTTTCCTTTTGTTTTTACAGGGGACAGAAGCCAATATTTGAAGAAGACAGGTTTGAGGTTCTCTTTCTTTACAAAGAATTTTCATACGCCGTCGTGCTTGAAATTGAAAAAAAACTTGGAATTATAGAGCCACAAGGCCCTTTCAAAGAAATATTCCTTACAAATTACAGAAACATCTTTTGAATATTATCTTTGATGAGAACATTTGGCAAACGATGAATTTTGACGAAAACGCCCTGAGTTTCTATAAAAGGGCATGCTTTGAAAGCTTTTCAAAAGAATGATCCTTCAAATGAAAAGAGGCAAACTTTGTCCTTAAACACGTCCCCGACACACTTGAGTGATGAGTGAGAGTGATAGAGCGAAAGAGCTTAATTTTGGGACGTAGGGATCATTCGCGGTGATTACATGGATTTAAATGATGAAAGGCATTTCCATTTCAAAATTATCCATACACATTTGTATCCCTTGATAACCACTCGAGCCAAAAAGGGAGAATTTTATGAATATAACCCTGTCAAGAACCACCCCACAATGGGGCATATTTGGAGGTTCATTGGATGATTCCTTGGAGAAAAGGTCGGGTAAGACTTTATTGTACCGACTCGCATCAATCTTTTTGTGATTAGCTTCAGGTGATTTCGGCAAAGACTTGGAACACCTCAAAGTGAAGAAAAGCATTTCATTTCTATATCCCAAACACTTACCCTTTGAAAAGCCAATTTGAGCCTTTGAATATTCATTTCTAAACCCTTGTTGGTGATCACCCCCCACACCGGGGCAAAGCAAAGGAATTACCAGCAATGAATCAAAAAGCATGATCGGAAGAATTTTGATACTGGTCTCAAAAGAGCCACCGGTGCGAAAATGATGAAGAATGAAAGGGCTAGAAAAAGCAAAGTGCCTGGTAAAAGCAAGGCCAAAGCCCATGAAAAGAGCATCCCGAAAAGGGGCAAATCCTAAAGAAAAATCATTAAGATGAAAAGAGGAAAATCCTCAAAATCAATTGGAAAAAGAATGATCGTGAATCTTCTGCAAAAGGCAAATGAAAGCTGGAGAAATGTCAAGGTGATCACCAAAGTTCACCCTCTTTTGAAAATATGGCCGTTCTTAAAGAGCCCACCTTAAACCAAGATACAACCTGTCACCAAAACTTTTCGATCTAAGAGGTGTTTCGGTCGATGCAAGAAATCATACAGAAGCTACCGCTTAAAGGGGTAAGTACAATCCTGTCTTATCATGACTTCGGGGTTCTTGACTTGTAGACCCGAAGAAACTATTGTTGATCAAAATTCATTTCTAAACTTCAAAATGAATATCCTTTGAAAAGCCTTTGACCCGGCCCGAATTACGGTCCCTTTTAAAATGCCTTCTCGATTAGTCGGATTGTATGAATCTCGAATGATCCCGAAACCTCGAGGTTAGGTTTCCGTGAGCAGATTTGAATTTTAAGAAAAAGCCTTTCCAAAACGGTGAGAAGCCCTCTTGGATGAAGGAAAATCCTTTTGAAAATTTTTTTAAAACAACCTTTTTGAAGAACACTCGGGATGTGTCATTCAAAATCCATCCTCGATGGAGATTTGAAATTGTGATTGGACACATTTCCCTCACAAATACACTTTGAAAATTTGTCTAGAATTCTTAAATTTCTCCCAAGAACTTAAAGTTGTCATATTAATCATGTTTGATTGAACTTTCTCGCAGTTCCCTGGTGACCCCAAATCCTCGTAAAAGTTGCATTTTAAGATTTGATTAACTTGGATTTTCTCGCAGTCTTCCGGAGTCCCCGTGTCCTCGGATCCGCTTATTTGAAAATTTGAAATAGGGTTTGAGCTCGTAGGTACACTAGTCAACCTAGGTCCTCGGATGGCACCCTCTCGGACGGTTAGTAGCTGGAGAGACGAAAACCGATCTGCTTATTTGAAAATTTGAAATAGGGTTTGAGCTCGTAGGTACACTAGTCAACCTAGGTCCTCGGATGGCACCCTCTCGGACGGTTAGTAGCTGGAGAGACGAAAACCGATCTCGCTTATTTGAAAATTTGAAATAGGGTTTGAGCTCGTAGGTACACTAGTCAACCTAGGTCCTCGAGATGGCACCCTCTCGACGGTTAGTAGTTGGAGAGACGAAAACCGATCTCTGCTTATTTGAAAATTTGAAATAGGGTTTGAGCTCAGTAGGTACACTAGTCAACCTAGGTCCTCGGATGGCACCCTCTCGGACGGTTAGTAGCCTGGAGAGACGAAAACCGATCTCGCTTATTTGAAAATTTGAAATAGGGTTTGAGCTCTCGTAGGTACACTAGTCAACCTAGGTCCTCGGATGGCACCCTCTCGGACGGTTAGTAGCTGGAGAGACGAAAACCGATCCGCTTATTTGAAAATTTGAAATAGGGTTTGAGCTCGTAGGTACACTAGTTAACCTAGGTCCTCGGATGGCACCCTCTCGGACGGTTAGTAGCTGGAGAGACGAAAACCGATCCGCTTTTTAGATGGTGAGTCCCCGCATGGAGGATAGCCAATCTTTTTAAATAGGTGAAACCCCTTTGTTACAAGGGTGAACCTCCCCCTCGAACGGTTAGTAGCTGGAGAGACGAAAGCCGATCCGCTTTTTAGATGGTGAGTCCCCGCATGGAGGATAGCCAATCTTTTTTAAATAGGTGAAACCCCTTTGTTACAAGGGTGAACCTCCCCCTCGACGGTTAGTAGCTGGAGAGACGAAAGCCGATCTCGCTTTTTAGATGGTGAGTCCCCGCATGGAGGATAGCCAATCTTTTTAAATAGGTGAAACCCCTTTGTTACAAGGGTGAACCTCCCCTTTCGTACGGTGAGTAAGCCTGGAGAGACGAAAGCCGATCTGCCCCCTTTTAAATGATGAATCCCTAGTGGATAGTCAAACCCATTTTAAATAGGTGAAACCCCTTTGTTACAAGGGTGAACCTTCCTTCCAAATCTTCAAATCACCACTCGACATCATACGGACGCCGACCATTGCAAATCTCGTCGCGCCATTCACGAGTAATTCCATGCACCGAATCTTTCAACCTCGGATCGACAAATCTCAAACCATAGACAGGTGAGCTACAGGTAAGTCTCTCTCTTCTCATTTCTCTTTCACATAAAATGAGCATGAACTCGAAATAATTCCCCACTGGAGTCGGAGCTTAAACTCGCGAAGGTAAAGCAATCGAATGTCAAAGACTTATTTTCTTTAGATTTTTCCCCAAGCAGAAGTCGATTAAGGATCCAGGTGTCACCTTGTCTTTGAAAGCAACCTCTAACCGAGATTACTTTCAAAGAGGGGCAGTTGTTGACACCCGAATTTTTAGTCGGTTTTCCTTTAGTTTTATTTTCCAAAATTCATTAAAAAATTCACAAAAAATCAAAAAATTAAAAAATCAACATTGGAAGCCTTGGCCAAGCTTAAGGAACCAATTTGGAACAAAAAATAATTTTTCATATTTTTCGCATTTTTTTTAATATTTTAGGAAAATAGGAAAATACTTGAAAAATTCATAAAAAATACTTTTCGAGGTCGCAAAAATACAGAAAAATGTTCAATATTTTTGTTTTAATTCCCTTTTAATATTGACCTCAAGAAAAATTGAAAATTGAGTTCAATTTTAGGTGTTTCTTCACAATGCCTAAGGTTGAATTTGCACAAAAAATACCAATTGAGTCTTTTTATTTGTAATTTTTGCACATTTTAAGTCTAGACATTCAATTGTGGTCCCTTTGAACTTCAATTTGATCAATTGCACCCTAAATTGCGCGAATTGCACAAATTAGGCAAAATCCCCAAATTATTTGCAATTAAGTCCCTCAACTTTGCAATTTTTGAAATTACTCTCAATTGAGCAATTTTCTATACACAATTGGATCACCCCTGGGGTTTTAACACATTCTGAATCTATTGGCATAGGTCTCATAGTCCAATTTTATCAATTAGACGTCCAATTGAGTTTTTCCCCAATTTGCCGATTTAGAAAAATTTGGGGTTTTCATATAAATTGATGGGAAATTTTGGGCAAAAACACATTTCTAGATAATATCTAGGCCCCGAGTCCAATTTTGAGGTTTAATTGCAAAAATTCCCAGCCAAATTTGTTTAATTTTGAAAATTGCGTGAAGTTTACCGTCTCGAACCGGTTCGGACCGGTCCGACCGCCGGTCGGACCGACCGGACCGGTCCCGGAATAGTGCATCGTCTTCCTCGTAACACCCGCGCACATGAACAAGTACCTGGATGAATTTCAATGAACAAATTGGCCATGCAATCGATGATAATTGTGTCAATTAACCCGGGCGTTTTGTTCCTCGAGGTAAATATGCGTCGATTAAGCCAAACTCCGAGGACAATGGCCGCCGGAAGAGCTCCGGCGAGCCGGTCAAAGCTGCGGCAACGTGAAAAAGTCAACAATCTGCAAACCCAGCTCAATTCGCGTGCAATTGGCGTTGCCGGATTGCCAAACGGAGCCGGACGGAATCCTATTCCGTTCCGGTCTCCGTCCAACTCACTTCGCACGCTTGGGCACGTGCGAAGTGAGTCGGTGAATCATCACCGTGCGCGCCCAAAATTCAAAATGCGAGTATAAATAGCAAAGGGAGAATTCTAGAAGAGGGGGGCTGATTCGCTCGCACAACCAACGTAAAAGAGAGAGAAAGAGAGAGCGAGTAGTGAGAGAAGTGCTAGAGAGCCTCACCGTAGCTCGCCGGAGCTTGTTCTCGCAAATCGGTTGTCCGGCCAATCCAGGCCACTCCAAGCCGTGAAACCACTTCCCGAGCTCGCCCGAAGATCAAGGAAGCGATCGCTTCACCCGAATCAGCCTTGAGACATCCAGAATCGGTAAGTCGACTTCAAAAGCTTCATTCTCGCACATCTATGGCATCACACTCACACCCGCACGATTATTGAAATTAGCATGTGCGTTTCCATCCTTGAACCTCTCGACCATGATCGCATCCTTTTTCTCGCATTGATTTCGCCCGAGTCACCCGAATCAAACCTCCAACATTCCGCGGTTCGGCCGATCTTCGGCCGTGCAAATCTCGGCAACTCCGGCTCGATCGGAGCCCGAGGTGAGTATCCTCAACTCGATTTATGGATGTATGAAGCTTGGATTTGATTGTTATGCTCTGTATTTCGCGATTGATATTCAGAATGCCGTGACTGTGCGTAGCTCGATTCCTATGATTTAGCCGTTGAAATTGTTTGATCTTAGAGTATGTTAATCTGGATGTAAAAACAAGTAGATTGGCGTTGGTTTGAGGTTGATCGGCCGAGGTTTCACCGTTGGATCTCGCCGGGAAACCTCGTCCGTTCGTCGCGTCGTCGAGAGGTTGAAGACGACGATGCTTACGTGTCGGGTCAACAAGTCGGCGTCCTAGGTGTCGTTCGGTGATAGGTCCAGTTCATGCTTGAGGTGGCTTGGTCGTTGGCGCGAATGGTCCCGATCGGCTTTGATCCAACGGTGGGGAAAATTAGATAGGTTTAATTTCAGGCCGTTGGATCCATTTTTTTTGGTGTTTTTTAAATATTTTGTATATAAGATAGAAATAAAAAATGAAGAAACGTCGTCGTCTAGGTCATTAAGAAGGCGACGTCGTTCGGAGTAAAGGGGCCAAATGCGTCGTCGTTTTGTTCTTCGTATGGAATGGATGGCCGAGATTGAGTCCAGTTTAGATCCCGGCCGTCCGTGCTCATAGTTGATTCGGCGTCGTTTTAGCGAGAGACGAACGAACGGCTGAGATTAGATCTAGGTTAGATCGTGGCCGTCCGTGCTTTTAATTGGTACTACGTCGTTTTAGTCTCGAGTAGGACGAACGGCTTAGATTAGATTTTAGTTCGGGATCGTGGCCGTTTATTTCAATACCCGAGCGGCGTCGTTTTTGAGTACGAAGGCTAGAACGTCGCCGTTTTGTCCGAGAGAAGGAGTCGACGGCTGAGATTGATCCAGGAGTTGATCTCGACCGTCCGTTCTATTTTAGTATATTCGAATATTAGGAATAGATATTAGAAAATCGAAAATAAATAGAAAATGCATATGCGGTGTCGTTTTGGTGTTGTAGGCGGGTTTGTGAGCGGTCGGACCGGGTTGACCGGTCGTTGACCGGGTTGACCCGGTCCGGTTTAATAATAAAAAAATAATAAAAAATAAAAAGAAAATTTCCAAAAATCCAAAAAAAATTGTAAAAATACTTAGAAAATTCATAAAAATTCCTGATTTTCATAAAAAATTTTCTAAAATTTGTAGATCGATTCGGGACTCATAAAGTCTGGATCGAAAATTTTTGAGACTTCGAGGGTCGATTAATTTCGATCCGGAAAATTTCCAATATTTTTTAAAAATAAATAAAAATTCCAAAAAATAGAAAAAATTAGAAAAATTCAAGAAAATCACAAAAAATGAGAAATGGCCACATTCAACTGGCCAAATCGAAATTTTGTGATTTTCGGGTCCCGAACCCCAAAAAATGACCATTCTACCCTTCCGGGCCATTCGCCCCCAAATTTTTACCAAATCACCCCGATACCCAAAATTGATTTTTGTGTGGGCCGATAGGGCCATTTTAGACATATCAAACCTTGATTGATTGATTTGATTGCTTGTAATGATTTTGATTGTACATTATTTTTTGCTGATTGTGATTGATTAGGATAGAAAAATCCCATCTCGTATGAATACTTAGATTTTTTAGGACCTACCTCATCTTATATCGCATCTCGCATGAAATCTTAGGTTAGAAAAACAATCAACATCGGTAACCGAAAGGGCGTCAAATATGAAATTTGGCGTAACCAAATCCCCGGACCCAAAATCTCCGGTTTTCGCGGAACCGAACGGTTTCTCCCGACCGCTCGGTAAGGTTTTCCGATCGTACCTTCCAATAAATCGATCGGTGGCGACTCCAAATTGCATGTACATCTCGCACATGCCACCCGACCACACAAGGTCAAATTTCGATATTTGAAAAATTTTACCCGACATCGCGATTCGAGTAATGGGTCTTGGGAGAGACTCGCGATCCCCCATATATATATATGCCTATAAAAAGGAGGGGATCGGCTCGTTAGCCCTATTCCACCCCCGGGAAATGAGGGAATTTCCGGGAGGGTCGCGACGATCCGTAACATAACCCCGAAGATGTTCATGAGGACGAAATGATCGGGATGGTAGATACCCCGATTCGTTTCGTGATTGATTTAAACAAAATTGATAGCTGGGAGTTGGAAGCTTCTAGTTCGAAAAAACCGTCATCACAAGAAGAAATCATACCGGTGAAGATTAAGTTACCGCCTGTGGAAGAGTACAACTCGAAGGCGGTGCATTGGGATTATGGAACGGGCGAGATTGACGCCATAATGAGATCGGGAAGATGTTATCCACCGAGAGAGGCGGATTCTGAAAAGAAAGTCCCGACTGCAGAAGAGGTCGAGAAGTTGCAATCGGTCGTGAGGACCGGTGAATATGAGGTCGTTGACCAACTGCGGAAGATGCCCGCACAGATTTCCTTACTGGATCTCTTCAAAAATTCTAAAAAGCACAAGGATGCCTTCTTGAAAGTGCTGGATGAGGTGCATGTTCCGGAAACAATTAACGAAGTGCAACCGGGAGATTTTGTGGGTGCTATCCTTCGAAGGACCCAGATATCCTTCTCGGATGAGGATTTCCCAAGAGAGGGGCGTGTCCACAACAAAGCCCTCTATATTGCTATGAGGTGCCGCGGGAAGGAGGTCCCTCACGTCCTAATTGATAATGGCTCTGCTTTCAACCTATGTCCTCTGAGCACTTTGAGAAGCTTGGGGATCAATGAAGATTTCGTGAAGACATCCAAAGCCACCATCCGATCATTCGATGGAGTCTCCAAGAATGTGGTGGGAGAGATCGAATTGGACATTGTCATTGGACCGGTAACATTTTCTATACCGTTCCAAGTATTGGACATTCCTAGCGCCTTCACCTTGCTCCCGGGAAGACCGTGGATTCATGTCTCTGGAGCGGTACCTTCCTCCTTGCATCAAAAGTTAAAATTTGTGGTCAAGGGTCAGTTGATCACCGTCCATGGCGAGACGGGATATCGAGCCGCTTTAAAGGGGATGGTTCCATATGTCGAGCCTTCAAAGGAGGAGGAGTTGAGTTATCATACCTTTGACATCGTATCCGTCATGCACGTATTACCGGATGCAAAGATGGCTACACCAAAGCTTTCGAGACTTGCGACTATGGCGGGAAAAGTGCTACTCTCGAATGGATTTATTCCAGTCTTTGGATTAGGGAAACACGGTCGGGGAATCCGTAACCCTTTGAATTTGAGCTCAAATGACCACAAGGTTGGTCCGGGTTATAATTGAATAGTGAAGAATAACACAGGTCGAGGCCGAGGTCGAAACAAGTGTTATGGAGACCGTGGACGCCGTGGACACCAAGGTGGCCGTTTTATAGGCTCCGACACATGGAAAGCTAGAGGAAAAATTTTCCTAAACCCCTTATTCAAGGTATTCTCTAAAGGAGGCAAATGGCTGGAAGATGATGACATCTCTGAGGATGCGGGGCCGGACTTATTCAACCCGTTCCTGGATAATCGGGTGAACGTGATAATTGAGTGGCTGGACGATGATTTCCCCACCCCTGAGTAAAAGGCTCTTTCTGAACTTTATCTTTTAATGCATTTTGATTACTGCATTTGCTTTAAAGCTTTTTGATGTTTTAGCACCCTTTGGGTCGCATGCTGCGATCCAAGAAGTGCGATCTTGTATTGCTCTTAGTTGCATTTATTAATGAAAATCATCACAAATTTGATTACATACATGTGGAGCAACGGATTGGTCCGATGATGACAATTGATTCTACCATGAAACTTAAGGCCCGATCCGCCATATGATCTTGGGTTTTAAATAGCTTTTTGAGAACAAGGATGTCCGGGAAATTATGGACTAGTTCATTTTCCTTTTTCTTCAAAATTAAAATTCGAAAAATGTTTCCATGATAAAAAACATGCATTCTTTGATTTTATCATCTTTGAATACTAACCTTTCATGGTGCGTTTCGGGCATGTCATCCCACCCATACATAACAGGTTAATATGTGACTCGGATCAGCTCGATGATTATGCATCGAAGTTGATATAGACGAGGTTGATGTGAGCGATATCAAGAAAGAGTGGGATTGTTTTGAAGAATCTGAACCCCCTATCTCCGAAGAACCCATTACTATTAATTTGGGAGATTCTGACTACGTCAAGGAAGTGAAAATAGGGGGACACCTGTCGGCAGAAGATGTTTTAAGAATGACAGCATTGCTCAAAGAATATCAAGATATCTTCGCCTGGTCATATCTGACATGCCGGGTCTAGATCGTGAAATTGTGGAGCATGTTTTGCCCACAAATCCTTCTTGCACACTAGTAAATCAATCGCCCAGAAGGATGAATCCTGGATTGGCAGATAAAATCAAGGAGGAGGTGATGAAGCTCCTTAAAGTGGGATTTATTGAGGCTGTCCCATATGCTAATTGGGTCGCTAATATCGTACCAGTTAAGAAGAAGGATGGTAGGATCGGAATATGCGTGGATTATCGAGACCCGAACAAAGCTAGTTCAAAGGATGATTTTCCCTTACCGCACATTGATGTACTCGTTGATAGTACCGCGGGCTTTGAATTATTCTCCTTTATGGATGGATTCTCGGGATATAATCGGATCATGTTGAAAGAAGAAGATAAGATCAAGACCTCGTTCACTACGGAATGGGGAACTTTCTGCTACAAGGTAATGCCCTTTGGGTTGTGGAATGCGAGGGCAACATATCAAAGGGCTATGGTCACCCTTTTTCATGACATGATACATAAGGAAATCGAGGTCTATGTAGACGATATGATTGCCAAGTCCAGGCCTGGAGAAGACCATGTTAAAGTGCTGAAGAAATTATTTGATCGATTGAGAAAGTACAAGCTCAAGCTGAATCCTGCGAAATGCGTATTTGGCACAAGATCCGAAAAGCTGTTAGGATTTGTGGTAAGCGATCGTGGCATTGAGATTGATCCCTCCAAGATCAAGGCTATATGGGAGATAGGGACTCCTTCTACTGTCAAGGAAGTAAGGGGCTACTTGGAAAATTAAATTATATATCCAGATTTATATCTCAACTATCAGAAACGGCGAAACCCTTTTTCAAGCTCCCGAAGAAAGGCGCAAAAGTAAAATGGGATGCGGAATGTCAACAAGCGTTTGAGAAGATCAAGGAATATTTGGTACAGCCTCCGGTGTTGGTACCTCCTATCCCTAACGTTCCATTAACTCTATATCTGACGGTCCATGATGAATCCTTGGGAGCTTTATTAGCTCGGACCAACCCCAAGGATCGTAAAGAGCGGGCCATATATTATTTGAGCAAAAAAGTTCACAACGCTCGAAGCCAAATACCCAGGAAGTGGAAAGGACTTGCGTAGCATTGGTCCGGGTCCTCCACATATTGAGGCGTATACGCCGCATTATCATATAGAATCGGTCACCGAGAATGACCCCGTCAAATACCTTTTGGAGAAGCCAACATTGTTAGGAAAAATGGCTAAATGGCAAATACGCTTTCAGAGTTTGATATCAAAACCTCTCCCCAAAAGTCTGTCAAGGGAAGAGCAATTGCGGACATGCTAGCCGAGAATCCTCCTCGAGACGTTTCAGAGCAAAACAAGGGAGGTCAAATCCCGAACATATCCGAAGACAAGTGGACAATGTACTTTGACGGCGCAATCCAACCTCCTTTGGATCGTGCACAGGGCGGTTCGATATCCCCCGAAGATCAACATTATCCAAGTTTCAGCCAAATTGGTGTTTCCATGCACCAATAACATTTCGAATATGAAGTCTCGCATTCTTGGGTTATAATTGGCCATTTCATTAAAGGCAAAGAAGCTGCTGGTATATGGAGATTCCATGCTGATCATTTTACAAACCCAAGGAGAGTGGAAGACAAAGGATCCCAAGCTTATTCCCTATCATAGATACCTCGAAGAGCTGATCCAACATTTTGAGGAGATCACTTTTGAATATCCGCCAAGAACTCGGAATCACTTCGCGAGATGCTTTGGCCACACTATCGGCCATGTTACAAGTGCAAGACGGCCTTGACATAGAGCCGTTAAGGATTGACATCCTGGAGCAACCCGCATACCGCATGGCCATTGAAGAAGAACCCGATGAAGAACCGTGGTATCATGACATCAAGAATTATCTACGAAGGGCGAATTCCCTCAAGATAGTCAACCAGAAGATAAAAAGTATATTAGCAAGATGGCGTCTAAATTCTTCCTCGGCGGACAGATCCTATACAAGAGGTCTTTTGACTCAGTCCTATTGAGGTGCGTGAATTCGAAAGAAGCAAATCTCATCATGAAAGAGATTCATGAAGGGGAATGCGGACCGCATATGAATGGCCACCTCCTCGCTAAGAAGATCATGAGACTCCGGTATTATTGGATGACTATCGAGTCGGATTGCAACCAGCATGTTAGATCCCGTCATCAATGCCAGGTATACGGCGACCGGATAAATGTGCTACCAACTGAGCTAAATCAAATGTCAGAACCATGGCCATTCTGCATGTGGGGAATTGATATGATTGGCCCTATCAACCCAAAGGCCTCCAACGGACATCGCTTTATTCTGGTGGCTATTGATTATTTCACCAAATGGATTGAAGCTAGCTCATATGCCAATGTCACTGCGAATAGCGTGGCTAAATTCATCAAGAGAGATATTATTTCAAGATATGGAGTTCCAAGAGCCATCATAATCGACAATGGCTCCAATCCGAACAACAAGGTAGTCGATCACCTATTGGAGCAATTTAAGGTACGACACCTTAATTCTTCACCTTACCGCCCGCAAATGAATGGAGCCGTGGAAGCGGCAAATAAGAACATCAAGAAGATATTGGCTAAGACTGCTGAGAAGTATAGAGATTGGCATGAGAGATTGCCATATGCTCTCATGGCTTATCGAACTTTAATACGTACTTCAACCGGGGCAACTCCCTACTCTTTGGTATACGGTATGGAAACAATCCTACCAGTAGAGGTGGAAATCCCCTCTTTAAGGATCCTGTCTCGGGTAGAACTCACGGAAGATGAGTGGAACCGGCAGAGACATGAACAATTAAATTTGATTGATGAAGGGCGATTAAGGGCTATCCGTCATGGTCAAAGTTATCAGAAGAAGGTGGCCAGAGCTTTTAACAAGAAGGTTAAACCTAGAAATTTTGAAGCAGGGATGCTAGTTGTGAAGAAAATGCTCCCAAATGCACAACACCCGGGAGGCAAATTTATGCCAAATTATGAAGGCCCCTACGTAATTCGGAAGGTCTTATCCGAGGGAGCTCTTATACTTGTAAACATGGATAGAGAAGAATTGGCGAATCCAGTAAATGCAGACGCCGTGAAGAGATATTATCCTTGAAATAAAATTGAGCTTCGGAGCGATTGATGAGCAGATCCGAGTCACATAAGATCTTTGCATTCGCATGACATTTGCATACATGCATTTGCAAACATTTGTATTTTGTAGGTGAGCTGGGAATCATGAAGAACTTTGCAGAGCAATGGATCAAACAGGAAATAGGAGTCAACACATCCGAAGAAACAAGAAGAAATCGCTTCGGAATTTAAAATTTTGAGTATTTTGAACTGATTGTTTCCTTTTGTTTTTACGAGAGACGGGAGTCAACATCCGAAGGAGACAAGAAGAAATCGCTTCGGAATTTAAAATTTTGAGTATTTTGAACTGATTGATTCCTTTTGTTTTTACGGGAGACGGGAGTCAACATCCGAAGGAGACAAGAAGAAATTGCTTCGGAATTTAAAATTTTGAGTATTTTGAACTGATTGATTCCTTTTGTTTTTACAGGAGACGGGGGTCAACGTCCGAAGGAGACAAGAAGAAATTGCTTCGGAATTTAAAATTTTGAGTATTTTGAATCGATCGATTCCTTTTGTTTTTACGGGAGACGGGGTCAACGTCCGAAGGAGACAAGAAGAAATCGCTTCGGAAGTTAAAATTTTGAATATCTTGAACCGATTTGTTTCCTTTTGTTTTTACGAGAAACGGGAGTCAACATCCGGAGGAGATGAGAAGAAATCGCTTCGGAACTTAAAATTTTGAATACCTTGAACTGATTGTTTCCTTTTGTTTTTACAGGGGACAGAAGTCAATATTTGAAGAAGATAGGTTTGAGGTTCTCCTCCTTTACAAAGTATTTTCATACACTGTCGTGCTTGAAATTGAAAAAACTTGGATTTAGAAAGCCACAAGGCCCCTTTCAAAGAAATATTCCTTACAAATTACGTAAACATCTTTTGAATAAATTTTTTGATGAAAACTTTTGCAAAAGATGAATTTTGATGAAAATGCCCCGAGTTTCTATAAAAGGGCATGTTTTGAAAGTTTTTCGTAAGACCGATCCTTCGGATGAAAAGAGGCAAACATTGTCCTTAAGCACGTCCTTGATACACTTGAGTGATGAGTGAGAGTGATAGAGCGAAAGAGCTTAATTTTGGGACGTAGGGATCATTCGCGATGATTACATGGATTGAAATGATGAAAGGCATTTCCATTTCAAAATTATCCATACACATTTACATCCCTTGATAACCAATCCGAGCCAAAAAAGGAGAATTTTATGAATATAACCCTGTCATGAACCACCCCATAATGGGGCATATTTGGAGGTTCATTGGATAATTCCTTGGAGAAAAGATCGGGTAAGACTTTATTGTACTGACTTGCATCAATCTTTTCGTGATAGCTTCAGGTGATTTCTGGCAAAGACTTGGAACACCTCAAAGTGAAGAAAAGCACTTCATTTCTATATCCCAAACACTTACCCTTTGAAAAGCCAATTTGAACCGTTGAATATTCATTTCTAAACCCTTGTTCGTGATCACCTCCCCACACCGGGGCAAACAAAGGAATTACCAGCAATAAGTCAAAATGCATAATTTAGAAGAATTCCCGATCTTGGTCTCCAAAAGAGCCTATCAATGCAAAAAATGATGAAGAATGAAAGGACTAGAAAAAAGCAAAGTGCCTGGTAAAAGCAAGGCCAAAGCCCATGAAAAGAGCACCCTGGAAAGGGATAAATCCTGAAGAAAAATCATCAAGATGAAAAGAGGAAAATCCTCAAAGTCAATTGAGGAAAGAATGATCATGAATCTATTGTAAAAGCAAATGAATGCTGGAAAAATGTCAAGGTGATCACCAAAGTTCACCCCTCTTTTGAAAATATGGCCATTCTTAAAGAGCCCACCTTAAGCCAAGATACAACCCGCCACCAAAACTTTTCTGATCTAAGAGGTGTTTCAGGTTGATGCAAGAAATCATACAGGAAGCTACCACTTAAAGAGGTAGGTACAATCCTGTCTTATCATGACTTCGGGGTTCTTGACTTGTAAACCCGAAGAAGTTATTTCTGATCAAAATTCATTTCTAAACCTCAAAATGAATATCCTTTGATGAGCCTTTGACCCGGCCCGAATTACGGTCCCTTTTAAAATGCCTTCTCTGATTAGTCGGATTGTATGCATCTCGAATGATCCCGAAACCTCGAGGTTAGGTTTCATGTGAGCGGATTTGAATTTCAAGAAAAGCCTTCCCAAATGGTGAGAAGCCCTCTTGGATGAAGGAAAACCCTTTTGAAAAACTTTTAAAACAACCTTTTTGAAGACACACTCGGGATGTGTCATTCAAAATCCATCCCTAGTGAAAATTTGAACTTGTGATTGGATACATTTCCTTCGCAAATACACTTTGAAAATTTGTCTAAGAATTCTTAAGTTTCTCCCCAGGACTTAGAATTGTCATTCTAATGATGCTTGATTGAATTTTCTGCAGGTTCCCTGGTGATCCCAAATCCTCGGAAAAGTTGCATTTTAAAAATTTTTGATTAACTTGAATTTTCTGCGGGTCCCCTGGTGATCCCAAATCCTCGGAAAAGTTGCATTTGAAATATTTGACTAACTTTGATTCTCTGCAGGTCTTCCGGCTTTCCCGGGTCCTCGGATCCTCAACTTAGAAAATTTGAAATAGGGTTTAAGCTTCTGTAGGTACACTAGTCAACCTAGGTCCTCAGATAGCACCCTCTCGAACGGTGAGTAGCTGCATAGACGAAAGCCGATCCGCTTTTTAGAAAATTTGAAATAGGGTTTGAGCTTCTGTAGGTACACTAGTCAACCTAGGTCCTTAGATGGCACCCTCTCGGACGGTGAGTAGCTGCATAGACGAAAGCCGATCTACTTTTTAGAAAATTTGAAATAGGGTTTGAGCTTCTGTAGGTACACTAGTCAACCTAGGTCCTCGGATGGCACCCTCTCGGACGGTGAGTAGCTGCATAGACGAAAGCCGATCTGCTTTTTAGAAAATTTGAAATAGGGTTTGAGCTTCTGTAGGTACACTAGTCAACCTAGGTCCTCAGATGGCACCCTCTCGGACGGTGAGTAGCTGCATAGACGAAAGCCGATATGCTTTTTAGAAAATTTGAAATAGGGTTTGAGCTTCTGTAGGTACACTAGTCAACCTAGGTCCTCAGATGGCACCCTCTCGGACGGTGAGTAGCTGCATAGACGAAAGCCGATCTGCGTTTTAGATGGTGAGTCCCCGCATGGAGGATAGCCAATCTCTTTTAAATAGGTGAAACCCCTTTGTTACAAGGGTGAACCTCCCTTCCGAACGGTGAGTAGCTGCATAGACGAAAGCCGATCTGCGTTTTAGATGGTGAGTCCCCGCATGGAGGATAGCCAATCTCTTTTAAATAGGTGAAATCCCTTTGTTACAAGGGTGAACCTCCCCTTTCAGACGGTGAGTAGCTTCCTAGATGAAAGCCGATCTGCGTTTTAGATGGTGAGTCCCCACATGGAGGATAGCCAATCTCTTTTAAATAGGTGAAACCCCTTTGTTACAAGGGTGAACCTCCCTTCCAGACGGTGAGTAGCTTCCTAGATGAAAGCCGATCTGCGTTTTAGATGGTGAGTCCCGGCATGGAGGATAGCCAATCTCTTTTAAATAGGTGAAACCCCTTTGTTATAAGGGTGAACCTCCCTTTTAGACGGTGAGTAGCTTCCTAGATGAAAGCCGATCTGCCCCCTTTTTAAATGATGAATCCCTAGTGGATAGTCAAACCATTTTAAATAGGTGAAACCCCTTTGTTACAAGGGTGAACCTCCCTTCTAAGTCTTCAAACCACCACTCGACACCGGACGGACGCCGACCATCGCGAAATCTCGCGGGAACATTCGGAGGTAATTCCATGTAATAATTTTCTCAACCTCGGATCAACATATTTTAGGCCGCAGACAGGTGAGCTACGGGTAAGTCTCTCCTCTTATCTCTCTTTCATATAAATGAGCATGAGCTGAAACAATTCCCCACTGAGTCGGAACTTTAAACCGTGAAGGTAAGGCAATTGAATGTTAAGACTAGTTTTCTTTATGTTTTTCCCCAGCAGAGTCAATTAAGAATCCATGTGTCACCTTGTCTTTGAAAGCAACCTCTAACCGAGATTACTTTCAAAGAGGGGCAGATGCTGACACCCGATTTTTAATCAATTTTCCCTTAGTTTTATTTTCCAAAATTCACCAAAATTTCACAAAAAATCAAAAAATTAAAAAAAAATCAACATTGGAAGCCTTGGCCAAGCTTAAGGGACCAATTTGGAACAAAAAATATTTTTTCATATTTTTCGTATTTTTTTTAATATTTTCGAAAAATAGGAAAATACTTGAAAATTCATAAAAAATGCTTTTCGAGGTCACAAAAATACAGAAAAATGTTCAATATTTTTTTTTTAATTCCCTTTTAATATTGAAGTCAAGAAAAATCAAAAATTAAGTTCAATTTTAGGTGTTCCTTTACAACGCTTAAGGTTGAATTTTCACAAAAAATACCAATTGAGTCTTTTTATTTGCAATTTTTGCACATTTTAAGTCTAGACATTCAATTGCAGTCCCTTTGAATTTTAATTTGATCAATTACACCCTCAATTGCGCGAATTGCACGAATTAGGCCAAATCCCCAAAATATTTGCAATTTAGTCCCTCAATTGGTCAATTCTTGAAATTATTTTTAATTGAGGGACTATCATAGTGAAATTGGACTGTCCCCCTATGTTTTCATACATTTCAAATTGATTGGCATAGGTCTCATGGTCCAATTTGGTCAAATTGACATCCAATTGAACATTTCCCTAATTTGGGCAAATTGAAAAATTTGGGGATTTCATATAAATTGATGGGAAATTTTGGGCAAAAACACATTTTTAGATAATATTCAGGGCCCTAAATCCAATTTTGAGGTTTAATTGCAAAAAATCCTAGTAAATTTTGATTAATTTTGAAAATTGTGCAAAATTCACTGTTTGAATCGGTTCAGATCGGTCTGGCCGCCGGTCGGACCGGTCAAACCGGTCCAAGACAGTGATTCGTCTTCCCCAACTTGCAGGAGCCATTTGCAGAATTGAACGACGAATTTCAATGATCAAATTGGAGACCAATTCGATTATAATCGATTCAATTGACATGGGGCTTTTGATCCTCGGGTTATGGCCCATCGATCGGAACCGGTGGCACGGCCGGTGGCCGCCGGAGCATGGCGGAATCACCGGTCAAAGCTCCGGCGAGGCAAAAAGTCAATATTTTCAATCCCGTGTCAAATTAGCGCGCATTTGGTGATCAACGGAGGCCTGACGGACACGGACGGAATCCTAATCGATTCCGTCGCCGTCCGGCACCCTATTGGCATGTGGTTGGCACGTGAGGAAGCTCGGCCAGCTCACCGGTGCGCGCGCATTTTTGAAACCCGAGTATAAAAGCTTGAAGAAGATTCCAAACGTAAGGAGGCTCATTTTGCTCGCCTAGACAACAGAATAGAGAGAGAAAGTGAGAGAGGAAGAGAGAGAAGCTCTCGTGCGAGCTCTGAGTTCAAGTTGCGAACCGAGTTTCTACAACTTCGTCTCGGCCAATCCGGACCAAATCGGAGCATCGCGTCACCGCAGGAAGTTCACCTGCACCTCCGGGAGTCGACCGAGCCAGTTCATTCAGCCTGGGATCTCTGAAAACGGTGAGTCGAGCTTCCGGTTTCTTCCCCGTGCAACTATGGCATCTCATTTCCCTGAGCTTGATCTTTTAAATTAGTGTGGGCATTTTTATCGTCATACATCCCTAATCCCAATCGCAACTTGTTTCTGCATTAACTCTGCCGGGAAACCTCGAATCGAGCCTCCGATTCATTACGGCTTGGTCGGACTTCGGCCGTGCAAATCTGGCAACTCCGGGTTCGATCGGAGCCCGAGGTAAGTGTCCTTAACTTGACCTTAATGTGCTTGAAGCTTGAATCGCTTTGTTATGCTCTGATTTATGAGATTCTATTTTGCGAAATCGATTCCGTACAAGCTCGATTGACGTTGATTCCGTGAGTGGATTTGCCTGATTTTCATATATGTTAAACTAGATGTTTAGTCGAGTTGATCGGCGATGGTCTCGTGTCGATCCGGCGAGATCTCACCGTTGGATCTCACCGGAGAGCTCTCGGCCGTCCGTTGCGTCGTTGGCGGGAGGAAGAAGACGAAGGCGACGTGTCGAGTCAAACGGTCGCCTTGTTGAATTGGCGAGCCGCGATTGGTCCGGCTCGGCGCCGAGTCGCCTCGTCCGTTGAGCGAGCCGGTCGACTAGGACTAGATCGACGGTCGAGATAATTAGTTAGTTCAATTCTCGACCGTTCGATTAGATTTTAGATAATTCGTTTATTAGATTAGAAAATAAAAAAATCAAAACGGTGTCGTTTTAGTTAGTGTACGCGACGTCGTTTAGGGTAGAGATGGAACGGACGGCCAAGATTAAGATGAGGAGTGATCGTGGCCGTTCAAGGTATTAAAGCGTGCGACGTCGTTTCGTATAAGGGAAAGATAGACGGCTCGGATTAGATCTAGAAGATATCTCGACCGTCCGTTTGTTTGAATGAATACGGCACCGTTTAGGTTAAGAAGTGAAGCGTCGTCGTTTCATGGTTTGAGTGAGCGAACGGCCGAGATCGAGTCACGGGATCTAATCGTGACCGTCCGTTTGAATAGGCTAATGCGGCGTCGTTTTGTCCAAGAGGAGTCCGACGGCCGAGATCGATCCGTGGATTGATCTCACCCATCCATCTTTTTCTTTTATATTCTGAAATTAGAAAATCAATTTTGGAAAATCAAAATAATTAGATAAATACATATACGGTGTCGTTTGTACGTAGAGCAGGTCTGCGGGCGGTCGGACCGGGTTGACCGGCCGTTGACCGGTTTGACCCGGTCCGGTTTATCAATAAAAAATTAATAAAAAATAAAAAGAAAATTCCAAAAATTCCAAAAAAATTGTAAATATACTTAGAAAATTCATAAAAATTACCAGATTTTCACAAAAAATTTCTAAAAATTCCTAGATCGATTCGGGACTCATAAAGTCTGGATCGAGATTTTTCGAGACTTCGAGGGTCGATTAATTTCGATCTGGAAAATTTCCAATATTTTTTGAGAAATAAATAAAAATTCCAAAAAAATTAGAAAAATTAGAAAAATTCAAGAAAATCACAAAAAATAGGAAATGGCCACATTCAACTGGCCAACCCGAAAGTTTGTGATTTTCGGGTCCCGAACCCCAAAAAATGACCATTCTACCCTTCGAGACCTTCCGCCCCAAATTTTCGCCAAATTACCCCGAAACCCGAATTTGATTTTTGTGTGGGCCAATAGGGCCATTTTAGACTTGTAAAACCTTGATTGTTTGTCTGGATTGATTTTGATTGTTTTGTTTGCATATTAAATTTTTGATTGTGATTGTTAGGAATAGAAAATTCCCGTCCGCATGAAAACTTAGAACTGTTAGAGCCTACCTCACCCGATATCGCGTCTGCATGAATTCATAGGTTAGAAAAACACTCAACATCGGTAACCGAAAGGGCGTCAAAAATCTTGGCGTAACCAAGTCCCCGGACCCAAAATCTCTAGTTTTCGCGGAACCGAACGGTTTCTCCCGACCGCTCGGTAAGGTTTTCCGATCGTACCTTCCAATAAATCGATCGGTGGCGACTCCAAATTGCATGTACACATCGCACATGCCACTCGACCACACAAGGTCAATTTCGATATTTTATAAATTTTACCCGACATCGCGATTCGAGTAATGGGTCTTGGGAGAGACCCGCGATCCCACACATTTTAAAGAAGATATATAAAAGGGGATCGCCTCGTTAACCCTCTCACCACCGGATAAACCATTTTATGGAGATAAAATTTCTGGAGGGTCGCGACAACTTTCTACCCCGATTACGCTTAAACGATCCTAATCAAATTACATGCCATCTTTGGGTGAGATTAGGTCCGTAACTACCATATTTGGCTTATTTGGGTCAAGTGGGAGTAGTTGACCCTCATGTTACCAAAAGATGACATGAAATTTGGTTAACACATTTGCATCACATTTCATGCATATGCATATTAAAACCGTGGTAATTGACTTTAAGATCATCATTTTTTGCATTTTTAGATCATGGGGAATGGAGACATCAAAGTCATCCCGGCATCGCGCAAGGAGCTTTCTATATGGTGGGATCGCCTCGACATCATCAACAAGGCCTACATGGAAGGACGTTTGGGACGACTAGTAGATCTGATCAAAGTGGAATATCAACCGGCTCTCATCCAAGCACTAGCCAAGACATGGGACGCACGCACAATGACATTTAACTTCCAAGGATTAGAATTGACCCCTACGCTTCAGGAATACACCGCTATTATCGGGGCCAAGTTTGAAGAACGTATAGCTCAACCCCATTTAGACATGGACTCTACTCGTTCTTTATCGAGTTTCCTTTGCCTTAAAACTTCTGAGATTGAAAAAGTTTACAAGTCCAATTCTAACAAGTTCACCTTCTCGTTCCTTTTCGACAATTATTCCTCTTTACCCACCGAAACAGGTCATAAATCGGGAAAGGTGTTCATCTTGGCTTTCTTTGCATTTGTCTTATTCCCAACTTCTAGAACTACCTTTGATACTTCCATAGCCCATATAGCCGGACAAGCATGTTGTCGTTGGGATTATTCGTACATGATCTTAGTTGAGACCTTTCTCTCCCTAAACCGTTCCAAAGCTTCAAAAAATGCTGTTTTCCAAGCATCTAGTGGGCTACTCCACATGTGGTTCACTTCTCATATAAAGACTTTCCAACTCCGAGTAGGGTGTTATGAGATCAACGAGCACGTTCACCCTCTTAGATCCTTCCTCAAGTGTCAATCCCTTGTACCCAAACACTCGTTTAAAAAATGGGTTGAGCTATTGGACAATTTGAAACCCGAGCATATTAGATGACGTCCGACTTGGCCTAAGATTGTGGAGGCTCGCATTATGGGTGTGGAAGATAGCCCTATTTCCTTATTGGGATGCACTGGCGCCGTGGCATATTACCCCATCCGAGTGGTGAGGCAATTTGGAGTTCTACGAGAGGTGCCACCGGATGTTTGTCCCGGGATTTTCTCGTTTGACATGACACGAGGAAAGCTTACAAAAGAAGCAAAGAAGTTATATCGGGCTCGGATCAAGCTTATTCTTCACGCTTTGAAGAATTCCCCTTTGCAACAAGTTGAATGGCCGGATTATTTGGACGACGAGATGAACATTCATAGAGCCTCCAAGGAGTGTATCCAGAAATTTAAGGAGTATCGCCAATCAATGGTTGAGCCATATGTACCCGAGTGCGTATCTCCTCGGATTGAAGAGGTGGAGTCATATGAGCCAGAGTACATAGTACCTTACGTACCGGGAGTAGAGCCGTACATTCCCGAAGATCCAGAGCAATGGATGTCGGAAGAAGGAGAAGATCCATACCTGTGGGACTCCGATGGATCAGAAGAACAAGAAGAATGGAAGCGTCCTAGACTTGGATAGATTCATTCCCCCATTTAGATTTTCGCATATTTGTTATCTTTTAGATACTTTTGAACAATTTGGTTTGTAATAAATACATATTATTTCTTTTATGAGCATTTCATGCATACATATAGAAAAGTCAATTACCACGGGTCAATGTCTCCAATCCTTTAATATTTTCCATACTAATTTGATGTTCTGAAAACAGATGAGTGATAAATACGAGGACTCGTAGCAAAACGCGCAAATTAAGGATAGAACAAGAAGAGCTCGCACCTTGTGTGGGTAATCCGGAGAACCAAATGAATATAATCGCCACAATAGTGGCAGAGATGAAAGCGATGCTGATCGCTAGCCAGGGGAGATACCCCGTTGATCCTAATTCCCAAGCCCCTGCGGGCTCTTCCGATGGAGCGAATGTTAATCCGGCACCCACCGCTAGTCCCACTTTGAATCCGGAGCGACCGCCTAAGGATCCTCCCATTGTGATTGACCTGGAGAAAAAAGAGAAACAAGTCCTCAAAATGGAAGAGGAAATCAAAAGGCTTGCTAAGATCGAAGAATGCCCGGCAAGTCGGGGTTATGAACTTTCGAGGTTCGACAAGGTTGCGCCGTTCGAGAAGATAGAGGTTCCCGCCGACTACAAGGAACCGGACTTTGTGAGGAAATATAATGGGACCGGGTGTCCCAAGGCGCACTTGAAGTATTATTTGCGCCGAATGTCGCAATTTTCCGACAACATCCCACCGCTGGTCAATACATTCCAAGAAAGCCTATCTGGGGCAGCCCCGGCGTGGTTCATTGAATTGGAGCCAGAGAGGCTCGTCGATTGGGACAAACCGGCGGACGAGTTCCTTCGGCAATACAAGTTTAACACTCTGACCGCCCTCACTAGAGAGGACCTTCTGAGAACCGTAAAGGGAAAGAGTGAGGCCGTTCGCGCCTATGCCCGGAGATGGAGAGCATCGGCTGTGCAGGTAAAGCCGCCCGTCCCGGAAGAAGAATTAATAGACATTTTCCTTAAGGCCCTTCCCTTTGAGTTTTTCGACAAGCTGAACACCTCTGGGTGTCGGACATTTGCGCACCCGATCAAGGTGGCGTAACGCCACGAGTGGGCACCGAGAGAGAAAAAGATACCTGAAGCGCCTTTCGTACGCCAATACCCTTTGAGAAGGGATAATAGGGAGCAACCGGGAGAAGTAGCCTTTGTCCCAAACCCGCCTAAGCCCAGAAATTTCTCACCTTCCACCCCTACCTAAGGAACGTCCTCCTAGACCGCTTCCAAACCACCAGAATTTAGAAGAAAGAACCAAATTGTTTTCACCCCTCTACCCCGGCCCTTATCCAAATTATTACCCATGCTCTTGGAGAACCGCCTAGTTGCAAAAGAGCCACCTAGAGCTCATCCTCCAAGATTTCCTGGGTTTGATGAGACCTAGACGTGCATATACCATATGGGAGAAAGAGGGCATAATGTGGACAACTGTCTCGCTCCGAAGTTCAAGGTGCAAGCATTGATCGATGGAAAAGTTCTAGAGTTTGATAAGGCTGAACCAAATGTGCAACGTAACCCTCTACCCGAGCATCGCAAGGTGAACGCGATTTTTGGAGGCGAAGAGGAAGAGATTCTGGAGTTCATAGTGGATATGAGTAAAATGCGGGATGTCTTGACATTGGCCTCACAATACCCGGAAGGAGAGAGTATTTCCCGGGAGCAAAAGGAGGCTTGCTTAGAAAAGCTGATTAATTTGGGCGTTATAGGAAGAATGGAAGACACTACTTTTAAGGTTACTTATGTGGTCGTGGACATGATGTCCGAGGAATTTGTGATGAAACCTACGAGGGGAGCTATTTTGAAAATACCCTCGGGATATTTAGCGAGCATCAAAGATGGCCAAGAAATCGAAGAGATAGACGAATATGAAGTCCGTCTAGATAAAGCACGCAGAGGTGATAGAAGATTTATGCGTAAAGCTCTTGAGAGAGGAGAAATAGTTGACAACCCGGGAGAAGATAGTGGCGGTTACAACTTCAAAGTTTTGTATTCAGCGCCCCCAAGCTTTTTCGTTGATTCTGGAGATATAGTCCCCGATGGGTGGGGTGGCATGGATGACCCCGAAAGTGAGGAATTTGTCGGAACGGTCGATGAAGTTAAAGACCAAGCGGCCCCTCGGAATGAACAGGAGAACCGAGAGGTCGATATGCGGGTTTCTAATCTGGAGACGCATATACGTCATTTGACGACTATGGTAGCAGAGTTATCTCGGTTGTTGGGTAAGAATGACGCCACAAGAGTAGAGGAGAACATGCAGATTTTGGAAATGCGGAGGGCCATGGAGACACAAAATCGAAAGGTTGCCCTACTGCAAGAGCAAGGAGACGATGTGTTAAGGAAAATGGATGAGTTGAAAGAGCTGATTACGCCACTTACTCGGGCAAGAAATGTTCCGCCCCAAGGCACGAACCCGAGAGTGATCTTCCGCACTAAATATAATGGCGCTGGGTGTCCTCTGGCGCATATCTCATATTATCTCCGTCAAATGGTTGGCCATCATGAGGATGATGAAACACCGATTCGGAATTTCGGACATAGTCTAACGGGCCCCACGCTAGCATGGTTTCAGTCAATCGATTTAGATTGGGTCCCAACCTGGGAGGAATTATCAGAACACTTCATACGGCACTTTGAAGTTGGAATCAGAGGTTATTTCACTAAGGCTAATTTGTTGAACATTCGGAAAGGTGAAGATGAGAGTTTTGAACTCTTCGCTAGGAGATGGAAGAAACATGCTATGATGGTGCAACCGCTGCTGTCGGAGAGAGAAATGCTGGAGTTTGTGCTCAAGTCACTTCCGGCTGAATATTTTGACCGCATGTATGCGTACACGTACTTGTCATTCCAACATCCGGTGGAAATCGGCATGAAGATTGAAGGAATCATCCCGAGAGTCAGAAGGGAAAGGCAAAGGGATTTAGATGAAGAAAATGCCACGCCGTTAAGGCCAGGTCCGTAACATAACCCCGATGATGTCCATGAAGATGAGATGATCGGAATGGTAGATGCTCCGATTCGTTTTGTCATTGATCCGAATAAGGTAGATAGTTGGGAAACATCCACTTCGGAAAAGCCGTCAACCTCTGAATCACCTCGGGAAAAGATCAGACCAGTAAGGATTAAGTTGCCGCTTGTTGAGGAGTATAATTCAAGGGCAGTTCATTGGGATTGTGGAACGGGCGAGATTGACGCCATAATGCGATCGGGAAGATGTTATCCACCAAGAGAAGCAGATCCCGAAAAGAAAGTCCCGATCGCGGAAGAGGTCGAGAAGTTGCAATCGGTCGTGAGGACGAGTGAATATGAGGTCATTGATCAATTGAGGAAAATGCCGGCACGCATTTCCTTCTTGGATTTCTTCAAAAATTCTGAAAAGCATAAGAATGCCCTCTTGAAAGTGTTGGATGAGGTGCATGTTCCGGAAACAATTAACGAAGTTCAACTAGGGGACTTCGTAGGTGCTATCCTCTTGAAAGACCAAATATCCTTCTCGGATGAGGATTTCCCAAAAGAGGGGCGTGTACATAATAGAGCCCTCTATATTGCTATGAGGTGCCACGAGAAAGAGGTTCCTCACGTCCCGATTGATAACGGTTCCGCTTTTAACCTATGTCCTCTGAGCACTTTGAGAAGCTTAGGATAAACGAAGACCTCGTCAAGACATCTAAGGCTACCATCCGATCGTTCGATGGAGTCTCTAAAAATGTTGTAGGAGAGATTGAGCTGGACATTGCTATTGGACCGGTAACTTTCTCTATACCATTCCAAGTGCTGGACATCCCTAGTGCCTTCACCTTGCTTCTCGGAAGACCATGGATCCATGTGTCCGGGGTGGTACCTTCCTCCATGCATCAAAAGTTAAAATTCGTGGTCAAGGGTCAGTTGATCACCGTCCATGGCGAGACGGGATATCGAGCTGCTTTAAAAGGGATGGTCCCATACATTGAACCCTCAAAGGAGGAGGAGCCGAGTTATCATACCTTCGACATTGTATCCGTCATGCATGTATCGCGGGATGCAAAAATAGCTGCACCGGAGCTTTCGAAGCCTGCGACCATGGCGGGAAGAGTGCTACTCTCGAATGGTTTTATTCCGGGTGCTGGAATAGGGAAGCACAATCGGGGAATCCGTAACCCTTTGAATTTGAGCTCAAATGACCACAAGGTTGGTCTGGGTTATAATGGAATAGTGAAGAACAACACGAGTCGAGGCCGAGGTCGAAACAATCGTTATGGAGACCGTGGACGCCGTGGACACCAAGGTGGCCGTTTTATAGGCACGTACGCATGGAAAGCTAGAGGAAAAATGTTCCTAAACCCCTTATTCGAGGTATTCTCTAAAGGAGACAAATGGCTGGAAGATGAGGACATCTCTGAGGATGCAGAGTCGGATTTATTCAACCCGTTCCTGGATAATCGGGTGAATGTGATCATTGAGTGGCTGGATGATGATTTCCCCACCCCGGAGTAAAAGGCTCTTTCTAAACTTTACCTTTTAATGAATTTTGATTACTGCATTTGTTTTGAAGCTTTTCGCTGTTTTTAGCACCCTTTGGGTCGCATGTTGCGGTCCGAGAAGTGCGGTATTGTATTGCTCTTAGTTACATCTATTAATGAAAACCATCTCAAGTTTTATTACAGACATGTGGAACAGCGGATTGGTCCGATGATGACAATTACTTATACTATGGGGCTTGAGGCCCGATCCGCCACGTGATCTTGAATTTTAAATAGCTTTTTGAGAACAAGGATGTCCGGAAAATTATGGACTAGTTCTCTTTCATTTTTCTTCAAAATTGGAATTTGAAAAATGTTTTCATGATAAAAATCATGCATTCTTCAATTTTATCATCTTTGAATACTAACCTTTCATGGTGCATTTCGGGCATGTCATCCCACCCATACATAACAGGTTAATATGTGACTCGGATCAGCTCAATGACTATGCATGCGAAATTGATATAGAAGAGGTTGATGTGAGCGATATCAAGAAAGAGTGGGATTGTTTTGAAGAATCTAAGCCCCCTATCTCTGAAGAACCCATCACTATTAATCTGGGAAATTCTGATTGCGTCAAGGAAGTGAAGATAGGAGGCCACTTGTCCGTGGCGGATGTTTTAAGAATGACAGCATTGCTCAAAGAATATCAAGACATCTTCGCCTGGTCATATGCCGACATGCCGGGTTTAGATCGTGAAATTGTGGAGCATGCTCTGCCCACAAATCCTTCTTGCACACCGGTAAATCAATCACCCGGAAGAATGAATCCCGAATCGGCAGATAAGATCAAGGAAGAAGTGATGAAGCTCCTTAAAGTTGGATTTATCGAGGCTGTCCCATATGCCGATTGGGTCGCCAACATCGTACCAGTTAAGAAGAAAGATGGGAGAATTAGAATATGCGTGGATTATCGGGACTTAAACAAAGCTAGTCCGAAAGATGATTTTCCCTTACCGCACATTGATGTACTCGTCGACAGCACCGCGGGCTTTGAATTATTCTCCTTTATGGACGGATTCTCGGGATATAATCAGATCATGTTGAAGGAAGAAGATAAGATCAAGACCTCATTCACTACACAATGGGGAACCTTCATTTACAAGGTAATGCCCTTTGGATTGAAAAATGCGGGGGCAACATATCAAAGGGTTATGGTGACCCTTTTTCATGACATGATACATAAGGAGATTGAGGTCTATATGGACGATATGATTGCCAAGTCCAGCACTGGAGAGGACCATGTTAAAGTGCTAAAGAAATTATTTGATCGATTGAGAAAATACAAGCTCAAGCTAAATCCAGCAAAATGCGTATTTGGCGCAAGATCCGGAAAGCTGCTAGGATTTGTGGTGAGCAATCGTGGTATTGAAATTGACCCTTCCAAGATCAAAGCCATATGGGAGATAGGGACTCCTTATATCGTTAAGGAGGTAAGGGGCCTACTTGGAAGATTGAATTATATATCCAGATTTATACCTCAACTATCAGAAACGGCAAAACCCTTCTTCAAACTGCTAAAGAAAGGCGCAAAGGTGAAATGGGATGCAGAATGTCAACAAGCATTTGAGAAGATCAAGGAATATTTGGTACGACCTCCAGTATTGGTACCTCATATCCCTAACGTTCCTTTAACTCTATATCTAACAGTTCATGATGAATCCTTGGGAGCTTTACTTGCCCAAACTAACCCCAAGGATCGTAAAGAGCGGGCCAGGTACTATTTGAGCAAAAAGTTCACAACATCCGAAGCCAAGTACCCAGCAGTGGAAAGGACTTGCGTAGCATTGGTTTGGGTCCTCCACAGATTAAGGCAGTATACGCTGCATTATCATATAGAACTGGTCACCGAAAATGACCTTATCAAGTACCTTTTGGAGAAACCAACATTGCTAGGAAAGATGGCTAAATGGCAAATATCGCTTTCAGAGTTCGATATCAAAACCTCTCCCCAAAAGTCCGTCAAGGGAGGAGCAATTGCTGACATGCTAGCCGAGAATCCTCCTAAAGACGTTTCAGAGCAAAACAAGGGAGGTCAAATTCTGAACATATCCGAAGACAAATGGACAATGTACTTTGACGGCGCAGTGAACCTCACTGGATCGTGCACAAGGGCGGTTCGATATCTCCCGAAGATCAACATTATCCAGTTTCAGCCAAGTTGGTATTCCCTACACCAACAACATTTCTGAATATGAAGCCCGCATCTTGGGACTACAATTGGCCATCTCATTAAAAGTAAAGAAGCTGCTGGTATATGAAGATTCCATGCTGATCATTTTACAAACTCAAGGGGAGTGGAAGACAAAGGATCCCAAGCTTATTGTTGACACGTGAATTTTTAGTCATTTTTCCTTTAGTTTTATTTTCCAAAAATTCACCGAAAATTCACAAAAAATCAAAAATTAAAAAAATCAACATTGGAAGCCTTGGCCAAGCATAAGGAACCAATTTGGAACAAAAAATAATTTTTCATATTTTTCACTTTTTTTTTAATATTTTCGAAAAATAGAAAAATCTTTGAAAAAATCATAAAAAATACTTTTCGAGGTCACACAAATACACAAAAAGGTCCAATATTTTTCTTTTAATTCCCTTTTAATATTGACCTCAAGAAAAATCAAAAATTGAGTTCAATCTTAGGTGTTTCTTCACAATGCCTAAGGTTGAATTTGCATAAAAAATACCAATTGAGTCTTTTTATTTGCAATTTTTGTACATTTGGAATCTAGACATTCAATTGTGGTCCCTTTGAATTTCAATTTGGTCAATTGCACCCTATATTGCGCGAATTGCACGAATTGTACAGAAATTCTTAAAAATGTTGCAATTTGGTCCCTCAATTTGCAATTTTTGAAATTACTTCCAATTGAGGAACTTTCTATACACAATTGGGCTACCCCTAATGTTTTAACACATTCTGAATCTATTGGCATAGGTCTCGTAGTCCAATTTTATCAAATTGACGCTCAATTGAACATTTCCCCAATTTGGGATTTTAGAAAAAATTTGGGGTTTTTGTGCAAATTGATAAGAACTTTTGGGCAAATTTGCATTTCTAGATAATATATAGGCCCCTAAGTCCAATTTTGAGGTTTAATTGCAAAAATCCCCTACCAAATTGGATTAATTTCGAAAATTATGCAAAGAGTATCGTCTGAACCAGTTTAGCCCGGTCTGACCGACGGTCAGACCGGTCAGGAATGATCCTTCTTCTTCCTCGCACGAGCACTTCATTTTGCAGAATTGAAGATGAACTTTGACGATCAAATTGGACGTCAATTCGTACCTAATTCATCCAATTGACTTAGGGCTTCGTGGTGCGCAGTCATATCCCGTCGATCGCTGCCGCCGGCGTAGTTAATCGTCGCGGAGATGGTTGGAATTGCGCAGTCAAAGCTCCGGCAAGGTAAAAAGTCAACATTATGCAACCGTGAGCAATTCGTGCTCGTTTCAACTCGATGATGGACCAAACGGACGGGGACGGAATCCTAACGATTCCGTCACCGTCCGGCGACCAAAATCCGTGTGATTCACGCGTGAATCAGCCTTGGCCAGCTCACACCCGACGCGCGCGTTTTTGAAAAAACGAGTATAAAAGGCGAGAGGATTCTAGAACAGGAGAGGCCCATTCGTGCTCGCCAAGACACTCGGAATAGAGAGAGAAAGAGAAGAATAGAGAGATAGGCTCTCTGGTGATCGCCATTGTTGCTCGTCGGAGTTCGATCTGTGGATCGCTCGACCGGCCAATCCAAGGCAAATCGAGCTCGCATATCACATCCAGAAGCTTCATAGAGGCACCTGGAAGCGATCGCCACACTCCAATCAGCCCGCAACGCCCGTAACAGGTGAGTCCACTTCTCAATAATCTCACTGTGCATCCATGGCACCTCACCCGTGCGAACCCGATTCTTGAAATTAAAGTGTGCGTTTCCATCCTTGAACTTCACTGACCATGCTCGCATCTGGTTTTTGCATTAATCCTGCTCGAATATCCCGAGTCGAAACCTCCAATCATCGCGGTCCGGCCGAACGTTGGCCAGACCTCTCCACCCTTCACGAGCTCAATCAGAGCTTCGGGTAAGCTTCCTCAACTTCTTCTCTAGCTTCTGTTTGATGGAATTGGATTGTTATGCTCTGTCCTTCGAGATTGAACTTTACATTGTCATTCTGTGTTTGACTTGATTCTCGCGATCCCGTGAATGAAATGATTTGATTCTGAGGTATGTGAATCTAGGGTTTGAAACGAGTCAAATTGTGTTGGTTTCATGACATTCCGGCGAGATCTCATCGTTGGATCTCGCCGGAGGAACGTCGGCCGTTCATTTGTGGTCGTCGAGAGGTAGGAGACGATAGTGACGTGGCTCGATCAAATGGTCAAGGGTCCAGGTGTCAAGCTCTCGTTGGTCCAGGTCATGCCGAGTCGGCTCGGCCGTTGGAGCGCGCGAGCTGACTCGGACTTGATCGGACGGCTGAGATAAATCGATAGGTTTGATTTTCAACCGTCCGATCTTCTTTTTGTATTTTCGGATAATTAGTTTATTAAATAGAAATTAGAAAATAGTAAAACGGCGCCGTGTAGCATAGGAAATGCGTCGTCGTTTAGAGTAGATAGGGAATGGACGGCCGGGATTACAGCTAGGATTGATCGCAGCCGTTCAAGGTCTTAAAGCGTGCGACGTCATTTTGTCTAAGAGAAAAACGAACGGCTTAGATTAGATCTAGGTTAGATCTCAACCGTCCGTTTAGTTGAAACGCACGGCGTCGTTTTGGTCTAAGTGGAATGAACGGTGCAGATTAGAATTGAGGTAGATCGTGACCGTCCATGTCCTCTAAAGCGTGTGGCGTCGTTTTTGAGTGTGTAGACCGGAGGCGACGTCGTTTCACTTAGGCGAAGATCGACGGCCGAGATCGATTCCAGAATTGATCTCACCCGTCCGTTCCTTTTTCGTATATTCGAATATTTAGAAAATATTTTAGAAAATCAAAAATTAATAGAAAATAGGGGACGGTGTCGTTTTTGTGTTGAGCGAGTGGTCTGCGGACGGTCGGACCGAGTTGACCGGCCGTTGACCGGTTTGACCCGGTCCGGTTCTTTAATAAAAAATAAAAAGAAATTTCCAAAAAAAATCCCAAAAAAATTGCAAAAATACTTAGAAAATTCATAAAAATTCCCAGATTTTCACAAAAAATTTCTAAAAAATTCCTAGATCGATTCGGGACTCATAAAGTCTGGATCGAAAATTTTGAGACTTCGAGGGTCGATCCGTGTCGATCCGGATAATTCCCAATATTTTTGAAAAATAAGTAAAAATTCCAAAAAATAGAAAAAATTAGAAAAATTCCATAAAATCACAAAAAATGGGAAATGGCCACATTCAACTGGCCCGACTCCAATTTTGTGATTTTCGGGTCCCGAACCTCAAAAAATGACCATTACGCCCTTCCGGGCCTTCCGCCCCAAATTTTCACCAAATCACCCTAAAACCCAAATTTGACTTTCGTATGGGCCGATAGGGCCATTTTAGACATGTCAAACATTGATTGATTGATTTGATTATTTGTAATGATTTTGATTGCGCATTAAATTTTTTCGATTGTGATTGATTAGAATAGAAAATCCCCATCTGCGTGAAAACTTAGAACCGTTAGAGCCTATCTCACCCGATATCGCATCTGCATGAAATCCTAGGTTAGAAAAAACACTCGACATCGGTAACCGAAAGGGCGTCAATTTAAAATTTGGCGTAACCAAGTCCCCGGACCCAAAAATCTCTGGTTTTCGCGGAACCGAACGGTTTCTCCCGATCGCTCGGTAAGGTTTTCCGATCGTACCTTCCAATAAATCGATCGGTGGCGACTCCAAATTGCATGTACACCTCGCACATGCCACCCGACCACTCAAGGTCAATTTTGATATTTGAAAAAAAATTTTACCCGACATCGCGATTCGAGTAATGGGTCTTGGGAGAGACCCGCGATCCCCTATATCCATATAAAGAGAGGGGAATCGGCTCGTTAACCCTTCTCACCCCGCAGGGACCGACCGACGGAGGGTCGCGACACTTATCCCTTATCATAAGTATCTTGAAGGGTTGATCCAATATTTTGAAGAGATCACTTTCGAATATCCGCCAAGAACTCAGAATCATTTTGCTAATGCTTTGGCCACATTATCAGCCATGTTGCAAGTGCAAGATGGCCTCGAGATAGAGCCGTTAAGGATTGACATCCTTGAGCAACCCGCATACTGCATGGTCATTGAAGAAGAACCCGATGAAGAACCGTGGTATCATGACATCAAGAATTACCTACTGAAGGGCGAATTCCCGCAGGATAGTCAACGGGAAGATAAGAAATACATAAGTAAGATGGCATCTAAATTCTTCCTCGGCCGGATGATTTTATATAAGAGGTCCTTTGACTCAGTCCTACCGAGGTGTGTGAATTCCAAAGAAGCAAATCTCATTATGAAAGAGATTCATGAAGGAGAATGCGGGCCGCATATGAATGGTCACCTCCTCGCCAAGAAAATTATGAGACTCGGATACTACTGGATGACTATCGAGTCAGATTGCAACCAGCATGTTAGATCCCGTCATCAATGTCGGGTATACGGCGACAGGATAAATGCGCCACCAATCGAGCTACATCAAATGTCAGAACCCCGGCCATTCTCTATGTGGGGAATTGATATGATTGGCCCTATCAACCCAAAGGCCTCAAACGGGCATCGTTTCATTTTGGTGGCTATTGATTATTTCACCAAATGGATTGAAGCCGGCTCATATGCCAATGTCACTGCGAACAACGTAGCTAAATTCATCAAGAGGGATATCATCTCAAGATATGGAGTACCAAGAGCCATCATTACAGACAATGGCTCCAATTTGAACAACAAGGTTGTCGATCAACTATTGGAACAATTTAAGGTACGACACCTTAATTCTTCACCTTACCGCCCGCAAATGAATGGAGGCGTGGAAGCGGCAAACAAGAACATCAAGAAGATATTGGCTAAAACTGCCGAGAAATATAGAGATTGGCATGAGAGATTGCCATATGCTCTCATGGCCTACCGGACCTCAATTCGTACCTCAACCGGGGCAACTCCCTATTCTTTGGTATATGGTATGGAAGCGGTCCTACTAGTAGAGGTGGAAATCCCCTCTTTAAGGATCCTGTCTCGGGTAGAACTCACGGAAGATGAGTGGAACCGGCAAAGACATGAACAATTGAATTTGATTGATGAAAAACGATTGAAGGCTATCTGCCATGGTCAAAGCTACCGGAAGAAGGTGGCCAGAGCTTTTAACAAGAAGGTCAAGCCTAGAAATTTTGAAACAGGGATGCTAGTTGTGAAGAAAATGCTCCCAAATGCCCAGCATCCAGGAGGCAAATTCATGCCAAACTATGAAGGCCCCTACGTGATTCAGAAAGTCTTATCCAGGGGAGCTCTTATACTTGTAAACATGGATGGAGAAGAGTTGGCGAGTCCAGTAAATGTAGATGCCGTGAAGAAATATTATCCTTGAAATAAAATTGAGCTTCAAAGCGATTGATGAGCAGATCTGAGTCACATAGAATTTTGCATTCGCATGACATTTGCATACATGCATTTGCATATGTCCGTGTTTTGTAGGTAAATCGGGAGTCACGAAGAATCCCTCTGAGCAATGGACCGGACAAGAGGAAGTCACCTTTGGAAATTAAAATTTTGAACATCTTTAATCGATTGACTCCTTTTGTTTGTGTAGGAAACAGGAGCTAACATTTGATAGAGACAAGAGAAAGTCACTTCGGGATTTGAAAATTTGAACATCTTGAACTAATCGATTTCTTTTGTTTTTACAGGAAATGGGAGTCAACATCCGAAGGAGATAAGAAGAAATCGCTTCGGAATTTAAAATTTTGAATATCTTGAACTGATTGTTTCCTTTTGTTTTTACAGGAAACAGAAGTCAATATTTGAAGAAAACAGGTTTGAGGTCCTCCTCTTTTTAAGTATTCTCATACACTGTTGAAAAACTTGGACTTGCAAAGCAACAAGGCCCTTTCAAGGAAACATTCCTTTCAAATTACAGAAACATCCGTTGAACAAACCTTTTGATGAAAATTTTTTGCTAATGATGAATTTTGATGAAAACACCCTAGGTTTTTATAAAAAAGGGCATGTTTAGAAAGCTTTTCAAGAGAATGATCCTTCGGATGAAAAGAGGCAAGCATTGTCCTTAAACACGTCCTTGATACACTTGAGTGATGAGTGAGAGTGACAGAGCGAAAGAGCTTAACCTCGGGACCTAGGGGTCATTCGCGGTGATTACATGGATTAAAGTGACGAAAGGCATTTCCATTTCAAAATTATCCATACACATTTATATCCCTTGATAACCACTCTGAGCCAAAAAGAGAGAATTTTATGAATATAACCCTGTCAAGAACCACCCCACACTTGGGCATATTTGGAGGTTCATTGGATGATTCCTTGGAGAAAAGATCGGGTAAAACTTTATTGTGCTAACCTGCATCAATCTTTTTGTGATAGCTTCAAGTGATTTCTAGCAAAGATTTGGAACACCTCAAAGTGAAGGAAAGCACTTCATTTCTATACCCCCAAACACTTACCCTTTGAAGAGCCAATTTGAGCCTTTGAATATTCATTTCTAAACCCTTGTCGGTGATTACCTCCCCACACTGGGGCAAACAAAGGAATTACCAGCAATGAGTCAAAAATTATGATCGGAAGAATTCTTGATACTGGTCTTAAAAGAACTAGTCAATGCGAAAAATGACAAGAAACGAAAGGGCTAGAAAAAGCAAAGCGCCTGGTAAAAGCAAGGCCTAAAGCCCATGACAAGAGCACCCTAAAAAGGGGCAAATCTTGAAGAAAAATCATCAAGATGAAAAGAGGAAAGTCCTCAAAATCAATTGAAGAATGAATGATCATGAATCTTACGCAAAGGCAAATGAATGCTGGAAAAATGTCAAGGGAATCACCCAAGTTCACCCCTCTTTTGAAAATACGGCATTTTCTTAAAGAGCCCACCTTAAGCCAAGATACAACCTGTCACCAAAACTTTTCCGATCTAGGAGGTGTTTCAGGTTGATGCAAGAAATCATACAGGAAGCTACCGCTTAAAGAGGTAAGTACAATCCTGTCTTATCATGTCTTCGGGGTTCTCGACTTGTAAACCCGAAGAAGCTATTGTTGATCAAGGTTCATTTCTAAGCCTCAAAATGAATATCCTTTGATAAGCCTTTGACCTGGCCCGAATTACGGTCCCTTTTAAAATGCCTTCTCCGATTAGTCAGATTGTATACATCTCGAATGATCCCGAAACCTCAAGGTTAGGTTTTACGTGAGCGGATTTGAATTTCAAGAAAGGCCTTCCCAAATGGTGAGAAGCCCTCTTGGATGAAGAAAAACCCTTTTGAAAAACTTTTAAAACAACCTTTTTGTAGAATACTCGGGATGTGTCATTCAAAATTCATCCCCAGTGAAAATCTTAACTTGTGATTGGATACATTTCCTTCGCAAATACACTTTGAAAATTTGTTTGGAATTCTTAAGTTTCTCCGAAGAACTTAAAGTTGTCATACTAATGATGTTTGATTGAACTTTCTGCGGGTTCCCTGGTGATCCCAAATCCACGGAAAAATTACATTTTAAAGATTTGATTAACTTGGATTTTCTGCAGGTCTCCCGGCGTCCCCGAGTCCTCATATCCTCAACTTAGAAAATTTGAAATAGGGTTTGAGCTTCTGTAGGTACACTAGTCAACCTAGGTCCTCGGATGGCACCCTTTTAGACGGTGAGTAGCTTCTTAGATGAAAGCCGATCTGCATTTTAGAAAATTTGAAATAGGGTTTGAGCTTCAGTAGGTACACTAGTAAACCTAGGTCCTCGGATGGCACCCTTTCGGACGGTGAGTAGCTTCCTAGATGAAAGCCGATCTGCACTTTAGAAAATTTGAAATAGGGTTTGAGCTTCTGTAGGTACACTAGTCAACCTAGGTCCTCGGATGGCACCCTTTCGGACGGTGAGTAGCTTCCTAGATGAAAGCCGATATGCACTTTAGAAAATTTGAAATAGGGTTTGAGCTCACGTAGGTACACTAGTCAACCTAGGTCCTCGGATGGCACCCTTTCGGACGGTGAGTAGCTTCCTAGATGAAAGCCGATCTGCATTTTAGAAAATTTGAAATAGGGTTTGAGCTTCTGTAGGTACACTAGTCAACCTAGGTCCTCAGATGGCATCCTTTCGGACGGTGAGTAGCTTCCTAGATGAAAGCCGATCTGCATTTTAGAAAATTTGAAATAGGGTTTGAGCTTACGTAGGTACACTAGTAAACCTAGATCCTCAGATGGCACCCTTTCGGACGGTGAGTAGCTTCCTAGATGAAAGCCGATCTGCACTTTAGAAAATTTGAAATAGGGTTTGAGCTTCTGTAGGTACACTAGTCAACCTAGGTCCTCGGATGGCACCCTTCCGGACGGTGAGTAGTTTCCTAGATGAAAGCCGATCCGCACTTTAGAAAATTTGAAATAGGGTTTGAGCTTCTGTAGGTACACTAGTCAACCTAGGTCCTCGGATGGCACCCTTTCGGATGGTGAGTAGCTTCCTAGATGAAAACCGATCTACATTTTAGAAAATTTGAAATAGGGTTTGAGCTTCTGTAGGTACACTAGTCAACCTAGGTCCTCAAATGGCACCCTTCCGGACGGTGAGTAGCTTCCTAGATGAAAGCCGATTTGTGTTTTAGATGGTGAGTCCCTTCATAGAGGATAGCCAATCTCTTTTAAATAGGTGAAACCCCTTTGTTACAAGGGTGAACCTCCCTTTCAGACGGTGAGTAGCTTCCTAGATGAAAACCAATCTGCTTTTTAAATGATGAATCCCCAGTGGATAGTCACACCTATTTTAAATAGGTGAAACCCCTTTGTTACAAGGGTGAACCTCCCTTCCGGACGGTGAGTAGCTTCCTAGATGAAAACCGATCTACCTTTTCAATGATGAATCCCCAGTGGATAGTCAAACCCATTTTGAATAGGTGAAACCCCTTTGTTACAAGAGTGAACCTCCCTTCCAAATCTTCAAACCACCGCTCGACACCGGACGGACGCGGATCATCGCAAAATCGTACCAAACTGTCCAAAGGTAATTCCGTACACTCAATTTTTCAACCTCAGATCAACAAATCTCCGATTACAAACAGGTGAGCTACAGGTAAGTCTCTCTCTTTTCTCATCTCCCTTTAACATAAAATGAGCATGGATTGGAAATAATTCCCCACTGAGTCAGAGCTTTAAACTGCGAAGGTAAGGTAATTGGATGTCAAGATTAGTTCTTTAGATTTTTCCCCAGCAGAGTCGATTAAAGATCCAGGTGTCACCTTGTCTTTGAAAGCAACCTCTAACCGAGATTACTTTCAAAGACGGGCAATTGTTGACACTTGATTTTTAATCAATTTTTCTTTAGTTTTATTTCCCAAAATTCACTAAAAATTCACAAAAAATCAAAAAATTAAAAAAATCAACATTGGAAGCCTTGCCCAAGCCTAAGGAACCAATTTGGAACAAAAAATAATTTTTCATATTTTTCACATTTTTTAATATTTTCGAAAAATAGGAAAATACTTGAAAATTCATAAAAAATACTTTTCGAGGTCACAAAAATACATAAAAATGTTCAATATTTTTCGTTTAATTCCCTTTTAATATTGACTTCAAGAAAAATTGAAAATTGAATCCAATTTTAGATGTTCCCTCATAATGCCTAAGGTTGAATTTGCATAAAAAAATACCAATTGAGTCTTTTTATTTGCAATTCTTGCACATTTTAGGTCTTGACATTCAATTGCAGTCCCTTTGAACTTCAATTTGATCAATTGCACCCTAAATTGCGCGAATTGCACGGATTGCACAAAATCCCCAAATTATTTGCAAATTAGTCCTTCAATTGGCCAATTTTTGAAATTACTTTTAATTGAGGGACTATCATAGTAAAATTGGACCGTCCCCCTATGTTTTCATGCATTCTAAATCGATTGGAATGGGTCTCGTAATCCAATTTGGTCAAGTTGACATCCAATTGAACATTTCCCCAATTTGGGCAAATTGAAAAATTTGGGGTTTTTGTGTAAATTGATAAGAACTTTTGGGAAAAATTGTATTGCTGGATAGAATTCAGGTCCCTAAGTTCAATTTTGAAATTTAATTGCAAAAATTCCTAATAAATTTGGATTAATTTCGAGAATTACACGTCCGAACCGGTTCGAATCGGTCTGACCGCCGGTCGGACCTGGCCGAACTGCCGGGAATGTCATCTTCCTCACAGATTCGTGCATTTTGTAGGTTTGAACGTCGAGTTTCAATGACCAAATCGAAGGCCGGTTCGACCATAATCGATTCAATTGACGTGGGGTTTTTGATCCTTAGGTGGTGGCGCATCAATTGGCACCGGCTTCACGGCCAATGGCCGCCGGAGCACGGCGAAGCAGCCGGTCAAAGGCTCGGAGGCCGGAAAGTCAACATTTCAACGCCCGCGCCAAATTGGTGTTCGTTTCACGTCCAACGGAGGTTTGACAGACCGGGACGGAATCATAACCGATTCCGTCACCATCCGGCGACCCAATCGCACGTGATTGCACGTGTGATTGAGTTGGCGAGTCCCTCCCCGTACGCGCCAAATTTCAAAAACGAGTATAAATAGCTGAGGAACATTCCAGATCGGAGGAGGTTCATTTTGGCTCGCTCACGAACAGAATAGAGAGAGAAAGAGAGAGCGAATAGTGAGAGAAGCTCCCGTGAACATCGTCGTCGTCCATTGGAGCTTGGATCGAGCATCGATCGTCAGACCAATCGAAGCTACTTCGAGCTGCCAAATCACTTCCGAAGTTCCCCTGGCATCCAGGAGAAGCGATCGCACTCATTCGATTGGCTCCGGATCCTCAAAACCGGTAAGTTGAACTTCGAGCTTTCGTACCGAGCTACTATGGCATCTCGTGTTCTCGCGTTCGATTTTTGAAATTTTTTTGTGCCTTTTGATCCTCATACACCTCTGACCACAATTGCACTTCATTTACGCATCGATTTCTCTTGAATCACGCGAGTCAAACCTCCAACCTTGCTCGGTTTGGCCGAACACCGGTCAGGCTGTTTCGGACCTTGCGAGCTCGATCTGAGCTCGAGGTAAGTTTACTTACCTCCTCTTCTCGGCTTCGTGTGATAGAATTTGGTTAATATGCTATATGTTGCGTGTTCGAAGTTTTGGATGCCGTGATCGTGCATAGCTTGATTCGCGCGATTTGGCCGAGGGAATTGTTTGATCTTATGATATGTTGATCCGGAGTTTTAGTCGAGTCGTTTGGTGTTGGTTTGGCGTCGATCGGCCGAGGTTTCACCGTCGGATCTCGCCGGGAAGCCTCGGCCGTCCGTTCTGTATCGTCGCAACGAAGAAGACGACCGACGTGGCGTGGTCAAACAATCAACGAGATGACGTGTCGAGTCCGGGTTGGTCCACGGTGTCGCTAACTCAGCTCGGCCGTTGGCCCGGACGAGCCGAGTCGGCCTTGATCCGACGGTCACATTAAATAGATGAGTTCAATTGTGGGCCGTTGGATCGTTTTTTTTTTTTTTTTAGATGTTCGAATAATAGGTAGAAAATAATAAAAGCCAAAGGCGACGTCGTTTAGGTTAAGAATTCCACGACGTCGTTCTAGAGCAGGAGTAGATCCGGCGTCGTTTTAGCCAGAGGAAGAACGGACGTTCCAGATTAGGTTCAGAGTCAATCATGGCCGTTCGGGATATTAAGGCGTGCGGTACCGTTTCGGTCTAAGTGGAATGAACGGTGCAGATTAGAATTGAGGTAGATCGTGGCCATTCGTGAGTTTAAGTAATGCGGTGTCGTTTTGTTTAGAGAAGAGTCTACGGCCCGAATCATGCCTTAGGACTTAATCATGGCCGTCGGTTCAATAGTCGGATGCGGTGTCGTTTAGTTTAGTGAGCTTCAACGGCTGGGATGAAGTCTTGAGATTTAATTCCGGCCGCCCTTTTGAGGTTGAGAAGCGATGTCGTTTTAGTTGAAGGGAATCGACGGCCAAGATTAGATTTAGGCTTCAATCGTGGCCGTCCGTGTATTAGTCAATACGTTGCCGTTTTGTTCTGAACGAGTTGACGGCCGAGATCGGTTCTAAGGTTGAATCTCGGCCGTCCATTCCTTTTATGTATATTCTAGATAATAGGAAAATATTTTAGAAAAATCAAAAATAAATAGTATAGATACATATACGGCACCGTATACGGTTTGAGCGGGTCTGCGAGCGGTCGGACCGGGTTGATCGGTCGTTGACCGGTTTGACCCGGTCCAAAATATTAATAAAAAATAATAAAAAAAGAAATAGAAATTTCCAAAAATCCAAAAAAAAAAATTCCAAAATACTTAGAAAATCCATAAAAATTCCCAGATTTTCCCAAAAAATTTCTAAAAAATTTCTAGATCGATTTGGGACTCATAAAGTCTGGATCGGAAATTTTGAGATTTCGAGGGTCGATCCATTTCGATCCGGAAAATTCCCGATCTTTCAAAAAATAAATAAAAAATTCAAAAAAATTAGAAAATTAGAAAAATTCCATAAAATCACAAAAAATGGGAAATGGCCACATTCAACTGGCTCGACCCCTATTTTGTGATTTTCGGGTCCCGAACCCCAAAAAATGACCATTCTACCCTTCCGAGCCTTTCGTCCCAAATTTTCCCGAATCATCTCCGGAACCCTAACTCGATATTTACGTGGGTCGATAGGGGCATTTTAGACATGTCTGTATGATTGATTGATTGGATTACTTGCGATTATATTGATTGCGTTTTTAATTTCTTGACTGTGATTGATTAGAATAATAAAATTCCCATCCGCATGAATACTTTAGATAGTTAGGGCCTACCTCACCCGAAAATCTATCTGTATGAACTTGTAGGTTAGAAAATCACTTAACATCGGTAACCGAAAGGGCGTCAATGTAAATCTTGGCGTAACCAAGTCCCCGGACCCAAAAATCTCTAGTTTTCGCGGAACCGAACGGTTTCTCCCAACCGCTCGGTAGGGTTTACCGATCATACCCACCAATAAATTGAACGGTGGCGACTCCAAAATTGCATGTACACATCGCACATGCCACCCGACCACACAAAGGTCGATTTTCGATGAAATTTTCTCCGATATCGCGATTCGAGTAATGGGTCTTGGGAGAGACCCGCGATCCCGAAAGATCCCGCGGACAACCGGGGTCTTCCTCATATAAAAAAAGGGGATCGGCTCGTTAACCCTCACTCCCATCCCGCGCATCCCGACGGAGGAGGGTCGCGACATAGCCCAAACCCACTTTATGGTCATTAGAGCTCGGATTCAAAGGGTTACGGATCCCCTAACCGTGCTTCCCTAATCCGGCACCCGGGATAAAACCATTTGAGAGTAGCACCCTTCCCGCCATGGTCGCAGGTTTCGACAATCTTGGAGTGGTCATTCTCACGTCGGATGGTACGTGCATGACAGATACAATATCAAAAGTATGATAACTCAGCTCTTCCTCCTTTGAAGGTTCGATGTATGGGACCATCCCTTTTAACGAAGCGCGGTGCCCTGTCTCACCATGGATGGTGATCGGCTGGCCTTTGACTACAAATTTTACCTTCTGATGCGGGGAGGAAGGTACCACTCCTGACACGTGAATCCACGGTCTTCCCGAAGCGAGGGTGAAGGCACTAGGAATGTCCAGCACTTGAAATGGTACGGAGAAGGTCACCGGTCCAATAGCAATGTCCAGTTCAATCTCCCCCACTACATTCTTGGAGACTTCGTCAAATGACCGAATAGTGGCCTTGGATGTCTTGACGAAATCTTCGTTTATCCCCAAGCTTCTCAAAGTGCTCGGGGGACAGAGATTAAAGGCCGAGCCATTGTCAATTAGGACGTGAGGCACCTCCTTTCTGTGGCACCTCACGGCGATATAAAGGGCTTTATTGTGCACACGTCCTTCCCTTGGAAAATCTTCATATGAAAAGGAGATCTGGTCTTTCAAAAGGATAGCGCCTACGAAGTCTCCTAGTTGAACTTCGTTAATGGTCTCCGGGACATGGACCTCATCCAGTACCTTCGGGAGGGTATTCTTGTGCTTTTCAGAATTCTTGAAGAGATCTAGCAAAGAGATCTGCGCTGGCATTTTCCGCAGTTGGTCGACGACCTCATATTCACCGGTTCTCACGACCGATTGTAATTTTTCAACTTCTTCTGCGGATGGGACTTTCTTTTCAGAATCCGCCTCTCTTGGTGGATAACATCTTCCCGATCTCATTATGGCGTCAATCTCGCCCGTTCTATAATCCCAATGAACCGCCTTCGAGTTATACTCTTCCACAGGCGGCAATTTAATCTTCACCGGTCCGAACTCCTCCTGGGGTGATTCTAGTGCTGGCGTCTTTTCGTAGCTAGAAACTTCAGCCTCCCAGTTATCTATTTTGTTCAAATCAATCACGAAACGAATCGGGGTATCTACCATCCCGGTCATCTCATCCTCATGAACTTCATCGGGGTTATGTTCCGGACATGGCCTTACCAATGTAGCATTTTCTTCATCCGCACGCCTTTGCCTTTCCCTTCTAACTCTCGGGATTATTCCTTCATCCTCATGCCGATTTCCACCGGATGTTGGAATGAAGAATACGTGTATGCATACATGCGGTCAAAATATTCTGCCGGAAGTGATTTGAGCACGAACTCCAGCATCTCCCTTTCGGACAGTGGCGGTTGCACCATCATAGCATGTTTCTTCCATCTCCTTGCAAAAAGCTTAAAACTCTCATCTTCACTTTTCCCGATGTTCAACAAATTAGCCTTGGTAAAGTACCCTCCGATCCCAGCTTCAAAGTGCCGTATAAAGTGCTTTGATAAATCCTCCCGACTTGAGACCCGGTCTAAGTCGATCGACCGGAACCATGCCAATGCGAAGCCCGTCAAACTATGTCCGAAGTTCCGGATTAGCGTTTCATCATCTTCATGATGGCCAACCATTTGGCGGAGATAATATGAGATATGCGCCGGAGGACATCCAGCACCATTATACTTCGTGCGGAAGGTCACCTTCGGGTTCACGCCTTGGGGCGGAACATTTCTAACTTGGGTGATTGGACAATCAACTCTTTTAGCTCATCCATTTCCCTTGACACGTCATCACCTTGCTCTTACAGCAAGGTGATCCTTCGATTTTGTGTCTCCATGGCCCACCGTATCTCCAGAATTTGCATATTCTCTTCTACCACCGTGGTGTTATTCTTAGCCACCAACCGAGATAACTTAGCTATCATGGTCGTCAAATGACGTATATAGGTTTCCAAATTGGCAAGCCGTATATCAACCTCCTAACTTCCTCGTTCATCGTGAGAAATTTCTTAATTCTTAGCTTCATCAACTGTTCCGACGAATTCTTCGCTTTCGGGATCATCCATGCCACCCCAACCGTCGGGAACTATATCTCCGGAATCGACGAAAAAGCTTGGTGGCGCCGAATACAAACTTTAAAGTTGTAACCGCCACTATCCTCTCCGAGGTTATCAACTATCTCGCTTCTTTCTAGACATCTCCCCTCGTAGCTTTCATTGTGAATTCCTCTGCCACCATATCCACGGCCACATACGTTCCTTTAAAAGCGACGTCTTCCATTCTCCCTATGACGCCTAGATTGATTAGTTTTTCCAAGCATTCTTCCTTTTGTTCCTGGAAAATACTTTCTCCTTCCGGGTATTGTGAGGCCGGTGTCAAGATATCCCTCATTTTACTTACATCCACAATAAATTCCAGAACTTCCGCCGGATCATCTTCAAATATCGCGTTCACCTCGCAATGTTCGGGTAGAGGGTTCCGTTGCACATTTGGTTCGATCTTATCAAACTCCAAAACCTTACCATTGATCAAAGCTTGTACCTTATACTTGAGAACGAGACAGTTGTCCACGTTGTGCCCCCTTTCTCCCATGTAGTATACACATGTCTCGGTCTCATCAAACCCGGGGAATCTTGGAGGATTAGTTATGGGTGGTTCCTTTGCAACCAGCCGGTTCTCCAGAAGCATAGGTAATAGTTTGGATAAGGGTCGGGGTAATGGGGTGAAGACAGGTTGGTTTCTTCTTTTTGGTTCCAGCGGCCTAGAGGCGTCCCGGGAAGAAGCTCCTTGGGTAGGGGTTGAAGGCGAGAAATTTTTGGATTTAGGCGGGTTAGGGACAAAGGCCACTTTTCCAGTTTGCTCCCTATTGTTCCTTCTCAAGGGATATTAGTGTCCGAAAGGTGCTTCGGGTATCTTCTTCTCCCTTAGTGCCCATTCGTGACGTTCTGCCACTTTGATCAAGTGAGCGAACGTCCGACACCCAGAGGTGTTCGACTTGTCGAAATACTCAAAGGGCAAAGCCTTAAGGAAGAGGTCTATCGGTTCTTCTTTGGGTACGGGCGGTTTTATCTGCACGACCAATGCTCTCCATCTACGAGCGTAGGCGCGAACGGCCTCATTCTTTCCTTTCACTGTCCTCGGGAGGTATTCCCTAGTAAGGGTAGTCAAAGTATTAAATTTGTATTGCCGAAGAAACTCGTCGCCCAACTTGTCCCAATCGGTGAGTCTTTCTGGCTCAAGCTCAATGAACCATGCCAAGGCTGCCCCAAACAGGCTTTCTTGGAAAGTGTTGACCGGTAGTAGGATGTTATCCGAGAACCGAGACATTCGGCGCAGATAATACTTCAGGTGCGCCTTGGGACACCCGGTCCCATTATACTTCCTCACAAAATATGGTTCCTTGTAATCGGTAGGAACCTCAATCTTTTCAAGTGGTGCGACCTTGTCAAACATCGAGAGTTCATATCCCTGGCTTGCCAAGCATTCTTCGATCTTGGTGAGTCTTTTAATTTCCTCTTCCATTTTGAGGACTTGCTTCTCTTTCTTTTCCGGATCAATCACAACTGGAGGATCCTTAGGTGGTCGCTCCAGATTTAAGGTGTGATTCGCGGCGGGAGCCGGATTAGCATCTGTACCATCTGACGAGCCCGACGGGGCTTGAAAATTAGGATCGACAGGGTATCTCCCCCGACTTGCAATCATCATCGCCTTCATTTCCGCCACCATTGTGGCGATCATATTCATTTGATTCTCCAAGTTACCCACACGAGGTACGAGCTCTTCCTGTTCCATTCTTAATTTGCGCGTCTTGCTACGAGTTCTCGTGTTTATCAATCACCTATTTTTCACAGCATTAAATCGGTATCAAGAGTATTCAAAAATTTGAGATGATCGATCCGTGGTAATTGAATTTTCTATATGTATGCATGAAATGCTCATAAAAAAGGATAATATGCATTTATTACGGACCAAATTGTTCAAAAGTGTTTAAAAGATAACAAGTATGTAAAATCTAGATGGGGAGCAGATCTATCCAAGTCGAGGACGCTTCCACTCTTCTTGCTCTTCTGATCCGTTAGATCCTACGGGTATGGGTCTTCTCCCTCTTGGGACATCCAAAGCTTCGGATCTTCCGGAATGTACGGCTCCACTCCCGGGACATACGGTACTATGTACTCGGGCTCATAGGACTCCACCTCTTCAATGCGAGGAGATACACACTCGGGTACATATGGCTCTACTAATGATTGGCGATACTCCTTAAACTTCCGAATATACTCCTTGGAGACCCTATGGATGTTCATCTCATCATCTAGATAGTCAGGCCATTCAACTTGTTGCAATGGTGAATTCTTCAAAGCATGAAGTATAAGCTTGATTCGGGCTCGATACAGCTTTTTCACCTCCTTAGTTAGCTTTCCCCGTGTCATGTCAAATGAAAAGAATCCGGGACGGACATCCGGTGGCACTTCTTGTAAAACTCTAAATTGCCTCACCACACGAATGGGATAATATGCCACAGCGCCAGTACACCCCAAGAGAGGAATAGGGCTATCTTCAACACTAGTAATACGAGCCTCCAAAATCTTTGGCCAAGTCAAACGCCATCGAATATGCTCGGACTTTAAATTATCTAATAGCTCAACCCACTTCTTGAAAGAGTATTTGGGTACGAGGGATTGACACTTGAGGAAGAATTTAAGAGGGTGAACGTACTCATTGATCTCATAACACCCCACTCGGAGTTGGAAAGTTTTTATATGAGAAACGAACCACATGTGGAGTAGCCCGTTGGATGCTTGGAATATGGCCTTTTTGGAAGTTTTGAAACGGTTTAAGGAGAGAAAGGTTTTAGCGGGAATCATATAGGAATAATTCCAACGACAACATGCTTGTCCGGCTATATGAGCTATAGAAGGGTCAAATGTGGTCCTTGAAGTGGGAAATAAGACGAATGCAAAGAAGGCTAAAATGAACACCTTTCCCAATTTATGACCGGTTTTGGCGGGTAGGGAGGAGTAGTTGTCAAAAAGGAAGGAGAAGGTGAATCTTCCGGAGTTGGACTTATAGACTTTCTCTATTTCAGAGGTTTTAAGATGAAGGAAGCTTGAGAGGGAACGAGTAGAATCCATATCAAGAGAGGGTTGGGCTATATGATCGTCAAACTTGGCCCCAATGATAGCAGAATACTCCTCAAGCGTAGGAGTCAATTCAAGACCTTGGAAATTAAATGTCATCATGCGCATATCCCATGCCTTAGCCAACGCTTGAATGAGGGCCGGTTGATATTCAACTTTGATCAAATCCACCAATCGTCCCAAACGCCCTTCAACGTATGCTTTGTTAATTATGTCGAGGAGATCCCACCATAGAGAAAGCTCCTTGCGCGGTACCGGGATGACTTTGATATCTCCATTCCCCATGATCTAAAAATGCAAAATGATGATCCTAAAGTTAATTACCACGGATTTAACATGAATATGCATGAAATGTGATGCAAATGCACTAACCAAATTCCATGTCATTTTTTGGTAACATGAGGGTCAACTACTCCTACTTGACCCAAATAAGCCAAATAGGGTAGTTATGGACCAAATCTCACCCAAAGATGGCATGTAATTGATTATGGTCGTTTAAGTGTAATCGGGGTAGAAAGTCACTTTTACAACTCAAAAATTTGACAACTCGCGAAATTCATAAGTCTAATACAATAAAGCCCACAGAGATAGGATATGAAAGCCTTAGAGGATGTTTGACCAGTACATGTGAATTGAACATACATAATCGATTCAAAATGTAATGAACCCTAGAAATGCCCCAAAGTCGCACTAAACTAGATAGTCGAAGTAGTGTCCTCATCGGAAGATATCTCCACTATCTCAGGAAATTTGACATCTTCTTCATCATCGGAGGATATGGTGATGACTTCCTTCTTCTTAATCGAGGAGTGCTTTGGGGTCGTCTTGATTGCATGAGGTCGCCTCACCAATTTCATGTATAACTCCCAAATTCTCTTTTTTTTGCGCTTGAGTTCCAAATGTTGTTCACAACGAGTATAATCGCAACTCTCGCTACGAGTGCGGTTCCGTCCATTGAGCTCCCGTCCATGGACAAATCCAAAGACTCAAAAAGTAGCGGGCACTCGGTCCTTGCGTCGAATGGTCCTCCGCTCCCATATGAATACATCGGGGATATCAATATGACTTTGGGGCGCCATCTATCCTAAAAGGAAAATTAACTCTCAACCCCAATCACTTAAACGATCTTACAAGTGTCAATGACATGTCGTGAAAATGCATGATATGCAAAATTTAAATTTACAAGTTTAGAATAAATAGGGTAGAAAGCCTTACCAACCGATGTTACTCTTTTTTTGGTTTTTGGTTTTAGGTATACCAACCATCCATTTCACATGCGCATGAGACAAGTGAAGTTCAACTCTAAAGAAATCAAAAAGGCTTGGGTATGAACCTAAAAAGGTTCCCGCTATATGAATTGATGAGCCGCCCACAAGCGCAATCAAGCAACAAGTGGGTAGGATCATCAATCTCGCATAGTGAGCGGGATCAATAATGGTCAACCCAAGTGCAATCAAACACGGGAGCTTCGCGTACCGATCCCTATCTATGGCGACCTATAAGGGTGATTTCGCGGCTCGGGTTTAGGTGCTTGTGTGTGCAGTGTCGTGATCCTCAAAATATGCAAAACATGCACAATGGTTTATATACAAAACACCGCTTCAATATGTGCGCAAATAAATACACAACCCGAAACACCATATCCGCATCAAAAAGGTTAGCATAGACGCCACCCCTTATAACTCCCATCTGCATCAACATTTAACACTTTTGTTAGTGGACGTACCTCACCTTCAAGAGCATCTCGAGAAAACGGGGTTAGAAAGCACTCAACATTTTTATCGGCTTAAGTTCTCTTAATGGTTTAGCAACCATTCGAGATCCCCAGTGGAGTCGCCAATCTGTCGCGACCCTCCGGAAAATTTTTTGTCATTTCATTCCGGAGCGAGTAGGGTTAACGAGCCGATCCTTTATATAACCCCGGTTGTCGGCGGGATTTTTGGATCGCGGGTCCTTCCCAAGATCCATTAATCGAATCGCGATGTGAAGAAAATTTTATCAAGATTGACCTTAGTGTGGTCGGGTGGCATGTGCGTAGTGTACATGCGTTTGGAGTCGCCACCGATCAATTTATTGGAGGGTATGTTCGGAAAACCCTACCGAGTTGTTGACACACGATTTTTAATCAATTTTCTTTTAGTTTTATTTTCTAAAAAATTCCTAAAAATCCACAAAAAATAAAAAAAATTAAAAATCAACATTGGAAGCCTTGGCCAAGCCTAAGGAACCAATTTGGAACAAAAAATAATTTTTCATATTTTTCATTTTTTAATATTTTCGAAAAATAGGAAAATATTAGAAAATTCATAAAAAATATTTTTCGAGGTCAAAAAAATACATAAAAATGTCCAATATTTTCCTTTTAATTCCCTTTTAATATTGACCTCAAGAAAAATTGAAAATTGAGTTCAATTTTAGGTGTTCCTTCACAACGCCTAGGGTTGAATTTGCACAAAAAATACCAATTGAGTCTTTTTATTTGCAATTTTTGCACATTTTAGGTCTAGACATTCAATTGTAGTCCCTTTGAACTTCAATTTGATCAATTACACCCTCAATCGCACGAATTGCACTGATTGCACAAAATCCCCAAATTATTTGCAATTAAGTCCCTCAACTTGCCAATTTTTTTAAATTAATTTTAATTGAGGGACTTTCGTGGCAAAATTGGACTAGTCCCCTATGTTTTCACACATTTTGAATCAATTGGCATAGGTCTCATGGTCCAATTTGATCGAATTGACACCCAATTGAACTTTTCCCCAATTTGGGCAAATTGAAAAATTTGGGGTTTTCATAGAAATTGAGGTGAATTTTTGGGCAAAGTTGCACTTTTAGATAATGTTCAGGCCCTTGAGTCCAATTTTAAAGTTTAATTGCAAAAATTCCCAGCCAATTTTGTTTAATTTTGAAAATTACATGAAATTCACTGTTCGAACCGGTTCGGACCGGTCTGACCTTCGGTCGGACCGGTCGAACCGGTCCAAACAGTGTCGTCTTCCCCAAATTCACCCGTGCCATTTGCAGGTTCAACGGTGGACTTTGACGATCAAATTGGAGTTCAATTCGTGCCTAATTGGATCAATAAAGGTGGGGCTTTTGTTCATCGAGTCAAGGTCCGTTGATTGCCACCGGCGGCACGGCCAATGGCCGCCGGGGCGCAACGGAATCGATGGTCAAAGCTCCCGGCGTCTGAAAGTCAACAATTTCAAAACCAAATGCAATTCACGCTCGTTTTCAACTCAACGGACATCAAACGGCCTTGGACGGAATCTTGGTGATTCCGTCACCGTCCGGCGAGCCAAAAGCCGCGTGATTGGCACGTGGGAGCCTCGGCCGACTCATATACGTACGCGCGAAATTTTGAAAAGTGAGTATAAAAGGCCCGGGGGAAGATTCGTGAAAGGAGAGGCTCATTTGGTTCGTCTCGCACCAGAATAGAGAGAGAAAAAGAGAGAGAGTAGAGCGAGAAGGTCTCGCGGTCACCATTGCCGCTCATCGGAGCTCGAGCTGCTCATCGTTCGGCCAATCAATCCAGGTTGAATCGAAGCACGAGACCACTTCCAGAAGCTTCACACAGGTGCCAAAAAGCAATCGCACACGTTCAATCGGCCTTGGACCTCCAGAAACGGTAAGCTGAACTTCCAAACTCGGTTACGTACTTCCATGGCATCACGTTGATTCGAGCACGATCCTTGAAATTATTTTGTGCGTTTTTGTTACGGAGCATTGCTGACCTCAATCACATCCTTTTTATGCATTGATTTCGCGCGATAAACCCGAGTCGAACCGCCTCCTTAGCTCGGTCCGGCCGAGCACCGGCCGAGCCATTCTGACCACTGCGAGCTCGATCCGAGCTCGAGGTAAGATCCCTAACCTTCTCATAATGCTCGTCTATGGATTAATTGCCTTGATTTGCTCTAAACCTGTGTGTTCGAACTCTAGATTGAGGTTACGTGTATAGTTCATAACTCGTAATCCGCTCGGTGAAAGCGAATGACTTTAGGATATGTTGATCTAAGAAGCGAGACGAATCGATTGGTGTTGATTTCGTGAGATTTCATTAAAGTTTCGCTGTCCGATGAAGTTGAGTGGTTCTCGGTCGTCCGTTCTCTCGCCGGCGAGAGGTTGAAGATGAGTCAACGTGGCGGTCGGCGGGTCAAATTGGCTGACGTGTCGCGTCCGGATTGGTCCATAGTGTCGGCGACTCGGCTCGGCCATTGGCGCGAGCGGGTTGAGTCGACCTTGATCTAACGGTCCGGATATTTAGGTGAATTTAATTCTGGGCCATTGGATCTGATTTTTGTATTTTTAGATATTAGATATTTTAGATAGAAAATAAAAAAAATCAAAACGGTGCCGTTTAGGGTATAGGAGAATACGTCGGCGTTTTGTAGTTCGGTGGAATGAACGGTGCAGATTAGGTTGGGAATCAATCGCAGCCGTTCAGTGTTTTAATCAATGCGGCGTCGTTTCGTGTAATATGGCTGAAGCGTCGTCGTTTAGTAGTATAAGTGAGTCAACGGCTCAGATCGAGCCTCGGCGTTTAATCGTGGCCGTTCACGGTATTAATGTATGCGACATCGTTTTATCTAAGAGATAGTTGACGGTCTAGATCGATTCTTAGGGCTAATCGTGGCCGTTCATTTGTTCATTGGGCTATGCGGCGTCGTTTTTATGTAGATGGCCGAGACGTCGTCGTTTTTGTACGAGGGCGAGTCGACGGCCGAGATCAAATTTGGGATTGATCTCGGCCGTCCATTCCATTTCTTTTATATTAGAATATCAGAAAATAATTTAGAAAATAGGAAATAAATAGGATAAATACATATACGGTACCGTATTGGCGCTGAGCGGGTCTGTAGGCGGTCGGACCGGGTTGACCCAGTCTGGTTTATTAATAAAAAATAATAAAAAATAAAAAGAAATTTCCAAAAATTCAAAAATTGCAAAAATACTTAGAAAATTCGTAAAAATTCCCGGATTTTCACAAAAAATTTCTAAAAATTCCTAGATTGATTCGGGACTCTTATAGTCTAGATCGAAAATTTTGAGACTTCGAGGGTCGATCTACATCGATCCGGAAAATTCCCAATATTTTTGAAAAATAAATAAAAAATTCAAAAAAATTAGAAAAATTAGAAAAATTCCATAAAATCACAAAAAATGGGAAATGGCCACATTCAACTGGCCCGACCCCAATTTTGTGATTTTCGGGTCCCGAACTCCCAAAAATGACCATTCTACCCTTCCGGGTCTTTCGCCCCAAATTTTTCCGAATCAACCCCGGAACTCAAAACTCGATATTTTTGTGGGTCGATAGGACCGTTTTAGTCTCCTTCATTGGATTGATTGTCCGAATTGATTTTGATTGTTTTGGTTGCACTTTTGATTTTTCTGATTGTGATTGATAGGAATAGAAAATTCCCATCCGCATGTACACTTAGAACTGTTAGAGCCTACCTCACCCGATATCGCATCTGCATGAACTCGTAGGTTAGAAAATCACTCAACATCGGTAACCGAAAGGGCGTCAATGTAAATCTTGGCGTAACCAAGTCCTCGGACCCAAAAATCTCTGGTTTTCGCGGAACCGAACGGTTTCTCCCGACCGCTCGGTAGGGTTTTCCGATCATACCCTCCAATAAATTGATCGGTGGCGACTCCAAAATTGCATGTACATATTACACATGCCACCCGACTACACTAAGGTCAATTTCGATGAAATTTTCTCCGACATCGCGATTCGAGTAATGGGTCTTGGGAGAGACCCGCGATCCCGAAAGATCCCGCGGACAACCGGGGTCTTCCTCATATATAAAAAAGGGATCGGCTCGTTAACCCTCACTCGCCTCCCGCGCATCGACGACGGAGGAGGGTCGCGACAGATCGGCGACTCCACTGGGGACATCATAAGAGGACTTAAGCCGATAAAAATGTTGAGTGCTTTCTAACCCCGTTTTTCTGCAGATGCTCTTGAAGGTGAGGTACGTCCATTAACAAAAGTGTTAAATGTTGGTGCAGATGGGAGTTATAAGGGGTGGCGTCTATGTTAACCCTTTTGATGCAGATATGGTGTTTTGGGTTGTTTGTTTATTTATGCACATATTGAAGCGGTGTTTTGAATATAAATTGTTGTGCATGTCTTGTATATTTTTGAGGATCACGACATTGCACACACAAGCGCCTAAACCCGAGCCGCGAAATCACCTTTTAGGTCGCCATAGATAAGGATCGGTATGCAAAGCTCTTGTGTTTGATTGCACTTGGGTTGACCATATTTGATCCCACTCACTATGCGAGATTGATGATCCTACCCACTTGTTGTTTGATTGCGCTTGTGGGCGGCTCGTCGATTAGTATAGCGGGAGCCTTTTTAGGTTCATACCCGAGCCTTTTGGATTTCTTTAGAGTTGAACCTCACTTGTCTCATGCGCATGTGAAATGGACGGTTGGTATATCTAAAACCAAAAACCAAAAAAAGAGAGTAACACCGGTTGGTAAGGCTTTCTACTCTTTTTATTTTGAACTTGTAAATTTAAATTTTGCATATCATGCATTTTCACGACATATCATCACAATTTGTAAGATCGTTTAAGTGATCGGGGTTGAAGGTCAAATTTTCTTTTTTTTAGGATAAATGGCGCCCCGAAGTCATATTGATGTACCCGACGTATTCACATGGAAGCGGAGGACCGTTCGACGCAAGGACCAAGTACCCGCTACATTTCGGGTTTTCGGATTTGTCCATGGACGGGAGCTCAATGGACGGAACCGCATTCGTAGCGAGAGTTGCGATTATACCCGTTGTGGGCGCCATTTGGAAATCAAGCGTGAAAAGGAGAGAATTTGAGAGTTGTACATGAAATTGGCAAAGAAGCCTCGTGCGACCAAGACGGCCCCAAAACACTCCTCTCTTAAGAAGAAAGAAGTCATCAATATATCCTCCGATGACGAAGAAGATGTTAAGCTTCCCGAGATAGTAGAGATCTCATCCAATGAAGACACTACTTCGACTATCTAATTTAGTACGACTTTGGGGCATTTCTAGGATTCATTACATGTTGAGTCAATTATGTACTTTCGTTGTCCGAACATCTTTAGATTCTATCATTTCTTTTGACTTTATTGTACTAGACTTCTGGATTTTATGAGTGGACAAATTTGGTATTGTAAAAGCGACTTTCTACCCCGATTACACTTAATCGATCCTAATCAAATTACATGCCATCTTTGGGTGAGATTAGGTCTATAACTACCCTATTTGGCCTATTTGGGTCAAATGGGAGTAGTTGACCCTCATGTTACCAAAAGATGACATGGAATTTGGTTAATACATTTGCATCACATTTCATGCATATGCATATTAAAACCGTGGTAATTGACTTTAGGATCATCATTTTTGCATTTTTTTTAGATCATGGGGAATGGAGACATCAAAGTCATCCCAATACCGCGCAAGGAGCTTTCCATATGGTGGGATCGCCTCGACATCATCAATAAGGCCTACGTTGAAGGACGTTTGGGACGGCTAGTAGATCTGATCAAGGTGGAATATCAACCGGCCCTCATCCAAGCACTAGCCAAGACATGGGACGCGCGTACAATGACATTTAACTTCCGAGGGTTAGAATTGACCCATACGCTTGAGGAATACAACGCTATTATCGGGGCCAAGTTTGAAGAACATAGCTCAACCCCCTTTAGACATGGACTCTACTCGTTCGTTATCGAGTTTTCTTCGCCTTAAAACTTCTAAGATTGAAAAAGTTTATAAATACAATTCTAACAAGTTCACCTTCTCATTCCTTTTCGACAATTATTCCTCTTTACCCACCGAAACCGATCACAAATCGAGAAAGGTGTTCATCTTGGCTTTCTTTGCATTCGTCCTATTCCCAACCTCAAGGACCACTTTTGACCCTTCTATAGCCCATATAGCCGGACAAGCATGTTGTCGCTGGAATTATTCGTACATGATCTTAGCTGAGACCTTTCTCTCCCTAAATCGTTCCAAAACTTCGAAAAAGGCCGTTTTCCAAGCATCTAATGGATTACTCCATATGTGGTTCACTTCTCATATAAAGACCTTCCAACTCCGAGTGGGGTGCTATGAGATCAATGAGCACGTTCACCCTCTCGGATCCTTCCTCAAGTGTCAATCCTTTGTACCCAAATACTCGTTTAAGAAGTGGGTTGAGCTATTGGACAATTTGAAGCTCGAACATGTTAAATGGCGTTTGACTTGGCCCAAGATTGTAGAGGCTCGCATTATTGGTGTTGAAGATAGCCCTATTCCCTTACTGGGATGTCTTGGTGCTGTGGCATATTATCCCATTCGCGTGGTAAGGCAATTTGGAGTTCTGCAAGAAGTGCCACCGGATGTTTGTCCCGGGATTTTCTCGTTTGACATGACACGAGGGAAGCTCATCAAGGAGGCAAAGAAGTTGTATCGATCTCGGATCAAGCTCATACTTTACGCTTTGAAGAACTCCCTGTTGACACCTGAATTTTTAGTCAATTTTCCTTTAGTTTTATTTTCTAAAATTTCTCAAAAATTCACAAAAAGTCAAAAACTTAAAAAATTGACATTGGAAGCCTTGGCCAAGCTTAAGGAACCAATTTAGAACAAAAAATAATTTTTCATATTTTTCGCTTTTTTTTTAAATATTTTCGGAAAATAGAAAAATCATAAAAAATACTTTTCGAGGTCATAAAAATACATAAAAATGTCCAATATTTTTCTTTTAATTCCCTTTTAATATTGACCTCAAGAAAAATAAAAAATTGAGTTCAATTTTAGGTGTTCCTTCACAACGCCTAAGGTTGAATTTTCATAAAAAATACCAATTGAGTCTTTTTATTTGCAATTTTTTGCACATTTTAAGTCTAAACATTCAATTGCAGTCCCTTTGAGCTTCAATTTGATCAATTGCACCCTACATCGCGCGAATTGCACGAATTACACAGAAATTCTTAAAAAATTTTGCAATTAAGTCCCTCAACTTTGCAATTTTTGAAATTACTTTCAATTGAGGAACTTTCTATACACAATTAGACCACCCCTAGGGTTTTGACACATTCTGAATTGATTGGCATAGGTTTCGTAGTCCAATTTTATCAAATTGACGCCCAATTGAACTTTTCCCCAATTTGTGCAAATTGAAAAATTTGGGGTTTTCATAGAAATTGAAGTGAAATTTTGAGCAAAATTGCATTTCTAGATAATATTTAGGCCCCTAAGTCCAATTTTGAAGTTTAATTGCAAAAATTCCCAGTCAATTGTGATTAATTTAAAAAATTATGCGAAATTTCTTGTCTGAATCGGTTCAGACCGGTCTGACCGCCGGTCCAGCACAAGATTCGTCTTCCCCAACTCAGCCGCGCCATTTGCAGAATTGAGAGTTGGATTTCGATGATCAAATTGGATATCAATTCGCGACTAATTGAACTAATTGATTTAGGGCTTTTATTCTCCAGGTTGAGGAGCGTCGATTGACGCCGGCGGCGGAGCCAATTGTCGCCGGAACACGGCGGAATGGCCGGTCAAAGATACGGTGGGGCGGAAAGTCAACATTTGCAAAATTGGCCAAATTGAAGCTCGATTTGCAATTGACGGAGAACCAAACGGAACATATCGTGATGTCCATCGCCGTCCGACCTCGGGCGACCAAAAATCACGTGAATAGCACGTGTGGATCATCACCGACTCAAGCTCGCCCGACGCGCCAAAATTCGAAATGCAAGTATAAAAGGGGCGGAGAAGATTCGAGAAGAGAAGAGAGGCTCATTCGGTTCGTGAGACAAAACAGAATAGAGAGAGAGAGAGAGAGAAAGCTAGAGAGAGAAGGTCTCGCGACGTCATTGCCGGAGCTTCGAGCGCAAAGCGTACACCGCTCGCCCGATCATCTCGAGCCACCTCAAGCTGCGAAACCACTTCCAGAAGTTCGCCCGAGGATCAAGGAAGCAATCGTCACCAACCTCACCGCCCGAGACCGCCTAGATCGGTAAGTTGAACTTCCAAACTCAGCTCTGCACTCACATGGCATCACGTCGATTCGAGCACGATCCTTGAAATTACTGTGTGCGTTTTTGTCCTCGAGTATTGCTAATCATCTTCGCATGGTTGTTTTGCTTTGATTTCGTGCAAAAATCCTCAATCGAGCATGTAAAACTTGACCGCCATAGCTCCAACCGTCGAAGCCTACCTAGGAAATTCTAGGTCACGCGAGCTCGATCCGAGCTCGAGGTAAGCCTCTGGAACTTCTATTTGAGTGATTCCGTGAAGGAATTGGATTATTGTGCTCTGTATTGTGTGTTTGAACCGAGCAATGCCGAGACCGTATAAGCTTGATTCCTGTTGATTCCGCGGATAAAATGTCTTGATTTTCGAGTATATTAATCTAGAGGTCAAATGGAGTTGATCGGCATTGGTTTGAGGATATTCCGGCGAGATCTCACCGTTGGATCTCGCCGGAACGTTCTCGGCCGTCCATTTCTGGTCGTCGCGGCGAGGAAGATGAAGATGACGTGGCTTGGTCAAAGGGTCAAAAATTCAGGTGTCGCGTGTAGATTGGTCCAAGTGGTCGCTGACTCGGCTCGGCCGTTGGCGCGCGAGCCGAGTCAGATTTGATCGGATGGTCACCATAAATCGTTGATTTTAATTCTAGGCCGTCGGATTAGCTTTTTCGTATTTTTTAGATATTCGAATATTAGATAGAAATAAAAAAATCAAGCGGCGCCGTTTTACTTAGTGTTAGGCGACGTCGTTTGGCTTCAGACGGAATGAATGGTCGGGATTAGGTCTAGGTTAGATCGTAACCCTCCATTCGCTTAATAGATGCGACGCCGTTTGGGCAATACGGTCAAAAGCGTCGTTGTTTCAGGCTTTAGGAAGAACGAGCGGTCCAGATTAGATCCTAGATGCAATCGTGACCGTCCATGCCTTTAACCCATACGGCGCCGTTTAGATCAAAGATGAAGCGAACGGCTCGGATCGTGTCCCGAGTAAATCGAGACCGTCCATTTTGAAGTGCGATGCGGCGTCGTTTTTGTAACGAGCCCGAGGCGACGTCGTTTCATTTAGTGAGGAGTCGACGGCTGAGATTAATTCTAAGATATGATCTCGGCCGTTCATTCATTATACATATATACGAATATTCGGAAAATAGTTTAGAAAATCAAAAAGAAAATCAAACAAAATAGGAACGGCGCCGTTTTAAGTGTCGCGTGAGTCCACGAGCGGTCGGACCGGGTTGACCGGTTTGACCCGGTCCGGTCTATTAATAAAAAATAAAAAATAATAAAAAGAAATTTCCAAAAATCCAAAAAAAATTGTAAAAATACTTAGAAAATTCATAAAAATTCCCGGATTTTCACAAAAAATTTCTAAAAATTTGTAGATCGATTCGGGACTCATAAAGTCTGGATCAATATTTTTGAGACTTCGAGGGTCAATGAATGTCGATCTGGAAAATTTCCAACTTTTTTAGAAAATAAATAAAAATTCAAAAAAAAATTAGAAAAATTAGAAAAATTCCATAAAATCACAAAAAATGGGAAATTGCCACATTCAACTGGCCCGACCCCAATTTTGTGATTTTCGGGTCCCGAACTTCCAAAAATGACCATTCTACCCTTTTGGGCCTTCCGCCCCCGAATTTTACCGAACCACTCCGAAACCCAAATTTGATATTTTTGTGAATCGATAGATACCTCTTAGGCTCGTTTGCTTGATTTGTTTGATTGATTTGATATTGATTGTTTTGAATGCGCATTTTAATTTTTGATTTTGATTGTTAGAAATAGAAAATTCCCATCTGCATGTATACCTAGAACTGTTAGAACCTACCTCACCCGATATCGCATCTGCATGAATTCCTAGGTTAGAAAAACACTCGACATCGGTAACCGAAAGGGCGTCAATATGAAATTTGGCGTAACCAAGTCCCCGGACCCAATAATCTCTGGTTTTCGCGGAACCGAACGGTTTCTCCCGACCGCCCGGTAAGGTTTTCCGATCGTACCTTCCAATAAATCAATCGGTGGCGACTCCAAATTGCATGTACACCTCGCACATGCCACCCGACCACACAAGGTCAATTTCGATATTTTATAAACTTTACCCGACATCGCGATTCGAGTAATGGGTCTTGGGAGGGACCCGCGATCCCCTAAAAAAAATATAAAAGGGATCGGCTCGTTAACCCTACTCCACCGCCGGAAGATCGATAATTTCCGGGAGGGTCGCGACACTCCCCGTTACAACAAGTTGAATGGCCGGATTATTTGGATGATGAGATGAACATTCATAGAGCCTCCAAGGAGTATATCCAGAAGTTTAAGGAGTATCGCCAATCAATGGTTGAGCCATATGTACCTGAGTGCGTATCTCCTCGCATTGAGGAGGTGGAGTCCTACGAGCCAGAGTACATAGTACCATACGTACCGGGAGTAGAGCCGTACATTCCCGAAGATCCGGAGCAGTGGATGTCAGAAGAAGGAGAACACCCATACTTGTGGGATTCCGATGGATCGGAAGAGCAAGACGAGTGGAAGCGTCCCCTACTTGGATAGATCCATTCCCCCATTTAGATTTTACATATTTGTCGTCTTTTGAAACACTTTTGAACACTTTGGTTTGTAATAAATACATATTATTCCTTTTGTGAGCATTTCATGCATACATATAGAAAAGTCAATTACCACGGATCAACGTCTTCAAATCCTTTAATATTCTCCATGCTGATTTGATGTTCTGAAAACAGGGGAGTGATAAATACGAGGACTCGTAGCAAAACGCGCAAATTAAGGATGGAACAAGAAGAACTCGCACCTCGTGTGGGCAATGCGGAGAATCAAATGAATATGATCGCCACATTGGTGGCGGAGATGAAGGTGATGCTGATCGCTAGTCAGGGGAGATACCCTGTCGATCCTAATTCTCAAGCCCTTGCGGGTCCATCTAATGGAGCGAACGCTAATCCGGCGCCTGCCGCTAATCCCACCCTAAATCCGGAGAAACCGCCTAAGGATCCTCTTGTTGTGATAGATTTGGAAAAGAAGGAGAAACAGGTCCTCAAAATGGAAGAGGAGATCAAAAGGCTTGCTAAGATCGAAGAATGTTTGGCGAGTCAAGGTTATGAACTCTCGAGATTTGATAAGATTGCGCCGTTTGAAAAGATTGAGGTTCCCGCCGATTATAAGGAACCGGATTTTGTTAAGAAATATAATGGGACCGGGTGTCCCAAGGCGCACTTGAAGTATTATTTGCGCCGAATGTCGCAATTCTCCGACAACATCCCACTCTTGGTTAACACCTTCCGGGAAAGCCTATTCGGGGCAGCCACGGCGTGGTTTATTGAATTGGAGCCGGAGAGGCTCGCCGATTGGGACAAACCGGCAGACGAGTTCCTTCGGCAATACAAGTTTAACACTTTGACTGCCCTCACTAGAAAGGACCTTCTGAGAACCGTAAAGGGAAAAGAGCGAGGCCGTTCGCGCCTACGCCCGCAGATGGAGAGCATTGGGCGTGCGGGTAAAGCCGCCCGTCCGGAAGAAGAACTAATAGCACTGTTTCTCAAGGCCCTTCCCTTTGAGTTTTTCGACAAGCCGAACACCTCTGGGTGTCGGACGTTTGCGCACCCGATCAAGGTGGCGTAACGCCATGAGTGGGCACCGAGAGAAAAGAAGATACCCGAAGCCCCTTTCGTACGCCAATACCCTTTGAGAAGGGACAATAGGGAGCAAACTGGAGAAGCAGCCTTTGTCCCTAACTCGCCAAAGCCTAAAAATTTCTCACCTTCTATCCCTACCCAAGGAACGTCCTCCTGGACCGCTTCCAAACCACTAGAATTTAGAAGAAAGAACCAACCTGTTTTCACTCCACTACCCCGACCCTTATCCAAATTATTACCCATGCTACTGGAAAATCGCTTAGTTACAAAAGAGCCACCTAGGGCTCATCCTCTAAGGTTTCCGGGGTTTGATGAGACCCAGACGTGCATATACTATATGGGAGAAAGGGGGCACAATGTGGACGATCGCCTCGCTCTCAAATTCGGGGTGCAAGCATTGATCGATGGAAAGGTACTAGAATTTGATAAGGCTAAACCGAATGTGCAATGTAACCCGTTACCCGAGCATCGCGAAGTAAACGCGATTTTCGGAGGTGAAGAGGAAGAGGTTCTGGAGTTCATAGTGGATATGAGTAAAATGCGGGATGTCTTGACATTGGCCTCACAATACCCGGAAGGAGAGAGTATTTCCCGGGAGCAAAAGGAGACTTGTTTGGAAAAGTTGATCAACTTGGGTGTTATAGGAAGAATGGAAGATGTTACTTTTAAGGGTACTTATGTGGCTGTGGACATGCTATCTGAAGAATTTGCGATGAAACCAACGAGGGGAGCTGTTTGGAAAATACCCTCGGGATATTTGATGAGCATCAAAGATGGCCAAGAAATTGGAGAGATAGACGAATATGAAGTCCGTCTGGATAAAGGACGCAGAGATGATAGAAGATTTATGCGTAAAGCCCTTGAGAGGGGAGAAATAGTTGACAACTTGGGAGAAGATAGTGGCGGTTACAACTTCAAAGTTTTGTACTCGGCGCCCCCAAGCTTTTTCGTTGATTCTGGAGATATAGTCCCCGATGGTTGGGGTGGCATGGATGACCCCGAAAGTGAGGAATTTGTTGGAACGGTCGATGAAGTTAAAGACCGGGCGGCCCCTCGGAATGAACAGGAGAACCGAGAGGTCGATATGCGGGTTTCTAATCTAGAGACGCATATACGTCATTTGACGACTATGGTAGCAGAGTTATCTCGGTTGTTGGCTAAGAATGACGCCACAAGAGTAGAGGAGAATATGCAGATTCTAGAGATACGGCGTGCTATGGAGACGCAAAATCGAAAGATCGCTCTACCGCAAGAGCAAGGAGATGGTGTGTCGAGAAAGATGGATGAATTGAAAGAGCTGATTACGCCACTTACTCAAGCAAGAAATGTTCCGCCCCAAGGCGCGAACCCGAGAGTGATCTTCCTCACAAAATATAATGGCGCTGGGTGTCCTCCGGCGCATATCTCATATTATCTCCGTCAAATGGTTGGCCATCATGAGGATGATGAAACACCGATCCGGAATTTCGGACATAGTCCGGCGGGCCCATGACCGGTGTGGTTCCAATCAATCGATGCGGGTTGGGTCCCAAGTCGGGAAGATTTATCGGAACACTTCATATGTCACTTTGAAGCTGGAATCGGAGGTTATTTCACTAAGGCTAATTTGTTAAATATCGGGAAAAGTGAAGATGAGAGTTTTGAGCTCTTCGCTAGGAGATGGAAGAAACATGCTGTGATGGTGCAACCGTCGCTGTTAGAGAGAGAAATGCTGGAGTTTGTGCTCAAGTCACTTCCGGCTGAATATTTTGACCGCATGTATGCATATACATATTCGTCATTCCAACATCCGGTGGAGACCGGTATGAGAATTGAAGGGATTATCCCGAGAATCGAAGAGAAAGGCGAGAGGGATCTAGATGAAAAAAATGCCATGCTGGTAAAGCCGGGTCCAGAACATAACCCCGATGATGTCCATGAAGATGAGATGATCGGAATGATAGATGCTCCGATTCGTTTTGTCATTGATCCGAATAAGGTAGATAGATGGGAAACATCCACTTCGGAAAAGCCGTCAACCTCTGAATCACCTCGGGAAGAGATCGGACCAAGAAAGATTAAGTTGCCGCATGTTGAGGAGTATAATTCAAGGGCGCTTCACTGGGATTATGGAACGGGCGAGATTGACCCCATAATGAGATCGGGAAGATGTCATCCGCCAAGAGAGGTGGATTCCGAAAAGAAAGTCCCGACTGCAGAAGAAATCGAGAAGTTGCAATCGGTCGTGAGGACTAGTGAATATGAGGTTGTTGATCAACCGAGGAAAATGCCGGCACTGATTTCCTTCTTGGATCTCTTCAAAAATTCTGAAAAGCATAAGAATGCCCTCTTGAAAGTCTTGGATGAGGTGCATGTTCCGGAAACAATTAACGAAGTTCAACTAGGGAACTTCGTAGGTGCTATCCTCTTGAAAGACCGGATATCCTTCTCGGATGAGGATTTCCCAAAAGAGGGGCGTATACATAATAAAGCTCTCTACATCACCGTGAGGTGCCATGGAAAAGAGGTTCCTCACGTTACGATTGACAATGGCTCGACCTTTAACCTATGTCCTCTGAGCACTTTGAGAAGCTTGGAGATAAATGAAGACCTCGTCAAGACATCTAAGGCTACCATCCGATCGTTCGATGGAGTCTCTAAAAATGTTGTAGGAGAGATTGAGCTGGACGTTGCTATTGGGCCGGTAACATTCTCTATACCGTTCCAAGTGTTGGATATCCCTAGCGCTTTCACCCCGCTTCTTGGAAGACCATGGATTCATGTGTCCGGAGCGGTACCTTCCTCCCCGCATCAAAAGTTAAAATTCGTGGTCAAGGGTCGGTTGATCACCGTCCATGGCGAGACAGGACATCGAGCCGCTTTAAAAGGGATGGTCCCATACATCGAACCCTCAAAGGAGGAAGAGCTAAGTTATCATACTTTTGACATCATATCTGTCATGCATGTATCGCGGGATGCAAAAATAGCCGCACCGGAGCTTTCGAAGCCTGTGACCATGGCGGGAAGAGTGCTACTCTCGAATGGATTTATTCCAGGTGCCGGATTAGGGAAGTACGGTCGGGGAATCCTTAACCCTCTGAATTTGAGCTCAAATGATCATAAGGTTGGTCCGGGTTATAATGGAATAGTGAAGAATAATACGTGTCGAGGCCGAGGTCGAAACAATCATTATGGAGACCAAGGAGGCCGTGGACACCAAGGTGGCCGTTTTATAGGCACCGATGCATGGAAAGCTAGAGGAAAAATGTTCATAAACCCCCTATTTGAAGTGTTCTCTAAGGGAGGCAAATGGCTAGAAGATGATGACATCTCTGAAGATGCAGAGCCGGACTTATTCAACCTGTTCCTGGATAATCGGGTGCACGTGATCATCGAGTGGCTGGAGGATGATTTCCCCACCCCTGAGTAAAAGATTCCTTCTGAACTTTACCTTTTAATGTATTTTGATTACTGCATTTGTTTTTGAAGTTTTTCATTGTTTTAGCACCCTTTGGGTCGCATGCTGCGATCCGAGAAGTGCAGATCTGTATTGCTCTTAGTTGCATTCATTAATGAAAATCATCTCAAGTTTTATTACGGACATGTGGAACAACGGATTGGTTCGATGATGATAATTACTCTACCATGAAACTTGAGGCCCGATCCGCCATATGATCTTGGGTTTTAAATAGCTTTTGAGAACCAGGATGTCCGGAAGATCGTAGACTAGTTCTCCTTTCTTTGTCTAAAAATTGGAATTCGAAAAATGTTTTCATGTTTAAAAGTCATGCATTTTATAATTTTGTCATCTTTGAATACTAACCTTTCATGATGCATTTCGGGCATGTCATCTCACCCATACATGACAGGTTAATATGTGACTCAGATCAACTCGATGACTATGCATGCGAAGTTGATATAAACGAGGTGGATGTAAGCGATATCAAGAGAGAATGGGATTGTTTTGAAGAATCTAAGCCTCCTATTTCTGAAGAACCCATCACTATTAATCTGGGAGATTCTGATCGTGTCAAAGAAGTGAAAATAGGAGGACATTTATCTGCAATGGATGTTTTAAGAATGACGGCATTACTCAAGGAATATCAAGATATTTTCGCCTGGTCATATGCTGACATGCCGGGTTTAGATCGTGAAATTGTGGAGCATGCTCTGCCCACAAATCTTGCTTGCACACCAGTAAATCAATCACCCGGAAGAAGGAATCCCGAACTCGCAGATAAGATCAAGGAAGAGGTGATGAAGCTCCTTAAAGTTGGATTTATTGAGGCTGTCCAATATGCTGATTGGGTCGCCAACATCGTACCGATTAAGAAGAAGGATGGGAGAATTAGAATATGCGTGGACTATCGAGATTTGAACAAAGCTAGTCCGAAGGATGATTTTCCCTTACCGCACATTGATGTACTCGTCGACAGCATCGCGGGCTTTGAATTATTCTCCTTTATGGACGGATTCTCGGGATATAATCAAATCATGTTGAAGGAAGAAGATAAGATCAAGACCTCATTCACTACACAATGGGGAACCTTCTGTTACAAGGTAATGCCCTTTGGATTGAAAAATGCAGGGGCAACATATCAAAGGGCTATGGTGACCATTTTTCATGACATGATACATAAGGAGATTGAGGTCTATGTGGACGATATGATTGCCAAGTCCGGACCTGGAGAAGCTATGTTAAAGTGCTGAAGAAATTATTTGATTGATTGAGAAAGTACAAGCTCAAGCTGAATCTCGCGAAATGCGTATTTGGCACAAGATCCGGAAAGCTGCTAGGATTTGTAGTGAGCGATCGTGGTATTGAAATTGACCCTTCCAAGATCAAAGCTATATGGGAAATAGGGACTCCTTCCACTGTCAAAGAAGTGAGGGGTTGTCGCGACCCTCCAGAATTTTTATCGCCATAAAATGGTTTATCCGGTAGTGAGAGGGTTAACGAGCTGATCCCCTTTTATATATCTTCTTTAAAATGTGTGGGATCACGGGTCTCTCCCAAGACCCATTACTCGAATCGCGATGTCGGGTAAAATTTATAAAATATCGAAATTGACCTTGTGTGGTCGAGTGGCATGTGCGAGGTGTACATGCAATTTGGAGTCGCCACCGATCGATTTATTGGAAGGTACGATCGGAAAACCTTACCGAGCGGTCGGGAGAAACCGTTCGGTTCCGCGAAAACCAGAGATTATTGGGTCCGGGGACATGGTTACGCCGAGATTTTCATCGTCGCCCTTTCGGTTACCGATGTCGAATGTATTTCTAACCTACGAGTTCATGCGGATGGACTTTCGGGTAAGGTAGGTCCTAACAATTCTAAGTATACATGCAGATAGGAATTTTCTATTTCTAACAATCAAAATCAAAAATTAAAATGCGCATTCAAAACAATCAATGCCAAATCAATCAAACAAATCAAGCAAACGAGCCTAAAAGGATTCTATCGATTCACAAAAATATCGAATTTAGGTTTCGGGGTGGTTCGGTAAAATTTGGGGCGGAAGGTCCAAAAGGGTAGAATGGTCATTTTTGGGGGTTCGGGACCCGAAAATCGCAAAATTAGGGTCGGGCCAGTTGAATGTGGCCATTTCCCATTTTTTTGATTTTATGGAATTTTTCTAATTTTCTCTATTTTTTTTGAATTTTTTTATTTATTTTCTAAAAAAAATGGGAATTTTCCGGATCGTCACGGATCGACCCTCGAAGTCTCAAAAATTTTCGATCCAGACTTTATGAGTCCCGAATCGATCTAGGAATTTTTAGAAATTTTTTATGAAAATCCGGGAATTTTTATGAATTTTCTAGGTATTTTTGCAATTTTTGGAAATTTCTTTTTATTTTTTATTATTATTTTTTATTAATAAACCGGACCGGGTCAAACCGGTCAACGGCCGGTCAACCCGGTCCGACCGCCCTACGAGCCGCTCGACAATACTAAAACGGTGCCGTATCCTATTTATTTGATTTTCTTTTTGATTTTCTAAACTAATTTCCTATTATTCGAAAATATATAAAAGAAATGGACGGCCGAGATCAACTCTTAAATCAATCTCAGCCATTGACTCTACCCTAATCAAAACGACGACGCTTCGGTCCATCCACATAAAACGACGTCGCGTTCTTTAGTATCCTGGACGGCCACGATTAAATCCTATGGCTCGATCTGAGCCGTTCACTCACTCCGAGTACGAAACGGCGACGTACTCGACTCTCATTCCTAAACGGTGTCGCATCTTTTAAACAAACGAACGGCTGAGATTCGTTCTCGACCTAATCCGAGCCGTCGACCTATCTCTGCTCAAAACGACGCCGGATCGCCCAAATGCATGGACGGTCACGATCTAACCTAGATTCAATCTGGACCGTCCGTTCCTAATCTAATCAAAAACGGCGTCGCTTTTGATTATTTCTATTTTCTATCTAACAAACCTAATATCCTAAAATACGAAAATACAGATCCAACGGCCTAGAATTGAAATCAATTATTTATGGTGACCGTCCGATCAGATCCGACTCAGCTCGGCTGCGCTAACGGCCTAGCCGAGTCGGCGACGAGCTGGACCTATCGGGGAAGGACACGTCGGGCAGTTGACTAAGTTGACTTCCACGTCGGCATCGTCGTCTTCCTCGCGACGACGCCGAACGAACGGCCGAGAACGTTCCGGCGAGATCTAACGGTGAGATCTCGCCGGAATGACACCAAACCAAACCTAATCTACTCGCATCACTTAGCAGATCAACATAATCAAAAATCGCACAAATCTATCCACAGGATCATCACTAATCAAGCTCGAACAGGTTCGATATCTCAGAACTCGATTTCACAACACAGAGCATAACTATCTAATTAAAGCTTCAAGATCATTCAAATGAGGTTAAGAATACTTACCTCGGGCTCCGATCGAGCCCGGAGTCACTGGAATCGCCCGGCCGAAGTCCGACCCGGAGCGAGGGAGGTTGGAGGTCCGACTCGGGGCTTTTACGTGAGATCGATGCAAAAACGAAGTGCGAATGTGGTCAGTGATGCTCAGAGATGAAAACACACACATCAATTGAAAGAAACGTGTTCTGGAAGTCGAGATGCCATGATCGTGCAGAGAGAGGATTGAGAACTCGACTCACCTGGTTTGGAGATCGCAGGCTAATCCAAGTGACTCGGTCGCTTTCGGGAGCTGCTGTGAAGCTTCTGAAGTGGATCGCAAAGCTCGATTAGCTCTGGATTGGCTTGACGAGCAATCCACGGTCGCCGCTCGAGATTTCTTCAATGGCGAAGACCGAGAGCTTTCTCTCTCTCTCTAGCTCTCTCTCTCTCTATTCTATTGGTTGCGCGAGCAAAATGAGCCTCCCCCCTCGCGTCTAGAATCTTCTCTGGCTTTTATAGTGGACTTTTGAAATTTGGCGCGTCGGGCGTAAGCTGGCCGAGGGTGATTCACGTGCGCCCACGTGATTTCAAGCCCGCCGGATGGTGACGGAATCACTAGGATTCCGTCCAAGTCCATTAGACGTCCGTTGAGTCCCGGCGAGTGTCAATTGCGCGCGTTTTTGCCAAGTTTGACTTTTCGGTGCAGCCGTGACTTTGACCGGCGATTGCGGCCACTTCCGGCGGCCATTGGCCGTGACGTCGACGGCAATCGACGCACATTGACCTGATACACAAAAGCCTTAAGTCAATTGGATCAATTAGGATCGAATTGACGTTCAATTTGATCACCAAAGTTCGTTTTCAATTCTGCAAAAATGGGATGGTCGCGCGAGGAAGAAGAAGCACTATTCCGGACCGGTTCGACCGGTCCGACCATCGGTCCGACCGGTCTAAACCGGTTCGAGCAGTGAATCTTGCATAATTTTCAAAATTAATCAAAATTGACTGGGAATTTTTGCAATTAAACCTCAAAATTGGATTCTAGGGCCTGGATATTATCTATAAATGTGGTTTTGCCCAAAAATTTTCATCAATTTGCACAAAAGCCTCAAATTTTTAGAAATTCTCAATTCGGGGAAAATGTCAATTGGACGTGTAATTGACCAAATTGGACCACGAGACCCATTCCAATCGATTTAGAATGCACGAAAACATAAGGGACCAGTCCAATTTTGCCACGAAAGTCCCTCAATTAAGATTAATTTCAAAAATTGGCAAGTTGAGGGACTTAATTGCAAATAATTTGGGGATTTTGCCTAATTTGTGCAATTCGTGCAATTGGGGGTGCAATTGATCAAATTGAAGCTCAAAGGGACTGCAATTGAATATCTAGACTCTAAATGTACAAAAATTGCAAATAAAAAGATTCAATTGGTATTTTTTTGTGCAAATTCAACCTTAGGTATTATGAAGAAACACCTAAAATTGGATTCAATTTTCAATTTTCCTTGAGGTCAATATGAAAAGGGAATTAAAAGAAAAATATTGGACCTTTTTGTGTATTTTTGTGACCTCGAAAAGTATTTTTTATGATTTTTTCAAAGATTTTTCTATTTTTCGAAAATATTAAAAAAAATGTCAAAAATAAGAAAAATTATTTTTTGTTCCAAATTGGTTCCTTATGCTTGGCCAAGGCTTCCAATGTTGATTTTTTAATTTTTTGATTTTTTGTGAATTTTTAATGAATTTTGGAAAATAAAACTAAAGAAAACTGACTAAAAATTCGGGTGTCAAAAGCTGCCCCTCTTTGAAAGTAATCTCGGTTAGAGGTTGCTTTTAAAGACAAGGTGACACCTGGATCCTTAATCGACTCTGCTGGGGAAAAATCTAAAGAAAACTAGTCTTGACATTCGATTGCTTTACCTCTGTCGTTAAAGCTCCGACTCTGTGGGGAATTATTTCGATTCATGCTCATTTCATGTGAAATAGAGATGAGAAGAGAGAGAGACTTACCCGTAGCTCACCTGTCTATGGTTTGAGATTTGTTGATCCGAGGTTGAAAGATTCAGTGTATGGAATTACCTTTGAATGAACGGCGAGATTTGTAATGGTCGGCGTTCGTCCGGTGTCGAGTGGTGATTTGAAGACTTAGAAGGGAGGTTCACCCTTGTAACAAAGGGGTTTCACCTATTTAAAATGGTTTGATTATCCACTAGGGATTCATCATTTAAAAAGGGGCAGATCGGTTTTCATCTAGGAAGCTACTCACCGTCCGAAAGGGAGGTTTACCCTTGTAACAAAGGGGTTTCACCTATTTAAAAGAGATTGGCTATCCTCCATGCGGGGACTCACCATCTAAAACGCAGATCGGCTTTCGTCTATGCAGCTACTCACCGTCTGGAAGGGGAGGTTCACCCTTGTAACAAAGGGGTTTCACCTATTTAAAAGAGATTGGCTATCCTCCATGCGGGGACTCACCATCTAAAACGCAGATTGGCTTTCGTCTATGCAGCTACTCACCGTCCGGAAGGGTGCCATCTGAGGACCTAGGTTGACTAGTGTACCTACGTAAGCTCAAACCCTATTTCAAATTTTCTAAAAAGCAGATCGGCTTTCATCTATGCAGCTACTCACCGTCCGAGAGGGTGCCATCTGAGGACCTAGGTTGACTAGTGTACCTACAGAAGCTCAAACCCTATTTCAAATTTTCTAAAAAGCAGATCGGCTTTCGTCTATGCAGCTACTCACCGTCCGAGAGGGTGCCATCCGAGGACCTAGGTTGATTAGTGTACCTACAGAAGCTCAAACCCTATTTCAAATTTTCTAAAAAGCAGATCGGCTTTCGTCTATGCAGCTACTCACCGTCCGAGAGGGTGCCATCTGAGGACCTAGGTTGACTAGTGTACCTACAGAAGCTTAAACCCTAATTCAAATTTTCTAAAAAGCAGATCGGCTTTCGTCTATGCAGCTACTCACCGTCCGAGAGGGTGCCATCTGAGGACCTAGGTTGACTAGTGTACCTACAGAAGCTCAAACCCTATTTCAAATTTTCTAAAAAGCAGATCGGCTTTCGTCTATGCAACTACTCACCGTCCGAGAGGGTGCCATCTGAGGACCTAGGTTTACTAGTGTACCTACGTAAGCTCAAACCCTATTTCAAATTTTCTAAGTTGAGGATCCGAGGACCCGGGAATGCCGGAAGACCCGCAGAGAATCAAAGTTAGTCAAATATTTCAAATGCAACTTTTCCGAGGATTTGGGATCACCGGGGAACCCGCAGAAAATTCAAGTTAATCAAAAATTTTTAAAATGCAACTTTTCCGAGGATTTGGGATCACTAGGGAACCTGCAGAAAATTCAATCAAGCATCATTAGAATGACAATTCTAAGTCCTGGGGAGAAACTTAAGAATTCTTAGACAAATTTTCAAAGTGTATTTGCGAAGGAAATGTATGCAATCACAAGTTCAAATTTCCATCGGGGATGGATTTTGAATGACACATCTTGAGTGTTCTTCAAAAAGGTTGTTTTAAAAATTTTTCAAAAGGGTTTTCCTTCATCCAAGAGGGCTTCTCACCATTTTGGAAAGGCTTTTCTTAAAATTCGAATCGCTCACGTAAAACCTAACCTTGAGGTTTCGGGATCATTCGAGATGCATACAATCCGACTAATCGAGAAGGCATTTTAAAAAGGGACCGTAATTCGAGCCCGGTCAAAGGCTCATCAAAGGATATTCATTTTGAGGCTTAGAAATGAACCCCGATTAACAATAGCTTCTTCGGGTTTACAAGTCAAGAACCCACGAAGTCATGACAAGACAGGATTGTACTTACCTCTTTAAGCGGTAGCTTCCCGTATGATTTCTTGCATCAACCTCGAAACACCTCTTAGATCGGAAAAGTTTTGGTGACGGGTTGTATCTTGGCTTAAGGTGGGCTCTTTAAGAATGACCATATTTTCAAAAGAGGGGTGAACTTTGGTGATCACCTTGACATTTTTCCAGCATTCATTTGCTTTTACGGAAGATTCATGATCATTCTTTCTTCAATTGACTTTGAGGATTTTCCTCTTTTCATCTTGATGATCTTTCTTCAGGATTTTCCCCTTTTCGGGATGTTCTTTTCATGGGCTTTGGCCTTGCTTTTACCAGGCACTTTGCTTTTTCTAGCCCTTCCATTTCTCGTCATTTTTTGCATTGAGTGGCTCTTTTGAGACCAGTATCAAAAATTCTTCCAAATTATGCATTTTGACTTATTGCTGGCAATTCCTTTGTTTGCCCCAGTGTGGGGAGGTGATCACTAACAAGGGTTTAGAAATGAATATTCAAAGGCTCAAATTGGCTCTTCAAAGGGTAAGTGTTTGGGGATATAGAAATGAAATGCTTTTCTTCACTTTGAGGTGTTCCAAGTCTCTGCCAGAAATCACCTGAAGCTATCGCAAAAAGATTGATGCAAGTTAGCACAATAAAGTCTTGTTGACACTCGAATTTTTAGTTAATTTTCCTTTAGTTTTATTTTCCAAAATTCGCTAAAAATCTACAAAAAATCAAAAAATTAAAAAAATCAACATTGGAAGCCTTGGCCAAGCATAAGGAACCAATTTGGAACAAAAAATAATTTTTCATATTTTTCACATTTTTTAATATTTTCGGAAAATAGGAAAATACTTCAAAATTCATAAAAAATACTTTTTGAGGTCACAAAAATATACAAAATTGTTCAATATTTTTCTTTTAATTCCCTTTTAATATTGACCTCAAGAAAAATCAAAAATTGAGTTCAATTTTAGGTGTTCCTTCACAATGCCTAAGGTTGAATTTGCATAAAAAAATATCAATTGAGTCTTTTTATTTGCAATTTTTGTACATTTAGAGTCTAGACATTCAATTGCAGTCCCTTTGAACTTCAATTTGATCAATTGCACCCTAAATTACGCGAATTGCACAGATTGCACAAAATCCCCAAATTATTTGCAATTTAGTCCCTCAATTGGCCAATTTTTGAAATTACTTTTAATTGAGGGACTATCATAGTGAAATTGGACCATCCCCCTATGTTTTCATGCATTCTAAATCGATTGGAATGGGTTTCGTGGTCCAATTTGGTCAATTACACGTCCAATTGACATTTTCCCCGAATTGAGAATTTCTAACAATTTGGGGCTTTTGTGCAAATTGATGAAAATTTTTGGGCAAAACCACATTTATAGATAATATCCAGGCCCTAGAATCCAATTTTGAGGTTTAATTGCAAAAATTCCCAGTCAATTTCGATTAATTTTGAAAATTATGCAAGATTCACTTATGCGAATCCCAGGTTCGGTCGATTCGCCGGCCGGTCGGACCGGTCGAACCGGTCCCGAACTGTGCTTCTTCTTCCTCGCGCGACCATCCCATTTTTGCAGAATTGAAAACGAACTTTGGTGATCAAATTGAACGTCAATTCGATCCTAATTGATCCAATTGACTTAGGGCTTTTGTATATCGAGTCAATGTGCGTCGATTGCCGTCGACGTCACGGCCAATGGCTGCCGGAGGTGGCCGCAATCGTCGGTCAAAGTCACGGCTGCACCGAAAAGTCAAACTTGGCAAAAACGCGCGCAATTGACACTCGCTGGGACTCAACGGACGTCTAATGGACTTGGACGGAATCCTAGTGATTCCGTCACCGTCCGGCGGGCCCGAAATCACGTGGGCGCGCGTGAATCACCCTCGGCCAGCTCACGCCCGACGCGCCAAATTTCAAAAGTCCACTATAAAAGCCAGAGAAGATTCTAGACGCGAGGGGGAGGCTCATTTTGCTCGTGCAACCAACAGAATAGAGAGAGAGAGAGCTAGAGAGAGAGAGAAAGCTCTCGGTCTTCGCCATTGAAGAAATCTCGAGCGGCGATCGTGGATTGCTCGTCAAGCCAATCCAGAGCTAATCGAGCTTCGCGATCCACTTCAGAAGCTTCACAGCAGCTCCAGAAAGCGACCGAGTCACTTGGATTAGCCTGCGATCTCCAAACCAGGTGACTCGAGTTCTCAATCCTCTCACTGCACGATCATGGCATCTCGACTTCCGTAACACGTTTCTTTCAATTGATGTGTGTGTTTTCATCTCCGAGCATCATCGACCACATTCGCACTTCGTTTTTGCATCGATCTCACGTAAAAACCCCGAGTCGGACCTCCAACCTCCCTCGCTCGGGTCGGACTTCGGCCGGGCGATTCCAGTGACTCCGGGCTCGATCGGAGCCCGAGGTAAGTATTCTTAACCTCATTTGAATGATCTTGAAGCTTTAATTAGATAGTTATGCTCTGTGTTGTGAAATCGAGTTTCGAGATATCGAACCTGTTCGAGCTTGATTAGTGATGATCCTGTGGATAGATTTGTGCGATTTTTGATTATGTTGATCTGCTAAGTGATGGGAGTAGATTAGGTTTGGTTTGGTGTCATTCCGGCGAGATCTCGTTGTTAGATCTCGCCGGAACGTTCTCGGCCGTTCGTTCGGCGTCGTCGCGAGGAAGACGACGATGCCGACGTGGAAGTCAACTTAGTCAACCGCCCGACGTGTCCTTCCCCGATAGGTCCGGCTCGTCGCCGACTCGGCTCGGCCGTTGGCGCGGACGAGCCGAGTCAGATCTGATCGGACGGTCACCATAAATAATTGATTTCAATTCTAGGCCGTCGGATCTGTATTTTCGTATTTTAGGATATTAGGTTATTAGATAGAAAATAGAAATAATCAAAAGCGACGCCGTTTTTGATTAGATTAGGAACGGACGGTCCAGATTGAATCTAGGTTAGATCGTGACCGTCCATGCATTTGGCCGATCCGACGTCGTTTTGAGCAGAGATAGGTCGACGGCTCGGATTAGGTCGAGAACGAATCTCAGCCGTTCGTTTGTTTAAAAGATGCGACACCGTTTAGGAATGAGAGTCGAGTACGTCGTCGTTTCGTACTCGGAGTGAGTGAACGGCTCAGATCGAGCCATAGGATTTAATCGTGGCCGTCCAGGATACTAAAGAACGCGACGTCGTTTTATGTGGATGGACCGAAGCGTCGTCGTTTTGATTAGGGTAGAGTCAATGGCTGAGATTGATTTAAGAGTTGATCTCAGCCGTCCATTTCTTTTATATATTTTCGAATAATAGGAAATTAGTTTAGAAAATCAAAAAGAAAATCAAATAAATAGGATACAGCACCGTTTTAGTATTGTCGAGCGGGTTCGTGGGCGGTCGGACCGGGTTGACCGGCCGTTGACCGGTTTGACCCGATCCGGTTTATTAATAAAAAATAATAATAAAAAATAAAAATAAATTTCCAAAAATTCCAAAAAAAATTGCAAAAATACCTAGAAAATTCATAAAAATTCCCGGATTTTCATAAAAAATTTCTAAAAATTCCTAGATCGATTCGGGACTCATAAAGTCTGGATCAAAAATTTTTGAGACTTCGAGGGTCGATCTGTGACGATCCGGAAAATTCCCATTTGTTTTAGAAAATAAATAAAAAAAATTCAAAAAAAATAGAGAAAATTAGAAAAATTCCATAAAATCACAAAAAATGGGAAATGGCCACATTCAACTGGCCCGACCCTAATTTTGCGATTTTCGGGTCCCGAACCCCCAAAAATGACCATTCTACCCTTTTGGACCTTCCGCCCCAAATTTTACCGAACCACCCCGAAACCTAAATTCGATATTTTTGTGAATCGATAGAATCCTTTTAGGCTCGTTTGCTTGATTTGTTTGATTGATTTGACATTGATTGTTTTGAATGCGCATTTTAATTTTTGATTTTGATTGTTAGAAATAGAAAATTCCTATCTGCATGTATACTTAGAATTGTTAGGACCTACCTTACCCGAAAGTCCATCCGCATGAACTCGTAGGTTAGAAATACATTCAACATCGGTAACCGAAAGGGCGTCGATGAAAATCTCGGCGTAACCAAGTCCCCGGACCCAATAATCTCTGGTTTTCATGGAATCGAATGGTTTCTCCCGACCGCTCGGTAAGGTTTTCCGATCGTACCTTCCAATAAATCGATCGGTGGCGACTCCAAATTGCATGTACACCTCGCACATGCCACTCGACCACACAAGGTCAATTTCGATATTTTATAAATTTTACCCGACATCGCGATTCGAGTAATGGGTCTTGGGAGAGACCCGCGATCCCACACATTTTAAAGAAGATATATAAAAGGGGATTGGCTCGTTAACCCTCTCACCACCGGATAAACCATTTTATGGCGATATAAATTTCCGGAGGGTCGCGACAGACCGGCGACTCCACCGGGGAAATCTTAAGAGGACTTAAGCCGATAAAAATGTTGATTGTTTTCTAACCTCGTCTTCTGCAGATGCTCTTGAAGGTGAGGTACGTCCACTAACAAAAAGTGTTAAATGTTGATGCAGATGGGAGTTATAAGGGGTGGCGTCTGTGCTAACCATTTTTGATGCAGATATGGAGTTTTGGATTGTTTGTTTATTTATGCAAATTTTGAAGCGGTGTTTTGAATATAAATTGTGGTGCGTGTCTTGCATATTTCGAGGATCACGACACCGCACACACAAGCGCCTAAACCCGAACCGCGAAATCACCTTTTAGGTCGCCATAGATAAGGATCGGTATGCGAAGCTCTTGTGTTTGATTGCACTTGGGTTGACCATATTTGATCCCGCTCGCTATGCAAGATTGATGGTCCTACCCACTTGTTGTTTGATTGCGCTTGTAGGCGGCCCATCGATTTGTATAGCGGGAGCCTTTTTAGGTCCATACCCGAGCCTTTTTTATTTCTTTAGAGTTAAACCTCACCTGTCTCATGCACATGTGAAATGGATGGTTGGTATACCTAAAACCAAAAACTAAAAAAAAAAGTAACATCGGTTGGTAAGGCTTTCTACCCTTTTTATTTTGAACTTGTAAATTTAAATTTTGCATATCATTCATTTTCACGACATATCATCACAATTTGTAAGATCGTTTAAGTGATCGGGGTTGAAGGTCAAATTTTCCTTTTTAGATAGATGGCGCCCCGACGTCGTGTTGATGTACCCGACGTATTCACATGGGAGCGGAGGACTGTCCGACGCGAGGACCGAGAACCCGCTACCTTTCGGGTTTTTGGATTTGTCCATGGACGGGAGCTCAATGGACGGAACCGCATTCGTAGCGAAAGTTGCGATTATACTCGCTGTGGACGCCATTTGGAAATCAAGCGTGAAAAGGAGAGAATTTGGGAGTTATACATGAAATTGGCGAAGAAGCATCGTGCGACCAAGACGGCCCCAAAGCACTCCCCAATTAAGAAGGAGGAAGTCATCACCATATCCTCCGATGATGAAGAAGATGCCAAGCTTCCCGAGATAGTGGAGATTTCATCCGATGAGGATACCGTTCCGATTGTCTAGTTTAGTACGACTTTGGGGCATTTTCTAGGTTTCATTATATTTTGAGTCCGTTATGTACTTTCATCGACATTTATTGTCCGAACATCTTTAGATGCTATCATGTTCTATTTCTTTCGACTTTATTGTGTTAGACTTGTAAATTCCATGAGTTGTCAATTTGTGAGCGACTTTCTACCCCGATTACGCTTAAACGATCCTAATCAAATTACATGCCATCTTTGGGTGAGATTAGGTCCATAACTACCCTATTTGGTTTATTTGGGTCAAGTAGGAGTAGTTGACCCTCATGTTACCAAAAGATGACATGGAATCTGGTTAGCACATTTGCATCACATTTCATGCATATGCATATTAAACTGTGGTAATTGACTTTAGGATCATCATTTTTGCATTTTTAGATCATGGGGAATGGAGACATCAAAGTCATCCCAATACCGCGTAAGGAACTCGCTATATGGTGGGATCGCCTCGACATCGTCAACAAGGCCTACGTCGAAGGACGTCGGGGACGACTTGTAGATTTGATCAAAGTGGAATACCAACCGGCGCTCATTCAAGCACTAGCCAAGACGTGGGACGCGCGTACAATGACATTTAACTTCCGAGGATTAGAGTTGACTCCTACGCTTGAGGAGTATACCGCTATTATCGGGGCCAAATTTGAAGAACGTATAGCTCAACCCCCTTTGGACATGGACTCCACTCGTTCATTATCGAGTTTCTTTCGCCTTAAAACTTCCGAGATTGAAAAAGTTTACAAGTCCAATTCTAACAAGTTCACCTTTTCATTCCTTTTCGACAATTATTCCTCTCTACACACCGAAACCGGTCATAAATCGGGAAAGGTGTTTATCTTGGCTTTCTTTGCATTTGTCTTATTCCCAACTTCTAGAACTACCTTTGACCCTTCCATAACCCATATAGCCGGACAAGCATGTTGTCGCTGGGATTATTCGTACATGATCTTAGCCGAGACCTTTCTTTCCTTAAATCGTTCCAAAACTTCAAGAAAGGCTGTTTTTCAAGCGTCTAGTGGGCTACTTCACATGTGGTTCACCTCTCATATAAAGACTTTTCAACTCCGAGTGGGGTGCTATGAGATCAATGAGCACGTCCACCCCCTTAGATCCTTCCTCAAGTGTCAATCCCTTATACCCAAATACTCGTTTAAGAAGTGGGTTGAGCTATTGGACAATTTGAAATCCGAGCACATTAGGTGGCGCCCGACTTGGCCCAAGATTGTGGAGGCTCGCATTATGGGTGTGGAAGATAGCCCTATTCCCTTATTGGGATGTCGCGGCGCTGTGGCGTATTACCCCATCCGAGTGGTGAGACAATTTGGAGTTCTACAAAAGATACCACCGGATGTTTGTCCCAGGATTTTCTCATTCGACATGACACGTGGGAAGCTTACAAAAGAGGCGAAGAAGTTTTATCAATCTCGGATTAAGCTCATTCTACATGCTTTGAAGAACTCCCCACCGCAACAAGTTGAGTGGCCGGACTATTTGGACGACGAGATGAACATTCACAGAGCCTCCAAGGAGTATATCCAGAAGTTTAAGGAGTATCGCCAATCAACGGTCGAGCCATATGTACCCGAGTGCGTATCTCCTCGGATTGAAGATGTGGAGTCATATGAGCCAGAGTACATAGTACCGTATGTACCGGGGGTAGAGCCGTACGTTCCCGAGGATCCGGAGCAGTGGATGTCGGAAGAAGGAGAAGACCCATACTTGTGGGATTCCGATGGGTCAGAAGAGCAAGAAGAGTGGAAGCGTCCCCGACTTGGATAGATCCATTCCCCCATTTAGATTTTACATATTTGTTATCTTATAGGTGCCTTTGAGCAATCTGGTTTGTAATAAATACATATTATTTCTTTTATGAGCATTTCATGCATACATATAGAAAAGTCAATTACCACGGATCAATGTCTCCAATCCTTTAATATTTCCCATACTAATTTGATATTCTGAAAACAGGTGAGTGACAAATACGAGGACTCGTAGCAAAACGCGCAAATTAAGGATGGAACAAGAAGAGCTCGCACCTCGTGTGGGTAATCTGGAAAACCAAATGAATGTGATCGCCACAATGGTGGCGGAGATGAAGACAATGATGATTGCAAGCCGGGGGAGATACCCCGTTGATCCTAATCCTCAAGCCCCTGCGGGGTCATCCGATAGAGCGAACGCTAATCCGGCGCCCGCCGCTAATCCCACTTTGAATCCGGAGAAACCGCCTAAGGATCCTCCTGTTGTGATAGATTTGGAAAAGAAGAAGAAACATGTCCTCAAAATGGAAGAGGAGATCAAAAGGCTTACTAAGATTGAAGATTGTTTGGCGAGTCGGGGTTATGAACTTTCGAGGTTTGACAAGGTTGCACCGTTTGAAAAGATAGAGGTTCCCGCCGACTACAAGGAACCGGACTTTGTGAGGAGATATAATGGGACCGGGTGTCCCAAGGCGCACTTGAAGTATTATTTGCACGGAATGTCGCAATTCTCCGACAACATCCCACTATTGGTTAACACCTTCCAGGAGAGCCTATCTGGGGCAGCCCCGGCATGGTTCATAGAATTGGAACCAGAGAGGCTCGCCGATTGGGACAAACCGGCAGACGAGTTCCTTCGGCAATACAAGTTTAACACTTCGACCGCCCTCACCAGAGAGGACCTTCCGAGAACTACAAAGGGAAAGAGCGAGGCCGTTCGCGCCTACGCCCAGAGATGGAGAGCATTGGGCGTGCGGGTAAAGCCGCCCGTCCCGGAAGAAGAACTAATAGATCTGTTTCTCAAGGCCCTTCCATTTGAATTTTTCGACAAACCGAACACCTACGGGTGTCGGACATTTGCGCACCCGATCAAGGTGGCGGAGCGCCACGAGTGGGCATTAAGAGAAAAGAAGATACCCGAGGCACCTTTCAAACGCCAATACCCTTTGAGAAGGGATAATAGGGAGCAAACCGGAGAAGTAGCTTTTGTCCCTAACCCGCCAAAGCCCAGAAATTTCTCGCCTTCAATCCCTACCCAAGGAACGTCCTCCTGGACCGCTTCCAAACCACCGGAATTCAGAAAAAAGAACCAAATTGTTTTCACCCCACTACCCCGACCCTTATCCAAATTGTTACCCATGTTGTTGGAGAATCGCTTAGTTGCAAAAGAGCTACCTAGAGCTCACCCGCCAAGATTTCCTGGGTATGATGAGACCCGGACGTGCGTATACCATATGGGAGAAAGGGGGCATAACGCGGACAACTGTCTCGCTTTGAAGTTCAAGGTGCAAGCATTGATCGACGGAAAAGTTCTAGAGTTTGATAAAGCTGAACCAAATGTGCAGCAGAACCCGCTACTCGAGCATCGCGAGGTGAACGCGATCTTTGGAGGTGAAGAGGAAGAGGTTCTGGAGTTCATAGTGGACGTAAGTAAAATGCGGGATGTCTTGACATTGGCCTCGCAATACCCGGAAGGAGAAAGTATTTCCCGGGAGCAAAAGGAAGCTTGCTTAGAAAAGCTGATTAACTTCGGCATTATGGGAAGAATGGAAAACGTTGCCTTTAAGGGGACCTACGTGACGGTGGACATGCTGTCCGAAAAATTTGCAATGAAACCTACGAGGGGAGCTGTTTCGAAAATACCCTCGGGATACTTGATGAGCATCAAAGATGGCCAAGAAATTGAAGAGACAGACGAATATGAAGTCCGTCCGGATAAGGCCCGCCGAGGTGATAGAAGGTTTTTGCAAAGGGCCCTAGAGAGGGGCGAAATAGTTGACAACCTTGGGGAAGATAGTGGTGGTTACAACTTTAAAGTGTTGTATTCGGCACCTCCAAGCTTTTTTGTCGATTCTGGAGATGTAGTCCCCGATGGATGGAGTGGAATGGATGACCCCGCAAGTGATGAATTTGTGGGAACGGTCGATGAAGTTAAAGACCAAGCGGCTCCTTAGAATGAACAGTGAATCGAGGAGTCCAACGTACGACTTTCTAATTTGGAGACCCATATGCGTCATTTGACAAACATGGTAGCAGATTTATCGCAATTGATGACCAAAAGGAATACCATGGCGGTAGAAGAAAACATGCAGATTCTAGAGATACGGCGGGCTATAGACACACAAAATCGAAAGATCGCTCTACTGGAAGAGCAAGGAGACAATGTGTCGAGGAAAACGGATGAGTTGAAGGAGCTGATTACGCCACTCACCCAAGCAAGAAATGTTCCGCCTCAAGGCGCGAACCCGAGAGTGACCTTCCGTACGAAGTATAATGGCGCTGGATGTCCTCCGGCGCATATCTCATACTATCTTCGCCCAATGGTTGGCCACCATGAAGATGACGAAACACCGATCCGGAACTTCGGACAAAGTTTAACGGGCCCCGCGCTAGCATGGTTTCGATTGATTGACCTAGACCGGGTCTCGAGCTGGGAAGATTTATCGTAACACTTCATACGACACTTTGAAGCTGGAATCGGAGGTTATTTCACTAAAGCTAATCTGTTGAATATCGGGAAAGGTGAAGACGAGAGTTTTGAACTCTTCGCCGGGAGATGGAAGAAACACGCTGCGATGGTGCAACCGCCGCCGTCGGAGAGAGAAATGTTGGAGTTCGTACGTAAGTCACTTCCGGCTGAATACTTTGACCGCATGTATGCATACACTTACTCGTCATTCCAACATCTGGTGGAGATTGGTATGAGAATTGAGGGGATTATCCCGAGAGTCAGAAAGGAAAGGCAAAGGGATCCGGATGAAGAAAATGCCACATTGGTAAGGCCAGGTCCAGAACATAACCCCGAAGATGTTCATGAGGACGAAATGATCGGGATGGTAGATACCCCGATTCGTTTCGTGATTGATTTAAACAAAATTGATAGCTGGGAGTTGGAAGCTTCTAGTTCGAAAAAACCGTCATCACAAGAAAAAATCATACCGGTGAAGATTAAGTTACCGCCCGTGGAAGAGTACAACTCGAAGGCAGTGCATTGGGATTATGGAACGGGCGAAATTGACGCCATAATGAGATCGGGAAGATGTTATCCACCGAGAGAGGCGGATTTCGAAAAGAAAGTCCCGACTACAGAAGAGGTCGAGAAGTTGCAATCGGTCGTGAAGACCGGTGAATATGAGGTCGTTGACCAACTGCGGAAGATGCCCGCATAGATTTCCTTATTGGATCTCTTCAAGAGTTTCGAAAAGCATAAGAACGCCCTCTTGAAAGTGCTGGATGAGGTGCATGTTCCGGAAACAATTAACGAAGTGCAACCGGGAGATTTCGTGGGAGCTATCCTCTTGAAAGACCAGATATCCTTCTCGGATGAAGACTTCCCGAAAGAAGGGTGGGTCCACAACAAAGCCCTCTATATTGCTGTGAGGTGCCACGGAAAAGAGGTGCCTCACGTCTTGATTGATAATGGCTCTGCTTTCAACCTATGTCCTCTGAGCACTTTGAGAAGCTTGGGGATCAACGAAGACTTCGTCAAGACGTCTAAAGCTACTATCCGATCATTCGATGGAGTCTCTAAGAATGTGGTGGGAGAGATCGAATTGGACATTGTCATTGGACCGGTAACATTCTCTATACCGTTCCAAGCACTGGACATCCCAAGCGCCTTCACCTTGCTCCTGGGAAGACCATGGATCCATGTGTCCGGAGCGGTACCTTCCTCCCCGCATCAAAAGTTAAAATTTGTGGTTAAGGGTCGGTTGATCACTGTCCATGGCGAGACGGGACATCGGGCCGCTTTAAAAGGGATGGTTCCATACGTCGAGCCTTCAAAGGAGGAGGAGCTGAGTTATCATACCTTCGACATTGTATCTGTCATGCATGTGTCACCGGATGCAAAGGTGGCTACACCAGAGCTTTCGAGACCTGCGACTATGGCGGGAAAAGTGCTACTCTCGAATGGATTTATTCCAGTCTTTGGATTAGGGAAACACGGTCAGGGAATCCGTAACCCTTTGAATTTGAGCTCAAATGACCACAAGGTTGGTCTAGGTTATAATGGAATAGTGAAGAATAACACGAGTCGAGGCCGAGGTCGAAACAAGTGTTATGGAGACCGTGGACGCCATGGACACCAAGGTGGCCGTTTTATAGGCACCAATGCATGGAAGGCTGGAGGGAAGATGTTCCTAAATCACCTATCGGAGGTATTCTCTAAAGGAGGCAAATAGCTGGAAGATGAGGACATCTACGAGGATGCAGGGGCGGACTTATTCAACCCGTTCCTGGATAATCGGGTGAACGTGATAATTGAGTGGCTGGACGATGATTTCCCTACCCCCGAGTAAAAGGCTCTTTCTGAACTTTATCTTTTAATGCATTTTGATTACTGTATTTGCTTTAAAGCTTTTTGATGTTTTAGCACCCTTTGGGTCGCATGCTACGATCCAAGAAGTGCGGTCTTGTATTGCTCTTAGTTGCATTTATTAATGAAAATCATCACGAATTTGATTCCAGATATGTGGAGCAACGGATTGGTCCGATGATGACAATTGATTCTACCATGAAACTTGAGGCCCGATCTGCCATATGATCTTGGGTTTTAAATAGCTTTTTGAGAACAAGGATGTCCGGGAAATTATGGACTAGTTCTCTTTTCTTTTTCTTCAAAATTAAAATTCGAAAAATGTTTCCATGATAAAAAAACATGCATTCTTTGATTTTATCATCTTTGAATACTAACCTTTCATGGTGCGTTTCGGGCATGTCATCCCACCCATACATAACAGGTTAATATGTGACTCGGATCGGCTCGATGATTATGCATGCGAAGTTGATATAGACGAGGTTGATGTGAGCGATATCAAGAAAGAGTGGGATTGTTTTGAAGAATCTGAACCCCCTATCTCCGAAGAACCCATTACTATTAATTTGGGAGATTTTGACTGCGTCAAGGAAGTGAAAATAGGGGGACACCTGTCGGCAGCAGATGTTTTAAGAATGACAGCATTGCTCAAAGAATATCAAGATATCTTCGCCTGGTCATATGCTGACATGCCGGGTCTAGATCATGAAATTGTGGAGCATGTTTTGCCCACAAATCCTTCTTGCACACCAGTAAATCAATCGCCCGGAAGAATGAATCCTGAGCTGGCGGATAAGATCAAGGAAGAGGTGATGAAGCTCCTTAAGGTTGGATTTATCGAGGCTATCCCATATGCTGATTGGGTTGCCAACATCGTACCGATTAAGAAAAAGGATGGGAGAATTAGAATATGCGTGGATTATCGGGACTTGAACAAAGCTAGTCCGAAGGATGATTTTCCCTTTCCGCACATTGATGTGCTCGTTGATAGTACCGCGGGCTTTGAATTATTCTCCTTTATGGATGGATTCTCGGGATATAATCGAGATCATGCTTGAAGGAAGAAGATAAGATCAAGACCTCGTTCACTACACAATGGGGAACCTTCGTTACAAGGTAATGCCATTTGGATTGGAAAATCTTTGGAGCAACATATCGGAGGGCTATGGTAACCCTTTTTCATGATATGATACATAAGGAGATTGAGGTCTATGTGGACGATATGATTGCCAAATCCAAGTCCGGAGAAGACCATGTTAAAGAATCTTGAAGAAGTTATTTGATCGATTGAGAAAATACAAGCTCAAGCTGAATCCCGCAAAATGCGTATTTGGCGCAAGATCCGGAAAGCTGCTAGGATTTGTGGTGAGTAGTCGTGGTATTGAAATTGACCCATCCAAGATCAAAGCCATATGGGAGATAGGGACTCCTTCTCTATCGTTAAGGAGGTAAGGGGCCTACTTGGAAGATTGAATTATATATCCAGATTTATATCTCAACTATCGAAACGGCGAAACCCTTTTTCAAGCTCCCGAAGAAAGGCGCAAAAGTAAAATGGGATGCGAGAATGTCAACAAGCGTTTGAGAAGATCAAGGAATATTTGGTACAGCCTCCGGTGTTGGTACATCCTATCCCTAACGTTCCATTAACTCTATATCTGACAGTCCATGATGAATCCTTGGGAGCTTTATTAGCTCGGACCAACCCCAAGGATCGTAAAGAGCAGGCCATATATTATTTGAGCAAAAAGTTCACAACGTCCGAAACCAAATACCCAGCAGTGGAAAGGACTTGCGTAGCATTGGTCCGGGTCCTCCACGCATTGAGGGCGTATACGTTGCATTATCATATAGAACCGGTCACCGAGAATGACCCTGTCAAATACCTTTTGGAGAAGCCAACATTGTTAGGAAAAATGGCTAAATGGCAAATACTGCTTTCAGAGTTTGATATCAAAACCTCTCCCCAAAAGTCTGTCAAGGGAAGAGCAATTGCAGACATGCTAGCCGAGAATCCTCCTAGAGACGTTTCGAGCAAAACAAGGGAGGTCAAATCCCGAACATATCCGAAGACAAGTGGACAATGTACTTTGACGGCGCAATCCAACCTCACTGGATCGAGCCTTGGGGCGATTCGATATCCCCGAAGATCAACATTATCCAGTTTCAGCCAAATTGGTGTTTCCATGCACCAATAACATTTCGAATATGAAGCCTCGCATTCTTGGGTTACAATTGGCCATTTCATTAAAGGTAAAGAAGCTCTTTGGTATATGGAGATTCCATGCTGATCATTTTACAAACCCAAGGAGAGTGGAAGACAAAGGATCCCAAGCTTATTCCCTATCATAGATACCTCGAAGAGTTGATCCAACATTTTGAGGAGATCACTTTTGAATATCCGCCAAGAACTCGAGAATCACTTCGCGAGATGCTTTGGCCACACTATCAGCCATGTTACAAGTGCAAGACGGCCTTGAGATAGAGCCGTTAAGGATTGACATCCTGGAGCAACCCGCATACTTGCATGGCCATTGAAGAAGAACCCGATGAAGAACCGTGGTATCATGACATCAAGAATTATCTACCGAAGGGCGAATTCCCTCAAGATAGTCAACCGGAAGATAAAAAGTATATTAGCAAGATGGCGTCTAAATTCTTCCTCAGCGGACGGATCCTATATAAGAGGTCTTTTGACTCAGTCCTATTGAGGTGCGTGAATTCGAAAGAAGCAAATCTCATCATGAAAGAGATTCATGAAGGGGAATGCGGACCGCATATGAATGACCACCTCCTCGCTAAGAAGATCATGAGACTCGGGTATTATTGGATGACTATCGAGTCGGATTGCAACCAGCATGTTAGATCCTGTCATCAATGCCGGGTATACGGCGACAGGATAAATGCGCCACCAACCGAGCTACATCAAATGTCAGAACCATAGCCATTCTGCATGTGGGGAATTGATATGATTGGCCCTATCAACCCAAAGGCCTCCAACGGACATCGCTTTATTTTGGTGGCTATTGATTATTTCACCAAATGGATTGAAGCTAGCTCATATGCCAATGTCACTGCGAATAGCGTGGCTAAATTCATCAAGAGAGATATTATTTCAAGATATGGAGTTCCAAGAGCCATCATAACCGACAATGGCTCCAATCCGAACAACAAGGTAGTCGATCACCTATTGGAGCAATTTAAGGTACGACACCTTAATTCTTCACCTTACCGCCCGCAAATGAATGGAGCTGTGGAAGCGGCAAACAAGAACATCAAGAAGATATTGGCTAAGACTGCTGAGAAGTATAGAGATTGGCATGAGAGATTGCCATGTGCTCTCATGGCTTATCGAACTTCAATATGTACTTCAATTGGGGCAACCCCCTACTCTTTGGTATACGGTATGGAAGCGGTCCTACCAGTAGAGGTGGAAATCCCCTCTTTAAGGATCCTGTCTCGGGTAGAACTCACAGAAGATGAGTGGAACCGGCAGAGACATGAACAATTAAATTTGATTGATGAAAGGCGATTAAGGGCTATCTGTCATGGTCAAAGTTATCGGAAGAAGGTGGCCAGAGCTTTTAACAAGAAGGTTAAACCTAGAAATTTTGAAGCGGGGATGCTAGTTGTGAAGAAAATGCTCCCAAATGCACAACACCCGGGAGGCAAATTTATGCCAAATTATGAAGGCCCCTACGTAATTCGGAAGGTCTTATCCGGGCGAGCTCTTATACTTGTAAACATGGATGGAGAAGAATTGGCGAATCCAAGAAATGCAGACGCCGTGAAGAGATATTATCCTTGAAATAAAATTGAGCTTGAGAGCGATTGATGAGTAGATCTGAGTCACATAAGATCTTTGCATTCGCATGACATTTGCATACATGCATTTGCAAACATTTGTATTTTGTAGGTGAGCTGGGAATCATGAAGAACTTTGCAGAGCAATTGATCAAAACAGGAAACGGGAGTCAACATCCGAAGGAGACAAGAGGAAGTCGCTTCGGGACTTGAAATTTTGAATATCTTGGACTGATTGATTCCTTTTGTTTTTACGGGAGACGGAAGTCAACATCCGAAGAAGACAAGAGGAAGTAGCTTCGGAATTTAAAAATTTTGAATATCTTGAACTGATTTGTTTCCTTTTTTTTTTTACAGGGGACGAAGCCAATATTTGAAGAAGACAGGAAACGGGAGTCAACATCCGGAGGAGATGAGAAGAAATCGCTTCGGAACTTAAAATTTTGAATATCTTGAACTGATGGTTTCCTTTTGTTTTTACGGGGACGAAGCCAATATTTGAAGAACACGAGGTTTGAGGTTCTCCTCCTTTACAAAGTATTTTCATACACCGTCGTGCTTGAAATTGAAAAACTTGGATTTATAGAGCCACAAGGCCCTTTCAAAGAGACATTCATTACAAGTTTCAGAAACATCTTTTGAATATATCTTTTGATGAAAACTTTTGCAAAAGATGAATTTTGATGAAAACCCCCGAGTTTCTATAAAAGGGCATGTTTTGAAAGTTTTTCGAAAGACCGATCCTTCGGATGAAAAGAGGCAAACATTACCCTTAAACACATCCCCGATACACTTGAGTGATGAGTGAGAGTGACAGAGCGAAAGAGCTTAACCTCGGGACGTAGAGGTCATTCGCGGTGATTACATGGATTGAAATGATGAAAGGCATTTCCATTTCAAAATTATCCATACACATTTACATCCCTTGATAACCAATCTGAGCCAAAAGGGAGAATTTTATGAATATAACCCTGTTAAGAACCACCCCACACTCGGGGCATATTTGGAAGTTCATTGGATGATTCCTTGGAGAAAAGATCGGGTAAGACTTTATTGTGCTAACTCGCATCAATCTTTTTGCGATAGCTTCGGGTGATTTCTGGCGGAGACTTGGAACACCTCAAAGTGAAGAAAAACATTTCATTTCTATATCCCCAAACACTTACCCTTTGAAGAGCCAATTTGAGCCTTTGAATATTCATTTCTAAACCCTTGTTGGTGATCACCTCCCCCACCTGGGGCAAACAAAGGAATTGCCAGCAATAAGTCAAAATGCATAATTTGGAAGAATTTTTGATACTGGTCTCAAAAGAGCCAGTCAATGCAAAAAATGATGAGGAATGGAAGGGCTAGAAAAAGCAAAGTGCCTGGTAAAAGCAAGGCCAAAGCCCATGAAAAGAACATCCCGAAAAGGGGAAAATCCTGAAGAAAGATCATCAAGATGAAAAGAGGAAAATCCTCAAAGTCAATTGAAGAAAGAATGATCATGAATCTTCTGTAAAAGCAAATGAATGCTGGAAAAATGTCAAGGTGATCACCAAAGTTCACCTCTCTTTTGAAAATATGGCCATTCTTAAAGAGCCCACCTTAAGCCAAGATACAACCTGTCACCAAAACTTTTCTGATCTAAGAGGTGTTTCAGGTTGATGCAAGAAATCATACAGGAAGCTACCGCTTAAAGAGGTAAGTACAATCCTGTCTTATCATGACTTCGGGGTTCTTGACTTGTATACCCGAAGAAGCTATTGTTAATCGGGGTTCATTTCTAAGCCTCAAAATGAATATCCTTTGATGAGCCTTTGACCTGGCTCGAATTACGGTCCCTTTTTAAAATGCCTTCTCTGATTAGTCGGATTGTATGCATCTCGAATGATCCCGAAACCTCAAGGTTAGGTTTTACGTGAGCAGATTCGAATTTTAAGAAAAGCCTTTCCAAAATGGTGAGAAGCCCTCTTGGATGAAGGAAAACCCTTTTGAAAAATTTTTAAAACAACCTTTTTGAAGAACACTCAAGATGTGTCATTCAAAATCCATCCCCGATGGAAATTTGAACTTATGATTGGATATATTTCCTTCGCAAATACACTTTGAAAAGTTGTCTAAGAATTCTTAAGTTTCTCCCAAGGACTTAGAATTGTCATTCTAATGATGCTTGATTGAATTTTCTGCAGGTTCCCTGGTGATCCCAAATCCTCGGAAAAGTTGCATTTTAAAAATTTTTGGTTAACTTGAATTTTCTGCGGGTCCCCCGGTGATCCCAAATCCTCAAAAAAGTTGCATTTGAAATATTTGACTAACTTTGATTCTCTACGGGTCTTCCGGCATTCCCGGGTCCTCGGATCCTCAACTTAGAAAATTTGAAATAGGGTTTAAGCTTACGTAGGTACACTAGTCAACCTAGGTCCTCGGATGGCACCCTCTCAGACGGTGAGTAGCTGCATAGACGAAAGTCGATCTGCTTTTTAGAAAATTTGAAATAGGGTTTGAGCTTACGTAGGTACACTAGTCAACCTAGGTCCTCGGATGGCACCCTCTCGGATGGTGAGTAGTTGCATAGACGAAAGCCGATCTGCTTTTTAGAAAATTTGAAATAGGGTTTGAGCTTACGTAGGTACACTAGTCAACCTAGGTCCTCGGATGGCACCCTTTCAAATGGTGAGTAGCTGCATAGACGAAAGCCGATCTGCTTTTTAGAAAATTTGAAATAGGGTTAGAGCTTCTATAGGTACACTAGTCAACCTAGGTCCTCGGATGGCACCCTCTCGGACGGTGAGTAGCTGCGTAGACGAAAGTCGATCCGCTTTTTAGAAAATTTGAAATAGGGTTTGAGCTTCCGTAGGTACACTAGTCAACCTAGGTCCTCGGATGGCACCCTTTCGGACGGTGAGTAGCTACATAGACGAAAGCCGATCTGCTTTTTAGAAAATTTGAAATAGGATTTGAGCTTCTGTAGGTACACTAGTCAACCTAGGTCCTCGGATGGCACCCTCTCGGACGGTGAGTAGCTGCATAGACGAAAGCCGATCCGCTTTTTAGAAAATTTGAAATAGGGTTAGAGCTTCTGTAGGTACACTAGTCAACCTAGGTCCTCAGATGGCACCCTCTCGGACGGTGAGTAGCTGCGTAGACGAAAGTCGATGTGCTTTTTAGAAAATTTGAAATAGGGTTTGAGCTTCTGTAGGTACGCTAGTCAACCTAGGTCCTCAGATGGCACCCTTTCGGACGGTGAGTAGCTGCATAGACGAAAGCCGATCTGCTTTTTAGAAAATTTGAAATAGGGTTTGAGCTTCTGTAGGTACACTAGTTAACCTAGGTCCTCAGATGACACCCTCTCAGACGGTGAGTAGCTGCATAGACAAAAGCCGATCTGCGTTTTAGATGGTGAGTCCCCGCATGGAGGATAGCCAATCTCTTTTAAATAGGTGAAACCCCTTTATTATAAGGGTGAACCTCTCCTTCCAGACGGTGAGTAGCTGCATAGACGAAAGCCGATCTGCGTTTTAGATGGTGAGTCCCCGCATGGAGGATAGCCAATCTCTTTTAAATAGGTGAAATCCCTTTGTTACAAGGGTGAACCTTCCCTTCCATACGGTGAGTAGCCGATAGATGAAAGCCGATCTGCGTTTTAGATGGTGAGTCCCCGCATGGAGGATAGCCAATCTCTTTTAAATAGGTGAAACCCCTTTGTTACAAGGGTGAACCTCCCTTCCAGACGGTGAGTAGCTGCATAGACGAAAGCCGATCTGCGTTTTAGATGGTGAGTTCCCGCATGGAGGATAGCCAATCTCTTTTAAATAGGTGAAATCCCTTTGTTACAAGGGTGAACCTCCCCTTTCAGACGGTGAGTAGCTTCCTAGATGAAAGCCGATCTGCGTTTTAGATGGTGAGTCCCCGCATAGAGGATAGCCAATCTCTTTTGAATAGGTGAAACCCCTTTGTTACAAGGGTGAACCTCCCCTTCCAGACGGTGAGTAGCTTCCTAGATGAAACCGATCTGCCCCCTTTTTAAGTGATGAGTCCCCAGTGGATAGTCAAATCCATTTTTGAATAGGTGAAACCCCTTTGTTACAAGGGTGAACCTCCCTTCCAAATCTTCAAACCACCACTCGACACCGGACGGATGCTGACCATCGCGAAATTTCGCGGGAATATTCGGAGGTAATTCCATGTAATCATTTTCTCAACCTCGGATCAACATATTTTAGGCCGCAGACGGGTGAGCTACAGGTAAGTGTCTCTCTCTCTTCTTATCTCTCTTTCATATAAATGAGCATGGACTGAAATAATTCCCCACTGAGTCGGAGCTTAAATGACAAAGGTAAGGCAATTGAATGTTAAGACTAATTTTCTTTAAATTTTTCCCCAGCAAGGTCGATTAAGGATCCAGGTGTCACCTTGTCTTTGAAAGCAACCTCTAACCGAGATTACTTTCAAAGAGGGGCAGCTTTTGACACCCGAATTTTTAGTCAATTTTCCTTTAGTTTTATTTTCCAAAATTCGCTAAAAATCCACAAAAAATCGAAAAATTAAAAAAATCAACATTGGAAGCCTTGGCCAAGCATAAGGAACCAATTTGGAACAAAAAATAATTTTTCATATTTTTCACATTTTTTAATATTTTCGGAAAATAGGAAAATACTTCAAAATTCATAAAAAATACTTTTTGAGGTCACAAAAATATACAAAATTGTTCAATATTTTTATTTTAATTCCCTTTTAATATTGACCTCAAGAAAAATCAAAAATTGAGTTCAATTTTAGGTGTTCCTTCACTATGCCTAAGGTTGAATTTACATAAAAAAATACCAATTGAGTCTTTTTATTTGCAATTTTTGCACATTTAGAGTCTAGACATTCAATTACAGTCCCTTTGAACTTCAATTTGATCAATTGCATCCTAAATTGCGCGAATTGCACAGATTGCACAAAATCCCCAAATTATTTGCAATTTAGTCCCTCAATTGGCCAATTTTTGAAATTACTTTTAATTGAGGGACTATCATAGTGAAATTGGACCGTCCCCCTATGTTTTCATGCATTCTAAATCGATTGGAATGGGTTTCGTGGTCCAATTTGGTCAATTACACGTCCAATTGACATTTTCCCCGAATTGAGAATTTCTAAACATTTGGGGCTTTTGTGCAAATTGATGAAAATTTTTGGGCAAAACCACATTTATAGATAATATCCAGGCCCTAGAATCCAATTTTGAGGTTTAATTGCAAAAATTCCCAGTCAATTTTGATTAATTTTGAAAATTATGCAAGATTCCTTTATCGAACAGGTTCGAGACCGGTCGGCCTGATCCATTGGTCGGACCGGTCGAACCGGTCCGGAATAGTGCTTCTTCTTCCTCGTGCGACCATCCCATTTTTGCAGAATTGAAAAAGAACTTTGGTGATCAAATTGAACGTCAATTCGATCCTAATTGATTCAATTGACTTAGGGCATTTGTGTATCAAGTCAATGTGCGTCGATTGCCATCGACGTCACGGCCAATGGCCGCCGGAGGTGGCCGCAATCGCCGGTCAAAGTCACGACCGCACCGAAAAGTCAAACTTGGCAAAAACGCGCGCAATTGACACTCATTGGGACTCAACGGACGTCTAATGGACTTGGACGGAATCCTAGTGATTCCGTCACCGTCCGGCGGGCCTGAAATCACGTGGGCGCACGTGAATCACCCTTGGCCAGCTCACGCCCGACGTGCCAAATTTCAAAAGTCCACTATAAAAGCCAGAGAAGATTCTAGACGCGAGGGGGAGGCTCATTTTGCTCGCGCAACCAACGTAATAGAGAGAGAGAGAGCTAGAGAGAGAGAGAAAGCTCTCGGTCTTCGCCATTGAAGAAATCTCGAGCGGCGATCGTGGATTGCTCGTCAAGCCAATCCCGAGCTAATAGAGCTTCGTGATCCACTTCAGAAGCTTCACGGTAGCTCCCGAAAGCGACCGAGTCACTTGGATTAGCCTGCGATCTCCAAACCGGGTGAGTCGAGTTCTCAATCCTCTCTCTGCACGATCATGGCATCTCGACTTCCAGAACACGTTTCTTTCAATTGATGTGTGTGTTTTCATCTCTAAGCATCATCGACCACATTCGCACTTCGTTTTTGCATCGATCTCACGTAAAAACCCCGAGTCGGACCTCCAACCTCCCTAGCTCTGGTTGGACTTCGACCGGGCGATTCCAGTGCCTCCGGGCTCGATCGAAGCCCGAGGTAAGTATTCTTAACCTCATTTGAATGATCTTGAAGCTTTAATTAGATAGTTATGCTCTGTGTTGTGAAATCGAGTTTCGAGATATCGAACCTGTTCGAGCTTGATAATTGATGATCCTGTGGATAGATTTGTGCGATTTTTGATTATGATGATCCGCTAAGAGATGCGAGTAGATTAGGTTTGGTTTGGTGTCATTCCGGCAAGATCTCGCCGTTAGATCTCGCCGGAACGTTCTCGGCCGTTCGTTCGGCGTCGTCGCGAGGAAGATGACGATGCCGACGTGGAAGTCAACTTAGTCAACTGCCCGACGTGTCCTTCCCTAATAGGTCCAGCTCGTTGCTGACTCGGCTCGATTGTTGGCGCGGACAAGCCGAGTCAGATCCGATCGGACGGTCACCATAAATAATTGATTTCAATTCTAGGCCGTCGGATCTGTATTTTCGTATTTTAGGATATTAGGTTATTAGATAGAAAATAGAAATAATCAAAAGCGACGCCGTTTTTGATTAGATTAGGAACGGACGGTCCAGATTGAATCTAGGTTAAATCGTGACCGTCCATACATTTGGCCGATCCGGCGTCGTTTAGAGCAGAGATAGGTCGACGGCTCGGATTAGGTCAGGAACGAATCTCAGCCTTTCGTTTGTTTAAAAGATGCGACACCGTTTAGGAATGAGAGTCGAGTACGTCGTCGTTTCGTACTCGGAGTGAGTGAACGGCTCGGATCGAGCCATAGGATTTAATCGTGGCCGTCCGGGATACTAAAGAACGCGACGTCGTTTTATGTGGATGGACCGAAGCGTCGTCGTTTTGATTAGGGTAAAGTCAATGGCTGAGATTGATTTAAGAGTTGATCTCGACCGTCCATTTCTTTTATATATTTTCGAATAATAGGAAATTAGTTTAGAAAATCAAAAAGAAAATCAAATAAATAGGATACGGCACCGTTTTAGTATTGTCGAGCGGGTCTGCAGGCGGTCGGACCGGGTTGACCGGCCGTTGACCGGTTTGACCCGGTCCGGTTTATTAATAAAAAATAATAATAAAAAATAAAAAGAAATTTCCAAAAATTCCTAAAAAATTGCAAAAATACCTAGAAAATTCATAAAAATTCCCGGATTTTCATAAAAAATTTCTAAAAATTCCTAGATCGATTCGGGACTCATAAAGTCTGGATCGAAAATTTTTGAGACTTCGAGGGTCGATCTGTGACGATCCGGAAAATTCCCATTTTTTTTAGAAAATAAATAAAAAAAAATTCAAAAAAAATAGAGAAAATTAGAAAAATTCCATAAAATCTCAAAAAATGGGAAATGGCCACATTCAACTGGCCCGACCCTAATTTTGCGATTTTTGGGTCCCGAACCCCCAAAAATGACCATTCTACCCTTTTGGGCCTTCCGCCCCAAATTTTACCGAACCACCCCGAAACCTAAATTCGATATTTTTGTGAATCGATAGAATCCTTTTAGGCTCGTTTGCTTGATTTGTTTGATTGATTTGACATTGATTGTTTTGAATGCGCATTTTAATTTTTGATTTTGATTGTTAAAAATAGAAAATTCCTATCTGCATGTATACTTAGAATTGTTAGGACCTACCTTACCCGAAAGTCCATTTGCATGAACTCGTAGGTTAGAAATACATTCAACATCGGTAACCGAAAGGGCATCGATGAAAATCTCGGCGTAACCAAGTCCCCGGACCCAATAATCTCTGGTTTTCGCGGAACCGAACGGTTTCTCCCGACCGCTAGATAAGGTTTTCCGATCGAACCTTCCAATAAATTGATCGGTGGCGACTCCAAATTGCATGTACACCTCGCACATGCCACTCGACCACACAAGGTCAATTTCGATATTTTATAAATTTTACCCGACATCGCGATTCGAGTAATGGGTCTTGGGAGAGACCCGCGATCCCACACATTTTAAAGAAGATATATAAAAGGGGATCGGCTCGTTAACCCTCTCACCACCGGATAAACCATTTTATGGCGATATAAATTTCCGGAGGGTCGCGACAAGTCTTACCCGATCTTTTCTCCAAGGAATCATCCAATGAACTTCCAAATATGCCCCCGGTGTGGGGTGGTTCTTGACAGGGTTATATTCATAAAATTCTCCCTTTTGGCTCGGATTGGTTATCAAGGGATGTAAATGTGTATGGATAATTTTGAAATGGAAATGCCTTTCATCATTTCAATCCATGTAATCACCGCGAATGACCTCTACGTCCCGAGGTTAAGCTCTTTCGCTCTGTCACTCTCACTTATCACTCAAGTGTATCGGGGATGTGTTTAAGGGTAATGTTTGCCTCTTTTCATCCGAAGGATCGGTCTTCTGAAAAACTTTCAAAACATGCCCTTTTATAGAAACTCAGGGCGTTTTCATCAAAATTCATCTTTTGCAAAAGTTTTCATCAAAAGATATATTCAAAAGATGTTTCTGAAACTTGTAATGAATGTCTCTTTGAAAGGGCCTTGTGGCTCTATAAATCCAAGTTTTTCAATTTCAAGCACGACGGTGTATGAAAATACTTTGTAAAGGAGGAGAACCTCAAACCTGTCTTCTTCAAACATTGGCTTCTGTCCCCTGTAAAAACAAAAGGAAACCATCGGTTCAAGATATTCAAAATTTTAAGTTCCGAAGCGATTTCTTCTCATCTCCTCCGGATGTTGACTCCCGTTTCTTGTCTTCTTCAAATATTGGCTTCTGTCCCCTATAAAAACAAAAGGAAACAAATCGGTTCAAGATATTCAAAATTTTAAGTTCCGAAGCGATTTCTTCTCATCCCCTCCGGATGTTAACTCCCGTTTCCTGTAAAAACAAAAGGAAACAATCGGTTCAAAGATATTCAAATTTTCAAATCCCGAAGTGATTTCTTCTTGTCTCCTTCGGCTGTCGACTCCCGTCTCCTGTAAAAACAAAAGGAATCAATTAGTTAAAGATGTTTAAAATTTCAAATCCCGAAGCGACTTCTTTCCGTCTTCTTCGGATGTCGATTCTTGTTCCCTGTTTCCTGCATAAACAAGAGGGAATGATTAGTCAAAGATATTCAAAATCTGTAATCCGAAATAACAAATAACTTCCCCGTTTTTATCGGTTACTCTGCAGGATTCTTCGTGACTCTTAGTCCACCCGCAAAATACAAACGTATGCAAATGCATGTATGCAAGTGTCATGCGAATGCAAAACTTTATGTGACTCGGATCTGCTCATCAATCGCTCCGAAGCTCAATTTTATTTCAAGGATAATATCTCTTCACGGCGTCTGCATTTCTTGGACTCGCCAACTCTTCTCCATCCATGTTTACAAGTATAAGAGCTCCCCCGGATAAGACCTTCTGAATCACGTAGGGGCCTTCATAATTTGGCATGAATTTTCCTCCCGGGTGTTGTGCATTTGGGAGTACTTTCTTCACAATCAGCATCCCCGCTTCAAAATTTCTAGGTTTAACCTTCTTGTTAAAAGCTCTGGCCACCTTCTTCTGATAGCTTTGACCATAACAGATAGCCTTCAATCGTTTTTCATCAATCAAATTTAATTGTTCATGTCTCTGTCGGTTCCACTCATCTTCCGAGAGTTCAACTTGAGAAAGGATCCTCAAAGAGGGGATTTCCACCTCTACCGGTAGGACCGCTTCCATACCGTATACCAAGGAGTAGGGAGTTGCCCCGGTTGAAGTACGAATCGAAGTTCGGTAGGCCATGAGAGCATATGGCAATCTTTCGTGCCGGTCTCGATATTTCTCAGCAGTTTTGGCCAATATCTTCTTGATGTTCTTATTTGCCGCCTCCACAGCCCCATTCATTTGTGGGCGGTAAGGTGAAGAATTAAGGTGTCGTACCTTAAATTGTTCCAATAGGTGATCGACTACCTTGTTGTTCGGATTGGAGCCATTGTGCGTGATGATGGCTCTTGGAACCCCATATCTTGAGATGATATCTCGCTTGATGAATTTAGCCACACTATTCGCGGTGACATTGGTATATGAGCTAGCTTCAATCCATTTGGTGAAATAATCAATAGCCACCAAAATAAAGCGATGTCCGTTGGAGGCCTTTGGGTTGATAGAGCCAATCATATCAATTCCCCATATGCGGAATGGCCATGGTTCTGACATTTGATGTAGCTCGGTTGGCGGCGCATTTATCCTGTCGCCGTATACCCGCCATTGATGACAGGATCTAACATGCTGGTTGCAATCTGACTCGATAGTCATCCAGTAGTATCCGAGTCTCATAATCTTCTTGGCGAGGAGGTGACCATTCATATGCGGTCCGCATTCCCCTTCATGAATCTCTTTCATAATGAGATTTGCCTCTTTGGAATTCACGCACCTCAATAGGATCGAGTCAAAGGATCTCTTGTATAGGATCCGTCCGCTGAGGAAAAATTTAGATGCCATCTTGCTTATGTACTTTTTATCTTCCGGTTGACTGTCCCGTGGGAATTCACCCTTCAGTAGGTAATTCTTGATGTCATGATACCACGGTTCTTCATCGGGTTCTTCTTCAATGTCCATGCAATACGCAGGTTGCTCAAGGATGTCAATCCTTAACGGCTTTATCTCAAGGCCATCTTGCACTTGTAACATGGCTGATAATGTGGCTAGAGCATCCACGAAGTGATTACGAGTTCTTGGCGGATATTCAAAAGTGATCTCCTCAAAATGTTGGATCGGCTCCTCGAGGTACTTATGATAAGGAATAAGCTTGGGATCCTTTGTCTTCCACTCTCCTTGGGTTTGTAAGATAATCGGTATGGAATCTCCATATACCAGTAACTTCTTCACCTTTAATGATACGGCCAACTGTAATCCCGGTATGCAGGCTTCATATTCAGAAATGTTATTGGTGCACGGAAACACCAATTTGGCTGAAACTGGATAATGTTGATCTTGGGGGATATCGAAGCGCCCTGATGTTCGATCTAGTGAGGTTCACTGCGCCGTCAAAGTACATTGTCCACTTGTCTTCGGATATGTTCAGGATTTGACCTCCCTTGTTTTGCTCTGAAACGTCTCTAGGAGGATTCTCGGCTAGCATGTCTGCAATTGCTCTTCCCTTGACGGACTTTTGGGGAGAGGTTTTGATATCAAACTCTGAAAGCAGTATTTGCCATTTAGCCATTTTTCCTAACAATGTTGGCTTCTCCAAAAGGTATTTGACGGGGTCATTCTCATGAACTAGTTCTATATGATAATGCAGCGTATCTCGCCTCAACTGTGGAGAACCCGGACCGATGCTACGCAAGTCCTTTCCATTCTTTGGGTATTTGGCTTCGGGCGTTGTGAACTTTTTGCTCAAATAATATATGGCCCGCTCTTTACGATCCTTGGGGTTGGTATGAGCTAATAAAGCTCCCAAGGATTCATCATGGATCGTCAGATATAGAGTTAATGGAATGTTAGAGATAGGAGGTACCAACACCGGAGGTCGTACCAAATATTCCTTGATCTTCTCAAACGCTTGTTGACATTCTACGCATCCCATTTTACTTTTGCGCCTTTCTTCGGGAGCTTGAAAAAGGGTTTCGCCGTTTCGATAGTTGAGATATAAATCTGGATATATAATTCAATCTTCCAAGTAGGCCCCTTACCTCTTTAAAGGTAGAAGGAGTCCCTATCTCCCATATGGCTTTGATCTTGGATGGGTCAATTTCAATACCACGACTACTCACCACAAATCCTAGCAGCTTTCCGGATCTTGCGCCAAATACGCATTTTGCGGGATTCAGCTTGAGCTTGTATTTTCTCAATCGATCAAATAACTTCTTCAAGTACTTTAACATGGTTTTCTCCAGACTTGGATTTGGCAATCATATCGTCCACATAGACTTCAATCTCCTTATGTATCATATCATGAAAAAGGGTTACCATAGCCCTCTGATATGTTGCTCTTGCATTTTTCAATCCAAATGGCATTACCTTGTAATGAAGGTTCCCCATTGTGTAGTGAACGAGGTCTTGATCTTATCTTCTTCCTTCAGCATGATCCGATTATATCCCGAGAATCCATCCATAAAGGAGAATAATTCAAAGCCCGCGGTACTATCAACGAGCACATCAATGTGCGGTAAGGGAAAATCATCCTTCGGACTAGCTTTGTTCAAGTCCCGATAATCCACGCATATTCTAATTCCCCCATCCTTTTTCTTAATCGGTACGATGTTGGCAACCCAATCAGCATATGGGACAGCCTCGATAAATCCAACCTTAAGGAGCTTCATCACCTCTTCCATGATCTTATCCGCCGGTTCGGGATTCATTCTTCCGGGCGATTGATTTACTGGTGTGCAAGAAGGATTTGTGGGCAAAACATGCTCCACAATTTCACGATCTAGACCCGGCATGTCAGCATATGACCGAGGCGAAGATATCTTGATATTCTTTGAGCAATGCTGTCATTCTTAAAACATCTGCTGCCGACAGGTGTCCCCCTATTTTTACTTCCTTGACGCAATCAGAATCTCCCAAATTAATAGTAATGGGTTCTTCAGAGATAGGGGGTTCAGATTCTTCAAAACAATCCCACTCTTTCTTGATATCGCTCACATCAACCTCGTCTATATCAACTTCGCATGCATAATCATCGAGCTGATCTGAGTCACATATTAACCTGTTATGTATGGGTGGGATGACATGCCCGAAACGCACCATGAAAGGTTAGTATTCAAAGATGATAAAATCAAAGAATGCATGTTTTTTTATCATGGAAACATTTTTCGAATTTTAATTTTGAAGAAAAAGGAAAGAGAACTAGTCCATAATTTCCCGGACATCCTTGTTCTCAAAAAGCTATTTAAAACCCAAGATCATATGGCGGATCGGGCCTTAAGTTTCATGGTAGAATCAATTGTCATCATCGGACCAATCCGTTGCTCCACATGTCCGTAATCAAATTCGTGATGATTTTCATTAATAAATGCAACTAAGAGCAATACAGCACCGCACTTCTTGGATCGTAGCATGCGACCCAAAGGGTGCTAAAACATCAAAAAGCTTTAAAGCAAATGCAGTAATCAAAATGCATTAAAAGATAAAGTTCAGAAAGAGCCTTTTACTCGGGGGTGGGGAAATCATCGTCCGGCTACTCAATTATCACGTTCACCCGATTATCCATGAACGGGTTGAATAAGTCCGGCCCCGCATCCTCGGAGATGTCCTCATCTTCCAGCTATTTGCCTCCTTTAGAGAATACCTCTGATAGGTGATTTAGGAACATCTTCCCTCTAGCCTTCCATGCATTGGTGCCTATAAAACGGCCACCTTGGTGTCCATGGCGTCCACGGTCTCCATAACACTTGTTTCGACCTCGGCCTCGACTCGTGTTATTCTTCACTATTCCATTATAACCCGGACCAACCTTGTGGTCATTTGAGCTCAAATTCAAAGGGTTACGGATTCCCCGACCGTGTTTCCCTAATCCAGCACACGGAATAAATCCATTCGAGAGTAGCACTTTTCCCGCCATAGTCGCGGGTCTCGAAAGCTCTAGTGTAGCCACCTTTGCATCCGGTGACACATGCATGACAGATACAATGTCGAAGGTATGATAACTCAGCTCCTCCTCCTTTGAAGGCTTGACGTATGGAACCATCCCTTTTAAAGCGGCCCGATGTCCCGTCTCGCCATGGACAGTGATCAACCGACCCTTAACCACAAATTTTAACTTTTGATGCAGGGAGGAAGGTACCGCTCCGGACACATGGATCCATGGTCTTTCCGGGAGCAAGGTGAAGGCGCTTGGGATGTCCAATACTTGGAACGGTATAGAGAATGTTACCGGTCCAATGACAATGTCCAATTCGATCTCTCCCACTACATTCTTGGAGACTCCATCGAATGATCGGATAGTAGCTTTAGACGTCTTGACGAAGTCTTCGTTGATCCCCAAGCTTCTCAAAGTGCTCGGAGGACATAGGTTGAAAGCAGAGCCATTATCAATCAAGACGTAAGGCACCTCTTTTCCATGGCACCTCACAGCAATATAGAGGGCTTTGTTGTGGACCCGCCCTTCTTTCGGGAAGTCTTCATCCGAGAAGGATATCTGGTCTTTCAAGAGGATAGCTCCCACGAAATCTCCCGGTTGCACTTCGTTAATTGTTTCCGGAACATGCACCTCATCCAGCACTTTCAAGAGGGCGTTCTTATGCTTTTGGGAACTCTTGAAGAGATCCAGTAAGGAAATACGTGCGGGCATCTTCCATGATTGGTCAACGACCTCATATTCACCGGTCCTCACGACCGATTGCAACTTCTCGACCTCTTCTGCAGTCGGGACTTTCTTTTCGGAATCCGCCTCTCTCGGTGGATAACATCTTCCCGATCTCATTATGGCGTCAATCTCGCTTTGTTCCATAATCCCAATGCACGCCTTCGAGTTGTACTCTTCCACGGGCGGTAACTTAATCTTCACCGGTATGATTTCTTCTTGTGATGACGGTTTTTTCGAACTAGAAGCTTCCAACTCCCAGCTATCAATTTTGTTTAAATCAATCACGAAACGAATCGGGGTATCTACCATCCCGATCATTTCGTCCTCATGAACATCTTCGGGGTTATGTTCTGGACCTGGCCTCACCAATGTGGCATTTTCTTCATCCGGATCCCTTTGCCTTTCCTTTCTGACTCTCGGGATAATCCCCTCAATTCTCATACCAATCTCCACCGGATGTTGGAATGACGAGTAAGTGTATGCATACATGCGGTCAAAGTATTCAGCCGGAAGTGACTTCGATACGAACTCCAGCATTTCTCTCTCCGACGGCGGCGGTTGCACCATCACGGCGTGTTTCTTCCATCTCCCGGCGAAGAGTTCAAAACTCTCGTCTTCACCTTTCCCGAAATTCAACAGATTAGCTTTAGTGAAATAACCTCTGATTCCGGCTTCAAAGTGTCGTATGAAGTGTTACGATAAATCTTCCCGGCTCGGGACCCAGTCTAGGTCAATCAATCGAAACCATGCTAGCGGGGCCCGTTAAACTTTGTCCGAAGTTCGGATCGGTGTTTCGTCATCTTCATGGTGGCCAACCATTTGGCGAAGATAGTATGAGATATGCGCCGGAGGACATCAAGCGCCATTATACTTCGTGCGGAAGGTCACTCTCGGGTTCGCGCCTTGAGGCGGAACATTTCTTGCTTGGGTGAGTGGCGTAATCAGCTCCTTCAACTCATCCATTTTCCTCGACACATTGTCTCCTTGCTCTTCCAAAGAGAGCGATCTTTCGATTTTTGTGTGTCTATAGCCCGCCGTATCTCCGGAATCTGCATGTTTTCTTCTACCGCCATGGTATTCCTTTTGGTCATCAATTGCGATAAATCTGCTACCATGTTTGTCAAATGACGCATATGGGTCTCCAAATTAGAAAGTCGCAGGTTGGACTCCTGATTCACCTGTTCATTCCGAGGAGCCGCTTGGTCTTTAACTTCATCGACCGTTCCCACAAATTCATCACTTGCGGGGTCATCCATTCCACCCCACCCATCGGGGACTACATCTCCAGAATCGACAAAAAAGCTTGGGGGTGCCGAATACAACACTTTAAAGTTGTAACCACCACTATCTTCCCCCAGGTTGTCAACTATTTCGCCCCTCTCTAGGGCCCTTTGGAAAAACCTTCTATCGCCTCGGCGGGCCTTATCCAGACGGACTTCATATTCGTCTGTCTCTTCAATTTCTTGGCCATCTTTGATGCTCATCAAGTATCCCGAGGGTATTTTCGGGAACAGCTCCCTCGTAGGTTTCATTGCAAATTTTTCGGACAGCATGTCCACCGTCACGTAGGTCCCCTTAAAGGCAACGTTTTCCATTCTTCCCATAATGCCGAAGTTAATCAGCTTTTCTAAGCAAGCTTCCTTTTGCTCTCGGGAAATACTTTCTCCTTACGGGTATTGCGAGGCCAATGTCAAGACATCCCGCATTTTACTCACGTCCACTATGAACTCCAGAACCTCTTCCTCTTCACCTCCAAAGATCGCGTTCACCTCGCGATGCTCGAGTAGCGGGTTCTGCTGCACATTTGGTTCGACTTTATCAAAATCTAGAACTTTTCCGTCGATCAATGCTTGCACCTTGAACTTCAAAGCGAGACAGTTGTCCGCGTTATGCCCCCTTTCTCCCATATGGTATACGCACGTCTGGGTCTCATCATACCCGGGAAATCTTGGCGGGTGAGCTCTAGGTGGCTCTTTTGCAATTAAGCGATTCTCCAACAGCATGGGTAACAATTTGGATAAGGGTCGGGGTAGTGGGGTGAAAATAATTTGGTTCTTTTTTCTGAATTCCGGTGGTTTGGAAGCGGCCCGGGAGGACGTTCCTTGGGTAGGGATTGAAGGCGAGAAATTTTCGGGCTTTGGCGGGTTAGGGACAAAAGCTACTTCTCCGGTTTGCTCCCTATTATCCCTTCTCAAAGGGTATTGGCGTTTGAAAGGTGCCTCGGGTATCTTCTTTTCTCTTAATGCCCACTCGTGGCGCTCTGCCACCTTGATCGGGTGCGCAAATATCTGACACCCGGAGGTGTTCGGTTTGTCGAAAAATTCAAATGGAAGGGCCTTGAGAAACAGATCTATTAGTTCTTCTTCCGGGACGAGCGGCTTTACCCGCACAGCCAATGCTCTCCATCTCTAGGTGTGACATTCTGAATTCCGACCCCATTTCGAAGTTATGAATGAAATGAGTATCGATGTATTCCAGTAACCTCACTCTGAATTGATCACTCTTGAGATAACCGACCAAAGGGGAATGGCTAAATAGGATAGTGCGCAGACCATAAAGGACTCGACCGCGGACTGGTATCCCGACCATAAGAGTCGCCGAGGGTACATTCTGGGTCATTGCGGGCCGATCCGGGGTTGACGTCGGAACTATTTGCTAGCGTCGTGCAATTGGTTCGCGGGTGATACCGCTACGCCATAGCATGATTTGCGAATAACCCCGAAGCGATTCTCGACAATCGCGTCCTGTCAAGACCGACCGTTTCCCTCGCGATTACATGACAACCGGGGTCGCCGTGGTCCGAATTTTTAAAACGTGGTAACTAAAATCACGGGTCGATACGCGTAGCTCCCGAAAGCCGCCCGTCGGTTCGAGGTGCACCGAAAATGCGATCGGCTGATTTTGAGCGCGAAGCGAACTTCGAAATTGGCGGCCGGGTATTCGAGAATTCCAATACAAATAAACTTGGATGTCGCCCTGCAAATGTTATTAAGGATATTTGGAAGCCATATAAGTTGGAAAAATGAGGATCGGATTTGCGGAACAAAAAATCCATTCCGGTCCCGAGTTTCGTTCGGCCCTTGAGCGACCGCGAAGGAATTTCGGTCAACCCTTGTACCGTACCCATCAGCCCCTAAATCCCCATGTGGATATTGGAGAGACATGACACTTGAAGGGATCAAGTCCCCATGCAAGTCAAACCCCAAAAACCCCACCACCTACTCTACTATTCATGTCCTACACTAACCCTACTATCTCCCACCCATCAAGTCACTCACTCAATCACTCAAACTCACCCTCTCCCTCTCTTACTCTTGGCTGATCACTCATCCTCTCTCTCACTCCCTCATTTCTTCATTTTGAGCTCAACACTCTCCCAAGAACTCTCTCTTTTCCTCTCTTGGCCGAGCACCCCTTCGGCCTCCTCACACCGCCGGTCCAAGGAGGAGCTCCACCACGCCACCGCCACTTCATCTTCCTTTCTTGGCTGTGAGTTGTTGCCGCCGCCGTGCCATTCGTTTTTCTCTCTCTCGGCGCCGAACAAACCCTAGGGTTTCACCGCCGGTTTTGCTCATCCAACTTCAAGGTAAGAGCTCAAGCTTCTCAAAGGATTCTAGGGTGTTTAAAGGAGGTTCATGGCTGTGTGTGATGAGGTTTTCTTGGACTAAAAGTTGGTGCTTTGTGCTTGAAACCGGTGGACGCCCTTTTAGGTCGAATCTGATCGTGCGCGAAGGAAACGCTTTCGCCGGGTTTTTCTTCATCAAAAAGCAAGGGTAAGTGTTTCCTAACCCTTCCTAGAGCCCTAGGTTACTAAGAGACACTTGGGTTTGGCTAGATGGTGTGCTAAATGCTTGGGATAGTGAGAAATGCTAGAGAGGACCAATCTGGAAATTTCTGTGCAATTGGTATCAATGCTGGTCCTAGGATGTTTATGTGATCATATGGGTGGACATGAATGACTTGATGTGTGGATAGCACGTGGTTTAAGAGTAGACCATGGTTGGGGCGATCGGGACCTAAAATAACTCAATTGGAGCAATTGTGCACTAAAATGGTTAGTGGGTGCTAAATGTTGTAATTCTGATGTGGGACACTTGAAAGGTGTTTTAGAATGACTTTTACATGCCTTGGCATGTGTGAAGCCTCTTGGGATTAAGTGTGTGGCTTTGTAAGAGAAAACGTGGAATTCGCTCGAATGGGACCGTTGGTATCAAAAGTAGTAATTCTGAATTGGGGGTGCTTTAAATGCATTTTATGTGATATTGTGATGTCTTGGCTAGTGTGAGACCCCTTGTAATTGCATGATTGGCCTTGTGAGGCGATACGTGGCAATAGGCCCGATTCGAGCTCGTGATGGTATTGACATGCTAAATAGCCCAAGTAATTGTGGAATTGCAATATTGTGATGTTAGGGCATGAGGCCCTTTGTGTATGACCTATACATGAGATTATAAAGTCGTGTTCAATTGAGGCGTCCGAGGCCGTATAGTATGCCGTGTTCGCCCAATTGTCCGAGACTTAATCCGGTCGTGTTCCTAAGTGTCCGAGACCGTTAAATAAATGGGGCGTATTCCTAAGTGTACGAGACCCCATGGGGCGTATTCCTAAGTGTCGAGACCCCGGTGTGCACACAAAAATATCTCGTATTTATACGTACAATGCCGTGTTCCTAAGAGTCCGAGGCTTGTACTTGATATATGAGATTATGATACTAAATTATGGAGGTGGTATGTGAGCCCTATGGCGAGGATCGACTTGTGTGATTTGGCATGTTCTCGGTGGTTCTGTACATGATTGCTTTATTCGTGCACTTTGAATTGACCATCGTCTTTGTTTGGATTGGATTGTTTGCATGCCGAGTTTTGTCTCGGAGGTACTAGGACCTTAGGATAGGTTAGGCTTCGCTTGCGAGATGTCGATCTCACCCCCCTCGTGGGACCAACATTTTCGGACCCTCGACCACGATCACCGCGATGCCGCTACTTTTTGGACTACCGACTCGGTTTGAGCCCGTGATTACCGAGTATAGAGTGGGACCAGATCGACGTATTATCGGAGGGTTAGCACCTTGTGGATCGACGACGCGATAGGATACTTGACCCCTTATTCCTTCCTCTCTTGGACTTATAAGGATGGGGACTATTTATCCTGGACCTTTGAGGGAGGAGGTGATTCCCGAGCACGCATCTTGGATGCCGCCGGACCTAGACTCCCGATAGCTTCACCTTCGAGACTCCCTGTCCTTGGACCTGTAGTTGGACCGATCCCCGAGCCTGTCCCGAACGTAGTTCATGTCGTGGATCCAAGCACATGACCGGGAGATGGAGGAACCCGAAGAGGAGTCCGAACCGGAAGAAGAGCTGATACCCGAGGAGGCGTCGATCTAGAGGAGGACCTGGAAGATGTGCCAGAGGAGGAGCCATGGGAGGAGCCCGAGCGGGCGTTTAGTGGAGCCATCGTGACGAGTTTCTCCCGAGTACGCTCCCCCTGCCGAGTTTACTTCTGATGATGACGCCCGACCCTTAGGTGTGTAGAGGTCCTTATCCCTACTTTTGGACCCTCGTGTGTCGACGAGTGGTTTTGTTTAGGGAGTTTCCTTTTGTGTCCCCGTGCCGTATCCTTGAGTCGTAGTCATTTTATTTACGGCGGTCCGTATGAACCTTGAACTTATCGGGCTATGTTATATGTATTTTGGTGTTATGTTCTAAGGTCATTCTATATTCATTGTCGGGTTTTGTTTTCATTGCTTCCGCTTGCATTTGCATCTCGCGTGTTTTACGTCCGTTTGCGATCCTGGTGAGTTGCGAGATTTCTTCGACAACGAGGGATGTTGGCGCGCTTGGAGGACACGGGGCGTGACACTAGGCGTAGGCGCGAACAGCCTCGCTCTTTCCCTTTGTAGTTCTCGGAAGGTCCTCTCTGGTGAGGGCGGTCAAAGTGTTAAACTTGTATTGCTGAAGGAACTCGTCTCGCGGTTTGTCCCAATCGGCGAGCCTCTCTGGTTCCAATTCTATGAACCACGCCAGGGCTGCCCCGGATAGGCTCTCCTGGAAGGTGTTAACCAGTAGTGGGATGTTGTCGGAGAATTGCGACATTCGGCGCAAATAATACTTCAAGTGCGCCTTGGGACACCCGGTCCCATTATATCTCCTCACAAAGTCCGGTTCCTTGTAGTCAACAGGAACCTCTATCTTTTCAAACGGTGCAACCTTGTCAAACCTCGAAAGTTCATAACCCCGACTCGCCAAACACTCTTCAATCTTAGCAAGCCTTTTGATCTCCTCTTCCATTTTGAGGACCTGTTTCTCCTTCTTTTCCAAATCTATCACAACAGGAGAATCCTTAGGCGGTTTCTCCCGATTCAAAGTGGGATTAGCGGCGGGCGCCGGATTAGCGTTCGCTCCATCGGATGACCCCGCAGGGGCTTGGGGATTAGGATCAACGGGGTATCTCCCCTGGTTTGCAATCATCATTGCCTTCATCTCCGCCACCATTGTGGCGATCACATTCATTTGGTTTTCCGGATTACCCACACGAGGTGCGAGCTCTTCTTGTTCCATCCTTAATTTGCGCGTTTTGCTACGAGTCCTCGTATTTGTCACTCACTTTGTTTTCGAATATCAAATTAGTATGGGAAATATTAAAGGATTGGAGACATTGATCCGTGGTAATTGACTTTTCTATATGTATGCATGAAATGCTCATAAAAGAAATAATATGTATTTATTACAAACCGGATTGTTCAAAAGCATCTATAAGATAACAAATATGTAAAATCTAAATGGGGGAATGGATCTATCCAAGTCGGGGACGCTTCCACTCTTCTTGCTTTTCTGACCCATCGGAATCCCACAAGTATGGGTCTTCCTCCTTCTTCTGACATCCACTGCTCCGGATACTCGGGAACGTACGGTTCTACCCCCGGTACATACGGTACTATGTACTCTAGCTCATATGACTCCACCTCTTCAATCCGAGGAGATACGCACTCGGGTACATATGGCTCGACCGTTGATTGGCGATACTCCTTAAACTTCCGGATATACTCCTTGGGGGCTCTGTGAATGTTCATCTCGTCGTCTAAATAGTCCGGCCATTCAACTCGTTGTAGTGGGGAGTTCTTCAAAGCGTGAAGAATAAGCTTGATCCGGGCCCGATACAACTCCTTTGTTTCCTTAGTGAGCTTTCCTCGTGTCATATCAAATGAGAAGATCCCGGGACAAACATCCGGTGGTATCTCTTGTAGAACTCCAAATTGCCTCACCACTCGGATGGGGTAATACGCCACAGCGCCAATACATCCCAATAAGGGAATATGGCTATCTTCCACACCCATAATGCGAGCCTCCACAATCTTAGGCCAAGTCGGACGCCATCTAACATGTTCGGGTTTCAAATTGTCCAATAGCTCAACCCACTTCTTAAACGAGTATTTGGGTATAAGGGATTGACACTTAAGGAAGGATCTAAGAGGGTGAACGTGCTCATTGATTTCATAACACCCCACTCGGAGTTGGAAATTCTTTATATGAGAGGTGAACCACATGTGGAGTAGCCCACTAGATGCTTGGAAAACAGCCTTTCTAGAAGTTTTGGAACGATTTAGGGAAAGAAAGGTCTCAGCCAGAATCATGTACAAATAATCCCAGCGACAACATGCTTGTCCGGCTATATGGGTTATGGAAGGGTCAAAGGTAGTTCTAGAAGTTGGGAATAGGACAAATGCAAAGAAAGCCAAGATAAACACCTTTCCCGATTTATAACCGGTTTCGGTGGGTAGAGAGGAATAATTGTCGAAAAGGAAGGAAAAGGTGAACTTGTTAGAATTGGACTTGTAAACTTTTTCAATCTCGGAAGTTTTAAGGCGAAGGAAACTCGATAATGAACGAGTGGAGTCCATGTCCAAAGGGGGTTGAGCTATACGTTCTTCAAATTTGGCCCCGATAATAGCGGTATACTCCTCAAGCGTAGGAGTTAACTTTAATCCTCGGAAGTTAAATGTCATTGTACGCGCATCCCACGTCTTGGCTAGTGCTTGAATGAGCGCCGGTTGGTATTCCACTTTGATCAAATCTACAAGTCGTCCCGGACGTCCTTCGACGTAGGCCTTGTTGACGATGTCGAGGCGATCCCACCATATAGCGAGTTCCTTGCGCGGTATTGGGATGACTTTGATGTCTCCATTCCCCATGATCTAAAAATGCAAAAATGATGATCCTAAAGTCAATTACCACAGTTTAATATGCATATGCATGAAATGTGATGCAAATGTGCTAACCAGATTCCATGTCATCTTTTGGTAACATGAGGGTCAACTACTCCTACTTGACCCAAATAAACCAAATAGGGTAGTTATGGACCTAATCTCACCCAAAGATGGCATGTAATTTGATTAGGATCGTTTAAGCGTAATCGGGGTAGAAAGTCGCTCACAAATTGACAACTCATGGAATTTACAAGTCTAATACAATAAAGTCGAAAGAAATAGAACATGATAGCATCTAAAGATGTTCGGACAATAAATGTCGATGAAAGTACATAACAGACTCAAAATATAATGAAACCTAGAAAATGCCCCAAAGTCGTACTAAACTAGACAATCGAAACGGTATCCTCATCGGATGAAATCTCCACTATCTCGGGAAGCTTGGCATCTTCTTCATCATCGGAGGATATGGTGATGACTTCCTCCTTCTTAATTGGGGAGTGCTTTGGGGCCGTCTTGGTCGCACGAGGCTTCTTCGCCAATTTCATGTATAACTCCCAAATTCTCTCCTTTTCACGCTTGATTTCCAAATGGCGTCCACAGCGGGTATAATCGCAACTTTCGCTACGAATGCGGTTCCGTCCATTGAGCTCCCGTCCATGGACAAATCCAAAAAATCGAAATGTAGCGGGTACTCGGTCCTTGCGTCGGACGGTCCTCCGCTCCCATGTGAATACGTCGGGTACATCAACACGACCTCGAGGCGCCATCTATCTAAAAAGGAAAATTTGACCTTCAACCCCGATCACTTAAACGATCTTACAAATTGTGATGATATGTCGTGAAAATGTATAATATGCAAAATTTAAATTTACAAGTTCAAAATAAAAAGGGTAGAAAGCCTTACCAACCGATGTTACTCTTTTTTTTGGTTTTTGGTTTTAGGTATACCAACCATCCATTTCACATGCGCATGAGACAGGTGAGGTTTAACTCTAAAGAAATCAAAAAGGCTTGGGTATGGACCTAAAAAGGCTCCCGCTATACAAATCGATGGGCCGCCCACAAGCGCAATCAAACAACAAGTGGGTAGGACCATCAATCTTGCATAGCGAGCGGGATCAAATATGGTCAACCCAAGTGCAATCAAACACAAGAGCTTCGCATACCGATCCCTATCTATGGCGACCTAAAAGGTGATTTCGCGGCTCGGGTTTAGGCGCTTGTGTGTGCAGTGTCGTGATCCTCGAAATATGCAAGACATGCACCACAATTTATATTCAAAACACCGCTTCAAAATTTGCATAAATAAACAAACAATCCAAAACTCCATATCTGCATCAAAAATGGTTAGCACGTACGCCACCCCTTATAACTCCCATCCGCATCAACATTTAACACTTTTTGTTAGTGGACGTACCTCACCTTCAACAAGATCTGCAGAAGACGAGGTTAGAAAACAATCAACATTTTTATCGGCTTAAGTCCTCTTAAGAATTCCCCAACGGAGTCGCCAATCTGTCGCGACCCTCCGGAATTTTTATCGCCATAAAATGGTTTATCCGGTAGTGAGAGGGTTAATGAGCCGATCCCCTTTTATATATCTTCTTTAAAATGTGAGGGATCGCGGGTCTCTCCCAAGACCCATTACTCGAATCGCGATGTCGGGTAAAATTTATAAAATATCGAAATTGACCTTGTGTGGTCGAGTGGCATGTGCGAGGTGTACATGCAATTTGGAGTCGCCACCGATCGATTTATTGGAAGGTACGATCGGAAAACCTTACCGAGCGGTCGGGAGAAACCGTTCGGTTCCGCGAAAACCAGAGATTATTGGGTCCGGGGACTTGGTTACGCCGAGATTTTCATCGACGCCCTTTCGGTTACCGATGTTGAATGTATTTCTAACCTACGAGTTCATGCGGATGGACTTTCGGGTAAGGTAGGTCCTAACAATTCGAAGTATACATGCGGATAGGAATTTTCTATTTCTAACAATCAAAATCAAAAATTAAAATGCGCATTCAAAACAATCAATGTCAAATCAATCAAACAAATCAAACAAACGAGCCTAAAATGATTCTATCGATTCACAAAAATATCGAATTTAGGTTTCGGGGTGGTTCGGTAAAATTTGGGGCGGAAGGCCCAAAAGGGTAGAATGGTCATTTTTGGGGGTTCGGGACCCGAAAATCGCAAAATTAGGGTCGGGCCAATTGAATGTGGCCATTTCCCATTTTTTGTGATTTTATGGAATTTTTCTAATTTTCTCTATTTTTTTTAATTTTATTTATTTATTTTCTAAAAAAAAAATGGGAATTTTCCGGATCGTCACAGATCGACCCTCGAAGTCTCAAAAATTTTTGAACCAGACTTTATGAGTCCCGAATCGATCTAGGAATTTTTAGAAATTTTTTATGAAAAACTGGGAATTTTTATGAATTTTCTAGGTATTTTTGCAATTTTTTAGGAATTTTTGGAAATTTCTTTTTATTTTTTATTATTATTTTTTATTAATAAACCGGACCGGGTCAAACCGGTCAATGGCCGGTCAACCCGGTCCAACCGCTCACAAACCGGCTCGACAATACTAAAACGGTGCCGTATCCTATTTATTTGATTTTCTTTTTGATTTTCTAAACTAATTTCCTATTATTCGAAAATATATAAAAGAAATGGACGGCTGAGATCAACTCTTAAATCAATCTCAGCCATTGACTCTACCCTAATCAAAACGACGACGCTTCGGTCCATCCACATAAAACGACATCGCGTTCTTTAGTATCCTGGACGGCCACGATTAAATCCTATGGCTCGATCTGAGCCATTCACTCTCTCCGAGTACGAAACGACGACGTACTCGACTCTCATTCCTAAACGGTGTCGCATCTTTTAAACAAACGAACGGCTGAGATTCGTTCCTGACCTAATCCGAGCCGTCGACCTATCTCTGCTCAAAACGACGCCGGATCAACCAAATGCATGGACGGTCACGATCTAACCTAGATTCAATCTGGACCGTCCGTTCCTAATCTAATCAAAAACGGCGTCGCTTTTGATTATTTCTATTTTCTATCTAATAACCTAATATCCTAAAATACGAAAATACGGATCCGACGGCCTAGAATTGAAATCAATTATTTATGGTGACCGCCCGATCAGATTCGACTCGGCTCGTCCGCGCCAACGGCCGAGGCGAGTCGATGACGAGCTGGACCTATCGGGGAAGGACACGTCGGGCAATTGACTAAGTTGACTTCCACGTCGGCATCGTCGTCTTCCTCGCGACGACGCCGAACGAACGGCCGAGAACGTTCCGGCGAGATCTAACGGCGAGATCTCGCCGGAATGACACCAAACCAAACCTAATCTACTCGCATCACTTAGCGGATCAACATAATCAAAAATCGCACAAATCTATCCACGGGATCATCATTAATCAAGCTCGAACAGGTTCGATATCTCGTAACTCGATTTCACAACACAGAGCATAACTATCTAATTAAAGCTTCAAGATCATTCAAATGAGGTTAAGAATACTTATCTCGGGCTCCGAACGAGCCCGGAGTCACCGGAATCGCCCGGCCGAAGTCCGACCAGAACGAGGGAGGTTGGAGGTCCGACTCGGGGTTTTTACGTGAGATCGATGCAAAAACGAAGTGCGAATGTGGTCAGTGATGCTCGGAGATGAAAACACACACATCAATTGAAAGAAACGTGTTCTAGAAGTCGAGATGCCATGATCGTACAGTGAGAGGATTGAGAACTCGACTCACCTGGTTTGGAGATCGCAGGCTAATCCAAGTGACTCGGTCGCTCGGAGCGCTCTTGTGAAGCTTCTGAAGTGGATCGCGAAGCTCGATTAGCTCTGGATTGGCTTGACGAGCAATCCACGATCGCCGCTCGAGATTTCTTCAATGGCGAAGACCGAGAGCTTTCTCTCTCTCTCTCTAGCTCTCTCTCTCTCTCTATTTTGTTGGTTGCGCGAGCAAAATGAGCCTCCCCCCTCGCGTCTAGAATCTTCTCTGGCTTTTATAGTGGACTTTTGAAATTTGGCGCTTCGGGCGTGAGCTGGCCGAGGGTGATTCACGTGCGCCCACGTGATTTCGAGCTCGCTGGACGGTGACGGAATCACTAGGATTCCGTCCAAGTCCATTAGACGTCCGTTGAGTCCCAGCGAGTGTCAATTGCGCGCGTTTTTGCCAAGTTTGACTTTTCAGTACAGCCGTGACTTTGACCGGCGATTGCGGCCACCTCCGGCGGCCATTGGCCGTGACGTCGACGGCAATCGACGCACATTGACTTGATACACAAAAGCCCTAAGTCAATTGGATCAATTAGGATCGAATTGATGTTCAATTTGATCACCAAAGTTCATTTTCAATTCTGCAAAAATGGGATGGTCGCGCGAGGAAGAAGAAGCACTGTTCGGGACTGGTTCGACGGGTCCGACCGGCGGTCAGACCGGTCTGAACCGGTTCATAAAGTGAATCTTGCACAATTTTCAAAATTAATCAAAATTGACTGGGAATTTTTGCAATTAAACCTCAAAATTGGATTCTAGGGCCTGGATATTATCTATAAATGTGGTTTTGCCCAAAAATTTTCATCAATTTGCACAAAAGCCCCAAATTTTTAGAAATTCTCAATTCGGGGAAAATGTCAATTGGACGTGTAATTGACCAAATTGGACCACGAGACCCATTCCAATCGATTTAGAATGCACGAAAACATAAGGGACCAATCCAATTTTGTCACGAAAGTCCCTCAATTAAGATTAATTTCAAAAATTGGCAAGTTGAGGGACTTAATTGCAAATACTTTGGGGATTTTGCCTAATTTGTGCAATTCGTGCAATTGGGGGTGCAATTGATCAAATTGAAGCTCAAAGGGACTGCAATTGAATATCTAGACTCTAAATGTGCAAAAATTGCAAATAAAAAGACTCAATTGGTATTTTTTGTGCAAATTCAACCTTAGGTATTGTGAAGAAGCACCTAAAATTGGATTCAATTTTCAATTTTCCTTGAGGTCAATATGAAAAGGGAATTAAAAGAAAAATATTGGACCTTTTTGTGTATTTTTGTGACCTCGAAAAGTATTATTTATGATTTTTTCAAAGATTTTTCTATTTTTCGAAAATATTAAAAAAAATGTGAAAAATATGAAAAATTATTTTTTGTTCCAAATTGGTTCCTTATGCTTGGCCAAGGCTTCCAATGTTGATTTTTTAATTTCTTGATTTTTTGTGAATTTTTAATGAATTTTGGAAAATAAAACTAAAGAAAACTGACTAAAAATTCAAGTGTCAACAGGGGTCTACTTGGAAGATTGAATTATATATCCAGATTCATATTTCAACTATCAGAAACGGCAAAGCCCTTCTTCAAACTGCTAAAGAAAGGCGCTAAGGTGAAATGGGATTCGGAATGCCAACTAGCATTTGAGAAGATCAAGGAATATTTGGTACAACCTCTAGTCTTGGTACCTCCTATCCCTAACGTTCATTTAACTCTATATCCGACAGTTCATGATGAATCCTTGGGAGCTTTATTAGCTCAACCAACCCCAAGGATCGTAAAAAGCGGTGTCGCGACCCTCCGTCGGTCGATAAAATCCCGGCGGGGCTAGTAGGGTTAATGAGCTGATCCATTTTTTATATATATTTTTTTATTATGGGATCGCGGGTCCCTCCCAAGACCCATTACTCGAATCGCGATGTCGGGTAAAATTTATCAAATATCGAAATTGACCTTGTGTGGTAGGGTGGCATGTGCGAGGTGTACATGCAATTTGGAGTCGCCACCGATCGATTTATTGGAAGGTACGATCGGAAAACCTTACCGAGCGGTCGGGAGAAACCGTTCGGTTCCGCGAAAACCAGAGATTTTTGGGTTCGGGGACTTGGTTACGCCAAGATTCGAATTGACGTCCTTTCGATTACCGATGTCGAGTGATTTTCTAACCTAGGATTTCATGCAGATGCGATATCGGGTGAGGTAGACTCTAAAAGTTCTAAGTGTACATGCAGATGGGGATTTTCTATCCTAACGATCACAATCGAAAAAAATTTAATGCGCAATTAAAATAATCACAAGCAATCAAATCAATCGATCAAGGCTCGGTATGTCTAAAATGGCCCTATCGGCCCACACAAAAATCAAATTCGGATTTCGGGGTGATTTGGTGAAAATTTGGGGCGAAAGGCCCGGAAGGGTAGAATGGTCATTTTTTAGGGTTCGGGACCCGAAAATCACAAAATCGGGATCGGGCCAGTTGAATGTGGTCATTTCCCATTTTTTGTGATTTTATGGAATTTTTCTAATTTTTTCTATTTTTTTGGAATTTTTATTTATTTTCTAAAAATATTAGGAATTTTCCGGATCAAAATTAATCGACCCTCTAAGTCTCAAAAATTTTCGATCCAGACTTTATGAGTCTCGAATCGATCTAGGAATTTTTAGAAATTTTTTGTGAAAATCTGGGAATTTTTATGAATTTTCTAGGTATTTTTGCTATTTTTTTGATTTTTTGGAAATTTTTTTTATTTTTTTTTTATTTTTTATTATTAAACCGGACCGGGTCAACCCGGTCAACGGCCGGTCAACCCGGTCCGACCGCCCACGAATCCGCTCGAACCCACTCTACGCAAAACGGTACCGTATATGTATATACACTATATTTTTTGATTTTTTAATACTAATTCCTAATATCCGAAATATAAGAAAATGAATGGACGGCCGATATCAACTTCAAAATCAATCTCAGCCGTCGACTCGACTCAACATAAAACGACGTCGCATGTTGACATCGAACGGACGGCCAAGATTAGATTCCCGGACTTCATCTCGGCCGTCGAACCCTACTAAACTAAACGACGCCGCATCACTCTAATAGACGGACGGCCACGATTAAAACTAAACTAGATCTGGACCGTCTATCATATCTGAAACCGTAAACAACGACGCTTTATCCCCTTCAAGCAAAACGGTGCCGTGTCGGTTAAAGCATTGAATGGTCACGATTGACTCAGGATTTGATATTAACCGTTCATTCCTCATATAGCAAAAACGACGACGTAACTCCTAGACTAAACGGCGTCGCTTTTCATATTTTCTATTTTCTAAATAAACCGATTATCTAAAATCCGAAAATTCTAATCTAACGGTCTAAAATCAAACTAACCTAATTATTTCGGCCGTCGGATCAAAGCCGAGTCAGACTACCCGCGCCAACGGCCATGCCAACTCGGACTCGAACCGAACCTATCGGGACTTGACACCTCGGCTTCGTTGACTCGCTGACCTGCCGGGTCGGCTTGTCTTCAACCTCGCGACGACGACTACATGAACGGCTGACATTCCTCCGGCGAGATCCAACGGTGAGATCTCGCCGGAATGACATGAAACCAACGCCAAACGACTACTTCGAACCTCCTCTATAACATATCCAAAAATCAAACGATTTCACCGAGCTAATCTCGAGCTATGAACTTCACACAGAGCAACGATTCAAAGTTCAATCCAGCAGATCAAAGCCAAACCAAAGCAATTAACACATACGATAGCATCATAGAAGGTTTAGAAGACTTACCTCGAGCTCTGATTGAGCTCGCGAGGTCTAGGATAGCCTGACCAATGCTTGGCCGGACCGAGCAATGTTGGAGATTCGACTCGCATGATTCGGGAGAAATAGATGCAGAAATGAAGTGCGAACATGATCGCAGATGTCCAGAATAGAAAAGGCACACGTTAATTACGGGAATCGAGTTCACGAATGCGAGTTACCATGAATGCACAGATCGAAGCTCGGAGAGTCGACTCATCGTTTCTTGAAGTCTCCGGCCAAATGAACCGGTTCGATCGGCTCCTGGAAGTTCAAGAGAGCTTCCTGCGGCGGTCCGGTAGTTCAATTTGGTCTGTGGTGGCCGGCCGAGCAGCTTGCGGTCCAAGCTTGGAGCTCCGGCGATGGCGTCGTGTGAGAGCTCGTCCCTCTCTCTAAATCTCTCTCTCTCTAATCTGTTAGACTTGGTGAGCACGAATGAGCCTCCTTCCTTACTCTCGAACCTTCCCATCTATTTATACCAAGTTTTCAAAAACGCGCGCGTCGGGTGAGCTCGAGTCGATGACGTCCTCACGTGCGAGCACGTGGTTTTTGGTTCGCCCGAAGTCGGACGGAGATGGCCATCACAACAGATTCCGTTTGGTCCTCCATTAGTCACGAATCGAGCTCAAATTAGAGTATTATGTGAAATGTTGACTTCTCGGACCAACGAAGCTTTGACCGGCGATTCTGATCTCCTCCGGCGTTGGCCAGCCGTGCGTGATGGCAATTGACGCAGCCTTATCCCGACAAACAAAAGCCCCATATTAATTATCTCAATTAGGTCCGAATTGGCCTTCGATTTGACGATCAAAGCTCGCATTCAAAACCTGCAAAAATCACGTGAGTTCCGTGAAGAAGATGAAGAACGTTTCGGGACCGGCGGTCAGACCGGTCTGAACCGGTTCATAAAGTGAATTTTGCACAATTTTCAAAATTAATCAAAATTTACTAGGAATTTTTGCAATTAAACCTCAAAATTGGATTTAGGGCCCTGAATATTATCTAAAAATGTGTTTTTGCCCAAAATTTCCCATCAATTTATATGAAATCCCCAAATTTTTCAATTTGCCCAAATTAGGGAAATGTTCAATTGGATGCCAATTTGACCAAATTGGACCATGAGACCCATTCCAATCGATTTAGAATATATGAAAACCTAGGGGTACGGTCCAATTTTACTATGATAGTCCCTCAATTAAAAGTAATTTCAAAAATTGGCAAATTGAGGGACTAAATTGCAAAGAATTTGGGGATTTTTATGCAATTCGTGCAATTCACGCAATTTTGGGTGCAATTGATCAAATTGAAGTTCAAAGGGACTGCAATTGAATGTCTAGACTCCAAATGTGCAAAAATTGCAAATAAAATGACTCAATTTGTATTTTTTATGCAAATTCAACTCTAGGCATTGTGAAGAAACACCTAAAATTGAACTTAATTTTCAATTTTTATTGAGGTCAATATTAAAATGGAATTAAATGAAAAATATTGAACATTTTTGTGTATTTTTGTGATCTCGAAAAGTATTTTTTTATGAATTTTGAAGTATTTTCCTATTTTTCGAAAATATTAAAAAATGTGAAAAATATGAAAAATTATTTTTTGTTCCAAATTGGTTCCTTATGCATGGCCAAGGCTTCCAATGTTGATTTTTAAATTTTTTGATTTTTTGTGAATTTTTGGTAAATTTTGGAAAATAAAACTAAAGGAAAACCGATTAAAAATCGGGTGTCAACAGTTGCCCCTCTTTGAAAGTAATCTCGGTTAGAGGTTGCTTTCAAAGACAAGGTGACACCTGGATCCTTAATCGACTCTGCTGGGGAAAAAATTTAAAGAAAACTAGTCTTAACATTCAATTGCCTTTCCTTCGCGGTTTAAAGCTCTGACTCCGTGGGGAATTATTTCCAATTTATGCTCATTTCATGTGAAAGAGAGATGAGATGAGAGAGAGAGACTTACCCGTAGCTTACCTGTTTATGGTTTGAGATTTGTCGATCCGAGGTTGAAAGATTACGTATATGGAATTACCCGTGAATGGCGTGACGAGATTTGTAATGGTCGGCGTCCGTATGATGTCGAGCGGTGATTTGAAGACTTAGGAGGGAGGTTCACCCTTGTAACAAAGGGATTTCACCTATTCAAAATGGTTTGACTATCCACTTGGGATTCATCATTTTAAAAAAAAAAGGGTAGATCGGCTTTCATCTAGGAAGCTACTCACCGTCTAGAAGGGGAGGTTCACCCTTGGAACAAAGGGGTTTCACCTATTTAAAAGAGATTGGCTATCCTCCATGCGGGGACTCACCATCTAAAATGCAGATCGGCTTTCGTCTATGCAGCTACTCACCGTACGGAAGGGGAGGTTCACCCTTGTAACAAAGGGGTTTCACCTATTTAAAAGAGATTGGCTATCCTCCATGCGGGGATTCACCATCTAAAATGCGGATCGGCTTTCGTCTATGCAGCTACTCACCGTCCGGAAGGGGAGGTTCACCCTTGTAAAAAAGGGGTTTCATCTATTTAAAAGAGATTGGCTATCCTCCATGCGGGGACTCACCATCTAAAATGCAGATCGGCTTTCGTCTATGCAGCTACTCACCGTCCGGAAGGGGAGGTTCACCCTTGTAACAAAGGGGTTTCACCTATTTAAAAGAGATTGGCTATCCTCCATGCGGGGACTCACCATCTAAAACGCAGATCGGCTTTCGTCTATGCAGCTACTCACCGTCTGGAAGGGGAGGTTCACCCTTGTAACAAAGGGGTTTCACCTATTTAAAAGAGATTGGCTATCCTCCATGCGGGGACTCACCATCTAAAAAGCAGATCGGCTTTGGTCTATGCAGCTACTCACCGTCTGGAAGGGGAGGTTCACCCTTGTAACAAAGGGGTTTCACCTATTTAAAAGAGATTGGCTATCCTCCATGCGGGGACTCACCATCTAAAAAGCAGATCGGCTTTTGTCTATGCAGCTACTCACCGTCCGGAAGGGGAGGTTCACCCTTGTAATAAAGGGGTTTCAACTATTTAAAAAGGATTGGCTATCCCCCATGCGGGGACTTACCATCTAAAACGCAGATCGGCTTTCGTCTATGCAACTACTCACCGTCCGGAAGGGGAGGTTCACCCTTGTAACAAAGGGGTTTCACCTATTTAAAAGAGATTGGCTATCCTCCATGCGGGGACTTACCATCTAAAACGCAGATCGGCTTTCGTCTATGCAACTACTCACCGTCTGGAAGGGGAGGTTCACCCTTGTAACAAAGGGGTTTCACCTATTTAAAAGAGATTGGCTATCCTCCATGCGGGGACTCACCATCTAAAAAGCAGATCGGCTTTCGTCTATGCAGCTACTCACCGTGCGGAAGGGGAGGTTCACCCTTGTAACAAAGGGGTTTCACCTATTTAAAAGAGATTGGCTATCCTCCATGCGAGGACTTACCATCTAAAACGCAGATCGGCTTTCGTCTATGCAGCTACTCACCGTCCGGAAGGGTGCCATCCGAGGACCTAGGTTGACTAGTGTACCTACAGAGCTCAAACCCTATTTCAAATTTTCTAAAAAGCAGATCGGCTTTCGTCTATGCAGCTACTCACCGTCCGAGAGGGTGCCATCTGAGGACCTAGGTTGACTAGTGTACCTACAGAGCTCAAACCCTATTTCAAATTTTCTAAAAAGCGAGATCGAGGACCTGGGGATGCCGGAAGACACCCGAGAAAATCCAAGTTAGTCAAATCTTTACAATGTAACTTTTTCGAGGATTTGGGATCACCAAGGAACTCGTAGAAAGTTCAATCAAACATCATTAGAATAACAATTCTAAGTCCTGGGGAGAAACTTAAGAATTCTTAGACAAATTTTCAAAGTGTATTTGCGAAGGAAATGTATCCAATCACAAGCTCAAATTTCCACATGGGGATGGGTTTTGAATAACACATCCCGAGTGTTCTACAAAAAGGCTGTTTTAAAAGTTTTTCAAAAGAGTTTTCCTTCATCCAAGAGGGCTTCTCACCATTTTGGGAAGGCTTTTCTTAAAATTCAAATCTGCTCACAAGAAACCTAACCTCGAGGTTTCGGGATCATTCGAGATGCATACAATCCGGCCGATCAGAGAAGGCATTTTAAAAGGGACCGTAATTCGGGCCGGGTCAAAGGCTTATCAAAGGATATTCATCTTGAGGTTTAGAAATGAACCTTATTCAACAATAGCTTCTTCGGGTTTACAAGTCAAGAACCCCGAAGTCATGATAAGACAGGATTGTACTTACCTCTTTAAGTGGTAGCTTCCTGTATGATTTCTTGCATCAACCTGAAACACCTCTTAGATCCGAAAAGTTTTGGTGACGGGTTGTATCTTGGCTTAAGGTGGGCTCTTTAAGAATGGCCATATTTAAAAGAGGGGAGAACTTTGGTGATCACCTTGACATTTTTCAGCATTCATTTGCTTTTGCAGTAGATTCATGATCATTTTTTTTTTCAATCGACTTTGAGGATTTTCCTCTTTTCATCTTGATGATTTTTCTTCAAGATTTGCCCCTTTTCGGGTGCTCTTTTCATGGGCTTTGGCCTTGCTTTTACCAGGCGCTTTGCTTTTTCTAACCCTTTCATTTTTCATCATTCTTTGCATTGGCTGGCTCTTTTGGAGACCAGTATCAAAAATTCTTCCGATCATGCTTTTTGACTCATTGTTGGTTATTCCTTTGTTTGCCCCAGTGTAGGGAGGTGATCACCAACAAGGGTTTAGAAATGAATATTCAATGGCTCAAATTGGCTTTTCAAAGGGTAAGTGTTTGGGATATAGAAATGAAGTGCTTTTCTTCACTTTGAAGTGTTCAGAGTCTCTGCCAGAAATCACCTGAAGCTATCACAAAAAGATTGATGCGAGTCGGTACAATAAAGTCTTACCCGATCTTTTCTCCAAAGAATCATCCAATGATCCTCCAAATATGCCCCAGTGTGGGGTGGTTCTTGACAGGGTTATATTCATAAAATTCTCCATTTTTGGCTCAAAGTGGTTATCAAGGGATATAAATGTGTATGGATAATTTTGAAATGGAAATGCCTTTCATTATTTCAATCCATGTAATCACCGCGAATGATCTCTACGTCCCGAGATTAAGCTCTTTCTCTCTGCCATTCTCACTCATCACTCAAGTGTATCAAGGATGTGTTTGAGGATAATGCTTGCCTCTTTTCATCCGAAGGATTAGTCTTCCGAAAAACTTTCAAAACATGCCCTTTTATAGAAACTCAGGGCGTTTTCATCAAAATTCATCTTTTGCAAAAGTTTTCATCAAATTTATTCAAAAGATGTTTACGTAACTTGTAATGAATGTCTCTTTGAAAGGGCCTTGTGGCTCTATAAATCCAAGTTTTTTTTTTTTTCAAACACGACGGTGTATGAAAGTATTTTGTGAAGGAGGAGAACCTCAAACCTGTCTTCTTCAAATATTGACTTTTGTCCCCTGTAAAAACAAAAGGAATCAATCGGTTCCAGATATTCAAAATTTTAAGCTCCGAAGCGGTTTCTTCTCATCTCCTCCGGATGTTGACTCCCATTTCCTGTAAAAACAAAAGGAATCAATCGGTTCCAGATATTCAAAATTTCAAATTCCGAAGTGATTTCTTCTTGTCTCCTTCGGATGTTAGCTCATGTTTCCTGCAAAAACAAAAGGAAACAATCAAAAGATATTCAAAATTTTAAATTCCAAAGGTGACTTCCCTGTTTGGTCCATCGCTCTATAGGATTCTTCGTGACTCCCAATTCACTTGCAAAAATACAAATGTATGCGGATGCATGTATGCAAATGTCATGCGAATGCAAAGATCTTATGTGACTCAGATCTGCTCATCAATCGCTCTGAAGCTCAATTTTATTTTAAGGAAAATATCTCTTCACGGCATCCGAATTCATTGGACTTGCCAATTCTTCTCCATCCATGTTTACAAGTATAAGAGCTCCCCCGGACAAGACCTTCTGAATCATGTAGGGGCCTTCATAATTTGGCATGAATTTGCGTCCTGGATGTTGAGCATTCGGGAGCATTTTCTTCACAACTAGCATCCCCGCTTCAAAATTTCTGGGCTTGACCTTCTTGTTAAAAGCCTTGGCTACTTTCTTCTGGTAGCTTTGACCATGACAGATAGCCTTCAATCGCTTTTCATCAATCAAATTCAATTGTTCGTGTCTCTGCCGGTCCCACTCATCTTCTGTGAGTTCTACTTGAGACAGGATCCTTAAAGAGGGGAATTCCACCTCTACCGGTAGGGCTGCTTCCATACCGTATACCAAAGAATAGGGAGTTGCCCCGGTTGAAGTACGAATTGAGGTTCGGTAGGCCATGAGAGCATATGGCAATCTTTCATGCCGGTCTCGATATTTCTCAGCTGTTTTGGCCAATATCTTCTTAATGTTCTTGTTTGCCGCTTCCACGACTCCATTCATTTATGGGCGGTAAGGTGAAGAATTAAGGTGTCGTACCTTAAATTGTTCTAATAGGTGATCGACTACCTTGTTGTTCAAATTGGATCCGTTATACGTGATGATGGCTCTTGGAACTCCATATCTTGAGATGATATCCCTCTTGATGAATTTAGCCACACTGTTCACAGTGACATTGGCATATGAGCTGGCTTCAATCCACTTGGTAAAGTAGTCAATAGCCACCGGAATAAAACGATGTCCGTTTGAGGCCTTTGGGTTGATAGGGCCAATCATATCAATCCCCCACATGCGAGAATGGCCATGGTTCGTCATTTGGTGTAGTTCGGTTAGCGGCGCATTTATCTTGTCGCCGTACACCCGACATTGATGACGGGGATCTAACATGTTGGTTACAATCCGACTCGATAGTCATCCAATAATACCCGAGTCTCATGATCTTCTTAGCGAGGAGGTGGCCATTCATATGCGGTCCGCATTCCCCTTCATGAATCTCTTTCATAATGAGATTTGCTTCTTTGGAATTCACGCACCTCAGCAGGACTGAGTCAAAGGATCTCTTGTATAGGATCTGTCCGCCGAGGAAAAATTTAGATGCTATCTTGCTGATATACTTTTTATCTTTCGGTTGATCTATCTGTGGGAATTCGCCCTTCAGCGAGATAATTCTTAATGTCATGATACCACGGTTCTTCATCGGGTTCTTCTTCAATGACCATGCGGTATGCAGGTTGCTCCAAAATGTCAATCCTTAATGGCTCTATTTCAAGGCCATTTTGCACTTGTAACATGGCTGATAATGTGGCCAAAGCATCAGCGCAATGGTTCCGAATTCTTGGCAGATATTCAAAAGTGATCTCCTCAAAATGTTGGATCAGCTCCTCGAGGTACTTATGATAAGGAATAAGCTTGGGATCCTTTGTCTTCCACTCCCCTTGGGTTTGTAAAATGATTAGCATGGAATCTCCATATACCAGTAGCTTTTTCACCTTTAATGATATGGCCAATTGTAATCCCAGTATGCAGGCTTCATATTCAGAAATGTTATTGGTGCATGGAAACACCAATTTGGCTGAAACTGGATAATGTTGATCTTCAAGGGATATCAAAAGCGCCCCGGTGCCGATCCAAGTGAGGTTCACTGCGCCGTCGAAATACATTGTCCATTTGTCTTGGGATATGTTCGGGATTTGACCTCCCTTGTTTTACTCTGAAACGTCTTTAGGAGGATTCTCGGCTAGCATGTTTGCAATTGCTCTTCCCTTGATAGACTTTTGGGGAGAGGTTTTGATATCAAACTACGAAAGGAGTATTTGCCATTTAGCCATCTTTCCCAACAATGTTGGTTTCTCCAAAAGGTATTTGATGGGGTCATTCTCGGTGACCAGCTCTATATGATAATGCAACGTATACTGCCTCAATGCGTGGAGGACCCGGACCAATGCTACGCAAGTCCTTTCCCTTGCTGGGTACTTGGCTTCAGGCGTTGTGAACTTTTTACTCAAATAATATATGGCCCGCTCTTTACGATCCTTGGGGCTAGTTTGGGCTAATAAAGCTCCCAAGGATTCATCGTTAAGCATCGGATATAGAGTTAAAGGAACGTTAGGGATAGGAGGTACCAACACTGGGGGTTGTACCAAATATTCCTTGATCTTCTCAAACGCTTGTTGACATTCTACATCCCATTTCACCTTTGCACCTTTCTTTAACAGCTTGAAGAAGGGTTTCGCCGTTTCTGATAGTTAAGATATGAATCTGGATATATAATTCAATCTTCCAAGTAGGCCCCTTATTTCTTTGATGATGGCGGGAGTCCCTATTTCCCATATGGCTTTAATCTTGGAATGGTCAATTTCAATACCACGATTGCTCACCACAAATCCTAGCAGCTTTCCGGATCTTGCGCCAAATACGCATTTCGCAGGATTCGGCTTGAGCTTGTACTTTCTCAATCGATCAAATAATTTCTTTAGCACTTTAACATGGTCTTCTCCAGGCTTGGACTTGGCAATCATATCGTCCACATAGACCTCAATTTCATTATGTATCATGTCATGAAAAAGGGTTACCATAGCCCCTCGATATGTTGCTCCTGCATTTTTCAGTCCAAAGGGCATTACCTTGTAACAAAAAGTTCCCCATTGTGTAGTGAATGAGGTCTTGATCTTATCTTCTTCCTTCAACATGATTTGATTATATCCCGAGAATCCATCCATAAAGGAGAACAATTCAAAGCCTGCAGATCTGTCGACAAGCACATCAATGTGCGGTAGAGGAAAATCATCCTTGGGACTAGCTTTGTTCAAGTCCCGATAATCCACGCATATTCTAATTCTCCCGTCCTTCTTCTTAATCGGTACGATGTTGGCGACCCAATCAGCATATGGGACAGCCTCGATAAATCCAACCTTAAGGAGCTTCATCACCTCTTCCTTGATCTTATCCGCCATTTCGGGATTCATTCTTCTGGGTGATTGATTTATTGGTGTGCAAGAAGGATTTGTGGGCAGAGCATGCTCCACAATTTCACGATCTAGACCCAGCATGTCAGCATATGACCAGGCAAAAATATCTTAATATTCCTTGAGCAATGCCGTCATTCTTAAAACATCTGCTGCCGATAGGTGTCCCCCTATTTTCACTTCCTTGACGCAATCGGAATCTCCCAAATTAATAGTAATGGGTTCTTCGGAGATAGGGGGTTCAGATTCTTCAAAACAATCCCACTCTTTCTTGATATCGCTCACATCAACCTCGTCTATATCAACTTCGCATGCATAATCATCGAGCTGATCTGAGTCACATATTAACCTGTTATGCATGGGTGGGGTGACATGCCCGAAATGCACCATGAAAGGTTAGTATTCAAAGATGATAAAATTGAAGGATGCATGATTTTTATCATGGAAACATTTTTCGAATTTTAATTTCGAAGAAAAAGGAAAGAGAACTAGTCCATAATTTTCTGGACATCCTTGTTCTCAAAAAGCTATTTAAAACCCAAGATCATATGGCGGATCAAGCCTCAAGTTTCATGGTAGAATCAATTGTCATCATCGGACCAATCCGTTGCTCCACATGTCCGTAATCAAATTTGTGATGATTTTCATTAATAAATGCAACTAAGAGTAATACAAGATTGCACTTCTTGGATCGCAGCATGCGACCCAAAGGGTGCTAAAAAAAGCGAAAAGCTTCAAAACAAATGCAATAATCAAAATGCATTAAAAGATAAAGTTCAGAAAGAACCTTTTACTCAGGGGGGGGGAAATCAACGTCCAGCCACTCAATTATCACGTTCACCCGATTATCCAGGAACGGGTTGAATAAGTCCGACTCTGCATCCTCGGAGATGTCCTCATCTTCCAACCATTTGCCTCCTTTAGAGAATACCTTGAATAAGGGGTTTAAGAAAATTTTTCCTCTAGCTTTCCATGCGCTAGTGCCTATGAAACGGCCACCTTGGTGTCCACGGGCTCCTTGGTATCCATAACGATTGTTTCGACCTCGGCCTCGACCTGTGTTATTCTTCACTATTCCATTATAACCCGGACCAACCTTGTGGTCATTTGAGCTCAAGTTCATAGGGTTAAGGATTCCCCGACCGTACTTCCCTAATCCAAGCACCGGAAAAAATCCATTCGAGAGTAGCACTTTTCCCGCCATAGTCGCGGGTCTCGAAAGCTCCGGTGTAGCCACCTTTACATCCGGTGACACATGCATGATGTATACAATGTCGAAGGTATGATAACTCAGCTCCTCCTCCTTTGAAGGCTCGACGTATGGAACCATCCCTTTTAAAGCGGCCCGATGTCCTGTCTCGCCATGGACGGTGATCAATCGACCCTTGACCACAAATTTTAACTTTTGATGCGGGGAAGAAGGTACCGCTCCGGACACATGGATCCATGGTCTTCCCGTAAGCGTGGTGAAGGCGCTAGGAATATCTAACACTTGGAACGGTATAGAAAATGTTACCGGTCCAATGACAATGTCCAATTCGATCTCTCCCATTACACTCTTAGAGACTCCGTCAAATGACCGGATGGTGGCCTTGGATGTCTTCACGAAATCTTCGTTTATCCCCAAGCTTCTCAAAGTGCTCAGAGGACATAGGTTGAAAGCAGAACCGTTATCAATCGGGACGTGAGGAACCTCTTTCCCGTGGCACCTCACAGCTATGTAAAGGGCCTTATTATGCACACGCCCTTCTTTTGGGAAGTCCTCATCTGAGAAGGATATCTGGTCTTTCAAAAGGATAGCACCTACGAAGTCCCCAAGTTGAACTTCGTTAATTGTTTCCGGAACATGCACCTCATCCAGCACCTTCAAGAGGGCATTCTTGTGCTTTTCGGAATTCTTGAAGAGATCTAATAAGGAAATCTGTGCAGGCATCTTCCGCAGTTGGTCAATGACCTCATATTCACTAGTCCTTACGACCGATTGCAACTTCTCAACTTCTTCGTCAGTCGGGTTTTTCTTTTCAGAATCTGCCTCTCTTGGTGGATAACATCTTCCCGATCTCATTATGGCGTCGATCTCGCCCGTTCCATAGTCCCAATGCTTTGCCTTCGAGTTGTATGCTTCCACAGGCGGTAACTTAATCCTCACCGGTATGATCTTTTGTGATGATGACGGCTGTTCCGAACTAGAAGCTTCCAACTCCCAACTATCTACTTTGTTCAAATCAATCACGAAACGAATCGGGGTATCTACCATCCCGATCATTTCATCCTCATGAACATCCTCGGGGTTATGTTCGACGGACGGCCTTACCAAAGACGGCATTTTCTTCATCCAGATCTCTGCGCCTTTCCCTTCTGACTCTTAGGATAATCCCCTCAATTCTCACACCAATCTCCACCGGATGTTGGAATGACGAGTACGTGTATGCATACATGCGGTCAAAGTATTCCGCCGGAAGTGACTTCGATACGAACTCCGGCGTTTCTCTCTCTGATAGCGGCGGTTGCACCATCACGGCGTGTTTCTTCCACCTCCTAGCGAAGAGTTCAAAACTCTCGTCTTCACCTTTCCCGATATTCAACAGATTAGTTTTAATGAAATAACCTCTGATTCCAGCTTCAAAGTGTCGTATGAAGTGTTCTGATAATTCCTCCCGACTTGGGACCCAGCCCGGATCGATCGATTGGAGCCATACCGGTGCGAGGCCCGCGCGACTACATCCGAAATTTCGGATCGGTGTTTCATCATCCTCATGATGGCCAACCATTTGTTGGAGATAATATGAGATATACGCCGGAGGACATCCAGCGCCATTATACTTCGTGCGGAAGGTCACTCTCGGGTTCGCGCCTTGAGGCGGAATATTTCTTGCTTGGGTGAGTGGTGTAATCAGCTCTTTCAACTCATCTATTTTCCTTGACACATCATCCCCTTGCTCTTGCGGTAGGGCGATCTTTCGATTTTGTGTCTCTATAGCCCGCCGCATCTCCAGAATCTGCATGTTCTCTTCTACTCTCATGGCATCATTCTTAGCCATCGGTTGGGATAATTCCGCTACCATGTTTGTCAAATGACGCATATGGGTCTCCAAATTAGAAAGTCGCACGTTGGACTCCCGATTCACCTGCTCATTCCGAGGAGCCGCTTGGTCTTTAACTTCATCGGCCGTTCCCACAAATTCATCACTTGCGGGGTCATCCATTCCACCCCACCCATCGGGGACTACATCTCCGTAATCAACAAAGAAACTCGGGGGCGCCGAATATAGCACTTTAAAGTTGTAACCGCCACTATCTTCCTCCAGGTTGTCAACTATTTCACCCCTCTCTAGGGCTTTCTGCATAAATCTTCTATCACCTTTGCGCGCTTTATCCGGACGGACTTCATACTCGTCTATCTCTTCAATTTCTTGACCATCTTTGATGCTCATCAAATATCCCGAGGGTATTTTCAAAACAGCTCCCCTCGTAGGTTTCATCGCAAATTCTTCGGACAGCATGTCCACCGCCACGTAGGTCCCCTTGAAAGCGACATCTTCCACTTTTCCTATGACGCCTAGATTGATCAACTTTTCTAAGCAAGCCCCCTTTTGCTCCCGGGAAATACTCTCTCCTTCCGGGTATTGTGAGGCCAATGTCAAGACATCCCGCATTTTACTTATGTCCACTATGAACTCCAAAACTTCTTCCTCTTCGCCTTCAAAAATCGCGTTCACCTCGCGATGCTCGGGTAGCGGGTTCTGCTGCAAATTTGGTTCAGCCTTATCAAATTCCAGAACTTTTCCATCAATTAATGCTTGCACCTTGAACTTCAAAGCGAGACAGTGGTCCGCGTTATGCCCCCTTTCTCCGATATAGTATACGCACGTTTGGGTCTCATCATACCCAGGAAATCTTGGCGGGTGAGCTCTAGGTGGCTCTTTTGCAACTAAGCGATTCTCCAACAGCATGGGTAACAATTTGGATAAGGGTCGGGGTAGTGGGGTGAAAATAATTTGGTCCTTTTTTCTGAATTCCGGTGGTTTGGAAGCGGTCCAGGATGACGTTCATTGGGTAGGGATTGAAGGCAAGAAATTTTTGGGCTTTGGCGGGTTAGGGACAAAAGCTACTTCTCTAGTTTGCTCCCTATTATCCCTTCTCAAAGGGTATTGGCATTTGAAAGGCGCCTCGGGTATCTTCTTTTCTCTTAATGCCCACTCGTGGCGCTCTGCCACCTTGATCGGGTGCGCAAATGTCTGACACCCAGAGGTGTTCGGTTTGTCGAAAAATTCAAATGGAAGGGCCTTGAGAAACAGATCTATTAGTTCTTCTTCCGGGACGGGCGGCTTTACCCGCACAGCCAATGCCCTCCATCTTTAGGCGTAGGCGCGAACGGCCTCACGCTTTCCCTTTACTGTCCTCGGAAGGTCCTCTCTAGTGAGGGCGGTCAAAGTGTTAAACTTGTATTGCCGAAGAAACTCCTCGCGCGGTTTGTCCCAATCGGCGAGCCTTTCTGGCTCCAATTCTATGAACCACGCCAGGGCTGCCCAAGATAGGCTCTCCTGGAAGGTGTTAACACGATACGGAACATTGTCCGAGAACCGAGACATTCGGCGCAAATAATACTTCAAGTGCGCCTTGGGACACCCGGTCCCATTATATCTCCTCACAAAGTCCGATTCCTTGTAGTCAGCGGGAACCTCTATCTTTTCGAATGGTGCTACCTTATCGAACCTTGAAAGTTCATATCCCCGACTTTGCCAAACACTCTTCGATCTTAGCAAGCCTCTTGATTTCCTCCTCCATTTTGAGGACCTGTTTCTCCTTCTTTTCCAAATCTATCACGACAGGAGGATCCTTAGGCGGTCTCTCCGGATTCAAAGTGGGATTAGCGGCGGGCGCCGGATTAGCGTTCGTTCCATCGGATGACCCCGCAGGGGCTTGAGAATTAGGATCAACGGGGTATCTCCCCTGGCTTGCAATCATCATAGCCTTCATCTCTGCCACCATCGTGGCGATTATATTCATTTGATTCTCCGGATTACCCACACGAGGTGCGAGCTCCTCTTGTTCCATCCTTAATTTGCTCGTTTTGCTACGAGTCCTCGTATTTGTCACTCACTTGTCTTCGGGATATCAAATCAGTATGGGAAATATTAAAGGATTGGAGACATTGATCCGTGGTAATTGACTTTTCTATATGTATGCATGAAATGCTCATAAAAGAAATAATATGTATCTATTACAAACCAAATTGTTCAAAAGTATCTAACAAATATGTAAAATCTAAATGGGGGAATGAATCTATCCAAGTCGGGGACGTTTCCACTCTTCTTGCTCTTCTGATCCATCGGAATCCCACAAGTATAGGTCTTCTCCTTCTTCTGACATCTACTGCTCCGGATCCTCGGGAATTTACGGTTCTACCCCCGGTACATACGGTACTATGTACTACGGCTCATATGACTCCACTTCTTCAATCCGAGGAGCTACGCACTCGGGTACATATGGCTCGACCGTTGATTGGCGATACTCCTTAAATTTCCGGATATACTCCTTGGAGGCTACGTGAACGTGCATCTCATCATCCAAATAGTCCGGCCATTCAACTTGTTGAAGTGGGGAATTCTTCAAAGCGTGAAGAATAAGCTTGATCCGAGCCCGATATAACTTCTTTGCTTCTTTTGTAAGCTTTCCTCGTGTCATGTCGAACGAGAAAATCCCGGGACAAACATCCGGTGGTATCTCTTGTAGAACTCCAAATTGCCTCACCACTCGAATGGGATAGAACGCCACAGCGCCAATACATCCCAATAAGGGGATAGGGCTATCTTCCACACCCGTAATGCGAGCCTCTACGATCTTGGGTCAAGTCGGACGCCATCTAATATGTTCGGGTTTCAAATTATCCAATAGCTCAACCCACTTCTTAAACGAGTATTTGGGTATAAGGGATTGACACTTAAGGAAGGATCTAAGAGGGTGGACGTGCTCATTGATCTCATAGCACCCCACTCGGAGTTGAAAAGTCTTTATATGAGAGGTGAACCACATGTGAAGTAGCCCACTAGACGCTTGAAAAACAGCCTTTCTTGAAGTTTTGGAACGATTTAAGGAAAGAAAGGTCTCGGCTAAGATCATGTACGAATAATCCCAGCGACAACATGCTTGTCTGGCTATATGGGTTATGGAAGGGTCAAAAGTAGTTCTAGAAGTTGGGACTAGGACAAATGCAAAGAAGGCCAAGATGAACACATTTCCCGATTTATGACCGGTTTTGGTGGGTAAAGAGGAATAATTGTCGAAAAGGAACGAGAAGGTGAACTTGTTAGAATTGGACTTATAAACTTTTTCAATCTCAGAAGTTTTAAGGCGAAGGAAACTCGATAACGAACGAGTGGAGTCCATGTCCAAAGGGGGTTGAGCTATTCGTTCTTCAAATTTGGCCCCGATAATAGCGGTATACTCTTCGAGTGTAGGGGTCAATTCTAATCCTCAGAAGTTAAATGTCATTGTACGCGCGTCCCATGCCTTGGCTAGTGCTTGAATGAGCGCCGGTTGGTATTCCACTTTGATCAAATCTATAAGTCGTCCCAAACGTCCTTCCACGTAAGCCTTGTTGACGATGTCGAGGCGATCCCACCATATAGAGAGTTCTTTGCGTGGTACCGGAATGATCTTGATGTCTCCATTCCCCATGATCTAAAAAGATGCAAAAATGATGATCCTAAAGTCAATTACCACGGTTTTAATATGCATATGCATGAAATGTGATGCAAATGTGCTAACCAAATTCCATGTCATCTTTTGGTAACATGAGGGTCAACTACTCCCACTTGACCCAAATAAGCCAAATAGGGTAGTTACGGACCTAATCTCACCCAAAGATGGCATGTAATTTGATTAGGATCGTTTAAGCGTAATCGGGATAGAAAGTCGCTCACAAATTGACAACTCATGGAATTTACAAGTCTAACACAATAAAGTCGAAAAAGATAGAACATGATAGTATCTAAAGATGTTCGGACAATAAATGTCAATGAAAGTACATAATAGACTCAAAATATAATGAAACCTAGAAAATGCCCCAAAGTCATACTAAACTAGACAATCGGAACGGTATCCTCATCGGATGAAATCTCCACTATCTCGGGAGGCTTGGCATCTTCTTCATCATCGGAGGATAAGGTGATCACTTCCTCCTTCTTAATTGGGGAGTGCTTTGGGGCCGTCTTGGTCGCACGAGGCCTCTTTGCCAATTTCATATACAACTCCCAAATTCTTTCTTTCTCGCGCTCGAGTTCCAAATATCGTCCACATCGGGTATAATCGCAACTCTCGCTACGAATGTGGTTCCGTCCATTGATTTCTCGTCCATGAAAAAATCCGAAAACCCGAAATGTAGCGGGCACTCGGTCTTCGCGTCGAATGGTCCTCCGCTCCCATGTGAATGCGTCGGGTACATCAACACGACCTCGGGGCGCCATCTATCTAAAAAGGAAAATTTGACCTTCAACCCCGATCACTTAAACGATCTTACAAATTGTGATGATATGTCGTGAAAATGCATGATATGCAAAATTAAAATTTACAAGTTCAAAATAAAGAGGGTAGAAAGCCTTACCAACCGATGTTACTCTTTTTTTGGGTTTTTGGTTTTAGGTATACCAACCATCCATTTCACATGCGCATGAGACAAGTGAGGTTCAACTCTAAATAAAATCAAAAAGGCTCGGGTATAGACCTAAAAGGGCTCCCGCTATACAAATCGATGGGCCGCCCACAAGAGCAATCAAACAACAAGTGGGTAGGACCATCAATCTTGCATAGCGAGCGGGATCAAAAATGGTCAACCCAAGTGCAATCAAACACAAGAGCTTCGCACACCGATCTCTATCTATGGCGACCTACAAAGGTGATTTCGCGGCTCGGGTTTAGGCGCTTGTGTGTGCAGTGTCGTGATCCTCAAAATATGCAAGACATGCACAACAATTTATATTCAAAACACCGCTTCAAAATTTGCATAAATAAACAAACAATCCAAAACTCCATATCTACATCAAAAAATGGTTAGTGTTGACACCTGAATTTTTAATCGGTTTTCTTTAGTTTTATTTTCCAAAATTCATTAAAAATTCACAAAAAATTAAAAAATTATAAAATCAACATTGGAAGCCTTGGCCAAGCATAAGGAACCAATTTGGAACAAAAAATAATTTTTCATGTTTTTCGCATTTTTTTTAATATTTTCGAAAATAGGAAAATACTTGAAAAATTCATAAAAAATACTTTTCGAGATCGCAAAAATACAGAAAAATGTTCAATATTTTTCTTTTAATTCCTTTTTCATATTGACCTCAAGAAAAATCAAAAATTGAGTTCAATTTTAGGTGTTTCTTCATAATGCCTAAGGTTGAATTTGCATAAAAAATACCAACCGAGTCTTTTTATTTGCAATTTTTGCACATTTTAAGTCTAGACATTCAATTGCAGTCCCTTTGAGCTTCAATTTGATTAATTGCACCCTCAATTGCACGAATTGCGCGAATTAGACAAAAATCCCCAAATTATTTGCGATTAAGTCCCTCAACTTGCCAATTTTTGAAATTAATCTTAATTGAGGGACTATCATGGTAAAATTGGACTGTCACCCTATGTTTTCATACATTTAGAATTGATTGGAATGGGTCTCATGGTCCAATTTGGTCAAATTGACACTCAATTGAACTTTTCCCTAATTTGGGCAAATTGAAAAATTTGGGGTTTTCATGTAAATTGATGGGAACTTTTGGGCAAAACTACTTTTTTAGATAATATTCAGGCCCCTGAGTTCAATTTTGAAATTTAATTGCAAAAATTCCCAGCCAATTTGGTTTAATTTTGAAATTTGCATAAAATTCACTGCCTGAACCGGTTCGGACCGGTCCGACCGCCGGTCGGACCGGCTGAACCGGTCCCGAACAGTACTTCATCTTCCCCAAATTCACCCGTGCCATTTGCAGGTTCAACGATGGACTTTGACGATCAAATTGGAGTTCAATTCGTGCTTAATTGGATCAATAGAGGTGGGGCTTTTGTTCGTCAAGTCAAGATCCGTCGATTGCCACCGGCGGCACGGCCAATGGCCGCCGGAGCACGGCGGAATCGATAGTCAAAGTTCCCGGCGACCGAAAGTCAACCATTTCAAAACCAAGTGCAATTCTTGCTCGTTTTTGACTCAACGGACGTCTAATGGACTTGGACGGAATCCTAGTGATTCCGTCACCGTCCGGCGGGCCTGAAATCACGTGGGCGCACGTGAATCACCCTCGGCCAGCTCACGCCCGACGCGCCAAATTTCAAAAGCTCACTATAAAAGCCCGAGGAGGATTCTAGAAGAGGAGAGGCTCATTCGCTCATTCACATAACGGAATAGAGAGAGAAAGAGGGAGAGCAAGAGAGAGAAGCTCTCGCGCAAGGCTCGGGTGCGAGTTGCGGACCGAAGCCGTGCAACTTCGTCGCCGCCGATCAAGGCCAAATCGGACCACCGCACCACCACCGGAAGCTCGCCCGAGCTTGGACGAGACGATCGCACTAGCTCGATCGCACCGAGATCCCCTAAAACGGTGAGTTGAACTTCGATTCTCCTTGCTGTGTGATCATGGCACATCCATTTCACGAGCATCATTCTTTGAATTAGCGTGTGCCTTTTACTCCTAAAGCACTTCCGACCATAATCGCATCCTTTTTCTGCATTGATTTGGCCCGAGTCACCTGAATCAAACCTCCAAAGCATTTCTCGGTTCGGCCGATCTTCGGCCGGACAAATCCAGCAACGCCGGGCTCGATCGGAGCCCGAGGTAAGTGTCCTTAACTTGATATTAACGTACCTGAAGCTTTGATTGCATTGTTATGCTCGATATTGCATGATTGAAGTTTGAGATGCCGTGATTGTATATGGCTTATTTCTTGTGATTTAGCCGTTGAAGTGTTTTGATTCTTTAGTATGTTAATCTGGAGATCATTAGGAATAGTTTGGTTTTGGTTTGGGGTTGATCGGCCGAGGTTTCACCGTCGGATCTCGCCGGGAAGCCTCGGCCGTTCGTTCTGTGTCGTCTCCGCGAAGAAGACGAAGTCTACGTGGCGCGGTCAACAGGTCAAAGTCCAGGTGTCGTGCGCCGAGTGGTCCAGGTCATTCTTGACTCGGCTTCGTCGTTGGCGCGAAGAGGCTGAGTCAGCCCCGATCCGACGGCTTAGATAATTTGTTAGGTTTGATTTAGGGCCGTTGGATCCTTATTTTTGTATTTTTAGATTTTTCGTTTATTAGTTAATAATACAGAAAATGTAAAACGGTGTCGTTCAATATAGGCGATTCGGCGTCGTTTTGGCTTTGGACGGAATGGACGGCCGAGATTGAATCACGTTTTGATCCTGGCCGTCCGTGCTTTTAAGTGATGCGGTGCCGTTTTGTGTAAAGGGCCAGAAGCGGCGTCGTTTTGAAGTTTAGGACTTTCAATGGCCCAGATTAGTTTTAGCTTTGAATCGTGGCCGTCCGTTCGGCGTCAGATGCGGCGTCGTTTAGCTTAGTAAGCTTCAACGGCTGGGATGGATTCTTGGGATTTAATCTTGCCCGTCCGTATATTAGACAGAAGCGGCGTCGTTTTGTTTAGGGAAGAGTTGACGGCTGAGATTGATTCGCCGATTGATCTCGGCCGTCCATTCATTTTAGTATATTTCGGATATTAGAAAAACATTTTTGAAAAATCAAAAAATATAGTATATATACATATACGGTACCGTTTTTGTGTAGAGAGGGTTTGGGCGCGGTCGGACCGGGTTGACCGGCCGTTGACCGAGTCGAACCGGTCCGGTCTATTAATAAAAAAATAAACAAAATAAAGAGAAATTTCAAAAATCCAAAAAAATTGTAAAAATACTTAGAAAATTCATAAAAATTCCCCGATTTTCATAAAAAATTTCTAAAAATTTCTAGATCGATTCGGGACTCATAAAGTCTGGATCGAAAATTTTTGAGACTTCGAGGGTCGATTAATTTCGATCCGGAAAATTTCCAATATTTTTGAAAAATAAATAAAAATTCCAAAAAATAGAAAAAATTAGAAAAATTCAAGAAAATCACAAAAAATGAGAGATGGCCACATTCAACTGGCCAAATCGAAATTTTGTGATTTTCAGTCCCAAACCCAAAAATGACCATTCTACCCTTACGGGCCTTCCGCCCCAAATTTTTACCAAATCACCCCGACACCCAATTTTTGATTTTTGTATGGGCCGATAGGGCCATTTTAGACATATTGAACCTTGATTGATTGATTTGATCGATTGTAATGATTGCGCATTATTTTTTGCTGATTGTGATTGATTAGGATAGAAAAATCCCATCTGTATGAATACTTAGATTTTTTTTTTTAAGACCTACCTCATCTGATATCGCATCTGCATGAAATCTTAGGTTAGAAAAACAATCAACATCGGTAACCGAAAGGGCGTCAAATATGAAACTTGGCGTAACCAAATCCCCGGACCCAAAATCTGCGGTTTTCGCGGAACCGAACGGTTTCTCCCGACCGCTCGGTAAGGTTTTCCGATCGTACCTTCCAATAAATCGATCGGTGGCGACTCCAAATTGCATGTACATCTCGCACATGCCACCCGACCACACAAGGTCAATTTCGATATTTGAAAAATTTTACCCGACATCGCGATTCGAGTAATGGGTCTTGGGAGAGACTCGCGATCCCCCCATATATATGTCTATAAAAAGGAGGGGATCGGCTCGTTAGCCCTATTCCACCCCCGGGAAGGAAATTTCCGGGAGGGTCGCGACGGTTAGCACGGACGCCACCCCTTATAACTCCCATCTGCATCAACATTTAACACTTTTTGTTAGTGGACGTACCTCACCTTCAAGAGCATCTCAAGAAGACGATGTTAGAAAACAATCAACATTTTTATCGAATTAAGTCCTCTCAAGATGAACTTCCCCGGTGGAGTCGCCAGTCCGTTGCGACCCTCCGTTGGTCGATAAAATCCCGGCGGGGCTAGTAGGGTTAACGAGCCGATCCATTTTTTATATATATTTTTTTATTATGGGATCACGGGTCCCTCCCAAGACCCATTACTCGAATCGCGATGTCGGGTAAAATTTATCAAATATCGAAATTGACCTTGTGTGGTCGGGTGGCATGTGCGAGGTGTACATGCAATTTGGAGTCGCCACCGATCGATTTATTGGAAGGTACGATCGGAAAACCTTACCGAGCGGTCGGGAGAAACCGTTCGGTTTCGCGAAAACCAGAGATTTTTGGGTTCGGGGACTTGGTTACGCCAAGATTCGAATTGACGTCCTTTCGGTTACCGATGTCGAGTGTTTTTCTAACCTAGGATTTCATGCAGATGCGATATCGGGTGAGGTAGACTCTAAAAGTTCTAAGTGTACATGCAGATGGGGATTTTCTATCCTATCAGTCACAATCGAAAAAAATTTAATGCGCAATCAAAATAATCAGAAGCAATCAAATCAATCGATCAAGGCTCGGTATGTCTAAAATGGCCCTATCGGCCCACACAAAAATCAAATTCGGGTTTCGGGGTGATTTGGTGAAAATTTGGGGCGAAAGGCCCGGAAGGGTAGAATGGTCATTTTTTAGGGTTCGGGACCCGAAAATCACAAAATTGGGATCGGGCCAGTTGAATGTGGTCATTTCCCCTTTTTTGTGATTTTATGGAATTTTTCTAATTTTTTCTATTTTTTTGGAATTTTTATTTATTTTCTAAAAATATTAGGAATTTTCCGGATTGAAACTAATCGACCCTCGAAGTCTCAAAAATTTTCGATCCAGACTTTATGAGTCCCGAATCGATCTAGGAATTTTTAGAAATTTTTTGTGAAAATCCGGGAATTTTTATGAATTTTCTAGGTATTTTTGCTATTTTTTTGAATTTTTGGAAATTTTTTTTATTTTTTTTTTATTTTTTATTATTAAACCGGACCGGGTCAACCCGGTCAACGGCCGATCAACCCGGTCCGACCGCCCACGGATCCGCTCGAACCCACTCTACGCAAAACGGTACCGTATATGTATATACACTATATTTTTTGATTTTTTAATACTAATTCCTAATATCCGAAATATAAGAAAATGAATGGACGGCTGATATCAACTTCAAAATCAATCTCAGCCGTCGACTCGACTCAACATAAAACGACGTCGCATGTTGACATCGAACGGACGGCCAAGATTAGATTCCCGGACTTCATCTCGGCCGTCGAACCCTACTAAACTAAACGACGCCGCATCACTCTAATCGACAGACGGCCACGATTAAAACTAAACTAGATCCGGACCGTCTATCCTATCCGAAACTAGAAACGACGACGCTTTTATCCCCTTCAAGCAAAACGGTGCCGTGTCGGTTAAAGCATTGAACGGTCACGATTGACTCCGGATTTGATATTAACCGTTCATTCCTCATATAGCAAAAACGACGACGTAACTCCTAGACTAAACGGCGTCGCTTTTCATATTTTCTATTTTCTAAATAAACTGATTATCTAAAATCCGAAAATTCTAATCTAACGGTCTAAAATCAAACTAACATAATTATTTCGGCCGTCGAATCAAAGCCGAGTCGTACTACCCGCGCCAACGGCCATGCCAACTCGGACTCGAACCGGACCTATCGGGACTTGACACCTCGGCTTCGTTGACTCGCCGACCTGCCGGGTCGCCTTGTCTTCAACCTCGCGACGACGACTACATGAACGGCTGACATTCCTCCGGCGAGATCCAACGGTGAGATCTCGCCGGAATGACATGAAACCAACGCCAAACGACTCGTCTGAACCTCCTCTATAACATATCCAAAAATCAAACGATTTCACCGAGCTAATCTCGAGCTATGAACTTCGCACAGAGCAACGATTCAAAGTTCAATCCAACAGATCAAAGCCAAACCAAAGCAATTAACACATACGAGAGCATCATAGAAGGTTTAGAAGACTTACCTCGAGCTCTGATTGAGCTCGCGAGGTCTAGGATAGCTTGACCGGTGCTTGGCCGGACCGAGCAATGTTAGAGGTTCGACTCGCATGATTCGGGAGAAAGAGATGCAGAAATGAAGTGCGAACATGATCGTAGATGTCCAAAATAGAAAAGGCACACGTTAATTGCAGGAATCGAGTTCACGAATGCGAATTACCATGAATGCACAAGACGAAGCTCGGAGAGTCGACTCACCGTTTCTTGAAGTCTCCGGCCAAATGAACCGGTTCGATCGGCTCCCGGAAGTTCAAGAGAGCTTCTTGCGGCGGTCCGGTAGTTCGATTTGGTCTGTGGTGGCCGGCCGAGCAGCTTGTAGTCCAAGCTTGGAGCTCCGGCGATGGCGTCGTGCGAGAGCTCGTCCCTCTCTCTAAATCTCTCTCTCTCTAATCTGTTAGACTTGGTGAGCACGAATGAGCCTCCTTCCTTACTCTCGAACCTTCCCATCTATTTATACCAAGTTTTCAAAAACGCGCGCGTCGGGTGAGCTCGAGTCGGTGACGTCCTCACGTGCGAGCACGTGGTTTTTGGTTCGCTGGAAGTCGGACGGAGATGGCCATCACAACAGATTCCGTTTGGTCCTCCGTTAGTCACGAATCGAGCTCAAATTAGAGTATTATGTGAAATGTTGACTTCTCGGACCAACGAAGCTTTGACCGGCGATTCCGATCTCCTCCGGCGATGACTGGCCGTGCCGGTGATGGCAATTGACGCACCTTATCCTAACAAACAAAAGCCCCATATTAATTATCTCAATTAGGTCCGAATTGGCCTTCGATTTGACGATCAAAGCTCGCATTCAAAACCTGCAAAAATCACGTGAGTTCCGTGAAGAAGATGAAGTACTGTTGCAGACGGGTTCGACCGGTCCGACCGGCGGTCAGACCGGTCTGAACCGGCTCAGATAGTGAATTTTGCACAATTTTCAAAATTAATCAAAATTTACTAGGAATTTTTGCAATTAAACCTCAAAATTGGATTTAGGGCCCTGAATATTATCTAAAAATGTGTTTTTGCCCAAAATTTCCCATCAATTTATATGAAATCCCCAAATTTTTCAATTTGCCCAAATTAGGGAAATGTTCAATTGGATGTCAATTTGACCAAATTGGACCATGAGACCCATTCCAATCGATTTAGAATGTATGAAAACCTAGGGGTACGGTCCAATTTTACTATGATAGTCCCTCAATTAAAAGTAATTTCAAAAATTGGCAAATTGAGGGACTAAATTGCAAAGAATTTGGGGATTTTTATGCAATTCGTGCAATTCACGCAATTTTGGGTGCAATTGATCAAATTGAAGTTCAAAGGGACTGCAATTGATTGTCTAGACTCCAAATGTGCAAAAATTGCAAATAAAATGACTCAATTTGTATTTTTTATACAAATTCAACTCTAGGCATTGTGAAGAAACACCTAAAATTGAAATTAATTTTCAATTTTTATTGAGGTCAATATTAAAATGGAATTAAATGAAAAATATTGAACATTTTTCTGTATTTTTGTGATCTCGAAAAGTATTTTTTTATGAATTTTGAAGTATTTTCCTTTTTTTCGAAAATATTAAAAAATGTGAAAAATATGAAAAATTATTTTTTGTTCCAAATTGGTTCCTTATGCATGGCCAAGGCTTCCAATGTTGATTTTTAATTTTTTTGATTTTTTGTGAATTTTTGGTAAATTTTGGAAAATAAAACTAAAGGAAAACTAATTAAAAATCGAGTGTCAACAAGCGGGCCATATACTATTTGAGAAAAAAGTTCACAACATCTAAAGTCAAGTACTCAGCAGTGGAAAGGACTTGCGTAGCATTGGTTTGGGTCCTCCACGGATTAAGGCGATATACGTTGCATTATCATATAGAACTGGTCACCGAAAATGACCCCATCAAATACCTTTTGGAGAAACCAACATTGTTAGGAAAGATGGCTAAATGGAAAATATTGCTTTCAGAGTTTGATATCAAAACCTCTCCCTAGAAGTCTGTCAAGGGAAGAGCAATTGCTGACATGCTAGCCGAGAATCCTCCTAAAGACGTTTCAGAGCAAAACAAGGGAGGTCAAATCCTGAACATATTCGAAGACAAATGGACAATGTACTTTGACGGCGCGGTGAACCTCACTGGATCGGGTAGCGGGGCAGTTTTAATATCTCCCGAAGATCAGCATTATCCGGTCTCAGCCAAGTTGGTGTTTCCATGCACCAACAACATTTCTGAATATGAAGCATGCATACTAAGACTACAATTGGCCGTCTCATTAAAAGTAAAGAAGCTGTTGGTATATGGAGATTCCATGCTAATTATCTTACAGACTCAAGGAGAATGGAAGACAAAGGATCACAAACTTATCCCTTATCATAAGCACCTTGAAGAGCCGATTCAACATTTTGAAGAGATCACCTTCCAGTATCTACCAAGAACCCGTAATCACTTTGTTGATGCTTTGGCTACATTATCGCCCATGTTGCAAGTGCAAGATGGCCTTGAGATAGAACCGTTGAGAATTGACATCCTGGAGCAACCTGCATACTGCATGGTCATTGAAGGGGAACTTGATGAAGAACCATGGTATCATGACATCAAGAATTATCTGCTGAAGGGCGAATTCCCACAAGGCGATCAACCGTAAGAAAATAAGTACATAAGCAAGATGGCATCTAAATTCTTCCTCAGCGGATAGATTTTATACAAGAGGTCCTTTGACTCAGTCCTACCGAGGTGTGTGAATTCCAAAGAAGCAAATCTCATTATGAAAGAGATTCATGAAGGGGAATGCGGACCGCATATGAATGGTCACCTCCTCACCAAGAAGATCATGAGACTTGGGTATTACTTGATGACTATCGAGTCAGATTGCAACCAACATGTGAGATCCTGTCATCAATGCCAAGTGTACGGCGACAAGATAAATGCGCCGCCAACCGAGCTACATCAAATGTCATAACCCTGGCCATTCTCTATGTGGGGAATTGATATGATTGGTCCAATCAACCCAAAGGCCTCAAACGGACATCGTTTTATTCTGGTGGCTATTGATTATTTCACCAAATGGATTGAAGCCAGCTCATATGCCAATGTCACTGCGAACAACGTGGCTAAATTCATCAAAAGGGATATCATCTCAAGATATGGAGTGCCAAGAGCCATCATTACAGACAATGGCTCCAATCTGAACAACAAGATAGTCGATCACTTATTGGAACAATTTAAAGTACGACACCTTAATTCTTCACCTTACCGCCCACAAATGAATGGAGCCGTGGAGGCGGCAAACAAGAATATCAAAAAGATATTGGCTAAAATCGCTGAGAAATATCGAGATTGGCACGAAAGGTTGCCATATGCTCTCATGGCCTACCGAACTTCGATTCGTACTTCAACCGGGGCAACTCCCTACTCTTTGGTATACGGTATGGAAGCGATCCTACCAGTAGAGATGGAAATCCCCTCTTTAAGGATCCTGTCTCGGGTAGAACTCACAGAGGATGAGTGGAACCGGCAGAGACATGAACAATTAAATCTGATTGATGAAAAGCGATTAAAGGCTATCTGTCATGGTCAAAGCTACCGGAAGAAAGTAGCCAGAGCTTTTGACAAGAAGGTTAAGCCCAGAAATTTTGAAACAGGGATGCTAGTTGTGAAGAAAATGCTCCCAAATGCCCAACATCCAGGAGGCAAATTCATGCCAAATTATGAAGGCCCCTACGTGATTTAGAAAGTCTTATCCTGGGGAGCTCTTATACTTGTAAACATGGATGGAGAAGAATTGGCAAGTCTAGTAAATTCAAATGCCGTGAAGAGATACTATCCTTGAAATAAAATCGAGCTTCAAAACAATTGATGAGCAGATCCGAGTCACATAGAGTTTTGCATTCGCATGACATTTGCATACATGCATTTGCATATGTCTGTGTTTTGCGGGTGGATTGGGAGTCACGAAGAATCCTACAGAGCAATGGGTCAAACAGGGAAGTGACCTTCGGGATTCAAAATTTTGAACATCTTTAAGCGATTGTTTCCTCTTATTTTTACAGGAAACGGGAATCAACATCCGAAGGAGACAAGAGAAAGTCGCTTCGGGATTTAAAATTTAGAACATCTTTAACCGATTGATTCCTTTTGTTTTTACAGGAAACGGGAATCAACATCCGAAGGAGACAAGAGAAAGTCGCTTCGGGATTCGAAATTTTGAACATCTTTGACTGATTGATTCCTTTTGTTTTTACAGAAACGAGAAGTCAATATATGAAGATGACAGGTTTGAGGTTGTCCTCCTTTACAAAATATTTTCATACGCTGTCATGCTTGAAATTGAAAATTTGGATTTGCAAAGCCACAAGACCCTTTCAAAGAAATATTCCTTCCAAATTACAGAAACATCTTTTGAATAAACCTTTTGATGAAAATTTTTGCAAATGATGAATTTTGATGAAATGCCCCGAGTTTCTATAAAAGGGCACGTTTTGAAAGCTTTTCAAAAGAATGATCCTTCAAATGAAAAGAGGCAAGCATTGTCCTTAAACACGTCCCCGATACACTTGAGTGATGAGTGAGAGTGGCAGAGAGATAAAAGCTTAATTTTGGGACGTAGGGAACATTCGCGGTGATTACATGGATTGAAATGATGAAAGGCATTTCCATTCCAAAATTATCCATACACATTTATATCCCTTGATAACCACTCCGAGCCAAAAAGGGAGAATTTTATGAATATAACCCTGTCAAGAACCACTCCACACTGGGGCATATTTGGAGGTTCATTGGATGATTCCTTGGAGAAAAGATCGGGTAAGACTTTATTGTGCTAACTTGCATCAATCTTTTTGTGATAGCTTCAGGTGATTTCTAGCAAAGAGTGAAGAAAAGCACTTCATTTCTATACCCCCAAACACTTACCCTTTGAAGAGCCAATTTGAGCCTTTGAATATTCATTTTCGAACCCTTGTCGGTGATCACCTCCCCACACCGGGGCAAACAAAGGAATTACCAGCAATGAGTCAAAAATTATGATCGGAAGAATTCTTGATACTGGTCTTAAAAGAACCAGTCAATGCAAAAAATGACAAGAAACGAAAGGGCTAGAAAAAGCAAAGTGCCTAGCAAAAGCAAGGCCCAAAGCCCATAAAAAAAGCACCTCGGAAAGGGACAAATTCTGAAGAAAAATCATCAAGATGAAAAGAGGAAAATTCTCAAAATCAATTGAAGAAAGAATGATCATGAATCTATTGTAAAAGCAAATGAATGCTGGAAAAATGTCAAGGGGATCACCCAAGTTCACCCCTCCTTTGGAAAATATGGCCTGTTCTTAAAGAGCCCAACTTAAGCCAAAATACAACCTGTCACCAAAACTTTTTCGATCTAGAGGTGTTTCAGGTTGATGCAAGAGATCACACAGGAAGCTACCGCTTAAAGAGGTAAGTACAACACTGTTTTATCATGTCTTCAAGGTTCTTGACTTGTAAACCCGAAGAAGCTATTTCTGGTCAAAATTTATTTCTAAACCTCAAAATGAACATCCTTTGATAAGCCTTTGACCTGGCCCGAATTACGGTCCCTTTTAAAATGCCTTCTCTGATTAGTCGGATTGTATGCATCTCGAATGATCCCGAAACCTCAAGGTTAGGTTTTACGTGAGCGGATTTGAATTTCAAGAAAAGCCTTCCCAAAATGGTGAGAAGCCCTCTTGGATGAAGGAAAACCCTTTTGAAAAACTTTTAAAACAACCTTTTTGTAGAACACTCGGGATATGTCATTCAAAATCCATCCCCAGTGAAAAATTGAACTTGTGATTGGACACATTTCCTTCGCAAGTACGCCTTGAAAATTTGTTAGAATTCTTGAGTTTCTCTCCAGAACTTGAGATTGTCATTCTAATGATGTTTGATTGAACTTTCTGCGGGTTCCTTGGTGATCCCAAATCCTCGGAAAAGTTACATTCTAAAGATTTGACTAACTTGGATTTTCTGCAGGTCTTCTGGCGTCCCCTGGTCCTCGGGTCCTCAACTTTGAAAATTTGAAATAGGGTTTGAGCTTTTGTAGGTACACTAGTAAGCTTAGGTCCTCGGATGACACCCTCCTCTTTGAAAATTTGAAATAGGATTTGAGCTTCTGTAGGTACACTAGTAAACCTAGGTCCTCGGATGGCACCCTCCTCTTTGAAAATTTGAAATAGGGTTTGAGCTTACGTAGGTACACTAGTAAACCTAGGTCCTCGGATGGCACCCTCCTCTTTGAAAATTTGAAATCGGGTTTGAGCTTCTGTAGGTACACTAGTAAACCTAGGTCCTCGGATGGCACCCACCTCTTTGAAAATTTGAAATCGGGTTTGAGCTTACGTAGGTACACTAGTAAACCTAGGTCCCCGGATGGCACCCTTCCAAACGATGAGTAGCTTCCTAGATGAAAGCCGATCTGCGTTTTAGATGATGAGTCCCTTCATAGAGGATAGCCAATCTCTTTTGAAAATTTGAAATCGGGTTTGAGCTTCTGTAGGTACACTAGTAAACCTAGGTCCTCGGATGGCACCCTTCTAGACGGTGAATAGCTTCCTAGATGAAAGCCGATCTGCGTTTTAGATGGTGACTCCCTTCATAGAGGATAGCCAATCTCTTTTGAAAATTTGAAATCGGGTTTGAGCTTCAGTAGGTACACTAGTAAACCTAGGTCCTCAAATGGCACCCTTCCGGACGGTGAGTAGCTTCCTAGATGAAAGCCGATCTGCGTTTTAGATGGTGAATCCCTTCATAGAGGATAGCCAATCTCTTTTGAAAATTTGAAATCGAGTTTGAGCTTCTGTAGGTACACTAGTAAACCTAGGTCCTCAGATGGCACCCTTCCGGACGGTGAGTAGCTTCCTAGATGAAAGCCGATCTGCATTTTAGATGGTGAGTCCCTTCATAGAGGATAGCCAATCTCTTTTGAAAATTTGAAATCGGGTTTGAGCTTCAGTAGGTACACTAGTAAACCTAAGTCCTCGGATGGCACCCTTCCGGACGGTGAGTAGCTTCCTAGATGAAAGCCGATCTGTATTTTAGATGGTGAATCCCTTCATAGAGGATAGCCAATCTCTTTTGAAAATTTGAAATCGAGTTTGAGCTTCAGTAGGTACACTAGTAAACCTAGATCCTCGGATGGCACCCTTCCAAACGGTGAGTAGCTTCCTAGATGAAAGCCGATCTGCGTTTTAGATGGTGAGTCCCTTCATAGAGGATATCCAATCTCTTTTGAATAGGTGAAACCCCTTTGTTACAAGGGTGAACCTCCCTTCCAGACGGTGAGTAGCTTCTTAGATGAAAGCCGATTTGCGTTTTAGATGGTGAGTCCCTTCATAGAGGATAGCCAATCTCTTTTGAATAGGTGAAACCCCTTTGTTACAAGGGTGAACCTCCCTTCCAGACGGTGAGTAGCTTCCTAGATGAAAACCGATTTGCCCCTTTTAAATGGTGAATCCCTAGAGGATAGCCAATCTCATTTTGAATAGGTGAAACCGCTTTGTTACAAGGGTGAACCTCCCTTCCAAATCTTCAAACCACCGCTCGACACCGGACGGATGCCGACCATTGTAAATCGCGCCAAACCATCCAAAGGTAATTCCATATAATCATTTTCTCAACCTCGGATCAACAAATCTCGGACTACAGACGGGTGAGCTACAGGTAAGTCTCTCTCTCTCTCCTCATCTCTCTTTCACATGAAATGAGCATGAACCGAAATAATCCCCCATGAAGTCGGAGCTTTAACAGCAAAGGTAAGGCAATCGAATGTCAAGACTAGTTCTTTAGATTTTTCCCCAGCAAAGTCGATTAAGGATCCAGGTGTCACCTTGTCTTTGAAAGCAACCTCTAACCGAGATTACTTTCAAAGAGGGGCGATTGTTGACACTTGATTTTTAATCAATTTTCTTTTAGTTTTATTTTCTAAAAAATTCCTAAAAATCCACAAAAAAATAAAAAAAAAATTAAAAATCAACATTGGAAGCCTTGGCCAAGTCTAAGGAACCAATTTGGAACAAAAAATAATTTTTCATATTTTTCATTTTTTAATATTTTCGAAAAAAAGGAAAATATTAGAAAATTCATAAAAAATATTTTTCGAGGTCACAAAAATACATAAAAATGTCCAATATTTTCATTTTAATTCCCTTTTAATATTGACCTCAAGAAAAATTGAAAATTGAGTTCAATTTTAGGTGTTCCTTCACAACGCCTAGGGTTGAATTTGCACAAAAAATACCAATTGAGTCTTTTTATTTGCAATTTTTGCACATTTTAGGTCTAGACATTCAATTGTAGTCCCTTTGAACTTCAATTTGATCAATTACACCCTCAATCGCACGAATTGCACAGATTGCACAAAATCCCCAAATTATTTGCAATTAAGTCCCTCAACTTGCCAATTTTTTGAAATTAATCTTAATTAAGGGACTTTCGTGGCAAAATTGGACTGGTCCCCTATGTTTTCACACATTCTGAATCAATTGGCATAGGTCTCATGGTCCAATTTGATCGAATTGACACCCAATTGAACTTTTCCCCAATTTGGGCAAATTGAAAAATTTGGGGTTTTCATAGAAATTGAGGTGAACTTTTGGGTAAAGTTGCACTTTTAGATAATGTTCAGGCCCCCGAGTCCAATTTTAAAGTTTAATTGCAAAAATTCCCAGCCAATTTTGTTTAATTTTGAAAATTACATGAAATTCACCATGCGAACCGGTCCAAACAGTGTCGTCTTCCCCAAATTCACCCGTGCCATTTGCAGGTTCAATGGTGGACTTTGACGATCAAATTGGAGTTCAATTCGTGCCTAATTGGATCAATAGAGGTGGGCCTTTTGTTCATCGAGTCGAGGTCCGTTGATTGCCACCGGCGGCACGGCCAATGGCCGCCGGGGCGCGGCGGAATCGATGGTCAAAGTTCTCGGCGTCCGAAAGTCAACAATTTCAAAACCAAGTGCAATTCACGCTCGTTTTCGACTCAACGGACATCAAACGGCCTTGGACGGAATCTTGGTGATTCCGTCACCGTCCGGCGAGCCAAAAGCCGCGTGATTGGCACGTGGGAGCCTCGGCCGACTCATATACGTGCGCGCGAAATTTTAAAAAGTGAGTATAAAAGGCCCGGGGGAAGATTCGTGAAAGGAGAGGCTCATTTGGTTCGTCTCGCACCGGAATAGAGAGAGAAAAAGAGAGAGAGTAGAGCGAGAAGGTCTCGCGGTTGCCATTGCCGCTCATCGGAGCTCGAGCTGCTCATCGTTCGGCCGGTCAATCCAGGTTGAATCGAAGCACGAGACCACTTCTAGAAGCTTCACACGGGTGCCGGAAAGCAATCGCACACGTTCAATCGGCCTTGAACCTCCGTAAACTGATAGCTGAACTTCCAAACTCGGTTACGTACTTCCATGGCATCACGTTGATTCGAGCACGATCCTTGAAATTATTGTGTGCGTTTTTGTTCCGGAGCATTGCTGACCTCAATCGCATCCTTTTTATGCATTGATTCTGCGCGATAAACCCGAGTCGAACCGCCTCCTTAGCTCGGTCCGGCCGAGCACCGGCCGAGCCATTCTGACCACTGCGAGCTCGATCTGAGCTCGAGGTAAGATCCCTAACCTTCTCATAATGCTCGTCTATGGATTAATTGCCTTGATTTGCTCTAAACTTGTGTGTTCGAACTCTGGATTGAGGTTCTGTGTATAGTTCATAACTCGTAATCCGCTCGGTGAAATCGAATGACTTTAGGATATGTTGATCTAAGAAGCGAGACGAATCGATTGGTGTTGATTTCGTGAGATTTCATTAAAGTTTCACCGTCCGATGAAGTTGAGTGGTTCTCGGCCGTCCGTTCTCTCGCCGGCGAGAGGTTGAAGATGAGTCAATGTGGCGGTCAGCGGGTCAAATTGGCTGACGTGTCGCGTCCGGATTGGTCCATGGTGTCGCTGACTCGGCTCGGCCGTTGGCGCGAGCGAAATGAGTTAGCCTTGATCTAACGGTCCGGATATTTAGGTGAATTTAATTCTGGGCCGTCGGATCTGATTTTTGTATTTTTAGATATTAGATATTTTAGATAGAAAATAAAAAAATCAAAACGGTGCCGTTTAGGGTATAGGAGAATACGTCGTCGTTTTGTAGTTCGGTGGAATGAACGGTGCAGATTAGGTTCAGAATCAATCGCAGCCGTTCAGTGTTTTAATCAATGCGGCGTCCTTTCGTGTAATATGGCTGAAGCGTCGTCGTTTAGTAGTATAAGTGAGTCAACGGCTCGGATCAAGCCTCGGCGTTTAATCGTGGCCGTTCACGGTATTAACGGATGCGACGTCGTTTTATCTAAGAGATAGTTGACGGTCTAGATCGATTCTTAGGGCTAATTGTGGCCGTTCATTTGTTCATTGGGCTATGCGGCATCGTTTTTATGTAGATGGCCGAGACGTCGTCGTTTTTGTCTGAGGGCGAGTCGACGGCCGAGATCAAATTTGGGATTGATCTCGGTAGTCCATTCCATTTCTTTTATATTAGAATATCAGAAAATAGTTTAGAAAATAGGAAATAAATAGGATAAATACATATACGGTACCGTATTGGCGCTGAGCGGGTACGTGGGCGGTCGAACCGGGTTGACCGGTCGTTGACCGGGTTGACCCGGTCCGGTTTATTAATAAAAAATAATGAAAAATAAAAAGAAATTTCCAAAAATTCAAAAATTGCAAAAATACTTAGAAAATTCGTAAAAATTCCCGGATTTTCACAAAAAATTTCTAAAAATTCCTAGATCGATTCGGGACTCTTATAGTTTGGATCGAAAATTTTGAGACTTCGAGGGTCGATCCGCATAGATTCGGAAAATTCCCAATATTTTTGAAAAATAAATAAAAAATTCAAAAAAATTAGAAAAATTAGAAAAATTCCATAAAATCACAAAAAATGGAAAATGGCCACATTCAACTGGCCCGACCCCAATTTTGTGATTTTCGGGTCCCAAACTCCCAAAAATGACCATTCTACCATTCTGGGTCTTTCGCCCCAAATTTTCCCGAACCAACCCCGGAACTCAAAACTCGATATTTTTGTGAGTCGATAGGACCGTTTTAGACTCCTTCATTGGATTGATTATCTGAATTGATTTTGATTGTTTTGATTGCACTTTTGATTTTTTCGATTGTGATTGATAGGAATAGAAAATTCCCATCCGCATGTACACTTAGAACCGTTAGAGCCTACCTCACCTGATATCGCATCTGCATGAAATCGTAGGTTAGAAAATCACTCAACATCGGTAACCGAAAGGGCGTCAATGTAAATCTTGGCGTAACCAAGTCCCCGGACCCAAAAATCTCTGGTTTTCGCGGAACCGAACGGTTTCTCCCGACCGCTCGGTAGGGTTTTCCGATCATACCCTCCAATAAATTGATCGGTGGCGACTCCAAAATTGCATGTACATATTACACATGCCACCCGACCACACTAAGGTCAATTTCGATGAAATTTTCTCCGACATCGCGATTCGAGTAATGGGTCTTGGGAGAGACCCGCGATCCCGAAAGATCCCGCGGACAACCGGGGTCTTCCTCATATATAAAAAAGGGATCGGCTCGTTAACCCTCACTCGCCTCCCGCGCATCGACGACGGAGGAGGGTCGCGACACGAGCGATCGGGAGAAACCGTTCGGTTCTACGAGAGCCAGAGATTTGGGTCCGGGGACTTGGTTACGCCAAGATTTACATTGACGCCCTTTCGGTTACCGATGTCGAGTGATTTTCTAACCTAAGAATTCATGCAGATGAAATTTTGGGTGAGGTAGGTTCTAACGATATGGGATATCATGCAGATAGGAATTTTCTACCCTAACAATCACAATCATGAAATTTAGTGCGCAATCAAAGTAATCACAATCAATTCAATCAATCAGTCAAGTAGAAAAGTCTAATATGATCCTATTGGCCCATAGAAACGTAAAATTTAGGTTCCGAGGAGGTTCGGGAAAATTTGGAGCGGAAGGCCTAGAAGGGTAGAATGGTCATTTTTGGGGGTTCAGGACCCGAAAATCACGAAATTATGATCCGGCCAGTTGAATGTGGTCATTTCCTATTTTTTGTGATTTTTTCAGAATTTTTCTAATTTTCTCTATTTTTTGGATTTTTTATTTATTTTCTAAAAAAAGGTTGGGAATTTTCCGGATCGATGTGAATCGACCCTTGAAATCTCAAAAATTCTCGATCCGGACTATAAGAGTCCCGAATCAATCTAGAAATTTTTAGAAATTTTTTGGGAAAATCTGGGAATTTTTGTGAATTTTCTATGAATTTTTAGATTTTTTGGAAATTTTTATGTATTTTTTTATGTATATTTTATTAATATTTCCGAACCTGGTCAAACCGGTCAACGACCGATCAACCCGGTCCAGACCCACTCAGACCCTCTCTACATCTAAAACGGCATCGTATACTATTTATTCTATTTATTTTTTATTTTTCTAAAATTGATTTTCTAATATCCGAATATAAAAGAAAATAATGGACGGCCGAGATCAATCCCCGATTTGATCTCGGCCGTCAACTCGCCACTTAACAAAACGACGCCGCATCTAAAAAGTCATGGACGGCCACGATTAGATCCTAAGGCTCGATCTGAGCCGTTCATTCTACCTAAGGCTTAAAACGACGACGCTTCCGGCCTTCATTCTAAACGACGTCGCGCGACTTAAACAGACGAACGACTATGATTTGATCTAAGACTTAATCCGGACCGTTCATTCCTTCAAAGCCCAAAACGACGACGCATTATCGCCTGGACACAAAACGATGCCATTCGACTACTAATATGAACGGTGCCGTTTTTGATTTACTATATTTTCTAACCATTAAATGAATTATCCAAAAAAATAAAAAATCCAATCGGATGGCTGAAAATCAAACTAGACTATTTTCTCAGCCATTGGATCAAAGCTAAGTCGGCTCGCTTGCGCCAACGAGCGAGCCGACCGGGCAACACCCCGGACGAATGAGCACACGACACCTAAGCATTTGACCTTTTGACCGAGCCACGTCGGCTCGTCTTCAAGCTCTCGACGACGTCTAAACGGACAGGCGAGACTCTTCCGGCGAGATCTAACGGTGAGATCTCGCCGAAATGGCCTCAGACCAACACCAATCAACTCGCATAATCATCCGGATCAACATATTCAAAAATCAAGGTATTTTATCCGGAGAATCAACAGGAATCAAGCTTACACAATCTCGACATTGCCAAGTTCAATCAAGCAACACAGAGCATATTGGTTCAATTCCTTCGCACAGAAGCTCGAAAAGGAGTATAGGAAGCTTATCTCGAGCTCGGATCGAGCTCGCAAGGGTTAGGATCGCCCGGCCGAAGCTCGACCGGACCGGCACGGGTTGGAGGTTTGACTCGAATGATTGAGACAAAATCAATGCGAAAACAAGTTGCAATGGTGATCAGAAGTGCTCTAGGAGTAAAAGGCACACACTAATTGAAAGAATGATGCTCGTGAAATGGATGTCCCATGATCGCACAGTGAGGAGAATCGAAGATCAACTCACCCGATTTGGAGGTTTGAAGCCGATTAAGCCGTGCAAATCGCTTCCTCTAGGTTCAAGCGAGCTTCCTGTAGTGATCTTCAAGCTTGATGTGATCCGGATCGACCGGACGAAGAACTCACAATCCTCGCCTGAATTCCCGTCAATGGAGGTCGACGAGAGCTCCTCTCTCTACTTTCTCTCTCTCTATTCTGTTGAGCTAAGCGAGCATGAATGAGCCACCCCCCTCCCAATTCGCGAAGTTTCCTCCCTTTTATACCAAGTTTTGAAATCTTGCGCGCACGGGCGAGCTTCGCCGGGCTTGTTCACGTGTGCTCACGTGCCAATAGGTTCACCGGACGGTGACGGAATCGGTTGTGATTCCGTCCCGGTCCGTTAAGCCTCCGTTGATCACAAACGAACGTGAATTGGACTCGGCCTTTGCGAATGTTGACTTTCATGGGCCCCGTGACTTTGACCGGCGATTGCGACCACTTCTGGCGACCATTGGCCGAGCCGCCGGTGGCAATCGACGCGTCTTGTCTTGACGAACAAAACGCCTCCCGTAATTCTTCCAATTATAGCCAATTGATTGTCTAATATGATCGCCAAAATCCACCATCAAATCTGCAGAATGTCACAGGCTCGAGGAAGAAGATGTATTGTTCGGGACCGGTTCGACCGGTCCGACCGGCGGTCAGACCGTTCGAACCGGTTCAGGCAGTGAACTTTGCTAAATTTTTAAAATTAATCACAATTGACTGGGAATTTTTGCAATTAAACTTCAAAATTGGATTTAGGGGCCTGGATATTATCTAGAAATGCAATTTTGCCCAAAATTTTTCATCAATTTATGCAAAAGCCCCAAATTTTTCTAAATTGGCAAATTGGGGAAAAGTTCAATTGAGTGCCAATTTGATCAAATTAGACCAAACCACCTATGCCAATTGATTCGGAATGTGTGAAAACCTAGGGGGACGGTCCAATTTTGCCACGAAAGTCCCTCAATTAAAAGTAATTTCAAAAATTGATAAGTTGAGGGACTAAATTGCAAAGAATTTTTGGGAGTTTTGCCCAATTCATGCAATCCGTGTAATTGGAGATGCAATTGATCAAATTGAAGTTTGAAGGGACTGCAATTGAATGTCTAGACACAAAATGTGCAAAAATTGCAAATAAAAAGACTCAATTGGTATTTTTTATGGAAATTCAACTCTAGGCATTGTGAAGAAACACCTAAAATTGAACTCGATTTTTGATTTTTCTTGAAGTCAATGTGAAAAGGGAATTAAAATAAAAATATTAAGTATTTTTCTATATTTTTGTGACCTCGAAAAGTATTTTTTATGAATTTTCTAACATTTTTCTATTTTTCGAAAATATTAAAAAATGCGAAAAATATGAAAAGTTATTTTTTGTTCAAAATTGGTTCCTTATGCTTGGCCAAAGCTTCCAATGTTGATTTTTTTTAATTTTTTGATTTTTTTATGAATTTTTTGTAAATTTTAGAAAATAAAACTAAAGGAAAATTGATTAAAAATCAGGTGTCAACAATTTCATAGCACCCTACTCGAAGTTGAAAGGTTTTTATGTGAGAAACAAACCACATATGAAGTAATCCGTTGGAAGCTTGAAAAATGGCTTTTTTGGAAGTTTTGAAACGATTTAGAGAAAGGAAGGTTTCAGCTAGAATCATATAGGAGTAATTCCATCGGCAACAAGCTTGTCGAGCTATGTGAATTATGGAAGGATCGAAAGCAGTCCTAGAAGTGGAAAATAGGACGAACGCAAAGAAAGCTAGGATAAACACCTTTCCCGATTTATGACCGGTTTCGGCGGGTAGAGAAGAGTAATTGTCAAAAGGGAACGAGAAAGTGAATATATCGGAATTGGATTTGTAGACCTTTTCTATCTCGGAAGTCTTAAGGCGAAGGAAGCTCGATAGAGAACGGGTAGAATCCATGTCTAAAGGGGGTTGAGCTATATGATCGTCAAAATTGGCCCCGATGATAGCAGAATATTCCTCCAGCGTAGGAGTTAACTCAAGGCCTTGAAAGTTAAATGTCATCGTGTGCGTATCCCAAGTCTTGGCCAAAGCTTGAATAAGGGCCGGTTGATACTCCATTCTAATCAAATCCACCGGTCGGCCCAAACGTCCTTCTACATATGCCTTGTTGATTGGGTTGAGACGGTCCCACCATTGAGAGAGTTCTTTGCGAGGCATCGGAATGATCTTGATATCTCCATTCCCCATGATCTAAAATATGCAAAATGATGATTCTAGTGTCAATTACCACGGACCATGATGTATATGCATGAAATGTGATGCAAATGTACTAACCAAATTCCATGTCATCTTTTGGTAACATGAGGGTCAACTACTCCCACTTGACCCAAATAAACCAAATGGGGTAGTTATGGACCAAATCCCACCTAAAGATGGCATGTAATTGATTAGGATCATTTAAGTGTAATCGGGGTAGAAAGTCGCTATTACAACTTTAAATTTGACAACCCACAAAATTCACAAGTCTAATACAATTAAACCCAAAGAGATAGGATATAAAAGCATCTAAAGACGTTTGACCAATACAAGTCAATGAAGAATACAAAGATAATCCGGAGGAAGTGCAACAAATCCTAAACACAAATGCCCCAAAGTCCGACTAAGACTAACTAGTCTAAGCGTCATCCTTGTCGGATGATATCTCCACTATCTCGGGAAGCTCGACATTTTCTTCATTGTCGGAGGATATGATGATGATTTCTCTCTTCTTGATCAGCGAGTGACATGGGACCATCTTGATCGCGCGAGGTCGCCTCATCAATTTCGCATATAGTTCTTGGAGCTTCTCTTTTCCTCGCTTGAGCTCCAAATGGCGCGCACAACGCGTATAATCACAGCTTTCACTTCGGATGCGATTACGTCCATCGAGTTCCGTTCCACGAACAAATCCAAAGATTTAGAAGGTGTTGGGCACTCGATCCTTGCGTCGAATACTCTTTCGCTCCCACATAAACGTATTAAGAACACCGATCTAACTTTAGGGCGCTATCTATCCTAAAAGGGAAAATTGACTTTCAATCCTAACCACTTAAACAATCTTACAATTTTCATGATATGTTCGTGAAAATGCATGTTATGCATAAATTAAATTTGCAAAAATAAAGACGGTAAAAAGCCTTACCAACCGATGTTACTCTTTTTTTTTTTTTGGTTTTTGGTTTTAGGTATACCAACCTTCCATTCACATGCGCATGAGACAAGTGAGGTTTAACTCTAAAGAAATCAAAAAGGCTCGGGTCCGGACCTAAAAAGGCTCCCGCTATACGAATTGATGAGCCACCCACAAGCGCAATCAAACAACAAGTGGGTAGGATTATCAACCTCGCATAGCAAGCGGGATTAATATATGGTCAACCCAAGTGCAATCAAACACAAGAGCTTCTCATACCAATCCCTATCTATGGTGACCTAAAAGGGTGATTCGCGGCTCGAGTTTAGGCGTTTGTGTGTGCAGTGTCGTGATCCTCAAAATATGCATTACATGCATAGCAGTTTATATCAAAATACCGCTTCAATATGGGCATAAATAAACACACAAAACCCAAAACACCATATCTGCACAAAGAGTTTAGCAAAGACGCCACCCCTTATAACTCCCATCTGCACCAACATTTAACATTTTTTGTTAGTGGACGTACCTCACCTTCAAGAGCATCTGCAGAAAACAAGGTTAGAATACACTCAACTTTTTTATCGGCTTAAGTCCTCTTAATGATTTAGCAACCATCGTTCCCTAATAAAGTCGCCAGTCTGTCGTGACCCTCCGAACTTCCGTACGAAATGTGAGATGCGAGAGTTAACGAGCCGCGCTTCCCGACCTATTTGACAGTGGATCTTCGGCGTGCGGGTCTCTCCCAAGACCCATTACTCGAATCGCGATGTGAAGAAAATTTTATCGGGGTCGACCTTAATGTGGTCGTGTGACATGTGCATAGTGTACATGCATATGGAGTCGCCACCGATCAATTATTAGAGGATATGATCGGGAACCCTATCGAGCGGTCGGGAGAAACCGTTCGATTCTACGAGAACCAGAGATTTGGGTCCGGGGACTTGGTTACGCCAAGATTTGCATTGACACCCTTTCGGTTACCGAAGTTGAGTGATTTTCTAACCTAAGAATTCATGCAGATGAAATTTTGGGTGAAGTAGGCCCTAACAATCTAAGGTATCATGCATACGGGAATTTTTTCCGCCCTAACAGTCACAATCAGAAATTTAAATGCGCAATCAAGATAATCGCAACCAAATCGAACAGTCAATCAAATACACACGCCTAATATGGCTCTATCGAGCCACGGAATGAACTCAATTGAGTGTCGGGATGGTTCGGGAAAATTTGAGGCGGAAGGCCCAGAGGGTAAAATGGTCATTTTTGAGGTTCGGGACCCAAAAATCACAAAATTGGGGTTGGGCCAGTTAAATGTGGCAATTTCCCATTTTTTGTGATATTTTTTAGAATTTTTCTAATTTTTTGGATTTTTTTTATTTATTCTCTAAAAGTCGGGGATTTTTCGGATCGAGGTGAATCGACCCTTGGAACCTCAAAATTTTTCTATTCGGACTATAAGAGTCCCGAATCGATCTTAACATTTTTTAGATTTTTTTTTTTGGGAAAATCTTGGAATTTTTATGAATTTTCTATGAATTTTGCAATTTTTTTGGATTTTTAGAAAATTTTTATTAATTTTTTATTAATATTTTTGGACCGGGTCAACCCGGTCAACCCGGTCCAGACCCGCTCGTAAAACACTCGACACCAAAAACGACGCCGCATCTCCTTTATTTCTATTTTTTTTATTTTCCAAACTATTTTCTAATATTCGAAATTAAAGAAAATGAAATGGACGGCCGAGATCAAATCTAGAATCGATCTCGGCCGTTGACTCCCTCTTAATCAAAACGACGCCGCGTCGAGACCCCCTTGTAAAACGACGCCGCATCTGATTATTAAACGGACGGCCACGATCTAAACTTAGATGCAATCTAGGCCGTCGACTCGCCTAGCTATAAAATGACGATGCTTTACTTAAATGCACGAACGGTCATGATCTAACCTAGACTTAATCTGAACCGTCCATTTCTTCTAAATACAAAACGACGCCCCATCACCTACACGAAACGCCACCGTTTTTTATTTTTCTTATTTTCTAACTAATAAATGTAATATTAGAAAATACCAAAAATAGATCCGATGGCCTAGAATTAAACTCAACTATTTATCATCACCGTCGAATCAAATCCGACTCGGCTTTTTCGTGCGCATGGCTAGGCTGACCGGATGCCGACTCAAACCACTCAAAAAGCGCCACTTTAGACCTTTGACCTGTTGACCCGCCACATCATCGTCGTTTTCAACCTCGCGACGAAGACGCAACGGACGGCCGAGGCTTCCTAGCGAGATCCAACGGTGAAACCTCGGCCGATTGACCTCAAACCAGAGCCAATCGACTCGTCTAATCATCCAGATTAACATATCTAATAATCAATCAAGTTCATCGGCTAAATCTTGAGAAACATGCTTCGTACGGAACGATGTTGCAGAACTCGATCAAGCAATACAAAGCGAAATAGACTAATTCAATCACATAAGAGCATCACGGGAGGTCCAGAATGCTTACCTCGAACTCGGATTGAGTTCGCAATGGCTGGATACGCCCGGCCGGTGTTCGGCCGGATCGAGACAGGCAATAGGTTCGACTCGTGATGTTCGGGCAAAATCGATGCAAAAATGATATGAGAACATGATCAGCAATGCTCAAGGAAAAAAACGCACACAACAATTGCAAGGATCGTGCATGAATTAGTGCAATGCCATGAACGTGCAGAGCTGAGATTGAGAGATCGACTCACCGATTTAGGAGTTCGCAGATTGATTAAGCTGTCGCGATCGACTCCCGGAGTTGCTACGAAGCTTCTAGACTAGTTTGCAAGCTTCGATTCTCTCCGGATTGGCCTCCCGAAGAACTCACGGTCGAGCTCAAGTTCTCGACCGAGCGAGCGGGAGAACGAGCTCTCTCTCTCTCTCTCTCTCTCTCTCTCTCTCTCTCGCTTTCTCTCTCTCTCTCTCTAGCTCTACGAGTTGGTTGCGAGCACGAATGAGCCTCCCTCTCTCGTGAATCTTCCTCAGCTATTTATATCCAATTTTTTGAAAATAGGCGCGCACGGGTGTGAGCTCGCCGAGCCTCCCTCGTGCCTTGGCACATGCCAAATGGTTGCCGGATGGTGACGAAATCAGTTAGGATTCCGTCCATGTCCGTTTGGCCTCCATTGAGCCTCAAACGAGCGTGAATTGCACTCGGCCTTGCAAATGTTGACTTTTTCGAGCGCCGGGACTTTGACCGTCAATTCCGCCCATCTCCGGCGACCATTGGCCTCGCCGGTGGCGGCAATCGACTCCTCCCGGCATGAGGAACAAAACGCCTACATCAATTAATCCAATTAGATACGAATTGGTCTTCAATTTGGTTGCTAAAATTCATCACGAAATCTGTAGAGTGTCGCACATTTGGGGAAGAAGACGACACTGTGCTGAACCAGTTTGACCGGTCCGATCAGTGGTCAGACCGGTCTAAACCGGTTCGGACTTAAAATTTTCGAAATTAATCAAAATCCATGGGGAATTTTCACAATTAAACCTCAAAATTGAACTTAGGGGCTTGAATTCTATCTATAAATGTGGTTTTGCCCAAAAATTTTCACCAATTTCTACAAAACCCCAAATTTTTCTAAAATCCCAAATTGGGGAAAAGTTCAATTGGGCGTCCAATTAACCAAATTGGACCAAACCACCTATGCTAATCGATTCAGAATATGTGAAAACCTAAGGGGACAGTCCAATTTTGCCACGAAAGTCCCTCAATCGAAAGTAATTTCATAAATTTGAAACCCTAGGGACTAAATTTCAAATATTTTGGGGATTCTTGTCTAATTCATGCAATTCGCACAATTGGAGGTGCAATTGATCAAATTGAAGCTTAAAAGGACTGCAATTGAATGTCTAGACTCTAAATGTGCAAAAATTGCAAATAAAAAAAACTCAATTTGTATTTTTTATGCGAATTCAATCCTTAGTGTAGGGAATTAAATGAAGAAACAATTTGAATGTCTAGACTCTAAATGAAGAAACACCTAAAATTGACTTCAATTTTTAATTTTTCCTGAGGTCAATAAGAGGAGGGAATTAAAAGAAAAATATTGGATATTTTTCTGTATTTTTGTGACCTCGAGAAGTATTTTTATGAATTTTCTAGTATTTTTATATTTTTCGAAAATATTAAAAAATGTGAAAAATATGAAAAATTAGTTTTTGTTCAAAATTGGTTCCTTATGCTTGGCCAATGCTACCAAACTTGATTTTTCAATTTTTTGATTTTTTGTGAATATTTGGGAATTTTTAGAAAATAAAGCTAAGGAAAACTTGATTAAAAATCGAGTGTCAACAGACATGATATGATATACCTCATTCATGGGCGATTGTATGCATCTTGGCTATGAGATTTGGTATGAGACAAATCGATTAGAACGACGGAAGTACATAATCGAGTCATATTCGGGTTACCCTACGGGATGCTTGGTATATTCATTGTGCATGCGAAGATGCCTCGTCCGAGAAAAGGATGGGTGGGCATTTGAGAAGCGTGTGTTGACACCTGATTTTTAATCAAGTTTTCCTTAGTTTTATTTTTTAAAATTAACCAAAAATTCACAAAAAATCAAAAAATTGAAAAATCAAGTTTGGTAGCCTTGGCCAAGCATAAGGAACCAATTTTGAACAAAAAATAAATTTTCATTGTCGCGACCCTCCCGGAATTTTTTTTATCCATAATAATGGTCTTTCCGGTGGTGAGAGGGTTAATGAGCCGATCTTTTTTATATATATAGATGTAACCCCGGTTGTCGGCGGGATTTTTTTAGGATCGCGGGTCTCTCCCAAGACCCATTACTCGAATCGCGATGTCGGGTAAAATTTATCAAATATCGATATCGACCTTAGTGTGGTCGGGTGGCATGTGCAATTATGTACATGCAATTGGAGTCGCCACCGATCGGTTTATTGGAAGGTACAATCGGAAAACCTTACCGAGCGGTCGGGAGAAACCGTTCGGTTCTGCGAAAACCAGAGATTTTTGGGTCCGAGGACTTGGTTACGCCAAATTTCATATTGACGCCCTTTCGGTTACCGATGTCGGGTGTTTTTCTAACCTAGGAATTCATGCAGATGGACTTTCGGGTGAGGTAGGCCCTAATAATCCTAAGTATTCATGCAGATGGGAATTTTCTATCCTAACAATCACAATCAAAAATTAAAATGCACAATCAAAACAATCAATGTCAAATCAGTCAAACAAATCAAGCAAACGAGCCTAAGAGGATTCTATCGATTCACAAAAATATCGAATTTTAGTTCAGGCGAATGGTTGGGGAAAATTTGGGGCGGAGGGCCCAGAGGGATAGAATGGTCATTTTTTGGGGGTTCGGGACCTGAAAATCACAAAATTTCAGATTGGCCAGTTGAATGTGGCCATTTCCTATTTTTTGTGATTTTTCAGAATTTTTCTAATTTTTTCTATTTTTGGAATTTTTTATTTATTTTCTAAAAAAAATGAGAATTTTCCGGATCGATACGGATCGACCCTCGAAGTCTCAAAATTCTCGATCTAGACTTTATGAGTCCCGAATCGATCTAGAAATTTTTAGAAATTTTTTTTGAAAATCTGGGAATTTTTATGAATTTTCTAAGTATTTTTGCAATTTTTTTGGATTTTTGGAAATTTCTTTTTATTTATTTTTTTATTTTTTATTAATATTTTGGACCGGGTCAACCCGGTCAATAACCGGTCAACCCGATCCGACCGTTCACAGGCCGCCCACGACACAAAAACGGCGCCGTATATACATTTATTTGATTTTCTTTTTGATTTTCTAAACTAATTTCTAATATCTAAATATACGTAAAATACATGGATGGCCGAGATCAATCTCCGGATCAATCTCGGCCGTCAGCTTTCGCCCTAACGAAACGACGACGTTCCGGCCCATCTACTCACAAACGATGACGTATCAACCTTGGATGGACGGTCACGATTCGATGTAGACTTGATCTGAGCCGTTCACTCATCTATTGTCTAAACGGCACCGTATAGAATAAACGCATGGATGGTCGGGATTAAATTTCGAGGCTCGATCTGAGCCGTTCACCACTCGTATACGCGAAACGGCGACGCTTTAGGCTTAACACATGAAACGGCGCCGCATCGATTAAGACCTTCGTCGGTCACGATCTATTCTAGAGATAATCTAGGCCGTTCGTCCTATCTGGCACCAAAACGACGCCAAATCATCTACCTTAGACGACACCGTTTTACATTTTCTATTTTCTGCCTAATATACTAATAACTAAAAAATGTAAAATCAGATCCGACGGCCACAGATCAAATTCATCTAATAATCCGGGCCGTCGGATCGAGTCCGAGTCAGCTCGCTCGTGCCAACGGCCGAGCCGACTAGGACATGAGTTGGACCAACCGGAGGGCGACACCTAGGTCGCCGACCGTTTGACCACGCCATGTCGCCTTTGTCTTCCTCATCGCGACGACACATAATGGACGGCCGAGAGCTCTCCGGCGAGATCCAACGGTGAGATCTCACCGGAAAGGCCTCAAACCAACGGCGATCGACTCTATTTACCTCGTAGATCAACATAGTCAAAAATCGGACGATTTCACCCACGTAATCAACACAAAACGAATATACACAGTCACATAGTTGCAGACCTCAATCTCGACATACAGAGCATAACAATCGAATTAAAGCTTCAGGCACATTCAAAGAGAGTTTAGAATACTTACCTCGGGTTCAGATCGAACTCGCAGCCGCTAGTTACGCCCGGCCGAAGTCCGACTGCACCGAGACCGGTTGGAGGTTTGACTCGACTCGATTGGGCAAAATCAATGCGAAAGGACAGTGCGATCGTGGTTAAGGAAGTTTCAAAGGTAAAACGCACACATCAATTGAAGAAATCAAGCTCGTGAGGGTGCGCTGCCATGGATGCACAAGAAGAAGACTCGAAGCTCAACTTACCGATTCAGGCGGTCTCGGACGGCAAGGCTAGTTGCGATCGTTTCCGGACCCTCGTGCAAGCTCCCTGGAAGTAGTTTCACTGCTTGAGGTGGCCTAGATTGGCCGGATGATTGATTCACAGTCGCCGCTCGAACTCTCGTCAATGGCGGACGACGAGAGCGTTTTTCTCTCTCTAACTCACACTCTCTCTCTATTCCGTTTGGTCCGGTGAGCACGAATGAGCCTCCTCTCTCACTCTAGAACTTTCCCATCTATTTATACCAAGTTTTCAAAAACGCGCGCGCACGGGCGAAGCTTGGCCGAGATGCTATCACGTGCGACCACGTGATTTTTGGCTTGCCGGACGGTGACGGAATCACTAGGATTCCGTCCAAGTCCGTTAGATGTCCGTTGAGTCCAAAACGAGCGTGAATTGCCCTTGAATTTGAGAATGTTGACTTTTGGACGCCGGCGCCTTTGACCATCGATTCCGGCCACCTCGGTGGCTATTGGCCGTGCCGACGGTGGCAATTGACGGAGCATGACCCGCATATGCAAACCCCCACACCAATTAGCTTAATCATACATGAATTGGCCTTCAATTTGGCCATTGGAATTGATCGTCCAAACCTGCAAATCGCGCGAGTCGTCCGAGGAAGACGACATTCTTCGGACCGGTCCGACCGGCGGTTAGACCGGTCTGAACCGGTTCGCATGTTGTTCTTTGCAAAATTTTCAAAATTAGTTGAAATTGAGTGGGGATTTTTGCAATTAAACCTCGAAATTGGACTTAGGGGCCTTAATATTATCTAGAAATGTGGTTTTGCCCAAAAATTTTCATCAATTTGCACAAAAGCCCCAAATTTTTCAATTTGCCCAAATTAGGGAAATGTTCAATTGGATGTCAATTTGACCAAATTGGACCATGAGACCTATGCCAATCAATTTGAAATGTATGAAAACATAGGGGGACAGTCCAATTTTATCATGATAGTCCCTCAATTAAAAGTAATTTCAAAAATTGGCAAATTGAGGGACTAAATTGCAAATAATTTGGGGATTGTTGTCTAATTCACGCAATTCGTGCAATTGTGGGTGCAATTGATCAAATTGAAGTTCAAAGGGACTGCAATTGAATGTCTAGACCTAAAAATGTGCAAAAATTTACAAATAAAAAGACTCAATTGGTATTTTTTGTGTAAATTCAATTCTAGGTATTGTGAAGGAACACCTAAAATTGAACTCAACTTTTGATTTTTCTTGAGGTCAATATTAAAAGGGAATTAGAAGAAAAATATGGAATATTTTTGTGTATTTTTGTGACCTCGAAAAGTATTTTTTATGAATTTTCAAGTATTTTCCTATTTTTCGAAAATATTTAAAAATGTGAAAAATATGAAAAATTATTTTTTGTTCCAAATTGGTTCCTTAGGCTTGGCCAAGGCTTCCAATGTTGATTTTTTAATTTTTTAATTTTTTGTGAATTTTTAGTGAATTTTGGGAAATAAAACTAAAGAAAAATTGATTAAAAATCAGGTGTCAACAGTTGCCCCTCTTTGAAAGTAATCTCGGTTAGAGGTTGCTTTCAAAGACAATGTGACACCTGGATCTTTAATCGACTCTGCTGGGGAAAAATCTAAAGAACTAATCTTGACATCCAATTACCTTACCTTCGCAGTTTAAAGCTCTGACTCCGTGGAGAATTATTTCCAATCCATGCTCATTTTATGTTAAAGGTAGATGAGAAAAGAGAGAGACTTACCCGTAGCTCACCTGTTTGTAATCGGAGATTTGTTGATCCGAGGTTGAAAAATTGAGTGTACGGAATTACCTTTGGACGGTTTGGTGTGATTTTGCGATGATCCGCGTCCGTCCGGTGTCGAGCGGTGGTTTGAAGATTTGGAAGGGAGGTTCACCCTTGTAACAAAGGGGTTTCACCTATTCAAAATGGGTTTGACTATCCACTCGGGATTCATCATTTAAAAGGCAGATCGGTTTTCATCTAGGAAGCTACTCACCGTCTGGAAGGGAGGTTCACCCTTGTAACAAAGGGGTTTCACCTATTTAAAATGGGTGTGACTATCCACTTGGGATTCATCATTTAAAAAGTAGATCGGTTTTCATCTAGGAAGCTACTCATCGTCCGAAGGGGAGGTTCACCCTTGTAACAAAGAGGTTTCACCTATTTAAAAGAGATTGGCTATCCTCTATGAAGGGACTCACCATCTAAAACGCAGATCGGCTTTCATCTAGGAAGCTACTCACCGTCCGGAAGGGTGCCATCTGAGGACTTAGGTTGACTAGTGTACCTACAGAAGCTCAAACCCTATTTCAAATTTTCTAAAATGCAGATCGGCTTTCATCTAGGAAGCTACTCACCGTTTGAAAGGGTGCCATCTGAGGACCTAGGTTGACTAGTATACCTACGTAAGCTCAAACCCTATTTCAAATTTTCTAAAGTGCAGATCGGCTTTCATCTAGGAAGCTACTCACCGTCTAGAAGGGTGCCATCCGAGGACCTAGGTTTACTAGTGTATCTACAGAAGCTCAAATCCTATTTCAAATTTTTTAAAGTGCAGATCGGCTTTCATCTAGGAAGCTACTCACCGTCTAGAAGGGTGCCATCTGAGAACCTAGGTTGACTAGTGTACCTACAGAAGCTCAAACCCTATTTCAAATTTTCTAAAATGCAGATCGGCTTTCATCTAGGAAGCTACTCACCGTTTGAAAGGGTGCCATCTGAGGACCTAGGTTGACTAGTATACCTACGTAAGCTCAAACCCTATTTCAAATTTTCTAAAGTGCAGATCGGCTTTCATCTAGGAAGCTACTCACCGTCTAGAAGGGTGCCATCCGAGGACCTAGGTTTACTAGTGTATCTACAGAAGCTCAAATCCTATTTCAAATTTTTTAAAGTGCAGATCGGCTTTCATCTAGGAAGCTACTCACCGTCTAGAAGGGTGCCATCTGAGAACCTAGGTTGACTAGTGTACCTACAGAAGCTCAAACCCTATTTCAAATTTTCTAAAATGCAGATCGGCTTTCATCTAGGAAGCTACTCACCGTCCGAAAGGGTGCCATCTGAGGACCTAGGTTGACTAGTGTACCTACGGAAGCTCAAACCCTATTTCAAATTTTCTAAAGTGCAGATCGGCTTTCATCTAGGAAGCTACTCACCGTCCGGAAGGGTGCCACCCGAGGACCTAGGTTTACTAGTGTACCTACGGAAGCTCAAACCCTATTTCAAATTTTCAAAGGAGAGGGTGCCATCTGAGGACCTAGGTTGACTAGTGTACCTACAGAAGCTCAAACCCTTTTTAAAATTTTCAAAGTTGAGGATATGAGGACCTGGGGATGCCAGGAGACCCGCAGAAAATCCAAGTTAATCAAATCTTTAAAATGTAATTTTTCCGGGGATTTGGGATCACCAGGGAACCCGCAGAAAGTTCAATCAAACATCATTAGTATGACAACTTTAAGTTCTTGGGAGAAACTTAAGAATTCCAAACAAATTTTCAAAGTGTATTTGCGAAGGAAATGTATCCAATCACAAGTTCAAATCTCCATTGGGGATGGATTTTGAATGACACATCCCGAGTGTTCTACAAAAAGGTTGTTTTAAAAGTTTTTCAAAAGGGTTTTCCTTCATCCAAGAGGGCTTCTCACCATTTGGGAAGGCTTTTCTTGAAATTCAAATCCGCTCACGTAAAACCTAACCTCGAGGTTTCGGGATCATTCGAGATGCATACAATCCGACTAATCAGAGACGGCATTTTAAAAGGGACCGTAATTTAGGCCAGGTCAAAGGCTTATCAAAGGATATTCATTTTGAGGTTTAAAAATGAAGTTTGATCAGAAATAGCTTCTTCGGGTCTACAAGTCAAGAACCCCGAAGACATGATAAGACAGGATTGTACTTACCTCTTTAAGCGGTAGCTTCCTGTATGATTTCTTGCATCAACCTGAAACACCTCTTAGATCGGAAAAGTTTTGGTGACAGGTTGTATCTTGGTTTAAGGTGGGCTCTTTAAGAAAGGCCATATTTTCAAGAGAGGGGTGAACTTTGGTGATCACCTTGACATTTTCCAAACATTCATTTGTTTTTGCAGAAGATTCATGATCATTCTTTCTTTAATTGACTTTGAGGACTTTCCTCTTTTCACCTTGCTGATAAATTTTTTGGATTTGCCCCTTTTGGGATGCTCTTTTCATGGGCTTTGGCCTTGCTTTTACCAGGCACTTTGCTTTTTCTAGCCCTTTCATTTCTTGTCATTTTCTTGCATTGAATGGCTCTTTTGGAGACCAACATCAAAAATTCTTCCAATCATACTTTTTGACTCATTGCTGGTAATTCCTTTGTTTGCCCCAGTGTGGGGAGGTGATCACCAACAAGGGTTTAGAAATGAATATTTAAAGGCTCAAATTGGCTCTTCAAAGGGTAAGTGTTCGGGGGTATAGAAATGAAGTGCTTTTCTTCACTTTGAGGTGTTCCAAATCTTTGCTAGAAATCACCTGAAGCTATCACAAAAAGATTGATGCAGGTTAGCACAATAAAGTCTTACCCGATCTTTTCTCCAAGGAATCATCCAATGAACCTCCAAATATGCCCTAGTGTGGGGTGGTTCTTGACGGGGTTATATTCATAAAATTCTCCCTTTTTGGCTCAGAGTGGTTATCAAGGGATATAAATGTGTATGGATAATTTTGAAATGGAAATGCCTTTCGTCACTTTAATCCATGTAATCACCGCGAATGACCCATACGTCCCGAGGTTAAGCTCTTTCGCTCCGTCACTCTCACTCATCACTCAAGTGTATCAAGGACGTGTTTAAGGACAATGCTTGCCTCTTTTCATCCGAAGGATCATTCTCTTGAAAAGCTTTCTAAACATGCCCTTTTTATAAAAACCCAGGGTGTTTTCATCAAAATTCATCATTAGCAAAAAAATTTCATCAAAAGGTTTGTTCAACGGATGTTTCTGTAATTTGAAAGGAATGTTTCCTTGAAAGGGCCTTGTTGCTTTGCAAGTCCAAGTTTTTCAACAGTGTATGAGAATACTTAAAAAGAGGAGGACCTCAAACCTATTTTCTTCAAATATTGACTTCTGTTTCCTGTAAAAACAAAAGGAAACAATCAGTTCAAGATATTCAAAATTTTAAATTCAGAAGCGATTTCTTCTTATCTCCTTTGGATGTTGACTCCCATTTCTTGTAAAAACAAAAGAAATCGATTAGTTCAAGATGTTCAAATTTTCAAATCCCGAAGTGACTTTCTCTTGTCTCTATCAAATGTTAGCTCCTGTTTCCTACACAAACAAAAGGAGTCAATCGATTAAAGATGTTCAAAATTTTAATTTCCAAAGGTGACTTCCTCTTGTCTGGTCCATTGCTCTGTAGGATTCTTCGTGACTCCCGATTTACCTACAAAACACAGACATATGCAAATGCATGTATGCAAATGTCATGCGAATGCAAAATTCTATGTGACTCAGATCCGCTCATCAATCACTTTGAAGCTCAATTTCATTTCAAGGATAATATCTCTTCACGGCGTCTGCATTTCTCGGACTCGCCAACTCTTCTCCATCCATGTTTACAAGTATAAGAGCTCCCCCGGATAAGACTTTTCGAATCACGTAGGGGCCTTCATAGTTTGGCATGAATTTGCCTCCTGGATGCCGGGCATTTGGGAGCATGTTCTTCACAACTAGCATCACTGTTTCAAAATTTCTAGGCTTGACAAGCTCCGGCCACCTTCTTCTAGTAGTTTTGACCATGGCAGATAGCCTTCAATCGTTTTTCATCAATTAAATTCAATTGTTCATGTCTCCGCCGGTTCCACTCATCTTCCGTGAGTTCTACCCGAGACAGGATCCTTAAAGAGGGGATTTCCACCTCTACTGGTAGGACCGCTTCCATACCGTATACCAAAGAATAGGGAGTTGCCCCGGTTGAGGTACGAATTGAGGTCCGGTAGGCCATGAGAGCATATGGCAATCTCTCATGCCAATCTCTATATTTCTCAGCAGTTTTAGCCAATATCTTCTTGATGTTCTTGTTTGCCGCTTCCACAGCTCCATTCATTTGCGGGCGGTAAGGTGAAGAATTAAGATGTCGTACCTTAAATTGTTCCAATAGTTGATCGACAACCTTGTTGTTCAAATTGGAGCCATTCTCTGTAATGATGGCTCTTGGTACTCCATATCTTGAGATGATATCCCTCTTGATGAATTTAGCTACGTTGTTCGCAGTAACATTGGCATATGAGCTGGCTTCAATCCATTTGGTGAAATAATCAATAGCCACCAAAATGAAACGATGCCCGTTTGAGGCCTTTGGGTTGATAGGGCCAATCATATCAATTCCCCACATAGAGAATGGCCGGGGTTCTGACATTTGATGTAGCTCGATTGGTGGCGCATTTATCCTGTCACCGTATACTTGACATTGATGACAGGATCTAATATGCTGGTTGCAATCTGACTCGATAGTCATCCAAGAGTATCCGAGTCTCATAATTTTCTTGGCGAGGAGGTGACCATTCATATGCGGCCCGCATTCTCCTTCATGAATCTCTTTCATAATGAGATTTGCTTCTTTGGAATTCACACACCTCAGTAGGACCGAGTCAAAGGACCTCTTGTATAAAATCTGTCCGCTGAGGAAGAATTTAGATGCCATCTTACTTATGTATTTCTTATCTTCTGGTTGACTGTCCCGCGGGAATTCGCCCTTCAAGAGGTAATTCTTGATGTCATGATGCCACGGTTCTTCATCATGTTTTCTTCAATGACCATGCAGTATGCAGGTTGCTCAAGGATGTCAATCCTTAACGGCTCTATCTCGAGGCCATCTTGCACTTGTAACATGGCCGATAATGTGGCCAAAGCATCAGCAAAATGATTCTGAGTTCTTGGCGGATATTCGAAAGTGATCTCTTCAAAATGTTGGATCAACCCTTCAAGATACTTATGATAAGGGATAAGCTTGGGATCCTTTGTCTTCCACTCCCCCGAGTTTGTAAAATGATCAGCATGGAATCTCCATATACCAGCAGCTTCTTTACTTTTAATGAGATGGCCAATTGTAGTCCTAGTATGCGGGCTTCATATTCAGAAATGTTGTTGGTGCGGGGGAATACCAACTTGGCTGAAACTGGATAATGTTGATCTTCGGGGGATATCAGAACCGCCCCAAGATTCGATCCAGTGAGGTTTATTGCGCCGTCAAAGTACATTGTCCATTTGTCTTCGGATATGTTCAGGATTTGACCTCCCTTATTTTGCTTTGAAACGTCTTTAGGAGGATTCTCAACTTGCATGTCAGCAATTGCTCTTCCCTTGACAGACTTTTGGGGAGAGGTTTTGATATCAAACTCTGAAAGCGATATTTGCCATTTAGCCATCTTTCCTAGCAATGTTGGTTTCTCCAAAAGGTACTTGATAGGGTCATTTTCAAGAACCGGTTCTATATGATAATGCAGCGTATACTGCCTTAATCTGCGGAGGACCCAAACCAATGCTACGCAAGTCCTTTCCACCGCCGGGTACTTGGCTTCAGATGTTGTGAACTTTTTGCTCAAATAGTACATGGCCCGCTCTTTACGATCCTTGGGGTTAGTTTGGGCAAGTAAAGCTTCCAAGGATTCATCATGAACCGTCAGATATAGAGTTAAAGGAACGTTAGGGATAGGAGGTACCAATATCGGAGGTCGTACCAAATATTCCTTGATCTTCTCAAATGCTTGTTGACATTTCGCATCCCATTTTACCTTTGCGCCTTTCTTTAGCAGTTTGAAGAAGGGTTTTGCCGTTTCTGATAGTTGAGATATAAATCTGGATATATAATTCAATCTTCCAAGTAGGCCCCTTACCTCCTTAACAGTAGAAGGAGTCCCTATCTCCCATATGGCTTTGATCTTGGAAGGGTCAATTTCAATACCACGATTGCTCACCACAAATCCTAGCGGCTTTCCGGATCTTGCGCCAAATACGCATTTTGCGGGATTTAGCTTGAGCTTGTATTTTCTCAATCGATCAAATAATTTCTTTAGCACTTTAACATGGTCCTCTCCAAGTCTGGACTTGGCAATCATATCGTCCACATAGACCTCAATCTCCTTATGTATCATGTCATGAAAAAGGGTCACCATAGCCCTTTGATATGTTGCCTCTGCATTTTTCAATCCAAAGGGCATTACCTTGTAAATGAAGGTTCCCCATTGTGTAGTGAATGAGGTCTTTATCTTATCTTCTTCCTTCAACATGATCTGATTATATCCCGAGAATCCATCCATAAAGGAGAATAATTCAAAGCCCGCGGTACTATCAACGAGTACATCAATGTGCGGTAGAGGAAAATCATCCTTCGGACTAGCTTTGTTCAAGTCCCGATAATCCACGCATATTCTAATTCTCCCATCTTTCTTCTTAATCGGTACGATGTTGGCGACCCAATCAGCATATGGGACAGCCTCGATAAATCCAACTTTAAGGAGCTTCATCACCTCTTCCTTGATCTTATCTGCCGGTTCAGGATTCATTCTTCGTGGCGATTGATTTACTGGTGTGCAAGCAGGATTTGTAGGCAAAGCATGCTCCACAATTTCACGATCTAAACCCGGCATGTCAACATAGAACCGGTCACCGAAAATGACCTTATCAAATACCTTTTGGAGAAACCAACATTGTTAGGAAAGATGGCTAAATGGCAAATACTGCTTTCGGAGTTTGATATCAAAACCTCTCCCCAAAAGTCTGTCAAGGGAAGAGCAATTGCCGACATGCTAGCCGAGAATCCTCCTAAAGACGTTTCGGAGCAAAACAATGGAGGTCAAATCCTGAACATATCTGAAGACAAATGGACAATGTACTTTGACGGCGCAGTGAACCTCACTGGATCAGGCACTGGGGCAGTTCGATATCCCCCGAAGATCAACATTATCCAGTTTCAGCTAAATTGGTGTTTCCGTGCACCAATAACATTTCTGAATATGAAGCCTGCATACTTGGGTTACAATTGGCCGCATCATTAAAGGTGAAGAAGCTACTGGTATATGGAGATTCCATGCTGATTATCTTACAAACCCAAGGGGAGTGGAAGACAAAGGATCCCAAACTTATTCCTTATCATAAATACCTTGAAGAGTTGATCCAACATTTTGAGGAGATCACTTTCGAGTATCTACCAAGAACTCAGAATCACTTCGCAGATGCTTTGGCCACATTATTAGCCATGTTACAAGTGCAAGATGGCCTCGAAATAGAGCCGTTAAGGATTGATATCTTGGAGCAACCCGCATACTGCATGGTCATTGAAGAAGAACCCGACGAAGAACCGTGGTATCATGACATCAAGAATTATCTGCTGAAGGGCGAATTCCCACAAGACAGTCAACCGGAAGATAAAAAGTACATCAGCAAGATGGCATCTAAATTTTTCCTCGGCGGACGGATCTTATACAAGAGATCCTTTGACTCGGTCCTACCGAGGTGCGTGAACTCAAAAGAAGCAAATCTCATTATAAAAGAGATTCATGAAGGGGAATGCGGACCGCATATGAATGGTCACCTCCTCGCTAAGAAGATTATGAGACTCGGATACTACTGGATGACTATCGAGTCGGATTGCAACCAACATGTGAGATCCTGTCATCAATGTCAAGTATACGGCGACAGGATAAATGCGCCGCCAACCGAGCTACATCAAATGTCAGAGCCTTGGCCATTCTGCATGTGGGGAATTGATATGATCGGCCCTATCAACCCAAAGGCCTCAAACGGACATCGTTTCATTCTGGTGGCCATCGATTACTTCACTAAATGGATTGAAGCCGGTTCTTATGCCAACGTTACTACGAACAACGTGGCTAAATTCATCAAGCGAGATATCATCTCAAGATATGGGGTTTCAAGAGCCATCATCACGGATAACGGCTCCAATCTAAACAACAAGGTAGTCGATCAATTATTGGAACAATTTAAGGTACGACACCTTAATTCTTCACCTTACCGCCCACAAATGAATGGAGCCGTGGAAGCGGCAAACAAGAACATCAAGAGGATATTGGCTAAAACCGCCGAGAAATATCGAGACCGGCATGAGAGGTTGCCATATGCTCTCATGGCCTACCGAACTTCAATTCGTACTTCAACCGGGGCAACTCCCTACTCTTTGGTGTACGGTATGGAAGCGATCCTACCAAAAGAGGTGGAAATCCCCTCTTTAAGGATCCTTTCTCAAGTTGAACTCTCGGAAGATGAGTGGAACCAACAGAGACACGAACAATTGAATTTGATTGATGAAAAACGATTAAGGGCTATTTGTCATGGTCAAAGCTATCAGAAGAAAGTGGCCAGAGCTTTTAACAAGAAGGTTAAACCCGGAAATTTCGAAACAGGGATGCTAGTTGTGAAGAAAATGCTCCCAAATGCCCAACACCCAGGAGGCAAGTTTACGCCAAATTATGAAGGCCCCTACGTGGTTCAGAAGGTCTTATCCGGGGGAACTCTTATACTTGTAAGCATGGATGGGGAAGAATTGGCGGGTCCAAGAAATGCAGACGCCGTGAAGAGATATTATCCTTGAAATAAAATTGAGCTTCAAAGCGATTGATGAGCAGATCCGAGTCACATAGAGTTTTGCATTCGCATGACACTTGCATACATGCATCCGCATACATTTGAATTTTGCAGGTGAACTGGGAATCATGAAGAACTTCGCAGAGAAACGGGAGTCAACATCCGAAGGAGACAGGAGGAAGTCGCTTCAGGATTTGAAATTTTGAATATCTTGAATTAATTGATTCCTTTTGTTTTTACAGGAAACGAGAGTCAATATCCGAAGGAGACGGGAGGAAGTCGCTTCGGGATTTGAAATTTTGAATATCTTGAATTAATTGATTCCTTTTGTTTTTACGAGAAACGGGAGTCAACATCCGAAGAAGACAGGAGGAATTCACTTCGGGATTTGAAATTTTGAATATCTTTAACTGATTGTTTCCTTTTGTTTTTTACGAGAAACGGGAGTCGACATCCGGAGGAGATGAGAAGAAATCGCTTCGGAGCTTAAAGTTTTGAATATCTTGAACCGATTGTTTCCTTTTGTTTTTACAGGGGATAAAAGTCAATATTTGACGAAGACAGGTTTGAGGTTCTCCTCCTTTACAAAGTATTTTCATACACCGTCGTGCTTGAAATTGAAAAACTTGGATTTATAGAGCCACAAGGCCCTTTCAAAAAGACATTCCTTTACAAGTTTCAGAAACATCTTCTGAATATATCTTTTGATGAGAACATTTTGCAAACGATGAATTTTGATGAAAACGCCCTGAGTTTCTATAAAAAGGGCATGTTTTGAAAGTTTTCAAGAGAATGATCCTTCAGGTGAAAAGAGGCAAACTTTGTCCTTAAACACGTCCCCGATACACTTGAGTGATGAGTGAGAGGGATAGAGCAAAAGAACTTAATTTTGGGACGTAGGGATCATTCGCGGTGATTACATGGATTGAAATGATGAAAGGCATTTCCATTTCAAAATCATCTATACACATTTATACCCCTTGATAACCAATCCGAGCCAAAAAGGGAGAATTTTATGGATATAACCCTGTCAAGAACCACCCCACACTGGGGCATATTTGGAGGTTCAGTGGATGATTCCTTGGAGAAAAGATCGGGTAAGACTTTATTGTACTAACCCGCATCAATCTTTTTGTGATAGCTTCAGGTGATTTCTCGCAGAGACTTGGAACATCTCAAAGTGAAGAAAAGCATTTCATTTCTATATCCCCAAACACTTACCCTATGAAGAGCCAATTTGAGCCATTGAATATTCATTTCTAAACCCTTGTTGGTGATCACCTCCCCACACCGGGGCAAACAAAGGAATAACCAGCAATGAGTCAAAATGCATAATTTGGAAGAATTCTTGATACTGGTCTCCAAAAGAGCCAATCAATGCAAAAAATGATGAAGAATGAAAGGGCTAGAAAAAGCAAAGTGCCTGGTAAAAGCAAGGCTAAAGCCCATGAAAAGAGCACCCCGAAAAGGGGCAAATCCCGAGGAAAAATCATCAAGATGAAAAGAGGAAAATCCTCAAAATTAATTGAAGAAAGAATGATCATTAATCTTCTGCAAAAGCAAATGAATGCTGATAAAAATGTCAAGGTGATCACCAAAGTTCACCCCTCTTCTGAAAATATGGTCATTCCTAAAGAGCCCACCTAAAGCCAAGATACAACCCGTCACCAAAACTTTTCCGATCTAAGAGGTGTTTCAGGTTGATGCAAGAAATCATACGAGAAGCTACCGCTTAAAGAGGTGAGTACACTCTTGTCTTATCATGTCTTCGGGGTTCTTGACTTGTAAACCCGAAGAAGCTATTTCTGATCAAAATTCATTTCTAAACCACAAAATGAACATCCTTTAATAAGCCTTTGACCTGGCCCGAATTACGGTCCCTTTTAAAATGCCTTCTCTGATTAGTCAGATTGTATGCATCTCGAATGATCCCGAAACCTCAAGGTTAGGTTTCCTGTGAGCGGATTTGAATTTTAAGAAAAACCTTTCCAAAATGGTGAGAAGCTCTCTTGGATGAAGGAAAACCCTTTTGAAAAACTTTTAAAACAACCTTTTTGTAGAACACTCGGGATGTGTCATTCAAAATCCATCCTCGGTGGAAATTTGAAATTGTGATTGGACACATTTCCTTCGCAAATATACTTTGAAAATTTGTCTGGAATTCTAAAGTTTCTCCCAAGAACTTAAAATTGTCATACTAATGATGTTTGATTGAACTTTTTGCAGGTTCCTTGGTGATCCCAAATCCTCAAAAAAGTTACATTTTAAAGATTTGATTAACTTGGATTCTCTGCAGGTTTTCTGGCATCCCCTGTGTCCTCGATCCTCAACTTTGAAAATTTGAAATAGGGTTTGAGCTTCTGTAGGTACACTAGTCAACCTAGGTCCTCGGATGGCACCCTCTCGGACGGTGAGTAGCTTCCTAGATGAAAGCCGATCTGCTTTTTAGAAAAATTTGAAATAGGGTTTGAGCTTCTGTAGGTACACTAGTCAACCTAGGTCCTCAGATGGCACCCTCTCGGACGGTGAGTAGCTTCCTAGATGAAAGCCGATCTGCTTTTTAGAAAATTTGAAATAGGGTTTCAGCTTCTGTAGGTACACTAGTCAGCCTAGGTCCTCGGATGGCACCCTCTCGGACGGTGAGTAGCTTCCTAGATGAAAGCCGATCTGCTTTTTAGAAAAATTTGAAATAGAGTTTGAGCTTCTATAGGTACACTAGTCAACCTAGGTCCTCGGATGGCACCCTCTCGGACGGTGAGTAGCTTCCTAGATGAAAGCCGATCTGCTTTTTAGAAAAATTTGAAATAGGGTTTGAGCTTCTGTAGGTACACTAGTCAACCTAGGTCCTCAGATGGCACCCTCTCGGACGGTGAGTAGCTTCCTAGATGAAAGCCAATCTGCTTTTTAGAAAATTTGAAATAGGGTTTGAGCTTCCGTAGGTACACTAGTCAACTTAGGTCCTCGGATGGCACCCTCTCGCACGGTGAGTAGCTTCCTAGATGAAAGCCGATCTGCTTTTTAGAAAAATTTGAAATAGGGTTTGAGCTTCTGTAGGTACACTAGTAAACCTAGGTCCTCAGATGGCACCCTCTCGGATGGTGAGTAGCTTCCTAGATGAAAACCGATCTGCATTTTAGAAAAATTTGAAATAGGGTGTGAGCTTCAGTAGGTACACTAGTCAACCTAAGTCCTCAGATGGCACCCTTTCGGACGGTGAGTAGCTTCCTAGATGAAAGCCGATCTGCTTTTTAGAAAATTTGAAATAGGGTTTGAGCTTACGTAGGTACACTAGTAAACCTAGGTCCTCGGATGGCGCCCTCTCGGACGGTGAGTAGCTTCCTAGATGAAAGCCGATCTGCATTTTAGAAAAATTTGAAATAGGGTTTGAGCTTCTGTAGGTACACTAGTCAACCTAAGTCCTCAGATGGCACCCTCTCGGACGGTGAGTAGCTTCCTAGATGAAAGCCGATCTGCTTTTTAGAAAATTCGAAATAGGGTTTGAGCTTACGTAGGTACACTAGTCAACCTAGGTCCTCGGATGGCACCCTTCCAGACGGTGAGTAGCTTCCTAGATGAAAGCCGCTCTGCGTTTTAGATGGTGAGTCCCCGCATAGAGGATAGCCAATCTCTTTTAAATAGGTGAAACCCCTTTGTTACAAGGGTGAACCTCCCTTCCAGACGGTGAGTAGCTTCCTAGATGAAAGCCGATCTGCCCCTTTTTTAAAATAATGAATCCCCAGTGGATAGTCAAACCATTTTGAATAGGTGAAACCCCTTTGCTACAAGGGTGAACCTCCATTCTAAGTTTTCAAACCACCGCTCGACACCGGACGATCGCCGACCATTGCAAAATCGCGTCAAACCGTCCAAAGGTAATTCCGTACACTCAATTTCTCAACCTCGGATCAACAAATATCGGACTACGGACGGGTGAGCTACGGGTAAGTATCTCTCTCCCTTATCTCTCTTTCACATGAAATGAGCATAAATTGGAAATAATTCCCCACGGAGTCAGAGCTTTAACAAGAAAGGTAAGGCAATTGGATGTCAAGACTAGTTCTTTAGATTTTTCCCCAAAGAAGTCGATTAAGGATCCGGGTGTCACCTTGTCTTTGAAAGCAACCTCTAACCGAGATTACTTTCAAAGAGGGGCAGTTGTTGACACCCGATTTTTAATCAATTTTCTTTTAGTTTTATTTCCTAAAAATTCCTAAAAATTCACAAAAAATCAAAAAAAAATTAAAAAAATCAACATTGGAAGCCTTGACCAAGCATAAGGAACCAATTTGGAACAAAAAATAATTTTTCATATTTTTCACATTTTTTAATATTTTCGGAAAATAGGAAAATATTAGAAAATTCATAAAAATACTTTTCGAGGTCACAAAAATACACAAAAGTGTTCAATATTTTTCTTTTAATTCCCTTTTCATATTGACCTCAAGAAAAATGGAAAATTGAGTTCAATTTTAGGTGTTTCTTCACAATACCTAGAGTTGAATTCGCACAAAAAATACCAATTGAGTCTTTTTATTTGCAATTTTTGCACATTTTAGGTCTAAACATTCAATTGCCGTCCCTTTGAGCCTCAATTTGATCAATTGCACCCTTAATTGCGCGAATTGCATGAATTGCACAAAATCCCCAATTTATTTGCAATTTAGTCCCTCAATTTCTCAATTCTTGAAATTACTTTTAATTGAGGGGCTGTCATAGTAAAATTGGACCGTCCCCCTATGTTTTCTTGCATTCTAAATCGATTGGAATGGGTCTCGTGGTCCAATTTGGTCGAATTGACATCTAATTGAACTTTTCCCCAATTTGGGCAAATTGAAAATTTTGGGGCTTTTGCGCAAATTGATAAGAACTTTTGGGCAAAATTGCATTTCTAGATAATATCCAGGCCCCTAAGTTCAATTTTGAGCTTTAATTGCAAAAATTCCCAGTAAATCTTGATTAATTTCGAAAAATTGTGCAAAATGTATTGTCTGAACCGGTTCGGACCGGTCTGATCTCCGGTCGGACCGGCCGAACCGGTCCCGAACTGTACTTCATCTTCCCCACGAGCCCGCGCCATTTGCAGATTTGAAGACTAATTTTGGCGATCAAATTAGACAGTCAATTGGTTATAATTGGATCAATTATGGGAGGCGTTTTGCTCTTCAAGACAAGACCCGTCGATTGCCGCCGGCGGCTCGGCCAATGGCCACCGGAGGTGGCCGGAATCGATAGTCAAAGGCACCGGCGTCCAAAAGTCAACATTCTCGAATTCAAGGGCAATTCACGCTCGTTTTGGACTCAACGGAGGCTCGACGGACTTGGACGGAATCCTAACGATTCCGTCACCGTCCGGCGAGCCAAAACTCACGTGTTGGCACGTGAGGAAGCTCGGCCGGTTCACACCCGAGGCGCGCCAAATTTCGAAAATCCAGTATAAATAGCGAGGAATATTCGCGAAGCAAGTAGAGGCTCATTCGTGCTCGCCAAGTCCAACCGAATAGAGAGAGAAAGAGAGAGATAGAGAGAGGAGCTCCCGGGCGACTCCATCGCCGGAGCTTCGAGCGGACCCGCAAGCTCTTCGTCCGGTCAATCCAGAGCAAGCCAAAGCTTGCGATCAAGTTCAGAAACTCGCCCGAGCCAAGGAGAAGTGATCGGTGCAGCTCAATCATCTTCAAGCCTCCATAATCTGTGAGTCAATCTTCCAATCTCATTCTTGTGCTATCATGGTAACCTCACATCCCGAGCATGATTCATGAAATTGTTTTGTGCCTTTTCATCTCCATGCATCTCTAACCACGATTGTATCCTTTTTCCGCATCGATTCTGCTTGGTTACCTCGAGTCAAACCTTCGACATACCTCGGTCCGGCCGGACCTCGGCTAGGCTATTCTAGCCGTCGCGAGCTCGATCCGAGCTCGAGGTAAGGTTCCTTGACTTGTATTTGATGTTCCTGAAGTTTGAATCGCATAGTTATGCTCTGTGATCTAAGATTGGACTCTGAGATGTCACGACTGTGCTTGGCCCGATTCTCGCGATTTAGTGGATGAAAATGTTTGATTCTTAGATATGTCAATCTGTGAGGTGAGACGAGTAGAATGGCGTTGGTTTTGTGTCGTTCCGGCGAGATCTCATCGTTAGATCTCGCCGGAATCGTTCTGGCCGTTCGTTGGCTGTCGTCGCGAGGTAGGAGATGAAGGTGACGTGGCGGTCGGCGTGGTCGGCGCTCCGACGTGTCAACCGCTGGTTGGTCCATGTCATCGCTAACTCGGCTAGTCGTTGGCACGAATAAGCCGAGTCGGATCCAATCCGACGGTCATCGTAAATAGTTGAGTTTGATTTATGACCGTCGGATCTTTTTTTAATTTCGGAAAATTAGATATATTAGGTAGAAAATAAGAAAATTCGGAAACGTTGCCGTTTTATTTGCATAATGCGGCGTCGTTTTTGTCTAGAGAGAGAATCAACGGTCTAGATCGGTCCGAGAATCAATTGTAGCCGTCCAGGGTACTAAAGCATATGGTGTCGTTTTGTTCATAGAAGAGTCTACGGCTAGGATTAAGTCGAGGAATGATCGTGGCCGTTCAAGGTATTAACCGAAGCGGCGTCGTTTCGTTCATAAGTGAATGGACGGTCTAGATCAGATTTTAGGTTTAATCGCGGTCGTCCGCTTAATTCAAGTGACACGGCGTCGTTTTGAGAGTATAGACCGAAGCGGCGCCGTTTTGTTTGCAGGTGTTCGGACGGCTAAGATCGATTCAAAGATTAATCTCAGTCGTCCATTTTTTTTTGTATAATTTCGAATATTAGGAAAATAGATTAGAAAATAGAAAATAAATACAAAAAAAATATAAGTGACGTCGTTTTTGTGTTTGGCGGTTTGTGAGTGGGTCTGTGGGCGGTCAGACCGGGTTGACCCGGTCCGGTTTAATAATAAAAAATAAAAAATAAATTTCCAAAAATAAAAAAAAATTGCAAAAATACTTAGAAAATTCATAAAAATTCCCGGATTTTCACAAAAAAAATTTCTAAAAATTCCTAGATCGATTCGGGACTCATAAAGTCTGGATCGAAAATTTTCAAAACTTCGAGGGTCGATCTGTATCGATCAGGAAAATTCCTAATATTTTTAGAAAATAAATAAAAATTCCAAAAAAATAGAAAAAATTAGAAAAATTCTGAAAAATAACAAAAAAATAGGAAATGGCCACATTCAACTGGCCAACCCGAAATTTTGTGATTTTCGGGTCCCGAACCCCAAAAATGACCATTCTACCCTTCCGGGCCTTCCGCCCCAAATTTTCACCAAATCACCCCGAAACCCGAATTTGATTTTTGTGTGGGCCGATAGGGCCATTTTAGACATGTCAAACCTTGATTGATTGATTTGATCGCTTGTGATGATTTTGATTGTACATTATTTTTTTTTTTATTGTGACAGTTAGGATAGAAAATCCCCATCCGCATGAATACTTAGAATTGTTAGGACCTACCTCACCCGATATTGCATCTGCATGAATTCCTAGGTTAGAAAAACACTTGACATCGGTAACCGAAAGGGCGTCAATATGAAATTTGGCGTAACCAAGTCCCCGGACCCAAAAATCTCTAGTTTTCGCGGAACCGAACGGTTTCTCCCGACCTCTCGGTAGGGTTTTCCGATCATACCCTCCAATAAATTGATCGGTGGCGACTCCAAAATTGCATGTACACATCGCACATGCCACCCGACCACACTAAGGTCGATCTCGATATTTGATAAATTTTACCCGACATCGCGATTCGAGTAATGGGTCTTGGGAGAGACCCGCGATCCAAAAAATCCCGCTGAAAACCGGGGTCTTATATATATAAAAAAAAAGGGGATCGGCTCGTTAACCTCTCCGCCGGAACGGAGCGAAGAGAGGGTCGCGATAGACCGGCAACTCCACCGGAGAGAATTAAGAGGACTTAAGCCGATAAAAATGTTGATTGTTTTCTAACCTCGTTTTCTGTAGATGCTCTTGAAGATAAGGTACGTCCACTAACAAAAAGTGTTAAATGTCGATGCAGATGGGAGTTATAAGGGGGGATGTCTATGCTAACCCTTTTTGATGCGGATATGGTGTTTTGGGGTTGTTTGTTTATTTATGCAGATATTGAAGCAGTGTTTTGAATATAAATTGTTGTGCATGTCTTGCATACTACGAGGATCACGACATTGCACACACAAGCGCCTAAACCCGAGCCGCGAATCACCCTTATAGGTCGCCATAGATAGGGATCGGTATGCGAAGCTCTTGTGTTTGATTGCACTTGGGTTGACCATATTTGATCCCGCTCACTATGCAAGATCGATGGTCCTACCCACTTGTTGTTTGATTGCGCTTGTGGGCGGCCCATCGATTTGTATAGCGGGAGCCCTTTTAGGTCCATACCCGAGCCTTTTTGATTTCTTTAGAGTTAAACCTCACTTGTCTCATGCGCATGTGAAATGGACGGTTGGTATACCTAAAACCAAAAACCCAAAAAAAGAGTAACATCGGTTGGTAAGGCTTTTCTACCCTCTTTATTTTGAACTTGTAAATTTAAATTTTGCATATCATGCATTTTCACGACATATCATCACAATTTGTAAGATCGTTTAAGTGATCGGGGTTGAAGGTCAAATTTTCCTTTTTTAGATAGATGGCGCCCCGAGGTCGTGTTAATGTACCCGACGTATTCACATGGGAGCGGAGGACTGTTCGACGCAAGGACCGAGTACCCGCTACATTTCGGGTTTTCGGATTTGTCCATGGACGGGAGCTCAATGGACGGAACCGCATCCGTAGCGAGAGTTGCGATTATACCCGATGTGAACGATATTTGGAACTCGATCGCGAGAAAGAAAGAATTTGGGAGTTGTACATGAAATTGGCGAAGAAGCCTCGTACGACCAAGACGGCCCCGACACACTCCCCAATTAAGAAGAAGGAAGTCATCACCATATCCTCCGATGATGAAGAAGATGTCAAGCTTCCCGAGATAGTGGAGATTTCATCCGATGAGGATACCATTCCGATTGTCTAGATTAGTACGACTTTGGGGCATTTTCTAGGTTTTATTATATTTTGAGTCGATTATGTACTTTCATCGACATTTATTGTCCGAACATCTTTAGATGCTATCATGTCCTATCCCTCTCGACTTTATTGTATTAGACTTGTAAATTCCATGAGTTGTCAAATTGTGAGCGACTTTCTACCCCGATTACGCTTAAACGATCCTAATCAAATTACATGCCATCTTTGGGTGGGATTAGGTCTATAACTACCCTATTTGACTTATTTGAGTCAAGTAGGAGTAGTTGACCCTCATGTTACCAAAAGATAACATGGAATTTGGTTAGCACATTTGCATCACATTTCATGCATATTCATATTAAACCCGTGGTAATTGACTTTAGGATCATCATTTTTGCATTTTTTTTAGATCATGGGGAAAGGAGACATCAAGATCATTCCGGTACCACGCAAAGAACTCTCTATATGGTGGGACCGCCTCGACATCGTCAACAAGGCCTACGTCGAAGGACGTTTGGGACGACCGGTAGACCTGATCAGAGTGGAATACCAACCGGCGCTCATTCAAGCACTAGCCAAGGCATGGGACGCGCGTACAATGACATTTAACTTCCGAGGGTTAGAGTTGACTCCTACACTCGAGGAGTATACCGCTATCATCGGAGCCAAGTTTGAAGAACATATAGCTCAACCCCCTTTGGACATGGACTCCACTCGTTCGTTATCGAGTTTTCTCCGTCTTAAAACTTCTGAGATTGAAAAAGTTTACAAGTCCAATTCCAACAAGTTCACTTTCTCATTCCTTTTCGACAATTATTCCTCTTTACACACCGAAACCGGTCATAAATCGAAAAAGGTGTTCATCTTGGCCTTCTTTACATTCGTCCTATTCCCAACCTCAAGGACCACTTTTGACCCTTCTATAGCCCATATAGCCAGACAAGCATGTTGTCGCTGGGATTATTCGTACATGATCTTAGCTGAGACCTTTCTCTCCCTAAACCGTTCCAAAACTTCAAAAAAGGCTGTTTTCCAAGCGTCCAACGGACTACTCTACATGTGGTTCACTTCTCATATAAAGACATTCCAACTCCGAGTGGGTTGCTATGAGATCAATGAGCACGTCCACCCTCTTAGATCCTTCCTCAAGTGTCAATCCCTTGTACTCAAATACTTATTCAAAAAGTGGGTTGAGCTATTAGACAATTTGAAACCCGAGCATATTAGATGGCGTCCGACTTGGCCCAAGATCGTAGAGGCTCGCATTATTGGTGTTGAAGATAGCCCCATTCCCTTATTGGGATGTACTGGCGCCGTGGCGTATTACCCCATTCGAGTGGTGAGGCAATTTGGAGTTTTACAAGAGATACCATCGGATGTCTATCCCGGGATCTTCTCGTTTGATATGACACGAGGAAAGCTCACTAAGGAAGCAAAGGAGTTGTATCGGGCCCGGATCAAACTTATATTTCACGCTTTGAAGAACTCCCCGTTACAACAAGTTGGATGGCCGGATTATTTTGATGATGAAATGAACATTCATAGAGCCTCCAAGGAGTATATCCAGAAGTTTAAGGAGTATCGCCAATCAATGGTAGAGCCATATGTACCCGAGTGCGTATCTCCTCGGATTGAAGAGGTGGAGTCATATGAGCCGGAGTACATAGTACCCTACGTACCGGGAGTAGAGCCGTACATTCCCGAAGATCCGGAGCAGTGGATGTCAGAAGAGGGAGAAGACCCATACCGGTGGGATTCCGATGGGTCAGAAGAACAAGAAGAGTGGAAGCGTCCTAGACTTGGATAGATTCATTCCCCCATTTAGATTTTCACATAGTTGTTATCTTTTAGATACTTTTGAACAATTTGGTTTGTAATAGATATATATTATTTCTTTTATGAGCATTTCATGCATACATATAGAGAAGTCAATTACCACGGATCAATGCCTCCAAATCTTTTAATATTTTCCATACCGATCCGATATTCCGAAAATAGGTGAGTGACAAATACGAGGACTCGTAGCAAAACGCGCAAATTAAGGATGGAACAAGAAGAGCTCGCACCTCGTGTGGGTAATCCGGAGAACCAAATGAATGTGATCGCCACAATGGTGGCGGAGATGAAGGCAATGATGATTGCAAGCCGGGGTAGATACCCCGTTGATCCTAATTCCCAAGCCCCTGCGGGTTCATCCGATGGAGCGAACGCTAATCCGGCGCCCGCCGCTAATCCCACCCCGAATCCGGAGAGACCGCCTAAGGATCCTCTCATTGTGATTGACCCGGAGAAAAAGGAGAAGCAAGTCCTTAAAATGGAAGAGGAGATTAAAAGGCTGGCTAAGATCGAAGAGTGCCCGGCAAGTCGGGGTTATGAACTCTCGAGGTTCGACAAGGTTGCACCGTTCGAGAAGATAGAGGTTCCCGCCGACTACAAGGAACCAGATTTTATGAGGAAATATAATGGGACCGGGTGTCCCAAGGCGCACTTGAAGTATTATTTGCGCCGAATGTCGCAATTCTCCGACAACATCCCATTACTGGTTAACACCTTCTAGGAAAGCCTATCTAGGGCAGCCCTGGCGTGGTTCATTGAATTGGAGCCGGAGAGGCTCGCCGATTGGGACAAACCGGCAGACGAGTTCCTTCGGCAATACAAGTTTAATACTTTGACCGCCCTCACTAGAGAGGACCTTCTGAGGACCGTGAAAGGAAAGAGCGAGGCCGTTCGCGCCTACGCCCAAAGATGGAGGGCGTTGGGCGTGCAAGTAAAACCGCCCGTCCCGGAAGAAGAACTAATAGACCTGTTTCTCAAGGCCCTTCCCTTTGAGTTCTTTGATAAACCGAACACCTCTAGGTGTCGGACGTTCGCGCACCCGATCAAGGTGGTAGAACGCCATGAGTGGGCACCGAGAGAAAAGAAGATACCCGAGGCGCCTTTCGGACACCAATACCCTTTGAGAAGGGATAATAGGGAGCAAACCGGAGAAGTAGCCTTTGTCCCTAACCCGCCAAAACCTAGAAATTTCTCACCTTTAATCCCTACCCAAGGAACGTCCTCCTGGACCGCTTCCAAACTACCAGAATTCGGAAAAAAGAACCAAACTGTTTTCACCCCACTACCCCGACCCTTATCCAAATTATTACCAATGCTTCTAGAGAACCGCTTAGTTGCAAAAGAGCCACCTAGAGCTCACCCGCCAAGATTTCCCGGGTTTGATGAGACCCGGACGTGCATATACCATATGGGAGAAAGGGGACATAACGTGGACAACTGTCTCGCTCTCAAGTTCGTAGTACAAGCGTTGATCGACGGTAAGGTTTTGGAGTTTGACAAAGCTGAACCGAATGTGCAGCGGAACCCGTTACCCGAGCATCGCGAGGTGAATGCGATTTTTGGAGGCGAAGAGGAAGAGATTCTAGAGTTCATAGTGGACATGAGTAAAATGCGGGATGTCTTGACATTGGCCTCGCAATACCCGGAAGGAGAGAGTATTTACCGGGAGCAAAAAGAAGCTTGCTTGGAAAAGCTGATTAACTTGGGCGTCATAGGAAAAATGGAAGATGTTGCTTTCAAGGGGACCTACGTGGCGGTGGACATGCTGTCCGAGGAATTTGCGATGAAACCTACGAGGGGAGGTGTTTTGAAAATACCCTCGGTATATTTGATGAGCATTAAAGATGGCCAAGAAATTGAAGAGATAGACGAATATGAGATCCGTCTGGATAAAGCACGCCGAGGCGATAGAAGATTTATGCAGAAAGCTCTTGAGAGAGGGGAAATAGTGGACAATCTTAGGGAGGATAGTGGCGGTTATAACTTTAAAGTGCTATACTCGGCGCCCCCAAGTTTCTTTGTTGATTCCGGAGATATAGTCCCCGATGGGTGGGGTGGCATGGATGACCCCGAAAGTGAGGAATTCGTCGGAACAGTCGATGAAGTTAAGGACCAGGCGGTCCCTCGGAATGAACAGGAGAACCAAGAGATCGATATGCGACTTTCTAATCTGGAGACGCATATACGTCATTTGACGACTATGGTAGCAGACTTATCTCGGTTGTTGGCTAAGAATGACGCCACAAGAGTAGAGGAAAACATGCAGATTCTTGAAATGCGGCGGGCCATGGAGGCACAAAATCGAAAGATCGCTCTACTGCGAGAGCAAGGAGATGACGTGTCGAGAAAGATGGATGAGTTGAAAGAGCTGATTACGCCACTTACTCAAGCAAGAAATGTTCCGCCCTAAGGCGCGAACCCGAGAGTTGTCTTCCGCACGAAGTATAATGGCACTGGGTGTCCTCCGGCGCATATCTCATACTATCTTCGTCAAATGGTTGGCCATCATGAGGATGATGAAACACCGATCCGGAATTTCGGACGCAGTCCGGCGGGCCCCGCACCGGTGTGGTTCCAATCAATCGATTTGGACCGGGTCCCGAGCTGGGAGGATTTGTCAGAGCACTTTATACGGCACTTTGAAGCTGGAATCGGAGGTTGTTTCACTAAAAATAATTTGTTGAACATCCGGAAAGGTAAAGATGAGAGTTTTGAACTCTTCGCTAGGAGATGGAAGAAGCACGCTGTGATGGTGCAACCGCCACTATCAGAAAGGGAAATGCTGGAGTTCGTGCTAAAGTCACTTCCGGCGGAATACTTTGATCGCATGTATGCATACACGTACTCGTCATTCCAACATTTGGTGGAGATTGGTCCGAGAATTGAGGGGATTATCCCGAGAATCAGAGGGGAAAGGCAGAGGTGTCTGGATGAAGAAAATGCCACGTTGGTAAGGCCAGGTCCAGAACATAACCCCGAAGTTGTTCATGAGGATGAAATGATCGGGATGGTAGATACCCCGATTCGTTTCGTGATTGATTTGAACAAAATTGATAGCTGGGAGTTGGAAACTTCCGGTTCGGAAAAACCGTCAACATCCGAATCACCACCAGAAAAGATCATACCGGTGAAGATCAAGTTACCGTTTGTGGAGGAATATAACTCAAAGGCGGTTCATTGGGACTATGGAACGGGCGAGATTGACGCCATAATGAGATCGGGAAGATGTTATCCACCAAGAGAGGCGGATTCCCAAAAGAAAGACCCGACTGCCGAAGAAGTTGAGAAGTTGCAATCGATCATAAGGACCGGTGAATATGAGGTCGTTGACCAATCGCGGAAAATGCCGACACGGATTTCCTTATTAGATCTCTTCAAGAATTCTGAAAAGCACAAGAATGCCCTCTTGAAAGTGCTGGATGAGGTCCATATCCCGCAGACCATTAACGAGGTTCAACTCGGGGACTTCGTAGGTGCTATCCTTTTGAAAGACCGGATATCCTTCTCGGATGAGGATTTCCCAAGAGAAGGGCGTGTGCATAATAGAGCCCGCTACATCGCCGTGAGGTGCCATGGAAAGGAGGTTCCTCACGTCCCGATTGATAACGGTTCTGCTTTTAACCTATGTCCTCTGAGAACTTTGAGAAGCTTGGGGATAAATGAAGACCTCGTCGGGACATCTAAAGCTACCATCCGGTCATTTGACGGAGTCTCTAAAAATGTTGTAGGAGAGATTGAGCTGGATATTGCCATTGGACCGGTAACTTTTTCTATACCGTTCCAAGTCTTGGACATCCCTAGCGCCTTCACCTTATTGCTGGGAAGATCGTGGATTCACGTGTCCGGAGCGGTACCTTCCTCCTCGCATCAAAAGTTAAAATTCGTGATCAAAGGTCAGTTGATCACCGTCCATAGCGAGAAGGGACATTGGGCTGCTTTAAAAGGGATGGTCCCATACATTGAACCCTCAAAGGAGGAGGAGCTGAGTTATCATACCTTCGACATTGTATCTGTCATGCACGTATCACCGGATGCGAAGATGGCTACACCAGAGCTTTCGAGACCTGCGACTATGGCGGGAAGAGTGCTACTCTCGAACGGTTTTATTCCGGGTGCTGGATTAGGGAAACACGGTCGGGGAATCCGTAACCCTTTGAATTTGAGCTCAAATGACCACAAGGTTGGTCTGGGTTATAATGGAATAGTGAAGAATAACACAGGTCGAGGCCGAGGTCGAAACAAGTGTTATGGAGACCGTGGACGCCGTGGACACCAAGGTGGCCGTTTTATAGGCACCAATGCATGGAAGGCTAGAGGGAAGATGTTCCTAAATCACCTATCCGAGGTATTTTCTAAAGGAGGCAAATGGCTGGAAGATGAGGACATCTGTGAGGATGCAGAGCCGGACTTATTCAACCCGTTCCTGGATAATCGGGTGAATGTGATTATTGAGTGGCCGGACGATGATTTCCCCACTCCCGAGTAAAAGGCTCTTTCTGAACTTTATCTTTTGATGCATTTTGATTATTGCATTCGTTTTTAATTCCTTTCTTCTTTAGCACCCTTTGGATCGCACGTTGTGATCCGAGAAGTGCAATATTGTATTGCCCTTAGTTGCATCTGTTAATGAAAATCACTTCAAATTTGATTACGGACATATGGAGCAACGGATTGGTCCGATGATGACAATTGATTCTACCATGAAAACTTGAGGCCCAATCCGCCATATGAACTTGGGTTTTAAATAGCTTTTGAGAACCAGGATGTCCGGAAGATTGTGGGACTAGTTCTCCTTTCTTTGTCTAGAAAATTGGAATTTGAAAATTGTTTTCATGATAAAAATCATGCATCCTTCAATTTTATCATCTTTCAATACTAACCTTTCATGGTGCATTTCGGGCATGTCATCCCACTGTCGCGACCCTCCGGAAATTTTATCGGGTATATTCCGGGGTGAGAAGGGTTAACGAGCCGATCCCCTTTTATATATATTCTACAATGTATGGGATCGCGGGTCCCTCCCAAGACCCATTACTCGAATCGCGATGTCGGGTAAAATTTATCAAATATCGAAATTGACCTTGTGTGGTCGAGTGGCATGTGCGAGGTGTATATGCAATTTGGAGTCGCCACCGATCGATTTATTGGAAGGTACGATCGGAAAACCTTACCGAGCGGTCGGGAGAAACCGTTCGGTTCCGCGAAAACCGGAGATTTTTGGGTCCGGGGACTTGGTTACGCCAACTTTCAAATTGACGCCCTTTCGGTTACCGATGTCGAGTGTTTTTCTAACCTAAGAATTCATGCAGATGCGATATCGGATGAGGTAAGCCCTAACAACTCTAAGTATTCATGCAGATGGGATTTTACTATTCCTAACAATCACGATCATGAAAATTAAATGCGCAATCAATCAAATCAATCAATCAAGGCTCGGTATGTCTAAAATGGCCCTATCGGCCCACACAAAAATCAAATTCGGGTTTCGGGATGATTTTGTGAAAATTTGGGGCGGAAGGCCCATAAGGGTAGAATGGTCATTTTTGGGAGTTCGGCACCCGAAAATCACAAAATTGGGGTCGGGCCAGCTGAATGTGGCCATTTCTCATTTTTTATGATTTTCTTGAATTTTTCCAATTTTCCTAATTTTTTGGAATTTTTATTTATTTTCCAAAAATTTAGAAATTTTCCGGATCGACACAAATCGACCCTCAAAGTCTCAAAATTCTCGATCCAGACTTTATGAGTCCCGAATCGATCTAGAAATTTTTTAGAAATTTTTTGTGAAAATCTGGGAATTTTTATGAATTTTCTAAGTATTTTTGCAATTTTTTTTTGAATTTTTTTGGAAATTTCTTTTTATTTTTATTATTATTTTTTATTAATAAACCGGACCGGGTCAAACCGGTCAACGGCCGGTCAACCCGGTCCGACCGCCGACAGACCCGACCAAAACCCTATACGGTACCGTATACGTATTTACCTATTTATTTTTTTTTTTTTTGATTTTCTAATACATTTTCTAATATTCAGAATTAAAAAAAAAAATAAACGGACGGCCGAGATCAACTTGTAAATCGATCTCAACCGTCAACCTTCGCCTCAACTAAACGACGACGTTCTAGTCTACCTATTCAAAAACGGCACCGTGCCTATTGATCGAATGGACGGCCGCGATCTAACTCAATTCTAATCCGGACCGTTGATCTTTCTACCCTAAAAACGACGTCGCGTTGAACAATGAATGGACGGCTAGGATTAAATGACACGGGTTCAATCTGAGCCGTCGGACTCTCTCGGACCAAAAACGGTGGCGTATCTGTCTTCGCCCTAAACGGCGTCACACCAATTAGTACCATGAACGGCCGGGATTAAAACTAAGACCGAATCTGAACCGTTCATTCCATATAAGCCCTAAACGACGTCGCCTAAAACTAACTAAAACGGCGCCGTTTCACCAATTTTTATTTTCTATCTAACATATCGAAATTTCGAAAATACCAAATGAAGATCCGACGGCCCTAAATCAAACCTACCTAATTACCGTGGCCGTCGGATTCGAGCCGACTCAGCTCGTCCGCGCCAACGGCCGAGCCGAGTCAGCAACGAGCTGGACCAACCAGCGCTTGACACGTTGGACCGCTAACCACTTTGATCGCCACGTAGACTTCGTCGTCTACCTCTCGACGACGCCAAATGAACGGTCGGCACTTCTCCGGCGAGATCCAACGGTGAGATCTCGCCAGAATGACTTCTAACCAGTGCGAATCTACTCGCCTCAACGTCTAGATCAATATATCCAAGATTTAAAAGATTTCAACGAGCGGATCGTGAACTACGAACTACACACAGAGCATCAATCCGTAGTTCGAGCAGGCAGATTTAGAGCAAATCAAAGCGATTAAACCATAGACAAGCATCCCGAGAGGGTTAGAGAACTTACCTTGAGCTCTGATTGAGCTCGGAGTGGATGGAATGGCTCGGCCGGTGTCCGGCCGGACCGCGATATGTGGAAAGCTCGACTCGGGGTTTTCACGCGAAATCGATGCGAAAAAGAGGTGAGATCATGGTTAGTGGTGTATGAGGATCAAAAGGCACAAAACAATTTTAAGAATTGAACGCGAGAACATGAGATGCCATAGTAGCTCAGTACAAAAGCTCGTAGTTCAACTTACCAATATAGGAGGTTTCGGGTCAATCCGGGCGGCACGATCGCTTCGTGGAAGTGAGATGGAGCTTCTGGACTTGGTCTGCAAGCTTGATTCGCTCCGGATCGGTCGAACCAGGAGCTCACGATCTTCGTTCAAACTCTCGTCAATGGTGGACGACGAGAGCCTCTCTCTCTATTTCCCTCACTCTCTCTCTATTCTGTTGAACTTGGCGAGCACGAATGAGCCTTTTTTCGTTCTAGAATCATCTTCTCCTTTTATAGTGGATTTTCAAAACTTGGCGCGCACGGTGAGCTTCGCCGAGATGCTTCGCACGTGGTTAACACGTGCCAAATGGTCACCGGACGGTGACGGAATCGATTGGGATTCCGTCTCCGTCCGTTAAACCTCCAATTAGCCACAAACGAGCGTGAATTTGACACGGTTTGGAAAATGTTGACTTTTTGGCCTCCGAACCTTTGACCGGCCGCTCCGCCGTGCTCCGGCGGCCATTGACCTCGCCGCCGGTGCCAATCGACGCGTAATCACCCGCATAACAAAAACCCTCTATCAATTGAATCAATTAGGGTTGAATTGGCTCTCAATTTGGTGATCAAAATTCACTTCCAAATCTGCAAAATGGCGCGCCCGAGCTGGGGAAGACAACACTGTTTGGACCGGTTCGACCGGTCCGACCGGTGATCAGACCGGTCTGAACCGGTTCATACGGTGGATTTTGTGCAATTTTCAAAATTAATCAAAATTTACTAGGAATTTTTGCAATTAAACCTCAAAATTGGACTTAGGGGCCTGGATATTATCTAGAAAAGTGTTTTTGCCCAAAAGTTTCTATCAATTTGCATAAAAACCCCAAATTTTTCAATTTGTCCAAATTAGGGAAATGTTCAATTGGATGTCAATTTGACCAAATTGGACCATGAGACCTATGCCAATTGATTCAGAATGTATCAAAACCTTAGGGGTGGTCCAATTTTGCTATGAAGGTCCCTCAATTGAAAGTAATTTCAAAAATTGAAGAATTGAGGGACTAAATTGCAAGATTCTTTGGAAATTTTGTGCTTCGTGCAATTCGCGCAATTGTACGTGCAATTGATCAAATTGAAGTTCAAAGGGACTGCAATTGAATGTCTAGACCTAAAATGTGCAAAAATTGCAAATAGAAAGACTCAATTGGTATTTTTTATGCAAATTCAACCTTAGGTATTATGAAGAAACACCTAAAATTGGATTCAATTTTCAATTTTTATTGAGGTCAATATTAAAATGGAATTAAAAGAAAAATATTGGGCATTTTTTGTATTTTTGTGACCTCGAAAAGTATTTTTCATGAATTTTCAAGTATTTTCCTATTTTTCGAAAATATTAAAAAAAATGTGAAAAATATGAAAAATTATTTTTTGTTCCAAATTGGTTCCTTAAGCTTGGCTAAGGCTTCCAATGTTGATTTTTAATTTTTTTGATTTTTTGTGAATTTTTAGTGAATTTTGGGGAATAAAACTAAAGAAAAATTGATTAAAAATCGAGTGTCATAATTTGCCCCTCTTTGAAAGTAATCTCGGTTAGAGGTTGCTTTCAAAGACAATGTGACACCTGGATCCTTAATCGACTCTGCTGGGGAAAAATCTAAAAAACTAGTCTTGACATTCAATTGCCTTACCTCTGCCATTAAAGCTCCGACTCCGTGGGTAATTATTTCAGTTCATGCTCATTTTATGTGAAAGAGAAATGAGAAAAGAGAGAGACTTACTTGTAGCTCACCCGTGTGTAATCCGAGATTTGTTGATCCGAGATTGAGAAATTAAGTGTATGGAATTACCTTTGAATGGTGTGACGAGATTTGCAATGGTCGGCGTCTATCTAGTGTCGAGTGGTGATTTGAAGACTTAAAAGGAGGGTTCACCCTTGTAACAAAGGGGTTTCACCTATTTAAAATGGTTTGACTATCTACTGGAGATTCATTATACAAAAAAAGGGGCAGATCGGCTTTCATCTAGGAAGCTACTCACCGTCCAGAAGGGGAGGTTCACCCTTGTAACAAAGGGGTTTCACCTATTTAAAAGAGATTGGCTATCCTCCATGCGGGGACTCACCATCTAAAACGCAGATCGGCTTTCATCTATGCAGCTACTCACCGTCTGGAAGGGCGGGTTCACCCTTGTAACAAAGGGGTTTCACCTATTTAAAAGAGATTGGCTATCCTCCATGCGGGGACTCACCATCTAAAACGCAGATCGGCTTTCGTCTATGCAGCCTACTCACCGTCTGCGGAAGGGGAGGTTCACCCTTGTAACAAAGGGGTTTCACCTATTTAAAAGAGATTGGCTATCCTCCATGCGGGGACTCACCATCTAAAACGCAGATCGGCTTTCGTCTATGCAGCTACTCACCGTCTGGAAGGGGAGGTTCACCCTTGTAACAAAGGGGTTTCACCTACTTAAAAGGGATTGGCTATCCTCCATGCGGGGACTCACCATCTAAAACGCAGATCGGCTTTCGTCTATGCAGCTACTCACCGTCTGAGAGGGGAGGTTCACCCTTGTAACAAAGGGGTTTCACCTATTTAAAAGAGATTGGCTATCCTCCATGCGGGGACTCACCATCTAAAACGCAGATCGGCTTTCGTCTATGCAGCTACTCACCGTCCGAGAGGGGAGGTTCACCCTTGTAACAAAGGGGTTTCACCTATTTAAAAGAGATTGGCTATCCTCCATGCGGGGACTCACCATCTAAAACGCAGATCGGCTTTCGTCTATGCAGCTACTCACCGTCTGGAAGGGGAGGTTTACCCTTGTAACAAAGGGGTTTCACCTATTTAAAAGAGATTGGCTATCCTCCATGCGAGGACTCACCATCTAAAACGCAGATTGGCTTTCGTCTATGCAGCTACTCACCGTCCGAGAGGGTGCCATCTGAGGACCTAGGTTGACTAGTGTACCTACAGAGCTCAAACCCTATTTCAAATTTTCTAAAAAGCAGATCGGCTTTCGTCTATGCAGCTACTTACCGTCCGAGAGGGTGCCATCTGAGGACCTAGGTTGACTAGTGTACCTACGCAGCTCAAACCCTATTTCAAATTTTCTAAAAAGCAGATCGGCTTTCGTCTATTCAGCTACTCACCGTCCGAGAGGGTGCCATCCGAGGACCTAGGTTGACTAGTGTACCTACAGAGCTCAAACCCTATTTCAAATTTTCAAATAAGCAGATCGGCTTTCGTCTATCCAGCTACTCACCGTCCGAGAGGGTGCCATCTGAGGACCTAGGTTTACTAGTGTACCTACGTAAGCTCAAACCCTATTTCAAATTTTCTAAAAAGTAGATCGGCTTTCGTCTATGCAGCTACTCACCATCCGAGAGGGTGCCATCTGAGGACCTAGGTTGACTAGTGTACCTACAGAGCTCAAACCCTATTTCAAATTTTCTCAAAAGCAGATCGGTTTTCGTCTATGCAGCTACTCACCGTCTAAGAGGGTGCCATCTGAGGACCTAGGTTGCCTAGTGTACCTGCAGAGCTCAAACCCTATTTCAAATTTTCTAAAAAGCGGATCGGCTTTCGTCTATGCAGCTACTCACCGTCCGAGAGGGTGCCATCTGAGGACCTAGATTGACTAGTGTACCTACGGAGCTCATACCCTATTTCAAATTTTCTAAAAAGCGGATCGGCTTTCGTCTATGCAGCTACTCACCGTCCGAGAGGGTGCCACTCGAGGACCTAGGTTGACTAGTGTACCTACGTAAGCTCAAACCCTATTTCAAATTTTCTAAAGGAGGATCTGAGGACCCGAGGATGCCGGAAGACCCGCAGAAAATCCAAGTTAGTCAAATCTTTAAAATGTAACTTTTCCGAGGATTTGGGATAACTAGGGAACCCGCAGAAAGTTCAATCAAATATCGTTAGAATGACAATTTCAAGTTTTGGAGAGAAACTCAAGAATTCCAAACAAATTTTCAAAGAATAATTGCGAGGGAAATGTATCCAATCACAAGTTCAAATTTTCACCGAGGATGGATTTTGAATGACACATCCCGAGTGTTTTACAAAAAGGTTGTTTTAAAAGTTTTTCAAAAGAGTTTTCCTTTATCCAAGAGGGCTTCTCACCATTTTGGGAAGGCTTTTCTTAAAATTCAAATCTGCTCACAAGAAACCTAACCTCGAGGTTTCGGGATCATTCGAGATGCATACAATCTAACCGATCGGAGAAGGCATTTTAAAAGGGACCGTAATTCGAGGCCGGTCAAAGGCTTATCAAAGGATATTCATCTTGAGGTTTAGAAATGAACCTTATTCAACAATAGCTTCTTCGGGTTTACAAGTCAAGAACCCTCAAGTCATGATAAGACAGGATTGTACTTACCTCTTTAAGTGGTAGCTTCTTGTATGATTTCTTGCATCAACCTGAAACACCTCTTAGATCAGAAAAGTTTTGGTGACAGGTTGTATCTTGGCTTAAGGTGGGCTCTTTAAGAATGGCCATATTTTCAAAAGAGGGGTGAACTTTTGGTGATCACCTTGACATTTTTCCAGCATTCATTTGCCTTTTGCGGAAGATTCACAATTGTTCTTTTTCCAATTGATTTTGAGGATTTCCCTCTTTTCATCTTGATGATTTTTCTTCAGGATTTGCCCCTTTTCGGGGTACTCTTTTCATGGGCTTCGGCCTTGCTTTTACCAGGCGCTTTGCTTTTTCTAACCCTTTCATTTTTCATCATTCTTTGCATTGGCTGGCTCTTTTGGAGACCAGTATCAAAAATTCTTCCGATCATGCTTTTTGTCTCATTGCTGGTTATTCCTTTGTTTGCCCCGGTGTGGGGAGGTGATCACCAACAAGGGTTTAGAAATGAATATTCAATGGTTCAAATTGGCTCTTCAAAGGATAAGTGTTTAGGGATATAGAAATGAAATGCTTTTCTTCACTTTGAGGTGTTCCAAGTCTCGCGCGTAAATCACCCGAAGCTATCACAAAAAGATTGATGCAAGTTAGCACAATAAAGTCTTACCCGATCTTTTCTCCAAGGAAATCATCCAATGAACCTCCAAATATGCCCCTAGTGTGGGGTGGTTCTTGACAGGGTTATATTCATAAAATTCTCCCTTTTGGCTCGGATTGGTTATCAAGGGATATAAATGTGTATGGATAATTTTGAAATGGAAATGCCTTTCATCATTTCAATCCATGTAATCATCACGAATGATCCCTACGTCCCGAGATTAAGCTCTTTCGCTCTATCACTCTCACTCATCACTCGAGTGTATCGGGGACGTGTTTGAGGATAATGCTTGCCTCTTTTCATCCGAAGGATCATTCTTTTGAAAAACTTTCAAAACATGCCCTTTTATAGAAACTCAGGGCGTTTTCATCAAAATTCATCATTTACAAAATGTTGTCATCAAAAGATATATTCAAAAGATGTTTCTGAAACTTGTAATGAATGTCTCTTTGAAAGGGCCTTGTGGCTCTATAAATCCAAGTTTTTTCAATTTCAAGCACGACGGTGTATGAAAATTCTTTGTAAAGGAAGAGAACCTCAAACCCGTATTCTTCAAATATTGGCTTTCGTCCCCCGTAAAAACAAAAGGAAACAATCAGCTCAAGATATTCAAAATTTTTAAGTTCCGAAGCGACTTCTTCTTGTCTCCTCCGGATGTTGACTCCTGTTTCCTGAAAAAAAACAAAAGGAAACGATCGCTTAAAGATATTCCAAAATTTGTAATCCAAAGTACCGTATAACTTCCCTGTTTTGATCGGTTGCTCTGCAAAGTTCTTCATGATTCCCAGTCCACCTACAAAATACAGACGTATGCAAATGCATGTATGCAGATGTCATGCGAATGCAAAATTCTATGTGACTCGGATCTGCTCATCAATCGCTCCGAAGCTCAATTTATTTCAAGGAAAATATCTCTTCACGGCATCCGAATTCACCGGACTTGCCAACTCCTCTCCATCCATGTTTACAAGTATAAGAGCTCCCCCGGATAAGACTTTCTGAATTACGTAGGGGCCTTCATAATTTGGCATAAATTTGCCTCTTGGGTGTTGGGCATTTGGGAGCATTTTCTTCACAACTAGCATCCCCGCTTCAAAATTTCTAGGCTTGACCTTCTTGTTAAAAGCTCTGGCCACCTTCTTCTGATAACTTTGACCATGACAGATAGCCTTCAACCATTTTTCGTCAATCAAATTTAACTGTTCATGTCTCTGCCGGTTCCACTCCTCTTCTGTGAGCTCAACTTGAGACAAGATCCTTAAAGAGGGGATTTCCAACTCCACTGGTAGGACCGCTTCCATACCGTATACCAAAGAGTAGGGAGTTGCCCCAATTGAAGTACGTATTGAAGTTCGATAAGCCATGAGAGCATATGGCAATCTCTCATGCCAATCTCTATACTTCTCAGCAGTCTTAGCCAATATCTTTTTGATGTTCTTGTTTGCCGCTTCCACGGCGCCATTCATTTGTGGGCGATAAGGTGAAGAATTAAGGTGTCGTACCTTAAATTGTTCCAATAGTTGATCGACAACCTTGTTGTTCAAATTTGAGCCATTGTGCGTAATGATGGCTCTTGGCACTCCATATCTTGAGATGATATCTCGCTTGATGAATTTGGCCATACTATTCGCAGTGACATTGGCATATGAGCTGGCTTCAATCCATTTGGTGAAGTAGTCAATAGCCACCAAAATAAAACGATGCCCGTTAGAGGCCTTTGGGTTGATAGGGCCAATCATGTCAATTCCCCACATGCGGAATGGCCATGGTCTCGACATTTGGTGTAGTTCGGTTGGCGGCGCATTTATCTTGTCGCCGTACACCCGACATTGATGACAGGATCTAACATGTTGGTTGCAATCCGACTCGATAGTCATCCAGTAATACCCGAGTCTCATGATCTTCTTGGCGAGAAGGTGACCATTCATAGGCGGCCCGCATTCTCCTTCATGAATCTCTTTCATAATGAGATTTGCTTCTTTCGAATTCACGCACCTCAATAGGATTGAATCAAAAGACCTCTTGTATAGGATCCGTCCGCCGAGGAAAAATTTAGATGCCATCTTGCTTATGTACTTTTTATCTTCCGGTTGACTATCTTGAGGGAATTCGCCCTTCAGTAGATAATTCTTGATGTCATGATACCACGGTTCTTCATTAGGTTCTTCTTCAATGACCATGCAATACGCAGGTTGCTCAAGGATGTCAATCTTTAACGGCTCTATCTCAAGGCCATCTTGCACTTGCAACATGGCCGACAATGTGGCTAGAGCATCGGCAAAATGATTCCGAGTTCTTGGTAGATATTCAAAAGTGATCTCCTCAAAATGTTGGATCAGCTCCTCGAGGTACTTATGATAAGGAATAAGCTTGGGATCCTTTGTCTTCCACTCTCCTTGGGTTTGTAAAATGATCAGCATGGAATCTCCATATACCAAGAACTTCTTCACCTTTAATGAAATGGCCAATTGTAACCCAAGAATGCAAGCTTCATATTCAGAAACGTTGTTGGTGCAGGGGAATACCAACTTGGCTGAAACTGGATAATGTTGATTTTCGGGGGATATCGAATCGCCGTGCACTCGATCCAAGTGAGGTTGATCTGGCCGTCAAAGTACATTGTCCAATTGTCTTCGGATATGTTCAGGATTTGACCTCTCTTGTTTTGCTCTGAAACGTCTTTAGGAGGATTCTCAGCTAGCATGTCTGCAATTGCTCTTCCCTTAACGGACTTTTGGGGAGAGGTTTTGATATCAAACTCTGAAAGCAGTATTTGCCATTTAGCCATCTTTCCCAACAATGTTGGTTTCTCTAAAAGGTATTTGATGGGGTCATTTTCAGTGACCAGCTCTATATGATAATGCAGTGTATGCTGCCTTAATCTGTGGAGGACCCGGACCAATGCTACGCAAGTCCTTTCCACTGCTGGGTACTTGGCTTCGGACGTTGTGAACTTTTTGCTCAAATAATATATGGCCCGCTCTTTACGATCCTTGGGGCTAGTTTGGGCAAGTAAAGCTCCCAAGGATTCATCATTAACTGTCAGATATAGAGTTAAGGGAATGTTAGGGATAGGAGGTACCAACACTGGAGGTTGTACTAAATATTCCTTGATCTTCTCAAACGCTTGTTGACATTCTGAATCCCATTTGACCTTCGCACCTTTCTTTAACAGCTTGAAGAAGGGTTTCGCCGTTTCTGATAGTTGAGATATAAATCTGGATATATAATTCAATCTTCCAAGTAGGCCCCTTACTTCCTTGACAGTGGCGGGAGTTCCTATTTTCCATATGGCTTTGATCTTGGAGGGGTCGATCTCAATACCACGGCTGCTCACCACAAATCCTAGCAGCTTTCCGGATCTTGCGCCAAATAAGCATTTTGCGAGATTCAGCTTGAGCTTGTATTTTCTCAATCGATCAAATAACTTCTTCAGCACTTTAACATGGTCTTCTCCAGGCTTGGACTTGGCAATCATATCATCCACGTAGACCTCAATCTCCTTATGTATCATGTCATGAAAAAGGGTCACCATAGCCCTCTGATATGTTGCCCCTGCATTTTTCAATCCAAAGGGCATTACCTTGTAGCAGAAAGTTCCCCATTGTGTAGTGAATGAGGTCTTGATCTAATCTTCTTCCTTCAACATGATCTGATTATATCCCGAGAATCCATCCATAAAGGAGAATAATTCAAAGCCCGCAAGATCGTCGACGAGCACATCAATGTGCGGTAGAGGAAAATCATCCTTGGGACTAGCTTTGTTCAAGTCCCGATAATCCACGCATATTCTAATTCTCCCATCCTTTTTCTTAACTGGTACGATGTTAGCGACCCGGTCAAGATATGAGACGACCTCGATAAATCCAACTTTAAGGAGCTTCATCACCTCTTCCTTGATCTTATCTCGCGATTCAGGATTCATTCTTCCGGGTGATTGATTTCTTGGTGTGCAAGAAGGATTTGTGGGCAGAGCATGCTCCACAATTTCACAATCTAAACCCGGCATGTCAAGATATGACCAGGCGAAAATATTTTGATATTCTTTGAGCAATGCTGTCATTCTTAAAACATCCGTTGCGCACAAGTGCCCTCCTATTTTCACTTCCTTAACACGGTCGGAATCCCCCAAATTAATAGTGATAGGTTCTTCAGAAATAGGAGGCTTAGATTCTTCAAAACAATCCCATTCTTTCTTGATATCGCTCACATCAACCTCGTCTATATCAACTTCGCATGTATAATCATCGAGCTGATCCGAGTCACATATTAACCTGTTATGTATGGGTGGGATGACATGCCCGAAATGCACCATGAAATGTTAGTATTCAAAGATGATATAATCGAAGAATGCATGATTTTTATCATGAAAACATTTTTCAAATTCCAATTTTTTAGACAAAGAAAGGAGAAGTAGTTCATGATCTTTCGGACATCCCGGTTCTCAAAAGCTATTTAAAACCCAAGATCATATGGCGGATCGGGCCTCAAGTCTCATGGTAGAATCAATTGTCATCATCGGACCAATCCGTTGCTCCACATGTCCGTAATCAAATTTGTGATGATTTTCATTAATAGATGCAACTAAGAGCAATACAAGATCGCACTTCTTGAATCGCAGCATGCGACCCAAAGGGTGCTAAAAAAGCGAAAAGCTTCAAAACCAATGCAGTAATCAAAATGCATTAAAAGATAAAGTTCAGAAAGAGCCTTTTACTCAGGGGTGGGGAAATCATCGTTCAGCCACTCAATTATCACGTTCACTCGAATATCTAGGAACGGGTTGAATAAGTCCGGCTCCGCATCCTCAAAGATGTCGTCATCTTCCAGCCATTTGCCTCCTTTAGAGAATACCTCGAATAAGGGGTTTAGGAAAATTTTTCCTCTAGCTTTCCATGTGTTAGTGCCTATGAAACGGCCACCTTGGTGTCCACGGCCTCCTTGGTCTCCGTAACGATTGTTTCGACCTCGGCCTCGACCTGTGTTATTCTTCGCTATTCCATTGCAACCCGGACCAACCTTGTGGTCATTTGAGCTCAAGTTCGGAGGGTTACGGATTCCCCGACCGTACTTTCCTAACCCAGCACCCGGAATAAAACCGTTCGATAGTAACACTCTCCCCGCCATAGTCGCAGGTCTCGAAAGCTCTGGTGTAGCCAGCTTTGCATCCGGTGACACGTGCATGATGTATACAATGTCGAAGGTATGATAACTCAGCTCCTCCTCCTTCGAGGGTTCAATGTATGGAACCATCCCTTTTAAAGCGGCTCGATGTCCTATCTCGCCATGGACGGTGATCAGTTGGCCCTTAACCACAAATTTTAACTTTTGATGCGGGGAGGAAGGTACCGCTCCGGACACATGGATCCACGGTCTTCCCAGGAGCAAGGTGAAGGCGCTAGGAATGTCCAAGACTTGGAACGGTATAGAAAATGTTACCGGTCCAATGACAATGTCCAATTCGATCTCTCCCACCACATTCTTGGAGACTCCGTCAAATGACCGGATGGTGGCCTTGGATGTCTTCACAAAATCTTCATTGATCCCCAAGCTTCTCAAAGTGCTCGGAGGACATAGGTTAAAAGCGAGCCATTATCAATCGAACATGAGGAACCTCCTTTCCATGACACCTCACGGCGATGTAGAGAGCTCGTTGTGGACACGCCCCTCTTTTGGAAAATCTTCATCTGAGAAGGATATCTGGTCTTTCAAAAGGATAGCACCTACGAAGTCCCCTAGTTGAACTTCGTTAATTGTTTCCGGAACATGCACCTCATCTAGCACCTTCGGGAGGGCATTCTTGTGCTTTTCAGAATTTTTGAAGAGATCTAATAAGGAAATCTGTGCAGGCATCTTCCGCAGTTGGTCGATGACCTCATATTCACTGGTCCTTACGACCGATTGCAACTTCTCAACTTCTTCTGCAGTTGGGTTTTCCTTTTCAGAATCTGCCTCTCTCGGTGGATAACATCTTCCCGATCTCATTATGGCGTCAATCTCGCCCGTTCCATAGTCCCAGTGTACTGCCTTCGAGTTGTACTCTTCCACATGCGGTAATTTAATCTTCACCGGTATGATCTTTTCTGGTGGTGATTCGGACGTTGATGGTTTTTCCGAACTAGAAGTTTCCAACTCCCAGCTATCAACTTTGTTCAAATCAATCACGAAACGAATCGGGGTATCTACCATCCCGATCATCTCGTCCTCATGAACATCTTCGGGGTTATGTTACGGACTTGGCCTCATCAACGTGGCATTTTCTTCATCCAGATCCCTATGCCTTTCCTTTCTGACTCTCGGGATAATTCCTTCAATTCTCATCCCAATCTCCACCAGATGTTGGAATGACGAGTAAGCGTATGCATATATGCGGTCAAAGTATTCAGCCGGAAGTGACTTCAATACGAACTCCAGCATTTCTCTCTCCGACAGCGGCGGTTGCACCATCACGGCGTGTTTCTTCCACCTCCTAGCGAAGAGTTCAAAACTCTCGTCTTCACCTTTCCCGATATTCAACAGATTAGTTTTAGTGAAATAACCTCTGATTCCAGCTTCAAAGTGTCGTATGAAGTGTTCTGATAAATCATCCCGGCTCGGGATCCAGCCTAGGTCAATCAGTTGAAACCATGCTAGCGCGGGGCCCGTTAAACTTTGTCCGAAATTCCGGATCGGTGTTTCGTCATCTTCATGGTGGCCAACCATTTGGCGAAGATAGTATGAGATATGCGCCAGAGGACATCCAGCGCCATTATACTTCGTGCGGAAGGTCCCTCTCGAGTTCGCGCCTAGAGGCGGAATATTTCTTGCTTGGGTGAGTGGTGTAATCAGCTCTTTCAACTCATCTATTTTCCTTGACACATCATCCCCTTGCTCCCGCAGTAGGGCGATCTTTCTGTTTTGTGTCTCTATAGCCCGCCGCATCTCCAGAATCTGCATGTTCTCTTCTACTCTCATGGCATCATTCTTAGCCATCGGTTGGGATAATTCCGCTACCATGTTTGTCAAATGACGCATATGGGTCTCCAAATTAGAAAGTCGCACGTTGGACTCCCGATTCACCTGTTCATTCCGAGGAGCCGCTTGGTCTTTAACTTCATCGACCGTTCCCACAAATTCATCACTTGCGGGGTCATCCATTCCACCCCACCCATCGGGGACTACATCTCCGTAATCGACAAAAAAGCTTGGGGGCGCCGAATACAACACTTTAAAGTTGTAACCACCACTATCTTCCCCCAGGTTGTCAACTATTTCGCCCCTCTCTAGGGCCCTTTGTAAAAACCTTCTATCGCCTCGGCGGGCCTTATCTAGACGGACTTCATATTCGTCTATCTCTTCAATTTCTTGACCATCTTTGATGTTCATCAAATATCCCGAGGGTATTTTCAAAACAGCTCCCCTCGTAGGTTTCATCGCAAATTCTTCGAACAGCATGTCCACCGCCACGTAGGTCCCCTTGAAAGCGACATCTTCCATTTTTCCTATGACGCCCAAGTTAATCAGCCTTTCTAAGCAAGCCTCCTTTTGCTCCCGGGAAATACTTTCTCCTTCCGGGTATTGCAAGGCCAATGTCAAGACATTCCGCATTTTACTCATGTCCACTATGAACTCCGGAATCTCTTCTTCTTCGCCTTCAAAAATCGCGTTCACCTCGCGATGCTCGTGTAACAGGTTCCGCTGCACATTTGGTTCAGCCTTATCAAACTCTAGAACTTTTCCATCGATTAATGCTTGCACCTTGAACTTGAGAGCGAGACAGTTGTCCACATTGTGCCCCCTTTCTCCCATATGGTATACGCACGTCCGGGTCTCATCATACCTAGGAAATCTTGGCGGGTGAGCTCTAGGTGGCTCTTTTGCAACTAAGCGGTTCTCCGGGAGCATTGGTAGTAGTTTGGATAAGGGTCGGGGTAGTGGGGTAAAAACAATTTGGTTCTTTTTTCTGAATCCGGGTGGTTTGGAAGCGGTCCAAGAGGACGTTCCTTGGGTAGGGATTGAAGGCGAGAAATTTCTGGGCTTTGGCGGGTTAGGGACAAAAGCTACTTCTCCAGGTTGCTCCCTATTATCCCTTCTCAAAGGGTATTGGCGTTTGAAAGGCGCCTCGGGTATCTTCTTTTCTCTTAATGCCCACTCGTGGCGCTCCGCCACCTTGATCGGGTGCGCAAATGTCCGACACCCGGAGGTGTTCGGTTTGTCGAAAATTCAAATGGAAGGGCCTTGAGAAACAGATCTATTAGTTCTTCTTCCGGGACGGGCGGCTTTACCTGCATGCCCAATGCTCTCCATCTGCGGGCGTAGGCGCGAACGGCCTCGCTCTTTCCTTTCACTGTTCTCGGAAGGTCCTCTCTAGTGAGGGCAGTCAAAGTGTTAAACTTGTATTGTCGAAGGAACTCGTCCGCCAGCTTGTCCCAATCGGCGAGCCTCTCCGACTCCAATTCAATGAACCACGCTAGGGCTGCCCCAGATAGGCTTTCCTGGAAGGTGTTAACCAGTAACGGAACATTGTCCAAGAATTGCGACATTCGGCGCAAGTAATACTTCAAGTGCGCTTTGGGACACCCGGTCCCATTATATCTCCTCACAAAGTCCGGTTCCTTGTAGTCGGCGGGAACCTCTATCTTTTCAAACGGTGCAACCTTGTCAAACCTCGAAAGTTCATAACCCCGACTTGCCAAGCACTCTTCGATCTTAGCAAGCCTTCTTATCTCCTCTTCCATTTTGAGGACCTGTTTCTCTTTCTTTTCCAAATCTATCACAACAGGAGGATCCTTAGGCGGTCTCTCCGGATTCGGAGTTGGATTAGCGGCGGGCGCCGGATTAGCGTTCGCTCCATCGGATGACCCCGCAGCAGCTTGAGAATTAGGGTCGACGGGGTATCTCCCCCGGCTTGCAATCATCATTGCCTTCATCTCCGCCACCATTGTGGCGATCACATTCATTTGATTTTCCAAATTACCCACACGAGGTGCGAGCTCTTCTTGTTCCATCCTTAATTTGCGCGTTTTGCTACGAGTCCTCGTATTTATCACTCACATGTTTTGAGAACATCAAATTAGTATGGGAAATATTAAAGGATTTGGAGACATTGATCCGTGGTAATTAACTTCTCTATGTGTATGCATGAAATGCTCATAAAAGGAATAATATGTATTTATTACAAACCAGATTGTTCAAAAGCATCTAAAAGATAACAAATACGTAAAGTCGAAATGGGGGAATGGATCTATCCAAGTCGGGGACGTTTCCACTCTTCTTGCTCTTCTGATCCATCGGAATCCCACAAGTATGGGTCTTCTCCTTCTTCTGACATCCACTGCTCCGGATCTTCGGGAATGTACGGCTCTACCCCCGGTACATACGGTACTATGTACTACGGCTCATATGACTCCACCTCTTCAATCCGAGGAGATACGCACTCGGGTACATATGGCTCGACCGTTGATTGGCGATACTCCTTAAACTTCTGGATATACTCCTTGGAGGCCCCGTGAACGTTCATCTCGTCGTCCAAATAGTCCGGCCATTCAACTTGTTACAGTGGGGAATTCTTCAAAGCGTGAAGAATAAGCTTGATCCGGGCCCGATACAACTCCTTTGTTTCCTTAGTGAGCTTTCCTTGTGTCATATCAAATGAGAAGATCCCGGGACAAACATCCGGTGGTATCTCTTGTAGAACTCCAAATTGCCTCACCACTCGAATGGAGTAATACGCCACAGCGCCAGTACATCCCAATAAGGGGATAGGACTATCTTCAACCCCCCTAATGCGAGCCTCCACGATCTTGGGCCAAGTCAAACGCCATCTAATATGCTTGGGTTTCAAATTGTCCAATAGCTCAACCCACTTTTTGAATGAGTATTTGGGTACAAGGGATTGACACTTAAGGAAGGATCTAAGAGGGTGGACGTGCTCATTGATCTCATAGCACCCCACTCGGAGTTGAAAAGTCTTTATATGAGAGGTGAACCACATGTGGAGTAGCCCACTAGACGCTTGGAAAACAGCTTTTCTTGAAGTTTTGGAACGATTTAAGGAAAGAAATGTCTCAGCTAAGATCATGTATGAATAATCCCAGCGACAACACGCTTGTCTGGCTATATGGGTTATGGAAGGGTCAAAAGTAGTTCTAGAAGTTGGGAATAGAACAAATGCAAAGAAAGCCAAGATGAACACCTTTCCCGATTTATGACCGGTTTCGGTGGGTAAAGAGGAATAATTGTCGAAAAGGAACGAGAAGGTGAACTTGTTAGAATTGGATTTGTAAACTTTTTCAATCTCGGATGTTTTAAGGCGAAGGAAACTCGATAACGAACGAGTGGAGTCCATGTCCAAAGGGGGTTGAGCTATTCGTTCTTCAAATTTGGCCCCAATAATAGCGGTATACTCCTCGAGCGTAGGGGTCAATTCCAATCCTCGAACGTTGAATGTCATTGTACGCGCGTCCCATGCCTTGGCTAGTGCTTGAATGAGCGCCGGTTGGTATTCCACTCTGATCGGGTCTACTAGTCGTCCCAAACGTCCTTCGACGTAAGCCTTGTTGACGATGTCGAGGCGGTCCCACCATATAGCGAGTTCTTTGCGTGGTATTGGGATGACTTTGATGTCTCCATTCCCCATGATCTAAAAATGCAAAAATGATGATCCTAAAGTCAATTACCACAGTTTAATATGCATATGCATGAAATGTGATGCAAATGTGCTAACCAAATTCCATGTCATTTTTTGGTAACATGAGGGTCAACTACTCCCACTTGACCCAAATAAGCCAAATAGGGTAGTTATGGACCTAATCTCACCCAAAGATGGCATGTAATTTGATTAGGATCGTTTAAGCGTAATCGGGGTAGAAAGTCGCTCACAAATTGACGACTCATGGAATTTACAAATTTAACACAATAAAGTTGAAAAGGATAGGACATAATAGCATCTAAAGATGTTCGGACAATAAATGTCGATGAAAGTACATAATAGACTCAAAATATAATAAAACCTAGAAAATGCCCCAAAGTCGTACTAATCTAGACAATCGGAACGGTATCCTCATCGGATGAAATCTCCACTATCTCGGGAAGCTTGACATCTTCTTCGTCATCGGAGGGTATGGTAATAACTTCCTTCTTCTTAATCGGGGAGTGTTTTGGGGCCGTATTGGTCGCACGAGGTTTCTTTGCCAATTTCATATACAACTCCCAAATTCTTTCTTTCTCGCGCTCGAGCTCCAAATATCGTCCACAGCGGGTATAATCGCAACTTTCGCTACGAATGCGGTTCCGCCCATTGAGCTCCCGTCCATGGATAAATCCGAAAACTCGGAATGTAGCGGGTACTCGGTCCTCGCGTCGAATGGTCCTCCGCTCCCATGTGAATACGTCGGGTACATCAACACGACCTCGGGGCGCCATCTATCTAAAAAGGAAAATTTGACCTTCAACCCCGATCACTTAAACGATCTTACAAATTGTGATGATATGTCGTGAAAATGCATGATATGCAAAATTAAAATTTACAAGTTCAAAATAAAGAGGGTAGAAAGCCTTACCAACCGATGTTACTCTTTTTTTTGGGTTTTTGGTTTTAGGTATACCAACCATCCATTTGACATGCGCATGAGACAAGTGAGGTTCAATTCTAAATAAAATCAAAAAGGCTCGGGTATGGACCTAAAAAGGCTCCCGCTATACAAATCGATGGGCCGCCCACAAGCGCAATCAAACAACAAGTGGGTAGGACCATCAATCTTGTATAGCGAGCGGGATCAAATATGGTCAACCCAAGTGCAATCAAACACAAGAGCTTCGCATACCGATCCCTATCTATGGCGACCTAAAAGGTGATTTCGCGGCTCGGGTTTAGGCGCTTGTGTGTGCAGTGTCATGATCCTCAAAATATGCAAGACATGCATCACAATTTATATCCAAAACACCGCTTCAAAATTTGCATAAATAAACAAACAATCAAAAACTCCCTATCTGCATCAAAAATGGTTAGCACGGACGCCACCCCTTATAACTCCCATCTGCATCAACATTTAACACTTTTCGTTAGTGAACGTACCTCTTCTTCAAGAGCATCTGCAGAAAAACGAGGTTAGAAAACAATCAACATTTTCATCGGCTTAAGTCCTCTTAAATGAGTCCCCGGTGGAGTCGCCATCCTGTCGCGACCCTCCGGAAATTTTATCGAGTATATTCCGGGGTGAGAAGGGTTAACAAGCCAATCCCCTTTTATATATATTCTACAATGTATGGGATCGCGGGTCCCTCCCAAGACCCATTACTCGAATCGCGATGTCGGGTAAAATTTATCAAATATCGAAATTGACCTTGTGTGGTCGAGTGGCATGTACGGGGTGTACATGCAATTTGGAGTCGCCACCGATCGATTTATTGGAAGGTACGATCGGAAAACCTTACCGAGCGGTCGGGAGAAACCGTTCGGTTCCGCGAAAACCAGAGATTTTTGGGTCCGGGGACTTGGTTACGCCAACTTTCAAATTGACGCCCTTTCGGTTACCGATGTCGAGTGTTTTTCTAACCTAAGAATTCATGCAGATGCGACATCGGATGAGGTAAGCTCTAACAACTCTAAGTATTCATGCGGATGGGATTTTACTATTCCTAACAATCACGATCATGAAAATTAAATGCGCAATCAATATAATCGCAATCAATCAAATCAATCAATCAAGGCTCGGTATGTCTAAAATGGCCCTATCGGCCCACACAAAAATCAAATTCGGGTTTCGGGATGATTTTGTGAAAATTTGGGGCGGAAGGCCCGGAAGGGTAGAATGGTCATTTTTGGGAGTTCGGGACCCGAAAATCACAAAATTGGGGTCGGGCCAGTTGAATGTGGCCATTTCTCATTTTTTATGATTTTCTTGAATTTTTCTAATTTTCCTAATTTTTTGGAATTTTTATTTATTTTCCAAAAATTTAGAAATTTTCCGGATCGACACAAATCGACCCTCAAAGTCTCAAAATTCTCGATCCAGACTTTATGAGTCCCGAATCGATCTAGAAATTTTTTAGAAATTTTTTGTGAAAATCTGGGAATTTTTATGAATTTTCTAAGTATTTTTGCAATTTTTTTTTGAATTTTTTTGGAAATTTCTTTTTATTTTTATTATTATTTTTTATTAATAAACCGGACCGGGTCAAACCGGTCAACGGCCGCGATCTAACTCAGTTCTAATCCGGACCGTTGATCTTTCTACCCTAAAAACGACGTCGCGTTGAACAATGAATGGACGGCTAGGATTAAATGACACGGGTTCAATCTGAGCCGTCGGACTCTCTCGGACCAAAAACGGTGGCGTATCTGTCTTCGCCCTAAACGGCGTCACACCAATTAGTACCATGAACGGCCAGGATTAAAACTAAGACCGAATCTGAACCGTTCATTCCATATAAGCCCTAAACGACGTCGCCTAAAACTAACTAAAACGGCGCCGTTTCACCAATTTTTATTTTCTATCTAACATATCGAAATTTCGAAAATACCAAATGAAGATCCGACGGCCCTAAATCAAACCTACCTAATTATCGTGGCCGTCGGATGCGAGCCGACTCGGCTCGTCCGCGCTAACGGCCGAGCCGAGTCGGCGACGAGCTGGACCAACCAGCGCTTGACACGTCGGACCGCCGACCACTTTGATCGCCACGTAGACTTCGTCGTCTACCTCTCGATGACGCCAAATGAACGGTCGGCACTTCTCCGGCGAGATCCAACGGTGAGATCTCACCGGAATGACTTCTAACCGGTGGGAATCTACTCGCCTCAACGTCTAGATCAATATATCCAAGATTTAAAAGATTTCAACGAGCGGATCGTGAACTACGAACTACACACAGAGCATCAATCCGTAGTTCGAGCAGGCAGATTTAGAGCAAATCAAAGCGATTAAACCATAGACAAGCATCCCGAGAGGGTTAGAGAACTTACCTTGAGCTCTGATTGAGCTCGGAGTGGATGGAATGGCCTGGCCGGTGTCCGGCCGGACCGCGATATGTGGAAAGCTCGACTCGGGGTTTTCACGCGAAATCGATGCGAAAAAGAGGTGCGATCATGGTTAGAGGTGTATGAGGATCAAAAGGCACAAAACAATTTTAAGAATCGAACGCGAGAACATGAGATGCCATAGTAGCTCAGTACAAAAGCTCGTAGTTCAACTTACCAATATAGGAGGTTTCGGGTCAATCCGGGCGGCACGATCGCTTCGTGGAAGTGAGATGGAGCTTCTGGACTTGGTCTGCAAGGTTGATTCGCTCCGGATCGGTCGAACCGGGAGCTCACGGTCTTCGTTCAAACTCCCGTCGATGGTGGACGACGAGAGCCTCTCTCTCTCTATTTCCCTCACTCTCTCTCTATTCTGTTGAACTTGGCGAGCACGAATGAGCCTTTTTTCGTTCTAGAATCATCTTCTCCTTTTATAGTGGATTTTCAAAACTTGGCGCGCACGGTGAGCTTCGCCGAGATGCTTCGCACGTGGTTAACACGTGCCAAATGGTCGCCGGACGGTGACGGAATCGATTGGGATTCCGTCCCCGTCCGTTAAACCTCCAATTAGCCACAAACGAGCGTGAATTTGACACGGTTTGGAAAATGTTGACTTTTTGGCCTCCGAACCTTTGACCGGCCGCTCCGCCGTGCTCCGGCGGCCATTAGCCTCGCCGACGGTGCCAATCGACGCGTAATCACCTGCATAACAAAAACCCTCTATCAATTGAATCAATTAGGGTTGAATTGGCTCTCAATTTGGTGATCAAAATTCACTTCCAAATATGCAAAATGGTGCGCCCGAGATGGGGAAGACAACACTGTTTGGACCGGTTCGACCGGTCCGAACCGGTTCGAACAATGGATTTTGTGCAATTTTCAAAATTAATCAAAATTTGTTGGGAATTTTTGCAATTAAACCTCAAAATTGGACTTAGGGGCCTGGATATTATCTAGAAAAGTGTTTTTGCCCAAAAGTTTCTATCAATTTGCATAAAAACCCCAAATTTTTCAATTTGTCCAAATTAGGGAAATGTTCAATTGGATGTCAATTTGACCAAATTGGACCATGAGACCTATGCCAATTGATTCAGAATGTATCAAAACCTTAGGGGTGGTCCAATTTTGCTATGAAGGTCCCTCAATTGAAAGTAATTTCAAAAATTGAAGAATTGAGGGACTAAATTGCAAGATTCTTTGGAAATTTTGTGCTTCGTGCAATTCGTGCAATTGTACGTGCAATTGATCAAATTGAAGTTCAAAGGGACTGCAATTGAATGTCTAGACCTAAAATGTGCAAAAATTGCAAAAAGAAAGACTCAATTGGTATTTTTTATGCAAATTCAACCTTAGGTATTATGAAGAAACACCTAAAATTGGATTCAATTTTCAATTTTTATTGAGGTCAATATTAAAATGGAATTAAAAGAAAAATATTGGGCATTTTTTGTATTTTTGTGACCTCGAAAAGTATTTTTCATGAATTTTCAAGTATTTTCCTATTTTTCGAAAATATTAAAAAAAATGTGAAAAATATGAAAAATTATTTTTTGTTCCAAATTGGTTCCTTAAGCTTGGCCAAGGCTTCCAATGTTGATTTTTAATTTTTTTGATTTTTTGTGAATTTTTAGTGAATTTTGGGAAATAAAACTAAAGAAAAATTGATTAAAAATCGGGTGTCAACACCCACCCATACATAACAGGTTAATATGTGACTCGGATCAGCTCGATGACTATGCATGCGAAGTTGATATAGAAGAGGTTGATGTGAGCGATATCAAGAAAGAGTGGGATTGTTTTGAAGAATCTAAACCCCCTATCTCCGAAGAACCCATTACTATTAATTTGGGAGATTCTGATTGCGTCAAGGAAGTGAAAATAGGAGGACACCTGTCTGCAGCAGATGTTTTAAGAATGACGGCATTGCTCAAAGAATATCAAGATATTTTCGCCTGGTCATATGCTGACATGCCGGGTTTAGATCGTGAAATTGTGGAACATGCTCTACCCACAAACCCTTCTTGCACACCGGTAAATCAATCGCCCAGAAGAATGAATCCCGAGCTGGCAGATAAGATCAAGGAGGAGGTCATGAAGCTCTTTAAAGTTGGATTTATCGAGGCTGTCCCATATACTGATTGGGTCGCCAACATCGACCAAGAAAGAAGAAGGATGAGAGAATTAGAATATGCGTGGATTATCGGGACTTAAACAAAGCCGATCCGAAAGACGATTTTCCTCTACCGCACATTGATGTACTCGTCGACAGTACCGCGGGCTTTGAGTTATTCTCCTTTATGGATGGATTCTCGGGATATAATCAGATCATGCTGAAGGAAGAAGATAAAATCAAGACCTCATTCACTATACAATGGGGAACCTTCTATTACAAGGTAATGCCCTTTGGATTGAAAAATGCAGGGGCAACATATCAAAGGGCTATGGTGACCCTTTTTCATGACATGATACATAAGGAAATTGAGGTCTATGTGGACGATATGATTGCCAAGTCCAAGCCTGGAGAAGCCAATGTTAAAGTGCTGAAGAAGTTATTTGATCGATTGAGAAAATAAAAGCTCAAGCTAAATCCCGCAAAATGCGTATTTGGCGCAAGATCCGGAAAGCTGCTATGGTTTGTGGTGAGCAATCGTGGTATTGAAATTGACCCTTCCAAGATCAAGGCTATATGGGAAATAGGGACTCCTTCTACTGTTAAGGAAGTAAGGGGCCTACTTGGAAGATTGAATTATATATCCGGATTTATATCCCAACTATCGGAGACGGCGAAACCCTTCTTCAAGCTGCTAAAGAAAGGCGCAAAAGTGAAATGGGATTCAGAATGTCAACAAGCATTTGAGAAGATCAAGGAATATTTGGTACAGCCTCCAGTATTGGTACCTCCTATCCCTAACGTTCCTTTAATTTTATATCCGACGGTTAATGATGAATCCTTGGGAGCTTTACTTGCTCAAACTAACCCCAAGGATCGTAAAGAGCGGGCCATATATTAATTGAGCAAAAAGTTCACAACATCTGAAGTCAAGTACCCAGAAGTGGAAAGGACTTGCGTAGCATTGGTTTGGGTCCTCCACAGATTGAGGCAGTATTGTCGCGACCCTCTCCGTCGTCGATAAAATCCCGGGTGGGGCGAGTGGGGTTAACGAGCCGATCCCCTTTTATATATCTTCTTTAAAATGTGTGGGATCGCGGGTCTCTCCCAAGGCCCATTACTCGAATCGCGATGTCGGGTAGAATTTATCAAATATCGAAATTGACCTTGTGTGGTCGGGTGGCATGTGCGAGGTGTACATGCAATTTGGAGTTGCCACCGATCGATTTATTGGAAGGTACAATCGGAAAACCTTACCAAGCGGTCGGGAGAAACCGTTTGGTTCCGCGAAAACCGGAGATTTTTGGGTCCGGGGACTTGGTTACGCCAAATTTCATATTGACGTTTTTTCGGTTACCGATGTTGAGTGTTTTTCTAACCTAGGAGTTTATGCAGATGCGATATCGGGTGAGGTAGGTTCTAACGGTTCTAGGTATACATGCAGATGGGAAATTTCTATTCCTAACAATCACAATCATGAAAATTAAATGCGCAATCAATATAATCGCAATCAATCAAATCAAATCAATCAAGGTTTGGCATGTCTAAAATGGCCCTATCGACCCACACAAAATTCGAATTTGGGTTTTGGGATGATTTGGTGAAAATTTGGGGCGGAAGGCCTAGAAGGGTAGAATGGTCATTTTTGGGGATTCGGGACCCGAAAATCACAAAATTTCGATTTGGCCAGTTGAATGTGGCTGTTTCCCATTTTTTGTGATTTTATGGAATTTTTCTAATTTTTTTCTAATTTTTTTTGAATTTTTTATTTATTATTATTTTTTAAAATGTTGGGAATTTTCCGGATCGACACGGATCGACCCTCGAAGTCTCAAAAAATTTTCGATCCAGACTTTATGAGTCCCGAATCAATCTACAAATTTTTAGAAATTTTTTGTGAAAATCTAGGAATTTTTATGAATTTTTAAAGTATTTTTGCAATTTTTTTTGGATTTTTTTTTTGGAAATTTCTTTTTATTATTTTTTATTATTTTTTTTTTTTATTATTAAACCGGATCGGGTCAACCCGGTCAACGACCGGTCAACCCGGTCCGACCGCCCACGGACCCGCTCAAACCCGATATGGTGCCGTATCCGTATTTATCCTATTTATTTTCTAAACTAATTTCTAATATCTGAAAATATAAAGAATAAAATGGACGACTGAGATCAATTTCGGAATTAATCTCAACCGTTGGCCCTACACTGAACGAAACGACGTCTCATAGCTAAATCGACGAACGGCTACGATTCAAACTAAAATCTAATCTGAGCTGTCGAATCCCTTAAACTACGAAACGACGCCGTGCGGGTTAAAACAATGAATGGTCTCGATCGCTTCTAGACTTAATCTGGATCGTCGAATCACCTGAAGCTCAAAACGACGACACTTCTGGTCTTTTAGACAAAACGATGCCGCATCATCTAAGACTTTGGACGGTCGCGATCTAACCTAGGTTTAATCTGGGTTGTCCGTTCATTCTATACCCTAAACGACGTCGCCTAACAATAACTAAAACGGCGCCGTTTCAATTTTTTTTTTTTTTTGTGCCTAATATACTAATATTTCAAAATTACGAAAAAACAGATCCAATGGTTATCAATCAAACCTAACTATTTATCCTAACCGTTGGATCAAGGCTGATTCAGCCTCTTCACGCCAACGACCAGGTTGAGTCGGCGGTGACCTGGACCACTCGCCGCACGACACCCGGACGCCGACCTGTTGACCGTGCCACGTCGGCTCGGTCGTCTTCAACCTCGCGACAGCTCAATGGACAGCTGAGAGCTCTCCGGCGAGATCCAACGGTGAGATCTCGCCGGAAAGACCTCAAACCAACGGCGATCGACTCTATTTATCCTCTAGAGTAACATACTCAAGAATCAAAGCACTTCACCGAACCAATCGCGAGAATCAAAGCATATACGGTCGCGGCATCACGGATCTCAATCAAGCAACACAGATCATAACTATCGAATCAAAGCTTCGAGCACACTCAAGATGAGTTCGGGACACTTACCTCGAGTCCCGATTGGACTCGCGATGGCTAGGAAGGTCTGGCCGGTGTTCGGCTAGACCGAGCTGCAATGGAGGTTCGACTCGGGGTTTTCACGCAAAATCAATGCACAAACAAGATGCGATCGTGGTCGGAGAAGTTCAAGAATGAAAACGCACACGTTAATTTCAATGATCGTGCGGGTGTGAGTGTGATGGCATGATCGTGCGGGAGAGAGCTTCAAAGTTGGACTTACCGATTTAGGAGCTCGCAGGTTAATCGAGCTGGCGCGATCGAATCCTGGAAGTTCGAGGAAGCTTCCGGCGGTGGTCCGCCGACCTGATTTGGCCAGGAACGGCGGCGGCGAAGATTTCACGATCTTGGTCCAAAGCTCCGGCGAAACCGTCGCTCAGAGCCTCTCTCTCTATCTCTCCCTCTTTCTCTCTCTATTTCGTTGGTTGCGCGAGCAAATGAGCCTCTCTCGTTTCTAGAATCCTCTTCACTATTTATACCTAGAATTTTTAAAAATGCGCGCGCGGGTGAAGCTTGGCCGAGCACCTCTCGTGCCAATCACGCGGGTTTAGGCTCGCCGAACGGTGACCGAATCATTAGGATTCCGTCCAACGACCGTTAAACGTCCGTCGAGCCTTAAGCGAGCACAAATTGCGTCCTGAGTTGGAAATATTGACTTTTGTGTCATCGAGAGTTTGATCGGCTCGCCGGAGCTCGTCCGGCGGCCATTATCCTCGAAACCGGACTTAATCAACGCATGATCACCTCGGGTATAAAACGCCCAAGTCAATTAGTCCGATTATCGTCGATTGCCCAGTTAATTTCCTCTTCAAAATTTGCCCAAACACTGTTCATTCGCGCGAGTATTCTGTGAGGAAGATGACATTCTTCCAGATCGGTTCGACCGGTCCGACCGGCGGTCAGACCGGTCCGAACCGATTCGGACGTGTAATTTTCGAAATTAACCCAAATTTACTGGGAATTTTTGCAATTAAATTTCAAAATTGAACTTAGGGACCTGAATTCTATCTAGAAATGCAATTTTGCCCAAAATCTTTGATCAATTCATGCAAAAACCCCAAAATTTTCTAATTGCCCAAATTGGGGAAATGTTTAATTGAGTGTCCATTTGACCAAATTGGATCATGAAACCTGTTCCAATCGATTTGAAATGCATGAAAACATAGGGGGACGGTCCAATTTCACTATGATAGTGTCGCGACCCTCTCCGTCAGTCATTTGGTCGATAAAATCCCGGCGGGGCAAGTAGGGTTAACGAGCCGATCCCCTTTTATATAATTTTTTATGGGATCGCGGGTCCCTCCCAAGACCCATTACTCGAATCGCGATGTCGGGTAAAATTTATCAAATATCGAAATTGACCTTGTGTGGTCGAGTGGCATGTGCGGGGTGTACATACAATTTGGAGTCGCCACCGATCGATTTATTGGAAGGTACGATCGGAAAACCTTACCGAGCGGTCGGGAGAAACCGTTCGGTTCCGCGAAAACTAGAGATTTTTGGGTCCGGGGACTTGGTTACGCCAACTTTCAAATTGATGCCCTTTCGGTTACCGATGTCGAGTGTTTTTCTAACCTAAGAATTCATGCAGATGCGATATCGGATGAGGTAGACTCTAACAACTCTAAGTATTCATGTAGATGGGATTTTACTATTCCTAACAATCACGATCATGAAAATTAAATGCGTAATCAATATAATCGCAATCAATCAAATCAATCAATCAAGGCTCGGTATGTCTAAAATGGCCCTATCGGCCCACACAAAAATCAAATTCGGGTTTCGGGATGATTTTGTGAAAATTTGGGGCGGAAGGCCCGGAAGGGTAGAATGGTCATTTTTGGGAGTTCGGGACCCGAAAATCACAAAATTGGGGTCGGGCCAGTTGAATGTGGCCATTTCCCATTTTTTGTGATTTTATGGAATTTTTCTAATTTTTCTAATTTTTTGAAATTTTTATTTATTTTCTAAAAAATGTTGGAAATTTTCCGGATCGACACGGATCGACCCTCGAAGTCTCAAAATTTTCGAACCAGACTTTATGAGTCCCGAATCGATCTAGAAATTTTTAGAAATTTTTTGTGAAAATTTGGGAATTTTTTCTGAATTTTCTAAGTATTTTTGCAATTTTTTGAATTTTTGGAAATTTCTTTTTTATTTTTTATTATTTTTTATTAATGAACCGGATCGGGTCAACCGGTCAACAACCGGTCAACCCGGTCGGACCCGACTCGGAGACCCATCGGACTCAAAAACGGCACCGTATATGCATTTCTAAAATATTTTTGATTTTTTAAACCTAATTTCCGAATATCAGAATATACTAAAAATAAACGGACGGCCATGATCAAACCTAAGGTTGATCTCGGCCGTCGAACCCAAACTAGATGAAACGACGACGCTTCGATCCATCCACGCTAAAAAACGACGCCGCATGACTAGAAGACACGGACGGTCACGATTAGATGCCGAGGTTTGATCTGAGCCGTTCATCTCTTCTATCAAAAACGACGACTCTCCATTTAATATGTTGGACGGCCACGATTCCTTCTAAACCTGATCTGAGCCGTCCGTTTGCCTATGACTCAAAATGACGCCGCATCAAATATAACACTCAACGGCCACGATTGATCCTAAGTTAAATCTGAACCGTTCATTCTATCTATGGCTAAAACGACGACGCATCCCCTATACTAAACGGCGCCGTTTTACTATTTTCTAATTTCTATCTAATATATCTAATATCTGAAAATAAGAAAATACTAATCTAACGGCCCTAAATCAAATATGCCGAATTATCCTAGCCGTTAGATCTATGCCGAGTCGGCTCGCTCGCGCCAACGGCCGAGCCGACTCAGCATGACCTGGACCAATGAGAGCCCGACATCCGGACCTTTGACTCTCTGACCGAGCCACATCAGCTCGTCGTCTACCTCTCGACGACACGGAGCGAACGGCTGCGAAACCTCCGGCGAGATCCAACGGTGAGATCTCGCCGGAATGACACCAAACCACCGCCGATCGACTTGCCTAACCCTCCCGATCAACATATCTAAGAATCAGATAATTTCATCCACAAAATCTCCAATAATCGAACTCGCACAGAGCTTAACTATGAACAATCAATCAAGCAACGGAGAGCATATCAATTCAATTCCTCTACACAGAAGCATCCCGAGGTGTTGAGAAAACTTACCTCCGGCTCGGATCGAGCTCGCGGTGGGCCGGCGAGGTCGCGCGGTGTTCGGCCGGACCGAGTTGTGATGGAGGTTCGACTTGGGCAATTAGGGAGGAATCGATGCAAAAACGTAGTGCGATCGTGATTAGAAGTGTTATAGGAGGAAAAGGCACTGATCAATTGCACAAATGAAGTTCAGGAAATCGAGATGCCATGGATGCACAACGAGGAAATTGAGAGCTGAACTTACCGGTTTAAGAGATCTCAGGCCAATAGGACGAGTGCGATAGCTTCCTAGAGTTGCTGCGAAGCTTCGATGATGGATTGCAAGCTTCGATTTGCTCTGAATCAAGCGGACGAGCGATGAGCAAGACGAGCTCGAGCTTTCTTCAATGGTGGTCGCCGAGAGCTCTCTCTCTCTCTCTCTCTAACTCTCTCTCTCTCTATTCTGTTGGTGGACGAGCAACAATGAACCTCCCTTTTCGTCTAGAAACTTCTCCGGCTTTTATAGTGGATTTTTGAAATTTGGCGCGTCGGGCGTGAGCTGGCCGAGGGTGTTCTCACGTGCAATCACGTGAGTTTAGGTCACCGGACGGCGACGGAGTTGGTTGACAATCCGTCCAAAGCCGTCAATTCTCCGTTGAGCCTTAAACGAGCACAATTTGCTCACAAATTCTAGAACGTTGACTTTCGTGACCCCGGGGCTTTGACCGGCGATTGTGACCACCTCCGGCGGCCATTGGCCAAGCCGCCGGCGACAATCGACGGGCCTTAGTCCGAGGATCAAAACCCCCACCTAAATTGGATCGATTATGCACGAATTGACCTCCAATTTGGCCGTTGAAATCCATTGTCCAAACCTGCAAAATGCACGAATCCGTGAGGAAGATGAAGTACTGTTCGGGACCGGTTCGACCGGTCCGACCGTCGGTCAGACCGGTCCGAACCGGTTCAGACAATAAACTTTGTGCAATTTTCGAAATTAATCACAATTTCTTGGGCAATTTCGCAATTAAACCTCAAAATTGAACTCAAGAGCCTAGATATTATCTAGAAATGTGTTTTTGCCCAAAAATTTTCATCAATTTGCACAAAACCCCCAAATTTTTCTATTTGCCCAAATTGGGGAAAAATTCAATTGGACGTCAATTTGGTAAAATTGGACTACGAGACCCACGCCAATCGATTCAGAATGTTCAAAAACCTTAGGGGTAACCCAATTGTGTATAAAAAGTTCCTCAATTGGAAGTAATTTCAAACATTGCAAATTGAGGGACTAAATTGCAAATAATTTGGGGATTCTTGTCTAATTTGTGCAATTCGCGCAATTGTAGGTGCAATGGATCAAATTGAAGTTCAAAGGGATTGCAATTGAATGTCTAGACTCTAAATGTGCAAAAATTGCAAATAAAAAGACTCAATTGGTATTTTTTATGCAAATTCAACCTTAGGCATTATGAAGGAACACCTAAAATTGAACTCAATTTTCAATTTTTCTTGAGGTCCATATGAAAAGGGAATTAAAAGAAAAATATTGGATATTTTTCTGTATTTTTGTGACCTCGAAATGTATTTTTTATGGATTTTTCAAGTATTTTCCTATTTTCGAAAATATTAAAAAAAAATGTAAAAAATATGAAACATTATTTTTTGTTCCAAATTGGTTCCTTATGCATGGCCAAGGCTTCCAATGTTGACTTTTTAATTTTTTGATTTTTTGTGAATTTTTGGTAAATTTTGGAAAGTAAAACTAAAAGAAAACTGACTAAAAATTCGGGTGTCAACAGATAGTCCCTCAATTAAAAGTAATTTCAAAAATTGGCCAATTGAGGGATTAAATTGCAAATAATTTGGGGATTCTTGTCTAATTAGTGCATTTCGTGCAATTGAGGGTGCAATTGATCAAATTGAAGTTCAAAGGGACTGCAATTGAATGTCTAGACAACAAATGTGCAAAAATTGCAAATAAAAAGACTCAATTGGTATTTTTTTTGTGCAAATTCAACCTTAGATATTATGAAGAAACACCTAAAATTGGATTCAATTTTCAATTTTCCTTGAGGTCAATATGAAAAGGGAATTAAAAGAAAAATATTGGACCTTTTTGTGTATTTTTGTGACCTCGAAAAGTATTTTTTATGATTTTTTCAAAGATTTTTCTATTTTCCAAAATATTAAAAAAATGTGAAAAATATGAAAAATTATTTTTTGTTCCAAATTGGTTCCTTAAGCTTGGCCAAGGCTTCCAATGTTGATTTTTAATTTTTTTTTGATTTTTTTGTGAATTTTTGAGAAATTTTAGAAAATAAAACTAAAGGAAATATGACTAAAAATTCGGGTGTCAACATTTGCCCCTCTTTGAAAGTAATCTCGGTTAGAGGTTGCTTTCAAAGACAAGGTGACACCTGAATCCTTAATCGACTCTGCTGGGGAAAAATTTAAAGAAAATTAGTCTTAACATTCAATTGCCTTTTCTTCGCAGTTTAGAGCTCTGACTTCGTGGGGAACTATTTCCAATTTATGCTCATTTCATGTGAAAGAGAGATGAGAAGAGAGAGAGAGACTTACCCGTAGCTCACCTGTCTATGGTTTGAGATTTGTCGATCCGAGGTTGAAAGATTACGTATATGGAATTACCTGTGAATGGCGTGACGAGATTTGCAATGGTCGGCGTCCGTATGATATCGAGCGGTGGTTTGAAAACTTAGAAGGGAGGTTCACCCTTGTAACAAAGGGGTTTCACCTATTCAAAATGGGTTCGACTATCCACTGGGGATTCATTATTTAAAAAGGGGCAGATCGGCTTTCATCTAAGAAGCTACTCACCGTCTGGAAGGGAGGTTCACCCTTGTAACAAAGGGGTTTCACCGATTTAAAGAGATTGGCTATCCTCTATGCAAGGAATCACCATTTAAAAAAAGGCAGATCGGCTTTCGTCTATGCAGCTACTCACCGTCTGAGAGGGAGGTTCACCCTTGTAACAAAGGGGTTTCACCTATTTAAAAGAGATCGGCTATCCTCCACGCGGGGACTCACCATCTAAAACGCAGATCGGCTTTCGTCTATGCAGCTACTCACCGTCCGGAAGGGAAGTTCACCCTTGTAACAAAGGGGTTTCACCTACTTAAAAGAGATTGGCTATCCTCCATGCGGGGACTCACCATCTAAAGCGCAGATCGGCTTTCGTCTATGCAGCTACTCACCGTCCGAGAGGGTGCCATCTGAGGACCTAGGTTGACTAGTGTACCTACAGAAGCTCAAACCCTATTTCAAATTTTTCTAAAAAGCAGATCGGCTTTCGTCTATGTAGCTACTCACCGTCCGAGAGGGTGCCATCTGAGGACCTAGGTTGACTAGTGTACCTACAGAAGCTCAAACCCTATTTCAAATTTTTCTAAAAAGCAGATCGGCTTTCGTCTATGCAGCTACTCACCGCTCGAGAGGGTGCCATCCGAGGACCTAGGTTGACTAGTGTACCTACAGAAGCTCAAACCCTATTTCAAATTTTCTAAAAAGCAGATCGGCTTTCGTCTATGAAGCTACTCACCGTCCGAGAGGGTGCCATCCGAGGACCTAGGTTGACTAGTGTACCTACAGAAGCTCAAACCCTATTTCAAATTTTCTAAAAAGCAGATTGGCTTTCGTCTATGCAGCTACTCACCGTCCGAGAGGGTGCCATCTAAGGACCTAGGTTGACTAGTGTACCTGTCGCGACCCTCCGTCGGTTCCGTTAGGGTCCCGGGGGGGCGAGTAGGGTTAACGAGCCGATCCATTTTATATATATATATATTTTTTTTTTTTTTATGGGATCGCGGGTCCCTCCCAAGACCCATTACTCGAATCGCGATATCGGGTAAAATTTATCAAATATCGAAATTGATCTTGTGTGGTCGGGTGGCATGTACGAAGTGTACATGCAATTTGGAGTCGCCACCGATCGATTTATTGGAAGGTACGATCGGAAAACCTTACCGAGCGGTCGGGAGAAACCGTTCGGTTCCGCGAAAACCGGAGATTTTTGGGTCCGGAGACTTGGTTACGCCAAGATTCGAATTGACGTCCTTTCGGTTACCGATGTCGAGTGTTTTTCTAACCTAGGATTTCATGCAGATGCGATATCGGGTGAGGTAGGCCCTAACAATTCTAAGTATTCATGCAGATGGGATTTTACTATTCATAACAATCACAATCATGAAAATTAAATGCGCAATCAATATAATCGCAATCAATCAAGGTTTGGCATGTCTAAAATGGCCCTATCGACCCACACAAAATTCAAATTTGGGTTTCGGGATGATTTGGTGAAAATTTGGGGCGGAAGGCCCGGAATGGTAGAATGGTCATTTTTGGGATTCGGGACCCGAAAATCACAAAACCGGGGTCGGGCCAGTTGAATGTGGCCATTTCCCATTTTTTGTTATTTTCTTGAATTTTTCTAATTTTTTCTATTTTTTTGGATTTTTTATTTATTTTCTAATAAATGTTGGAAATTTTCCGGATCGACACAAATAGACCCTCGAAGTCCCAAAATTTTCCATCCAGACTTTATGAGTCCTGAATCGATCTAGGAATTTTTAGAAATTTTTTATGAAAATCTGGGAATTTTTGTGAATTTTTTTAAGTATTTTTACAATTTTTTTGAATTTTTGGAAACTTCTTTTTTATTTATTTATTTTTTTTATTATTAAACCGGACCGGGTGAACCCGATCAACGGCCGGTCAACCCGGTCCGACCGCCCACGGATCCGCTCGGACCCTCTCTACGCAAAACGGTACCGTATATGTATATATACTATATTTTTTTGATTTTTTTTAATACTAATTCCTAATATCCGAAATATAAGAAAATGAATGGACGGCCGAGATCAACTTCAAAATCAATCTCAGCCGTCGACTCGACTCAACATAAAACGACGTCGCATGTTGACATCGAACGGACGGCCAAGATTAGATTCCCGGACTTCATCTCGGCCGTCAAACCCTACTAAACTAAACGACGCCGCATCACTCTAATAGACGGACGGCCACGATTAAAACTAAACTAGATCGGGACCGTCTATCCTATCTGAAGCCGGATACGACGACGCTTTATCCCCTTCAAGCAAAACGGTGCCGTGTCGGTTAAAGCATTGAACGGTCACGATTGACTCCAGATTTGATATTAACCGTTCATTCCTCATATAGCAAAAACGACGACGTAACTCCTAGACTAAACGGCGTCGCTTTTCATATTTTCTATTTTCTAAATAAACTGATTATTTAAAATCCGAAAATTCTAATCTAACGGTCTAAAATCAAACTAACCTAATTATTTCGGCCATCGGATCAAAGCCGAGTCAGACTACCCGCGCCAACGGCCATGCCAACTCGGACTCGAACCGGACCTATCGGGACTTGACACCTCGGCTTCGTTGACTCGGCGACTTGCCGGGTCGCCTTGTCTTCAACCTCGCGACGACGACTACATGAACGGCCGACATTCCTCCGGCGAGATCCAACGGTGAGATCTCGCCGGAATGACATGAAACCAACGCCAAACGACTCGCCCGAACCTCCTCTATAACATATCCAAAAATCAAACGATTTCACCGAGCTAATCTCGAGCTATGAACTTCGCACAGAGCAACGATTCAAAGTTCAATCCAGCAGATCAAAGCCAAACCAAAGCAATTAACACATACGAGAGCATCATAGAAGGTTTAGAAGACTTACCTCGAGCTCTGATTGAGCTCGCGAGGTCTAGGATAGCCTGACCGGTGCTTGGCCAGACCGAGCGATGTTGGAGGTTCGACTCGCATGATTCGGGAGAAATAGATGCAGAAATGAAGTGCGAACATGATCGTAGATGTCCAGAATAGAAAAGGCACACGTCAATTGAAAGGATTATGCTCGGGAGGCCGAGATGCCATAGCTGCACAAGAAGGAAGTTCAGAACTCGACTCACCGTTTTTCGAAGTTTCTGGCCAAATGAGCTGGTTCGATCGACTCTAGGAGATGCAGATGAGCTTCCGACGGCAGTCCCGTGGCCTGATTTGGCCTGAATCGGTGGCGGCGAAGTCGCACGGCTTCGGTTGAAGCTCGAGCTTGAACTCGCTACTGGAGCTTCTCTCTCTTACTCTCTCCCTTTCTCTCTCTATTCTGTTTGTGAGCGAGCAAAATGAGCCTCCCTTTTTCCGTAACCTTCCCACCCTTTTATACCCATATTTTTGAAATTTCGCGTGAGTGGGCGAGCTTCGCCGGGCCTATTCACGTGCGTTAGCACGTGCCTTTTGGTCACCGGACGGTGACGGAGTTGGTTAGAACTCCGTCCACGTCCGTTTGGCCTTCCGTCGAACCAAAATACGCGCGAATTGAGTTCTCGCTTGCATACGTTGACTTTCCCACGCAGCCGCGACTTTGATCGGCTCGCCGGAGCTTCTCCGGCGGCCAATGATCTTGATATCGTGCTCAATCGATGCATATTAACCTGGGGAACAAAACGCCTAAGTTAATTGCTCCGATTATCATCAATTGGCTTGTCAATTTGATCTTTGAATCTCGGCCAAACACTGTTCATGCGCGCAAATGCCTTGAGGAAGAAGACGATACTGTTAAGACCGGTTCGACCGGTCCGACCGGCGGTCAGACCGGTCCGAACCGGTTCAGACAATGAATTTTACACAATTTTCAAAATTAAACAAAATTGGCCGGGAATTTTTGTAATTAAACTTCAAAATTGAACTCGGGGGCCTGAATATTATCTAAAAATGTGGTTTTACCCAAAAATTTTCATCAATTTGCACAAAAACCCCAAATTTTTCTATTTGCCCAAATTGGGGAAAACTTCAATTGGACGTCAATTTGATAAAATTGGACCACGAGACCCATGCCAATCGATTCATAATGTTCAAAAACCTTAGGGGTAGCCCAATTGTGTATAGAAAGTTCCTCAATTGGAAGTAATTTCAAAAATTGCAAAGTTGAATGACTTAATTGCAACATTTTTAAGAATTTCTGTGCAATTCGTGCAATTCGCGCAATTAAGGGCGCAATTGATCAAATTGAAGTTCAAAGGGGCTGCATTTGAATGTCTAGACCTGAAATGTGCAAAAATTGCAAATAAAAAGACTCAATTGGCATTTTTTTATGAAAATCCAACCTTAGGTGTTGTGAAGGAACACCTAAAATTGAACTTAATTTTCAATTTTTTTTGAGGTCAAAATTAAAAGGGAATTAAATGAAAAATATTGAACATTTTTGTGTATTTTTGTGACCTCTAAAAGTATTTTTTATGATTTTTTCAAAGATTTTTCTATTTTTCGAAAATATTAAAAAAATGTGAAAAATATGAAAAATTATTTTTTGTTCCAAATTGGTTCCTTATGCTTGGCCAAGGCTTCCAATGTTGATTTTTAATTTTTTTAATTTTATGTGAATTTTTAGTGAATTTTGGAAAATAAAACTAAAGAAAACCGACTAAAAATTCGGGTGTCAACAGCTGGCCCTCTTTGCAAGTAATCTCGGTTAGAGGTTGCTTTCAAAGACAAGGTGACACCTGGATCCTTAATCGACTCTGCTGGGGAAAAATTTTAAAGAAAACTAGTCTTAACATTCAATTGCCTTTCCTTCGCAGTTTAAAGCTCTGACTCCATGGGGAATTATTTCCAATTTATGCTCATTTCATGTGAAAGAGAGATGAGAAGAGAGAGAGAGACTTACCCGTAGCTTACCTGTCTATGGTTTGAGATTTGTCGATCTGAGGTTGAAAGATTCTGTATATGGAATTACCCGTGAATGGCGTGACGAGATTTGCAATGGTCGGCGTCCGTATGATGTCGAGTGGTGATTTGAAGACTTAGAAGGGAGGTTCACCCTTGTAACAAAGGGGTTTCACCTATTCAAAATGGGTTTGACTATCCACTGGGGACTCATCATTTAAAAGGGGCAGATCGGCTTTCATCTAGGAAGCTACTCACCGTCTGAAAGGGAGGTTCACCCTTGTAACAAAGGGGTTTCACCTATTTAAAAGAGATTGGCTATCCTCCATGCGGGGACTCACCATCTAAAATGCAGATAGGCTTTCGTCTATGCAGCTACTCACCGTCTGGAAGGGGAGGTTCACCCTTGTAACAAAGGGGTTTCACCTATTTAAAAGAGATTGGCTATCCTTCATGCGGGGACTCACCATCTAAAATGCAGATCGGCTTTCGTCTATGCAGCTACTCACCGTCCGGAAGGGGAGGTTCACCCTTGTAACAAAGGGGTTTCACCTATTTAAAAGAGATTGGCTATCCTCCATGCGGGGACTCACCATCTAAAACGCAGATCGGCTTTCGTCTATGCAACTACTCACCGTCCGGAAGGGTGCCATCTGAGGACCTAGGTTGACTAGTGTACCTACAGAGCTCAAACCCTATTTCAAATTTTCTAAAAAGCAGATCGGCTTTCGTGTATGCAGCTACTCACCGTCCGAGAGGGTGCCATCTGAGGACCTAGGTTGACTAGTGTACCTACAGAGCTCAAACCCTATTTCAAATTTTCTAAAAAGCAGATCGGCTTTCGTCTATGCAGCTACTCACCGTCCGGAAGGGTGCCATCTGAGGACCTAGGTTAACTAGTGTACCTACAGAGCTCAAACCCTATTTCAAATTTTCTAAAAAGCAGATCGGCTTTCGTCTATGCAGCTACTCACCGTCTAAGAGGGTGCCATCTGAGGACCTAGGTTGACTAGTGTACCTACGGAGCTCAAACCCTATTTCAAATTTTCTAAAAAGCAGATCGGCTATCGTCTATGCAGCTACTCACCGTCCGAGAGGGTGCCATCTGAGGACGTAGGTTGACTAGTGTACCTACTGAAGCTCAAACCCTATTTCAAATTTTCTAAAAGAAGATCCGAGGACACGGGGATGCCGTAAGACCCGAGAAAATCCAAGTTAGTCAAATCTTTAAAATGTAACTTTTCCGAGGATTTGGGATCACTAGGGAACCCGCAGAAAGTTCAATCAAATATCGTTAGAATGACAATTTCAAGTTTTAGAGAGAAACTCAAGAATTCCAAACAAATTTTCAAAGAATAATTGCGAGGGAAATGTATCCAATCACAAGTTCACATTTTCTTTGGGGATGGATTTTGAATGACACATCCCGAGTGTTTTACAAAAAGGGGTGTTTTAAAAGTTTTTCAAAAGGGTTTTCCTTCATCCAAGAGGGCTTCTCACCATTTGGGAAGGCTTTTCTTAAAATTCAAATCTGCTCACGTAAAACCTAACCTTGAGGTTTCGGGATCATTCGAGATGCATACAATCCGACTAATCGGAGAAGGCATTTTAAAAGGGACCGTAATTCAGGCCAGGTCAAAGGCTTATCAAAGGATATTCAATTTAAGGTTTAGAAATGAATTTTGATCAACAATAGCTTCTTCGGGTCTACAAGTCAAGAACCCTGAAGTCATGATAAGACAGGATTGTACTTACCTCTTTAAGCGGTAGCTTCCTGTATGATTTCTTGCATCGACCTGAAACACCTCTTAGATCAGAAAAGTTTTGGTGACGGGTTGTATTTTGGCTTAAGGTGGGCTCTTTAAGAACGGCCTTATTTTCAAAGAGGGGTGAACTTTGGTGATCACCTTGACATTTTCCAGCTTTCATTTGCTTTTGCAGTAGATTCATGATCATTTTTGTTCAATTGACTTTGAGGATTTTCCTCTTTTCATCTTGATGATTTTTCTTTAAGATTTATCCCTTTCCAGGGTGCTCTTTTCATGGGCTTTGGCCTTGCTTTTACCAGGCACTTTGCTTTTTCTAGCCCTTTCATTTCTCATCATTTTTTGCATTGATTGGCTCTTTTGGAGATCACCATCAAAATTCTTCCGATCATGCTTTTTGACTCATTGCTGGTTATTCCTTTGTTTTGCCCCGGTGTGGGGAGGTGATCACCAACAAGGGTTTAGAAATGAATATTCAATGGCTCAAATTGGCTCTTCAAAGGATAAGTGTTTAGGGATATAGAAATGAAATGCTTTTCTTCACTTTGAGGTATTCCAAGTCTCTGCCAGAAATCACCTGAAGCTATCACAAAAAGATTGATGCAAGTTAGCACAATAAAGTCTTACCCGATCTTTTCTCCAAAAAATCATCTAATGAACCTCCAAATATGCCCCGGTGTGGGGTGGTTCTTGATGTGGTTATATTCAGAAAATTCTCCCTTTTGGCTCGGATTGGTTGTCAAAGGGATATAAATGTGTATGGATAATTTTGAAATGGAAATGCCTTTCATCATTTTAATCCATGTAATCACCGCGAATGATCCCTACGTCCCAAAATTAAGCTTTTTCGCTCTATCACTCTCACTCATCGCTCAAGTGTATCGGGGACGTGTTTAAGGACAAAGTTTGCCTCTTTTCACCCGAAGGATCATTCTCTTGAAAAGCTTTCAAAACATGCCCTTTCATCAAAATTCATCATTTGCAAAATCTTCTCATCAAAAGATATATTCAAAAGATATTTCTGAAACTTGTAATGAATATCTCTTTGAAAGGGCCTTGTAACTTCACGAATCCAAAATTTTTAAATTTTTAAGCATGACAGTGTATGAAAATACTTTGTAAAGAAGAGAACCTCAAACCTGTCTTCTTCAAATATTGGCTTCTGTCCCCTGTAAAAATAAAAGGAAACAATCGGTTTAAGATATTCAAAATTTTAAGTTCCGAAGCGATTTCTTCTTGTCTCCTTCGGACGTTGACTCCCGTTTCCTGTAAAAACAAAAGGAATCAATTAGTTCAAAGATGTTCAAAATTTCCGATCACATTCAAAATTTCAAATCCCGAAGCGACTTCCTCTTGTCTCCTTCGGATGTTGACTCCCGTTTCCTGTAAAAACAAAAGGAATCAATTAGTTCAAAGACATTCAAAATTTCAAATCTTGAAGCAACTTCTCTTGTCTCCTTCGGATGTCAATTCTTGTTCCTCTGCAAGGTTCTTCGTGATTCCCGGTTCACCTGCAAAATACAAACGTATACAAATGTCATGTGAATGCAAAATTTTATGTGACTCAGATCTGTCCATCAATCGCTCCGAAGCTCAATTTTTATTTCAAGGATAATATCTCTTCACGGCGTCTGCATTTCTTGGACTTGCCAATTCTTCTCCATCCATGTTTACAAGTATAAGAGCTCCCCCGGATAAGACCTTCTGAATCACGTAAGGGCCTTCATAATTTGGCGTAAACTTGCCTCCCGGGTGTTGGGCATTTGGGAGCATCTTCTTCACAATCAGCATCCCCGCTTCAAAATTTCTAGGCCCGACCTTCTTGTTAAAAGCTCTGGCCACTTTCTTCCGGTAGCTTTGACCATGACAGATAGCCTTCAATCGTTTTTCATCAATCAAATTTAATTGTTCATGTCTCTGCCTGTTCCACTCATCTTCTGCGAGCTCAACTTGAGACAGAATCCTTAAAGAGGGGATTTCCACCTCTCTTGGTAGGACTGCTTCCATACCGTATACCAAAGAGTAGGGAGTTGCCCCGGTTGAAGTACGTATCGAAGTTCGATAAGCCATAAGAGCATATGGCAATCTTTCGTGCCGGTCTCGATATTTCTCAGCGGTTTTGGCCAATATTTTCTTGATGTTCTTGTTTGCCGCTTCCATAGCTCCATTCATTTGTGGGCGATAAGGTGAAGAATTAAGGTGTCGTACCTTAAATTGTTCTAATAGGTGATCGACCACCTTGTTGTTCAAATTTGAGCCATTGTCCGTAATGATGGCTCTTGTCACTCCATATCTTGAGATGATATCTCGCTTGATGAACTTAGCCACACTATTCGCAGTGACATTGGCATATGAGCTGGCTTCAATCCATTTGGTGAAATAATCAATAGCCACCAGAATAAAGCGATGTCCGTTGGAGGCCTTCGGGTTGATAGGGCCGATCATATCGATTCCCCACATACGGAATGGCCATGGTTTTGACATTTGATGTAGCTCGGTTGGTGGCGCATTTATCCTGTCGCCGTACACTTGGCATTGATGACATGATCTAACATGCTGGTTGCAATCCGACTCGATAGTCATCCAATAATACCCGAGTCTCATGATCTTCTTAGCGAGGAGGTGGCCATTCATATGCGGTCCGCATTCCCCTTCATGAATCTCTTTCATAATGAGATTTGCTTCTTTCGAATTCACGCACCTCAATAGGACTGAGTCAAAGGATCTCTTGTATAGGATGCGTCCGCTGAGGAAAAATTTAGATGCCATCTTGCTTATGTACTTTTTATCTTCTCGGTTGATCGTCCCAGGGAATTCACCCTTTCGTAGGTAATTCTTGACGTCATGATACCACGGTTCTTCATTAGGTTCTTCTTCAATGACCATGCAATACGCAGGTTGCTCAAGGATGTCAATCCTTAACGGCTCTATCTCAAGGCCATCTTGCACTTGTAACATGGCTGACGGTGTGGCCAGAGCATCGGCAAAATGATTCCGGGTTCTTGGAAGATATTCAAAAGTGATCTCCTCAAAATGTTGGATCAGCTCTTCGAGGTACTTATGATAAGGAATAAGCTTGGGATCCTTCGTTTTCCACTCTCCTTGAGTCCGTAAAATAATCAGCATGGAATCTCCATATACTAGTAACTTCTTCACCTTTAATGATACGGCCAATTGTAATCCAAGTATGCAGGCTTCATATTCAAAAATGTTGTTGGTGCATGGAAATACCAACTTGGCCGAAACCGGATAATGTTGATCTTCGGGGGATATCAGAACCGCGCCCGTGCCTGATCCAGTGAGGTTGATTGCGCCGTCAAAGTACATTGTCCACTTGTCTTCGGATATGTTCAGGATTTGACCTCCCTTGTTTTGCTCTGAAACGTCTCTAGGAGGATTCTCAGCTAGCATGTCTGCAATTGCTCTTCCCTTGACAGACTTTTGGGGAGAGGTTTTGATATCAAACTCCGAAAGCGGTATTTGCGATTTAGCCATCTTTCCTAGCAATGTTGGTTTCTCCAAAAGGTACTTGATGGGGTCATTTTCGGTGACCGGTTCTATATGATAGCGCAGCGTATACCGCCTCAATCTGTGGAGGACCCGCACCAATGCTACGCAAGTCCTTTCCACTGCTGGGTACTTGGCTTCGGACGTTGTGAACTTCTTGCTCAAATAATATATGGCCCGCTCTTTACGATCCTTGGGGCTAGTTTGAGCTAATAAAGCTCCCAAGGATTCATCGTTAACTGTCGGATATAGAGTTAAAGGAACATTAGGGATAGGAGGTACCAACACTGGAGGTTGTACCAAATATTCCTTGATCTTCTCAAACGCTTGTTGACATTCTGCATCCCATTTGATCTTCGCACCTTTCTTTAGCAGCTTGAAGAAGGGTTTTGTCGTTTCTGATAGTTGGGATATGAATCTGGATATATAATTCAATCTTCCAAGTAGGCCCCTTACTTCCTTGACAGTGGCGGGAGTTCCTATTTCCCATATGGCTTTAATCTTGGAAGGGTCAATTTCAATACCACGATCGCTTACCACAAATCCTAGCAGCTTTCCGGATCTTGCGCCAAATACGCATTTCGCGCAGATTCAACTTGAGCTTGTATTTTCTCAATCGATCAAATAACTTCTTCAGCACTTTAACATGGTCTTCTCCAGGCTTGGACTTGGCAATCATATCGTCCACATAGACCTCAATCTCCTTATGTATCATGTCATGAAAAAGGGTCACCATAGCCCTGCGGTATGTTGCCCCTGCATTTTTTAATCCAAAGGGCATTACCTTGTAACAAAAGGTTCCCCATTGAGTAGTAAATGAGGTCTTGATCTTATCTTCTTCCTTCAACATGATCTGATTATATCCCGAGAATCCATCCATAAAGGAGAACAATTCAAAGCCCGCTGCATCGTCGACGAGTACATCAATGTGCGGTAAGGGAAAATCATCCTTCGGACTAGCTTTGTTTAAGTCCCGATAATCCACGCATATTCTAATTCTCCCATCCTTTTTCTTAATCGGTACGATGTTGGCGACCCGGTCAGCATATGGGACAGCCTCGATAAATCCAACCTTAAGGAGCTTCACCACCTCTTCCTTGATCTTATCCGCCGGTTCGGGATTCATTCTTCCGGGCGATTGATTTGCTGGTGTGCAAGAAGGATTTGTGGGCAAAACATGCTCCACAATTTCACGATCTAGACCCGGCATGTCAGCATATGACCAGGCGGAGATATCTTGATATTCTTTGAGCAATCTTTGTCATTCTTAAAACATCTGTTCTGCCGACAGGTGTCCCCCTATTTTCATTTCCTTGACGCAGTGAGAATCTCCCAAATTAATAGTAATAGGTTCTTCAGTGATAGGGGGTTCAGATTCTTCAAAACAATCCCACTCTTTCTTGATATCGCTCACATCAACCTCGTCTATATCAACTTCGCATGCATAATCATCAAGCTGATCTGAGTCACATATTAACCTGTTATGCATGGGTGGGATGACATGCCCGAAATGCACCATGAAAGGTTAGTATTCAAAGATGATAAAATTGAAGGATGCATGATTTTTATCATGGAAACATTTTTCGAATTTTAATTTCGAAGAAAAAGGAAAGAGAACTAGTCCATAATTTTCCGGACATCCTTGTTCTCAAAAAGCTATTTAAAACCCAAGATCATATGGCGGATCGGGCCTCAAGTTTCATGGTAGAATCAATTGTCATCATCGGACCAATCCGTTGCTCCACATGTACGTAATCAAATTTGTGATGATTTTCATTAATAAATGCAACTAAGAGTAATACAAGACCGCACTTCTTGGATCGCAGCATGCGACCCAAAGGGTGCTAAAAAAGCGAAAAGCTTCAAAACAAATGCAGTAATGAAAATGCATTAAAAGATAAAGTTCAGAAAGAGCCTTTTACTCGGGGGTGGGGAAATCAACGTCCAGCCACTCAATTATCACGTTCACCCGATTATCCAGGAACGAGTTGAATAAGTCCGGCTCTACATCCTCGGAGATGTCCTCATCTTCCAACCATTTGCTTCCTTTAGAGAATACGTTGAATAAGGGGTTTAGGAAAATTTTTCCTCTAGCTTTCCATGCGCTAGTGCCTATGAAACGGCCACCTTGGTGTCCACGGCCTCCTTGGTCTCCATAACGATTGTTTCGACCTCGGCCTCGACCTGTGTTATTCTTCACTATTCCATCATAACCCGGACCAACCATATGGTCATTTGAGCTCAAGTTCAGAGGGTTAAGGATTCCCCGACCATACTTCCCTAATCCAAGCACCGGAATAAATCCATTCGAGAGTAGCACTTTTCCCGCCATAGTCGCAGGTCTCGAAAGCTCGGGTGTAGCCACCTTTGCATCCGGTGACACATGCATGACAGATACAATGTCGAAGGTATGATAACTCAGCTCCTCCTCCTTTAAAGGCTCGACGTATGGAACCATCCCTTTTAAAGCGGCCCGATGTCCCGTCTCGCCATGGACGGTGATCAACCGACCCTTAACCACAAATTTTAACTTTTGATGCGGGGAGGACGGTATCGCTCCGGACACATGGATCCATGGTCTTCCCGGGAGCAAGGTGAAGGCGCTTGGGATGTCCAGTACTTGGAACGGTATAGAGAATGTTACCGGTCCAATGACAATGTCCAATTCGATCTCTCCCACCACATTCTTGGAGACTCCATCGAATGATCGGATAGTAGCTTTAGACGTCTTGACGAAGTCTTCGTTGATCCCCAAGCTTCTCAAAGTGCTCGGAGGACATAGGTTGAAAGCAGAGTCATTATCAATCGGGACGTGAGGGACCTCCTTCCCGTGGCACCTTACGGCGATGTAGAGAGCTTTGTTGTGGACACTCCCCTCTTTTGGAAAATCTTCATCCGAGAAGGATATCTAGTCTTTCAAAAGGATAGCACCTACGAAGTCCCCTAGTTGAACTTCGTTAATTGTTTCCGGAACATGCACCTCATCTAGCACCTTCGGGAGGGCATTCTTGTGCTTTTCGGAATTTTTGAAGAGATCTAATAAGGAAATCGTGCGAGGCATCTTCCGCAGTTGGTCAATGACCTCATATTCACTGGTCCTTACGACCGATTGCAACTTCTCAACTTCTTTCGCAGTCGGGTTTTTCTTTTCGGAATCCGCCTCTCTCGGTGGATAACATCTTCCCGATCTCATTATGGCGTCAATCTCGCCCGTTCCATAATCCCAATGCACCGCCTTCGAGTTGTACTCTTCCACGGGCGGTAACTTAATCTTCACCGGTATGATTTCTTCTTGTGATGACGATTTTTTCGAACTAGAAGCTTCCAACTCCCAACTATCAATTTTGTTTAAATCAATCACGAAACGAATCGGGGTATCTACCATCCCGATCATTTCGTCCTCATGACATCTTCGGGGTTATGTTTCGGACCTGGCCTTACCAATGTGGCATTTTCTTCATCCGGATCCCTTTGCCTTTCCTTTCTGACTCTCGGGATAATCCCCTCAATTCTCATACCAATCTCCACCGGATGTTGGAATGAGGAGTACGTATACGCATACATGCGGTCAAAGTATTCAACCGAAAGTGACTTTAGCACAAACTCCAGCATCTCTCTCTCCGACAGCGGCGGTTGCACCATCACGGCGTGTTTCTTCCACCTCCTAGCGAAGAGTTCAAAGCTCTCGTCTTCACCTTTCCCGATATTCAACAGATTAGCTTTAGTGAAATAACCTCCGATTCCAGCTTCAAAGTGTCGTATGAAGTGTTCTGATAAATCTTCCCGGCTCGGGACCCAGTCTAGGTCAATCAACCGAAACCATGCTAGCGCGGGGCCCGTTAAACTTTGTCCGAAGTTCCGGATCGGTGTTTCGTCATCTTCATGGTGGCGAACCATTTGGCGAAGATAGTATGAGATATGCGCCAGAGGACATCCAGCGCCATTATACTTCGTGCGGAGGGTCACTCTCGGGTTCGCACCTTGAGGCGGAACATTTCTTGCTTGGGTGAGTGGCGTAATCAACTCCTTCAACTCATTCATTTTCCTCGACACATTGTCTCCTTGCTCTTCCAGTAGAGCGATCTTTTGATTTTGTGTGTCTATAGCCCGCCGTATCTCCAGAATCTGCATGTTTTCTTCTACCGCCATGGTATTCCTTTTGGTCATCAATTGCGATAAATCTGCTACCATGTTTGTCAAATGACGCATATGGGTCTCCAAATTAGAAAGTCGCACGTTGGACTCCTGGTTCACCTGTTCATTCCGAGGAGCCGCTTGGTCTTTAACTTCATCGACCGTTCCCACAAATTCATCACTTGCGGGGTCATCCATTCCACCCCACCCATCGGGAACTATATTTCCAGAGTCAACGAAAAAGCTTGGGGGTGCCGAATACAACACTTTAAAGTTGTAACCACCACTATCTTCCCCAGGTTGTCAACTATTTCGCCCCTCTCTAGGGCTTTCTGCATAAATCTTTTATCGCCTCGGCGTGCTTTATCTAGACGAATCTCATATTCGTCTATCTCTTCAATTTCTTGTCCATCTTTGATACTCATCAAATATCCCGAGGGTATTTTCAAAACAGTTCCCCTCGTAGGTTTCATCGCAAATTCGTCGACAAACATGTCCACCGCCACGTAGGTCCCCTTGAAAGCAACATCTTCCATTTTTCCTATAACGCCCAAGTTAATCAGCCTTTCTAAGCAAGCCTCCTTTTGCTCCCGGGAAATACTTTCTCCTTCCGGGTATTGCGAGGCCAATGTCAAGACATCCCGCATTTTACCCATATCCACTATAAACTCCAGAACTTCTTCCTCTTCACCTCCAAAAATCGCATTCACCTCGCGATGCTCGGGTAACGGGTTCTGCTGCACATTAGGTTCAGCTTTATCAAACTCTAGAACTTTTCCATCGATCAACGCTTGCACCTTGAACTTGAGAGCGAGACAATTATCCACGTTATGCCCTCTTTCTCCCATATGGTATATGCACGTTTGGGTCTCATCATACCCAGGAAATCTTGGCGGGTGAGCTCTAGGTGGCTCTTTTGCAACTAAGCGGTTCTCCAGAAGCATTGGTAGTAGTTTGGATAAGGGTCGGGGTAGTGGGGTAAAAACAATTTGGTTCTTTTTTCTGAATTCCAGTGGTTTGGAAGCGGTCCAGGAGGACGTTCCTTGGGTAGGGATTGAAGGCGAGAAATTTCTGGGCTTTGGCGGGTTAGGGACAAAGGCTACTTCTCCAGTTTGCTCCCTATTATCCCTTCTCAAAGGGTATTGGCGTTTGAAAGGCGCCTCGGGCATCTTCTTTTCTCTTAGTGCCCACTCGTGACGCTCCGCCACCTTGATCGGGTGCGCAAACGTCCGACACCCAGAGGTGTTCGGCTTGTCGAAAAACTCAAAGGGAAGGGCCTTGAGAAACAGGTCTATTAGTTCTTCTTTCGGGACGGGCGGCTTTACATGTACAGCCGGTGCTCTCCATCTGCGGGCGTAGGCGCGAACGGCTTCGCTCTTTCCTTTTACGGTCCTCGGAAGGTCCTCTCTAGTGAGGGCAGTCAAAGTGTTAAACTTGTATTGCCGAAGGAACTCGTCTGCCAACTTGTCCCAATCGGCGAGCCTCTCCGGCTCCAATTCAATGAACCACGCCGGGGCTGCCCCGGATAGGCTTTCCCGGAAGGTGTTAACCAAGAACGGAACATTGTCCGAGAATTGCGACATTCGGCGCAAGTAATACTTCAAGTGCGCTTTGGGACACCCGGTCCCATTATATCTCCTCACAAAGTCCGGTTCCTTGTAATCAGCAGGAACCTCTATCTTTTCGAACGGTGCAACCTTGTTGAACCTCGAGAGTTCATAACCCCGACTCGCCAAGCACTCTTCGATCTTAGCAAGCCTTCTTATCTCCTCTTCCATTTTGAGGACCTGTTTCTCTTTCTTTTCCAAATCTATCACAACAAGAGGATCCTTAGGCGGTCTCTCCGGATTCGTAGTTGGATTAGCGGCGGGCGCCGGATTAGCGTTCGCTCCATCGGATGACCCCGCAGGAGCTTGAGAATTAGGGTCGACGGGGTATCTCCCCTGGCCTGCAATCATCATTGCCTTCATCTCCACCACCATTGTGGCAATCACATTCATTTGATTTTCCAAATTACCCACACGAGGTGCGAGCTCTTCTTGTTCCATCCTTAATTTGCGCGTTTTGCTACGAGTCCTCGTATTTATCACTCACCTGTTTTCAAAACATCAAATTAGTATGGGAAATATTAAAGGATTTGGAGACATTGATCCGTGGTAATTGACTTCTCTATATGTATGCATGAAATGCTTATAAAAGGAATAATATGTATTTATTACAAACCGGATTGTTCAAAAGCATCTAAAAGATAACAAATATGTAAAATCTAAATGGGGGAATGGATCTATCCAAGTCGGGGATGCTTCCACTCTTCTTGATCTTCTGATCCATCGGAATCCCACAAGTATGGGTCTTCTCCTTCTTCTGACATCCACTGCTCCGGATCCTCGGGAATGTACGGCTCTACCCCCGGTACATACGGTACTATGTACTACGGCTCATATGACTCCACCTCTTCAATCCGAGGAGATACGCACTCGGGTACATATGGCTCGACCGTTGATTGGCGATACTCCTTAAACTTCTGGATATACTCCTTGGAGGCTCTGTGAATATTCATCTCGTCGTCCAAATAGTCCGGCCACTCAACTTGTTGCAGTGGGGAATTCTTCAAAGCGTGAAGAATAAGCTTGATCCGGGCCCGATACAACTCCTTTGTTTCCTTAGTGAGCTTTCCTCGTGTCATATCAAATGAGAAGATCCCGGGACAAACATCCGGTGGTATCTCTTGTAGAACTCCAAATTGCCTCACCACTCGAATGGGGTAGTACGCCACGGCGCCAGTACATCCCAATAAGGGGATAGGACTATCTTCAACCCCCCTAATGCGAGCCTCCACGATCTTGGGCCAAGTCAAACGCCATCTAATATGCTCGGGTTTCAAATTGTCCAATAGCTCAACCCACTTTTTGAATGAGTATTTGGGTACAAGGGATTGACACTTAAGGAAGGATCTAAGAGGGTGGACGTGCTCATTGATCTCATAGCACCCCATTCGGAGTTGAAAAGTCTTTATATGAGAGGTGAACCACATGTGGAGTAGCCCACTAGACGCTTGGAACACAGCCTTTCTTGAAGTTTTGGAACGATTTAAGGAAAGAAATGTCTCAGCTAAGATCATGTATGAATAATCCCAGCGACAACATGCTTGTCCGGCTATATGGGTTATGGAAGGGTCAAAAGTAGTTCTAGAAGTTGGGAATAGGACAAATGCAAAGAAAGGCAAGATGAACACCTTTCCCGATTTATGACCGGTTTCGGTGGGTAAAGAGGAATAATTGTCGAAAAGGAACGAGAAGGTGAACTTGTTAGAATTGGATTTGTAAACTTTTTCAATCTCGGATGTTTTAAGGCGAAGGAAACTCGATAACGAACGAGTGGAGTTCATGTCTAAAGGGGGTTGAGCTATTCGTTCTTCAAATTTGGCCCCAATAATAGCGGTATACTCCTCGAGCGTAGGGGTCAATTCCAATCCTCGAAAGTTGAATATCATTGTGCGCGCGTCCCATGCCTTGGCTAGTGCTTGAATGAGCGCCGGTTGGTATTCCACTTTGATCAAATCTACAAGTCGTCCCAAACGTCCTTCCACATAGGCTTTGTTGACGATGTCGAGGCGATTCCACCATATAGCGAGTTCCTTGCGCGGTATTGGGACGACTTTGATGTCTCCATTCCCCATGATCTAAAAATGCAAAAATGATGATCCTAAAGTCAATTACCACAGTTTAATATGCATATGTATGAAATGTGATGCAAATGTGCTAACCAAATTCCATGTCATCTTTTGGTAACATGAGTGTCGCGACCCTCCCGGAAATTTCCTTCCCGGGGGTGGAATAGGGCTAACGAGCCGATCCCCTCCTTTTTATAGACATATATATAGGGGATCGCGAGTCTCTCCCAAGACCCATTACTCGAATCGCGATGTCGGGTAAAATTTTTCAAATATCGAAATTGACCTTGTGTGGTCGGGTGGCATGTGCGAGATGTACATGCAATTTGGAGTCGCCACCGATCGATTTATTGGAAGGTACGATCGGAAAACCTTACCGAGCGGTCGGGAGAAACCGTTCGGTTCCGCGAAAACCGGAGATTTTGGGTCCGGGGATTTGATTACGCCAAGTTTCATATTTGACGCCCTTTCGGTTACCGATGTTGATTGTTTTTCTAACCTAAGATTTCATGCGGATGCGACATCGGATGAGGTAGGTCCTAAAAAATCTAAGTATTCATACGGATGGGATTTTTCTATCCTAATCAATCACAATCAGAGGAATTAATGCGCAATCAAAATCATTACAAGCAATCAAATCAATCAATCAAGGTTCAATATGTCTAAAATGGCCCTATCGGCCCACACAAAAATCAATTTTGGGTATCGGGGTGATTTGGTAAAAATTTGGGGCGGATGGCCCGGAAGGGTATAATGGTCATTCTTGGGGTTTGGGACCCGAAAATCACAAAATTTCGATTTGGCCAGTTGAATGTGGCCATTTCTCATTTTTTGTGATTTTCTTGAATTTTTCTAATTTTTTCTATATTTTTTTTTTTTGAATTTTTATTTATTTTTCAAAAATATTGGAAATTTTCTGGATCGAAATTAATCGACCCTCGAAGTCTCAAAAATTTTCGATCCAGACTTTATGAGTCCCGAATCGATCTAGAAATTTTTAGAAATTTTTTATGAAAATAGGGGAATTTTTATGAATTTTCTAAGTATTTTTACAATTTTTTTTGGATTTTTGGAAATTTCTTTTTATTTTTTATTATTTTTTTATTAATAAACCGGACCGGGTCAAACCGGTCAACGACCGGTCAACCCGGTCGGACCCGACTCGCAGACCCATCAGACTCAAAAACGGCACCGTATATGCATTTCTAAAATATATTTTTTTTGATTTTCTAAGCAAAATTCCCAATATTCGAAAATATAAAGAAAATAATGGACGGCCGAGATCAATCCCAGAATCGATCTCGGCCGTCGACTCTCACCCTAGCAAGAACGACAACGTATCGGCCCGTCCTCATAAAACGACGCCACATTTACTAATGAAACGGACGGTCACGATCCGCTTTACATTTAATCTCAACCGTTGGTCGCCCTATGATCAAAACGACGCCGCATTATCTAACAAATAAACGGCCACGATCCACTCTCAAATCTAATCTTGACCGTTCATTCTACCTAAACTAAAACGACGTAGTTTTAATTAATAGCACGGACGGTCACGATCTACGCTAGGTCGAATCTGAGCCGTTCAACCTCTATACGCCCTGAACGACGTCGCCTAACACTCACTAATACGGCGCCGTTTCACCATTTTTATTTTCTATCTAATATATCAATAACTAAAAATGCAAAATCAGATCCGACGGCCACAGATCAAACTCATCTAATTACCTAGGCCGTCGGATCAAGGCCGACTCGGCTCGTCCGCGCCAACGGCCGAGCCGAGTCGGCGACACCGTGGACCAATCCAGACTCGACACGTCGCCTAGTTGACTAATTGACCACGCCACGTCATCGTCTTCAACCTCGCGTCCGACGATGCAATGAACGGCCAGAATGATTCCGGCGAGATCTAACGGCGAGATCTCGCCGGAATGACACGAGACCACCACCGGACGACTCGACTCGACTTCCACTACAACATATCCAATAATCAAACAATTTTATCGAGCAGATCAAGAGCTACGAACTAAACGCAGAGCTTCAACTCGCAGTTCATACATGCGGATTCAAAACAAATCAAGGCAATTAACTCATACACGAGCATAATAGGAGAGTTAGAGAGCTTACCTCGAGCTCTGATTGAGCTCGCTAGGGCTAGAATAGCCTGGCCGGTGCTCGGCCGGACCGAGATGCAATGAAGGTTCGACTCATGGAGTTTGGGCAAAATCAAAGCGAGAAAACCATGCGATCGTGGTCAGAGGTGTATGAGGATCAAAAGGCACAAAACAATTTCAAGAATCGAACGCAAGAACACGAGATGCCATAGTAGCTCAGTAGAGAAGATAGAAGTTCGACTCACCTGGTTTGGAGATCGCAGGCTAATCCAAGTGACTCGGTCGCTTTCTGGAGCTGCTTTGAAGCTTCTGAAGTGGATCGCGAAGCTCGATTAGCTCTGGATTGGCTTGATGAGCAATCCACGGTCGCCGCTCGAGATTTCTTCAATGTCGAAGACCGAGAGCTTTCTCTCTCTCTCTAGCTCTCTCTCTCTCTATTCTGTTTGGTCCGGTGAGCATGAATGAACCTCCTCCATCCAGAATCTTCCTCGGGCCTTTTATACTTGCTTTTGAATTTGCGCGCGTCGGGTGTGAGCTGGCCGAGGGGTTCTCACGTGCGCCATCACGTGATTTTTGGTCACCGGAGGTCGAACGGCGACGGGCATGAAGACACACTCCGTTTGGTCCTCCGTTAGTCACGAATTATGCTTGAATTTGTGCATTTTTGGGGAAATGTTGACTTTGTGTGCGCTGAACCTTTGACTCGATCGCCGGCGCATCTCCGGTGACGATTGGTCCCGGCGTTGGTGGCAATCGATTCCTCTTGAGTTGAGCCACAAAAGCCCTAATGTGATTAGTCGGATTAGGTTCGAATCGAGCTTCAATTTGACTGTTGAATGTCAGCCCTGGAACCCGCAAAATGCACGCATGAATTGGGGAAGACGACATTGCTTGGACCGGTTCGACCGGTCCGACCGGCGGCCGACCGGTCCGAACCGGTTCAGATAGTGAAATTCCCCCAATTTTCAAAATTAAGCAAAATCAATGGGGAATTTTCGCAATTAAACCTCAAAATTGCACTTAGGGGCCTGGATATTATCTAGAAATGTGTTTTTGCCCAAAATTTCCATCAATTTATATGAAAACCCCAAATTTTTCAACTTGCCCAAATTAGGGAAATGTTCAATTGAGTGTCAATTTGATTAAATTGGATCATGAAACCTATGCCAATCAATTCTAAATGTATGAAAACATAGGGTGACAGTCCAATTTTACCATGAGAGTCCCTCAATAAAAAGTAATTTCAAAAATTGGCCAATTGAGGGACTAAATTGCAAAAAATTTGGGGATTCTTGTCTAATTCGTGCAATTCGTGCAATTGAGGGTGCAATTGATCAAATTTAAATTCAAAGGGACCACAATTGAATGTCTAGACTCCAAATGTGCAAAAATTTGCAAATAAAAAGACTCAATTGGTATTTTTTTGTGTAAATTCAACCTTAGGCATTGTGAAGAAACACCTAAAATTGAACTCAATTTTTGATTTTTCTTGAGGTCAATATGAAAAAGGAATTAAAAGAAAAATATTGAACATTTTTCTGTATTTTTGCGATCTCGAAAAGTATTTTTTATGAATTTTTCAAGTATTTTCCTATTTTCGAAAATATTAAAAAAAAATGCGAAAAACATGAAAAATTATTTTTTGTTCCAAATTGGTTCCTTATGCTTGGCCAAGGCTTCCAATGTTGATTTTATAATTTTTTAATTTTTTGTGAATTTTTAATGAATTTTGGAAAATAAAACTAAAGAAAACCGATTAAAAATTCGGGTGTCAACATTTGCCCCTCTTTGAAAGTAATCTCGGTCAGAGGTTGCTTTCAAAGACAAGGTGACACCTGGATCCTTAATCGACTCTGCTGGGGAAAAATCTAAAGAAAACTAGTCTTGACATTCGATTGCTTTACCTTTCTTTGTTAAAGTTCTAACTCGTGGGGAATTATTTCAGTTCATGCTCGTCTTATGTGAAAGAGAAATGAGAAGAGAGAGACTTACCCGTAGCTCACTGTCTATGGTTTGAGATTTGTTGATCCGAGGTTGAAAAGTCGAGTGTACGGAATTACCTGTGGACGGTTTGGCGCGATTACGCAATGGTCGCCGTCCGTCCGGTGTCGAGCGGTGGTTTGAAGATTTGGAAGGAAGGTTCACCCTTGTAACAAAGGGGTTTCACCTATTTAAAATGGGTTTGACTATCCACTAGGGATTCATCATTTAAAAAAAGGGGGGGCAGATCGGCTTTCGTCTCTCCAGCTACTCACCGTTCGAAAGGGAGGTTCACCCTTGTAACAAAGGGGTTTCACCTATTCAAAAAAAAAGATTGGCTATCCTCCATGCGGGGACTCACCATCTAAAAAGCAGATCGGCTTTCGTCTCTCCAGCTACTAACCGTCGAGGGGGGGAGGTTCACCCTTGTAACAAAGGGGTTTCACCTATTTAAAAGAGATTGGCTATCCTCCATGCGGGGACTCACCATCTAAAAAGCGGATCGGCTTTCGTCTCTCCGGCCTACTAACCGTTCGAGGGGAGGTTCACCCTTGTAACAAAGGGGTTTCACCTATTTAAAAGAGATTGGCTATCCTCCATGCGGGGACTCACCATCTAAAAAGCGAGATCGGCTTTCGTCTCTCCAGCTACTAACCGTCCGAGAGGGTGCCATCTCGAGGACCTAGGTTGACTAGTGTACCTACTGAGCTCAAACCCTATTTCAAATTTTCAAATAAGCGAGATCGGTTTTCGTCTCTCCAGCTACTAACCGTCCGAGAGGGTGCCATCTCGAGGACCTAGGTTGACTAGTGTACCTACAGAGCTCAAACCCTATTTCAAATTTTCAAATAAACAGATCGGTTTTCGTCTCTCCAGCTACTAACCGTCCGACGGGGTGCCATCTCGAGGACCTAGGTTGACTAGTGTACCTACGAGCTCAAACCCTATTTCAAATTTTCAAATAAGCAGATCGGTTTTCGTCTCTCCAGCTACTAACCGTCCGAAAGGGTGCCATCTCGAGGACCTAGGTTGACTAGTGTACCTACAGAGCTCAAACCCTATTTCAAATTTTCAAATAAGCAGATCGGTTTTCGTCTCTCCAGCCTACTAACCGTCCGAGAGGGTGCCATCTCGAGGACCTAGGTTGACTAGTGTACCTACGAGCTCAAACCCTATTTCAAATTTTCAAATAAGCAGATCGGTTTTCGTCTCTCCAGCTACTAACCGTCCGAGAGGGTGCCATCTCGAGGACCTAGGTTGACTAGTGTACCTACGAGCTCAAACCCTATTTCAAATTTTCAAATAAGCGAGATCGGTTTTCGTCTCTCCAGCTACTAACCGTCGAGAGGGTGCCATCCGAGGACCTAGGTTGACTAGTGTACCTACGGAGCTCAAACCCTATTTCAAATTTTCAAATAAGCGGAGGATCCGAGGACCTGGGGATGCCAAAAGACCCGCAGAAAATCCAAGTTAATCAAATCTTTAAAATGCAACTTTTCCGAGGATTTGGGGTCACCGGGGAACCCTGCAGAAAGTTCAATCAAACATCATTAGTATGACAACTTTAAGTTCTTGGAAAAAATTCAAGAATTCTAGACAAATTTTCAAAGTGTATTTGTGAGGGAAATGTCTCCAATCACAATTTCAAATCTCCATTGGGGATGGACTTTGAATGACACATCCCGAGTGTTCTTCAAAAAGGTTGTTTTAAAAAATTTTCAAAAGGATTTTCCTTCATCCAAGAGGGCTTCTCACCGTTTTGGAAAGGCTTTTTCTTAAAATTCAAATCGCTCATGCAGAAACCTAACCTTGAGGTTTCGGGATCATTCGAGATGCATACAATCCGACTAATCGGAGAAGGCATTTTAAAAGGGACCGTAATTCAGGCCAGGTCAAAGGCTTATCAATGGATATTCAATTTAAGGTTTAGAAATGAATCTTGATCAAAAATAGCTTCTTCGGGTCTACAAGTCAAGAACCCCGAAGACATGATAAGACAGGATTGTACTTACCTCTTTAAGCGGTAGCTTCCTGTGTGATCTCTTGCATCAACCTGAAACACCTCTTAGATCAGAAAAGTTTTGGTGATAAGTTGTATTTTGGCTTAAGGTGGGCCCTTTAAGGACGGCTATATTTTCAAAGAGGGGTGAACTTTGGTGATCACCTTGACATTTTTCCAGCTTTCATTTGCTTTTGCAGTAGATTCATGATCATTTTTTTGCTCAATTGACTTTGAGGATTTTCCTCTTTTCATCTTAATGATTTTTCTTTAAGATTTATCTCTTTCCAGGGTGCTCTTTTCATGGGCTTTGGCCTTGCTTTTACCAGGCACTTTGCTTTTTCTAACCCTTTCATCAATCTTTGCATTGACTGGCTCTTTTGGAGACCGGTATCAAAATTCAAAGTTCTTCCGATCATGCTTTTTGATTCATTGCTGGTTATTCCTTTATTTGCCCCGGTGTAGGGAGGTGATCACCAACAAGGGTTTAGAAATGAGAATTCAATGGCTCAAATTGGCTCTTCAAAGGATAAGTGTTTAGGGATATAGAAGTGAAATGCTTTTCTTCACTTTGATATGTTCCAAATCTCCGCCGAGAATCACCTGAAGCTATCACAAAAAGATTGATGCAGGTCGGTACAATAAAGTCTTACCCGACCTTTTCTCCAAGAAATCATCCAATGAACCTCCAAATATGCCCAAGTGTGGGGTGGTTCTTGACAGGGTTATATTCACAAAATTCTCCCTTTTGGCTCGGATTGGTTATCAAGGGATATAAATGTGTATGGATAATTTTGAAATGGAAATGCCTTTTCATCATTTCAATCCATGTAATCAACGCGAATGACCCCTACGTCCCAAGGTTAAGCTCTTTCACTCTATCACTCTCACTCATCGTTCAAGTGAATCGGGGACGTGTTTAAGGACAAAGTTTGCCTCTTTTCATCCGAAGGATCAGTCTTTTGAAAAGCTTTCAAAACATGCCCTTTTTATAGAAACTCGGGGCATTTCATCAAAAATTCATCATTCGCAAAAATCTTCATTGAGAGGGTATTCGAAAGACGTTTCTGAAATTTGAAAGGAATGTTTCTTTGAAAGAGCTCTGTTGCTTTGCAAATCCAAATTTTCTTAATTTCAAGCACGACGGTGTATGAAAATACTTTGTAAAGGAGGAAAACCTCAAACCTGTCTTCTTCAAATATTGACTTACTGTTCCTGTAAAAACAAAAGGAAACAATCAGTTCAAAACATTTAAAATTTTAAGTTCCGAAGCGGTTTTTTCTTGTCTCCTTCGGACGTTGACTCCCGTTTCCTGTAAAAACAAAAGGAATCGATCAGTCAAAGATATTCAAAATTTCAAATCCCGATGCGACTTCGTTCTACCTCCTTCGAATGTTGACTCCCGTTTCCTCCTTCGAGATGTTGACTCCCGTTTCCCGTAAAAACAAAAGGAATCAATTAGTCAAAGATATACAAAATTTTAAGTTCAAGCGATTTCTTCTCATTTCCTCCGGATGTTGACTCTCGTTTCCCGTAAAAACAAAAGGGATCAATTAATTCAAAGATGTTCAAAATTTCCGATCACATTCCAAATTTCAAATCCCGAAGCGACTTCCTCCCGTCTCCTTCGGATGTTGATTCTTGTTCCTCTGCAAGGTTCTTCGTGATTCCCAGTTTCTTGCAAAATACAAACGTATGCAAATGCATGTATGCAGATGTCATGCGAATGCAAAATTCTATGTGACTCGAGATCTGCTCATTAATCGCTCGAAGCTCAATTTATTTCAAGGAAAATATCTCTTCACGGCATCCGAATTCACTTGGACTTGCCAACTCTTCTCCATCCATGTTTACAAGTATAAGAGCTCCCCCGGATAAGACTTTATGAATCACGTAGGGGCCTTCATAATTTGGCGTAAATTTGCCTCCTGGGTGTTGTGCATTTGGGAGCATTTTCTTCACAACTAGCATCCCTGTTTCAAAATTTCTGGGCTTGACCTTCTTGTTAAAAGCTCGGCTACTTTCTTCTCGGTAGCTCGACCATGACAAGATGGCCCTTAATCGTTTTTCATCAATCAAATTCAATTGTTCACGTCTCTGTCGGTTCCACTCCTCTTCCGTGAGCTCAACTTGAGACAGGATCCTTAAAGAGGGGATTTCCACTTCTACCGGTAGGACTGCTTCCATACCGTATACCAAAGAGTAGGGAGTTGCCCCGAGTTGAAGTACGAATCGAAGTTCGGTAGGCCATGAGAGCATATGGCAATCTCTCATGCCAATCTCGATATTTCTCAGCAGTTTTGGCCAATATCTTCTTGATGTTCTTGTTTGCCGCTTCCACAGCTCCATTCATTTGTGGGCGGTAAGGTGAAGAATTTAGGTGTCGTACCTTAAATTGTTCCAACAATTGATCGACTACCTTGTTGTTCAAATTTGAGCCATTATGTCGTAATGATGGCTCTTGGCACTCCATATCTTGAGATGATATCTCGCTTGATGAACTTGGCCACACTATTCGCAGTGACATTGGCATATGAGCTAGCTTCAATCCATTTGGTGAAATAATCAATAGCAACCAGAATGAAACGATGTCCGTTGGAGGCCTTTGGGTTGATAGGGCCGATCATATCAATTCCCCACATGCGAACGGCCGGGGCTCGACATTTGATGTAGCTCGGTTGGTGGCGCATTTATCCTGTCGCCGTATACCCGACATTGATGACGAGGATCTAACATGCTGGTTGCAATCCGACTCGATAGTCATCCAAGAATATCCGAGTCTCATAATCTTCTTGGCGAGGAGGTGACCATTCATATGCGGCCCGCACTCTCCTTCATGAATCTCTTTCATAATGAGATTTGCTTCTTTGGAATTCACGCACCTCGGCAGGATCGAGTCAAAGGATCTCTTGTATAGGATCTGTCCGCTGAGGAAAAATTTAGATGCCATCTTGCTTATGTACTTTTTATCTTCTCGGTTGATCTGTTCAAGGGAATTCGCCCTTGAGTAGGTAATTCTTGATGTCATGATACCACGGTTCCTCATCGGGTTCTTCTTCAATGACCATGCAGTATGCGGGTTGCTCAAGGATGTCAATCCTTAACGGTTCTATCTCAAGACCATTTTGCACTTGTAACATGGCTGATAATGTGGCCAAAGCATCAGCAAAATGGTTACGAGTTCTCGGCAGATATTCAAAAGTGATCTCCTCAAAATGTTGGATCGGCTCCTCGAGGTACTTATGATAAGGAATAAGCTTGGGATCCTTTGTCTTCCACTCCCCTTGAGTTTGTAAAATGATTAGCATGGAATCTCCATATACCAAGTAGCTTCTTCACCTTTAATGAGATGGCCAATTGTAATCCTAGTATGCAGGCTTCATATTCGAAATGTTGTTGGTGCGGGGGAATACCAACTTGGCTGAAACTGGATAATGTTGATCTTCGGGGGATATCAAAACTGCCCCAAGACTCGATCCAATGAGGTTCACTGCGCCGTCGAAGTACATTGTCCATTTGTCTTCGGATATATTCAAGATTTGACCTCCCTTGTTTTGCTCTGAAACGTCCTTAGGAGGGTTCTCGGCTAGCATGTCAGCAATTGCTCTTCCCTTGACAGATTTTTGGGGAGAGGTTTTGATATCGAACTACGAAAGCAGTATTTGCCATTTAGCCATCTTTCCTAACAACGTTGGCTTCTCTAAAAGGTATTTGATAGGGTCATTTTAAGTGACCAGCTCTATATGATAATGCAGCGTATCTTGCCTCAATCGTGGAGGACCCCGGACCAATGCTACGCAAGTCCATTCCACTCGCTGGGTATTTGGCTTGAGATGTTGTAAACTTTTTGCTCAAATAATATATGGCCCGCTCTTTACGATCCTTGGGGTTAGTTTGGGCAAGTAAAGCTCCCTGTGGATTCATCATTAACTGTCGGATATAGAGTTAGAGGAATGTTAGGGATAGGAGGTACCAATACTTGGAGGTTGTACCAGATATTCCTTGATCTTCTCAAATGCTTGTTGGCATTCCGCATCCCATTTCACCTTTGCACCTTTCTTTAGCAACTTGAAGAAGGGTTTCGCCGTTTCGATAGTTGGGATATGAATCTGGATATATAATTCAATCTTCCCAAGTAAACCCCTTACTTCTTTAACTAAGAACAGGAGTTCCTATTTCCCATATGGCTTTAATCTTGGAAGGGTCAATTTCAATACCACGGCTGCTCACCACAAACCCTAGCAGCCTTTCCGGATCTTGCGCCAAATACACATTTCGTAGGATTCAACTTGAGCTTATACTTTCTCAATCGATCAAATAACTTCTTCAGCACTTTAACATGGTCTTCTCCAGGCTTGGATTTGGCAATCATATCATCCACATAGACCTCGATCTCCTTATGTATCATATCATGAAAAAGGGTCACCATAGCCCTTCGATATGTTGCACCTGCATTTTTCAACCCAAATGGCATCACCTTGTAACAAAAAGTTCCCCATTGTGTAGTGAATGAGGTCTTGATCTTATCTTTTTCCTTCAGCATGATCTCGATTATATCCCGAGAATCCATCCATAAAGGAGAACAATTCAAAACCCGCAAGATGCGTCGACGAGCACATCAATGTGCGGTAGGGGAAAATCATCCTTGGGACTAGCTTTGTTCAAGTCCCGATAATCCACGCATATTCTAATTCTCCCATCCTTCTTCTTAATCGGTACGATATTGGCGACCCAATCAAGCATATGGGACAGCCTCGATAAATCCAACTTTAAGGAGCTTCATCACCTCTTCCTTGATTTTATCCGCCGATTCGGGATTCATTCTTCGGGTGATTGATTTACTGGTGTGCAAGAAGGATCTCGTGGGCAAAGCATGCTCCACAATCTCACGATCTAGACCCGGCATGTCGGCATACGACCCAGGCGAAGATATCTTGATATTCCTTGAGTAACACCGTCATTCTTAAAATATCTCGCTGCAGAACGTGTGTCCTCCTATTTTCACTTCCTTGACGCAATCCAGAATCTCCCAAATTAATAGTGATAGGTTCTTCGAAATAGGAGGCTTAGATTCTTCGAAACAATCCCATTCTTTCTTGATATCGCTCACATCAACCTCGTCTATATCAACTTCGCATGCATAGTCATCGAGCTGATATGAGTCACATATTAACCTGTTATGTATGGGTGGGATGACATGCTCGTGGGTGGGGAAATCATCGTCCAGCCACTCAATTATCACGTTCACCCGATTATCCAGGAACGGGTTGAATAAGTCTCGGCTCGCATTCTCGAAATGTCCTCATCTTCCAGCCATTTGCCTCCTTTAGAAAATACCTCGAATAAAGGATTTAGGAGCATTTTTCCTCTAGCTTTCCATACATCGGTACCTATGAAACGGCCACCTTGGCGTCCACGGCGTCCACGGTCTCCATAACGATTGTTTCGACCTCGGCCTCGGCCTATGTTATTTTCCGCTATTCCGCTATAACCCAGACCAACCTTGTGGTCATTTGAGCCCAAATTCAAAGGGTTACGAATTCCCCGACCATATTTCCCTAATCCAAGACCCGGAATAAATCCATTCGAGAGTAGCACTTTTCCCGCCATAGTTGCAGGTCTCGAAAGCTCGGTATAGCCACCTTTGCATTTGGTGACACATGCATGATGATACAATGTCAAAGGTGTGATAACTCAGCTCCTCCTCTTTTGAGGGTTCAATGTAAGGGACCATCCCTTTTAAAGTCGCTCGATGTCCCGTCTCGCCATGGACGGTGATCAACTCGACCTTTGACCACAAATTTTAACTTTTGATGCGAGAGAGGAAGGTACCGCTCCGGACACATGAATCCACGGTCTTCCCGGGAGCAGGGTGAAGGCGCTTGGAATATCCAACACTTGGAACGGTGTAGAGAAAGTTACCGGTCCAATGTCAATGTCCAGCTCAATCTCTCCTACAACATTCTTGGAGACTCCATCAAATGATCGGATGGTGGCCTTGGATGTCTTCACAAAATCTTCATTGATCCCCAAGCTTCTCAAAGTGCTTAGTGGACACAAAGGTTGAAAGCGGAACCATTATCAATTAAGACGTGAGGCACCTCTTTTCCGTGACACCTCACAGCTATGTAAAGGGCTTTGTTGTGGACCCGCCCTTCTTTCGGGAAGTCTTCGTCCGAGAAGGATATCTGGTCCTTCGAAGGATAGCACCCACAAAGTCTCCCAATTGCACTTCGTTAATTGTCTCTCGGAACATGCACCTCATCCAGCACCTTCAAAAGGGCGTCTTTGTGCTTTTCAGAATTTTTGAAGAGATCCAAGAAGGAAATACGTGCGGGCATCTTCCGCAGTTGGTCAACGACATCATATTCACTCGGTCCTCACGACCGATTGCAACTTCTCAACCTCTTCCGCAGTTGGGATTCTCTTTTGAGAATCCACTTCTCTCGGGGGATAACATCTTCCGGATCTCATTATGGCGTCAATTTCGCCCGTTCCATAATCCCAATGAACCGCCCTCGAGTTGTACTCTTCCACGGGCGGTAATTTAATCCTCACCGGTATGATCTTTTCGGTAGTGATTCGGATGTTGATGGTTTTTCCGAACTAGAAGCTTCTAACTCCCAGCTATCAACTTTGTTCAAATCAATCACAAAACGAATTGGGGCATCTACCATCCCAATCATTTCATCCTCATGAACGTCATCGGGGTTATGTTCGGACCTGGCCTTACCAGCGTGGCATTTTCTTCATCGAAATCCCTCTCGCCTTTCTCTTCGACTCTCGGGATGATCCCTTCAATCCTCATGCCAATCTCCACCGGATGTTGGAACGATGAGTACGTGTATGCATACATGCGATCAAAGTATTCCGCCGGAAGTGACTTTAGTACAAACTCCAGCATTTCTTTCTCCGACAACGGCGGTTGCACCATCACAGCGTGTTTCTTCCACCTTCTTGCAAAGAGCTCAAAACTCTCATCTTCACCTTTCCGGATGTTCAACAAATTAGCCTTAGTGAAATAACCCCTAATCCCAGCTTCAAAGTGACGTAAGAAGTGCTCCGATAAATCCTCCCGGCTCGGGACCCGGCCTAGGTCAATTAACTCGAAACCATGCTAGTGCGGGGCCCGTTAAACTTTGTCCAAAGTTCCGGATCGGTGTTTCGTCATCTTCTTGGTGGCCAACCATTTGGCGAAGATAGTATGAGACATGCGCGAGAGGACACCCGGCGCCATTATACTTCGTGCGGAAGACCACTCTCGGGTTCACACCTTGAGGCGGGACGTTTCTTGCTTGAGTAAGTGGCGTAATCAGCTCCTTCAACTCATCCATTTTCCTCGACACGTCATCTCCTTGCTCTTGAAGTAGAGCGATCTTTCGATTCTCGTGTCTCCATGGTCCGCCGTATCTCCGGAATCCGCATGCTTTCTTCTATCGCCATAGTATTCCTTTTGGTCGTCGATTGCGATAAATCTGCTACCATAGTTGTTAAATGACGCATGTGCGTCTCCCGATTAGAAAGTCGCATATCGACCTCTCGATTCTCCTGTTCATTCCGAGGAGCCGCTTGGTCCTTAACTTCATCGATCGTTCCCACAAATTCATCGCTTGCGGGGTCATCCATTCCACCCCACCCATCGGGGACTACATCTCCAGAGTCAACAAAGAAACTCGGGGGTGCCGAATATAGTACTTTAAAGTTGTACCCACCACTATCTTCCCCCAGGTTATCAACTATTTCGCCCCTCTCTAGGGCTTTTCGCAAAAATCTTCTATCGCCTCGGCGGGCCTTATCCAGACGGACTTCATATTCGTCTATCTCTTCAATTTCTTGACCATCTTTGATGCTCATCAAATATCCCGAGGGTATTTTTAAAACAGCTCCCCTCGTAGGTTTCATCGTGAACTCCTCGAGACAAGCATGTTCACCGCCACGTAGGTCCCCTTGAAAGCGACATTTTCCATTCTTCCTATGACGCCCAAGCTAATCAATTTTTCCAAGCAAGCCTCTTTTCGCTCCCGGGAAATACTCTCTCCTTTCGGGTATTGCGAGGCCAATGTCAAGATATCCCGCATTTTATCCATATTCACTATGAACTCCAGAACCTCCTCCTCTTCATCTCCAAAGATCGCGTTCACCTCACGATGCTCGGGTAGTGGGTTCGCTGTACATTCGGTTCGGCTTTATCAAACTCCGGAACTTTTCCGTCGATCAATGCTTGCACCTTGAACTTCGAGCGAGACAGGTTGTCCGCGTTATGCCCCCTTTCTCCCATATGGTATACGCACGTCCCGGGTCTCATCATACCCGGGAAATCTTGGCGGGTGAGCTCTAGGTGGCTCTTTTGCAACTAAGCGATTTTCCAATAGCATGGGTAACAATTTGGATAAGGGTCGGGGTAGTGGGGTAAAAACAACCGGGTTCTTTTTTCTGAATTCCGGTGGTTTGGAAGTAGTCCAGGAGGACGTTCCTTGGGTAGGAATTGAAGGCGAGAAATTTTCGGGCTTTGGCGGGTTAGGGACAAAGGCTACTTCTCCAGTTTGCTCCCTAATATCCCTTTTCAAAGGGTATTGGCGTTTGAAAGGCGCCCGGGTATCTTCTTCTCTCTTAATGCCCACTCGTGGCGTTACGCCACCTTGATTAGGTGCGCAAATGTCCGACACCCGGAGGTGTTCGGTTTGTCGAAAAATTCAAATGGAAGGGCCTTGAGAAACAGATCTATTAGTTCTTCTTCCGGGACGGGTGGCTTTACCCGCACGCCCGGTGCTCTCCATCTCTCGGGCGTGGCGCGAACGGCCTCGCTCTTTCCTTTTACGGTCCTTAAAAGGTCCTCTCTAGTTAGGGTGGTCAAAGTGTTAAATTTGTATTGCCGAAGGAACTCGTCTCGCCGGTTTATCCCAATCGGCGAGCCTCTCTCGCTCCAATTCAATGAACCACGCCGGGCTGCCCCGGATAGGCTTTCCTGGAAAGTGTTAACCCAAGTAGTGGAATGTTGTCGGAGAATCGCGACATTCGGCGCAAGTAATACTTCAAGTGCGCCTTGGGACACCCGGTCCCGTTATATCTCCTCACAAAGTCTCGGTTCCTTGTAATCGGCAGAACCTCTATCTTTTCAAACGGTGCAACCTTATCGAATCTCGAGAGTTCATAACCCCGACTCGCCAAACACTCTTCGATCTTAGCGAGCCTCTTAATTTCCTCTTCCATTTTGAGGACTTGCTTCTCCTTTTTCTCCGGATCAATCGCAATGGGAGGATCCTTAGGCGGTCTCTCCGGATTCGAGTGGGACTAGCGGCGGGCGCCGGATTAGCGTTCGCCCCATCGGATGGCCCCGCAGAGTTTGAGAGTTAGGGTCAACGGGGTATCTCCCCCGGCTTGCAATCATCATTGCCTTCATCTCCGCCACCATTGTGGCGATCACATTCATTTGATTTTCCAGATTACCCACACGAGGTGCGAGCTCTTCTTGTTCCATCCTTAACTTGCGCGTTTTGCTACGAGTCCTCGTATTTATCGCTCACCTGTTTTCGGGATATCAAATCAGTATGGGAAATATTAAAGGATTGGAGACATTGATCCGTGGTAATTGACTTTTCTATATGTATGCATGAAATGCTCATAAAAGAAATAGTATGTATTTATTACAAACCAAATTGTTCAAAAGTATCTAAAAGATAACAAATATGTAAAATCTAAATGGGGGAATGGATCTATCCAAGTCGGGGACGCTTCCACTCTTCTTGCTCTTCTCGGTCCATCGGAATCCCACAAGTATGGGTCTTCTCCCTCTTCGATATCCACCTGCTCCGGATCTTCGGGAATGTACGGTTCTACTCCCGGTACATATGGTACTATGTACTCGGCTCATATGACTCTACTTCTTCAATCCGAGGAGATACGCACTCGGGTACATATGGCTCTACCATTGATTGGCGATACTCCTTAAACTTCTCGATATACTCCTTGGAAGCTCGTGAATGTTCATCTCATTATCCAAATAATCCGGCCATTCAACTTGTTGCGGTGGGGAATTCTTCAAAGCGTGAAGAATAAGCTTGATCCGGGCCCGATACAACTCCTTTGTTTCCTTAGTGAGCTTTCCTCGTGTCATATCAAATGAGAAAATCCCGGGACAAACATCCGGTGGTATCTCTTGTAGAACTCCAAATTGCCTCACCACTCGAATGGGGTAATACGCCACAGCGCCGGTACATCCCAATAAGGGAATAGGGTTATCTTCAATACCCGAAATGCGAGCTTCTACGATCTTGGGCCAAGTCAAACGCCATCTAATATGCTCGGGTTTCAAATTGTCCAATAGCTCAACCCACTTTTTGAATGAGTATTTGGGTACAAGGGATTGACACTTAAGGAAGCATCTAAGGGGGTGAACGTGCTCATTGATCTCATAACACCCCACCCGGAGTTGGAAAGTCTTTATATGAGAGGTGAACCACAAGTGGAGTAATCCGCTAGACGCTTGGAAAACGGCCTTTTTGAAGACTTGGAACGATTCGGGGAGAGAAAAGTCTCGGCTAAGATCATGTACGAATAATCCCAGCGACAACACGCCTGTCCGGCTATATGAGTTATGGAGGGGTCAAAAGTAGTTCTAGAAGTCGGGAATAGAACGAATGCAAAGAAAGCCAAAATGAACACCTTTCCCGATTTATGACCGGTTTCGGTGGGTAGAGAGGAATAGTTATCGAAAAGGAACGAGAATGTGAACTTGTTGGAATTGGACTTGTAAACTTTTTCAATTTCGAAGTTTTAAGGCGAAGGAAACTCGATAACGAACGAGTGGAATCCATGTCCAAAGGGGGTTGAGCTATACGTTCTTCAAATTTGGCCCCGATAATAGCGGTATACTCCTCAAGCGTAGGGGTCAATTCCAATCCTCGAAAGTTGAACGTCATTGTTCGCGCGTCCCATGCCTTGGCTAGTGCTTGAATGAGCGCCGGTTGGTATTCCACTTTGATCAAATCTACAAGTCGTCCCAAACGTCCTTCCACATAGGCTTTGTTGACGATGTCGAGGCGATCCCACCATATAGCAAGTTCCTTGCGCGGTATTGGGATGACTTTGATGTCTCCATTCCCCATGATCTAAGAATGCAAAAATGATGATCCTAAAGTCAATTACCACAGTTTAATATGCATATGCATGTAATGTGATGCAAATGTGCTAACCAAATTCCATGTCATCTTTTGGTAACATGAGGGTCAACTACTCCCACTTGACCCAAATAAGCCAAATAGGGTAATTATGGACCAAATCTCACCCAAAGATGGCATGTAATTTGATTAGGATCGTTTAAGCGTAATCGGGGTAAAAAGGTCGTTCACAAATTGACAACTCATGAAATTTACAAGTCTAATACAATAAAGTCAAAAAAGATAGAACATGATAATATCCAGAGATGTTCGGACAATAAATGTCGATGAAAGTACATAATAGACTCAAAATATAATGAAACCTAGAAAATGCCCCAAAGTCGTACTAATCTAGACGGTGGGAATGGTATCCTCATCCGATGAAATCTCTACTATCTCGGGAAGCTTGATATCTTCTTCATCATCGGAGGATATGGTGATGATTTCCTTCTTCTTAATCGGAGAATGTTTTGGGGCCGTCTTGGTAGCATGAGGCTTCCTCGCCAACTTCATGTACAATTCACGGATTCTTTCTTTCTCGCGCTCGAGCTCCAAATATCGTCCACATCGGGTATAATCGCAACTCTCGCTACGGATGCGGTTCCGTCCGTTGAGCTCTCGTCCGTGAACAAATCCGAAAACTCGGAATGTAGCGGGTACTCGGTCCTCGCGTCGAATGGTCCTCCGCTCCCATGTGAATACATCGGGTGCATCAACACGACTTTGGGGCGCCATCTATCCTAAAAAGGAAAATTTGACTTTCAACCCCGATCACTTAAACGATCTTACAAATTGTGATGATATGTAGTGGAAATGTATGATATGCAAAATTTAAATTTACAAGTTCAAAATAAAAAGGGTAGAAAGCCTTACCAACCGATGTTACTCTTTTTTTGGTTTTTGGTTTTAGGTATACCAACCATCCATTTCACATGCGCATGAGACAGGTGAGGTTTAACTCTAAAGAAATCAAAAAGGCTCGGGTATGGACCTAAAAAGGCTCCCGCTATACAAATCGATGGGCCGCCCACAAGCGCAATCAAACAACAAGTGGGTAGGACCATCAATCTTGCATAGCGAGCGGGATCAAATATGGTCAACCCAAGTGCAATCAAACACAAGAGCTTCGCATACCGATCCCTATCTATGGCGACCTAAAAGGTGATTTCGCGGCTCGGGTTTAGGCGCTTGTGTGTGTGGTGTCGTGATCCTCAAAATATGCAAGACATGCACCACAATTTATATTCAAAACACCGCTTCAATATTTGCATAAATAAACAAACAACCCAAAACTCCATATCTGCATCAAAAATGGTTAGCATAGACGCCACCCCTTATAACTCCCATCTCGCATCAACATTTAACACTTTTTGTTAGTGGACGTACCTCATCTTCAAGAGCATCTCGTGAAAACGAGGTTAGAAAACAATCAGCATTTTTATCGGCTTAAATCCATCTAAATTAGTCCCCAGATGAGTCGCCGGTCTGTCGCGACCCTCCCGGAAATTTCCTTCCCGGGGGTGGAATAGGACTAACGAGCCGATCCCCTCCTTTTTATAGACATATATATAGGGGATCGCGAGTCTCTCCCAAGACCCATTACTCGAATCGCGATGTCGGGTAAAATTTTTCAAATATCGAAATTGACCTTGTGTGGTCGGGTGGCATGTGCGAGATGTACATGCAATTTGGAGTCGCCACCGATCGATTTATTGGAAGGTACGATCGGAAAACCTTACCGAGCGGTCGGGAGAAACCGTTCGGTTCCGCGAAAACCAGAGATTTTGGGTCCGGGGATTTGATTACGCCAAGTTTCATATTTGACGCCCTTTCGGTTACCGATGTTGATTGTTTTTCTAACCTAAGATTTCATGCGGATGCGACATCAGATGAGGTAGGTCCTAAAAAATCTAAGTATTCATACGGATGGGATTTTTCTATCCTAATCAATCACAATCAGAGGAATTAATGCGCAATCAAAATCATTACAAGCAATCAAATCAATCAATCAAGGTTCAATATGTCTAAAATGGCCCTATCGGCCCACACAAAAATCAATTTTGGGTATCGGGGTGATTTGGTAAAAATTTGGGGCGGATGGCCCGTAAGGGTATAATGGTCATTCTTGGGGTTTGGGACCGAAAATCACAAAATTTCGATTTGGCCAGTTGAATGTGGCCATTTCTCATTTTTTGTGATTTTCTTGAATTTTTCTAATTTTTTCTATATTTTTTTTTTTGAATTTTTATTTATTTTTCAAAAATATTAGAAATTTTCCGGATCGAAATTAATCGACCCTCGAAGTCTCAAAAATTTTCGATCCAGACTTTATGAGTCCCGAATCGATCTAGAAATTTTTAGAAATTTTTTATGAAAATAGGGGAATTTTTATGAATTTTCTAAGTATTTTTACAATTTTTTTTGGATTTTTGGAAATTTCTTTTTATTTTTTATTATTTTTTTATTAATAAACCGGACCGGGTCAAACCGGTCAACGACCGGTCAACCCGGTCAGACCCGACTCGCAGACCCATCGGACTCAAAAACGGCACCGTATATGCATTTCTAAAATATATTTTTTTTGATTTTCTAAGCAAAATTCCCAATATTCGAAAATATAAAGAAAATAATGGACGGCCGAGATCAATCCCAGAATCGATCTCGGCCGTCGACTCTCACCCTAGCAAGAACGACAACGTATCGGCCCGTCCTCATAAAACGACGCCACATTTACTAATGAAACGGACGGTCACGATCCGCTTTACATTTAATCTCAACCGTTGGTCGCCCTATGATCAAAACGACGCCGCATTATCTAACAAATAAACGGCCACGATCCACTCTCAAATCTAATCTTGACCGTTCATTCTACCTAAACTAAAACGACGTAGTTTTAATTAATAGCACGGACGGTCACGATCTACGCTAGGTCGAATCTGAGCCGTTCAACCTCTATACGCCCTGAACGACGTCGCCTAACACTCACTAATACGGCGCCGTTTCACCATTTTTATTTTCTATCTAATATATCAATAACTAAAAAATGCAAAATCAGATCCGACGGCCACAGATCAAACTCATCTAATTACCTAGGCCGTCGGATCAAGGCCGACTCGGCTCGTCCGCGCCAACGGCCGAGCCGAGTCGGCGACACCGTGGACCAATCCGGACTCGACACGTCGCCTAGTTGACTAATTGACCACGCCACGTCATCGTCTTCAACCTCGCGTCCGACGATGCAATGAACGGCCAGAATGATTCCGGCGAGATCTAACGGCGAGATCTCGCCGGAATGACACGAGACCACCACCGGACGACTCGACTCGACTTCCACTACAACATATCCAATAATCAAACAATTTTATCGAAGCGAGATCAAGAGCTACGAACTAAACGCAGAGCTTCAACTCGCAGTTCATACATGCGGATTCAAAACAAATCAAGGCAATTAACTCATACACGAGCATAATAGGAGAGTTAGAGAGCTTACCTCGAGCTCTGATTGAGCTCGCTAGGGCTAGAATAGCCGCGGCCGGTGCTCGGCCGCACCGAGATGCAATGAAGGTTCGACTCATGGAGTTTGGGCAAAATCAAAGCGAGAAAACCATGCGATCGTGGTCAGAGGTGTATGAGGATCAAAAGGCACAAAACAATTTCAAGAATCGAACGCAAGAACACGAGATGCCATAGTAGCTCAGTAGAGAAGATAGAAGTTCGACTCACCTGGTTTGGAGATCGCAGGCTAATCCAAGTGACTCGGTCGCTTTCGGAGCTGCTTTGAAGCTTCTGAAGTGGATCGCGAAGCTCGATTAGCTCTGGATTGGCTTGATGAGCAATCCACGGTCGCCGCTCGAGATTTCTTCAATGTCGAAGACCGAGAGCTTTCTCTCTCTCTCTAGCTCTCTCTCTCTCTATTCTGTTTGGTCCGGTGAGCATGAATGAACCTCCTCCATCCGGAATCTTCCTCGGGCCTTTTATACTTGCTTTTGAATTTGCGCGCGTCGGGTGTGAGCTGGCCGAGGGGTTCTCACGTGCGCCATCACGTGATTTTTGGTCACCGGAGGTCGAACGGCGACGGGCATGAAGACACACTCCGTTTGGTCCTCCGTTAGTCACGAATTATGCTTGAATTTGTGCATTTTTGGGGAAATGTTGACTTTGTGTGCGCTGAACCTTTGACTCGATCGCCGGCGCATCTCCGGTGACGATTGGTCCCGGCGTTGGTGGCAATCGATTCCTCTTGAGTTGAGCCACAAAAGCCCTAATGTGATTAGTCGGATTAGGTTCGAATCGAGCTTCAATTTGACTGTTGAATGTCAGCCCTGGAACCTGCAAAATGCACGCATGAATTGGGGAAGACGACATTGTTTGGACCGGTTCGACCGGTCCGACCGGCGGTCAGACCGGTCTGAACCGGTTCAGATAGTGAAATTCCCCCAATTTTCAAAATTAAGCAAAATCAATGGGGAATTTTCGCAATTAAACCTCAAAATTGCACTTAGGGGCCTGGATATTATCTAGAAATGTGTTTTTGCCCAAAATTTCCATCAATTTATATGAAAACCCCAAATTTTTCAACTTGCCCAAATTAGGGAAATGTTCAATTGAGTGTCAATTTGATTAAATTGGATCATGAAACCTATGCCAATCAATTCTAAATGTATGAAAACATAGGGTGACAGTCCAATTTTACCATGAGAGTCCCTCAATAAAAAGTAATTTCAAAAATTGGCCAATTGAGGGACTAAATTGCAAAAAATTTGGGGATTCTTGTCTAATTCGTGCAATTCGTGCAATTGAGGGTGCAATTGATCAAATTTAAATTCAAAGGGACCACAATTGAATGTCTAGACTCCAAATGTGCAAAAATTTGCAAATAAAAAGACTCAATTGGTATTTTTTTGTGTAAATTCAACCTTAGGCATTGTGAAGAAACACCTAAAATTGAACTCAATTTTTGATTTTTCTTGAGGTCAATATGAAAAAGGAATTAAAAGAAAAATATTGAACATTTTTCTGTATTTTTGCGATCTCGAAAAGTATTTTTTATGAATTTTTCAAGTATTTTCCTATTTTCGAAAATATTAAAAAAAAATGCGAAAAACATGAAAAATTATTTTTTGTTCCAAATTGGTTCCTTATGCTTGGCCAAGGCTTCCAATGTTGATTTTATAATTTTTTAATTTTTTGTGAATTTTTAATGAATTTTGGAAAATAAAACTAAAGAAAACCGATTAAAAATTCAGGTGTCAACAATGAGGGTCAACTACTTCCACTTGACCCAAATAAGCCAAATAGGGTAGTTACGGACCTAATCTCACCCAAAGATGGCATGTAATTTGATTAGGATCATTTAAGCGTAATCGGGGTAGAAAGTCGCTCACAAATTGACGACTCATGGAATTTACAAATCTAACACAATAAAGTTGAAAAGGATAGGACATAATAGCATCTAAAGATGTTCGGACAATAAATGTCGATGAAAGTACATAATAGACTCAAAATTTAATAAAACATAGAAAATGCCCCAAAGTCGTACTAATCTAGACAATCGGAACGGTATCCTCATCGGATGAAATCTCCACTATCGCGAGAAGCTTGACATCTTCTTCGTCATCGGAGGGTATGGTGATAACTTCCTTCTTCTTAATCGGGGAGTGTTTTGGGGCCGTCTTGGTCGCACGAGGTTTCTTTGCCAATTTCATATACAACTCCCAAATTCTTTCTTTCTCGCGCTCGAGTTCCAAATATCGTCCACATCGGGTATAATCGCAACTCTCGCTACGAACGCGGTTCCGTCCATTGAGCTCCCGTCCATGGACAAATCCAAAGACTCGAAATGTAGCGGGTACTCGGTCCTCGCGTCGAACAGTCCTCTGCTCCCATGTGAATACGTCGGGTACATCAACACGACCTCGGGGCGCCATCTATCTAAAAAGGAAAATTTGACCTTCAACCCCGATCACTTAAACGATCTTACAAATTGTGATGATATGTCGTGAAAATGCATGATATGCAAAATTAAAATTTACAAGTTCAAAATAAAGAGGGTAGAAAGCCTTACCAACCGATGTTACTCTTTTTTGGGTTTTTGGTTTTAGGTATACCAACCATCCATTTCACATGTGCATGAGACAAGTGAGGTTCAACCCTAAAGAAATCAAAAAGGCTCGGGTATGGACCTAAAAAGGCTCCCGCTATACAAATCGATGGGCCGCCCACAAGCGCAATCAAACAACAAGTGGGTAGGACCATCAATCTTGTATAGCGAGCGGGATCAAATATGGTCAACCCAAGTGCAATCAAACACAAGAGCTTCGCATACCGATCCCTATCTATGGCGACCTAAAAGGTGATTTCGCGGCTCGGGTTTAGGCGCTTGTGTGTGCAGTGTCGTGATCCTCAAAATATGCAAGACATGCACCACAATTTATATTCAAAACACCGCTTCAAAATTTGCATAAATAAACAAACAATCCAAAACTCCATATTTGCATCAAAAATGGTTAGCACAGACGCCACCCCTTATAACTCCAATCTGCATCAACATTTAACACTTTTTGTTAGTGGACGTACCTCACCTTCAAGAGCATTTGCAGAAGACGAGGTTAGAAAACAATCAACATTTTTATCGGCTTAAGTCCTCTTAAGATGAAAATCCCCAGCGGAGTCGCCAATCTGTCGCGACCCTCCGTCGGTTCCGTTAGGGTCCCGGCGGGGCGAGTAGGGTTAACGAGCCGATCCATTTTTTTTATATATTTTTTTTTATGGGATCGCGGGTCCCTCTCAAGACCCATTACTCGAATCGCGATGTTGGGTAAAATTTATCAAATATCAAAATTGACCTTGTGTGGTCGGGTGGCATGTGAGAAGTGTACATGCAATTTGGAGTCGCCACCGATCGATTTATTGGAAGGTACGATCGGAAAACCTTACCGAGCGGTCGGGAGAAACCGTTCGGTTCCGCGAAAACCAGAGATTTTTGGGTCCGGGGACTTGGTTACGCCAAGATTCGAATTGACGTCCTTTCGGTTACCGATGTCGAGTGTTTTTCTAACCTAGGATTTCATGCAGATGCGATATCGGGTGAGGTAGGCCCTAACAATTCTAAGTATTCATGCGGATGGGATTTTAATATTCCTAACAATCACAATCATGAAAATTAAATGCGCAATCAATATAATCGCAATCAATCAAATCAAATCAATCAAGGTTTGGCATGTCTAAAATGGCCCTATCGACCCACACAAAATTCAAATTTGGGTTTCGGGATGATTTGGTGAAAATTTGGGGCGGAAGGCCCGGAAGGGTAGAATGGTCATTTTTGGGATTCGGGACTCGAAAATCACAAAACCGGGGTCGGGCCAGTTGAATGTGGCCATTTCCCATTTTTTGTGATTTTCTTGAATTTTTCTAATTTTTTCTAATTTTTTGGATTTTTTATTTATTTTCTAAAAAATGTTGGAAATTTTCCGGATCGACACAAATTGACCCTCGAAGTCCCAAAATTTTCAATCCAGACTTTATGAGTCCTGAATCGATCTAGGAATTTTTAGAAATTTTTTATGAAAATCTGGGAATTTTTGTGAATTTTTTTAAGTATTTTTACAATTTTTTTGAATTTTTGGAAATTTCTTTTTTATTTTTTTTTATTTTTTATTATTAAACCGGACCGGGTCAACCCGATCAACGGCCGGTCAACCCGGTCCAACCGCCCACGGATCCGCTCGGACCCTCTCTACGCAAAACGGTACCGTATATGTATATATACTATATTTTTTTGATTTTTTTTAATACTAATTCCTAATATCCGAAATATAAGAAAATGAATGGACGGCTGAGATCAACTTCAAAATCAATCTCAGCCGTCGACTCGACTCAACATAAAACGACGTCGCATGTTGACATCGAACGGACGGCCAAGATTCGATTCCCGGACTTCATCTCACCAGTCGAACCCTACTAAACTAAACGACGCCGCATCACTCTAATAGACGGACGGCCACGATTAAAACTAAACTAGATCGGGACCGTCTTTCCTATCTGAAGCCCGAAACGACGACGCTTTATCCCCTTCAAGCAAAACGGTGCCGTGTCGGTTAAAGCATTGAACGGTCACGATTGACTCCAGATTTGATATTAACCGTTCATTCCTCATATAGCAAAAACGACGACGTAACTCCTAGACTAAACGGCGTCGCTTTTCATATTTTCTATTTTCTAAATAAACCGATTATCTAAAATCCGAAAATTCTAATCTAACGGTCTAAAATCAAACTAACCTAATTATTTCGGCCGTCGGATCAAAGCCGAGTCGGACTACCCGCGCCAACGGCCATGCCAACTCGGACTCGAACCGGACCTATCGGGACTTGACACCTCGGCCGTTGACTCGGCCGACTGCCGGGTCGGCTTGTCTTCAACCTCGCGACGACGACTACATGAACGGCTGACATTCCTCCGGCGAGATCCAACGGTGAGATCTCGCCGGAATGACATGAAACCAACGCCAAACGACTCGCCTGAACCTCCTCTATAACATATCCAAAAATCAAACGATTTCACCGAGCTAATCTCGAGCTATGAACTTCGCACAGAGCAACGATTCAAAGTTCAATCCAGCAGATCAAAGCCAAACCAAAGCAATTAACACATACGAGAGCATCATAGAAGGTTTAGAAGACTTACCTCGAGCTCTGATTGAGCTCGCGAGGTCTAGGATAGCCCGACTAGTGCTTGGCCGCACCGAGCGATGTTGGAGGTTCGACTCGCATGATTCGGGAGAAATAGATGCAGAAATGAAGTGCGAACATGATCGTAGATGTCCATAATAGAAAAGGCACACGTCAATTGAAAGGATTATGCTCGGGAGGCCAAGATGCCATAGCTGCACAGAAGGGAAGTTCAGAACTCGACTCACCGTTTTTCGAAGTTTCTGGCCAAATGAGCTGGTTCGATCGACTCTAGGAGATGCGGGTGAGCTTCCGACGGCAGTCCGGTGGCTTGATTTGGCCTGAATCGGCGGCGGCGAAGTCGCACGGCTTCGGTCGAAGCTCGAGCTTGAACTCTGCGCGGGAGCTTCTCTCTCTTACTCTCTCCCTTTCTCTCTCTATTCTGTTTGTGAGCGAGCAAAATGAGCCTCCCTTTTCCAGTAACCTTCCCAGCCTTTTATACCCATATTTTTGAAATTTCGCGCGAGCGGGCAAGCTTCGCCGGGCCTGTTCACGTGCGTTAGCACGTGCCTTTTGGTCATCGGACGGTGACGGAGTTGGTTAGAACTCCGTCCACGTCCGTTTGGCCTTCCGTCGAACCAAAATACGCGCGAATTGAGTTCTCGCTTGCATACGTTGACTTTCCCACGTAGCCGCGACATTAACCGGCTCGCCGGAGCTTCTCCGGCGGCCAATGATCTTGATATCGTGCTCAATCGATGCATATTAACCTGGGGAACAAAACGCCTAAGTTAATTGCTCCGATTATCATCAATTGGCTTGTCAATTTGATCTTTGAATCTCGGCCAAACATTGTTCATGCGCGCAAATGCCTTGAGGAAGAAGACGATACTGTTTGGACCGGTTCGACCGGTCCAACCGGCGGTCGGACCGGTCCGAACCGGTTCGGACAATGAATTTCACACAATTTTCAAAATTAAACAAAATTGGCTGGGAATTTTTGTAATTAAATTTCAAAATTGAACTCGGGGGCCTGAATATTATCTAAAAATGTGGTTTTGCCCAAAAATTTTCATCAATTTGCACAAAAACCCCAAATTTTTCTATTTGCCCAAATTGGGGAAAACTTCAATTGGACGTCAATTTGATAAAATTGGACCACGAGACCCATGCCAATCGATTCATAATGTTCAAAAACCTTAGGGGTAGCCCAATTGTGTATAGAAAGTTCCTCAATTGGAAGTAATTTCAAAAATTGCAAAGTTGAAGGACTTAATTGCAACATTTTTAAGAATTTCTGTGCAATTCGTGTAATTCGTGCAATTAAGGGCGCAATTGATCAAATTGAAATTCAAAGGGGCTGCATTTGAATGTCTAGACCTGAAATGTGCAAAAATTGCAAATAAAAAGACTCAATTGGCATTTTTTATGAAAATCCAACCTTAGGTGTTGTGAAGGAACACCTAAAATTGAACTTAATTTTCAATTTTTCTTGAGGACAAAATTAAAAGGGAATTAAATGAAAAATATTGAACATTTTTGTGTATTTTTGTGACCTCGAAAAGTATTTTTTATGATTTTTTTCAAAGATTTTTCTATTTTTCGAAAATATTAAAAAAAATGTGAAAAATATGAAAAATTATTTTTTCTTCCAAATTGGTTCCTTATGCTTGGCCAAGGCTTCCAATGTTGATTTTTAATTTTTTTGATTTTTTGTGAATTTTTAGTGAATTTTGGAAAATAAAACTAAAGAAAACTAACTAAAAATTCTCGTGTCAAAAGTACCTACAGAAGCTCAAACCCTATTTCAAATTTTCTAAAAAGCAGATCGGCTTTCATCTATGCAGCTACTCACCGTCCGAGAGGGTGCCATCTGAGGACCTAGGTTGACTAGTGTACCTACGTAAGCTCAAACCCTATTTCAAATTTTCTAAAAAGCGGATCGGCTTTCGTCTATGAAGCTACTCACCGGTCGCGGAGGGTGCCATCTCGAGGACCTAGGTTGACTAGTGTACCTACGGAAGCTCAAACCCTATTTCAAATTTTCTAAAAAGCAGATCGGCTTTCGTCTATGCGGCTACTCACCATCCGAGAGGGTGCCATCCGAGGACCTAGGTTGACTAGTGTACCTACGTAAGCTCAAACCCTATTTCAAATTTTCTAAGTTGAGGATCCGAGGACCCGGGAATGCCGGAAGACCCGCAGAGAATCAAAGTTAGTCAAATATTTCAAATGCAACTTTTCCGAGGATTTGGGATCACTAGGGAACCCGCAGAAAATTCAAGTTAATCAAAAATTTTTAAAATGCAACTTTTCCGAGGATTTGGGATCACCAGGGAACCCGCAGAAAATTCAATCGGACATCATTAGAATGACAATTCTAAGTCTTGTGGAGAAACTTAAGAATTCTTAGACAAATTTTCAAAGTGTATTTGCGAAGGAAATGTATCCAATCACAAGTTCAAATTTCCATTGGGGATGGATTTTGAATGACACATCTTGAGTGTTCTTCAAAAAGGTTGTTTTAAAAATTTTTCAAAAGGGTTTTCCTTCATCCAAGAGGGCTTCTCACCATTTTGGAAAGGCTTTTCTTAAAATTCGAATCTGCTCACGTAAAACCTAACCTTGAGGTTTCGGGATCATTCGAGATGCATACAATCCGACTAATCAGAGAAGGCATTTTAAAAGGGACCGTAATTCGGGCCAGGTCAAAGGCTCATCAAAGGATATTCATTTTGAGGCTTAGAAATGAACCTTGATTAACAATAGCTTCTTCGGGTTTACAAGTCAAGAACCCCGAAGTCATGATAAGACAGGATTGTACTTACCTCTTTAAGCGGTAGCTTCCTGTATGATTTCTTGCATCAACCTGAAACACCTCTTAGATCGGAAAAGTTTTGGTGACAGGTTGTATCTTGGCTTAAGGTGGGCTCTTTAAGAATGGCCATATTTTCAAAAGAGGGGTGAACTTTGGTGATCACCTTGACATTTTTCCAGCATGCATTTGCTTTTACGTAAGATTCATGATCATTCTTTCTTCAATTGACTTTGAGGATTTTCCTCTTTTCATCTTGATGATCTTTCTTCAGGATTTTCCCCTTTTCGGGATGTTCTTTTCATGGGCTTTGGCCTTGCTTTTACCAGGCACTTTGCTTTTTCTAGCCCTTTCATTCCTCGTCATTTTTTGCATTGATTGGCTCTTTTGAGACCAGTATCAAAAGTTCTTCCAAATTATGCATTTTGACTTATTGCTGGCAATTCCTTTGTTTACCCCAGGTGTGGGAGGTGATCACCAACAAGGGTTTAGAAATGAATATTCAAAGGCTCAAATTGGCTCTTCAAAGGGTAAGTGTTTGGGGATATAGAAATGAAATGCTTTTCTTCACTTTGAGGTGTTCCAAGTTTCGCGTAAATCACCCGAAGCTATCACAAAAAGATTGATGCAAGTTAGCACAATAAAGTCTTACCCGATCTTTTCTCCAAGGAATCATCCACTTGAACTTCCAAATATGCCCCCGGTGTGGGGTGGTTCTTGACAGGGTTATATTCATAAAATTCTCCCTTTTGGCTCGGATTGGTTATCAAGGGATATAATTGTGTATGGATAATTTTGGAATGGAAATGCCTTTCATCATTTCAATCCATGTAGTCATCGCGAATGATCCCTACGTCCCAAAATTAAGCTATTTCGCTCTATCACTCTCACTCATCACTCAAGTGTATCGGGGACGTGTTTGAGGATAATGCCTGCCTCTTTTCATCTGAAGGATCATTCTTTTGAAAAACTTTCAAAGCATGCCCTTTTATAGAAACTCAGGGCGTTTTCATCAAAATTCATCGTTTGCAAAATGTTCTCATCAAAAGATATATTCAAAAGATGTTTTTGAAACTTGTAATGAATGTCTCTTTGAAAGGGCCTTGTGACTTCTGTCCCCTGTAAAAACAAAAGGAAACAAATCAGTTCAAGATATTCAAAATTTTAAGTTCCGAAGCGATTTCTTCTCATCTCCTCCGGATGTTAACTCCCGTTTCCTGTAAAAACAAAAGGAAACAATCGGTTCAAAGATATTCAAATTTTCAAATCCCGAAGTGATTTCTTCTTGTCTCCTTCTACTGTCGATTCCCGTCTCCTGTAAAAATAAAAGGAATCAATTAAAAGATATTCAAAATTTTTAAGTTCCGAAGCGACTTCTTCTCGTCTCCTCCGGATGTTGACTCCCGTTTCCTGTTTTGATCAATTGCTCTGCAAAGTTCTTCATGATTCCCAGCTCACCTACAAAATACAAATGTTTGCAAATGCATGTATGCAAATGTCATGCGAATGCAAAGATCTTATGTGACTCAGATCTGCTCATCAATCGCTCCGAAGCTCAATTTTATTTCAAGGATAATATCTCTTCACGGCGTCTGCATTTACCGGACTCGCCAATTCTTCTCCATCCATGTTTACAAGTATAAGAGCTCCCCCGGATAAGACCTTCTGAATCACGTAGGGGCCTTCATAATTTGGCATGAATTTGCCTCCCGGATGTTGAGCATTTGGGAGCATTTTCTTCACAACTAGCATTCCCGCTTCAAAATTTCTAGGCTTGACCTTCTTGTTAATAGCCCCGGCTACTTTCTTTCGGTAGCTTTGACCATGACTGATAGCCTTTAATCTCTTTTCATCAATCAAATTCAATTGCTCATGTCTCTGCCGGTTCCACTCATCTTCTGTGAGTTCAACTTGAGACAGAATCCTTAAAGAGGGGATTTCCATCTCTACCGGTAGGATCGCTTCCATACCGTTGTTGACACCCGATTTTTAATCAATTTTCTTTTAGTTCTATTTTCCAAAATTTACCAAAAATTCACAAAAAATCAAAAAATTAAAAAATCAACATTGGAAGCCTTGGCCAAGCATAAGGAACCAATTTGGAACAAAAAATAATTTTTCATATTTTTCGCATTTTTTTTTTTTATATTTTCGAAAAATAGGAAAAATCTTTGAAAATTCATAAAAAATACCTTTCGAGGTTACAAAAATACACAAAAATGTCCAATATTTTTCTTTTAATTCCATTTTCATATTGACCTCAAGAAAAATTGAAAATTAAGTTCAATTTTAGGTATTTCTTCACTATGCCTAGAGTTGAATTTGCATAAAAAATACCAATTGAGTCTTTTTATTTGCAATTTTTGCACATTTGGAGTCTAGACATTCAATTGTGGTCCCTTTGAACTCCAATTTGATCGATTGCACCCTTAATTGCGCGAATTGCACAAATTAGGCAAAATCCCCCAAATTATTTGCAATTTAATCCCTCAATTGGCCGATTTTTGAAATTACTTTTAATTGAGGGACTATCATAGTGAAATTGGACTGTCCCCCTATATTTTCATGCATTTCAAATCGATTGGCATAGGTCTCATGGTCCAATTTTATCAAATTGACGCTCAATTGAACATTTTCCCCAATTTGGGAATATTGAAAATTTGGGGATTTCATATAAATTGATGGGAAGTGTTGGGCAAAAACACATTTCTAGATAATATCCAGGGTCCTGAATCCAATTTTGATGTTTAATTGCAAAAATTCCCAGCCAATTTTGTTTAATTTTGAAAATTGAATGAAATTCACATCGTCGAACCGGTTCGGACGGTCTCGATCACGGGTCGGACCGGGTGAACCGGTCCCGTACAGTGTCGTCGTCCCCAACAGATTATTGCATTTTGCAGGTTTGAACAATGGATTTCAACGGCCGAATTGGGGATCAATTCGTGCATAATCGATCCAATTTAGGTGGGGGTTTTGATCCTCGAGCTAAGGCCCGTCGATTGCCACCGGCGGCACGGCCAATGGCCGCCGGAGGTGTTTGGAATTGCAGGTCAAAGGCTCGGCGCACACGTAAAGTCAACCATTCGCAGAATACACAAGTTCAAGCCTAATTCGCGATTGACGGAGAACCAAACGGAGTCCAACGCGATAGTCATCATTGTCCGACCTCGGGCGACCAAAAAAATCCCGTGATTGGCACGTGATCGCATCGCCGACTCAAGCTCCGACGCGCGCGAATTTTTGAAAACGAGTATAAAAGCCCGAGGAAGGTTCTCGATCGGAGGAGGCTCATTCGTGCTCGTCCATTACCGGACTAGAGAGAGAAAGAGAGAGAAGAGAGAGAGAGACGCTCTCGCGAGCATCGACGCCGCCTCGTCGGAGCTCGACCGTGAGAGGCTCATTCGGCCAATCCCGGACCGCCGCGAGCTTCGAAACCACTTCTCGAAGTTCGCCCGAAGATCAAGGAAGCAATCGCGCCGTCCGAATCAACCCGCAACGCCTTAAAACGGTGAGTCCACTTCCCAATTATCTCACTGTGCATCCATGGCACCTCACCCGTGCGAACCTGATTCTTGAAATTAAAGTGTGCGTTTCCATCCTTGAACTTCACCGACCATGCTCGCATCTCGGTTTTTGCATCGATCCTGTTCGAACATCCCGAGTCGAAACCTCCAATCATCGCGGTCCGGCCGAACGTTGGCCGAGACCTCTCCAGCCTTCACGAGCTCAATCGAGCTTCGGGTAAGCTTCCTCAACTTCTTCTCGAGCTTCGTTTGATGGAATCGGATTGTTATGCTCGTCCTTCGAGATTGAACTTTGCATTGTCGTTACGTGTTTGACTTGATTCTCGCGATTCTCGTGAATGAAATGGTTTGATCTTTGAATATGTTGATCCGGAAGTTGAGATGAGTAGATTGGCGTTGGTTTGGGGTCAATCGGCCGAGGTTTCACCGTTGGATCTCGCCGGGAAACCTCGGCCGTTCGTTACGTGGCGTCGCGAGGAAGACGATGATGCCGACGTGGCGAGTCAACCGGTCAAAGAGCCTAGGTGTCATGCTGTGATAGGTCCACCGGATGCGAGTCAGCTCGGCCGTTGGCGCGAGCGGGCTGACTCAGATCCGATCCAACGGCCGAGATAAATAGGGTAGTTTGATTCTCGGCCGTTGGATCTCTCTTTTATATTTTTAAATAATTCGTTTATTAGGTAGAAAGTAGAAAAATATGAAACGGTGCCGTTTAGATCATGTCAGGGCGACGTCGTTTTGGCTTTAGACGTAATGAACGGTGGAGATCAAGTCCGGGTTTAATCGTGGCCGTTCGGTGTTTTAAAGGGAACGGCGTCGTTTTGGTTATAAGAGAATGAACGGCTTAGATCGGATCTCAAGTCAATCATGACCGTCCGTTCATTTCACGGTGGCGCGTCGTCGTTTTGAAGAGATGGACCAAGGTGACGTCGTTTTGGTCACGGGTGTTTGGACGGTCGAGATTGATCCGGGAATTGATCTCGGCCGTCCATCCCTTTTGAATATATTCCGAATATTAGAAATTAAGCTTAGAAAATCACAAAAATAAATAGGAATAGGTAGAATACGGCACCGTATAGGGTTTTTGAGTGGTCTGCGAGCGGTCGGACCGGGTTGACCGGTTTGACCCGGTCCGGTTTGTTAATAAAAAATAATAAAAAATAAAAAGAAATTTCCAAAAATCCAAAAAAATTGTAAAAATACTTAGAAAATTCATAAAAATTCCCGGATTTTCATAAAAAAATTTCTAAAAATTTGTAGATCGATTCGGGACTCATAAAGTCTGGATCGAAAATTTTTGAGACTACGAGGGTTGATTAATTTCGATCCGGAAAATTCCCAATATTTTTGAAAAATAAATAAAAATTCAAAAAAAAATAGAAAAAATTAGAAAAATTCAAGAAAATCACAAAAAATGAGAAATGGCCACATTCAACTGGCCAAATCGAAATTTTGTGATTTTCGGGTCCCAAACCCCAAAAATGACCATTCTACCCTTCCGGGCCATCCGCCCCAAATTTTTACCAAATCACCCCGATACCCAAAATTGATTTTTGTGTGGGCCGATAGGGCCATTTTAGACATATTGAACCTTGATTGATTGATTTGATCGATTATAATGATTTTGATTGCGCATTATTTTTTGCTGATTGTGATTGATTAGGATAGAAAAATCCCATCCGTATGAATACTTAGATTTTTTTTAGGACCTACCTCATCCGATATCGCATCCGCATGAAATCCTAGGTTAGAAAAACAATCAACATCGGTAACCGAAAGGGCGTCAAATATGAAACTTGGCGTAACCAAATCCCCGGACCCAAAATCTCGGGTTTTCGCGGAACCGAACGGTTTCTCCCGACCGCTCGGTAAGGTTTTCCGATCGTACCTTCCAATAAATCGATCGGTGGCGACTCCAAATTGCATGTACATCTCGCACATGCCACCCGACCACACAAGGTCAATTTCGATATTTAAAAAATTTTACCCGACATCGCGATTCGAGTAATGGGTCTTGGGAGAGACTCGCGATCCCCCATGTATATGTCTATAAAAAGGAGGGGATCGGCTCGTTAGCCCTATTCCACCCCCGGGAAGGAAATTTCCGGGAGGGTCGCGACAACCGTATACCAAAGAGTAGGGAGTTGCCCCGGTTGAAGTACGAATCGAAGTTCGATAGGCCATGAGAGCATATGGCAATCTTTTGTGCCGGTCTCGATATTTTTCAGCAGTTTTAGCCAATATCTTCTTAATGTTCTTATTTGCCGCTTCCACGGCTCCATTCATTTGTGGGCGGTAAGGTGAAGAATTAAGGTGTCGTACCTTAAATTGTTCCGATAGTTGATCGACAACCTTGTTGTTCGGGTTAGAGCCATTGTGCGTAATGATGGCTCTTGGAACTCCATATCTTGAGATAATATCTCGCTTGATGAATTTAGCCACACTATTCGCAGCGACATTGGCATATGAGCTAGCTTCAATCCATTTGGTGAAGTAGCCAATAGCCACTAGAATAAAACGATGTCCGTTTGAGGCCTTTGGGTTGATAGGGCCAATCATATCAATTCCCCACATGCAAAATGGCCATGGTTCTGACATTTGGTGTAGCTCGGTTGGCGGCGCATTTATCCTGTCGCCGTATATCCGACATTGATGACAGGATCTAACATGCTGGTTGCAATCTGACTCGATAGTCATCCAAGAATACCCGAGCCTCATGATCTTCTTAGCGAGGAGGTAGCCATTCATATGCGGTCCGCATTCCCCTTCATGAATCTCTTTCATAATGAGATTTGCTTCTTTCGAGTTCACGCACCTCAATAGGACTGAGTCAAAAGACCTCTTGTATAGGATCCGTCCTTTGAAGAAGAATTTAGACGCCATCTTGCTAATATACTTTTCATCTTCCGGTTGACTATCTTGAGGGAATTCGCCCTTCGGTAGATAATTCTTAATGTCATGATACCACGGTTCTTCATCGGGTTCTTCTTCAATGGCCATGCGGTATGCAGGTTGCTCCAGGACGTCAATCCTTAACGGCTCTATCTCGAGGCCACCTTGCACTTGTAACATGGCTGATAGTGTGGCCAAAGCATCTGCGAAGTGATTCTGAGTTCTTGGCGGATATTCAAAAGTGATCTCCTCAAAATGTCGGATCGGCTCTTTGAGGTATCTATAATAGGGAATAAGCTTGGGATCCTTTGTTTTCCACTCTCCTTGGGTTTGTAAAATGATCAGCATGGAATCTCCATATACCAGCAGCTTCTTTACTTTTAACGAGATGGCCAATTGTAGTCCCCAGGTATGCGAGCTTCATATTCGAAATGTTATTGGTGCATGGAAACACCAATTTAGCTGAAACTGGATAATGTTGATCTTCGGGGGATATCAGAACCGCCCGATGACTCGATCCAGTGAGGTTCACTGCGCCGTCAAAGTACATTGTCCATTTGTCTTCAAATATATTCAGGATTTGACCTCCCTTGTTTTGCTCTAAAACATCCTTAGGAGGATTCTCGGCTAGCATGTCAGCAATTGCTCTTCCCTTGACAGATTTTTGGGGAGAGGTTTTGATATCAAACTCTGAAAGCAGTATTTGCCATTTAGCCATTTTTCCTAGCAATGTTGGCTTCTCCAAAAGGTATTTGATGGGATCATTTTCGGTGACCAGTTCTATATGATAATGCAGCGTATACTTGCCTCAATCGTGGAGGACCCGCACCAATGCCACGCAAGTCCTTTCCACCGCTGGGTATTTGGCTTCAGGCGTTGTGAACTTTTTGCTCAAATAATATATGGCCCGCTCTTTACGATCCTTGGGGTTGGTCTGAGCTAATAAAGCCCCCAATGATTCATCATGGATCGTCAGATATAGAGTTAATGGAACGTTAGGGATAGGAGGTACCAACACTGGAGGTTGTACCAAATATTCCTTGATCTTCTCAAACGCTTGTTGACATTCTGCATCCCATTTTACTTTTGTGCCTTTCTTCGGGAGCTTGAAAAAGGGTTTCGCCGTTTCTGATAGTTGAGATATAAATCTGGATATATAATTCAATCTTCCAAGTAGGCCCCTTACCTCATTAACAGTAGAAGGAGTCCCTATCTCCCATATGGCTTTGATCTTGGATGGGTCAATTTCAATACCACGACTACTCACCACAAATCCTAGCAGCTTTCCGGATCTTGCGCCAAATACGCATTTTACGAGATTCAGCTTGAGCTTGTATTTTCTCAATCGATCAAATAACTTCTTCAGTACTTTAACATGGTCTTCTCCGGACTTGGACTTGGCAATCATATCGTCCACATAGACCTCAATCTCCTTATGTACCATATCATGAAAAAGGGTTACCATAGCCCTCGATATGTTGCTCCCGCATTTTTCAATCCAAATGGCATTACCTTGTAAATGAAGTTCCCCATTGCGTAGTGAATGAGGTCTTGATCTTATCTTCTTCCTTCAAGCATGATCCGATTATATCCCGAGAATCCATCCATAAAGGAGAATAATTCAAAGCCTGCGGTACTATCAACGAGCACATCAATGTGCGGTAAGGGAAAATCATCATTCGGACTAGCTTTGTTCAAGTCCCGATAATCCACGCATATTCTAATTCTCCCATCCTTTTTCTTAATCGGTACGATGTTGGCAACCCAATCAGCATATGGGACAGCCTCGATAAATCCAACCTTAAGGAGCTTCATCACCTCTTCCTTGATCTTATCCGCCGGTTCGGGATTCATTCTTCCGGGCGATTGATTTACTGGTGTGCAAGAAGGATTTGTAGGCAAAACATGCTCCACAATTTCACGATCTAGACCCGGCATGTCAGCATATGACCAGGCGAAGATATCTTGATATTCTTTGAGCAATGCTGTCATTCTTAAAACATCTGTTGCCGACGGGTGTCCCCCTATTTTCACTTCCTTGACGCAATCAGAATCTCCCAAATTAATAGTAATGGGTTCTTCGGAGATAGGGGGTTCGGATTCTTCAATACAATCCCACTCTTTCTTGATATCGCTCACATCAACCTCGTCTATATCAACTTCGCATGCATAATCATCGAGCTGATCCGAGTCACATATTAACCTGTTATGTATGGGTGGGATGACATGCCCGAAACGCACCATGAAAGGTTAGTATTCAAAGATGATAAAATCAAAGAATGCATGTTTTTTTTATCATGGAAACATTTTTCGAATTTTAATTTTGAAGAAAAAGGAAAGAGAACTAGTCCATAATTTCCCGGACATCCTTGTTCTCAAAAAGCTATTTAAAACCCAAGATCATATGGCGGATCGGGCCTCAAGTTTCATGGTAGAATCAATTGTGATCATCGGACCAATCCGTTGCTCCACATGTTCGTAATCAAATTTGTGATGATTTTCATTAATAAATGCAACTAAGAGCAATACAATACCGCACTTCTTGGATCGCAGCATGCGACCCAAAGGGTGCTAAAACATCAAAAAGCTTTAAAGCAAATGCAGTAATCAAAATGCATTAAAAGATAAAGTTCAGAAAGAGCCTTTTACTCGGGGGTGGGGAAATCATCGTCCGGCCACTCAATTATCACGTTCACCCGATTATCCAGGAACGGGTTGAATAAGTCCGGCCCCGCATCCTCGGAGATGTCCTCATCTTCCAGCCATTTGCCTCCTTTAGAGAATACCTCTGATAGGTGATTTAGGAACATCTTCCCTCTAGCCTCCCATGCATTGGTGCCTATAAAACGGCCACCTTGGTGTCCATGGCGTCCATGGTCTCCATAACACTTGTTTCGACCTCGTCCTCGACCTGTGTTATTCTTCACTATTCCATTATAACCCGGACCAACCTTGTGGTCATTTGAGCTCAAATTCAAAGGGTTACGGATTCCCCGACCGTGTTTCCCTAATCCAGCAACTGGAATAAATCCATTCGAGAGTAGCACTTTTCCCGCCATAGTCGCGGGTCTCGAAAGCTTTGGTGTAGCCATCTTTGCATCTAGTGATACGTGCATGACAGATACGATGTCAAAGGTATGATAACTCAACTCCTCCTCCTTTGAAGGCTCGACATATGGAACCATCCCCTTTAAAGCGGCTCGATATCCCGTCTCACCATGGACGGTGATCAACTGACCCTTGACTACAAATTTTAACTTTTGATGCAAGGAGGAAGGTACCGCTCCAGAGACATGAATCCACGGTCTTCCCAGGAGCAAGGTGAAGGCGCTAGGAATGTCCAATACTTGGAACGGTATAGAAAATGTTACCGGTCCAATGACAATGTCCAATTCGATCTCTCCTACCACATTCTTGGAGACTCCATCGAATGATCGGATGGTGGCTTTGGATGTCTTCACGAAATATTCATTGATCCCCAAGCTTCTCAAAGTGCTCAGAGGACATAGGTTGAAAGCAGAACCATTATCAATCGGGACGTGAGGGACCTCCTTCCCGTGGCACCTCACAGCAATATAGAGGGCTTTGTTGTGGACACGCCCATCTCTTGGGAAATCCTCATCTGAGAAGGATATCTGGTCCTTCGGAAGGATAGCACCCACAAAATCTCCCGGTTGCACTTCGTTAATTGTTTCCGGAACATGCACCTCATCCAGCACTTTCAAGAGGGCATCCTTGTGCTTTTCAGAATTTTTGAAGAGATCCAGTAAGGAAATGCGTGCGGGCATCTTCCGCAGTTGGTCAACGACCTCATATTCACCGGTCCTCACGACCGATTGCAACTTCTCGACCTCTTACGTAGTCGGGACTTTCTTTTCTGAATCCGCCTCTCTCGGTGGATAACATCTTCCCGATCTCATTATGGCGTCAATCTCGCCCGTTCCATAATCCCAATGCACTGCCTTCGAGTTGTACTCTTCCACATGCGGTAACTTAATCTTCACCGGTATGATTTCTTCTTGTGATGACGGTTTTTTCGAACTAGAAGCTTCCAACTCCCAGCTATCAATTTTGTTTAAATCAATCACGAAACGAATCGGGGTATCTACCATCCCGATCATTTCGTCCTTATGAACATCTTCGGGGTTATGTTCTGGACCCGGCCTCACCAACGTGGCATTTTCTTCATCCGGATCCCTCCGCCTTTCCTTTCTGACTCTCGGGATAATCCCCTCAATTCTCATACCAATCTCCACCGGATGTTAGAACGACGAGTACGTGTACGCATACATGCGGTCAAAATATTCAGTCGGAAGTGATTTTAGTACGAACTCCAGCATTTCCCTTTCCGACAGCGGCGGTTGCACCATCACAGCATGTTTCTTCCATCTCCTTGCAAAGAGTTCAAAACTCTCATCTTCACCTTTTCGGATGTTCATCAAATTAGCTTTAGTGAAATAACCTCTGATTCCAGCTTCAAAGTGTCGTATGAAGTGTTTCGATAAATCTTCCCGGCTCGGGACCCGGTCTAGGTCAATCAATCGAAACCATGCTAGCGCGGGGCCCGTTAAACTTTGTCCGAAGTTCCGGATCGGTGTTTCGTCATCTTCATGGTGGCCAACCATTTGGCGAAATAGTATGAGATATGCGCCGGAGGACATCCAGCGCCATTATACTTCGTGCGGAAGGTCACTCTCGGGTTCGCGCCTTGAGGCGGAACATTTCTTGCTTGGGTGAGTGGCGTAATCAGCTTCTTCAACTCATCCATTTTCCTCGACACATTGTCTCCTTGCTCCTCCAGTAGAGCGATCTTTCGATTTTGTGTGTCTATAGCCCGCCGTATCTCCGGAATCTGCATGTTTTCTTCTACCGCCATGGTATTCCTTTTGGTCATCAATTGCGATAAATCTGCTACCATGTTTGTCAAATGACGCATATGGGTCTCCAAATTAGAAAGTCGCACGTTGGACTCCCGATTCACCTGTTCATTCCGAGGAGCCGCTTGGTCTTTAACTTCATCGACCGTTCCCACAAATTCATCACTTGCGGGGTCATCCATTCCACCCCACCCATCGGGGACTACATCTCCGTAATCGACAAGAAAGCTTGGGGGTGCCGAATACAACACTTTAAAGTTGTAACCACCACTATCTTCCCCCAGGTTGTCAACTATTTCGCCCCTCTCTAAGGCCCTTTGCAAAAACTTTCTATCGCCTCGGCGGGCCTTATCCAGACGGACTTCATATTCGTCTGTCTCTTCAATTTCTTGGCCATCTTTGATGCTCATCAAATATCCCGAGGGTATTTTCAAAATGGCTCCCCTCGTAGGTCTCATTGCGAACTCCTCGGACAGCATATCCACTGCCACGTAGGTCCCCTTGAAAGCGACATCTTCCATTTTTCCTATGACACCCAAGTTAATCAGCTTTTCTAAGCAAGCTTCCTTTTGCTCCCGGGAAATACTCTCTCCTTCCGGGTATTGTGAGGCCAATGTCAAGACATCCCGCATTTTACTCATGTCCACTATGAACTCCGGAACCTCTTCTTCCTCGCCTCCAAAAATCGCATTCACCTCGCGATGCTCGGGTAACGGGTTCTGCTGCACATTTGGTTCAGCTTTATCAAACTCTAGAACTTTTCCATCGATCAATGCTTGCACCTTGAACTTGAGAGCGAGGCAATTGCCTACGTTATGCCCTCTTTCTCCCATATGGTATATGCACGTCCGGGTCTCATCATACCCAGGAAATCTTGGCGGGTGAGCTCTAGGTGGCTCTTTTGCAACTAAGCGATTCTCCAACAGCATGGGTAACAATTTGGATAAGGGTCGGGGTAGTGGGGCGAAGACAATTTGGTTCTTTTTTCTGAATTCCGGTGGTTTGGAAGCGGTCCAGGAGGACGTTCCTTGGGTAGGGATTGAAGGCGAGAAATTTCTGGGCTTTAGCGGGTTATGGACAAAGGCTACTTCTCCGGTTTGCTCCCTATTATCCCTTCTCAAAGGGTATTGGTGTTTGAAAGGCGCCTCGGGTATCTTCTTTTCTCTTAGTGCCCACTCGTGGCGCTCCGCCACCTTGATCGGGTGCGCAAATGTCCGACACCCAGAGGTGTTCAGCTTGTCGAAAAACTCAAAGGGAAGGGCCTTGAGAAACAGGTCTATTAGTTCTTCTTCCGGGACGGGCGGCTTTACCCGCACAGCCGGTGCTCTCCATCTTTGGGCGTAGGCGCGAACGGCCTCGCTCTTTCCTTTCACAGTCCTCGGAAGGTCCTCTCTAGTGAGGGCGGTCAAAGTGTTAAACTTGTATTACCGAAGGAACTCGTCCGCCAGTTTGTCCCAATCGGCGAGCCTCTCCGGCTCCAATTCAATGAACCACGCCGGGGCTGCCCCAGATAGGCTCTCCTGGAAGGTGTTAACTAGTAACGGAACATTGTTCGAGAATTGCGACATTTGGCGCAAATAATACTTCAAGTGCGCCTTGGGACACCCGGTCCCATTATATCTCGTCACAAAGTCCGGTTCCTTGTAGTCGGCGAGAACCTCTATCTTTTCAAACGGTGCAACCTTGTCAAACCTCGAAAGTTCATAACCCCGACTCGCCAAACACTCTTCAATCTTAGCAAGCCTTTTGATCTCCTCTTCCATTTTGAGGACCTGTTTCTCCTTCTTTTCCAAATCTATCACAACAGGAGGATCCTTAGACGGTTTCTCCGGATTCAAAGTGGGATTAGCAGCGGGCGCCGGATTAGCGTTCGCTCCATCGGATGACCCCGCAGGGGCTTGGGGATTAGGATCAACGGGGTATCTCCCCTGGCTTGCAATCATCATTGCCTTCATCTCCGCCACCATTGTGGCGATCACATTCATTTGGTTTTCCAGATTACCCACACGAGGTGCAAGCTCTTCTTGTTCCATCCTTAATTTGCGCGTTTTGCTACGGGTCCTCGTATTTGACACTCACCTGTTTTCAGAATATCAAATTAGTATGGGAAATATTAAAGGATTGGAGACATTGATCCGTGGTAATTGACTTTTCTATATGTATGCATGAAATGCTCATAAAAGAAATAATATGTATTTATTACAAACCAGATTGTTCAAAGGCATCTAAAAGATAACAAATATGTAAAATCTAAATGGGGGAATGGATCTATCCAAGTCGGGGACGCTTCCACTCTTCTTGCTCTTCTGACCCATCGGAATCCCACAAGTATGGGTCTTCTCCTTCTTCTGACATCCACTGCTCCGGATCCTCGGGAACGTACGGCTCTACCCCCGGTACATACGGTACTATGTACTCTGGCTCATATGACTCCACCTCTTCAATCCGAGGAGATACGCACTCGGGTACATATGGCTCGACCGTTGATTGGCGATACTCCTTAAACTTCTGGATATACTCCTTGGAGGCTCAGTAAATGTTTATCTCGTCGTCCAAATAGTCCGGCCACTCAACTTGTTGTAGTGGGGAGTCCTTCAAAGCATGTAGAATGAGCTTAATTCGAGATTGATATAACTTTTTCGCCTCTTTTGTAAGCTTCCCACGTGTCATGTCGAATGAGAAAATCCCGGGACAAACATCCGGTGGTATCTTTTGTAGAACTCCAAATTGCCTTACCACTCGGATGGGGTAATATGCCACGGCGCAAGTACATCCCAATAAGGGAATATGGCTATCTTCCACACCCATAACGCGAGCCTCCACAATCTTGGGCCAAGTCGGGCGCCACCTAATGTGCTCGGGTTTCAAATTGTCCAATAGCTCAACCCACTTCTTAAACGAGTATTTGGGTATAAGGGATTGACACTTGAGGAAGGATCTAAGAGGGTGGACGTGCTCATTGATCTCATAACACCCCACTCGGAGTTGGAAAGTCTTTATATGAGAGGTGAACCACATGTGGAGTAGCCCACTAGATGCTTGGAAAACAGCCTTTCTAGAAGTTTTGGAACGATTTAGGGAAAGAAAGGTCTCGGCCCGAATCATGTACGAATAATCCCAGCGACAACATGCTTGTCTGGCTATATGGGTTATGGAAGGGTCAAAGGTAGTTCTAGAAGTTGGGAATAGGACAAATGCAAAGAAAGCCAAGATAAACACCTTTTCCGATTTATGACCGGTTTCGGTGGGTAGAGAGGAATAATTGTCGAAAAAGAATGAAAAGGTGAACTTGTTAGAATTGGACTTGTAAACTTTTTCAATCTCAAAAGTTTTAAGGCGAAGGAAACTCGATAATGAACGAGTGGAGTCCATGTCCAAAGGGGGTTGAGCTATACGTTCTTCAAATTTGGCCCCGATAATAGCGGTATACTCCTCAAGCGTAGGGGTCAATTCCAATCCTAGAAAGTTGAATGTCATTGTGCGCGCGTCCCATGCCTTGGCTAGTGCTTGAATGAGCGCCGGTTGGTATTCCACTCTGATCGAGTCTACCGGTCGTCCCAAGCGTCCTTTGACGTAGGCCTTGTTGACGATGTCGAGGCGGTTCCACCATATAGAGAGTTCTTTGCGTGGTACCGGAATGATTTTGATGTCTCCATTCCCCATGATCGATCTAAAAAGAATGTAAAAATGATGATCCTAAAGTTAATTACCACGGTTTAATATGCATATGCATGAAATGTGATGCAAATGTGCTAACCAGATTCCATGTCATCTTTTGGTAACATGAGGGTCAACTACTCCTACTTGACCCAAATAAACCAAATAGGGTAGTTATGGACCTAATCTCACCCAAAGATGGCATGTAATTTGATTAGGATCGTTTAAGCGTAATCGGGGTAGAAAGTCGCTCACAAATTGACAACTCATGGAATTTACAAGTCTAATACAATAAAGTCGAAAGAAATAGAACATGATAGCATCTAAAGATGTTCGAACAATAAATGTCGATGAAAGTATATAACAGACTCAAAATATAAGGAAACCTAGAAAATGCCCCAAAGTCGTACTAAACTAGACAATCGGAACGGTATCCTCATCGGATGAAATCTCCACTATCTCGGGAAGCTTGGCATATTCTTCATCATCGGAGGATATGGTGATGACTTCCTCCTTCTTAATTGGGGAGTGCTTTGGGGCCGTCTTGGTCGCACGAGGCTTCTTCGCCAATTTCATGTATAACTCCCAAATTCTCTCCTTTTCACGCTTGATTTCCAAATGGCGTCCACAGCGGGTATAATCGCAACTTTCGCTACGAATGTGGTTCCGTCCATTGAGCTCTCGTCCATGGACAAATCCAAAAACCCGAAATGTAGCGGGTATTCGGTCCTCGCATCGGATAGTCCTCCGCTCCCATGTAAATACGTCGGGTACATCAACACGACCTCGGGGCGCCATCTATCTAAAAAGGAAAATTTGACCTTCAACCCCGATCACTTAAACGATCTTACAAATTGTGATGATATGTCGTGAAAATGTATGATATGCAAAATTTAAATTTACAAGTTCAAAATAAAAAGGGTAGAAAGCCTTACCAATCGATGTTACTCTTTTTTTGGTTTTTGGTTTTAGGTATACCAACCATCCATTGTGAGGTTTAACTCTAAAGAGATCAAAAAGGCTCGGTATGGACCTAAAAAGGCTCCCGCTATACAAATCGATGGGCCGCCCACAAGCGCAATCAAACAACGAGTGGGTAGGACCATCAATCTTGCATAGCGAGCGGGATCAAATATGGTCAACCCAAGTGCAATCAAACACGAGAGCTTCGCATACCGATCCCTATCTATGGCGACCTAAAAGGTGATTTCGCGGCTCGGGTTTAGGCGCTTGTGTGTGCAGTGTCGTGATCCTCGAAATATGCAAGACATGCACCACAATTTATATTCAAAACACCGCTTCAAAATTTGCATAAATAAACAAACAATCCAAAACTCCATATCTGCATAAAAAATGGTTAGCACAGACGCCACCCCTTATAACTCCCATCTGCATCAACATTTAACACTTTTTATTAGTGGACGTACCTCACCTTCAAGAGCATCTGCAGAAGACGAGGTTAGAAAACAATCAACATTTTTATCGGCTTAAGTCCTCTTAAGAATCCCCGGTGGAGTCGTCGGTCTGTCGCGACCCTCTCCGTCGTCGATAAAATCCCGGGCGGGGTGAGTGGGGTTAACGAGTCGATCCCCTTTTATATATCTTCTTTAAAATGTGTGGGATCGCGGGTCTCTCCCAAGGCCCATTACTCGAATCGCGATGTCGGGTAGAATTTATCAAATATCGAAATTGACCTTGTGTGGTCGGGTGGCATGTGCGAGGCGTACATGCAATTTGGAGTCGCCACCGATCGATTTATTGGAAGGTACGATCGGAAAACCTTACCAAGCGGTCGGGAGAAACCGTTCGGTTCCGCGAAAACCAGAGATTTTTGGGTCCGGGGACTTGGTTACGCCAAATTTCATATTGACGTCCTTTCGGTTACCGATGTTGAGTGTTTTTCTAACCTAGGAGTTCATGCAGATGCGATATCGGGTGAGGTAGGTTCTAACAGTTCTAGGTATACATGCAGATTTCTATTCCTAACAATCACAATCATGAAAATTAAATGCGCAATCAATATAATCGCAATCAATCAAATCAAATCAATCAAGGTTTGGCATGTCTAAAATGGCCCTATCGACCCACACAAAATTCGAATTTGGGTTTCGGGATGATTTGGTGAAAATTTGGGACGGAAGGCCCGGAAGGGTAGAATGGTCATTTTTGGGGATTCGGGACCCGAAAATCACAAAATTTCGATTTGGCCAGTTGAATGTGGCCATTTCCCATTTTTTGTGATTTTATGGAATTTTTCTAATTTTTTTTGAATTTTTTTTGAATTTTTTATTTATTTATTTTTTTAAAATGTTGAGAATTTTCCGGATCGACACAGATTGACCCTCGAAGTCTCAAAAAATTTTCGATCCAGACTTTATGAGTCCCGAATCGATCTACAAATTTTTAGAAATTTTTTGTGAAAATTCGGGAATTTTTATGAATTTTTTAAGTATTTTTGCAATTTTTTTTGGATTTTTTTTTTGGAAATTTCTTTTTATTATTTTTTTTATTATTAAACCGGACCGGGTCAACCCGGTCAACCCGGTCAGACCGCCCACGGACCCGCTCAGACCCTATACGGTGCCGTATCCGTATTTATCCTATTTATTTTTTATTTTCTAAACTAATTTCTAATATCTGAAAATATAAAGAATAAAATGGACTATCGAGATCAATTTCGGAATTAATCTCAACCGTTGGCCCTACACCGAACGAAACGACGTCGCATAGCTAAATCGACGAACGGCTACGATTCAAACTAAAATCTAATCTGAGCCGTCGAATCCCTTAAACTACGAAACGATGTCGTGCGGGTTAAAACAATGAACGGTCTCGATCGCTTCTAGACTTAATCTGGATCGTCGAATCACCCGAAGCTCAAAACGACGACACTTCTGGTCTTTTAGACAAAATGGTGCCGCATCATCTAAGGCTTTGGACGGTCGCGATCTAACCTAGGTTCAATGCGGGTCGTCCGTTCATTCTATACTCTAAACGACGTCGCCTAACACTAACTAAAACGGCGCCGTTTCAATTTTTTTTTTTTTTTTGCCTAATATACTAATATTTCAAAATTACGAAAAAACAGATCCAACGGTTATCAATCAAACCTAACTATTTATCCTAACCGTTGGAACAAGGCCGACTCAGCCTCTTCGCGCCAACGACCAGGCCGAGTCAGCGGTGACTCGGACCACTCGGCGCACGACACCCGGACGCCGACCTGTTGACCGTGCCACGTCGGCTCGGTCGTCTTCAACCTCGCGACAGCTCAATGGACGGCTGAGAGCTCTCCGGCGAGATCCAACGGTGAGATCTCGCCGGAAAGACCTCAAACCAACGGTGACCGACTCTATTTATCCTCTAGAGTAACATACTCAAGAATCAAAGCACTTCACCGAACCAATCGCGAGAATCAAAGCATATACGGTCGCGGCATCACGGATCTCAATCAAGCAACACAGATCATAACTATCGAATCAAAGCTTCGGGCACACTCAAGATGAGTTCGAGACACTTACCTCGAGTCCCGATTGGACTCGCGATGGCTAGGAAGGTCTTGCCGGTGTTCGGCCGGACCGAGCTGCAATGGAGGTTCGACTCGGGGTTTTCACGCAAAATCAATGCACAAACAAGATGCGATCGTGGTCGGAGAAGTTCAAGAATGAAAACGCACACGTTAATTTCAATGATCGTGCGGGTGTGAGTGTGATGCCATGATCGTTCGGGAGAGAGCTTCGAAGTTGGACTTACCGATTTAGGAGCTCGCGGGTTAATCGAGCCGGCGCGATCGAATCCCGGAAGTTCGAGGAAGCTTCTGGCGGTGGTCCGATGACCTGATTTGGCCAGGAACGGCGGCGGCGAAGATTTCACAGTCTTGGTCCAAAGCTCCGGCGAAACCGTCGCTCAGAGCCTCTCTCTCTATCTCTCCCTCTTTCTCTCTCTATTCTGTTGGTTGCGCGAGCAAATGAGCCTCTCTCATTTCTAGAATCCTCTTGACTATTTATACCCAGAATTTTTAAAAATGCGCGCGCAGGTGAAGCTTGGCCGAGCACCTCACGTGCCAATCACGCCGGTTTAGGCTCGCCGGACGGTGACGGAATCATTTGGATTCCGTCCAACGACCGTTAAACGTCCGTCGAGCCTTAAGCGAGCACAAATTGCGTCCTGGGTTGGAAATATCGACTTTTGTGTCATCGAGAGTTTGATCGGCTCGCCGGAGCTCGTCCGGCGGCCATTATCCTCGAAACCGGACTTAATCAACGCATGATCACCTCGGGTATAAAACGCCCAAGTCAATTAGTCCGATTATCGTCGATTGCCCAGTCAATTTCCTCTTCAAAATTTGCCCAAACACTGTTCATTCGCACGAGTATTCTGTGAGGAAGATGACACTATTCCTGACCGGTTCGACCGGTCCGACCGGCGGTCAGTCTGGTCCGAACCGGTTTGGACGTGTAATTTTCGAAATTAACCCAAATTTACTGGGAATTTTTGCAATTAAATTTCAAAATTGAACTTAGGGACCTGAATTCTATCTAGAAATGCAATTTTGCCCAAAATCTTTGATCAATTCATGCAAAAACCCCAAAATTTTCTAATTGCCCAAATTGGGGAAATGTTTAATTGAGTGTCAATTCGACCAAATTGGATCATGAAACCTATTCCAATCGATTTGAAATGCATGAAAACATAGGGGGACGGTCCAATTTCACTATGATAGTCCCTCAATTAAAAGTAATTTCAAAAATTGGCCAATTGAGGGACTAAATTGCAAATAATTTGGGGATTCTTGTCTAATTAGTGCAATTCGTGCAATTGAGGGTGCAATTGATCAAATTGAAGTTCAAAGGGACTGCAATTGAATGTCTAGACAACAAATGTACAAAAATTGCAAATAAAAAGACTCAATTGGTATTTTTTTTGGGCAAATTCAACCTTAGATATTATGAAGAAAAACCTAAAATTGGATTCAATTTTCAATTTTCCTTGAGGTCAATATGAAAAGGGAATTAAAAGAAAAATATTGGACCTTTTTGTGTATTTTTGTGACCTCGAAAAGTATTTTTTATGATTTTTTCAAAGATTTTTCTATTTTTCGAAAATATTCAAAAAATGTGAAAAATATGAAAAATTATTTTTTGTTCCAAATTGGTTCCTTAAGCTTGGCCAAGGCTTCCAATGTTGATTTTTAATTTTTTTTTTATTTTTTTGTGAATTTTTGAGAAATTTTAGAAAATAAAACTAAAGGAAAGATGACTAAAAATTCGGGTGTCAACAAGTATACGTTGCATTACCATATAGAACTGGTCACTGAAAATGACCCTATCAAATACCTTTTGGAGAAACCAACATTGTTAGGAAAGATGGCTAAATGGCAAATACTACTTTCGGAGTTTGATAATCAAACCTCTCCCCAAAAGTCTGTCAAGGGAAGAGCAATTGCCGACATGCTAGCCGAGAATCCTCCTAAAGACGTTTGAGAGCAAAACAATGGAGGTCAAATCCTGAACATATCTGAAGACAAATGGACAATGTACTTTGACGGCGCAGTGAACCTCACTGGATCAGGTGCTGGGGCAGTTCTGATATCCCCCGAAGATCAACATTATCCAGTTTCAGCTAAATTGGTGTTTCCGTGCACCAATAACATTTCTGAATATGAAGCCTGCATACTTGAGTTACAATTGGCCGCATCATTAAAGGTGAAGAAGCTACTGGTATATGGAGATTCCATGCTGATTATCTTACAAACCCAAGGGGAGTGGAAGACAAAGGATCCCAAACTTATTCCTTATCATAAATACCTTGAAGAGCCGATCCAACATTTTGAGGAGATCACTTTCGAGTATCTACCAAGAACTCAGAATCACTTCGCAGATGCTTTGGCCACATTATCAGCCATGTTACAAGTGCAAGATGGCCTCGAAATAGAGCCGTTAAGGATTGATATCTTGGAGCAACCCGCATACCGCATGGTCATTGAAGAAGAACCCGACGAAGAACCGTGGTATCATGACATCAAGAATTATCTGATGAAGGGCGAATTCCCACAAGACAGTCCAACCGAAGATAAAAAGTACATCAGCAAGATGGCATCTAAATTTTTCCTCAGCGGACGGATCTTATACAAGAGATCCTTTGACTCGGTCCTACCGAGGTGCGTGAACTCAAAAGAAGCAAATCTCATTATGAAAGAGATTCATGAAGGGGAATGCGGACCGCATATGAATGGTCACCTCCTCGCCAAGAAGATTATGAGACTCGGATACTCTTGGATGACTATCGAGTCGGATTGCAACCAACATGTGAGATCCCGTCATCAATGCCAAGTATACGGCGACAGGATAAATGCGTCGCTAACCGAGCTACATCAAATGTCAGAGCCTTGGCCATTCTGCATGTGGGGAATTGATATGATCGGCCCTATCAACCCAAAGGCCTCAAACGGACATCGTTTCATTCTAGTGGCCATCGATTACTTCACTAAATGGATTGAAGCCGGTTCTTATGCCAACGTTACTGCGAACAACGTGGCTAAATTCATCAAGCGAGATATCATCTCAAGATATGGGGTTCCAAGAGCCATCATCACGGATAACGGCTCCAATCTAAACAACAAGGTAGTCGATCAATTATTGGAACAATTTAAGGTACGACACCTTAATTCTTCACCTTACCGCCCACAAATGAATGGAGTCGTGGAAGCGGCAAACAAGAACATCAAGAGGATATTAGCTAAAACCGCTGAGAAATATCGAGACCGGCATGAGAGGTTGCCATATGCTCTCATGGCCTACCGAACTTCAATTCGTACTTCAACTGGGGCAACTCCCTACTCTTTGGTATACGGTATGGAAGCATGCTGTCGCGACCCTCCCGGAAATTTCTTTCCGGGGTGGAATTGGGCTAACGAGCCGATCCCTCCTTTTATAGACATATATATGGGGGATCGCGAGTCTCTCCCAAGACCCATTACTCGAATCGCGATGTCGGGTAAAATTTATCAAATATCGAAATTGACCTTGTGTGGTCGGGTGGCATGTGCGAGGTGTACATGCAATTCGGAGTCGCCACCGATCGATTTATTGGAAGGTACGATCGGAAAACCTTACCGAGCGGTCGGGAGAAACCGTTCGGTTCCGCGAAAAAAACCAGAGATTTTGGGTCCGGGGACTTGGTTACGCCAAGTTTCAAATTTGACGCCCTTTCGGTTACCGATGTTGATTGTTTTTCTAACCTAAGATTTCATGCAGATACGATATCGGATGAGGTAGGTCCTAAAAAATCTGAGTATTCATGCAGATGGGAATTTTCTATCCTAATCAATCACAATCGAGGAATTAATGCGCAATCAAAATCATTACAAGCAATCAAATCAATCAATCAAGGTTTGATATGTCTAAAATGGCCCTATCGGCCCACACAAAAATCAATTTTGGGTATCGGGGTGATTTGGTAAAAATTTGGGGCGGAAGGCCCGGAAGGGTAGAATGGTCATTTTTGGGAGTTCGGGACCCAAAAATCACAAAATTAGGGTCGGGCCAGTTGAATGTGGCCATTTCCCATTTTTTGTGATTTTATGGAATTTTTCTAATTTTTTCTATTTTTTGGAATTTTCATTTATTTTTCAAAAATATTGGAAATTTTCCGGATCGAAATTAATCAACCCTCGTAGTCTCAAAAATTTTCGATCCAGACTTTATGAGTCCCGAATCGATCTACAAATTTTTAGAAATTTTTTATGAAAATCTAGGAATTTTTATGAATTTTCTAAGTATTTTTACAATTTTTTTTGGATTTTTGGAAATTTCTTTTTATTTTTATATTATTTTTTATTAATAGACCGGACCGGGTCAAACCGGTCAAAGACCGGTCAACCCGGTCCGACCGCTCGTGGACCACTCAAAAACCCTATACGGTGCCGTATTCTACCTATTCCTATTTATTTTTGTGATTTTCTAAGCTTAATTTCTAATATTCGGAATATATTCAAAAGGGATGGACGGCCGAGATCAATTCCCGGATCAATCTCGACCGTCCAAACACCTGTGACCAAAACGACGTCACCTTGGTCCATCTCTTCAAAACGACGACGCGCCACCGTGAAATGAACGGACGGTCATGATTGACTTGAGATCCGATCTAAGCCGTTCATTCTCTTATAACCAAAACGACGCCGTTCCCTTTAAAACACCGAACGGCCACGATTAAACCTGGACTTGATCTCCACCGTTCATTACGTCTAAAGCCAAAACGACGTCGCCCTGACATGATCTAAACGGCACCGTTTCATATTTTTCTACTTTCTACCTAATAAACGAATTATTTAAAAATATAAAAGAGAGATCCAACGGGTGAGAATCAAACTACCCTATTTATCTCAGCCGTTGGATCGGATCTGAGTCAGCCCGCTCGCGCCAACGGCCGAGCCGACTCGCATCCAGGTGGACCTATCACAGCATGACACCTAGGCTCTTTGACCGGTTGACTCGCCACGTCGGCATCATCGTCTTCCTCGCGACGCCACGGAACGAACGGCCGAGGTTTCCCGGCGAGATCCAACGGTGAAACCTCGGCCGATTGACCCCAAACCAACGCCAATCTACTCATCTCAACTTCCGGATCAACATATTCAAAGATCAAACCATTTCATTCACGGAATCGCGAGAATCAAGTCAAACACAGAACGACAATGCAAAGTTCAATCTCGAAGGACAGAGCATAACAATCCGATTCCATCAAACAGAAGCTCGAGAAGAAGTTGAGGAAGCTTACCCGAAGCTCTGATTGAGCTCGTGAAGGCTGGAGAGGTCCGGCCAACGTTCGGCCGGACCGCGATGATTGGAGGTTTCGACTCGGGATGTTCGAACAGGATCGATGCAAAAACCAGATGCGAGCATGGTCGGTGAAGTTCAAGGATGGAAACGCACACTTTAATTTCAAGAATCAGGTTCGCACGGGTGAGGTGCCATGGATGCACAGTGAGATAATTGGGAAGTGGACTCACCGTTTTAAGGCGTTGCAGGTTGATTCGGACGGCGCGATTGCTTCCTTGATCTTCGGGCGAACTTCGAGAAGTGGTTTCGAAGCTCGCGGCGGTCCGGATTGGCCGAATGACCCTCTCACGGTCGAGCTCCGACGAGGCGGCGTCGATGCTCGCGAGAGCGTCTCTCTCTCTCTTCTCTCTCTTTCTCTCTCTAGTCCGGTAATGGACGAGCACGAATGAGCCTCCCACAGTCGAGAACCTTCCTCGGGCTTTTATACTCGTTTTCAAAAATTCGCGCGCGTCGGAGCTTGAGTCGGCGATGCGATCACGTGCCAATCACGGGATTTTTTTGGTCGCCCGAGGTCGGACGGCGATGACTATCGCGTTGGACTCCGTTTGGTTCTCCGTCAATCGCGAATTAGGCTTGAACTTGTGTATTCTGCGAATGGTTGACTTTTTGTGTGCGCCGAGCCTTTGACCTGCAATTCCAAACACCTCCGGCGGCCATTGGCCGTGCCGCCGGTGGCAATCGACGGGCCTTAGCTCGAGGATCAAAACCCCCACCTAAATTGGATCGATTATGCACGAATTGATCCCCAATTCGGCCGTTGAAATCCATTGTTCAAACCTGCAAAATGCAATAATCCGTTGGGGACGACGACACATTTCGGGACCGGTTCACCCGGTCCGACCAGTGATCAGACCGGTCTGAACCGGTTCATAAAGTGAATTTCATTCAATTTTCAAAATTAAACAAAATTGGCTGGGAATTTTTGCAATTAAACATCAAAATTGGATTCAGGACCCTGGATATTATCTAGAAATGTGTTTTTGCCCAACACTTCCCATCAATTTATATGAAATCCCCAAATTTTCAATATTCCCAAATTGGGGAAAATGTTCAATTGAGCGTCAATTTGATAAAATTGGACCATGAGACCTATGCCAATCGATTTGAAATGCATGAAAATATAGGGGGACAGTCCAATTTCACTATGATAGTCCCTCAATTAAAAGTAATTTCAAAAATCGGCCAATTGAGGGATTAAATTGCAAATAATTTGGGGGATTTTGCCTAATTTGTGCAATTCGCGCAATTAAGGGTGCAATCGATCAAATTGGAGTTCAAAGGGACCACAATTGAATGTCTAGACTCCAAATGTGCAAAAATTGCAAATAAAAAGACTCAATTGGTATTTTTTATGCAAATTCAACTCTAGGCATAGTGAAGAAATACCTAAAATTGAACTTAATTTTCAATTTTTCTTGAGGTCAATATGAAAATGGAATTAAAAGAAAAATATTGGACATTTTTGTGTATTTTTGTAACCTCGAAAGGTATTTTTTATGAATTTTCAAAGATTTTTCCTATTTTTCGAAAATATAAAAAAAAATGCGAAAAATATGAAAAATTATTTTTTGTTCCAAATTGGTTCCTTATGCTTGGCCAAGGCTTCCAATGTTGATTTTTTAATTTTTTGATTTTTTGTGAATTTTTGGTAAATTTTGGAAAATAGAACTAAAAGAAAATTGATTAAAAATCGGGTGTCAACACTGTCCTACTAGTAGAGGTAGAAATCCCCTCTTTAAGGATCCTTTCTCAAGTTGAACTCTCAGAAGATGAGTGGAACCAACAGAGACACGAACAATTGAATTTGATTGATGAAAAACGATTAAGGGCTATCTGTCATGGTCAAAGCTATCAGAAGAAAGTGGCCAGAGCTTTTAACAAGAAGGTTAAACCCAGAAATTTCGAAACGGGGATGCTAGTTGTGAAGAAAATGCTCCCAAATGCCCAACACCCGGGAGGCAAGTTTACGCCAAATTATGAAGGCCCCTACGTGGTTCGGAAGGTCTTATCCCGGGGAGCTCTTATACTTGTAAACATGGATGGGGAAGAATTGGCGAGTCCAGTAAATGCAGACGCCGTGAAGAGATATTATCCTTGAAATAAAATTGAGCTTCAAAGCGATTGATGAGCAGATCTGAGTCACATAGAGTTTTGCATTCGCATGACACTTGCATACATGCATCTGCATACATTTGTATTTTGCGGGTGAACCGGGAATCATGAAGAACTTCGCAGAAGCGGAGTCAACATCCGAAGGAGACGGGAGGAAGTCGCTTCAGGATTTGAAATTTTGAATATCTTGAATTAATTGATTCCTTTTGTTTTTACAGGAAACGAGAGTCAATATCCGAAGGAGACAGGAGGAAGTCGCTTCGGGATTTGAAATTTTGAATATCTTGAATTAATTGATTCCTTTTGTTTTTACAGGAAACGGGAGTCAACATCCGAAGAAGACAGGAGGAATTCGCTTCGGGATTTGAAATTTTGAATATCTTTAACTGATTGTTTCCTTTTGTTTTTTACGAGAAACGGGAGTCAACATCCGAAGGAGATGAGAAGAAATCGCTTCGGAGCTTAAAATTTTGAATATCTTGAACTGATTGTTTCCTTTTGTTTTTACGGGGGATAAAAGTAAATATTTGAAGAAGACAGGTTTGAGGTTCTCCTCCTTTACAAAGTATTTTCATACACCATCGTGCTTGAAATTGAAAAACTTGGATTTATAGAGCCACAAGGCCCTTTCAAAGAGACATTCCTTTACAAGTTTCAGAAACATCTTTTGAATATATCTTTTGATGAGAACATTTTGCAAACGATGAATTTTAATGAAAACGCCCCGAGTTTCTATAAAAAGGGCATGTTTTGAAAGTTTTCAAGAGAATGATCCTTCGGGTGAAAAGAGGCAAACTTTGTCCTTAAACACGTCCCCGATACACTTGAGTGATGAGTGAGAGGGATAGAGCAAAAGAACTTAATTTTGGGACGTAGGGATCATTCGCGGTGATTACATGGATTGAAATGATGAAAGGCATTTCCATTTCAAAATCATCCATACACATTTATACCCCTTGATAACCAATCTGAGCCAAAAAGGGAGAATTTTATGGATATAACCCTGTCAAGAACCACCCAACACCGGGGCATATTTAGAGGTTCGGTGGATGATTCCTTGGAGAAAAGATCGGGTAAGACTTTATTGTACTAACCTGCATCAATCTTTTTGTGATAGCTTCGGGTGATTTCTGGCAGAGACTTGGAACACCTCAAAGTGAAGAAAAGCATTTCATTTCTATATCCCCAAACACTTACCCTTTAAAGAGCTAATTTGAACCATTGAATATTCATTTCTAAACCCTTGTTGGTGATCACCTCCCCATACTGGGGCAAACAAAGGAATAACCAGCAATGAGTCAAAATGCATAATTTGGAAGAATTCTTGATACTGGTCTCCAAAAGAGCCGGTCAATGCAAAAAATGATGAAGAATGAAAGGGCTAGAAAAAGCAAAGTGCCTGGTAAAAGCAAGGCCAAAGCCCATGAAAAGAGCACCCCGAAAAGGGGCAAATCCTGAGGAAAAATCATCAAGATGAAAAGAGGAAAATCCTCAAAATTAATTGAAGAAAGAATGATCATTAATCTTCTGCAAAAGCAAATGAATGCTGATAAAAATGTCAAGGTGATCACCAAAGTTCACCCCTCTTCTGAAAATATGGCCGTTCCTAAAGAGCCCACCTAAAGCTAAGATACAACCTGTCACCAAAACTTTTCTGATCTAAGAGGTGTTTCAAGTTGATGCAAGAAATCATACAGGAAGCTACCGCTTAAAGAGGTGAGTACAATCCTGTCTTATCATGTCTTCGGGGTTCTTGACTTGTAAACCCGAAGAAGCTATTTCTGATCAAAATTCATTTCTAAACCACAAAATGAACATCCTTTGATAAGCCTTTGACCTGGCCCGAATTACGGTCCCTTTTAAAATGCCTTCTTTGATTAGTCAGATTGTATGCATCTCGAATGATCCCGAAACCTCAAGGTTAGGTTTCCTGTGAGCGGATTTGAATTTTAAGAAAAACCTTTCCAAAATGGTGAGAAGCCCTCTTGGATGAAGGAAAACCCTTTTGAAAAACTTTTAAAACAACCTTTTTGTAGAACACTCGGGATGTGTCATTCAAAATCCATCCTTAGTGGAAATTTGAAATTGTGATTGGACACATTTCCTTCGCAAATATACTTTGAAAATTTGTCTGGAATTCTAAAGTTTCTCCCAAGAACTTAAAATTGTCATACTAATGATGTTTGATTGAACTTTCTGCAGGTTCCTTGGTGATCCCAAATCCTCAAAAAAGTTACATTTTAAAGATTTGATTAACTTGGATTCTCTGCGGGTTTTCTGGCATCCCCAGGTCCTCGGATCCTCAACTTTGAAAATTTGAAATAGGGTTTGAGCTTCTGTAGGTACACTAGTCAACCTAGGTCCTCGGATGGCACCCTCTCGGACGGTGAGTAGCTTCCTAGATGAAAGCCGATCTGCTTTTTAGAAAAATTTGAAATAGGGTTTGAGCTTCTGTAGGTACACTAGTCAACCTAGGTCCTCGGATGGCACCCTCTCGGACGGTGAGTAGCTTCCTAGATGAAAGCCGATCTGCTTTTTAGAAAATTTGAAATAGAGTTTCAGCTTCTGTAGGTACACTAGTCGGCCTAGGTCCTCGGATGGCACCCTCTCGGACGGTGAGTAGCTTCCTAGATGAAAGCCGATCCGCTTTTTAGAAAAATTTGAAATAGGGTTTGAGCTTTTGTAGGTACACTAGTCAACCTAGGTCCTCGGATGGCACCCTCTCGGATGGTGAGTAGCTTCCTAGATGAAAGCCGATCTGCTTTTTAGAAAAATTTGAAATAGGGTTTGAGCTTCTGTAGGTACACTAGTCAACCTAGGTCCTCGGATGGCACCCTCTCGGACGGTGAGTAGCTTCCTAGATGAAAGCCCATCTACTTTTTAGAAAATTTGAAATAGGGTTTGAGCTTCAGTAGGTACACTAGTCAACCTAGGTCCTCGGATGGCACCCTCTCGGACGGTGAGTAGCTTCCTAGATGAAAGCCGATCTGCTTTTTAGAAAAATTTGAAATAGGGTTTGAGTTTCTGTAGGTACACTAGTAAACCTAGGTCCTCGGATGGCCCCCTCTCGGACGGTAAGTAGCTTCCTAGATGAAAGCCGATCTGCATTTTAGAAAAATTTGAAATAGGGTTTGAGCTTCTGCAGGTACACTAGTCAACCTAGGTCCTCGGATGGCACCCTTTCGGACGGTGAGTAGCTTCCTAGATGAAAGCCGATCTGCTTTTTAGAAAATTTGAAATAGGGTTTGAGCTTCCGTAGGTACACTAGTAAACCTAGGTCCTCGGATGGCGCCCTCTCGGACGGTGAGTAGCTTCCTAGATGAAAGCCGATCTGCTTTTTAGAAAATTTGAAATAGGGTTTGAGCTTCTGTAGGTACACTAGTCAACCTAGGTCCTCAGATGGCACCCTTCCAGACGGTGGGTAGCTTCCTAGATGAAAGCCGATCTGTTTTTTAGATGGTGAGTCCCCGCATAGAGGATAGCCAATCTCTTTTAAATAGGTGAAACCCCTTTGTTACAAGGGTGAACCTCCCTTCCCAACGGTGAGTAGTTTCCTAGATGAAAGCCGATCTGCGTTTTAGATGGTGAGTCCCCGCATAGTGGATAGCCAATCTCTTTTAAATAGGTGAAACCCCTTTGTTACAAGGGTGAACCTCCCTTCCAGACGGTGAGTAACTTCCTAGATGAAAGCCGATCTGCCCCTTTTTTAAAATAATGAATCCCAAGTGGATAGTCAAACCATTTTGAATAGGTGAAAGCCCTTTGCTACAAGGGTGAACCTCCCTTCTAAGTTTTCAAACCATCGCTCGACACCCGACGGACGCCGACCATTGCAAAATCGTGTCAAACCATCCAAAGGTAATTCCGTACACTCAATTTCTCAACCTCGGATCAACAAATATCGGACTACTGACACGTGAGCTACGGGTAAGTATCTCTCTCCCTTTAGACAGTCAATTGGTTATAATTGGATCAATTATGGGAGGCGTTTTGCTCTTCAAGACAAGACCCGATGATTGCCGCCGGCAGCTCGGCCAATGGCCGCCAGAGGTGGCCGGAATCGATAGTCAAAGGCGCCGGCGTCCAAAAGTCAACATTCTCGAATTCAAGGGCAATTCACGCTCGTTTTGGACTCAACGGAGGCTCGACGGACTTGGACGGAATCCTAACGATTCCGTCACCGTCCGGCGAGCCAAAACTCACGTGTTGGCACGTGAGGAAGCTCGGCCAGTTCACACCCGAGGCGCGCCATATTTCGAAAATCCAGTATAAATAGCGAGGAATATTCGCGAAGCAAGTAGAGGCTCATTCGTGCTCGCCAAGTCCAACCGAATAGAGAGAGAAAGAGAGAGATAGAGAGAGGAGCTCCGGGGCAACTCCATCGCCGAAGCTTCGAGCGGACCCGCAAGCTCTTCGTCCGGTCAATCCAGAGCAAGCCAAAGCTTGCGATCAAGTTCGAAACTCGCTCTGAACCAAGGAGAAGTGATCGGTGCAGCTCAATCATCTTCAAGCCTCCATAATCGGTGAGTCAATCTTCCAATCTCATTCTTGTGCTATCATGGTAACCTCACATCCCGAGCATGATTCATGAAATTGTTTTGTGCCTTTTCATCTCCATGCATCTCTAACCACGATCGTATCCTTTTTCTGCATCGATTCCGCTTGGTTACCTCGAGTCAAACCTTCGACATACCTCGGTCCGGCCTGTCGCGACCCTCTCCGTCGGGCGATAAAATCCCGGCGGGGCAAGTAGGGTTAACGAGCCGATCCCCTTTTATATAATTTTTTATGGGATCGCGGGTCCCTCCCAAGACCCGTTACTCGAATCGCGATGTCGGGTAAAATTTATCAAATATCGAAATTGACCTTGTGTGATCGAGTGGCATGTACGGGGTGTACATGCAATTTGGAGTCGCCACCGATCGATTTATTGGAAGGTACGATCGGAAAATCTTACCGAGCGGTCGGGAGAAACCGTTCGATTCCGCGAAAACCAGAGATTTTTGGGTGCGGGGACTTGGTTACGCCAAATTTCAAATTGACGCCCTTTCGGTTACCGATGTCGAGTGTTTTTCTAACCTAAGAATTCATGCAGATGCGATATCGGATGAGGTAAGCTCTAACAACTCTAAGTATTCATGCAGATGGGATTTTACTATTCCTAACAATCACGATCATGAAAATTAAATGCGCAATCAATCAAATCAATCAATCAAGGCTCGGTATGTCTAAAATGGTCCTATCGGCCCACACAAAAATCAAATTCGGGTTTCGGAATGATTTTGTGAAAATTTAGGGCGGAAGGCCCGGAAGGGTAGAATGGTCATTTTTGGGAGTTCGGGACCCGAAAATCACAAAATTGGGGTCGGGCCAGTTGAGTATGGCCATTTCCCATTTTTTTGTGATTTTATGGAATTTTTCTAATTTTTCTAATTTTTTGAATTTTTTATCTATTTTTCAAAAATGTCGGGAATTTTCCGGATCGACATAGATCGACCCTCGAAATCTCAAAATTTTCGATCCAGACTTTATGAGTCCCGAATCGATCTAGAAATTTTTAGAAATTTTTTGTGAAAATCTGGGAATTTTTCTGAATTTTCTAAGTATTTTTGCAATTTTTTTGAATTTTTGGAAATTTCTTTTTATTTTTTATTACTTTTTATTAATGAACCGGACCGGGTCAACCCGGTCAACGATCGGTCAACCCGGTCAGACCCGACTCGCAGACCCATCGGACTCAAAAACGGCACCGTATATGCATTTCTAAAATATTTTTGATTTTTTAAACCTAATTTCCGAATATCAGAATATACTAAAAATAAACGGACGGCCATGATCAAACCTAAGGTTGATCTCGGCCGTCGAACCCAAACTAGATGAAACGATGACGTTTCGATCCATCCACGCTCAAAAATGACGCCGCATGACTATAAGACACGGACGGTCACGATTAGATGCTGAGGTTTGATCTGAGCCGTTCATCTCTTCTATCAAAAACGACGACGCTCCGTTTAATATGTTGGACGGCCACAATTCCTTCTAAACCTGATTTGAGCCGTCCGTTTGCCTATGACTCAAAACGATGCCGCATCAAATATAACACTCAACGGCCACGATCGATCCTAAGTTAAATCTGAACCGTTCATTCTATCTATGGCTAAAACGACGACGCATCCCCTATACCGAACGGCGCCGTTTTACTATTTTCTAATTTCTATCTAATATATCTAATATCCGAAAATAAGAAAATACTAATCTAACGGCCCTAAATCAAATATGCCGAATTATCCTAGCCGTTAGATCTATGCCGAGTCGGCTCGCTCGTGCCAACGGCCGAGCCGACTCAGTATGACCTGGACCAATGAGAGCCCGACATCTGGACCTTTGACTCTCCGACCGAGCCACATCAGCTCGTCGTCTACCTCTCGACGACACGTAACGAACGGCTGCGAAACCTCCAGCGAGATCCAACGGTGAGATCTCGCCGGAATGACACCAAACCACCGCCGATCGACTCGCCTAACCCTCCCGATCAACATATCTAAGAATCAGATAATTTCATCCACAAAATCACCAATAATCGAACTCGCACTGAGCTTAACTATGAACAATCAATCAAGCAACGGAGAGCATATCAATTCAATTCCTCTACACAGAAGCATCCCGAGGTGTTGAGAAGACTTACCTCCGGCTCGGATCGAGCTCGCGGTGGCTGGCGAGGTCCGGCCGGTGTTCGGCCGCACCGAGTTGTGATGGAGGTTCGACTCGGGCAATTAGGGAGGAATCGATGCAAAAACGTAGTGCAATCGTGATTAGAAGTGTTATAGGAGGAAAAGGCACAGATCAATTGCACAAATGAAGTTCAGGAAATCGAGATGCCATGGATGCACAACGAGGAAATTGAGAGCTGAACTTACCGGTTTAAGAGATCTCGGGCCAATAGGACGAGTGCGATAGCTTCCTAGAGTTGTTGCGAAGCTTCGATGATGGATTGCAAGCTTCGATTTGCTCTGAATCAAGCGGACGAGCGATGAGCCGTACGAGCTCGAGCTTTCTTCAATGGCGGCCACTGCGAGCTCTCTCTCTCTCTCTAACTCTCTCTCTCTCTATTCTGTTTTCTCTTGCGAACCAAATGAGCCCCCCCCTCCCTTCTAGAATCCTCCTCCAAGCTTTTATACTCGGTTTCAAAAAATGCGCGCGCGGGAGCTTGAGTCGGCGAGGTGATTCACGTGCCATTCACGTGATTTTTGGCTCGTTGGACGGTGACGGAATCACTAGGATTCCGTCCAAGTCCGTCGAGCTTCCGTTAATCATAAAACGAACGTGAATTGCAACTTATCTTGAAAACGTTGACTTTCACCTCGCCGGATCTTTGACTGGCTATTCCGACCGATTCCGACGACGGCTGGTCGCGCCGGAGGTGGCAATCGACACCTCTTGACCGTAACAACAAAAGCCCTAAACAAATTGTCTCAATTATACACGAATTAGCCCCCAATTTGATCACTAAAACTCGGCCCTTTAAACCTACAATTCGCGCGGACAAGAGGTTGAAGAAGGCATTGTGCTGGACCGGTTTGACCGGTCCGACCGGCGGTCAGACCGGTCCGAACCGGTTCGGACAATAAATTCCTCACCATTTTCAAAATTAAACAAAATTGGCTGGGAATTTTTGTAATTAAATTTCAAAATTGAACTCGGGGGCCTAGATATTATCTAGAAATGTGTTTTTGCCCAAAATTTTCTACCAATTTGCACAAAAACCCCAAATTTTTCAATTTGTCCAAATTAGGGAAAAGTTCAATTGAGTGTCAATTTGACCAAATTGGACTATGAGACCCATTCCAATCGATTTAGAATGCATGAAAACATAGGGTGACAGTTCAATTTTACAATGATAGTCCCTCGGTTAAAAGTAATTTCAAAAATTGGCCAATTGAGGGACTAAATTGCAAACATTTTGGGGATTTGGCCTAATTCGTGCAATTCGCGCAATTTAGGGTGTAATTGATCAAATTGAAGTTCAAAGGGACCACAATTGAATGTCTAGACTCCAAATGTGCAAAAATTGCAAATAAAAAGACCCAATTGGTATTTTTTATGCAAATTCAACCTTAGGTATTATGAAGAAACACCTCAAATTGAACTTAATTTTCAATTTTTCTTGAGGTCAATATGAAAATGGAATTAAAAGAAAAATATTGAATATTTTTGTGTATTTTTGTGACCTCGAAAAGTATTTTTTATGATTTTTCAAGTATTTTCCTATTTTTTCGAAAATATTAAAAAATGCGAAAAATATGAAAAATTATTTTTTGTTCCAAATTGGTTCCTTATGCTTGGGCAAGGCTTCCAATGTTGATTTTTTTAATTTGTTTGATTTTTTGTGAATTTTTAGTGAATTTTGGAAAGTAAAACTAAAGGAAAACCGACTAAAAATTTAGGTGTCAACATTTGCCCCTCTTTGAGAGTAATCTCGGTTAGAGGTTGCTTTCAAAGACAAGGTGACGCCTGGATCCTTAATCGACTCTGCTGGGGAAAAATCTAAAGAAAATAAGTCTTGACATTCGATTGCTTTACCTTAGTAGTTTAAGCTCTAACTCCGTGGGGAATTGTTTCGATCCATGCTCATTTATATGAAAGAAAGATAAGAAGAGAGAGAGACACTTACCCGTAGCTCATCTGTCTATGGTTTGAGATTTGTTGATCCGAGGTTGAAAAATTGAATGTACGGAATTACCTGTGGACGGTTTGGCGGGATTTTAAAATGGTCAGCGTCCGTCCGGTGTCGAGCGGTGGTTTGAAGATTTGTGGGGAAGGTTCACCCTTGTAACAAAGGGGTTTCACCTATTCAAAATGGGTTTGACTATCCACTCGGGGATTTATCATTTAAAAAGGGGCAGATCGGCTTTCATCTAGGAAGCTACTCACCGTCTGGAAGGGAGGTTCACGCTTGTAACAAAGGGGTTTCACCTATTTAAAAAGAGATTGGCTATCCTCCATGCGGGGACTCACCATCTAAAACGCAGATCGGCTTTCGTCTATGCAGCTATTCACCGTCTGGAAGGGGAGGTTCACCCTTGTAACAAAGGGGTTTCACCTATTTAAAAGAGATTGGCTATCCTCCATTCGGGGACTCACCATCTAAAACGCAGATCGGCTTTCGTCTATGCAGCTACTCACCGTCTGGAAGAGGAGGTTCACCCTTGTAACAAAGGGGTTTCACCTATTTAAAAGAGATTGGTTATCTTCCATGCGGGGACTCACCATCTAAAACGCAGATCGGCTTTCGTCTATGCAGCTACTCACCGTCTGGAAGGGGAGGTTCACCCTTGTAACAAAGGGGTTTCACCTATTAAAAGAGATTGGCTATCCTCCATGCGGGGACTCACCATCTAAAAAGCAGATCGGTTTTCGTCTATCCAGCTACTCACCGTCCGAGAGGGTGCCATCTGAGGACCTAGGTTAACTAGTGTACCTACTGAAGCTCAAACCCTATTTCAAATTTTCTAAAAAGCAGATCGGCTTTCGTCTATCCAGCTACTCACTGTCTAAGAGGGTGCCATCTGAGGACCTAGGTTGACTAGTGTACCTACGGAGCTCAAACCCTATTTCAAATTTTCTAAAAAGTAGATCGGCTTTCGTCTATGCAGCTACTCACCGTCCGAGAGGGTGCCATCTGAGGACCTAGGTTGACTAGTGTACCTACATAGCTCAAACCCTATTTCAAATTTTCTAAAAAGCAGATCGGCTTTCGTCTATGCAGCTACTCACCGTCCGAGAGGGTGCCATTCGAGGACCTAGGTTGACTAGTGTACCTACAGAGCTCAAACCCTATTTCAAATTTTCTAAAAAAGCAGATCGGCTTTCGTCTATGCAGCTACTCACCGTCCGAGAGGGTGCCATCTGAGGACCTAGGTTGACTAGTGTACCTACGGAGCTCAAACCCTATTTCAAATTTTCTAAAAAGCGGATCGGCTTTCGTCTATACAGCTACTCACCGTCCGAGAGGGTGTCATCCGAGGACCTAGGTTGACTAGTGTACCTACGGAGCTCAAACCCTATTTCAAATTTTCTAAAAGAGGATCCGAGGACCTGGGGATGCCGGAAGACCCGCAGAAAATCCAAGTTAGTCAAATCTTTAAAATGTAACTTTTCCGAGGATTTGGGATCACCAGGGAACCTACAGAAAGTTCAATCAAATATCGTTAGAACGACAATTTCAAGTTTTGGAGAGAAACTCAAGAATTCCAAACAAATTTTCAAAGAATAATTGCGAGGGAAATGTATCCAATCACAAGTTCACATTTTCACTGGGGATGGATTTTGAATGACACATCCCGAGTGTTTTACAAAAAGGGGTGTTTTAAAAGTTTTTCAAAAGGGGTTTTCCTTCATCTAAGAGGGCTTCTCACCATTTGGGAAGGATTTTCTTAAAATTCAAATCTGCTCACGTAAAACCTAACCTTGAGGTTTCGGGATCATTCGAGATGCATACAATCCGACTAATCGGAGAAGGCATTTTAAAAGGGACCGTAATTCAGGCCAGGTCAAAGGCTTATCAAAGGATATTCAATTTAAGGTTTAGAAATGAATTTTGATCAACAATAGCTTCTTCGGGTCTACAAGTCAAGAACCCTGAAGTCATGATAAGACAAGATTGTACTTACCTCTTTAAGCGGTAGCTTCTCGTATGATTTCTTGCATCGACCTGAAACACCTCTTAGATCGGAAAAGTTTTGGTGACAGGTTATATTTTGGCTTAAGGTGGGCTCTTTAAGAATGGCCATATTTTCAAAGAGGGGTGAACTTTGGTGATCACCTTGACATTTTTCCAGCTTTCATTTGCTTTTGCAGTAGATTCATGATCATTTTTGCTCAATTGACTTTGAGGATTTTCCTCTTTTCATCTTGATGATTTTTCTTTAAGATTTATCCCTTTCCAGGGTGCTCTTTTCATGGGCTTTGGCCTTGCTTTTACCAGGCACTTTGGTTTTTCTAGCCCTTTCATTTCTCACCATTTTTTGCATTGATCGGCTCTTTTGGAGACAAGTATCAAAAATTCTTCCCATCATGCTTTTTGACTCATTGCTGGTTATTCCTTTGTTTGCCCCAGTGTGGGGAGGTGATCACCAACAAGGGTTTAGAAATGAATATTCAATGGCTCAAATTGGCTCTTCAAAGGATAATGGTTTAGGGATATAGAAATGAAATGCTTTTCTTCACTTTGAGGTGTTCCAAGTCTCTCGCGGAAATCACCTGAAGCTATCACAAAAAGATTGATGCAGGTTAGTACAATAAAGTCTTACCCGATCTTTTCTCCAAGGAATCATATAATGAACCTCCAAATATGTCCCATTGTGGGGTGGTTCTTGACAGGGTTATATTCATAAAATTCTCCCTTTTTGGCTCGGAATGGTTATCAAGGGATATAGATGTGTATGGATAATTTTGAAATGGAAATGCCTTTCATCATTTCAATCCATGTAATCATCGCGAATGATCCCTACGCCCCAAAATTAAGCTCTTTCGCTCTATCACTCTCACTCATCACTCAAGTGTATCGGGGACGTGTTTGAGGATAATGCCTGCCTCTTTTCACCCGAAGGATCATTCTTTTGAAAAACTTTCAAAACATACCCTTTTATAAAAACCCAAGGTGTTTCATCAAAATTCATCGTTTGCAAAATGCTCTCATCAAAAGATATATTCAAAAGATGTTTCTGAAACTTGTAATGAATGTCTCTTTGAAAGTGCCTTGTGGCTCTATAAATCCAAGTTTTTTTAATTTCAAGCACGACGGTGTATGAAAATACTTTGTAAAGGAGGAGAACTTCAAACTTGTGTTCTTCAAATATTGGCTTCTGTCCCCCGTAAAAACAAAAGGAAACCATCAGTTCAAAATATTCAAAATTTTAAGTTCCGAAGCGATTTCTTCTCATCTCCTCCGGATGTTGACTCCCGTTTCCTGTAAAAACAAAAGGAAACAATCAGTTCAAAGATGTTCAAAGTTTTTTAAATCCCGAAGCGATTTCTTCTTGTCTCCTTCGGATGTTGACTCCCGTCTCCCGTAAAAAAACAAAAGGAATCAATCGGTTCAAAGATATTCAAAGTTTTTAAATTCCAAAGGTGACTTCCCTGTTTAATCCATGGCTCTGTAAGATTTCCTCATGACTCCCGGTCTATCTACAAAATACAAATGTATGCAAATGTCATGCGAATGCAAAATCTTATGTGACTCAAATCTGCTCATCAATCGCTCCGAAGCTCAATTTTATTTCAAGGATAATATCTCTTCACGGCGTCCGCATTTCTTGGACCCGCCAATTCTTCTCCATCCATGTTTACAAGTATAAGAGCTCTCCCGGATAAGACCTTCTGAATCACGTACGGGCCTTCATAATTTGGCATGAATTTGCCTCCTGGATGTTGAGCATTTGGGAGCATTTTCTTCACAACTAGCATCCCCGCTTCAAAATTTTTAGGCTTGACCTTCTTGTTAAAAGCCCCGGCTACTTTCTTTCGGTAGCTTTGACCATGGCAGATAGCCTTTAATCGCTTTTCATCAATCAGATTTAATGGTTCATGTCTCTGCCGGTTCTACTCATCCTCTGTGAGTTCTATTTGAGACAGGATCCTTAAAGAGGGGATTTCCACCTCTACTGGTAGGACTGCTTCCATACCATATACCAAAGAATAGGGAGTTGCCCCGGTTGAAGTACGAATTGAAGTTCGGTAGGCCATGAGAGTATATGGCAATCTTTCGTGCCGATCTCGATATTTTTCAGCAGTTTTAGCCAATATCTTCTTAATGTTCTTATTTACCGCTTCCATAGCTCCATTCATTTGTGGGCGGTAAGGTGAAGAATTAAGGTGTCGTACCTTAAATTGTTCCAATAGTTGATCGACAACCTTGTTGTTCGGATTGGAGCCATTGTCGGTGATGTTGGCTCTTGGAACTCCATATCTTGAAATGATATCTCGCTTGATGAATTTGGCCACACTATTCGCAGCGACATTGGCATATGAGCTAGCTTCAATCCATTTGGTGAAGTAGTCAATAGCCACTAGAATAAAACGATGTCCGTTTGAGGCCTTTGGGTTGATAGGGCCAATCATATCAATTCCCCACATGCAAAATGGCCATGGTTCTGACATTTGGTGTAGCTCGGTTGGCGGCGCATTTATCCTGTCGCCGTATATCCGACATTGATGACAAGATCTAACATGCTGGTTGCAATTTGACTCGGTAGTCATCCAAGAATACCCGAGCCTCATGATCTTCTTAGCGAGGAAGTGGCCATTCATATGCGGTCCGCATTCCCCTTCATGAATCTCTTTCATAATGAGATTTGCTTCTTTCGAGTTCACGCACCTCAATAGGACTGAGTTAAAAGACCTCTTGTATAGGATCCGTCCGGCGAGGAAGAATTTAGACGCCATCTTGCTAATATACTTTTTATCTTCTGGTTGACTATCTTGAGGGAATTCGCCCTTCAGTAGATAATTCTTGATGTCATGATACCACGGTTCTTCATCGGGTTCTTCTTCAATGGCCATGCAGTATGCAGGTTGCTCCAGGATGTCAATCCTTAACGGCTCTATCTCGAGGCCGTCTTGCACTTGTAACATGGCCGATAGTGTGGCCAAAGCATCTGCGAAGCGATTCTGAGTTCTTGGCAGATATTCAGAAGTGATCTCCTCAAAATGTTGGATCAGCTCTTCGAGGTATCTATGATAGGGAATAAGCTTGGGATCCTTTGTCTTCCACTCTCCTTGGGTTTGTAAAATGATCAGCATGGAATCTCCATATAGCAGCAGCTTCTTTACTTTTAACGAGATGGCCAATTGTAGTCCCAGTATGCGAGCTTCATATTCAGAAATGTTATTGGTGCATGGAAACACCAATTTAGCTGAAACTGGATAATGTTGATCTTCGGGGGATATCAGAAATGCACCAGTACCTGATCCAGTGAGGTTTCACTGCGCCGTCAAAATACATCGTCCATTTATCTTCGGATATGTTCAGAATTTGACCTCCCTTGTTTTGCTCCGAAACGTCTTTATTAGGATTCTCACCAAGCATGTCAGCAATTGCTCTTCCCTTGACAGACTTTTGGGGAGAGGTTTTGATATCAAACTCTGAAAGCAGTATTTGCCATTTAGCCATTTTTCCTAGCAATGTTGGCTTCTCCAAAAGGTATTTGATGGGGTCATTTTCGGTGACCAGTTCTATATGATAATGCAGCGTATACTGCCTCAATCTGTGGAGGACCTAGACCAATGCCACGCAAGTCCTTTCCACTGCTGGGTATTTGGCTTCAGACGTTGTGAACTTTTTGCTCAAATAATATATGGCCCGCTCTTTACGATCCTTGGGGTTGGTCCGAGCTAATAAAGCTCCCAAGGATTCATCATGGACTGTCGGATATAGAGTTAATGGAACGTTAGGGATAGGAGGTACCAACACTGGAGGCTGTACCAAATATTCCTTGATCTTCTCAAACGCTTGTTGACATTCCGCATCCCATTTTACTTTTGCGCCTTTCTTCGGGAGCTTGAAAAAGGGTTTCGCCGTTTCTGATAGTTGAGATATAAATCTGGATATATAATTCAATCTTCTAAGTAGGCCCCTTACCTCCTTACATGTAGAAGGAGTCCCTATTTCCCATATGGCTTTGATCTTGGATGGATCAATTTCAATACCACGACTACTCACCACAAATCCTAGCAGCTTTCCGGATCTTGAGCCAAATACGCATTTTGCGGGATTCAGCTTGAGCTTGTATTTTCTCAATCGATCAAATAACTTTTTCAGTACTTTAACATGGTCTTCTCCGGACTTGGACTTGGCAATCATATCGTCCACATAGACCTCAATCTCCTTATGTATCATATCATGAAAAAGGGTTACCATAGCCCTCCGATATGTTGCTCCCGCATTTTTCAATCCAAATGGCATTACCTTGTGAGAAGGTTCCCCATTGCGTAGTGAATGAGGTCTTGATCTTATCTTCTTCCTTCAGCATGATCTGATTATATCCCGAGAATCCATCCATAAAGGAGAATAATTCAAAGCCCGCGGTACTATCAACGAGCACATCAATGTGCGGTAAGGGAAAATCATCCTTCGGACTAGCTTTGTTCAAGTCCGGATAATCCACGCATATTCTAATTCTCCCATCCTTTTTCTTAACTGGTACGATGTTGGCAACCCAATCAGCATATGGGACAGCCTCAATAAATCCAACCTTAAGGAGCTTCATCACCTCTTCCTTGATCTTATCCGCCGATTCAGGATTCATTCTTCTGGGCGATTGATTTACTGGTGTGCAAGAAGGATTTGTGGGCAAAACATGCTCCACGATTTCACGATCTAGACTCGGCATGTCAGCATATGACCAGGCGAAGATATCTTGATATTCTTTGAGCAATGCTGTCATCCTTAAAACATCTGCTGGAGACAAATGCCCTCCTATTTTCACTTCCTTAACGCAATCAGAATCCCCCAAATTAATAGTGATAGGTTCTTCAGAAATAGGAGGCTTAGATTCTTCAAAACAATCCCATTCTTTCTTGATATCGCTCACATCAACCTCGTCTATATCAACTTCGCATGCATAGTCATCGAGCTGATCTGAGTCACATATTAACCTGTTATGTATGGGTGGGATGACATGCCCGAAATGCACCATGAAAGGTTAGTATTTAAAGATGATAAAATTGAAGGATGCATGATTTTTATCATGAAAACATTTTTCAAATTCCAATTTTTTAGACAAAGAAAGGAGAGCTAGTCCACGATCTTCCGGACATCCCGGCTCTCAAAAGCTATTTAAAACCCCGGACCACATGGCGGATCGGGCCTCAAGTCTCATGGTAGAATCAATTGTCATCTCGGACCAATCCGTTGCTCCACATGTCTATAATCAAATTTGTGATGATTTTCATTAATAGATGCAACTAAGAACGATACAAGATCGCACTTCCTGGATCACAACATGTGACCCAAAGGGTGCTAAAAAGCGAAAAGCTTCAAAACAAATGCGGTAATCAAAATGCATTAAAAGATAAAGTTCAGAAAGAGCCTTTTACTCGGCGGTGGGGAAATCAACGTCCAGCCACTCAATTATCACGTTCACCCGATTATCCAGGAACGGGTTGAATAAGTCCGGCTCTGCATCCTCGGAGATGTCCTCATCTTCCAACCATTTGCCTCTTTTAGAGAATACCTCGAATAAGGGGTTTAGGAGCATTTTTCCTCTAGCTTTCCATGCGTCGGTGCCTATGAAACGGCCACCTTGGTGTCCACGGCCTCCTTGGTCTCCATAACGATTGTTTCGACCTCGGCCTCGACCTGTGTTATTCTTCGCTATTCCATTATAACCCGGACCAACCTTGTGGTCATTTGAGCTCACGTTCGGAGGGTTACGGATTCCCCGACCGTACTTTCCTAACCCAGCACCCGGAATAAATCCATTCGAGAGTAGCACTTTTCCCGCCATAGTCGCGGGTCTCGAAAGCTCTGGTGTAGCCACCTTTGCATCCGGTGACACGTGCATGACGGATACAATGTCGAAGGTATGATAACTCAGCTCCTCCTCCTTTGAGGGTTCAATGTATGGAACCATCCCTTTTAAAGCGGCTCGATGTCCCATCTCGCCATGGACGGTGATCAGTTGGCCCTTAACCACAAATTTTAACTTTTGATGCGGGGAGGAAGGTACCGCTCCAGAAACATGAATCCACGGTCTTCCCGGGAGCACGGTAAAGGCGCTAGGAATATCTAACACTTGGAACGGTATAGAAAATGTTACCGGTCCAATGACAATGTCCAATTCGATCTCTCCCACTACACTCTTAGAGACTCCGTCAAATGACCGGATGGTTGCCTTGGATGTCTTCACGAAATCTTCGTTTATCCCCAAGCTTCTCAACGTGCTCGGAGGACATAGGTTAAAAGCCGAGCCATTATCAATCAGAACATGAGGAACCTCATTTCCATGACACCTCACGGCGATGTAGAGAGCTCTGTTGTGGACACGCCCCTCTTTTGGAAAATCTTCATCCGAGAAGGATATCCGGTCTTTCAAAAGGATAGCACCTACGAAGTCCCCTAATTGAACTTCGTTAATTGTTTCCGGAACATGCACCTCATCCAGCACTTTCAAAAGGGCATCCTTGTGCTTTTCAGAATTTTTGAAGAGATACGATAAGGAAATGCATGCGGGCATCTTCCGCAGTTGGTCAACGACCTCATATTCACCGGTCCTTACGACCGATTGCAACTTCTCAACTTCTTCTGCAGTCGGGTTTTTCTTTTCGGAATCCGCCTCTCTTGGTGGATAACATCTTCTCGATCTCATTATGGCGTCGATCTCGCCCGTTCCATAATCCCGGTGAACCGCCCTTGAATTATACTCCTCAACCGGCGGCAACTTAATCTTCACCGGCATGATCTTTTCTGGTGATGATGGTTGTTCCGAACTAGAAGCTTCCAACTCCCAGCTATGTACTTTGTTCAAATCAATCACGAAACGAATCGGGGTATCTACCATCCCGATCATTTCGTCCTCATGAACATCTTTAGAGTTATGTTACGGACCTGGCATTACCAGCACGGCATTTTCTTCATCCGGATCCCTCTGCCCTTCCCTTCTGACTCTTAGGATAATCCCCTCAATTCTCACCCCAATCTCCACCGGATGTTGGAATGACGAATACGCGTACGCATACATGCGGTCAAAGTATTCCACTGGGAGTGACTTGAGTACAAACTCCAGCATTTCCCTTTCCGACAGTGGCGGTTGCACCATTGCCGCATGCTTCTTCCATCTTCTAGCGAAGAGTTCAAAACTCTTGTCTTCACCTTTGCTGATATTCAACAGATTAGCTTTAGTGAAATAACCTCTGATTCCAGCTTCAAAGTGTCGTATGAAGTGTTCTGATAAATCCTCCCGACTCGGGACCCAATCTAGGTCAATCAGCTGAAACCATGCTAGCGCGGGGCCCGTTAGACTACGTCCGAAATTCCGAATCAACGTTTCATCATCTTCATGATGGCCAACCATTTGGCGAAGATAATATGAGACATGCGCCGGAGGACACCCAGCGCCATTATACTTCGTGCGGAAGACCACTCTCGGGTTCGCGCCTTGAGGCGGAACATTTCTTGCCTGAGTAAGTGGCGTAATCAGCTCTTTCAACTCATCCATTTTCCTTGACACATCATCTCCTTGCTCTTGCAATAGGGCGATCTTTCGATTTTGTGTCTCAATGGCCCGCCGCATTTCTAGAATCTGCATGTTCTCTTCTACTCTTGTGGCATCATTCTTAGCTATCGGTTGTGATAATTCCGCTACCATGGCTGTTAAATGTCGCATATGGGTCTCCAAATTAGAAAGTCGCACGTTAGACTCCTGATTCACCTGTTCATTCCGAGGAGCCGCTTGGTTTTTGACTTCATCGACCGTTCCCACAAATTCATTACTTGCGGGGTCATCCATTCCACCCCACCCATCGGGGACTACATCTCCGTAATCGACAAAAAAGCTTGGGGGTGCCGAATACAACACTTTAAAGTTGTAACCACCACTATCTTCCCCTAGGTTGTCAACTATTTCGCCCCTCTCTAGGGCCCTTTGCAAAAACCTTCTATCGCCTCGGCGGGCCTTATCCAGACGGACTTCATATTCGTCTATCTCTTCAATTTCTTGACCATCTTTGATGTTCATCAAATATCCTGAGGGTATTTTCAAAACAGCTCCTCTCGTAGGTTTCATCGCAAATTCTTCGGACAGCATGTCCACCGCCACGTAGGTCCCCTTGAAAGCGACATCTTCCATTTTTCCTATGACGCCCAAGTTAATCAGCCTTTCTAAGCAAGCCTCCTTTTGCTCCCGGGAAATACTTTCTCCTTCCGGGTATTGCGAGGCCAATGTCAAGACATCCCGCATTTTACCCATATCCGCTATGAACTCCAGAACCTCTTCCTCTTCACCTCCAAAGATCGCGTTCACCTCGCGATGCTCGAGTAGCGGGTTCTGCTGCACATTCGGTTCGGTTTTATCAAACTCCAGAACTTTTCCGTCGATCAATGCTTGCACCTTGAACTTCGGAGCGAGACAGTTGTCCGCGTTATGCCCCCTTTCTCCCATATGGTATACGCACGTCCGGGTCTCATCATACCCAGGAAATCTTGGCGAGTGAGCTCTAGGTGGCTCTTTTGCAACTAAGCGGTTCTCCAACAGCATGGGTAAGAGTTTGGATAAGGGTCGGGGTAGTGGGGTAAAAACAATTTGGTTCTTTTTTCTGAATTCCGGTGGTTTGGAAGCAGTCCAGGAGGACGTTCCTTGGGTAGGGATTGAAGGCGAGAAATTTCTGGGCTTTGGCGGGTTAGGGACAAAAGCTACTTCTCCGGTTTGCTCCCTATTATCCCTTCTCAAAGGGTATTGGCGTTTGAAAGGCGCCTCGGGTATCTTCTTTTCTCTTAATGCCCACTCGTAGCGCTCTGCCACCTTGATCGGGTGCGCAAATGTCCGACACCCAGAGGTGTTCGGTTTGTCGAAAAATTCAAATGGAAGGGCCTTGAGAAACAGATCTATTAGTTCTTCTTCCGGGACGGACGGCTTTACCTGCACAGCCAATGCTCTCCATCTGCGGGCGTAGGCGCGAACGGCCTCGCTCTTTCCTTTCATTGTTCTCGGAAGGTCCTCTCTAGTGAGGGCGGTCAAAGTGTTAAACTTGTATTGTCGAAGGAACTCATCTGCCGGCTTGTCCCGGTCGGCGAGCCTCTCCGACTCCAATTCAATGAATCACGCCAAGGCTGCCCCAGATAGGCTTTCCGGGAAGGTGTTAACCAAGAACGGAACATTGTCCGAGAATTGCGACATTCGGCGCAAGTAATACTTCAAGTGCGCTTTGGGACACCCGGTCCCATTATATCTCCTCACAAAGTCCGGTTCCTTGTAGTCAGCGGGAACCTCTATCTTTTCAAACGGTGCAACCTTGTCAAACCTCGAAAGTTCATAACCCCGACTCGCCAAGCACTCTTCGATCTTAGCAAGCCTTCTTATCTCCTCTTCCATTTTGAGGACCTGTTTCTCTTTCTTTTCCAAATCTATCACAACAGGAGGATCCTTAGGCGGTCTCTCCGGATTCGTAGTTGGATTAGCGGCGGGTGCCGGATTAGCGTTCGCTTCATCGGATGACCCCGCAGGGGCTTGAGAATTAGGATCAACGGGGTATCTCCCCTAGCTTGCAATCATCATTGCCTTCATCTCCGCCACCATTGTGGCGATCACATTCATTTGGTTTTCCAGATTACCCACACGAGGTGCGAGCTCCTCTTGTTCCATCCTTAATTTGCGCGTCTTGCTACGAGTCCTCGTATTTATCACTCACCTGTTTTCGGGATATCAAATCAGTATGGGAAATATTAAAGGATTGAAGACATTGATCCGTGGTAATTGACTTTTCTATATGTATGCATGAAATGCTCATAAAAGAAATAATATGTATTTATTACAAACCAGATTGTTCAAAAGCATCTAAAAGATAACAAATATGTAAAATCTAAATGGAGGAATGGATCTATCCAAGTCGGGGACGCTTCCACTCTTCTTGCTCTTCTGATCCATCGGAATCCCACAAGTATGGGTCTTCTCCTTCCTCCAACATCCACTGCTCTGGATCTTCGGGAATGTACGGCTCCTACTCCCGGTACGTATGGTACTATGTACTCTGGCTCATAGGACTCCACTTCTTCAATCCGAGGAGATACGCACTCGGGTACATATGGCTCGACCGTTGATTGGCGATACTCCTTAAACTTCTGGATATACTCCTTGGAGGCTCTGTGAATGTTCATCTCGTTGTCCAAATAGTCCGGCCATTCAACTTGTTGCAGTGGGGAATTCTTCAAAGCGTGAAGAATAAGCTTGATCCGGGCCCGATACAACTCCTTTGTTTCCTTAGTGAGCTTCCCTCGTGTTATATCAAATGAGAAGATCCCGGGACAAACATCCGGTGGTATCTCTTGTAGAACTCCAAATTGCCTCACCACTCGAATGGGGTAGTACGCCACGGCGCCAGTACATCCCAATAAGGGGATAGGACTATCTTCAACCCCTCTAATGCGAGCCTCCACGATCTTGGGCCAAGTCAAACGCCATCTAATATGCTCGGGTTTCAAATTGTCCAATAGCTCAACCCACTTTTTGAATGAGTATTTGGGTACAAGGGATTGACACTTAAGGAAGGATCTAAGAGGGTGGACGTACTCATTGATCTCATAGCACCCCACTCGAAGTTGAAAAGTCTTTATATGAGAGGTGAACCACATGTGGAGTAGCCCACTAGACGCTTGAAAAACAGCCTTTCTTGAAGTTTTGGAACGGTTTAAGGAAAGAAATGTCTCAGCTAAGATCATGTATGAATAATCCCAGCGACAACATGCTTGTCCGGCTATATGGGTTATGGAAGGGTCAAAAGTAATTCTAGAAGTTGGGAATAGGACAAATGCAAAGAAAGCCAAGATGAACACCTTTCCCGATTTATGACCGGTTTCGGTGGGTAAAGAGGAATAATTGTCGAAAAGGAACGAGAAGGTGAACTTGTTAGAATTGGATTTGTAAACTTTTTCAATCTCGGATGTTTTAAGGCGAAGGAAACTCGATAACGAACGAATGGAGTCCATGTCCAAAGGGGGTTGAGCTATTCGTTCTTCAAATTTGGCCCCAATAATAGCGGTATACTCCTCGAGCGTAAGGGTCAATTCCAATCCTCGAAAGTTGAATGTCATTGTGCGCGCGTCCCATGCCTTGGCTAGTGCTTGAATGAGCGCCGGTTGGTATTCCACTTTGATCAAATCTACAAGTCGTCCCAAACGTCCTTCGACGTAAGCCTTGTTGACGATGTCGAGGCGGTCCCACCATATAGCGAGTTCTTTGCGTGGTATTGGGATGATTTTGATGTCTCCATTCCCCATGATCTAAAAATGCAAAAATGATGATCCTAAAGTCAATTACCACAGTTTAATATGCATATGCATGAAATGTGATGCAAATGTGCTAACCAAATTCCATGTCATCTTTTGGTAACATGAGGGTCAACTACTCCCACTTGACCCAAATAAGCCAAATAGGGTAGTTATGGACCTAATCTCACCCAAAGATGGCATGTAATTTGATTAGGATCGTTTAAGCGTAATCGGGGTAGAAAGTCGCTCACAAATTGACGACTCATGGAATTTACAAATCTAACACAATAAAGTTGAAAAGGATAGGACATAATAGCATCTAAAGATGTTCGGACAATAAATGTCGATGAAAGTACATAATAAACTCAAAATATAATAAAACCTAGAAAATGCCCCAAAGTCGTACTAATCTAGACAGTCGGAATGGTATCCTCATCGGATGAAATCTCCACTATCTCGGGAAGCTTGACATCTTCTTCATCATCGGAGGATATGGTAATGACTTCCTTCTTCTTAACCGAGGAGTGCTTTGGGGCCGTCTTGGTCGCACGAGGCTTCTTTGCCAATTTCATGTACAACTCCCAAATTCTTTCTTTCTCGCGCTCGAGCTCCAAATATCGTCCACAGCGGGTATAATCGCAACTTTCGCTACGAATACAGTTCCGCCCATTGAGCTCCCGTCCATGGATAAATCCGAAAACTCGGAATGTAGCGGGTACTCGGTCCTCGCGTCGAATGGTCCTCCGCTCCCATGTGAATACGTCGGGTACATCAACATGACTTTGGGGCGCCATCTATCCTAAAAAAAAGAAAATTTGACTTCCAACCCCGATCACTTAAACGATCTTACAAATTGTGATGATATGTCGTGAAAATGCATGATATGCAAAATTTAAATTTACAAGTTCAAAATAAAAAGGGTAGAAAGCCTTACCAACCGATGTTACTCTCTTTTTTTGGGTTTTTGGTTTTAGGTATACCAACCGTCCATTTCACATGCGCATGAGACAAGTGAGGTTTAACTCTAAAGAAATCAAAAAGGCTCGGGTATGGACCTAAAAGGCTCCCGCTATACAAATCGATAGGCCGCCCACAAGCGCAATCAAACAACAAGTGGGTAGGACCATCAATCTTGCATAGCGAGCGGGATCAAGTATGGTCAACCCAAGTGCAATCAAACACAAGAGCTTCGCATACCGATCCCTATCTATGGCGACCTAAAAGGTGATTTCGCGGCTCGGGTTTAGGCGCTTGTGTGTGCAGTGTCGTGATCCTCAAAATATGCAAGACATGCACCACAATTTATATTCAAAACACCGCTTCAAAATTTGCATAAATAAACAAACAATCCAAAACTCCATATCTGCATCAAAAATGGTTAGCACAGACGCCACCCCTTATAACTCCCATCTGCATCAACATTTAACACTTTTCGTTAGTAGACGTACCTCATCTTCAAGAGCATCTGCAGGAAACTAGGTCAAAAAACAATCAATATTTTTATCGGCTTAAGTCCTCTTATACTTCCCCAGCGGAGTCGCCGATCTGTCGCAACCCTCTCCGTCGGGCGATAAAATCCCGGCGGGGCAAGTAGGGTTAACGAGCCGATCCCCTTTTATATAATTTTTTATGGGATCGCGGGTCCCTCCCAAGACCCGTTACTCGAATCGCGATGTCGGGTAAAATTTATCAAATATCGAAATTGACCTTGTGTGGTCGAGTGGCATGTGCGGGGTGTACATGCAATTTGGAGTCGCCACCGATCGATTTATTGGAAGGTACGATCGGAAAACCTTACCGAGCGGTCGGGAGAAATCGTTCGGTTCCGCGAAAACCAGAGACTTTTGGGTCCGGGGACTTGGTTACGCCAAATTTCAAATTGACGCCCTTTCGGTTACCGATGTCGAGTGTTTTTCTAACCTAAGAATTCATGCAGATGCGATATCGGATGAGGTAAGCTCTAACAACTCTAAGTATTCATGTAGATGGGATTTTACTATTCCTAACAATCACGATCATGAAAATTAAATGCGCAATCAATATAATCGCAATCAATCAAATCAATCAATCAAGGCTCGGTATGTCTAAAATGGTCCTATCGGCCCACACAAAAATCAAATTCGGGTTTCGGGATGATTTTGTGAAAATTTGGGACGGAAGGCCCGGAAGGGTAGAATGGTCATTTTTGGGAGTTCGGGACCCGAAAATCACAAAATTGGGGTCGGGCCAGTTGAATGTGGCCATTTCCCATTTTTTTGTGATTTTATGGAATTTTTCTAATTTTTCTAATTTTTTTAATTTTTTATCTATTTTTCAAAAATGTCGGGAATTTTCCGGATCGACATAGATCGACCCTTGAAATCTCAAAATTTTCGATCCAGACTTTATGAGTCTCGAATCGATCTAGAAATTTTTAGAAATTTTTTGTGAAAATCTGGGAATTTTTCTGAATTTTCTAAGTATTTTTGCAATTTTTTTGAATTTTTGGAAATTTCTTTTTATTTTTTATTACTTTTTATTAATGAACCGGACCGGGTCAACCCGGTCAAACTCGACTCGCAGACCCATCAGACTCAAAAACGGCACCGTATATGCATTTCTAAAATATTTTTGATTTTTTAAACCTAATTTCCGAATATCATAATATACTAAAAATAAACGGACGGCCATGATCAAACCTAAGGTTGATCTCACCCGTCGAACCCAAACTAGATGAAACGACGACGCTTCGATCCATCCACGCTCAAAAACGACGCCGCATGACTATAAGACACGGACGGTCACGATTAGATGCCGAGGTTTGATCTGAGCCGTTCATCTCTTCTATCAAAAACGACGACGCTCCGTTTAATATGTTGGACGGCCACGATTCCTTCTAAACCCGATCTGAGCCGTCCATTTGCCTATGACTCAAAATGACGCCGCATCAAATATAACACTCAACGGCCACGATCGATCCTAAGTTAAATCTGAACCGTTCATTCTATCTATGGCTAAAACGACGACGCATCCCCTATACTAAACGGTGCCGTTTTACTATTTTCTAATTTCTATCTAATATATCTAATATCCGAAAATAAGAAAATACTAATCTAACGGCCCTAAATCAAATATGCCGAATTATCCTAGCAGTTAGATCTATGCCGAGTCGGCTCGCTCGCGCCAATGGCCGAGCCGACTCAGCATGACCTGGACCAATGAGAGCCCGACATCCGGACCTTTGACTCTCTGACCGAGCCACATCAGCTCGTCGTCTACCTCTCGACGACACGTAACGAACGGCTGCGAAACCTCCGGCGAGATCCAACGATGAGATCTCGCCGGAATGACACCAAACCACCGCCGATCGACTCGCCTAACCCTCCCGATCAACATATCTAAGAATCAGATAATTTCATCCACAAAATCACCAATAATCGAACTCGCACAGAGCTTAACTATGAACAATCAATCAAGCAACGGAGAGCATATCAATTCAATTCCTCTACACAGAAGCATCCCGAGGTGTTGAGAAGACTTACCTCCGGCTCGGATCGAGCTCGCGGTGGTGGCGAGGTCCGGCCGGTGTTCGGCCGGACCGAGTTGTGATGGAGGTTCGACTCGGGCAATTAGGGAGGAATCAATGCAAAAACGTAGTGCGATCGTGATTAGAAGTGTTATAGGAGGAAAAGGCACGAATCAATTGCACAAATGAAGTTCGGGAAATCGAGATGCCATGGATGCACAACGAGGAAATTGAGAGCTGAACTTACCAGTTTAAGAGATCTCGGGCAAATAGGACGAGTGCGATAGCTTCCTAGAGTTGCTGCGAAGCTTCGATGATGGATTGTAAGCTTCGATTTGCTCTGAATCAAGCGGACGAGCGATGAGCAGCACGAGCTCGAGCTTTCTTCAATGGCGGCCACCGAGAGCTCTCTCTCTCTCTAACTCTCTCTCTCTCTATTCTGTTTTCTCTTGCGAACCAAATGAGCCCCCCCCTCCCTTCTAGAATCCTCCTCCAAGCTTTTATACTCGGTTTCAAAAAATGCGCGCGCGGGAGCTTGAGTCGGCGAGGTGATTCACGTGCCATTCACGTGATTTTTGGCTCGCCGGACGGTGACGGAATCACTAGGATTCCGTCCAAGTCCGTCGAGCTTCCGTTAATCATAAAACGAACGTGAATTGCAACTTATCTTGAAAACGTTGACTTTCGCCTCGCCGGATCTTTGACTGGCTATTCCGACCGATTCCGACGACGGATGGTCGCGCCGGAGGTGGCAATCGACACCTCTTGACCGTAACAACAAAAGCCCTAAACAAATTGTCTCAATTATACACGAATTAGCCCCCAATTTGATCATCGAAACTCGGCCCTTTAAACCTACAATTCGCGCGGACAAGAGGTTGAAGAAGGCACTGTGCTAGACCGGTTTGACCGGCGGTCAGACCGGTCCGAACCGGTTCAGACAATAAATTCCTCACCATTTTCAAAATTAAACAAAATTGGCTGGGAATTTTTGTAATTAAATTCAAAATTGAACTCGGGGGCCTAGATATTATCTAGAAATGTGTTTTTGCCCAAAATTTTCTACCAATTTGCACAAAAACCCCTAATTTTTCAATTTGTCCAAATTAGGGAAAAGTTCAATTGAGTGTCAATTTGACCAAATTGGACTATGAGACCCATTCCAATCGATTTAGAATGCATGAAAACATAGGGTGACAGTTCAATTTTACAATGATAGTCCCTCGGTTAAAAGTAATTTCAAAAATTGGCCAATTGAGGGACTAAATTGCAAACATTTTTGGGATTTGGCCTAATTCGTGCAATTCACGCAATTTAGGGTGTAATTGATCAAATTGAAGTTCAAAGGGACCACAATTGAATGTCTAGACTCCAAATGTGCAAAAATTGCAAATAAAAAGACCCAATTGGTATTTTTTATGCAAATTCAACCTTAGGTATTATGAAGAAACACCTCAAATTGAACTTAATTTTCAATTTTTCTTGAGGTCAATATGAAAATGGAATTAAAAGAAAAATATTGAATATTTTTGTGTATTTTTGTGACCTTGAAAAGTATTTGTTTATGATTTTTCAAGTATTTTCCTATTTTTTCGAAAATATTAAAAAATGCGAAAAATATGAAAAATTATTTTTTGTTCCAAATTGGTTCCTTATGCTTGGCCAAGGCTTCCAATGTTGATTTTTTTAATTTTTTTGATTTTTTGTGAATTTTTAGTGAATTTTGGAAAGTAAAACTAAAGGAAAACTTACTAAAAATTCAAGTGTCAACATGGCCGGACCTCGGCCGGGCTATTCTAGCCGTCGCGAGCTCGATCCGAGCTCGAGGTAAGGTTCCTTGACTTGTATTTGATGTTCCTGAAGTTTGAATCGCATAGTTATGCTCTGTGATCTAAGATTGGACTCTGAGATGTCACGATTGTGCTTGGCCCGATTCTCGCGATTTAGTGGATGAAAATGTTTGATTCTTAGATATGTCAATCTGTGAGGTGAGACGAGTAGAATGGCGTTGGTTTTGTGTCGTTCCGGCGAGATCTCATCGTTAGATCTTGCCGGAATCGTTCTGGCCGTCCGTTGGCTGTCGTCGCGAGGTAGGAGATGAAGGTGACGTGGCGGTCGGCGTGGTCGGCGCCCCGACGTGTCAACCGCTGGTTGGTCCATGTCATCGCTGGCTCGGCTAGTCGTTGGCACGAATAAGCCGAGTCGGATCTAATCCGACGGTCATCGTAAATAGTTGAGTTTGATTTATGACCGTCGGATCTTTTTTTAATTTCGAAAAATTAGATATATTAGGTAGAAAATAAGAAAATTCAGAAACGTTGCCGTTTTATTTGCATAATGCGGCGTCGTTTTTGTCTAGAGAGAGAATCAACGGTCTAGATCAGTCTGAGAATCAATCGTAGTCGTCCAGGGTACTAAAGCATACGGTGTCGTTTTGTTCATAGAAGAGTCCACGGCTAGGATTAAGTCGAGGAATGATCGTGGCCGTTCAAGGTATTAATCGAAGCGGCGTCATTTCGTTCATAAGTGAATGGACGGTCTAGATCAGATTTTAGGTTTAATCGCGGTTGTCCGCTTAATTCAAGTGACACGGCGTCGTTTTGAGAGTATAGACCGAAGCGACGCCGTTTTGTTTGCGAGTGTTCGGACGGCTAAGATCGATTCAAAGATTAATCTCAGTCGTCCATTTTTTTTTTGTATGATTTCGAATATTAGGAAAATAGATTAGAAAATAGAAAATAAATACAAAAAAAATATAAGTGACGTCGTTTTTGTGTCTGGCGGTTTGTGAGTGGGTCGTCAGGCGGTTAGACCGGGTTGACCGGTCGTTGACCGATTGACCAGGTCCGGTTTAATAATAAAAAATAAAAAATAAAATAAAAAATAAATTTCCAAAAATCAAAAAAATTGCAAAAATACTTAGAAAATTCATAAAAATTCCCTGATTTTCACAAAAAAAATTTCTAAAAATTCCTAGATCGATTCGGGACTCATAAAGTCTGGATCAAAAATTTTCGAAACTTCGAGGGTCGATCTGTGTCGATCCGGAAAATTCCTAATATTTTTAGAAAATAAATAGAAATTCCAAAAAAATAGAAAAAATTAGAAAAATTCTGAAAAATCACAAAAAAATAGGAAATTGCCACATTCAACTGGCCAACCCAAAATTTTGTGATTTTCGGGTCCCGAACCCTAAAAATGACCATTCTACCCTTCCGGGCCTTCCGCCCCAAATTTTCACCAAATCACCCCGAAACCCGAATTTGATTTTTGTGTGGGCCGATAGGGCCATTTTAGACATGTCAAACCTTGATTGATTGATTTGATCGCTTGTGATGATTTTGATTGTACATTATTATTTTTTTTTATTGTGATTGTTAGGATAGAAAATCCCCATCCGCATGAATACTTAGAATTATTATGACCTACCTCACCCGATATTGCATCTGCATGAATTCCTAGGTTAGAAAAACACTTGACATCAGTAACCGAAAGGGCGTCAATATGAAATTTGGCGTAACCAAGTCCCCGGACCCAAAAATCTCTGGTTTTCGCGGAACCGAACGGTTTCTCCCGACCGCTCGGTAGGGTTTTCCGATCATACCCTCCAATAAATTGATCGGTGGCGACTCCAAAATTGCATGTACACATCGCACATGCCACCCGACCACACTAAGGTCGATCTCGATATTTGATAAATTTTACCCGACATCGCGATTCGAGTAATGGGTCTTGGGAGAGACCCACGATCCAAAAAATCCCGCCGACAACCGGGGTCTTATATATATAAAAGAAAAGGGGATCGGCTCGTTAACCTCTCCGCCGGAACGGAGCGCAGAGAGGGTCGCGATAGACCGGCGACTCCACCGGGGAGAATTAAGAGGACTTAAGCCGATAAAAATGTTGATTGTTTTCTAACCTCGTTTTACGTAGATGCTTTTGAAGATGAGGTACGTCCACTAACAAAAAGTGTTAAATGTCGATGCAGATGGGAGTTATAAGGGGGGATGTCTATGCTAACCCTTTTTGATGCGGATATGGTGTTTTGGGGTTGTTTGTTTATTTATGCAGATATTGAAGCGGTGTTTTGAATATAAATTGTTGTGCATGTCTTGCATATTCTGAAGATCACGACATCGCACACACAAGCGCCTAAACTCGAGCCGCGAATCACCCTTATAGGTCGCCATAGATAGGGATCGGTATGCGAAGCTCGTGTTTGATTGCACTTGGGTTGACCTTATTTGATCCCGCTCGCTATGCAAGATTGATGGTCCTACCCACTTGTTGTTTGATTGCGCTTGTGGGCGGCCCATCGATTTGTATAGCGGGAGCCCTTTTAGGTCCATACCCGAGCCTTTTTGATTTCTTTAGAGTTAAACCTTACTTGTCTCATGCGCATGTGAAATGGACGGTTGGTATACCTAAAACCAAAAACCCAAAAAAAGAGTAACATCGGTTGGTAAGGCTTTCTACCCTCTTTATTTTGAACTTGTAAATTTAAATTTTGCATATCATGCATTTTCACGACATATCATCACAATTTGTAAGATCGTTTAAGTGATCGGGGTTGAAGGTCAAATTTTCCTTTTTTAGATAGATGGCGCCTCGAGGTCGTGTTAATGTACCCGACGTATTCACATGGGAGCGGAGGACTGTTCGACGCAAGGACCGAGTACCCGCTACATTTCGGGTTTTCGGATTTGTCCATGGACGGGAGCTCAATGGACGGAACCGCATCCGTAGCGAGAGTTGCGATTATACCCGATGTGAACGATATTTGGAACTCGAGCGCGAGAAAGAAAGAATTTGGGAGTTGTACATGAAATTGGCGAAGAAGCCTTGTGCGACCAAGACGGCCCCGACACACTCCCCAATTAAGAAGAAGGAAGTCATCACCATATCCTCCGATGATGAAGAAGATGTCAAGCTTCCCGAGATAGTGGAGATTTCATCCGATGAGGATACCATTCCGATTGTCTAGATTAGTACGACTTTGGGGCATTTTCTAGGTTTTATTATATTTTGAGTCGATTATGTACTTTCATCGACATTTATTGTCCGAACATCTTTAGATGCTATCATGTCCTATCCCTCTCGACTTTATTGTATTAGACTTGTAAATTCCATGAGTTGTCAAATTGTGAGCGACTTTCTACCCCGATTACGCTTAAACGATCCTAATCAAATCACATGCCATCTTTGGGTGGGATTAGGTCCATAACTACCCTATTTGGCTTATTTGAGTCAAGTAGGAGTAGTTGACCCTCATGTTACCAAAAGATGACATGGAATTTGGTTAGCACATTTGCATCACATTTCATGCATATTCATATTAAACCCGTGGTAATTGACTTTAGGATCATCATTTTTGCATTTTTTTTAGATCATGGGGAATGGAGACATCAAGATCATTCCGGTACCACGCAAAGAACTCTCTATATGGTGGGACCGCCTCGACATCGTCAACAAGGCCTACGTCGAAGGACGTTTGGGACGACCGGTAGACCCGATCAGAGTGGAATACCAACCGGCGCTCATTCAAGCACTAGCCAAGGCATGGAACGTGCGTACAATGACATTTAACTTCCGAGGGTTAGAGTTGACTCCTACGCTCGAGGAGTATACCGCTATCATCGGAGCCAAGTTTGAAGAACGTATAGCTCAACCCCCTTTGGACATGGACTCCACTCGTTCGTTATCGAGTTTTCTTCGTCTTAAAACTTCTGAGATTGAAAAAGTTTACAAGTCCAATTCCAACAAGTTCACTTTCTCATTCCTTTTCGACAATTATTCCTCTTTACCCACCGAAACCGGTCATAAATCGGGAAAGGTGTTCATCTTGGCCTTCTTTGCATTCGTCCTATTCCCAACCTCAAGGACCACTTTTGACCCTTCTATAGCCCATATAGCCAGACAAGCATGTTGTCGCTGGGATTATTCGTACATGATTTTAGCTGAGACCTTTCTCTCCCTAAACCGTTCCAAAACTTCAAAAAAGGCTGTTTTCCAAGCGTCCAACGAACTACTCTACATGTGGTTCACTTCTCATATAAAGACATTCCAACTCCGAGTGAGTTGTTATGAGATCAATGAGCACGTCCACCCTCTTAGATCATTCCTCAAGTGTCAATCCCTTGTACCCAAATACTCATTCAAAAAGTGGGTTGAGCTATTAGACAATTTGAAACCCGAGCATATTAGGTGGCGTCTGACTTGGCCCAAGATCGTAGAGGCTCGCATTATTGGTGTTGAAGATAGCCCCATTCCCTTATTGCGATGCACTGGCGCCGCGGCGTATTACCCCATTCGAGTGGTGAGGCAATTTGGAGTTTTACAAGAGATACCACCGGATGTCTGTCCCGGGATCTTCTCGTTTGATATGACACGAGGAAAGCTCACTAAGGAAGCAAAGGAGTTGTATCGGGCCCGGATCAAACTTATACTTCACGCTTTGAAGAACTCCCCGTTACAACAAGTTGGATGGCCGGATTATTTGGATGATGAAATGAACATTCATAGAGCCTCCAAGGAGTATATCCAGAAGTTTAAGGAGTATCGCCAATCAATGGTAGAGCCATATGTACCCGAGTGCGTATCTCCTCGGATTGAAGAGGTGGAGTCATATGAGCCGGAGTACATAGTACCCTACGTACCGGGAGTAGAGCCGTACATTCCCGAAGATCCGGAGCAGTGGATGTCAGAAGAGGGAGAAGACCCATACCAGTGGGATTCCCATGGGTCAGAAGAACAAGAAGAGTGGAAGCGTCCTAGACTTGGATAGATTCATTCCCCCATTTAGATTTTCACATAGTTGTTATCTTTTAGATACTTTTGAACAATTTGGTTTGTAATAGATATATATTATTTCTTTTATGAGCATTTCATGCATACATATAGAGAAGTCAATTACCACGGATCAATGCCTCCAAATCTTTTAATATTTTCCATACCGATCAGATATTCTGAAAACAGGTAAGTGGCAAATACGAGGACTCGTAGCAAAACGCGCAAATTAAGGATGGAACAAGAAGAGCTCGCACCTCGTGTGAGTAATCCGGAGAACCAAATGAATGCGATCGCCACAATAGTGGCGGAGATGAAGGCAATGATGATTGCAAGCCGGGATAGATACCCCGTTGATCCTAATTCCCAAGCCCCCGCGGGTTCATCCGATGGAGCGAACGCTAATCCGGCGCCCGCCGCTAATCCCACCCCGAATCCGGAGAGACCGCCTAAGGATCCTCTCATTGTGATTGACCTGGAGAAAAAGGAGAAGCAAGTCCTTAAAATGGAAGAGGAGATTAAAAGGCTGGCTAAGATCGAAGAGTGCCCGGCAAGTCAGGGTTATGAACTCTCGAGGTTCGACAAGGTTGCACCGTTCGAGAAGATAGAGGTTCCTGCCGACTACAAGGAACCAGATTTTATGAGGAAATATAATGGGACCGGGTGTCCCAAGGCGCACTTGAAGTATTATTTGCGCCGAATGTCGCAATTCTCCGACAACATCCCATTCTTGGTTAACACCTTCCAGGAAAGCCTATCTGGGGCAGCCCTGGCGTGATTCATTGAATTGGAGCCAGAGAGGCTCGCCGATTGGGACAAACCGGTAGACGAGTTCCTTCGGCAATACAAGTTTAATACTTTGACCGCCCTCACTAGAGAGGACCTTCTGAGGACCGTGAAAGGAAAGAGCGAGGCCATTCGCGCCTACGCCCAAAGATGGAGGGCGTTGATGTGCGCAGTAAAACCGCCTATCCCGGAAGAAGAACTAATAGACCTGTTTCTCAAGGCCCTTCCCTTTGAGTTCTTTGACAAACCGAACACCTCTGGGTGTCGGACGTTCACGCACCCGATCAAGGTGGCGGAACACCATGAGTGGGCACCGAGAGAAAAGAAGATACCCGAGGCGCCTTTCAGACGCCAATACCCTTTGAGAATGGATAATAGGGAGCAAATCGGAGAAGTAGCCTTTTTCCCTAACCCGCCAAAACCTAGAAATTTCTCACCTTCAATCCCTACCCAAGGAACGTCCTCCTAGACCGCTTCCAAACCACCAGAATTCAGAAAAAAGAACCAAACTGTTTTCACCCCACTACCCCGACGCTTATCCAAATTATTACCAATGCTTCTAGAGAACCGCTTAGTTGCAAAAGAGCCACCTAGAGCTCACCCGCCAAGATTTCCTGGGTTTGATGAGACCCAGACGTGCATATACCATATGGGAGAAAGGGGACATAACGTGGACAACTGTCTCGCTCTCAAGTTCGTAGTACAAGCGTTGATCGACGGTAAGGTTTTGGAGTTTGACAAAGCTGAACCGAATGCGCAGCGTAACCCGTTACCCGAGCATCGCGAGGTGAATGCGATTTTTGGATGCGAAGAGGAAGAGATTCTGGAGTTCATAGTGGACATGAGTAAAATGCGGGATGTCTTGACATTGGCCTCGCAATACCCGGAAGGAGAGAGTATTTCCCGGGAGCAAAAAGAAGCTTGCTTGGAAAAGCTGATTAACTTGGGCGTCATAGGAAAAATGGAAGATGTCGCTTTCAAGGGGACCTACGTGGCGGTGGACATGCTGTCTGAGGAATTTGCGATGAAACCTACGAAGGGAGGTGTTTTGAAAATACCCTCGGGATATTTGATGAGCATTAAAGATGGCCAAGAAATTGAAGAGATAGACGAATATGAGATCCGTCTGGATAAAGCACGCCGAGGCGATAGAAGATTTATGCAGAAAGCTCTTGAGAGAGGGGAAATAGTGGACAATCTTGGGGAGGATAGTGGCGGTTATAACTTTAAAGTGCTATACTCGACGCCCCCAAGTTTCTTTGTTGATTCGGGAGATATATGTCGCGACCCTCTCCGTCGGTTCCGTTGAGGTCCCGGCGGGGCGAGTAGGGTTAACGAGCCGATCCCCTTTTATATAATTTCTACAATGTATGGGATCGGGGGTCCCTCCCAAGACCCATTACTCGAATCGCGATGTCGGGTAAAATTTATCAAATATCGAAATTGACCTTGTGTGGTCGGGTGGCATGTGCGAGGTGTACATGCAATTTGGAGTCGCCACCGATCGATTTATTGGAAGGTGCGATCGGAAAACCTTACCGAGCGGTCGGGAGAAACCGTTCGGTTCCGCGAAAACCAGAGATTATTGGGTCCGGGGACTTGGTTACGCCGAAATTTTAATCGACTCCCTTTCGGTTACCGATGTTGAGTGATTTTCTAACCTACGAGTTCATGCAGATGCGATATCGGGTGAGATAGGTCCTAACAGTTTCGAGTTTTCATGCGGATGGGAATTTTCTATCCTAATCAATCACAATCGGAAAAAATTTAATGCGCAATCAAAATCATTACAACCAAACAAATCAATCGATCAAGGCTCGGTATGTCTAAAATGGCCTTATCGGCCCACACAAAAATCAAATTTGGGTGTCGGGGTGATTTGGTAAAAATTTGGGGCGGAAGGCTCGGAAGGGTAGAATGGTCATTTTGGGAGTTCGGGACCCGAAAATCACAAAATTTCAATTTGGCCAGTTGAATGTGGCCATTTCTCATTTTTTGTGATTTTATGGAATTTTCCTAATTTTTTTTTCTATTTTTTTGGAATTTTCATTTATTTTTTCAAAAATATTGGAAATTTTCCGGATCGAAATTAATCTACCCTCGAAGTCTCAAAATTCTCGATTCAGACTTTATGAGTCCCGAATCGATCTACAAATTTTTAGAAATTTTTTGTGAAAATCCGGGAATTTTTATGAATTTTCTAAGTATTTTTACAATTTTTTGGATTTTTGGAAATTTCTTTTTATTTTTTATTTATTATTTTTTATTAATGAACCGGACCGGGTCAACCCGGTCAACGACCGGTCAGACCACGACTTGCAGACCCATCAGACTCAAAAACAACACTGTATATGCATTTCTAAAATATTTTTGATTTTTTAAACCTAATTTCCGAATATCAGAATATACTAAAAATAAACGGACGGCCATGATCAAACCTAAGGTTGATCTCAGCCGTCGAACCCAAACTAGATGAAACGACGACGCTTCGATCCATCCACGCTCAAAAACGACGCCGTATGACTACAAGACACGGACGGTCACGATTAGATGCCGAGGTTTGATCTGAGTCGTTCATCACTTCTATCAAAAACGACGACGCTCCGTTTAATATGTTGGACAACCACGATTCCTTCTAAACCCGATCTGAGCCGTCCGTTTGCCTATGACTCAAAACGACGCCGCATCAAATATAACACTCAACGGCCACGATCGATCCTAAGTTAAATCCGAACCGTTCATTCTATCTATGGCTAAAACGACGACGCATCCCCTATACTAAACGGCGCCGTTTTACTATTTTCTAATTTCTATCTAATATATCTAATATCCGAAAATAAGAAAATACTAATCTAACGGCCCTAAATCAAATATGCCGAATTATCCTAGCCGTTAGATCTATGCCGAGTCAGCTCGCTCGCGCTAACGGCCGAGCCGACTCAACATGACCTGGACCAATGAGAGCCCGACATCTGGACCTTTGACTCTCCGACCGAGCCACATCAGCTCGTCGTCTACCTCTCGACGACACGGATCGAACGGCTGCGAAACCTCCGGCGAGATCCAACGGTGAGATCTCGCCGGAATGACACCAAACCACCGCCGATCGACTCGCCTAACCCTCCCGATCAACATATCTAAGAATCAGATAATTTCATCCACAAAATCACCAATAATCGAACTCGCACAGAGCTTAACTATGAACAATCAATCAAGCAAGAGAGAGCATATCAATTCAATTCCTCTACACAGAAGCATCCTAAGGTGTTGAGAAGACTTACCTCCAGCTCGGATCGAGCTCGCGGTGGCTAGCGAGGTCCGGCCGTTGTTCGGCCGGACCGAGTTGTGATGGAGGTTCGACTCGGGCAATTAGGGAGGAATCGATGCAAAAACGTAGTGCGATCGTGATTAGTGATGTTCAAAGAGTAAAACGCCTACATTAATTTCACTAATTGTGCACGGGAATGAAGGATGCCATGATTGCACGGAGAGATTATCGCGAAGTGGACTTACCGTTTTCGGAGATCTCGGGCTGATTGGCTTGGCACGATCGCTTTCTAGAAGTCCAAGGAAGCTTCCGGCGGTGGTCCGGTGCTCCGATTTGGTCTATGGTGGCCGGACGAGCGTTCCACGGTCAAGCTCCGACGAGGCTGCGTTGAAGCTCGCGAGAGCGTCTTTCTCTCTCTTCTCTCTATTTCTCTCTCTATTCTCTTGCGTGAATGAACGAATGAGCCTCCTCTTTGATCTAGAATCTTCTCCGGCTTTTATAGTGGATTTTTGAAATTTGGCGCGTCGGGCGTGAGCTGGCCAAGGGTGTTCTCACGTGCAATCACGTGAGTTTAGGTCATCGGACGGCGATGGAGTTGGTTGACAATCCGTCCAAAGCCGTCAATTCTCCGTTGAGCCTTAAACGAGCACAATTTACTCACAAATTCTAGAACGTTGACTTTCGTGACCCCGGGGCTTTGACCGGCGATTGTGACCACCTCCGGCGGCCATTGGCCAAGCCGCCGCCGGCAATCGACGGGCCTTAGTCCGAGGATCAAAACCCCCACCTAAATTGGATCGATTATGCACGAATTGACCTCCAATTTGGCCGTTGAAATCCATTGTCCAAACCTGCAAAATGCATGAATCTGTGAGGAAGATGAAGTACTGTTCTGGACCGGTTCGACCGGTCCGACCGTCGGTCAGATCGGTCTGAACCGGTTCATAAAGTAAACTTTGTGTAATTTTCGAAATTAATCACAATTTACTGGGCAATTTCGCAATTAAACCTCAAAATTGAACTCAAGAGCCTAGATATTATCTAGAAATGTGTTTTTGCCCAAAAATTTTCATCAATTTGCACAAAACCCCCAAATTTTTAGAAATTCTCAATTCGGGGAAAATGTCAATTGGACGTGTAATTGACCAAATTGGACGACGAGACCCATTCCAATCGATTTAGAATGCATGAAAACATAGGGGGACGGTCTTCTCCAGGCTTGGACTTGGCAATCATATCATCCACATAGACTTCAATTTCCTTATGTATCATATCGTGAAAAAGGGTTACCATAGCCCTTTGATATGTTGCCCCCGCATTTTTCAATCCAAAGGGCATTACCTTGTAACTGAAGGTTCCCCATTGTGTAGTGAATGAGGTCTTGATCTTATCTTCTTCCTTCAGCATGATCTGATTATATCCCGAGAATCCATCCATAAAGGAGAATAATTCAAATCCCGCAGTACTATCGACGAGCACATCAATGTGCGGTAAGGGAAAATCATCTTTCGGACTAGCTTTGTTCAAGTCCCGGTAATCCACGCATATTCTAATTCTCCCATCCTTCTTCTTAAGCGGTACGATGTTGGCGACCCAATCAGCATATGGGACAGCCTCGATAAATCCAACTTTAAGGAGCTTCATGACCTCTTCCTTGATCTTATCTGCCAATTCATGATTCATTCTTCCGGGTGATTGATTTGCTGGTGTGCAAGAAGGATTTGTGGGCAAAGTATGCTCCACAATCTCACGATCTAGACCCGGCATGTCAGCAAACGACCCGGCGAAGATATCTTGATATTCCTTGAGTAACACCGTCATTCTTAAAATGTCTTGCTGTGACGGTGTCCTCCTATTTTCACTTCCTTGACACAGTAAGAATCCCCCAAATTAATAGTGATGGGTTCTTCAGAAATAGGGGGTTTAGATTCTTCAAAACAATCCCATTCTTTCTTGATATCGCTCACATCAACCTCGTCTATGTCAACTTCGCATGCATAATCATCGAGCTGATCTGAGTCACATATTAACCTGTTATGTATGGGTGGGATGACATGCCCGAAATGCACCATGAAAGGTTAGTATTCAAATATGATATAATCGCAGAATGCATGATTTTTATTATGAAAACATTTTTCAAATTTCAATTTCCTTAGACAAAGAAAGGAGAACTAGTCCACGATCTTCCGGACATCCTTGTTCTCAAAAGCTATTTAAAACTCTAGATCATATGGCGGATCGGGCCTCAAGTTTCATGGTAGAATCAATTGTCATCATCGGACCAATCCGTTGCTCCACATGTCCGTAATCAAATTTGTGATGATTTTCATTAATATATGCAACTAAGAACAATACAAGATCGCACTTCCTGGATCACAGCATGTGACCTAAAGGGTGCTAAAACATCAAAAAGCTTTAAAGCAAATGCAGTAATCAAAATGCATTAAAAGATAAAGTTCGGAAAGAGCCTTTTACTCAGGGGTGGGGAAATCATCGTCCAGCCACTCAATTATCACGTTCACCCGATTATCCAGGAACGGGTTGAATAAGTCTGGCTGTGCATCCTCGGAGATGTCCTCATCTTCCAACCATTTGCCTCCTTTAGAGAATACCTTGAATAAGGGGTTTAGGAACATTTTTCCTCTAGCTTTCCATGCGTCGGTGCCTATGAAATGGCCACCTTGGTGTCCACGGCCTCCTTGGTCTCCATAACGATTGTTTCGACCTCGGTCTCGACCTGTGTTATTCTTCGCTATTCCATTATAACCCGGACCAACCTTGTGGTCATTTGAGCTCAAGTTCGGAGGGTTACGGATTCCCCGACCGTACTTTCCTAACCTAGCACTCGGAATAAAACCGTTCGATAGTAACACTCTCCCCGCCATAGTCGCAGGTCTCGAAAGCTCTGGTGTAGCCGACTTTGCATCCGGTGACACGTGCATAACGTATACAATGTCGAAGGTATGATAACTCAGCTCCTCCTCCTTTGAGGGTTCAATGTATGGAACCATCCCTTTTAAAGCGGCTCGATGTCCTGTCTCGCCATGGACGGTGATCAGTTGGCCCTTAACCACAAATTTTAACTTTTGATGCGGGGAGGAGGGTACCGCTCCGGACACATGGATCCACGGTCTTCCCGGGAGCAAGGTGAAGGCGCTAGGAATGTCCAAGACTTGGAACGGTATAGAAAATGTTACCGGTCCAATGACAATGTCCAATTCGATCTCTCCCACCACATTCTTGGAGACTCCGTCAAATGACCGGATGGTGGCCTTGGATGTCTTAACAAAATCTTCATTGATCCCCAAGCTTCTCAAAGTGCTCGGAGGACATAGGTTAAAAGCCGAGCCATTATCAATCAGAACATGAGGAACCTCCTTTCCATGACACCTCACGGCGATGTAGAGAGCTCTGTTGTGGACATGCCCCTCTTTTGGAAAATCTTCATCCGAGAAGGATATCTGGTCTTTCAAAAGGATAGCACCTACGAAGTCCCCTAGTTGAACTTCGTTAATTGTTTCCGGAACATGCACCTCATCTAGCACCTTCAAGAGGGCATTCTTATGCTTTTCGGAATTTTTGAAGAGATCTAATAAGGAAATCAGTGCAGGCATCTTCCGCAGTTGGTCGACGACCTCATATTCACCGGTCCTTACGATCGATTGCAACTTCTCAACTTCTTCGCAGCTTGGGTTTTTCTTTTCAGAATCTGCCTCTCTCGGTGGATAACATCTTCCCGATCTCATTATGGCGTCAATCTCGCCCGTTCCATAGTCCCAGTGTATCGCCTTCGAGTTGTACTCTTCCACAAGCGGTAATTTAATCTTTACCGGTATGATCTTTTCTGGTGGTGATTCGGACGTTGATGGTTTTTCCGAACTAGAAGCTTCCAACTCCCAGCTATCAACTTTGTTCAAATCAATCACGAAACGAATCGGGGTATCTACCATCCCGATCATTTCATCCTCATGAACATCCTCGGGGTTGTGTTCTGGACCTGGCCTTACCAGCGTGGCATTTTCTTCATCCAGATCCCTCTGCCTTTCTCTTCTGACTCTTAGAATAATCCCTTCAATTCTCATACCAATCTCCACCAGATGTTGGAATGATGAGTACGTGTATGCATACATGCGGTCAAAGTATTCCGCCGGAAGTGACTTCAGTACGAACTCCAGCATTTCTCTCTCCGATAGCGGCGGTTGCACCATCACGGCGTGTTTCTTCTACCTCCTAGCGAAGAGTTCAAAACTCTCGTCTTCACCTTTCCCGATATTCAACAGATTAGTTTTAGTGAAATAACCTCTGATTCCAGCTTCAAAGTGTCGTATGAAGTGTTCTGATAAATCCTCCCAGCTCGGGACCCGGTCTAGGTCAATCAGGTGAAACCATGCTAGCGCGGGGCCCGTTAAACTTTGTCCGAAGTTCCGGATCGGTGTTTCGTCATCTTCATGGTGGCCAACTATTTGGCAAAGATAGTATGAGATATGCGCCAGAGGACATCCAGCGCCATTATACTTCGTGCGGAAGGTCACTCTCGGGTTCGCGCCTTGAGGCGGAATATTTCTTGCTTGGGTGAGTGGTGTAATCAGCTTTTTCAACTCATCCATTTTCCTTGACACATCATCTCCTTGCTCTTGCAATAGGGCGATCTTTCGATTTTGTGTCTCAATGGCCCGCCGCATTTCCGGAATCTGCATGTTCTCTTCTACTCTCGTGGCATCATTCTTAGCTATCGGTTGCGATAATTACGCTACCATGGCTGTTAAATGTCGCATATGGGTCTCCAAATTAGAAAGTCGAACGTTAGACTCTTGATTCACCTGTTCATTCCGAGGAGCCAATTGGTCTTTGACTTCATCGACCGTTCCCACAAATTCATCACTTGCGGGGTCATCCATTCCACCCCACCCATCGGGGACTACATCTCCAGAATCGACAAAAAAGCTTGGGGGTGCCGAATACAACATTTTAAAGTTGTAACCACCACTATCTTCCCCCAGGTTGTCAACTATTTCGCCCCTCTCCAGGGCCCTTTGCAAAAACCTTCTATCGCCTCGGCGGGCCTTATCCAGACGGACTTCATATTCGTCTATCTCTTCAATTTCTTGACCATCTTTGATGCTCATCAAATATCCCGAGGGTATTTTCAAAACAGCTCCCATCGTAGGTTTCATCGCAAATTCTTCGGACAGCATGTCCACCGCCACGTAGGTCCCCTTGAAAGCGACATCTTCCATTTTTCCTATGACGCCCAAGTTAATCAGCCTTTCTAAGCAAGCCTCCTTTTGCTCCCGGGAAATACTTTCTCCTTCCGGGTATTGCGAGGCCAATGTCAAGACATCCCGCATTTTACCCATATACGCTATGAACTCCGGAACCTCTTCCTCTTCACCTCCAAAGATCGCGTTCACCTCGCGATGCTCGTGTAGCGGGTTCCGCTGCACATTCGGTTCGGTTTTATCAAACTCCAGAACTTTTCCATCGATCAATGCTTGCACCTTGAACTTCGGAGCGAGACAGTTGTCCGCGTTATGCCCCCTTTCTCCCATATGGTATACGCACGTCCGGGTCTCATCATACCCAGGAAATCTTGGCGGGTGAGCTCTAGGTGGCTCTTTTGCAACTAAGCGGTTCTCCAGGAGCATTGGTAGTAGTTTGGATAAAGGTCGGGGTAGTGGGGTAAAAACAATTTGGTTCTTTTTTCTGAATTCCGGTGGTTTGGAAGCGGTCCAGGAGGACGTTCCTTGGGTAGGGATTGAAGGCGAGAAATTTCTGGGCTTTGGCGGGTTAGGGACAAAAGCTACTTCTCCAATTTGCTCCCTATTATCCCTTCTCAAAGGGTATTGGCGTTTGAAAGGCGCCTCAAGTATCTTCTTTTCTCTTAATGCCCACTCGTGGCGCTCCGCCACCTTGATCGGGTGCGCAAATGTCCGACACCCGGAGGTGTTCGGTTTGTCGAAAAATTCAAATGGAAGGGCCTTGAGAAACAGATCTATTAGTTTTTCTTCCGGGACGGGCGGCTTTACCCGCACAGCCAATGCTCTCCATCTTCGGGCGTAGGCGCGAACGGCCTCGCTCTTTCCTTTCACTGTTCTCGGAAGGTCCTCTCTAGTGAGGGCGGTCAAAGTGTTAAACTTGTATTGTCGAAGGAACTCGTCCGCCAGCTTGTCCCAATCGGCGAGCCTCTCCGGCTCCAATTCAATGAACCACGCCAAAGCCCTTGCAGATAGGCTTTCCTGGAAGGTGTTAACCAGTAACGGAACATTGTCCGAGAATTGCGACATTCGGCGCAAGTAATACTTCAAGTGCGCTTTGGGACACCCGGTCCCGTTATATCTCCTCACAAAGTCCGGTTCCTTGTAGTCGGCAGGAACCTCTATCTTTTCGAATGGTGCTACCTTATCGAACCTTGAAAGTTCATATCCCCGACTTGCCAAACACTCTTCGATCTTAGCAAGCCTCTTAATTTCCTCTTCCATTTTGAGGAGGCGGTCTCTCCGGATTTAGAGTGGGATTAGCGGCGGGCGCTGGATTAGCGTTCGCTCCATCGGATGACCCCGCAGGGGCTTGAGAATTAGGATCAACGGGGTATCTCCCCTGGCTTGCAATCATCATTGCCTTCATCTCCGCCACCATTGTGGCGATCACATTCATTTGGTTTTCCGGATTACCCACACAAGGTGCGAGCTCCTCTTGTTCCATCCTTAATTTGCGCGTCTTGCTACGAGTGCTCGTATTTATCACTCACCTGTTTTCGGGATATCAAATCAATATGGGAAATATTAAAGGATTGGAGACATTGATCCGTGGTAATTGACTTTTCTATATGTATGCATGAAATGCTCATAAAAGAAATAATATGTATTTATTATTACAAACCAGATTGTTCAAAAGTATCTAAAAGATAACAAATATGTAAAATCTAAATGGGGGAATGGATCTATCCAAGTCGGGGACGCTTCCACTCTTCTTGCTCTTCTGATCCATCGGAATCCCACAAGTATGGGTCTTCTCCTTCCTCCAACATCCATTGCTCCGGATCTTCGGGAATGTACGGCTCTACTCCCGGTACGTATGGTACTATGTACTCCGGCTCATAGGACTCCACTTCTTCAATCCGAGGAGATACGCACTCGGGTACATATGGCTCGACCGTTGATTGGCGATACTCCTTAAACTTCTGGATATACTCCTTGGAGGCTCTGTGAATGTTCATCTCGTCGTCCAAATAGTCCGGCCATTCAACTTGTTGCAGTGGGGAGTTCTTCAAAGCATGTAGAATGAGCTTAATCCGAGATTGATATAACTTCTTCGCCTCTTTTGTAAGCTTCCCGCATGTCATGTTGAATGAGAAAATCCCGGGACAAACATCCGGTGGCACCTCCTGTAAAACTCCAAATTGCCTTACCACTCGGATGGGGTAGTATGCCACAACGCCAGTACATCCCAATAAGGGGATAGGACTATCTTCAACCCCCATAATACGAGCCTCCACGATCTTGGGTCAAGTCAAACGCCATCTAATATGCTTAGGTTTCAAATTGTCCAATAGCTCAACCCATTTTTTGAATGAGTATTTAGGTACAAGGGATTGACACTTAAGGAAGGATCTAAGAGGGTGGACGTGCTCATTGATTTCATAGCACCCCACTCGGAGTTGAAAAGTCTTTATATGAGAGGTGAACCACATGTGAAGTAGCCCACTAGATGCTTGGAAAACAGCCTTTCTTGAAGTTTTGGAACGATTTAAGGAAAGAAATGTCTCAGCTAAGATCATGTATGAATAATCCCAGCGACAACATGCTTGTCTGGCTATATGGGTTATGGAAGGGTCAAAAGTAGTTCTAGAAGTTGGGAATAGGACAAATGCAAAGAAAGTCAAGATGAACACCTTTCCCGATTTATGATCGGTTTCGGTGGGTAAAGAGGAATAATTGTCGAAAAGGAACGAGAAGGTGAACCTGTTAGAATTGGATTTGTAAACTTTTTCAATCTCGGATGTTTTAAGGCGAAGGAAACTCGATAACGAACGAGTGGAGTCCATGTCCAAAGGGGGTTGAGCTATTCGTTCTTCAAATTTGGCCCCAATAATAGCGGTATACTCCTCGAGCGTAGGGGTCAATTCCAATCCTCGAAAGTTGAATGTCATTGTACGCGCGTCCCATGCCTTGGCTAGTGCTTGAATGAGCGCCGGTTGGTATTCCACTCGGATCGGGTCTACTAGTCGTCCCAAACGTCCTTCGACGTAAGCCTTGCTGACGATGTCGAGGCGGTCCCACCATATAGCGAGTTCTTTGCGTGGTATTGGGATGACTTTGATGTCTCCATTCCCCATGATCTAAAAATGCAAAAATGATGATCCTAAAGTCAATTACCACAATTTAATATGCATATGCATGAAATGTGATGCAAATGTGCTAACCAAATTCCATGTCATCTTTTGGTAACATGAGGGTCAACTACTCCCACTTGACCCAAATAAGCCAAATAGGGTAGTTATGGACCTAATCTCACCCAAAGATGGCATGTAATTTGATTAGGATCGTTTAAGCGTAATCGGGGTAGAAAGCCGCTCACAAATTGACGACTCATGGAATTTACAAATCTAACACAATAAAGTTGAAAAGGATAGGACATAATAGCATCTAAAGATGTTCGGACAATAAATGTCGATGAAAGTACATAATAGACTCAAAATATAATAAAACCTAGAAAATGCCCCAAAGTCGTACTAATCTAAACAATCGGAACGGTATCCTCATCGGATGAAATCTCCACTATCTCGGGAAGCTTGACATCTTCTTCGTCATCGGAGGGTATGGTGATAACTTCCTTCTTCTTAATCGGGGAGTGTTTTGGGGCCGTCTTGGTCGCACGAGGTTTCTTTGCCAATTTCATATACAACTCCCAAATTCTTTCTTTCTCGCGCTCGAGCTCCAAATATCGTCCACAGCGGGTATAATCGTAACTTTCGCTACGAATGCGGTTCCGCCCATTGAGCTCCCGTCCATGGATAAATCCAAAAACTTGGAATGTAGCGGGTACTCGGTCCTCGCGTCGAATGGTCCTCCGCTCCCATGTGAATACGTCGGGTACATCAACACGACCTCGGGGCGCCATCTATCTAAAAAGGAAAATTTGACCTTCAACCCCAATCACTTAAACGATCTTACAAGTTGTGATGATATGTCGTGAAAATGCATGATATGCAAAATTTAAATTTACAAGTTCAAAATAAAAAAGGGTAGAAATCCTTACCAACCGATGTTACTCTTTTTTTGGTTTTTGGTTTTAGGTATACCAACCATCCATTTCACATGCGCATGAGACAAGTGAGGTTCAACTCTAAATAAAATCAAAAAGGCTCGGGTATGGACCTAAAAAGGCTCCCGCTATACAAATCGATGGGCCGCCCACAAACGCAATCAAACAACAAGTGGGTAGGACCATCAATCTTGTATAGCGAGCGGGATCAAATATGGTCAACCCAAGTGCAATCAAACACAAGAGCTTCGCATACCGATCCCTATCTATGGCGACCTAAAAGGTGATTTCGCGGCTCGGGTTTAGGCGCTTGTGTGTGCAGTGTCGTGATCCTCAAAATATGCAAGACATGCATCACAATTTATATCCAAAACACCGCTTCAAAATTTGCATAAATAAGCAAACAATCCAAAACTCCCTATCTGCATCAAAAATGGTTAGCATGTACGCCACCCCTTATAACTCCCATCTGCATCAACATTTAACACTTTTCGTTAGTGGACGTACCTCTTCTTCAAGAGCATCTGCAGAAAAACGAGGTTAGAAAACAATCAACATTTTCATCGGCTTAAGTCCTCTTAAATTGTCCCCAGCGGAGTCGCCGATCTGTCGCGACCCTCTCCGTCGGTTCCGTTGGGGTCCCGGCGGGGCGAGTAGGGTTAACGAGCTGATCCCATTTTATATAATTTCTACAATGTATGGGATCGCGGGTCCCTCCCAAGACCCATTACTCGAATCGCGATGTCGGGTAAAATTTATCAAATATCGAAATTGACCTTGTGTGGTCGAGTGGCATGTGCGAGGTGTACATGCAATTTGGAGTCGCCACCGATCGATTTATTGGAAGGTACGATCGGAAAACCTTACCGAGCGGTCGGGAGAAACCGTTCGGTTTCGCGAAAACCAGAGATTATTGGGTCCGGGGACTTGGTTACGCCGAAATTTTAATCGACGCCCTTTCGGTTACCGATGTTGAGTGATTTTCTAACCTACGAGTTCATGCAGATGCGATATCGGGTGAGATAGGTCCTAACGGTTCCGAGTTTTCATGCGGATGGGAATTTTCTATCCTAATCAATCACAATCAGAAAAAATTTAATGCGCAATCAAAATCATTACAAGCAAACAAATCAATCGATCAAGGCTCGGTATGTCTAAAATGGCCTTATCGGCCCACACAAAAATCAAATTTGGGTGTCGGGGTGATTTGGTAAAAATTTGGGGCGGAAGGCCCGGAAGGGTAGAATGGTCATTTTGGGAGTTCGGGACCCAAAAATCACAAAATTTCAATTTGGCCAGTTGAATGTGGCCATTTCTCATTTTTTGTGATTTTATGGAATTTTTCTAATTTTTTTTTTTAATTTTTTGGAATTTTCATTTATTTTTTCAAAAATATTGGAAATTTTCCGGATCGAAATTAATCGACCCTCGAAGTCTCAAAATTCTCGATTCAGACTTTATGAGTCCCGAATCGATCTACAAATTTTTAGAAATTTTTTTGTGAAAATCTGGGAATTTTTATGAATTTTCTAAGTATTTTTACAATTTTTTGGATTTTTGGAAATTTCTTTTTATTTTTTATTTATTATTTTTTATTAATGAACCGGACCGGGTCAACCCGGTCAGACCCGACTCGCAGACCCATCAGACTCAAAAACGGCACCGTATATGCATTTCTAAAATATTTTTGATTTTTTAAACCTAATTTCCGAATATCAGAATATACTAAAAATAAACGGACGGCCATGATCAAACCTAAGGTTGATCTCGGCCGTCGAACCCAAACTAGATGAAACGACAACGCTTCGATCCATCCACGCTCAAAAATGACGCCGCATGACTACAAGACACGGACGGTCACGATTAGATGCTGAGGTTTGATCCGAGCCGTTCATCTCTTCTATCAAAAACGACGACGCTCCGTTTAATATGTTGGACGGCCACGATTCCTTCTAAACCCGATCTGAGCCGTCCGTTTGCCTATGACTCAAAATGACGCCGCATCAAATATAACACTCAACGGCCACGATCGATCCTAAGTTAAATCCGAACCGTTCATTCTATCTATGGCTAAAACGACGACGCATCCCCTATACTAAACGGCGCCGTTTTACTATTTTCTAATTTCTACCTAATATATCTAATATCCGAAAATAAGAAAATACTAATCTAACGACCCTAAATCAAATATGCCGAATTATCCTAGCCGTTAGATCTATGCCGAGTCGGCTCGCTCGCGCCAACGGCCGAGCTAACTCAACATGACCTGGACCAATGAGAGCCCGACATCTGGACCTTTGACTCTCTGACCGAGCCACATCGGCTCGTCGTTGTTGACACCCGAATTTTTAATCGGTTTTCCTTTAGTTTTACTTTCCAAAATTTACCAAAAATTCACAAAAAATCAAAAAATTAAAAAGTCAACATTGGAAGCCTTGACCATGCATAAGGAACCAATTTGGAACAAAAAATAATTTTTCTTATTTTTTACATTTTTTTTAATATTTTCGAAAATAGGAAAATACTTGAAAAATCCATAAAAAATACCTTTCGATGTGACAAAAATACAGAAAATATCCAATATTTTTATTTTAATTCCCTTTTCATATGGACCTCAAGAAAAATTGAAAATTGAGTTCAATTTTAGGTGTTCCTTCATAATGCCTAAGGTTGAATTTGCATAAAAAATACCAATTGAGTCTTTTTATTTGTAATTTTTGCACATTTAGAGTCTAGACATTCAATTGCAATCCCTTTGAACCTCAATTTGATCCATTGCACCTACAATTGCGCGAATTGCACAAATTAGACAAGAATCCCCAAATTATTTGCAATTTAGTCTCTCAATTTGCAATGTTTGAAATTACTTCCAATTGAGGAACTTTTTATACACAATTGGGCTACCCCTAAGGTTTTTGAACATTCTGAATCGATTGGCGTGGGTCTCGTAGTCCAATTTTACCAAATTGACGTCCAATTGAATTTTTCCCCAATATTGGGCAAATAGAAAAATTTGGGGGTTTTGTGCAAATTGATAGAAAATTTTGGGCAAAATTGCATTTCTAGATAATATACAAGCCCCTAAGTCCAATTTTGAAGATTAATTTCAAAAATTCCTTACCGTTTTTGATTAATTTCAAAATTTGTGCATAAAACACTGTCTGAACCGGTTCGGACCGGTCCGATCGCCGGTCGGACCGGTCGAACCGGTCCAAACGATGTCGTCTTCAACCTCTCATCCGCGCGATTTGCAGCTTTGAAGGCCGAGTTTCAATAGCCAAATTGGGGTTCAATTCAACCATAATCGAACTAATTGTTTTGGGGCTTTTGTTTCTCGGGTCGAGGAGAGTCGATTGTTGTCGACGGCACAGGTGATCGTCGCCGGAGAACAGCGACATTGCCGGTCAAAGCCTCGGCGCCCAAAAAGTCAACATAATGCATTCGGAGTTCGATTGGCGCTCGTTTTGGGTTCAACGAAGGCTTAACGGAGTGGGACGGAATCCTAATGATTCCGTCACCGTTCGGCGAGCCATAAACCACGTGATTAGCACGTGAGAGCCTCGGCCGACTCAAGCCCGTGCGCGCGCGATTTTTGAAAATGAGTATAAAAGGGTTGAGAGGATTCTAGAACGAAGGAGAGGCTCATTTGGTTCATCTCGCACTAGAATAGAGAGAAAAAGAGAGAGAAAGCGAGAGAGAGGAGTTCCGGCGACGCCATAACCGGAGCTGCAGATCGAGACTTCCGAACTTCATCCAGGCCAATCTAAGCCAAATCGGATCATCGGATCTTCACCGGGAGTTCACCGGAGTCCGGGAGAGGCGATCGGCGCAGCTCAATCGTCTTGAGGCTTCCAAAACTGGTAAGTTGAATCTCAAGTTTTCGTATTGTGTATCCATGGCATCGCACCCTCACGAGCTTGATTTCTTCAATTGATGTGTGCGTTTTGCCTTTGAAACTTCTCTGACCACGATCGCATCTTGTTTGTGCATCGATTTTGTGTGAAAACCCCGAGTCGAACCTCCATCGCAGCTCGGTCTGGCCGAACATTAGCCGGACCTTTCTGGCCATCGCGAGTCCGATCGGGACTCGAGGTAAGTCTCCTCAACTCATCTTCTAGCTTCTGTGTGAAGGAATTTAGTTATTATGTCCAATATTGCTTGATTGATCGTTCGTAGTTTATATACGTGCGAGCTTGATTCTTAGTGATTCGGTGGATAGAATTGTCTGAGTTTCGAATATGTTGATCTGAGAGGAATTTAGAGTTGATTGGCGGTGGTTTTACACCGATCCGGCGAGATCTCACCGTTGGATCTCGCCGGAAGCTTTCTGACCGTTCATTAGCGTCGTCGAGAGGTTGAAGACGACGGGCTGAGCTGGCAAGTCAAGCGATCGGCGCTCCGAGGTGGCATCGTGTGATTGGGCCGGCTCAGATCCGAGTCCGCTCGGCCGTTGGTGCGAACGAGCCGACCCAGATCCGATCCAACGGCCGAGATAAATCGTTGGATTTGATTCTCAGCCGTTGGATTAGTTTTTATATTTTCTGTTAATTATTTTTTTCGTTAATAAATAGGAAAAATCAAAACGGTGCCGCTTCAGCCATTTGATGCGTCGTCGTTTAGGTTAGTTAGGCGAGTCAACGGCTCGGATTAAATCGAGGTTGAATCCCGACCGTTGGTTCAATAAGGCTATGCGGCGTCGTTCGGTTTAGTAGGCGTCGACGGCTTGGATTAGATCTCAAGTCAATCGTGACCGTTCGTTCATTACTAAGTGACACGGCGTCGTTTTGTTTCGGAGACGTCTACGGCTCCGATCAAGTCTCAAAGTTTAATCGTGGCCGTTCGTCCCTTTAGTTGATACGATGCCGTTTTTCAGTAGGAAGGATAATGCGGCGTCATTTTTGTTTAGATGAATTGACGGCTGAGATTGATTTCAAGATTGATCTCGGCCGTCCGTTTTTTTTTATATGTATTCTGAAATTAGGAAATAGGTTTAGAAAATCAAAAAAAAAGAAATAGGTATATACGTATACGGCACCGTATAGGGTCTGAGCAGGTCTACGGGTGGTCGGACCGGGTTGACCGGGTCGGGTTTATTAATAAAAAATAATAAAAAATAAAAAGAAATTTCCAAAAATCCAAAAAAATTACAAAAATACTTAAAAAATTCATAAAAATTCCCAGATTTTCACAAAAAAATTTTAAAAAATTCCTAGATCGATTCGGGACTCATAAAGTTTGGATCGAGAATGTTGAGATTTCGAGGGTCGATTTGTGTCGATCCGGAAAATTTCTAATATTTTTAGAAAGTAAATAAAAAATTCAAAAAAATAGAAAAATTCCCTAAAATCACAAAAAATGGGAAATGGCCACATTCAACTGGCCCGATCCTGATTTTGTGATTTTCGAGTCCCGAACTCCCAAAAATGACCATTCTACCCTTCCGGGCCTTCCGCCCCAAATTTTCACCAAATCATCCCGAAACCCAAATTTGAATTTTGTGTGGGTCGATAGGGCCATTTTAGACATGCCAAACCTTGATTGATTTGATTTGATTGATTGCGATTATATTGATTGCGCATTTAATTTTCATGATTGTGATTGTTAGGAATAGTAAAATCCCATCCGCATGAAAACTTGAAATTGTTAGGGCCTACCTCACTCGATATTGCATCTGCATGAAATCCTAGGTTAGAAAAAACACTCACCATCGGTAACCGAAAGGACGTCAATATGAAATTTAGCATAACCAAGTCCCCGGACCCAAAAATCTCTGGTTTTCGCGGAATCGAACGGTTTCTCCCGACTGCTCGGTAAGGTTTTCCAATCGTACCTTCCAATAAATCGATTGGTGGCGACTCCAAATTGCATGTACACCTAGCACATGCCACCCGACCACACAAGGTCGATTTCGATATTTTATAAATTTTTACCCGACATCGCGATTCGAGTAATGGGTCTTGGGAGATACCCGCGATCCCACAAAAAAATAAAATATGTATATCAAAGGGATCGGCTCGTTAACCCCACTCGCCCCGCCGGGATTTTATCACCCGACGGAGAGGGTCGCGACGATCGTCTACCTCTCGACGACACAAAACGAACGGCTGCGAAACCTCCGGCGAGATCCAACGGTGAGATCTCGCCGGAATGACACCAAACCACCGCCGATCGACTCGCCTAACCCTCCCGATCAACATATCTAAGAATAAGATAATTTCATCCACAAAATCACCAATAATCGAACTCGCACAGAGCTTAACTATGAACAATCAATCAAGCAACAGAGAGCATATCAATTCAATTCCTCTACACAGAAGCATCCCGAGGTGTTGAGAAGACTTACCTCCAGCTCGGATCGAGCTCGCAGTGGCTGGCGAGGTCCGGCCGGTGTTCGGCCGCACCGAGTTGTGATGGAGGTTCGACTCGGGCAATTAGGGAGGAATCGATGCAAAAACGTAGTGCGATCGTGATTAGTGATGTTCAAAGAGTAAAACGCCTACATTAATTTCACTAATTGTGCACGGAACTGAAGGATGCCATGATCGCACGGAGAGATTATCGCGAAGTGGACTTACCGTTTCTGGAGATCTCGGGGCGATTGGCTCGGCACGATCGCTTTCGGGAAGTCCAAGGAAGCTTCCGGCGGTGGTCCGGTGCTCCGATTTGGTCTGTGGTGGTCGGACGAGCGTTCCACGGTCAAGCTCCGACGAGGCTGCGTTGAAGCTCGCGAGAGCGTCTTTCTCTCTCTTCTCTCTATTTCTCTCTCTATTCTCTTGCGTGAATGAACGAATGAGCCTCCTCTTTGATCTAGAATCTTCTCCGGCTTTTATAGTGGATTTTTGAAATTTGGCGCGTCGGGCGTGAGCTGGCCGAGGGTGTTCTCACGTGCAATCACATGAGTTTAGGTCACCGGACGGCGACAGAGTTGGTTGACAATCCGTCCAAAGCCGTCAATTCTCCGTTGAGCCTTAAACGAGCACAATTTGCTCACAAATTCTAGAACGTTGACTTTCGTGACCCCGGGGCTTTGACCGGAGATTGTGACCACCTCCGGCGGCCATTGGCCAAGCCGACGGCGGCAATCGACGGGCCTTAGTCCGAGGATCAAAACCCCCACCTAAATTGGATCGATTATGCACGAATTGACCTCTAATTTGGCCGTTGAAATCCATTGTCCAAACCTGCAAAATGCACGAATCTGTGAGGAAGATGAAGTATCTGCTGGGACCGGTTCGACCGGTCCGACCGTCGGTCAGACCGGTCCGAACCGGTTCAGACGGTAAACTTTGTGCAATTTTCGAAATTAATCACAATTTCTTGGGCAATTTCGCAATTAAACCTCAAAATTGAACTCGGGAGCCTAGATATTATCTAGAAATGTGTTTTTACCCAAACATTTTCATCAATTTGCACAAAACCCCCAAATTTTTAGAAATTCTCAATTCGGGGAAAATGTCAATTGGACGTGTAATTGACCAAATTGGACGACGAGACCCATTCCAATCGATTTAGAATGCATGAAAACATAAGGGGACGGTCCAATTTTACTATGATAGTCCCTCAATTAAAAGTAATTTAAAAAATTTGGCCAATTGAGGGACTAAATTGCAAACATTTTGGGGATTTGGCCTAATTCGTGCAATTCGTGCAATTGGAGGTGCAATTAATCAAATTGAAGTTCAAAGGGATTGCAATTGAATGTCTAGACTCTAAATGTGCAAAAATTGCAAATAAAAAGACTCAATTGGTATTTTTTGTGTAAATTCAACCTTAGGCATTGTGAAGGAACACCTAAAATTGAACTCAATTTTTGATTTTTCTTGAGTTCAATATTAAAAGGGAATTAAAAGAAAAATATTGAACATTTTTGTGTATTTTTGTGACCTCGGAAAGTATTTTTTATGAATTTTTCAAGTATTTTCCTATTTTTCGAAAATATAAAAAATGCGAAAAATATGAAAAATTATTTTTTGTTCCAAATTAGTTTCTTAGGCTTGGCCAAGGCCTCCAATGTTGATTTTTTTAATTTTTTGATTTTTTATGAATTTTTAGTGAATTTTGTAAAATAAAACTAAAGGAAAACTGACTAAAAATTCGGGTGTCAACAATATAGTCCCCGATGGGTGGGGTGGCATGGATGACCCCGAAAGTGAGGAATTCGTCGGAACAGTCGATGAAGTTAAGGACCAAGCGGTCCCTCGGAATGAACAGGAGAACCAAGAGATCGATATGCGACTTTCTAATCTAGAGACGCATATACGTCATTTGACGACTATGGTAGCAGACTTATTTCGGTTGTTGGCTAAGAATGACGCCACAAGAGTAGAGCAAAACATGCAGATTTTGGAAATGCGGCGGGCCATGGAGGCACAAAATCGAAAGATCGCTCTACTGCGAGAGCAAGGAGATGACGTGTCGAGAAAGATGGATGAGTTGAAAGAGCCGATTACGCCACTTACTCGGGCAAGAAATGTTCCGCCCCAAGGCGCGAACCCGAGAGTGGTCTTCCGCACGAAGTATAATGGCATTGGGTGTCCTCTAGCGCATATCTCATACTATCTTCGTCAAATGGTTGGCTATCATGAGGATGATGAAACAACGATCCGGAATTTCGGACGTAGTCCGGCGGGCCCCGCACCGGTGTGGTTCCAATCAATCGATTTGGACTGGGTCCCGAGCTGGGAGGATTTGTCAGAGCACTTTATACGGCACTTTGAAGCTGGAATCGGAGGTTGTTTCACTAAAACTAATTTGTTGAACATCAGGAAAGGTAAAGGTGAGAGTTTTGAACTCTTCGCTAGGAGATGGAAGAAGCACGTTGTGATGGTGCAACCGCCACTATCAGAAAGGGAAATGCTGGAGTTCGTGCTAAAGTCACTTCCGGCGGAATACTTTGATCGCATGTATGCATACACGTACTCGTCATTCCAACATCTGGTGGAGATTGGTATGAGAATTGAGGGGATTATCCCGAGAATCAGAGGGGAAAGGCAGAGGTGTCTGGATGAAGAAAATGCCACGTTGGTAAGGCCAGGTCCAGAACATAACCCCGAAGATGTTCATGAGGATGACATGATCGGGATGGTAGATACCCCGATTCGTTTCGTGATTGATTTGAACAAAATTGATAGCTGGGAGTTGGAAACTTCCGGTTCGGGAAAACCGTCAACATCCGAATCACCACCAGAAAAGATCATACCGGTGAAGATCAAGTTACCGCTTGTGGAGGAATATAACTCAAAGGCAGTTCATTGGGACTATGGAACGGGCGAGATTGACGCCATAATGAGATCGGGAAGATGTTATCCACCAAGAGAGGCGGATTCTGAAAAGAAAGACCCGATTGCAGAAGAAGTTGAGAAGTTGCAATCGGTCATAAGGACCGGTGAATATGAGGTCGTTGACCAACTGCGGAAAATGCCGGCACGGATTTCCTTATTAGATCTCTTCAAGAATTCTGAAAAGTACAAGAATGCCCTCTTGAAAGTGCTGACCGTTGATTGGCGATACTCCTTAAATTTCTGGATATACTCCTTGGAGGCCCCGTGAACGTTCATCTCGTCGTCCAAATAGTCCGGCCATTCAACTTGTTGCAGTGGGGAATTCTTCAAAGCATGAAGAATAAGCTTGATCCGGGCCCGATACAACTCCTTTGTTTCCTTAGTGAGCTTTCCTCGTGTCATATCGAATGAGAAGATCCCGGGACAAACATCCGGTGGTATCTCTTGTAGAACTCCAAATTGCCTCACCACTCGAATAGGGTAATATGCTACAGCGCCGGTACATCCCAATAAGGGAATAGGGTTATCTTCAATACCCGAAATGCGAGCCTCTACGATCTTGGGCCAAGTTAAATGCCATCTAATATGCTCGGGTTTCAAATTGTCCAATAGCTCAACCCACTTTTTGAATGAGTATTTGGGTACAAGGGATTGACACTTAAGGAAGGATCTAAGAGGGTGAACGTGCTCATTGATCTCATAGCACCCCACTCGGAGTTGGAAAGTTTTTATATGAGAGGTGAACCACAAGTGAAGTAATCCGCTAGACGCTTGGAAAACAGCCTTTTTTGAAGATTTGGAACGATTCGGGGAGAGAAAAATCTCAGCTAAGATTATGTACGAATAATCCCAGCGACAACACGCTTGTCCGGCTATATGGGTTATGGATGGGTCAAAAGTAGTTCTAGAAGTCGGGAATAGAACGAATGCAAAGAAAGCCAAGATGAACACCTTTCCCGATTTATGACCGGTTTCGGTGGGTAGAGAGGAATAATTATCGAAAAGGAACGAGAAGGTGAATTTGTTGGAATTGGATTTGTAAACTTTTTCAATCTCGGAAGTTTTAAGGCGAAGGAAACTCGATAACGAACGAGTGGAGTCCATGTCCAAAGGGGGTTGAGCTATTCGTTCTTCAAATTTGGCCCCAATAATAGCGGTATACTCCTCAAGCGTAGGGGTCGGCTCTAATCCTCGGAAGTTGAATGTCATTGTGCGTGCGTCCCATGCCTTGGCTAATGCTTGAATGAGAGCCGGTTGGTATTCCACTTTGATCAAATCTACAAGTCGTCCCAAACGTCCTTCCACATAGGCTTTGTTGACGATGTCGAGACGATCCCACCATATAGCGAGTTCCTTGCGCGGTATTGGGATGACTTTGATGTCTCCATTCCCCATGATCTAAAAATGCAAAAATGATGATCCTAAAGTCAATTACCACAGTTTAATATGCATATGCATGTAATGTGATGCAAATGTGCTAACCAAATTCCATGTCATCTTTTGGTAACATGAGGGTCAACTACTCCCACTTGACCCAAATAAGCCAAATAGGGTAATTATGGACCAAATCTCACCCAAAGATGGCATGTAATTTGATTAGGATCGTTTAAGCGTAATCGGGGTAAAAAGTCGCTCACAAATTGACAACTCATGAAATTTACAAGTCTAACACAATAAAGTCGAAAGAGATAGAACATGACAGTATCTAGAGATGTTCGGACAATAAATGTCGATGAAAGTACATAATAGACTCAAAATACAATAAAATCTAGAAACTGTCCCAAAGTTGTACTAATCTAGACAATCGGGATGGTATCCTCATCGGATGAAATCTCCACTATCTCGGGAAGCTTGATGTCTTCTTCATCATCGGAGGATATGGTGATGATTTCCTTCTTCTTAATCGGGGAGTGTTTTGGGGCCGTTTTGGTCGCACGTGGCTTTCTTGCCAACTTCATGTACAACTTCCAGATTCTTTCTTTCTCGCGCTAGAGTTCCAAATATCGTCCACATCGGGTATAATCGCAACTCTCGCTACGGATGCAGTTCCGTCCGTTGAGCTCTCGTCCGTGAACAAATCCGAAAACTCGGAAAGTAGCGGGTACTCGGTCCTCGCGTCGAATGGTCCTCCGCTCCCACGTGAATACATCGGGTATGTCAACACGACCTCGGGGCGCCATCTATCCTAAAAAAGAAAATTGACCCTCAACCCCGATCACTTAAACGATCTTACAAATTGTGATGATATGTAATGAAAATGCATGATATGCAAAATTTAAATTTACAAGTTCAAAATAAAAAGGGTAGAAAGCCTTACCAACCGATGTTACTCTCTTTTTTTGTTTTTGGTTTTAGGTATACCAACCATCCATTTCACATGCGCATGAGACAAGTGAGGTTCAACTCTAAAGAAATCAAAAAGGCTCGGGTATGGACCTAAAGAGGCTCCCGCTATACAAATCGATGGGCCGTCCACAAGCGCAATCAAACAACAAGTGGGTAGGACCATCAATCTTGCATAGCGAGCGGGATCAAATATGGTCAACCCAAGTGCAATCAAACACAAGAGCTTCGCATACCGATCCCTATCTATGGCGACCTAAAAGGTGATTTCGCGGCTCGGGTTTAGGCGCTTGTGTGTGCAGTGTCGTGATCCTCGAAATATGCAAGACATGCACCACAATTTATATTCAAAACACCGCTTCAAAATTTGCATAAATAAACAAACAATCCAAAACTCCATATCTGCATCAAAAATGGTTAGCACGGACGCCACCCCTTATAACTCCCATCCGCATCAACATTTAACACTTTTTGTTATTGGACGTACCTCATTTTCAAGAGCATCTGCGGAAAACGGGGTTAGAAAACACTCAACATTTTTATCGGCTTAAGTCCTCTAAATTGCTCCCCCAGTGAGTCGCCGATCTGTCGCGACCCTCTGGAAATTTTTTTCGAATTTTTACCTAATATATCTAATTTCCTAAAAAAATGCAGATCGGACGGCCACAAATCAAACTAGGCGAATTATCTAAGCCGTTGGATCGAATCCGAGTCGGCTCGCTCGCGCCAACGGCCGAGCCGACTCGGATCCAAGGTGGACCACTCAGCGCACGACACTTGGACGCCGACCATGTTGACCGTGCCACATCGGCTCGATCGTCTTCAACCTCGCGACAGCTCAATGGACGGCTGAGAGCTCTCCGGCGAGATCCAACGGTGAGATCTCGCCGGAAAGACCTCAAACCAACGGCGATCGACTCTATTTATCCTCTAGATTAACAAATCCAAAAACTAAGCAAATCCATCCAGTGAATCACGAGAATCATACTAATCACAGTCGAGGCATCTAGAACTTCAATCAAGCAATGTAAAGCATAATAACTAAATCTGAGCTTCAAGCACACGTAAATCAGGTCAAGAACACTTACCTCGAGCTCCGATTGAGCCCGGGATTGCCAGATTCGTCCGGCCGAAGATCGACTGGACCACGAGATTTTGGAAGTTCGATTGAGGCGACTCGGGCAAAATCGATGCAAAAGAAAGTTGCGATCGTGGTCAGAAGTGTTATGGGAGCAAAAGGCACGGATCAATTGCAAAAATGAGGTTCGGGAACTCGAGGTGCCATGGATGCACAGCGAAGAGATTGAGAGCTCAACTTACTGTTTTTGGCGATTGCGGACCGATCGAAGTGTCGCGATAGCTTCCCGGTGCCTCCGGCGAACTTCCGGTAGTATTCTCTGGCCTCGATTCTCCTTGGATCACCTCGGCGAAGAGCTCACGGTTCGAACTCGAACCTTCGATCGCACGGGCGAGAAGGTGAGCTCCCTCTCTCTTCCTCTCTCTCTCTCTAGTTTTCTAAGGTGCTCACGAACCGAATGAGCCTCCCCTACGATCTGGAATCTTCTTCCCTTTTTATGCTCACTTTTCAAAATTTCGCGCGCACGTATATGAGCTGGCCGAAGCTCCCACGTGCGAATCACACGGCTTTTGGCTCACCGGACAGTGACGGAATCATTAGGCCTGCGGTCGAGCTCAAACGAGCACTGGTTGCTCACAAATTCTAAAATGTTGACTTTCGGTGTGCCGGAGCTTTGAGTGGCTCGCCGGAGCTCCTCCGGCGACCATTGGTCGCGAAAATAGTTTCAATCAACGGGTATTGATCCAATGCATGAAACCCCTAAGGTGATTGATTCGATTAGGCTTGAATTGGCCTTCAATTTGATGGTTGAAGTTCACCCCCTAAACCTGCAAAATGGTGCGAGTCTGAGGAAGATGATGAACTGTGCTGGACCGGTTCGCCCGGTCCGACCGGTCTGAACAGGTTCGGAACGTAATTCCCATAGAATTTTCGAAATTAATCGAAATCAAGTGGGAATTTTTGCAATTAAACCTTAAAATTGGATTCTAGGGCCTGGATATTATCTAGAAATGTGTTTTTACCCAAAATTTCCTATCAATTTGCACAAAAACCCCAAATTTTTCAATTTGCCCAAATTGGGGAAAAGTTCAATTGAGTGTCAATTTGACCAAATTGGGCTATGAGACCTATGCCAATAGATTCAGAATGTGTTAAAACCCTAGGGGTGATCCAATTGTGTATAGAAAATTCCTCAATTGAAAGTAATTTCAAAAATTGCAAAGTTGAGGGACTTAATTGCAAATAATTTGGGGATTTGGCCTAATTCGTGCAATTGGCGCAATTGAGGGTGAAATTGATGAAATTGAGGTTCAAAGGGACCACAACTGAATGTCTAGACTCCAAATGTGCAAAAATTGCAAATAAAAAGGCTCAATTGGTATTTTTTGTGCAAATTCAACCTTAGGCATTATGAAGAAACACCTAAAATTGAACTCAATTTTTGATTTTTCTTGAGGTCAATATTAAAAGGGAATTAAAAGAAAAATATTGGATATTTTTGTGTATTTTTGTGACCTCTAAAAGTATTTTTTATGATTTTTCAAAGATTTTTCCTATTTTTCGAAAATATAAAAAAATGCGAAAAATATGAAAAATTATTTTTTGTTCCAAATTGGTTCCTTAGGCTTGGCCAAGGCTTCCAATGTTGATTTTTTAATTTTTTGATTTTTTGTGAATTTTTGATAAATCTTGGAAAATAAAATTAAAAGAAAATTGATTAAAAATCGGGTGTCAACATTTGCCCCTCTTTGAAAGTAATCTCGGTTAGAGGTTGCTTTCAAAGACAAGGTGACACCTGAATCCTTAATCGACTCTGCTGGGGAAAAATCTAAAGAAAACTAATCTTGACATCCAATTGCCTTACCTTTCTTTGTTAAAGCTCTGACTCCGTGGGGAATTATTTCAATTCATGCTCGTCTCATGTGAAATAGAGATGAGAAGAGAGAGAGACTTACCTGTAGCTCACCTGTCTAATGGTTTGAGATTTGTTGATCCGAGGTTGAAAAATTGAATGTACGGAATTACCTGTGGACGGTTTTGCGCGATTTTGCAATGGTCGGCGTCCGTCTGGTGTCGAGTGGTGGTTTGAAGATTTGGAGGGAGGTTCACCCTTGTAACAAAGGGGTTTCACCTATTTAAAAGAGATTGGCTATCCTCCATGCGGTGACTCACCATCTAAAAAGCAGATCGGCTTTCGTCTCTCCCGCTACTCACCGTCTGAGGGGGAGGTTCACCCTTGTAACAAAGGGGTTTCACCTATTTCAAAGAGATTGGCTATCCTCCATGCGGGGACTCACCATCTAAAAAGCAGATCGGCTTTCGTCTCTCCAGCTACTCACGGTCTGAGGGGGATGTTCACCCTTGTAACAAAGGGGTTTCACCTATTTCAAAGAGATTGGCTATCCTCCATGCGGGGACTCACCATCTAAAAAGCGGATCGACTTTCGTCTCTCCGGCTACTCACCGTCGAGAGGGTGCCATTCGAGGACCTAGGTTGACTAGTGTACCTACAGAGCTCAAACCCTATTTCAAATTTTCTAAAAAAGCAGATCGGTTTTCGTCTCTCCAGCTACTAACCGTCCGAGAGGGTGCCATCCGAGGACCTAGGTTGACTAGTGTACCTACAGAGCTCAAACCCTATTTTAAATTTTCTAAAAAAGCAGAGGATCCGAGGACACGGGGACTCCGGAAGACCTGCAGAAAATCCAAGTTAATCAAATCTTAAAATGCAACTTTTCCGAGGATTTGGGGTCACCGGGGAACCCGCAGAAAGTTCAATCAAACATCATTAGAATGACAATTCTAAGTCCTGGGAAGAAACTTAAGAATTTTTAGACAAATTTTCAAAGTGTATTTGCGAAGGAAATGTATCCAATCATAAGCTCGAATTTCCACTGGGGATGGATTTTGAATGACACATCCTGAGTGTTCTACAAAAAGGTTGTCTTAAAAAGTTTTTCAAAAGGGTTTTCCTTCATCCAAGAGGGCTTCTCACCATTTGGGAAGGCTTTTCTTGAAATTCAAATCTGCTCACGTAAAACCTAACCTTGAGGTTTCGGGATCATTCGAGATGCATACAATCTGACTAATCAGAGAAGGCATTTTAAAGAGACCGTAATTCAGGCCAGGTCAAAGGCTCATCAAAGGATATTTATTTTGAGGCTTAGAAATGAATTTTGATCTGAAATAGCTTCTTCGGGTCTACAAGTCAAGAACCCCGAAGTCATGATAAGACAGTATTGTATTTACCTCTTTAAGCGGTAGCTTCCTGTATGATCTCTTGCATCAACCTGAAACACCTCTTAGATCCGAAAAGTTTTGGTGACAGGTTGTATGTTGGCTTAAGGTGGGCTCTTTAGGAATGGCCATATTTTCAGAACGAGGGGTGAGCTTTGGTGATCACCTTGATATTTTTCCAGCATTCATTTGCTTTTTGCAATAGATTCATGATCATTCTTTCTTCAATTAACTTTGAGGATTTTCCTCTTTTCATCTTGCTGATTTTTCTTCAGAATTTGCCCTTTTTCGGGGAGCTCTTTTCATGGGCTTTGGCCTTGCTTTTACCAGGCACTTTGCTTTTTCTAGCCCTTTCATTCTTCATCATTTTTTGCATTGAGTGGCTCTTTTGAGACCAGTATCGGGAATTCTTCCAAATTATGCATTTTGACTTATTGCTGGTAATTCCTTTGTTTGTCCAGTGTGGGGAGGTGATCACCAACGAGGGTTTAGAAATGAATATTCAATGGCTCAAATTGGCTCTTCAAAGGATAAATGTTTAGGGATATAGAAATGAAATGCTTTTCTTCACTTTGAGGTGTTCCAAGTCTCTGCCAGAAATCACCCGAAGCTATCACAAAAAGATTGATGCGAGTTAGCACAATAAAGTCTTACCCGATCTTTTCTCCAAGGAAATCATCCAATGAACCTCCAAATATGCCCCAGTGTGGGGTGGTTCTTGACAGGGTTATATTCATAAAATTCTCCATTTTGGCTCAGATTGGTTGTCAAGAGATATAAATGTGTGTGGATAATTTTGATATGGAAATGCCTTTCATCACTTTAATCCATGTAATCACCGCGAATGATCCCTACGTCCCCAAAATTAAGCTCTTTCGCTCTGTCACTCTCACTCATCACTCGAGTGTATCAAGGACGTGTTTAAGGACAATGTTTGCCTCTTTTCATCTGAAGGATCATTCTTTTGAAAAGCTTTCAAAACATGCCCTTTTATAGAAACTCAGGGCGTTTTCATCAAAACTCATTGTTTGCAACATGTTCTCATCAAAAGATATATTCAAAAGATGTTTCTGAAACTTGTAAAGGAATGTCTCTTTGAAAGGGCCTTGTGGCTCTATAAATCCAAGTTTTTCAATTTCAAGCACGACGGCGTATGAAAATTCTTTGTAAAGAAAGAGAACCTCAAACCTGTCTTCTTCAAATATTGGCTTCTGTCCCCCGTAAAAACAAAAGGAAACAATCAGTTCAAGGTATTCAAAATTTTAAGTTCCGAAGCGATTTCTTCTCGTCTCCTCCGGATGTTGACTCCCGTTTCCTGTAAAAACCAAAGGAATCAATTAGTCAAAGATATTCAAAATTTCAAATCCCGAAGCGACTTCGTTCTACCTCCTTCGGATGTTGACTCCCGTTTCCTGTAAAAACAAAAGGAATCAATTAGTCAAAGATATTCAAAATTTCCAAATCCCGAGGCGACTTCTTTCTACCTCCTTCGGATGTTGACTCCCGTTTCCTGTAAAAACAAAAGGAATCAATTAGTCAAAGATATTCAAAATTTCCAAATCCCGAAGCGACTTCTTTCTACCTCCTTCGGATGTTGACTCCCGTTTCCTGTAAAAACAAAAGGAATCAATTAGTCAAAGATATTCAAAATTTCAAGTTCCGAAGCGACTTCTTTCTACCTCCTTCGGATGTTGACTCCCGTTCCCTGTAAAAACAAAAGGAAACCATCAGTTAATGATATTCAAAATCTGTAATCCAAAGTAACAGACAAACTTCCCTGTTTTGATCAATTGCTCTGCAAAGCTCTTCACGATTCCCAGTCCACCTACAAAATACAAACGTATGCAAATGCATGTACGTTGATGTCATGCGAATGCAAAATTCTATGTGACTCAGATCTGCTCATTAATCGCTCCGAAGCTCAATTTATTTCAAGGAAAATATCTCTTCACGGCATCCGAATTCACTGGACTTGCCAACTCTTCTCCATCCATGTTTACAAGTATAAGAGCTCCCCCGGTATCGCGACCCTCCGTCGGTCGGTCCCGGCGGGGGCGAGGGTTAACGAGCCGATCCCCCTTTTATATATATTATATTTTTTGGGATCGCGGGTCTCTCCCAAGACCCATTACTCGAATCGCGATGTCGGGTAAAATTTTTCAAATATCGAAATTGACCTTGTGTGGTCGGGTGGCATGTGCGATGTGTACATGCAATTTTGGAGTCGCCACCGATCGATTTCTTGGAAGGTACGATCGGAAAACCTTACCGAGCGGTCGGGAGAAACCGTTCGGTTCCGCGAAAACCAGAGATTTTGGGTCCGGGGACTTGGTTACGCCAAATTTCATATTTGACGCCCTTTCGGTTACCGATGTTGATTGTTTTTCTAACCTAGGAATTCATGCAGATGCAATATCGAGTGAGGTAGGTCCTAACAATTCTAAGTTTTCATGCAGATGGGAATTTTCTATCCTAATCAATCACAATCGGAAAAATTAATGCGCAATCAAAATCATTACAATCGATCAAATCAATCAATCAAGGTTCGATATGTCTAAAATGGCCCTATCGGCCCATACAAAAATCAATTTTGGGTGTCGGGGTGATTTGGTAAAAATTTGGGGCGGAAGGCCCAGAAGGGTAGAATGGTCATTTTTGGGAGTTGGGACCCGAAAATCACAAAATTTCGATTTGGCCAGTTGAATGTGGCCATTTCTCATTTTTTTTGTGATTTTCTTGAATTTTTCTAATTTTTTCTATTTTTTGGAATTTGTATTTATTTTTCAAAAATATTGGGAATTTTCCGGATCGAAATTAATCGACCCTCGAAGTCTCAAAAATTTTTGATCCAGACTTTATGAGTCCCGAACCGATCTAGAAATTTTTAGAAATTTTTTTATGAAAATCTGGGAATTTTTATGAATTTTCTAAGTATTTTTACAATTTTTTTGGATTTTTGGAAATTTCTTTTTATTTTTTATTATTTTTTATTAATAAACCGGACCGGGTCAACCCGGTCAACGGCCGGTCAACCCGGTCCGACCGCCCGCAGACCCGCTCTACACCTATACGACACCGTATACGACACCGTATACGACACCGTATACGTATTTATACTATTTATTTCTATTTTTATTCGATTTTCTAAGCAATTTCCTAATTCCCGAAAATATAAAATGAAATGAACGGCTGAGATCAATCCTAGGTTCAATCTCGACCGTCCGTGCGTCTCGAAGCAAAACGACGCCGCATCCGCCCTTGCCCACAAAACGACGCCGCAATCTCGGTGTTAAATGGACGACCAAGATTAAGTCTCTGGACTTCATCTCAGCCGTCGACTCTCTTAGACTAAAAACGACACCGTATCATCTAAATGTATCAACGGCCACGATTAAAACTAAGCTCGATCTGGACCGTCTATTGTGTCTAAAGCCGGAAACGACGACGCTTTATCCTCTTCAAGCAAAACGGTGCCGTGTCGGTTAAAGCATTAAACGGTCACGATCTATTCTGGCCCTAATATCAACCGTCTATTCCTATTAACCCTAAACGACGACACTTCATCTAAGCAAACACGACGCCGTTTTTTCATTTTTTATTTTCCATCTAATATACGAATTATCTAAAAAATACAAAAATACTGATCCGACGGCTGAGAATCAAATCTCTCAAATTATCTCGGCCGTCGGATGAAGGCCGACTCGGCCCGCTCGCGCCAACGGCCGGGCTGAGTCGGCGACAGCTTGGCCCAATCAAAAGGCGACACGTCGGCCCGTTGACTACGTTGACCGGCCACGTCATCGTCTTCTTCATTGCGACGGGACCGGACGGACGGCCGAGGGACTCCGGCGACGATCTAACGGTGAATTCTCGACCAAATCTCATGAAACCAAACCCTATCGACTCGTCTCGACCTCTATTCTAACATATCTAGGAATCATAGCATTCAATCCATGGAATCAAGAGTTATGAACTACGCACGATCAGCCACTATCAAGTTCAATCAAGCATATTAAGGCCAAATCAGAACGATTAAATCACACACGATCATCACGGGAAGCTCGGAGGACTTACCTCGAGCTCCGATTGAGCTCGCATAGGCTAAAATGGCTCGGCCGATGTTCGGCCGGACCGGTGTGAGTTGAAGGCTCGACTCGAGTTTTCAGGCAAGTTCGATGCACAAACCGGATGCGATCGTGGCCGTAGATGTCCGTAATAGAAAAGGCACACGTCAATTGCAGGAATCGAGTTCATGAATGTGAGTTACCATGAATGCACAAGACGAAGCTCGGAGAGTCGACTCACCCGATATGGAGGTTTGAGACCGAACGAGCTGCCGCGATCGACTCGTCCGAGCTTGGAGGAAGTTCCGGTGACAATCCGCCGCGCCGATTCAGCCTAGATTGGCCGGGCCGAAGTCACGCGGGTTCGGCCTGCAACTCGAACCAGAACGCCGCGCGAGAACCTCTCTCTCCTTCTCTCTCGCTTTCTCTCTCTATTCTGGTGTGAGAACGAGCAAATGAACCTCCCCCCGTGATCGAGAACCTTCTTGGCCTTTTATACCAAGTTTTTGAATTGTGGCGCGTCGAGTGTGAGCTGGCCCGAGGCTCTCACGTGCCATTCACACGAGTCTAGGCTCGCTGGACGGTGACGGAATCATTAGGATCCCGTCCAATGTCCGTTAGATCTCCGGTCGAGCTCAAACGAACACCAATTTTACTTGTTTTCAGAAATGTTGACTTTTCGGACCACCGTGCCTTTGACCGCCGATTCAGCCGCGCTCCGGCGACGACCGGTCACGCCGAAGGTGGTGATCGACTGAGCTCGACTCGAACATCAAAAACCCCAAGTCAATTCGTTTAATTAGCATCGAATTGGACGTCAATTTGATCATTGAAGTTCGCCACTCCAATCTGCATATTCGCGCGATTACGTGAGGAAGATGACCTGTCTTTGGACCAGGTTCGACCGGTCCGACCGGCCGTGATCGGACCGGTCTCGAACCAGGTTCGGACAATGAACTTCGCGCAATTTTCAAAATTAAACAAAATTGACTTGGAATTTTTGCAATTAATCTTCAAAATTGGACTTAGGGGCCTGAATATTATCTAGAAATTCAATTTTGCCCAAAAGTTCCCATCAATTTATATGAAAACCCCAAATTTTTCAATTTGCCCAAATTAGGGAAATGTTCAATTGAGTGTCAATTTGATTAAATTGGATCATGAAACCTATGCCAATCAATTCTAAATGTATGAAAACATAGGGTGACAGTCCAATTTTACCATGTTAGTCCCTCAATTAAAAGTAATTTCAAAAATTGGCAAATTGAGGGACTAAATTGCAAATAATTTGGGGATTTTTGTCTAATTCGCGCAATTCGTGCAATTGAGGGTGCAATTAATCAAATTGAAGCTCAAAGGGACTGCAATTGAATGTCTAGACTTAAAATGTACAAAAATTGCAAATAAAATGACTCAATTTGTATTTTTTTATGAAAATTCAACCTTAAGCGTTATAAAGGAACACCTAAAATTGAACTTAATTTTTGATTTTTCTTGAGGTCAATATGAAAAGGGAATTAAAAGAAAAATATTGAACATTTTTTTGTATTTTTGTGACCTCGAAAAGTATTTTTTATGAATTTTCACATATTTTCCTATTTTTCGAAAATAATAAAAAATGCGAAAAATATGAAAAATTATTTTTTTGTTCCAAATTGGTTCCTTAAGCTTGGCCAAGGCTTCCAATGTTGATTTTTTTAATTTTTTTAATTTTTTTTGTGAATTTTTAGTGAATTTTGGAAAATAAAACTAAAGGAAAACTGACTAAAAAATTCAGGTGTCAACACCCGGATAAGACTTTCCGAATCACGTAGGGGCCTTCATAATTCGGCATAAATTTGCCTCCTGGATGTTGGGCATTTGGGAGCATTTTCTTCAAAACTAGCATCCCCGCTTCAAAATTTCTAGGTTTGACCTTCTTGTTAAAAGCTCTGGCTATTTTCTTCTGATAGCTTTGACCATGGCAGATGGCTTTTAATCGTTTTTCATCAATCAAATTCAATTGTTCATGTCTCTGTCGGTTCCACTCCTCTTCCGTGAGCTCAACTTGAGACAGGATCCTTAAAGAGGGGATTTCCACTTCTACCGGTAGGACTGCTTCCATACCGTATACCAAAGAGTAGGGAGTTGCCCCGGTTGAAGTACGTATTGAAGTTCGATAAGCCATAAGAGCATATGGCAATCTTTCGTGCCAATCTCTATACTTCTCAGCAGTCTTGGCCAATATCTTCTTGATGTTCTTGTTAGCCGCTTCCACGGCTCCATTCATTTGCGGGCGGTAAGGTGAAGAATTAAGGTGTCGTACCTTAAATTGTTCCAATAGTTGATCGACTACCCTGTTGTTCAGATTAGAGCCATTGTCTGTAATGATGGCTCTTGGCACTCCATATCTTGAGATGATATCTCGCTTGATAAACTTAGCCACACTATTCGCAGTGACATTGGTATATGAGCTAGCTTCAATCCATTTGGTGAAGTAGTCAATAGCCACCAAAATAAAACGATGTCCGTTGGAGGCCTTTGGATTGATAGGGCTAATCATATCAATTCCCCACATGCAAAATGGCCAGGGCTCTGACATTTGATGTAGCTCGGTTGGCGGTGCATTTATCTTGTCGCCGTACACCCGACATTGATGACAGGATCTAACATGCTGGTTGCAATCCGACTCGATAGTCATCTAGTAATATCCGAGTCTCATGATCTTCTTGGCGAGAAGGTGACCATTCATATGCGGCCCACACTCTCCTTCATGAATCTCTTTCATAATGAGATTTGCTTCTTTCGAATTCACGCACCTCAGCGGGACCGAGTCAAAGGATCTCTTGTATAAGATCCGTCCACCGAGGAAGAATTTAGATGCCATCTTACTTATGTATTTCTTATCTTCTGGTTGACTGTCTTGCGGGAATTCGCCCTTGAGTAGGTAATTCTTGATGTCATGGTACCACGGTTCTTCATCGGGCTCTTCTTCAATGACCATGCAGTATGCAGGTTGCTCCAAGATGTCAATCCTTAATGGCTCTATCTCAAGACCATTTTGCACTTGTAACATGGCTGATAATGTGGCCAAAGCATCAGCAAAATGGTTCCGAGTTCTCGGCAGATATTCAAAAGTGATTTCCTCAAAATGTTGGATCGGCTCCTCGAGGTACTTATGATAAGGAATAAGCTTGGGATCCTTTGTCTTCCACTCCCCTTGAGTTTGTAAAATGATTAGCATGGAATCTCCATATACCAGTAGCTTCTTCACTTCCAATGACTTGGCCAATTGTAACCCAAGAATGCAGGCCTCATATTCAGAAATATTGTTGGTGCGGGGGAATACCAACTTGGCTGAAACTGGATAATGTTGATCTTCGGGGAATATCATAATCGCCCCTGTGCACGATCCGGTGAGGTTCACGGCGCCGTCGAAGTACATTGTCCATTTGTCTTCTGATATGTTCGGAATTTGACCTCCCTTGTTTGGCTCTAAAACATCCTTAGGAGGATTCTCAACTAGCATGTCAGCAATTGCTCTTCCCTTGACAGACTTTTGGGGAGAGGTTTTGATATCAAACTCTGAAAGCAATATTTGCCATTTAGCCATCTTTCCTAGCAATGTTGGCTTCTCCAAAAGGTATTTGATGGGGTCATTTTCGGTGACCAGTTCTATATGATAATGTAGCGTATCTTGCCTCAATCTATGGAGGACCCAAACCAATGCTACGCAAGTCCTTTCCATTGCCGGGTACTTGCCTTCAGATGTTGTGAACTTTTTGCTCAAATAATATATGGCCCGCTCTTTACGATCCTTGGGGTTAGTTTGGGCAAGTAAAGCTCCCAGGGATTCATCATTAAGCGTCGGATATAGAGTTAGAGGAATGTTAGGGATAGGAGGTACCGATCTTGGAGGCTGTACCAAATATTCCTTGATCTTCTCAAATGCTTGTTGACATTCCGCATCCCATTTGACCTTCGCACCTTTCTTTAACAGCTTGAAGAAGGGTTTCGCCGTTTCTGACGGTTGGGATATGAATCTGGATATATAATTCAACCTTCCGAGTATGCCCCTTATTTCCTTAACAGTGGAAGGAGTTCCTATTTCCCATATAGCTTTGATCTTGGAAGGGTCAATTTCAATACCACGATTGCTCACCACAAATCCTAGCAGCTTTCCCGATCTTGCACCAAATACGCATTTCGCAGGATTCAACTTGAGCTTGTACTTTCTCAATCGATCAAATAATTTCTTTAGCACTTTAACATGGTCTTCTCCAGGCTTGGACTTGGCAATCATATCATCCACATAGACTTCAATTTCCTTATGTATCATATCGTGAAAAAGGGTTACCATAGCCCTTTGATATGTTGCCCCTGCATTTTTCAATCCAAAGGGCATTACCTTGTAAATGAAGGTTCCCCATTGTGTAGTGAATGAGGTCTTGATCTTATCTTCTTCCTTCAGCATGATCCGATTATATCCCGAGAATCCATCCATAAAGGAGAATAATTCAAATCCCGAAGTACTATCGACGAGCACATCAATGTGCGGTAAGGGAAAATCATCTTTCGGACTAGCTTTGTTCAAGTCCCGGTAATCCACGCATATTCTAATTCTCCCATCCTTCTTCTTAACTGGTACGATGTTGGCGACCCAATCAGCATATGGGACAGCCTCGATAAATCCAACTTTAAGGAGCTTCATGACCTCTTCCTTGATCTTATCTCGCAATTCATGATTCATTCTTCCGGGTGATTGATTTACTGGTGTGCAAGAAGGATTTGTGGGCAAAGTATGCTCCACAATCTCACGATCTAGACCCGGCATGTCAGCAAACGACCGGGCGAAGATATCTTGATATTCCTTGAGTAACACCGTCATTCTTAAAATGTCTGCTGCAGACAGGTGTCCTCCTATTTTCACTTCCTTGACACAGTCGGAATCCCCCAAATTAATAGTGATGGGTTCTTCGGAAATAGGGGGTTTAGATTCTTCAAAACAATCCCATTCTTTCTTGATATCGCTCACATCAACCTCGTCTATGTCAACTTCGCATGCATAATCATCGAGCTGATCTGAGTCACATATTAACCTGTTATGTATGGATGGGATGACATGCCCGAAATGCACCATGAAAGGTTAGTATTCAAATATGATATAATCGCAGAATGCATGATTTTTATTATGAAAACATTTTTCAAATTTCAATTTCCTTAGACAAAGAAAGGAGAACTAGTCCACGATCTTCCGGACATCCTTGTTCTCAAAAGCTATTTAAAACTCTAGATCATATGGCGGATCGGGCCTCAAGTTTCATGGTAGAATCAATTGTCATCATCGGACCAATCCGTTGCTCCACATGTCCGTAATCAAATTTGTGATGATTTTCATTAATATATGCAACTAAGAACAATACAAGATCGCACTTCCTGGATCACAGCATGTGACCTAAAGGGTGCTAAAACATCAAAAAGCTTTAAAGCAAATGCAGTAATCAAAATGCATTAAAAGATAAAGTTCAGAAAGAGCCTTTTACTCGGGGGTGGGGAAATCATCGTCCGGCCACTCAATTATCACGTTCACCCGATTATCCAGGAACGGGTTGAATAAGTCTGGCTGTGCATCCTCGGAGATGTCCTCATCTTCCAGCCATTTGCCTCCCTTAGAGAATACCTCGAATAAAGGGTTTAGGAGCATTTTTCCTCTAGCTTTCCATACATCGGTGCCTATGAAACGGCCACCTTGACGTCCACGGCGTCCACGATCTCCATAACGATTGTTTCGACCTCGGCCTCGATCTATGTTATTTTTTGCTATTCCATTATAACCCGGACCAACCTTGTGGTCATTTGAGCCCAAATTCAAAGGGTTACGGATTTCCTGACCATATTTTCCTAATCCAGCACTCGGAATAAAACCGTTTGAGAGTAGCACTTTTCCCACCATAGTTGCGGGTCTCGAAAGCCCCGGTACAGCCACCTTTGCATCCGGTGACACATGCATGACAGATACAATGTCAAAGGTGTGATAACTCAGCTCCTCCTCTTTTGAGGGTTCAATGTATGGGACCATCCCTTTTAAAGTCGCTCGATGTCCCGTCTCGCCATGGACGGTGATCAACCGACCCTTGACCACAAATTTTAACTTTTGATGCAGAGAGGAAGGTACCGCTCCGGACACATGAATCCACGGTCTTCCCGGGAGCGGGGTGAAGGCGCTTGGAATATCCAACACTTGGAACGGTATAGAGAAAGTTACCGGTCCATTGTCAATGTCCAGCTCAATCTCCCCTACAACATTCTTGGAGACTCCATCAAATGATCGGATGGTGGCCTTGGATGTCTTCACAAAATCTTCATTGATCCCCAAGCTTTTCAAAGTGCTTAGTGGACATAGGTTAAAAGCAGAACCGTTATCAATCGGGACGCGAGGAACCTCCTTCCCGTGACACCTCACGGCTATGTAAAGGGCTTTGTTGTGGACCCGCCCTTCTTTCGGGAAGTCTTCGTCCGAAAAGGATATCCGGTCCTTCAGAAGGATAGCACCCACAAAGTTTCCTAGTTGCACTTCGTTAATTGTTTCCGGAACATGCACCTCATCCAGCACTTTCAAAAGGGCATCCTTGTGCTTTTCAGAATTTTTGAAGAGATCCAGTAAGGAAATCCGTGCGGGCATCTTCCCGAGTTGGTCAACGACCTCGTATTCACCGGTCCTCACGACCGATTGCAACTTCTCAACCTCTTCTCGCAATTGGGACTCTCTTTTGGGAATCCGCTTCTCTCGGGGATAACATCTTCCGGATCTCATTATGGCGTCAATCTCGCCCGTTCCATAATCCCAGTGAACCGCCTTGAGTTGTACTCTTCCACGGGCGGTAATTTAATCCTCACCGGTATGATCTTTTCGGTAGTGATTCGGATGTTGATGGTTTTTCCGAACGAAGCTTCCAACTCCCAGCTATCTACTTTGTTCAAATCAATCACGAAATGAATTGGGGTATCTACCATCCCGATCATTTCATCCTCATGAACATCCTCGGGGTTATGTTCGGACACTGGCCTTACCAGCGTGGCATTTTCTTCATCTAGATCCCTCTGCCTTTCCCTTCTGACTCTTAGGATAATCCCCTCAATTCTCATACCAATCTCCACCAGATGTTGGAACGATGAGTACGTGTATGCATACATGCGATCAAAGTATTCCGCCAGAAGTGACTTCGATGCGAATTCCAGCATTTCTCTCTTCGACAGCGGCGGTTGCACCATTACAGCGTGCTTCTTCCATCTTCTTGCAAAGAGTTCAAAACTCTCGTCTTCACCTTTTCGGATGTTCAACAAATTAGCCTTAGTGAAATAACCCCTAATCCCGGCTTCAAAGTGGCGTATGAAGTGCTCCGATAAATCTTTCTAGCTCGGGACCCAGTCTAGGTCAATTAACTGAAACCATGCTAATGCGGGGCCCGTTAAACTATGTCCGAAATTCCGGATCAATGTTTCATCATCTTCATGGTGGCCAATCATTTGGCGGAGATAATATGAGATATGCGCCAAAGGACACCCAGCGCCATTATACTTCGTGCGGAAGGTCACTCTCGGGTTCGTGCCTTGAGGCGGGACATTTCTCGCTTGGGTGAGTGGCGTAATCAGCTCCTTCAACTCATCCATTTTCCTCGACACATCATCTCCTTGCCCTTGCAATAGGGCGACGTTTCGGTTTTGTGTCTCAATGGCTCGCCGCATTTCCAGAATCTGCATGCTCTCTTCTACCGCTATGGTATTCCTTTTGGTCATCAATTGCGACAAATCCACCACCATGTTTGTCAAATGACGCATGTGCTTCTCCAGATTAGAAAGTCGCATATCGACCTCTCGATTCTCCTGTTCATTCCGAGGGACCGCTTGGTCCTTGACTTCATCGATTGTTCCTACAAATTCCTCACTTGCGGGGTCATCCATGCCGCCCCACCCATCGGGAACTACGTCTCCAGAATCGACAAAGAAACTCGGGGGCGCCGAGTATAGCACTTTAAAGTTATAGCCACCACTATCTTCTCCAAGATTATCCACTATCTCGCCCCTCTCTAGGGCCCTTTGCAAAAACCTTCTATCGCCTCGGCGGGCCTTATCCAGACGGATTTCATATTCGTCTATCTCTTCAATTTCTTAGCCATCTTTGATGTTCATCAAATATCCCGAGGGTATTTTTAAAACAGCTCCCCTCGTAGGTTTCATCGCAAATTCTTCGGATAGCATGTCCACCGCCACTTAGGTCCCCTTGAAAGCGACGTCTTCCATTTTTCCTATGATGCCCAAGTTAATCAGCTTTTCTAAGCAAACCTCCTTTTGCTCTCGGGAAATACTTTCTCCTTCCGGGTATTGCGAGGCCAACGTCAAGACATCCCACATTTTACTCATGTCCACTATGAATTCCAGAACCTCATCCTCTTCACCTCCAAAAATCGCGTTCACCTCGCGATGCTCGGGTAGCGGGTTCCGCTGCACATTCGGTTCGGCTTTATCAAACTCCAGAACTTTTCCGTCGATCAATGCTTGCACCTTGAACTTCAGAGTGAGACAATTGTCCGCGTTATGCCCCCTTTCTCCCATATGGTATACGCACGTCTGGGTCTCATCATACCCGGGAAATCTTGGCGGGTGAGCTCTAGGTGGCTCTTTTGCAACTAAGCGATTCTCCAACAGCATGGGTAACAATTTGGATAAGGGTCGGGGTAGTGGGGTGAAAACAACCGGGTTCTTTTTTCTGAATTCCGGTGGTTTGGAAGCGGTCCAGGAGGACGTTCCTTGGGTAGGAATTGAAGGCGAGAAATTTCTGGGTTTTGGCGGGTTAGGGACAAAAGCTACTTCTCCGGTTTGCTCCCTAATATCCCTTCTCAAATATCGAAATTGACCTTGTGTGGTCGGGTGGCATGTGCGAGGTGTACATGCAATTTGGAGTCGCCACCGATCGATTTATTGGAAGGTACGATCGGAAAATCTTACCGAGCGGTCGGGAGAAACCGTTCGGTTCCGCGAAAACCGGAGATTTTGGGTCCGGGGACTTGGTTACGCCAAATTTCATATTTGACGCCCTTTCGGTTACCGATGTTGATTGTTTTTCTAACCTAAGAATTCATACAGATGTAATATCGGGTGAGGTAGGCCCTTATAATTCTAAGTTTTCATGCGGATGGGAATTTTCTATCTTAATCAATCACAATCGCCAAAAAATAACGCGCAATCGGAATCATTACAAGCAATCAAATCAATCAATTAAGGTTTGATATGTTTAAAATGACCCTATCGGCCCATACAAAAATCAATTTTGGGTGTCGGGGTGATTTGGTAAGAATTTGGGGCGGAAGGCCCGGAAGGGTAGAATGGTCATTTTTGGGAGTTCGGGACCCGAAAATCACAAGATTGGGGTTGGGCCAGTTGAATGTGGCCATTTCCCATTTTTTGTGATTTTATGGAATTTTTCTAATTTTTTCTATTTTTGGGAATTTTCATTTATTTTTCAAAAAAAATATTGGAAATTTTCCGGATCGAAATTAATCGACCCTCGTAGTCTCAAAAATTTTTGATCCAGACTTTATGACTCCCGAATCGATCTACAAATTTTTAGAAATTTTTTATGAAAGTCTGGGAATTTTTATGAATTTTCTAAGTATTTTTACAATTTTTTTGGATTTTTGGAATTTTCTTTTTATTTTTTTTATTTTTTATTAATAAACCGGACCGGGTCAACCCGGTCAATGACCGATCAACCCGGTCCGACCGCCCATGACCCGCTCGGACCCTAAAACGGTACCGTGTCTATTTATTTCTATTTTTTTATTCGATTTTCTAAGCAATTTCCTAATTCCCGAAAATATAAAATGAAATGAACGGCTGAGATCAACCCTAGGTTCAATCTCGACCGTCCGTGCGTTTCGAAGCAAAACGACGCCGCATCTGCCCTTGCCCACAAAACGACGCCGCAATCTCGGTGTTAAATGGACGACCAAGATTAAGTCTCTAGACTTCATCTCGGCCGTCGACTCTCTTAGACTAAAAACGACACCGTATCATCTAAATGTATCAACCGCCACGATTAAAACTAAGCTCGATCTGGACCGTCTATTGTGTCTAAAGCCAAAAACGACGACGCTTTATCCTCTCTACATGAAACGACGCCGTGTTGTTTAAAACCTTGGACGGCCATGATCTACCCCGAACTTAATCTAAACCGTTCATTCCTTTAAACTACAAAAACGACGACGTGACCCCCTATACCCTAGACGGCACCGTTTCGATTTTTTCGAATTTTTACCTAATATATCTAATTTCCTAAAAAAATGCAGATCGGACGGCCACAAATCAAACTAGGCGAATTATCTAAGCCGTTGGATCGAATCCGAGTCGGCTCGCTCGCGCCAACGGCCGAGCCGACTCGGATCCAAGGTGGACCACTCAGCGCACGACACTTGGACGCTGACCATGTTGACCGTGCCACGTCGGCTCGATCGTCTTCAACCTCGCGACAGCTCAATGGACGGCCGAGAGCTCTCCGGCGAGATCCAACGGTGAGATCTCGCCGGAAAGACCTCAAACCAACGGCGATCGACTCTATTTATCCTATAGATTAACAAATCCAAAAACTAAGCAAATCCATCCAGTGAATCACGAGAATCATACTAATCACAGTCGAGGCATCTAGAACTTCAATCAAGCAATGTAAAGCATAATAACTAAATCTGAGCTTCAAGCACACGTAAATCAGGTCAAGAACACTTACCTCGGGCTCCGATTGAGCCCGGGATTGCCAGATTCGTCTGGCCGAAGATCGACCGGACCACGAGATTTTGGAAGTTCGATTGAGGCGACTCGGGCAAAATCGATGCAAAAGAAAGTTGCGATCGTGGTCAGAAGTGTTATGGGAGCAAAAGGCACGGATCAATTGCAAAAATGAGGTTCGGGAACTCGAGGTGCCATGGATGCACAGCGAAGAGATTGAGAGCTCAACTTATCAGTTTCGGCGATTGCGGACCGATCGAAGTGTCGCGATAGCTTCCCGGTGCCTCCGGCGAACTTCCGGTAGTATTCTCTGGCCTCGATTCTCCTTGGATCACCTCGGCGAAGAGCTCACGGTTCGAACTCGAACCTTCGATCGCACGGGCGAGAAGGTGAGCTCCCTCTCTCTTCCTCTCTCTCTCTCTAGTTTTCTAAGGTGCTCACGAACCGAATGAGCCTCCCCTGCAGTCTGGAATCTTCTTCCCTTTTTATACTCACTTTTCAAAATTTCGCGCGCACGTATATGAGCTGGCCGAAGCTCCCACGTGCGAATCACACGGCTTTTGGCTCACGGGACGGTGACGGAATCGTTAGGATTCCGTCCAACGTCCGTTAGGCCTCTGGTCGAGCTCAAACGAGCACTGGTTGCTCACAAATTCTAAAATGTTGACTTTCGGTGTGCCGGAGCTTTGACTGGCTCGCCGGAGCTCCTCCGGCGACCATTGGTCGCGAAAATAGTTTCAATCAACGGGTATTGATCCAATGCATGAAACCCCTAAGGTGATTGATTCGATTAGGCTTGAATTGGCCTTCAATTTGATGGTTGAAGTTCACCCCCTAAACCTGCAAAATGGCGCGAGTCTGAGGAAGATGATGAACTGTTCTGGACCGGTTCGACCGGTCCGACCGGTCCGAACCGATTCGACAGGTAATTCCCATAGAATTTTCGAAATTAATCGAAATCAAGTGGGAATTTTTGCAATTAAACCTTAAAATTGGATTCTAGGGCCTGGATATTATTTAGAAATGTGTTTTTGCCCAAAATTTCCTATCAATTTGCACAAAAACCCCAAATTTTTCAATTTGCCCAAATTGGGGAAAAGTTCAATTGAGTGTCAATTTGACCAAATTGGGCTATGAGACCTATGCCAATAGATTCAGAATGTGTTAAAACCCTAGGGGTGATCCAATTGTGTATAGAAAATTCCTCAATTGAAAGTAATTTCAAAAATTGCAAAGTTGAGGGACTTAATTGCAAATAATTTGGGGATTTGGCCTAATTCGTGCAATTGGCGCAATTGAGGGTGAAATTGATGAAATTGAGGTTCAAAGGGACCACAACTGAATGTCTAGACTCCAAATGTGCAAAAATTGCAAATAAAAAGGCTCAATAGGTATTTTTTGTGCAAATTCAACCTTAGGCATTATGAAGAAACACCTAAAATTGAACTCAATTTTTGATTTTTCTTGAGGTCAATATTAAAAGGGAATTAAAAGAAAAATATTGGATATTTTTATGTATTTTTGTGACCTCTAAAAGTATTTTTTATGATTTTTCAAAGATTTTTCCTATTTTTCGAAAATATAAAAAAATGCGAAAAATATGAAAAATTATTTTTTGTTCCAAATTGGTTCCTTAGGCTTGGCCAAGGCTTCCAATGTTGATTTTTTAATTTTTTGATTTTTTGTGAATTTTTGATAAATCTTGGAAAATAAAATTAAAAGAAAATTGATTAAAAATCAGGTGTCAACATTTCCCTATTTTGTTCGATTTGTTGTTTTGATCAATGGAATGTGACTTTGTTATTTCTCCTAATCACTGAGACGATCACGATCAATTGCATAATTCGCTTATTTGAAATTTAAATTAGATCTCATATTGGGTCTTTAGCCTAGATGAGATGATCTAATTTCTATTTCACTAATCGAAATATGTAATTAGATCGCATCATGCATGTTTCATGACATTAGCATCCATGCATTTTAAAGTAATCCAAGGCAATTGATTTTTCAACATCATTTGAATATTCTAGACTTGGTGGGGAAGAATGATGTCCAAGTATTCAAGATCCCTCGAGATGAGCTCTTAGCTTGGTGGGATAGTATGGGTGAAGCCAATCGGACGTACGCCGGGACACGACCGGGATATCTGCTGGACTTGATGAAGATCGAATGCCCTCCCGCTTTCATCCAAGCCATGGCGCAATTTTGGGATCCGATCACCGCCACATTCAATATGGAAGGACTCGAGCTCACTCCTACTCCGGAGGAGTATAGTGTCGCCATCGGAGTAGAATTTACACCTCGCCTTGTCCAACCCCCGATAGGATATGAACCCCTTAGTTCCTTAGCCGAATTCCTAGATACTAACCTTTCTGAGGTAACCCCGAACGCCAAGAGCAATTGTGGGCGCATTTCTCTTGCTTTCCTCATAAATAGGTTCTCAAACCTTCCCTGAGATAAGGGGACTAAGTCGGGTAGAGTCTTTATCTTAGCCTTCTTTAGCTTCGTATTATTTCCTATTTCCACCACCACTTTCGATCCAATTATGGCTGTGGTAGTTAAACAGATCTGCTGTGGGTGGGATTACTCTAACTTGATTTTAGCAGAAACCTTCATGTCTCTAAACCGTTTCCGGGCTAGGAATAAGGGAATCTTTAGGGCTTCTAGTGGATTTCTATATATGTGGTTCACTTCTCATATCAAACAATTCAACCTTCGTATGGGTTTTATTGAAATTAGTCCTCATACCAATCCCTTTAGAACCTTTGTCCAAACTCATACACGAGTCCCTAACCTCAACTTTAAGGATTGGAGAGAATTTCTTAGAACCTTGAAACCAGAACAACTCCGATGGCGGCTTAAATGGCCAAGGATATATAAGGCTCGACTCACTTGTAGTGATGGAGATCTAGTTCCTTTCTTGGGCTTTACCGGAGCTACCGCATATTATCCGATGAGGGTCATCGGACAGTTTGGAGCTTTACGGAAGATGCCGACACCGCCCGCACCAGGAGTTTTCTCTTTTGACATGCCGAAGGAAGTTCTTAAAGGCAAAGATAAGGAGCCATTCGAAGCCAAAGTTGAGTACATTAAGGATTCCCTGAAGAAATCCCAGACTGGGGATATAGAGTGGCAAGAAGATATGATCGACGAGATGAACCTTCACGGGGCATCACCCGAGTACATCTGCCATTTCAAGACAATCAGACGTAGCTTTGTCGAGCCATACGTGCCGGAGTACATCGTTCCTCATATACCTGGAGTGGAGCCCTATATACCCGAAGATATGAGATCGCCGATTTATTATGAAGATGGGGAGTCTCGGATGGGGGAACTTGACCTCTCTTGGGATATTCGGACACCCTAGATCCCAAACATCCCAGACTTGGATAGAATCACTCCATCAAGTTTAGGATATCGAGACATTATGTCATTTTAACTTTCAAACACTCTTTGAGAATTTTGGTTGTAATGAACTCGGTTGATTTTCCTATATATACATGTTGAGATGTTTCTTTTTATGATGCATTAAAACTATTGCCATGGATTACGCTTCTTTTAATTACATGATTTCTCTCGGAGAATGAGGAAAAGAGCTACTTATATGAGAATAGGGCTCATGAAGTTGTCCTTTCTCTCATTAATCGAAATAAAACATGCAATTAAAAGGATTCAGTACTTTGTTATTGCTTTCTTTCAGTATTCTTACTTTATTTTCGTTTTTCGAAACAGGTGATTTTAATCACGGAACAACCAAGAGATCGTATTAGAACCCGTCCGAGAACCGGAATGGAGCGGGAAGAACCGAGCCCGAGGGTTGGCGTGCTCGAGACACAAGTAAACTCTCTGGTGGCGATGATAACAGAAATGAAAGCTTTGCTGGAAGCTTCTCATGCAAGGCTGTTGACACCCGAATTTTTTTAGTCAGTTTTCCTTTAGTTTTATTTTCCAAAATTCATTAAAAATTCACAAAAAAAATAAAAATTATAAAATCAACATTGGAAGCCTTGGCCAAGCTTAAGGAACCAATTTGGAACAAAAAATAATTTTTCATATTTTTCACTTTTTTTTAATATTTTCGGAAAATAAGAAAATACTTGAAAAATCATAAAAAATACTTTTCGAGGTCACAAAAATACAGAAAAATGTCCAATATTTCTCTTTTAATTCCCTTTCTATATTGATCTCAAGAAAAATTGAAAATTGAGTTCAATTTTAGGTGTTTCTTCACAATGCCTAAGGTTGAATTTGCACAAAAAATACCAATTGAGTCTTTTTATTTGCAATTTTTGCACATTTGGAGTCTAGACATTCAATTGTGGTCCCTTTGAACTTCAATTTGGTCAATTGCACCCTCAATTGCACGAATTGCGTGAATTAGACAAGAATTCCCAAATTTTTTGCAATTAAGTCCCTCAACTTTACAATTTTTGAAATTACTTTCAATTGGGGAACTTTCTATACACAATTGGACTACCCCTAAGGTTTTTGAACATTATGAATCGATTGGGATAGGTCTCATGATCCAATTTGGTCGAATTGACGCTCAATTGAACATTTCCCCAATTTGGGATTTTAGAAAAATTTGGGGTTTTTGTGCAAATTGATAAGAAATTTTGGGCAAAATCACATTTTTATGTAGAATTCAGGCCCCTAAGTCCAATTTTGAAGTTTAATTGCAAAAATCCTCACTCAATTTCAATTAATTTTGAAAATTCTACGTGATTTCTTGTCCGAACCGGTTCGGACCGGTCGGATCATTGGTCGGACCGGCTGAACCGGTCCCGAACGATATCATCTCCTTCACCGAGCTTGTGCATTTTGCAGGTTTGCGAGCTGGATTTCAATGGACAAATTGGAGGTCAATATGACCATAATTGAATCAATTAACTTGGGGCTTTTGATCCTCGGGTCTAGGGCTGTCGATTGCCACCGGCGGCACGGCCAATGGCCGCCGGAGCACGGCGAAATCGCCGGTCAAAGGTGGCGGTATCCGAAAGTCAACAAATCCCCAAACCGTGTCAAATCTATGCTCGTTTGTGGCAAATTGGAGGACTAACGGACGGGGACGGAATCCTAAGCGATTCCGTCACCGTCCGGCGGCCATTTGGCACGTGTTGCCACGTGCGAAGCATCACCGACTCAAGCACCGGACGCGCGCAAATTCAAATCCGAGTATAAAAGGAACAAGAAGATTCCGGACTAGGGGGGCTGATTCGCTCGCACAACCAACGGAAAAGAGAGAGAAAGAGAGAGCGAGTAGTGAGAGAAGCGCTAGAGAGCCTCACCGTAGCTCGCCGGAGCTTGTTCTGCAAATCGGTTGTCCGGCCAATCCAGGCCACTCCAAGCCGTGAAACCACTTCCCGGAGCTCGCCCGAAGATCAAGGAAGCGATCGCTTCACCCGAATCGCCTTGAGACATCCAGAATCGGTAAGTCGACTTCAAAAGCTTCATTCTGCACATCTATGGCATCACACTCACACCTGCACGATTATTGAAATTAGCATGTGCGTTTCCATCCTTGAACCTCTCTGACCATGATCGCATCCTTTTTTCTCGCATTGATTTCGCCCGAGTCACCTGAATCAAACCTCCAACATTCCGCGGTTCGGCCGATCTTCGGCCGGGCAAATCTGGCAACTCCGGGCTCGATCGGAGCCCGAGGTGAGTATCCTCAACTCGATTTATGGATGTATGAAGCTTGGATTTGATTGTTATGCTCTGTATTTCGCGATTGATATTCGAATGCCGTGATTGTGCGTAGCTCGATTCCTATGATTTAGCCGTTGAAATTGTTTGATCTTAGAGTATGTTAATCTGGATGTAAAAACAAGTAGATTGGCGTTGGTTTGAGGTTGATCGGCCGAGGTTTCACCGTTGGATCTCGCCGGGAAACCTCGGCCGTTCGTCGCGTCGTCGAGAGGTTGAAGACGACGATGCTTACGTGTCGAGTCAACAAGTCAGCGTCCTAGGTGTCGTTCGGTGATAGGTCCAGTTCATGCTGAGGTGGCTTGGTCGTTGGCGCGAATGGTCCCGATCGGCTTTGATCCAACGGTGGGGAAAATTAGATAGGTTTAATTTCGGGCCGTTGGATCCATTTTTTTGGTTTTTTTTAGATATTTTGTATATAAGATAGAAATAAAAAATGAAGAAACGTCGTCGTCTAGGTCATTAAGAAGGCGACGTCGTTCGGAGTAAAAGGGGCCAAATGCGTCGTCGTTTTGTTCTTCGTATGGAATGGATGGCCGAGATTGAGTCCAGTTTAGATCCTGGCCGTCCGTGCTCATAGTTGATTCGGCGTCGTTTTAGCAGAGACAGAACGAACGGCCGAGATTAGATCTAGGTTAGATCGTGGCCGTCCGTGTTTTTAATTGGTACTACGTCGTTTTAGTCCGAGTAGGACGAACGGCTTAGATTAGATTTTAGTTCGGATCGTGGCCGTTTATTTCAATACCCGAAGCGGCGTCGTTTTTGAGTACGAAGGCTAGAACGTCGCCGTTTTGTCCAGAGAAGGAGTCGACGGCTGAGATTGATCCAGGAGTTGATCTCGGCCGTCCGTTCTATTTTAGTATATTCGAATATTAGGAATAGATATTAGAAAATCGAAAATAAATAGAAAATGCATATGCGGTGTCGTTTTGGTGTTGTAGGCGGGTTTGTGAGCGGTCGGACCGGGTTGACCGGTCGTTGACCGGGTTGACCCGGTCCGGTTCTTCAATAAAAAATAATAAAAAAATAAAAAGAAATTTCCAAAAATCCAAAAAATTGTAAAAATACTTAGAAAATTCATAAAAATTCCCAGATTTTCATAAAAAAATTTCTAAAAATTTGTAGATCGATTCGGGACTCATAAAGTCTGGATCGAAAATTTTTGAGACTACGAGGGTTGATTAATTTCGATCCGGAAAATTCCCAATATTTTTGAAAAATAAATAAAAATTCCAAAAAAATAAAAAAATTAGAAAAATTCAAGAAAATCACAAAAAATGAGAAATGGCCACATTCAACTGGCCAAATCGAAATTTTGTGATTTTCGGGTCCCAAACCCCAAAAATGACCATTCTACCCTTCCGGGCCATCCGCCCCAAATTTTTACCAAATCACCCCGATACCCAAATTTGATTTTTGTGTGGGCCGATAGGGCCATTTTAGACATATTGAACCTTGATTGATTGATTTGATCGATTGTAATGATTTTGATTGCGCATTATTTTTTGCTGATTGTGATTGATTAGGATAGAAAAATCCCATCTGTATGAATACTCAGATTTTTTTTTAGGACCTACCTCATCCGATATTGCATCTGCATGAAATCTTAGGTTAGTAAAACAATCAACATCGGTAACCGAAAGGGCGTCAAATATGAAACTTGGCGTAACCAAATCCCCGGACCCAAAATCTCTGGTTTTCGCGGAACCGAACGGTTTCTCCCGACCGCTTGGTAAGGTTTTCCGATCGTACCTTCCAATAAATCGATCGGTGGCGACTCCAAATTGCATGTACATCTCGCACATGCCACCCGACCACACAAGGTCAAATTTCGATATTTGAAAAATTTTACCCGACATCGCGATTCGAGTAATGGGTCTTGGGAGAGACTCGCGATCCCCCATATATATATATGCCTATAAAAAGGAGGGGATCGGCTCGTTAGCCCTATTCCACCCCGGGAAATGAGGAAATTTCCGGGAGGGTCGCGACAGACTGGCGACTCCGCTGGGGATTACTTTAAGAGGATTTAAGCCGATAAAAATGCTGATTGTTTTCTAACCTCGTTTTTGCGAGATGCTCTTGAAGATGAGGTACGTCCACTAACAAAAAAGTGTTAAATGTTGATGCAGATGGGAGTTATAAGGGGTGGCGTCTGTGCTAACCATTTTTGATGCAGATATGGAGTTTTGGATTGTTTGTTTATTTATGCAAATTTTGAAGCGGTGTTTTGAATATAAATTGTGGTGCATGTCTTGCATATTTCGAGGATCACGACACTGCACACACAAGCGCCTAAACCCGAGCCGCGAAATCACCTTTTAGGTCGCCATAGATAGGGATCGGTATGCGAAGCTCTTGTGTTTGATTGCACTTGGGTTGACCATATTTGATCCCGCTCGCTATGTAAGATTGATGGTCCTACCCACTTGTTGTTTGATTGCGCTTGTGGGCGGCCCATCGATTTGTATAGCGGGAGCCTTTTTAGGTCCATACCCGAGCCTTTTTGATTTTTTTTAGAGTTAAACCTCACCTGTCTCATGCGCATGTGAAATGGATGGTTGGTATACCTAAAACCAAAAACCAAAAAAGAGTAACATCGGTTGGTAAGGCTTTCTACCCTTTTTATTTTGAACTTGTAAATTTAAATTTTGCATATCATACATTTCCACTACATATCATCACAATTTGTAAGATCGTTTAAGTGATCGGGGTTGAAAGTCAAATTTTCCTTTTTAGGATAGATGGCGCCCCAAAGTCGTGTTGATGCACCCGATGTATTCACCTGGGAGCGGAGGACCATTCGACGCGAGGACCGAGTACCCGCTACGTTCCGAGTTTTCGGATTTGTTCACGGACGAGAGCTCAACGGACGGAACCGCATCCGTAGCGAGAGTTGCGATTATACCCGATGTGGACGACATTTAGAGCTCGAACGCGAGAAAGAAAGAATCTGGGAATTGTACATGAAGTTGGCAAGAAAGCCACGTGCGACCAAGACGGCCCCAAAACACTCCTCGATCAAGAAGAAGGAAATCATCACCATACCCTCCGATGACGAAGAAGATATCAAGCTTCCCGAGATAGTAGAGATTTCATCGGATGAGGATACCATTCATACTTGTCTAGATTAGTACGACTTTGGGGCATTTTCTAGGTTTCATTATATTTTGTACTTTTATCGACATTTATTGTCCGAATCTCTAGATACTTGTCATGTTCTACCTATTTTGACTTTATTGTATTTGACTTGTAAATTTCATGAGTTGTCAATTTGTGAACGACTTTTTACCCCGATTACGCTTAAACGATCCTAATCAAATTACATGCCATCTTTGGGTGAGATTTGGTCCATAATTACCCTATTTGGCTTATTTGGGTCAAGTGGGAGTAGTTGACCCTCATGTTACCAAAAGATGACATGGAATTTGGTTAGCACATTTGCATCACATTACATGCATATGCATATTAAACGTGGTAATTGACTTTAGGATCATCATTTTTGCATTCTTAGATCATGGGGAATGGAGACATCAAAGTCATCCCAATACCGCGCAAGGAACTCGCTATATGGTGGGATCGCCTCGACATCGTCAACAAAGCCTATGTGGAAGGACGTTTGGGACGACTTGTAGATTTGATCAAAGTGGAATACCAACCGGCGCTCATTCAAGCACTAGCCAAGGCATGGGACGCGCGAACAATGACGTTCAACTTTCAAGGATTGGAATTGACCCCTACGCTTGAGGAGTATACCGCTATTATCGGGGCCAAATTTGAAGAACGTATAGCTCAACCCCCTTTGGACATGGATTCCACTCGTTCGTTATCGAGTTTCCTTCGCCTTAAAACTTCTGAAATTGAAAAAGTTTACAAGTCCAATTCCAACAAGTTCACATTCTCGTTCCTTTTCGATAATTATTCCTCTCTACCCACCGAAACCGGTCATAAATCGGGAAAGGTGTTCATTTTGGCTTTCTTTGCATTCGTTCTATTCCCGACTTCTAGAACTACTTTTGACCCCTCCATAACTCATATAGCCGGACAAGCGTGTTGTCGCTGGGATTATTCGTACATGATCTTAGCTGAGACTTTTCTCTCCATGAATCGTTCCAAGTCTTCAAAAAGGCCGTTTTCCAAGCGTCTAGCGGATTACTCCACTTGTGGTTCACCTCTCATATAAAGACTTTCCAACTCCGGGTGGGGTGTTATGAGATCAATGAGCACGTTCACCCCCTTAGATCCTTCCTTAAGTGTCAATCCCTTGTACCCAAATACTCATTCAAAAAGTGGGTTGAGCTATTGGACAATTTGAAACCCGAGCATATTAGATGGCGTTTGACTTGGCCCAAGATCGTAGAAGCTCGCATTTCGGGTATTGAAGATAACCCTATTCCCTTATTGGGATGTACCGGCGCTGTGGCATATTACCCCATTCGAGTGGTGAGGCAATTTGGAGTTCTACAAGAGATACCACCGGATGTTTGTCCCGGGATCTTCTCATTCGATATGATACGAGGAAAGCTCACTAAGGAAACAAGGGAGTTGTATCGGGCCCGGATCAAGCTTATTCTTCACGCTTTGAAGAATTCCCCACTGCAACAAGTTGAATGGCCGGACTATTTGGACGATGAGATGAACGTTCACGGGGCCTCCAAGGAGTATATCCGAAGTTTAAGGAGTATCGCCAATCAATGGTAGAGCCATATGTACCCGAGTGCGTATCTCCTCGGATTGAAGAAGTAGAGTCATATGAGCCGGAGTACATAGTACCATATGTACCGGGAGTAGAACCGTACATTCCCGAAGATCCAGAGCAGTGGATATCGGAAGAGGGAGGAGACCCATACTTATGGGATTCCGATGGATCGGAAGAGCAAGAAGAGTGGAAGCGCCCCCGACTTGGATAGATCCATTCCCCCATTTAGATTTTACATATTTGTTATCTTTTAGATACTTTTGAACAATTTGGTTTGTAATGAATACATACTATTTCTTTTATGAGCATTTCATGCATACATATAGAAAAGTCAATTACCACGGATCAATGTCTCCAATTCTTAATATTTCCCATACTGATTTGATATTCTGAAAATAGGTGAGTGATAAATACGAGGACTCGCGATAAAACGCGCAAGTTAAGGATGGAACAAGAAGAGCTCGCACCTCGTGTGGGTAATCCGGAGAATCAAATGAATGTGATCGCCACAATGGTGGCGGAGATGAAGGCAATGATGATTGCAAGCCGGGGGAGATACCCCGTTGACCTTAATTCTCAAGCTCTGCGGGGCCATCCGATGGAGCAAACGCTAATCCGGCGCCCGCCGCCAATCCAACTACGAATCCGGAGAGACCGCCTAAGGATCCTCCCATTGCGATTGATCCCGGAGAAAAAGGAGAAGCAAGTCCTCAAAATGGAAGAGGAAATTAAGAGGCTCGCTAAGATCGAAGAGTGTTTGGCGAGTCGGGGTTATGAACTCTCGAGATTCGATAAGGTTGCACCGTTTGAAAAGATAGAGGTTCCCGGCGATTACAAGGAACCGAGACTTTGTGAGGAGATATAACGGGACCGGGTGTCCCAAGGCGCACTTGAAGTATTACTTGCGCCGAATGTCGCGATTCTCCGACAACATTCCACTCTTGGTTAACACCTTCCGGGAAAGCCTATCTCGGGGCAGCCCTGGCGTGGTTCATTGAATTGGAGCCGGAGAGGCTCGCCGATTGGGATAAAGCGCAGACGAGTTCCTTCGGCAATACAAGTTTAATACTCGACCGCCCTAACTAGAGAGGACCTTTTAAGGACCGTAAAAGGAAAGAGCGAGACCGTTCGCGCCTACGCCCGAGAGATGGAGAGCCTTGGCTGTGCAAGTAAAACCGCCCGTCCCGGAAGATGAACTAATAGATCTGTTTCTCAAGGCCCTTCCGTTTGAATTTTTCGACAAGCCGAACACCTGCTGGGTGTCGGACATTTGCACACCCGATCAAGGTGGCGGAGCGTCATGAGTGGGCCCGAGAGAGAAGAAGATACCCGAGGCGCCTTTCAAACGCCAATACCCTTTGAGAAGGGATATTAGGGAGCAAACTGGAGAAGTAGCTTTTGTCCCTAATCCGCCAAAGCCCAGAAATTTCTCGCCTTCAATTCCTACCCAAGGAACGTCCTCCTGGACCGCTTCCAAACCACCGGAATTCGAAAGAAAAACCCGGTTGTTTTCACCCCACTACCCCGACCCTTATCCAAATTGTTACCCATGCTTTTGGAGAATCGTTTAGTTGCAAAAGAGCCACCTCGAGCTCACCCGCCAAGATTTCCTGGGTATGATGAGACCCGGACGTGCGTATACCATATGGGAGAAAGGGGGCATAACGCGGATAACCTGTCTCGCTCCGAAATTCAAGGTGCAAGCATTGATCGACGGAAAAGTTCTGGAATTTGATAAAGCCGAACCGAATGTGCAGCAGAACCCGCTACCCGAGCATCGCGAGGTGAACGCGATCTTTGGAGATGAAGAGGAAGAGGTTTTGGAGTTCATAGTGAATATGGATAAAATGCGGGATGTCTTGACATTAGCCTCGCAATACCCGGAAGGAGAGAGTATTTCCCGAGAGCAAAAAGAGGCTTGCTTGGAAAAATTGATTAGCTTGGGTGTCATAGGAAGAATGGAAAATGTCGCTTTCAAGGGGACCTACGTGGCGGTGAACATGCTGTCCGAGGAGTTCGCAATGAAACCTACGAGGGGAGCTCTTTTGAAAATACCCTCGGGATATTTGATGAGCGTCAAAGATGGTCAAGAAATTGAAGAGATAGACGAATATGAAGTCCGTCTGGATAAGGCCCGCCGAGGCGACAGGAGATTTTTGCGTAAAGCCCTAGAGAGGGGCGAAATAGTTGATAACCTGGGGGAAGATAGTGGTGGGTACAACTTTAAAGTGCTATATTCGGCGCCCCGAGTTTCTTTGTTGACTACGGAGATGTAGTCCCCGATGGGTGGGGTGGAATGGATGACCCCACAAGTGACGAATTTGTGGGAACGATCGATGAAGTTAAGGACCAAGCGGCTCCTCGGGATGAACAGAGAGGAACCAAGAGGTTGATATGCGACTTTCTAATCTGAGACGCATATACGTCATTTGACGACTATGGTAGCGAGAATTATCGCAATTAATGGCCAGGAACAACGCCACAAGAATAGAAGAGAATATGCAGATTCTGGAGATACGGCGGGCCATGGAAACACAGAATCGAAAGATCGCTCTACTACAAGAGCAAGGAGATGACGTGTCGAGGAAAATGGATGAGTTGAAGGAGCTGATTACGCCACTCACCCAAGCGAGAAATGTCCCGCCTCAAGGTGTGAACCCGAGGGTGGTCTTCCGCACGAAGTATAATGGCGCTGGGTGTCCTCGGCGCATGTCTCATACTATCTTCGCCAAATGGTTGGCCACCATGAAGATGACGAAACACTCGATCCGGAACTTTGGACAAAGTTTAATGGGCCTCGCGCTGGTATGGTTTCAATCAATCGATCTAGACCGGGTCCCGAGCTGGGAGGATTTATCGAGCACTTCATACGACACTTTGAAGCTGGAATCGAGGTTATTTCACTAAGGCTAATCTGTTGAATATCCGGAAAGGGGAAGACGAGAGTTTTGAACTCTTCACTAGGAGGTGGAAGAAACACGCCGTGATGGTACAACCGCCCTTTGTCGAGAGAGAAATGTTGGAGTTCGTATCGTAAGTCACTTCCGGCGGAATACTTTGATCGCATGTATGCATACACTTACTCGTCGTTCCAACATATGGTGGAGATTGGTATGAGAATTGAGGGGATTATCCTAAGAGTCAAAAGGGAAAGGCGAGAGAGATCTGGATGAAGAAAACGCCACGCCGATAAGGCCCGGTCCGAACATAACCCCGAGGAGGTTCATGAGGATGGGATGATTGGGATGATAGATGCCCCAATTCGTTTCGTGATTGATTTGAACAAAGTTGATAGCTGGGAGTTAGAAGCTTCTAGTTCAGAAAAACCATCAACATCCGAATCACTACCGGAAAAGATCATACCGGTGAGGATTAAATTACCGCCTGTGGAAGAGTACAACTCGAGGGCGGTTCATTGGGATTATGGAACGGGCGAAATTGACGCCATAATGAGATCCGGAAGATGTTATCCCCCAAGAGAAGTGGATTACGAAAAGAGAATCCCAACTGCGGAAGAGGTTGAGAAGTTGCAATCGGTCGTGAGGACCGGTGAATATGATGTCGTTGACCAACTGCGGAAGATGCCCGCATGATTTCCTTCTTGGATCTCTTCAAAAATTCTGAAAAGCACAAAGACGCCCTTTTGAAGGTGCTGGATGAGGTGCATGTTCCAGAGACAATTAACGAAGTGCAATTGGGAGACTTTGTGGGTGCTATCCTTCTGAAGGACCAGATATCCTTCTCGGACGAAGACTTCCCGAAAGAAGGGCGGGTCCACAACAAAGCCCTTTACATAGCCGTGAGGTGTCACGGAAAAGAGGTGCCTCACGTCTTAATTGATAATGGTTCCGCTTTCAACTTTGTGTCCACTAAGCACTTTGAGAAGCTTGGGGATCAATGAAGATTTTGTGAAGACATCCAAGGCCACCATCCGATCATTTGATGGAGTCTCCAAGAATGTTGTGGGAGAGATTGAGCTGGACATTGACATTGGACCGGTAACTTTCTCTATACCGTTCCAAGTGTTGGATATTCCAAGCGCCTTCACCCCGCTCCCGGGAAGACCGTGGATTCATGTGTCCGGAGCGGTACCTTCCTCTCTCGCATCAAAAGTTAAAATTTGTGGTCAAGGGTCGGTTGATCACCGTCCATGGCGAGACGGGACATCGAGCGACTTTAAAAGGGATGGTCCCTTACATTGAACCCTCAAAAGAGGAGGAGCTGAGTTATCACACCTTCGACATTGTATCATCATGCATGTGTTACCAGATGCAAAGGTGGCTATACCAGAGCTTTCGAGACCCGCAACTATGGCGGGAAAAGTGCTACTCTCGAATGGATTTATTCCGGGTCTTTGGATTAGGGAAATATGGTCGGGGAATTCGTAACCCTTTGAATTTGGGCTCAAATGACCACAAGGTTGGTGCGGGTTATAGCGGAATAGTGGAAAATAACATAGGTCGAGGCCGAGGTCGAAACAATCGTTATGGAGACCGTGGACGCCGTGGACGCCAAGGTGGCCGTTTCATAGGTACCGATGTATGGAAAGCTAGAGGAAAAATGCTCCTAAACCCTTTATTCGAGGTATTCTCTAAGGGAGGCAAATGGCTGGAAGATGAAGACATCTCACGAGGATGCAGAGCCGGACTTATTCAACCCGTTCCTGGATAATCGGGTGAACGTGATAATTAAGTGGTGGACGATGATTTCCCCACCCCCGAGTAAAAGGCTCTTTCGAACTTTATCTTTTAATGCATTTTGATTACTGCATTTGCTTTAAAGCTTTTTGATGTTTTAGCACCTTTGGGTCACATCTTTGTGATCCGGGAAGTGCAATCTTGTATTGTTCTTAGTTGCATTTATTAATGAAAAACATTTCAAATTTGATTACGGACATGTGGAGCAACGGATTGGTCCGATGATGACAATTGATTCTACCATGAAACTTGAGGCCCCGATCCGCCATATGATCTAGGATTTTAAACAGCTTTTGAGAACCGGGATGTCCGGAAGATCGTGGACTAGTTCTCCTTTCCTTATCTAAGAAAATTGAAATTTGAAAAATGTTTTCATGATAGGAATCATGCATCCTTCAATTTTATCATCTTTGAATACTAACCTTTCATGGTGCATTTCGGGCATGTCATCCCACCCATACATAACAAGGTTAATATGTGACTCATATCAGCTCGATGACTATGCATGCGAAGTTGATATAGACGAGGTTGATGTGAGCGATATCAAGAAAGAATGGGATTGTTTCGAAGAATCTAAGCCCCCTATTTCTGAAGAACCTATCACTATTAATTTGGGAGATTCATTTGCGTCAAGGAAGTGAAAATAGGAGGACACCGTCCGCAGCGAGATATTTTAAGAATGACGGTGTTACTCAAGGAATATCAAGATATCTTCGCCCGGTCGTATGCTGACATGCCGGGTCTAGATCGTGAGATTGTGGAGCATGCTTTGCCCACAGATCCTTCTTGCACACCAGTAAATCAATCACCCGGAAGAATGAATCCCGAATCGGCGGATAAAATCAAGGAAGAGGTGATGAAGCTCCTTAAAGTTGGATTTATCGAGGCTGTCCCATATGCCGATTGGGTCGCCAATATCGTACCGAGTTAAGAAGAAGGATGGGAAAATTAGAATATGCGTGGATTATCGGGACTTGAACAAAGCTAGTCCCAAGGATGATTTTCCCCTACCGCACATTGATGTGCTCGTCGACGATCTTGCGGGTTTTGAATTGTTCTCCTTTATGGATGGATTCTCGGGATATAATCGGATCATGCTGAAGGAAAAAGATAAGATCAAGACCTCATTCACTACACAATGGGGAACTTTTTGTTACAAGGTGATGCCATTTGGGTTGAAAAATGCAGGTGCAACATATCGAGGGCTATGGTGACCCTTTTTCATGATATGATACATAAGGAGATCGAGGTCTATGTGGATGATATGATTGCCAAATCCAAGCCTGGAGAAGACCATGTTAAAGTGCTTGAAGAAGTTATTTGATCGATTGAGAAAGTATAAGCTCAAGTTGAATCCTGCGAAATGCGTATTTGGCGCAAGATCCGGAAAGCTGCTAGGGTTTGTGGTGAGCAGCCGTGGTATTGAAATTGACCCTTCCAAGATTAAAGCCATATGGGAAATAGGAACTCCTATTCTTCGTTAAAGAAGTAAGGGGTTTACTTGGGAAGATTGAATTATATATCCAGATTCATATCCCAACTATCGAAACGGCAAAACCCTTCTTCAAGTTGCTAAAGAAAGGTACAAAGGTGAAATGGGATGCGGAATGCCAACAAGCATTTGAGAAGATCAAGGAATATCCGGTACAACCTCCAGTATTGGTACCTCCTATCCCCGACGTTCCTTTAACTCTATATCGACGGTTAATGATGAGTCCTTGGGAGCTTTACTTGCCCAAACTAACCCCAAGGATCGTAAAGAGCGGGCCATATATTATTTGAGCAAAAAGTTTACAACATCTCGAAGTCAAATACCCAACGGTGGAAAGGACTTGCGTAGCATTGGTTTGGGTCCTCCACAGATTGAGGCAAGATACTTTGCATTATCATATAGAGCTGGTCACTGAAAATGACCCCATCAAATACCTTTTGGAGAAGCCAACATTGTTGGGAAAGATGGCTAAATGGCAAATACTGCTTTCGAGTTCGATATCAAAACCTCTCCCCAAAAATCTGTCAAGGGAAGAGCAATTGCTTGACATGCTAGCCGAGAATCCTCCTAAGGACGTTTCAGAGCAAAACAAGGGAGGTCAAATCCTGAATATATCTGAAGACAAATGGACAATGTACTTTGACGGTGCAGTGAACCTCACTCGGATCGAGCATCGGGGCGTTTTGATATCCCCGAAGATCAACATTATCCAAGTTTCAGCCAAGTTGGTATTCCCTGTACCAACAACATTTCGAATATGAAGCTCGCATACTAGGATTACAATTGGCCATCTCATTAAAGGTGAAGAAGCTACTGGTATATGGAGATTCCATGCTAATCATTTTACAAACTCAAGGGGAGTGGAAGACAAAGGATCCCAAGCTTATTCCTTATCATAAATACCTCGAAGAGCTGATCCAACACTTTGAGGAGATTACTTTCGAATATCTCGCGAGAACTCGAACCATTTTGCTGATGCTTTGGCTACATTATCAGCAATGTTACAAGTGCAAAATGGTCTTGAGATAGAGCCATTAAGGATTGATATTTTAGGGCAACCTCGCATACCGCATGGTCATTGAAGAGGAACCCGACGAAGAACCGTGGTATCATGACATCAAGAATTACTTCACTGAAGGGCGAATTCCCGCAGACGGTCAACCGGAAGATAAAAAGTACATAAGCAAGATGGCATCTAAATTTTTCCTCGGCGGACAGATCCTATACAAGAGATCCTTTGACTCGGTCCTCGCCGAGGTGCGTGAATTCCAAAGAAGCAAATCTCATTATGAAAGAGATTCATGAAGGGGAATGCGGACCGCATATGAATGGCCACCTCCTCGCCAAAAAGATTATGAGACTCGGGTATTATTGGTTGACTATCGAGTCGGATTGCAACCAGCATGTTAGATCCTCGTCATCAATGCCGGGTATACGGCGACAGGATAAATGCGCCGCCAACCGAGCTACATCAAATGTCGAGCCATGGCCATTCTCGCATGTGGGGAATTGATATGATCGGCCCTATCAACCCAAAGGCCTCCAACGGACATCGTTTCATTCTGGTTGCTATTGATTATTTCACCAAATGGATTGAAGCTAGCTCATATGCCAATGTCACTGCGAATAGTGTGGCCAAGTTCATCAAGCGAGATATCATCTCAAGATATGGAGTGCCAAGAGCCATCATTACGAGACAATGGCTCAAATTTGAACAACAAGGTAGTCGATCAACTATTGGAACAATTTAAGGTACGACACCTTAATTCTTCGCCTTACCGCCCGCAAATGAATGGAGTCGTGGAAGCGGCAAACAAGAACATCAAGAAGATATTGGCCAAAATCGCTGAGAAATATCGAGATTGGCACGAAAGATTGCCATATGCTCTCATGGCCTACCGAACTTCAATTCGTACTTCAACCGGGGCAACTCCTTACTCTTTGGTATACGGTATGGAAGCAGTCCTACCAGTAGAGGTGGAAATCCCCTCTTTAAGGATTCTGTCTCAAGTAGGGCTCACGGAAGATGAATGGAGTCGACAGAGACACGAACAATTGAATTTGATTGACGAAAAGCGATTAAGGGCTATCTGTCATGGTCAAAGTTATCGAAGAAAGTGGCCGAGCTTTTAACAAGAAGGTTAAACCTAGAAGTTTTGAAGCGGGGATGCTAGTTGTGAAGAAAATGCTCCCAAACGCACAACACCCGGGAGGCAAATTCATGCCAAATTATGAAGGCCCCTATGTGATTCAGAAGGTCTTATCCGGGGGAGCTCTTATACTTGTAAACATGGATGGAGAAGAGTTGGCAAGTCCAGTGAATTCGGATGCCGTGAAGAGATATTTTCCTTGAAATAAATTGAGCTTCGGAGCGGTTGATGAGCAGATATGAGTCACATGAAAATTTTGCATTTGCATGACATCTCGCATACATGCATTTGCATACGTTTGTATTTTGTAGGTGGACCGGGAATCATGAAGAACTTTGCAGAGCAACCGGTCAAAACAGGGGAAGTTATCTCGTTACTTTGGATCACGGATTTTGAATATCTTGGACTAATTGTTTCCTTTGTTCTTTACGAGAAACAGGAGTCGATACCCGAAAGAGGAGACAGGAGTCAACATCCGAAGGAGACAAGAAGAAATCACTTCGGGATTTGAAAATTTGAATATCTTGGAGTGATTGTTTCCTTTTGTTTTTACGGAGACAGGAGTCAACGTCCGAAGGAGACGAGAAGAAATCGCTTCGGAACTTAAAATTTTGAATACCTTGAACTGATTGTTTCCTTTTGTTTTTACGGGGACGGAAGCCAATATTTGAAGAAGACAGGTTTGAGGTTCTCTTTCTTTACAAAGAATTTTCATACGCCGTCGTGCTTGAAATTGAAAAAACTTGGAATTATAGAGCCACAAGGCCCTTTCAAAGAAATATTCCTTACAAATTACGAAACATCTTTTGAATATTATCTTTGATGAGAACATTTGGCAAACGATGAATTTTGACGAAAACGCCCGAGTTTCTATAAAAGGGCATGCTTTGAAAGCTTTTCAAAAGAATGATCCTTCAAATGAAAAGAGGCAAACTTTGTCCTTAAACACGTCCCCGACACACTTGAGTGATGAGTGAGAGTGATAGAGCGAAAGAGCTTAATTTTGGGACGTAGGGATCATTCGCGGTGATTACATGGATTTAAATGATGAAAGGCATTTCCATTTCAAAATTATCCATACACATTTGTATCCCTTGATAACCACTCCGAGCCAAAAAGGGAGAATTTTATGAATATAACCCTGTCAAGAACCACCCCACAATGGGGCATATTTGGAGGTTCATTGGATGATTCCTTGGAGAAAAGGTCGGGTAAGACTTTATTGTACTGACTCGCATCAATCTTTTTGTGATTAGCTTCGGGTGATTTCGGCAAAGACTTGGAACACCTCAAAGTGAAGAAAAGCATCTCATTTCTATATCCCAAACACTTACCCTTTGAAAAGCCAATTTGAGCCTTTGAATATTCATTTCTAAACCCTTGTTGGTGATCACCCCCCACCTTTGGGGCAAAGCAAAGGAATTACCAGCAATGAATCAAAAAGCATGATCGGAAGAATTTTGATACTGGTCTCAAAAGAGCCGGTCGGTGCGAAAATGATGAAGAATGAAAGGGCTAGAAAAAGCAAAGTGCCTGGTAAAAGCAAGGCCAAAGCCCATGAAAAGAGCATCCCGAAAAGGGGCAAATCCTAAAGAAAAATCATTAAGATGAAAAGAGGAAAATCCTCAAAATCAATTGGAAAAAGAATGATCGTGAATCTTCGCAAAAGGCAAATGAAAGCTGGAGAAATGTCAAGGTGATCACCAAAGTTCACCCTCTTTTGAAAATATGGCCGTTCTTAAAGAGCCCACCTTAAACCAAGATACAACCCGTCACCAAAACTTTTCGATCTAAGAGGTGTTTCGAGTCGATGCAAGAAATCATACGGAAGCTACCGCTTAAAGGGGTAAGTACAATCCTGTCTTATCATGACTTCGGGGTTCTTGACTTGTAGACCCGAAGAAACTATTGTTGATCAAAATTCATTTCTAAACTTCAAAATGAATATCCTTTGAAAAGCCTTTGACCTGGCCCGAATTACGGTCCCTTTTAAAATGCCTTCTCCGATTAGTCGGATTGTATGAATCTCGAATGATCCCGAAACCTCGAGGTTAGGTTTCCTGTGAGCAGATTTGAATTTTAAGAAAAAGCCTTTCCAAAACGGTGAGAAGCCCTCTTGGATGAAGGAAAATCCTTTTGAAAATTTTTTAAAACAACCTTTTTGAAGAACACTCGGGATGTGTCATTCAAAATCCATCCCGATGGAGATTTGAAATTGTGATTGGAGACATTTCCCTCACAAATACACTTTGAAAATTTGTCTAGAATTCTTGAATTTTTTCCAAGAACTTAAAGTTGTCATACTAATGATGTTTGATTGAACTTTCTGCGGGTTCCCTGGTGACCCCAAATCCTCGGAAAAGTTGCATTTTAAAGATTTGATTAACTTGGATTTTTGCGGGTCTTTTGGCATCCCCAGGTCCTCGGATCCTCTCGCTTATTTGAAAATTTGAAATAGGGTTTGAGCTCGTAGGTACACTAGTCAACCTAGGTCCTCAGATGGCACCCTCTCGGACGGTTAGTAGCTGGAGAGACGAAAACCGATCTGCTTATTTGAAAATTTGAAATAGGGTTTGAGCTCTGTAGGTACACTAGTCAACCTAGGTCCTCGGATGGCACCCTCTCGGACGGTTAGTAGCTGGAGAGACGAAAACCGATCTCGCTTATTTGAAAATTTGAAATAGGGTTTGAGCTCCGTAGGTACACTAGTCAACCTAGGTCCTCGGATGGCACCCTCTCGGACGGTTAGTAGCTGGAGAGACGAAAACCGATCCGCTTATTTGAAAATTTGAAATAGGGTTTGAGCTCAGTAGGTACACTAGTCAACCTAGGTCCTCGGATGGCACCCTCTCGGACGGTTAGTAGCTGGAGAGACGAAAGCCGATCTGCTTTTTAGATGGTGAGTCCCCGCATGGAGGATAGCCAATCTTTTTAAATAGGTGAAACCCCTTTGTTACAAGGGTGAACCTCCCCCTCAGACGGTTAGTAGCTGGAGAGACGAAAGCCGATCTCGCTTTTTAGATGGTGAGTCCCCGCATGGAGGATAGCCAATCTTTTTAAATAGGTGAAACCCCTTTGTTACAAGGGTGAACCTCCCCCTCGCACGGTTAGTAGGCTGGAGAGACGAAAGCCGATCTGCTTTTTAGATGGTGAGTCCCCGCATGGAGGATAGCCAATCTTTTTAAATAGGTGAAACCCCTTTGTTACAAGGGTGAACCTCCCCCTCGACGGTTAGTAGTCTGGAGAGACGAAAGCCGATCTGCTTTTTAGATGGTGAGTCCCCGCATGGAGGATAGCCAATCTTTTTAAATAGGTGAAACCCCTTTGTTACAAGGGTGAACCTCCCCTTTCGAACGGTGAGTAAAGTTGGAGAGACGAAAGCCGATCTGCCCCTTTTTAAATGATGAATCCCTAGTGGATAGTCAAACCCATTTTAAATAGGTGAAACCCCTTTGTTACAAGGGTGAACCTCCCCTTTCGGACGGTGAGTAATTTGGAGAGACGAAAGCCGATCTGCCCCCTTTTTAAATGATGAATCCCTAGTGGATAGTCAAACCCATTTTAAATAGGTGAAACCCCTTTGTTACAAGGGTGAACCTCCCCTTTCGGACGGTGAGTAGCTGGAGAGACGAAAGCCGATCTCGCCCCCTTTTTAAATGATGAATCCCTAGTGGATAGTCAAACCCATTTTAAATAGGTGAAACCCCTTTGTTACAAGGGTGAACCTCCCCTTTCGGACGGTGAGTAGCTGGAGAGACGAAAGCCGATCTGCCCCCTTTTTAAATGATGAATCCCTAGTGGATAGTCAAACCCATTTTAAATAGGTGAAACCCCTTTGTTACAAGGGTGAACCTTCCTTCCAAATCTTCAAATCACCACTCGACACCGGACGGACGCCGACCATTGCAAAATCGCGCCAAACCGTCCACAGGTAATTCCATGCATTCAATTTTTCAACCTCGGATCAACAAATCTCAAACCATAGACAGGTGAGCTACGGGTAAGTCTCTCTCTCTTCTCATCTCTCTTTCACATGAAATGAGCATAAATTGGAAATAATTCCCCACGGAGTTAGAGCTTAAACCGCAAAGGTAAAGCAATTTGATGTCAAGACTTATTTTCTTTAGATTTTTCCCCAGCAGAGTCGACAAAAGATCCAGGTGTCACCTTGTCTTTGAAAGCAACCTCTAACCGAGATTACTTTCAAAGAGGGGCAAATGTTGACACCCGAATTTTTTTAGTCAGTTTTCCTTTAGTTTTATTTTCCAAAATTCATTAAAAATTCACAAAAAAAATAAAAATTATAAAATCAACATTGGAAGCCTTGGCCAAGCTTAAGGAACCAATTTGGAACAAAAAATAATTTTTCATATTTTTCACTTTTTTTTAATATTTTCGGAAAATAAGAAAATACTTGAAAAATCATAAAAAATACTTTTCGAGGTCACAAAAATACAGAAAAATGTCCAATATTTCTCTTTTAATTCCCTTTCTATATTGATCTCAAGAAAAATTGAAAATTGAGTTCAATTTTAGGTGTTTCTTCACAATGCCTAAGGTTGAATTTGCACAAAAAATACCAATTGAGTCTTTTTATTTGCAATTTTTGCACATTTGGAGTCTAGACATTCAATTGTGGTCCCTTTGAACTTCAATTTGGTCAATTGCACCCTCAATTGCACGAATTGCGTGAATTAGACAAGAATTCCCAAATTTTTTGCAATTAAGTCCCTCAACTTTACAATTTTTGAAATTACTTTCAATTGGGGAACTTTCTATACACAATTGGACTACCCCTAAGGTTTTTGAACATTATGAATCGATTGGGATAGGTCTCATGATCCAATTTGGTCGAATTGACGCTCAATTGAACATTTCCCCAATTTGGGATTTTAGAAAAATTTGGGGTTTTTGTGCAAATTGATAAGAAATTTTGGGCAAAATCACATTTTTATGTAGAATTCAGGCCCCTAAGTCCAATTTTGAAGTTTAATTGCAAAAATCCTCACTCAATTTCAATTAATTTTGAAAATTCTACGTGATTTCTTGTCCGAACGGTTCGGACCGGTCGGATCATTGGTCGGACCGGCTGAACCGGTCCGAATGATATCATCTCCTTCACCGAGCTTGTGCATTTTGCAGGTTTGCGAGCTGGATTTCAATGGACAAATTGGAGGTCAATATGACCATAATTGAATCAATTAACTTGGGGCTTTTGATCCTCGGGTCTAGGGTCATCGATTGCCACCGGCGGCACGGCCAATGGCCGCCGGAGCACGGCGAAATCGCCGGTCAAAGGTGGCGGTATCCGAAAGTCAACAAATCCCCAAACCGTGTCAAATCTATGCTCGTTTGTGGCAAATTGGAGGACTAACGGACGGGGACGGAATCCTAAGCGATTCCGTCACCGTCCGGCGGCCATTTGGCACGTGTTGCCACGTGCGAAGCATCACCGACTCAAGCACCGGACGCGCGCAAATTCAAATCCGAGTATAAAAGGAACAAGAAGATTCCAGACTAGGGGGGCTGATTCGCTCGCACAACCAACAGAAAAGAGAGAGAAAGAGAGAGCGAGTAGTGAGAGAAGTGCTAGAGAGCCTCACCGTAGCTCGCCGGAGCTTGTTCTGCAAATCGGTTGTCCGGCCAATCCAGGCCACTCCAAGCCGTGAAACCACTTCCCGGAGCTCGCTTGAAGATCAAGGAAGCGATCGCTTCACCCGAATCGGCTTGAGACATCCAGAATCGGTAAGTCGACTTCAAAAGCTTCATTACGCACATCTATGGCATCACACTCACACCTGCACGATTATTGAAATTAGCATGTGCGTTTCCATCCTTGAACCTCTCTGACCATGATCGCATCCTTTTTCTGCATTGATTTCGCCCGAGTCACCCGAATCAAACCTCCAACATTCCGCGGTTCGGCCGATCTTCGGCCGGGCAAATCTGGCAACTCCGGGCTCGATCGGAGCCCGAGGTGAGTATCCTCAACTCGATTTATGGATGTATGAAGCTTGGATTTGATTGTTATGCTCTGTATTTCGCGATTGATATTCGGAATGCCGTGTTGTGCGTAGCTCGATTCCTATGATTTAGCCGTTGAAATTGTTTGATCTTAGAGTATGTTAATCTGGATGTAAAAACAAGTAGATTGGCGTTGGTTTGAGGTTGATCGGCCGAGGTTTCACCGTTGGATCTCGCCGGGAAACCTCGGCCGTTCGTCGCGTCGTCGAGAGGTTGAAGACGACGATGCTTACGTGTCGGGTCAACAAGTCGGCGTCCTAGGTGTCGTTCGGTGATAGGTCCAGTTCATGCCGAGGTGGCTTGGTCGTTGGCGCGAATGGTCCCGATCGGCTTTGATCCAACGGTGGGGAAAATTAGATAGGTTTAATTTCGAGGCCGTTGGATCCATTTTTTTTGGTTTTTTTTAGATATTTTGTATATAAGATAGAAATAAAAAATGAAGAAACGTCGTCGTCTAGGTCATTAAGAAGGCGACGTCGTTCGGAGTAAAGGGGCCAAATGCGTCGTCGTTTTGTTCTTCGTATGGAATGGATGGCCGAGATTGAGTCCAGTTTAGATCCCGGCCGTCCGTGCTCATAGTTGATTCGGCGTCGTTTTAGCGAGAGACGAACGAACGGCCGAGATTAGATCTAGGTTAGATCGTGGCCGTCCGTGTTTTTAATTGGTACTACGTCGTTTTAGTCCGAGTAGGACGAACGGCTTAGATTAGATTTTAGTTCGAGATCGTGGCCGTTTATTTCCAATACCCCGAGCGGCGTCGTTTTTGAGTACGAAGGCTAGAACGTCGCCGTTTTGTCCGAGAGAAGGAGTCGACGGCCGAGATTGATCCAGGAGTTGATCTCGGCCGTCCGTTCTATTTTAGTATATTCGAATATTAGGAATAGATATTAGAAAATCGAAAATAAATAGAAAATGCATATGCG